>NC_068953.1:14975454-19945909 GCF_026419915.1 Harpia harpyja | reverse complement strand
TAAGGTCTGCAGATAACATTCGCCCTGACTAGTCACAGAGCTATTTCAATAATATGCACCCCACTGGCAACACATAGCAAACAAACTCATTAGGTCATTGGACTTGCCCAAAACACACATCTTCACAAACTGAGTATTCACAAAAGCAGGACACACACCTATTTTATAAACTATTACAGTAAAGCACATACATGCGCAGTTCACCTATTTCCTGCTTAAAAAGTTTCTTATTTGTATAATGTGCCCTTTTTTTTTTTTTTTTTTTTTTTTTTTTTAAGTGTAACAGCATAGCATGAAGTTCTTAAAGCGCAACCTGGTTAGCACTTCTCTTCAGTGACAATCTCAACATGAATTATTGCTCCAAGTTATTACTAAAAGGACTTTGTGTTGCTACAAAAGCATACATTTGCTGTTCTACCCAAAATATTTACTAAGTGGATTTGTTCCTCTGGAAGAATAATCTTAGTACTTTATTGGGGTGTAAGGTCCCTTCTCACTGGGTAGGTCAAAGACAACAGTCTTGTTAAAAAAAGAAAACCAAAAAAAAAAACCAAAACACACACCTATCTGGGGAGTCACTGAAACACACAGATGCTTATTTCTGCTCATACCACCAAGCTTACCAAGAAAGGAACAGAATCATAGGAAATGTACACATCTGGGTATTCCAAAATTAACAAATAAATAAAATTATATTACATTAAAGTTTACAAGTCATACGCAAATCAATTTGTAAATAAATAAATAACAAATTTGCTTTTCAGCACATTTTTAAGTTATCTTGTGCCACAACAGCAACTTCTTGAGGATATCAACATTGAAGAAGTTAATTGGTGTCTCAGAAGATATCCTAAGGGAATTGCTCATATTTAGCATTTGTAAAGGTTAATAAGAAAAACTTTCAGTGATAAATGCAAGCTAAACCTTCACAATACACCACCATGCTAACACCAGTTTTGCCAGAATGCATCTCATTAATTAATGAATAAGCCAAACTATTATTAAACTTATTTTGCAAAAACAACAAGTCCTGCCTAAAGGAACTAGAGCCTATTTTGGAGTTTGAGGACTTGGTACAGCTCTGTTTGCAGAGCACAGAAATGAATGAACACTCCATGTTGCTAATCATTTGCCGGTCCTCAAAGTTTTTCTCAGGCAGTTCTGGACACAAAAAAAGACAAATACAGTACTACAGAAATCAGTCCAGATTGTACCTGTCATGACTTGGCTAAGAGGGAAAAAAACAACCCAAAAAACCACACACAAGACAGGCTGGCTAACAACCACAAATGCGTCTTCATCAACTACTGTTTGTTGAGTTCTGCTGCTGTACAATAAAAAAAAAATTTTGAAACTATTCTTTTTAAAGTGGCTTTCATAAATCATAAAAACTAATTCAACTAACCTACACAAAGCAGCTGTCTATACAATTTAGTGATAGAAAAATTATACGTCAAATATATCAAAATACTAAAACAGTATTTCTACCTTTCAAACACATCATTGCATTCCTGAAGTCTTGCTGAACCCAGAACTCTTAAAAGCAGCATGTTCCATTACCACCTAAGCCCAGAAACCTTAAAAGCTCAACTTTGTCAGAAAGACCTGAAATAAACTGAAACTCAAATCTGCAACAACTTTAATTATGAGACTCTTGAGACAATTACTCAAACTGCAGCTTTTTTAAAATTTAGCATACACAATAGTTTTCGATAACAAACTGCAGTTTACCCATTCCTATGTGCGCACTCACACATATAAATAAAAAACAGCTGCTACTTAATAACATCACAAAGCATTTCCAAATGTGAAAGCTTTACAGTAAAATCCAAACAACAATGTATTTAATTTCATAAACCAAAGTTTAAAGAACTTTTTCAGAAAGTTGCTATTGCTTCTCAGCCACCACCTTTTCAAGAAAGTAAAATAATGTTCATGAATTTTATTAATTTAACTACAGATAATCTAAAGAACTCCTGAAAATTTTTTTTTAAATAATTTAATTCAGTACATTTTGTAAGTTATGAACTTCAGGGCCATTACAGATGATGAGCCAGATAAGTTGTTCTCTGTGTGGGATCATAAAATTAATATCCAGTGTGAGAAAAACAGGTTTCCTGCATATATTATTTCCTCTCTCTCTCAATGTTCAGGACCATAAACAAACTTCTCTACAATGAAGTCTGCGGTAGCTCACAATTCACACAGATGGAATATACACACAATTCAATTAATCATTTAACAAAACTGCCTCTTCTGGTCTCACTGAATTAGTAGTTCCAGTGATCACTGGTAAAATCTACCTCGGAGTAAAAAGAAAAAAAAATACTGGGGAAGAGAAAAAGGCTTCAGTTAAACATGAATCGAAATTGTCCTTTAAAGCTATAGTTTCAGCCCTGAAATGTATTTTAATTCTAAATGTTAGATGATTAAAAAAAAAAAATCCTCCTCACTAAAGATACTCTCCTCCACAATTTTCTTAGTAAATGCTAGTTTAGCAGAAAATTAAACAGGATTTGAAACAACTTTTCCCAAGGTAACACATACTGATAGAAATTAATTCTTTACCAATGAAGACAGATTCAAAAATCATCACATGGAAATTCCTCAACACTAGATTTTGCACGTATATTTCAAGATTAAAACAATTTCAGTGTGACTGGAGTTGTGCCTTAACACAATAGTTTATCAAATCTGAGTGATTTCCCTATTAAACCAAATAAATCATGCCTTCTGTTGTACAGAAGTCAAACTAATTGATCTATCTTCTCGCTCTCTGTAGCCCCTTCCTTTCCTCACTTCTCACAACATACTTAAGTACTAAGTCAAATTCCCTTCACTTTACAGACTATTTCTCTCTCTCAAATGTTGCTTCAGCACTGAAATGTCTAACACACATCTTCTTTCCACACTTATTCCTCTGCTTTCTCACGTTCTCAACACATTTTGCCTGATATTAGCTAAGTCACTACCATTTCCTAACCCTTTCAGTTTCTGAGTCATGCAAGCCTTTGCTCCAGTTCTGGTATGGAAACGCTTTGAAAGTACAATCTAACATTATCAAAAAAGTCAAAGTAGTGCCTGGCTCACTGCTCCTTCCCATGGATTCCAATCACCATCGCTCCCTGAACACTTTCCTCCTCTCCTCTTTCTGGTGAGCCCAACTGACACCAATTCGTTAAACACTCTGGCATTTTCTATTCACAACCTCAATTAGAGAAGGAATTATCCAACTCCCATTTAACAACACTGACTAACCACTACGCATATATGAAAATGCTGATGTGAAAGGTAGGTGTGTGTAACACTGACACTCAGGAGGTCATGAGGGTTTTTACTAAGCAACCTGGGAGAGAGATTGAACACAGAGCATGAGCTACTGTTTATTAACATCAGAAACATAAAATGCAGCCTGGATAGACAAACAAAAGCTCAGAGCTAACATGAATGGATCCAACAAGAAATCTATCAGTCTGAAGTATTATCAGACCTAAAACTGTTATTTTTGTTCTAAATGTTTAACCCATTCCCTTCTAGGCATCCCCTTTGTAAATGTACACAAGGGTAAAAATCAAAACCCCATCATGCTCAAGGTAGAAAAGAAAGAAAACACCATGTTTACGCTTCATCTTAAACCCACCCCTAGGATGAAACAGCCTCCAACAGTTGCAGCTTTACACATCAAATGCACTGTTACACCAGCACATAGTTTATCTTAATTAAGGGTCTTTTTATTTTTATGCTGTTCTAACAAAATCTCAAGAAAATCTCAGAATTTTTAATGACTGTTTTTGAATCAGAAGCCTTCCACTGAAGCTACCTGCATTTTAAAGAGGCTTCTGTCACATAACCACAAACAGATTTTATATTATTTAGCATTAAAGGGATGGGTGTCTCCCCTTCAGTTGTAACTCCTTTGTATTCCTATTTAGGAATGCCTTGCTTGTTTGACCGAAAATGGAAGTGCCTTTTAGCTATGACACAGTATATATGAAAAACAAATAAAAATTAAGATTAATCTTCCTTCTACTATTGTGGGGAGAGAGAAGAATATGAAGAGATGCAAAACATCTGCTCTGGAGATCATTTTTCCCCCTAACAGCAAAATTCTTTCAACAATAACTCGTGAAAACAAAGGCTATTAAACTGTAAACTACAAAGACAATCGATTAGAGGCAGTATTCAGCTAAGACAAGTTTTTCAGCATATCTTCCCATATTTAAACACCTAGATCTTCTTCAGAAGAAGATATTTCATTTGGGAGGTTCTTAATTGGGTCATTTTAGCTAAGTGGCAACCTCAAACACTTCAGAGGACTGGAACCTAAAATCGTAACATACTGTTCCTGCGTTATTTTCTTGCCAGAGGTGGGCAAGCATTCTTATTTGAAGGTGTTCTGTACCAGGTAAGAAAAAAAAAAAAAAAAAAAAAAGGTAAGCGTGTATCCTAGCAGTTTAAGGATACACCAGATCTCCTCCTCTCCTGTTGTTTCTCCACACTACTCGATCCTTTGTAAGCCCTTCCCTGAAGAAGGGCACTGGGGTTTTGTTTTTAAACTTAAGAGATTAATCTTCCCTCTTGAAAACAGCTCTAGCCAAAAGTTCAACTCGTGGAAGACAGACTACAGCTCTCCAGTCCTAGCTGGCCCTGACACTACAACGCAAAAGCCTAAGTTGGGCCTTAATTTGCAAGGAGTTAATTGGCATTCACTGGCTAATGAAACACAGTATTACTCAACATGCATTACAGACTACGCAGTTCTTGCTCTTTTTTTTTTTCTTTTTGTAGTTAGCTTCATTGTCAGTGCACCCGAAGAAGTTCCCTTTCTTTTCAACCTGAAACTACTACTTTTAGAAAAGCCTTTCTAGCTCCCAAATTCTTTACCTTTACATTTAAAATGGAGAAAATTGATCTCTCCATTCCTTCCCTCCAACAACGCGTATCTTTCTGAAAGCGAGAGACATACAGCAACAGCTCAAGGAGTATGTTGAAAAACACACAGCAGAAGAAATTAAAGCACCAAGATGCAGTAGAGAAACATCCCTGTTTCTGCAGACGCCGAAGGAGAGGAAGCAGTTTTTAAAATGGTTGGGCTCCAAGGCACATTTACCATCTCCCTGTCTACGGAGATACTCCAGAAAACAAGGGAAGGCTAATTTCATGCAAGGGATCCTCAATCCAGCGTGAGCCCGACACACCAGACGAAAACCGATCAGCACCAGGATTAATATGGTGATGATTGCAGTCTAATCAATTGCAGCGCCAGCCATCCCTGCCCCCTTTATTTCCCCCTGCGCCCGAAGGGGGCGGGCACTGCAATATAATCATAGGTTTGAAACGCACAAAAACAAAAGTCGGGGCTTTTCCAACTCCCAAGCAAGACAGACAGACAGACCCCGCGATCCGCAGACGATAAACGGCAGGAGGGATCCAGACACCTCAGTGCATTGGGGACCCGGCTGCTCGCAGTGCGGTCACGCACAATGAACCACGTTTTTCTCGGTGCAGCACTCGCACACACGGAGGAAGCAGCTCGCACGCTGCTAAGTCAACTGCACAAACCTTAATGCTAGATGCAACACACCTGCTTAAAAAAACAAAAATCACCTGTAAGAACATAGCCCATCTGGCCATCAAACATTTCTATTTATACCCAAACGTAAAGTATCAACCTAGAAATTAATTTAAAAAAAAAAATTAACAGCAGACTGTGACCTTTAGATTGCGGGATGCCACCGTAATTCTGCACTCTGAGCAGAGCGAGTGAAACCCTTCCTCGGCAGTAAAGCGGCAATAAAAGGCAAGGTGCTTATTTCCAGGAATTCTTCACTCACTATGGCAGGTTACTGCATCCAGTCCCTAAATATTGACAAAGATCAAGCTCTTTCCATGCGGGAAAGCAAGCACCGTTCCTCCCAGCCTGCAAGTGTTTACTACACAGCTCGCAGCCCTGGCTGCAGAGGTCTAAACGCTGCACCGGGCTCTGGAAGGGGCCGTTAGGAGTAGTATGCGAGTCAGGTGGGTGAAACACAAAGGAGGGGACGGACGGGCATCGCGACCCCCCTCCTCCGGGTTGGGGGCTGCGGCTCTGCCGATCCCGCGTGTAAAACCAGCCAGCCACCCCCCGGGGAAGGAAGGGATGGGAGAGAGGGACGCAGGCAAACAGACGTGCAGCCCCAGGTTGTTAAACGTGCAGGAGGAGCAGACGCGTAACAGGAGGAAAACACGCATATCCCTGCGGGCAGGGGCGAAGCCCGCTCATCGCGGGCGGGAAACGGCGCGCGCCCCAGGAGCCCCTCACACGCCCCGGGAGCTCCTCACACACAGCCCCCCTCCACACACAGGGAGCTCCACACACACAGAGCGAGCCCCTCACCGACGCCCTCACACACATTCGCACAGGGACACCCCCCCCGCTCACCGACACCCTCACACACACCCCCAAACACACACAGGCTGCCGACGCCCTCACTCCCCCTCACAGGCAGCCCCTCACGCCCACACCGGGAACCCCTCCGCGGCTCCCACGCACGCCCCCCCGCCGGGCCCCTCGCCGACACCCCCCCGGCCAACACGCACCATACTTACTTTCCCCATTTGTTGGCCACAGACAAAGTGCGGCGAAGACGAGCAGAAACCCCCAGACGACGGCGAGGGACCCTCCTCCAGCGCCAGACTTCATTCCTCTTTTTTTAATTGGACAAAATCCCCCTTTCCGAAAACAAAACAAAACAAAACAAAAAAGTCCAAAATTGTTCGCTTTCTTTTTTCTCCCCCGTCCTCTAAAAATAACGAAGGAGGCAAAAGGCGGACGAGAAGCGGGGCAGGATAAATAAATCCACGTTGCCTCACGAAATGAAAAAAACAAGACCCTTCGGAGCGGCAAACCGGAGGGGTTTTGAGGTCCCTGGGTGTTGATCTTCCGGAGCAACCACACCAAAAATACAGAGATATTCAAGATGTATTAACGGCAACAACAAGGCATGAAAGCCCCGGGGCGACGCTGCCTCCGGGGCGGCGAGGCGGGCTCCGGGGCGGCGGGGCGGGGGTCGCCGCCGTCTCCCCTCAGCGCTGGCTGCAGTGGTACATCGTGCACAGGACTCGCAAACATGAGGCACATCGGGGCTGGCAGTCTGCATCTTCAACCTCCATTTTCAAACACCGCACACAGAGGCAGCGCGCACAGACACACACGCAGAGACACAAAAACTGGGAGGGCTGGCGGGGGAGAGGAGGGGGACGACCCAGACAATCTTATTACAAAACAACAACAGCTTCTCAGTCCCTCCGGGCGGGGACGGGGCTGCCCTGGCGGGATCCCCCCCCAGCTCCTCTCCCCGCTCAGCGAGGAGGGGGAGGAAAAAAAAAACAATCCACCCCACGCACAACCACCACCCACAACACCACCACCACAAGTCCGGCTGGCTGCAGAGACTCGAAATGCGGAATTTGCAACGAAAATGAATTAAAAAGGCTTCCCCCCTTGTCCTTCTCTTCCTCTCCTCAGCGCCGCTGCCACAGGCTCCTTCTCAAAAAAAAAAAAAAAAAGGAAAAAAAAAAGAAAAATCCAGGACACACACACAAAGCAGCAGCAGGGCGAGCGGAGCAGCTCAGCACCCCGCCTCCTTCCCCCGCAGCTCTCCTCTTCGCATCCCTCCGAGCCGCCTTGCCATCGCGCCGGGGGCGGGGGGGAGGACGACGACGACAACAACAACAACAACAAAAACCACCCAGCGAATTTGTAAATCCTTTTCCTTTTTTTTTCCCTCCTCCTCTGGGTGTGCGCGCGCTGCAAACCTTCCCCTCGCGCTGCCCAGCCCAAGGAAGGGGGAGGGGGGAGCCGGGAAGAGGTGTGTGTGTGTGTGTGTGTGTGTGTGTGCGTGTGTAAGCCGGGGGGGCGGCAGGGGGACGAGGAAGGCGATCCGGTTTGCTGAAGGTCAAAGCCCAGGAGCTTGTTGCGAAGGGTCTGTAATTCCTCCGGGGAGAGAAGGGGGGGGGGGAGGGTCTGCTTCTGCTCCTCCCAATTAATTCGCCGCTCGCTTGCAGCAGGGTTTGCAGAGCTCTGCTGCCGCGTCTCCCCCCCTTATTCTCCTCCTCCGCGCTGGCTCCCTTTGCACGACGGAGAGTGAACGCTGGTAAACAAGAGCCTCGGCGTCGCTCCGCCGCCACCGCCGCGCCTGCCGCCGCCGCGCCTGCCGCCGCCGCTTGCTTCTCCTCTCTGCGGCCGCACGGGGACGGGGTTCGCGCCCGCCCTCTCTCTCTCCCGCGCGCGCGCGCACGCGCCCTCTCTCGCACGGAGGCGCGCGCTCACATCCTCCCCCCCGCCTTCCCGCGGGCTCCCCTCGCCCAGGCGGCGGCGGCAGCGGCGCGCGCGGAGGCGGCGGCGGCGGCGGCGGCGGGGCGCGAGCGGGCGCGAGGCAAAAGCCGGAGCGGCGGCGCGCGGAGCGGAGCGTGGCAGCTGCAGCCCGGGCTGCTGTGGGCGCGGGGCTGCCGCCGGGCCGGGCCGGGCCGGGCCGGGCCGGACCCGAACCGACCCGCTGCTGTTGCTCCTACCTCTGCCTCTGCTCCGGCGTCCGCGCTAACGGGGGAAGGGGAAAAGGAGGCGGCGACGGAGGCCGGATGGTTGCACCGAGCAGCCTGCGGGGCGCAGAAGGAAAGAACGGCGGGAGAACCGACGAGCGACCCCCTGCTAGTGGAAACACCTCTGTGTTCTTCAGAAATGGAAAAAAGAACCAAACCCAAAACATGTAAAAAGGAAGGGACCGAGTTAGGAGGAGAAAGAAACGCATAGCTTTGATTTTCACAGGGTCTATTTATTTATTTACTGCATTTAATTGCAGTTGCTCCTCTGGGTTGAACACGGAGAGCACAGCCAAAGGGCTGAGCCTGAAGTGCGCTGCTCTTAGGGATGCAGTTTAGGCAGGAGCGAGGGAAGGGAACACCAAGGCTTGGCTCACCTGAGGGAACAACGGCCAAACGTGTCCCCTTCCATACTCAAGATCTTCAGTGAATACTCCAATATTGTCTCTTCCATGCGTGTTTCTCCACTGTTCGCTAGTGTCCTACAGTGACATTGTGCGCCCAGGCCCCAAATGGGGAGAGATGGGGTTAGTTGAAGCACAAGAGGTTTGGGCTTTTCGGAACCAGAAAATGTGGGCTGTGTTCCCACTGTTTTGCCGAAGTTTGTAGTAGCCATGCTGCATGGCATATGGATGTCCTGAGTAATCACAGATTTGTTGCTGTACTTTGGCATGGGGAGATAGCAAAATGATGCTGAAGTATAAGAAAGCAGACATCTGTGAGCATTAGCTACATTCTAGTTTTTAAAGAAAAGCTACATTAAGAAATATGCAAATGTCACATCATTAATGCAAATGTCAAAATTAAGTTTTTACATTTAAACCAAAATTCTTCTTGAACATCTTGTATTACAATAGCCTTCCGTTGCTTTACTGCATAATTTTCCACAACCTTATACATGTTTTTCTCCTTGTAGTTTCTCCAGCCATTTTTATACCATTTCCCTTCTCAGAATGGTCTGGTATTATTGTCTTAGTTACACATTAGCTCTCATACCTCTTAGGAAAGATGAAAAGGCTTTATTCGGCGTCACAGAAGTTAGGGGGAAAATCATGACTGAGTACAACAGGGGCAGAATTGCCACACATGCACACGTATCCAGGACTGTGTCAATGATTCAATAATAATAAGCCAAAGCACGGGTGCATGTCCATTTGGATGGTAGCACAACTCTCTCGAGGTTCGGTGCAGGAGAATGAGGCATTTCCGTATGAGACTGTCCTGGACTGCCATGCATGTGTCTACCATAGACTTTATCAACTGCACACAGGCTTTCAAGGCTTCAGTTAAACTGGACCAGAAAGATCTTCGTGGCCAGTAAATTTTTACTATTGCTCCGTTTAGCTATGCCTATACTTGTGCTGGATACTGAGCAGAACAAGTGTCCTTTCTGTGCGTATTGTGGCATTGATGCAGCATAAATTGTAATGTGTTATTTACAAATTAATGTATTGTTGTGTAAAGGCAGAGCTGAAGTGGGAACTGGGCATCTATCATTTATCATTCTGCTGTCATAAAGAACTTTTATTATTGTAAAATAGCCTTTCTTTTATTACTTTGACAAATAGGGTAAGTAAGTCATGGATAAGCACGTTGTACTGGATGCTGTACAAGCAGAGAACAAAAAGATGTGCTGTGCCCCCAAAGAGCTTACAGTCTCATATAAACACAGTCCTATAGGTGTCATAACAGTTTGTTCCTGGAATCTGTCAGATTCTTTTAAAAGGGGGGAAAAAAAAAGATTATAATAACAGCACAGTGTTGAACTAGAGGCGTTCGCAGTGCTCTCCATCCTCCCGAGCTGCCAGTGTGAAATTCATAATTTGGAATTACTTGGCTGGATTCCACCAGGACATCTTTACCTTTTATGCTATGGAGGTATAAGGGAGGAAGCCCTTTTTCTGTGAATGCTGAGGTGCCCATAGCTCTGTACTCTTAAGAAGTTAAGAGGAGAGCTATGCCCAGTGTTCAGCTTTCCTTACCCTTTCACGTGTTCGGCACCTTTCAGTGCCAGCCATGCACGTACACATGCTTAACTTCAGTGCACACTTTTAATCAGATTCAGCTCCTATATGTTGGCATCTTTCTCCAAGAGTGGTCCTGTTATTTTCAGTGGAGCTATTTAAGTCAGGATTTTGCAGTGTGTACAACCACAGCATGCTCCTATCTTTGACGATGAAAACCTCAAGCAAACTGTACTACATGCACCATGTGCAAAATTAGAGAGTTATAATTTGGACAAATTAATTTTCATGGTAATGTGCAAAGGTGCTTCATGATGAAATCTGTTTCCTTGTCAACACTGTTTTCCTCTGCTTTTGTCTATAGACCTGTGCAAAGGAGGTTGATATGAATGGTGAGAAGTTTTGATTTACTAGGAACCTAGATCTGGCATCCTACAGCTGAACACCACTCAGATCCTAAAAGCAGCTTGAATAGCTTAAGCCCTTCTTTGGATAGAGAAGTGATTAAAAATGTTTTGCTGAAACTTCATCACAAGAAAGTAAAACTGACTGAATATAAAAATACCCAGCCCAAAAGGGAAACGTTTCAGACAATGGATTAAATGAGGTGGTCAAAATGCAAAATTCCTGTAGATCATAGTCTCCCCAAGTCCATCTGAATACATTAAGGATGCGTTAGGAGAAGGCTTCCCAAGTTGTGGCCATTTGCAGTCTTTGCTGAGATTTGGTGAAACCATCCCTCCATTTTTTCCTAACCTGTTTATTTTGTCAGTCATTCTCCCAACTTAGACACCATTTCCCTTTTTCTGCCTGCTGCATCTTGCCCAACAGCTCAGCTATAAACTGTAGCAGTCACTGTTCTTTTGTTATTGCCTAGTAATTCACTGGGGTCTTGATCCTTGGCAATGTCTCCTACGTGAGGCCACTAATAATAAATAAAACTTTTTAAAAATAAGGTATACACTGTTCAATACATATTGTGCGTCTGGATTTGTACAAGGTTTTCCCCTCCTTTCTTTTTGGACATAAAGTCTAAACTATAATTTTCATTAGTGTAAGAAATCATTTTGTCATGACTCGATCTTCCCTGATGGTAGAAAATGACTTTCTTCTCTGTCCCATTGGTTCTACAATCATTCTTCCTCTCCGTTTGCACTGGGCTTCATGCCTCCCCTTTTTCCACTGCTAGTTTATGGTCCTTGAGATAGACAGATGGACAGAAAGAAACACATGAATACACACACACACACACACACACATTTTACCCTGTAGAGTGTGATGCCGAATGCCACCAGCATACCTGCGTCCTGTTTAAAATGCCGCTTAAGTGGAAAATTCAGGAAGTGTGGCAGTAGGGATGAAACAACGCGGTTAAAGCAGCCACTGACCCCGGTCTTTCAAAACATATATCTGCCCAAGGCAAATATCCTAATACTCAGCCATATTTTAATTTTAACAGCAGCCTTACCGCTGCTTTCTGGGGCCACCACTGGGGAGAAAGAGGCCTCACTATTTTCCCTGCCTCAGTGCTCATACTCCGCATAGGCTTGACTAGACTTTATTTTGGCTTCTGCAACACTTTCAGGGCAGACTGACCTCTTTACCAGACGCTAGCTTGTCATAACCTTTAAGCATCTGAACATTTTGTATTACCGGCGTAAGGGAGTAGTTGAAATTTATTCTCCTGCCTTCTCCAACTGTGTCAGCTCCCCAGGATGAAGGTCAGCTGTTGCGGAGCATTGCCTGTGTCTGCTTCTTAGAAGGTCTCTGCAGCTCCTTGCATGGCCTTTGCCATGCTCCCAGAGGCAGAGAGCACCCACAGCAGCCACCTTCCCCTTCCTCAGGGGCTCCTAAAGTTGCCAGCTCACCTTGTTTGGGCTCCATTTCAAGCTAGGCGTTTTTGTTGTAGGTAGGTGCAGGTAGGTAAGTGTGCTGGGTAGGAATTACGTCTGGGCGAGTGATACATCTTTTACGCAACTTGGGTGAGTGTTATTTGTACGCTTCAAGGACAAATACAAATCCCTGGACATCATTCCTTTTCCCCCGAAATCTCCACTTACAAGCTGCGTTTTATAGGCTCATAACAAGCCCTTCAATGTTAGGCAAAATGTGGGTTTCCCATTTTTAGCATGTTTGCCACTTTTTGCCACTTTTTGCTCTGGTGTGAATTGCATCACGTACCAATGACCTTCACGGGCTCCTGACTGCAGGAAAATGCTCCGTCTCCTCTTGGCAAGGGGACAGGAACACAGCACACACTCGGATAGACGTTGGGTGGGCAGGTTGCCGTTAACTCCTCTGCAGTGGTCGAGGTGTCTGTAGAGCCTCTCCATCCACCAGCCGTCTTTTCTTTCCCAGATCTGCAGCGTTCAGCAGGATTTGGGTAGAAGTAACCATCTCCCCGTAACAGCAAGAGGGCTGAACAGAATCCCTGCAGCTGCCGGAGACCAACCTCTTAAGGCAAATGGAAGGAAAAAAAAAAAAGATTGGACATGTTTGATGTGTGCAAGACTTAAATACCAGAGTACTAATCAGATAGACCCAAATGAGGTACACTTCTTTGGCTCTCAGTGATTTCTAATTCTCCTGGCCCTAATACTACTGCAAACAGTGGCTCAAGATTGGTCCCTTCTGGAGCAAATAAAAAGCAGAAGGAAAGAAAGGGTATTGTTTATTACTTCTTTCCCATACACGTCCCTCCTTCAAACAAAGAAGTATGCAGTTACATGGACGATTTAGGGGCAGCAGCTGAGCAGGAATAACTATAAAATTCATGTTTTAATAACAACAACAATAATAAGCACACAACAGCATTTATAACCCTAGTTACGGGCCTGAGATATCATATCCATAGCAACTGCAGCAAGCGGTGAATGCCATATATTTAGAGTTCCCGTGCACCTGCCTAAAATAGCCACCGATAAATTATGCTGATGTTTGTGCCTTTCTGACAGCATTTTAAAAGGCTGTCAATGCACTCTGCAATCACGCCGAGCCTTCGCGGCGCAGCACAGCAACAGGAATTTCACTTCCCTAGCAAACCTCCATGTTCTCATGTTTGTCTCCCCTTTTGTGTTTCTGAGTGTGACAAATTAGTCAAAAAAGACACCTCGAAGGTGAGCGTGGCGGTGCGACTGAGCGATAGGTGCAGGGGAACAGCTGCCACTTGCTTCCAGCGTCCGTTGGCTTCCCCGCTCCGGCACCACGGCTGTCAAAATGTGCCTACCATTAATGTATTGAATTAATAAACTATTGCAAGTAATTAGGGCTCTATCCTGCTCCTGTTGCAGACGGTGGCAACGTGATCACGCTGTATATTAATGGCATGTGCGTAAATAGTTTACAAAGAGTTAATGAATGACTGAGAGGTGTTTGAATACATGGCTAGTCAGTTGTGGAGATTGTTACAGAGTCCAACAGGTCAATCGCATGCTTGTAACCGTGGCTTATAAGCATCTACCAGACCATCTGTTGATGTGCTTATTACATTTTATAACACAAACTCCTGATGTCTGCAACATGCTTATAACAGCTATTAATCTTGTATTATTAACTCTTTCGAAGCAACATATATTTTAACTTTAATATGTAATACTACCATTAAGAATTCCACCACCCTACCTGGGAGAGGGATCAGACTTTTACCCCATGTAATGGGCAGAAAGGATCTGTCCCTACTATATTATATGATTTTTGCATTGAGCACTTTGGGTTTTCACCTCTTAAACTTTGGATGTACATGAATCCTGTTGAACATAAACTGGGCCCACCCACGTGCCCTCTGGGGTGACGTGATGCTGACCCATGGTAGCAAGAGGCACATACCGTAATCACATCAATACCTGGAAGAAACCTGCTGCATTTTCCAAATGAATAGTAACACCCATGCCCAGATCTTAAAATATGTTTATAGGCAAGTAAATGTCACCATTCATTTGTAACGAGGATAATTATTGCTACTGGGAAGAAAGAAACACAGGTGCAGATTGACTCTAGTGACTTTAAGCTCACCCCTTTTACCTGCAGGAGAATTAAAAGGACCACAAATGCTTCTAGGTTTTTTGGGTTTGTTTTTTTTAAACCTTGGGCATACAATCATTTATTTAAAATGTATTTCAAAATAAACTTCTTGTTTCTCTCTCTATTTGCAGTTGACTCCAGATGGAGCTGGATATATGAAAATTAAGAGTATTTGTTCTACTTTGGCAGAAAATATAAATGGAACCCAAAATAAAGTCAATAATGGATTAAATTATGGACAGTAAGTATTCATTTATACCAAATCTTTGGTAGAGTTCTATACAGAACAAAAAGACCTAAACATTACATGCGCACAATACATACAAGAATATATATGTTTTCATTTATTCATGTTTCCGTCAGTTCGATGACATGCTAGCATCAAAACTCCTTCAAATCTAATGAAATCCAAAGTATCTTAGATTTGCAAGAAGAAAGAAAAATGTTTATTCAAGAAGATTATGGAAAAACACAGCCTTAAAACTAATAAATTGGATCTCCAGCATAAAAAGCAAAAAAATGTTTCTGAAAATTGTTGAAGAAAAAAAAAGAAAACCTGACGACTTCTTGGTTGAAATAGGATTTTTGACTTCCTATAAAAGCCAGGATTGGGCCAGGTGTTTTTTCAAAGAGATGAAATTATCATTAGATTTTAGGGTAAATTAATGTACAACTGTGAATGGCTGCATATACATTTAAATGATATTGAAAATGTTTTAAAGCAGTTGGAACGTATTTCCAGGTGGCTCGGGAATGTGTAAATATTAGCACATTCTGAAGGTTGGTTTTAAAAGGCCCTTCATACTCGATAGGTCTTGACATCAATTTTCCCCTAATTTACTCTGTGTGTGTGCACATTAGTGTACTGTATGACCACCACATATTTTAAAATGGATGACTCATAGAGGTTCAGTGGCAGCAGAAGGAATATTGGTCTAGAGATGGAGGACGTGGAAAGAAGGTTGTTAATCATAAGCAGCTTGGAAAAGAAATTTCTAAACAGTCTTTTTCCAGGGCATGCCAAATGCAAGAAATTACAATATTCCTTTGAAAGATGGCTTTCCGTCAGTACCTGGGTACTCACTGCCTTTACCCCATTCCTCTGCCCTTATTCTTTATACCACATATGAGTGTTCAGAGTGGGCGCAATGCCCATGCTATAAAGTGAATATGTCCTCGATACGTTGTTTAGAAAACTACTGCATTTAAACAAATAAGTCGAAGGTATAGAAGGCTCTTGTTTTGTGTATTAATGAAATGAACTTGAACCAGAAATACCAACTTCAAATATTTTCAAACTTTAGGTAAAATAAGAATATAGGATATGGATCTAATGCTGGTTTTGTTTAGAATTTAAAAAGAACTAAAACTGTCTTTTCTTTCTTTTTTTTAGTGTGGGGGCTCCAAGATTATTTCTTGTATTGCAGTCTTGATTTTCTCTTTCTGTACTTCCACTACCTACAGACAACTTGCCAAGAATACATGTTCTATGTGAGGAGACTGGTTCCATAATAGAGAAATTACTCAAAAAACAGACTTTGAATCTCAGTTGTTTAAATCCCAGTTACCAGCCAATTATAACCCCAACAGAGACAAACTGTCTCCTTTACATAATGCTTTTGTTAACTCCTCTGTATTCAACGCCACGTGGATACATTCAAGCTACTGCTTTTTTCTGGATGGACTCCTCTAGCCCTGTCTGTACTTTTATTCTGCCCCTGGAGACAGTCACAGCTAAAATTCAGTCCAAATTGGGAAGATGTAGCATAGCAGCTCTTGAGACCAGCCATCAAATAGCTCATATACATACAGTATACCTTCCTTAATGACTTAGGACCGCTATTCCTGCAAGTTAACAAATATCTGGGATAAGTGAAATATTTATCCAAATGATTTGGACAAACCAATCAAAGCATTTCCCCTCATATCTCTACCAGACACACACACTCCCCATTTTCTTCTCTCAGAGCATTTCTGAAACTGGTATTCATGCAAATGAACTGGGGGAACACTGAGAATTTGTCCTTCAGCATCGTGTGAGCTTCTGGATTTGTTTTGTGCGAGAGAGTTGTCATTTGCCTGGAAGTTCCCATAGTGAATTTATTGGTCTTCTGACGTTCCTGGCGCCAGGTCTGCATTCCCATAAAACTAGCCAGAAGAAACTTTGGAAACAGAACCTTTATAGTATCCACATATTGGGCCATATTCAGCTCCAAAGTCAGCAGGTGCAACTCCCATTGATTTCAGTGGGAATTCTGTCTGCTTACGCTGGAGCTGAACTTAGTCCATAGTATCTGGGCATCCTTCCCAAAAACTCTCTTCACTGAATGCAGGGAATGAACCAAAGCTTAATACACTCCTCTGCTGTCCCTAGGAAAGGAATCAGTCTGTCTTTTCAAGAGATTGCACGGAAAAAAAATACCTGCTAGTCTTGCAAAGCTGCTTTTGCCGTTGTACCCCAGTGTGAATATCTGAAATGTTCTCATGAACTCACACTTCCCCTTGTTTAAAGATTGTCTGTCCAAGATCACCTTTTTTTTTTTGAGGCTTAAAAGGCAGAATTAATTTAGTCTCCTTTTTTTTCATGGCACAGTATTTGTTATGCAATGATTTTTAAACATCCCTGAAAAAAACTTCTACTGCAAGTAATTTAAGAAAGAATCTCTCCTGAAAAGGAATGTGACTTTGTCTACAGAAATGCTCTTTCTGCTAAGTCAACTTACAGAGAAAAAGTCCCCAGTTGCATTAGATAATATTTTATGTAAATCCCTGAGAGGGGAAGGAAAACTCTCAGGTACATTTTTAAGACCCTCACTCTTCAGGATGTGTCGTTGAAACTGAACATATGCTTAAGTGGATTCTTAAATAAGACACTTTTGAATAAGGTCTTACATAACTGTATCTTCATACCAGAGGATTTGCGTTTTGTAGTATTTGCTACAGTAAGTGTAGAAAAATTAAAATAGCGTTATAATCTCCAGGCAAAATTATGTGTGGGTTAAGGCATGACATACCAATTCGTCAGCGAAATCTGGTGAGAGCAGATTTTTCAGGGGGACGTCCATCATCGCAGGGGCAGGATCTTATCAGAGAAGGCCATTCTCACAAGAGTTTGGCATAGATTAGTTTACACAAATTCAAGATAAGCTGCTGAATGAGATAGGAGGATGTCTGGCTGCTCTCTCCACCCTCGCAATCCAGATGGAAATAACTGAGATGAGGCCACATTGTTACCTGCTCAAGTCAAGTTGTCAAAATGTTCCTCCAATCATTTAGTCGCACCATATTCACTGTCAAATATGCCTTTGAAAAATCCTCTCATAGGCTTCTAGTTGGCATAAATCTGCCCCTGTATGTTTACAAAATGTTATTTTCACTTTCCAACACACAAAATTGCAGGAATTTTCCTGAGGAGGCAGTTCCATCAAAGACAGCCGTCCTAGTGAGAAACCAAGCTGCGTGGCAGTGGTCCCCACAAGATTCCAGCTATTTTCTCCCTTTTTTTCTTTCTAGGTGGTGGCTTTTCCTTTGCTCCACTCCAGATACTCATAGTAGCAGCTATTACTCACAAATCAAACAAAACCATGCCATAATTTTGGGATCTTTTAAATTGCTCTTAATCCAGATTATTGTCTTTTGTAGGTAGAGTCCTCAGAGCAGATTTCTGGTATAACATATTAGCTCTACAGTCTCAAGGATCAAGAACAAGTACATAGAAGATGCACCCTTGTCCAGTGTGTTGAGGGGAAACCATGGCAGAGGACTGATTGCCTTCAGCAGGAGAGAGGATTTCTACGAAGTTCCTTCCTACAAGGAGCCAGATGGCAGGACTCCGTCATTCAGCAGTGCCACTCAGTGCATCATGCACCTTATATATACACCATTTAACTGATAAAATATATTAAAGAACTATCAACTTCTTAGGCAAAGCCAGAAGAACCATGAACACAATGCCCAGGAGAAAAATTCGTAAGTTTTCTGAGTCAAAAGATGGAGCAGGCAGTGCTAGAAGATGTGGTCCATAAAAGAGCCCTTTTCTCTTCAGTTTTTTTCCTGCTGGTAGCCCTAACCACCATTCTACATCAGTTCAAGCCAAAGATTTTCCTCACTAGAAATATTTGTGCAGAGCCTGGCATGGGGAGAAAAATATTTTATAAATCACTGTGAGAGGCATCTTCTGATTTTACCAAGTCTGAAGTACTTCAAGAAGAGGCTTTGAAAAATATTAGCTTTCTGGAGGGTGTCATTGCTCCTGAAGAACAAGAAGAATGGACCTGTATAGTCACTTTTTTTCCTGGATCCCATGCATTAATCCCATGCATTTAAACACTGAAGCCTCCTGGCTTCCCCACATGCCCATGTTCCCATGGAGCACAGCACGAGTCATGCTGGCTGTAGTGATGATACAGTAGCTTTATCACATGTACTGTAATATTGTCCCTTGTAAAGCGTAACACTCTTGAGTAGGCATAGTAAACTGAAGACAATCAAGATCTTAAAGGGTAATACATTTTTATGTGTTTAGTAGCTTATGACACTACATAACTTCAGAGTCCAAATGCAGCAGTAGTCTCTCCAAATCACGCTATTAATATCATATAATGAGCAGTGCTGCTACTCTTGGATTCTGGCACATCAGAGGGTGATTTCCAGCACTTCTAGTCCCTAGTAAAAATGTTATCCTCTCTACTGTGTATGTGTTTGGCTTATGCTGGGCAATGCTGCTCAGGATGGCAGTGGTGTCACTGTGACTGAAGGAGAATTTTCCACACTGACCCTGGTGTAACCGAAGATGGGAATTTGGCTTTTGGCTGCCTAGGGATTCCCTAAATTGCGGTAGAAGAGAAGTTCTCAACTGCAGAATAAATTTTGTTTGCTCATGGGACCCTTCTGGGATTTTTTTCTCTAAGAACTAGCTCTCTTCCCCACTTTAACCTCAAGTCAGGACATGAAGCATCTCCAGTGTTGCACAGTGTGACCTGACACACTCCCACAGCTTGAGCGAGGCTTTGGGCATTGTACAAAACCCCCCAGATAGAATCAACACTTTTGACAACTTCTTTCCCTTCTGCCTCAATGAGAGTGCTTGTCCACGTTCATGCAGGGGATAATCAAGAAAAGATGGGAGCTGTATTGCAGTGTAGCCAACAGCCCTTTCCCCGTTGAATGTAGATGTGGATCATGCTCCTCTCAGCTCTGGCATTCAGCACTTCTGCAGCTTCTGGATTTTTGTGATGGTCCAGAGAACAAAACATGCCTCCATCTTCCCATCTGCTCTCTGAGAACAGCTGGAAATTACTGTTAAAAGCTGCTTTGCCTTTGGGCTTTACTTTCCTCTGCCTCTCTGTAGGAGTCACAGGAGCATCATGCCTTAGAGCAGCCTCCTGGCACTACACAAGCCTTAGCAGCTGATTGTGGGTTTGTGTGCCCTGAAATCTTTTCTAAGATTCCACGTGAAGATGCCTGTAGAAGGAGTCACAAAAAAAAAAAAAAAAAACCCAAACAAAAAAAACCACCAAAACCCCAACCAAGAAACACCCAAAATCCAACAACCCCAAAAAACCTGCTGGAGAAGGTTTCCAAGATCACTACTGGAGGACAGGACCAAGCTCAGCTTGAATTACTCATCAGTTTTATAGGGCACTACTGTACTTATGAAAAGTGGGTTTGAAATGACTCTTTTTTGGAAGGATGGCTGAGCAAGAAGCAGCATTGTGACTGCAATGCATCCCTTATTTGCTATCAGTAAGAGGTATGTGAACGGCAGTGGAAAACGACAGTGGCTGTGTGTGTAAAATGCACTACCACTTCAGAAAATTTGGTTTCTGCTAATAAACTGTCACATGTGCAAGGCTAACACAAATTAAGTCTGTGATACACCAAATGTCATCACGTTTTCAAATTGAGAGCATCTTGCTCAGAAAATCTCTTTCATTTTGGGTTCCCAATGCCATAAAACAACTCTCCTGCAGCAAACATGTCCCAGCACCTAGCCAATGAGCACAGGATAGAATGGAATAGCAGAGAATAGGTTTTTTTCCCCATTAGTGGTATTTTGCTTGTTCCCACAGTAATTGGAATTCAGATAATGTTAACGTTCCCATTCTTATGTTAAAATTAATAGTAGAGTGCTGGTATTTCAGCTAGACATTAATTGTATAATATTCATATGTCAAATGCTATTAGTTTTAGAAATCTTCCAGATAAACTTATATAAATTTGTCACCACAAACCCGTGAAAAACTTTCATGCATATTGATTAGGGCTTTTCTATAGTAATGCCAGAATCCTGAATAGTCCAATGGTAGCTGCCTGCTTCTAAATAAAGGAGAACATCCAGTTGTATCGCTCCATTCTTTCAGTCTTTTTTTTTCTTTTTAATTTTAAGCCTACCGTTTCTCACCAGTATGTAACACTGAAGAAATTACCTTCATACCAGGAGTTACTTCCACAGAACATGTTGTATAACAGGTTAATATTTTACAGCTATTATCTGAATACTGTTTGAATTTGAGTGATTAGAAAAGGAGAATACGTACAGATCTTCTGTAAAGATTTGGCAAGTAGCTGGTATACACTTTCCAACAGGTCTGTAGTGGGAGCTTTCGAGGCCTTTTCAGCCACAGGCAACTCCATGAGCCCAGTTCACCCCCGATGAAACCCTAGTGGTACCAGCGTAACAGCAGTTTTCCAGGGGCCAGACCCTGAGCTGAGCTACGGGGCCTCATGTGGGAAATAAAACAAAGTAATTGCAGACATGCATCAGAAGGAAAAGTGCAGCTTTATGTTACGTGCCAGCCCTGTCCCACCAGTCACATCCTAGCCCATCCTTGTCAGGCCATGTCTCCTCTGGGCCCTCAGCTGCCATTCACATTCACTATCAACCAAGAATTATCACCTTAGATGTCCTCTGTACTTCTCATATTTTGGTCCTAGAGAGAAATACCAACTGCTGCTTTCCTTTACCATATACACACAGGTATACTCTCATTTCCCCCCCACTCATCCCTCTAGCTGGGTTTTCTCCACATCATCCACACCTGCATGTTATCTTCACAAACCCTCTCCTGTCTTGCAAGTAAAAGGAGACCCCCAGCTGGCATAAACTACCAGAGATCCACTGAAGTCACCTGTCTGATGATCTTCCTGGGTATTCTATTGTAAAAACTTAATAGCATGTTTTATCGTTACGCTATTTGCATTAGAGTTACAAGCCAGATGTTAGGATCATTATTCTGTTGCTCCTTTGAGACTGTATCGGGTATTCTTTTCTTCCAGTCCTCCACTATCTCCTCAGCTCACCCATGATTTACCCAAACAAGTGTTTGAAGGGTCAATATATTTTCAAGACAAGAATGCAGTTTTAATTCAACCCTCTTCTCCTGTAAAAGGATGCACCAGCCTGACTACAAAGTGCAAACTGGTTCAGTGGAAAACACACTTAAGAAAGTTTTTAAAAAAAAAAAAAATTGAAAGGTGAAACTATTTATCTTAGTAACTGAACTGTTGGATATTAAGGCAAATACACACTTAGCAGTGTACAAAATCCCAGAAACTCATAGACTTCAACTCTGTACTCATGACTGTTAGAAAATGATTTTCACAAATGCTCTGCAGTGCTTTGTGTAACCTGAGTTTTCCCATTTCCCTTCATTGTGTTCCTTTGTGCAATCCAAATTTGTAAATCATTCCAGGAAACTTTTTATTAACTCACAAAAGCCCTCCAAGACAATATCCTGTAATTTCCACTGGTCTGAGTCAGACCTAGTCGTATCAGCTGAGAAATATCCATGACCTTTTTGTGCCGTTTTTCCTCTGGTGATCACAGAAAACCAAAGTAACTTCTGGATAAAGTTCTGATTCATGATTTTGAAGGGGAAGGTTTTGCCCATGCTTGCAGCCCAGCTGAATTCACACTGAATAATTTCATTATGCCTCTGTAAATTCCCCTTACAGCTTAAAAGGCACTGAGTATTTTTCTTTCATTGATTACAGCTGAGTAGTCTAACACAGCTGCATTTCAATGGAAGTGAAGTGATTCCTTTATATTATAGCTGTTTTGCCAAGAGCATATGGTGTGAGGTGGATAAAAAGGACAATATTGCAGACAGCCACAGCAGAACTTCATCAGTAGTGCTCTGAACCTCCCATAGAACAATTGGTATGTCTCTCCATCACTAGGGGAAACATTAATGAGGGTGGCTGCATTTTCCCATCCTCTGCTTATGTTGTATTACAACAAAGTAAGCCAAGCTACCCCACGGGGGAGCTGCTGTTGATATTGGAAGGGACTGGTGGCACAGGGATTTGGGGACTTCTGTCCCACCAGCAGCACTTCTGTCCCATCAGAGCCACAGGCTAGCAGATGAATTTTTGCTTTGAATGTGTCCTGAGCAATGAACTACAGGCTTCAGGGCAGCCCTCTGCACAGGGGGCTCGTGTTTTATTTCTGGCAACCGCTGCTGCTGCAGAACGTTCACTAATGCATCCAAAACCTTCTCCTGCTTCCCAAGAAAGACAGAAACTCATCCTCTTTTGTTTTCATCCGTTTTCACAGTGTACTTCTGTTGAGCTGACTGACATTTGAATAAGCCCCAGGAGAATTATACCTAGGACGTTTCTACTAAATATTGCCATCGTAGTAGGAGGGTGCAAACGCAAGGGAGGCATTTGGAAGAGACTTGTAAACAGTTGCCTTGGTACTACCTAATTAGAGTGTTACATTGTCTGGTGGGATCCACTCCCAGGAATGTGCATAGCCTGCATTAACTTTTCCAGAGCCAGGGTGGTAGGCTGTGAGCAGTCAAGATCAGGAAATAATTTATAAAAAGAGTTGGGTCACTTTTGAATCTCTTTTCCTAGGGCTTCTTTACTGGTGAGCAGAAAAGAAGTTGTTTCGCCTGATACTACGGCAGCTGTGCCTGCATAATTGAGGGGTCCAGGTTCTTTAATAAGAAAAATTGTGATTTATCCTCTGTCTCTGGGTTTGGTCACGTGGAAAGCAGCATGGTCTAAGGAACCACCTCCAGAGGAGGATTTCAAAGTCCTGGGTTTTACTGCTAAGCTTGCTTTTTACCTGTTTGGCAACCTTGGCCAAGACACTTCTTCTGCCCTTGCTCACACTCTCTAAATTTTATTTTCCTGGTCCTGGGGCTCCACAGGTGTACTTATCTGTGCAGGAGCCAAGGCACACCAAGGTGCTGCTGCAGCTCAAGGTGATACAAGCAAATGGTGACATGTCTAAGGAGATTTCAGGACCATATCATCTGGGTACCTTCTGAAGCATCCTTCTCTCAACACTGCCATGAATTCTTCCACAAACCTTACCTATGGTCAAAATAAGCTTGTGCTTTTCAGCTCTTTTTTTATGTTCTTTTATTCACCTAATCTATCACACTCGCTTATGTCAGCACCTGTTATTCCTCCAGATTTTCCTACATATGGCTACGGAATAGCCCTCAGGTGAGTATGTTCTGAGCTGCTTCCTTCTTCAGGACTAGTCAATGGCTTGGTACTTGACCGCAGAAATCATGTGCCCACCAGCTATACTATCAGGGAATATGGTAGTGCTTCTTCCCTGAATACTCTAAGGGAAAAAGGATCCTGCTTTTCTCCTCAGCCAGAATTCCCAGGAACTTTCTGGAAGTCTTTCCTCGGTGAAGGACTGCTGAGAACGCAAATGCTGGTACTTGAGGCTGGATAGAAGATGTGCATGTAGGAGATATCCTGGAAAAGGAAAGGAAGTGTTCTCATCCCTCAACAGAGAATCAACAACACTAGGTGATCTTTTCTGTGCAAAGGATCGGACCCAACTTAGGATGTATGAGAGATCTCATTAACACAGTCTAGCCATTTATTGCACACACTAATTACTTACTTAATGGTATTGCTATTTGATTATTTAATGGCTGTAGCATCCCTTTTGATCATTCTTTTGTACATGCTTAAGTGTAACAATTTCCAATTAATTAAATGGCTTTGGATTTCATATTACTATTTTAAATAAAAAGGAGAGAGGTTAAAGATAGCTATTTGAATAAAGTCTGGGATTCCTGAGATTTTTTAAAGTCTGTTTGCTCAGTTACAGAGAAGTATTTCCCGGTTCTGAATTCTGAATTCTGAATGTACAGAGGGAAAAGTGCTGGGAACCAGCTCAGCCCAGAAAACTGAGAGCAATGTTTCTATGGGGCTCCTGATGGTAACCATCTTTGTGAAAAATTCTAGATTATGTAGTTTCAGCAACTTTCCCTACTGTGATTTTTTTCCTTTGTAGTGCCAGCTGAATTGTTGCTCAACATATTTAAAGAAGTGATTTAAAAATTTAAAAACTATCCAAAAAAATCAAAATGCAAACTTGACACCATGGATCTATGAGTTCATCTAGCATGATGTCCATTGGAAATTTAATCAATTCCACAATAAATTCTTCTTTTATTAATGAGTAGCTGATTGGATTTGGCTTCTGTGAATTGACATGTGTGAGTCCACCTGCCAGTTTTTGTGGCTTTAACCATCATATTTTAAAAGGTTTTTCCTCTCACTCTCTTTACATCATTATGAAAAAAAACCACATGAAGAACAAAAGGAAACTACCTAAGTGACCGCACAGTGGAAACACTGAAACCAAATACCCTGTCCGCAAAGTGATATCGAATGAACCAAGTAAACAACTTGGAAAGAAAGAGATAAAACCATTCTTCTTATCTCTTTCAATTTTAGTAATCTTAGACTTTATTTTTGACCACAGCAAAAATCAGACTGAAAGGCAATTTTAAGAAGCTTTTAAAAAAATGTGACAAGACTCCTGCGGTGGAGCTGGTCCCGATTCACCCCAGCAAGAGCCGAGTCAGGCTTGGCCAGGTCAGGCTGCGTCCCTCAACCCTTGGAGCCTGAGATGGCAAAATTCAGGTTGTTTGCTTGCTCGGTCTGAAACGATTTCTTTATATTGGTGTTGAGTGAGTCACTAGCCAGGAACTGCATATCATGCAGACCATATGCAGGGAGCTGCAAAGATCTGACTCAGAGATGTAAATCTGTGTCGTGGTGGGGTTTAGTGACACTTTATTCTTTCCGCCTTTTTTGCTGTTGCGGAGGAGGCAAAAAAAATCCCTTTTGTCATTTTAGGGATGTTTACATTGGGAGAAATCAATTTCTTCTTTGCGGTTGTGATCAGAGGTGCATGGAAAGCGGAGCTCGGATGCTCCCCGGGTCAATCTCTTACAGAAAAATCCCCGGAGGTCTCCAGTGCTGCACTGAGCAGCAGCGAGATGATACGTGAATCCGATCGCTCGCATTCCTCTCGCCAGGACCACCCACATCCGATGGGAGCCATGGAGGCATGGAAATCATTTTGCTTGCGTGTGTGTGCGTGCGTGTGTGTGCCTGAGCATGTAACCTCAGAGCTATGAGAGCTGGGCTCAATTTTGGGGCACTAAAAGCTAAGGCCAAGCCACTGACCTGCGGCTGGTCCTTGGCCATTTGGGGATGGCTGGGGGGGCTGCCGAGAGGCACCCGGTGCTGCCCAGCTCCCATGGGGTGCCAGGGGGCTGGTGGTGGGAACACCTGGGTGACTTTCCCCACCTCCTTGCCCTAGGGCTGCTCTTGATGCCCAGCACCCATGGGTCTCCCTCCAGGTCCTGATCCCACCCAGGCAAGAGACTCCACTCCGGTTTTTAGGGCGCCGCATATTTTGCTCATGACATATGGACTGTCTGGGGGTTCACGCCAAGAGGCGGGGTGGACTTTGCTTTGGGAAACCTGGATCCTCATTGAAAAACCCTCATTCATTCAGCGCAAAGAGAGGAAAAAAAAACCCAGCTGCAATGCCTGCAGGCAGGCTCTGCTCCGCTATAAATAGACGCTGTTTATTTTACACCAATTTACTGCACCGTACCACCGAATCGCGAAGCAGATTTCTCCGGGTGCAGGCTATCTCCGCCTCAGCTACCTGTGCTGATGCCAGTGGGCTTTGCCTTTGTTCCTTTGTTTTGGTTTGATATGTGGAATTATTGTCTGATAAAATCTTCCAAGCTGGGGTGCTGAGGGAGGAGGAAATGAAAGGTGTAGGGTGTTAATGGGGATCACTCAGAAAGAGTGACTTCTTCACATGATTTGGAGTTGTAAAGTCTTGAGACAAGACCACAGGTGGGCATCCTGTTGACAAAGTCTTCCTTAGCATGAGAGGAGAACTTTGTTCAGTGCCTTTCCAGTACAAATTTGCCCTTGTGATCAGATAGAGAAGCTGCCGCAGGCTTCAGCTGGACAGAAGAAACCTAAAGTAAAGAATTATTTTGCCTTTTAAATTTAAAGTTAAAATCAGACCTAAGAAGCAAAGAAATTCTAAAAGAAAGCAGCATTTCTAATGCCTTTTGTCTCATTTCTGAGGGCTGGCAGGGCTGCCTGAGGCCCCCTTACATTGCTTAAGGTTGGGTCCTTGGTATTGCAACTACTACAAAAACCTGTGCAAGAGCTGCTTGAGGCTGGACTATTGCATCATGCCCGTAAACTGCAGATGGATTTTGCATAACCCTCCAGTTTTAATTCTGTTGTTACGGCACGCTCTGGGTGTCTGCAATGGCTCCTCCGAGGAGTGCATGTTCAGAAGCTTTCCAGAGGCTGGAGCAGACAGAAGATCCTAATCTCGGTGGTGCTGTTCCTGCTGGAACAGAAGCGGTTGTGCTATGGGGCTGTGCAGAAACTCACTCGGGGCCTGCTGTTAGCTCGGAGAATTTCAGGACTGTCCTAATTGTTTTTCTGCTTCTCCCTAGCCCTCAAAAGCTGAGCAGACCCTAACAGAGTGAATGCAGGCTGCACATCCATCTTCTCTGCCAGAGAAGCCCATTAGTGCGGAATACACTCAAGTGGTCACATCTTTCCAGAAATCATGACAAGGAGGTATTAGTGCAAGACTGAAAATCAGATGGTGGCTGCTGTGTCCGGAGGGATGCACAAGAGCGGGTACAGCAGCCATGCCATGCACAGAGCAAGAGGAGCTTGCGATGCCTGTGCACCTCCTTCTTCCCATCTCCTGCTGCCTGTCCTGCTAGGGAAACTTGGATTTCGTTTTGCCACTCTTGAGACAAGCGGCTGGAGACTGGCGGTGCTTTCTGGCAGACAGGGGACAGGATGGGTTGGGTAAGGCAGAAACGATATGCAATGGCAGAAAGAAAGAGGATGGGGGGAAGAGCAGGAGCTACAGGTCTAGGCACAGTCATGCCTTCGGTAGGAATTTTGCAAGTCCCTGTCTGCATAGTGTTGTTGATTTTGCCATCTTTGATCCAGGTAAATGGGACTTGTGTGCACAATGAAAACAAACAAGCCAGGATGGAAAATATCATGAGTCAGTAAGGCTCTTTAGGTGCCTCCACCTTTCTTAACCCCAAGTCAGCAAATGCTTAAGTGCTTGGCAAATCAAGGGAAGAGCCCGGCACTCAAAGCCTGGGGCAGTCCAGCCTCCACGCTGGGCTCCAGCCGCCTTCTCCTGGTTAATTAAAAGACCATCAATGAAATGTTTAAATACTGGGCAATCAGCGTTGTGTTATGAATAATTGTACTGACACTACTGGAAAGCAGGTTCCCTCTGCACCTGAGCCTTACACTGACTAGTGAAGGATCCTCCCAAATTAAATTTGTGGATCAGCAATACACTATTTTTCACTTGCTGCAGAGTAGCAGCTCACTCCCTGTACTCCTTCTCACCTCTTTCATATACATACCATCAGCCAGAACTTACACTTTGTTACGGCGCAGATGTTTTCTTTCATCTGGAGCCATCTCTTGGGATGATGCAAAGTTTGGTTGTTTCTTAAAGTTTTCTGCATTAGGCTGATGAAAACAAAATAATTGGAAATCTAAAACCCATTCTCTCTTATTCTGTTTTATTTTGGCTGGATCACTTCCTGCATTATTTTTATGACGAAGCACTCGTGCTTTTTGACACCAAGACAAATGCTGGCAACTTTCTGTGAGCCCGGGAAGTGCAGTGCACATTAAAAGCTGCTCTGGCTGTCTTCTGGTGTGAGTGGAAGCTAGTTGGGGTGGAAAGAGTTTTTCCTGAGCACCAACTCTATGCCCTCTAACATGCTCTCTCAACTCTGCCTCTCAATACATCACTCAACTCTGCAGCCTGGGATGCTCAGAAAATTATATGTGTATTATTAACACAGCGCAGACCAGTTGCACACCATGTGGGTGCTTTAAATTTAGCCCTTGCAATCTTTATTCCCTTCTCAAAATGTGCTTACCCTCCCCTTGGTTAAGCCAGAAGGGCCTGGCATCTCTGAGCAGCATTTAATTGCTTGTAAACCTCTTTTTTTACTTTTTAATTTTTTTTTTTAGCTCTGAGGACAGTAAAAGCCAAACACACATGTCTCATCATTAACCCTTTTCTGGCTTATCTGTAGGTGAAAACTGTGACGCTCTTCCCCACTCACTGGAGAGGCAACGGTGACTTCTTGATCCTGCGGAACCCGCATGGCACCGTAGGCGATGGTCCAGGGGATCCAGGACAGAAACCCCCGACACATCCCCGACACAGAACAGTTGCTCCCTTGTGAGTGCCCAGAGCGTGTGGGACATGTCTTTGCTTGGCATCATCCTTCCCCATGGGGATCCCACGTCCCAGCTTTTCAAAAAGCAAGGCCAAACACCACTGGGAGCAGTTTGTCCTTTCCAGCATGGTCTTCATGACTCCTTCTGACCTCCTAATTAGCACCCATTTTCTCTCCCTCCTAGTAAGCTTGGCTATTTT
The DNA here is from genome assembly GCF_026419915.1 of Harpia harpyja. Lineage (NCBI taxonomy): Eukaryota > Metazoa > Chordata > Aves > Accipitriformes > Accipitridae > Harpia > Harpia harpyja. The sequence continues at coordinate 19,916,596 of NC_068953.1, read as the reverse complement.
GACCTTACAGGCAATGGATGAGCAACATGCCCCACTCATGGCTTATCAGCCCTATTCCTTAACAAGCTTTTTTTAATGCCCCAATACCTCAATGGTGGCCTCTCTAGAAAGAGTGCAAAACCTACACCTCCCACGTGGCAAGATGGGACTATTGCGATAAAGATTCAAGATGCCAGGAGGAAAAAGACATTGGAGACTATCCCAAGAAACCAAGGGTGGGTGTCACCTCAACAGACTGCTCCCCTCCCCATGACACCCCACAGGCACTTAAATTATTTCACTCATAGGGAGATGCTGGTATCTAAATGGCTTAATGGCAATTTTTTTTTTTTATTATTACTTTGAAGTAATCATGACTATTGGGTATTTGGGAACCTGCGAAGAGAATTCAGCCCCCGCATAGGCACTGAACAATTTCTCATTCCTGTGTGGTTTTGAATAGACAATAAAAAAGCCCAAGATTCTAGATAACATTTTATTGCAGAACATAAATTAATCTCTGTTTAGCTAAGTAGAGAATATACCACTCAAAAATTAAATGCTGGACTCCTAAAAAGTAATAAAATTATTAAATAACATAACTAATAATAAGGATGCCACACAGAATTATCTCTGTTTTCATCATATGTAGCTCCTAGATGCACTTGTGATTATTCATCTATTTTATTTTCTTGTCTGAAAAAAAATACCCAGAATTTTATTTAGTTATTTCCATATTAAAAAAACTTTGCCCACATATGAAATTAATTTTTTTATTGCATTACTGAAATTAAGTAACACTTATTTCTACCCCAAAAGTATCATATGTAAAAGTATGAAAACTCTAATGCAAAGAGAACGGTAGAACAGGTTTTCTATTTGCAATAATTGATTTATTCTTCAGAGCAGTTTTACCATTTTCAATAGAAATTGTTGGCTGTCCATTTCATGAAGGACCATTAATTGTAACCAGTTGCTCAGCAACTATTTTAAAAAGACAGTTTTCTTTTTAAAACTAAATTATTTTTGAGCACAGATTTGATGTGAAACTTATCTAGACCTCCATCAATTGTTATAGTTAAACCACTTTACAAATGACACACCAGTCAGCTGTCCAGAGAACTATACAGATAATTCTTTTTTTTTCCAGACTAACAAAATATTTTGGTGTTTTCTCTGTTCACTCAAGAAAAAGAATGGATTTTTTTCCAATTCAGGATTTTTAAGAGAATAGCCAGGAAGTGGAATTAATCATATTACATTTGCTAATAGACTTCTGCAGAGGCTTTGTGAAAAATGGTCCTGTACCTGGACTGTTCACAAAGTACATTTTCCATTGAGTGTAACAGGAATTTATCTGAAGATGGGCATCAGGCTTTGCTGATAGATCTGTTTTGAGACAGATCTGATTTCCACCTCAGTACTACAAGAGTAAATCAGGTGTAACTCTGCTGCACCCAGTGGAGTTGTATTTGTGTAAAATCTCTGAGAGGAAAGCTAGAGGATGAGTGCCCTAGAAATGTAGCTATTTTCTTAACAGGAATCCAACTTGTAAAGCTTATTTTCTCTGATAATCTTTAACTCCCTTCAACTTGTACCCCTTTATTTTTAAAGCCTGGAGCTTCCCGCTGTGTTCAGCCTCCAAATTTCCAACCAGCATCCACTCCTGATGCGTTTTCACCCTCCGCAGTGGTGTTAGGGACGCTGCTAATATTTACCCTGATGCTGCGTGTGCTGTTGGAGGAGGGAGGGTGGAGGCTGTGGGGTTAACACAGTTTAAACCTCCATTTTGGGAACTTGTTCAGATTTCACCATGTGTAAAATACTTTCCTGGGGTTGGACTTCTCATTCCTATTCTGCACTCTAGTTTTCATTTACAAGAAAAGATGTCCCGGTGTCCTGGTTTCAGCTGGGATAGAGTTAACTGTCTTCCTAGTAGCTGGTACAGTGCTATGTTTTGAGTTCAGAGCGAAGAATGTTGATAACACTGATGTTTTCAGTTGTTGCTCAGTAGTGTTTAGACTAATGTCAAGGATTTTTCAGCTTCTCATGCCCAGCCAGTGAGAAAGCTGGAGGGGCACAAGAAGTTGGCACAGGACACAGCCAGGGCACCTGACCCAAACTGGCCAACGGTGTATTCCATACCATGTGACGTCCCATCCAGTACAGAAACGGGAAAGTGGGGGGCAGGGATTCGCCGCTCGGGGGACTGGCTGGGTGTCGGTCGGCGGGTGGTGAGCAATTGCACTGCGTATCATTTGTACATTCCAATCCTTTCATTATTGCTGTTGTCATTTTATTAGTGTTATCATTATCATTATTAGTTTCTTCTTTTCTGTTCTATTAAACCGTTCTTATCTCAACCCACGGGTTTTGCTTCTTCTCCCGATTTTCTCCCCCATCCCACTGGGTGGGGGGGAGTGAGTGAGCGGCTGCGTGGTGTTTAGTTGCTGGCTGGGGTTAAACCACGACACCCGGTTACTTGCTTTTAAAGATATCCAATACCAGTCAATTCAGTGACAGCGAACAGTTTTTGAAAGGAACAAATTCTGGCCCTCTGTATCCATCACATGGGTAACCAGTAACCAGGGCCACAAGAAAAAAATCTGAGTAATTTTGAACACGTGTTACAAGGAGTAACCAAAATACCAGTCGTTAAAGAGCAGTCGTGGCTCTCGTGGCGGCAGGGGTCTGCCCTACCCCCAGAGAAGTCAATCCTATGGCAAAGAGTATGCCTGTTCTACTTCAAAAAACAAAGGAAGACATGGCAGACTTAGTCTGTATAGTTTTATTAGCATACTTTTTTTTTAATTGCATAAATTGTCTTGTACATGTAAGTGAGGAGTCTTAAAAACTTCCCTTATAATTACGTTCAGTCTTTACATGGCATTAACAGCCACCATTAGGATTATTAGAATAATGTCTGGAAAACCCAGCTATGAAATGTGATGCCAGTGTCCCAGAAGCTGCAGAGACTCAGAGCCAAAAAGATAATCCTTGAATTCCCCAACCTAAATAAATCACAGTGGTTTTCAGGAACTGTTTGCGGGATTAGTAAGATTTGCTTAAACTATTATATTGATTTTAAATTTTTAATGGCAAAACTACTGGCTTAAATGAAGTTAAAAGAAAATGGTACCTTTCTGTAGAATCAGTCAAAATTTTCCCATCATAGTTTTATTATCTGTATTTTATATATATTATATATATTCTAATTAATACTAACATTCTGCATTACAGACATTTTTAATAATCTGAAAAAACACAAATAAAAGTGTAAAACTAATGGGGTTTACGTCACCTTTTTTTGCAAGTAAATTAGTAACTTTTCAATCTGATATGCATTTTTCCCATTGGCTCCTGTGTTTCCTGATTGCAGCCATGACCAGGGTCAGAAACAATAAAATTCAATGAGAAAGGACAATTCCCAGAGCTTTCTGAGCCAATATTATCTGCCTCAGAGGTTGGGATCATTCAAATAAAGATCAGCACGATATCAGAGCTTTAGGTTCTTTATCCAAACAGCTGAGTCTTTTCCAGCTGGCCCATCACAGCTCAATAATCATATAGAGTTATATCAGTGATGCTCATTCATATTTCACAGGCTATAATAAACACAGCAAAAATTAGATGAGGTTCCATTTGAGGTTAAATGTTTCCATGAGATAATAATTTCTGTTTATAACAAGAAAAAAAAAAAAAAAAAAAGACCACTGGTCTATTTTTAAAACCTAATTTAGACGTGGTATCCAAAATATCAGTTCACAACAGACCATGAATGAGACAGGATTATGCTCTCTTCTTCATAGTTTTAAATGTAAATGAGAGCATTGGGAACCCTGCCATGCAGAGGCTGAGCAAGAGGGAACCCCAAGCCTTTGTCTTGCCCACATTGCAGGTGGGTTTCGGTGTATCATGCCCAATGATTCTCACGATAACAGAATTTCCTGCCTTGTCCAGGGGAGAGCCTTTACATCCTTGTGCCACACTCTGGTTTGTCTGTAAAACTTGAAATCTTCCCAAGGAAAAGGCACCGTGTCCCTTTCCGCTCCCTCACAGCCGTTTAGGGGTTTTGCGGTCCAGCCCTGGGGACCTCCTGCCAGCACCACAGGGAGGGTGGGATGTCGCCGTCTGGGACGTCGCCTGGGACGTCGCCGTCGCACACAAGCACGGAAAGAAAAACAGGGGGGGACCGATAACACAAAGCTCACGTTGGGAGGGATGCAGCCTCCGCTGCAGGGAGCTCACCCAGGGCTGTGGGCACATGGGAACAGGCAACATCTGCTGAGGATTGAAGCCTCAAAATCCAGGACTGTCTAGTTCAACAGTAAATTTTGCTATTTGTCAGTGGAAACCTTCAAACAAACACTTAGAAACATACCTCCGTTGATTACACCAAAACATGTGGCTATTTGGAGCTGTCGGTAAGCAGGAACCTAACAGTGAGAGCAATGCTGCTGTCTAGCTAACGAAAAGCAGGACCAAAGAATTATCATTAATTGTACCTTATCAGTGCGTTCAAGGCTCAGCTGAAGTTTGAGCTGCACTCTGCTGGGTGCTGAGCAAATGCACCAGCAAAACAGGATCCCTTGCTGTGAAGAGCTTCCCAGTGAGATCAAAGGGTGAGAGGTAAATGCATTAGTCTTGTTTTGCAGTTTGGAAACAGCAGCAGCAGAACATTTGCAGGTGATTTTCCCCAAGGTCCTACTAAAAGTCCAAGATAAAGGTTGAGCAGACCTCTGAGGCTGCGTTCAGCACCATAATCACCTGGCTCTTCTCCCTACATTGAGCTTGTGGCTGCGCTTCCTGCACTCTCCTTGACTTCAGTAGATTTTTAGGGCACACAGAGAGTAAAACTTCCATAATTACAGGCACTGATGTGTTAAAGAACACTCCAAATGCTTTTCTCTGGTTTTGCATTGGAGCAAGAAGGCATAGTTTCTTTCTCCCTGAATCATGCGGTTATTTGGAGTTTAGGTATCTCTGCCTACGGAGCTGTATGTTCTGTTTTTATACCATGTTGTTTGTGAGCCATAGGCTGCAGTCTCTTTTCAATGAGAAAACAATAAAATTACTTGCTTTTGTTTCTTTTCAGACACAGAACATTATACTAGCTAAAAAGTGCCTTTTGGAAACAGCCTTGCTTGTGGAAGAGGGCTACTAACATGTTGCCCTGTCCTCCAGCAACTATAATTCATTGTACCATTAAGACGGTGTCACAGGCTGATAGCAAAATAAATAGCTATAAGGAAATGTTCAGTAAATTATTTTGCAACTTGTGTTTATTAAAAGTGTGTCCTTTAGCCTGCCTGCCTTAGAAAATTTAGGCAAGGCAACAGGTGCTGACCCTACTCTCCCTGGGGTGGGCAGAAAGACGTCCCGGGACACCCAGCAGGTCCCACCATGAGGAAGGAGATCTGCTGCTGTCAACCCACCCGCAAGATGGAGCCCGGGCCATGGCACAGGTTCCCTCACTGCAGGCAGCTCAGGCACAAGGCTTAAATTCACACTCTACAGGAAAAATCTACATTAGTGCAGGTGGAAACCACCTCTCCATCACGGGAGTGAAGAAATCTCAGATAACTCCAGCAACCCGACCCTGCAAAAACTCCAGCGAGGGGTCCTGGAGGGGAAGCTGGGGAGGAGGCACTGTCCCTCAAACTGTTGCTCTCAGGCACATGTGTTTTTGCCGATTACTTTTCGGAAAACCGCAGAGCTGTTTATCGAGTGTTCACATGAAAATCTCCAATTCCAGAAGTTTTGTTGTTGTAGAGTCAGATAACCTAAGAAACGTGAAGCCGAGGTTTCAAATTCAGACAGCCAGTAAGTGCTTTTTGAGACTTTGCAATCTGGAAGCCCTGTCTCTAGAGACAAACGACGAAGCTCCTTTCTACTGAGGAGGATCAGAAGCAATGGGCTCGTGCTTAGCTAAGGGCACGTGGTGCATGAGCTAAGGGAGTAGGTAACTCGGGATTTTTCAGCCTGTATGTAGCACTACCAGGAAAACGAATAAAATTAATATCCCCTGCCGTGTGTTTTCATTCCTCCTTCCAGTGAGATGTAGCTAAAAGAGACCATCTTATGTCAAAACCTGAAAAAAATCAAGAATCACAGGAGTTAAGGCTTCCTTCCAGAAAAATAAAGCCTGTTTGGCAGAGGGAAGGTTTCCAGGCAGGACATAGCTGCCCATCCAAACAAGCAGTGAGCTGAGGGAGGCAGGGAGGGATTTTGGACACCTAAACAGCGTTTAAATCTCATTAGACGTGGCTTTGTTTCAAAGCAGACAGGTAACTGAGAAAGTTACACACAGCCCACTTCGAGACTGGAGATACCCCATATGTTTTGCACAGTACCCTCATGCTAACTGTGCTCGCTGAGGGCTAGCTCAGCCCCCCAAAATCCCTCCCCTCCAAAAAAACCCCCATACACAAGCCCTTTCCCACAGCCAGCCCGTCTCACCTCCCCAGCACCTGTGCTGGGGGCCAGATCCTAGGCTCCAGGGTGGGTTCCCACCAGGCCTGGCAGAATGGAAATCTCTCAGGGGCAGATTTTACACTTCCAGGTGAAAAGGCTTGATGAGGTGGAAAACGGAAAAATCCTCAGCAATTTCCTCAGTTTAATGACTTTTAAATTGGATGGCATTGATTATTTTAGTGATGAAGTGTGTTTGGAATATGGAGACAACACAAAAGCATGAATGAAGATTAACTCTTTTTTTCCAACCCTAGAAAATGTTAAAAAGAGTTACCAGAGTATTTGAAAATATTTTTAATAGTTTGGAACAACTAAATTTAGCTAAGCTGCAGATAGGCCTCTCTTTATTACAGCTAGAGTTACTATGGCAACATGCTACAATTATTTATCGCCATGACGATCCACTGTAGATTTTTTAAATGCATTATCTATTTTTGTTTGCATTGTCATTCCTGCCAGGGGAGGGAAGACACCAATTTGGTGCGCTGTGAAATGGTCAACATTTCATCCAGGCGATCGCAGGGTGGAGGCTGGGGCAGATTTTAAAATGAGCAGCAGTAAAAACCAAGGAACAACCACTCTCAGGATTATTTTTTCTTTTTGCTTTTTTAATCTAAAATAGGTTACTGTTTCTAGCTGACAAGCGAATAGGAGCTTGTTCTTTGCCAGTCTTTCTCCTGACTGCTCTTTGATAATCTGAGATACCAGAAACAAATGTGAATGAATGAAGTTCTGCAACACCCATGAACTGTTATTATCTCTGCCACGGAGAAAGGGAAATGCGAACAAGCTATATTAGGCAACTTCTCTAAGGTCACATCACCAGGCAGCGATAAGGACACAATTAGGACCTGCTTCCTTAGCCACATTTTCTGGTGTGGCAGCAACATCGCTATTACAGTGCCGCTGTCACAAGTGCTTTGCATCTATATTGTCTGTACCAGGTCAGGGGAAATCGGAAAAGCCTGTCCATCCCTAGTTTGCAGGAGAAAGAGAAGGATATCTACTACATGCTGCAGCTTCAGTTGCTTAGCTGTGATAGTACATGCGCTCCACCAGCTCACTGATGCTTGTGGGACTTTTTTTGGGTGCAGAGTGGGTTTCCACTGACCTTGCTCAGCCCATGTCAGCGTTTGGTAGGGAAGTAGGTGGTAGCCAGCTGCTCCAACCTGGAGATGTCTTGCCCCGGCAGAGGCGCAACAGACCTCCCTCCATCCCAGGGCACGGTGCGTGAGCAACACTGTCTCATGCAGGAAACACACCACCCGCCTCCCTGTACCCCTCTGTGGGAAGATGCTTGAGTGGAGCAGACGTGCTTGAGGAAAGGATGGTGGATATTGTTCTGACACATCCAAATAATCCTTTGCTGGTCTTGTCCAGAGTGATGGTTAAGTAATCCTGAGGAGGACTTGGAAAGAGCTTCCTTTGTGGCTCTCTGACTAATAAAAAGCCCTTTATATAATCCTGCAATCAACTGCATGGGGCTGCTGGGACGGGTAATTGGGCTACAAACGGGCTCCATTTACGGGAGGTTATGTAATTTACCGTTCTGTCATCGTCCGCTCCCAAAACTGTGATTCTTTCTCCAAGGCTTACATTCCCAGAGATGCAAACAATGATCAAGACTTGGCTCTTCGCATCTCAGATCATGAACAGGATCTTTACAGATGCGGCTAGTTTGGATGAAACCCGACTCCCTGGTGTGCTAAGGAGCAGCCAGAGGCAGCTCCTGGTGGGAGATTCCAGATTTTTGCTCCTGTACAGCATATGTAGATGCAAAAGTGATGGACACTCAAGAAATGAATAGACAGGCAAGCTAGACAGAGAAACGGGGGACATTGTAGCTTGGACTGTATCCCGGCTTCTTTCTTACCAGTGGGTGTCCTCTCAGGGCTTTGTACAGCAGGTGAAATAAGAAAGGTATTTTAGGTGAAAGAAGTACCTCAATAAAAAAGGACATAGCATGCAGAGATAGAAAATACTACATTATACATCCATATACTGCGCTGGCAAAGAATTTGCAGAGCTGCTTGAATTGGCAAAACATTACAGAACACATGAGTGTTACTTTTAGTAGACAAAATGTCCAGGGTCTAGAGACAAGCCATGACTGCCCACTAACAAATGCCAATGACAACTAGTGAAACTGGGGAGAAAAGCTCACTGGCATTACACGTTGACAAAGACACCCTAGAGAACCAAGAACCATTTTGAAACACCTCTGTACTTCTCTGAACAAAACCTACCTCATTTTAATGCTTGAGAACACGGGCTATATTGAAAAAAAACCAACCCACTTACACAGCAGTTTTGAAATTACTATCCAGCAATGACACCCTCCTATTAAGGGAGCTCTTGGGTCACACATCTCCTGCTCAGCCTAATTGAGCAGATAGTGCTGGTGCTCACCCCTGGTGTCTCCTGGTACTTTGTACTGCAAAGCAACCTCGTATTTGCTGCTTGTGAGGGTGTTGGAACCAGGTCTTTACTTGTTAGCAAAAAAGCAGGACACAGCGCTTCCCGCTCCTCTGTTGCCAAACACGCCCCCAGCACCATTGAAGTGGAGAAGAGTTTTTATGACAGCCCCAGCAGTGACTCACCTGTTGGCTTCCTGGTCCTTATCGGGGAGATCCACTTGGCAGAACAAGCACAGTGCTGCTCTGCATCCTTGGGCCTGGGCAGCTTCATCCTCACCATTGCCCCTATCTACAGGTACCAAAAAACTGCAAAGTGGGCAGCATTCCCCAGAGCTGGCCCCCACAATTTGCAAACTCAAACCAGTGCGTGAAAGATGGAGGGAGAGAGCAAAGGGAGCAGGATGAAAGGGGGTCGCAATAATCCCAGTGGGATTTCACATGGATTTGGTAGGTGTCCAGCTTGCAGGGTGGCAACCTACTGCTCTTAGGTGTATGTGGATTTACGTGGAAGAGCAAAAAAGCCTGACCATCTCCAAGGCACAGTTTAGTGTCGGGCTGAGGTATTGGGACTAGCTATAAGCAGGCTTGCGCGATGCTTTGCCATGGGTAATTCATCCCGCTTCTCAGAGAGGGCTGTTGGTCCAAGCAACACATCCTGTGAAAGTGGCCGTGGGACTTGCTGTACCCAAGCAGAGCCAGACGGACATTCCCAGAGGCTCACGCTCTATTTACAAGAGTATTTCCAATAGTCTTCAAGGGGGATCTTGCTGTAGGTCAGCCCTGCAAGACCAATAACCAGACTGAAAAATCCCAAAACAAGTGTAAGAGACACTTGCTTTCCAGGCCTGTTTCTGAGGTGATGGTTCCCTACCTTGGGCACATGCCGTGGCACAGACACTCCTTCAGAGCGGTACGTGGTCCTGCCTGCAAAGCCCCATGCCACGTCCTGTGGCAAATCAACGGAGGTGCATGGCTGTAGCGAGCCCCAGAGCGCTCCTGCTGTCATGTCAATAGTCCCTGGGCAGAAAGAGTTTAGGAACTGCTGGTTTAGACCAGAGAAGTTAACAGTCATTGATTTAATACTTTTCCGGCACCTTCCACAGTTGAGCCATTGCTGAGTAGATGCACTCTTTTGCTTTTTTCCCCTGACTACATGAACCACAGGTCTGAGTACAGAATCCACTGGTGACTGCTAACAAAAGCCTAAGAAGCACTTGCAGAAAGCCTGGGCACAACTAGGCTCTGTGGCAGGAGTGTTTGGTGGGTAATGCTTGGGTTACACTGAAAATCAATCTGTTTTCCATCTGGTAGTGGACATATCGCTTGAAGGAAAAGAAAGAGGCAGGACCAAAACTGCTAAGATCTCCAGAGTTCATTGCTGCTGCAAGGGTCAACAAACAGAGAGAACAGGAGTATCTCTGTCATCGTGGTTTGAGACCCTGAGTCTATGGAAGGTGAGTTGGAGCAAATGGGATTTCCCTGATTTTGCAGGTTTGATGCCAGGATGGGGACAGGTCGAGCGTACCCCTGATGTCGATGTCCAGGGGGACATGGGACCAGTTTTGCAGTGGATGCCATGAGATGACAGCTGCAGCACAAGCCCATGCAAACAGGAACTCCACAAGTCACGTCGTTCCCCAAGTTACTCTGCTCCTGTGTGGGAAGCTGTGGATGCAAAAGTGGATTATATTTTATGAGTTTTGCAGGACAAGAGAAAAGCTATGAGCAATTAGGCCCTTGTACTAAGCACTGCAAATGTGCAAAGTAAAGGACAATATCTCTCTCCAGCTGCTTATGACCTGTACAAAGAAAGGGTGGGATTTCAGCAGGAAACTGGAAACACGGGTATATTCAGCGACTTTTCACAGGTGACACACACCACAGTGTTTTCTTTGCTCAGACTATTTACTGATGTGAAAAACAAAATCCTGCGTGTAAAATCAGACACACACTGTTTGGAAAGATGTTTTCTAAGAAATAATCTGGTTAAAGTCTTGAGCCAGTCTTTGCAGAGACTGTTGCATTGGATGCAGGAGGACAGATTTAGTTTTAGGACAGGTCTGTGGGATTACAATGAGCTCTCTAATGTTTCTCAAGTGATGAGTTATTTCAAGGAACAACCTGGGCTATAGCAGCCCCTGTGTCACAGTGGCAGGGTGAGAGAGGAAGACTTTTAAATGTTAATTAGTAGGGAAGAGCTGTCTTGCACGCTAACGACAAAGATCTCCGGTGATGGTAGGAGGCAAAGGAGAGCAATAGAGCATTTAATTTGTAATGCATGGTTTTATTTCACCTTGGAGATCCCCTCATTGATGGATTTGGCATGCAGATAACGAAACTGCATTGCTGTAGGGTTCCTGACTGCCGGGTGCTTAAGCACAAAAGGAAACCCCTAGGAAACCTCCTGGCAGGGGGCAGGAAGCATGGCACTTGGCAGGGATTGTGGGAAGAGGTAGCAGGAAAGAGCTGTACCTGTAAGCAGGTGAGAAACAGCAGAGGCTGATGATGCACAGTCCCCAGCTGGGCAAGGGCAGGGTGCAATGGCAGAGGGAGGATGAAGCAGTATTACACAAGTAAGACAAAAACGATGAGCTGGGCGATGGGGCCAGTCCGAGCTCGCCTGTTCCTTTCTGGTGCTTCCTTTTTCATGTTGAGGTCTCCTAAGCAAATCCCACTCATGCACCACTGCCATCAAGCTGGGAGCAGTTTCCAGGCCTCCAGCTTTGCTTCCCATCACACACATCTTTTTCATTAAGTGGACAGAAGAGCCATGGCTCTACCATGTGCAGTTTTTGAAATGTGGCCAAACTGGGGGCATGATTCTCCTCCGCCCTGCCCCGGTGTCGTACTTTGCACCAGGGGAAATGGGTGAGGAACGCTGCTTCATCGGGGCAGTTACGGCTCTTGAGCTACATGTGGTTTTTGCTGGAGTGGTGATGCGCCAAACGCCACACCAATGGCCATCTGCTCAGAGCAGACCTCCGTCCTGCCGCTCTGCTTTGGTTTCTTCCACTGGGGTCAAACTCATGCTGCCAGGAGGGTCACCTCTGCCCCAGGGTGCCCTGCTGTCCTGTGAAGAACCACGGTGGGGTAATGCCACCCTCCCCCCTGAGCCAGAGGGCACATCTCAGCCATTTCTTGGGTTGCAACAATAAACACCTACAGGCCCTCCCAAACTGGTGTAAGTCAGGAATGACTTCACTGGCATTAGAAGGGCCAAATACAGCGTCAGACAAGAATGAAGCCAAATGTTCGTGCCTGAATCCTTCCCTCTAATTAAACTTAAATTTAAAAAAAAAAATTTAAAAATGGGCAGAGGAACCGGCTGGTAACGTGTGCTGGGCTGGTGCAACCAGCAGCTGCATCTCACCTCAGGGGTGGTTGACTTCAGTGGCTGCATTTTGCTCAGTTGCACGGAGTTTTTAAAGTGCTTTTTGATCCCAGGATGAAAAGTGCTGTATAAATGTAACATTCCCTAGTACAGCTGTCTGTCTGTCAATCCCCAGAGCACGGTCTGCAGCTTGCTTATTTCCTGCGGTTAAGGGCAACCGCAGTTACAGCACTCCTGCATGTTTAACACTCTTTCAAAGTCCCTCTTGACTTCCCTTTTCATCCTTCTTCAGGGCTATGTTTAGACTCTGATTTCCAATCTCCTGGACTGAGATTGTTATTAAAATGCAGCACTGGTAATGCTCCATGCATCCCAGCCATAACAAACCACTGCAGGCGAGTACAGCATTGGGGAGAGGGGGGGCTCTGAGTAACCATGTAGCGTTTAGACTTTAAAACCAGCCATGTTTGCTTTGTTTATATAGATCTAAAGACTATTCCCATCTACTATATACAAATATGGCAATGGGGAAAGGAGGGGAGAAAGGAGGGATAAGAGTGTAATCTGCAGAACCAAATGTAAGGGCTGTAATTAATCAGGTAATTGCAGTATTTGCGTGGAGTGTCTGTAAATATTACCTCTATTTCTAAGTATAGTACTTTGGACCACGTATCTTATCATGAAACAAACCGTCAAATAGAAAACACATCCACTTGACTGGAATATAATGAATATTAGGTCAGCCAAAATGCAAACTAACTAAATTAATTTGTAGTTGTGTACCAACTGATGTTAGTGTGATAATTTAATGAAACCCTTCAAATAAATATCCGCTGGGGGAACAATGTAGAGGAGCAAATGGAGTGTGCAATGAGGGATTACGGGGGTTTTGTGTGATTACAGATGGAGGTCCCAGAGAGCAAACAGAAACGAGGGGTGATCTTGCGAAGCACAGGGGAGGATGCAAGGGCTGAGCAGGGGACCCCGGCGGTGCTTTGCAGAGAGCCTTGGACCTCAGAGCTGCCCCTGAAGGACCTCAGCTGGGACACCCACGGCTGGACTCAGCCCTCTGGAGCAAGCGTGACACAGGCAGAGGCTCTGTGGGTGGCCCTCAGCTCATGTGGGGTTCCGGCTGCCCCGACGCTGCGTCGTGCCGCTGTCCGGGAAAGCCGTTGGTTGACGTGACGGCAATCTGGAGCGGTTTGAGAAACTCTGTCTCGGTCCTGTGAGAAATGCAGAGCAAAACAAACGGGTTTGAATCCTGCTTTAAATACTTTGGTCCCTCAGTCAGATGATTTGGGGGTTCTGAAAACCGAAACGCTCTCTATTTCTGCCTTTTTCATATCCTTTTTTGTTTCTTTTTTTGTCTGGGCAAGGTTGAAATAATCACTGAAACAGTTAATTTGAGGATCCACGATATGTTGATCTCAATGGGAATCTGGGGGCAGAATGAGCTCTTTTTGAAGGGGGAGCATATCTAATCTCTGGCATGGGAGGGATGCTGCCCATTGCTCCAGCACACACTGGATCGGATGCTATTTCCACAGAAAGGCACAGCTGAGAAATAGGGTGCTCAGGCAAGACCCTGAGCAGTGCAGTGAGGCTCAGGGCCACCCTCTCGCAGCAGCCCTACAGCCCGCCCCGTGTGGAGCACAGGCCACCCAGGAAACCTCCCAGAGCACTTCTGGTCGCTGGGGGTCTCACACCGCCCCGATCGCAGCATAAAAGCTGTGCAGATTGAAGTGTCTCAGCACCAAGGATGAGCGACCCATGAGAAATGCTGGTCCTGATGGTGCCTATTCCCCCCCCCCCCCCGAGCACCTCATTGGCAGGTGGGGTGTCCCACGTGCTGCTGGGGTCCCAGCCCAGCAATGCAGCACGCTTACCCTGCAAGAACCAGACCCCTGGGCCGGGAACGGCTCTGCCTCTGAGCTGCCAAACCTTCCAATGCAAACCCGACTCCTGCAGTGCCATGGACAGTCCAAGAGAAGCTACAAGGCACGAGCTGCCTCCTCTCAGGGGAGTCTGCTTTCTGCACTCCCCACAGGGAATGTATTTTGCTCTAAGTCCCAAAACTCTGTTTCAATCTGGATGAAAGAAAGAAAGAAAGGAGTGAGTTAAAGCATGAGAAATGGCTAAGGAACAATTTGGTGAGTTGGTGAGTGGAAAGTTCCCCCTAAGAGCTCAACACACGTCTTATCTCCAGCTCAGTATGAGCTTTTCGCAGTGGTCGGAGCTGCTGCCCCATGGGTCGCAGCAGCGAGAGGCAAATCCCTCTGACCCAAAAAGTTCCGGTGCTGCCTTCCCAGGGGGGCACAGTAGCTAACTTAGTGATGTTGACATAAGAAATGCCCTTGAAGTGGGATTATAGGACACATGCTGAATTTATTGGGGTGTCTATTAAATTTGCCCACATGACATGCCATATGACTGTCTGCTAAGTTTACATCAGCCATTGACAGTAATATCAGGTGCACTTTTATCAGATTCAGCATTAGTCACCTCGGAGTGAAACAGCAGAGGACCAACTGTTAACGGCTAATAAAGTAACAGCTACAATGATAATGGGTAGCCGTAAATGAGAGTCGTGTTTGTGGTGTTTGACGTCAGCCCAAATCCGGGCAGAGCAGAGTCAGACAAACAAGCTGTGGATAGCTCAGGCAGGGTCATGCCAGCACAGACCTAGCAGGAGCTGCTCGGAGATTGCAGTCAGCCACACTGATGACCCAGCATGTGTCCCACCAGGAAAGCCTGGAGCAGAGGCCACAGAGGGTCCTTGCTCCCACTGAGGAGGCTCCAAGTTACCTCTGCTCCTCCGGGATGCAGAGGATGTTTGTGCAGACGGATGCTGGAGGGGTTGTGCGGGATCCTTCCTGCAGCTCCAGGACTCATTGCTAAAACAGCCAACAGGTAGGAAAGCAGTTGGCTGCGGGCAGAAGGAGGGAGGTGGGCTGAAGGTTGAGGAACAAACAGGCTCTATCCAGGGGTGGGGGGCCTGGCAGGATGGGCTGCAGCAGGGGAGAAGGGGCGTGGGGGAAGGCAAACACAGGGACAGGCAAAGCTGTGAGGCTGCACTAAATGCACCTTCTGCCACAAACCAGAGGACCCAATATTAACTCTCAAGCTCATTATGATGAGAAATACCCTCCCATATCACCATGGGGTGAGATAAACACCAGCACAGGCTAAAAAAAAGATTACACGCATAAGGATAGAGAGAGAAGGAACTGAGGGGCTTTCTCAGCATGAATGCACTTACCCCATGCGATGGAGGTGTCACTGTCCACATGCAACCCCTAGGCACCACCATTTCCCAGTGCTGCAGCATCTTGGCTGGTGGCTGTGGATATCCTTGACAGCTCCAACCTCTACATTTATCCCATTTGGCACGCGGGATTTGTTGGGTAAGCGCTGTAGCTGCGTTCCCAAGGTGGCCCTGGGTGTGGGCCGTGGGCTCTCCCTTCCCCCAGGCGATCCGGATGCTGCCCAGCGAGGTCCTGGGGAGTTTCTCTCCCGCCAGCCGGCTCTGCTGGCTCCGGCATTAGCATTGCCATAACTTGAAGAGCAGGAGGAGGAAGGAAGCTCTCCTCCTCGCCTTGCTGCTCGGCTGTGGGGGCAGGGAGGGGAGGATGCTGTGGAAGGGCTCTCCAAAAAATGCCTTGGAGGCAGAGAGAACCACCTCTGTGCTGAAGCCTGCCTGTGCCAGTCCGGGCAGAGCCTCTCATGACATCAGCTCGCAACCGGCTTCACAACAACGCGCCGGAGGAGACCCTGTTGTACACCATGGAGGGAACCTGCTCCCGGCCCCGGCAGAGGCGTGCTGCAAACCAGAGACGGCCTGGCTGCGGTGAAGCTGGGAGGGAGTCTCTGCTCTGTCCCCGGAGCCTCTGGGACTTTGCCTGCCACCCAAATCCCTGCTAGGGGCATAGGGGATGCTCCAGTGAGTATGGAGGTGAGCTTCATCTTAAGCAGTACTGGCCTAACATAGGCTCAAAGCACCCTGGCATTGCCCTTTTGATAATTGGGAATTTTATATCAGTTTAACCACTCCCTCGCCCCCCCACCCCCTCTGTGAAACTGCCCCTTTTACTTGCACCTGATTTACACAGCAGCAACCAAGACCAGAACTGGCCCTCACCCTGGGAACCCGGATAGTACTGATGTTGATCGGGGGGAGCCCCAAACAGCCTCGGGAGCATTGCTGGGGGTTCACCACTGTGGTGTTCCCTGGGCTCACTCAGGCAGAAGCAATCCCAGGAAAGCTGTTTTCATGCTCTTGCTTCTCCAAGTCCTCCCAGCCTCGCGTTTAAGCCGGTCATCAGGTTGACTGTAAAATGGCATCAAATTAACCTGGCTGTGAGCACCTGCTTGTAAACATGACCGCTCTGATTGTGCTTCGGGGTTGTTTCCTAAATGTACCAGGGAGAATTCAGACTCCCACCCCATAATCCTTGTCAGGCGGGAGGTTTGCTGGGAGCGGTCAGCCCGCCCGGGCCCCGGCTGCCTGCCAGGGAATGAGCCCTGCCTGACTGCGGGCAAGGGCCTGCAAGCCCACGAGAGCCCGGGACAGGTGTTTTTGCTGCTCTCGCTTGTGGAGGCATTGCGGAGTGTGGGAGGGTGCCGGAGACTCTGTAATTATAGCCTGTGAATTTAAATCCCACAGTTTGCAGGAGTTCTGGGAGATTTCATGCAGCGTAAGCTCAGCAACACCTTCGTGACAACATGAAGACTCTTAAGTTTTTGCCTCGCTGTAGCAAGGTGGAAGCTTTCTCTCATTAACCCTTGCATGACCAGCGACTCCTCTTCGCCTTCTGTAAATGATGGGGAAAAGGACAGAAAAGAAAGAGGAAAAGGTGAAGGAAAACACCCAGAGATGCCTTTAGTAACTGCAGAGTTCAGTGGAGGCTTTGGCTGTTCCTGGTTGCCTGGTTGGGTTTGTTTCTGCCTCTGAGCATAGAGCAGTAAATAAAGTGAGAGGTTCATGTATTCACTTTGAATTTTCTTCACCTGAATTAATCCCTGCTGTGTATACAGAGACACAGTTGCTATCACTCTGTATTAACACACACCCCCCCCATTCTCATCTCCTTTATTCAAAGCATTCCCTTTAGTTTAGAGGGGCTCATATTGGGCTCCCAAATTCAGGGCTGTCATCTGGAAATGGGATCCTTCACTCTCTGCATCTCGGTTTGCCTCCCACAGGGGAGAGCAGCAGGGCTCCACAGGTTACTTGCTGATATGTGTAAAGCGCTTGGAGAGGTTAATGATTTTCAAGCAACGAGTATTAGTTATGAACATTGTTTCAGCATTGCCTATTATCTTAGCATATTTATTTAATAAATATATCTGTTTCCTCTACTTCAGAGGTGACACTGCCTTGTTTGTCACCTGCAGCCTCAGCAATGCTTTCGTCTGCCCTCCTGCCACGGTGCTTGACCTGCTCTCCTTGTTTATGCAGACTTTCCCCCTGACTAACACGCATGCCTTCACACCCCAGGTTTGTACATGCAAATTGGGGATGAGGTGTGTGGAGAGCAGCTGTGTGCGGTGCAGGCACCCTGGGCAGGTTTCCCACACCTCCTTGGCACCCTGCGCTCAGCCAGGAGCTCTGGGGCCACAGGCACGATCTCGCCGCCCCACCGAACCCCTCGGTGATGCTAATCACCAGCAATGTTCCTGTGCTTTTTAGAATGTATTTAGCTTTGAAGAAAAATATAAAAGCCATTTCCTTTGGTTGCTTAGTGCAGCATAAGGGAAAGAGGTTGTTGGTCACTTCTGTAGGGAGGCAGCTCGCCCTGTGGCTATTGCCCAGCTCCCCAGTGGTCTCCAGCGGTCTCTCGGCTTGGCTCCTGTGCAGCCTTCCCCCAGCAGCCATGGGAGCTTCGCTGAAGTTAATTCCCACAGGCTTGTGACAACAGTACTGAATTATACTTTTAGCTACCTGAGTTTTCCTTGCTGAACCTGAAATATGAAGAGGCTCCGGCTGCCCCGAGTTTGGAAGTCCATCATTCACCCTCTTATCATAACTCACGGAGCCAACGGGCTGTTTCCTCTGGAATAATAAATATACCTTGAAACAGAGGTTAAAATAGGGCCAGGGAGTGCTGGGAGCACCAGGGCAGGCAGTGACATGTTCGTGTTGCTCCTTCTCTCTCTGTATCAGCGGCAGCTCTTCCTGCTCAAGTGCTGCCCCAGGCCTGGGATGGGGATGTGGAGACAGATGTTTTTGGCCCCTCCTGGGTGAGGGGAGCACGAGGTGACAGCAGGCTGGGAGCCATGGTAAGAAGGTCTTCCCTGACCTGGTAAGGAAACCAAAGAGTTGGGCTGCAGCTAACTAATGTCATTGCACAAAGGCTTGCCTTAAGCGTTTTTCTCTCCCTGTCCTAAAAAGATGGGCGTGACCAGATGATGCAAAGTCTAACTGAGGTGGGAATCTTCCCCGTTCCCAAAACTGCTTCTAATTTGGGTTTTTACATTCCTAAGTACCATTGGAAAATGTTTGTGAGTAAGAAAGAAACCTAAGTGACAGGTGATAACTCACATGTACTGGAGCATCAGCTTTTCATACAGCTGTGGGTTTTCTAAAACTTGGAGAAATTTAGTGTCTTCACATCTCTGCTTCTCTGTCAAAAGTGATTGCGAAGTTCAAAAATGACTCTGGGGAGAGAGGGGTGCTAGTAGACAGACCGAGAAACTTTCCATGTGTGACCACAGAAAGAAGTAACAGCCTGCAACAGGCAGGTGAAAATATTGGGCGAGCGATGGTGAATTCTGCCTTTGTGTATGCACATCCTTCTGTGGAGCTCTTTAATACACCCAGTAGATGCAAAAAAAAATACATCTGAGCTTGAACTTCCCCACGATCCAGGTGTGAGCACTTCAGACTGGTTAGTCATAAGAAATAGCAGGAAAGCTGGGAGATGTTGGGAGGTTTTTTAGTGTAGCATGATTGTACCCAGCACTTCAGCAAGGTCATGTCATAGATAAATAAATATTTTTCCCCATCATGGCTGGCTTTGGCTTTCATTGCATTTGTGAGAGCAGAACAGCAACTCTGAACCTCCTGCCTGGGTGTAACTCCATTGGCATGAGTTGTGAGACTCCCACGAGTGAGAGCAGAGTTCAACCTCTGCCTTTGAAGTATCCTTGTCCCAGCAGATTTATCACCGGGCCACACGAAGGCCTTGAAAGGAAGCGGTTCTGTTTTGTAGCCCTTTCTTCCCACAAGTTTGTTTGCAGTTGTCCTTTTATTATTATTTTAGCTCCAGTGATTACACATGTGGGGCCCTTCATGCTTTGAGATCCTTTTGCTTTGTCAGAATCTCAGGGCTGTTAATGAAAAGATTATTTAAAAATAAAAATCGCTTGTTAAGTGGGTTTAGCTTGTTGTGGACCTGGTATCAGATTTTACTTGGCAAGTCATAATTAGTCAATGCATAAAGACTGGTGAGTGGGAGGCAAAGGGTTAAGAGCAAACGCTGGAGAAAGGAAAGATACATATCATTAAATAAAAATGTGACCACCCATGATTACAAGTGTTGTAGTCCTCCTTTTAACAAGCACACACCGTACTTTCATTAACCCGGGCTTGCCTGAATAGCAGCCTGTCTGGCCGAACGGGCAGTGATTTTGTAAAAGCTGTCCCTAATGACAAAGACAGGCCACCTACCCTGAACTTTTCTCTATGACTTTATTCTTCAGCAGTGCTCAAGTGTAAATAAACTTGTTTACTCCCATCAGGATGGTAATGATAATGAAGCCTTATTTGTTTCGCCACAATGACGAAGTAATTTGTGCGTAGCCCAAGCGGAGAAAGGGGGGGGCCAGAGTGCAGTTCTGCTTTATGATTTCTCCATAGGCAAAGTTGCTGCGGTCAGTGTTTTCCTTTGCTCTTCATTGTGTGCGACGGGTCAGCGAGGGAGAACTTTGCATCCCGAAGCTCTGCCATAGAGCACGGGCTGGAAAGGGAATGGCAAAGAAGACAGAGTAATAATAAGCCGGGAGTGAAGTGAGGAGTCAGACAAGCCTATCTGGGAGGGAGAGAGTGACTAAGTGAGAGGGAAGGGGAGTTATCTGGTCAGACTTGTGAGTCACTATAGAAAACGTACAGAGCAGCACAACCTGATGTTTGGTTAGGTTTTTTTCCATTCACTGGTATCTCTGAAGCATTAGTGAATCACAGCAAGGGCAGCGAGAGGATGTACAGAAGGGGGAAGGAGAACCTGAGACAGGACGGGCAGAGGGTACAGCCCGGTGCGTGCTGCACAGGAGAGGGCCCACAGCAGCAAGGGGAGAGGCTGGAAGGGGATGGGGCATCTTCAGGGAAGAGGAGGATGAAGTGAGGGTGTACTCGTGGGTGGCTCAGGCTGACCTAAGACTGCTGTGACAGAAAGGGTCCCTCCTGGCTGCACTCACCCTCCTCGTGTCCCATTGCCTCTCCCTTGCCCGGGGTTTGGGCAGCCTTGTAGGCGAGGACCTGACTGAGATGGAAATCGATCCCTTCATTTTTTGATATGGTTAGTTTTCAGCTGATCATGCCGAACTGGAGAAAGCGTGTGTGGTAAAAGATTTGTTTTAAATGTTAAAACAAACAGTTTAAAGCTGGCTTTTGTAATTGTTGCTGGAACTGAAAGCAGAGATGGGGCAATGTGATCCCAGCTCACCGTACCCATAACGAGGCAGGCAGCGCAGATTTAGCTTGTGTTTATTATTTGTAACTTCCTGAAAAAAACATGATTAATCAAAAAGAAAAAAAAGAACATAATTTAGAACAAAGACCACCCCCCCCCCAAAAAAACCCAGAATTGAAGGAGGGAAGGAAAAAGCCAGCCCAGACGAAATACACATTGGCAGGCCCCTCAGGAAACCTAGTCAGCAGCTGCAGACTGCTCTTCCAGAGCTGGGGAGGCCAATGGGTCTAGAAGCTGGAGAGGATTTTGCAGGGGACCCACCCTATGGAGTCTCCCACACAGGGGAACAGATAGAGGAGTGAGGGATGGGGAAACTGGAGCCCAACCCATAGATGCAGAAGCACCCAGAGCTGTGCAGTGATTCCCAAGCACAAATGGGTTTAGCAGGAGTTTAGGTGGGGCTGGAGAGCAGCAGATATCTGAAAGGTGCTGAGACACTTCGTAGAGAATAGAAATGTAAAATCCCTTAGGCCGTAGCATGTTACCTTCCTGAATTACAGACAAGTATGTGGTATTACTCTGCCACAGCATCGGGGTGCAATCTGCTCCAAGCTATACCAGAGAGCTCTGTGTTCTCACCACTGAAGTCAGGAGCAGAAACTGGCCTCCTAATTGCAACTGGATAAAGTGGGTATACACCCCTGAAGTGGCTGGATATTTTAGTAGCAGTAAATAGTGTCTTCTAACAGAGCTTTTGGGGAGTGACCCTCCCATCCAAGGCAGCAGTGGATCCCCAGTTCGCCCTGCTGTGCAGAGTGCTGTGAGCTCTCACCCGCTCTGCCCTACTGCCTGCTATGTCTAGATGTGCACCAGAGCACATGAACTATGTGCTGCCGTTTCTTCTTATGGATTCCCTCCATTTTGCCTGCAGAAATCAGACTATTGAGCTTTCTAGAATGTATTCTCTGTCCGACTGCAGTCACAGAAGTTTCACTCGGACTTCCCATCGGTGTCGAGGTGACTTTCTGCAGCACAGACGTGCTGGCAGAAGAGCTCTCCAGGAGGCCAAGAAGACCTCCCTCCCTTTTTCTGGCTTCCACTAAGGCACGGGGAACACTCACAGCTGTGACTCCAGCGCAAAACAGAAACAGTTAATCTGAGGTAATAGCACTTTGCTCCTCTGTAGCACCTTCTTCAAGGACCTCAAAGTGCTTTTCAAACATTAATGAATTAAAGCTTTGCAGCCCTCCTGATGGAAGTGAAAAAGAAGGTGAAACACAGCACAGCAATGCTACACAAGCTCAGAAACTCTCCAAATTGTTTCCATGGGGACTGAAGCGCAGCCCTCTCCACTAACAGCAGCGGGGATCAGCCCACCCCTCCGAAATGCCAAGGGAGCGGGAGCACAGCGCTTGCCTGGTGGGAGATGGAAACCGAGGCGGGTGTGAGGAAGTCTGGCTGGGAAAAGACCTTTCTGCTCAGGAACGTATTTGTATAAATCTCTGGTCAAAGATGTCTAAAAATCAAATCACTGAATCCTCCTGAGCAAGCACCTGATCCGACTCCTCTGAGAAATGATTGTTTGCATGAAGCTTCTTAATTTGTAAGAACAAGAAAGTCCAGGCAAGGCTGAGGAGCTGCGCATGCAGCTTAGCTTTAAAACCTTCCTTGTGCTGCACAACGCACAGTTCTGCTCTAGCACCAAGCCACCTAGCATCCCTAATGACCTTGTTTTCTCAACTCATCTGAGATAGCATAACACAACGCCCTTCCCCACACCACCTCCGCTCTGGCTCAGAAATAACAAGTGTCACCTGCGAAACCTCTGGCACCACCTCACACGCTTCTTCGAGGACTTTCACCCCACGCCTGTCTCGTTTTGATATTGCCTAGCGAGGAAAACCTGACAGGAACCCTAACATGGAAATACAGGAACCAAATTCCCTGCATAAGCCACCTTTGCTGCATGACTAAGGATGCAGGTGCCCTCAGGCTGTAGGAGCAACTGCATCTACACCCAAAAATCACCATATCTTCATGCCTCTTCCCTTTCCAGCGGTCTGTCCAGAGCCAACTGCTCTGCTTGCCCTCACGTCCACTGCAAGCAAGGGCTGAGTTTCTGGGTTTCCAGTTCTGCACTCTTCCACCGCAATGCTGCAGCCTCCACTGGCAAAGCTGAGGCTGGTCTCCTGGGATGAGGTATGTTGAGAGCTCTGGTGTTATAAAAGATCCCAGAGCAGAAACTGGGTGGTCATAATTTTGGTTCTTAATGTAACTGTTCTCCAGTGTTGCTTCAGTGGCGCTGACAAAGGTGAGGTAAGAGCCAGGTGACTTCTCCCTGTGACAGACTTAATATGGGAGAAAATGGTTCCAGGGCAAAACCTAAAATTTAGACTGGGACTCTGAAACCTGAAAAGACAAAATAATTGCATGTATTAATTCCTCTGAACAACAAGAACTCATCACTCTGATGTGGCCAAATGTTAGTTCCTAATTCAGATTTGTTTGATCTAGTGAACTGGAATAACAATTAAAATGGTAGATCCAGCCTGCTTCACAGGCTTTCCAGTACCAAACCAGAGCTAAATCTGACGAGCACCAGTAAGTAAATGAAAAGGCCAGATAGATTATTAGAAATAAGTGTAACACACATAGTAAGTACATAATAAGTACTGAGATCAATAAAAAAAGCACAGTACAATTTAATGGTGGGGGTCTATTATAAATTACTGAGTTATTTGCATTTTGGAATCAATTGCCACAATAACCGTCTTGCAGATGTTCCTGTTGTTAACCCTCCAGGCCTTGAGTGGGACAAATGGCTCAGATTATCATTTATAAAACAACTCCTTTCAAGGCTTTTTAAGCTTGTGATTAAATATTGTCCTAAATGAGGATCCAAGGTTAACGGTCAGTATTGCTGGAATAACAAATTAAACTCGCCTCCCTTAGCTGACTGTCAAAATAGGTAAGGGCGTGGGAGGAGGAATGTTAGGATTGCTTGAGCTTTATACAAGTCTGAGATAAAACTGGGGTAGATCTGAGACAGTCTGCCCCACCACTGCTTTTTAGAAAGCTGACAGTAACTGCATGGCTTGGAAAAATGCATTTCTTTGTGCATGAAGAAACTTAAAAGATGTCTTCTGTGTGAAAACAGCCAGTGTGTTCCCAGCCAGGATGATACAAAGGGTTGAATGGGGTGTGGAAAATCTGGGGGAGAAGATGCCGCACCAACACGTGGGCTGAAAACATCCATTTGGAAGGTTTAACCCAAGATACCCAAGCTAAGAGGAGAGGAGAGACCAGCCTCGTCCCTGCAAGGGCTCTCCTTGCCCTGTGCCACCGCTCCAGGTGAGGTAGGACCACCAAGGTGGGAGGGACCACCCTCTCCCAAGAGCACAAGGGCTTTTAATCTTAGATAACAATTATGGCTGATGCTAAGCCACGAGCAAAAGATTGCGGGGACACAGGATAGCAAGACGATAAGCCTAATGTCAGAGGTGATGGATCTCTGTGAGCAGATCTACCACTTCTCCCCACATTCGCCTGCGCAGACACCCGGCTGACAGACGAGTTGAAGAGCAGCGCTGTTGCTGAGGCTTTTCTGAATATTTTGGGCCTGATTAAATTCCAAGTGCAAACGCTCTCAGCGGTTTCCTTGCAAACAACCTGCTGTTAAGAAATGTGATCAACAGCCTCTCAGGTGTGTTTTCCAGAATCTAAAATAGCCCAGCTGCGGTGCTGCCCTTCACGAAACCCCAAACAGGGGCAGCCAAAACAGGGCGGGGAGGCCAGGAGGAGGTTAGAGGCCAAAAAATTGTGGAAGGCTAAAAAGGGGTGAGAGGATGAAAAAGGGCTGAAATAGGGGTGCCAGGCTGAAAACAGGGTTGCAGGCAGAAAAAAAAAGGTGGCAGACTGAAAACAGGATTGCAGGCGCAGAAGGGAAGGGAGGCCAAAAGGGATGGGAGGTTCAAAAAGGGGTGGGAGTCCAAAAGGGGATGGGAGGCTGGGAGAGGGGTGGCCGGCCAAAAAGGGGGGTGGCAGGTCGAAAAAGGGGGAAGGAGGTGGGAGTTTAGGACAGGCTGGGAGGCAGAATAAGGGTTGGAGGCTGGTGGTGGGTGGGAGGCTGAATAGTGAGGTGAGAGGCCAGAAAAGGAGGATTGGAGGCCAGGAGGCCAAACGGGGTGGGAGGCCAAAAAATAGTCAGAGGCCTGGAGGTAGTGGGGGCTGCAAAATAGTTGGAGGCCAGGAGGGGTTTGGGTCCCAAAGAGGGTGAATGGGAGGTCCAAAAGTGGGGGAGGCTGGAAGGGAGTGGGAGGCCAGCAAAGGGTGGGAGGATGACGAAGACCAGGAGGCCAAGAAGAAGTGGGAGGGGGACAGAGGCATCCTCCGAGAAGGCTCTAAGTGCCGTCTTTTCCCGACGGTTCAGCTCCTGTGTTGCAGCAAGGAATGTCTGTCATCCACGCTAAAACTGGGGGACATAAATCGGGGAAAAAAAGAAAAAACCCAAATGACGTAAGAATGAATCTCAACACCCACCTCCAGCAACTGAAACCAGTGAAGGGAACACTGCATTCAATCAGGACACAGCAATAGCCACGTGGCTGCTCAGCCCCGGCCACAGCAAGCAAAAAAAGAGAGGGCTCGGCGGGAGAGGTACTTCTGATGGCATTTATGGGCCTCCCAGCAATCGGCAGGAGAAATCTAGTGAAAAGCTAAATGAAACCTGCTAGCAACACCCTGCGATAACCACATGAAAGCCTAATTCCTGTGTGGTGGCCTTTTGTCAGGCACCCGCCAGTGGAGCTTGAAATGTCTCATGCTGCAGCGAAGCAGCCCAGGTTGTGCCCTCACTCCTCCCTAGGCTGCTCCTGGAGAAAACAGGGTGTTTAAGCAGATGTAACAAAGCTGTTTATATTCTAAATTGTTCTTTTACGCTTGGGAAGTGAGACTGTAGCCTCAGCATCAAAGATAACTTCATAATAGCCTTTTAGTGGAAATAACCCTTATTTACAAGAAAGTTCTATCACTAAGCTGAGATGTAAAATAAAAGCAGTAGATATTACTCATAATGCACTAGAAAAGTTGATTCCATACAGGGCCTTTTTTAAAACTTGCTAAAAGCAGCAATTTCAGGTTAGAAATCATGGAGAAAATCTTGGACCCATTGAAGTCAGCACAAGCAATTTCCTTACCTGTATTGTGAAGAACATTTTAGCTTATGAAAGCCCAGCAGATATTTTGAACTAATTTCTTTTTTATCATTTATTCTATTTGATTACTTTCTGTACATTTCAGTTGGACAGTGCAAGCAGGTTGGTGCCTTTTCTGCTCCCAGTTAATTTAACTGTACCATTCCTATGCCCAAGAACAGGAAAGAAAACTACATGGTCTTTCAATTTCTTAAAAAAAAAAATCAAACAAATAAACCCTCAAAACAAAAGCAGCAAAACCAAATGGTCCTTGGCTCTAGCCCCAAACTAGTGATATTAATTCTCTATTTCCTCCTTGTTGCTTTTCTAAAGTGACAAAAACTGGGGGGTTAAATTATCTCGTGTTGTTCCTTCAAGCAGGGAAATGCTGACATTCAGAAGGAAACCACTCTCTATTTCAAGTAAGTCACAAACTGTATTTTGGCTATTTGGTTAACCAGGGTATATCACTCACACTCCTGGGTACTGAAGAGTATTAGAGAATTAAAACAGAGGCTGTGACACTCATTCTTCTCAGACATACTTCTGTACACTTTTCCTCCAGACTATCAAAAAACAGGTAAAAAATAAAATCACAAGTCCAATGATAGATCAGATTTTGACTCTTTCAAGACATTTCTGCAGAGCAATTCTACAAGGTCTATAGTAGAGCCCAGCACAGCCCTACACACATGTAATGTGTAACTCCCTGGTTGCTGTACATCCCACAGCAAAGTAAATCTCTACCTGCCGTCCTCTTACCATCACGGTGAGTTGTGCCTGCTAAGATGCAAATTCAAACGGCAGGGAGTTGTGATCATCCTCCATGACATAGATCTGAGAGTCATCTTCCTTATTGTCTGTCCTGAACTGTTGTGCTACATATTTAGAGCAGCTGTGATGTCCTGAGAAGGGTCTGGGACATGAAGACCATGTCAGGATCACTTAATCTGCCTCACAAAAAGGTTTGAAATCTTAATTAATTAATATTTGGGAAGAGTTCTTTAGCTTTTTGGGCAGCATCCCCCACAGAAACCATCTTAAACCAGTCAGGAATCATCAGCCCAAGCAGCCTACAGCTCTCAAAGAGCTTCAGAAGTTTGTGGGAACGTTACACACTTGCTAAAATACTTTTTTTTTCCTCCAAAGTTTCATAGCTCCAGCCTATGCTGTCCAGAGAAAAGAAGCAGAGATACTGTGGACAGAGTTAGTTATTACACCACCACCACCATTTTAGCCTTGTGGTGTTACCCACATTTGTTCCTTCCCTCTTTCTTTACATTCAAGTACAAGAGCAGAGGCATTGTATTAGAAAAAATTAGATTCTGTTTTAATTTAGTTAGCACAGGAATGAACCCAGAAGACATGCAATGCTATAGATACATTACATAGTAAATACCTCACATGTCCAACCAAATGGGTCATATAATACACGTTTTGAAGCATCTAAGTAACATATTTTTATCATTTTTTTTTTGCATTACACTGCAGCCAGAGTCTCATGTTAAGAAAACAAGGAAATACTAAAATCTGTGTGGTTTGGTTGAAAAGTGTTTGCAACCTTAGAGAAGTGAGCAAAAGTTACGTAAAGGCCCGGGCATAAAGTTCTTCTGAGTAAAGCACACCATCTAGAGGTGGACACCATTTCTGCACATTTCTCTTCGGAAAGACTGCAGACAGATGCGACTAAGCTGCTCACAGAAATGAGGAAAACTCACCTCGATAGAGGCAACAAAAATACCTTAATCAGAACTTTTGCATCCTTTGAAATAAATATTTCTGAGGGAGTTTCTAAAAAAGGCACTTCTGTACCACGTCAAATAAGGCTCCTGTTTTCAAAGGCCTTTTGAGAAGAAAACCAGGTTACTGCTCATGTTTCTAAGATCCAAAGGTCACAGAAGGAAGGTGCTTACTCTCAGGGCTGTGCACGTATGGACAGCACAAATGCCTCTGCAGATAGACTCTTGCTTTCAGGTTATATATCTGCAAAGATTTATCCAAAGGGGTGCAAATATGACAGGATGGCATATAGGAAATTGATCTTCCTAGGTATCTCTTGCAGAAAAAAATCCATAAACCGTGAACTCCTGCTGCAGCCAGCGAGGACAGTGGAGACACTGCAGGGACTGTGGAAGCAGCAAAGCATTCCTCCTGCTCTGGAAGCAGAGAGAGGGTCCTCAGTTCCAGCCTGCCGAGAAACATTCCCCACCCCCGATGACATTTTAGCTGGTTTTTGAGGGTTTCCAAGCTTTGTAGAGCCCAGCAAAGGGGATATAGAGAGCTGAAGTCCAGCTTTCCCCAGTATTGGGGAAGTATCTGATATTCATTAAAATAGTAAATGGCTGGTGTTTGCTTTATTATCTCTATTATAAATACAGGGTAGCCATGAAAGCCAAAAGGTGAAGATGGGAAATATTGCACTTCTCCCTCCTTCCCCACCCACCATGGGGGAATAGTCCTACATTGATCTAATTGCAGGAACTGTCTGTAAACAAACGTGTGTTTTGAAACTCCCACATAAATAGGCATCACAACATCTTGCACCATTTTAATAACCTATGTTTTCTTTGTGTCAGTCTAGCTCAAGAATGTCGGAATCGGAACATTTCCCCAGTGACAGCTTCATCCTTTAAAATCCGCAGATGAGAGAGCGTGCAGAACAATCTGTGCTGAAGCAGGATTAAGAGTTACCAGGGTGACACTTTGTAGTTTGCAGGATGCTGACAATGAGCCTCTCAAAAGCATAAGACCTTCACTGGAGCTGAAGAGACCACAGAGACCCAATTTGCCTCTGCTGTCACTGAAGTGGCAATGAAGATTGTCAATTTCCCCTGCCCTTTCCCTCCCCGGATCTTTGCTAGTATTGCCTGTGCGTTACAGCTGACTTCCCAGGGGCAGGATGTGGCCCCTGGCGCCAGGGATTTACCTTGGGAAGAGGGATGCTCCATGCCATTGCTTGTCTTGGTTGTGCCGAAGGTCTGCTGCTTCACTTTCTCTTCTGTCAGGCTCTCCTGCAGCCGTCTTCAATGGCAGTGACAGCACAAAGTTGTGGCTCCATCGCACTTCTTCCCACAAAGAGAAACAACTGTGGCAGCAAGCACCTCTGTTTTTCATTTGCCCATCATTGGTAGAGCGCATTAGGTTTCTTTCCCTTTGTCTGCAGGTGCAGATTAATTCATTAAAGCCTTCAGGGAGGAGGACTCCAATGACTTGTTTGCATTTCAGGTCTCCGCATAACTGCTTTGGTCAGGGGATTCTCAATGGCCTACTGAGTGTTGGAACCCAGTTAACAAAACTTCAAAATCTGTTTCAGAAATGGCTTGCCCAAACTTTGTCCATTTCAGGCATTCCCTGTCCTAGACCACAAATTCCTTGCCCAATTGCAGGTCCAGGCCCAGGAATTAACTACTGGCTGTTTAGCAGACAACAGCATATACAACTTCGATGGAGAAGTAGATCACCCAGCCTGGAAAGCTATCCAACATCTAGAGAGAGGTCTATGGTGTTTTCTTCAAGGGACATAAAAGCAGAAGTTCAGTATCTACTGTGTTTTCAACAACGAAATCATAAAAATTTATGAATACGGTTGCAGCAAAAAAATTAGTCAAATTCTCAGTAAGAAAAGACAAGCAACTGCTAGCTTGACATTTGGCAGGACATCCACAGTGAACCCCAGAAAGCTCATTTAAACCAGCTGCCCTGCTCCTGCCAATGCAGCAGCGTTTCTCTGTGCAGTGCACTCTTTACTTGGGGTTTTTAGGATAACAGTGACATCAGAGGTAAAAAAAGCCTCGTAAACCACAGGAGCTTACCTCTTCCCAGAAGCATAGTGGTTTCCCTCATAAAAGAACAGCAGGTGTTGGAGTGTCACCGAGGGACTTGATTTTGACCACAAAGCCAAGAAAAAGCAAGTGTCTTTAGTAAATCTCAGCTTCTCAGTGACCTCTGACGGAGCAAATCTGCCAAGGCTAAATTGGCTGACTTTTAGGCCAAAGTCAATGATTTATCTGTGTTGGTTGGGCTGAAATCCTAGAGGCTGTATTGAGATTAGAAGGAAATTTACTCAGCAGAGAGCAAAGCAGCAGCCGAAATTTGGCCTTTCTGACAGCAGGGAGATGTGGTGCTGAGGTGGAAGGCTTTGGGAAAGGTGGGAGAGAGCAGAGAAGGGGGTGCAGTGCCCAGAGCAGATCTGTGCCCTGATCCCAGCTTTGCAGGGCTTGTGCCAAATTCCAGTCCTTTCCCTGTGTGAGCTTTGGTTGGGAGCGGTCCTGAGAAATAAATGCAGAGGTGGGAGCTGTGCTGCCTTACGTGACGCAGCAAATGTCTGCAAAACTCCCAGTGCTGTGGCACTGGGGGAAATTTAGAAGTCTCTGTGTGTGTCAGAGAGAGGGAGAGAAAGAATGCCCGGGGAGATGAAAAAGTTTGAAATGAGTCACTCCTCGTCTTTTTGTCTAATTTGGTAGATAGTACGGGGTGGGATGCTCCACTCTCCTTGCTGAGCAGCTCGTACATCGCCAGTTTCAGTGCAGTCAATGAAAGGACTTTTCTGGATTTAGCCCATATATGGAGCAAAACAAGGCAGAGGAGAATGGGGCACAGGGATGCACTGGCTGCAGGCGCTTCTGCCGGGTGGTGAGCCCGGGAGGTGGGATGCTTTTCTGTTGTGCAAAGATTTTATGAGTTGTGACGCAAGCTCAAAACTGGAGGCATTTCGGCATTTCAACGTAAAAGTGGTGTTCTAAAAAGGCATTGGACAGTTTATATTAACTTAAGCCCAGCGACTGTACAGTAATAGCAGCCGGTGGATCACAAACGCAACAAATACCTCCTGGGGAACAGAGCTCCTACGGCGGTGTGCTGGAAAAGCGGGCTCAGTGTCAGCCAGTACGGCCCACACCGGGGGACGGGGAACAAGGATGTCGCGAAGGGGCTTCGTGAGAGCGGTGCTGGGCGCTCCCGGAGCAGGGTCTGTTCCCTAGAGCGGGGTCTGTTCCCAAAGCGGGGTTCGCTCCCTAGGCGGGGTTCACTCGCTAAGCGGAGTCTGTTCTCTAAGCGGGGTTCGCTCCCTAGGCGGGGTCTGTTCCCTAAAAGCGGGGTCTGTTCCCTAGGCGCGACTTTGGCTTCCCCCTCGGAGCAACTTGGCGGGAGGCGCCACGAGCCCGGCAGGGGGCGCCGCAGGGCTGCGGCGCGGGCGCGGGGGCGGGGC
The DNA here is from genome assembly GCF_026419915.1 of Harpia harpyja. NCBI lineage: Eukaryota > Metazoa > Chordata > Aves > Accipitriformes > Accipitridae > Harpia > Harpia harpyja. The sequence goes on along the minus strand of NC_068953.1, from coordinate 19,885,367 downwards.
AGGGCGCCCCGTGGGGCGGGGCCTGGCGGGGCCGGGCCGGGCCGGCGGCCGTCGCGGCGCTCAGAGCCCCGCGACGAGGCGGCAGCTGCGCAGTGCTCGTCGACCACCCCGGCCCCGACCCCGCGTCCCGGGCAATATGTGGCGGCGCTGGGAAGCGGGATGGGACGAGAAGAGGGAGCTGCAGGAGCTCAACTCCCGACTGCGGGTCTTCGTGTCCCGCGTGCGGGACCTGGAGGAGGAGAACCGCTTTCTGGCGCGGGAGCTGGCGGAGCTGCGGGAGCAGGAGCTGATCGGGCTCCGGGTGCCCGAGCAGGAGCTGGCCTGGCTGCGCATGCAGCTGGAGGAGCTGAGTCGGGCGAAGCTGGAGGCGGAGCGGGAGCGGGACGGGCTGCGGCGGGAGCTGGAGCAGCTGCAGCTGCTGGGCGCCGAGGTGCTGGCTATGCGGCGCCGCCTGGAGCCCGAGCTGGCCGGGCAGCGGGAGCTGCTGGAGCGGCTGCGGAGCGAGTGCGTCGCCCTGGAGGAGCTGCTGCTGCGGCTGCGGGCCGAGCACGGGCACCTGGCGGAGCGGCAGCGGCGGGAGGCGGTGGAGATGCGGGAGCTGCGGATGGACCTGGCCGCCTTGCCGCCCCCCTTGGCCGGGCTGAGCCTGGAGGAGCTGGAGGAGACCTACGAGATGCTGCTCGGCCAGAGCTGCCGGGAGACCCTGCTGCGCTACCAGGAGCAGATCCAGGTGCTGCAGGAGCAGGAGGCGCGGCGGGGCCGGGAGAGCCTGGAGCTCCTGCGGGAGGAGAGCCGGCAGTGCCGCCAGCACCTGGAGGACCTCCACCGCCAGGGCCAGGAGCTGTGCGGGCTCCGGGAGCGGCTGGAGCGGGAGCTGCTCGCCATGCAGGACCGCCACGGCGCCGAGGTGGAGGAGTACCAGGTGCGTGGCAGTGCCCCGCCGCCGCGTCGGGCGGGCCCCCGGCCGCTGTCGCCCCCCCCGGTCCCGGGCCTCTCCCAGCCCTCCTCGCCGGGACACTCTAGCCGTGCCGCTTCCTTCCCGCCCCGCGGTGCTTGTGTTGGTGCTCCTCCGGGTCTCCTTCCGCCCTCCTGCTCGCGTTTTTCCTTCAGTCCTGGCCCTCCCGCTCGCGTTTTCCCTTCAGTTCTGGCCCTCCGCGAGTTGTCATTTCCCACGACCCTGCACTCCGCTCCCGTAGGCTAATTCCCATCCCTCCCGCTCCCTCTGCGGCGCGAAGTGCCTAAACCCCTCCGAGTCTGCGTGGGCCAGGGCTTCCTCGCCCCGCTTTGCCTCCCTGCAGTAGGATTTCCCCAGGCTGGAAGAGGAGGTGGCCCAGCAAGAGCTTGTTGCTGCAGAGCCCTTCTCTGGGTGGAGCAGGGAGTCCCTCTGAGACCCCCTGCTCCGTTTGGGAGGAGCTGGGTGGATCCTTTGGTGGGGATCCAAAGGGAGACGGTGACCCCGAGGACATCTTCCTGGTGACAGGTGCTCCCTTCCCAACCTGCCCTTGGCAAGTACCCAAGAGCATGGAGCTGGCGCGGAGGCTTGCCAGGGCTCCGGCTCGGGTTGGCATAAGCAGATGGGACATGGAGCGGTCCCTAGGAGCAGATGCACCGAGTCCCCGTGCGGTGGGACACGAAGCTCCCCTTCTAGCCTGAGACTTGAGGTTGACCTGTCGTGATCAGAGAAATGATCTGAATTTTCTTCCTGCCTTACACACGCCCCTGCGGGCCCCGAGCCTAGAGAAAAGCTCCAGGGCCCCAGCGTAGTTAAGAGAACTTTTAGTTGTTTAAGGGCAGAAAGACTCGTTACTGTGCTACAGGCAGTGAGCAGAACAGATTTTTTTTTAAAATAAAACTTCAATGATGTAGGTGACTGGTATCTGTTTGAGGTGGATGTTTGGTGTTAAAGAGAGGGTTATAGCATCTGTAGCTGAGAATTTGCTTGCTGTCAGAGTAACGTTTGGCATAACGATGTATAATGACCCTGTGCTTGTGAACAGATCTGTAACTGCCGGAACAGCAAAATATCAGTTCATCAAATTTAGAGTGGAGAGCACATATTAGATCATCCAGACCATCGATCAATTTCCTGAGGGCAACATTTCTTTTGTTCATTGCTGGGCCTTTTATTAACACTCTGCTGGAGCTCAGTGTTTGTCTGAATCGCATTGTGTCCAACAGCCGTGGTAGATTACGGAGATGCTGGCAATTGGGAAAGGACTGGGACCTGTTGCTCTGTATGTGTCTGGTTTTTGTACATTGCTAGATTGTTTGCAAGTTGCATAGTTTGCAGATGCTGTGAACTGAGGCAGATGAGGTATGTAAGAAGTAATCAGAAAGGCTTTTAACTTTTAAATATTATTTTTTTCATTTTTGACAGGACAATTCATTCTTCCAATCATGTATGTAAACATTTCCAAAGCTTTAGAAGAAGATGTTATATGTAAATCCTCATTAATTAAATCTATCTATCAGTCAAAGCCAGGTGAAAATGTAAGGAAAAAAACCCCCTCTTTTTTTCCCGTTTTTAAGGTATGTAAGTTTATATAAATGTACATAAGCCTACTAATATTTAAAGTTATTTCAATTTCTAAAATATGTCCTCCTTGCTATCTATATTTGTTATTAGGGATTTATAATGAAAATTTCATTGATCTTCCATCATCATTGCTCAAATTTAAAACCTTTAAATATGGTGTTATTTTAATAAGAGCATTTTGTATAGCTCCCTATCCATGCTACAAGTTTTTCTTCTAAAGCCAGTTAGAATGGGTGTGTTCAGATACCTAACTCTTTCTTTCAACTCAGCAAGGTGTTTTTATACTGGTGTGTTGTCTCTGTATCTGGTTGTATTTTTAAAGAATTTTATTCAGAAGAGCAAGTGGAGACAGACCAACCCGTTGTAGAAGTCAGATAATCGAAATCAATGCATGCCCCTGAATTGTCCTGATTCAATACTAAAAAATGGATTGTTATTTTGATACCAACATAACAAACTTCTGGTTTACTTTCACAAGCATGTGGTGTGCTTTGGATTTTACAGGAACAATAGCTTCAAATCTTAGTAATACAAGAAGAAAAAAGTGCTTTGATAGCCAACTTGAAAACACGTGAGCTGTGTTATGTTTGAATATATATCTAGATAATATTTAAATTCTGGTGAAAATTATATCACAAGGTTTATAACTTCTGAATGGTTTCATATTTAAAATGTTTGGTTTCTAATGAGAAAGGCCTTTTCCAGTGGCCAGTCTACTGTACATGAGAAATAAAATATCATTTGCTCGCATCCAGGAATAAAAATTATAGAATGCATAGAAGCAGCTGTTTCGGGTTTTGTTCTTGTGATCAAAGCTTTTTTCCCTCCCTCATTATTTCTGTTATTGGTGAAAGTATGTTCAGCATGGATTTTAAACTAGTCTTTAAAGACCACCCATTCCATGCTTATTTATTGTAAAGTGTCACATAGAAATGATATGTCTGTACAGATTTAAGTCAAGTGATTATTGTTCATTGCAGCTGCAATGACAATTGGATTTATTCATATTTTCCATATATCATCCAGTTGCCTTATATGTCCATCCATGCCTCCTGCACCGTCCTTATCCTCACAAAAGCTTTCACCAGTGTTAAACAGAAATATGTATTTGGAGTTATAATTTAGCTGAACCAGGCAAGCTGTAAGTCATACATTGTTTGGAAAATTTTCACTGATCCTGGATGCTAAAGGGATGAACTCAGTACATCTCTTACTTCCATAATTTTAGCTGTGTGCTGTGACAATACTTACGTGATTTGAGAAAGCCCTGTGTTTTTTGGATGTAAAAATGGCCATGGCTCATCCTGCTGCTTTGAAATGAGGCAGATATTTTTCACTAATACCGTGGGTTTAGGATCAGTTCCTGCGTCAGTGTTGTGAGCTCCAGAAAAGAAGAAAACATCTTGTCAAATGAAACTATCAACGTCATATGCATTTTCTTGTGTACCAGTTTCTAGCCAGCTAAGTGCAGAGTGTCAGTTCTTCCCTTGCCAAGCCACTGAATGAGCTGTGGGATTGGTAGATAGTACCAGATTTACTGGACAGGGCTGGAGCCTGGGATCTTCTCTTTATTCCCTGAGTAGGTATAGCTTGGACAACCCAAGTAAATTCTTCTCCCTCTACTGCCCTGCTAAAATTTCCCACTGCTGCCTGGAAAGGAACATCTGAAGGGTGAGAAAGAAAATCACTTCTATTGAGTTACTGAGTTCTAGCAGGACATCAACTGGATTTGGGGGGGGGCATGAGATTGATGTGGTCAAGAAAGAAATCTTTCCAAGAAAGTCCTGTGTGATGCAAACACAGCTGCAACAATACAGGTTACCTTTTGCAAAATGGAAGTTTGCCGTCTTGCAATCTCCTGAACTTGGCCAAAGTGGTTTCTGTACTTTTTGGCATACTTGGAAATGGGACTTAAGACCAATTGTCCTTTGCATTATGTTCAAGCATCAGTGACTGGAGGGCTAGATGACCGGCTGTCTGCCGTCCAGTCTATACAATGTCTGCTCCCGTTGGAATGAATTCCTTTGGAACTATTACACAGCTGGCTGAGTTATGTAGCCCCATATGGTAATCATTAACTCAGACTTCTGGATCCCAAGTGCTTTCCCAGTCCATCAGGTAGAATCTAGGTGGCTTTTCAAACCCAGGCTATAGAACTTGGTGGTGACGAACTGAAGTTCCTATGTTTTAGATGGGTGTGAATATCCCCAGTCTTTCAGAGCTCCACAGACCCTGTAGTCCGGTGTACAGATTCCCTGTATAGATTCATCTGGGACTGCAGCAAGACCTGTGCATTGTGAAGCTCTTTTTAATAGATGCATGTACGTGTATGAGGAGGCCACAAATGCCTGAGTCACTTAATGTTTTGTATCAGAGCTCTTACCACCTTTAGGGGTTGGTCCCATAGAGATCCAGTCTTGTCTTTTGCTCCTTTTGCTGACTCCTCTGGTTCTGTCAATACCCTGTCCATTCTTGGTTGATAGCCTGTTGCTTTTAAAAGCAGGGCCTGGCACTTTTCTTCCCTTCTCATTTTGGGATTTTCCATTATGTCAGTTCTTGAACAGGATTGCTGCCTCAGAGCTGCTAAAGGTCAGCGGTTCTGCTTGCTGCTGTGCATGATCATACAGGATGTTACCTCCACTGCAGTCTGGATGAGGCTGTTGGATGGCTGATAGTACTTTTTTCAGATATACAGATATGATTTGTCTTCTGCCATAAAAAGGAAGTTTTAGGTACACTGAAGACTGTAGGCAAGGTTTGTTATGTCAAAGAAAACATCAGTGTAATCATTTAACAAGAGCTGCAAGTGCAAATGAAGAAATAGATTAACGTGTTATATAGAGAGATATACCCACATGTATATGAGGATACAGGCAGCTTCCTTCATAAAGCTTTCTTTTTACTTTTACTCAAAAAAAAAAAAAAACCCAAGAAAAAAAGACTATTAATGTTTAAAATGCCAGCACTTCATATTCTTAGTTCTTAAACCTTACTTCTGCCTAGGATATTATAATGGCATTAACCAACATGGGGAGTCCCCTGCTGTATCTTCATTTTTATGCTATTCCTCATACTGTGATACTTGAACACTTGCTGCGTGTAAATGATGTAATTTGAATTTTTTAAAACTAGACTATCAGTGTCTTGACTTTCCAGTGTGTATTGCAAAGCATTTGTTAGGATGCAATCTAAAATACGCTGTCATGAATTCCTGTTCAGTGCTGTACATGTGTATGAGATTTTGCTCTGTAAATGACAGTTCAGTGTCCTTGCATAGTGCAGAGTGATGTGAACAAAATAGAATCAGGCCTTTGCTGAGATTTAATTTCTGTCTTCCCAGCCCCCAGAACAAAGTGTAATCTATAGTATTTTGGTTAGCATCAATCTGCTGGCTGAGGATTGATCTGGGTTAGTAGATTCTGTCCACAGTGAGGAAACCATTAAGAACCGTACTGAACAGCTAATACTGATACTTTTAGTTCTGAGTCTGTACTGAACAAGCTCCTCTCAGTTATCAGGGGAGGGCTTATTTTCTGGAAGATGGCAATTTGCCCTTCATGTGAGAGGTAACACCAGCGATTAAAGCACTTATTTCTGCAATGTTCTTTTCAAGAGCATGAGAGTCGGTTGTCTTGGTCTAAATCAAGTCTTAATGTTCCTTTGCATAAGTCTTCGTTGCTTTTTCTGTTGTGTACAGTTTTCAGTATTTAATCTTCCATTTAGTATTTCAGAGTATGTTCAAATTTAGATAATTTTGGACTTTGGTATTTTTCTGCTCATCAGTCCCTTTCTCCATTTCCAAAACTTGTTAAAGAAAGGTGGACAGGCCTTACCTACTATCTCATCAGTGCTGCTGCTCTCAAGTCAATTGTGGGTGTCCTATAACTACACTCCTCCCATACATGCACACACCTATGAAGGTAAAAAGTTATATTTAGTTATCAAGATGAAAATGAGCAATCCCTTGTATATCTTGAGAAGCAGTTAGGACAAAGCTGGGTGGACTATGAAGCAAGTGTCCAAATACTGTAGAAAACCTGGCTAGAAGGAACCGCTGGAGGTTCATCCTTCACCCTCTAGGCACTATGAACATCTCCTGATGCTAGAATCCAAAAACTGATTTGGACCCACATGTCTATGGAACTGAAAATACTGATAAAGAGAAACAGGCCAGGTTCTCATGGCAAAGCAAATTGCCCAAATTCCTCATCTCAAGTATGATTTAGGCATGTATGTCTATGCTCTTAAAATGACAAAAGGAGTCACATTTAAGTCACATTTATAAAGGAGTGTATATTCCTTGTTATGTATACTTGATAACTTTTGTACAGGGCATCTGAATGGGTTTTACTGAAATATTTAACTAGCTTAGTAAGGCATAAAATGAAATCTTAGCATAAAACTCTGCTTCAGTAACAATGTATTTCAGATTGTATATGGGAAGGTCGTAGAGCTGATTTCTTCTGGTTTTTGAAGCAATGGAACATACTGATTTATTGTTCTCTCAGCTTATTTTTTTAATTAAGAATTTTAAGTTATTAGGCATTCAAGTGTACAGATTTTTATGTTGGTTCAAAACTAAAAATCAACATTTCTGTTTAGAGGATAATTGAAGCCTTAGAAGAAGAAAAGCAGTTCCTGACCATGTCAATCACAGATTACCTGAAGGACTACCAAGAACTACTGCAGGTGAAAGCAGGCCTTATCCTTGAAATTGAAACTTACAGGTAAGAATTGCAGTCACACTCAATTGTCTAATCAGAGGATAATTTTAATCCCTTTTTGTAGATATGGGAGCCCCATACATCGTCTTTCCAGCATTTAAAATACAGACAGCTACTTTTAGAGTCTCAGATCAAGACTCCTTGTATGTATTGCGGTTTGTTAAATAGTGTGAATGGACCCCTCATGCCAGTTTTTAGCTCACTGTTGGCTTGTTCTGTGACATGGGTCACCATGCCATTCTGTGCTTGACTGTGCTGTCTGTGAAAGGAAGATAACACTCCTTCAGAAGGCTGCTAATACATGTGGAGTTGTCTGAGATCTCTGGGAAAACTCTAAGAATATTAAGATACTGCTATTCATTAGTAATACTGATAAGAATTACTAGTGGGCAAAGATGACTGGAATTTGATCACTCGAGCAAAACTATCTCTGGTAGTAATTCATTCTGTTCCTCTGTCCCCAGAACAACACATTAGAGAAGCCAATATAATCCATAGGAATCCTATTAACTTTGTACAAATACAGTGATATGTAAGAAACCTTCTTAGTCCTGGCCAAGTTGGTATCAAATTGATGTGAATTGTTAACGCAATATTTGATTGCAAGGTGAAAAGCCAGTATCCCTAAATTGCAATCAATAAAACATGAGGTAGTGTAGTTGCCATCTGTCAACTTATATGGCATGTTTCATTGTTTAAATATGTGTCCACCTGCAGCATCGATATACGTAGCAAGTTTCCCATTCCTGTTTCAGTTGTAGGATAGTGGGAAGATAACAGAAAAGTCTGTTTGATTAAATCCTGGCTTTCTCCATCCTTGATTTGTTATGGAAACATGTTTGCATCAGGTGTGACATATCAGCAAACATCTCTGCTAGTGAATCTTCAGTACTGTATATCTCTCTAGCCACTTAGTAGCTGTGGGGTTGAAAAGCCAGAGTAATTCTCCTGTCTGGAGAATCATGATGTGTCAGTTGGCACATGGCATAAAAGCTATTCAGAAGGGAAAAAAACCCAAACCAACCAAAAGCTATGAACTGGAGGAAGATACTACCTTATTTTAAAGGTAATGTTTTTTTCTACAACTAGCACAATATTTTCAATAAATTTAATTGAGATACTGATCTTAAGAGAAGTGCCATCTTATTGAGCAAGGTAATAATTTGCAGAAATTTAATGTCAGCCTACTTTTGTATTCTTTTTAAGGAGTATGCCTCAGTCATTAGTTTGTCTATATTGTGTGCATTATTCATATTCAACCTGCGTAAACAGACAGTGGTATTACCAGTTATATATGATATATGCTTCTGTGTCCTAAAGTGTTAACACTACGTTCTAAGTGTGTAACATTGCTATGAACCAATAAGCATCTAAGTCTGGATAAAGATGGTACCAGCTGAATTATGGGTGAAATGTGTAGACTAAAGCAATTCACTGATAAAAATGAAATTTAATTGCAGTTGCATAACTGAAAATATGAGGAGCTTGAAAGAGTAACTACTGAGTAGCTTGATTACAGCCTAGTGAGCAAAGGATGTCTGTAGTCCATCAAAGAGCAAGAACAGTAGTCCATCGAAGAGCAAAAATGGCCTGTTCAAGATGCCTCGAGTATTGTATGCTATGAGGTACAGACCAAGGCTGGCTTCTAGACAAGATGAAATCACAAGCAGTATGTGGGACAAGTACTTTGCAGTCAACTGGTTAGCAACAGTACCTGGATGTTTGTTGGTGGAGTGGGATCTCTGTGATCCTTGAAAAGCCAGTAGTGTCTGGAGCATTACTAGTAGCAGAGAAACTGTGGAAATGGTAGCCAGTTGTGATCCTTATCTGTGTATGTTAATTCTGTTAACTTTGCTAAAACATATGATTCTTCTAAATTTAATCCTAGCTCTGATGTTGACTTTTACTGTTGTCACTTAAACTTTCTCCCTCGGTTTATTCATCTGCAAAATGGGATTAGCACTTTCACAATAATAGAATTATCAGAATTGTTTTCATCCAGAAGTAGGAATGACAATGCCCAGTGGACATGCTCTTAGTTGATAAGTGAACCATCAGTGCTTCTGCTCTGTGAAACCTTGTAAAGCCCATTAAATTCTGGAACTTCTCCAGAGGTCATATCACTGATTATCTGAGCATTATTGGTTTGCCTAAGGATTCCTTGCCCTCATTAATGAAAGGAGGCCAATTCAGCATCGCCTGCAGCATGTGTCTGCTGCCCAGTTAAGAAGCTCCTTAACCTGTAGGGTTTCTTCATCTGATTGTAGTGAATGCAACTTGTATCACTGATTGCGTTGGCAAGGCAGACTTCAGCGGACAAATGAGCATCTACCTACTGAAAAAGATCTACAGATGAAAGCGGAGAAATGGGCCTTGCTACAGATCAGAAAACATGCTATCTAATGCCTGCAAACAAAATTCTTCTAAAATATCAGAAGCTGAAAAGTGATTGTTTTCATTTTTTTTTTTTTTTTACATTTATACGTTTTTACTTATTCCTCTTATTATTCACCCTTCACTTAAGAAAATAATGCCTTTCCTACTGTATGCCTTTATCAACACTGCTGTGGGAGGGAATCAGTATGGATCCAGTTAGTAAGCTGTCTAGTAAAAGAATTCGGGACTGCTCATCTATGTACTTTTTCAAATCCCGTTCATCGCCCAGGTCTTTTTATCTGTGACAACCAGGGCATGTGAAGCCAGCTTGTTTGTTTTCATGAAGGATGTTGGCACATACCCTTGCTTATGCGTATTGGAAACAAAAGGCACCTAAATACTTAATTCAACATCCTGAACTTTCTTGAGGGCCTTGGCACGTCCTTTCCCCCTGGCATTATAGGTTAAGGGTGTGGTATCTAGTCTACTTCTTCTAGCTTTCTTTGTACCTCCCACCCTGTATTTTCTCTTTGTTTTACAACTCCTACAGGTCCTGTTTTAAAGCCAGTTCTTTCCGTTATTCAACACTGCTCCTGGACTGGCAAGAAGGATCATTGTTGCAAGGAACACCCTTCCCGAAGGACCAAGGGTACTTCCTCTCCGATTCTGCTCACCCTTCCTGCGCTGGGAGCTGAGGCTCACTCAGGAAGTGAAATATATGTCTTATGTGGCTTTATGAAGTTACACTCATGGGAATCTTCATTCGCAATCCTTTTTCACCAGTGAAGTAAATACTTAGCACGTGTCTTGCAGTTTTGTTGTGTGTTCTTGGAATCCTGCAAAATTGCAACTACTTAGACTATGCTTAAGTTTTATTTCCAGAGAGAAGTGGTGAATTATTCACTGTGTAAGACTCTTAATTTTAAAAGGAGACAGGAAGTCTGCCTAGGATCAGATTCACTATCAAGCCTTTCTCTTCAGCTATCAGAAGCTGCTTCTCTTCAAATAGCAGAGGCTGCCCAGAGCCTCCACCATAGGTTAAGTAGTTTTTCTGTCCTCTCTAAAATAAGTTGTTGCCGAAGGGTAAAACATTTTCCTTTGAAATCCTAGTTCATGGAAATGTTCTCTTCTAAGTTACCACCCTGCATCTTTAAGCAGTGGAGGCTACAAAGCTTCCCCCTCTCCCTTTCTTTTTTTGTCATGGTCATTGTCAGGATCTGTTAATACACTTGCCAGGCATACTTTCCAATCCTCCTTCGGTTGGTTTCCTACATCAATACTTCTGACACTTTCCATGTCTGCCTCTCAAGAAATCATCAGCAGCATTAAGGCCTCCTCAGCTGCTCACGACAGCTTTTTCAGTCAGTTTCATTATTTCCTGTTCACAACTTGTACCATCCAATATGTCCTATTCCTGTATTTGTTTTATTTTGAGAACATTCTGAGTTTTCTACACCCAGGGAATTTAACATGCAGTCAGTTACCTGCTGTTCTTCACACAGTGCTTGTCCTCCCATCCCGTGATGGAAAAAAGATGTGGAGTGGCCTTTACCCCTAAAAATTCTTCTTCCATTCCACTTCCTGGAGAGGTTTTGTTTTTTTGTAACTTCTTGCCAAATACCATGAATAGAGAGGATGAATTTTTACGGCCTGCTGGCTAACTGCCCCATCTGAGATTTTGGGTTTCTGTAGTTGAAACAAAGTCATTGCTGTTGTGAATGACCATGATAACATTTGCAGTGCATCCTTTTGTTTTTGGTAACTTTTCTCTCCCGACCCCAACCAGTTTATCTCATCCACCTACTTTCATGGACTAGTTATTTCTGTCATTATCCAGCACACCGCAGGTCTTCAGGCTGACTAGCATGTCGCTGCTAACTTTAGATAAATGACATTAATAATGAAATGAGTTAAAGGTGCAGTTGGAATATTTTCTGGCAACACTTAAACTAAGTATTAACACAACGTGTATATGTCATTTGGGATCTGATTTCCAGGAAGTAGCTGACATGGTTATTTTTTAGAAGTGCTGCTTGGAGGAATGTTTTTTGTTATTACTGTGAATACTTAAGAGTTCACATAGTTGAGATTAACACCCTGTTCTTCAGGCAGTTTAAGTTTAAAAGCAGTCCTCACCATGAAGAGGTTATAGTTTAAATTATTAGTATTACAAAAGCATGTAAAGGAACAGAGAAGCAAAATGACGTGCATAAACTGAAGCTATGGTGGAGCTGAGGAACATAACCTGAGTTTGCTGACTTCCAAGCCAGTGCTCAGGACATTACACTACAGTTTCTCATGCTAGTTTATTAAGCCGAAGTCAGTTTAACATTTTCTTGTTTATCTGATAAGCTTGAGGACCTACATACTATGAACTGTGTACAGTAAAACACTGATTCACTGTCCCGTTTTATAGAGGTTTCATGAAGCTTTACCTTTTCATTTTTGAATACAACGTATTTTCAGTAGTAATATTTCAGATCCAGTTTTCTGTGTGCTGTTGCCCTTTGCCATATACAGTTACCTCTTGGAACTTATTTTTAGTGACTTCATACGTTGCTGCAGCAACTGAACAACTGTTGTTTTAACAGCAGCCAGAAATCCTTAAGTCAAACTACCCGCATTCCTAGTTTCCTTCGTCATGGTTAACACTTTCATTGCCAGCTCCTTGATATATCTCTGCAACGTCACCGCCAGCTTCTCTAGTGCATGTATATCTGAGCAATTTGTTTGGCACTCACTAGCTTTGTCAGCTCAGATGTTTGGTCTTGGGAACATTCTCTGTATGTGTTGAAGTCATCTAATTCCTATAAAGCCTCTCTTAACATGGAGGAGGATAAATTGCTTTTACTTTGGTTTTTTGACTAACAAAGAAGTAAAGGTATCCATCTGAGCCTGTTTTAAGGGGGAAAATGACCTGTAAATATGTTAGGTAATACTAGCCTGGCTTTTCTTCTGAATCTAGGCAAATCCATGATTGCAAAGAAAACCTTACTAATGGTATTTTGCTGATGTAGCATTGTCCTACTGAATCTAGAGGCAGTCAGAAACCAAAAGAAGCATAAAATGTCCACCGTGATCAGTCATGTGAAGTGTGAAATCTACAGGTGACATATAAAATGTCTGCTTTGTTAGTTTTCACAGAAATGCCCAGCAAATGTATTTATACCACAACCCTAAATTGCTTTCAACTCCCGCCCCCGGAAGTCAGAAGCCTTGGCTATCATAATCCTCCAGCCTTACTCTTGACAACTTTCATGTTGCAGCTGTATGTTATCAGTGCAAAACATCTGGCATTTCCAAAACTGGAAATGATGAAACAGGTATCTCACTAGTAGAAGTGAATATAAAAACACCAGAGTTACTGTACTGATGATAGCATTCTGTTGCATATTGAAAGAACCTGCCATAGAATTTCTAGGCTGTTGCACCAGAATGCTGCAGTTGAGCACTTTTTTGGGGGATAACATAGCTTGTTGCCCTGCAAAAGTAGAAAAGGGACAGACTGCCATTTTTTTTTTTCTTTTTTTGAAAAATGGCTGGACATATTTTAAGTCAGACAGTACAAGCATGTGGACAGCAGGAGGGAAGGAAAGCACACAAAGATTTCCAGAGAATTTATCAGGAATTCTGAGACTCAGTCTTACTGGATAACCATCTCTAAAACTTCTAGAACTGAATAAGATCACCCTAATATCTACTTTTTGTATTTGGTATATGGAAGAAGCCAACAATTTTATTTTTTTAGAGCAGCTGAGTAATTCTAGAGAATGCACTTAGTTGCCCCACCTGCCGCACTGCACGCCTTCCCCCCGCCCCCCGCCTCCCCCCCCCCCCCAGGACAAAAGTATTCTGTGTGCCTACTTGAATATTCTTAATGCAAAGCAATTACTCCTGAAAATGTTTTGCCCCTCAGTTGTGCTAATCTCCGTGGGAAATGTACCTCTGGAGTATTTTCCACCACTGTAGAAAGGAGAAAATGTAGGGTAGTGACCTTATGCAGGAATAGAACAAGCCTGTGGCTGCTGTCAGATGGGTCTTGAGGGAGTGCGGTCCTTGTACGTGCATGCTGTATAGGGAACAAAGTTTGGCATAAAGGAAGGATAGCCAGTGTTCTCAAGCAATCAGCTGGGTATAATGTCTCCAAGAACAAGTAATGTGTGTCACCAGCATAGAAGAGGCAATTCACAGAGTTTCCATTCTGTGCGTCAGCACACCAAGAATAGGTAGTAAACAAAATTATGAAGCAGATTATCAACAGTTTGCCTGCTTCTGCTATTTGCTTGTAGTGATCTAAGTTCCATAATGTAAAGGTAAGCAAATTGGTGTACTGTCCATTTCTGATCAATTGCTGCTGAGCTAACATGATGTCTTGGTTGGTCAACAAGAGGAAGCCTTGACCACAATAGTCCTGTGGAATTGCTAGCTTCGTGGAACTATGGAAGCTATTAGAGAGTCACTGCAAAAAATAATGAATGGAAGGCTGAGGAACAGAGGGGACAAACAGAGATGTCATTAAAAGAAACCAAGCAGTTTCTGTCACAAAGCATTTTCCTAGTCCTTTCTTGTAAAATATGTTGTGTTGATTTCCAATTGAATAGGAAATAAGAACAGTTACTTTAATACTGTAAGTTGTTTCCTCTAGCACTAGCCAGTGTTTGACAGGAGAAGTAATACTTTCCTTCAATTTTCATTTGAAAAGGATAGAACTTACAAATCCTGGCTGTAACAGTTCCCTCATATATCACACTGCAACAACACCTTTAGTACTGTATTACCAGCAGGAAAGCTGCTGACTATTTGCTTGCAAATATTTTTTTCTTTTTTGCCTTTTCTTTATAAAACATCTCCATGTGTTTCTCTGAGAAAGCTTTACTGAATATCTGGTAAGTTTTGCGTGGCTTTGTTTTCTCCTAACTCTGTTATAAGATCATCATTCTGGAAAAATTTGCTAGCTTGTATGATTCCATAGTGGAAATCAGTGGATCTTGTCTATGTCAGGAAGCAGTATGTTGGCTCATGTGGAAGACTTGATCTAAAACTGTATTATGTCTGCTACTGTCACCTACTGTAAGATTACTGCATTGTTCTCATGAACTGGACTCTGCAGACAAAGAGTCTGGAAGATGCTAAGGATTTCTCATTCCCAGTAATAAAAATATGTGTGTGAAAAACACTCAGAATCTGACCCAACTGCAGGGTAATTGTTTCTAAGACTTATAAATTTTAAATATTACGATTATTTTCCGAATATTTTATTGGAATGCCTTTTTATGTGTTTTGCAGAGCTTTGTTAGAAGGGGAGAGCAACCAGTGGATTATTACATGGAGAGATCAGCATACAGGGAAATTGCCTCAAGGTAAAAAATGAATATTAAAAAATGAATGTTGAATGAAATTAAATATGACTGGAAACTATGGTTTAGTTGTATTCCTGAAGAATACTTTTTGCGAGTATATTGCAAAATGAATATTGAATTGGCTTTGACTGTTAATATTTTAAATCAACATACAGCTATTCTATATGAGATAATTTATAAAATCACGACTTAAGTGGAGAAGGTAAATAGGGAGTGATGTTTCATAGCTCTAATGGTGCAAGAACTTTTGAATGCCCATAGGTCTTAAGAGAGTTTTGAAGTATAAAGCAAGAGGTATTTAACTAAACATGTAGTTAAAATTGTGGAATTCACCATCATGAGGCATTGTGAGTGTTAAAAAGTTTATGTGGGTTTAAAGAGAAGTTTTAGCGAGTAATGAAAGAAAAATCAAAGACTTACTAAACATAAAGATACCGTTTCTATCTTAGGAGCTGCAAATCTCTGGAGGCTGTGAGAGTATACCAGGGAAGTATCACTATTTACTTGCCCTGTTCTTATACTCTTCCCTATGTATCTACTGTTGGTCACTGTAAACAGGATACTAGACAAGATGGACCTTCGATCTGACTGCTATGGCCACTGTTATTAATAACAGAATTAGTCTTGATAATACTCCTGAGTTTAACAATATATGTTCTTAAAATCATCAGACTATCATAGACAGTAGTCCCAGAAGAGATTTGAAGGTGGCATCTGTAGTAGTAAATTAAACAGACTAGGGCCTAGGCTGAAACGCTGACATAGAATTGCCTATGCTGTTAAATTGTTAGCAATGTCTGTGGCACAGTTTTGATCTGGACTAGCCAGTACTTTTGCAGACAATGCTCAGGCATATTTAGTGGTTACCACAGACCAGGAAACACTACCAAAGTCAGAGGAGATGTGGCTAGCTTTTTAGGAGTAGGAGATTTGAGTTGTGCAGTGCTGGTTGGTTTTAGAGCCAGACAATGATTCCTGGTACATTTTATTAAATTGTATAGATATAGCCTAAAAGGTTCTTTATTTCTCTCCCTTGTTGTACCTTGCGGCTATGAAGAGTTGTGTTTATGTTTTCAATTTCCAGTTTGTGGTGGCAGGTATGCCTTTAATTCTCAATAGGAACTGCGAAACTTCAGGCCACTTTGACTGAAAGTTTTTTGAAGCAAAACCCCAAGCCTAGGATATTAACATACATTATTTAATAAGAAGTTGTAAATGTAAATGAGCATTAATATACATACGAAAGGTGTAACTCTTAAGTATATGCCATAACACCCAGTAGCTCACAACAGGTAAAATCAGCAAGAACTTGCAACTTAGTAAAAAACTTTGCTTTCAGTTTTAATATAATTTATGCATAGATTTAATTATCATGCAAAACCTACAGGAATGTCTTAACAAAGCTCCACTGAAAATGAAGCCATTATTTCTTTAAAAAATTTAGTATAAAATTTCTTAGCTCATGCCTCTTTTATATTATTTTAGACACAAGCCATTATTTTAATATTTGGTTACCTATGCTCTTTTTACAGGTATTATAAACACGTCATATAACTACACTGATACTTATTCTACTTATCGAGAAAGAAATAGAAATAAAGCTTCACCAGCTATCAGGATCACTGACACAAGACATAGAATGCCAGTGATGAATACTAGCAGTTCTGCACGTTATTCAGCTCAGTCAACACAGGCTGGATCACAGACAACAGCCAGTGGAAGGGCTTTTGGAAGAGAGGTACTTGGTTCAATATATCGCCCTTCAACAACTGTTACAAAGGATGAAAGGATTGTAACAGACCACAAAGATTTAAGAACATTTACTCCAGCCTACAGTAGCTGGAAAAACACTGAAATGCAGCAAAAGATAATTCCAGAAAGAAAGAAAACAGAAGTTACAACTTCATCCACAGTATCTTTTTCAGAAGAATCAGCACATGCTGAAAGATCAGGCAAGGACCACAAGCCTGACACAAAGCCAGGGATTTCTGAAAATATAAGAACAAAACCAAGCTTCACTAAATTTCCGACTTATGAGCTGAATACCAATTTTAAACCATCTAAATATGAAGAAACCATAACTGAAACTTGGACAACGCTAAAAGAAAAAAGAGGAGGCAGCAAACCAACTGAAGAAAAAAAATCTCTGCTGAAAGAAAAAGATAAGCTAGAGAAACAAACAAAGGACGAGAAAAAGAAAACAGATGAGAAACCTTTTCTAGAAGAAAGAAGTGTTGATTTTGGAGGGAAAACTGAGCAGAAAAAATATATCCACGAGGAAATCATTAACCAGACGTTAACAGGGACTGATATTTCTAATGCAAGAACTTTGAAAAGTGAATCAACCAAAAAGGATACAAATGTGACCTTGGAATCAAGAAGCAAAGAAGTCATTGAGATACCTATCAGTCTTGAAATGCCTGCTCCTGACAAAGAATCTCAGAGTAATAAAGAAATAAGGTTAGAAGGTTTTAAAACTTCCATAGGAAGAGAAACAGATGACCATGTAACTAAGCCTGCTGAAATTCACAAAGTGAGTATTTTGGAAGCAGAATCCAGTTTGAAAGATGAAAAGCAAATTAGTGACAGAAGTCATAAAATGGGAGCTCTGTCAACTGAAAATATAGCAGAGAATATTGTTGCTGACATTCTTAAAAGTTTTACGCAGTCTCCTAGTTCACAGATATCAACAGACATGAAAGTGACCTATTTTAATAAGAAAGAACAACCAGATGATGGGAAAATAAAGACTGAGATCACAGTGCAATCTCAAGTTCAAGAAAACATAGATATTTCTGATGAAGCTGACGAAGGAGGTCTATCAACTCAGGATGTTAGAAAAGTGGTTCGAGAGGGTCTTGAGGGAACTCCTTCCAAAGAGGAGATAGAAGAAATAGTACATCATGGCCTGAAAGGAAATGAAGGCAGAAAGAACATGTCTGTTAATGTTGAGATTGTAGAGGAGCCACTGGATTATGCCACTGATGAAAGGACTGATTTTTCAACACCTTTTGAAGTAGAGGAAGTGGAAGATACGTTCCCAGAGAGAGAGAGGCGTTACGGTGATGAGGAGGAACAAAACGTAACGTTCACATATGAAGATGTTAAAAAGAAGAAACAACGCCATGAGAGTTTCACTCACGTGGAAGAAGTAACTGAGGAAGATGACTCACCTACTGAACAAAAATATTTTGTATCTGTTCCTGATGATCATCCTATTATTAATGAAAAAGACAAGGACTCAGTATATGGGCAAATTCATATAGAAGAAGAATCGACTATTAAATACTCTTGGCAAGATGAATTTTTGCAAGGCACACAAAGTAAGAGACATGAAGGTGTAAGCTCTCCAGAGGAAACATATCAAGTGGTAGGGGAGGAAGCAAGTGCCCATATTTTAAAAGAGTATCCTGAAGCTGAAACATCCCATGTTGAATCCATTGTTATTGAAAAGGAAATTAAAATTCCCCATGAATTTCAGACTTCAATAAAAGGGCTTTTATCAAAGGAAACAAAGGACCCTAAACATCAATTGAAGGAAGCTTTGGAGCAGTTGGAGGGCAGTCTCCCAGAAAGTGTGAAAGAGGAGCTGTCTGCATTAACAAAAGAAAATCAAGCTGACTCTAGTAGCTTAGAATTTGATATCAAAAAAGTTGATCAAACGGAGGAGGGTGGCTTGGTAACAATTGTTGCTGAAGTCAATCTGTCACAGACACTTAATACTGATGAATTTGATGTAGCTCAGCTTGGTGAAGTAATTGCAAGTGAGAAGGAGAAGGCAACATTGCACTCCCTGAAAAAAGGGAGCTCGGAGAGAGTTGTTGATGGTAGAAGCAATATAGAAGTAGATGTTTCTTCCCACAGTGATAAATACACTCCTCTGGCTGATCAAGAAATCTATAACTCATCCACAGTGAGGAGGAGTGGTGGCACAGGGTATCATACCACTGAAAAAGTTATTTATCGCAGTTCGGTTTTGGAAACTGCAGATTTTGGAGAAGTCTCTCACTCACCACAATCAACTGATGAGACCAAATCCATAAGGCATATTAAGGTTGGTCCAGCAGAAGTTCAGAGATTTGAGCAGATAGTATATGAAGGGCCTGGTTCTGAAATGCTGGAGCTCAGTGCTACAGAAGATATTGTTCAGACAGAAGGATCGTCAGAGTTTAGCCGATCTGTGAAGCATTTTAAACTGGGTCCTAAAGAAATCCAAACAACAGAAGAAGTAATTTATACAGGCCCTATTACTACAACTGTAGAAGAGATTGATTCTGGAAATCTTTCCCATAAGTTTTCAACAGACTTCAACAGGTCCACCAGACATGTCACAGTAGGATCAAGGCAAGTAACTGAAGAAGTCTCTATTGAAGGGCCTGCGTCAGACTCTCTGGAGCTCAATAGCTCAGGTAACCTTTCTCAGACAGAAAGGTCTGAGGATGTCAGCAGATCAGTAAGGCAATTTAGATTAGGTCCAGAAGAGATTCATACTGAGCAAGTTATCTTTGAAGGACCAATCTCCGGTAAAGTGGAGGTCAGTGACACTGGAGACTTCTCAGAGACAGAAAGTTCAGTCAGACACATTCAGTTGGGTCCCCAAGAGTTTATGACAGCTGAAGAAATCATCTACCAGGGGCCCATCTCTGAGCACACAGAAATCAGTGAACTGGAAGACCAGACTCTTTCAGAAGGCTCAATAAAGCGTGTTAGACTAGGTCAAGTGGGAGTTAAAACCACTGAACAAATCAGATATCAGGGCTCCCTCTCTGAAACTCCTGAGCTCATTAACAAAGAAGGACATCTTTCAGAGAATGAAGGAAGCTCAGATATCAATAGATCTTTCAGGCATATTAAAATAAGTCCTGTAGAAACTCATGCTGAGCAAATAATCTTTACAAGACCTATTTCTGAAACACTGGAAGATCTTTCACAAACAGAAGAGTCAACTGAGAGCAGTAGGTCTGTAAAGCATTTTAAAGTAGGACCCAAGGAAACATCTTTTACTTTTCAAATGGATGTTTCCAATACGGGTGGAATATCTACAGTAAAAAGTGGAGAACAGCAAGCAACAATGCCCATATCCAATAAGCAAGACCCTTCTGTTGGTCAGTCACAGATTGTAGTTGAAAGTGACCAGATTGTAGAAGACGAAAATCAAAGAAGAGGCTATGTTCTCTCCAGTTTTTCTCAAGATCATGGTGAAAAGGTAGTGGAAAGGTCCTTTTTTGATAAAACTGTACAGTTGCAAAGAATGGTAGACCAAAGGTCAGTTATTTCTGATGAAAAGAAAGTCGCTCTTCTTTATCTGGACCATGAGGAGGAAGATGATGATGATAATGATGGACAGTGGTTCTGAAAGGACTCTTTAATGAAGTCTACTTAGCAATTTGTTTATACATATTTTTGGTTATCTTTCTTTTTTAAAAAGATAAAAAAAGGGATGGGGAAACACTCAAACTATTTAGATTATTAATAGTGGACTGAGAGGTATTGAATCTAAGCCTCTACCTAATCAGCACACTTTTTGCTTTATTGGAAATTTTATTTTTGGGAGAAATCATGCTATTAGTATGTTTTCCTCAGAGACCTGCGTCCAATAATTTCAGATTTTTCCACCCATAGAGGCAGGAATTTGCTACTGGGGAATTCAAAGGATTCTATTTTTTTGTTTGTTTTATAGCAGGTCAATTAATAAGTGTGTGCTTGAATAGGACTTTTCCATTTTTTTTTTTTTTTAAATACTGTATTGTACTTGGTTACTAAAATATTCAGCAATTCTATTTAAATCTCAAGCTACTGACCACAAATATAACAGACTATAAGACTAATGAGGATGGTAGGTAGCTGATTTTCAATTCCATTTCTGAGTACTTAGATGCAACACCTAATTAAAACGTTTTAAGATACAGTTATTACAGCTATAAAAAATAAATACATTTCTGTAGGATCAAACTAAGCATAGCAAGAATTGACAAAAATGGTATTACTTGTATAGCTAAAATGCAGTGCAAAAAAGAAAAAGGTAACACTGAAGCAAGAATTTCTCACAGTATTCCTAATGAGAAACAGTGATTTTTATGGTTAGGCAGTAGTACATTTAATACCTTTAAAAATAAAATAAATTTAAAAAATAGGCTGGATAGTATTTCCACTGATGTAAGGAGAACTCTTTACAGCTTCAGTGGCTATGTACATTAATAACATAAACTTATTTTGCAGTATATGGGTAACCTTGATACTAGGTATTGCTAAAGGTAAGTGTGAAGTGTCAAACATTATTACATAATGCCCGATTTCTTAATGCAGTGAAATTAGCTAATACGTGTTTTGTTCTGAACAAAACTTGTAAAAATGGCATTGATGACACTTACGATCATTGTGTGTCGAGTAATTTCCAGATAATCCTTTCTTTGTTTACAAATGAGAAGATGCCCTTTTCAATTACTAGCCCTGTAAACCTAACCTGAGATTTGAATTTTCCTTTTTTTTTTTTTCCTTTTTTACTGGTTGTAATATTTGCCTTAGGCCAAAGTTGGTTTCTACTTAAATCATTTGAAATAAACTAATTTCACTTGGATTGCACATTGGTTAAATGAAGGACATAATTTAACTTTACAAGTATAATTCAGTGACTTCAAAGTCCAGATCAGAAGACAGTACCACTAACTGTACTAAACTGTGCAGTGCTAGCAGAAGCAAAAATAGCAGCCAAAATATTTTTGTCACTGGGGTAAGAAGATACCATACTGGACACATATGAGAAATAAGATACACAAATGAGAAGCTGCTGTTTTTACATGCACACACACGCACGCACACTCACTCAACCACTCACTCTTTCACATGGCTGCAGAGTAGAAACACACCTGTATCTGGATGGCTATGTTGTGCCAGTCCGGTGGTTGCTGACTCAGAATTTTTTTTTTTTCCTGTGGTTATGTAAGCATAGTTTTGTGTGTGCTAATCCATATCAGAATCCAGTTAAACTATCTTAGTCTGGCATGGCTGGTCACTTTTCAGATTGCTTAATATTAACAGAAGCTAGATTTTTTTCAAAACTGACTGCTACTTTATAATATGAATGTAAATGCAAAGCTAAAGAGAAGCTCCATGCTGACTGACATACCGTGCTGTTTCAGATATGGGACAGTTTAATCGTTGTGTGCCTTAGTTACTAAGTTTGAAATTGTACAAAGCTATTAATGTTCCAAAGATTAACTCATGAGGTTTGTCAGCACTGCAAACTTTTCTGTATGTTCTCCTCATTTTGTATAAGTGTGAGTACCAGGGTACTTGGGATTGGATGTTTTTCAGTTGTGTACTATGAAATCATTTGTTGAAATTGGAAGTGTAACCAACAGCTGGAAAAGGAATAGGGAACTGAGGTGTGTAGAAGCACTAAAGGCATGTATGCTAAGGTTATTTATACTGTTCACTGTGTAATGGATAATAATATTTTTTCAAAATTATTCATATGTGCCCCCAAAAGATCCTGTGCTTCCATTTATAAATAGGGTGTTATTAATTGTAACACTTCTAGTATCATCCTATGCTTTTGTTTCCTTAGCTGGCCCTATGATTTTAAAGATGGTAACATGTCTGTGTTTATTTTAATAATTGTGTATAAGCCAAAGTTTTCCAGCTAGACGCCTAACTGCAAGCAATCAGATTCTGTACTTCAAGTATTAAACAACTGCATAAAAGAAGAAGTCAGGTCTGTAATAAGCAGCAGAGTTAAAAAAAAACAGTTTTCTTGAAGTTTTATTCTAAGCTGAAACTTAAACTTTCTCTGTAAAACAGATATAAGAATATCTGCAGAAAATGTATTTTGTAACCAACAAAAAAGCTACTTACAAGGTCAAATCCATGTATTGATACCTTGTGGAATCTTGTAGACAGACATGCTCCTTAAGAATAACTATACCAACACTGTTACGTTTATCTTCACCTGCTCAGAGGATTATAATATCAGATGAAGGAATAAACCAGTAAGAAGCAAGTGAATCTCAAAATGTAGATGGCCTTAGCACTGAAGGAGAAAAAAAAATAAATCAGTATTGTTTCCACTGAGGCAACAACAGCTCCTTTATGCATCACTTTTTGAGGTAGTAGGTTATACCAAGATATATTTCCGTTTTGATTGTCTGGAGGGAAAAATTTGTTCTGTGTAGTTTCTTTAGTTCTATTTAAGATCAGGATTTTAATCAACTGTTGGAAAGTTAGTTTATTGTAGAGAACTGGAAATGTGCATTAGCATAACATTTAAATGTATGCACAGTTCCTTTGCATAAATACTTTCGGGCTGTAAAAACAAAGATATCTCATGTAACAAGGGTTTAAGTTTTAAAAATGTTTGTGTAAGCAGCCCATTTTCCATTTAGTTCTTCTTAACCTGAGACATTTTGACATAATGCTAGCTTTTGGGTAATACTACCTTCAGGCAACAAAATGTAGTTAGGTGGACAATCACATCCTGCAGGCCTAATGGTTGCATTTGCAGAATCAGGGCTGTAGGTCCATGCATTACTAAGAGCAAATACAACCTCCTGTCTGATGTATAAACTCACCCTATGTGATCACTTTCTGCGTAAGTATTATAACCTATGGCTGAAAGGATTGGTGATACAACCTCAGTCAGCATGCACTTCTGAAGCTTACTCATATAAGTTGTGCTTTTCATTAAATACAAATGAGAACTTTACTGCTGAGTTTGGATTAAACAAAATGCTTTTAAAATAGATTCAGTAATTTGGCAGGTAAAAACCTATGTATTTATATGCTGATATAGATCAGAAGTGGGGCACTGTTTTCCAAATGTGTAAACCACAGGTCTAGAAAGCAAATATAGCATAGAATATAAAGAAAGATGTGTGAGAGACCTAGAACTCTGTAATGACTGATGTTTGTGCATAGCAGGTGTTTAAAAAGACAGTAAGAATGTTGAAACTGGGTTTATTGATGTCAGCTGTGTGAAACTTTGCAGGCAGCTTGTGTTTTGGTCATTTGTAATGAAACTGCATTTTTGTGGTGGTATAAGCTTTGTGATTTTACACTTTTTCACTCTTGAGTATTAAACAATCAAAATCAATGCAGATGTTACTCTTTCTTCCCGTCTGATGTTTTTAAGGCTGCGCTGTCAAAGAAAAAGGACTTCATGTCTATAAATGCCTTGCTCTAAGGCCTCTCAGACTGATGAGTTAATTTCAGTTCAAAGAATGAACATAATTTTTCATTCCAGCAAAGGCATACCTCTTTCACATTGATAATAGAAATGATGGCAAAACATAACATATTCTTTATTGCACCTACATACAAAACGGGTGGACAAGCAGTGGTTCTTGAGTTCAACAGCTGGTAGTGGGAGAGGCAGTATAAAACAACACAGAAGGTAGGACTCCTGGAGTTGCCAGCATCATAGTCTTCTTTGGATCCTGGGATTTGACCAAGGTAAGTCTTAACTTTTACCCTTTGCTAGCAAAGAAAATCTTTTTATGCATGTTTAGACCTTCAATGGAGAAGTACATATGTAATTTTTTAAAATGGTACCTCTCTCTATGCTGTGAAGTTTATTTTTCTCTTTAACCACATACTTTGTTTGTAATGAAGAAAATATCATGCCTTTAACCCAATTTTCTCTTGATTAAAGAAATGGGTCATAATGAGTCTTTTGTATGGAAGAGTGAGACTTTCTAAAGACATCATCCATTTTTAATACACTGAGAAAAATCACATAATCCTCCATTTCTTACAAAATGGGGAAAAACGGTATCTGAAGGTACTGACTAAATCACAGCATATTCTGAAGATGGTTAAATGATCAGCAAAATAGTTTCCACTGAAACTGGCCTCTGTCAGAAAAACATGTTTTCAGCCTTCATCTACTAAGTTAAGTAGTATTGCTGTTTAAACTGTCAATGGTGAAGATCTAATTTCTCTGAAACCTGAAGCGTGTCTCTGAATAGTAAGGAATGGCACTCACAGCGCATTGGCATTTAATACACTGTTTAACATTTCTTTTCAGTTTCCTGGTTTTGACACACTTGTCAGTTGTGATAACATTTTAAAGATGGAATGAAAGTATGGGGGTCTCTCAATGTTAAATTCTAGAAAGGAGTGCTTAAAATTAAATGGGGGGGAAAAGGGTGTTTATTCACACTCCAAATTTAAATAGTTTCAAAGGTAAAACCGTTTTTTCCTCATGTATCCCTGCAACCAAATGTGAGCAAAATCACAAGCAACGTGCCCAACAAACAAGGAAAAGTTTTTCTTCAGCTTTGGTTTTTGAAAGATGTTATCTCCTGCTCACAAACCACTAGTATTGGTTCTGGGTTTCATTTCCAAATCACGATGTGAAGTTGGTGTGGCAGGAATTTACAGCTGGAGTCAAGCCTACTTTTTTCAACTACAGACCCTTTTTTCAGGTGAGAAAGCTTTATAGACCTGATAGCAAAAGCAATATACTTTAACCAAAATGCCTCTGACAGGCTAAAACTTCTACTTTCCTCTTACTTCCGTGATTCATTCTACAGTAAAAAAATTACCTTGAGTAGACTAGAAAACTAAAATCTAGATGTATACAAGAAGATAATAAGTTGACTTGTAATCCACAAGCAGATATGGCTGCCTGAATTTTATCTTTATTTTACTACTTTTGTATTGAATTTCAGTGAGTTTTCTTTTTTTACTAAAGGAAATAAAAAGACAGTGAATAATATTCTGAACAGACGAAGAGTGTAAGGAATATGCTTACCTGTATTAATTTTATTCTTGTACTCCTCTATGTAACCAATCTATATTCAAGGAATTTGGGGGGGGGGGGGGGACGGACATGACACGGGACGGGTCTTCATGATGGATAGCAGAAATGGAACAAATTGATTCATCTTTGTTAAGAATAAGAAACCTGTCAGACTGGCCTTGTTTCCTGATAGTAATGTTGTGCTTTGGGACAATAGTCAGAGGAGACTCATGGTGGGTTGGTGTTTCAGTATGTTGGTCTATCTTATTTAATCTTTGTTTTGTCAGACTTTTTGTGGCCCAGAAAAACAGGCAGGGAGATAGAGCTTATAATTTCTTATCAGGTCAACATTGTTTGCCATTTTCATTTTGTGTTGCAGAGTGTATGCCTGCAAGATACCCAGCTATTTCATACAACTCTATAAAAAGGCAATTCTCTTCGTGATTGGAAACAGCTGCTTTCGGTTGGTTGATTTTTCTCATAATTTTGGCTTTACTTTCACTTAATGTCATTGCATCATCCTGTGAAAACAATAAGATGCTGTATGACCACTTCTGTCACTGTTTGCTATTATCACTTAAGCAGAAGAGTTAACCTAGAAAATTACTGATTTTCTTCTATGATTTAGGAAAAAAATTGAAGGTGAACATATTCTCTTATTTTCACTTGTTGCTTTGATTAATCGAGAGGGGTGATGGTGGCACATAATCAAATCTGTTCAGGCAATGGCTGTTAAATCGGTGACACATCTGACATTTAGCAGAGGAAAAAGTCTGAAAAGTTAGCGATCTGAACAGCTGCCCAGGGAACTTTCCAACAGTTTGACTCATCTGTCTTTTCCATCAGGCATTTGTGTGACTCTTGTGCCTAAATATCTCTGAGAAGTACAAAGGAATATAGATTCTAACAAGATGCAAAAAGATGCTCAGCCAAGAAGAGATCTAATTAAAAACTTGCTCTGAATATGTCAGCAGTTTCTTGAATTGCTATCAATCCTTTTTTTATTGTGGGTGCTAAATGAGATTTGTAAGTGATGGTAGTACAACATATAATTCAACAATACATGTTTCTTAGACTCTCACTGGAGTAAACTGATAAAGAGAAAAGTCAAATCATCTATTTTCCACTAGTATATACAGATGTATGGAAAAATACTGTTACTCTGAGTAATACAGGTAGCCCTGTGACAGTCAAATTAAATAAGGATATGGTTAATTTCATTAAACCTCTCAGCTTTCATGAAAACATTGCCTCTGGAGCAGTGCATTGAGACGGGAGTGTGATTAAGATAACTTTGTATTTGCTATCACATTACTGGAAAGTAAAGTATATTTATTGTAGATGGCTTTGACTATACAGTGGTGAACATTTATATAAATACTGGTTGTTACTTAGCTATCATTGATAGTGCAGACCAAGTTCTGTTCAACAAGGAGTTTTGGCAAGAGCTTGGCTGAAGGCTTATATATTTTGTTCCAGGCAAAGGAAATTGCT
This sequence comes from Harpia harpyja, assembly GCF_026419915.1. NCBI lineage: Eukaryota > Metazoa > Chordata > Aves > Accipitriformes > Accipitridae > Harpia > Harpia harpyja. The sequence continues at coordinate 19,858,139 of NC_068953.1, read as the reverse complement.
CTTACAGCAGAGCCCCAGAAATTTGCATTAGGAATTTTAAAAGAAATTACTCTTAAATCCTTAGATTACCAACCAAAGCCAGGAAAGAACACCCTGAAAATGCGTAAGTTACTGAAAATGAGTAAGTTACAATATTACTTACTACCATGTTTTTGTTTTTTCCTTTGAACCTATAAGCTGATGTTTTTCTTTTCCCTCATTTATCATGGCAATTTTATGCAAGCCAAAGAATGTTTAGAGGGAATGAATAATCTGTGGTCATGATATTAGTCTTTAGGGAGTTGGGGGGTGAGAGAGTTTTGAGGCTCAATGTTTTAAGACTGTATTTACTAAATCTGAAAGTAAACATTGTAGAAAAAAATATACCTTTCCAGATGAACTCATGCAGTTAGAAAAGAAAACAAATGTTTTCAGGTACATGGTTCTATCCTGTTCTTGGGACACTGTTAAGATTATTTATTCTCACTTATGTGATACTTTCCTGTTGAATGCAGCATGTGCTAGGTATTATACCCATAGACAAATATGGGTATTTGATAATGTTGTGCTATTTATGGAGAGCCTGCTTCATCCAAATTTTAAGCAAATAGTACAAGAAATTGATTTTTAATAACTAGTTTTATGGTTGGTTTTAAGTGCAATACTATAAAGTATTAGCCTTTAATTTTGCTGTTATCAGTTAGACAGACTTGAGTTTTCAGAGATCTATCTTTCAAATGCCAGTGATACTTGATACAAAGGTAGGTCTTACACCTGTAGTGGGAGGAAATCTGAATGCTTTCAGCGCACTAGCTCTAAATGTCAAGATTTAATTTCAACACTCAGTTTATTTAAAATAAATTATTTGCAATCACCTCCACAAACTTTTGAGTGGCAGTAACTGAGAGATGGACACTGATACGTGATAACTGGCACTACATCTGAAAAATCAGATGGTTTTTCATCATCTGACTGTTCATGGTATAATGTACATCTAAGGATCCTGCAGTGGTTTGGAGAGGGAGAGAAAGAAAGTAGGAAGAGGAAAAGGAGGGTCTGGGAATTGGTACTGTAAAAATATGCTGTAGAACACCAGAGAATATGCATATCCCCCTCCCTGTGAATCCTCCTCTAATAAAATAGTTTGAATCCCACATCAGGTGAGCAAATTGAAAAGCTGTAACTTCTTCAATTTGGTATTTTAAGCTACTCCTCTAATTCAGCCATAGGAAGTGGTATACTAAACACAGCCCAGGTACTTCACAGTTGGCATACAGTAATAGAATAGAATAATCTACAATAGTAGACTGTACTCAACAAAACTTCAGATAATTGTAAGGTAATGCATAGACATCAGTCTTTGCTAAACATCAATGTTTCTTTGAAGGGGGGAAGAGTTAAAGTTTAGAATCAGAATTCCTATAACCTAAGAACTAGCAACATTATAAAGATGCTTTTCTGACAGATAAATTGTGCCTTTGCAGAATTTATTTATCCCATAAGATCCCATCTCATTGCATGGTAAATAATTTTGATTGGCTGTATAGCTGGTAATTTATCCTTTCCTTGTGTGAGAGAGTAATTACATATAACATACAGCATTAGTGGGTATTTTTTATGTATTATGGGTATAAAATCGATTTTCTGAAGCCTCAATAGAAATCCTTCAACTTTATATAGATTATTAGACAATTTGTATTACTGGGAGGGAAAAAGAATAAACTTGGGGGGAGGAGGAAAGAAGGCTTTGACATATTTTTGTATCGCTCTCCAAATTAAGCCCTGTGGAACCATCACAATTTTTCAGAGCAGGCAGGTTCTTTGAGCTGAGCATTGATTAAAGCTGCTTACTGCTGAAGCACTGTAGTCTCAACTTCCAGTTTGCTTTTTATACTGAAGAGTCAGACCATTTGGCACACTCGAACCTACATCTGGAAAAACTTCTATTGAAATGGTTTCCAAACAGCTATGCTGGAAACTACCCCTGCAGCTGCTGTTATAATGTAGAATGGACAGTTAAAATAGTCCACAAAAACAGCCTATGCTAAAAGACTACTGGCCTCGCTTTTTGAATCCTGAATAAGGCAACTTTTGTGGCTTGGATCAGCTTTTCAAGTTTTGTCTTTTTGTTAGAAGTCGCTACTCAGCATCAGATTAGTTATTACAAAGGAACAGTTTGCACAATTCTCACTGAAAAATCTTTCTCTAAAAATTGTTCAAGTTTAATAAATTTCTTCCAATTAGACCAGTACCAGCACATTACTGTGTAGAATAGTAAGAATTTTCCTGCAGAAGGAAAAGATTAGCTTTGGAGCAATGTAATGTGGAAAAAAAAAAAATTACTGTTCTGTATTCTTTTTAAAAAATGAAGTGAGCCATAATATCTCTTAGACTGCTATAGATGCTTTTGAAATAAAGTAAAAGACTGCACTTTCATAAAATCCAACAAGCTACTTTCATTTTTTTTTCTAGGAAATGTTTGTAACAAGTGATTGTTACTTTGAATATTGAATTTACCAGAGGGGAGGACTAGCAGGCTAATTTCTTGCTTTCTTTTAAAGAAAGAAAATAAACAAAATATGAAATGTATTAATTCCTTAAAGGGAAATGTAACACAGCCTAATTTTTCTTCAATAACTAACTGTACATCTTATTTTGCACCATGGTTCAATTAAGAGTAAATAACAGCAATAGGTTAAACTGGTGTTATAAAATCTAAATTGGAGATCTGCTGTTTATTCTATGTGACACCAAATATGGGTTTGCTTACTTGTAGCTGAAAATAGATTAACCTCCTTTGAAGCATGGGAATTCACTTTAAGTGTACATTAACACTAGGGAAAAACAAAAAGATAAGTAAAACTTGTGCTAGCATTCCTAAGTGGATATAATTCTCTGTCAGAACAAAAACATAGTGTTCTGTAATAAATGTATTAGTTTTCCCTTTTCTGGAAACTTACAGAGGACATGCTCATTACTAAAATCACTCCACTGAGTTGCTAAATTAAAGTAAAATTGTTTCATGTAAACAAGTTGCTGGCAGGCCATTCAATATATTGATGACTTACTGCTCCCTCTGTTATCCTGGCACAAATACCTTTCAGCTTGGGGGAGAAGAAAAAGCATGTTTCTTAGCAATTATTTGAATATGGTATGATTTGCAAAGAATGGCTGATAGTTGGGCCCTGATCCCACATGATCAAAGTAAATAGCAAGCAGGACATTAACTTCATGCAAGAGGTGATCAAACCCATAGCAATGTAACCTGGCAACTCCCTTTTAGGACTTGTTTTCAGAGGAATAACATTAAAAAGATTATTTTTGGAAAGCAAGCAGTGACAACCCCTCTTCTTTTGTCTTGAAGCAGAGCAAATATTTTGTGGTATCATAAATAAAACACTTCCTGCCAGCAAGAGCAGAGGGGAGGAACCTCCCATTATCAGTGCCTGTGCACCACCAGCCAAATTCCCAAGAGTGTAGGAGGGCTCTGGCAGATGGGCTCTGTCACTTAAGGAGATTATTGCCCCTAGTTATCTGCCAACAATTAGGTAGCACTGTATCGAGGACAACAGAAGGGGACATGCAATTTCTTCAGCTTCTACAGCCCACAGACACGAGTGTCAGTGTCAGCTTAGACTAAAATAGGTAATGGTTAAATTTCTATTTAAACCATATAGCTGGCTATGAGTTCTGGATCTGCACAGATGAACAACCTTCTATGCTGCTCCAGCAGGGACCTGGTGTCTCTGAACCCTGTACACTGGGGTTCTAACTGATGCCTGCTTGTTGCCACAATGCCATGATTCACAGCAGGGGAAAGTAAGGAAGTTAGCAGAGTTCATGATGAAGTCCAGTGTCCCCTACGCAGAAGAGTACTTGCCTCCTACCACAGCAACGTTTTCAAAAGTGCTGACAGAATAAGAAATAAGTTAGATACAGGTTAATATTACATGGCAGAGCTGAGAAGCGTAACTTTTTCCATCAGTTACTAAGTGCAGATGCCAGCGTCAGATTCTCCAGCAGAATCAGTCAGCAGCAACTACAAATATGGGATTTATCTTCACTGTTTGCTTTTGCACTTCCCTAGTTCTGTGGATGATTTGGATGAGCCAAGTTCCTGTTACTGAGATGAAGAACCCTGGTTCATTACAAAGAGTCAGCCAGAATAAGATCTGCCAGGGTATAAATTGCCTATCTGAAAAGCATCTTTAGAACATTGCCAACTCTTAAGCTAATGGTTGTACCTGCTTAGGTTTCATGTGTGCTCTACTTGTGTGCCCTTTTACCCATTCTGTCACTTCCAGGCGCCCCTCTGTCTTGGTTACTTCTGGGCTAAGATCCCTGCATGTAGCCATTCTAATTCCTGGCCCTTCTTTCAGCAGCACAGTTGCTTTTTGTGAGAGAAACAGTGACCAAAACATTTAAGAACTGGTGGTCAGAGAAGAGAGGAAAAAGTACCAACTCTTACATAAGCTAATTAACTCCAATCGTTTTTATGAAAGAAGATGAAAATAAATCCTACTTATTACAAAATCCAAATCTTCTCTGTATGTGGCCTAATTTTAAAATGCTTTTAGTTAAGACAGGACATAAGTACCTAAACTATATGTGCAAGATAACATAAGGTGTTGCCACCTGAATTTCTTTATTTTAACACAGGGGAGCCATTAATAAAAATAACCAAAGTTTACTTGCTGGGATTTAACTTAATTTAGGTAATTAAAATAGGTAGTAGTTTCCTGTGTTTCTGCCAACTTGCTTTTGCAAACTGCCTCATCCAAAGCCTTCTGAACAGAGTGGAGAGCTTGCCATTTTCTTCAATGAGTTTTAGTTTGGTACTGTAATTATTATCCTTCAAGTAATCCAAATGTATTTGTCAGAGTTTTTGTCTCTAAAGCCTGTTGATTCCCTGTGCTAATATTTGCAAAATACAGAATGTGGAAAAATGCAACTAAGGTCTCTATTAGTAACAACAAAAGAAGCAAACTGTGGTTAACAAAGCAAATGTATAGTTGTGAAAATTTTCCACTGTGGACGTGCTCTCCTAGCACACTGAAAATCTGCACAGTATATTCAAGAGCCTCCTCTTGTTCATGGGAATAGCACAGTAAGCCTGAAGTAACCCATTGCCTTCTACTTTCATCAGCATGTAAGATTCCTAACAGCACCAATATATGAGCAAACTAGTATCGAGGCACTGCAAATAAAATTCTTAACGATCATAACCTGATGTCAGTATTAGCTATGCAATTTAACTAATTTGGTGGGAGGAAGAAGACCAAATTATTACTTAACGTTCCTCTTTGTCTTTTCTTTCTTTATTGCTGTTCGTGGTAAGCTGAGTAGAAAATTATAGTAATCTATGGAAACACTATAGCAAAAAAAAAAAAAACAAACCAAAAAACTATATAGATAGTCACTGCTACTGGTGAACTATGTTAATAAGCAGAGACAGGCATGCTGTTGTAATGATCTTTGCATTGTTTGTTTTGAGGCTGTAAGAAACAGACAGGAACAATCCTCAGTTTTAAAGCATTATTTTCCGTATTTCCTTTAGCTTCCTTGAAAATGTTCTGAAAGTTATCTTCCAGCCACCTAAAAAAAGCTAAATACAGTTTCTTGAATTCTATAAAAATGCATCCATTAGTAATTATCTAAGATATCACAGAATACATCTTTAATACTAAAAGAGGTTTTTTCCAAATACATTTTTCAACAAACTTGTAGTAAAAAAAAATCCAATTCCAATAATCTAGTTTCTAATTTTACTTGGAATTGTTTGAATTTTATTTGAATTTTAATTGAATTGTAAATTTATACTTGAATTGTTAATTCAAACGTTGCAGCCAGCTCTGCTAGGAATTTGACTGAAACATATTGTAGCTCTTTATAACAGGGGAAAAATAAAGCAATTCACCGTTCTTCAGTATAAATGGTATAAATTACCTATTTCAGTGGAAAAAAAGTCCACAGGTTTAGCTTTTAACAATAAATCTAAAAATAAACAGTAAGAGGAACAAGTTAAGAATTATTTAAGAATTTCTGACTATTGAATGATTTCATTAGTTCAAGGTCATAATGCAGAATTCTTTATTTCTACTAGGATGTTTTTGTCATGCTTCTTTAAAAAGAGCTCAGGATGAAAAAACCACAGAGTTACTGATTTCTTTCTGTTACATGAAAGAATCAGAGAAATTTCCCATATAAATTGTTCAGGTTTTCGCCCGACAATTGCCCCATTAAAGAACATGCTTCAGGATTTTTCCTTTCTGCTGTGCTGTCCCTGTGCCTTCAAAATTGTGGATGTGTTATGTTTTCTCTGGTATGTTAAATGCTTTATTTACCTTTCAGCACACTTTAGACAAGCTTTTCACTTGCTTCCAGGGAAGATTTAGGGCAGCAGATAGGTAATGACTGATATTGTACACTTTGAAAGAGGTATGTGTGACTTCTGCACTTCATCTGCTGAATTACAAATAAAACTAAATTATTTGCACATGTACATCTGATATTCTGTTTTTCTAATGGAAAATGAAGCTAAGAAACGTTTAACTTGATCTTGTTCAAAAGCAAATAATTGAATTGTTACTGCTTTCTGTGTTCACGTTACTGAGCAGCATTAAATTCTGTTCTTGACTTATAAGTTACCCAATATATATATTCTTCTTTAGAACATTAGCTCACTTTTTAAACCCTTGGCATTTGGGCCAGTCCGTAACTGGTACCTCAGTGGTAGCTATTTTAATCTTTCCTATGATCACTAGCCACTACCTGGTGAAGTTAAGGAGCTCTTATTTTATTCAGGTGCTATGTAAACAGAACTAAGTATTACTCCTGCAACTCCTTATAGTTATCTTAATTCTGTGAATGACAATTCAGCTCTGTGAAGAAGAGGTTAGTTGCTATTCTGATATACTCTGTGACATTTGTTCATACATACAGACATATACATCAGAAGTGCCTTTCTAGTTTGTTGTACTCAAGCACATGCTATTTTAGGCTGACATTTTCCAACCAGGCCTGAGGGAGTTAGATGTCTAAATTAAATTCATTTTGACTGATTTGGACATCGAACATCTCTAACTAAAATCCTAGTGATAGACAGTGGGTCTATACTAAAATGACATTATTAGCTCTTCAGTAATGCAAAAAAATGTACACCTACATCTAATTTTTTTAACAAGATGGCCATGTAATTGAATTGTGAATGCAAATGTAGGACTTCAAGACTGGGGTAATACTTTATTAAGTGAACATGCAAGATACATACACTGAAAATGAAGCTGCCATAGTGTCAAAACCACTGAGCTGTTTTGATTTGGAGATGATATAAGCACTTCCTAAGAAAACACTATATTCTTGTTGATTTAAATATATATGTATTTTATTGACTGACAAGCAAGTAATTCATTATTCATTATAGCTGGTTCTCCCATTAAAAAGAATTTATATTTTTCATGCTTGACTTTTGATGGTAGAGATTAAATGTGGAAAACCAATGGCATTGAACATGATCTATCTATGTTAAACCTCTGATCGTTGCCTCAGACTAGTATTACACAATGATATTTCTGGACAGAAGTGTGAACAAGAGTTTGGGTTCTATTCCCAATCCTCGCTTACTTATTATGAGCATTTTTAGCAAAATGACATGAGTATTCTAAATCCCAGTTTAATCATCTCTCAAATGAGTTTTAAAAAATCAACAGGCTTAATGAGGCATAGCAGTGTTTATGAAACATTTTTAGATCATTGTATCAAAGGTGCCATAAAATTGTAATACCATAATTTATATAATAAATTGTTAGGAAAGAGGAAAGTACTAATGTGTTTTGCATAGCATAAGGGATGACATATATAAGCATGAAATATAAATTGGGAAAGTTTATAGCAAATAGAACTGATTCCAAAATAACTGTGAACATGGCCTAAATCTGCTATTGAAATTCAGTACAATTAGCCTTGTACTGAACTGTGACAACTGCAACCTGGGGAAGAACAGCAGAGTTAAAGAAATGTCTCTCTGCCTGGTGCCTGCTGTGTTGTGCAGATGCTGTATTCAAATGCTCTTTAAAGAACACAGTCTGGATGGGGTTCAAGCATTGAAAAGCAAAGAGGGAAACAACTCCAAACAAGGCTGTGCCTGTGTGTGGCTCTGTTTCTAGTTTCACGCTTTGGAGGTTTACACTGAAGTACTCTCTGCCTCACAAGCTACTTCAGATTACTATCATTTATGGAACGAGCTATAAACGAAAGGCAAATGTTTTGAATGCTTTTCAGTGCTGCAAGAAGTGTTATTATAAAAGTCTGACATCAGGTGACACTGGCTACCCTAGTAAGGCTAGTCTACCTTAAGTTATCAGTTTGCAGGCCAGCATAGTTGAAAATAACTACAAGACTGTAATCCATTGACTTCCCCTCTCCAAATCGACTGCGCATCCAGAAAAGTTGTAATGAAAAAAAAAGGCCAAAATTCTCTGATATAGCTGTTTCTGCAGTCATCTAAACCAGTATTAGCAGTTACCCAATACAGCCTGTAAAACTTGGAACTGGGAGAAAATGTACTTATATTCTAAAGGCTTAGAGAAGATGATGATTTGTGGTCTGTATGTCTTTGGACTATTAGGAAGTCTAATAAAAAATAGTCATAGCGATGACATGAGAACCTTGATAAGTGACCTCAGAATGGACATCTATGCCCTTCTTGTATGCAGACCAGACAGCCACTACAAACATATATAAGCATTAAAACTTCTTTTGAAATTAACTGAAATTTAGGATGGGTGAATTTGCCAACATATTCTACCTAAATGTGCACTATCAATTTGCTTTCAGTGCAATTCAATTACAATTTCATAAGCCCTGAATGTTCTGAGAGCTGGTTTAACTGTGTGATCCCCTCTCTCCAGCAATGTTAATTAAGAAAGCTAGGACATTCCTTTTAATGTCATCTACAACTGACTGTCTTTTGGAATTGACAATATAAGTCTTTGCAGAAAGTTCTCACCTCTGGGAATAATTGTCCACCGGACTTCTGTGCTTTGGGATGAAAGTCCAAAACATTTTTAATTTTTTCACCCTCTTTCTTCAATCAGTGTAACACTAGGAGGATGATCTGACTGTAGAGACTTTTCTGGCTGCAGTAAGAGCAGTGGCTTTTCTTACCCTTTTAAGGAAGCTCTCTCTGTGGTCTCTAAGATTTGTAAATAGCTCCAGGAAATTAAAGCACTTAAAAATCTCAAGTGGACAATTTACATGTACAGTTGCAGTTTGCTGGGAAAAGAGCTGACTAGTAATCTGTAGCTAGAATTTATATGGTATTGCAGTCATCAAATATTGCTTATCAGTTGCACTGGCAAATTTGACTTTGGATTGTATGCCATTTTAAAACGTTTATCCCTGTCCCCCCATTGGAGATTCAGTGTAGCTGTACAGTCCCAGCAGTGATACAGTGCTAACCCAGGGTTTATCTATATTGATATGTTAGCTTGGAGCCCAAACTTTGATCACCACACTGGTTATATATGGGTTCCTTCCTGCCTCTCCAGGGAGGGTTAGACATGGAGGAGGACTTGTACCCAAGCCCTATACCTAAGGGTTGTATGGATGCCAATAGCTAGAGCTATACAGAGCCATCAGCAAGAGCCCTCTTCTGCAGATAGAACCGATGGCAGATATGCCCAGAGCTGCAAATTTGCTGGAACGGAACAGAAGTTGAAGGGGTATGGTGCTACCTGATGAGGGGACAGCCCCAGTTAAAAAAAAAAAACCCTACAGGAAAGCTCTAGCCTGCAATAGAAGATTAGGTATGAAAAATGAGGACAAAGATAGTTGCTGTTCCATTCACCGTGAGCTTGGGCTCAATCAAGCCTATAGTATCCTAACATAATCAAAGCTCTTTTCTCTGCCACAAAATTGAGAATTTTTTGCTTGGAAGATGTTGTCATGTTTCTTCCTAAGTTCTTGAAGCAAGAAGGCAAAACTCCTAATAATCTAACTGCTAAGTCAAAATAAGAAGGCAAATACACAGAAAAGCACAAGGGAAACAAAATGGTTTGTTGGCTAAAATACTGGTAGGATTAATGTGAACTTAGATATGATAGTAAGTTTGCTTTTCTCATTAGTGCATATTTCTACTTCTGTAATTTCACTGGACTTAAGTTATCTTCAAGGCTTAGATATTATCTCTTCACTGAGGGATGGGAAAGAAGAAAAGTCCAAGGGATCTGAAAACAGTGGGGAACATGACTAAATGTCATGAACAAAATGCTAGAAGTTTGCCTATGTCCATCACATGGGTTGGGAAAGTCAAATACTGCTGGAAAGGGTTTTTATTTCCCTTCCATTTATTTTCCTTTTATAAACTTGCCATCCACAAATCTTTCATGTCCTTCCCGTCTCTGGTCACTTGAAATAGCCTTTTAAAATATGCATGAAACTACGTTGCTAGCAGCACTTTTATAAACCAAAGGAATACTAAGCATAAATCATTCTGTCGAAATATTATCTTTTCCACACACATTGCATTTAACTAATCTGCTTGAACTGGATAGCTAGTGCATGTAGGAAAGTTAAAGGATATGGGCCTATCTTTATCTTTGAGTGACCCTCTGTCTGCAGCAAATGTATTAGTAATATTTTAAAATAATTTACTCAGTTCTGCAAAATCCCTATTTTACCTTGGTTCCTGCTTGATACCAATTCCTAGTAAATAAGCATAGTTTCTTCCTTGCACTAACATTCACTGGAGTTTGCTCTCATTGAACTTCCAGAGATGAGAGTCTGTACAACCCCCTGGACATTTCAAATTATTGCACTTAGAGCTATAATGTGGAATGCCATATTATGAAGCAAATTGCAGAGTTCTCTGCATTGAGCTGAACTTCAGTTTTAGTGAGTAATGTCTTTTTTGCAAAAAGATCCTCCCCTATTCTAGCTTTGTATAAATAAAAGCATAGAGAAATACTACTAGCTTTTGAGTAGTGTTGCAATGTTCTTTTTGCAATATTTGCATATTGTTGAGTTCTGTGCCACAGACAGAATTTAAGGTGGAAAGAGAAAACTGAAAAATCCCAAGAAAATAAAAAAAAATCACATAGGACAACGTGCCAGTTGTGGAAGAATCCTAAACCGACATCAGTTAAGATGGGAAAAACTGATGGTGCTGCCCCTGAGATCAATGTTTTTCAGCTACAGCAAAGTTTCCAGCAATTTACTCAAACTTATGGTTAGTTTGATGTTACACAAAGCTAAGCTTTATCGTTATTTTATGACTTGTCACAAAGTAGCTGTTGATGTTACTTCAAGTCTCTCTATAGCTCTATCTGGTAACTTAGATACTTGCTCCTAAAAGCCAAGGATTAGACAGAAGGAGGGCACAGAGTAATACACAGCACAGAAAACTGCCAAGATGCCCTGAGAAAAAACAATATTCCATCAAAAGTACTGTAGAAAATGAAGTAAGAAATTTAAAAAGTCCAAATATTTGACTTAATGACACAAATATGATTGCCTTCTGTGGGATAAGAAAAAAATAAGTCAGTAATAAGAATATATTTTCTGAGGGAAGCAAACTTTATAAATGCAATATTCTATGCCTACTAACAGTTTATCTCACTGCCTTCAGCTGACTTTGTATCAGACATTTAGCTACTAAATACATTTGTTAGTCATATGAATCAGCTTCCATTCTGAAGTAAAGGGCCTTAGTCTACAGAGCAGCTTCTTACCAACTTGCTGAATTAACTAAATAGCCATGTCATTTATGAGACATAAATAAGCTCACCTACTTTGTAACGGTCACTGAAATGTTTAACATGAGGGGAAAATAGCAAATTCCTTCTTACTTACTTACTTGAGTTACTGTTGTTCAAGGGAAAGTGTATGTATTACAACAACCAAAAACCAAACTCAGCAGTATTTAAAAAAAATTTGGCAACATGAATGGCAGTGATAAATTTTAACTTACTACAGACCTTCTGTTGTGGGTTAACCCCAGCAGGCAGCTAAGCACCACACAGCCCTCACCCCCAGTGGGTGGAGAGGAAAGGAAGAATAAGAGCAAGAAAACTTGTGGGTTGAGATAAAAATTGTTTAATAAATGAAGGAGAAGAAGAGAGAAAGCCATCACAGAGGTTATTAATGAATGTGAAACACACCATAAACAAACAAGCCAAGTGAATAAAGCCTCTCTGGTATAAAGGACAGTGGCCGCAATATCCATATGGGGAGGCCTCACAGATTGATTACATCACACTGCCCTGAACCTGCCAAGCCAAATGTCATTTGCTTACCACAGTAGAAGTAACAACTAGGGGGGGCAGAGTGAGAAACAGAGAGGCCTTGATGCTATGCAAACACTGTTCAGCAATAACTAAAACATTAGTGTGTTATCAGTATTGTCTTGGTCACAATTCTAAAACACGGCACATTTTGAGCTGCTATGAAGAAAAAATAACTCTATCTCAGCCAGGCCCAGTACACCTAAATCTGCCAGATTCAAAGTACTTTTAAACTATTATACAAACTGTGCAAAAATACTCTTCTTCCAATATTGAAACTAAAGAGTTCAACAGTCCTCAAGAATGCTGTGTTACAATTCACAACAAAGACTGAAAAATAAAACTACCTCCTTGAAGAAAGGGAAGGAATGTACTTCTGTATCTTAACATGGAGCCACAATACTAAATTTAACAGAGTGCCTTACAAAAAATGCTCATTGCTAGTTCTCTGAAAGATGGTGCTTCTGTCTGAATAGGGCTGTCTATCATGGCATAACTTCCATCCTTACTGAACAAGGAAATTCCCCTTTACATGCTATACCTTCTGTGGTTTTTGGACTCTTTTTCTATGAGGTATTGAACAAATTCAAACACTTCATGACAGCAGCAGAGGTCAGAACACTGAGACTCATCTAAGCACTTATGTTGTGATGCTTTTATCTACTTAACTTTGCTCCTTTCCCTTTTTGCTCTTATCTTTCAATATTGGTCTTGTGCATTGATCCTTGACTTTGTCTTTCAGCAAGGAAAAGTATCGTTAGTAGTTGTTTCATGTTGTTTCAGTACAGTCCTTCCCCTAAGGAACTGAAGGATTGGATATTTTTCAAACACAAAGGATTTGCCATTCACCCTGTATTGCTTTGAAAAATCATCTATGTGTGGTGAAGAGGTCAGGGAGGGAACACCTGCAAATGGAAGTAGGTAAAAATTATTTGCTTCACTGGCACAGTTTTCTCTGCATCAGGGATGGCCAAGTCATTGACAGCTGAGCCCCCTCTTCAGCAAAATAAAACTTATCGTGTCATCAACCCATACAAACTTGACATATGCTGTTAAATGCTGGCATACTGTACCACATAAATCTTCCATGGAAGTGTGCTTCTCCATTTCATAGTATCACAACACGTTATCAGTTTCCTCCCTTTCTCCACTTACTGAAGGGTATATTAAGACTATTTAAACTGATTTTTTAAAACATAAAGTAGAGGCCAAATGAGGGTGCATTTATCCACCTGTTTTACAAACCCAGACTGATCTATTTCTCATCACACAGGCTACCTCAAGCTAGAATAAGGAAATTATTTCAAATTAAAAAAAAAAATTTAATCATAGCTGTTTGGACAGAATGGATACAGGATAAAACAACAACAAAATCCAAAACAAAACAGGCTTCATCTAAGCTATATGCCTTCTTTGCGCTTCTGTTAGCGTAAGCAATGCATTAGCAATCTGGTTTTAAAAAGGTACTGAGCTTTATCTAACAAGTCTCCACCAGGCAAAGGCAGTCACTTCACATTGCTAGTGGTAGCACACTTCTGGAGAGAGAGGCTGGAGGTCACCTAGAATTGCTTGCACTCAAACTGAACTGTCCACACAGGAAAAGATGAAGGAAACAGATTACCTACATGAAATAGGCAGCACTGTCTCTCTGAGCTGATACTAAACTAGGTACTACCAATATACTACCTGAGTTGCTATCTTTAGCATGTGGAATAGCTACAGTTACTACCTTAGTCACTGTAACACCCCAACAGACAGGTCTTTCACAAGAACAATGGCAGTAGTAGTTACTCAGGCCAAAATTATGCCATGGGAGAAAAACATTACTTTCACTCTATCTAATTTCCAATATCAGTTATGGCTACACTCAGTAGGAGACTATGTTATTATTGTTCATTTTCTAGCCCTTCCATCCTTCCCTGTATTTTCCTGTACATTTTAAAAGATGTACATATTAAAACATGTCATGTTCTATTCCAGAGTAAAATCTGGGAAGGTCAGGAGTGACATTACTTACTAGTCATCTCTAAGGACAGGATATACACAGGGAATGCCCATTTTTCAAAAATATAAAACACACAAAACAGTTCTGGTATGAATTTCTTCTTTGGTCTTAGATGTGCAATGTGGTTCAAAATCTAAATAAAATTAAATGTAAAACATTAACTTCTTCCCCCCCCCCCCTTTTTTTTTCTTTTTTTTTTTTTTTTTTTTTTTCTGATAGCAGTGTGCTAAGGATGTCTACCCATAAACACACACAGTCATGGGACTGGAAGAAAACATTTTGCCAGGGGTACCATTTGATGTTTCAGCTAAGGAAAGGACCTTGCCTAGGCTGAAAGATCAGAGAGGGAAAGCCTGAAAGGCTTTTTTAAATGCCACATCTACTCAGTGCGAAGCTGTTTTGCTCAGTCAATAACAAGGATTGATTAAGGCTATAGCAATGACCACATTAGTTATAATAGCAGCAAAAGCACTATCCCCAAAAGGGAACTCATGAGGCCAACTGGCCCAGCCCCTCTACTCAGAGCAGAACTAACTTCAATGTTAGATCAGGTTTCTCACTACCCTACTTCCCCTTAGTCACAAATTCTCTCTAAAATATAAGCAGAGGTGTGGAGATTGTCTTTTAATGAACTATTCTGCAAAGTCCTGTGTCTATAGCTTAGAAATGGAATTCCTGTCAGATGGCTATTTAGCAGCCTGATCAAAGTGTTCAGGAACTATAAAAGAACAGTAAGAGAACTAATAAATCCAGAGCAAGCCCATGTTTCTTTAACTACATACTTCTGCTTTTCCTGATTTTTGCTTTCTTTTCCTAGATTGTTAGCCTGCAGGACTCGGTCACCTGTTCTTTACACAGGCAAAGGGGGGAAAAAAAAAGTTATTTTCTATTCTTGTTTCCATAAAGTAACTGGAACCTCCCAAGAGAGTAAATGGTTAAATTAATAGTCCCTTTGTTTGTTGAGTAGAATGTTAAAGTCATATAGTAGTAATAGTACTTGGGAAAAAAAAAAAAGTAATGACATCATCTTGGAAGTTTTGTATCCCAAAAGAACACTAAAGGGGGAAACATGAAGTGAACGGATCTTCAACAGTGCTGAAGTAATGAATGAAGCCATAGCAGTTTCAAGGTTCACTGGTACCTGGTCAGTCTAAGGAACTATAAGAAAGTGACCAATACAGAAACAGATTTTGAGATACACATGTCTTTTATTGCACTTTCTATGGAGAGATTAACAGAAGCATTTTTATGTGTTGTACCAAGTTTGGGGTTAAAATAGTCTGCTGTGGTGCATATGTGTCACCTGAAGCTGTCTTTCCTTTGTCTACCAATAGCAAATTCCTCAAGTTAGAATTCAGTCTGAATTACGGCTCTATTTACATCTCAATTCTTCGAAACATTTACTACTGTGATTAGTCTTTAATGTAGGGCATAGTTCTGCTCACGTACAAGATTATTGAATACTTGTGTGTTTGAGGTACTGAGTAAAAAAAAAATTATTTGATTGCTGAAAGGACTATAAATATTTTAGAGATTTTTACCACATATTTGATAATGATAATAGAAACATACACAGAACCAGTATATGCTCTAAAATATTTATATTCATAAATGTATTGGTAAACTCAGATCCTTATTTAGTTTCTTTTTTTCCTCCAATGAAATAGAAGGAGAAATTACTTTTGAATTTAAATTACAGACTGTAGCCCTGATTAAATTAGAAAAATTATATTCTTGCAGCAAAATAACAAATAGGTAGGTCAAAGCATATTTTAAATTAGTTTTCTTTCTTATTGTGTTAAGAGATCCTCAGTAATTCACTGAGGACACACTGATCCACCAATTCAAGGCAGGTTAAAATGCAACAGAAACAAAAGTCCATCTATGAAAATTCCTTTTCAGTTGCACAAAAGGACTGCAGCATTGGTACACTGACAGGGGTATATTCTCCAGCAGCCAAATTTTGTGTTTTGTATGTGGTTGTCTGACTGGCTTCTATTTTATGAAAGAAACAAATACTAATTTAAGGATTATAATAAAGTTGCAGCTGTACTTCTTTGGTAATCTGTACTGGTAGGGTTATCTCTAATTTGTAGCTCTATGTATGTATGGATTACCGTTATAAAGGTGCAATCACTCACTAGATGATAGCTGTTCTAAGTATATCAATGTGTATTTAAGAAACTTGAACTCATTGAGCATGACTTCAAAGCTAAAAGCACTAGGTCACTAAAAGGGTTTAATAGACCTAATTACTTCACTGCCCCAGAATTATGCGGTATTAATCCCTGGAAGAGATTGAGAGGCACATGACTCCGTTTCCTATGCCATTGGTAAAAAATGACAAATGGTTTCAGTTTGAGGGTCTAGTTATCGTCAGTTGAAGTTACTCTGAGTCTCCATTTCTGATTTTGAATGGAGGCTAAATTAGCTCCTTTTGTCAGACAGAACATGTTAACCTGCTACAGACATGTGGTCTGGAATAGTTCCCTAGTAGCAGAGCTGGTGCCAGACACAATGCCGTATTGTCCAAAACACTCTTTCCATCAAGGAAAATGGGAGCCGGTAGCTAGTATTATGCCATGATTTTATAATCTGGAAAGGTCTTTATCAATGTTGTATTGCAAATGTGACAAAACCAGGAAGGAGGTAAGAACTCACAAAAAGTACATATGCTAAGCAGTCACTACTGCAAGACTGTTAATTCACCACTACCTAAGAGCCTCCTCAAGCCCAATTATGTCTTGACTTTTGTTACTTGTTTTAGCTCAAATTTTGACTGTTAGACTTCTCAGTAACAAAGTGCTCAGGAATTCACATGAAGAATTCCTGAGAGGACACACAGAGCACAACAAGAAAAGAAATATCTTTGACTTTTCTGCTTTGCTCTCGAACACTAAAAATTCTGCTTTTAACAGGAAACAGTCTATTGAGTGTCTCCCCGACATGTGAACATCCAGGCATGTATTTAAGCTATTCCTAGTGCTTTCATTAAAAAGAAAGGTCAGACCCCAGCTGTAACCAGATGGATGGTTTACATGGAAAGGAGAAACCCTGCAAGCTCTCTAAAAGCAAATCTCCCACTGGTCTCAGGAACAGAAGATTTCTATATCTGACTTCGCTATAACAGGTTCCACAATATGCTTGCATAAATCAAAGAGCTGTGTATACACCACGCTTCCCCCCTTCACTATTTATACTCACTTGGAATGAAAAATAGCTCACCACCTGCCTCATTTCTGTCATAATGTAACAGGCCACGGAGTTAACACCCTTCTGATATGAATGGCAGAATAAAATTACAAAAATGGTCACTCTTACACAACCAAGATATTTGGCACCCCACTTGGAACTTTTCCATAAGAAATACAAACATCTCATAAATACATGAAAATATGTTATTTCAAGTATGTGTATTGTCACTAAAAAGCAAAAGCAACACAACTCCATTTCAACCTTATTGTACTAAAATTATGGAACCTTGTGGACAAGAGTGTAAGGATTTAATATTTTACCGAGGTTTTTAAGTAAATTTATAGGAACAATGGAGCTTTACTAACCATACAGAGTCTCTACAAAATATGACTTTGCTCTGACACACAGAAGAGCATGGGACTTCTCCCTCGGAAAAATAAATGGCTAAGAGAGGAGAAAGAAAATGACATTAGGCAGCAATAGTCATATCAGATTAAAGAATTGAAGCAAGTTTGGTATCTGGAAGTAGAAACAGCTTCAGAATAAGCTTAAAACCACTGTTTTCAGGTGAATTAATAATAACTTTTGGTCTGATTAGATCCAATGAATCATTAGAAATACTTTTGACAGTTATTGCAAACTCAGCAAATCTGTGGGTTGAACTGAAGGGAAGTGCAGTGAAGATGAAAAGAAAGCAGGTCTTGGGCCAGGCAGAAAAATGGAGAAATAACCACCATACAGCCTCTATGACAGCAGAGGGCGGTAATAAAAAATAATATTATTGAGGTCATATAAAAATAGACCAAAGAACATTTCATGCCATTTGCTGCCTGAAACTAATAAACATCCATATGCTGCCTAAATTTGCTATTTAAGTTTTACTACTTTTCTGGTTTTACAGTGAAGCAAAACTGGAGATAATATTCTAAGTGGCTTTAATTGAACCAAATTGGTCAAGTGTATCATAGAGTGAATTCCAAAAGATAAACAAAATTTTATCCATTAATGCATTTGTGACATACAGCAATGTTGATAAGTTGAAAAATAATACTGGGTTAATTGAAATTAATTTGAAAGCCTTGATTATCTTATCAACAAGAGGTAACACAAAATATCTCCATATCAGCTACATGCACGTTTAGCAGTCATTAAAGAAGGACTAACAACTGAATTAGCCATGGAGAGCTGGCTGATTTGTACCCTTTGTGGCAATCCCATATTGAGATTTCCTGGTGGAGCAGAGGCAGAAATGTTGATTCTGCCTGTTGTTATATTTGCTTAGTGCATTAACAGAGGAATTTGGTTTCTAGGGCAGTCAGTGAGGCATTGTTCTTTTTCCAACTGAGATTAATTAGATCAGTGGGAATTTAGAATGAGCAGCGACTGCATTATCAGGACCAAACCCCACTGCTCACTTATTCTGTGTTAGGGTTGTTCCATTCAAATTGCAGTTTGTCCAAATTACTAGTTCTTAGGAAATCTATTGCACAACATAATCAATGTGATTACCAGGAAATTTCCCTCAAAAAATGAGTTCAGCCCAAATTAGTGATAGACTGTTTTAAAAGCTTCTATATTGCTGATTTGAACCATACCAGGCAGTACAAGTAACTTTCTTTCAGATTAGCTTTTTCATTAGCATTACTGTGCCATTGAAAAAGGAGTCACTAAGTTTAACAAATACAATAACAAATAAACTGAAAATAAAAAGACTTAAGCCAAAGGTGGATGATGTCTAAACATTAAATACTGGCATGTTGGCACTTTGGCATGCAGGAGCTCCACCTGCCTTCCAGTTTTTGGTACTGCTGCAGAAGCCAGAGTTTCAAGTAAAAGGTTTATGGAATCAGTTACCAGTACTGTGATGAGTCACTGTAACTGTATTCCACTCAAATAAGACAGCTTTGTCACTACACCAAAATTACTAACTGGAAGTTAGGAAAGATCTCCTAAGAAGAGCCAGGACTTTCTGGAGAATGGATTCTTTCTCCATCAGCAAAAATAGAATGGTTTAGGTGAGTTTGTTTCTTCCTGATACAAGAGACAAATCAATGAATGTATGTGTAATGCAAAAAAACCCTCCTATGGAAAGAATAGATCCTAAATTCTCAAAATTTATACCAAGATCTTGTATCATTGTCTATATGAAAGCTGTATATACTCAAAAAGCATTATGTGAGACATTGTAAAGTGCAAACAAGGGTAAGTAGAATTAATAGATTTGAAATTCTAGAAGAAAGAACGCAAACTGAAAAAATTCTTAGTAGTGACAATCACACCACAACATATATTGTCTCTCCAGTAAGGTAGGAAATTGTGCTTCTTAAAGTCTCAGTTTGCAGAATCTGGTGATGACACAAGGCCCTCAGCTCTCGTTAGAAGTATGTAAGTCAGCAGACATCACAGATGAGGGAAAAAGCCACTCTCAGTGTCTGCAATAAATAAAATTGTGTACTCAACTGCATGGGAACTTTCAAAATTCTAGGCAATGTACATTTTCTAGGTATAAGCAGAAGACAAAAGGACAGCACAAACCATTGACCCCTCCCATACTGGAATCCTGCCATGTAAGGGAAAGCTCTGCCATTTTCCTAGACCATTTCAAACATCTCAGGCATGTGTGAAGCAGATTCTTCTCCTGTCTGACCATGGAAAAGAAGTTCACTGGCTGTGAGATCTGGCAGATGTACCAGACAGTCCACTGGGTTAGTACGGCTTTCCACGCTTGTGCATGTCATATACTAACGCTCTAGTACACACCAACCCTTCAGCAAGCAGAACCTGAAGAAAGCTGAAACTGCATCTGTTGATCACTGGATTGATCTGTTGATTCCTTGTGCCTAGATGATTCCTCCAACCCACAGGACCTCTCTGTACCGGGTGTAACTGCATGAGCTTAGTGTTTAGCGATGGATTTTTGCTTCACTATAATTCTCAGAATACAGGGATGTCCAAGAAAGCCCACCTTAACTGCTAGTTAACACACTAAAGAGCAAAGCTTAAAAATATTTCCTAATTATCTGACCTTAAAGGAGAAACACTCTTTTCCTGTCACACATCAGTCACACTAAAGTTTCCTGCTGCTAAAAACTGACCTTTAATCGCTCAGTGAATATTTTAATCATAATCCAAACTTACAAAGTCTAATTTAATGCACATGATTCAATATAAATGGTATCCACTGTACTGGGTGGAAGAAACTCACCCAGGATTATTAGGGAGGCTGAACCTCAGAGTGTTCAGAATTCAAATTCAAAAGCTCAGTAAGACATTTTGGATCTCCTAGTTCTGTGAAATTGAGAGCTAGGAATCTTGTCACAAAAACCTCAGTAAAAAGAATTTCTTCATGTTTCACTTGGCAAAACAAAAGAAAATGGTTGCATAAGGCTTTACTATACAAAGATATTTCCAACCGCATCTTCCCAAAGTTGTTAGTCTCATATAGTTACCTTGTGTAATAAATCTGATCATGTATCATTATTTCTTTGTACTCACACTACATTCATCTGGCTTGCATAAGTTTGTCACAAACAAGGGATCACTGGTGAAGCTGTACCCATTTGCTCCAGTTACCGGATTTGTTCCAGTAAACCAACTGATGAAGGTGGGTCTGCAAGACACTGGCAACTGCAAACTACTTGAATAGATCTACCTCAAAGTTGCACTTCAAAACAAGTATTATTAGTTTCTTTATATAGGCACAGATAAGATCAGTCATCCTTCTGAGCAAGATGTAAATTTCAATCCCCTCTGTTCCTTGCTCTCACAAGCACAAAATTAAGAATTAAACAGTAAAAATCTACTTAGCAAAGGCTATCCCACTAGTCTCACTTGTTAGATGGGAATGACTTGGCAACCATGAGGCAAGCACTGTCCTTAACAGAAGATCAGATTCCAATGCTCCCTGCTCTGCTCATCATTTTTAGCCTTGTGACTACACAGGCAAGACTGCACACCTGTGCTGTGCAGGATCAGAGCTTCAGAGATCAGCTTTCAGATCTGAGAGCACTGCACAGAATTTGATGACACAAGCCTGGGAGATCGTGATGGCATTGATCAAGGCAGAAAAAAAAATCAGACTGAGAATGAATGAGTGTGATGACTGCAGGCCATGCAAAACAATAAAGTGAGAATCCTAAGTGACTGACTGCTTCAGGATGAAAGACAAAAGATAAAGTGATGTGTGAACACTCAAATCACATTAGAAATTCTTGTGGATATCATAAAGCTATGAGGTAACTGGCATGTACCTCTGTAGAGCTGACATGAACCTGATACAGCTCTGGAACAAGGAAGAAAAATGTAATATATTTGAGTTGGGTGAGAATGTTTGTTTGTCTTGGCAAAGAACAGCTCATCTTATTCTACAGACTGTTCTGCCAATTGAAAAGCAGACTGGAGGGAATCATATACATTATTATCAGTAGGGACAAGACATTTTAAATACTGCTAGCAAGAGCCCTTTCACTCAGAAAACAAGAGAGATTTTAAAAATACTCTTTCGAATCCACAGTTTTGACACTCCCCACTGAAATACTGACAGCCCCAGTACTTTATATATATTAACATTTTTAATAGTTTCAGTGATCCTAAACTGCTCCTGCAGTTTATGTTGAATCCATGTGTATAGCATGTTTTATAATCACTGAAAGCACACCCTGAGAACTGAATTTGTTTCTGTGACAGAGCAGAACCAAAGACATTTTAGCATTGCTCTGATCTCTGTAGTCCCTTTGTTGGTGTGAGCAGAAAAGAAGAAACAGACAAAAGTTTGCTGTCAAAAATAACAAAGTGCAGTAATCTTATCTCCTCTCTGTTACTGTCTCAAAAAAATCCCCAACCAAAAAACCAAAAACATTACAACATATGTGTAAAGAAACACATTAACTATCCTGGCTCTGTTAAGAGCAGGTCTCCCAAGAAAAAACCGTCATCTTTCCTGTCTGTACTTTAGTGGAAGAAGGTAGGAACACAGTTTTTGTCCTGGTCAATGACTTAATATCCTGGAGAAGAACATTTGGTTTGACACATCATTGAATTCCCACTGAGGAACGTGTTGCTAACTGTGCTCATACTCAGCTTCTACTTTGGTCTGAAGTACACTTAACTTCTAACTTCTCAGGTATTTATAACGTGGGATCTAAGCGACATTAAGAAGTGTGATGTAGTGGCTGTTTTTAAAACCGTGGTGGTATACAAGCAGGCCACTTCCTGCAATTTAACAATTAGCTGAGAAAAACAGACAAGTACTATCAACCACAGTAAGAAATAATATGCGCAGCATGATGTGGTAAGTATGGAGGATGTTAAATTTCAAAGGGTAAATTATTTCATCTCAAATTATTTCAACAAAATCCAATCTACTTATTGGAAAAAACAACTCCAAAAAGTCTGCAAGTGGCAAGTAAGACTGAGCAAGTATACTTGTCAAAATCAATTATTGCCTTTCAAGTGTAGGAAAATGAAAAATGAGCAATTAAGGGTTGCTATTCTTTATTCAGAACTGAAAAAAAGATAAATAAGTCTGCAAGAAAAAATCTTAAGCTTTTTCTGCATGCTGCTTTGCTTCAAGTGAAAGTTCTGTGAATATATAGGAGAGAAGAAAAGCCTTCCGCAAGGTATTCATCTTCTACATTCAGCTTCTTGGTTCCCCTGCAGACCTGCTATGTGAATCTTGTTAAGACAAGTTTATGTTAATTAGTCTGTGGGAACTAGAAAGAGGATTTCTGCAGCTGGGATTCTTTTTTTAGGCAGCTGGTAGGGCTAATCTTCAGCAAAGAAGAACTTTTAATACCCAGTAATGTTAAATATTCTAAGTATGAGGGAATTTGCTGTCATTAGAGTACTAACATAACACAAATGAGACCTTCCCTAGGACAGGATTTATGTACTGGGTCATCTCAGTATGTGCGAATACACATAAAATAAGCATCAAGTGAACAGCACATAGGTAAATTGAGCTTCCATAATGCCCTTACCTGTTTCAACAAGCCAACTATCATGGGTAAAAACGGTCATGATGGGCAGGTTGTGGGTGTAGGCAGGATTGCCTAAGGGTGTCTAGTCTGCTGTTAACAAAGATATAAAAGCTAGTGTTACTTGCACCAAAATGTGGCTGGAAAGACGGTCTCCAGCCACCGAGAGTTGTGGCTCTTACCTGCAATGACATTCTCCTTCAAAAGCTGTTAAGCAGGAACAACTGTTGTTAACACCAAGAACTGTGTAAACACCTGGGAAGGCAAGTTGAGCCTACACGTTGCCCCAAGGAGACCCACCGGGAGGGAAGGAAGGAAACTCCCTGACCCCAACGCCAGCCAGACCTTCCCACCCGCCTCCACGCCAAAGCAGGAGGCAGGCGAGGCGCTGAGGTGGGGCGCCCTCCCATTGGCTGACAGAGTTGGGGGCACGAGGGTAGGAGAGGGGGGAACTTGTGATTGGATGGTGGACGGTGGACTGCCTTGTGATTGGGTGAGAGGCGGGTGCGGGCGGTGAGGGGGCGGTGTTGTGGCAGGACGCGAGGCAGGGCGGTGCTGTGGCCGGGCGGTGTCTCGCGAGAGTCGTGTGGCGGTAGCGGTCTCGCGCGGCTGCGGCCCGCTCCGCGCCCGCCCCCGGGTGCTTGGGCCGACGGCGGCGGCGCCGCCGAGCAGAGCCGATCGCCGCTCCCCGCTCCGGCGGCGCCGGTGAGTAATTCTTTCCCCGGCGGGCGGGGAGAGGGACAGCGCGGGTCGGGTTCTGGGGGGGTGTGTAGGTGCCTCCGCTGCTCTGCCCCTTGCTGTCTGCCCACTGGACCGCGCGGGCACGGCGCCTTCTCCGTGAGGGGGTGTGAGCCTTCGCCGGCCCTCCGCCCCTGGCCGAGGCCCCTTCATCCTTGCCCCTCTCCGGCTCCCCTTCAGCCGTGGGGGCGGCCTCCCGCCGCCTCCTCAGTCCTCGCAGGCCTCCGCCTGTGGCGGCTTACCCCCACACACCCGGGACAGGCTGGTTCCCCCGCACCCACCCGTGACAGACCGGCCTCCCCCAGTTCCCAGGGCCCGAGGAGCACCGAGCAGGGCGGCTCCGTGCGGCCCTACCTCATAGCCTCGTTCTCTTGTGCCTTGCGGCTCCTCCAAGTTCTCAGCAGCCCGCGTGCGCCCTTTCCCTCCAAGCAGTTCCAGCTCGGCTGGAGGCGGTCCGCAGGTGTTCGGGGTCTCCCGAGCCTCCCGGTGTCAGCCCTTCGCACGCCTTCACACAGCATCTGCTCCTTGTCGTGTGCTCAGTGCGGGCGTATTTCTGTCTTCTCCATCCTCTGAAACGGCGGTTTTACCCCCTGAATGACCTGACTCCTCACAGGGCCATTGTCACTGGGTATTATCTGTCCTCTTCCTCCCTTCTGCCTTTCCTTGAAGAGCAGGATTGTGTCTGTTCCTTTTTGGTAGTGCTGTGTCTCATGTCTGGAAAAAGAGTATTTAGAGAGAAGAAGTTTGGCTGGTAGTGGAAGGGAGTAGGAGGCTTTTCCTTTGAAGTAAGAGCCAAAATAGAGTAGGTAGGTTATGACTGGACTTTGCATTTGTGGGCTTGTAGGTCTGTGTATTCATGTGTGCCATGGCTAAATGTGGTCCAGTTGGTGTATGGAGTCACAACTCTGAAGAGAAGTCTGCAAGTGCAGAACACCTAGAAAGCATCTCTGGACAGATTGGCAGGCGGTTAGATATTTACGTATGTGTTTTGTGACTTCACAGCTTTTCATTTAAAAAAAATATTTCGGGGAAAGATGAGCTTTCCATTACCATTTCTTACATTGTAGCAGTTAATCCTCACATAGTCTCAGACTATGCACGTTAAAAATTCTAATGCTTTTCCTTGAAATATTTTAATGCTGATCACAGATGTGGAGTTTGGAATTGTAGTGGCTTAATTTCCTTTATCTGCTGAACTAAGGGAGCTTTAATGTTGCTAGTGCCAAGGGCCGGGAGTGTGTGTACCCTGTCTCCTTAAGATAGCTAATGAAGGCAACTGTTATAGCAATGGTTGTTCTCATGTGAATACTGTTTAACCAAAGCTGGACTTTCTAATCTTGTATAGGATTCTTAACACAGTAGTCATTTGCTTGCAGAACTATCTTAGTGTGGCTTGAATTGGGGATAACTCAAGACTGGTGTGCAGGATATTACCCTAAGTTGTGGTTAGTAGTGCTTATGGGAACTCTAAGAAAAAAAAAATGCTGTATTCTTCTAGAAGGACATAGGTCACTGGTAAAAGCTGCTGATTTGTAAATCAAGAGAATTATTGAAACTGATAAAGTAGTTTAACTTACTTGTATGGTCTGGTTGTCAGTCTTCAGCTGGGTAAGGAGTTTTGTTTGCAAAGACTACCATATAATCAGATAGGATTCTTGTTCATAACTCGGTACCTTCACTTCCAATATCTGTTATGATTGGAAATCTCTCCTTCAGTAACAGAAGGAACTAAAATATAAAATGTTGTTGGTGGAAAGCAGTTACGATTCCTTGCCTTTTGATAATGGAAACTAATTTATACACGTGAGTCTAGCAAACTGGTAACTTTAAATTAATAAATAGTCTGGATTTATTTGGTCTTCTGATTTCTGAGACAATTGAAAACATGTAACATTGCTGTTGTTATCTAAATCTAGACAACATAGTAATGACTAGAACTTTGGTTATACCAGAAAAACAAGCTAAATAAAGTCTAGTTCCAGATACAAGTTAATTTTTAATATGTCTTCATGCTTTTGTTTTCTGGGTTTGAAATTGTCAGTTAAAGCTTGACATTTAGTTCTTTCTGGTTTTATTTTTAGGAAAGAGAGCTGAAAATCTGCTCTCACATTTAGCTCTTTATAAATTTTCTTGCTTTACGTTTCAGATTTCTCATATATTAGTTTATTATTTTAAAATGCCCTAACTGATTGTCCATCCCCAATATCTCTTCCAACTAATAAATTCTTACAATACTTTTATATGGGAAAGCTTAACAAACTTTCATTGCCTTTTGTCATTCTGGATTAAAAGCTACATGAAGGCATTTTAGTCATCTGAAGATAAGAAGTCCTCTAATAAATTGTGCATTTTTCTTATGATCTGTAGATTCTTTTAGCACACTGCACAGAATAGATGTAGGACATCAGTAATGGTTAGAAGAGAGAGGTTGGGTTTTTTTTTGTTTTGTTTTCTGTTTCTTCTTGTGGTGAAGACTTTGACAAAATTATCTAAAAGGTCTGTGGAAAATGGATGAAAAAAAGCGTTATGTATACCTTAAGATCTTGTTATTGCTGGTATGAAAACACACCAAAACTTCATCCAGAAAATAGTCAAAGATTTGCTTCTAACTTATCTTATGGTGTGGATGTTCTGGGTACTTCATTTATGTATTAACTCGACCAAGTGTGTTTAGATAAATTATCAGATAAAATGTAGTAACTAACTCTTTCTGCAAAAGAATGCGTGGCATACACCTTGATAATGTTTTGGGGTTTTTTTTGCTCTTTTTGTCTCCTAGAAATGGGTCTGCTTTCAGAAGATGCAATGCATTAGATGTGGTGCTTGGAACAGGATTAGTCATGGCATCAGAACTATGTAAAACAATATCTGAGGCAAAGCTGGAAAGGCACAAGAACTTGTTCTTAAATTACCGAAATCTCCATCAATTTCCTTTGGAGTTACTGAAAGATGAGGGGCTGCAGTACTTGGAGAGACTTTATATGAAAAGAAATTCCCTGACCACATTGGTACGACAACCTCTTTATTGTCATGTTTACTGTCTGTATGTTTAGGAATTCTGATTTTTGGAACAGAAAAAACCAAGATAATTTAAAAAAAAAAAAAAATCTTACAGCAAATCTGATCCTGAATGATGTCATCCATTGTGAAATATGAGTATTTGGTTGTATTATGTTTGAACTTGCATAGGTAATGTAGAGTATAATAAATGAAAGTTTATGACATTTTATAGTTACACTTTTGAAGCTCTGTGAAGATCTGCTGGGGGTTTTCTTGTGAGGTTTGGTTTTTTGTGGGGGTTTTTTTTTTGGTGTTTTTTTTTTTTTTACTGCTATAAATTTTGCTTGGTGGTCAGGCTTTTCTACCACTAGGTGATACTATGCAAATCTAGTCTACATTCCTTTGTTAGGCTAAACTACTTTTGCCTTGGTGCATGCCTTATTTTAAAGGTGTCATCGATCCCAGGGTCTAATTCAAAGCTTGCTGTTAAGGTGCCAGTGAAAACTTGTATCTGTGGGCTGCTGTTGATAGGAGAACAAACAGTTAATTTCAGGGATGTGGGATTTTCTGTTGTGGGGTTTTTGTTTTGTTGTTTTTCCCTGAACTGAACAAATTCTCACCCTGAATGAATGATGTGACCTCAGAATTCAGTGTGGACTAGTTAAATAATTGCGTGGAATATTCTGAGCTGGTAAGACTCTCTCTATAGAGTCAGAACTTGCCACTGTCAATAGGCTCAAGTCTCCAAGTAATTCAGTTTTTTTTTGTCTTGGGGTCTTCCATGGTGTGATAGGTAAAATAATAGCCAGGGCAGAGGAGCTGGAGGGCCTGACTACTTAAAATTCACCAAAATAATATGTTTTTCAGCACTTCCTAGAATAAGTCCAGTACTCCAGTTTAAGGAATAGTGTTTAAAGCTTTGGCAATGATACATTAGAATTCCTCAATAAAGGTTTTGCTTCTTGGGCCAAAAGCTGAAAGGATTCTTAAGATTTTTATGCCTTTTCTTCATCTTGAATGAGTCACTTCAGTTTGCATTGACTGTAGAGAAGTATTTTGGCACTTCTTGGTTTTGAGCAAGTCCTTTGCTTAATAATTTAATGGGAGGATAGGATTCATGGTTACAAATTAAAACTGCTTTAAAAATTAACCGATGACTGTAAACAGTTCTGCTTTGACACTTTGTGAAATTCAGTGATTATTTAGTGGTGTAAGGTTTGTGAAGTTTGTACTGCTCAAAAGATAAAACAATGGTAAGGAGAGTTTTGCATATGCTTTTTTTGTATGTATGTGTTAGAGCCTGGTTTTGTTTTTCTCAAAGTAATTATAAAATAGAAAGCAAAACGAAGTCTTGAAAGTAACAGTTTAGTTCCATTTTCCTCTCGATATCTGTTAATACTACCAGCCAATAGATGTGTAAGATGGCATAAGTAATTACCCATGGTTGCTGTCAACAGAAGATATGTTAAATGAGGGAGTCGGCTCTCGCCCGCAACCGTTAGGTATTGTAATTGAGGCCTGGGATAAAGGAACTGAAACAATATTAAAATGTAGATCATACCTCAGCAAAATGACTTGCAAACAGCATCAAGTAGAGCATTAGGATTCAAAACGATCAGGATAACTTGCTCATAATATGACTTGGTGGCATCTCATTCAAGTGCATATTACTACAGTTAGGACCTAGGCAAACAAAATTGGGTCTAATTCACTGAGCATCTGTTCAGCAGAATAGATGTTGGAAGTTGTAGTGGACCAAAATAGATCAAGTTAGCAGCATGTTACAAAAAAAGGCAAATGTTTTTTTGGAAGTTTCACAATCTCCATTAGAGGCAGAAGGGGATAATTATTGGATACTGTTAAAGCATAAGGTGGAGCAAAGGTTGAGTCTGGAGTTTCATACTTAGGAACAACCTAGGTAAACTGGAAAGAACCTAGAAAGCAGTAACAAGGGATTTTTAGAGAACATGCCCTGTGAGAGAAGGTTGAGAGATTTAGGTTAATTCCTCTTGCAAAAAGAGAAGACAGAGGAAAAAAAAATAGAAGAGGAGGAATGGGGGAGAGCAGAAATCATCAGTATTTTTACAAAGCAGTATTTTCATAATGATTTTTTTTTTTTCATGTCCACTGCTGGTAAGACAAGTAATACTCTCAATTTCAGTAAAGTAGTAGTAAGTTGCCAGGGGGTGGGGGGAGAAATCTCATCTGAGAATAGTTGAAAACAAATAGGTTATTGAAGGAAGATGTCTCTTTCGGCCTTGTGCTCCTTTGATTCTATGTGAGATGATGAGCATTAGCTCATGAATAAAGACTTTAAATTGCATATGGATTATTAGCAATCATCAAAACTAAATCTGCACAGTATTTCTTTAAAGTTAGGTGGTACTTTTGTCCCACCAGTTCATTCCTTCAGAGTTCTGAAAAATGTTGACTAAATCGGCTTTTGTTCTTTGCTCTTCTAAAATTACTCTAGACCTTGACAGATGGCTCGTATGAAAACGTCTGGATTAGTTATGCTGACAGAATTTACATATACCTTGCCTAAGAATAATTTAATTTTTGTCTTCATTGGCAAGATGGAAATGATAGAGGGCTATGACATAATGAATGGATCAAGAAGCTGTATAGCACATCAGCAGGTTCACTTTTTGAAAAACATCTTGTGGGGTGTGAAGGCAAGGCAAGCTTCCCTAAGCTGGTGGCAGAATTAATGATTCGTTTATCATCATTTGTTGTCATGTCACCAGTAGAGACCGGAGTTAGTTTTACCTCTCAACTGATGGATCACGAATAGTTTTTTTAAAATCTTAATTTCATTGTAGGATGTTGTATTGAGCAACTTTGACTCAGACCCATTGTTATTGTGGTACTCAAGATAAGCAGAATTTCTGTTACGGACTTGCTCAGCTCTAAAGTTGTCTCTCTCCTGAATTTAGCTCTCTTAACAATATGAAGCAGTTAAAGGAAGAATAAGAATATAACCTTCATGTATAATGTGAAAATAGTTTGTGATTCAGGTTAGTATCCTTATTCTAATAAAGGGTGTAGGATGACAATGAATT
This sequence comes from Harpia harpyja, assembly GCF_026419915.1. Classification (NCBI taxonomy): domain Eukaryota; kingdom Metazoa; phylum Chordata; class Aves; order Accipitriformes; family Accipitridae; genus Harpia; species Harpia harpyja. The sequence continues at coordinate 19,827,904 of NC_068953.1, read as the reverse complement.
TGTTTTTTCACATTCCCTCTTAATTTTTTAAATTAAAGCTTGAATTTTTTGTGCTTAAGCATGTTGCAGCCTTTGCATATTTTCCCAGCTTAAGCTTTCCTCTTTGACCAAATAAAATTCTGTGCTGAGAAGATAAATGAACTGTAGCAAACCTTCCAGTAGGTGGCAACAACTGATTAGTTATAGCCTGTTTCTTGGGTCTTGACGTCAACGGATGCATTTGAGACATCAGTTGCTGCTCCATAGTTAAAAACAAACTATTTTTTGTACTCAGATCTAGGATGTGGCATGTTTGCTATATAAGAATATTATGACATTACTTTTTCAGGTTAGCATATTTCTTCATAATAAATTTATAAACACAAAGTATTTTAGATGATAGTATACCTTTAATTTACATGTGAGTGAAAATTGCCAGGTTTTTTAAAAAAGTAAATTGACCATGTGATCGAACTGCTTTTAAAATTCATTTGTTTCTGCATATATATGTATTGTAAAAACTTATTTCAATAAAACATATCTATGTTTAAAGTAGATTTCTTAAGCAATAAAACTTTTAACCTTGGATAATTTTGGGTATGCTTACCAACATGACATCTGAAACTTGTGAAGCCGATTTTGTGATATATATTCATGGTTATAAATGCCATCAAGAAACAGAATTGCAGCTAGGGATCAGTTAGCAGTTAGAAAATGATATGCATGTTAATATGTAAATATGGAAATCTAGTTTGATGGATTCAGCACTTCTGGTTTGGTGGTAACTGATTAAGCTACACAAAGTTTGTAGGTCATTTCCCAGTTTAGCAGCATTACAAAATAAAATACATTATGGTTAGACATCTTGTATAGTTCTTGTTCTACTTTAAGTCTGTAAAGGCTGCAGCTTCTTAGCAGTCTCTTGGCTTCAACTAACTCAATTATTTGAATATATTTTCAATAGTAAGGTTTTGGTAATTCATCTTTTCAGCCACAGAAGTCTGACTACCATTTGGTTGAGGACACGTTGATGTCGCTTCTAGGCTGTAGTTCTGTTTCAGTAGTGAATTGCTCACTTCATATATCCCAGATCGCACTGATGGAGAACGTGCGGGGATGTGGAAATAGGGTGTTGTATACAACCTCCTTGATGCCATTTTTTCTGTGACTAGCTGCTGACATGTTTTAGTATGGTTATTAAAAAGAGTTGGGTACACGATATGTGTGTGTCTGGTTTTTGTTTTGAAACCTAAAAAATCTCTAACTCTTTTTCAGCCAGAAAACCTTGCACAGAAGCTTCCAAACCTCGTGGAATTGTGAGTTTGTGTAGGAGTTCTAATATATTTTTTTATTATGCTGATCCATCTTATCTTAAAATAATACTAGGATGTATTGCTTGCACATAACCTACCTCTTAAGTGTAAAGGGTTTTCTTGGAGGGCAAGAAAGGGTCAATTTTTGTTGGGTTTTTCTTTTTTCTTTTCTTTTTTTAAAGGAGGTATATCCAGATGTATTCAGTCCCATGTTAATATTTCTAACAATTTTTTGTTTATTGTATAACAAGAACTCTGGTACAAATGTCTACACTGCTAAGGGAAAAAATACTTAACCCCCCCCAACTCCTGTGTAGACTGTTGTCACCCTGATAAAGCACTGGAACCTCCAAATGCAATGGTCAGGTAGTTGTGACAGAGCCAGAGTAACAGGTTACTGCCTCCAGCCCATTCCTAGCTGCTCATTTCCACCCTAGCTACCAGAGTTAGTATGATCTCAGTCTTGCTGATTGTAGTAATAAGTTTTTTGGAACCAAGTCACAGATTGTCAAATAGGAGAAGGAATGAGCAAGTAGGGGTAGTAACTATTTAATGGTGACTGCTGTAGGCAGAGTAGTTTATCCAATCTTGTCCAAAGAATGGATGTCACGTGAACTGTATTATTTTGGCAATTAATTTTAAGCTGTAAGCCCCTGAGTCAATGTTTTCTTCCCTCCCCTTTTCTTCTTGTAAGGTTATGATTTCCTTGTATGGTAGGATTGATGGCAGGGGTGTTAAAAGGGACATTCTGTTTTCCCTTTATAATTCATTTGGCTCACTTTCAGTTGACTAACTGATGGACCATTGATTCTGTTTGTTTAATGGAAAGCTCCAAACAGAGGACGTGTATATCTGAGTAGTCTAATGCATTCAGCTGTCTGATCTTGTCATCTTAATTTGGCCCTTGAAACCACACCTTTCTGGTACACGTGACCACAGTATAATTGAACTGTTTTGTAGGTCACTGCAGTCTCCGACTTGCTTAAGAGATGGTCTTGTCTCATCATGCCTGAGTCTTGAGAGTATGTTTATGCTCTGAAGCAGTAAAATAAATATTTTTGTATTTGATATACCTAGTATTTAATGATTTGCCATGGGGCATCAGGAAATCTCCATGTTATCTGATGGTGCCTTTAGGAAAACCTGTATAAATTACAGCTTAAAATAATCTCTTACAAACAATGAATTGTAGGAGTCAAACCTGATTATTTGGGGTTCAGCAAGCTTAGTTGTACCACCATTATCCAACATATTCTCGTGGTCTAGCGAGAACTGCAGTGGGCCTGTGGTTTGTGTAGGTCTAATAGTACAAGTCAATATTTGATCAGACAATAAGACATCTTTTGTTGACAGAGAAGAGACCACAAAATAAAGATTTAATTAAAGAATAATGTATTATAGTAGCTTTACATTTTGAAAGACACACTTAACTGATTTTCATTTTCCTGAAAGTTACAGTCTTAGCAATTTCACTATATATTTTTAAAAACTTTACTGTTGTCTGTGTTTCTTTGTATATTGTTTCCCTCATACTGGATAGATCCTCATAATACACATTTTTTTTAGCTTGAGTGAAGTAGTTCACAAGTATTTTCAGGAGCTGCAGCTGAAGTGAGTAGAAGAATTCTCATCTTGTGATTATACATGAGGATTTCTACAAACATATCTGCTATCCTTATGTTTGTTACATTTTTAATAAACTTTAAATGTCTGCAATTTTTAAAGAAAAAGAGAAGGCTCAGATGCTCCATGCAGTTGAAATGTTCCTATGTCTGTCGTCTTGTTCTGCCTCTATCTCCCCGAAAAGACAGGCTCCTACTTTAGGAAATGCTGTTTGAATAGAATGGAAAAAAACATGCTGTGCAAATAATCCATGTGTGCCTAAGCAATTGGACATTGAGTACTCAGTATTCCTTTATAATTAGATATCAATATTTGAAAATTATGTTACTCTTATTTTCTATAAGACCCGTTTGTTCATTTGCAGCAATGTTGATTGACAACTAAAAAAATATGTAGTTTTTATGTTACCAATAGTACTGGAAGTGCTCCAGCAGAGGGTGCTGAATATTCTTGGTGAGAGATCTGGCCATCCTCTGTAACTACCTAAATGACGATGTGTAAGATTGCTTTTTTTCTTTCGAAAAATGTACTCTAGGTTTGAAAAACCCACTTGCAGTGAGTAGATCATGTGCTTGTTTCTTCAGTCAGTAAAGGTGTAAGAATTTATGTGCAAGGGAGAATGTTTTTAATTGTATAATTTGTGTGGGTTTGGGCTTTTGTCTTTACTTGCTCAGCATTTAGTGGGGAATAACCTAGTGATCAAATATGGTTCGTTCTGGTTATTCATTTTCCTTTATCCTTTTCCCTTTTTGTTTTCCTCTTACAACTCTCAAAACTAAAGCCCATTATTACTGTAACTGTGAATGTTTTGTTTTAAATAATTTTATGTTATTCTCTCTCATTTTTATGTTATTCATTTAATAGTCTAAGTGGAACTTAAGTACCTATCCATTGCCAGTTTATACAGCTTCCACAGCTTTTGTGGTCATAGAGAGGAATGGCTTTGAGGGTGCTCTTTCAGTCTGAAATTGGATATTTTGCAAACTGATTATGTAGCAGAAGTCCTTGAGGGTAACAGGTGGTGTCCTTTGCTTTTTTTTCTCCTCCCCCCAGGTACCTTCATTCAAATAACATAGTTGTTGTACCTGAAGGTAAGTAACCTACCAGCTCACAATAAGTGCCAGGAATCATAAAATATTCATTTTTCTTCTTTCAAGAGGCCTATTTTTCCTTTATTTTCCCATAAAACATTAAAGATTTCATACAAAATATACCAGTGTAGCTCTTAGTTGATAATATCCTTGTTTATGCTATGTTAAATTCTTTTAATGAATTCTCAAATGCACCTAAATGCTGTTTGCTTCAGTTCTAATTGCAGAAAGTGAAAAGTCTAAATGGCGCTCATCTACAGAAACAAAAATCTGGAGTGTCTTCTGCTTTCAGCCAGTTACCACACAGAATATTCTACTCATTTAGATCATGACAGATTTGAAACTTAAAGTATCAAGAACTTGTACTAGTTTCTCTTTCTTGTCTTAATTGTAGAGTTACATGCCCAACCTCAGGAAAGTACTTTAAACTCTTTCTGAATATATAAAATGGGTAGACTTAAAGGAAGGGAATGGAAAAAGTGATTTCAGAGCAGAATCGTCTGAGGGGAATCTAGAAATGGGAGTATTCTGTACTTTGCTTCCCCCCCCCGCCCTGTCTCACTGCCAGCAGTACTGCTTGTTTGATAGATAAGCATTTCTACAAATTATGTCATTCAGTTGTGAGACTGGCTTTAATACGTCAAAATCTGCTCAGACATAGGTGTTAGGTACTGTGGCTTTTTATCCTCTCATAGTCCTATTAAGATTTTAACATTACTGTTGGGTCACATTCACGTTTTAATCTGTTCTCTCACAAGCCATTGGCTCCCTCGTTAAACTGCAGTTTCTGGACCTAAGTGATAATGCCCTCGAAATTGTGTGTCCAGAGATTGGCCGCCTGAGATCTTTACGTCATCTTCGCTTGGCTAACAACCAGCTGAAATATTTACCTGCAGGTAAGTAAAATGTGTGAGGGATTACAGCAATGACAAATTCCATTTGAACTCAATTTGCATAGTGATATGCTCTAGGTTTATTCGTATCTTACAGTTGAAGCATGGTACAACTTACATTTAAAGACTAGGCAGGGATTGCCATTCTATGTATTGTACTAAATATACTCTGTAGTTAGAAAAAAGCCATGCTGTATGTACTTGAGGTAAAAAAGTCCTGAAAAATGCTTCTGAAGTGGGGAAAAAATTATCTATTTAACAGTCTTTGCCATTGTATCAAGAAAATATTGAACTTCCTTGAGAAGACACAAAATGCCAGTGACAACTGGCATTATGATAAAATGATGTTTCTTCCAAATTTCCAGAATATAAAGGATTCCAGTCTGTCCTTCCTTGCTTTTTGCCCAACAGCCCCATACTTGTATTTTCTAAAAAGACACGTCTAGTAGGTTTGCCTATGGCAGTTCTACCTCACTATGACAGTAAATAACAAATGTTTGTCTTGCTAGTTTATAATAAAAAAAGCAAAATTTATTCAAAGTGAATGTGACGCAAAGTCAGAAAAAGTTGACCATAGGCAGATTTTGAATGATTTTTTTTTTTTCCTTCTACATACTTTGATAAGCAGACATAACTGATTATTCTTCTTTCATTGCCCTTGTATCTGTCCAGATGAGATGATGGTGATTTTTTAATACTTCCTTATTTTATATTTTGATGTTTCTCTGGCGTATTTGCATTTTCTGATTTGCAGAGATGATAATCTAGGGCCAGCATTTCAAAAAACTAGTCTAATTTAATCTAACAGAATTAGCTTTTGGCTCTAATTTTAACTAACTTCTCAATGTGACCTTCATGTGTTTGTAAGTTCACATTGCTTATTCTCAAGAAATATATTGCAATTGCTCCTTGAAGTTTTGGGTGCAGAAATCTAGCTGTCCTTCCCATGTACTTTTCTAGGCATAATAAGCTTAATAAGAACAAGTCAAGGGATGACTATGATTAGAAAGAAAAAAATTTATATGACTATGTAAATTCTCTGGAATGAAATTAGATAAACCTGTTAAACATTATGACCTAAGGCCAATAAAATTTCCATCAATTTTCGGATGTCCTACATTCAAAAGAAAGGAGTGACTTGAGTGTGCTTTATGTTCCTCAAAGATAATTTACCTTATGGTACTGTACCATGAAAGAAAGACTTGTTCAAAGAAAAAGTGACACATTTTCTGCAAAACTTCACACGTTAACTTAAAAAGGTTCCAAAAAAGACTTTCAAAAGGATAATTTACATTACTGAAGAGTTGATTTCGAGTCTACCACATTTGATTAGGAACTGGTATCAGCTGCATAGACATGCTGCGTTTAATTTCTCCTGAAGTTTACAAAATTTGGTACTGAGCATTGTCCTTAAGCGCGCCTAGTTTTGCGTGCATGAAAATTTTGCATGCTTAGAAATAATACCGCTGTTGGCTACTGTTGAATCAGAGAATCCAGTGGTGTCTGGTCTTTCTGGTTTTGCTGGTAGTGTACCATCAGTTTATACATATGCCATTATTGCTGTCGTTACTAATCCTGCCTGTTCAGGTGCTGTCACTGTCAACAGGACTGGATGTCATACAGCTTGAGTGTTACCAGTCAGAGCAAGATTAGTCTTTCACTTAGACTGGAGAGTTAATCTGCTGCATTTCTTAAACATAACACTTCCTGAAGAGGGCTTCCAAGCATATTTGCATAGTTTTTCTTTGTGAAATTGCTAATATTTCGAAGATGACTTTATACCAAAATCTTTAAGTTTGAAAATAACATTTATGTTCAACAATTGAAAAAATAGAGCAAAATAGTAGGGTTTGATGAGTTCTTTTATCCTTAATTATATTGGTAGCATGAATCTTCATAATAGTGTTAAACAGCGTTCTGTTAGGAAAGCTAGTAAAGTTAATAAAATGAACTAGGATGAGATGTAATTTCACTGCAGTACATCATTTTACTGTGTGTTAACTGCTTTCTTTACAGCAGATACTGCACTGCAATGCCTTGTTAGGGAAAGACAGCTCTTAATTGCTCTTAATTTATAGTAAGTAACCATTTAAGATACAATTTAGCTTCTACTAGTGCAGCTTGTGCAGAATTTAAAGATTTGCATTAAAAAATAGCTTTCAGGTATAGGTGATAGTCATTTTTTTAAAGTAACTTTTCAAAACTAGTGACCATTTTCTTCCAGACTTAGACCTGCACATATCACACAAATGGCAGTGAACTGTTTATCACAGCAGAGGTTCTAGTTAAGACAGGCTGATCAGTATTCACCTTGTGTAACCACATAGGCCGACTTGCAGCATAATGATGTCATCACATAAAAAGCTTACTTTAGAGTTGTTGCCCTGTCATTCCTCTTGTCTTTCCCTTCCCAGTGTGTGGTGTTACAAGTACCCTCAGTTTTTGTTGAAACTCAGTGGATATCTAGGAGGATACTCTTAGTAATATCCTTAATCAATTGCTAAAAAAACTCTTCATTACAACTGCAGAACAGTTGGATGGTAAACGTTTGCCATTAAGTGTCTGAACATCCACACTTTTCTATTGCATTTTGTATTTTAAGAATGATTCTCTGTTGTGTCTTCCTTAACTGTGATTAAGAACTGAAAGAAACAATGCAATTAATAGCATAAGTTGATTCATTATCTATTTTTAATGTTTTTGTTCCACAATTCACAATTAATGTTGATTTTTAGTATTTAATATTTGCCTTATAGAAGTCTGGCATAACTCTTTTTTAAACCATTGAAATAGTATGCATCATGAAGCCGTATAAAGATTTATGTCTTCAGTCTGTAGACATTCTTCAGACTCTAATAAAGGTTGAGCCTGTGCTGCTGTTTATCTTCAATGTGATGGGCAAGATTTTGGTCTCTTAAGTACTTGTTTTCATTAAACTTGCGAGAATTTAATAATGAAGACCTCTATTCTTTTCTCAGGTTTGGTCATGATTGTCCAACTAGTTTGAAGAAGTTACTTTAGGGGCGGAGGTGGGGGAGAATGATGAAAATATATCATGAATGCTTAAGTCTTGGTTTCCTGAAGAAATCAGGCAATACAGGATTGATGGGGGGGGAAAGGGCCTTGGAGATTAGAAAGCACTTTCTGTGCTGTGGCACTCTTGTAGTGTAAAGGATAATCCTACCTTTGTGCTGAGCAAACACTAGCAAATCAGTGTCACCCATGGATAAGATCAAGTACTTTGGCCTCAAGGCACTTTGCTTAATAGTGCGCTACCACTGAAACAATGGGACTTCCATCACGCATCGTTAAATTGTTGTGAGAATTGTTGAAAGATGACGAAGCTAAACTTGATGAGAAGCAAAGTGAAAAATTTGTCCAGAAGCAGCATGTTGAAATTGAAATATAATATAAAATGGCTGGAAGAAAATGCTTTGTGAAATTCTCTTGAAGTCATGTTTTGAATATACTTTGGATAAAGTTAGTAAGTGGACCAGCTTCTGCCTAATGCGGAGTCATCAGTATCTAGGTTCTGTGGTAATCAGAATCACTAACTGAGAGACTCTGACAGGAGAGCTGATTAAAAGAGTTGCAAATAAGTAAGAAGATGAGATTTAATATTATTAAGTTCTCTTGAGCCCTTTATTGAAATGCACAGCATTTTTTTGTTCTGCAAACTGTAAATCTTGTAGCTTCTGTCTTTAACAATTTCTTGGTTCTTTTGTTTGGCTCTGCTGTATATAATTCTTGAACATGCTGTAAAGTTTTGTGAAGTTTTGTACTATTTAACTGTAGCACTTAAATAATCTAAATTCTTGAGGGCCATTTGGAAATATGTAATGCCAGAGATTTTATTTGAAAAAATCTTAGAGTTGCAGCATAAACAAAATATGGTTATTATTTGATATTATTACATTAGTTCATGTGTAAGCTTGACTTAAGAGTTGACATTATGTTTTCATAGTAGCTTAACTTTAGATTTTAGGATTTCTCTTTATTCAGAGAATTGGTGTCTCATTTTAATTTAGAATTGTATTTAGTCCTATATGAATGTGCTCTCAGAAGTACATTTTCTGAATTTTCTCACTTATGAATGACTGATTAGGAAGTTCCCCTTTGTTTCTGATGTTTATAATACATGTGATATTTCAACTCCTTTCATTCTTGAGAAATTGTATTTCTTTTCTCTTTGTGTAAGCATTATTGCATCATTTGCAAAAAAAAAAAAAACAAAGTAATCCAGTGAAATATACTGGAAAAATGATTCTTCAGGAGTTCCAAAGCCAAAGTTATCTCTCAGTTTTGCTGTGTTACCATTTAGATTTGATTTGGCTTTAGCCTTGGAAACTTTTGATTTTCAGATTTACATTTTGGTCTTGTAGTTTAGTGAATGCACGTTTGTCCGACAGATGACTTAAAAAAGAGTGAGTTATACTCAAAGTAGGACTTAAGTTTCTTATTTGACATGGATTAGATTTTTTTTTTTATTGCACATTACTTGAGATATACTTCTCCTTAGAAATGGCATGTTGTAGCATCTTGTTCTTAAGATTTAATTAAAAATGAGGTTATGTTTACTCAGCACATGTTGGAGTTAATTATAGATTTACTAAAATGAAAAGCTTAATGTTTTGCCAAGTCAAGAGCAAAAGCTAAGTAATTAAACAAAGAATAGGGTATGGTTTATGATCCCAGCCCATCTTTTGGCAAAGTTCCCTTTAAGAAGGGGGGGAAAAAGAAATACATCAGCAGTTGTCTTTACATGGGCTAGACCAAGTTTCCCTTTGTGTTTGTTGTCAGGGAACTTTAAAAACCAAGAGTTGAGCACATTGATCAGGCAAAAAAACACCCGCAGTCAAATAATACCAAACTTCATGTAAACTGCGTGATGCTATTTCTTAATCTGTAGGGTGAAAGTGCAGATGACTGGGGAGCACCAGCAATTGCTGTTGCTGAAGGGGGGTACAGATCTCTGCAAGAGTCAAAGGCAGGTTTAGCAAATGCCCTTTCTTCCCCATATGAGGAGATGTGTGGCTTCCATTTCAAATTGACATTTCCATGCTGTCTCTTGAGACTTCTGCATATTGCATCCACTTCTTGCCATTTTTCTTCATTTAGGTAGAATCTGAAGGAAATTTATTCATCTGCCTTTGGTGTTTTCAAAGTGCAAACTGCAACAATATTTAGGGGAGGTTAATAGCACATATACTCTTCATTTCATTTCTGTTCAAATCCTTTTCCGTTTTAAGGCAAAATGTTTTAGAAATATAGTCGGTTTAAGCCTCATTAAAATACATTTGTAGTCTTATAACACTTCATCTTCAAAGCATTTGAGAAAGATCCTGTGAAGCTGATAAGGGAGTGTTATCCTCATTTTATAAAATGGAAAAAAGTGTTTGTACAGAAGTGATTTGCTCCAGGCCACAGCATCAGTCAGTGTTACCCAGAAATAGAACATGGGTGTTCCCATTCCATTTGTTAAGACCACACCTTTTTTGAGGTTGATCATATTTAATATTGGGGAGGATTGAGTCTTTCTACCCGTTATTAGGAAATTAATAATTACCTTTCCATAATTAATAACTCTCTAAGTTAATAGGAAATTAATAGGGGTAAGATCAGTGAGGTTTTGTAACTGAAACAACTTGTGCTTCCAGAAGGCTGGAAGAGTTCATGAAGATGAATTTTGAAAAATATAACTTGCAGATAAACACTAGATCATTTTCTCTTGCATAGGTAACTCCAGTGGTAATGACAGGAAGGGTTCAATTGTTATTAAAATTATAAATCAAACTATAATTGTTGATTACTGCTTTGTCTATTTATAAAGTAACCCTCAATGTTAATTGATTATTCCTAAGTCTGTTTTCCTTAGGAATTTGCTTTGCTAATTGGGGGCAAGAGAAACTTTGAGACATGAAAACTGCATATTCATTTCTCACTTTTTTTAAGTTGCTATAAAGTACAATATCTGTATTTACTATTCATACTAGTATTTCACGGGTAAAGACTTCTTGAATACCCAACTTAGTAATTCTGAGTAGAGCTCAATATGAGGTATTTTGGTAAATCTTAAAGCCATATAAACATAACTTCTTCCCTACTTCCTTTTCACAGTAGATTTCCACTGATCGTGGGTACAGCATGCAAATAATTCTATTCTTATTCTAGAACCTAGCATTAAAATATGCAGTCCTAACTCATTTTTTAAACTTGTTTTCCATATTTTGATATAGAGCCTTCAAAATGGGGGGGAATAATTTTGCCCCCCCACCTTCCTTTCTGCTTTTATTACTGTCTCTGATAAGGGCAGACCGCTTTGATACTTAATAAAGTTCTTTTTTTTTTTTTTTTTTAATAATGATTGTGACTTTAAAAGCAAAGGCACAAACTGATGCAGACCCTGTTCTTTTTTCAGAGTTGGCATAACCTTAGTCCACTCTGCTTTCCTAATTTAGTAACATGTATAAAAATATGCACGACGGGACAGGTTTGGTACGCCAGGCACCCATCCAGGAGTGTGGTGTTTTTAAGTAAATGGACTTGTGGGGATTTGAGGAAAACATAGATTAGGTTACATGAGCTTTGCACTCTCTAAGTATATGACTATTTAAAGGAGCATGGACTTCTAAATAAAAATATCTTTTAATTATTATCATAATATGTTGTTTTCCTTGAAGTAGGTTGATGCCCAATTATTAAAAATAATTTTTTCTTTGCACAGATCTGTAAAATATATGCTGTTTAATAATTCATTTCTAGATTCAGTTTACTGTATAAAACCAAGACTCAGCATACTAAGGTTTACATTAGCTCTTAGGTTCAACAACAACAAATTTTTTTTTTTACCTAAATCAATGCAAAACTTACCCACACTTGCCTGTTACTGTATTGTTTTTTCATATTAGAATTAGTAAGTCTTCAGTAATTATGCTGTATTAATGTAGAAGCACAATAAAAATAACTGATAGTATCTTTAAAACATTCTTTGAATTTCTAGGAGGAAAAGATTTTTATGTGTTTTGATCTTGTATAAACTCCAGTACAGCCCTGTCCTGACAGCCTGTAAGGACTGAAATTTTTTTAAGAAAAATGTCTCCTAGGAAATGATAGCAGAGAGTAATCTCTGAAGAGTTAGGAACAAAATGGCAATGTGGATGGTTACTGATTGTCATTGGAATTTGTGACCTAAATAGAGATGACCACAGCACAGGATAATGTATTGTACAAGTGGTATTCCTTACAGATTAGCTTTCATGCATGTCCAAACACAGTGGTACCTATTTAATTAAAGGATGTTGATTGTGTGAGATTTTACAACAGACTCTGCCTTGCTCAAACATTTGGTTTGGGTTAAATTCTCAGAAGGACTACTAGTACTTCTGAGTGCTTTAAATTTATGGGGAGGGAAGTGAAGACAGAGAATAAAAAAATTCCATTAAATTCCTGGAAATTTTCATTAACTGAAGTTTTTCCTGTATACCCTCACCTGTATAGTGTGTCAGAATGAGTCATCTGTGTATGCAGAGCTGCTCGCTATTCTCTGTTTGTCTGCTTGCCCCTTTGTATGGTTATTTTTTGTCAATCCCCCTACTGTTGAGGGGCTTTTAAAAGCCTCTTTGTTAGTATCATACAACATTTTTTAGTATACCATGGAAGGTTCATAATGTCACTGGATGCTGGTAGCAAAAATAGTAGTATAAACACATAGTCAGAAAAATTCTAGAGCTATAGTTTAAGCTTAAAATGTTGTCCTAATGTATGCTTTTGTTCCAACACTTCTTCCAGATGGCCTTCTATTGGGTGTACTGGAACTGAAGTATTTCCCGTAACTGTAGCAGAAATGACGTTAAAAACAAAAAAACCCAACAAAACTATCTCTTTCAACAATGGCCTGTGGTATTCCTCATGGTGTTGCACAGCAGGTTCTCAAAAATGCATGTGCTAAGTATGTATGTGTTGTAATTCATTAATCTGAAAACTAATAGGAAACAGTTGGAAGAAACCATCAATGTCTTTCATTGTAACATTTAAATTATGTATTCAAATATTGCTTTGTGTACTAGGCTTATTGGACTAGAAAATTCCATCTTAAATTTTGCTATTGTAATTTAGCGCAATCACTGGAAAAAGTATTTGGAAATTAAGCTATTTTAATGAGCATGTTTTTAGTTAAGGAATTGTGATATGGCTCAGTGCATCATATTTCCAAATACCTGCAATTTTATAAAACATAGGTCATAAAACAGCTTCTGTGGTCATTATGTATCCAGAAAAGTGATCAGGGACAAACTGAAACTGGCATTGAGGTTTCATGGTAGTAAATTGAAAGCTAAAATCCTATTGAAGCAAAAGGCTAATGACCAAGTGCTGGAGTTTTCTAATACTAGTTTTACAATATTTAAAAGTCACTCAAAATTGTAACTTGACCTTACTGATTTCGATTTTTTTCTTCTTTCTTATGTATTTTAGCAAGATGATAAAGATTTTGGATCAATCACTTTCTTAGATCCCTACTTTGGTTTTGGTGATGCTTTAATTTGAAAAATCTCTGCCTGGTTGAGGTTTGACTATATCTAAAACATGAACAGTGTGCTCATTTAATTACTGAGTTCATGAAAAGATCCAAGAGTGCCTGAGAGTAGGGTGCTGTACATCAGCATTTCAGACCATGTTAAGTTCATTTGAATTTTTCATATGGTCTGGGCAGGGATTGACCTGTAAAGGTTCACTTTTTATGTGATAATTCTTATTGGCCACAGAATCTTGGTGAAAGTTATGGTGGTATCACACGTCTGGAAAGAGACATCTTTCAGAATGACACCATGTGAGTTCTAATCATTAAAATACTTTTTTATTATATTGTATTCCTGGTAGAAAGAACATTATTTTAGAGGGTAAGAATATGTCAGTGCAAGGCTGCCTGTGACCTGCTGTTGCGCAATTTTTTATTTTCAATTTTGATTTCCTTTGAAGCATCAAAATCCCAGATATTTATGGGTTTAGTGCTTTGAAACTGGTTACTGAGAATGGGCCAATGTTGCCATTTGTTCCCTACTATTCCATCTGAGATCCTTGTGAAAGTTGCCGTGCATCAAACTTGCAGAATCTGGCCCCACCAGCCCCATATGTCCCTCCCCACCCCCCAGTTCCTTTCCTTCTTGGAAAAGGAGTTAGTAGGAGACCTGGTAAGGTGTAGGTGAAATCAGGATGGAGCAGAGAAGAGCCAGCCTAATTACTACCAGTGGTGCTCTGAAGCCTGTTGTGCTTCTGGCTTTGCAGTACTCCACTTGCGAAAATAAAAATCTTTGCTGGAACACGTATGTTTTCTAAGCTCTGGGCCATGGGCTTTCCCCCTGGTAGCCGTCCCCCTCCAGGGCTTTTAGATAGGAGATAAAGGAGGTGTGCCAAGATACAGGAGTTTGAGTGCTGCTTTTAATGGTGAGGTACTTGGACGATTGGTGCATTCCTGAGAGTATGGGAGCAGATTTAACTGGATTCTCTATTGTTAAGAGATTTGGTACTGCCTCTTGAATCCTGGCTTATTCTTCTGTTCAGCAGTCCTTGATTTCTCAAGTCACTGTAAGCCTTGTTTCTCCAGGGGTTTTCCTCTTTTCTGTGGCGGGTGGACAGGAATTTTGAATATGTTGAGAGTGCTTTAAGTAATTGTGACAAGCATTCATCTGAAGCTTAAAACTTTATGAAGATGTTGGAGATCTTAAATGTAACTGTGGAAGCATGGTAGTTATGTTGCATGTTCTTATGCCTTTTTATTAAATAAGGAATCTTAAGTACAATTCATTTCAACACAGTTCATTAAACATAAAATTGTATAATATTTTTCTAGTAAACTCAATTTGAGATTTCTTAAATGTAAATTGTTAAAATACAGATTTAAAAAAAAAAGTCATCTTTCATGTCTAAGTAACTTCCAAACTTTACTTCAAAAAGTCAGCCAGTCACATGGCATATGCAAAATACTAAATTGAAAGGAATTTAAAATGAAATACTGATTTCAGTGCTAGACTGAGAAGAGGTCTGTAGATAATAAAATCAGTAATAGGGTGACATGGAAATGCTGCTACCACATACAAATAGTTCATACAGTAATGTACAAAGTAGTCTTTCAAACATCTGACAGAAGAAATGACAACCTGAATTTTCTAGGGTATATGAGAACAGAGCCCTGATGGAATTAATCTACCCTGTTCTACTCTCCGCTCCTGCAATCATTAGAGCTGCCACTTGGGAACAGAGGGCTTCTGAAAGAAAGTCTTTTGACCTTTGAATATACTCCCAATGACATGCTGAGCCGGAGGCCACAAGGCAAAAGTGGGAAGTTTATGCAGCAGTATATAACTTTAAAGAACATTAAGTTGTCATTGCTGCTTTGATCAGTGATAGAGTATACTTTGATAAAACTCAGATAAAGGGCTTCAGGCTGTAGCATCAAAACAATGCATTCTGTTCCTTTTAGTTTGAAAAATGTATTTCTACAGTCTGTTTTTAAAAACTGGAATGTGCTTGTGAGAACTGATTAGACCTGGCACGCAGACCTAAATAATGAAGGTCAAATAGAATTATTTGGTTTTTATGTTTTGATGGTTTGAAAACTTGGGTTTGAGATTTATGGACAGGACTCATTGTGACACAGTTATATACCACAGAAAAAAATAAGTCTGAAAGTGGCCACAGTTGTGTTTGAATTCAGTAATTATTCCATTTGTGGTGTTTGTTTTATGTGAGTTTATTGACTGCATAGCAGAGGAGAGGAAGGAGAAGTGGAGGGTCTTTGGTTGCTTTTGGTCAGTCTTACTCCTGTGGAGTTGAATCTAAGATGTATAAAAGCAGACTACCAGGAATTTAATTTTGTAATTCTGTAGGTATGTAATTCTGTGTTGTAGTCTTGCTCTGAGTCTTTGAAGGTGTTAGTTACATAAATATATCTGAAAATCCATGAAGACTATAAAAACTAACATTCCTTGGTGCTTTAATTTATGTATTACCTGCGTGGGCTCTAAAGCTCTACAGATCATTATTCCATTCATAGCTCTGGCAAATCCCCTCCCACCCCGAAATTCTTGGTGGCATCTCTGATAATCTTCATAACTGAGAAGGTATGATGCTTCATTGCTTGTCTGGCTGATTTGCTGTACAACTGTCTTCAGTACTGTTGAAAATGAATGTAGTCACTGTTGTATTTATTACAATAGAATGCTTGGACCTATGTTAAGACATTTGGGCAGGGGTGTTTGCTTTTGTGTTTTCAAAAAACCAAAAAAACTAACCCCAAAAGAAATCTTTAGGATTTTTCAACTGTATTCTTACATAAGAAAAAAACTACATTAAAATAAAATTCACGTAAGTTACTGTAACTTTTTTTAAGGTGTCATGCCCCTCCTTTTGGAACTTCTTCCCTCAACATGCTGAATCCTTTACTGAGCCCAGCAAAGCCTCTTCTTTGGAATTTGATACAAGGGTTTTTCCATGTTATGGCTGGCAACAGACATGTTCTGAGCAACATAGCTTGGGGCTGTCATGAGGCGGATTCTCCTTCTTGTGCAATGCATGTACTAGCCTGTCTTTATGAGAAGAAGAATATGGGACTTCTAGTAAGTCTTTTCCCTTTGACTGTCTGTTTTTATAAAAATCATCACTTGTTCTTGAGAGTTAACATATTCCAAGAAATTAAACTGAACTTGAGTGATCATATAGTGCCTAATATCAGACTAGCTTCCTAAGTAAAGGAATTTCAGAAAAAGTTGGTTTGTACTTCATCTGTCAGCACTGAATTCTTCTGATCATTCTGATAGTAAAGATCTGACTTTACTGATTGCCTGGTTCAAGGCACATATGATGTATATGAAGTTCACTTGTGAAACTTCAGAACAGATGTTTGTTAAAATACTTATAAAAGTCTTTTTAGAACTGTTACCCAAAAGCAAAACTGAACTTAAAGGGGGTTTTAAGATGCTTAGGGCCTCTCTCATAAACATTTGCCAATAGCTGTTCACATGGGTGGAGACAGATGTGTATTGACAAGGCTGAGACTAAACCTCCAAGATGGAGAGTTGAATGTATGCTCAGAAAGATGTGTTTCATATACAAATGGTGTTTGTGTTTCTGTGGTATGAAAACTTCTTTAATGCAGACAATCTGTTCAATAGCATTTAGTCAGGGTTTCAAAGAACCTCAGCTTTGAACAGGTATTAAACTGTGAGCCTTTTTTCTCTGAAATTTTTCATCGGTTTGTAAATGTGTGAAAAAGGAAATGGTAGTAGTAACTGCTTTGCAAATTCCAGGTTTACATTAGGAATGCCTTACTGATTTCAGAATGTTGTACTGCCTAAGGGCTCTAACTTCGTTTTGCTGCACTGACTTATTTCAGGAAGGTCCTAAGCAAAGACTAAGTAAGCCATACAAGCAAAACCAGCTTTTCAGGAGGGTTATGTCCATGCTTACTGCCTTTACTGATACTGTTTTAAAATAAAAAAAATGCTGAAAACTGCAGTTTATTGTATACTGCACCACCATAACGACGTTGGTGAAAGTTAAACAGTGTGTATCTGCTATGCCAGCACATGGCTGCAAACTTGTTGCAAACTTGTTCATGAAATTGAGTAGTTGTTAGTTCATAGACCCTATTCAGTTATTTAGTGTTTGGAAGAAAATTACCTGTTGACTAAAGTAATTTGCTACTCGTTTTTCATGTACAACCTCTTACTAATTCGAAATATTTGAGATTCTTTTTTGTTGCACCAAATTAACAGTTGTGACAAGAAGAAATTAGCTCTTGAAGCTTAGTTTTTGAAATTTTTGGGGTTGGGTGTTAAAAGTTAACTTGTTTTCCCCTTAAGTCTTTATAAATAAAGTTATCTATGAATGTACTTTTGTCTCTTTGGTTCCCTTCGTTTTTTTTTCCTTTCCCTAAGCTCTCTGTAACTTATGTACAGTGATTAGCTACATTAACGGGTAGTTGATTTTACTTGTGCATTAAGCAAATGGAATTTACTAGTAGGACTTGAGTGCTCAGGGAAGCTTGGAGAACAGTGTCATTCAGTCTTTGAACAAACACAAATTGTTAGTGCTGTGCAACAGAAGAATTTTAGAATGTATTGATTTCCATTTTGACCTTTCTGGCCAAATATAATTGTCTTTTATACATACCATTGTGAGAGAGTTAAAATACTACTTGTTATCGACATCCTTGTTTTTACTCAGCTAGTCTTAAATAAATTGAGGCAAAATAAAATGCATTGTTTACTAACATTAAATCTAAATGGAAAAAGCTTTTAAAGAAAATGTGTAGAACTGGAGGTATTATGTGAGATTAACTTTCCTGTGGTTCATGTCACACACAGAGTTTGATACCTGTATTTCAGTTATCTTAACTTTATCACAGTGGTATTTAAAATAAAGACGGGTGTTTAACTTAGCATTGTCTAAATCTGCATTAAATTGTCATTCTTTATGGAAGGCTTTGATACTGAGCAACTGCAAGTATACTCCAGTTGGTAATTATTTAATGTTTGAGAGCTTTATGGACTAAGACTACTTACTTGTGTTGCTAAAGGAATGCAATTTGGAATGATGGGGGGGGGGAGTATAATTACAAGCCTTACTTGTCGTCTTTTGTGCTGATTTGAAACACTAAACAGCAGTATCTTCCACTGATTAAGATGAGGCTTGCAGTTGCTCTCAGCATTTTGAAAATCAGAACATTGCTAGTGTTGTTTGAAGTCAGATGTCTTCTTTTTTGGTGATAATCTTAGTTAGAAACTGTTAGTAGTTGGTCCATGCCATTTTCTCAGTAGTAACCACATCATTATAGTAGTGCCTGCCTGCCCTCCTCAACTGCTGAATTAGCGAGTCTGGTGGGTGGCCACACACTGATGAGCACAAATGAGCCGGGCAAGTGAGGAGGAGCAAGAGAAGCTCCTGTTAATGCTGCTAGTAAAGGGCATCTGAATCCATAGTTTATATTTAAGATGCACCTCTATTATAGTGGGAATACTTCATGTGAATGTTTAGCCAGTCCCTCCCATGTAATTACTGTTGCAATTTGTAGTAACTTCCAGTGGCCTGGAAGAATTCTTATTTTCATAGGACTTCAGTTAAAACAATCCCATCCATTAGCATTCCTTTGAAAAACAGATATGGTGACTCCACTGCCCTAAGAGTGGTTCCAAACTAAAGAGCTTCCTTTGATTCTTTTTCTTTCCCTCACCCCACTCAAATTTGTAGTTGCATTTTTTTTTGTTATGGGGACAGAGTTTACCTTCAGGGAAGAGGGTTCTTTCATATCTCCCAATAGTAATATAAGTAAGCATAATTTGGCTTGATATAGCATAATACTTTTCCACTGAAAGATGAAAATCTAACCTGGACCTATTGCTTTTGTTATGCATTTAGTTACTTCTTGGTGAGGAAGGAAAAAAACCCAAACCCACCCACCTCAAGAAAAGGAAGAAAGATGTGTCTGTTTCCAGTTGGTTGGAAACAGATGATAGCAACAGTCACAACAGATAGGTCTTTGCTTGGATTATTTAGACACTAGTGTAGTAACAAGTTAGGAGCTACTAATCTATATTTGTCGGAGAGACCAGTCCATTGTGTTGATCTGAAGTTTTTCCTTTGAAGAAGAAGAAAGGAAAAAGCTGCCTGAGAATTTATAGCCAGGACTGGCCCTGTCTCTGTGGCTTCCTGAGTGTCCTGGTTTCAGCTGGGATAGAGTTAATTGTCTTCCTAGCAGCTGGTACAGTGCTATGTTTTGAGTTCAGTATGAGAAGAATGTTGATAACACTGATGTTTTCAGTTGTTGCTAAGTAATGTTTAGTCTAAAGTCAAGGATTTTTCAGCTTCTCATGCCCAGCCAGCGAGAAAGCTGGAGGAGCACAAGAAGCTGGCACAGGACACAGCCAGGGCAGCTGACCCGAAGTGGCCAACGGGGTATCCCATACCATGTGATGTCACATCCAGTAGATAAACTGGGGGGAATGGGGACGGGGGTATCACTGCTCGGGGACTAACTGGGCGTTGATCAGTGGGTGGTGAGCAATTGCACTGTGCATAATTTGTACATTCCAATCCTTTTATTATTACTGCTGCCACTTTATTAGTGTTATCATTATCATTATTAGTTTCTTCTTTTTATATTCTATTAAACTGTTCTTATGTCAACGCATGAGTTTTGCTTCTTTTCCCGATTTTCTCCCCCATCCGACTGGGTAGGGGGGGAGTGAGTGAGTGGCTGCGTGGTGCTTGGTTGCTGGCTGGAGTTAAACCACGACACTGAGCCATCCTTGATACCTCTTTAGGATGCTCATTTTGTTTGCCTTCATTTTAGGTGATTACTGGTTTGTACTTAATCAAAGCAGCGTACTTAAGTAGCCATCTCTAGCTGACTGGCATTTTGAGTTCAAATTATTAGCTCTTTATTTTACGCACAAAGTTTTTCTGGAAGGCTTTTCCCCCTCTTACCATGTAGTGATATTAGTGCACAGTGAACTGTAGATGATGTGCAGCAATAAAGATGGTAAGACATAAACAAAACAAGAAAAATGTAATAGGTCTTATGCTTTATTCATTCACATTTGTTTATGTTCATACCACTCAGGAACACCCAGAAAAAGGAAAACAGCTGCTCCTCAAAGGAAAGACAACAGCAAACCCACATCACTTCCTAAATAAGAGACTTTTCCGTAAGGTGCTAGCAGAATTTTTCATGCAATATACTTGACAAAGTACGATTCTGTCTCTTCACACTTCATTTTGGCTCCTCTGCCCACAATTTGGGATATTGTTTAATAAAACCATAGAATAATATTAATATGTTAATTTCACATCTATTACATATTTGTGTAGCAGTAGTAATTTGCTGTGGGGCAGTAAAGTACTAGGCAAAGTACACTAGAACAAAATGAAAGGATAGGTTGTCTTCTAAAGAAAAAAAAAAAAAAGACCAAACAAAAAAACCAAAACCAAACCAAACAACGGCAAACTTGATTGTTTCAGGGCCTTGAGCTTCCTTTGTGCATAAACTTTTTTTTTTCCCCTCCTTATCCTTTTTGCCCCTTCACCCACCTTTTCCACTTTTCTCGTGTATGTTAATTTCTGGCATTTTTATAATCTGATTTGTTCTAACTGTTCTCAGTGAGACCATCAAATTATGGAAGAAAATGGAATTCCAAACCTGCACTGGGGGGAAATATGGAGCATAACCTGATAACCATTCTGGATCTGTGCTCTCTGTCTGGTGCTTCAGTGCTGATGCTGAGAAAAGCACAGAGTGCTGGACCCATAAAATGCACAAGGCTGCCAGTTTTGTTAATTTAAGCTTAATTATGGTAAAAGATGGGGAACCACTGACCTTTTAGATGAGTTTGGTTTAATGAGACCCTCATGCCTGATGGCTGTTTTCAGCTGCTTTTAGCTGAACTAAAATTACTGTTTAGCAAGATTGGCCTTTAGAAAGCCACTTTTCTTCACCTTTGCTTGTGAATGATGGTACAAAATAAGTAAGACTTGGTACTAAATTGGCTTGTGGTATTTAGAAAGGTTGAGGAAAAAAAGATGCTATTTGGGTATGTTCAATAGAAGTATGTATTTTTCACTTGGTTTTGAGTTTTGCTGCTTAAATGTTTTGGAGAAGAGTCAATATAGTTTATGGCTGAAGTAGGTGAAACTGAGAATTGGGAACATTTTTGAGGTGTTACCCCAGAAAATCTTTTTCCCTGTTCTTTCCAGCCAGGATGTGTGTGTGAAATGCAACCATAAGTATGGTTAAAAGTAATAGATTCAAGTTTGATCAGCTGGGATAGAGGCCTTTTTTCATAGAATTTTTATGGGTTTGAACTCATATTCAGCACCTTATTTTAAAATAGGTTATTCATAAAATAGTTGCTGCAGTATCAAAATGTCTCTTCCAGGCCCTCTTTTTTTTTTTTTCTTTAAATATTGAGCAAGTATTAGCCTACATGTGAAAAATACAAGGAAAGAATCACCTTCAGGTGAGTTAGGCTTGAGAAACAGAACATTTTTCAAGCTCTTTCGCTAACAATACAGTAACAGATTGCATACAGCAGTGTCAAAATGTAAATGTGATTCAATTTGCCTCCCCCTTTCTTTGTCCTTAGATCTAATGATGCCAATTTTCAGTTATGGTCAAACTTCCTTGTTTGAAGATGGCACAGGTCTATCATAAGTGCCAATTTGTGCTAGAAAATTTAATTTTTATAGGCTATGAAACGTGAGCTGCGTGGTAGGACAGTAAATGTAATGTAATATATAATAGGATATTTAATTTGTTTTAACCATCTTAAAATCTATTTAAGTCTCCTGAGACATCCCAGAGCAGATCTAAAGGAGATCTTTTCTATCAAGCTTTCAGTGATTTAAACTTACATTTCCTGTCCATTACAGTTTTAACTGGTAAAAGTATTACAGTTCAAATTCACAGGCATGTATAGAGACTTGCATTTTTTTTCTAATGGGACAGGTGATAAGCTTTTTAAGTATGAAAGACTTCAAAACACCTTTTACTCACTGTTGCATGGTTTTATAGCTCTAATAGGAAAATGTATCTTGTACTCAGGTTCATGGAAGTTGATTAAAACATTATTTCAAGGGTGAAGTATGGTCGCCACTTTTAGGACTTTCTGTTCTTTTCCTGAAGCAACCAAGGTCCTTTTTAGACCGCAGTATAGAGAGGGATCACTGGGTGCATAAAGGCTAGTGCTTCACAATCACAGCCAGTCATCACAGCACTTGATTCTGTAAGGATTCGTAGGAATATGTCCCTCTGGGTACCACAAGCTGGAAAACATTACTCTATGTTATATAGGAAAGATTTTTAGTACAGCGTGTTGCAGCCTTAAACAGCGACATGCTGCTGGCATTGCAGAGTGGATGACAGGCAAGGGAGAGGATCGCCTCCATGTTAGAACCCTTTGGTAGCAGGGTGGTAGATGTAAATGTTTGTAGGATAATAGCAAGATCATCATTATTGCCTACAATACTAAGGTATATTAACATACTTTCCTGCTCTGAAGCTGGCTATATATAGAAGTTGCATTAGTTATTTTCACTGGTGGCTCATTATCCTTAGGTGGTGAACCAGTATAGCTGATCCTTCTCTTCCTTCATTGTTTCAAGCAGAGACCTGACTTGCAGCACCTTCTTATGATCCTTATTTTCTGTTATTTCTCACTCCATTGCAGTCACTTCAGTCTAAAAGTTCTTGCTCTTCTTCCTGTATGATAATTTGGTTCTCTATCATATTAGCAATACTTTAAATGCTTGTGTCAACAGCAAACTAAAACCTAGGGATTTTTTAACCAAGGTAGAAAATAGAAATTCTACACAAAGTAGACCCTTGAGGAACACCACTAGTAATGTTTTCTCCAGCCCAATAGTTTGCCATGAGATGTGATACTCATATGTTACCATTAACCAAAAAATGTCATTGAAGAAAGATAAGCCAGTATAACATGATTTACATTTGGAGAGATCTGGGTTGCGTTTTCATTCTGCTTTCTATTTATGTTCCAGTCATTGGTTACTCTTGGTTGCTCTTTCCCCTTAGAACAGTTGTTACAAGATACTGAAGAGCGCCAAGTTCATGTTAACAGGGCTTTTTTGAACACAGGTTCCACATTTCTTCTCCAGCCCTAGGCTGCTATCCCAGAAAAAGTCTTATTCATTGAGAATCTTTGTGCCTGAGCTTGCAATTTTGATAGATAACCCATTTTTTCAGCGTTCTGGGATGGAAATTTTTTAAGCAGCCTCATTTCATTTTAGTAATGGATGTGGTAATTTTCAGTGCTTTGTCCTTGTTCCCATGAGGTATTCTGTCTCTGTCCTCATACACAGCATTATTCTTACAAGAAAAAATGATGCAAAAAGCTAATTTAATATTTGGTCTTTCCTCCTAATTTCTACCCCTTGTTGACACCAGTTCTTCATTTCTTGCTCTTTATTTCTTGTTGAGAAACCTTTTGTTTGACGGTGAGTTCCCATTTTCCTGGCCTACTGGCAGTTTTCATTTAAGTTCTGTGACGTGACCTCTAAGTGCCAGCTCTCTCTGCTGATCAGTCCCTTTTTCCATTCCTTGTAGGTTCTCTGCTTTCTCTTAATATCCTGCTTTGAGGTGCATTCTCATGCAGGTAGGTCTGTAGCCTTTCCTGTCCCCTTTTTTCCTTTACTTGGATGGAAAGACTCAGATAGCATTTGATTTAAAGTAAATCCATGCATTCCATACACTCAAATCCAATTGTGTATGTGTTTCATATATGTTTGGATGAAATTTTGGGTTATGGCCCAACAGGGAAAGGTGGGATTGCTCTTGAAATGTAAAGAAAACTGTTAGTTATTTTCGAGTTATGCAGCTGGTAAGGCCTGTACCCCCAGAAGGTTAAGGAAGTTTGAATTGCCTTTGGCAATTATTATATGTTGCATAGGCTGCTTACTTCCAGATGTTTTTTCTTCCTTCATGTAAAGCCATGGGAATTAAAGACTGGCATTTAAACCATCTGAATCAGAAATAGATTTTTTTCTTTCCTGATGCTAGGTATGTTTATACAAAGGCAATCTGTTAGAAGGCCAATAATTTTGGAAATTTCCTGAAATCTTTCAAGGTTTCACTTTCTCTCTCTTTTTTTTTTTTTTTTTTTTTAAAAGGTATGCTGATGTGTCTTTTCTCTTTGTGTTGAGAGAGAAATGTATTTGGCAGTTTTTCTTTTGAAAACCCAAATGCATGTGATGACAGTTCACTTGTCCCTTTCTCCAAGGGGCTGGGAAAGCTATTACCATGAATGCAAAGGCTGCTTTTTGGAGCCACAGTAATCACTTCTGAATCTTCGTCAGGGATGAAAAAGATAAATAGTCAAGTGCTTGCAGTTTTAGAATACAGGGAAGTATTTATGTGTATGTCTCTGTCACTGAAACCACCTTTAGGAGGCTGTAGGCAGGACTCTGTGTATAAGCCTGCGCTTAAGTTTCTGTGAAGTAAGGTAGTGTGCAGATTTACAGTCTGTCAGCCACTTCGTGTGTACAATGCCATGAACACATTTGTACCATACGGCCAAGCCACAGAATTGCCCAGCTATATGTGAAGGCAGTAATCTGTGCAGATGGACATGACTGAAACACTTGGGTCCAAAGAACTAGCAACAGGAACTTAACGTCTGGACTCAGGTCTTTCTGATTAACAAAGCCACTGAGGATTTTCTTCTGGCTTCTGATATCAAAATGGGGTTCAGTGCTCTGCCGTGTTGATTTTGATAGTGTTAATCCTAGAGCTAATATAAACTTTAAATTATTAATTTATGAATTTCATTTAAACATAATTGGAACGCCTCAATGTGGTTTAATGGTGATGTATAATGCTTCTCTCTCTCCTACCCTCAGGGGCAGGGGTGGGTAAAAGTCCCTTCTTTGTCAGTTCTTTTTATTTGGGAATAGCTATTTTCTTTACTGGGTCTGCCTGAAATTTCCAAAGTCCACCTCTCATATGTGTCTTAGTGCTTGATGAGGTGATAGCAAGAGAGAGATTTGTAAGTCTTTCACTGTGTTTGTTAGCCAAGACATCCTTCAGTATTTATGTTGCAAGATTTTTAAAGCATGGATAATAGTATATAGTAACTAAAAGCTTGAAAAACTTATTAATGGATTGTTTATATTTTGTGTTATTCCTCTTTATTGTTTTCCTTTGCTTTAACGAGATCGAAACCAATTTAGTTTCATTAGTAAATGTCTGAGCATGTTCTTCAAAATGAGCTTTCAACACTATAGTGGGGAATCTGGGGGTTATATCTTTAATCTGATGGCACTTTTAAGTTGTTTGGTTTACTTTTTAACTTCATCATGGGTCAATGGATGTTTCTGTAACATATGGCACTGTATGTTGAAAGTGGATGTTTACATCTGGTATGCATTGGAAGAGTAAGGTAGAGAGGATGAAGTTTTGGGCAAGTATGTGTTTCTTGGATGAAGGATAAAATGAGAATACTTTTATTTCCTCTTAGATTTGAAACATATCATTCTAGCAATGCCTTTGAAACTCTGCCAGCTTTGCCAACTGTAACATTTATGGGATTTTGGACCTAAACTGAATTAGAAAACTGTTTTTAGTGGCAGAGAAAAAGGTTAGTGCATGAAAATAGCTAGGCCTATTATTGACTGCATGTGGTCAGTGGTTTGGCTGACTGTAGGTGGCTCTTTTCCTGTCACTGTTTTCAAGCATATGGCTTTGTGATGAATATAAAACTCTTTAAAAATGAGTTCTACTGCAGTTCTTTTGCACAGTAGTATTTTGCTATTTGGTAGTGATTATTTTGCTTTTGCCATTCATTTTCAATCTCATAGTAAAAAAAAAAAAACTTTTAAAATAAAGCTTAGGATTCCTGTTGACATCAAAACTAAGAGATTTGAAGAATGTGGTCATCTGTGTAGAGCAGCTGCTTCTGTCAGTAATATTTTATAAAAGGATGCATGTACTATGTTTTTGATTATTGTAGTTAATGCTGGGATTGTTTGTAGTGAGCAGAAACTCCTTTTATATGTGCACGCTTTTGTTTAATTAGTACTTCTGTGAAAATCTCTAATACTGAATTATAACTTCCCTTTATTTCATGTTTTCAGTCTTGAAAGTAACATTTATAGCAGTTTTTCCCAAGGTCAACTTCAGATTTGGCATTTTTTTTCCCCATTGTGTAGAAGACAGCTTGAAATTAACCTAGTGTTTTGTTTTCTTCTTTGGGTGTAGTATACAGGGTGCTACCTCAGAGCTCAGGGAATAGCAAATTTTATAGCTCCTGCTGCAGAGAGAGCGCTTAAGGGCACAACAGCTTCTGTTTAGCTTTAACTTAAACAGTGTTACCCTATTTATATCTTTTAAAAAATTCTGGGTGATAGAGATGTAAATTGTGCGGATTGTGAATTGTGTAGATTGTCTGGTGTTTTCTGTGTAGAAAATTCTAGTGAATCTTGTTTTAGCAGCTATCAGATGCAAGAGCTGGTTTCATTCAGCTGAGAGCAAAGTACATTTGGCTCTGCAAGTTGCTCAGAACTGCAGTAAGAATTAGGGGGCATCAAGCACTTCATGAGTTGGTTCCATTGCTGTAAAGTATTTAAAAACAAAGCAAAACTGTTTACAGTTTCCCCATATTTGGGGAAAAGAATTTATAGAGTTATCCAATTTTTAGAGTAACTGTAAAAAAAATAAGTAAATAAACGACAAGATAACTTGTAGAGCTGCTTAATAAATTTCTCAGTCAGTCATTAAAGAAGTGCATCCTGGTCCCACAGACCAGACACAAGGAAAATCACCGTTGCACAAGGGAGGCTACTTGTGTGATCACATCTTGCAGACTTTTAAGAACTTCATTTGTTACCTACATAAAAAAATTATACTATTTAAAACACAACATGTACTTTTAAAATTCTTAAAACGTTAAAAAAGAATTTCTAGAAGCTGTAACTAATTATTACAACTACAGGTTAGCGCTTCCTGTAGTATCTTCCTACAATGTAACATAGCAATATAACTTACAGGTTATTAAGAGATTTCTTTTCTAATTTAAACTAGGTCTTTTGAATTGTATTATGAAGACAGAGCTGTTGTTCCTAAGCATGCTTGGTGAAAGACTGTCACTAAGCAAGAAGTGTTATGCATGCATTTGTAAGTCTCATTGCAAGAGAATCTTAAGTAAGGTGGATATAAGCATCGCATCCTCAAATGTTTTGGTTTTTTTTAAATTAATTTGAATTTGCATGAATTTGGGGTCATGCAAAACACCATCAATAACAGTAAGCTATGTAATGTGTTTTGTTTGGGGTTTGTTGTTTGGGGTTTTTTTTTTCTAGTTCTGATGCAGGACCAGGAAACTGCTTGATATTTTTGACAGTAGTAATTGTCACAATTCAGGAATGCTCTATATTGACAGATCTCGTGTTTAAACATACTGCCTAACTGATAACTGTTCCTCATCAAAAAGATTTGAAATAAGATGATGATGGGGATTATTAGTATCAGTTCTCAACACAGATTGACAGAACAGTATCTTAAGAGAAAAACAGCACAGCTAACTGATGACCTTTGTTTTTGATTTATGTGAGATATTTCTGTGGTCTTGTTTGTGAAAATAGTTACATTAATAATTCTCAATTCCTCCTGTTTGGATTGTAGAGGTTGGAGACCTGAGGGAGCTGCAAACACTGGACATTTCAACCAATTGTTTGATAACGTTACCTGAAAGGCTGCATATGTGCCTTTCACTGCAGTACTTGACCGCAGACCGAAACCACCTGTGGTATGTTCCCCGCCACCTGTGCCAACTACCAAGCCTCAATGAGCTCTCCATGGCTGGAAACCGCCTTGCATTTTTGCCACTTGGTGAGTCACCACTGTCATTGGGCAGGGGGTAGGTCAGAGACAGGAAAACAAACCTTCTGTCCCAAAAGAAAAGGAAACAAACAAACAAAACCCAAACAAACAAAACCAAACAAAAAAAATAATAATAATTAAAAAAAATCCAAAAACTAAAAACCCACAGCAAGTGATTTTCTTTGGTGGTCCCTACAAACTCTGTTTATGGAGTTGTCACAGTGATCATATTGTTGGAAAATATGTTGATAACAAAAAAAAAAAAAGCAGGTTAAGGTTTCATGTCTGTTTTAAATCATAGGTCAGCTATCAAATTTGCTTTATTTTTAGCTAACTGAGGGGGAAGAAAGTTTAAATGATGTTGTGTTTAAATACGGTACTATGTAATCTGACTTCTACCACTTTGGGTAATGATCTGTTTCTGTTTGCGGGATCTGATGATTTAACTAAGATTCTTCAGCTAGTGTCTAAAACTTGCTGTGGAATCCCAGTGACTCCACATAAATTATTTTTCATGATTGGGAATGTCAGTACTGCAAAATCTAGCAAAGGTTTAGTTTGTGCTGTGTATAGGCATCCATCAAAACTTCCACAGCAGTAGCCCAGGAAAGAATTTATCTGCCGCCTTCTCAACCCTTTCGAAGTTTGGAAGTGTTGAACCAGGCCTTCAAGAGTAGGAGGTGCAGTCAGTGTGTGGTGGTTTGTTGTGGGAAGTAGTTGTGTTGTCAGTAAGCGTGGACTGTGTATTCTGTTCGTGAAAAGCAAGTCCTCTTCCCTGCGTTTGTTACTTTTTAGCCCTGCCAGGGGCTAATCTCTGCTGAAATACAGACACACATGCAGGATCTGGCATGTCATTTGAATAGCCATTAATAGTTTTTCTAGAATACAATCAGAGTTCAGTGTTAATTAGGTGCAGATGAAGTTATGATAATCACATTGAAAAGAAGCTGAAAATTGAGGTGGCTAAAAATGAGATTATAATTTCTAAATTAATTACATTGTATGCCTTTAACTTAATTTTTTCTGTGCTAGCAATTTAGTCTTTAAAGAAGTTTATGATCTTTCTGATTTTCTTAGCACCTTACTTTATATTACTGGAAAGTAAGTGCAAATAATGTCTCCAGACATAGTGTTTTAGTTATGTTCCAACATATGTCATTATATAAATGAGAAAATGAGTTCCAGGATGCATCATCCAGATTCCACAGTACTAACTAAAACAAGCAAAATAACTTCCCCTATTTTGGAAAATATTTCTAACTCCATTTCATGAGACAGGAAGTTGAATCTTTTTAATTTTGCCAAAATAAGATGCTGTTCAGTAAGATGAGGTGTGAAATATTAAAGGATAACAGTTTTTGCTACTTTTGCGCTAGTAGCTTATCTGTGAGCGAGCTATGACCTGGATGAGCTGTAGATCTGCAGAAGTGTTTTAAGTTCAAAAGAAGGAAATAAATCTCTAATATAATGACACACCTTTTTTTTTTTTCTTTATTTTTAGACTCAAATTCAAAACATTCAAAAGGAACTTTTAAAATAACGGGAAACATCAAAGACTGCCAATTGACCTTGTTCAGTAGTTCTTAATAGTGACTCACTGGTGAACATTTGGAGATAATTTGCTATCTGTGGATATGAAACTGAATCATAAATCCTAGAGTTCAGAGGAAAAGCAGCACAGTATAAATGTAAATGTTTAATCCTTCCTCAGAAGAATCAGAGGGCTTCAGAGTGGTCAAGATGTGATGAAATAAAGTAGAAGATAGAGTTAGTGCATTGAAAAAGAGAAAGATTAAATTTACCATCTGTTGTATGGGAAAATATTTTTCTTGGAGTTTTACTGAAGTTAAGGCATAATTGTAGCATTATTTCTGCTAGCTGCACATGTTGGCTAATGGTTGTTTTGTGTGTATTCTTACATCCAACTTCACTTTACTAGTTAATGACTGAGTAAGGACATTAAATAACAGCAAAAGATACTGTAGAAATATCTACAAGTGATATTCAAGCAAGAATTGTCAAACGATTTTTTTCAGTTAGGGAGCTGAGTTGAAAAGCAGACAATTTATTCATCTCCTGACAGAATGTGGGTTTTTTTCCTCTTTTTTATTAGACATGTCCATGTTAGAAGAAATATGTTTAGAACATATTGCTTAATGGTTTTTAATGTGTGATTTACTTCATTTATTCCATATGGTGGTTGACATCTACTATGCCAAGGAATCCATTCTTCCTCATTTAAGTATGTCCCTTGTAGCTGCCAGTAGAGCCTCTTGTTAAGTGTTAGGGAAATCTGCATTTTCCTGTTCCTAGATTGATAGGTGTAAGATTTATTTCAGCAGCACACAGTACTTTCACAGCACTGCTGGAAGGGTACTACGTAGTTTTTTGTCCTGTGCATTCTTTTAAGTTTGTGGGCACATGTGTCGTAAGAAAAAAGTGTAACACTATTAACCAGTTTTACAAAATACAATAAAAATACCTGATCCCGCTTTGTGACTCTCAGAACTGGTATATAAAGAAGCAGATGGGTAAACAATAATGAATTAGTCATTTGTTCTGCAGAATACACTTAATTCTTGGATATGCCAGTATTTTTCAGCTGTTGAATATCCAATGAAACAAGACTGCATGGATCCAAGCCTTTGGACCTTCCTAATAAATTTATTTTTTAGAAAAGCCCAAATTGTATGTGTAACTTGAACTGGAAACTGCATCCTGGACAGTCCTGTTATTGTCAGGGTAGCTTTCATGCTGCCCAAATAAATGGTCTTAGGAATTCTGTTCTTGAATGGTAGATGGAACTACTGATCATTTTATGTCAATCTACTTAAAATATGAATTATCCTTTGACAGAAATTTAGCTTTAAAATTTTACCTTTAGCAAATGCTCCAATGCCTGAAAACAAATTCCAGTGCA
The DNA here is from genome assembly GCF_026419915.1 of Harpia harpyja. Lineage (NCBI taxonomy): Eukaryota > Metazoa > Chordata > Aves > Accipitriformes > Accipitridae > Harpia > Harpia harpyja. The sequence goes on along the minus strand of NC_068953.1, from coordinate 19,796,702 downwards.
AGCAGAAATTTGAATCTGATGATATTGCAAAAGTAAAAATGATTTATGTAATAAAGTACAAATATAATTAAATTGGCCATAAATTCTCAAGTGTACTGGCAGTACAGGGGATGTTATGACAGCAAATATTCAGTGTTATATCACTTTATTGAGGGTTTATGTGCACTTTTTGTTTAGAAAATGGGTCTAGTAATTATCACTGCACAGTAAACAAAGGTCTTATTCTACCTCGGTATATGCTGCTTTTGTGTCCTTGCCCTCACAGTATGGTTAAAAGAGCATCAGTGCAGACACACAAGTGCTTTTGTTCCATCTTCAGCCATGTGGAATGCATATGCCAGGGCCCTGAGGTTAAGAAAAAAAAAAAAGGAGAAAAAAGAAAAAAAAATTGGGGAAAAAAAAAGAGAAAAAAAAAAAGGAAAAATAGAATTGGGGTTTGTTCAGGACTCATGGCATTTGGTCATTTCTGGGAGAGAGGTCTTTGATCTGGGAGCCTGGAAGGAGGAAAGTGGAAATGTTTTAGACACAGTACAGTGCTTGCAGAAGCCACATGAAAACATTCTTTGTAGCTTTAGCCTTTTCAAAGATGGACAGCTTCCTTATTTTACAAAGTTCTTCAGAAGCATGTTTTTTAGAGAACTGTTAACAATATTTGTTGACTGATATAAGACATAAAAAATAATGTGGATGGGTTACAAAGAGCTTTTTAAAGTGATGATTTATTTAAATTTAAACTTTATGGATAGTGTTTGAAACTGGAAAAAAAAAATCTTTTGGGGACTAGAAGATGCTTGGTTATTTAATGCAAAGAAACTATATCAAAGGAACATTTATAGTTACAGGCTATTTGGCTTTGGCTATTGAATTTTTCCCACTGAGATATTTTGTCTAACATCAAAAAATTTGCTTTAATTACCTAGGAAATGCAGTCAACTCAGAATCTAAACATAGCATAAGATAAAGACAGAGGGAAGAGATGAGATGCAGCCTAACTCCCCCCTCAATGCATATGAAAAGAACAGCTTCAGGGCTTTTTTTGACTTGCCTGATTTTCAGCACATTTGCATACATCTGTGTAGAATTGAACAAGATGAGCCTCTCTTAAAAATTTTCTTCCATTCTCTAAATTAATAAGTTAAACAGTAGCACATTCAAGCTAGTCCAGCAACCCATAGTTTTCTGCTCCTCATAGTGTAATTGGCTTCTGCAACATGAGGCAATATTCTCTAAGTGTTAGGTGTGCCCTGCACATGCTATCTGCTTTAAATTTTATTGGCTGATTCTTTTCCAGCCTTACAATATTTTATGATGTTATAGTGCCTCAGTATTGCAATGTTTTTATTCGTTGTAGGATAACAATGTTTTTGTTTCATCTAAAAATATCCCAGAACTTTACTAAACTATTTTCAGCCCTGCAATACTGAGCCAAAATAAATCATCTTTGAGGTGTTAGCTCATAACTATGTACAGCAGCATCTTACAGCAGTGCCTACCAGTCAGCAGAGATATTTGTACTTGCTTCTTGCGGCAGGACAGTTGATGGATGCAGCAGATAACTCTGCAAACTAGAATGTCTTTGGGACAGGGTCAAAGCAGTATGTGATGGCTGAACATGTCCCCTGATGTCCAGTAACTCCAGTTTGGACAAAGTCCAGATTATGGTCCCTGAAACCTCCATAGACTGTTGCAGGGCAAGGGCCTGTATTAAAAGAAAAAAAAGCAAAACTCAGTTTTTCTATGTTAACATTTTTATTTCAGAAAAACAATCTATTTGTTTTCTGTTGGTATCATCACTTGTTCTTTATATCAAAGATTTGATAATGTGACATCCTCTGAAGCTGTTCCTCAGAGTGAGCTTTTAAGGCTTCTGGTGCTTACAGCTGCCATTCAAGTGGGTGACAGTGGAAGACATTCAGTATATTTTAAGATGGCCAAATGTTTGGGGAGGGATCACTTAAAATATCATTTGCTTTATCTGCACTAAGTGGTGTCCAGAGCTCTTGCGTACAATAAAACTATTCAATAATAAAGAAGGGACTGTATTACCTATAGTCATAGTAGGGAATGATGTGATCATTATTCCAAATAGAATTTCTGAATAGAACTATCATGGAAATTGTTTTAATTTTTATTCTCTTTTTGGCCATGATTACAAAAGGGACAAAAGCTATGCTAATTTCTCTGGGTATCCTTATGTTTATGCCAACCAAGGTAATTGACAGTTGATAAAGATGGGAAGTTGGAATTAGTTGATATTAGTACCATCTTGCAATGTGGCTGATTCAGCCAAATGCTTGTTTATCTTGCTTAGTTTCTATAACATGCTCATAAAAATTTAAGAAGCTGGGAGGCATACAGATTTATTTTTTTATTTTTTCATAATGCAATTCGTCTGGATTGCAGCTATCCCTTCCCAAGCAAGAGAGGCTTTCAAACATTGTTCACTTAGTTTGTGCTTTGTATTAAACACATATGTCTTTTCCTAACCTAGTATCTTGAACAGCATAAGAGCTACAGATGAAATGGCCTGCCCAGATGATCCTACATGTCATCTTTCTTGCCAGTTCAAAACTTTTTTAGACTATTCTTTTTAGCTCACTATTTGGTTTGTCTTTTTAAATGTCTCACATTAGCGTGTTTTCCACTTCTTTTGATAGCAGACAGTTTTACCACTGACTAGATCTTGCTGATAAGCAAAATTCTTGTTTCCAAGAATTCTTCCTAGAAACTAAATTTTCCCTTTTTTAATTTTGCTCCTTTTTTCCACTTTAATTTTCTAAACAAAATAATATTCCATACCTATATGCTCCTATCTGGAGGTATGTTAATATATTTCTAGTCCATGAAGGTATTGCTTGAATATGCTGTACTTGCTTCTTTTGACTGCCAGCCATGAATATCTTAACAGAAATAATGTAAGCAGCACACCTTCAGATGTATTGATCATTTACTTGTAGCCACAACTTTTGTTGTATAATATTCTGCAATTTAATGCTTGTATATTTTCTTGTGTTCTGTAAATTACCGCATCACACAGACTTGTTTCTGAATGATTACTGTTTGTATTTGGTTATGGCTAATGTAATCAAACATCTCCTCTTGGAGAAAAGAAAGCGTAGGACAGGCCACATTCTTGTTTATGTCTTTACCACTTTACCAAAGATAGTGAAGCTGTGATTTCAGTGACATGAGGCCAGTTAATGAAAGCAGGTTTGACCTTATGAACTCGAAGTATGCACTGTAGATTAGAAATTAATTGTCCCTTTGATTCTTCAAACTGACTTTGGAGTTTATCAATGTTAAAATTTAATTATTTATAATGGGATTTTCAGAGCTACTGAAAAGGGCTTTTGTTTTGTTTTAGTAATTTTCAATGCTATTTTCTAAACAGCTTTTCAGCTTATCCATAATAAAACCATTGGCTGAAATTTTACAACTGAGAAGTACTATTTATGTTTGCTTACATTGAGTCTGATTAGCTTATTTATAATTGAAGAGAATTGCTTTGCTTACAATTGTCACTGTCATCCCTTCTCCCCCTGACTTTTCTTGTTTTCTAAACCCAGATTTAGGTCGTTCTCGGGAGCTGCAATATGTTTATGTGGATAACAATATTCATCTGAAAGGCCTCCCATCTTATCTGTATAATAAAGTCATTGGTTGCAGTGGGTAGGTATGAATTAATTCAGATGTCTTGCATACCTTTTCTTTGTAAAATTTCTCATAAATATCTTCCTGTATGATATATCTGATTTGTGTGTGTGTGATTGATTCAGAACTGATGTTACTTTGAGGATATTACTGCAGCTCCCAGTTCTGTATTATTTTTGTAATAAATCTCTGTGTTAATTGCTGACTTTCAACGTTTTAGTATTAAGCTGTGACAGACAGTGCAGTTATTCTGAAGGAATTTGTAATGAATGATAACGTAAGGCCTAAAGCTGAATCCTAGCTGCATTTAAAGGTTGGCCAAAAATGTAGGCTTCACAGAATTTCGAGAACTAAAGAATGAACAAAATATTTTTTAATGTGTTGCAGCATCTATCTAGTTCATAAGTTCTCACATTTCTGTAAGTTGTGGGCCATAACATATATCTTGGAATGTCACGTGCAGCTCCTTCATTCATTTTACATCCCAGTATCAGCTTCTTGTAGGTCTTGGTACCTACTAACTAAAATAAGTAACTTTTTTTAGGAATTATGGATTGACAGGTATATTTTTATGTGTGGATTTTCAAAATATCCTAGGCTGTGTCATGTTTGTGGTTAGGATATGAGAAAAAAGTAGTCTGTCTAGGACACTAGCTTAATTCTTTCTGCACTGACACTAGCATAAATTAGGATCAGCACCACTGATGAACGGAGCCTTACTGGTGTAACACTGATCAGAAGAGGATTGTCCACATTACCATCTAATTATAAATTTCTGGTATGCTCACTCTCAGCAAATCTTGCATTAAATATAAATTCCCTCTCTACAGCCTGTGCTCTACTGCAATATGTGAGATGCTGAGTCTTGGCATTTTAAGGTTTTTCTAATATTCCCGTGTCAGCTGGTTGTATGATATTTAAATACTTGGAATTGGATTATAATTCTGCTGAACTGTATGCAGTCTCAAGCTTCTACTAATTTTGTTTTTCAAGAAAAATAATTTCTAGCCTTTGTTCTTTCAGAACTGATAGTAAAATGTAACACAGACATTAAATTGACTCTAAAGGTAATTGAACTGTATTGATTGTGACCAAAACCACTAGTGACAATGCAGAAAGTGTTCCAACAAGTTTGGTCCAACTGTCCTGCCTATTTCAGGTGATTTTAAACAACCATGGCTTTATTTTTTTTAATGTTTTAAGTCCTTATTTTATACTCAGTCAAAATAATTTTATCTTTGCACTGACCTTTTGTAAAGACATTACCAGTTCTTTTTGCTGTCATTACGTGTACACTGCTGGTGAGCCGAGCTGCTAGTATCTCTGATGGAGAGTAGTATAAATCTAGTATAGAAGAGACCAAAAAATTTGCAAGTGTTGCAATGAAATTAATTCTTGTAATGCTTCTGTAGAATTAAAAAAATGATAATTTTTTCCCCTTAATAATAAAGAATGAAAAGAAATTATTTTTAGTAAGCAAAATAATATTTGTATTTGTGTACCAAACAGATACTTGTCTTTATGTTGTGAAGCCATCTTGAAACATCATAGATTATTTTTAAGGAAAATTTTCAACATAGGAAGAGTAGTTATATATACATATATATATATATTATTATGAAACCAAAGGGTTTTTTTGATAATGCGCTAAGTGACGTTAAAATCATGCAATAATGGTCATGTGAAGAATTTCTGTGTTCTTTCCAAGAAAGCATTAGTAACCAATGCAAGGTTTTTATGGGTCAGGTGAGAGTTGAAGATCCAGGCTTTAGTGCTCTGTCTGGTCATCCACTGGAGAATAAAATCTGATATGCTGCTGTTACTAACATAAAGCTAGATTTCTGAAAATAGAATATAAATTGCACTGTGTAAGTAATGAATCTCTGTCTGGGAATCCTGTAGTCAGAGTGACTGAAAAAGTCTTTTATGTAAGAGGTGATGATCTCAGCACTCAAAATAAATTTTGATCTTATTTTTTGCAGATTGGATTTCATAGTCTCCAGCTAGGTATCTGTCAGTCTCGTTAAAGGCAGCCAATAGGTGGTTACAGCCTTTTTTCCCCAGTTAGTTATTCACCAGCGTTCTTCTGCAGCTCCATTTTTTCCAGCTTGTTAGACCATTGTCTATTCCACTTTTTAACCTCTATGGATTTTGTGTGGGGTTTTTTCAATTCTTTGTTCCTGCACCCAGTATTACTCATAGGTTGAGATTCATTCCCTAATCCGTCCTGATTTAAGGGTGTATATCTCTTAGATTATTCCTCTTGATGGTCTGTTTTCCTTGTTACTTTGGTTTTCAGTGTTGTGGTCTGGCATTAATAGCCTCACTCTTTACATAAAGTAGACCAAATGGCCCAGCTCTGAACTGCAGAAAATGTAGTGAGTTTATGGGTGTGTCTTCTAGCTAGGTTAAGGGGTTAATCAGCTTGAAAATACAACATTCTAGATTTATTTGTTGTGATAGCTAACTCATTGGATATGGATTGCTGGGGAATGGATTGTTGGAATATTGGATCTCTGAATTCCCAATTATATTTTAACCTCATTAATGGTTTGTGGGAAAGCATTAAATATTTAACAAGAGGCTTATTGACTTGCTGTTTGATGCTGCTCTTTTTTGCTTGTTTCTCTGGGCTGTTTTTCCTTTAATCAGAAGAGATGAGATTCTTTGTTATCAGAGAAGTACTGTAAGATTTCTTTCACGACTGATAAGGTCGAGTGTAGTTACCTCAGTTTTAGGTCCAATATCTGGGATGGCTGACAAATTTGTGTTTGTTCCATTTGTTAGGACTGGCCCTAACAAGTTGCTCTTGGCTTCAAATTTAAGCTGTCATAAACAATTCCAATTCCCCTGTTGACTTCTCCAACCTCTTAGTAGAATTTTCCTATGCGTGTCTCTTTGGTATGATAGTTTGCAACAGGGATCATGTAAAGAGTTGTTATTTTTACTACAAGCTGAGTTTCTCTCCTTGGATCCAAATAACCTTCCTTTTCCTTAGATCATTTGGGAAGGGCAAGGCTAGTAGACATACTAGGGTATCTTTCCACTACAGCTTAGGATGTTCTTTTTATTTTTCCTTCACCTACCCCCCCCACCCTCCAAGGGAACTCTGTGGGTGGGGAAGGGTATAGTACAGAATCACACAGTGGCACTTAAATGATATTTTTTGGTGGTTGTAGTTTGCCTCACATATTGTAGTTGAGAAATCCATTACCATTCTGAACTGGTTGATCCAAGACACAGGAAGCCAACTGTTAGGTCTATGAAACTGCTCCCCTATATAAAATATTCAGTAATAATGGCATTCAGAGCCTAAAAGAGATTAGCACGTTGGTACAGTAAGGGACATGTTGTGCACTTGGTTCACCTCCTTGGGATTGTGTTCTCATTCCTCCAGCTTTTGAATGTTATTTGATAAGTAAAGACCTCCAGATGTGCCATGACTAGCACATCACAGAAGGTGGTAATCTATAGAAAATGTGTGTCAACATAGAATTGTAGAATAGTTTGGGTTGGAAGGGACCTCTAAAGGTCATCTAGTCCAGCCCCAACATGTATTGCACTCTGCAAGAAATCCTTGAAGGGTGCTGCACTGAACAACAGTATCAGGCATACTTCGGGTTGGTCATCTGGGTTTTCCCATAAAGTTACTTTTATTATTTTTTTTTTTTCTAACCACTTCCTAAATGTCTTGTGTCCTTCTAGTTGTGGTTCTCCAGTTCAAGTTTCAGAGGTGAAACTGCTCTCTTTTTCATCGGGCCAGTTAACTGTGTTCCTGCCAGCAGAGGTGAAATCTATAGGGACAGAAACAGATCATGTGCTACCTTTGCAAGAACTGGCCATGAGGACCCTCTATAACACCTACTACAGGTTTTTAAAAGGTATGAAATTTCTGCATTCTTCAGATTACAGAAAGAGTGGAAGTCCTTTTCTGGCAATGATAGGAACATTTCAAATAGGTCTTCAAAGAGCTGGGCAAGGATTAATATTTTAAAAGATTTAATTAATCAAATTATGTTTGAAATGCTGTATTAGAACAAATATAAAAAATATCAAGAAATAGAGATCCAAAGACTATTTCTAAGGTCGAGTGGTACTTACAAATGGTTTCTTTCTTGAGGACTATATAAAGAAGGACACTTTTTGCAGGGGAAACTCTTTAATGGAAATAGGAGATGAGAAATACAGTTCCTGAGGCAAGATTAGATGCATCAGCCAACAATGCAACTTCTTGCCAGGCAGCACACTCCTAAACTGGCAGACTTGTTATACATAAGGCAAAAGAAATGCTAGCAGCCCTTGGCCATTTCAGTACAGTGTGACAGCTGAGCTGTTTTAGTTCTGCCCCAATTCAGGCTCTTTGCTGTAAAGTGGCCCTTGGCTCATCTGGTTATGCATCATGCAATCACATGAGTTAGCAATATCTGATGATAACCTGCAGATTCAGATTTTGTCAGATTTAGATGTATTGTGACTCCCTCCTATTCAGGGCATCTTGGGAATTCGTCAGCTTTAGAGGTGAAAGTAGAAAGCAGAAGGGTGGAGAGATACAATGGAAAGGTTAGGGGGTGTATGATAAGGGGTCACTAGTACCATGGCCACTGGAGTAAATCGTAACTGCTGAACTATTGCTTTGCCAGGAAAAGTGTACAAGGAGATCTGCAGCAAATATGCTGTAAAGAAGCTTCATGTTGAGGGGTGGGATAACCATACAAGCCTATGTTCACAGGAAACAGCACTGCTTTATGGAGAATGTATTTACTGATATAAAGAACATATTAGCTGACCCATTTGCGGGTGTGTATTTTTTATATTTCTGCATTATGGTGGGGAGAGGGGAGGTTTTTAGTTTAGTATCAGGTTATCAGCTACACCAAAATTACACAATGACGAATGATATTTCATTTTGATTTGCAAAATTCTAGTCTTTGAAAAGGAGTTTGAGAACATCAGGTACAAGATCTTTTAAATAACCAGTAACTACTTTTCTCACCGGGTTGTGACTTGCACAATAATTTCTGGAATATGACTCTGTGAATGTGGTTCCTGAAGATGCTGGTGAAATTTGGTTGGGGAATAGCAAGATAGCATTGCAAAATCAGTTTAAGACATGGTTCATAGATGGTTTATACAAGGCTGTGAGGATTATATCTAGTTGCAGCCAAGGTGCAGAACCTGAAAAAGATGGTGAAACTTTTTTTTTAACTATCTTGTCTACTTCTAGTTTGCTACACTGTACTATGTAGTCTTTTTATATATTTATATATACATAAACACACAGACATAAATATCTTATTTTGAGTGACCTTATTAAAGACTATGTGCATTACCACTGGCAACACCCACATTTCAGTGAGGCAGGAGTAATGCATAGTTCAGACAGGTGTAAGATAATGGTGTGCTGAGGAAGCAGGTGGCACTTAAGATTAAAGTAACAGATTTGCTCTATCACTGCCTTAAATTTGCAGTTCCAAGGGTGCTGTTAAATACTTGGCGGCTGCTAGGTAAGTATGACAGAAGCGACTGGACTACTTTTCCTCCATCTTTGCTTGGCTCCAGAATGTGACCTTTTCTTTCTGACGCAAGCGTACTATTCATCATGCTTGTCATCTCAATTGAGGCTGTTCTGGTACATTGTGTATGGGGTTAAACCTTACAGTGTTTGAAAGCTGAAACTAGTGTGATATCGTGAAACAGATTTATCAAGTACTGTGTTTTGTCTTGATTACTCAGCACCTAAACTCATTCACCTGCCTTGGCCATCTCTTAGTTTCTAGATGGAGATTAGGATGTTGGTTTTAATTTATAAAGCACTACATGGCTTGGGCCAAGCCTGAGAAGATGATTGCTCTTTCCCATGAAATGACCCTGGAGTCCCATTTGGTGAAAATGATGGCATCTTGTAAACTGTGGGGGCACACTTAAGAGATTATGAATGTATTGATCTTTTTAGAGGGGTCTCTTTGGTTGGACCTGTGAGAATTATGCTGGGCTGGATTGTATTTCAAGTAATTCTAAATATTTCAGATCCCTTTTTGCTGATGGTGGAGTTTGGGCTTTTTAGTGAGCTTAGCTATTCTGCTGGATTGGTTGCTGAAATATTTTAATAAAATACTGTTGATGTCCTTTTTCAGAATTTTATATTGTTATTAATTACTAAACATCTGTCTAGATCATCTTTGTGTCTAAAAATGCTTTGTGATGTATTACTGTTTTTTATTATTTGCTTGAGCTATAATATTTTCACCTGGGTATTTAGGGCCAGTTAATCTTACACCCACAGATGTTAAATTTATACATTTAACTTTTTGAGCTTATACATGGAAAGCACCATGCGCTTCACCCTAATTGTGGTTCTCTTGACAAAGTCTTAAGAATGTGAGACAGCTGATTTTCTGAATTGTCATGGATCATGCTTGTTGTGTTTGACTTTATCATGCAATTGTTTTGTTACAAGCCTTTTTTGTTTCTTTTCTCTAGATTTGAACTTTCTGACTCCAATCTCCCTACCCAAAAGCCTCTTGGAATTGCTGCACTGTCCCTTGGGACACTGCCACCGCTGCAGCCAGCCTATGTTTACCATTGTCTACCCAAAGCTCTTTCCCTTAAGGGAAACTCCAATGGCAGGATTGCATCAAGGGTAATTATACAGGAAATTACACTGGGGTTTCATTTAGGAAGAAAAACACCTTATGGAACAAAGCATATTCTTGAAGGATTTTTTTTTATTAACTTAGAAGCCTTTCAGATCTAAAGCCCCTCTCCTATGATTGCATATAAAAGTTGGCAAATCTTATAAATATAAGACAACCAGCATACTGCTGTGTTGTGGTTTAACTCCAGCCAGCAACTAAGCACCACACAGCTGCTCACTCACTTCTGCCACAGCAGGATAGGGGAGAGAATCGGAAGAGTAGAAGTGAGAACTTCTGGGTTGAGATAAAGACAATTTCATAGGTAAAGCAAAAGCTGTGTGTGCAAGCAAAGCAAAACAAGGAATTCATTCACCAGTTCCCATCGGCAGACAGGTGTTCAGCCATCTCCAGGAAAGCAGGGCTCCATCATGCGTAACGGTTACTTGGGAAGACAAACACCATCACTCCGAACATCCTCCCCTTCCTTCCCCCAGCTTTATATGCTGAGCATGATGTCGTATGGTATGGGATATCCCTTGGGTCAGTTGGGGTCAGCTGTCCCAGCTGTGTCTCCTTCCAACTTCTTGTGCACCCCCAGCCTCCTCACTGGTGGGGTGGTGTGAGAAGCAGAAAAGGCCTTGACTCTGTGTAAGCACTGCTCTGTGTATGCAGTGACTAAAACATCCCGGTGTTATCAACACTGTTTTCAGCACAGATCCAAAACATAACCCCATACTAGCTACTATGAAGAAAAGTAACTCTATCCCAGCTAAAACCAGCACATGCTGTTAGACTGTTTAACAAGGGCTGTTACACTTGCCTCTTTCAGACTGCTGTAAGATAGTGAAGCGTTTTGATATGATAGGATTGACTTGTTTGTGGTAGTGCAGCACATGCATGGCACTTCTGTGCCTTAGGAAGGAAATACTACCTGACACCAGTACTTCCCCTGATGGTCTCAACCCCAACTTCAGGAGAATGCCGCCACCAAATAAAAGTGCTGTAGGATTAAAGGCAGAAAAAAAATCTTTAAAGCCGGAGCTTAATCAAAATGTTCTGTAGTAAAATACTCTTGTTATTCTTTCCCCACTAATTAACTTGAGATATGCTGTGGAAACATTCTGCTTTGTAACATACATTTCATAGCAATACATCTTTTTAAAAATATTTCAGTTTTTATGGTTGTAGCAGTTGTGACTGTGTCTGCAGGATTCACAAGTCAAGTAGACAAGCCTACACAGACTTCCTGACTTGCTGGACAGTACAGTCATAGAAGGGACTTAAAACTGAGATACGGTTCAGGGAATAGTGCCATCATGTAGATGAAGATTCATAATACCTTTAAGGTGAGCACTGATAGTTTTGCAGTGATTCTTTCCCTAGCCTATTAGTCTGAGCTCATACTGTAGCCCATCGTGAGCCATAATATCAACAAATCCACTTTCTGCAATGGAAAAGTATCATCAGAAGAATTTCAACTGGTTCTACATGGACAAAACTACAGTAGCCTTTGAAACCTAATAAAGGAAGTTTAAAGAAAAGTCACTTGGAGTTAAGCAAATGTGATGCTCAGGTTCTTTTTAGAGAATTCATGTCAAGCCGTTAGTTACAAAGCATCTGCTTAAAGGTGAGGAGCAGAAAAGAGAGGTGCTTTAAAAAGGAATGTTTCTGAAATTACTTGTTGATATGTATAATGCACAAGAATGCCACTTAGTTCTTGTCCTGCTGAAATCCATTGATTTGATAGTTATCTTCCATAAAAATAAGACACTGTTTTTCAACAGGAAGATCTTTAAGAAAAAGAAGAGACTAATTGGTGATTCAGGTTGATGGTACCTATTTTCCACCGCTGTATCACAGGTTTTTTTGCTGTGAGTTTGTGGCATAAAAGGTATCTGATTTGTAAGCAATTCAGCTTTATGAAATGAAAACAACTTAGGTATGCCAAATCTGGACAGCAGCCAGAAGGCTGTATAAATACTATTTTGGAAAAGTCATCTTTCTTAGAAAGATCTGAATGTAGAGATTGTATACTTCAACTTGCTATTCTGTTACACTTCAGTCGTATGTTGAAATTAAATGGATTTCATGTTGAGTAAAATAAATTGCTTCTACATTACAGTCATTATGTTCAGAGTGGCATAAGATGTTATAATCATGCTATAAAGTATTTCTTCCAAGCATTGAGCTCCATTAGAATGGTATAATTTTCTTAGAAAGTGATGGAAAACTACTTGCTGGTCACTAAATCCTTATATTATCTGTAATAATCCAACAATGGGAAAGTTTGGACTGGAGAAGAGAGCTCTACTTTCTAATTAATTGCTAAGCGTTGTTCATTGTAGAACTTACATGAGATGATAGACATATAAGTAGACACCTTTATGAATTTTTAAAGTTACAACTCAACAAAAACATACTTTAAGGCTATTTTGGAAGAACAGTATATTAACGTTCTAAAATATATTCATTGAAAATATTTATTTCTGCATGGTTTTCACTTGTTTAAGAAAATGGTTATCATTCCTTCCCTTAGACAAGAATGTACTGTGTTCTGCAAAATGCCGTAATGAATACAGTCTTAAGTAGCTGACATTTGATGCAAATCCACAGAAAATGAGATCTAAACAGGGCAGCCTGTCATCCGTATCTCTGTAGTTTGTGCACTTGACATGGTAAGATTATGTGGAATTGTAGAGGTGTGATAGCTGGTTTAGAAAGATGTGAAGGGCAGGGTTTCTGTTCTGAAGACCTTACAGTGACCATGAAAACACACAGGGTAGGGATCCTGAATGTTTGAACAGCACTGATTAACACATGCCACATCCATGCCAGTAACTTCTGTCCGCATTTCTGTATCACATTCTGTATCCTCTTATAGGAGAGCATAGTTAGGTGTTGAACTGGATTTCTGTATCTGAAAAAGCACAGATGACATGAGCACTGGGTAAAGTGTGATTTCTGGGTTAGTAAAAAACAGATCTTAACATTTTTAAAGCAGATATCTAGGTTCCTGCCAGGATGGGGGCAAGAGGAGGGTCACAGTGAGCACAGTGAGGCTAGTATCACGCTTTCATGTTGCCACCCCTGCTGTAGTACCTGGCACAATGCAACAGCACTGCCTGTCGATCATCCTTTCTGAAGGTCTGGGCCCAGTTTGTTCACTTGGCTGAACCGAAGGAGGACACTGGATTTCAGTTATTTCATGCCTACAAGCACCAATTTAAGAAACACATGAGCAAAGCTGAAGCAAAGAATTACCCAGCTATTTTCCTTTTAGCTGTTAAACCTACTGGCTGTAATACTCAGCCACACCCTCCACAGAAAGAAAAACCACATGCTGCTGCTTTAAGCTGAATACGTAAGAAACCAGGAAGGTTTTTGAGAACCCCTGCAGTGTTTCCCTGCCTTTGTATCAGGCACTCATATAGAGCAAATGAACCTTCTTTTTCTCCAAGTGTCAAGATTGGCTAATCCTATATTTTACAAACCAGCATGTTGTCTGCTGTGGGATGGGGCCAGGAGCTTTAATCTTAACTGACAACTGTTCTCTCCCCCCCCCCCCTTTTTTTTTCCTAGGAGGACAACTGTTAGTTTTGTGGCATACTGCTGCTCCACCCAGTGTCTGCAGACTTTTGACCTACTGAGTTGATAAACATTTAAAACTACTCAGGAGTGCTGCCAGTTTAAAGCTGCATTAGACGTCGTATCCCATTGGTACTGGAATACTCTGTGTGTGCGCGTGTGCCAAAGCAGCAGAAGTGCCCAGTTGGAAACACTAAGAGGCACTTAAATCCTGCCCTATCAGATTTGGATGAACTGCAGAAACTTTTCAGAAGTGTAAATACCAAGCTTTTAAAAGTATTAACTTCTCTCTCCTCCAAGATAGCATACAAACCAAACAAATTCACAAGCTCTAAGTTGAGGATTTCCAGTATTTTTCAAATGTGGCTGTCTTCAGGTTAACCCGTTGCATCGTTTGAGGCAGTTTTCATTCCCCTAACAGGGGGAAAAAAAAAAATTTCAGTTGTGACAAATGAGTTTTCACTTACACCTCTCCCTCCCCCCATCCTCTTTACCCCTACAGCTGGATTAAGGTGTATAAATCTAAGCCTGCAGAAACCATTGATGGATCCCAGTGACTTTCCCACAGAATTTAGCTTTATTTTCTTCCTCTCATCTCAATATTTCCCCCCCAGTTGTATACCAAGTCTTTGACAGTTAACTGTGGTATTTAAATCCACGTATTAAAAGCAGATCTTCCTTTCTGGTATCATTAGAAGCCACACTGATTTAATTGGAGTAACTAGGATATGTCTGGAGACTAAAGATCCTGTTTCAGTAAAGAAGGCTGGTACTGATGCCTACACGAAGTGGTCTTGCTCCAGCATGTTTGCAGGTGTGTTCTCTGTATTTTCATCTTTCGAGTTTTTTATTTTTAAAAACACTTCCCCTTTTGCTTCTTTGAGTTCTTCAGGAAGAAGACAACTTTAACTATCAATTTCACTTGAAAAAAACTAGTAATATGATAGTAAATATTTATCTATATTTATTATATTTTTACAGTTGCAGACTGTAGATCTGCAAAGAGTTGGTCTTCATCTTTTTCTAGATTCAGCATTTGGCTGATTTGTGAAAGTGTGTCAGTGGAGTGTGTGCCTCGAAGAAGGCTGGAAATCCAGGGGGAGGTATGTGTATCTCCATGCATAGGTATATATGCATACATACATATCTTCACAGAAGGGCTGTAACATTTGTTTTCGTATATTAATGGTATATTTAGCGCAAATTTCCACTCACTATCATATTTGTGGGGATCATTTTTTGTTAGATCTTGTTCATTTTAAATAAAGGACAAAGGATGGAAAAAAGACCCAAAATGCCTGCATGACTTAAAATTTTAATTTTACACTGAAACAGTTTATACAAAATTAGCCCCTCTTGACTTGTTTTGGAATATATATTTTTTTTATAATATAATGTGTTCTTTTTTTTTTTTACTTTATATTTCTTAGGTATAAACTACTTGTTGATTTAGCACAGTGTACTACTCTGTGCAGTAGGTAGTTACAAGCTGAAATAGATATGAATGAAGCAGTTTGTTATAAAAATGGCAAGATAAAGAGACTTATTTGGTAGTATATTAGCATATGTTGTGGTGAGGTGTGCATACTTCGAAGGGAGGAGGCAGTAAAACGTTTTCCTTTTGCCAAAGAAGCATTTGTTCCTGCTGCAGGCTTCCTGGCATCTCTTCAATAAATAGAGTATCTTAAGAGCTTAAAAGAGTACCGAAAAGGCAGTTTTGAGGGTGGAATTTTTAGGTTGTGCTGTGCATGTTACTTGTAAAAGCGTTGCTGGTTTTATTGGGTTGGTTTTAGAGAGTTGAATTAACATTAAAACATGTAGAACTTAATCCTCCAGGAATGCAAGTATCATCTACTGTTTAAGAATTGTGAAACTTTCTAAAATAAATCCCATTTATTAAATGTGCTTTGCAGTAGGGGAAAGAGCCATGTCCAAGCAAACTTTGTACTATTGGATTTCTGACTCTCTCATTTCACTAATTTGTTTCAATGTTGGTATCCCCAACAGGCGTTCCCACCCAGTGGGGTTTACCACTGAAGCAGCAAAATTAATCTTCAGCTTGTTTCTTTTCTTTCAGTACTACATAGTTGAGATGTAAATTGCCCGTGTATTATACCTATTATACCTAATCCAAAATGTGCAAGTGTAGTACAGAATCCATTTTTTTAAATGGATAAGAGAACTATGGTAGTGTTACAAATATTAATTTTTCATACAATGCTCTGATCAGGAATTTTCATTATTAGTTTTACTGTGGCTTCCTCTGTCTTTGAAGGAGATGTTTTGTTGGAAGTTTATTTGTCCTCTTTTCATAGCAACTTACAGACTTTTAAAACACAGTTTATTTCTGAATTCAGTCTGTAAATATTATTTTGGAGTTAAATCTTTTGATCAGTTAAAAGGCGGTGTTTTTTTATTAGGAGTCAGTAAGAGTGGAGCTTGATTTTTTTTTAATTTTTTACTTTCTTCTTCCCATAATTAATTGGTTTTTATTGAGCTCATATCAGTCTCTTTATTATTGTCTAGAAGTGCAGTTTAGAAGAAATTCTAGTCTGTTCTATAAGCAGGATGAATTTTAACTAACATTTTAATAGATGATATTTCAAGAATGGAATGTTCAATGAATAAATGACTTAAACACGCAATTGAAGCTGAAATGTCATACCCTATTTTTATAAAACAAGGAAGACGAAAGCCAATATATAGACTGAAAATGCAGCTTAAATTCATGTTTCTCTGATGGTTTTTTGATACGAACAGTGTTTGCATTCATCTGTATCTTTGGGTGATATTGTTCTAGATTAAAATAACTCCATTCTCACTTGTCCAAATTTTTAAGCTGTTCTACTGTAAGAGTATTTCATAACCAGCTAACATGAGAGCCAGCTATGCAAGTTGCAGAGGGGAGAGGGAGCTTGTTGCTGATTGAACTGTGCATCACTTGTTTTTCAATATGAGGTGTCATAATACTTGGACTTCTCTTTAATGTGTTTATTTCTAGGTACTTTTTGATTACTTGCTCTTGTTTGTCAGGTTAGTTCACAATGAGATAAATTTTTCCTTGTACTGCAAAAAATCTGGTTCCAGCAGTTGGAAAAAATTACCATTTTTTAAGGGTTTTTTTGTCATAAAAGTAGATCTTAACTCTTTACTTAAGGTGGGAGCAGGAGAAGTTTCTGGGGTTTTTTTCCTAGGCATTATAAAGAGAAAAGTGCAGGAGAGAAATGAGAGAAAATAAGTCTTTAACCCATTGATATTGCTATAAAATTTTTCTGAGTAAAGATTAACTCCTAATGTGATTAGGGAGCACAGGCATAATTTTTGTTTATGTTGTGATAACAGGCACCATGTTAATAAAATTGGGACCCTACTGCTTATAGAGATAACTTTTTGTTCTGCCATAAAGGAAACAGAGGAATCTCTGGCTTCGTTTAAAAATACTATTTGAGTGGTTTTACTATGGACACTGTTACATGTGGAGCACTGTTCTTGGGAACCTTCCTGTTACTCCCCCCGAAGGATCAGAAATACAAATGTCCTTTCCCATGTGAAGAACAAGGTCTAATATCAAGAAGTGCATATTTTTCTGATTTGGCCTGATGCTTCTCTTGAGCTCTTACTGAAGTTCATTACAAACCTTCTATTTACTTCATTGCAGTGAGGTTAAGATCTTACGCGGAGCAGAGCAGAGCTGTTTGTTGCCAAGTTGGCTTCTAATTCTTATATATCGAATTCTGCTGAATCCCTTTTTCTGGCATGAAGGGAGGACGAGACTGTTCTAACACCTGTGTGGTAACAGCATGTCAGGTTTTACTGACATCACAGCCAGGTTGAAGACTGGAGAGTGACAAACCTTTCACTAGAGAGGATGACTTTTTTTTTTTTGAAGGCCACTGCGGCCCCATCAGAGTACCACTGATAACAGAAGAACTTTTGCCTTGATGTCAGTGGAGGACAGATCAAGTTTTAATTGATGAGAGAGAAGAATGTGTTTTACTGTCTTTGTACTTCTTGCGAAAACTGGGACAATGACACTGAAGTCCATGCCTGCTGCTAGGCAGCCTCTGTCTGCAGCTGAACTTAGTAATTCCAAGATGTAACTATCTTTGCCTCTTACCTCCCTCTTAATACTACTCACGTTGTTGCAAAATGTTATAGTTAACTTGTGATGGAAGAGGCTGAGTAAATTGAATCCAGAGTTTTTATTACTTTTTGTATTACAGACATATTTTGTAAGAGACCAAAGGTCTGGTGGAAAGAAATGGCAAGATTCATGTGACGTCTTCATTGCTTTTGCTTTTATGTGCCCTTCTTTGGATTACAACTTGAACTTGGATTGCAACTGAGTTTGTTCTATGTCTGTTGAAAGCATATGTGTATTGCTTTTTTGCTCTGTATTAACCAAATGTCACTTAGTGTGAAGGTGAGATTGCTAGATGTTTTATTTAAAGTTAGTGGTGCAATTTATTGTATGTGCTTGTTAATAAACTATATTTTTTGATAGAATTACAGTCCATTAAAGTTAACTAAATTTGTGCTCCTGGGCCTATTAAGCTATGTTAGGATGTAGCATTTAATTTACATTTCAGTTAATTTGCATAGTAATTAGCTAGTAAGTCTCTTGTCCCAAGGCTGAAGAGGTGGGGTGAAGACACTTCTTAAAACACTACCAAGCCCAAAGCACCACTTCAATTCACTTAATGCCTTTGTCTCAGACAATGTAGTTCACCAGGTCTTGCATAATAGGAACAAAACCCATATGGAAACATTACTTTACACCCTTCTATGGATTGATCAAAAGAAAAATAACTTTGAATAGGGCTGTATTAAGTGCTACCCTGATAGTCCATAGATGTGGCTGTGGTTCATGTATTATTTACTAAGCAGCATTCAGCAGCTTTTTTCCCCTCATCTAACAGATACCATAGGAACAAGGTTGCCAAAAAGAAGTGGAAATTAAGCATCTGTTTTTCAAGTTATTTCACTCCTTGCTGTGTAGCATTTTGCTTCAGTCAAAGCTGCTACCCTGTATCTGTTCTGATGAGTTCGAGTGAGATGCTGTCTGAATTATTGCACATGTATTGGGTGAATACTAGCATATCCATTCTTAAATGACACCTATGTTGGTCAAGGTGACTCTGAACATCAGTTATAATGGATGCCTTGAAGGGTTTAGATACCATTCAGACTTCCCTGATGCTTGTTTGCTAGTAAGTTTACAATGACTTGCCTTTTTAGTATTTTACAAATGACAACATAAATTTTCCTACCCTTGCAATGTAGGTAACCTCTGATTCAAGGCAGCAGGAGGAGGATGCAAGTCCCTAAAGTGAGATGGCGGGGTGGAGAACAACCCTTAACCTATAACTTTTACCAACTACTGCTGTGTCCCTTATGAATTAGAAAGAAACAAACGGGAGAGCTTAACATCCTTTTCCTTTGCAATTAAAAGTACTTGGCATAAATGCAAGCTAAGTGGAAACTTCAGTGGCTGAATAATGCTATTGTATGCAGGAAATGAGAGGAGCTGAGATCTCACTTAGAAAGGCAGTACATGTTCTGTGACTTTGAAGCCAAGATTTAGGGCTGTTATGTGTGATGACATTTTGGGAACTTGAGAGCCAAATTGAACCACTGCATCTGCATCCCCCAACTTTAGTGATCACTTAATAATTACAGTAGAGCCCTCTCTATTCTGTACTCAAGAATCCTACTGGTATTCCCTGTAGCTGGCTCAGGAGCCTGGGAGCAGCCATTTATAACTATGAGGTTTGTGTCTGCTACGTCAGCAAGAAAGAGCAAGAGTTGACCGAATGCTTTCTTTATCTTTTGACATTTTAAATAATGAAATCCTCATAGCATGCTTTTTCAGCACCCACTATGCCCTTGAGACATCTCCCGCTCCCAGGCAAAAGACCTTGACACATCTGTGAGAGATCTTGAGTCTCAAGCATGAAAGCAGTTCTGTTGTTGGAGGTGCTGAAGTGATTTGACTTTCTGATGATGCCTTCCAAGTGGCAATCAAGGGCTAATTTCTCAAGTACCCTGATGCTCTTTTGTATGTTCATGAGGAATGTAAATATTGACTGGCTCTTTCTGTCAAAGAAAGCTGTCAGTCACGGATGCCTGTTCTGTTGCTAAATATGACTACAGCCACAGTATGAGGACCAGTGCCTTGAAGGTGCTCTCCTGTCATTTTCTGTGAACCTCAGGAAGTTATGAGATTAAAACTTTTTTCTTCAGATCAATTGAGAAAGCTTTCTTGTAATGAAAAATGCAATACTGAGTTTGTTTATTGATTGGTACTATGAATGTTCTCTAAGTGCACTATTATAACAGCAAATCAAGCTATTCTAGTAAGAAAGCAAAGAATGCATTGTTAAATTCCATTTTGGAGCAGGTAAGGTCCACTGGAAAGCTAGTGTTTTGTTTAAGAATGAGAAACAGTTAGGGTACATAATTCATGATGAAATGGAGATATGGTCTGAAGATGCTGATGACATTGCCTAGATCTTACAAAAAAATATGTTTAAAAAGATAACAAGTGTTCCTTCTAGGGACAAGTACTAACTAATGGTGGTATAAAATGTGCCCCATTCTGCTTTTGTTGATCTACGTTCTGGCTCCTGTAATTCTGTACCTCTAGCTATTATATCAATCTTACTAGGTTTCCTTTATGCTTCAGAGTTTTAACCATTGATTTTTATTGTTAAACCAATTAAAAAAATGAAGCTGAATATTCTTGGGTCAGTTTGTGATAACCATGATTGCTTCGCTGGCACTGAAGTTTTCAAAACAGTCTGAGCGTGGACTTGAATTTGGCTGCCTTTGATTTTGCCTTGTCTCTGTTGGCTGTCTGATTTCATTTTGCAAAAAGCCAAATCAATGTAGATGATACAGGAAGAGAGGAATTACCAAGAAAAACAGCTTTAACTTTCTTCAGAAAGCCTAGCTTGGAATAGGGCTGGCAGAGTCTCCTATATGAATTCTAGGTAAGTGCTCCTTTTAAAGTAGGATGAAAAACAGTGAGTTGTCCAGGCAGTAGAGAATCCCATGTCTAAAAGTACCAGGATTAATTATTCTGTATATTCACACCTTACTGTTCTGTATCTTTGTTTCTATAAAAACTGAGTAACTGCCACGATAGTGAGTTAGTTTATATCCTTACATCTTTGTAGAATTAAGATTGATTTTATACTTCCCCTGATACACTCATTACTCTCTCACAGTGCAATACCTCTTTTCTTTCTTTTCCTGTATACTTGCAAGTAACAGCCCTTCTTTCCTCTCTCAGTCCTCACTCGTGACTAGAAAATGATGCTCTGTTCTCTAGTCAGTAGACAAACTCTTGCTGTGGTCCCATTTTCACTAATATTAAAGCAGTGTGTTACCTGCACAGTGGCACAGGTTTGTTCTTCATCAGGCAAAAGCACCTAATCACATATCTGTAAAATTATCTAGATCATGAATATGCATTCTGTTCTGGCTGCAGATGAATAGAGGATATCTAACTTAAATTAATGGATTCATTTATATTAAATCAGTACTTCATATCAGATTTTTAGATCTAGCAGTATCTAATCCCCACTCTTAAGCCTCCATTATGAAACATGGGGGCTCAAATTTCTCCAGTAGCTCAATCTAAACTGTAGCCAAACTTATGTCTGATTCCTGTAAGGGTACTTGAGAGAAGGTTTGAATTGAAAACCTCTATTTAATTATCTCCTTTTTCCCTTCTCCCTCAAGGAAGCTCAAATGGTGCAGGAACTGATACCTACTAGCTAGAAATCTATTTCCAGGTCAGTGCCGAGCCAGTTCCCTTCCCTGCCGTGTTGGGTGGCACGCTGTCTGACATCCCTGCCCCACTCGCTGTTCTCTGGCCCCAAGCTGCAAAGATGAAAAATTGATTCTGGGCCATCTCATTGAAATATTATCATGAAGTGTTCACAGACATGCTGGGACTAGTCTTTTACTTACAGGAACATTTATCCAGGGGGAATCTAGTATGTTATGTGGCAAGAAGCTGCAAGAGGGAGAATGAATTTACTGTTTTCATTTACACTCGGTAGCCTGAGACCTTACTGTGGCTTTAGCTGTTCTTGATTAATTTCATATGTGGATGCCCCTATTCTAGAATAAAAGTGCCTTGTTACAAAAGAATTTAATTCCTTTAATTTCATTTGGGAATAAGTACATCCACACACCTGGTATTTAAATCTGAGATAACTATTTTTTATGAATTTACACCCTACTCTGTTCTGGATCAGATCTCATGTGTAGCTAAATCCTCATATTCATTTAACAAGACCTGATTTATTGTTTAAAATTCTTTCTTTTGGGAAATACCTGCTTGGAAAATAAGAATTCCGCTTGCAAGAATAAGATCTGGGGGGGGGGGGGGGGGGAACGGGGATGGGACAGCCTATAAAAATTCTGAAAACAATTGGTTTGGAAGCACCACATTAGAAAATATTGTTACGGGTCAGATCTTATTCTACTGTTTTATTCTGAAACAACTGTCTTTTGACACTTCAAAAAAATTTATTGTGATACAATATCTCAAATTGAGAAATACAGCTTTGAAACATGGCTTGGAATATTTAAGTTTTCTGACATGAAAATGCCTTTTATGTCTCCACCAACGCATTTTCTGATGAAAACACAACTGGCAGGAAAGGTTTGGACTGACTTTTCTCTGCCCAGTTGTCAAGGTAAGAAGCTGTGCTCAGAAGTCACTCTCTTAGGCAGCCCTCCTTGCTGGGGATGTGGTTTGAATTCCCTAGACGCAACCCAAGGCTGCCACGGGCTCTGTTGAGGAGCGTGGTGGTGAGGGTATGCGTTCCTCCTTGGTGTCTCTTTCCCAGTGTGACTTGCTGCTCTGGTTCAAGCTTACTGCTTTTTAGCTGCATGGATCCGGTTCAGGTGCCAGAGATGGATTTATACTTCCATGGTGCAGCATGTGCATCGTGAATGCGTAAGCACAGGGGAGAGCTTTCCTGAAGATGTATTACTAAGCTCTTTAAGATTTAATACTCTCTTGAAGTTCAAACCAGTGTAAGGGAAGGCTTAAGCAGCTTAATGGGTTAAAATGATCTGTGACTGTGTCCTTCAGACAGTTTAAAGACCCTGCAGCAACCCAAGCGGGCCACCTGTTCCTCTCCTAGACAAACAGGTTACCCTCCTGACCTTTATTCTGCCACCCTTCAGTTTTGCCTGGCCTGGCTCCATGTGTGGAGTGATTGTTCTGAAGTTTGTCATTGTTCAAAATGCCACTCGCCAGAGTTTAATGTGCACAGCTGCAACCTGAGCTGTCGCCGTGTGTTAATAAGACTAAAACCGTTGGACCGACACCAAAAGATCTGCTTGCACTTGGCATGTCATAAATTAACATCATTCTTACCTGCCAGGGATGATTCACTGCTGGCTCAAAGCATATTTAAACTTTAGGGGATGCCAACAAACTGGGCGGTGGTTTGACCTGCCACGTGGCCGGAGACTGCTGCTTTTCTCTCTGCCTCCGCCTTCCCTCTGTTGCAGCGTGTTGGGAAACAGAAGCTCTTTATGGTGTTATGAGAGCTTGTGTTTGTGTGCTGCCCTGGCCCTCCTGCCCCTGTCTGCCAAAGGCCTGGCCTGTTTGTGGGAAGATCCTTACTGGCTTTCGAATTCCTAACTGGATTGTTACTGCCAGTTTTGGGAGTGGTCCTGGGGGTTAATGCTTGACTAGACTGTAGCCTGTCATTGCAGCAGCTTCAGAAGGCTTTCTTCCCGCAAATCCTGCCTACCCTAGGCAGGCTGCGTTGTGATGTCCTCTTAGCATCCCAGAAACTGCATATAAATGCCATGTTAGCAGAGTACACTTGGCCAGCTAACAGCTCGCAGCAGGTGGGTTAAGCCGGTGCCCATGCTAGGCAGCGTAGGAGGCGGAAAGGGATGCCCCACGTGGAAATGATGGAGATCGTATTGCAGGGTTATATGCCAGAGGTTGAATGTGCTCCTCAGAGCCCAGACTCTTGGGCTCCAGTGTCACCAGCAGTGCGGTGCGGGGTGGAGTGGGGACGGTCCCCCCGGGCTGTTGCAGGGCAGAGAGAAATAGGAGATAAGAAGGGATGGGAGACAGTTAAAGATGGTTTTGCTCTTCCTCACTGCAGTTCACAGTTGGGGGGAGAAGGCAGGTATCTCTGGTGGACTGGGAAGGTATTCATCTATCTCCTAATAGAGACCAGGCCTTTTTATAATGACTCAAGACTTGTCTCCTCACACATTTCCCTCAGGGCTGATGTGTTCCTCATAAAATAGTGTGAAGGCATAATGTGCTCCTTCAGTTAAAACTGCTCCCTTGCTTTCCATGGTGTCTGCATTGCCTATTTACCTTGGCTCATCCAAATCATTTGTTAAATACCAAGTTTGCATAAGCAGTCCTGTGTGGACTGCTTTGGACCCTTGAAGTCTCGCTATAGACATCAGGAGGGATAGAAACAGGCCCTGTATCTGTCTGAGATTGTGCTTGAATCTGGAAATCCAAAGTGTTGTACGGAACAGGGTGTAACCATGATTTGGTTAGGGGTAATTATGGTAGGCAATGCCAACAGCAGGCTGCAGTCATTCTCATGTTCCCTACCACAACTGCACACAGGCTGGCAATTTAACCCTGATGTAACTATTTCATTGTAGTCATCACTGTATCCGCTACCTTTTGTTTTCTTTTCCAGCAGGGAAAAAAACAAAATTATAAATGGTCCACTCTGTATATATAGGTAAGAAATGAGGAATCCTGGAAAGGGATCATCCTATTCAGCAGGACAGACAGGAGACCTGACCCTGCAGCCCCAGCTTACCTAATGACACAGTTCGGACTGCAGCGTGCTCACCTCCTGCATCAGCACCGCTGAAGCACATTCGGAGCAGGAGCAGAGGTTAGACGGTGTCTAGGACAAGGACTGCAGCTCTCCTCTGCTCAGCTTACAGACACATGGCGATTGCTGCCTGAGCTGCATAAAGGCTTATGCTGTCTATATTTTATTTTGTGGGTAGTGCGGGTTGTTGGGTTTTATTATTTTCTCTTTATGCAAGGCTAACATGGAGTGTAGAGCTGGTTGCTGGGCAGTGGGGATTGCAGTTGGTAATAAAGGTTTGTTTTCTCACTTTCTCTATTTTTGTCTCTGGGCAGGATGAGGCACATCAGGGGAAAATCTGACTTGAAACAGAAGCTCAATTTTAAGTTGGAGTTAGATGGTCCTGCGGAGAGAGAGGCTTGCTTACACCACAGCTGTCCGTCATCTCAGGACACACTGCTGTGACTACTCATGCAATGGCAACCCCTGGGGTTTGGTGCCACTTCTCTCCTGGACAATAGGTCTACAGTAGGGTACAGTATTACACCAAACCCTGATCCCCTCATTAGTGTGCAAAGTGGTGTTTTGATGCCGGGGGCAGGACATCTGCTTGGTTGTCCCCCAACTCCTACAGGTCTTGTGAACATACTGAAAAGGTGACATGTATCCTCCTGTAATGAGGGAGTGGTCTTTATCAGGCACTGGAGTCAGGACTCCTGAGTCTTACACCTTTTCCTCCTGTTTTGGGCACCTACAGAAATTCTATGTATCCTTTCAGCACAGAGGTGCCTCTCTGTGTGTGAGACCCCACTGGTGGTCTCTTATTTGCACAAGGATTTTTTGCTTGCAAGGAGAATTTTGCAATCACCAAGTGAAAACTGCTCTTTGGAAGAATGCTGGTTTTGGTACAAACCTCTGAATCTCTCCAGGTGACTGTTTTCAACAAGGTCACCAGATATCCTCACATCTGCTCAGATGAGGAGATGAGTGAATCCAGCTGAGCTGCATTTTGTGTGTGCCCTCTGTAAAATGAACTGCAGAGCAGATAAATTCTTTACCCCTCGCCCCTGCCAGCTCTGCAAATTGCAGCTTCTTTCAAAGCTCAAGTGAAAAGTGCCGGACTGCCACAGCATCATTGCAAGTGTCAGCTGAGAGACAGGCTGTAACAAGCCTACACGTGTACCCGAGTTGCTGCCCAGTCTGGGAGGGGGGATGCCAGCCATGCTGCTCCATGGACAGCACTGAGATGCTTTTTTCTTGTACCTTCAGTCTGAGGCAAGGGAGAATCGGTGCTCAGCACTGCTAGAGGTGGGAGGAAGGGCTTGCCCCCTCTGAATTGCTGGTCAGTAGATGGTGCACCAAGAGTCCGTAGCCGATATTACTGGATTTTGGCTTTTGCTGGTGCAAAGATCAGAATCTGGCCTAGGGTGAGGGTGTTTGTGCTTTGGCAGTGGCTGTGAAAGGAGAAACTCCAGAGGGTTGGGCGGCAACACGCTAGTTCTGTTCTCTTCCGTAGATGGTCTTCCGGAGACATGCTGGGTGAGTGGAAAATGTAATGAAATTCCCAGAGCCTCCTGGTGCACTACCAAGGCATTCCTGCCAGCTTTCCAGCCTGAGATGTTGGTGCAGCTGTAGGGGCCAGCTACAGATAGAGCTGATTGCAGATTAACCCCCACCATGGCAGGAGGATTACTGAGAGAGATGTTTTCTTCACCTATGAAATAGCACACACTATAGCCACAGTTGCCTTTGGGGTAAAATTAGCTGAATAAAGGGCTCACAGTAGATCAAGCCCTTTTCAAACTGCCTTTCTTTTTTGAAAGCTCATTTGTTTATTCTGGTTCACAAACTGAGCAGTACAAACAGCAGTAAAAATGTGATGCATCCCAAATTCTAGCTGTGAGGATGGGTTTCATGACCACTGCAGTCTGCACAAGGTCTTTAGATCCAAACCATCTGTGGGGCTTAGAGTATGCAAACTATTCATGTTGTCTTAAAGATTTACCAGGGAGCAGGGCCTTAATGTGCCAGAATCTGTAAGAAAACAGAGACCTGCACCACTGACAGTCCTGAGGGTCTTGTTTTAAGCTTCTGTTGAATAGATTGATCATTGTCCTGCAGCATTTAGTGGTGGAGAAAAAAGCAGGAAGGGGGTTTAACAAGTGTCTCATATGGTTTGTGTTGTCTCTGCTATGCTGAACCTTTCTTTCTGCTCACACAGCAGGGTTTTTCTTTGCCTCCGTTTCCTTTGTGCAGATGGTAGCAATAGGTTTCCTTTCCCCCCCAGCCGTAAAATTAACAGTCTTGGCGAGCTTTCATTTGCTGGCTAGTTTTGGGTGGTGCTGGAAGATTGCTCCACTCAGTACATTTCCAAGACTGGCTTTTTAGCCCAAGTTCTATAAACACAAACTTTTTTTTGTTGTTTATTTATTTGTTTGAGAGAAGGGGCCTTGGGAAAGCAGATACAAAATTTGCTCTGACTGTATTTTGTCCGCTGAAGGAGTTGGCTTTCAGTTGCATTAGAATAACGGATCGGCTTCTTGCACAAATCTCCCACAAGCAATGGGCTGAACTGGGAAAAGCTGGTGGGCAGAGGTACTGGAAACAATCTTCTGCTGTGTTAAAGCATCCACAGGAGGGACTAATGAAAACTCTGGCCTCATATCTCTAAACTCCACAGCAAAGCTTTCCAATCCATCCAGTTGCACAGATCAGCTTCAGAATATGATATCCTAAGCTTGTGAATTTGCAACATGATTTTCTCTTCTCTCCCCCAGTCACAATAATCCAATACGATCTCAAAGAGCAATTGTAGAATGGCAACCCCTCGCCATTTTCCAGCAGCGGTAGTAGCAATATTTAGTTTACAGAGAAATTAGTGGTCTGAACTGCTCCATTGATATAGATGTTGATGCAAGTGGATTCTAACCAGAAACAGGTGAAGAATTACCAATTTTGTTTTATAAATGAAGAGAGGGGCACTAGGTTTCCTAAACCTTTACAGAAAGCCTGTGGGATGTACATAAACTGAGCCAAGTGCTCCTGAGTCCAGGCCTTTGTGCCTTTACTATTCTATGTTTTCATATATATGTATTTATATTAAAATACATACAATATTTTATATGTATATAGTGTGTGTATATTTGTACAGTTTATATGCTAAGGGAACTTACTTAAAATTTGAAGTTCTTTCATTGCCTGCCTGCATGCCTTTCTAACTCAAAAAGCTCTGCTCTTGGCATCTTTCTGTAGTCCAGCAACACGTGTGGGCACATCTAGACTGGCAGGTTTGTGCATACTTGGTACATCTTCACCTTCTGGGGTTTACTTTGTGGCAGAGACCTGTAGCATGCTAAAGACTGTAGGACCCAGGCCTTTGGCTATCTCCCCTATCTTTTGAGGATGTAGTTTGAATTATTTGCTCATCAGGTGTTTCATTTAAACTTGGTTCTACTTGGAAAAGAACCTGTATATCCAACGTACTGCCATGCCAGGAACAACAAAAGATACAGAGCCACTGCTCAGTCTTGCATTTGTTTCTCGCGTGTTCCAGGACTGCTCTCCTCAACCTCCTCGCTGGTTGTTTTCATCTGTTGCTAGAGCCGTATGTCTCTGAAGGAAGGACCAGCTCTGCCATTTGAACAATCCTCCTCCATCTGCTGCTACTGCTCCTATTATTGTAGCTGTGTGTGAAGCAGTAACTCAGTGACGCCAGGCTTGCAGACACTTCATCAGTCTGTCTGTCATTGCTTCTGTGTTTCCGATAAGTTGTGCTAGGTGAGGTCATCACAAACTTGTGTTTTAGTGCTGGGCTTCAATGGTTTAAGTTTGTTAGGAATAAGACCACTGCCATTGGCAATTAGGCTAGCAAGGGTAAAAATTCACTGGGCATTCAGACCCACTATTCTTGGTGAAACAGCAAACTGCTGTTGCTGTGAGTTAGCTCCCAAATGTGGTCTTTACAAGCCTGCCCTCGCCATGAGGGATAAGGCCATGGACAAATACTAGTCAGATCTATTCCATAGTTTCAGTTTTCTGTAGGCTAAACCTATGCTCTAGGTTTAATTCCCACCTCCAGCTAGACTTTTATTTTGGTAGAAATGGTGGTCTTCACAGCTGGCCTCAAATTTCGTGGGGGTTATGCAAAAAGGAGTCAGAGACACTTCTGAAGTTTTCTGTCCTTATCAATGTGCAATACTAAGGGTAACACCAGGCCTCTCAGAGAGGCCAGAAGGTCTCCTTTGTGGGGGGGGTTATTGAGATGGATGTGGACTGCACAGTCTGGAACAGAAGTTGTTTGTTTTAATTTACAAAATAAAAATAAAACCATGTTTATTTGCATCAGTTGAGGGGTCTTTTTCTCACAGCTGCTTGAAAAGTGAGCTCTAGCTGCCAAGTAAAATAAGGTTTAATGTTACAACGTGCACTGGGAAGGGCAGAGGTGGTAATTACTCTGCAAGCAGCAAGACACTAGTAGGTACAATATATGGCAATCCATGTGAAGCGCAGAACTCAGCTGTAGCTTGTGGCAGATACAGGACTGAGGTGCAGGAAGGTGTTGGAAAATGGCAGCCACCTACAGCGAGTAACCCGCATGACTGTCAGTGAGGAAGCCGTGTCCTCAGCGAGGCTCGTAGGAGCAGTTCTGTCCTGCCACACACCAGCTGCCAACCCGTGTCTGGCATTCCTGTTATGGAAAGCTAGTCAGGAGGTGGCTAGAATCCCCGGGTTCCTTTTAGTCCTCTCTTGTCAAGCTTTATGTCCTGGCAAACAGTGGAAAACATGCTTGTTATGTTGCGTGGTGGTTTGCTCCTAAAAATTGATGAGGAGAAAGCTCATCTTCCCAGGTCTGCTTTCTCCTTTTGCTGTGTTGGACATGTACAGCCTCTGTGAGGTCTGCGTGGGCTCGGTGTTGGGGACCGCTCTTTGTCAGCGAGATACCCACAAGCCTGCATGGAGGACGCTTGTCAGATGGGGATCTGTTTTTTTTTCATCTCTGATGAGTTTGTGAGGCAGTGATGGCTGATGTGGTCTCAGCTGTGTTTCATCTGACTCATCTGGTACAGTGGAATAAATGACCGGGATCTAAATGTTGTTTTACTGTGGCTGAATCTGCAAGCCCAAATATCAGTACAGACAGTGTGGCGCTAGATACCGTATTTATTTACAGACAGAGACTTCCGCTGCCTTTAGAGGATAAATGCAAGATAAAGAGAGTAGGCAAGGCGGAGGAGGCTCGGAGAGGCTGGACTGTTTGACAGCTACATGCGGGGCACAGAAGTTCCAATCGGATCTTTTGACACCTACCAGAAAGACTGCCTTTCCTCTTGTTAATATCAAGGAAACATGGAGGAGTCTGACTGATAGATAGCTCAGATAACGCGGAGACAGTGTCCTCTCAAACTGCCGCAGGGTCTCAGGCGGGTTGTATTGACTGGACTGAATGACAAAACTGTGCGCTGCTCTGCAGACAACCTATTACCTGCACCTTGTAGCACGACAAGGCGTACGCCTGTTCTGTGTTGGTGCAGCCAGAAGCTTTCTGTTGCTGGCCCTCCTCAGCTCTGGATTGCTTTGTGACCAGAATTTAACAAGGCAGTTTACAATGGCTTTGACACCATTTGGGTAGATGAAGCTGGCTCAGAAAGCATCCACCCACTTGCTAAACAATGCCTCAGGCTCTGAATGCATTAAACTGTTGCTCTGCTCTGCTGCCTACATGCAGCTTTCCAGGTGGAGTTAGTTTTTGATGTTATCCATCCTCCTTGATGGCTTGCGAGCTGGCTAACTCTGACTCCACCTCCCATCTCTCCTGTCTATAATTTGTATTATAATTTTTGGGAGCCTGCTTGTTGCAAAGTCTTGTGCAGACAAAGAACGGTCTCCATTTCAGAAAACATCTCTGCCCTTTCAGTTGGTCAAATAAGTGAAAAACCAGGAGCAAGGCTTTAATAAAAAAACAAAGGGCACTGTACATATTTGTTGGAAAACTCTGAGTCCAGTTAAGCACTCATCTCACAGGGATGCTAAGATGGCCAGGGTTATTGCAAATTCCGTCCCTGTTTTGTTTAAGAATTGGTGATTCAGTGCTGGATTTGACTTATTGGAATTGCAGAGACATGAAACTTTCAAGAAACCTTGGGTTAAGTTCAGTTTGATGCGACAGAGATTCCAGTTCTGAGTCAAGCTTTTAAAAAAAACCCAACAATCATCCCACCAACAACTACTTTCTTTTTTTAACCAGAAGCATGTAATCTTCCCTGGAACTTTTCTTAAGCACCAGAAGGGTGAAGAGGTGGATATTGTGAGCTAGCACAATTGGTGGCAAGGATTATGCTTTTTTAGACTTTATTAATGCAGATCAACATGTATATATGTTGAAACTTACAGTGAGTAAAGAACAAGCAGCTGTCTGCCATACTGCCAGAGTTGGCTGGGAAATGGCCCAAACACAGAAAAGGGGTTTTTTTTCTTAAAAAAAAAAAAGAGAGAGAGAGAGAGAAAAGTAGCTGTCTTCAAGTATGTTTGAAATAATGAAAAGAACTGATGTGCAAAGCGATTAAGAGATCTTTGAGGATCAAAAGCCTTGATTCAGTTTTGCCAATGGAACAAAACTTTTCATCTGTTCTTATGTGGACCTTAAAGTAGGGCAGAAGGGTGTAGTTTTTAAATTATTTCATTTCAAAATTTACTTTGGGCAGGGGGAAAGGGTTCTTTCTGTTTGTTCTTGCTCTTGTTATTCAGTGTCCTTAACACAAAAGGCCAGCCTGGCTCTGAAATGAAGAGCAGGGTCGTTCTATGAACTGGTGGTTCATTAGTCTCCCTTTGATTTGTCAGAACAGTAAGGGACCCTTTTATTTTTTTTCCCTTTCTAGTAATGTCTGTGTTCTTAAATCAAGACATCTTCCCTCATCGTGCTGCAGTGACTGAATCTTTTTCAGAGATTTCCTAAGTGGGTTGTACCAATAACACTAATCTTGTGCAGACAGAGCGCACAGTCAAAAGTTAGATGCATAAGGAAGCCAAACCCAAAGGTTTTCAGTGCTCCCCGCAGTAAATCCTACTTCCCAGCTTTGGGTTTATTTGGAGCTGGATGCCCCCCACCAGGTTAACTCTGTGTCTGTTTTCCCTGGTAGCTTCTTGCCAGAGGGACCATAGAGCAAGTGTGGCCTTGAGAAGGTGCGATAAGGGAGGCTCAGAAGTGCAGCTTACTGGATTCCAACACAGCGAGCTCATGAGCAATGTGCCCTTTCTTGGGGAGGGGGTGATGGAATTAGCAACAAGAGAAGGTGAAGGGATCTGGGGCTGTGAGAGCAAAGACAAGAGATTGGGAAGGAGAGGACAAAACTGAGGAATGTGCTTGTCTTTGGGTTTCTGCAGGGGACAGTGGGAGAGCTCCCTCTTCCTGTTTCAGCCTGCTCTAACCATTGCGGGAAAAGCCTTTCCTTGCAGGCTGGAGTGTCTCAGCAGTCCCAGCATCGATGAGGCAGTGTATTTTTTTCAGCATGGATTCGCATACTGGAGGATCCATAGGACAGCATGGATTTGCTCGATAGGTTCACCAGACCAGCTCTGCTGCATTGTACACCGCCACTAAAGGGTTAGTTTTCAGAGCATTCACGGCTGAGTTGCAGGTTTGTTGGGTTTAATGACAGAAATTGCCTCGATGGTGGAAGTTGTGTGTTGGTCCTGTCTTGTTGCAAAAGAATTGATGACAGCACAGAGGTTTTGTGTTTCTGTAGCCATTGCAGATACTTTATTGAGTAGGCATCTGGTGCCACCGCAGCACAGGTGCTTCCCATGACCTGGAGCTAATGCACTGCTGGTGTGTGGTTTCCTGATCTGTCCTAACTCAGGTCAGGTGGTAGGCGTGCTCTAACCTAGTCAGTAGGGCATCTGTGATACACTGATTTAAAGCCTGTTCTCTCCTCTAAAACTTAATTAATACAAGTCATATTTTGTCACCACATGAGCAGCAGAGATGACAACTCCCATTTATGCTGTTACGGGAACCATGTCCCTATGCTACCCAAACTCTGTCACGTTCTAGTGACATACCAATAGCAATAGTGGAAACTTGAAAACAACATTAGCGAAAGCTGAAAACTGTATACTCCCGTGACAGAGCCAGTTGCAGGCTGGAAAAGTTTTGCCGGTGAAAATGTCTAGCAAGATGTGGGCTGCAGAATGAATTAATCTGCTTTCTTCTTTGACCTGTTTCTAGATTAGCTCTTTCTGTCTGTTCCTAGCACTCCTATGTCCATCTCAGTGGCAGGCATGAAATGTCATCATTGATACAAGCCTGGTGTAAAAGTTTGTAATTACAAGCCATTTTGTAAGCAATATGATGGGTGAAAAAAATGCCGTCCTGTAGGCTGGTGATCTTCACCCTCTTGGACTTGGAAGCAGGCATACATTAACGTACTGCATAATTTTTATACTGCTCTAACATCATCATAAGCATGTGTCATTTCAGCATATTATCAATTCTAATAGAGCCGTGAGCAGCAAAAGAGAGTAAAGACAGTCCTTGTGCATGCCTTTAGGATTGAGGGGTGGAGATAAGATTGTCCATGTATTATGTTTTGACAGCAGCTTCTCTCCTGGTGTTCACGTAAATAGTTATTTTTAGGAAGACCATATATTTCCCAGTAATTGTTTTAAATGCTTCAAAG
This sequence comes from Harpia harpyja, assembly GCF_026419915.1. Taxonomy (NCBI): domain Eukaryota; kingdom Metazoa; phylum Chordata; class Aves; order Accipitriformes; family Accipitridae; genus Harpia; species Harpia harpyja. Next base: position 19,763,324 of record NC_068953.1, on the reverse strand, counting down.
AGCTCGCTGATATAAAGCCTGTGATTTATGGGTTCCCGCTACTTTTTAATAGCTGAACTTAAATCCTGGATTCACTGAAGCCATTTGGAAAATTGGGATTATTCCAAGCTGGAGCAAAGGGAGGGAGACTGGTATTTTGCCAAGATCAGCAGTGATTCATTCCCACATTCATGCTCAGCATCCAGTGAAGGGCAGAAGCTGGGAATACCGTAAGGAGAGCTAGCAAGAGATTATCATGTTGAAGGTGAATCTGCCCTACTCACTCCCTCTGCTGCTAGATAAGGTCTTTTGAATGAGAAGGACCAAATTCTGTCATGCTTTTCTTTCAGCCTCTCTGAAAGCCAGTTTATTCATAGAAGGCCCAAGCCAACTAACTTGCCTCCTTGTCTGTAAGGCATAGAAAGAGCTGAATACTGGCTGTCCCGAAGCATGTCCCCGCAGGGGTGAAGGACTGGAGAATACCTCAGGATAAATATACTTTGGAAATCCCTTACAAAGAGATGTTTTAGTGGCTGCTTGGAATGAAGCAACGTCTGTATCAGGTTAGCCCAGCAGTCTCTGGCAGTGTGAGTAGGAGCCCTGAGGGACCTGTAAAGGGACAGGGAGGACCCAGGACTCCTTGCTGGCACTTTCTGTCACGCTCCAGTGATATTTGGCCCCCAGACACCCTGAGTGAGAGGTGATCGCAGAATAAATTAGATCGGTAATAGTATAATTTAGATTAGGTGATAAATCTCGGAGTAATGTAAAAAGTGGAAATTTGCTGTGGTCTAAGATTTACTAGGTTTTGTTTAGCCTGAGGACATTTATGCTTTTGGTGCCTGCACCAGGGTCCAGACTCCATCTCCCAGGACATACAGCTAGATAAATAGTCACTAATACATGGGCATGAGGAATGAAAGGGGCTGTCTGTCCATCCAGGAGCCTGTCCTTGCTCTGTCCCTGCCTTGTCTGTGCAGCTCACAGGGGCTGTGCTCCAGCTGCATGTCCAGTAGCCACGGCCGTGCTTATGGGGAGAGCGAGGCTTTTGCAGCAGGGCAGCTGAAATACTTCTTAGCTGTGAGCCCCTTGGGAACTGTCTTTCCTCAGAGAGATCTGTTCTCCTTATCCTCGGGCCAGCTGACAGTGGAGTAAAATTTCTCATCGTGTTTCAGTTCTCCCAGCCCTGGGAGAAAAGCGCAGGGAGATGGTAAAGTAAATGGAGCCAAGTATCCCAGCATGGTTCAGTCCCAGCAGAAAGGAAAGGACTTCTTTTTTTTTTATCTTGCAAAGCAGGGGCACAGCCAAAAGAGTGTTTTCTTCTTTTCCTGTTGTGATCCTCCCTGTTGCTTATGTTTGAAATATAATAATTCTGAGAGCACTGCTGTCATGATCGGGAGGCAAAAATAAAGAAAATTTATATTTGTGGATAAGAGGCAGTAATAAACCCTGAATTTCCAAACACATAGAGGAGCATTGACATCTAAATACCAGAAATTCTAAGCCCTTACCTTGCTAATTCATGTGGCATTTGGAGGGGCTGTGGATTTTTATTTCATCCTGGTATTTGTGGTATTTCCTGCCATTAGTATAGGAGAACCCTTGTGTGGTAAATGCTGGCTTTTTCCATTGGTGGCAGCCACCGAAACTTGGGTTCATGAAAGGCAAACCATTCTTTTCAGTACTGAAGGATCTCAGAGGTACCTGGGAAGGAAAAATCTCATCGGGGTTGAATAAGGATGTTGGTACTGTGACTGGGTGCCAGCTGAATGGCTCTGAGCAGAATCAAATCTTGTCTTGAGATCCAAGAGTCTGGGGCTTAAAATTCATTGGGTGGTTTCAAAAGCTGTAGCTTGGAAATACTATTGATAGTGATTTTATCACAACCTCTTAAAAGTAATCTGCGTATAAAGGTTTCAGGTACAAGCGTTGGCCCCGAGTCAGTAACCCAGCCTTCAGAAATTGCTGTTTTTATTGCAGATTAAACTGTAGATTAGGCCATTTAGATTTGTAATGGAAAAATATTAGTCAACGTACTTTCCTCCCCTCCACCCTCTATCATCGGGGCATATATCAAATTGCACTATCTGGCAGGGAGTTCCAAATGTTATTTGAGAAGAGAGAGGAATGCAAGCGATGTCAGCAGAAAACAGCTGAGTAGCGGTTAAATTTCTTTGGCGTGAACCTGCTCCGCAGGGGAAAAGAAACACAACAACTGGACTTGTTTCATTTCACCCCAGCACAAACCATTCCTTGGAAACAGATGATGTTTGTGAGCAAGTTCTCTACATAAGCTGGGGTTTTGGGATGCTGCTAGGTGGGCAAATCCTGCTCTGCCGTGGACGTGGCAGTTCGAGCTCAACAGGGCCAGCACTGGCTATGATCCTTCAGTGAAAGCACTGGACCTCATGGGGCACTGTCTATTACTGTTCCCTTGTGCAGCTAGAGCCTGTTATTTTAGAGGGGCAGTTTTAGGTTGCACCTCCATGGCCTGCTAAAGTTTTTATCTACATTGGCTTGAAAGATAAAAAGCCTTAAGAGCTGGCTTAAGTGAACTTGCCCAGTGCTGCAAAAGAGCAGTGGAGGTGCGTGCAAGGATACTGTTAGCTGAGAAGTTGGACTGAGTTAAATGGTACCCTTAATCCTCTTGATACTGGCAGAGTCAAGTTAAAAGGTCTTCCCCGCTTGGGGTGAAGGCTTTGCACGTGTAGATGCTGGTTCACTTAAGGGCAACGCTGTCTCTGCAGTGAAAGAGCCCTCTACTCTGCTGGCATTTGCTTTATTGCTGAGGGAAGAAGTCAGTTCTGCAGTGTCTCGCATCACAAGCTGGGGATGCGTCTTGAATTTTTGGTCCGTGGAGGCTTTTTAAATAAATAACAATGGAGCCAGCAAAAGGCTAGAAACAGAATGGCTGAACAGGAGAAGAAAACAAAAGTAAATATAGCCCTTGTTTTTCTTCTACCAATCAGTCTACAGTCTACATCTGACTTCTTTGCCTTGCACTCCCCATTTTAGCTGGATTTTGCCTGGTTATTCACATAGCAGAGACCCATGTTTTTTCTTCTCATCCTCATGGCTGTTGCTGAGGAGGTTGCAGTCCCCTGACATGATCCTTCCTGGGATTTGGGGTTCTTCCTGGGATCTTTCTTGTCTGACTGGGGTTTAGGCTTCATTCCCTTGCTGGGATCTTTAGTTTTCCCCATTTCCTGCCTCTGGACCACTCTGATGGGACAGCTTGGTCTCCTCTAGAATGAAAACCCAAGTGAGCAAGGGAAGAGGAGCCAGCTTTTCTCTGATCCCTCCCCAGCTTTGTTACGGCTCCCAGAGGGAAATTTTCAGCAACAGCTATGCAACAGTCCTACTTAGATACCTGAGTCAGACTTTTTTTTTTTCCCAGCCCCTGATCTTTAGGGTTGTCTCTAGCCTAAACCAGTGTCCAGCCTTCACAGATGTTTTGTATTGGAATATTTTCCAGGCGTAGTGCCCAAAAAACATCAGGTACTTGGGCCTAATTCCCACTGACTTCACCAGGAGTTATGCAGCTATTATTGCAGAAAGTGGATGGGTGTTAAGGTCAATTTTGGGAGATGTTGTAATTGAATGCAAGAGGAGCAAAACAGAGCTAAGGAAGACATGCTTTCTGCAATCCTACTTCTATTGCAGTCAAAGGAAGCTCTCTCCCCCCCCCCCCCCCCCCCCCCCAATTTCAATGAGAGGAGAAATAAAGTGTAAATCAGGAAATCAGAGGAAAATCAGAAAAGTTGCACATGAGTTTATTTTTCTGAGGGGTATGGAATAATTTAATAAACTGAGGAAATATTTCTAATAGTAGAGATCATCATTCTACACTAGGAAGAGTATGGCTGAATATTTTTGTATGTAAATGTCGTGGTTTAACACCAGCCAGCAACTAAACACCACGCAGCCGCTCACTCACTCCCCCCCACCCAGTGGGATGGGGGAGAAAATCGGGAAAAGAAGCAAAACCCGTGGGTTGAGATAAGAACGGTTTAATAGAACAGAAAAGAAGAAACTAATAATGATAATGATAACACTAATAAAATGACAACAGTAATAATGAAAGGATTGGAATGTACAAATGATGCGCAGTGCAATTGCTCACCACCTGCCGATCGACATCCAGCTAGTCCCTGAGCGGCGATTCCCCCACCCCCCCTTCCCAGTTCCTATACTAGATATGGCATCACATGGTATGGAATACCCCGTTGGCCAGTTTGGGTCAGGTGCCCTGGCTCTGTCCTGTGCCAACTTCTTGTGCCCCTCCAGCTTTCTTGCTGGCTGGGCATGAGAAGCTGAAAAATCCTTGACTTTAGTCTAAACACTACTGAGCAACAACTGAAAACATCAGTGTTATCAACATTTTTCTCATACTGAACTCAAAACATAGCACTGTACCAGCTACTAGGAAGACAGTTAACTCTATCCCAGCTGAAACCAGGACAGTAAAATTAAATTCTTCAAAAAATTGTATGAATCATTTTTCATAAGTGACTGCAGGAATGACACTGGTGTATTGAAACAGTATATTCAAGATACTACACAAAATCCTATTTAGTGCTCTGAATCTTTTGTCTTTGAATGTATTTCTTCTTTTTTTCAACCCAGTTGTTGGTGTGCTAGTTATTGCCTAGTACGGCCTTCTAAAACAGATACATTTTTATTTGCATGCAAATTGGTAGGAGGCAGCTTGCCTGTAAATACTGTGCCAATCATTACAGGTTCCATGGTTCATCAGGACTGTGATGCCTAATTGGCTGCGGGATTGCCTATAACTCTTGATAGCCTGATTCAGAGCAATAAGAATTGTTGAATCTACATAATAAAGCGAGTGTGATGAAAGGTGAGTGCACACCTACTTTATAAGTGTGTTATCATTCTCATCAAGGTCAAATAATTTTTTTTCCTTCCAGATATACATATTCATAAAGCCCGTGCACAACTAATGAGTTGGAAGATTAAATGGTTGTGGATTAAGAACAAACCCTACTGTTCTCCTAATTAGACTGAAAGTTACTTAGTTCATCTGATTAGAATTCTGAATTCAAACCAGCTAAGGCACTGGCACAGCACTCCTCAGCTACTTGCAAAATCTGAGCCTAAGAGTCACTGGAACAGATTAACAGTCTGTTTCATCCAGTCCCCCCAAATCTCAGAGTTGCCAATGCTGCCTCCAAAGGATCACTGGAATCCCCCTGCCCAAATTTCCACAGGGGGAGCTTGACCCAGGGCAGAGGGGCTGTGCTGCCAGGGTTAGCTAGCACACAAGAGCTCCAGCCAGGATCAATTTCATGTCAGATTTTTTTAATATTATAGCAGGGACATTACTTGTTCGAGTCCCTGGTAATGGGCATATTAATTACCTAACGCACTGAGATAAGTCCTTGCTCTTGCAACTGCCCCGTGCATTAAAATGTCTGTCTTTTCAACAGATACAAAGTTGTATAATTAGCAGCCATGACTCAAAGGAGTCCTTGCCCTGAGCCCCCAGTGTCACCGCTTGTCCCCTAAGCTTGGAAGCAATTGTACTGGTCCCAGGGCTTGGAAAGGGCTGTAGCATCATCAGGCTTAGAAAACCTTGGGACACAAATGGCCAGGTCTAACAATAGGCGTGAGTCAGTCGCTTTGCAGTTAGGTGATTTGATTTCCTGTTGCTCTGCTGTCTGGGCTGCTTGTTTTGGGGAACAAATCCTTATTAATGCTTTATCTATAACATCCTTACTTCCACCGAAAGGATCCCTCTGTGCATTATTTTCCTGACTTGTGCTGTGCATCACTTCCTCCTGCTCCCCAGCTGCGCAGCTGCTCCTGCTGCAGCCGCCTGCGCGAGGAGTTTTGGCTGAGCTCCTTAATGAATGCTGCTCCAAGATGCTTGGCTTAACTTCATGGCACCCATGAACATTTGTCCTTTCCCTCTAATCTTCTGAATTGCAGGAGTGTTCAGTATTTGGGCTTTAGATCCTTCCTGGTTTTATTCAGGTGTAGAAAAGAGGAGAAGGGAGGGTGATGGAGGATCTGTTTAAATAGAAAGAAAAGATAATGGTTTGGGGCTACGTTGTCCTAGTTCTTTCTTTTTTTCCTTTTCTTTTTTCTCTTTTCTTATCTTTTCTTTTTTATCTTTTCTTTTTTATTTTCTTTTTTCTTTTCTTTTTTCTCTTTTCTCTTTTCTTTTTTCTTTTCTTTTTTCTTTTCCTTTTTCTTTTCCTTTTTTCTTTTTCTTTTTCTTTCTCTTTTTCCTTCTCTTTTCTCTTTTCTCTTTTCTCTTTTCTCTTTTCTCTTTTCTCTTTTCTCTTTTCTCTTTTCTCTTTTCTCTTTTCTCTTTTCTCTTTTCTCTTTTCTCTTTTCTCTTTTCTCTTTTCTCTTTCTTTCTTCTTTCTTTTTCTTTCTTTCTTTTTTCTTTTGCTTTTTATTTTGTGTGCATGCATTTATTTTAACTTTTCTGTTTGAAGGGAAGAAGGGACCACAGGGTCTGAGCTGTGTTTTTAACGAAAAGAGAGCACCGAATGAGAGAATTTCAAGACGTTTTCACAGTTGTATTAAAATAGCCTAAGATTCCTGTTTCCTTAATGAAAATGGGAGCAATGTGTATCTTTCCACAACAGATATGAAACAAAGAGAACTAAGAAATGTGTTGGCATTCAAAAGAGCAGGAAAGTAACACTGTTCCTGTCACTGTTAGGAGGTTAAAATCCTGCCTGGCAGCCTATAAACTATTTAAACGATCCTACAGAAATTCCACTTAGTGAATCATCTTTGGGATTTATATCTAAATCCTTCACCCCAATTGAAGACCCAATGTACTCACAGCCCTGCCGGAAAATACACTTTAATGAGGGGAAATTGTAAAACTGGACTGAAAAAAAAAAAAAAGCCCTCTTCAGCAGAGGTCCTTGCTGCAGTCCTCGCTTCACATGGCCATTGAGATGATGGCAGCTGTGCTGCTGTGATCATATGTGACCTAGATTTTCCTCACAGTAGTCCTGTGCTCTCCCTGATCTTGTGTAGGCCTGAATGAATTGAATAGAAACGTTTCTGGATGCTTTCAGAGAGCAATGATATCTTTTTCTTTTTCTCTCTCTCTCTTTTTCTTCAAACCACAGCATCTGTTCGCCTTGTGGTTTTCTCCTTTTGCTCTCACGCAGTGGTTGTGAAAGAGGACAGGGCTGGCGCAGCTTTAATTTGGGTGATGGTGGATGGGGAAATCAGGGCAGGTGCGATTCCTCCTTGGTGTACTGCGACACAGCAGAGTGTAAAACTCGAGCCTGTGGATTTTAGCACTGAACACATACGAAGGATGATTAGGAGGGCTGTTGGGAAGATTGAGGGGTGAGACTTGCAGCATCAGGAAGCCCTGAGTCTCAGCACTGACCACGGGTCTGAGCCCAGCATCAAGAATGCTTTTAGGTACTGTTCACATTAAGGTCTACTGCCTGGGCTCAGAAATTACCCTCGTGCAAGCTCCTAATTCTCTGTGGGAGAAAATTTGGAGAGACTCGGCTCCTCAGTTCATGCCCAAGCTCTCATTAATGCTGTTTGGCCGGATTAGGTGTGGGCAGGAATAAAGCGCATTACGTTACGGCACCCAGCAGAAAGTGTGAAACCCTCCCTGGCTGCTGGGCTGGAGGCTGTGGGTCCTCGGACCCACTCTCCTCCTGAATGTAGCTTGTGACTTCTCACTTCCCAGCTCTGACACTGATACTATCTGTGTACGTGAATAAAAATCACTCCATTCGGAGGGTCTTGGTTAGGGTACTTGGAGGAAACTAGACAGATCTGGTCTGATTTCCCTGGGGGCGGACAGCAAGGCCTTGCAGCAAAAAAGGCTGAAGCAATCTGTAGGGCAGACTGCTAGTATTTCCTTCCTTCCTTCCATGCAGATCCTGCCGAGTCTGTTGAAAATTCAAGTTTCTAGGATCAGATGCAAATTTTTTTAAACTTCAAGCAAGCAACTAGCACTTACAGTCAGAGTCCAGTGGAGACTTTTAGATACTGTTCTGATAGGAACAAAAATAAACACTCTCCGCCTCAGTTCCTATGTAAAATAAATTGTAATGATCCCATCATCTGCTTTGCAGAAAGCTGTGAGGACGACTTCTCTTTAGTGCTGTCTTCAGTTACAGAGCTGTTCCGACAGTGGCGAGTGAGCGTTACAGGTGGTGGGTGGAGGTTCCTTCCGAAATTTTATATAACTCCGATATTATCTGTTCCTGTGATTGACTTGACATATGAATTCAAAACAGTTGGAGCTTCTCTCCCACTCTGGTGTAGCAAACTGGATGTGAAAATGACACTTCCCTGAGAGCTGATAGTTTGCTGTTCGGTGCATGGTGTTGGGTTCCTTTGTTCACTGAATGTGGCGCTTGGCAAGTGGTTTTTGCCACTTCAGGGTTGTCAGTTCTGTCTGCTAAAGGCCAAGATAAAGCTTCACAAAAAGCCTTTCACTCCAGACAAATCTTCTCTGTAATGTACTGACTCGATGACTAAAGGAACCAGGAGCTTAGAGGTGGTTTGGATTTTTTTCTGCCCCAAAGTGTGCCCTCTTCCCTTGTCATGCTTTTATTTTAATGTGGTATTTCCTACCCTGCTGTAAACACCAGGGTGGTTTTTGTCTTGTGACTCTGGCAGCGCTTTGCCATGACATTCCTTTCATAACATGTTGCTGATAGCACTAGATGTGCTGCTGGCTGCTTCCAAGGCTTATCAGAGGGTTTGGACCAAGAGCACTTAGATAATCCCATGAGGGGATGCATTAGCAATAAGAAACCTGTACGAAGCACTGTTGTGATACATTTGCAACAAAGCAGTATAAAATACATGGGAACAAAACTGTGGTCCTCTAGAAAGTTGTTATTTCAATACAGCCTGGTGAAGTGACACGTATAGAGCGTCCTGGTCCATTATGGTATTGTTTAAGCTGTAAAATGACCTCAGTTACTTATCAACAGTATAGTGCCAAAGGTGCAAAGCTGGACAGCAGCATCTGTCCTTCTGAAGCCCAGTGTGAAATGCGCATTGGTCATTATTAATGTAAGTATCAGAAATGTGAGAACTATTCATACCAGTGAAAGTTGCTTGGCTCTTGTTTTTAGTTGAAGAAAACAAACTGAGTTTATCATAGGGTTCATAAAGGTGTCTGAATACTTAAGAGATTCTCAGCAGCTGTGACTTGATCCACCTTAGTGGAATTTGCAGCTTTGACTGTTGAGGTGAAGCCCGCCTTTTCATTGAGTTATATTCTGTTGTATTAGTCCTTACACACCAACAGCATAAGGAATCAGACATGAATTCAGAATTACTGTGCTTTCAAATTATATGCAAATGGTCCGACCAAAATCACAAATTGATATCATGGCTTGTTTTTGCTGGCTCCTATAGCAAAGAATACACAAGCCACCCAAAGCTATTGGATCCTGTGCTGTGCACCATGCTTTTTCCCTGCAATTTGGCAGTTGTCTGAATGCTCAGCTCCTAATGAGGAAGCGGGGGTGATATACATATAGGGACAAGGCAAAAACCATAATTCATGGTCAAACACGAACGAAAGGAAGCTTTTGTACGGAAGGGACCTCTCCTGTGTATTGTGTCAGGACTGTCACAACCCCCAGCTGCCAGAACAACCTCTAGGGCAGTCGGATAAGTATCCAAATGCAGGAAGACAGCAGTAGTAGGCAATGAATCTGCAAAACTGGAGATAAAATACATGCAGTCTAACTGCAGATCTAATTATAATCAATGTAGGTTGTTTTAGGGAATTTGCAGAAACCAGGATTTGACTTCACAAGATGAAATGAGAAATTTAACAGGGATGAAGAAAGGCGTTACCACGCTATTCATAACACTCCTTGTTAGAAGCTGCCAGCTTCTTCCTGCATAAAATGAAGGAAGCTACAGGTGATGGAAAAATAAATTGGTCCCTGTGGGCATAGTGATTTTGACTATACATGTGTATTAGAGATGAGCCCGATGTGCTATGAACTGCAGGTGAAATGGCAACAGTGGTACATGGAAGCCTGGTATGTGTCAGTGATGCTGGAGAGCTGCTCAGAAATGGTCAGGGAGTAATGCCACATTTTATTCAGGATGAGGCTAAAATAAACGCTTCCAAGAACACAGAAGTTGCTTGTTGGAAGAGTAAATGGCAGACTGTGTGAATGCTTCTGAATTTTCTGCCCCCTTCTCACAGTTGTACCTTGCAATGTGGGGCTTGCCGAAGCTGCAGGAGAACATTGTGGTACAATGAGGAATTGGATGTAGTTTCCTACAGGTCAAGCCAGCTCCTCACTGCTGGCTCATCTCCTTGTATGCACTTTTGAAGCACTGAGTTGTATATGGTACTGAAAAATGTCTGCAGTTTTATAACCCCCCATACAGCTTTGGCTTCGGTCTGAAGCACAGTTATGTGGGCAGGGAGAAAATGTTCTCTGAATGAACCCATCATAAACATAGCGCCTGTCCCGTAATAGCTGGGATTGGAGAATAACAAACTAATAAACCAAAGTCCTTTATTTCTTCCCTTCTTGTAGATTGCATGCTGAAGGCTTCTGAAGAGTGCCTCTGTCTCTCAGTCACAAGCTAGTAGCAGAGACAACCTTACAGCTTGCTTTAGTCAGATGTGCTGAAGAAGAAATATTTGCTGGGTTTGCCTGGAAGCTCACAGCTGGGGTAGGTTTTAAATCCAGTTGGCGGGGCCAAAGTTTTTCAGTAGCTTTCCGTTGTCTAGAATAGGACTATCTAGACCACCCCACTGAGGATCTTTAGTTTCATGAAGGCTTTCTGGTCTCTAGTTATATCTGAATATTTAGCACCATGTAACATCACAGAGCTACTGCCATGCCCGTGTGGCCATAGAGAGTGGGTGTGACTGGGCTATGGGTACTGAACTTGCATGGTTTTGTCTGGACTTGTATGAGGTGAGTGAATGGTGACAGACAGGGAGGGAGCAGGCTTGTCTGGAGGACCTGGGTTTGCTTTCCAAGATGTGGAAGTCCAAGCAAAATCTGAGAGATCTGAAAGCTGCCTTCATCTCTGGCTGCGCTGCCCAGAAAGAACTGGACGTGGCCAGATCTTATTCACACTGCAAGTTTCCCAGTGAGCTCAAGGTGAAAGATAGCTTTCCTCGATCCTGTCCCACCAGGACTATGCATGATGAGCCCAGTCCTGGAAAACACCAATGCTTTGCTGATACATATATATATAAAAAAATAAATAGAAGATGGTCTTGCTATCTAAGAGAACTTAGGCCCTCTGTTCTCTACCCTTTCAGACGGTGTCTTTTTATCTTTCTTGTGGCCAGTTTTGAGTTGACAGCTTTACATCCAAGAGCTTTTTTGTGATCCATGGAGAGTTTTGTGAAGCTTCTCTCAGCTCTGTTTCAAACATGAAGGTTCTTTCTTACAATTCAGGTGCACAAAGCTAATGACTAAATGGCAGAGGAGAATCAGCCTTAGGGGGTTAATTTAGTGCCTTCTTTTGAACTACAGCACATGATGCTGTCCTTTAGTAACAGGACTCTAAGCTCACCTAGTGTAGTCTGTGCTCCTTCTGATGACCGTCTGTAGGCTCAAACCAGTTTAAGGAGTAAAATGTCCCCTTCCAAGGGAGCTCAGCATATATTCATGGTGCTAGAAATCACCTGGATGCTAAAGCAGTGCTTGAATTATAACAAGAAAGACCAGAAATTTTGATCTGGGTATTCAGGTTCACTTCAAAATCAAGCAGGCCTCACTTCAGCTATGGAAAAGAAGACTTTCCATGGCAGCCTGAAGGCCAATGAAGTCACAAGAATTACTGTCCTTTTCTCCAGGCTGATGTGTTTTTGTTGTTTATTGTATTAATCATGTGCTCTACACCCCCAAATTAATGGCAAATTGACTACGCAGTGAATTGCTGTTCCATTCACAAGATCCATGGTTGTGTCGCATCTTGGCAGTACCAGTTTCTTCTTCCGTGGCCTCTGAACTCCTGCCTGGCTTTCCCCAGCCCTTCTAAAAGTCATCCACTTGTCCTGCTGGCCACATCCAACAGTTTATCCGGTCCCTAAGGGAGCTGATAAGTTCCCTTCAAGTTACACAGCTCTCTCATCTCTGTTCTATTCTCTTTCTCTTTTCCTCCACCATCTTTGCTCTGCACAAATTACACCCAGAGCAGAGCAGTAGATTTTGCATAGAGGAGAGACAGTACAAGGCATATCTGCCAAGTTATTGCTTCTCCCACAAGTTGCTTCTTTCACTGTCACTTTTCTCCCCAAGCTTTGTAGCCCAAACTCTCCCTGGCCTCCATAGGCTGAGGACAGAGATAGCAGGAAAATGCTGCCTCAGATTAGTTTTTCTCTCTGGTCCTTTTTCTGTATCTCCACATTTTCTCTGTCTGGTTTATTGCATTTGGGGACAAAGATTTTTTGATACTGTGCAGATAATACAATGGTAAAATACAACATTTGGTAAGTGGACCACCTGTAATCTTGCCTTCACAGTTCTCTTTCTTATGCTTACATCTTGAATGTGAGATTTGGATTTGCACATTTTCCTTCCTCTGCAGCACAGCCACCCTGGTAAAAAGCATTGGCTTTATTGTATGTAATAGGTCCCAGAAAGTTGCTTAGATCTTTATTTCTGAGCTTGGCACAAATAATGTGCCATGAGCATTTTCAATGCTGTTCTCATTATGAAGGTAGAACTTTGCCCTGGAACTCTACAATCTTTTTTAGAAAAGAATTGGGAGCAGTAAGAGTGAGTGACAGCTCTCTCCTCAAACCTTTTCTATTAACTGACAAGAAAGGATGCCATTTGCTTCCTTTGCAAATAAAATGTATAAAATAGTACTAGCGATACCTGAAAATATCATGTAAAAAGTGGTAGTAAAAGGCAGCCCTGGTATCTGTTGAGAATGGACGTTGTTCTTATTCAGTCTCAGGAGTGACTAGAAACTTACCTTCCAGACCTGACTACAGGACAGGCTATTTTGAGGACATAGCTTGACTGTACAAGGGTTTTAAAAAAAATATACTATAAGTAGGCAAAAGGATTACATTACTCAAAATTGCGCATGCAAATGAAAGCCCCGTCAATCTTTGAAAAATCTTCCTTAATATTATATAATAAGAAATACATAACTGTGCCTATTTTTACCATAATTTGCTTTCATTTGATGACATTCAATAGTAAGATTTATTATTACCCGCATGGAAAATATCCTGCCTGGGGGTGGTTGAAATAGATCCTGCCGACAAGTCATCAATCAGCTCATGTTTATCTCTTCAGAGATCAGTGATATCAGTGGCAGGAACAATTTCAACCAATCCAAGAGTATTTACCGATAATAAAAGGAAATGTTCATGTGGATTTATACTGCATCTCTCACCAGAGGTCACACGACGTTTTTGCAGGAGGGCTGATTTATTGAGCCTCATTTAAAGATGAGGCATGGAGGGCTCAGAGGTGCCCGAGCTCCCTGCTCGACCAGCGGCAGTAGCCCTTACCCCGACGCATGCTCTGGCCTTTGCTCTCTTCCTGGGAGAGGGTCTAACTTTCCTTGGAGAGGGTGGCATGTAGAGGGCTTTAAGATAATACTGGTTTCCCTCTCCCCATTGCTAACGAGTTCAGCTGAAAGGATTTAAGACTAATGCAGACAAAAGATCTTTTACATCAGATGAATAGCATGCAAAATGATTGTCTTACATTTCTAAGAAGTGAATTGTGGCTTCTAACTTCACTCCGCTATAATTTTAAAGCAGAAGGTCTTATATTTGTGTCCCTGATAGAGAGGTTTTTCAAAATTTTATGACAACATTCAGAATATTTATAGGTATTGACTGCAGGGTTCAGGACAAAGATCTGTTGTCCTTGAGGCAAAATAACAACCCTGACTTTACCTAGTATTCGCCTCTCAGTGTAATCAGTCTGGAACTAAGACTGCAATTGTTATTTAACCCATGTATGAGAGAAGTTTTCTTTCTCTCACTTTTGCTTTTTTTCTTTGTAAAATTCTGTATTTATACTTAGTGAAACAAAGAACACTTTGAATCACAACATGAAGTATATGTTTTTTAAAAAGTTACAAAGGGGTCTTTTTTATTATTTTTTATGTTTTTATCTAAGGAAATTTACTGGAACATTCATTTCTGTTTGAGAGGAAACTTGTTCTATGTGGACAATAAAGATGTTAAGATCAGGATGAATGTCTATGGGAGATAATAATAGTGAATAAAAAAATGCACCAGTCCAGTACTCATATTTTCCAGGAACTGCAAGAACTCAGTTCTGGGTTGTGTTTTAAATCTAAGCCCCATTGTTCCTGAGTGGGCTCTGTGTCTGTCAGAAAGACTTCTTCTTTGTTCCTGCGAGCAGCTTCAATCTGAAGCATTTGGACGGGTTTCATATTTTAAACAAAATTTTGAAGATGTACATGTATTTTCATTCTTCCAGCTTTAGAATGTAAAGCAAAGCATCTTTTTACAGTTTCCTGCTGAACATGAGCAGAGTACGTTGACACCGGCAAAAGTAATTTGACCTACAATGAGCCTGTGTGTGGGATGGCCAGCAGTTATCAATCGTACGTGATATGTGCCATTAATATATTGCTCTTCTTATGCCAAGGAACATGCCTTGTGAGGCCACACAGCGCTAGGAAGAGCTTCACCTCAGGCATCCTGATAGCCTGGCGTATGTGTTGTGGTGATGCCGACCATACCAGCTGACGTGATTTGCTCTCCCGAGAGATACAAGGTGGGTGAGAACATTTTTTTCCTGTTGACACTGTTGCACTTGGTAGCAGGAATCATACACTTGCAGTGTCAGGACCAGAATTTAGTTGTGCCCTTTTACAGGTGAATACCCTAGGCTGGCGGTACAGAGTGATTTTTCTTCCTTTCTTTTCGTTCTCAGTCAATATGTTCTGGGTTGTTTGGTTTTTTTTTTTTTCACAAAGCAAATGGTACTTCAGCTGTGAAACACTGAGGGTGATCCACCCTCTACCGCTTTGGTGTTCACTCTGGCTGCGTGCAGGAGCATGGGAAGCTGCTTCCCATTCACAGACGGGATTTGTTAGTGGGTAAAGTTACTCTCCTTGTAAGAGAAGTTACTTGGAAATGCTGTCACTCACCCCTTTAACACCCACCAGTTAAACTTCTTCCCTTTCAAAATGCCCGCATGAAGTTCCCTGGCCCAGCCCAGCACCCACCCACCTTTTGCCTCTGTGGCTGTGCTTGTTCTCCAGTGTCACATCGTGCGTGAAACAATCTTTCACACGAAGAACTTCAAGAGTCCTTGATTCCTGTGTCACACTGCATTTGTAAGCCGAACTCTGCTATTGGCAGATTGCTGGTCTGTGAGACAGCTGTGACAATACAACCTGGCAAATATTAGCCTAGAAAATACTCAGGAGCTTGCTGCCATCAGCAAACCTGGGGTCCCTAAGAGGTCATTGTCAGCAGCGTGCGGGGTGAAGCCATCCAGTATGATCGTGTTAGAGCTAGCACGGAGGAGCATGAACTCCTGAGAGGGGACTTGGCACTGGCTTGTGCTCAAGGGCAATTGTTGGAGCAGCTTGTGAACAGGCAGCTTGCCAGCTAGACGGGCATAGCTGTGGACAGCTAATAGACCGTGCGTGTGTGCAGGGAAGGCAAGATGCACAGCTGGGAAATGGGAAGGAGGTTTCTATAAACTTCTGCTCTGAGGGGTAAGAGTACATTCAGGCGATGCCAATCCATGGAGAAGTAAAGAAATGATTTCTGGCAGCTAAGACAGGTTCTTGGTCCGGCTGAATCTGACAGAATGCTGTGGGGGAGAACTGGAGATGTCATGGTTAATGAGTATGGAAATTATATCAGTAGCTCGGCCATGTAGGTTTTAAATGTTGTCAATCTATAACACGCAATACTTCAGTCTAACATTTTCTGGCTGCCTAGTTTAAGGCATAAAAGCAGGCAGCCTCTCTCTAATGAGTCAGTATCTATAGACAGCAAGCTGTTGATAGCAAAGCAGAAATCTTGGCTTCTCATCTCAACAACTTAAGTTTAAATTAATCAAAAAAGATGGTGGGCAGGAGGGGAAGAGGGGTTGTTTTGTTTTGTTTTTCCATGTTTGACTCACCTGACAAGCTGAATTCCCCATGATTTTTCTGTCTCCCTGCTAGGCTCGCAGGAGCATTGTCTTATTCCTCTCTTCTCAGCTATGTGCACTCCAGCTCATGAGCTATGCAGTGACCTTCTTGCCCAGCTCATCTTTGCATCCTGGAGTGTATTTAGAATCTGCGCCACGAATGCTGGGATAAGGCAAAACCTATTTGCTGTAAACACATTGCCACCCAGCATTTCAGTCCAGCAAGGGAAAATTACCAAAACTCCAAGACAAAGGTGTTGTGTATCTTTTAACCGGTGTATGGAAAGGATCCTCTTCAACTCTAATGAGTCTGTGGCTGTTGCAGACATCCGAGTGGGCCTTGCTGTCTCCAGAAGAGACAGAAAGTGACTCTGGGAAGGCAGAGTGTGGAATCTGACACTGCTGTGTAATTGAGGAAAAAGAGGCCATATGCATTATTTATGAGCAGAAGGCTGGGCTTAATGTTAACAAGTGAGAAGAAAGTGGCTTCAAAACACTGGCTTTCTGCTCTTCCCTGTAAGAAAGGCTTGTTTTAAATTGCTTGCATTTTAGAGCAGGAGAGAGACAGAGCTGTTATTTATACCGTGTCTTATTTTGTGTGCGTGGTGTTGTACAAGATTGAGGGAGAGGCAGGGATTGCCCCAAGGAGTGCTCTCTCTGTTCACTCAAGCTGTGGCAAAGATGTGTCATGCTGCCTTGTAACTAGCTAATCCCAATCAGCTCCAGGCAAAAGATTTCACTGCAAGAGAGAAGCAAGCAGAATCGCTACCCGTTTGGCATTTCCATTGGGCAGGGACAGTTTTAAAAAGTCGACGAATTTTCTCTGAATCACTCTATCCACTAGATGCCCTCTCCTTGCAACCACTGTCCAGCTTTGGGGTTGGATGAGCTGATCTTGTGGCTTTTGTCCTCTTACGGATCCCCGTCCTGTCTGATGTTGGGGTACATGCTGGAACTGGCATGAGCAGTCCAGCTCAGGCTGTCACAAAGTCTCATTGCAAAGTCACACAAATGTGCTGCGGTTTTGTTTTTTAGCCGTTTTCTGATGATTTTCTAGAGAAACCAGGCCTGGCCAGCTAATGTCAAGTTTTGCTCTTAATGATGGCAACGTGTGATTATTGCCAGCAAACGATATTATGTTCCGAATAACATGGGAAGCTGAGCTGCCTCTTTTCCTGGGAGAAAACGGCGTGGGCTGAGGCAGGGCAAGTCCCTCCCTGTGGAGAGGTCCCCTTCGTTACTGAGCAAACGTTGCAGTTACTGTCTGCATGGCAGTCGCACCTAGAGCAGAGCTTGAGCTCTCACTGGACCTCCTTCCAGATAAGCACATCCATTGAAGACCCCACCACAAAGGGGTAAGGGCTCTTCCTCCCACTCCACCTAGCAGCTGTAAATGACACTCACTGCTGGTGCCTGCTAACTGCAGCCCTGCGAGGGTTGGAGTCTGTGATCGACGTGTTTGTGATGCAAATCTGGCACCCAGTACTAATCCATAAGCTTGTATTTCCAAAAGTTGTATCCTGTTATCTTCTGTGGGTCCCAAAAGGTAACCCCCCCCCTCCGCCCCCTGCCACTTTCTTCCCTTTGTAAAGGCTACTAGCTTCTCCTGTCACCATTTCTGCATTACAGCCAGCTGTCCTTTCTATGGTATAAAATCCAGGCACTTTTTTGCTTCCTGACTGCTTGCTGGTGTGATCCCGAGCAGCCAGTACTTTGTTTCTGGAAGAAAATTACCCCAGTGGGGTAAGATGAGAATAACTAGGCCTCTGTAAAAGTCAGGAAGCAAAAAGTGAACACCATTGCACTGGAACTGATGGGGGGAAGAGTACTCTGTTCCTTGATTTCTAACACTGGCTCATTGATTCTTGGTTCAATCAGCAGTTACTGCTTGTCCTTAATCCAGGTTCATAACTACTTAGTGGAGTGGGTTCTTAACAGAAATACCCCTGAGAAATCGTAACAACGGGGTGAAGGCGAAGCTGAAGAACACTGGGATCTTACCTGTGGCCCAGAATGAATGTATTAGAGCAGGGAATTGCTTTTTCTAATAGGCCTCACTTGAAAGTCACTTCGCAGACAGGTTTGTGGCGGCACAGCTTGCATGCATGTCCAGAGGGAACAGGAGACACTTACCTGAGTGCTGAAAACCAATAGCGCTTTCTTCCCATATGAAAGCAGGAGTACTGTTAAGATTTCCCTGTCCCCAAGCTTATTATAGCAAAGCAGGTAATGACAGGAAGGACTAATGAATAAGGATGGGTTTTGTAAAGGTGGGATTGGAATAGGAGAGGCTGGAGGTGAAGCACAGTGATGGGGGAGGGAGGCAGCCGGTGTGGGGACTGGTGAGTCATGCATCCTCCAGCAAGTCGCACTGACTCACTGGGAAGATGATCACTCTGCTCTTCCCTTTCTGCTAAGACTGAGCAATAGTGAATCAATACTCAACTTTAGTCTGGAAGCTCTCCAGTCAGAGAATGAGATGTAAAAGGGAAGAAGCTGGAGACCATGGAAAACTGAAATGAGAGGCAAAGGTGAACGCTGGCAAGCGCAGCCTGAGTGGCTGGTGTTTCTGCAGAGGATCCTTGCAGCAGCTGGAGGGGAGAATCCCCAGGTGCCTAGGCTGGATGTGCAAGAGTGGTTCAGCTCCTACAGCCAGGCTATGCACCGGAGTCTTCGATACCTGTTCGTGTTCCCTCTGCCACAGGGTCAAGGCTCAGGTGCTCTCAGCACTGCTGCTCCCGACAAGGCGCACAAACTCCTTGGAGCCAGACTTCGTAGCGTGCCACCTGGGAGAGGTGTCACCCACCTCCACCATGGGTTAAAGTTCGATCAATGCGGAGGTAGTTCTGATGTTTGTTATCTCCTGTCCAGCTCATAATGCTTAACAGATGAGGAAAGCCATCACTTAATCTGCAGAATCTGCAGATTTCTAAAAGAAAATACATCTTTTTATTACTTGTGTACACAAGAGAGTAATTCTGCATGGCTGAAGAAAGGGACCAGAGGGCCACGTGGTCTCTTCCTCCTCTGAGAAAGGAGGAAAGAAAATGTCTAAAAAGAATCCAAAAAGACCCTAAAAGCTGATTCGCACTCATATTGTTACAGCTTGAAAGACATTTCTTATGAGCGAAGTGCAAAGAGCCCTAATACACAATGTGGTGTTGTAATTATTTTCAGAGCAGCCAACGACTCTTGAGTGTGTTTGTGCGGCAAGCGTTGAGGGCAGGGGCTGTAACTGCAGAGTACAGCCAGTCCCCGATTCTGGGATCAGAAAATGTGATAGCAATTGCAAGTCAGTGCTGCAATTTTCTTTCGCTTTACAACTTTTGTGTTGGTAATGTGAAGTAATTAATGAACCAGAGCAGTGCTGCAGAGGGGGAATAATTCTAATGCTCTTTTTAAAGACGCTACTAAATCAATGGGGCAGTTTAAAAAGGAATGATAGCCTGGAGATCAGGAAACCTAATACGAGAAATTAGGCAGGGTTTTGAGAGTAATTGAATCTCAAGTAGGAAGGTACTTCGTGATCTGCTGTGTGGGCATTTGTACGTTTGGCATACACTGGCAAAGACAGAACTTGCTGACTTTTAGGCCAAACTAGTCAGACTCTGCAATCTTGGTCTGAACTAAAGATCCCCAGAAAAGGCACTGAGAGATTGTAAAGCACAAGCTACGCTCCTGCTTTCCACTGTGCAGGAGCAGTATTTTTCCACTCCTGTCATAGGTCTTCTGACTACCAGCTACACAAGCGATGTCTACATGGTCTTTTGAAGGCAGATACGAGCTTACTCTGGCCGCTGTCCAAGAGAACCAGAAGCCATGTAGCTGCAGCTAATGTGCTACATGCCCAAATTACTGTGGCCTGCTGAGAGGCAGGATATTAGCTTGGGCTGAGGGCTCTGGCCAGCTCAGACCATAAGTAAAGCAAGTTTTTGTCTGCATGCAGGAAAGCATGTAGACAAGGACAGCCAACTTGCATAGGATTTGGAAAGCCATTTTTATTATCAGTTAGGACAGGTTAGCTGACCCCATGAAGATCAGGCAGACACAACTTACTGTGCATCCTGCCCCAAGCACAAAGAGCAACACCACGTGGTTGGCCTCAGAGCCAGCCAGCTTCTCAGTGGCCAAAGAAAACTGCTTTGTGGGCTTAATCCAAATTCTGTGGGCCTCCAGTTGGCTATCCCTGTTGTAGGCATACCCAGGGTTTCTCTTCTGTTTTGGATGGCAGTGACTCGTTATGGACAGGGAGGGTTTGAATTCAGTCTTCACTGGCTCTGTGATTTTCTGCAGGAGCTGTATAATGTGACCCCTGATTGTCCACATTGAATTCTGAGCTGCGAAGGTGTACGTGCACATATAATGTGTTTGTGCAGTCCAACGCTTAACTACGAAAAAAGGGTGTCTCCATTTTGGATGGATATCTTTGCTGGCTTTTTCTTCCTAAAATTTTTTATTGTCTTAATTTTGAAGACTGCTTCGCTTAAGAAGTTTCACCACGTGTTACTATTTAACGTTAATGAAGGAAGCACTGTGTGTGTGTACATATATGTGCGTATGTACACATGCCATGTATAATACGAGAAAGCAGGTATGGTTATGTGTAAGTGCATACACAAAATTCAGTCTTGCTTATCTTAGAATGATACATAAAGATATTAAGGATCCACAGCAAAAACTAAGAATGCAGTATCCTACATACTAGGCAGTATCATGGTGCAGTATCAGGGACTTCTTTTACGTTTCACTCAAAACATGAAACCCCCCTCTCCTGCTCTTATGTTCCCCCATTTGCAACATTTCTGGAACATTAAAGCATTTTAAAAGCAGGCATTTGAGTAACTGTCTCAGTTACTGAGGATAGAACTCCAATTTGAAGAGGAAGAAGCTTTTAATTAAACAGACCCATCAGGTGAAATCCTGGCCCTATTAGGGTGAATGGCACAACTCTCACTGACCCTCCATGGAGTCAGGATTTTGCTCATATCTTGTAACACTTGCCTTTTCTGAATTTGAGTTATTAGTCCTATAACGGAATAGATAAGATAAAAATAGAAAACAGTCTAACCTAAAATAGTTTGACATCCATATCATAGTGCTTATTGTCTGAGAATACATCTAAATGACATGTTGATTAATCCTGAACTGAGGAAAATGTGATTAATTAGAAAGAACTGGGATTGTACCAATAATTCAGTACCAGAAGCTACACAGCCATTGACTCAGTGTGCAATGTTTCCAGTAAAACTTTATTTGCAAGCTGTCAGATTCATCTGCCATTTTCCCAGCCACTTTGGTTCACTTCTGAGTGGCCTGGATGAAATATTCCAATCCAGTTCATGTGGGTTATCAGCTACTTTACTAAAGGAACTTTTTCCTCTGCCTTTTACTGAAAACAAAACAGTCACATCAAGTCAGGTTGCTGTGAGCGGCTTTTAAGAGAGATGTCGGTTACACTTAGCGCACAGCTGGGGCCAAAGTGAAGCTGTGTAAGTGCCTGAGCTATTCAGCTGGAAATTACATCTTGTGCAGGAACCTAAATGTCAAGTTCCCCAGTCCCCTTCACAGCCACAACTCCGACAACTCGCCTTTTCCCATGACTCTTCTTCACGTTCCTACAGATGTAACTGTGCTTTCCTTCAGATACAATAAATCATAGATGGGAATGCCACAATCTAAAGCAAAGCAAGCTGTCACCCAGGAACTTCAGATGACACTTAGCCACATTAACGAGTAAACAGAGCCCACAGGAAAGATGCCTTTTGAAATGCACTGTTTGTGTCAGCAGTGCGAAAACTAATGAACCAAAACAATGAGGGGAAAAAAGGGAATCATCAGATGCACCTAAAGCTATAGGCTATAAAGTCAGATTGGTCGAGAAAAGCTCAAATACGAGCAAATCTTTGGGACAGTACATAAATTATATTTTCCATAAGCAGTAAGACAGCATATACTCCCAGCCTTATGATGAGAGGAAAGCACTAAAAGATACACTAAATGTAACCAAGTGAAGAGAAGGGAGCAGGAATGAATGTGTTTCTTATTTTGGAACCTTCTCATGGCAAACAAGCAAGACTTGAGCCAAAATCTTCAGGACACAGAAGGAAGTTGGAACTGTTACACTGCCGCATGGCTCACAAGCAAGCTGGCATAAAGAAAGGGATCAGCTATACATTGTTTAGAAGGAGCCACACAGAGCATGCAGTATAACATGCATCCCCAGGGCATTTGGAAGCAATGACTATCAACAGTCAATGGAACCCGTCCAAATTTACAGCAATGTAACTGAATGATAATTTCACTCTTGATGATGGAGGAGCAAAAATGTGCACCGGAAAAAAAGAAACAACTGGTGGTAGGGTATAGAGACGGTGCTGGGGAAATGGCTTTGCTTTACTTGCTATTGTTAGTTCCCTCAATTCTGAGTCTTGTAGTATACACTCTAAAACTAGTTACTCTTCCATTGAACCACTTCTTAAATAATAATCCTCTGAAGGAACCTTTCAGATCACTAACATGATGAGAGGAAAATAGTATTAGCTACAGTTCTTA
Organism: Harpia harpyja; assembly: GCF_026419915.1. Lineage (NCBI taxonomy): Eukaryota > Metazoa > Chordata > Aves > Accipitriformes > Accipitridae > Harpia > Harpia harpyja. The sequence continues at coordinate 19,740,678 of NC_068953.1, read as the reverse complement.
TATTTGTGGTTACTTCACGTTGATACAAACTGAAGTGCTTGGTCTTGAATTAACAATAGCTGTGGTTTAGGTTTTCTTCCTTCAGTGATCCCCAAATTATGCTTGCGTGCATAATTTGGTACTAGAGGCAGAATAAACATCAACTGTAATAGCTGAATTTTTAAGGTTAATATTAAGGCTAAGTACATAACATTTATTTTTCTCTGAAGAAAGCATGTATACTCTGGTTGAGGGGGAAGATGAAAACCATGTCTGTGAGAGCAATGGCTGATGGCTTAGTTCTCCATGACAAAACAAATAACTTCGATTAACTTCAGGCTCCAGTACCTCAGATGTTTGTTGTCACAGAGCAGCAGCTTGGCTGATTGGCAGCTCTGGTTTAGTCGACATGTGTTAACAGAAATTGCTCAATTTACATGGAGTACTTCAATCTGCTGGTTTAGAAGTTTCTGTCTCACATAGACTAGCATTTCAGCTTTTGAATAAATGGAGGACTTGTAAGGGTCATTAAAGAAATTGCTAAAGCTTCTGCAAATGCTATAGGCCAGATTGCTGACTGAGATGCATAGTGCTCACATGTCACTGCAGATACTTCCCAGATAATGGTACTGATTGAGATTTTAATCTGGACAAAGTGCTGGAGGCAACTTTCTTTCCAACACTCAATTATCCTGATAATAATATGCTTGTTTTTTTCTTGTGTTCAAAATGTGTGGTCTGCTGCAACTGTGCAGTGTACATACAGTGCTGTTTGGAGTGAGGGGGAAAAAAACCAGTGACCAAAATTCACGCCATGGCAAAGGGCACTTACAGCACAAGTCCCATAGCATGGAGGACAATATATTTTTACCTTGGATGGATAAGCCAAGTAACCACCATAAGAGCTGCATTTCTTTCCACAGGCTGCAGGACAACTTCTTACTAATTCTCAACAGCCATATAGGAACAAATTTGAAGCACAGCCTGCTGCTAGGACTATGTAGCATGTCATAGGGGCAAGACTATCATTTTATTGTGCATATGCATCTTGTATCCTCCCTAGTGGGATGCCGATCCATAACAGAGTCTTCTAAAATCGCACACAACACAAAGAATTCAGACTAGTTTCCCACGGACATTTTCCATAAAAGAATTTCTTAGAAGAGATAACTCAGTCAGGAAATGGGAACTAGGGGGCCAAATTCCTTCCTTCAAGTCAATCTCCCATTGGTAAGGGACTTAAAAAATTGTCCCTATATGACTAATCCCAACTATGCTTCCCTAATTTCAGTAACAGTTTCTAGAGATGAAGGGTGAAGCCATTTGAGAAAATCAAGCTTTATTTGCTTTTTATTCATTAGGGATTTTTCTGCTAGATTGAATTACTAGTAACACTTCGTTTATTAAAATTTATGAAACCTAGATTTACTTTTCAGTATTTATATCATCTTCTGATCCTTAATACTTCTCATCAAACTCCAGGAATGAAAACAAACTGAGCTGTTTCATGTTTGTTCACAATCAACTTTTACCAGGATCATGTTAGCATTGTTACATACTTGTTATTAAATGATGGCAGAGTGCATATTTCTGAGATAATGCAGAAAACCTGTTCTTACCTTCAACAGTTTACAACTGGAAATAAGTGTACCAAATCTGCTAGGAGAGTCAGAGAAGGTATTGCTGCTTTCACAGCTACCTCTGTCCCTCTCTCTACATCGTCTGCAGAGATAGCTGTGAATTGGGCTCACTTTCTGTTTATGTGTCCAATTGTATTTGTTGCTTGAAGTGAATGCACATGCCCTGGGCAATGCACATAAGATTTTTGGCTTTTTATGGCTAGTTGAAAGTCTTTCCGTTTATGTTAGATTAAGCTGTATTGGATTTAGTTAAGCTGGTGCTGGGTAGCCACTTTTATTCTGGACTAAGAGTGATTTGTGTCTATTTATCTTAAATCCATTCCTAATTGACTTGCACTGAACTGAACTAACACCTGATTTATGCCCTCAATTATGCCATTTTAACCAACAGCTCAGGCATGCTGTCCGGTTCCAGCAACTTAGCAAGTTACCGCACAACAGTTGAGGCACAGTAACTGCAGCGTGCCTTTCTTTAGCCTGCAGCAAACGTGAGGTTCAGTGTGTCAGTTTAACCTCAGGACCAAGAAAAAGAAATGTCTAAACTGGTTTCTTCCATCTGAGATCGCCACAGGCTAAGAGCAAACACACATGGTCAATTACCACGGCTCAGTTGAGGCATGGTAAAGTGTCAAGCATGTCAGTACGTGAATGAGATCACTCATTCATGTATTCAGACCCTGAAAGTATAATTTTAAACTGGTGTTACATAAACAAGTGTAACTATGGATATGGACACATGGACAAATTAGTGTGGGGATAACAAGTCCTTATGTGTCAGCTTTTTCCATATGCATACCTGCGTGAAATGCTAGGTGATTTGAGGTAGCCTCATCCTCTTTTGCCCAGGGGGAAGCTATAGCTAAGGCACGGTAAATTCAGAGCCTGGCTTCCATTGCAGTAATGGTTTTAACCTAGTTTAGAACAGTTCAGCTTGGCTAAAGTGTAGTAAGTCAGATTTAAACCACTTCTACACCAGTTAAACTATACCTGTTGTGTATTCTAGTTTTTGTTTAGGTGGTGCAGTTTTGCAGGTCAAATCTTTGAATTAGTAAGTGACTTTCTGTTGACTTTATAGAGCAGTATTTTACGGAGGAGTTTGAAGACCCTTCATTTTAAAGTCTAATTTAAAGATGAACTTGCATCTTTCTTAAAAACTATTGAAAGAAACAAACCCCAATATGAACAATAAAAGAAACCAATCCCAAACTTTCAGCTTTGCTCCCTGATAACACTAGTTTTCTTACTCCACCCTGTGGGAGAGCTAAGAAGAAATTTGCTTCTTTCCAACCAGGAACACAACAGTATTTGCTAAACTGAAATTAAAGATACAAAAGTTCCAAACTCAGGAGGAGTCTGGACCCTTTCAAACTATGACTGGGGCCAGTGAAACACAGGATCAAACACCAAAACTTTGGATGCTTTTCCTTTTTATTCAATAACTTGAACTCAATCTCAGTTAATCTTTCTCTGCTTCTATATAATGAAAGGAAAGACATTTCATTAGGTTATGTGAGATCATGTGGATTGATTCAACACATGGCTGCAGGACCAGGCATTATTATCTTGGCTAACATGGACACATTTTGAACACTGCTTCTCACTCTGCTATCAGCCACTGCCACCTCTGCAGTCATGTGACAGCAGGAGAAAAAGGATGGGAAGGCGATAAAGTTTGTGCCCACGCAAGTAGAAAAGAACTTTCTGTCCAAAGCCAGCTGGCTTGGCTTGGAAATGAAATGGCATTTTAGCATGAGGTGACCTGTTTACATGTGCATCGGAGCTCTGTCTCAAATCACTTGTCCTAGATGCAACAGCAGGGTCTGTGAAGTAGTTTATCATCAAGTAACCATAGGAAACAGGTGAGCTGTCTCAGTGCCAGTTTGTCTTCTAAACTGTTTGACAGATAAGAAACCATCCTCAGAGACTGCAACAAATGTGCTGCCGCATTTCATGGTTAGAACTGAGCATATTTTTAGTAAAGGGTTGAGAAAGTATGCAATAATCCTAAATCACAGCCAAGAAAACCATAAACCCCTTAACAAATGCCTGTTCAGATACAGAACTCAGAAATGCACGCCAGTTGATCCACGTTAACACTCTGGTTAAATTTTTAAAGCTTGTTTTCCAAGCTAAAGCAAACCTTCAACAGAGGATCAATGGCATTTTTGCCTTTACCTGAAAGGGCCAGAGGGAGCAGGGAAGCAGATGTCTGTTATTTATCCTGTGGGACACAGAGCAATCATCTTACAGGTACCCCCAAAGAAATCAATGGGAAATACACCAACGACACACTTGTACTGAGGAGTCCAGACATCATTATAAAAGACCCAAAATGCACCTTGTAAACTGCCCAAGTTTAAGAATGAAACTTTATTTCATAAATTAACTGCTTTAAAACTTACGTTTTAAAAGCAGCGCTAGCTGATTGCAGTCAGAGCTGAGGGTGCTTTGCACAAGTCAGGAGCAACTTATCTGGCTTTTAAGAGTTCCATGAGTCTTTTGTCACTTGAAGAGGCCCCATCAACTTCAAATCTACTTTAAAAAGTAGTTCAAAGACTTTTCAGGTATTATGGTCTCCTATATCTATTTCTGTCCCTTTTGTTTCCTAACAGCATGGGATACTGACCACACATACTGCTGTCAAATATAGAAATTAAACTTAGAGGAAAAAGGAGACATTTTCTCTTTAATCTCTTGGAAAATTTTCCAGACTAAAGCATAGTTCTTAAATTGATAATATCCCTTTAAGAATTTACTTGCCAGGTAATGTTACAAGAAAAAAGACTTTAAGGTCAGTTTGAACATTAAAAAGAACCCCTTTTAAATCAATTTCAAATCTATATTAGAGATAATGGCAAGCAGTGTTTGAACAGGTCTCCAAATATATTCTACACCTTAACAATGCAAATAACTTTAAAATCCTTTTAAATTATAGCTCTTTGGAAGAAGGGCAAGATCTATGCTAAGAAATACTTTGTTGCATAAAAATAATAAAAATAGTTTAGTGTTGCAATATATGACAGTCATAATATGTATAAAGCTACAAAATTATTAACAGATGAAGGCCTGCAGTTTTTGAATAATATAGTAAATATGTTGATTGTTCTTTTAGAGGGGTGAAATAATACAATACCATCAGAAGAGAAAAGTACATTTTAATAACAAAAATATTGAACATAACTATTTTTCTTTAGATCTGCTAAGCAGTCTGTGTGCTCTCTATAAGATGTCAAACTATACTGTGCATATGTACACTTTGCTCTCTCTATAAATATACATGTGCATGACACATTTCTAAAAGCAGTAAATGAGTGCTGGGGAAATACAGAAACAATGAAGTTCCTAAGAGAGGCTTATTTTTTCAAGTTATTAAAAGAAGGTGGCAAGCATTCATGAGGATATGAAAATTTAAAGCTGTCTGCAGGAAACTCTGAAAACCTCTGGTTAAGGCTGCTGCCAAAAAATCTCAGCTATGTTATGTCAGAATGTTTAATTGCAAGCTGCAATTTTAATGAATGGAAAGATATGGCAAAAGCAGGAAGTTGCTGAAGCAACATAGAGCAACCATGAAAATAAAATACCGAAGGTTGTAATCTTGAATGCTGCTGGAAGCAGGAATTTCCATCCACGCTCTGATTCCTTTTCCTACTGTGCAGAATTTGCCAGCTGTCTGGCTAAGGGGAGAGGTAAGCTGTTCTGGATATCATCTCCTGGGCTCAAGGCAGCACTTGTTATGTCTATGTGAAGAAGGCAATGTCTTTGCATTTGTCATTATGGGTGTTTACAGAAATGCAGCTTAGGAATAAGGGGAGGAAAGGCAAATGTCAGAGTGCATTAAATAACGTATTTTCTTTACTTTCCAAGAAGCTTGCTCGCAGCATGATGTTACTATTTATATCAGATCTCTTAAACCCAGCTGTTGGTTCATGTTAACGTGCAGAATGGTGAGAAAATCCCAGCAGAAGAGCGTGAATCCCAGAGAGACTTGTGTTCTGTCATTGTGAGGACCTATAAAATATCACAAGTTTTGCTGAGGTATGGATCAGGCGTGCAGTCAGTGAGGCATGCAATACAAATATTTCCCGTGTTGATCCTCCAGTATTAGAAGGCCAACAGCAAAGCAAAATGAAAAGTGCCAAATGCTGCAATAGACAACTTCAGATAACTGAGCTTGAACCCCTGGCTGGAAAAGTTTGAAAGAGAACTTTTACCTGTAACTGAAAACTAGCAAATATACTGTACACCCACATTACAGCATTCTTAGACAAGCTGTGTCCGATCTAATCTCATGTACCTTGGCCACAAGTTTTGGAAAAACAAATATTCCCAAGGCAATCAGATTACTGAATGCACCATATAACAATGTGGAAATATTAGTGGTTTACAGAGGGCAGTTTATGAAATGGATTGAGTGAATTTAATTTATGCATTGTCAGGCAATTTGGACTTAACTAAAATAAGGAAATCTTTACTTGATTATATCTGTCTTTAGTGGAACACCAGAGCCAAATAGTAGTGTAACAGCAATACTCCCAACCACAGGCAGGGAGGTCAGGGGAGTTTGCTCCAAGCCAGCTTTCTGAGAGCAAAAGTCCGTGTCTGTACTGAAGTGGTCATTATGGGGTTAACAGGGTTACCCAAAGTGTTAATGGAAAGGAACCATTATCTGCTCCTCTCTGATTTCCTGCTCCCTAGGTGGGAGTCCCCCCTGCTCCTATCCTTTGTTTCTAATGCAAGTTCCCATCCTGAAATGCTGTGAGTACAATTTGGTTTTGTTGCAATAAGTAGTCCTTTACAAAATCTTCATTCATAGAGCATTTCCACCATTGTAAGCGAAACAATGTTAGGAATTAATCTGGCCTGCGATTTTAAGAAACCTTGTTCTTAAAAGCTTGTTCTTAGACCCTCCTTCCCTATGAAGGATAACTTAACTGTTTGGCAAATATGCAAAAGCTACGTAACATCCCCTACTCCTCTTATCTGTAATTTTAGAAGTCCTGCATTTTGTTTTTATACAAAGTTCACCTTTAGAAGCATGAGACTAAGAATTTTTCTCCAGGACACAAGGTGAAAAAGCTGACTTCTGGAATACAAGGAACATTTGAAAGGAGGCCTGAGGGATAGCCATGGTACATCTCTGGAGTGTTTTGAAGGACGTCCTAAAATGTAAGTTAAATGTTAGTGGCGATATGATTTTGGTGGTAGTGCCTTCAAAATACCTTGAATGGGTAGGTGGAAATGCACTGGAATAGAGATGCAAGGGAAAGCTTTATTGCTATAACAACTGCTCGATGATGACTCTATTCAACTGTGAGGCTATTTAGTTAAAATTAAGAATACTGGTGTCATTTTTCTGTATTTTTCTTTATATTTGCTATTTCTCTGGATTTATTTCTCCTTGGATATCATGGAAATTACACTGCCTGCTGCTATTTGGCCAAGGGAAGAGATTTCAGGTGGTTCTTTTTACTCTCTGGTTTGTACATAAGATGGGCAGAAATGCATTCAGCGGTTGTTCTCTTATATCTCAAGAGTGATCCTAGCAGATGCTTGTGATAATTTTTCACTTGTCACGTTGACACTGAAGTGTGATGTTCTCTGGGGCTTTGTTACGTTGCTGCTTCTACTGTCTTATAAAGATTGTCATTTCTTTCTCTGTAGTGTGGATATTTCTGAATCACCTACAGCTTTGCATCCTTTGGATTTTCCAGGTGTGTTTGGCCTTTGCAGTTCTCCTGGAAATTAAACCTAACGCAGAATGTGGCCATCAAGTCATGTAGTGATTTTAGTCATTTTGATATCTAAATTCTTCTATGATTTTATTCGCGTCACCCTAAGGGCTGATTTTTCATTTATGCTATTGTGACATGTGAGAACATCTGCGACCCCCCCGCCACCCATTCTTTTTCACTAGCAGTCCCAAGAGGGGGCTGCAGAAGCAGATGTAGCAGCACATCATTGCGTATGGAAAACAACATCTGTAATTTCAATTGGATGCCATATTTTGCACTTCCTTTTCTCAATTGTTACATAGGGCAGTGTTTCAATTGAGGGAGGAATGCATTTCAGTGGGAAAGACGCTGCTCTATACCCCTTAACTATTGTTTGCAAGGCATATATAGAAATCCCTTGAGCAACACATGCAATGCTTATTCTTGTAGTGCCACTGAAAAGGACAGATTAAAACCAATTATTTATCTCTTTGGCTTCCTGCTCGATTTTTGCCAGCTTAGAATAATATGATTAGATACTGAAATTAATTAATGATTATATCCAGAAGTCCTTGCTCAGGCCTTGCTTTGGGGTCTTACTTTGTAAGTTAAAGAATTCAGGATTTTATCTAACATCTTTTCAGCATATTGCTGTCATGAGAGCATTTCATGGTATTAATCGTTAGATTCTAGCAATACACCTTACAGATATTATGGATGATAGGTAGAGTGACAAAGAAGAGAATAAACTATATTCATATGAAAATCACTGACATTTGGACTGTTCATGTTGAGAATTGTAAGAAAACTGTATGCATTTAAATCTCTTCCTGATTATTATAAGTCAGTGACAATCAGCTTGGAAAGATTGTAGTAGATGGCAATTACTGTATTTTGTTATTTGTCTTTCACACCCTGTACTAGCTTTTTCCTAGATCCACAGTAAGAAGTGCATACTCTTGCACTTCTGTTTTGCATGAAAGTTGGATGTTTCAGAAATTGTTCAACTTATTTACTGGCCGTATATTTAAATCCCAAGTAAACTGAACATCATAAATCCCGAACTTCAAAATTTCTGTGAGCTGTGAATTACTGCTTCCATTCAAGCTAAATGTTTGGAAACAGACAACAGAGATTTGCATTCATTTTTTTGGGAACGATCCTGGAGGATCTACCTTCTTCCCTTCAGCGGTGTGGTTATCACACTGCGAGTTGGGTGTTTGTGTCACCATTTCTTGCATCCTGTTTTCTAACCATTTGTGGAGCTACTTTTTTGTACTCAGTTAATGACATAGTCTTCCAAATGCAAAGAACACCCTCTGATTTCTGTTTTCCAGAGAAAGCACCTTTGATTCATGTGTCCTGAAGCAGAGCTGTGCACTCTCCGTCAGTGATTTAGTGCTTTGAAATGGCTCCCATCGTTTTACTCCGAAGCTGCGGGTATCTTGCAGGATAAATCTGGAGAAGCTGTAGAGCGCAGATGATTTTTGGCAAGTATCTTTTTGTCATCAAAATTTTATTTTTGGGTCATTCTTCAGCTGCTGCCTTCTGTGAAGGAGAAAGATGCCGATTTTATGTCTTTTATTATGCGTTCCCAAGTAGTCTTTTCTACTTAAAGCAAAATTAATGGGAACTCTGACAAAGATAATGTGAGGTGAAGATGGGTGGAGGAGGAACCAAGGTGGACTGTCACCTTAGCCTGAAAGTGAAAACAGAGCTCATGTCCCCCATAGAGCCCTAATTTTCACGGAAAGCCAGTCAGAAAAAAAGAAAAACAAAAAATATACACACACACATAGCAGGGAGGTGGTGGTGGTTTCTGTGAGGGCGACAGAGGCAGCTAGGCTGTTTGCGAGTGGTAACTGCTGTTCGTCTCATGCTACATCCTCCGGTGATCAGGTCTTGTGAGAGGATGAGGGACCACTTCCCGAGGCTTGCGTTAATTACCTCAAGGACACGGTTTTGGACCCTAAGGGCGAAGCTTCGTGTTGCTGGAGCGACGAGAGAGGGGAAAAGCAGCTCTGCTGGCTGCCGGGCAAGAAGCGGGGCTTTCCCCTCCGCCTTCTCCTCCCGAGAAGGTGGGCTGCCTGCGCCACGGGGCTGCGGGGCCCTGACATGGCGGGCGGCTGCACGAGGGGCAGCGACCGGCGGGCACCGCGGTGGGCGGGGGGGGCAGAGGGGGCGGAGCCACGGCCCGCCCGCAGGCCCCGCCCGCAGCCGTTGCCCCCGGCAACCCCTCGGCCCGTCGCCGCTGAGCTGGGGCGCGCGCGCGGCCCTGCCCTAGCGGGGCAGAAGCGTTGGCGCATGCGCCGCTTCTCGGTGGGGCGGGCCTGGCTACGTGCGTCACTGGTGGCGAAGCGAGGGTCGGGGCAGACCCGTAGAGCGACGGAGCCTTTGTACGCATGCGCTGCCGCCACGGTTGGGCAGGAGGGGGCGCGGCCGAGGGCTTCCTTCGCAGTAAGCCCGCACACGCTCGGCTTTGATTGGCTGCCGCTTCCCTCGCCGCCTTTCTGATTGAGCGCGCTCCTGTCACTCAAGGCCTCCACGTTTCATTACTCCCCGCCCACCAACTGCTCTGTGGTTGGCGGACGCCTCTGTTTCTTGCGGGCGCCTCTGTTTCTTGCGGGCGCTGTGATTGGCGCGGCCGCCCCTTCACTCCGGCGCTCTGCCCTATCGGCTCGCGGCGCCGCAGGATTGGGTCGGCGAAGAATGTAGACCCGGCCGCTCCCCATGGTAAAACAAAATAATCCGGGGACGCTAGATGCTCACACCGGGGCGCTCCCAGCCCCACCGCCGGGCGCAGGTTCACCTCGTGTTTCCCTTCGCTGCCTTCCCCGCCCCGCCCCTGCGCGGCTCGGGTGAGCGTCCTCAGCGACGTCCGAGCTGCCCGGAGAAAAGAGCGGAAGGATATCTTCGGGAGACGGCTGGGCCGCCTAAGAAGCGAGTGTGACAGAGGAAGTAGTTCCGGCCCCGATTGGGCCTTGTTTCCCAAAAATAGCGCCCAGCGGGTATCCGTGCGCCGGTGTCAGTGTCTCCTGAGGAGCCTCAGCGGGGAGGAGGCAGGAGCGGCGGCGGCGGGGACCGAGGGGACGCGGGCGGGCGGGTGAGTGAGTGAGCGAGGGGGGTCCCCGCTTTTGGGGGCGAGCGGGAGGGCGTTCCCTGAGCCCAGAGGCTCCGGACGGCGGCGAGGGTCGGAGGCGAGCGAGCGGGGTCGGAGGCAGGGGCAGTGGGTGACGGGCGGGGGCAGTCGCCGAGGGGGGGCGGCTGGGGGTGGGAGGAGAGGAGGGAGAAGGAGGGTGTCGTGTCACCCCCCAGCCCCCGCCATCCCCTTCCCGCTCTGCCGTACCGACGGCGGCGGAGCGGAGCGGAGGGTGCTGGCGGGGAAGTTGGTGCGGGGGGCGGGCGGGGGAGGGGCGCGGGCGGGGGCGGCGGCGGCGGGCGCGGGGTCCCGCGGGTGGGCAAGTTCCCCGTGGCCGGGGCCTCCCCAGAACTTCCTGCACCGCTCGCTGGAGAGAGAAGAGGATGGACATTTATGGACCAGGGCAGCGGAGTCTGCCCGGGGGCTGGTGCACCGGGGAGAGAGGGTGGGGTACGAGGCCGTGGCGTTCGGGGAGCACTGAGGTAAGATCGTCTTCGCCTGGGTGGCCGAGCCCTCTGCTTAGGGAGGGGTGTGTGTGTGTGTGTCCGGCAAGGCGGGGAGGAAAAATACCTTTTGTCCTGCTTCTCGGCAGCCACGTTGGGTAAGCAACATCACGTTTAAAAACAAACCAAAAAATCCCCCCCTCCTAGGAGTCTGTCCGCCGTATACGCTAGCGAAAACGATCGGGGGTCGGGGAGGGAGGAGGTGAAGGTAGAAATTGTTAAAGTAGTTGTACAGCGCATAAAGAAAGGTGCGTTGCGAATGGGAGGAGAAACTGGTCGCTAACGTGTAAACTAGAGGATGTTTTGTCCAGAGGAAAAGATTGATGGTAGAGCTGTGTTGTACTGCAAGTAGGATTTTGTGTTCAGCAGCTCTGTGCAGAAGTCATAAGGATAAGAAAAGAGACTGTTCTATTTCTGACTGGAAAGACAGTAAATTTTTTTTAGTTTATGGACCTATATTTTCCAATAAATTTTTACCTGCTTTTGAGATGCTAGGTGGTGAGGAGAGTGGAATTGCTTGGAAAAACTAATCCATAGTGACTTGTTTGACAGCTGATTAATTTCAGAGTTGAGAAACTGGAGTTCTCGGGGTGGGGAGGGAGACAATTTAAGAAGAGGGCTTTTTTTAGTGCTTAGTGTAAAACCATTGTGTTCCATAGTTGTACAAAGACTAAATTTATTATGAACAGTGGAGGAAAGGGGTTCTGGGAAGTACAAAGGAGCAACAAAAAGGAATAATTTGTAAACAGTAGTAAGGGGCGGAAAAAGAAAGAGTGGTGTGGTATGGAATTGGTAATATAGACAGTATTTATTTTAAACTTTTTTCATAGTCCGGTAAATTTTTATGTAGCATGAGGAAGGCTATAAGCTTTCAAACTTAATGTTAACAGTCTACACATAATTGTTCCTTATACAAGTCTTTTTTTCATTTTTAGGAGCTAGGTATCTATATTTTGATAGATATTTCTGTTGTCTTGTTATTGCTAATTAGTGTTCAAACAACCTGTGCAAAAGGTGTCAGAGAAATGTTCCTATAATCTATTCTGTCTTTAAAATGATTTAAAATGTTTATCTCTACCCCTTGCATGTAAGAATGTAATCTTTGTTTTTTTCCTCCTCTCTAACAAGTGATTTGCATTTGGGGGAGAAATGTGAGGTTCCTCTTTTTAAACTATTTTTTTCATTTAGGTGCTAGAATATGTGCAAAATGGCATGTCTTTCAATTACATAATTTAGAAAAATTGTAATAAATGATGTGATGTTAACACTTTTGGTCACTAAAGGACATAATTATAAAATGATATTTTAAAATTCTATGCTTATTTAGCTAGCAAAACAAAAATGAGAGAATGGAAGAATTTGTCTTGATGTTAAGGGATTATAATAGTGCTGGGCAGTTGGAGATGAGCCTTTTTTGATTGAGGGCATTCAGTTTGGAGTTCAGGAAGGAAAATAACCCAGTACCCTGGTTAGTTATTTTTCTCCTCCATAACTCTTTTCTAAATCTGTAGTTTATGTAGCCCACCAGCAGTAATAGAAGACTGTCATCAGTCAACAAGAAGAATCCTTCAATGAGAGGGACGGGTTCTACTTCAGAACAATTTGAGTGTAGATGGCAGTCCCTCTTTCTGCTGGTGCAGCTCATCTAAACCAGTTTTAATATTCTGGCATTTCTAATGATTTATTTGTGAGAAGGCCTTTACAGATTGTAAACTGTGGTAGAAATATATTAGCCTTTAGCCTGTACATTTGCTTGTTTTGCTCCATTTTTTAAGTGTGTTTAAACCAATGTGGTTACACTTCACCTCTCTAAATGAGTGGGCCCATAGAATGCTTTGCATAAGCGTAGATATCCGGATTTAGATTCCTATAATTTCACATAACGTTTCTTTCTCTGGGAAGCAAGGGGTGAAGAAAGAAGTGAACATTGAATTTTATGAAGCTGGGTGAATTGATCTATAGAATGGAGTCATGTTGGACTAGTAAGATGAGAAGGACTTGGCTGAATTAAAACTTGAAATAATTCTGGAGAATAAAATGGCTTATTATGGCAGAAGACCTATGTTATTTAGAAACCTTATTTGAGCTGAAGTGCATGTGTTTTACCTTAAACTGGTTAACGGGGGCAGCAAAGCTTTTACGGGGTTTATTTTAGAATGTTAGCCAAGTTTCTCAGATAACTTGTTGATGTCATTCCATGTGTTCTGGGCCTAAGTGCTGCTTCAGAGAGACTAGAAGCACCGTGCAAGTCTGTGAACAATGCCATGCTACCGTGCCTGCTGTCAGTCATGCCATGTGTAACAAAACACAGCTGATAATTCTCTAACAGTAGTAAAAGTAGTGTAGTATAATGCTCTGTAACATGCAAATCTGTGCTAGTTTGGGAACTGTATTTCGCCTAAATAAGAAATATCTTGAATTAGTAATAACTGTAGTTTGTTATGCCTTGCACAAGACACGTCTCTGTGTTTCAGCTCAATTTTTAAAAAAATACATTTTCTAAAAATTAACATTAGCACATTTTATTCACCTCAAAATTCTTAATTTTTATTTTTAAAGGCCGCAGGATTAAATAATCTGTGTAAAACTTAGGCTTTGGGCCTATTCAGTCATGACAGCAGCCTGATAATGTGTGCAGAACACTGGGACATACTTTTCCTTCTCGTTGAAATGAAGCTTACTTTAAATTAATTGGAATACTATGTGGCAACCTATATGCTATGTAACTTCTTAATGCACAAAGTCGCTTTATTTAAGTTTTCACATTTCTTTTATTTGAAAGATATTTTACTTGTGTAATAATGTGTTCTTCAATTGATCAAATGGAACAAAAGTCAAAATCTCTATCTGTGATAATATGGGTTATTTTGGTGCCTGTTGTCTTGTGTTCAGATTTGATTCCTTCAGCTCTGGAAAGTAATGAGGGAAAATAAATGCGCTATTCCTCCTCTTTTTCTTGTATACTTTACTGCTAGTGCTGAAAGCCTAATGAAATAATTATTTGAATGGACTTGCCAATGTGTTACTGCAGTGGTACTGAATGTAGGTTTGTTTAACTCTTTCACCTATTGTGTGAAATGAATAGTCTCCGAAGGTGCAGTCAGATCCTGAAATAACTGAATATAGCAGGCTTTTTCCCTGAATGTTTACAAGGTGGTTTTGGTGTCTTATGAAGTTTCTAAGATTACAGCAAGACTTTATTTTGCTTTTTTTCCCCCAAGTTATTTTTGTTGACCTTCCAGTAAAAGACTTCAGGAACTTTTTTGGACAGCTAATCAAAATACATTTTAGGTCACTGATGCACTGTCTAGTGAATGAACAAAGTTGTATTACTAAGAGTTAAAAACGGACTTCAGCTGTGTAATATGACAATTACCCTCCCCTCCCCCAGCATGTGTTCTGTGGTAGAGTACCAGCTAATAAATAATGCCATGGAGGGTTAAGTTTGTAGCCTGCAATAGTGTAGTTTGCTTTGTTTATTTTAAAGTAAGCATCTGATCTAGACTTCTACCTCTTACCACCCCCTTCATACGGTGCATTCTTATTTTAACACTTGATCTTTCAAGTTACTGCTTATGGAGTTGAAAGGAAGGGATTTTTTTTTTTCTTCTATATTAAGGGACTCCTTATTTTTGTTTATTAACTGTATTGTTCCAACCTCTGTTTAATGAGCTTGTGAGAATTTTTCTAGATTTCTTTATCTTTAACTTGTGTCTTTTTCTTTAGAAACATAAGCCCCTGTACTGTATATTCTCACTTCCATTTGATGCTAAAGAGGAATTAATATCTTGCAAGACAACTCTGTTGCTGAGATTTCCATCCCCCCTGCCAAAATAGTCACTGAGTTGAAATATTTTAAATGGTATATATGGTAATCTTCCTTTCTCCTTTTCTCCTTAGTCTGAGGTTGCAGTGAAGAATTAGGCAGGAATGACTGTCGGGTCAAGACAGCTAGATTTTGTGGCCAGTCTTTTTTCAAAACTTTGATGCAGGGGAATATAGAACCTTTTCTACAGAAAGGTAGAAAACTATGCTTTTTGTTCCCCATGTGTTATAACAGTACAAGTGTGCCTATATTATGAGAAGATGATACGTCTTTTTTAATATGAGTGTGATTAATTGAATTATTTTTCAGGGAATTATCTACTTTGTATTCAAAATGTTAGTGATGCTTAATTAGGTAGGTCTCCTAGTTATATTTGTCTCTGCCCCTGAAGAGCTTTTGAATTCTGCTGAAGTCCTTATGGGCCAACCTAGAGACTTAAAAGTGCGTTCTCTATTGCTTTGTGCTCAGCTGAATTTCACTAGTAGTCACTAAGTATTGTTGCATGGCTATTTTAAGTATACCAAGATAAAAAGTAAGTGTTTGGAATTATGAGCCAAGCATAGTTGTGAAAAGGTGCTTGCTTTGAGGTAAGTATCTGTGTACCAGGCATTGATGACAAAGCATCTTTTACTGTGTTTTTTTTACCTTTTTTTTTTTTTTTTTTAAATAAAGAGCTAAATAACTAGGAGAAAAACGTGTTTGCCTTCATTGTGGTGGTCAGAGATCACCTAAAAGAGTGGGGTGTAGAGCGGATGGGTTTGTGCTCGTGATACTTTTATGATGATAATAGAGGGGAGGAAGGATTTTTTTCCATTTACTTCAGATCCCTTCAAGTGTTTTTGAAACCCAGCTTCATTTGAAAACCAGATTGCTTCCAACACTGCAATTTAGGATTTCATAGAGTGGACTAATGTTATTTTTATTGTTTGAAAGCTAATCATAGACCTGTGAGAATATGTAAAGCAGATATGTCATCTTGACACCTGCAGTAATACTCACAAGCTGTGGTCAGTATCACTATTGAGTGCTGTACGAATATACACAGGACTGATCTTGTAATTTTCTGTGATCACTTACAATGTTTGGAAGGTCAAGGGGGATAAATTATTAAACTTTAGCTATATAATTATGTAAGCACATCTATAACTGAGCTGTGCTGTGGTTATGCTGTTAAACATTTCTTTCTTAAAGATACTGGCACACAGAGTTGAGAGAGAGAATTCAGAGATCATTTTAGTATCACTTATGTGTAGGAAAGTATTGTAAGTGTAAAAAGATGGGATATGGAAGAATTACCAACAGTTGTAAGAGAAGAGAGTAAATAAGTAGTTGAACCTTGAGAGACTCACAGATATACACACACATACAAAAAAATGAGGGGTCACAAAGGGCAGAGCAGACTTGCCTTGGCAGTGTCCATTAAAGAAACCGTTGAAAGGTACCAGCATCAGGTGACTTCCCCCCCCGCCCTGGTATAATGCAAAAATCTGTATTACTTGAGTCCGGGAGGCTGAGAAAGAAGTTGTAATAGTTTTTTTTCCTCAGATATCAAAAAAAGTGGCAGTGTTTTTAAGCAGACATCTTTGTCCAGATGTTTTGAATAGTATTTAGTTGACCATCTTACTGTTGTGGAAAACTTGTATAGTATAGCTCAGAAACATTATGTGAGGTTATCAACATTAAGGACATCTTGGTTTTGGTATCATTCTTTCACAGCAACTGCCCTCTTCCTGATATGACTGCATGCATCCTGTTTTAAAAGCTGTAAGCTGACAAGAATGACTGCTAATAAGTTGGTGTATATAGCAATTAAAAAATGTTGCTTTTTAGTGTGAGCTTTTAAAGCACTGAGTCTTCTGAGAATATTTGAGAAAATGGGATGTTCCATCATAACCGTGTGGGTATTATGTTGTCATGCAGTGAGAGTAATAAACTAAATTTTTCTGTAACTAAATATTTTTATTTTTCCTTGAAGCTGTTAAAATTAGGGTGTAATGATATGAGGTTTTAATTGCAATTCAGGTGTCTTAAATTTATGCTCAGATGCCCATCGGTTTCATGGTAAAAGAGGGGAAAGTAAAAGGTACAGCAAGAGATACACTGTTTCATTTGATATGTAGGGAAAGCGCTTTCTGCTAAAGTTTTTGAGCCTATAGGCTGTCAAATTGTTTGTTAGTCTGAGTTTGATAATACACATATTAACTTGGCTAGTTGGCTTTGGGATTTGAAGCTTCAGAGTGCAGAATAAGGATTTCCTTTGAGAGACTTCCTTAATATTCTCCTGTGTTTCTTTTGGAGTGTTAAGGTTTTTGTGGTTTGTGTGTTGTTGTTTTTTTGTTTTATTTTGTTCTCTTGTTGTTCTCCTTATCTTTGTTCGTAGCATTCCAAATGCTGGTATCCTAACTCTTTGTCACTGAAACATATATGAAGATCTTTGCTTTGAGAGATGTTGCCTCAACTATGAAAAAAGTGCCAGCAGTAAGAGTATTAATGGTTTCCATTAGGAAGCACTAAATTAGAACTCCTGCTTCAAGGGAGGGAGGCAAAATCATGGATGGCTGGAGAGACGTGTGGTCAGTAGGTGGAGGCAGGTATTTACTGGATATTGGAGATGTGGAATATAGGTAGTTGTTAACACAAATACTCTGAAATTTCACAAGGAGTATGTAGAGCGTTGTTTTCTTTGTCACAAATATGAAAACTGCTAACCTGAATAGCTGTCAAAAAAGTAATGGGAAACTATCAATTGAATTAACTGAAATTTAAAAAATATTGTATTTTACCAAAACTATATTACAAAATCAGACAGAAATAGAGAACACTTGTTCTCAGTGAAGAACACAGAGAAATTCCAGAAGACCCCCAGACTTTGTTGTGGGTTTAATGAGAGTTGAAATTTGAGGGCAGGGGGCAAACAACAAGAGTTATCATAAGATAATTGTCAAATGATTAAAAAAAAAAACAACCAAAAACAACTATTGGTCACTGTTTCTATTTATCACTGTTAATTCAGTAGCTTTAAGGAACTAGTTAAATATGATGTTCAAATGATTGGAAGTTCTGGATTTTAAAACATAAGTTATTAATGTTCCTGAATGCTGGGGTCTTTTAGATGCTTTATGCAAAATAGGAGGAAAGTACTTTAATGATTTGTTCAGGAGATGAAATAGGGTTAGGGGAGAGTTGAAAATTTCAATTACTGTTTCTGTCTTAGCATACTGAAGGACGCGTGTAGTGACTCCTAGTTGAATTGGTTTTTTTTACAGGCTTATCTACATAGGACACTTAGACTCATAGTAAGATGAAAAGTAACCTGATAGCCCACAGTTATCCCACTAGCTGCTTTTCGGTAAATCTTTCTGCAGATACTTTTAGCATGCCCTATATATGAGACTTCGCTAGTTCAGTGGGTTGCAGTCTTTTTTTCTCAATCTGTAGATTCCCCATATGTTTTTGCTGAGGAGATGGACTCCTGTACCATCAAGTTAAGCCTAGTGGTACACATGCTTGTTTTTATAGTTATCTTTTGAGGATGCCCTGGAATTAGTCCATGAACTCTGTTGTTGTCACAAGTACATGTGTATTTACTGTAAAAAGTGTGTTAGCATGAGGTGCTTATATAAAACTTGCACTAGATTCTATCAGAAAATAACAGAGTCGTTCACCTCAGAAGAGGTGATTGGAGAGGAGATCGAAATGTTATGACTACTAAGAGATCCAAGTAAAATCCTCTTTTTTTTTTTTTTTTTTTAAAAAGCTGAGGAAAGGACTTGCCCCATGTTAGAAAGTTATGATCCAACCCCAAATCTACTGTGTAATCATGTTATGAGCCCCTGCAGCACCCTCTGGTGATCCAAACATGCTTGTGCAGCAGTTGGTGTCCTGGTTGAGCTTCTGAATGAGCATAACCATCAGGTCTTGATACAGGAGCGAAGAAATACTTTAGAACAGGCCTAGGCTATCACCAACTTGATGGTGCTATTGGGTTTTGCTGCCATTTTTTTTTCTTTTCACCTTCTAATTATTGTTTAAGATGAGATGGAAGTCACTGAAGGATCTGTAGACTGTCCTGTTAATACTGGCTCTAGGCAAGCATAACCAGTGTGATTGCATGAGATAAAAGGATTCCAGCTTTATGGCTGGGTTGCTGAGGAGCAAACGAAGCATGGTATGGGGAAGAGGGAAGAACAAAGATAATGTGTATATGAAAATTTTTATTCTGTATATTATAGCCTATTTTACTTACGATATTAAAATACGGCTTGGAGAAAGAGTGGAAGTAAATTTAAAAATAGTCTGAACAGTAATAGTTAAGTAGTGGGTTTGCAAGTAATAAATCTTACAGAACTTCAATTTCCCTTATTTTTTGACTCTTCTGTTATTCCCAGATCTTTCAGAGTATCCCCTCTATATGGTGTATTTCTCTTAAGTTCTGTAAATATCTTAAATATCTGCTGGCTGTGACTAGTCTGAGTACAGGTGTCTGCTGACTGCCTGAGTGATCCAATAGAACCTGCTGCCCCTCTGGTCACTGCCCGTCAGGTGCTTTACCTGGGGGCTGTGTGCAACTGCCAGTCAAAAATTCTGCAGCACTTTTTCTAAAGTCTTAAAAATAATTGGTACTTTTACTGTTGCACTTGGCTGAAACTGGCCCATTAAATCAGAGTGAGGGAGAATAGACTATGATCATGTAAACCTCATTTTATTAGAAAAGTAGGTTTAGAAGCTGTGGGTAATAGACAGTTCCATCTTCAAGATTTTAGTGCCATCATTGATAATGTCCTAATCTTAGATCAGTAAACACTGTTATTTTCTTAAGTGTTTTTATTTAATTTTATGAAAGTAAACTTAAAGGTAGGATGATTTAAAACTCTGGATTTAGTTTCTTAATTTGCTTTGCTTTTAATGTATTTGATTTGATCTAAATGTCATATTGGGCTGTGATTCATTCATTCAGCAGAATAAAGTTAAATCTTAAATAGATCTTCATTTCGATGATGCCTGTTTGTAAATGTATGGGAAGATAGTTGTGTAGAATATTTGTGATTTCTTCCTACCCAGAGAGTCTGGTCAGGATGCTGTTTGCAAAATTCTGCAATGGTTTGGGGATTTTGTGCAGGGAATTAACTCTGCAGCATTTGTATCTGGGATTTGATTCTTGTGATCTAGAATAGAAGCTCAATGGGTTGTCATCGCAACTGCTTGTCCTCTGCTTATCCCTTGCCAGACTTTGGACCATAACTGTATATAGTTACAGACAGCAGTTTGCTTCTCTTACGCATGTGTTCTGGAGGTCGGGGAGCAGGGGCTTATTTGTATCAAAGTCAGAAGACCTGTTCATCTGGAAGCCATTTAGATTTTTCTGTTTTAACACCTTGTGTCTAATCTCCTCTGCACCTGCTGTCCCCCCCCGCCTCCCTGCCCCATTCCCCCTCCCTGCCCTGAAAAAGGAACAGAAGAGTGGAGGGAATATCTTCTTTTGTTCTTAAGAGATACTAATACATTTCTTTAAAATCCTTCTTCCCAGCCCCCCATGTGAGGCTCATACCTGTGTTTTATTGAGGACTTCCTGGATCCTATTTTTTAAAACACGGTATTTTTAAGGCTGAACTGTTCAGTAATAAACACTACCACAATATTCCTGAAGATACTGGCTGACTAGTTCTCAAAAGAGGTTTTAATCTGCTTTTCCATCATGCATTCCGTTAATGAAATGTTAATGAGAAGATGATCTGATAAACTTCTTGAAAATTTTCTGTGAAACAAACTCACTTATCTGAGGATTTTTCTTCAGATCTATTTCTTTTAAGGCATCTATGTTTGTTTCTGTAGCTGTCTGTCTTACATGCATGTAGATAATGCCTACAAGCAAGCCACAAAGATTTTGGTGTGTTGTTCTTCTAAGGCTTGAATGACTAATGTTCTGAAGGTGTAAGGAACAACAGCCCTTCATGTGAAGTTTCTTTTGTGCTGGTTACAACTGTTAGAAGCAGGAGAAAGTAAGTACAGACTAAAAATCCAGAGTTGCAACCTGATGAGGAATCCTCCAGGCTTCTTATCTTGAATGGTTGAGATCACAGTTCTTGATTCTGTCTTATCTGTACTTTACTGCTTTTAATTCTTCATGGTCTCTTCTGCTTAATCTTAATGGCTTATAAGATACTTCACGGGCATAATTAGCTTATCTTAAAATAGTCTGATCTGTTAGCAACATTGGAACAGTGAAGGGACAGCCAGCCCAATCACTGGGTTTCATGTAGTGCACCCACAGAGATGTGTCAGTGTTTGGACCACAGGGGAGGAAGGAAGGAGTAGGTGAGAATTTTTTTGAAGATATACCTGGATCTTGAACATGAATGCTTCAGCCCACCTGTGTTAGGATTTACAGATGTTTTCCATCGGGATTTTGATAACAGCCAATTAAAGTAGCTAGAAGGCAGCTTTTGTTTCAACCAAGATACAAGTGGAATGAAGATAGAAAATTTAGTTCCAAGGGTGTTTCTTTGCTTAGGTTGTTTTCTATATTTGTGGCTTGAGTGTGTCTGACTTGGTTTATCAACTTCTATGCTTGAGAGAGAGTGAGCCTCATCTTACCTCAAACTCCTCCTTTCAAACTTAGGAGTATTTCTGGTCTCAGACCTTTAAACTTTGAAGTGTCCTACCATTAATGTATCTGCTTACTTGAGGCTCTGTATCTGGGTTTGACTACTTTCTATAATTGTCTTGTCTTCCTTTTCCATTTTCATCTCCTTAGACACAGGTATACAAATACTGGCTGCTCTTGACTTTAAGCAGAAAACGTAGCTCTATTATTTCAACATGTAAAATGCTTTTCAGGGAAAGTTTGTTCTGGTTTTGGATTGAAATTCTGTTCATTCTGGAGTCTAATAAAACTTCTGCATCAACATTTTTAGGTCCTGTGTTTTGATCTCTCAAACCCTGCAAAAAACAAACTTGTAAGAAATGCTTTTATTACATAGTGCTTGAGTTTGCAGACCATCATTGAAAAACTAACTTGGACTCTGTACAGATGTAGTTAAAAACAAAGTCTCCTAGTAATGTTTGAGTTTTGCTTCCAGGTGGATTCTCCAGGTGGTTCTCAACTCCACGCAGGAAGTGAGAGAAGTAGTTTAACTGTATGTTAATGTCTTGCGTATGCTGCAAGATTTCTTGAGCTTTTCCTGTAAGTGGCAGTAACTTGGCAAGTCCTATGCATAGTTTAATGTTTAAACTAACTCTAGTTTTATTTTGCTGGTGTTGCTGGTGCTCTTACCTATACAGATAGAGTTGCAATATAACTGAAGATTGGGAGGTTGAACGTGCTTCTCTTCCTGTTGGAGGTATGCATCCGAGAAGCTTGGTATAGGCATCATTTTAGTATGGTTTGGTTTGTTACAACAAAATTATTCTGGTGAAGCTTCTAGACCAGATTAGATGAAGTCAGCTTTCAACTGAATTTGGTACATTTCTTGTAACGCTTGGGTTTCTGTGTTCTGTGTGGGGTTTTTTTCTTTTTTCCTTGTTTCTCCCACATTCATTAACTGTGCTTACAATGAGTTTGCAGTGAATTGGTTTCAATGTTCCAGCTAAATCCTTGGCTGTAGTGATGGCATAAGTGGTAGAGATCTTATTCTGGTGTTGTTTCTACCATGTTTCCTTGTGTCTGTTAGACCTATTTAGATGAAAATGCTGTAAGCTGATGACATTGTCTGTGTGCTTGATCCCCGTTATAGTATTAATGTTGATGTCTTGGAAGTATTAGTAGAGAGATTATTAGGAGAGGAAGTCTAGCACAGAAAAGCTTCCTGTAGACTACTTGAAATAGTGTTGAATTCTAATGGGGTTCCCATGGTAGTGAATGTGTTTTCTTTAATACACATTAGTCAGATCTTGCTATTGTCTTCTTTATAATACAGCATGTTGGCTGTATTATAGTCAATACACAAGTTGGCTTAGCAAAACTTTCTAAAATGCTATAAAAAAATATGTAAAACCATGTTTGGCAAAAAACGCCAAAGGGTTCTAATGGTTCCTGAGTGTGTAGGGAACTGTCTTTTTCTCTTTGGCATTCACATAAGCTTTTTAATCCAAGTCTTTGTCTCTTTCTCCTCTGCTGTATTCCCATACTCAATTAAATTATTTAACTTTTATTTTAGCAATAGGAGACAATTTGAGCATAATTAAAATAATGTATCTGTCTAAATGAGTGATACCTAATTGGATTATCATTGTTTAGAGAACGTGTCTGCAATCACTCATTGCGGAACTGTACATTTCAGTTTGAGTGCTACAATAAATATTGAAGTCTCACCGTTCAATCTAACGAATGTAGCTTTAGATCTGCACTTTCATTGCTACTCTTAGCTTCCAGAATGGGAAACTAAGCATCTCACCAGTGGGGTGAGATGCTGTTCTGGAATTCCAGGACTTTGGTGAAGGCGAAGGGAGCTCTGGCTGTAGTTTAGTGGCAGAGAAAAGCACATGCCATTTGCTCACCCAGCCCAGTGAGCACATGGCCAGCCCTTCTCTTCTGCTTTGTCTGCTGTGTCTGTTACAGGACGTGTCTGTTACAGGACGTTTCAGCCCTCTTACTGCCCAGGGTTCATACTCAGCCCGTGGGAAGATGCACTGGATCAGGAGGTGCTCAGAGTAATTTAGATAATGAGGGAAGATAACATCCATATTGTTTTCGTAATTTTTCTTTAAAAGGTGTTTCTGGGTTATAGTGCTGCTTTGCTAGTCTCAGGCAATTTATGTATGAAATCTCCTAAATCCAGAAGGTTCTTCACCCAGACCTTAGACCTGTGCATCCAATAGATCTGTGCAGTATGCTTAGGTATGTTACAAGCTTATAGGCCTTACCTGTTTTTCCTAAGTTTCCAAGCAACTTCCTTGGCTTATCTTAATAATGCTGTCATTTGAAAGACTTGCTAAGGTACTATACTGAACAACGTATGATGGGAAAAATATCGCTAATTAGATCTGTCTTCCAGATTAGAGACCAAATTCAGGAAAATAGTCTTTTAGTCTGTTTAGCTAGAATTCCTCAGATCCCCTCTTAGATCAAAGGTGAAGCTATATTGTGATAGATGTATGCAGGCTACCTCTAAACTAGTTTAATGTAGCAGTGTAAGTCAATGCCATGTTAGGATACCCACACAGAGAAAGCATTTATTTTTTATCCCTACCACTTGAAAATCTGTGGTGTCACAAAATGCTCTTCAATTGTAGTACCTAAATGGGGCAAACCTGTTTTTTAATGGAGAACACATCTTAAGAGTCATATTTGTAATCTATTAAGTCTTTGGGAAACAGGGTTAATACGTTCAGTTATGACTATTCACTAGCAAGATGTGGATGGCAACGCACCTGCATTTTGAGGTGGGTATGTCTTATCACATGGTCTCGTGTGGTTTGTAGCTGTGAATTCCTGTTTCAGCTTTTCTTCATATCTTTAGCAGAAGAGTACTGAAACTTTGATGTGTTCCAGTAAAACAAATTACAGTCAGCACCCACCAACTTTTATTCTTTTTCCATTTGTTTCTTTATTAAATGTGGTTTGGTCATTTTCTATGTATTGTGAGAACATACTAAGATTTTTTTTGATATAGCAAGCCTTGCTGCATGAAATGCCCTCAAAAGTAGGCTTGAAATCCTTCCTAATTATTGTGTGACAAATTTAAATCAGTAATCCTTTAAAGAAAAAAAAAAATCTTATTTTTGTTTATGTTTTTGGCTTTCAGTAAAACTTGTAGTTCCAAAATTTGTCTGTGGTCTAGATTGATGCCTCTCTTCTAAGAAGAAAGTTTTGGCTCAGATGGCTTTTAACAAATCAGGAAAACTAGGGAGGTAAAAAATTTTGTTTCATTTTGTTCTGTATGTATGACAGAGGCTTCTGAACTGTCCAGCATATAGATCTTGTGGTCTTGATAATGATTGGATGATGATGGTGGTAGTTTCTACTCTTGTAATTTGACCTCACCAAAGGATGCCTGACTCTGAGAAGCCTTAGCTTTAACTAAGGACTTTATTCTGCCAAGTATAACTTCCATCAGCTTTTGCTATTTACAGATATGGAAGATAAAAAATTAGAAATAATTTTCTAGTGAGAATGCTGCATTTTTGCATTTGTTTTCAGTTCTCCAGTTGATACCTGTGGGTTAAATTAAAAGTTTAAATTGTGATCTGGAGGACTTCTGTGCCTCAAAGCTTGTCTGCTAATCCATTGCTTTAGCAGCAAGTATTACTTTTAGTGGCAAACCTTGCCTTGTTTTGAGTGTTTTGCCCTTGAGGAAATTTAAGATTGGTGCCTTACCTTTCCTTTGAAGCTGGTTGATTGCTTTCTGACCCTGGTGCAAATGCCTTAATCCTCATCTCCCTGCCTATGTGCAGTTTAACAATCTCTTGTCCTGTTTGTCAGTATGACAGGGCAGAACAGTATTTTGAAGAGGAGGTATGGCGTGGCATGTGACTTGGCTAAAATGAAGTGATATAAACAATTGAAGCTATGTTGCATATCATTTTTGCTGTAAGGATCTGGAAGAGTGAATATGTCACAATTCAGCTGTTCTTCCCTCCCCCCCCCCAAGTTGCAAGAAAACCAGAAGTATTCTCCCCGCCCCATCTTTCTCTGCTTTTTTGAGCTTTCATTCATTTCACTTCCCAGTGGGTAGGTGATGAGTTTTCTGTCAGATTTATCTATTAAAGTGCTAGTGTTTTTCTCCTGAGGAAGAAAGAGAAAGTCTTGTGAATTCTACTCTCACTAAGTGTCTCTCTTTTTTTTTTTTTTTTTTTTTAACTTATCTTAGTATCTTTCTGTCCATTTTAGGTTTGTCTTCTAATGCTTTCATGAATAAAGTTCCAGATCAGTCAGCTGGGTATGTCACATGAACAGATTTTTGTTCCTTTTTTCTACCTGGGGTCTTGAAGAGGAGATGCTCCAAAACTGACCAATTATGTACCAACACTTTTGGAGAAACAAAACAATTACTATCTGATCTTAAAAACAGAGCATCTGCATAGTTTTACATTATGCATGCTATGCTTTTATTGATATCATGTTAGGTAGGTTTTGATTTCTGTTGGGGTTGGGTTTTTTTTGCCTCTGAAATAAGAGTAACCTGTAACACATCAAACAATTGCAGATAATTTAATTCCAAGTCGTCCACCAAGGTCAACATTTTTTAAAATGCTCTGTATAATATTGAGCGTGTATTGTTCTTAGTCAAAACATGTTTCATATGATCTGTAAGACTGTAACTTTTCTCTGTAGGACCCTAATATTTTTTGCTTGCAGTAGAAACACTGTTTCTTTATTTTTTACTATATTGGTGAAATTTGGAAGCTACATTTTTAATGGTGCAGTCAGAAACCTGTTAATTAGAAGGATGAAAAACCTGTGTT
Source organism: Harpia harpyja (assembly GCF_026419915.1). NCBI lineage: Eukaryota > Metazoa > Chordata > Aves > Accipitriformes > Accipitridae > Harpia > Harpia harpyja. The sequence goes on along the minus strand of NC_068953.1, from coordinate 19,714,477 downwards.
TTGTAGACAAGTTGTATTTGTTGATCCCATTTCCTAGTTTTGTCTTCATATTGAAGTTTACTGGTTCAGTTATTTCATTACTTTTCTGTGTTTTTTAACAGTGCAGCTCTTGGTTTTAGTTATGTGGTTTTTTTCTTTGTGAAAGGAATCCGGTATAAGACTGTTCTAAATGTGTTAACTGTTGTATACTTCTACTGAGCTGGTACTTTTTTTGTGTGTTGTTCTTCAATGCTGTGACTTTGCTAATAGCAGGTCAGAATGGTATGTAATCTAAGTCATCAAGATGGAAAAAAATTTTCAAATAAGATGTAATGAAAAAATGGGTTCAAGTCTGATGCAGATAAGGAAGTGATGGCTTAAATATTTGAGCAGTAATGAGTCAAATGCAAAGTTTAGCAGAAGTAAACAATTAGACTGTTTTAATTCAGCTAGGCTCATGTTTTTGACAGTTATGCAGAGGTGAAGCATGGTTCTTGAGGAGTTTTGTTTTTTTTTTTTTCTTTTTTCTTTGCAGTGACAACTTCTGTGCTCCCATGGGTTGGGGGGTGGGGAATTCTTACCAGCAGCTGCATGAAACCTGTAAGTGCAAAGATGGCCCAGATTTGATGTTAAAGCTATCAGGCAGAGTACTGTTGTGTATTGGCACTTTGTCAATATGAGGCTATTTGACCAGATAAAGTATCTCAATCATGTGCTTATGTTGACACTATATGAGTACATATTCTGCATGTAGCTAATATAAGTGTTTATCCTGGTTCATTAAAAAAAAAAAATCTCTCCTATATTAGAGGTGATTTGGTGCCTCCAATGTAGTCTGTTAGTGCAGAAGTTGTAATGTCAAAGTGAAACCTGGTCAGTATATCAGGACCATACTGTAGGCTTCGGATAGCTTGGTGCTTAACCTTTGAGTGACTAAAATTGCAAGTGTTATATAATACTTTTCTTTTGTAAAAATGTTGTATTCTGTATCTTTCTGTCAGTGTATTATTTGATAAATGTAGTCTTCTTTGCAGACTAATTAAGGAATGACTGTGAATTACGAGCCAGTTTAAAGTATCATCTACTTGAAATCCAACCATTTCTTACAGCATACCTGTACCTTTGCTTCTATTTGTTCTCTTGATATGCCCATAGCATATCTTTTATTGTGGATAACTCAGCTGTTGATAGTTCTATCTGGTTTCCAGGAGTCCCCTATCCAATGGAAAGGGAGGACCAGTGACGTATGAACAATCTCGCGAAGTTCCTACTTAGAGGAACAGTGTCAGAATGTGCTTATAGTATGCAGCAAACGTGCAATTGCAACTTAAGTTGAGATAACTTTAAAGTAGCCATTGTGGATATGGTTTCACGAGGGTAGCAACAGTCTGAGATTTTTATGTGGGCTAGCTGCCTAAGTATTTACCAAAGGTCTGTATGATTCCCCCTGCCTCCAACTTCAGTGCTGAAGCTTACTGTGATTACACTGTTCCTGGTAAGTATTTGAGTTTGAGTTAGGCTTTCCTCTACGCTTATGACAAGAAAAAGAATAATGTATATTCTTCCAGCAGAATACAGATACTTTTTTAATCTCTCTTGACCTCTGTGATCAAGTCTATTCCCCTTTTATTTTAGCATTCTCCAAGGCAGCAGTCTGAAGCCATGAAACACATTATCTGAAATGTCCCCATGTTAGTCTATAGGCAGCTTTTAGAAGAGGTTGCCTTCCTTTCCCTATTAGGCTGCCATTCTCTGTAGTGGTATCCTCTTTTGTAGTATGACATAGGAAAGCATTGTGACAGAAGTTGATAAAATATTTCTAGTGTGTGCTTCATTAATTTTGACAACTCAGATTTGTTTGTACTGTTTATATGCCAGTATGTGTATTTCTATATATGTCAATATATGTAGAGACAATGTGTGGGGTTTTTTTATGTCAGTATCTTTTATAGAGAACATCTGCTATGAAATTGTTAGAACAGTATGCAATGATACTTATTTAAAATGTGTTCTAGTAGTTACTTGGTTTAATAAAGCAGTAAAATATTTCAAATGTAGTTGAATATCCTACCCAGTTAATAACATGTACTGTTTTGAATTTCATCACTCTTATATGTCACGTATTATAGACTATAATCTTGTGACCTTTTCCTTAAATTTTCACAGCAAGAGAGTAAGACAAACCAATTAGCTTTGGAGTTTTGCATCTTAAAAATTCATAATATAGATAACATAAATGCAAGGCTTACATGTGTGTGTTAAAATAGTAAATGGGTTAAAGTAGCACTGGCATACTTAGTACTCTGTTGGCACAGTTTTTCCCTTCAGATGGTTGTTTGGAATGTGAGGCCTCTTCCTATATTTGCTGTAGCAGAACTAAACTCTAATGTAACTTAGAGGAGAAATTTAATACAAGCAGCTTGTCCAGAACTGACCTGCTGCCATGATAGCATGTAATATATTTAGCATGCATGTGTCTAGTAACCATGTGATCTTATGGAAGTGAATAAAACAGTGAAACTCTCAAAAGTTATAATTTCTCTAAATGTTTCAGAGTTCTGTTAATTAAATAAAATGTTATCAAACTATTGGAAGAGACTCGGTTTGTAACTGAGATGTAACCAACAGCAGAATTTGGAATGCTGCAGCATTGTGTCTGCATATCAGTGTAAGAGAGGACTGCAAATTCAAAAGTAGTTGGATTTTTTAATCCACCATAGCTTTTGGAGTATTTTGTTGGGTTCTTAGGCTGTTACAATTCAGTTTTCTGCTGCCATGATGCCTAAAGATTAATTTTTAAATGAAATCTGAAAATAGCAATCTGATCCTCAGGTACTTCATCTTTAAGAAAAACTACAAATGTAAATTTTGGCAATGCTGTGATATTGTCAGAATTTCTTGGTATCTTCTGTGCTTAAAAGCTAATGTGTCAGTTACATGCCTTCTGCAGATTTAACAGGTCACCATTTGGGAGATATGTATGCCACTTTTTCCTCCATATCAAGTCCTCTATCAAGACAACATTACAAGGTGGATAATCTCTTTCATGGAATATAATCTCTCTTATGCAAAATCCTAATAAAGTTTAATACCATTTTCTCTGCTTGTTTGTTGCTGAAAGTGTGATGTTGATGTTGGTTTACTGTTTAAGGCTTTTTGGTATCTTGTGCTGAGCAGAAAGAGTGAGATGGCTTGCTCATCTTCTCCTGTTTGTTGTGCGATACCATTTAACATGCAGTAGCAGGATTCTTCTTGCACTGCAGCTATGGGCCCAGATGAATAAAAATGTCTGAGGTTGGATCTAAGCACCAGAGTGCAGCTTTAATACTGAATATGGGACGACATATTTCTAAAAAGCCATTGCTAAGGGATTTACTTAGTCTCAGACTTGCATGATTGCATTCCTTAAGCTTGAAGATTCAAGTGGGTTCTGAATGCTTTGGGAGTTCCTTTCTTCTTCAGGTCCAGTGGTCACATGTCATGCCAGTGAGGCTTGGCTAAAAGCAGAGGAAAGAAGGATTCCAGCTCCCCCAGCTGTGATTTAACTTGTACATCTTCCAGCTGGTAATTTTTTCCACCTCTTCCTGTTGAGAAGACTATGTAGGCACTTTCCTCCAGATAATGGGTTGTTGGATTTTGTTTTTTGATGGTATTTCTCTAGGTGCACTGTCATTATGGACTAGTAAGCTCCTTCGAAGGTTGAAGATATTTTCTATCGAATTCTCTAGTTTTGGTAGATACTGCATTTACAGAAAAATTATAAGGAAGCCCAGTGGATTTTCTTTTGAGTACTCCAGGGACACACATAGTAAAGCAGCATTAAATTGTCTTAAACATAATAAAGAACTGAAATTATTCTGTAAAGCATAATGATATTGTGCGCTCAGAGTTACGTACCTTAGCATACGTACCGTTTCCTAGCCCTGCAGAATATAACTGTGTTGGAAATTACACTTGGTCTTTTTAAGTGTTTCAAAATATCAATAATCATCTTGCCCAAGCTCCTGAATTAATAGCATATGAAAACAGCAAGGTCCCTTTAGAGTTCCCATTTTGTTTTTCCATAGCAGCCTGATATTTGAGAAACTGCAGAACCACCGGTGAAAACTCAGGTCTAGCAAAAGCTGCAACTTGTTTTTAGTGGGTTGGTCAGTGCTATTAACAAGTATTTATTAATTTCAGTTTCATGATTTAGCTTGCTTTTTCTCATGGGTCTTCTAAATAAATTTTTGTTACAAGAACTGAGTCTTGCGCTTAATTGATTTTGCTTTCAGAAGGCCAAAGAATACCATGTGCATCCTTGAAAGACCTTCCCTTAAGGTGAAATTCTTAAAAGTGAATGAGAACCAGTTTCTTTTTAATGTCTATTTGAATCTACTAAATGTAAAAAGCCATGTCTGTGTCTTTGTTCTATGCTTCGTGACATCAAATTGCATAAAATGCCACAGATAAAACTCCCTACAGATAAACTTACTATTAACTCTTTCTGCTGCTGCCCTCCATCATGCTTTTTCCTCTGCTTTTGGGGACTTCCCCTTCTCTTTAATGCCTTTCTTCCAGCTATATGGGGTGAGCATCTTCACTGAAGCAAACTTGGACTCATTCCAAAAAAGAACAGTGAGACTTGAGAGCTGTCTCACCTCCATATGGGAAGCTTATAGGGAATATTATCATCCTGTTCAGGAACATTTTGGCTTCAGTTCCACCTACTGAAAGAATTAGGCAAGGGCACCCATTTGAATAAAACAAGATTCTGAGTCTGAGGATTCACTAGATGGACAAAGTACTTCTTCCTGTCCATGCCCAAAATCACATCTTGCAAATAATGCAGATGGACTGACTTGGCAGTGTTAAAATGTAAGAGTAGAAATCTTAGTTTACTCTTTTTAAACCAAAACTCAGTGCATTGCTGCTGCTTTGTAGATGCTGTATACCTATGCAACAGACCTAGCTCATGCATGCTTATCTATTGCTGAACTGTGCATTTATGGTGGTCTTAAGATTTTATGTGGTACTTTTTCTGATGCGGAATATAGGGTTTGTGGTTTTTTTTTTTTAAGTAATGCATACAAAGGGGAGTGCCTGCCATCTATAAAGGCTAGCTAATGTTGTTAAACAGATATTACCATCAAAATTAAAAATAGTCAGTGGTAGACAAAGAGGAAGGAAAATCTACAAGAAGCTAGAAGGAGGAATCTCCACAAGTATTGGTTGACATAATGTGTTGAGTAGTGCCTGCTTGAAGTACAGGGTAAGCTTGTTCTGATTCGTGTCTTCCTTTTGAAAGCAAGCAAACGTTTATAGTCTGCAGGATGTCTCCACTCTTCCCCCCAGTGAAGCTGTATGCTGGAGAAAATGATGACACTGTATGTTGGTGAATTCTTAAAAATCTAAACATAGACCACAATCATAGGTGTGTCTGTGTGGGGGTAAAAATCTATTAGCTTCAGATGAAATCATAAGCTGAAGTTTTGAGAACTAGGTCTGACTCAGTGGTCAACATTTTGGTTATACTAAGGAGTATTTGTTTCAAATCTCAGTTTAAAAATCTGTTAGCTTGGCAGCAGGATGAAATCTGCTAAAAAGCAACTATCAATCTGCAGTTTGTCTGAACTGCAGAGTGAATTGCTGGAAAGTTACCTTTCTTCCGGTGGGAAGACAGAATTTTGTAGTCTTTGTGTTGCGTTTTTAATTTTCTTTCCTTTAAGCAAGTCTGAATGCATTTCCTTACAGCTTCTGTAATCCTGCCTCGAAGTAGAGGATATGAGAACGGAGAGAAAAGTAGAACTTGGTCACCAATATAATTTCTTAATTAAAATCTACTTTACTAATTCTTTCTTCCATTTTATATGTGCTGTCAGGAGCATCTCATATTTTGGCATACAGCTTTTCCTGTGTTCGCTGTAAGTTGACTGTTTAGTTTTTGTTAAGCAATGTGTGGCTTCATATGCAAAACTTGCAAAGCATAAGTTAAGGGAGAAGGAGCTGAGCTATGGAAGAGCGTGAAAGGATGGAACGGGATGCTGGAAGTTTCTTGCAGTACGATTTGTAGCCAGTTGCAGATTCATAGTAACAAAGCTCTATACTGCAGTGAGATTTAAGAGATAATTGCAATTTGCTGGGTGGTATACGAAAGGAGGTATGTTCAAAGATACACCAGTCTTATTGAGGGGAAAATATGCTTTTAATACAGGCAAAAGCAGCAGTAATACAGATGAACATACTAAGCCCTAGTTATGCTATTCCTTCTGGGCTCCGTCTTTGCTGATGCGGGTGAAATTGGAGACTAGGAGCACTGGTATCTCTGCTGTTTGCCAGCTAGCTGTCAATATTTATTGCTTCAGCTGCTGCAAGGTTTCCAGTCAGAATGTAAAAGAAAGATGGTTTTAATGTCCTGAAGGCCCAGAGTACTCAACAATAACTTTTTTTTAAAAGGAGTAAAGATTTCTTGCAAGTGCAAGAATCCTTCTAAGCAGGTTCTTGAAAGTTGTGCATAAACAGCATGCCAGTTTGCTGTGGTTCACTTTTTTGTTCACGTAACTCCATATAATCATGTTCACAGACAGAATCCACTTTAATGAATACATTTAATATGTGAGTGGTGGTTTGTTTTTGTTTGTTTTTTTTAATTAGGGAAATAACTGTATAGGGTTTTTCATGCAGACAAAATGCTTTATTGTCATACCAGAAAGGAATGGAAAAGATTGCAGATTCTTCCTTGTGTATTCTAGTGATAGTGTTAGAATAAAAAAAAATTCATTTCTATGTCTAAATAAGTCTATCACTTCACAGGCAGGAATTTAATACTAGCTTTAACCAGTCATTTCTTGAAGCTCAGAGATTGACTGAGGTGTCTGAACTTGCACAATTGCACGCTTTCATCTATCAGGGCTACAGGCAGTATCAAAGTTTTTATAGTGGGATGCAACTGTTCCTACCAAAATAAGATACTGCTGTTAACATTAAGTGCAGCAATTAGAACTAATATCTTCAAGAAGTCATTCACATCTGACTGCTATGTATTTGCTTTGCAACTGAAGTATAGTTCCTAGGTCTCTTAGCTAGGTTTTTGTCAGAGGTGAGCAAGAAGACAGCATGGATGGAAGGGATCCAGCAGTGTGTGTGAAATAGGCACTGTTTTGTGTAATTTTCCTAGCAGGTTTAAATCATTGGTGCAATAATTAAATGCTGAGATGTCCACTTTGACCATTTAATAGTGCAAGAGACTGAGGCTGATTGTGCAGTCTTCCCTTCTGAAGTGGTTTCAGGGCTGCTTCTTGGCATTTCTGGCAGTTTCGTTGATAGTGAGGATAATTATTTTTTCCTTTTCCAAAATCAGGATAGTAAGCTGTGTGTGACTGGTTCTTTGTTTGTTTGTTTTTAATTTTTAATGCATAATTGCAGGTCTGGATAGCCAGATATATTTATAGTCTCTGATTCCTGACCAGTCCTGGTTATTGTCAGGTCTAGGCAGTCATTGCATCAGATAGTACTTGGCTGACTAAGTAGTAAAGATGGAGATGTCTACCTTACAGTTTCAAAAACCTTGCATTTGCATCTAATGTTTCATGTCAAAGTTAAATGAATATACTTGTTTAAATGGAAGAGGTTTTCAGTAAGGGCAGTCTACAATAATCTGAGCCCGTTTGGGCTTCTGCTTCAGATTCCTGGCTACTTAATGTAATTGAAAATAGGCCAGCTGCCTTTCAAATAAAGATCCAGCTTTTGTGATATCTTGATTTTCTCAGTATTCCTTGCTCTTGTTTTAACTCTTCAGTGATGTAGTAGTTTATCGAAAGGGCTTTGTATATTTACATATGGATCACCTAATTGATTCTTGCTTGGGACCTCAATTTTTCTGGGCCTTCACTTAAACTTCTGTCAGCTGTATCTTCTCATTCAGGCATTTTTAGTGGCTCTACTAATGTAAGATGTTTGTCAGGGTTTGTTGACAGGAAGAGATATTGAGATATTTTCGAAGTTTTGAGGATTTCTCTTTTTAATACGGTGATGGGAGCAAATAGGTCAGACTGCTCTCTTTTTTTTTTATAGTCGCTGAGTATTTCATTCTAAAAGCTATTGAAACAGATATTTTAATACATCTTGCTGTCCACCACTTGAATCATGTAGCTTTGCTGTGAAGCAGTAATGTTAGTTAGGGTTAAATGACTTAAGTTTTCTATTTGCAGCAGTCTGCAAGAAAGGTGAAATAATTAGATTTTATCATTTGCTCTGCCTTGCAGGTATAGCAAGTAATGGAGTTACTGTAGCATCATGAATCTCCACTTATCAACTAAACCATATTAACTGACTGTTTATGCTGGTTTGTTGCTATTGCTAAGGAAAAAATAGTTTCAAAGTTAGTTTAGTTTTAGAATTAGGTTTCTATTCAGAGAACAGTTCTTATCTGAAGATTCAGTTTACTATAATCAGTGTAGTTTAGGTGGCATTTTTGCAAGTTAATCAAAGTGGCTAGGTTAATGTTAATGACATATGAATGCCCAGGCTACCAGACATCACCTGCCAGTAAAGGGAAAGATTTATATGCAGGAGCAGAAAATGTTCTCAATAATATTCTCACTTCTTTTCTTGGTAGAAACTGAGTTTACTACGGTATGTTTAGGTGTTGGGATATGTATCTTAAGGTAGTTAACTTCTGTTTTTAATGGCCTGCCCTGTACTTGATTTGGACAGTCTTGGCTTGTGATTGCTTTTAAGAATATAGACATCCAAATGGAGGGCAGTAACACCAGCCTTTGGGGCTGGGGGAGGGGAAGGGGGGAGAGAGAAAGAGGATTATGAAGTACTTGGATCAATAAAATGTTTTAGGTCATAAGGAATTTCATTCTAGGCTGCTTTTAAAAGTGGCTGCTGAAATTAGAGAGTTTGTGGGAATCAGACTTTCTTAACTGTGGGTGCCTAGCACCATCTTCCTGAGTTCACTGATGTTGTCTATATTCTGCCTGTATTTAATCTTTTTCCAATATATTGTACTTTGTTTTATTATTTGCCATCTGTCTGCCTCAGATTCTGAAACCTTTAGATTATAAAGAAACAGTCTCCATGCGTGTTTGGAAATGACCTGCCCTATGATCTGCTGCAGCCCCCTCACCAACAGTAATTGTGTTTTATTTTACTTAAATATGAAATTACTATTTGCTTAAAAGGATGCAGGGAAGGCAATAATTCACTGAAATTTCGTTGTAATCTCTCTGAAGTACAGGTTAACTTTTTAAAAATAGTTACTTAGAAGTTTGAACTGGTGGTGTATCTGAATTTTAAAAGAAGAGATTGAGTTTTGAACAAAGGTTATGGCAGCCCACAGGAAAAGAACCTTGCCACTAATCCTTGTTAGAAACATGTAGGCGTCTTTATGGTTTACTGAATGTCTTACTGAGGCATGCAGGCTGTTTGAAGCATTATGTTGTCGTGTCTGTCTGGTTTATAATTGTTGCACTTCAACAATATGACTGCATGCTGTCATTTAATCAGACATCAAATAAATTATCAAGAAAGCTTTCTGGATAATTGTTCAGTGATTTAAAGCTTCTTATAGATTCTTTGATGTGTGATACCTCTTTTATTTGTTCTCTGTTTTCCTGTCCTGTTCCCTCTAAAAGGGGGGGTGCCTGTATCATGTAGAATCCTCTGGAAGACTGGAAATGTGTATTTGGTAAGAAAGAGAGTATGCTCAGGAGGGAAATGGTTGTGGAGACTACCTGTCGTAGCAGGTAAAAAAAACAACCCCAACAACACCCCACCCCCCCAACCAAACAAAAAAACCCCACAAATGGGAGTTGGGCAAGAAGCTGATATAAAGGATCAGGAAGAAGCAGATAGTTAAGAATGAGCTAAACCTTGGGAATAAGTTTCTCAAGTACAAAATGGGAGCATATGGTGCTGTGCGTCACAAAGCCACTGTTGACTGATGCCAAACTCGGAAATGAAGACCCATCTTGCAAGGGCGCAACATGCAAGGAAGAATCTTGTTTATAATCCTTCTATATTTTCATATTCTCATCTACTTGTGTTTGTTTCTTGCTAAGAACTTTAATAAAATCTGGCATTCTTTAGTTTGAAGTCTGGTTTGAGGAAGCTCTCTATAGGACAAAGTGTAAGTAGAACCATGTGAAAACTATGGCTGCCTTTGTATCCCATTACATTCCTGAAGTCAGCTGTAAATGTTTTTGATTGCCGTAATGTTTGTTCAGTAACATGTGTTGAAGTTGTTGTCATGTGGCTGTTTGTTGCATTACCTCAACAGTTTGAACTTTGTAGGCAGAGTGGGCAGTTTTCCTCTTCGTAAAAAGTAACAACGAATTACTAGAAGTTTAGCCACTGTTAAGAGTTCAGAACTTCACTGAGTTTTGGAAGTCTTGCTGCAAATCACACTATCAGTTTGCTGAAGTTTTCTACATTAGGTATGCTCAGTGTTAAATAAGATTACCTCATAATTTATGTTCTTTGTTTTTTCCAGTAGAAGAAACTAAAAAAACAGAGGCAATCAAATGCTTTTTATATACATACTTCCTAAAGAAAAATCTGCTACAGTTTCTACTCTTGCCTTGGGAAACAGTGCCTGTTATACACCAGTCAGTTTTAATATACTGAGAACTGACACTGTTTTCCTTAACTGGAGAATTGCTTATTTAGCATTTGCTATAAGGAGACTGAAGTGCAGCCTGAAAAATTTGAATGCAATTTTAAAGAGAGTATTTGGAGGGTAAGAGTAATTTATCTCATAACATTGCCCTACAGTATGTGCTGCGTTCTGAGTATTTTTTTCTGCCTGTCTTCATTTCTATAAATTTTAAATCTTATGTCAGGATGCTTTTTGAGTTAGCTCAGTTGACACCTTGTTTAATTCTGAACTATGGGTAAAAGGAGTACACTGTATTTGTATTTTTCTGATGTTGCTTTCAGGTGTTTATTTTTTTGCTGAATAATCTAGCTGCGAGATGTGGTTAGGATACGTCAGAATTTATATAGAGGGATATTTTTGTCTACTTCCTGGTTTATGAATGCTCAGTTCTTTATATGTATGTTATTTGTTGAGGTCCTAAATGACTGTAAAATTAGCTCCCCCCAAAAAGCACCCACTACAAACTTCAGTACTCCTCAGAAAAGATAATCTACTTAAATGATGTAGTTCTCAGAGGCAAAAAGAAGAACAATACTCCTTATGGATAAGGATGTCCAAACAGACATGCCAGGAACCTGAATTTTTAAGGTTACTTTGACATGTTGTTGCTTATGTTTAAAGTGCTGCTCCCACTGAATTCAGCCTGGCATGGCCATGTTAAAAAATCAGAGCAAAGCTTTCAATTCAGTTATCTATAAAATGATGAAAACAGTGAGTGACCACATAAATGAAAAAAAATTGGCGATGCAGCTTGTCTAGAATTTCACAGAAATCTGACCAAATCAACTTAGAACAGTACTCAGCTGTTGTAACTGTGAAAACATCTTCTGTCCACTTGCAGTCCCCAGTCTTTACTCACTGTACGTACTCTGATTTGCTCTACTGATTTCTGTAGAGATAAATATAGATGTGACAAGTGGGGCAGAGCTATTGTGAGAACTTTGAGATAGTGAACTATACCTTTGCCAAATGCATGTTGTTATGCAAAGTAAGATTATCTGTATTCTCTGATCTATTGATAAACTTAAGTTGAGATTGGAAAAGTAATGAGCCTAGATAGCAGTTATTAAAGTTTGAGTGTCACTGCGGTAACTGATGAAATATGAAACTTCTGGAAATAGATTTCCCAATGATAATACTTTTTCTTAAAGCCATGACTTAACACTTAAAATGTGTTACATACTGCTAAGTTATCTAAAGATGCATCAATGAGCCTGAAGAAGATTAATGAAGTGTTAAGATGTTGCAAAACCAGAAGAAAGCTCCATTCTGGTTGACAAATTTTTTAATTGGACACTGAAGAGTCCTGTGTATGTATTTTATTCTCTCCTATTGTAAGATGAAGAAAAACATTAAAATGAACCTTTTAATTGTCCACACTGTTAGGTGTTTGTTGTTTAGTTAATTACCAATGCTTGCGAAGGTGTCTTTTCAGCTGATTCTTACTTAGGCAAGCTTTAAAGAAAGGGAAATTATTTTCCCAGCTGAGAGTAGCAGCATGGTTTCGGTGATTCTGCTGCCCCTCCTCATGAATGTATAAAGTTCATTTCACAGGGTTCTGCTTTGACTTCTGTAACAGAGGAGAACTCTTTTGTAGCAGCTTTTTGTTGTGGATGAAATGGTGTATAATTTAAAGCCATCTCTGGTAGACACGTTCTTATCATCATTTGGGAAGGTACCTCGTGATGTCTCCCTTCTTTTGAGGCAGAAAAGAGTTTTGATAAACAGACAGACATGTGGCTTTGTGCCTTTTTTTTTTTTTTTTTTTTTGCCACATGGTACTTAAGTTCCACAGCCATTACAGATTCATAATAACCTCGAAGCACATGGTTTTTAATCTTGAAAAACATTTAATATATGTATATTTTACTTCAGGAAAGAAACATTCCTTCTGTGGCTTATGTTGCGCAGAGGTCTATGGGTTTAAAACCTGTGTTTAAATGCTTTTCGTTGCACTTTGAGCTTGTCATTGTGACAGTTATGAAACGTAATAAGTTTTAAACTAATGAAATACCTGCAAATACTCTTCTATTTTGTTATGGAGCAATCATATCTAAACTTAAGTTTCGATTTCTGCATCTAGTTCATTAATTTTCCAAGAGCTGTAAATGGAAAAAAAGGGAGGATTATCTAGTCAAAAGATGTAAAATTGGGATCAAAGTGACATGGTTGTTCTAAAATCTATGGTTCATTCACTAGGAAATTAGTCTTTCTGGCCATAGCTTTTAAATATTGGGGCTTATTTTGTTAAGTGTCCAGAATCATCTTTCTTTGTGGCTATCTTTGTATGCTATGGAAAAGTCATATCTTTTGACAAAATGTGTGATAAATTAGGAACAAGTTTCTTGAGAAACTTTCCAGAGCATGTTTTCCAGACTGCTATTCAGTCATTTTCTTTATCTGTTTGTAGAAGTCTAGCAACAGAATTGTTGTAATTCCTTAAAATATTAAGTTCTGCTTTTATCTAAAATTGGATTTTAATCCAGTATTGAAAGTTTAGTTCTCTTTCTGTGGTCTTCTTTCTCCACTGTTACCTCATCAGTTTCCAGATTCTGTTTTCCAACTGTGTTTTAATGTGTTTTTGAGAATGCAAAGATAAATTATTTTAGAAAATACTAAGACCAAATTTATAGATGGGAACAATAAAATAGAATTTCATGTCACTTGAAAAATATGTGGTAAAGGTGTATGCTTTTACAGATAGCTTGATAATGGCTGTTTTGCTTCCACAGAGTATAAATGCTCAGAATAGGACAATACATATTTTTTGGACTTAAGCAGTAGGCCAAGAAAAAAGTTTATAGCAATGTAACAATGTGAAAAATATTTGGATATTGAGTTTAATTGAAAGGTGAACCCATTTAATTTTAAATAGCTAACTAGAGCAGAGTTCCTGGCTGTCCCTGATCCTGGACAAGGCCATGTTTGTCATACTGTTTAGGAGTGCATGTACTGTCGTAGGTGATGCTGATAGCTCTTGAACTGTTTGGTCCATCAGCTCAGGAAAATCTATCTTTAAAAAAAAAAAAGAGCATTCAAGGAGTAATAAAACTTTTTTTTTAAAAACAGGCATCTGAATCTTAGGTCATTTGTCATACAACTTAGATTTCTGTAGTTCTGTATACAAGAAAATATAGGTATTCAACTTCATCTTAGGACTTACTGCATGGCAAACAATGGCAGAAAAGGCCATTTTGAGCAACAGTATATTTAAATAGTATTTGGAAGTTGCAGTTCTTCAATAAGACCATATTTTTTGGAAGTACTTTGAGATCTTTTCTAATGTGCCTTCAAAACTTAACTTGAAAAGCTGTGTAACTTACAAATTAGAAGGTCAAAAATAGATTTGATTTTAATGTGGAAAATGAGGACCATGTTTAGTTGCAAAACTCCACAAATCCACTCTTAGCAGTACAGTTTACCGAAATGGTCTAGTATCAAAGATGTGTGTTGTTCTTCCCAGCTGAAAGAAACAAGTGTTTTGTGATGCATACAAAAAGAATATCAATAAAGAATTGTTTATGGCTTCCTGTTTTTTATGTTGTCCCACTTTTTAAAAAAAGTTATTTTGGCTAAGGGTTGTATTATTGTTTTATAACAATGCTTGTGTATCACTTGCTAGCTGAGGACCTTGGAGCTCTGAGGCCAGTCTCGTTTACTCTAAGGCTCTACTTGGATGTAGAAGAATGGCTTCTAAACTGAGGATGGAAAAAAGATTTATTTTCTAATATTGTGGTACAGTAAGAAGTGTGAGATAAATGACAACATGTAGACTTGTTTTGAAGGGGTAGGCCATGCTATTGTTTTACACTTATATTTGACATTATTTACAGCAATGTATGGTGACAGGGCTATAGAAATGTGGCTGTAGGAAACATTTTTGTTACTGTTTTTGCACACCTCTGCAAAAACCCCAGCAAGAATCTGAGCGTGATCTCTGCTAAGTGCAAACATATAGGTAGATAGAGTTCCTTTGCTTGAAATCTTAATTTTAAAATCTAGCTTCAAAGTGGTAGCAATGAATTTTGGACCAGGGTTGGTAGAAAGTCTAGAGCACAGTAATAACATCCCATGGCTTTCAACATGTTTCAGTGCAGATCCAAATCTGAGTGAATATTTTTGTATAACTAGTTTGGGATTTTGGAAGAAGGTGTCTGGAGTTGTATACTTACTTTATATGGGTTTGCATTCTCTTTGGGGTTATAAAGAAGAAAATGTTTTTATCTCTCACTTCTGGGCAGCGAAGTGGAGTCTGAGAATCATGTTTGACCCAGCTCCATACAGCCCTTTAACCTTTTGATTAATTATTTTGGTGAAGACATTATTTGACTCCTAAGTTTTTCTACCTATTTCCACTTAGTGCTATGGGGCAGGGAGGAAGGACACTTACGTGTTTACAGGTACTATGGAAAAATTAGCTACTCTGTTATCTGCCTTAGTGTAAAACAGTTAACACATGGTGATGGGCATTGTCTCCATCTTGATATGTATGGGAATATTTAATTTCTGGTCACATCCTTGGTAAGCATGCAAAGTGTTATAATTACCAGTGAGCGTGCAGTTTGGCCATGATATGGTTGTGCAGTCTATCAGTTCATGTGTAGGGGCCAAATCTACAAAAATACCTGCACAGGCTCCTTTAAGGCTAGAAAAAGACCTGTTAACCTTGATTTAGTGAAAATTACTGTCTGCTCTTTAGTAAGCCTTACCTAAGGCGTACCAGTGTAAGATGCATCTATACAGATCTGTGTTTTCATGCAGCTGTGGCTTTTGAGAGTTATGCAAATTATCTGACGTCATGACACTCATTTCTTTGTGTGCATTGCAGTAAATGAGCTGTGATGAGGCAGTTACTGTCAAATGTAAACCTGTAACCATGATGGTGAAACGGAAGTTCCAAGAAAACAAAGAGTCAGAAGGAAATAAAAAGGAAAATAGATGGAAGGAGTATAATTCTGACACAGTTTTTCCCAACCTGTTCCGCCAGAAGGCTTCCAGACCTTGTGGAGTTCTGCACAGATATAATTTGTTTCCACTGAACCCCTGAAAGAATCTTTTTAAATAGGTCAGATACAGTTTCCTTGCTTTAAACTTATATTTCTCTCTCTATTTATGAAACCATAAGCAACGTTGACAACAAACCAACTGATCTGAGTTCCTGAAAATACACAGTCATGAGGGTATGTTTTTACATATGGTTCTGTTGTCTTTCAGTATTTAGTGTGGTGTTTTCACATGTGCTGGGGAAGGGAATAAATCCAGAAAATTTGGAATAAAGTTTACTTTTATACAATAATAGAGGGGTTTACTTGGACAGCTACAAATGTAATTTTTCTTGCTATTATTGCAAGCTGATGTTACTTTCTGTTTGAAGCTCATCATGAAGCACATGGGGTTTTTTTCCTTCTTTTTCTCTGCTTACTCTTACTGTTCTGTTTAATAGATGCCTGAAATTCTTCTTGGGGGGTGGGGAATTTTGCTTCTGTGTGCCCATGCAAGTAATGTAAAGCAGTTTTGGTGGCTGTAATTTGATTCTGTCACTTAAGGAGGAAGAACTTTACCTTCATCAAGGCTACTTCACGTTAGTTTCATGTTTACTTTCAGAAATAAATGCGCATTGATCTTCATATATGTCTGCTAGTTTTCCTTTATTAGGGCAAAAGTTTGTTGATGATCTAGATGAAATGGCTTTGTGACTTAAGAATTTTACCTAAGTATGTTTGCAATGCAACTATGATTTAGCAAAATTAAAACTTTGCTAGTTACGTTTTTGATGTAACCACATAGTGGACACAGCCTTATATCTTATCTTACGTAGTTTTGTTGCTAGTCAGGATAGAAAATAAAACTCCAACTCTGACATGATCAAGGATTAGAAAAAGGAAAAGTCATTGCTCCCATGAGAAATGTAATGTGCGTTTGTCATTGGTAGTAACTTCCCATTTGGATGTTTTGAGCATGCACAAAAAGTGGCTTTTTACTGCACAATTTATTCTGATTTTGCAGTTGGTGTCAAGATCCTTTCTACCCTAAGCTCATGCCGAACTTATGTTTCAATTCTTAGCTTTGAAAATCATCTTGTATGTCACTTCAAAATGAAAGGGATGCTGTATTTCAGAGCTGGGTTGCCTTTGGCAAATGTGTTTCAAAGCCAGGTTTCTGGTGTCCATAGCAACCTGTGGGAGAGGGAGGAGAGGCTGGACCCAGATGGGGACAGACATGCAAATAGGAATTTGGAACTTGCTAAGTGAGAAAAGCGCTTGAGGTTGAAGAAAGTAGCAGAGCTGAGATGAGAGGCAACAGTGGACTGATTAAAGAGGGTGAAGCAGAGGTGGTAAATGGGAAATGGGTTGATGCATTTATGCCTAATAGAGCATACTGATTTTAAAAGACCTGAAATAACACCCCAAAACTGTAACAAAATGTTGGTGAAAATTACTGTCAGTTTTCCCATTTCCCTTGATGGTACATGGAACAGATAATAGTGTTTTCCTGCTATTGTTTCTTCCATTAGCTCATGGAAAATGTTTGGGCATCTCTTATTTTGTATCCTTAAGTATATATACTGCATAATCTCGTGTCATATTTCTCTTCCTGTCTACCCTGTTCTCCCATGAGCTCCTTATTTTATTCACTGCACAGACTTACTTTTGAATATCTGTTGTAAAAGGTGGAAGAGCTGAGTGAATGAGATGGGACTGTATGAAGAAAATGTGTGGTCCCTCATAGGGGTTTTGAAATTGTGTTCTGGAGCATAGGTCTGTTTCCTCTAGGAAAATTTTGAGAACTAGTTAATTTGTCTAGGTGTATGTCTAATGCAGTAGAACATAAAATATTGTTATGCCTCTGTATAAATTTATGGTAGATTATCATAAAATTTTATATACATCTCATATCTTGTATACTGTACACACTGTCTGTCCTTCTGTTTCAGAAAGAACAGTGTGTAACTGGAAAGGGTGGAGAGGAGGACAGGATGGCTGGCCAGAGCATGGCTTTAGTGTAAAAGTGGTTGATTGGAGTAGGTATCTTTAGTTTTGAGTAAAGGTAGCTGAAGGAAGATACAATATAGGTATCAAAATCAGGACTAACATGAAAGGTGAAGATGACTGTTTGTTTACTGTCTCGTATAATTAAAAATCTGTGGATAACAAATATAATTACCAGGATCAGGCTTAAATGAAAGGATATATCTTCTACTCTGATGCATAACTAAGCTGTGGAACTCCTTGCTTCTAGGTGCTAAAAACTTACACAGATTCAAAAGTAATATTTATGGAAGATTATTTGATGAACAGCTTTAAATCTAAGATTCCATATATGACTCCAGAATTTCCTGATTCAAAAATCACTGAATATCTGGAGAAAATGGTTTATAAATACTGCTTTTAAGTGATATATGCTTATTCTATTCCTATGTCCTTCCTTTACCATCCTAGTGATATTTGCTAATAGCCACAGATAAAATGCTGGACCAGATGGATCTTTGGTCTCACATGTGATGGCTATTAGTATGTACTAGTTACAATGGTGAGTGCTTTTAGAAAGCAGAGGAAGGAATTTGTTAATTCTGTATTCAGAGAACTGTTTCAATAATGTGTAATACATTTAAAAAATGAAGCCACAAATGAAGGAGAAAACAAATTTTTAGAGCTGCTTATAGAGACCCTTTTATTAGTTATGTTCAAGGAATGCAACCAGATTTTTGCAGAACTAAATTTAATGTGTGATCATAGCATGAGCTGAAATTTTTTTTTGAGAGTGGGGCAGCTGACTTAAGACTGAATGTTTTATGAATTGAAGCTTAAAATCCAGTGGATATTCCTGGTGGGGTTTTTTGTTGGTTTGTTTTGTTTTGTGAGGTTTGGGTTTGTGTTGTTTTTTGTTTGTTTTTTGGTTTTTTTTAAACAAAAAAGGTATAAATTTATATGCCAACTGTTGCTTTCCATGTAAAATATTTACTGTGTGCTATTGGTTGTGTAGAGGCTTGTTCATCTGGCCTTAGCTAGCTATTAATACCTTTTTCGTAGTGCCTTGGAAGAAATTATTTTCTTGAAGAAAATAAAAGGAATACAATGTTGATGCATGCTTTAAAGTGTTTTGCTGTATAAACAGTGTCTAGTGCCTATCCTTTTGATGAATGGACGTCACATAATCTTAGTGTTGATTTGATCTTAAATTCCATGGTATACTATTTCTAAATACTGTTGGGCATTCTATGATGTTTTACCAAAGCAGTCCTTTGTTGATATCAGGTAAATGTAAAATGACATCCCTTCATTTTGTGATGTTCCTCCACATCTTTTTTTTTTTTTTTTTTTTCTCTCTCTTCCCTCCCAAGCTGAATCAGAATGTCATGGTTGTTTCCGCAGTGTAAATTGAATGTATTGTGAAGTGTAGCCTGTGACTAATCACCTCTTGCTGTCTCTACTTATTAACTGTCTGATGGTGATATGGTTGCACCACTTTCTACACATGGCCTCAAGGATATGGCATTGTGACACCCATATTAAAATATGCAAGGCTTGATTTCAAAAGACATTTCGGGTTGGAAAGTTAGAGAGGTTATAAGCTAATATTGTGGCTGGTTTTATTCTTTTTATTTTAAGGAATGTTAGGTGGTAATAGAATAAGGTGTACCTATTTCATGTTTATACGGTCTAGTATACAGTTGACGTTCTAGAGGCTATTTTCAATAGTTCTCCGGTTTTGTTGAATTAATGTTATCTTGCGGTTCAAGCAGCATGTTTGGAATATGGCTTAGCAATTTTTTTTACTGAAAATGCATTTAAAGTTTGTTAAATGTCAGTGTTTTACAAGTCAGTTTGGTGCATTAGTACCAGATTAAAATATTATGATGGTACACTGGCTTTTCAAGTTGCATGGATCTTTACCTTTCTAAACAATATAACAAAATGAAACAAGTGCGGGACTGGTAATTGGTTATTGGCAAATGTGTAACTTATAGATTATTGTAGAGAGAGTAGCTGTGTGAAGGTCTTAATTATTCATTGGTATCTTGGTAGCTGCGAAATAGTTCTGCTGTGAAAATATTTTCTGTGGTCTTTATCCTTTTTAAGTAAAGATATTCCCTCTTTCCTCTGTCGCCTGCTTCCCAGTGAAACCCCAAATATTGTCTTACGAAATGAGACGTAATTTAGTTTAGGAACAGAAACTTGATATTCTCATGATTTTGTTTTGTTATCATGCTGATAATTTTAGAAGAGAAACAGTAAACACAAAGCAGTTCTCTAAAAGGTTTCCTAAGATAATGAATGGAGTTTACGAAAACTTTGTGGGTGAACTTTTGAAACCTCAGATAACTCAAGGCCTAAAATCTTAGAGTGGTGAGCACCACCTCCTTTGACAACTGTATTTAAGATATCCAATTGAAAGTGTATGAAATTACTGGTAATTTAAAATCTGTAGTTTGTAGGTAGAATCTAGCAAACTAGTTGGAGTTTATTTAATTGGAACACAGTATGTATGTAGTATAATATTTTACTAATGAAAATACTTGGTTCTTCACTGAAACTATGCGTGCACGTGTTTTATGGCTATACATGTGCTTAAGGATGCTTCCTCTTTAGTAATTTGTAAGTTAATTTTTTTCAAAATTTTATTTTTAGGTGCTTATAAGAAGAAATAGGAACCTTTTCTCAAGCTGAAGATAAAGTAAAAGAAAACTGTATCATGTGTTAGAATACTGAAGAGTGACATTTCTTGGATTAGTATATTTCTGGATTGCAAAGCAAAAGCAAGAAGAGGCTGAAAATGGGGAGAAAGAAAATACAGATCACAAGAATAATGGATGAACGGAACAGACAGGTGAGAAACAAGGAATCTGCATGAACAAGTTCATCAGTAATCCTAAAAATGAATGGAAACTTTGAATACATTCATCTTAATTCACTCTTCTGAAGCTGTGCTTTGTCTTTGTGTATCTACAGGTAGCATTACCAGAATACAAATAAGAAATATATCTCAGTGGTTTTACTACTGTTTGAGGGGAAAATTGTTATTTATAAGTAATATCAATTACTACTTTAAGTCAAATTCACTGTAAAACTACTATTCCTATTTAAATGGTACCCTAGTCTGTACTTCTAGTAGGCTGAAGGATCGTGTTGAAACAGACACCTTACTTGATCTGATAGCGACTAGGAACACTTAGTAATGAAGATAGAGAAAGGATGAGAAGTTCAGAAAGGATGTAGTAAAAGTATTTGCTGCAGCGTCTTTGACAGAGGAGTTTGACATAGCTGTGGACAATGATCCACAGTGGTTTGGATATAGTAATGAATTTTGTTAACATGATTCTATTTAAAAGCATTGAGTTATAGTCCTCGTAAGAGCTGTTTGCTACAACAGTCTTTAAAAATTGTCAGTCAAAGGGGATGAGTACTCAAAAGCCCACTGTTTTAGGGAAAGCTCCTTACTTGGCTGCTCTTGCCCTAATAAAGAGGTGTCCTGTGAACTGTGAGGGTGGTGAGGCACTGGAACAGGTTGCCCAGAGAGGCTGTGGATGCCCCATCCCTGGAAGTGTTCAAGGCCAGGTTGGTTGGGGCTTTGAACAACTTGGTCTAGAGGAAGGTGTCCCTGCCCATGGCAGGGATTGTGGAACTAGATGATCTTTAAGGCTTTAAGGTCCATTCCAACCCAAACCATTCTATGATTCTATGAAAAGTACCAAAATTGATGACTCTGTAGAAGTAGTGTTTCCTCTTAACTTCTAAATTGCTACATGAGATAAGAAATAAAATTTTAATTGTATATTGAAATGTTGAGCGGGGTATCTGGTAGCTACCATTTTTAAGGAAAAGGATTGTTGGAATGACTTACAATCTTTAAGAATAGTCATAGTGGGTCAGACCAAAGATTCCACTAGGCCAGTATTTTTTGTCCAATGATGGTCATAAGCAAATAAGTGTAGGACAGAGATGCACATGTTAGGCTACTCTGTAATCCTCTTCTAGCTTTCTATTCTTAGCTCAGGGATTTCCTGAGCTGGATGTGGTTTCCGTATATTTAGTAACCATTAATGGAGGTGGGTTTTTTTGTTTTCCCTGCCAGTGAACTTGGTTATCCTTTGAGCCCTTATAAAGTTGCAGCATTTACAACATCTTTTGGCTAGGTTTTCCTATAGGTCTGTTACCTGTTGTTTCAAGAAATACCTTTTCATTTACCCTTTGTCATGGTTCTGCTAGTTATTTAGCTCTTGTGTGGAAGAGGCAGCAGTCACTCACTCCCTATCTAGTCTGTCCATCTTCCCTGTTACTCTGTGGACCTCTGCCATGTTTTCTTCTTTTCTCTTAAAATAACTTTTTCAGGCTGAAGCACCCTAGCTTACTTAGTTGTTTTAATACAGAATTTATTCCAGACCTTTGACCATTCTTGCTACTTTCCCTAAACCTTCTTGAGTATTGCTGCATTATTTTTGGTGGCAAGGGGACCCAGAACTGCACAGCGGTCAAGATGCATGCGAAACAAAGACTTTTATAGTGGTGTACTGATGTTTGTTCCCTTCCTAGTATTTGGTTTGGTTTTTTAACCTCTCCTGAGCACCAGCTTGATGTTGGGGTAATGTCAGAATTCCATGAGCCTGTCTTGCTGCTCACACATCAGCTCAGAGCCCATTGTTTTTTGTTTGTGAAATCAAGATTTGTTTTCTCCCTGTATTGCTTTAAAGCAATTTAAACTCTGAGAAGACTATATATAGCTAAAAAAGTATTATTGGAGTTTGGGAGAAAGCCAAGTATTGTGTTTGAACAGCTTTAATCACACAGTGACTGTATGTTTGATGTAGATAAATGTCTTAAGTACACATAGTAAAAGTAGATGAATTAATAACTTCAGTTCTTTCAGACCTTGCTCTAGAACTTCAGATGTATTGAAGAGGTAGAAATTTATTCCCCTCCCCCCTTTTTCTAACTTACTTAGACTAAGTTGGATGGCCTTGATTTTGTTCTGCTTGAAATACAAATATAGTTATACTATAGCCTGACTTTGATGTGGTGGTTTTTTTTCAGGAGGAGATGAGTTTTGGGGTTTGTTTGGTTTTTTTTTTCTTTTTTTGATCTCCACCTCATTGTTCAGGTTGGAACAATGGAGAGGAGGAAGATTAGTGCATTTGTATCAAGTTTTAGCCCACTTGTACCGTTGCTGTGACTGAAGCAAAATATGGGGATTAAATTCTAAGTTTTGTTTCTGGCTGTGTTTTAGTTAGCACTTTTTTGGGGTTTTTTAGTGACTAGGAAGAGGCTTTAAGCTCTAACTTAAAAATGGAATTAGTCTTGCCTTATCCTTCTGTGGAAACTCAGATGATAACATGCTGCATCTTGTTTTTAAAAGGTTTTAAAGAGATAAAATAGCTTTTACTAGTGGAGCCAAATTGTTTATGTGTAGAGTTATTGATGGTGTTCTTTTACTCCACTGGTGTCCTGTGGTTTTGGTAGCTAGTATATAGAGTTTTAACATACTAAAATGCCCTGATGCACTGGATATTTATTAGGTATTAATTTACTCTTTAGAATTTTTTTCATTGACACTGATAAGGAGGGCATTTAGGGTTTGTTTTGCTGAACAGAAAGTATAGTTCAGTTGTGTTCTGTTGGTTTTTCTGTGGCATACATAGCTGGTTAGTTTGTCAGTCGTGAACATGCATATGATGTCCTGTTTAGATGCTTAGTCTGGTACTTTGGTTTTTTGGTTTGAAAATGAGTAGAATGGGATAGACCTTTGCCTGCAGAGCAAGTTCATATAACTTATGTGGGAAGAAAAGCTATTGTTTTATCAGAAGCATCTTATTTCTGATGGGATTGTGTGAGAGCTCAAAACAGAATATATAGAGCATTACTCTGGGGGATTACAATTGTCATGAGACTGTCATTGTATTATTAATTAAGCAGTCTTATCTGCTTGAATGAGCCGTAGGACATTTATCTTCATTAAGCTGGAGAGAATAAAGTACAGTAAATTAGATATCAAAGGAGCTCAATCTTGCTGCCTTTGCTCTCTCCTCCTCACCCATTTTTTACTAAGCAATATTAGAATAGTGTTGAGGAGGCTATTGGCCTGCAATAAGGGTACATCTTTTTGACTTCAGTGTGGTCCTAAATGGCAAAACAAAACAACAAAAAAAGAGAAATTTGCAGAACTAATATTCTGCTTTCTGAGTTTTTAAATGAAAACTGAGTTTATAATAATCTGTGTGCATTAAAATAAGGCTTGGACTCCAGTGGTAGTGGGGTTTGTGCTAAGCACTGCCCAAGCACAAAGTGAAAAATTGATGCTAGCTAAGAATCTCGGAAGTAAAAAAAAAAATCTCACAAGTAAAATAGCCTTCCAAGAGGTGAGAAAGATAACATTTCAGTAGAGAAGTTAAGATCCCTTGTCCAGGATTGTATGCATCCTCAGTGGAGCTAAGCCTTCAGTCTTTTCGTTTAATGACTTCTCAAAGTAATGTAGCACACACACATCTTGTTTATGATGCCTGTTTCCTGACAAAAACTAAACAGTAGTACCTGTCTATACCTGCTTATACTTGGGTAGTAATCTCTTAAGTATTTTGTAATTGAAGTATCAGAAGAACAACACAGCAATTTAAAAAACCCACAGTTTCCCCAAATCCCCAGAGGAATCCAGACAAAGTGATTCTTAATGTCCCATCCAAGGTAGGATAAATAAATCCCAAGTGTTCTGAAAGAAGGCATATGTAAAGTGACAGAACTGCTAGGAGACTTACACAAGATCTGTTTTTAAAAAGCGGCTGTATTGTATTATATGTAGATAGTAAAATTTTCACCTGCATTTGGGAAAAGTGCAGCCCAGTAAAACCTACATTTGTACTTGGTCAACTTGTTGAATTGATAACTGAAAATAAAATACTAACAGAAAATGCATTAAGGTAAAGTCTCTCAGTTTTTTTGGCATCTTGTCTCACTAATGTAATTGTTAAACAATAAGTAGGTAAAAAGATATGCTTACCCTAGTTGAACCTTGAATGTGTTACAGCACTCTTACATAAAATTGTTTCAGAGAGAGTGCTGTATCTTAATGGAGCTTCTCATCAAACGTGCTTTAAAAGGGCTGAATAAAAAAGTTATGGTAAGTACTCACTTTTCATCTGAACATGGATTATTCAAGTCTCACGAAAGGCTCTGATTAGTGGTCTTTAAATACTAAGAAGTTTCCAAGTTAGAAACACTGCACAGGAACTTAGGTGGAACTATGGTTATCATAATATGCCTGACTTTGCATATTCTCATCTTTCTAGGTCTTCTGTTTATTACGTCCATTCCTACTGTGGCTAGGTGTTAACAATCCAGGTTTTCAAAAATCATAGGCACAGTGCATTTTTGGGGGGAGTGGGCACATTTTAAAACAGTTGGTTTTCTCTGTGTTTGTTTTGTTTTGTTTTTAATTTTGGGGGTTTTTTTGTTTTGTTTTTTTTAATGGACGTGTATACTGTTTTATAGCTGAAGAGGAACCTCAGGTCCACAGTACCTTTGCAAACATTTGTGGTAGAAGAGCAAAGTATGCATATACTGTTTTAATAATAAAGTTATTGTCAGCATGCTATGTACACGATCTTGTTAGTATATCTGTCTGCATCCCTCTGAGACTTTATGTGGTGGGAAGGATAGTATATATTTTGTATTATGCATAGTATTAAAGCAATACACATGAGATACTCATCTCTGGAAAAAATGCCTTGAGATGTGTATACACAGAATTTTCCCATCCATCTTCTGAAAACTTGATGTACACCTAAGTAATTAACATGTTAAACTATAGAAACCCATAAAACAGGTTTGATTGTCTCTTGTGTTTTACTTCATTCCTATCTTGCAGAAGTATACTATTGTCTGTTAAACGTGTAGGGCATGTTGCTTACCCACCGGTCACAGAGGCATATACTTTGAATTGTAATATGGGAGTGTGAATATGGCCATAGACAGAGGTGTTCCATTCCACACTGAAGCTCAGATTGAAAGGCTAGATCTGAAAACAGCATCTTTATTTAAAAGGTCTTGGAACATGAACTTCATAGTAGTAGATTAAGTGCCTTTTGGAGACACTTAGAGGACATTTAGTAAAAATATTGTCATTTAAGAAAAGTTGGCCTTAGCATGAGACCTGTTTTTGATTCAACTTGATGTCAAATATATTGGTACTCTTATATCCTTAACTAACTGAAATCTTGTGAAAGGAATAATTTTTTTAAAACTTTTTTCAGAATTGATGGTGAGTTTTATAACTAAGTGTCCTTCCACCTTCCCCGATGGGCAATGGTCCTTTGTGATGGTCTGTAATGGATTTATTTCCCCACAGCAGTTCTAATTGGACAGGATGATCATTTCATGATGTTCCCAAGTGGCAGAAAACAACTTAGAAGTACAAGTGAATCTAATTAGATGGTTTAATAGCAACAAAATAAGAATATTTCTTAGCTTTGTATAATCAGAAATCATATGATGTAGTAACAGTGTTGCTTCCGTTGATATTGCTGTTTTCTTCAATTTTTAGAATTAAGGTTGTAACTTGTAAACTAATTACAGAACAACTAGTCATCACAGAAGAAAATATTCTGATACCTGGAAAGTCAGTGTTAGTTGAACAGAAGGAAATATGCTTAGAGGATCCTACCAACTTTAACTCTCCTTGGTAGCTATGTACCCTCTCCTTAGTAGTTATATACCAGTGGAAGAGTTGGGGGGGGGGGGTGTAATTGTTTAGCTTAGTCTAATGTAGAGGATTGGCCCTAAAAGTGACACCCAAATATGATAGGCAGTTCTTCTTTTAAGCTTGTACACATGTTCAGTTTTGTCACTTGTTAGTAGGAATAAATAGTGTAGGCTCAATTGGTGTATTCCTTGAATACTTGATTATAGTCCTTGAAATCTTGTCATGTGTTTAAAAAGAAAAATAATCATTATTCTTTCTTCTCTAGGTCACCTTTACAAAGAGGAAGTTTGGATTAATGAAGAAGGCATATGAGTTGAGTGTACTCTGTGACTGTGAAATAGCACTCATCATTTTTAACAGCTCTAACAAACTCTTTCAGTATGCCAGCACTGATATGGACAAAGTTCTACTTAAATACACAGAATACAACGAGCCCCATGAAAGCAGAACCAACTCAGATATCGTTGAGGTAACAATTTGAAAAGACACATCAGTTTTCTTATCTCCTTAATACTTCAAATATAGAGCAACATAGAGCGTTTTAAGATATTTTAAACAAATGTATTTAATAACTTGAAAACAGTGTCATAAAGAGTACACTACTGCTTCTAGTCTGGTTTCTCTAAGGCAATAAGTCATCTTTACAGCCATGTTGTTTTCCCATCTGCCCTCCACCCCCTGCCAGTTTCTGGGAAGCATGTTTGATTTCAACCACATTTGGCAATGGAAATAGAGGTGTGAAAGAGGGTTGCTTTTCTGGGGGAGGGAGGGGGGGAAGTGTTCAAGGTTTTAAGGGAAAAAAATCAATTGGATGGAGCATAAGGTCCAAAGAGTGCCCTCAGCCTAACAGACAATTATGGTTGGCCCCTTTTCTCTTCTGAGGTAGTAGTCATTTTACCATTCAAACGTTGCACATGGCTCAAACCAACCACAGTCTATGCTGTCCCTTGTTCAGCCAAAAAAACAACAAAAAAAGTGAATCTGTGGAGCAAATGAACTTAATTAAATTTGTTGTCCGGCCAGTCTGTGTGTTAGTTAAAACATAGCAATAGAACAACTGCAGTTTCTGCAGTAGTAGAACAGCATATTTACTCAAAGGTATTGGTTTCGTCTACTTTTATTATGCTTGTGCTTTAAATAGAAACTCTTTCCAGTACATAATTTCTAAATTAGGTGCAGTAGAAATCAAGGATTTTCTTGGCAATTGGAGCCTTTATGTACTCTAACTGCATTTCAGATATGTCTCCAGTAGTCCTGTAAATAGACCAAAACAGGTGGCTGACTTAAGTGTTTCATTTAAATTCTGAAGTTGTCTTCTGAACAAATGCCTTGCTTTTAGGAATGATTTAGGAAAAGTGATTAGCCTTGTATAGCTGAAGAGTCTGTTGCCAAGGGGATAACAGAGTATAGGGAGGATACTAGCTGATCTTGTAAATAAGTTTTCAAGCAAAAATCAGATTGACAAAACTGAGAAATAGACAAATGCCTTATATTTCTTTCTGAGAAGTTTCTCTGCTAATTTGTCAACTGCCTTTTATGATCAGAAAGAAAATCTCCCCAACTTCTGTTTTCAGCATTGAGTACTAATGAGGGTGATAATACAAGCTTTGAAGAGTTGGAGTATTATTTAGTCACTGGATTAGTATAAATAAGGGATAGCCACTGCAGAGGAAGGGAAAACCTGATTCTTTCAAGATGAACTTTTGATTGCGACAGACGTGAATTTGAGATAGGGATGCAACCAAGTCAGTTAGCCAGGCTGATTTTTGTTCTGCATCTGAGGCCTCTGACTTGTGGTAATAGTGCTTCTTCATATCCCGAGGTGTAAGAACTTCTTCAAAAATAACTTATACGCAAGGTTGCCTATTGTTTTTTGGTTTTT
The DNA here is from genome assembly GCF_026419915.1 of Harpia harpyja. NCBI lineage: Eukaryota > Metazoa > Chordata > Aves > Accipitriformes > Accipitridae > Harpia > Harpia harpyja. The sequence goes on along the minus strand of NC_068953.1, from coordinate 19,686,287 downwards.
TTTTTTTGTTGGTGGTTTGTTTTTTTTACCAGTGTCAAGAGTTTACCTAAGTGCATATATGGTTTCTATTCTGGGGCAACATGCAAGGACTTATCTGCAAATTCTTTCTAATTTTCCTCTGTAGGTTTACTGTATTATACTAGTGCAGGATTTGGGACTTTACTGTCATTTTTCAAACATAGTGTAATTTAGGAGTGCATCTCCTAGTCTCTTCAGATTAGCCCTGTGTGCTCTTTAGTCTGCTTGAAATGTTGTTGTTTTGGTGGTTTGCTTTTTGTTTGTTTGTTCGTTTGTTTTTAAAATTGTCTTTCTTGGGAAAAAGTTATTTAGCCAGAGAGGGGAGCGTATACCTTTTTGCAGCAAAAATACGTTCTTTAAGTTTATGGCTGTGTTCTGGATGGGAAAGTTAAGTCAATAGGATGAAGTATTCACAAGCTCAATATATGTAAGATAGAGTGATGTATTCTCTCTGTTGGATTCCAGGAAAAAAAATTGTGTGTACAGTATTTCAGAGAGATACTCCACAGTTTTGTTTTTTGCAACTGATTGCATTTTAGATTTGCTCTGCCTGTATGGTAACTTTGTAGTCTATTAGCTATTGTTCTTTAGGCAATTAAGAGATCATTCCTGGTTGGGTTCGGATGGTTTGCTTCCCACTGTAAGTAAATAATGTCTTTAATTTAGAAAAACATTCCTTTTCAGTGGAAAATTATCTACTTTTTTGCTTTACAACAGAGCTGAATGGGTTTAACGGAGAATATGATGTGATCTGGAGCAGATGCAATGGCAGGTACAGCATAGGTAGGGAGGAACGTGGGAGAAGAGATGGGGAAGGGGGTAAGACTCCTGTATTTAAGCAGTAGCAAGTTGCCAAAAGCTCACTGCTTCATGTAATTTCACCATTGACAGATGCTTGTGGCATGATAGAGGTGAAGTTACAGCACGAGCATTTTGGAAATGTTCTGAAAGAACAACGTAAAATGGCTTCTCTTTATTGAGCCTATGTAGAAATACAATTTTAACAAATAAAAATTACGAAAAACCCCTAAAAATATGTCAAATATATGCTAAACCAATTTAGAGTAGTCCCATTTTATGGAGTTATAGCTGATGTATATATCTTAGTTAACATTTTAGTAATTCACTTGCCTCTTTGAATATAACAGATGGTATTTATCGTGATGTAGGCTCACCGTGAAACTAGTCTTGACCCACTGTGTTCCTGATATGCATGACAGGAGGTTTTTTTGCAGTGCTAGAAGGAAAGCTAATTCTACACAGCTGAGAAGCTGTATAAGGGAAGAAACAAATCTACTGTTACTTATTTTCAGTACTGGGTGGATGGCAATGTTGTAAATGATTAAGTGAAATTGATGAGACATCTTCCCCTTATAGTTGCTGCCTGTTCAGTTTTGGCATAGGAATTGCTTTTATATGCCCAGAGCTTGGTATCTTCTGTTGCTGCTGGAACGTTTGTGTGAAAACATAGTAGGAGGGAGAGCACTGGCATCTTAAATGAATACTAGAATTTTTTTTATATGTGCCTTTGTCTTTCACTGTACATGTTGTAGATGCGATGCTCTGTTGTTGTCTTGTACCTATTCGTTTCTAATTTTTTGTCCCTTTTATGTGTTTTTGTGGGTCCCATTTTTCTTTTTAAGTTCTGTAGCATTTCATTGTTCCCCCCCCCCCTTTTTATTTCCCCATTCAATTTCTAAACAGTCTGTCTATCAATAAATTGTTGCCTTCTTTACCTATTTCTTACCATGAGTTTTTGTCATCGTAATTTTTTTCTTTCGTAGCTACTTGGTAACTAGTAACTGATATGGGTATAAGGAATATGGATTTTCAGCTGTCTTGGCAGAGTCATAGACTTTTGAATAGGTGGAATTGGAAGTTACGGATTGGATTTTCATTTTAATGTAAGCTTAGTTTTCTATCAGTAGTATACTTGGGGATGGTCCATTCCCTGCCATTTGGTACTTTTAAGGGAGAAGATCTTGTGACAGATGGCCTGTAACCACTTTTAAAGGATACTGTGTGGCATTTTTGAGCTGGGATTCAATCTCTGTGATCTTTGACTTTTGTTCTGTTTGAATCTGTTCTACAGCATTGGAAAAAAGAGGTGAATAGGGAAAACAGAATTGTTTGAAACACTGAAAATGTTCAGAACATATGCAGGTCTGTGGAAGAAAAACTTCCTTGCTTATCAGGGTCAGGCACTATTGGTCTTACGGGTTTCTTAAATTAATTTCTGCATCCCTCTGAAATATGGAAGGTGAACACAGCTGATGTTGGTGAGGACAGTGAAACTTTGCTTATGGTTGCTGATCTCCTGCATTTAACTCAAGAGAGGGGGAGTGTAATGTTTCCTTTAAGCCTCATGAAAGAAAAAAAATCTATCTTCTGTTGAAATTCCATAATAACATTTTTGTACGATTTCAGAAATAGAAATTCTCATTCAAAAAAATTCTTTGATGTCTCTTGCTCTTGGAGAATATGGTCTTTTTTCACATCAGATGAGAGAGGTTTTGTTCTGTTTTACAATAAAGTTTCATTCGTCTTATTTTTTCATGATTACTTGAGTGAAAGCTAGTGCTCTTGCACGGGTTAGATGGACTATATAGGGATATTGAAAAAAGTGAAATTTTCATTCAGTGGGTGCTTTGAATTCTTGAAATATTAGAATCATATATTTAGTTTTATAAAGCCATAATGGCACTGTTGAAGATTGTTATGCTGAAGTATTCTCTATAATTTGAAGGACTTGCTGTAGGTGTTACAGCATTTGATGCTCTAATGTTTATGGACTTTTTTTCTGTAACACATTATTCTTGGCAAGTAATTATTTTTCCTGAAGAAAGAAGTAGACTACTTCTGCAGAGTAAAATGGGAAGAATTTCAGGTTTTATCAGGATTTGGTATCCATATGGTCAACAAAATGTTTTAATGTATAAAAGACAATTTGAGACCTTGAACGTTCATCCTTTTTTGATCCAAAGGAAAAGAGGGAAATGAGCAGGCAGTCATACTCAATCTTCTTTAGTGTAGGGCGTGTTAAGATTATTACAGATTATCTACAAGGTAACACTTCCATGGTGGGTCCTTCTGTCCCTCAAGAAGGCCTCAGAAAGCAGCAGTTGTTCAGTTGTTCCTTCTCTTCCAGCCTCGCCTTTTCTGGGAGTCAAACGCTGAAGACAGGCTGTTCTTGCCTGTTTAGCTCGACTTTCTATCTCTTTTCCACATTTTGATGTTCCTTGAGCAATACAGCAAAACAGGGTTTATTTCACCTACACTTGGCTGTGGGTGGGTTGTGCACGTTCTGTCATATCACCTCATCAAACTGAGGTGATTTGATTTTTAGGAGCCTGTCTAAAATATGACCTACTTTGCTGGTTGGCATCTGTGCCCATGAGAATTTTGGATAGGTGTCAGATAATGAGCCTCTTCTGTGCTGTATACTTTAATGCAGTTTTCAGTATAGTATAATGTGCTGTGTAGGGCTTAGACTATACCCCAAATATTGACAGCTGTCCTTGAAATATGCAATAATCTGCAATAAAAAACATAACTAAAAAGTAATAAAAAAATCTATCCTAAACTATATCATGTAATTACTGTAAACATACTCATTCTTGTGAAAAGACTGCTGTATTGGAATAATCATAATTGTTTCTTGGTGTAAGTTACAGGAAGTGATTTGGATTTTTGTATTAAATCTCTTAACATGGAAAATGCTGACTCTAATAGGAAGCAATGTTTGTGATGGCTTGGTGTGATAGTGGTCATGTCACAGTTTTGACACAAGACAGAAAGCAGGTAAATGTATGTGCTGCAACTTAACAGTAGTGTAAATAAGCCAGTTTAATCTTACAGAAACTGTATTCAGTGCATCATCTTGCATTAAAATACCAAACAGGCATTCTACTTCTCTGCCTTTTCACAAAATTTTAATGAAGAGCTGTTATAGGAGCAATACATGTTCTTCAGTCATAGACATATATAGTGTAAGAGACGCGATTGTCAGATCATAGCTTTGAGTAAGCATGTAGAGCTCATCTGCACATGTAGAGCCTGCAGCATAAAGAAGCAGATGCATCTCCACAGCCAGATGGAGCATATGCCAAGAGACAAGTGTAACAGTGTGGGGAGCATAAACAGAAAAGTTGGTGTTGAAACACTGTGTTTATAAACCAAAAGCTTTTTGGTTTTGTTTTTTTATCCGGTTTTCTCCACCTCCCCAGCATTGCTTCTTTTCCAGGCTATGGATTACCAACATGTATTTTGAACTGTTATTGGTGTGCCACACAGTATAGTAGTTTGTTAGCCACAGGATGTTATGGTATTTTGGTACCACTTGAATTGGTTCATAGCTTCTTTTTTTAAATTTAGGTGAACTTCATATGAAATTGAAGATCTGGGAATTGTGTCTCAGTATACATGGATGCACACATACAAAATTAGATGAGAAAGATGTTCAATTAATTGATCCTATTTCCTTCCTTGGTGGATACCTGGTGTATCTAGATGCAATCTAGATATGCATTTGGCAAGCAATTTGGGCTTCCATATTTTGCTATTCAAAGCTAAAAAAGTAAGATGGTGGAAATTGGATCACATCCTTTAAAAATACATTTCTTTGAAATGTTTCATAAGAGAAGTTACATGGTAAGTTTTTAAACATATTTTTAAAAAGGAAGAGAATGGTGTACAACCACTTTCAGCTGAAAATGAAAATTGATGCTTAATGTAACTGACTAAAATCTCCAAATATACATGAAATATCAACACAGCTTTACAGAACTGAGATAGTGCTGAGAGGTGATACCATGAATGTTGATGGTTAGACACACACTAGAGATTGTAGGGAGGTTGACAATGTTGATTAGTTAATATTGTTTTGCATTCCTTCATATTTGATAGATGGAGAATTGCCAGAAGTGGGCTAGACTTGGCGGGGGTGGGGGATGGTGTGCGGGGAGAAAGTAAAAAGCAAAAAGCTTTGGGCTGATAGAAGATGACGTATGAGTACTATGAATAGTATTAACGTGGTTTTGCTGTTTGGACTACTTGCTTTGGTCTCCAGATAGCATGGACCGCACTGTGGAAATAAGTGGTATAAATTTAAAAGAAGGAAGAAGCTTAAAAGTGGTTTCAGTGAAGTAAGAAAATGACTTTGTAATCTGCTCATGATGTTGAGAAAATGTAGGCATTATTGGACTTGATTTGCTAAATGATTATGTAAATGTAATTATACTGCATATAACATTTCAAATAATTTGAGATGGCACACAAATGCCTTTGAGACATTTTAAGGAGGTGATTGAGGAGGATTTATGTATGGTTAAGGACTAAAATCTCACTTTTAGCTTAGCTTAAAAAGAGAGAAAATGCATAAAAACTGAAGTGGTCTGGAATATGATTCATCAAAAAGATACATAAAAATGTATGTGTGTGTATATATATATGTATAGTGGCTTGAATCTATTTTTTTCTAGAAGAAGTGTTTACTATAAACCTGGCTTGTAAACAGGTTATGCTTTGGGGTTTTATTTCCCACTCAGGGTTCAGGAAGAAACAGCTTCCTTGAAAAGTTTAAAATGTGGTCAATGTAGCTAATACTTATGTTGAGTATAGTGACAGAACACACCTGTGGATTTTGTGCTGAGCAGAACAGTTACCACTCCTAATGGTGTCTGTCTTTTTTTTTTTTTTTTTTTGTAATTTGGGAGATTAAGTTCAACAATCCCCAAAGTTGTTTTATTTGAGCTGTTTACTGTTATCATTAGTTTTCCCATATCTGCATTTGGTAATACTGTTCTAAGAAATAAAATATTGTTTTAATTCTTTGGCTATGCTGAAAATGCTTTGGGCATACTGGTGACTAATGTTGAAATGACTTTTTTTTATTTAAATGGTAGGTTGTTGGTGACTTTAAGAAAGTTTACAGTGATAGAAAAAAGTTTTTTGTTCCCAGTTAATGTCATTTTGCATTCCTTCATTTCTGATACATAAAGAATTGCAAAAAGTAGGATAAACTTAATTTGTTTTTTAAACAGCTTTGGCTTGCCTGCAAATAATCTAAAGCTACACTTTTCTTGTGTCCAAACCAGTGATAAAATTTAGTGGTTTAGGGTTAAGAACACTAGATTTCTTCTACTTCTTAAAGTGCTGGTGTTTTAAATTTACTATGCCGTACTGGTATTCTGAATTTTGATGAATTCCATCTTTAGTCACTAATTAAAGCATATATATATATATATATATATGAAGTTTGTCTAGAGTGCATCTTAATATATAAGTTCCTGAAGTCTCCTGCTAATAATAGTTGTGCTTAGCTATTGTATTACCACTAGTAATTTTACATAGTTCCAATTCAGATTGCTCTCTGTTCTACAACAGTCGGATGACAGTGAGATTATCTTGAAGCTGTGAAATGAAATTTGCTGTGGTGTTCTCCTTATTTTTGTTAATAAACTAACAGAAAAAGCTAAGCACTTAACTGGTGAATGACAGCTTACTTGGCTATACATCAGTAGAATCTCAAATCAAATTAGATGGCTCTTCAGGAGGCTGTGCTGCTGTGAAGACCAGAATCTTAAATCTATGTCAAATACTAGTAGAGGGCCTTTGTGTGGTACCTGTCTACTGAAAACTCTGCCGAAGCAACCCTGCAATAGGTGATGCAGATGTATTTTAAGAACCAAGATAACTTTGTATGTCATCTAGAAGACACACAAAGAGTTTGAGTTGGTCATAGTAGCATGTTTGTCTCTTTGAGAATTTTTTCCCCCCATTTATGTTAATCTCTCTTTAAAGAGGAATGAATGATATCACAGGTCCAAATATCATTAGTAAAAAGGAAATAGCTAAATCTTTCCTGTCCTCATTACAACCTATCAGTGTTTCGACCTGGTTGTTTTAATGAAGTGGTTAATTGTCCTGTGAACTAGATGCTTGGCCAGCGTTTTAAATTCTGTTTGTAGACCAGAGATCATTTCTTCCCCTCTTCCTTTTCCACTGCCTTCTTACAGTTACCTGATGAGAAAATGTAACTAATATACTAAACTCTCTCCCTTCTTTTCCTTCCTGCCTCCATCAAATGCTGTTAACTTTTTTTCCTGAATTTGACATGAAACCCAAAATAAGAATAAATAGATGTAGCTTAATAGATATAGTAAATGAATTGTTAAAAGTCATAGTCTGGAAGATGCAAGTTCTGAGCAGAGCTGGAGTAGTGCTTGTTGGGGTGTTTAGATAGCAATCTTTCTGAGCACAGATAACAGTTTTCCTTAAAACAATTTAAAGTATGGCTTGATTCAGTTCCCATCACTACCTATGTGTGTAGCTACGAGATACTCATAATCAGTAAAGTTCACAGAGATGTGCTTTAGTTCTTAGAACAGTTCTGATTGTGACAGACATGACTATGGGCATGACTGTTCAGTGTCCTGACCTGCCAGTCAGAGGTATAAGCCTGTCATTGTAATACTAAAGTGTAGACTACATCTAAACAGAAAGTAGTACTATTTAAAGGTTCTTTCCTTAGTTTCTAGTGGTAACATGAGTTGTTAATATTTCAGTTTGGATGATGTAAGCATTTTCTAAGTGTCTCATTGAACTCCAGACATATTAACCATTAAAGACAGCAGTAGCTAACAATGCTAATGAATATAATGAATATTTTGGATTCTAATTATGTAACGTTAACTACTTTTTAGTTTGTGTGGGGTTTTGGGTTTTTTGGTGCTTTCCTTCGCAGTGTGCAGTATTTAGCTGTAACTGGAATAAATAAAAATATTCAACAGCCCAAAGCTGTAAGAGCAAAACTTGTTTTCACTGTACCAATGTAACTTACTAGGATGAGGTTTGACTAAAGAAAACTTTTGCTTTTGCTCATTTTACTGTAGAAAACATAGGCTGTTGTGCTTTTGAATGAGGCCTTACGATGTAAAACTGACCATTAGGTGGAATCTGTGTTGGTTTTTTAGCTTATGGCTATTGTAAGTATTTCTCATGTGTTTTCAGTGAAAACTACCCTTGACTTCGGTTTACATTGCAAATTAGCAAATAGTAGTAGCATATTTATCCTTCCTCACAAATCTTTATTAAAATATAAACTTTGAACTGTAGAAGCTAAAATGTGTCCAATGTTCTAGACGTTTGTAAAAGATGCACTTTCAAGTGGAGTAATGAAGAGTATTTTGAGAGAGTCTTTAGGGATCCATATTGCATTTGGGATACTTTGGCCCATGAGGGTTTGTTGGAGTGATTCCTACATCCTATACCTCTTACTTGCCATCTTCCTTTTAGAAGCAAGGGGCGATTAAGGCTCCATGTTTATATATTTGTTTGTAGTACAGACTTGGATAACAGATTCCAAAGATTCAAAACTTAATGGAAGCAGCTATTTTTTTTAATATTGCATATAGCTTCTATTCTTGGTGAATAACACATACCTCTCATTTTCTTTGGAGACTGTTTTTAGTATTTATTTAAATAGGTGCTGCCGGTTAGCTACATAAACCCAGTGATTCTCCTCTGTTATGAAGTTCTGTATTTATTTACCAGCTGTGCAAGTGATGTTTTTCCAACTGATTCTGCAGTGTGTTTGGAGAATGTTTTTATTTTTGAAATTTATAGGGCAGACACACAAAGTCCAGTTCTGACACCCACTGCTTGGGAAACACATATCAAAGATCTGCTTCTGGATTTAGCTGTTCTGGAGATGCTGCGTTAAGTAGCATTGAAAATCGATTCCAAGAAAATCTGTAACAGCTCACTGCTTGTTAATGCTGGAGTTCATGCAGGCGGTCACACAAAGACATAATTATTTACTTGTATTAACAAGTTCTTCAAGCTGTGCTGGTCTTTATTCTGCAGCCCTTGTGTTGCTGCAGAATTTGGTGCTTTTGAAATTCTGTATTGACAGTTAGAAGAGTGTATTTTTACTTTGCAATTTCAAAGTGAGGACCATGGCATCTGTTAATGAAGAGTGAGTGACTTTACACAAGCTGTGCATGGGAAGAACAGACCCCAGAACAATGCATCTCCTGGAACTACAGTGAGATAAATAACTGTTCTTTCTGATGATACTCTTGATTTCAGTGGAGAGTTAATGTAAGCCCAGCTTTTGATTTCCAAGCTCATGGGTTTGGTAGTGTCTTCAGCTGTCCACCCTGCCAATCTGCCAGTGATTAACCACCTTGCAGAAGGGACAGCAGAAGTGCTAGCTTCTTGATCATTACTGTTCATCAACCAGTGTTTTAGCATAAACTGTCAAAAAGGAGGGAGAGTGTCATCTATAGGATGCTTTGCTCCTACTTGCCTGTTGGACCTCAGCATGTTTACATGCTGTGTTTCTGTTGAGAAGTTTCTAATACTTTGCTTTTGAATAATCTTAATGTTTGGGCCTTAAACTGATAGTGCTTCTGCAGAAGAGGGCTGGGGGAGTCTCTAGCCTTCAAGAAGAAATGTCCTAGCTCTTCATACTGTCATAAAACCTCCCAGTCATGTGGGTGTAGTGACATACTTCTGATCATATGATGGAGATTGTGGTTTGTTCATTGCCAGTGTTTTACTCCAAGTAGCGTGGCCCATCTAGGCTGTAACGTTCTCAATGCTCATCTGAACAAGGGACTTCGTGTTGATCTTTTCACCTGGTATGTTTTGTATAGTAACTGTTTTTGTCACCTGAATAAAGAAGGTATTTATGGTGGTAGTTCTTGTGGTACAGATCTATGAATCTTCTAACAGCCCTTATTGTATCATATCTTTCTTGTTCTTCATAATACTTATAAATCAATACACATGCAGTGTTAATGTCTTTGTCACTTACCAGTGATAGTTATTACATCCTGTTAATGTCCTATCAGTGATATAAAATTTCATGTGGGAGCTTACATGTCTGCAATTTATAGCATAGACTATGGAATGCTAGTTAAGTTAATTAGATTGGCAGTAGTGTGAATTTTAACATTTAAATGATGTTTTACTGTAATTATTTTTCAGTTACTTTCAATAGGAAGTGAATAATATATTTTTAATTAAAAATTCCCAAATTATTTGGGAATATTTTGAACATTTTTTAGATCAAAGCTCTTCTAACTGTAACAAAGCAGTGCCATTTAAAGCCCTGCTCTTTTTTGCATTAACTTAAAATTCAGTACTTGCTGAGTAAAGTGACTTGTTAAAAAGAAAAAAAAAAATCAAGCATGCCAGAGCCAGTCTTTATCCAACATTGACATGAATTACACATGATAAAGTGTACTCATATTTCATTGTCTCTGATTCCTGTACGGTCTTTTCTCTCTGCCTCTCTAGGTCCCACCTTTGATTTCCCCACATCTTTGATTTCCCACCCCCTTTTCAGGTCAGGTGAGAACAGTCTTCAAAGAGGTGTTTTGGCTTTTGAATAACTCACTCTAAGTGCAGGTTATGCAAGGAAAACATATTAAATGTATTTCTTTGACACATAACTGAGAAGTTCAGTATTCAAAACATGAGTTGTGACATGCTTATTAGTGTTGTGTCTTGAAGTCCTACATTCTAATTATTTTAATTCAGTAAAAATAGAGATGTATCTGTTTGTACCCTACTTCTTTATTTCTAGAGAGGCTTGCTGCTTCCTGCTGTACATACTTATCTCAGTGTTTTCAAGTACCAGCTTTCAGTTGTCTTATTCAACTTGCTTTTTTGTTGTTGTTGTTGTTGTTAAGTATTCTGCAGTAGTGTTATGAACTGGGATAATGCTTGTATGCTGTGCATGCACATGCCACACCTGTTCAGAGTGCACACATGTGTCCGCACATACTTCTAGCTATTTGTCTATAGAGTTGGACACCTTTTTGGGTGAAATAAAGTGGCAGTTCCATACCAATATTAAAGATAATTGAAGCTTGTTCTGGTAGACATTAGTGTAGTAGTTCCCATAATCTTACATGTGAATGGTATTTTAACAATTGTATAAATCCTTAGAATCTGCTAAACATGTTCTTCGGGAATAGTTGGTATTTGTGTTGTAATTACTGTTTTGATAATACTAAGTTATCTTGAGTACCAAGACTCTGAAACAGTTTCTGTTATCCTTTCTAATTTTCAAGCTGTAAGGAGAAATTCAGGACAAGAAATGTTTGAAATAGCAGTACTGTATAGGCAGGTAGACCAAAAGAAGCCCATTCTTTTTATATCATTGAATTGTAATCAGACTTCAGAAAATTTTTCTTGACAAACTATGAGTAGGAGATAATATTTTTACTAAAGAACTTCTAAAAGATTATGAAGGATATTATGCAGATGGGTTGCTACACTTGGAAACTTTTCATGTTCCATATGGCTTATCTGCAATATATAGTTGCTGAAGGGAGGCATTCAGTCGGCTACTGCTGTTGCTGATTTATATTTTAACCATTGCAAGCGTGTAAAGAGGTATATATGGGAGGATGTGTATGTACATATACACGTTGTCACTTGAGTAAGGATTGAAAAAAGCATTTATGTACCATGCAATATCTCTGAACATTCTGACATAAAACTGTGTTTTGCTTTTTTTTACCATTAATTTTGTTTGTTGAAGACTGCATTCCCTGAAAGGACTATAAAATATGCTTAATTTATATGCTAAGGAATAGTTTCTGCTTCCTGAAGATAAACATGGAGCTACTTTGTCTTTTGTTTTTAATAAAAAGATTGAATAAGATTGACTTAGACTGGCAATTTAGTACGCTTTAATGGAAAAATCTAGTTGATGGTACTTTCTATAAAACACGTGAAATGAAAACCTGCCCAGTGATATAAAATTTCATAATCTAGTAAGTGGTATAGAAAGTGAAAGAAAGACAAATGCATCAAATATCAGACTTTGAGAGCTTGGCTTAGCTTTCACTGTGGAAATAGTATTATCAGTGCTAATGGATTACTAATCATTTTAAGTCTCAAGAATTTTGTTTAGGAGTGAGCAGTCCAGTTTATGTGTAGGTCAGCAACTGCATTATAAAGTCCACAGTTTACAGATGGTGTTTCTCTAAAATCACAAATACAAGCAGCTTCCCTTTCTATACCTTCTAGTCCAGTGCACTGTGTAATATTCTAGGGGTGAAAAGAATGTATTTTATAGCCCATAAAATAGTTACTCTTTAGTAATTGCTTGTGGTTTATCTATTTAAAATAACGTTTCACAGCAAAGATGCTTCAAGCTAGAATTTAAGTCTCATACCATATCATGTCTAAAAACCTTCTGTATGTGTTATTTTATATAAAGGAGAGTTTGAATCCTGAGTGCCATCTTTATCATATCTTGGAGGAATTTGACAGCTAGCTTTCATGTTTGGCAAGCAAGGGATACATGTTAAAATTTGCCAGATATTGGAAGTGCTCCAACATTTGAAACTAGACCGTGTCTTTTCTTAGAGTGGTATATAACAGGGACACTGATAAAATTTCAAATCATGAACATTTTTCATCTGTAAATGAACATAGCAGAGCATTGCTTAAAGGGCTCTTCCCTGTGTTTTATGGCCTAGTGCTAGGCAGGCTTGTAACTTTCTTGTTTGTAAAACCCTGGAGTAAGTAATTAATGCTAAACCTCCTTTTTTTCCCTAACATACTACAATATTTGGCCAAGAAATATAATCATTGTAGCAAACTTTAACAAAGTACTTTACTCAGAATTTTTGATGTCTAGATATTTTTGCATAATATTATTTAATTTCAAAATACCACTAGTGATTGAGCACAAGTATGGAAAATATTATTTCAGTAAGCTAAAAGTAGACTATGTAAATTTTTCAGATTTTATTTAGTATACTTTATTTTCGTTGGGGAGCCTACCAGAAAGATTGGTGAGGCCTTGTTCTTTAAGAAGTTAAGCTCTCCAAGTTGCTTAGCTTGTGGAAATGTCTGTCATAATCTAATTTGACCTCCTGTGCATTTCACTGAAGTTTTGAAAGCTGGGCAGCACTCTGCTTTACTGTGTTGTTTTGGGATGTATGTATTTGTGGCTATAATTAGAATGTGAAATTCTAACTGATAGCATAGCAAAATGTAATTGAAATGTGTCGGGGATACTGAAAGCAATAGTATTAGGGCTAAACTTAAGTAGCCCCCTAACTCAAAGGAAAACAGCTTCATAATGAAATTTGCAGATGCTTCAGTGGTTGAAGCTGAGAACATTAATAGAGCCTGAGGAAAATTTGCAAAATTTGTAAATATTACATAAAATAATCCAGTACATCTAACTATGAAGAAAGAAATTGAAGCCTACAGAAATAATTTGATGAGCTTCAAACACAAAACATGGTTACTGGGTTGAATTATATGTTTTTTTCTCTGGCTGTTCACTTTTGATGTATACACTGCACTTAAGATTCACTCTTGCTTGTATTTTAGGCAGTGGTAAAATTCATATACCCAGCACTGGAGGGTCAAGCTCTGACTTTGCAGAACCATGTTGTTATTGTACAGAAAAGAAACAGAAATGATGACACTTCTGAAGCCAAACTGACCTGCAGGAATTTTGAAAACTATAAATAGCTTTCAGTGACTAAGAATATTCCTCGGATACTTGAATATGTTTTATACATAATAGGAGAGAAATGACTTTATGTAAAGGATGATACACTGTAGTATTGTTCAGGGTGATGAAAGTGAAATATTTTGTGTTATAAAGGAAGAAAAATCTAGCCTGGTTTTAGGCTCAACTTCTTGGCAGTAGTATGTAACAGGAAGCAAATAATAAAGCAATTGTCATGCTTTCAACATGACTTTTTGCTATATGTGAAGTAGTTCTTGCCAGCTGAAGTCTCTCTCTGCTGTGGGAAGGGAGCTGAACTGCATTAAAGGAATAAGCCCTGTTTTCTCACTGATGTTTCACACAAAAAGAATGAAAACTGGGTGGGAGTGTGGTGCTGTGACTACTGTGTTTGTCCTTCGTTTTGTGAATATCTCAGAAAAAAGGTGCAGATTTTTAAGTAGGATGTGATTATCAGTGGTGGCTGAGGCAATGGTTTGCTGCTGCTATAAAGGACAGGCTATTCCTTCTGCCTACTTTGTATCTGTGGTGCTCAGCCCCATACATTGGAAAACCACTTTATTCCTGCTACAACTGAAAACCCAGCAAAAGTAAGTTAAATAAGGAATGGCCAAGGAGAATTTTCTGTCATTTTAGTGAAGAAAAAATGACTTACTGCAGGCTTGAGCAAACTTCAGAGTTGGCTTAAGGGTGGTCTGTAGGATCCTGTACTTCTTGTGGCAGGAAGATGTTACTGTCAGTCAGCTTGTCCAACGACTCCCACAGAGAATTCAGCAGTTCCCTTTAAGCATGGGGAAGTAACCTTAAAGCATGGATCTCTAATCATCTGCAGAGATGGAATGTGGGACTGATCCTGAAGGCTACGGTATGGCTAAATAGCTCTCAGTTATCCTTGGATCTCTGTTTTAGGAATTACTTTTCTTTGTTTCTGAACATTGTTAGGAAAGGCCCTGTTGCAACCTGGGCTAATGGTACTGGCTTTCGCATTTTATCGGTGAGAGTGCAACTTCACAATCTTTTGCCTCAGTGATCTTACCGTTATTCCCATCACGGATGACAAAGTGATGCTCAGTCCCGTCCTTCCTGCGCAGACCTGCGTAAGCACTTGGTGACTGCATTTGTGGGTGAGGAGCCTTTGGAATCTGGTGCAAGTGGCAACAGCATCCTCTCCCTCTCCACTATTGCATGGCAGCTCTCTAGAGCATCAGGAAACTGTTTAGTTGGTTATCCTTTCGATACCATGGTGTACGTGCCTACTGGAGCAGCAGTAATATTTGGCAGTACTAGTGGAGCCTTTCTGTTACTTCAGGCCTGAGGAGTACTTACACTTTTTAAAATTACAGTTTTTTAAAAAGTGTTTATTCCAAATTTGTGCTGCTTCACAGCTTTTCTGTACTCTGACTGCAACAGCAGAAACAGAACTAGCCACAGGTTTTAAGTAAAGGTTTGCCTTTTCCAAGGGATATCACTTTTCATTTCAATCTTAGTTAAATTTTGGAAATGTTTTTCCTCATGATTTGGGATGAAGCACCAACAGAAATCCTGTTTGGCCAGCTCCAGTAGTAAGTGCAAAAATAGAGCTGTTAACATGATACATACTAGCATTGATAGCAACAACCATTTCCTTTTTGTGTAATATTACAACAAACCCAAGACTGAAAATGTTTTGAATGAACTGACGCTTTTTAGCACTTCGTAACACTTTTTACATATGAGGTCATCTTACTTTTTTGCTTTAAGGCAGAAAAATATATTTCCTGGGGTGACAATGAACATAATCAAGTTTTCTACAGTTTTACCAGAGCTGGTAAGGAGCCTAGATCACTAATACCAGTAGTCTTGGCTTTTTTACCACACTCACTGAATCAGAGCACAAAACATGCTGATTGTGCTTTTTTAGCTGTTAGCAACATGTCCTTTCAGAGTCGGATATAAAAACCAGGATCTTTCATGGGGAGGAGTACAGTTGGGGGTTGTCACTTAACTTCATCTCTGGTAGCAGTAATCTTTGTTTGTTTGTGCAGAATTTCTGGTTTCCAGAGCTGCTGATGACCAGTATATTGAGCCAGTGTAAGTTTGTGTGAGAGAAGCTGTGTGCAGCTGGGTTGGGACAAGCCTTGGAGAAGGTGGTGACTTGATTTCATGCTGTGGAGACTCAGCAGGCTTAAAGCTCCTGCATTTCATGTTTCTCTGTTGGATTTTGTAAAAGGAAGCTTATGCTAAGATAATTACACTGTGATGGTTGAATATCATCTTTGCTTCCTCATGGATTGTACAATAAATTTTTGTATTTTTGTACTTTTTGGTATCTGTATTATCAGTTTCAGTAAAATTTATGTTGAATTGTAGAGAGAAGCTAATTATTTTTTTGTTGTTTTGCAAAAAGCCCTTCTTCTGTTCCTTAGATGCTTCTTGCCAAGGCTAGTCCAGCTGTTCTCATACAATGTTTTCTAAGCTCTGCCATTCAAAAAAAAAAAAGTCAACATTAAACTAATAGTTACAATATTCAGATATTTCATTTTTACACAGTGGAACAAAAGCAGTTTAAAACTTCTGGGTCATTCTGCAGTATGAAGATGACCACAGCTGTCTGGAACACTTCTATAGCAACTTTGTATGTCACACAACTATATTGTTGTGTTTGCTTCATTTTCTTTAAAAAAAGATTTCATACCTGCCCTAGTCCCTCATAAATACTGTGCATTATTTTCTGACAAAAATCAGTATTTTTCTCTCATCAGTTAGTTATTCTAGTCTAATATCAAAGCTGCACAATCTTGGTTATTGAAGGCATAATACAGTGCACTGGCAAACATGTTGGAACAATTTCCAGTAATTCTGGCTAAGTCTAGAGGAAGTGGAAAGTAATACAGATTAACTCAAAAGGCTACACATTCCCTTAAATGAGCTGGAAAACAGGACTTAACACCAGAAGGTAATTGCAGTGAGCATCCAATAGCAAAACTTGAAATTTAATGTTCTTTTTCACTCTTGTTGTAGTAACAAAATTTATGTTCTTTCTTTTTTAGCCTCAACTGCAAAAACTCTGATTTTATTCTAAACAAGCTTGTGTACCACAGCAGAGAAATAAAACTCTCTTCATGTTACACAAATATTATTTGGTCTCTCCTAACTGGCATTTTTTTCCTCTACACCTCCCCCCATCTTCAGGGTTAATAAAATTTCAGCCTCCATGATAATATCTTGGAAGTAGCTCAGGGGGCGAGTTATTTACGTTAATGGGAGAAATAACAAGATTTAGCTGTAGAGAATCATGAGGGTGGAGTCAGCACTTGTTTATGGAGTTTAGCTTTCCTGAGTCCCCACAGAGCGATTCCCAGTAGTCATGGCCTTTCTTGTTTTCTTTTGAGCAAGGGCCTGTTATCATGTCTCACTCTGTAGCCTGTGAGAAAGCTGAGGCTGGGCTGTCTCGCATAGGCTTCGCCTGGCCGTGTGAACAGATTACAGCATTCCGCTTGTTAGTACGAGCCACGGAGCAGAAATGTTCTACTATTATGTTACTGGGCAATGATAAAGTTGGCAGTCTTTTTATGGTTAGGTCCTCAAAGTGGCAGTTCATGTTTTAGTGATAAGGAGACAGAGCTTTGGATATCAGACCCAGACGACTTATCTGTAACAGTGAACCGTGGCTTAAATCCTTCCACAATGACAGGAACCCCATCTGGAGTGAAGGCTTCCAGAATCTTAAACAGGAGATACTGAGGCATTTTCCTTCCTTATGAGTCAAAGCAGACTTAACCCCATTGTTATCAAAAAATAAAAAAAAAAAAGTCACCAAGAGGGAGGATGCATTTTTATATTTAACTAAATCTCTTCCTTTATATTAGAACTTTGAGTATAATTTTCAGACAGATCTGGGAGGATGAATTGGCAGCATTATGCTTAAAAGCTTTCACTTGATTGTTTTAGAATATTGAAAGGAGCACTAATGAAACTCCCATGCTGCAATACTTAAAATTGTTGTAATGTGTTTGTCAAAGGAGGTGAACTAGACAGTATATGTATTTCTTGCAAGATCTTTCTTCATAGTATCTAATACAGCTTCTGATCGTGTCTTGGGCACTGCATATGCATGTTGACGCTGAGCACCACATAAAGACATATTTGGATTCTATTTACAGAATTCTGTGGGTTGCAGGGGTTAAGTGTAATCCAGATTATACTGTGTTAACATTTTCCCTGCTGATATCAAAGTGTAGAAGACTGGCAGGCTGACTTGTTAGAAAGGGTGGGGAGAGGGATAACAGACTCCGACCTTGAGAGGCCAAACAGCCAGCCCTTGTATGGCCAAGTCCATATACGTGTCCAGCTGATTGGTTAGAGGAGCAGGATCAGTGCTGTGACAGGTGTTGGAAGAAGCTACACCTGTTTTCCCCATATGCTGATTTAGTGATTACATTTTTGTGGGAGTTCCAGATACTGTGTGGGATATGCGGAGCAAGCCAAGAAACTTGAGAAGGAATTATAGCTTATGGTGACCCGTGATATTAAAGAATTTCAAACGGCGTAATTGAATTTTCAAGTACTGCTTTAAAACTGAAGTAGAAATAGGCAGCATTTTGCATATATATGAATAGCGAGAAAGTCTTTTGTACTTTTTATTGTACTAAGAATTAGTAGATAGCACTCCAAGAAAAATACAGATGAGTACTATAGTCTAAACCAGTTTGTTTTTTAAATAAGAAATTCAGTGTGTTATGGAAATATAACTTCTATGGGAAAACAAATGCAATTTCTTTATGGTGCTGAGAACATCAGCTTGCAGATTTCAAATCTTTAGGGTTTTTAGTGTAAAATTCATAGAATATAGATAATTTCTCACAAAAAGAAAACATACAACCCTGCTAATGTGTAAATGTTTAAAAATTTATATTGCTTTCCTTTTTAAACTTTTTTAAAATATTAAAGATTTTTCAATAGGAAATATTTTAAATCTTGTTTTGTTATAAATGAGAACTTGCAAAGAAAGATTTCTGATTGTGTAATAGGGTGAAAAACAACAAGGAATACAAATATCTCTTAAAATTTGATCACGAGACCTGTAGTTTCACATCCTTTCTTTCAGTAGCTTATTTGTAATGCCTAGGTTGTAGGCAAGTTTGGTTTTTTTTTTCCAGGCAATGTTGCTGTGAGTTCTCCATCAGAAAACAGGAAGTAGCTCAATGAAGCAGTTGCATCAAGTTAGCCTAAAGGAGTCTGAAAAACTTATATTTAGCAAACTAAGTCATTTTAGAGAGGGATTATGTAATTTCTTTTTATACTTCTTTTTGCAGTTCTTGTTATCATGCAGGATGACAGAAGTACAGGAAAATCCTGCCTTCATAAACTACTGAGACCAAGTGTTACATCTATTAATGTATTGCAGTTGTTGAATTTGACCGAAAATTTTGGCCACTGTGTTTCTCAGAGTTTAACTGTATGCTCTTTAAAAAGTGAATATTAAAATTTGGATGCTAAAATCAAATTATTAAAGATGCAGTAAACTGGCTTTTAATTACCAGTGATGACATTAACACCTTTGCTATAGGCTTGAATGTTCCTTGTATGTCAGGCGACTTTACTCCATCAGACCGTATCTAAAAACGATTTTGCATGGAATGCTGGAGAGATGAAGTTGTTGTAGGTTGAAGTTACCCATGAGATGGCACCTGGGAGAGTCTGTGCCTCTGAATGAACCTTTTCTCTTTGTGTACTATGCCACTATTTTGAAAGACTAAGCTTGTCTGTTGAACAGTGAGTTTTGTCTGTGAAAGTTTCATTCATGTAGTTTCAGTGGCTCTGAATGATTCAGTAGTATACAAAACTTCTTGGCAAGTTAGTATGATTTGTATGTGAATTTTCCAATTGTATTTCAGACCTTAAGAAAGAAAGGCCTTAATGGTTGTGAGAGCCCTGATGCTGACGATTACTTTGAGCACAGTCCACTATCGGAGGACAGATTCAGCAAACTAAATGAAGATAGTGATTTTATTTTCAAGCGAGGCCCTGTAAGTACTTTTATTTTATCTCTACTTTTTATTTGTTGATCCTTTTTATTAACTTCATTATTTAGGCTCTGAACAAGAAGGAACACAGAGGGTGCGACAGCCCGGACCCTGATACTTCATATGTGCTCACGCCACATACAGAAGAAAAATATAAAAAAATTAATGAAGAGTTTGATAATATGATGCGGAATCATAAAATCGCAGTGAGTACTAAAGTATGGTTTGTGCTTCTATTACATGCATGAGAATTTTCATGGTGTTTGCTTACCACTGAAAACTACTGCAAAGACAAGAGGATGTAATGGTTTGAGAAGGGTATACATATTTGAGGAAAAATTAGGTGCTGATACTTGATCTTCTTAAAATACATTTTATCTTAAAGAATAAGAAGATTTATCTCTAGCTTCTCTTTCGCACTGTTAGTTTTCCATACCTTGTGAACCTGAGGTAACGTTTCTAAATTTCAGGAGCCTAGCTGTATTGCTTAATCCTACCTAAAATATTTTTATAAAGATAAATTTTGTTGTGGGATGTAGGATAGTTTGTTTACATCTTGTAGCTCTTTATCTGTCTGTTGATCAAGATTTTACAGTATGTTACAAGCAAGCAAATAGAATTGGATTAATTTTGTTATCAAATCAGTGGAATTTATTTTGCTGAAGACTGGATGTAGAAAGGCTTTTATATCTTTAAAGATAAAGACTGGTGCACAATGGGAGCCTCAAAAGATTGGTGTCTTACTCCTCTTGAAATTCTAACAGATACTTCCTTGGACACTGAAAGATCTTTGAAAATTTTGTCCCAAGCGCCTAACCCATTTGCAGCCATAAGTCACTTGGCTTCAGAACTCAAGAAGTTTGGGGATAACAGCAGTGTAAATTTTGCATGTTTTTCATGGAGGTGTACTTGATGACTTCTAATTTCCATCTACAAAAACCAATTAGTGTTGCGTATTACAGGGGAAGTATTTTCTAAGAAAACTAATACAGGGTTCTGCCACAGCCTTTGAATTTTTTAACATTGCAAATCTTGTAGCAATTAAAGTAAATGGACTGGCTAGGTTAATCGGCACAGACCCTGGAGCAATTGAGTAGTGTGTCCCCAACTGACTTGCTGATACTAGAAATTATTTCATTGTTCAGAGCAATAAGGGCATCTCTGGGGACTTAAGAGCAAACTGACAGTGTTGATACCCAGCACCACTTCTTTTAGCAAGTTCTTTATTCTTGAGTGAAGCCAGTATCTTTTGCTTTTGCTTTGTTTTGAAGCTTTTGATATCCAACATTCCTGTGTTGAGCTATCTTCAGGCCTCATCTCTCAGTACCTTGCAGCTAAATTGCTCTCCCTTGATTTTCTGTGGTCTTCATGAACAGCCTGAATTGTCTGTGCAGACATCAGTGTAAATAAAAAAGGCAACATAATGTTTTAGCTCTATAGTTCTGTATTTATAGCTTAAATCAGACCTGTTACAGTTCTATTTCCAGTACTTATGGGTCTGTATAAGAACATAGTTTCTTTTGTTCTGGTGCACTCATTACTGTGAAAAGATAGGAATGAGGCAAAGCGTGAAGAATTCAGTCATAACCAAATGAGTACCATAGATGGGCAGAGGCAGCCTTTATTGTAAGGTGTGGGGGGCAAGCTGTCATTTATTAGTTCTATATTGAGAAACCTACAGAAAAAAAATGTTCCAACTGTTAGTTTCTAGCATTGTTTTAAGCATACTTAGGTATTTCAAGTTTAGTTTGAGTTACTTGACAGCATGCTGTTTAAAAACAACCTTTTTTTTTTTCTAGATATTGAATAGTTTCTTGAAGTAGTTTCCCGTGAAAACAAATACCAGTGCAGCTTGTTATTAGTTAGATACTGTGAATGATTTGCTAGTATTGCATCGCTATGCTTCATTACTTTTTCCTTCCGTCTGTGCCAAAAATTGATAATTATTCTTAGAATGCTTCAGTAGGGAGGGACACTGTCGTTGGCTCTCACTAGTAAGAGATTTTGTTTCTTGTAGAAAATGTATTCTGCTCTTTCAATTTAGTGTAGTTATTGTTATATTTCTAATGGTATCAAAATTGTTGTACAGAAGTATCATTTTAAGTAAATTTTAAGCTGCACATGACAATAGTGCATCTTTTTAAGTATACTTGCTAGGTCATGAATGTTTGTTATCTGCATTTGACCTCTAAATCAAAACTATTGTCTCTCTACTCTGTCAATAAATATTACTGAATTTTTACCCTTAAATTGTACCTGTCATGGTTTTGTTTTCAGTAATTATGAGAGTTGTGAAAGAAAATAGTCCCTTTTGTTTCAGGAACTCATCACTGTCAAAGGATAGGAATGAGACAAAGGCCAAAGTAGTTAGTCATAACCAAATGAGTACCATAGATGGGCAGGCATCTAAGCTTTTGATTCTAATAGTTGTGGAAACACAAACACATATACTTCAGAAAAATAGTTGCCTTTTAAATAATGCAGTAAAAATTAGAATTTTACATAATGAGATTTGCAAAAAAGAAAGATGGAGTGGTTATTCAAGCGGGGGTTTGTGGAACACAGCTCAGAATAATGACCGTTGAAATGTTTCAATTCAAATTATTGAACCTTGTGACTTTCTAAAGATCTGTTTGCTTTTTTTAGTCTGAGAAAGAAAAAGTTTGAGATTAGTAGCAGTATTTTGGCAAGGTTATTAATAGAAAATGTTATCACTAACTTTTTCTTTTTTGTGTAATAACTATTTATTTTATAATGTGCATGTTTATGCTTACGTTTTGAAGGTGCAACAGTTCATTGATTTGTAGACATGTTTACCTTGTCATTGCTTTGTAATAATCCAAATTAACTGGTAAATCTGTATTTCTGAGCTTGTGAATTCTTGTGATTATCTTCAATTTTTTGTATTTGAACTTTCAGTATTTTAGAAGTTTGAGTAATTCTTTTGGAACTGCATTTATATGATGTATAAGAGTTTAACACCATACTCTACAACAAATGGATGTCTTAAAATTGTATGCTTAATAGAGTTTAAAAACTAACATAATTAACTCTTCTTTTTTTTTTTTTTTATTTTTTTAAAACCTGAGTAATTCTTGGCAATCTTTAATGTGTATTTTTATAACATGCTATTTCTGCAAACATAGTTAATGTTAATGTTGTTGTCTTGTGTGTGTTCCTTGTCTTCTTTCATCCAGCCCGGCTTGCCTGCTCAGAACTTCTCGATGTCGGTTACAGTTCCAGTGTCCAATCCCAACACTTTAACCTACAGTAACCCAGGGAGTTCCCTCGTATCCCCATCACTGGCAGCCAGTTCGTCGTTAACGGACACAACCATGCTCTCCCCACCTCAGACCACCCTGCATCGGAACGTATCACCTGGGGCACCTCAGAGGCCACCGAGTACTGGCAATGCAGGTAAGATTTCAGTACTGTTGTGCTTTCCTTTTATATACTCTTTTAATTTTTTTTATTAAATTAAAAAACCCCACAAACAAAAAAACCCCCAAGTAACAGGTTCTTAATGGTATTGGTGCTTCTTCTTTTTTGTAACAGCTTAAGTTTTGAAGTACAAAATGATATGATACTGTAATGAAAGCAAGTTAGTTTAGCGCTCTGGCTTATTTTTTTAGGTGGAATGCTGGGCACAACTGACCTCACAGTGCCAAATGGAGCTGGTACCAGTCCAGTTGGTAAGTGCGGTATTATGTCTTTGTTGAAAAATAGTATTGTGGTTTTAGTTTCACAGTTACTCAAAAGCAATTTTTAATTTTGACTGTTTTGAAGAATTGGGTTTGGAAAAAGAAAGGTTGTAATTTTCTTAATTGCCTTGTAATTGTCAAGTCTCATAAATTCTTATCAGGCATTTAACTTTTGACTACCATGCCCTTTCCAATTCAGTAATATTTGCATTTTTTTATTTTAGTGGGTTTCAGTAGTAGCATGCTGCTCTTGCTTTTGTGTTTCTTTACAGGTGTAATTTCAACACTCTAAAGAGATCTTATGTTTGCCATATTTCTTACTTTGTATGAAATTCACTGTGCTTACTAAACTATTACACTAAAGATAACTGAGCTGTGTTCTCAACTTTAGTATTCACAAGACCTGGATGTTTCATACTAGTTGTGGTGCCAATCAAAATGAAGAAAATACAGACTGTATTGTTTGTATTGCCATGTGTATCTTGCTAATCGTTTTCTAGCAGTTATACAAAGAAAGCTGATAGCTAGGTTCTCTCTTAATTTTGGAAGGTGATCAGAATTTCTTTCAAAAACAAATGAGAGATCTTGCCAAAAATAAAATTCACAGTATTTTTTGGTCTTCAGTAAAAAGATATGATAGCACTTTTTCATTTAAATAATATTTTGTCTCCCCTAAACAAAATTTAGTACTCTGATAGAGGGCAGGCAGCCACTGAAATTTATCAGGCCACAGAAAGACAAAATAAATGACAGTTCACCTACTTCCTTCATGTTCCTTCCATTCCTTCAGATGTCTTGGTGACTGAAGGTCAATTTTGCAAATACACATAACTCTCCTCAATATGTGTTCATAGCAAGGAATTAGAGAAGCAACTGTTGACCTTTCAGTATTTGCCCACTGGCTACTTAGTGTGGCAACTGGGAAAAAGTTCTCTGAAGATAAAGTCAGGCAATTGAATTTGTGAATAAAAAATGCTGCAACTACAAGGCTGAAAGCACAGGGTTGGCTTTCCACTCTTCATCCATTCTTTGGATATGAGCAGTAAAGATATGAAATATTAAGGTGTGGTTTCCATCAGGTAAGCAAGATTTTAAATAGAGGAAAGTTCCTCAGTTGAAAAAAAGATGACTATTTTTAGAAAGTGTGGAGGTCAGCTGTTGATTTCCATAGTATTTCTCAAGTCAGACTAAATAAGTTTATTATCAGGCCGTTTCAGGCCTCTTTTCCAAAATCAAGCTTCAGTAACAGCAGCCTCAGATTTAAGACTCCTTCTTTCAATAAGCAAATAAAACAGTTGTTTACAGCAATTGCTATAGAATATTAAACTGTAGAAATACCCAGTTACAGCAGCTTGGTGAACATATTTAATGCAGTAAAATGTTTTCCTTGTTGCACTTATTAATAGTTTATGTGAAAAGTCAAAATGTACCACTTATCTCTTACTTTCCAGAACACCCAAAATGTTATACATATACCCACTCATTTCTAGAAAGATTTTTCATACCAGTGTGTGTTGTGGCTATACAAGAACAGTGGAAGGTCTATAAGAAGCATCTCTAGTGAAATTCAAATACCTAGTTAACGCCAGGATATTAAGCCACAGAGTACCCTGAGTTGTCAGAGCTCTACTTTCTACTAGGACATGGCATGGCTTCTTTTAAATGCTGTCAGGTGCACAGTAACCTTCTCTATTGCAACCAAAATTGAGAAACCATACATAACCAGATAGAGTAAATCTGCTAACTTGTCAATTTGAGCTTGACAGCTGCCATTAAAGTGTGTATATCAAGTTAATTATGTCTGCAGACAACAATGGTTTTAGTTTCTTGCTACATTTATTGTAGAATTCACTTTAAAAAATATATTTTCTTCTTTTAGCTTTCAATCTTTTCTTTTAAACTTCTCAGGAATGGAGAATTCTCCTATGGATATAGTTGTGAAAGTTCATGTGTCAAATTTGCAGCTCACAATTTGTAGGAGAGATGTCAAAGATAAAGATGGAGTACTGGCATACCCATATTCCCAGGTATTTCCTTATAGACAAAGGAAAAACCCAAGTCTTACTCAACATTATGAAGTTTTGAGCATTTGAGATCTTGTTCTCATTTCTTTGAAAGATACTTATACGCCTTTATCTCTGAGTAAAAAGCAAGTAAAGGTTATCTTGCAGAGTTGAGACTCAGTTCAAAGAGAGATGTTGCATAAAATGGCTCATATTTAGTTCACATGAGTCTTTTTCTCAACTCCTGTGTAACTTGATTGGAATAGATATGATTTGCTTTAGCAGTCAATCTGCCAACCTAACAGTTTTTCTGTGGAAAATAACGTAGAGTAAAAATATCTGTGCGTTGTAGAAAAGATTGGTTGGTGTTTTTTTATGTCTAGAACAGAAAATTTTGTGATCCTTTTATAATACTGAGAGCTTGCTTCACATGCAGCTGTCATAACTCTTGAAAAAGCATTTTTATTTTGTAATATTTTTAAAATTTTACCCACCACATAAAAAACATTTGCTGAAAATTTTTACTTGGCAAGTATATCGGTTTTGAGAGGAGGAAAATGTCTGGCATTGTAACAGTGTTTGCTTTTGAGCTACTTTATTTTTTCTATTAATTAGATCAAATGTTTTGGAGCTAGAATTTTCATGATACTGTTGCCCCTGGTCAGTGTTAAACCCTGTTCAGTTTGTGATGGGCATCTAACAAGCTTCAAGAATCTCATGTCACCAGGATGTGTACAACTTGCTATTCGTTGTCAACGTCATCATGGCTTGAACACGTGCTGCATGTCTATATTGCTCCTTTCAAAAGGCTGTGGATTCTAATTAGGCAAAGCATAGCCTCACTTGCTCCGAGTACCCAAATACTGGGCAGAGTTTCCTTTACTTTGAACTGAAAGGACTTGATGGGTGGATCACCTTCAAATTTGTCATAAGGAGGTCAGCTTCAGTGTGTTCCAGTAGATTCGGTATTATACCTCGAATCATCCAGAGGTTGCCAATGAAGTGCACTTCCAGTGAAGTTGTCCCATCCTTGAGGACTCCTGAGAATCAGAAAGGCTCAAAAGAAGTACCACTGTTACCCAATCTCTACTTTTTCTTCCATACCTTTCACATATGGCATTGAGCTAGAACCACGCAAAGGACCTGAGCTGGTTTTCATTGCCAAGACTGCATGAAAACCATAAACGCTGAGACCTTTGGACTAAGATGAGTTCCCTAAGTTCTCCCCAGTCTTAGGTGATTTTGAAGTTGTTGGAGGTGGAGGCTTTTTATGATCTTGCAGGGACACAGTATTATCTGTCTATACATTTCTTCGTCAGTGAAGTAGCCCTTCTGGTCAGATGCAGATTATGGACCCATTTAATCTTCTGGGAAATTATCTTTCCTCTTCACAATTTTATCATCAGGAGGATGGATGAGAAAGATCTCGTCTTTTTAAATACTGAATTTCTCCTTTTTGTTCCAGAGCTGTATTTTCTCTAAAGTCCTCACTAATCTTCAGATTCTGAGAATGTGAAGTAACTTTAGGAATACTGAATTTCTTTGGAATAGAGCTGAAGGATATACCTGCTTGAAAAACTGTTGTCTTGTGAGCTATTGGATCTCTATTAAGAGCTAATCTAGATCATGTGTGGTCTTTTATCCTGGCCTCCGGAAGGATTATACAGAAGTCCAACTGTCAGCTTGCATGTACCTGCAAACTGCTTGTTTATTGCCAGAAAGGGATCAAGACAGAGAACTGTGAAAGGCCACACCTGTAAATGCTTCTCTTCATCCTAAGGGCTTGCCTGATTGGGAGAGCTTTTTCTGCATGTCTGAGGATAAAAGAATCTTTTGGCTTGGTCTTGCACAAGTCTGAGTCAAGTGGCTAATATGCTGCAATTCTTAAGAGTACATCAGAAGGCTTCAATAACAAAACAGCTTTCTGTGCATACCTTTCTATTCATGTTGTTTTATTAAATGAGAGACACCTCAATGAGAAGTATCCAACTAACTCTGGAAAAACATACCTCTTGCAGGAATTTTGCTTGAAACTGGATTGATGCTATCAGCTTCTTCCTTAAGAAAACAGACTTTCTTCTCCCTCCACCCCCACTCAAACTCACCAGCCTGTATCATCTGAATCAGCTAAAAAGATTGGCACTGTTGTTGTAGATGACCACCTTAGGCAAGCAGCTGTAAACCTTGAGCATATTCCTACTTAAGGTTATGCGTTACTGGTGGTATTTCTAATCTGCTATACTTGCTCTTCAGTGAGACAGGTAGTATCTGTCGTGGGTAGTCTTTCACTAGACAGAGCTTCTCACTTCCTAGCTTGTATTGAAAGGGCTTTGACTTAAGAAGGTATGTTCAAGTGATGCTAAATACAGTGGACAAAGGTTCTTGCTCTGTAATGTCAATAGCGTTGGCATAATGTTTTACCTCACTGATTTTTAAGACGATGCAGGTAAATACAACAGTTAGTGTTTCATCCTTCTCCAAGGAAGAAGTTGAAGGATCCCTGAAGAACACTGAGAGCAGCCTATTTACTCTCACAGCTTCCAAGCTGTCCTCAAGGAAAAGGAGTACTGAAAGTGGACCGCAGACTGTCTGTTTCACAGGGTGCAAGCTGACCCCTTTTCTTTTGCTGGATGTTGTCAGCATGTAACAAAGTTTGATCCATCCATCCTCCTCTGATTACATCAGCTCACAAGAAATGACTGGCTGAAACCAGCATGAAAAACATGCTGGTAGAAGAAAGCATTTGGGGTGGGGTTTGTTGTTGTTGTTTTTTAATTGTAGCAATCTCTCCTTGGAAACCATCCATCCACATGTGGTCAGTTCAACCCCTGAACTACCCTTAGATTTCAGTTGAAATTTCATATATTATGTGTGTTCATTACCTTACTGTAATTTCTGATTTACTAAGAGGTACAAGACAATTCTGGTTAGAATTTGCCACGTGTATAACAAATTATTAATCTCCCATCTGGATTAAAGTATTGCAGCATATCTGTTTGTGTGAAGTCTCAACTTTTATATAATGTCACCTTGCCCAGGATACACCACCACACATACTCAGATGTTCTAAACATATCACTTCTGTCATCCATTCTTTACATTGGCTTTGTATAGATACATAGACATCAACAAGTTCAGAAAGTAGAACTCTGATTTCATTACCTGTAAACCGTGTAGTTGACAAAAGACCTAAGAGGGATCCAATTGCCACTGCTAATGTTTCACCCAAAGTTGAATAACATTTAGATGCAGAAGCAGTATGCCTTTCTTTTAGGTTTGCTGCTGCATTCTGAATAATAACCCTGGTCTTGAAGAAGGCCCATTTAAATTCTAAATATCCTTGAAAATTGTCTCTCCTTGTATGTAGCTTTAGGCAAAAAAAAATTCTCCAGCAACCTGGGAAATGATGGGGTTTTTTAGTTTTGTAACATGAGTAAGCATTCCCTTGACACTGCCATGTGTATTTCTTTTTGCTGCATTTCAATATCTAAAGTACTGCCTGAGAAGTATAAATCTTACGTTAGACATGTTTCAAAATCTTATATTACTGTCAAAGGTATATTTTAATTCTAATCATAGTATTATCTGAAGTATTGATTTGTAAAGATCAGTGGAAATACAGTTATTTCAGCTTCCTTGAGATGTTATAGTAAATTCTTTCCAAAGCTGTCAGAGAACTTAAGCTTTTTGAAATGATGCTAGAATCAGCAGTGATTTCTGTGCAAAGCTGAAAATGGTATGAAGAGCATATGCTGGGTTTTTTGGGCAGGGGGGTGGTTTGTTTGGTTGTTTTTTTTTTTAATTTCCACTTAAAGCTATCATATTACAAAAAAAAAGTAAATAAACCGAGCAACTAATGCACATAGAAATGCTACTGTTGTATTTACTTGCAATACGTTTCTCCCCCTATACCCCACCCTGCCCCGGTCCTACATGTAAATGTTTTTCTTCAATAGATTTTTATCTGGTCTTCTAGATGCATAGTGAATTGATGGCTTGTTGCAAGCACAATTTTCAGTTTACTTCTAATTATGTGACATTTGTTGGGTTGTATGATGTCATTTGAGGCATAAATATTTATTCACTACCATTCTTATTTTTGCTTAATCTTATATTGCTTAGCTGCTTGCCCATAATTATTTTCCAAAACTCCGTATAACTGTTCAATTTCTCCAAAGATGAACCACAAGAAAAGATTAATGGCACCAATGACTATAACTTATTCCTTGAGTAGTAATAAGTACATGGAGTACTTTCTAGCCACGTGTGTTCATTGTTTCAGCTGATGTGATTTATATAGTGAAATATGAGTCTGGCTCATGTAATTGAATGCTATGTCTTGGGCTGCAGGACGATAAATGAGATTAAGCTGTATTAGTTTCTGAAGGCAGAATACACAGTTGTTATAATGGCTGGGTTTTAACATTTAGCTTCAGAAAAGAAGTTACTTCAAAAGTAAACATTTTCTGACTGAACAAGAAGTAGGCTAATGTACATTGGCAATGTTTGTTATCATAAAATCTAATTAAATTAAGATTCATGTAACTGAGAGCTTATCATCTTTGCATTGGTGTATGTTTTCCAAAGAAGTGTTTTGAACATGCTTTCATAGTCTGTTTTAAAGAATTAGAGTTAAATAAAACTCTTCCGATGGAAGTAAAACCAGTAGTCTTATTTTACACTTACATAGGATTTCATATTCTGTTTCCATTTTCCAGTTTGATAGTGTTTTTAAACATAAAGTAATTGTCTTCGGAGAAGATCTATAGTGGGAAGGGTAGATACGATTTCTGTATTATACAAAATAGTAAGTAGAATTTATGGGGTTCTTAAAGCCTCAGTTTGGCAAACTGCTGTATAGTTGCATCATCCTGTAATCATTATCTTTTTCTGGCTCCTGACCGCTTTTAGTTACCCTTTCACTCTTAACTTATAATTTGATTTTCTTACTAGATTATTAACAGGAAAAAAGGCTTTAAGTTTCATATTAAAAAAAAAATATTCTACAGTCTTATTGCAGCCCCAGCATACGATTCTTCAAATAATCAATATAGATACTCCAGTGTTTGCTAAATGTTCAATATTTGCTATTTATAACAAAGGGCTGCTATTGGATTAATACCCATAGTACTGCACACTTAATGACGTTTTTTGTTTCTCCTGTTCTTAATATATTTTTTCTAAATACTCATTTTAAGAAATACTCAGCCTTTTGTCAGAATAAATGCTTTGACTCTGTCCTGCTGCTGAATGATACTGTGCAGAGAAGGCAATGGCAAGGATTTTGTTTTTGACAACACCACTAAAAGCATGAAATGTTTCTGAAGGATTGGCAGAGCCTTCTAATAAGGGCTGCAGGAAGTGACTGTATTGGGTGTGGAAGAAAGACACTGTCCAGATTTAACACACGAGCTACTGAAATATTTGAAAACATAGGACAGGAAATGGTATCATAGGATAGACTAAAATGCTATACAGAACTCCATTGTTTATACAAAGTGTTATTGTTCTGAAGTTTAAATTCAACTCAGAACACCACAGCTTTGGCAGATAAAAGGTAACACTGACAGCCTAGTGAGTAGTAAAATACCATGTATTATTAGATTAAAGCCCAGACTTTACTTTTTATAACAATAAGTTCTTTAAATGTTCTGGCATTTTTTGCTGAAAATGGAAGATACTGTAACCATTTTGTAGATATAATTTGAAAATTACATTATTTTCTAATGATTTTTCTCCTTCACATCTGTTTCCAAATCCACTTCGTTTTTACTCTGTCCGTTGTGCAAGATTCCTCTTGCAATCTGATGCTGTGTAGGCTGTCTAATGTTACGCTCATTTATAATGGATAGGTATTGATGCATAACTGTATTTAACAAAACCATGATTCTATGAAAACTGTTTCACAGTTTCAGGAACCTTAGGGGTAACACAGAACTTAATTTCTCTTTTTTGGCTGGTTCATTTTTCTGTGTGACCTAGCTGTGGCTAGTTTTCTCCTACCAGTCAATAGTATATTTAGCTCTGGTAGGTATTCTTAGCTCCAGCCCAACTTTTCTGCCTCTATAACTAAATTTTATCACTAACCTAGAAGAATCCCAATAAATTCTGCTGTTTTCAGCCGAGGAATGTAGATGCTTTAATCATGAAATGAGTATTTGCTGTGGTTTTTAATACAGAAGGAAGAATGCTGACATAAAAAGCTTTTTCTTCTTTCTGCTGTGTTCCTTCTTTCCCCTGTAACTTCCGATTTAAATGGTAGATCCTCAGAAAACGTATTCCCATACCTCCCATACAACTGCTTCAGGAAAGTACTAAATTAGAATAACTCCTCCTTGCTCTGCTAACCTTGAAAAACTCAAGGGACATATCAGATCATCCACGTATGGTCAGGCTTTTGACACAGTAGGAAATCCACAAAGAAAGTAAATCCAGAATTTGAAATCCTGGTTTTACAGTTGTGAATTTACTGCTCATCAATATGTGAACAAGAATACCGTGGTTGCAAATTCTACTAAGTTCTACCTACTTACAATTTTTTTCTTCAAAAATATTTAGCAAGAACTTTATTTCCAAAAGACCTTTGTAAAACATCTTCACATCAGCACAAGAGCTTTGTTATAATTCTTACATTAATCTTTGCTTTTTCCATTTCTAAATTGATAAAACAATATGTAGCGTTCTATTTATGGTGGACAGGGAAAAGGTGAGGATTGCATTTGGCAGTTCCCCCACCATGTAACAAGGATCAGTAGTAATGGCGGAGGCTCCTTCATTAGCATCCTGGTGAATTCACACCTAGGTTCTCAACATACACTAGATAAGTATCTTAGCCATACCAGTCACCTTCATGAAGTGTTGTGCTGTTATTGATACATGTTATTGTTCCTCATTCCTGCTAAGCTTTTAAAAGCATTAAAAATTTTGCTAAAGAAGGTAGAATGTGACACTGACAACTTTCTTATTTTAATTGCTTTTAGATTAATATGTATTTAATCTAATAAAATTGGATTGGGCATAGGGGCTTGTTCAAATTAGAATAATAATACAGAATTTATGCCAATGTGGCTCTACAGGCTATTAGAAGAGAATTTCCCACACAGTGAACTTTGTGTAATAGACTTTTCCCTGAATTGTGACTATAAAGGCTGCTTTCAGAACTGCAATGTTAGTATAAACATAATCTTACTATGAATTGTATTTATTTATACACAGACATACACAAGTTCTGTAGTGTGAGTATAGGGTTCCCTGTTGTGAAATTCCCCTTGCTTAATTTTTTTTGAATTTGCAGCTGAATAAGGTGTGTGTGTGTTTTGGGAATCGTTGCTATAAATATGATAAAATCATTGGAATGTGGCTTTAAAATTTTTTTGAGAAATATATTTTGGTTAACATGATTGGTGCTTTTGCCAGTACAGGAAAATAGCATACTAGACACTTAACCGTTTTACTGTCTTGTTACTTTTTTCTGATCTGTTTTGAGTGTAAGCTAAGGCCTGTATCTTGAGCGTATTCAGCTTTTGGAGATTTCCATGCTGAAGCTGGGACCTGTAGGCTTTGGCTTGTCTAATTCTACTTAGAATCAGTATCAAGAGTAAGGTAGAGAAAGACTTGTATAATCGATGGGCATAAATGACGGGTATATCTGTGTCCAGAGCTTGGAATGAATTTGCAGGAAAAGGATTTTTTCCCCTCATTGTTGCTCAATATAATAATCAGACAGTATGTATTTTTGAGAGTGAAATTAATTTTATTAGAGAATAGATACTGGAGTCCTGCAGATCTTGAAGATATTTGAAGAATATGTTTTAGAAAGAGAGACTTTAAGAGCTGATCTTTTTATTCTCGCAGGCAACAACTCAGTATAGTTCATGTTCTGTGGGGATGAAGTGGGGTTGTGCAAAAGCACACACTTTTTTGCAAGCTCAGCCTGCAGGAACTTCAAAGGGCAAAATAAAAAAACAACAGATGTTATTAGAAATAGCTCTTTGGCAATATGCTCTTCTCAGCGTTTAAGCTGCCACAGCATGCCCTTGAGGTGGTACTACCTTTACATATTGATCTTCTGGTGAAAGTGGTTTTTGTTTGTTTGATTATTCAATACCGTGCTTCTTGTGAGAAGTTTGTTGTTGGAAGTTTTACAAAAGAAGTATTTCGTAATTTGTACATGTGCACCAAGATTTTGTATTGCTACATCTCTTCAGTCTTACAGTACATTTGTGTTTCCTCTTTCAGGAAATGGGTTTGTGAATTCTCGAGCTTCACCAAGTCTACTCGGAACTACTGGTGGTGGGAATGGCTTAGGCAAAGTCATGCCTACAAAGTCTCCGCCTCCACCTGGAGGAGGTAATCTTGGAATGAACAATCGCAAACCCGACCTCCGTGTTGTCATCCCACCCTCCAGCAAGGGTATGATGCCACCACTGGTAAGTTAAAAACATTTCTTCTATGACTGGCTTTGTAAAAATGAAGTGTTCTGTCCACATAGACAGGGAGAAACTATCTCATCTGCTTACTGTAGCTTACAGAAATAGAAAGGTGTTTGTATTCTGAAATTTTACCAATGAAAATCTAAGTTATAAGTTGATACCTTGGGAGAAGTTAAATTTGTAAGGATTTTTTTTTTTTTTTTAAGTGTAAAATAGCAGTCTGACCTAAATGTGGTTGAATGCAATCCTAGAGACATAGATTGGGATTTTGTTGTTTTCAGTTGACATCTCACTGACTTGGTGCAAAGAACTTTGTTGGTTTAGAGGATGTGGGCTTTAAAAAAGGTTACGCAGCATTCTGTGGAGGAATGGCTGATGTTACTGGTGATGTGAACTCTATTAACATGCCCTAAAGCACACTTTGTACCTGTTTTTCATGGGTCGTAATTTTTGTGGGATGTAAAATGTGGCTTCAGTGGTAATGATGGTCTGAGAGAAATGCTTGTTTGATGTGGTGTGCTGGAATGCAACCTTGTGTGTCCTATGGTAGATGTTATGTCTCCAGTGAAGGCATAAGAGAGTAACGAGGATCAGGTTCAGTCCCTATTTGTGTACTTTTCAATACCACTGTGCAGTTTGGCATGTTGGTAGTAATGTTTGTTCAGCCTAGATTTGGAATAGCACACGAGTTTCGTGTCAGGCATGAGGCAACCACAGCATTGAGAGCAAAACAGGTCTTTCAGGAAGAGTTACTCAATTTTTCCTTTAATTTGGTTGGTCAGATCCTTTAGTCTTAGTCTTTCACTGTCATGTAGAAATTTTAAATATCTGTGTGTATGTTTTCTGTTTTCTGTGTATGGAAGAATGAACCATAACAAACAGGAGCAGGATATAAACAATACAAGTACTCCGTATAGTTCCTACTTGTTTTTAAAATACCACAAGTGCTTACATTTGTTACTGGTATTCATGATGAATAATACAAAATTAATCCAAGTAACAAAAACTGTAATTATTCTCAGGGTAATGATTCTTGAAGTTTTAGTTTTTTCTAGGAATACTGAAGTGTAGAAGACATAGGAAATACGCTGGCTGATTATTAAAGTGAAAATTACACTTTTGAATTAATTAGAAATAGATACAAGAGGAGGATCTTGTTAATGCTGTTGTTCTAATGTTAGTAGTGTACAGTACCTATTTACTGTTGTTAAGAACAACATAATATTCAATTTAGGTTTTGTCTGTCTTTTTGAGGCAATTGGAAAGAGATTTCAGAGTAGAGATGCTGGGTTGGTATGATGGTTGTATGTGAAAAATATTCTGTTACTAAGCTGGATGTTTATTAGATCAGTCCATCCAGAAACTGCTGTGCTCTGTATCTACATGTGTTGTCAACGTGTAGCTGTGTCCTTGTTTTTACTAAGCTCTTTCTGCACTAATTTTGCCAAAGCATGTGTTCTTTCAGTACAGTATTTTCTAATTGACCCAAATTATGTAAAGTATTATACTTCCTAGTAGTATTATTTACAGAATCAGGTGGCAAATTCACATTATTAATGAAAATAAATAAAAATCCTGAAGCACAAGCGTGACTTTTTTTTCACTTTTGAAAGCAATGCTATTTTTAGTAACTGTGTTATCCTTCTTGTTTGCTGAGTACAGTCGGAGGAGGATGAATTGGAGTTGGTGAGTTTGGGCTACTGTTTGATGAGAGAGCGCAAGATGCTGAAAATGTCTTTTACTACAGCTTTTTAACTGTAGTTTCATTACATATATTAAATAATTCCAGTGTTCCCTTGGTAGCAGATGAAAATACATTTGTTTTATCAAACTCAAAACCCAACCAATTCAAGTTGAAAATGCATCCAAAGTCTAGTGCT
Organism: Harpia harpyja; assembly: GCF_026419915.1. NCBI lineage: Eukaryota > Metazoa > Chordata > Aves > Accipitriformes > Accipitridae > Harpia > Harpia harpyja. The sequence continues at coordinate 19,650,738 of NC_068953.1, read as the reverse complement.
TTCCATTTGTAAACTTCTATTTTTTTCTTTTCCTGAAAATATTTCTGTTTTTCTTGGAGGGAACATTGGAAAAGAGCCTTACAGAGTAACTGTCCATGTGTGTAGGATATTTACTGTCTTTTATGTAAAATATAAATAACCACATCATCCCCTATATTAGTGGAATATTTTTAGAAAGTGGCTTCACTTAAGTTCTTCAGATTGTAACACAAGCCCTGTATTACTTCTCTTATTTTCAAGGAGATTACATCATTGCTGGTGAGGTCACCTTTTTGGAGTTTAGAATTATTTCATCTTGCGTGAGATTATCAAACCACAGGGGTGTTCCCTGTTTACCAAAAGGAATAGGGAATTGCAAACGAATAATTCTACCTTTTTCCAGTGGAAAGATACTCTGCTTTTGAAAGGAAACTCTCGGGATTTGTGTTTTCTCTATTTTTTCCAAAAGGTTTTAACATTTGGCATTCTGTTTGGAAAATAACGTAAGGCTAAAATAATTTGTAACTTATTTTTAGAGCAATTTGCAAATTGTTTAGCTGCTGTAGCACAAACCATGCAGAAGATGCTGCATCCAAGTGCAATTGTAAAGATACACAAAGAAGTCTGCCTATTTACATACCTTGATTTGTTTTTGAACATGGACCTGTTGCTAATATGAGGCTCTTAATTGCATGAAAGCATGCAATGTAGTAGTTTAGATAAACTTCTTCATGAATGCATGCTGTTGGTTGATTTTTACCTTAAATGTTAGCAATAGATTTACAGAAGTAAGGGGAAATGATTTTTGAAAGTCAGTATTGGAGTTTTTATGGTTTATTGGAATGACTTGCTAATTGAGCAGTTAAACAGCTATCATGCATGTTCTTCTCACCTTTATAGAGAAGTGTCTGGTTTCCAGTGCAAGTAGTAAAGCTCTAATTCAATGCAAAAACACTTAATCAAAATATCATTGCAATTGGAATTAATGCAAAAGCCCTTGAATTAAGGTATTCTTGCCTGCTAAAAACTGCTATGCTCTTTGCAGCGTGAAATAATGAAGCTTGCTGACGGTGGCAGGTTGGTTTATGGATACTGTATGGAGCGTGGTCCCTCTAGTGGTTTTAAAAACTGGGCTCATCTGTTAGGGGAGGAAAGCTCACACAAAGAAAACACAGTAGTGTCTTCCTCAAACGTGGTAAAGGAAGTACACCTGCAACGTTACATCTCATTATGCTAATTTCTGATGCTAATTCAAATGCTAGAAAGCAGTTCCAAACCATGTCTGTGAACATTTATTCTGTATAGTTGGAACTGAGCACTGAATATGAAAAATGGGTAAGAACGGTAGCATAGCATGAAATAAAGATATTGAATTTTTCCTGTTACTGCTATCACTTGCACCAGGTTAAAAAATAATAAAGAATTAATTAAATTTGTCACGAATCTTCGGCTGAATCTCCGAGTACAACAAATATTAGACACATCTAAGTATTTCTTAGTGTCTTTGTATGGCTGTATGTTCAGGAATTATATTCAGAAATAAATTACCTCAGAAAACCACCTTTATTAGCCACTCAATAAAAAAAAAAAAAAAAAAAAAAAAAAAAAAAAAAAAAGAAAAATCCCATGGGGAAATCCTTTGGTCTGGATTGTTTCCCAGTATACTCCTCTTAACTTTTCCATTATACAGTAATCCCAACTTTATAGGCTGCCATCCAAGAAAGCTTTGGAAAAAGGTCAACTCCTGACACACACAAAAAATCTGCTCTAATAACATATCTTTATGCCAGATAAACTTCATCTAGCGGAGATTTTCAGAAGTACGTAAGTGATTTAAAGGGATAAATTACACAGAAAATCAGTGGGACTTTCTCTGTGACTTAGAGCTTTAAAATCTGGGAGCTCTGAAGCAGAGTGGGTACATCTGCTGAACAAATGCCAAAGAGCCTCCAAATTGCTACGAGGCTCAAAGGTGGGCTTTCAACAGACAAAGCAGAGATCAGAAGCTGGCAGCCAGTGGAAGGTTGTAGCTAATCTTAATATAGTGCTGTGGTATACTTTTTTTCTTTAAATTAGAAAGATACAAGCTAAGGATTGATAATGCTCAATTCATCTTCATGTGTTTAAGCTTAAAATTGAATACAGCCCTGTTTCTGTACCTGCTCATTCTGTTATTATAAAGGGAATCATGAATTTTTAATACTGCTAGCTCTCTCAAGATCAGAGTGGAGAAGAAAATTAAGTGCTGCAGATACTGAAATACTTATATACCTGTCTGAAATAAGGAAAAAGTAGTAGTAGCTTCAATCTTTTAAAGCTAGGAAATGGAACTCTACCAAAGAGATGAAAAAAATGCTACTATTGTAGCAAATGTTTTTTCAGAGGTAGAGAGACGCTTGCTTTAAAAACATATTTCCAGCAGTTTGAAATCCAGCTTCCCTAATCGGGAATGGTTCTGTAAGAATGTAGAAATACAGGGTGTAGAGACTTCTACTACTTCTAGTATTTCTAAGACTTGTGTAGGTAAAACTAAGTATCTGTTTGAAAATAAAAGCATGTAGCATTTCCTGTTCTTGACAGTATCTGGCATGGCCAAATTTGTTGAACTGCATATTGTGAAGGAAGATTTAAAGTTGCCTCCATGAAGAGTAGTATATTCTGTGACAGAGCAGCTTTGCTGTCTGGTGGTATTCACCACAGTGTTTAATATGTTTTCTAAACAGCAAATTTGGTTAAAGAGCTTAATTTGCGTGATATGTTTGCTACACATGTTCATTCTGGTATATGGGAAAGACAGACTGTTATTAAAAAGCCACATTGTGCCTACGGTTAGATAATCTGAGACAATCTACTTTAGCTATTTTTCCTGTTCAAAAAGCACAGTTGCTCTGTGTGCACTCAGATGTCATTTGCTTTGAAACCTATCTGCATTATAACAAGTACTCTCTCGGTTTCTCAGGAACCATGGGAACAGCAAGATTATTTTATCACTGCAGTCTTATCAAATTTAGAAGATCTCTGTGTTCCTTTCAGGACAGGTGTAGTCAGCACAGTGTCAAAACTGGCAGCTAAAATTTTGAAAATTGGATAAACAGCTGGGAAGTGGGAGACTCTTTTCTGGTGGAACTGCACCTCGCCATCTGTGCTAAAACCCCTTTAGAAAATAAGACTAAAACCTCTTAAATCACTTAAGAACTTCTGAGAATTGTTGTGTATATCCCTAAGAAATTGCATTTATTTTAATGTCCTAGAACTCCAACAATATTGGAATCTGCATGCACGGGAAGTAGACCCGTGAGTCTTAATTTTTCATTTCAGTTTGCCAAGATCATTTTGGTTGTCTTGAAATGTTTTGGCTTGTTTAGAAAATCTATCCTGAACAAAAAGGATGTATTCATAACTAAAAAATAAAGCAAAGAAACACATTTTAATTGAATGCTATTTTTATATTAGCACTTGATTTTCCATTGTTCTAACTGGTATCACAAGACATGTTGTTTTTAATCATTTATAGAATACCCAAAGGATAAGTAGTTCTCAGTCTACACAGCCTCTTGCTACCCCTGTGGTGTCTGTGACAACTCCAAGCTTGCCTCCGCAGGGACTGGTGTATTCGGCCATGCCTACTGCCTACAACACTGGTAAGCATTGTTTTTAATAAGTGGCTTGATTTGTCAGATGTACAAGGCTTTTGTGATTTGTAAGCCCAGAAAATTTGCATTTCTGTGACACTTCACTGTATTTTCGTATTCAGTTCAAATGAAGGCTTTTATTCATCAAAAATGAGCCTTTAGCTTGTAAAATGTGTAAATGTTGAGACTTTTATCAGGAAGAAGCTTTCAGTCAGGTTGCACACGGCTGAATACAGAGACACACAGTAAAATGCATTGCTTACAGCAGTAGTATTCAAGCTATCCATCTGAGAACTGAAATGCCCCACATTTAAGCACTAGTTGATACTTCTGAGCATACTGTCCCTTTCATTCTGCTCTGCTCAGTTCCAACACCAGGTGGGCATCAGATTCTGCTGGGGCTTTCAATTTGCAAAAAAGCCCAGATGTACAAAGCCCAGACAGGGCCTTCTCCTCCTTCTCTTTATCAAGTGAGGTGGGGACTCATGGGGAGGCATTGTCAGCATTTCACCTTTGCGAGTCCCTATTATCTGAAGGACCTTCAAACTACTTTTTATCCAAGATGGGCGTTATGCAAGGAATTTTGTAATATAACTGATAATTGGTTTGCCGGTTTGGAAAGTAGTTCATGATATGGTGCCTCCTACTTTGTCTCCATACCAACAGAGGTAATTTTGATTTCAATCTCAAGGTTCTTTATTTGTTACAGTCCCTGTATGTAATTGGTGAAGGAATTTTTGTGATCATTTCCTTGAAAGGCTGCAGCCTTGGTAGCGTCAGGTTGATTACCATTGATCTGTGATGCACAGTTTAATTTTCAAGTGCACCTGCAGAGAAACTACATTGCAAATAAGTGTCAATAAATTTTGTAAGTCAGAGTTAAAATAGCTACTGGTTAAAACTAAAAAGGAAAACAAAGGAAATAATTCCCCAGTTCACTGTTTTTTAGATGAAGTCTAGTTAAGACTTTCAAATGCAAGTGCTATAATTTGTTAAAACAGGAATTTCTGAATGAGGAGCCACTGTGTTGGCAGTGTTTAAGTCTTATTTGGTAGGCTTTCAAATTCTAAAAAAATGAAAATAAAAAAATTTAACTTCTCTCTTCTGCAACGATAGCTCTTAGGAACAGAGCTACACTAGAGAGCTTCCATTTATAGCTGATCAACTCTGGCTAGACAGAAGGACCCGAGAGTGTTCTTCTCTTCTTTCTATGAATCTGGGAAGATCCATGCCTCCAGCAGAGGAGATTTCCCCAGTAGCGTCTCTTCACTTGGCCTGTATAGTCTTTGATGGCTATACACAAGTAGCTGGCAGGCGTGAGATGCTCAGGAACCTGGGAGGCAGTGGAGGGCATACTAGGAAGGAATAAATTACTTTTCCTTAAGGAGCCACTGTGTTGGGTTTACGTGGCAAGGTTTTGGGGGGGGGGGGGGGGGGGGGGGGAGACAGGGACACACGCAAGCCACAGGGGTGGCTTCTCTGAGAACAGATCAGGAGCTACCCCAGTGTCAGACAGCATGTTACAGCCAGCTTCAAAATGTACCTGCTGCCGCCGCCTGAAGCTGAGCTCATCAGCAATGCTGGTGGCACCTCTGTGATAATAAATTTAAGAAAGGGTAAAAAACACTGCAATGGCCTATTGTCAGTGGCCTAATGTTCTTACTTTTGTGCAAAGGTCAGGACAAATCCAAAAAAACTTCAAGGTTTGTAGAAAATGACCAAAACCTGAGTGATATAGAGGTTTTGGAATCTTCTTTGTTTTTTGCAAGGAGGGGCGCTGTCAGGAGTCTGTAAGGTTGGAAGATGAAATAGAGCAGCCATCCATTCATAATAATTCCCCCTCCCCCCCCCCCCCCCCATGGGATTTTATACATTTTTCTCCACTTTTACTAGCTTGGAAAGTCTTCACTACAGTTTTTAGTTTAGACTTGTAGCCATCTTCCAGTCAAACAACTCAGGTCTTTCTGTATCTTTCTGCATTAACGTGCTCATTAACGGACATCTACTACCCTTCGGCCACTTTCTGTGTGGGTTTGCCTCCGAGGCACTGCCCCAGGCAGTTACTGTCATGCATGAGGTTTGCATTTTGAGAGGGACTGTTTAGTCATCAGCAACAGTAAATACACTGTGGGAGCACCCAACTAAATTGTTGAAAATTTATGCAAATAATCACTACCCCAAGGGGGTTAAAGTCTAAAGAAATGAATGAAGGAGAAGATGGGGTTGCAATAACAGTAAAATGAGCAGAGTGAAGAATTGTGCTTGGTGACTTGTTTTGGATTATAAGCTTAAGTATGAATTTGCTGGACATACAGATCTTGGTTTGATACTTGCCACAAAGATTGTTTGTATATTGCATTTAATGGCTGTTTAAAGTAAACAAGTAGTTCTGGTCCCTGCTCAGAAGACCCACACGGAGTTTTACCTGTCACCTGACAAATCCCTTCATTCTCTCATGCAGTCTGATATTGTTTTAGGAAGCACTGTTGTGTGCGTCCATCATCCAGAATAACCTGTAAGCTGATGACTAAAACATCAAAAAGATGAGAGGGGCTGTAGTCTGAATCTCAGGAAGCAGCAAAGATGATTGAAACTGCTGTCCTATGCAATGGACAAGTGCTGTTACCACGGGATATGGTTTTTAAAAAACAGCCCATTTCCTTTGATAATGCAATGATTTGTGAAAAGCTTTTAGCCTTTAGTGTTTTTCAGACACTTTAAAATTGTTTCTATTAGATTTGAGCCTTTCAGGGGATTTGCAAAAAGAAATTTGATGTCGAAACCAAATTGTCATCTGGGTACTCTTAGGGTAGTCACCACTTACGTAGCAATTTCAGTTTTGCAGTTCAAGGGCTAAGATAAAATTTAGATACCTAAATTGTTTTTCTGGATTGATAGGGTTTTTTTTCAGGGATGGAAGGGATAGATTCACCTCTTAGATCCTTAATTAAAACGTTGGATATCAGTTTTGCACAAATACACTATTTTATATAACTCATTTTGCTGGAGAAGTATTCTTTCTGCAGATTACTAGAGGAAGGGCCAGAATGAACAGAGTTACTTGTTCTAAAACAGTCTAGGCATTTTTAAAAAACATTCAAAAACCACAGAGATCAGTTAAATAGTAACTTACACTTGAGCAGAGCATATCTAGCCATAAATTATATTACTGGCTTTAGGTCAGTTATTTTGCAGAGGTGTGAACTTCAAAGGTATCTTATTGTTAGGGTCACAGCAGTAATGGTTTCCATCACATAGAAGGCACTCTTCTGTCTGTACGACTCTTGTATCAAGTCACTCATGTATAGAAATTGCTGTCTTGCTTTTTTATTTAGGGAAGTGATAGTGCAGCTAACTGTATAGTGGCATTTGTATTCTTTGGAAAAGAATCTCCTCAAACCCCTGTCATCAGACACATTCTGTCCAAAGTACCAGAAGTTAATTGTCCATTATCATAAAAGCTATAATTGCAAAGAAAAAAAATATGGAAGCTGAATTTCTATAAACATTTTCTTCAGGTTTGCTCTTACAGAAATCCCATTGGCACAGAACAGTACATCCATGTCAAGTGTTTGTTTGCTACACGGGCATGTTGTCATAGGTCTGGCTGCTCTGAAGGTTGAATGCATGTCCTAGTCATTGGAGGGCGTGTTTTTTGGCGTGTGGTGTTTGGGGGGGTTTTTGTTCGTTTTTTTGTTTGGTTGGTTGGTTTTTTTTAGTCTTGCAGAAAGGCTTTGGATCCATCAGCTTGGGAAAAATCTTTCTGAATCTGGGCAGAAATACTTGTGAGGGTTTTTCAGGGTTCCAGTAAAAATGTCAACTGAGAGGAAATGAAACCAAAAGAAAAAGGCAGCTTAAGTAGCTTCACCTGCTGGCATGCAGCTGGGATTCCCAAGGTCTTGAGGAAGATTCTTGCAGTGATGCATCTCGGAAGAGCCCGATACCCTGCTGGCACTGGGCTCCTCTTCCTTTGTAGGCTGTTAAAAGGGAAACCTAGAGGTTGTCCGCAGCGAGCAAGCTGGTGGATGGAAATGGCAAAATTGTTCAAGAAAGCTTATCTCAAGAGAGATAAATCACAATGGTGTTGTCATTTTAGGACAATACTAAACAAACAAACAAACAAGACCCCCAACAAACAAGAAAAAAACCCCAAACACAAACCCTACTTAAGCAGAGTTTTTTGGTTCATCTGCTGGCAGTATAAAGTAAGTTTGGCTGCTGGCATTTTGTGGCATTCTTAAGAGACTAGAAATTATTTTAAGGAAGCTGTATTACAAAATAATTAAAAGCAGAGAAGTGTTTGCAGCTTTGTTTTAAAACCTGAAAGAAAACCAGGAGTGATAATGATAAAGTGAAAATGACTTCATGAGAACTGTCTAAGCGCTATAGCCTAGCCAAACAAAACTAACAGCCGGCCATTGGCTGTTGATGAGGAATATGTTGTATTTTCTATTATCCTTTTAAGTTGTATTTCTACATAATAGTATTTTTTTGGTCTAAATAAAGAGGTTTCTTTTGTTTATTTGATACAGAGATGACAATTGAAGCAGATATAAAGTAATGAGTGAAACTGTTGTGGGGAGAGGGAGAATGTGATATGTTAAAGTAAGACTGCACAAACGGAGTGGATGGGAGGGGGTCACTAAGGCTCCCAGTTGCAGTGACTTTGCTCATACCATCCCTGAGGCATCCAGCCCCAGCCCTGCTCCCACACTTCAAAGTTTTCACGCTTGGACTCCTCAGGGTCACTTGCCTTTATTTGTTTTGGGCAGAAAGCCTTTATATTTGTGTGTGTGCGCGTATATCACATTTATTCTCATCTATTTATATACATGTGTGTGTCTGCATATATATATATATATATATAAAAAATATGTACATATATATATATAAACTATTATAAAGAACTTTCTTCTTTATTTGTTTTTCCCTCTTAGATTACTCCTTGACTAGTGCAGACCTGTCTGCCTTGCAGGGATTTAACTCCCCAGGAATGCTGTCCTTAGGGCAGGTATCTGCCTGGCAACAGCACCATCTTGGTCCAGCAGCCCTCAGCTCTCTCGTGTAAGTACACCTGGTAACGTTACAGTGCTGCACCCCGTTGGGAACTTCTGCCACTTCAAGCTGAATAATCCGCACCGGGGAATACTTAGCGCAAGACCTTTTTAATTTCTTGTCTGCTGGCGGTGGTGCATTGCCTTTCAAGTTTTGCTCCTTGGCTGCAAAAGCGTTTGTATTTCGTGTTGTTTGTCCCTTCTGTCAGGTCAGTCCTCAAGCAGACAAGCCGTGTCCCTGCAGGCCCAGCTTCTTGCAAAGGAGTCACCTGAGTCGTGAACTTAAATGTTTGGAAACAGGAACTATTTCTCTTTGGTTTTAACCTCTATAAATGCGTTCAGACCTTTTAATTAATGCTTTTTTCAACTTTGTTTCTTCACTTCAGTAAGTTGCGTTTATTTACATGCTCATTTTGGGGGTGTTGAACCACAAGACCACACCATCACACAGGCACGTGAATTGTCACTTTCTTTTCCTTTTTCTTGTTTTCTTATTTCTGCCTTTTGGTTTTCTTTTTCCCAGTACTGGCAGCCAGCTATCTCAGGGTTCAAATTTATCCATCAATACCAACCAAAACATCAACATAAAATCTGAACCAATTTCACCTCCCCGGGACCGTGTAACTCCCTCTGGGTTCCCGCAACAGCAGCCACAACCGCAGCAGCAGCAGCAGCAGCAAGGGCAGCAGCAACCGCAGCAGCAGCAGCAGCAGTCGCGGCAGGAAATGGGTCGCTCTCCTGTTGACAGTCTCAGCAGCTCCAGCAGCTCCTACGACGGCAGTGATCGGGAAGACCCGAGAAGTGATTTCCATTCACCTGTCGTGCTGGGACGGCCACCGAATTCAGAAGATAGAGAGAGTCCATCGGTAAAACGAATGAGGATGGACACATGGGTGACATAAGCTTGCAGTGTTGCCTCTTCAGTTTTGTGTTCTCAAAATGAACTGTCCTGACATATCTAAATTTATAAATAAGGACATGAAATAAGTATATTTATATGTATATACATACATGCATATATATATCTTCACATGCATATATATGTGCGAGTGTGTGTAGCATACACAAAATCATCAGGCACTTATGACAAACTTCTTGTATAGCTGCAGATGTCCCATGGTAAAATGTAACAGAACAATCCTGTAGGTATTGATCTAGTCTGGCACTTACCTGGACTTGTTGTTTTAATAATATAACCTGTTTTGCAAAGAAACGTTGTACCCGCATTGTAATCCTACCACACTAGATTGCAGAAACCAAGAGGGCTCGCCTGTAGTAATGTCCCTGTGTGTTTTTATTCAAGCTGTATGGTTACTTGTAGTTAAGAAATAATGCTTTGTAGCAGCAGAGCAGTAGAAAAGCAGGAAGAAGAAAGCAATACTGTACATAAAATGACCTTTATATTACCCAACCTGGCATGGGTCTCTATTGCAGAGGGTGCATGGAGAAGGGCTGATGCTATAAGACATACAAAAACAAAAACCCTGTTTTGCACGTGCAAAAAAAAAAAAAACATAGTGTATTGGGTCAAAGAAGTGATTTTTTTAATGAGTGAGAGAGAGACATAGAGAACTCGCATGAAATATTCAGAAAATATTAGCCTAGAAAATAGAACATTAACAAAATAAAATTAATATATTAAGTTATAATTGGAATATGTTTGACAAATTTGTTTTTACGTTCATACCTTTGAAAAATATAGAAACGGATTTTAGCTCATGTATATTTTATATTAAAGAAAACAATACCCTAATGAATTGAAGACTATATATAAAGTTATATACAGTACTTTTGAACACATTCTGCTATGAATTATTTATATAAGCCAAAGCTGTATGTTGTAGCTTTTTTGTAGAGTATAGTTTTATCTTATTTTGACTTTCTAGTTTTTGCTTTCAAAGATGAAAAGGAAAAACTTGCAGGCGGAACCTTGGGGGAAAAATAAGCCATGAACACTTATATGTAAATTTAAATTTGAGCCAAACTCTTTGTGTATATAGCATCCTAAATATATTATCACCTTTGGTGTAAGTACCTATGTATTGTACGTTCACCAGATTAAAAAGTATATTTTTGTGGATTGACGCCAACTTGAAAAAAGGCGAGGTCCTTATTAAGTAGAGTATTCACTGTTTAATATTTACTATTTTGTTAAATATACTGTACTTTCTTTGGATTTTAATTATTATTAATATTATTATCCAGATTTTTCAGAGGGTGTATAAAGGGGTTTTCCCCCTCACTGGTGGTGAATGTGTGCCGTTAAATTGTAATCTCTGTGCTGTATGGTTAAGCTTCATTATACATTTTATATATATGTATATAAATAGCAAAGTGGCAAAAAAAAAAACATCCGGTGTTAAGTTCATCCTGCATAAATATAAAAAATCTGTTACAAGACATTTTAAGGCATCATTTTAAAGCTGCCTCTTCTGAGGAGGAAGAAAAAAAACCAGTGGAAAAACTTGACCTAATTTCTCATGATAGGGAAATAACACATATCAGAGGAGCACAAAAGGTTTTTTAAGTTGGTAAGTGGTTTGGGATAAAGCCCCAGCCGCAGAAGTAAATTTGCTGCTTCCTTGAAGCGGAGCGAGGAAGCCAGAGCCCCATTGTCTCGCAAGGCCTAGCTCAGAGGTTTTGTTGTGGACTTGGATTCAGTAGCGTGATCTTATTTGCAGAGCCTGGCTCTGCGGTCAGGGAAGGGCAGGGACAGCAAGGGCAGTGTCCTCTCTCCTGGTAACTCCTCAGCCCTGCTCAGACCAGTCTGGCTTACACCAGCTGGGTTTGGGGGAGCCCATTCCACTTTGGGGCATGTCCTTGCCTTGTTGAAATCGGGTCTCTTTCCAGGTCCTTGCTGTGCATCTCCTCTCCCTGCACCTGCGAAGCTTCTGTATGGGGAACCAAAAACTAAATCTTACTGCTGGGAGTTCTTCTTCTGGGGAGGAAACTACCTGCAGTGCTGTTTTATTATCTGGTCTCCTTTAAAGTTATCCCTGATAGTCATTACATTTTTGCTTGGGCTTTAAATTTTGGGGGTTTTGGCAATTAGAAAATATCACTTCCTTGATACTATAACTAAGAAATGTGAGAAATGGAAATCCAATGGGGACAGCTCCCTCCTCGGGTGCTTGCTTTAATGTGTGATTGAAGAACAAAGTCTTAGGACCTACAGCTTCCAAATCCTGATCTCTCGTTGTCGTGGTAACCTCTAAAAAGCGTACAGGTTTCCATTCATTTCAGCCACTTATCTTTGGCAATTACTCTCCATTTATTGTGGTTAGTTACTGGTTTAGTGAAGCATAGAGGGAAATGAGACTCTTTCTAATGGCAACTCTCTTTCCAAAGTGACTGAATTCACTTACCACTTCAGAGAACCTTTTACTGCTCTGAAAAGTTATGTGATTTTTTTCATTATTTATGCACATATATGAACTTTGCTGTACATCTGAGTGGGAGTTCTGCATTCACATTTACTGTCTATTTTCTTGTGTGCCTTATAAGATGGCTTTGCTGACTGTATCTCAATAGTCTTTATTTCTATGCAGGTTTTTAAACAGTACTATTACTGTTTTCTTTAAGAAAAAAGCTACATAAGGGTTAGAGTTTGTATTGAAATTGCACCAATGAATTAAAAAAAACCCAACAACTAATAATCAATCTGTTCTTAAGAACTGCTAGCGGGACTGTTCATGTGTTGCCCCAAACCCTCTTAACAGACTTGGCAGAACAAGTCTTTCCACAGACCTCCCCTGTCAGGGGGAGAATCTCATGCCGTTGAATAAATGGGAATCCTGATTTTTAATAACAAGTAACTAACTTTGGAACATACTTTTTTAGGAATTGTAAAAATGTTTTATAAAAAAAAAAAAAAGATGACATAGCACAGATATTTCAACAGGTAAAAAATACTTTTTTTAATTAACTATACTGAATGAAGTTGCAAGGGGATCCAGTCCTCATCTGAACCCATTCAAGCCTGAATGATTTAAGATTTTTATCTCTGTTGTGACAAATCACCTCTCCATCTTCGAGCTCTCACTATAGTATTTAAAAATACATGTTATCAGGGATTCGTCAGAGAAAAATGCTTTAGCCTTTCCTTTCACTTAAAGGACACTAGTGCATCAGAAACTTGCGAATTACTGTGCGCACAAGAAATACATAGTAAATAAGGAACAAAATAACTCCTAACAATTGATCATGGGAAGAAGTTAAATTAGAATGTGAAAGAAAGACTTAACAAATGTAAACATTTAAATCTTAGTAGAAACTTTCTTCACTTTGCTGTGCAAGAGAACACTGCTTTGCTATATTTAAAATGGCTTTTTTAAAAGAGATTTATGTATTTGGTAAATGTTTGTAGTCAACAGTTCACAAAGAAGCTGTTCACGGTTTAATGCTGATAAGCCGTTTGGCGGCACAAGCTGGACTTTGTTGCCATCCTTGAGACGAATCTTTTAAGAAAAAAATAAGTTAATCTCAATTTTTTTCCCTGAATGTGTTGTTTTTTCTTCAATATACAATAAATATTCTAGTGAACTTTTTATCAAATGGTTAAGAAAATGCTAGAGGTTGTTGTAAAATATTTGTATCCTGCATTCACTAAAGTAAAGATACTGGCTTTTACTGTGTACTCCAGCCTCTCTCGTGTTTGCAGAGCGAGTCTTCCTGTGTGGTGCACCTTTGCCCCCCTCGCCGGCTACCCGATTCAGTTTTGAAACATTGGTTTTAACCTGCAGCAATGATTCTTTTAATCAGTATGGATTTGGGGGGGATACATATATCTGTTACTACTTCAAATTACAAACTGATGCCCTGTAGGAACCTTATTATACAATGCTTACAGAAACTTGCAGGAAGACCTGGGTGAACTCTGACTGGTGAACCGAAGGCAAGCCCTTCCTTCCCTTGTCCTCCTTCTGCCATCACTCCTGTCCCGTGCTGCCCTGAGCCAGGCAGGCAGGCAGGGTGCTGCTGAGAAGCTGGTGGGGTGGCTGTGGGCCGAGTTGCAGGGTGCAGCACTGCCCTGTTCCCATTGCTGCCCTGCCTGGCTGGCTGCAGTTCTGCATTGTGAAACAAGAGATAAGGAAATGGCAGCACCCCACAAGCTCCCTGCAGCTGGAGGGGGCTCTGTGAAACAAACAGCTTTTGCAAGAGAAAAAACCTGGCAGAGAAAGGTGTTCTGAATTCTTACTTTTTCTAGGGTCAGGTGGAGATGCTGCCAGGCACTTGTCTGTCCAAGGAATACGCTCAGCTGTGCAACACAGCATAGGCTAGTGGTGGAGACAACAAAAAAAAGCACAAGCTGCCTGGGGTGGGTAGTGCCCCTTGTGCTTTTATTTCATTTTTCTTTCTTTGAAAATGTGATAATCCCCCCCCACCCCTGAACAAAGAAAGATACATTTTCTTCACAGAAGAAAAATACAAGTTGGGGTTTTTTTTTCAGTATAAACTACTTTAGAGTCCTTGTTTACAAAATTAGGTTCCCTCAGGCTTTCCTGAGCACGTTTTAAGGGTTGCAGGAAACACAGGTTATCATTGTAACATCCCAGGGTTCTTCTTGCTTGGTGTGGTGTTCCTCAGGTTGCTGGGAGGCCTCAGTCCTGTCTCCCCCCCACCCCCTGCCGCAGATGCTGTCAGGCTGCTCTTCCACAGGGAGGAGCAGATCACACCTGCACCACAGCTCTTGCCCAGCTTCGCCTTCCCTCACAGAGCTGGAAGCAGCACTGAAGCTTTCAAAAAAAAAAAAAAACCCACAAACAAAAAAACCCACAACAAAAACCAAAGCAGCAACTCACGAGTTCCCCTGCTGTGACGCCTTGCCATGGCAGGGTCAGCACCAGTCTGGCCTTGCGAAGGCTGCTGCCCCTGCTCCTACTCCAGCAGCGCTTGGTGGCAGCCATGCCCACCAGTGAAAAGGCTCGGGCCAGGCTGCTGTCCCACCAACAGCTTAATGGAACCAATCTTGGGGCAAGGCAGGAGGGGAAGCCAAACAACAGCTTTTTCCACCTGCCCACCAGCCCTGTGCCCTCACCCTCAGCAATGACTGCAGCTGCCAGCTCAGCAGCAGGAGACCAGCCAAGTCCTGCGCAAGTGGCCCAGGAAAGGGCCAGGACCCTTCCTGAAACAGCCAGCTGCTTTCAGTGGGCTACTGCTTACATCATACATCACCTCATCCCAGGCCAGGTTTCATGCAACTGTGCTGCAAAATACCTCAGGGTTTGGTTCTAGGAGAGCATTTACCTCTGCGCACTGTCCCTGAATTTGCTGAATTAAATTTTTGAGGCCAATTCTTCCCTGCAGCAAAGCTCCCCAAAGCCTCATTTCCTGTTCACTTCTAGCATGTAGTTTTTACTGATTTGTCCTAAACAGCACCAACCTAAGGCTTACCTACATCTCAGGACACCACCACCAGCCTCTGAAGTGTCATTGGTCTTTCCTACCGACTCAGAAGCTTTTCCATGCAAATGTCAGCAGTTCACAGAAACACTTAACAATCAGCAGCTTCACAGTCCCCATCCTACAAAGGATTTACACTTCCTTCCGTGACTGTCTAAGGTAACGCAGGGCTTCCCTCCCAGACCTTGCAAATGAAATGGCAATGCTCGCTCACGTGAAGACTACACACAAGGACACTCAAGTCCATGACTGAAATGGGGTGTTTGAGGTGCACCATTATGGATTTTTTTTTTTTTTTTAAAGTAATACTGGCTAGACCTCCCCCCCAACAAACGAGCCTTTGAGAAGCATGTACTACGTACCACAGGCCTAATGCTACACTCACGTCCTCCTCCAATACTCTTTGGCCACCTGCAGTCATGCTGAAGTATTGGCTCTGGACAAGCAGTACCCTGGCAACAGCACAGATTCTGCAATGAGCTCCACCTGCAGAGACACTGGATTTCAAGAGAAGTCTCTGACGGATTTCATCAATGGGAAGAGAAGAGATCTGGGCTCACCCTTCCCAACAGTGAGCTTGAAGCATGCTAACAAACACAGCTTAAACATTTGCTCAAAAGGATAAAAAGCTGAGGTGCTGTCATTGTCCTTGTGCCATGGCACCCCCAGCTTAACATGCTAGAAGTCATCATTTTAGGGTTAAGTATGCCAAAACTGCCATGGTGTGCAAGAGATAAAAAATGACAGTTCAGAGAAATAGAAGAGTCCCCGCTTCTACTCTAAGCAAAAAGTGTTTTCTTAAAATGCAAACCCCCAACCTTCCAATCACCACATTAATACTGCACTCTTTATCTCAGCAGCAAAGGATTCACTTCTTAGAGAAGGCATTAAGAAATACCTGAAGCAACCAAGATGAGTAAATTGCTACAAAATACTTTCAACAGAGTTCATGAGTGTTAAGCCAGCTGCCTGATGATCTATCTTTACAAGCAACAAAGCATCCTCATTTTTCCATAAAAATCGCATCATCTCACTTTCAGTCAAGTTCAGGATTACAATATCAGCTACTTAAAAAAAATAAAAATAATCTGTATCGTTATCCCCCTGAATGCACTCGAGTCAGAGTCACTGATGTACGGGCTCCTGCACCGGGAGGAGAGGCTGTATTTGGCTTTCTCTCCCCCTTATGATTTTTTTTGTACAACTGAGCTTTGTGGCAATTTCCCTTCCAATCCATGTGTTGAAATATTTGAGGTTAGTGTTGTGTTAGATGTATGGGCCACCAGGCCTTGTGCTTTAAAATAGATGATATAAAATACTGGCAGGACAATTCCTATCAGAAGCATAATAAAAACTGCATTCCACCACTGGATTCCACAGTCCGCACCATTACTAGTCTCCTGCTTCCCTGACTCAGGCAGTGGCCTCTCCAGTGCTTCCATGCAATACTCTGCATTTAGCTGGACCTCCACCTGCACCGCATCCTGAATGCTCTTGTCAATCCCCTTGAAGTAGTCGCTCAGGTGTCTGCCGTCAGCAGAGCTGCTCGCACCATCATCAGGCTCCGGTAAGTCTACAAGCGTCAGGCCGGTCTGGGAGGGCACAGTTGAGAGCAGCCTTAGTTCTCTGCCCTTCTCTGTTAAGAGCCCGTGGGTCTTCACAGGGATCTTGATGGACTTCAGTGCATACAAGTCCTGGTCCTGGATGAAGTTGTTGACACGTTTGATATCCGCAACCTACAGAATCCAAAAAGGACACGAATATTAGTGTAGGACAACCCAGTACTGAAGCAGGAAGTAGCTACAAAACTAGTGTGCAAGCAGTGGTCAGAAAATAAAAGCAAACCCTGGCTACAAGTGGCTTAGTGTTCTGCAGAGACTTCCCAGCTGTTCCAGGGACGCTCCAGGTCCTGCAGGATAGAAAGTCCCCTATTAAACCAGTCTGTCTATTAAAACTCCTTTAGTGCTGTTGTATCTCTCATATGCTGTATTTTGCTTAATACTGTTTTTCCTTCCTTTTGCTTTCTTTACCCTTCTCTCACTTACTTTCTAATCCAAGTTAAGGCAAGAAGAGTCTTTGTAACAGATCCTTTTAAAAAGTTTTCATACCTTAAACAATGCATGAGTGTTTAAGGTGAGATGACAACATCAGTATGAGCAGGCAAAACCCTCCCTCTGCTCAGAAAGTGATTTCAGAGTGAACAGAGCTCCGTCTTTGGAGCATACCACAGTTGTGAAAGCAAGATCACAGCCTGGAAGAGAGCAGGCGAGCATCTCCCACATAGACATGGGCATGCTTTGCTCATGTTCCCAAGCACCACCCCTCTTCTGCACGACTACAGCTCCATACAGCTCATTTCTCCACAGTTGGTAAATGCTCCCGCTGAAGGTATACTTGAGGCAATAATCTCTGTGCATCCATGACCATCTCTGGTGGTTTGTGTGTAGGGTTCCCATCTGTGACTGGTATTCCCACCCAGCTCGGTGATGCAAATAGCAGTAAGAAGAGCAAGAAAGAACAAACCATACATACAGCCTAAGTCACAAGGACAGCCGGTATCAAAGAAAAGACAAAGGCAAGGCAGCGTTTCTTCATTTAATGTTAAAGAGAAGACAGCTTAATACAGCGTCCACTCACAACCACCTAGTAAGTAAGTACATGAACTTCTCAGTTGCCCTAAATCCTCTGTCAAAGAAAATAAACAGAACTGTCAATGTGTGCAAGGAGCTCTCCAAAGCAGCCAAGGCGACATAAAAGAACCTCAAGGGAAAGGCTGGAGGATGCAAACCAAAAAAAGCAGCAAGACCCCAAACCAAAGAGAAAGGCAACACGAACAGGTTAACCACTCATACAGAAGAGACACAGTACGAGGACTGCACTTTCAGAGAAAGTTTGATTTGTTCTTTTAGAAATCTAGTAATTTACTGTATGAATGGCATTCACTGCACCCTCACAAGCTTGAAGCTGCCAAAGAAACTGAGGAACTAAAAACAAGCAAGCACTTCCTAAGCAAATGCGCCAGTGCCATCAGCGCCAAAATCATTGACAGCTCAGGGCAAAGACCTCCTTTTAAAAGAGAACACACAAATACACTAGAAGGGAGCTCGAACATCTCCTTTGCCATTGCAAAAATGTTCAGGGCTACCTGCAGGCTATGCTGCTGCCAGCTGGCTGCCAGGAGCAGGGAGGTACCACCCCCAGCAGCGCAGGAGGTGCCAACGGGAAGGCAGTCCTCCCCTCCCTGCAGGGAGACCCCACAGGTTGGAGGACCGTGCAGCGGGCCACAGGAGAGAGGAGCGGCAGCGGCTCTGCCTGCGGAGCTGCCTCTCTCCGCGGATCTCCCCTCCTGCCTGTACAGGCTGTCAGGGCACCACACGTCAAGCTCATCTACCGTCCAGTCCCTGAAAGGCCAAAAAGCAAGACTCTGCTGAAAGGCAGAGAGGAGATGAACGCCTGAATCTCACGCTTATTCTGCAAAGCTTGACAAATCTGAAAATGGGAAGCTTAATCTAGATCCTAATCTGGTGCCCCTGAGGCAAAAGGAATCCTCCGTTGCTGGTTCAGACTCCTCACAGCTCGCCCCAGCGTAACATCAGGACTTAAGCCCTGCAAAATTATGTAGTTATGAAATAACAATCATCTCACCCAAAGCCTCCTAACTGAGGTGATGCTTCAATTTTTGGTTTTGTTCCAATGCAAGCAAATTATTGGGACAGCAAATATCCCCTGCAGTGTCTGCAATCACACACTGCAATGTTGTGCTAAGGCTCTAGAAACAGACAGTGGAGCAGCACTCACACAGAAACAATAAACAAAGCTGATGGGAAGCCTGCAAGAGCACTCGGCTGCACAAGCCTTTTAGGCTTATTTTCTGTACTCATTTTTTTTGGCTGCAGCAAGCTCCTCTTGTCCCAGCTCAGAACAATGCCAAAAGCAGGCCAGGACTATAAATGGTCAAGAGTAAAAATGAGAATTTTGAAGTGCTTTGCATTTCTGCCATGTTATCTGTAGCGCACACAAAGCTATTTGTTGCACTGTCTTAATACTCCCACCCCAAGCAGGCCCTCACGATTCTAAAACCAATTACAAGTTCTCATTGATTTCAAGAAGTTCATCCTGGATTTTTTAAACACAGTCGCATATATTTGTGGCTACAAATCTTCCTCACTGATGTCCTGGTAGCCTTTCAGGAGCTGCTTAATTATGCAAATAAAACAAATCACATGAAAATTGATCAGTGCCAGCCTGTAAACAGACAAATACACAAATCTCCAATAATAAGGATTTCTGTACTTCCTCAATTTAACTGGAGCAAGTCAGAAGTGCCCTTTCTGGAAGGCAGGGAGGCAGTGGGACAGTTTTTTTTCCTGTGGGCAGAGAACACTGACTACCTGGTCCCTCCCCACCAGCTTGGTTTCCCCACTGGACAAGCCCAGCAGCCTTCAGCAGGGCAGGCAGGGTAGATCTACCTGCACCTGCTGGAGCTGAAAGGCTCCAGGAGCAGGGCAGCAGGGGAGGCAGATCAACAGTCATGGCAGGGACGGGACCAAGACCTCCTGAGTTACAGTACAGGGGGCATGGCAGGCTTTTTCATGCCACAAAGCAGAAGAGTTGCTCAGAATCTTCCTCCTTTGAGTTCACCGAACTGCTGTGATTCTGCGTAAGTGGCAACAACGACGCAATTGCTACTGCTTACAGATGAGCATATAGTCACAACTACAAAGCCAACTGCTGCAGCTCTGAGTTCTCAGGCTCTACCGGTGCCAATCAAGGCCTATTCAAGTCCTACCAGACTTGCTTCTTCACACGCATCAGGCTCATCAGCAGAACCTAGAAGGGTTTCTTTTTTGTTTTGTTTTTGTTTCTAAGGGAATGGGAGGGGAGGAATTGTCGCAATTCCTCTAAACCCTCTTGCTTCAGCTGCACCACACAGCTGTTGTGTTGTTAAGCAAGACAGGCTGCAATAGTATTGCAGCAGTTGAGCCAGTACTGTATCATTATCCTCATCCAGGTCACTGTCCAATTGTTCACATCATGGAACTTTTTAATCACAGTCTAGCTTGCAGATAAAGGAGGCTCTAAAAATACAGCTTTAACTGCTAAACAACGGGGTACATCTAATGTTCAGATCAGGTAATTAAACTTTTCAACAGCTTTTTCTATAAAGCGCTCTGCTTTTGAACAAAGAAAACGTATTTTGTAGTATGTTCCAACTCCAGAGAAAATGCACTGTGCACATGCACTCCCTTCTGCCTGCAGATGGCTGAACCGCACACGCTTCTGGGTACAACAGCCAACAATCAAAACCTACATGCACAGACAGCAGCACCTGGACTTTGTGACCTGGACTTTGGCATTCCTCCTTCTCCATGCTGACCCGTGTTAGACTTAGACCTTCCTTGCAATATGTAAGATTGTAACTTTCAAAAAATAAATGAAAAAAAAAAAACACCAAACCAGACCCCATCAGAGTGGCATTTCCTTGTACTGTTCAGTTTGCTTCAAAAACTGTAAGCTCCTTGAGAGCAGGGCTCTGATCCTCATTTCTGTACTCAGCTTCCTACTTTTTGCCCTCACTTAAATAACTAAGTACAAATCATGACTGCTACGCTGCACTTAGTCACCCAAATTAAACAGGAAAGCAGGTTACACAGGGCATGGGGTTGACAACATTTTCCTACGCTGTTAGCTGAAGAACTCTGTTTTGTTTTCCACCTTTCTCCACCTGAGTTTTACCCAGATATTGACCATTCATGAAATACACAGGGCAAACACTTTTCAGTGTCAAAACTATTAGACAACAGCATGCCTTCCTGTAATTCTGGATACTAAGGTACATGTAAAATACCTCTAAAGTAATTAAACCCAAACAAACAGAGATAGCTCTTACTTTACAACCATACTGCAGGGCTAGCTTGTTAAGATTATCATCCTCTGTAATCTCTCGTTCCAGAAGTACCACATCTCCAACTCTGTCCCGAGAAGTGCTGCATCGCTGCTGCTCCTTGCCTCTCGGTCGCAATTCTGTAACATTGAGTTCCTCCTCTGATGACTCTTCCGAATCAGATCGGCCATTGGGAAACACATACACCTGCCTACCCGGGTAATTATGGATGGTGACAGGAGCCTGGAAGGATCTTGTCCGGCTCTCATTCAGCCTCATCTTTTATACCAGCACCTGGAACAAAAACCAGACATTTTGAACTTCCTTAATACCAGTATTTATTTCTTAGCATGTAACATTTGGGAGAACGGACAAAAGCGCACCATAGTTGCATGTGTGCACACGTGCACAAAGCTTTCCTTCTACCCAGATCTTCTCAGGGGCAAATCCAAAAGATGCCATTCTAACAGCAATGACAAGAAATATTAGAAAGGTTAATGTACAGAAACTTCAACAATGGGTAGATTATTTTCAAACTGTTTTTTTGTCTACCTGTGGACAAACCACTACATAATACTACTTTGCTACACATCTTAAATGCAACTCTCTATAATTTCATTAAAAAAGCAGCAGAGTCACTTGATCCAAGTGTCTTTAAATATGGTAAAAAAAATCCATGGAACCACATCAGATGTCCTAGCAACACACAATAAAAACTGACCAAAATTATCCTTTATGTTACCTTTCCGGAAGTCCTTAATTCTCTACACTTTAAGAATCCACATTTTAATTTCATGGAAGTGTGCTTTTTTTTTTTTTTTAAATAAAGACAGCTCAAGCTACACTTAGCTTCAACCTGAAAGACAAGGCCATTTTGTTGTATAAAGACAAGAACCTGCCTGAGCACTTTGTTTTAATTATTGCTAGGCCTACAGCAGCAAGTTACTAGGAAGCCACTTTCTTTTTTTCCGCCCCCCCTTCAAAGAAATAAGTTTTTTTTCCTTCGCGCAGGTAAGAAAACCGCACATTCTCACAGAACTCTATTGACCTTAATATTCTCAATCTACCCATAAGGAATTCTTACGGTGAAACCACTACCATTTTATGGCATTTCATTAGCACCGAGCACAGCACCCACAGGCTGCAGGCAGGGTCACAGCTCCGCCAGCAGAGCTCCAAGATCTAATACACCTGGCGACCTGGGTGCCGGCAACCACAGGGAGACAGGGGCCCGCCTCCCCGCGACCCTCACCCCGGGATGGGCTCTCCGCTCCCGGCACCGCTCCCGGGGCCGACGACGGCGCCTGCACGGTGCACAGCGAGGCGGCGGCCGGCCCGCAGCCTCCCTCGGGCCCCGGGAAGCGGGAGCGGGGGGGGTCGGCGCGTCACTCGCGCCAGCCCCGCGCGAGGGCCTCGCGCCGATCCCCTCAGCGCCTCAGCGCGGGCCCGATCCCCTCGGCGCCTCAGCGGGCCCCTCTCCCCTCACCGGGGGACACACACACACGACACACCCGATCCCCGCAGAGCCCGCCCCTCTCAGCGCCGGAGGGCCCCGGGCCCCTGACCCGCGGCGGGCGGGCGCTGCCCCTCTCCCCGCAGCCCCCGCTCCGCGAGGGGCGGCCGGGCCCTGTCCCGAGCCCCCGGCACTGACCCGCCGCTTCGCCGGCCATCGGCCACACGCACCAACTTAGCCCCGACTCTCACCCAGCTCTCCTCCCATTGGCTAGCAGCGCCGGAAGGCGGGACCCTCAGCGCCGTCCGGCCAATGGGCGGCGGGGAAGGGCGGCGGAGCGAGGTTGGTTGAGCGGTCAGCGCTGGAACCTGTTGGCCGGGAGGGCCGTCCCCACTTAAAGGGCCCGCGCCCCTCGCCCCACCCCGAGACCTGTGCCCGAGGCACTCGCAAGAGCGGGCAGAGAATATACATCTGTACAGCCCTACATACGGTATCATTGTGATAATATACATTGTACTGACTATGCACACAGTTATAATAAAATTTCAGTTATTACACGGTCAATACATTGATCATACGCACACATATATCCCATCTACAGCAAACTTGCCCTAATTTTGGGAACGGCGGGGCCCTGCTGGGAGAGTGGTGTGGTCAGTCCCGGCCTTGGACTACCCTCCCTTGCTCAGCGAGGCTGGCGAGGGCGTGTGGACGCCGTTCCCTTCCAGACGTGCTGCCCCACGGGCTCACGGCTTGCATTTGGCCACAGCCGCGGCGAAGCCGGTGCCGGCAGAGCGGTTGGTGGGGCTGATGAGGTGTATTCTGCACTGGTATGTTTTCCTTGGCCCATCCTGACTCGTGGCTTATGTTTAAAAAACAAGCTCAGGACAAATCTTTAACAAGTTCCACATGCAAAGCTTTTCTGGGCTGGGGGGGGGGGGAGGAGAGGAGAAATATTTCCTCGTAGCTGGTTGCAGGAATTAACCAGGCACCACTCACCCCAAGGGCGAGCATGAAGATCACTTGCGAGGGACAGCCTTGGGGCTTTGCTCAGAAGCATGAAGGGCTGCTGGATGCTCTTTACCCTAAAGGAGATGGACAAACCTACTTTTAAATTAAATTAAAGCTGAGCACAGTTGCTGGCTATCCCTTTGCCTTCTCTCACGCAGTCTGGGTGCTGGAGGCAGGGAAGGCAAGAGGGGAGAGTATTTCCTCTCCAGCTCCTGCTAACACTAAGTTAGATGCAACATCAGCTGACAAATGTCACACACTGGAGAGGAAGGAAGGCTCCCCAAGCCTCAATGTTACTTTTTTTAAGGAACAGCCATTGTTTCCTCACCGCTCTTGCTTGCCCACACAGCTTTGTGGGGCTGAGTGATTTCAGGAGGGCTGGAAGGGCAGTGGGAGAGTAGCCAGGCAGGACTGCGGCTGAACCCAGCTCCTCCGAGCAGCAAGCCATCATCCGAGCAGGTATTAGGATTTCCTTCTCTCCATCCCTGGGCCAGCTTGTCTCATGAGCAGATGATTTGGGGGCTCAGCCAGCTTACGTACTCTTCTGACCCAACAGACGATGGATTTAGTGTGCTGGAGAGGGCTCTACAAGTGTGGGGACTAGATGAGACGTGCCAAAATGCCTTCGCTGAGACACTTGTAATCTCTCTGTGACTACTGGGGTTCAAAAGTTACAAGTAATAATCAGGCTTTGTCAAACAAATACAGGTTACTCAGGGTAACCTGCTCAAACCTGGAAAATACAACTGCTAAGGTGATCTGGACATGCGGGGGAACCAACCAGACTTTGCTGGCAGAGCTAAGTCTGGGTTGCTTACTTCTCCTTAACTGCCATTTACTGCTTCTTATTTTTCTAACTTTTAAAATATCAGGAAGAATTATTCATTGATCTCATGGAAAGACACCAGGAAATGTAGATGGGAAATCGCTTCATCCTCCAGCTGAAAGATCCTTACACAATCCTTGTGAGAAGGTGTTTTTCTGTTTTTCTCCCAACTGTTGGGATGAAACAGCTGTTAAGAATATCAAGCAAAAAAGCTTTTAATAGTTGGATTCAAAATCACTTCCCTTCTCGGATTTGTCTACACAAATCATAAACATGGAAGCACAGAAGTACTCAACTGGCGTCAACTGATTGCAAATAATTCAAGCTCATTTGTGCATTTGTACAGGCTGAGCTGGACATTTGCTTGCAGTCCTGTCCTGGAAGAAATGTGTGCAGTGTCCAGACTACCATGCACAATGTAATGGGTAATCTATTACCGAGATTTAAACATCCCTGCACAGACCAAATCTGCAGGTTTCTCTACTGTCTCTGATGCATACTGACCTCTTTTCTGTCTGTCCAGAAAGTCTTCCAGCAGTGCTAATGGAGAAAGAATTAAAGCCTTAGAACAAAACCCGCCAATTTAGTGCCTTTCAGGCCTTCATTATCAAGTGGAAAGGACAGAAGAAAGGCCCATTTCAGTTCTTTTTTTGCCTTCATAGGCACTTGAACTGCCAAGTTGCTTCCTGCCTTTTATGGGAAATTCAAACAGCTCAGGATTTTTTTTTCTAACTGTCTGTGGAAGACTCTGCAGTAGATCATGGAAAGGTCCTTCACCTTTCTTAATTCCAGGAACCTGACATACAACTCTAGTGTGCCTAAATAGGACCTGGATGGATCTCGACAAATTCACTTCAGGCAGGACACGGAGAAGCTCCCAGTCCATTTTCTGGTGGTTCCTAGACCTACAGACATTACACGAACATAAACCACCCCAGCACTGCGGCAGCACTGTTTGCCTGTAGCAGCAGGACCCCAGGTACCTGCTGCCGTTGTAGTCCTGTGAAATGACTCTGCTCTCCCTCCCAGCAGTCTGCAATAAATCTATGCTGCAAAAGGATCACAGTCCCTGCGAGAATTTACTGCTTTAAATATGTAGTGTTCTTGAGTTATAGGGTGTTACAAGATTCCTTTTATCTTGGCCTAAAATTCAAATGGCAGATGTGATATGTTTTACCAGGCCTGAGTAGGGAAATGACAGGGAATTAGTGACCATTCGCTGAGTGCAGCCCTGCCCCTTCTGCCCTCTGGGACCTTCAAACTATCATATTTTACCTTAAAATATTGTAATTGTTCTCACTTCAGCAAGAAATCTGCCTCTAGCAGAGTGGGATAATTTCACTATTAGGTAATTAATCCAGCAAGGATTTATTACACTGAAAAAAGCACCACGACTGGAGGCCTTTCAAAATGTTTTAGATACCTATCTGGTTTTTCCAGGCTTTTTCAGTGTGAGCATCCTCTGCTGATCTTTCCATTTGCAATAGTTGAAATTCAGCCTTGTGTCATTTCCCAGCAGCTTTTGCTGACTCCCTGGCCTTTCCTGAGCCATTTCATTTCGCAGCAGAAGAGCTCAACTCTGCACCTCAGAACAGCTTATCCTTCCTGGTTCTCTGAGCTCGACTGCTCCCCACCACATTTTGTGTAAGCCAGGTTTGTTCAAACCAAAGTAGAGAGATGAGGTGGCATGTGAGCAATCCACAGATACATCATTTCAGACTCTCAGCCAAGTGAACTGAGGGATGCGTCTGCCCAGTGGCTTTGTTGCTGCCAATGTTACTGCTTCGCAGCGGCCTTGCCATGCTGAAGCTCAATTGATGCAAACTGTGGTCAGTACGAAGAATATGATAATGCTTAACAAGAAATAACTGTCTGTTTTGTAGGAGTGCTGATGTTGGCTCTGGGCCAATTGCATGGATGATGTCATCATTCCAAATAATTGGAAAAGTTTTGTTGTTAGCAGATGGATTGTGAGAGCTGCAAAGTCACAAACAAGTGAAGTCTGTCTCAGAGCTGAATGGTTCAGTCATTATACACATTCAACCAACATAAGGGTCATATGTCCCCTGCATTTCAGGAAGAAATCCTCCTACCTCTGACTTATGTCAATAAGGAGGGCAATAGAACTGAGAAAGTCTGCTCATGTTCGCTTAATCCAACGTAGCAATGTGTCCATGATGCTGGGCACCAGCCAGCATTCACATCGATGCAAGCTCCTTCCCAGGGAACATCAGAGTTAATCACTTCATGATAAAGAATCAAAGCTTTAATTAAGGTCTTGGCTGGGGCTTTCCAAAGAGAGCATAATCTAGAATAGGGCTCTCCTCTTTTGTCCCTGAGATTCTTCTATGCTCTTGCTCAGATCTGGAATTGCTGTCTCTTCATCAGTTTGGTTTTGCCCCTCTTTTTTCAGGCTCACTTCAGAAGTGTCGCAAGTGTCAGACACGTATTCCTTGTGTCTCTCTTTTCTTCTCTTTAAGCAGCCTTCTAAGCTCTGCAGTAAAATCTATTATTTGGATTTCCGATCACTCAACGATAGTCTGCTTTCCACCCTTGGGAAACTAATAACTTTTAACGTGCAAATCGCAGAAAGCAGCTCCAGTCTCTCTTGCACTGGTATTCAATTAAGTCGCCTGCCCAGAGATGGGCCATTTCACACATCCATGCACACGTTGCTCATCGGTGCTAACTGATGCTCAGGCTACAGCTGCTCAGGCTGGCATCCGATGGCTTCCAACTGTTCAGGACTAGTTGGAGTAAAAATTGCAATTAATAAATCACCAGGGCCATCATTAATTGTGACTTGATCCATAATTTGGGATTAATAAAAGCAAGACAGAGTGAAATCATTCACCCGTTTCCTTTGCCATCTGGGCTATTAACAATAAAAAAGTAGAATATACAGCCAATAAAAGAGGAAGGAGGGGAGCCTCACAAGTAGCGAACTACCATCCTGACACTATGTACAGCACAAGTTAAAGAAATACTTTTTGAGCATCTGCCTCTTAATATCAACCAATTACTCCTGCTTAGCATATACAGGGGAAGGCTCCTATACAGCACTGTGAGGCAGCGGGAATCTGCTGATAGTTCTGATATTGCTGAATTATAAAAAAAAAAAAAAAGGGAAAAAGATGAGTATTCCTTTCCATCTTTATTTCATTGTTTCCTAGTGGGAGACTGGGAAGGCAGCTGTAGCAAACCACACCGACGTTCAGGACATGGCATTATAGAAATTGTGATGCCTCTATTGCAAATAATTTATAAATGCTGGGCTTTGCTCTAGTTTTGGACTAATGTAGCACAACCAATTTCAGTGAAGTTGTCCCCTGTGCTAAGGCAGAAGTATGAGCCAAATGCAACAAAGTAATACTCTCCCTGGTGTCCGGAGTGACTAGGCTTATGTGGGTACTGTATGTACATTTGACTGAATTATATACACAGCAGTAAGTTTAAGAGGTTGATGCAGTAGGCACACAACACAGGGAAGAAAACCTCAGTTAAATTAAATTAATTATAGGTATATATTTAGTATAGTTAATTGAGCTATGGAGGTTAATCTTGAGTGCATGTTTGGTAGCATCGGGTTACACCTTGCGTCTTTTAATGGTTTCTCCTGTTGGAAGTGCTTGTCTAGCTCAGCAGGTTCCAAGCTTAGCCATGGGCAACTCCGCATAGGAGTGCTACTCCTGTCGTTGACTGCCCTGGGAGGGTCTCAGGCTGAAACTTAACACTCTCAGGAACAAGCTGACGGTTTATGTATGTGGTCGCATCTGGAAAGAAGCACAAAGCCTATGTCTGTGCTGCTGCACAGGAGCAGCCCTATGACCTGGCTGACAGCCAGCTTCACACCTTATCTGCAGGGGCATCCCTGGCTCAGGGGTGACCCAACCTGCATACAGCCTACACCTTCCTTATTCAAGGGTACACCCAGCAGCAATGTGACACCCAACCCAGCAGCCCCCACCCAGCCCATCCCTCCAAATGGCTGCAGCATGTGGCAGACACTGTGGCCTGTGCCCCTCCCCAGGTAGGACCCTGCTGTTGCCAGCAATGAGAAGAGGGATTCGTCATCCCTCTGAGTCAGGGTGTGAGGTGCTGGGTACCCTGTACTTCTGACTTCTTCCAGGGCAGAAGCACAGCTCTTGCCTCCACCCTCACAAGCTTTTTCTCCTGTTTGTAACATAGCAGGTGTTATAATAAAGACCCAGCTTCATCATTCATCTCCAGCTCAGACATCAAATTACTCCCACCTACGACGACTACATTTGCAACTCTCTCACGTATAATGTGACTCTTAGGAATAAGACTTTTATCTTGGGAACCAGAATGCAGATCTAAACAGCACTGCCGTCTCCTGGAGGAGATAACATGTCTTTGCTGAGAGACCTAGTTCTGTGCTTGCTTTCTATCACACAGCACCATTTGGCAGGGGCTGCCTGGTTTATGTGAGAGCAGACACTGAATTACTTCAGAAAAACAGAGACTTATTCTTTATATAAAAACAAATGACTAATTAAAAGTGGTTTTAATTTTGTAGTTCATATTTTCTTGGGATTGTGCCAAATTCTGGAGTCCATACTCCACACCCTGTCCTTCTGGAGGAATTTGGCTAGGGAAAGCACTGTAAGATTTGTTCCCTTTCCTCTCCCTTACTCTTAAAATCCCTCCCCCCGCTTCTCCCTTCCTGCAACTGGTAAACTGTGAAGAACAGGAATGTTCCTGGGAAGAAACCCAGGCAGAATCGCATTCAGAACAAGTCAAAGATTTCTTGCATAGCTGAAGCATGTGTTTGCAATCCCCAATTGCCGGAGCATGTAAGCCCTGCCAGCGCGTGTTGTTCCCTTCAGATGTTCTCAGAGAGCTCTAGGCAGTGTCCAGGGTAGTCTGTGGACAATCTTTAGCTGAAGCATTGCTCCTTGGCCCACCTGTTAATGGTGCCAGGGCCAAAAAGGCTCTTGGTGAAAGGATGGCAAACAGCCAAGCCTACCTTTCCAAGAAGCTGTGTTAGTGATGGTCAGAATCACTGGTCTACGTGACTCCCCTGAGCCACAAACTGGCTCCATTTGGGCCAGTGAGAGTTTGGCTGCTGCTACCAACCTATCACTCCAGGCTTCAGGCAGCTTCTGGGATTGATGCTCTCCAGAATAATTAGCATGTGCAGCCCTGACAAGTACTGCTCAACAGAGAAGGACAAAACCATGAGATCCCTAATGGATGTCCAAAAGGTAAATTACGACTGTTGGGAAGCAGCAGATAGATAGCCAGTAACTACAGCCTGTTCTCCCTTCTGCTTGAGAGGTGCCACTGATCCAGAAGGAATGTAACTCTTCCAAGAGGTGCCATTTAATGGTTCAAAACTGGAACCTGACAGGGCCAATAAGGATGGGAGTGGGGGGCCGAGACACTGGTTGGAAAAACACAGCTTCAATGAATTTGCGAGGAAGCTTTTGTCCTTGGCACCATGCGGCGCACAGTATATTACGGGAGCACAAAGTGAGTCCTTGCTCAAACTGGTGCTGATACTGGGGAAAGGCAGGTTGATGAAAGCATCAATTGTCTTTTCAATGACCTTATCATGTGAGCTCAGCCTGCCAAGAGCTGTCTCTCACACTGCGCTCCTCGTGGTCTGAGCCAACAAGCCTGAACGCGCTGTGCTGATATCTGATACCATTCAGCATTGCATGGCAGTCTCAGTGTTGCACACACATCCTTTCAGAATGGGATGATGACATCTCTGTGCTTTGCTGTGTATTGCATGCCTCCATGCTGTCTCCAGCTCGTCTCACTTCCAAACATGTCCAATCTAACTTTGCAGTTTTTTGAATATAAGGTGCCCCAGGGAAGGCCCTGAGCTTGCTGGAGGAACAGAAGAAACAGAAGAGTCTTCCAAAGCAAGATCTTTGACCTCAGTAGCTGAGAGGCTGTGCTGTGCTTAGCCTGGCTCTCCTTCATGCTTGCCAATAGGGTTCCCACGTCTTTACTGGTGTGTGGCAACAATAATGAGCAAGTAACACGTGGGGGCAGCAGGAGGCTTTGCTTTCTTGTCAATCTGTGGTTTTAGCATCCTTGCAAGGGTCTTGCAGAACTGAGGTGCTCCAAGATTTGAGGGTCGCTGTGCTGGGCACAAGCCCAGAGTGACAGCTACAGCTGATCAAACTATGGGAAAAGCATGTCGTAGGAGAGAGGGGCTTTGTGGCCTCATGGGACAGGATGTCAGCACTGAAACCTGCGCTTTCGTCATTGCATCTGGTCCTTCTCAAGTTCCTGCAGTCCCAGCCTAAGCAGTTCTGCACTCATGTTACAAAGCACATTAAACCAGCAGACAGTTACAGCATTGTCTGCGGTGGCAAATACGTCTGGAGTGAAAATCCCAGGTCTCAGTTCAGATCCCACTGCATCCCACCAGACAAGCCTTGCTGAGCTTGTTGCACTACAGGCAGGATGGAGCCCAGCATGTCCCTTTCAGTGAGGTGAAATGAAAAAAAGATGCTCTCAACTGACTGCACTGTGAAGAAAGATGCGGGGTTCATCTGATACCATTTATTCTCTTGGAGACTCCGAATGTTCAGGTAATGGGAAAATGCCTTGATCTTGGCTGTGAAGGTCTTAAAAGCCAAGTTTTCAGAGTAGGAACATTTCAGTCAGGGAAGTGGCCACAATTTACATAGCAAGGCTCTGGGTTTTTCTGGCAGGGCTATTCCCGGAACAGGGTGTCTTTTTTCCTGCTCTGGGTGAGCAGAACTTCAGGAGTTGCTTGTGCACCTGATATTTGTCTGATTGCTCACATCAGTGCTCCCCATTGTGTGAGTAATGTGGCGTCTGAGTGTTATTGGCCCAAGCTGATGCTGAAAATGGCAAGAAATAAAAAATCCAGCAAAAGCCAGCCCAGTCACCAAAAATGATGATGGATTAATTATAATAAGGGTTGGGAAACAAAACAGCCCTGTGCTCCATCGGTAATTAAAAAAAAAATAAAAATCAGATAAATGCCCGGTTAGGAAAAGCATTTTTCTGTAGCTGAGGCTGCTACTTTAATTGGAAAGTGCTGTTAACACAACTGCCTGACCAAGGTGAGTGCAATAGCACAGCAGGGCTGTTGCAGATCTGCAAGTAAACAGCTGAATTGCATCTCTCAGCTTCAATGTGCAAATTTCTGAAGCCAAAAGAACAGCTTTAAATTTAAAACTTCTGTTGGAGCTCATGCTTCAGTTGGGCTATGTGCCAGGACATGCAAAGACTTAGGGCAGTAAGAGTCTCATGTAGATGAAAAGACAGTGGGGAATCATTTGAGTTGGCTAGTAATGTACTAAGCTATAGCAGGATCTGCCTTCATTCCCTTTAAACCAACTTGTGGGGAGGAAAGTTGGGAAAACTGACATTTTATCACTTGTAATTCTTACAGCAAAAACTGAGGCTAAGCATGGCCCTGATAGAACTCCTCTGTCCTGCACACAGCCCAACAGAGGGGTCCCAGCCCCAAGCTGGCTCTGCCCTTTCAGTAACTGGGCTGTGAAGTAGCCCCTGAAAACGCCCGAAACCACAAACTGACCACCATTAAGCACATATGAGCTGCTCTGTTGGCTGTTGTTTTCTGTTCACTTCAAACCATAATCTCAGGCAACCTTTAACCACAGAGTAACAGGACAGGTTTGTGCTTACCCTTGTTCTTCCAAGGAGCTCAAAGTCCTTCACAAAGCTGCAGCCAAGCAATGCTATAGTGGTACCTCTGCTATTGCACAGTGGTTCCCTGAGCTACAGGGAAGTAAACTGATTTACCCGCGGCTGCACAACATGTTGGCATGTCAGCACAACGCAGATCCCAGCTTTCTGGGAAGCTGGGGCGAGCATGCGTTAAGCAATGAAAGATGTGTCTGCCTGTCAATAAAGACTTAGAAAAGCTGCAATTGCAAACTGTGCAGTAGCAAAGTGACACAAACATTAGCAGCATGACCACCAGGTACCAAACAAAGCACAGCTAACCAAATCAGTTTCTTGTAAGGAAAAGGAAGAAGAGCAGAACAATGTCTTTTACTATATGGGCTGTGTCCCTGCTGGTTAATGCTGCAGCTCCCTGTGCAGGCAGGCCTTAGATGGACAGGCTGAGAATAATTACAAGGAGTCTATGCAATCCTTTGCTGGGAGTCTTCGCTGCCAGAAGCTGCTTTACAATATTCTTAGCCGTTTCCCTAAGTATCCAACAGATTGGACAAAATTAAAGAAACATGGGTCTTGGGCTCCAAGGCTACTGGGAAGTCACTAATCAGGCTCCCAGCTGAGCTGAATGCAAGGAAGAACATTGTTAGCAATAAACACAGACAAATCTTCTTTAATTGGAGCCATGGAATGGGTATGTGCTTCTGGGGAAGCCTTCATCTTCCTTCTGGACCACATTCCCCATGAGGAGCAGGGCGCCAGTGGTCAGTGGGGGCTTTTATCATAGTGCCAGGGATGTTCTCAGATGATAGGAGAAAAAAAAAGACACACCAAAAGCTTCATAAGCAGAAAAATCCCACTCATAGCCCTTGTTCTGGCATAGGGTACTGGTCCAAAGGGGGAGGGCAGTGTTTCCACTTGTTTTGAGGCTAGCGCTAGGAAAGTCTCCTAAAAGCCAAAGGCCAAATGCTGATCTTTCTCTTCAAGAAACAGTCCCAGGGAATGGGTCAAAGACAAAGCAGTTGCCAGCTGCAAGCACAGCTCACATCTCGTGTATAAGAGAAAGGTCCCATCCTGCAGCGATGCCTGCGTACACCTCACTCTGCACAAGCGAGCAGCCCTCTGTACAGAGCTGAGCTGTGTGCTAAGGGCTCTCCTGCAGTCAGTCTCCAGCCCAGGCATGGTGCCCAGGCAGCCAGGAGACCAGGATGAAGGGCTCGAGGACAGAGCTGACCCTTCATGGCTGCAGGAGCCCTCGCCCTTTGCATGCCCACACAGCTGGTGGGCAGGCAGCCTGGGGAGCTGTGGAGGTGGGGGCCGGGCTCACGGGCCCACAGTCCAGTCTCACCATGTAGACATCAACCTTGCAGGAAAGACTTTGTAGGTCCAAGGCCTGGATGCAAGAAGGGAGTTTCACCACGGTCTCCTCCATGAGAAGTTGGCTCCCGGGTCATGCCCATGAGGAGACTGTCAACATGGCATGTGGGTGCATGGGAGAATGTTGGCCGTGATGCTTGGCCTTTAAATCTGCCAGGATCCTGGGGAAGCCATCCCAGGACCCTGTGCTGCCTCTTGGAGTGCTAAAATCAGAGCAAATACAAGAGGAAAAAAAAAAGAAGGGGGAAGATGAACTATTAGGAGAATTAAAGTGACAAATGAGCAGAGGAAAGGTAAAGTGTCATCTTTCTTTTGTGCTCGCAGGTGGGACTTTACCAGCAACAGAATGAATACTACAGAGAACCAGGCAGCAGTGGATCAGATACCCCCCCCTTCCTTAAAATTCAAAACACACAAATGCTGAGGTCTTGCTAAAAGCAAAGCACTGTCCCCTCATCTCATCGTTACATGTAACCCAGAGCCTGTGGATAGCAGCTACAGTGAACTAACATGAGTAAAAGTAGCTGGACTGAATTTGCTAACAAAGAAAAAAATTACAGGCATGTTGTTAAGAAAGTATAAGCACTAATTCTCTCTGTTTATTCTAATTCATTTTGATTGATTGTGCTTGCCCTAGGAAACATGAAAGCTGGTGGGGAACATATTAGCAAAGAGAATAGAAGAGCAACAAGTTGAAGTTTAGAGTTCATGCAAACATAGTGCCAGTCACTGAACCAGAAAAAAAAAAAGTTGGGTCAGAGGCAGTCACTAAGTCGAGAAAGGATCTACTGATAAGATACTCTTGGGGAACAATCTCAGAATGATGTGAAAGATAGATGGGAAATAGTGCTGCAGAACTAGGCTAAGCCATCAGGAGAGAATACTGCATCATTTGGGTTTTTTCTTTGCTTTCCTGCCCATTCTTCCCCATTTATTACTAGAAGAAAGAGTATTTTTGCCTGTAAAAATCTTTGTGCCTAAAGAGGTAACACTGGTGTGCACTCCTGCACGGTGCTGAACTTCTGGGTTCAGCTTTGCTGAAGCTTTGCTTCAACTTGCCGGAGAAAATCATAGTAAAACTATTAGCTATGGATCTCTATATGATCAACATTACTTCGACTTTAAGTGTCGACACTTACAAACTCCTTGCTTGTGGGAAAAAAATATTTCACAATGGTTTCAACTCACCAGAAAGCTGCTCCCACCAGCTACTCTTCATGCCTTTTTTTATAGATCTGATGCGTTTACAGATGTGCCCAGAAAGGGGCAGTAGAGACCAAACCCACACGATGAATAGAAAGAGACGTCCTGATCAGGGAGAAATATAAATAAAGAGCGAGAATTATTTGCAATGTTTCTTTTTCTTGGCATACAGAGGCTCCACCATGTGTCCATTCAAATAAAAACAACGGGACCTGTATAGGCCAAAATGGGGCTGCTTGTTATAACACAACAATCTCAAGGTACTGTGAGATCGCTTCCTTCACCTGCTTTTTGGAGAAGGGCACTAATCCTGCCCAAACGTGGATGCTGTGTGGGTTGCAAGAGTTGGCACAAGGGTGTGTAATGCCCTATATGCCTAATAATGCTCTAATGCACTATATAATGCACTACTTAACACTTAACGTCACTACAGCAGCATGGCGACCTTTGAGTTGGCTTATTAGCAGGGGGAACAATAACAATTTGGGAAAGGTTTACTATCAATCAGGCTTACAAATACTTATACCACGGCTCAGCACTAATGCAATTTGGCTTCCACCTAACCTTGAAAGAGAGGAGACAAGAGAAAAAGGGGTGCTTATAATATCAAGATTCCCAACAGTTCATGTTGGTGTGAAGGTATGAAGCAGGGAAGCCCATCCCTGGACCACCTTTACAATCCCTTCAGACTCTCTTGAACCACTCAGAGTTAATTCTAGAGCTGATTCAAGCGACTGCCTGAAGCAAAAGGCAGTTATTTACTTGGAGCAAATCCTTTATGTTTTACTTCATTTAAGCCACCTATCCCAGCCCTGTGCTATTGCTTTATGCCATTTTCTTGCACTGTCCGTAATCCACAATGGAGGGGACGATTTTGCTGGTGGGGCTGTCCAGGAGCTCTGGTTATGGGACAACACGACAGGCATAAACCATGCAGCCAGTCTCTTCCTCAAAGAGTTTCTGGCCTAAGAATAAGATTTGAAAACATGAAAGCAAGCAGGGGGCAACGTGAGGTGTGAAACCAGCTATTTGCAGCAGAGGAGCTGAAGCAGTAACAGCTTTATCAGGAAACCAAGAACCCTTTCTGGTTCTCCTCTCAGCATAGCTCTACACACCAGCAAATCTGGCTGCAGACTGAAATTTTGGCTTCCCCTGAAGCCAATGGCAAACATCCCACTGGCTTCAATGGGAGCAGGACTTCATGCCAGATCTCGTGCTTCCCATTCCTTTGCCGTAGCCGTGAGAGCAAGCTTCCCTTCCAAGGCTGTGTCTGCAGCTAGGGCCTTCAGGAGCAGAAGTATGGCTCTCCTTGCAACCTGAGAAGTATCAATGTGAAACAAAAGACTTCTTTTTAACAGAAGTGGTGATTGCCCTAGAGAACAACTTGCTCAGAGTTCTGGGGTTCCCTGGAGTGCCATTTCTTTCTCTCTGAAATGTTTCCCTTAGTCTTTAACTGCCTATTTTCCCCTAGGCTTTAACTGCCCACAGGGTACACAGCAGCTCAAGCACACAGCTTTTGGCTGTGATGAAATCACTAGTGGGAGAAATGGTATGAGCTGGGTTATGTAGCTAGCAACATTCACCTCTCCCAGTCTTAACATCCCTTGTTCCATACCTGCTCACATAGCAGTACCTATACATAGTGTGACATACAGCAACACAGCAAACAGGCAGGAGAAGAATAAGTTGGCCCATTTCTGCTTTTATCATGACAGAGTTAATGCCTATTGGAGGAGGTAAAGAAAGGGATGCTGGAAGAGCTGTGTGCTGACCACACAGGGCTCTACATTTGTTCTGGCATGAGCATCTCTCTGCTGAGATGAGCATCTTGAAATCTCCAAGCTATTTCTGAGGTGGCAAGGCCACGGCTCTCATTTCCTGCAAATCTTTGCTTTCCTTGGCAAAAATCAAGAATTTTGTTAGGGAAATCTTGGTGGGTGTTTTGTGATCAGTGAAGCACAGCAGATTACGTTACTGGAGGGTGTATACAGGACCTCCCATCTTCTAGACATAGTAAAATGAGTCTGTTTGCTCCAGAAATTCAGGAGTCACCAGCATGGTGCTGACCACCTGTATTATTTCTTAGGCCATGCAGCATGTCTACTGGACAGATTGATGTCCATACAGCTGACTGTTTGCATATCAATTCTAGAGGCAAAGGAAATTCTTCAAATCCCAGAGCACAAATGTGCACTGCTACAGAAAAGCAGGTGGAGATGTGCCAAGTTACAGCTCCTCAGTTGCTACCCCTGTGAAGAATGCCCTGCAAGGAAAACTGGAAAATATTTCATGAAAGAGTAAAGATAACACAAGACTATCTGGCAAAGGGTAGAATTTAATATTAATGGCTTTCCTTTAGTCACTGTATTTCCTGTTCCTAACTTAACCCTCTAAAATCAGCAATGGTCAGAGAAGGGCTATAAATTTTTGCACATCTAAAAGGTCTTTCAGTGAAAGATCTCACAGCACTTTGCAAATATTAGGGACTGCTGAGGGATGGCTAACCCCTGACGAGACTGCCCATGTAGCCAGTGGGCAGATGCTCCTTTGGCTGCAGAGGCCAAACACTGAAATTTGGCTTCTGCCCCACCCTGCAAGAACATCTTCCTTCTTTGTCTCCCAGTTCATCACAGGAACCCAGGAAACGAGATGAGCTGGGCTCCCCTTGAATTCACGCTCCAGATTCAGTGTGAAAAATGCCTTCCCCATGGACAGATGGGGAATAGATACACAGCAGTG
Source organism: Harpia harpyja (assembly GCF_026419915.1). Classification (NCBI taxonomy): domain Eukaryota; kingdom Metazoa; phylum Chordata; class Aves; order Accipitriformes; family Accipitridae; genus Harpia; species Harpia harpyja. The sequence goes on along the minus strand of NC_068953.1, from coordinate 19,613,522 downwards.
ATGTGACTGGTGTCATTTCAGCCCATCAGCTACTTTAGGATCTTGTTCTTGGAGGTCCTCAGGGTTACATGGAGACTGCTCATGGCTGTGCATGGCTCAGTTGCTGGTGTATCTAAACACGTCCGTGAAACAACAGCGCACTGAAGCTTGCTTTTAAAGTGAGCTGGACTAGCCCCATCTCCCCACCCTTCCCTGTGAACTGGTACTTGCCTGGAGGGATCCAAATATTAGTCAACACAGGGTAAGAGATGCACAACATGGCTCCTCTGAGTCCTGTGGTCCTTCAGCCAGAGGAGATCCTTCTGTGCCACCCACATCTTCCTTTAACCTGGCAAAGTACCTGAATTACTGAGCTGACTTGCCAAGAGAGATTTAGGCTGGAAACATCTCTAGAAAGATGGCTCTCATTAAGGGCTGAGGCCTGCAAAAGAGCACAATGCTGGCTGGGGTGCAGAGCTGGGGAGAGAAGCGTTAGTCATCGCCTGCCTCACGTTCGGCCCTTTGGACAGTCTCCTCTCTTGCAAGATGCACTGTTTTGCCTGTATGACTGTTGGCAGAAGCTAATGAGCAGAGCTGGTTGAAAGTTTTCCATCAAAACAATATTTCTGTTTTGCCAGAAGATAGTTTAAAAATTAAGTGGAAAAATTAGAGAAAGGACCCTGGGTTTTGGCTGACATTGTTGGTCAAAAAAATCCCAAACTTAAGATTTTTTAGTCAAAAATGTAAGTATTTGGGGTAAGGCAGGGGAGGAAAGGGGAGGAGACTGGCAGGTCCTAGCAATACCCTGAAAAACATCTGAGAAAACTTTGACAAATAAGAGGATGTTTTTGTCAATTTTTTCCACAGTGAAATATACTTCTGCTTTTAGAACCATTCTACGGGGAGGCTGGAAAACAAGCAAGCATATATGCTTTTTCTCTCTTATACATATGGCTACAGATACTCCACAGTTTATAGTATAAGCATAGGCAGCAGTTCCTCTAGAAGAGGTACATAAGAAAGACCAGATCTCCCATAGGAGCTGCCCAAGAGCCTATTACCCAAAAGCTGTAATTCTCAGAAAGACACACACACAGAGCTGATTCTGCTGTGAGTTTGTACAGCTGATGGAAAGCCTTGATAACCTCACAGTTGCCTTGCATACAAATAAACTGAGCCATGGGGACAGCAAGGGAAAAGGCACTGCTTGCAAAGGAAGGTACTGTGCCCACAGCTGTTGCAAAACCATCCGTACTTCAGAGTCTGCCAGCCACAGGCAATGTTGTTGCTAATAACATTGCAGAGAGAATGGCACATAAATACCTGCGAACACGCAGAAAGCTGTTTTCGATCTTGCTTACACAATAATGTGGTTTTTCTTTTTCCCCTTTAAAATTGTTTCTTCAGCAAAACATGGTTGGGAAAAAAAAAACAGCTGGAACCTTCCTTACCCTCTGGGAAATGTGACTAACAGCATTTCTTGGTCTCAGTGTCACAGTCCCGTCCTCAAGGTATTGTTGGCCATTGTTGTGAAACGATGAGGGGATGAAGCCATGAGCGAAAGCGGCTGAAGACACCAGCAGTCTGGTAGTTCAGCAGGACCCTCCTTCCTTGACACAAGCCTGGGCATAAAGCAGAGGTGATGGTGCTGAAGCCAACACAGTGCAAGTGGCACAGAAGGTGAATCAGCTCTGTGAGAAAACCAAGATGTGCTATGTTGTTACTAGGCAGTGGGGAGCAGGGGAGGTTCAATTTATAGTGATTTCCTAAGGAATTAGACCATGATTGTGGACAGGATTTATATTTTAAACAACACTTAATTTTTTTAAAGGACTAATTCAATCTAGATGTGGATTTCTTACCTTTTCTTTAATGAGAGCAGCGCTGGGGGAAGCACGGTCAGAAGTACTGACGTGTCCTGGCAGGGGCTCCGACTGCTGCAACTTGCCTTGCTGACAGCCCAAGCTTGACTCTTGTCCCACGACAGCCCAGGGTTACAGTCCCGGCGACTTCCACCACAAGCAGCTCTGGCTCAGAGCTGCCGAAGTGATAAAAGACTTCTTGTTGCGATGATCTCAAGAGGAAAGTTTGGTGCCAAACAAAGCTGCAGTCTGGTTGGGTCTTTTTGCCATTAGAGACAAAATCAAGGGGAAAAATACAGAGCTGGGGAAATAAATGGAAGCTGCAAAATGTTCAAATAATGTCTTTTCCAAGAAAATGAAAAAAACCCCCAAGAATGGCTTGTCTGGCTTTGCTGGCCAAGCTGTGGTTGCACTGATCTTTGTGCAACCTAAAGATCCTGTTAGAGGACACCCCTTTTTCACTGGTTCATCAACAGTCTGAATAGTTTCTCTGCCCGTCTCCAGGATGGTTGCACAATGATGTTGTAGTATGCAGTGACCTTACAGAAACTGTCAGTGATCTTTCAACAGCTGATGTTTTTTGGGGTAGCAGAGCCAGCCGTACAGACTGACATGCTACCAGCGCTCTCCTCCTGCTGAACAAATGAGCATTTCCCTCTCTGCCAGCCAACATTTTGAGCAGTATCCAGGCTTGGGGCTGGATCTTGCAGCCCAGTTTCTGTAAGGGGCATCTCTGAAGCGATGTGAATTTTACTCTTTGCTACTTTCAATAACACAAAATGTGTCTGAGGATTGAAAACCAGTGGGGAATATCCCTTTCCCTCCCCTGCCAGTGCAGTAACCGCAGTACAGGCTCGCTCACTCACTCGATTCAGAAGCGGCCTATGCTCATCTCCATGCCTTGTCAGATTGCTGCTGCCAATAACCCCAGCTAGCTGCTTTGGGAATCTGCCTTTTCCCCAGGACCACCTGTGGTCTGCAAGCTCTTGAGAGAAGGACCATTTCATTGGGCATGCCCTTCCAGCATCCACATGTCTGGGTGTAGATTTAAAGTGCCATTGCACAAAGAACATTGAATCATTATAAAAGGCCTCAGAATAAAAACCATCCAGAAAGCAACACTGAGGGGAGTCATAAGGCTACTGCAGGAGTACAATGAGAAAAATATTTTTCTTCAGAGGGCTGAGGGAGGAGATTAAATGCACTTGAGCAGATGAGGGAAGTATTTAGACAGCAAAGGCGGTCAATTTTCTGGTGGGTGCAAAGCAAGTTTGTGGGGGACAAAGCAGCTGCAAGCAGAGCAGGAGGGGAAAGGGACAATGATCATGCAGGGAGGGCAAGGCCATAAAGCGTGTCTGTGGGAAATGGAGGAGGAAGGACAAAGCAAGCATCTATGGAGTTACACTGAGACTGCTACTCCCCTGAGACTCGGGAGAGGCTGGAGACACTGAGGATGCAAGGGCTCACCTGAAGACTGAGTTGTGCCAGGAGCTGGCCCCACACGCCGATGTCCTGTGGGTTCCACCATGGTGAGCATGCAGAGTTGCTCTCTCTCTCGAGGTGGATGCCAAGGCCTGTGACATGACCCAGACAAGTCACACTGGAGGCTCCAGCTCCACCCTGGCCACAGAGGGATGAAAGGATGAAACACCCAAACAGGAGCCTTTCACAGTCAAACAAGAGGAGCTGAGGGAAACCACAACTTTCAAGAAAACCCAGCTGCTCCTCTCCAGCCCAGCGGCCGAGGTGGATACCTACCCCAGGCCATGTGGACCCAGCCAGCATCTTAGCTGGGGTAACGTGCAGGGAACACATATGCAAGTCCCAGACATCAGCTGCAGGACTCTGCTAATTGGGAAAGTCTGTCTGAGTGTCTGGCCACTATTTGGCAGACACGGCAGCTCTGACAAAATAATAAATGTGGTACAGTGCAGCCTCCAGGCATTCTTTGTAGGGTCTGTCACATGAAAGTGGCATGAAAGGAGACGAGGTGATGCAAGACACATGGAGGTCAGCTTTGGAGACTCTCTGATTACCTTCTGGGTAGTTACTGCTAAGGGGAGTTTGTGGTCCCTCTCTGCTTATGTACTCTCTCATTTAAACTCTCCTTTTATAAACAGATAATTCTTCCCATCCAAAGTGAAGATGCTTCAGTCCTGCTTGTCCAAGGCAGTTACGCTGTTGGAAAGTCTCTCTCCAGGAAGACCAGCCCATTTCTAAAGACTGTGAAGAGAAGCCAGAGACATGATAAAAGGACAAAAAAAATGCATACAGAAAAGATAACTGGTCTTTGTGCATTAGCAGCATTTGAGGAACTCCTGTCTTCCTACTGACCTGCCTTCAAATCAAGATAAACAGAAGGATGCTGAAGTGCAAGTGTTATGGAGAAGTATTATCAAACATGTTCAGCACAGGTCCAAGTACTCAAAGAAGAAACGCAGTTCAGGAGCAGTTCGCACAGCCTGCCTGTTTCTCGGTGCACTATATTCATACAGCAGCAGGACAACAAGTGAAGCCAGTAACTTGCAAGAACGGAGGTTACCAGGGCTTCTTTTCTTACACCATCAGAAGTGTGAGTGCATTGAACATGACTGCATCCGGCACCGTTCTTCTCTGCTTGAAACTCCACAGCATATTGGTGTTTGTGCCAACACTCTTCAATAAGAAGAAAACATACCTTTCCCAATGGACCATGCAGCGTTGGAGAAAGCACAAAGGAACACGTGGTTTTCAGTCTACCAACAGAGCAAAGTCCTCCAACAGCAGTACTCTGGGTGATGCCTGGGGCTGATGCCAGGGTAAGGTGATCCATATTGAGATTTTTGGAAAGAAATGTCCTTCCAGAGAAAGCAGGGTCCTGCCAGCTTGCTGCAAGGGACCAAGAGACAGCTAAGGCTGCTGTGTATACCAGGACTGAAGGAAACAGGTGGAGTTGGTGGAGGCAGAACTGAGCTCCAAGCAGCTGGGGAGAGATTATACTTTCTTCCTGGTACTTTTATGCCAGAGCACCAGAGCCATCTGACCCCACCTGCCTTTAATGATCTTGGCTGAGGTGTCTTAAATAAAAAGACAACTGAGATCACAAGGAAGGACAATGGCTTCAAATCATTTGGTTTCATGGTTAGAAGGTGGGGATTAGGAATAAGAGAAAAACAGCAAACTGCTACATGCAAAATAGGCAAACTAAGTATATAAGCCTACTGGATTTATAGAAGAGATATTGGCACATACCAGGAAAATTTCAAGCCAAATGTATGACAGCATTCCTTACACCCCTCCCACCCATTGCCATATCCCAGCTTAATGTAAAGCCTTTTGGCTTCCAAAGGCTTATAGCTGTTTTATTGTTTAAACAGGTCAACAATTGCAATCATATGTTGACTCCAGGCAATACACAAACACGATGATGTGTTAATATACAGCAACACTTGGATGGAGTTTCTACAATTTTGCTGCTGTTAACAGTCATATCTATGATGGCAGCTGGGCTGGTATCTCCTCTGAAGACTAGGAAGCCTATCAGTGTTGTGCCATCACCAAGAAGCCAGCGTGAGATCAGTAAATGAGCTCTATTTTTAATATAAGTATAAACTCCATTCCTGGAAATCATTTAGGAGGAGGACTCTCACATCAGCCGTATTTCGTTTTGTTTTTAAGGCTGCTTTAGAAAGGTGCTGCTCCTATCTCCAAGAAGCGTCCTTTTATCAAGAATGGAATACGGATACAGGTGATGGCATCTTTGTACAACAGGATGGGAGAGGATCCTACAGGCATATCTGTGTGCAGCTGTCTGCAAAAAACATCTTCACCATGCTGAGGGGGGAGTTAAATAGTACAAAGATTCTGGCTAGTGCCTACAACAAAGACATCCAAAACACTTGGCACTGAAGTAATTCTGTTTATTTCACACCAGGGAAGTGTGCAGCTAGGTTATGTAGATACCTTTCCAACGGATGGGACAGTTTTGCTCCAGTATAAATTTCCACATGCTCAGCAGTCTTCATTATCAGGTTGCGCCTGTGGAGCAGCCACCATTAAACATACAGCAAGCTGCCACTTCATCTCAGCTCCAACATACATTGAAAGCAACCTTTCTCAAAAGCACTTGCAAAATGTCGTGTTCCGCCCCCCCCCCCATGCTTTAGCTTCCCCACAGCCTGCTCAGGCATACACAGCGATACCCCAAACGGAGCCTGGCTCACTTTTTCCAGACAGGCATTTTCTACTGTTGTGTCACTGACCACAGACCTTGCAAGGCATTAATCAGGTATTAATATTCCCTGTGCTTTATTTTGCAATGTGACCGGGACAAGACCCATAATTTCTTGATTTGTTAGCACACTGGGAACTCTGAGATGCCAGAATTTTACTGACAAACGACCTTTTACACCTACCACAGCTATCAAACAGATGGCCTATACTTAACCGAATCCTAGTCTCAGTCCAGTATTAGACAGATGCATAATGTACTACTTAGAGCTTCACTCCTTTCTTTTAATTTTCATGTTAGCTGTTTGGTTTACTTTGTGTTTTTTTCAAGTTCAGAAACCTTATTAAAGTTGTTATGGAAAAAATAAATTTATTATTCAACATACTCAATTTTTTCAAAATGGAATGATCCTCTTTTCTTTTTTTTTGTTTTCATTTACAACTGGTTCCATTCAGTTTGACTGTTTTTATCTTTTCTATTTATAACCAGCACCAAAAAGAAAATTACCATGGATACAGTACATATGCAAATTAGCTAATGGAAAAATATATACATTTCACTCTGTAATGAAAAACTTAAATGATATTATTGCCATGGAGAATATATCCCTGTATTATAATAAAATATCAAGCAATAATCGACTGCTAACATTCTTTTCCACCAACAAAAAATAGCACCATACATGAGATAGTGAGAATCTACACTCAATAACACAATTGTGCAACTAGAAATGTACAGTACTTTAGTAACAGTACAGAGTATTGTTTACAATATGGAAATACCACCACTGTAATCAAAAGAGCATCAATCTCTTACGAACAACTAAAAAAAGTATTGTCATAGATACACTGAAACAAACAGCTTGCTTTTCACCAGTATGTAGTAACTGAGGGCAGAGCATAGCTGTAAATTCATAGTAAAGCTCCTATAAAATGATACAAAACAGAAGTGCAAGAGTATTGAACAGAGTTAAACTTTTTTATTATTATTATTTTTCTGGCTATTATAAAATGGGAAGGTTGTCACCATATGAAGTAAGAGAATGTAATAAAATGGAGCTGTGTTGTGCCATCAGTTTTTAATTAATGTTGGTTTCTGATTATTAAAAAAAAAAGGTTGATGCACGCTATTCAGTGGGCTGTGGGAGCAAGTGAGGTGTTTTTTTCAGTGCTCAGACATTCGAAAGAATTCCTTGTAAATTCATGTTTCCTTAGGTAGAACCCAGAACTTGGACCCAAGTGTCCTTTGAAGTCCAGGACCTAGCATACTGGGACAGGCCACAGGTCTAACTAGCCTAGTATCCTGTTCTGGACAGGGGCCAGTAGTGAATTATTAGTGAAAAACATAAGAATTAAAATCCTTCCTCTCCTATGCACCTTTCTAGGAGCCCACCTTTTGCCTAGAGAGGATGACAGATCAGCACTGGAAGGAAAAAGGACCCCTGCTAATTAAAAGCACCTTTGATTCCCATTAATAATAAATGCACATGCTATTCTTCCAAGATAACAGAGAAGCCCGATGGCAAATCCTTCAGCAGCCCAACAGGACTGTTGGTAATGCCAAAAATGATCATCAAGGGGGTGGTGTTCATTGGGCCAGGCCACTTCATGTGCTAATGTTGTCCATTAAAAGAAAAATGGCAAACTCCAAACCAAGTGAAGGATGTAAGGGGACCCATCTCAACCAAACTGCTGTAGGTGGCTGTGGTGGTAGGGAGGCAGCAAGGACACTCACAGCCCTGCTGTACCGGCAGAGATGTGTTACTGCAGGGTATGACAGCAGGCAAGGGGGAAAACTACCACTGTGAATTACCAATATAAATCAGGTCCTCTGGGCTCTGCCTGATCTCTTGGAACTTTCTCATTAGCAGTTCATCTACCTATTAATTTGCCTAACTGAACATCACTGTGGTATTGCCTAAATCTTCCGTCGCCCCTGCCAGCAACATTTTCCATTGATTACTTGCTAAGTAGTTACACAACCTCAGCGTTTGGGCTACAGGGTGGGGATAACAGAAGGAGGTCTGATCCTGACTTTAAGATGCCAAAAGAACACCCAGCATTACAAAAACCAAGTTGGAATCATTTCCCTGATAGAGAAAATCATCTGGAGCATTGGAAAGCAGATCTGTTTGAGACAGGCACTTGAGAAAAAATTGTGTGCAAATGTGCCGTTGTGCATACAGGCCAGCTCTTGTGTGCACACACGCTCATTTGCACTAATAAGCACAGATGCGAATGTGAAGCCCACACAGTATTAGTCTGCCAATGAACATTAGCTCCCTGTGCTTGTAAAACTTAGCCCCTAATAAAATAACCAATGAGTTATTCCAGTGAGGTCCTGGATACTGAAAGGATTGTAATAAGGAAGAAAAAGTTGGTTTAAAGATATGTTAGGTACTAAGAGTCTTTATCCCTCCTTGCATTCAAAAAAATGAGACAACAGCAACAAAGACAACTTGAGGACAGGTGTGAGCTGCGATTCAGACTGGCTCAGGGGCAGGGGGTAGTAGCTGGGCTTAGTTCTGCACTCATCTCCAAAGAAAAAAACAGTAACATGCAGTTCTAGAGCGAGTACAAAGCTGTAATTCATCCAAACGGCTCTGTTCATATCTTGAAGAGTGGGCTGTAATTTAACCACTGCACAACTGACCTTGGACCCTGGCAAGGGAAATGATACATGTTGGAGCAAGATAGGGAGACATTGATCTGTAGGACTAATGGAGGGGACAAATTCTGCCCTGGGTAGAGCTCCTGTTTCAAGTCTCACACTCAGAGAGGAGTTTGGTTTAAAGTGCAGAGACATGGAAGAGAGTATCATATATGCAGCACTTGCTAAGTGCTCTGATAGCACCAATGTGATAGCACCAAACCTGATAGCACCACAAAAGTAAGACAGGAAGCATTAAAATACAGTGAGCAAAATCCTAACCCCTACTGAAGGCAATGGAAGTCTTAGCCTTATGGCTTCAACAAGCTCAAGATTACACTTTGAATGTCTTGGATCCCTGACTACTTTTGACTCAAAAGGCTACATAACCTCAGATGTATACAAGAGCCAAGAGATAGGAAACACCTCTTCTGCTCTCCACTCCATCCTTCACACAAAGGTTGTTCCAAATCCTGTTTCTGTACCAACCCTATCCAGTTTCATGGTCTTCTTAAAAAAAAAACATTCAGTCTCATTATCTGATTGACTTGTAAAAACTGGAGAGAGATTAGGCCAAGCAATCCCTCAGTGAGCTCTACTGGATGAAATGATTTCTGGCTTCTCCCATCTCATGTAAATGGTTCTTGCTTAAAAATAACTATCTACTGCTGTTAGTAAGCTTCCATTTCACTAAGCTCAGAGAAAAATTAAGTTTCATAAAAGAAACAATATTATTCTGGGGAAAAGGGAGAGAGGATTGTTTTTTAAAATTAGAAAGAAGAGCAGTCCCTACTAGTTGCTCTAAAAAATATGACTTGGAATGTTGGATATAATTGTACTGAGTTTTCTGCAGGAATTTCAGAGATGTCCATCCTCTGCTATCAGTTTTCATAAGCTTTTACAGCAAATCCTCTCTTTAAATTAAGCCTTTCATTTATGTGTGTCCCTCCAAGCCCACTCCACGGTGGGATAACTGTTGGGAATTGAAAACATCAGATGAAAGCCAAGATTAAAAGATTAAGTAATGTCTCTACCTTTGCTGAATTATTTTGCCAGAGGCCTTCCTTCATGGAGGTACCCATAGCCTTAGTCAATGTAATCACTTTGCAACTCTTGTCCTTTTCTTTAATGGTAGCAAGCCATCCAGTGGCTGGTGATTTAATATATTAAAGTAAAAAGTATTAATGAAAAATGTAAGGATGTCAAAATATGATAAAATGATTGGCTCCTTGAGATGACTCTTTCTGTTTGTTTTTTTAAGGTGGATGAGTGGATTACTTTGGTATCCAGTCTGTAGAATTAGTTTCAAGTCTTATTAGGTATGCTTTGGAATCCACCACATTGTAGCAACTCATGAAGTTCCAGTACTCAGACCTACTAGTCCGTGATTTACATACAAATAGCTGTAATACTCTAAGAAGTAGCACAGGTTCATTAACTCTTCTGCTGCATCTTGTTTGCATAAAAGTCTCTGCAAGTCTGGCAACAGCGCTGATACCACCGCATGTCTTGGCACAGATTCTTCTCCCGGATCACCCTGCAGTACACTGTCCACTGGTCGCCTGTGCACTTGTACGTGAGAGCAGCTTTGGACAAGAAAAGAAAGGAGAAACTAGCAGATTAGCCAGAGAACAGCATTGCAGGTGTGATCAAAATCACTGCATATGAGGGAAGAAAGGGCCAATCTTGCTGTTAGCACTGGAGATCAGATGATGATCTTTCTACCGAAATATCAGGCTCTTGGAAATGCTCACTGCAAGGGTGCAGCTGGACATGACTGGGGAGCGCAAGCCTCCTCACATTGTACCTATTTTGTCTCAGTGACAAATAGCCCTAGATGAACAAAATGCCTAAAGCATTGGCCTATATTTAAGTCCATGAACATGGCACAGCAGTCAATGGGAAGCTGTGTGCTCCCAGGGAGAGTGCTTTGCTAATGCACATTTTCAGGAGTGGCCAACATCCTCTCGGTAGAAAACATTTTTACAGAGGAGCAAAATCAAACCCAATTTGATGGATGTAAAGATAAATTAATAGGAAGTAAAAAATAATACTTCTTAGTGTAGTAAAAACAGTAGGACAACAATTAACTATTGGGGGGGGTGGACAGCAGAAGCTCCCTCAGACTGACAAAAGGTTTGTGCAGGGGGGAAAGACACTGTTGCTGAATCTGTTGACAATATCATTAAAGGATCATACGTGCTTTTATAAAAAAGTAATGGTAGCAAAACTGTACACTGGATAAAAATGCACACGTATAGTGAGTGCTTTTTACGGTATGTGATTTATAAATTGTATGTAGCGTTCTTACAAATTCTGTGATAATTGGAAAATCTTCTAAACGAATATTGTGGCCTCTGAGCTTGGGAAAAAATGGTCTGATTAAAGAACATTAAAAAGTGTTGACCCAGCAGCATCTTGAGTCCCTTGTTCCTCATCTCTGCTGGATGAAACCAGGAAAGGGTCTTATCCTGTATTTAGCTGTGAGTCTCAGTGCCAAGCACCAGAAAACAATGGCAGCAAAACTGGTAGGAATGTTTCACTGAAGCTTTGTTCAGTTGGACAAGAAGCAAAAGTTTGACAGAATCTGATGAAATTAAGTTGCAGTGTCCCAGGAAAAAAAGGAACATGAAGCCAATTTAAAAAAACCTTATTGTGAGAAAAAAATTGAGTGGAAGTCACCATCCTAAACAGCGGGAGGGTAGAGCTATTTCTGAGTCTGCCAGCAGTGGAGGCGCTTTTTGAGAGGGTTAGATCTGCAACACTCCCCATTAGCTATGGTTCCAACCAGGCATAGAAAACGTGATGTAGCTGAACAAATTACACATCTTGCAAGAACACCTGAGATAGACCTTATAAATCTGAGATAACAGACTTTATATAATAGAAAGACACTGAGCCACAAACAAAGCTAGGACTGTAATATTTTAGAGGTCCAAGGTCCCTCATAGGTTGTGTAGTAAGACAGAAAGCATGTTGAGGAAGTGAGGTGGGTCAGGTGCCTGAGGGACAGAATAAACCCCCTCCGAATGTGTCTCCACTGAGGGACACTGGACACAGATGAAATAGTCAGGTGAGGTGAATTCCACACTTAGATACTTCTGAAAATGTTACCTGGGATGAAAAACATTCTGGAGTGGGGATAAGGCAGCATGGGTTTTGTAGACTACTGGAAATTTTTTCTGTATAATTTCTTTTGGTGAGGTTTCCATTTCAGAAAACAGAAAATCTTGTTTAAAGATAATCGAATGCGAATTGTGTATAAGCAGGAAGAGCAAAACACTCAATGATATATCTTTCTGCTAATATCAAACACCATTGTTTCTGGCCCTGGTGATTCCAAGCCCGGTTGAGAAACAAAAGCATCCCAAATTACTTGCAGATTACTTTCAGCAGGAACTTGAGCCGCCTCAGTCTTCTAAACATGTGAGTTTTTTATTGCTTTGTCCTAAAATGTGAATTAGGATGGATTTCTTGTCTCATCAGTGTATCAAGGGCTTACTTCTCAAATGAAATGTTTTCCTTTCACTATGCTCTTAGTGCTAAAATATCTGGGAAGTACTCTCATATGTTCTTAAACAAAAGAGGTTAGAAGCTCCTCAGTATGACTGCATTTGCAAGGATAAAATTTCCAATATTCTTTTAAACATCTGTTAAACTTTTGGGAAACAAACTTCAGTTCAGAAGCTTCAAGTCCAGTCCTAGTTTAAGTGTTATTTAATACTGGACAATGCTATTAAAAAATGGTTCTCTATTACTTAGCAGCTCTGCCTTTTCATGTGTACTAGAGGCTTCTTAGCCTACAAGCTGAGAGGGTGGAGGCTGTTCTTTCTGGTAAGCTGTTAGCAGCATTGTTTACAACCCAGCCTCTTGTACTGAAAAGTAATGGGAGGCACGGATGAGGCTGTGTCAGTATAGCTGATGGCTCAGTTTAACTTCATCTTACTGGTGATGATGTGTGAAATGTAAAGAAACCAGCTTGGTTCTTGGAGCTGTGGCTGAACACACAGGGCTGAAGTTTGGAAAAATATATTTTTATCCCCTTATAAACAAAGCAAATATGACGTGGAAAATCATGGATTCCCACAATTTTGTATTAACAGAAGCATTCTTAACTAGAGACATTTCTTACATACAGTGTTAAGGTGTTTTGGGAGACAGATGGCTTATCACCATATTCTCATCTCAGCAAGGTACACAGGAGATGCAGGTGGGGTGAGGAGAAGGACAGTGGCAGAAAATCAAAGGGTTCACGGAAAGAGGCTGGATGCTCTCTTGCCTCGCTGGGCAAATCAATTCATCAAACCACATTCTTGTGGCAGCAAATGAAAAGGAAAAAAAACCCCCGTGATGCTCTACTTTTCAAGGTCATGTACTTTTCTTGGGGCATGGATGAATAGATTATCATACTTTACACTCACTGTAGCAAAAGCAAGGTGTTGAAGGTGTTTGTGATGGAGAAAGATACGTCTGTCAGCTCCCCCACCTCTTTGATTAGTCAGTCAATCACCCACCATTTGTGTGCTCCTGTTGGTCTCTCAGGTCTATCCACTGCTGAGCACTCCAGCTTAGGCAAAGTCTGAGGCAGGGATCAGTGGATAAGAGAGGACCTATCCACACTAGACCTTCAGTCTAGAGCCTGACTGGGGAGGCCTTCTCCTAATTTCTGGCCATGGGCAATCCTCTGAAGCCCCACTTTTATCACACTGGGCACACTGGGACCCTGGGCTTTGTCTGGTCCTTCACAGGTGGCATCTTTCCCCCAACACCTCTTCACTTACCAAGTCTGGGCGAGGTAATTGTGTTGACGTTTATCTTCTCATTGCAGACCTCTTGGTGGCACTGCCTGTAGGCCGCTGGCTTGGACAGGACAGGGCACTCATTGCCATGGCGCCCGGTGACTTTGTGCATACACTGGACCACGCGTGACTGGAGGCCTTTCCCACAGGTTGAGGAGCACTGGAGAAGAGAAGGCAGTGAGATATGGTCCAAGCAGAGTGGCTTCCAAATCGCATACACACATACACCAGAAAAATCACCGCCAGAGCTGAAGTGTGCAGCAGACTGGCAGCTCACTATGGTGCTAAGGACTCAACAACAGGGTCATTGTGTCAGCCAGGGACCCTTCATACAGCTGTTGCATTTGTCCATGACAATTTTGCAGCTTCAGGGAGTGCTATGAGCAGAGGAACTGTCCTGGCACAGGGAAGGAAGCTGTTGTCTTTCTGTCTGAACTTGCTCTGAGTCCATCTACGTGGACTGCCCCTGTGGATGCCCATGACATTCAAGCAGGCAGAGATGCAATTCCTTCCACCAGCCACAAAGAGGCAAAGTTGGAAAACGTATACTGCTTAATTATGGACGAGCAGCTTCCATCTCCCTCTCCATGAGGGACCCAGTAGTACTGGTTGTCTTGGTTTAAAAGCCCTCTCCAAGACTTGGATGGCCTAACAAGGCTTCCTCCACAGACAAGATGACCACTGCCAGGCACTGATATAAGATAAAACCAAGGATTACAGCAGAGGCAGGCAGCTCCTACTGCATGCCCAGACTTCTAGAGAAGCTCTGTTCCAGTATACGAGAGAACACATCAGGTATTCAAGTATTCACTCTCATCTATCCCTGCTAACCGTCTGGCACTTGTCTGTCCTCCTGGGAGCAATTGTAAATTGTACTCCACGAGTTTTGGCTCCTATTAGCCAGGAGGCCCAGCCTGTTTATACGCTCTCTTTGTTGTCATACAGTTGGAGTCCCTCCCCCTCCCTCCCTCTTCCTCTGGCCCAGTCACTTGTGATTTACAATGTCCTACTTGCACGCTGTTCAATTTTAATAAAGCAAACACAGTGAGCACAGTGAGGTGCACCAGCTGGAGTTAATAAAAGAACCTTGTATTTAAAATAAAGAAACAATGGGTTGCAGGACTTTGGTAACATTCCTATTTCTGCTAGAGCCACACACAAGCAAACGATGGGGGAGAGGAGGAGGTGGGGGAAAACTTGGGAGATATAATTAGGATGGTGTCAAAAAGATCATGTTTTCTGTCCTCTGCTGTTTCTGAACAAAGTCAGAGCAATGGAGCTCTCTCCCTCAAAAACACTATCGCCTCAGAGTGTTACTTCTTAAAAACAGCATGCCAATCATTGAAGAAGCTCAAAAGATGAGCACCATTGGGCTGGACTGAAGTCCAAGTATGAAGGATGTGTATGCAGTGTGGATGCTTGTAAGGCTAGGACCCAGGGGCAAAAGAACATACGGAATATATGTAGGCCTCCACCTCCCCCATCTATGGGGGAGAGCAGAGCAAAGCTGTGGTCATTTTGTTCTGGAAGTATCACAAGAAACCCCCGCTGCTTCTCAAAGACCATCTGATACAAGAAGTATAGCTTTGTTCTGGGTAGAGCACAGGGAGCTTTTCCTTCCTGTGTAGATCACTAAAAGGCCTGAGAAAAAATGGCCTCAGATGAACAGGACCATGTAAAATAGGTCTGATGGAGTCCTGCTTCAGACAACCCAGTGCAGAAATACTTTTACACAATATGAACAATTTATTTCTGGGTAGGAGGACTTGTAGGATCAGTGAAGCCTGTTGTCAAAAATAACATAGACTGTTTATCTAATTTTCTTCTTTAGTCACATTAATTACTTTATTAAACAGGTTTCTTGTATTTGGTGTACTTACTGAATTTGTATTTGCTTTTCTCTTAATTTTCCCCCTATATTTCACCTGCTCTTTGTTCCTATTAGCCTTTTTATTCCTAGTGCCTTTCTCTAGGACTGAATTTCTCCATTCAGAACAAACTCTGGCTCAGATCCCTTCTGGACTTTGCCATTAAGCCATCCTGGTGTGCAGCTTACCTCTGTGTTTCCAGCTATGCAGTCCCCTCCACGACCTGATTATTGTATTCTGAAGGTAGCAGTTGTACTATATTAAAATTTTACATATATTTCGGAACTTCTTTTTTTTTTTTTAAATAAATAATTGTTGGGTTTTTTTCCCTTTACATCCTTCTTATTTCAATTTAGGGTCAACACACTAGTTTACGACAGATCTTTTTGCACTTAGATTTTCAAATTTTGAATTTACATCAAAATTTGGTCACTGCCTATTAATACCTCAACCATGGTTATGGTATTTAGGATGATGCTGAATGAGCCCTTCCTTTGTATGCCCTACAGTGAGCTATTCCAAAAAGCAATCATTTAAGTCCTTTATTTAAACCCCCTTCATAACTTGAGCTTCTGCAGTGAGATCTAGGTATTACATTAGTCTTGGGTGTCCCTCTGCTCTTCCCCAGCACTGTGTGCCTTCAGTGATTTCTACCGTCTGGAGGCCAGTCAGGCATGGCCATTACATTTGGATTTAAAGTTAACAATTTTTATCCTGATAAATGCAACTATTAGGCCCTTCCACTTCACTAGTCATATGCAACCTCTAATCCTCAGGATTTCAGTGGCACTTTCAGTCTTCGGAGTGCTTTACTAATCTTAATCCTCACAAAATCCTTTGCAAGGGGAGTGAATTGTACATCCATTTTACAAACAGAATAGCTGTTACCACTCAGGCATAAAATAACCCATCCAGGCCATGGGGTTCCTTCACATGATTGTAACATACTGAGTCTGAAACCTCTGTCTCTGGCTTTTAGGCACTCCCTGTGCTTATGAATGCTCTTAATGGAGGGGGGAGGGGGGGGGCGGGGGGCACGAAAAGAAAGAAAGAAAGAAAAGAAAGGAAAGAAAGAAAGAAAGAAAGAAAGAGAAAGAAAGAAAGAAAGAAAGAAAGAAAGAAAAAAGCATTTTTCTCATAAGGTGAATAAGGTTTTCAGATACCAACATACAAACACTCACCTACCTTTGTCTGTGTTCCTGTCTCTGCATTTGTTAACCAGCAAGGAGGGCAAGCAATGAAACTTTTTCCACAGACACTGCCAACTCCAATCCTTAGACAAATAACAGCAGAGTTTTTGCCCGAAGCAGTTTTATTCCTTCTCCTGGGAGACTGGGATCATCACCTATGCTATGCAATTAGTTTTTCACAGCCAGGAAGACAGATTTTAACATCTTTCTTGAACTCTTTTGGGCTTGGCAGCTAAAGGAAGGTTGGACATCTGGCTTATTTTAAGACGAAATTTTCAACTCTGTACTTGGATAGTCTCTTTCCTAGGAATTTCAATAGGAAATAGGAATAGATACAAAATACATACAAAGGGGGAATTGTTACTCATGCTGCACTATGAAAAGAGGACATCATTAAAAGAGGCATAAAAATCAAACTCCAACTGAACAGCAAATTCCCATAAATACCTTCCCTCCTACTCTGGACAGCTAAATGCATTGCTACAGTCTCTCTGTTCCCAAATACTTATAGAGCAAGTGAGCATATCCACAGAACAGTTTTCAGGGCTAGATTCACTCTGTGCCCTCTGATACAGGATACTCAGACTTGGACACAGGTCATGAGGAGTTTGAGTAAGGAAAGGTGCTGTGGCCTTCTGGCACACAGAAGAATTTCCAGGCAGCCAACAGCTGGCAGAGAGAGCGTATCGCTTGTGGCAGTGTGTGCCCTGGGCTGCAGGGGTAAAAGTAGCATTACAGCCCAGCACCTGATCCAGCTTCTGTAGAGCTGGTACAGCTCCACTGTGCAGAACGCTGGGAGGCTCCAGTGCTGCACAGTGTAACTGCACTGATCATATTTAAAATGCAGTTGATTGGACACTGGACTTTTGGGGCAAATATTGAGTTCTATCACTGGTAGTAACAAATATACTGTCAAAATTGGAAAAGCCTTTACAAGTGTTGGTGTAACTCTCAAGAAACACACATGTTTTGATGTATGATGGAGTAAAGTGATCTGTGAATGTAGAGGACTGGTTTTGGAACCTGGTTCGGAGGTGTGTGGATCTCTGCCTGCCACCTGAGCTACTATGCAAGTACTGAGAGAAAACCCACAAGCAACTTGCCTACTCTAGGAAGCTGGGGACTTCGACAAGTGGTTGAATAGAGATGCTGGTGTCAAACAAAGAAGTGGTTTTTTCCTTCCACCAGGCATTGCCAGTGATACCACTATCAGAAAAATGCATATGCAAAATTCATGTAGTTTAACCATAATGCATTAAACTGACAATATAGCCATTGTAAATTGGAAATCCACCCACATGCAAAGATCAAAGGATTGTTCAGCACTGTAAAAAAGAGGGGGTTAATGAACAGTTACAAAAAGCAGACCTAATGAGAGCCCTTGTAACTCCCAGTTCAAACACTGCTTGAGAAGGCAAAAGGAATACAAAAATGCCTCCATTGACATTCTTTGGCAGTAACATGCAAGCCAGTGGGAATATCCAGAAGGAAATAAACTCACAAATTGTCAAGGCAGCAGCTGCATTCATCAGCTTAAAGAAGATTTACTCACTGAAAAACTCCAACCTTAAGACCAAGCTATGATTTTTCAACTGGAATGCTATTTCCACCTTAGGATACTGATATGAAAGCTTGAAATCTACCAAAGGTGCTGACAGATGTCTAATTGCTTTGAAAGCAAATGCCTCAGGAGAATATTAGGTATTAAAATAGAATGAATTTACAGTAAATGCTGAGATCAGTCAGGGACTTCAACTCCTGATCTGCAAATGATATCCAGAGAAAGACAGAGGAATAAGAATGAATGAAGCCAGGGCAGGCTGCTGTTGGGCAGCTGGAGGAATGCATAAGACAGACCAGTCCAAAGAATCCCTGTGTTGAGGCTTAATGGGGACAGAAAAAGGTACAGGTTTACCACTACAGAGGACAGGCTGTGATCTGTTCAGGACTGAATGGGATAATGAAGTATTGCTTATGGTTTAGCTGAGGGCTGCTGACTAGGCAGGGATGCATTCAGACCACACGTCACCTTTAAAAATGTCACTTTTCTAGCCTCCGAGAGATAGATGTTTGTCTTTTTTGTAAGAGACTTGTTTTTTCTAGCAGAAAGGTCATAGCATCCCTTCAGCCAATCCTGAATGTACTCCAATATTAGAAGGCTGATCTGTTGGAGGGAGATACAGTTCAAGATGACTGTTATAACTAAGCTGAAGGCAAGATTTTTTTTTCTTTATTAATCAGACTGCAGTCATCTGATGTTTAAAAATACTGGTTTGTCCCCAATTTGCTGAAAGTTGCTGAAGCCAAGGATAACACTATGGCTAAAGCTCCAATATTCAGAGATAGAGTTGTGCTTTACTGACTTCAGAGTTCAAGTATTTCAAGGCGCTAGGATAGGGTAGAGTGTTTTTCCCCCCAGGGGTCTTATTTCTTGCCTCTATGAAAGTCAGAAAGAAAGCAAGAAAAATTCCTATTAATAACATTCTAACACAGCATCAGAGATGAATGACAAATGTCCTGTAATTGCTCCATTCCTGAGACCTTAATTGTATACATGTGTGTGCTCTGAAAGTCAGTGCTCCGCACACCCTAACATCAGACTTTTTATGAGTATCACTAATTTAAACTCTATAGTTATAGCTGAAAAGCAGCATGCAATATGCTTTCATAAACACCAGGTCAACTTTGACCATGGCATCATGCTAAAGAAAGAAATCTCTGTCTTTTCACTGATAAGATCTAATTAGCCCAAAGCAAAATGTAAACTGTTTTTCAAGCTTCCTTGTTCTTTTCTTTTCTTTCTTTCTTTTTTTTTTTCTTTTTTTCTTCTTTTTGAACCCCAGATCTGTAAAGAGAACATATCTGGTCTTGCTTACAACCATCTTTCATTTGGAAACTTTTGTGAAATGACTGATTTGTTTAATTTAGTCAAGAAAAAATGCATACCCTTCAGTATGGGAAGAAACAATAAATTATAGCAGAAAATGCTCATGGCTGATGTGACAGTATCTTAGAAGGAAAAGAGAGAACCAATCTTTGCAAACTGCCTACAGCTGTGCTTTCAAACTGCATGACCCTAAGGAACAAGACCTGACCAGTACATCCAGCATGTCTCACTGCATAATTAAGCTTGGCTTTGCTATTCTGAAAAGTTCCATTGTGTACAGAGAGTTCAGAGATTAAGAGCTGAATGCATGAATATTCTGGATAGTGACAGTGCCCCTAAGTACTTGTGCAATGCAGCCCAGGTGCATGCTAATGAGGAAATGTCATTTAATTCATTATACCAATCAGGCAGGATTTACTTCTCACAAGCTTTCAAACTGGATTTCAAGAACAGGATCAAGCAGATGTGAAAAGATATGGTATTGCCTATAGAGTACCATATTCTAGCACGCCACCTATAGCGCGTGTGCAATGTTTCGACCTGTGGCAGGTACAAAGTGGAAATATTCCATAGCTTATTCCACCTGAAAAACTGCAAGGAAATGATGCCGAAAAACACCTTATATAAAAGGCATAATCAAGCTAATTTTAAGTAAATTAGATAGTAATGGACAAGTATGTAACCATGGGATCACATAACTCACCTCAGGCTGACTGCTTGAGAATTTACACTGCTTCTACAGCAGTGTGTGCTACTTATGCTGAGCAATGTTTTTATGGGCTACGTGAGCTACAGTCCTACACTGACTCCTGTTGCAGATGTTAGCCTGAAAGAATATCTTGAGAATGGAAGCTCCACTGAACACATATTTTAGTTCTTCATCAGTTAATGATCAATGCTACCTAAATGCAATTTATTTAAAAAAGTAATTAAACTAAGGACTCCATTAGGATTACTTAACTTCAGCAAGAGGCTGCTCATCTCTGTCATCTCAGTCCTGCCTGAGCATTCTCTAGGCAAGGAGCTACTCGGCTTTGAAATGTATGATGCTGAACTAACACTCAATTTCACCTCTTTGCACAGTCAAACAAGGGATCACCAGCAGGCTGATACTAATTGCTCTTTAAAGATGTTCTGGAAGATTGCCACCTTAGTGCCTCGGTAGTCATCATAAATCTCAAAAGGCTATTGAAAAGACTGCAAAATTATAGCAGTCCCTGCTAGTGATACATATTGTGTGCTGTAAGGATTCAAGGGGCAAAACCCTCTTCAGATGAGTAGTACAAACTTTAAATGGTGAATTACCTACTGTTCATATTTTTAAAAACATGATCCTAGACACTGTAACATCTCAGAGTAACTCAGAGAAAACGAATGCCGATATTTGAACAGGCTTGTCTTTCATGCTTTCTTCTTTTTCACATTAAAAAAAGAGTAAAAAAGTCACGATGGAATTCTATTTCCAATCCACTGATCTTGGTGGGAGGCTTTAATTCTCCTTCAAAAAAAATGCACTTAATGAACTAGGCTTTTAAATAAAAAGTATCAAAAAGGAAAAGTTATTCTTCCAATTAATAGGATCACTGGAGGCTGCATTGGAACATGAGACAATAACACTGCGACAGAACGTGCTCCACTTCAAATGAAACTCTGATGAATATGGTCTTTTTGTAGTACATTCTCCTTCACTAAGGAATCATCAAAATAATTTGTACTATGGATGTTCCCAGAAACTCCAGCAGAGATGAGCTGTGCAAATAAGGAGCAGTCATTGCCTCAAAGGCACAAGCAGGACTTGATTTCTGTGGCTTACAGTCCCCAGGGAAATGACATAGCCAGCCAGCATTGTAGTCAGCATCTCTTCACTTTCCATGCCTAGGTTTCTAACTACAGCTGCATCGACTGGGGCTGGCAGTCAGCACAAGTCTAGATAGAGGCTCAACCTTGTTTTAGTGCCATTATACAATATTTACACCTCTGACCTAAAGACGTTTCACAGATGGGGGGAGAGAGAATCCAAGAGCAAAAGGGGTGGGATTCATCTTACTAAACTAGCTCTGTTTATGTTCTCTTTGCAGTTAGCAGAGAGACATCACGGCTTCAAAGGGCAATTCAGCCTTTACTAAGAAAAGGAGATAAAACTACTACCTGGAGCTGCCTGTCTTGCAATGACTAAATAGAGCCTAACACCTAGCTCAAACACAGCACCTAACTGTCAGATGGCTAGGACTCAGTGATGTGAATTCAATTAAGTGATGGACCCATGATCATACAGAAGTCTGTAGTTAATTATACGAGCTGAACTCATATGAACTTTCTTTTCTTTCCTAAACTGCGTATTTCCAGTGGAGGTATGAAAACTGTATTTCTAAGTTTGTCCACAACAGAGCGATCGGTTCTACTTGGTGGTACAAGGCAGTAGAAGGACCTTGGGCTGGGCTTTAAGCAGCCAGGGTGACAGATTTGTGAAATGGCAGCAGGAACACAGAGATGTCTCCCCTCATGTCTCCTTGTGGAATAAAATCATAAAGGGAACAGAGAAAACTCCAGCACACCCTGCACTGACAGTGAAGATGACAAAAAAAATAACCAATAGCCTTGGAGCTCTGTCATATGTAAACTGCAAGCCATGTGCCAGAATTCTTCATTTTATGCTGTAATCCTTAGCTCACTGAAGTCACTGGGAGTTGGCCATTGATTTTGGTGCATCAGTGATTTGGCGCATAGTACTATAAACAAAATTGATTTCACTGCAGCAGAAGAGAGGAGTGGTTTCTCCTTTTTACAACAAACACTAGCTTTCTCTCACACAGAGATCTATTCTAGTCCATGCATTTTCTCAATGGAGGTTAAACTAAAAGTGATGGTTTTAACTCATCACAACTCAAAAGGGTACCATTCTACTTCAGAAACGCAGAGCAATGGCTTTCTATCTTCCTTTCTAAAGGGCTGCATGAAATTTTTACTAGGATACTGGCAACAACTTTCCCAAATTGAGGAGTGTCCCTGGCTGATATAACCAATTTTGGGCCATTTGTTCTCATCCTCTGCAGCATGGGGTATTTTGAGATAAGCTGTTGGCAAGAAAGGCTGTGGTTTGCACATCAGTGATCACGCGCCAGAGGAACAAACCATGGGGAAACACAACTAGCAGTACAACTTAGAGCAGTCCATAGGGGCAGTAGTTAGGTTTAGGACACTGTGATACTCTGGCTCCTGGTCATGCCTAGGACCAAAGAAGCAGGGGGTTTGAATACTGAAGCTTGTTGGGTCTTCTACTGTCACATCCAGCTGTATCACTTTCTGGAGAACAACTGATTTGCAACAGTGAGGCCTGTAGACAATCTTCTAAGATCAGTTCCTAGGCATGGTGCTGAATGCACATGAGCAGCCATAAATCCTGAAGCTGTTTGCTGAGCCAAAGTGAGTAAACAGCACAAAAGGGTCTGTCAGTTGCGATGTGCGACTGCAGTTTTAAGCCACCATTCCTCCCACGGAGTTTTCTCTCAATTCAACAAGAAAAGTTATTTTCTCCAAGGTAGAAGAAGATTAGCTTGGTTATGACCTTTATGAAGAATTAACAAGTTGTCCATAGTTTATCATAAACAGACGGCAGGTCAAGCCATGAATTTGTAATGAATGTTAGAACAAAGGACAGTTTTCTTCTATATTTATAACAGCTTTGAATATACCTCTCAAACCACAGCTGTCCTTGATTTACTCTTCTTATCATGTAATATTAATTAATCATTAAAAGTGAGGCATATAGAGGATTTTGTTGATGTTCACAAACATTTGGAACTCAGTAAACATGCCTTCCTGGCACTGGAAGATTGTAGAGTATTTTTTGGAAAAAAAACCAAACCCAAACCAAACCCAAAACCCAACCCCAACATGTTTTTTGGTATACTGCAAGGCTAGGGGTTTTATCTCTTAGAGAATACAACCTACTATAATCCTGCCAAAACAATTAATTTGCAATTACAAAATCCTTGTTACCACCCATTGTGATGAATGACTGCTGACCTTTGGTATGAAACACCTCAATGTCTGGCACAAACCCAGTATTTTTGTTATAGGAAATTAGATTTTTTTCCTCCCTATTGTTAATATTCTCCTGGGATGAGAACCCATAGCCAGCATTTCATAGGCTGAGCAACATACTGTAAAGAAATTGGCAACTCTTGATGTCCAGGGAGGGCAGGTGGCTATAGGTAATTTTTCAGATGTGCTTTATCACTACTGACACTATTTGGCAACAAGAATATTGTTTAACATCACACTTTGCCAAGCTGATCCTTACTAGTGCTTTCCGGTTTCTGGAGTGTACAATCTTTCTGAATTCATGAAAGTTGTACCAGGTGGTTATATGAGATGTAAAGTGGTAGAAAAAGATTTCTCCTCTACTTTCTTTCCTGGTTGAAACCCAGCTTGACATGTCATATATTTCTGTTTTCACCTGAGAGCGTGAATCTGTGATGGTTCCTACAGAAGACCCAAAGATCTTGCACTGTCTGTCAGGTCAGATGCTGATCTGCATGGCATTGGCATAAGCCTGCATTAACTTAACTGGTCAATTAATCTGGATTTACACTAATGTAAGAGAGACTGATATCTAACACACTGTGCTGAGTGAGATCCTTGGCTTGTGGCCAATGGGGAAGAATGAAGGACAGTTACCCTGGATTTACTTTGGGTTATCCGAGATTAATATAGGCCTTAGTATTTACAGAGCACCTACTGTAACTGTGAAAAAAAATATGGCAAAGCCAATATATTACAAGGCTTCTATGTATCTTTCTTCTTCTAAAAATCTTTTCATTGGGCTATGTAATATAATAGGTTAACGAGCTAAACTGTTGCCTGAGGGACAGAAGTTGCATGTTTAAACTTATACCCACAAAGCTGAAAATGCACCCTTGTGAATTTCAGCACTAATGATGGAGCTAGTGTATCTTGCTTGTAATTCTACCTTCCTTGATATAATACCAGTTAAAAGGAGAATAGTCAAAAAAATGAAACTGGGAACCATGAACCATTCTGTGCTATTGGCTCGAAATACAGTGCTTCAGTCACAGGACAGAAATAGACTATGTTGAGGCACATGAAATAGTGAAACAATTAAGTAAAACTGGAAATGGAGAAAAATCCATAGAAATCTTGCAGAGAATTGCTCCTGCTGTATAATCTTGCCTCTTCAGTTATACCCTAGAAGAGTCCAAAAGCCAACTGGAGAAAAGGAACTCAAAAAATACAGTCTCGGCCTGTACCTATGCACCTGAATGCATTCCCTGCTACATTATTACTAGAGCAGAAGGGGAGAGAGCTTAGGACATGGCGGGAGCCTTGGGTAGCTAAGAAGTAGTCCCTAGTGCTGTTCACCTTCAAGCACAACTGATCTTTGTCACCACCATAGCTAGCCAATACATTAAGCCTGTATCTCCCTGCAGCAGGCCAGCAGTGCACCCCCACATCATTTGGGACATAGCAGTGCACCCCACATCATTTGGGACATATGTTTTCAACCACATGAGTCAAGGTAGACTTCTACACAAAGTCAGAGTCCTGCAGCTGCTGCCTTCAAGTGCAGCCTAGAGCACGCGAACAGTACAGACTCAGGCTGTGTGTCCTGCTAAGCTTTCCAGAGAGCCACATACATAAAGACACATTCTGTTCACTAGCTGCCCGCATTCTTCACAGGAATGTAATCCTTGACATAAAGTTTGTCAGCAAAATACAATTCATCATGAAAGAATGAACTACTGTCTTGCTGAAGCATCAAGAGGCATATTTTCAGCAGCCTCGGAGTCTGAGGCAAGTGTTGGGAAACTGAACAACTTATATTTGTTCTTTTGACTAGCACAACTACAACAAAAATGTAAAAATGCTTCGAGTGCTAGAACATTTAACAGCTCAGATTTCAAACAAGGAGGAACTATTTCAAAGTAGAAAGAGTGTATGAGATATTTGTTTCTTTAACTGAATGCAAACTGGATGTGGAATTTCCTTTTGGAAGAAACGATTGAATGGGAGATGGCTTGGATTCCCATTTGTATATTGCATCATATATTAAAAAGGATGTTATAATGAATTGCAATTCTGAAGAATCCAGGCAACAATAAAAAAATTATTTCAGGATAATACCTTCAGTGGGTGTCTTACTGTGCAATCTATCTTTCAACTAGGTTCAAAGACTCTTGGGCCAGTAACAGTTTAGTTATGTAACTCATAAGGCTGCATTGGTGTTAAATGCTAAAAATTATTATATCCCTTTAAGATAAGGGGTTTAAAAGAGAAGTTGCAGTAGTGCAGAGAAGTTGCAAGTTTAATAGCAGTGGTAATGGAGGTTACACATGGTTGCTAGTAACAGAACAATACTCTGTCTTTAGAATTACGGTACACAGTCTGTTAATCCCAAGCACTGGACTAACAAAGGTAACCTCAAAGACATTTAAAATAACTTTACAGACCTGGCCCTATGTGTTTGCAAAGTGAACTAGATATATCAGTTCCTCATGCAACACTTGAAGTATGCTGCACGTACATTGGGAATACACAAATTTCACAGCCAAGACTGCTTGCTGAATCTGCTCAGTTAGCTCCAAATGCTTTCCACAGCTATAATACGCAGTAAGGACCATCTGCAAATAAACCTGACAGAAAATGGAATAAAATTCGTCTTCTTCAGAGCATGGACAGGCAATGGCTGCAGAGCCATTACTGAGGCCAGTGGACAAGGTATTGGCCGGTAGGTGCAGGTTGAAGATCAGCATGGCCATGCCTCCAGCCCTCACCTCTTCTACATAGAAGTGGATCCAGGGTCTGAGAACATAAAACCACAACCTGCCTGGCATAGATTTGGAGATTTTACTGCTGCCCACTCCCCACTCTTGCACCTTCTGAATGCAACAGGATCCAAGATCTGATATAGGATAACCATAGTCATTGCTGTCAGACACAAGGTGAGTTATTTATATAGGGCTGGGAGCTCCTTAGGGAAGTGATCTGTCTTCTCATGCAGAGTCCATGTATTCATGTACAAAAATAACAGTCTGTCATTACCACCCAAATGGCCTGTTCTATTTACAAGTTGTATCTGGACTTGACTTTTTAATGAGGTTTTGCCTCTTTCTTACATGGCTTCCTGGTATCTTCAAACGATCTTGGTTTGGGAGATTCAGGATTGGAGGCCAAGTCACCACGCAAGCTGTTTGCACATAAAACATCAAAGCCCCTTATTTTAATCTGTGATAATTACTACTGTTAGTTAAATCTTGCTTCCCTGATGACTCTCAACAATAAGTAACAAATGCACAAGGCATTAATTGCAAAAATTTGTTGCTTGTTCTGAGATCAATTTGTAGTAATAGAAAAAGTTTCCATCTTAGTCAGCACAAAGCTCTCTCACAGCGATTTTTACAGCACCGGGAACAAATGTTTTACAATGGAATTTTGCCCTGGAAGTATGAATTTTAAAGAGTTCACTATAATCTAACTGCCACAGACTCTGTGTTTCTCCTTAAAGGAGGAACTGTTTTAAGCTGGACAACACCAAAGAGGAGTTGTTGATAGCTGTAAAAGCTCTCCTCCTAAGTCTAAGCCCTGCATTAAAGCTTCTGGATCCTCATGATGAAAATCCTTTGCTCAGGATTTGCGAAGAATTGAATTCCACACCAAACATTTCAGCTATCTGGGTTTCTGGGACAATACATTTTCTTCAAAGAATTGTATCTACCCATATCCTTTTCTAGCAATCCAGTGGTGTCTTCTGTTTATCCCTCTACTCAGAGAATAAGAATCTAATTGTGCGACCTAAGTGTCCAGTCAGAATTAACCAAAATGTCTAGGATTTTAAATGCTCATTATAAACCAAATCTAAGTCCAAGAACATCCTGCTGGACTCACACAGGGTGAAATTCCTGGGAAGCAGAGAGTTGGCACAAGCTCTCTGCAGACAGAAGCAGGCCACATATGCAGCACATAAGCTTTTGTGCCCTTCTGCACAGGGAGGACCCTGATCCTGAGTTAAGAATTGCAAATAACAAGTGATTTTGCACTGATCCTGTCCTGCTCACATGCAGACAGTAAATCTATCAACAACACTATTTACTGTGACCAATGTATGACTGCAGCCTTTCTAGCAGTGAGCCAATATCTTTATCAGATTGGAACCATTCATACAATACTGAACTTTCAATCCATATAATGTGATTACACAATTATTTCATATTCCTCCCTATAAAGAGAATCCAGGTCAATTTGCATGCCAAAATGTTTTAAAATTCCACAAATAAATAAATAATGTTATTTCACCTGTTAACACACGGGAACTGTTTGTTTTGGCCAGCTTGCATGGACTCTGTGTGCCAGGTTATGAATAAAATAAAGTTCAATACTCTAAACATTCTGTGATACAAATTCCTGGCTCAGCACAAATACAGACTTTTTGTATGTGGCAGGTTCTTAACGCATCCTCCAGCACTGACACCATTGAATTCATGTATCTATGACAGAGTATATCTATAAATATTTGTAATTCCTAATCACAATGTAAAAAAAATGCAATTGCAGATAAGCCAATTTGCCCATCATGGCCTTTTATTTCACTGGATTTTGCCTGTTGGAGTTTGGGTTTTTGGAAAGCAAAATGCAACTACTGTATCCCAGTGGTTTCTGCACATGCCGCACATTCCAGAACACAAAGTAGACTTTCTGTTTAAAGAACAGTACAGTTACAAAGATAAGATAAAACCAAATTGGAATATAATATTCCTGGGAAATTTTAGTTCTTTATGCAAACATGAAGTCAGTAATGTAAAGGATGCTTTATGAACAACACTGGCAAAGGCTGAGTTTCTCACACTGCCAGGCCTCCTTCGCAAGCAAAACTACATATTCTTTAAGATCAGAATGTAAATACAGAGCAGACTCTGCTCTGGTTTAATCCACTGCATTCAGGAATTAATTCCACTGATGTCACTGGAGAAACTAAGTTCAGACAGGCCTAAGTGAAGGTAAAATCCAGCCCTGAGGAAGGGACTGATGGTTTTGGCTCTGCCTTTAAATTCATGGCTTGCTTTCATTTCAGGTGGTTGGAATAAGTCTAGGACTGGACTATGATGTGTAGTCCCAGCCTAGCATGAAATTCAGCTGCACAGCTCTAGTCTTGCATCTGTGGTAATAAAATAGTGTACTGTCTGACTCTGCATGAAGGACCTGCATGAGGCAGAGGAATAGAATTCAGCTGTGAGTGCTCTCAGTTAACCTCTGTTTCTGTGTGAGTCTGCTAGGGCTTCCTCCCAGTAGTATTCAGTTTAACAACAGTTCTGCTAAACCTTCAGATTTATCACCTGTGGGATAAGAAGACTAAGGTCCAGCTCTCTTCTCAGCTCCACACTGATGCTTTGAGGGAGACAAAACTCTCATCACAGCCCCCTTGTGAGATTTCCCTTTTTCTCAGTGACTAGCTTCCTAACCCAAAGTGCAAATTTTTAACATATATTTACACTCAAGGAAACCAACTTTCTGCTGTTTTCTTTTTAGCTTGCCCAGGCTGGGCATGGGACACATCCTTAGCTCCCTGCACTCCTGGAAGATACTGCTAATGAACTCTTTTCTGTAGAATTCAGTCTGCTAGCCAGAACTGTTCAGAGTTTGCTTTTTGAAATATGGAAAGCAGTTTCAGCATTATTTATAAAGTAGCTTTTTGACAACAAGAGTCCACCTGTGGTGGGAATCTTGTGTAGGTTTTGCCTTTGGATGGTTAAGCTGTCAATTAATACTCACTTCTATCCTGTTTGGAATACACATCTCTAAAACTTGCTGGGTCATATCCATAAGCCTGTGTTGCAATGTTTGGGATATAAATGGCATAAGGGGAAAGTTTAAATCCCAGCAAAACCTCCAATAAAAACTAGTTAAACCATTCCTTTCCAAATATTTAAAGTGCAAATTAACGGAGACAGCACACGGAAGCATAGTACTCTGAACACCTTTGCACTCAGAAAGAAAATACCATGTAGTGTTCACTGTTACCTTAGACCAATCGCCTGTTTTCCATTCGTAACAGCCTGTGTGATCCTCGCACTCTTCCTCATGTCTTGGCCTGGTGGCTGCATCACATTTTCCTTGAGAATTTGTGCATGTCACTGTTCTTTTCTGAATCCCCTTGCCACAGTCTGCCGAGCACTGCAAAAAAACAGGTATTTGTTTTCTGTTACATGATGCCTAGAAATGATAACTTTTATCTTAGTAACATAGCTAAAAGGAAAAGCTGGTTTTATGAACACAGAGGAAAACAGATAACCCATAAGATTTTCTCCCAATAATCTAAGTCCATCTCAAACATAAAAGAGTAATTTGAAAAGCATGATATCTGCTTGTGAAGTATTTTACTTACAAAAAATGGTAATTCTGAAAATCAACTTTCTTTGAAAAATATCAGCTGGCATTTTGCTAGAATTGGTGTAACAGATGAAAAAACCACTAAATCTTGTGTTTAAGAGCTCATCATTCATACTGAAGAGATACACACTGAGATTTACAACACAGAACTGCCACATCCCTTGATGTATCATGGGAGTAAAACGATGGTGATAAATGCATTTTTAAATCACACTAGCATGAGACCACTGTTACAAACACATTTCTGCAGTAAAGTTTGTACATACCATGGCAAAGTCACAGTTCTCACACATGTTCTCATGTGAAACACATACATGACCTTCACTCTTTGATTTGCCATCTGCTCATCCCTACGTTAGTTCTGAAGAACTTCAAATGTACAAAGGGGATAGCTCAGGAGAGGCACTAGTCAGTGAGCCACAGTGTTGTGATCAGCTTCCAACCACGGCCAGCAAGCTAGCCACAGACATCAGCAGGGATGAAAGACAGACTTCTCAACACCAAAGGCATCAGCAGGGACTGTCTGAAGTCCTCTGAGAAAGCAGCAGGCTACGAAAGCTGCTAGAATCAGTTGCTGAACGAAGACTTGATTCAAACATTTGGGCACTCTAACAAACATTCATGCAAATGAGCACAAATTATCCACAAATGTTTTTGTGCCTGGGCACTATGAAGGTAGCTTCTAAAGAGCAGGGATATCTGGTCACCCATTTGTTATCTCTGCCAATGGTTGGCTGGAAATTCTGTTTAACTGAAGAATTTGTCTTGATCTCATTGACTGTACTAGGTGGGAAAAGGACACTGGCATGAACTGAAACAGAATTTGGTTTAAATAACCAGTTCGGTAATAGAGTAACAGATCTGCTGATGCTGTCACAGCCATCTAAGTGCATGCCACTACACAACAGCATAGCTAGTCTCTCTGCTCTTCATTTTCATGCCACTGCAGTGGTTAAGAGTGAGAAATTTTCTTGAAGAGCCACTGGGGACAGGTGGGTGGAAAAATGATATATGTACCAACTGAGATAAAAACTAACCTCCTCTAGCATGTCAAGTTCTCCCCTTCAGGGGATCAGCATCGAAAAGACAGTTGATTTGACACTGAATAAATAGTGAAGATATGAGATATTCTGTGAGGTCTTTTGAACATATTCCAAGAAGCTTCTCCATCCAGGGGGTCTATGCTGGAAACAAGCGTCAGCTTGATATAAATTACATCAAATGGACAAATCTCAGCATGCCTGTCTAACCGTCTTAAAAACACAATCCAGGCAGTGCTGACCTGCTGGCCTTGTTAAGGACATGAATGACAAGCGTTTATGAGCTGACAAGCAAACAGACATGCCTTTAAATACTTCAGAGCACTACAAAGTGACTTCTTGAAAATCTGGGAAACCTTCCACTTAATTTACTATGTGCTGCTCATGGCATGACCTCCTTACAGATGTAACATCTTTGTGACAAGCACAATTGTATAGTTCTGCTAGATACGGGGATATTTCTTCCAGGCTTTGCAGAATTCCAGAAACTGCTTTGCTGGACTCCTCAGAGCGCAAGACTTGCCAGACATCCCAGGCTGGAGCTCCCTAAATGGTACCTTAAAGCCATGAATTTGCCCCAAGTTGTATAGACTTTCCCAAATTATATATAATTTTCCTCAGTCCTCAGGGTGGACTCCTCAGGGTTGCACTCGTTCATCTCAAACTACAAAGCATAATATATAAAATCTCTCAAATGGTCCAATTTACTCAAAGTAAATCAAACTGAAGTGGGAGTATTTTTCACAGTGGGAGAAATCTCTAGGTGGGTTTTACAAGCAAGTCTGGGAAAAACACCAACTGTTTGTTCTTCCCACAAGCTTTTAAGTCACTCACAGATTAATACTGCATATACTTTCCTAGACAAAACAGCATTTGCAAATGTTTCCAACGGATCTTTGGTGGTCACATATAAATCACCCTCTTCAAGAGTTTTTTTCTTTCCTCAAGTCCTCTGTTTTCATGAAGAATTTCTTAAAATACAGATTTTACAGAAATTCCACAACAGAACAGTCTACAAATTAATATGCGCAGTCCCTGAGTGTCCAGCTGAGGTCATAAGGTCTTATTTTATTAACAAATTACTTAGTCAAATCAAGAGAGGTTTTGTAAAGGAGCAGCACAACTTTGCAGTTAAGACACAGCTCCTTTATTTGAAGGAAATCCATATTTTTTCCTACTCTAGTTCCCTAATAGTAGAAACATTCACCTTTTTCTGACAGTCTCTATTTTTGTCATTAAAAATGGGTTGAGCAGTACTTTGTCCAAAACAATCTCAAGTGTTTGGCAATAAAAGGGGAACGTAATTTTTTCCACAATGAAGATTGCATTGGAATTTGCTTTGAAAACACACATTTTTGATTGGGGACCAGACATCAATGTGGTCAACTGTTTTTTGTTGTATAACCAAAAAGTTCAAAAACATACGTGAGAAAATTGATTTATAAAATGATACCACTACTGTGATATTTACTTCACAACATCAGATTAAAATTTTAAGGATTAAAGTGATTACCACTAAAGAAAGTCCTAGTTATGAGAAGTGTTCAAACTGGCAGAGCATCAAATGTGTCCCAGAGTCAACTGTGCTACATAATAGCAGAAATGTGCCAGAACAAGAATGAATTTAAAATCACGAGTGGGCAATTACAGACACAACAAAAGGTAAATAAATTTAACAAAGGAAAAGTAAACCAGCTATTGAAAAAATGATCTAAAAATATTATGTATTTGCAAATGAGTTACATGGTCACAAATACGGAAGATTTCCACGCTGGAAAAAGTCTTCTGCAACTTGACTTACTCCATTTCATAAAAAGCAGAGAGAACCTAGGACTGTTAACAAAAGGCCCAAGTAAAAACTCCGCATATAAAACAGGTAGGAACTGCACCATAAGAATAGTCTCAGCTATAAACAGTTCAGCTGGTTCAGCTGTAAGAAATAAAGAGGGCATAATCTGAAATGGTTACTTCTATAACACACAAATAAGTCAACTTACTAAAACTTTGGTGTGTTTCTCCACATTTGAAATGAAAGAACTCAGAAAGAAAACAGATCTCATGCATTAGTGAACAGATACAGTGTCCTAATGAAAGCAAACACTACTCTCACTTAACTGTCATCTCACTTGCCAAAGATTTCCTGTTCAAAAGGTAGAAAATGGAATCACATTGTGTTTGTTAAGAGACACTGTTCCTCAGTGCAAGATCCCTTGTATCCTGAGCTTCTGCAACTTTTAAGCACATTTCTAACAATAATATTTTGCAAAAGCTCTTTGACAATGTTTTAAACAGGGACTCACTGTTTCAAAATAGAGATTAATAACAAGGAAAGATGCTTCTCACAGAAATTACTGTTGCTGGACAGTCCCATAACACAGCCAGTCTAGAATGAGACTGGTAGAGCTGTAAGCACTACATCAAGAGTGAAAGGATCTTCTCATCATTCAGATGAGCCTAACAGATACCATGTCAAAACCAACATGGACATGCTATTAGGACTGTTACTCACAAGGTACAGACAAAGTTGCTCTGTATTAGCTGAGTCCTGGTCGTGAACTGTAGGCATACTCCCAGTTCACTCTTGCTAAACAAAACACAGGCTAACTGTCTAGACCACACATTATTTATATCTGAAATGCATTTATAATATCTGAGAGTAATTTCTTAACTCTGCAACCATGTGAAGATGTACCTTTTATAGAAAGTATAACCAGCTTTTCCATGTTCTTGGAATTACATGAAAGAAGGGTGGATAAGACCCAAAGATTGTACATTCTTTGTAACATGCAGATGCTTGATAAATCTGGTATTTGTTTCATACTGCATTTAAATGGAGGCAGAAGCCCTGGTGGGTTACTACACTGCTGACCTCAGGTCAGTGAAATGTTTTTCCTTGCTGGTCAGAGTTTTCAGATGCAAAGATATAGTTAATATAGCACTGTATCTAAAACCTACCTTAATAACTCATCTGGTATGGAATACAAACCTCAGTTCCAAACTGATCATCTCAACAAAAGACAGTCCTACCCAGTGCCCCAACACGATGAGGCACTGAGTATGCTGACCGTGAGAACATGCTTAATTTTAAGCACTTAGCTGGATTAAGGGCCAGTGTATCCAGAGCTGCACGCAGTCTGGCTTCTTTCTTGAATCAAGTTCCTACCTTTGACCACTCTGATGCTTCCCAGATAGAAAGGCAGTCCCGTCCTTCACAGCTTTGTACTGTTGTTGGTTTATTGCCAAGGCAGTAGAGGTCTCTCGTGTTAACGTAGGTGCCATTTTGCAACTGATAAACACAAGTCACTTCCCGGTGCTGGACACCTTTCTCACAAGTAGCAGAGCAGGGACTCCAATGGCCAGTCACCCACCTGGGAAGGAGACAGAGAAGGAATGTTAAAAAACTGCTGGGATAAAACATGCTTCACTTAAAAACAGTGAGAAATGTGCAACTCTTCCTAGATTTGTGGGGTTTTCAGTGGTGCTGTATTGCCATCACACTGAGATCAGGTGCCTTTGGAAGCTGAAGTGTGTAAAGTAGAAAAGGGTAGGTATACAAGTGAATATCCGCTTCTGTTTCCACACTAGACAGAAACACAAACTCTGTATAGCTCCCTTTAACCCTCAGTCTCTACAGTGTGGCTGCATTTTTCGCCCAGGTAAAGACAGACTTGTCTGGAGACCATCCTATCCCACAAATATTGTTGCCTTTGAGAGGTACTTGGGAAAACCACTGCTACGTCTGCATGTACGTCTTCACTGTGCAGTGGAGCTGTGCAGAAAACCTATACTTACTATGTACAAACTGGGATGGTGCTATGGCCAGATGCCTAGCCCAACACAGCTTTCCTGCATCCAGCACCAGAGTCAGATTCTCTAGCCCTACATTATATGACCTCAAAGCATACAAATCCTCTAGATCCCAGACTATTCGAATGCAAAGATATCTCCTGCCTCACTTTTAGTTCACCCTCTCAAAGCTGCTGGTGAGATTTCACTTTTCATAGTTGGGCTTTCCAGGATGTTAAATTGGAATCTCATCTGTTTGAAGTTCATGGCAGTAGGGACCTCAAAAATGGAGAATAACTGGCCATGTTCATTCTTAGAAAATCTGAATTGCATTTAACTGCCAAGGCTCAAGAAGCACTTACAAAGACAAGATTTTCCCTATAGAAAGGTTCCTACAATATTGTTTCAAAGCTCCTGTAGCTCACAAGGATGTGCCATAACACAATCTGGATGGGGGCAGGGGCATTTCCCTATACCCATCGTTTCTGTGAGCCTTTGGGATTCATTTACTTTGTAAGCACATTTCAGTTGCCATTTCCTTCCCCTTTGATCAAAGTGTGCTGGAAACAAATACATGGCCTTTTTTTGTTGTTTGCTTTGTTATGTCTTTAAAGGCTATTTGGCAAACACCCAGCACAACGTTGTGAGGTGTTCAGGTTCCTCCAAAGTAAGGAACGCATTGCTGCTGTGAGCAGTCTCCAGCTGTGGGCATGCAAGGGAAATGAGGCATCCTCACCCCTCTGTCTTCCAGCTCAGTGTAAGGCCAACTGAAAGGCTCCCACTGACTCCAGCAAGTGCTGGAAGCACCACTGTGGTTAGAGCCGGGCTACAAGGCAGTGAATAAAATGTCTAAGAAGAATGTCAGTTAGGAGGTATGTAGGGAGAGACAATTTTTTCCTAAAGACAAGCAGCATCAATCTTTACGCTTCCTGCAATCTGTCAATGAGGAACATGTTCTCTGTAATTACAGGCATTCCTATATGAAGTGAAAGACTGGAACAATAGCTGTGTAAGTGCTGTGCACCGGAAGGCTATCATGCCTTTCTCACCACGTAATTGACTTTCTAGCCTGTTATTTAGGACTGTCATGTAGATTAGTATCCTTATACCATGAATCTTTTACTTGTCACCAAATCCTGGGCTATCTATTATGATAAGTGGCTCAAATAAGACTTCTCAAAAACAAGTCTGCTCAGAAAAACTATTTCATTTTGCTGAAGGCTCCCATAGTCCTCATAGAGCACCATACTTGACAACTCATTAACCATGTTTCTTTTCAAGTTGCCACGTAAGTTCTCCTAAACGAATCAAACAACTGTTTCCCATGTTCCCATTCCCGAATGGGGAAAAATCGGTTCAGCACAATTTGTAGAAACATCTTCACTTGGTGCAATTGTCATGAATCCATTTGCCAAATGCTATGACTGATGATCTGGTATGAGCACTGATGACTGCATTGACAATGAAGACAGAAGCCATTTGGTTTGAGCAGGACAGGATCGGGCAGGCTGGCCACCTGTCTTTTGTGGAACAGGGCCCCACCCAAATGTTTCTGTGTATTAAAGCAGTTGACACATCTGCGAATTTCCGTTGGCTAGAACAGCTGGCAAGACACCAAACATGTTTCTCTAGACTAGTTCTGGTGCATCTCTATGGCTGAGTGCTTGGTATTTTGCTTATGGAATGGGAAAATGCCAGCTGGGTAATCGAATACTAGGGCTGAAAGACTGACAAAAATAGCCTTGAAGTGCAGAAATCAGTGTTCCTGAAAATTAATAGCCAGGCTCCCTTGATATCAGCTGGGTTCTGTCCTGTCAGAGCAAATGTGGAGGGAGTTATCTATCCGGGTGAAGGAACTGCTCAACAGGGGCATGGAGGGGGAAAGAGTGACTTTGCTTTATGAGATGAATGTGACTCACAGTGCCGGCAACAGTTTCTGTACAGGCTCCACTGAACCAATATGCACTTCAGCACTGTACTCTCACTGTGATCTACAGCTACTGGCAAAAGAAGAAGGCAAAGGGACTGAAAGCAAAGGAGAAAGATAAAAATACATTCTTGGCAGAGGCTGTCTTGTGAGCTTGCATTTAGGATGGGCAGCACGCAGTGTGCCAACTATTTCCAAGATGCCTTAAGAAGTAAGGTTATAACTTTCCTTTCAGGAAGGAAAATTCCTTTCCTTATTTTTTTTTTGTTGTTGCTCTTGTGGAGGGGAGAAATCACCTTGTTTCTCTCTTGTTCAGTGGTTGCTAGTTAGTGCCGCTCTAGCACAGATACGACAGAGTGTAACTGGAAAACTGGCACAGAAAAAACAAATATTATCATCATCATGAGAAGAATGATTGCACAGGGCATGAGCCAAAACCCAGGGAATCAATACAAAGCTGTGCCTGTGGTGAAAATGCAATCTCCAGCTTTTTTGTCAGAGTGGCATCTGTATGGCAAGCTCCAGCTACCGATCCACTATATCCCTGATCCCTTATCCGAGGCCAATGGTTACAAATAAGGTGGGGCTATACTGTAAGGGATCTCTGAAACCTCGCAGCCCACTCCATCCTACTTGTGACAACTGCTGCTAACATGGCATCAAAATACTTAGAAATTAAAGGCTATTTTAAAGTGGTGGTTTTAGTTTCATATCCAACAGACAAGTAACAGATTAAATGTTTTAATAATAATAATAATATCAGTAAAGTAGGCTATTGTCAAAGGCATCAAGGGCATGATCACTTTGACCACAAAATTTCATCCTCTCAGTGAAATCTCTGCTTGGTTCAATGGCTTGTAAAAATAACCTGGCAAACAAGTAAATGTGAGTCCTACATGCAGTACTGGCAGTGCCCTGATCTTCCCCCACAGTTCTCCCAAAGCCCCCTTCACAGGCAGCTGAAAATATTACTCTAGTGCCTGTAAGACACAGAATCATGGCAACTATATTTCAACATTGTTCACAACCAAAGTGGAAAGACAAGGGATTTATGGATAAAGTGATTAAATACGAAAATTCCTGCCAGTTTCATATTTCGTAAAGGAATGCACAGCAAGGTATTAGCATAATTACTATCTGCAAGTAATATACACACAGGGAAGAAAAATGTGATGTACAAATAGTATCACATTATGGTTACTATTAAATTACACTACAGACAGACTTCCCTCTCTACACTGCCATTACACCTTTTGAACACACCTGGATGTGTTTAAGAATGAGACTTACTTTTCATTTTTTAAAAAAATGGTATTTTCCTTATGACAATGTAAAAAATAATTCCAGTGTTCTAACTCAAATCACCAAGCTAGCTCTGTATTATTAACTAAGCCAATTAACTGTTGTACACTAAGCCCTGTGTATATCATATAGAGCATTTGGCTTCCAGTGATGTTTTAAGCCTGTAAACTGATTTAAGGATTGCTTGACACCACAGTTCTTTTCAGTTTGGTCTTTCCCTCCCAGATTATAATCTATCTTCTGTTGGACCACGTGAGTGCTCTAGCTGGCGTCCCTGGAGAGCCTCTCATTTTTCCAACAAGCACTGATTTATGTGACAAACACACTTATCTTTCTCACAATCACAGGGATGGCTTTATCCATGGTATTATTTTTTGTAATCTTACCTCTATAAACGAATCAAGAGCTAGATGATCCCTGCTGGTGGTTAGATTTAGGAAGAAAGTGATGAATTCTTAAGCACAGATTTTTTAACCTAGTCAGTGGCTGTCTTTCTAGTTAAAAAATGCCCAGAAAGGTGTGTTTTTCTATAGCCTCAAAAAGCTGGGATGGGCAGGACATGCAGTCTGTGAGGGCTGTTTTAAATCTTTGTCTTCTGAGTGTTCCTCAACCTCTGACCTCTCAGTATCTCTGCTGAGGAATCGGGAGTTCTTCTTCTAATCTGCTTTGGTAACACTCATCTGGCAGGCCCCTGGAGCAAACTTGAAATATCTTTTGGAGGTTCAGTTCATCATTTGATCTTTCTATAGTCTGGATTAGTCATTAACCTTGAATTATCCACTCTACCTACTTGCCTAAGACTCCCACATTTTCTAGGAAAAAAAATTGTCTACAGTGCTATGTACATAAACCCAGGGGAGATGAATGTCTGCAAATGAAGACTTGTAGCTAAGGATTTGGGAAAAAATACTATGAAGATAAAATGGGTCAAGGCTGAAGGATGGGGTGGAGGAGTACAATCAAAAGACATGAGGTCACTTTTAAGAGATTTGTAGCCTCTTATAACATAAAGCCATTACATATTCTAGGGTAAATATTGCAGCCCATTAAATTTCACCTGGTTATTTCTGTCTTGAGCCCTGCAGAAGACCCGTGCCTGCAAACACGGTTCTGTTCTGCTAACTAAACATCCATGACATATTCACACATGCAC
Source organism: Harpia harpyja (assembly GCF_026419915.1). Lineage (NCBI taxonomy): Eukaryota > Metazoa > Chordata > Aves > Accipitriformes > Accipitridae > Harpia > Harpia harpyja. The sequence continues at coordinate 19,574,466 of NC_068953.1, read as the reverse complement.
TCACTATCTACAGGGACTGTGATACTTTTGTTCCCTCCCCAATGCTACAGTGAAATTAATTTCCCTGCTTTCACAATAATAGCTTGGATGTGACCAAAGACACATTTGCAATAACACAAATTTTTCTATTTTTATTAAACCTGTTTTTTTAGAACTGGCTCTTTACTACAACTGGTTAAGAGCCTGTACTACTGCTAAATAAAGTATCAGAGGAAATTTGCTACTAAACAAGACATAGCTAGTCTGAAAAAGCACTTGTGATAGAAAATGATCTAAAGCAGTATAATCTGAGGGTTCTATTTCTAATAGATTTTATTGCATACCTTGTGGTTTAACATACATTGTTGCACTAATGTACAGCTGAGGATAACTCCATGTCTAGTTAGCACTGGTTGTCTTTAGCACCAGTTTGTGATGCAAAATCATGTCAAAGTCACTCTTCATTTTCTGAGGCACCTGGGTGAAACTGTGGCTCTATTGGTGTTAGGCAAAACTCAGACCAACTTGCAGTGGGGCCAGGATTTCACACTGGATAATTTTAGCATGGAGAATTGGAAAAGATTTCTGAGAATCAGTCACATGGAATTGACAGTCAGATATTTTTTGCTTACAGCTATCAAACTAAGCAAATTCATGCTTGAATATGTAGAAGCAAGAAAACACTGTTTACAAATGGACTCATGATTTCCATGAAATATGCTTACTCTGCTATTGCACATTTCTCTCCCTACACACTTCTGAAACTCTCCACCATATCTCTGCATTACTGGGGTCAAAATGATCAGGTGAATCTTGACTTTTGGGAACAGGTTGTGCCACACCCAGTCACTAGAAGGGGTTTTTTTTTGGAAAAAAGTACAAGGAATCTAGTAGAATAATACAGCTGCTGATGTCGAAAGTAGGACTCCAAGACTAACATTCCTGTCTGATTGCCTTTATAAACAGTGCTCAGTAATTTTCCAGTACAGTAGTCATTCTGCTAACAGACTTGCCAACTTTCACTCACACAGGTTTCTTTTTTTTCTTTAGTGATTATAATTTTGACAGCTTTATTTTTTTTTAATTTCCCACCAATTATAAGATCAGCCATCAGACAATGTTTTATAATTTACATGCATCTCAGGAAGTTTTTTAAATGGAAGACATTGTATTCTCCCTCCTCCCTCCTCCCTCCCCCAAACTGAGCAGATCACTCAGTTTTGGAGGACTCAGTGTGGCATTGGTGTGAGTAGGTGTCCTTCTTGCTGGCAGCTGCCTCACTACACTAAGGCACAGAATATCAGCACTCTCAGAGCCCTTTTGTAGCAAGTGACCCCTACCCTGATCCATGGCTGGTGTATCTTTGATGGGGCAACTGGTGTCCAGCTCCGTTCCCTGACTTTCAAGGAAGGCAGTGCCTTTTCCTCAGCTCACACCACAGGATGCAAACAGTGTGAAGAGCATTACAGCAGGCAGCAGTAGGACTGAATTTCACAATTAAATATTTTGCTAGATTATCTTGCTAATCCTTTTTTTGTGGGTAAAGAGTGCACTTGACCTGAACAGCCTCAAGCCAAAGAAGCACAGACCATTTAACATTTTAAAACAAGGCAATGTTCAACCATAAGGTTGTTGAGTCAAACATTATAATGGGAAAAACTGTGATGTAAGCCAGCCTGGGTGTTTACATGAAAGGTAAGAAACCTGTCTCATGACTCCATGTGAAAATTTATGCCAAATTAACTTCTGTTCTAGCAAGTCATCTTGAATTATTTGATGTAAATGCATTTAGCAGTAGCAAATAAGCCCTCCTCATTCTACTCTCTGTCTGTTCCCAAGCCTTCTCTTACTTCTCTTCCAGAATTGCTTTCTTGAGTCGAATTGCTGGATTTGCTTGAAAATATCTTTTTTGTCTTTCAGTAGCTAATTAAGTACTAATTGCCTGTTGCTGTACTTCATGAACTGCCTACAACCCGGAATGCATGTGATTTTGTCTCCTTCTAGTGGATGGTGATAACCAGACGTGCCCAGAACGGGGCATCAGCTACCCACTCACAAAGGTGCCCAGAAGTGTCTCAGGCTTTCTGGTCTACAGCATTTGCCTCCTAGTCCTGCAAGACCTGCCAGAGACCTACTACAGCTGCCCACCACAGGATGGTTCCCCTGAAGAGCAGCCACCAGGGCGCAGCATTGCCCGCTCGCTCAGCCGCCTGCAGCCACCGTGTCTTGCACAGTGTCCAGCACAGTCCTGGCAAATTCATTAGGCACAAACCGATTCTAGAGATCCCAACTCCAGTTTTGGGAAGTACTTCAAAATGAGCTCTTACGTGGTGCCTCCTTGGATCAGAGGGTGCTAACATTACTATTTATGCCAGATTTCCAGGCTAAAATGATTTGAAACCCTCCCCATGGCTGTTCCTTCTTTTCTTTTTTCATGTAACCAAATTCAAAACACACCAAAGGAGATGTTTCTTAGCACAAGGCACAGATAAGGTCTTGAACTTGTTGCCATTGACCATTATGGATGATAAACATTTGTACAGGTTCTAAAAGAGTCTGACTGCATTAATGAAAGAACATGCCCATTTGGAACCATTAAATGTCTAGCTCAGTCCTTTCAGTTAACAGACACTCCCAATATGTCCCTCCAGTTTAGTATAATTTCCATACAGCCCTGCAAGTAATTTGCTAACATTCTCAAGGAGTTTTCCATCATAGTGCTCCCCCCCAAAATTCTACTATTTGCAAGACTTTCACCTCACAAAATAAATTCAAAACTGTTCTGCTCCCCATCTACCTGTGATGATAACACAAACAAACATGGTAAAACAGACCAGAATCAGGGAGACAGACTGAGTTCTGTATTCTTGGACTGTTAAACAGAGCACTATCACAGGTATATGGTGGAGTCTAAAGGGAGAGGTCAACTCTCAGACAGCAAGGGTCATACAGATAAGCACCATGAGCTTAAATCAGACCAGGAATCAAAGTAATGGGCATTATCAATCATTGCACACTGAAGCACTATGCTTTGAGCGGTCACTAGCCTTTTGGGCAGGTCAGCAAGGTGCTGAGCCAGCTGGGGCCTTGGCTGACTCTTATAACTGGCTTCATTTTTTCCTCAGCAGGCATCACTGTGTTGCATGAGCCCTTGGAGAGCATGGTGTTGGATTCCAGTCCATGGATGGAAAAGCGAAAGGGGAACAGAAGAAAGAAAGAAGTGATCCGTGTAACCACAGAACTGACCTCAGTAGCATGCCAGTTTTTAGAGCGGATTTGGAAGGAAACAATAATCAAGGACATAGTGGTAAATGGATGCAACATAGGTTTCCACCAGGCAAAACTCACTGGCTGTATTTCTTCGATTAAAATAGCTGCTTTTCCAGACAAAGGAAATGTGGTAGATTTAATCTATTTGGTTATCAGTAAAGAACTCCTTTTTCTGCACTGGAAATGCTTATGTAAGTCAGAGAAACTGGTGATATGCTGGGAAACATGGATATCAATGCATAATTTGTATGGTAGGTGAAAACTGGCCACAGTGTAGTGCTGTAAATGAGTATCAGGTATGAAGGGAATTTAGATTAGTTACCAGTGGACTTCCTGAAAGATCTGTCCTGCATTTGATCTAATTCAGTATGTTCATTAATGACCTTGGCACAAAAAGAAGAAAACTGCTGAAAAATTGAGGAAAATGCTGACAATACAAAGTCTAGAAGCATTGTCAATGCAACAGAGGATTAGGATGTCATACAGGAAGAACTGAACAACCTTGAGTGCTGCAGTAACAGAGATAGAATGAAAATTAATAGCATACAGTGCAAGGTTGTGTGCTTAGGGACTAATAACAAGCATTTCTGTGTTAAAGTAGGATTCATATGTTGACACAAATGAGGAGGAAAACATCTAGAATGACTGTAAGCCATAAATATGATGCAGCCATGAAAAAAACAAAGCACGTATCAGGAGAGTTACTGCCAATGAAGACAGGAGAGTATCAATGCAACTGTGTAAGGGCTAGATTGGACTGAGACTGGGATCCTCCATACAATCCTGGTCACCTATGCACTCAAATTATGAATTTAAATACTGTAAATTAGAGCACTAGTAGAGAAGGTGACCAAGGTGACCAAGGGAATGAAGAATTGGTACACAGTCTCTGATCCAATAAGAAGTTAAAGAAAAGTAATGGATTTAGCCCAGCAAAACAATGGAAGGAGGAGATCCACTGGTTTGCTGTATCATATGGCACTTGGCCCAAGGCAAAGAGCTGGGGAGGGAAAATACTGTATAAGCAAAGGAGCAGAGCTGATGCAAGAACAAATGGCTGAAAAATGACAATGAATAATTAAGGCTGGAAATAAAAGATCCTGACCCACACGAACAGCAAGGTCATGTGACAGTGACAGAAGGAGACTGTGGAGCAAAATCAGTTTATGGAAAGGAGTCTATGACAAGCTGCCAGTAGTAGCAGAAAACTAACCCTTGGACTCAGGAGATACTTTCAAGTCCTAAACAGTGAAAATAAGGGCTCAGGTCTCCTGTGGTTTTCTGTAGATGAATGCAGGGATTTCTGGCTTTTATGCTGCTGTTAAGCATCTGTGTAGGAACACCACATATTCGGCAGGTCCCTGAAAGAACTCAACCTCTATTAAAACCTATTACAGCAAAGAGGAGGAAAATTAACAGTGTTTGCATACAGGCCATTACAAGTCTAACAGTTGGGAAATTTCATGTGGTTTTGGTTCTTTTCCTGCATTACAGGGGAGCAGTTTCATATTCATAGACCCAACCATGCATGTTGAAGTGTGTGGCCACTGGCCGACCTATGTTTTCAGTAATAACAGCTGATGTGATCTGTGATTTCTGAGTCTTGTGCCAACATGAGTGCTGGGCTTGCCTATATATTTGGGTTGGTGTTCAGTGTGCTGGAAACAACCCATACACACCGCATGCAAGAATCCAGATTCCATCTGGTTACAGCAGGGTTTTCTAAAAAATATCTAAAGAGCTAGGCAAAGGATTAGAATAAAGAGGTGCTAATAGGGTGCAGTTGGGACAGGAAAGGAAGCTGTAAAGAATTTAATGGAAAAAGAGGGTCAAGGAACATAAAAAATAAAATAGGAAGAAAAAGAGGCATTTTTTTAAAAGGTGAAAGAGTAACAATAATAAAGAATGAAAGATTCTTTTATTTTTGCCAGTTTCAACAAAACCCTTAAGAAAATTCTCTTCTCTGATGTTTAATTTTAAAACATGTCAGTGTATCCAATCCTTTTTTCAATCCTGCTTTGTTTTTTTCAGATGCTGTGTTGCAGTTGCAGAGCTCTAATCTTCTCCTTGGCCTCATGAAACTACTGTCCCCTGCCCCAGATTATTTGGCTCTCCCAAGAGGTGGCTGAAGTTCAAAGAGATATATAATTTGCAAAGCACTTTGGGATCGTGCTGGAAGAAAGACACTGTTATTAGTATCGTACCCTTTTTTTCTCCAGATCACTTTATATATATAACGTGGGTTATTATTTTTTTATTTTTATTACAATCTCAACAGCAATAGCCTCTTCTTCTTCTTCCTCCATTTATACACCATGATCTCACCCCATCCCAAAGAGTTTGCAATCCAGATTATACATGGATTGAGAGAGGAAGCAAAGAGACAGTGTGGGATAGTGAATTAAAGTCACACAGCACATCCAAAAGAGAAATAAGAGAGTAGGTGTCCTATGACCCAGTCCTGTGCTGGCCATAAGACCCTTCCCTAGAGATAAATTCTCAGTAAGGTGATTCTCTTAAATTTTGAGTAAAAGTGTAAATGCAGTTTAAAATGCACAAACCAGAACAGGTTTACTATAGAAAGGAAAGCATTGTTCCTTCTTCTGAACTCAGGTAAAGGGCTTAGGTCTGAGTGGAAAGGGAAAGGACCTTATTGTAACAAGATGCTACAATAATTTTACTTGAAACCCTAAAACAAATTCAGGGCTCATAAAAAAAGCATTGACATGGTGAAAGAGAATGGTTTCTTTAAGATGTTCTTGGTTAGAGAATATGCTAAGCATGCATTTCTAATATCTGGGTGGGCAAACACAAGTGGAAATTTAAATTCTACAGAGGCACAGGGAATGTGCTTCTGAAAATGTTTCCAGTTAAAAGCATGTTAAGTGTGAAAGTGTAGTCCACACGGAGGGAGTGAGGGAGTGTGGTCTATCAGATCATCAGCAAGGATTTTGTGGCCTTTCCGGGTACTAAGCACATTTGGTGTTTGCTGTCATTGCTCTGAAAAAAATGGACCAATAAGAGTGTCACTGTGCCAGTGCTAATTGCTCCTGGGTGTAACTGTGCTAAATTGGGGCTATAAATTGCCTGATAACTCCATAAAGAAGAAGAGATACCTTGCAATAGCATTAAGGGCTGGACCTGAATCCCCAAAGGAACACAATCTGGATATAGGAACAGATTTTCTCAGGACGTTTTGTGTGATTTGACCTAACCCACTGTCACTGCCCTGGACAGGCAGCAATGCCATGGTGAAAGCGCGCAACAAAGAGGAGACTTCACCAAGGGCTCAGGATCATGGAGATCCCCCTCAGAAACAGCACTGTGGGTATTACAGCTCTAATAGAACTGATGGCCAAGACCTCCCTTTGTTGCTCTCAGCTAGTAGAGGCAGAAGCTCTCCACTTCTTCCAGAGCTTTCTAAGTTGCTTTTCTTCACCTCTACCACCTGGAACGTCTCCATATACCTGTTTAGGCTCACTCCATTCTCCTCCCAATGGCTTCACAAAAAGTCTAGAAGAAATACTTCATGCCAGGGAAGAAACACAAGCAGGTGTTCCTTGTTTCTATCTTTCTGAGAGAATGACATGACAGAAATCCCAGCATCACTGAATTTAGGAAACTTCCTCATGGAAATGACAGTTTTTTCCCTGAAGTCATTGGGAGTTTGGCTCTCCTTACACACCTAGAAGCACATGGGGTATCTCATTATACCTTTCAGTACCACTGAAAGCAGCATGGCCACAATATTGTACAGCAGCAAGAATAGGCAGTGCAGACAGAAAACGAAACCTGAAACAGCCTAGCCATATTGATGGATTACCTGACACTGGATTTCCCTGCTTCAGGGCACTTTAATCAGAGTGCAGGTCTAATTAGAAGGAAGTGTGCTGTTTCTCATTTTCCCTATTGTTTCTGCCAGCAGTATTAGCTTTGTAGGTACATTTCCCTGGCTTGTCTGATTATACACGATGCAACAGCTAGCAGGTTGTTTTGAATATGCTTTTTTAGATACTGTTGAGCTTTATCCTAAATTGATTTTATGTTCTAACTACTATCAAAAGTGGAGCATCTACACTACTCCACAATGCTAAACATTTCGGCAAAGCAAGAGTGAACTTTTTTGTTAGCAAATGAATGGAACAAATTAATTTGCCTTCCTGTATTTTGTCATTTTGGCCAGAAAGGTCTTTTTTATATAACGCAGATCAAAATTAATTCAGCTGAAAGTGCTTGCCAAATTAAAAAGTGAGCTTTTTATTATTTTTAGAACTTTTTACTATTAGATCTCTACTTACCCCTACTGATGCAGAAAAGCACCCTTACTGAGGAAAGCATCTAAAATGTGTTTCATCATAATTTCTTGACTTCAGCAAGATTCAGGTATGTTTCCAAAACTATGCATATATTGTTAGATGCTGTACAAACTTCACGTGAAGAACAGACACTCCTTGCCCAGAGACTCCCAGTCTGAACTATGCTAATACAGATCAGGCATGCAACACAGCAGGTCAGCTATAGTAGCTTAAAGGATGTGGTTGTTTCTGAGTTTTTTTGTAGCACTGTTTGACAATTAATCAGACCCTACTCAGTGCTGATTCAAAAAAAAAAGGTTAGATATGCAGTCATTGCACTCTTGTCTAACTCTATACTGTAAGTTGCTCTGTCACCCAGGAGGCAGCCAAGGGGAAAAGAAAACCATCCTCAAACAATGCATGAAGGCAGCTTGTATGGAATCTGGCCTTACTGGCCACAAATTAAATGGGGTCTGAGGTAATGAAAATCTGACCTGCTCAACAAAGGGAAATTAATATTACAGCGGGTTACTGTGGCTAACAATGTGTCCCAATACTTTTAGACATTTTCACCATGTTCACCAGATGGAGGCTTTGGAAATGGGCAATTTGTGAAGGAAAAGGATACTGGGTTATATTATTTTTTAACTCCTTACCGTGATTGGCAGGGGTGTGTGTTACATTTCCTGACCTGGGGCTCAGGGCGATTCACTCGTTGGCAGTCGCTGTCATTCACCAGTGTCATGGTCTTGTTAATAATTCGAGTACAGGACACAATGGTTTTCCGTTCACCTACAAGTCAAATAAAAAACAACTCTGAAAAAGGAAACCAGTGGCTAAGATCAAAACCATGTCAACTCGTTAACAAAACCTCAAAAGCTAGGAGCTCCCTACTATCTCTACAAGATGTAACCTACACAGACCTACCATCTCTGCAAGCAATCTTATTTCCCACTTCTGTCTTACCTTTGTACTGTTCTGGGTTTTTTCAGAAAAGCTACAAATCTTTCCCCAATAATTGTGAAATTGACTGCTTCATGGGAACAACATGTTGGGCTTTCTCTTTCTAGTGTTTGGGATGGAAACAATCTTGAAAACAATTTGCTTTCATTTCTGGTTCCTCCTCCACATGTAGCTGTGCCCTGTAATCAGCTAGGACAGATGCTCCAGCTATGTAAGCTGAAGCCCCACAACCATCCACCCCTCAGTGACTGATAATGACAGGACAGCTGCCTCTTGCTGTTTCCCATTCAGGAAGAGTCAGTTTGAAAAGGAGTGGCCAGGTTCAAGAGTGATAAACTGGGCTTGTTCATATTTCACAAAGAGGTGAAATTAAGCCACCAAAATAAATTATTTCTATCTTCTGGTCTTCCAGATATACTACTTTAAAAACCCTGCCAGTGGGAGACATCTCAGTAGTCAGCATTTCTGACATAAACTGTCTGTGCATCAGGAGTTTCACTGCAGCAGTGTGGTCCTCAGGGTTCAGCCTTCCACTGTGTGACATCAGGAAAGCTGTGCTGCAGGGTGGCATGACAATGACCAGATGTGACAAGGAAAATGCCATCCCTGCACCATGTGACTTTGCTTTACTGCTAATTATTTTGGTTTCTCAGATCCTCTTCTTAACGCTGAGTCTGCATCAACTTAAGTTTATTCATGATCTGCAGCAGATAATAAAAAATAACTCAAATTCTGTTAATAAAAAAATTGTAAAGGTCTGCATGGAAAGGAAAAGGCCCTTCATAGCTTGGATAAGTAGTAAAAGTATCTGACAACCAAAATATAAGAGATCAATTGCCATCCAAGCTACTACTGTTGGGAGCCATGTTGCCAGGTACTGATTTGATTCAAATATGTGGCAGGCTTGCAACACAAATCAAAAGAGCCACAAACAAATTTCCTACTCATTCATGTGAGGGTTTAATGACTCTAAGAAATTGTTTTAAAACATGAGCAAAAGTAAGTGCCCATTTTAAAATGAGTTCTATGTACAGAAAAAAAAAAATCCGTGAATTCAGTACACAGAAGGCAGTGAGCCTTCAAATGTGAAGATGAGCACTCTTTCTTTGTGTCATATAATATGATAAATAATTGGGTCTGCTAGTGAAGAAAGACTGGCCAGAATGCATGGAAACGATCCATTTTCCTCAGGGAAAAACCTACATCTTCCAGCACTGAAAATTCAATGGACAGTGGCTGACGAACCAGTCTCTGGTTTCACAGGCATCAATTCCCCCCAGGGTTTCAGCAAATCCGCCTCAGCACATCCTAGGGATCATCTGAAAAGTGTGATTTGCAATGTGCTCATGTACTCCCAGAAAGTCCACCCCACATTAAGAGCGTCTGATGCAATCTCCAGGAGTTGTCACAGCAACACTGCCCCTGTTTCATCCCTGGGGAAGGAAGTATCTTTCAGTGAACATGCCTGAACACCTGTGAAAACTCTGCTCCAAGAATGTGATGGAGATTTGAGATATGGGGCTGCACACAGCGCCTTGAGCCATCCATGGAGCACTAATCCAGGTGCAGTTCCAGCCTACGGTAATGAGCCGACAAAGCAGTGTCCCTGCCAAAACACAGGGTGAAAATTAACTGTGGGGACGTGGATGATAGCTGGGAGAGCTGGTGAGAATGAGCTCTCATTTGAGTTCATTATGGCAACATCCATTCCCATGGCCAGTTTACTTCATGCTTTGGCAATACTGTCTTCTGCAGGCACCTTTCTAATGGCTGGTGTCAGCAAACACCATACAGCCAGTCCCACCAAGCTTCCAATGGCCTTACCTCCTCCACACTGCACGCTGCACCCTTCCCATCCACTGTGTGTCCAGATGTACAAAGAATCCTGCTGCTTTTCTGGCTCGCTTCTGTTTTCAGCAGTATAGTTTACAGGAATGGTGTATTCATAATGAATTCCATAATTCTGGTCATGAAATAACAGCACCTGGTTCAGCAGGAAAAGAAAGGCTGTTACAACACACTGTGTTCTGGAAAAGCCAACAGACTGCAGAGACAGTGATGCTGGAAATGCTGTCTCCGGCCAATACCAAGTACCTCATGAAAGGCAACCTAATCTTTATCTAGAAACCTGAAATTACAGTAGTATTGGTAAAACAGGGCATCTGTGGGAGCAATAACTGCTTATGATTTGTGAATATTTAAAACAGTCATGGAGATGTCTAAACCTGGAATTCGGTGCATGAATTTGTTTAAGCCGCAAATGTGATCAGCAGGCCACTGGCTATCTGAACAGAAATAATAAGACAACAGGAAGCATTAAATCAGCAGTTTTCATATAATAACTATCTTAATGAGCATCTAGAGTTAAAAAGTCACTTATCATACTTGTCCTACCCTTGTTTTCTAGAAAGCAAGTTGTCTGCAAGCCTCATGCAGACACTCAGGCTTATGGTTGGGGACCTTTGTAAAGAACGGGGAAGTTCTGGGTTAACACTGTACTGTTTATGGATCATGGTCCTGGGCAGCCTGCTCTACGCTACCCTGCTTGAGCCGGGGTTTTGGATGAGACAACCTCCAGAGGTCCCTTTCAACTTCAACCATTCTGTGATTCTGTGAGCTGCAGCATTTACTGTTGCATTTGAGTCGGGCTGCAGCAGTCCATAGTTTGAAGGCAGAAATGTTTATTAACACATCTGAAGGAACAAGGTGGTCCTTCTCAAAGCAAATACAACTAATGCAAAAAGAAGTCACATGCCTTCTGGGAAATGTGGCACTCAAACTGAGCATGACTATTCCTGCTGACAAGCTGTAGGAGCAGGATTTTATTGTCTCAGAAACCTCAGGATGACAAGGAAAAGCCATATCATACAGCAGCTGGCAACATATATATTTTCATACCTGGCATAATGCTAGAGGAAGGTGAAACCTGCTTCCAACAGCAGGCTGATATTTCCCATGGAGTTACAGGTGATGTTTCTAGTGTTATTACTCCAAAATTCACTGACTATTAACAAAGACAGAGGAACAGAGAAAAATGCTTATTTTTTCACCACAGGCAGATGACAGTTCTGGTCCTGTTTTGATTTACATGTTGGGCTTCATTTGGCTCTCACTTCCACTGGCTTGAGTCAGAAGTGACTAGAAGATACCTAATGGAGTACAAGCTCCATGGAATCTGAGTTACCACACTATTAACAAATGCCACAGAAGTACTACTGTAATGCTGATGGTGTGGCTTTAGACTTACTTATACTTATTATCCCATAATCTCAGCAACATTAGACAGGTGAATTCTGCTGGCTCTTGTCACCTACTGAAATAGGAGCAGCACCTTATCAAATAAGATATTTTAAGTAGGGCTATCATAAGTGAAGCAAGCAGCTGCCCAATTAAAAAAAGAAAATTTGCAAATGCTATTTTCTCCCAACAATAATTGTTTCCCATTCAGATTTGCAGAAATCACTCCTACTTAACCAATAATTTCACTAAAGCTGTCATAAGCTCAATTAACCCCCAAAATAACCCTATGTGCTAAAAGAAGGGGTCCAGCTTGCAGCCACGGACATCCTGGAGGTCTCTGCAGTGAATACTGTGGGGCTACACAAACTGAGTACCCATGAGTTGCTCTGCACAGTGCATAAACCTGGGCAGAAAACCATCTTCCAGAGGATGTGGGGAACAAAGATATGATTTTGCTTCAGCTACAGAGGGAGCCTTACTACCAGAACTGAATACCAAGGTTGAAACTAGCCGGTCATCATTACAGTTTCAAAGATGAATGGTTTTTTTTCAAACACAATTCCAAATACCAGGCAGTCAGAGGCAGAGAACTCAAGTCCTCCTCTGGCTTTCTTTAAGTGCATGAGATACGAACAGCTTGTTCTACAGAATTGATCAATCAGTCTTGTCTAAAGCATCTTTATGCTCTGGAAGTGTTTGGTTGTCCTCTGTTGCTGAGAGGAGGTCTAGCACAGGCCTAGTTACACAAACATTAATTCCTCCAAGAAATACACTTACAGCAATGCACTTGGAGAAATGCCTCAAGTATTAAAAACCAGCTCCTAAAAAGAAATCCTTATTATCTCAATATGGGTGCAAGACTAGTGAATCTAAAGACCCATATGAAACCAATTTCATGCAATTTCATAGCCATATATAATTGGGGTGTGTGTGTATGTGTGTATAATTGGTTTCAAATGCAGGTCACAATGGATTGACTGAAGCTTCTGGCTCTTTGTCAGTCCAGTGTATTCCACCACTGTTTGAACAACAGTTTTCTATTTAGAGGTAACTGGTAACCATCCTGCCTTTCTTGCTTTGAAAGAATGAAACCCACTACCCTGTATCAAGGAAAAGATTAATATCTGATTTGAAGAAAAGACTTCACATGTGCTTTGTTTATGACTGGCAGTGATTTTAAGCCACATGTTTTTTTAATGGTCTGGTAACTTTTACTTTCCTCCTTTTTAATCATTTTGGGGGGAAAGGTGAAGTAGGAAAATTTTCTCTGCTCAAATCTGCTGAAAATGCCAGTCTGTACCTGGAAAGGATACTCATGGAGAACCTAATAATCACTAGTTTCCTGTGTTAGTTACTTACTGCTTAATGAAGGGAAAATGAGTATTTCTTTAAAACCAAAGCTCTACTGATGCTGAAGTTCACAAAATGCTGCTACCAGATTTTACTGCAGTATACCTCAACCAAGTAATGCCCTGGGAGGTTCCAAGAGCTGGCAAAGGAACCCTGCACAGCATCTTCACAACTGTGCAACTCCTTTTTCTTACATGAGGTTAGGAAGACCTTGGCAGCACAAGATACTTTGTCAGAGTCCTGGTTTCAGGAGGGAAGACTTGTGTTAAGGCCAAAGTCAAGCAGAAACTAATTTTTCTGATGATGAAGGCGGCTCCTGTATACACCTCCTTTGTGTGGGCAGAGCTTGAATTACATGGCCGAGTCAGGAAGGTTCTGGTGTGCCCAAACCTGCACCACTGACTATTTCAGTACTAACCTCTTTGAATCCAGCTTTACGCTGGTCTGTATGTGAACCTGGTAAACTCACTCATCTGTCTGAGAAAGCAGAGACAAAACACCTCATGTTCCTATGTTTTTGACACAGAGAAAGTACTGACAAAGTGGAGTAGTATTATTATCTCTTGTGTGCGTGTGAAAAGTTCAAGCAACTTTTGAGCTTTTCAAACTGGGCCATGAAATGTTGCACAATGAACACCAGCAAGCCAAAAAATTCAGGTGAGGAAAGGGAGAGACTTCGGATTTTTAACAGTGCTTATAGATAGCCTTCAGTGAACAAACGTGGCAAAAACAGCACACAGAAAAATGTAATTGGATAAAAAAGTTACAGGAAGCAATGCATACATCTGTTTTTATGCAAACCTCACTATAGGAACTGTAAAGCTTCCTGCAGACTTTCAACTAGTAACACATATGAGACAGGCATTATTACAGATACTTACAGGTAGAAATGTTAAGGTTACCACCAACATTAAGGGACTAGCCCACGAGTCACCCCATCGCCTATTAGTGACAGGACCGTGACTACATTCCTGTTCTTCTCACCCCTGTGGACTTCTCACTCATGTTTTCATACAGCAGCCATATGACTGTTTATAAAATAACATGCCTGGTTAACAGAAGGACTCTGTTGAACATCAGGAAAAACTTTTGAGAAGACCTTAAAATACAGAAAATTGAAAAAACAATATAAAGAAAGCAAGGAAAATTTCTGTCTGTAACTAAGTCACTATAGAGGGTCAAATTCACATGTACCATCTGTACATGCCAAATCTGCATCTCTTCTTTTAGACCAACAGTGTATCTAAATACAGAATACATTCTGACATTAGCTGAGAGAATATTTCATCAAATATCCTTTCATGTGTGTGAGCGAGTATGTCCATGAAATAAAGAAGGTCCCTGGAAACCTACATCCTCATAGAATGGACCTGTCATATTGTCTGCAACACATTACAGGAGTATCCTGTACTGGACATGAGCTTACTGGGACGCTGCATGTTCCCTGAGAATAGAGCATCATTTATTTTTAAGTAGGAAGCTGGGTTTCTCCAGCCCTTTCAATGCTGCAAAAGAATGCAAAGACAGGCACTACAGCATACCTTTAAAAAACTCTAGTGAGGAAGCAAACAATCAAAATTATACTTTCAGCTAGGATATAAACCCTTTACGTTGCATCACTTAAGAAACACAAACAAAGGATATAAAGTTACCATCAAGTGCAGTGGTATTTTAGTTGGTCCTTTGGCAGAGATTTTCTCCCACAGACCCCTTCGCACGTACCGGACAGTAGTGCCTGCGATCTGAAACTCACCAGGAAGCTCAATTTTCCAGTCGCTGTTAATGGATCTCTTACTGGAATCTTTTAAAGCTGGAATGAATCAAACACCATGGAATGATATGTAGACATGGAATAGATATTGTAGACAATATAGACTATTGAGCTTCTGTCTCAGCCCACCTGAAGTACAAGATGCAGTAGCGTTGTAACAGACTTAAGTTTAAAGTATGCTTTTAGCTGACCTGTCATAATGTTTCTAACTTGGGCATATTCTGTCTTTCAGGTGATGAAGGCATTTCTAATTATATTAACATTGCTATTAAGTAACAATAATGTCATATAAAATGGTGTTGCTAAGGTTTTACTACCTAAAGTTATTATGTTCTGCTTTCTGAATGAGCATCCAAAAATCACAAATAGACATGGCATATTGTTGAACTCAGTTAGGGATACAGCCCTGCTTTTGCAAAAGAAAGCTTGCAAACTGAAATGTTTTTCTTTGATTTTCAGTGAAGAGAGATTTAATTTGGATTTAAAATTAATACTAAAATACTACAGCACTGTGCTAACAAGCAAAAACCACAAAGTAGAAGTGACTGACTAGTAAAGTGCAAAACTTACTAGCCCATTTTCCTTATCCAAGCTGAGCAGAGTGCAGATTGTAGACAGAGAACATAATGAGAGAACAATCAGTTACAGCCATAATTCTTCCTGGAATAATCTCAATATTATTTGTCAAGGGTTACATGGGAATCATGTAGGCATGTATGTAAAATTAACATGCCTGGAATATCTGGTATATTGGAAATCAACACTTAGATCACTCTAGGGATTATTCTCAAATCTAACTATTTAGATTTTGATCTTAGAAAAATGGATGGTACCATAAATTCGGACACATATACCAAATTGGCAGATATGATGTAAGAATCTAATACCACAGAGCAGCTGCTTGAGTATGACCTGAAGATACTTCTGGTAAAACACTTACACACTTGCAGTGTTATACAGCTATTAAAACTGGTACTTGGGGTGAAAGAGTATGAGAGCACCAGTGGCTGTAAACCGAAGTCTGGTTTGCAAGGCAAGATCTGTATATTTTTATGTAGACTGCTGTCCTGGTTTCAGCTGGGATAGAGTTAATTTTCTTTCTAGTAGTTGGTATAGTGCTATGTTTTGGGTTCAGTATGAGAAGAATGTTGGTAACACACTGATGTTTTCAGTTGTTGCTAAGTAGTGTTTAGACTAAGTCAAGGGTTTTTCAGCTTCTGATGCCCAGCCAGCGAGAAGGCTGGAGGGGCACAAGAAGTTGGGAGGGGACACAGCCAGGACACCTGACTCAAACTGGCCAAAGGGGTATTCCATACCATGTGACATCATGTCTAGTATATAAACTGGGGGGAGTGGGGCTGGGGGGAATTGCCGCTTGGGAACTAACTGGGCATCAGTCGGCAAGTGGTGAGCAACTGCATTGTGCATCACTTGTTTTGGATATTCCAATCCTTTTATTATTAGTCATTTTATTATTGTTATTATTATCATTATTATTTTCTTCCTTTCTGTTCTATTAAACTGTTCTTATCTCAACCCACAAGTTTTACCTTTTTCCTTCCAATTCTCTCCCCCATCCCACTGGCGGGGGGGGGAGTGAGTGAGTGGCTGTGTGGTGCTTAGCTGCTGGCTGGGGTTAAACCACAACACTGCCCATCCTGATACTGACTAAAGTCTGGCAGCAGTTGGTTTCAGAGATTCTCATTCAGATAGTATGTAAGGAAACCTATTCTGATCTTCAAACATTAACATAAAATTCATAGAACATTTATCTCTAAACTCTCCTTTCAAATGTAGCAAGACAACTCTGCATTTTTTTTAGTTTCCAAGCAGAACCAGCTTTTGAAACTGTATTTTCCTAAATTTTCCTTGAGAAAAAGATCAATCAAATCTCTGTGTTGATACACATGTGAAGATTTGCAACTGCAAAATAAAGCTGCTCCTGAGTTTGTGTGTGCTCCACAATGCAAACATTGAACAAATTAACATTTAGCTGTCATAGTTGTAAAGAGAAGTCAAGTTACAAAGCAGAGACTGGTCAGTGGACAGAATGTGAACTTGGCAGATCAGCTTAACAGTCCCTTGTGCTCAAGCCTAGAGGGCAGAATATTCCAAAGTGCAAGCACTAGCTACAAGCATAATTTAGAGTGGCCCTTAGGTTGTTCTACATTGCTCCAGAGGCTTTTTTGCAACTGGACAGGCATTATAAAGCTCCAGCATTGGAAATAAGCAGAACTTAGGGTCAGGACATTTCCTGATGCCTTCTTTGCTCTCAAAAGGCAGAAGCAGGTGAGATACTATCTACCCCTGGGTTTGATGGAAACCAGGCCATAAATAAAAAACATCAGCAGGCAAGGAACAGCCTGCCACAGCCACCCTCCTTTCAGAGTCCATGAGCTGGACACACATGCATAAGATCAGGTGCTGTAGGATCGCATCCGTCCTGTCAGGAAGTGCCTCTATGCATCAGTAAGGACAACGTAGAAAGCTCCACTGAAGAATGAAGTCCTGTAAGATGAATATTGAGAAAAGATACTTGGAGTAATATGTCCTTTCTTCCAGCATAACCTATTGCATCAGGATCACTGATATCCTTCAAACACTGAAAGACAACTCCAGCCGTAAGGACATCACATTACTGTTGACTCATCAGTGCAAGTTGATTTAGGGGTTTATGTGTTTTCTATGTTAGAATGGAAGCACAGTTATCCAGATGTCGGTGTGATGCATTGAGGGAAGAGAAAATTGGCAGACCCTGTTCTAACAGAAAGTCCCAGGCCCCTTTGTGGAGATCCATGCACGATGATCAAATTTGCCCTGATGTCAGACAAACAGAATAGCCTGTGTGTTACTGGGCTTCCTTAGTTCAAGGTTAACTCTCTTTTGGCTAAGCCTTTAACAAGATGTTTTCTTAACCTCCAGCATTTCATGCTTATTTTATTCTCTTCCAGTAAAGAACACAACCTTGGCTTTCACTTAACTAAGTGTGTTGCAAGAAGGTAAGAGGAGCTGATTTAAAGCCTTTTCGAGTCAATAGGAAAATCTCCCATTGTCATCTCCTTGGATCAAGTCCCCATAGCCAGCAAACCCTGCTAGGTGTGCTTAGGTTATATATAATTATCTAATATGCTTACGAGACAAAGAACTGGGCTTCTGTCAACTGCACAACACAGCTGACTTACCAGTTGGGTCTAATTTACTGTGGGAGCATTTGTAGAGATACTGGACTATTCTACATAGACCTTCCTTTTATTCTAGTTGGCCATGTCTAACACCTTTTATATAGCTATTACAATGAAGGTTCCCTCATGAAATGAGGGGCCAGCAAACCTCTTCCTCAAATGAGGTTTGAGAGGAAGGAAATCCCTGTTAGTTTTCTCTTTAGGGGGGTTCCTGAAGAACTGTTCTGTTTGGCTCAACAGGGCAAGTGCCTGGCTCCATAGATCCCAGAGGGTCTGCCAAAGGTAAGAGGAGATAACTGAAGTGATTCCAGCACAGGGCACTATCTCACAGTGGAAACCTATTTTTAAATTATTCCACATACAGTACACAGACATGTTCCCAGGCACCTGGGAACCTCTGTGTTGTTAAAATGATCCCTAGCATATCTTATGGCCCAGGTCAACTTGAGCTCTCCCAAACAATTCATAGTGTGGATCAGAATCCAGTACTATCCAGGGTGCCTTCTCAATAAGCAGTATACAGGCAGCCCCTTCTCACTGGGGGCTGAGAGCCCATACACAAGATGGTCCATGACCGCTGGCCTCAGTGCCCAGGAATATTTCAGGGCACATTCAATTTGCCAACTGAGCATCATTTGTAGCGTCTAACCTCTGGGGAAGTCTGTGTGTGCCTGCATCTGTGTGTGCTTTTCTGAGGATGTGCATCCTGGGGAGTTAGTGGAGAAAGGTGAAATATCTTTCTGTCCTGCTGCACACAATCTTCCTGACAGCTCTCATGGTCCCATTAAAGGCTCCAAAATCAGGGTGAAGGGAAGCTGCAGGTATGGCTTCCCCAAGAGGAGTGGGATGTATTTTGGGGGAATGTGTTTTCTGAGGAAAGCTCTCTTTGGCACAAAGACTAGGGGTATGATGATGTCCTGGTATTTGCATGCTACAGCAATGTAACTCTGTCTGCGGCTTACTTCTCTTCCTGCTTTGTTCCTTGATCTACAAAGTACCTTCTGCAAACTTCAGACAAAATTCTGAAGCAGGATTGCTTTCCTCTGCCAAAGCCTAGCAGCTTCCAGGCAGATCAAAGCAGCCATCACACTGGCCTTGAGGAGCCATGAACATGACTAATCAAAGCTGTGGATGAGATAAAACTATCTCCATGCAGTATGGCTGACTAGTAAAGATATCACGGCACATGCTCAAAACAGTGTACAAGAGCTTGAATGACTAAAACTATGCTTTGGTTCCAGCTCATCATCAGAGGAAGATAGCTTGCTGATGAAAAACAAAATGTTAATCTTTGTGGACCTCTTTTCTGGGTAAGGTTTGATTTTGATTGCTGCAGGCACTGCTCCCTCAGTGATTGAGGAGACGGAGAGTTTGGAAACAGCCCTGTTCCTAAAGGTACTCCTTGAGGTTTGCAGGAATTGCACTGGACTCAGCAGAGTATTTGGGCCAAAGTGGTTTTGCCACTGTCTGCATTGCACCATCAGTTGGGATCAATGCTGCAGCTATAAAACCTCCACATCTCTTAGATACAGAGTACTGCTCTTACTCCAATGGCTTTTGTCACACACAATTATTGCAGTCCTGGCTCTGCCTAGTCCCAGAGGTGATAGTACTAAATTCAGTGGGCTGAATAGGGCCTTTTGCTCTTATTGAATGCTGTGCTTTTCATCCAAGCATTGCAGAAGCACTTTGCAAGACAGCAAGTATCTTTACTGCCATGTTAGAGAAAAAGCAAAGCATGCAACAAAGAACACTTGACCAGCCTCCCTGAGAGCTAAGTGGCAGGAGCTGAGGAGACCAGGATATACGCAGTCTTCTCTGACAAAACTTGTCTGATTGGTGGAAAAGCCCAAACAGGAAAGCAGCTGTGAGCCCTTTTTGCCAAGGAGTTTTCACTGATTTAAGCTAGCACCCACAGGATTTATTCTGCCTTGGACAGATGGCTGCAGTTCTCCTGGGACCCTATGCCTTAAATAGGGTAGCGAAGCACAGCTCTTTCTCTTCTCCCCACTGTGGGTGCATTTAGGCAGTAGCAAGAATCTACTGTTACATCTCTCTCTAAGCTTTTTCTGGCTCAAAGTTGTACAGAAGAGCAAAAGAAAAAGGAACCCCAGCGACAACCCATAACTTCTTTTTTTCTTGTTGGCTGGAAGACAGGAACTGACCAATCTATTTCTAAACCTGGCATCTAGTCAGATCTTTATTTCCACCTTGGGTCCCTCCAGCTTGCCTCCCAGCCTGTGGACACAAACTGCTGAGGCATTTCCTGTTCAAGGTAGTTTTTAAGCATTACAGCCAGCCAAGGCAGCCAGCGTGGGTTGCCTGTAGGTGGAGGGAAATTCTTCAGGCACTGCTCCCAGCACATGGAATAATGATTCCAAATTATGCTGGGCTCATTTCCAAAGTGCTGTACCCGGTTCGGAGTAGAAATAGGACCTGATTGGACTCAACTTTGTCAGTGTAATTGAAATAGAAAATCCTTCCATACTCAGACCTGGATTTACCACACATTATGAGGCCTATCAGAGTGATTGGATTTTATATTCTTGGTTATCTTTTTTGTCCTATTGGAACATTCCTGCTGCTATTCTTCAGCTTAGGTTAGCAAGACTTTGGGTATCTTTTCTTTGTGTCCAGTGTTCCTTTGTGTCCTGGAAAGCTTTGAGAGGTTCTCCTGGCTCCTGACCATGAACCAAAGAGCTAAAAGCATTCAGAAGCTTTAAAATAGACAGATTTTTATCTACCGTTATGTGATTCACACAGGGCCAAGTCCTGCTTTCAAATACACACAACCCTAATCTTCACCACCCAGTGGGGAAATACCTGCTTTAGTCAAGGTTATGTGGTCACAATGAAGGGCAGTTACTAGCTCCACGTAAGACTGCAGCTATCTGACAAAGCCCAAGCCCCGGACAAATACCCTTTGCAAATCCCACCAAGAGAAACAAAAAGGCTGGCTTCCAGAAGGCAGAGTATTTGCAAAACCCAAGGAAACACTGGTTCTCATTGTTCCACCAGTGCTTTGCTATGTCAAACATCTTACGTGTAGGCGTAATCCTCTCCCAGCAAGCTGGCTGCAGCATTAGTGGAAATACTAGCAGTAGTGATATGTGCTTCCTACCAAGAAGTGGCACAAATGCCAATGCTTTTGACCTAAGGACAGCTGAATGACATGATTTGCCCTCTTTTTTCCCCTGAATGTGGAATGAAAGACAGAGAACAAAAGTATCTTTCCCAGTGATATTGCCAACTTTGGTAGCATCTCAAGACAGAAAACCAATGGCACTGGACCTGAAATCCTAAGACACGATCACTACGTAAATGTTTTCAGCGGCATACTATATCCCAGTACTGGATATTAACATCTCCTTTTGGTGGCTAAGATGGACAATTATAAGCAAAAGACATGGAAATCGGAAGCCAAGGGTCCTAGTCTGAGCTTTGCTACTGACTCCCTGCATAGCCATGAGCAAGCTGCAACACCTCAGTTTCCCCTTCCACAAAACAGAGAGCAACAAGCTTCATAATCCTCTCAGAGTTCCTACCACAGGCTTGATATATCTCTGGAAGCAATTACATCTTTCAGAGTGCTTTTCTATCCTAAAACCTTGCAGTGTCTCTGTTGTGAGAAGCTCACTTTGAGAGAACCAGAACGTGCACTAGTGAAAAGAGTACCTAATACTTCCCAGGCTAAGGGACAGCTGGAACATGCATCAGTTCCAACCACTGCAATGAGAATATCAGCATGTGGAAGGGCTGAAACACTGTTTGATATGGAAGGACAAGAATCATGTGTTAATGAGCTCATCAACAGCAAGCAGAGCTTAGGTTTGACAATGCAGGGACCTATAAGCCGCAAAAGTTCACTGAACAAAGGAGGAAGTTTGGGATTTTCTCTTATCCTTTTGTTTTCCCACACAGCATAAACAACTTAAGACAGACAGAATAATTCCCCCATTTATGCATGGCCATGCAGCTCTGAGTATACAAAGGAGGTTTCAATGTGCTGGGTGTTCTTTTGGGCCTTGGACAATTTTCCTTCAACTTCCTGCTCTGCCACAGGCTTCCTGTGTGAAAGCAGGGTAATGGGGCATTAGCGTTTCTGTGACTTGCTCTCCCTAGAAGTAGATGGGGGATAAAGCCCTTCATCTGTTGCATAGTAATGACACAAAAAGAAACACCCCTAACATTGGAGAGAAGACGCAGAAGACCAGACTGACAGGTGTATATTGCAGCTGACTGGTTGCATTTTACAAAGGCCCTTCCAATCTTTAATCTAAGCAATTAGTAACTGGACAACAAATTTGTTGACAGTCTCTGCCCTACAACCTCATGTACAAATCTGACCCATCACCCACATCTAAAACTTGTTTCCAACAGGGAAAAGAGGAGAGGAAGTCTGTTCCCCTCAAAAGGAATGCAGAAGTAGAAATGAGAAGAGGATTAAACAAATCGTTTGGCCTGACAAAATAGAGGCGAGTGGACTAGAGGCTGCAGCTAGCCCACCTCAGAGTGCAGGCTCAGGTCTTGGGTACAGCATCAAGTGAGAACCTGCTGCTGCAGGAAATGGCACAGGCAACCTCATTGTCAGGTTACTGAGGGATATCAGCTTCTCTGTACTGCCTCTGCTTCAGTGTGAGCTGGGCGCCTTCCTATCTGTCTCTCTGTCATTCCTTTCTCTAAATGCACTGTTCTCTTTCCCACTCCCTCCCAAAGTGTTGCGTGCTCCTGGCAGCTATGTTCAACCCAGTGCCAAGTTCTGTTCAGGAACTCTTCTGTCTGTATAAAAGTATTCTCTGGTCCTTTCAGGTTGCATAGGGCCTGTAACTGTCATATACTATCACATCAAGCAAACATCATGAAACCAAGCCAGGAAAGCAGAGAGAGATTGCAACAAGAATGAAATCAACAGCTGCTTCCTGGCAACAACAAACCTGTCATCTTACAGGTCATTTAGAGAGGGGTCATTTAACAGAAAACAGACCTGAGTTTTGAATCAAAACATTCTTTTCTTTTGTCTTTTTACCCAGAAAACTGTGAGCAGGTTTATCCTCAACCACTCTGATCCGCCGGGCACCTGCAGGGATCACAGCTGCTTCGATGTAACCTATGGCAACAAAAGAGCAGATGGATGAGAGCATGCCACAGACAGCCAGAGGCATCAATCATTCAGTATCTCACCACAAAAAAAACAGCTCCTGCCCAGGTAGGGGAATGGGTGGGAAACACTTCAAATGAGATCCCTGCATTGGCAGCCAAGTTTCACTGCTGTGACATGCATGGTTATGACTAACATTTCAGCCTGAGAAGAGGGAGAGAAATGCACATGTGCTGCTTAATTGTGACTTAAGGTTTGTGCTTGGGCCTAATTAGATTTGGTCCCTTTGAATCACCCTGGCTCTCCTGCAGTACTGACAGGGATGCATGAAGATTGTTCCTGAGCTGATGCAAAGTGTCACTGTCGGGAGCAACACTGCACATCACAGAACAGATGTCTGTGTTTCGAAATGAAGTTTCCAATAGATGCTTGTGCTTCCCCATCTGAAAAATACCCTGCTCGAGGCTGTGATCAGTATCAGAAGGTACTCACTTCCACACAACATTTTGATGATGCTAAAACTAAACAGCAGGAATTAGTGGGACAACTAGGGGAAAAAAATATGTTTTCACTTACATTTCAGCTTTATACAAAAATTCTGGAGGATATAATGGTAATGGTCTCCTTGCATTGGGCTGCTAAACAGAATTCCACAGCTCAGGTTTAATGCAACAACAGAGCTGAAAGTTTCTCAAGGACTGACCACCAGTCACCTCTGAACACTGCCAGCAGACACACATGCCAGATTAGAACTTCTGAGCATCTGACGTGGTAGGGAAGTTTTCACAGCGCCCCATCATATTTTTATAGAATTCTCTTGGTTTTTATCTTTCTGAAACTCTCTTGGCCTTTTCATGCTTTCTTCAACAACCAGCAATACAACACAATTATACCACTTTTGACTAACAGAATAACAGTAAGAATAATTAAAATCTACAAGGAAATGTAGCCTATTTTCCCCCACCATGGAGCCATGTGGAGTTACAGACTTGTTCCATGGGATGGAAGCGGTGCCTTTAAACTATAAAGCTGAGGAACATTAGGGCCCATTTCAAAGGTCTGGGAGCCAGGCAGAGTTTCTCCACTGGCTTCACTGGACTCCGAGTCAGGCCCCTGTAGATGACACTAATCTCATCAAAACCATGACTTGATTCCTTCTAATTGGCCACCCAGTTTACTTTGCAATGTATAACTTGGCACCTCTTTTGGGTTATTGCTCTCTCCTTATTTTAGATGTTAAGTAGCTTATCCTGTATGTTCCCTCATCCCCTTTTTTGCTTTAAAGGACTGTGTGAATCTGTTCTGTGTCAGCCCTGCCTTCATGGAAATTGTGGGCAGTCTAGCGCAATGACTTGGGGAAGTGCTGGAACAGTGACTCCTCTAGCATTCAGCAATGTTTGGTGAGCTATTTTAGGGACAAGTGCAGCTGAATGGCCATGCTTCTGCTACGCTGATACGGGGGGCCTCAAAGGAAGATGCTGACAGCCTCATGCATCAGGACTAAGTGATTTTTTTACCACTATGACATGGAGTGAGATGGACAGGGAGTTTGGGTCTCAGACTGTGGATTCATTTCTACCTGTCTGAACCAGCAGAGTGCCCAGCCCCTTTGTTGTGCTATGAATAAGGCCTTGAAGGCTATGAATAGCTCTTGGGTTTCATGAGGTGCATTGGATGGATAGCTGATTTGGGCCAGACACACTCCCTCTTTCCTTGATCATTGTATCTGAATGACACTTTCCATTTGACCCTTCAGCTCAGTTCTTTTTGCACTTGTTCCTCCTTACTTACTTCTCCCTTACTCAGGATATCTCAGTCATCCCTTGCAGGAAAAACAGAAAGAGGGACAGCAGAGCTGCAAACCATGTCCGTGTACAGAAGCCAGAGCAGCGGCTCTCCCATCTGCTATTACAGAGTGGGTTTCACTGGGAAAAATCATTACTTCCAGGGTCAATTTTTTAAAGGCAATATTGAAATCTGTTACGAAATCAAAGCAAACAGATGTTGGATTTTATTCTAGACATTGCCAGGAGTTGGTTTTTCATCAGCTGAGATACCAAATTACAGTCAAAACAGAGTGTTTCAGAAATCAAACATCCTCACTGCACCCCATGCATCTGCATATAAACCCAACCAACAATTACCATCAGACACGAGCACACAGCAAAGGTGTGATTAATGACAGTCTGTCATGGGGAAATAGGCTTTATGACACACCTGAACACCCCTGTTAGGAAGCCAGTTCGGAACATGCCCAAGTTTCAGGTAATTTAATGTACCTACTGGGGGACTATTTACTTATTTATTTTTTAAATCACATGCCAGATACAAATGCCCAGAGCTAAATCATGCAGAGGTTGGATACAAAGTTACACCGAGTTTAGTGGAAAGCCAGTCACTAACTTCCGTGAACTTTGGATCTGTCCCCTGACCTAGCAGCAGCCAGGTGTGTGTCACACTGCTTTAGAGGTGAGTGAGCTGTGGAGCTGTGCTTGAGGTTCAGCTAGTGCCATAAATACGCTCTCATTTCATCACTGTACCATGAGAGAAACTCCACGTGGAAAAGTTGACTTTTATGTTACTTTTCACAATAGTAAATAGTGGAGTGTAAGCTATTAATAGCGTATTAGTTCTGGAGACTGTTTAGTTTGGTCTTACACCAGATTTTTCTCCTCATGTAATTTCTAATCCTGATTAATGGCTTTGGGGGGTTGTATTCACAGCTCCTGAATAAGAAGAAACATACTGTGCTAACTCACTGAGATCATGTGGCACAAACCTGACTGCTGACCTTTACTCTTCTGTTAGTGAACTGTGAACCACTTTGCAGTTGTATGGATCTGACCTGTCCTTTCAGAGATGAAGCAGAATTCTTGGGCATGTCCCATCGGGAGCGTCTTGACACCCTCATTCATTATTTCCAGCAATACTGTATGAGTTAGTGGTCAAATCCTATTGCAAACATACTATATAACATCCATGCAAATTTGCCACAGGTACAAACTCAGATCACTACCACCACTCCAGTCTGGTCCTTAGAGCTAATGTGAGGCTTCTGGTCACAGTCTCTCTGATCTTTGAGATAACTGCACCAGAAAACACTTCCATTGTTTTCCAGGCAAATTTTATTAAGCAAACTGTAACTGTAGATTGCCAGAAAGATTATCAAATGTCAGCCAGTAAGACCAAAAAAAGTCTGAGTTGGCCCTGAGTCAAGGACTCTCAAAGATCTGTTAGGTCTTAGGACAATTGTCTGCAATGCAGGGGTTTGCAAGGTTGGGCTTAAAGTTCTGCTTTAAATGAGGAACTGGTTAAAGACTGATGAGATTTGGCAACTATCAGGCAGTATTTCTAGTAATTTCACCCATAAATCAGCCTGTTAAGATGAAGCTTTGAAAGTAGAACAGGAGAACTTCATTATTTGGTAATTTATAGTGCTGTATGTAGTATACTCCACCTTGGGAACAGTTACTTTGGCAAACACCAATCTTTCTGGATAATCTGCATTACATCAGTGTCTCAGGAATGTAAGACTGTGATTGAAGCAAATCCTAGATACAAATTATATGGTGTAAATCGTACTGGGAGAGACACCAGAACAAAGCGGTGGCTTTGTCATCAAGGAGATTAATATGTGAACAGTGGCTACTGTATCTTCATTTAAATGCCGGAGAGATTTGCAAGAGGAAAGCAGCTCACACAGGAAAATCCATTGTTAGCCATTGTTATTATTCCCAGAAAGAACAGAAAGTTTAGTGCGAACTTCAGAATGTCACTGATCTGCTACAAAACTGTTCTGGTTCACACTGCAATGAAAGATGGACTCTGAGGTAAAGGAAAAATTATCCCATGGCTGAAAATACTGATCTGTGGGCACTGTACCTTCATATTTTAGCCCTGTACACACATGAAAATTAGGTGTGAGAAAGTCAACAGTACTCATCCCATTATCAAATTTTCCAAAAGTGCTTTGAACAAAGATCTCAGGGTAGAAGCCAAGGAAATCAGACTGCCCTGCCTACCTGCTGGTCATGGCCAGCACAGCTTCCGTAATATTTTAGGGATAAGTACCAGCTGGGCATCTCAGTTTCCATGACCCTTCCCACCTTGCACCTTTTGCTAAATGCTGGTTGTTGCAGTGGAGTGGAAATATGTCCAGTGGTAACTACGTCTCCATTTTCTGAATAGTCGTGACGATTCTCCGTTGCTATTAGCTTGAAAGTAACTCCTCCATCGGCACCTGTCCACTTCCAGCCATGGGATAGCTCATTTGGAAGAAAATCAGTTCACTGGAGAGCCATGGATATATTTCAAAGCCTCCTACTATTGCTGTGAAGCTGGCTGCCGGGATTTCTAACTTGCATGTTCTGCCTAAACCCTTGTAAGACACCCCAGAGCTAGCCCTAGGGCTCTATTTTCTCATCATTTAGATGTACACCCTATGGACAAAAAAAGAGTTTCTTGTGTTGGCTAAAGATGCTCCTAGCCAGCACTACAGCACTACTGTTCAAATATCCTTTCTTTCTTTTAAATATGTGCTGGACAAGTAATGCACACAATAAAAAGCCTGCTTTTTCACCATCTTAAAAAAAAAAAAAATTGCTAGCAAAGCTACACTCTTCATTTCCCAAAATGATAGTTACAACAACTGGCATATCTCACCTTTTTATGTTCTGCCATTAAAAAAATCCAAATATCTGTGGTCCTTCTCTTGGATCACAAGCAAAGGGCAGCAATGAAAATCTTGATATGGCTGAGAAGAATCAAGAGAGACAGGTGCAGGCCTCATTCTCAGTGCAGGTCTCTAAGCATTACAAAAGCATGGCCTTGGAGTCTGGGCAGAAGTAGTCAGTGATAAATCATCTACCCAACAGATATGAGCCAAAGAGCTGTCCTTCATTTCTAGGTCCCCTGTACAGTGGCAGGAAGACAGAGATGGACTTCAGAACAAGTCTGTGTTTGGTTTCGAAAACTTACTTTGTGAAAATAGGTACAGGGCATGCTGCCAGCCAAAAGTAAACCTCAGTCTAAACAGTGCATTCAGTTGGCCTACTGAAGACAGCCAGCTGCACACAAGTGTAAGTGATGTCTAGCATCACAAAAAAAGGCTTTTGACCTCCTTCCCAAAAGAGAAATGGAATCCATTTCCCACTGGATCACCTTGGATCAGGTGGCAAGATCTGAACTGCTGGGCCTCCTATGAGGCACTTCGAATGTTCCATCATCATGCCCCACCAGGGTGGCAGAACCTCATCTGGGACATTAAGGTTGGAAAAAAAAGAAATAGGTCAGGTTCTTTTTACTTGGGTAATGAAAATTTTGGCTTGCTTTCATGCAGATACGTTTTCTAAAAGAAAGGATCTGTACTCGATCTTTGACAAACCATGCTAAATAGTAAAAAGACTTGAAGTTTATCCATGGCTTTTGATACCTATCTGCCCATGTAATCCAACCAAAAGAAGACAAAGAACCAACACCAAAGAATGTCACCAACACCCATTGACACTGCAAACAGTATTCAAGTATCTTACACGAGAAACACTTGGGAACAGCCTTTGCCTTTGCCATCACACATGTGGAAACCTTCTTACAATGACTATTGGTTACTAAGAAACAGAAAGGAGTTGGTATGTATTTAGTTCAGTTAATAGGGCTTGACAACATAATTTGCAATCACAGGACTTATAGGGACCAATGCTGCAGTCAATGGAGTCCCACATGCAGAGCAGCTGAGGATCTGGCCCAAAGGTTGCAGCTGCAATTCCCAAAACAGATACCATTCCAAAACAATCAGTGTCTTGATGTTTGAAGTGTATTCTCTTCTGAAATAATAAATCAGCATACTTGACTCAGTGTGTTGGCCTTGACTTGGATCGCAGCAAATTCGTGGGGATTTGCCACTGACCTGTGCAATCATTTACACATCCCAACCCTGAATCTGTTACCATAGTCATATTGTGTATTCTCCTTTGCCCCAATTTTTGTCAGATTTTTTGCACATATTTGCTTAAATGTCAATTTAAAGAAAAAAAGCCAATTTTTTCTTGAGTAACCTCATAATCACTTGTGATACCTCAGGTCCAACCCTGGAGCTTTGCCTACTGCATGAGACTCAGTAAGTTAACCTGAGGACCTGATTCTGCAAAACAGCAGTATATGAATAGAAATTGGTGGGAGTAACTCACAATGCATAAAACGTTTGCAGAATCGGAGCTGGGAATCATAAGTGAAACCAACAAGTCTGTTTTCAGTGTCTAACATAAAAGAAATCCAAAAGCAGGAAAACATGAACAGTGAACAATTAAAAAACTGTAAATATTCTTTCTATTCTAGTAGGCTGGGATGCTCATTAGAAGAGTGTAATTAAAATGTTGAAAGCAAAGATAATTTTCAACCTAGAAGAAGATTGTTTGGCATATTGTGGATGTTACTTTTTAAAACTATTCCCACATAAAATTTAATTCCTTTTGAAAGTAATAAATCAAAACATCTAATAAATGTTTATGAGATTATAAATGTAAAAACAATTATCTTATAGATTATGTGAGCTGGGTAAAGGTGGAAAAATTGGACTGACAAAGCAACATTTTGACAGGTTTGCACTTCTGAGATGATCAGCAAAGAATAAAGATCAATAAAAGCTTGAACACTGACCATGATTCAGTCAGCCATCTCTTCTTCTTAGATTACAGGGCGCTGGGGGTAAAAGCCTCCTGTAGTGTCCTGGCAGCCAGACAACCAGTCAAGGCTGAAACTGTTCTGTTCCTACAGCCTTGTAAAGTTACCACCCTCAAGCAGTCTGTCTAGTTGGAAGCGGGTGCAACCTCCTGGCAGTGACCCAGAAATTTCTTATTTATCTGCACAAGATGTTTTGTACTTTCATTGGAAAAGATAAAAGATAGTTACTCTTCAGGAGCAATTAAGAAGTTCATGAACAGCTATAAAATCTGCTACAGAAATGGAGAATAGTTTTTTTCAATGGATATGAGAAAATTTTCCCACCATTTGCATCAAATGCAAATGCCTTGACATAAGTAGGTGGAAAATAACTGGGACAAAAGAGTCAAAAGCAATAATGTAGGAAATCATTCAACAGGTTGGCCTAGCAATGCAACAGCACAAATGTGCTCCAGAAAGATGTGGTGCAGGTGGGAAATCCTACATGCATCTCAGAGGAGGTGACAGATCACAGCTGGCTCCACAGATAAGGAGGAGGAGGGTGCAGAGGAAGAGGTCAATGAACAAAATCAGAGCCTCAGACTTCAGTGCTGAGACTTTGATTAAAAGAAGCTGCTAAGCACTGGTGCTGCTTTAGTAACCAAACAGAATGGAAGTGTGTGCTTAAAGGGAATCTTTATGTGCTTTGCTGAACTCAGTCCTGGAGTAGCACATATTGAATGTATTTCTCCACACAGAAATGGCAATTCTGTATTCACTGAACGTGAAACAATTTTTTCTGGACAATTCCTTCCTCTTGGAGCAGCTTGCAAGTCCTGAATCTGGCTTTCCCTCCCTTTGCCTGATGAGGATGTGTGATTTCTCAGGTTTCTCAGAAGCACAATACAGAAACTCTGGAACAAAGACTAATTCAAACACCAAGCTGTATATACATTAATGTTTAACAAGAGAGGGGAAAGTCTTAACTCTGACCGAAGCTCTTGTATCCTATACTGGATACTGTTGCTGGCAGGGAATCAGTAAAAATATTCAGAGGGGAGTGCTCTTTCATTTAGCTGAGATATCCTGATTATAACATGAATCATCTGCAACATGCAACATGCATCACTCTGAGCTCTCAAAGAGCTCAAAGATGGTGCTGAAATCAGACTTCTCTCCCACTGGAAAAGATTGTGTGATTTTGTTTCTTATTTAAAATCAGCAGCACTGGTAGCTTTCAAAATGAGAAACACAACTTCTGAATTTCAGACAGAGGCAATGGCTGGCATCTGGGCAACTGAATAAGAAGCAGACAGAATATCACATTTGAATTGAGTTGGGTTTTGTTTTGTGTTTCTTATGTGTTTACTAGAGCAGAGGAGTTCAATGCTATCCAAGAAGAAGAGCTATTACTACCACTCTTTACGTCTCCTCAAGCAGTTAAGAGAACCTCCACTCCACTAAAATGCTGCTGAGGGTTACTTACCCATCCCCTTGGTGTGGTTGAAGTCGCCTTTCACCACTTTACAGGTTTTGCCATCACCACTGCAGATTCCACAGCGATCCTCTTTGGCAGCTG
This sequence comes from Harpia harpyja, assembly GCF_026419915.1. Lineage (NCBI taxonomy): Eukaryota > Metazoa > Chordata > Aves > Accipitriformes > Accipitridae > Harpia > Harpia harpyja. The sequence goes on along the minus strand of NC_068953.1, from coordinate 19,543,082 downwards.
AGCCAATGATTCCATCGCAGCCAATTTTCTAATGACAACAACCAGAGGTCCCCGTTATTTTGTTTGCAAGGTTAAAGTATCTCTAAACATTGAGGTCAAAACTAAGGCAGACATCTGACTGAAAACCTGAATGGGAAGAGAACACTGTGAATCAGGGGAGCACTCGTTTGGAATGGTGTTGATTTTGTTATTCAGTAACCCCCTTCTCTAACACTAAGAGCATGAACTTTGATTCAGAAGATTTAACTGAAGAGAGTTTCACAAACACTAGTTATTCCAGATATTATCATAGATTTCATACTAACCCACTCTAACTTCCTTCAAACACAACAGATTAAAACAATGTTTCATGTTTGTATAGCAATTTCCATCTGAGGAGCTCAAAGACATCCCAGAGAAATGGACCAGTACTGTGATAATTAGTTTAGAGAAGAGAAAAATGCGATTTCCTTAAATGAAAATTAACCCATGTAACCTGAATCCTGGTCATAGCCCTTCACTACACAAAAACTCAGAGTGCCGTCACAAGCTCCAGTGTGCTACTCACTGAATGAGCTCTGCTTCGGATTGAGGTCTTAACAGGGAGCGTAACATTCAGTTCTGAATACACTTTTGCAATACCTTTAAAAAGACCTCATTAATCAGGTGGCTCAAGATACCTGCAATGCAAAAGTAGTTCAATGAAAGCCGGTCAAGTTCATATTTGGCCAATCCGTACCATAAGATTGCTTACACAATTATGAAATTTTCCATATGCTTGCACTGTATTAAGCTTAGACATTCAATTGTAAAAAAAAAACCCAAACCCTAACACTTTCACCTAAAGCTTCACTTTAAATGGTATTTTCATAATTTTCTATACCTACCTAAACTTTTTTGAATAAAAATCTGCAGCCTTGCTTCCACAGACAGGTATTACTACAATAATCACAGTGTTCTCCTTGTAGCCATAGAGACTGTCATGGTAATGTTCCTTATTCAAAAACCACTTACAGGTTATGATGGTGAAGATTGCACATTTGTAGATCTTGAGGTTGATAAGACTTGCTGTCATTAGTCTATATGTAAATTGTTTTCTGTCCATGTAAGACCCTCAAAGTAATCAGCAATTCACTCTTACAACATAAATTTCTACTGAAACAAGAGTTGTCATTATGCAAGTTATTAGCAGAGATTCTACTATTAAAAATAAGTTAAAGATTTATTCTCTGTAGATAAACAGTTTCTTGGCAAATGAGTTAGCAGGACTGTCACTATAATACTTATTTGAATAAGGCTGTTGGGTCTCTCCCTTCCTTGCCTTACAATAAAGCCAGAGGAAAGTTGGAGAGATATCTTAGGGAACAATCAAAACAACAACCATTTTGAAAAATAGTGTAAGCAGGGAAATATTAAGAGAACTTGGGCTGTTTATCTAAGACTGTCTGCGTGTAAGCAATGTAATTTGGACCTGAACTCAAACGTTCCTCTTGTTTCAGAAGACACTGGCCACTGCCGAAGTCCAGATGTATTACAGGGACCAAAGATTGCCAGTGTTCAGATGTGTTCCAATGCAGTGTTTGTCTGGGTAAATCATGAGACAGACACATGCTGAGAAAGGATGATCATCCTAAACACATACAAGGGAAATGCTGCTTATTAACTAGAACAGCATGTGAGTTGGTGGACAAGAACTACAGGAAAAAAACCTATATAAATGGGAGTTAAAGGAGGGTAGGAAGAAGATATGGAGTTTCTGGCAGTTGCAGTTCTCAAGTCTAAACTTCACACCCCTGTCCAACAAATAATTTTGGGATATTGAATGTGATTCTGCCCCCAAAACAGAAGGATGTCCCAGCAGTTCTCCTTCCAGGAAAATAAATATGATTTATTAATGGGGTTGCTGAAAGGCAGCTGGAAATATATGCCTGCCTGCCACCCTGCTGAGATACTGGAAAGGCTGCATTTAATTTAAGACTCTAGTGCTATCTTTTATGGTACTGCACTGTTATTAGCACTATGTGAGCACACAAATGAATAAAGGGAATATAATGAGTCTTGAACCACACTTATTCCCAGTGCTATGCAAGGAGTCTGTAGGACTATAACAGAGGCAGGCAAAGAGTGGGGAGTTAGCAATCACATGCTTTGCATTTACGCTGTAGTTTCCCAGATAATGTAAACCAGTGCAAGCCAGTAAAGCCTCTGAAAGAGTAAGTCCCCCCTCTTCTGACACTGGGGCTCAAAACAAGGCATTTGCTCCCACATTTACTGGGTCACTGACACACTTTGACTTGAGAGACCCTCTCTGAAGGCATGGAAAGAGCACCCACTGATTCCACAAATATACCTCCCAAAACCTTTTCTGTTTTCTACCTTTCATCTTCACCCTAATTCCCTGTGAGTGGAAGAACTGGGAATAGCCCTTGCAGCCTTCCCTTCAATGGCACCATCCCTCCCATCGACAGGACAGACTTTCCTTTCAATCCAGGGCTTGAGGATTAAAGGCCCCATCAGATTTGGGCCAGGAAATGGCTTCTTACAGAGGAAAATCTTTAAGAGAACAAAACAGTTTTCTTTCTTGGCTTCAAGATGAAAATTGGTGCGTTCTTGCTACTTTATGGGGGAAAAATACCTTGGAAGCACTTTACTCTTGTCAACATAAACATTAGAGCCCATTTCTCCCTCCCTAAGCCTTCCAATCATTTCCAAAGTAAAAGCGTATTTAATAACAGTACATAATGAAACAGCTTTTGTTAAGATTTGAAAAAAGCTGCAAAGTCATTTAGAAACACATTACAGTGACCACCTTGGTCACTTAGATCCTTTGAAACCTCCCCACATTGAAAATACTGCCATTCTTCAAACAAGTGCAAAGGGGAAGAGACAGAGCTGGAAGGGCGAGGAAGCAAAACACAGTGAGCATTACCCTTCCTCGGAGGGAAGTATCAGCCAGCACTCCTTGGACTGTTAATTGGGAGATATGTCCAGCTTTCTCCAAGGTGAGAAAGCTCCTGAGATTCCAGCACTGGGGACCAGAGGCTTACGCCTGAACCCCACCAGACCAGGGGGAAGATCTATTGAATCTGCACATCATCAGCTACTTGCTGACATTATGCTATATGCTACTGTCAATTGTTAAAATAGATAGAGCTGTCCTCAACCTGCAGAAATCTTTCAAAAAAGTGAGGGCTTAATTAACTGTATGCAAAGGGAAAATCCCAAATTTTACTGCTGAAAAGTCAAGTTTTCATAGTGAAGAAACAATCCCTTAAAACCCAAATAGTTCAAGGGATTTATTTGATCTTTGCCACCTCTAACTTGCTTTGCGCTGCTTCCTGTACAGTCAGCACACCAAGGTAAGGTGATTTTTTTAATTAAGAAGCACAAAGGCAGAAAGGGGAAGCTCTACATCCTGAAGAAAGACAGACCTTGTAAATAACATGCTGTGTGTTTTCTGACCCAAGAGTTATCCTGCAGGTGAGCAGACTGAGTTCATGGACCAGTCCATCCAGCAATAGCTGGATACTTTCAATTCCATCAGTCTTGAATGGACTGGTAAGAAGGGAAGCAGTTTTGTATTCTTACCAAGATGACCAACTAAGGAGTCAGCAGGGCACTTGGAGCTCGTCTGTGTTCAGAAGGAAGAATAAAAAGTAAAAAGCCAGCCTGCTGTAACCACCATCTGTTCAGTAGTCTGTGGGAGCATTTGCCACTGTCAGCCCTGTTCTTGGACTCTTGGAGCTTCCCTGCACCATCCAACATGGACTTGGACAATAATATCCATAACTTTGGCAAAGGTACTGATGTTGACACCACCCAGGAGTTCCACCTCCTGCCTGTACTAGCTGTTGAAAGCCTGCAGTGCTGCAGTACTGCTATTCACAGCATCAATTGGACAAAGAGGAAGCAGATTTTAACCAAAGCCAGTCCCTTGCCCATATTAAAACATCGAAATGCTGGCAAGAAACTTAAAGATAGTCTTTTGGGGCTTCAAGTCCTCAGCATGGACAGTCACAACTATATCCACAGGTTTCTTAATGATCTTCAACCCAGGCAGTCTCCTACTCTGACACCATGTTTTGGAACTGTCCATTGACCTTTAAATTGGCAGGTAACTGCATGTTTGCTGAGCTAAGGCCTGAAATTCATTCTCTCTGAGCTGATATCTCAGTCCACCCTTCCTTCTCTCCCTCCCTCTTCTTCTCATTTTTATAATTAAACATCTGAAAATACTGCTTGTTGGGTGGTATTTCCAGCTTCAGTCATTGCTGGCTCCAGCATAGCAAAACTCTTCTGAATACACATCATTTGGATTCTTCTGTGTGAACTATTTTCTGTATTGCTTCGATATTTTTAATGATATTTTTATTTGTGTTTTCAATGGCTGTGTAAGACCTCAATTGATACAGCCTGCGTGAGTATGTTTTGCTACATAAACACAATTATTTTTGTTATATACGCCCACCCTGTGTAAGAAATGACATTGTAGGCTCACAAAAATGTAATGCTTCCCATATGCTGAACTAACTAGCTGTCTCAATGGATCAAATACAAATATTGATGCAACATGTGCCATTTTACAGATTAATCATGTACAGAGCATGCTGGTTATGACAGATTCATCTACACTGCCAATTTTTTGTCCATAATATCCAGTGTCCATTGATACCTCCAGGGAGGGACCACATGAAACAGGAATGTACATATGTGAGCAACTGACATTCAGATCTGAGGGTAAGAGAATTCTTATTTCTTTGTTTTAAACACAACTGCCCTTGTGGAGGATTATGGGTGTCTGTCAGGACTTGTACAGAAGGGTGAGCCTAGATCCCTAATCAAGCAGTTCATCTGTAAGTTACTTCTATTTCTGTTGCACAGCAAATTTTGTGTGATGCATTGAAGTCCATGCAAATATCCTCCTGTCATTTCCCGAGCCTTCAGATTTTACCTGAATCAGAGCAGCTCTGCTGGAACAGGAGATATGCACCGCCTGTTTTAAATGAGCATTATCTTATCTGCATTAGATACGCAATTACACTTGCCCATTGACTTTGTGTTTAGATCCCTTAGCAGTTCATGGGGTTGCTAGATACAATTAATCTTGATAACCACTTTTTCATATATAGAGTGTGAAGGTTATGTGTCAAAACCACTGTGTTCTGGCAGCAGAGCATGCTATATGAGCGAACATGCAAGTAATACAAAACCTTTTCCCATCCCAGGAACTCCTTTGCCTCTGTTCTTTGTTCACTTTCTGTAGCTACCCCTTTCTGATCCTTCCAAACCAGCTTCATCTGATTTGACACCTCTGACCTGATTCCACCCTGCCTCTGCCCTGGTTTGTAGAAATGCCAACAGGCTGCAGATACCAGAGGATTTTATATCAAATGCCTATTCTTTAAAAGAGGCATCTATCATGTCGGTTCTGGATTTAAAGATAATATCTATTTATCGGTATATGATATATCTGTAGCCTCCCTTCCGGTCAATTCTTGGCTGCTCAAGCCACACACAAAATCTAAAGCCTCCAAGGTAGATAACACAATGAATTGTCTATTGTATGCTCTCTGTGGGTTAACATAGAAGAAAAATAGGGGGAAACAGCATGATTTTTTTTTTCATTTGCCACTGTAAAGTACACTAAAAAAGTAGTAAGATATCAACAAAGTCTTGTTTCTTGTCTCTATGCCTTACTCACCAAAAGCCCCGATACTCTTTTTAGGCCTCAGATTACATTGCTACAGACCCAGAAATTGAAAAAAAGGCAATTATACAACAGGTTTCTGTAGTTCAAACAATCTTTCTGGATTCTGTGCACATACACTAAATAATTTATCAAAGTACAGTGCTAAGCCAAGTTGTTCTATGGAGACAAGCTACCCAGTCTGGAACATCTTGTACCACAGTTTGTAATGCAGGAATATGAATAATACATGGAAAATACTCAAGTGATGACGCAAAGCCAGAACTGCATGCATCAATCAAATGCCAAAATTGGGTACTGATTACATAGAAAAGTGTTTGCCAGCAACAGGTCCAGTAGACAACTGCAATTTATCCTCTGCCACCTGTAGTCCTCTCCTGACACTCTGCCTATCCAATTAGCAAAAACTATTTCTGAAAATGTGTCCATTTTCAAATTTGTGCTCCCCTTTCATACAGTATGACAATTGCTTTTGGAAGGAAGTCATTCTATAATATTTTTATTGTTTCAGGACAGCCTAATTTGTGGCTTGTCATCATTGAGTGTACTGGGGATTCGCCAGCAAGTTAAAAGTAGGCATGACATGACAAAACATTCATAAGAAAACTGTAGATAGAGCCAAAACCTCTTCACCTCTTAAATTGTTAAATCACAGCAAAGACTGCCCTTGATCTCTAGCCTGGTTCCGCTATACAGGAGGTCTGTCTTTTCAAAGAGACCTTAGATTACATGCTGAAGTACAATCTGTAGTCCCCACTGTAAAGTTCTCATGCTATCATGAGTCTCAGACTAATCCTCCTTTGAGAAAAGCCAGCACAAAGTCATGTGCATCATAACAGTCGGCTGAGCAGCTTGTCTTCTCCCCACACCACTGCTGTGTGACATGTGACACCTTTTTTAGCTCTACTTCTGCCAGCAGTTTTCTATTAACACTAGCAGCACAAACAGAGTAAAGAACTGTAAGAGGTTAGAAAGTGCACTGCTTCCATGAATGTTGACTCATGAAATACACACTGAACAGTCTTGAGGAAGAACAAAACCCTTGGGGAATCTTCTCTTTGAAAGCCACTTGTCACTTGAAGAGAAATATGAGACGATAAAAGCAATCTGAGTTGCCGGTTGCACTGCCCTACTCCATGACCGCTATGTTCATGCTAGAGAAAGCAAACGGTAGAAGCAGGTGAGGGACAGGCTGCAAAGACTAGATGGGCACTCACCCTCCTCCTCCTCAGATGCATCAGACTGCTCTTGTTCTCCAGCTTGCTATGGATTTTTTGTCTCTGAAAAATCTCAGGAGAAAAGAAATTCTCCTTGCTAGGAGACTATGTGCATTTCAAGAAGAAAAGGTCAAAGACCTATATACACATTGAACAAGGCATCTAGTTTGCTCAGAAGATGGTAAGGATAAGTGCATTTGTCGTTACTCTACGATGTTTCTTCTAAAGGCATAACTTTATAAAACTCCCTTCAATTTTTGAGACCAACTCCTGAAGCTCTTAAATAGCTTTTATTTCATCCTCATTCTGGCAAAATTCTATCACTATCAAGAATGAAATGTTCAGTGTCAAAAACAACTCTGATAAACAAGGACAGGACAGATTGAATGAAGGCCTTATGATTTGTCTCAAAGGCAAGGAGTAAGATTATAAAAAGTCTAGGTGACTTATGAACCCCTATGCTAAATTTAGGGCTGACTTTCCTCTCTGGTGCTTCTATGCATGACCAAAGTATTAACCAAGTTTACTTACTCCAGCTGCCTTCAGGTGTAAGTGATAAATACAGGGATGCTGCTGCTTATGATGATTTTGCTTCAGGGATAGTGAGGCTGACACCAAAAGGCTTCATTCACGCTGTTTAGACTGGAGCTCAGCTCATGGCTTTAAAATGAAACTAGCAAGTTCACAAAGTCCAACTGAAGGAAAACTCTCCTCCCTTAGTGTCCAAATGCAGTTAGGATATTTTTTCCTGCTTCCCTTCTCAACCCCCCCCCTCTACTTGCAAGAACAGCTTTTTTCTTTGCCATATTCATCTACATTCATTCACCATGGAACAATCATGCATGAGTTTCATTTAAGAGCATCTACTGCTGAAGGGGAAAGAGCTATTACATTTTCTGGACTAGATGTTCACAGGCAATGGTTACTGTTAATTTGTTTGTTACACTGGCAATGTGTCATTCCTGCCTTTGAGAGACTTGAACTAGAAGGAATACACAAGAAAATAAATAACAGTAATACCACCCTCTGATTTCAGCACTTATTCTCTTCTCCAGGCACCCTGCAATGCCTGTTGCCAGGCTTTGTCTACACTGGGTAAAGGAATAAGGAGAAGAGTAATTAAATAAATATGCCAATTAAATCGGTTTAATAGGCAGCTACTTAGACAAGTATCTGCGGCAAATGGGGTACACTGACACATATGGCAATTCTCAGTGCTAAACTGCATATAAGGCAGAAGAGTATTATAAATGAGTTCACAAGGCTTTCAAATCTGCTCGGCTTGAATTGATCATTTTGCATTTTCTCTCAGCCACATGCAAATGGACTGAATGTTCTGCAGCTGTCATCACCTCTTCACACAGTTAAAGGCAGTTGCACCCAACTTAGAGTGCAATTTGCTTTTCATGATGTACCTCCAAAGCTCTGTGCTCATAAAGGTTTTCATTTGGAAGGGAGCTGGCTACTGCCCCTCACTGGAAGAAGAAAACGTACATTGCCATAATGTCTGATGTACCATTTGTGGCTGATCTGAATGTTTGGAGCGCTAAAGCTGGCCAGCCCAGTGTAATGGTCAACAGCAGACACCTGGAGGTGCACAGCTGGCCTTACTATAAAAGTTTATTAATGGATTTTTTATTTTTTTCAGATACAGCTGAAAACAGGGAAAAATTAAGTAACTTGGGATGCACCATGAACCTGGCTCTATGCAAGGCACTTTGTATTAAAGAGCATATAAAGAATAAAACTCATGCTGGCTCCCCAGCAGCTTGCTGTTTCAATTCTTCATCTGAATAAATTAGAAGGACTGAATTAAAAATGCCTCTTCAGCAGCATTTGGCAGGAAACAGTGGGAAGTGTCGCCTGCAGTAGTGCAAAATTCGATCCGGACAAAGATTTTTCACTTATCTCGTCACATTGCTATTAGTAAAGCTGCATTATGCCCCCAAAACCTCTCTTATACCCAGGTGAATATTGATTGTGTTCATCTATCTCCCTGCCTGGAAGGCTCAAAGTAATAAAAATTGGTAGTTCTTAATCATCACTCACTGAAATCAGAAATAATGCTAAATTTGGTGTGTCTTGTGCGCCCCCAGGGCAAACCAGCATATCTCCACTGAAGTTAGTGGAAGTAAAGGGTGATGCTAGAAAGCTGTTCTGATGGATACAACAGGCTGGTTAATACTGAAAAGAGGCACTCCTAGCATACAATACAAATCTAGATGAGGATAAACTTAGAGGAAGAACTGTCAGGAAGAATCCAGCATTGGCAAGGTTGCAGTAGCCAACTCAAGTGTCTTTCACATCACTAACGTGTATGCAGCAAATTTTGAACACACGCTACATGATTAGGAGAGAGAAAAACCACTAAGTGTCTGTCTGCCCTGTCATAGTGTCCGTGACAAATGACTTGAATCCAACTGCAACACATTGCTAGGAGCACCCATTCCGAATGACTTCCTGCAATTTATGATCTTTAAATAGACACTTTCTTCTCTCCCTTCCCTTGTCCAAACCTTAAATCTTCAGTTAGTATGGGTCTACACAACTCCAGTAAGTTTTCAAGGAATCTGAAATAGCAGCTCTAAGAGATGGCCTCCCTAAGCATTCAATGTACTGCGTTATGAACTGTCTCACTGCCCAGCAAACCATGAACAGTTGTGTAACAAAGATCTCCCACACCTAATTTTGGTTCTGTATGTAATTTGGCTAGAGAAGTAATCATCATTGCAATGGTATAGGCCATCACACCTTTACTCCAGGAAAAGGGAATCAAATCCAAAGACTCTTGAACAGTCATCTTCATTTCCATTCTTTACTTGTCTGACCAGAGACAGAAGGAAACAAGCATGTTCAGGGTTTGGCCAGTCCATCCAGGGACAACCAAGGGGACATTAACTGTTCCACTGCAGTACAGCAGGAGGAAGCCTACCCTACATTCTCTCTGGTTTGCTCTTTATGTGACCCAAGCAAGACAATGCAGATGAGAGGCAGAAGAAAACTGGCTTGGGCTGTGCTCTGGGCTGCAGAATCTGCTCCTTTAAACCTGTACTCTCTATTGCATAGAGCTTTAAAACCTAGTTTGTGGGAGGAAGGGAACCTTTTCTTACTGCAAGGGAAACAGGCCTTTCAAACAGTTTTGATGAGCCCCTACAGTAACTCACTTTGGCATTACATAGTAATACAGCCAACAAAAATCACACAGGGGAAGCTACTGGCTCATGCAGCTGCAGAAGCCAAGGAGCAACTGGTATTGAAAAGCTTCTTCAATATTTCTAGGCAGGAACCAGGTAAACCTGAAAAGCATCATGATGCTGGCAATGTAACTTCTGTAACAGGCTAGTGACAATTTGTAATCCAGTTTGCAGCATGACTGTTTTTTCAGTGATTCCTCTATTAGCCAAAATGGAGCAGTTAAGCAAGCCAGATTTCCACTCCCATCTGCTCCCCTCACAGAAGTCCCTTCCCACCCAAGCCATGTGATGACTACACACAAGCAAATGTGATCATTGAACATTCCCAGCTGTTCAGTAATAATCTCATACCTCGGGCATTTATCATAATTCTTAGACCAAGACACAGGGCTGTGGAGCGCTTGCAATGGGTCTTATAAAATAGGGTTGCCCTCTCACCTCAGAGACAGCCTCCCAGCCACCCACATGGATGCGTGTTCTTCTAGGATACATACAGCTGCCCCAGACTACACATAACACTAGAAATAAAACAAGAGAAAGTCACTCCACCTGGCACTTGCCATGTACACAGAGGTCGGTCTCGTAAGGCCCACATGGAGTACCATCGAGGACTCTGTCTGCCACCAGCACAGGGGAATCCTTTCCCAATGGAGAGCAGAAGAGCTCACATGGCTTATCTGGAAAAAGAAATACAAAAGCAACTGCCTTTAGGAACAGGACAAACAAGTGTTTGAGGCAATGGTGATGCAGTCTCTGCATTAATTGATTTGGAAAGGTATCTGTTGATATTCTCATCTTTAAAGGAACATGAACCTTTGAATTTAAGGCCTGTGATTTCCCCATTTTAAAATATCAATATTCAAAGGGTTACATTGATGAGATTTTTTAAGACACAGAAAAACCATTTAGTCAGTACGCTTCTATGTATCTGTTTTTGAACAGAATATGTTTGTTACAGGGAAGATTCAGCAGCCTGATATGAATGACCAAGTCACTGTGTGAGCATCTCAGACAAAATTCAGGCTAGTGTCATGGTTTAATCCCAGCCAGCAACTAAGCACCATGCAGCCGCTCACTCCCTCCCTCCCCACCCAGTGGGATGGGGGAGAAAATTGGGAAAAGAAGCAAAACCCTTGGGTTGAGATAAGAACGGTTTAATAGAACAGAAAAGAAGAAACTAATAATGATAATGATAACACTAATAAAATGACAACAGCAATAATAAAAGGATTGGAATGTACAAATGATGCACAGTGCAATTGATCACCACCCGCCAACCAACACCCAGCTAGTCCCCGAGCAGTGATCCTCCGCCCCCACTTCCCAGTTCCTATACTAGATGGGACGTCACATGGTATGGAATACCCCGTTGGCCAGTTTGGGTCAGGTGCCGTGGCTCTGTCCTGTGCCAACTTCTTGTGCCCCTCCAGCTTTCTCACTGGCTGGGCATGAGAAGCTGAAAAATCCTTGACTTTAGTCTAAACACTACTTAGCAACAACTGAAAACATCAGTGTTATCAACATTCTTCGCATACTGAACTCAAAATATAGCACCATACCAGCTATTAGGAAGACAGTTAACTCTATCCCAGCTGAAACTAGGACACTACAGCCAGTGATTTTAGAAGAGCAAGTTCTCCAGTCCGTTTCTACACTTGATGGACTGACTTTTTGCATCAGTTTGCCAGTAAGAACACTTGTATACATAAATTTAAAGCATTCTTGCATACATATTACCTGCTATTTCCTTAAACTGGTATTTGTGGTCCTACCAACATTTCTGTCAGTAAACTATGCTGCTAGAATATCTAGAGAAAGAACCCCTAAACTAATTTGAAATGCATCAGTAAAGTTGCATTTTTCATCCATGTTAATGGCAATTGTTATATTATATATTTAGACCTCACTTTGGAAAAGCTACTGTTGTGTTTAACTAGAGGAGTTAAGTAAAAAAGCTTTTTCAAATATTTGTATTATTAACTGGCAGCATACAGCAGATGTCAGGGTTTGCTGACTGCATTTGCCATATGTTTAAGTAACAGATATTTAGGCAATGTAATGTTTTTCCTTTGGAGCTGACTCTGCTACTCACGGACTTGATCCAAGGAAGAACCTATAGACATTCAAATGGAAACATGTTTTGCTCTGGATAGTCAAGTACCTCCGCTCATCAGATGAAAGAGAGAAGGCTTGCCAATACATTAAGCTAAGTGGCATAGGCCTTTTCTAAGTTTCCAGTGCAATCAAAAACCTGCAATCAGCTCCCACCTGACTAATACATGTAAGTAGAGTTCAAGCACAGTGGAGATTAGCTCAAGGTTGGTTTGGATCTGTGTCTATTTAAATGCTTCTGGGTGCCGTGCTTCGATATGCTGGAAAAAGGTACTAGAGAACATTGCATGGGTGCTCTAACACGCTTCAAGAAACAGTGATACTGAGATGTGAAGCTGAGCTGCCCTCTGTCCATCTGTCTTGCTTGACAGAGGAACTACAGGCATGTTCTGTGGATGTTCAAACTCCCTGCCATGTGTCTGATGCAAAGCAAATTCACAGAGGCTGGATTTTTATTTCATTTGCAGAGTGAACAGAGGAGCTGGGAAAGCTATTGAAAGTGCAGCTTGTGCAGGAAACTGCTAGTCTGACTGCCTCTGGACAGCCTCTCTTTCTGCAGCTGTGAGATCTGCAACAGGGCAGGAGAGGTTTCTAATTTGCATTCATGGAAACTGGGGCAACATGGCTCAGGTGAGTGAGGCTTTGCTAGACAGCAGGAACAATGTTAGCTACTATCTTTTAGCAATAGCTTGTTCAGTCTTCAGGTGGCCAAAAAATGGCATATTCCCTTTCTGTGGCTGAATGAAGTTCCCACTGCAATATGCTACTAATTCTGGCAGCACTGATCAGAGAAGATCACTGAATCATCTGGGTTTTTTTCTTTTCTCTCCTGTTTACAGATCCCTCAGCAACCCATAGTTCATGATGGGAAATGGAGAAAGGAGTAAAACTGCTCACTCCTGGAAAAAACTGGGAGAGTTTTCTGTGACTGAAATTAGTCAGGGAAGTAGCTCTGCAGTATACATTCACCCAGCAAAACTACCTGGGGAGCCGGGAAGAGGGGAACAACAAGCAAAACCAGCCTGTCTCCTGGGGCATCTGAAGGAATTGTGCTCTTGGAGGGTCTGCTATGGGAACTGAAATGCTGTCTGTACACTTGTCCTGGTGTCAGACCTAATTTGTCAGTGCTAGCACAGGAAAGGGCTTATCCAGTGTCTGGTCTTCTGGTATCAGTTCCAACACCACCCTCCTCTGTTCGAGCATGTCTTCAAGATGACCAAATGAAACTAGCCTTATCTGTTTTTCAGCAGAGTGCAGCGCAAGATGTTTGTTCCTGCAGAAAGGACATTATTATGATCCTTTTTCATATCCCCCCAACATCTGGTTGAATAGTAGATGAACAGCAAGATCCAGCAAAGGAAGCATTAAAAGAATGTAGGTAGGATAGGCAATCATGCTGAAATGCCCAGAATTGACACACATCCAAAATGTCCCAGGGAATCCTTCTTTTTTTCAGTTCCAAATTATTTTGAACTTTCTAATGTTTAAATTCCCATTCCCAAATACCTGCACGTTCAGACTGGGAATCAAGTTAAGGCACTTCTCCCCCAGCATTACAAAAAGATGAGTGAAGAACTGACAGCTCTATCTTTGTTAAGAATGCTAAAAGGATAGCAGGGCAGCACCAAGAACAACTAATTGTACTTAGTCTTTCAGCTGTAGCTAAGGGGAACATACTGTAGCCTTCTCACCAACAAATGGGAGTATTGCAGATGAAATCAAGATAGGTTGGGAAACTGCAGTGAAAGAACAGCAAGGAATTACAGAGGAAGATGAAAAAACTTACCATCAACAATGACAGCTGTCAGGAGGCTTTTCTTCTTGTTGGTGTATCTGTCATGGGCCTGGCACTGTTGGTCCCTGAAGCTTGGCACACCTTTAGGGCAGGGCAAGTTCTCACACACAGTGTGCTCCACACTGGCTCCCCGGCAGTTCTTCCCACCTGGCCCCGGGCTGTCGCAGGAAAGACAAACCAGGGTCAGCAGGAACAGCACAGCTTCTTACAGGCACACCTTCACCTAATTTTCCCTGTCCAAGGCAACTCTTGAAATAGCAGGAAGGATCCTTCCTCTCAGATGTTCCTCGCTGGAGGGCAAATCCTGCTCTCAGTGGCTCTGACAGAAAATTATTCAAGTTCCATTCTGGATCTATAATTGGCTTATTATAACAGATGCTCTGGAGTACTTCAGAAGCATGTTCTTTTGTAGTAACCTACACACAGATCAATAAACAGGAGCTGCCTACACATTGCACACCTCAGATAAGAGGTAATCCAAAATGCTACTCACCTGTGAGCACTAAGCAGCCTTCTTAGAAGATATAGAGTGTTTAACTGTTTGTATTCTGGTCACAAACCAAGGGATGTGACTAATTTTGCACTGCTGATCTAAATTGCTTCTTTGACTTCAATAGCAATTCATTCCTGTCCTAGCCTGTTTTCACATGGAGCAGGTAAATGACCGAGAAAGAGTGAAGAGAATGTGTGTATGTGTACCAGGAGTTTCAGAACAGGACTTGAAGTAAGGCAGTCCCAAACTTTGGGTTCTACCGTGACATCAGGCCTGAGCTCTGACTAACTATTCCTGTGACCTGGGACAAGTTCCTTAACTGATGGTGACTTGTGAGGGTTAGGCTTTGGAAGGTGCACTGAGCATGACACCTAAAGTCTAAGTATTATTTATATTTGCACAGTCAGGCAGTTCAGAAGATAATCTGTGGTTCCATCACAAATACCAAAGTTAAGTATTTACATTCTTAATGGGGAACCTGGAGGCACCAAGGTTATGTTACTGTGCCCAGGATCACACCAAATACCCAAGGCAGAGGCAGGCAACCCAAAATATTTCACCTTTCTCTTCTCACCATTTGCTTTGACTCTGCCTCAAACACTCTTAACAATGGAGAGACAGCAAACATCTCTTCAGCACACATCCTCTAAGGTTCTGTCTTCAGCAGTTTGAAAAGAAAATAACATAGAAGTAGCTATAATCTGTGCCATAAGTAGGGTGTCCAGAAACAAATCTGTGCAGCAGATAATCTCCATCCATGAAAACCATGCCATTTTACACATTTGTTTTTTAAACATGCAGGAAAGGCCACTAATCCAACATCAGGATTAAGCACCTGCAAAATCTATTTATTCTTATTTATGATTCCCTAGAGAAGAAGGAAAACTCAAACTCTCAACAATAGCCTATGTTTTCTTTGCAAAACAAAACAAAACACAAACAAAAAACCCCAGTAAGCAAAAGACTTAGCCATCCTAACAGATAATTTCTTTAGCTACTTGCTCATATTCTCCTGAATTTGTCACACACCTATCTCCCCAGCTGTAATCAGCAAAGACGGATAATGTTCTTCCTTTTCTTTAACAGAAGGCTATAAAAAGCAACTCCAGCCAAATTCCAGATTTTAGCAGTATGACAGTTCATTCCAAAAGCTTCTTCCCCCCTCCCTCCCAGAAGAGCAATGAACATCAGGTTATATCACTCAGCTAATTAGAAACCAAGGCCCTCATTGTATATCATTTATCTGTGTAAGTGGTCCTAGCAAGAGTTGCCCTGTTCATTTACACACTGGCTGCAGGACTGGGTCTTTGATTTCCTAGCTGTTCTGGACTTGATGAATTCAGCATTTGGTGCAACAGAAACGTGATTCTGCACAGAAGAATCCGAATTTCACCGAATTTCAACCTAGATCAAATTTTTACAGTAGCTCCATTAATCCCAGAGTGTTTTGGTTTTGGTTTTTTTTTAGTGGAAATGCTGATCTCCAATGACACTGTAACATCACAGAGAGTCACCAGAAGAACAGCTTGAACAAAAGCCTGCTTGCACTGCTAACACCTCTTTTCTGCCATGGACACGTGCAAGGCAGCAGATGTGCTGAGGCTAACCCAGAAATCTTTTGGGAGGATTGTGTCTGCTGCCTTAGACTGGATGAGAAAGACACTCAGTCCAGATGACTAGAAGCATGACACAGGCTTCTTTGCACATGAACCCTGCACTTACATAAAGACATTAGATACAGGAACTTTGGTTTCAGCACCATCTCTTTGGCTACAGCAAAAGAGATGTAGTCATTGAACATAAGTGACTCTGTGCATGTTTGCATGTACAGGCACAGGAAAAGGAAGAGAAAAAAAAAAAAAAAAAAAAAAGAAAGCAGTCAGAATACCCAAAGAGTAACAGAGCACTCTCTTGAGAGCAGGGTATCAAGCTGATGGCCATGGAACAGGAGACACAGCAGGACTACTATTCACTGTGCTCATCAGCAGTTGCTTTGGCTTTAATCTTGAGATGTCATTAACTTGTGAGGGACTTTCTATGAGTTTGCCAATGCAGACCGGAAGCAAGCAGCTCTCACTGTTGGTAATAATGGTCACTGGCAATACCAAAGTAATAGCCAAATCCATTAGGAGACAGAGACTTCCTGAGCACCCACCACTCCCAGTCAGTGGGAGCTGCAAGAACATAGTGCCTTTTGGCCTGCACTCCTCTGCTCAGCCATTCAGCAGCCTGAGTTGTCTTCCCTTTGTAATTAAGGAGTAAAGTGAACTGCCTCCTCCTGATGTAGTTTCTCCCAAATTTAAAGAGTTGGATGCACTCATCTCATCAGCCACAAAACAACAGAGCATCCCACAGATCTGGGGGATGTTTCTACTTCCAGTAATCCAACAAAAAACAATATACCTAACAAGATCTTCCTGCCTCAGCTCCCCTCTGTCCAACAGCATCATACTTTATTTCACAGTATGTTGCTGCTTTCTGCTAAACTAATTCTAGTAAAACACTAGTAGAATATACAGCATCTATTCAAGGGGTTCAGGAACACCAGATAAACAGACTTGGACAGGCAGTCAGAGAAATGGACAAGACATAGCTCTGCCATGCTGATTATGTTCTGCTCTGTTACTGTTTGGGTAGGGAATGCAGAATTACTGACTAATCTTTTACTTAACTACCTATGTAATAGTATTTCAGTATTACAGGCCTCTTGGCATGTTTAAACAGGATACTGAGGGTTTTCATCATGCAAGATGAAGAAAACCCATGACAGTCACTCTCTCTGGTCTCCCACAAACAGTTACCTAGCACTTGTTCATACACCTTTCTTTTCCTGCTTCACTCCATTTTTGCAGCTTCATCTTTGTGTCCCTTCCACCTCTCCAAATGCTGAGGCCAAGATTTTGGGCATCATCTCTATCAGATTCTGCCAAAGAATCCAAAGGAAAAGATCCTTGTAATCCCAGGTCCCAAGCCCTGTATAATATGGGCTCTAGCACTGCCTGGGATTTCCAATAAACAGTATAATTCAATCAATGACACGTGCCTGAAACAGTGACTGTGCGAGATCTCCTGGTAGACAACTTCATGGCCATCTTCCACTGTATTTATGCCAAGAGAATACACCCACTAATGGAACTGAAGAAATCAAAGCCCATTTATACTACTGTGACCCTTTTACATGACAAGAGGGGACTGGAGAAGGGGTGGAGATCTCATTCTGGTGTTCTGTTTAAGCCAGTGGTTTTCTCTTCAATCCCACTGTATAACAATAGTCCAAAGCCTAGACAAGAACACAATGCAGTACAACTCAAAAGTCCGCACGTGCAAACTGGCTCATGACACGCTGCCTTACAATCATTTGGAGGCAATGCATGCAAATACTCAGAGAAATTATAGAGAGAAAAAACCAAATCAAACAGTGAAGCAACTGGTTTAAAAATACTGATAGTCCCACAGGCTCAAAAGTCAGCTGGCAGGAGTAGAGACTCCAGTTAAAAAAAAAAATCCCAAAACCAAATATATATAAAATAAAAGATAAATCCCTCAGCCAATATTTTTGGACAGTGAATAAACCAGCTGCAGAAGTGGACTGATGCCAGGAATTTGAAGCAAAAGAAGATCACGTGTGTATTCCCAGCCAAGAATGTATATGAGCAAGAAAATTTTAAAATCAGTGTGCAATCTTGGAGGGAGCATTTCCTGTAATTTAAGGAACGATGATGAATGGATTTAGGTTTGGTCAGCACTGTGGTTAAAGAGACTTTTTGTAGCTGACAGCAAAGAAATCAGCTCAGTTCCTTGTTCAGGGAAATGAGCTGGTAAAAATCAAGCCTTGACATTATAGACATGCAATTGCAGTTCAGCATTATTTAATGAGAGGAATAAACAAAAGTATCCCTTTCACATGAATACAGCTCAGCAGCAGCCACTGTGTGCCTACCCATCATCAGTCTTCAAAGTGACTATGTTGCTAGCCAGAATTTCAGCCCCTATTTTAAAAGTTTCCTGTGCTTTGTGGTGAAAACCTTAAAATATGAATAAAGTTAGAGATACACAACTTGGAGGGCTGCTCTCAAGATTGTGAGCACCCTCACTCATCTCAGAAGCTATAATGCACACAAACAGGGGTGGTCAGTTAAATGACCACCATGGTAACCTGTTCAGGCCTCCCATAAGAAGAAAAGACTTCCAGATGTGCCTCAGTTGATCTGAAGGATGAAGGATGGCACATGGGAGATGATAACACTTACATTTCTTCCCGAATCAGAAAAAAATCCAAGTCCACGCAGAGATCATAGGCTTATTTGTAGTCACTGTGCAGGAGCTAAACAGCACCCACTGCACTCTGTGTGCAGAACTTTCCTTTTCATATGCAGCACATCTTGATGTACAGTATATCTCAAGGTGCTTTACCAACACAGCTATATGACACTAGGACCACTGTCAGCCACTCTTTCACTTCCCAAGCCCAGAGCCAGCACTCCCTGCAAAACTGATCTCTAAGACATACTGGCTCAGTTTCGTCTGTAGATCGAGATCAACTCCTCCTCATTGACTGCAGTGCTAGAGAGGAAATACAGTATAATTTTTTCTGCCAAACTGCATGTTTTTAATTCAATTGTATCTACATTTGAATTGTTGCACTGGGGCACTTCCAATGGTAACCCTTCAAGCCACTTCCACAGAACCTACTTCACTCTGAGTCACTCCAGGATTTTGGCCCGGTCCTTGCTGCTTGTGAATATGAAACCTCTCATGTCCTCTGCACAGCTCTGCTGCCTGTTTCTTCCCTGTACTCTTGCAGCAAGGGTTGTCTAAGTCCTACATGCAAAAAGAAATCAGCAAGATGTTAAGACTTACGGGGGATTGTCGCATTTCCGCTGTCTGAACCGCACTCCTGTGCCACACGTCCGGCTGCACATGCTCCACTGACTCCACATGCTCCAGTCTCCATCAACATGCTCAGGGATGGGAGTTTTACTGACACACTCCCCAGCTCGGCACCACTGAAATGCAATTGTGTTAGCACAGGCTGGAAAGAAGCCCTGATCTTGCAAACATTCCTGCACAGGTGGACTTAAAAGGATGCCTGAGAGATTACAACAAGCCCATGTTTAAGTTTCTAGAGATTCAAGGCTTCAGTGAGGTGGAGGTGGGAGGAGGCAAAAGGGACAAGTGAAACATAGAAATTTAAGTGTCACCCTCAACAAACCCCTGAAGGGAGTTCTCTCATTAAAAAAAATAGTCACAGAATTGAGCCCCTTGCTTTATAAAGCAGATAATAATCTAAGTGCTAAGAGTTAAAGCCACACTCTTCACAGAAACTGAGTCCAAGAAATTATATCCCAAAGCAATGTCTTCATCAGCAGTGTTCCCAGTATGTACAAAATAATTGAGGTATTTTGGACCTAACTTGGCTAAAGCCCCAAACAACCTTTGATTCTAATAGGTTGCTCTGGCTCCTGACCAAGAAGCAAACTTGGCCTATTCTGCTCTGTCCAGGATATGATACAGTAAGCACTGCTAAGCAGTCTTACAAAAGAATCACCAGGACTCCTGTAGTTAGAAAAACATATATCTAAAAATCTTCTGTCTCAGGTTCCTTGTCATGCTTTCCAGGACCCAGCTTTTCTTGTCATTGTTTATCTTTATTTGCAAGCAAAGAAAAGGTCTCTCATCTTTGATTTTAGCAATAAAGTTTTTAATTTTACCCTTTCTTACCTCCCCAACCGTACAACATACAAAAAATATTCAAATCCAAAACAAGTATGGGGCTGGCAGTTATGAAACCAGTCAAGTTCCTTTGTAGCCTAAGAAGTTAGCAGCTGCACTGGGAGAATCAACCACATACATTTGTGAACCACATAGCACCTAGCACAGCCAATCTCAGAGGTTAAACATGTTCACCTAAGTCAAATTCTGTTCACACTCTAGGTCAGCTGGGAGGCAGCAGCTGAGTCTCAGTAATTCTCACCCTTATGACATTGAAGCCAGTTACTGGAATGGTGATTTTCACCGGAGGGAGATCCACTAATCCGAGAATTTATCTTGTGTTTCTTGTAACAATTTTCTACATTGACGTGGATTCTAGAAAGTCCACATATGCCTTAGTCATCTGAGTATATACATACAGTACAGCAAATGATACTTCAAATCTAACATCGCTGAATTTGAGCTCAACACATTTTGAGCTACTTTTAGAAACTATAAAGTTTTAGTAGCTTCTTTTTCTTTCACCATCTTTCTCCACTCCCCAAATGTCAGCCTAAATTCTCTCCACACTTTCTACCTCAAATATAGCCAAGAACACTACTACCTTAGCTTACACTGAAAGAACGCCTCACTCATGAAACACCACTGGCAGCAATGAACAGAAGTGACAGGAGCGAGCTACTACCTAATATGACTCGCAGGGTACTCAGTCTGTGCACTTAGCAGACTGAGGCAGGGGTTTTCCTGCAGTGTTTGTAGAATGCCTAGACCACAAGAACTTGACTACTGAGGTCTCCAGAGGCTACTGAATACACGTAACAAGATCAGAAAGACTTAACCCAATCCAGCTGTTAATTGAGCAGTTTCTGTAACAGAATCAGTATAAAATATGGGTTTATGGCAAATACTGAACATCTTGGAAACATTATTCCACAGGCAATGCTGGAAAAAACAAAGTGACTGCTACTGAGCATTTTGATTACCTTGTCTGCGCCACATTCAGTGCCATCCAGAGGGGGGTCCAACTTTGTTTTACAGGATGTATCTCCTTCCACTAGGCACCAGAGCCCAGCACACATCAAATGCTGTAATCACAAAGTATTTATTACTTTTGGAGATGTCAGCTATCATTATGGGATACACTGCAAAGCTCAGGCAGTCTTTCTCAAGTGAAACCAGAAGCATCTAGTTGGTTTGGGAGCAATTAATTTTTAAGGATAGATTGGCTTTAAGTGGTGGGGTTAGAAACATAAAAGCGATTGATGGATGCCATTGTCAGGAACAAAACCCACCCAAAACAAGAAGTGCATTATTTAAACAGATTTCTTTTCACAAAAATAAATCTGGCCATTAAAAAAGAATCCTATATGGGAGGCCAAGATGGGTGCTTTGGAACCATGCTACATGCTTAGATGTCCAAGCTGCTCAATTACTTGTATTTTTTAAAAAGTTACTCAAGTAACACAGTCAGTCCTGCTGGACCTGGTGGTAGCTATAATCAGACAGCAATGCCCCTTGAGAGAAGATCTTAAGGCGGAATGAGAAACAGGAAAGGATTTCATGGTGTGCCATGCAGCAGAAGAGGAGCTTGGTGACAGGCAGAGGCAAAATTAGTAAGGTTTGGCGGTGAGAAGTAGCTGCTAGAGACCAATGTGCTAGAGAAGGTGAAAAGTGAGATGTGAGGGCAAGCACAGCAAGAGGTACAGCACATCTCGCTACCAGACTTGAAACACATTCTGGGTATCATTACTCAACATTGCTGCTCTGCTCAGCCAATGTGTGTTGGAAGGATATTAATGCTGACCACACTTGCGTGATCTGTCAGGTCAATACGTTTTCAGAATTTGAGAAAAAGAATTAGGAAAAGGGGCTTTACATTGTTAACATTTTCCACAGCATCCACTGTGCTTTGCATTCTATGAAAGCGGATGATTTCAATACAGTGCTACAGATCTGAGTACCAAAAAAAGAGAAAGAAGAGTTACATTTCTTTCCACTATTGTTCACATTTCAATGTAATGGTAAAAAGAGAAGCCTGACTCTAGTGCCAGCTGGTCTTGTCAAGATTTATTGCACCTCATTAAATAGTTGAGTCAACACGCTTCAACCTTATGGTTCTTTCACAATGTAATGTAAGAGACTGTGGGTGCATGTGTGTTTTGTGTACATGCATGTTGGTATGTCTATATAAAATAGATCTGTACGGCAGAGGGTGCAGATGAGATAAATCCCAATACCAAGAGTGATGATGTAGAACATACTGAAACAAAATAGCAGCAGTATCTGCATCCTGTTTTATTTCCACATTTCTTTCTGGAAAAAGGATTTTGCACTATTTAAACCAAAAGAACATTCACAAAAACTAGAAGCAGACAGCAAAATTCAGCAACATCTGTATTAACCACAACACAGAAAGTCATTGTCAAACAAACAAACAACAGCAAATACACCAGGGAAGCCTAAATCAATGAATTTTCAAGACATTTTCCCTGAACTAATAGAGCATATGGGAAAATATCAGACTTTAGTAATTTTGACTAAATGACTGTGAATAATTAGTGCTTTACCCACAGCTCTGAAAGCACTTAAGCACCAATTAGCCACAAGAGTATCAGAGACTGTTTTACAGATAGGTATACTGAGGCAGAAGATTTGACAACCCCGAGTTTTCAGAGCTTACTGAGAAATCACTTATGCCAAACTGCAACTCCCAGATTCTCAAAACCCTGCCTTCCCTGGAGAGGACTAAAATCAAAAAGTACATCAATTAACTGTCCACAAGTGTTACAGAAAGAACACTAATCTAGGCAATAAACCATTTAAACTGAAAAAGCTTTTCCCCAAAATACCAAACTTACAGCTCTGGAGGATGCTTGTTTTCCTAGTTGTAAATCTACAGTACCCTTGCATCTGGTTTAACTCACTGGGATCTAAAGGTGATGGGTTATTCTTTGTATTAAGAGTACACATATGAATGATTTAAAAGGACTAAAAAATGGTTAAGATATGTTAAAAGCATGTCACAGACCTAAGTGGAAGGTATCATAAAAGGTTCTAGCCATGGTGGCAGGACATGCTACATGTAGCTAAGGACACAATTAAATGCAGTCTATGAACACGATAGACTTGCTAAACTAACAGCTTCTTTGCCATTACGAATAATTGTATTGGTGACCTATAAATGTTGTTACTGTTAAGCCAAGTTCAGGAATTAGCTGACAATCTGGACTCTCCATCAATGATTGTGGACAGTAACCTTGTGAAGGTGCTACGAGCAATGCCTCCTTTCAAACTGTGGTTGGGGAATACCAATACGTAAGATGAAGGGAAGCTTCAGAGATGAACAGTGCAGATAGTAAGTATTTCCACTTTTCTAGGCTTCAGCCCCTCTCTTACATATAACCACAAAACTTCAGAGCAGAATGTGATGAGAGACCCTCCAGCCTGATCTCTTGAATGACCCAGACAGACATTTTGCCCCGTGGTTCCAGAAGGAAACCCTCTGTTTCTGCTTTCTGTCAGAAAGACATCCTGGCTGAAGATGTAATGGAATTAACTACATCCCTAAAGTTATTCTAGATGCATATGAACACCATTGATAAACATCTGTGCATTATGCAAGGCCAGTATTTGTTAAGCTTCAGCTTCAAGTCCCTGGATCTTAAGCTGCATGTAAATTAGTCAGGGTTAAATTCTCCTCTTTGATGTAAAACTGGGAGGAGGAAGGGGGGGGGGAGTAGAAACAGAAAGTCATAAAAATGAAGCAGCTTTCTGTACAATTTTGGTTGCCAGCCAGCCAGAATTTCTCCACAGCCCACAAGAACGTGGAAGGTGATAAAGCCAGCTAACATGCCCAGGTATGAGCCATGGCCTGGGGGAAACAACAGGCACAGCTAACCTCCAACAGGTGTGTCTGTACCCACAGAACTACAGAACTGAGCCCAGCCTATGGATACAGCCGGTGCAAATATTCACGTACATGTGTGTATATATATATGTATATGTTTTTGCGTATACATACATGTATACACAGACGTGCACACACACATATATTTATAGGGAGATAACTAAAGGAAAAATCCCTCTTAGCAACACCAACCTTTCTGAAATTTCCCATCTTTAAGGTATGGAAAACATAGGATTTTTATAGTATCCCTGTGTTTGACTCAGAATACTAAATGCAAAGCATATTTCAGGAAACAGTTACAGAAAAATCTGGTAACTGCGCTTCAGCTCTGTGTTCTAGTGCCATACCACTACAAAGCTCAAACACTCGTTAGTGCAGTCCCCTGTATTTAATACAGCATTCAGATACCCCAGCAAAGATTAAACCATCAGCTTTGGTATTGTATGTTCCAAAGATGTTTTATCACATTAATAGCTCATTTCAAAAGAGATCATATATCCTCCTCAGCTACAATAGAAACCCAAACAGAAATCCCCATTAAACAGTCCTATAGCTAACCAGTCGCAGTGACTGACTTTTTAATAGTTAAATAGCCAGCTTTGTGGGGAAATATCAAAGTAAGAAATGGCAGGACTTGAAAGGAAGTTGCTTGTATGCGAGTGGCAGTTCAGAGCTTACACTGATGTAGAAGAAGCCATCAAAAGAGCTGTATTACTGCTAATTGTAAATTCAGCAGCCAGCTTTTAGACAGCAGGTGTCTGCCTGCAAAGTCTTCCCTACAGCATTCAAAAAGTGCCAGTTAGGATTTTCCAATGATAGATATTTTTCACTGGAAAAATATTGATTTGTTGAAACTGTCTGTAGGGAAAGGTCATCTTTGGATCAGCTCCCAGTCTGAAATATTTCCAAGAGCAAAATAAAATTAAAAAAAGTGAGTTGGCTGCTGAAAAGTAATTTTTCAATAAAAATTTAATTTTTTTTTCTTAAATTGCAATGGTTGTTCAACTGAACCTTTAAGGAATTTATACAGGCAGGAAAAAAAAATTAAAAAACTAAATAAAAATGGAATTTTTATAAAGGTGCAAATTTTAGACTCTCAAAAAATCCTGGAAGATAGGAAAACTTGTCTGCACAGCTGTTAGAAACCAGTCCTGAGAGAAGTCACAGTCCGGAAACTCCCAAACTAGAAGATATCTGCTCGGCAGGTGAATGACGCTTCCAATTACAGGTATTATAATGGCATCTATTTGAGAAAGGTGCCTTACTGTGCCAGGTGTTTTCTCTTCCTCAGAGAACTTGCAATCTAAACAGACTCCTGGGAGCTGGGAAATAAAGGAAGCTTTATCCCTCTGTTATAGGTGGGAAGATGAGGAACAGAAAAGGATTAAATGTCTTGCTGGAAGTCTGCTGGGACACAAGCAAAACCGCTGCTCAGAGCTCTGCAGTCCTCCGCTTAGTGTCAGAGCCACAGGCTCACACTGCCTGATCTAGCTAAACTTCAGGGTAAAACCAGAAACAACTCCTGGGATACTCCCAGCAACATGTCTGCCTGTGGGCCTTCCCACCTTTCACAGCTTTTCATACTTTTTCACAACAAATACTGTTTCTGAAGATGGTGTTTACCTTACATGTAACTCCATCCCATACGTGTGCCAGCACAGACTTGCAGCGTGTGAAGTGCTACGACCACTCACATGCAGCTCTAGGGAAGTAATCTATTTTAGGTTCTTTTACTCAGTGCTGCAGCTGGAAATGAGAAGCCAGAATTAATTCAGCCAGCTCTTTGCCCACAGGCAGTAAGTCTAGAGTCTCCTAGTTTCTGGGTTAGCTATTGCATCACCACTGTTACTAAAATCAGCATGATTCTGCCCAGTGACCTCATATGGTCTCAGTGAGAAAAAAGGGCTCACAATACTTCCCTGTCTCAAAGCCTCAGATTACTACCTACAAGGGGGAGCTTCCAAACCTCCAAAGCGTAAAGAGAATCCAAAGAGTAAAGACGTCCTTCCCACCAAGGAACTACTCTACCGAAGCTTGTTCATTCCCTACACATTCACTCCCTCACCTTGGATTAATCCAAAAAAAGAAACACTTACTTCTCCTGAGAATTAATTTGTTCCTGGTACCTATAGCTCACTGGAAAGAGGAACCTCTTATTTCTAGCAGCAGAGTTAAAACACCATGAAACCAATTTTGCTGTCAAAATGAGGGGATTATGAAGAAGGACTTAGAAAGAGTAAATATCCTTAAGGAAGAGGAGCAAGAGACCACATAACACACAGGCATGCTTATAAATAGGCTGGCTTTCAATGAAGTATCAGATCTCTCTTCTTTTGCCAAGGTTTTGGCTTGGCATATAGCTAACCATGAAAGAAAACATACTCATAAACAGAATCCTAATTAACACCTATTAAGTACAATAAACACACAATTTACACATGTTTTCCTGTTCAAAACACTATGTATATGTTCTTGAAGCCTCACAGTATGCTTCTGAGGAGGAATTCTTTACACAACAAGGTGAGAAAAACAATGCCTCCAATTTCTACACTGTTGCTGCCTTTAATTTTGGGTGCATAAACAACTGACAATCTACAATGGATCACAAGGGAGGTGAGTACTGGTGTTTGCCACTGCTATTAGATTGAGCTTCTTGCTGTTGAAAACTAGATGAAAAGTATTCAAAATCAGAATCCTGTAAATTGGAAGGCACTTTTGAAAAGGAGCCATGTGCTGCCCCAGACAAGGTAACTGTGAAGCTTGGATACACGTATCAGTGGCCAGCTGCTGACCTTTCTCTAGAGCTGACATTCCAAGGAACAAGTGCTACGTCCAACAGTGGAAGTATCTGTCTATCTGTCCAAATGACAGACCTGATCCAAAAGTTAAAGGAAGGCTTGGTAAAGAATCACAAGGACTATCCTAGAATATTCAGGCAACGGTCAATATCCACTAACTTCTCATTTTAACAAAACTGGGCAACAATCGCACAAATTCATAATGTGTAATTTTATTCATTAATGACAAAGTAGAATTGATTTATTTACTGTTGGACAGAAAACATCTCAGACTGTATTATAAAAACCAATAATACAATCATCTTAGATGCAAACAGAAAAGGTTTCTTAAAAAACATTTCCCTATTTTCACTACCTAGTGATCACCTTGTTTCTTCAGAACATACAGAAACACATGTGCACATTATGCTTGTTGGATGAACAGGACCAATAACCTGCCTGCTTAGAGCCAACAAACAAATACAGAGTTGATTCCCCTTTATATTAGTTTTTTCATCAGTGTAACTCCATTAACTCAATGAACAGCCTCTTCATCAAAACTTGTGTGAGTGGAAACTCACCAACATCAGACATAAGCGTATAAAATCAACAAGACTGTTTTAACTCTTGAGGAAATAGCCCCTGACAGTTAAAGAACTCTTAAGGAAATGGTCCTTGAGAGTTAACTGCTTTCCAGTGCTACCCTTTACCTTGTAGAACAGTACAAAAAATTCAACAGTCATTTCCGAGATTTGTTAATGTTCTGTATCAGAGAAAACAAAACAAACTGAACCCAGCAAACTTGAAGGGTGTCACGCTAGGTTTGGTTCTCTGAGCTAGATGGCCTGATATGCATCACTCCAACTACCAACACATGGATCCCATATGAAATGTACCCTTATATATATATGGAGCGATACCAAGAGCTTTTCTGATCTACAACTAAAACGCAAGAATGTTTCCTCTTTGCCTTTCAGGGAGAAAGACAAAATATCTGTCAGGTCCCAAAACAGTAACTTACCGTGACACACTGCTCGTCACAGACAGATTTGGATGTATAAGGTTTGAATGAAATTAACCGGTTATAATCTTCAGTCAAACAGCCTTTCTAACAGCAGATGAAAGCCAAAGGATTAGAAAAATCCAGAACTCTCATGTTTTGACAATGTTAGCAAAGGGAAAACCAGGCTATTCAAGAGCTGCTCAAAACACACTTACAGACAGGAAGATGAGCCCTGACCCCTCTAGAGCGGATGCAGCAGGGATCTTTTGCCAAGTGTGCCATCATCTCTCATAGTAAAACTGCTCCTAGGGCTCTATGAATGGCTGTGATGGCTCATGGTAGATGATAAGAGACAGAGAAATGTAAAAATTCTTCTTTTGAGAGGCATTTTGCCTACTGCAAGCTCTTCACCCTTTCCTGTGAGGAAGTTAAACTGGAATTAATTACTTTGACACTGGAAATGTGCAATGCTGTATCCAGAAACTGTTCCAATCTGGGGGAGATACAAGAAACCAGTGTTTTGAGAAGTGAAGAGTGGTTTGAGATGCAGGACTGGAAATATTCAAGGAGGGCAACCTTTCAAAGCTGAAAGAAGCGCAGGGCTTCTGGAAAACCACGCAGCTTCCCTGAGACTCAAAATCAATGCTAAAAAATGGACACATTCAAACCCATTACTTCATTTGAAAATTTAGGCTGTGATTGAACCTCCTGAACATGCATCAGGATCAAAGAAAAACTGCCAAAAGCAGCAACGGCAGGGTCACTGCACAGAAATGCAAGTATGAAAGGCTAGTAATGAAGGTGGTCACAAGGAGTTCAATAAACAAAAATGGATCCTGCCAGACAAGGAGTGGAAGACTCCCATACTGCCAGAGAAGGCACAAGTGAGTAGAAATACTTCTTTTTAACTGTACATTGGGAAGCAAACAATGAAACAGAAAAACGCTGCCTCCAGTTTTAGCAATTTCTGGTGCTCTCAAGGCAAAGTAAATGCCTTCTCCACTGTCTAAAGTATTTCTTTGCAGAGCACCAGTTCTATTTCATTTTTTCATATACCTGGAATTAAAGTAGTAGTCAAAATAAAGAGATTGGAAAGGTAGTATTAATGAGACCACAAACTAATTTTACAGCAAAGCAGCCTATGCTAAATATTAATCTTTTCAGTGCCCTTACGGCATTCATGAAACCAGCTCCTGTGGGTCTATGATTCACAGACACATAGAAATTAAAGTAGAAAAAGATAAGCTTTATCTACCTTCCTACCAACACAGAATTCTTTCTTGCTCTATGTGCTTTTCAGCTCTGCTGAGCCCAATTTTCACCATCTGAAATGAGACAATTCAACCGTACAGGTTACATCAGCAGAAGAAATCATGGAAGCATCTTTATGTGGTCAAACCTGGAAGAAGTAGAGACATGTGGTACAAGGCACTGGAACAGAGTCACTGCTTTGAATTAAATGTTAGAAATTTTGTACTTTGACTTATTATCAATTTCTACCTCAGTATGATTAAAAGAGCTGTAGCTAATCAACTATATCACAACCACAGAGCAACTTAAGAGCCTGAAATTCTGACATTGCACTTTGCAACATCCACCTCTTATTGTCTTCAGTGAAAGTAATGTTCACTCAGTAACTTCCAGTGAACTCCTCAGGCTTTAACACCTGATTGCAGGATAAGTATTGATCTTTTAAACAACAGGCAGTGTTGCCCATTAAAAAAAAAGAAAAAACAAAAAAAAGAGAAATTAAAAGAATGAAATCACAGATTGTGTTTCTGGGCCATGGGAAAAGAGAAGAAAGGGACAGTAAAATAAATATAGATATGTACACACACTGTTCAGATGTGGTTGTGAAGATTATGGGAGTTTCCTCTTGAAGCGTTTTGCAGATGGGAAGTTCCCAGAAGGCCAATGGGAGAGGTCTGAATGCCCTTCAAGCTTGTTATACACTATTTTCAGGCTGATACTCAATCGTATTTTGGCTAATTTTGTTAAGTTCAAACTTCAGCTGTAGATGCCACATCACAAGGCTACACTAATTCTTTCTCCCTCCCCTTATGTCTTAATAAGAAATGTAGGATTTCCAAGTTCAAGTGCTTGATTCTTAATAGGCACTTTGTATTATTTTAAAGAGTTTATTATTTTTATATTCTTAAATTTCCACATTGTATTTTTATAATTTTATTTTGATTCCACTCTCTCTTTTTATTTTTCTTTAAACCACTGCACCAGAATGTGTTTTGACCATCTTCCAAACTGAAACACGTACAAAAATTTCTGAAGCATTCCAATAATTGTAAACTGGGCTGTGCTGCCCAGGCAGGAACTCTGCTTCTCTCTCTTTCTTTCTCTCCCTTAAACAAAAAGTACTTCCACTGAAAATAAAGAAAAAAAGGTCTTTTTGCAACATACAGAAGCAGTGAAATAGGACACTTCAGTTTCATATGAAACAGGCAACATGAAAATAGTCTGAATTTTAACAACCTACATTAGGAAAACTATAAAATATAGCATGGCAATTAAGTAAATTGTTACCTTTACCTCTAAAAAAGAAAATCTTCTCATTTTATTTTAGAATTGCCAGGCTTTTATCCTGCAAGCCTCAGGAAAACCAAACCCATCCTTTTCCAGATCTATTATTATTATTATATTTACACGGAAGCTGAAGTGTGTAATGGAAAATTATGTAGACAAAGTCCCTGGTTGTACACAAAATGACAATGCAACCTATTATTTTCAGGATAAACCAGCTCTCAATCTAATTACCATGTTCTTGTAAATATTCTATACATTACTAAATAACAGAGCTTACTATCCTTGTCTGGATCTTGCAAATGACTCTGCAAAGAAAAAACAGACAGAGGCCCATTGATTCCCATGCACGGAGTCCAAGAGTCCATTCCACCAGTCTCTTTGCAAGATCAAGACCACAGAGAGACTCACAATTGCTTAATTATATTCACCACCATACCATCAAATATGAAAACTGAAGGGATACATAAAATCCACTTGATTATTACAATTGTTGCTTTTTCTTTACTTTGTTTTTTGGTTCCTCTCCTTTTTCATTTTAGCCCCGAAATCTAGTCAGTCTCCTTTGGCTTGCAATCAACTTTGCCCTCTTGTTCTGTGCTGCTGCTCCGTGGCTTGTAGATACTGGGAGATACCAATATCTGTTAAAAAACAACTTGAACTTAAGAAAAAACAGTAGAGCCAATTCCAGCTGGTTTAATTTTTCTAAAAGCAGTGTCATGTCAAAATGTACATTCCTAGTTACATCTGACTTGACAGTGTCCCTTTTTCAGAAAAAAAATCTCTTTGTAGCAATGCTAATCTCTTTCCACATGCCATTTTAGCCTAAGCACAGTTTTGACTCAAAACAATACTGAAAGATAATGGTTATATAAAAACCCGCAAAAATGTGTTAATAATAAATAAGCCAAAAAGCATATAAAACAAAAAGCCAAACACTGGATACAAGAGATAGAAATCACATATTTTCCGTAAATATAATTTCAGTGCAAAAGCCTCTGTTAGTAGGCATGCCAGTCTGAAAAATAAACCCAGTGTTCTGATTAAATACACAGCATATTTTCATGTGAGTTTATGAACAATGCATTTTTACGCATTTCTGGTGGAGAAATACCATCTCTGCTTTGTGAGAGATTAAGCATAAACCATCTGTGCTTTTCTTCTCACTGACAGCACTGCTAAATAAAGGGGACAGCAAAGAGTTAAAGTCTGCTCTCTGCAGAAGTTTTCATCACTAGAGTGGGGTTGAAGCTTTTTTGCTTCCTCTTGTGTAGGGGTCAAGCAAATTCACAATACTTGATTCATAGCACAGTGTGGATCTGAAGAACAGAGGTCAGACAGGTTGAATTTCCAGTAGTTTGCACAACCTAGGATGTTAGCCCTGGAATCACGTCAACATTTAGCAATGAGAGTCCCAAAAGATCTCTGTGTTTGTGGTACACTGATAACGCACTATGCAGAGTCAAAGGTGCATTGCTGTTTAGTTTTTTCTACAACTCATATCATGATTTTGCTCAGAAATTGAGAATGACAGTCATCTAGTTTCTGCTAAAAGCAGCTTATCTCCCTCAAAGTAAAGATCACTGTGCAAACTCTTAGGTGGGCCAAAAGCTCTTCCAGCACTGCAAGGGGCATGACTGTACAGCCTCCCACCTGAAAACAGGCAGCATGTCTGGTATGCTAGAAGCACATTTGCATGTCCTGCTAGGTAAGCGTTCTCATTGATGAGACAATGCTTAGCATTTGCAATGAGAAATATTAACAGAAAGCACCATGTGAAAGCACTTTTGATCTCTTTCATATTACCGGAGAAAACTATGTAACTTAGATACAAAGGGGGAACTACTGAAGGGTCTTGAGATATTCATTATCACATGTGAAATCATCTCACTTGAGAACTGTCCAACTTCTATTTTCTTATTCAGTTCCTCAGATCAAAACTAATTCTTCCATGGAGCCATGAAAACATTTATTTGCCTGATGATGAGCAAGGACTCACCCATCTAACACTCAGGTTAAAGTTAACCCAAAAGCAGCCACCTGGATGTATCTTAAACCAATAAAACTATGAGCAGAGGACGCACTAAAACGGACTTGCATTCTCTCAAGGGGCTGGCAGGTAATCTTGCCATTTATTATTCATACAGTATCATAACAGAAACGGTGCTTTTCAAATAAATAGAAATTGATTGTTCCCTGCCTAACAAGCATCCAGCCTAAAAGCCTGGTTCCACAGCTCCTTAAACAGGTGACATGCACTAGTAAATCTTACCTAAAGATCCTAAATTATACATCTTGGAGGTCATAGATTACAACAATAGGCTATGATTAAGCTGATTATCATATACCCATGCTGTTAATTAGTTCATATTTTTAAATTTTAGTGTATTAAAATATAGACGCAGTGTCCAAGCAAATTAAAAAGGAACGTCAAGAGATATAGTATATGTAAAGCTGAGCCTACCTCATATGTTTCCATTTTTGTTCTGCAAATTTGCAGCAGAATAGCTGCAGGATAGCTGGTTTGGCAAACTTACAATTCTAAGAGCTAGTATTTTGTACTAGGGCATCTGAGTTATCATTAAAAACAAACATGGACAAACAACATTGGAGATGCAATCTGAAATATCCAGATAAGGTTGAATATTCATGGATCAACTATCTAGTTGGACCAGTGTCTGAGGTCCAGCCACTGCCAAGCATTTAGGCACCTGAATCTCTGAAGGCAAAGGAGATTACATTCCTTTAAAAATTTGGGCTTTGATGCCTTCAAAGAGATTACTGCACAGAAAGTTTCTGCAGTTTCTAAAAAATGTCAAAATTTTGGATTCATCTAATCTCTGAAATTTGCTCTACAACCAAATTGTATGGCATTTTTCAATATAGGTCCTCTAGTTTGCCTGATATAATTATGTAGCTCAACTATCTCCAATGAAATGTTATAATGTAACTCTTTTATTAAATAAGAAAATAGACAGTAGATTCATGTAATCATAAAAAGATTGAGCAGGCTCATTTCCTAAAGTTTATTTCCTTTTTGTAGCAAATATTTACTGTCAAATGTTTATTACTTTTACATTTGGATTTTTTTAATACTTTATTGAATTAAAAATACCACATTACCATTGGCTAAAAGAGGAGACAGCTATATTTGCCAATAATTTCTACAGCTAATGCCAATGACTAGTGCCAATTTTTTTTTTTGGTTCATATTTTTGTAGACAGCTTTGAGACTTAACGATACAAGCATTCTGCAGATGAGGCATGAGAAACACAAAGGTGACAAGAACACAAACTTTGAAGGTTTAAAAATTAAAGCTGATCATTTCCTCTAAAGAATTTCCTTCCATTGCCTTCAAATGCCAATTCAGAGTAGAATAACAGGATGCAAATATTTACTTAAATATTATTACAGTGTGAATGCTAACTCTTAACACATATTTGTAACAGAAAAATATTTCTAAATAAGTGATTGCAAATTGTTTTTAATCTGCTGAAATTCTACAAGGCTCTTCATTAGAAAGCACTGAAGTCGTCACAAAATATGCTTTTCTTTGGGAGATACTAAAGGAGCGATGGAGGAAGAGCACAGTTTTCATTGTGTTCTAAAAAAGGCAAATAGTAAGACTGGTGAAAAATCTTGGGGGACACAAACACCTGCTGTCTGTATCTTACAGAAAAGAACAGTGCCTGTTGGCTTATTATTCTGGCAAGCAACTTGTCCCTGAAGCAATTCCAGACTGGACATGCAATTTCTGCATGAGAAATGCTGACCACCTACCAGTAGGCTGACATTCTCATTAGGCACTGGACAATCCAGAAACAGAATGTTTTTCATCACAACAAGGGAAATAGCAAATATGTATTCCAACAGCAGTCAAGCTGGGTGACACCCACACAAGTGGAAGAACTTGAATCATCCTGGGTAGATCTGGGCTTTTCTTTACAGACCTATATTCTAATACTTTGCTTCCAGTACAGTAGTCCTGGTGGTCTGCATTTTCTTGATGGAGCTGGAAAATACAACCTACCCAGATTCTTTTCTTATTGTTTTATATTAGCTAGTTTCCAAATCCAAAATAAATAAAACAGCAAATGTGAAACTAAGAGCATGTTCCCAGGACTTGCATATGTTCAACAGTTTTAGTAATTTGGCACTTAGAAACCTCAGTTATCACTGATGATTATTTTCTTTGTTAACACTGATTTAAGATCCCAAGATTGTTCAGAATGGGAACAAGGGACAACTAAAAAATACAAATGGCTACTTAATGACAGCAAGAAACCTGGCTGCTTCATGCCTGTTTATATAGGATAGAATGCTGCCAGCTGGTGCTGGTGACAGGACTCGGTACCTCATGACTTTCTTCTGGATATCTCCAAGGCCACAATGGAAGTAAGCATTTCTCCAGTCCCTATCTAAAGTGGGATGAAGACAAGCTCAGGTCAGAATGAAGACATCTAATTGTGTAAGACCTTAGGAAAAGTTTAGCTGTCTAAATTCCAGAGGACAAGTCAGACAGCCTCATCTCAAATATGACCTACTTCTAGAGACACCAAAAATCAGTGTTTCCATTTTGCCAACCAACCATGTGATATAAGCCATTTTGCACCCAAATCCTGACTAAACATCATGTTGCTTAGAAAACACACAGGAAGGGGCCTAATTCTGCGCAAATCTCTAAATGGCCTCATCAAACAAGCAGTCATTTATATTTCCTTGGCACAGAGTTAGTGTCAGCTCCTAAGAACATTGTAGCGGTCTGAAGGTGACGTGTATTGAAAGATCCAGACAGTCATTTAAGCTGGCTCTGTCGAAGCAGGCAAGCACTCTTGTGAGAAGAGACTTTCACCTCAGCTGAACTTCCAGCAAAACAATCTCTACTGAGCACTTCAGCAAAACAGTGTCAAAAGGGAACTGTCCCTAAATTAAGACCAAGTACAAACAAAAGTTTTTCTGGGTCTGCTCTAGGAGATTAACAAGACCAGTATGGGGAAAGGAGGAGGACTGCATAAGTATGTGCTGTTGACATGAAGGTCAATGGGAGTTTGACTACTGATTTTGTATCAGCAGTGCTGAACATACTGAAAATCCCATGAACTAGTTCTGAGGAAAGTACAGACTCCTTTTCTTCCCCGGTGCTTGACAGCATTATTTCCACCTCCCACCTTGTTTCCAGGTACACCCCATGAGCTCTTACCTCCATATTCTTACAGAATGTAGCATTGGTCCCAAAAAGTATCTGGCATTGTTCATCAGCACTGTAGTGCATTCCAGGCAGCTTGTGAGGGAGCCGCACCGCGTATTGGCTTCGGGGGTCTGTTACCAGCAAACAGGTGCTGACCTTGGACCTGTGGAGTGTAAGAATTAAGTATGCCTTTAAGGGAAAGCACCTTTGAACTTGAGTGTTAGATCACTGCTGTAGAGAAGCTGTTGTCCTCTCTTTAACAGGGAATCTGATGACCTCATGTGAAACAGTGGTCATTTTTCCCAGTATATATCTGGAAGCCTTCTAAATCACTGAAAACTATGGATAGAAAGGTCCTTGGGAACTCATCCTTGGCCCCAGGCCTTAAAGCAGAATCGACTATTCACATCATTCTAGGTTAAACATTTGTCTAAACTATTCCTAAAAATCTGATGGAGACTCAATTCTGCCCTTAGGCTATCTAGTCCAAAGCTTCAAGAACCTTACAATGACAGCTAGAAAGTCTTCTATCATGTCTCATCTGAATCCCCCTAGCTGAATTTTAAGCCCTTGACTTCTTTTCTTAACCATCACAGACACAAAGGAAAGATTTTTCCCTTTGCCTTCACAACAGTCTTTTACAAATTGGAGTATCACTTTGTCATCTCCCCTCTATCAGGGACCAGAGTGAGTTCAGATGCAACTTCTTTTTCAACTTCATGCCTTTAATATAACAGTAGATATCCCATTTTCTTTCATTATTTTCCTTTCTCTCCCACCTCTAATTCCCAGAGTGGGGAATTTTCCATGCTGAACCCATTTCTAGCAACAAAGCACTGGCCATTGTGCCAGACACTGTTTGTCACAGAGCTGCACTGTAGGTTTAAGACCACAGTTACAGAGTTCAGACAATTCCAGTGCTTGCTAGAGTACATGAGAGTTAACAAGCAGCAGGACAGAAATCCTTCCTCAACTGTTGAATATGATGAACTGAAATACGGGTGCAGTGGGAAAGAAGTTCATAGTGAACTGTTTAAGACCAACACTTACTGAGGAGTGAGACAACACATCAGAATTACCTCTGGGCAAAGTAAAGTTTCCATAAAATAAAAGCTATTTAATAACAATAATGACAGTAAAAGCTACAGCACCAAGCTGGCAGCATCCTTCAGCGGAGCTTTTTTCAGGCCAACTACACACAGATTTCTGTCATTGCAAACATGAAGGGCATTTTTTGTAAAATGAAGGTGATCTGGGACTGTTTTTAAGAAGCTATCAGTACACTGACAACTGCACATAATTCTTCTACCTCTCTGCAAACCTCAGTTTCAAAGGGACTACTGCAATGGAAACAGATTCAAACTTGCACACCCTAATGACACATGCACACACTTTTTCTTAAGGAAAATTGTTTAGACTTTCACTTTCAAATAACATATTGGATTCTTGCCTGATAAGATTTTTGATAAGCAGCACAATCCTTACTTTAGGAAGTTTTCAAGGTCATCGCGGCTGCATGAAGACCAGGAAAGGTCACTTGGGTTCCTGCCCTTCACCCATTCTCCGGACATAATATGAGACCTCCCTGCGCAGGGTTGATGATCATCATCATGGCTCATTCCCATGCTGTTTGATTAAAACAAAACAAGACAGAAAAACCTATCAAGTTATGATATGGGTTTCTCATTGGACTTAGTAATGACACTCTTAGCAATCAACAAGTCAAAAACAGGCTGCACATATAACACAGAATCATTCACCTACTGCTCTGGGCACCTGCTTCATGAATAAACTGTAGATTCCTTTAATTTATCCATTGCCTTTGTGTGTTTGAAACTTTAAAATGTGCTTCTTATGGACTTTCCTACCAGGAAATGTAACTATTTGAGGGTTCATGAGATGTGAACCTGGAGAAGTGATCTAGCACAGCCGAAGGATATCTGCTAGAGTATCAAAGGTAGTATTTACTGAAAATTTTGGATTGCTTTCCCAAATCTAGTGGTTATGGTCCCTATAATCATACTGAGAGAATGGTCAACAAATTAATACTAGAGATGGACCAATTTTGTTGTTGTGTCAGTGTGAATTTGGAATAACTCTACTGTTGGGAAAAACGTCTCTCTAAATTTGTGGTATTGTACAATCTCTCTCTCACCTAACTTTGAAGCTGATACTTCTTTGAGCAGTGGGTTGGATCAGATGACCTCCAGTGGCCCTTCCAATGTAAATTACTCTATGACTCTGTAACAGCAGTGCCCAGATAAGAGCCTGAGGCAGAACCAAGCCCTCACTTGGCAAGCACTGTCCAAACAAGCATCAAGACTGCCCCATGCCAGTCTCAGCAAGAACAGAATGAGACCTCCTCAGCAAAACAAGCCATTAAACAAACAGCAGATTGTGTAGTATAAACATACATGTAGGAATTCAAACACATTCTGTGAGGATTTCAAAAGTATTCAGAAACAGAAAAGTATTACTTTATCCTCCATTCAACTTCCCATTC
Organism: Harpia harpyja; assembly: GCF_026419915.1. Classification (NCBI taxonomy): domain Eukaryota; kingdom Metazoa; phylum Chordata; class Aves; order Accipitriformes; family Accipitridae; genus Harpia; species Harpia harpyja. The sequence continues at coordinate 19,504,959 of NC_068953.1, read as the reverse complement.
AGGACCCTTCTATCATTAGTGGAGTCTCTACCATTGGGCTGTTACAGTAAATGACTGTTCAGAATAAATCCCTGTTGCCACTATAGAAAGGTGAGGCTCCTCTGCTGGAGGTAAGCCTTTGTGAACAACCTTCATGGTGGCAAAGAAGGGATAAATGATGTGACCAAGTTCACCTGCTACATCAGTGAAATGTCAGAAGTCCTGACTGGCAGTCCTACACTCAGTCCATCGTAACATGCTGCCTGGCAGCAAAAGTGAGTTAAGGGTTTTCCATCCTACTTTGAAATGATCATTAAAACAATTTTTTAAACTCATATGGAATAATAACATTTTGAAACGTTAACATTCTTCCTTCGATTCCAACATGAAATGGAAAATGGCTTTCAGACAAAAGGTGCCTTGTATGGCCAGTGTCACTTTCTAGCAAAATAACAGTCACCAGTTTGGGGCTGAAAACACAGATTAATAGGAACTCACTAGGTCTCCAGCTGACTGGACTGAGCAAGCCAGGAGCAGTCCCTTTAAATATGGTGTTGGACTCTTTAATGCATGCTATTTCTCTACAAATCAGAGGCTCCTGTTTGCTTTCTGACTATGCTCTTGGCTTTGCTTCTCTCCAGTTTTGGGACTCAACTGTTCAAAGCCTAAACACAACATACATTTCTAGTTGCAATGAACCAAAACCGGCTTCAGAAGTTTGATAATTATGGCTTAGATTAAACTGCCATCTATGCTATTTTTAGTTTAAAGTGAAGATTATATGGTGGAGTCTATTATTTTAGGTTTATCTCCAGGGACATTGTTATTTCTAGCAAAACTACATTTAACATAATTTTTAGACTCAGAAGTTCATAGTTATTCTTGTTTTTAAACCTTTGTGGGTTTTGAACACAGCAGAAACATTAACATCAAGCACATTTTGTTTGATGCACGCAGGAATAATGTAACAGTCTATTAGTAACTGTAACTTCAAAACAGTAAAGAGTGAAATTCCTGATCCACTGAAGTGAATGGGAGTTTTGCCATTGACTTCAACGGAGCCCAGATTTCACTCCAAATATTTTACCCATGTTGTTTCTACACACAGAGAAAACTCTTCACATGCTAGGAAGAAAGTTCCAGCAGTATTCCTCCAATGCAAATAAGCCCATCTAAAGTTCGTATTCCTAACAGTTAGGAAAGGAAGAGCTAAGTACCATGAAGCAAGGTATGTAAGCTTGCTGGAAATCTTCCAGAGGAAAGTTTGCCCAGAAATGCCAGTTTATAACACTTGTGGGCATGCTGCAATCGAGTTAACTTTTCTAATGGAAACAAGGCAGGTTTCCAAGGTTTCTTGCAGCTTGCCTGCCTTATGACTGCCACAATGCTGAGACTCAGAGTTGGGTCCTTCAGGTTTCTACTCTGTCAGGGCTTCTGTGGGATGGGACTTGGCAGCCATCCCATTCTGGCAGCCTCCTGAACGGCCTTCTGGAACACACCTCAGCTGTTCCACTTGAAAAGGGTGAAAACAAACCATCTTCCTGATTTTCCAAGTGGTTTAGGCTCCCTGACTTTACCTCTTCCACAAAAGTCTCGTGTTTGGCCTAGAGTTGTTAATTAAGAAATGCATTAGCTTTCTGATTAACTTCATCTATTCTTTGTTAAATTTGTTGGAAGTGTGTCCTGGTTTCAGCTGGGATAGAGTTAACTGTCTTCCTAGTAGCTGGTACAGTGCTATGTTTTGAGTTCAGAGCGAAGAATGTTGATAGCACTGATGTTTTCAGTTGTTGCTCAGTAGCGTTTAGACTAATGTCAAGGATTTTTCAGCTTCTCATGCCCAGCCAGCGAGAAAGCTGGAGGGGCACAAGAAGTTGGCACAGGACACAGCCAGGGCACCTGACCCAAACTGGCCAACGGGGTATTCCACACCATGTGACGTCCCATCCAGTATAGGAACGGGGAAGTGGGGGGCAGGGATTCGCCGCTCGGGGACTGGCTGGGTGTCAGTCGGCGGGTGGTGAGCAATTGCACTGCGCATCATTTGTACATTCCAATCCTTTCATTATTGCTGTTGTCATTTTATTAGTGTTATCATTATCATTATTAGTTTCTTCTTTTCTGTTCTATTAAACCGTTCTTATCTCAACCCACGGGTTTTGCTTCTTTGCCCGATTTTCTCCCCCATCCCACTGGGTGGGGAGGGAGGGAGGGAGGGAGCGGCTGCGTGGTGTTTAGTTGCTGGCTGGGGTTAAACCACGACAGTGGGATGTTTTTTGTTGGCAAACAAGGGCAACAGTTACTAATTAGTACGTTCCTGTCCTTAACTTTATTTTAAACCTGACCTCATGAAAGATGTCTGCCTAGGAGAAATGCTGAGGCTAACATTCATTACTCAGCTTTGATTCTGCAGGGCTGTTTGAGGCAGATAGAATGTATTCTCTATAAAGACTGAGTCAGAACTCATATCTCAGAGTTACCTACAGGCTTCCTCTGAAATTCATGCAATTCTTACATGTGTGGAAATTGGCCCCTTTCTGAAAAATTCCTGATTTCTTAACAGAAATTCTTTAAAAAGTCATAAGCATAAAGGAATTGAGGCTGAGCTATTGCTATAAAGCAAAGGAGCTCTGCTAAGTAAAAAGAACCATGTCAGTTTATATTAGCTTGGGATCTGGTCTCAAGGTACATAAGCAACCTCTGCTGGCCTCTCTGTGATGAGTTTCTGGTAGAATGAAACCAGCAACACCTTTAGAGCCTGTTTTAATTGGCAGTACAGAATTTTTCCCAGCATCTACTTTACCTTACAATGACTCACTTGAGGAAAGGATTAAATGACCTGCAGGACTAAGGCATACCCTAGCATGCTAACACATTATTTTCTGAAGTTCAAGGGTCTCCAGCTACATCAAAGGGATCAGTTTTTCCTAAACACATAGTAAATGTAATGCCATGCTGATTCTTTTCACTAATGAATAGTCCCTCTCCTTTTTACAGAAATAAATTGGACAGAGCATTATGTGTTTGTATTAAACAGCAGCGCAAGCGCTGATTCAGTACTTTGTATTTTCTTTGTGATCATCTAACCTTACCTGCTATTCAGAAGTTCACATGGAATTAGAAGCAGATAATCAGTCTCTTGAAATATTCTGCCCTGGGAAGGAGTTCTATTCTTACATGAACAGATCTTGAAAAAAGAGCTGATAAGAATGGCTCTTAGATTAGAAGTAGGAATGTCAAAATGGCACTATATTACCCTGCAAACCCACTGCCCTCTGTACTCTAGGAGTCATAACTGTCCATTTCATTAGGAGCCACAAACACATGCTGCATGTCATCCTTTACGCCGCAAAGCCAGCAGAGCCACTGCAGATGAGCAGGACTCGATTTCCCTTTGTGCTATTACTACCCCAATCACTAGCTCCATTCTAAGCACAGGGTAAATTTCAGCCTTTGGTTCATCACATTCTTGTCCTGAAGACAATGAGATTCCACAAAGGCAAGCAAGAACAGCTTAGACTGTCAGCTCTTAAACTCCTTTCATTCTATTCATTCAGAGTAAGCACAACAGGACTCTGGTTTCACACCCCAGCTTCTTTTCTAACATAAATAATACATTGGTTATCAAAGACACTAAGGCGTCACCGAAGGAGTCCTGCAGCATATTTATTGTTGCTCATCATACGTGAGTCCAGAAACAAGCCGACTGACCAGTTTGAGTTCTGACCGTTAACATAATCACAGCAAGGCAAATTTTATCAGGAGTCACAGGGAGGCAGCAACAACAGATCTCTTTGATGCTGTTTTTTGTAGAACAAGATTTTAAAGTAGCATTGCTATGAATAAAAAATAGTATGCAGTCTCTCAAAGCCCTGGCCTCTCTGAAGTCTGTGCTCCTTTCCAGGACACTGTTCTCCATCAGAGTCTATGCAGCAATCAGAACTGGGTCAGGACACCAGAATTACACTCTGGGCCTGAGCTGGCCAATTTCTTGTGTAACCCTTCTTAGCTAAATGCAATTAACAGCCATTTGTTTTCCCACAGCAATGCCAAATAAATGCTCTTGCTTTGTTTGTTTCAGTCATTAGTGGAGCTTCTCCTTTAGACAGTTAATGTAACTAAACTGCTCTGTTTACCCTTGGTGCGTTTTCCAGTGTTTCCTGTTATTCTTTAAAAGACTGAGCCAAGGTGCACCAAAGCCTGTGGAAAGTCTCCTACTGCCTTCAATACACTGTGCATTGCACCTCCAAGTTCTTAAGGTCATGTATACAAATATTCATCAGAACCACTATAACTCTCAACAGGTTTCCTATTAAACGCCCCAAATCCGAGTTAAAGGATAACACCAAGGGCTAGGGGAAACTGATTTAGGAGATGCTTTAAATTTTTTCAACAGCTGCAACTTTGTGGCTGGTAACAGACCACTTGAGAAATCCCTAGCATTATTATCATACACTCCACCTCTGGTGGGGAGAGATTATGAAGTAGGGGCAAGAGGCAACTTTGATAGAAAATACCATCAGCAATAAGAGAAGAGTTTTTCTTCATAAAAAGGCAGAGAGGGTAGCCAGAGAAAGAAAGAATTATGAAGAAGGGAAGCCTGAAAAAACTACACCCAGAAGTGGAAACACCATGAGCTTCTACAATCCCTCTGTTTCAAGTAAGCACTTCAGCTGGCTGTTACTAAGAGCTTCTCCACAGCTTTCCTGTGAAAGCCAAGCCATTCCATTTTTCTGCAAATAATTCAGGGTGAGTCAAACGCTGGTTCACTTTAGAACTGAGTGACACTCAGGACTAGCAAGGCTACCCAAGGTGAGCTGGCTGTCACCCCAGCTGCTTATTAAACATCTGCACAACACACAATTGGTTGCTCTCCACTGGCACTAACCTCAAAGTCACCATTTCTCCAAAGGACAGCGAGGCTGTCCAGCTACCAACAAGGAAATGAGGACAGTGGTCTGTCTCTCACTTCTACAGACAGAGAAATCCAAGGTAGAGTCTCTCTCCTCCTGAAGAAACAACTCACTATCAGCTGCAACTGTGTAAGCTCGGCAAGACATTAAAAAGAAAAGCTCCTTGGGGCCACTTGCCCTGCAGACCAACATGGACTCAAAGAATTGAGCAAAGGTCCTCCTCCAGCAATGTCTCAAATGCAGAGAGGGACAGGAAAAGGCAATGATAGCTCTTGCTCCAAGTGAAAAGCTCAGTGGGGCCACTAAGGTTTTTACACTCTTGGCTGATCTTTGCTGCAAAGCCTGTTTTTTCTACCTGTGTTTATAACAGATGCCTTAGTCTGCGGATGTTCTCTGAAAGGCTCTGTTTCTGCGAGGCAACAGTGAAATGCTAAGAGCTATGTGCAGTACCAGGAGTTGCACATCACAGCAGGGTAGGTCACTACTGACCTTCTCAAAAGAGCATATGAGAGAAGTCATTCTCTGACCCAGCTTGCCATGACTCACCCAGAGGTAATCCAGCATTAGCTGCAGAGCCAGGATTAAGCACAAGACTTCTTTCTAAACCCCACTAGAGAAATATAAATGCAAAGGGAGGGCTGACTGGAAAACATCCTTGCATAGTGTGAGAGGGAAGGGAGATGGGGAGCTGTAATTTATCTGTGCTGGCATTTCAGTGTGGGCAGGATGACAGTGCCCCATGGAAAGCCTGCTATTTAAACACGCTGTGGGCACAAATGTCATCTGTTAATCCATATGAAGGACATAACTGAAGGACATAATTCCTCTCCCTTCCCACTTCCTATTGTGTCTCCATGAATGGTTGAGAAGGGAGTCCAGTCTCTATAGTCCATCCAATCTCAGCCACAAAGGAAGATGCTGGTATGGAAGGAGGTTATACAGGGTGTGTGGCTGACAGCTGAGAACATTGAACATGGCCATTAAACTCAAATCAATATAGGTCACTAAGCAGAGAATGTGCGTCAACAGTTCTCAGCAGCTACTGACTTGGGCTGGATTTGAACCAGTAACTTAGAAGTGGGAGACAGTATATCACATAATCAAGCCTGTGAGCCATCCAGTCCCAAATCGAGTTCAATGTTAGGAATTTTTATTAACATTTGAAATTGAAGCTGCATCACTGGAAAGATGCCTACTTCTGAACTGGTTCAACATGTTTAACATTTCAATATAAAATGCTGATATCTTGCAAGTTATGAGGTTTCCAACCAGTTGAGAATAAAGGCTTAACAGAGGCAGAAGTGAAATGGGGTTGCTCATTAGAGCTGGAATTGTAATTGGAGCTGCAGTGCAAAATGAGGACAGTAAGTTTAAGAGAGTGACCTAGGAAGGTGATGCATCTGCAAAGCAACCGAAGAGAGGCAGAGACAGCCACAGGGGTCAGAAGGGAGTCCAAGTGAGGCTTGGATGGAGGGCAAACTAACAAATGCTGGGGAAACGCTGAGGTGAGCTGAGCTGGGGAGGAGGCAATGAAACAGCTTGTATAACCTTCTTAGAAAAACAACAGTCACTAAGCCTGTTGGCTTAATGGAAAACAGGCTTTTTCACCTTGCGCTTTTCAAACATGTAAACACAGTCGCTTAAATATAACTTGACTACTTCAGAAGCTGTCAGGAGGGATTTTGGGAAGCTGTGATGAAGAGAGGAAGATGACCCTACTTAAAGCATTTGAAGTAATCAAAGATGGTCATTGTGTACATAATGTTATCCAGAACAGGGGTGTTCAGGATGGGTGCAGAGCTATTGATTTTTTTTTTAATCAGGAGAGACAACATTAAAAGGGAGCCATGACTACTGGACTGTCGTTTTCATAACCAAATTTATGTCACTCTCCAATAATGAAGTAACGAGATATTTTGTATGGTTATCTACTCATCAAACAGCCAAGAAGTCAACAACAGCGAGTGAGAACACACGAATGCCTATGGTGAATAACAGTGTGGAAAGCTGTGGTTTATTCAGCTGCATGACAGATCCAGCCCTTTATGATATGGTTTTCATTTAAAAAGAATTAGTTCTTTTGCCATGGAATCTGGAAGGCAGCAAGTATGAGCTTGTGCCGCAAGGGACAGATAGCACACAAGAGACTGACATGGCAGGAACAGGCAGGCAGTGTGGCCTTTTACTCGCTCAAGCATTTCATCTAAAAGCTTGCTGCCCACGTGGTCCTAGATACCTGTAACAGAGCTGGCCAAACCCTACTGACATCAACGACAGTCCTTTTATATAGTTTGACTGAAGTTAGACCAAGGCCATGAAGAACAGTGTGAATCATCTTATGATCTTCTCCCCAGTAATATTATCACATGCTCACACTATTGATGACTTTTTCCAGCAGACATTTGCTCATGCAATTCTCTCTTGAGAATCCTTGCCTCTTTTGCAGAGTGGCTGATTCACAGGAGGGCAGGCATTGCCTGACGTATTCAAAGATATTTGGTAAGATGAAGGAACCCAGCTGCGATGTAACTCAACACTTAACTGTTCCGATGGCCTGCCTCCACTGCATCAAGTTTGTAGGATGTGGTCCCAGCATAGCAATCTTTTCCTGAAAAAGCTTCACAGTGTTTCTGGTAAGAATCAGCAGGTGCTGAGACTGCAGGGGGTAGTGTACCTTGTGGCAGAAAAAGGACTGCTCCACCGAATACAAAGTCCTAGAAAAAGCTAAAGCTGATCGATATATGTACAAATAAACTTGGCAGAAACTCCACATTGAAGAGGTAGCATTACCTCAGGAAAACACCTTTCTTCCTTCTGATCTTAATGCTCACTCCTTTCCAAGTCCCATGTAGTATCTAATACAAATCTTTAAACATGAGAGCTGTCAAGCAGAGTAGTTCCAGCAGTACGCATTCAGACTCAGAAAGGAGTGTGATGACACAGCATAGTGTAAACCATTCAGTACCAACTCTCTCAGCACAGGTGGGGTCCTGTCCTGCTTAGAATCCATCTCTCTGAAAGAAGACTTTTAAAGGTGCAAAGTAAGGTACTACTCTCAGTTACCAGCGGTGAGCGTATAATGGATCAAACAGCCTACTCCCGTACTGCATAAGGACTCAAAAGTGGCCACAGTGGTCCAGTCTGGTCGTGCTGATGCAGCAGGGACTCACCTGAACCTACACAGGCAATGGAAATGTGGGAAAGGCTCATGCAATGAATCCAATCACATGACCACTGCCCAACATCACATGGGAATGACTGCCCAGGGCTAAAAATGCTCCTTCTCTGCCTTCACACCCTCCCAACAGGATGAGGAGCTCTGCACACTTACGGTAACAATTGCACTATCTTTCGTGTTGATCAGAGGCTTCCATTCCAGCCTTTCTTTTTTGGCCCTATGGGCCTTAACATCACACAACATGTAGATTCCTGGCCCCTTCACATCCCTAGAGCGCTACCCCGTCTCCACAGCACTCATCCAACCAGATGCTCACCATTTCTAAACCCTTTCACATGCTTTGATACTGCCAACAACACACAGAGGCAACAGGTTTCTGACACAACATCAGTAAGAGTCAAGGACTGTTTTAACAGTCCAATCCCTGTTGAAGAGTTGAACACAGATATATCAAAGAACACTAATTGTAAAACGTGCGTCAGTGACTCTTTACTGGGAATCACTTCTCTCAAGCTATCAGTGAAGACACACTGGCTACTTCACAGGACCACAGCTGAGCTGTGACTCCAAAGCAAAAATAAAGTTATCTGAGGGCCAAAGGATAACGACCCCATGAAAATGTATGCACTAAGCTGTTTCCTTGGCCTCTAAAAGATTTAATCCACTTCTTGGACATAAAAAATGCTCTCTCTCTCTCACTTGCTTCAGCCTGGTTTCAGAAAATGGAATTGTTGCAGAAGGAGCACAGTGACTAGGAATGAAACAGTGGTGGGCATAGAAAGACCACTCGTTTCTCTTTTTGGGTGAGCAGAGGCTGCTGTGCTCCATCTGTACCTCCTTGTATGCAGAAAGCACCCTGGTGCATCACGGAAGTAACATGCTGAAGGGTAACAAGCTGTTTGCTTTCAGCACTGCCTGAAGTGGGTGAGAACAAGGCCTCAGAAAATGTGACATGCATTTCCTCAGAAGATGAAAAGGGAATATAAATTGTAGGGTGGAAAAAAGACAAAACCCTGCGGTAGCTGGGTGGGATTTCCCACCCACTAGGGAACAAAGACAAAAGCTTAGTAAGAACGGCTGACGGGTCTGTTACTCAAAATGTTAGCAACCTAAGGGGAAGCTCTTGCATGCAATCACTTGAGTGAACTTTTCCAAAATTCCTGTGAAACCAGTGAAAGCCTCCAGTCAAGTACATTAATAACTGAGGGTCAAACCTGAACAAAGAGATGCAGCATGAGACACCCTTAAAAGAAATGCAAGGAGAAGGGAGAGACGGTGGAGCATATTTGCCAAATATGTGCAACACAAGTAACCACAAATGTCCCACACTCTACCCCACCAGGAAGCCACACACTGCCGAGCACTGGGGGAAGTGGGGCAGCCTGGGGAATGCACTGTAGGAGTCAGGAATGCTGGCTGCCTTCCCCACAATGGGGGATGAATTCTCCATTCCTGGAGGTGGGAATGAGGAGATGGCCAACATCAAAACACAAAGAGGTGTGAAGTAACTGTAATATATATAATTCTACCAGCATCAAGTCTTCTGAAGTTCCCAGACAAGCCAGTGGATACATGCTTTATGGTTCCCAGAGCAGCAGAGGTCCTTTTCACAGAAAGAAATATTTTTCAGCCTCTTTCCTTTATTCTTCTTTCTTGGTTTATGTTGCAAATCACTATGGGCTTGCAGATTCAGTGCAAGAAGAAATCCATCCTGTGTGACCCTCTTACACTGGTTCACCAAAATGACAGGTGACTGTAGTGGACAGTAACAAACCTGCGTGCTCTCTTTTGCTTGCAAGAATGAAAAAAAAATCAAAACAAAAAACAGTCTAGAAAAAAAGTTGCACAGGAAATGCATGATCCAATTCTGTTAGTTGCAGTTATAACCTAGCAATGGATCAGTCTCCAGTAGTTTAGCTGAAGACATTTGCTTCAGCTGAAGACATTTGCTATAAGGACATGGCATTTTCAGTGGTATCCTTGTCACAGCCACTTCCATCACTCAGGAGTGCTCCCCATCCTTACAGAAACTTTGTTTCCGATAATGGTCCTCCTATATACCAGCTCCCTAAACTCTTGGGTTTTTTCATAATGGTGCAGCTGGGAAAATAATTCATAATCCCAGAACCATCTGGCCTTAGCTGTTCATAAATGATTTTAAAAGCTCAGCACGCTATCTCACTTAGTCTCACTCATTTGATCAGCAGGGAGAGACTTGATATCAAACAGGAACGTTGCAAATTATGGCTTGGTATCAAAGCAATTTTGAAATGATATGTTCAGACCAATTCTGAAGTGGAATTCTTTGGGTAGTAGGCGTGCCTGGTTGCCTACAAACCTCAAGGCTAATGAAGCCGAGTTTGCTTTCATATTGTCTAAGAATGCCACATGAAGAAAAGTAAAAAGCAACTTGAAAAGAGATACTCTTGCTTTGAATAACTTTGGCTTGAACATGCTAATGCGAAGACAAATTACAGAGAAACAAAAAAGTCTGTTATCTTCATAAGAAGATATCTCTTTAGAGGGTCTTTAGCTGATAAGAGGTGCAGCATGCATGTCATTTAACTGGTGACAGCTTTCTGGAGACTGCATAGCAGTTTTTCTCATGTGGTTCTGTTCATTATACTCAGAGATGCTGCTTGCAATAACGCATTTGGCAAACCTGGTAAGGCTACTTCAATAAACACCATAAAAATATCAGCATGAGCTGAAGGTACGTATTGTAGTACTTAAGGTATAAGAAGAAAATATGAATACATTTTTCTAAACAAGTTCGTTTTTTTCTTCAAATGGAGAGAAGCCTCAGGATCATATCTGAATTAGTATTGAAAAAATGTCAATAACAGAGTGAAATAATGGAGGAAGCCGTAAAAAAATATACCAAATGGAGAGGATGACACTTAAAATGAGTAGACGGGAGTTGATGCTTGTGCACACAAGCAGAAAAGCGGAAGATAAAGTCATTATTATAATGATCCTGTAGGAAAACCCAGTTTGCCACATTTCTTTAAAGATACTAAACCCAGGCAATCTGCATTTTTATCAAAAATTGACCATCGATGACCACAGTGGCTCATGATGGATACTAGGCAAGAGCTCTGCCCTCTTGGGCTAAATCTATCCCATGTTACATAGCAAGCAGCTTTACTTGAGATAAAGGAGGCACTAGACAGGAAAGAATTTACCCATTGAAAGGTGCTAGTGGCTGTGTTTTCGAGAGGAATAAAGGAAGTTGTGCTTTTTCTCTGAAGATACTTTTCCTAAGAATAAAGACTACCTAAACTAAGAAGCAAACTGTTTCTAAGGAGCATTTCTTTATGCTGTCTAGTTTTAATGTATATAATTAAAATGAATATTTAAAATGCTAGATTAGAAACCTGCCACTTCATTAGCTATCTCCAGAGCGATGCCAGCAAACAGCAGGGTGGCAGGAAGGGAGCCCAGCTGGTAGCAGGTGGAAGAGACAGGCAGGCTTTGGACTCTCACTGGCATGTGAGAGTCAGCTACCAGTGGGTGGACATCAGAAATTTCCGAAAGGCCAAACTGTCCCATATGTGGATAAGATCTCGCATACAAAATGAGTGTCTCAGTGGACTCTGGAGCAGAGAAAGAAGGTATAATAAAAAAATACTCATTTTTAAGGCTCAACACCCTAAGCTAATTAGAACCCAGCAGGAAGGAAACTTTTCAAGCAAGTGAGAACAAATCATTATGATCAGACTCCTTTTGCTTTGCTTTGTTTTACCTAAACAAGAGCAAAGGCAGAAAACTGAGAAAAATGTGAAAACTGTGGATTATTCTTCTCGCTTTTGGAAACTGGGGTTCAAGTAAAGACATAGATGACAAAACTCCCTCCTGGGTTGGATCCAGCAATGGAAAGAGGCCCAGCATCTGATGTGGGGAGGATTTTGCAAATGGAAAGGGATCATTGAGAACAAAGAAGGCCTCTCTATTTCACTTGTCTAGTAAACTCTTTTTGCTGAATTTTATTCCCCAACACAACTGTTGGCCAAGAGGCAGCCAACCTTGTTCCACTACAGTGCAGCCTTTCACTGACATAACAGTAAAGTGAACCACATTTTTAGAGGCAACAACATTTCCAGTGGTGTTGCTGCTGCTGAGTTACTACTGAAGGCTTTTCCAAGTTACAGTCTGGGATTTATCACCTTCCCCAGCTCTGCAGCCATTTTCACCTGGAACCTGTTGAACTCAGCTGGCCAGGCAGACAGCATGGGTTACAGGCTATTGGAACCCAACTGCTAGTGGAAAAGTAAATAACAAATGATTATTTGGTAAATGGCACTTGCAAACCTAATATTTCCTGTGTTGGTGTGTACTGTAGAGGTTGCACAATGGGGACTTGCACTGTCCCTGTGTTTTGGGTCACTGGGTGCACAAGGCTGTTGCCAGCAAAGCCAATGAAGTATGAAACTAGAACCCTTGCAGCAGGAAGCATATGCAAGATTTGCCAAATCATTACGGCCCAGCTATTTAACATGGCCTTGGCTTACTCAGAAGAATAAGGCTTCAAAAAGAAAGACATAGCTGGCAAAGCCACAAAGCTATTGATTAAACGAAAACTGTGTTGTCTGAGAGTTTCTAAATGACTGTCGTTTGCCTGTTTGGTGCAGTTTTATTAAGTAAAGCTGTACAAGATGCTCAAAAACAAAGAAATTGGAGGGCCTGCAAGAGAATGTTGCTTCACTAGGGATTACATAGGCATCCTTCACAAAGCATAGAGTAAAACCATAGAAACCCTTGCCCAAAACCACACTAATGCTTGCCACAAGAGTCCAGAAAGCAATGGGAGGCGGACATTCCCACGCCCAGTTCCAATGTGGTTACAGTCCAATACTGTAAATAACTATCAAACTTGGAAGATACAAGGGTGAGAAAAGATACGCATGGCAGAGGGAAGGTATGCCACCACCACACTAGGATTAGCAGGTTCAGTAACCACACCTGTACATATCTTGCAGTTTTACATAAAACTAAAAAACCCCACCTAAAACCAGGCCTATTATCCAGAGTCTGGCACATGATACTACTTGAACATCTCCATTTCTCCTTCCCAGTCTTCTTTTTCTCTATGTGATTTCTGTATGTGATTTTCTTTATCTGATTTTTCTCTGTGTGATATCCTACTGTCATTGCAAAAACAACTTGCCCAGACAAGGTTAATACAACAGGGATATTCTACTTCTGGGATTCAGATTAACTTACTCAGGTATCATGTACTGTATTATGTTGGGCGAACACACCTTCTGTTTAGTGGTGCTCCTCACTACCTCTTCCTCAGGTCAAACCATCCATGCTTGCAGAAGTCTCCCCTGATTTTTTTTATTTAAGTATGTTTAGATCTGTATCTGTCTTTGATCTCTGCTTCCTTTTGACTAATTTAGGACGCAGTTTTCAGAAAGCTGTTACGAAGCCACTAATATCAAACTACTTAGGTACACAATATTTTTCTCTAAAACAGACCCCTTGGTGTGTTACCAAAAGTGGAAGAAGCATCTCCTGAAATGTTAGGCTATACCTAGTTCTCTCTCAAAACCAGAATATGTTATTAAATAATTGCTTTGACTAGATCATACTGATTCTGATGTACAAATATATGATGAAATACGCAGTGCTCCATTATGTCCTTTTGGAGTTGTACAGAGAAGGGCAACTTAACTGCGAAAATGTGCTTGCAATTATCTGAGGAAGAAGAATGAAACCTGGGAGGAGGGGAACAAGAAAAGGGAGCCTGGGAACAGAGAGAGACATTCCACAACAGATTTACAACACAAATGGCAGAAAATAAAATTAGCAACTCCAGGGTGGGTACGGACTGTTGCCAGCATTTTTGGCCAGCCTCAGGGTATGTCTACACGGCAGTCAGTCACTCCCAGTAATCCTGAGACTGCGATATACTGGAACAGCGACATACTCCTGTGAGATTTGAAATGAAGAGTGCTGGCACTAGTAGAATATAGCTGGGGCAGTAACTGCCTGAATCAAACTACCCAGCTATGCAGGAAGTCTTGGTGCAGCAACAAAGTGACTAGCACCTGAGCTTGCTAGTGTAAAGCTTGCATGTGATTGCCTCTGGCTCCAGTCCTCATTGGGATCCAACTGACCTTGATTTTCAACCCCTACAAATGCAGACATGTGAGTTCCAACACATTGTCTTTTGCAGCATGGTCAAAACAGCCACAGAGGGTTTTACAGGGGCACAGAGGGAACTGTGCCACAGCTCTCCACCACAAGACAATATCTACATCCAAACTGCCAGCAGTGCCATTGGAGAGGTTTATCCATTCACAGGACAGATCCTGTCAGCCACAGGCTGCATCCCTGAGCCATCACATAAATGGATCCTACCCTACAGGCCCACAAGATGGGCACCTCTTTGCAAGGTCTCTCTACGGTAAAACATTCATGCACAGGAGTGAATAAGATGCCTGTGGGCATGTGTTAAGCTAGAGTCTTTAACTATATGCTGAAATACTACCCTAGGCATAGAAGTTTGGCCTCATTTGGAGGACAGAGGGACTAGAGTGAAAATTGAAGTTGTCCAGATAAACCAGAAACTGAGACTTTGGTGCTTCTACATGTTTGATTCTGCAACTTTAATAATGTTGGTTTTAATGCCTTTTGGGATGTAAGAAGTAATCTGAGGACAGATTGCTTCCTGGCAATTAATTGGTGTACTTTTGCAATAGCAATGAAGAAAAACATTCCATAGAAATTCAGGTCAGGCAGAACCTGCCTTATAAATGTGGGACTAACTCATGCCTCTGCTACTCTTCATACAGCAGTTGCAAGGACTGCCTTCTTTTCTGTGACTGATCTCGCTGTCAGCACCATAACACTCAAGGATCCAACTGGTTGCTTTGCTCATTCTTCTAAAAAACAGCTCTTTACAAATGCTATGAAGAAAACCTTGCATTTGCCATCATTATAATGCAGGTGGTCAAAAGAGCAACACAGAGCAGAAAAAGAAGCTCAGATGGGAGCTTTTTTGAAAAATAGGGTTTAAAGTCAGCCAGGATAGAAACTACACTCAGCTGCCTACATTGGTAGAGCCGTGCATTCAATGCTAGACTACAGTGATCTGCTGTAAAAAAGATAGAGAGGGTTGGTTTTTTTCTTTCGAAACAGCTTCTCAGCTCCCACATCCTGCACCTAAATGTTATAATCCCAGGATAAAATGAGAGAATTTGTAGCAAAGGTCCCCCCATTTTTATATCGTTTCCAGAACCACTCCCCTTGCACCACCACCATGATTTGGCTGGCTGGTTCCATTGCTGCCAGCACTGTGCTGACTGGAGTCACAAAACAATACAGACTGCTTAAGAAAAAAAATAGTTTTATATCAGCACAGTGTGCACTCTGCAGCACTACCTGACTGCTCAGATCTGTGTCCCATTTACTGTGGCGGTCCTCAGCTTCCACGTGAAACTTTTCATTTTTAAAATGCATTATGACCAAATCTTTATAAATTGCAGGGTGGGGAAGAAGGGGGACTGTTAATTTCCTGTTTGTTTTTTAGGAATTAAGCTTGTATGCCTGCACCACACTGACCTGGTTTTGCCAGTGTAAGTTGTCATGGTGTTATTCTGTACCTTTTGGATCTGCTCAAGACATGTTCCCCTTCAGCCTGCAACATTTTCACATTCTGCCTTACAACTATTTGCATGACAGAATATCTCTGCTGGGTGCCGCACTAGACAGATCAGGGAAGTAAGTTTATCCACAAGTCTATTAGCATAAATATCAGGCCACAAAAGGAACATCCAGAGAGTGCTTTTCCCTCACCTGCAACACCACTATGGCTTGAGACACACCACAAAGGCCATACTTAATTATGCAGCAAGTAAGTATGCACCCTAAAGTAATTTTAACCAAGCTACATCTATCAATACTTAACACCTAAAGCAAATAATCATACTGGACAGAAACCTGCCAGTTCTAAACTCTTATCTTGTCTGATTCCAAATCCAGAGCTGTTTGGTTTGTGCACTATAAGCTTTTTACCTTTGGATTCATTTTTGTCCTCATCTGTTTCAGCTTCAAGTTTGAGGCCACGCGGTTTCAGACTGTTGGCAACAGACTGCATCTTGCTTATTGTCAGTTGATTTTGATTCACTTTCTTAAGGGCATCTGACACGGCGTGGCTTTCAGCCATACCACCTCCGGCTGTTCTCTCACCATCTAGGCAGTGCCAGGTTCCGCTAGCTCATGAATGGGAATCTTCCCTCCTCACCCAAGCCTGCGCCCCCATCCCACAACAGGAAAGCAGAGGCTGTTGAAAGAAACAGGAATGGCAACAAAGCTGGCATTGTTGTCCTGAAAAACCACTGGCTACAGCCCACCCGCTTCATTTAGGGGATAACGGATATAAGGATGAATCCCGGCTTTTGTTTAAAAAACTTATTTGCCTTTTTCTTTGGAGAATGACTTGAAAATGGTAACAATGTCACTGCTGTAGGCAAAATGAGAAGCAAGGGAGGGGAAAGTGGCACTATTTTTCTAAAAGTCACGGTTGTTCAGGGTGGTCTTTGGGGTATGAATCTCAGATCAACTTCCCACTGGTGCAGTTCATGGAGGAGGAGGGAAGCACCATTCAGGACCTGTTGACAACAGTAGGGCATTTTCAAGCTCTTACTGATGGAGTTGCCCTGCTAGCCTGAGGAAAGATGAGAGTAAGAAAGTGTTCAGCATATTAAGTTGTTTATAATATGAAGACCTTGGACTTACACTTTTTAAGACTTCAGGGACCACTGTGATCTCTGTGTCTTCCCTTTTGTGTAGGTCAGAACACAGTACTCCACCCAGCAATCCCTGGATAAAAACCAACTGTGGTTACATTAAAGTGTGTTTAAAAGACATCCACTACTGACCATGCTGAATGAAGGAATGAGGCTTGCTGAGGGTCCTGTCTTGTATAGTAAGAAGTTTATGATTTGCAGCCTCATGACATATTCAGTGGTCTCTACCTTGCCTGTTGCCTTTTTGTAACAGCAAAATTCATCTCCTGGACTCTTTGTAGGAAAAATTGTATCTAAATACAAATGGATGCTCCCTTTGTGTCCATGGGTCAAAATTATTGTTCCAGATTTGAAGATATAAATACAACAGACAAAAGTTATATCACTCACCCCATCATCAAGCAACAACAACTCTATAGGTTAAACTTGAAGATGAACTTTTATAAGACCTATAAGCGTCACCCTAATGGACCTATTTAATGATGTCTCCATGTTTTCACAGTGCAGCTGTCCATAATTGTGTTTTTTGCAGTGAGTCCAAATGACATTAGTGGCAGATTAGAATCTGACACATCAATTAGTAATCCATTCACTTTTTCCAAAGTCTACATCAGAAACTATCTGTGAATGCCAAATTGGGCTTGTGATCTCCACAGACATTTGTTAGTCTTAGGGCAAGAAGTCATAAATCTCAGCTCTTCTACACTCATAAGGAAATCAGCCTTCAATAAAGCTCACAATTATGGCTCTCCAAAATTTATATTTTTGCCAATATGGATGTAAGTTGTTTTGTTTTGTTTTTTAATTAAGAAACTTGCACCTAGTTTTCCTTGGTTTTAATTTTTAAACCTGAAGCTCATGTCAGCTTCTCTGTCTTCATCTCTGCAATGGGTTTCCTTACATTTCACTTAAAAACTATGAGTTTGTAGGTAAAGTCTGCAAACAATCCTTCTATTGGCACAAGAAGTGCTGAAACAGGACTGGTCAGAGCATCCTGTTGCAGTTCAAAACCAGAAGAATAAGGAGAGGCCTGACACCTAGTAAGGTCAATGAAAAGAGTCCTGTTGACTTCAAGGCCAGAAGGGCACCAGTAAATTGACCAGACTTTGAAATAAGTAACTAGGCCACTGGTGGGTGACAGTATAGAGGGATGATTTTGATGTTCAGGTTGGGTGGTGAGAGAGAGATGGCATTTTTTCCCCTCTGTTTTGATTTGGCACACTAGGGTTTGATTATGCATGCTTACAGCTGGGCTTAAGCAAGGGAAGAGGGGGCAGAAGGGCCAGAGGGCTTGCACCAGTGTGTGATAGAGAATTGCAAGTCATTGTGAAACAGGCTAACCTGGAACATGTCCCCAAAACACCTGTGGCAGCAGAATCCTGCCAGCAGCTTCTCTAACCTAACCCAGCTGGCTGCTTCAGTTGGAGCCTTCCTGGTTAACGTGCCTTCTGAGAGCTACATTGCCCAGACCCAGACACCTTCGGTCCCTAGACTAGCTCTCACACAACCTCCATGCCCCTCCAGTACTCAAGTACTCTTCCCAGTCTCTCTTGCCTGAGCCTGTTCTAGTCTCTTCTCTCTCAGTAAAGTGGCTCATGAGGCAGCTCTGTCAGAAAATGCAGTCTCCTTTGTCATTTGTCCTTCTTCACCTGCAATCTTCATTTAAGCTCTCCATCTCGCCCCACAATGGGATCTATGACTCTTCTGAAGCCGAAGATTCTCTGCACAATAGCACACTTCCTGTCCAAATCCTCCAGTGTACTGAACCCAAGCCACCCTCTGTCAAGTCCTTTAGACATCTCATACCCACCTCTTGAAATAGTTTTCCATGATGGAGCCAAAGACAAGGAGCAAAGAAAGGACATTATGGTCTTACCACCAAAATTGTACTCAGAAAAGAAAATGGAGTTTGCTATTTTCTGCACAGATGGAGAGCTGTATCCGAAAGCATTACATTCCCTATTTATGTTGTGGATTTTTTGCAAGGCATTATTAGAAGGAAGCTTGACAGCTCTGCTGAGAAACTTGGCAAGCACCAGGACAGACCAGTCTCACTCTTTTACACAGCTGGATTTTCTGCAGCTCAAGTATTTTTCCCTCTTGCTCTTGGCCCATCCAAAGATGAGTGCTGAATTTCCCTTAACATTACCCACAGGTTAATTTGTTATTAAGTTTAGGCTCAGTTTAACATCTTGGCATGCAATTTAAATAAAACCAAAACCAAATGTCCTTCATTTCTGCTGAAACCACCCTCGGTTTGGCTCAGCTGCCTTTGGTGTCACTGGAGGGTGAACAGGAGATTCATTTTTGTCTTGTAATTTTTGGTAGTAACCTAAATATCCTCCATGCAACTTTGAAACACATTGCCATAAAATAATTATTTGTCATGGAATGAGACTGGCCAGAATCTGAACACGATACATTGGCTCTGACTTAGCTGTCAACTACTTGTTACTGTAGGAAAGGAAGATACAACAGACACATAAACTGTAGGAGTCCAGAAGGGTGCAGACAAAATTTATGCACAACTTCTTACTAAAGGAACAATGATGGGATTTCGCACCTTCCATCTGGAGAGGCTAAAGGAAGGAATACTTGAAAATTCCATAGGTACAGCCCTTGCCCCTGTATAAATTTGTTCCTGGTCTAATTCTATACCTTACACAGTCTAACTGTGACACGGTGCAACCAGAGTGATGTCAATGGAAAGGGAAAAAAGCTCATACGTATTATGAGTAAGTGAGTATTACACTTAGCCTGGAAAGCAGTGGATGTGGATGCTGACCTTTGGGTTAACTCATTAACTTCCCTAAGACAATGCAGGTGACTCTTCCAGTAACTTTTGATTTCTTCTGTCCATGGGATATTTACAGGTAGCTTTAAAAAGTCTTCAAAGTCACCTGCAGAAAGTACTTAGTAATCCCATTCTGCAAATTTCTGTCTGACTAGGAATTATCACATTCTTTGCTGTTTTTTCCAGTCAGTATTCAAAGTGTGATGGTTAGCTGTGATTGAGCTGTGTCGTGGTTTAACCCCAGCCAGCAACTAAACACCACGCAGCCGCTCACTCACTCCCCCCCACCCAGTGGGATGGGGGAGAAAATCGGGAAAAGAAGCAAAACCCGTGGGTTGAGATAAGAACGGTTTAATAGAACAGAAAAGAAGAAACTAATAATGATAATGATAACACTAATAAAATGACAACAGTAATAATAAAAGGATTGGAATGTACAAATGATGCACAGTGCAATTGCTCACCACCCGCTGACCGACACCCAGCTAGTGCCCGAGCAGTGATCCTCCGCCCCCACTTCCCAGTTCCTATACTAGATATGGCATCACATGGTATGGAATACCCCGTTGGCCAGTTTGGGTCAGGTGCCGTGGCTCTGTCCTGTGCCAACTTCCTGTGCCCCTCCAGCTTTCTCACTGGCTGGGCATGAGAAGCTGAAAAATCCTTGACTTTAGTCTAAACACTACTTAGCAACAACTGAAAACATCAGTGTTATCAACATTCTTCGCATACTGAACTCAAAACATAGCACTGTACCAGCTACTAGGAAGACAGTTAACTCTATCCCAGCTGAAACCAGGACAAGCTGATAAATCAAGTCATATAATTTCTTTCTGTTGATCAAATAATACAGCTTAAAGGCATTTCCAAAATACTGATGTTTACAATTTTGCCACAGTAGATTACTTCACATGCAGAGATGAAACCATTACCGAAGTATTTAACTATTAAAATTCTTGACATAGACATCTGGACTTCGGAGAAAATTGAGCAAGTTCAAAGATTTTGCAGTTGATGTTGGTTTTGTGGACCTATTCTACAGCATAAACAAAAGCAGAATTCGTCTCTACTACTATGAACCATTTAACAGAACGAGGCGTCTTTGTGCTACTCAAAATCAAAACATAGAGTGGAAAATAGGGGAAGATCAAATAGAAAGATTTATGTGTGCTGAAGTGAATACTTACATAAGCCTCCTAAAAATTAAGTTATTTATCAATCTGCTAGATTTATGAAATCATAACAAACATGTCACACTAGTAATTTAACCTGTATGGCTTTAAATGGAAGTATGCTACAGTGGCATAAGTAAAGAAAGAAACAGAAGGACAAGTTCTTACTTGTGCCCCAGTTCATGTGCAATTGTAAATGCCAGATTGAGACCGTTGTCTTCAGCAAGAACACACTTTCTCTTGGCACTGCAGACACCTCCCAGGTAAGCAATTCCTGCAACAGAAACAGAGAATGCTCCCATCAGAATCAGTGAAACAGCTCATTCACTCAAAATATACAGCAGTAACTCAACCAAAATGATAAGAAATGCACCCAGTATGAAAAATATTAGAGCATTTGAGCACAGAGAGTTTGCGCACAAAATCATCTGAGTATTTTGTTCATCATCCTATTGAAAAATCAGTCCAGAATTTTGTCAGACAGCAAACAAGTTAAACACACTCACCACTGCTTTCATTGGAAAATATATTCACTGTCTCAAAAATATATTTCACTGACTCAAAAATTCATCTAAGCTTGTCTGTTAATGCCTTCTACTACAATGATAGAAGATGCAGTGAAGTAGCCTTAACAAGCATTTAAATGGAGTTCTCCCGATTTTCAGAATAAAGCTGGGGAGAAGTAATAAAACAATAAAAGCAGAGACTCTCTGAAAAGAACTTACATTTTCCCTTATTTTCATACTTAAAGCAAGAGTGGAAGAGTCAGAAAAGCTGGCAAACTCCTGATGATGACTCACAGAGCCAACATAGGTGGCAGAAGTCTTCTATGACTTAGTGGAATTTAGGATTTGATCCCATGGACAATTGCACAGTACTCTCTAGGCCTGTTTGTGTGGGCACCACAAACAGTTGTAGGCTGGAGTCAAAAAAGGAATTCAGAAGTTACGGCATGAAACTTCTGCTATGGAAAAAACAATAGTCCTCATGTGCCCTTCCTGCATCCAGACTGTGCCCTGCAGAAAGTGCCATTGTACTTGGAAATGCTGTGATGGCATCACACGCCACACACAGGACAATTTGCTGATGAGATTTTGTTTCATCTGCCACCTAGAAACCACAGTTAAGCCATTGGGAGTTATGCACAAGAGCTAAAGACAGAACCTAAGGATGTCTCTATTTATACAAGTCCTCCACTGCTAAATAAGCACCTCTCAAAAGCCACACAAACAGTTCAAGTGTGCATACAAACCAAGATTTCCAGATAGCATGCAGCAACCTAAATGCCAAGTCCATCCTGCCACTTCACAAATCCTTCTGCCATGCTGGAAGAAAGTGAAGCGTAAAGACCTTCCATAAATGCCTTTCAATTTTTTTCACAGCAGATACATTTGCTTACATTTAACAGAAAACAAGAAATCTATTTCCTTGCTGTAATGCTGTTCTCACAGAGGGGTAGGTAGGATCTAGCTGCCTTTAATGAGTAGACCACAACCATGCAATGGAGACATGATCTCTTTTTTCCCCCCTTCTGTCAGAGTTGACAAAGCTGTGTTTATCAGGGTGCAAATGGTATAAAACTTTAGACCTTGAAGAAGACCAGTTCTGTTTTATGAGTTTTGACAACAATATGGATATGGATATTTGCTGCCAGTGGGATTCTGCATGGAATGAACGATGGGCAATAGCCTTTTAATTCAGCACGAGCAGCAGAGAGTGAAGGCAGTGCAGAAATCAGACACTAACGCTTACTTTAAAAGTGTTGAGTGTAGAAGGCCAGATTCATACCACATGGAAAAAAATGAAATAAAGATTTAATCTTTTTAAATTCATGACCATAGAAGGCTGGATTTCAGCACTCTTCTTAAACTGATTTGCTTTTTACTCGCAGCATAGTCATAAGGATGTCAAGGAATTGCTCAGGAAGTAATATGTTACTTTGAGAAAGAGATTGCAACCTCAGTCCACACACCTGATGGCCTAATGAATGGGTCATAGAACAGAATTTCAGCTGTAGGTGTCTGCAGTGTGTCTTGGGCTATAAACATGTCTTCTGTTTCTTTTAAAGATCACAAAACATTTCTGCTTGATTTCTGAAAGGGAAGTAGATATTTCTCCTGATTTATATCTGCTACTATGCACCCTTATGGTGACTTACAAATAATAATGCCCTCACCAATAACAGTCTTTTGCTTTCAACCCTACTTGGGATCAGCAATTTCTGGGAATACTTTTGGCAGAAGGAAAAAACTGTTTGGAAAAATGTTAGTTTATTGTAAAACCAACAGCAGAATGTCTGAGATTAAGAGGAACTGCCAGATTTTGGCTAAAGGGAAGCAAAAATTGAATATTTGAGTCACAGAAGCTACAACAATTAGGGGACTCAGCCAACCCTCTTTAGATTTCTGCCTTTGTACATTTTTGAATCCTTAAATCCTCTCCCAGCATGCATACATGAAACAGGGTACTTCGGAGGAAGAATGCTTCATGCCAAATTGCTAATCCACTCTGTAGCTGCCTCTCCACTGGAGCATACTGTGCTGTCACAGGAGACAAAACTGTGATGGCTGATCGGCTGCTGGTAATCCTGATCCCCAGCTGCGAGAAAGGAAAACTAGTGAGGGCTGTTGAGTTCACCTTCACTCACTAGCTTGCTCAGCGCAGGCTCTTCCCACAACGGTGTGCTATGACCCTGTGGCACAACCACCATCTACTCAAAAGTCACTCCCAGAGATCCTTCTGCCTTCTGGGGATGAGGCAAACGTAGCTCTGTAATCAACTGACCCAACTAGGCTGAAATACACTTTTACTGAATAGGGAGGGATATTTTAGTTACCTTTCAGCACTTTTAGTTACAGCTAACAGCACAGCAGGATTCTTACTGGAAGAGTTTCATTCCTACTACTAAAGCTGATTATTCCGCCTTTATCTTCCATTTAACCAGTGCCAGTATATATCTCAGTTGTATCTGACACGAGAGGTTTTAACTGAGAAGCAACAAAACAGTACTGCATCTCAAGATCAGTGGTCAATGAGGCAAGCCAGTTTAGCTTGAAATGATTCATGCTAATTTCCTTCTGATAAATTTCATAAAATGAGGCTGAGTCAATGTTTGATGTCACCTGGAGATGGAAGGGGGCAATATTTCCATGTTTGGGAGCTGTGGTATAGCAAAACAGTCTAGAGTTCTGTCCACATAATAAAAGACGTTAAATATCAACTAAAATGTCAAATACATTATCTCAAATGGTAATTCTTCTGAAGTCTTTGTTTAGTGGTTCTAATCCCCCACTGAAACTGACTGGCAATAACACTGGTCTGTGCTAAAAGCCTCATTATTCAAAGGTGGAAAACTAATGATTAAAGACTTGTACACCCATCAGTGGCTGAAAAAGAAGTGACTGTGGCTCAGTTACAGACTCCCAGTCACCTTATTTTTATTAGTTATTTTCAATGCTTAATGTGAATCCTGTGTGGCCATATTATAATATTTGCAGTGACCCATTTAAAAATGTAGATATCTAAAATTAGTTTATTATTACAATTATTAAAGACTTCTGTTGCGGTGGAGCCCAGGGATCAGACAATATAGGAACAGAAGTGGACTGGGCAGAGAAACTCATAATTCTAGAAGAGGAGACAGCAGAAAACTTTGCAGTACATGAAATGAACCCAGTAAGAATTCCAGCTCATGAACTGCTGAGTGCTTATTAATAAGAGTCATTCTGGAACAGCAAGCCAGTTACAACAAATTTTAAGCCTGAAAAAGCATGCTTGTTTTTGAAATATATATTTTCTATCAAACTATTTCCTAAGACTATAATTTTCTTTTGGACCAATACATTTTACCATTAATTCTAATGAAAGAATACAAATAGCAAATATGCTATTGATCTGCAAACATAATACAGTTCTTTAGTAAATATATCTGAACCCTTAAGATAAATGCAACTTTTTTGTAACCCAATACAATGATCCATATAATTGATATACAGAGAAAAATACACCTTTAACCAACAATGATTGTAGTACAATGCCTTGGTAGCTGCATTGATATGATTTATTTTCTTCATTGGGATGAATGGAAACTGCTGTTTGCCTCTTAAAATTCCAGATTTTTACCTGAGCCTTTCAAGTCTGTGGAAATGGAATAGAAACTTCATGAATTCAATCTTGTTTGTGAAAATCTTGGCATGCTGTGGTTCTGCCAGGCTGGGAACAATATAAGAGGAACTTCTGTTATTTGGTAATTTTGCTTCTGGCCCTGTCTGGGAGACAGGTGTGTGAAAATGAAAAATAGGGAAGAAAGTTGAACTGGTTGGTTTGGGGTTTTGGGGGCTTGTTTTATTTTGTTTTAAAAAAACCCACACTTCTCCCGTGCTCATGCAAATACACAGACAGTGGCTTTCTTCAGGGAAAAAAAGTCCTTATCATTCCAGATACACTACTAACTGCTAGCAATTACCACAATTCTATTTTAATATCAAAAAAGGTCAAGCAGGACCATCAGTGGTAGAGGGAAAGGAAAGCCAATTACTATTTTGACTATTACCAAGTGTGAGGGTTTTTTCCTTTCTCTCATGAGAAATTGCATAATTACAGTCCATAACTTCTGTGCTTGGGTTTGAACACGCAAAGCTATCTGCACTTCCACAGCAAACCTTAGGACACAGGCAACTGTGTAAACTCAGATTTATCCAAAAAGTTGTCATACATAAACAGTTTGCAGCTGTTGGCCTTTCTGCCAGCTAATGAGTCCTCTACTAGCAATACCTCTAAGGGGAATGATTACATTTATCCTACCAGCTCAGCTAGGCATTAGGATATTACATACTTGCCACAGCGATAGCCAAAGCTGGAAGAAGACAAGTTCTGGTGCATTTCATCCTATTCGAAACACCCGGGTCTTCCTTCTGTTGACTGTGGAATATTCACTCAGCAAGTGGTTTGTCCAGGTACTCCAGCTTTCAACTCTCTAATGTCTTGTTTTCCTTGCACTCCTAATACTTTAATCTCTTCTTTTGCCAGCCACCTCTGGATACAGAACTTTTACTTGATTAGAACTTGGCTAGCTTTCCTCTTCTCAATGTATTTGCTGTTGGGAAGGGAGCCAAACTTGAAGTCCTGAAGTCTGCTTGGCACAGATGGAGACTCACTGCATATCCACATGCACAGAGCAAACCTCCCATTACCCACCATTACTAGTTTGGTGTTGAGCTGATGTTTTTCTCATCCTTCCATGATTTTCAATTTGTGCAGCTCACACATTGCCATCAATTACACTCTTGTAGCCTCTCTTAACATCCTACATAAGTAAAATCAGGAAACCCTAGAAGTGACTCATGTTCTGCCTTTCCATTCAATGGCAATGATATGTTTGAGAGAGAAGCCCTGCCTGTATTTACACATCAAGTCAGTCACCAAGGGAATCTTTCAGTGCTTTTGATACTTACAAATTAAAAATACTTTTCTTTTTTATAAAGCCTGCATATAAAAGGTTCCAAAATTAAAAAACATTAAAGAAGAAGTACCCACTAAACTGCCTCCAAGATAGGTAATAACACAAACCCTGTTCTACAGCTGAATAAACAGAGGTCCCAAGAAGTCAGCGGTAGTGGTGAAAAAGAACAGTATCCATGGAAGGACCCTCTCCAGCATGTACAACACAGAGAGGCTAAGGTTGTCACCATCACTGTCCTACTGAGCCTCCAGTTCCAAGTTCAGTTAACAGGGATCATCCAGAAGAAGCTAACAGGGTGAGTTGTTCCTTCATTTTATGAGAATGTGCTAATTCAAAGACAGACAAGCAATTTTAGTGGCACAGATTAATTTGGCTTAATGCTGGATAGTCATCTAGATGCCAATTTCTGTTAATCTTGCAATAACAACATGGTTTCCATTAGAGTTTAATATTCATGTATGGAAACTGTTTTCCTTCGCAATAGTTTTCATTGTCACTGTATTTAATGAAAACCACTCTGGAAACAATACACTCATTATGAATCACAAGTACAGGAATTATAGTACAACCATCCAATGCACAAGAGACAGCTACAGTCAGGTACAAATACAAGTCAACAATCATGCAAAGTGCTGTACCCAGTGCAAGTCAAAATATTTTGAACTCAAGTATTTCTATAGGAAGAGCTTCTGATGCCACGGACCATCTGATGGAAAGGGCTCCCAGGCACTGCAAGAAGTCAGCCATAGCCTACTTCAAATAGGCCTCCCCATAAGTATGCCTTTACCCTTAAAGGGAGTGGGAAGTATGAAGTAAACTCAATCTTTATGTGCCTGAGAAAGAAATCTACACTGACAATAGGGACACCATTTTTCCTCTGTTTGTACTTAATCAAAGGACAAAGAATATAACCCATTGTCTGCCTCATTCTCTTGGTGCTATGCAAGAGACAAAAATGAGTCCAGGGAATAAATCAGTTCACAATTCACTTGACCTTGTTGAGTGGCAGAACATCCACTCCCTGCTGAGGACTTAAAATTCCCTCCAGGGTGGGAGGTGGTTGAACCATATCGAGGAAATAAGGCAACACAGGACTGGTCCAAATACAACCCTCTACGCAGGACTGGGTAGGCACCCAGGTAACAAGGGAATAGTCAAAGTAAAACTCCCCAAAAGGACTTTGTAATTCTGCAGAATTTAAGCTAGAATACCATCCAGGCAGGTGTACTGTGTATACAACTCCCCTACTTTTAGCTGGTGGAGGAAAGTAGTGGAAGTAGTTTCCAGCACTAATTTTTTGAGCATTGGTAAGCCTATGCCACTTCTGCAGGCAGAAGATGATCTGGATTCCTGGGAATCCCAAGAAATCTCTAGCTAAAGGCACATGAGGTTCACTCCTCCAACTCCACAGCACACATTTTTTTCATACAAGGTTGTCAAACTGGTATCTAAGTCCCCATATGTATTCCTCCCTGCCTCACTGAGAAACTGGCAAGTACTACACCAACTTTACAGCAAAGTGAGCTAAGACAGAACATTCAAATAACTGGTAAGATCACACAAGAAGCCACCACTACTTCTGAGAATACACATCAGACCCTGACTTTCTGTACCTAGACAACTTGTTACAAATGTGCCCATCATCACAGAATCCTCTTCTTACTTTGGAGAATCTACCCTATCCCAAATTTCAACATGACCCCTATAAAACTCTGTTCCTTGCCTCCAAACCAGCATGACCTGCAGAGATGCAGAATGCTTTCCCAGAACTCAGTGTACTCTGCAGCTGGACACCTCCCCTACGGGACTGACTGTTGTCCTGTAGTGCCCAATAAAATCTCTTCTTCCTTGTAAGTCTGAAAAAGCTGTCACTTCCAGTATACACAACTGCTGTCAGAATCCCAAAAGGCCAGCAAGAAAAATAAATAGCTGAAACTCAAAGCATAGTTACTTTCTGAATCTCTTGATTTTCATTGTACACACCCTGAAAGACTAACAAATAAAATCTCTCCCTGATATTCATACTACTAGCTGTGATGTTTCTAGAGCAAATGTAATACCCCTCAGAACACAAGGTCCTAATAGCACAAATGAATGAAATACACAATACCTTTTATAGGGGATAGTTTTCCGACCACTGAGAATACTTAAAGATACTTGGTACTTGGGTGCTACGGCACCCAAGGGTCTAGTGGCGGGCCCTGGATAACATTTCACAAGACCAGGGCTCTAATTGTGAGAGCCAGATTCAACCACGTGCCTTAGTCTTTGTGAAATGACAGATTCATGCACATACACCCAAATCTTAGCCATGGCACCACTGAAGCTCAACAGAACTTCTCATTGACTCTTTCAGACCACACTGAACTCTGTGCAGGAATTCACTGCCCCGATTTTCAAACAGATTAGCTGACATCTAACCAGGGTTTGTCTATGAAAGTTGCCCTACTCTATACCTTTCTGGTAAAAAGGCTTTTGTGAGGCTAGACCTCTTCATGTCTGTAAACCTGCAAAGAAGGCAAGATTCAAGGGGCCTGGAGCACAAGTATTATGAGGAGTAGCTGAGGGAACTGGGGTTGTTTAGTCTGGAGAAAAGGAGGCTGAGGGGAGACCTTATCACACTCTACAACTACCTGAAAGGAGGCTGTAGTGAGGTGAGTGCTGGTCTCTTCTGTCAGGTGGCTGGAGATAAGACGAGAGGAAATGGCCTCAAGTTGCGGCAGGGGAGGTTTAGGTTGGATATTAGGAAAAATGTCTTTACTGAAAGGGTTGTCAGGTATTGGAACAGGCTGCCCAGGGAAGTGGTTGAGTCACAATCCCTGGAGGTATTCAAAAAGCGCGTAGACAAGGCACTTCAGGACATGGTTTAGTGGGCATGGTTGATGGTTGGACTCAATGACCTTGAAGGTCTTTTCCAACCTAAATGATTCTATGATTCTGCAAATCATTAGAACTCAAAGGAGCGCTTTTGCTATCTTCTTTTTCCTTTTGTTTAATTACCCTGCAGAACAGCAATTAATGGAACATGTGGAATCCCTTCCCTTCCCCAGCATGGCCAACTCTCAGCTTTAGCTTTCAGTCTTTCTGCAGGGCTTTTATGTTTCCTGGGAACCATCCTGTGGTTTTCTAAGCTTAATGGATGAATCATTTATCTGTTCCTTTACTAACTTGCCCACACACAGACATTCCCCAAGATGTCAAGAGAATTATTCTAATGCTACTTGCGTTGGATTTACACTGTGCTAATTCACTGATTTAAGCAGAGCCTCTCCCAGTGTACAAGGGGCTGCCCAGACAGTTGAAAAGCACTAGAAATCGAGACCTCTCGTGACTTTAGGGATAATTGTCCTCACCCAAGCTAGTAAAAGGTTGCTTCAGACAGAAAATGCATTGAGATGAAGAAAGCTGACAGATGTTCTAACATCTTTTTGGCCTAGAAGAGGCTTTAACCAAGGCCTACAAGAACATGCCAGACAGGCTATTAACACTGCATTATGCCAGCAAAGAGCAGACCACCTTTGGAAAACCTCATAGGTTTGGCATGGGCATCTTTGAAAACCACATTCCTTTCCGATGCCATTCAACAAGGATTTGTGATCACAAGCATAAACATTCACTACACTGACCACACCTGAGGAGAGGTATGGCATTCACAGTAATTCAAAGAAAGCTGGAAACAAGTATACTGGTTAGCCTCATAGAGCAGATATCCATCAGGAGTGACACAGGTATCATGGATCTTGCCTTGGAGCAAGGGAATGCATTAAAAGACCACCTGAAGTTCTTTCTAGCCTGAATTTTCTAAGCTTTTATGATAAAGCACTGTGATCTAAGACCTCAGCAAAGAAGGAGATAAAAAGAAATACCCTGTTTATTTGACATCTGCTCTTTGTTCAGCGTGACATCTTCTGTACCATTAACATGGCTCCCCCCTTTCAGCAAAACATTGCTTCCTTAGATGACAGCACATTAATAAATCCTCTCCATCTAACCTGACATGAGGAGTGGCTTAATTAACTGGAGCAGAGGAAGCAGGGTATCATCTACATGTTTACTTTACTTTGATATGCTAACAGCCACATTCCAAAGAGCTTCTCCTGAACACGCCCCAGCAACAGGAGCCCAGGCTGCTGCTGAAAGCAGATCTCAAAACAGGCAAAACCACAGTTCCTTTCTGCATTCCTGTTTCTCTAGTTAAATATGAAGGTTTGGATATTTAGTCCAAATCAAACCACCATTCCTGAATGTAGATTCCCAAACCCTGGCAGCTAATTCACCATCTGTTTATAGACATCATTACACAGTGCTGAAAGTCTCCATGCTCATGCACACACATGGAAATACATGGGCTTAATTACTCAAAGTAAGATATTAGAACAGCTGTAATCCTGTTAAGAGAGGCAGGGGAAGAGCTAGCTAGGTGGATCGGAAAGAATCCAGATTGGATTCAGTTGGGGAGGCACTGATGGACTGGATGAGTCAACACATAGTGCTGGGAAGTATACAGAAGTCTGACATAATTCAAATTTATTGAACAAGGGAGAAAGATGGGAAGAGATTAGGGAATGAGAGGAGACAAGGACATTAATGTAGCAAATGGAGATAATATGGGTTTTCCAGAAGTCTTCAAGAAACATGACTTTGATCTCGTAAGCAGCAGGGAGTCACTTCTGTGGGAGGCAGGGGTCAAGGAGGGCAGGAGATAAGATCAGAAGGGAAGATGAGCTCTCTGACAACTTCTGTGTGTACTTACTGCTGGAGAAAAATGAATCTACAGCCCTGGGTCATAGGTCTCTGGCATCATGGGTTCACCTGAGGAAAGATAGGAGCTGGACTACAACAAGGCGTGATGAGAACATGGAAGTATTCAGGCAGGAGGGCGTGTGCCCTAGTGTGGGCAAAAAAATGGCACTTAGCTTAAGGAAAGGACAGCTGTTAGAACTAGTATAGAAACAAGCAATGGGAATCAGTGGGATACAAGCTATTGAAAGAAAAAGAGACGGTCAGGTTGTTCAAGGGTATCTTACACCAAAAAGGAATCAGATCCAGCAGAACTCAGGAGAGATCTGATGCTTTTGAAAGACTACAGGAACATGTGACTGTGAAATCAAAGAAAACATCACCAACAACTGTGAAACCAAACCGTGAATCAGGATTTGGATTCTGGACCTTGAAAGTCACCTCTGCCTGGGGCTCAAAGACATTTGGATTTGAGTGTCTTCTCTTGGCCTCATTTTGTTAAGTGGATGTAGACTGCACTGCAGAGATGAACTGGCTGGTCCTTTCTACAAACTGTTGTAGAATTAAGCAGGATCTTAACTTCTCACATGCATGCAAATATTGGCATGATAATATGTAAAAGACAGGCAATCTACCAAGACAACAGGAGTACTCAGCACTGGATTCAGGATTTGTGGAGCTGTGTGAATAACTGTCTTTCACTTCAGTAGCTGAAGCAGAGAGACACAGGAGAGAAATGAATCCACCTCTCTCCCCTGCTAGATGGCTTGACAAGAGGAGAGAGCTTCACCTGTTCCTTCTCTAAATAGCCTTCATGAATCTCACCCTTCACTTTCTCAGATGTTATTAAAAATCAAAATTATTTCAACATTTCAGTATTTTCATTTTGACCGGTCCTACTTTGTGGAATAGGCCTGAACTCAATAATTGCTTCAGTGTCCCCTAAGCTGCATCATTCAGGAAATAAATAACTCACCAAAAGAAAAAAAAAACAACTCTACCATCAGAAGGGAAAGTGCTTGAGGGCTACTATGGCCCATGCTCACCATTCTGCCACATACCTATGTTAGTCTGCTAACACCCATCCTGTTCTCAGGATGGGTTCCCATCTGAAGGTTGTAATCCTCCCAGAAATGGAAATACAACCCTGGCATTGCCTGCAATAGCTGCAGCTTGGCAAACTGTGTAGGGTTCCAAAACCAGCTTTGAGACTATTATCGTCTTGCTTTTTCAGATTAGTTATTCTGTGACTTCCAGTTTTAAATTTGTCAGTTGGTCCCTGCAACTCATCTGAGCCATCTGCTTCAACAGAGGGCCTGAGTTCAGAGAGAATGAAGGGGAATGAAGAAAAAGATCAAATCAGAGCTTTTGATGAGACTGCTAAACAAAGAGGAACATGGAATTCAGCAGCAGGGATCCTGGAGCCTTCAAATTCCTCCAGTACCTCCCTTCCAGAATGAAGAGACAAGGTCAGACTTGGCAATAAATCAGAAAAAATATTTGGAGTCTCTGTACCAAACAGCATCTGCTTTAAGAGCAAACAGTCAGGGTCCAGCATTCAGTTCCAGTTTTTCTTTCTTGTACTTGCAAACACTAAGAAACTCATGAAGCTATTAAAATAAATTAAAAGATTCTTTTCACAGTTGCAACGCTTTACTGAGCCATGCTTATCTCAGCCTGCCATGGTGTTGGTCGGGGGTGGGTTCGTGAGCAAGGATCAGTCCTGCAATTGTTAAACAACATTCAGCGATGTATAATGAACAATGTTTCAGTGTCTGGAGAGTTTCAGCACAGGCTGCTGAACGGGACAGTTTTGGAGATGGCCGAACACCTGTGCTGCTGATGAATGGCATTCTTCCACAGCTCTCAATTAAATTCTTTCCATGTTCTTAAAGAATGACTAAGCAATTCTTACTCCCAAAAAGTGAATGAATCTATACTTTTGAAACATGTTAATATTTAAAGTGTATTTTATTTTTAGGCACTGTATGTGTGTCAAGCTGTTCTCTTGGCAAAATAAGAGCAACTCAGGCGACTAGCAGAGCAGGCCAGCAGAATGGGATGATTCACAGTAATCAAGCTTTGAACAGATGCTTTTCCAAATTGCTTCTGTGATACTTCTCAATTACAGCTCCTACATCTGACTTACAGGGCTGTCTAAGCTCCTGGCTTCACTTTGTCAAGCTGCCAGCCAACACACGCACTGATAAACTTATTTAGCAATTCTTGATTCAGCCCTTCTGTTTTAATTCTTTGCTGAGTGCTGATTTAACCTCACAGCCTGCCTGACTTGAGAAAACTGACAAACCTGGGGTTTGTGCCTGATAATATTAATAGTGTTGAGCTACTCTGTTGAAGTCAGAACTTGGGTTGAAAAGCTTGTATCATGCAAGAGAATGAAGCTGGTCCCCAATACCTCAGCACTGGCTACTACCTCTGCTGCCAGGAGTAGGGAGTGAAAATGATCCTTCCATGTCAGCGGGCAGAAAGAGGAGACTAAGGCAGTACGATGGCTCTGTTTCCCTCCTTGTGCAGTACCACAGTCAGCACATTTGTTCTGGCAGAGCATGACAGCATGGTGGAAGGAGAGGTGACAATAAAAAAACCCAAACCCTAAACTTACTGCAAAATTAGTGGCTTGATTTCCTATGCATTTGCACTTCCACTTAGGCTTTCTGATGTAAATGTGGGTGATGCAATTTTTCCCTCAGTGGCAGCATCAAAGGGAGAAGGCTTTCTCCTCTACTCAATTTCCTAGTTTTCTGAAAACTTTCAAAGGCCTAATATTTCTGAGATCTGTACCCTCAAATATGATTCAAACTGGCCAATGGCTTAAAAAGCTATTAGGGAAAAACTGTCATTGGGGTAGACAGACATAAGCACAAAGCACACACGTTGCGTACACACACTCACCAAATCAGGTTAAAATGACTATTAACCTAAAGGGCCCTCCTCTGGGTTCCCAGAGCTGTCCGTTCTGACTTTCACCCCACAGGAAGGGAAGGACCTGCATGGTACTTTACACAGACATAAACACATCACAGCACCAGCCTGACAGAAGAGAATTAATGGCTAATTTCAGAGGTAATGTAGCTGGAGATATTTTTAATATGTCCTGAATCTACTTTCTTTAGTACTTCTTTCTCTAAATTACTCAAAAATAAAATGTCACATATAAAGTAACACAAGCTACAGAGAAATTTTCACTAAGAAAAAGCCCAGTGTGAGCTTTTCTCACACTTAATAAAAAGAAATCTCTCAGGTTCAAACCTGAGCTCCTGTGAAAGAAAACACAAATTTGGATGAATACCACTGAGCTCCTTGCAATGATTGACAGCAGCCAGAAGAGTCCCCGGTGCCTCACAGACACAAGTCAAGGCACAGTCCCAGTCCTGAGGCCTTTATAGTCTGAATTCAGAAATGACAGCACGTGAGGCTCACAGGGGGACTGCACCTGCAGGCAGCACTGAAGAAACTTACTGTCATAGTATCCTGCAGAAGCCAGTGGGACATTTTCATGCATGCGTGTTCATGTTATTGCTCTAGGTCTTTGTGCTAAAGTATCAGGACCAACAAGGGGAGAACTGCCTCTTCTAGTCTCACGTGCTTCTAAATAAAACAACCCTGGGAAGTGCAGAAGCTCCTATATGCTTGTACGCTGCGTAGGTGAAATTTCCAGTTCTGAATCAAATCTGTGTGTCGCTGATTGAAAACTATGTGCTGAGTCGGCACCATGGTTTGTAGGGGTTTTCTCAGCTGTCAAGCCCCAGTCAGTAGGTGGCTCGTGGAGAGAATTTGCAATGGTAGCAGCTGTACTTTCCAGCTACGCAGACAGGATATTTTTGTACAAGCCTGCTTTGGTGCCCAGTGGCAGTGGCTTCCTGTCAGCTGCCATGTAATGAGATGCATTTCCAACAAAGCCACCTGATTAATGATAGCATAAACAGTTTCATGGCATTCACAGAAAATGAGTTGAATATGTATTATATCCGATCTAATTGTACCAGCTATCATAATCATCATGGGCTTGATCAAAATCTTACTGAAATCAATAGGAGTATTACCACTGGCTTTGGAAAAGGCGCATTAAGCCATTTCCTGGCTTCTTTTACTTAGTTCCCACCCCCAGAAGGCTGGTCTTTGTCTTTTTCACTTCAGTATAAAGCCAAAAAACTGTATTTACTCAGTGTTTAGACCATGTTGTGGCTCACAGACACTGCTGCCTGAGTGGGTATTCTGCATCTCTGAAAACACACCAGTTCATTGAACAAATATGGACTACAGTTTTCCCTTGTTTGAAAATGCAACAAGCAACACAGATAAAGATAAAAATAGCAAAGAGAGGGGTTGTTCTAAGACAGTCAGTCAAAAGTTATCACTTTTAAATCTGTCATTCAAACAAGAAAATACCAAGGATCTAACCATCACAGCAAACACGTCTGCACTGCAACACAAACTGCAGCAGTCAAGAGTTGGGGCCCATCATGGAAGGGACCAAATGCTCTCAGAATCCAGGACCTTTGCTCTGAGCCGAGAGCATTGCACCCTTCCCCATTCCTCAGTTTCAGAGAGACATCCCAGAGAATGCAAACATGCGAGAGGGCTGTGCCAAGAACCTCGTCTCCTCACTTTGCTCCACAGAGGGAGAAGGGAAATGGGAAGATCCAAGTGAGACAGATAAACTCATAGAAAGAAATCTGGGGCAAATCAGAAAACATTATGGAAGAAGGAAGTGAGACACAGGGAAGAAGAGACACAAAACTGAAACATAATTATCAGACTCTCATGAGGTAACTGACATGTCTGAAAGAAAACGACAAAGCTTAGGACTTCAATAGTCCTAAGCAATATGTTTGTGTTGCAGGATCTGAGGCCCAGGTTCAGGAAAGCATCTCTACTTCAGATGCTGCTTAAGTATGTGTCCAGATAAAAAAGGTCAGGCAAGAATCACAGGGAAAACCATCTGGAAGGACAGAGCAACTCCAGTGAACAAAGCTGCTTTTCTGAAGTCCAAGTCAACAGACACTTGTAAGAGGTCATCAAAGGGATTAGAAGGAGCACCAGTACTTCCCCAGAACTGATCAGGAGTCAAGACATAGGGTGAGAGAGGTATAGTCAGGAATTTCATCCATACTTGGACCCAGACAAGACCAAGGTGGAGATAGTACTTTCTTTCTGACCAACAGACTAGAAAATCAATAGCTAGAAAAGCAGACAAACTAGGGCATAGAAGATAGGAAACATGAGTCTACAGGTTTCTTAAACAGAGATATAAAATATAAATTCTAAATAGAAATCTAACTTCAGTCTTTTACTTTTCTCTCATTTCAAGAACAACAAAGTCTGATTAGACTGATGGACTCATTACAGAGCATCAGTTTAATGTTCCAATAAATAAAACCATCCACACAGAGTTTCTTAACTTACTGGCCAGTTTTCTTATAAATAACTGCAGTGTTTACTCTGTTTGTCTACTACAGTGCAAATATTGCTGTACTTGCTAGAGCTTGATGGATGACATTATTAAAACCAAGAAGTAGATCCTCAGCAGAACATTAATGTGTACCCAGCAATCTAATTATGGTCAGGCAGAGCCTTAATGCAAACAGATCAGGCAAAATGGCTACACAAAAATGTATGCAACTACACAAAACCAACAAATATCTTCAACCTGCTGACTGCTCATGACCACTAACTAAAGTAGAAATACAAGGCTAATTCTAAGCTAAGCAAACACAGAAATCCTTAGCATTCTACAAATCATGCTGAAAGAGTACAGAAGGAGAAAGATATTTGAGGGGTTGGGTCTAGGATTTTTTTTTATTATTTTTTATTCTAAGAAGTTCAACATATTTCTATCAGCTGATCTAAAAGGTAAAAAGATTTGTCAAACTAATTCAGACAAACACCTTGCAGATTATAGGTTTCTGAACCTGAAACTTAAAAGTGTGTATAGCTGAACCCCCGTGTCCAAATAAAATTCCAGGGGTTCAAAGGACAGTTTATATATACACATACATATACACATATACACCTCAGTGAGAACTAAGCTAAAATTTCACGATCTCCTACAGTCACCTTCCTATCTAAATTGGCAAGAACTTGATAAGGAAACCCAAGTATTTTCTACAAGGAAGATGTGGTCAAATTCAGGTATGTAAAATTCAAAGTACTCTGCCATGCACTGAGAGACAGTAATTTTTTTCCAGAATGGGCATTATCAAAAGATGTATACATTCACATAAATAGATACAGAAGTGCAAACATATGCACAGATATATTCACTTATTTTTGCATTGATCTAACCAGGAAGCAACAATAAAAAAAGAAAGAGGACCAATTTCTCTCTAGTCGGTATCCCACCCCAGAGAATCATTATACCTCTTCAAAATAAATAATTGCTCAGAGGAAACAGAAAACTAAATGTTAAGCCTATCAGAGCCACTGATCACGAGTGCCATGTTTTATTCACTCAGGGTTAATGAAGATGGGTGTAATTTCCCATCTAGAAACCGATGCAATCTGCAAGACAGCCAAAAAGCCAAAAGATCCTGCAAATCCAAATCTTTCACTGGATACCAATGCTGTTGATTATTAATGCCTTCTCTCTCCCTAAGATGTGCAAAAATGCAAAATCTTATTTTTGACTTCATCAGCCTATCCATTTCTCAAAAGACACAAGCCCAGAAGCAACCTTTGTTCCCTGCAGTATCTAACTAAAAATTTTGAATTGGCAGAAATATAATGGGCCTTTTATCAGTACTTTTCCCTACTTACTCTTCAGGCCACTGAAACCAATTATTTCTCATGTTCCATGACCACAAATGTCAGACACTAACTACTGCAATGAAACTCCATCATAATCTTTTAGAAAAAGCTAAGAATGTGAAGCCCACTGCATCTCCCCTTTCTCCTTGTCTGTTCTGGCAGGAGGAGTCTTCAAGAATTCCAGCAAGTCACTGAGCCATGATCTTGCTTCCTTTCCCAGAAACTATGTTGGCTTTCTTTTATCTCTTTTTATCTGTTAGCCCTATTTGCTCACCTCTACTCATTTAAACTTTCCCAAGAAATGAGGTTAAAAGAATTGTTCTGGATTTTCTGGACATTAAACAGAAAAACGTGAATTTGCTGATTCAGCAGGCCAATCCTTAGCCGAGCATTATCTCCACACCAGATGTTCTAAGGTGAGGCCAAAAGATGACCAAAATTATCCAAAAGACATCAATTCTGAGCAAATTATGAAGTTACCATCTTTTCTTTGGAAACAGTCTCCTGGGGAGTAAAAGAATCAGCTGGGATGGCTGACATGATTACTGCCTGTTTTCTGCATCATCCTTCTCTAGAGTTTGTCATCAGGGAGCAGCAAAGGCAGGTGCTGCTCCAAAAGGGAAGGGGAGCTGAAGTCAAGCATGATAAGGCAGGTAGATGCAGTGGCCTCACTGACAAAGGTGCAGTACCACTCCACCCAAGCAAGGTGAGCAGAGAGGTTCTTAGCAGAGCTTTCTTGAAGTGCTTTCCTCAAAGCTAGACACCTGAACCACTACCTAAGTTGGCCCAGGCAGCCAAATTCCCAGGAGGGCTGGGGAAGCACTCAGGGCCCTG
This sequence comes from Harpia harpyja, assembly GCF_026419915.1. NCBI lineage: Eukaryota > Metazoa > Chordata > Aves > Accipitriformes > Accipitridae > Harpia > Harpia harpyja. The sequence continues at coordinate 19,466,367 of NC_068953.1, read as the reverse complement.
ACATTTGCCATCCCCATAATGCAAATGCATCCTGTATCCCCCTGAACTGCCATGGTTCACAATCCTACATGTTAGTGCAAAATTATATGATAAATCATCTTAGTCTTCTCTAACTGCTTCATCCTTTTTCTTAGCTTCCTTGGTGCTTCTCTAAATGTCTTTTCCGCTTCTACAAGCAACAACTACTGAAGGAAGTTTAGCTCCTCAATCACTCACTTTTTATGACCTACCATTTAATAAACCGCAGGATTCACAGTGTTAAAATACAGAATCCTTGTCCAACAGTCAAATATAAAGGATTAAAAAGAGAGAATGCTGAAATATGTTGGAATTTTATTTAGATGGCATGATTTTTCAGGTGTAGGGTATCCAGATAAATTTGCATTTAACATTTAAATTCACTTCCACTATGGGCAACAGAGTATTTATACCACTTCTAACGGCCTAGTTGAGACCTCCAAGTAGGTGAAATTTGCTCACTTTTTCATTTACGACTATAGCACAAAACAGTCACAGCTGATCAGCTTGGAGTCAGGAAACTATTAAATACAATTATATCACTTACAGTTTGCTGCATTGCAACCATTACTCAAGTGTGGGACAGAACCTCTAAAAATAAGACTGTATTTTTAGATGCTTAAATACAGCTGTGACCACAGATCATGAAGCAGTCATCTTCTTTAGCCCCTCAATTTTGCTGAACTGTGAATACAGCGCAAATCTAACTATGAAGTGGGATGTCCCTGTAAAATACTGATTTTGCCAACAAAGTGTAGGTGCTTCTCTCTAACACACGATGGCAAGCCATAGTCTGTGCGTTCTTGGGTCAGCTCAAAATTTCATCACCTCTCCCACAGCACCTGCCATTAACATTGATCTTGTACGGGATCATAGCTGGAGCACACTTCCTACTGCATTTTCAGCATGCTGGTAAACACAGGGAAGATTTTCAGTGGTGCAAAGTCCTGTTACGTGCCCAATTCCTATTTGCATTATGTGTAGCACAATCACAACTGAAAGACTTGGGGCTTGTGCTGAGGCAGTAGAAGTAGGAGAACTGTTAAATAAAAACAAACAATATTCCAAGGACTAAAACTGACTTTCAATCTATTGAGTGAACTTGGTGTAGCAAAATCCTTCCAGGACCAGACACCCCGCAAAACAGGCTAGGTATTATACTAGGTCATGTTACCAGATGGTTAACCAAAGTCGAAAAAAACCAAATGGAAATCAGTGCAGGTCAAGCTTCCTTCTCGGGGACAGTGTGGGGGGAAGTTTTATGCACACTTGCCAGTGCTGTTTTCTTGGTTATCACTAGTAAAATCTCATCTCTATGTTATTTAAAATTTGCTCTCAAAATTGCATTTAGTCTTGGCAGCTGCAAGACGAAAGAAATGTAAAAGTACAGTAGGCAACTGTCCTTCATTTCCTTCCTTTACTCTTACATATCCTGTGTGCAACTGGAATGCTTCTATTTGATTATCCAGTGGAGCAAATGCTACAATGAATGCAATCATGCCTTATTACCCTACATGTCTGTAGCCTATTGCGCAGCTATGTACAGATGTTTTTACACAGCTTGGTTTTTTAGCTACAGGGTCTATAAAACAATAGAAACTATCTGAAATGTTTTCAAGCCAGCAAAGGATAAAGGCACTGTAAAGCAGTCAACTGGATAAAAGCCATCTTATGTCTGACAGGAGGAGAAGAAAAACCTCAGAGGTTTCTCAATTATAATGCATCAGCTTTCTTAAACAATATGTGGCTGCAGTCTACAGCAAACTGACCAGGCTGGAACATGTAAACAGAAGTAAAAAGAAAGACTCAAGCAGTGGAAAGAAGAAACACAAACCTCTGGCCTGTTGAAGGGTTGAATCATTACTTTACTGACCTGAAGAACTGGCTGCTGCCCAAAGAAGCTGAGTTTCCACTGGGAAGGCCTGAGAAGAGGTAGCATTGCCTCCAGCTGAGGGGCCTGGACTGAGACTCAAGAGCTGTGGCTTAGCCCCCAGCCAGCTCTGTCCTTTGGCATGTCCCTTCACATCTCTAGGCTTCATTTCCTCACTCAGTACAATGGGGATAACAGTTCTGATCTCTTTGGTAAAGAGCTTTGAATTTTACTGAGGAAAAGCCCTATTTTCAAATTCATTTCCTTCTCCTCTCAATAAATTCTTTTTTACAAATAAAATAAAATGCAAAAACCCCTCAATGTATTGTTTAATGGCACAGGTCTATCAGGGAGGCACCGTGAATTAACAGGTATGGCACTGGATTGGAAGTCAGGATGTGCAAAATCTGTTCCCTGCTCTTGGATAAGAAAGAATGAGCAACTGCTTTTATGACTTCCATGTTTTCCCTGTCCACCTGGTTTGAAACATGTCACAGCAGCAAATTCTGCTTTCTGCTGCAGAGAACCTTGGGTTGGCATTTCTAGCACAGATAACAATAGCAAGCAATGGGTTATTTGTAGCATACTGACAGCAGGTTTGACACTGTAGAAAACAAACATCATTTCTCTTTCCACAGCCTTATATTATAAAAGAGAAAGGAGGAAGCAGGATGCGCTATGCAAGCAGAAGAGATGATTTTATTTATGTTCATTCTTGCGAGAATCCCCCAGAGAAACAAATCCTCAGCAAGGGGAAGTGATGGAACTGGGGTGTGAAGCTGGTGAAGCAGTGCAGAAAGCATGTAAAATCTGCAATCTGCAAGTCTCCATTTACATGGATGAGGCAAGAGACAACAGCAGAAATACTATAAACCCCAAAAGACAGACATGGTCTGTCCACAGACCTAATATAATGAGATTGTTCTGCTCATGTCTGCCTCAAAGGCTTCTCAGCTTCACACACACAGTGGCAAGGAGCAGTTCCAGAGCTTTTCTTGACACTTGTTTGGCAGTGTGTGCTTAGCTGGACATCAATTCTGCCGTCAGCTTGTCTGTTTGCAAACACAATGACCACTTTTAGAGATAAACAGCAGAGATACCTTTAAATCGTGATTAAATAGTATTTAGCCATAAGCAAAGCCTTGGTTCTTAGGCAGTGTCTCACAAATCATCTCTAATTTAGAAAATAATTGGGGCAGAAAACTGCCTAGGAAATAAAACTATAATTCAGAAGTTCTAGCATAGTATATTTAGGTGAACCAAAACCATAAGAACTGCCTGTCAGGCAAAAGAAAAAGGAACACTAAAAAATTATGTTTCTGATTGTTTTTTACTCCATGCTAGCAGGAAAATTTACTGAATTTCTTCTGCAGCACACTATCACATAAACTCATTGGGAACTGTTAGTTAAAACAGTAATAACGAGTCCTTTTCCCTACAATGATTGCATGTCAAAGCCCCAGATGTAGGAAGGGGGTGAGGGGTAAAAAGATGGGGAAGGGAACGTCTTATGCAGGTATCTGCCCTTTAAGCTAGGAGACTGAAATTCCCAGGTGCTTTGTGTACATGTCAATATAATTTCACACAGACATAAATGGCCCTGGAATGGAATGCAGCACATGTTTGCACCCGTACCAGTCAAACTGCACAATGATTTAGCGCATAAAGTGAGTTATGACATGGAGTTGAAATGAAAGAATAAAGTCAGAGTATCAGAATAAATATCAACAAAGTTGTAGCAAATATTTTCACTTGTGACATACTCCTTTTAATAAAGGCAACAGAAAGGAGCTTAGTTACACACCAATTTGACATTACGCTAGGATTTGGTTTGGAGTCCTGGGTGCCTGATGGGAAAGTACCATAACAAAATTCTTGTAGCCAGTGAGTTTTCTGAAGATATCTTTCATTCAAATAGTAATCAGCACCCACCTTGTACAACGACAAGATGTGATGGCCTGAAGGATATTTACTGAGAAATATGTTGCCTGGTAAAGCAATACTATGGTTCCTTTCCACAGCATTTTAGACAGTTGTTCTCTTGTTCATTACCATGAACTGTTAATAAAACCATGGGAGAAGGTAAAGTTTTCAAGCTAAGATAAGATCAAACGTCCTGCACCAACTTTGGGTCAAGTCACAATAAGGAAGACAAAAACTCTGGCTTAAAGCCTTACTGGAGGGTCAAGAAAACAGAAAAGCAAGATTTAAGATCAGCGAAGATATGCAAACAAACAAAAGCAGGGTGGTAAACTGATAAGAAGATTTTGGACATGCTGCCTTACAGCTGACAAAGACTATGTACGCATTTCAGCAAGCCAGCTTAAATATCTATGAGCATTAATTACCAATAGCAGTTTGATGGTGAAGGAAATGAAAGGTCAGGTACAGAGCAGGAAGTGTGTTACTCCTCCCCCCTGGCAGTGTTTAGTTCCAAATTACTAAGAACAAGCTAGCTTCAAACATACACCACCACTGTGAGGCCTATTGTTTTATCTTGTGGGATGGGTGCTTACTAAGATGACAGACAGATAAATAATTGGAAAATAAAAGTGCTTGAAACACATTTGGGTGCTACAAAAGGAGAATGATGTATGGAGGGGAACTAATAAGGAACTGCTGGAGGTTTACAAAGAACAAAGTGTAGTAAACGTAGGGAAATTCTATGACCTCAGTGGGCAAGCCATGCGGTTAGCATGATGGAAGACAGACCATCCAGGCTTCTCCAGGGAGAGCAGCCTCTTAGTGTCCAGGCCCAGCTGAACAAAGAGAAGATGAAGGAACAAAATTGAGCAAGAGCTTCTAAGAGCTCTGAACTACCACCAAAGAGAAACAGACCCTTGGCAAAAAGGCAGGGGAAGGAGGTTAATCATGAGAGCAACTGAGGGTCTGTGATACTTCAGAGCTAGGGACTGGAAACACATGGAAGAGGGAACAATGACAAACGTACAGAACATCTGTCACTAACCCTCCCTCCACTAAACACTTTCATTTATTTAAATTATGCAAGTTAATTCTTGCCCCCAAGACTTGAAGCAATGTGTTGAGATAGCTAGAAATTCAGTCCATAACTCTCACAGTTTAATAAATTTTAAGAACAGAACAGACTGATCAATCTCTTGTTTTCTACAAAAAGGCCTTACAACAGGACCATATAAGCTCCAAACTAAGGACAGTATCTTGTGTTTGGCTACTGCATCTCTTCCAGAAAGACAGTCATTTTTCAGCTAAGGAGACCAAGAATCCACCACTGTCCTTACTATATGGAATAAATAAAGACAAACCTAAACAAGACTACTGAGCTGCAAAACTAACCCAAAGGCAAATGAAATTCAAATGTTCTACTTTCCATAACAATAAACAGAAAATAAGTCTCTATAAAACAATATCAGCACTTCACTCAACCAGCTACATTGCACACATTTTAAGTTTTCATATAAATCAGTGAGAAAGTTGATGTATTTAAAAATAAATATGTAGTCTGTTAAAACTGGCATGCCCAGCTTTTTTATTTTTTACAGACTGGATGGAAGGGAATGGATTGTGTATATATGGCCTTTGTTTGTATTTTCTGTTTTTCTTGTCTTTCCAAAAGCAAACTGGTCAGCTTCACTGTGGTTTCTACTGGGTTTTGTTTTCTATCACAGACTATTGTTTCTTTGCAAGATTTTAAAATATTTCAGTGATTTTGAATGCTCAAATAGCTTAATAGACATGTCAACTGATTTTCAGAAAGTACAAAGGACCGTCCTCGGGATATCAGGCTTTCCAAAGATGTCTCAGGTACCCCAAACCAACTAGTCTCTCTAGAAAAAACCTCAGCCAGATTTTTGACAAAGGCCTAAAGGAGGGTTGCATGTCTCAGACAACATGTAAGAACAGGACCAGGATCTGACCCCACTGAAATCACTAACAAAACTCTCACTGAGTCCAGTGTAAGCAGGATTTTCCTCTGGTCTTTAGCTGTGAGCCTGCGAACAGCTGGGCAAACGTGAAGCAGCCTGGCTGAAGCCATGTCCCTGAAACAAGAAGGAGAAGCGCACACAGGACACTGAAGCGAGGAAGAGCAAGGGTTACGGCAGCAGGAATTCCTGATTACTTGAGTGGTTGTGCTCATCCCAGTGCTTCTATTAAAATTTATGCAATCTTATATTACACTCACTTGGCAGACAAATTTTTTTAGTGGGAATTTGGAAGAGGAGAGATTGCTAGCTGGTGAAAAGAAATTGGAAGGCCGTTGTGGGTAGGGTGGGGCCTGAGAGATGGTAGTGATGAATATGCCCAATAGCACAGTTCTGCACTGTCTGGGTTGTGCAGCCAAGCATTTATTCCCTAGCAACCAAAAGGCAAGGGAAAAAGCCTTCCACTGCACTGTACCATGGCTCCCTTTAGTTTCATAAAGCTAGCAGCCTGAGTCTCCATTGCCCTACACAGCCACAAGTGACATAAAAATTTGCAATACTGCGAGGTCCCTTTCTTTCACAAACACCAAATCAACTTGACAGTGTTTCTTTAAGGGACATCTTAACCTACAGTATGTTCATTTTAATGCATTAAAGTGTGTTTGATTTTAGTCTGAAGGACAGTCCCAGCAAGGCTTTTGCTAAAGCCAGGCACTGCTTCTCTAATGAATTGTTTTAAGCAGCAGGTATTTCTATTTATTCTGGCATCAAATAAAAACCCGCCCTGGAATATACAGAAACATTCAACACGAACCACTATGGAAAATGTTTTTAATGTGAGAATTCCTTTTCTTTTCCACTCACAGCAAACCAGCTAGTCTTTTCCCTTTCCTTGGGGATTAATTCTTTGTTGTGACACTGTTAGGAGACTGGAATCAATATTACATAGGGAGGGGAGGAAGATTTAAATGAACAGTACACAGTACAGGCAGGACCAACCAGTTACTTGCTGTGGACAGGACGCGACCCGACTGCAGAAGCAAACGGCCAAGGAAAAGGTAAAAATGTGCAGTCCTTTATTCAGGTGTTTTATGTGGAATAAAAAAGGGTTGAAATCTACTTGGAGACATAGACCAAATGCCTTGTTTGCAAAATGTCGGTATATTTGGAAACACTTTACTATGATAAACTCATAAGAAGAAAGCAGGGTGTAGCTACAAAGGGAAGGAAATTGGCTAATAGCATCATAACATACAGCTTTCTGGTACTTTTCACCCATAGCTCTCTACACACTTGAAAGAAGGAAAGGACTAAGAAACGAACACACTGGTACAGCAGAAGGATGTCATCTTTGCAGTCATCCAGCAGTGCAGTGGCAAAACCAAAACCCAACTTCCCCATTCATGTATCAGTGTTTGGAAGGCTCAAGAAAAAGGACACAAATTATGGAAGGATTTATAATCTTCAGGACTCTCAGTAAGCTATCTTTGAGCCCTTTAATTAAAGCCAGCCAGGAGATGGGAATGTTTTTCACAAAACATTGATTCACTTGTGGAAACAGTCTGGAAAACTGTGTTTCTCAATCACCTCCGCTCTGATGCTCAGTTTTCTCCAGGCAGCTATTCCTTCTACTAAACCTGCCCATCTGCAGTATGTACACTATACTCTGCTTTCTCTTCCCCGACATCAAGCCGCAGAAAAGCACATGTGACTGTAGCAGAGGTAAAGACATTTTTAACCAGGGCAATTTAAGGATATTTAAGACACATTCTCATTTTCCATTTCCCAATTCCACACTGCCCCCACTTTTATTATTAGCTGAATACAGGGAAGCTTCAGCTTGGATCTGGGGTAACATGTACACTGAGGAATCAAGGCCAAGCTTTGCCTTGAAATATGCAGGATCATTCCTAACTAACCGTAAAGCTGCTTATTTGGCACTAGCAGTGGAAATATTGAACGAAAGGGGCATTCTCAATCTGCTTATGTCACAGAAAGGTTGGATTCTGACAACGTGCAAGGCTCCAAGCTGCAGCCTGATATTAATAGCTAGACATTAAACTCTCAATTTGGCTGGCTTAGAGGCAGCTCAATTGGAACAAAGATTTTTCTGCAGGAAACGGCAGATCTGGTTAGAGTCACATCACGAGAGATGAGTCTGAAGCAGCAGCAGACTGCAAACTTTTTGACCAGTGTGTGACAAGGCTGTGTCCCGCAAAGCAAACCGTCCCTGTTCAAACTGCACAGCATATTGGAGGTCCCGCAACTGAGGCTGTTGAAACACAGTTGTTGCAAATGTATTGCACACAGGCATATTGTTTTCCTTCTGTCCACCTCCTTTTGAATTCATTAGTTCTTACAGCTAACTTAGACAACCAATTGGGGCAATAAGCATTCACAAATTATTTCTTAAACAAATGTGGTTCTGTTTCTTGATGCAGCCAGTGGGGTATCACCCCACAAAGACATACCTACATATTTTCACCATTTTTGAGCTTGTTTCAGCCATTATGTAACCTTCCACACTACCTTGGCAGCTGGGCCAAGAAAATTTGAACGAAGTCCCCAGAGCAACTGGTTTCAGTGAGGGGCCCCTGCCAGAATACAAATACAAACCTCCTGCTGCTGTTTTCTCTCTGTGTCTGCATGGCAGGCAAAGATTCCAGACAGGTTTTTCAATATGGATCTTTTTGAGCACAAATGAACACCTCTTATAAGCCATTTAAACTTCATAATCTCACTTCCGAACAACAGCTGGGCCTCAATACTTCCACCAGGGAAAGTTTTGCTTCCATATTTCTTACAATATAAAGAAAATAAAGGCACTGTCACTAAAAAAAAACCATTACCTACAGCACTCTGAGTCCTCTTATTTCAGTACACATAATCTAACAGATTCTTTATAGTCTCTTAAACATGACTAAGCAACATTAGATTCTAGACTTGTATTGCATCATATACTCAAGGACATCACACTGCTTTGTATGAGAACTTCTTAAGCCATGCAATCTCCTGTAGCTTTGCACTCAAAATCCTCATTTCACAGAGGAAGACAGAAGCATTCAGCATGTAAGTGACTTGCCAAATGACACACAATGAGTCAATGCCAGAGCTGGGAATAGAAATCAGGAGTACAGAGTCCAGATTCTCTGCCTTATATAGAGCAGTAGCCCCAGTCTCCTAGTTTAGGAGAGTGCCTGCTCACCAGAAAGATGTTTCTTCCTTTACAGGATGGCAGTGTACCACATTGCAATGGCCAACTTTATCCATAAGCAGGTATGAAAACACATATGCATCTGCTGAGACCATGTTCTTCATCTATAAAGGCGAAGTATAAGACGAGAAATGAAAGCAAGTTGCTGTTCTAGAGAATTTTGGGGAGTGCTATAACCTCAGCATCACCATCAAGACCAAATGGATGTCGCTCTTTGGACTAGCTTCTTGCTTTTGCAGGCGGTCTTGCTGATTTGGAGGGGACAATCTGGCAGCTAGAGTGAGGAATAGGAATTTGGCAACAATAGAGACGGCTGAAACATCAACATAATTCTTCATAAAGCAATATGGTATATGAATGGGCATCGGCCTACTTCAATTGTTGCGCTGATATTAAGCCCAAGTAAAGGCCATGTTACACTGCATATATATAGGGCACAGAATGCTGGGTACTAAAAACCTACTTCTCTACAACCGACACCTCTTTTTCCCTGTTCTGACTGACTAAGGAAGAAAACTGGAGGATCTTTCACACAGTTAAAATTTAGTACTACCAACACCAACCACTTTCTCAAACCAGTTGCATGCCACAGATGTACATTCCTTAATTTATTCTTCCTCTGCTGTGAGACATATGCAAATGACACAACAAGGCCAAATTCCCTTCTGGTCTAACATCTGTAATGTGAATGGATTACATATGGGCTAACTTTCATCAGTAAAGAAAAATCACATAGTTATATCACCAATACAATACCTTTGGCAGAGAAAGAGGAATGAAGCTAATACAGTGCTATATTCATCCACAGAAGGCAGAGACAATGATCTCTATATAAATCACAAGTATATAATATATTCAAGGTATCAGACACATTGTCCATAATTAACAGATACTGTCCTCTGGGCTTAGGTCACACATAAGGACTCAGAAACATGAAATATCTGTTTTATGGATAGGAATCCATTAAAATCCAGCATTCCAATTTCATATTGCACCATCGCATTACTCCTTAGCAAGCTGATGACCAAAGGAATTGGTTCTCTTTTTCAGGCTCTACCTCCAGCCACTATGCATAAGAAGTATTTCTCAAGGCAGAGACAGATGAGATATCAGAGTGCAGTATAACTTGAGTGGACTTCATTCAGATTGCAGCCCTACCAGAATAGTTCCTTGTTTTATGGTTTTGAAGAAAACTTTCAAAATATGCTAACAGTATATACAACACAGAGTTAAGGGCCTAAATTGTAGATGATCTGAAACAACTGCAGTAACTTGCCAGTTTGGGTACAGGCAATAATGCTTGAAAATCGATGTTATCAAAATATTTACTTATTTCAACAGTATTTAAGAAAAGATGGTATCATATGTTGGAGGATTTCATCTGTACTCAGGGATAAGGCACACTGCCTCTGGGTTCTGACAACAGAAACAGTGGGGCATAGAAAATGCATAAGTGAAGATGCTAGTGCTTTGCTGCCACATAATGAAACTGTCAGGGGAGAAGGAAGGAAAAGTAGGATTGAAGAGAGCAAAGAGGCCAGACTGGTTTTGTCCCAGGAACATTCACCTTCTAAATATCTTGGAAAAACTATGCTGAAAAGAGTAACAAATGAGTTTAATCTTTATTGCTCTGATCTTCCACTTTCCCCACTGCAGCCACAGCCTGCAGCAAGTCGCGGCACAAGAAAGTACTTGGGTATTGTAAGAACAGAAAAGAAGTCATAAAAATATTTCCTTAGTCATGCTGTCTATGGTAATATAATTCCCTGAATAGAGATCTTCAACAATACTGTCTTTAAAAATGGAAAGAGCTCTGACCTTAGTCAGCATGTGTCTTCCATCAGCTTCTCTCTCTCTTTTTTTTTTTTTTTTAACTTCTTTATTGTATCTTACCACAGCCATGTTCAGATGCAGGTACACAGTATAAAAACTTTCGTCAGTGCAAGTGTGTTTTCCACTGGACACAGAATAAATGCATTGTGAGGGATTCTGACTGGAAAGAAAACTTGGATGTACAGGCCAGTCCTTGCTCATGTTTGAAAAGAAAATGTATGTATTTTTCAGCTCTGTATTTCCTCCTTTCACCTGATCAGTCTCCACAACACAGAGAGGGAAGGACCTGCATTCTGAGATGAGACTTCTGTAGGTAGTTTCAGAGCTCCTACTGAAGGCACTTTCTCCCATGCTCTTTCCTCATCACCCACTATTGTCAGCATAGCAACCCCTGGTCTGCAAGTGTCTCTCTGAACACTGGAGTGTAAGATCAGCTGAAAATCAGGATCCATTCCAAGTTTACATAGAATGTAAAGGGGCCGCTTGACTTTGAGGCAAGCCTAAAAAAATCACGTAATCATCATAGAGAGGATGTTGAGCTATGCCTCCAAACACTGCTGCTACTGTGGTGATTAAAAAAAAAATACCAGAACAGACACAGTGAAGGTAACTGCTAACCTAAGTTAAATACATAAATAAATAAAGTATTTAATTTGTGGGATGTAAGGACCGTGTGTATCCAGGGTTTGGATAAGACTAAAGGCAGTTAGGAAGTAGGAGGAGTAGGAGGCAGAAAAGCAGATTTAACTTGGCTATCCTACAATGAGGTATTCTTCTCTGATGTCTGAGTGCCCGTTTGATATGGGAATGTTACACAGGTTCTTACGATGGGAAATATATTCATTAGTTAGCAAATTCTTGGTTTAGGTGAGAGAACACTGAAAGGAGCATCATACAGACACACCGAAAGACAGTTTCTTAACCTCCACTTATCTAATTCTACATCCGCTCCAAAGTAGAAATACTAAGATTACTTCCTGAACTCAGAGACCTCCAGTGCGTAGAAGGGGTTAATATTTAATGGCTTATTTATAGTTCATACCTTGCTCAACTAATCCATATTTGCATCACAGAGTTATACAGAATAGAAAAAGTAACATCACAGCAAACAAAAAAATGAAAGATTGCACAGAAACCTCCTCTTAGCATAGAGTTGGCTATCAAAATACTCTCCCCTACTTCTTTGACTTACCCACAGTGTCACAAGGCTCGTCTTTGTGTACGCAGAAATCTGTCCTAAAAAGAAAAACAGAACAGAAGTGAAATGTATCCTGTGCCTCCAGACTTCAGGCTAGGAAAAAGCAGTGATGCATGACTCACGTATCACGGGTATTGAGGTTTGGGGTTTGTTTTTTTTTTTAAAACTGCTGTGCAGTCTACCCGATGACAACACAGATAGCAGCATTGATTGCTACTGCAAGATTACAAGCAATTATGTGAATCAGCTGCACATACTACAGCCCAATTTAACAGACTTAAGATTTAGCATGTAAAAGAGTACTGCCTCACGCTATGATGTCAGACTTCTTCAGCCACTGGATTAAAACTGAGTCTCTTATTTTCACAAGGGAACCATAACAAAAAGGAGCAGACACCCTGTGATGCAACAGCACCATCAAAAGTGGCAGGAGGAGATATGTGGGGACACTGCCTGGAGACACAGAACTGATCATGTATACCCAGAAATTCTCAGTTCTTCAGTTTTTTTCTTCTTCCACTAGAATAGAAAAGGACAAGAAAGAAGCAGGACTAAACAGAGAAAGACAGATGTTGACAAAAAAGAAGAAAGAGATTTTCAGGATTTGCCAGGTAACAGCTAGGTGAATTGGCTTCAGTTAAATGTATTACAGTCAGATTTGCCATTTTATGATTTGAATCCAACACAGGTTCAAGAGACTTCATTTGGTCTCTGTTACTCCCCCAAATCTCATCCAGTCTCCCCAGATCTCATCAAGGCAGGAAGAGATACTACATATGCCACTAGCACCCACAAATCAACCAGGGATCCATGGAGCTGTATTAAACAGAAACAGAATAAAAAGCCTTGAAGATCACCATCTAAGCAATGACACTTTATGTGAGAAGATTTTGTAAATGAGATTCCTCATGACAGAAAAAAGAGGTGTGGGAGGAAAAGTATTTTATAACTAAATTAATGGTTTGAATACATTTCAATAAGCACTTAGACCTAAACTTTTAGGAGCTATCTTTACCAGACCTACTTTGCAGTGCAATCTGCTATGAAGAGGAGCTAGAGAAAAGCATCACATGTGCTAAAACATTTCAGAAGTTCCTTAACCCAAGGGAAGCTGAGGAACCATAATCTCTATCATTATGGCTTTCCTCGCCCTGTGGGGAGGCTAGTGAGAGAATCATATTAGTACATTTGGAGTGTGTCATTTGAAATGCCTGAGTCCCCGGTGGGATTTTGAGGTTAAGAGTTTGGCAGGGGGAAGATTAAAAATACTTAGAGAAAGACAATACTTAGAGAATACTTAGAGAAAGATAAATACTAAGAAAAAGATAAAAATAGAGAAATATTAAAAATACTTTCTTCTTGAAGAAAAAATATGAAACTAGGGTTTATAGGAAAAGGGATTTAAGGCCCAGGACTGTAGCTGATGAACCCAAATCCTTCACACCAAACTCCTTTGAAAGTCACAAATCAAGTTGTCAAGGGCTTGAAAGGAGAGAAACAACAGCTATTACCACCTCTTGTTAAGCAGACACTGAAAACTAACCATACTTCAATGCAGAAAAAACCATAACAACCATCAAAGTGTTAAAAAATCAGATAGGAACAAAACAAAATCAGAAGCTACGACCACACACCAGCCCCAGCTTTCATTTTTCACCGCAGCCTTACTGTGTCTTGACACCTTGGCATTCCAGCCTTTCCAAAGAAGACTAATGACAGTCTCCTGACGGAGCTGGCACAAGCATGCCTGTTTGAGTTCCCAGAGCCAACTTGACAGAGGTTTATTTAAGGACTTATTATGTTATATAAACTGGTAAATCAAACAGATGCTTTTCTTGTGACAGGAGGCCATTGCTAGTAAAGCATCTCTCTTCAGGGGCTGGCCAGCTCTGCAAATAAAGCACAGCAATTTTGCTCCTTGCACTGTTGTACACTGAAAGCTGTCTGGCACTTCCAGGCAGCTCCCTGGAGAAATTACCACCATGCCATAAAATGAGGGGTCTCGTAAACGATCCAGCGCAACTTGCAGACTTTCCTACAGAGGTACAACAATCCTTCTGTAGAGAGTGTTGTGATGCTATCTAGTCAGGGAAGACTTGAAACAAGTCAGCAAGAAGAACTGAATGCAGCTGCCCAATTCACGGCATGCGGGCCTGCAAGTATGAAACCTCCTCAGCCCATCCTTTAAACTGTCATAAACACGAGTCCAAGAAACACCACCCTTCTATTCAAAGATTGGGTACCAAAATGCTAGGATTTAAATCATCCAGACCTATTGTAAACTTTTTACCCCCATGTATTGGTTTTGTGTGGCAAGGTTTTGGTAGCGGGGCGGGGTTACAGGGGTGGCTTCTGTAAGAAGCTGCTGGAAGCTTCCCCTGTGTTCGAGAGAGAGCCCATACCAGCCGGCTCTAAGACGGACCCGCCACCGGCCAAGGCCGAGCCAATCAGTGATAGTGGTAACGCCTCTGTGATAACTTTTTTAAGAAGGAAAAAAAAGTTGGGACGGAGGTATTCGGCAGCCGGAGAGAGGAGTGAGAACATGTAAGAGAAACAACCCTGCGGACACCAAGGTCAGTGAAGAAGGAGGGGGAGGAGATGCTCCAGGCGCCGGAGCAGAGATTCCCCTGCAGCCCGTGGTGAAGACCATGGTGAGGCAGGCTGTCCCCCTGCAGTCCATGGAGGTCCATGGTAGAGCAGATATCCACCTGCAGCCCGTGGAGGACCCCACGCCGGAGCAGGTGGGTTCCCGAAGGAGGCTGTGACCCCGTGGGAACCCCACGCTGGAGCAGGCTCCTGGCAGGACCTGCGGATCTGTGGAGAGAGGAGCCCACGGAGCAGGTTTTCTGGCAGGACTTGTGACCCCGTGGGGGGCCCATGCTGGAGCAGTGTGCTCCTGAAGGACTGCATGCCGTGGAAAGGACCCATGCTGGAGCAGTTCGTGAAGAACTGCAGCCCGTGGGAAGGACCCATGTTGGAGAAGTTCATGGAGGACTGTCTCCCGTGGGTGGGACCCCACGCTAGAGCAGGGGAAGAGTGTGATGAGTCCTCCCCCTGAGGAGGATGAAGCGGCAGAAAATAACGTGTGATGAACTGACCGTAAACCCCATCCCCGTCCCCCTGTGCCGCTGGGGGGTTGGTAGAGAATCCGGGAGTGAAGTTGTGCCCGGGAAGAAGGGAGGGGTGGAGGGAAGGTGTTGTGAGATTTGGTTTTATTTCTCATTACCCTACTCCAGTTGATTTGTAATCAATCAAGTTAATTTTCCCCAAACTGAGTCTGTTTTGCCCATGACGGTAATTGGTGAGTGATCTCTCTCCTATCCTTATCTCGACCCACAAGCTCTTTGTTATATTTTCTCTCCCCTGTCCAGCTGAGAAGGAGGGGGAGTGATAGAACAGCTCTGGTGGGCACCTGGCGTCCAGCCAGGGTTAACCCATCACACCCCAAAATCTGTGGCCAAACAGAAAAGCACATCCAAACCTTTAGGCACAAATTAACTTGGTGGGTCTCAGTCTTCTGCCAAAGGCAAGCAGCCACCCCATCACAAAACCTATATACTGAAACTCCTACAAGTCCTTTCCTGGCAATCAGAGGGGAGCCAAAGACTGAAAAGGCATTAAGAAAGATCTATCTCACCTGTGGAGCAGACACACCAGTGAGGTAAGATGGCCCCATCATGGCATTGAAACTGATCTGCTTTTAAAAAGGTTTCAATCACAGGTCTCTCTGGCACATTTTTGAGCTTGACTGCATCTGTATTTTTGAAGGGAGAGCTTGACATGGATGATACTATAATGACACTCCAAGAATATAAAAAAGATATCTTAATATTCACTGCATGTGCAGAGGTCTCTTACCACAGAGACATAGTTTTGTTAGCAGAATCCTTTATAGAGCTATGTTGGAATAAAACTCTTACTCCAAGAGCTGCAGTTCAAATCCAAGATCTGACCTTATCACACTAAGTCTTGGATAATATATTGAAATCACATGCTGTAGCTGTGAAGCAATTTTACTCTTCGCTTTTAGCCACTGACTGAATCAAGCAGGACGTGTGTTCTCACCTTCTAGGGACCTGTGAAATTCTCTGTCATCATCACTTGTGGTACTGAACAGAGTGTTTCTATTAGCAGACTTAAACAATTCTTCTAAAAAAATGACAACAAGTCAATTGCTTTTGTTCAATAAAAATAGCCAGAAAAGAAGAGCTCAGAACTCCTCCTACAGTCACTCCTCCATCTGGCTCACATGAACTGGAAAAAAATACCTAACGGTGCTAAGCTAAATTCTGCAATTCAAGTCCTTCCTGTAAGAAAGAAGGACAGTAGTTGAACTGTGCAACATGAATAAGAAGTATTCTGTTTAATGGACACTTCCCAGCATCCTTCAAATGACATCTTTTGACCAGTTTAACCCTGTAGGGTCATAAAGCTAAAGGACAGAGGAAACTGGTACAGTCAAAAACCTGCCAAAAAAAACTTTCCACATCCATATATACATTTAGTAGCACTATGTGCCCAGTTTCCTCGATGCACATTGAATTGCTTCACTTGCGCATTTAATGGGAAGGCAAAGGGCTGGAGAGATGTGGAAGGGAGGAGCAGGCTGCAAATGGAATAACCACACCAGTATGTCAGGAAAAAACCAAGTCTTTGCTTAATGACAGCTCTGAATTCTGTTCCTATCAGTGTTTTGTCATTCTTCACTCTACTATCATATCACCTATAGTCTAAGAAGTGACCCAAACACCTACAGCCAGGAGGTGGGGAGAACATCAGTATGTCTGAAGATTTCCTAGGGAATGCAAAAGACAGAAGATCAAGAGGGGGAATGTGTTTCAAATAAGACATGCTTCTAAGATCACTAAGATACAGATTCTGCAGACAGAAGTTATTCTGGTCAGCTGCCCATTAAAACATGAAGTACATTATCCATAGATGCCAGAGATCTGAATTTCTGCAAGTTCAAAAACAGAACTTGAACAAGAAAAGTCTGATGACTATAGAGACCACAACGCTATACTCAGACCTTCAGGGCTCTAATAGATTATTCCCACTGTCTCATTTATTTACTGGACAATTGTACATCTTATTTCACAGACACAGAATGCCTCTTACCTGGAACTCAATCAGGTGGACACTATTAAAATCCAATAGAGGGGATATTTGCCACCTAGGTAATCTACTTTTGCATACAAATGAGTATATGGGGAACATCAGTTAGAGGTGAAGTTTCAAAAGGCAAGCATGCCTTGGTGTTTTAAATGAACACAGCCAGATTGGAACCAGAGGGATTTCTTCAGAGGTTGACCCCAAAGAATCTGTTTCTATTCCTAAAACAGCTGCAGCTGCTGAAAATTCAGCTTCTGCTTTTTCTGGCGCAATTGCTTCTGCTGGACATGCTGTTGCTCCCATATCCTCTACCACTGGTCCATCTGTACAGTCTGGGGAGGGTCCAGGGACACACACACACACTTCCAAAGCCAAGAGTAGAAAACCTCATTTCCCTGATGCAGGAATCGGGCTGCTGGGCCAGAAGTCTTCCAAGCAATGCGGCATCCTCTATGCGGCAGAAGCGGGATGGGTTAAGGATGACAAGACACACCAAGAAGGAAGGAAAAAGACTACAAGTACACACGCTGGCCTATCAAACAGGAAAAACGCTGCTCTTATGCACAGTAGTGTGCTCCCTGGCCTGAGCCTTTCTCACAAAATCTGAATCTAGTTTCTAACCCAACTGAACCTGTACTTCTCCAGCTACTCTGACTGCAAAACCCTACAAATTCTTCCTCAGATGCCTGAGTCCAACTCATTTAGCCTGACATTATGCATTCAGTTTTATAAGCTGCGGAGAGACTGCACAGATTAAATGCTCCGCTCATTCCCTTCACCCTGTGCTTAGAGCACATCAGAAGAGATTCTGTATGCTTCACTTGTCATGCAGGACAACTGGATGCCCAGATGAGTTTAACAAAAATGTTAGTTATTTATTTAGGCCCTGATCCAATGAAGCACATGCTTAACTATAACCAGGATGTGCAGCCCATTGACTTCAAAAGAACTATTCACCCTGTCTAAAATGTTAAGTATCTGCTTAAGTGCTTGGTTGGACTACACTGAATACAGATGAGAGGAAAGGATTTGGGGGAACTGCACACATGTCTGTGAAGGTGCATTCTTAGGCACTTTGCTGGCCCCATGCCCACCTCACCAGCTATTTTACTGAACACTCACCAAAATCCCATGGACAGTTTGCAATGTGACTATTAACACAATAGATTACTACAATCAGAATGGCAGTTTATGCAAAAACATGTATTTCTACTTACATTGTTGGCAGAGAAAAAAAGGTGAAAGAGGTGAACAATACTGAACTGCAGTACAGACATTTCTTTTCTCAAATTGGGGAAGAAGGGAGTAGGAAGTAGTGTTTTTATAGCACGTACAGCATCAATTTTACACTATATTTTTGTGCTCACTTTACATATTTAGAGATCATTTCTATAACAATGCATTCTTCATTTACATCTTAAAATATGCAATCAACTTAAAAGACCATGAATTTGCTACTCAAAATTTATGGTAACTGTGAGGAACATGGGACTTGTATTGTGAGGTTGAGCTCAGGTAGTGTAAACTTAGAGGAAAAAGGACTACAGGTTAATAGGGACAACACCCTTTTTGCTTAATTTATCTGGGCCATACCCTGATGTCTTTAATACTTCAATAGGTACAGAGCTGCAGGCTGCAAGGAATTTTGCTGAAGTATTCATACACAAATTATTTCACGTCTGAAATAAATGCAGCAGTTCTCAAACATACAAACAAATTAAGAATGGCACTCCTCCTCTATCTCAGTTGTGATAGAGGAGGGGTGTTAAAGTGTTATTTCCTGGGGCAAAAAGAGAGAAAATTAATTTAGTTTATGGTATTCATCTCTCACTCTCTTTAGGAGATAACTCCCTCACCATCTCCCCACTACTGACACACTGTCTGCTCCTCTCAGACTGTTCAGTTGATTCATACCTACTTACACACAGAACACTTGTTCTCACCTGCGTTCTCAATTCCACAGCTTCTTTCTTCTAGGAAGAAGGCTTTATGCTCTAAAACCTCATCTATTTTTTTTCCATTTATACCCACTGGTGTGAGAAAAAAGTATCACCTGTGCTACAGCCATGTCTTGCCTGTACCCTGACTACGACATGATATAGTGACCATGACTACAACAATGCTCTGGTTCAAAAGGAGAGATGCTTTTGCACAACCTTTTTAAGTGTACACAGAAACAAGAAAAATCACTTTCATCTGAGGCATCTGAACCATCTGAACAGCATGTAGGTAGCAGATGTATCATCATCAACAGATCTTTTTCTTAGATTACTACTAGACCAGATAACCCCGTCATTGACTATGGGCCATTATTGGTTGAAGTAAACTGATAAACCAGACCTTACTATACCTGGTTACAAAAACAGCAGCATCCACAGGAGGGGTGTCATCCCTTGCGCCGGGAACCTGGTTGTTACCAAGGTATTTTGCCCCACCATATTCTTCATTTTGCCATTGACAAAAGCTCTCCAGAGACCTCTCTCCATGATGCCCAATAGACAACTTCGCCTTTTGGAAAAAAAAAAAAAAAAAGATATACAATAGAAGAAATATCAGTCACAGTCTACATAGAGCATTAGACCTCTGATGAAAAATCAGAGGCTCAAAGATATAGATGTGATAGAACAGAAAGTGCAAAACCAGCTTCGTCTGAGCAGGTGAACTAGGGACTTTGGAATCCACACTGACTCCTGTCATTTGATCTACAGAACAAACTCCATCACCTGGCAGCAGTCATAAGCTTCTAATACAGCACTACATTCAAAAGTCTTGTAAGTCTGGAAGTTATATATTTGATACCAGAGCCATATAATATTTAACCTTTGTAACAGTTAACTCCTGAGACTGGTTTGCAACTATAAGCAGACGAAAATTTACCAGGAAGGATAAATGAAAGGACTGTAGCTCCTTTCACTCCCACAGCCCTCTATACTTCTCACATGGTGAGAAGTATACTGCCTGGTGAAGCGTGGCAGGCACTACTTACAACTTGTTTGTGATCATGTGGCCAGGCATGCCCCACTTCCCCCTCCCACCCCAGCACAGGGATCCTGCCCTGCTTGTGAGACTACCACAGTACAATCATAGCAGCAAGGTAAAAATGAGTTAGAACTCACAGGACGGTTGCGAAGGAGGACTAGTTTGGTCACTCGAATGCTGACTTTAATTCCAAGACTTTGATGTTGAAACATATTGTACACCTGTCAAAATGCAAAGAAAACATCCATAGTACATCAATAACAACACCAAGACCTAGTAATAGTTGAAGGAACTAATTGTGACTAAAGTTAGACATTTGTCCTTCAAAAAACTGTCCCAAAACAAACTCAAATGGGTTACGCTACTACACTCAATAAAACAAAGAATTTTTAAGAGCTACTGTGTTACCACTCTAAGAGTTCCACATACTACAGTGTAGCTAAAATACTTGCAAAAACCAGAGTAGGTTTGCTCCTACCATACTGCCCTGGGCTTCACCACGTGACCAATTTGTCACAGACTAATCTGAGCAAGATTCAGCACTCAGGGACAGAAAACATTAGAAAACAAAACAAAATAAAAAATACACAAGCTAGTTGCAGAAAGAAAAATACTTTTAACTGTAATAAACAAGAGAAACAACAAAGGAGCAACAAAGGGAAGGAGACAAATATTCCAAGGAACTCTAAACATAAACCAAAGTCTCAGGAACATGGACATACGTTATGAAGCATCCAACTAATATGGATCTTCAGCATTTAAATATCAGAGATATCTGAATGCAAGATGAAATAATGGTGTGTTTTAGACTTCAGGAAATAGAATGGAAAAGCAATTTCCCTCTGTTATTTTCATATCTTATATAAGAGAATAGTAATAAGGCAGCACATAATGACACAAGCCTCAGGAAATACAAAAATAGCACCGGAAACTACCTTACTACTTTCTCCAGATTTTGCATTCCAGCTCAGATACTTCACCTCATTTTTATAGGTTAGAACATAAGATCTTAATTGATGCCAGAATTTTATTCCACCCATTTCTCCATGTACAAATGCTTTAACTAGACTATATCAAAAAAGGTGAGGGAGTGGTTTATTTTAAAAAGGTGTAAAATACCACATAATAACCTTTGGATGAATACTGTATTCCCTACCCAGTCAAAAAAATAAAATCAAGACCACTGAAGAGAGACTCTTGACTAATGGGAGGCAGGATTTGGCTCCAGGTAAGCTATGTTCCTTACTCACAGCTCATTTGGCTAGAAATATCACACAGGCTCAGCTAACTTCCTACAACAAACCCAAGACATGAACACATTTTGGATATCATGTTTTCAATGCTTGGTATTTTTCCTATTTGTGCAAATACTCAGGAATGTGCTCAATGTAAGAGTGTTCTTAAGCTCTTTAGTGTTTGGGGTTGGATTTAAGCACACACGTAAATGTTTCCTATAATTTAGGCACAGATTGCAAGACAGACGCTACTCAGTATTTGACCTACTGACCTTCACTATGAGCACAATAAGCCATTTATCTTCCCTGCTGCTGGTATACAAATGCATACAAGTGCTGGTACTATTTGGTTAGCTCCAGGGTATGTTGGTAGAGTAGTTAAGGCCTCTCACTACAGAGCTGGGGGGATAAACTTGACACTTGCAGAGAAGAGCTCTGACAGTTGACCTATGTGTAAATGGAGACCTGGACATTCAGCTGAGAGGGTCAATGGGGCATCATGCTGATCAAGTCAATCTCTCATGTACCATTATAGACGTTAACGAACATTTGCCTGTAACGGATGCCTTTGATTTGCCTAGCTCGCTGCTAGCTCTGACCATCCCATAAAGTTTCTACTCATATAATGAGAGCACAACAAATAGGTTCTTATCATTAAGTCGAATGGATGATGGTGCTTGCCTTTCTATCAGAGCAGACAAGCTGCCTGCCTCCAGACCCAGCACAGAGAGATCCAACCACCACTGACTTCAAAAGGTAGTGTTCACTGGCAAAACTTGCATAGCAAGAGCCAGCTGCTGGAGAATTTAGCATACCATTTTGAAGGCTGTCAGCCCTTCTTTCTTTTCTCTTGTGCTCTCTGTCCTTGTATTTGCATCCATCAGTCATCTCAGAAGAGCTCAACCTAGCCAGCAGCAGCAGCAGCAACAATTTTTGCATTTGTATTTGCATCCATCAGTCATCTCAGAAGAGCTCAACCTAGCTAGCAGCAGCCACAATTGGATACTAATCCAAAAAGACACTAGGCATGCAAAAGAGGCTTGGCTTTGCTAGTTTATTCATGCTTTGTTTGCTTATTTTCTTAAATGGAGCCCAAAGAAGCCCCAGATTGATGGTAGTTTGTGTTGCCTAGAAGGAACAATAACGTTTCTCTCTGCTAAATAAGCCTGACTGGTACAAGTGGCTGTTCTACTTCAGCACAACTAAAGCATTCAAACACAACCCACCTAGAGAAGAGACAGACCCCTTCTCATCAGAGATCTGCTCCAGCTAGCTCTGCTTCCATCCCCCACTGTGACTGCCTCAGAGGCTGAACCAGACTTTTCAGTCCATGAGCTCTGACTGGATTAAAAGGTAGACGCTTGCTTCAATGCAGTCAGACCGGTTCCTTTGCGCTGCAATCAGTACTTTAATGTGTGTACAGGTAAACATACTGTAACTTGCCTGACACCACAGTGCTGGCCTACCAGAGTCTGATAATGACAGGTTGCTGATTATCGCTGTGGCACAAATCCAGGTGTATTAGCAAGAAGTGTTTCTCCTGGTGTTTTAGGATAGACAGTGTGCTGAATTTTGAAGATGTGGTGCAAGGAAAAGCAGCAGCACATATTCTGACCATGCTTACGAGTTTAACTACAAGAACAGATCTCTAAGTAGATGATTTATTGCTGGCAAAAGGCAAGAAAGTACGATAGCTGACAATACCCACATGTTGGGGTAAATAATTTCTTAATGAAATTTCAAAAATTTTTCTCAGAGATGGATAGACAGTTGCCAGAGTAACAGTAATTTTTTGTTTGTTTGTCTCATACAACTCTGCACTGTTCCTCAGGATTTAAAATGTGATCATAATAAGCTCAGCTGAAGAAGACATTAGCACTGTGACTTAAGATGGTCCAGCACCAGAACCGCAGGACACTGTCAAACTACCATATGTACAATTTCCAGTCGTCTTTCATGAACCAATCTGAAGAGTGAAGAGACATCTCCAGCTTCATCTGCCTCCCCTGATTCTTCTATTTCTTTCCCTGTTAGCAAAAAGCCCCCTGTATTATACAGTAAGGCCTACACAGATTTAGCTGGAAACTGTTCACAACCCACCCACAAATACACTTGTCGTTCAAAATGAGCTAAGATCTGCAGGCAAATTAGCAAGAAAACAGACCTAAAAGTGTGCCTGCAAATTGGTCTGCACAAACAAACATCACCACCCAAACAGCTCTTATTCATTAACCAAGTGACTACAGGATGTATACTCTCATCACTATACTGAGAGGACCTTCTCAATTAAAAGAGAGTGCAAGACAGTTCTGCACAAGTGATTTGCCCTTGCATTTAGCCCAGACATAGGACTGAAATGGAGACACAGAGTTTGAAATTGAGAGGCAACCAGCCATATGGCACTTGAGCTTCTCTGACTAGATGCCTGCCAGACCCCACCCAGCTGCTCTCTCACAACCCCTCCTCAACAGCACAGGGGGACAAAATAAGATGAAAAAGCTTGTGGGTCGAGATAAAGAGAGGGAGATCACTTACCAATTTGTCATAGGCAAAACATACTTGGCTCGGGGCAAATTTAATTTACTGCCAATTAAAATAATTTGTATATAGAGAAACAAAGATAAGTTAAAACAATGCCTTCCCCTCACCTCATCCCACCACTTTATCCTAGGCCCAACTTCACTCCTCCATTCCTGACTCCTCTACCTCCTTTCCCCTTACCCCAAGCCGTACAGGGGGATGAGGAATGGGGGTTGTGGTCAGTCCATAACAGCTCCTCTCTGCTGCTCCTTCCTCCTCACAATTTTCCCCTGCTGCAGCACGCGTCCCCTCCACGGGCCACAGTTCCTGTCAGGAGAACCTGCTCCAGTGCCGGCTCCTCTCCACAGGCCACAATATTCTTCAGAGAATAGCCACCTGCCCTGCCACGGTCTCTCCACAGGCTGCAGGGCAACCTCTGCTCTGGCACCTGCAGCACCTCCTCCTCCTCCTGCTCTGACCTGGATGCCCACACAGATTTTTTCCTCACACTTTTTTCCTCACTGCCAATGCAGCCTTTTGCCCTTTCTTGAATACAATTTCACAGAGGTGCCAAGAGCTTTCCTGATGGGCTCTGCTGTGTCCTGTGGTGGGGCGACTGCAGAGCCGTCTGGAACCAGCTGTGTCCAGCATGGGGCAGCTCCGGGTGTCTCCTCAGAGAGGTCCCTGCAGCCCTCCACTGCCAGCTGCACCCAATACACTATCCTTTTAAATGAAAACCCAAACTGTCTCAAATCATGGTCTTTAAGGCTAGAAGGAACCCCAGTGAGAAGACAACCAGACCTTAAAAGCCTTGGTGAAAAAAATATGAGACTGAGTTCAGCACAGGTTATTCACAGCCATTTTGGCAGCACACAGCCAGTGTTAAAGCAGACTGTGCAGGGTAGGTTGCACCCAACGGAAGCATTATCACGGAACCCACGTGGCCTTAAAATAAAAGAATTCAAATCCATAGATCTTTCCCGCTAGGAATTGGATTCCATCATGGTAGCAATCACCTTCTGCCCTTCTCATCCAGCCTACAAGGAAACCATCACCCATAGATTTGGTGAGTCAAAGCTGTTCAGACACCACGTCCAACTGGCTATCATCGGCACATGAGCTAACAGTGCCAAGTGAGGTGGCTGAGATAATTGGTAGGGGGAGGAGGAATGGGATTTCCTAGTGCAGATGTTCTCAGATTTCCTGCTGCATGGACAGCATGCATTAATAGAGAGACTGACTCAGAGACACCTCCCTTCCCACTTGCAATACCGTGGGCCACTCTCCCCCAAGCCTGCAATTGCATCACACCCTTGAGGCTGCTGTGACCACTTCCAACAGGGGAAAAGTAAAACTATTTGGGGTATTTTAGAACCTTTTAATAATATAAGGCAGCTGGGAACATAAGCATCAGACGCAGGAAACCCGCTAACACACTGTCATGGAACAAAATGCAAAGGTTTTAGGACATCAACACAGTGTCAAGAAAGCAGCTTGGCTGGAAGAGCAATGTAGGTTCTTGGTCGCTAGGCTGAAGGAAAGGGTTGTGAAAAGTTGTCAATGTGGCTGAAGTGTGGTTATGATCACTGGTTGCCCTGTTGCAGGTGAACTTCTATGCTGTATTGACTTCTATTCTGTGAGAAGTCATCAAAAGTAGAGAGACTGAGCTTTGGAAACACAAAGAGGTATTGTAGAGAGTCATACAAAACAGACAGAAAAATGGAAGAGGAAGAGCAGAAGAACAAGAAGAAGAATAAAGCCTGCCTCTGACATCTCCCTTCTTCATCTCCATTTTCCTGACAGAGCTTTACTACCCAGACTGCCCTAGAGAAAAAAAAAAAGCTTGAAGCCTGAACCATCCTTCTCCTCCTCCTCTGTTTGCATTCCTCCTGCCTTTCTTTCTCCTTATAGCTTTGACATGGAAGGGACAGAATAAATGCAGCTTTGGCATGAGCTGTCCAGGCCTGCCCCAGCATGCAGAAAGCACAACCTACGCATGAGGAATTGGGCTAAGAGAGGAACTAAACTGCATCAGTTTAATTTTTTTTAATTCTCAAGAGCTTCCTCTGCAGGTGGACGGTAGGAGGGAGATGTTTTGGAGTTCAGAACAGCAATCCTGAGGGCAAATTGACTTTTTTTCTTTTTTCTTCCCTAAGTGTTAAACTCGAGCAGGAGTGTCCCCATTGCCTTGGCTGCTGGGCAACGTTTGGACAGCAGAAGCATTAGTCAGGTTACTGACGTTGTCTTTCACTTGTTTTGAAAAGTGCTATAGGATTTCTAACACCCACCTAAAGCCAAGCTTTCAAATTACCCCATTAAACATTACGAAAAAGAACATATTCATGGGTCTTTGTAAGATACAGTTGACATAACTCTTTCTCCTGGGGCTGCTGGAGAGAAAAGAGAAATCTGTAGACAGTGGTCAAGTACTTATATCCTTTTCCCTTATGTCCCTGTTCCCACCATGAAAATTCCAAATCAGGATAAGGGAGCCAATTATCAGTGGCAGCTCTGGAGCCTTTATGTGGCAGCCCCCAAGAGCACAGAGGTATAAATCCATCAATGCATGCATGATATAAATAATTTTAGCTGCTTCTTTAACACAGAAAAAACTCTCACAGGGAAAACCCAAAATGAAAAATGATCTGCAGAGTGCAAAATAAGGCTTCAGAGAGTAAACCAGTATTATTCCTAAAGAACAACATAAAAATTTTCCCTCTTAATGACATCCCAAAGATCACTAACTTCAAGTTACTGCTTGCTGCTGCAAAGAGTTTCCACACTAATCACATGGCTTAACAACAGCTGCAGGAGAACTAACACGTACTACAGTAACTTACCCCTGCATGCTGTATTCTCTCAGAAAAAGGCAAGCTCAAAACCAAGCCACAGTTGTAATTTATTCCCCCCCCCCCCCCCCAAAATGCACTTAGGGGAGAAAAAAAACCCAAACAACTCTTTTTTTAGGTTTTCAAACCCAGAGAAAGAAGCTTTTAAATCACTACATTATGGTCTTGGAAATTCAGACATCTCTGTCCCTAAATTCTCAGAGGGTCAGTCTGAGTGGGACTTGGTTTGCAAAGTAAGCTCTGCACAATTCAAGGAGCCAACATTCATAACTTGCTGTTCAGGTACTAGGTGAAACAAGTCACTCCTCATCATTAAAAACACTATGGCCATGGACAGAACTCTCCAAAGGGTCTCATACCTCATTTATCATATGCTTCAGAATTATTTGAATCAGAGTTTTCTCCAGGAAGCTGAAAGCATAAGTCATGAAAATGAGCCACAGTAGATGCCTGTGCAGTTTGCCTCTCTATGAGGACAGAGAATCTTTTTTGTCTTATTGGCCATTTCTCTCAGATGAAAAGAAAACACAAGAGGAAACAAAAGCATGAAACTCCCGCAAGAAAGCACTGCATGCATCATGCTTTAGTACCTGCTCCTGAACCAAGACCAAAATGGCAGCTATCGTAAGCAGATACGCAGGGAAAAGAGAAAGCCAATCCACTGGTCTTCTAGTTGCTGGTTGAGAAACCTGAAGTTCAGTTTAAATGAAGCCATGAAGTGTCACAAGAGCAACACAGGACTTCATAAGAAACAGAACATCCATCCAAACAGCCTCCACATGGATGAAAAGCAATGAGAAATTATAGTTGCCAGATGCAGACTAACAGAATGGGTGAGCAAAATAAGCATGTCTTACCACAAAGGCACTTTATTTTGGAATTTGGAGGAAGTTCTAAACACTGGCGGTTTCTGAAGAAGGGCATGAATAGATGCACTCAAGGCAAAGTATGCAAAGGGGAGACAAGAACTGATATGCAAACACTGCAACACCGTGCAAAAGCTCAATAACAAGGGAGTTTAACTTAGAATAAATCAGGACCTATATTTAAGTAACTGGTTTTGCATTTCTATAATTCTGCTGATATCTCTCCCTGTCCATGCCCTTATATCCAGCATGCCCACAAACTCACTGCCTTGCTAAGGCTGCAGATGTACATGGTGGCATTTGACAACTTCTTTATCAGCTTGGTTTTTTTAACATTATCACAAAGCCATCAGGAATCACCTGTTAGCAAAATCATACTGAATCAAATACCTTGCCAGAAAACAAGAAAAGATTTCATTTTAGAGGTGGTGACTTAAAAAAAGTCAACTCAAAGCCCTGGAGCCATGCTTGTTCCTACTCATACATTATAGAGTACCTTAGAGGGAAATTATTCCATGATCTTGGAAAAATCTGTCTTACAACTTCAAATATTAGTTTAGTAAATGGAAGAGCTTGCACCTCTACAATGACATTCAGAAAAAACATGTACCTTTAATGTGAATCTACTCTCTGTTCAGGGGGATGGTCAGAACTACAGAATATCATTAAAAACAGCATTTGCTATATGAAGTACTACCTGTTATTTCTGGGTTGCAAAAGGGGTTTGCTGTGTTTCTTAGCTGTTATTCTAGAGGACGGTGGTGGGGTTTTTTTCCCCAAGATTCTCATTTACCAAGGGAGCAATAAACCGGTATTTTGCAATGCTGACTTTTTTCCCTTCAGAAATTCTTGTAACATAAATAGATATTAAATACTTTAAGGCAGATCACTTTATTTAAAATGTCTATAAATATAAAAAGCATTAATAAGACCTCTTAATGCTTGTTTTGTGGTTTGACAGTAAACGTAATGGCTTACAGAGAGGAGTTAAGTTAATATACCCCTGACCAGTAACATTCTATTTGCTTAAATGCAAGCATCCAAGCCAAAATTAACATTCTGGTTTCTTTTAGAGGCAGCCCGCCATCCTGCAGTGTAGCTGAATAAGCACTGCCTAATATCATGGGGCAAATCCTGTCCCCCAACTAACAGTCACAGAAGACTGACAGAAGTCGTATCGAGGCAGGCAGGAAACAAACATCCCAAGCAGTCAGGAGGCCTTCATTTGCGTGGTTACATAGAGCACAACTGATCCTGCACCAGAGAAGGATGTAACAGATGTTGCCCAAAGGACTTAGGGCTGTGCTATTCCTCATACCACAGTTTTACAGATGAGAAACTACCACACAAAGATTCACCGTGGCTGGTTCAGGCACTACCCAAAGAGTGTGGCTAAGTGAAGAGTTCAGCTAAGGCCTACCAAAACCACATGATTATCCTATCTCTCTTCCTGAAATATATTTTCTGAATTATTCTTCAGCCTCTTTTGCTGGGATAAAGATCAGCTTTCATTATGGCAAATGGAATGTTAAAAGCCCCTTTCATTTCCTTGAATTTCACCTTGTTTTATAGCCTCAGAATAAAGGATTTATGCAATGATGCCATCTATGTGTTTGCCTATTATTATTCCTCAGTTATCTTCTGATCTTGCCAGCCACTCACAACCAGTTTCCTCAGGGAGGTAGAGGCCTGAACAATATTATGTTCCTACAAGTGTGGCAATGTAGGTGGCCAGACAAAGGAGAGACACTCTGTCAGTGCTCCTCTGAAGGCTGAAAAGCTGAAACATAAATTCAAATCCCATCAGAAGTCAGAAAAACCACATGGGTGAGCCCCTAGGAGCAATGACTTAACAGTGGGAAGCATTTCAGCTGGACTTCACACCTTAGGAGATGTCAGATGTGTTCCTCAGCCAAGAGTCCACTTCCATGTGTACTCTCTAGTGTCTAATAAAGGGGTGAGCTCACACTACAGCATCAGAACCTAGCTTAAAAGTCCATCAGCCAAATCCATTGGAAACTAAGCTTCAATATTCATTTAGTAAATGAGTTTAGAGAACCCAACCCATCTATCAGCACCTCTCCACACATATATATTCACACCTGGCAAGCTGATGTTGCTGAGATGTTCTGCAGTACTCCTCAGCCTGGACAGACAACAGTATTCACAGTCATCTTTTGTTTAGGACTTGGTCTATCAGTGTACTCAACCCTAACAATCTTCACAGGCTGGTAAAGCTACACAACATAGAGATGCACTAATGGCTACACTGAAATAATTGACCTTTTGGCATGAGGATCATCAAGACAGATGATTAGACACGTGTTTTAAAAGCTCTCGCAGCCATAATGCCCTGTCCCAGCCCCAGCAGAACTGTGGGGCACAATGGCAGGTTTTTATTATCTCACTGATCAATCAGTGCAGAACAGATTTTAGGAGGACCCCTGGGCTGCCACTGCAAACAAAAAGCATCAATCACCCCTCTTGAGGTCCCAAGCATCTGACATAAGGAAGAAACTCAGCCTTGACATATACGTTACATCTGAATATGCATTTCTCTCAGTTCAAAAAGTGACTTGAGAAGCAGATTCGTTCAGAGCTGAACTTACATTCTGCTTGCTCACTGTAAAACTGGTGTGTGAATTTAAAGTTAGAGGACTGTAGCTTTGAGAAGAAAAAGGGTCTTGTACCCCCAACAAACACACCCTTAAATGCAGGAAAGCCAGTAAGTAGACCCTGAAGTGATGGTGACATGAATGGCTTTGTTGCAGGAGGACATTTCCTACAAACCAATCCAAATAAATGTAGAGACACAATGAAGCCCTGTTAAGTGACTATTGTCACAGCATGCCAGAAGGCAAAATAAAAGGTAGAGGAAGGGACACAGAAAAGCAGGTTGTTAATGGAAAAGACTGGTTAAACAAACTCCCTGCTTAATCAGCAAAGCATTTCACTACAGGAGAGCCCCCTCACACCAGTGCTTGACAAAGGAATACAAGACCTCTTAAAAAGCTGTTGTCCCATAGCCGGATTATGCACTGAGCATCCCTCACTCAGCTCTTCACTGGGAAGCATGACCAGTCAATTACCATTAAGAACTGTTATTTTCTTCCAAGCCAATTTGCTGCTCATGAACAACAACAGAGCAGCAGTCAGAATGAACTGTTCCTGGATGTTACAACAGCATGGGCAGAGGAATACAAGCTTCCTCCAAGACTTCCTTGTGCAAATGCCTCTGGAAGGACCCCTGCCGTCTCTGAGCAGAGCTTTCAGTGTCCACATCCAATTTAGCCATTATCTCTTTATTTGCACTGCCAACAAGTGAGTGATTGAGCATTCATTGTGAGAGGCTTTGTGTTCCCTTATCAACTGAGACAGAAGTCTTAACTACTAGGACAGCTAACAAATTAACACCCACACTTCATATGAGCTTGCAATTTCAAAAGGCTCTCCTCACTCCTGGCAGATTCTCTGCAGAATTTCTAGAATGCTTCTAAAGGCCAACTCCATCAACTATTCACAGGTATGATCAGTGCCACTTCATGTAGCACAAGAGGTCCTGGGGTAAAGAGGATGGGATCCCCTGGCAGTTTGGTGATAAGTTTGCCATGTTTTCTACAGCAAGGGAGGCAGCCATTTTCATTATATAAAAATCAAAGATAAAAAGTGTTTCTAACTGACTTAAAGCCAGGTTTTCTGCTGGAAATCAGTATGACTGCTGTCTTCAGTAACACTTGGACTGCCCCCTATTACAACGACCCACAGAGTCATTTCTCTTATGAAACAGGTGTGCCATGGAAATCTTTAGGAACCCAAGAAACATCATGTCAGACAAGACCACCTATCCATTCCAGGATACTCTCTTCCAAGGTAAACCATAGCAGTGCAAAAAATATGGTAGAAAACACTACTCCAGAACAATTACGGAATGTTTCCTAACTGAAAACTTGCAATTTCAGTTTCAAAGAAGTTTTTTATTGTGATGTCCTTAGGCAAATACAGAGAATCACAAAGATGGGGGAGAAGAAACACGTAACACAAGAAAACCAAAACCTGTCCTCACACCTCAAGGTCAAAAGAGTTACCCATTTCAGCTGTCAAGGAAGCCAGCTTTAACCTACACTGGATATGATCTGTTAACTCTTGCTTCTTCTTTTGAGAGTAAAGTGCCTACTTACCATATTCATAACTGTGAGGATGAATCTTTGGGCAGCCTCTGCACCGTGGTATTGGACCATATCAGCATCTGCCACCACCAGAGTTTCTACTGTGTACTCATTGGTAAGTCGAATGGCGTTTCTTCTCTCCCTCCAGTCACTGGTTGATTTCATTTTCTTTTGTCTCTTCTTTTCTAAAAGTCAAAATACTTATTAAGGCTGGCAGATCATAATAAAACATTTATACTCTTTTCAACAAACATTCTTGTGCACATTCAGATTGCAATGACCTTTAATTAAAGTGTTCTTTGCTGATTAAAAGCAGCAACCAAGAGGTTCCATTGCAAATACATCTGTACCTCTGTGTGCAGATTCATATGAGACCACCAGATTACATGCAAATAGGAAAGAGGATGGGAAAAGAGAAGTCAAGAAAAGCAAAAGATTAACTGTAATTCAGACCAAGAAGTCATGCTTTTGCAAAAATCTCAGAAATTGGAAATCTGACTTGTGAAAGGAGTAACATTCCACTATAATGAAACAAGTGCAAATTAAGGAAAAATCTGTTGAACAAAACTTTAGGATAGGAGACCATGCTTTGGGATGCAAGGTACACTCTAGACTCTGCAGGTTCTCCTTAGCCAGGGAAGTTGTAAGATATTCCTGGAGTCAGTATTTCCATCAGTTGCATTTTTACTTGCTACCAGCATTATTAGAGCAATGTAACAGAACACAAGATAGAGTCTGAAAAATTTTAAGCTAAGTCAGATTGTTTTGGAACATGGATTATTGGCCAACTGCAGAAGTCTCTGGATGAAACCCAGAAGTGCAGAAGGTCGGGCTAGATAAGACCTTCTCAAGCTTTCTTTGCTCATTTATTGCTATTGGCATGAGCATCAGCACCAGCAGCTGCAGTCACCGGCCACCTACATGCAGAGCTCACATGCCTCTCTATTGTCGTATGTGTACCAAAAGCAGGGGACTCCCTAGACCAGCTGATCCTTAATGAACTTAAGTTACAAGAACTTGTGAAAAGGACCCATTCTAAGGACTAGAAAGTGAAGCAGTGGTCAGCTACCGTTAACACAAAAATTAAAACACAAGTTAAACCTTCCTTCTTCCAAACTAAGGATCTAATGTATCAGTAATTTGTCCTCTTCTAAACTGAAAGGTGAAATGTGTTTCACAGCTCAAAGGCAGATGTGCAAAGCAGCTGAGGCATGAACAAAGGAAAAATTAAGTTCAGATCTGAAATTGAATCTACTCACTTTGTTGCAGTCACAAAAAATGTATTCATGTTTTCAATTGTAAAGTGAAAGAAAAGCAAATGAAGTCATTAAAACAAATTTATTTTGCAATAAGAAACAAACTGCCAAGATTCACTGAAATTACATCTGCTTACTGCTCAGCCTGTAATATACTATGCATAAGATACTGACACTGGTATTAATGCTGATTTCTTCCAATGAAGAAGGGAGCCAAACACACAACAGGTCCTGAAACAGCTTAAACACAACATTCAATGCAAAAGTGACATGGGATAGACCATAATGGATGATCAAACAGATACCTCTTACGTCACACTACACATGCTGCTCGTTTCGCAGAGCAGAGAATCACTTTTTAATTTTCTGTAGATTTAAACTTGAGACCCTCTCTTAGCAAAGGACCATCCTGCAGCAGGCAGATCTGAGTTAGCATTCACTGATCCTGTTTTTCCACAGACTGTTTACCAGCTCCCTTACATAATTCATCTTGACTTTCCCTTCTTTCCCAGGCTGGTAAATGCACTCACATCCAGATCACCAGTTTTCCTGACTGACCCTCTTGTATTCAGGGTGATAAACCCCATCAGCTGTAAGCCCCCCAAAGCCCACCTGAAATGGACTCCTTGCCTTCTGCTCATTCATGCATTTTCTGTCTTGTCAATATGCATATTTGCAGATGTCCATCCCATATTCCTATTCCGAGTTGTCTAGCAGTCATCCAATATAGCTCTGCACATGCTTTTCTGCCTAAGGCATTGACTGTAAACACTCGGTACATATTTTAAACTGAGAAAACAACCATGAAATTTGATTTGAATCTTTTTTAAGAGTTTGGAAATATCCCCCTGGGTCTAAAAAGACAGGCAGGAGCCCATGGACAAGCAAAAAATGAAAACTTGGGGTGCTCATAAATAATGAAAGCTACATGCCAGCAGCAAAGATGAAAATAACCAAGTTTCAAGGCTTGTTTTCACATGGACTGCAGGACAGCTGCAGAAAAGTGTGCAATCACGACAAAGCTGCCACAAAGCAGGGGATCTCTATGTTTCTAAGTGCTTTAGAAAGGCAATGAAATAAAACGGAGTGACTATACCAGAAAGAACGAAAGATGAATGCACCTTTGATTTGCCAACTATGAAATGGAGATGACTTCACCAAACTTCTGTGAAAAAGCTCTTATGTTTGTCTGTTTGTTTATTCCATTTCATTCCATTCAACTACCCATCCCTCCCTCTGCATAGCCACGCATCTTTAGCTGTGGTACTTTGAAGGTTATCATTTAAATACCAGGGGAGAAAGCAGAGAAAAAGGAAGAGAAGGTAAATCATTCCAGTAAGAACATTGACCTTTTGGGTCTTGCTGCTAGCAATCAGAACCTTCCTAGAAGTAACAGCAATTCCCCATCAAATTCTTATTTTGGTAATTCCCTAATAAATTAAAAGTTTTCAGCTAGTGTAAATATCCTGCCTATAGAGAAGTTGCTCTTATCGGGGGGCTAGGCCTAGACTCAAAGAAATCTGGGCCTGACATTGAATGAGCTGTGTAAAAAGGCTTAAGTGGAAGAAAATAAATTCGGAGTACTCTGGGTTTTCACTTGAAAAAAAATCTCCTTTCTGGTGGAAAAGCAGCCACTTGTGTCAGAGGAGGAACCCATGATTCTAGACTGTAGCTTGCACTCCAGGGAGAAGAGGTCACATCATGGTCATTTGCCATTTGCCCAGCGTGGTCCCTTCTCCAGAGGCAGATGAAGGAACTGGCGAGGCTTTGCTGATTCCACTCGCGCCCTCTTTGCAGAAGGCAGCTGTACAAAACTCTGAAAGGTGTGATTTCTGGATAGCTGCAGTGTAAAGGGACTCCTGGCAAATTGCTGGGTAGTCTTGGTTCACACAAAGCCTCTGGCCCCCATTCCTCCATGAGTTTTACTTGAAGCTGTGGATTGGCTGCTTTCCACTGGGTGGTAGGGATTAGAGGTTGTGTGTGGAAAACTACCACCCCACAGGCTTGCCTAGAAACACAGCCAAACTGACCTAACTTAGAGAATCTGGGCTCTTACTCTCATCCTCTCCCTCACATTGTCCAAGTGTAAGCTTACCGAGCACTTAAAACAGGCAACATGCAATTGACTCAAGGGAGCCTACAAAGAGCTCAGCTGGTCACCGATGATACACTACAGAAGAAGTAAGGCAAAGCAACACAAGCTACTTGAACAGAAGAATGAGTGTGTGTCTCCTTTTTTTTTTTTTCTTTTGGCTTTCTGTTTTCAAGTTTGTAGCTCCTCTACAGGGTAATTTTTCTTTGTTCTTTCTGTCCTTTTTGTCCTTGCAGAGGGCTACTTTCAGAGTGGTCTCTATTTGCACCTTCCTCCCTGCCACACATGCAAACAATTTTCCAGGATAATCAAGCTCATGGTGAAAATGTAACTATCATTTGCATGTAAAAACCATCCCAAACAGAACAAAGGAAATACACACATCCCATATCACAGACATTTGATGAAGAGGAGAAAAAGATCTAGAACCAATAGTAAAAATCCTCTTTAAACACATCTGCAACTCATACCTGAGGTGAGTCAACTTTATGGAGGTATCAGAAAAACCCCATCTCTAGAGCCTCACTTCAGCAACAAGCCAGCACGGAGAAGTCTCACTCCTGCCCCACATGATTTATGGGCTATGGGCAGAGAATCCCTCCATGAGCACATGAAACCCCAAACTAAAATAAACATCAGCCATTAAAACAAGGATTAAATGCTCGGTGGATTCTTTATTTGAACAAACTGATGTTACAAATTTTGTGGTGCAGATGTTAAGTGTTACTGTGAAGGCATAAGAGGCCATAAAACATGGGCAGGAGCCTGTCAGAGGAGTTTACATTGCGGGGAGCATACATAACCAAACTGCACGCTATTTTAGGAATCAGGTGTTCCCTGCTTAAGAGGTCAGAGAATTTCATGTGAAATATGAGCTGAAACAGTCAATCTACAACACAGCACGTATATGCTGCGGGTGACTAGGCACAAGGGACATTACTCTTTTGCCAGCCACTTTGACAGTGTGTTACACAGTCTATCTGGCCAAATATTCCACAAAATTCAGAACTGTTAGGTGATGGGAGAAGCGCGATACACTCCCAGATCCTCAGTATAAAATGGATGTAACATTGCACAAGCTCATTAGCTGGCTTTTATTTACAGGGTCTTACCTTTCCTTGGCTAGTCACCTGCAAAGCAACATGATCATATCACTTTCTGCTGTCCAGCAGTATTTGAAATCTTCCTCAGAATGGCAAAAAAACATAGTCCCTACTGCGATCAGGAGCACAACAGAGCTCTTCTGAAGCCTCAGTAGAAAACTCCTTATGTTCACTGCTTTTTATGGCAACCCAACAGATGTACAATTCCAATGCAACCGCCCCAAATGACCTTTTCCTACTACACACCAAAAGCCCTGTCTAGCACTGTCTGGTTTTTGGCACATTCTTGCTGTAACTGCAGAGTGCTGTCCTGCTCCTCCTACCTCCCTTCCAACAGTATTTCCCAGACTCATCTGAAAAGCAACTTCTCCTTCTATAGCCTTCCACTTTTTTTCTCCCTAATCTTTCCCTTTGTAATTTTAGCTACCTCATTCTAGTTAAACCTACTGAGAGTTTCTGGATGCAGTTCAACAAAAGCCACAAATAAAAGTAAAATTGCAGAGTCCTTTCTGCTAGGCCAGATTTCTCCCTAGAAGCTCTTCTCTATTGCTGCCTTAAAAATCCTCTCCAGTTCTTCCTCAGGAAGCCCTCTGCTAACTTCCTTCCACCCATGACCCCTTTAACATCTCTATACCCTCACATGGAGAGCTATCTCTGTTTTCCTTTATGCTGTTACTTCAGCAACATAAAAAGAGAGAGTATGCAAGTGGGGCAAACAGCTAACATTAGTTCTCCCATGAATTTCTAGAGAATCTTTCACTGGTAATCCCACTAGGCAGGCTTTATTAGTTTCACTTAAAAGTAAAAATCACCACCTCTCCAAAGCAAAACAGAGAGGAAGAAAAAGGAGATCTTGCACACAAACCAAGCCTAGAAATTAAAAAAAGCAAGTTCTTGAAGTATATGCTTACTAGTTAACCTAAAACAATATGTCAGTCAGAGGAAGGCCAAGTTTCCTGAATTATTAGAAGGACAGGATGCCACAAAGTTTCTCTGGTACCAGTAGTAGGATACAAACACCTCTCAAAAGGCTATCAATTCTGTGTTAAAAAGATCATTATACTGCATCTGTGTCTCTTGGGCATTGCTATTTAACCTAGATACTGCACTAATTGCTATTTAACCTAGACACTGCACTAATTCCAAAGAAGTTTTCAAATCTAGCATAATGACTTGATTTCATTGCAAATCCAGAAGGCAAGGTGTAAAATGGAGCCCAGGAAGGAAGTGAAACAGAAACCGGAAGTCAGCAGCAGCATTTATATCCCAGGACCAGAGCAAAAGCAAAACCTAAACAGAATACAGGCAGGCTTCTTTTTTAGTTTGAATTAAGATCAAAGTGTGGTGGGTTGAAACACAGAGAAGACTGTTTATTATTTAAAAACACATCAAGAGAAATATGCTACTGTTAAATCAATTTACTACTACTCTTTGGATCTGACAGCAGAGCTGCTTCAAAACTGTTTATTGAACAGCTTCTTCAAAAGACTGACTGCACAGCATCACCATGGTGGATGCCCACAAGTTGTACAAGTCAGCAACCTTGTTTGCTCAGCCTGAGGATCAAGTTGCTCATGGTTATAATCAAGACAAATTTGAACAGGCTTAGAGATCTGAGACTTCCAGGATGACAAAACATTTGCTGCAGCAGTCAGCCCACTGAAGGATATGTGCTAACACAGCCTGAGCTAAAAGAGCAACCACAGATCATGGGAGAGCTCAGAGCTGTGAGATCACCACAGGCACATAAAGAGAACCAGTTCAAAATTCATGGACACCACCAGAAACATCCCTTCACTGCCTCCTGTGGTCTTTACACCCACAGCTCTGTGCATTGGTTACCTTGCAGCTGCAGCTTTCACCCATACAACAACAGAGAGATTCTTTTCAAAACACTGATCTCCTGAAGAAAAAAAAAAAAAAAGAAACCACACTTCAGCTCCAGGGGCCTTGCTCCACACAGTTGCTTCCTTTACATCTTTCCTGTGGCATCCACCTTGGAGTAGACACAAGAAAGGATTGAAGAAGGAAGCTAAGAAGGATAGAGTTGGAGTGTCAATAGACACTATTGGAGTTTCTACCACAGCCAGCACTACCCAATCTATTTCCAGCCATGGGAACATGGAGCCCGCTTCACCTCTGTCAGGACACAGCACAAAATTGTC
Organism: Harpia harpyja; assembly: GCF_026419915.1. Classification (NCBI taxonomy): domain Eukaryota; kingdom Metazoa; phylum Chordata; class Aves; order Accipitriformes; family Accipitridae; genus Harpia; species Harpia harpyja. The sequence goes on along the minus strand of NC_068953.1, from coordinate 19,427,989 downwards.
CCTGTGCACTGGTCTTTTATACCTCCATTAAAAGCTTGAGATTTCAGATTTACCACAGCTAGCTGATGCCAGTGAGTAGTCTGAAGTTCAGGGATTAAAAATGATTGCTCATTCAAATCACAGCTGATAACAGACTGAGAGCTGTCCTCTCATTTTTAATGCCTTGTCCTACAAAATGATTATGCACCCCCAATTTCTTTCTGACTAGAATGGCAGACAAAATCATGTGTCAACTGGTAGGAAAAATCATTGTGTAGCAGAATGAGCCATTGCTCCCTAATCCACCTCCCAAAAACATTTGGATGGGTTTTTTTGTTTGTTTGTTTTGGGTTTTTTGTTGTTGTTCTGGTTTGGGGGGGTTGGGTTGGGGTTTTTTTTTTGTTTTGGTTGGGTTTTGGGGTTGTTTTGTTTTGTTTTTTTTACACAGCCACTTTCATACCAAATCACAAGTTCACGACTATTTGTCTGGCACAGCAGCAAACAAGAATTTCAGACAGAAGTCATGAACTCTGTGCTGCATCTCAAAACACCAGAGTTTTTATTGCAAGGATTGTTATCCAAATTAGTCTGTGGCTTGGACACATCAGTTAAAACCTTTTTCTTCTGCAAAGCATTCTCAGTCGTCAACATAATGCATCAGGACTTTGTCTTTAATGTCAGGCCTGTAAGACAGCACAGGATAAGGACTATGATCTCTGTCTGCTCACTGGTTCAAATTGTCAGCTGAATTTCAAAGATTGCCACCTCCCAAACTATGTGCACTCATCTCCTTTTAAAAGGACACCTTCATTGTAGGCTTTCTATCCAGCTAGAAACAAGGACTCACTGATGTAAGACAGAGAAGACAATTTAATGTTACAGAAAGCAGGCACAGTGAGCATGGCTTAATGGTAATACTGTTAAAGTGGGAATGGAAATATCTGCTCTGCCACTCCCTCTTAACCTCTGTGCCTCCATTTCTCATCCTGTATTTGATTTTCTCTGTTACTAGCTGTAAATTCTCTGAAGCTGAATTGACTTCCTTTGTTTGCGACAGACACACAAAGATCCCAACTTGCTTGGGGCCATGGGAGAAGATCCTGTAACACAAACATAATTAGGTCCAAGTGATAAGGAATGATGTACATAAGACTCTGAACTCAGACTCCTCAGTTTTGATCACTTAAAACTCAGCAGATCTGAGACCAATCACAAAGCACAGCCCTAACCCACTTCGGGGCTTTAGAGACTACAAAATGCTTGGCTGCAGCTATACTGTGAAAAATGGCATCATTGGCCTCCAGGTTTATTTTATTTTAATGAGTCTTTAGTGAACGTGCTTAGTTTGCAAAGAATGTTTTTACAACTGCCAGCCTTACCAACCCATCCTGGGCTTTGGCAGCTGAATTCCAATTGCTTCTGCTGAGGCTGGAAGAGCTCTGGGACTCACCAAACCCAGGGCTCCCCACCTACAGTCTGACCTCACCATTACACCTATACCTTGAGAGAGGTGGCACAGACCTCCTTGAAAGCCGGGCAATTTACTTCTGGTGATTCACAAAAGCCAGTGAAGAATACAGGTTCATCTCCCATAATGGTGCTGACTCAGTCAAAGTGAAGTAAAAAGTATCATAGTAGTTATTTTTAATCCCTAATGTATACGGATATGTCAAACTACACAGGGAACAGATCAGCTGAGAAAGAAACTGGCAGTTTAGAGCTACTTTCAGATCCAAAGGCTCTTGGTACCACTGCCAGCTCAGAGTTAGTAGCCCTAATTTGCAAATAAAGAAGCTGTTTGAGAGTTAGATGTTACAGTCTAAATGGCCTCTAAATTTCTGGGCCTTCAGTCTTGGGTTCACAGTCTGGGACACCTATGACTGATCACTCATAATTACAAACTACCTCAAAGGAAGCTTAGAGTTTTGAATGGAGGCAAAACCTGCCCCCAGGTGTTCCCATCTTGGCCACACAAACATGTAGGTGCCCAACGCTTGGTAGCTTTTATAAGAAAGATTCCCAAGGGATCTACTGAAGGTCAAAGGTCAAATAAATTAGGAGTTGAGGCCAACAGAGGCCCAATTCCCAACTCTTGGCTCTAACCCTGAGATATGATTTATGATGATATGGAAAAAAAACAGAGACAGCTAAAAGGTAATTGATGTACCTTAGTCTCCCTGAAGCCACCTGTCTGCCTTTCTAGCCAGAATGACCACTTGAATACACATGAACATCATGAGACAAGGACGGCATACACCAGACAACCTAGCTCACTACCACCTGCCAGTTTAGATTTCATTAAGTTCCAATGGAAACTAGCACTATGTTTTATTAGGAACCAAGTGAAGGAGCAATACAGCTCTACTGTGTGCAGCTGCTCTGGAAGGGGAAGAAATCCATACATTACACGTACCTGCATCTCCTTTTTTTTGGTCTCTGTTGCACCTTGACAGTGAAGGAAGAAGAAACTGGAGTCCCTCCTGCTTCACATTATCCATGCTGCCCTCATCCTGAGGGCTGCAACCAGAACAGACCAGCAATAAAACTTCACTTGCCACATGTGATGGAAAAAGACAACTTCTGAATGGTAGACTGCTCCAAGAGGCTGCTGTTTACCAGCCATAAGGAAACAATCACACACTTACAGGGAAAATCCAGACTCCCTGTTTGGAAGACCAGGGAGCTGGAGAAACCAAGGGATTTATCCACACAAGTAAGACATACTCTCATGGGCAAAGTGCTGAATTTCTGATACAAGGAATACTTCTATGCTTGCAAACACTTAATCACATTACATCTCCTGCATAGCCCATTGCTGAAATCCTTGCTTTAATTCTTCAACAGATGCTTCCTAATATGGACTAATACAGGTTGCATTACATCTTTCTATTTTTAGTGCACATGTTTTTTGGCCATAACAACTGCTATTTCAGGCCAAGTCAAACCTGCAGAGAAAACACAGCTAAGAGACAATGATTAAAGATGGGGAAATGCAACATAGCAGTAACATGTGTTTAGGATTTATACCTGTTCGGGAATAGCGTTCCCTACATTTGATACCTGCATACTAGCACTTATTTAAATTATTACCAGCTTTGATTAATTGTTAAAACAGATTGAGAAGTAACTATACAAAGAAGCAATGCATTGTTATTTTGTGAATTAAAAGGTTGATCTTACTGTTTTTTCACTATGTGCTTCTCTCCATGCAGCACATTTGCATTAAATGAAAACTGGTTCATTTAAACTGACAAAAGGGTTTAAAGCAAACCCACATTTAAGAGTAATTTGTGAGGTCTATATCATAAACATGAAATAATAACCTTCCCTACAAAGACAAGCTGCTCTCTCTCATGCTCCTGGACTGTATTTTATATCAAATCCCTTCTATGTAAGGGGACTTTAATACATCACTGGAGACCTTTGGAAAAGTTTTAACAGAACTTACATTTCCCAGAGAAACAGAAAGTTTTATGACATGGTTAGAGGAGATTCCTATGCTTTCATAACATGGTTCGATGCTGTCTTTAACATTGATATTTTCTCTCACCAAGGAAAACTGAAAAAATTTTCCCCATCCATAGACTTTGATGGCATAGGAAACATGCAAAATATGTGACCAGATCTCAGCAAATTAGTTAAACTACTGTTGTTCCATGATAGTTAACATAACTACATCCATTTAATGCAGGTGAGGGTGTGGTGGATATTGTCACATGGGAAGAGCTTTATCATATATATTACAAGGTCACAGAAAGACAGGGCAATGAAAGAAGCCCTATCATCTCAGGTGTTTTCTACCCCCATTCTTAGCTACAGGTGGCTAATAAAGGAGATGGTACAGCTCCCCTGTAGTCCTCTCTGCTCTGCCCATTTCATCTCTACCATAAGCTATTCCTATGGGGTCACAGATTGGTGGGAATCACATATACTGCCAAAACACAGATTAACCCTGCAGCTACCTCTTGTCCCTACAAATAAATTGAGAAGTCTATTCATGGAGGTCTAGGCCAAACCCGAGGGCACTGCAAAAATCATGCATGATGCATTAAGAGAGATCTCTTTCTCTCCCACCTGGCTTATCTGTAGAGAAATTCTTATTTATATGTATTAAAACCTACAAACAAAACTCCCTATGACTCCGTTCTCTCTCCAGAAAGACCACTAGTCTAGGACCTTTGACAAGAAAGTCATCAAACTTGTTCTTTAAAATCAGAACAGTGTGTGATAGCAGGTTTGTGCCCCAGATGCAGCCCAGTGTCTAGAGATGAGAACCGAAGTGTTTCACATCACTGGTGTGAAGCTATTTCCCATGTTCCTAATGATGCCATGCTTCAGAGCAAATTAAACCCAACCATTCCTTCCTTCCCCCTCACAGCACATGCACCTGGAAACCTTTTAATAGGTTTTCTGTTTGCCTCACAGGGGCTCATGTTCATGTCTGAGCAGAAATGTGCATTGTGACTTGAACTCTTTCTCCTGCTGGATGAGAGGTGATAAAAATAATACTTATACACATATCATATGACTAACAATAGCACCTGGCCCATGGTGATGGGATGTGTCCTTTGCTGATGGAGCACTTCAGAATTTAAACAAAGGAATTAAAACATCAGCCCTGAATCCACAGACCTGGGATTTTTTTTTAACCCATTAGTAGGCACTTTCAGATTCAAATCTCAAAGATCCAGTCATGCAAGACCCTAAGTACTTTCCCATTCCTGACTACAGCCAGATTAATCCTCTTAAACAGATTATTCCAGGAGAAATTTGGCTCCTACAAAGTTCTCCTGCAGCTCTAAAAATAATTTCGAGTGCTGTAGGACATGTTACGCCACTTAGACTAAAGGAGTTGTTTTAGAGATTTTAACAACCACTTACAAACCAGACTGCTAGCATTGCCTAGCCCCAAGGAACTGTTCAGCTCAGTTTCCCTCTCCCATGGCTGGGGTCTGCAAGGAAAGTACCATGCTTCTGGGTGGAATGCAAGAGGAATGCCCTTGGAAAGCCGTGCTCTGTATCCCCTCAGTAGCGCTGACACATGGCACTTCCTGATTAGGTTCATTTTGCTTTCTTGAAATGCTTGCTTCCTCCCCCTACAAATACTCACACAAGTCATTATATCACCATGCATCTTTTTTTACAATCAATTAAGTTCATATATCACAGGACCACTACTGACAACAGAAATTTGTGATTGAGCAATTTAGCCCTGTCTAAATTCTTACAAGATCAATAATTAACATTAAAAATGCAGCATCTGATGCTTTGTATTTTATCTGAATTCCAAATAACCCCAGATCATGCCAGTTACTGCTGAATTACAAAATTTTAAGACGAAAATACCTTTAGAGGTGATTCTTGTCTGTTCAGAAAATACAAAAAGAACAGCAAAGGACTGGAAAATGCCCAAGCATGGCAATTCTGCAGCTTTGAAAAATACTCATTTTATATTGTATTTACACAGACATGTATTTTTCTGTTGTTGCACAATACAGGATGTGTATCTAAAATGTCTAGCAGGCGAATATTTCCCACATATTTACACACTCCATTCTTTCCTGCCAAGTTTTAGCCTGGATGAGCCAAATTACAAGCCCCTGAAAACCAACCTCTAGTACAAATCTGATCAGTCCTTCACACTGCCAGTTGGTGCGTACCATAGTAAAGAGACCTTTTCCCAGGAGAAACTCTGGAAGCATGCCCCTAGATCATCATTTCCACACAATTTCATTAGGAATGGACCTTTTGTGTGTCAGAGAGGATTAATTTTTTTGTTCCTAAACTCCTTGTGCACAAAAGTTAATCCAAACCAGACAGGAGTCAATTAGGTCGTTAACGTGCTAAGCCTATTAACAGCCAGGACTTACATTTCTTTCCTGCAACAATGAAAAACATTCAGGAGTCTGCCTTTAAGTGGCAAGGCCCATGAGCAATTTCATTATTTTATGACACGGCTACTTGAAGTGGTGGCTGTTTGCACGAGCAAGCAGCACTCCCCACTGTGCAGCAGTCAGGTGCTTTCCTCCCTTTTTAGCATAGCCAGCCTGCAGTCAACACAAAGACTAAGCACCCGAGGGATACAAATTCTGTTCTCAGCTGTTCTGCAAACTCCTGTGTGATCCCGGGGCAGGGCAGGGAATCACACAGTCCCAGATTTTCCTCACCTACCTGCTGGGGGAGGGACTAAAGCTATCCAGGTCTCCCACGAGAGTGAGAGAAGCCCACGTTCTCCCCAAACCCAATCCTAGCTTAGCCCCTCAAGTAACACCAGTCAGGAAAAAGTCCAGTCACAGAACAAGATCCATAGCCTTAAATAAATTTTACATCAGACTATTAATCTCCCTGTGCCTCAACCCACAAACACACTCAGCCCATGTGGCCTGGCCACCACGTTTGCCTGAGCTGAGCTATGGTAGTAGTGTGTGCGCATGTGTGCATGTGTGTGCTCTTAGCGCAACAAATATGAACTTCAATGACTTTCCTTGCAGTAGGGACTCTAGTTCCTCAGGCTGTCCATGGATTAGGAACCTAACAGATATGTAATTAATTTTGCTGACACACAGAGTTAAGTGCAATCACATCATGTAAGACCAAGGGTCCACCTAGCCCGTGCCATGAGGTCCCCCAAGCTCAGGACCTGCCTGTCAATCACCTCTGGGCCAACATGAGGAGGACAAAGCTTGCAGGGGGGATCCCAGCAACTGTGGGGTCTATTCATATTCCCTTTTGGACAAAGCAGAGAAGAGCAGCATGTAGTGGGTCCCCAGAAGCCTTTAGGAAGCAGTAGGTGCTACTGGAAACACTTTTTTTCAGTGTCCCCTTTTAATGTCTTATTTTTACAGTTCTGATACCTTGGTACTCACTCACCTCCTCTTTCCATTATGATCCCATATAATTACCCAGTGTCTCCCCAATTTCCTTTCCTTTAGTCCCTCTTCTCAGGGAGGGAATTTCAGTTCTGCCAAGGACAGGCAGCACCCTGCCTCTAGACAGAAGGTCAGAAGGTTCAGTGGCAAAAGGATGAGGCAGATTTCCTGGACTGGTTTTGGTTCAGTTCAGCTCTTAACTAATGGCTGTCTTGTTTTACAGTGTAAGAATTCTGGAATGCATTTTCTATGAACACAGTGCTGCAGCACCTACAGTACTTGGCTAGGAAATCAGAGTGGTGCTGAATTCTGATGTTTCGTCTAAAAAGAGACATAGGGGATCTGTAACTCTAACCAGAACCAAGATTTCATACTCAGAGAATCAAGAAGATTGGCTTAGTCTGAACCCACGAGAATGATAAACCTGCTGAACTACTAAGAGCTCAACTCCACAGAGGAGAAAATAAAGGTCCTGGCTACAGGATTTACCAACAGGCAGTGCCAGCTAGAAGGCAAACTTATGAGCCAGCACAGGTCATCTCTGCTGGTACATAGGCTTGGTTAAATAAAAAAAAAAAAGAAAGATACAAAAACTGATACAGGCAAACTTTAAGTTCATGGCTGCCTATTCCGGTCAGTTCCTTCAGACCTCTTCTTCCACTGCTGTTCCCAACAAGGAAGACTTTTGTGCCTCCCGCTGCTGCCATGTCCCTTAGCGTCCCACAATAGCACTTGTTCCTGACCACTTAACTGTTCCCATACTAGCGAGTCTTACTCTTGTACTGATTAAACCTGCCAGTCCTGCTTCCCATTTTGTCCCTTTGGCAGCCCAGTAGAAGACAGCATAGATGCCCTGACCCACTGCTTCCATTTAGTATGCAGTCCATCCAGTAGAAGGCAGAAGCTGGAACATTGGTGGGATAATGGGGCAGGAGAGGAATAAAAGGAACAGAATATACAAGCACGCTGAAACCTAAAGAAGAGATTTCGCAGAGTTCATAAAAAATACCCTCTATGCAACCCACCCAGACAGATTTCTAGAAAGGGTAAAATTCAATTGCTCTAAAGAAGCCAAAAACTAGACCAGTTTATACTAGCTGACAACGTGACTGTTTGGCTTTAACAACGGGAGAAGACAGGCTATGATCAGTGAATACAGTTAGCCATTTTCTCTTGAAAAATGATAGGAAATAATAATATCAACATCTGTTTTATTATTAACACCAAACAAAAAAAACCCCACCACTCAAATGAAAAGGGTGAATACAGCTGCATCTTTTCAGCATTTCAGGTGCTAAGCATTAGAACACCAGCAAGGTTTGCAGCAGTTCACAGGCACACACTCTAAGTGCAAAAATATAGTAAAGCTACCGACATTCTGTTGTGCCTTGGCTGGAGGAAGGTGAAAGACAGGAGAAAAATATTGGCAGGAGGACCATCACCAAAGAACTGGATCTCCTTACTATTAGTCTCCCATTCCAATGGAGACTCCAGGGCTTAAAATCAGATCCACAATCATCACTCTTTTTTTTTTTTTTTTTTTTTTTAACTTAAAAACCAACTTCAGCCTTGTCACGCTGGGTCACAACTGAAGACTGACAATTTGGAACACACCACTAGCATCTGACATACCCATGGAGACCCATAGGAGTTAAGTCCAAGATCCTAACACTGGCAAGGTGTGTCAGCATGACACTGGAAACTGAATCCAGAGCGTTAGAGAATGTCTACTATCAACTGCTAGACACGCAATTAAAATCTAAATCATTGCCATTTCTCAGGAAGCTGGTTCACCTCCCAACACTTGTTACATTACAGAAACCCCACTGAAACAATATATCTCATATTGCTAAACTATTTAAGCAGAAAAGCACTAGAAATTGCTTGAGAGGTTGTTGTTTGGTCCAGAATAGCTTCAGACACGAGGCACATCTGTATCCACAGCCAGTGTAACAGGATGGCAGACAAAAACTGCTCAAGCACTCAACCACCTAACTTACACAGGATCCCTGCTGTCACAGCTGTAGCTCCTTCAATATCCAATCTAGCTAAATCAAAGTTAACCTAGGGATAGCTATATGAGTTGCTATCACATTTTGGACTCCCAGACCTCAAGCTTGGGTTCACAGATCTCCAAGGAAAGCCAAACACCTTAAAAGTTTCTTTGCGATCTCTATGAGCTCATTCCCTCTAACTCAAGGCAAGAGGGGGCAAAAAAAAGTTCCATTTATCTCACAAAACCTTAAAGCAAACAGTTTAAAAGTTGCCAGTCAAAGAAACAAAAAGCCCTATAGCATGATAGCTAGAGCTTAAGTTTGACAGGTCAAACTCCAGAAAGAAAAAGCAAAATCAAGTCCCTAGTTAAAAAAAATTACCTTGCTGAACTACATCTGGCAGTTTCAAATGCATATAAGGCCATATAAAAGCAATAAAAAAAAAAATAATACAAAGTCTGCCCAGTTGACCGTGTACCTGATACACTCTATTATGGATCGTGTGCTCTGCTAAACAGAAGTAAAAATGATGACATGTGAGAAGCTGAAAAAGAAAGCAAGTTGTTTTACAAAAGAAACTGTGCATCTCTTCCCCTCTCCAGATATCTTTTCATCCTGTTATGAGCTGGATCCCTGGAGCTGGACTCTACAGATGATACTCCTCATTAAATTATAAGAAAGTACCCGCGTTGACGCTTTCCACATTCTGAAATGCAAGGATCACCATTCTATCCATGCTGACTTGGCAAAACCCTAGTGGAAAGGCAAGATGAAAGAGCACCCCTCACCACTGAGTACAGTTTCAAAATTTGGGCCTTTGCTAAAAACATTGCGAATACCTTCCTGAGCAGTGGTCACATTGCATGGTTAAAGCAGAAGTTTACTCTGACCCATCATCAAGTTTATGTTCTCACAAATTGAATGTTACAGCATATATCCTAACAATTTTTATACTTGTGATGTGACTCCTTCTGCTTGAAGTAGCAGAAGGATGCATTAATGCATGTCATTTTTCACTAGCTCCAGCTGCCTGAATGCTTGAATTACAAAATACAGACATATATGGCAGAACAAAAGTTAAAAATATAATTGCGTATTCATGGCTGCTCTCTTGAGCCACTTCAAGCTTACCTGCTACAACCTTGCAGTGCTCATCAGGAATGTGCGACTTCATGGGATGGCTCGATTTAGTGGATCGTCTTCGCCTGATGAAGTGTTCTTTTCCAGTAAATGAGGTCTCTGATGTATTCACTGGTTGTATTAGCATGTGCTCTGATCCAATTTGGATATAGCCAACCTGTCCACAAAAGAGAACAAAAAAATACCCCATCAGTTTGGTATCCTAATCTTGTCTATCAACCCAGTCTGAACCTAGACCATTTCACTGCAATCATTATTTACAGTGTGAGGAAATGAAAAGTGATTATGATTGTGTTCAGTCTGCATCATGCAGACTAAAGAACTTCATCTGCTTCTCATATTTATTTTTTATATCACTGAGCACTATTTAGAAACATTGTGCACTGTACATGTACAAAGAAAAGGTGGGGGTTCTTGTCAACACCTTTCCTTTCCCTTCTTTCTCTCCCTCCAGCAAGAGCATCACTCTAGCTGGAAGCCTAAATACATATGTCTTATGAGATGCTCAGCTCACATGAGGACGAATAAATCCTATTAACAAAAATCCTTTCATAATCACCTTTCTAATTGCCAGCTGGAATTGCATTGTTATTAAATGGCATTTACTATCTCAGTAGAGCAAAGAGGTGAGATTGCCTGCAAACAGGACACCGCCTGTGTGTATCAGTGTTGCAGACAACACTAAGTGAATTGCTGTCCTAAGTATGACTTGTAGAGACACCTACATTTTTTTGGTGTGGGGATCAAATACCTCTTCTTGACTACAATAGGGGTCACATAGTAAACACTGCTCTCCCTGCAAGCCATGGGTTGGGTTTCAGAGCTCAAGCTGGGAATGGACAGTTGTACCTTCCCAGTCACGAGATTTTCCACCATCCCTGGAACAAGTAAAACACAAGGAAGGCAAAGACCCTGTGTAAATAACAGTAGACTCCATAGGCTACAGGTCAGAGCACTAAACCCCTGCCTTTCTTGCACCAAGTCCAGACCTTACACCAGGGCTGGCAAGAACATCTTTGGAAGGCAGCTTCTGCCACAGGGGAGCCCTCCTCTGCTTGCAGCCCAGGGTTTTTAAGGTTCTTTTATGCCTTTTCCACTCCTTTTCTGGCATGAAGACAGTGAAATCAAAGATATCACCTTAAAACTTAACAAAGCCTCCAGGTTTAGTAATCAACACTGAGGTTATAACACATTGGAGAAAGTGAGTATGTACAATGAGGGTTTCTTACTTAATTTTCATTGTACTAACCCAACGATTATTTGTATTGCAATTAAAGGTCTCGAAATACAGCTCTTTACCATATAGCCCCAAGAGAACTCTCTAGGTCTGATCCAATTTCTGCTAGCAACAGGTGGCCTCATTTGGCCTGCCAGGAGGCATCAGATTGTGCCTATGGTACATCTTATAGGTAAAGGAGCTTACAAAGGGGTCCTGCTAGGTTGCATGCCTATAACACCCATTCTATACATATAAAGAGAGACCAGACTTCCCCCCCACTCCCCACCCCGTGTTCTGTGCCAGCCAGGCAACCATCCAAATAAATGCTCTGCACGTACATGCAAATACTATATATTCAACAGCTGACTGTACTAATATGATTTATAATATACATTACATACATACTGTATATTGTACATTTCCACACCTCCCTGCCAAATTCAGTCTTCACATACACCCAGGAAATCCCTTTGGCCTAGTATTTCCAGCAAGAGGAATTTCTGCTAATAGAAATGAGAGCTCTCCTCTTTTGACAGCCATACTAACTGAACAACATTCAAGGGAAACCTGAATCTCTCAGAAAGGGTCACCAATTTCAAAAGTGCACTTGGAGAAAAAAAAAAAAAAAAAAAATCAGTCTCTCTATTTGCCATGGCTGCAAAGCACGACAGTAACAATTAGTCCTCTGTCTCTAAAGGGACAGGAGACACCTCTTTTGGGGTCTTTCAAAAGAAACCTTGCCCCAAGGTCAATACTGATTAAGTATAAAATGCCTTGATACCTCCCAGAAGGGCTCCCATTTTTGAAGAAAAATTGACATTATTTCTTGGCCCCACAGAATGCATACCAGTTTACAAGACCCACTCTGCCCTGGAGTTTCCAAAAGGGCTGCCTCTTCATTTAAATTACAAGCTGGGCTTTGTTAGAATTGTTTTAGAGACAGCAAAAGCTCTAGTGACTTATTCTTCCAGCCTCCTTTATGATGCTCTCCACTACTTCCCCTCCTTGTTCCAATCTTCCAGCTGGGAGGTAGCCCCAGCCCCCTTTTTTAATATAGGTTTTAATTATTTAGAAGAAGGGTTGTAAATCTGGTACCATGGTACTAAAAGCCACACCAGAGCTCCTGAAAGACTGCCAACCGTTTTTGCTGGTGCCAAAAATATGTAAGAAGTAGTCAGTTTCATCACCACCCGACATTATCCCAACTTTCTGGCATCAAGTGTGAAAATAATTTAAACCATTGGAAAGGACTTATGTTTCACATTTGGTTTGGAATTGTGAAACCTATGGAGGGAAAGAGCCATGCGTCTTCACCCTGGAATAGGTTAAGAAGCAATCTCCAGTTTAATCTGACAAGCCAAGTAGAGTTTCAAGCAGGAAGGATTTGCAGGATCAGGCCTGTAAAGTATTCCTAGGGAGTTAAAATTTTCCCCAAACTTGCCAGTTGGGTTCTAAAGAGTCCTCAAACCTGTTGGCCCAGATGACATCTTTTGGACCTGGTAACTTGAATACTATGGTCATTATTTTGCTTTTTCTGTAAGAAATGCATTCCTCATGTTGCTTCCCTCAAACCCTCCAACTACCAGATACTATACTGTGCTAATCTCAGCATGAGATATCAGACATCAGCACTAGACAAATACTCTATGCTTTTCTTCTCTAGTCTGTATGATGTTCAGGGACTGCAGAAAGCTGGATTTTGAAGACAAAGAAGTAAAACAGAAGACCATGTAACTGTCAGAGCTATTTTTCCCACATCTCTGGAAATCATTCCAATTAAATAAAATGCTTTGGATCTGCCAATTCACATTTGCCTGGGGAGATGCATATCAAAAGCTGGGATACTCCCTCTTATCCTTCTTTCACTGTGAGAGCCCGTATGAACAGAACCTGCCGCTGTGCCAGACCCCAGTATTGCTTAGTGTCCGGGAAAGCAGCTGCTGCCCAGCCCCACCATCCCAGAGCACCCGAGACACAGGAGTCATCAGGAGCCCAAAAATTCAGAGGGGCACAGAAGTTCATCATCATCTGCATTATTAATCTAACCTGGATTTTACAGTTAGTATGACAGGGCCATATAGCTGACAGAATCATGCAGCTCAGCTAACAGGAAAGGCTGGAATGATTTCAGCCTCAAAAGGCAGACAACCAAACTGACAAGTTTATTAAAATAAACAATAATCCACACTTCCCACTACAGCCCCACTCACCACTGTGCTTAACAGTGGCTATATCTTTCATATTACAGATATTTCATATCCTTAATTTAGAAGTCAGCTCAACATTGCTCACTAGCAAAAAAGGCCCTGTTCTTCAAACCACCAAAATACTCTCACATGCTTTTATTCAGATTTTAACACATACATTGGTCACTCGAGCAATCTGTTCACTCTCTAATCTACTCTTGTACTACCAGTAGTTCACTCTTCTTCCACACATTATCTTCCTTGCCACTGGAGCTTTTCTTAGGCTAAATGACAGCAGGGAAAGGAGAAAGGTCCTCACACCGTATCACTGAAATTACAACCGTAACAACGGGACTGTTAGTGCTGGCACTCAAATAGCATTTGTAATCACATCATCCTGCTTCGCTGGCTTCACTATTCTGTCTCTGTCCCCTGGTAGTACTGGTGGAGCTACAACAGCTCGAGGGCTAACTCGGGACAGGAATCCAAATCGTCAGTGTTGTCTGCACGTGGTTCTGGACCTTCCCACACATTAATACTCTCCAACAGTTACACTGTTTTTCCAGCCCTTTTTATTTTCACAACATCTTTGAACGAGATCTGTGAAATGCTGAATCTTTAACAGATTTTTCTTGTGCTCCTAAGTGTTCATTAGTTACATACATATGAACATGCTGAAAAGAGAACAGTTTTAAACATCTGACAAATTCCATCCCCTTCCCAATTTCTCAACAATTACACTATAAATCTTAGTTTAACCATTTCCTCAAAGTTAAAAGGAAGTTAATATTTGAAGTGATGAACAAAAAACAACACAAATACAGTTTAATAAACTTCACGTGCCTTTTAGTCCTGTCCTTATTAACCATGCTTCAGCTTTAAGTTAGTTATTATTTACAAGTGCAATTCAAGCAAATTTAAAACAAGAGCTTTAAATTAGGTCTTGCTCTAGTGTCATTTCAGGTTTACACTCAGTTATGAAAGCAGATCATACCCAGAAATGTCTGACTGCACCTCTGTCCCAGCCTGCCCCAGCCTCTAAGTCTGCTAAAACAAGGAAACCACAACATGCTCTCCCTTTTGTCCACTGTGGAAGGGGAAAGAAAAATCCCACCACAAAGAAACCCAGCACAGTAATTTTAAGAGATTTAACTTTTCAGCTCATGGACCAGCTACGGATGAATGCCAGACAGCTCCTCTCCCAGACAAGAGAATTCAGCAGAGCTGAAGGTTTCCTCAGGGGAAATTGTATCATCTTATAATCCTAGCATGCCTCCACTGCCCTGCTTCACATAACAGCAGAGGCTCTTGCAGTCACCTGAAGGGCAGCACCGCCCTGTCACACACAGAAAACACTCACCACCACTGGACAGAGATTGAGCTCACCAAGCTTCAGGCATCTGCTCTAAACCAGGCATCATCTCTCTCTACAGTCAACGAAGAAAGTCCATCACCTTCAAAGTGACAATTCACCAATTTAAAGTACCTAAGAAACAGGACAAACCATCAGGGGAAGTGCCCATCTTTATCACTCGCTCTCCCCTAGGTAACTACAGTCAGGCTTAAAACCAGCAGACTGTGGCCTCTTCTGTATTCTTCTTCCTCTTTTCCCAAGGACAGTGCAGATTTACCGTTGCACTAGGAGTCCTTTGAGATTGCTCATTCCCTGGAGGCTGCAGTCCAACCTACTCAGTTCTCTTTGCCCTGACTGGCCTTCCATATTGGATCCAAAACCACACTCAGACATCCAGTTCCTACGTAGGCATTTACACCCACCTGAAAATCAGTGGGAGTTCAGAGACCCTAGAAGAAGCTATGCATCCAGTGTTTGTATCTGGCACCACAACATCACTGGTGAACAGCAATGTGGGCAATAGCAGGGGCAGAATTTCCCAGGTACTGCAGCTAACTAGGAAATAAATTTCTGGCATTTAACCTTCAGTACCCAAATGCACACTCAGGACTTTATAAAAATCAGCATTTTCCCTTATCACCTCCAGCAGACTTACAGCACCTCTGCCCAACCTTCCTGAAAAAAGGAAACACTTGGCTGACACAGAGTTCGGATGGATGCTCTATCATCTCTCCTTGCCCATACTTGCCAAAGCTTGTCTATATCTACACCTTCACAAAGTTTGTGGATGGTACCAAGTGAAGGGGACACACCAGAATGAAGAGCCACCATTCAGAAATATTTTAACAAGCTGGAAGATTTGTCCACCAGGAGTTGCATGAGGTTTAACAAAGGTAAATGTACATGAAGCTTGGAAGAAAAGAAGCCCCTTTTCTTCTCTGCATAGATTGTATGAGACAACACTGCAAAATGTTTAAGGTTTCCCAACTTCCAGCATGCATTTCTTAGGGTGTAGTGTGAAAACTTTATATGAACAAGCCTGAACAGGAGGGATCCACAAGCTCTTCTCTTATCTCAACCAAGAAGGACAATCCACTTTAACTAGAGACAGGCCAAAGAGCAGTCCTGAACCCAAAATCAAAGATTCCAGATTTCAAAATGGAAGAGAAGTTACTTAGAATTAAAACTCTGCCTCTAAAGGCATCCCAGTGATTTTCAGCTTTCAGATATGGTTCCTGAACAGACAAGAGTTTTCAAGTTCATTTTTAAGTCAAAACCTAATGCTCATTTTAACATGAACCCGTGACCCTCTTAAAACTGTAACTGTTTCAAAAATTTAGGTACAAGAAATATGAAAAGCCTACACCAGTTTTAAGGTACAGACATTGCAGTCCAACTGACTGCATAGCAGTCCAGCACTTCAACATGTGAAAGTGACCCTAGTACCAAAAAAAAAAAAAAAAATTAATATATTAAATGAAGCCTTTGGGAGTCCCAAATTTTGCAGAAAGCTTGAGGCAGCATTCTGCCATGTACAACCAGGGAAGAAGTCTTCTCAAAGGGCACAGGACCCTACCTATCTCTCTTATCTTGGGTCCGCAGGACTGAAAAGCCCTGCTAGGACTCAGAAAAAGCATCACTGCAATCACAGCACAAATATGTGGTGCTGAAAGGGCCTCCTCTACTGTGCTCTCCAGGCTTCAATTGAAAAAGCTCTACAGAAGGTAACACTGCTCTGCCAAACTTTGCTAGAGAGGGTAAGGGCAGCACACTGAGAGCAATAGTCAAAACGTAACTGTGAAATTGCACCTGAAAGCAATGGATAAGTAGTTCTGAGATGTATCAAGCAAACTGGAATTTCCTTGCTGGAGAGAGACCTAACATACATCATCTAGGAACTGATCTCAAAAGCAGAGACTTTAGTCCACTACACAACTCAACTCAAGGTAACACACACCATGGCCTTACAAAGCTGGAACTTTCCAAAGAAGAGGCAACTTCCTGTATTGCCTACTGTCTTCTAGCATTGGCCAGAAGAGTTACAGAACTTTGCTCCTGCCTGTGTCTCCCCAGCACCAGGAAAGGACAGTTCAGTCCTGTGGTACAGTCAGAAACCAAGTGTTTACACAACTGCATTCCCTAGATAGGATGCAGTCCTGCCAAATTGAAGGCAGTAGCACTTTCCAGGAACATAGTACCTCTTGTCTACGCTGCAATTCCCAGGTTGTCAAGAGGAACAAATTGGAATATCCTCACATGCGGTACTTTAACTGTGCAGACGAGACCTTAGGTACACCAGTCCTAAACATGCTACGGCCTGATGTAGCTACAAGAGTATGGCCACCCTTCTTGATGCAATCGCAAGCTGTAGGAGGAAACTACAACAGACCACATACTGGTTAACAGCAGCATCTGCGAGCAGAGTTTAAAAAACAAAACATAACCTTTAGATGCCACACTGGCAATCTGATATCATTACTAGGAAGCAATTGCTTGGTCTGGTTGTAGCTCAGTTTTCATGCCACTGTGTCAGGGATTTTGTTTTTATTAGAACTCCACTTGCCCTGATCGTTTTATATCACTTTTTGTGTGATTTATGGCATAGTTGAGGAATACGATTACAACAAAGTCTAAGTCAGCTGGAGATCAGGATACAGTATTATTACCTACTCTACTTCTTAGCAACCAGCTTTTCTGAATGAGATGTCCTGTGATCATCCAGTTCAAGTCCAACAAGCACTCCCTCACTGGAGTTTTCAGGAAATCTCCCACTGCAGCACTAGCACTACTCAGGAGAAAAATGCCAGGATAAACAGGCTGCAAGGTTTCCACTACCAAGGTCTTCTAGCTCAGCGTGCAGGCCTTGTCCATATCCCCACCTGTGAGGCTGTGCTGCTGATGAGGGCAAAGCCTTATTCTTTCTGCTACAAACAGGTCTTAAGGAAGCAGTGGGAAAATACAAAACCCACTGTAGTGATGGTCTTGATATTTTAAATTGCCAGACTAGGAGGCAAAAAATTTGGGCTCTGGAGTCACCTGATCTCAGTTCCACTCATGGCAGATTCAAGACTTCCTAGATAATTTGAAGCAAACTCTTAATTCCTCTGATCCCAGAAAACATCTTACTACTAAATTGCATAGCTTTCACTACAAGTATGCTGATTTAGCACAGCCACTGCAAAAGGCTGCGTAAACACTGTAAGTGGGCTAAAATCCAATATGTTTCATGTTTAAGAATAGATTTAAGAAGCCAAAAATGTCCATTTAGCTAGAATAAGAAGGTCTATCTACATGGTGATGTGGATCAATTTAATGAAACCATTTCAAAAGTTAACAAGGTTCATCTTAAGTTTGGGTTGATCCTAAAGACACTTGAGTCTTCTGTTCTCTAGTTTTCAGTTCACAAGGGCATTATAAACCTTAACTCACTCACATGTATCATGCGCCCGCTCTTAGCCCTTTTCCCGTTCCTGGTGATTATCTGAATGAAGAGTAAATGAATGGATTCCTCTAACACAAAAAGAGTACCCCAACATGCAGAAATGTATCTCTCAACACATCTGCCCACACCACCCTCAGCACTCCCAGGATCAGATCCACAGGCAAAGGCAAGCCGAGCTTTACCAACACTGCCACTTACGCATGTGGCAGTATGGGCTATGGTCCCCAAAAGGTGCCACAAACGAGTAGCTTTGACACTGATCACTTTTTGATCCCAAGTTCATCTAGCTCAGTTAGGTCAGTTTAGTTGTTGCTTAGAATTCATGTGATACAAACAAATATTGCAATATTGCAGCTTATATTTGCGGAGTAATGAACAAAGACTAACAAGTCCTGTTTCTTTTCCAACTTTTCTACTGGGAATATTGCCAATCTTTTTCACTCCCCCTCCTCCATTCCCTGATCTCAGGCAGTTAATACTGTGCCTACAACTACATTCCTCTTTTTAAAAAGGTTCCTTCTCTGCCTGTTTGTGCTTTTCAGGTCTGCTGGAGTAGGTAGCTTTGGAAGCCCAGGACTTCACGAACAGGATTAACAAAACGTGCCTAGTGACAAAAGCGTAGAGCTGTTAGTGATTTAAAGCTTGAACCAGAGATATCAGTTTTAAACTCTGAGAAAGCCCTCAGTGGTATACAGCTCAATTTACAGTGCCACTCAAATACTCAGCATCTCAGAGCCTTTTTTTTTTTTTTCTTTTTTTTAAACCTGAGGCACAGCGCCCTCATATGGTTCAGGGTTGAAGGCCCGAGCCCCAAGTGCAGAGCACATGAAGTGCTTCTTACTGCAAAGTTTAAGACTTTGTCCATCACGAGGCCTGTACCGAGAAGTTAAGCACACATCCCAGGACCATGTACTGGGAGTCTATGCTTAACACCTCGGTGACTTTCTGAAGTAGTTTCAGGTTATCAACAATAATTACAAACTAGCCATCATCTTAAGTGTCTAAGTCTTCACCACTGAGAAACAGAAGGGCTGTCCCATGCAAGATCACCTCTTCTTACCAGGACACTCAGAGGAGAGCCCTGGCCCTGCAAAGCCACCTGAAAACACTACAACCTCAGGTAGAGAAATCCTGACACCTGAGGTGGGAAAAGTATCCCTGAGAGGGATGGTTCCTCCAACCATGCCAGAGTACCAGGTGTCCCTACACCCCAGCTCCCACAAAACACCCGCACACACCAACACCAATTGCACAAGCTGGGTGGAAAGGGCCAGCTGAAGAAGTGCCTGCTGTCCCAGGCTGTACTGCTGAGGCCATGCACAGCTGCTGGAGGAGTGAGCCAGGCAGGCAAGCGACCAAATCTCTCCCAGTGGGACCCAGCCACCAGCCAGATGCAGGGGTATAGTGACAAGAGGACGGTCCATTAGCCAGGACGCTCCTCCACAGCATCCTCAGCCCCTGCCACCATCCACAGTGGACATGCTGTAGCTGAGGCCCTCGGCCCCTCAGGCATGGCTGAAGCTGGGGCAGCTCTCCCAGCGGAGAGCCGGGGCAGACAGAAAACCCACACTGGGACAGCTGCAGTGCTTGCCAGGGCCCGGAAGGTGAGGGGACGGGCAGGACAGTGGGGAAGCAGGCAGGAGGTGCACGGCGCTGAGGTGAGGTGTGGGCACGGCTCAACGGCCGCTTCCCGCCTCCGCCGGGCAGGGCGGCTGGGGGCAGCTCCCGGCGCACGGAGCCAGGGCTGACAGGAAAGGCTTCACAGGGGACACCGGAGAGGCTCGCCAGGGCCCGGGGAGGCGAGGGGACAGGCAGGACAGCGGGCAGGAGGTGCGCGGCGCTGAGGTGAGGTGCGGGTACGGCCCAACGGCCGCTTCCCGCCTCCGCCGGGCAGGGAGCAGAGCCGGGGCTGACAGGAAAAGCCTCGCGGGGGCAGCGGAGAAACTCGCCGCAGCCCGGGGGGACGGTCGGGGAGGCGGCCCGCGCTGAGGGGAGGCGGGTCGGGGTGGCAGTACCAGCCCGGCGCAGGTGCTGAGGGAGGCGAAGGAGTCGCTGCGGTTCAACACGTGTCCCGTGTAGAAGCAGAGCCGCTCCTCCGGGGGCCGCCGGGGGCTGGGCGCCCGCCGCGCCTCCCCGCGCCGCTGCTCCACCACGAAGCCCCGGGCGAGGAAGCGCAGGTCGCGGCGGAGGTGCAGGTAGAGTTCGGCGCCGGCGGCGGGCAGGCGGAGCAGCAGGGCCTCCGCCGCCGCCGCCCGCTGCCGCGGCAGCGCCCGCCGGCGCCGGGGGCCGCCGCGATCACCTCGCAGGGCAGGCGGCAGCAGGTGGATCTTCTCCAGCACCACTCGCTCCGGGATCACCACTTCCAGCTCCGCTCCGCCAGCTGCAGGCGAGAAGGAGAGAGGCTCAGGCGCTCGCACCCCCGCGGGCCGGTCCCGCGGCCCGACGGGGCGGTCGGGGGCGCTGCGCCCCGCCAGCCCCCGTCACCCCCTCCCGTCCCCGCGGGGACGCCCCGTCCTGCCGGGGCGAGGACAGCCCTGCGCTCAGATTTCAGCGCAGATACTCATGCACTGGAAATTGTGAACAGGCTGCAGAGACAATGGAGCCAGCGGAGGAAAGGGATTTATTTCTCTCTCTCTCTCTATATACACGCATATATTAGTGACAAAAATGTGCAAGGAACAGAGGAATAAAGCAAATGCTAAAGCTACTTGTATCATTAAAAAAAGTGTATAGCTCAGACACAAGCATCGCATTTCACCAACCCCAATAAAAATCTGCAGGGAGAAGGGGAAAAGCAGAGCAAGCCGAAGCCGCAGCCAAGGACAGTCAGCAGCTTTCCACATGAAACGTTACAGCAGCAGCAGCGAGAGGACAGGAAAAGAAAATACAAAAGCCTGGAGCAATTCATCCTGCAGACTGGGACCGCGGCCACGCAGGGGATCCGGTGCATGCCCTGTGGTCTGCGCCGGCACGCTGCCGCCCGGGGCCGGCGCCCACCGCCCGCCCCGCCGGACCCACGGCGCGGGACTGCCCGCGGCGAGGGCTGTCAGCGCCGCCGGGGAAGGGGATGCCGGGCGCGGGGAGCCAGGAGAGGGAAGAGCTACCTGTGCCGGCGTCCAGTCCCCAAAGCAGCAGGCAGGGAAACACGAGAGGCAGGAGGCAGCCGTCAAACATTTTATGGCAGCGGCGGGGCCCAGCGCGGAGCGGAGGCGGCGGCGGGAGCCCGGGCCGGAGTGAGCCCTCCCCACCCTCGGAAAAAGTAATCAGCGCTGCCGACAGCCCCGGCGTGGTGGGCGCCCGGCCACGCCCCTCCCCGCGGCCCCGCGCTCTCATTGGCGCGGGCACTCACCGGGCCACGCCCCTCGCTTTCCCAATGGCTGCGAGCTGAACGCGCGGGGCGGAGGGTTGGGCTGCGCGGGGAGGGGGTGCACGTGGGTGGGGGCGGTCGGCAGGGGGCGCCCTCTCCTGCCCCGCGCGCGGGCAGGCGGGCAGACCCCCCCCGCCAGAGCTGGTGCCCCCCTTCCCCGTGCCCTGCGGTGGGCATTTCTGCAACCAGTTCTCCCAGGCCTGCAACTGGTTTGGTGCCCAGGAAGCCGTTGGAAATACCCTAGCGTGAGGCATGGGAGGGCTGACAAAAAGCAGCCGACTGGTGGTCATCTCCGTCATGTTTTCTGCATATCCTTTTCTTCATTACTAAAAGAATTTAGACGCTGCTGCAGAAGCTGTCTTGAAAAATTCACCCATTCCTTCATTTCCTGCAGCCTTTGCCACCGCCATCTGAAATACTGATCCCAGGACTCAGAAGACCAGGAAAAAATGGGGTTGGCAATATATGAGTGCACAAAGATTTTAGGCAATGCTCTTGCATATTCCTGGAAGCACTCATCACACGGATGAAAACAAGAAACGAGTGCATAAAGCTCAGGAGATATAAAAAATGATTTTTACAGTGGTGGACAAGAGGGGGATGCTAATTTAAAGCAGGGAGGACAGGTTGTTCAAGCTAGTTAAGAGGGCTGTTTGGGAGAGAAAGGAGGAAACTACCTGCCAGCTCCCTTTCCCTCTGTGTGCCGAGGACACTCACATCTTCACCCAGGTGCAACCAATTCCCATTTTCACTGAGATCCTGCAGCTGCAAGAGCTCCTTCCTACCTGATGGTTGGGTCTCATCCTGCATGTCCTCAGCTGCCCAGGGCTCAGGAAAAGTCAGTTTGGTCTAGGGGTTGTTGAGAGCAGTAGGGTGATTTCCAAGAGTAGAAAGATTTCCGCTGTCTTTGGTGGGCTTTGGATCAGATCCTGTGCTCCTGGCATGGCTGAGTCACAGAAAGCAGTAAAGACCCAATGTGTTAGCAGCTTTAAACTGCTGTTGCCCAGCAGAGCAGTGTCCTAGAGTTTAAACTTCTGCAAAAATCTGCAACTTTGTTACTGAAATTGTATAAGAATTCAAAGGAAGACCCATAAAACAGTGTGAATGACTCCGGCAGATCTCAGTGCAGCACTTACACAAGAATTGTCCGGAGTCGTACTGACAGTGGTAATGGCTCCAAGTCGCAAGCAAGGGGAATTAGATTTGGATGCTCATCCCTGAGAGGGCAGGCAGCTGGGGTAGTGCTAAGAAAAGGGCCGACTGAATCTAGGAAAAGGACTGGTAAGAGAGATGAGTGGGTTAACACCATTATCTCTCTTTCAGGCATCGGACAGGCAACAAGAACCATGTTTTCTTTGAGATCTGCTCCTGTGAACAAGTAAAGAGGCTGTTTGAGAGCCGGAATATTAGAGCTGCCTCCAGCCCGTCACCCTGCTGGCTGTGCTCTTCCTGGGCATTGAGGTACACCCTGTGGCACATGGCAGGCTGGCGTAGCACCTCGGAAAGACCTACCCCACACAGGGCCTCTGCAACACCGTACGGGCATGGGTGCACGCAGATGTCCCACCTCCTACTGCGGTCTCAGTGAAGCTCCTTGTCTCTCCAGTACAGTGGCACTTGGAGGATGTCACCAGCGGTCAGCAGCAAGAGTGAAACTGAGGACCTGCAACCAGCTCCCAGCAGATAAAATCTGGGCGAAGCCAGGACCCATAGCTCAAATTTGCTTTCTTAACATGAGATCAGGTGAGATTTAACAGCTCTGTGTTTTCTTGACTCTTTCAAGGCTCAGTCTGCTCTCTAACAAGAAGTTAGTTACCAAAGCAAAAGGACAGGACTGGAACCCATTCAAGTGAGAAAACAACTCAGTTTGGAACTGACTGCCTTGCTGTATGTCAATAGTGTAACATCACATGTTTAAAACAAAACCTCAGATCCTGAATTTCTCTCCTGACCTGTTGTGAACCAAAAATTTCAGCGCCTCCCTCCAAGGCCAGGGCCCTGGCTGGCACAGCAGCTCTGGGGAGCAGCTCCCCCACACGTCTTCCACCCGTGGCAATCCTCCACGCCTGAGAACCAAGAGGCAGTTTGATTTGTGAACTGCCAAATCTGGCCTGAGCCCCAAACAGTCATGTTTAAACCCAGACCACCAGCCGTTTTCATTTGCTAAGGGACCAAAGGTGGTGCCTCGTCTCTTCCCCCAAAAAGGTTTGATGAGGGGGCTTAGATTTGCTTAACTTTTTAGTAGATCCTTTCTCCCACCTTCCAAAGTCCTCTGCCAAAAAAATAATAACAAAACAGAGAAAGAATAAATTTAATAGTGAGGGGGAAGATGGGCACTAATAAAGAGAAGTCTGTAACTTACTGCATGGAAGGACTCTCTCAGTGACTGGGCTGGCCGGCACGGGCTGCATCGGGGTAGGGCTAGTCCCTGCTGAGCATCGCAGAGTTGCAGAGTATCTGGGCAGGGGCCCAAGAGGCTGCAACACCCCACAACAGGGGCAACATCACAGGCAGGCCTTGGTGTTGGCAAGGGCTGGAGCCAGGAGCAAGGGACAAGCCCCCGAGAGGTACCCACACAACAAAAGAGGAAACTGTCCTAGGACCAGCAGTGTTTTTATTGAATCCAAATCCCAAAGCTCCAGTGAGACACAGGCTTTCTTTATTAATTTAACACCATGGGCTTTTCAGAAATGCCTTGAAGTTGTTACTGATAAGCATAATGCGTGTGGCAGGAGGGGGCTGTGGTCCTGTTGTGGTGATTGCTTTTCTCCCCTGCCCCCAGCCCGTGGGGGGGAGCTGTTTCTCCTCCTCTCACCATCACAGAGAGTGGATTTGGCCCTGCAGTTTCTAGGAAACAAGGCCTCTGCCCCTCTGAAACTCGTGGGTTTTTTTTTTTTTCAATTTTAAATATACGTCGAGGAAGCCAAGTTTCATGGCCATTATTGCACACTTAATAACCCTTTGGAGACTGCAGACATGTGTTATATACATCTTCCCGTGCAGTCATTTGGCTCGCCACCTGGAAAATGCCAGCATGCAAAGGGTTAACTTGGCCATTACTCAGCCTTCTCCCTTCTCTCCAACCACACTTCTCCAAACTCTTCCTGTCCTGGTCCTAAGCAGGCAATCCCAACTTCACAGGTGATGCTCTCCTGTCCAGGACACTCAGATGCCTTGCTTGCTCTCTCTGCAGCTCCTCGCCTCACTGTGATCTTTGGGCAGCCGGGATTTCTTTCCCTGCTGCTGACTGCACCTGCCCTAATGCTGCAGAGTTTGGCCAGGCTGGTCAGGCACAGACCTGGCGGGTGTTGCTGTTAACCCATGCAAATGCTCCCCCAAAGAAGCCAGAGACAGCTTAATGACAAGTAGGGACCAAGAAAAGCTCTTTTGTCATTTAAAACAATCAATCAAGTAAATATAAGTAGTTCTATAGGTGCCAGAAGTGGGTTTCCTACCAATTGGTCTTTCACAATGAGCCAGAGGTTTGATTAAAGCTTCTTCCCTGGATAGAGGGTGTTTAAGGGTTTGCTCCTTCACGTGGAAGCTCCAGTGTCTAGTACCATTGAGGCAGCCCACAGCAGAGGCACTTACAAGGTTTTTCCTTCCAGCAGCCTGAATTGTCCCAAGCCTGCGAGAGAAAAACTCCCTCTGGGACATCTCTGTCAGGTCTGGCTGAAAATGGACAGCCTGTTCCTGAGCTCCTGGGGATAAGGAGCAGAAAGAAAAGCAACTGTGATACTGGAGGTATCCAGGGACAGAGCCGAGCCACTGGCACCTGAGTCCTCAAGGGAACACACAGCCTGCTTCAGTTAAGGTAAGTCCATGGCAGGAGACCTATCCCTTTCTTTCTCCTAGCAGGGAGCTTTATTCATGGGCTGACAAGCTTTCCTTTTTGTCAGAGGGAGTTTGCTTTGGTTGAGATGCATGTGTCTCACAAACAGCAAGTGCATTGCATGAGGCTTTCCCTGGAGATCTTCCCTCCAACCACTTCCCCTTTGCCTATCTCCAGGGGCCTCACAGCTTCACCCAGCTGCAATGGGGAAAAACATCCTATTTCCATGGAATACAGAGGAAAGAGAAGAAAAACACTCCTGTGGGATAGGGGCCGAGGAATGGACTCCTGAAATTCCAGGTCACTTCACACCTGCCCCCATGAGAGTGGAGGTCTGGCTACATTCCCACACTGGTGTCACTACCGTCTGTACAAAACTTCCCAGGGTATCTTGCTGCCTTGGCGCAGGTGTTTGGGGAGATCAGGCTGCAACACTGTCAGGACAGAAGATGACATCGCACGCATGCTGCTGTGGGTGAGAAAAGCCAGGAATATAAAAGAACATGCTCCCGATTGAATAACACAGCTGCAGGGTGCCAGGAGAATCCACTCTGTCCAATGCAGGCAGCACTATGGTGTAGAGAGATCAGAAACGTTAAATGTACCACCACCTCCATCCAGACCATGCTGTGATTTTTTAAACACAGACAAGGCTAGTCCAGGGTCTGTTTGGTATCTGAGAGCTGCGCATAGATAGCCATCACCCAGGCAATAATAATCAGCCACACGTCACTCCCCAGGCATGCAGGAACAAATGGACAAAGGAAAGAACTGTCGTTGTTTGAGGCTGACCCTAAAGTTCAGCGAGGCTTTTTATGAAGTCCAATGTTGCCACCTTTGATGATGTTATCAGGAACCTGGGAATAGCTGGCACTTTCTTTTGTTCTGTTTTATGGTTTGTTTGGGTTTTTCCTCTCTGGGCCTTGGCTTCTGCAATCATGAGACTGATTTCTCATTTAACTCCATCACTCCATGTTTGACCCCATGACAGGCTGGGAATTGCAAGCTGCGCAAAGCCTAGAGACTTATTGCCCAGGAGCAAATGAAGAAGTTCCCAACCATAGGATTGTTTAAAATAGTCTTTTCTCAAAAAAATGATGCTGTTGATTTCTTTTTTGGTGTGGAGGCAGATGTTCTGAATGCTTGTAGTTTACAACAGCAGAGCCCTTCATGCAGGCACCATCTCCCTCTTTCCCTGGCACTGTCCTTCAGCTGGTCATATCCCACATCTGGTGTTCCCCTTCTCTTTCTCAGACATGTCCCTTTGTATCCAACACCTGCCTTGGACAAGGATAACCTCCCCAAACCAAATATTTCATATAAGGCTCCTCCTCTGCATATTCCTTGCAGCAGGGCACAAGAAGCCAGAGGAAGAGATTTGTAAGCCAAGAAGGTGGTGCATGGCTTGGAAGAGAGATAGAAGTGACGCTGAGGGGTTGCATAAGACACTACAGCTGTCTGCATGGATGTCTACAGGGGCCTGGATATGGTGGCCCAGTGCAACTGCACAGACCTAAAGTGGCTTCTTTCCATCATGAAAGTACTAATAAGGCAAACTGCTGACTTAAAACACTCTTAAAAATGTTTTCCTATTTCTTTAACACCTCTTCCTTGAGCACTCTCTCCTCCCTTCACAGCGTCTTGGCCAATTACACTTGCAAAGCAAACAGAAAACTCAATATCCCCACAAGCAGGGATTGCCGGGGGTCAGGGGCCCTCATCAAGCGCTGTGGTGGGGGCTGCAAGGTGGGTCACAGCACAGGAGCCTGCACTTCTCCAGCCAGCAAGGCACTTTCCCATCCCCAGAGAGGGGGGCCCACAAAGAGGCACTGCAGGGCTGGGGTGCCCCTCCTCGCTGCCCACCAGAGCTGCAGGGCCGTGACTGGGCCGGGGCAGGGGGGTTGCACCGAAGTGGAAAGGGCTGTCCTCCAAGCACAAGCACCACTGGATGGTGGCACAGAGCTGAGGAAGGACTGTGTCCCAACAAGGCCAAGCCCCACTGGCCACCCCCAGCCGGGGTCTGTAAACACCCATTTTCTCTTGTGGAAGTGAAACAGCCCCAAGCCCATGTGCTCAGGTAATTGTTGCTCTGGACTTTTGTTGTCTAACCCTTCTTTTGTCTCATATTCAAGCTGTTCCCAAGCTGCCCTCAAAGCTTTGTCAAACCGTTTGAACTACCTTTTACACAAATTCATCAATCAAAAACCTCAACCTTTTATCCATAAGCAGTGATAGGACCAACAATGCAACAGCATTCAGAGTTACTTTTCCCCACAGGACCAATCCTTTACTCAAGTTTGTGCACATTTTCCTGGTTGCTCCCATTTTGGATGCAAAGCTGTGCAGAAGCATTACTGTAACGCTGCTGTCAGAAGCAGTACAGAGTTCACAGCCCAAACCCTCTGACTGCCTGGAGCTTTTAAAAATTAACAGTACAGTTTTGCTAGCCTTCTCCCCAGACTTGGCTGCTCTGCAGTTCCCCCTCTCCGAACCACTCAGTCTTCACACTCCCTCCCATCACCCCCAACTGAGTCAGCAAATTCCCCAGTGCTGTCCCAGGAGGACAAATACCCCCAGCAGGAAGGGAGCTGTGGGCACTCAGCCTCCAGCACATGCTGTCCCACAGCCTTTAGTATGAGCTCCACAGTCTGGAGATGCAAACTGGGATGTCTGGTCAACTGATGTTGCATATCTATGTTAGTTGTTTAGCCAAGGGTCACTTGGAGCACCTACCTGGGGAAACAGCCCCACATTTTGGGCTCTTGATCTGACCTCAAGCACCAAAAGCATCTTTGTTCTCAGGAGACAAAGGAGCAGGGCGGGCAGGGTGTGCTGTGACCATTGCACAGCCTCTTCTGTAATGCTGTGCACTTCGATAGAGTCTGTGCAAGTTACACTCTGCTAAACAACAGCAAGGGCTGCCTTTTCCTCCACAGCCAGCAAGGAAACCCAACTGCCCACGTCAGCAAAGTCTGCTCGGAGTCACTAGGTAAGAACCAGCCAGATGGAGGGCCAGTGCGAGGTCTGGAGGGAGCAACCCTTCTGGAGTCTGAAACACATCCTGCTCTTTAATCAACAACAGCTACCAATACCTCATCCCAGTCTATTTGGGACCAATATTGTCATTATTTGCAAGGTCATACAGTGAACCAAAAACAGAATCGGGATCCTCCTCTGATGCTAGATCCTCTCTCCCAACAGAGCTGGCAATAGACTTTGGCGTGGTTGCAAGTATTTGTTCATAAAAGCAAAATATTAGCGTCACTCTAGGACTCATAACTGCCTGCTTTCAGACTTTCTGGGCTGGACAAACATGAGGAATGAGAGGAGATGCGTTTCAGTTAACCTGCTGGCAGTAAAGAGTCTCACCGGCACCGTCTGTGAGCTGTGATGGAGGAAACCACCCCAACAGCTGGGTACTAGCCCATGGCAAACTCCACGCACAGCGAGCTCCGGACAGGCAACCTCGAAGCTTCAGGCTTTGCTGGGACAGTCAGGTCAAATCCAGCTGCCTCCTGGCTCTGAAAGAGGAACCTAGAGAAGAGCTGGGGTCAGATGGGAACCATGGAGGCTGCCACCCACAGTCTACAGCTTCCAAGCACCCCCTGTTCATCCACAGCCGTGCATGGAGAGAGCTCAAAGAAACACTTCATCCCACCATCAAAGCAAATCAGTTCCCAGGTCTCTACACAGTCGTGGCTGAGTGCAGCCTGACCACAAGGGTTGTGCCGAATGGCATTAAAGAAGCTTGTTTAGACCAACAGATCCCTTTTTCCTGCTGACACTCGAGGGGAGTGTGGGAGCACACAGGCTGTTTGCTTGGCTCAGTGGGCCATTTCAGCCAGGGTTTAGCACAGCTATGGAGCCACTGGGTTCCTCAGCACCCTTTTTATGGAGCCCAAGTCCAAAACTTCCTCCTGGCAGGAACCAGCCACAGCAGCAGTAAGGGAGGAGGTATGCACTGTGCCCCCCCCAGACCCTGAGATGTCCTTGGGGGAGAACTGCTAGAACTGCTAGATTTTGGTCTTAGTTGTTTGTCTCTCTGCTCTGCATTTATAAAAAGCCCAGTTTGCCCAGCATTTAACATTCCTTAATGAGGGCTTCGACCTGGGGCTGCAGTGACCACTACTCATTTGCATTAAGGAAGTTTGGGAACAGCTTTCTATAGCGAGCACTTTTCAGTGGTGCCTCCTGCCAGTGCGCTGTGGTGGTTTTGGAGTGTTTTAGGGCAATGTTCTTGGAGCACCAAACCCAAAGCTCAGTCTGTGCCTCTGCACATTGTACCTGTCAGGGCGATGTAGCCCCCATCCACTGAGCAGCATGCCTTGTACCTCATCTTTTCCAGCACACAGCGAGCACCCAATTAATTCATCTTTCTGCCCTTGTAAAAGTTATTGGTGGGGGGATGTTGCCAGGTGATGCAAGGTGGGCTGTTCATAGCCCTCAGCCCACGAGTACAGGTGTTCCCCCTGTCTCTGGTCAACCTACTCAGTGGTATAGTGATGGGCCATGTTCTGCGGACAGGCTTTCCTCAGGGAGGTCCCATCCTCCCTTGGTAACAGCACCAGGCTGAACACAGCTAGGGTTAGTATGTGGGGGAAGGTGCCCTCCCAGTGCATGCTCATGGGGTTTTTTTTCTTACACAAAACCACTTCTTGGCATTCCCAAATCCTTGGGTTGCTCTGGCCATAATGCTCAGCCCCTGTTGGATTTAAGGGGCTCAGGATGCAACTGCTCTTCAGTTTCCATCTCCTTTTCTGTTTGGGAGGTGATGGCCCACTGCTCCCTCCTTGCATGTGCACACACTGAGCCTGGCTCAAACCCTTCTACACTCAGAGCTTTGCTTTATTGTTGGCAACGGTGCAAAACACAGAGCACCTCATATGCTTGGGTTGGAGCGTCTGTCCCCTAAGGTGGAATGGCAGTGTAGCCTTCATTATTCTGAGAGTTTTATCATCCTTATTTGCATTACAGACATTAAAGATCTAGGTGAGAATGGGACTTCACTTACTAGCAGCTGCACACTCTGTGGCTTGACAAATACGTGGTTTAAATAGACAATACAAAAAAGTACAAGCAGTAAAGCAGACTCAGAGAAGCTTTCAACATCCTTTCTTCCCCAGCCCTTACCCCAGATACAACAGGTACAGCTCTGGTACCAGGAGAGTCAGCAGGAGAGCACTGCACCTCCGGGAAGAGGGTTACTGGTGACACCCAGGTAGATGCCAGCTCTTGGGATACTGACACACCTCTTGGGATACCGACACACCAGTCCTCTGGACTGGTACCCAAACACTTGCTCTCAGTAATATTTGTAGTGCCTTTTTACCGGCGATGTACCAGACACTTGTTTCACAGTTAGGGACCGACCAAGTGGAAATTACTAGTTGCAAGAAACAGTTTTACACTCCAATCTTCAATAGAATGTCTTTGTTTTAAAGGGCAAAACAGATGGACAAAAATGCCAAATGAGACCGGTGTCCGAGCAGGGAGCAGTGTCCTGCTATTGCCACCTCGTGGGCCCTTGCAGCAATAACCAGGTAACCAATACGCGCGTTTTTAATGCCATAGGTACTCGAGCTTTCTCATCGCTGCATGCAGCACGTACAGACCAGCACTGCTGCTCTGGGCTTTCCGAAGGGAGCTGTCAGCCAGAACCGGGGAGAAGGCCCAAGACACATTTACTTCCCGTATGTGAGACATTGCTCCTTGCCCAATGCCGGCTGCCTTGGCCTGGAGACCAAAAGCACTATTTGCTGTGTGTTTTATGCTGGAACCTATGGTTCTGTCATACAGTAGGACAGAGGAGCATCCATTCCCTCAGCAGGCAGTAAAATCCTCTCTGATGTGTAAAATGGAGAAACTTGGAGGTTTCTCTGTTCTCAACAGTGTGTTACAGAGCAGGAATTTGTCTTCCTCTCACTAACATTCAGTGACAGGAGCGTGGCCCTTCCATGGCCCAGAATGAGGATGATCAGCTGCGGGCTGGCAGCTCCACTGCCTTGTGGAGCTGCTGGGACCCTGCCTCTGTCAGGATGCTGGACTAACCTCAAGCTGTGGCTAAGCTCTGATGTTTGCTTTGGATAAGTCCCTAAACGTTAAAAAAAAAAAATCATTGCCCACAAGAGATCATTGCCCATATTTGCAATCCACAGCGTAAAGACATGGCAGGGCTCGTTTATGATTTCCTTCATGTCAGCCATGTGTGCCAGGGCAGGGGAAGGGGTAAGCATGCCAGCTTCCTTCTTGCTTGGATTTAATGTAAGAACAGAATCACAACTGGGTGCAGGAAGGGAAACTACAGCATAAAAGTGGATATGGGGGGCAATTTCCAAGTTCAATAGATGCTGTGCATGCCCTGCAGTATAGTATGAGTTATAGGACAGTCCTCACTTCTGGCAAAAGGGGCTATTGCTACAGCATCCTGTTCTCTGCTCAAGTGCTATCCTTGCAGGATCCAGAGGATTTGAAGGGGAAAAAAAAGCTCCAAACATAGAAGCGCTATCGGACCTCACTGCCCCTTGCAATAGGGAAATGTATGAAACATTCTTTGGTTGCTGAATAATTCCTCCTTTAAAATAGCAAAGGAACTAGGTAGGATTTGCATAGCCTGATAAAATTTAGCACAACCTGATAAGATTTAGCACCTGCTTCCTACAGATTCTTCTCCTGAAATACTAGGACTTCTCCTGCATTGTATGCAGCCCATGACATAACCAAGAAACTTACCCATACGTGCTAATACTAGAAAGGCCTTTTAGCAGCTTTCATCTGCTCTTTGTTGTAGGAAGCAAACATGCACATCTTCTAGGAGCTCTTCTAGGATTCTTGGGGAGTCTCAGTCAGCCAGGAAAAGCACAAAACCAACATTGAGATTCAAGGGGGAGTCAGGCTTGCCCAGGAACTGGAGGTGAACCATTGCTACAGCTGCAGGTCTGCTAGCCTCCACTTGTGGCTACCCTGGCCCAGCCCCAGCTGAGTTCCTCCCTGTCCCTTCAATCGCATTCTGGGAACTTTCTAAAGGAGTGTTTCCCAGATCCTGCTGCCTTTGCTCCTGCCTTGGGAACTCATTGGCTGGGCTCAATCTAAAACCGCTGGTGCTCAGGGAAAAGGAGTTGTCCTGGCTACAGAGTTCATCTCAGAGTCCAGGCAAAGCTGGCTTCTGCTGCTTGGAAAGGGCTGATCTGCAGTATTACTGAACTACTGTCTTTTTCCTCCTCCTTCTTCTCTTGGGGCTTTTTTTCTTCCTAGCCTTGTTACTGCTTTGCTTTGTGATTCTTGGTGATGTCAGTTCTGTGTTTAAACTGTTGCTGTGTTGCCCCAACCATTTTGCTCCAGTTTCTCTGCTCCCTTTTCTCCTCTGGCTCAGCAGCACTGTCACACACTCACATGCTAAGGTGGCTGTGATAACCACAGCTCGTTGTTTGCCTCTTCCTGGAAAATTTGGCCTTGGAATGCAGGCTTTAGCATCAGCAACCCAGTCTTTGCTGGGATTTTGAACAGCACAGGAGACAGGAGGCAGACTGCTTGCTGAAAGTGAAGTTTCTGGCTTGAAAGGGGAGGGACTGCTTTCCCAGGGATGTCTTCCAAGAGATACATGCCCAGTTTGGGCAGATGCAAAGGCAGAGCTGTGTTCAGGTGAGTGTCCTGCAGACAGAAGATCTCATTTTCTGGGGAGAATTTTGCCCTGGGCTACAGGAGGAGGAAACACGGGCTATGCCCTGCTCCTGATGGCTGGACAATGCAGTGCTATGATGCCCTTATCATTTTATCTGGTCACTTGAGGTCTGGATCCAGTTCTCATCAGCATCATGGGAAAAACTACTGTGAATTTCACTGGGAATCTAATAATCTATTTCACTGCTCAACTCTAGCTTTTTTTAGACGAGCTTCTTTTGTGGTAGGAAAAATATGGACTTTTTACCACCTGAAACAACTGCCTGGGAGCTGTTTCTTCCCACCCCGGCTCAAAGCAGAGTAATATTCTATGGCTACAAGGACATGCTTCTTGCACTTCAAAGTCACTGTGGATAGGGTTTATACTTGTTATTCCACTTAATGTTTCTGACTTTGAAACGATTATGGGGTCTCCTCTGAATGCTTTATGGGGTAACAAAACTCCAGAAGAACAGGGCTCTTTCCAGCTGAATAAATAGAAGATATTTTCATAAATCTTCACACTATTGGAACATCAACAACATTATCCTACATGGATTGTTATGACTTTGTATTTGCAGAGTTGTATGTTGAAGCTTAGACCTGTGCTTTCAGCCTTGTCTTCTACTAAGCTAGAAACTTCAAGTAATCCCACAGAGGGTACTTCAGTTAAATAAACTCTCAGAGCCCTACTTGAAGTTCTCTGTAGTCAGGTAGGGTGAAGATTACATTGCTTTGATCACCTCCATTTCCTTGATTGGGAATCCCATTCTTTGACAAGGGATCAATGTCAGGGCTTTACCTCCTTTCTGCTGTTTAAGATCTTAACACACACGGATGACAGGACAGAAAGTGAAACTTTTTTGTCCTGCAGGAGTCCTAGTTTTCTGGCCAATGATTTCCCCTCTCCCCCAGTATGCCCCAGTACTTTATGAAGTTTCCCCTCTCATGTGTGACATACCAAGTAGCTTACACTTCAGTAGGCAAGCATGCTACCTTAGCAGAACATGCAAACACCTTGTTGTACACGAGTAGCAAGAAAATCTAGAGCTGCAACTGTTCACAGTAACACCCTTCCTCCCCCAAAACATGTTTCAGAGCACAAACCTACCTCTGCCTCATACCAGAGTGGGAGAGGGATTACCCTGGGCTGCTGGGTTGGTATCCACCTCTCAAGCTTTTGGTGCTGGCTGCTCTCAGGAGTGAGCGAGAACTGCTCTGACCTTGTTTGGCAGCTTCTATAAACCAAGTAGCATCATGCTGAAATATGGGGACAGAGTAAGAGAAAACACTCCCCACTAAAGAGCTGAGAAAATAGCCTTTAAATGAGTCTTTCACACCTACATCTAAGAAAAAACCTGTGTGATCAGTTGGCCAAGCCCTCTGCTGACTTTTCTTCTGATTCATGAAGCTCTGCTCAGGAAGGGTCAGCTCCCTCTCTATGACGCTGGTCACTCAGAGTGCCACCTTGCTGTCTGACACACATTGGTTACTCTCTGTCTTTAAAGCATGGGCATCAGGTAGATTTCATAAATGTCATAAGCAGAAATCCCATTCTCAGTGGGAATACAGATGTCCTGTGTGACCTTCCACAAGTCAGAGATGTTTATCCTCTTCAAGGTCCACACCTTGGGCATATAGGCAAGAAACAAAACCCTGGCTCCATATGGCACAGGCAGAGCCCAAGGGAGCCCATAAAACTGGCTGGTAAATGGGGACAGACATTTTCAGTGATTTTGAACATGACAATGAAATCAGCTCAGACATATATTCCTGGCTCATTTGCTGCTCCTTACAGAAAGGCTCCCCAGCTCTGGGGCAGCTAAGAGCCATCAAACCAGCTCTCTTAGGCGTTTTCACAACTAGGCTATGTTCTTGTTCTCAGCATGGACTTTCATTTCTGCCCACTGTTGTTCTTCAAACCCACAGCTGGGGGAAGTGCCTGTGGAGATGATGTTTTTCTTTCTAAATCAGCAAGATTTTTTTTTTTTTTATTCTTCACAGTTTGCAAGTTGTTTGTAGCCAAAACTCACATATCCCTGTTCGATTTCTTTTCCGTCTACTTTATTCTTACTCATAAGCTTAAAAAAATGAATTCAGATAATAAAACCAAAGTATTCTGCTTCAGTTCATTATTTGGGCTGAAACACCTTCCCTTATGTTTGTTTGCCCATGGGAAGAGCTGGTAAGTCAGAACCTCTGTGATCTTCCCGACTAGGGAGGCAGAAATGGAAAGAATAAGAAACATGGAATAGCCTTTCAGCTGATACAAATCAGCACAGCTCCCTTGTTTTCAGCAGAGCTTTCCTGCTTTTGCCAGCTTAAGATCCATGTCTGAGTTGTCTCAAGGGTGCTTATGCTGAGCCATTTAGGTAGTAATCCCATGGTAATCTAACTGGACAGTAGCACCTCAGTGTGTATAAACATAAGCACTCCTGGGAAAAAAAAGAATTATCTCTGTATTTGCATATTATTCTAACATTCATCAAACACATGTAACTTCATAAGCAGCCCTAATATACACAACAAAAAACAACTGAGTAAAGATACAAAAATGTGTTGGCATTCTAGAGTGAGTAGTTCCTAGTGTACATAGGACCATTTTCAAGTACTTTAGTCAAAGCATAAATCTTGAATAACTGTCCTGGTTTCAGCTGGGATAGAGTTAACTGTCTTCCTAGTAGCTGGTACAGTGCTATGTTTTGAGTTCAGAGCGAAGAATGTTGATAACACTGATGTTTTCAGTTGTTGCTCAGTAGTGTTTAGACTAATGTCAAGGATTTTTCAGCTTCTCATGCCCAGCCAGTGAGAAAGCTGGAGGGGCACAAGGAGTTGGCACAGGACACAGCCAGGGCACCTGACCCAAACTGGCCAACGGTGTATTCCATACCATGTGACGTCCCATCCAGTACAGAAACGGGGAAGTGGGGGGCAGGGATTCGCCGCTCGGGGGACTGGCTGGGTGTCGGTCGGCGGGTGGTGAGCAATTGCACTGCGTATCATTTGTACATTCCAATCCTTTCATTATTGCTGTTGTCATTTTATTAGTGTTATCATTATCATTATTAGTTTCTTCTTTTCTGTTCTATTAAACCGTTCTTATCTCAACCCACGGGTTTTGCTTCTTTTCCCAATTTTCTCCCCCATCCCACTGGGTGGGGGGGGAGTGAGTGAGCGGCTGCGTGGTGTTTAGTTGCTGGCTGGGGTTAAACCACGACAATAACACAGACGATGGATGATGCATCCATTAATTTTGCTTCCTCTCCATTCATGAACTGTCCAGGAAAAAACAAGTTCATTTACAGCAATCACTGTTACCTCTTAAGAAGGGTGTGGGTCATCCAGCCTTTTCCAGGCAAGGGAAAAACTTGGAAGAGTAAGGAATTAGCTCCTGAAGGGGCCCTCATTGGAAAGCTGAGAGGGAGTGGAAAGCAGAGAGGAGGACACTGCAAGGCGGGGAAAACAAGGGAATCCTTACATAAATACCTGTTTTTAAAAAATATTTATTTATAGTGTGTAGCATAACCGACCAGACAAATTCAGTGGCATTAAGAACAAAAAAAGATAATTATACTGAATAATACAAATTGACAAAATTAGTTCTGTGGAGTAAAGGAAATCTGTAAATCAAATCCAGAGTAGACTGGTAAGTCTATGTAGTAAACAAGAACAGAGGCAGCATATACACGGACAGGGATACCTGAAAAAAATTCAGAGAAATTAAATGGAACAGAAGAGTTTCCCCTGAGTCTAATGCACTAAGATTTCATTTTCAGTCTATAATTCCATCATAAATATTTTGGCATGTTCAAAGTGACATAGCAAAGCCAGACACAGAGTGTCAAATCACTAAACCAGGACCCATTTTGTGAAATGATAAAAGCAATGTATTAGGGTCTATCATCTGTGCTCATATACATTACCTACAATTGTTCTGCACTTGCATTTTGAGACTCTTTTCACAATAAGGTTAAAAAACATTAAGGGCATTGAATAGACTGAAAATCTTGAAGCACCATGACATTAATTTCTTTAGCACGAATTGTGTTCCCCATGGCCTCAGCTTCTTGTTTCTGAGTTTCTATCAGTAAAAAGTGGAAAATCAAACACATGTAACTTCAGGAATGACAAATCCAATGTTAACACAGAACATGAGTCCAGTCCCACTGTGACAGTCTGTTCCCACTTCTTTCTGTGCTGTGGATATTTATCCCCAGTACCTAGTAGTTTATGTTCAGAATTTTTAGGTCTCATCACTTTGGTTGGCCATGACAGTAACCCCCTGGAAGGGCCTTCCATGGCCTGCCTTCCTTCCATACCCCTAACTGCAATGTGATGTAGTTATTTGGTTGTTTACTGTGCTTAGACTTAATCTTCACCTTCAGGATGTTATTCTCTTCCATATTCTTCTCT
This sequence comes from Harpia harpyja, assembly GCF_026419915.1. Classification (NCBI taxonomy): domain Eukaryota; kingdom Metazoa; phylum Chordata; class Aves; order Accipitriformes; family Accipitridae; genus Harpia; species Harpia harpyja. The sequence goes on along the minus strand of NC_068953.1, from coordinate 19,390,538 downwards.
ACTTGCCCAAAATTTGCCTCAATGTTTTATGTTTGAATGTATTTATCTACCTTTTACTCTTCCTTTAAGACCCTAGTTTCACATCTGTTTGAAACAACAGGTCTTGTAATCAGATTAGAAAACTGCAATCCAAAATTTTTCCCACGCAAAACTCCAGTATGATTTAATTGGCTTCAGTGGGAGACTTGTCCGAGTAGGAAGGGCAAGATTTGGCCTCAACAAGACTATAAATTCCAGTTTAAAACTCAGTAGCTGTTCAGAGGCTCACTCCTGTGACAACATCATTCTTCATGTTTCCTTTCCTGAATTCCTTTCCTAGTCATAGCAGGAAAGATTTCTGGCACCAAAATTAAATGATAATACCCTGGCCATCTCCCAAACCCCTGTTATGTCTTGAAGAAAGCATCGTTATCTCCATTGCTCTCAAAGGGAGCGTAAAGCCTCCAAGATGTTGGGTTTCTACAATTTGGTAGGAAAGGCCAGTTCTTTTCATGTAGGCAATAAACAGGCCCTGATAGGCAATGGTGACTCTGCCAAACTCACCAGTTGCTTTAGATGATGTAATAAGTACTTACACTTCCAATAAATCCACACTGCAGTATTTAAGGTATTCTCCACAGCTACATAAGGAAGCACGCTGCTATACAACAACTACCGAGGGAATTCTGCCTGCTCAGCCTGAGCAGCACTACTGAACTACAACCACAGGTTCAGGAGTCCTGTCCTGCCACTGTACGTTTCCCATCCTTCTCAGAAGCTGTAGGCCATACTCCTTTCTTAGCATAATTCTCTTTGTGGTAAAACGTGAACATTTGGGGTATTACATGGTCCAAAATATAAGTAAAAAATTAAATTCAGCCTAGTTCAACAGACCATATATAGAAATTTTCATACTACCAGCCTCTGTAACAAAGTACTCCTACAGTTTCTTGTAACTGCACAGAAAACACTTCTTTCTTCATATCTGACATCCCAAACATTTCCCATTCTTTCAAATGCTTCAGTCACTGAATTACATCCCCCTTTGCCACGGAAACCTTGAGAAAACAAGCCAGTCACATAGTGCTTCCCGTAGGTCACCAAGTTCCTGTCTGAGCAGCCTTAAGGGGAAAAGAGCTCTTCCGAACCAAAAGCTCTGCACTGAGGCTGTTTTAGCAGCGGTCCCCCTGGTCTCTATCAAGCTACTGGATTTAGTTCACCAGATGATCTCAGCTACTGTAGAACCACATGGAGAGCCTCTCACCTCTGAAACTTATGACACAAATCATTTACGACCTTGTGAGCTAATGCATCTGGAAATGAGACTGGTACCACCCTGTTTAAAAGGCCCAAGCTCTCCTTGGAAAGCCTCGGGACTAAAAGTGCTGCTGCACTCTGCACTAGTGTTAGAACAAAAGTGCAAACTTAGGATAGAGGCACTTTTGGTAAGAGGAGCTGATAAAACATCCACTGTTCCTCCACTTCTTACAGCATAAACAACGGTATGTGGCCTAAGTCACATACATACACCCAAGTTTGGCTCTAGCCGATGTGATTCCCAATTTTCAAAAAGAGCAGAGATGGAAATACAGGTCCTGATATCCAGTGAATACACCACGCTGACGATGTGACGTTCCTTGCTAGCCCCGTGCTCCGCCAGTGCCCAGATACATGCAGTGAACACACAGGAACCACAAACCAGAATTTAGCAGACTCACTCCTGAGAAGACAGTCATCCAATGCTGCTATGTGAGACAAGCTCACAAGAAGGGAATGGATGACATTTATTTTTAATCTTCTGGGCTGTAGATGTATCAGGAGCAGGGACTGTTCAGCCAAATAAGAACTGCAACAGAACCTGTGAGAAGACCCAATTTTCATTCACTATCTTCCCTACCCACTGCACCTTCTGTTTTAACACTGGGCCAAAATGACTGAGATGAAAGACATCTGTGACACCTGGAGCTCAATGGAGAATCGGGGCTGAGTTTTTACAGTGACTTCCTTGACAGGTGAACCTTAGAACACAATATTTGAGCTATCTATCATACAGCATATTTTGGAGAAAGACTGTATTTCTGCAGCAAAGCCAGCTCTTCACAGGCAAGTAATTTGAATTCTTCCATGTTAGCTTCCACTGGCCTCCAGGAAATGAAATCTAACTCACAAAAAATAGCCATTTCAATGAGGTTTTAAACTGAAAAGTAAAGACTAAAATGCTAGTCACTCTACACCACTGTCAAATTTTTCCCACACTGCGTAATTTTGGTTCCTGATGGAGTTCACATTCTACCTACCACAAAACATCTGTGAATTAAACTGCTTGGTGAAATATATCTTATATCAGATTGAAAAACAATGTTAGAATCAATGGGACACTAAATGATCTGATGCTCTTGAGCTTTGACCTTGTTAAACACAGTCAGTCAGTGCATCCAAACATCTTTCCAAACACTTAGCAACGATTCAGAAAGTGGGTCATTAACACATTTTGTCATGTTATGCAATTTTTCCCTCTCCCCTTTAAACTGGGCTTTTTTCCAGGTCCAGTAGCCAACAATAAATCAATCACAGTCTCTCATAAGCCTTTTGACTTAAATTCTATCCTGTAGGTTGGGTTAAAAACAGAGCGGAAATCCCTGCAGGAGGTGAGGCAGGAGGGGGCTAGTGGTGACTGCTGTTTAGGAGATGTTTGCTTGACCCACAGCCATTCTTGTTGCCATTCTTTGCAGGCTCCTCTTCATTATCTGTAACAGAATCTTCCTCCTCTTCATCGCTCCTGTCATCTTTCAAGTCCTAGGGAGAAGAAAGCACTGTGAGCATACTCTATACTTGCAGTATTTACTGTCAGATAAGTTACTGGATTGCTATTAACAGTGCAGACCTTTCTAAAAGGCCTATGGATGCCAGACAAGCAAGTCTTTTGTTTTAAAGTGAACTGGGTATCTGGATCTTTGCAATGACTTTGAAAAAATAACCAATTAATTTCATTAGTCAGGTGCCCCCATTTGTAATTGCAAAACGAAAAGACGGTGTATAAAAGTTCGAGAACATGAGACATTGTCCCTTCTTGGAAGTTCCCTGTCATGCTCTGAAGACAAAAACTCCTCTCTCTTCCATTTGCCTCAGCAAAAAAAAAAAAGTGCTAAAGGGACCAAATGAAAGGGGAGCTTTAAATACACTAGACAGTATCAAAACTGCCCCCCAGAAACACCCCCTCCCTCCCAAAACAGAGGCTGACATCCAAGGACAGACCAGTTAACAACACTTTACTCTTGCAGAACCTAATGTCCTTTAGACAAAATTTCTTCCATGACCTTGGCCCAGTCATTTGACCTCTTCTTGCTTGTTTCTGCTTTCCCTTGTAAAGTGTTACTAGTAATCCCTGGGTACTGTGGGATTAATTAACAATTGTGAAGTGCAGAGAAGATGAAAAGAATATTGTATAAAAGCTAAAAACGATGAATACACTTGCCCAAACATAGGAGTTGAGAGGCTGCCTGCTTCTGACAGGTGTAAACTTAACAGTGACTAGTTGTGCCAGCATCTCCTGGTATTAACTTTCCTTAAAGAGACTTACTGACACTAAAACATTCTTCCCTGCTTGATAGTATATACATCACCTCAACATTTGCAAAGGGGAGACTGTGTCTATACGGCTATCATATACATCCTGGGTATATCATCCTGCTAAGGGAATTGCCAGGGAGGAGGGGATGGCTGCTCCATTAGCAAGGATGAAAGGGGGTCAGCGAGACAGTCTGCTCTTATGAAAATCCCTTCCCAGCTCTATAGGAACAGCTTCTAACATTTGGCAATCATGCTTCATCCCCAGACAGTCAAACATGGCACTTACTAATGAATGTTTCCACTGCACAGACAAAAGACCTTGTGTCTACCCAGTATTCCACAGCAAAGGTTAGGGAGAGGTAAGACGATTCTGTCCTATTTGTCATGGCACATAAAATATACCATTAGTCTCTTATTTCTCAACTCCTACCATAACTCAAGACCCTACAATGTGTTCAGAAGTTTGGTTCAAACAATCAAGGCTTTGGCATTAAAACCAAACACCTCTATTTCCCTTTCAGGGCAACAAGCTTAAAAGAGCAGCACCTGCCTCCCCAGAAGGATTTTCCATACCAACTGATGACCTGCTCTGCAGACTCGGGGTAGGATGCTCCAGTTAAACATGTTGTAAATCAAGTAAACACTTCCTTCTGCCTAAGCGGTGACTGAGTATGGAAATGAGATCAAAGCAGGCACCTAAGAAACTTTTTCCACCTCCAGCAGGTTGCTGTGTGATTAGCAGCCACCGCCGGTTTTCTCTTCCAGTTACTTGGAAGGTGCCTGGTAGACTTGATAACACCTGATACCCTCTAGTTCTTGTGTTGGAAGAGATGGGCAATAGTCGTTCCCTCTCTAGCATCTCATGATTTCATAGACCACCTCTCACTTAAAACCAGGAGTTTCCCCGTAGCTGAGGATCAAAACCTGGGTCCTCACACTGTGGCTGACAATTTACCCATTAGCACGAGGGTATCCAGTTTGTTAATGAGAATTCCCAAAATTTAACAGCCAGATCATCGGTGATGTCAATGTTCAAGTATTGAGGGCTGCAGGTGTCATGGTGTCTTTTTGTAATGCAGGGGTGTTTGGCCTGCAGGACTGTCTGCAGAGGGAGACCTGAGGCTTCTCAGAGTATGTGTTGTCTCCAGAGCTGTGTGCTGGAGGTGGCAGGCATCTTAGCCCTTGCTCAAACAATCTGCTCCCTATACAGTCACACCAGGGACTGCTCCATCATGGATAGATTTATTCTCCTTGTCATCTGTCTGGACCTCAACTAAACGGGCAGAGACTGCACTTTCTTCCTGCTCCTGCAGTGATGTGCCAAGGTCAGAGATGAGACGCAGAAAGGAGAAAGCAGTGTTGTTCCTGTCCATCCTGTATCTGCTCTCAGAATGAACTAACAATTTCACTTTCTTAGCCTGCTGGTCTGAGGTCTTGCTTATGCACCAAATTCATACAGAGAAAATAAATGACAGCTCAGTAATAACTCATCCAATTGCAATCTCATATCCCTTTATATATTACGCTTCTAGTAAAATGTATAGGACTAGAAAGAAAATTAAAGCCTAAACTTTGTCTCATCAGAAACTATAAACTTCCTGGAGATTTTCTTTTGCCTTTTCCCTAACACCATACAAAGGGTATCAAAACAAACAAATCTTACTGTAAATACTGTAAAACAAACTTGGCATGCCATCAGTTAGAGAAAAGGAAAGACAGCCTTTCCCACACAAACAATTTATGAGGTTCAGCTTCTTTCAGATCACCTCTCTCGCTCCTGGTAGTTTTGCGATTTGTATTTGCAGTAAAATATTGGGGGGGGGGGGGGCTTGTTACTTTTTTGCTACCAGAAATGTTTCAGAAAAAAAAATGCAAACTAAGCCTAAGTACTGTGTCTGATGCAGAATCTGCCAGACTCACTGGAAGTACTCTCATCTTCCTGAGCAGTCTCTGGCTGAGGTTGCAAATATGGGGAGTGACGGCGGGGGAGTGCTTTTGTGCTTATTGTGAATAGACTTCAGTCAGTAAAATTCATGGGTGCGTATTTCGAGTAGCTCATTACAGTCCACAGAAGTTGCTGGTCCTCAAGCATATGCTTAAGAATAGCTGGCAATCTGCTTTGCTTTGAATGATAGCTGATACGTGACTGATTCCTGTTTCCTATAGGAATGAGCTGGCATTCCCAGCATGGAACTGGAAACTCGGATAGGATTTGCTTCCCAGTTTTAATGCTGTCAAGCTGGATGCTCTGATTAAAGGCACTCTATGTAGTAATTAAAAAACATGGAAATGTTTTTTCCAGCACACTGGAAATCCCTGCATTTATGTCTTACATATTTCAAAGCAGCAGGAATTAAATTTCTTTGTATTCTGAAGCAACCACTGCAAATTTACTTAATTCTGGGAAAGAATACTACTTCTGAAGTCCTAACATTAATCAAGAAAAATGCTGCTAAATCAAACCTAAATTTTTATTGTATTTTTAATCATGAACCTGCTTCCTGTCCAAGTGCCTCTACAAATTCTTGTGTCAGAAGAGTCTGGCCATTTTTTGTCTAGCTTAAGTGACAGAACAGAACTTTAAATAGCAATAGCTTCATCTGTAACTAGAAAACCAAACAAACCTGTCTTTGCAAACTATTTAACAGACCATTATAAGATATCGTAAGTGAAGTTTGTATCTCTTAACTTTGACATTCTAAGAATAACAAAAAATGGAACATTTCTAGGATTTTCCTTGCTTTAATACCAAGATGTTTTCTCTGATTGCCTCACATCATATATTATAGTTGTGTTTTCCAACTCAAAGACTCTGCTCTTACTGTCCCTGAGCAACAACAGATGAATATACTACCAGAAACACAAGAGCTGGCAAACTGTAAATACCGCAACTGAGGCCATCATTAATACTCAATGCTTTGGTTTAATGACATCAACTGCATTTATTATACTTCAGATGGTTTAGGGTAACAGACAAAATGGATGTGTATATTTTATGTTCTGGATGACTAACCAATTTAATCTTTCTAAATGGATGAATGGTTTCAAGGTTTATGAGAAGCAACACTAATGCTATAAAGTCTGCAAGAGAGCCATTTGTAGTGAAGCCAAAGCCGCAAACTTTTATAATCTTTTTTCCTTTTGTTTAACCCTTCCACCTGCTGCTCAGTCTGCCTCTTTTAGTTAAATGAACCGTATTTGTTAAGGTAGTTTTGGCTTCTTGCATTTCACTGCTGTTAGAATGTGTATCGTTCAAGTCATTAGCACCACATCTTATTATATGAACAGTAAAGGACCTTCCCAGAGACTTCACTGAGGAAAAAAGACTCCTTGAAATTAAGAGATGAGCAAACTTCATAGGCCACTTCCCAGCATCTTGTAAGCAGAAAAACACTGGTCAAATCTCCATCTAAACTAACAGAGAATTTACTCCTAATTGTGCAAGTCTGTCTCTCAGTAAAGCACTCAGAAATCACTTCCCTCTTGACAAGCTCTTGGCTCTGCACTCTTTCTGCTACAGCTGATGAGAGCATCAGGAGAAGGACACGGCTGTGCTGGAAGACAGATGGAAGTGTGGGTTTCCTGTTCCTATGTGCTGGTGATACCATCTGAAGCTCACTGGTGGAGAAGTGGGACTGGGCAGACACCACCCTTCTCTCCTGCTGCCCTCCACTGGGCATGTGGCATCTTTGTCCATGCACATGTTGAGGTTGCAAAGCAGCCATGGCTTCATATCTGCTACACAGTAGTTAAAGCGGAAAGCGTAAAAGCAGAGGGAAAGACAGTGCCAAGCAGTATTAAAAAAAAAAAAAAAAAAAAAAGAGGCAAAAATATGTTGTAGCAATGTGGACTGATCCTATGAACAGTGAGGATGCCTTCTGCTTTCTCAGAAAGGGAAGGGCACTTGCTAAGCAAATCCATCATCACGTCAGTGTGACTTACTGCAGATTGTTGAGATATCAGCATGTAAGCTATTACTATAATGACATGCTCCGAAACAGAAATAGCCACTGAGGCATCACGGAGAAAAAGAAAAAGAATCTGGCTGAGAGATATCTGAGCAGAAGATGTTTCTGCAGTGAAGTTCAGTTGCTACAACATTTTTATCATGAATCAGCTTCCAATCCAGCTTCTCCCTGACAAAGGCACATACTTTTTAAGAGGCATGCAATAACTTCACTTGGCATTACGAGGGCAATAGTGCAGTGCCTACTTCACAACTTCATGGTGTGAGTTTGGGAGTACAGTGGTGGTGGGATGTTTGTTGGTTTGCTTTTTCAGCTAACCAGCTGAATGAAAAAGAGGAGGATACAGGCTTGCTGTGCCTTACCACAGGCAAAAGTAGCAAGATCAATCCGTATCAGTTCAAGCTCTTTCTCACCGGTATAACTGTGTCCGTGTCGGGGATGGGAGGCATACCAACCCTAACTCATCTGGTGGGATCAACACTGACTCAAGGTTTCTCAGCAGCGTAAGGCGATTTCAATTTTGCCCCTGCCTGGACAAGACTAAAACCAATTAATCTTTTAGGTTAAGCATAATTTACATCTGCACAGTTAACTGGATTTCTTCTACCAGGTACGGATATATTAAAAGCAATTCACAGCTGATTCTGGAATTCTAATTATGTGTTTTCCAATTTGGTGAAATTTAGATTTTTGGATTTTCAAACATTTACTCTTAACCTTCAGTTGGAATTTCCTGACTCTTAAATGTATCTTACATTAAAATCAGAATGTCCTAAATCTTATACCTTAATTCTACCTTAAGAATATTTTCATTTAAATATCTACAAACATATTGACTAGATCTTGATTTTTCAATGTAAAGACAATAAATTCCACAGCACCTGCACATATGGAAACAGCTTGCAGTACAAAGATGAAAGCTATTAGTCAGGTCAGCAACCACTGACTCAAATAAAAGAGATAATAAACAAGAGAGATAATAAAAAGTCAGTCCAAATAGATAGAAGGGGGTACTTTTCTAACAAATAATACTATAAAGTTGATGAATCTCTGAGTTCAACATGTTTAATTCAACATCAATAATTCAACTCAGCTGACATATGACTTAATACGTCTTTACTTTCCTGTGGAGACTAAGCAATATACATTTGGTTTCAAGCAAACTGTTCTATATTTCCAGCCTGGAAGATTTTATTGGAAAATATATTCCCTTTTTCAGCCTATACACACTAGGCAACATAAAAACCGCTGATCTTCCATGGAAGATGCGCTGTTGGACTCTGCTTTCTGCAGTTTTTAAATGAAGATGCAGACTTTCTAGATTAATTGTATTGGACATCTTGTGGCCAAAACTCCTCTTATTTAATCTCTCTCTTCTATGTAATTCCCATTCCTCAAGCTTTCCACTGGGAGTTTTCAGAGGGAACTCAAAGATGTGTGAAAAACAAATTAAAAGAAAAGTTACACTAATTCCACAAATATTGAAAAGAATAGTCTCATAAAACTGCATGTTACTGTTAGAACATGTCCCTGATTTTCATCGAAGGAATAAATTTAACCTCAAAAAAAATCACTTGTGTTGTCACTCAGCATAACACACCTGTAACTGGAGCTATAATACCCTGACTGTTCAGAAGAAATAAATCATTGTTTACAGTTAATCAGGTACTCTGTGGTTTCAATAAAGTCTGCTAGCTGTGTTATTGAAATCCACTAACTAAACCTTGCACTCAAGTGTATGTGGCTTTACGATAATGTCAAAAGCCCAGGAGGTACGGAGTGAGTCATAATGTCCCACTGCTTTTTGAATTATTCCAGTTTTAAATCCACAGTTGGCAAAGAAACAAAGAACAATATAATAGGCATTTGATGCTGTTCTCTATAGTGAACTTTTTTTTACCCTAGGACAGAACTTGCATTAAGCCAAGGAGTTCAGTGGTATGAACTTTTATCAGAACATGCACTTTTATTCCTTATAAATGCTTTTTTAGCTACAAAACAGCTGATCAGACACTTGCACTTTTCTCAGTGAGGTATGATACCGCACTTAAGATGAATGTTTTGAAACAACACAGCTGCTAAAGAATATTCTTACTGAAGCCTTATAGCACTATTAAACTAACCTGAAACCACAAAGTATACAACCATGTAAGTGATAGGCACTTCTAATGTGTCCATTAAGGTGCTCATTTCTCTATTTTCATTGTTAGGAGGCATTTCATTCCTTTTGTGATGTATCTAAAGGCTATCTCCATACTTAAACATTATCAATTCAATTTTCAAGTCACATACCTAACAAGTAATGTCTTTTCATTTGATGGTCACATCACAATACCTAAAATAATTTCAATACAGTATTTCTAAATACCCTGATATTGAGGCTGGGTATAGAATACTTTAAGCAGTACCTAAAGAACAAAGTTTCTTAAACAGCATTAGAAGTCCCTGAGACTTGTGTGCTTAAGTCACTTGGGGGGGATTTACTTCACTGAAGTTCAGCATTCTAAAAGTCAGGTATCTACTCAGAGATTTATCTGGGATGGCTCTATAACCAACAGAATGAGACACGGGTCTCCCCAGAGGGTGACCTGCCCCACCACTGCTGGGGTGACAACACTGGACACAGTGAATTGCTCACTGGAGACACCACGCTTCCTCTACTGGTTACAGAGGGATCCTTGAACTTGAGCTAGGCACAGCTTAAGTTACACAAGACAAATCCTACCCTCTCATGCTTTACACCCATCACTGTCTGATTAGACTGATAGGCTGATCAGGTTGGTTTGTTTGCTTTCTGATGATATGAACTCTGCAGTGTGCTGTGCCTGGTCAAAAGTTATTAGAATTGTGTTACGGAGGAGACTGCTCCTTTTAAGATTTCCTCCCTTCTTCGCAAGTAATAAGGATTATGGAGCACTCCTAGGTCTTCCAAGGGAAACATATTTTCTTTAAATACAAGATAGGACAATTTCCTTTCTCAATTGATACTAATCTATCATTAACTAGCTTTATTTCAAGCTTTTTTTTTTTAATCGATTCAGCAGATTGCAGTACTGTGAACCCCTCTCAAGCATGAGAATTACTCACCTCATAACAAAGTCACAATTCAAACCTCAGCAGCATGTATTAAAAATAGTAAATGAAGGCATCAAAAGTTCTGTAGAAGGCCTAGAGTTTGCTCTGTGAATTGATTTTTGGCAATTGAAAAAATAAATACATATGCACACTATTATATATATATATAGTTTTTATATAGGTGCATTTATATAAAACTAGCAACAAATGGAACATTTCATAAATAACCTGCTAGAAGATTAAAAGATATGAGCAGTTAACAAGGGAAGCTAGAAAATCTGTCAGCAAATGCCCTTTTGTGAACAGCAAGGTAAATTAATTAATTTTAAAGCAAAAACTTTACCAACATTTGTCTTTTATCTGAATTAGGAACTTTCACATAAAAAGAGTCATTTAGATCAGGGATGTACTAAAAGCAGAGTTGCCTTGTGCCAGACATACAGGCAGAAGGAGGGGCGGGGGTGCTTGCTTGGCCAGATCCATTGCTGGTAAAAACTAACACAGTCCCATTGACTTCAAGTCAAGCCATGCTCATTTATACCAGCTGAGAACCTGGCCCTGTATCAACACTGCAGACTTGTGCTGAACCGGCCAGGGCAGGAAGCTTTGCTTTCAGAATTACATATAGTTTTGATTTTCTATTCTTAGAGACAGCAGTCATCTGCAGCTCCTACTGAAGTCAAACTCAGCAACTTTGGAAACAGTAGACTTTTACTGCGGCACATAAGAGACCTGCACAGCCCTGTTTATGGCACAGCCAACGTAAGAGAGGCAAAGGGAGCATCCACACACCCAATTTGTTGGACTATGGCCGGAGGACTGAGTCTGCTCTTGCATAGTCTTCTGTGTGCATAACAGGGCTGTGGAAGTGTACTTTGTCCTCATGCTCCCACCCCAGCGTACCTTCACAAGCCCATCTATTCCAATCAAATGCTCAGAAATTATTTTCTTCAGTTTCTCATTAGTTCATTCCTCCGCAATGGTCATAACAGTCCTTAACTTAAGTTTTCTAAGCTTTACCTGATTTTTATATAATATTCAAGTGAAAGGTGTTGTGGAATTATGGGTATTCTAAACAGAGTTTATTTTAAAAAAAATTTTTTTGAAAAGTATCAAAATTCCAGCAAAGAACATTGTTGCTGTTTTGAAATCTGAGAAGTATATTTGAGCATATAGTATAGCATACCTGTCTGCAAGTCATTGCTCAGCTGCTGACCCCTTTCATAATCTGAAGTAAAAAGTAAAGATTTAAATAGCAATCTGCCTTTTAACTCACAGTGCCAGGAAAATGAACTGGTTGAGGCAAAAGAGACCAGACAGTGCTCTTGGATTGGCACATAACGTTTGTGCAGTAGAGAAGAACTGGTGGCTTTTCCTCTTTCACAGACTCTGCTGGGCTACACACTTTGACAATAATACATTACCAAGGTCAGCCTTGACTTCAGATCCCCAGTAAGGGTAGGACTCCAGAGCTCCCCAACGTGCACACACATAGCAGCTTTTCTCCTTTTTGCCTCTCATTGTAAATACCAGCCAGCAAACCTCTTACTCTCTTATGCTTTCTTCTGCCTGCCTCCCACCCCTCCTCCCTCAGAAGAATTTGGCAGCATAAAGTGAGACATGTAGCCAGGCTTTGGGCTTAACTAGATTGCCATAGCAGAATGGGAAATATGCAGATGAAAGGAAGTCATAACAGGAAGTAATTTCCCTTTACTAGGGCATGAGCCTTCATGCTGCTGACCTGGCTGGCTAGCTCCCATCATCAGGCTATTAAAAAGCTCATGTCCCAAAGGCAATAATTTGAATCAACTGGGAAGGTTCCCAGATAGACTGGGTTTCATCTCTAAGAGGGAAAACTTTCATTTGTCCTATTTTGCTCCCCTAATAAGCTATCCTCATGAGAAAATACGCTATAAATATTTATCTGTTGAGAACCAACAAATTCAACTTCTCCATAACCCATTTTCCTTTAAAAAGGGGAAAAGGCAACCCTTGCTAATGTAGTTCAATCTGTCCTGTGTTCATGCTAAACCTTCACTCAGAGAACTCAAACTCCAAAGCAGGACGTCAGCATGTGCTGGCCCTTCCCAGCCTAGAAAGCAACCACAAAATCTCCAGCGAAAGTTTTTCCACAATTTCCCTGTCCCACAGAGTCATGAAATTGTAACTAATGAGATTATCATTATCCTCTAAAATATATAACTGCTTTTAAAATGACTACTTGCAATTAAGGCAAGCACACCTCTCGGTCCAATTTATCAGCATCCTGATAGCCAGTGCAGTACAGGCTTAACAAAACACATAAGTAAAAGAAAACAAAACTTAACGTGCCGCTAGTTTAGGAAACTAAGCCCTGTCCTCTGTTTAACTCCTGTAGGATGACATTTTTCTGAAATGAATGACTTCTCACTGAATGTGTTAATTCTCATTAAATTTCATTTTCTGATTATAAATGTCCTGAAAATAGATTTTTTTACTGCTTCAGAAAGAAGAAAAAAAAATCAGCTAAAAGTCTGACTTTTTAGGAGTCCAATAAAACTGCTGTGCATGCCAAAACTGAATATACATTTCATTTCATGCTTCATTTTCACATCCCAGTAATTGCACAGTGTATGGAAGCGCAGCACTGTTGTGCATGATCAGAGTCATGTGATGACCCTTTGCAGCTCAAGTTAAAAGTCAGAGTTTATTAGCTGGGAGCAATCAGACTCAGCTCACCTATGGTGTGTCTAGTGCACACTGAACAGCACACAGCTCAAGCACGTGAACACTGGATGCAATTCCACTTGCCACAAAAGACATTTAAAATGTAATCTCTTTAAAGGCCATTCTACTTTCATGTTACATAGAGCTTTTTTCCTCTCTGTAGTTTTAAAAATAACATTTCTGTTTAGGATTAAATATCTCAAGTTATTGCACAGTTCACTGAGAAAGTCAGTGCTGCCTCAGCTGTCAGAACAGCTAAGTGTTCGCAGCCACAGCACTCCTGGGTGAAGAGAGGCTGAAGAGTGACTCTCGTTTAATAAAGGTAAAACAGTAGATTTTAACCACTGTGGATCCATGGTCTAATTCTGAAGGATATAGATCTGATTGTAACTAAGGAAAGCAAAGTGAGTGCTAGGAGCTTAAATTTGTCATACAGAAGTATTTACTTCCATGGAGAAGTGTTTAAGGACCTGCAAACCAAAAAAACCCATTGCTTTAAACAATGTGCTGTGGGCCTGTGTTTCATGAACAGAAAAATTCTCACCCAAGTTCAGCACCGAAATTCCATACTCCCAGGACCCATGTGGTTATAAAATAAATATAAGATTCAAAAGAATTACTAAAAATAAAAGTTCTGTTTGACACAACTGGATCAAGCACAAAAAAGTGAGAGGAAAACTGATAAAAGGATCCCAGGGAAGGAAAGGTCTGCAGAAGCTGAGGCAAGTCTGAATAGCCGCAGACTAAACTCAGCTAAAGGCATCTGTCAGGAGCAGGTAGTATGGCCTCTGGGAACTGTGTAACTTAATTTAAAAACTTACACAAAGGGTTATAGCAAGTCTCTAAAGAGATAAATTCACAACAAGAAAGATAGAAAGTAACATAGGCCAGCACCTCTGCAGGTGTAAAGAATCATTATTCCTCAATATAAGTAGTGAGGGCATATTTTAAAAGAGCATATTATGTCTGTGTTCCAAAGGACTTTCAGGCCTTGCCTACACATTAATACTAAAACGCATCAAGTATTCTAGTCCATGGGCACACTTTCAGGGATACAGTTTTAGTAGTATATCTTCTTTTGATACAGAAAAGGGAGCAACTGATTTAAGGAGTCTTTATATGGCTAACCACTTTTCATGGCAAGGACTCTAATGGCATCCCACTATCAGTATATGAGAAAGAATGAAGGAAAGAAAGTTAACTCAAACTGGCAGAGATTTCTCAGTACAAGAGCAATCCTCTGACAGAACAAAACGCTAAAGTAGGAGAACGATTGCTGAAGACAGCAGAAGTATCATAACAAGTATTTCACAGCTCTCATTTCAACCCCAAAATAGTATTTTCTTACTGTTTTCAGCTACCCCTACTCTGTCATTAGTCATTCTTTGAACAGTAACTCTCACTGTTCCCTTGAGAATTTGGACCAAATAAGGAATGAACAAACTATGGATGAGGATACGCCCAACCAAATTCTTTAAAAAGCCTGCTTACTGAGTACAAAATACCAAAGGAACATTGAAGATACATGGGTGGCACCGGGTAATTTTTTTAAGGAGTGACAAGTCCAAAAGCCTGCTCTATAGCGTTGCAGGGTCTTTTTTGCTTCAGAAAGAGGAAAGAACCACAGTGAATCAAATAAAACCGCAGCTGATGACTCTTAAATAATAGTGACCACTAGTAAGAAGCTCTTTGCCTTAGTTGAAGGCAGTCTGACTATGACAAAACAATTAAAAGAGAAAGAAAACATACTCCTAGTCACATTACAGTCCGTTAAAAACCTGCCATTACCCTCTGCCATTGATGGACTTTGCATCAGCCCTGAAGTATCTGAGTCATGTGGACATCATGCCCATTTCCTACAACTTACACATATTTTTCAAGGTTTAAAGCAATGTAGTCTCAAAACCTTAACTCAGTGTGTAATGGTTTTAACATATATTTTACATCTTAATTTGCCATAATAATGTGGCTATAAGCTGCTGTCATTCGCTCCCTTTTTCTGACCTTGGAAATAAAATGTTTAATCTCCATGGGATTTTCCTGGCGAGATATTTTAAATCAGTGCATATGTATATACTTCTCCATATGTTTTTTCAGTTTTCCTAAAATATTCTCATATGTGCAGACATGATGACTAGACATGTTTCAGTGGTGCTTGAAACTTGATACAAGTGGGTAATTTAACCATGTAATTGAACAATATTACAGAAACACACGGAGTTTCCTAGCAACAAAAGGCCTTGGACATCAAGATGGCAGCCAGCAGCTAACGTTGCAATTGCCTGACCTAACTTGAAAAGAAATTACACTGAAGAATGTCCTTCTTCCTCTCACAGCTGATCTAAGATACATGGCTAGAGGTCTGACCTTGAAGGGCTTTTCTTACATGCATATGCCTTACTCATATACAGGGTCACAAAATGTCTCATGAGAAAGGACATTTGGGTTCCTTTTGGGGCATTTTTGTATTTTCCAGAAGTAAGAGCAATCTTTGATTTGAAAAATGTAATACTCCTGTCCCCTCAAGTTTACACCCATAGAAAAAAAAAAAAAGCTTCTTAATGCAAAGTAGCTGAGTACAGCTTAGCTTGTCGATGCAGAACTCCCCTTGATAGGGCATTTCTGGAGGTCTGGGCCAGGGGAAAGGTGGCACAAGTCCTGTAAGCCTGGAGACCAGTGCTGCTCCGTGCTACCAGCTCCAGTGCCAGAGACTCCCATGCCTGAGAAAATAGGACACAGAGGGACAGAGCAAAATCATCTCCTTTCTTTCCTTTTTCCTCACTTTTATTCACCTCTGGCTGCAGTATTTGGAAGGAGGGAAATTGCAAGATTTTTAGTCCAAGTTCTTTTTTGCTGAAGCAAGTCAGTCGGCTGAGCAGTTATCCCAGGGGACTGAGGATAACTGTCCCCTTTATTAGTGCAGAGGTGAGGTGACATCTGAGATGAAGAGCTTCTGACCAGCCAGTCTCAGACAAAAGCCATCTCTTCCTGAGGGGCAAGAGTAAAGCACAGAAGAAGCTACCAACAAACGAGGCTGCAGTACTCAATGTAATTTCTGTATTAATTCCTGCCTTGAACAAAGCCTTCTGCCACAGTCTGAAGATAAGAGTATTGAATCGAGATCCACAGCTCTAAACGAGATGTGACACAGCTCTGTGTGACCCTTTGAATAAGAGCAAAGGGGACTCAGTGGGTATGTGACATCCTGGAGACTTGGGCCCTCCTGTTTACATTCCCCACTGAGTCCCACCTTTCACGTCTGACCCAGACAAGTCCTTTAACCTGTCCTTTGACAAGGGACAACAGCACTTCCCACTGAGAATAAATACATTCAAGCCCATTGACTTTTAGACAGTGCGATGACATGGTCCAGAAGGATACAATCAGGGGAGACACCTGCACCTGGACAGGTGCTAGGAGCTGTTAACTGCTGCATTATAGTGGTTTTCACTGGTGACCCAACAACCCAGGGTGGCTCAAGGCACAGAAGGCACTGAAAAAATTCCTTACACCCTTGCTATGCTCAGAGCTTCCTACAGTTAAACAACAACATCAGTCCCTATTCCCAGTTATATCATGACTTCATTTTTCCATCTGAAGTAGCTAACTGTTGCTTCAAGAAAAATGTCAAAAATTGCCTGTTTTCTGAATGAAAACTTAAAAGTCTTGGGCAAAGAAACAAAACCCTTCTAATACAAGGATGATGGTTTACTGGTATTTCACTAAAATAGCAACAGCTCTTTGTGTGGAGTATGCCTATAACAAATATGTTGGTATAAAAATGCTGCCTTGCAAACACCATTCTTTTCAACATTGCCTTTACAGCTTTGGAGGCACTGGCTGCTTTCACAGCCAAGTTTGCCACTGCTATGGAAAACAGGCTGCACATGCAAGCCAGCTGAAGTCATACAGACTGAAAAGGGCTAGGGCTGCTGCTGCTGCTACCACTGTAAAAATGTTATTTGGAAACCGTCTTCTCAGAGAGCTGTATAAGGAATCAAAAAATCCATAGTAGGGATGCAGGCTTGATGCTTTCCCATTTTTTAGCAATGACTAATACAAAAAAAGCTCTTATCTCAGAATAAAACATTTCTGCCACTTACAAAGGCATATAAGCAGGCAAGGCAGAATGGCCTTATATAGCTGGCCTAGCAATGTCCTCTTCACCACTGTATCTGAAGACCTGCTTGCATTGTACCCTCATAACCTCAACCAATGCGGATGGAGAACTATGCCAAAGCCTTTCTCTTCCTCAGCTGCAAGGCAGAGGGATGTCCCTCCTGATTTCACCAGAAGAGTTGTGTCAGAACAGCAGAGACCAGCCAAACCCAAAAAAGAAAACAAGAAGTAAAACACTTCAACACTCAGTAAGCCAGGCCAGAAAAAATTTTGTAATTAATCTAACAGAGGTAAGTGGCATGCAAGAAATACAAGCTTTTCAGTGTTTAAGGGAACATAGAAGCATGTTTTCAAAGCAGAACAACGCAAGCCATTTCTTCCACAGATTCGTCCCTTATGTACAGCTGTTTGCCATCTAACAAGGGTTGAGTTTGTAACTGCAGTTTTCTTCTAGGGAAGACATTGGGTCTTCCTATGATATACAGCTGTCTGTTTGCATAAGATTTGAAGGAATCCAATAATCCAATAATTATAGGATGGTTTCTGTTATCAGTCAAACAACAATTAAATACAGGTAGAAAGGATCACAGCATTAACTGCCTCAGATAAAAGGACAGAGTCAGCTCAATTAAGTATTTGCACCTTGACCCTTAAAAGAAATACCCTTTTTCAACAGCACTTTAACTTCACCTTAACCAGCAAAATATACCTGTCAATGCTTATGCCAAATCTTAAGAGACATTCTCCAAAGTCCTCTTCTAAATGCTTTTTGCTGAATGTTTTACCTACATGGCATCATGCAGCATACTTCGTGACAAGAGACTTTGTGAAAATGTTACTACGTCAGGCAATCAAACAAGACCTAAATGGCAGCAAAGTTTTCTTTATAGCTTTTTCCCACATGAGTTTTCTCTACAAGGTAAAAGCAGATTATGGCAGCACCAGACTTGCACTCTTTCTCTACTCCAGTCGAATATGACAGTATTTCACCATGTCATAATATAATACCAGATCAGCTTCACATGGTTTTCTTAATCCAAAACCAGTGTTCAGGTTAGGCTGACCTCAGATTTACACAAACCTGAAGAACTTTGACTACAAGTTTTCTGCTGTATTGAAAGATCTCATCACTCACCTCTCCTCTCCTTTTTTGCAATGTTCCTACAAAGTCCAATGAGAAAAGATTGCTTTCACTTGGAACACAGGAATTTCTAAAGAACTTAGGGCTTCAGTTTTTGGGAGAGATCATTTCTCATTTACTATCAGAGCAAAACATCAGGCACAGACAAAAAAGGGTTCTAGCTGAAGTTCTGATATTCTGATCTATGACCTTAGGTGTGACAACAAGAGGTAGAAAGCACATTTGAACATTTCTATACTTTGTAGATCCCTATCAAAAATGCTGACATGAAAGTTCAGGAAAACAGTAAGAAATTCTGAGTAAATATATTGGAGGTATTAGCATCTGTCTGATACTTCACATATCTTTCTGCAGAAGCAAAATTGCTTACCTTTAAGAAAATGAACCTTCTCAAAATCTTGAAAATTAAGTAACCCCAATATAAATGCAAGCCTTGAAGGATCAACAGCTGTCCATTGAATAAAAAATATGCTATGACAGGAGTGGTGGAGTAGTACGTAGGCTGATACAATGTGGCACGAAGTATCCTAAAAAATAAAGGACACTGTTATGGTACAAGATTTCTTCTTTATGCTATTTACAACTATTTCTGATTTCACATTCCAAACTAATTAATTATTTCCACAAAATATTAAAAAGCTCTGCAAAGATGACATTAATTAGCAAGCCCTGTCTTAACTAGATTATGCATCTCTATTGAAATATAGACTTCAGAAGATGAGAAATTTGAGTCTTGCATGAAAGTATTCTAAATAAGGTTAGAAAAAAATCCCATTTTCTAAAATCTTGAGCTCTGTGTGATCTAGATACTATGCAACTCAGAGCTTGTCTATGCCATTTTTTTAAATGCAAATTATTTCTAATCTGAAATCCACACTCCACGGAAAATCCTACAGGCTTTGCAAAAGGGCTTTTTGTTAACTAACACGTTTCATCCATCTTTAGAATTCACAACTTCTATATTATTTGAGGCTTTTTGAGTCTCTTTAATCCCATCATGTTTTTCTTCCAAACTCAAGAACTTGAAACTCAGTGAAGTAAAATGATTGGAGATCACTTGTATATTTAATAAAAAAATAACAATAAAGTAAAAGACATCAGCATTTCTGAAAAAAAATACTACAGGAAATTAAAACCTTGTGTTGATCAATGTTCAGAACTATTAATTTAACCAGGTTGAGTCTCTCAGGGGTTGTCCACATGTCCACAGGGAGGGATATGAAGGCAAACTAGAGCAAGTCAACGAAACGTGAATGTGAAACACATTAAACACTTTTTAAAAGCTAAACGTGTTAAGCATTAAGCACACTAGGCACCCGTGTGGATACTCCAAAGTAGATTAAATCATAGCACTCCAAAGTCATGCGAGTATTTAGCAAGTTATGATTTATTTGCATTGACTTCATAAATTAATTGGTTCACCTTAACTTTTCTGAATGGTCCTCACATGAGTGAGGTGAGGCATTACCAAAGAACTAGGTAGCAGAGAGGTGACTCTACAAAAAATTAACTATGATCATATAGGAATTACACTGTACTCTGACTTTGCAGCTACAGCAGGAGGGATGGAATGAAAGGGGAAATGATTTCTCCTAGTTAAGTAGTTCAATCCCCTTGAAAATGCAGGAGCTCATAGCATTTAACTACAATTTATGAAAATAAGTTAAATAATACATAAAAGCCTTTATTTAGGTTAGCATATTTTCAAGAGGCTCATTTTAAAACTATTTTTACTTAAATTAAATCTTTAAAGAAAATGACAGTTTTTGTCAACTCTTCTCACTGGCCTTCAGTAGCCAACTATAATGAAAGTTCTGCTTCTGCTCTTTAAAGTACAATCCATTTCTTTCCTTTTCCCACCACAACCAATACTAACCTCTCAGTGGAAATGGGAGTGAAATAAATGCCTGTGACTACACTAAATATTGCTTACCAGAAGGGGAACAGGATGATTCTTGTGATGAAGAATGCGATAGAAAAGATGATAAAGAGCATATTGCAGGTTTTCTCCCAGCGAGCGTAATTAAACATTTTGGCTGCCTGCATGGAATAAAACCCATCAAATATATTACCAATATTCTCTGAAATAAGTTCCTTTCTGCTTTTCCATAAACAAGGACTCATCTTCCACCTAAGCAGGAAGAAAATTTCCTCCGTTTGACATGTAAAGCAATCGTTTTACTGATACCTAATAAAGCAGCATCAAAACAGATTCTTTGTTTATATTTCTCCTTTCATCTTAAAGGAAAGGACTCTGTATCAAAGGCCTACAGAACAGCTCTCCAATCAGAATATAAAAGTATCATGAAAACACAAAGTGCTTTTGAAAACAGAGGTAATCCCTCATTCCTGTACCAGATTCAAACCGGGTTGAAATCAAAGAGAAGCTGCTGGTCACATCTGCATGCTCAGGAACAGCAGTGACCCCTTATACACAGGCATTCTGATGCATGCATGTTACTGACCCTTCTCTGTGCCTAATTCAGCTTCTGTTTTCTCCTTTTTGAGAGCTGGAGTTGGTCTTGATCCCACTAATAAAGATTATAATTACTTCTCCTCCCCTAGCTGAACTGTACAACTCTCCACGCTTCGTTTAGGAATCACCCTGGGCACTGTTGAATGAAACAGCTGTTCTCAAGTGTGAACAAAGCTTCAGGTGCCAAGCCTAAGTTTTAAACAGCAGTTTGATGAACTTCTGAGTGGCAAGGCTGAATTAAGTTATTCTGGTACCCAACTTCAGTTTCCATCCAAGTGCTGTCCCACCAGTTGTCAGTTCAACTGTTTATAAGGCCACACAGTTAATTGGACCGCAAAGCAGTTCAGGATTAGAAGTAACCCAGCAAAAACCTGTATGTATGCATTTAATTTGGACCAATCCCAACTGCATGACCCCACAATTAGTTGTTCCAATACAACGGTTAAAGTGTCAGGAGCAGAAATGAACAGTGACAGACAACAGCCTACAAGGGCTACTTACACTGGCACTGCCACCAAAAGAGGTGATGAAACTATGCTCTCAGTCTTGGTGTTATAAAACCAGGATAACTCCACTGAAGGACACACAGTGTACATTTGTCTTCCAAGAAACCCAGCAGCAAGTCTCTATGACCACAGTGCTGCGTGCAGAATAGGACACTTCTTAATCTTAAACATTTCTAAACATTGATATTTAGTTCAGGGAAGGGACTTCCTCTTCAGTCCAGGGGAAGAAACTTTTCTTCTGCTGGTAGATACCTGTGATATCTTGTTAGGGACAGCTTGAATGTCTCCAGCCAGAAGTGTATAATGTGGGTGTACTCCTTAGGTCAACACAGGGGTGTGAATGCTGACAAAATTAAGCCAGTCTGGAGAAGTAGCCAAAATTTTGGCTGCTAAATTTGCTTGAGAATTGGTATCATGACAAGCTGTTCACAGGCTAGCCAACTTGGTCTAATTTTAACAGTGAAACAAGAATAATCCAGGGAGGCAGCTGTATTTCCAGTCCCTGTTCTGTACTGAAGAACTTCTCTTCTGCTCTTTTCTCATGATTGATTCTGTAACAGAGTATCAGCTTAAGTTATCTAGAAGCTCTTTTTAATCTTACAATTTATGACTCTGTGAAGCCGTGTCTCTGTGGGGATAGGAAGGGATTGTATGGAACTTGTGGCAAAAAGATTAAAATGTCACTGAACATAACCTGGGCAACAACCAAAAAAACCCCCGCCAACCAACACCCCGTCCCGTGTCCCGCCCCCCCCCCCAAAAAAAGATGGAGGGCAAGGTTACCTCGAGCCAGAAATCTGCAGTATCGTGCACAAACATCACCAGTGTTCCAAGACGCACGTAATTGCCACACCAAGAGCCACTCATCAACCCAATGGCTGCCAAGTGATGAACGACATGAGCCAGAAAATCCTGTGAAGGAGAGAAGAAAAAAGGTAGAACCAAGCAAATACAGGAGAGCATGGATGCGTGCAGGTGTGCCAGGGATAGACTGATGCTGCCCTCATGTGGCTGCACCAAATCCAGTATCAGGACAGTGCTTTTCCTTAGAAACACTTTTCCCCCTCCCTCCCAGAAACGGAGGTTCTAACTACAAACAAACATGACGACCACTTGCCTTCCTTTTGTTGTCAATCCCAAGTGTAAATAAGAGAGACCAGTAAAAACTAATCTCAGCCATGTAGTACCAATATTGGGATGGCAGCAGAGTCTGTAACGAAGAAAACCACAGTTAACTCAGAGAACAGCAAAAAGTGAATGCCAAGTGAAATTACTTCTTTTTTCCTTTCCTCACTTTTGCTCCTCTGCTGAGTCTTGCTTAAAAAATTAAACTAAACTAAATCCCTGTTCTGGGCTTCATTAAGAAGGATGTTCTGGAAGCCAAATATTTTAACCTTTACTCAGACCAAACTCTCAGTTTCTGCAGTTCCTCCCCCACCTCTGAATTTTAGCATGCTTTTTTCTATGTTTTTGTCAGAGTGCTACACACAGAGTGCTTCTGCATTTAATTACAAACAACTGCAAATAAACGAAGCCCTCCATTTTGGTGAACAATTAACATTTTAAACATTCACACATCCCATGACTAAAGCATCAGCTATTTATGCTAAAATGCTATGCATCTGCTTAGGGCTAGATGCTGAGCTTGGCTGCTCCCTTGGTTCAATACGCTTCCCAGGTGGCAGGAAGTAGGCTTGGTTATCAGGTCCCACGAGTAAGAGAAGCTGGGAAAACTCAGCTGGGAGGCAGGATTCTTTTTATTCTTGGCCCCTGACTAGGACAGGAATAAAAGCAGTGTGATGGGCCACAGATTTATAAAAATAGGAGGGGGGGCACATAAGAACCTCTGGCAGGTGGGCAAGAAGGCAGTTTGCTTGGAGTCATCTCTTATGGCACTGTTAGTAAAATATTTTAAGAAGAAACAAGAGCCTTGGGACCCTTGGGAACAACCAGAGTATTGAGCAGAGATCCAGAGAGCAGGGACTCACATTATGCCAAACCAAATCACTGCAGCACTCCCTCCACCTGCCCTACTGAGCAATAGGGCCTAGCAGGCACACAGCACCGGCGCTGCTCAGCATAACCCTCTGCATAATGCTATTCTGCAGTGCCTTGAAGCATCGTGAGGCCTGGTGCAAGCTTAGGGGTTCTGCACTGAACCCTGTAACACAGACGGCATCTACTGTGCACAACTGGGAACCTGGGGTGAGTGGAAATAACAGTGATCTGGCTGGAGGGCTGAGTTGCAGCACAAGCAGATCACAGATAAGTCCTGCAACAGTCAGCAGGAGGTACCGAAGAAGGGCAAATGGCTTTGGTGCCGCACCTCTCTAGGTGGTGCCCACTGGGAAGTGCTTCTGTGGATTACCCCTTTCAACAGGGAAATACCTGGAATGCCTCGAGGCCAATGGCCCAATGCCAAAAAGCTCACCTGAAATGGATAGCCAACCCACGTCTGCCATATGTCATAAAACCAAGGTTTCTGGGGAAGACAGATGATTCAGAGACTGATCAGCTGAGCAACAAGTCATCTTAACTCAAAATCTTCAATACTTAAAATTTCTCTAGTGCAGCTGGCTAAGAACCTATAGTCTTGATAACTGTTCTCCACCAATTTCTAAAGGGATCTTACATCTCAGATTTATTATATTGGTCCCAGCTTTTTGGCTTCTTTTTCAGGACACCTGAAACATTCCAGGTCATCATTTCATCATCCAAAGCAGTGGGTGTGTGTTTTATTACTGCAATTACTCAAGATATGTTGCCACAGTGATTAGATTTTGCTGTGTTTACCAGCCACACACACCAGTGGTTCATAATGATAAACAGTGTTTGGGGAGAAGAGCCAGAACATACACACACTGAGAACTGTTCTGCTGCTCAGGAGAAGCATTAACGATATCCCAGGCAGTGCTCACATAGTAACAAGCAGCACTCTTTCTGTTATTCCCAACTTCTGACTCAGGAGCGACACCTCAATTAAATAGCCCTGAAATACACCATTGTTGTGACCCCCACAAGCGCTGCCAGAAAAGGTTTATGGCCTCCTTTGAGAAAAGCATAGCCATGTGATGCATTTGTAGGTGTTAACAAGGCATGTTGTAAAACCATTTGTGTGACTTCTTAAAACTTGCCTTAAAAATACTGATTACTCATAAATTACTTTATCATAGAAGTTCGAAAGATAATTTAAAAATTAAGTAAAACCTCAGTGCATATTGCAGCCTATCATCTAGATTACACACAAAGATCTGAACCCAAAGAGCCACTGAAACTAGTGAGGCTTTCAATGGGATTCAAGAAGATCTAGAAACCAGTCCTTACTTTGTTAAAAATATAATATCAATCCCTTGAAAAATTAACTTACATCATACAGAAATATAAATCCAGCAATGGAGGATGTAAGATAGAATGAAAATCGCCAGCTGTAAAATTAAAATGAAAAAATAAGAACAAAGCATTATATTTTTTATAGATATTGTCCAGAGCCAGAATTACTGCAAATCATCGTTAATCACAATCTTCATGTAAACGTGTGCTCATACTCTACATTAAGGGTTGTCACATATTAACTATATCTAAATTATTAATATTTAAATACTTAAGCTTGGACTAATTGCTAAAGTAGTAAATTATTGTACATTATCACAAACACAGATATCCTGATCGTGATTATAGCAGTAATTTTCCGGCCAGGTACGAGCTGATCAAGAGAATGGTCACAGCAAATGTAATAAATTCCCTAAAAATTAATGTTTGATAACACCAACCTTTCCCGCTACATCAATCCCTCTAGAATATTCACACTGGACTAAGAACATCTCACAGTTTCCTGACTCCAGAAGGTCTTTCAGCCATGTGGCACATACCTTCCAATCTGATCAAACACTGTCAATGCTGTGAGCACCAACAGTGACTTGTTTCAATTGCTGGGTTAATTTCTTTTCATCTCTCAACACCGATTATTGAAAACAGGGGAGCCCTATGGAACTTTAGAACAACTACTGGATTAGTTTATGTCTTCCTACAGAGGTCTGAATTAACTATAAACCTCAATCTTTGACTAGGTTTGCCAGCATTTAGCCTGATGTAAGCTTTTTGTGGCTTAAATGGATATCCATCAAGGCAGGTAAAATTTTCAGGTTTTCACTACCGATCTGCTAAGTCAGCAGAAGGAAGAAAGTTCTTGTGTATCTTAGCAAACTACGTTGTTGGTCATATATGTAAAAGCAGGATGCTGTGATGTGGAGCCCGCAATCAGCGTTGTAATGACTGGAACCTGCGTGGGAGGTATCGTTCCTGGGACTGGGTGCGGCTGGAGACTCAGAGCCAGAGCATTCCCACTCCCACCTCTACAGGTGATGGAAAACTTCCTTTCTGCTCTTCCCCTTGGCAGCAACAAGCCTGACCTTTCCCAGAGCAGCTCTTCAAGATCAGTAGGAAAACACTGCGGGACTTCACATGCTAAAAAAGGTCACAATCACAGGGACAGGCACATGGCCCCAAACCTGGTGAGAACATTTTACAGAACAAGAGGTATCCCAGAGGAGAGTAGCAAACAGCCTCCCAGAAAACCTGAATTTGCTAAAAAGGAGAGAGAGCCTCAAGAAGAACACTGTACTAATGGATTGAGAGATGTATAAAAATGAAATTGTGGTCTTTGGCAAACATTAATGAAGTGCCATACGAGAGAAGATGATGAGAACCTGTCTGGTAAAAGCAGCCCCTCCTTTCTGAGTCCTACATTACCCGGAGGCTGATATCCCAGGTGAAAGAATGAGATGTTCAAAGACTGAGCCAGCATTTTACAAGAAAAACAAACAAACAAAAGATGAAGACATGGAATGGTGGAGGCTAGACAAGATAATGTGTCTCACGCCTGTGGAAGAAGTCAAGAAAACAATTATAAAATTGCCACTTGATACACTGGTAATAAACAATCATTTTACTTTTCAACTTTAAAGCATCTTTCTTCAGGTGATATAAAAATAACACTTCAGAACACCCACTGCGCAGACAGAAAAATTCAAAGGTACATGGTGGAAATTAGGAGAGCAAATGGAAGGGGAGAGTGGAACCCACAAGTAATACCTGGCTCAGAGTTAACCAAAAGATGGTAGGAAAAACACTGTGACATGGGACAGACTTTACACAGGGGTTGATTCTACCCTCATGCCTCCTATTTCAAGCAAGGGAGGTGTGAGTAGTCCAGTGGATATAGTGGGACTGATTCTGTGTTGATTATAAAGTGTAAGCGGTTTTCTGAATCAGATCCAAAGCACAGAGCCCCTAACAAGACTGTGCCATTAGCCCAGCCCTACAAATATATATTGAATGCACTTGGCAATAAACAGTCAGTGCTTCAGATGAACTCATTATACGTGCAAGACTGCCAGCAAACTACCTCATTTTGCATTTAGCCAAGCTTCTTTATGAATTTGGTGAACAAAACCTGAAGTAAAACCCATCCAAATTCACCGAATTTTACCCAAGTGCCTTTTAAGCTCTGAACCTCGCCACCAGGGAGAGCACTGAACAACAGCTATGCAAAAGGATTTTCTGATTTAACTTCAGGAATCTTTTCTCTTGAACTGACTCTAACAAAAAAGAATTTAGTAGATGAAGTTAAAGGCTGGTAAGTCTTGTAAGGCAGGGAAAGTTTCATGCAAAGGGCTTTCCAATCCCCAGTGTTGCTTAACTGGGAGCACTAATAGGTTAAGTATGGTTTAGATCCGGCTCATCAGATTTTCCTTGTGATTCAGAAGAATGATCCTGGAGATTGCAGGCTTTCAAAAATTTCATTATACTCATAACACCGACTACTAGCGTGGAATAAGTCTGTTCCTCATTTGTTGCCTTGAGAATTATATCCAATTAAATTCACTGACAAAGAGCAGAGCAAGGCTCACAAAATTACACAAGAGAAACCTGTTTGCTTCATTTTCACTCAAGCTGCCAAGCAAGTTTTAATTTCAGTCTTTGGCTGTGTATTACTAGAGACATGCATCCATGGCATGCAGGTCTTTTATCAACAGCAGGAAATCTTACTGTCACTTGTAAAACAAAGTTAACTGATCCACAAAACAGTGGCAGAAATAAACCATGGATGTCAGTTTGCCAGGAGAGTTTACTCAACTCAGGCTTCAGAGAGACACATCTATGTCTATCAAGTGGATTTATGCCCAACAGAGAACATCATCAAATCATTATCATACTGATTCACACTGAAAATAACCTTGCTAAAGTACTCAACTTTGAGCTTCGTAGCTGTACTTTTAACCCTCATTCCTTAAGCTAAACTACACTAAGAGGTTAAATACTATAAACGTGAATTTTTGCCAATGGAATTATGCTAGTCAAAATCCAAATATGCAGGACATTAGGAAAGTGTTTTACACTGGTACAGTTAATTTCAGTATCCAAAAGGGATGAGCTATGTAAGTAAAGCCATGCCCATTTGGGAATTTGCAATTTGTATAAGATTTTGGGTAACACTAGAATAGTTAAATAGTAAAACGTTGAGGTATGGGGAAGTTCTCACGCATTTGTGAAAAATCAGACTCTTGAACACTTTCCCAGTTTTCAATCATATGCAGGAGGTTTTGAAACTTTTTACATATTCATTATTAACACTCAAAATTGCTCAATGGCCCACTCTCATCAGCATATTTGAGCTCATGTTTTGCACAGTACTCCATGTTCAAAGCTGTGACACCTATCATTTAGTTAGGGTGCCATGACTCCTGCTCTTGAACTGATTTCTGTACACATAATAGCATCCCAAAATGACAGCATGGGTACATACATAAACAAGAGTGAGTAAGCATTTTTGTTCACCTATGATTACTGGCAGACTGAAAAATATTGTCCTATTCTCTGCATGTTTTCATTAAGCACTATGTAGCAGGAGCCTACAAATAAGTCCATTATTACACAATGAAGAAAACTGTAGAATATTTTTACAGTTTTTTTTTTTCCAGAGAAACTGTTAACCTAATCTTTTAAAGTCACACCATTTGGAGAAATGCTACTAGATCCTTTCAATTTGTTTGTGTATGCACAAACCAAAACCCTCACCAGACAGACTCAGCTTTCTGGAAATGAGTCCCCCTTAAAAGGCACTTGAGGGGCCCCATCATTTTTTTCAAAAGAGTAAACCCCAATAATAATCATCAAAAGCACTGTCTTTTCTTACAAAGCTTCCTGGAATTTCCGAAGCACTGTTGGGATCTCAAGGTTTCGCCGTCTCCTAAACCACTTTTCCACCAAACGGACAGTACAGTTGCACTTTTTGGCAAGGCCTTGAATCTCTGACTGCAAAAAATGGAATAGTGTTAGCAACAAGATGCACTCCAATGTAATTTTAATTTATTTTGTAGTTCACAGATCAGCTTCCCGCTGCTGCAAGGTCTTCATTTAAAAACATTACTAATATTAACTATCTATAGGGGTTTACCTTGCAGGCTTCCTGGTTTGATTTTTGAGTGACACTCACAGAAGCCCTAGATTTTCCATACACTAATTTATATAAATAAAGCAGGTATGAAACGTACAGATCCCCAAACTGTGCTATTGTCTTTCTGGTGGCTTCTGATAGTTTCAAAGATACAACTTCTACTGCTAAGCAAGAGGTTGGGCTGGAGGGGGAAGTGCCATGTATCAACACACATGGACATTGTATCCAATATTTTACCTAATTATAATTAATTATTAGATTATATTTAAATGAGTCTCACAGGTGAGATGCAGGCCTGGAATTAAGGTGACATGAGCTCTCTTCTGAAATCCAATGTACTTCTGTGGTACAGGGCAAGTCAGTTAATCTTACTGAGCAAAATCCAGACTGCCTTTTGACACCTAGAAATAAATTACGACTAGAGCATTGCCTGAAAATGCATCTAGCCATTCAAGTACAACAGCCAGGTGTCTCTGCTTTATGTGTGCTCTGAAGGTGAAGCGGCTCTGCCATGCAGCCATGCTAGCGTGTGCTAACCACAGGGCAGCACAACACTTGCATTTCTGGGTGCCCAGTGCCCCTTGTGCAGCAGCCTGTAGAATTCCTCCCTCTCCTCCATCCCAAGGTGCAAAGGTGTGGGCTGACCTCCCCTGGGGCTGCTGCAGGAGCAGAGGTAGTGTTTGACTCATCCCTGGGGAAGCTCTTTCCCTGCAAGGCTAGTATGCAAATAGTGGGTGGCAGCAGCGCTGTCTCTACCAAGCTAAGTCCAGTTCACCTCGTCTCCCACCCTCAGAGAAAGCTCTGGTATGTGAGCAAAGGCACCTCAGCTGCCAGGGAGGGCATTAGTGCAAACGGCCTGTGTTCAGCCCATCCTCCTGGCTGGAGAGCTCTTTAATTGCCATGCAGGAATAATGACTTTGTTTTGATAGACAATGGAGCCTAGATGCCCTCAATCGCCAGCCAGACCTCTGCATGTTTTCTCAGGCACACCGGTCCCCAAACTGGACACCTAAAGGAGGCAGCCTGAATCTTTCCCACGTACTGACAAGTATAAAAATGCTGTGCTTCCTTTCAGAGATTAATTGTCAAACTGTACTTGTGCAGAAGGAAGGTATGAAACGGAGAGATCGGGATACTTGCCCAGATAGAGAAGAGCTCATATGTGAACATGAATACATCTATTCCTGATGATATCAGGCAAAAGACACAGTAAGAGAATAGCAGAGTTAGGGGTAGAAAGCAAAGTTCCACATATTAATAATTATCAATACCCCTCATTACTAGAAAGAACATATTTCTTTTCAAAAACAGTGTAGGAACACTGCAATTGTTCGGTAACTACTTAGGCAAGTGAACTTTCTGAGGCTGCATTCACAGCACAGTACCTGTTTCCCATCAACAATCAAGTTGCCTCATTTTTTGAGATGATAAACATTGGCTATTGTTTTTTTCTTGTTCAATTTTAAAAACAAACAGCAAGGTAATAGAAAGATTGCTTTTCTTTCTCACATAAGCCAGGATTAAGCATGCAGCAATATAACAGATCAAAAGGCTTCCATGCCAGCGTTCCAATACTATTGCTTACAATAAATATGATACCACTTTCCAACAACAGATGTCAGCTGATGTTTTCTCCAGGCAGAATGAGTTAAAGATGGAACACTGATGTTCACTGGAAATATTATTAACAGTCTAACCTAGAACAGCATGCCAGAAAATTAAACATCTTAAACATATTTTCTGTTTTGGATGCCATATACCCTTGTCAGCAGAACAGCAACAAAAACCCAAATAAAGTCATCCGTCAATCAGCTGGAACTCATCCCATGATGTCATTGCTGATAGCTGATTGAAATAGTAAGACTTGGGATATTCCAAAACCAAAACTAGCTTAAAAGAATGAGAATCCTTACTTGAGATGGATGTTTTGAGCACTCCCGGAAATAACTCTCTAAAACAGGATTAGGCTGTGGCTTCACACGTCTTACATTCTTTATACCTAAGGCTTTTGCTAGAGGTATAGCAACATATCTGAAAAGACATACCGTGAAAAACTTTAGAAATACAACATGGTTACAAGACCTTAGCTATTCTCACGCCAGGATATGAAGAAAATTAATCTGAAGCAACTTAATCAGCCATAGGATATGACAGTGCACTGAGAAAGAAAGGAATCTCCTTCTAGCTAATCCCAAGGAGAGAACCATAGCATATTAGCAGTTACGCAAAAAAGCAGACCCAAGGACTCAAGTTTGTGGTTGTGAAATGCTATAAAACTAAAGGGAAGATCCTGATTTTTGTGTCCTTGTGTTTTTCAGAGGCATATTGGAATTAAGCAACAGTTAAGGGAGAGTGAAACAAGAACAGATGCTCACTCCATGTGAGCTGGAAGATTGCTGCTAGGATACTTTCTCCTATCAGCAGATAGTCACTTAGTACATTGCTTCACTGGGCCACCACTGCCTAAGACACTAGATTCAGCTTGCAGCCTCTAGCTTGTGGCACACAGCAACTCCCCCAGAGACTGAAGGCTTCTCTTTCTCCTACATTTTCCGATACAAATTGCTGCAGAGCACGCCAAATGCTTTGCTCTTTACTTGGGCAGGCTTTTCTGAAAAAGCCTTCCTCACTCCTGCTGATATCAGCAACTGATTCCTGGTTACTCATAGCAGTGGTCAGTTTTCCTCATTCATGGGCAGATTCACTGCAGGCCAGATGTGTGGGCTAATTATTCACATGAGTGATTTCCAATAGCAGTGCAGTGAGACACAGTTGGGCAAGCATTTACTCAGGAGACACTGTGAATGGTTATAAACATATGATCCAAATTACTTTTGATCTCTAACATGAATGATCTTATCTCGTTCTAAGTCTGTCCAACTTACGACATTCCAAATTTCCTCATTCTATCCTGAAATAATTATAAAAACCTACTAATCACATTCTTTAGAGCAAAAAAAGGAAAGTCAAGCAAAAAAGGCACAAATAAGTAAGTCAAAGCACTGCAAATCTTAATATATTTGTAGCTTGCTTCTGTGGAGCCAACCTCTTGCCTGTCCCATAAGATTCCAGCTGCAGAAGCAATCCATCTTTCAGTGCCAAAGTGAGAAAAAAAAAAAGGTATCAGCATTACTAGATCTGCATAAAATGTTCACATGAAACTTCGAGATCCCTCCAGTCTGCCTATTTTTGCTATAGCTAGACACCTGGTATCTATCAGCCTCACACAAATGTTCTGGTGCAGGACCAAGAAAGGAGAGGTTTGGGTTGGAGGAGAAATACCTCTACCCTTCCACCAAAGGAGAAAAAGCAAAAAGGAAACACAAGTGGTTTTGCATTAATTGTATCTCTAGTGAAAGGAGATAATTAGAATTATCCAAATGTTATTCTAAAAAAGCTAGATAGAAATATTTTCCTTCTAGATTGGACCACAGCCACATGTTCCTAATAATGAAAATATTTCCCAAATTTTCACCTGCCTTATTATCGGTACTAGGATCTTACTAGCAAACCACCAACTAATCCTCCTTTATAAAAACATAAGAACATTGATCTAAAGATACCTTATTTTTCAAAATTTTTAGCATTAATGATGATTAACATTAGCATAAAATTACGTTTATGTTTCTCACCTTTCACTGAAGAATCGGACAATCAGCAATATAAAAGCATATGGTATTGTGGCATATAATTGATGTGGTTTTGGAAAGACAAGTCCATCACGGTCTACAAAATGTGCCCATGTGACATTGACAGGCATCCAGATATTCTCCCACCAGAACCAGCTGTTGAGCGTCTTTAATATGTGCGCCATGCTAAGCAAATAGAGATAATTAAAAATTATTCCTGACTTATTAAAAAGAAACAGCATGAAATAAAACATATTGAACCTTCTCGTGTAGAACGGTGGTTCCCAGCTGGCAGGACATTTCCTACAGATAAGGCACAAGCAGCAGATGAGCCTTGGGTCCCACAAGAACAAGCTGTCCTGGCCTGCATGGGTTGCACTGGTATTGCAGGTCCAACAGAGGCACTCTACAGAGAGCCTGCAGGCACTGTAGAGATGCTCAGGTGTCTCCAGACTAAATCAACAGCAGACCTAGCCAGGAGTCAGTTTTCTCAGGAAAAAAAAAAAGGGGGGGGGGGAATCAGTTAAAGGGATTTGAAACCCCCTTGATTTAAAGCATGCAGGTTGGATTATAATCCAGCAGAAGATAAAGTAACTAAAGAGCTAAATTTTGAGCTGGTTTAAAGCAATGCAGGGTCTTTGAACTCTGCAGGGGGAAATAATTTGCTGTCTCATTTCAGTCATTCACACTAGACTGCTTAGTACCTGGCCAAATCTTTTACAATAATGATTTATAATATATCATACCCATACACATACCTTCCCTAGGCTGCCTTCATAAATTAAATATAAGTGGGTGGAAGAGTGGAAAAGAAATTAGAAAGTCCAGGGGGTGACTCAGTTCCGTAATACTGAAGACATTTTGCTACTGAATTACTGCCGCTTAATATGCTAATAGCAATATACACCCTGATCCTGATTTTGCAAATACCTGTGCACAGGACCAAGCATAAAAATTACAGTGCACAGCAAGCTTTTTGGGGGGGTTGCAGGAAATTGTATGATTTAACTGCGAGTAAATCCTAGATCAGAACAAAATGTCTAAAATCAGTTCTTGAAGGAAAAAAATTTGCACTTAAAAAACCCATTTCATTCTTGTAAGTCTCATTTTTAACCTTTACATTCTACATCATATATTTAGAAATTTCTGTTATCCCTCATTTAGTTGTAAGGACTTTACAGTACAAACATGTTATATATCCTATAAAAATATTTTAAAATTGTATAAAAATAGAAGTTACTATAATGTTTTCCATAAGGCTGAAATAAGTAATTTTTCTATAATTTCTAGGAGTAATAAATTTAAATAACTTTTTCCATACTAAAGTTTCCTGCAAACCAAAAAAAACCACCCCCCCAAAACCCAACCCCCCTGATTTCACTGAACCATAGTTTTGCTGAGGAAACAGTTGAGCTGGGAGAATTTCAACCAAGTCTCCTCATAGCGCTAGATGTCCCATCAGAAGATCTCATGATATATTTCTATAGGATCAAGTGATAAGATCAAATCACGCTGAGGACAGACAGTAGTTCAGGCCCTTTCACGTTCTTCCATATCTGAGCAGGGGCCACACTACTTTAGTTTTGCCTGCAGCCACACATAGCTTCCACCCATGCTGGATCAGGACACCATGCTTAATGCACTCACACAGGCTTTCCAGATTCGGACACGGCTGGCTCTGAAGCCCACTTTGATCAACAGCTGAACGAACCATCGCTGCGATCTAGGCTGGGCTGTTTCCATAAGCTGAAGCCTTGCAGCAGGTTTGTGAAACAGTGACTTGTATCCATCAAACAGAACTGGGTTAACAGACACTGTGAATCAATTTACTGGCCAAGCACAGTAGTCAGTATTGAAATATTAATAACCCAGCCATTAAATCTTTTTAAATGCCAAAAGGGGACAGTAAAAACCTACTGAATGAATTGTGTGTGTATAACCAAATGCAAAAATAAGGGAGGGAGAAGTAACAATTGTTCCTGCACTGAGACTTTATATACCAAGTTTCAGCCTAGAGCAATTTTTTACTGCTGAATTATAAAATCCTGGAAGTAGCGATTTATAACAGGGCTGCTAACAGACCCTTAACTACAGCTAGCAGGCGCCATGATAATGAAGCGGGGCTTTGAAACATGACATTTTAGGTCAGACAGAAAGGCTTGCAGACAAACTGCCCTAGAAGACCGGGGGAAAGAGTCATTACACAGTTCTGCTTCCTAATATATCTATATTTTTAAACTAGACTGGCATTGCAAACTATCACAAATTGTAACTGTAATAAAAATAGGCCAGTCTATTATAACACAGTGGCAAGAGCACTAACAGTTGGATCATGGTGAGATGGGTTATGACTGAATATGCACCCAAAACACTTAAACCCTAGAAAAACCCAGTAGTGCATATTTTCGTATTGGATTCTTGGGATCTCACTAATTCATGCTTTCCTTCCACTCATGGGTGCTTTACCATAAGACCTTTTCAGGTCTTAAACTAGTTGATACACCTCTACTAAACTAAGCTCATAAACACATGCTTAATCTTAAAATTTAAGGGAATTCTGGGATTTGGGGTCTGATCCAGAGTCCACAGATTTCAGTAGAAATCCTTCCTCACAAACACCAGACTCATAGAAAGGTGGGTTCTCTGAAACTTTCTTCTGTAATCCCCTATATTTGTACCAGGTCTTGCCTGGCACATGGCATTAGACCATCCCTGATGAACATTGTTCAAGTAATTCTTAGAAAACTGTTGATGAGATTCCACATCTGTCTGCAGCTTATTTTTATGTTTCAGTACCCTTAAGTTGGATGTTCACCCTACATCCAACTTATGTTTTCACTGCAGCAAATCAGGCCATTCCCTGGGCAATCTTGGAGATTTCCATCTTCAGAATAGAAGCTGTTTAAGTAGTTGGGCTGTTTCCCTGTCTCCCTTCAGCATCAGTTCTCATCATGAGGTTCCTGGAGCACCTAGAAGGTGAGGAAGTCTTTCCAAACACACCTGGGCTGCAGTGACCCACTTGTCATTTAGAGTTTCTCCTTCTGCCCTCTTGCTCTTAAATAGGTGACAGCTGTGGCTGTGTGATTAAGTAGTTTTATCTCTCTTTAAATCATGGAGATCCTGAAACATACAGGAACTCCATAAATACTATTTTGTCACATACATCATATACAAGCAGGGTTCTCTTCTCCTGTACTACAAGCAAGCTGTGGTCCTTTCAGCTTGCTGAGAAACTTTCCATGAAACCCACACATGATTTGTATGTTTTTCTGTATGAAAAGGAAGCTGATACCCAACAGAAGTCTCAATCTCGGGAAACACCACTCAAGGCAAATTAACTGGGAATAGCTCAGTGCTAGCTTTATTTATCATCTCCTTCTCCACAAATACATACTTGTTACTTCCTAGAAACCTTGACTAAAATTAGTATTGGAACTCAATTACACTTTTAAAGATGAACCCATCTATTATCCCATCCCCTCTGCCAAAAAGGTTTTTTCAATGCTCCCACAGCACCACCGATACAACTGATCCAGCTCCATGGTTTACTCACCACATCTACAGCAACCACTGTCCCAAATGCTAATCCTCATTATCAGCTTTCTCCACATTATGACTTGACCTCTTCATTCTACATTATTTACTTTGAAATCCTTTTGACCCTAAACAATGGCTGTGTAAATTGTGAAAGAAGAGGCCAGAGGATGGAGAAAAGGAGACAGATAGCAAGCACACAGGCCATTTGTCTCTAGCAAGCTTTGCCTGTTAGAAAAACCATAGCTGCCATTTGCTAACCTCTCCTCCTTCCGATTACCAGCTGCCTGGGACAACTGTGGCAGAGCGACTTCTCAGAACCCTTAATCCTACATCTATGTCAATTCACCAGGCAGAGATTGAATGGCCAGAGAGCACAAACTGTGCTTTCAGACCGCATCAGGTTAAAGGCACATTGCCAGTGCCATATGAGTGAAAATTTCCCCATTATTGTTTGCATGCTACTTTTTCTGGAAAAACAATTTTGCCCCCACAACGGGTATTGTTCTGGCATATTACATGTAGACCAACCTCAAGCACTTGCATGTACTTTAAATGAACTTGTCTATACTGTTTAATTTTGGTCTTAACCCAAAGATTTTTGGCAGCTTGTTAAATCCTAACAGGTTAGGAAGGCCAGTAACTCTTTGCCCATACAATCTT
This sequence comes from Harpia harpyja, assembly GCF_026419915.1. Lineage (NCBI taxonomy): Eukaryota > Metazoa > Chordata > Aves > Accipitriformes > Accipitridae > Harpia > Harpia harpyja. Next base: position 19,353,716 of record NC_068953.1, on the reverse strand, counting down.
ACACTGAGAACGCCTCTTCCAAGTACCCATAGTGTGAGCGGGAAAGGGAAGGCATCCACCACAGGTCCTCGTGGGGAAGGGACTAATAAACAGGTAGAAGTCTTTCAGCTGTCCCTTCTGCCACCCAGGGGCTATGAACAGCGGTGGTGAGGTAGACAGGCATTTCTCACATAGTGCTGGAAATCTGGATGGGAGATGGGAGAACCCATTTCTCGTCATTTCGGTGAGTGGAGTGTTTTGCAACAGGCTCATTTTATGCCGTTGACAAATTCTTGCCTCTGAGAAGCACTATGACTGCAGTCCTTGGGACTCAGGTTTGTTTCCCTAGTACATCAGCGTAAGACTAGAGGACACTTACTTTTGTGAGGAGCTCGTTACCACACAAAAGCATGTGTTCCAGTGTAACCACAAGTGGTGGCAACCAGTTCCAGTGCCGGGATCAGGCTGTAGATACTGGATTTCAAAGGCAGCTGATCTTTATAGTTTGCATAAACTGTCACAAGTTGTTATTCTCCCCTCACACACACTGCTTCCAAACAATGGGCAGCAGATGCAAAGGCCCAGCTTGTCCCGCTTTGGGACCAGCTCTAACAAGAAACTTGAAAGCCTACCCAGCCTGAACTTCCTACTGCTAAGAGTGCTGAGCTCAGAGACTTTTTTTTTCCCTTACAGCTCATAACGGCACCAAGCAAGCAGCAAGATGTGTCAAGTGAGAAATGACAACAGCTGATTGACCCATATTCTGCCCAACCAAGGGTGAAAGAAAAAAAAAAAGAAAAACCAAACCAAAACCCCTACTTCTTCCTAGATTCCTATCCATACACCAGCACTGCCAATATTATATTCATTGACAAAACTGCAATTGTTGCCCTTGCTCTAGAAGGACCTAAAAGTCAGTCTAACAATAAAATAAAGATATTTTAGAAAACTTGAAATTTCCCCTGCATCTTGGAAATTAAATACTCCAAATAAAGAAATCTAATCACTTCCTTGCTAAGGAAGGATCTCCTCTGTAGCCTAATCTAGTTTTAAATGGGCTAGTGCAAAACAGGAAAATCAGGAATGATTACTTCAGGAATTGCATCCTTTATAATTAAAGGAAAGCCTACACAGTTGGGAAGTACCAATGTGAAGTTTCTTTCAAAGCTCTGTTCCTTGGATACTTGATATTAAAAATATTATTATCCATGAAATTAAAAACAAATCTCATATTTTTTAATGTCATTAAGCAAAAAAGGACAAATTTTGGTTTGACAAAAGCTATGTGGCTACATTTTGAAAAAGCAAATTCAGGAGCTGCTTTGAAGTGGAATTTCTGGCTGCTGCAGTCTGGGGAATGAATAAAAAGAAACAGAGCCAAAGCTTTGATTGTGCTCTCCGCACAAAGGCTCTTGCTTTAAAAACTGCATTTCCAAACAAGAACTAAGAGAAGACAATATCCAGGTCTGAAGGATGTGTTAGGAGGATTTCCTATCCTTATTTACTGAAAAAATTATAAAACCCAATGGATCACTAACACAAACACGCAAGTGAAAGAAGCCTTACTTTCCTCTAAGCATCTTATTGGACTGTCTACTCAGTGTGACTCCAGAAGCGTAGCAGGGAAAGAATGAAATCAGCAAAAAGCAAGAATAACATAATTCTCCTATTTCTCTCATCGTTTGGTAGAACCGGTAAAGCTGCTGCAGTGACTCTTGGGAAAAATCAAGTCTCCCAGATATCAAAAGAGATAGCAAAGCTGTTCCAGGCTGTTAATCATCAACATTAAACCAAAGTGGTTTAAAAGAGTAAAAAAAGATCAGATCCACCATATCAGAGGTTGTGGTTTTGCTTAAGACTAAGCAATATATGCAACAGTTAACACACAAGTTTCAGCAGCAGTTTCATGTTCTGCTAAAAATAGATAGCACATTGTTTAAAGAAACCCAACTGTGATCACCACCATGAAACAGGTGAAAAAATATGGGACCTACACTTTGTTGCTAACAGTTATGCAACCTTTCTCCTACTGAGGATAGCAGAACTACTTAAGAGATACCTTTCAAAAAAAAAAAAAACCAAAAAGGCAATACGACAGAAAAGTGAGTTTTAATAAAATAAAAAAAATCCCACATGTACAAACCCTAACTTATTAATGGTTTAGTATTCATGCAAGTGTTGACAGTTGATATTGTGCCATACAGCCTTTCAAATGTGTAACAGCTGCTTTATACATCTTCTGGACATACTTGCAGCTTGCAAGTTTAAGAAATCACAGGATGTGACACCAGATTAGCTTCTCCAATGATAATTTTTTATGCTAAAAAAATTATTAGTCCCTAAAGCAGTAAGAGCAACCCTGACCTCCACTGTTTTCTTCCACACAAACCCATTCATTCAGGCATCAGTTGTTTGTTGTAGGTATCTGCCAGTTGGAGACATTGCTTGTTCCTGTACTTCTTGGCACTGCTTTTTGCATTTGATTGAGCAGTATTTTGTGCCTAATTGATGTAAAGCATTTGAACTATCGTTTGTGGAGGAAAGAACTGAATGAAGAATATTGGATTGATGCTACCACCTCTTTACATCTTGCCTTTTTTTACCTTGTTTGTCCAAACGTGAAAACACAATTCCAGTTAAATTCTGCACAACCTGAGCCACAACGTGAATGACATCTTACCAAGCCTGCACATAGAACCAGTGGCAGCACAGAATAAAAGAGCTGTTGGACTTAGAGGTTCTTATGGTGAAACACTGAAATACTCCATACACATAAAACAGCTGAATTAAGATTGCTATGAGACCTTTAACTTCAAATTTACTCCCTAGCTTGTACAAATCTCAACTGTAAACAGTTTAAGTGCCTAGTTATAGGGCAATTAGAGTATTCTACTTATTTTACTATACTATCACATTACCTTGTAACTTGGTTACTATATTGTAGCAGGCTAAAATAGCACTTTGAATAAATCTCAATTAAGGTGACAAGTGGGTTTTATATTTTTCCCTGTTGGGGGGCAGGGGGGGGAGCAGAGAACCAGACCTGTTTGAAATAATTCATTTTCTGGGTGGAAGTTACCATGCTCTCTCTACTTAAAGGAAAGTAATTTTTGAGCAGCTAAAATGGCTTTAGCTGATCGCAGGCAGCTGAGGAAAGTGGAATACAGTTCTCGCACTGTACAGTTACAGGGCAAACTATGTCTGCTTTTAAGCTTTAAAAATCTGTACACATTGACAGAGTTGGATAAAGAGCTATGAAATAACTCAAATATCTGCAATATTTTTGAGGTACAAAAATAGTTCTTAAAAGAAAAAAAAAAAAGCAGCCCTATCCAAACTACAGGTTCTTAATAGATGCTTAGTTATAAAAAGTTTGAACAGACCTAGAGGGACATCACCAGTTGCTTCAAGAACTTATTAGTAACACTTGTCAGAAGGTAAGGAAAAATCATTTTAAAGTATGACACTTTTCTTCAAATTATTACTATTTGGGAAAGATGCAAAAATGATTATTTTTTGTAGCTTACCAAACTTTTATTTGAAATAAAAGCCTGAAGTCTAACTTAAAATGCTAAGTTATATAATGAAGATTTTACCAGAGTTATGAGCCTTCTTCGTCACTTATTTAAGATGAGGGTTAAGGGCAGAGAAGAATAGAGCAACATACAGGTACACAGTGGCCAGGATAAGCACATTATTAGAACTACAGCAGTACCACAAAACATCTGAAGACAGCCGAATAGTAAGGAACTAGAGAGAGGACCTAAGGGTGCACAGGCAATGGTTGTTGGCTTCTCCATCTGCACAATGGATGACTCAAGGTTTTAAATTAGCCCTTGGGAGGTAGGGAAAGGGACAGGGCTGGTACTTTTGCACTCTGGAAAACCGTCCTATTTGCAGCTTCCTGAAACAAGGTCTTCAGCTATCATGTACATGTAGTGGCTCAAGCTTGTACACTGCCTTTAATGATCTCTACACCACCCTGAACCAGCAATTAAACCAAGTCTGTTGTGCTCCACTGTTCTCAGTTCTCCTCCTGTTGGTTACCCCCTCCTTTGCAGTTTAACCTGCGCAGACATTCTCCACCCACAAAGCCAACTAGAGGAGGAGCCAGAACGTAACCAGTATTTCATTATTTCAGCTACTGTTTGGCATCCTTTTCATGTCCTAGCAAATGCAAGGGAGATCTTCAGCTATATGTACACCAGCATAGCCTCTTCATCAACAGTGGCACCACCCCAGGTGAAGATTTGACCCAAGCTAGGAAGCTAGCTAAAAACAGGTATACATTACAAGAAGTAGGAACAAAAAGTGAATGGAGATCCTCCATCTGAACGTTATAGCATTACTATGAAAGAACCCTTTCTGGCAGCTTCTTTAAATGTGCTACTTATTGCACTAGCTTCTTCAGGTCTTCAACAGGTAAGTCTTATAAAAAAAAACCTCTGTTAAACTGAATTTCTTACAGAACATTTTTTTCTTAGCATTTTACAGAACAAAATTAGAACTAGCTTTTTCAAGCAACTTAAATTCGAGGGGTTTTTATGCAATCACTTTTATATCATTAGCTAACATTATTTTTCCTGTTAATAAATTTTCCTCCCTTCCAGTTCAGAAAGAAACAGTCTTACAAGCACTTAATAGAATAATGATACAAGAAGTAGAAAAGCAAAAAAAAAAAGTAGAAAACCTGCACTACTTTTCTATAAAATAAAAAGCAGTTCTCACAGGCTGGAATACTTAGTGGCAACAAATAAAATCTCATTAGCACCTATTCTACTCTTTATCCGAAGACTATCATAAGAGTCACTCTACTTACAACACAGACAATGTTAGAGACCAGCACCTGCTAACGATTCAGACCATAATCTGATGGAGGAAAAAAAAAAACCAAACCCCCAAAAAACCCAAAACACCCACACACCACACCAGAACAGGAAAAAAAGGAAGAAAAAAGAAATTCCTACCTTTATGATGTTGCAGTCAAGGAGAACACAAGCACATTAGCTGGGAAGAGGCATTACACTCACTACTTTGACAAAGGTAAACACGCCCTATCTACAGAACTCTTTCAAATTCTTCAGAGACCCACCCAGCAAAGCTGCACTTCAAGATTTCTGACTGAAGGCAATCCTGATGTCATGTCTATCTACCTGGTGAAACTCAGGAGTCCTAACACCAAGTGCCTTCCCTTGTGCTTGTTTCAACATAGTAGATGAAGAAATGTATGAAGTCACATGGTATTTTGTTGCACGATGAGAATTTGTCTCAACTTATATTGCTCTATACATGCACAGGAGGATGCTGCGCCTGCTGATTGTGCCGAAAAGGAAGCCCCAAATGCATCACTTCACACTGACATTTTTAGATGCATTGTTAGATGAAGTATGGGTTTTCAAATAAAGTTGGAGAAAGGTTTCTGCTCCTATTGACCAGCCTCAGGAATACTTCCAGCCTCAATCAACTATATGTTTTACAGAAAGTGTTCCAGTTACTCAGAAGATAAAAAGTGGGATTTTTGAAATTCCTAAAGCAGAGGGAAACATACACTGACTGTATGTTTGGTTAGATATACTATACAAACATGTAAATTTTACTTAACCCTATGTGATTTTTTAATTTTTTTTTTTTTTTAATTCCATGACTAAGGAATAAGGCTGAAAGTCATTCCTCACCAGCTCTCCCCAGTTTCAAATAAGTGACAGCATTCAGAAGCGTTGGAATTACTTAGCATTCTGATGGGCAGGACACTTTAGTGTTGTTAGAGAGGTAAGAAAAAACCTCACTGACAAGCCAGGAGTGGAGAACCTCTTATTAGCCCATTCTTCCTGCTTGCAGTCAGCAAAGAGCAGCCCACAAAATAGGAACAGACATGTCAAAGTTGAACCAAAGTTTCACCTCGCCCAGCATACTGTCTCTGAAGGAAGCTAAGAGCAGATGGCTACAGAAGAGTGCAAGAACAGAATAAACACAAAATAGTAACTGATGACACCCCCAACCTTCAGTAATTTGAGGCTCTGACTTCCTAAACCACAGATGGTGTCTACATAAATAACACTGGAGAGGTTTCCCCCCGCAGCCTTAATTTCCACAACTCCTTTTGAGTATATTGAAACTTTCATCATAATCCATAAGACTGCAATAAAAGAAGATGTGACCCAGGCAATATTTGGATCCTGCTCATTTATTTCCCTCCAGAGAAAAGTTTGGTTTTGTTCATATAGCTTTTTTTTTTTTTTTTTTTCTTTTTGAGGTATTATATTTTGCAGCTATTGCAAGTCTTCAGTCCTTCCATAAAACTGGGAGCAGTACTCAGTAAACTAATGCACCAGAGAAATATTAAACATGAAGGATTATTTCAGAAAGGTAGTATTATGGCTTTGCTGTTGCTTAAATTATCTCCATGCTTTCCCACATCTGAACCACTAGCATGAACCAAGCAGAACATTTAGGAACACTTTGCCAATTAGGAAAGCCTAGAGCAAGCTGATTCACTTGGCTAATACTGTGCCAGTAATGTAATAGGTAATTGGCAGAAACATCTTTCTTATGCCTCAATCCACGATTTCTTCACTATTACACTAAATTGCAAAAAACACATTTGTTTGACTGGAGCAAATGTGGAGCTGCTACAAATAATAAAATGGAAAAAAAAATGTTTTTACATACTTTTTGAGGAGCATTTGTTAGGTAGCACTCACCACCTACATAGGACTATTACAAGATTAAAGATATCACATGGTAAATAACAAGCTAACCATACTCTCTTGATCAAAGCTGCCCACTGACCTTTCAATTATTGCTGTACTTTCACAGTACTTATCCTTCAGGTATCTTAAATTTGAATGCTGCAAAACAGAAAACCTAACAAAAAAAAAAAGCCACCACCACCTTAGTCTGTAGGACTCACTGAGGAAAAAAAAAAAACCCACCACCCTAGGTGTTACTACTCCTTACTTGCAGCATAACACCTACTCCATCATACAACAATTAAATATAACCAGATAACGGAGGTACATATTTGACCCAAATAATTATTTCACATATCACTGGAAATTATGTATAAGTTTTCAGTGAAAACAATATTAGAACAAAACAAGAAAAAAAAAATCACAAAATTAACTTCTGTTTTCCAGCCAGTTAAACGCATATATTAAATTACAGTGAATCCACACAGTGGATGTGAGCTTTCACTTGAGCTTCTAAGCAGTTACATAAGAAAGATTATAGTATTAGTTAACTTTCTCAGTAGGGAAAACCCTCTTGGCAAATCTTTGAGACTGTATCAAATCTTAAAACCTCTAGAATCAGAGCTGTTGTGTATGATGGCACCTGCAGGGGGAAGAAGAGAAAAAACCACCAACAAATCCCAAAACAAAAGGGTTTCTTTTATTTTCCTTTATACAAAAAAAATTAAAATTTGTCTGGGGAACCAACAGATAAATATTCTAAACATATTGCCTATTAGTACCTAGTAATTTTTGCTAACTGATTATCTTCTCAGTGGCAGACAGGTAATCAGATCTCAGTCACATCCATACACAGAGAAAAAGTAGGAATAAATTTGATCAATTTGATCAAATAATAATTTGGACTCAATTCTCTTTTCACCACCAGTGAAACCCATCTGCTTGCTATCTGGCATTCCTTCAAGATCAAGATTAAAAAAACCCTTGATATTCCTATACTTTCTGTTCCTCAAGAATCAATAAATATCTGAAAATGAATCATTCCATGTCACATGTTCAAGGACATCAATATCATAACTCATAATCTTGCAATCTGTAGTTTGAAAGCTAAGCTCCTCTTCTTCACATGAATTCATATCTTCTCCTAATATACCAACCTTCCCCTACATAAAAGGGATGAAGAAGTCCACTTAAAATCTCTCAAAAGCTTTCTTCTCAGGACCTTTCCTGGTCTTTGAAGTATGACCTGATTGATAATCCATACAGGGTTTTTAAGTAAGGAGAGATTCATTTCTAATTAATAATGCCATCTGTCATAACTGAAGACTAGATACCTGATTTTGAACAGAGCAAGCATTAAGGTAATAAATAGTTATCATACATGAATACCTCTGCAGGACTAAATCAGGAATACACACAAATTTGAACACATAGGCTGAAATCTTCAAAATGCTTAAATCTTTTTAAATTATTGTTTCAGAACTTGGTTCCTGTGAATTTTAATAAGAATTGGAAAACTCAATACTTTGAGAATCTGGCCCTTAATAACAAGAAGGAAGATGGCAATTGGATAAAAAGAGGATGCCAGTGGTGATACTGGAAAGATAAAGACAGTGGAGGGAAGTGAAGGAACACTAACACACTCTACTGCTGACCCAAGCCACCATCACTTCACTAAAATGCAGAGAACAGGATTATTGATAGGCTTCAAATATGCCTTAGGAAAAAGGCTCCAGGAAAAGACATTGACATTCCCTGGGGACTGCTTTCTAACCAATTTCTCTCGCACACTTAACAATTGAGGGATATAAATACCACAGTTATGATCTCTCTTTCAAGCTGTTACAAACTCTTGGCTGTATTTCATTTAAATACTGAATATACAGTGTATCAATAAGCTTCCAGGACAGCAGTTAAGAACACACTCATATCCAGAGGCACAGCACAGAGGTGTATGTGTGATTTAACGAAGAATTCATCTGGTTACAGTTTGGTCAGCATTCTTTATGCAAAATCCTAGTCTGTTTTGTCTTTAAATTATCCTTGGTGAGATTTTTTTTTTCCCCTTGATTTAGCATCAACCTGTCCATAATTGTCAAATTCACCTTTCTAATAACCAGAAACACTAGAGCAATTCAAGTATAACTGCATATCTATATAAGGTACTTTCACTACATATGTTCTAATATGTTTGAAAAGGTAAATTTAGCAAGAAGAGTAACTGGTTGCTCACATTTATAGCGAGCAGTGTGTTAAAACGTGCGTGCTACTCACAAAATCTTAGCAAGAACAACTGCATCTAAGGATTGACTTCTATAGTTCACCCTTTCCACTCCAAACACAGCACTGCTAATTCACTCAAATAATACTCCCGGTGTGCTATTACCATCTTAAATGCAGGAGACTAATACACAAAATCTTCTGGCTGCAACACTAGAGATTTAACAATTAGTCCAACCAATTCTTTCAGAGAGTTTTTTAATTAATTTCCAACAGTCCAAATAACATAGGATTAAAAAGATGCCCTGTTGATCCTTGGAGCTGGAAGCACTGGTTTAACAACTGTATGAAAATAAACCTCAACAATTTGTAACACTTGCACATAAGACAACGCTGCAAATGTTGTTTGATTACATTACTAGAAGACTATTAGAGCATCAATCTTTACCCATCCACAGAGAACACAAGTGCAAAATATGAGCATTTGCTTGGTGAAACTGAAAGGCAATCCCTTTGATGCTTCACACCCAGCAATTCCCCCCTCTGCATCAGCTCATAATTGAAAGTTACAGAAAACACTGGCATCATACTGGTCAGTATTTTTAGCTTAGGTGAAGCAGCACTCCTTTAGAGGGATCAATATTCTGTTGAAGATGATCAAGTACTAGATAATCCCTTGAAGAGATAAATAATTAAAAAAAAAAAACCACCAAAACCCATGGCTGAGTTTTACATTTGCTGCATAATGGATCTTTGCCTAATTCTCCCAGCAGCTGTAGTGGTGTCAGCAAAAAGAGAACACCATTTCATACCTGATTTTCTTGAAGAATGTAAACACTATCAAGGAACCCAAGTACTGAAGGTAAGTTTTCAGAAAGCATTAACTTTGTTTCAGTTAAATCCCTACATGAAATAGCTATAAAAGTCTGTAGTAACAAAATTATTTTAAGAGCTGACAAACTCCAAAAGATTACATTTGAAGATAAAGCTAGCAAGCAAAGGATGAACATTGTGAATGTAGAAATAAGCACACCGGATTTTGTAATTTGACAAATCTTTGTTACTTAATCAGTGCATGCTGTTTTGCCAAATAGGCTTCAAAATCTTATCCATTGTTTCCTATGCAGCTATTACTTCCTTCAAAGTAGCTATGGACATTTGGAAGCTCTTTGACACTCCACAGAAAATCTTCAAGGTTTCAACTCTCTAGCACCAGGATGAAATGAGGCAGATTCTTGGACAACTATGATTAGCAGCTAGAACTCCTAACATAGTTTCAGGATATGTACATACAAAACTCCCCTACAACCTTTTAAGGAAGCCAATATTCAGCAGTGTATTTACGTTTGAGGTTGAGTGTGCTACTTTTTCGAGCATTTCACATATTTTTCAAATCTTCCCCCTGAAAAGACACTGCTGACTGACAAAACTCATGTTTTGCAGCAGAGGTAAGTAGGAACCAGAAATAACTTAAGGATATTGCAATTCTCCATGCAAGCTTTTTACCACAAAATATATTGTTGTATTCCTTCCTTCCTTGCTGTATGAAAACCAAGCCAGCTTGTCTATTAAAGAGTGTCTCTGACAGTTATCAGCAGTAAACTCATTTAAAAAGACAATGACTTGGAAAAGCTTAAATACCTGAGATGTTTCTCAACCAAGTCCATGTCCATGCCTGCTGTTGGCCTAACAACCAAAAGACTGCCTATCATCCATTCTGACACATACAATTGGCTTCTAACAGGATTTCAGAGTGAACCAGGTAGCCTATAAGAGTTGTACAAAATACAACAAGATTTTACAAATTCATTTGGACAACCCTTTAAGGGAAAATACACAGAAGTAAAACTGTAATGACCACAGTATTTTCACTCCTACTGACACTGAAACACTGTGATAAATACTTGATACTGACATCAGACACCATCTCAGACTGACTTTGGAAAAAGTACAAACGATGCTTATCCTGCAGTGATAAACCAGGGAACAACCAAGGCTCCTTATTCCCAGCTTTAGAAGAGTATCATAAGTATAGAAATTCTCAGGGTTGACTTTTATTCTTGTATTACAGGATTAAAACTCGTATTACAAGTCTTAAAACTAGAATGGAAAGCAGTCATAAAAATATTGGAGGAAATCCAGTTTGAAGAACCACAAGCATGGAACCACCTGGATTCAGCTGTAATTGCAATCAAGCTCTACAAATATTAAAGTTCAAAACTATTCTTTTTAAAAAGCACATCCTGTAAGCAACTTCTAGTGCTAACTGCTTACCTCATTAAAGCATAATTTATTCTATTGATGTTGAAGGTAAAACTTCTCAAAACAACTGCACAGACATAAATGGAGACTGTGGACATTTCAGGATAAGTCCTCTGACAGAAAACTATTCTCCAGACAGGTCACCTGGTTTGTTCTGTGTCTTGCTTTGAAATAATACAAGAAAAGTTGTTAGATATCAATATCCAAAGGTGAGGTACATCAACCTCTTAGTAATAACTGATCTACTTCCTAAGTTCTAATTTAACATTGGTAATAGGGTCTGCAGCTGAGTTAATTCGCTCTAGCAAATAACAGCTCTGCCTAAAAATTTTAGATAGTAAAAACCGAAGCAAAAAAAAAACAAACCCCAAAACAAGCCAACCCCAACAACCCCAACTTATATACTCAGCAATGGATTAAAATACAAGTTCGTTTGCAAGGTGTTTTCTTTGTGCTAGACTTTTTGAATATAGCCATAGAACCACTAGCTACCTTCACTCCTCATACTCATTTTGTGTGCAATAAAAAAAAAAGTTGACTTACATCAGTTTTACTGTCTCAGGTCCTACAGTTCATAAACGGTAAAATATCAACACATTAAGGTATCTAGTTGCCAGATACAAACCACATTTACCCATTTTTACCACTAAAACGTTCTGAGAATTAAAACAATGGCTTTCTGAGAAGTGAAACATGTGGGAATGATCACTACTAATAACCAACTGGGCACACAATCAACTTCATGCCTGTAAGAATTAAATACAGTTGGATTGCAATTGGATTTGCTGTATTAAAAAAATCAAAAGTTATGGCTCCTACACTTCTTGCTAAATGCTACACACTGTTCTGAGATGTCTAAACTTTTACTTCAAAAAAGTTTTCACAGTTGTTGTAATCACTGTCAAACAAGAAGACTAGCACTTAACAAAACTGAAATTATCTCTCCATTCTACCTTTCCCACCCTGCCTAAAGTGTCTGAGAAGTACTGTTGTAATTTAGATACTTCCAACTAGCAAAGTATAGACCAAGAAATGCTGAACAATACTATGTTCAGTGAAAACAATGAAGTTACTCAGTTAAAATAAACTAGTCAGCAAAGGGTAGATTAAGAGTGAGGATAGTGGAAAGGATTTCACTGAAATGTAAGTACCTACCTAACTTTAAAATTGCAATATTGAGAAACTCTTGCTCAACTGCCTTGCCGAAGGCACCTCCTTTGTTTGAACCGAAAAGTTCCCAAGTTGTCTAGAGTTGCATCTTTGAACATGCCCAGAGACATTTCAGTCCTGACAGAAATGAGCAACTCAGCATCTAGAGCATAACCAAATTCAAACAGTAAAGAGGAACCAGCATTATTCTGCCCTGGACAACTCAGAGGTTAGTTTTTAACTAAAATAACTATAAGCATGAATGGAAAAGTTTCCATTCATTGACATTCTCACCCACTCCTACACACAAAAGTTCTCAGGAAGAAACCAAAGCACAACAAACACACAGACTATTCAGATCTCCTACGTGCCAGTGAAGGGGATCACTCTTTCCTATATAACTGCCAAGTGATTACAGCTGTCATCCTGAAAGAATAAGACTGAGGTTCAAACCTTCCTGTCTGAGAATTCATACCATGCAAGTGTCTCTGGAGAGCACTGTAATTTCCAGCTAAATTATCCCATAAGCTTCACCTAGGTTTCTTCCCCTCCCAATAGTGTCGACTGACCAGTTCAGAGCTCAAGACAGATCTAGAAGACAGTCACAGAGATTGGGGGTCAGTCACCTGCTCCAGAGACTGTTTGTCTTAACTCAGGATGTATTTTAACACTAAGTAGCTATTTAAAAGGAAGACAGAACTTACTTGGCTCTCAATCAGAATAGAGCACTTACCTTCAAGAGATGGATGATCCTAACAGGAAAACTGCTTCTTACAGTTCTGATGAGGTCTGAGATTTCTACAGTAGTCCCTGTCACCAGTACTCTCCCATTGCCTAACACTTGTAAGATCACTACAAGCTGCACGTTAAGTGTACCAACATTAGGTGCCTTCCTGCTAAATGCACACACTGGTTTGGATCCTGTTCTGAACTAACTTTCTCTAATAAGAATTTAAATTCACTATCCATCTCACTGCACTGCAGACACTTATTTCTACTTATCTGTTTCTGATTTAACAAATTTATTAAGTATTTATTCTATACTTACATAAAATACATAATGGATGCAAGGAATTCTGTTGGAATTTCACTTCTGCATTACCTAAGCTTGATTTTAGATATAATGCTCCACTAAAATGTTCTATAAATAAGCAATATACGCATCAGTCTCATATATACCTTTCCTTTTAATTAAAGGAATATACCATAAAATATTAAGAAAAACTAAATTCAATTTTCAGTGAAATGTTAACACTGCTGATTAAATCAGGCAAACAGTAAAAGCTAAAAAAAAGTACATCCTAGATGTCAGTTAAGCACTTCAGCAAAGAAAAGCGTGGCACGGATTATTGTGATTGTGGCAGCACATCTGAATATCCACTCAGAGCGAAGCACCGATGCAGAACACAGAGTATAAACGCCAAAACTGTCCCCGACTAAAATATTTTATTTAGCTCAACCTCTGAGCAGTCAAGCATTGCATTAACGCTGCACTGCTGTCCATAAATCACTACCAATCTGGCAATGACTTCATATATAGAATGACATTAAGTATAATTGACAATACTTTAAGTATTATATATTGTTGATATGCTTTCACATTAGTCATTTATTATCAAATTTTGAATACCTAACAATTAATCCTTATATACCATACACTGACATACATACCATGAATAAGCTTAGGACCCTAAGGTAATGGTTCATATCACTGAATTCAATTGCAGATTTTTAAGGTGTCAACCAAAAACACGTTTATCCTGTTGCAAGTTAAATACGCTGACAGGTGCAAGAGGCATGAGCTTTAGAAGTCATTAATCTTATGGAAACATTCCCTAGTGGACTAGTTAACAAAAAAATCACCGGAACACTTCTTTGGATTATTGTGGATTCATGTTCTTACTGATCTTCTCAACATGGCTCAGTAGCTTCAACAACGCAGATGGATTATATGGGAAAAGATTTCTTCTCTGCAACCTAGAAATAGCTTTTTGCAGTTCTTCCAAACATTTTGTTGATTTGTAAAGCATTGTCCTTAGGGGAATGACGTTATCCAAAGATGCTGTACAAGTCAAACAGGATAAGGTATTAGATCCCTTTTGTTTCAGAGGCAACACTTCACACTTGAGTGTATTCTGTTTATCATCTGTGTAGCTGCAAACAGTTTCCCTTATCCTCACCTCACCCTCATTATTTAAAGGCACCTGCTTTGTGTTTACCAAGCACTCTTCTCCATCTGATTCTAATTCAGAGTCTTCTGAGCTGTCATAATTAACAAGGCTTTGAAGAGAACCCAGCAGAGATGTACTATCAGTGCATATCAATGAGTTAGACTGGTTAGACTCAACAACTTCATTATCACCTTGCTCTGTTGTAAACACTGAGTAGCTGTGAGAAGCAGCCAAAGCTACCAGAGTCTGTGGTTCTGGTTCACAACAAGCATTTTGCAAACTTTCATCAGTCATACAGCTTTGTTTTTCTTGATGGGGTGGCTTGACAGAAGAAATTGATTGAAAAGTGCCATCCTTGGTATCAAAACCGTTACAGACATCTACAAACTGATGCCAGTCTTTGCTAAGAAGCTTTAAGTACCTTACCAAGTACTCTAGAAAGCAAGTTTCTGACGAAATCAGAAAATCTAGAAGTACTGTGGAATCAAATGCGATTTCTTCTAGAAAAAATAAAAAGATACAGTGAGGATTATATGCACTTGCATGTGTAAGGAAGTTCCAGGTTTTCTCCTCTTTTTGGCTTAAGTTATCAGCAGCATCATGCCGTAACCTGAAAAGTCATAAAATGGATTAAATTCAAAGGAAGTTTACAGGGTTTTTTTTAAAACAGGTATGTCCAGAAAATGGTATTCCTGCTCTGTTTTGATTTTGTCAAAAAAATAAAAACCAAAAAAGAAGTTTTTACATTAGAATGAGAAAGAACAAAGGCAGGTGGGGCTAGGAGATTGGACAGTGTAGGAAGCCAAAGCACTTAAAGCAGGCCTTCTTAAACAGCACTCCTCCTTAGGAAACATTCTGGAATAAACAATGTTACTTACAATACAGGAATTGTTATTTTAATGTTTTTGTAAACCTGAACATAGATTAACTTTCAGGATGCTAAGCACATTGGAAAAGAGCGGCCTACTTGTATTTAGGTGTCTAAGAAGAATTGTGTATATCTAAGATACTACTTGCAATATCTTCACATTGAAAGCTTGAGGGAGCTTTTATAAATTAGGATATCTTGTATGGTAATTTAAACAACAATGAAGCAGTGGATGTCCAGGACAAATTCATGAAGAACACATTTCAGTTGTTAGCAATCACAGTTTTTATCAACTAGCTAGAATTAACATGGTCCAATACTTAGGAGGGCTACTTTGCTGCAAGTTCCTGAATTCATGAATTTTAATTATAATATCTCATTCTTGCCAAACTCTCGGTGTTGAAAGAAAACAGTCTTGCTTTTTATCTGTGTCTAACCACTATTTTAAATTGTGAAGTCAATTATTCTGAATTACAGGATATGATAAAATATTTAATAGGAAACTGTTGCACAATTCCCTCATTTCAGTCCAAAAAACACTTAATCAAATTATCAGCAAAGTCAACTGCTCTTACACCACACATTACTACATTGTCCTGAGGTCTGTTTCTTGTTTTGGTTATAAAAATATTTTTTCTTTATGCAAAAGTAATCAATGGAAATGTTATGTATATCACAATAACCTCACTAAATTACAATTCTTCATAGCTCTGTCAAATAAAACGTACACTAACCTATCAAATTTTAAATAGATGAGTAATAAAGCTTTAGCAGCTTCCCACATATCATCATCTTGCTCTATGAAAATCAAGGAGACCCATTCACAGTGATGTACAACTGGGTGAAACTGTAGGGAAGCCTTCAGATGACTCCTCCAGAATTTCAACAGCTGGGACATGGAACTCTGAAAGTCTCCTGAAAAAAAGAAGTAACCATGAATTTTGTTATACATTTTTTGTTACTAAACAACATACACTTTTTATTTTTTAAATTAACAGTGTGTAACAGTTCATGAATGCATTTATCATTCTTTAGCTCAACTGCTGCAACACAGCATCAAATTTTATAGATTAGTTCTTGCTTCTTGGTACCAAAGAAATCAAGAAATATTTTGCAAAAAACCATAAGCAGTTATCTTAAATTCAACGTAAATGGCTACTCTATTATAAACTCTAAACATACTAAAGTTTAGATGCCAATGTTAACAATTATAAGTAACCTGCAGAAAATTAATTTACTCATTAGGTACCGCACCCCCACCCCCCCGACAGATAAAACTTAAAGACAAAATTTATTCATCTAAACAGCATTCTTCATTTCCTTGGAGTTCAAGGAAGAATAATCAGAGGTGACCTAGAAAGGTTTGGGTACAACAGGGTGACTCCTTTCACACCTAAGCTTGCAGACTAATGAACAAGATTACACCTCCAAATATTTGCATGTATCAGGAAACCTACAAAAATGTGACTATACTCACACAGCTGGGGTTTATACTTTCCTTTAGTTCCCCAATTAGGTAGCATCATCAGTACATCACAAACTAAAGAAAGGTGAATTATAATGAAGTCAATGCCACAGATGTAACGATCCAATATGAGCACTTTGCTGAGATTTCATGCCATACGAAATAATAATACAACTGTAATGTTTTGATAAGACTGAAGCAAACCCTCCCCAGTGTGATTCACTGTAGAAATTAACTGCAGTGATCTAAAGATGATGGGAATAAATTGTCATTTCTACAGTAAAACAAAGTATGAAGTATACTAGTAGTATACTTGTAGTATAGCCATATTCTTTATAAAATAAATTCTGCATGGATGATGTAGGTTTTCAAGTACATACAGGATAAAGGTACATTCATGACACGGTCTAAAAATCCTTGCTGGAAGGATTAATGTAAGCAGTATTTTTCCTGCAAATCTTCGTTTTTCCCCTCCCTCTAAACACTGCACTGCCATTTTAGTGCAGTAGCTTATTCGTAAAAATAACTTCGTATTCATATGACAAACTCTTCCCCTTAAGTCAAGAAACTTACCTCTTCAATACTAATTACATACTATAGTATGTACCATGTACATGTACTATGTAGTATGTATTACATAGTATGGTACTAGGTACCAGTTTTTTATGTAACAAGGCATACATTCAATGTTCAGAAAACAGAGAAAAATATAGTTACATATATCTTTACCCCAAAGGTACTCCTTAAGTAAGAACTCTAATGCTGCTGGAAGTACACTATGGCTTGAAAAGCAGAGTTGCATCATTTATATAAACAATGACTACTGCTTTTGAAAAATCTCCTGCAACATGGGAATCAATTTTACTTACCACATCATTATGTGGTTTTCCTTAACATTTGACTTTAAGATTTGCTTTTCCTCTTAGCAAATAATAGGAACAGCAAATTGTCTTTGTTATTAATAGTTACTATTCGGACTGAAATTCTTCCCTATAAATCAAAACTATCTGGAAATTACTCTCAAAATTGAAATGAATTAAAGTTAAGCCACTGTAATTCATGTTAATAAAAAAAGATAAGATCAACCAGTTTCCCGGAAGGGAAGTTAGCATATTAAAGCATTTTGGTGCTTGTTTTAACCACTTAATTTAATGTCACTAAAATAGAAGCACCATTCCTTTCACCTTGCAATTCCTCTTGACAGTTGGATCTGTATTTGAATCTAATTAAAGAACTCGTTTTTGTGTCATGAATCTGGGAAAGAAAGGAGAATTTTTTCTTTGAGAAAGAATTTTCATAGAGACAACCAAAACAGATTTAACCTACATTTCTTCTGTTCACTTGTTCTTAGACAATCTCAGTCTCTGTACATTTTTCAGATGGTGGATCATAAGTAAAATATTCTCTACAATACTTAAAAAACTCTAAGAATGCAACTGGCATCACAAATATAACATCTTCCAAAACCTGGAAAAAGTGTCAGAAGCTGTTTTACATAAGTCTGTAGCTCTTTTGCACAGTCAGATGAATTAAAAGTTGATTTTATACTTGCTACGTAAGGTAGAAATATAAAAAGTAAAATAGTATTTACATCTAGAACTTGTATTAAAATCCCTCAATAAATTTAAAATGCTATAAAATTTCATCCTTGTTTAAAGTAAAAATTTTTTACTTTTTTGCCACATCACCAATTGGCTGACAATAAGGAACACCCATTCTCACTTGTATTTGAATAGAAACACTGCTCATAACTGCCTTTCCATTTTTGCTGTAAAGCCTGTAATCCAGGGACAGCAAGCTGCTTTGATCTTAGGATTTGCACATCCACATTCACACAGCATAGCATCAGAAGATGTGCATCATGTACCTCTCAGAGGTAAAAAGGCAAGTGGGAAGATGGGATTCCAGGAGTGTGTCTCAAGCAAAAAGCCTCACCCCACCACTTCATTATAGCATAGGAGAAGACTACTAACTGGCTACCAGCGTGACACAGCAATGCATCCTCTCCCATCAGGAACACAAGTTTTACAGCATTCCCTTGCCATCCCACTGCCTGCCTTGTGGCATAGCCCTAGCACAACAACCAGATCTGCTCTTCTGCTAATCTAATTAATCTGTTCAGTGAAACAAACATAGTCAAGTAAGCAGGTATTACATGTATGCCTCACACCTACTAATTCAAAGGACTAGACCTATAAGTCAGGGTGAAAAACACAACCACTATACTCTGCCAAGTCCCATAATTTTCCTGTCGCTTACTTTATAGCTTCATTATTTTTACCTTTTCTACCACTGCTGGTTTTGCCCTATTACATTATTTGTCTGACAGTAATGCCTAGTACCTTCAACCAAAAGATCTACCTCCACATTAGAAAACAGGAAAGCGTTACCTGAGTTCCTTTCAGTTCCCCACCCTCAACAGAGTAGATGCTTGTGCTATGGGCTCTCTTCTTTTCCAACTGGAGAAGAGCCTGGTGTTCCCCAGCCAGCTCAACTATTTCAAATATTAACACATGTTCTTAACAGGAAGAGTTCTCAATCCCAAATGCAGCTGTTTCAAGCCCCCCATATTGCAGGGCTAAGGATAGGATAAAATACAACGAGACAACTAATTAGGCAGGAAACAGTGATAGCAAGTTTCCTGGGAGGGTCTTCTCTTTCTTCCCTCCCACCACCACTAATTCAGCTGAATTCTATTTACAGTCTTAATGAGCTGTGACTACAAAACCTGAAAGCTCTAGAACTCTTGCTGCTTAGCGAACAAAACTAAAAAAGACTATTACCTTTGATTTCAGCTTCTGTAGCAGAGTTCTGAAACTTGAATTCCAGTGCTTTAAGCACAACCAGACTTAAGGCTCTGAGAACAGTTTGGTCAGTACCACCTTGAGTACCATCTCCAGGAACAGCCTCACTGCCTCCAAAGTAGCTGGCCTTTTCACTGAGTGGGATCTGATTAAGCCAAGTCAAATTCACAGCCTGCAGAACAGCATTACTCAGGGCAAGCATATCCTCATATAAAGATGGGTTTTGTAAGAACAGTGATCCACTTTTAGCATGTTCTCTGGACTTGTAAAGGACACATTTTTTAAGGAGCATAATTAACTTCTTCTTGATTAAATAGTGAATTGATGAGCTAATGAGTTTCAGGATGTAAGAAACTTTCAAAAAACATACTCTCTGGCATCTGAGCGGTAGTTCTAATTCAATTCTGGAAGCCAGAAGTGCTTCAAGCAGATCTATAAAACTGATCAAATTGTTTGCAGCTTCAGAATAAGGTGAAGTATAGTGCTGACTGTCAAAATGATGGAACAGAATGGAATTATAAAATCCTTCAAGCACAGCATCAAGAGGAGCCAACAACTTCTTCAAAATACCTACAGCAACAAGAAAAACATTACGCAGTTGGAGTGTAACACAGCTAAATCGTCAAAGAAGCAGAAAACAGGTGATTGTGACTATTCTCAGTTTTTAAGCATGTTTAAACCACTACATTTTTAAGAGTACTTTGTCACCCGCTTTATAACGAAGAAAATAGGTGTTCTTTAGACAAGCTGCTCCAGATGAGATTAAAAGGAACATTCCTCCCCCTAGTGGGCACTCGTGTATCGAGAACTTCATAAAATTGCTACAGTACCTGCTTTGGGTAAAACTTCATCTTTCAGCATGTCCTTGATAATAGTTGTAAGAGTCCACAGACATTCTGCTACCTGGGTATTCACAGGGAATCCTGAAAGAGTCTTCAAACTAAAGGTGAGCCAGGTGACATTTAATGCGTTCTAAGAAAATTTGTTCAAAAAACAATCATGTATGCTTTACAATTGCTATGCACATTAAATTAAATCATAATACAATGATTGAAAATTGTACATTAAAAAGATTCAAATGTAGGCATAGACAAAACAGAGGTAGAAACGATGTATCTGTCCAGTGCCTTTTAAGTATATAGTATTTACAAACATGAAGTCACATATGCATGCAATAGAAATGACCTGTATTTTCCAGAAATGGAAAACCAAACCTCCTAATGTTATGTGACCTACCCAAAATCAGATAATACTGTAGACAGACCATATCTGAATTCATAATTCCCAGGCAACTTTGCAAGAAATATTACAAATATATTTCTGAGAAAAATCTATGTTCAGAGATGCTACTATGGAAGCTACAATATATATTCACCAAATATATAGCAAGTAAAAAAAAAACCTCAAATAACTAGAATATTCAAACACGAAAATACAGAAAAGCATTTAATTAACTTTCAAGAGGTTATTACCTATTTTTATCTACTGCATCACCTAACAGATATCAAGTAACTGTAAAAATATTGATAGTCTAGATTATTGGTTTTTTGAAATACATGTATTGCAACCTTAAAGACAATATTTCTTGCCATCTAGACACATTTTGCCCTAAAATAGTTTCATAGAATTCCAGATTTTTACATATAAAGACATTCCACCTTGCATTACAAACTTCTGCTACACATCTGATCTCCTTTCTTTCTACACTCCATGCCCCTCCTAACACACTTGAAATACTCCTGTGGAATATTTATTACATATCCACCACTTACAATCCAAAGCCCCTTAAGACACACTTTATGGGAGAACTATCACACAGTATTATCTTGTATAACCTTCATGTTGTTCCTGATACTGGAGCCAAGCATACTTCAGCAAAACCGTGTGGTGTTTTGTGGGGACTAACAAGAGTCTGTATGCTGAACATCAGCAGACTGCAGATGTGCCTTGCAGAAAGCTAGAGTAGAGTAGACACACAGGCAACAGATAGAGGAAAGGAGCAGTTCTGATGTTGCTCTGTGGGTCTACTTACGAAAGGAGCCTCTTTATGAGTACTGTAAAATCTAAAAGTACTTCTACAGTGACTGCTTTTGTGCCACAGAAACACTATAAAATCTTTGCTCTAGAGTTAAGTGGAACAACTTGAAGGCACATATTCACTAAGTCATTTTTTTAAGTTGTGAAAAGTTATGCCATACTCACCTCTTCCTTCAGCTGGAAATACACAAGAGATGCTAAACTTTTTGAAGCCATGTGAGATAACAGCTGATCATAACTACCAAGCAGACAAATCTGCAGACATGTAGAAAGAAAATGTATCTAAGGTATGTTCCTTCCCCCCCCCCTTCACAAAAATCTTTCAGACGTTTATAAAAGCTTACCAATTTTGAGTCAATTTTTGCCTCCTTCAGAAGAAGGACAAAGATCTCACAGTACTTCTGTCTCGTATTGAATTCAATTTCCTGGGACTCTGCTTTAGCAACCATCATCTTGATCAAGGTTAACTGCAGAAGCATCACTTCTCGTGGACAGAATGAGGAGTTCACATTTGCAAAGCTATTTGATGTATCGTCTGTTGTAGGGACAACTGCATTCGACATATCAGCGTCCTGATGGCTCCTAATACCACCATTAGTAGATGGCAGATGCATCCGATTACATGATTCATCTCTTCCTGGTGACTGCTCAACACACAGATTAAGTAAAGAGGTATAATGATGGCTTTCCTTTGCTAGCGGAATGCCTACCAGTACGTCCTTATACATCTGCTGCAGAAGAGAGATCTTCATTATGAGAACATTCAATATTCCAGAAAATGCCGTATGTCTTCACTGATGATTCATGGTCACCGCAAATCAGCTTTGAAGTTATTTTTATTCAGTAAGAGAAAGAGAAGCACTATTAGGCATTTCTCTTCTACATTACCTAGAAATAAATATTTTGCTATTACTGAACTTAACAAATAACTAGAAAGATACAAAAGAACACACGTTTTTAGAGTTAATACTACCATTATTAAACTTATTTTGTAAATACAAATTCACTGTTTAAAAACAGTAAGAGTGATAGTTGCACAAAACCATCCCAGTGAGACATTAAAATGATACAAGATTTACCATGCCATGAAGAAGTTTACAGTTCCAGTATTATACTACTGACAACAACACTAATTTGCTGGAACTAACAAAACCAAAGATGACTATTACTAGGGACTATTTCTGAAAGCTATGGGAACTTAGATCAAATCTTTCTCTACATTGCTAAAACTACTAAAATCTCATTTCTTTTGTGACAGATTCCTCCAAAAACAGGCACAAAGTTTCAACTGCAAATTTTCATCTGAACTGGCAATGTTCATTGCTCCACTAAGGCTGGATATGGCAACACTTCTCAAAAAAAACGGAAAGCAAAGGACAAGTCTTATCTTCCGCTGCATATAGGCTCAAGGTGAGTAGCGTGAATATACAGGAGGAGAGAACTGGGCTCTTAGTTTTGTAAGGAGGACCAAAGAATTCCCTTACATCTACATGTGCAGAACTCATTCTGATGACCTACATCTTGAAACCCAAAACAGGTTTTCAGATAATGCAAAGGACCAACAATGCCACAGGGCTGGTCAAAGGCCCAGTGACCGAGAAGTTTAAAATTACAAAATACTTAAAAAACAAAGTGTAAAACTTATTAAAAGCCAATAAAAATACCTAACCATTTTTAGGAAAGGAATAAAAAAAATATCTTTATCACCATGTCAATGGAACATATCTTTCCATTACAACACTGGAACATTCATTATAGCTTAAAAAGAAGAACTATTAAGAATTCAAATATCTCTTTAAAGTGTGAGCACCTAAGCACCCACAGTTTTCTAACCATTATGTAAAAGGCTAGACAGATATGGTATCTCCCCAGAAAACAAAAAGGATATACTTAAGAACATTACAGTTTCTTTTTCACCTATATTAAGAGAGATGCTAGTCTGTAATATTTATCTTTTTAGGACAGTTTTAACATGGTCTCTAACCAGAACTCTTTTTAATAAAAAAACCCAAACTCATTACCTTTATGTACTGTGAACTTAAGAGTGGGACTTATGTTGTTTACAGGAATTTTCTTTTTGCATGCTTTTTGGATCCCCATCTTTAAGTCTGGCGTAATCAACCAGGTAGACTTCCAGGTAGATTCCTGAAGCCATCTGTCTGTAGCTGGCTTTTATTTAAATGTTACATTTCCCCTTTCTTACCAAGGGAAGAAAAGAGCTCAGTCTTCCAACTGGTAAGAAATTCTAAGGATCTTCCCATCTATGTATCAATTATACCTGCACTTATCATGACACCAAATATTTGAAATTATTATTGCTTTTTAGCAGAATATTAGAAAACAATGGAACTATAAAATTCAGTATGTGAGGCATTTTTGGTTTAGTTTATAATCTTCACAAGTTTTTAAAACACTGTCAAACATTGAGAATTACACCTTCATTTTTAACTGCAACTGAAGTATGCATTGACAAAATGGCTTCCCAAAGGTACAAAGGATTAGAGGTAGACCAAGATATGCTACCCAGAATCCTCACTTCTTCCACCATCCGGCAGTATTTCCTTCAGAAGCGAATCTAAAGTTAGAGAATAAGAAGTTGCCTGCAGGGAGTGATCTACAATTCACTCTGGTGTGGTATTTTTAAAGACACATTCAGCAATGGCTGACCTGACAACTCCAAAATGTTATAGTATGTTCCTCACCTAACCCTCACCTGACAGAGCTAAGAACCCATCCCCCTTCCTTTCCCATATTCCACATTTTAGATGTTAAGAATAAATCTGATACTTCAGACAATAAATTCTTTCTTCATTTACAGACTCTATTTGGAATTCTACTTGAGGTGGAAATTTATGACCTGAAACCTTGTAAAATTTCTTCAGAAATCACTCTGAATGTTTTATATAGCTATTGTTCCTATCTTTGAGTTTTATTTCTTCCTAAATGAATACCTAATAAAGTAAAATTATCTCAACACATTTACTTCTGTGTTCAAGATCAACCTGAATTTTGTCCTACATGGTAAATGAACAGATCCCTCCTGCACAAATTCGTAAGTTACAACAAGGTTGTTAAGACAGAAGAGATTTAGAACTCCTCTAGGACATGCACTGTGAGATTTTACCTTCACCACATGATACTGGTTGTGCTTTCCCTGATTCTACCATAATACATTTATATTACACCATTAATTTGCAGAACACTTTCCAAAAACATCTATAAGATACGTCTCACTCACACATGACAACAGTTCATGAATAGAAGACATTAAAGGAAATGAAATGCGAGGGGGCTTATTTTGAAGAAATTTACTTCAAAGAGGGGGAGAATGTCAGACAACGACTAAATTTACTTCAGTCATGGTAAGAGAGCAGTGAAAAGCTTAAAGCTGAAAAGTAAAGAAAAGCAATCATATTCATACACAAGAAATGACAAACTCCAACCCTTACTTGTATTATTTATTTGAGTTATTCATGACAGCATCTAAAAACCAATTAAGGTAACCCCTCACAGTGCCAGACTCCTGCATAAACAATAGGAAACAGTTCTAAAAGCCTTATATATAGACTGATCAGGCAAAAGACAGAAAGGAAAACTATACAGAAAAAAAAAATAAATATTTTGTTACATATTATCTTCATGACTACTTTAGTTAGGCTTTAAAATCAGAACCAAAGTCATGCAGCGCTGCAAACGAAATGAGAGAAGAACCTTGATGGAAAAGGAAACAAAGAACTGGAGATGAAAACTCAGAAGGCAGCTGAAGCCTGTAAGGTTTAAGGACCATCATAAACCAAGCAAGTGAAGCTTAAGTGGTTGCAAATGCCTTCAGAATATCCTAAATCAGAGTTATAAAATATGTATATTTCTACAAGGTGTGATATGTAATTCAGCACAAAGTCATAGAAAGCATTGATTTCACTGCACTAACATTGTTGATATCACATTTTACTTTTTTTTTTACTAAAACAAATGGCTTATGATGACACAATTACTCAGAGATATTAGTGAAGAGGCATGATTACAGAAAGCTATTGTCAAGTCCCTATAATAGTCTTTCCCTGTTACATATACACTATTAAATATTAATTGCATGAGTAGCAACTGGGAGAAAAAAAAACTATCCAGAACACCCTATTTTCATTAAAAAATTAAATCAGATGAAGCAAAATGAAGCCACAGTCCCTGACTTTTGGGTATGACTCTGTAGGCTCTGGATCTCCTTACAATGCAATGGGTGAATCATTTAAGAAATAAAATGTCCTTTGGACTACTTGTACCTGCAATGACTTCGTAGGCTCATCTCTCAATAAAGAATATGCTTCCGCCCAGTGCTGAAATACTGTAAACATCTCTAAAATAATGTCATTTCCTCCCAGAGGTTGCAAATAACCTCTGCTGCGAGCTGTCCAATCCCTGACCATTAACTTTGACACCTAAGCATGCCAGATGCTTTATCTGCTCTTTGGCAAGCATCTTTAGCCACTAGAGACAAGACTAGACGGACCCGATCCGACCTCACTGGCCACTTATGGTACCTCTCACACTGGCCTTTCAGAAGTGCAAGCACTGGGTTGCTGGTAGCAAGACCCGCGACACTCCGCCCTGACAGGGAACGGAGGTGACAGGAGGACGTGTGTAATCACTGCCCCAAAACCAGCCGGCGCGCAGAGCCCCGCGCCGCCCCCCCCCCGGCCTGCAGGCCCCCTTCCCCCTCACTCTCCTCCAGAAGGCCCCGTCAGCTTCCACAACCCCCTCCCGCCGGCCTAAGGGCCGGCCGAGGCCTTCTGCGCCGCCCCTCCCCTCAGCGCCGCCTCCAGCCCCCTCCCGCCCCTCAACCGGTGCGGCTCCGCGCTCCTTCACCCGGCCAGGCCAGGCCAGGCCCAGCCCGAGCCCCCTCAGCCCGCCCAACCCACCCGGCAGCCCTTAGCCTGCCCGCCGCCGCCCCCTCGGCCCGACGGCCCTCAGCCCGCCCGCCGCCGCCAAGACCCCGCCCCTTCCCCCCCGCCACGCGAGACGGCTCCCTCCAGGCCCCGCCCCTCGCCCCCCCCAACCTGGAAGCCCGCGGCCCCGCTTAGTCACCCCGAGCCGCCGCGCAAACGGGCCCTCCCCGTCCCCCGCCGCTAGGCAACCGCTGCTAGGCAACCGCCGCCACTCACCCGCCCCCGAGATACAGGGCGCCGTAAGGCCCAACTGTCCTCCGTCCGAACGCCGGAACCGCCGCAGCCGCCCCTTTTCCCCTCCCCTCCCCTGTCGCAAAGCCCTCCCCCTCCCCCGCGTCTTTACGGCAAGGGGGACGAGCCATGGGCGGAGCCGCCGTCAGCCCGGCGCCCAATCAGACATAGCGGCGGCTCGCACTTGGGGGCGGTCCCAGCGCGGCGCCAGCGGATTGGCGGCGGCGGAGGTCAATCCCTGCCCGCTGACCCTGGAGCGAGCCGAGGGGGGCGGCTCGGTGCAAAGTGTCCCCACACGGCTCGGCCCCCTCCCGCGGCCGGCCCCGCCGCTCCCCCCGCCCTGCCGCCGCCGCCAGTGCGGGGGGCGGCTGCACACGGGCGCGCGCCGGCCCCCCCACCCTCAGCACCCCCCACCCCCCCCCCCCCGCTGCCGGCAGACAGGTAACGGCCGCAGGTGGCGGAGCCCCGTCTGCCCCCAGACTCTCTCATGCGGGGGGGGGGTAGAGGGGGGAGAAGGAGGAGGAGGAGGAGGAGCGGGCGGGGGGCCGCGACCCCATGGCCCTCCGCGGGGCCTTCCCCTCGCCGCTCACCGGGCAGCCCCTCCGGCGGGGCTCGCCGCCGGCCTGCTCCGCCCCGCTCCCCCCTCAGCGGGCTGTGGGGGGGGTCCCCGCCCCTTCCCCCTCGCCGCCGTTCGATCCCCCTCGGGAGCGGGTGCTGAGCTCCCCGCCGTCTCTGCCCTCCCCGGCCGCGGGGGGTAGGCAGGCAGGCTCCGGGCTACCCCGCCCGGCGCCGGGCCCGCCGCCGCCGCCGCCGTGCTCCCGGGTCTGCCTGCGGAAGGAGGGGGGGGTGTCCCCGGGCGGTGAGGGCGGAGGGGAGCCGCGGGCCCCTCCGGAGCGCGTCCCCCGCTTCCCCAGTCCCCGGCGGTGCCCTGGCTTGCCTTCCCCGCCGCCGGGCCTTGAAACTCTGCTCCGGGGCTCGGTCGGCTTGCTTTTTTTTTTTTTTTTTTTTTTTGTGTGTGTGTGTCTGTTCGCGCTTGACGGTTCCTGAAGCATGAACTCCTGCAAGGGAGTGATTTTAATTTCCCAGCAGCTCTGCTTTCTGGGTTACTTCCTGTCCCATTCTTTAGTACTTATCTTTTACTTCAATTCCCTGGAGGAGCTGGCTTGACAGGGTAGCGGTCCTGCCGTTATTGTCCCTCCAACTCTTTAGTGTCCCGAGAGAGTGCCCTTCCTTTCGAGTTGAGATGCCGATATAGGTAAATAACCCTTTCCTTCCTAATTTTTGAAGGCTCTTCCTATTTCGACCTGCTGTTGCTTTGGTATTAACCGTTTTTGTTCTCCATTTCTCTCTTTTATGTCATTGTGTGGCTCAGTTCTACTTTTATTTTGTAGGTTTAAGCTGCCTTAAAGGAGAATTAAAAATTGTGACTCCAAAGAACAAAATAACACAGAAGAAAGAAAACAGCACTCAGAAAAAACCCAGAAAGGTGATAATTCATGTAGACTCTCAGAATCATCCTAGACACAGGGTTTGGCTGGGATTGGGGCCTCTTGTTGTGTTTTTGATGGATTTGAATAGGTAGCATTAGATTTCTTTGTTCTCTTAAAACCTGCTTGCTATTGAGCTTTAAAAGTTTGAAAGCTCTGTAGCCCATTTGAAGTGTGGTTCCTCTTTCTTCTTGTAACGCTTTGTCGTTTTCTCAATTTAAGCTGCAAACATTATTTTGATTATGAATTGCTACTTAATGGTTTTTTGTGTCTCCTCATTTCAGGAATGTCACTTAAAATTACTTCACTCTGGGTAGTTAAAAGGGTCTTTTCTTAAAGCCTTTTCACAAATTTATTGGTGCAACACTGGATTTGTTTCTGCTCTGATTCTAAAATCTTTATTGGAGGAGGTCATGGTAATTGCATTATGTTGGTTTAGTCGTACCTAACTTTTGCCTGAGTAATTTTTTTTTTGTATTGTATTGTAATGCGGCTGCAAAAATTTAAATTCATTTAATTGCACGGTGTTTGTTTACAAGTACTTATTTTGGGGGTTGAGATCACAGAAGAAGATAATGCTGTTAGCTGCTTAAGGGAAAAAATGAAAGGAGTCATCAAAAACTGAATCCTGCTGGTAGGAGGAAGGTTTGATTTCGGGGGAGAGCAGTTCGTGGAGAGAATTGCTTGTTTCACGTGGTAAGATGAAGAGATGGGTTCTAGAAGGAGGGGGGGGTGTGAATGATGTCAGTCAGCCTTTTTCTGTATCCTACTGTTAGTGTGCTCCAAATAATGGGAGTTTCTGCGTCTTCTTTTAATGCAGCGTCTGTCTTGAGTCCATTCTAATCTGTTTCAAATGTAGATGAGTTTGTGTTATTTTGGCATATATATCCTCTGTATAGGTCCCTCTGGTCTTTGTTGTGTTTTCAGAGGTGTCATTGACTGTACCAGGAGGTTCTTTGTTGTCAGCAATAAATTATTTTTTAACAGTAGTTGCAGGGGAAAGAGCAGTACCTGTTGCCAACAGTCTTGGTCAAGGATGGATAATTTTTCTGATACAGGTGTCTTTAGCATATGATAAAAAGTAGCTGCTGCATGTCAAAGACTAAGTAGAAAATCCCGCAGTAACACAAGTGCAACAAATTCTGAGATGCATTTTGAAAGTACAGGGAAGAAATATTCCATGTTATTTTGACAGCATACTGCAACACCACAAGTAGTAGTGGAACACGTGGACATGCCCAGTGTGATTGCAGGAGGGATTTTTATGCTAATAGGCGAGACAAATGTGCATGAGTATAAACTTACCAGTGCAGTTATGGCACACCTGTTTCATCCAAAGTTGGTTTATTATAACACCTTCTTTACAACCCATCCGGTGCATCTAACATCGGGGCTTGCGTTAATGTAGCTACTCCAACAGGACACCTCTTGGTGCCGATAAGTCGTAAGATCTTTAGGATTTATTCATGGGCGGAAATGTAAGTTTTTATTTAATTTGTCAAGCTCGTTCATAATGTGAAATGCCAGTGCAGCAAAGTTTGATTCAGATGCAGAGACTGGAACTGAGTTCACAGGAATCAGGGAATTAGCTTCTGGCAGAAATTTGCACATGGTCAAAACAAGGAATAGAGATAAATGATATGCTGAAGTCCTGCTCTTGATCTCTGGAAGAAATGCAGCATATTGCAAGTATAGCTAGCCCCTTAGATAAAGTTGCACTTTTTTTTTTTTTTTTTTTTTAATCTTGAGGCTATATACTTATTTTTGTTTTGCCTTATTGTGAATTCTAAACCCTTAAAGGAAATGTGCTGAGAGGCTGTTTTCCGTTGCTCCAGCATTTGCTTACACAATGATACTATCGCAGTGAAAAACGTGCTTTATCCACTGAAGTCATCCAACAAATTTTGTCCACTTGGACTCTTTTAGGCTATATTAAAAAGAAATACAGAGCAAATACAAGTCTTCCAGAGATTGTTGAATGACATAAACTCTGTAAGAGGCACTCATTTTGTTCATCAGCTGTGCTACGAGTATTTGGGCTGAAGTGACTGCTTTAATGTGGTTAGAACTAGCCATTGTTTTCTGCTTCTGTCACTCTATGAAATATTGGTGTTTGGATTCTTTAAGGACAGCAAGCCATGTTAAAATACATAAATCTTATACATTAACACTTGCTGTGAATTATTACTTACTTTTAAGGCTAAGCTTTCATCTGACTTTTACTGTTTCAAACTTAGTAACAACACCACTGTTAAGTTAGAAGAGAGATTGTATTTTATGCATGGTACAAGAGGATCTCCAAGCATGCTGCAGAGCCCAGGCTCCCTGCAGTTTGTCAGCACACATCTTGAGGGAGGAGAGTTGTGGCTGTGTGAACCTGATGTAGCATTCTCTACTGAAAAAGATCTGTAAGGCCTTGCTTTAGCACTAGCATTGAGGTCCTTGATTTGGAAGGATTTGCAGTATTTTCTTCACTGGGCTCTGCTTGTGGTTAAGGCTGCCAATGTATGGGTGGGAGTTCTGAGGACGGTTAATAGCTGATGCCTTACCGGTGCTTTCTGAAGGTGAGGTTTCTTCTTTTGCTCTCCAGTTTGCAGACCTGAAGTTACTTGAGCTGGGTGATTTCACTAATTCTCCGTCAGGCCCAAAAGTCAGACCTCACAACCTCTCTGTGAAATGGATAATAGTTGGTAAAATGATATCTCTGTACTTCAGTTTCAGCCACCTGCAGAATGTAACACCACAACAGCTGCTTATTAGTATATAACAATGCCAGTCAGCATCGTGCAGTACTATAAACACCTGAAGTTGACGGAGGACTTTTAGATTAACTCTTTTCGTTATTTTAAATGTAGTATGTCCAAGCTATGAGATGGCATTACAGAAGCTCTGACGAGAAATGTGTAACTTCTAATGACCCCTTCTGAAGAGTGAAGGCTTCTTTCCTTTGAAGTAGCAGTTTCTCTGTGATGTTTTGGATTCATGCGCTGTTAACTCATTGCTTTCAGACTCAGCAATTCGCATGTGTTGCTTGGTGATTGTCATCTTGGCCACATGGATACCTCAGTTGATGTCTGTCTGGGATCTAGCATAGAACATCTAGCAGAAAATGTATTCAGGTTTATAAGGCTGTGTGAAATTTTAATATTTCGCATGTTATTTGCAAGCTTTACGATTGTGGTATGAGAACACAAATAATAACATGATTGTTTGTCTTACTCTTTTGTCCGAAGAGCTCCTGAAATAGGAGGCTGAGTGACATATGAAGATGATAGTCACATTTAGTTTCTTTGTCAAACACATATTGACCATTTTTAAAATGCCATTTGAGTGAGAACACATTTAGCTTGTTCGAGTTTCAAAATGGGTGGGAGAAGTGGGTTGTGAGAATAATGAATGCTAATGTGATTATCCTTATTCCATAGGGCTTTCTTTTTTTGTTGTTGTTGTTTATTTGATTAAATGTCTCGGAATACTTCAACCACAGACAACTAGGATCTACACTGATTAGGTCTGTGCTAGATATTAAATGTTGTGTCAAGGTACACTTTCCTTGTTGTATAGAGTTAGGCTAACACCAGTAAATTATGGTCCTTATTCTGCTCTTGGATGTGTAATCTTAGGGCTTAGGAATCAGGTCTATCTGTTAGCTCATCTGAATAAGCAAAATACTGTATTTATTGTAAGGTCTTGCTTTTAGTACCAACCTTGAACTTTCTTTAAAGTAGGTATAGACATATGTCAGAATTAATTTCCCACATGATGTTTGCAATAACTTTAATAAGGTGACACATTGATGTAGAAAAGTCTAAGATCTCTTTGACAGGATGAGACATTATCAATAGATAATGATTTGTCTTTTTTTTATTTAGTGTGCTACTTCTACTACAATTATTAGTATTTTAAGCAAACTTTGTGAAGTCATTGAGTAAGTGAGCTTTACTTTCACTAGATATGACTTCTTTTTATTAAAGTTGCAGATCTTACTCTTGCCATATGCAGCTAATTTTCCTTTGGGGGGAAAAAGCTTGTTACTTTTTTAGTGGAGCAATCTGTTACCTTGTCTGTAGTCTGTGAAGTCAGTGCAATTCTAATTTGCATCAGCTAATAAAAAATGTGTGGGCTTTAAAGTGAAAATCATGCAAAAATTTAAAAAAAAAAAGGTGAACTAACGACTGATCATCTATGCAAAAAAACAAGGCTAGAAATGTGATCAAATTAGGTCATGGCAGTGCAATTTTGTGCAGGGCTGTAAGCGTATCTGCAGACCTTGTATGTTTTATCTTGGGAAGCAAAGCTTTTGGAAAATGCGTAAGAGGGATGAAGAGAGCTTTTTTTCACCCTCCTTTTCTGAGCTATCATCAGGAAAGCAAGATTTTATGTTGCATTAAGTGACAGAAATTTTAACTTAAGCTAAAAGCTGCACAGTTCATATAATTGTTCTGATGCAACTCATTTGCAGAAGAAACAAGTCACGGTTTTGTGTGATCTGCTGTACAATGAAGTAATTAATGCTTTTATTATTTATTATATTATTGCAGTGCTCACACATGATAAGGGGTCCTGTTGTGAGAAGCTTGCAGCCAAAGTGAACAAAAGGTCAGATAGAGGTGTACAAAGAATTAATGAAATAGCATTGATGAGCATGGGCTCTCAACAGTGCTGTGAGAAATGGTGAAACGTTGGGACTGATCCTGTTAACTGCAGATGACAAGGAAGGAGGATAAGGAGGGCTAGTCAGAAGGAGGAAACTGGATAGGGTTTGTAACTGGCGTTCAGTAAAATTTGATACTAAAAGGATAGTTTTTATATATGAAGAAAAGGGTGAAGATTAAGGTGGTGGTATTGCTTGTATTGTGAAGGTATCTTTACCTGTTTGTGAAACACAGCGTGTTAGTCTGATCCATCATGTGAGGAAGAGATGACTATCTGGTGGTGCTAGAAGTCCAGTTGAAGGACAGACAAGTCAATGCTCTTATGTTGTCAGGCTTTATCCTTTAGATAGGGAAGCATAGATGGGATCGAGATTTTAAAAAAAACCCTACACCACCACCAACAAAACCCCACAAAAATGGGTTGGGAGGAACTAAATGGATCCTGAAGGTTTTTCCTGGCATCTGACTCCCACAGGGAGATGTTGAGCAGTCAGGCAGAAATACCTACTGTAACCTTTGCATCCATTCTTGTTCCATGGCAGGAGCAGATACACATAATCCTTAGAGAAAAGTTTAGACCATTTCTTCAAGGCTTACTCCAGAGAGAAAGCACATCTCTAGTTTCTCTTGTCTTCCTTAAAATATTCTCTGTAGCCTTTTTCTCACCTGGCAGAAGCAAACTCCCCACCCCAACCTCTGGAGGACTGTCTGATAATGAAAGAAAACACACTTCAGGGCCTTTTCTGGCATAACTGCATTAAAATATAGCATTCTAGCACAGGTACAAAGTAAAAGTAAGTAAACCTCTGGCTTCTACTCCTTGCAACTAATAAGAAATATCTTTTTTTTTTTTTTAAGGGGTAGCAGGTTGTTTGGCGCACATGGGCACACAAGATTATGACTAGGGAAGACAATGAAGAGTGGGACATCCATCAAAGAGTAACAACCTCTTATAAGGTAATTCAGGAGCACGTTGAATTTATCCTGTTGTACTTGCAAAATCAATTAAGTAGTTGTTGTCCTCCATTTTCATGGCACTATACAATCATTATAACCAAGAATGTATAGGTATGTTTTTTCCCCCCTCTGGTTCATTTAATTTTTTACTTGCACAGAGAAAGCCAGTATGTAGCAATCCAAGTGCATACTGTGTTCTGAATGAGATTGATTACAGTTGCAAAACATTAAATATTAAATGCCAAATGGCTAATGACTTCCAGTAGTCCTCCCTTCCTTCTCCAAAGATTGATGCTGTAAATGGAGATTTGCAAACAGAGGAATTTTAAATGATCTGTGGAACAGAACTGAAAATGTTTTTGAAGCTGGTGTGTACCTAGAACTGTCCTGAAACCTTTAATGTTACGGTTAAGTATTCTTGTCATTTGAATTTCATTGCTCGCCATAGGCGTGAGATAGAAGAGTAGATATTTACAGAAACTGCGCAAGTGATAAAAGGAGCTGCTTATGCCTGACTTTGTCTTCTGCTTTGTATGTTTTAGTACTTATGTACTTTAGTACTAGCTAATTTGAATAAGCTCTGCTAGTCACATGCAACATATGGGGCCAGTGCCAACTTTTTATAATGCTGCATTAGAAATATACCCACCAGCTGAGAAGTGTGATATCAAGAGCTTTGCTTTTTTTTAACCAACTGTCTTCATAGATAGTTGCAGGGGGGATACTGCTGGCCCCTTAAATGAGAAATCCCATTTTGCTTCTTCTGTTTAGTCATCCTATCTCTTTCTGTAGCATTTTGAGCAACTAGTTTGACCTTAATTTTCAGGATCAGATGAGATCTTGCAAGTATTAGTCCTTTACAAGAAGGGACTGTAAAATGGCAGTAGAAAGTTTGTTTATATTAACTTTTGATCAGATATTCTCAGTTTGAGAGAAGAGTTTTCATATCTTGTTTTTGTACATGTTCAGAAAGTAGGGCTAAAGGGGCACACTGGATTTTTTTTGTTTGGGTTTTTTTTTTTTGAAGGATCTCCCCCTGACTCATTATCAGTTAGATTCTACTATCAGTTTTCACCTGTAAATCCAAAGAAAGATTTTGTTCTTGTGGTTGGAATTCCATTAACAGTACTATTAGTGGTGTGATCCAGAATGAAGTCAAGCTCACTGTCTTATAGGTGAGCATGTTCTGAAGTGCTAATTGGAGTTTAGAAAAGAGCTTAGCAAAAGCTTATTAGAGTCAACAAAAATACTTCCATTGTCATCAGATTAACCAAGTTTGATTTTTGGAATATGCTGCAAAAGCTGAACTATTGAGTTAGCAGTTGCTGGTTTGTAAATCCCCTCTTACTCCAGTGTCAGATAATGGAGTTCATACTATAAAACAAAACAAAGCCAGTATCTAAGCCATGTATAACCTACAGAGCTAAAAAGTCTTCTTTCATAACCCTATGCTGAAATAGTGATTGTTGCCATACATGGTAAGTTGAAGCATTTATAAATGTCGCAGACAGGCATTTACTGTATGTAATTTCCATATTTGCAATGTAAGTAGGGTTGTTGTAGCTACCTGTTAATTATGAGTTTATATCCGTCCAAGAAGCAGATAAATAACTTCTTTGCAATGGGCACAACTAGGTTATAAAAGACTGAAGAGATAGCTATGCCTTTATCTGGAAAGATGGCAGTGATTGATGTTTTCACTTTTCTCTTGTCTGTGTGTATATCTGGATCACAAGAACCCAAGCGCCCTGTGGGATATGGGGAGTTGATTGCAATGTCTTTTGGACAACCTATGAATCATGAGGATCTGGAAATCCTTATGATATTTACGTAAAAGAAGGTTCAGGTGATGATGTGGGTTGATGTCCTAACAAAACAAAGTTGCTGTAAATTTTAAATTTTGCTTAAAATTCATTTTCGTCTTTAGAATTTTTCCTTGTACTTTAATCTTGATTAAGTTTACAGGAGTTTATACTTTTCTTTATCTTTTTTATCTTCTAGTTCTATGTTAATATCCATTGCAACAGTTTTTTAATGTTTTCTGAGACTCCTATTGCTCAGCATTATCTTTCTTATACCCTGCTTTTATTCTCTTTCTTCTGATACTCCTTTCCATTCTAGGAATACCTGTTAATGGGATATGATACACAACGTATGTGAAAATGTAAACAGTTAACAGACTTTGTGTACCGTGGAAGAATCCCTAAGTACCTGTATTTTTTTTTCTTGTCCCCAGCTGGGTAGCAAGTAGAACTACAGATGAGTACTTTTCAAACAGAGCATGGAGTATAGTCATTCGTTCTTTCCCAATGTGTGATTGTATCTAGGCTCTTTTACAATGGCTATTTTAGATAGCCTTTTGGCTCAGCTCTCTCATACACTGTATCAAGGTAATTATAAATTGAATTGTTCTGGTATATGTTCTCACGGTGTTTGACAGGACTACATTAACTGCACTTAAATGTTTTCAGGTCTTGTATATTATCATCTTTGTGTCTGATTTTTGGAATATAGAAGGTCTTTGCAGTCTTTGTGTACTAATAAAGAGGTCCACAAGCCAAAATACAGACAGTAGACTCTAATTTAAAAAAAAAAATAGGAAGGGAGAAAAAGAAAATTAAAGTTTTCAGTCTGAACATTAGTGTTACTAATATTCACATGCAGTAGGTCACACGAAAAGATTACATTAGTAAGATGAAAATATCTTCACTGAAGCTTAGAGGTGATACATTTCTAGGAAAAAAAAAAAGAATATCATAGTTCAGTTGCTGTAGCAATGCGCTGCTGTTTCATGCAACAGTTTAGATCATCTATTTAACCAGTATCTCTGGCGATAGTGATATTAACCATGTTGTGATTTTTAAATGTTTACTATTTATAATTTGTAAGTGTCCTTTTCTTCTGCAGTTCAGTGATGTGAACCATGTACTATGACTTTGCTAGCAACAGTGAGACTGGTTTTTATCCTATATATAAGATCACTTTGCTCTGCATACCGAGAGTAAATCTTACCATTGCTTTTCATTAGTACTGACTTTTTTCTAGATGTCTCTTTCCTGGTCCCAATCCTAATTTATTCATGCTTTATATTGATTCAAGGTGACTAGTATGACCTCATGACGCTTCTGTAAAAGCCAGATTCAGCTAGGATGTTACACCATCACTGTCGGAGAAACCCTGAACTACAGGAAGAGTTGCAGATTCAGGCTGCAGTTGCTGCTGGCGATGTTCACACCGTGCGCAAGATGCTGGAGCAAGGATATTCTCCAAATGGTCGAGATGCCAATGGCTGGACCTTGCTTCATTTCTCTGCAGCAAGAGGGAAAGAGAGATGTGTCCGTGTTTTTCTTGAACATGGAGGTGAGTTGCCTAGAGAGAAAAATCTTGATACCCGTCTCACAGCTTTCTATCCCAATTTGCATTGTAGGGCTTTCCAGCACTGGGTAGGTATCAGGACTACTACTGGGGTTTTTTTTATTTTTCTTTTCTTTCCTCTGAGTAGTACTTC
This sequence comes from Harpia harpyja, assembly GCF_026419915.1. Taxonomy (NCBI): domain Eukaryota; kingdom Metazoa; phylum Chordata; class Aves; order Accipitriformes; family Accipitridae; genus Harpia; species Harpia harpyja. Next base: position 19,316,291 of record NC_068953.1, on the reverse strand, counting down.
ATCTCTGTTTACTTCTGGTGCATACTCTGTGAAGGAGGTAATAGATTAGCTTTATATCTTAATACCTTAGTACTTCACCCCCCCCCGAATTGCCTAAGAATTGTTAAAAGAATATTCATAGGGCAGAAGGACTGATTATAAAATTAAATGCACTCACAGCACTCCCTATAGGCTTTTCTTCTCTGTTAGGGGGTATTATTAGAGGAAGGCGGGTCCTTGAATTGAAATCCTAGTGAAGTTTGTTTCATAATTCTCAAGCAAGTTAATAAGTTGCATTAAAGACTAAGTTTCTGTGTAGGCTTTCACAGAGTCTGCTAAACTTTATGAAAACAGTACTCTTTGTGCAAGGACTTTGGTGTCAGCTAGTCCAGTTGAGTGTGCACCTCTCCTGCATCCATCTGTAGTGAAGCTTTATTTAAGGAACTGATTGAGTTTTCTTGGTTTAAGTGATGTACTCACTTGGGTGATAATTATTACCAGTCAAATGGTACGGTCAGAATTTCTTTTTGCTATATTGTCTTTCAAGGCCACCTAAAGTTTTAGAAATGGATAGTCTTAATCTTTTAATGTGATACTGGAGAGGAAAAATAAAAATCAGTAGATGCTCTCCACATTCTGATTAGTGCTCTTAAAGAACAGCATTCTCTATTCTAGCGCTGTTCTTATCAAATGAATTAGAACCAAGGTGTTTTCAGTCCCAAGGAAACTGGAATTATCTTTTTGATGCGTTACATATCTGAGGCCATATGGGCCCCTTATGTATGTTGCAGTATTTGTCAGATGTATGGATCACCCTTAAAATGAAATGGCATTAATAGGCTGTGGTATTTGCACGATTAGTGGTATGTTCCTTAAGAGCAGTAGTGAAATACAGCCTAAACAACTGGACCCTGTTGATATACCTACTACAGATTCTAACCACATAATATTGGCAAACCCTCATGTCCTTATTGGAAGGGGGGGGAAAGCTACTAAATTGCTCTAATAAATAAATTCTACTTTTTAAATGTGATATATGTGGGTAATCTCAAGCCTTCAGTTTGATAATTCAAAATTTTTAGGCTGTAAGTCTCGAAATATGTTGGTTTTAGCTCTGTAAACTTGAAGATGATCTGAAGAAAAAAACCCTTATGTATTCCTATGTATTTTCATTGTATAGGTTTTGATATTGAATAGATGCTGATGCAGTGTTCCGTTTTTATTTTTGTTGTTACCCTTTCCTATACGAAGTACCAGCTGAATCTGATGCCTCATGAAAACTGCCTGTAATGAAACACCCTTGTTCTGGAAGCAGTATAGCGTTTAATCACCAAGACTAGAAAGTTGAGTAACAAATAGTGTGAGGGTTAGTCATCTACGGCAGCTTTCCTGTAGCTGAGCCTCCCTTCAGAAAATTGGCACTGTTTTGTGCCTTCCCTTGTTTTCCCTCAAAACAGAGGCATAAAAGATAATGAGTATTTAAAACATAATAATGTCACAAATGAGCTATTAAGCAGTGAATGAGCTGACTCTTAAAAGCCAAGTTAATCGTGCCTGCCTCATTAGTGAGAGGTTTGTGTCTACCTTTCTTCACATAGTCTCCACCTTTCTCCCTCTCAAGAAGTGAATTATTTTGAGGTTGGCTCTTAATCCCTGTGGACTAAAAAGATACTTGGGGTGAAGGAAAAAGTCAGTTTCTGGTGTGAATCTTATGGTAAACAGAGTATTGAACTGACTGTATATATTAGTAATAAAGAAGGTAGTGAGGGAGTGGATGGAGTTCTGGAGGAAAGAGGCAACTGAGATGTTAGTGGGAAGGAAGGGGCAACTGGTGATATTTGTGGCTGTCTATAAGGGTGATGAAGCTCAGCAGAGCTGGAAATATTTTCATAGTACAGGAATGAGCAAACCACACTGGGCTGTTGCTGAGGATAGGTGCTGTGCCTCAGATCTGAGATGCCAGAAGACTACTATTGTAGTCTTGCATGGTAGTGGGATGGAGATGGATTTTGGCTAATGGAGGCTCAGAAGGAATCTGGTCGCTGACCTGGAAATAAAAGGTAGCTTCTTATGGGAGTCATGACCTGGCTGCCTCCTGCTTTTTGCTTTTTTCTTCTCTTCCATCTTTGCTTACCAGCAAAGAAAAGAGCCAGAGGACAGTGTTGTGCATACAGATTGGCTGATTTGAGTGGAGGTGGTGGAACAGGAGGAAGGTTTTTATTATCTGCTGAGCAAGGAGACACAGATAGATGGGGGAAATGCATAAAAAAACCAACAGTCCAGACTAAGGGATGAAGCCAGCAGAAGTACCAACTAGATGCAGAGGTAATAGGTCAGATAATAAATATTCTTTAGCAAGTGATGAAATGCAGGAAGTTGATCAGAACCATGGAGAATCTTAGTTTTCATGAAAAATAATGAATTTGACTTTGTTAGTGTATTTGTCTCATGTTAATAAAGTGAAGATGCTATGAACCCAGCTCTTTCCATCCATAGAAACAATGTAGAGTCACAAAGCTCAACAGGAAAGCAACACAAAAATAGGGAGTGTAGTTTTCAGTAATCTTGGATTTTTGCATAACAAGCTTTTTTTTTCCCTTTAGTGTACTTTTTTTTAATTTTCAAAATGACATATAGAGACAGTTCAACACTGGACAAGAACTATGTTTTATTAATCTCCAACTACCACTGTTAACATTGCAACAAGCTAAAGTCTTGAAAGTGTGTAGTTGTTAACTGTCCCTTGGCAGTATCTTCTCAATACTAATTGAGTGGGACGTTTTCTGGTTACTTGTATTAAAGTGAAGAAATGATTCACTAAAGCTCCTAGAAATTGAAGAGTAACAGAAAAAAGTAGCCAAACAGAAGTATTTATTTGTTTTTAATCTTGGTTGCAAGGTATCTAAATTTTAGTAAGGTCACGCAGAATCTGGGAGAAACTAGAGAATGCCAAATGCTCATCTCCCTAAACCAGCTCATAAAGTGTTTCTGTGTCTGCACAGGAAAGCTTTCCTGGAGGTCTTTTGTATTAATGTTGTCCTAGAAAATTCAAAACAGAAGCTATATGTAGCCATGTTTCTAAACGTTGTGGTCAGAATTAAGCCCTAGTTGGGGGAAGTAAGCTTGAAATAAAAGTACTTTATGAAGCCAGAAGCATTGCTTTCTTGGCTTCCCAAATTAGACTGTGGTAGAGTGACCTAATGAAGGTGTCAAGAAAGTAGGGAAACTGTCCCACTGAGTTGTGAATTGAAACTGTAAAATATTAGACTCTTGGGAATCTATATATCCTCTAGATTACAGTATTAGAAAAGAGTTTCATTAGTAGAGTTTAAATGACTAGCTTAGGTGCCCAACTTTAACATGAAATAAAATAACTGAATATCATTGTGTTGCAAATTTTCAATCTCAAGTGAGCTCGATTGCGGTAATTTGTTACCCTTGATCAGCACTTCAGGGTTTATGCCATTGTATTCTGCTTTATATTTACGAACACTAGAAGTGACCAAATGCAGCTGTTCATGTTTCTAGATTCTGCTCTCCCCAAATTAATGGGAAGCTTGAAAAGAAATAATTTTTTGACAGTCAGGATGGGGACAAGATAAATTCTGGCAAGTGCTGGCTTCATCCATTCCTAGTTAAATACGCTTGTACTAGGTACTCTTTTTTTTTTTTTTCTTTTTTTTACACCTCTGCAGATTCTGAAAGGTAAGCTGAGAATAATTCCCAGTTAATTTCTACCTTGCTTGTGTTCCAGAGGGAGAGAGTTACTTTACAGCATGATACCAATACTGAAACCTTTTAAAAAGCAAACAAAAAACCCCACAACAACCCAAGTTCTTAAGGCAACATCAGCTTTGTAGCATTACTTTTACTAACACGGGCTGAATGGATGGAAATTGTGTGCAACATAATGCAGGTCCCACTTCTGCTAAAAGCCCTTGTGAAGTTCAAATGTTTTCCAGGAGATGGCAGCAAAACATTGACTGAATAGCAACAGACGTTTTGGTCTTGTTAAAATTGTTTCCCTAATCAAGGGGGGAGACTGGTGCTATTAGTTCACTAAAAGCCCGTAATCTTAATGGGAATTACAATATTTTTATCATGAGGTTTTGATACCGGGTTTACTTTTGGAAGGTTAGTTGTTTGTGTTGCTTGGTTGCCCAACTGAGAAGCTTTTTTTCCTATTCTTGTTGAGACACTTCTCTTACATGACTTAGTATTTTTTTGGTTCACTTTAGTGGTCAAAAGCAATGAAATTTTGGGATTAGGGAAAGCATGGAAAGGTACTTAAAACCATAGGTAAGGGGCATCCTTATGTTGCAAGTAAATTGTTGGGTTTGGATTACAACAACTTGTATAAAAATGCATATACATGCACACACAAAAGTTGGGGCATATCTGATTGAATTTGGAAATAGCATAGACTAAACAGGCTAGTGGCAGTATCCTGCACCTCAGCTGGGGGGTAGAAATGATTGACTTGCATGCCCTATGCAGCATGGAAGAGAGAAGGCACAGCGTGAAATTTTTTTTTTTTTAAACATTTTTGTGGAAAATGGACCTGGCTGCTGCTGTCTTCTTTCCATTATGTCCATCTTTCTCCCAGATTCTGCCTCTCAGACTGTGTCATCCCCCGGCATCTTAATTCTCATGCTTATGCTACTCACTTTATTTATCGCCAGTCAGGAGATAATCTAGAATAGTCTGAGCAGTGTGAAGAAAGAGACTCTGGGAGCAGCAAACATCATTTTGAAATAGTATCTTTGTCTTTAATGACTTTGTGGGTTGTACTGATTCTTTGCTATATTTTGGACATCATCATAGTGCAGGTTAGGAACCCCCTATTCAGTCACTAACTTTTATTTTCCTGCCAACCTATGGACGCTTTGTCAATTACTTTAACTCAGGTTAGTGTAACTTTACAAAGCACTGAAACTTACGTTTTTCACAGAAGACTAGGAAGGCTGTCACTACTAAGGGACTAAACTTTCCTTAATTTTTCTCTTGTTATTTCTATGTTCCTTTTCTATACACTAGAGGCAGTTCTCGCATTTTATTTCTCTGTGTAGTCAGGCTGCATTAGTTTGTATGTTGGAGTTTGTTTGTTTGTTTATTTTCCTCCCCTCAGTCTTCACATTTTTAAAAATCCTTAAAGTTGTTGAATCACCTTTGTAGCTGTATTCTGTGCTCTTCCATATTGGGAAGCTTATTTCTGTTGTTTTGTGTTAGCACCTTTGTGTGTTCAGATGTGTTCAGACTAAACTAGCTTGTAATTTATATCTTATTGTGAACTTAACTTACAGCAGGTCTGAATTTTGAGTTGCAAACTGGCATCTCCCACCCTCTTCCCCTCTCCTGTTTGAGTGTGATGGCAACCGAGCAGAAAACTCTGCCCTCTCTATGCGGTACAGGAGAGCAAGTGCTCCTCTTGAGCAATGTCTATGAGCAGTGGGTGTTAATAGCCTTCAGCCAAGTTTGTTATAAACCTGCGTGGTCACAATGTCCTGTTCTTACCATCCCCCTCCCCCCCTCCCCACTACTTTTCTTCTAAATACAGTATGTATAGATGAGGAAATTACGAAGAATTCAATGTGCCAGGATGCAAGGACAGGGCTGTCAAGGTTGTAGAAGGTGGACAGACACCCCTAGGCTTGTCTGCTCTTATAGATGATGTGCTTTGTGCACAAATGTTGTACGATTACAGAGCAGACAACACCACAAGCAACTGTGAAGGACAGACCCCAGCAGTTGTTTGGATAGATACACAGGAGTGTTGAAAACATGTCAACTTAAGGCCAGTATCTTGTGCAGATAGTCTCTCTGGTTACCAGCTAGGACACTTAGGTTAGGAAGGATCCTCAAATTTCCAAGCTGTAGTTTATACCTTTTAGCATCCATGGAAGGTGGAAGGAGAAACCTCACAGCCTGGCTTGTTCTGTAGCTGAGAAATGGTAACGAGGCAGACACCTTTCCTTCGGTAATTAATTTGGTATACAGGAATAGTCACTTGCTTTACAAGTTTGGGTGTCCTGGGGAAATTAAGTAAATTGATTTGATTATTTTAATTTTTAAATTCATAAATCAGACTGAGTTTTTGTGCTGTGTTTGGGGGGGGGGGGGGGAGAATCTGTGTAAGCACTTGTATTCTGCACTAACGTTTTTCCTGACTCCTTCTATAAGTGGATGCTTACATTCGTGTAAAATCTTAAATTTTTGTAAAACTATAAATTCAGAACAGATTCATCATCTATAAAAAAAAAGATTTTATCAAGATAATCTAAAATAACATATATCCTACATGCTTTGGAAATCCTGCAGACCACAGAGAAACATTTTACCTAATACAGTATTACACCCTAAAAACAATACAATGTTGCCAGACCACAAAACATCCGCAATTTGGGACAGCAGATGTTTCTACACATGCTTCTTTTTAAGACCAAGAAGCAACACAAGGGAAAATAAAAAAGTTGAACATTGAGAAAGAAATGTAACATTGTAGAGCTGGAGGAAAACTGGATGGACAGAGAGATTTGAGTAATTAGCCTAAGAGTGCTAGGAAGATGTGGAAAACTATTTGTCAGATGGAAACATATGTATATGAAAGAAAAAGTGGGGTTTTGTGTAACTCTTTCTTAAATACAATTTAACTTTTTCTTAAAAATAGCATGTTCATGAAAGCAAGAATTAGTTTGAAGTACAAAAAAAATCCTGTCTTGCTATGCCTGAGAAGACTAACATTCAACCGTTTGATTATTTTTTTGCAGCACCAGATTACTGTAATGCCTTCTAATTATTTTTTAATTTTATTTTAACTTCAGCTGATCCCACAGTTAAGGACTTAATTGGAGGCTTCACTGCTCTGCATTATGCAGCCATGCATGGCCGAGCGAGGATTGCACGCTTGATGTTGGAGTCTGAATATAGAAGTGACATTATTAATGCAAAAAGCAACGATGGTTGGACTCCCCTCCATGTAGCAGCCCACTATGGCAGAGACTCATTTGTCAGACTCCTGTTGGAGTTCAAGGCTGAGGTTGATCCGCTCAGTGATAAAGGTACTACACCGCTTCAGCTGGCCATTATCCGAGAGAGGTCAAGCTGTGTGAAAATCCTTCTGGATCACAATGCCAACATCGACATTCAAAATGGTTTCCTGTTACGATACGCTGTGATCAAAAGCAATCACTCTTACTGCCGAATGTTCCTTCAGAGAGGGGCGGATACAAACTTGGGTCGATTGGAAGATGGACAGACACCCTTACACTTGTCTGCTCTTAGAGATGATGTGCTTTGTGCACAAATGTTGTATAATTACGGAGCAGACACTAACACAAGGAACTATGAAGGACAGACCCCACTGGCTGTTTCAATAAGTATTTCTGGAAGTAGCCGACCCTGTCTGGATTTCTTACAAGAAGTGACAAGTATGTATGTAAGAGCAGTTAATCACAGGACACAATGTCCTCTAAAAGCCTTCTTTGAATTTAGCCCCAGAAAAAAATGCTTCCTCTCTGCCCCTTGATGCTATTTAAATGCACTAGAAAATTTCTGGGAAGGTGAAGGGATTGTGATACTGGGAATCTCTTACTCAGCAAAGGTGCTAATGTTAAGTATATTTCATTTAAATTAGTTTTGTTTAAGTATCTACAGGAAGCATTCATTTTAAAAAAGTGAACTGTAAAATCTCATTTTTATTAATGGCCTTAGCACATAAGATGTTTGGGGTTTTGGGTTTTGTTTTGTTGTTTTAGTTTTTTTAGTGTCTTTTGCTTTTTTGTTAATTGCCATGCAAATACACTGCAGTTGACAGCTTTTTCATCTGGCACTATGACTAGGGCAGAAAAGAGCTTTTGCTGCTTTCTGCTCTCCCGCATTCTTTCTCCTTCTCTTCACTACACCAGACAACAAAATGACATAGTTCATTCGTGCAACTTAAAGGGGTTTCATGTGCTGTGTAGCTTTGATTTGATTTTGTTTATGTCTTTGAAATATGAAAGAGATTTTAACTCATCGTGACTTTTGATATTTAAAAAGACTATTAGGCTCCTAATATTCTGGTCACTTGTACACCAAAAACTGATAATCAAAAGATTTACTGAAAGTTTTCTCTTCCTCTCTCATTGAACATGGAATGCTATAATAGTGTTTTGTAATTATAGTATTGTCTAAAGCATTTAGGAATTGCTGATTAGCAATTAGCAGGAGTTTGCCAATTCAAACATGTTAAGATGGCCTGAGAAATTATCATCCAACTAGGATGATCTTTGCACTACAGAGGATGGGGTAGTTCATATATGCTTTCTTCGCCCTACAGTTCCTTTTATTTTTTTGGATGTGATATTTTTTAATGAGAATTAAGCAACCTATATACTCTGCAAAGAAACTGAAATTTAGTGTGGGCTGGGGGTGAATCAGCTGAGATCTGTTGTCAGTCGCTGACACAAATAAGCATTTGGAATTTCATTTTTGTCTTCATGATTTGTGTTGTTATTTTTGCTCATGTCTGAAATCCAGAGAATTTTTGGAAAGGTAGAAGTGGATAATAAGAAATATAAGCAACAAATAGTTTTTGTTTTAATTTGTCTGCCCCTTCTCATTCAAACGCATTTCTTTCTGGTTTCCTTTTTGGGAGTCTCTCACTATATAGGAGCACTGTCAGGGTTATTAGTAGATGATATAATATCCAGACTTACAATCTTTCACAGTCCTAGGATGTATCGGTAAACATGAAGGCTTAGACTGCTTCATTGTTTCCTCAATGTCTAAAGACTAATTCAGAAAGTTGGAAACCAGTACTGTAACTTACTTTTAGTTTGCAGATTCCATACCTTAAGGGTTTAATGTTAAGGGAGAAGTAAATTCTGCTGCAAAAAAAAGTAGCTTAAATTTGTGGCCAATGTAACAGTGTTGGAACTGTCCCAGATTTGTGATGATGGAGAACTGGGAAAGCAGGGAGGACTAGTGCTGACAAAAACACTTCAGCTTTGTGCTTCTGAGCATAATTATTATGCATATATGTTTACAAACAGCTATAAACAGACTCTGCTGCCATTATTATAAGTACCCAAACACTGTCTTCCACAGTTTTCACTTTAATAAGGTGGTGTAGGAGAGATGAAATGGATAAAGAGTGAGCTGGGATTTTGGTAGCGGAGTTCCCAATTAGATCAGACTGTGTACAGGGAATTGTTGAGATCTCATGCTGTAGCACTTTGCAGAAGAATTGTTTCCGAGTCTATTGCAATATGTATTTACTAGAAGAAAAATTTACAAAATTTTTAGAGAATTCTTCTAGTGGAAGTAAGTCTTCCTGAAATTATCTCTTGTGTTTGGTAACAGTGCATTGGTCGTAGGGCTTAATGGGAATTTCTAGTTTGTTTATGTGAACATTATACTAAGTGCTTAATACAGAAATCCATAGCTGTAAGTTTTATATGTGCATCTGAAGTTTTGAAGAGTATATTGGATAGTAAAACAGGAATTAGTTTTTACTTTTGCAGTAGATTAAAATTTTTAAGTTTAAAGATTAATATATGTGAATTATGAAAATTATCGAACCGATCTGTGTCTTCAAGTGAAAGTGGTTGCATGCTTCATATAAATAGGATACTATTTAGCAGTCTACATGTAAGATGTAAGTAGCTATTTTTTTTTTTTATACTCTGAAAACATATTTGTACAGTTTCAGTTCCTCAGAAAACATAATATGTGAATTTCTTTTTGTTTTGGTAGATGTTGTAATCAGTAATAATTGCAGCCTTTAGCGCAGGTCCCCGGTTGTGAATAACAGGCAAGAAACCAGGCTCTCAGAAATACTCGGTATTGGCCCTGAGAGTCTGCAAGAAGATATTGGATTTTCGGTTTTGACTCTGAAGGTCTGATATTCTTCCTGGTTACAGGTAGATTCCTTTGCTCCTAGAATAATTCCAAGAAGAAGGAAGTTGAATGGGATTTGAGAATATTAAAACTTATAAAGAGAATGCTGGAGGTAGGGAAAAGTTCAAGTACTAGAAAATTACTTAAAGGTTTAAATAAACTTTAAGATACTAGAAATTCAATTATGATCTCAAAAAGGGGAATAAAAAAGGCTTGAACCCTTCCCCCTCCCCATAGCTCTCATTTAATTTAATCACTGTTCAGTTAACGCAGCAGACAAGAGAGTCTATGACTAGCTGTGCAAGTTGCTTGTCTGTGTTGAGGCAAATAGCTAAGTAAATGGATATGGCCACATAGTGTAATATGGCATGTATGTTAACAGGTATCAAAGAACTAATTTGAGATCTGGAACAAGATCTAAAGGTCACCAAATGAATTAAACTACAAATATTTCATCTGCCTTCCTTTTTTTATAATTTTTCAAAGGGCAAATCTTTGGCTTTGACTAGACAGTGTAATTTTGTCTTTAGATTTATATAGCACTGTAAACGTGCAGAACAACTTAGGCAAAAGTCCTGTTAAGGAAATCCTTATACATTCTTTGTGTCTATCCCTTTGCTAAATAAAGATAAGTTTTCACTAGGATTTTTTTTTTTTTTCCTGGAAGAACATTTTAAAAAGGATCTCTGCATAGTTTAAACTTTTATGAATACAGAAGTGTCATAGTGAATTAAGTAGATTTCTGCATATTTTATTACGTGGATAATTGCAAAGGAAAGAGTATCTTCGTGTTTGTTATAACATAAAAGAACTTTACTGGAATTGCAGGCTTTGACTGCTTGCTTCCTTGGGTGCTGCTGGAAATCTTGCACTAATGAATGGTCTGCTTTGTCATCCAGAGTTACGCAGGGAACTAGGGTAAGAGGGTTATTTTATGGTTTTCATTTTAGCTGGATCAGTGATAAATACTGTCTGAATCATGATTGCTTTCTGCATATTACAGGTACCTATTTGTTAAAAACCAGTATAGTTTTTGATACCTTTATAAAGACAGCCCAATTTTTTTTCTTTCTAGAAAGAGGGAATGTACCTTTCAAATAATTGTTTAACTCTCAACTCTGAATTGCCTAGTGTGATACTGAAAAACGTAGCTCCTAACTCGGAGTGCAGTTGACTCTTTATATTATGCAGTTGAATCGCTTTTGTATAGCTATATACAGATGTATACTTTGGAAGAGTTTTTTGAAGAGGCCTATGTAAAAAAAAAAATTAAAAAAAATTTAAAACTACATATTTTTACATGTGGCATGTAAGGTACAGCCACCTCCCCGCTGCCATTTGCACACCTATGCTGTACTCTGTTACAGTGTAAAAATAGTGTAACAATGCATCTTAAGCCTGTCTTTGTGTTCAGAGCACTTTACTTACTCTCTCCTAAAAATAGATAAACATTATGGTATTGAAATTCTTACCTGAATTTCCATAGCAATTTCAGTAAGACTGAATTTATAGAAATGTCACAAAATATTAAAAAAAAAAAAAATCTTATACAAGCATATTCAAATCTGAATTTCATTGCGAAGTACACCAAAAAGCAATGAAAACAATCTTCAAGGTCAAGTATTCTAACAGAGCCATACTGAACACAAAATTAAACTAGAACTTTTAAAGTAACTTGTATGATATCCAGTTAAAAAGAATTAAAAGCTCTGTCTTTGAGCTGTTGAGCTAGATACTGGTTCAAGGAGTTTGTTCACTTTCTCAGTGAACACTCTAATAATTCTCTTTCTCTCTAAATTCAGCCCTGCATGTCTTATATTAATATATTTCAGACCTATAGGCCCTTGATACTAGATTTTTCTGGCATTTTGAATGTTGGAAAACCAAACATCCTCTCTAGTTATTCTGCTGCTGTTTTTTGCAGAGTACAAGACAATGCATTTCCTAAACTGTTAGACCTACTCCTATTGCAGTGAGCAGCTGAATTCCTGTTCAGCTCAGCAACAGCCATTTACTAGGTGATTGCAGCCTTTCAGTATGATCCTGTTTGTGCATCTTCATCAGTGTGTTTCTTGGCTGGTGGGTGAGACTTTCCAGCTGATAAGTTAATTTATCTTTTTTAATCCATCCCCCCCCCCCCCCCCCAAAAAAAGCCAACAGAATCGTAACTAAATTTGATTGCTGGCCGTAGCTGAGTTCCTTCATAGTTGTGAATTAAGGGATGGATTTGATAACTAACTACGGATATAAATACTTACTCTGATAATCTAGAGGAACTGAGCTGCTGCCAGCCATACGTCAGCCTGGTTTCAACTTTTTTTTTTTTTTCATGTTTCACAAAACTTATTTTTAATTTTCCTTTGTAGCTAAAAAGAAACTACCAAATGGTTCCTTGCTACTGTTTTCAGTCTTTCACAATTCCTAGGGGAGTCAGAGGCTCAGTTTGAGAAATACCACTGTAAGCTTTTTCCTACAGGAATGTAGTAATATTGCAGAGAAAACTGTGGGCGGCTTCTGAAATATGTCACAGATGTTATTTTTCATTTTTTGACTTCTTCAGAAACTGCCAACTGCTTCAAACCAATGACACTGATTGTTTCCTTTTAAAAGTACTTTTTTTTTTTCTTGTAGATAGAACAATATATCAGAGAGGATCTTCTTGCAGCCTACAATCATATTAATTTTAGTTACTCCTAAGTTTTCTCTTGGGTAACAGAACAGGTTAAGGTCAATTCATGATTTTTTTGCTTTGCGCAGGTGTTCTTTTATCTTCAGTGGAGGAGACTGGTAGGAATTCGTCCTTTCCACCTTTACAACACTTTTGTTTAAAACTGGGTGAGAGTCCCTAAAAATCAGTGTTGTCAGAGGTAGTAGGTCTAATATTACACCTTAATGATCCTTAAATATAGACCTGTTAGGCGAGTTAGTGTTTTATTTCTTGGAGAGCATGGTCTGCATAGGAAAAACAGGCAGACACAGGTCTAAATGCATAAGCTGTGGAGCAGTTGTAATGATGACATACAGTTCTTTGTATAGCTAGTAAATCCTAAATGTAAGTTTTGCCTGTCTCTGGGCTAGAACAGCAAAATCCCAGATAGAATAGCAGAAAAATCTTGAAACTGCAGAACGGAAAGGAATGGAGTATTGAGTGGAAATTCAGGATTAATTGTAATAATTTCTTGCTGTTAAAACATGCATTTTTTCCCCTTGCTTTACCAGAGAAGGCCAATCTATTAATTGAAAAGGCTTATTTCATTATTTAAGTAAAACAATTATTAATTATTTAAGGAGGGAAAAAAAAAGCTCAGGAACTTTAACTTTGTTAGCAGTTGAAGTACCGAGTTAGGAAAATGTTTAAATTTTATACATACCGAAGTCTGCTGCCTCCAGAGAGAAAAAAAATCAAAAAGCAATTCCTCTTTATTTTATAACCCTATGTTATACATTTCTTCTGTTTGGAAGAAACTTTTCTGTCATGTTTGGGAAACTACACACAAGAATTGCATTGGTGGGGATTTCTGCTTTCCATTACAGCACATAGCACAAGCTGTGGAAGACAAAAGGTGAACTAATATATTTTTCCTGTAATTAATTCTTCTAATTTATTTGATTATCGCTACAAAGCTTGCAAAATAAATCAACTGAAGTATCTAACTTGTTCCTGTGAACACGTTAGCAAACCTTCAGCTCTACAACAGTGGCAGGTGTTTGCTACCCTGATGGTAACTTGGGTTGTATAACAGCCTAACAGTAACCCGGCTGCTCCAGAATAACAGCACTGCCATCATCAAGGTGTCCCTTTGAGACCGGATCAGGGATGTGTTGGGTTTTTTCTTTTAAGGTGATCAGTAGTTTTTTGTCACTGTTTTGCATGATAGTGGTAATTAGGTCAATCTTACATTTTATGTTTGTGGGGTTTTTTTGTTTCTTTCTTTTTTAATTCTCTTCCTTTCTAGCTTATTTGCCTAAATAACTTTCTAAACTTGTGATGCAGGATATAACTAAAGTTGCTACTTCCTAATCATTTTTAAACAGAACTTTATTCATCATTTAACTTGTCTTACTTTGCCAAATTACTAATAACATTTTTCATTTGCCAAACCAAGGTTCACTGACATCAGTCTGTAATCCTTTATTTTTTTCTTTTTCATTCAGATGCAACCAAGAATGAGTAAGTGTTCTAGACACCGTTTCTAATAAATCACAAATGCATTAATAACCCTGGAATTTGCAAGGCGTGACCTAAGACACTAACAGCCACTAGATGTAGCAACTGGTGCTTAACACTGGAAATGTCCATTGTTAACACATTCCCAGGAAATATTTTTAGGCTTATCAGGGGAAAATGTCATACATTTGATAATCAGGTCTTTTTTAATTAACTGATGACCAGTTTCTTCTGGGTATTTTGTCTGTTCCATTTTGTTCTCAAAAAACCCGTAGGATGTTAATTAAAAGGCATTCATTTCTGAAACCAGAAATCAGTGTCTCATAGCTGTATTATTGTGTACTCTACTACAGAAAATACACATGTAGATCTGTAGTCCTCTATATCCTCTAACGCTGCTGTTTGCAGTTAACTTTTGAAAAGGTGCATCCTTTCTGAACTGTGTTTTCATTCACATTTAAAGCATTAGAACTATTTCTTTATCACCATAAAGATTCCTCTGCTTGGTTTCTTACCAAAAGTAACTTTCTTTCCCTGAAGCTTGAGCATTCAGCTGTTGTCCAAGTTGTATAAATTCATTCCTTCAGGTAGAAAACAAAAAAATATTGCTAAGAAGAAACCACCAGTGGACAAAGTAACTAATGATCTGTATTCTGAGTCATGGCTGAAGGATTTAATTAAAAATAAATTGACATTTAGATACTGTGGTGATAAGTATAATAAAAGTATTTTAAACTTATATGAAGGAAACTCAAAAGTTCCTGTTCTTTAATTTCAGATCTAATTTCTTTAAAACTGTTTTCATGCATTACTTCTGCTAGCTTACCTCGTATAATTTTAGTGCTTAAGATAAATCCCAGTGTATACCTGTCTGTCAGCCCATTTCTATAGAAAAACCCACGCAGAGGGGAGAAAAGGAGCAACTCGCTATAAAGGGTAACTGATACCATGTACAAAATGCCCAAAGTAGAAAACACAAAATAGTTTCATAATCTCTTTACTCTGTGCTTACCAGGAAAGTCTAATAAACTCATAATGTCAATGTCTGTTTAGCTGATAGAAGGTTTGTTGCTGAACTAGGAGGAGGATGGAAGAAGGGATGGGCTCCGGAGCCAGCTCTGGGGCTAGCTTGGGCAAGAAAAACCCTCCTGTCTCCTCTGAACAGGTTTGTGCCCGGTGAGCTGAGAGCATCCTACTGTCCACCGTAAAGCCTGCCTGCGTCGAGCCCCATACAGAAGGCATTTCCTCTTTCAAAAATGTCCTGCTTAATTGGTGGCAGCTCAGGAAAGCTAATTGGAAATGTCCATCTAAGTTATTTAAAGTCGCTTTTGTTGTTTTGTACTGCTTTTTAAAGAAATGATTGATTCAAGCAGTCAGCTCAATAAAATCACCATGCCTTTCTTTGCAAAAGCAAGCACTGTCTTTTAGCATTAACGATTATACAGATAATAAAAGACTGTAGTAAGTTGCTCTGTTGGTGACAGATTATCTTGATACTGGCACAAGCACCTACATTGTTCATGGTGCCGAGTATTTTGACTCAGACAGTCATCGGGTGCCATAACTGTGTAAACCTTTTTTTTTCTTTTTTTTTCTTTTTTTTTTTTTTTTCCAGGCCATGACACAGTTAAGTCAATGATCAGAATATTGATTAGCACAGCTTCAATGTATTATTGGGATAATTTCAAAAAAGATAGAGCAGAATGAGGAAAAAGCACCAAGGCAGGCAGCTAGTTTGGTCAGAGTTTTGGAGTAGTTCTTGTGGTGGGAGGTTATTAAATAGAGTCTTCAGCTTTGGAAAAAGGTACCGAGCATAAGTGGAGGACGGAGATTAATATAAAGGTATGTAAAATCATGACTGGCATGAGAACAACTATTTATTATTTTTTTGGTAACTCAAAGAATGGTAGGCATGCAATGAAGCGACCAGGAAGCAGATCTAAAATAAATAAAAACACTTTGTAGTTTTCCAGCCAACGCCTAATTATATTGTGAAATTTGTTGCCACAGGATGTTTTGGATACTGAAAGTATGAATGGGTTCAAAAAACATTAGACAGATTTACAAAGGGCAGGCCATTCACAGCTATTAAAGACCTAGATCTGTGTGCAATCTCTGGTTTAGGAAGGCCCAAAGGCACCAGTGCTGAAAGCTAGGGTATATTGGGACAGGATTTCTCAATGTCTGTTGTTCTGCTCTTTTTCTCTCTCTTCCTTGGGATCCATTGCTGGGTCCATTCAGATACAGGGCTAGATTAACCTTTCTTATGTTATGTTGCATGGGGGACTGTTCTTCAAGGTGTTTAACTTCAAATAGTTTCCTGTTAAGAATGAGTTTGAAAGGGAACCGATTATTTTGGAAAATCCTTGCCAGAAATTGTGAAGTTCATGTGATGTCAGCAAATCTTTTCCTCAGCGGACAGTAGTTAACTCATATTTTCATCTCTTTCTGTTTGACGAGGTTGTGACTGCATGCAAAGCCTAAAGGCTTAGTCTTTTCATTAGAAGGGAAAAAACAATCTTTAACTCTGCCACACGATCCTAGAATAACTTTTATAAAAGCCTTACTCTCTAAGGAAACTGCCTAGTCCTTTACAGTTGAACGTAGAAGTTTTTGTCTTAACATTTGAAAAGTGAGACTGAGGGGGTTTTTTCCCCAGGTGTTACAAGGATAGAAAAAAATCCACAAAAAGTGAAATGGAGGAGTTATGCTGTTCTACAATGCTTAAACGTGTTGCCACCTCGTGGGAATCCTCACATGGATAATGTCACTTTACACTGGCATCAGTAAAATTATGTGTATGTAAAAATATTTTTAGGATTCATCCTTTGATTTCATGGAATTCTTGTTCATTAGAAAGGTATTAACTTCTACCCTTTTTCTCTTGTAATTTTTCCCTTCCCTCTGCCTCTTAGAAAACAGCAGACATCTGTGATTTTACTGAGTAAATTATCTCTTAAAGTATGTTTAAAATGTGATCATTTTACTTTTATGTGTTCCTTTTGTCTTTTCAGGACAGCCCAGAAACTTGCAAGATCTATGCCGAATTAAAATCCGTCAGTGTATAGGCCTTCAAAACCTAAAACTACTTGATGAACTACCCATTGCCAAGGTCATGAAAGACTACTTAAAACACAAATTTGATGATATCTGATATCCATGAAGAGAAGAACTTTGAGCAAGATTAGTTATATTCCAGATACTGAAGAGGCTTGTTGCCTTGCACAAAGTATATCCTATGCAAATTCTGATTTTTTCTGTGAAGTCAGAAGGCAGATATACACTTCCTTGGGTTTTTTATACCACACGCTAGAAGGTCTTAATTTTTGGTTTCTTGGTCCAAGTTTACAAGGTCCAAGCTTTCTATACAATATTACATTTTAAAAATTGCTGTTGGTTTTTTGTTTGTTTGTTTTCACATTAAGTGTGCAGACTTGCAGTGGAGATGGAAGGTAGCCTCTCAAGGGAAGCGGTTGGTTTGAATTGGCATGCTGAGCAATTATTCAAGAAAATAAAGTTTGGAAATCAAGGCACCAGTCCTGCAAAAGGATACCAATAGAAAGACCTTCAGAGTCCTGTTGTCTGTTGGGACTCTTGTCTCTGCCAGGGCGTATGTTTTTGCAGGATAGAGGGAAGAGTTGATAATCAACATGTCTTAGGGTACTGTATGAATATAATTTGGAAATTAAAGAAAAAATGCAGTTACCCTATTCAATTTGAGGGTCTATACATTGGCTCTTTTTATATTATTCTTTTCCTAATTACTGTAGTTGGGATGCCCATAAAATTCAGGCCCTCTTCTTTCCTGACATTCCCTGTTAAATGGGCGGCTGTTTGTAAGTCTATTTTTAACAGTGACAGTACACTACAAAGAGGCATAGCCTCTGTATTTTTTACATTAACTTAAGAGTAAACAAATTTAGATTTTTTTTTTTAAGCCAATGTATTCTGTTTCTCATACAGTGCCTCCTGTGCAATAATCTTTCTGATGTATTTTCCCTTTATGTGTGATTCCCCCCCACACTATTCCTCATTTAGTCTCAGTGCATTATTTGTGAGAATAGGAACTGCTGCCTTGCTGTGGTGTTGACGTGACATTACGAAAGTAATGCGGCAGTTGCTATTCATTATTACTCCCTGAATTTCATGAATGTATAACCTGCTTTATTTCACTTTCAGTTGAAATTTTATCTACGGGTTCTCAGCCAAATTGTGTCCACTTTAAAAAAAAAAAAAAAAAAAGAAATTGGCCAAACCCTTTTGTTTTAAAAGCAGTGATGGATTTTTTTTTTTTGATTGCTCTAAAATTCAGTTTGTTTCAGGTTAGAGAGTGGGAAGTGCACATAAGTTATCAAGACACATTTTATATGTGCTCAAACAAGAATAGCCCCATTCATATTGAAAGTTTAAATTTTGCAATTAATCTGAAAGGAGCAACTGAAAGGAATACTGAAATTCGGCTACTGAATGTGTTTTTCATACTAGGTGTTAAAAAGATCTGTTAAAGAGTTTTGTTTCTGATCATAAAAAAAAAAGAGTTCTTGCTATCAAAAAAAGATTGGGCCAAAATGTGCAGTTGTTTCACTCTCTTTATTTTCAAGGGATTATGGAGTCATCATAAGGTTCTTGCCAGTGTCCTCTACTTTTTCTTTTGCCATCCTACTGGCTCTGGAAGAGCCTCTCTAATATCAGGAGTACTTTTGTACCAATTATACCAATGGAAGTGGGGAGATGAAAGGAACAGTGGTGGCTTTTAACACTGTCACTTTCAAAATATTTAACATTAAAAATATGAAAAGCAAGGTGAAGCAGGTATAGTCATATTATTTAACTGTGCTAGTTCCTTTTAATGTCTTATAACCCTGGACTGCAATTCCTTGAGCACGAACCTTATCGCTGCTAATGGATGCACCAGAACTACAGCAAGCAAGGAGGATTATCTCTCCCTCTTGTGCCTGGCATTGCATCAGGTTTCCAAACAATAAGTGATTTTGGAGATTCATGGCTCAGAGGATTGGTAATGGGATGTTGAACCTTTTTATCTCCAACATGTATTGGTTCAAGTCCAGCCTGCTTGAGCAGTGACCAAAAGTTCATGTCTCAGCAGTGTGAGCGAGCAAGTGTGTCCGACCTTAACACCATGCAGCGGTCACCTCGAGGCAGTAGAGCTTTATAGTGCTTCCTCCAGGTTGTATGTAGTGGTGCTGGCATTGTAGCAGGGACAACCTGAGGGGTGGGGGGGGGGGGGGCTGAGCTTGTGTGCGTGATGGTGTCTGTTGGCTCCCATTGAAGCGAGAAAGATCAGCTGTTACAATCTTTAAGCTCTCCAGTAGTCAGACAGGACAGATGTTAAGAATTGACTGGCAGGTTTTAAGCATGAATCTTCAGTTTTGTGACATGAGATCAGAACCTTAACATTGCTTTCTTTTTTAAAAAAAATATTTAGTATTGTTCACTACATTTGTAAGTTGGTCTAAACCAATGTCCTTCCCCACTGAATTTTTACAGTAATATTTTCTAAGGTAATCTAGAATATATTTTAGTTGCAATCTATATTAAGGCAAATTATTTGTTCCGTCTGTTGCTGTGACTGAAGAAAATTATGGAAGATTTTGTTGGTAACAAGAATGCTATTTAATGAAGAAATGTGTAATTCCATTATTTATTCTTTGAGGTTTGTTTTTTGGTTATTTCTTTTAAGTACCTGACATCTAAAGGGAACACACATACAGTTCAGGCCAGTAGAAAAGCCTTTCTTTTAAATTAATTTTCATCCTATCCTCTCTCCCCTCCCCAAGGTGGAGGGAAGCCCTTGCCCTTTCTTACAATTCTAAGCCATTGCTCGTAGCTGGTTTCTCTGACCTTGATTCTGCAAAGCGCCGCAGCACATGTGTGTTTCAACCTACTAATAGTCCCATTCACTATCTTAAGTTATACATGTGCTCGACTGCGAGTGAAGTATGATCATTCATTGATAATCCTATCCAAATTTCAATAATGGGGAATTTGGTCTTTTTTATTATTTTAAATATTGTGCACAAATACTTTGAAGAACAAACCGAACTTTGTTTTTCATTCGGACTAGAATGTGGAAGGAGAAGTGCATAATATAGACTTGTTATGTAGCCTAGTTCCATTACCTTAAAATTCACAGCTGAACACTTTTTTTAATAAACCTTAAAAAAATTGGCAAATACACCAAAGAATCAACATGAGTAAAAGACTCTGATCGTTAACAAACTGCAAACCTCATCCTTTAAAACAAAGCAGAAAGTTTTTGTAAATATTTATGTTTATAAATGTACAGCAGAGTAAGAGTGTTTTTTAGATTATTTAATTACCATATTTCTAAACTATTTACATTATAGACAATACTTGTTAGTTTGAAAAGCTCTTGAGTGGTTTTTTTGTTTTGTTTTGGTTTGGTTTTTTTTAAATTCATTGTCACTCATACTTGGAATAACTCTGGCTTCCTCGGGATAGCGTGGAAAATTCAGTTTTCTGGCTGTAGTTGGCAACCGTAAGAGAACACATCTGGACAAATTCATCAGATAAATACCCAGAGGCAAAAGAGGGTATGTAGCATGTTTACCAGGGTGGACCTGGGCTAGATGAAAAAAATTGGATCCTAACTTTCTCAGTTAAATCTGTTGAGAGTCACCAATGACATGGCAACCTGCCCACAAGTCTAGCTTCCATGCAACACTGTTACCAATATCATAATGTATTTTGTTCTTCCTTTGCGATGTAAGGTTTTGCCTTGGTTCAACTCAAATTTAAAAGAAAAAAAGTTAAACCTGGTTCAACCCTTTTTTTTGTTTGTTTGTTTATGTTCTATTTATTTCTAATGTAATGTTTTAATAACATAATACCACTTTACACATTTTCTCTCAATGTTTGTTTGTCTCTTCTACTCCTTTTCCTTTCTCCGGTGCACATGATTCTGGTAATGTGTTTGATACTCAAATTTGCCCCCACAAATAGGAGTACAGATGTCTCATGAATTGTAACATTTTTACCAGTAAATACGAGCATAAAACTCACTCTGGAGCTGGACTTCAGAAGAGGGAACAAACTGATCTTTAGCTATGAGTAGTTGGGTTTTCCCTGCTTACATTCCAGTACAGCCACTTCAGGGTTTTCTGAAAGTTTCACCTTTCCTCGTCAAGTTCATGTACTGACTAAGATACAAAAGTGAACCAAATAGAGGTTATATTTTGCAGTTGAATCTGTTTGGTGTCCATTTACTACTAATAAAAGTCGAATAAGAGGGATGTATATGAATATTCCTGGCACACAAGTGGTAACTGGAAGCATTTGGTTTCAGTCATGAGAGTAACGTGCAACCAAAAGTTGTAGTAAGGTTTTGGACCCTAAAAATCTGGAGGGGAATAGATTTAAAGACACTACTGCTAAAGGGTAGTAGGGAAAAAAAATTATGTTTTCTACTGCTCAGTAGCAAACTATACAAACATCACTGGGAGTGCATATGCTGTACAACCAACAGTTGTGTTTAAAACTGTTGATGACGGTTACTAACAGACTGGTCAGACTTTGACTGGTGTATTTACTGAATGCTGTGTTAAAGACTGTTCCTGTCTATGTATCATATTTCCTGTTTGAGTGTTCACTTGTTAAGTTTAAAACAATTGATAACTAATGCTACTACTTAAAAAAACCTGATTTACAAGCTGTTGACAAATTACGTGTTTAGAATATACCATCTTTCCATATATTGGTATAAGTGTGCGATAAGGAAGTGTACTTATTTTATATGGCAAAACACTTTTTTTTTACCATAGTGTATAACAAAACTTTTGTACCTTTGAAAGCAAACGTAATGGATCTGATGAAAACAAGCGAACAGGCTCTGCCGTGTCTTTCCCCAAACAGCCTGGACTGAAGCATTTAGATTCTCTTTGCTCTAGTCTCTCCCCTCTGCTTTGGTTGGGGCTACCACCACCTCAGAGGTTTTATACTGTTCTTTGAAACTGGAATAGTATTGAAAGGCTAAAGTTTGTTCTTTTCCTATATCCCTGGCATACTGAATCTCTTCTGTATGATTCCACTTCTTGACTTATGTTATTAGCCAAAGTAAAGCTCAACGTGCGATTTAATCCCATGATAATAAGAAACGAATCAGATATATACATTGCTTTATGGAACCATGCTACCAGGAATTACTCAGCCAGTGCACTCCCCAGGGATCCACAACGTGCAGCTGGAACAGCAAAAAGTTGGGATCGAAAGCTGCGTTGACTTTTATTGGGAAATCTCCAGCTGTCTAGTGAAGAAATCGGAACTCCAGCTGTTTCCTCCACATCTGGGATCTCTAGTGCTGCTGACTGCTGTTTGTGAGGTCCCAGGTAAGTTTTGAATGCTGTTGAGGCTCGTCTTCATGTTTGCAAGAAGGATGTTTGACACATCTACAGAGGGTGCTTGTAAAGAGTCTGAAAGCATTTCTATGCCTTCTCTAAACTTGCCAGGTTTTTCTGTGCAGTGCAGTTTGTGTAGTCTTATAGCAAGAGTGTTTGAGAGCAATGGGTGCTACAGAGAGAGAGAGAGAGAATTTCCCAGACTTTGGCTTGATCTGTTGCAGTGTTTTGCAGACACCTCAGCATCCATGAAATACTCCTAAAATGTTCTGGGAACAGTGAATGAAAAGCAAGCTTATAGGCAGTAGGCTATACAAGGATAATTGCTTTTAAGAGAAAATTTAAGTCTGTAAACAACTGACGTGCAGCAAGGAACGTCTAGTCTTTTTTAAAGACCACAAAATTGGCCATAACTCTCCTGTTCTGACTTGGCAAAATAGTTTATTTGCAGTCTTGGTACTCTCCAAATATATCAGAAGATCATCTCCTGTTCTGTCTCAAGTAACTAAGAGTTAATGGAATTATTATACTGAATTCTGTCCTCATTTCTGACTTACACCATTGTAACTCCGCTGAAGGTGGTGGTTACTCAACATTTAATCTAGTGTGAACGAGCAAATAATTGATTTGGATGGCCAGCTTGCAGTCCTGCTCCTTGCTTTATGGCCTAATGAAGAGAGCATTTTTGGAAAGTATTTGCAAAACGCTTTGTGAAGGAGTGCTAAGAGAGATTCTGTTCTTGGGGCCAAATTTATAAGCAACCAGTAGACAATTTTTTTTTTCCTCTAAAAACATCAGCTGTTTTGATAGAGTTGCTTAAATAGTTTGATATCTACTCCTGAGTTGGTGAGAGACATTTCAGTTTGATTGTCCATTTTATATCTTGAGAAACTTAACGTATCTGCTTATTCGGTAATACAGCAGATTAGTTCAAGTAGATCTGCAATGAAATGTAAACTCATTTTATTTTAAAGGCTTAATTAATTTTAAAGCCATTACAGATTAAATTTTATATATGTCAGTGTAACAGCAGGTTCTTCTGTTCTTTGCTGAATGCATGCTTGCTTGCAGCCAGCAGTTTGCATTCACAATGTGTTTAAAATACTAGGTTGTGAATTTGAGTAGCATATTGTTGGCTGAAACTGTTAGAGCTGCCCTTGTCACTGCTATGTCTACACCTAAACTGAGGCTGGGAAAAGTTACATGTCTACGTCCTGTTCAGCTACAAGCCAATTCTGTGTGATTTTTAGGTTCTCCTCTGTTACTACCTGACTATAGCATTTGCAAGGGATAATAGAAATTTAGATTCAGCCTCATCTAGTGCTTGATTTTTAAATCTCAGAGAGTGCCTAGCTGCGGGATATGGGTTATTGAAATGTGGCTTCTAAGCAGTGCCTGTCTCAAGCAGCTCAACTTGAGATCTATACCCTAGCTATCTGGATATTGCTCATCTTGTAATGGGTTTTAATATAGCTGTTAGGAAGCAAACCCGAGTAATTTTTAGAGAGCAGTCAGTCTGAAAATAAAGTGACCAGGATGTTTGTTAGGAGGATGAAGTTGAGATGTGGGATTGTGTGTGAGGGAGAGCAGAAAATGTGGCTTTTGATCTTACAGAAATGTTTGGTATGTGGGTTGTTTGGCTCAGAAGTTTGAATGTCCTTAATATAAAATAATCTGCATGAGTATTTGAGTCTGTTCCTTTTCTACTTTGTGTGAGCTGTTTAATGGTTAGTGAGCCAGAAAAAATTACTGTGTTTTCTGATGGTTCAGGCACCCTCCTGGTGAGTGGAAGACTTTAACTGAAGTTCCCACTCTGAACCAGGCAAAGCAATTAAAGGATGGGATTTGCACTCATGTTCCCACCTTTTAGTGCTGTGATTACAGGTTTGTAAAATTGTGCCACAGAGAGAGAGCATAACAAAACTGTTACACAACCTCTGAGGTTGACCCTGAAAAGTCATTCAAAGCAGATATACAACTGGATGGAGCTTACCCTTATGTCTTTTGCATGTGTGAACAAATGACTGATGCTCGTGAGGGTTTTTTTGTCCCTACATGTCTGAATTCTACCTGGAAGAAATAATTCAGACCTCTTCTGATTCCCTGAGCACCTTACCTTGAGGTCGAATGGTGTTAGTATTTATGGGCACCCGCCTGCTTCCAGCTCTAGTCTTTGCTATCAGTGCTGACCTTGTCTTCCTCTTCACAACCTGTCCTCCACACCAGGTCACCGAGGACAGTAGGGAATGAGACCTTCCTCGCTCTGAAGGAGACCGCCCTAGCGGGTGGATTGAATGGTAGGATTTCAGGCATCATGTAGCGGGGGTGTTCGCCAGTCTCAAATCTAGTGCTTGGCAGTGCTCAGAACCACCAAGGAGTGGATGGAGTGATCTCTGCAGGCATCTGAAAGAGGGAAGGAGTCTGGGTCAAGTGTATGGAAGGATATTTAGGCTGAATCCAAAAAGAATGAATACATATTGAATTGTATAAGTTGAGTAAGTAGGGTGAGCAGCTGAGCTGGCAGCCAGGAGCAAGGACCTGATTGTGTGGTTAGGAAAATGGGATGCTGTGGAGGCAGATACAAAGCAAACACTCATTGAGATGTATAGAGCGGGACTGAGAAGGGGAGGTAGGATATTGTCTGAAATATATTTGCTGTCATCATTTTGAAATGTCTAGCAGCTTACACCTCCTGTTCTTCCATCAGAGGAACGTGCCATGGCCACAGCTTTGGGATATTGAGGATGTAGTGTGTCAGTCTTGATGCTGTCCCCTCTGTCCTTTGCCTCTCTCAGGGGCATTAGTTTCCTACCATGCCAGCCTCTTCTGTACCATTTACTCACCGTATGAAGGCAGAGTAGCTTGAAAAGGAAGGGTGGTGAAGAAGAGGAGACTGGGGATGATAATTCAGGTGGCAGTGATAATTGTAATGTGTGCCTCAAATGGTTGTTGGGTGGAAAGATCACACCTTTGTTGCAGGGTAGCTGAGCTTGCTATTGACCTGTTGTTAATCTAAGTGAAAAATCTAATGTGGTGCTAGTTTTTGTGATACTGCTCAGGACTTCTATATGGTTTGTTTTTATTCTATTTTAATCTGCTTGCTTGGCTAAAGAATCAATATTTTTCTTTTTTTTTTTTTTTTTTAAACCCAAAATATCTTACCCTGCATTTTCATTTACTTCGGTTCTAATGTTTCATCCCAGATCACTGATTTATCTTGTGGTGTTGTTTAAAGACTCAAAGCTTAGCAAACTTCTCTCTCATCACAACCAGTTACTATTTTAATGGATCAAACTAACTAAGGGCACAACAAAATCTTGTAGTGACATATCTGCAGTATTAGTACTATATCCTGTAACTCTGCTTTTAATTTGTTCATGTCCAAGTAAACTAAATTAAGTGGCTTTCTGTAAGAGTCTCATCAGTTGTTATCAACCAATATTAGAAAACACTTTAAACGATTCCGAGTAAGACTTCTTTGAAAGATGATCCAGATATGGGCAATTTCAATCTTATCTGGTAAATAGCTTCAGATAACCTCTGCTGCTAATTGAGTCTTGTGGTTTGTATTTTCTTCTTCCCAACCTTGGGTACAACACTGATTATTTTTCTACTCAAGAAGTTTTGCCAAAATTTTTGAGATCTACCATTTTGAGCATAGAAAAACTTTGCTGAACTTGAATTGCTTTCGCAATTCATTGGCCTTCCTTCTGCCTTCATAAGAGAACAGCTTTTAATGAGAGCAGACCCCTTGTTTTAAAGGGCATTTTTAATGGCTTCTACATTTTGCCAGATGTTCAGGGTCTTATCTAGTACTTTGTTAATTTGTAGTTATCTTGTCAATAAAGTGGCTTTTTATCAGATACATGTAGTATGACAGTTACTGGTTATAGTCGTATATACAGCTGAACTTGCTGGCTTTGAGTATTTCCTGTGCTTCATAAATACTTACATAATCTGTTGTGCAGGCTCAGCTGTTCTTAATTCTAATGTGATTCATATTGTGCTTAGAAATCTGACATTCTTGGCTTGTCAGAAGTATTAATATGTTAGTGCCATATCTGTTGAAAATTGACATGTTTTTTGCAGTGCTTTAATTTTCACTTCTTTATATTGCAGCATTCCATATTGAGCAAGATGGCATTGCTTGCTTTTAAATTTCCCTCTCACCTTCAGTCCTGAGAAACCAGAAATAATTAGATTATATCTTTCTCTTGGCTTGCATAGTTGTCACTTGTAGTGAATTATGCCATGCAAAACTATTCCTCCAGTGAGAATTTGGTTGTCATTGTTATGAGCTACATCTGGACTGTATAATACTTTGTACTTTGCACTACAAAGACTCTTTGCCTGTGGCTCGGAGTCAGAAACTGTACCTTGCCAGCAAGTAGGAATAGCTCTTTCCTCTAGCGAAAGTGCCATGCTTAGTCTCCCCAGGCCTTTCTGCTGTGGATGGAGCTGTTGTACAGACAAGAACACTGCTGCTCTAAAGCTCCATAGGTGGTATGACCTCGAATCTTAATAGATAGCCAAAAGTATTACGGGAATGTTGACCTCCATGTGGACAGGTCCCATTTCTTCAATGGGTTGTGGGAGACCAGAAGGGAAATTCGATTTCCATCTACTTGAGCCAAATAATCTATCCCGATAACTGGATGAAAGTTTATCTTCGGGAAAGAAGTTTGAATGCACCTTCAAGGTCCATGTGAAGGCAAACGAAAAGCCTTTACTGTTCAGCCACTTCTGTATTTAATTACCCTACTGCTGAGGAGCTTGAAACTTTTGTTTCCAGGTTGTGTCTTTCTGATTTCAGCTGGGAAGTAAGGAATGTTGCTGTCTCTCTGTACAGTCTTTTGTCTTGCTGATGGTAACATTTTCTTGTATAATCATGGGGGTAGTAAATGATTACTGTTCAGGCTTCCTCTTTAAAATGAGACTTAAAAGACTTTGTGTCTCTCACTCCCCACATTGTTTTTGTTGCTGTCAGCTCTTACACCATGCTCTTTATTGAATGTTTGCATGGTATAGACCCACCAGTTCTTTACTGAGGCTGTTTGATTCTGACAAGGCACTATAAAACCAAACCTTTTTTGGAGGATTCTCTTTGTGAAATGATGAAGAAGCAATGCCACTTGGTTGCCCAGAGAAGAATATTGAAAGTGTATGGACTTTGGGTTTGCGTGTTTAGTGGTGTTTTTTTTTCCCTCCAGCCTATCTATTAGGTCAAGAGAACATCAAGTGCTCCAAGCAAAAGTGCCCCTGTAGGCAGAAACCTTGGAGGTTGCTCTAATTGCTCACCCATAAAGTTTTTCCTTGCGTAAGAGCCATACTCAGAGCTGGTGCTGGAAGAAACACACTCATTGAAGCATAAAGCTGTTTGGATCTTGAATTGAGATAGCATTTAAGTGCTATGTTTTTCTGTCCATGCAGAAGAAAATGCACAGCTCATTTTTGAAGCCTCATCTCTTGTTTCCTGTCCTCATCCGTGTCCTCTCCCATCTCTTTTTCCCAAATATGTTGTAGCATCAGCAAAGTAAACTATTCTGCAACAAAGAATCTACTTTGAATCGAAACTCTAAATACCTGTTTTGTATACTATTAAGAAACTTAGGTTTTTATTATAGAGTGTAAATGAAGTCCTGATACGGCTCCACAACTTGCTATTGATCTCTGTGTAGTGTGATCCCTTGCAAAGACAGGAGATGAGCTGATGCTCAGTGAAGTTCCCTTGACTCAGCTGTCTTACCAGAACATACTGCAGCGTAGATGCGTCATGTTTTTTAAGCAGCATTTATTTGCAAAGTAGCTAGTTACAGCTGCCTTTTATTCCTGCAGTGCACAGACACAAGGTTACAGTACAGTTCTTCCCCCAGAATGATGTATTGCTATCGTGACCTTGACTTCTGCTCTTATGGAGGTTCATGGCCATAAAAATCACTTTGTTCAAGAGCAGTGGCTGTAACAAATAAGCTTAGCTAAACCATCGCTTTTTTACTTTTACTGATTTCACTCTTCTGATTTATGACAGAGGTTAATACAGAGAATTAGATTTCAGTGACATTGTTTAAACCTCTTTATCCTTGTCTAATTAAACTGAATACTTTAAAGATGATTCATATTGCTTGACACCCTTGCATCTAAATACTCTTTCTTTTAGATGGAAAGTAAAGGAAATGTGCAGAATAGAAATTCAAAACGGCCTTCCTTTCAGTTACTGAGAAAAGGCATTTTGGGGGTTTTAGGTATTTTTTTTAAACTTTCACTAGAAAGCACTATACTTTTCCAATATCTGGTGTGATGATAGCCAGCTCCCAGATGGGCAAATTCCCAGAAAATATTTCTTAAATGGAAGAGTTCAAAAGCCATGAAGATAACCCCTGTTTCAGTGCAGAGCAGCAGCATCACCTGTTTCAGAGGGGCACCAACAAGTTCTGGAGGTTGCAACTTCACCCGAGCTGCACGCCGATGGTACGTTGGTAGGACCCAGGAGTAGGTACAACCTTCCCTCAACCCCACCACCCATCTCCCCATGCATCCAACTTTCTTGTCTTGGGAGCTACGGTGTACCCCACTGAAGAAGTTTATGGGAGGGGGAGCAGGACTGTTTTATGTCCCATGTAATGTTCCTCCCACCATAGGACAGCTGTGGTCTTGTGGCAGATTCTTTCAGGTTTTGTCAGCTCAGTCAACAAGGACACACTGAAATGAAAGTTTTCTGCCTTATAATGAATACTTCTTCCTAAGCTACCAGGAATCACTTGGTTTTGCGTAATGTTTTGTGTACTGTCCCTTCCAGAAGGCATGGTGTAAGTAACAAAGGCTGGGTCAAAAGATACTGTGGTTTCCCTTCCTCCTTATTGCAGGACTTAATGATATAAAGAGCACAGTATTTCATTGATGTTTGTTGATGTTTCTGCTTGTGGGCTTTTCACAATACTGTGGTCAGGAAGATGACAAGATCAAGGATGACTAGTGTAGATCTGCTCCCTCTTTTAGAATAGGAATAACCCCCTTTTCGGATTATATTTTCTCTCCCCTTCCTTGGAAAAGATGACTCAGAAATCCATCACAAAGGAAAGAAGTTCATTTGAATTTCTATTGAACCTTGAAAAGCCACTTTATAAAGTCTTATTTGGAGTCTTTCAACAGTGGGCCTTTGACAAGAGCAGAAGGCAAACCTGAAACTCCTGGTCCAAATACTCTGGTGTCAGTGGCTTGCCCTTGGCTCTTGTGCTG
Organism: Harpia harpyja; assembly: GCF_026419915.1. NCBI lineage: Eukaryota > Metazoa > Chordata > Aves > Accipitriformes > Accipitridae > Harpia > Harpia harpyja. Next base: position 19,286,654 of record NC_068953.1, on the reverse strand, counting down.
TATCGCAGATGGAAGATGACACCATTACTCATTCATGGGTGTATGCTGTGTGATCTGAGTCCTCGATAGCTGTAATAGTAAGAATCTCTACCATACAAGGAAAAATTACTGTTAGCTAATTGGGAAAAAAAAGAAAAAAAAAAAATCCCAGCAGAAATCTTCATTACTCTATTTGGAGGTGAGAGAAGGAGGAGCCAGCTGAATGCGATGACTTATTTCCCTGTGCCTTTACAAAATTTCTGATGTTCTTCTAAGTAAGAATTTGTACATTCAGCCTTCATTTTTGATAGCGTGTTGAATGGTGATCATATATAGTCAGAAGAAAGACACTTCTTTTTTTTTCCCTTTTTTTCTTTGAGACAGCATAACTCAGAAGAACAAAAGTCTCAAACAGATACAGAGATGAAAATGTGTCTGCTCCCAGTCCCATGCTGCGCGTGTTTCGGGAGCAAAATGGTTGTTCTCTGTTCTCAGCATCACATGAGAGAGGTGCGTGGTGCTGAAAACAAGAGCAGCAGTTTTATAGCTACGTTAGGAATATAGAATAGGTGCATCTGCATGGATAAAACTGTCATTGATTGCATCTTTGGGCTTTTTATGCCAAAAGAAGCTATGGTTGCCCTTGTCAAAAGTTAATATTTAAGTTACTGTCAGATTTGCAAACATTGTTCTGAATTCAGTGTAAATCATAGATATGTGGTCTTGCTCCAAAGAAGCTACGTGGTCTACACTCAGTTATCAGAACTTTTTCTTACTGTGCAAGTGAAGAGAAGTTGTAGAGCAAAGATACTGGTTCCTTCAGCTGAAAAAACTTTGTTTTCCTTAATGTAAGACTTTAAATCCAACCAGATTTTTTTTTCCCCAAAGTTGCTCAGTAAGCTACGCAAAAAGCACCCGTCAGCATGTGCAGAGGGAAGCAATAATTAAGATGGAGATGAGATTAGGAGTAGGCTTGGGCTGTGCTTACTCTTGGAGGAGTGATTTGGTGCAGAAGAAAACAATTGGCACACTGTCATTTTAGTTGAGCAAGATACAATTTTTAAATAAATAACCTTTCCTTGGTTAACTGTGGTACTGAGCTGCTTATTTCAGTGCTGGTGTTTGTGTGCTGCTGTCACACAGGACAGGCTGCCCAACTCTTTATGGATTGCACAGGTTATTCAAACTTTGTTCTCCATAACTCATTCTGCTGAACTATAGCTGATACCCACAGTTTTTCTTTAAGTAACTCAGGATGATGTGGCAAGCCTTTATTTTTTCCCTTTTGATTGATTGTCTTGTCTTGAAAGAGAAGTTTTAAAGAGCAACCTAATGTGTCTATAGAAGATGTCTACCTGGTTTTGGACATGAGTTATAGAGGGCTGAGACCCAATGGTCAACAGTAAGGTAGTTCTCTGAAGTTTGGAAAAATCTCTCTGAGTTCAGGCTGTCAAGTTATTTTAGTAAATCGAAGTTTCTGTACACTGGACTAACTGTATGTTTTCAAAAGACATTTTTTGGTAGTAGAGAAGTAATGTCATGTATGATAGGTCTGCTTTTATATAACATGTGGTTATGTGTTTAAACAGTTATCTGTATTTAAACAGTTCTCAAAATAACAGGTGGCGATAGGAGGGCAAATAATGGGAGTAATATGAGGCCATGACTTGAGAAATACTTTTTTCTTACATCAACATTTGAGTTTATTTCTCAAGGGTTAAAATCTGACAAGTCACTTCTGTACTTGTCCCTAATTATATACCAGTCTGCATCCATGAAACTCAGCACTCAGTCTCTATAGCTTGTTTATCTGGCCCAAACCCTGACATTTCTACTATTGAAAATACTTTTTTCATTAAAAATACAAGGAGTGGGGGAGATTTTGCAGATAATTCTTAGACAAGGTCACTTCTGGAATTTTTTGAGCGAGTTGTTTTTGCAGCTCTCATACCACTCAGTAGAATGAGGAGCCCCGTCGGAGGCCTGGGAATTGGTGCTAGACTGCTGCTGGCAGCCGCTTGCGCGGTCCTCGGCCATGCTGGGGACGGGGCACGGTGTCATTTGGCCCTGCCATGGCTGCTCCTTTCTCATGGCTCTCCCACAAAGGCTGACCCTGAATTTTCTAGACTAAACAGAAGAGATGTGAAATGGCCGTTAGGGTCAGGAAAGACAAGAAACGAATGGGTTCAGGCTGTGAGTTTTTTACTGTAGCTTGCTAGTTTGTGCATGGAGATGAAAACGTGCATGCCTAGTAAGAATCTTTAAAGATGTATAATCTCTATAATGAAGCCTGCTCTTAATTAGCAGTCTGTTTTAATTTGCATTCTGAATTCTGCCTTCCAGCTCCTGTAACTCAGGGCCATGTATTTACAACAGCTGCTTGAATCCTAAGGGTTTTCCCCTAAACCCACCATTTCTTATTGAGGGTTTCTAACTTTTTTTTTTTTTTTTAATATAGGCACAGTGGTTAATGGATTCTTCCCTGCTTGAGTTCACTTCCAGCAGTTATTTGCATCCACTCTTTTTGTAGAATTAAAGGGTGTGTTAAAAAGACTTAGGAGCAGCAAATATCTTTAATATTGTTATCAATGATCTAGATGAGGGGATTGAGTGCACCCTCAGTAACTTTTCAGATGACACCAAGTTGGGAGGGAGGGCTGATCTGCTCAAGGGTAGGAAGGCTCTACAGAGGGATCTGGACAGGCTGGATCGACGGGCTGAGGCCAATCGTATGAGGTTCAACAAGGCTCAGTGCTGGGTCCTGCACTTCGGTCACAACAACCCCACGCAACACTACAGGCTTGGGGAGGAGTGGCTGGAGAGCTGCCCGGCAGAGAAAGACCTGGGCGTGCTGGTTGACAGCCGGCTGAATATGAGCCGGCAGTGTGCCCAGGGGGCCAAGAAGACCAACGGCATCCTGGCCTGTATCAGAAACAGTGTGGCCAGCAGAAGCAGGGAGGTGGTTGTTCCCCTGTACTGGGCACTGGTGAGGCCGCACGTGGAGTACTGTGTTCAGTTTTGGGCCCCTCACTACAGGAAAGACATTGAGGTGCTGGAATGTGTCCAGAGAAGGGCAACAAAGCTGGTGAGGGGCCTGGAGCACAAGCCTTATGAGGAGTGGCTGAGGGAGCTGGGACTGTTTAGTCTGGAGAAAAGGAGGCTGAGGGGAGACCTTATCATTCTCTACAACTACCTGAAAGGGAGTTGTAGTGAGGTGGGTGCTGGTCTCTTCTATCAAGTAACTAGTGATAGGACAAGAGGAAATGGCCTCAAGTTACAGCAGGGGAGGTTTAGATTGGATATTAGGAAAAATCTCTTTACTGAAAGGTAAAAAGGTTGTCAGGTATTGGAACAGGCTGCCCAGGGAAGTGGTTGAGTCACCATCCCTGGAGGTATTCAGAAAGCATGTAGACGAGGTACTCCAGAACATGGTTTAGTGGGCATGGAAGATGGTTGGATTTGATGATCTTGAAGGTCTTTTCCAACCTAAATGATTCTATGAAATGAAGCAATAAGCAAGTGAATAGCATGTGTATGCAAATGCTGTAAGTGCTTTATGATGTTCCACTGCCTTCATGCTTCCAAAACGTCATCCCCATTGGTTCTCTGTTCTGAGGCTTTATGCCAAAGCCTGGTGAAGGCAGTGGGTCTTCCCATGGCTTCTGACTTGGGTCTGAGACAGGAGAGAAGATGTTACCAAGCCACTCTGATCTCACCAGGAGCTTCCCCGTATTAGGAAGGCTTTTTCTGTGTTGTGAATAAAACCATCTTACAAGAGCCGAAGAATAGCCCAGGTTTGGAAACTCTTGCACCGTCATCTGCATCAGCCACTGTCTTCACCTAGTGACCTCAAGAGCTGAAAACATTGAGCCTGTACTGCCTGCATGAAAGAGCCAGCCACTCGAACTGGAACTGGAAGAGATTAAGTTTCTGTAGCTTCTGAAAAAAACAGAGGACAGGAAGCTTGTTGACCAGTGTGTCAAAGCTCAGTTTCCTTGTATAGGGTATATAAATCTGTTGGGTTCACAGTGAAGTTATCCCTTGAGTTTGCAGAGTAGGTGATTTCCATCCCTCTCCCCCATCCCTCATGCCTGCAGTGTCTGGTGTAAGCTATGAGAGCCCTGGGTAATCCCTCAGTTCTTTAGCTGAGACAGGCTGGAAAGCTTCCAAGTGATGTCCCATCAGTGCTGTTACCTTTTTATTACTAGGAATTGCAAGGTGCTATGGTGCTGGGGGGGAATGAGTGAAATCTGTGTTGGTTTTATATGGCTTTTGAGTTGTTCAAATGACACTAATAAGCTGCTTTGCATTATAGGACAGGCAGATCGGTATCTCAAGAGATCTCCTAAGTTTGGCTCTTTTTCCTTGAGCTTGATAAGCAGGAAGGATAGTCCCTAATGGGAGGACAGGGAGAGAAGGAGCAAGGAGACATGTGGCATGTGCAACCTGGAAAACTTGTCTATGAGCTTGACTCCATCTAGGGAAGGAAGCTGATGCTAATGGCTCTGCATGAGATAACAAATTATACTTGAGCATGTGTTTTCTGTATTCATAACAATATGTCACGGGGGGTGGAGAAACAGGATGTATAGTGTGCGCTTATTTCTGGAGCCTCAGGAGAGCTTCCCAGATGTTGAAAAGAAGTAAGGAAGAGTTGGAGATAAAGGAGAAAGACCTCTAGGGTGGGACTGGAAAAGCTGACCCAGAATAGGAGTCATTATGTTTTGCTCACAGTCACACCAGCTGGCTTCAAGTGGCAGGGGAGCTTCCCAGATAAGCTGTGGACAGTAGGAGCATAAATAAGGAATTTGTTCCAAAAGGGTGAAACAAAAAACTGAAGGATTCAATACACCCATAAATAATTATTTAAACAAGCTCTCCTTAAAACAGCTGCTGGGTAGATTGTCCTAATGTGAGCCTTAGGTGTGGTGTGAAGTATGGTGATAGTCTGCTATTTGTTGATAGTTGTGCAGTCATCTTAAATGGGACATTAAGGAAACACTCTTGTAATCACATTGCCATGTGTAGCTGTGCGCTGGAGATGTTTCTGATCCATGTGGTTAGCTGTCGGGGCTGCATTAGTGACTGATGTAACTCAGTACGCTTGATCACTGTGTGCTCGCAGCATATGGTTTTGAATGAATTATCCCATTCCGGTTCTTCCCCGAGGCTTTTCCAAGGTTTTCCTCCTGTCCTGCATAGCCTCTCTGGAAGGATGGCAGTGCAGCAGCCCCGCTGACCCAATTTGGTTGCCTGGTGATGCTTCTTTTTTTTTCCTCATCACTCCAGTGATATTTTGCTGTATCTTAATGTAATCTGTGATCCTGCTAAAAGCAGAGTTCAGGATCTCTTCTATTGCCTAAGCATGCAGTGCTTCCTTGTCCTAATCAAAGGGCATGCTTTTCTCTACACACACATTTCTGCAGGGGGGAAAAAAACCCCCACAAATAAAAAAAAAAATGTACAGGCTTCCCCACTATTTCCTGTCACTTTGTGTATTTGCAAGAATCCAGATGCTGCTGCTATTACTAGGTAAGGAAAGCCCAGAACATTTGGCTTTCTTGTGAGTAATACCACGTTGTAGTTGTCCTGAATTTAGTATGCATACACTCTATTTAGTTATTTATTCCCCCAAAAACATAACCCTGTGAGATAAGAAGTTAGAAACCCATTTCCTGCTCTCGCTGATCTGTTCCCACGTCCTTGCCTTTCTCATAACTGGATTTTCAGAAGCCCTGAAAAGAAGGGCTTTTGCAAAGAAGCAAAGCCATTGTTGGCAGGAACTTCTCGGATACATCAGCCCTGCAAAGAGTTTGCATACTGGAAAATGCCTGTGACTTGTATCAGCTACTCACTGGCCAGGCCATGGCGGGGTGAAAAAGTGAGCTTTGCAAAATGCACAGTCACTAAGAGATGTCTGCTAAGTGTGTTACAGGCTTTTTATTGCATCTCCCAGGTCTCTTGCTGTAGAAGCACTGAACCATGTTTGGTGCAGTACGGTCAAAGTCACGATCTTCTGTGCATTTAGGCAAGGCAAGATTTGTAGGGAAAGAGATTCCTTCTATTAGTTCGACTTAAATATTTTTGAGGGGAAGAAACAGTCCCCAAATTATTACTTTTCTCCCCAAACCTTGCCTGAAGTTAGCTCAGCAGAGCTATGACTAGCAACTGTTCATGCAATAAGCTTGTGTTGCAATTAATCTCTTGAAATTCTAAAGTGGATAGATTTGCTTAATCAGTCAAACACATTGGGGGACCACAACCTTTCCAGAGTCCCAAAGGAGGTCAATGCTTACCCTTCGTGTGTAGGGGTACATTTTGATGGCTTCAGCTAAGTACTTGAAAATGGCAGAATTTTATCAGAACTCTTGTAACTTCTTGCGTCTGCTAATGTTAGAGTCAAGTGGGTGGATGAGAGAGTAAATCAGCAGAGAGCTGTGAAGCTTGGGATGATGGGCAGTGCAGCACAGCTGACAGATAATGGGATGATATCATCCATTTCCTGGAAAATGAGATGTTTCTGGCCAAAGCATTCCAGACCCTGAGTGCTTAAGTGAGCTGGAGAGTTCCTGGAATATTTTAAACAGATATTTCAGTAGTCCAGGTGTAAGGTGATTAAGGATGAGTAACAGCAATATATGACTCAAGATGAAGATTTCTGGTAACTTTTCTGTAGGCAACAATAGGAATTACAGGTAAGGAAAGAGAAGGAGACTGAGAGCTATGGTCAAGAGGTGGGAAAAATATAACATGGGGTCACTGAGTGGTTTAACCTTTGTCACTTTGGGATTGGAGAGCATTGTCTGAGCTGTGTTACCATCAAATACGAGAATGTTTAGGTTTAGATTTTTTTTTTCCTCTATAGGAGGTCTCATGAATTGGAAGTGTTGAAACATGCAAAAATGCCGTAAGGGAGGGAGAGATTGGGAAACAGGAGACAACTTGCACATCCAACAGGTGGTTTGGAAGGAGACTGCATTGCTGAGCTTTTGTGAAGGGTGACTGCTGCGTTTTGCATAGCGGGGAAGATGATTTCTGGTTACTCATTTCAGTTACCTTCTGCTGAGTTTGTCTACATTCAGTTGTAACACATGGACAGAGTCCTTATGAGAAAGGCCCAGCATCAATGCTGGAAGGCAGTAAGAGACTTTCTGGATATTATAGACAACTTGAAAGACCAAGAGGGACTTTACTTGCCAGTAGCTTGATTTCAAACTTAAAATGAAGCAAAAACTGGACAGGGAATTTGCACATCTACTTCACTGGTGATAAATGTAAGGAAAATACCCAGCGAGGTTTGGTACCCTGGGGTGGGAGGACAGCGGAACTGCTCTAGCACTACGGATTCTCATGAGCAGACATACCTGGATCACTTGTGCTGAAGTAGATACTCCTGTAAGGGTAAGCAGTTTTGAGCTCCTCTACTGAAAGAAACTAGGAGAAAGAATTAGGATTATAGAGGCAAAAAGAATACACAATGTGAACATAAATGAAATGAGCTACAGGTGAACCTTAGTAATGCATCCAACATCTTGCCATCATGATCTTCAGAACCATAAAAATAAACCAGGGCTGTACGTGCTTCATCCGGCTGCTGAAATCAAGCTGCAGGTACATTAAGATAGAACCCACCTGTCTGGACTGCTAACAGGTAATTGCACTTAGGAGGATCTTTAAAAGACAAACACATGCCCCCACCCCCTCCCCAGTGAAATGTCTCATGCTAATAATATTTTGTGCTTAGCATATCTGGCAAATGCAAGCTGATCTCTTCTCAATCTTGTAAGATCAGTTGGCTAACAGTATCTAGTTGTCTTGATATTGACTGGTTTGACTTAGAGTTTACAGATTGTCTCCTATGACGAGACATTGAGTGTGGGTGGATGGGGGTCAGGGAGGATAGAGAGATGGCTGGGACTAAGTCATGTTCTGTTTACTGGGAAATTAATACCTTTATGAAAGTGAAGGCCCTTAATCCATGTTGTGCATTGGGGTCTTCTAAATGTCAAAGGAAATCAGTCCCAAAGGATGGGGAACTGCATACAGGAGAATCCCAGTGGTGTATTTGAAAGTGGGATCCCAGCCTGTCTGGGGATGGCAGGTACGTGCAGTGAGCTCTGCTTCTGGGTTTGTATGGGATTATCTAGGTGTTGCAGGTGTAGAGAAAACTCATCTTTCTAGAACTTTAAAAGTTTCATTTTGAACCAGCAGATATTCATCAGTCAGGGTAGTTCTGTCCTTCATCACGTGTATTGTCTTCATTATCACTAAGTTAGCTGTGTTGTCATGTAGGATTTTAGGGTACATGGTTTTCCTTTACCAGAACTCTGAAATATTGGATGCTGGGATGTTCTCAGTACATGAGGTGGAGGCAGGAATGGAGATGGGAGCAAAGGAATGCTCTGGGAAAGAGTAAGGTAATGTGGCAAAAGCCTTGAAGAAAGGCAAGGTAAGTAAGGCTCACGTTGCCCTAAAACAGGTAGCGGGTAGGAAACAAGATCTGGAATCATGTGCTGAATGTGTAAATATGTTCCAGGAAACTGTAGATGAACGGGCCGTGCTGTGAGGTGGCTCCATGAGAGAGCACAGCTGCTGAACGTGGGGTGCCAGCGGCAGTGCTGGTGGTTTCTGGCAGTGTCCAAAGTGTAGCAAGGATGGACCTTGATTTTTATTAGTTTGAAATCAGTCTTTTGCAAAACTCTGAAACTGTAACCCTGCGTGTCAGGCAATGGCTTAATACAGTTTAATGACCTTGTAATGGGGAAAAAATGTCTAACTTATTTTTTTAAACTCTCTTTTGAAAAGCAGTGGTCTGTATGTGGCACTTAAATTCCAGGAGAGCCCCTTTGGAACAATCCGTGTTGCTTTCTAAAATACTGTTAAGTAGAAAGCCAAGAACCAGACCACCTGATTATGTGGCTAATAGTTTTTAAAATAGAGTTGTTTTGAATTCTTATACATTATTGAAAAAAATAAACTAAAATGTGCCGGAGGGTTGAGTGAGTTAGTCTGTGCAGATTTCAGACTGTGCAAGTACGTGTAATAGCAAAATAATGGTGGAAAAGCCCCATCTTGTGAAGATGCTCCTTGATCTTGTAAGCTGGTTAGTAAACAAAAGTGGGTCTAGAAGAGGCAGCAACACCTTTTGGGCTGATCAGGACAACACAGAGACTGAATATCCCGAGAGCTGTGAAAAATTGACGCAGTTTTTATTTTTTCCTGTTGGGGGGAAGTTGTAGGAGTAAGAGGCCCCTGAACACCATTGAGCTTTCTGGTCCCAAGCACCATCTGCAGTTGGCTGGGATCAAGCACAAGCGACATGGACATCCTGCTCCCTTCCCAGAAGCTCCTTCCTTAATTTATCTTTTTCACTCATAATAGACCCATCTCACTTTGACAGTAGCTAGTGGTTGTTACTTAGAGAAAAATAAGAAGAGGGCATGCCTCAGTGTCTCTGATGACTTCTCGCTCATTTGTTGTATCTCCATCCCAGTGTTTTAACAGCCCTCACTACAGCATCTGCCATTACTTCCTCTGCTCTTTTCAAGCCCCCTTATAATCTGGCATCTGAAACATCCCATGACAATGAGTTCCACAACCAAATGACTGTTGTGCAGGAAAACATACTTTCATTTTCTGACTGATTATTTCATTGGTTTTCCCCTAATTTTTTCATGTTATGAGAAAAAAGTGAATTGTTTGTTCTTCTTCTTTTCCATTCAATTCATGTGTCAAGCTGTCTTCATGCTTCACCTCCAGTTCCAGTTGTCATTCACATACTCTTCTCTTTGCATACGGCCTGTTTTTTATCACTTTTCTAGTTTTACTACAAATGTAGTAGTAAATGATGTAAGGAAGATGTAAGGAAGGGCAATTCTAGAGCCGAATGCCATGCTCAGGGCATGGGTGAGCTGTGGATTTACAAAGCAGAATAGCATCGCTTATTTTGCTGGATTCTCTGTTCTCTCTGCATTTGTGAGAGCTGTTGAACATTGTGCTGATGTTTTCAAAGGATTACTCATGATAATGGCAAGACTTTTTTTTCTTAGTGGCAATAGCTAATTTGACCTCCACCACTGTCTGTATGGCATCAGTAGTGGTTTTCTCCGTGTATGTTACTGTGCGTTACCATTGTGGTACAAAGGCAGATGAAATTCACGGTATCATTTTGCAACACTTCACGGTAGGTTCTAGTTTTGAACAGTCATGGTTTAACCCTAGCCAGCAACTAAGCACCATGCAGCCACTCACTCACTTCCCCCCCACCCAGTGGGTTGTGGAGAGAATTGGGGGGGGGGGGGGGAAGTAAAACTCATGGGTTAAGATAAGAACAGTTTAATAGGACAGAAAGGAAGAAAATAATAATGATAATAACAATGATAAAATGACAATAATAATAATAAGAATAAAAGAATTGGAATATACAAGACAAGTGATGCACAATGCAATTGCTCACCACTTGCTGACTGATGCCCAGTTAGTTCCCGAGCGGCAATCTGTGCTGCCCAGCCAACTCCCCCCAGTTTATATACTGGGCATGATGCACATGGTATGGAATACACCTCTGGCTGTTTGGGTCAGGTGTCCTGGCTGTCTTCCCTTCCAACTTCTTGTGCCCCTCCAGCCTTCTTGCTGGCTGGGCATGAGAAGCTGAAAAATCCTTGATTTAGTCTAAACATTACTTGGCAACAACTAAAAACATCAGTGTGTTATCAACATTATTCTCATACTAAATCCAAAACATAACACTATACCAGCTACTAGAAAGAAAATTAACTCTATCCCAGCTGAAACCAGGACAAATACCCTGAAGGATTTCCCGCTATCTGTAAGGTTCTTTGCCTCTGTGTTTACTTTTACGAGCCGGTTCTGAATGCGGACCATTCACAATGTCTCATCCTCAATGACTGAAGATGGGAAAGGCCAAGACTTGAGCTTTTCTCACAGTTTGGTAAGAGCACATCAATACTAAAGGAATGGGCTGCCAAATGAATAGCAACCAGAGTGGAGCAGGGACTTCCAGCCTCTGAGCAAGCGGTGGGATAGAGGAGGTGGTTTCAGCTGGAAACAAGTGGCACAGCTCTCGGGAAAGGGGCAGAAGCAGGCTCACTGGAGGTGGCTTTAATAGCTATTTTGGGAGCTGGCTGCCATTCATGTGAGCAATGAACAACATGCTTGGATGGGAAGTACAGAAGAAATACAGGCGTTTTCCCTGCATCCCTGAGCAGCTACTGGGGACAGGCTCTTGTGATGAATATGCCTGACTCTTTGTGTTTGTTTTTTCCTCCATCAGATATAGTCAGCCACTTAAGTTGCTAAGTTAAGATATTTTCTGGAATCCAGAGGCTCCATCTGCTCCTTCAAGCACCATTGCCTCTGTTCAGTGGGGTGTTTTGTTTTGATTCAGTTAAAGTTTAATGGGAGGAGTTTGGGTAATTTCATCTCTAACCCCTAGCAGTTCAGCAGGCTGTATAGGAGGGCGCAGGACCTCTTCTAAACTTCTACAAGGAAATTCATGCAGACTGAAACAGTTTCTCATAAACAAACTAAATGTACATTGGGGAGGAAATTCATCTTTTAAAATACAAACAAGAAAAGTATGTGTACATGTAACAAGGAGTGAAGCTTGGAATGTCCAGTCCGCTCTCTGGATGGCCACTTGAGCCGATAGCGTAGTGGTAGACAAGAGTGTATGTAGCTTAAAGAAACCTTAAAAACAAAGCAAAGAAAAAAACTGATCAGTCTTTATCTTGGATAAACATTTTAATGGGAATATCTCTGTGATTTAAGAAGTTTGAAAGTCCCAACTTAAGGGATGAAGAAGTCTTAAAAAAAAAAAAAAAGTAATCATCATATCCCTATTCCAGCACCTAGTAGTAAAAATAATACTAGTAGCTGGTAGCTTAAGCGTAGAAGAATTTTAGACTTTATATTGGAAAGGAAACAGACTGAGTATTGGACATCTTGAATTTTCCAGTATGTAATAGAGGGTGTTCCTTTTGCACATGAGCTTGCGAGGTCTTACCTTGTGCCTGCAGGAGGGATGCTCTTACACAGGCAGAACTGAATGAGCTGCTTAAGCTTTCTGAATTGGTTACCCGAGTTGCTAAGCTTTGGTCTTGTGAGTTGATAGATCTTTTGCTCTTTGATTAACTACAAGATCCATTTATTGTCTTTATATAATCCTGTAGGATGGGCAGTATAGCCCACCCCTACGTTAAACCAAGGACACTGTTTTTACAAAACACAGATACCAGACTGATTTCTTGTTAGTATCAGTTGGGAATGCCAGTATTGCTACTGTGGTGCAAAGGAAATTAAATACATCCACAAAACTGCAACCTCTTTAAATATTTAGCTTGAAAATACAACACAGGATGCAATTTTTACCCAGGGCAGCTGTGTTTGGCTTTGTTTTCAAGTGCATGCAGCTCTACAGGCAGCTGCTACATAGCTGCCATAGTGAGCGCTTCATAGGAAGAATGAGTTTGGTATTCATATTCCTTTTATGGTCAGAGGCATTATTTTCACGTTTTACAAGGCATAATCTATGCCTTGTTAAGAGAGATTTAAAAAGCATTATTCCAGGAAGTTAAATTACCAAACTTCTTCTTTTTTCCGCCCTCCCTTTCCTCAAGGGACATTCCGCACTGCTCCGGTTCCAAGATACCTCTTCACGTACTGTTTGTAAACACTGCAGACTTCCCCGCTTCCCTTCGCCAAGGCATGTTTCTTCCCCAAAATGGACTGTCTAGAATAAGCTTTTGCAGAGAGCAGTGCTCTGCGTTTCTTTTATTTTCCCTTATGATGGATCTTTGTGCCATCAGAAGCTTCATTCTGCTGTTGTATTTCTCCATCTAAAAGCACTGTCAGATTTCTGTGCTAGCCTGAAGTTTCTCAGTTTTCATTTGTGGGATTTCATCCTTGCTGTTGACCCTGTGCAGCTTCTCCTTACTAGCTATAAAGTGATTTGTCCTGTATTGCACTGCTCAGGACTAACATCAATGTTAGCATAGCAAGACATCAGGGAGTTAGGGCTTTGCTTCTGACAATGCAGTGGTTGTGTCCTTCTATTGTTGTAATGGAAGTATTTTTTGTGGTATAGCTTACTTTATCATACCCTTCTAATAAATGCAAGTATGTAGTGTTATCACCTATTGTGAAAAAGATGCAGCAGTAAAGGCGTATTGTTATTTTCTTTCTGTTGAACTTCGGCAGCTTCATGAACTATGCCACCTTTGACTTCACTGAGAACTGTTACCTCTAAAGTATAAAGTGGTAATAAAGTCTACATTGATTTTAAGAGTGGGAAAATACCCAAATTACTGCTTTCATTCTCTTTCTTAATCAAACTCAGATTTCTACCCCAAAACAGCTTTGTTTGCCAGCTTAGTAGATGCCATGTTTCTAGTTTTTGTGCGTATTTTCCCTAACTCAAACTGTCACCTAGCAATTACTTTTTGTCATGGGATAAGGTTTAAACAAGTATTTATTATGGTGGGTTTTGCCTATTTATGAAAAGAGCTGAGTGTGCCTTTGTTTATCTTGTTTCTGTATGTACTAGAAACTAGGTTTTACCTGGCTCCTCCACCCAGGAGTTTGGGCAGTTATCATGACAGCGACACCGTGAGAGCCAAGAACACAAAAAATCAGAAAGTGTCACGTAACACACTCTGTTACCAGAATAAATCTGGGTACACATTTATGGACAAGTCTCCTGTAACCAGTATTATTTAGGGTGAGCGAGCAATAGTACACCCCAGGTCCCTGGTAGGTTTGTATCAAAGAAAGAGCTGTGCTGGCATCTCCGCCCAGTTACTGCTGTACGTGATAACATCCCCTTGCTTCTGGAGATGAAATCTATATGCTGTAATTTACGTGTGTGCTGGTACGGACGGAGGGAGCTCTGCCCCAGCTACCCTGCTCTGCTCCCTTCCCTTGGCTGTTTGTGCAGCTACGTAGTGGGGCAGTGGCTGGAAACCAAACTTTCTGTTTTAAGGCATTTTTAGTTTTGTTAGATTGACTTTCAGCAGTCATTCCCAGCAATCATCTTCCTGTTTTACTGCAGGATTTTTGATCCTCTGCAGAGCAAGCATGTTCCCGACTGGATTTTTAAACTCTAAAGCCATGATTTAACCTGATTTTTGAATCCCAAGCATCTGATTTCCAGGGTCAGTTCGGCAATGCCACTTGCCAGACTCACCAAGAGATAAGTGCTCTTTGCTCTTAATGCAGGTGCGTGAATGGCAAAGTCTCACTTAATGATAAAGTCTCTTTTGCTGTTTTATTCAGTAATGTCATGATTTCCCCTACCCCTTACCTTTCTAATTTGCTTCACTTAGAAACATTAAAGCTCATTAATGAGCTCCGACTTGGGATGAGGGGGTTTTTTTGTTATTGCTAGTGCACTTATAAAGTTACTTGGAGGCTTTCTATACAGTAAGGTGTTCTGGCATGTTTGAGCTAGACTTTCCTTTGCCTTCTCCATAGGAAGAGTGCCAAAGCTATTATGGAAGCAGAGTTAAATCATGCAGCAGGTTACTTAAACAATGTCTGTTATGTACTCCACTGTGTAACAGAGGAAAAAATCATGTCATTATTCCCTCTAGATATTAAAACCTAGTTCAGCTCAAAGATGATCCATTTGGAAAGCAAGCAGCTCCCTTTCTAATATCATCAGTGGGTGCTTTTTCAATACCCTGTATAATTTAGGACTGAAAGCACCTGCCTTCTCAACCAGATGTACAAGGCACTGAGGCATGACAGGCTGAAACCCAGGCACTGGAATGCCCTCCTGCTGAGTTATTTCTTTAGCCATAATCGACAATCACTATTTATCTGCAATCAGACTTCATACTGCCTTTTCTGTATAGGCCTGGTGAGACTGAAAAGCATTAGGAAAACTTGTTTTTGAACCAGTGACAGTAGCAATGTCAGTGCGTGCGTGCAAACCAACAAAGTCTCACATCTCTGCAACTGGACATCTCTCTAATGCCTATAAGAGCAGAAAAAGGGCTTGATACAAAACAGTAAGGGCTCTATTTCAGTGCAAAAGTTGGAAAAAGAATATGAAACATGAGCCGATTAGCTGGGTCTCAAAATACTTGAAGTATCTAGTGATTGTCTGCACAATAGTTCTTCATGATATTAGCCTGACAAGGCCAACCTTGGTGACAGCCAAGGGGCCATACATTTCTTGAAATAATTAAGCAAAAATTTCTCACACATGGCTTCTCCCTGAGAATGTGGCCTTATCAGGTTTCAATTTTATTTTGGTTTTGTTCTGCATTACAGCTTGTTCTTCCCTGCTTGAGGTTGGTTGTGGGGGTTGTGGCAGGGGAAGCTGAGAGGGAGAGAATAGAGTACGCTTCATTTATTTTGGAAAAATACATATGATTTGCAGACGAACAACTACTCCGATACATTTTTCGTTACTATTTCTGACTGTAGCTCTAAATGAAGGTTATATTAATAATAGATCTGATGCTCTGCGCTCAAGTGTTGAGGTATTTCAATGATCAGTATTCTAGAAAGTCCTTTGTTTTTAAGAACAAACTTAAATGATGTTGATGTAGAAACTGAAAAGGATTGTTATTCACTGAAATAATGAGAATAGGCTTTCTTGTTGTTAGATAAGCAGGTAACTTTTTGTCAGTGGTAGTCAGCAGTGACAGGGAATAGCTTTGCGCCATCTTTCTGGTGTAAAGCCACTGGGAATTTTGATGGAAGACATGCAACCGTGATCCAGGGCAGCAAAGCTGCTCAGGTCACCATAGGAATGCCCAGGTATTTCTGATCTGGTTTAAAAAAAAAGCAATATTATTAAAATGGCTGCATGTGCTGTTTGAGGGCAGCCTTTCCCGTAGGACATATCTCCTCATGTTAGTAACATGGCTGGATTAACTGGATGAAAGAGGATCTTTTTTGAATCTTGGTTTGGAGCGTGAAGAGAAATAAATAAATATTTGTTTATTTTGAGGCTTGGAAAAATGAATTTGCTGCTTACATCTCCATTCAAACTCCTTTCTTGTTTGCATAACTTCACAGAAGGTTGAGTTTGCAAAAAGCAGCCAGTGCTTTCACCCCCTCAGGTGGGATTTTCTGAGCAGTTCAAGATGATAAAAAGGCAAGATGCTGCCAAAAGGCAAGGTTTAACTTCCCCTCTTCATCCCAGTCATGGATTTCCACCCGTTCTTTCGTGCCAGCACTAAAACCCATATACCCATGTGGCCATCAGAAGGCTAGTAGGCACTAGGCTTGATTTTTTTGGACTAACTATGCAAGAGCTGGTGCAGGAGGGAGGGAGGACGGACATGAGGCCAGGAGATGATAGATCGGTCTGAGTTGTCAGCAGGCAGGACTTGGACAAGCTTAAAATGAATGTGGGGCTCCAGTTGTAATGCCAATGAAAGTCAGCTTCAGCAACAGCCAAGCTACTGGACTGTGTCCTAGAAAAAAAGAAAAGTGAAACTCTTCTCCGGCTGTTCGGAGATTTATTTAAAGGGCTGTTCAGTAGCAGAACCACCAGTGCTGGGGTATGGTGATGCCACCTTTTGAAAGGAAGCTCAGATCTCCAGCTCCTCAGAAGGGTGCCTTCCTGGACACAGCTGAATGTGTGGATAGCCACCGCAATACTCTAGACAACCACTGGTAGATAATCCTGGCAATGCTTTAAGGTCTCTGTGACCTCTGTGGGAGCATCAAAGGCTCGCTGTAGTGTGACAGTGTGTTCAAGGGCAGAGAAGT
The DNA here is from genome assembly GCF_026419915.1 of Harpia harpyja. NCBI lineage: Eukaryota > Metazoa > Chordata > Aves > Accipitriformes > Accipitridae > Harpia > Harpia harpyja. The sequence continues at coordinate 19,269,929 of NC_068953.1, read as the reverse complement.
TTACACAAGTCTACAGAAGAAGCTGTAGAAACACTTCAGCTTGCTATTCCAGCATCAGGAAAGAAGTAAGGAGGCTGAAAAATTAATCCTTATTTACTCTGATGTTACGTGAAAGATAGTTCCTCTTTTGATACCTTGAAAGTTAGCACATGGAAATAATTTATTGCATCATTTCATAGTAGCTGTCAAAACCTCTCAGTAGCTTCAAACTTAGTAGCTTGAGAAGGTCACGGGACACTCACCACTTGGCATGCACTTCATGGTTTTTATTGTTCCAGAGGAACTGTTGCAGGGAAATCTGGTAGAGCAAATGTAATAATAGATCCAGAAGCATTCACTGAATACAAATGCTAAGCTGTGCTTTTCTCTTCAAAACAAAGTAAACACAATCATCTCTTCACTTTCTCTCTTACAACTTAGTCCTTTTTTTTTTTTTTTTTTTTGAGTTCAGAATTCTAAATTGTTGTGTCTAGAGGTATGCAATGATTGCCTTGGAGATTTTGAGAGCTTATGCTAGTGATCTGTTGACCCATTGTCTATGGAATGTAGTAATACACAACCTATGTGTGTATAGGATTTGTGCTGTTGAACCCATCATCTCGTTGCTGTTTTGATAACCTTGCATCCTTCCTAAATGAACAGAAATCCAAGGAAGTTGGGTTGCTTAGTTTGGGGTTGTTCAGTTAACAATGTGTCTTGGCTCCAAAGGCTGGAGTTGGTATCATTCAATCAATTCTTCTATTGTGGCAAGTTAATGTATAGTTTTGACAATTACTTTGAACACCTTTCAGCACAGCTTCACTGGAAGTATGGCCAGTATCTCCCTGGTCCACTGGAGAAGCCCCTGGCATACAAAGACCTGGTTATTCATTTATTGTTGCCCTTTTGCCACAGTCACTTGCCAGGACACTTGCAGAATGACCCCGTCATTGATCTGATTTCTTTGGGGCTGCATGGTGGTAACAAGAAGTTGGTCTGAAACAGAAAACAGGACATTGCTATTCCAGTGAAGAACTGAGGAGATGATCTGAGTTTTCCCTTAAAATGAAACCAATTTCAAATGGGCTTGTTCCTATCCATCAGTTCTCCCAGTATGTTTGGACCCACTCACCCAGCTCAACAAAGTAAGAAAGGAATGGGGGTCCCAAAGGTACTATGTACATCCTTAGCAGATTTCAGGAGAATTGGCGAGTGAGTGAATAACGGGGGCCCAGCTGTAGTGTTTCCATCACAGACAAGGTTGGAGGAGCTCGAGTCGTCATAGATGGTCACCTCAACCATCAAATGCCGACGAGGTCGGGGTGCTGGAGGTGGTCGGTTCGCACACAGCTCTAAGCAAGCCATGGTGGCCTGGCCGTGTGGTCCAAGAACACCGGATGCAACGGGAGTAGGAATGTGAAGTGTAAGGACTAAAAACTGGGGACACAGGACACAAACCTGCAGTGATTCTGTTTCCATCATTCCTGCAGTACAGGGAGCTTGGATTCTTAGATGCTGATTAGGATGAAATTGGTCCCATCTAGGGCTGTATAAAACTGCTGAGTATTCTACTCCATTTTCTCCCCTTTTTTGCCTTTTTTTGGAGGGATGGGGAGTAGGATTAGGTTCAAGTACTGTTAAAGGCTCAAGTACCGGGGGACCCTGCAGAAAATGAAGTACTCAGAAGGATAGCCGTTTTCAGTAAGTGGATTTAATCAAGCATAGATAATGGGGAGTTAGACCATCTTTGAAAATCATGATGTGTGTCACATAAAAGGATTGGAGACTTACTGTTATAAGTTTATTTAAGTGAAGAGAGATTTGGCTTCTTATGGATTTGAATCTTTCTAGGGACTATTGGCATGGAAAATTAAGAGGGATTTTGCTGGGGAGGTGCCTGGAGGCATTGACTCCGTCTTGGTCATATTTATGCACACAAAAAGAACCAGAAACAGGATTGTTAGCCCCTCAAACTTCTCCAAGGCATTGAATAGAGGCTTGTGTTTCACTGAGAGAAAGCAGGATGTCATCTGCTAAAAAAGCAATTTTATATTCTTTATCATAGGTTGTGATGCCCTGAACCTAATTTAAGGCTTTGAAGTATTCTGAACCTACTTGCATTATCACCAAATCCCCGCCAGTTAATATGTTCAGGGAAAGACACGTATCTTAAAAGAAATAGCCATGCGAGGAGCCGTCCCCATGATAGCTGAGACTTTCATGCAGACATTGCAAAGCGTAATCTAAAACTTCCTTGGCTGCAATTAAGTAAATCTTGTGTCCTACAGCAGTGAGATAATATCACCACAGAAATGCTTTTTAAGAGTTTCCTGTTTCCATTATGTTCTCAATCCCCATGGGATAATATTCTCATTCACTAAGTCCTGGGCTGTTAAAAAAATAATAATTAAAACAGGTGTGAGTCAATGGGATTCCCCAACTTTTGTTTGGTTTTTGCTTAAGGAGCATTACAACATGCATGGTTTATTTGAGCAGTCTGGGGAGATGCCGGTGTTTTGCACGCAGTTGGGTGAGCCCAGAGACATGAGAGTCTGGCGAGGGAAAATGTGGATTCTCAGCATGCACATCCGACCCTTTTATTCTGTACTTTGTCTACATTGGCAGAGGTTTTCCCCCTCTCTGTCCCATCACTCTGTTTGTGTTTTGGCTCCTCTTGCCAAGGAAGTGGTGTCTCATGATGAGCACACCAGCACCTCATACGCATGGATTCAGTCCCAGCTCTGCTCTGATTCAGTGCAACTTCCAGCAAATGACTTCACGTGCCTCAGTTTCTCCAGCTGTAATGAATGCCAACCAAAAACCAGAGCATAAAAATAATGCAGCATTTCCCAAATCTCTTTAACCCGCTTTTGTGTGTACCCCTGGGCTCACTACCCAGCTTGGGAGCCATTAGCTCACCCTTCAGGAGGCATTTTGAGCTTCTCCAGTGAAAGCTGTTGGACAAGTGAAACCTTTATGCAGCTATCCGGTTGCAGATGATGTCTGATTCTCCAGATGAACCTAATCCACAACCGAGTGGTTTGTCTCCCTGATCTGCTGGAGACACTGCTCTGAAGTGTGTTTTAGGAGACCACTGTGTTTCTAAGGGCATTTTGGGTCTGCTGCTCCCTCCTAGGGAACAGGAGAAGGAGGAGAAAATGGTCCATAAAATTTCCATTACTCTGAAAAGCAGAAACATCTGTTGGAGACTGCAAGTGAGGTTGGAAGTGGTATTTACCAGCAAGAAGCTGGCATCTAGTCTGTTCAGACCCTCTGCAAAATAACTCTTGCTTCCTCCCATGGAAAATAATGTGAAGGAATCTCTGAGTCAGGATCTGCCCCAGGCACTTAAAGGCAGCAAACTCTGCGCTTCTTAGCCAGGCTGTTCTGCATGTACGTATGTACATGGTGCATATGCCTGTGCTCTGAACGAGGTGCATCTCATGAAATCACAGTTCAACAATGAACTGTTTCTAATAACAAGTCTTACATAAAGTCAGCTGTTCTGCATCACACATTTTGGGTTTAGAAACTCAGCTCTTTAAAGTAGAGTTTCAGAAAACAAGCTGGTGGGGTTTGTTTGTTTGTTTTTTAAAGGAGGGAATTGGAAGAAGTGGCAAAGTTCCCAAGATATCCAGAGACCTATGGTCCCTCCATTCTCAGGAAAAACATGTGTTAGGGAAAGGGGAATGGCCTACTTTCTAAGACAGTGCCTTGGGTCTACATGATGCTTGTTTACTCCGCATGTAGCCCACAACTGCCTCTTTCATGGTAATTTTGGTGCTAGAAGGGCAGGCACCTTCTCTGTGATTGCAGAGCTGCCCTGTGAGAAGCTGCTAGCAGGAGTTAGAGGTCTTCAGTGCAGCCAGTTCCCTTTTCCTCATGTTATTCCAGACGATGGAAGCGTCCTGCTGCCCCGGCTGCGTGAGCTTCCCAGTGTTATTCTGGACCCCATTAAATCAGCCTTCAAATATGGAGAAATGAACTGCACCTGGATGAGTCAAATGTCCACATATGTTTTAAAGGAACGAGAAGTACCTGTCTGTCTGAGGTAGGTATCTGTTTCTCCTCGGTTTGGTCCTTCACCAGACCGCAGGTAAGACCAGGTGAGCTCTGGGTGCCAACCAGAGCAGGCTCCCTTGGTAAAGGGGCACGAAATCTAGAGGCTGGAAGCTACTGTATACAACCTCCTCCCAGTACCATCCTCTCCGGCCAGTGGGGGTCTTGCATCCCTAACTGACTGCAAATTTATCATATAAATTATGGTAGGAAGGCAATTATCATCTTTGGCTTTCATCGCAGGATGCTTGGCCAGCTGCTTCTTCCAGTCTGTTTTATTGTGGAGCATCTCATTAAAAAGCAAGGGGATTTAAATGGTGGTTTGAAAACCAAGGGGCAAGAAAGGCTTTTCTGTGTCATTGTGGTGCAGCATTTCATAGTTACAAGGCACTTCATTTGTTCAAATCCCTACCTTGCTCCAAGAGACTTGATGAGTAAATGAGTCACAGTGCATGCTGAGCAGAGGCTGGTCCTAGGCTGTGAGATTGGCTGCTTTTTGGAATTAAATTAATTGTGAGCTCTATGCTTATACTGAGCTGGCTACCTGTAGTATGGTTTGATTTAACAGGTTATTTCCTTGGCTTTGTGTAAATTGTTTTGGGACCTGATTCTGTGCGTGCTACTGCTTCCCATGCCATGAGACATTATCTGAAGAGTTGTCTTGACTTACCCACCCGAGCACAGGAGGGCATACGGATGCTGAAAGTGCCAGGGAATGAGCCCATGTCTGTGACAAGATCCTGATTCCCCTGCCTGGTGCTGATGCAATGCTTTCAATCTGGTTTTCTCCCTTCCACCTGTGCTGCACAGCTGGAGAGTGGTTTGAGGTTGCAATTGTTTAGGGGGTTATGTGTGTCCCTCTCAAGCATCCAGACTGAGCGCTGTCAGATACAACATCCTAGGCTAAACCATTAGTTTGACTATACATGGCATTTCTTTCTGTCCTCTTGCCAGGTTTTCTTCTGAGAATAATATATGTACATTGCAATGTTAGCTAATGATGCCAAGGACTGCTGGAGAAACTCTTGCAAATGACCTGGTTTTTTGTGAGATAATCTGTGGGTTATTAAAAAGACATATATTTAAAAATCCTAAAGTCAACAGATTTGCATGAAAAATTGTCTGCCTTGTCTGGCTTACTTGACGCTTTGGCTGTCTCAGAACAGATGGGACAGTATCCAGCTGTGGGAAAGGAAATACATTTAATGTTCATATTGTGGTCATTGAAATGTGAGGGGTACCAACAGGCTCATAAGGAACCATTGAGAAAATCCCCAAAGCCTATCAAAGCCTAGGTTGCATAATTTTGACATAACAGTGCTGCTCAGAGTAGCTGTGCTAAGTCTAATAGCTGTCCAGGCTGTTCTGTCCTGTCATGAAAGATTAGGTTTGATTAAGACCAGTATGTTTCAAGAAATCATTTGTCCCTGCAGATCCATGCAGGATGTTCTTGTGGGCTTAAAGAAGAACCTCTGAGGAAGCAGAAAGCCAGCCGTTTCTGGAGGGGAAAAAAACCCGAGGGACACGGACTGGATTGAAAAGAAAAAAGACCCTCAACTGTCCCTAATTTTCATTAATGTTACTGGTAAAAGAGATTTCCTCCTCTGGTGGGATCAATCACTTATTGCCCTGGTGAGTAGGAGTTGCTTTGGGTGGCTTTGGCCATGCGGTGCTTTCTTGAAAGAGTAGAACTGACGCCAAATAATTCCTTCTGTGCAAGAAAACCTAGAGGTGAATTAAAAACTGGCAACAGCTTCTTCTGTACCACTCTGCTGCCTTCTCACAGGGAGTTTTGGCAATGACAGGAACAGCCAGGACCAGAAGAGTCCCTTATTGCTGCATGCTGGAGAGTGCTTGAAGCTCTGCTCGTCTGATGCTAAGGGCTGAACTGGCCCTGCAGCATGGAGGGCAGCTCCCTTACTGCAGCTTTCTTCCAGCCAAGTAGGGTGCCCTGTAGTATTTCATAGCTTCCCTCTTCTTAGGATATTTTTCCTCTTTTTGCTTAGAGATAAGCCTGGATTTACCCCTTTCTGACTCTTGATAAAATTGACCTATGGACCATCTTAGCTGTGCGTAGCGGGCAGAACAAAAGCTCTGACCTGAAAATCTTGAGTGTTCAGATCCACCTCCAAACTCCAGAGCTTGAGCCTATCTCCACTTTTAATTATACCAGACCATTCCCATGTGCCTTTGTAAGAGACACATCCCTTCATATCTGTATCTGCTTTAAAATTATATCAATTGCCATTTTTCTAAATCCCTCTATCAAAGAAATCCTCTCCTCTCCCTACTAAATCTCTTGCACTTGGAACTCCAGGGAACAGAGCAGATGCAGTTTGATGCCCTCATCCAAACTAATGATTTGTTTCTGGCCGAGAACATGTTACCATCAAGGCGTTTTAATATTCTGCAGAATTTAGTGGAGGCCAATAGAGTGGGAGGGGGTTAGATGCTCTGCCTTTGCCAAGATGTTTATGCAGCAGGAATGTTATTTATGTAAATCTGGAAGCACTCTTGAAGCGATAGCCTTGCTCTTGCATCTCAGACTTTTTTCATTAAGTCGTTGATCTTCCTTCAAACCCCCTCCCCTTTTTTCTTTTAATATAAAATATCCCTCTGAAAACCTAAAACTCGAGCATGAAAAATGCTTGGGGAAAAATATTTACTGCACAACTGCTCCAAACTACCCACATTATACAGACCACGGCAATTTCTTGAAGAATGCTGGGGTAACAACTGCCTGGTTCAGGGTTTCACATATCCTCTCCCCCTCTTCTCCAGCTGCCTCCTTTCTCCTTGTAAATGAAGTTATTGCAGGCTCCAGCATCTGACTGTCCTCTTTAGGGTAAGCCTGTTTCACCTAAACAGGCCATGCACAGACACTACATTAAAAAATAAAACTTGGAGAAAGTCCTAATTGCCAAAGTATGTGCACTAGGGACAAGTACCACTCCTCATCTTCAAGTTGTTCTTTTCTCACTGGTACAAAGCCCTGCAGAGACCGTGTTTCTTGTGTGAAGCAACCAAATTCTGGCAAAACTTAGTTTGTTCTCCTGAATTTTTTGGAAAGACTTGCTCTCCTTGTAAAGTTTTTAACATGTTTTATAAATTTCCTGCCCATAAATAGCATGATAAATAAGTGCCGCTCACAGCTTTGTCACTTAAAACCTAACATGTAATGAGAAAGTTTGGCAGCATGGATTGAAGGGCACAAGGCGGACATCTATGAATGTTTTTTGTGGTAGGAGAAATCAGGCAGAACCCAAGTGTCAGAGCAGGGCAGTGTTGGCCATGGTATGGCCTGCTGGATGCTCACTGTATATATCCATGTGACATGTAGCTTTTGGGGTGAGGAGATAGGGATGCAAACTCAGTGAATGAGGTGGCGGCAGATAGAGAAAGCCTGAAGGAACGTGTTGCTCAGAGATCAGGGTGTGTATGAAACTTCACAAATTCAGTCTTACCCACCTTCCCTGGAGGGACACAGGCAACAAACTTGCAGAAGCACTTCTCCAGAGCCCTGTTATCTGTCCTGAAGAGCTTTAAAAATATCTCCAAAAAGGCTAATGGCAATTCTGCATCCCTGTGTAGATACACTGTGAAAGATCACCAAAGCTGGTGATGCTGTGACCTGCTCAGTTCACCTTCAGGCGCCCAATGAAGCTCCCACTGCACGGAAGAGGCTTCCAGGGCAGAATTATTTTGCGCGCCATGGAAATCAAGAGCTGTAGTGAAGTGGATGCTGTGTTTCAGGTATTTGAATGTGATGATTCCCACATAGGAACACGCGTCCAAAATTGTTAACTTGTGTTCTGCATCCTGTGTCATTGCTGGAGCAGCTAGCAGGCCGCTGATGCCACGTGTTAATATAGTATGTGCAATGAAGCAGCAAGTGTGATAAGCAACATGTTCCTGCAAACCGATAACGTGAACCATGCGTGGCTGGAAGTGAGCAAAGACTGAAATACCCTGGGAAATAACACTGATCAATAATGTTGCCAGTTGCTAGGGTTAATGGGGAGTTTAGCTCATACGACTGTGATTCCTCATTTAATGCAAAACTCCTTGCTTGGCATGTAATTCCTGTGATTATTGCAGATAATTGACCTCGCTTATCTTTTGGGGATTTGCATTATCTGCACTAGCAGCACAATTTGACCATATCTGATCCTCTCAGAACCCCAGCCAATCCAATGGCAAAATATAAACATCTGCCTGGAAACTATTTTTGAAGGGCATATATGGTAATGATGGTGATTCAAAGACAGAAGAAATGCACCTACAGATAGCACGGCTGGCAACCCAGACCACTACCTTCTGCCTCTTGCTCATGGATTCTTCTGAGTATAGCACGTTTATGTAATGTACAGTAGTAGCAAAGGCGGTGAAACAACTCATGACAACAAGCCAAATATTAATGCTTTTTTAACAGAGCAACTCAAGCACTTTCTGAATGCTGGGGGAAACAGAAGGAAGCTGTTTTACAGTCAGCACCTGACCACAGTAAGGCCATCATCATCCAAGTTTGTCCAAAGCTGAAAGAGCACAGGGAAACATCTTGAATCCCCCATTAATTAACTCTCTACGTTTTTGCATCCCAAGCCATCTGAGATGGCTGCTTTCAGCAAAGGAGGAAAGAAGTGCTATGGGCCGGACCCATGGAAGTTGGCAGATTATACCAGATGTGCATCTGCCTTTAAGCTCCAGCTGTAAAGCTAAAATTAGCTTTTAGAAAAGAATGTTAAAAGCAACCAAGATGCATTTTTTTTATTGCACATTTTCTTTTGTCATGTATTTTGTTGGGTTTTTTTCTTCTAATGGTAGGTATGAGACCAATTATCTGCATTTTCTCCAAGCAGTTGTTACTGAGGTTTACTAACATCTGGAGTTTGACCTAGACCATCAGTGTGTGGCACTGGTAGCAAACAGGATTATGATGTGGCAAGGGGACATTCTTATGTGCATAAAGAATTCTTGGACTCCTTCCTGCTAGGGATGCTTGGATCCCTCAGAGATGGGTGTGGGGTTTATGAGGAGGGGGAGGAGGGGTTAGTTGCTGGTTTTTGAGTCTTGATGGGTAACACCCTACCCGTGGGGCAAATAGCAGGCAAATCAGAACCAGGAAGTGATGTGGCACATGCACATGAAAAATGATGGGTGGGGAATGTTAACCAAACTTGAAAGGAACTTGGGATAGGTGCCAGGTCATGTTCTGGTTCAAGCCCTTTGCTTGGCTCCTAGTTCATCTCAACTCAGTGGTCCACTCGGTAAAACTTCCAAGAAGATTGATGCAGTGAGGGGCAGGAAGGAAGTCTCTCATTGTTTTTGTTTTTAAACATAATTTGCACCAGGACATAACGGGGGTTGTCCGTTGGACAATTGCTTACTCATGGCTCTTGCATTGCTCAGCACCCTTCCTACTCTCTATCATGCAGTTCATCTCGAAAGCAGCTAATGCTGTCAGCGTGTAGCGCTGATGTGATAGGGAGGGTTTCTAATGTATGCTTGTTTTCTTCAGTGCAGTCTAACAGCAAGAAATTACTCCAGGAGCCAGTGCTCAGCCAGCAGCTCTAACACTTCCCAAGTTTTAAGTGAAATCAGGAAGTGGCTAGGCTTGGAAAATCACAGAGGTCACCTGCTGCCCTCTCTGGTCATTAAACTTCATGAAGGACAGCAGGTTCCTCTTAGAGTTTGATGTGCAATTTTCACTTCAGTATGGCTCCCTTGTCTTTGTAGCATGGTATCCTGTAGATACCCAATAGTATCAGTCTTCTGTGCTAGTCTAGCCATGATCTGATAAAGATCCAAGTTTAGGGGGATGGTGGATCTCAGATGTATTTATATGTGCCTGGTTGTGAGCCCTGAAATCAATCTGTGCTGGATCAGATCTTTTCCAGCTTCTTCATATGAGAAGTCCAGTCAGCCCTGACATCACCCTGGAATGACCAGACCACAGCAGCAGTGGTCAAGCCCTGCATCCTCTCCTGAGACGCTGGGCTTCAGGAGGCAGGAGGGCCTGTAAGAGGTGTAGGACGAGGATTCCTGCGTTTCACGTGAGATCCTGTCCCACCACAATAGCTTTATTGACCTACCACATCATGTGAGAGGTGCAAAGCGACCATAGCATGAGACAGGGTTTATCTTTTGAAGGTAATTATTCAGCAGAACCAAAGACTGTGGATTAAAGAATGTCCCTCAGGAAATCCTGAGTATCTGAGCCCAGGAAACTATTAGATATGATTTGATGAAATAATTAAGAAAATATGCCTGGTTTCCTTCAGTGAAACATGCAAGCCATCTCTAAGTGCTCATTTGTTATGTAGAGATTTTACTCCTTGAATCCTAATTTTTCACAGCTGTAAACAGAAGACAAAGGGTGGTGGAAAAAAACCAGTCTTAAGTAGGAAGGAAGAGGTGTGTGATCAGAAAACCTTTGGCAAGTTAAGAGGATTAAGAAAGGCCCCAATGTTCTGATTTTAAGTTCTCTGAGTTGGACTAACATCATGGATTAGATTTGGGTGGTTAAGAGGAAGAAAATACCTCATTAAAAAGAAGCAATTGGGTTTAAAGTTGTTGTAAGACAATGGCTGAAACAGCTCAACTGGAATGGTCTCGCTTGCTTAATTCTGGGGTTGTGTGTGTGTGTGTGTGTGTGTGTTTTAATGCCCTCCCCCACCTCTTCACTCCCAGTCTGAAAGCCTGCAGGATTTGCTTTAAAATATATTACTTTCTTTTCTTCTCCTCTCCTGGTATTGCTGTATTTGGGCCGTGTCACGCTCAATAGTGAAGCTGGGCTGATGTTGGGATCTAGGAAACCTTTGCTCTGGGGGCTGTGGATGCTGAAAAGTGGCACTGAAAAAATAAGAGACTAGTCTTATTTTTATCCAATTATTTCAAGTCCACCTCTTCCTTTACGAAAGTAATGTTGGATTTTTGCACCCTTACTCTTTGCAAGGTAGTAAACGAGTGGTAATTAAGCAGACAACCATTGCAGTGGGATTAAACTCTGCAGTTGAGAAGAGGACTCGGGGCTGAACTCTGCTGTCCCTTTCTCAGCTGAAGCTTTCTGAAAACACCCACCAGCAAAATCGTGGGAAGATCAGAGGGCCTTCATATTTTGGAGAAAGAGTGGGATAAATACTGATCTGAAAGAGCAGGAGCAAGCAAGGTCAGCGCAGCAAGAAGGCAGCCAGGAGGTTGTAGGGTGGTAAACAACAAAGCAAAAAAAAAGCAAGCTGTCTGTGACAACCCTTCCTAAGAAATCACCTGAGAACCATTTAGTGCTGGTTGAAGGTTCATGTGGCAAGGTTGCCCGTGATTTAAAGCTCACAGGTGACTCGTTGACAAGTGTTTACTTGTTCTTGGAAGCCAACAGAAGAGTTGAGAGTGCCATGGCTTTGCAGGTGCAAGTCCTGTCAGCATCCTCCCAAGTGGAGCTCCATCCAAGGAGGAGATTAGTCCAAGAGGATGTCAGAAGATGCCATAACCCTCCTTGGTTAAGCAGGTTTGGGTTTGAAAGGGACTTGCGCTCTTCCCGATGGCAATGCGCTCTGCCAGCAGCGCCGGTAACCAACTTTCATTGATGTGTGCAGGACCCTGTTCGCTTGGACCATCTTGCTGTTACCTCGGCTGCCTTCTCTTGCGCCTGCCCTCCAACCAGGCAGATTTTTTTCATTTTCATGCTAAAAGCAGAGCAGTTCCTCTGAGAGCAGCTCTCAGCCATAGTATCTTGCCAATGGAAAAAGTGACACTAAAAATAAACTTGTTTCGGAAAGAAGCAAAGGCAGCTTCCAAAAATCCCAAACTAAAAAGAAAAAGGAAAAAAAAAAAAAACCACCACCACCACCCCAGTCTAGACAGCTGTACTAGGTGGAGGCAATAACAACCAAAAGGAATAAATTAAACTGTGGTTAAGGGGAGAATTTGTCTCCCCTGATTGCAAGGCAAAAGAAACCCAGTTCCTTGTTTGTAGAAAGAGATGTTTGGGAATTTCTCAGGCCAGCTGAGGGCCTATTAGAGTGATGTGAACTGGAAATGGAGTTAGAGGGCTTTGGCTGGTTGCGTGACCCAACTTCAGACCACACACAATACACAAGGCTTTGACAAGGCAGCGAGTAGTGGTAGGTGGCAAAACCGTCTGTTATTCCACTGAAGAACAAAATGGACTTCTGCTGCGTGGCCTCGGCACCATCTGTGGTGGCGACAGACGGAGAAGCGAGTCTCTCTCCTTCCAGATGTCTACCTCTGGTTCTCAAAACTGCCCAGCAGCTATAGCTGTATCAGTAATTAATAGATGCAAGTTGTGACTGTGGTTTTAAAATCCGTGAGGTGGTGGATTTCCCCTTTTTATCCTTCCAGTTGTGAGCAAACCGAAGGCTGGGTCCTGCCAGTGCTCTGGGTGGGTTCTGCTGGTTTTAGTTTCATGTTATTCCTGGGTGTTGTGGCTGCACAATTCGCTAAGGGGTTTGTGCTTTTTCTGTGTCCTAAAGCTTATGTGTATGTATGTGTGCCACACAAACTTTGACTTCTTTGCCAGTTATTTGATTCAGTGTGGGCAGGATTTCATCCTGTGTCAGTGCTCACAGAGACTTCAATGGAAGAACTTTACCATATTTGTTTATTTTTTAACTTCTAAGGGAACAACTGAAAACTCGTCTAAAGAAATAGCCACAGTCGTATTCTCAGTCGTCTTTGTCCTCTTAATGAAATCTGTCATTGGTCTGCGTATGATTTGTCTCGTAAAAATGAAGTATCTTTTCAAGAGTGGACATTTAAAACATAGAAAGGAAATCTAAATGTTTCTGTTTTAGGAACTGTACCTGGAGCCTGCCGGGGCATTGGTTCCCATCCCATATCACATGTAGCAGAGGGAGGACATGTGGGGTATCACACTTCGAGTCTTCTGTGCTGGAAATCGGCAGCTGACAGAGAAAAATGAGGCCAGCTTGTCAACTTGTAGTCATTCAGGGTCGCCCAACATTTGATAAAAGCCCCAGTGTTTGCCCTGGTGTCCAGACCAAATTCCAGTTTGCTTATTAAGGTTTTTCCTACATGAAACTCATCCCATAATTTCAGCTGAAACCCGGATTTTTCTTTGCTTTTCCTGCAGCCTTGCACTGCAGATGGGCTGCATTTCAGTGGTAAACAAAACGTGGGGTTTTTTGGTGTGACCAGTTAGTAAAATAGCTCAAGTACACTGACATCCAGCTGGAAAAAAGGGTTTTCAGTTGGCTTATTTATTCACTGCTTGCAAGTTTCCTCTTTTAATTGAATTATTGTTTAACAATTGGGTTGTTACTATTTAAGGTAGTAGTTAGCTGTTTATAACCAGACACATATAGCCGATGAAATTCCAGTACCTTGGCCCAGCAGGTATCTGGTTTAATATCAAACCCGGCTGAGAATACATGGAGTGTCGTGGTATTTTCTAAGCCCCGATGAGGGCATTGCTGGCACAATGGGTGATTGCAGAGGTTAAACTCAAGGAGTTTAATGCTCAGAGAGGTTCACTGAAGTATCCCTGTCCATGGGCTTGCTTCCCGCTTGCGGTCTGCGGCAGGCTGGGTTTGTTTGCTTGGGTCCTGGTAACACCACATAAATGGTTTGGGTTGGTTTTGGCTTGTCTTCTTCCTGTGTCAGGCAGGTTTTAATAAGCCGTGTTGGGGGTTTAGCCTGCCTTCATAAGGAAACGAGCCTGACGTGAGCACACCATCTACATCGGTTTATGTTCCTTTTCCCCAGAGATACCTTCTGCACCTTATGGCCTGCAAAATACCTGCCAGTTTTTTGAAAGCAGTGGGCTAGGAAGAGGCAAGAGGCGTGTGTTAACATCCCACTGAGGGACCAGTCAAGCTGTCGCTGCACCCTGTTGTGAAATGCCAGGGAGCAGGCGGGGAGGGAGACATCGTGGGTGCTCCAGCAAAAGAAGCTTTACTTAGAAATTTGCTCCTACGTTGGCGTAAAGGGATGCAAGATGCATAGCCACAGAAAATCTCTGCCTTGACAAGCGCAACTGCTGATAGGAAAACTTCGTTTGAGTATTTGTTTGCCTGGAAGAAACCATGCTGCTAAGCAGCAGATAAGCTCACCTGGAAATGACGAGCCAACTGAAGCTATTTAGTGTAAAGGGGAACCCGCGAAGATCTCTGCAATAATAAATCCACCCTGTGCAAACAGAAAATAAACAGGACAATGGGAGCCGTGCAGTTTTTCCCAACTGCTTTGCAAACATTAAACACCCCTGTGAGGTATGGGAGCCTCACTCAGCCGCAGCCAGGCTTACTGTACAAACCGCAGGGACTGGAGTAGCCCAAACAAGGATACAGGCAGATAATCATCGAGATGTTTCTGTATGAACAGTTGATAAAAGACATCACGCTATTTCTCTCCCACCTGATCTGCTTCCTCCTCCCCAGCTCCTTTTGATGTTTGCTTCTCGGCAATTTCTTACAATGTGAAATTCATTCTGGTTTTATTGGTTTGGGGATGATGTGGTTTTTCAGATGAACAGAACAAGGATGTAGAGCTCTGAAAGATGCCTCTGCTCTTTATCAGTGATTTCTTTCAAGTAGTAAATGCTTTTTCTTTCCCTTTTTGTTCTCAAAGGTGGATTCTTCCCCTGCACTGTTTACTAATTAAAATTTAGTTGGTAAAGAATAAGCATATTGTCCCTGCCACGGTTTGATCTATTGTTATTAGGGCTCTGTGTTGTTACAGATGAGATCAAAGAATTTAATTTATGATGGGTGGATAGGTCAAGTTCAGTCGTCTGAAGCGAGTGCTGGGTAGAAAGCTTGGTCAGACAATAATGTCTTAAGCAGTAGCCCAAGCAATAAGGTTTTCCTTATAATACAGCCCCACTTTCTCCATCTTTGATTCAAGAAAGCCAAGCAGTCCTTTGGGTATAAATATTTGAGGACAGCTGGATGCAGTCTATTAAACCCCCTCTGCCTTCACTTGGTACAATATCCACAGGAGATAATACAACACCAGAGGAATCTGAGGCTTAAGATAAAGGGAAAATCCTGGGACCATGACTGCGTGTTTCAGCCAGCCCGATTCACAGGTTTGCGTTGTGTCTGCATGCATGCTGCAACTTCCTATGATATTTTTAACGTGATTTTAAAATATCCCTTAAGCTCGCCGCAAGTATCTCTAAGACCTAAAGTGATGCTGCAAAGTCTTAGTCACACCCTAATAACAAAAGGGGAACGGGGTGGGGGGAACAAATTTATTGGGTCTGCTTATAGTCTGTAGCTGCAATATTTTCCTTGAACTCTGCTCAAAGAGGAATGGGTTGGATTATTTCCATTTCATCTTTATTTATTACACATCAGTGTGCAGCACTGTTATGAAACCAAGAGAGACACCCACCTCTCCCCTGTGCCTACAGAAACCATGAGGACTGGCTTGACATGCAAGATGAGTAACCTGGGAGCAGTTTCTGGGCTCTATTATTAGTATGTGCCTATGAATGCATGGTTAATATAGCTGTATACGTGGTTTGTGCTTTCCTTGTATTCTGCCCAGCTGGAGCCTGGAAACTGTTTTGGGTGGGAACCACATCTCCTCGTGTCTGTTTGAAGAGCGCTTGGCACACCATGGGCTGGTTGAAGAGGCAGGGTAGCTTGGGGCTGCGGCTCTGCTTGTAATTGGGCAAAAGGAGCTTTAGTGTCAGCTCCATTGCTGAGTTTTGCCTCTCTGTGTACGTTTTTCTGTCCCAGCAAGGGATGTGGTTTCTCCGCACAAGGCAAATTCATTACAAGACAGCTAAGCTGTAGCCTTTGCATAAGACCCAAAGGCAAAATGTCACTGCTTTAAAAAAAAAATAATCCCTTTCCCTGACCTGCCTCACGAAGGAGGAGGTAACAGCATTAGTGCTCTATGGATGGGTTTCTGTGGGCGAGCAGCCTCCATGCCTTGACATGGCAGCTCAGCTTGCTCACCCAGAGGGCCCGCAAAGCTTTGGGTTTGATCGACGTCCCCATCTAAAGACCCCAGGGTGCCCTCTCCCACATGGGGCTTCTGCTCCAGGTCCCTCTCTGTCTTGGCTGGCTATGTCTTGTCCAGTTTGGTGGTAGTTTCATCTTGTCATGCTGATGCTTCCACATCCTCTCTCTCTGCTCCTGCTCCCAAGCTGTAACCTCCATTCCTCAGCTGTGCATGGCATTGTGGCCACAATCAGAGAACTGATCTGGCATTAAAAAACAAAAGTTACTCATAAATTGAGAAGTTTTTGCAGGGTTATTTTGAAGCAAGAGCAGTTCCTCAGGCTAGTTCAGAGTGTGGCCATGCAGAGAGCTGTGCTGGTGGGGCAGAGGGATGCTGTGCACCGAGCAGGGGGGGATGCTCAGGGAGGGGATGCCTTGCATGCACATCTCAGCTGGGCTCCCACCCATGACACAGCCTCAGGAGACCAGCTGCAAACCACACATGGTACAGAAACAGTTTCCTCCAACAGTTGTGTTAGAGGAGTCACAGGATTGGCAGTGGTATTTCAGCTGTGGCAACACATTCACAATATTTTCAGTTCCTGATAACATCCTCAGTTCCTGATTTGCCCTTTTTAGGGATTTCTTTTTTTTTTTTTTTTTTTTTAACATTGAGAGGTCAAACTCTGTAAGGTGTAACTGCAGCTGCTACAACCCCACGCTGATGCTTCAGTTCAAGGAAGGTTTGGTCAGGGCTGTTCTCCTGTTGCTTTCCATTTTCTCATTCATCCATGCCTGCAGACTGATAATCCACAGCTGTAACAGGGCAATATTGGAACAGATGATGCTCTCGGGGCATTTTTTTAACCCGATAAGAAGCTGTGAATATGTGATACCTTGGCATGTCCTTGTAAACCTTGCAACCCAAGAGTTAGATCCAAGAAGCTCGTACAGTCTGGATAAGCCTCAGGGATGCTCACACACGTTGTGTTGCTTATCCAAATCCAAGTCCCAAAACTTTTAAAATTTTCTCATTACAGCTCTGTTTGCCAGTCAGTTTGGAAGCTTTAAAATGGGAACTGTTGGGTGGTACAGTGTCTGTCTTAGTGTCTTCATTGCATTTACTGCCTCTTCATTTTCTGGAATAAAATCTTAAGCTTTTATTTCTCATGACTTTACAACGTATCATCTTGGAAATCAATCTTCCCCTTTAGTTTACTTAATAACGCTGTCAAAAGTCATCAGCTAGAAAGCATTTGGTGGTGATTACAAGAAATCTTTTCAAACCCCACTCCCCTCTATGGTGAGCAAGAAGGACAAAGAAAATCTCTTACAACTTATTTTTTCTGTCTTAGTAAAATAAAAGCAGACCCCTGAGAGGCATTAGTAACTGTTGAGAACCAATATTTAGATGTAGTAATTTATCTTCATGTTTATAGAAACCACAATTAAATATTTTTGAAATCTTCAGAAAATTATAATTAGAGATCTGTAGCCAAATTTGGGGGGAGGGAGGAAAAAAAAAGATTAAAAAGGCTTTTAATGCCTAGGGATTTGTGTTGTTTGTTTCTGTTGACTAATATATACAGTAAACTGCCCGAGTCCCGAGGTGACTCACGGGCTGTGCAGATGGTGAGCTTTCCTCTGGGCTCACTGAGTTAATTGAATAGGAAGAGATGCTGCGTAACCGCCTCCTCCGGTCCTGTGTCCTTGTCCCCTGCTGCAAAACCAGAGGGTGTGTGAAAACCCCTCCTGCAGACCCAGCTGCAGGAATAGTGGGTTTTCCAGGCAATTACGTTTTTGGGAAGCTTGTGCTCTGACCCAATGTGAATGAAATGAGATTAGTTGGGGTCTTCTGGAGGCTGCCAAGGTGAAAGCCAAGTGGAGGATGCAAGCGTGTGGGAGGAGAGCGGCTCTTGGAGGACAAAGTAGCTTCTTTCAGGGTCGAGTCTCCCAGGGCTGGTTCCTACCTGGGAGGGGGCTTGCTATGAGCAGCATTCTACCTTCCTTTCACTGTTGTAGCTGAGCATTTGCCACTTTCATGAAGACTTTGAAGAAAAGAAGTAAAAAAAAAAACAAAAACCACCAAACAAAAAAAAAACCCACAGGAAAAAACCCAACCCACAAGCAAAAGCCCCTTACCCTGGGTGACCCCCTTCGCTGCCTGTCCCTGCTGCTTTCACAGCTGAGCATGGACGTGCAGAATGCAAATACTGCATGCAATTCCCTGGACCCCCCTTTTAAATTAATCTGGAACTGCTTGAATGAGATGCTGTAGAGCTGTGGTCAATTCAGCTGGCCTCTTCAGGCACTGTGTTTCTTTACTCAAACTCACTTCTCATTTAACTGTGCGCTACCCAGAAAGACATTGAGGTGCTGGAGGCTGTCCAAAGAAGGGCAACAAAGCTGGTGAAGGGTCTAGGGAACAAGTCTTACGGCTGAGGGAACTGGGGTTGTTTAGCCTGGAGTAAAAGGAGGCTGAGGGGAGACCTTATCGCTCTCTGCAACTGCCTGAATGGAGGTTGCAGCACAGTGGGTGTTGGTCTCTTCCCCCACGTAACAAGTGATAGGACAAGAGGAAACGGCCTCAAGTTGCAGCAGGGGAGGTTTAGGTTGGATATTAGGAAAAATTTCTTCACCGAAAGGGTTGTCAAGCATTGGAACAGGCTGCCCAGGGAATGGTTGAGTCAGCATCCCTGGGGGTATTTAAAAGACATTTAGATGTGGTGCTGAGGGACATGGTTTAGTGGTGGACTTGGCAGTGCTAGGTTAACAGTTGGACTCAATGATCTTAAAGGTCTTTTCCAACCTAAATGATTCTATGATTCTTGTGGGCAGGAGAAGGGGAGCTGTGCTCTGTCTCAGTAATGAACTCTGACTGTCCAGGAAAGCATTTATTTTTGCAAAATTAAAAAGGGGGGGGGTCAATGGATCTGTTTATAGCTATATAAAAAAGGCAGAAAAGTTAATGCTAACATATGTTGCTTCATGTTCCCAGAGCAAAAACATTTGCACAGTAGTAGTCCAGAGCGCAGGTGGTAAGCAATCAATACCTTTTTTTATTTATTTTCAAGGCATGGCAGGACAGCTCATGTAAGGGAGGAAAGAGGTGACTGTATAGAACCCCTATAGACACATTATATTCACGTGTGGGTACGGTAGGCATTGTATTACATAGACTTTAAGGGTCTGTACCCAGGTATCAGGATCTCTAAAGCTAAATCATCCTCTTAGCAACTGAAAGATACATTCTCCTCTGCTTGTGCTTCTACCTGCCACAGGCATTAACGAGCCAGGCTGGGGAGTGCACCCAGGCCCCCAGTGCAGAGGTCCTCCCGAGCACCCTGGGAGCCCGGGGCTGGGTTTCTGTATCTGTCCTCTCCTTACCATGAGGTTTTGTTCAGCAAAAGGTGTCCACACCAAGCGTGGTGGCTTGGTGCTAAAAGGATGAGAGGCCAATGTGTGCAATGGGGGCAATCAGTGGAAGACCGCAGGGGCTCCTCTCTGAGTCATGGTCATGTCTCCACGGTCATGGAGAGTGAGCAATGTGATGGGTAGAGCAGCAGTGTGAGTGCCCTTGTGCCTACTGGATTTGATTTAGGACATCCTGGCTAAATGGCATAAATCATATACTGCTTCCAGTGTCACAGCTCCCAGTCTATAAAATGCTGAAAATATTTTCTTTCTTCTCCTTATTGAAGCAAACTTTTGGTGTAAGGGACTGACTCCTGGCATGAGCCTTTAGACTATGTAGACCAAAAGGTACAGGCTCTTGTAGGCAGCTAACCGTGTACTACCATGATGATGATACCCAGACGTGACATCTCTCTTTACAGGTCTACACAGACTGTATATTTTTCTTTAGGGATACATATTCTTAGAGATAAATCTTTCTTTCTTTAATCTCAAATATTTGATTGGCGATTACTTGTCTATCTCGCAGATTTCACTTGAAGTGTCCTCTGGTAGTTTTGTGACAGAACATGAACATTTCATTTTTTCTGTTGTTGTAAGCGATCAAATAGAGAAAAACCCCTGTTTCCTGCCTTGCTGTGTCTTCTGAGGGGGATGTGGCGGGCTGCTGGTGTGAGATCATCCCCTTTCAGAGGACAGTGAACTGGGCTATGAGACCGCAATCTGAATACAGGTGAGAGAACTGGCAAGGCTCCGAGATATTGCTTCAGGACCTCATATATCCTTCCTGCCTTCAACAGGTGTTGCAAGTTATGGAGTTGATCCTCCTGCATCAGATAGGTTTTCCTCAATTCATAAGACCAAGAGAAGGGTTGACCACAAGGATCCAGGACTTACAGGTATTGTGATGATTTGATTTGCAGGGCATGTAGTTCTGACGTTATCTTCCATGGAAAGGGAAGGTCCTAAGTGCTCATTGTATCAGGCCCATAGTTTGCTTTCCTATTCAGACGAGGGCCAGGTACTCCAGTATAAGTTGGGAACTTTGGAGCTGGGACTCATAGGCTCTTTGCTTCCTGTCCTCCCCATAAGACTGTCTAGGAGATGGTCTGGTGAGACAGCAGGCAGGACTCAGATTGGTGTGGCAGGCTGGGCTCTGCTGGGACCCTGCCTCTTTACCCTTAGGTCATTGTCCATATTGACATTTTCATGGAGCGCTTTGATCATTGACAAATTGGTTTTGGCCAGAAATGTTCCTCCAGAGAGTTTGCAAACTGATCTTAAGAGTAGGTTAACTAATAATTAATGATGCTTTTTCTACATGCATTCCCACAGGACCCATTGCTGGTGGCTTGATTGAAAACATGAATGAGTTAAGCTTTATTCCATCTCTGCAAGTTAGAGAAATATGTCTTTTTTTTTTTTTTTTTTTCAATAATACAAGCAGTTTTTCAGAGCACTAGACTGGACACGACACAACAAAACTCAAGAGTTTTGTCCATTTTCCCCTAACTGTTAACAGAGTTGAACCTTTTCCCAGTGTAAATAGCAGGATGCTCCTATGCCACATACAAGGTCAGCCCCATCCAGCCCCACATCGTGTCACTCCCATGCAAAGGCCACCTGAAGACCAGCTGAGCAAGTCTGTCTTGGACTGGGTGTAGTAAAGAGGTTTGGGGAAAATAATTCCAAAATTTGAAGGCTTTCCTGATATCTTTACTAGCAATATCTGTTTTAAAATTGAGTGATCTCTGGCTTGGGTCTCTATCTATTCCAGCTGTAGCGTTATGGCACAAGGACAGAGGCACACTCCTAGGTGTGAAATACTGCAAGGAGTGAGTTCATTTTGACACAAGGGTGGCCTGGCAGTGGGTGATACCATGGAGAGAAGCAGTTAGACGACCAGAAAGAGGCTGAACATTTTCAACTGCAAATACGTTTCAAGTTCTCTGGTTTTGAGAACGTTTCCTAGGTTTTTAATCCATCAGTTTGCTTGGTTTTGTCATGGGAACGATGGTGGTTACCTCACCGCTCTGGGGTCATGCTGACGGAGGGCGCTGGGGGAAGATCAATCATTGCTCTTATTAAGGCTTCACCGATAACCTCTTCCCAGGGCTGGATGAAGCTACAAACGCTGCCTGGTCTGCTGAGATGGTAAAGCGCTTTTTTTTTCTCTGTTATATGTATATTCTTAATGTGTGTTGATGCTATACGTTACTAAAATTGATTACCTCCTTCACTTATTTCCGATCCTCTGGGCTCAAGTACTTTGCATCTCTTTTTTTGGAAAAGTAGGTTGAAGCTGATACCAGAGAAATAATATCCAATCTGTATTTCTTAAGGTACAAGACCAGTCTGTCAGGCTGTTGGCACAAAACAACAATTGTTTTAT
Organism: Harpia harpyja; assembly: GCF_026419915.1. Classification (NCBI taxonomy): domain Eukaryota; kingdom Metazoa; phylum Chordata; class Aves; order Accipitriformes; family Accipitridae; genus Harpia; species Harpia harpyja. The sequence goes on along the minus strand of NC_068953.1, from coordinate 19,248,155 downwards.
TGTCGGGGTAAGTAAATAAGAACAAGAAGTCTTAAGTATTGGCATATGTTGATACTTGGCCAAAAAGGTCTCTAAACAATACATTTTCTATTCATTCCAGAAACCTCACACTCCGTTATTTCTCATTTAATGCTGTTGGCAAATACCCATGTCACCATCTAATTTTGACTGTAGTTCAACTTTTTTAGTGCAAAGCTAATCCTCATTATAGTTGTAAACATGTGTTTCATTTGGCCTCGTGCTCGTGCTAAAGTGACAAAGGCAATCTAGGGTTTCTATCAGAAATGGAGATGTATAGGTAAGTGTTTTGTTCAATCTACTTCATCTTTTATACAGTGAAAATCAGCCCAGTTGCATAATAGGGAAGAATGTTTTTATAAGACTCTCTCTACTCTTGTGCTTGGCCTGTTTCCTGCTTTGCATCTTTTTTTGGAAAGATGGGACACACCAAGGAGAAAAAGAACAAGTGAATCTACGAAGAATCGTGAGAGCCATCAGGATCTTGTGTAGTGGCTCTGTGTGTGCGTTCTGCATCTTTATGTGTTCTTCAGACACCAATTATTTTTTTATTTTTATTTTGATGTTCCTCAGTTTTCATGGAGATTTACAAGTTCAGTTCTTAACGAGGCCCTACTCAAAGTGAATCCTCTTTAAAATGAGACTTCTCATAAGGGATCACAAATCAGCAGCCCTGAAGTCACAATTCACTTTCAGGCAATTTTATTTTGTGAAACGTTTTATAGTTTTTAATGGCAAAATTCAGCCTGACTTCCCTGCTTCTGGTGGAGCAAGTGACAAACTGTTTATCAAATTAATCTGATTCGTGGAAGCCTGGCAGTGACTACACTTGAGGTTTAAGTGTCTTCACCAGTCACCAAACTCCTTAAAATGCAGCGCTGTAAAAACAGCAGAAGCCCCTGTGCCTTCCAAGGACAACGAGACACCGCTAACCTGAGTCAAGTGGGACCAGACCTGGCTCCTCTATGGTTCCTTTCATTAGGATAGGATAGGATAGGATAGGATAGAATAGAATAGAATAGTTTCAGTTGGAAGGGACCTACAATGATCATCTAGTCCAACTGCATCATCTAGTCCAACTATTAAAATTATTCCATCGTAGTGAAGCTCCTAGTTGAAGTGTAGATTCATGTTGGCTCTTTTGCTAATTACTGCTAAGTTAAGATGTCACCTAGGAATAGGTCAAACAGAGGGATGAGTTTGGAGGCACAAGGTGAAGGAGGAGTTTTGTTCCTGGCTGTGGTCTGCAATGTGATGGGGGTCAGCACAGTGGCTGCAAACCATTACCATCCTACAGCGGTAATTCTGAAATAGGAAGTCTCCTGAGAAACTCCAGAGCAGACACAGCCCATCTGCTTGGGCTGGGGTGGGTACCACAACTTCAGCAGCTGGCAACTCGGTCAGAGTTTGTCTGCGCTAAAAGAAAAATAGTTTGCCGCAAAACTTTTTTCTATATTCAAATGCACACTTGAGCCACAAATGTTTCTCTGTGTTTGCCTATACCACTGAGTTGCAAATTGTCTTCTTGTATTTAAATAGGTCCCAAATTCAACCCATACATTTCCAGTCATTATCACCCCATTACCCATTCTCTTTTTTGCTATTTTTCTCACCAAGCAGTGGTAAACCCCAAGCCCTTTCTCAAACATGTGGTTGATATAAGAGGAAAGGAAAGTTCTTTTTAAATATTAAATGTTTTTAAATACTGTTTTATAGCAATCATGGTCATCTGCAAGAAATCAGTTTTCAAAGAAGCGTTTGATGGACTGACAATCATTTGAGCCCGGGATGAGATGAAATGGTCCAATTCAAGCCGGATTAGGACTCACTGTTCTGGAGAGCACATGAGTTTAGAAGAGACTGATGAAGCTGAATTTTGAAACTACCAATTTGGCTTTTGAAGTGTGTTGAGATCCAGGCTGGCAAGAGTAACACAGAATTTTACACCACAAAGTGGTCACCTTGATTTGACAATGATGGAAAATTGTGGCTGTTCGATAGCTGTTGGAGCACTTGAAGCATCCATACTACAGCATTTATCACCACCTTTTGCACAACCGTGTGTCGTGAATGAGTGGTTTGGGCCACTTAAAGAATCGCCATCAAGAGTATTGGCAAAAGTGATTTAACAGGAGTTTATAAAAGCAGGACTTCACAAAATTCGATGGCAAAGTTCACTCTATTACTTAATACATGAATGAAGCATACAAAGGAAAATCAAGTTAGAATCAAACTAGAATGGTGTATACAGAGACCAAAGACACAAAAGGGTAAGGGAGACCCTCCCATTGAGTCACAAGGTTCAGAGTGGACCCCTGTGCTTTCTAAACTCCTGATGGAGCTTAGGGGCAGCTAAATCCAATTTTAGTCCCAGACTTGGTCAATGGTTTATGTTTTAAAGGATTGTATGTGTGTAGCTGCAGTCTAACATTCATTCACAGCTTAAGGTGGATCACAAGATTGAGAGGCACTTAATCATTGACTAATTTAACATTTACAAAGTGATTCAGTAGAAGTTACTACAGTCACAACAGTGACTTAATTATAGATTCGAAGTGGCGATATTTATACTATACTTACTATCGGATACCTAGGTCAATTCACACACAGACACAAAGATAGATATATAAACAAAGGTATACCTGTTAAAAATTCCCTTCGAGTTCAGTGAAATATTCATTTCAAATGACTTGGCATTTCTCAACAGGCGAGGGTTGAGCCTCCAGGAATGAAGGGTTTCAGTCCAGGTCCTGTTGTCAGGACTGTTGGTGACAGTCCTCTGAATTTCACAAACTTGAGAGTTCATGAGCTCTGAGAGGCATCCCACTCAGAGGGAGATGCTGGTCGCAGCCCACTGTGGTCCAGGAGAGCTCAAAGGGCCTCACTTAAAACTGCTCTTCATAGATTCACAAGATGATTGACTTGGGTCAGTGTATTTCCATTCTGGCCATAATTCTTGTCAGGCACCCTCAAAGATGGGCCACGATCCAAGCAGCAGGAGTTTCAGGTACAGTTAGGGAGTGCCTAATTGTCCTAACTCACTGTACCATAGCCAGGATAAGAAAGTACCAGGTTGTCCCAACTCACTGTACAAGAACAGAATGTTGGCTGGTCCTGACATCGCAACCTGGCCTGGGCGGGGGCGGGGGGCTGCCCCACTGCAATGTGTTGGTAATCAGGGCGAAGAACTGAACGAGTCTTGGGGTGACTAAGGCTGGAGGAGACCTTGTTAGATTGCACCAAATAAGCTTGGAGGTACAGCACATGGAGAGCTCACCTTCATGGTGCTGTGGGATAAGTTCAGGGCTCTGACATCTCAGGTGACTGCAGCAGACAGGTGAATATGAAATCAGTTCCTAGAGGAAAAAATTCTCATTTCTGCCTTTAGCTCGGTGGGTTCTGCTTAGCAAAACCTCATCATTTAGGTGGGGTTTTTTGTCTGTCTGTGTTTTGCTCTTTTTTTTTTTTTTAGCATGGCAATTTTGTAGGCACTAATGTGACCCGGGGCATTGCTCTTGACACAAGGCTGCGTGCATCCTAGCTGTCTGCTTTGTGAGGATCAGAGCTAGCTGAGAGCTTAAGAGTATGGAAGAAGGTGGCATGATTTGTCTAGAGGGCAGCAGTAAGGAGACAAGATAAATGTATCAGACAAGTCATCCCATCTTTCATTGCACTGAGGGACAAATCCAATCATGACCTCTCATCCTCTTGATTAAAGCTAAAGACTTTACTGCCTCCACCCAGTATTTCTGGTGCATTTGTATATAGCATCCTGTAACAACGTTTATTACTCTCCAGTGCATGCAGGATGTTTCCTACATACTTCAATTTATGTTTTTTGCCATTAGCTATGAATATTGTTGTGCTTGTATATTTAGAGAACTTTCAATATTAAGTTTCAGTGTGTTAATATGGAAGAAACTAGAAAAAACTCTTTCTTGCCTGGAATTCATCAGGTTTTCAGCAGAACAGTTGCATTTGAAGTTGCTATAGTCACTGTGCTGTGTGGCTGATGTACCCACAGTATGAGATAGCTGCTGAATTTTCCATCATTTATATTGTCTTTACTGGATGTCCAGGTTCAGAAGCAGCAATAACTTGGGGTTGTGTGGGGTTGTTTAGTTTTCTTTTTTATTTGTTTCAATGCTGGTAAGGAACAGTCAAGGCTTTGGTGATCAAGAGCAGACACTGGCGCTGCTTTAAAAATCATTCATGCTTTTCAGGTGTCCAGCTTCCAAACTACTTAGGGCACAAGGGGAAATGTAAACGTTGTTCTGTTATTCAACCTACTACATAAGAGCATTGAGTTTGACAAGGCTCCAGGTACCCCCGTGTCCCGTCCTTACCTAGATCAGATGCTGATATCTCTCCCCAGTGACATATCATCTGGCAGGCTTGTTTTCACTATAACAATTGGCCACTGTAAATGTTGGTTATGCTTCTTCATGCCTGCCCTGCCGGAGCTGACTCCAGGAGCTTTTTGCTGCCTTTCTCAGCATTCAAACTTGTAGCAGTTCTTTCTTAAATACAGTTTGGGTGTACTTAAATACAAGTTCAGGTGTGTGCTGCATTTACTTAATCTGTATAAGGAGGGACGTGATTTCAGATATTCTTTTGAACCTCACATCAAAAGCCTATCCAGGCTTTTTTTTTTCCCCTTTATTTTTTCTCTAAGATAGTTGTATGTGTTATAAAAATTGTGAAACTCCTTGGTAGGGCACAGGCCACGATGGCTGAGGCTGTTTGCAGAGCCCAAAGTTGGCTGCAGAGGGTGAGATGAATTTCAGGTTGTGCCATTGATAGACTTTACGCTGGACAAGGAACAGATAACGGAGCTAACGAAGCTGAAAGCACTCGTTGCAGAAACTACGTACACACGGAGGGCCTCAGCAGGGGAGAGGGGTGATGAGCTCAAGGATCATTACTGAGAGCAAAACTTGGTGTCTTTGTTTCTGCACTGATCTTGCTGGGAAAGCAGAGCGGGAGCCATCCCCTCTACCCCCACCATCAGTATGCCCTGCTCTGCCTTTGGTAAACATGATTCCTATTGATACCCAGGCCCGCAGAGATTGGGAGGCCAGGTCTGGCAAATACTAACGGTGTGACTTTGCAACAGCATAAGAGCATTCAAAATGCTAATTTAAAGTATGAGAAGTATATAAGAATTATAAGCAGTAATAAATGTGCTCCAACCCAGGCAGGAGAGAATTACTTCTTCTGATCAGCTGGCAGAGGTGGATTTAGAACAGGACTCTGGACTTTGGTGTAGTTTGAATTAAGCTGGATTTCTGCATTGTATTATTTTTATAGCCTCTTCCCATCCGACAGAGATCTCTATTTCTTTGCTAACATAAAGCGTATGAGACTGTTGCCTACGCTGTACATAGCTCAGAGAAGAGGAAAGCAGCAGCCCACTCTTCTGCCAGGGAATAGTTGTGCTGTGATGGTTCAGGGCTCCCCAGGCTGGTGGATGTGCCAGTCCTCCCCAGCATCCCAGCATCCGAGGTGAGACAGCTCCTTCCCAAAAACCTAGTCTCCCTCTTGCTGTGCTGAAAGACCTTCTCCCCTGCCCAAAAGCAGCAGGGAAGCATTCCCATCTAGAGCAGTTTGCTTCTCTTTACTTACCTTTGGCGTCCGGGTCAGGAAACCTTAATAATTTCCTTTTTATTAATTTAATCCATAGTTCCTAGTAATTACCATAAATTAAGCCTGCTGGGGGGAAAAACACAGCCAATAAACTACAGAAACTGCTAGCTTTATTTGGGTAACGTCAGTACCTAGAGAATTGTTTCCTGTAGGTCAGTCCCTTGGTTGTCGTGATTACCTTGAGATCAGACCAAAAGGCAGAGAGTTTCCCGTCCACCTTTTAAACGAGGCTCAGACGTGCCAGGAATTCTGCTAATACACAGGGTCCTATTAAATGCTTAACCTTGGTGTGAAATGAACTTATTCCTGTCCCTGTGCAGGTACTGAATATTTCCTGAGGACCATTTCTCTCCTGTTTGAATGGACTTGTCTGGAGACACCAGTTTGTTCTTCCCGATGGCGTTCACGCTGGTGAGATGTCAGCAGCAGGCTTGGTTCTCCTTTTAATGCCCTGGAGCTCAGCGTATGGATGCAAATGAGAACAAAAAAATAATAATAATCTGGATTTGCAGCGGGAAAATATATGGTGTTCTTTTGCAAAGACCCTTCTTTGGAGCTCCTTAGCAGTGCCTTTGGAAATGGGGCGCTCGGAGCATGATGAAGGAAGTGGGAATTATAACAAGCTCATGGGATGAGAGGCTGACTCTGGGAGCCAGTGAAGGCCCCACTAGTAAAGGGTTGCTGGTTTCCTTTTCTAACTGGGCTGAAGCCAGGCATTCCTGAGTGGCACCGGTCCTCCCAGCGCTGGAAAGGAAACATTCCCATTTGTTAGCTGTGGAAGTGCACGCCTAAGCCAAAGGTTACCAGGCTGAGGTGATATTTTTGCATTCCTACAATGTCTTAGCTTTATTAAATTAAATTCTTGCAACATGAGGATTTAATCCCTTTTCGTATATACGGCGTGTGTGCATGTATGCATGTGTGTGCGTATTTATTTTTTTTTTCCTACAAAAATTTCATCAGGCAAGTTATTTGTGTTTTTGAAAATTGGCTCAGATACAGGGTCAGTAACTTTCCACCCAGAGCCCATGGAAAGGTTTGGGGTTTGAGGCTGAACAGAGGGTCAAGTTTTAAGGTTGTACTTGAGTCGAAACTAGATCTGAAGTTGAGAGCCACTAGGGATGAAATCTGTTGCATTGTTCTTGAATTTTTTTTTATTAAAAATAATGGAAATAAGCAGTTTTCCTGTGCCCAAGTCTTTTAAAAGCAGAGTTCTACCACATTGAAAACGGTACTAAGAACATTAGTGGTTTCCAATATGGAATTGGGTTCGAAATCCAATCCCAGAAGGGTAAGTTTGGAGTCATAGACTGAAAATTAAGCTCCAGCAAAACAAAAAGCATTTTGATCATAGTACTGTGATGGGTTGTGGACGAACACAGACCATACCCTGTTCCTGCAAGCAAGGAGTTAGAAATCACTTGGGACCAGATTGGTGCCCCAGGATGGACCTGCGAAGCTGTGAAGGCAGCTGCAGACAAAGCCCAGGCTCTGTGCCATGGGCTCCAGGAGCAGATACTCAAGCCCAGGGTCACTTAAATGAACTCAAAGCTTTGGCTTTAGAGCACAGACTTTGTCTCTGGTTGCTTTGAGCTTCCACGCTCTCTGCCCTGCTTCTGTTGCCAGGAGATGGAGGTAGCGTTTTTTTCTTGGCGGGGGGCGGGGGGGGAGTAGTTAATAACTCAGGCTGTGATCTAGTTTATTTTTCCCTTCTGCTGAACTGCTTTGCCAGTTTTCAGATGATCAGGCTGATCTAAACCAATGCCCCAGAGAAAATACCCACAGCCCGCATCTGTTAAGCCAAGGAACCCATAGCTCTGGCCATGCAAAGGGGATGGCACTGCAACCTCATTTGCACCATAAGGTAAACATGAACCAGGCCCAAAGCACTGAAAATAAGTGCCCAATCGTTCTAAGCCAGGGTCCAGTTTTTAAGCATTGACCTTCTACTGAGGTGCCCTTAAAAATCTGGCTCTGTCGTGCTGGAGAACCACAGTATTTCATTTCTGTGAAGGCTTTTCTCCACTGAAGCATTTAGCTTGAGCTAAAATCTGTGTTAATGCCAGGGGACGTGCCCATGCATGCACTGCTAAGAAGACCTGGACAAGGTAGGTTTGGCTGTGTCCTGGCTGAAGGTGTCTTGGAGCAAAGATGTTCAGCTGAAATGAGGGTCATGGTGTTCCAGGAGCTGCTTCTCTTCTGGTGGCTGCACAGCTGGGGATGTCCTGCAGAGCAGTTGTCATGGCTGGCTCAGGTTTGCTCAGCTATGGGAGGTGGTGTCCTGAGCTCTTCCCTTGCGTTGACTCAATGGAGCCAATGTGATGGGAGAAAATGCAGGTTTTGCTCAATGAAGGTATCTTTTTTGGAAGAGTGCTGCTTCCTTCTTTGGAAGAAAAATGGTTCCTCCAAGTCTTGACATCTGCTGCAAAAAGGAATATCATCATCCCCAGTCTATTCCTCGTGGGGTCTCAAGGTACATAAAGCCTTATTCTTCCCAAATTTGTGATTGAAAACAGATATTACATGACAGTGACTTTTTAAATGCCATGTCAGTAATGAGAAGCTTATTAATTAATGGTTCTGCAAGACAGAAGCTGGCAATGAATGGGGGAGGGCAGGTGGGAGGATTTAGGCAGCATCTAGCAACCCAGGACAGGTGGGTGGTGGCTACCTGTGGACATCCTGCAAGAGGAATCTGCAGTGCTTGCAGCTCTCCATTTGTGCTGTTATTTGCATTATCCGTGGATTCCCTTGTGACCTCTAGCAGTTTTGCTTTGTGTTCTGGTAAATGACCGAGTCAGAAGAAGAATTTCTCAGGTTAGCAGCCCCCTTTGCTACTTGTCACCCCTGTCGTACACCCACGTGCATGCCCCTGCAGTCGTGAAACCAAGAGAGCAATGGGAAAGTGCACCTGGAAGCTTCTCAGAGGGTCCAAGCTGTGGAAAAACCTCATAAAACACCTCCTTGAAGCCTGTCTCTTGTGAGAGGCTGTGTGTAACCTCCATCCTCACCCTCCGTCAGATGGCTCGTATGGGGGGAAGGCTACAGCTACAGAAATGCTCTCGCTGTAAGCACCCCTGTGCTGGTAGGAAGCAGACAGCTCTTGCTCTGTATTTAGATTTTGCAGGTTCAGTGGTGATGGTAATTCTAATTGCAAGCCGCTGAGAAGTGAAGTAGTGCTCTGAAGCCAATAAAAGGAGACTGCTGTCTGTGTGATTAGCCTGTTGTTCTGACCTCCTCCTTTAGTGATACCTTTTGTTAATTAAAATTTGAATTGCTCGGCTTAGTGCAAGGAGAGCTGCCCCTGCCTTTCTCCGCTCTCCCTCCCTGCCGCGTGTGTACACACACACACACACACAGAGCACATTTAATGACTTCACTGATTGCAAAGTAATTGCACGCAGAGCTGGTCGGTTCTGTTACAGTGTTTTGACACAGAGACATGGGCCTTCAACTTTAGGGATATTTGGTTCCTTTCTTTTTCCACATCTAAAATGTTTTGTCTTGTGTGTTTTTGTCCTTAGGAAGCAAATCCCTTCAAAAGACGTCAGGAACGGTTCAGAGGGCCACAGATGGGACAGCGCTCTGATACTGTGTCATTTTTATCTTCCTCCACAGGCTCTCAGCAAATAACCTTTCAATTGCCAGGGCAATAAAAAATGTCAAGGGTGATTAAAGATGTGTCAGCTGGTGCATATATCTCAATGCAATCAAGTCCTTCAGATTTTCCCTGCTTCCCCTGGGACAGACTCTCCCAATATTCGTTATCGGTCTCCAGCACTCCCCGCAGTCGCTTCCTGAGCAAGCTGAGGGTGTTGAGCACCCAGCAGGATTCAGTCCAAACTCAGCACATCTCTTCAAGCTTCGTGTCCACTTCGATCTGAACCGCGTCCATCCATGCAGTGCTGGATGTCTTGCTTGCAGGCTAAGCTGGGGAGCATGTGGTCCTTATGCAGTGCCTCAAATGTTTGTTACATCTGGTATGTTTTCTATGCAAAATGCTTTTTTAAGAAATAAGGGGGTTTTTAAACGGACTAAAAATTTTTACTGGGGCATCTGGTTTTGCAAATACTTGAAAAAGTTGAATTTTTTTCATTCTTGGCAGTAAAGATAACCCAGCTTCTTGCCCACTACAATCAAAAACTATTGAACAAATGTTAAAGCAGATCATTTGGGGGGCTTATATAACTATTTTTATGGTACTGAATGAACAGAAGATACTTTTCTCATTAGAACTGGTTCAGTATCCTAAATTATAGTTGCCGATTTCTTGGCTTATATAGCGCTACGTGATTTACACCAGTTAAGAATTTGTCACAAAGTTTCAAGAAACCTTTGAAAGCATGAACCAGAAGAAGAGGACCTTTTGTTTTCCTGCTGAGATATTCATATTCTTGTTGAAGACTATGCCCAGATTCATTCCATTGCTATTTTTAACCATGAGACTTTAACCAGTCTCCCCCAGGACACAGGTAGCTGAAGTCAGGCGCTGCAGAGAGTAGTTCGAAGGTTCCCCGAGGGAACTGAAGGGATCTTAGGGAATTCAACCCCAGTGATGGGGGTGAACCCAGCCGCTGCAGCTGCTTCAAGCTTTTTTCCAGTTATTGCTTCCTGGGAACGACCATAAGGTCACAGGATCTGGCTTATTTGTGTGTCACTTTCTGACCTACTGAATCATGATTTTAATTTTTTTTATTTTTTTTTTCTCATGCCTGTTGCACTCTGATATAGTTTCGACAGAAACTGAAAGAAACCCCCTGGGGCGGAGGGAGGAATCGGACCTGCATGTCTTGCATCCCAGCCGAGTGCCCTGATGCCTCTGTGTGGTACAGAAGGCTAACACAAATGCTTTCTTTTTTTTTTTTCTTCTTTTTTTTTTAAAAAAGGGGGGGAGGGGGATAGGAATGAAAAAAAAAAGGGGCAGCATTTTATCTGAAACTGATCCTGTACCTGTGTACTAGAAAACCCTCTGCATGTGACAGCTCCCAGTGCCCAGGTGGCAAGCCATGTTGGGAAACTTCAGATCCAGCTGAAATATAATCCAGCACAGAAAAAATAGCTGGGTTTTCAGCTTATCATATAGCTGGACAAATCTTGATGCTGGCAGGATGAAGGTGGCAGGAATAAGGATGAAGGGATGGGGCTGGGATAGCCCCACAGCAACAGCTCGTGCCTAGCCTCGCTTGTGGCCGTCGTTGTAGTCACCATAGTTGGGGTTTGCTGATCCATAAAATCCAGTGGAGCAGTGGCTCTGTCGAAGGGTCCATCACCCATCTGACCCAGGTGAGATGGCTCAGGGACCTTAATGGACCAGAAATCCAGCCCTGTGCATGGAAGGGAAGGGGGTTCTGCTGGTTTAGCTGGACGAAATAGCTCTTGGTGAGGCCAGGCTGACGACGGTGCTGTGGGATGCTGCTGGTGGAGGACCCAGCCTGTCCCTTGGAATCACAGCAGCCACCGCCTTGGCACAGCCGCAGCACCAAACCGCACCCTTGGACCGTCCTGCTTTGCAGTCTGGCCTCATGCCTGGATTGTGAAAGTGCGGTAAAGGGCAGATATGTTGGTTTGGCCTTAATGTTTGTCCCACAGCATTTGGGAAAAAAAAAAACCCTCTGGAAAAGCACACAAGGACAAAGTCCTGAGATATTTGGTTTATTTAGATTTACTGAAGTGCTGCTGGGCTTGTCTCTGCCTGCTGCTGGTGCCAGGGTTTCTGTAACCCTCCCCCAGCTTTGTGCATGCATCTACACATGTGCGTGTAGTCACATATATGACCTGTCCAGTGAAACTTTATGGCATCCAGTACTCCCACAGCACAAGCTGGGCACTTACAGATTTTGATCATTTGCTCTGACCACTGGCAGCCCCGTGGGCTCTGAGTAGCTGACCAAGCCACTTCCCCCACCGGCCTTGGTAACCCGTAGCTGCACTGGATCACATCTCTCCAGAAGAGAAATTCATTCTTTGCTTTGAAGACAGCAAGGGCTAAGGCATCTGCTGCATTCCTTCCTGACGTGTTCCAGCGGTTGGCTGCCCTCGTTCAAAACCAGATGTCTCCTCTCTGATTTGAATGGTGCTGACTTCGAATTCCTGCCATTAGACCTTCTTCTGCCTGTTCCCAAGGGAGATGAAGAGCCACAGATTATCAGATATCCAGGCTGCCACTACCACCCAACAAAGCACGCACCTCAGGTGTCCTAAACCGGCTTGCTTTCCCTCAGTGTTACTAAAGCAGAGCTATCGGGGTCAGAAAGATCAACGACGTTGTAAAACACTTCAAGCGTATTCCTTTGCATTGTGTCTTGGCTGTGATGGCCATTTAGTGGAAGCAAGGCTTTAATGTGCACAGCCATGGTCTGGTTTTCCCATTGCTGACTCTTCTTTGACCTACCTGCTTGGTAAAATGATGTGGTTTTGTCCTTAGTTCAATCTTTGTCCTCTTAGAAAGTGATAAATGTGTTAGAATGCAAATTTTCTCCCCCCCGCTTTTTTTTATTTATTGCTCTATAGCTTGCCATAAATATTCCATAGTATCATCTTACGACAATGCTGATTGAGGCTAAAGGGTTGATCCAGTTTCTGGTTGAGCAATGGATGCTACTTCCACAAGAAGTTCCCAGCAAAGCATGGGGAAGGCGATGGACAGCCTGACCACTGGTGCTGGTGAAGCCAGCGTGCGAGTCCTCACAAACAAGAAACCAGGGATTTTCTTCTTATCAATAGTTTAAAGGTCAAGCTTGTTTTTGTTTCTCAGCTGCATGTACAGAACAATTTAGCTTTTTCTCTGTGGTGCCATCCTTCCACCTCCTTCCCCTGTAGATTTTGCTCTTAATTTAATCTGTTTGCAGCCCCACCTTTGATAGCCAAGGCAGAAATGCTGGCAGAGACGGCATGAGACCAGAAAATTTCCCAGAAGGCGTCTGATCCTGCAAAACGCTGGGGCTTTTTCTTTTAGGATTGAACACTGGGCTCTTCTAAATGGAGGGGGCACCTGAGCTCACCTCATTTTAAGCAAGATTGGCATCTTCTGAAGCAATTTAGGAAGATTAAAAGGAAGTGAAGTTGTGTCCATGGAGCCAATGGAAGTATTTGTGCTCTCTCCCACCCCATAAGTACATCACGGTAATTCAGAGGAGTAGCGTGTGCTCATTTACAGAATATCTGCTACAGAAGAATTATCACTCATCAGACAAGATATATGTTTAATGCAAAAAAGAGCCTGAGATTGCAAAGATGCTCGGAGCAACCCACAGCTGAGGCATGTTGTGATACCCCTGGGTAAAGATCAAACTGGAAAGGACTTACCGACATCTGATTCTCCTCAATTTTAGTTGGATCCAAATCTAGCAAAAGGGCATTTTTATATCTGGGCACAGTCCAAAAAGATATAGCAAAATCACCTGGAGTTACAAATGCGTTGCAGAACCTGTCCCTAATCACATTAAGAGCTCTAAACTGTAAGGCTCAATTGTTTGCCAAATGAAATATTCTCCTCCGGTATTTGCAGAAAGGAATTACAGTCTGTGAGTAATGTTTTTCATTTGGTATCGAAGTACAGTTTTTGTTTTATGGACCCAATCCTGAGCTTGGGGAAGGAGTTTTTAAAAAGGCTTTGTTTTGTTGGGGAATAAGGGCAAGGTTACTCCATCTTCACACCCACCTTGGGACTGGGATCCATGGACCTGGGGACCAGTTGCTTCCAGCATAGACTGGCCCACCAGTTGTCCCCATCAGGCTGGTGTTACCTGCCTTGTGTGGAGCCATGGTGCTGGTGACACCCAATGGCAGCGGGTCTCAGACAATGTATTTTGGGCTCTCGGTCTCCAGCTGGGCTTTTGAGCCCTTGAGGTTCATGATGTCTAGCTTTCTTCTGCAGTTCCGAGACAGATGGTGGTTGTTGCTGGATCTGAGGTTGTGCTTAAAAAGATAGGAAGGCCATATAATCACAGGACTCTGGTCTCCAGAGCTTAAATGACAGCCCCTAAGGATGCGAGTCTTGCTGCAAAAATGTCTGGCAGCTGCCCAGGGTGTACTGGTGTCTCTCCAGCTGCTCCAACACGTAACGGTAACCAGTGGACTCCTGCTCCAAGCTTCAAGTACCCCTAGCCCTTTCTTTTGGTCCACTCTGATATTAGCAGCTGTTGGCCACCAGCCGTGGACTCTGGTCTGCTACTTGCCTGTGGTTTGTGCACCGACTCCTGGACTCCATATCCCCCAATAAACCAATGAATCGGGTGACGCGGAGCTCTTGCAGCAGGTCGGAGGAGGGCACAGTGAAATCCAAGAAAGCAAAATATTCAAAGCACCAAGGCAACTGCTGAGAGGAGAAGCAAGGTGAGATGGTTTAGAGAGCTCCCATATCCCAGCCATTGTGGATGTACCTCACGCAGACTTCATAAGTTTAAGCCTAGAGCTGCGAGAGCTGAGTCAGCTCCAGGGGCAGCAGGGAGATGCCATTTGCTTAAACCAGTGCTGCCACTGAACAAACTGCCCATCACGCTGCACTTAATTACATTTACACTGAAGAAAACGCTTGCTGAGAGTCGCCCCATGTCCAGGGGAAGGAGAACCCAAAACAGCTTTATACCACCTCATATTTTAAGCCACGGGCAGGAGGGGTGAGGGAAAGCACCATAATTCCTTGGGAAAAGGGGAGCACTCCCTCCTGGGCTGCCCGGTGGGACACAGGCTGCCCCCACAGTGCCCCCTCCTCATCCCAGGGGAGGAAGCACAGGGCCAGGTCAGCAGCCATGCCCTGGGGATTTTGGCCTGACTTCTCGCAGTGTCTTAATATGCCCCAGCTGGCAGCAATAATTGGAGAGTTATTAAATAACTGTCTGCAGTGACATACAATCTGCAGAGCACTGTACCAATTATTTTTCATTTGCTTCCCCTCTATCTCAACAGGTCTCTATCTACCCATCCTACCCTGCTGTGGTTCCCATGAACAATTTACTGTAGTGATTGTAGGGTAGCGAGATCTTCTGCAACAAAGAAACTACTTTATTTTCTGCTATGGTTAATGCCCCAATTTAATGAGTCCTTCATATCATTCTCACCACCCTAAATTAAAGGGTAGCCTATGCAATTAAACTGTTTAGGTTTCAGAATGCCCCTCTCACAGTTATCTGCAAAATGGGTTGAAATGCAGCTGCTACTAATATTGCTCCTATTAAAACTGGCAAAGAAAAAACTGCTTTCATCTCTTTATTTTTAGTAGTGTGCCTTTACTTTCAATTAAACTACTTATTTGCACCATCTTGTTCCTGATCATTGTCCCATGAGATTTTCCTAGCCAGGAAATATTTTATGCAATACATAACTGTAGATCCTTAGACCCTAATGTCTGCGTCTTTCAGGAATGAGGACAGAGCTGGGATTTGCAGCTCTTAGTCTAATTTACACCAGTATTAATCCAGAGTAAAGCAGTAGTTTGCAGTGGATTTACTCCAGATTTAAGCTTTGTTAGATCGCAATTTGCTCTTTTTTTTTTTTTTTTTTAATAATAGAAGTTTAATGAAGAAAAGAAGTTCCCCAGCACCCTTCTCCCGAGATCTCTTCTTTGCGTTTGGAACATATTGCCATATTACCGAGGGTCAGATAATAACCTGCATTAATAGAGCATCCTTGAGGACCCCCGGATTATTTCCATCAGGAGTTGCTTCACCCATCCCTGATATCCAGCCCACTCAAGATGAAAATCGGCTGCTTTTTAAGGAGTGGAAAGAGGTTTGTAACTGCTTGGGTTGGGAGCAGAGCAGGGACCCCCCCAGAGCACAGCAGTACTGAGCAAACTGGGAGCTCACACCCACAAATGCCTCCCAAACCCCACCTCATGCTCTGTGGGATTCTATTAGGGCAGGGAAGGTTTGGACCCATGGAGAGACAAAAGAAAAAACAGTGGAATAACAGCTGAGGGATGGAAGAGAGTGACTCTGTGCTTATTTTTAGGCAAAACGTAATTACTCTCTGGATTTAGCTGAGTCAGTGGAGCTACAGATCCCAACCTTGCAACCCTTGCAGGGGTCAGGGTTCTTCTGCACTGCAAGCAGCAGGTCAGATGCATCGGCTGGGAGGTTCCCTCTTACTTCCATCAGTGTAAGCAGAAGAGTCCAGCCCAGCAGCCTCATCCTCTGAAGCACCCACGCAGGTAAATGCTGTCATGTTAGCAGGCTTGCCTCTTGCAGAAAGTGCTGTAGACTCCAGGAGTCAGAATGTCTTTTTTCCTTTTGTCCCCAAAATGCCAAAACAGAAACATGAATAAACAGCATAAGAAATACCTCGTTTCTGCTATTTAGCTGAGAAAGGCGCTGCAGCAATCCAAAGTATTGTATTTGGGATGCATCTGCAGTGGAGTTTCTTCCTGCCCCAAACCTGTCAAGTTCCAATATTCATTTTAATGATCTCATTTTATAAATAATGGCAAGAAAAACAATACATTCAATAGAAATGAGATTAGAAATGGGAGGGGAATGAATTACAAATGCAAGAGTCTGTAGTTATTCCAAGGAAGATAAATCTCATTTTAAGTGGCCTCCAGTGAAACAGTGTCTTGCTAAGAATAAAACAAAATAAATCCGCTTTTGTTGATAAATAAAAGTGTAAGGCAGTGGCAGGGAGTGTTTTCTAACACTAGTTGGTTGTCATAGTATCTTGGGCCTAACGATACCTGGGTTTTATTCTTGGCCTCACCACTGTCTCTCTGCAGTAAATCATTTAACACCCTGTGCTGAAGTTGCAGCACAATCTGGAAAATCAAACTCCAGTGACCAAATGTACGAATGACATCAGTGTGTAACTCTCGGTGAAGTTGTCACTGCCAGGCTTCTACCTCAATAGGATCGTGAAGTCTGGAGTGCATAATGAATTGCAAGGTGCAAATTAGTGTCATTTCAGCAACCCACACACAATTTGCTTCAGACTATTGTGGGAAAGGCTATCGCTGGGAAAGATATTTTAATTTGGGGCTGGAACTCGTGTGGCAGTGCACCTGTATGTCTCCCAATGTAGACACAATGCCAATGATGGCTTGAAAAGTCTTTTTTTTTTTTTTCTTATGTGCATTTGGTCAGATTTTCTGTCTGCATGAGTAGCAGGCAGCAGCAGAAGTGTTTGCTCTGCAGAACTCTCTCTGAGTCTCTTCTCCATCTGGTCCTCGAGCTGCAGCGAGGAAGGGACAATATCAGGGATTGATAAGAGGGACTGAACTGCAGACACCCACCAGCTCAGCAGCATGGTAACAGCACCGTGTTTGCTCTCACCTAATCAAAAACAGATTGGCCTTTTCCATTCTGCACCCTAGATGACTAGGAGGGAAGCACTGGCATGAGCCGTAATGGGATGGAGTGAGGTATCCCTAGAAAGAATGTACACCCAAGAGTTGGCACGCGCTGAGCCAGGGTACATAGAGCTGCACGAAACAACGCCGCAATCAGCAGCCACATGGGCTGGAGCTGGAGAGTGGCCGACCCTCCTAGCTGGGGAGCTAACGATTCCCTTCAGGATTGCATCATTAGATTCAAACTGAGTCATTATGAGGCGATTTGGGAAAACAAGTCAGAATTCATTACTGAGGAAACACGTTGGAGCTGTCACACGAGCCTCCTGTCGGGTCGGTGCTCAGAGGATCAGCCAGTGCCTTGCTCCCGGGGCCACGAGCGGCTCTTCCCTCAGTGGCAGGAGCTCAGATCCATGCCCAACGTGAGCTGGCAGGATTCTCCTCTGATACCACCCACAGCTGCTTTCTGCCTGCCTCCCACCATCTGCCTTCCCCAAGACACCTGTTACAAGAATAAACAAACCCTAGGGCAGGCAGAGACACTGAAGTCACAAAATTTGCACCTGTGAAATCCTGGGGCAAAGCCTCAACCTCTGTCAGCAGTTATGGCATCCTATGCTCTGGTGGTCTAGCTGCTCACAGCCCCTTTGCTCTGGTTAGACGGTTAGACGTTCACCTGCTCTGCTCACTATCTGTTGCTGCTGGTGCTTCTGCCAGGCAGGCACAACTTTGCACGGCTCTTGGCAGGGTGAGTCTCTTCTGCCGTCAGGAAAAGCATTTTCAGCAGACATAGTAGAGGGGCTGGAAAGGAGTTACCTGCAAACTGCCAGCCGTTTTGTAGCGGGTTCAGCATTTCTCTTGGAAGCCCAACGGCTGGTATTATCGGCATTTGGGCTACACCTCGTTCTGCGAAGCCACAGGAGGACTTCTACCCCAAGGTCACAAAGCATTGGCTTCAAAATGCTCAGTGAAGACAGCAATATCCTTGAGGAGGGCAGAGAACATGGTGCGAAGGATGGCTGAAGGTTTGAGAGAACAGCAAGAGAAAAGGAGCTTGGGGAACAATCCAAGGCTTGATTGTATGTTGGCATGAAGATTAACACTGACATGCCTATCTGATCATCAGTAAGCAGAGATCAATTATTCAGGAAGTTTAAACACCTACCAGGAGCGCATATTAACATCAGCTTGATGACTAAGCAAACAAGGCCATGGATACAGACTAGGGTGGATGGATACAGGCCTGTTACTTGCTTCTGCAGAAAGGTTTTATCCCAAAATAACTGCTGTGAGAGACCGAGTTGTGGCCACAGAAGATGAGCTGGTGTCTTTGTTAATAAGTTTATAAAGATGTGAGGCCTGGGTGTTTACTGAAAAAGAAGGTACTGATGTCTTTGCAAATAAAATAAGCAAATGTTTGCCTAGTGAGGGAGAAAAATTAATTCAGAAATGCATTGCATAATGGGGAAACTCCTCAAGAATCAAATATGGTGAGGACAGTGAAACCCCAGTGAGGCGAGCCAGCCAGTGGGTAATGAAGACAATACAGGACAGACCCGCTGAGCATCTCCTGTGAGTCATTTTCTAGGGAGCTCCACGCCATGGCTGCTTGAAGAGATGATGAATGGCTAATCCCAGGTAAAACCTCTGCCATCTCAGTGTGACTCACCAGGAATGAGATTTAAAGGAACAGAGCAAGGTATGTGGTGAAGAAGAGGATTTCAAACACAGGGCTTGGGGTATTGCAGCCCTCTCATTCCTCCTGCCCCACACAGTACTTACCGTAAGACTGGTAACAGAAAAAAAGGCTTTGCATGTCCTCACAGCTGCATCTGCCTGTGATGCCAAAGCCATGCAGCACAGGTGACAAACTCATCAGAGTCTGGGGCCCTGGGGTGTCAGTCCACCTCTGCCCAGTGGCTCCAGGCTCAGGACTGGCCATACTGGCTCAGCCCTTTGAAGCTAGTGCCACAAAATCAGGTCGTCTTTGTGAATTAGAGGTTGCACCTCCAAGGGTGGGGTTTTTTTCGCAAACTCTTGGCAAAAAGAAGCAACTCCCAGTAGGGTCAATTGTTTGTGTGGGGAGGAAACTCAGTAAAAAAATGTGGTGAATTCATGTATAAAAAGTTTCCTTTGCTTCCTCAGCAAACAATGTCTTACTACAAATAACTGCATACCCCCAGCCTTGTTCTGTCCTGGGAGATGCTTAAACTGTCAATAATCATAAGGCTGCTGTCACAGCGCTGCTCAATGGGGTTGACAGATTATATCTCTAAAGTCCCTTTATTGGACCTTGTTCCCAGAAAAGCTTGCAAATTGCTCTGATCTTACCAGACAAAGGCGTTGCTCACTCTTGGAGTCCTTGGATATCCTACACAATAAGGTAGGAATTGGTGAGAATTACCTGAGATAAAATATCCCTTACAACATCAAAGTTCCTGATCTCTTAGCTCTCAGCCGCAGGTATGTGAAAGTCCTGACAGGCTGAAGATAGAAGGAAGAGATAAAGCAAAAGAGAAGGCAAAATTCTCTGAATGAAACATTATATCATTGGATTTGGCACAAAGATTTCAGCGCAACGGATCTATATGGCTAGCTGGGGTGTGAGCAAGGCACGGGGCTTTTGCCTTTTGAAACGAATAAGCAGCAGCTGATACCAGGCGGCCGAGGACAGATCCTGATCTTCATCACACCAATGGATAAAGGAAACAGGAGTAACAGAGACCAGGATATGGCTAAATTGTGATCATACAACCCCCCCATCTTCCCCATCTCTGTACTCACAGCTGTTCGTTGTTTTTTCCCAGTGAAAAACATGGCTGAAGTGGGTCAGCTACCAAGGGGGAAATGCTGGTGTAACACAAGACACCGTCTTTTTGCCATCCTTGCTCTGTACATTTAATAATAAGGCTCCCTGGGGAGGGTTGACCTCCCTGGGTTGTTCACAGTACCTACGGCAGGAGAGCTAGGGTTGGACTTTCACCTAATGCAGCCCAACTTGGATTAGTAATATGATTGCAAAAACCCAGGTTTTTGGCAGTAAAGCCACAGGTAAGTCTGAAACAGATTTTCACTGAAACAGAGTCAAAGAGATTGAGCTGAAATGAGATCTGGCTTGTTCGTTTAAAATCCTGCCCTTTCCCACTGCAAAGACTGGACAGACCTTCCCTCTGCCCACTACTCCCGCACACCTAATCCTCCTCCCAGGACTAAGTTTTAGCACAGATCAAATACCTTTAGGTTCTTAGAAAGGACTGGATTTTGGCAAACGCGCAAAATACTTTTCTCAAATGACATAAATATTGCATGTTATTTGCTGCCTTGCCAAAATGCACACACACACATGCACTCCTAACTAAGCAACATTCTTTAAAAGTTAAGATCATTGCTTAGAAAGAAATATATAGCATTTTATAAATCCAAATTGATCACGCACTGTGTGTGTTGAAAATATGTACAAAAATGGGACCCCAAAACTCCATTAAACCACTTCTGAGACAATACATCACTGCACCTTTATATTGCACAGAGGGGTTTAACAACCCTTCTCCAGGAAAATATTTTACTAGGTAACAAAAAAAAAAGTTATTGAAAACACATATATTTGATACTTTTGGCAATTCATTTTACTACTTGCATTTCCAATTCATTGGTATAGTTCATGAAAAAAAATATTTTTGCAGTTGGGTCATGTTATTATTTCTCTAATTTTTTTTCTACTTGAAAGTCACGATATGATTTCTTTTTGTGAAACAATCAAAAAAAAGACAAAAGCTGCTTGTCTTCTTTGGTGATCCTGTAGATGTCTTAGGGAAACAGAGTCTGCTGTAAGTATAGAATACACACAAACGTGCCTATGGGAAATTATGGAATCTTTGTGCATTTCTGTATAACCAGCATTATATCTGAACCAGCTAGAAAAGAGCCATGGGAAGAACTAGTATATTGAATCTTCTAAGGAACAAAAAGAAGGTACTATTTACTAGGCAATATTAAAATCTTCAAAAAATTTTAGATAATTTTGCATCAGTTCACCTGAACTGCCCCTGGCACTTACCTGTTTGTGACTTGGATAAATCGCTTCATCTCACCTTCTAGCACTGCTCTTCTCTTGTCTGGTGTGAACGCACCTCTCCAGGTGAAAGCCTGGCTTGAATTTGGCCTGCCCGCAAATGATCCCAGAAAAGGACAGAGAGGAGGAGATAAGCCCTTCCTAAATCAGACTAACAGCACATCCACACTACAAACCTAACTTAGGCTCAGATTCAAGTCTGCTACATCCTTCTCTTATCTAGAGAATGACTTTTCACCCAAAGCTTCTTGTGCTTTAAGCCCAATTTAGCTGGCCATCATGGAAATGTGGACGTGTGCTGGGCTTTTTCTTTTCCGTGGGCAGATAACACACCCATTTTGAAACAAACCTAAACCGTAGGCATGACCCTTCAGTGCCTGCCTGCAATGCATTCTCCCATCTCCCTCCCCACCTGCCTCTTTCCTTCACATATCTCCAAGAAGACTTTGCCAGAGAGGTTCCATTTACTGATGTGCAAAGAACCGAGTAACATATGCCCTTGGAAGCACTGGTGACATGCAGGCCTGGTGATAGCAGCAGCATAGAGCCACTCTGCGGGCTGTGGCTCCCCAGGGTGGTCTCTCATTCCTGAACCCCAATGCTGGTCATCGATGAAGACCAACACTGAACATCCACACAAGGATTTCTGCTTATTTAGCCAAACTTGTCCTGGACCATGTGTGTGCTTACTTCTGAAGAGCTTATTTCTTACAACACTACAGGTAAGTCTAACCTTTGCTTTGAGAGAGATAAAGTACCCACGGGCATGATGTGTCCTTGTTTGTCTGGAGAACAGTGATTTTCCATTTTAATTGCTTCCTGTATGACACATTTCGTTAGGTCCTAGCTTCCTGCCAGTTGATCTTCTCACTGCATTTGTTTCCTGCTGTGCGTGTAATTATGACCATGAAAGTCCATCAGCAAAAGTGCAATCAATTTGAAAGATTAATGAATCTCACGCTTTCCCTCTCTCCTCCCCCCTCAAATTAGAAAACTCACTCTGTAGTTTCCAGCACACATCTATCATTACACACTCCTGGGTCTCAGGTAAATTAGCAACCTGATTCTTTTCCCTGCTGTCACTTAGAAGAAAAGGGCTTCTTATTTGCCATCCAAGGAAAAGTACAGTAAACCTAGAACTAGATAAAAGGGAAGTAATCAAATATATTTAACTGTACTCAGCCAAATCCCATTATTTGTATAGATGTTAGCTGGTGCGTTTGAAGAATTAGGATAGCCTCATCTCCAATAGGAAATAGTACTGCTTGATTGAAAAGCACAATTTCTGAGCTGGTGTTCTTCTACTTACTTAAAATTAGAAGTTCAACTTTATATATACATATATATATGTGTGAATTGCCATGGTGAGCTTGGCAGGTATTAAAAAAAAAATAATGTTACATGTCCTTGCTCTTCCACGAAGCATGGGCATTTGGGATGAACACAGCATCCTTCTGTTTTTTCTTTCATAGATGGGAAATGCCTCCTCGGTGTGGGAAGTTTCCTTGGGTTGCCCTTCTCACTTCCACCTGAAGGAGGTGGGGAAAATAATTTTAAATAAGTCACCTCCTACATATCAGAGGGCACCACCTCCCCCCTCCTGTGGAGAAGAACAGCTTATGGGGTACAGGGAAAACATAAGGGAGACGGAGCAGCCACGGTAAAGGAACATGCTGGGACTATCTCATGGAGATAATAACCATGGTGAGGGTTGTAGGGGAACACAGAAAGCCTTCAGCTGGTGCTAGGACCACAGGTTTTGAAAATACAAGGACAACATATCGGCAGTGCTTGCACAAGGGGTGCTCCTTCCCTTGGCAGCTGTCTGTCTGGGAAGGAAGAATGCGCCACCTCTAGACAGCTGCAATCGATGGGTGCATCCACAAGTACCTTCCTCTTTAGAAATCCCTCCAGTGCCAAAACACACAGAGTACATGGATCAAGACCAAGCTAATTGGGAAACACAGCAAAACTACCTCCTTACCCTCACCCACAGGACCAAGTTATCTTTCATGTTTCCCTGTGCAAACAGTGCAGGTTTTGCTGTGAAACCATTTGATTAAGACGTTCCAACACAAGCATTGAAATTCAGGTCCACAGACTGAGGAAAGGTCTCCCCTGGACTGTGCTCGTGCCAGCACACAGCTTTTCTCAGCTCAGTTTTGTGCTCAGAAGACGCTGGTTCGTGTGCTGACCAGCCAGGTAAGCTGCAGGAAGCCCTGTATCTTCAGGATGATGAACTAGCTCATCCTGACGTAAGTGGGCATGACAAGATGAGACACATTCTGGTCCCAGACTCCAGTTTTACTCTGCTCAGATGAAACATTACAACTCAATGTTGTTTCAGTACTTTGGGGAGAAGAAGGAGGGAGACGAGTCCCCACAATGGTTTTTTACATGCCTGAGTCAAATTACCCTCCCTTCTGTGGGGCTTCTTCTGAAATAACAGATCTTACTGTAACCAAATATTGCCATCCAGGAAAGCCATTTTGCAACCAGCAAGGAGGCTTCTTCCTTCTCAGCAGCCACTGAAAAGGCCCTTTGTTCTCGAGCTGAACACCTGGAGAGTGTTATCAGCAGTGGCCTCTCCTGGACGGCACACTGAGCAGCTGTGACAAGACCCAGTGGCATTGGCATCGGCAGCAGCACCTGGGAGCTGCGGGCACCCAAAAACCATCCCATCTGGGCTATTGCATGGGCAACTTTGGGTTGTCCCCCTCTTTTGTGGGGACCACAGAAACTAGCCCGGCCTGTGTTTTCTTTCTTTTCCCATCCTGAAATGAACAGTCTCATTCCAAATGGTCTTTAGACAACCTTGAGGAGGCGACACCTCTGTAGAGAACGGAGAAGAAGCCTTGGGCATTACCGTGCCTTTCTGGAGAAACTGGTAATGTGAGCAGTGAAGGGCTGACACAGAGCACTAGCATCGTGGGCACATGGTTTGGAACTACACCTCGAAGAGTACAAGGTGGAACTGTTGACTGGCATGAGGGGTAGGGCATCCACCAGAGAGGGAATCGCCTGATGTGACCCAGGACAAGACTGCATGCCAGGCTGGCCCCAGGCACGGCTTTCTGCTCTGTCCGTACAGTCAGCACCGTTTCTGTTTGTGTCCGTGAAAAGACATTCAGACCCATGCCTGCTCAGAAACTCAAGGAAACCCAGCTCATTCAACCCAGCAGGTAATTCCCCAAGGGCTGAGGGTCCTTTTCCATATACCTGATGGTAGAACTGCACTGTATAAACCATCACTGCCAGGCACATCAGCTTCAAAACCCAAAAGGTTTTCATTCTTTTGCTGCATTTTACCTGATTAAAGGAAAAAATCTGCAGAGGGGGAGGAAAGCCAAAGAGTCAGAGAGCAGGGGCTGTCGGGCATAGATCTGCTGTGAGGTAACCTGGAGAGTTGCCCACACCAACTGAGTCTGTGCTGGGTCAGTGAGGATTTTACCAGTGGCCTCAGTGGAAATTGTATCTGCAACCTATGAGTTACTTAGCAGGTCCAGGCTTACAGGCCTTTCTGTGCATATTTATTTTCCACTAAAGTCACAGGTCGGACAGCCCACATCACAGAAAAAAAAAAAAAAGAAAAAAAAGAGAAAATACATCCTTCTTCCTCTCCTGATAATCCAGATAAAATACTGACTCCTACAAGGGAGTCATACGTCAGGGGATTTCAGCAATGCCTCATCACAGGATCCATAGCTCTGCGAAGTATTCATTCTGGAGTAGTTCTGCCAAATACTGAGAGCAAATTTCATAACATGAGAAGGGGCAGACCGCAGCTGAAGCTTCATTATCTGCAGTGGCCGTTCAGCGTTAACGTCAGGAGTTCTTTCATACCTGATGGCATCGTTTCCATTTTCTTTGGACTGTAGCAGTGAGAGGACAAACATTTCAAAAGATTTAAATGAGACCTTTGAGCGCCAGCACTGAGAGCCTGTGAGGTTCAGATAAACTAACAAAATAGCATCCTGCAAAAGCTTTACCTGGGACAACTCACAATTTCTGTGTTCATGTTCGGGCAGTTTGTAGCGTACGGGCCACTTTAAACCTTGGTCTCTGTCCAGACACCAGTACCAGCTCTCCCATGACTTTATGTTTGCATCTCTTTCTAATATGCCTCCCTTTCTTCCTCGTGAAGGGAAAATTTCCAGGTTTGTTCCTTTTAACTTTGTTCGTGGTAGCGCTCTTGACAGAAGGACTTAGTGTCTATTTAGTGTCTTTGCAAGGAAAAGGGAGAAACTTCTCGGTTACATAAAAGTTTGTATCAAAATTCAAGAATCTGGATTAATTATAGGAGACTTGCCTTGTATCATTCAATTTGTTTGAATAGCTTTAAAGATTAAGCAGATCCAAGGCCTAACAGAACCAGGGCCAGTAAGACAATAGCTGAGATTTTCCTTTGAAACAAAATATACAGGTGGTTTCTGTGAGTTTCTGTGTCTATCTGCCTGGCTTTTTTATTTTTATGTCGTATCCAATATCACAGAACCTGGCAGTAGAAATCATATAGCAATTTGTGAAAGCTTGTTGCTGTTCTAGATATCATATAGTCTGTTCCACACCAGCAAAGACAAAACCAATGCCTTTACTCCTCCAGTTTTCATTCAAAGGATAATGATCTCTGGTAACAAAATATTTGGCAGTAGCATTATTTAAAATGCACAGGGGAAATGTTTGTCCCTAATTCAAGGGACTGTGGTCACACAGTCTCTATTCACTTGGTATTTACCAACAAATGCCAAAGTCTAATCTGCAAAAAGCCCAGGAACAGAGTTAAGTTTATCACGCTCCATCCTTAACCCATCCCATTGTAAGGGAGAAAAAAAGTAATTACTGAATTTCTTTGTGGCCAGAGAAGTTACAAACTCTGTGTTATACCCAGCAGGCTGTAATGGCTCCTTCGGTAAATATCTAATTAAGCGGTTGGGGTGGGTTTTTTTCTTTCACCGCATACTTTGGTGTTTTAAAATCCCTTTGCATTAAACGACTTCTTGAGTTTTCCAAATTTCTCACGCACACACAGAAGAGGGAAGTAAGAAAAAAAGCAGAGGGGAGATTTCGGTCGTGGGAACAGGAGTCAGAGACGGGGATTTGTAACGGCTAAAGGCAAATCCTCCCCGAAATCTCCATCTAAAACACCGCAAACCGCAGCTGCGACCTGCCTGCGACCGTTGGCTATCTAGAGAGGGAGAAATAAAACCAGCCCGAGGGGGATGTCCGCGTTTGGGGACCGGGGGGTGGGAGTGGGGGGGATCGCTTCCCGAAAACCAAAAGCAGTTAACCCCCCCCCGAAGGACACGGCCTGGCGGCGGCCCGTTGGGAAAAGCGACGGCTTTGCTTTTCATTGCGCAAATCCGGAATTCGGGAAGTTTTACCGACCTCGGCTCTGCATCCCCCGGCCCGCGGGTCCCCGCGACCCCCCGTTTTCCCCCCCGGAGCACCGAAACGCGCTGAGAGATGTCAGCCGACCGCACCATCGGGGCTGGCCCTGCTCGGTGACGCCGCGACGGTGCCCGGTGCCCTCGAGGTGGGGAGAAACTGCCCCGGGGACGTGGGAGAGGAGCCGAGCGTCCACCCCACTCCGCTGCTTTCCTTTAGGAGAGATGCTCGGCTTCAGCGAGGACCGCGGGGAGGTGAGAAAACTGCGGAGCTCCGGCCCAGAAAGCGCGGAGCCGGTACCCGGGGAAAGCTACCTGCTTGGGGGAAGAGCCTCGCTGCGAGCCGTGGGGACGCTCCCAGCCGCTGCCCACCTCGGTCCCAGAGCCCATCGCCTCCTCGCAGCCTCGCTGCTCCTCCGGGCACCCCGGGGAACACACCCCCCCCCCCGCGCCGCCACCACCACCACCACCACCACCCTCCCGGCCGAGCTTAAACCCGGCGAGATGAATCGGGTTTTTTAATCGAGCCACGTCGAGGTGCCGGGGTTGGGCTGGAAGGGGCTGAGCCGGGGCGATGGAAGGGTACCGAGCCTCCCCTCTAGCCCCCGCGACCCCGGCCCCGGATAGGCCGGGGTCAGCCCCCGCATGCCGGCTCAGCCCCGGCCGCCGAGCGCACCTGCCCCGGCCCCGGCCCCGGCCCCGGCCCCGGCCCCGGGGATGCGGGTCTCTGCCCGCGGGGACAGAGCCGGGCCCGGACGGCTCCTCCCCTGCGCCCTCGGTCTCTCCTGCCCCTTCTCCCTCGTTAGGAAAGTGTTAGAAAGTTGCTGAAGTGCGAAATGAGCCTGCGAAATCTCGTTGTCCTCATTAAACTCTGACAAGGAGGGTGACAAGAAGCAGCGGAGGGGAAACAATGCGGGCAGTGTTGGGGAGAGCCCCGCGCCGGGGGCAGCTTTTGTGCCCGCCAACAAAAGCTCTTGTTTGCATGTGTTAAAGTCCATTAAACCGCGGCAGCCCCAGGTGCAAACGCCATCCCGGAGAGGCCGCGTAACTTTCCGCGCCCGCTGAGCGCGACAGCACCGCGGCTCTGCCCTCAAACCGCCGGTATTGTCGGGGCGCCGGGGCTGCAAACGGGCAGCGGACGGGGGCACGGCCCTGGCGGGGTGTCCACGCCGAGGCCCTCTTAATGAGGGCCCGGGGCTGGCTCTTCATTAACAGGCGTGCCATGCAAGCATGCAAACCTGGGTGGGTTTTGCTCTCTTTCTTTTTTGTGTGTGTGTGCCCCCAGATTCGTCTGTCCTCCGCCTCGCCAGGGCTCTGCTGCGGGACGACGGGACACAATGTTGCCTATTGTGCTGCTCACCCCCTCACCGGAGGGGACACGGACGGGACCCTGCAGGCCAGGGTTGTGGATGCGGACCTGGTGCGAAAGAGCTTGGCGGGCATGTGCCGTGATTTGGTTTGTTCCACCGTGGCTCGTCAAGGTATGTTGGGACGTTGTGGAATCATCAAATCTGTATAGAAAGTACCCCCGAGGTTAGGAGGAGAGGAGTTTTCCAACTCCTGGTTCAAACAGCAGAATTCAACGCAAAAGGTGTAAAAGAGAGGGACTGCACGAAGACTAACCACAAAAAAAGCCTTGCACAGGTCAAAGCCTATAAAAACCACCTCACCGCAGTGTGAGCGTTTCGTATGACTGGCACGGTGCTTTGTCCAAGAAAAAGTATTTGCAGGTTCTGTTGCAACAAGTCCACATCACTTTATCCCCAGTGGGTCTGCCTGGGATCTGCCCCACGGCTATTTTAAAATGTGCTGTTAATAACAATTCATTACAGTTGATAGAACCGGGAGACTTGCCTTTTATTTTGCAATTAGACATAAAGGCTCCGATCTGGCAAATGCTTTGCACTGTAAGCATGTGAGTCGCTCTGCTGAAGTCATCTGGGACTGCTCATGTGCTTAACATTAAGCCCGTGCGAGTTTGCAGGATCAAGGCCTGAGATGGTATCTTCTTTAAGGATATTTGTTTACCTGCTCTGTTCTGCATTTTCTAGATTTGTGACTGTGCCCTGCAAAACCATTTCTCTGGGAAGACCTGAAGTGGCTAGAGTCAGCTGGGCACAGCTCACAAGTAGCATTACGGAGCCAAA
Source organism: Harpia harpyja (assembly GCF_026419915.1). NCBI lineage: Eukaryota > Metazoa > Chordata > Aves > Accipitriformes > Accipitridae > Harpia > Harpia harpyja. The sequence continues at coordinate 19,219,610 of NC_068953.1, read as the reverse complement.
TGATTCTTTCCGTAAACAAAAATTGTTTGCAGGAACCTGATTTGGGAAGACATTATGGCACTGGGTACGTTGCACTGCAAACTGTTCAGCTGTGCAAGCCTGTGTGTACTGAGGCGTTAATGCAGAATTGTTGGGCATTGGGCCCAGAACAGATGTGACGACGAGTGAGAGCAAAGAGACAGGGAGGAAGGAGCAGAAGAAGAAAGCACATTTTAGGCTTCTCAGTTCCTGACTAGGCAACCAACGCTTCCAAAACCTGGGCACCAGCCCCAAATGCCTCTTACCAAGAAAAAGTAGGAAGCAACATGATCTGTGGAGAAAACAAACATATTTGTTTTTTCATTTGCCAATCCTGCAAACAATAGCTGTTTGTAGGCAAATAATCCTCAGGTCTGCATCGCTAGATCAATGCAGGGAGTGGTTCCCATCGACTCTGCGGTGCCAGACACACTGAATGGTTTGTAATGAAACAGGTCCTTGAACTTCTTCACAGCACAGACGCTATCTTAGTAGGTTATCATGCACTTGCTTCTGTTCCTGCTCCCACTCTCCTTGTCTTCCAGTGCTAGACCTGGCAGGAAGAAGTGAAGGCAAGGGGAAATAGAAGTTGTTTTAATATAAAAGGCTTCAAAATGTTCAGCTGTTTGTTATTTCCTTGCCACTAACTTTTCCAATTTACTTTTGGAGCCAAGCAAACTAAAGGGAAGGCCAGTCCTGGTGCACACTCACAGTTTAATACCCATGATATGCAGGAAGAAAATTAATTTGATTGAGGATTTTGCTTCATGAAGTAATTACAGTGCAAAATATAAGAAGACTGTGTTTTGTCTTGAGCCACCAAAGTCCTGGTTTGCATCATGAGGTCATATTTAGGATTACAAATGCTTACACAAATAGCATGTCATAATATCTCGCACTGCTTCTCTTCGCCTTTACTGACAAATTTTGGATGGTGGAGAGGAATGGGAAAAGAAACGCTTCTTCAGCCCCAGATATGTCAAAATGGAACCTTTAACCTACAGGGCACGAGAAGGGCGATAGAACTACTGGGAGAGTGGTGAGTTCATGGGGTAAGGCTGCGTCAGACTCCAAGATGCATCCAATGCATACAACTCTTCTCCACTAATATTCAGCACAGCCCAAGTAAGGTTGGATTAACTTAAAAACCCCCACGTAATACATACAATATCCAAAAGATCTTCATGACAGTCTGATATTTTGGTTTTTTTTTAAAAAAGGCATCTGTCTGGATTCCAATCCTTTTGAAATTGCATGTGAATACTTTGATAAACTGAGTAGAACCTGTCCTGGTATAAAATGGCAGACTTTTAAATTAATTTTGTGTCATTTGCAATGTCCTTCACAGCTGAAGGCAGCAGTTCACTTATCACCATTTCTCTTACTTGTTTTATATGGCAGCTGATCGGGTTTGTCTTCAATGAACTCAGCAAAAATCTCTGTAAAAGCCAAACTTTTAAGCAGCAGTAATTACCATCAGGTAGCTACATAATTGTTTAGACAGGTAAATAAGCAAATAGGTGCCTTTGTTACTAAACAGCTTCTTCTAATGAGTATCTAAGGGACTGTTTCTCCATCTTTGTATTCTTTGTGTCTGGAATAAAGAAGCCAGCCTGGTAGGGACTAGGTTGAGGGAGCTCACTAAACCCCATTTGTTTCTGGGGTCTGGAATGGATCTTGGGATTTTGCAGCCAGAGGATATTTGGAAAAACAAACCAAAACCAAACTCACTGGCAAAGCACAGTCTCACTCCCTTCAAATGGCCAGCCCATATCAGTTAAACAGTCCACTACTGCTACCAGGAGGCCTGTAAAATGCCAATCATATCGTAGTTCAAAACAATCCATCCTGATGCTAACCCATATTGTGGTGAACTTGATCAAGAGTGATGAAATTTATGATTTTTAAGTTTGCTTAGAAAAATGAACTCAAACCCTAGAAAACTACCCACAGAAAACAAAGTTACAGGAATAGTAAGTTTACAAAATCTGGTACAGAAAAATAAGAAAATTCCCAGATTAAAGTCACTGGGCAGCAATGCCCAGCTTGCTGCGCATTCTGCCTTATCTGGGCATTTAGGGGGAGATCTTCAGATCTGGCTTGTTCTGCAATTACTGCCGTAGCTGAGCTCAGTGGGAGCTGAGCTCCGAATGCCTGTCATCTAAAGTACTCAGCCTGTAGGTGACTCACATCGGGAATCCAAAATTATGAAGACCCTTTTTTTAATTCATTGCTGCCTGCCTTCTTTCTTCACTGATAATACAGGGTCAGCATCCTCTCAAAATTATTGGAAAAGGAAATGCTGTGTGTGAAACACTCAGACGCTGCTGTCATGAGCACCATGGAAAAACCATACGGAAATGAATAATTTTGTGCCTAAAGCACACTTTGAATAACAGGCTGTAAAAAGCCCCATTGCTGCACATTAAACAAGAGGAGAATAAATCATGAGGGGAGCTGCTCTCTCAGGAGCAGCAACCATTGCCAATGCAGAGTGAGGGGGATGTCTGTAGGAAAAGGGCATGTATAACTCAATTACAGTTCATCAGGATGCACAAACCCAGGCAAATTCTGATCTCTCCTAGCTGTTGAATGCTGGAGTGTGCAGCCTTTTAGAGTATATTGTTTCACACATGTATTTGTGTGTGTATGTGCTTCGGGGTATACGTAAAATAAGCAGAATAAGCTTTGGCTCTGTGCCATGTTAACTACTCTACAGAGCTATGGGACTTCTGGTCTGCTTGAAGCATAGGCTTAGGTCTAGATGCAAAATATCACTGAAATATCAACTGATCAACTTGTACAGCAGCTCTCAATGGCTATGCCACTGCTGGCTGGGCAAACCACCATCCTGTACATGAGTATGTGCCCCACTGCCAAATCTGTCTTCATCCATGGGGCAGGATGCTGAAGTTGCCCAGAAACATCATGGTCTTAGGTGATCTGGAGACGTCTTTACTGATCTGCTGGATACAACCCCCCTGCACTCCTGGTGTGGAGACAGGACATAAGGCACATGCACACAGGAGTAGAGTGTACTTGGAGCAGGAGCTACCACCAGCAGTAGTCCCTTCATTATGGTTAAATGTGGTGGGTAAGTCTGAGAAATTAATTCCTGCAGAGACCCTTGGCATCCATAGCAGATAGGAGACAGCTACACCATAGCATGAACATGTTCTGTGACTGTTCTTGGCACAGAGAGACTGGCACAGACAGACAGGCACAGAAAAGTGTGGTCAGGTCTAATTCATGGTGGCAGATTTAAGAGTGTACATGTCTGACTCAACAGAGGAAAGGCAATCTTTGTGCTGGCTGGCAGAGAAGAGCTGGTGTACTCACAGTCTAGAAACTTTCTGTGAGATACAGCTCTGCAGAGAGGCGCAGTACCAGGGAATTCACAGCTATCGCAGTCAGTGCAGCAGGTTAAGGATACATATTGCAGACATCTCTGCAAACACTGCTGCAACAGTAGAACATAACAGGGTGACTCAATAGTAATGTGACCTTTCATTAACAGACGCTTTTCCTCTTGCGTCTGTTTCTGACACATTTATCAACTGTTACAAACTTAGGTAAACCCCATTTTTTCAATGCTTCTATCTGAATGGTGGCATGGCCCTCCTGGAGCATGGGAATGAATATAAAATGCCTCTCGCTTGTTCTGATCGGGGCTCTGCTGTTGCTTTTAGGGCATCTCCTGCTGAGCTCACCATTCGGCAGTCTGGAGGAGCGAGTGTTTCCACCTTTGTGGATCTGATATAAGCACCAGCGACAAAAGACACACCTCCTGAGGCTGGTGGAGTTGTTCCTGTTTATGGCAGGACTGAGTTTGCCCAACAAGGGACCAGTCAGTGTCTGCAAAACTCTTTGCAGACGGTGGAACGTTTTGTTACTCTTCTTGTGACATTACTAGGGGAAACATTGCATACAGCTATGTATATTGGTTAAAGTTTATTATTTCAGCTCATTCATATGTCACTGACTCACAATTCATTCACTTCATACAGCCTTCTAAAAGGCTTACACATCCCCAAACCCTGCATGTGGTACTTTTGCCTTAGATACATCATCTCACACTTCACCATTAACTCAAAGAGGCAATAATGCCTAAAATAATTTTCCCAGGAATGTCTTGTAAAAAATCTCCCTCATGAGATGTAAGAGACAAGGTCATTCCACACGAGACAACCCACTGTAATGATTCTTTAGACGCTACTTGTCCTGGAACTTCTTATTCACCTTTCTCCTCATCCAGATGTTTTGTCCTCTAATTACAAGAGTACTTTCCACTTCAGCTGAGCGTTTCTGTGGGCAAAATACAGACAGAAATGGATAAATTCTATCGATACTGTGTCACCTCTGTAACAATTTCCTTCTCGCTTCCTGATACTCGAACTACCAAATTATTGCCCATAGTGTTGTGATATGTTCTGGTAAAACCAGAAAAGGCGAACTACTAGAGGCCCAAAAAAGTTCTGTTGCCAGACCATGCCATTGGCCCTAGAATGGAACAGTGACCATGTCTTTTCCAGAGAGAATAGACAGAAATGTCTTCTGTCTCAGACTTCAACTTGCGCACCCTGTCAGTCACCTTGTAGTTTCGTTGATGACATCTAAGGATAGCTTGGATCCAAACTCCTCTTTATTGGGACTAGGAGTATGTTGGGATTTGGTTAAAAGATTCTTCTAGCTTTGATGCTTTTGTAGCTTTTGTGGGAAATAGCAACTGGACAGTTAAAAACAGACAGCTTAGAAATAACGTTTCAGCTGTTGTAATACATCCCTTTATTTTCTCATTTGATTCTGCCATTGCATACAAGGATATTCCCACAGATTATTTATAACTGAAGCACCTTCCCATCTGAAGAGAAAATTTCATCTTGCAACTGCTAGGCAGGATGAGTCCTTCAATATTAACAGTTCATAGAAATCAGTTCAGTCATTTGTCTGGTAAAGATATGTAGATTGTGGGGAAAAAAAAAATATCTTCCTCTGTGTTATTGGCAGCTGTCAGGAACCAAACACCACCAGACAGGCTTTCACCTGGGCAGAGGACCTCCATGAATATCCTGCAAGCTGCAGGAGGTGGTGTTTGATTCATCAGTGGTACTTTCCCTTCTGAATCAGCACTAACTCTTCTACCGCTATGATATCACAGGCTATCTGCCTTTGGAAGCACTGAGTATTTTTAAGCATTCTAACAGCAAAGTGCTGACTATTGCTGGGGATTACAGATTCGGTGAAACATTTTGTAAGATAACTTCAGGCATCTTGCCATTTGTTATATGGAAAATATGTTGTATTATCTTCCATGTGTGTGTGGGTGTAAGGGTGCTCCTAGTGTCCTGGCCCCCAGCCTGCAAAGACTTACACATATTTTATTCAGAATGAAGTTAAGCAATACATAATGAACTTGTTCAGGCACAGAGCCTAGATCTGTCACTTTAGACATGTTCCATATCCTTTAGGACTTCTTGAAAGACAGCATCTTTCTCAATGTTCGGAGTACGCTACTGTGAACACCGTGCTGGAGGTTGACTGTGCGGGACACAAGTATTTTGGTTATCGTTGCAGGAAGTTTCAGCTGAAGGCCCTGCTCCTGCCCCGGTAGGCTGATGTCCTTTGACTGGGATAGTCAAACGGGTGGTCAAACTGGTCCCAGACTCAGGTACGCACACAAGGATGCGGAGGCGTTGCTGTCAGCCGCACATCAGACATTCAATGTAACGCGTCTTCCCTCTCTTCTTGATCAGCCCTGGGAAGCTCTGCAGAGGCACTGAGCGAAGGACGGGGGGGAGCAGGTTGGGGTAAGGAAGTCAGGGCACCGGGAGTGGCAGAGAAAGGCCCTCGTAGCTGGCAGCAGAGGAGGTAACATGACCAGTGAGGGGAGAGCCTTCCAGACGAGCCCCTCCCCGACACCCACACCGTGCCTGCGGAGGAGAGCGGAGGTGTTCCCGTGGAGAGCCGTGCGAGACCGACTTCTGGGTAGGTTGCCGTGGGAAGCAGAGGCAGGAGGCAGCAGAGGGCACGTCCTCCCATGCCACCCTTTGGGAGAAGCCAGGGTGGCTGCCCTGCTCCCCGAACCCCGCGTGGCCGGGGCAGGGCCCCCCTCCTTCGCTGCCCTCACCAGAGGAGAGGACGCGACCGACGGCCACCTCCGAGCAGAGGGCTCCACCGCCCCGCGGGCCCTCCCCGCCCCCCGCCACGGCCCCGCGGGGAGCCCCGAGGCGGCGGGCGCGGCCCGCGGGCGCCCCCCGGCCCGCCGGCGGCGGCGGGGCCTCGGCGGGGCCTCGGCGGGGCGGCGCCGCCCGTTACCTGAGGGCGGCGGCGGCGGCGGCGCGACGGGGCGGGGCGCGGGCGGGGGCGGGGCGCGAGGCGGGGCGGGGCAGTGGCCAATGGGGGCGGGCGGCGGCGCTCGGCGCGCGCCGCTCTTAAGGCGGCGCCGCGGGCTGTCAGCGGCAGAGGGCGGCGCGGGTTCGACGGCGGGGCCATGGCCGCCCTCAACGGCGCGGTGGAGAACGGGCAGCCTGACAGGAGGGTGCCGCCGCTGCCGCGGCCCCTGCGGAGCCTGGAGGTGAAGTACACCAAGGTGAGCCGGCGAGGGGAGGTGGGCAGCGGGCTTCGCCACCGTGGCGTCGCTGGCGCTTGGTGGAGTCAGGCTCGTGGTGAAGTATTATTTTTATATTGTAAAATTTTATGCCTCTATGCCGTTTTTCTTACTTTTTTTTTTTATTCCTCCTGCCGCCCTAGACAGTAGGCTTATGGGGATGTGAGTGTGGTTGAGCGACTGGAGCAAGCAGATGATCATGGCATTTCTAGGGGAGCTGCTGTTGCCCCAGTCCCTAAAGCCCCAGAAACCACCATTTTTTTAGAAAGAAAAAAACCAACCAAAAAACCCCACCAAACCTGTGGTTCTGCCCCAGGTGCCCACGGGCACCTCTCCCTGGCCGTGTGGCAGGCCGATCGGTGGCCAGCCTGCTGTGTGAGGGCTGCGGTGTCATGCTGGCCTGTTCCCTCCCGGTCACCCTGATGGCCATCTTCCCAAGCGCTCCATGCAGCCCTTGCAAACCCACCCAGTAAATGCTTTTAGCATCACATTAGCGCTCAGTGAAATCGGATTTGGATGGGGTGAGCCCAGGCAGAGGCAAGAAGGGGTTTATCTGCGAAGAAGCTGCTTGCCTGGGTTGCATTTGTCCTTCCTTGACCTGGTGTGAAGCTCCCCTGTGGTGGGATGGGGTGCTGCTGGGAGGGGGGAGTTCGGTGCCAGAGGACAGGTTTGGGCCCTGGTAAATGCAGGGAGCGTGGAGGAGGGCCAACGTGCTGCAGGACTGGGCCTTGCAAAAGCGCTCTGTGATGGGATTGGGGCCACCCCGCAGCTCCCGAAGAGGAGTGGTGTTCACGCACATCTTGTTGGTGGTTCGCCGTCCCAACAGAGCTCCTCCATGGCCTCCCTGCAGGATGAGGAGTCAGGCAACAAGCCCACACAAACCCATATCTCTCTGGTCTCCATTGATCTTCCCTTTAAATGACCTTTAAAGGGTTGCTCCTGACCTTTTGGATTTAACTGAAGGCTCCTGAGCTTGATTACTCTGTCTCTGAGGTGAGGCTGGCGTTGGTGTGGAGCTGAGCACTGCTGCAGAAATCCCTGCTCCCTAACAGAGCCGTAGCTCTGCGATAGCCGAGTCACTTTTTGTTCCACAACAGCCTGACCCGCTGTCTTGTGCAGTGGGGAAAATATCCTGGCTGGTTATGCTGCTAGGCAGCCTTGACTGCCATAATTTGAACTATGTGGCTGGACTAAAAGGGCTGGAGGGGCTGAATGAGTATATTAATTACTGTTACATTTCTGTATTAAGTATTTAAAAAAAAGCAGAACCTGAAGCTCGTTCTCTTGCAGTGAGAAGGAGTAAACAGCAATAGCTTATCCAGTGAGGTGTTGATTTGAATTATGCATCTGAAGTACTGAAACAGATTAGCAATTAGTGGTAATCACTGGACTAGATTAATTTTTAACATCTTAAATTTATCTACTTTTTCTTTGTAAGATAAACTTGCATTTAGCAGCAAATTGGATCTGCAGCTGCTGATTGCAGAATGGCGTAATGCTGCACAAACGGCTCTTTCCTGCATCCAAAATGGACACGGCCATTAGAGTTCTTCTTAAATATCCAAATGTTCTGTTTTTTGTTATTTTTATTGTTGTGAACGCTTTTTTAAATACTCCTTAGGGATCTGATCCTGCAGCCATGTATGTTTTAAAACACGCGTTTTTTTATTCACCAGAGTTTTGCCAGAGACTCTGTGCACTAAAGGTATCAAGGTAGTCTCTTAAAAGTGGAAACCAATGTTAATTAAAAGTGTGAATTTGACATTTGATCTGATGCTCCTGGTGCATCTGAGAAAATAATGAGCCACAGTCAGTTTTCATAAAACTGCAAGGGGTTTTCTACAAGCTCTGAGTTTCACCAGATGTTTACAGCTGACGGCACACTTTCCTCTGCTTAGCAGAGATTTTTATTTTCGGTTCTACCAGTTACGGGGCTGCAGGAGACGAAAAATTTTCAACAAAGATCTTACTTATAGAGCAGCTTAATGCTTGTCATGGATGTGTGATGGAAGTGATCTGTCCACAATCCTGTGTCCCAAATCCTGAGTATGAAGCATGAACGGCTGATATGCTGTTCTGTTTGATTTCGAGTCCTGGCACCAAAGACTAGGGCTATGTGGTGTGATTCCCAGAATGATGCCAGCATATATGTTACATTTAAAACAGCCTGATCCTGTCACTCTTGTGTTTTACTGCTTCTTATAGCAACATCGCTTTCCCATCCCAACCCTTTCACATAGAATTAATGTTGAATGCGGAGGAAGAACGGTATCCTTCCCCAATCCTTAGTTTGTGAGGATATACCTGATGCTGTAATTTTACAGTTCCTGTCGTATTGCCCACGTTTATAATATTACTTTCTTTATTAGTGAAACAAAGGAAAACTGAAGTTAAAATGTGTAAATGTTAAAATGCAGCACTGGGATAACAGAGGTAGTTTGGGAGCATTAGTGTCAAGTTAGTTAATATATCTAACGTATCTTTTCTTGTGACTTCACTTGACAACTTTTTTTCCAGGATTTTCTATTTCTCTGCCTGTCTGAAACAGGTGGGTCCAAAAGTGCAGCTTCTATGCTGGTTACATCTCAGATGCTTTTTGCAGAAATAGTCAGGAGAAACTCCTTTCAGGAAAAAAGCTGCCCAAGGAAAGAGAACTATGACCCAAAGCAGTGGGAATTCCGAATGTAAGGGATGCAACATTAATCTCCTGGTGGTGTGTGGTGACTCATAAACAAGATTGTAAATGTGGATGACTTCCAAGTAAAAGTACTAGCTTACAGTCGCTAACAGGCTACTAATAAAGATTACTTCATCTAATCTTACTTAAAGTATATTTATAAAATATAACACTGCCAAGTTAGATCACAGTGTGGGTAAGATGCATGTTGAATCAATTCATTGTATATAGGTATTCATGTTCTGTTTACAGTGAGTAACAACACTCTAATATTTAATGCATTTTCAGTTACGCAACACTGGGACTGTTTGTTCTTGCTCTGGAAATGCAATATTTTGAAACACTTAAATCTTGTCACAGACGACTCCAAGTGATGTGGGAGGCTTGATCTAGCCCATGACAAGGCATGGTGGGGTAGAACTGAGCCAGTACTTACCCTCCTCCGGACAGTGCTGCAGGGGCCAAGTTGTGGAAGTAGCCCAGGGCAGGATACAAACAACCAAGTAATATTGTACGCTGGCGCTTCATTTGTAGCATGTAACAAGGGGCTCCTTTTGCCTGAACCATATGAGTTTCTCTTGGTGTCTGCTTGCTGTTCCCATGGAGATGTATTTCAAAAACTGTCTGTTTCTCATTGCCAAATTATGGTGTTATACTGTGTGGGCCCCATCCTCTGTCTTCCTCTTGCTCAAAACTAACTGGGTGCACGAAGGCTTTTTCATCTGTTCTCTGGCTCAGGTTCTAGTTTGGATAAATGCTGTCTGTATCACAAACAGTCTCCCTGGGAGAGAGACTGAACATGCTTGACTCTGCCATCAATGGAAATTGAAGAGCCTTGGGACCTTTGAGGAGTACTTGCGGTTTTTTGCATTGTGTACATCATTTTTTTTTTTTTTTTCTCCTCCCCATCCCACTCCTCTTGTTCTCTCTTCAGATATTTATTAACAATGAATGGCATGAGTCTACAAGTGGAAAGAAGTTCCCCACCTACAACCCTTCAACGTTGGAGAAAATTTGTGACATTGAGGAAGGAGACAAGGTAAGTGTTGTTGAAAAGGCAGTGCAAAAGACAGTTTCTAAGGGACTTCCTTTTGTAGGGAGGCACAAAGAGGAAAAGCTGGCTTTTAATGACAACATACATCTGGCCAGACTGTGAGCTGAAGGTCTGGGACACTGGTTGTGCTGCTCAAGAATTCCATAGGGTAGGTGGGATCAATCCTGTCCAACTCGGCAGAGTCACTTTCCCTGGTAGGAACTCCCTGCCAAACACTGTCAGAAGAATGAGATTCAGCATCGTTCTTGTGTTATAGACTGGAAGGAAGCAGTCAGTCTGGGGAAATAGCAATGATGGTGTATGCACATCCCTGACAGAAGTTGGGCCTTGTGTTGGGAGTGGTTTATACACAAACGGCATGGCAACCTGGTGGAGACACCGAACTGAAACTTGCCCTATTTTAAACACAATCAACAAATAACCTGAGTGCTTGTGGGAATTTAAGCTCAGTCATGCAAACACTGCCCACTTTCTGCTAGGGATGTGGTGCTGCTTTACCAACTGGTATCACGGGTTCTGGCCTCCTGCACAAATGTGGCAACTCTCAGTTTAAACAAAACCAGTATCTCCCAAGAACTTTAGTAGTCCCTGGCCCTGGTGTGATGTAGATTAGCCTGGGACATAACTGTGTGGGTTTGGTAACAGCCTGAGGTGAGGAACAATCAGATGTGACACTTTTTGTCCAAAACAGCTCATCACGTATGGGCCAACTGGCCTGATCTATGGGAAAGAGCTGGCCCAAGAGCTGGCTTTTTGCAGCATGTCATGGGAAGGTGATTCACGGCTTCTCTGCTGTACCAGGGCTGTGGCTGCTCATTGCTGTGGGCAGTAAGTGATGGGCAGTGTGGACATTTCTGTTTGTACTGTGGTATCTTTTTTTTAGTATCTAAGCCTGTCCAACACTTGTGAGGCCCAGTGCCTGGTTTCCAGCCAGGTAGCTGCCTTGGGGATCCTTTCCTAGTAGGAGTGATACTAGTTGAGCAGGGGCAGTGTGTTTTCTGGTATTATACTGTGTAGAGTATAGAGCCTGACCCTTCTGGAGATGGGAGCAAACTTGCTTGGCAATACAAGCCTCCAGCCTGCATGCAAATGGTGTGTAAGGTAGCTGTTCTTTTTGGATGGCACTAAAGCAGCCTCTGAGACCTATTGCTGTGGGGGATCTGTGCATCCGTGGCACGATTACAGATTGAGACATAACCAAACATTATGTGTAATTTCTTTATACTAACTGGGTAGGACACAACTGTTTTGAATTGCAGTGGCATGTAAACAGTGGAGTTGAAGCTAACTCTGATGCAACTGTATTTTGCTAGGCAGAATCCATGACATTGTTATTGTTCCCTGAGCGAAGTGTCTCCTCAAGCAGTTACAGAGCATTACATGAGTATTTCAAGCCTGATTCTTAATGACTTGGTTAAAGAAATTTATTATGCAGAACTAAAAGGCCAGTTTTGCAGCTTGCCTCCTTGAGACTTGTCCCTGCCTGAATTCAAGGATAACGTTCAGCTTCTAGCTTGCAGGAGAGTCACTGTAAACCTTTCCTTGGGGCCAGTCGGTGGAGCCCTCTGCCCGTGGATATTCAGCATAGTTGGCTGACTCCTTGGTGCATAGAATAATTGCAGTCAAGAATGTAAGTTAGCTGCACCTTGGGTGCTGAAAGCCTCTTCTTCCACCCCTTTACATCACACTTTTTAAAAAAAAAAAAAAAATTTTTTTTTGCTCTAAGTAGGCTTTTGTGACAGACTGAGTGGGGTTAGACCTGGATCTGGATTAGCTAGAAAGCAGAGTCATGGGAAAGAAGCATCCCAAACTAGCTTTTTGGCTACAGGTGACACTTGACCATGTCCCACTGTTCTCTGGCAAACTGAGTCCCCTGAGACTTCCTTTGCTCTGGTTGAACATCCCCTCCTAGGTCTGTAACTCCAGTCTGTTGGAGTCACTACAGAAAGTGGTGAGTTGTGTTTGGTGGTGCTTTCCAACATCTTGTCCCCACGTGCCATCATACTTGATTGTGTTGGTCAGTACCACTGCAGGGGTGGCAGTTCCTGGTACTGGCTCTGGCTTCAGCTGTGCTGTGCCAGGGTTGGCTCTGCCTTCACAGCAGGCTGGGAGCAGGACTCCACTTCCCTAGCCCTGAACAGAAACCTGCCCCTCCCTGGCTGTGCAGAGTGTGTTTTGCTTAGTCTGCACGTGAGGGGTGGGAATTTGGCAGCCAATATCTCAGCGATGACAATTTAGTCTGGTGCTGAAACTTGGCCAATGCTTTGTGAGGCTAGGAGCAAAGGTTTTGTTGTTTGTTCTTTAGTTACAGAATTTAAGACAGAATTGCCCTTGACGGCATAGTTGGGGGATAAAGGAAAGTCTTGTGTGGAAAAAGCAGCACTGAAAATAAAATGGCAAATGCTTCCACTGGATGCTTGGAGGCTTTTTGCCTCCCAAATAATGGCTTAGGGTCCAAGTGTTTGCCAGGTTGATAATGGAGAAGGAATAACTTTCTTTGTTAGACTTCTGCCCCCAGCAAATAGTGCAGCCCCAGAACTTCCACCCTGTCTCGGTGTTACAGTGTGAAGGCAGAAATACTTGTGCCATTGCCGTTTCTCTGGTGCTGTCTAACTCTTGAAGACAAGCTTTTTTCTACTAGCAGCTTGCTAACATCCGTCAAGGGCAAGGGGAAAGGTGCTCCTTCCTCAAAGGAGTGCCCGGCTCAGCTGGCTGCCACAGAGCATGGGCAGCAGGTCCACAGCTGTGACTGTCGAGCAGACTTGATGCTCTGGAGTGTCTGTCATGATCACTTCTAAGCAGTTCACTCTCCCATGTGGATCTTTGAAGGGTTGTAAGAGGGTTCTGTTCTCAGTCATCCTGCCCCCCTCAGATTGCAATGGCCCGCTGAGGTAAGAGGCTGCAGGAATATTATTCCCTACAGCAGATTTGCAATGCCCTCAATAATGGTTTTGGACACTTTAGGCTGTTAAGATGCTGTTTGTAGCTGTTTTGAACTTGGGCTCAGAAGTTAGAGCAATGCAATGCAACGTGTACACTGTTTGCAGAGGGTTTGCAGGGGAGCAGGTCAGGGAACATCTTCTAATCAAGAAACTGTGGCACGCTCAAGCCCCATGTCAGAGAAGTGCCTTTCCAAAGATGTGCACAGTGGAGGCTTTTTGAAGAAGTTAGTAATTGAATTGAAGACAGTCTCCACTGGGTGTGCTCCATCCCTGGCTCCTTACTGGCCAAACTGAAGCAGTATTGTGCACACTGAGCCTGAAGCAGAGCAAGGATTTTTTTGCAGGTGTTTTCCCTACTCACAGAGCCAGTGGGGTGATGGTCTCCACTGTGCTCTGCAGCCTGCTGCTGAGGCAGGAGAGAGGAAAAAGGGGCAGGATAGAAATGGAGCAGTGATGAGCAGGACTTGAGGTAGAGGAGGAATGTGGAGGAGGTAGCTTAGAACAAAGAACGGTGTGAGTTTGTTCAGGGGAAAATGGTATGCGGTTGTGTAACTGGGGGTTGTATCATAATGCAAACATCCAAGGTGGGTATGGAGGTTTGCAAGCATTTCCCAACCCTGCAGTGCTTGACTTTGCAATCTTAATATTCTCTTAGTGGAGCTCTTTATGTAATACTCTGTAAATCTGTGTAGATCAGAACTAAGCACCAGGATGCACGGACCTCCTCCTCCTTGTGGTCTTGTATACCACAGTGTGTCCCTGGCACCTTGACAGTTACGAGTCTCTTTGTCACGCATTGTGCCTACCTATTGCAACATGCCTGCAATGAACATGCCATTCAGACTCCCCTAATGCCTAGTCATAACAGGATGGATTAAGAATGGCATTTCAGCCTTCCTGAAGAATTTCCTTGTTTTTGCTGGTCTCTCAGGCCTATTGAGGCTGTACAGGCTCACAAGATCTCACTTGGTGGTGCTACCCTGAGGGTGTTTTGGGAAAGCCTTTTTGCTTGTGTGATAGTGACTGCAGTCTCCAAGCCGCTATGTGTACCCAGCGTGTCTGAGAAAAGAGACAAGAATGAAGACAACTAGTATTTGCAGGAGCTGCAGCAGGGCTCAGGTGCTTCCATGTTTAGAGGATAGGGAAGATCTGGGCATGCACTGAAGTCCTCTGCCCTCACAGCCATCTCATCCCTGGTCCTGTGAGTGCCAGGATGGTGGGAAGTCCCCCAATACCAAGGGCATGCTGCGTTGTGGCCTGTGCCACTGCAGACCTAATGCTCTGCACGTCAGTGCTCCCAGCCTGGTCACAGAAGCTAATTAATTACTGCTAAGGGAAGACTTGTTTAAACCTGACACACCTCTCGTGTTTCTTTGTCTGCTTTGTCACACAAAATATTGCCTTCTTTCAGCTTGAGTCTTCATTTGAGCAGGCAGGATGAGGAGTACATAAGCGTGCAGTGGCTGGGGATGCCTTCTGGCTTTTGTGATGTGCCAGTTTGAATCCAGATAACTCAAATGAAGCAAACCATTCTGAAGGCCTGTTCTGCCTGTGGGTGATGGGCCCCAGGCAGGACATGCCTGCCTGTTCACAGTGGCTGCTTGCTACCTCTGCCTTGCCACCACACTTGCTTGACCAGAGCCATTCTTAACCCCTTGTAACAGCAAGTTTCCTCCAATGGTTTCCCCATCAGTGCCCTTCCAAAAGGGTGGGGTTCTTTTCCTGGCGGTATAGGTCAGACTGTTTTAAAGCTGTGTAATCTTCTTGTAAAGAAAAGAAGCCAAATTTAGTGTAAGGTGCCATTTCAGTGGGTGATGACTTGCTGTTTTCTCCATGAACTTTTGCTGTAGGAAGACAACATGTCTCCCCATAACATTTTAACTGGTTGAGCACCACACATTTCCCCATGAGGGGAGAATGACCAGACCTTGTTGGATCAGTGCAGAGGCTTACTTCGTAATTGTATCCAGACAAGACTTGAGATAAGACATAAATGAGAGCAACTGGTGAAGCACTCTGAGGAACAATCAAGGCCTGAAACCCTCCCTCCTTTCCCACCCCCTTGAGCTACATGTTGTGATGAGGTGCATGTTCTCCATCAGCTGAAGTGAGGCATAGGCTGTGCCAGACATTACGTAGAGCAGGATTCTGTCCAAAGTCAGGGTGAAGTATGCTTTATGTATGCTTGGGGTACAGCCTTGGCCTTGCGGATGTTGATGGCAGTGTTCCCATTGACTTCATTGGGTCGGGAGGTTGCCCTTACCTTCACTTTTTTAATCAATGTATGTGGGAAGAAGGGAGGAGTCCAGGGCATACTGTGGCCAGAGAAAATGCATGAAGCTTCTCTGAGGATGGTGCTGTGGGGAGAGAGGGAATTTGCTGCCTGTCTGAGTAGTAACTTGGGTAAACAGGGTTAGATTTGGTCCAGAGTGTGGTAAAGCAGTTGGGAGATGAAGGGAGAGTGGCACTATGTCTGTGTAGGTGAAATGCCTTTGTCATAGCACTGACCAACAAAACCCTTCCCATCTGGTAAAAGTGTTCTGGAAGTATGATCGAGGATCTAAGGGAACTTTTTTTAGAGTGTTAACTCTTACTGGCATAGGTTTCAGTGAGACTGAATGGTGGGATCTGAGATGTGATTGTTCCCCTGGATAAAACCACGATCTCTCTCATGGGGGACTTTCCTTCCCACACTTGTTCAGAGGAAGATGATTCATGTAGGCCAATGGCCTGTCACACTTAGGGAAGCTGTAATGGGAACAGAATTGGGATCTTGTTTCTCCATCCTCCTCCAGTGTCACTGATGTCCTGTATCAGCAGGAACATGATTCTGGATTATTGTATAAACAAACCAGTTGCATAAAACTACCCTTGAAAGACCCTATTGGTACTCTGACCCCAAGGTTGTTTATGAGCCCAGGCCAAACCCAGAACTTACTGCAGGCTTGGGTTCAAATCCAGGAGTAAAATGGAAGTGGTTTTGTCAGACAGCTTGTTTTAGCCACCACAGCATCATCTAGGAAGCAGCCTGATGGCGTTTCTGTGCCATTGTCCAGCTCCTTCCTTGTAACCTAAGGTTTTCTTGTGTATGTGGCTGCTCTAGCCCGATGTGGATAATGCGGTGGAAGCAGCGAAGGCAGCATTCCAGAGGGGGTCTCCGTGGAGACAGATGGATGCCCTAAGCAGAGGACGACTCCTGCACAAGCTGGCCGATCTTCTTGAGCGAGACAGAGTCATCCTGGCAGTAAGTACTGTGATCGGTGAGCAGTGATAAACCAGCAACAGCTGGCTGATAGCTCCAACCTTCTGATTTTGCTACATCCATATCTACCTAATGTGTTTTTTTTTCTCTCCCTTTATGAAGGGCAGAAGAGTCCATGCTGGTGTCATGGCTTATCTTCCTCATTCTGCAGGATGATGTTAGGGGTCTTAGAAGAAGGCTGTTAGTTTTTCTATACAGTTGACTTCCTCTTCAAAACTTTAGCTGGTTGTTGAAGTGATTACAGATATAAATACTTAAATTTTCAAAGCAACAAACATATTCTTGATTTAACAGTCATCAATGTTCATAGCTGTCTCTCAGTTCTTATCTTTAAAAAAAAAAAAAAAAGCCACCAAACAAACCCAAACAAAAAACCCCAAAACAAACAACAAAGAAACCCAAAACAAACAACAACAAAACAAACAAACCAACCCCCAAACCACTACAACTGACTCAGTCCTTTATTAAAAAAATGCAGGCCAGTTTGACTTCTTTGCAAATTGCGTCCTCTAAAATGGGGGGCTGGAAAGAGAATCTTTCTCTTGCTGGATGTCATCCAAAGTTTAAAATGTGTGTAAGTGGGAACTCTTTGTTTCCCTACTGAATTAACTGGGTCAGGAAAATCTCTTTATAGCCATGAAGCTGTGTTAACTTGGACTTCAGCACTGAAGAACTATTGCTAATGATTCCCTGTCCTGTCCTGAAGGAGTCCTTCTGGTGCAGAACAAGGGGAGTAGGACCCAAGCTGAAATGCACTGCAGTTGGTAGAAGCCTTTAGACTCCATGGGCCTTGGACATCTTTCCAAATCGTGCCCACAGATCCTAGCATCTCTCAGTGTAGGGCTACTGTCAGTCCATATCTAAGATCTTGGACCTGAGCACTCACCACTTCAATGCTGCACTTTGGCTCTGCTTATCTTCGGGGGAATGGCATTTATGACATTCAGTGCTGTTAGATCTGTTTAAGTTCCTGAGCTGATGTCCCACTGAGGTCAGTAGGACTTAACATACATGGGATGTGCTTAGGAGCCTGTACTTGCATGACTACTTTGAGCTGGGTCTCTTTCTCCAACACAGTGTCTCTTAACCACATGACAGCCTCCAGTTTCAGCAGGACAAAACCAAAAAAATCCAGGTCTGAAGGCAGTTCTGGCCAGCAAATAAAAGGAAAAAAAAAAAAAAAATCTGTGTCAGTGTGAATACACCCTGTTCATTTTCTGCTCACTTTTTGATGTGACTTCAGAGGACCCTCCTTTTTCCATAAACCAGGACACTCATTTCAAGCTTTCTGCCGTCCTTCTGATCTGGGAGGGCTTGTTTGGCATTGTTACTTTCGCTGCAGAAAACCAGCCGTAGCTGCCTTGGCTGCATGCTAAGTAATGACTTATAAAAATCAGTTGTTTTAGCAGACGTTCAGAGTGGATAACAATCCTAGTCATTCCAAGGGGAATGTCTGTTCGAGTGCTGTTTGGACCCTAATGTCTGTGGAAGATGATGGGATATGACTTCATACATAAACAAAGATGTTTCAATCTACCAGGGGATAGTACTTCCTTTATGGATGTGCTGGCCATTTGCACCAATATCCCATTTAATGACCTGAGTACAGAACAAAGCATTCACTGAGCTAACGTCCAGAACAGTGAGAAGGACACAGGCCGAGACTGGACTTCATTTAGAGCTGCTCAGCATCAGTGCAGCTTTAGTGAAGCAACTTCTCCCTTGCCTTAGTTGCAGCATGAATCTGAGCCCAAAGGTTACTTTACCAGAACTCTGTAAAAAATGTGTTTTCTATCATCCTGTGGACAAAAGAGGCTTTTCAGAGGTTGGTTTTAGGGCTGTGAAGTAGAAAAAATAGATTTCCAAATAAAAGGAAAGTGGGTCTGACTGATTTCAGTGACACCATCTGGAATCCAGAACATCTGCGTTGGAGGGTCAGTTACGGTGAAGTCATGACACACATCATTTCTGACCAATGCCCCAGACCACAGCCCTCTATCTTACCCACAGCCACCTTCTGGGGGCTTTCAGAAGATGCGCTTTCATTGCAGTCACTGAACAAAGCAACTTCTGTATGCATCGGGGTTATTGGGTCTAGTCTCCCTTCTACCATATTTGTATTAGCAACTTCATTCCTTAAATATAAGGGGAGGGAAGGAAACCTCATGTCTGCAGCACAAGGCAAAATAAAATTGAAAAGGAGTTTCTCCAAAAGCTTTTTTTAAGAAAAAAACACTGACTTATCTGACTGCATGCAATTTGTTTTTTCAGACTCTGGAAACAATGGACACAGGAAAACCTTTTCTGCAGGCTTATTTCATTGACCTGGAAGGTTGTATAAAAACACTCCGATATTACGCTGGATGGGCTGATAAAATTCAGGGCAGAACTATCCCAGTGGGTAAGTTCCTTCAGACCCGGTTTCAGAGCTGGGATGGGATCAGGCTTGAGGGGGTGGAAGGGAGGCCTGCTGGGAGGGAGATGCATGGAAAGGCCAACTTCTGAAAACCTGCAAAAATAGCCTGCATTTCCTTTCTATCTCAGGATGCATTTTAAGTAGGTGGGTTTCAAGATTTAAAGTAACGGGAGAACAATGTGAATGCCTGCATAGATCTCTGGAAAATAATGGATGGGCTCTTTTGTTGCTTTTTTAACAGAGAAACCTTTTGGGTTTTAAATTCAGACTAATTCTTAAAGAAAAAAACCTACACATTATAGGGGAGTTTATTCATTAGGTATCACTGAAATGAATTAAGATGTCAGAGAGTGTAAGGACAGAGGTTTCTAGGGAGAATTGTATGAAGGCAGCAGCGCTTGTGCTGTCCTAGATGCCACAGGGATGTGGCAGAGGGTTGATGTGGAATCTGTCAGTGTCTCCCACCTCACTGATGTTCCCACATCCCTGACAGTGCTGGCTCACAGATGTTCAGAGAGATCATGTAGTGCTTTTTCTTAACTTTTATTAAAGAGAATGTCTGAGATGTTGACTCCTCTCAGGAGCCACAGCACTGAGCTCTTGGAGCAATCCTGTCAATTTTTCTGACACTTGAAAGAGGTTTTTCAAAATGTTTCCTAGGCTGCAGAGCCAGAGTAGTCACAGTGCACTGTTGTGACAGGGACAGAGAGAACACTTTGGCTCAGCTATGTAAGTTCAAATATGGTTTTGGGGAGAACAAGTTAAGACAACGGATGTCCATGTGGCAATATGTATTTTCAAAATCAGCCTGTTTTGTTCCTGCATGTGGGTGATCACTGAGGCTGTAGGAAGGACAGGCATTGCAGACAAAAATTAGCCACCAGACAAGAGCTCTGAAGGGCTGAACTAGCTCAGCCTGTGCAGTCAGCAAAGGGAGCGATATTAGTCATATAAACTGAGATCTGTCACCCTCATTCAGAGTAACGTGAAGCTTTGCTTGCGTGGATGCTGCTCATTGGTTCTGATTTAAAATCACTTCTAAAAACCGTAATTAGAAATGTTCGTGTTTTCTGTCAGATCTTCCCAATGAAACTAGGTTTTCAGCAAAAATGAATTTGTAAGGAAAATATCCTTCCTGCTTTCTCTTTGCCAGAGTAATAGCAGTATTTTAAGATGAATGGTATTATTTTACTCCTAGAGTTTCATCTTTTTGTAATTTCTTACCGGAAGTGCCATTCCTCTTACACTGAATATGATTCCTGTACTAAATGGGTTTAAAAACCTTTGCCCTCAGAGAGACAAGTGCTTTTCTTCTTTTCAGTGAGACACAATCTGAATGAAATTTGTGCTTGCTCTTCAGTGTGGTAAGGAGTTACCCTCCCCTGAGCCTCAACACAGGGAGTTTGCAGAAGGAATTGAACCCCTGGTTTTAAAAGGCTCCACTGTGACTGTGAGCAGTTTGGCTTTTGAGCTAACACAAGACCTATTCTCAAACAGATCATCTGCCTGGAGTGTCCCAGAGGCATGCGTTAAGATGAACAGATATAGGGTTCTCTGTCTAATACGGTTTTAGTTCTGTCCCCAGCCTGTTAGTGTGCAGTTGGCTTACACTGTTTCTGTAGAAGCAAGGATTTTGACTGGTTTGTCTTCTTTTATTCTTTTGTCTTGCAGATGAGAACTTTGTCTGTTTCACCAGGCATGAACCAATGGGTGTCTGTGGAGCTATAACTCCAGTAAGTAGCAGTGACGGTGCCCTGCATCTCCCTGAGAACTGGAAGAAGTACATGTGCACTTCCCATCTTACACTGCAGCCATTTGCTTCCTAGTTAAGCACAGGTGTTCTTCAGGGAACTCCCATCACAGTTGCCTGATGTAGTTTCTTGTTTTACCCCCATGCCAATTGCTCTTGGCAACACAAAGTCCTCTGCAATGGAAGGGTGGGTCTCCTAATCAGATGGTCTGTTCCTCTCTAAGGCTGACACCAGTCACCAGAGACCAGTCAGATCTCTCTGACTCTTGCACTGCTGGGATGACTATCTTGTCATTACATGTGCTAGCTTTTTGCTGCCTAGTGCTGATGCATAGTTTTCAGTTTTAAATCATATCCATTATTAATAACCCCTGGCTGTTCTCTGAGCTTTCTGTGATTAAATCTCACTGAATAGAGTTTTCTTTTCCTTGAGGTCTCATCCTCTGCTGAGGGGACAGTGTGGCTAGTTCTTGGAATATCTCCAGTTTTAGTGTGTGTTGCTTGCTCTGTTTAAACAGATGACCAGGAATACTTTACAGCTACATGGGAGACACAGTTTGTTCCTGTCTGGTTGTAAAATGCT
Organism: Harpia harpyja; assembly: GCF_026419915.1. Lineage (NCBI taxonomy): Eukaryota > Metazoa > Chordata > Aves > Accipitriformes > Accipitridae > Harpia > Harpia harpyja. Next base: position 19,198,301 of record NC_068953.1, on the reverse strand, counting down.
TTGAACGTGGTATCCTACAGGCCATGAGGCAAACGGTGGTGTGCCAAGATTCTCTGTTTGGGTACTTGGATCAATAAGAGTCAATGGAAGATTTTTACCTTTGGGATAAGGTTATATGAGAGACTGAAAGAAACGCATGTGGGGTATTGGATTTGCTGGACCCTGGGAATACCAGGTCTGGACCAGTTCCCAAACATACCTGGGGAAATTTTGCTTTTTCCTTCAGCAGGACTGAGCTTATATCCCTGGTGATAAGATGGTATGGTCTATTTAGCAATGTCAGGGTGAGGCAAAGTGGGAGATGCTCAGTACTAGTTATCAGACATTTGGCTTGATGACTTCTGCATAGCTTTTCTGGCTGACCAAGCAATATGACTGCTTGTGAGCAACTAGAATTTATGACTTAAGATCAAAACATCAGGTTCCTCATGTTGATCACCAATTAAAAGGTATCTCCCTGTCACACTCAGCCACCTTTGGCACTCAGCAATTCTTTGGAAACTATCCCTTTAAAAGCCTACATGTAGAATGCTTTGGAAGGCCGCTATAAGGGGATATAGTGGCACTTCTAGTATTTCAGGTTGACCCTACATCAGCAATAAATACAATAGAAAGTACAGAACCAAATTTGACTCAAGTTCAACACTGTGTAAAAAGGATGATTGGGGTCAACAAAACCACATCTGTCTTCAGTTTACTTAGAACTAACCCGCCCCAATTTTTTCCCAGTTTGATCTCTAATACCAACAGTCTGTGGGTTTGTGTATTCCTACTTGATTTAAAGAGATTTTGTCACTATTCTGCATATGTCTCCCTAGACCAATTAACAGTCCTCCCATTTTCCTGTGGCTTGACTATATTTAAACCAACGTTCTTAGCAAAGGAAGTTCTTAGAAAGTGCAGCATATGACTGAACTGTATCCCAGGGTGGTGTCATGAGGCAGCCCTGGAGTCTTTTACTGTTACTTTCACCAGCCATTCTGCAACAGAAGGCTTCTAATGGAGTTACGTCATGCTCTGAAAGGGTAGAAAAGTAATGTAGGTGTGGATGGCTCAAGCTGCAAAATCAGGCCTTCAAGAAGGCTTAGGAGAAAAAGACAAATGGGCAAATCATGAGATGTGGCCATTGGAGAAGTTCACTGAAATGAAACAGGTCTGGGAAAGAGGGAGAGGCAGGTTGAAGAATAGCACATTAGACTAAATTCTGCTTTGTCTCAGGGCTGCTGTGTTAGAACAGAACTCATCTCTTAAAAGCTACACTGCTAATTTATTTGTAAGTGTGAATTTGTGGATTCCTAACATATTTGGCTGCTTTGTTGATAGCTGAAGGCCCTTGGCTTGAGTCTTGACAAGAAGTCCCCTTACTGTTGGCCTGCTTCCATCATCCCTAAAGCAGCATTAATTATTTTTAATGAAGAAATCCTTTCTGCTGCCAAATGACCTTTCTGAGATTCAGTGTGAGCTAGATTTTCCACTTCTTGCTTAGGCTCCAAGATCTACAAAGACCAATGACCAAGAAAGAGATTAGCACAGAGGAAGCCGATGTGGACTGGTTCCTAGTTCCAAATAAGAAAACTAATTGGAAAGGAGCAATTTACAGTTTGAAGGAAGTATAAGACCTCCCCTGGATTTCCATGACTGAACAACCCACTGCAGTTTCCTAGTTATAAACCTGGAATTGAATGATATTGTATAACTACTCAGCCAATACCTAACACAGAAAAATGAGTTTTTTTCAGTGAGCAGTTGCACCCTGTAGTTCCCCCACATAAGGATGCTGTACAGAAGTGATGCATCACGACACTGCCTCCAACATAGTTTCTGTAAACAGCCAAAATCCTGTACAAAGTGTGATCAAACTCCTGTAAAGAATGAGGTCACATCATGCAGAGGTTTGTCCAACTTACAGGATTAGCTTGAGGACTGCCAGCAATATTTTGGATCTCAGGGGGAAATCAAGGAAGTTATACTCCATAGTCCAAGCAAACTCAGTATTGTAAACAGATGCTTCTCTTTGTGGCTGTCCTCCCAGTTGCTTCTTTCTCCCTGAGCTGTGTGAAGGTGGGGAAAATGCTGTGTGGAAGTGAGTAGGTGTCTCTGCTGGGCTGATCTGACCAGCCTTGTGTTCTTGCAGTGGAACTTCCCATTGCTAATGCTGGTTTGGAAGATGGCACCAGCGCTGTGCTGTGGAAACACTTTGGTTATTAAGCCAGCTGAACAAACTCCTCTCACATCGCTGTACATTGGCTCGCTGATCAAGGAGGTAAGGAAATCTGAACATCCCGTCTAGGTACTGTTCTTTCAAGGTTGTAAGCCAGACCGTATTTTGAATTGGCTGTGTATGTTTGTAGGTTTTAAAGATATTAAAGCCTCACAGAGGAAAGTGAGAACAACCTCTGTCTTCAGTCTTTTCTTGCAAAGGCCTTCATGACTGGCAGTGACTGGCTGGGAGGCAGCAAAGATCACAAAACCTGTGGGTTTTTCTCTTTTCTTAGGAAGCTGCAGAGAGAAAAAATGGTGCTTTTATTCCTCTGCCTTGTCTTCCCCTCTCCCAAATGAGGGAAAGACTACAGCTCAGTTTTATTAGACAATGGGACAAAAAAGAGTGCGATTAGACAGCAGTGTTGTGTTTGTACGATTTTAAAGTGGGATAATTCAAGCAAGACAGAGTGCCATGGGAAACAATTCTTCATAATTTCTGCGGTTTGTAGAACAATTCAGCTATGTCTGGCCTTAAAAGCCAACTCGATACTGACATAAAGGGAAGGTCATAGCTTGGGATTTCAAAATGTTGGTTTAGGGCTTGTCAGGTAGGATCTCAGGTGCCCTCAGATCTATTAATCATACAGAGGTGGTGGTGGGTGCACAGTACCTTCCAGGACTGGTCAGTACGTGAGCTTCTTATATCTATGTATGTGACTAATTGTGAGGAAAACTAAAAGGGTTGTAGATACGCTTTTGCCTCTCAGCTGGAAAAGTCTGTTTGTTAGGCTCAGTCTAATGATAATGATGATTTTGTCTGTTCTTGGCTTAGCCTGGGAGAAAATAGAAGGATATGTTAATAATTGACACTTAGGGCTCCTCTGTCAGGAAAGGCAGTGCAAAAAACACTACCAGTTAAGTATCTCCTGCAGTTAATTAACTTAATAAGGTTACACAAGAAGAGTGAACATAGGGTGCAGTTTTCATGACTTATAGTTAGCCCTGCCACAGCACTGCTTTTTTCACTCTGACATACAGCTCCCCAAACACAGGCATAGCATTCCCCTCAAAAAAACATTCAGTTCTGGTGAAATTAGTGTTTTGAGCTGAAATTCTAAGATGCCTGTTTCTCACAATTGTCCTTCAAGGCAGAAATGTAACTAGAGCAGAATAATTCTATTTGAAGATGCTCTTTTCTCCACCCAGAATTAGCTAAATTCTTTGCAGTTTTTCAGAAGAATAAGTTAAACTTTTTTTTTTTTAATCTTTAAAAGGATGCAGAAGATGTTAACACACAAGCAAAGCTATATGTTAGGTTCAATGAAATAATTTTGGGCCAACCAAAATATTTTGGCTTTCATTTTTGCTGAAAAACAGAAAAAACTTTTTGGCTCAGGATGGCCTGAACCAATTTTTTGCTTCCTTGTGGCTTTGCTGCAGACTCCAAACACCATTACTTGCACAGTTTGACATGCAGTATTGACTTGAAAACTCATTAGCCAAGATGCAAACTCTGTTAAACTCACTTTTATCATTGTCACATCTGTAGAAGAACTCAGACTGCCCTTCCAATTTATGAAAAGAAAAAATAGGGAAAAAACATCTTATGAAGATAATTTTTTGCAAGATAGTACATGAGCAATTACTTCAATTTTTTCTATATTAGGAAGGAGCAACTGCATTTATTGAGAATTTATATTAAAAAGCCACAAGAAATGAAGTGAACATTTAATATCCTGCAATTCCACTGTTAGAAATTGCAGGGCAAACCACCTTGTGCAATCAGTAGTAGGGGAGGGCTAACCTAGAAGAGCATAATCCTTGAAACTCTTGTTCCAGGAAGTAAAAAGAGACCAGTAAGTCCCACACTTCTCCTCGCACTAGAATTTCACCTAAAGTTTTGCCATTTGTGTCTTTTGGCAAAATTACTAGTTGGCTAATCTGGGTTGTAAATGTGGTGGAAACTGGAGTAAATCTGTTACCATCTGCTCTTGTATTCCTGTTTTATTAGCACCATCATCTAGTGAGGTTTTACCGACTTCTTAATCCCTCCGGCCCCTGAAGAACCACAAATGTCAACCTTTGTTCAAAACAAACTTCCATTCAGTTACCCCTTGGCTCCAGCTGCACAGCAGTAGCTGGGGGCCAAGTTTGGCCAAAAGACTTACTCACTTTTGACTTGAAACTGGGACTCCTCCAAGAATTCTTACTGAAACCTGGCATTTCCTAAGCATGGCTGTTAGTTTCACCCACGTCTACTCCAGCTGGTAGCACACAGCCATGTTACTGGAAAGTCTGGAAAACAGTGATGTATCTGGTATGGGCTCCTTGTCTGCAACTTGCAATTCTTAATTGCAAGGAATATAGTGCAACTAATTCAAGCTTCCTGAGAATTGCACTGCACTCTCAGGAGTACAGATCAGCTCCAGAGTGCTCAAAATCTCTCTCTACAGAGCTGTATTTAACCTCTGTTTTAGGTGGGTTTCCCTCCAGGTGTGGTGAACATTGTGCCAGGCTATGGCCCCACAGCTGGAGCTGCTATTTCTACCCATCACAGCATTGATAAAATTGCTTTTACTGGATCAACAAAGGTAGGTGATGGATTTCTCATAAAATACCTGCTGGTCCTCTTTGCATTCTCTTCTAAAACTGTCATCCACATAAGACTGGACCAATGAAATATCAGCGATTTCTGTATAGCCAGCACCATTTTCCATCACATTCCATATGATAGGATTTCTCAGAAGTGTTTGGGATTTGTCTAATTCAGGTCCTTGCGCTTGTGATAATCTCATATCTCTGTAAGCTGGGTTTTGCCAAACTGTCACTTTTCTGTAAGAACTGTAAGTAAAGATGCTCTGACATAAGATAAGACAGTCTACAGGAGAGGCTGGCAGTGACTTAACATCATGTCATTGACCTGATGAAGCTTCTGGGCAAGTCTGCCTGCCAGTCCTGCCCTGCCAGCATGTGCAACTGGTAAACATGTCAGTCAGAGCCCTGAACAATCCTTCCTCAGCTTTAGTTACTTCTGAGGAACTAGGACTTAAATAAAAACATGGCCCAGTGCCCGAGGCTTCCTCTGCTGACGTGGACAGGATTAACATTTGAGCTTCTTTTGAGACCTGCACAGTAAAGCACCTTCTATTCATTTTTTTCCTGTAAATAGCTACAGCTGCCTTGCTTACAAGAGGGGTGGAAGTGAGACCTCTGCACTATTAGACACCTACAGCCATCCTCTTCTGTACCTACATGGGGGAAAGGAGCGCATGGCTTGGCCTAGTCCATGGAATTGAGCACAGCTCTGACATGTAAACTTATTTGTCTCCAGTAATCACTGCTGAAAATTCTCAAAGAAAAGCTTGCTTAGAAATGTGAACGTTTTTCCAGTCACTGCTCTAGATTTTTCTTGCAATATATATGCACCCCCTGAAGAGAGGCAGTGTCCAAACAATGGAAATGCTGACACCAATGGGTGCAGTTGAGGCAAATATAGTCTCTTTTATTTCTTTGAGTAACATTATTCTTGTTGAGCGTTTGCCGAATTAATCCATTCTTATGTCTATCCTCAAAATTGCAGAGTGTAATCTAAATGTGTAATGATGACCAATTACCTTGAATGGTATTCTTGGTCGGTAAAGGTAACTCACTGAACCCTCAAAAGCTGCTGCATTTAACAACAGTACCATCTAGTGGCTTTGTGTACATGCTAACTGCTTCGCTTATCCCATAGGAGAAGGTGTGTTAAGCCTCTGTTTCTATATAGGGGTCATGGGAACAAACACGAATGCAATAAAGTAAAAGTTCCCAATGAGCTTTTACTCTCTTGATAGTTGGTCTAATCTAGGAGTTTACCCAGTTACATGCTTCTCTCCCGATCCTAGATCAGAAACTTTTAGCCCAGATGAGACGCTGGCTGTGTGAAAACAATAGAGCTTATAGACTCATCCAGCCCACATGGATCTGTTTGGGTTTTTAATGAAAAAGGAGTATCTAGTGGATTAGGGGCAGAAGGAAAATCACAGCTGCTGGAGCCTGTAGGCAAAAAACTCCTATAGGCGCTGTGCTTGTCTTCCTAATCCATGGGTGTGCAGGAAACACCGAGGGAGACAGATTCTTTGCTAATGCATGTGTAATTTAGAAGTGTTTTCTTCCCCCTCCACCCATCTGTGAGTTCAGCTGCATCTCTGCAGTATTTGCAGCATAATGCTACTGTTTCTGAGCCAGGAAGTGAAGCTAATTCAAAATATATTTTGACTTAGTTTTTAAGCCCCAGCTTGGGCTCAGTGCCAGCCTGGAAATACTGATCTTAAACTCCACGAGAGTTTTCCCATCTAGATTTCTTCCTTTCCTTTAGTTTATTAACTTGCTCCTCTTTGGCCAGCTAGCTTGTAGTAATGCCTCTTGTGAAGCTGTGTGTGTCTGCAGCATGATGCATCACTTATTTCTGCTGTCTCTAGGACTAGGCTGCTGAATGACTAGAGGTGATCTGTACTGCTAAGTTCAGGAGTCTTGATCGAGTTACAAAGGCAAACCATGAGAAATGCAGATCGATAACTGCCAGCTGCCCCATGCTTTTCTTGCTCACAGCTCCACGCCAGGGCAATGGTATTTTTAGGCAGAAATTAAGTTAAGATTGCCATGTGCAAAGGTAAAACACAAGAAAAACAGTTACAAAATGAGGAAATTCAAATATAAGGTCACACTTAAAAAAATAACCTGCCTTAAGAATTGAAGCTCCCAAATAGTTTTAACTTATACTGTTTCTAACGAAATTAGATTACGAAATGATTCTGATGCTTGATTTATGCTCTTCTTATGAGGAATTCCATTTTTTTAAATAGAAAGAGAAATTGCTGTTTTGGTGTTACCAGCATAAAACAGAAATAGCACAGTCAGTAGGAATTTGGGGAAAGCATTTGGTATGAAACAATTTTTCTGTTGGGGGGAAAAAAACTTAGTTTGACATTACTTTGATTAAATTCTGGAAGCAGAGTAAATCCTTCCCTTCAGGAGAGGGTGGCCAGATAAATTCCACCAGATGGTCAGAGCAGGTTCCTGGGCAGAAAGAGCCATGGCAGAGCTAGCTGGAGTTTGTTGACATCCTCAGGTATTGCCTTGGAAGGAACATGTCTCAGCTACTCTTGTGTGTGGAGCAGCTCAGCCTAAACTCTCAGAAGTAGTTTTCTCCTAAATGTCAAAATCATGCATGGCTTTCTGGTATGGGAGTGGTAACAGATAGGAACAGTGAGTTCTCATCATTGCCTTGGCAAGATCTACTCTAAGAAGTTGAATTCCCCATGTTTAAAAGTAAAACTCGTAAACCTTGGAGCCCCATTGATAGCCAGTGTTTCCCACTAGCTTGCACTGGGTGGGAAACACCTTGGTCTGCAACTCTGGGCAGCAGATAACTTCAGGATACGGTTCCTGTAGCTCTCCCACTTAGCCTGCCCTTTCAGATCTGCCTAAACCGAACATTAATTCTGGGGCTGCTTTTGACCTAACACATCACAGCAGTAGCAAACTCAAACCATTTAAGAGTGCTATCCCTGACTTTTCTTCAGCCACCCACCAGGCTCTTCTACCCTTGTGAGCATCACACTTGACACACTGAGTTAAGACTTTCAGGGGAAACAGCTTGTGTCCTCTTTGTGTCTCAATGCTACAGGTTGGAAAACTGATCAAGGAAGCTGCTTCTAAAAGCAACCTCAAAAGGGTGACATTAGAGCTTGGAGGGAAAAACCCCTGCATTGTGTGTGCAGATGCAGACTGTAAGTATTGGCTGCTGTGTTTATTTGCTGTAGGAGACTACGAGCATGGTGCTTTTTGTGTGTCTCTGCTGTCCTTTGGCATTTAGCAGGGCTGGTGTTTGCCACTGTATCCACCCCAAAGGCTGGAGGAAACCTCTGTGCAAGAGCAGGATGCAGTTCTGCTTTGCTGGAGCTCTTACCCAGCACAGGGATCATTCCCATGGCAAATGAGCAGACCATTATACTGTTGCCTTCCCTGGGGATGGCTGCAGTTGCAGATGAATCTTGCATTCGTGCGTTTCTGCTGTTGTGGTGCTTTCTTTTTGGTTGGCAGTACTGCAGAGCCTAAGCCAAGCAGTGGGGAAAGCAATTTTCTAAAATGCAGCCCCTCTACAGGCATTCCTATGACAGGAGAGTTTTGTAGGACCTTAATAATCCAGCCTTCACCTCTATCCTGGGGGTCTGCAGGACTCATTTTGCATGTTCCGTTGTGACTTTGTTGTATTAGTGAGTAGTGCTAGGAGTTATGTGTAACCTGTAACCACCAAAGTGGTTGGAAAATCCTTTTTGGCTTGGGGAAAATAGTCTTCACTCTCTTGCACAGCAGAGGTCAAAAGCCAGGGGTATTTGTGCTATCTGCTAATAATGAGCATTGAAAGGACCTGGTCTGAGCTGGCTGTACAACAGAAGGGCACACTGCTTTCTAAACAATTGCTACTGAAACTAGTCTTCAGGAACCCACGCAGGATATCTAGGAATCCACATCTGAATTCCCACAGCAAGAAAAACTGGTTACTGCCCTCTGTGAGTCCTTGTGGAAGAAAGCATCAGGAGCTATGGCAAACTAGACCTTGAGACAAAAGGCAGGAAGGGGGGTGGAAATAATAAGAGATCTGGTTTGGGAGCAGAATGAGGCCTTGTGAGTGCCTTCAATGGGTGTGGACCGTTGTCAGCATTTTTTAAGGAGGCTTTCAAAAGAGAAAGGAAGAAACAAGTCTGGAAACATTGGAAGGCTGAAACTGTGCATGTGGTAACACTTTTCCCTCTTGGGCTGTGTTGCAGTGGACTTGGCAGTGGAATGTGCCCATCAAGGTGTGTTCTTCAATCAAGGGCAGTGCTGCACAGCTGCCTCGCGAGTGTTTGTGGAGGAGCAGATATATCCAGAGTTTGTCAAGCGCAGCGTGGAGTATGCCAAGAAGCGACTTGTTGGAGACCCCTTCGACGCCAGAACTGAACAAGGGCCCCAGGTAACTGTGTGCCTGAGAACAGTTGTTGTTTGGTTTTTGGTTGTGTTTTTGTTTAATTTTTCTTGTGTAAATATTATCCTTACGAATATAGTCCCAGCTGAAGCACTGAGGGGTGAGTAATGTATCATGGCTTTATTTTTCTCTCTACTTTAAATATCAATTAATCACAACTGTTGAAACGTTATGTTGTAGTTTTTTTTAAACACAAATGTATTTAATTCACTTCTTATCCAGCTTTATGGAAGGGGCTGTCTCCCTGGTACAGTAATACAAAGCATGTTGCAGCGAGCAATAGCAATGCACAGAAGAGTGCACTGCAGAAATGGCCATTCCATTACTTGGCTGTGTTGGTGATGACAAGTAGTTAGACCCCAGGGACTCCTAGGTTCCTACTTTCCCTCTCTTCCTCTGCTCCCTTTCTGATCCTTTGGAGAAGTTTCAGCTGAATTGGGAGGAAGAACCATGTCAAGCTGCTGTCATGACCAGCCTCATCAATGCTTCCAGAGCCTTCCTCTTACTTTTCCCTTCCAAAGCAATCTGAGCTGTGGTGGAGAGCTCTGGAGGAAGATGATCCTTGGGTCAGGTCTTCTAACAGGCCACTATTTGCTGCCAAAAATAAAGGGGGAATCGTAGAAATCTGTAGCCTAGGCCTCCTGTTCTCAGTACTGCACTGAGGTTTTTCTTCCTTGATGCTATAAAGGATCCCTCAGAGAAGGGATGGCTGTGAGGACATCTGCCTCCCCTTATCTGGATCTAGGTCCATTTACACATGCTTCATGCATGGCACCACCTCATTGCATGTCCTCACGCATGGGGAATAAGATGATGTACATCACCTGTTCATGCTGGGGCTACATCTGTAACTTGCCTAGAAAGAGATTTCAAACTGCTCAGCTTTCTTAGGAAAATAATCCCATGCTGGAGCTTGCTTCAGCAGAGATAAACTGACCATCAAACTGTTTCAAGGTCTGCTCTTACCTTTTGTTGAGGGTTGCCAGCTTTTCAGGTCTGTTTGTTGTTTGGTTTTTGTGGTTTTTTTTTTTTTTTTTTAATATAACATCATCCTAAACCTTATCCAGCAATATCAGTAAGTGAGCTGCATTTATAGTTAGTCCTGTCAGGACCATGTTCACCTGCCTGCTCTGACAGAGACCATTGTTTCATGAGAACAGCCCCTGAAATCATAGGGAGTAGTTGTGAGGTTTTAAAGGGTGAAACACTCTGCAGTGAGCAGAACATGTAGAACTGGGCTGCTTATTTCAGTTCATCCATGCTCCCAGCTCTTGCCAGGCTGTCAGAACACTTCCCAGTGAGCTCTATGGCAGAGCACCATCCTCTGGTATCACTACTGTGGCTTAAGGGAGATGCTTTGCATACAGAGCTATAATTAAGGGTAACAGTAAGTTGGAATAGCAGTGTCTGGTCAGATTTTAAATATAGCCCATCTGTCCTCTTTCCCTGTTCTGGCTTACCTGTTACACTTGTAGCTAGGAAAGCACACACACCTGAACTTCTGTGCATGCAACTGTCAAGCCCAAGATGGGAAGGTGTTGAGAGAGTGGGAGGAAACTGTTAATCCCAAAGCTTTCATGTGGCTGCCAGTGCAAAGGAACAACCACTTCCTCTGCAGCTATGGTTGCTCGCTCTCTGGAGCCTATGCTGTAAGATGCAACACACAGAAATTCAAGCAGAAGAGAGAAATGATGCAGTGTCACAAGGGCTTACAATACTTAAAATGCTCCAAAAGTAGCAAAGATTCACACCTGCCCACAAGTTACTGTTCAAATGTGAGGCTTCCATATCAAATTTTTCCTCTGTTCCTGAAGTAACCTGCTCTGCTGTGAGGGTTTTTTTCGTCTTGAATTTATGGATAAGGGAAGAATCACCAGGAAAAATAATCTGTCTTCCTCTTCTCCTTCATCTCTTCCTGTCAGGCCCCAGTTGCTTCAGATCCAGGTCGTTGCTTCATTCTCCTTCTGTGTGTGTCAGGGCAAATATACACAACAGCATTACAAAAATGTCCACATGCTGCTGTGTAGACCCCATTCTGGGATGATCACTGGCTTAGAAGCCAACAGTGGGAAGGAGTTGGAGCCAGCCCTTTGGCTGACAGCAGTTGTAGCCCATGATCTTTTTGGTCCTACATCAACTCCAAGTGCTGGTAGCCAGACAACAGGATCTGCAACTTGTAGAGAGTTCAGAAAGTGTAAAATAGGAGAGCCTCTGCAGTCCAGACTTTGAGGTAGTGCTCCATGAAACCAAGCTGCCCCATGGCTGAGCATAGTGCTCAAAGCAGCTGCTGAGACAACCTGGTGCAGGACAGCATGGGGTGACAGACAATATTATTCCACAAGAACTTAAAGTTGATGTAAGCTAGTCCTGGAAAAGTGGTCCTGTGTGCAGCTGTTTGTTCCTATATTGCACTGCACTTAGGAACTGGATTGGGGAACTGGCTGATTTAGGTCTAATCCAGCCTTTTTGGAAGTGAGGAAGAAAAGTTTTACTCAGGTCAGTTCCCTGATGTGGATTACTGTGCACTGGCGTGGATGCTCATGGCATGGGTGTGAGGAAAAGACTGTGTCAGCTGCAGTATTGGGTTATGCTGGTACAAACTGCACTGCTCTGATCAAAATTAGGTCAAATTTAAACAGTATTAAATTTAAACAGAAATGAGGCATGCGTCTGATGAGACTTCTCCAAAACTCACATGTGTCTGACTGTGTTGGCTGGCTGGAATTCAAAGGACACCACAAGAAACCTGAGGGGTGATTGGGACTGTTTGAGTGCCAAACTCAAATGCAGACCAAGGGCATTTTTTAACTTTGGATTCCTGTGAGCTGTAGCACAGGAAGTAATAAAGTAAATCTGCACACATGGCAAATGGGTTAACCAGTGCATTATACAAGTGTGAACAGCAGACTGCATTAGATGAGAGTAATGTCCTGGTGGACTAGAACAGGGCTTAGATTAGAGCAAGACTGGGCTAGTTTTGTTATTGTAGAACCCCAAATACTGGAATTTGTGGACTATAAAACCTGGTCTACAGGAATAAGATAAGCACTAAGGCTGCCTCATGGCACTTGCTAGCCAGTAGTTATTCAGCCCAAAACCTATTGCTTGATTTTTAAGATGGTGAATATTTTCCTTAGACTGTAGACATTTGTGTACTTTAGGATTAAAGCATGAAAATAAAATATGTAAGCAGAAAGAGTCTGTGTCCAACAGTCTGTTGGACATAGATGTGGGGTTATTCTCTAGGATTACAAATGCTAGGTTTGGAAAAGGAAAAACTGCTCCTTGCAGTCTTGACTTTAATGAAGCAAGATATGAAGATTTGAGGGTTCTCAGATTTTCAGCATTGCAGTGATCCTTAGAAGCCTTCTTCTCTTTTGAATTATATGGACAAATAGTAGAATTTGCTCTACCAGATCATGTGTTTTTAATAGAAGTCAATGCTCAAACCATAAATAATAGTGGAGTAGGGGACAGAATTTAAACAAGCCTTGCAAGCTCTAGTTACAATGACAAACAGTTCCACCCTTGCATGTCATTTTTACAAATGTTTTCTTTCCCCAGTGTCTTTTCATCTAACTATAGTTTGCCTTGCAACAAGTTACAGCTGTATAAATATCCTTGTTTTGTTTTCTGTGATGTGAAGTGGATGAACTGGATTGGTCTGGATCACAGACATGCCAGGATGGAAAGCACTTGCAGATATTTTCAAATTATTTACATTTGGCAACTAAGCAACCAGACAAATAGACAATATGTATGACACCTGCCAAACTTACTGTGTGACACTATATCCTACATGAGGGCACACATTTCCTCACGCAGTAGCATGTATCAAGTGTTTTCTTGTGTAGCATCTGAACGCATGAGAGAACATAAGCACTTGGTACAAGCTGTACACAGTGCATGTGATACACACATCTGTGTGGCAGGAGATGTGCTGTTCTCTGTTTTCAGTGTGTACCAGAAGTACCCCAAGGACACCCTCCTGAAGCTTTGATATTTGTCTAAAAGCATGAAAACTTGGATTGCGTGTGGCCAGGATTAACTAGGGACAGGATATAGTCTGTAATCTGGCGGAGTCGAGTGTGGAACACTCCATGTAAACAGTCCCAACTGGCAACTGGCCCTGCTGAAATAAAAACAGATGCCTAGGGAGGGGTATTGAACAGTACAAGCATCTGGAGATACCTGGCATTCAGAATAACCTCCTGGGCTGCCAGGGCACCTTGAACCAGTGGGTGGAGTCTTTTATCTAATCACCTCAATGAGTTTGTCAAGGTTTTTGTTAGTTTTGCTATTTTTTAAACATCTCCATGTCTTTTACCATCTGCAGCGTGCTGTGATGAGGTGTTTCATTGCTTAATTATGCATCGTGCAAACAGCCACATCTGTTTATTTGAAACCTGACAATACCTGCAGTACACTGCTGCATGTGGAGCACAAAAGAAGGATCAGTACTGTTCAGAAGTGCTGTGGGCTTCTGCACCTTTTCCCAGCACATGACCCACTGTGCCTGTGGAGTATGTGATGTCTCCTCCAAGTCCTGGTGCAGGGCTGCACAGCTGTGTGACTTCAGTGTCCTGTAACTGGACTGGCCTTTCCCCACCTCTACTGAAACCCCTAGTTTAAAGGCTAGTAACACAACAGTACTCGTTATTTGAGATTACTGCATATTTAGGTGTGGGTGGGGAGGAGTAAGACAAGGTTGGTAGTTAAAAGTGAGGATATGGCTCCCAGTCCAGAGAACCATAGAATGCTGGGATGGTATTAGTCTCTAAGATTTGTGAAAGGTTATTCTGATTTTTAAAGCGTGGCTTCAGTGCATCAGTTGTTCTGCAGTTTTTATCTTTCAGGCTGTTCATATAGTGTGCGTGTGTGGAAAGAGATGGAGGCAGAGCTTGCTGGGTTCTTCCAGCTGAGGACAGAGAGCTGTGGGTAAAGCTGCACATTACAGCAAAGTCGACTTAATAGTTTATATACTCTGATTCTCCCTCTCTTGCACTGATTCTGTTGCTGGTCAGATCCCTTGCTGAGCTGACTGAGGTTGCTAGCCCAGCAAAACCCACCTCAGGCTGTTCTCATGGTGCTCCTGCGCTAAATCAATGCATGGAGAAGGTCAGTAAGTCCCAGACCTGGAGTGAGGTGGGCCGTGGGAGTGCATATTCAAGATGCGGAGGAAGGGAAAGTGGGGAGACCCCCTCCATGTGGCAGCAAACTCTTAGATCAGATTAAACTCTCACATGTAACTTCACCTTCTGTTTTCTGTGGCTCAGGGCTATGCCGTCATCCTGTCTTTCAGCCTGCTTATTGCCTGACTGCCATATCATACAATGAGATGTAAACTTAACCTGGTCTGACAGTGCCCTGCAAATGTGCCCCTGGGCCACATACCATAACTCCTGTCTCTGGAACAGTGATAGTAAAGGTGCTGCTGTCTGTTTCTTTTCCTTTTGTGTCTGACAGATTGATCAAAAACAGTTTGATAAAATCCTGGAGCTGATAGAAAGTGGGAAGAAAGAAGGAGCTAAGCTGGAGTGTGGGGGTCTTGCCATTGAAGACAGAGGCCTGTTTATAAAACCCACTGTGTTTTCAGAAGTCACTGACAACATGCGTATCGCCAGAGAAGAGGTACAGTACAAGTCACCTGAACCTTTATATGCATTTACTACTGTAAATGGGAAAAAAAAGAAGTATCGTTGTGGTTTGAAGTGAAAACTTGAGAGGAGAATAGCAGTTTCACTTATCAGTGTCCTAATAACTGCCTAATGCTGAAATCCATTCTACTAATGAAGTATCTGCAAGGTGAGCTTCAATTTTGAGTGAATTGTGAGAGGAGAAGGGGGAGAGCAGAACAGGCAAAAAACCTGTATACTCGCTGGACAATAACGAACCCAGATAAAAACATAGTAGACAATACTACCCTAAAGCTTTTAGGTCTCATTTCAGGAGAACTTGATATAATGCAAAATACAAGCATGTGCCTTACCTAGATACAGCTGCTATAAATGCTGTTTCTGAATAAGAAATAGTGGTGATGGAGGGGTTTCTGTCAGAATCCTTGATTTTAAATATAAATAACTGAATAAAAACAACCGAAACTGTGGCAGGCTGGAGCAATTCTACGTATTCTTTGCCCTGAAGTTTGAAGGTTTTCTGAAGACAGAGTTAAGCTTTCCCACTCTACGCAGACAGATGGTTGTGCATGCTGTGTGCTCTTATGCACCTCCTAATGAGTGGACTTAAAATTGCTCAGCTGTGGTACATTCTGATTCAAAGTGAGAGAGGACAGTATAACGTGTGTTCTTGCTCCACTACTTAGTAAAAAAGGAATTGCTTTTTTGCAGAAAGGTAGGACAAGAACTCTGGGACCTGAAGCTGGTGAGGAGGGAAGGAATGGCCCTGCTATACTGCCACTGAAGGACTTTTCTCAAGTAGCATTAGCATCTGAAATAATCCCAGATTCTGTTCTCATGGTGAAATCCCCTGAGGCTGACCATTTTTTTCCTACATGAAAACAAGGTTGAAACCACCAAAGTGCAGATCTAATACTCTGGCTTTCATTATTCATATGCAGAAAAATTGAACAAGCTGCATGTGATTAGGTCCTATGATATTCCTTTGAAATAGAAGTTAATCTACTTTTCATCATGTTCCCCAATGGAAAAATAAGTAGTTGCCAAAGTCTAACTGGCACTTGTATTTTATAGTTTAGCCTAGTGCTTTTTATGGGGCTGCTTACTGTTCACTCCTGGCAAAATGTTTAGATGTCTCAGATCTGCCACAAAATCTCTAAGGAACCTGGGAAAGATATCAGTCAGTCTCGGCATGAGTTACATTCTAAAAATAGAGGGAATAAGAGCTGAAAATCCCGTGACAGGCCTTTTTTTAATGAACTGGCTCCAAATCCCAAGTCGTGATTCATGAAGCTTATCCAGTTTCATTCATTTGCAGTTTTGTTGCAAATGCACATTCATTCTCTGCCCAGGATCAAGGCTCCAGTTAAGTACCCAGATCTCCCAAAACGAAGACATTTGCAAACACTTGCATGAGCCTACAGGCCAGGCAAACCGCTCAGCCTGGCCCTCAGGGTGGCACAAGTGAGACTGTATCTCACCTTTGGTGGGGGTTTCTTGTACATGCAGGCCAGAAAAGGGCCCCACCTTTGATACTGTATTTGATGAGACACTCCATCCCACAAGTTGGGAAGTATTGTGTATGCCTGCTGCCTTTATACTGGCAACCTGGAAAGCCAAGTTTGTGGTCAAACACATATGTGGTAAATGCACTGCATGCAAATAAACTGCATACAATGACAAAATCAGAGTTAAAACCAAGGAAAAAAACTTGCAATCCTTGAAATATATTAATTACTTCTTGAGCATACTCAACTTCTGAGTTCAAAAGGGGAGTTGTAAATGGAGTAAGGATGAATCATTTGAAACTTGTTCAGACCTAACTCTGCTTATTTTGATTGTTATAGATGATCTGTTAGTTGTTGGATCTTAGCTTATATTAACTACTATAGCACATCACTGTACTTCCTTTGAAGTCAGTTTAATGAGTAGTTTTTAAGAGACTCTATCAGTGACTTCTAGAAGGCTATGATATAACATTTTAAATATAGTATCCAAACAAAGCATCAGATTCTAATTACTCCCAAATTACCATGATTAGCAAAGGCTTTCCTGTACTAATGTTTAATTGATATGTGCAGATTTTTGGGCCAGTTCAGCCAATTATGAAGTTCAAGAGTATAGAAGAGGTCATAAGAAGAGCCAACAGTACTGAGTATGGACTTACGGCTGCAGTGTTCACAAAGAATCTGGACAGAGCATTGACACTAGCTTCTGCATTGCAATCAGGAACTGTCTGGTAAGCAGTGTGGGACCAGAGTGTGGGCTGGGATTTTGTCTCCTGGGAGGGGAGAGGGATGTATGATTTGGAATCATGTGTAAGTGCTGGAGGTAAGATGTATCAGTAGTCTGCTTAATTCTTGATATTCTCAGAAGCAACACCCATTCATCAAAATAAGGTGGTGAGGACCAGACGGTCTGGCGAGAAATGGGCTGTTTGTTTGTTTAATCGATGTAGTTCTTCATCTGGAAAACTCTGAAAATGTAGGGGTTGTAGTAAGTTCCACCAGACATGATGCCTTTCAAAATCCTATGTAGAAAAAAGCAATTCTTATGATCTTTAAGTAGCATGAGATGGGGTCTTAGATGCACAGATCAGTATGGACAGTAGATGGCACCACACCACTGTCAGAAAGATAAGTAGCTATTTTTGCTTACAAAATTTCTTATTTTATATTAGAATAATTTTAAAGATGGAATCCTGATTTTTTTTTCCCACTCAAGGTAGGAGTTTGATCTGATGTCTGATTTTGATGCATACAGAGGATTGATTTCAAGAATTGGCGCCAGAAGAATCTGCCTCTGAGTAATAGCTACATTAAAATGGGATATTGGGCTTTGAAGAATACATGTGCTGTGCATGCATGAAGGTGCAGCCCTACAGCACCAAGCCATACCTGTCTCTCTTCAGTCATTTGATCTTATTGAGATGCTGAGGAAGTATTTGCATTAGCTTTTTCTACCTAGTGTCTATAGAAATGGGGCTAGTGCTTTCATTTTACTGTGGCACAAATGTCTAATGCAGTCCAACTTTTTATTATACCTGGAAGTGGATAGTGGAGCCTGCTTGTGAGTGTTTAGACAGCTTTCTGAGTAAACATGTTCATTTCAGAATGTGCTTCATTAAACTAGGGAATAGGTTGGGCTATTTATTTTAAGCACGGCTCTGAACATAGCATAAATTCCAGCTGAAGCATGAATGTCTTAGCCATTAGAGACTATGAAGTGAGCGTAGGTCAGACTGAGTACCACTCAAATGTTTTCTGTTTCTGTAGCAAAATAAGATTTTATTGCTAAAATCTGATTTCTCAGGTGAATGAACTGTGTAAAGAGAAAACTGGCAGATTTCAGCCTTTTTCGTATTGTCATTGTTGTCATCATCTTGCTTCTCCTTGGTATTGAATTGTCTTTTTACAACTGATGTCTTTATTGTAGGATCAACTGTTACAATGCGCTCTATGCACAGGCTCCTTTTGGTGGCTTTAAAATGTCAGGCAATGGCAGAGAACTGTAAGTTTTGTTTAAATGTGGATGGTGAATGCAATAACAATTGTGACTGTGAAAATATTGTTGAATTTGCTTTTAAACTATCAGGCTTGCAGTATGCTGCACAGGGAGGTGCTAAGCCAGTACAGCATGGAGGTAAAGCACAGATGTGATAACGTGTGCAGTGCCTTCAGGAGTACTTTCATCTGCTTTATAAGCTCTTAATAACTCCAGTTCAGTCAATTCCACTTGCAAGCATTTTTCCTTACTAGTTAGTTTTTTAGATCAAGGGAGAAGTATGGCACCTTGGCTGGGGACACTGGTATCCACCCCAAACCTCCTCCTCCATCTTTAGATAGTGGTATGTGGGCCTCCCTTGACTGCTGTAGCATTGGTCCTAGTTGGACCTCTTCCCACCTCTGACTTTCTAATGCTGGAGCTAGAACAACAAGGAAAGATCTCCAAAATCATTCTACCTCCCACCTTCCAAGCTTGCTTCTAAATTACAGAAAGATCCTCTGTCCCTTTTCCCCAGCCTGACCTGTTGCAGCATGGCTACTGGGGATTCCAGCTCTAGTTAGTTACTAACACAGAAATTTTTAAACCAAGGTCACCCTATTAGTTAGAGGTAGAGCTGAGAAATTGACTTAAATCTTAATTGTCTTCTTGTATAGGAGAGAGGCAGGTTTTATTACACCATTTGGAAGACCCTTCAGAGGAATCTAATGCAACTCTTCTTTCATAAGCCAGATTTATTTCCAGGAACCCTTTCCAGTAGCTGTTCTGGTGCATCTGCTGCTCTGAGACATTCAGATGCCTCACTGGCTAAGCACAGCAAATTAATGAATCCTCAAATGGGACACATATATTGAGACCTTATGGTTTACTTTGCTTGACTGCCTGGCTAATTAAAGGATGTCAGGGGTTTATCCCTTGGGCAAGTCATGGGAACAGAGCCTGTTTCCACCAACCAAGACATGATGCAGTGGTGGGGTCTGTCATCAGTATGCATTTCTGGAGCAACTGTGTCCTCTTGATTATATGGTATCTTGTAGATGGAAGCTCACTTTCAGTGAAAAAGTAACTTAAATTGCTATCTAAGCACTGATAACTATGTTTACGTGGATGTTTCTTCTATGGGTTCTCACAGTAGTACTCAGTTTTCACTAGGCAGAGAGTCACAAATTGTTATCTTGTGGGTTACTGTGACCAGAAGCATTCCATGTTTCTTTTACAATAGGGTGTAGTTGTATGTATTTATGTGCATGTACTTAGCAATTACTAGAAGTGGTGGGCCAAATTGATAGCTGGTGTAATTAGTTCAGTTCTGGTTTTAATGGCCTGATGTCATCTATAGCAGCTGTTGATCAGTGGCTAAAATGCACTTGTGTAGAAATCTCTTATCTTAGAGAAGTACACATTAACATGATACAGTTGTTTGTCCCTTTCCCTCCTCTCTCTTCCAGTGGTGAATATGCTTTGGCAGAATACACCGAAGTGAAAACAGTCACCATTAAACTCTCCCAGAAGAGTCCATGAAAACAGAAGGCCTAAAATGCTGACACTCTGAATGTGACACATGGGGGACGTGTTCAGAGCAAGGGGGAGGGGAGGGGTAGGAAGAAAATGGAAACACCTAACTTTATTCCTCTAGAAACACTGAATCTACTGGACTCCATTTTGTCAACTGGCTCTTCGAAAACTGATTTAACTGACCCTACTGGCAGCATAGCACACACTTGTACTGTACAAGTCCCTGGCTGTACATCTGTCTGCTCCCTGTGACTAAAATGCTGGTCAGTCACAGTGTTTGCAGGACATCTGCTTTCAAACTGTACCCATGAAGGACATGGACATCAATGGCATGTTAGAGAGACTTCTGGTACCATTATCACGGACTGTTAAAACACCTTCAGAGGCATATAGGTTTCACTTGGCATAAATGGACTTGAGTGGTAGGGTTAATACAACTTGACTGAAGTTGGCGGAGTTTGTGTGAAGATTGCAGCTGGAGTTTGGAATGGGAGTGCAAGCTTTCATGGGAGGATCTGTAAAGAAATTATCTTTGAAAGAGCTATCTTGGTCTCTCTAAAGATACATGCATTCTCCGTATTGGTGATATTCTAGCCCTGAATGAGATTCCTGGGAGTTTCCTAGAGGACTCCTTTGGGGCCAGTATTTCACCCAACAAAGCTAGACTTTAAAGTGTCCTTGGAACCTGATGTTTTGGTGTGCACACATTACACATGCTGCAAATGCAAGTTACTGACTTGCTAACCCTTCTGGCTCTGAATGAGTCACAATTGTATCTCAAACCTTCACTATAGCACTTTTTGCAAGAGGATTTTGCACTGTACTTACCGTGATGACACCGAGTTGAATGCTAAGCATGTAGCATGGTAGATAACCCACAGAAAACATCCCACACCAGTCCTTCTGATCTGGGGGAGGGAGCAGAAGAGCTGCAGGAAGCTGTCCTGCTCTTTCTCTGTAACTTTCAGGCTTTGTGAACATCTCTCTATTTTTTGAGCCAGAGCTATTATTATGAGAGTAAAACTTAAAAGCTCTACTCACTGCTTCTTTACCCCGTATGAATGTAGCTTAAAATAAATTTCTGGAAGTACAGTATGAAAAGGCAGGTGCTCCCAAGCACACACTGAGTGCTAAAGATGTGGGTGTACAAACCAGTTACCATGGAATAAGCTATGGCTGGACTTAAATGTGTCAGCAGCTTTGCAGTAATTGTCCTCCTGAGTGCTGTCATCTTATGGCAAGCACAGAGTAGCTGATCCTTCACTGAGAAATAAACTGCCTTGAATTGTCTCTTGCTTACAGTTGTATAAGCATGCACGTACATGAATAGCATCCATGAAGTGGCTGTCACACCAAGTTCATGCCTTAGTATCTCCTGCAGTAACTTCTTTGCATGCCCAGACATTACTCTGAGATTAATGACAAGCCACACGCTGTCTTCAGTTCCTGGGTTCACTACTTTCCCTCCTCCTCCTCCTGATTCTGTACCGGAGAACCACTGGCAAATGTATGGGAAGATCCATGCCTGCAGGAGCTCTAAGTATGCAGGTGTTAGTGGTGTCAGCTTGTTACGAAGTTTAGCTGATCTCGCTGGGATTGTCCTCTGAGACCAAAACGATAGAGGTTCCTTATGGCATATCGACAGATCCCCATACAGCACTGGTAAAGATTGCTGCCTGGAGTTTTCCAGATGTCAGGGCTTGAAGCAGAAATGCAGGTCTAACCTCTATTCTCTGATGCAAGCAAAGATTTAACCAGTACCTTCATTTGCTCAGAGATATACCCAGTCAACAAGTTCTGTTGCATGAGTGGACCTTTTTTTGGAGGAGGAAGGAAGGTGGGTGTTGATAAGTAAGGAAAAAGTTTGCATGAGCCTAAACTTCCTTATTAGTTTGTGAACGTTGAAATTGCACTTCAACACTGCTTAACTTCTTAAATGACATACCTCCAACAGTTGTGTATAACCAGGTGCCTGTCCTCCCATGGGTATGTGAGACAGGTAAATCTCCCCATCCAGTGAAGAAAATGCCCTCCCTTCCCCATGAAAGGCCAAATGGGAACATTGTAAATAAGCTTCTATTTTTATAAAACACTTAAGAGTGCAAACATCTTCTCAGACAAACATTTTACTTTTGCCTACTTGACAGTTTTCTAGGGCTGCAGTCAGACAGTAGGGAGGTAAGGCAAACAGTAAAAGGCTGGTTATCTTGATGTATCTCTGTATGAATTTTTTTATTAACAGTGGTTGAAACTGAAATCATCTGAAATTCTTAAAATCCTAGTATTCTGGCTTTATATGTATGATATATATTTCACCTCTTTTTTTCCCTTATCAAGTTTTTAAAAAGTCAGTGTATCTCTTATTGTATAAATCAGGGTTTGACTCTACACACTGAATTTTCTAAGTTATATAACACTAGACACTAACTTTAAAATAACCCCTTAGAGGGTATATATTCTTTCATTGCACAGTAAGGCTTTCATATGAAATACTACTTTTTTTTTAAAAAAGAACTATATTTATAAATTAGGATACAGTTAATCTAATGTATTTTTATAGCTAAAGGTACATGAAAATGCTATGTTTAAACCTCATGTATATATTTAGACTATGGGTATCTTTTTGTAATAGTTCTTGTTCCTAATAAATGTTTAACTTTGTGAAATGGTTTCTAAATGCTACATATTGATACCACTCAGAAGGGAAGGGGGGGCAGGAAAATTCTATTGACTTTACTCTTTTTGACAGAGGAGTAACTTGAATGCTTTTTTATTTACACTGTTTAGTGCTTTAAGATAATTCCACCCCCCCAATGCATGTGTTAAAAACCCTTCCATCAGCAAGCAACTTCCACTCGACTCAATCCTCCTGTCACTGTTTTTTATTTCACTCTGAATTTGGCCCATTGTGTCAATAAAAGTAAACGCTGGAAAGGGTTACGGTTTCAAGCTTCCAAAACAAAATGGCCCTGTATTGCTGTAGTTACAGGAGGATCTTCCTCAAACAGGGTTGTGTCTGTTTCCCTTGATTCAGTGACCCAGCAGTAGTCCCCAAGCAGAAACGTGCACTGGGCTCACAAGAGACAACGTATTTTCGAGGTACCTTTTCCCTATGGCAGAACTGAATGCAGAGTGCGTGTTTGCATGTGTGTATCTGGGGATTTAGTATCTCACCGGGGGATTGTGAAGGAATCTGAACTTGGATTCACTTCTGAATTTTAAAAAAGTAAAGTGCCAAAGTGTGGTCAGTGCTCTACATATAAAAGCTGGAGCATGCGTCTCATAGCTTAGCCTTTAAGCAGTCACTTTTATAAGCTGTGCCATTTACAGTAAGCTGAGGGGGAAGGAGAGCAGAGCTGCAGCTGGTAGGCGCAAGCATAGCTTCTTCCAGTTCAAAGTTGGACAGATCCTTTTTGGCTTCTGAGGTGAGCCTCAAAATGGAATATTTGAAGGGACCATGGACTTCAGATGGGCTTTCTGCCTTGGTCTGGCTGCTTCTTAAACCCCTTTGAGACACATCCGTTACTAGTATGACTCTGCTAAATGCGTTCCCATTCCTGTCTTACTTATTTCCCTCATCTGCAATGTAGATAGAGTGCAAGAACATACCAATACCATTGTCTTTTAACTCTCTTCCCATTCAATACGCATGTGAGAAATACTTGTCATCTCCCTACACAGGCCAAGCCAAACTCCTTGAATTTTCCACCTGCTAGCAGCATCACTCAGAAGCCTTTAGACTTTAGAAGGGGGAAGGCTGGAGATACAAAGGAATTACTGTGAGTGACATAATCAATGGAGACATAAGCCAGGAACAGTAGGATGAGATCTGGGGGAAAAAAGAAGAAAAAAAATTAGCTTGAATGTGTAGAGCAATTCTTGCTAGGGGAAGTTAGAGTCTCTATCAAAATAAAGGAGAAAAAGTTGGTTTAGCGGGTTTTCGAACAATTGTGCTACAAAAGCTGTAAGAAAGGTCTGGGTAAGAGCCAGGCTGTGAGGCATAAAAGACAGCAGGCTGGGTAAGAGGTGGAAAGGATGCTAAAACCAGGTAACACTACTATGGCTGCAGCTAAAACCAGAGTAATAGGAAACTGAACACAGGCAAAAGCACCAGTGAAGATCCATCCTCTCTGTGTCTCCATAATCACATCAAAGGAACACCCTAGGCAAATCTCAGACTGCAGCAGCCATTCAGTAAATGGATACGGCTTTTTCCATCCTCAAGCAATCATCAGAGACCCATTTCTTGGTATGGACCAGGGAAGAAAAAAACCCTCTGTGATTTGCAGAATCATTACGCATAACAAAGCAAAAGGCATGCAGAAGTGTTTTTTTCTTAGTAGGTCCAATGGGTGGGGAAAATAAAGCAGTACCAGGCTTCTGAGAGGTTCCTGGTACCTGGAGATGAATGGGTTTGTGATGGGAAAAAGACGTGCACAACACCAACGTGCCAGGGGGAGCGCGGCATGTCTAACACCTTCAGAAGAAAGGGGGCAATCTCGCTTTGCTTTTCCAAAGAGGAGCAAACTCACGCTGCCATCCAGGGAAGGAGCAACTTTCAAAGAAAGAAATCTCGCATCAACCTCGTTATCGGTAAGGCCAGGCCTCTGTTGGGAAGCGATGCCAAGAAGAGATGGGTAGCAGTGCTAAGGTACATCAGTGCCCACCTGGTGCCCGCACCTGGGGAGCTACATGGCAGCTGGTTGAGAGGCTGAGGCTGTCCAGACAACCCGCTGTGGCTGAGAGCCCCCGCAACTCCCACAGTCTGGTTTTTCCTTAAAAAAAAGCAAAGCCAAAGAGCGTAGGCCCACGTAGGGACTGCCTGGGGAGCAGGCGGACATCAGTCACTGATGAGTGAGTGGGTCCTGCCTGGGGAAGGAGCCCAGGAGAGGGGCTGCCCTGTGCCCTTCCTCACGGTCTCCCTCCACGTCCCCCTCAGTGGGACGGGCTCCATGCCCAGGGCACGGTGGCGGGTGGCGGGCGGCGGGAGAGGTCTGCCCTCGGGAGGAAGGCGAGGGGCCGTGCGAGGCCTGCGGCCCACGGCCTGTCACACTCAGCCGCCCCCGGCAAGGCGCAGCCCCCCCCATGGCCAGGGCCGGCCGGGGCCCCGCCAAGCGCCGGGCGGGCCCTGAGCGGGCCGGCGGGCCCGGTGGCGGAGGAGGCGCCGCGTCGCTGCCCCGCTCCTTTTCCTTCCTCCCTCCCTCCGCCTCCCGCGCCGCAGAGCGAGGCGGGCGGGCGGCCGGCGCCGGAGGAGGAGGAGGAGGAGGAGGCGGCGGCGGCGGCAGGGATCCTGCCAGCCCCCGGGACGCAGGAGGTACCGTGGCTTTGCTGCCGCTTCGGCCTGGCCGCCCCGCGGGCACCTGTCCCGCCGTGAGGGGAGGCGGCGGGGTGGGGGGCTGCTGGGGCACGTCGGGGCTTTTCATGTGGAGAAAGGCGGGGGTGAAAGAAAGCTTTTCTTTAAAAAAATAAAAGTTCGGAGGGAACTTTGTGGGGCAGCGAGCGCAGGGCGGCGGCGCTGCCTTCCTTTCCCCGGTACGGGCAGGCGGGAGAGCGGCTGCTCCGGCCCGGCTGCCCCGGCCCGGCGGGGAGATGAAACACTCGAGACTCGCCCTAAGGAAAAACTCGGTTTTATGTAAGCGGGGCCGCGGGCTGGGCTGGGAGCGGTTCCCTCCGGACTCCCCGGCCCCGACCCTGGCTGGGGGTCGCTCCCCCGGCCCTGGTGGGGGCCCTAGCGCGGCCCTCAGCCCCTTGGCTGAGCTGACAGACAAGCGGCCACCGAAAAGTGACTAGAAAGGCTTAGGAGACAGCCCGAATCGGGGTGTAATGCCTTATTTCTCCTCAGCTGGCGGCTTTGGTCTGGGGAGAAAGGGGCTGGTTTAGCCACTTTCTGCGCAGGGCTCACCAAAGGACGAAGGATGCCCGTCCCGCCGAGCTGGGGTGTCCCCAGGCGGGCACCGGGCAGGCCGTGCCAGTTCCAGGTCTGCCTTGTGCGATGGCAGGGAGGTGAGCCCGCAGCGCATTTCCATCCCGATGGTGTCATGGGCCTCTCTAGATCCGTGGTGATACCTATCACAGTGCCCAGCCCCAGATGGGCTTATCGGAAACAGTAGGTGATTTGAGCAAAGAACTAAAGTTTTGGCAGGTCTCTTGTGAATCAGGAAGCGATCTCGGGCAAACCGTGGTGTTTCTGGGTGCCTTGCTGCATTTAGGCACAATGCATGGGGTGAGACTGGATGGTCTGGCAAAGTGGAGAGGAGGTGCTAGGGATGGTACAGGCACGGTTGGAGATGCTGGGATGCTGACAGCTGGCAGCAGCAGGTCTCAGGAGAGAAACTGGGAATGTGTGAAACGGGATGTAAATCAGCATTCAGGTGCATTCTGCATGGTCCTCCTCCTGAATGAGATTCTGCAGAGCCCATAGGATCCCTCTCCCTAAATCAAATTAAAACGCAGTGTTTGCATGTGTTACAGTTGAGTGTATCTTTCTTAAGGTAAAAGCACTGTAGGGTTTTTTTAATTATATACACAAAGGTCCTGAAATATGGAAATACTGCTTACATGGGTGCTGTGTGGCAGTAATACACATGGCTATAGCATTTAGTGTCCTACTTGCAGTTAAAGGGAACTGATTATCAAAACCCACACTATTATTTTTCCTGAAAGTTTTTTCCTTTCACTATATATGAGGAAAGTTTCAGCCTGGGGAATAAGCTGAGTAGAAAGCTAAAAATCAGGAGTGGGATGGTTTTCAAGCCTCACTGGTCCACACTGACCCCCATTCAGTGTTTCTTGTACAGTTGCTGTGAGTGCACATGGTATGCCCCAGTCATACAGCAAGGAAATGCTTCAGAAACCAGCATCTGCTAAAAAGAGCTAGTCTGTTGGTCTTTGCATGGGGAAGTATTTATTCTTACTGTAGCTGCTCAGTGCTTTTATAGTGAGGGTGCAGGGGAGGCAGCTGCTGGAAGCATCACATCCCCTCCATTTTCGGAGTTGTTAACCTGGACAGCTTTTGGGAGGTGTGAGAGCCGCCCTGACACCTCTGTCTGTGGTATTGCACGCACAACATGGCAGAGATATGGGGTCCCAGCGCAGCAGCCGTGCCTGCCAGCGTGGCCAAGAGAAGCTCGGCTCAGGAGCCCAGCTGACTCCAGTGGGAACTTGGCACATTCCAGGGCAGAATCCGGTCCTCCACCACCATGGCCCAGTTCACCAGTTCGTGGGCTGGATCTGGGCTTAGAGACCACCTCCATCTCAGCCTCCTGCAGCAGCCCACAGCCTCCCCTCCTTGTGTGGGTGAAAGCTGCCAAATTCAGCCTCTCACATGTGCCGAACTGCTGCTGCATTTGGGGTGTGAGAGCTGCCAGGGCCTGACCTGGGAGGTGAGTTGCTGCTGCAGTGTGTGATGTGGAGGGAGGGATGGATGTTCGGCAGCTCAGGCATCTGCATCCATCTGGAGTTGTAGCCATCCTGCTGCAAAGGAGGTGTTCAGCTGTGGCGTGTGTGTGAACGTGCTTGCATGTAGCCTGGCCCAGGTCTCTCAGTCCCTATCATTATTTGCCATATGGCACCCAAATTAGTTTTTCCACCTCTGAAAAACTCCAAAGAACCAAACCGCAGTCTGTGGCAGCACCCAGCACCCAGGCTGCAGGGCGCAGGGGCGTACACAGTGCTTGGGGTGTGAGTTTTGATTCCTGCTGCCAGGCACCACGAAGTAAGGGTCATCAGAAGCTGAGTTTTGCCCTAAGTGCACCTAAAATTCAAATATTTGCCTAGAAACAACTGATGTAGCATGCAGTGATTTTTAACGTTGTCGGCAGGTGGTTAAAACCCTATGTAACGAGGGAGGAGCAGAAAGCTTCCTGGAGAGTGGTGACGGATCAGTGTATTTTTATATTCTCCTTGGTCTTTGATCCCAACTCAGGAAGCCAGCCAGCTCTGCTCAGGGAGAGTTAGGGATATTCTTGGGTCTTGCTGGCCAAAGTGGGAGGTGGGTTACATGCTTTGCCGAATTAGAGCCTCCAATCAAAACTTCAGCATCACACACCAGACATGAGAAAAAACTAGTAAGAGTCAAAGGTGAGGGGCACCATGTTACCTCTGAGGGGTGTTTACTGACTGAAACCAAAAGCAGAGAATGAAGGAGCACTGATACTGGTTGGGCACACACTGCAAATTCACCCATAGTTTTAACCTCTGTGGAAGATGTATTAAAAGAAAGAAAATTACAGGTGTGCAGCTTTGAAGAGGTACAGAGTTGGAAATGCCTTGGGAGACTGAGCTGTGCAGTTTTCTGCCGGCTATTATGCAAGACAGTTCAGAAGAAGCCAACCTTTAAGAGCTACTAAGGGCCTGATTTGCTTCCCTGAACATGTTTGAAGAAGCCTGACGCTTCTAGGGTAGCAGAGCTCGCTAAAAGGACTGGGCAAAGGGGAAGGAAGCTGGTGTGTTTCTCTTAGCTCTCTTTTCTTTTCTACAGAGGATTGTCTCAGTAACCACATCAGTATTTTTCAGTTTCTCACAGTGGAGTCTTATAAAAGCCACAGTCATCTTTGTGGATGGGAAAGGTTTTGAGGTTGCATTTAGGATTTTTCCAGCTGCACTGCATGGTTTCAATGCTCTGCCTTTACACTAGCTGGTGGAGAATCTGAAACTGCAGCTGTGACCCTTGCCCACCCCCACACCCTCTGCCCAAAGACTGAGCAGCTTTGGCAGAGAAAAATTGGGAACATTATCTTTCTATAGTGGAGACATTGTTAGTATCCTCCGTTAATTCATGTTATGCTCTTAAAAAAGCTATTGTGAAAATAATTGTATTTATGGGATGATCAGTGCATTTCTGCAAAGTAACATTTAGACAGCTGTGTTAGAGTGCAGAGGAATAAGCATCTTGCAATTTCTATACTAGAACGATTAATTTGTTTTGCTGTTTATTTTTAAACAGAGTAAATGATGTTTCTTCGGGATGGTGCTTACTAGCAGTCGCTCTACTCCTGCATTTACTTGACGGAGATCATTCAGCTTTGACAACAGTATTCAATTTTAAGTGCTGCAGAAAGTTTGTCTGTTGGATCTTCACAACTGTGACCCAGAATGTACTGGTGTGTGGGAACTGAGGAATCCGCTATTTGCAGAGAGAGCAACATGGATCCGCAAAATGGTAAATAGGAGGATTTCTTTTCTTTCCTGTTCAGATTGGGAGCGAAAGGTTTTAAGAGAACTCAGCAGCCAACTGCCACTGAGTTTCAATGAAATTTTAAATATATGAAAGATCTTTGAGTGATTTGAGCCCTAATCGTTGAAAATTTACAGTATAGAACAAGAATTTTACTTCCAAGAAGAATGATATTGAACTACTCGGGTGATAAGAATAGCATTTCTCTGAAGACCAATTTTCTCCAAAGGCCTACAGAATTAGTCAATATATGTATCACGTCTCACCAGTTCCTAAATACGTTTTACAAGATCTGTGCTTTTTCAGCGTGTGAATGCAAATATGTTCCCAGCCACTGATGCAGTGTGTATTCAGGGTATGAAAGCTGCTAAAATCAGAGCATCGTTTCTCAGGCTGAGTAGATATTAACCTGCTCCAGTTTTACTGTCAGCTTTGATTCAGTGGCTTGCAGTGATTTATTGTTGAGCTAGATTAGAAGGTCTGCGTTTATGTAATGTAGTAAATCCATAGGTGGAAGTTTCTCTTTCAGAAGGGACATATGCTTCAGGTTGCTTCCTGTTAATTTTTTTTCCAAACATCCAAATTATTTTTGGATGATTTTTATTGCTGAAACCTAAACCTCCTAGGCACTGCTGCATTTCTCTGAGTCAAAACCCAGTTATATTTCTGCATCAAGAAATAGCCTTCTGGTTATTGTATAACGGTATTCCCCCCTTGCAACAAGCAGTTCATTAGGAGGCAGCATCTGCGTTTTAAGTGTGGGATGAAGGTGTGTTTGACGCTTTGTAGTGAGTAAGCAGGCTTCAGTAGAAGCTAATGTTTTTGCAGCCTTATTTTGGATTTTATCAGCAACTATGAAGCAAAACCTGATAGTTTATTCAGAGGCTGCCTTATCTCGTTTGAAGACGTTTCTCACCAGCGTCACAGGGAGCTCTGGGAACTCCTTCCTTTCTCTGTATGTATTCTGCTTATTCTGTGATACTGATTTTTCTGTTTGCTTTTGCTTTTGTTAATTAGAATTGTATCTTCCTATAATAATCAGGAGCATTTGGTTATTGAATGTTCTTTAAATTCTTAAATTCTATCTTCTCAGTTTTTCTCTGGATGAAATTATCGCCACTTGAATACTAAGCTATAAACCTTACCTATGAGAAGAATTTTAATCTGCGCTAGTGATTCCCAAGTGTTAAGAATTGCTAAATTTTTGTTCTGCAATAGTGATTTGACAAGTTTTTCTGACTGTTTAAGATACAGTAAATAAACAAATTAGTTTATGAGTGAATAAGGAAGTGAAAAGTGAAAAAGGTTTATTTTCTACATTGTGAGTTCAGTTTTTCTTCTGAGAACTTTATTGCATGTTTCTATTATGTAAATATATTCAGTTAAACTGGTTAACTGGAAGCATACAAATCTTAGTGGTATAACTCTTCTATACTTACATGTCTGGGTTATTTTGTTTGATAAACAGTATTGGAAGACTGGCAAAGGGATCCTAGGAAAGCTTAAGATCCAGGACTGCCCTGGTGGATTTGCTCTTTATAAGCATACTGTACATGTTTAAACTCATTTTTATTTCGGGATTGTTTGAGTCCTGCCAAGAATAATTGTCATTAGCTAGCTGGTCCACTCCCTAAGTTAGCTGGTCCTTGTTCTGCATTGGGATCCTGTTACACAGCTTGAACGCAGCAACGCGGTGACTCATTCAGCCTCCACATTTGAACCTATTGTTTACGCTCATTTATTAACAATCTAGATGCAGCCTCCTGCTTCCATTCAATGGGAACCACTGGGAAGTGGAGTGAGATCACAGATAATTTCTTTAATGCCAGTGACCTCATTAGCGCTCACAAAGCTTGGAGTCTTTTTTTTCCGGGCAGGAAGGACAGGTGTGTTGATGTGAGGGGTTTAACAAACAGCATGGTGGTGCTTGTGGCTCTGTGACGGGTCAGTTGGATCAGCATGGTGTTACGGCCAGCACAGTGCTGGAGGCACCTTCCATTGGGTATCGTGTGCACTTGGTGCCTTGATCATTTGAAATCCTTAAGATTTTTAGGGCTTTTTATTCCTGACAGCTATACATTTGGCTAGGTCTTCATGTGGAGAATAGGTTCACAGCATCATTGACTCTAGTTAGCAAATGTAACATGATGCAAGGGCTCACCTTACTGCCTGTGTCTCCTCTGCTATTCCTCTTGTCTGCGGCAGTGATCTTGCCTGTATCCCAGCAGGATGCCCACTTACCCTGAGAGCAGGTGAGCTGTGTATCAGAACTGGACCCTGTCTACCTTCTGGGGATAGTGCTGGGCTTGACTCAGTGATGCCAGTGAGCACCTCCTGGTCCACAAAGAGGATTTGTAACTGGAGTGCAGAATAATGCTCCATTTTGGGTGCAGTCAGCATCTCCCTTGCCTCTTCAAACCCTGCTTCCCCTCTCCTAGATTTATTCATCTTGTCCTAATTAAAAGAAGGAAAGCGAGCAGAGTTATGGGGATGGCTGCAGTCTCTCATGAAGCACGGGTTTTGGTTTTTTTTAAACTTGGTTAAAGAGCTCTACATAATATAATGGAAGTGACATAATATAAATCTTGTAGGAGATACAATGGAAGCCCAAAGATATTACTGTATGAATGCCTAGAACCGAAGAGAGATTCATCTCCTTTCTACGGGTTGGTTAGTTTCTTTGAATCTTATGCAATTTTACAGCTACGATTTAATGAGTTTCTAGGAGACAGTTCAGCAAAGATGTAGAAAAGCAATCATTGTCTTCTGAAATGTAAGGGTACTTTTGTTAAAGAGCTTATCGCTGTCTTATTGAGAATTTTATTCAAAGTCACAGAGCGTTCATATGCCATTTGTGTGTGTCTTGGAGGTGGAATTGGATTATCTTTCAAACACGCCATAGGGTGTCTCTTCTGTCCTGCTAAATCAAGAAATAAGCATTGTAAAGGGGTGTTATGTTGTAATGTATATAGTGTTACATAATTAGGGACAATGATGCCAGTGATAATTGTTTGAAATTTTATAGTAGCTTTACAGATATTAACTAAATGAACCTTCACAACTTCTTTTGAGGCAAATCTGTTGTAAGCTGGTGACTTTCAACTGTCCAGGGAAGCACAGATAGACATGTGCAGTGTGCCTGGAAAAGAGACCTAACTATTAAAATGAGGGAGCAAACAAGTAACCAGAATATAATGACCTGAGCTGGCATTTGGAGTAGACCAGAGGCTCTTAAAGCTGTGCTTCAGAAGTGCCGTGGTGACCCTGCAGCTCACAGGACTTTATATTTTATCAGAAAGAAGCTACCCACGATGGTAGTGACCTTTGCAACCCTGTCTGGGCCGTGGCTTAGCTCAGTACTGACTCAGAGGGAAAGCTGCTGCCTGTACCACCACTTCCTGAATCGTAGAAGTCTCCAGTGCAAGTGAGAGGACCTTAACTGGAAGAGCTGAAGAGTCATTTTAACAAGAGGGACTGCTCAGGAGCTAGTGCAATTTTATATGGAAAGTTTCACAACAGATTGAATGGTGACAGTCTGAGGTTAGCTAATAGCAAATGAAATGGCTAATTCTCCTGGGACATCGCTTTGTGCATCCAGCATCACTCCCCTGTTTGCATGAGGGCAGGATATTTGCAAATATGGCCGAGGCCTTCGTCGTAGGGTGGCGGTTTGAGGAGGTGACGGGACTGTAGGTGGAGGGATGGAAACTTTGGCAAACTCTGCACTTGCTCTCTGTTTTGTACTTACTGGATAACCCGAGCCTTCCAGGCTGTCAGTCTGGCAGTGTGAAATCCACTTAAAAAATAAAAGTCTACAGGAAGAACCTGACTTCTTTGTAGCAATAAAACCAGACAGAGCTCACCTGCTCATGGGTGTGCATGTACATGGCCTCCAGATGAGATCTTTGCTGTCGTTTCCTCATAGTTCTGCACAGTTGATTTTGTTGCCTTAAATGTGAACGGCAGGAACTTGCATTTGGTAGTGTGAATATCTTTGCTTATAAATCTTTCCTGCTGAATAGAGGAGGAAGGGAAAATCAGTGTTGGCAGCACCACTGATATCACGTTGTTCCTCGTGAACTCGCCATGTAAACCCTAAAATCTTTACATCAGCTGTGCGCGTAGGGCTAGGGCTAGCAGGTAGGTCTTGGGGCACGTTGACTTAGCCCCTTCTGTGGCCTGTTGTGCTGTATAACAGGGAAAAAGTAGTCGCACCCTCTGTCCTGCTTTTTCCATCCACACATTACCCTGTAGTAACATTACCCTGAGTCTGCTGTGACAGCGTGGCAGTGAGAAGGACAAGGAGAGTATCTGGGAGGTGATCTGAGCGCAGAGCACTAGAGACCTGCAAGTGTGTTGGTTGCTTGAAGTTCTGTATACTCAGACTAAATGAGCCTTGAAGATTTTCTGGTTTTCTTCCTGCTCGTTAAGCTGTGAGTTAATTTGAGTTCAAACAGCAAATTGAAAGTATTCCTACAAGCGAAAAAAACCCCAGGTATCTTATGTGAGTTAGTCTTACTGCATAATGCCCTGCAGAAGGAGAAGTAGGAAATGCTAGGCAGGAATAGGAAGTACACTAGTAAAGCAGTAATAGGCTTGTATTTTTAAACATATTTAAATACCTACTTCATACAGAAGTGGTGCAATCTCACATGGGGCCAAAAGCTAATGTGGAAGGCTGGTCTGCAACAAAAATGCATGTGGTTAAGCCTGCTCTCC
This sequence comes from Harpia harpyja, assembly GCF_026419915.1. Lineage (NCBI taxonomy): Eukaryota > Metazoa > Chordata > Aves > Accipitriformes > Accipitridae > Harpia > Harpia harpyja. Next base: position 19,164,541 of record NC_068953.1, on the reverse strand, counting down.
TATACAGACTATAGCAGAGCCACATGTTGCACCATCTCACAGAACCGAGCCTGGATTTCCAAAAAGAGCAGTGAATACTGGGGCATTTACGATTAGGTGCCTAATTTAAGACACTCTGAACTGATTTTCAGAGTCTGGATACTAAGCACTGCTCTTCAGACATAAACTTAGAAGATGTCCCTTGTATTTTGAAACAGAGGCATTTGCCTTTGAAAACATCTTCTAGTCCGTGTGGGAAGTAGGAGTTTGGCTTGTGGGTGCTGTGTCCTTCTGGAGTCAAGAAGGTAGAAAGGAGCACTTAGGTCTTAGTAGTGGCAGGACCAGCTTATTCCTGATAAATACCATCAAAGCCAGTGTGCTCTTGAACTTGAGGGCTGTAGCAAGGAGGGCAGAGCTGCTGGGAGTGCCAGCGGTGCAGTGCAGACCTTGGGTAGCTAATTGAGCAGAGAGTCCAACCTGAGAGCCAGTTTGATTTACAGACAGTAGTAAAACATTGATCTTTATCTGAGCTGTATCTGGCATTATCTGCTGCTATACAGCTTTATTTTTCCACCTTTCAGTTAAAATGTGTTTGTGGTGTATTACATTAAAATGTAACTTACAACAACTCTATCAAGAAGCCTAGAAAAAAACAAAGATTAAGGTGATAAGGTGGTACAGAAAATCCTTTGCCCTTAGAACCTGTACACAGGGACTCCTTAACAACGTTACTAATGTGTGATTATAAGGTAGCTCTCAGGTGAGGGTTGACACTGTGGTGACAGAACCGTTGTCCTCTGTTTCAGTGGGAAAAAGCAATTGATAGTGTTCACACCAACTCAGTCTTTACCAGGTCTGTAACTGAGTTATTGTTTTGTCAGTGATGTTGCAGGCGATTTTATACTTGCATTAAAGAAAGTGCTATGAATTTTTTTTTTTTTTATCATCTCCAAAGCCTGTGGGGGCCTTATCCAAAACCAATTAAAGTCTTTGAACTGACATTAACAGGCTTGGGATCAGATCTTCAGGGATCCTTACAGCATTAAGTCTGTGGTTTGTTTGTTTTTCATTTCTCTGATCGATAAAGGGGCTGCCAGAGCTTCTGCTTGGCAGAAGGCAGCTAACTGGGAGGAGATGTTTGCATTGCAGATGAGGGTGTCGTGGACAGATTTTATACCATACAGCTCCCAGTCTGCTGTGTAGGTGAAGTCTGTCTCTTAATAGGTTCTGTTTCAGATTTTACATCAAGTTAGGCTGATATTTAATTCGTTTCCTTAATCCAAGTCTGTGTGCTCATTAGTGGGTCAGCAACTGCATGATTATGTATCACCACAGCAGCAGCCCTTTTATGTAAGCTGCTGATAGTTTCACAACAGAAGTGTGTCCACGCTTTCAATTTGTGCCTTGCTCTTACTTAGGGGGAGGACTTATAAAAGAAGTCTTTTAAGTATTAGGGAAGGCCCTCAACCTTCAAAAAAGCAGGCAGAGGTGCTCTGGTGCTTGGCAGTTTCTGGTTTAAAGAAAAAAGTGTGCTTTCAGAAATTACAAACTGCCCTTAAAACATGTACAGCTACATGCAGGCAAACGCGGTGAGTCTGATCATGAATCTGAAATGGAGTCAGCAAGGACATATTCAGACCATGTTAAAATATAACAGTTGAAAAAGATTCCCATTGAACAGTAGTGAAGTTGCTATAGTAAAATCTTTGGGGTTATGCTGCAGTTTTTGCAAATACTCTGTCCCTCCCAGTACGATATTTAGCCACCCTGTATGTGTTGGGAGAGAGGGTGAAACCCAGTGATGTCTTTGTAGATTGTGTATTTTTTGCAGGGACATGTGTATCTGCTGGTGAAGGTGCCTAGACAGCCTTTCCTAGCCTGAGCTCTCCTGGTATGGGTACTTGCAGTGGTGGGATGTGTTGCTCCGGACAGGCTGGCAGGACTTGGGGTCTGCCATGGAGCTGCAGAGCTGTGGGAAATCTGGTGCAGGTCCTGTCTTTTTTGGCTCACCCTCTCCATTTGGGGAGGGTGGCAGATCTGTGGTGAGCTTCAGGAACTTCTCGGTCACAAAGACAAGCCCCATGTTGTGTCACCCAAGGGTGAGGGAAAGGGTCAGTCTGCTACAGGAAGGGCGCGAGGAAGGTGAAGGGTGAAAGGAGCAGGGACCTGGGGTTAGGAGCTGGAGGAGCAGCTTAATTTTGTTATTAATAGTCAATATGTGGCTCCCAAGCATAAAGGTTGGCATTTTGGATACTGCTGGAGGAAACTCAGTCCCAGGCTGTCCACAACTCCTTTTCTGAGCATAGTTGAAAATCATGGAAAACTAGCAAACCAAAGCAGTGATTCAAACAAGAAGTCTGGATAAATTTAGCTCAAATATGCTTGGTATGTTTGTGGTCGCTGTGGAAGTTACATCACTGCTTGTTTTAATGATCAGAATATCGCTTGGAAAACTGGCATGGCTACCCGAGAAGAGCTCAAAATGAAATCTATTAAAAGCATGCATGTCTTTGGAATTGCTTCACCTGCAGTTAGTTGGTTTGGGGGTTATTTGTTTTATTCCCATCTTGGTTAAGGAGTATTTTGACTAGAGGTTATTGCTGCTTAATTGAAAAGCCACAAGGTTTAGAACTGATACACTCTGCAGTGTGATTATCTACTTTATATAAAAATTCTGTCTGGGGAGTAAGATTCAAAAAGAGTGCTGGTAATTGCTGAATACAAGACCTCCTCCAGAATCTGCCTGCATCTCTTTCTGTCTTGCACATCAAAGAGCCTTTGAAAATGCTTTTATTTTTACATCAAACAGGAGCATTCTTTTTTTTTTTTTTTGTAACACTAATGGACAAGATCCCTTTTCAGATCTCAAATGTAGCTTCAAAAAAAAGTCTAGCTCCTTAAGTGGGCTTGTTATCATGGTCACAATTCTCTGATGTTTTGCACCTTGGGCCTTTCACATGATAGCAGGGTGGAAATAAAGGCTATCAAATCAAAGTCATTTGCATGGATTGGACCAGGTTCACAGATGCAATGGATCAGAGTTCATCATAGGTTGTTGGGAAGGGGGTAAAACGTGCCTCGCCTAATTTTGCTGTCTGTATCTTGGAGCAGCCATCTAAAAATGCTGTGGGCTGATGCAGGTTCACAGCATGTACCTTCCTTTGAACATAGCATCCTCCCAGGCAGAGTCCTTGTCCTCCCTCCACTGAAATGAATGCTGATATTCCCAGACATCAGGAAGACAAAAGGGAAGTATCTCCCCATTCCCCCCCTCTGCAAAGGCAGGCACTTCTGCCGCTTGTAGGCTTTGTCACAAGTGAGGGAAGGTTTTATTTTTTTTTTTTTGGTAGCCCACGTTAAAGCTTTGGCAGCACATCACTACACAGCCTGATTCAGGACCAGCACTGTCTTGGCCAACAGCAGAGGTCTTTTCATCAGGCTTTCTCTTCTGCTCCAGACACAGCTGTTAAGGTTATCTTCTGTCTGAGATATGCTGTCCTGGAAACCGGCATCTTGGAGGATCTGCTCCTACTCTCATGGAAGCTGGTGGAGTTCAGCAGAAGCTGGAGTGGAGCCTTGCTTTCTCCACTGTTTTGTTTTTTTTTTCTTTTCCAGACTATCATATTCATCTCTTTCCTCTGATGCTCATCCCAGCTTTGCACTTCCCTTGGCTCTGCTGTTCCCAAATTGCCCATTCAACTCTCTTGATGCCAACCATATCCAATGATTGCATTTCCTTTTCCTCTGCATGCAACACTTTTACCTAAAACTAATCTAGAGTTGTTGTTGTGTTGGTGGTAAACAAGAAGTGAGGATAGCAAAGAGTAAGGTGTTTTATTAGGCTAGCAGACACAGTTAACGAAGCACATTGAACTGTGTCTAACAAGTACTAAGCTTGGATTTTGCTGCATGGGATGTTTACCCACTCAAATGTCTTGAAAGGCTTCTTCCCTTAGATGTGTCTGCTTTTTCCTAGATCTATCAGTTTGTTTAGTAAAAGGTATTCTCCCTTTCCACAAACTTCCCTCAAAGTAGCCTCTGAAATGGTTGTTGTGTCAAGTGTTACAACTGTTAGTGCTTGGTAGCTGGGTTAACTTCTGCATGTGCGTAACGTGGGAACACAGGCCGTAGGACTGGAAGGAGTGCGTGGGTCAGTGTCCTGGTTTCACACTCCTAAGCCTTATGCAAGACCTGTTTTAAGCAAGTTGACTTGTCTGTTGCTTCTGCTTTTTCAAGAAGACTATTCCAAAGGCTCATTTCTCCAATGTTTTAAAGTTTCTTCTAATTGGCAGCCAAAATGTATTCATACCCTGCACATAAATAGCTCTTCTCCTTCCCTGGTGTCTCCCTCTGGATGTATTTATAGACAGTACTCCCATCCCTGTCCAGCCTTCATTTTTCTAGACTCAACAAGCCAAGCTCTTTTCATCTGTAGTCTTGTAATTAGAGTGTCCATTTCTTCGATTCATCTTCTCCACCTCTTCCAGACTGTCTTAATCTTCCTTGAACATGACAAACTGGAGTCGTCCAAGGTATTTTATGTATCTTTTTAATGTTGTTTTCCCTTTTTTCCTCCTCTCAGGACAGGCTTTCCAAAATCTTGATATGTCCAAGTTCTGTAAGAAACCTGCTGTGCTCCTTGGGGAAGGGAGGAGGGACACTGGTGGCCACGCAGGTGACAGCAGATACCCAGGACCCCTGCCATGTGATGGAGGGATGGAGAACTGGGCTTGCTGCTGTGGCCCAAGGGGACCTGATGGAGCAGCTATGAGCTTCATCCTACCACTTTCATCAGCTTTCTCTGAAAGCCCTGCTGGGGCTTGTCTTTCCCGGTAGTATCCATGGAGTTTCATGGGGCTGGAGAGACAGATGTTGGCTGCTTCTGTGTTATTATTTTTGACCAGCAGTTGGGTTGGAGAGTTGTAAATAGGTTTTTGGTTTAGAAGGGTGTTTACCTCTGTTATTAAAGTGAAACATAAGCTTAGGAGCTGCTTTTCTCAACTCAGACAGCTGTGGAATTGCTGGATGTGTCTTTGGCAGAGCCAGTAGAGGACTCGGACTCAGAAGAGACCTAAGCAGAGACCTTGGGCCCGTCCTCCCCTTAAACACACACAGGGAGTCCCTCCCTAAACTCTTCCAGATGTAGTCTCTCACAGCTGGGGCTAAAAGCATTTGCTTCTTTCTAAAGATAGCTTTAAATATATGTCTAAGGAGGATGTAGCAGAAGGGGGCTGGCCATGACTTGGTGCTTCCCCAATGTGAATAATTAATGACTTTTTTTTTTAGAAGAATGTTGAGCAAATTATTTCTTTGAAAGAGATAAAACATTGATGCATGGAATTTTTTCCCTTCTGATGAAAGCTTACACACTAGGGGAAAAAAAAGTTTCAAAAGACACCAAAGTTAGCCATGAAATTTTATTTTATGAAGTTTCAAATGAAATCAAATCTTGGTTTGGTTTTGTGGCTATAATATTTGATTCAGTTGGACAAGAATGGTCTCACTAGAGACACCTTTCATCATTTAATAATCCTCTCTTTCCAGCTATGCCTGGAAACGAACACAAAGAAAATCCAAAAGCATAGTCATACTTCTGCATGCTTAATGTATATCTTCCAATTTAAAATTTGGAAAGCAAGAGTGGCATAGCCGGCCTTGCATGCAAAAGCATATTTCTGAATGATTCAAGCTGTAGGATTGGAACCGAATCACTGAGGCCAAAGGACAAAAATAGAAACTTTCACTTAGAGCTGAGTCATTTGTATTTTCAAGACAGCAATTGGCTCTCTGGCCATTTGGAGCTTTCTTGGCTCCCTCAATCTCTTTCCCTTGAGGGTGGAAATTAACTTCACCAGTGTTCTCTGTGGTCTTTGCTGATCCTTTGCACCCCAAAGAGGGCAGTACGTGAGGGATGCGGGGCATCCCCTATCACTGCAAGAGCCAGCCTTTGCCCTGTGCTTGCCGGAGGTCATCCCCATCCCTTTCCTTCCTTGCCCAAAGGCTAGTAGTGTGTCTACCAGGGATGATGGTGCCTTCACGAGACAATCTGACCACTGAGAGATGTGTTGTGGCCACTGATGCTCTGAATGCTCCTACAGATTGAAAGGGTGAACGTGTGCATGTGAAGCTGCTTAGGCCTGACACTTGTACTCAGGGGAGAGAGTAAAACCATCACTGTCATCAACAACGGCCCAGTTTGTCGTGCTAGTAAGCTGGGGATGGCAGGATTAGCAAAGGGCTGCCTGCTTGTGTTCGGTACCCAGCCGCTTGGTGAAAAGTCAGAAGAGAGAGGAGGAGGAGGAGGCAGCAGCCCCGTGTTTGCTGTCAGCTGCTGCCATTTGTTTGGGATGTGGAGGTTGTCTTGGTGTTGCCTATTGCCGCTAAGGAAGCTTTATAAACAGAGAGGGTGAAACAAGAGGTGGAGTGTGGAGCAATGGGAGCCTTGCATGCTGGTATGCACAGCCAGATGGGGATTTGTGTAGAGTTTATCAGTACACAGTATGCAGCCCCCAGAGCCCAGGTGGGAGGAAGGGGTGCCCAGTCATGGTGCTGATGAGCTGCCTCCGCTCTGACTCTGCAGTGAGGATTGCAGTCCTGCTGCCCCTCTTCCAGTCATGTGTAGCCAAGGGCAGTGGAAGTGGTGCATGCACTTTAAAAACAGCCTGTGGGCAGCATGGTGTCTGAGGTAGAGCTTTCCACCTGCAGAGCACAAGAGAAGAGACATGTCCCGGGATGTCACGTGCAGTAGCCCTTGTTCCTTTTCCCTGGATAGCTGCAGGTATAATTAGTGACCCCACAGCTACCTTGCGCTTTCCAGTGTGATTTGCCTGCTGGTGTGGTGGGTTTGCTCTGATGGTCATATTCCAGTGTGTATTTCTTTGTGCTCTCTCTAAGTTCATTGCCTTGTAATGGCTTTGTGTAGCCTCTTCTGTACTTCAGCAAAATAGGAGTAACCAGCTCAGTTTCATTTGAACTTCTTGGACAATGCAAGTAATTTCCAGAGTCCCGGGGATCTGGGAGGCACACACACAAATGCAGGAGCCTGCTCAGATCTGGTAGAGCTTTTCAGCTCCAGCTCAGTGCTGGCTGTGACAAACAGCCAGCCAGCCAGCTTCACACAGCCAGTCTGGCACCTGTGATACTGCCCACTAAAGACTGCTGGGTCTCAGTGTTACTAGTACTTGAGGCTTTTCTGTCCTCTCTTCCCCCATTATCCTGAATGATAGAGAAACAATTGTGTAAGTGTGGAGCTAAAGCCTTTGGAAGCGTCTCTTTTTCATAATTCAGTTCTGGAGCCCCTTAAAAAGGCAGGAGTCCAGAGCATTTTTCCATCGGGACTTAATATTTTCCTTCCAGGTTTGCATTAGCAAATTTGTTTTCCTTGCAGGTTAAGAGTGTTTCTAAATAGAAAATTTCCAATGGCTCTAGTGATAATTGGTCACTTTGCATGGCTGTACCTAAAATTGTCAGCATGTCCTTTACAAGATCCTGTGTGCTTGCTGGAAAATGTTTAATGCAGATCAGCACTTTGCGTGCGTGATACTGGCATGTAAACAATTTAAAAATAATTCCAGATTATGCAATAATAGTGAAAAAGATCCCTTCAGTACTGGATTTTTGTCTTTGAAGCATTCTTCTGTGTTTCAGATCTGGTCTTTTGTAGGGTTATAAGTTTCCTTTTGTGGCAGTAAGCATTGATTGTAAACTATGTTGTAGATGTGAGTGTCTTTTATACTCAATACATCATCTTTTCCACTGCCTTGGCAAGCAGATCTTAATGTAGAGCCACTCCTTTAATTAGATGAAATAATGGATGTTTGGGTGAAATGGAACCACAAAAAATAGGCAGAAAAAACGTGTGGAGGGTTCCCACTGTCCTGAGGAGCTGGCATCTCTTGCTTGTTGTGAAGAGACACTAGTCAGGGTCAGAGGGATATGGCCCAATTCTGGTGTGGTCTCTCCAGTGGGGATGCTGAATTTCCTAGAGAAACCATCCTGTTATCTCTCAATTGGATTTACTATAACTTTCTCTCCTTGTCTTCTCACAGCGGGGTTTGTAAGTGGTTCTGACCATTTTTGAATCCTGCTAGTGACATTTTATAGCAGAATTGGTTGAACCATGTAGATTTTGCCTAAATCCGAGAACAAGGTGAAATAGATCATAGGCTTCTTGCTGCAGGACCCTCCTTTGATTCTGGGCCAGGTCCTGGCTATGGGGCCATATGGACTGAGGGCATGTGGGGGAAACAGCTTCCCTCCTGGGGACAGACCTTGGCCCGTGATTGTATCTTTTAAGAAATGAATGAAGGAAATGAATGAATGAAATCTTCTAACTTTTTTAAACAACAATGAAACCTTGTTTTGAAGTGTCAGCTAATTAGAGAAGGAACACAAAAGATATCTTTGTTTCATGAAGCATTTTGATTGACTTGGGCTGATTTAAAAATTTATATATTTTTTTTTATTAAAGAGCCCAGGGTTTTGTTTTTTCTTCCTGGTTTGGGATGGGGATTATTTTTCAGTATCTCAAAGATTTCTATAGGATTGAAAATTTTTTTCTTACCCATCCAAGTGGAAAGCGCAATGTAGGACAGATCCATCATCCTTTGAAATCACTGGAGGCTTCACGTTGGCTGTTGTTCAGTTTATTAATCTGAAGTTTTTCAAAGCAATAGAAGATACATGAGTCTGTTACAGAGGCTCAGAAATAACATGGCTTTCCATTAATTTTGCAAACCAGCTTGCCAGAGCTTCTGTAGAGTAGTTTTGAAAAATGTTCAGCAGTGCTCGTGAGTTTTTAAGCGGTTGGGGGGATTGGCTTTCAATATTCAGCATCTTTTGAACCTCTTCTCTGTCCCATTTTTTGTTTGCTCTGTGGCAGCACTCAGAAGTCAAAATGGCAAAAGATTAAGCTGGTAAAGGTTAGCTGTAGCCATCTGGTGCTGTTGAGGAATTAATGTCTGAGCACAGCCCAGAGAGACGGCCTCCCTGCCCACCCCCATCCCCAGATCCTCTCTGAACCAGAGGCTTGGATTTCGCTGTAATGGGACATGGAGATGAAAATAACTGTCAAGGCTAAAATGTAGTAGTTAATTCAGACAAAGAAGCAGGCAGCAAGCTAAAAGACATTACATCCAGAGCTGCTTGTGCTGAAGCAGACGTGGGTGGCTAAGGAATTAATAGCTTAATTGAGCATCGCTGAATGGGATGCTGTGTTAAAGTCATCATCTTGATGCTCCATCTTGATGCTGGAAATACCTGCATACATTATGACAAGGTCAGTAGCAGTTTTAAAGTTTTATTATGATTGTAATTCTGTTTTGGAGTAAGTTGGCTTCCTGCGCTATTTTATCCTGTGTTAAGCATCTCATTTACATCTTTGCTAAATAAAAATATCCTAGGTAGTTGCCAAAGAACTCCTCCCTTATCAAAGGGACTAATGTAGCACTTAAAACTCTGTGAGTTTATGTGTAGAGACAGGAATGCAGTGATTTGGGATATAAAGCATCTATACAGTGTGCTGTTTTGTTATGCAGTCGTTTGCTGATTCACAGCATTGACCTGCAAACCCTCACCTTTTTACTGGTAATGGCATACTGTCAATTTAGAAACTTTAGATCTTTTTTTTTCACCTGCTGTAATAACAAGGTCTGATACATGGTGTCAATACATGTATCTCTGAAATTCTCATGGTACCCTTTATTATTAATAAGACTTATTTTGGGTTCTTTTTTTTTTCTGTGCTGGGACAGCAGTCTGTTGCAGTTTAAAAGTGATAGTCTTATAACCTTTGAATGGCAATAAAACAACACTGCTTTTTATTTTTTATAACCTCTCTTTCCATTGGAATACTTTTTGAAGAAAATTAGTCTTGCCCCTAGCTTCTGTAAAAGGTTGTAAGTGCAAAGCCAAACTTAAAAGGTACTTCCAAAGTATAAAACATTGAAATCAAGAGTGGGAAGTATTTCCAAAGTTAGTTGCTTTGATACAAGCTGTTAAGTGGTGTGAGGAATAGATGAAGGGTGCGTTTTTAGTGTTGGCTAGGGGGTGAGCCCCATGGCCTTATTTTCATTAACATTCAAACGTGTTAGAGAAATGAACCCACACCATACCACCTCAGTTCAAATAGGCTTCATTTATCTGCTTTCCTGTTGCAAGCTCAGAAGAGGGGTGCTGATTTGGGGCAGTGGTTTTAGAGGAACCTGTGCCAACACAGGAACTCTGTCCCAGATCTGTGTGCAATAAAGCAAAAACTAAAGGAAATCACAACGGGTGTGTAAGAGTTTCTGGAGTTTCTAGTAGCCTTTTATTACAGGGATATCCAAGAAGTACTGCTACAATATTATAACTTGCTATGCTGTTTTGCATATAGCAATGTGCATTGTCAAACAGTAATGTAGACCCTGTTGTGCAAAGTACAGAAGCCAGTTCCTAAAATCCATACAATCTAAGAATTAAAAGTACTTTGTTACATTCAGGCTTAAATGCTCAGCATGTTGCATGATAAAGTCCAAAAATAGAGGTTCCGTATTACTCAATTTCAGTATTACTCTCGTTATGTTGTTCAAGGCTATATGCAAGTGAGGTGACCCTATTATGAAAGGCACGAAGAGCTCAGGTAAGGAGAGTGAGATTTGTGGGGTTAAAACCATAGGCAGAATTTCTTTGGATTTCAGCCCAGATTTTTGCTAAAAATGGCTGATGCATGTATTGGCAAAACTTTATTTCCAGCCTGCATGAATGCCAGTACTGATGATAGTAAAGTCATGCATCTTGTAGAAATAAAACGGTCTTTAGTCAGTAGAATGTAATTTTCCTCTTTTTTTTTTTTCTACTGGTGAGTATAAATTAAGCTTATAAAACATGCTGTTTCTTATTTTCCATTTGTAATTCAGAAGTCAGTATATCATTTACTAAGTCACCAGGAAGTCTTCTATGAATTGGGTAATTTGGTTGGTGAGATGCTTAGCTTTGCAATGGATGGCTTCTGTGTATTTTGGAAACTTAGGAATGGATGGTCCACTTGCTCTCATTTAACCTTTGAAAGCTCAAGTTAACTTTGACAGAATCATGTGAGTACAGCTGTTGGTTGAGGGCAAGCTTTTTTATCACTCTGTCTCTCACCAGTTTTGCTCTTTTGAGGATTGTAATTAGTTCAATTACAGGGTCTTTTTTTGCTGAAGACCTTTGGCAGCTTTTTTCCTCAGATCTTAGGCAGGAGGTCAATTTACTCTGTAGAATGCAATCACAGAAAAGTTTTGATGACAGTTACTTCAGAAACTTGAGTGATAAGCAGCATTATCTTTCTGCCAAGAATATTTAAATATAAACATATTGGTTTTGAACAGTAGAATTGCCCAGATTTCTTGCATTTAATGAAGCTTTTATTGACTTCTACTTGATGGATGTTCAAATGTTCAAAACTGGGCGGTTTTGGTTAGATCAATAAAAATGTGCCTAAGACAAGACTAAAATTGAGTTTAAGGACTAAAATTAATATCACGAAGACTCCGATTAAACTGCCAGCTAACTCTGGGAGCATGTAAACTCTGTGAAGCCTGCCATTTGTGACCTTCCTGTTCCTGGAGAGCCCAGAAGTCTACTCCTAACGCACATGACCAGACTGTGATGGTTGATGGCCAGCCCATGTTCTCCAAACAGTGGTGATGGTAGCAGTGGTTGTAACTAAACCATTACACTACAAAGAACTTCAGAAATTTTGAGGGGGCCAAAAATATAAGAGGAAGCATGACACATTAGCCAAGTAGTTTAGTGAAGTAGTCTTTTGGTAAAACACAGAAGCGGTCTTGGGATTAGGGTCTAGCTTGCGGAGTTCCTCCTTCCCTCAGTTACAACATTGTGGTCCTTCTTGTGCTCACTGGCCAACTGATTTGGTAGTCCTCTCTGCAAGGTGGAGCAGTTCAAATAGGAGAGGTGGAAAATGCTCCTGTAAGAAGAGCTCTGGTGTGCAGGATGTGTGAGAGGTTGGCTGGAGACCTCTCTAATAGATGAGGAAGTGACACTGGGATCTCCCAGACCCCAAATGAATCTCTGACCATGAGGTACTCGTACCTGCACCTTCCCTGGCCATGATTTAAAAAGAAAGATGGCCCTGCTTAATTCTTTGGCAGAAAGGATCTGCCTTTACACGTGGAATGGCTGCAGATGTGGGTCTTGAGTGATAGTTCCCAAAATCAGGATTGAGGCTGGAAGGAAGTAAAATTTGTCCCTCCTTTCAGCATTTTTTTTGGAACCAGATTAAAGTTGCTGTGCTCTGTCAGCCCCAATTTGCAGGGCTTCCTGCTCAGCTTTCCAGCTGTTTTGTATCTCAGATGTGAGGTATTTTTTCCTCCAAGGGGAATTCCAGTGCTTCTCTCCAGGTTCAGGATTTCATCACAGGGCGCCGAGTGTGGGTAGGCCGCATGTTCCAGTAACTGCAGTATTTGCTTGGATCTGTACTTCTCAGTTTTACTTAGTCCAGTTCTGAATTGCTTAGATTGGAGAACTATTTTGCTTTAGAGTTCTTTTTTCTATGACCCTTTAAACAGTTACTTGCCTAAGAATCATTTGCATTTCCTACTGTTGGTGTCCATTAAAAAGAGAATTAAATCATATGCAATATTCTTCGAGATCCCTTACAAGTGTGTGGTCTGCTCTAAAAGACTGGACCAAATGCTGCATGAATTTCTTTTCCTGTGTACTCCCTAAAACTCCAGAATTATGAAGGCACTGCACCTATTACCATGAACTCTGAGGTGCTGTTTATTATGCTGTAATTTAACACCACATTCATCTGCCTTGATTTCTGCTGCTTGTCCTTCACACGTTCTGCATCATCTGAGAAAGGTTATTGATGTGGGCACATTTTTAATGGCACGATTCTCTGGAGCCATCTCCAATGTCTGAGTGATTTGAGCTTTATTTAAATAATGGATGAGAAGCGTTAGTCAGAATCTACTGGTGACTCAGACTGCATTATTCAAAGATATTTACCGACAGTTATAGATTGGTCCAAATTTACTTCTTTTTCCAGGCCGTGTTAAACTAGGCCCTGCATGACATATGTGTCTATTTAAAAAAAAAAAAATCCTTGTTAACATGTGAAAATCTGTGGGCTTAAGGGTTTTATTTAACCGGTTGCAAATAAGCAATAATAATTAATAAAGTTTTAGCAGGAAAAAGTGAGTATGAAATGGTCCCTTTTCAAGTGAAAAGTGCTTCTTTTCTCTGTCTTGCATCTTGTTCAGGAGTGGACCTGAACATCTTACTCGTAATTCAGTGACTTTCCTGTAGCTTTCCCTGTCCTGGTAGTTGCAGGGGTGAGTGGGTGTGAGACTTCATGGCTGTCTCTTTGTTAGCTGCCCACCGGAAGCATCTTCTCTATTGGTTTGCAGCTTTTAATCTTTGACATGTAAAAGCTCTTCTGGCTCCTAATGGCATTTAAAAAAAAAAAGCCTAGCCTAGGAGATTCTCCAGGATTGATCAGGGTGATGCTGGGTATCTTGCATAGTCTCCTTTTACTCTGTTTTCCCAGAGTAAAAATATTTCCAATTTCTTTTCTTTCATGTTCATTGATGTGTATAAAGCTCTGGTTGAAAGTGCTGGAGAAGTACAGTGGGGTTTTATTAGGCTGCTGTCTGGAGGTGAAGTGTGACTGAAAAAAGGCTAATAATACCAGAATTGCTTCAGAGGTCCTGCAGACCCCTTGCTTCTTCAGAAGTACTGCAGGTGCCAGTCTCATGTAAGCCCTTCTCTTCCCTGGTTCCTGCAGCAGGAGGTCAAGTGTGGCAGGCTGTTGCAGAGCATACGTGTCTGTGTGTATGTGAGCTTTCATGCTGTCCTTTGGAAACCACCTCTGGGAGCAACTGGGGAACTCACTGTCCCTTTTAGTTTCATGTCCCTATTGGAAACTACTTTAACATATTATCACTTTCTTTTATCAGGCAACTGAGTGTTCAGGTTTGTCCCTCTTTTTTTAATTGTGTGCAGTAAATATTCCACTGAAAATAATTCACTCCCTTTTTTTGTTGCCAGGATGCATTGACATTGCAGCTGTGCATGAGTAATGAACAGGTACTTCTTACTGACCCCCCTTTTCTATTTTTACTGCAGGAACTGTGGACATGGGTGGCAAACAGTCCACAGTTGGCGAAGTCTCCATAATTCAGACACCTGTGACAGAAAGCATTCAGGATGCTTACAAAGCTGGAGACACCAGTAAGGCCCAAGAGTTGATTAAATTGTCATGTGAGGAGACTGCACTGCAGGTGGAAAAGGTAGGGTTATGTTACTACTCTTTCTCAAATTTTATTGGGAAAGAAACCAAAATGCCAAGCTGCTGTCTTCCGTCGTTTCTTATGCAGAAAATCCATTCAGTTATGTATGTTATGCTGGTGCTGCAGGGTCCCAGACACAGCTGGTTGTGTGGGGCACTTCAAAAACATATGCTGGGGGACAGTATTTGCCCTTGAAAGCACTGATCAGAAAGATGAGACAGACCACAGGGAACAGTGTATGTAGGAGCAGGAGGCTGTGCAAGTTGGGGTGCTGGTGCTGTGGTCACTAAAACAGGGAAATACATTTTTCTCCATAAAAAGGAAGCAGTTTATAGACTTCGCAAAAAATGTGATCCCCCATCAGTACAAAGATGGTTATGGACCCCCTTGGAAGATTTTGCTGCTTGTGTTTGGAACTATATCTTCTGTGCCAGCTTCTGCACTGCTCTGCCTTCAGAGCCCTCATTTTGAGCCTGCTCTTTGCACAGAGCTTATCTTAGTGTTTCGGGAGAGTACCTGCATGTCACGTCCAGGCATATTGTCCATCTCCAGGATAGGAAGTACTACACCTCATAGCAGCGCTGTGCAAATGCTTTTTCTGTTGGTCCATGAAAAATGGATTTATGCTCACCATTCTGTGCCTTGGGCACTTTCGTGGTAAAGCCATACAAAAAACTATAAAGCAAAAAACCAACAAATTAATATAAGTAGTGTATCAACACCAATTATTAGAATGGCTACTACTGTTTATGACATTGTCAGTTAACCACAGCGACAGTGCGTATGCATTTGTATGGGCACAAATAAATACATAGCTCTAGAAATGCTCTCTTTCTCTGCCCACTCCCTTTACAGAGAGTTTATGTTGCTGTATTTTCTTTACCAGTGTCAGCTTTTAGGTATTGCAGCAGCATATGGAGATCTGCAGGCGGTGAGGTATTTACTGAAGGAAGCATTAGTGGTGTTACCAACAGAACCTAATGATGACAATGCAGCTGTGGTGGCTGCATATTTTGGACATAAGGACGTTGTGAAAGAGCTGCTGGATTCCTTGCATGGTAAGCCTACTGGGTTGCCTCTGCCTTTCCTCAAGCTTTTTGGTAGCTGTGTGCTATAACTTCAAGCAGGCATTTATTTATTTTTTTCACATTCCTTGAAAGGGGAGTGACTTATTCATGGGAAGCTGTGTGGAGGGATCTAATCTCTGCTGTGTTTGAAGAAAATTCAACCATGTGGGGAAAAACACATGCATAAAAGTATTCCATGTTTGCACATTGGAAGTGGAGAAAGATGCCATTTAGACAATTCATTCCCATCAGTCCTCACAGCTGGGTAACATCCCAGACCCCACAGAGAAATGAAGGGATTTTCAGGAAACAGCATCATCACGCTCTGCTGATCCAGCAGACACAGTGGTGATGGGAGTGAGAGTGCAGCATGACTGACTGGCGACTAATAGTTTGGGTGCACAGCTGGCAGCATGCTCTGTGCTCTCTTGTTGGCGTTTTGATTTGACTTTCAGGGGAATTCCTTCTTTAGAATCATCATATTTTAGTTACATTTATTTTAAAAATCATTTTCTAGCAGAACAGAGACATTTTTAGATGCAGACACAATTCTTAAGGCAGCTGTGGGGCCAGGGTTAAGAGCATTACTCTGAGTCAGGACCAGGAACTGTGTTTGGGTCCCCCGTTGCTCTCTTAGTGTACTGTGGGCATGGCAGCTGCTTCTCACCGGGACCCTCTATGGATTCAGGGTCTGGTAGTCCTGCATAGCAGCCAGGGTGAATTGCCATCTTGACCTCAGACACTGCAGTAACCGCAACAGCTAAGCTAGGCCTCTGCAATATTTAACCTGAATATAGCTCTAGCTCCTCACTGGAGCTATATACTTGCCAGTGACCTCAATGAGAACGGGAATAACCTTTTGGGAGACCTGCTTGTCTGGAGTTCTTAAACTGTTAGAGCACTAATAAGCAAAAGGAACGTTCCAGTTTGGGGGTATCAATTAAATGTAATATTTCCTTCAGCCAGAAAGGAGGCTGACAATGCTGGGTTTGTAACCTAGTAGCAAAAATTAAATTATATTAATGTAATGCTCTCAGTAATGAAAAGTGACTTAAGTAGTTTCTGGAAATTTAGCTCGGTTTAGAACTGACCAAATTCCCTTAAACCCATGCTTCAGGGGGTCAGGGGAGGTGCTCTATACAAACAGCAGCTTTCAGAAGTTTTTATGCAGGACTTTCCATTTCTTTCCCTGGGAAGTTACACAGAAACCAATCACAGGGCTTAGGAATAAATTGCATGAATTTGCAATTTGGCTAATGCACTGCAGTGATTCCCTCTGGCTCAGTGTGAACTTCTTGTGGCTTACAGCTGAAGTGGAGCCCGTTTTTTGCAGCATGAGGGTGAGTGGTTTAGTCAAGTTGTTAAGAATGCAAAAAGCGATGTAATTTCCACATGGAGAAACTGCAAAAAAAAACCCCTGACATGTAAACTTGAGCTTGTGGATGTTTCTGTAAGCATTTCAAAGGGGATGTGAATTTGTAAAGTAAACGGAGGTGATAATGTGAATCAGGGAAGATTTGAAGACTGCTTACTGTTAATAGAAATAATCCTGTCACGGGCATTTAGTTACATGCGCAGAATTATGCACACCTGGAGGAAAGCATTGATCTACAGGCAAAACATTAATTCAGCAAAAAAAGCAGTTTGGGGATGACTAAAACATTAGCAAATTCATGCAGAAATCAGAACATGGTATTTTAGGTTTCAGCCTTAAATGACATTTGTCTAACTTTACAATGAATTGATAGTAAAGAATTCAACCAAAATGAAATATTTCAAGGGGAAATGAAATTTTTGGGGGAGAGTTTAGGTTGCAGTGAACACAAACTAAAACAATTATTTTGTGTTGTCTGAAACATTTGTTTTTGTTTTATTCATCCAGTAGCATGAAAAGTTAGCTGGTTGTCCCCATTCTTTGTATACCCTCTCATGAACTTGGAAGAAGAGGCCTATCTTGGATGTTTGGATCTAACATCTGTTGGATCAGGCCTGTTGTCTCTGGATGCAAAGACAGTCCTGGTCATCCCTTGCCACCTCTGTCTGGGATTAGATGTTTGATTTTTCTGCTGGTAGCCTGGCAGGCGTCCTCAGAACCTTCCACTGTTTCTAGCTTATGCATGCTTAGATCAGGAGCAGTCAAAAAAGTTCACTCATTAGTTGGGTAGGTAATGAAGAACAGTTAAACAAAGCTGAAAACTGTGTGCCTGACCAGCTTAGGGCTCTTCTGTAACACACTCTTGCAGTGCAGTCTGCTCCTTTGTCCTCAGGGGCTTCACCCTATACCCTTTGCATAGCCACTATTTGTGGATGACTCTTGCACATCACAGCCCGGTGGCATCAACTAAGTCAAATGCCTTATCTTTTCCATAGGTCCTAGTACTTGCCAACAACTCCTGAACTGGATGCTGGCCATAGCCTGCCAGCAGGGACATTTGGACATAGTAAAACTCCTAATTCGTGCATACAGTGCTGACCCAGAGAGCTGTGCAGTCAGGAAGAATGAGTTTCCAGTTCTTATACGGTTGCCCCTCTATGCTGCTATAAAGGCAGGTATGTATTTGCATGCTTCAAAACTTTGCCCCTTTTCTGCAATGTCTTTTAAAGAATGAGCTGAGTTGTTCACATCTAGGAAGGTATCAGTGTGGACTGACTTGCCTGGAATTGTTCTGGATTTCCAGTGGGATAAATTAAAATAAAATTGGCTCTGAGTCTTTTGACTTAGCCAAATTTAAGTCAGGGCCTTCTTAAGTTAGATTACTGTAAATACTGAGAGGATGAACTTTTCTCTATAAACTCCTAGGGAAAAGACCGTTCCAAAATAGAAACCTTGCAAGTAAAAGCATTATTGTTATGGACACTGTGGCACACATGCTTGGTTTAGGCTGAATAATTTACACTTCAAAGCACAGCTGTGTGTATAGTTTAATAAGACAGGGAAAAAAGAGAAAAAAGAAAGAGCCTGAGCCGGTGCTTTTACATAGTGTCTTTGCTGTCTCAGTTTGACCAAACTAAATTGTATCACGGGAGGAAACAGTCTTTATACAGTTCAGTTTCCTTTTTGCACACCCCCATGGTTTTTTTCAGAAGTGGTTATTTCCCAGGATTTCTGTTCAGCTCCTTGTTGGTTCATTCACATGAGAAGAAGAGAACAGACAATCTGCTTTTCTCTAAAGGGAATGAAGATGTAGCCGTGTTTTTATTACGGAATGGAGCTTTCTTTTGTTCCTACATCCTGATGGACA
Organism: Harpia harpyja; assembly: GCF_026419915.1. Classification (NCBI taxonomy): domain Eukaryota; kingdom Metazoa; phylum Chordata; class Aves; order Accipitriformes; family Accipitridae; genus Harpia; species Harpia harpyja. Next base: position 19,145,977 of record NC_068953.1, on the reverse strand, counting down.
GTCCTGAATCCAGCAAACACCTTCTGAGGAAGTATTTCATTGAGACGAGCCCACTACCAGGCAGTGCTCCAGCAAAAACAGTAAGTAGCCATTTATCTGTCTGAAGAGACATTCTTTTAAAGGAGCATCATGTTAATAATTGATATTTGTCTTCATGTACCATGTGGTTGGTGATGATTCTTCTCAACTAAGAGCCTTGTGGTTTGCTACCCATTTAGAAAACAAACTGTGAAAATGGCTTTCACGCCACTGCTGAATTGCAAGGTGTAAAACATTAGGCCTTTAAATGACATCATTGTGCAAGATGCTGTGAGCACCAGCTTCAGCTTGGCAATTTTAACATCAGTGAGTGAACCAGGCATATGCTGTGGAAAGGAAACATTGACTTTGTGCTCAAAGTCTTCCAGAGAAATAAACACTACCACAGGCTTCCTCTGTGACCCCAGGATAATCACTTCATTTAGATTTCTATTGTGCATTCTGGTTGCAAGGTAATGCCACAAGCTCTGTGCTGTCCCGGAGTGTTAGCACAACGCAGAGCTGGGCATAAACCCTTCTCTTCCCCTGCGTCTGATAGCTCAGATGCAGCACATACAAATAGGCTCATGTCGCTTTTTGTTAACATGGAGCATGAGTAGAGCAAGCTCACATCTGCTCAAAATAATCTTCCCCACTTCAGATCCTCATTAGTAAAAGATGGCTGGTAGCCTTTACTGTCACTTGCTCAGGACAGATCTGGCTTTCTGGAGCAGCATGGAGAGTATGATGTGTGATCAGATCATATTAATTGAGCTGTGCTTCTCCCACAGAAATGGTTTTTGATGGGACACAGAGGCCAACAAAAAGCAATTGAAGCCTTTTTAGGTTGGAAAGACCTCTGTTCGCTACTTAGCCACTTACAACCTTTTGACAATTTTGGTAATTCATTTGTGTCTCTATTTCTTCCACTGTAAAATGGGGAGATTTAAACTCCTCACATCTCACAGACACTGGAAGGCTTAATACATGATGATGATGCTTTGAGATCTACAAATGAGTGGCATTGTTTTCATGCAGGGTATTATTACATTTCATGATTATCACGTCTTTGTATAACTAGGCTATATTCTTCATTCTTTTAATCTTTATTATCCAAGTCTCCTTTATTCAGAACTGAAAAATGTCTCACAGCACACAGTTACTGCTTTATAGGGAAGCGTGTAGTATTTTGTATTATTTCTACTGTTATCCAGCAATTTAGTTATCAGGCATTTTTCATTTTTCCCCTCAGTATGTAGATTAACTGACACTGAGTAGGAGCATCAGAGCCCTGCGCTTTCAATAGTTACAGTTTTCATCAGGTCATAAAAATTTTGCAGTGAAAAATTGAGGGAAATTTTTCAATCAAGGCTCTGTCTGTGTGAATCCTGTTGCCAGTTGAGTATCCGTTTGCTCAGCTCGTAATATCGTGAGGTGTTGATTCTGCTTTGGTGTTAAGTAAAAATAAGCAGAGAGGTTTTCATAGTTTTATGAACTTCTCCATTCTCTCTTTTCCTGCCAAAACCCTGTCTCTCTGGATTCCCAACGATACTGTGAATGTAAAGGACTACAGTCCACATATGTGAGCTTGACTTCATTAGGTTCAATCAGCAGATATAGAGCCCTCCCTGTGGGATTCTTAGTTTTGTTGACAGGTAAACAAAAGGAAGCTAAACCATAGATGTTTCTGGATAAGTGTTGATAAAACTACTTGCCTTTTAGAAGAAAAAAAGTCCAACTAACTCGATAATTCAGCTTGAATAAACTTGGAATAAATCTTTGAATCACAGGAAGAGGTCTGTTTTCCATGTGAACTTGCTGGCAATATTTAACTTAGCTGCTGTAAAAATGACTCAGCTTTGCTGTTGTCACACCCTGAGCGAAGAAGAGAGCAGTCTTAAAACATCAGCTAATTGCCAGAAGGGCCTGGTTTAAAAAAAAGAAAAAGAAAAAACAAAAAAACCAGACCCAGAAACTTGACCTTGATTCTTCTAGTAGCTAGTTTATTTTTAAATGTGTTTGCTTATTTAATGCTTTCTCTTTGAATTCATTTTGGCAGCCTGGGCCAAATTCAGGAAAGTTTGTCCTAGTTTGTCTGCAGAGCTCAGGTTTCTGGGAGGTGACAGTCACACACCCTGATAGTTGTTTAAAACACTGCTTCATGGCAGCTGCAAACAAGCTGCCAAAGTGCTTTCTTCATATCTCATAAGGTTCGTGAATGTAAGTCTTCTTGTGTAAGTGCTGTGGTGCATTTTGCACTGGGATGAAGCAAAAAAGGATTGTGCAGAGACTGCGATGTGTATGGCAGCCAGCTGGATGTCAAAAAGTCTCTCCTCTTGGACAGGGTAGACCGAGCACCAATCATTTCAGAATGAACCCAGAATTTCAAAAGGGTTTGTCCCATCTGTGCTATCTCTGAGTGAAAACACTGCACAGTTGACCTCCAGTTGATTTCACAGTGAATACTACCAGCTATGCATAAAATGTAGTTGGAGAGCTCGGTTTAGCTGCCACACCTTTCAGGCAGCCATTGCACTGTGCAGTGCTGCCCTTTCTGAGACAAGAAGAGTTACATCTCATTTTTCTAATATCTGTTTCTCCTTTTTTTTTTTTTTTTTTTCCCTGGCATAAATTTATCCCCACAGCAAACCATAGTCTTGCTAAAGAGAGGAAGTGCTCCATTTTTAAAAGAACAGGTACCAAATGCCAAAAAGATATCCTGCAGTAAAGTGGCTGGGCACGGATTTCAGACCTCGATAGCTCTAGTCAGCATGGAGATACATGTAACCTCCCAGTGTGTGCAGTGTGAGTTGTATTTATTTTTCCCATTACAGACCAGAAAAGAGCTTAAACTGCTGCATTTTCCCTTGGAAATATTTTGCCAAGAATTTTATACACAAGCATGCAAACGTACATGTATGTGTGTGATCTTCTTCTGATTTCTTTATCCACTGCCTGGCTAATTGCAGTTACATCACCATGGGTAAAGAAATCTGCAGCAGTTCCACTCAAGATTCACAGCAGCATTATTGGTGGAGGAATAGATCACTGTCCTCAGAATATCCTGTCTACAGCAAGAGCAAAGTTCTGTTGGGGCATGTCACATCATTTAGGAGAAATGCACAACAGCCTTTTTTAATCACCTTACCAAACAGTCTCAAATCTAAGTAAATTTTTTTTGTAGTTATAGTTCATCATTTGCCCAAGAGCAGCGGGGTTTCTTGCTTCTGCACAATTTCCTGTCCCGTGTCTTCCTTAGTGCATCCCCTGACATCACTGCAGTAGATTTCCATTTAGTTTTCAGGACTCATACTGAGAAATTCTTTCCTTTGCAGGAGAGGGGAGCCTACAGAGGTTTTCATTGCCCTTCTGAAAAGCAGTAAGCTGCCCAGAGTCAGGCTGTGCTCAGGAGGTAACAGCCTCTGAACACCATCCCTCTCATTTGAGCACAGAGCTCACCAGCCGTTGCCAAATGGAGAAGGGTTGAGCTGATCACTGGCTCTGCAAGTTCAGCATCATAGACCTTTGGCATCAAAGAAACAGGCTTTTCTGGGAAGATAGTGGAGATGATTAAGTATGACTTGGGGAGGAAATCCCCTCTCTTTGTGCCATTGCTGTGAGGCTTTCTTTCACTTAATTACGTTTTCACTGCAGAGTGCTGAGCCAAGTAAATCCTTAAGGAAACTACACTGACATCAGGTTACTAGCACCAAGATGAATTTGGTCCACTGTCCCTAAGTCAGATGAAGGGACTTGGCTGATCCTCCAGTTTGCAGCACTCAGGTAGAAGAGACACTGTCAGTCCTGGGCTCTGGATGAGGAGGAAGACTGAGTGCAAGGAGATTCAAAAAGCTTCCTAGCAGATGGGGACACCTACCCTACAGCATTAATAGCAGGTTTTGGATTTCATAATCTGGTCTGTGGTTTTAGAAGTCGCTATCTGAATTCTGCAGGTATCTTTCTATCACATTAAGTCCCTGAGGCCATGGCTCTGCATTTTTGAGGTAAATGATACACAGCAATCTAAATGCAAAATAGAGATGAGTATCAGTCTGAAACGAGAAGCAGCAGAGACGCATGGTCCTGCTTGCACCCACTAAAAGCAGGCTGTAGTTTTTATTATTACTGCATTGGTTGGTGTACTTAAGGACAATTACTTTTTTTGTACTGGAATAAGAGGCTGGGCCCACTGTAAAGAGCATCATCTTGAAATAGAGCAGGAACTGAGAGAGGGGATAAGCACCATCAGTTCTTTTTTCTGATTTTTTTTTAATTGCATCTTTGCGGGAGCAGTTTAATTAAGCAGGAAGAGAAAAGAGGGAGTTGGAGTCTGTAGTGCATTTTTACTGCCGGCTCCCCTGAGTGAAGGGGAAATGTTAATGTCCCATTATATGGACTGGCAAACAGAGTCTGGGTAGCCTGAGACAGTGACTGGTGTCACACAAGAAATCTGGGGCTCTGGAGTCTGAATTCAGGATCTCAACCACAAAAGCCTGGTTTCTTCTGTGAGGAGGAAACCAAACGAGCAAGCCAGCTCTTCAGGCCTTTGTTCCCATCACTGCCAGAATTTCAAAGCCCTATATGGGTTATATGCATCCTTATGTGACTGCAGGACCTTTGGATATCCTTTTGCATGGAATATTTGCCCACGTTTTTGGCTGTAATTCTCAATTTTCTTGCTTCTGTTTGTTTAGGTAAAATATGTAAATGGTTCAGGGGTTGGATACTCTGGTCATGGATGCTTATCTTAGGAAAGCTGCTACAGAGCATTCCACTTTAGATCAGATGCTAAAAGATGTTTAAAAAAAAGCCAGGAAAATTTTCCTTCCCTGCTTGCTTTTTGGGCCATGGTGCGGATCCTATGCATCCACAGCCATTGTGGCGATAACATTGCCAAAGGAGAAAGTGCCAGGATACTACCACTTCCATCTCAGTGTACTGTTGAAAGTTGTCCTGAACTTCCAGGGTAAATCTCCTCTGGACGGCATCTTTGTTATGTGTCCTGCCCAAAGCAGTGCTAGTCTTTGTGCTAGTCTTTGGTACGGGATAATAATTAACAGCATGCAATACCAGTGCTGAGGCCACCTTTGAATGTAATTTCCGTTTTCCTTGTTGCAGGGTGAAAAGTAGCTTTAGTCTTGCAGCCACATCTTCATCACAGATTGATCTACCACCTTGCTCCAGCAGCATGGGGTCAGTAAAAGGCAGCTTCAGCCACTGCCTGAAATCTTCGTGAAGAGCGTTGGCAGATAGCAAGCTGTAGATGGAAATAGAGGAAAGAGCATGGCTGATCTCCATGGCTTAATTTTTGAGGTTTAGACTCCCTCTGAGCAAGGCCTTTGTGGTGGTTACAGGAGATAATTGATGGGTCTGATAGACAGGCTGAGATGAATCCACCTTTCTGTAACCCTCAGTGGTGTGTTAGCAGTTCCATTCCCTGTGTTAGCAGTTCATACCCCATGTCTTGACAACGATACAGGTAAGCAGGAAGCCCCTTTCTTACTAGCAGTTATTTTTTAAGATCATAGACATGTTGTCTGGAACTGCTGCCTAAAAGTCTGGATTTTCCCTTATTCATTCTGGTTTAACCCCTCCGCCCCCATTTTGGCTGAGTCTCAGCATAGCTTTTGAAAAAATTTGGCATTCCTAGAAAGGAAGGATCAGGAGGAGTATGCATTGCGAGCCAAGGTTAGTTGTTAAAATGGCTAATTCCTTGTTAAATGTTTCTCACATATCTAGGCAGACTGTGCTTGTATTATACTTTCAGCAGCTGGATCTTTGTCACATCTTTCTCTTCTAGCCTGAAGAGGCCATTCCTATTAAAAATCTACATGAAGCATGTGTAGTTGGGGATCAGGCCTTTTCTTAACTCTTTACTAAACCAAGGGGTTTGTGGTATTTGATTTTGCTAATGCAGAGCATGTGATTTTATCCAGCACTGTTAGATAGGAGGGTGATGGGTTTTTTCTGTATAAGCAGAAGTCATGGTGTATATTTAATTGTCCTGGCATAAAAAGGCTTTTGCTGGCATCACTATAAACCACAATATGGTATAAACAACATCAGTAAGAGAACTTCATTGCTGATTAAGCTGTATTTCTATCAGGGACAAATTTAGCTGATCCAGGATGGAGCTACAGTGATGCTGCCCTCCTCCTCTCCCCAGCCATGTGCTCCTCCCCCCTCTTGCCTCAGTACCATTCTAAGTTGTTTTTTGGTGACCTCGGCTGGTAGCTAAACCAGCTGAAAATTCTCTCTCTGAAATAAAGAGTAATAATATTGTAAGACAGGGTACTGCCCTGATTGTGCATGTAAATAGCCAGACAGATATCAATACTACTTGAGGATTTTTTTTGTAGTGTAGAGCTGGTTTCCTGCATTACCTGGATTTAGGGATCTGGCTCCTGTTATGAGCTCTTGGGGCAATTCAAGGAATGAGAAAAAAATACTCAAGTGTCTCAGCACAAATGTGCTCTTCCCCATTGAGGTTTCCTCACGCTGGGAAGATCTTCCAGTCCCTTAGCATCAGTACCACATCCCTCTCCTGAAGTGTGGTGTGGCTAGGGATGGAAAAGGGAATCTGACCTGTGTGTTTATACTCTCTGTTACCATAAATCACAACTGAGTGCTGTCCAGTGATGTAAACAAGCTCAGCCTTGGGCTGTTACCGGTGAAAAGAAAATTGCAGGGAACTACATACAGAATTTAAAACAAGAGTTTGTAAACAGGAAGCTGTTAAATATACAGACTTGGAAAATCTAACAGTAAAGCAGAATATGTTTAGTGCCAGTGTGAAAGCTTTGCAGTGTAACTCCCGTTAGGTACTGTATATTTTGCAGTAGCAGTGGATACTCTGCTTAATTTGACTTCTTGTTGCTACTGGCTTGCTGTGTTTTTTATGGATGCCTTGTGGCATGGTGGTGAATGTAGCTTTACACAAACAGCTTGTGATCTCTGCCTTGGTTTCCCCAGTGATACAATGGGCATAGTATTTCCATTTACATTTGCAGGGCTGTCCTGAGGCTTCACTAGTGAGCATTTGAAAAGCACTACGTCTACAATAAGTACTACTACTGTCAATTTCTAAAAACTGCAACTGTTTGTACTTACCCTTTATTGCATTCTCCTAGACATTTGAACTGTGTGATCTTCATTAGTTGGAGTTCTGAGTCTCAAATAAGCATTTGAGATAGACCTTTGTTTCCCTTTTCTTTCTATCCCTTCCCAAAATATATTCCTTTTAGTTTTAAATTTGGGGTTAAAAATCTTAAGTGCTAAATACTGGGAATTGGAAAGCAATTAAATTTGCTGTTGGGTTCTTGCTGCCTCCTGGTGGAGAATTAATGATCACTTCATTGATGCTGTCTTTGGGATGAGTTATGTCAAAAACACTAAGCTTATGAAAACATTTTGAGACTAACATTTTAAACGTGTATTTTGGAATATAAATCTCATTGGAACGCAATGAGATGATCTTGAAAATGAAGCCTGGGGTTGTTTACTTGCATTGATGACCATTATGTGTTCACGTTTTCTTCTGTCCAAGCTGGAGCCTGAAATAAGTAGTTATGCCTTTGACAACAGCTTCTATTTTTTTTTTTTTTTCCAAAAGAGGATAAAACAACTTCCTCATTTTACTGTCAAAAGCAGCAGAACATTATCTAGAAAGGAGGCAACTGCGAAGATCATGTCTCTTGGAATCTAAACTATCTTCCTAAATGATACTGAGCAAATTTCTAGTGTTTAGAAACGCTTTACAGGAGGGTGTTTGCCTTTCCTTGCCTTTCACAGATGTGCCTTTGCAAAACCTACACCTTCCCCAGAATGGTTTGGCTGCTTGTTGTTGGAAGGTTTAAGATGGAAGAGCAGTGCCTGGGCATATATTAATGATTCCAGCAACAGGCCTCCTCCTAAGAAGTCATTACCACACTCAGCAGATCTATCCCTGTCCTCTCTACAGATGCACAAGCAATGATCCATAACCACTTCAGGGGCTGGCTGCTCCACAGGGGTTCCACTGGACCTGCCTGGCCTCTTGGTGTTCAGAGTCCCCTGGAGATCTGAGCAGCAATGCAGACCATGTCCAAGAGACAGAGTGGGGTTCGGTCTGCAGAGCCTGGATTTAAGATGGTTTCCATGATGTGTCCATATCATGCTGCTAGTGTAGGGTGTGAATGTGTCTTGCGGGACAGGGAGCCCAGCCCAATGGAAGCTCACTGTACATTGTTGGATGAACAAACCACTATAGTCTGTCCAGCTCTCAGATGAGAGTGCTGGTTTCAGGCAAGGGCAGCTCACCCTTTGTGGGGCACACTAGAGTTGGTGTATGGACTGGTGAAGAAGTCCAGGTCCCCTGCTTGCGCTTGCTCATGGTCTTTGGAGTGAGATCATGGAGCAGCTTTATGGTGGGGCCTGCTGATATCCAGGCATGATTTCATCTCTGAGTCAGTTTAATTCCTAGAAGCAGATTGGAAAGTGAGCAAAATGTTCATGGTCTGTACTCTGATCTGCCAGATTCCCAGTGGTGTAACACAAGCTGAGAGCAATTGGGATTTTACTAACATGGTTTTCTCTTGTTTCTCTGACATATGCAGGCTTTGTGTGTGAACTGGTCAAACCTCAAACTGCCCTGGGTAGATCTGGACTGGCTGATAGATATCTCCTGTCAGATAACTGAGCTTGATCTCTCCGCCAACTGCCTGGTCTCCCTTCCATCCGTAATCCCATGGGGCCTGATAAACCTCAGGAAGCTCAGCCTGGCTGACAATCAGCTAACGGAGTTACCCAGCGTACAGTCATCTGATGAAATTATATGTACAAGGTGTGTGCACTAGATGCCTACAGCAAACTGAACCCATACAGAGAGCAGGTGCAAATGAGTCAGTTGTGCTTGTGTGAAACTGTGTAAGTGAAGAGCATATGCAGGAGCTTCTTGGTTTATTTTCTGTCTGCTGCAAGGTTTAACTTAAGATTGCCCTTTTGCATTCTCAGTGTTTCCAAGTTAGTTGTCAGGACAATTACAAGGACTGTATTGTCCTGACAATATTCCTGTATTGTCTCATGTTGCTTCTGCTTTTCTCCAGTTCTAGTGAGCCCCACTCCTCTAAGTCTAAGCCCTGAGCTGACTCAGATTGACATTTGCTGGCTGGTATCAGTTATCTGATCTGCTGTCTATCCAGACTATTTCTAACTGTTCCCTGGAAGGGTTAATTTTCTAAATAGTTTTTTTTGCTTTGCCTTGTGAGAGCACATTCCAGCTGCTTTCATTCAGATCTAAAGTTGTCCTGGTAAAGATGTCTATGGCAATAGGAGTCTTTGCTAGGATTTTATTGATGCCTGATTGAGTATCTTCTGTACTTAACAGGTTACTCGAGGTTGATGTATCCAGCAACAGGCTCTCTACTCTCCCTTCTGGATTCTTACATCTTAAAAACCTTAAAAAACTCATTGCTTCCAAAAACTGTATGGAGAAGTTATTTGACGAGGAAAACAGTACGTACAGTCCAGTGTTGTGTTGTGCTTACATTTCAAGGCCTGATTGATCTGTAAAGGAGAACCCCAAACTGTTATAATAATTACTGTTATAATACTTAAAGACAGTATTAGCTAGAGTTGCTTAGCCTCTCTTAATCCTTTGTCCAAAGTACGTGAAAAGGCCTAGTTGTTTTTTAGCACTCATGAAATCCTTTGGCTCTTATCTAGCAAGTATGCAGCATCTTGCTGGATCAGACTGCTATGATGCTTACACCAAGTCCGCAATATTTCATGTTTTCTAGCAACTAATTGGATTGGTTTAAGGAAGCTGCAGGAGTTTGACATCTCTGACAACAGGTTGGTGGAACTTCCAACGGTTTTTCTGTACTGCTTCAAGTCCCTAAACATACTGAATGTTTCCAGAAATCAGCTGAAAGTGTTTCCAGATCCCTGGGCCTGCCCCTTGGTAAGTTGAACTGCTCTGACAGAATCAGAGGCTGAAAAAGCTGTTGAAACAATGCAGAAAAGATACTGTGATGCTTAAAAAGCTGTCAGACATCTTAGACTAAAAGGCTGTTCTGTTTCTGTAGGAGTGCCCCTGCTTGATTTGGTTTATGGGTCTCAGATCAAGTCTTTCTGAGGTTCTACCCTGTTCTCACCATGTTGATGGCATTGGTGGAAAACTTCTAGAAACATGTCTTATATGGATGTATTTGTTTTCTCTATAGGTCATATGAACAGAAGTACTGTTAGGATAATTTTACAGAACAGCCTTCATTCAAAGTTAACTTTGCCCAAACCCATGGCTAACTAGGGCATCTATATCACTGTGAATTTATTCCTCATTATTACAGGGATAGCAGGAGAACAGTATACTTTGAAGAAGTGTTTGTTTATTGTTGAAAAGCAAATGGGGATAATTTTCAAAATCAATTTTTAAGTCCTTTTTGCACACCAAAGAATTTGCCTGTCAATTAAGTGAGTGCATCTCCTCAGCAAATCCTATGTGCCTGCGTGCACAATAATTTATCTAGATCAAAAAATTTAAAGAGACCACCTAGAATGAATTTATTAATGCCTTAAACGTGTCCACTGATCTAATTCATTATTTAAAGAGATGATTACTACTCTGTAGGTGTTTTTTCTTTTATGTTTTCCAGAAATGTTGTAAAGCATCTAGAAACTCACTGGAATTCCTACCAGACGCGTTGACTATTTTCTGGAAAAATCACCTCAGAGAAGTGGATTTTTCTGAGAACTCACTAAAAGAAGTTCCACCGGGACTCTTCCAGCTTGAAGTAGGTGTCATTTCTTCCTACTTCACAGTACTTCTCTTAATACCTACTCAGACCTTGAAGTCATAGCAGTGGCTGCCTGGTTAAGGTAGGAGACTACCTGCTGGTTTGAGTTGATGAACACAGCAATGCACAGAGCCTCTGAGCAGCCTGTAACCCCCTGAATGACTACATTCAGGCCCTTGTCCAGTGTGATATGGTATCTATCTTTTGACGCAGGTCTTCTGAGAGCTCTTTGGATGTCTGTGGTTTTCAGATTTTGGGAGCACAGTTTGGGAGACAACCACTGCATTGTAGCTGCAAGCTCCAAGCATTGAAATACAGGCATACTCAAGTGTGCTCACAAATGGTTGTGTTTTTTCTTCATCTGGCACATCAGTGTTGTGTAATTAAGTATTAGTCTTTCTGTGCTGAAAATAGCATGTTTGAATGCCCTACACAATGCTAGTTGGCATCTCTCTTATCTTTAAGCTTGTAGATTAAACAATTCTTGCCAGTGGACGTCAGAGTTCCATAGTTTAACTTCAAAATTCTTCAGAATTTGTGGCTTCACATGGTTTTGACATGAAACCAAGCAGAACTTGGGGGTTTCCTCCAAGCTTCCCTTCCAGATTGTGAAACTCAGGGTCATGGAGGTAGAAACAGAGGTAAATCTTTGTGCAAAAGTTTCATGATTTTCACTGCTGGCCTCTGCAGGAAGGATGCAGAAGTGATGGTTCATATCCACGTCCAGTTTCGATCTCAGGAGTCTGCTGCAAAAGTGCCTCTTGCTCTTGCATAGAAGAAGAGTGCTGAGGGTCGTTTGCTCCCTCAGTTGTTTTTAATGATCCCTGCAGATTTGGCTTTGCTTTCTGGTAACCATTTGTTTTCAGTTGGCATTTTTCCTGAAACAGAATGAATCCTATGGACTATTGTCTCTGAAACTTTTTCTTTTCTGAATGCATTAAAAATAAGCCCAGTGGATGGGAGTTACCATGACAAATATTAAACACTAGATGGTGCTTCAAGGGCATATTTCTTTGGGTGCTGCTGCTCAGAGGCTGCAGAGGGATGTGAAAGCACCAGTACAGGGTGTCAGAGAAGACCTCAGTGCAATCTTTGCTGATGGTCTGTCTTCAAAGTTAGTGAGCTTTGGCTACCTTAAATAGTGCTGGTTCTTATCCATATCTCTTCAGCCTTACCTTCATAAAAGAAATAAATAGGTATTTTCAGTCCCCCAAGGGCTAGGGTGTGGTGAACAAATAGAAGGTGAAAGCCCATGCGTAGATCAGTTCTGGCTTGGGCTACTCCTTGGTTGTAAAGTTTGTGTTGGTGAATAGGGCTGCACTCACACTCCAGCCCTCTCCAGAAGTAGACGTGGGAAGGGGGAGAAATGAGCAGTAACGTGTTCCTACGTATAACGTAGCAGACACTACACATTCCTACATTATTATGTAGGAACAGCAGTGAACTGTCTTCTCCCTGGGAAAAGCTGAAAGCAGAGGAGGCCTTTGACTTGAAAGCATGTCTCTGACCTAGGCTGGTCAGACATGTAGTTTATCACTGGCCTTCGCTTGGTTTGTGGAGGGTTCTTAAGACTAGGACCAGCTCACAGTGGCTAATACGATGTATATACTAGAAGTGTGGTGTTAAGAGAAGCTGAGGCCTTCTCAGCTTTCCTGTCTGATGCCTTCTAAAGGAACCAACTGTACATGCTCCAAGCCATATCTTAGTTCTCTAGACTAGTTTGCTTCTCTTGAAGAGACCTGACCCTCTCTGGGTGGAAGTATTCAGGTAAGACTCTGGTCAGCTTTTCCACATCACGAGCTGACTGAGGCAGCCTAATCTGGATGCTGCAGTTCCTTTCCTCTGGTATAATCTAACACACCAGAGCCCTTTTTGCATGCTGCGGCTGTAGGTTTGAAGGAAGTTGTCTGCTGCTGCCGTTGTCTCGCTTTTGGAGGCACCCATTCTCTTCCTGAAAGGCAGCAAAAATAGAGAAGTTAGAGATGAGAGAGAAGAGGCAATTGCAAAACAAGGACTAGTGATCTCCAGAATTAGTCATGAAGAGCCACAGCTAGCTGAAAGTCACTAATTTTTCCCCTATGGAGCAGGCACATAAGCATTGCATATAATCTCACCAGGCTCTCAGATGTCCTGGAGAGTGGCCTTTGTCAGCATTTGTGGGGGACATGTAACATGGATACAGTTGACTGAAAATGAAGCACCCCAGCTAGACCACACAGAACAAAGTTTGTGTTAATTCTGGAACGTGTAGCCTCCCTTTTCTCCCGCCCCCTGCTCAGGGATATTTTGGGGGAGGAGTTTGAAGCATTGTCATTGAACAGCCCCATGCTGATACTTGGAGAGAGCTCGACGCCAGGCGCCAAGTGAGGACTGGGTCTCCCTTCCAACAGGACGTTCGAGCCAGTGGAAGACTAATGATGATAAAAGCATTGACTGTCAAGACTCAAGTGGCAGTGAGGGGTTTATAGTTTGCACGGTTTTCTAACCCTTTCCTGTAGTGGTTCACTTTGCCTTCCCCAAGTCCCACCAAGGCCCAGTGCTGCCCCTCTCTTATCACTAGAGGGAGCGTTTTGCATGACAATTGCTATTCCAGCAACTGCTGGTTGTCCATTGCTTATGTCACATGGATACCTCATATTTTTCCAATCTGAGAAAAGGGGAGGAAGGCCAACAGACTGGCTTTGTGAGACGTTGTTAATCCTGCTTGATGAGAAGGGGCATAAACCTTTTATATTACGTGGAGCACATAAAACATTTAACACACTTGAAGCTGAGGTCTCTGCTGGTAAAGCGTGATTTCCATGGGGTATAATTCATTAATACTGCTGTACTTGTGGCACGAGATAATTCAGCTGTCATTCTGCTTATCTCAATTTTCATAGGGGGGACTTGCAGAATAAACCTGGTTGGAAACTCTACACAGAATACTGTTTTTCAGTGGAAAATTGTTTTTTCAACCAAATTAAAATGATCATTTGAGCCTCGACATTATTTTTAAGGGCAGGTGGAAGGGCATAAACTTTACAAATCTGAATGGGAACTGCATTTTTTTCTTTTACATTTCAGTTAAATTTAAAGGAGAGCTGTGTTTAACCTTATTCATGGTATTTGCAGCTGAGTCCTATCTGTATGGTGTTAACTGTATGGTGTTAATCAGCTTCACTTCTTGTTTTTAAAATTTCTGTCTCTGGTGTGAGGAAAAAAAAAGTAAATAGGTAACTTGTATAATTCTTGGAAAATTAATATAAATCCTTTCCATTTTAATAGACATGTAATAACAAAGCAATTAGATTTTTCCTTGTGGGAAATAGTTCACATTTTGCACGTTGATTTTATGCATGCACAACAGGTGTAAACCCACTCTGACCCTAGCTTGCACACACATATAAGACTTCTCATCCGAATGTGCCATACTGCGTAGGTAAATCATACTGTTCTTTTCCATTTGGAAAGGTTTCCTCACTAAAAGTAAAATGTCTTTTTATATGGGTTGTTTCCAATTGCATCTGTCAGCAAGTAGACTAATAATCTCCCAAAACTATTAGTGGTGTTGCTTCGTGCAGAAAATATACTTGCTGGAGACAAGAAGGAAATGTTTGCATGCTAGGCAGCACGGACAGGGTGTTCTGATGAATAAGATGTACTTTCTTCATGTTTCTGTTATTTAATAGCTATGCTAAAAAACCTCTTTCGGTGTGTTTGATGGACTCTGTCTTCTAACTCTAGGCTATTCCTCTTTTAGGCTTTGGTGTCCCTGAAGCTGCTGGGAAATCAGTTAGTTACATTGCCTTCACAAGATAAGTGGAATTGCAAACAACTTAAATCACTGGATCTTTCAAAAAACCAACTTGGGAAGTAAGTATTTCTTTCAAATTTTGTCTGAGAAAACAAAAGCTGAAGAAATAATAGCAAACCTGATCCCTCATGTAATACAAAGCGTGTCAGCAGTGAATTAATTACCTGCATAGAAGGCATTGATATCCACATACCATGTCTCTAAGTATATTGTGTGTCTGTGACAGTGATGAATTATCCTTTACTGATTCTTTGGGCATTTAGCACACTATATCATTTATTAAGTGGATAGATTACTGATAATGGCAGTTTAATTTCAGAACATGTAGAAATTTCTTTAACCCAGTGTGTGGTTCATCACTACAAATACTGGTTTGTGGGGAGCATATCTTAACCGTAAGCCATCTGGCTGGACTGCAGTTTGTAGTTGGTGTGGGAGTATTGTTTTGGTAAAAATGAAAAATCTGTGTGTTTTAAATGGAAGTGTAACCAGCTGCAAGTTCATAGAGAAGACTGATGTTAATAAGGTCATCCAATAAAAGAGTGATGTTCTTCTATTTAGAAATTACAATAGGGATGTTTAACAGAGAAAGTTAAAGGTCTCTTATCTTCTCCAGAACTGCATTCAGTTGTGTCATGCTTGTATCTTCTCACTTGGGTGCCTGTCCAGCAAATATTCTGGAGTCCTTATGAGTTGCTGTGTCAGTTGCAAAAGACAAATTACTGTTTTTTGAATGTCTCAGTGCCTTTCCAGAGTCATGTTGTTGGGTCATCTTGTCAGAGACTCTCTGGTGAGAACAGGGAATGGCAGCAGGTCGGTTCTCCGGTGCTTCTCCTGAAGCTTGTTGAATTTGCTGTTTGACAGCCTACTTAACGTTGACACCCATAAAGCTGGGGGTCAAGTGCTCTTGCCCTGGGAGCTGAAAGTGTTGCCTTGCAGAGCTCTGTTAATTTCCTGGAAGAAAACCATTGGGCCTGGACAAATGTTGGTCAAGTCTAGCTCTGTGATTGCACAGTGGGTTTCAATCCCATCTCTCAAAAGCAGACAGGGACCCATAAGAGCTGTGCTGTGAATCCCACAGCCTTGAGTGGGGTCAGACTCTGCACTGCATAGTGTCCTGGGCACGCAGCTCCAGCACAGTTCTCAACTGCTGTGTCCAAGCTCTTTTCTCCACATGTCACCATTTTGTTTGGCCCGCAGGAGTGATGAGGGATTTAAAACAAAGCGGATTCCCTTTTTCACCACGAAGAGCAGGGTGCGCTGTGGCCCAGAGGCAGGTAAGGTGCACGGCAGTGCAAATGTGGGGAAGCAAGTGCTGAGAATGCCAGGTGAGCTGTGAAGCAGCAGGAATCTGTGGAGTTTGGCTGGAGGGAAATTGGTGTAAATTCATCTGCAATTTTAAGTGCAACAGCATTTAGATTAAGAGGCTATGTGTTTAGATAAAATATTTCTAAAGAAATGGTGCAGCTGGTTGGTACCATCAATATGGAAAGATGAAGAATGAGTGGAACATGTTCTTTTCACTGAGGTTTTATTCTTTTCATGAAGGTTATTCTTTTTAGCCAGAGTACTAACTGGTATGTTGAAGGGAAATTAACCCATAATTAGTCTTATTACTCTTAGGATTCTTTCTGTTGCTGAATTTGTAAGTTGCATGTTTTCCCCTGTCTCTGTGATTTGCACCCACACTTTGGGGCAGAGCAGAAGAGATGTTCTGGATTAGCGCACTTGAAATCCTAGAGAGAACAAAGGAATATCTGAAGATATTTGCACTGCTTCCTGCTCTCTGTGGGATTCATCTGCATTTCTTTTTGTTTGTTTGTTTTATTTTAAAGCACTTGGAGAGCTTTCTCATTCTCGGCTGCCTGAAGACTGGCTTGCTCTAAAGCATTCTTTGCAAATAGCAGAGTGGAATAGAGCTGGCGTCTTCATGACACACATCCGAGCAGCCCTCAGCTGCTTGCGGGAGGGAGAGGCCCTCCTGGAGCAAATGCTTTCCTCAGTTCCCCTGAAAATTGTTCGTGGTCTCAGGTCAACATGAATAGGTAAAATTGGTAAATGCACCAAATACAGCCATAGCTATAGCTTAGGACTGGAGGTCCTAACCTCCAGTCTGCTCATCTGGGAGGCAGAGGCTCTACCTGGACGTCCGGGCAAGGCTAATCCTACCTCATTTTCCTGTCCATGGAAGTAGAGGCTGCTGTGCAGCAAGTCCTGTATGTGTACCCTAAGGAGGAGAAAGGATTGGTCTGCACTGTTTTGCAAGTAGGAAATGGAAATAGAAATGCTGTGACATCAGTGAAATCCTGAACACAGAAGAACTGGAAAAGGAGTCTGAATCTTGTGATTCTGTGGAGTCTGACACATCCTCAGAGCTTCTCTGTGAAGGGCTACAGCAGCATTTCCCAGTGGGGAGAGAAGGGCAGGAGCAGCGGGCAAAGGCAGCTAAAACCAGCTATAAAAGGGAATTGCTGTCCTAATGGAAACTTCTACATGCTGCAAACCCAGCATAACTCCTCTACATGAAGGAGGAGAGGATGGACTCTGCATTAGTACCATTTTAAAAGCCTTGGGACCTAATACCCTGGTGCAACTTCAAGCTGCCTGAGGCTGCCTCAGGTTGCAGGAGGGCGCAGAGTAGCCCACCTGGCTGGTGCCATGGTTGAATAGCCACAGAGACAGAGCAAAGCCAGCTCATCTTTTTCTCTCTGTTCCTCTGCCAAGTGTAGCTTGGTGAGACTAGAGGATGTGGCCAAGAATTTAAAGAACATCAAGAGAAAACAGAAGCTGGAGTACATCAGCAGCTCACAGAAGTCTCCTAGCGAGGTGGGGGGCAGGTTTTCATATGATTTTACCAACAAAGCTATTTACTTAAGTCTAGATTATTTAAGGAGAATAATTTATGGATGCTCACTATACTTGATTGATAAATTTTAAAATAACTTATTGCACACGCATGTGGTGTTGGTGGTGTTTACTCATCCAAAAATATATTTTCAAGATGGGATTTGTTTTAATTTTTCTACAGTTCTTTAAAAGAAAATTTGAGCTCAAGCCAGAGAAATCATAAATAACTCATGAATAAATAATTACAATTCATAAACACCTCGAGCTTGCTTCCAGTGTAGTACGCTCCTTTCCACGTGGGACTCTGGTGAATTGAGAGTATTGCCACTATTTTAGGTGTTTGCTCCTATGTGTCCAAGAGGGACTAAATCTGTCTGTGCCTAGGTGCATACTGAAGAGGAACAATGAAAAGTTTAAATCCAGCGATGAGCCAGAAAGGAAGTGAATTGAATCCATGAATAAGCCTGCTGTTCTCCTAAAATAATCCCAAAAATGATTTTTTATTTGAAAACTCAAAGGTGGACTGTGACACCCTGCCCACACCAGACAGTCCTGTCATATACATAAAACACCCCTGCAGACAGTGGGACTCTATCTTATTCCTTTTCTGATCATAGCTGAGGCTTGAAATGCTGTTAATATTAGAACTGGGGAATTTTCTTCTGAGAAAACCTCTTCCATTTTCTCTCTTTTTTTTTTTTTTTTTTTTTTTTTTTTGGCTAAGTCTAGTTACAGTTCCTCAAGTCTTCTCTGTAAGGGAAGAAGATCTTGGTGGAAATGCAACTGTCCTATCCTTGAGGAAGGGTGTGTCTCGCATCTCAGGGAGTTGCTTTTTTATTGACCATGGAGGCAGCAGATGGTGCTGGTTGTACTTTCCTAATCAGAGACTCAGAATCTGCTTGTCCCTGTGTGGCCTAGTTTTCCTTGACTTCAGGATGCTTCTTGCTAGACACATGTGACACTCTTAAGACAGCAACACAATTCATGGCAGCTTTTCATGCCGCTATCCCGGGAGTAATTTGTGGAGTGAAATGATGCTCTTTGGAACCAGCTGAATTTCCCTTTGTTTGAACCTCTCCAGCAGCAGCAACTCAGCCATGCAGTTGTTGCTATTATTTCTTGGGTTGGTCCCAAAATACGCTAGTTGCTGCTCAGACATGTAGGAAGTCTGAAGTGCCCTGAGACCTTGCAGTCTAAAACAGAACAGAGGGGCAAATGCAAGCAGTGTTTTAGAGACAACATAGGTTAGTAGTCTGTCAGCTGCAGTTTGGGTTTTCTTCTCTGTTGTTATTGACTTTGATCCACCATAAATTGTTCCAGGATGCAGCGTGGGGGCCTGAACATAAATTCTGACCAGCTTCTGGCTTTTCTCAGGCAACATGGGAAAAACATGTTGAGAACCGCTTGTGCCCTTGGTACACCCTTTCACTTCCAGCTGTTAGGCTGGAATAGGGGCTGTTCACAAGGTATTACCAGCTATTTAACAGCAAGAAATATAATGCCACTTGTCCTCTGATGTATGGTTGTCTTAGCAGGCCTCAAGTTCCTCCTTCAGCACCCGAGAAGTCCTGGAGACTGTCACCTTCAAACATGCGCATTGCAGTGGTTTTAAAAAATTGAGATGTGAGCATTGATGTTTGATTGCCCTTGAAGGCCATTTGCTTTTCTGCTGTTGCTTTGTGGTGGTTCCTGCCGAGGAACATGACCTCATGTCCTGCCTACAAAGTTAAGGTGAAGGCTCTTGGTTCAGAGCCTTGGTGCCTGTTACGTTTTAAAGGTGCAACTTGTTTCCTGTCTTGTTCCAGGTCCTTTTTTGGAGTTTCCAGCATTTCTGAGTGATTCTCTGGAAGTCCTTTATCTGAACGACAATCAGCTGGACTCTGTCCCACAGTCCATTTGCCTTCTGAAAGGTTTAACAGAACTTTATTTAGGAAAGTAAGTCCGTGTCCTGGAAAAGCTATGCAGTATTATTTCCATGTTGTTTTAGTGACCAGTCTTCTGTGGAGTCCCACCCCAGATGTCCAGTGCTTTTGAAGTCAAAAAGCTGGAAATAGTCAGCCCCTTATTAGAACTGTGCCCGTCATTTGCTTTAGATAAGGAGGAGGCCACCCTTTTGAATTAGGGAAGATGATCTAGTGCTTTGAACCCAGGCCTGGGAATCTAGTGTGCCTCTAGTTCATTCTGGCTTTTTGCTGTCAGCTTCTATAGCATTAGAGTCAATTACTCATCATTTTTGCCTTTATTTCCTCAACTATCCAGTAAAGATGATTACACTTGTCTGCCTCAGAGGATAAATTGAGGTTATGCATCACTTTTAGGATGGAAATTACTATTAAAGTGCTGAGTAGTCTTATTAAAATGTTAATGGAAGATTTCTGCAAGGAGAGAATAGTGTAATCTGAGAGTCCGTGAGAGCAGCTACTTACACACAAAGACTGGTTGTTGGTAGATTTATTTGTTTTTGTACAGTAACCCTGGTATCCGAGAGCTTCCTCCAGAACTTGGACAGCTGGCTAATCTCTGGCAGCTGGATATCGAGGAACTAAATATCAGTAACGTTCCTGCAGAGATCAGAAAAGAGGGTAAGGCTGATCCTGTGTGTTCTTTATTAAATTGACTGAACATATAATGAAAATCACTTCCTTTTAATGGTCCTGAACAGGAACAGACAGTGTGCGCCCAAGCACTTTTTGCAGTTAACTGGAATTGCATAGGGAAACCTCCTACGCATATTTGCAAATTTGATAATCGGTGCTAAGCTCTGGCTATATGATCAATTTAAGATAGATCACATGTTGAAATGATGATTTATAAGTGCAATATTCATTTGCAGTGTGCATGCCGGATGAATTCCATGTCTTGCTTCCTGAATGTATATGTTTTAGGGTATTTAGACGCTCTTTCTAAAGACTGAATTGTTTAGGATCAGCAGTCACAGTCACATTGAAGTGACTTTATTGTAAGCTGCTAGGTTTTTGGATCTATTACAATACTGTCTTCTTTTTTGTGTGTTTTAATAAGAAAATCCTGTGGGAACAAAGTTATTAGGAATTATTCCTTCTCCAGTGCACTGTTGAAGCCTAAATCTAATTTTAACTGGGAACATAAAAGTAGAAGGAAAAAATGAGTATTTTCCAATACTAAATTAGTATTTTATGTTTCCTTTGAGCTTCTGAAGCCTACGAGCCACGGTATTTGTTTCTTCTTACAGTGCTCCATTGTAGAGTCTCAGAGCAGTGACCTTTTTCTGGGGTCTCTGTCTCAGGTTTGTCCACTAGAGGTTTCTTTGTTTATTCTCTGGGTTGTCTCAGCCCACAGCAAAACTGCAGGGAAAATATTAATTCAGCTGATGTGTCTGCAGCAGTAGGTTTTGTGCAGTCCTGCTGTACATATGTACATTTGTAACTGCTAACCACAGATAAAGCCTGTTCACTTCCCCCCCATAGGCCCTAAAACAGTGCTGGCATACTTACGAGCACAGCTGCGCAAAGCAGAAAAGTGTAAGCTAATGAAGATGATCATCATTGGTCCTCCACGACAGGGAAAGTCGACGCTGATTGAGATCCTACAGACGGGAAAAGTCCCTCAGATGATGCACAGCGATGCCACCATACGTACAACAAAATGGGAGCTCCCCAAGCCAGTGGGACACAAGGCAAAGGTGAAAAACAATCAAAGATCCTTAGCCCCAGTGGGATGTTTGAGCCCCGCAGTGTCCCTTTTAGGCTGAAATTGCCTGCCCTTTTACAAAGAACGGTTTCCATTACCTGTGAGCCAGACCTCACAAGTGATGTGTTTTTAGACCCATCACAATTCCTTTCTTTCATTTCCAGTTGGTACTACTAGAGGACAGTTCTGTTTTCCTGAGCACTCAACTTTGTATCCTAAAGAGAGCAAGCCATGTGTAGACTGCCTAAATTCTGGCTCTCCCAGCTTGGGTGGTTTTTGAACACTGATTCTGAGAGAATGTTTTAAATCAGCTTATCTAAAGCAGATTGTCCTTTCATTTGGGGCCAGAAAATGGGACATCAGTACCTAAAGCTGGACTCCCTTGATATCAGAACTGTCCTAGGTGGGGAAGGTGGGTGGAAGATAGGATGCCTGACCTCTGGTGTGATCCAGGGATGTCTCAGGCGTACCTTAACCACACAAATCTCAGATGGCTCATTCAGGGAGTGTGTTGACCCACACTGAACTCATTTGGACAGCACTGAATTCATTCAAGCATTTGTAGGTGGCCCTGCCCACTGCCTGTTTAGTAACACAGGGATTAGAGCATGCAGAATTCGTCCTGAGGTCTTGTTAGAGCTAAGGGTGTGCGAGCGCATGGCTCTCCCTTCCCAGATGAGATCCATGACCACCAGACTGTTTTGGAAGGGGCGGAGGAGCCTGCTGAGTTTAGCTATTCTACAACAAAGAGTGCCAGGCCAGGGACAGAAAGAAAAAGAGCAAGCACAGCCTGACTCTTTAAAGAGAAGACTTTGGTGGGAGAAGGGATTTGTCGTGTTTAAGTGCTGTTGAATAAAATAAAAACCTAGACGGCATCAGAGATGTGGAATGGGATCAAGATGCTGAATGGGCTTTTGTCCCTACCTCTGAGTCTCTGTCTCTACGTACAAGCACCCACAGCTGAAGGTCTTTTGGATGAACAAGGCAGTCCTGGTGCTAGTTAGGGCTTGGCTTAAACAATATGGAAGTTCTTCCAGCTGTTTCTGGGAAACTTCAAACTGGGACTATGCTAGGAGATCAGAGCCCTACTGAGATTCTTAGCTCCTTGCTGAAATCTCGTAGGGTAACTTGTCATGTGGGATCAGTCAGTACTTGGACCTGGACCAGTAAACGGAGCCCACTCCATGTTACATTATGCTCTGAGGATGGTGACTAGAGCAGGGTTTGGTTTCCTGCTCGGTCACAGGCTTCTTGCCTCCCCAGGGCCAAGTGATTTAGCGACAGAGTCTCCAAAGTGTGTAGGTGCTTCCTACTGCAACTGGGAACCTGAATACAATTTAAGCAGAGCACCATGCTCCCTCTTGGTGCTGTTGTGGGGCTGCACAGAGGAATGGATGCTGAGATACTTGGAAGAGAGCCAGAGCTAGAATGACCTCCATTTACCCATTCCCCCCAAAATCAGTGAGTCTGATTTACAGTAGCTGTAATTCTGGCCCATCTCTGGTGTGACACACATATCAGAAGCCTCTGAGCAACATGCAGGAGGTGTTTATGAAAGGCTTGAGAAGTTTCCCATCTCCTGAGCATCTATATTCTGCTTGGCTCAGTTAGGGCTGAGCTCAGTGGAAGTGATTTCAGCAGGGGGTTTCCTGTTCCCCATAGCAGTGGCAGATAAGTAGCTTCAACGGTCCTGTCAAGCGTGGCACAGACAAGGATGAAACAGTTTCTATTCCAGAGCCAGTGAAATACAGGGCTCAGAATGAGACCCTTGTTTGTACTGGAGAATCCACAGCATTAAGGGCACCTCTATCATTTTAGGAGCAAGTAATTAGTCTTGATTTCCTGTGGGGAAGTGGTAGCCATGCTTAACAATTGCTTGTTGATTTGTCTTTCCTGGAGGCACAATTAGGACATTGAAACCCTTCTTGTGTCATACATTATGCAGGCGTAGGTTTATACTTCAGCTATTATCTCCCTGTGATTTACTGCAACCGTTTGATTTGAACACTTCTCTTTGTCTAAGTAGGTTGATTCAGTGAAGTTCAATGTCTGGGATATCGGAGGCCCAGCAAGCATGTCTACAGTCAATCAGTGTTTCTTCACAGACAAAGCATTGTACATAGTGGTATGGAACTTGGCACTAGGGGAAGAAGCTGTGGCAAACTTACAGTTCTGGTTGCTGAACATTGAGGTAAGAAGTCACTGGTGGACTCTGGGGTATCTGTTTATCAAGTAGTAGCTCAGCACACAGATACGTGATATTACAGATTCTTTTTGGTCTGCTTTTAAAAACTCCACAAGCTATGAATTTTGCATAGCTTTTGGAATTAATTTTCCATTATGCTGTAGGCGTATCACTATATTTAACAGTTTAAATTTATCATTTGCTTTGTTCTCCCTCACACACCTCAGAGAATGAAACAAAAGCTGATTTATAAACCCTTGCTAAGTAAGGCTGAACATACTTATTTTGGAATTAGTGTTTGACCACACTGTGCTCCGAGGAGGGTTTGAAGCATTTTCTTTCTTGTATGGGTTGGACACACATTAGTCTTGAGGTTATACTTTTAACACTTTAGATTCAGGTAAGCTAGAGAGTATCTCCCAGACAGCTCTCAGCTGAGACTCAGAGCTGCAGTGAATTCATTGGCTTTGATTGATTTTTATAATACCATGTTCATAATTTTTTGTAAATCTTTATTATTTAATATCTGTCTTAACATTACATACAAAAAAATGGGATCTAAGCTAGTGCCTCTCAAAAAAGAAGCATCTTGACATTACAAAAATATTAGCTTAATGGTCAGCAGCAATTAAAAACCCAAACTAGGTAACAAAGCCGAAAGCATAATTATGATATTTCAAAAATGTATGATGTGCCTGTGTCCTTAATACATCCCAACAAGCACGTAGTAGCATCAGAAAAGATACAGAGAAAGATAAACATTATGGTGAAAAGTATAGAAAAGTTTCTGAGTGCACAGTAATTAAATAGATTAGGCCTCTTCAGCTTGGGAAAGAGGCGAATGAGGAGGGCTGCATGTAGACTTACCGGAGTAAGGAGAAAACCACAAGGGAGTCTTTGTTCATGATCTTTTACAATAGAAGAATTAGGAGAGATCAAATGAAATAATGAGATGGTAGCTTTGAAACAAGCAATAGGAAGTATCCTAAACACAACAGTTAGCTAACCTGTGGAATTTATTGGAACTACAATGTGCTGTGGGTGTCAGAAGTTGAAAAAACACGCTAGTGGAAGAAAAATTCATCAAGTGCTATTAATTCAGAGATACTGTCTCATGCTCAGGAAGTTGGTGAGCTTCAGGCTGCTGGACAATGGGAGGACACACCAGGGAAAATCTCTACATGCTTACCCTGTGCTTATACTCTTCATTAGCCTCCAGGCAGAATATTTGGCCAAGTGAGCCCTTTGGTCTGACTTGGTACAGCCAGCACTCCTGTGTCTGCACCGGGTTTGTGTTTGGTGTCATTTAGTTTAAGAGATTTCAGTGGGCATCATAAGAGAGAAATGGATAGACTGGAAATAAGCATATGTTTCTGCATCTGAATATTATTCTGTGGTCAAAGTCATTTGGATTGGCAGGCTGATCCCTGCTTAAGCCTGTGCAATCCCATTGTATTTGGCAGCATGTTCCCTGAAATCTGGATACATTCCAGTGCTGTAATAGAATCGTGGAAGGGTTGGAAGAAATCATGAGATCATCTAATCCATTCCTTTGCACTGATTCAGGATTAAGTAGATTTAGACTTTTCTAGCAGTTTATCTCGCCTCTCCATATACCTCCAGTGAAAAAGTTTGTATAACTTCCCCAGATATCCATTCCAGAGTGTAACTAGGCTTTTTCAGGATATCAGAGTTAGATCTGGCTACAGGTTAAGCTAACTTCTCCTTTGTCTGGGCGGACATAGTTCCTATCATTTAGCTGACTCCTAGCAACTTAATACCACATGGCAACTCCCTTTATGTTAAGCCCTGATGTAATAAAACCAAACTGACAGTTTTGTGCTCTGCAGTAGCAGCAGATGATTAAGCCATATTCTGCAGGAGAACTTCTGTAATACCCAGAGCACTTGTTGCTGTTGTCAAGCTGCCACAACAGGTTGCCTCCATTTTATATATATATTCCATTTTATTAATGTATATGACTACCCCCGCTTAAATGTTATACTTTTCACCTGTCCTCACTGAATTTACCATGATGTAATCTGGACGAGATCATTGTCAGTGTTTTCTCTTACAGGCCAAAGCTCCAAATTCAGTGGTGTTAGTGGTAGGAACACACCTTGATTTAATTGAAACTAAATTCCGCGTTGAGAGGATAGCAACTCTGAGGGCATATGTCTTGGCTCTCTGTCGGTCTCCCTCTGGATCCAGAGCAACTGGCTTCCCAGATATCACATTCAAGCACCTGCAGTAAGTACTTGGGCCTTTATGAAGCTCAGTCACTCTATTTTATGTCACTTTAAACAATTTTGTAATACTTGATCTCCTTGGCAACGGAACTGATTTAAAGACTCGTCAGCATTGCATTTCATCTATTTTTGACTGAGATAATGTAGTATAATCAGAGAGAAGTTCAGTGTTGCTCAGGGGTCTGATCATGGGTCTGAGAGCTGGAAGCTCCAAAGTCATGACCTTGGCCAGCCTGTTTTAGTGCTCCTGCTCCACTCAGGTTTCTCACCATTAAATGGTCATACAGTTTATTAGTCACAAGGAGAGAAGGTACAGATTGAGTAACTAATGCTGCAAAGCTTGAGAGCATGACTGTTACAGGGTGGGTGCTGCGGGTTTTGTTAAGGGGAGGCCATGTAGGAACCTCTTGCTATCTGATGTGAGAATGTGGCAGTGTTGGCAGGGCAAAGAGTGGGTCAGCCCCCCGAGCCCCAGACAGTCCAAACCTGTGCCATCTGAGTTCAGTGGGTGTGATAATGGAGAGGTGGTGCTGTCTGGAAGATTGGTGTCAGTCAGGCCATGGAGTCTGATGCCACTCCTTCCCTTCAGCTGACAGAGAATGCCCTTGGGGAGAGGAGGCTTCTCCGGCTGGGAAGGAAGTGGGTCTGTCAGCCAAGGGAGTGCACAGCATGGGGGGAGCATGGATGCAGCAGGCTGGCACCAAACCGTGTGAAATCGCCAATGCCTGGGGCAAGAGCCGGTGGTGGCTGGCAAGTAAAGAAGGGTGCTGCAATGTCCCCAGCACTTTGCATCTGCTGCCTGGCAAAGTCATCAGGAGACCTCCCACACTCTGTTCTGCAGATGCAAGCGCTGCGTTGGGCATCCCTGCTGGCTCTTGTCTGTTAGGAGGAGTACCAGGGACCCGGTGTGAGGACAGAGACAGCCTGAGAAAGAGAAAGCTTTGTGCTTCGGTATCCTCAAGCCTCTTTTCCCATCACCACAGAGCATCCTAACATGATCTCAATCATTCTTTCTCAAGGGGACTTTCATCCTGCCACACATCCCGCATGTTCCCCTTCTTTATCTTCCTTTTCCCCCGCATTTCGTCCCAGTTGGACTTGAGCCTGATTTCGTATGTCCTCCCTCCTGTGCCTCTCCTTACACTCCATCGTCCACCCGATGGGGCTCCTCTGAGCAGCACTCCAGGCAGCTGGAGGAGTGTGAGGAGTGTGTGTTGTGAAAGCCTTGTGTGGGTGAGCCCAGAGTGCTTTTATCAAGCTGGTCCTCCAGCATCCCAGTGAGTGAACGATTCCCAGTGCCACTGATGGCTGATGTTTAAGATAAAGCATATTGCTTTAGAAAAGGATTTTCTGTCTGCCACAGTAACATGTGTAGGATCAGTTAGAAAGACCCTTTGTTGGGGAAAGTGGAAGAGAACCATTCTTACCCAGCCCACAAAAAGGCCAAAAATAGTAGGAGCTGGAAAGAGGGCAGGTTTTTAGCTGTTAAAGAGATGATGAAGACCAGCTTTTAGGATCTGAGCATCAGTTCCCAGATCACAGGATCCAGCTGAGCAAGGGCCAGAATGAGGGTGGGAAAAGGTGTCTGGTAGTCATCATCATGCCTCTTTGATCTGAGGCAGGGAGAACTGGACTCGTCTCCAGCGATTGGCAGAGCAGTGTTTTCCTCCTTCCTGCAGTTCCTTCCAGGACGTGTGCAGCACTGAAGGGAAAAAGGGTGATGACTTTGGCTGGTGTGCCAGGGAAGTCCCCAGAGGTTGTGGTGCATAGGGGACAGAAGAGCAGTGCACAGCAGATGAAGCAGGCAGAGCAGAGGATAGCATCATATATCTTTCCCAGGCTGCTGCTTATTTTTCTCCAAAGCTAAAAATGCTCACTGACAGCCTTCCTCCCATTCATCTGACACAGGAAATTTAAAATCACTGATAAGAGAAAGTGAGCCTGGAAAGGAAGCCAGTGTGCTGATAAAGATTGATAATCTTCACCCTTGCATGACTTTTGCAGTGAGCTCTCATGTAAGACTCTGGAAGGCCTCGATGGACTCCGACAGCTGATTTTTCATGTCACTTGCAACATGAAGGATGTTGGCAGCTCAATTTGCTCACAGAAACTTGCAGGGAGATTGGTGAGAACTGTTGCTTTCTAGTGGTGATCCTTACTAAAGGGGGGCTTTTTTGGGGCTTGGTTTTGGATTGGCTGTGTGGCTTTGGGAAACAATACCACTGTAAGATCCCTGTAAAGGGGAGATGACTTAGCCAGTTCATCTCCAGCAGAGTGATTGCTGTCTGATACTGATCCTGCTATTTTTCTCGTGTGGCTTGCAGATACCAAGAAGTTACCTTAGTCTTCAAGAAGCTGTCCTTGCAGAACAGCATAGAAGAAGTCAGAATGATGATGTACAGTATTTAACAGACAGACAAATAGAACTGATCATTGAGCAAACGCCTGGAAATGATATCAAAGACTATGAAGACTTGCAAACTGGTAGGTCAGAGCAGACCAGTAATTTCTTGGAAATCAATATGTGTGACCAATTGAAATATTCCATTAATAATAAAAATGGGGCAGGGGGGGAAGGCCACCAGATAATTGCTGTGCAAAAAAACAGAGAGCTCTACACCTGTATAGAGGTCACTTTGGAAATTGGTTAGATATAAAATTAGTAATGGGGCTTTGGGGACAGGGCTGGGAAGTTTCTAGGATGGTCTGAGGCTACTAATTTTTTTAAATTTTTTTTTTCAACAAGCTTTGTCTGATTTTATTTCTGCTCTGTGAAGAATGAGGGTTGCCATAGTTTCAAGGCTGTCTTCTCTGTAGGGCCTCAGTCCTGTGACCTTTATGGAGGCATTGCTCTGCAGGGCCAGGGAGAGCCCTTCCCTGTGAGGATGGCAGGAGGAGGGTAAAAGGGAGGTGTGATGGGGACAGAAATACTGACTGTAAAGTAGTGAGATGCGGATTTTACAAGTGAAGTGCCAGATAGCAGCACACCGCAGATAAATGCTATTCTTTTGGCTTGGCTACATGCTGGCTCTATCTAGTATGCATAAAACTGCACAGACTGCCTCATAATCTTATTCACCTGCACTGTGGTTTCCTAATGCTGGTCTATTGCTAATCTACAGTTCTTTATTTTTTGCAGCGATTAATTTTCTCATAGAAACGGGTACACTACTGCACTTCCCAGACACGAGCCATGGCCTTAGAAACCTCTACTTCCTTGACCCTGTCTGGCTCTCAGAGTGTCTACAGAGGATTTTCAATATCAAGAGCTCCAAGTCTGTAGCTAAGAATGGAGTCATCAGAGCAGAGGATCTCAGGATGCTGCTGGTTGGGACGGGCTTCACTGAGCAAACTGAAGAGCAGTACTTCCAGTTCTTGGCCAAGTTTGAAATTGCACTGCCTGTGGCCAATAACAGGTATGTTGATAATAAGAAAGGCTTAGCCAGGCTGGAGAAAAATGGCCGTTTAATCAGTGAATATTAACAGGCTTTGTCACTATAGCAGTTGTCTTGACAAGGATCTTGCTATGAGAAAATATTTGAGTCCATTAAACAGTGTAATGGAAGGCACCCATCCATTTGGGCTGTATTTCCTGGCATCACCATCCTTTGGTCCAAATATGCTAGTTTGAAAACTTTCCAGAGCAGGTCTTTGGAACTCGGGGCATTGAGGCTGGCGACAAGCTCAACCACCAGCACAGAGGGGCAGTGACACCACCAGGGATGTGGCAATGAGCAGGTGGAAGCTGTAAGCACTCAGCCGGCACAGCTGCAGCTGAGAGAGGATGTGAGGCTCATGGCTGCCGGGCCTGAAATATAGATGGGCTGGAGTTGTCTGTTTCCAGTGAAAGATCCTCACTCCAGAGTATGGCAGAAAACTTTGGGTAATTGGTAATTATGTCAGCCCTGAAAGTAGTAGTATTTTATTTCTAGTGAAATCAGGAAAGTGTAGCTTCAGTAGCAATGTGATTTTCTTAATTTTCAGCCTCAATAGGTGTTGATCAATAGTTTTCCTAGAAATGGTCTAGGAAACCTCATTCTCTTTAAATGTTAATGAGTCTTCCTCCCTCCTGCCCCCCCCCGCCCCCATCTCTCTTCCTCTGGGCAGAGTTCCCTGCTATTTTTCTCTCTCCCATCTGCTTGGCGACAGCCTGTTGTTGCGTTAACGGTGAAACCATAGTTGTATTGCACTTTTGATGTGGCATTTGCATTTCACTTCCTTGCCCTTCCAGGACAGCACGGCTGCATCGCCCTGAGCCTCTTGGGAGCTCTGAATGCCAGCACAAGTGCAGCATTCTCTGTGCTGTCATTATGCCTGTCACTTATCCAGTCCCGGATGCCAACAAATTTTCTCAGGCTTAACGCAGATAAAGCAGTAATGTTTCTGCTTAGTCCAAAATGCCTTTTGGACTCCTTGTCACTATCTGCCATTTTTCTCCAAGGCAATTACATTGTCTGTGCCTTGGGAACAAGGAAACTGCTTTTTCATGGCCTGCCCAATCTTTTTTAGAGCGATCCAAGCCACATTAGCAGAATATTCTTCCCACTGATGGACTGTAGCTATAGCAGGTTGGATTAATTTAATGTACTAGCCAGACACAGAGCAGTTATTTGTTACTGTGCTTCTGCAATTATTGTCTAGATTGCCAGATACGGTTTCTGTGCAGTCAGTAGAGAAAGCAGCTGCCAGTTTCTGTTCTGAAAGGGTGGATAGGGGCATGTTTCACATATTTTCAAAATTTGCATTGGCTGTTGTTCAAGAGCATCGAATCACCATCTGTATTATAATCCACTATATAGTTGTGGTCCAGAAGGGCCTCACTGGCCTTCTTATACTCCTAGACCTTTTCTTGGATGTGCTGAGGAAAATTTATTGGCTGTCATACAGTGCATCCACTACCTTTATAGAGCAAGAACTTTCAGTTTGATGCACTCCACTTTTCTGCCTAAGGTGCATGTAATTTAGCTTTGTTCTGCTTGTTAAAATAGGGTTGAAAGTATGACCATTCTTACTGTAATTTATAAGTGAAGAGAAATTTTTATCAGTTTTACATTCCAAAGATGTTTCATGGAACGGATAATTTAATCATGTAAAATGTCATCAGATGTTATGGACTGTGACATATGGAGAGAGCTGTTGTCTAGTGATGGCTGGTTTTTCTGAGCTGATATTTCATGTTTTACAGAATACTGCAGCTGCTACAGAGAAAACATGATAGGCTTAAAGCATTGGATTTAGACTCAGCATTAGTTCTAGTTGTGTGTCTAGTCCCTGCCACCGTTATGTTGGTCAAGTCACTTGGCCATTTGCATCTTTGCTGTTGTTATGCCTGTCAATGATGAGCCCCAGATGCCGACACATTTTCTCAGGCTCAACGCTGATAAAACAGCAGTGTTTCTGCTTATAAGCAAATAAGATTTTTGATCGTATAGGCATTTTGGAATGTATTTGGTACATAACAGTATCGCTGTCATGAGATTTATTGGCAGGTATTGAAAGCCGTAAACTCAACAGTTTTCAAAACAGTTCTAGTCTTCCAAAAAGTTTTAGCTTCCCAAATACTGAAGATCAGAACAAAGGAATAATCTGTGCTTACTGGGAGATCTGAAAATAATTTGAAAACTTCATGGTCCTCTATACCAGTGTAGCTCTGTTACTTCTGACTGGTCAGACTTGGATAGCACTGAGTCTCCTCCACACTTGGGCAAAGAACCTAATACCCTGATTGCAGGAGGAGACTGAGCAAGACAAGTGATAGCTCTGCTGGCATGAGTCTGGCAAAGTGAGCTCTTGCCCTAGGAGTTTGTCAGGGCTGTAGTAGGGAATCCATCAGCTGCAGTATGGTACAGCAGGAAACCCTGTAATGTTGACCCATAAGATGCTCTCATTCTGGAACTGGGATCAGAGCCAGAGCAGTCCAGTCCCTGCAGCCTGTAACTGCCTCATTGCCACCTCCCATGACACCTCCTCTCCCCACCTTCTGGGCTTACTGAAGCTGAGCTGCTGTAGGTTGTTTTTGCATTTATCTTCTGTTCGACATAGGAGCACAGCTGTAATTCTCTGCTTACTACCAGGGCAGAGTAGTAAAGATACCAAAAACATAAGTTCCAACATCACAGCTGTTTTAATGACTCTTATATTTTAATGCATTTAATTTGAGATTACACAAATGTCCTGCTCATTACGTCAATTTTAGTCCTATCCAATAGCCCTGGCTGAATTATGTAATGTCTGTTTTGCCTCTGCTTGCTTCCATAGTGTAAATGAATTTCTCCATGTATTGCTGCAGCACCTTTACTCTAAAAGCTTTTTTATATGCAGTAGGCTGTGCCATTAAAAATCTCTTTGGAGACTGAATCGCCTTATTATCCAGTAACAATGTACTCACTGTTACAAGCTGTAGCTAAAATTTGAGCTGTTGAATTTGATGTGTTTCAGCTACCTCCTCCCTCATCTGCTTCCTACCAAGCCAGCGTTAGATATCCACGGGCTCTGCCACCAGACCACAAACACAGTCCAAAGGGTCTTCAAGATGAGTTTTGTCCCAGTTGGCTTTTGGCAAAGATTCATAGCCCGAATGTTAATTAGCCTGGCCGAGATGGACCTCCAGGTAGGTTACTGTATCTCTGCAAGCAAAAGATGACAGCTAAAGTTGTTGTTAAATATAAGTGCTAGTGGGTGTCTCTTCACATCCAGCTTGCTTCAGTCACAAACGTCAATAACATTATTTGAGTAAATAGGGAGAGATGAGACTGTGCAATCAAAATCCGATTCTGTTTTCACAGTAGGTGTCATTTAGAACAACAAATTGACACTGGGGAAGAAAGCCTGCGTTCTCCATGGCCTCTTTACAACATGATTCCCTGGAAGGTCTCAGTACCTCCAGCATCTTCCAATTACAAGTAATTGGAATTCTGCCTGCGGCTCTTGTCTATGACTGTTCCACTGGGCCAGACTCTGCTCACGTCGTTTGCCAGAGGAGATCTGGAGTAGCTCCACCAAAGTCAGCTATCTGAATCTATATAGGTTTAAATGAGAAAAAAATTACAGGACTGTTGCCTTAATGGGATAATGAGTGCAAGCAGGCACCCTATTAGTGCAAGTGGTATGCATATCATTAGTGTTTGTAAGGTTCTGAAAGCTAAGTGAATTTTGATGTTGTTACAGACATATTTGCAGCAGCTTATATCTGAAAACATAGCCCTGCTGGAAACCATAATAAATACCTGCAAAATATTTTTAGTACTACTGTGGTATCTTCTTAACAGCTGTCCATTTAAACTGTGTTCTGTCATTGATGTACAGAACATGGAAAACATGATACCTGTTTTTGGAAGGTCCTCTGTGTTCCAGGCTTCTCAAACCATGTAATAACTTTACCTGTTTTAACAGGCTGTCTTGGCAACCCCTTGCTTACATCCTCATGGGCACTACATAACACTAGAGCACCTTTGCTAGGGACCTCATCCAGTCCTCACTGAAGTGAATGGAAAGGATCCCAGGCGTCAGACCCGTCTGCAGACAAATAAGCATTGGAGCAATGAGTACAGTGGAGTTCTGCAGACTAAGTCTTTGGTTTTAAAACAAAAATACATTTTGCTCTAAGTGCTGGTTTGAAGTGTCTTGGAGAAAAGCCATCTTCCTCCCACTGAAACAAGTGGAAAAGTTAACTCTCTACATTGAGGGCAGACTTAATCATTCACTAGAACATTTAGCTCTTCTTTAGGTTTATAAGACTTTTGCAAATGCAGAATTCGTATAACAAATGTCACAGTTACAGAATTAACTTTGTTCACTGATATGAAATTGTTCCTTTTTGAGTGGCATGAAAAATACTTCAGTTGCTGCAAAACCAATTTTACTGCATGCATTTTCATTCCATTGCAAAATTTTTTTATGAGCACAAGTTGCTCTTTAATGGAAAAGGTATGATAGCACCTGTGAAGGCCAAAAAAAGAAGTCATCTTATTGCTTGATTAAAACAACATCCTTATGAGAAATTTCAATAATTTAATGATTTTCATGCTTTTTTGCTTGTTTCAGCTTTTTGAAAACAAGAAGAACACCAAGACAAGAAACAAAAAGGTGACCATCTACAGCTTCACAGGCACCCAGAGGAACCGCTGCAGCACGTTCCGAGTCAAAAGGACTCACACTGTTTACTGGCAGGAAGGTCTGTTCGTTACCTTTGATGGAGGCTATCTTAGGTAATTTGTGTTCATAATGCAGCATGCTTGACAGGGGACTAATAGAGTGTACGAAACACATCATCTGAATGGAGATGAATGGGCCTGACTCATGCTATATGCTCACTCATCAGTAGAAGAGGAGGCTCTTCTAATAGACATAACTCATCTGGTAACAACTGGTGACAAAAATGATGAATAACTGATTGTTTGGCAGTTCTGAATATTATCAACCTTATGTGTTATTGCAGCCACAAATTTAAAGAGGTCTGAAAACAGAAAGCGATATTCAGACCAGAACTCTTTGCCAGCGTAAATTCATGCATTTTCACATGCAGAGATTTCCCTACGTCAGTGAGTTTTCCACTGAATCCTAAAACTTCACCACTGTGTGGCAGTAATCCAGATCAATGGAGGTGCTTCTGTGCTATCAGACTGCATGCGACAGGGACTATGGCTAACTGGTTTAAGCTGGCCAAGGCAGAGTGTCTGCTGGCTGCAAGCCTGCATAAGACCTGTTGTCCATGTTCTTTCATAAATGCAGAGAGTAGGCAGCCACTTAAGACTTTCATCTTTGTAGTATCTGCAGATGCATTTGCTCTTCTAGTCCCTGGCAAGGTAGGGAGGAACCACTGGTGCTGTTGCATGGTTGGAGACCAGAAGGGCACAGTGACTTTCCTGAGTTCATCTAGGCAGTCCGCGCTGAGTAGAGACTTGGAACCAGACATTGCAAATCACAAGCTGGGATCCTTAATTCTGGACCATGGTGGTGATCATACTCTTATCTCCCCATGTACTTCACTGAGTTACAGAACTCAGCTCTTTGTATTAAAAGGGGGGGGGGGGGGTTGGGGGGGGGGGAGATTTGCACAAAAATTGTTAAGTCCATAAACTTTTCCAAGCAGTTATTTTAAGTTTTTTTATTATTATTATTATTATTATTATTATTATTATGCCACTGGAGTTTTGTTACCAATTTTTAAAACTACTGACCCTCCATCATTCTGTATGGGGCATTTCTGTCAAAACTCTCCATCATACTCAGTCCACTTAGGCCAGAGTTTTCTCTGGGTCTGGCCTTCTGTAGCATTTACCCGTTGTGAGCAACTGACATTTCTGTGCAAGAATTCTCTCCTGAAAGTCATTTGCAGAACAGACTGAATTGAAAATCATCCTCAAAGCTAGATTGCTTTTTATTTTGATTACTTAAGAACTACGTGTTATTGTGTAACTCAGGTTTCCTGTGCGAAAGAAAGTTTGTTGACACTGATACTTCACAAAAGCTTCATGCGGCTGTCTTTTGGCTCTCTTACGCAGTGTCGAGTCTTCTGATGTGAACTGGAAAAAGAAAAAAAGTGGTGGAATTAAAATCGTTTGCCAGTCAGAAGTAAGAGACTTTTCAGCAATGGCATTCATAACAGATCATGTCAACTCTTTGATAGACCAGTGGTTTCCTGGTAAGAGAACTGCTGTAATTTTCTGTGCATTATTACATCTTTTTAATAGAAGGTTCTTTGACAGCTCCCCAGGTGCACAATATTGCATGTTAATTGGAGAGCCCTCAGGCTCTGACAGGCTCAAGCCAATAAAGTTTGAGAAAAGTTGATAACCTGCAGACAGATCAAGAATATTTGCCAGCACACCTTGGTCTAGACATTGTGTCTTTCAGTGTGTCAGTCACCGCAAGCACACATGAAACATTACAGTTCAAACAGGACCTGCTTCCATAGGATTTCAAGAGACTCTTCCAGTGCTCGTAGCAGGGACAGGATTTGGCGCAAACTCCTTGGCACTGTCCCTTGATGGCAGAACTCGTTTTGGCATCAGCTGGGATCAGCATTTGCCCACCGTTTCTAACACCCTGTAATTTATAAAATTGTGATGGGAGAGGCATGAGAGAATATGATACCAAGGATTCTGTGCCAAGGTAACTTCCTTGACTCCAGCAGTTGTTTTTCCTCTGATCAGCACAGATCCTGCTGTTACCCAGCAGGCTGTTTGCAACCCCAATACACGTTGTTTGAAACCAAAACAAAATCTGAAGTGTTCTTTGTCATCCCACACTGGTCTAGAAAGCACTGCCAAAATCTCTTAATTGGAGGCTCTCTGGAGGAAACAGTTGTGCACTCTCACATATTCATGTTCTGCATATTATGGAGATAAAAGGCGATTTTATTTGCCTTTGGATTAAAATAATGATAACATTAATCCCTGAAGCTTGAGAAGAGTCACGACTTCAAAGGCTATGGCCTGCATTCATCCTGCCTAATTGTGGGCAGTTAATGGAGCCTGTCACCACAAAATCCATCTGTAGTCAGCGGGAGATGTGTGAACCTCCCAGAGGTTTAGTCTTGGTAGAATCCATGTTTCCCCCAGAGGGGCTGAAAACCTTGCCTGTGAGGGAGCCCACAGGTGACCATGTTCCTATCTTGAGTGCTGCAGGTGGGTGCTTACTCCTAGCCTGCACCTGAAGCACCGAGCCTGAGCGCAGCATGCCATGCGTCTGAGTCCACTCCCATTCCCGTTTCCCATGCCTGCTCTCCATCTGAAGCCATCTGGCAGCTTGCAGTCTGCGAAACAGATGTGGCTGGGGTTCCTGAGCAGCCTCACAGCTGCCATCCTTCTACTGCATGGTCATGCTCTTTAGTATATGCGCTGATCCCTGTATGCAGTTCACACAGAGTCACCCAGCAAGTAGGAGGTTCTCTCCAATGCTTTAGTCCTATACTTCTAATTTCTACTGGTCCTGAATATATTTTCTTCACAAGCCTGTGACCAAAGCAGAGTAGCTGTTAAGTTATGTCAACAGTCCTGTCTTCTCAGTACTGTCCCTGCTATCTGTATATACTTTGCAAAAAGCTGTTTTCTTATTCCAGTCAATACACTGCAGTAAACTGCTACTTTCATGCGTGTGACCATTTTCAGCCAGTGGATCCAGGTAGTGACTGTAGATATTTGGATGCACTAGGAACTGTCGTTCTTTCTCAGTTTATGTGAGTTGTGTTGTTTTCTCTTTGCTTGCTTGCTTTGAAGCACTCACAGCCACTGAGAGTGATGGCACGTTGCTGATGGAGCAGTATGTGCCCTGCCACATCTGTGCAGCTTCCAAGCCGGAGGATAATGAGTGTGGTGAGAAGGCGGAGGACACGCAGTACTTTAACATGGAGGACTGTGTCCTGACTGCCATTGAACTGGACTACATTGCATGTCCTAACCACCCTGACATCCCTGTTTCTCTCCAAGAGCTGGTCCCAGAGCTTTTCATGACCGATTTTCCTGCCAGGTAATGTTATTTGATAGCCTTTGGTTAAGTTTCAGTCTACCTATATAATTTGGTTTCCTAAGTCACCTCTGCTAGAGGAACATACTGTCCCCAGGAAACAAATTCATCTGCTCTCAAACCCAGCTCTGGCAATTCATCCTAAACTGCACTCCTGGTGGTCAGCACACTTGCTTGGGTCAGCACACAGCGATTATCTAAGTCATCACTTTGGGGGGTCCTTTGAGATCACTGTGGTGCATTGTGAAAGTCCCTTTTTAAAGCCGCAGCTGTCCTGCATTGCCGAGTACTCTGGCCAGAGCTTTCTGTAGTTGGAGTCTTTCTGGGATCCCAGAAAGGAGATTTTAATATGGCAAAACCAAAAGGAAGTGCTGCTGCATCACAAGATTGGCTCTGAAATCGCTTTTAGTTTTGAAGAGCCTGTAGGTGAGTGAATTTATATAGACACCACTAGAGAATTCACATTGAGTCAAGGCTCCTGCTTGGCTGAGGGCTGTTGGATGTGTGGCAGTTCTGAACAGCTGAAACAGCTCTTTCCCTACCCATAGCAGCACTGCCAAATCTTTAAGCTGTTTAACTGCATTTCCAGATGGGTTCTGTCTTATACCCCTTTTTACTTAGTGTGTAGAGCAAGAGACCTCCTGACAGCAGGCAGGACAGGAGACCCACATCCCTTTCAGTTCACACTCTCTCAGACCTTTCTGTGCCCGATGCAGAGCCATGAGACATCTAGACCAAACTGTGTCCTGTTGGCTGCTGTCAGAGCTTTCTGTGCTCCCACTGGCCCCTGTTCCTTTCTTAGGGTCATTTTACTGGGCAAACAACCCACCGGCTCATCACGACAGCCCTCCTCGCAGTGCTATCTCCTAGAGATTTATTTGACGGGTGAGAGGCGAATGGAGATGTTTGAAGTGTGAACAGCTGTAAAAGTAGTCTCTGGAAGAGTGGGGAAATGATGAATTGCAGCCTGGGAACAGTAAGCTGATTTGACTAATCAGGTTTCAGAGTGTGGGGCTGTTCATAAACATTCTGTCCTGCTTCAGCAGAGAAAAGATGAACAGGAGGTAAACGAAGCAAAAAAATCATTAATACAGATAAATGGTACAAATATCTGTACCTGTGTCATCTGCTTGGAAAAGGAGCTTATGTGCTTTCCAGATCTGTTTGATTCTTGTGGGATAAATTAGTAAAAAGCCTTTTTTGCTTATTTGCCAAAGTTACTTTTTTCTGCGAGAAATCTGTTGTACAATACGAGCCACCATAGAGTACATTGAGATGACCAAGGTAGTTTAGGTGATCCAGTCCTCTCAGTAGATAAGACAAGAACCTATTAGGGATTTGTGAAAATGGAAATCACATTAAAAACATGAATTTACAATGTCTTTGAAACTTTTAATTACAAAGCCCCAATCTCTTTTTGGCAGACTGTTCCTGGAAAATAGCAAACTGGAATGCAGTGAAAATGAAAACAACGTTCTTGGCCAGGGTGGAAGTGGGACCATTATATATCGGGCACGATACCAAGGAAAACCAGTGGCTGTGAAGAGATTTCAGATTAAAAAATGCAAGGGTTCTCCCACTTCAGCTGCAGGTACAGTGTACAGAATCGGTGTCAGGAATCGGCTCTTGCAGTCTGCGATCCGAAGCTAAGACCAAAGAGCCTTCGCTCTCCGAAGTGCTGGCAGCACCTGTTTAAATACAGCTTTGAAATATAGAGCAAAATTGATGTGTTTCCATGGAGGAAGAGGCTGCATCTTAAAGAGTCCTTCATGAAAGCATTTGTAGCGTTGAAGGTCATTGACACTGCAGGAAGCTTCTCTCCTGCAGGTCAATGGGTGGACTCATAGGTTGCCAATGCAGAGCCCTTGATTGGGGTGGGAGGCAAGATTTCATCACCTGTTCCCAAGCTATTTGGCAATAAGTGTGGATTTGCTTGGGTTTGCACTAAGGACTTGTGGGTCTCCACCTTTGAATAAGTCTTTTACTCCATCTGTGCTAGTAGCTACAGAAAGAAAATTGGAGATCCTTCTCAGCCTGCCAGCTCCTCCAGGCAGGGACAGGCTCTCATACTGCACATGCTGTCTGTCAAGCCCAGGTTTCCAGCAGAGCCTCAGTCCATGGATAAAGGAAAGGGGAAAGTGCCTCATTTTCTTCATTTTTGTCAGGGAAGGATGCAGTGAACCCCTAAGCTGTGGAGGGGGCCAGCTGCTGTCCCAGTGACAAATAACCTTTGGAAAGACCAGACCTGTCTGAGCAGCCTGTGGTGTCCCTTGGCAGAAGGACAGTTGCTGTGAAGGGTCCCTCTTCTGGCAGGGCAGCCAGGAAAGGGTAGGGAAGACTCCTTCTGCCAAAGGGTCTGCAATGTGACACTGACACCCAGAGAGTCCCTGCTTTAAAAAGCACAGCACGAGTTTTCCAAAATCATCCAGGTGATATATGAGAACAGTGTGTGCTAGACATACTCAAGGTTGGTGTTAAAGGACCAAGGGAGCACTTACTTCCTGAGGCAGCCGTATGTATCCTGCTTATAGCCAATGTCTGTTAGTGGCTCATGCATCAACATGAGGATGCAGCTTAAAGCCTTGCTGTTTGGCATAAGCCCACAAGCTGCCTTCCTCCTGCAGCATTTGCTCAGCACCTTCCAAAGAGTTTCTGACTTGGTTTCTCAGCTGGGAAGTGAGAAGGGGTTTGTGTGTCTTGCCAGATACGATGCTGAAACACCTGAGAGCCATGGATGCCATGAAGAACTTCTCCGAGTTTCGCCAGGAGGCCAGCATGCTCCACTCACTGCAACACCCCTGCATCGTCTCCCTCATTGGCATCAGCATCCATCCTCTCTGCTTTGCCCTAGAGCTGGCCCCTCTGGGCAGCCTCACCACTGTATTGTCTGAAAACTCCAAAGGTAAAAGCAGGGTCTCCCTCCTGGGAGAGCTCACTCTCCAAGTCATGGTAGTGACAAATGGTCAGCAACATTTAAATTACTGCTTGATTTACTGAAGGGGATTTTTTTGCAGACTAGCGGAAGTGGGAGGGATGGAATTGCTCTTAAACTGTGCCTTTGGGAACCTAGTAGAAATTGATGCTCAGGATTTTCAAAACTACTTTGGAGACCTGGATTTTCAATTTCTCTGCAAATTAATAGGAAGTGCATCTCACTTCACAGTAATCCTGTGTTCTTTCCCCTGCAGATGGGTGTCTGGCACCATAAATTCTCTCATAATTATCTGTATTTCTGTCACTGTCAAATGAATGACGCTAATTCCAAGAGAGGTTGAGGCCATCTGACCCTCTTGGCACCTTGGCTTTGTGTCAACTTTCAGTCAAATGCTAATTCTCACCAGAAGATTTAGGGGTCTAGAAGTGGAGGGGTTTAAAAAAAGAATCTAATAGAACTGTCAGACGTGTATAGTAACACGAACAGTGTCATTTCAAATCGTGGCATTGAATGATGTTTTAAAAGGTTGTTAGTTATTGCTCTGGAGTTTAAAAGAAAAAGAGAAAGGGAAAAAAAAAAAAAGCAGTTACTGTAATTACAAGAACTGAAGACAGGCTGTTCCTTTGTGCCAGGGTCTTCCTTTGTGCCGCTGGGACACATGCTGACACACAAAGTAGCGTATCAGATTGTAACAGGCCTTGCCTACCTGCATAAGAAGAACATCATCTTCTGCGACCTGAAGTCAGACAATATTTTGGTGTGGTCCCTGGACATCAAAGAGCACATCAATATCAAACTCTCCGACTACGGAATCTCCCGGCAGTCTTTCCACGAAGGTGCGCTTGGCGTGGAAGGCACACCAGGCTACCAAGCTCCTGAGATCAGGCCTCGCATAGTCTACGATGAGAAGGTAACTGTGGTGTATCTGTGGGCGCAGCTGCTGCGTGACAGTGGTGGGTGGCTGTCTTCATGCATGGGGCTGAGTTCCCTTATACACGTATGATGTGCAGCACTAGCTTTCCCACCACAGCCTTCCTTGCTCTCCTCTCCACCCACTAATGGAGGTTTGCCCTGTTTTTTTCTCTCTGTTTCTGGCTCTAGGTTGACATGTTCTCATATGGGATGGTCCTCTATGAACTGCTGTCTGGTCAGCGGCCTGTGCTGGGACAACACCAGCTCCAGATTGCAAAGAAGCTCTCTAAAGGGATCCGTCCTGTTCTCGGGCAGCCAGAAGAGGTGCAGCTATATAGGATGCAGGCACTCATGATGGAGTGTTGGGACACTAAGCCAGAAAAGGTACAAGACAACCCTCATGACCAGTGTTTTCTGATCATATAGCTACAGGGATCTGGCAGCTCACTCTCAGTACAGCAGAACAGCTCCATTGCCCATTTACCCCTCCTGCTGATACGGCCCAGAACTTCTGTTGACTTAAATGAGAGTTTTGTGAATGAAGCTATGGCAGATTGGTGGTCTTAGACATCTGTGGTGACATGAAGGTCCCTTGATGTCAATGGCAGTTAAGCTATTGTTTTCACTAGGGCAAGACATTACCCATAATTTCTAAAAACAGCTACACTATCATGCTGTGACTGTAACTGCAAAGACTTCTAAAACCCCGAGATTATAAAAGGCAGTACGAGGAAGAAAAGGGTTCAAAGTACGAGAAGAAGATTATGCTGCGTTACATTTTTCATTAATTACAAGTTGGTGTTTCAGAGTTGCTGTCCTCCAAACAGATGTCAGCTTGACTCACAAACAGCTAGACACTATCATGACAGTGGGTCAGTTTCCAAAATTCATACACCTGAAGAAATTAATAAGATATGTAAGAGAAACACAGACCAAACCATGGAAGTACAGAAGAGGTTTGGCTTCGGTGTCTGGTGTATGGAGGATGCTAAGAACCAACCAGGTGGGATTTATAAGGAGAATTTGGTGTGGATTAGAGAAAGTAGCAGAAGCATTTATTAAAGAAGTCCTACTTCTTGGCTCTCTAGCTTTAAGAAATAATAATAATAATAATAATAATTATTATTATTATTATTATTATTATTCTTTTATTCCGTCTGGAACTCCAGCTGTCCTTTGCGACATATGTCTTTCTCTTTTCCTTTCCCCACAGCGTCCACTGGCCATTTCTGTGGTAGGACAGATGAAAGATCCTACCTTTGCAACATTTATGTACCTGCTATCCTGTGGGAAACAGTCTTCCTTCTTCTGCTCTCA
The DNA here is from genome assembly GCF_026419915.1 of Harpia harpyja. Taxonomy (NCBI): domain Eukaryota; kingdom Metazoa; phylum Chordata; class Aves; order Accipitriformes; family Accipitridae; genus Harpia; species Harpia harpyja. The sequence goes on along the minus strand of NC_068953.1, from coordinate 19,103,808 downwards.
AGGACAGGAGTACACTGTGGTGTTCTGGGATGGGAAGGAAGACACCAGGTGAGATGGCTCATATTAGTAATTCTTTCTTCTTTTCTTTTTTCTTTTTCTTTCCATCTTTATCCTTTCTTTTAAGGATTCTTAAAAATCCTTCAGCGTCTTCACTTATGCCTCTGGGAGGGAGGTAAAGAAGGTGAAAGTGAATTTGGGTGAATGCCAAGGATACGGTGAACACTGTTTTCCCAAGCTCTTTTAATTGGGAACAGTGGTTGCTTTATAAAGGATATTTAATGAGCTTAACTCTGCTTCAGTTAATATGAGGAGAAGATTAGGGCAGTGTAATGATTCATACACACAGGATGAAGCATTTGCACATGAGAACAGACATGTTCTGCCTTTCCTAATGAGGCCATTTAACACTAAACCTTTCCTAATTGAGACTGCAGTTCCATCTCTGTTCTGCAAAGCAATTAAGCACATGCTTAAATCCTATTGAAATCATCAGGAGTTAACCACATGCCTGAAGCTGTGTGTGCATCCAAGTGTATACTGCCAGTAAAATGTGTGCTATACTGAATAGGCATGTGCTTTAAATGTTATTAAATTGTGACTGAGATGATGGTATTTTGCTCAGCCACATGTGACCCATGGCTAGTTAGGTTTATTTTTATGGATGTTACTGATTTTTATAGCCCCAATCTTATTTGGAAACATTCGCAAACTGATCTGAATTTTATATTAATGTGTTCATTATTTGTAACCATTAACCTAATAGGAAAGGTACGTGATTTGTTCATGAATGATTTGCTTTGCTATTTGTGGTGCCTGGTCAGTCGTTCAGTGCAGACAGTATAACTATTCCTGCTAAAACTGGTGAAACACATGGGACTCACAGATGTATTTTGAATGCATGGATGTTGTCCAAATATTCACAGCAATATATCTCAGTGAATCTGCTTCCTGACTGGACAATCCACTTGCTGGAGACTGCTGAATAGCAAATTACTTATACGTGACAGATTTCAGGGTGTGTAATTGCTTGTGCCACAGTTGGTAAAACATCTGGGGCTCACAGATGTGGTTGTGAATATCCAGTTATTGTTCAAACACCCAAACCCAGTAAACTTCCCCAAACCCCAAACAAACAAAACTGTTTTAGTTACAAAAATATTAATTAGTCATATTTATAAATTATTTTATCAGATTACAGATCTTTGCTCTTATTTGGAAGAATCACGTTCTTCTGTTTATATACTAGAATAAGTAATGAAGCCAGATAATACTGAGGCAGTGGACTTGGAGAATGAGCACATATTCTCTTGAGAACCTAATGGGCAAGATGGCTAAGACCTCCCAGCTATTAATTACTGCTATTCAGCTGGAGCTATTTGTCTCACAGCTGTATTATAGTAACAGACCATGTTAAGTTCTCCTAATCCATTTCCATGCAAAGTCAGATAGCTGAGTTTAAATTTTCACAGAAGCAGTTGCATATCTGCCCCCTGAGGAAGAGCTGTGGCACATCTGTATTTCTCTTCCTTTACAAAGACCATTTGGAGAGGTAGAGAGCCTTGCAGCATCATCCACATCTGGACAGTCATGTTACACCGTGGCCAAAAGTGCCGAGTGCCGTCCTGTAGCAGTTTGCAGGCTGAATGTTGGCTATAGGAAATTCTTATTTGCTCCTTTCAGAAACTACACAGTGGTGAATCCAGAGAAAGGAGTCATAGAAGTGGAGAGGATGAGCTGCCCGGGAATGAAGCTATGCTGCCAACTAAAATTTCAGAATGCCCTCTGGACTGCCACTGAGGTGAGTGTTGTCTGCACTTCAGTGCCCCAGTCAAGAGGGGCCTCGTTAGAAGAGACAAAAATGAAGAGAAAGAGCCTATTAAATTAGTAAAGCTGAGAGTGTTTGAGACAATGGGCGTCTCAGATGAGCAGTGTGACTGCATCTGCTGTCTCCGGGTGTATTGTTTCTACCTGTTACATAGCTGATATCTAGATCAAAATCGTGCCTCCTGGTGTTCAAAGCAATCGTGGGAACCTCGGCTTTCCAAGGCGAAACTCTCCAGATTGTAGCGTATCTGTACCCAGGGTTTCTTCTGGGAAATGGCCTTATCTGTAAGCGATAAAGGGAAGCAGTGAAAGAAACCATGCGTTTAAGGGTGGGGTTTTGAAAGAGGCCTGAGGGATTTGAAAGTTGGTGGGAAATGGGTACCCAAGTTTTGTGTTCACTGTGGAAAACTGTAGCTAAAAAGATAAGAGTGAGAGAGCATGGCTCATTTATTCCTCAGAGCCCCTGTCCGCCCATCAAAAAGGGCTGTGTTAAGTGTCAGCCAGTTGTGACACAGTCGTTTGACACAAAACAAACAAAAAATAGCTGAGGCAAATTGAAACATTCCTGAAGTTCAGTGTTTCAGAGTGGGGAAAAAAGGCCACACTTGCTGAATAAATAATTTGTGTTGGTTAATTGTGTTGGTTAATTCACTCCACCCTAGTATGGATGCTGTAACTGAGTGAGAATATAGATCTTTTTTCCCTGATAGGAAAATAAGATATTTTGTCTCTTTTTGTTCCCAAATAGAGGTAAAGTTCAAATATTTCTATTTTTTTCATAACAAGAAGTATAGAAAAATTAAAATTAAAAAATCTTAAAGCATTGTGTTTCCACCTTTTTGATCAAAATGAAATGTGTTGCTATTCCCCAAACTGGGTGCTCTGTCAGTTTAGTAGATTTATGAGGTGTAGAGCAGGTGTAATTCCACATACAATGTAATACTAGTTTTCCTTGAATTGACAGATTAATGCAGAATAACATACAACATGTTTCAATTGTCCTGGCACATTTTGGATTTGTGCAGTCAGGGTTGTCAAATGCTACTTTAAGATGTGGTACTAAAACACCTACAGCAGTGATTTTGGTGGCTTTTGGATAGTGCATGTATTGTCCACAGCTCATTCTGGGGAAGGCAGTACCTGCTTTCTACCCACAGACAGGGCAAATGCTCTCCAGGGAAAACAAACTGAAATCCAGGCTTTGGATATGAAAAAATACAAGTTAAAACTGGTTTTGGAACCAATTTGATGTTAAGTATGAAAAGCATGGAAGATGAATGAAATGTATAGAATTTTATGTGCTCTTTTATAGGACCAGAAGATTTCTGTGTATGGGTTGCAGGGCATGTGTCCTCTAAAGACTCCGCAGAAGGGTTTAGACACTCCTGCTACTGTGAGCTGCTTTCTAGTAATGCCTGTTGTCAAAAAGGTAAGGAGGAACCTAAAGGAAAAGGGGCGTCAGTGAGACTAAGCCGTCTGCTGCCGGGCCAAGCTGCCAGGGTTTGCGTGGCTTGTCACTAGCTAGTGGTGAAGGACTTTGCAATGCCCAGGAACATTTTGGCAGTGTGAGGAGAAGGTTTCCAGGTCTTTGTGCCTCTGCCAGAAGACAGAGGTGTATGCAGGAGCCTGAGTCAGGGGTCCAAAGCTGGCACCTCCAAGCCTGCTGGGAAAATAGTCAAAATAGATCAAATTCCTCTGCAAGGAAGTTTTCCAGCTGTGTTTCCACATCACTGGAAGACAAGGTTTAGGCTGATCAAGCAAAGTAGAGAGGACATGAAACAATAATTAGAATAGAGATTTGTTAACTGCTAATGGAGGACTTGGGTATATCCTTGCTCTTGTACCCACTCTTTTCTTGGTGTGTCCGCGTGCTGTCATTTGTGTGCACAATCATCTTGAAATATTTCCTAGGCTCAGCCACATTTCTTTTTTTGGTTTTGAATGGGAACACTTAGATAATATAGCTCTTATGGGTAATACAGCTGTTACGGGTAATACGGTAATTACTCTTACAGGTAATAACAGAAGTTATATACTATCTGTCTAGTTCTGGAATTGCTAACATCGAGGTACTGGCAAGAGAAATCTGACATGACTGCCTATTGCGGGCAAGTCTTGGGAGATGTATAAAAACTGGTTTTGGGCTAAATTGCCTCCGGTTTGCTTACAGCCACCTCAAGTAAAAACATATAATTATGTTCCAACATTATTGGTAGCTGTGTAGTTTTTGCAAATGCCAGCAGACTGGTATGTGTCTAAAAGCTCAATATGGAGCAGCTCTCGGAGTGACAGTGGAGCTGTTTTGTACCAAATGCCTGTTCTGCATTATTGTCCATTTCTGGCTCATTTGCTTGGACTGGTGCATCGCTGCAAACTGAATCCGAAGCAGATGGTTAGTGTAAGGTGTACCGCTTCACTTCCAAACATGGTGTAAGTACAACTGAAGTAGGGCATAGATCTAAAATTGGCACAGGAATAAATTTCACCCACCGGGAGGCTGCATCTGTCGGCTTTCTTTGGCTCCCAGACCTGCAGCATTTCTCCACTGTGGAGTTTCATTTCTGATATGTAGGGCAAATTTCTTTTTCATGCTGCCTGAGGTTTTGTCCAGGACAGTCGAACGAGTCTTTCACTTTCAGCTTTTCCACTGTCATACAGCTTGCAAAGCCATTCCTCAGGGGTTACGAGTGGCTTTATGTCTCCTGGTTTCTATTTTCAGTTTGTGGCTTGCCTAGAAAATGTCATAAATAATGCCAGGCCCTACAATAGTAATATTGAGTCTAGACACCTCCCTTCCTCCCCCGACCCTACCCAACCTTCCAGAAATCCACATCCCTTCGGCGCACTCCTTCTTAGTTTATTGGACTTACTTTTTCCTCTCTCCTTTCTATGAATGAGTTTGGCAGTGAAATAGCCAGAGCAGCAGCCATAGGGATGTGCAGACCAGGTTGGCAAGAAACTGAAACGGCCAGTTCTTCCAACAAAGCTAAGTGGAAAGCTTACACTTGTCAAACTCACTGTACAGCGCAGTGAGCTGTATCACAGTTATCACATAGTCATTATTGTCCAGTGGAGAAGAGAATTGCTTGCACTTCCCTGGGAAGAAAGCCTTTAACTGATGAGATGTGAGGTAACTTGCAGTCAGAGAATTGCCGAGGGATGTTGCTGGGAAGGGGAATTCTTTATGACTGCCTTGGGAAGACTGATCCAAAAGAAATAGTTTCCAAAACTTGGTTTCTCATCCAAAGGAAGCATCATGGAAATTTAAAAGCAGCAGAGAGGGGCCCAGAATCCAAAACTCAGCCGCCAAGGAAAAGTCTTGTACAATTTAAGCTTTTTTGTTGCATGCTTTCTGTCAGCAGTATCACTGGTTTTGGCAAACAATAAAATTTTCAGTAAATTCCCTTTCAGAAAAAAGCCAAACAAACAGGTTAAAAAGAGCAAAACAAGATGCTTTCTGAATTGGTTTGCAGCATTCTTACAAAAAGATGTTGAGGTAGAGAGAAATCTGAATGGGTGCAAGCCTCTGGCCTCTTGCAAAAACCTGGAACGCATGAAAACAAAAGCTGCATTTAAAGGCTGCAGCCTGCCATGGCGTTCGCTGCCAGCAGTGCCAGACCATGCGGGGAAGAGAGGAGGAGGTGACCGAGGCCGTGGTGTCAGGGGCTGTATTTTTTTTTAACCTGCTCACAGCAGCCAACCCGGCGGCTCCGAGCCTTGCAGTGTCCTCAGCTGCGAGGACAGGACGTCTGGAGCCAGCTCATCTCCTGCACATCACATACCGTCACAGCCCCGCTCAGAGGCCTTCCTCCCTGGCACAGCAGGACTTCTGGCAGGACGGAGACTTCAAATGCAGTTTTGTTGCTGTGTGTTTTTGTTGGCTCTTTGTGGAGCCCAAATGTTGAAAATGAATTCTGAGAAAGTTACTTAAGGTTTCTGGAGGCTGCTGCCCTGCCTGCCTTTGGTCACTGTTGTAATACCCTGATTCGAAGAGTTTTGCCTCGCTGCCTGGCTGCACCTAATAAAGTCTGGCGAGCCGGTGGCACCCATGGGTGGGTGGCCTTTGCCGTAGTCTTCTGTGAAATGGGTCAGGTCACTCCCTCGTCTCAGTCAGGCAAGGGATGGCAGGTTGAGGGCATTTCTCTGCTTTTGAGTTCCTACTCCTCGTTTCTTAAACAGAGAGATAACAACAGTGGCTGGATACAAACAGGTCCCAATAGCCAAGGCAGTGAGTAATAAGTGCCCCAAAGCATAAAATATCTTCCAGATTTGCGTCCACCATTGTGCTATTCCAGACAGGCTAGGATTTGGCAGAGTCAGTATTACTGGTAAAGCTGGGTGGGGATCACTGATGCAGCTTTGCCCGGTTGTGGTGCCGATTGCTCAGTGCTGGGGAGATTTGGCCTATGGAACCCAAAGTGGAATCTGGATTCTGTTCTGCAGTAGCTGGTGCTAATCAAAGAAATAAAAATATTTTTTGTGAAAATGCTTGGATAATTCAGCATTTTCAAATCAAATGAGACAAAATTATGGAGATCTCTGAAGACTTTAATAGTGTCCTGTGTCACACTAGGAGCAGTTCAGGTTAACATACCCATATTACAGTTAATTTCAGATGTTCCCATTTCAATTTAAATTTTCCATTTTTAGTAAGAAATACCTATTGTGCAGGGTCCTTTGGACTGAAAAAGTTGGACCATTTCCATCAATGTGGGCTCTTCTGCTTTGTTTTGTTCTGTTTTAAATAATTGAACTCCTTTCCAAAGAAAAAGTAACCCAAAACCCAGCTTGTGCAAAGCTTCGTGCCATGTTCCAACCTATCAATGGAACTCCCTGGCAATCCCATATCCAGGAGTCTTTGCATCAGATCCACATGGCAGCGGGGACATGGCACCGAACACTGCAGGCCATTTGGGTTTCTTTTAATTAGTGGTTAGAGAATTGGGACTGGACTGAGTTAAAGTCCAAGTCCCATTTCACAACTTTCCACTTGCTTCCCTAGGTTTTCCCATTACAGTAAAATTCTGCTGTGATTTGGATTAGTCATATGGGCTCAGTACACTCATGGTTTTACTCATACTTTGTATGCAGATAGTGTCTTTTTGTCCAAGACTCTTAATGAGCCTTGGAAACAGTACTATCAATTAAACTAGTACTTACCTCTATGCTGTCTGCCCCTTGATATCTGGGAGCTATTCAAGATACTGATTTCGGCCTCTGTGGACTTAAGCAGTCTGGGGGCTATATTCCAGGGCTGGCACAGCCAAGATCCCTGGAAGGGCACAGGCTTTCCCTTAATTTATGAGCAGCAAGGGGTGATGCCGAGTCCCCATCCCATCTCGCAGAGGCAGGCAGCGTCGCTGGCGTCCCGGGCACGCCGGGAGGCAGGGCTTTCTGCCACGGCTGGACTGCAGAGGGGTGAGGCTGTGTCGGTTCAGCTGGCGGTGCTCTGTCTGGTTCTGTTCGTTTTGCTTTGCTTAGTCCAGCCAGATTGTAACAAAAGCAAAAGAGCCCTGGGCAAAGGGTCTTTTTTTAGAATTTATTGCTCCACGGGGAGGAAGTGGAAAGGCCTTTGAGGTAGGTATTGTTTTATCTGCTTCACAGATGGGAGAGTTTCTGGTACAAACCCAAGGTCATGGGAAGTTTTGTTCCCAAGAGATCCATTTCCCAGTGTGTTTAACAGCAATTTGCACCGCTGTGATGAGCTGGAGGAGTCAGAGATCCGTCAAGCCGTGGCCTTCTCACCGGGTCCCATCCACGGAACGTGATGGTATCCATCGCAGCAGTGCTGCAGAGCGCAGCACTGGAGCTCGGTGTCAGCCATGGCTCCTGCAGCCAACACATCTGTACATTTAGGGGCAGGTTTTTAACTACCTGCAGAATTGTTCATGGCACTTGGCAGCTGCTTTGCTGAACTGCTGCTGCTTCTGTGCCCTTTGCTGGGATGTCTCTGAGCTGCCAGGGATCCGAGACACAGAGCACGTCCCTGGGAGGAGTGTTGCTGTCTAAGCAGCAGAGATCGGATGCAGAGCGATCACTGTATGCTCTTGTTTGCAAGAGGATTGCCTCCCCTTCTTTCAATTTTTACTGTATTTCTTCCATTCCTTTCCTACCTACACTGATAGCAATAGCTTTACTCCTTTTTGGAAATGAGCCGGGTTTCTACAGCTGGATTCCTAGGATCATGATGGCTGTTTCTGAACATACTCCAGCTTGAATTTGTTAACCTTTGGGGCAGGCTGCCAGGTCCGTCTGTCCTCCCTTGCCAATAAAGAGAGAGGTAATACTGGGTGAGAGGAGTGTGGCTCTGCAGCAGCTTCTATGTAATGACTTCTTTTTATGTTGCTGTTATCACTGAGTGGTTTGGGGTAAGTTACTAGTGTACTTGCAGGATTGTGAGAGGCAGCCAGAGCCTCTGGGATTGAAAGCTCTCATATTGCAGAGAAGTGAAGAATCTGGATAGTGAATCTGCTTTCTTTCTTGCAGAACTCGTATGTGGTGCTGGCCGGCTTGTCGGATGGACTTGTAGCAGTGTTTTCAGTGTCCCAGGGCATCCCAGGGGACAGCTGCTCCTACCTGTGCTCCCACACAGCAAACAGGTCCAAATTCAACATTTCTGATGACGACCCCCGGCAGAACCCGTACCCTGTGAAGGCCATGGAGATCACCAACAGCGGAGCGGAGGTCTGGTACAGCAACGGCCCCGGCATCCTCATCATAGACTGTGGCACAATGGAGATCAGCAGGAGGCTGGAGCCCTTCAGCCCGCCATCAGTGATCACATCTATCGCCTGCAACTCTGAGTGTCACGGGGAGGAGGTGGTGTGGTGTCTGGACGATATAAGCAACTTCCTGGTGATGTATCATGTTACCACCTACCAGCTCTGTGCGCGCTACTTCTGCGGAGACTGCAGCCCCCTCAGGGACATGTTTACAATCCAACAACCTTCTGCAGCCATCCCAGCTACGGCACCTATAAACCGCAAAGCGATGGAGAGTAACCCGCTGGTGGACATGAGCATTATCTACAGCCCAGAGGTTGGCACCCAGATACTAAACCACCAGGACTCACTCACAGATTATTGCTCTGTGTCTTCCTACTCCTCCTCGCCTCCTAACAGGGTAACTCGATGCCCCTCCAGCCTACCCAGCTCACCCATGAGCTCTTCCAGTGCACCGCTCTCCACAGATTTTGAGGAGTCTGACAAATTTCATGAGCTGAAGCCTTCCCTGGATCACGATGCTATGCCTGCAGGTGACAATATGCAGCATCTCCAAGCTGTCAAGATTCTTCCAGTAAAAGACCTCATATGGATCCCCAGGTAAGTGGGTCACTTGTCAAAGCAACTTTGTCAAAATCCCTCCTGGGCTGAATGTGGGATTAGTTCAGGCTAATTCAGGAGCTTTCGCATTCCCAGTATGATTCACCTGGCCAGAAAATCAAGTTACCATTAAGAAATTTTGTTCCCAGTACAATGGTACATTGATTTTCTACTCCTTTTCAAAGATACCTAGTGCTGAGCAAAATGGTACATCTAGGGTCCTGCCAGATTTCAGCAGAATGAGAAGGTGGGTGGTAAGACTCAAAGCCCTGTTTCCCCAGCTACCGAGGAAACAAAGAACAGCAGGCAGCTTCCTTGCTCAGACGCAACCCTGGCAAGTCCTGTTGCCTCCTGTTGAGCTGATGGAAGCCACTGGGAATCTGATTTTGTCTGTCACGGGGGCTCTTGCTGTAGTGGATTCAGGATGCCCCACTGGCATCACAGTGCCCCCTTCCCTGCAAAAGGTCGTGTAACTGCAGGAGGGATTGCAGCAGAGAGGATGGATATCCAGCATGGATCTTCCTCAGCTCTCAGCAGTCCCCATTGCTGAGTACATGTAACATCTCCCTCGCTTCTCTTCTAGGAGAGGAGGGGATATTATCGTTATCGGACTGGAGAAAGAATCCGGCACCCAGCGGGGCAGAGTGATCGCTGTGCTGAAGGCTGGGGAACTGGCTCCCTACGGGTGAGGCTGACTGGGCAGTGCCCATCACACCAGTCTCCAGGAGCAGAAGGGGACTGGGTGACAGAGGATGGTTCTGCAGGCTCTGGGGGCTCTTGGGAGCTTCCTCTTGGCTTCCAGCAGCATCTGAGAAGGTCCCAGCCAGAGGAGACACAGTTGCTGGTTGCACATCCAGGCATGTGCATGCTCTTACAGCACGACAGTTGGTGAGGGGAGGGCACCACGACCATGGTCTGGTCTCCAAAAGCCACCAAGACCAAGTACCCCCATAATGAGACAGGCAGGACAGTCTTGCACAATGCGATAAACATCGGTCTGATCCTGCCTGGTGCTGACTCCCAGTGCTCTGAGGGCACCTGACAGAAGAGCGGTAGAGCTTGGCAGACTCAGGCCCTGCGTTAAGAACAAGAGGTGTATTTATCCCGAGTGCAGTGCTTGTCTGTGGCTGCATTCACGTGGCTCAGGTTGACGTTCTGGCTCTAAATGAGCACCTTTGTGCTGTCGGCAGTGACGGGCCGGGGGAAGGCTCCTGGAGCACAGGGGAGAGCAGTTATATGCATTAATTTAAAATGTTTCATACAGTGAACGAGAGTCCAGGTAAATAAATGGCTGCTAGAGAGATGGGGGTGTTCCTGCTGATCACTTAAATACCAGTCTGGGATTGTACTATTTATGTCCAAACAAATGGAGGTTAAGCAGTGCTAAGGATTATAAATGATCATTTATTACCACTGGGAAAACACAACAAGAGATCAAAGTGCTCCTGCCATTCCCTCTACTTGTGAACTGAGTGTCTTTACTAGTTAGTTGGGAGTGGAGTATTCTCTTTATTGTTCACAGATACTCTTAGGTTGATTTTGCTTTACCCAAATTAAGTGTGGAGTTAAGGCAAAGTGACGCTGCCATCTCAGACTTGTCCTGCTTTGCTGCTGTGCAGCCTGGCTGGTTCAGGCACAGTGGCCGTTGACTCACCCTGTTTTAAGAGCAGGATAAAGACCAATGGATAGTGCCTGCCTCCTCTAAGCCTTTCCAAGTGCAGAGCAGGGTAGGGAGGTGAGGGAACGGAGGTGGCTTCTTAGGGACAGTTTGTGATAAAAACCAGCTGCCAAGAACAGCCCTTGTTGCAAGTGCTCCCCATCTAGGGGCCCTTCTGGGGAAAAAATTTGGGGCTGGTCTTCCCCCATCTGCTATCAGAGCGGTAGAAAGAGCCCAGCAAGGGCTGGACTCCTGTCCCTTGAACCCTGCAAGGACAAAAATGTCATCTTCTGCCTGGCCCCCTCCCTCTGGGGTATCTGCAGGGCCAGCTTCAACTACTGTTGTTTGATCAGGTAATGTGCTCAGAGACCATGAAGGGAAGCAGATGCAACATGACGCTGTCATGCAGACTTCTCCTACACAAACTTTGCGGATCCCTGGGCTGTTGCCATAGCCATGCCTGCTGGTCTGCACTCAGGGCTCATACCCTGAGCTGGCAGAGCTGGGCTCCATCCCACTTCCACACTGTATTTCAGGCTGCGGAAGCTCTTGGCAGCCTGTTAGCTGTGGCATGATGGAGCTGTTTTGAAAATGCCCAGCTGGCAGCAGGCAAAAGAGTCTGTGGATGTAGCAAATTGGGAGATTAACAGCAGCTTCAAAATGTCACAGCAGACTTAAGCACCCACCTGCATATTTAGGCACCTGAATCCCTTTAAAAATCTTTTCCCATGTCACTGAGCGACTTGCTTTTGTCGTGACATGGTTTCTGATCCCTCTCTTTGTTACGTTCTCCTTTCTCAAGGATTTGCAGCTTATAAAAAGAGATTCGGTAGCTGGAAAGGAAAGCTTGTGAGTCAGTGCCTCCCAGATGAGCAACAGTGTGCTGTGTTAGCAGAGCTGCTTTCCGCTGTAATGCCCTTCTCTGCTCTGTTCTTCTTTTCCCAGGACGCTGGTGGATGCTGCTCTCATAGCAAAGGACACAGTTGTGTGCTGCTTTGAGAATGAAAACATGGAATGGTGCCTGGCTGTCTGGAGGGGCTGGAGTGCCAGAGACTTTGACGTTTTCTACCAGGCCTACGAAGAGCTGGGAAGGCTTGAAACCTGCATGCGAAAAAGAAGGTAGTGCTTGTGGTGCTGGGAATGGAGGCTCGACGAAAGATGGAAGCATCCTGTTCTGAGTGCGCCTGGACTCCATGACACAGCCCTGGAGAGGGAGGGGACGAGGGGTGCGTGGGGGGAGTGTGCGTCTGGTTTGCTGCTAATGAGCACTGCAGGGTTCCCATGGTTGGAGCCCCGTCAGGGCTTTTGGGGACTGAAGAAACTGGTGTGAGCAGGGCAGAGACGAGCCCGGGAGCTGGGCTCTCTCTCCGCTCTCTTGCTCCGTCACATGCTCCCCTGCAGTAGTCGAGAGCAGAAGGTGGAGGTGGCTGCAGGTCTGCTCATGCCTCTGTTTCCAGTTTCTTCTTCCCCATTTTAAATTCCTTCCTCACCTTCAGCATGCCCTGGCTGCTGCTGCTGCTGCTTTTATAGTGTATATTGTCAGCCAGGAGAGCTCTGTTAACCTCAGCGGGCTCTTTCCTGGGAGCCTGAGCACGTTATAGTCCTCATTGCCTGCTGGCCGGTGGTGCGGTTCACTGTGGGCTAATCCACCCTGCTCCCGGGGGAAATGCATCCGCTGGAAGCCCTGCGCTGCAGGGCTGCTACCCACATCCCTGCAAGTTTGTTAGAGGCTACTTCAGGTGTAGCCCATTGTGACTGCTGTGTAGAGACATCCAGGTGTAAGAACCAGCAATAAGCTTTGGCTGACCACTGCATTTCTGGTTCCTAAAAGCTATTGTGGTACAGCGTTACTGTGAGAGCGCCTAAAATAATCTGCCAGTAATACTGCACAATATCTCAGTAAGTGAGTGAGCTATTTAATTGCACTGTTGCAAAGTCACTTGTAAATAGAGCTGATTGATTGATACAAAGCAAAGCCACTCGGTTTGACAGATACTTCCTGGTGTAAGAGAAGGGAGCCCTGTGACCAGGAAGGTTTATAAACTGTCTTTGCTCCACTCCTCTTCCTCTTGGTAAATGCACTCTGGAGTATCAGGAACACAATAAGCTTAATTTGCCTGTGTGTCTGTGCAGCTTCTGCTCACCACAGCTTTTATTTTATCTTCATTAGTGGCCTGGGATGATGTATTGGCTCTGAATATAATTGCACTTAGTTATCCCAAGCATGTACAGCAGTGTAAAAAGTGAGCCTGGCTAAGCACCCTGTAAAAAGGTGTACAGTTCGAATTTTGGACCTTTTTTTTTCTATCCCAAGAAACTTGTGTGAGCATCGGCAAGGCTGGCCAAGGCCGAATGGGCAGGTTAACCCTCTGGTTCACATTTCTGTTGCAGGCTGCTAAAATATCCTTCTTCAGAAATAGAGTGGATCTTAAAATAAACAGATTCCTCCCCACAATGACACTGTATTGGTGGCGCTTTTTATTGGCAACCCATGCCTGTATGCAGGGTGTTTGGGGTTTGCAGTGTCTGATTAAAATGCTTGTCCTCCTGATGAGCATAGCCTGAATCAGGTTTACAAGTACAGTCTGTCTCCTTACCCGGCCTTACCTGTTTCCGTCCCCCTGCGGCTCCTGTGGCAGCACCACTGCGCCCTGGTTTTCTCTCCCTCACCAGGACAAGCTCTCCTGCCTGTTGTCTTGGCCATGGGGAAGAGGTGGCTCAGCCCTTCACTGCTACTGCCATTTGACAGGCATTTTCACAGCTGCCCCGAGAGTTTATCCTGACTCAAGCTTAGCTGTGAAATAGCTGTATCTGTGTCAGGGCTAATTAACTGCATTTCCCTGAAACTGTGTCACCTACTTCCAGTCCTGCTGCATCGCCCAAAGCAGCACGTGCCTGCCCACACACCCATCACCTGAGTTGGGGTTTAACCATCCCACGGGCGCCTTCTCTGGGTGCCAGACCCCTTTTACATGTATGTACTATTTTGTGATCCTTGAAGCCCCAACAGGGGCTATAAAACAGCTTGTACCATCATTCAGCTTTGCAGGTTTTCTTTGAGAAAACATTATCTGGAAGAGCCACAGCAGTTCTTTGTCATCCCTCTTGAGCAGAGTATCTTGCGCACCGTGCTGCTTCCAAAGCCAGCGTGGGGCCGTGCCCCCCGTGGGCTCCCCAGCACCCACAGGGGTCAGCCGGAGCCTCTCCCAAGCCTTCAGTGGGCACCAGTTGAGACCCCACCACAAAAGGGGCTTTGTTCTGCTTGTGCCAGGATTGCAGACAGCCATTGCGCGCACCCTCCTCCAGACGCACCGAAACATCCCTGCTCCGAAAACCCTGCCGCCACCGTCACCAGCTGGGTCGGGATGGTCAGGGAAGAGGGGGTGGGAGAGAAGCAAGTGTCGCTGCGTGGTGGCATGAGAGGTCCCTGCCCCAGGGACAGGAGTGTGCCCTGAAACCTCCTGGGAATGGGGTCGGTTCCCAGAAGCGACTGAGAGCCTGAATGCTGCTACCCTGGAATCAGGACAAAATCCCTCCCCTTCAGCAAACCTGAAACCTCGTTAATACAAGGCTCCATTAAGTAAGCAACGCACGTGCTGCGGGAATAAATCCCTGGGGGCAAAAATAAACAGAAATTAAAAACAAAAATCCCCCCAAAACCCCACCAGTTCAGACAGTTTCATTGAGATTTCAATGTTCATTCCCAACCCTCTCACCAGCAAAACCTGTTCTGCTCCTGGACGGACTGATGGCAGGTACGAGTGAGAGGTGTCATCCATCCCGCTGTCATCCATGCCTGGGGAAAGGGATGGGGTCAAGGCCAAAGGCAGGAAAAGCCCCCAAAACCCAGAAGCAAGGGGCTGCGTGAACCCCAGACGCTGGTGATTAAAATCCCCGTTAGCGGCACTTGGCCCAGAATAGCTGTGTATATCAGAGTCCTCACTATTTTATTTCAGCTTCTAAAAATAAGCCTGAGCAGGGGCCTGAGGGGTGTGTGTATCCCTTCAGCTGACCGAAGAGAGAGGAGAAAGCAGCTTAGTTTTTTATTTTGCCAGTGTCAGGTCCTCCCCAGCCTGTGTCGGAGCAGCAGGAGCACACGGAAAGGGCTCGGTGCTGGGAGGGAAACGGATGCTCTCAAATGAGATTAACCCCCCGCACTGGCAGTGGGAGGGAGGCGGGTGCCAAGGCCGTTTCTCACCGAGGAAGCAGCGAGATGCACAGGACCCGCTGCCACCAGGATTAACTGAGCTGGCGGCAGCACCGGAGCTCCCACTCAGCCACAGCTGCCCAAACCCCCAGTTGGCAAGCAGGGAGCACCCCTGGGTTCTTCCCTGAAGTGCTCAGCTGTCCTTGACCTGCTTTAAAAGAAGTAAAAATAATTACCATCTGGACAGTGATTACTAGTCCTGGTTTTGGCTGTTTCTCTGCTGGCATCGGTGTGGTGAGTGGGATGCAGGGTCAGGCCCTGGAACAGAGAACGATTGCTGTACCCAATACTTGGCTCCCAGTGGAGCTCAGGGCAAAGCTTGAATGTTTTTTTTTGGGGGGGGGGCAGGCATGATGGATGCAAACTGCTAGTCATACCCCTCCTCTGAGGCCCCATGTGCTGGTGCTCGCTCAGGGCATTTTGCGGACCCAGCACAACCCCCCCTCAGCACTGTGGGCACACTGACCCTGCCAGCCCGGGGCTGTCCAAAACCAACAGGCTCCTCAGTGTGCAGGAAAATGGGGCAACATTAAAGCTAATTCTGCTAGAAAAATGAAAGAAGGGCCAGTTCTTTGTCCCGTTGCTCACATTGCCCTGGGCAGCAGTGCAGGATTGGGCCCAAATCCCTGCAACAGCTCCCAGAGCACCCCGGTCCCATCCAGCTGCTCGAGGACCCAGCTGATGGAATTACACCCTTTGGGTCTCATCACCGGACACATCCCTCTGGCTAATCCAGGCATTGCCTTGCAAAGCAAGCCATGGAAAGGACAATTTAACGGTATTAAACTTTTCTCCAGTCCTGGTTGGATAAAATAACCTTGGCAGAAAATAGGTGCCCTGCACCTGGGACTGATGCTGCCACGGTACCTGAAAGCGGCAGCTCTGCAGAAGCCGGGATGCTCCAGAGACTGGGAACGGCAGCTGGGCATCAGACAGCAGGATAGGAAAGATGGCAAATCCAATTATATTTTCTAACCTTGCAGTGCGATTAGAAACTAAAAGCAGGACTTTATTTTCCCCATCCCTTAAGCAGACCAGCTCTTCTGCAGCGACTCCCCCAGCCAGCGTCTGGCAGTGTGGGCAGGGCTGGAGCTGGCCAGAGAGGTGAAGGCGTGGCGGGGCTGCTGCCCAGGCTGGTTCCTGCTCCCCTTCACTCATGCCGTAACACCATGCTGCTGCCAAAAACCAGCACGAGCATTAAAACACCCTGCGATCACCCCTGCCTGACGGCCAGGCAGCTCTTTGTGCTTTGGAGCCTTAAAAGAACTCCATTTTCAGCTACATTTTTCTGACAGCTGGGTAATTCAAATGTTTTTTCCCTGCTCTGTTACCTTTGACATGTGGGAACAAAATGGTAATTTAATATATTATTAGAGTAAAAGCCACCTCTTGTGCCCCAGTGACAAGGATGGGGGCAGGTGGGCATTTACTCACCAGCTGGATGATTCCCCATCCCACACTGCAGCAAGGGCTCTTGGCTTCAGCATAAGGAAAAATAAGGTGATTTTTAAGGGACGTGGGGAAAGGGGCAGTGCTGGCTGCTTTGTATTCTGCTACCAAAAGGACAGAGGAAATTAGTTTTCTTTAAGCAAACTTTAAAGGACAGGAAATATTGTGGCTATTTCAGGCTGCCAGCCTGTCCTCAGCTTACCCCGGGCCCATGGCGATGGGACGGGCAGCACCATTGGGCTTCAGTGGCTTAACCGGCACTGTAGCCCCTGGCTTTTGTTTTCCCGTAGGCAGGAGAAGGCTGCTGCTCTGCCAGGGTGGGTGGCTACTGTTTGCCACCAACATCTAACAAAAATGACACAAGATTTAAAAAAACTCCAAACCACAAAACCCCTCAGAAAGCCCCGTTCCCAAAGAGCTCAGCCAGGTTTACACAACCTGGTCCCTCTCCCTCCCAGCCCACCACTCATGTCCCCAGGAAGATGCTTCTCTCTGCCTGTGCTGAGCTCTTCCCTGATTTTTTTTTAATGCCCCAGCTCTTTTTGTACTTTTTTGTTTACAGCAGCACCTCATCAGGCTCCTCTGAGCTCCGGGTCCCACTGATTTCTCCTTCATGCCAAACTGTGACCCTCCCGCTCCTTCCCCTGCCAGTGCCAGCAGAGTCCCGGCGTGAAGCCAGCTCACACGGTGCCACCGTCCCGGTGACACTGAGCCCCAGCTGGCCCCAGCGGTGTGCCGTGACTGTCACGCGTCCCCTCCGCCTGCTCCCTGGCCAGAGCAACTCCGGGGCTGAGCCTTCGTTAGACACGTGCGGTGCCCGCAGCCCATGAACCGGGCAAGTTCTCCTCCACCCTGAGAGTGCTGGGGGCTGGGTGGAGGGATGGGACTTTGGAGGGATGGATGGGGAGGATGGAAGTTTGGAGGCATGGAGGGAATGGAGGTTTGGAGGGATGCAGAGATGGAGGGATGGCAGCTTGGAGGGATAGAAGTTTGGAGGGATGGCAGTGGCTTTGGTGACACACGGACACAGGGAAGTGGCCACTGTGTGCCCAGGGAGCTGGTGGGGTGGGCGGGGAGCTCAGGGCCGGGATCCCATCAGGGCTCTGCCCCCCATCCACCACCTGTTCCCTGTGCAATCACACAAGTGCATCCCTCTGAGTGCTGCGTTTCAGCGGGGCATGAGAGCACCCTTCAGTGTCCATTGCTGCTTTTATCAAAAAAGGGCTGGCTGCTGCAGTCTGCCATGGGCTTTGCGGGGAGCAGGAGGAGCTCAGCACCCCACGTACCTCTGGGAGCCACAGACTAACCTGTGCCACGCGTTTGCCCCTTCCTTCTCCATTTTCCTTCTCAAAAATTATAAAGCACCGTCCTATTCAGAGGATTAGGCAAGAAGAACAAGCCCCCCAAATAATGTCCTTTGGCCACAGTGGCCTGGCCGCATTTGGCAGAGGGAGCACCAGGCACCGCTGCCATTCCCAGCCGAACCTGCTGTCCCTGGCTGCGGGTCCCCATTCACCCCCGAGGGCCCTACACTGGGACGCGATGGCTGAAAGGAGCATTAAGGTGGCCGCATCCTGCCACAGGGCCCCGCTCCCTGTGAAAAATATAATAAGTTGGAGGCTCCTCTATACAATTTAGTCCCATTTCTTTTTTCCCCCCCTCTGTTTTTTGAGAATAGGGTCTTTTACACAGCATGTCTGAGGAAGGTGTTTTGCAGGGTGGAAAGCCCCCCGCCAGTCACTGGTGGGTGCTGCGGGGTCTGGCTGGGGGTTCCGGCTCCGGGGCTGAGCCCCAATGCCATCACTCCGGGGCCTGGTTATTGCACTGGCGGTGATTTGGGCTGGTTTCTGCACTATTAAACACTTCATTGCAATCTTCCGTCCCTAATAAACCTTCCTCTGGGGCTGTGTTGGTCTGACCTCTGCAAAAGGGGGTTTCCCTTTGATTTCCACCACGCTGATGCTCTACCCCTCATGGCTGCAGCGAGCGGGGCCCCATGTGAGAACAGAACTTTTTAAATTGTGCCAAATTTTCCCAAACAACTAAACCTCCCTGGTCTCCTTGGGCGAACACTGCCCAGCTCCTTGTTTCTACCTGGCTTCTGATGTCTTGGGAAGCAGCAGCAGCCATCAGTCAGCTCCGCACACATACGACGGCCCGCGGGGTGGTGGAAAACAATCGCAGTGTGAAAACCAGCTCAGCTTTGCCTGAAAACTGCCCTGAGAGCTTCAACTGAAACCAGGAGCGGAGAAATCCCCCAGGAGAGTCGCAGCTGGGAGCGGGGCCAGGCTCTGGAGGTGCCCGAGCATCACTGCTGCTCTTGCTACCATGTCCAGGGGCAGCACATATCCATCCCTGCTACCCTCCTGTCCCCCAGAATAAACCCAAAGGGAAGCCAAACTCCAAAGGTTCCACTGCACCAAGAGCTGGGGCAGCTCCCGCACAGGCTCCTGACACGGCTCACAGCTGCTCAGAGAAAAAGCAATTAAAAAAATTCAATTTTTTTTTTTAAAAAGTCCTTCCCACTGAGGCTCAACACTTCAAACCACCGGTTGCATTTGGACATTAATTACCTTCACTGTGTGGGGAGGCTGCAGCCTGGATGAGAGCCGGGCAGGATGGGGATTGGGATGAGGATGAGGATGGGGCCAGGGATGGGGATGGGGGCCGAGCTCACCTGGGGCAGGTGCTCAGCACCAGGGGAATCACAGAAGAGTGATTTTTGGCAGCGGGCAGCCAGCCCAGGGCACGTACATACCCCGCGAGGCTGCAGGTCTGTGGCAATTCGGGTTCCCCAGGGCCATCGGGGTCCTGCCCCGCTGCCTAGAACCACCCCGGCTCTATCTTTCATTTTCGAACCACTGCCCGCAGAGCCAATGCCAGCAAAGCAAACAGCCTTTATCTGCTCCATATCGCAGCGCGTTTGCTTTGGAAGTTTGTTTTATTGAGGAATTACTTTAAACTGTGCCCTTTTATTGAAAAGTCAACAAAGTACAAAGGTGGTGTTATTTTTTTTGTCTTCCTTTGCTAAAACAGTCAGCGAGCAGCGTAGCAGGACCCAGGCAAAGCCCTCCCAGCACCCCCAGCTGCGCGGTGGGGACCCCCGATTTCCAAGACACTGGAGATCAGCACGCTGGAAATGCTGGAATCGAGCCAGATCAATTAAAGTTGAGGTTTTTATTGAATTAAAGTGTGAAAGTACATACAGCCAGCCCAGTATTCAGTCTGTTATTTTTTTGATGTTAATTCAGTTTTTTTCACCCTGCTCATAAATGTGATTTAAAAGGTGGCAGAGATTCCTGGGCTGGAGGAGAGCCGGGAGATGGGTTCTGGAGCTTGGAAAGGACGCGGATGAGTTTCTTGCACCTGGGAAAGCGTCTGCAGCAGTTTGGACGTGAGGAATAAAAGCGCTTCTGGCAGCAGCTGCCAGGTGAAATCCAGTGAAACAGTCGGGGAAGGAAACCTCAGGGGATGTGGCTGCACTGCAGCTCACCATGCCTTGGCTGGGGAGTCTAGGATGTCTCCAAGGCTGCCCATGCCCCACGGAGGAGATGGCCTTCGAGCTCCAACTGGGACCAAAAAACCCCCTGAATTTGCTCCAGTCAGTGCAATAATTCAAGTTGAGAGAGGTCAGACCTCGGTAGAAGAACATTTGTTTAAAATTGGCCCTAAGGCAGGCAGTGTCCCACCAGCCCAGAAATCGCCACATCCCAGAGCAGAGGAGGAGGAAGCCAGTGGGACCTGGAAGCATCTGCCCCAGGCAAGGAGCTAACCTGCTCTCCATTTTTAATGCCTCTGAAAGATTTTCTTTCCAAAAAGCTCTGGAGTGAGGCTGGTTGTGAGAGTGGAGTATTTTTAGCAAGTATTCATGTGAAACGACTTAGGCTAATAATTTGCAATGTAAAGTTAGAGCTTCGACAAAACTCAGACTAAGCAGATTTGGGGTCAGCGGGACTTTCTTGCTGATTTTGCTGAAAGGAACCGCACAGCCAGGTCCAGTGAAGCTGTGTGGAGGCTGGAGCTGGTCACTGACTTTTCAGGGCAATAAAACCCCACTGTGCCTAAAGGACCGACACTTGAAATCCTTCCACGGACTGTGACTCTGCAAAGTTACATATAAATATTTAACCTGTAAATAGCCGCACGGAGCATGGCCGTCACTGAACGTACCGCGCCGCCTTTCCCGCACCCACGCTTTCCCCATCTCCTTTGCTTCTTTCCATCATCATTGATCCTTGAGCAAAGAAACAAGCTGCTGGAAGTGCTTTTAGAAAACAGCAGTAATAAATCCAGCTCTCCCACTCGTTGCCTCGCTGTGAAGTTTCACATGCAATTTAACTCCAGCGACTGATGCGTTCATGAACAAAGAGCCAAGCGCAGCCTCGAGACGCCCCAGCTCGAGGCTCGCAGGGAATTTTGGCTGTTCCCCCTGATGGCCCACGGGACAACCAGGCTCTCCAATCCACCCCACAAACGTCCCTACCAGAAGGAGGGACCACGGCTGCCTTTAGGCTTCTTTGCAGATGTGTCCCCCCCCCCCCCCGCCCTGACCCCGATGTTCACCTCAGCCCCTCCTGTTCATCAGCTCCATCTTCTGCAGGTGAGAACTGACTCCAAAGCTGAGCAGCCATCAAGGCTGCCGGAGGACAAGCCCTGGGGATGGTCACTGCCAGAGATCAGACCCTGGGGAGCATGGGGGGACACACATCCAAGCCCCCGACAAGCAATGCGGGGCCAGGGAGCAAAAATACCTGAAGGGTGAGGATGGTGATGGGTCATCCCACCTGTGCTTCAAAACACGGTCCCTGGCCAGTCACTGGTGGGAGATGGCCACTCCGGCAGCTCAGCAGACCCAAGGGGCCCCCAAAGCCCTGCAGAGCCACCAACCTGCCAACCGCGAGCCACGGCCAGCAGAGCCAACGTGGGTGAGAAACCCCTCTGTGACGCCGTCTCTTACCGTGAGCCCTGGGAAGACGGGAATGGCAAAGCGTTTCTGAGCTTCATCTCGCAAGCTCATCCTCCACGTGGGTGTGCAGGACAGAGCTCACACCCATGGGTGTCCAGAAAAGGTGGGAGGGTTTAAACCCAAGTGTTGAAGGGCTGCAGAGCTCTGCTTGGGCAGGAGTTTTATTGCTGTCAGCATGCCCGCGACCAGCATGGCATCTGACATGGGTTACATACACAGGAAGAACGAGGGAAAGAAGCATCTCGCATTGTTAATTGTTTTAATGAAGAGGAGAAGCATCTCTCTACATAGCAAACCTCAGCAAATGACTCTTGGTCACCACATTATTCAATTTCAGGATGACACCATCTCCTTTTCTCCAATCTTGTATTATTTAATGGGCTACAGGCAAACCCACATGGGTCTTCCAACACCAACTGGCTTCTTGGCATGAAGTAAACTTCTCTCCGAACCAAACAACCAGAGTAAACCGCAAATTAAATGTTCCAGCCCCAGAAGGGATTTGTCAGAGGCTGGGTTAGCACTTGCCAGCCAATGACTTCCACCTGGTCAAGCTTCTTACAACTTGGGCAGCAAATACCGCTTATTTTAGTATAAAATGGGTTTTATAAGGTTAGACTTTATCATGACAGTTATAATTTGAAATTTAAATTTAAAATGGATTACTTTTAAGCTGCGAGTCCATAAAAGATGTGGTCAATTAAGATGTGGGGCCTCAAGAGTAGCCTGCAAGCTTGGTGTAAAACTCGCTTGTAATGCTGCTTGGACAGATTTAGTAACTGAATCAGAACTGCAGCAACCGAGCAAAAAAACCGTAATACCAGATGGGTGCTTTTCATTAAACGGCTTTTTCCATTTATAAGCATCCTGCTTTTACCGGCTGTTACGGGCTAAAAAAAGTCCTACATAATCATAAATGTTAATAAATACAGTATAAGTACAGGGCTTTTTTTCTCCTGTCTTTTGGTACAGTTCTTTAGGGTTCATATCCTTCAAGCTCTTTTCTGCAGCCACAAATACTAGTTGCTTTTTTTTTCCGTTCCCTTATGTGAAGAAGCACTTCTGTAATCCCCAAGATTCTTGCTTTGGGACTTAATTTTTACATAAATAAGCCTCACACCAATATTGAACAACCGTGATAAAACTGGCAGAGCTATTAAAAGTAAGTGCTCGACACACTTAATATTCAGCCTTGTCATCGTATGCATTTTAAATGTATAGTTTGGGATGTTTTCAGACAGCAAAAGCACTTTTAATCTTTTCATGAGGAAGAAGTCCAAAACCTCCATTAGGGATGACCAGCTGCCCTGGGGAATCACACAGCTCATCAGCGTGGGCAGCGACGGGAGTGTACACCGAAGTCTGATGAATGGATTTGTCTTCCCTTTCCCCAGAGCCAGGGTACGTGGCATTAAGTTTATTCTGGGCCTAAACACAACAGAGGTCAAGCCTTTGTACGAGGGAGATCCTTTTACCTGGACTTACTTCCCGAAACTGCTTTACCCTTTGCGGCTGTGCCTACGCTGTATGAAAAGATACGGACTGAGGCAGACGACACGAGGGGCTCTGATTGCAAATAAAAAGTCTTTATTGCATCTTAGAAGCAAGTCTTAAAAAAAAAAAGATTTTCCATGCACTGAATCCATCCAAGTACCTACATCCTTGGGACTGTCACCAAAAAACGATGAACATTATAAGACATCGACTCTACACTAGTTGCAGTTCATATTCCATACACGTGTAAACAATGGTTATTTCTTCTACTGGAATAGCAATTACTCCATAAGATCCCTTCAAACATGGCAACAACCTAAGCATCGGTTTTTCTCCATTCCTTCACTAGTCTCCACTTCCCAAAGAGTAGGCAAAGTGGAACTGAGAGCAATGAGACGAAATGGTGCTGGAGAATACGATAGAAAAATATATTGTTCGCTGGTTTTTATTTTTTGTTTCTGCTGATCAAGATATTTACAGGTAGGTAGGTCCCAATAGGTCATCTGCTTCAATGACAACATCCGTTCACTGTCTAAGTCTCAGTGTAAAGGGTTCCCTTTCTGGCTTTAAGGCACTTTATTTTGTGTATTTTCTCTTACCTTGCTAGGTGTTAATTCATAGGGATCACACTTTCCTTGTATTCAGCCCCCCCATCCCCAGTTCCTCTTAGAATACCAAAAAAATTTCTAAGCTTACTGAAGTCATTCCAAAAGTGTTAAAGAAATCTGGGAGAAAAGATTCATGAAAAATATTTTAGAAAGTAATCTTTGGAGATCATTTACTGCAAGTACGATGTACACTACCTTATCAGTGAGAAGATGCAATACATTCCTAATATATATATATATATTTACACACACATATATATATATATAAAATATTAAAATGACTAACAGATATTCAAGGAAAGGTCAAGAACCTAAACCAATGGATATTAAATAAATTAACGGTCTATCAGATACAGAAAAAAATAACCCCAAAACAAAACTAGTAATCAAATGTAATAATTGTTCCCATTAACATCATGTAACCGACTGAATAAAAGCAACGCAACCAGGTGCAGTACACTCGGTATAGAAGATTTTTCAAAGTTCTCGTTAGGGATCGCTAATTGTTTGTTGCATACTGTCACTTTGCTGCAAGAGATTCGCATTTCCCATCCTCTTCCCCTCCCTCATTATGCTTCGGCATTTCTTGATGACATCATCTCAGCTCTAGACAGGACAGCAGTTGAGGATAATACGCAGAACCCATCCATGGATTCTTAAAACATTACGTCCATATATGGACCAAATATAAAAGACAAAAATTTCTACAAGGACTAATCGGATGGCAGGTTGTGCTTACTTTCTTCCCTCCCTTGAAGTCGCCTGGCCATAATAAGTGGAAGTGTATTTTTAAACTGAAATAATCAGCCATTTGGAAAAAAACCCTCCTGCGATTAATATCCTTATCATCGCCGCACCGATTTGTTTTGTTCTAACACAATTTAAAAAATAATGGCTATCCTTAACAAAAGAAGCAGAATCTTTGCACGGTAGCCATCACAACAAAACATTTAGATACACTGTTTTGCCACTTGGCTTGCACGCTCAGGTCCCAATTTACAGAATCCCAGCAACGAAGACAGCAACGGAAAAGGTAGGAAACAATCTTTTGTTCATAAGAAAATTCTAATTCAAGTCAGATTTCCGCCGATCGGTCGGATAACTCTTAAACAACTTTTTAGTTTGAAGGCAAATATTGATCACAGTTTTGTTCAAAACCAAAACCACAACAACAGAAAAACCAACGGCCTTGTTCTTCTTAAAACGAGCACTTCGTAAGAAAACAATGATGATTTCTAAAATATATCCTGTGTGGCCTTTTAAAAGTGAATTATCAAAAAACATTTTCCCAAAAATAAATTAGATAATTAAAAAAAAAGTCTTTTCCAGCATAGCTGGACATTAGGCTGTCCTCACTGAGCCATTAGTATTGCTGCTTTTCCCAAAATTTGGGTCATTTTTTTCAAACCATATTTCAGCCAGCTGTTGTGTGGACCCATAAGTTGAAGCTTTGGACCCCAAGCACATTTTATATTGTTTTGGATCAAGATTAGGGTCACAAAAAACAGGGTGATGCACATGGACTACTCCAATTTCTTGGCTTCGGAAAGTTTTTAAGCCAGCTTGAATGACTTTGTTAAACAGGTCTACGTCTTCGAGGCCCCAACCTTGGATGGAGACATCAAAGCCACCTGCTCGAAGAAGATCACCTTTGTAAATACAGGTAATACCAAAGCCATAGTTCCTCCAGAAACCTGTTTTCTGGGTGAAGGCAAAATGATTGTCACTAGGAACTTTTCCACTATAAACAATCTTTGGATCATACTGGCTAAAAATGATGGGAAAGTACACTTGTTGACCCAAAACTGTATTGGCTCTACACCGCTGGAGGAATTCTGTGGTAAACACTAAGTCAACATCACAGAAGAAAAGTAAAGACTCGTTCTGGAACTGAGAAGATCCGACTTCCAGAGCCAGTGCCCTCGAGAACTCCCCCGACACCGGTAAAACCTGCAAGTCAGCCTTGGGGTATTTGGAGCGGTAATCTCTCATCAGCTCGATCTGCTTCGCTTTGTCAGGGTTGGAGTTGGAATTGAAAAGCAGGACAACCAGCTTGACGTTCTGGTTTGGAATGAGGCACGTCTTTTCAAAATTCCCCATGAACCTTGCGAACATGTCAAAACGTCCGGAGAGAGGAATCAGGATGTTGATCTTCTTGTCTTTGAGTTCCTTCCTCTCTACTTTTGATCTGCTGAGCTGGAAGGGAACAAACATCTTCAGCGAGTTGGAGAGGAAAGACAAGGATCCAGAATCCTGGTTGATTTTGCTGGCCAGCTCTTTGGCGTCCATCTCTTCATGCTCCATAAACTGGATCTTGCTGAACGTCTGCTGCAAGTACGCATGCCTCCTGACGGGGACGGTCATCTTCTTCCCCTTATGCTTTTTGTACAGAAGCAACAAGTCAAGAACGTACTCTGCTCCGTACATCGGATTTACTCTGCGATAGCCATACTGTATTTCCTTGAAATCTATGATCCTCCCCCGGGTCTTAGCGTTGGCGTTGATCATCTCCATGACCTGCATAACAATGTCATCCAACGCTTCACGCTGAGAAGAGTCCATTCCTCTCCGAGGGGGCTGCCCATCGGCACCCGAATACAAATACTTTCCTGTAAGAAACTCCCACTCCAAGATTTCTTCCCGGTGGCGGGGCTGGAATCTCATGAAGGAGGGTGGCATCCCCAGCTGCAGGTCATCTTTGTGGATTTCTGTATTGCTGTATTTGCTCATCAGGACAATTTCCCGGTGCAGCTGCACAGTCCGGTGGCGCAGCTCTGCTATCTTGCGGCTCAACATGTAGCTGTGAAGTCTGTACTGGTATGGGGGGTTCTTATTGGGGTGCAGCGTTATAGCTCTGTGTATTTTGCTGTTCCTCAGGTCTCGGATATAGCCTTTTTTGTTCTGCTCATAATTTTCATAAAACAGCTGCTGCATCTAGAAGAGAGAATGAAGAAGTTAGCGTCTCGGCAGTGCTGTCCTTGTGAAAGTTAGCCCACGCAACCCCCACTGGGAGAAAATTCCTCCTTGCTCGCAGGGCCAGAAGGCTTTCTGAATAAGCTGTTCTTGGTTTTAGGCACAGGTTGTAGCAATACCAGCTGCTATTCAAGGAAATTAAGAGGATTATTCACTGTAAACTGGTGAAAGAAACATCTACCATGGATTTGGGATTACTACAGCCCATTCTAGAGATATCACTGTTGGCCAAACAACTGAGCAGTAAGTAGATTGTAAGCTCATTTTTTCACAACACCACAGCACCACCAGGAAAAAAAAACCAGGAAGTGTTCACTACAAAATTCTTACTATTTGTCTGCTTCCCAAGAGCTTTAATAATAATAAAGTGCAATAAAAAAGCATACCATGTACGTAGCAAGCAAGGATGACAACACCTTTTCTGTTACACCCAAATATTGTTTAGGCATTAAAAATCCATCTTGCCGAATGTTTTAGTCAAGATGCCAAATACGTTATCTCAAGTGCTGCAATGCACAGCCACAGTTCCCCTGCCATTTTAAAATGTCAACAGAAAGTAAAATGCAGCTGAGACTCCCAGCAGTAGTTCCAAAAGGCAGGTAATACAGGATGTGTACGTACACTAGAATAAACGCACCCTTAAAGTGGAAACTGCTACTTCAGAACAAGAAGATAGCGAGCTAAGATTAGATTCACAAGCCTTATGGAAAGCCACAACTTAAGAAAAGCGGACAAACCAGCTTTACAGTTTTCAGTAGCTCAGGCAGTAGCTGATATAATGAAAGGCATGTGCAAACCAGGATGATAATGTGGAAAATAAGCTGGGGAGGGGGAAAAAAAAAACCACGAGGAAAAAAAACCCTCGAGGCCAAAGTTCTATACCAGCCTAGTCAATGGACATTTAAAAAGATCACAGGCTGACTCTATGTCACAACACAAATGTCATCAACCTGCCAGAGGAGCTGACATGACAGCTTCATTCAATATAGGATCCAACCATGTTATTGGCAGCAGAATTTGCTATAGGTAATACAGTCAATAAAGCACATGTAAAAAGGCTATAAAGATTAGCAAAGAGCTAAAATCCAAAAGACAAACAGAAGAAAGAATGACTCAAATATGGTGGCAATTAAACAGAGCACTAAAAGGAAAATCACAGGCACAGAAAGCTTCCCTTTAACAGACAGCACGAGTGATGCTTCTACCAGCTGTTCAGACCCAGCAGAAGTCTTGTTTTATTAGGCCTTCAGTTGCATTTTTCCCATTATTGTGGACAGACATTGAATCTAAGGGATAAACTTACACCTGGATTTAATTGCCGCTATCTTAACAAACCACATGTGTGCATACTGAAACTTGAAATTCAGCGCATTGCTGTGGACAGCACAGGAGCAAGCTGCATATACTTGAAACGGCTCACATGGATTTTAATCTGAACAAATGTAATTCATTTCAAAGGAGGGAGGGAGGAACTTCAGCTGGACTGAAAAAGAAAGAATGTTTTTTTCATGGGTCATCACCAATCCCCTACCCGTTCTCCTTTCCTGCTCAAGTTCACCTTCTTGCCCACTCTCCCCCAAATGATTCCCGCTGCATGCATGCTGTCTGTGAGCAATTCAGGCCAGAGGCTGCCTCTTGCTAGATAGATCCCATACAGCAATGCAGCCAGAGGAGGACATCTTGGCGATGGCCTCCTGGCAAGCCACAGATGAGCTGCCTGTCAAGATGTATATGCCCTTAGAAGTCACGCAAGATTTAAAAGAGTGCTATGGACAGCGGTTATTTGGTCTAATCCTATGTTCAGTTGAGAGTTATCCAAATTGAATGAACCTCATGCTTTCCTGAGAAGCATGTTTTTCTACTCGCCCAAAGACTGTTCTCCATTTGTATCCCTGTATTGTTTCTTCTACTAATAACACTCTATTTTTTGTCCACTTTGAGCCTTGCTGCTTCTGTTAGGGGCTCTAGGAGACCTCAAATCACACCCACTTACAGTCAGTCCTCTAAGCACAATTTATTACAATGGAGAGCTCACAAGATGGCAAGAACAAGACCAGTCCAACACTGCAGGACCCACACGTGTATTTTTACTGACGCCACTGATCTATCCTCTCTAACACTATATATATATATAGAAGTATTAAATGCATATGGTAACAGATTTCACTGACATTTTAACTACAATACAACTACAGGCACAGGCTTTCCCAGGAGTATTGTGACATTAGATAAAAATTCTTAGATCATGTCATTAGGCAACTGTTATTTAAAGGAAAATTGACAATAGGACTTAATTTCAAATCTTGTTTTGAATTTATAAGAAAACAAAATCAAGACCATTCAGCCTGAATGCATTTATTCCAAAATTGCCATCTAGGGCATTCTGAATTAGCTACAAGAGGAAACCATGAGAAGCAGAGAGGCTTTTAGATTACACAACAAAGTTTTAATAGAATACCGATGGGTAGGAAAATGTTATGAAACTTCCCAACGGAAGTAAAGATATGAACCCCTAGCAAATGGCCCTAAATAAAATTAACAAGCGTATTTTAAAACTCTGGCTTGCCATGCAGGAGTAACCTCTTAGCTAGGCTGGTTAACTTCTGAACTTTCAATACTACTATTTGCCTCTTCCAGAAACCAGCTAACTTCGAAAACCAAACTGAAAATAAACCACATCTCAGCAAGACTTTACTGGTGCTTCAAAGCAAAGCAATTTACAACTGAAACATCTATTAACGGCCACCTTGCTCCAGCCAAAAAGGTGACAACTGTAACAAACCCTGTGCTCCGGCCAACCCTGCACTGCAACTAATGAGAAGCACCACAGTAGCCCAGCTTTTATATAATCCTATTTTTCAGAAGAATGCTTTGCAAGGCTGGCACTTTCATTGTTTTTCCTATGGAGTCTCCCCCTCCCCTACTCCAGCGTCCCTCCTGTCTCCTCGCATTCAGCAAGCTGCAGCAGGCACGGGATGTGCCAGCATCCTGCAGCCTGGATCCCCCATCTAGGAACCAAGGTACATCCCACACCTGTAGGAAACAGCCGGAAGGGTATTGGAAGGGGTTAATCAATTCCCTATAGAGAGTATAATGACTTACAAACTATTTTTGCACAGTGTCATGAAGTGCTGTAAATGAAGTCCAAGTGGCCAGCAGCCAACAGAGCAATTTAACCCTTCCTGGGCCGAGGCGGACACTGACACAATGCCTCAGAAGCACTGCGATGCCCATGGGCTTTCCTTCACGATAAGGAGCCCCACGTGGATTATGTTTTCTCACCCACATCTACAAAACTTGAAAGAAATGAGCAGCTCCCTCCACACAGTTTGACAGCTCCACCAACATTAATTTGCTTAAATCATTAAGGCAGCGCTAGTCCTCAGCATTGGGTTGAATCACTAACAAGGGTAATGCCCAACTATTGCCCATCACTGCTAATGTAGATTCTACCTCATTTGGGTCCAAAACACTAAGCTAAATATTACCTATTAGCACATGTGGGCTTTTGACTCCACACAATACTGGAAAGCCATAAGGAAGACAAAAAATCATAATTACGTCTTCTGTACATCATTAATAGGTGGGTGGGAGAAGATAACAGAGAAAGTAATACCTCTAATTTATTTGTTCCTCCCATGTAGCAGCCGTTAAACACACACATGGGGAGTGACACAAGCCCAGAACATACATGTCTCTGACAGACATTACATGCAAACTTCCCCATGCCTATTACCAGACTCTTGTGAGTTGAACATTTTCAAACTCTTCTTGTAGTGAAACAGGTTTCTCTATGATTCTTCTCAAAAAAAGAACCTTTCATGGATATTAATTTTGCAATGATTATATTCTAAGCATGCTTTATTCTAATGCAGAGCACTGAGAGCATAGGGATACAAAGAAGAGCTACTCTTTATTGACCACTATTTACTCTAGACCTGTTGAAGCCTTAAAAACCCTAATGTTCCCCAAACCATTAGAGACTGAATGTTTAAACTGTGGTACAGCTGTTGTGGGCACTACTGGCTCGTGTCCAAAAGACCAACTGAAAGGAGAGAGTGTTATGTTCTTCATTTTAAATGAAGAAGTCTTTTGCAGGCCAAAAAAAGTGTACTGGAGAAAATGGACTTTAAAAATAAGACCAGTTTATGCAGAAACTGGCCCACAGCCATGGATTAGCCCCCAAGGGCTTTCTCTCACAGCTCCAGATTGTACTACCACAACCCAGAAAACGTAGCCCCACAAGTCTCATGAAAAGCAATCATGGACAAGACATGTTGTATGGCAGGCTTCGAAATGCCCAAGATGTGCTTTAAATACAAAGCCAAACTAATTAAAAGTTCAAAAGATGGCTAATGTCACCTAGTGCACGAGCACCTCAGTTGGGAGGAGATGAGCATGCAGGTCCCTCTCCGCAGCTGCTGCAGAGCTCCTATGGGAGCAACGTGGGGGCCAGGACAGCCCTTACCCTTACCACAGCTCTGCTGCCAAAACTACGCAGGATGCTTGCCCCCATCTCCTCCTCGCTCCTCCTTCCAGAGATGCAGCTGTAGCGGTGCAAGGGAGCAGTTCCTGTTGGTTGGTTAAAGTGAAATGAAAGACGTTTTGCACCCACATCCCAAGTAACTGTATGAAATAATTGTAGCTGCACTAACACAGCTTTGCCACTTTGGAGTGATTAACCAAAACAGATCACTAGTTTTCTGTTTTTTAAACCACCAATATCACTAAACTGGTAAAATATTTTGCATGTAGACCCAATGGAAAGGAGCAGTGGGTCTTGGTTTACTGCTGACTTGCCTATGGTGGAGGGGGAGACCACAGTGACCTCCCTGCACACAACTCTGTGTATTCAGGCTTCTTATTAATGATGATCTTTCCATTTTAAATCCTGATGCTTTATGTGCAATCCCACAGCTAACCACTGACATGGGTGAAGTCACTCCCGGGCAGAGTTATTATGGTGGAGACAAACACAGGGAAGTAATGGATAAACACTCATTTCCAGCGAACTTGGCCACTCGTTCATCCCTGTAACCTCCCCAGTTGCCACTACAGGGAAGGATGCAGGAAACACCACTCAGTGCTGGGAGATCAGACTTCCCTCTCAGCTGACAAGTGAAGCCCCAAGCTCTGGAGCACAATCAAATGATGTGATTCCTCAGATGAGTTACTTCTCACAAAAATTTTGTCATGTACCACTGGTTCACATTTGCTTTGTTTCATAAATTAAAGAGGGGCAAGAAAATCAGCTGGACATCCTGAACAGCCAGTACTCAAAATTTCCATAGCAGACTGCTAGAGAAGCAGAGGCAAATCCAGCTGTGATACATTGTGACCTCTGAGTGCAATAACTCCAGGCATGCTCTGAAGCAAGAAGTTTATTTTGTACAACACAATTACCTCTTCTTATATGATACTAAGTGAAACAGTGCCTGTCTCACTCAAGAGCCTCGCAGTGCCTTCTGCGCCGCTCTCCTCTCCAAAGTATTCGAGAAAGGAAGCCAAGTATCTAAGGCAAGTTTCAAGCACAGCAAACTCAAGGTCATTGAATTCCCAAGGAATCTGTGAATTAGGAGAGTTACTGCTGGAGTTCAATCTTTTGTTAACAATACCAAGTAGCTGTTTAATTAAACAACTGTCCTTCTCCCAACCCTTTCTTGTTTAAGCAAGAAGAGCTTAAAAATTACTTACTTGTTTACAGTTTCTAACCAAGTAGCCTTTAAAGTATTCCCAGCTTGGCAACAGAAAGAAGAAAACCTGCAAAAATGAATGTGTCTTCAAAACTGGCATCACGTACTTCACCTCCGACCTTGAGCTTGACAATCTCATTACACAAAACCTACACGTGGGAGCAATCCACAGCACTTGGGAACTAACTGAGATTCTCCAGCTACGAAGCAGAGGAGAACTTCCCTCTGCCTGGCCCTGCATTAAACTGAGCTTCATCCTCCTGGTCTAAATGAAGATACAGGATCCTGGTCTCCTCTTAGCCATGAAGCAGGGTTTCCTTCCTCAGGTCTCCCCTATTTTGGATAAGGGGGGCAAGCTGAATCAGACCTGCTGTGTAAAGAAAAGAAAGACTAGTGCAATCACATTAACACTCTCAAAAGAAGGTAGTTGCTCATTTAGTGAAACATCCTTCTCATTGGGTGTATCTGACACAGATACTACACAGGTGCCATTGTGCACTCCATAAAGCCTCAAACTGCTTCTCTAGAGACACAGATTTATGTTTTTAAAGCATAAACCAGAATATAACCTGAAAGCATTTTGTACCTTAGGAGTAACCAGATAAAACAGAATGTGCCATTTTAGGATACTTAGATTTAACTGTGCAAACCTTAGGAGAGCTGGATGCAATTGCAGAGTTTTCTTCCAAAAGGTTCTGATTTAACAGAAACAAAAGCAAATAAAACACCACTAAATATTAACAAATGTTCTATGCTACGGCTATTAAAGCAGCAGAACATCGTAAGTGCTAATGACTAATTATCATTGCTATTGCTTGAGAAACAGTGCTCAAAATTTGTTTCTAGCATAATTTCCAAATTACGAGTCCTGGTGCAAACTGCTGTTCTGCACATGGCTCTCCCTTGCTCAAGTTAAGGCTTTGACCCACGGGGCAAATGATTCAGCTCTCCCTCTCCAGCAGAGAGGGACTGCCTCTGTCCCAGATCCAAACAAAACCAGGAATACAGTGACTCGCCACTGATTTGTTCATTTAAAGGCCAGACTCAGGGATGATGCCAGACTACTTGCCCACTGAATATACTGCATCTTGGGATTTCTCTTCCTTGTTGTCAACTCCACACTTTCAGACTCTGCAGTCCAGGCAGAGTACAAGAAAAACTTGGTTTTCATTATGAATTTCATCAGGCCCATGAAAGAGCGAGCCACAGTCTTGGAAATCTCTATCTGCTCTTTCTCATGCAAAGCATTAAGATTTCAGAGGAGCAGCACATGATCCTTGGAGGGTAGTTTCTTGGAGATGATGAGCAGAAAGCTTCTGACACCCTGGCAAATATTTTTTTGGATGCTGGAAACAGTGTTAGAGGGATGCAGTCTCCTCTGAGCAGAGACTACAGAAAAGAAGACCCCTTCTGGACTGCTGCATGCTTTTCCACAATGTGTTTTCAAGAGGCAGTAATGTAATAATTTAGAAATACTTTGTCCATGGAATTCAAAGATTCCTATTTGGGAGCTACTTTCCACAACCAGTGGTTTTGTAGGAGTTGCGAGCCATGATGGATGATGAGCCTTTTTGGTCCCAAAACACTTGGTAAGGCTACCACAAGCTGCTGCTTACAGGGGAGTGGAGAAGAAACCCCCTGCTTGGAGAAACTTCAGCTGCAGCCTAGGCATCCATGCATCATCTCAACATCAGTCCAACATCAGAAATAAAGCTGGAGCAGTGTAGCCTCCCTGCCAGACTTGCTGGGGACAGCAATGATTTTGTAGCACACACCACACCAGGTCTCCAGGTCTCTGCCAACACCAGATTCTGCAAGAACCCTGGCGAAGGATCAGCCCGAGTGGATCCAGCTGCAGGATCCAGCCCCTTCAGCCTTGCCCACATCACAAGCACAGCTTTCTTTCGACACAAGATAGTTCAGGAATCCCCGCCCCTGAGTAGGTACACAGTGCTCTACATGGAGACAATGTCACAGTAACAGGTCCGGGCTGAAGGACAGTACTGAAGCAGTCACATCAGCACAAAGCTCTAAATCTCTCTGAGCCTTCACAGGAGATTACTGTGAATTTAATTAGGCAAAGATTTGGGCTTACAATAGCTACTGCTGCAGTTCTTCCCTGTGTGTAAAAAGGTGGGGTTGTATTTAAAAAACAGATTCATTTTCAAGACTTTTGGCACTTCCAGCTTAAGCAGCGCCATTTTAGATGAGGAGGGACACGGCTCCCTTCTTTATGGCAACAGGCCATGCTTGCTGTTTCTGATCCCTCGTGAAGACTTGTGGCAGGAATACATCTTTTGGAAAGGGATGAGAGGGGAGCTGGGAATGCTGAATAAAATCCCCAAGACAAGGCCAACTGCTGAACTGCCTGTGTCAAAGCTGCAGCCCTTCAAACCTGCAGTGCCAGTAAGCCTCAAAGTGACAGAGCATCTTTCATAACTGCATTTAGAAATCCGTCTGCTTTATGCTTTCCTAATAACCGATGGTAAAACCACTTCTCTGCCAGCAGCATCAGTATCAGCTAATGAAAATTGACAGAAAACGGGGAATATATTAGGTTTCTGATTTCTCTGCTAGTGAGCCCTCCTCCCAGCTGCCACAACAGCTGCTCCCATGGGTGCTGCTATGCTGCACCTCTGCCAGGTGAGCAGCTGGAAAAAGGGATGTTGTTCAGGACACACTCTTGAAACCTTAGCCCCTTCCAAATCGGTGGTGACCTGTCACTAGGAGCTGCACACCACCTCATGCTGGCAGGGATGTCTGAAACACAGAGCAAGCCAACATTTAAATAAACTCTGAGAGTGGGCTCGTTCCATCCACTTGGACTCGCTGGATCCATGTGGACACACTGGATCAATGCTCGGCTCTGCTCATGTCTCACCAGCGTCACCTGGTTTGCAACAGCACAAAGGTGATGGCTGAATCGCTGTTGTGTTAACCGGATGGCACAGCCATCTCTCCTCCAGGCTTGGATTTTAACGAGTGCTCCAACATGGTGCTCACTAACTGCTTTTTCCAGGGTCATGCTGAAGACACCCAATACTTAAGGTGATTTAATACCCCCAGCCCTTTAGAAAAAAGGGCATGCAGCAGCTCTGAGCGTGCAGATGATGGGAAGCTCCATGGGAATTCAGCTGACTTCTTTCAGATGAAAAGTCCCCCCCCATCGGACAGCCAGCCCTGTTAGTAATTCAGCACACTTTGAAGGCCACTGGCCATCCAGCTGTCCCTGCTACCCCTCTAGCTCAGCAAGCTTAGGAAGAACCACTGTGGCTCAGCACAAGGCACCAGGGCCTGCAATTAGCTATGCATCAGCTCCCCAAAAGCAGAAAGCCTCCCAGCAAGGACCATGATCTCCCTCTGCTTGCCGCAGCAAGGCTGCCTGCCTTTGTTGGCCGCTGCTGAAGGCTGGCCTGCTTCAAGCAGGAGGGGAGCCGGCAGCACAAGGCAGTGCTGGGTTTCTTGCCTGGGACTGGTGTCAGCAGGATGGCCCTGCAAGGCATCCAGCGACAGAGCGGGAACTCGCTCCGCAATCCTCTGGCTGGCTCTCATAAATTCAGCTGGATTTAAAAGAACATCTCCTTTTATTCCTGTTGGTGGAAAATAAGAACAAGCTATGGAATTCCTTACAAACTCCCACAGAACCGGTGCCTAACACAGACGTTAACTAACAAACTCCTGCAGAACCGGTGGCCAATACAGATGTAGCATTTGTGACACAGGCTGATGGTTTCACTGCTCCTCTTTCACCAGCCTGTGAGCTCAGATCAGTTCTTCATCTTCAATGTGGTTTTTCAGCCAGAGCCACCATTTCTGGAGCTGGTTTGAAGACTGTCTACAAGGGCCTGGACTCAATCACCAGCTTGTTTCACATGGGGAGCAGCACAGGATGACAGCTTCCAGGGTTCACTGAAGTTGCACAGCATTGTTCTGAAGTGTGCATTTTAAACGCGTGCACATTTTTTTTTTTGCCAAAAGAATTGTTTAGTAATTGCTCAGAGGAGGCGAGGGAAATAAAGCCACAAACCCTTGTTTTATGTGGAGAAGCCACATGTTTCAGTCAGCCCATGAGGATCCTCCAGCTGAGCCCTGGCCCTGGGATAACGCAGCTTTAGAAAGCTGTGGTGGTAAAAAGCATCATGCAGTAACACCGCTGCTGCAGACACAATTTCCACAGAGAGATGACATGATTGCGAAAGTGTTTTTCTTGTGCTCATATCATTACCACACAGAACTTAAAGCCTGCCGACTATTCTGTGCTGGGTTTAAAAGCAAAATCTGCCCTTTGTCTCATTGCTGGAAAACATATGTACACCATCCAGCATAGACGTGGCACTGCCAAAACCATACAGTGAGAAGGTCTCTGCCTCAAAGAGTTCTGCCATCTAAAAAACATTCAATACACAGCAGTTCGGTTATAAAAGATACAGCTCCTTGATCAATGGGGGGATCAGCAGAGGAAATTTGCCCATTCAGAGAGCTGATGATCTCTCAAGAATTTGACTTTCATGCCCTGTATGTCAGAAGCCCCATAAACTTTGCATTAATAGCTTTAACTACAAAGGTCACCTATTTTTATTTCTTGCTTCGCTGAAGCACAAGCGATAATACATTTAAAATAAGGCACATTTTAGGAGAAACTTGCGATTTACTAACGCAAATGGGAGCCTCATTTTGATAGGGTTTGCAGGTTAGGTGCAGGTTCAACACCCCAGAAAGGTGGTGAAAGAAAAGTGGTGAAAGAAGGGAAAAGAGGTGAAAGAAGGGAAAAGCGCAGCTACACGTGCACAGGTTTGGGACCAGCCCATTCCTCTGCAGTTTCATGCACGCTCTCAACTAGAAGAAAGGCAACATCTTTCTACGCAACCACAGCTTTTATTGTCCTGTCAGTGGAACAACTTTCTCATTATTAAAATGAGCTGTCAGGCAGACTGGCATTTCCCTCCTTGCGGTGTCCAAGTTAGCCCGTTTGTTCAAATATGGTTAAAGATTTCACATAGTGTTGCTGGCTAACTGTGTATGGTCTGAGGTTTTCTGGAAGTTTGCTGTCTGGCACAGTTTGGAAAAGTAACAAGCAGTGTTACTCTGCAGCGCTCTGTAACCAAGTGCCTCTTGCATTACACATGGTCTGTCAAACCAAGGGGCTCAACTCTGACTGGGTATGTTTAAGCTCTGCTGATGTAAACCATCCATCATCTAGCTTTTACAAAAAAGAATATTCAACTGCTGCTTTTGTAATGCCCTAAATTAAAGCAGGAGATGTGCATACCAATAAATGCAGTTATGCTGAATGTAAATGCATTAGCCACCATTAGAAATGGAAAGGAAAAAAAAAATTAAACACTGCCTCAAATATTCCCAAGCTTGGTGAAGGATTTGCTATTCACACAACACACTGAACTCTCTTTTGAATGTTAGCCACACGCACATGAAGAGTTTTTTGGTCCCTTCATAGGGTTTTCTTCATTTCTTTGCTTCCAACCTGGAGGACACTTTGTTCTGCTGGTTGTGACCAAGCTGCCACAGGTGCCATTTTGGATAGAGTGGACCCAGCTCCAAAATTTGCGCCCTTTACCTGCTGCCACCACTGCTTGGTTCCTCCATCCCTCCAGCAGCCAGCCTGCAAGTCTCTACTTGCACTCAGCTAGTGTTTTCTTTCTCTCTCTCTTGAATACTGCAACCCTTCTAGATTTGAAAACCAGGCAGCTTGGAGGAATTTTAACATTTTCATTAGTGACTTTCCCTTACCCCATCGACACTTCTCACTCATCTGGGAGACATGGGCAATGAAAGGAGCAGGGAAACACAGAGATCTTCTGGGTGGGTTTGCCCATTGGGTTGAAGTCCTATTGCTTCAGGAAACCTTGTGGGTGCTTGACGCTGCTGAGCATGACGGAGAAAAGCAGGGAGGGAGAAAAAGCCATTGCTGAGAAAGCAGAAGCAGCTTCAACCAACAGATAGAGAAGGCTGGTAGAGTTAGCAGCTTCATTCACCAGACAGCGATGCCTTGTCTTCTTATGACCCATTTTTAGTTGTTGATCGAGGACGTTTCAGGGATTTGACTCATGAATAGCAAATTACTTACGCTGGGTTTGCCAAAAAGCCTTCTCCTTGCTGCAGGAAGGCAGGGCTGCTTTGAAGTAGCTCCTGAACCAAGACAATTTACAGCCTGACAGCTTAAAGCTGCATTGAAACGGGTACTCGTTTCCTCAGGGCGTTATAAATTGCCGCGGTTCAGACTCAGGCAGGCCACCGGCCCAGGAGAGCAGGGAGCATGGATGGGGACTGTGTTCTTCTGCTGTCCCACGAAGGCATGTCCACGAGGGAGCCAGAGCCCTTCAATAGGGCTTTCACAGGGACACACAGGACTACTTTCTGCTGCATTTTTCTTAGTACACTTCTGAGATATACTTGTATCATCTGAACTGCAGGTTGTTCCTGAGTTCAGTGCGGTTTTGAGCTGGAGCTAATAAGGGCTCGGACGTGAACCCAATGAGCAAATAGGTGTGCCCCCAACTCACAGCCAACAGCAGGCTTTAAAACTGCTACTGAGAACAAGTTTTTTGCAAACAGGCTCAGCTGGCAGCAGCAGGACATGGTCCCCATTGCTGACTCAGCCCTGGGGGCAGCACTTTGTGTCAGAAAGCAAGGTGGGTGCTGACACACTATTTGCATCTTAAAATAGCAGTACTGTTCAACACGGCTCATCTGGCAGGGCCTGGAGGCACCCAGAGAGCTCAGGGTGGGAGGAAGGCTCTCACTCTGCTCAAGGACATCTGTCAATGACATACTCTATAGCAACAGCCTGATTTGGGATGCCAAATCCAGTGTTATCAGTCTTTTTCTCTAAAACCTACAGAAAGAGCTATGCATGTACCCTAGGATTCTCACCCCTCATTTCATGGTGGTTTTGCCCATTGCCGTTTGTTTTTTTTTTAATCAAAGAGCCAGTGGGTCAGCACGCAGGGTGCTGGACCATACTTTTCATCAAGCCGTGCCTATGCTGCCTTTGCCTTGCCTTGATGTGAACACCAAAGTCAAATACAATCCACCCACCCGAAACAGATGTTAGAAACCTGTCTCTCTCTCTTTAGCTGTCCTCTGAGGTCTAGCCTCCTGTCAAACGCCTGAGAGGATAGTTTTCTTTTTTATTTTTAAGGCAATGATAATATGTTCAAAGGCTTTTTTTCTGTTTGGAGAAGGCAAATCTACACCTGGTCCAGAACTGCTTCACTACACACCAGCAAATACCAACCCTCTGTCTCTGAGGAAAGTTTGACCTCTTGACTTGCAAAATAGTTGTTTTCTACCTTCACAGAAATTTTAACAGCTAATTCAGTAGTGCCACAGGAACACAGGTGACAAATTGAGCCCAACCTATTCAGTGTGCCATCTTTTTATTCAGCAAACTGTCAAAAGAGAACTTTTATGTTCCCCTGGAATGACATTTGTTTCTACAGGTCTTTAAGCCAGAAGAATGCAGAGGTGATCTCCTGGACATTTTGTTCTCCATGGAAACAGTGCATCATTATGGTATTTCTCATAGATAAAAAACAGAGAAGCAAAGGATGGGCAAAGACAGAGGGAGAGTATAAGGGAGAAGGCACAACGGCAGACCAGAAGAGGCAAGCTTACAGCACCACTGTGTTGTCTTATAGTACTTCTTAAGCAAGATGCTCCTTTCGGGTACTTTATGTCCTAAAAAAACCCCCAAAACATAACAGCAGTCTGTGTTGCGCAAAGATGAAAGATGGAAAGCATTATGCTAACCTTAAAATGTAGCTCGGGGGCCTGGTGCATCACAGACTGTTTAGTATTAGCATTATCCACAAAAGCACTGAAAAATGCATTGCAGGATATTGAAGAAATCTATATCCGGATATTAAAACTAGTATTCAGTAAACTGTTAGGGGTGACTATCACAATATGGTCAGACCACAAGCTTAATGAAGCCTAGGAAATAAAGCACCATGACTAATTTGAAGCACATTAAAAGAAAGCACATACAAACTCCACTAAATCCATCAACTCGGAAAGGATACTTCTTTGCCTTACTTAGGATGGGTGAGGAGACAGACACATGTGATTTACACAACATGTTGTATTGCCCATTGCTTTATGTTGATTTTCAACAAAAGTACTGCCTGTTCTTGAGGACTGGGATTTCCCACTCGGAAGATTTCTAAGAACAAGGTTTTATGGCTGGAACCGAACTGACGTGGCCCAAACCTGAAGACCCGGCACACTCGGTGCCTGCTTACTGCTGCCTTCCCGTTACGCAAAGCACTGTCCTCTTTGGCAGCAAGGATGAGCGTCCAGGTTTTGTGACCCACTAGCAGAGTAACAGCATCACGTTAGCAGATGTAGCGTGTTATTTGCAATGAGTCAAGAAGTAGGTCAAAGCAAGTTTTTCTGGCCCTGAAAGCCCAGCTTCACAGGCTACTCATAGGTTGGTTTTTTGTGTAGTGTAGCCCTCCTGCCTGCTTTGAATGGGAAAGAAACCACCTGACTCATTAAACGTCAGCTGCTCCATTTTGTCAAAGGACTAAAATACATTAGGAAAGTAAAACAACCCAACATCAACAAGCACACATCAAAACCCAACCCTATCCAAAACACCCTTCTCATCTTCATCCTTCAGACAATTCCCACTTGGTAC
This sequence comes from Harpia harpyja, assembly GCF_026419915.1. NCBI lineage: Eukaryota > Metazoa > Chordata > Aves > Accipitriformes > Accipitridae > Harpia > Harpia harpyja. The sequence continues at coordinate 19,062,956 of NC_068953.1, read as the reverse complement.
TGAGATTGGAAACTGTCTTGAAAGGACATTTACCTGTGCTGGTTTGCTCTGCCCTGGTTTTGCTTTATGTTCCATAGGAGAGCAACTAGACAGGCATCAGATGGTTCATGGGCATGAGAAAGTGTGCAGTAACAATAGCCAATGACTTGCTCAAGGTGGCAGTTGGAGCTTTATGAGCTGCAGGGGATCATACAGCAGTTCTGTACAGGTACCATGTTAGACAGGAAGATGTGTGATAAACGCCAGCCTGGAAATTTCCTTACAAGAAGAGATATACAGAAGACTTGAGAAGAGCAGAAGACATTAAGGGGTCATACTTTATGAGAGTAGTTGGGACTACTGCTAATAATTTGTGCCCTGAGTGCTGCAAAATGCCAAAGAGTGAACTATGTGAACTCACCATGATGCAGGTTTCTAAGAGATGCACCAATTCATGTCATTGCCGAATGATGTCAAATCCACTCCACTGGTGAGTTAGCTGGCTCTATATTAGGATTCTTTCTTCACTTGCAAGTCACAGAAACCATTACCCTGACATAACGGTTAGGGTTTTAATAGCATGAATCTTTTGGTCATGACCATGAAGAAAAAAAATAATAATCTGTAAGGCTCAGTGGCAAACAAAAGAATGTAATCTCAATTCTCTTGCCCACTAAATAACTACACTTACAACATGCTAAAACAAAAATCTAGGTTGTGCTTTCTGTTATTAAAAATACAAAGAAGAGATCAAACTGTCCATATATATGGAATTACAAAACCAAGCCGTATATAACCCAGACCAAAGTACGTAATCAGAACATAACAAATGGAGTTTAACACTCAGAGGAAACCACAGCTCTGGAAGACATTTAAAGGAATATTTCCATTTTCCTAGGTACTATATCAGGTTCTTGGCCAGACATTTTTGATTGCACTGTACTAAAAATATAGTCCTAGTTTCAGAAGACAAAAATTTTAGAAGCATGACGAAATGTGAAAGGTAATTGCAATGCACCACTGAGCTATTTTATTACATTATCTAACATCTTTAAAGAGTAGATTAGCTCACAGTGCAAACATTCTGGTTTCCCTGATGTTTAAGTCCTGGCATTGACACAAGCAGCAGAAACAAATGTGCCTGAAGATGGGGGAGTGGTGCTAGTGAGCTTCTGGAGCAGGTTTCCTCGGCAGAACGGGCAACGCTTTCCATCCAAGAACTACGTGGAAGAGCTACAGCCTCTTTGTGAATGCTGTCTGGGAAGATGGCTGGGAGAGGTGCGTGATCACTTGCCAAGCCCTCCTTAGCAAAACTGAATTAACCAAAGGCCCATCGTGTGGGTCCCGCTGCAGACAAAACCAGGGTAGCCGATATGAAAAGCTGGCAGAGGGACTGCAGGAGCCCACAGCTCCACAGAGCACACTTGCCGGTGGTTGAGAACTGCCTCCCCCCTTATCTTCCTTCATTTAATCCTAACTTCTTCCCTTATCTTCCCAGAAAGAGAGGGCACAGTATCAATGTGATAATGTCTTAATAAGTCACCATACCCAAATATGCAGGCAAGCCTCAGGTTGCCCAAGATTAGAGAGAATTAACTCTTAAGAAAAGGTAAAAAGCACAACTAGAAACAGCAACTGTGGATGTAACAGAAGGCACTCCCTACACCTGCAACAAATAACACACTTCAGTGGATGAGATTTGCACTACACAAATCCCTGTTTACCTAGGAAATCCGTATTTACAATGGCTGCAGTTATGTTTTCCTTCTGCTTTCTTTGCCCTCCCACCTGTTACAACAAGAAGTGGCGGGAGCCCTCCTGCAGCCACTCCGTTATTCACAGCTACCTTCCCTTCCTCTTCACTCTCTGGCTGGTTAGTCCAAGAAATGGATCTAGTTATTGGACAAAAAGCAGGGAGATAGGCATTAGTCTCTGAGGGAGACTCCCTTCTCTTGAGGGAAAGAATAATTATTAAACAAACTTCTGTTTCCTTCATGCACCCAGGCTCAAATATTAATTAACTGCTCCCTTCCTTAAGCACAGAGTAAACCTCTAGGGAACCTGCATGCAGGTGGATACAGCATGGCGTGGGATACAGGGAATAAGCAAACATCTCTCAAGAAAGGAAAATGGAGGAGAAACATCAAGGTCTTTAGTTAAAAGTACACAGTAGCTATACGTTGCTACCATCTGGTATATGACATTGCAGTTTATTGCTCCATAAAAGTCAGTTAATCCTGAAGGCTGTCTTCAATCAGAAATTTAAATGTAGGGTTTCAAACATGATATTATGAAACTGAAGACTCATTTTAGACAAGAATGAATGAATTGTATTTTGAATGTTATTTTTCTAAAAACGTACAGTCTGCCATAAAAACTAGTCAGAGAAACTACATCCAGAATATGAGGTGTCAATGGTCAAGCGTATCCTCATTAGAGGGTGGCCAAGTGATATTTATTTAAAGTGTTATGCACTATGAATTAAACATTTATTTTGTATCACCCAGTAAAATATCTGAACCTCATTTTGGCAGCTGTGCAGATTTTGCCCCGACTGCATTGACAATTGACTGTGCTTCCTTTGACTTTCGTATAGTCTCTCTTCTCATTTTAAGAGAAAAACCTAAAAATCAAGAATGCAAAAAACGCAAACATTTGTGTATCAGCCCACAAAAGGAGGATGAAAGCAGATCACCACTCAAGACATCATCTTCATTAAGGTCACAGATGGAATTGCAGCGCGATAATTAAAGTCTTCGAAGACTTGGCAACGTCATCCTGTAAGAGTGACTCTTCTAAAAGATCTGGAAACACAGACTTTCTGCTCCTGGATCAGTGGCTTAAACAGGGACTATATTAAACATAATCTTGGAGATCTGACCATCGGTTCCTTTTCCCCCTAAGGAGAAAAGGAGCCTCACAGATTTTGGCCAGATACCCCTGCAGGTCCTCCTGCCCATGGTGGGTGACAGCCTGCAAGAAGCTCATGTCAGCCTGATATTAATATTTACCCAGCCTGAAAAGTGTTTTGGCATGGTTTTAACAGGATTGCAAATCCATTTCAAATGCTCTTTGGACCATAAAGCAGAGCAGTGCTGCTGTGTGTCACCGTTTTGTTGAATCAGCATTAGGAACATGTCACTTTTTCCACCTCAAAACAGGCCTGGAGGGCAGAATTAGCCTCCACTACTCAAGGGACCACAACGGCAGATGACAAACTAGTTGATACAAAAACTCTAACAACGAGCAACTGAAATAGGAGCTGTTGACACCTACTTCTCTTGGGCATAGCAAATTCAAACAGCACGTTTTGACAGACCACCATTACTTCATTGCCTGGCACACAAAAGAATTGTCACCACATGTACTGCCCATTGTAGGGTGGTTTATGATGAAGCAGGAGTAACAGGGTGGGATGTTCTTAAAAAGCAGAGGAATGGGAAAGAAAGGGTTGTAAGCAAGACTGCTGAGATTTGCTTCGTTTTCTTTAATTGAATGGGCATTAGCTTAAGAGGACACAGTATTTACAAAGGCCAAGCCACAATTTGAACACTAGGTGTGGGTAGTGACTACCTGACAATATGGAAATGGGGTTTCGTTATTGATTTAAAGGTGTAATGAGATCCAAGAGCTGAAAACAGGGGCACCACGCTGTCAAAGTGGCTAAACTTTTGAACAGCTTCACCAAAATGGAGAAAGTGGGCAATATAATACACTACTGCCCAACTACTCAGATTTCAAAAATAGATTAAACCCCCTTTTTTTTAAAAAAAATATATACTTTATTTAAAGTTTTGGGGAGCTGTTGCATGGCCTCTGTACACAGAGCATCCCAGCTGCTTAGATGCGACCATCTCGTCTGGACCAGAACCTGCAAATTCTCCATATAGCTCATTACTTTACGCAATTGCCCTTATCTTGCTCAGCTCGTTCCTACCACTCACAGTCCTGTGTTAATAAACCTTTATTACTAGATCTGACATTTTGGAGCTTCAGCAGTTGTCCACCAGGATCAGGGAAGATTTGGTGGTGTTAAATGTATTTGTGGTAGCAAGATACAGTGGAGGAGATCAGAGGGGCACAGGTGCTTTGCTCTGAAAAGTTGCTGAGCAACTCACACCAGACCAAGTCTGATGTAAGATACAATCCTTTTTTTCTAAGAAGTCTGGCTAGTTAGCCATGCTGAAGGTCACTGTTGGTCACCAGAGCTGGTGTCAGGAATAATTCCTATCCCAGGACAGACGGGAGAATAAATCCTTCCCCCAGAGTGTTCTCCTACTGCAACGTGGGATCTGCCTCTCTCTTAGGACCACTTAAGTACCTCTCACCTAATCAATCATCTGTCTGTGGAGAAGATTGGAATGGAATGGGCTGCCCAGGGAAGTGGTTGAGTCACCATCCCTGGAGGTATTCAAAAAGTGAGTGGATAGGGTACTCCAGGGCATGGTTTAGGGGGCATGGTTAATGGTTGGACTTGATGATCTTGAAGGTCTTTTCCAACTGAAATGATTCTATGATTCTATGATTCTATAAGATCAGGAATTAACCTCTCTCTTGTCTCTCCTGAGCAAAATTGGATTAGGCTGAAATTCTTGAGTTAATGCAGAGATACCTGGCTGAAACTTAACAGCCTGTGATATATGCAAGATCAAATAAGCAAAGTCCAAGAGGGGACATGACTAAGTGCTCTACAACCTATGACCCTAAGTGCAAGCACCGCCTGCTTTTCCAATTGCTTATGCTCCGCACAGAAAAAGCGGATTTAGAGTTATGGCTCCAAGGCTGCAGTGTGGTGGATCTCTATCAGCTGCAGTATTCTCTGCCTCGCTCCTCGCCACAGGGAGCACAGCGCAGTGGTGCCAACTGCAAGAATCCAATTTCATAACGAGTAATGGCATGACAGCAGCCAGCTCCGGGCACTGCCGTATGCCACACCTCGTGGAAAAACCATTGTCAAACACTGTGCAAAGCCAGTTAGTTAAACACTGCCAAGAATCAGCTGAAAGCAGTCACAGTCTCCCCATCAACGTGGATGGGCGACTCCCATGAACCTGCAAGGACACAATATTCCTCCAGACACCGGCAAGTCCAGTTGCACATTTTACGCCGCTTCAGTAATGACACTGGTTTGAAGCAATCCAAGCCTCAGCCCCAAAGGATAAGTATTTGAGAGCAGGAACTCCAAGTTAAGCTGTGGGCACAAAAGTGACTTGGGATTAAGTAGCATTTTGCTTTGCTTAGACTATTACCCTGGGTGGAGCACAGCAGCTTGGTCCAGATATCCCTGAAAGGCACTTTGCTGCGCAGTACAGCTGTATCCTGAGAGTTTTGTCAGTGCTGGAGACAAAAAAAAAAAAAAAATCCTAGTTTGATTTTAAAAGAGCAGTGGATAGGGAATGCTGACTCAGGATTTTAGCTTTTCCCCCGATGCCCCACCACATCCCAGTAGTGCTAGAAAGGTGTTGTGCTCCCACACCCAAAGCAAGAGGATAAGGAAAAAAGTAATTCTTTGGGCTCTTCCAACAGATAGCAGAAGACATTCAGTGAGCGTCTGTATCAGTGCAATGCACCAAAACGCAGCGAACTGTCATTAAAATGCAGCCTGATTTGCGTCCAGAGAAAGACAGCATTCTCTACAATTGTTTTCCCCTCTCGCAAGACCTGCCAGCAGCGCATGATGCCTCAGCTGCACTGTGATGTGGAGAAGCTCAGCAGACAGAGGGATGAGCCTCAATAAATGAGAAGCAGTGGGTTCAGAACAGGAGGGAAGGGAAGGGATGGGAGAAGGAAGCAGATTACTGGCTGTGGCCAAGGATATACTCATTATATAGAAAGGAGATGAAAGGCTTTACTTAAAGTGCCAACGTCAGTTCAATGTATTTATAAGGATTCAAACAAGTCCCACCGGTGCAGAACAGCCCGAAGGAGCTTTGCGTTCATGTAATTTAATGGCTCTTTGTTAACTGAAGTCAAAAAGCAGTGGCGGATTTCAGTGAGAACCCGGCCAGGCCCTGCACAGCTTCCAAGACCAAAACAGACATCGCTGGAAAGTGCACTGAACTATGGTGGGGCAGCTTGAATTAAAAGGCTGTTGTAAAATAAATCCTGTGATAAGAGCAATTAATGCTATCCTAATTATGTCCTTTCCCATACTCGCCACCATTCTTGCTGGCTGCTGACTTGTACAGCCACAAAGGCACTCCTCCCATGCAAAAACAAGAAACTACAAGTGAGGTGGGGACTTTAAAAATACACTTTTGCCAATTTCTTTTCAATCCAGCATACTGAATACAAGATACAAAAAAAACCCCTCTGTAGCCTTTTGTTCTGTGATGTATTTTTATTACTGGCCAAACCATTAAGCTTGAGGTTTTCTTATTTTATCTTTGCATTCAGTTTTTTGGGGTGTGGTTTTTTTTTTTTTTAATCAAAATGGCAATAGTTTATTATATGCTTTGAGGTTTCCTGCACACAAAAAGAAAAAAAGGCTGTGCTACTATTCCTGTCTCTAATTCATCCCTTTCGCTTGCTCTGCTGCGGGCAAGACATCAAATCATAACCAGCAATTTCGTCTGCCTCCTAGTTACCAAAAATTACTGCTGCACCCACTGGTGATTCATGGACCGAGAGCAACACACATGCACACACGTTTGGTACCAGGACATCCATCTGAACTAGCAGATGCCTGGCAGCTATATCTTTCCTTCATTAAAACATGAAAGCAAGCCAGTCTAAAAAGTCTCCCTGATAAACTAGTGGAAAACACACATGCACTTTCAAGGGGGGTTTAGGCTGATTAGTTGGAATAATATTTTCAAGGCAAGAGGATGATACTGGAGCATTATACATCCTTGAGATATGTTATCTGAAATGTACCATTCTTTGTCGAAATGGATCTGTCCAAAGGCAAAATTCAAGGCATGTCTATGAGAAATACATCTGCCAGAATATCTGGTGATTTCTACGAAAGACATGGAAAGGGAGAGAAACCCCTCCAGCATCAGTGTACTTAAACAGAACTCCAGCTCCACTCAGCCAGGATGTCCCTCCACCTGTCTGGAAGATGAACCCTGCAGTAAGGCACGGCTCAGCATCCCCCTCAAACACACTGCAAAGTACTGCCTAACACCGAAAGCTATCACATCTTCCATACAGTATTTGCAGAAGAACACGCTCATTTGCATCCCCAGAACAATAGAGAAATTAATGGAGATGACTGCAATTCATACAGCCTTGAGTCTGCAGCAGTGGAAAGGTCAAACAAATTAAGGCTCTGAATTCTGGGCAGAGATTTCAAGCTGGCTCTCTAACATTTGCAACACAAGGGAATAATTAGAAAACATCCATCAGCTCCATTTCCGTTGGTGATGAGCTGTCCTCTGCATAGCTAGATCTGCTGTCAGATTATGGTCAATTATTTCTCCTCAAGTATTTCAACTTGCAAACACAGGCTTTACTTCCTTCAGCTCTCAGATCTCAGACATGCCGACCACACACAATAACCCTTGCAGAAAGAGCACTGAAACCCTGCAGAGCCAGTGGACAGGCTAAGCCCTTGCAGAAAACCACCGCAGCTCACAGGTATATCAAAGAGGGGGAAATGGTCCCTGCATTTAAAAAATCTCTAGGTACTTTAAAAAAAAAAAAAAAAATCACAGGTTTTCCAAGCTGAACACCCAAAACCTGCAGCACCTCCCTCCTCGTAACTGTGAAGCCTTATTCAAACGCTCAGACATCTTTTACAAGGAAGCATCCTGCTGAGCCCATAGGATGTTTTTAGATCGGGGGACAGGAGAAATACAGGACACTGCAGCTTAAAAAGCACATTTTATATAAGCTGTTCCATGTGAGAGCTTGTACACCCAGACGTTTCACTCCTCATGGAGCTGTCACGACCTTATTTTTAACAGACTAAACCAACCTGTTCCCCCTGGGACGCAGAAGGCTGCTCAGAAGAGATCTGCTGTTTTGGCACTGCCTTGGGACTCCAGGCTTCTGCATCTCACAGCTGAGAAGGAGACTGCCAGTTTCTGGAAATCTGGGTAGGGATCCATAAACCTGAGCAAACCCAGCTACACTACGAGGAGGTGCCAGGAAGGATTCAATGCAGGAGCCTCAGCAGCATGACCGAAAGGAGATAAAAATCCCTCTCCAGACACCCTGGCAAGGAGAAAAACACGATCTGAAGAGATGATTTAATATCAAAGCCTCTTCTACCCCAGAAGAGCTCTTGGAGAGAAATCATGGGGGTAAAAGAAACAGGAGGAGCCCACGTGAACGATTCCCCCACTGTGCTGCTGCCGTGCAGGCAGTGATGGGACACCTGTACCTGCTCATTACCTGGCAGATCTGGGTCAGGAATGGAGCTGCTTTCTGCAGGGCCTCTGTGTTGATTGTGAGCTTGCACTGAACCAGCATCTCCTGTGATGCCCCTTATTCCCTCACGTACTAAACTTGTTTTCCAGCTCTCGACAGACACTGGGATCAGCAGCATTTCCCCTCCCTGCCAGCTCCCCAAGTTCCACCTGGAGCATCGAGCAGCCATCAGATCCAGATCTCCTTGGATCCAGGATTCCCAAGAATGGGCACTTCCATTCAGCATCATCCCTATGCTTAAAGAGTCACTCTTAAGCCCACTTACTCATTAACTTATTCCCTGGCACAGGAAAGCTCACAACTGATGCACATTTTTTTGTTGTAGCATGGCTGGCAAGGCTAATACTGATATCTGGCCATAATCCCTCCTAACCCCATGGAGGGCTTTGGCAGATCAGTATCTTGCAGCAACAAAGTTTAGGGGTTAATAGGTGCTACATAAAAAGCATGCCATCGGAAGTTTTAAAACATGTTCCTTCTTAAATGTTATGACAACACCTCCCACCATGCCCTTTCCATGCCATCCGGCCGAGCAGCCAGCTGCAGTGCTGCCCTTGTCCCACTTTCCCAGTTTGCATTCGTGTCCCTTTTCCCCCATTATTTTTTTTTAATTTAATTTAAAATGTTTGTAAGTGCTGCGTTAGCTGAAGCTCCATTACCCAGAAATGGCACCAAACAAAAAAAAACACAGACTTTTCTGCCTTTGGAAATAAAAATGTTTTGGCTGCCAAAGAAAAGAAAGAGTTACACCCATGTAAAGCTTTCACTTAGGAAGAATTAATACAGCCAACTGTTTTTGGATGGACTGCCAGCTAACTACAGTTTAAAAAAAAAAAAAAAAAAAAAAAGCAGAGGCCCAAGCCCTGTCCTCTCCCATTAGACTCACTCCAGTTTCTAGCTTCTACTGGGTTCCTGTTCAGAGGGAAATCCTCCGTCACCTCTGTCTAGACTACTCACCTGATTTTTACTGGAAGAAGTAGTGCTGAAAATTTATACTCTCAAGAAGCTGAGATGCAGCTTCCAGGACCATAAGCCTTTCAAAGCACACATGCTAGAACATAGAACACACATACAAGCTATATTTTATACACTGACAATATTTTATATATGTGTCTCTATAGCATCAACCCTGGTGAAATTCCCTACTATGCTATTTCCTTGCTGACCATCAATTCAAACATTCCCATCCAAAAATGCTTGAGAAAATGCCCCTTTAAACTAATTAAAATTGCATGTGCAATTCCTAGCATGAATTACTCTACAAATTATGGGATTCTAGCTTGATCCCAGATGCCTCCCACAGAGCCAGTTAAGCTAAAGATCTCTCCAGAAGGACATGTAATCTTGTGTATAATCACTGCTGAATATGTAGTCATACTATCACAGCTAAATTCCCAGCCTGGATAATCAGAGATTTTATTCGTCTATTGTCCAACTGCAGATTTCATTACAGACCCTGTGAATGCCTCTCCTTTAACTTCCCTGATAATCATTAGCAATAATTAAGCAATGACGATGCAGAAGACAGAAGTAAGAGGTTAATCAGAAGGGAGTGATTTTTTTTTTTCTTTTTAAAGAAGTCCAGTGCCAGCGTTCATACTCATGAGCTGATATTTTCACAACGGCCCAGCAAAAAACATGTGGCAGGGAAAAGAAACCCTGGAGCAATCAGGCTTTGTTGTCCCCCTTGACTTTAATGCTGAGAAGCAATGCTGAGTGCACATCTCATCAGCTTGCTTTAGCCTGCGCTACATAAGAGGATCTGCTTCAATACCTCTCCTTATGTTGACTCACAGTGCAACAGGGACACTCTGTTTTGCCACCTTGACATAAATGACTTGTACTACAACACGGCACTGGACAGGCTGTCAGAGGGGCTGACAGCGGCTGGACTTCATTACTCTTTTCACGTACGTGCTTTGCTGCAGCACTGAGCATCCCTCACCTCAGCACTGCAAAGGATCTCGCTGCTGTTCTCTCATCATTCTGTGCTTTCTGCTGTCTGCCTGCTCCCCAGAAAGAGAGCGAAGGGATATTAACATGAACTAGATCAGCTACTCAATCCTTTCTTCCGGACAAAGTGGTGAGATAAAGAGGATTCTCTGTATTGGACATAATTCTTTTCAGCAACACAAGCTGAAGGAAACACATTAAAATGCATCACTTGCAATTAAAAGCATGCTGACTAGAATATTTCCACTTAAAAATAATTTAAAAATTCAGCTCCTGAGTGTGTTTCCTTCCCTTCCTCCCTGATTTGGAAGTTTCAAATTCTGAATAATCATTACTCTGAATAATTTGCCCACAGGCACAGCCTTGAAACTCCTCACAAACTAGGACATCTCAACCATATTCAGAATTCCCAGGTGCTGCTCTAACTTGCTTATTGAATGTCTGATTAAGGCGGCAGTGGAGACAATCACTACGCACTGGTGGCTCAAGTATCACACACTGTTGCTCAATTTTGTCCTGTTTTTTTTCCACTTTCCCTCAAAAAAAGGGCAAGCAGCTGTTCCAGCAGACAGCTCCCGGATTTCCCTTGATGTGCGTCAGTGGTATGATGCATGCTACTTCTCAATCTGGCGGCCATCCTTCAGACAGAAGGAAGTAAGACCGTGGTCATATCTAAGCTACCGAAAATCTTGGACATAATCTGTAAAGTAAGCCAGACAGACAGCTTTCCGTGCTTGCACTTTCTAAAAATGAATCACGAAAAAGCCACGACAGTAGATAGAACAGTTTAAGCCAACCAGTCAAAACCAAAGCCAAAGCATAACAGCACTGCCAGCGTTGCTCCACTGTGTCATTTCACATTCAGGAAGGTCTTACAAGCATTTGCAGTCTTAAATTAAGCCTTCAGTACCAAACCGGACAGCATGTGGACATTCACCAATACTGCTCAGTGAAGCAGCATGGCGAGCCTCCAAGCTTTGCCTTCCTACAGCCATTTTCTCTTTAGTGCCTTTTAATAGTGTTTTTTCAAGCACAGCTTCACCTTTAATTAATGCAAGATGTACCAACTGCACAATAATTCTGCATCCTCTTCCCTCCCCAAAAATATTCAGCCTGAAGGTCAGCTTATCGGGTTCATATTGAAAACCCAAGACACAGGCAAGAGTCTAACATGCAGCTGAGCTCAGACTTCCTACGTAAGGGAATCAGGCTTTTCAGCCACATGATGGCATGGCTAGGGCCACAGCAAACAGTGGAAATGCTACAAAATAGATTTACGCATATTTGCTGGAAAATCTCGAGAAGCGCTATCTGTTCTGGGCCCACTTCTTCCCACAGAGCATGACAAACTCACACTGAAGTCAATGAAAATTTGTCATATCCTGTGAGGGAAGAATTTACCCCATGAGCCAAAAGGGGAGAAGTAGCTGTCGGTCTGCCCTGACAAGGTGCAGCTGACCCAGGAAAGAAACCAGACCCCATATATCCTGACATGAGCTGATAAACCCTAAATGAAACTATTTTGCCCCAAGCAATATTCTCACAGGGCAAAACCATGTGCTTAGACACTTTCTTTACCACATGCATTGCTGGCATGCCGTGAAACGTGCATGAGTGTTAACCTAAAAACCTGTTAAGTGTTAACCTGACACACACAAGAATTTCCGCCTAGTAGTAGTACAGAGAGTCAAATTAAATATCACTCACAAGACAGGAATTTTTGCCAGGACTGCAATGGAGTATCTATGTTGCACATGAAAACAAGATCTGTTTCACTTCCTTGCCACCTCCTGCCTAAAAATTCAACCCAAACAACAACATCCTAAAGCTGTCCCCATTGCACGCAAGCCCAGAGAACACGTCTCGCTTCAATCCCTCATGCACTGGTTCCTGCCTGACATTCTTTCACATCAGGATTAAAAAAATCCTCCTACCCATCTCCAGCAGGCTCACCACAATTTAGATTTTAATGAAATGCAACATTAAACCCACCACAACCAGAGTCACATTAAATAGGTGCAAGTGGCCAAACAGAACACCAAAGTTGTAGGCGACTTGGCCATGCAATGACAACCCAGATGTTTCCAGTTCGTGCCTCCCTCCCACCTCCTCACAGCATTAGTCACTCAGAAGACATCAGAACAATGCCACATTCAGGCTCGCCAGATCAGGTTTTGTTTGCTTCATGACCACAGTGGTACACAGCTGTTGCACATTTTACCCCAAAGTTTGAATGAGCTCTTCACAAGATTAGAGAAGCTTTTATTAAGGACTTCTGAGGGACTCTAGCCCAACCTCCTGCTTGAAGCAGGGCTATTGGCACAGCTTTGAACCCCAGGAGCTTCATTATGTGGCCATTGCTCCTTGTACCATCAGGCACTACTAAAGAGTTCGTTCGGTTCCATCATCTTCACATCTGCCCTTCAAAAAGTGTAGGTGGCTGTCAGATGACTCCTTAGCTTCTTCACCGGAGGAAACAAGTCCAGCTCCCTCAGCTCCTCCTTGGAGGACATCTGTGACTCATGGATCTCTGGCCATCTTGGTGGCCTTCTGCTAAACTCTCTGCAGTTTCTCCATGATCCTTTTGAGCTGAGGGCATAATATTTTAGATGTATTTCACCAGTGTCAAGTAGAGAGGGTAAGAACTTCGCTCATCCTGCTGGCCATGCTTCTAACATAGATAATGAACACTTTGCTTTATCTGTGATAATTGTACTCTGGGCTTGTACTCAACCTAGTGCCCACCACGACCCTTAGGTCCTTTTCAGCCAGTACTGACACAGGCATCATTCCACTCCATGTGCAGAACTTTACATTTTTTCCTCCTAAACCCCACAACATTTCTTTCAACACAGCCTTAAGGTGACTGAAGTCCCTACACACCCTCTAAGTAAAATGAGAACAGTTTGCTTCAAAATATGTTCTTTGTATGATCCCCCCTCTATCCTTCCTTGGCCTGAAAGGATCACCCCCCCACACTAAATCCCCTAGCAATATCCTATGACACCAGACTGAAGCACTTCTCTGTCACCCCACTTTCCCCATTTAAAAAGAGATAAATACACATGCACCGATACATGCATAAAAATCTGGGTAACACAGCACTTCCCTGCCTTGAAGGTGTAGACAATGTTAAATTTATTGGTAGGCAGCCATTTAAGATGCAAAAGTAATGTAACAGCATTAACATGTGTGCCTTCCCCTGAACTGGTTTTTTTTTCCTGCTTAAGACAAACTGTAAAGGTATTAAATATATTTAAAGCATAGGGGTTATAAACAGTTCAATTTGGAACATTTTAACTTTTATTAAACTATATACAAATCAGCCCTTATGTAATCAGAGAAAAAACAGGGCATAATGTTTTTCTCCCCTGTAAATAGGCATTTAATCAACAGAAGACGAAACACAGCATCCTGGAAAACCACTTAAATGATCAGATTTGGCAAGTAAAGCCCTGGTCTTCCTTACATTCTCCATTGCTTTAGGAAAAGAAGGAAAAGAAAGAAGCACTGGACTTCTTTTGAGAACAGCTGTTCACCTTAAGGGGGATGTAAAGAGCCACTGTTCCACATCACACCCTCTTTTGTACAGTTGCTGGAGGGCTTCGCACTCAGCAGTGCAGCCAGGACATGGGTAACACCTCAGCCCCTTTGCTCTCATGGGCTACTTCATCTTCTGAGAAAGTAGGGATAAACCCCCAAAACTAAAACAGGGAGGGTTGAGAGCTGCCTTTGCACCCCACCGTGCCACTGCAAGCATATGCCACATCCTGCGGTTTTGGCTCAACGCTTTTCGCTGACGTCCTACAAAGGGCTATCGAGGAGCGCAGCAGAGCCCATATGTACACGTGGATCAGCTCCCCCAAAACCAGGAGAGCCCACAGTTGCAGAAAAAAGATTAAAGAAGGGATGGAGGTGGGGAGAACACATCTTTTCCCCCCCTCCACCATGCAGATATGTGTGTATGTTTTTCTCTGCAGCTTCTCCTACGCTCTTCAGAACAGGCTCATTTCTGAGTTGTACAGACTGCGCTGGGAGCTTCAGGCTGGAAGCTGGTGGCACTTGAGGTCTCTAGTCCTGTTGCCCTGGCACGCATCCTGCCTTCCAGGGAGGGGACACCAGCCTCCCGCTCAAGCCACAGAAGGCAAAATCCTTGTGTCAGCACTGCACTGCCAGCCCCAGCCCAGGGACACCTCCCTGGGCAGTACAGTAATCGTGGTGCTGGATGCATGCCCCAAAGGGGCATGTTTTGACTCAAAGCTCACCCCAGTGCCCTCAGGACGCACCTCTGAAGGCTCCCATGCACTGGGTCCAGGCACTAACTGCCACGTCTCACTGCAAGTGCTTTGTTCTCGTTTATGGCCTCTTGGACTGACAGCTGTTTAAAAGTTCTCCCCCCCCCCGCGCCCCCTCCCCCCCCCTTTTTTTTAAAGGAAGATGCTGACACTGCAAGTGACCACCCAGGCTTTCAAAGCACTGCAGGAGGCCAAAAAGGAAAGTCACCCATCAATCGGCTTGTTATCCTGGTGTGTCTTTACAGGAAAGGCAGTTCCCACAGTTCTATTTACCACAGGCTGTAATTTTGCCTGGATGGCAGGATGAACTCCTCAGGTACTGCTCTAGTTGTGTATGAATGCTTTTGAGGCAATATTTAAAATTAATGAAGACAGGTTTTGGGTCTCCCCCCTGCAAATGTTCAATGTCCATGTGCTGACTATCAGTTTTCATGGACTCGCATGACACTTGCTGGTGCAGAACGCGCAAATACCCAGCCTGACAGGGAAAAGTTGTGTGTGTAATGATGCTAAGAGAGTGACAGACCTGTAACTTTTAACGCCTCAGCCTGTAACTCAGGACCACAAGCCCCAAGAACAAGTGCAATTTTACTTGGCACAAACTGCGATGACTGAGCAAGACAACACATACAAGGAAGCTGAAGGTTTCAATCTCTTCTGAAAATCTCTGCTGTAGTAAGCCAATGACAGGGAACATATGGCTCACAGCCATATTATTTGTTTTAGTTTATTATGCATAGCACAGTACACACAGTAACAAGTGTGTGTCAAGATGTGGCCCATCAAATATGTTGAAAACATTTACTGGGCCATTAGCAATGAAAAGGTTGCCTGCCCTTGTATTACACAGATAGAGGTTTACCGCATGCAACGCAAATTTGAATGCATTGCCCAATTTGCAGCCAACAGCCCCAAGTCTCAAATGTTTTATGAGCAAGCAACTTGTACTCCTTCTCTTAGATACATGCGAGCAATTTCAATTGGAGTTACATTCACACATCCAACAGGTAATTACTGATGGCAAAAGGATTGAGAAAGGGTTGCATTTTCCAGTAGTTTACCAAATGGTAAATCCAGTCTGAAGGCCTTTTAAGAACCTTCACTTACTGTAACAGAACAAAAGAGGTGGGGAGGGACCTCTAGAAATCATCTAGTCTCACCATTCTGCTCAAAAGAGGGCAGCTTAAGCAGGTCGCTCAGGACCCTGCCCAGTTGGGTGTTGACCATCTCCAAGGATGGAGACTCCATAGCCTCTCTGGGCACCCAGTTCCCGTGTCTGACCACCCTTGCAGTAACGAAGTTTTATCTTATGTTTAAATGTAATTTCCTGTATGCCAGTTTGGACCCATTGCCTCTCATCCAGTCACTGAGCACCACTGAGAAGAGGCTGGCTCCATCTTCCTTACCACCCCACCAGGTAATTATACATGTTGATGAGATCCCCCTGAGCCTCCTTTCTCCAGGCTGAAAGCCCCAACTCTCTCCGCCTCTCCCCACACATCAGATGCTCCAGTTCTCACACCCTTCTCAAGGCCTGTCACTGGACTCACTCCAGTATGTCTATGTCTCACTTGTACTTGGGAGCCCAGCACTGGACTCAGCACTCCAGATGTGCCTCACCAGGGCTGATCAGAGGGGAAGGACCACCTCCCTCGGACCTGCTGGCAATGGTCTGCCCCAACGCATCCCAGGATGCTGTTGGCCATCTTTGCCGCAAGGGCATATTGATGCCTCATGTGCAGCTCGTTGTCCACCAGGACCCCATGTCCCTTGTCTGCAATGCTGCTTGCTAGCTGGTTGGTCTCCAAACTATTACCTGTATAAACTCAGTAAGCAACTAGGCTTCTTTCAGATCATCATCCCCCCCCCCCCCGCCCCAGCCCCAGTCCTTATTTGTGCTCGCATAGCCAGAAAATCCAAACACAAAGAGCTGACTCGCCAAACACACATGGCAAAACACCAAGTCTGCCCAGAGTCTCGCCCATCGCATTGAGTTGTTAGAAAAGGACACCAGCGCAGACACCTGAAAGGTTCTTTTCTTGGTGTGAGGAAAGTACAAAGCTCAGATCAGGTATGGATCAGAAAATCAGGCTAATGTTGTAATCGGTGTAATTAAATGGGCTTTGAACCATTGAAGGAAGAGCACATGAGGAAATAACACAGTAAAACAACAAGTAATGACAGTGTTAGCGCAGCAATTACTGTTTTCAGACTTTAAAGGAAACAGCAAGGTAACAAAGAGCGGAGCAGTCAAATCAAAGCTTGAGACAGCATATTAAAAAAACCCCTCAAACAACCTTAAAATTGCCTCACTTCAAATTTGTATTCTCTCTCCCTGAGAAGATGATTACAACCTTTTGATCTCTGCAAGCAAGACAAATTATATTATTGTGATTAAAAATTCAGGTCCTTCTGTTGCACCAGTAAGTAGGACACACATGGTATGGTACTGTGCTGGCCCCTGCTACAAAGGTGCCGGAGATCTAGAGAACAGCACAGCAGCATTTCTTCCCTGATATCTCAGCTTCTGGACAGAAAAGAGTTAAAGTCATAAGCTGCTATGACTTAACAGATGCTCAGCTCCTTCAGACTGACCAATGTAAGAAATCTAGAAGAAGCTCTCCCAGAGATGAAATTGAATTGCACACACCCATTCTTTGATTTCTAGCTGCATATGTAACAAAATTAAAAGGGAAGGGGGGAAATCAAGTTAATTTTACCAAACCTAATTGGGAAGGGAAGCCAAACAAACTACTGCATCTCTCCTCCTCCTTTCAATAAAAGCACCCTCTGTCAAAGTCTTAACATCTTGTAAGTGCATGCCAGCAAATCCATTTAAAGCTCAAACACAGAATTTTATTCTTCTGTGCTCACACAGCAAAAGAGATCATTCTTCCTTTGTTGTGCTGGAAGGATTTGGGCTGAAAACTGGCAAGAACCAAATTTTAAAGCTGGGTCACTACTTCCCCCCACCTTTTCATCCTGGTAGGGTCTCGGTAGCAACCTTCAGTTTCAGTCAAAGGAAATTAGGGAGAGGTTCAGGAGCAGCACAGTGAGAAAATTAGAAGTGGTACCTTTAATAAGACAGACTTTCATGGAGTTACCATAGGAATTAATCCTTATATTAATATTTAAACCATGAACAAAGCAAGGACTCTGGAAGAAATGATGGGGGGAAAAGTGCTAGCAGTTTGCCACTGCAATGCACTAATTGTAACTTAAAAAAAAGAAAAAAAAAAAAAAAAAAAGAAAGATTGAGACCCCTAAGGAAATTGTGCTGTCTGGATGACAGGGTAAGCTCAAAACCAGAACCACTTTCTTCCCCTACTCATCTTCTCCAGTGAGTACCAAAACCTACATAGATTTTTACACATCTCCAGAACTGTACTCCCTTCTATACAACTTTTTTGGAAATACATGCCAACAACACAGAGCACTCTTAAGCAAACCATATAAGTTATAAGGCAATGAGATGCAAAGAAGAGTTCCTTTCCAAATTCTGCAGGGTTGTTCTGAGCAAAGACAAAGTTTGGCACCATACCAAGTCCTAGAAAGGCAGGAAGGTGTCAGACCAAATTTTAAACTGTATCTTAAAAAGATTAGAAATATCAGACATCCCCTTCAGATCATTGCTTCATAGCAAGTCCGAACAGTACCTTCTAAAACAAAGTTGGGTAAACCTCAAACAGACACAGAAGCCAGATCTTAAAGGGACACTGTTCCCTCTGCAGCAAGGATGACGAAACACAGCCAAGCGTGTGTGCAGAAAGAGCTGTACCACTACTGCAGAGGGCTGCAGGCACATGGTTTTAGTCAGCTCTCTGTTTCACTTAGCTCTCTTTTAAACCAAGAGGCAGGCAAAAGCAAGCAAAAGATTTTGCCTGTAGTGGTATTATGTGAACCTGACTGCTTTCAGAAGAACAAAATCCTACATAAGTGCTGTGACATGGCAAGTGTACTAAAAATAAGCGTGATGCAAGATGCAGAACTGTCAGAAAGGTAGGGGTCTAAAGTCTCCCTTTAAAACCCATTATTTCAAGAGAGCTTGCAGATTTCAACACCACTCCATGCAGGAACTGTGATGTTCAGCCTCCTTTTCCCTGCCAATTTTCCTGAATCTTTTGTGGTGTGGTTTTTTTTTTTTTTAAAGAAAACTGTACACCAAATGCTGCATTTCTAAACACTGCACATTTATTCCCTGCTCTACCAGTCTGTTACAAGGCTTCTTATAGATTCATTCTTAAACCATTTTAAACATTTGAAATACCTCCCATGTGGGGGAAGAGCACAGAGCTCCTGGTCCCTTCACAGACAGCTCAGAAGTGGAAAAAACCTTTAAGCAGCCATTTGGATATTGAAGAACAGGCCAGGGAGCAGAACACCTTATTCCATTCAATTCACAACAGAAGGTGAATGTTTTGTTTTCCCTGGCATCTTTGAAACAATCTGAATTCTGAAGTTTGTATGGTGGCTTTGAGATGTGAAAGCAGCTTGCTCAAGGAAAGAAATAAGATTTTTAGCTCTTCTGGAGGTAAATGCATTTAAATCAGTTACTGCCATTAAAGCAAATACTCAAATGCTTCAAAACCCCATGTTACAGAATACTGCAAAGAAGTTTGGGGGAGCTCGTATGGAAAGGACAGGAAGGCTAATAGCTAATAAGAGAGCTCTCCAGGTCCAATTTCTTAAAGGTGATGTCCTGAGTACTGCTATGACAGGAAAAATAACAAGTCTCTTTTTTTGCCCTTTCCCTGTTAGCAACAGCTATAAATGTCATCAACAGTACCAGCAGGAAACCTCCACAGAGGGTAGGATGTGAAGAAATAAGATGCTTGCTTGTTTTAGAAACCATTAAATTTGCCATTTCCACTGAACTCCTACAGTCACTTCTTCCTGAGAAGTTCAGGGACTCAAAAAATAAAAAAGCCATCCTAGCAGAAAGAGAAACTGCCTTTGCAGCAGAGGAGCAAACAGTGACGGTCCTACCCATCTCCTGTGGAGTCTTCTAAGTCTGATGCGATTGCGACTGGGCACTGCGAGCAGTGGAAGAGGCCAAATTCCTCTGGGTCAAGAGGTCCAGGAACTGAATACTAAGCCCTCTGTCCTCACCAAAAAAATACAAGATGATTTCACAGGAAAGACCTCACAGTCCAAAGGACCCTGCTCTCAAATTCCCATGAAAAATCTCCCTACTCTGTCTAGATGCCTAAGAGGAAGGAGCACCTTTTTGGAAATCCACGATTTTCTACCTTCAAACAGATATTCAGCACCACTGAATTCAGTCTACTAACTTTCTGTTTTTCTCAGAGATATTGGATGAAGTTTACAAAACCCTTTATATTTAACTTGCAAGCTTGTGTGGAACTAGAAATCAATGGGACGCAGAAGCCAAGCAACAGAAGTGCCTGTGATAGTTTTAAGTGTGCTTCTTTAGGGTTCAGAGACTGAACAAATCAACTAAGTACAAGAGATGTACAATTAAAACCAGTTCTAGCAAACGCCTTTTTGAGGCCAAACTTACTGCTGGAAAACAGCAGCACTCAGAAGAGGCCTGTACAAGCAACACGAGAAAAATCAGATGCCTCCAGCTTCTTCAAATACAAACCCTTTTATATTGCAACTTGCTGCAGTCGTGTGGTGTTTTTCCCTGATGGTGGGATACAAGCTTAAGCCATGTAGAACAAGTAGGGGTATTTACAGCCTACCACAGCAACACCCAGATTGACTTGAAATGCCTTAGCTAAGGGAAGAAAGCTTACTGCAAATGTATGCAACTGCCACAGCCCATTTGTTTCTTGCACCTTCCTACTCAGGCCCCTACTTTTACACCGCCCTACAGCCTGCACTACAGATACTCCCACAGGAGCTGTTATTTGTGAGCCTGTAACTACCCACATTTTGAAAAAAAATCAGATCTGTCAATGGGCTGCCAAAGTATCAACATAATTTTCAAAGACAGTAATGCTACTGAAAAGCAGACCACTGCATGCTTTAAAGACAGATCTTTACAAATGCCAGGTAGCCAGATCCAGCCAATACATGCCTTCATTCAGCAGGTTAAAAAAAAAATAATTTAAAAAAAGATCAGTTGAGCTGTCTCATACACTGGAGATTCTGGTACACTGTCACTTTGACAAAGATTGCTTGTTAATATAAAAAAAAAGCAGTGCAGCAAGAGCAAGAACCAGCTCCTTGCAGGGTGTTTAATTCTCCTATAGCGCATTTATGGAAGGGAACACACCCAGAGCTGCACTAACCTTTCCATGTTCTTCCTTCCCTGCACTTTGCGAATATGACCACAAACATTTTGTTTTAAAGGTCAGAGTTTGTCATGAGAATGTTAATGGCTTCACGATCCTTAAAGCAGCACTTCTAAGCTCACCTGCAGAAAGTATTTGAGAAACAGTGGTCAAGAATATGATTTCTCAGTTCACACTAAAAACCAATAGCCAAGAACCTGAACATTTCACAGTATCCATGTGTTTGGAAGGAGGGCACCCCTCTTCGGCATGACACCTTGACACAGCCCTTCTCCACCCCAGCAACAAAGCCAGAGCAGCCCCAAACCTGGCGGAGGCTGAATTCTCATCCCTTGCAACATGTCCATGGTATTTTGGGAGCTATTTTATTGATGTGTCTGTTCTGGAGGGATTATCAAGTCTGCTGGCAGCAAATGCTAATCAGGGCACAACACCTCGTAAAGCAGGCAAGTAACTGGTGCTACATTACATTAGGAGCTGCTGGCTAAGACAACATGTTTCAGTGCTTCCAAAAGACAGGAACGAGCAGCTATCTAGTGGAAAATAAAGAGTTTGGGGAGTTTGCTGGATAAGAGCACTAAATAAAGCAAACATTTCTGCGGAAATGCATAACAAGAGCTGCAGGTAACACTAGATGATGATGCGGCAGAAGCTCCAATAACTGAAAAGCCCAGCTGCATTAAAAGGGAGAAAAGCAAAGCAAGTATCTGCTGCAGGACTAGTGTTTAAATAGACACTACCTAGACTTCAAAATGAGAGAAGTTTTCAACAACTGAAATGTAAAAGGCCCCTGTATTGTCCATACTACTTTACCACCCACTTAAAAAAAGTTGGATAGCATTTCCAAATCCATCTTCATGACTTAAAGGCTGTTCAGGAGTGTTACGGAAACCTGCCTAATTCACCTAGACAGTTTTGACAAATCCAAACCAGTGTGTTTAAATGTTTAGTGAGGAAACATTTTTCAGGAGATGTAATACATTTTATTAGACCAACAGATACAAACAAGGAGGCCGGGGGGGCTGGGAGGGCAAAGAAACTGACAAGCTTTCGGCATCTAAGTCTTCTTTTCCAGTCTGAAGGAGGGCTGTTGGCCTGAAAGCCTTTCTGCTCAGACCAAATAATATTAAAAAAATATGTATATTAGAAAACTTGGCTCCTCCTCTAAACCTCACTTCATTTGTATCCTTAAACTGTCAAGGCTTCAATGTTACTTTGTTAAATGATGAATACACCTTTAGACAGTGTATTTGAATACAACTAAAGGTTTGCAAATCCCTTCTTTATACCTCGAGAAAAACTAAATCCACATATGGGAAGTGTACAATGTCATCTCTCACCAAGCTACCAAGCTCTGCTTTCCTGTCCCACAACATAATGTCAGTCCTAATGTCCTTCACCAGCACATATTAGACTAGATGTGTCCCAAGTCTCAAGCTGTTAACATGCTGGACTGCCAACCACTGCTCAGCTAGGTAGCCACTGAATGCTGAAAAGGTACATATTCCTCCAGACTTCCTCTTTGAAAGCTTCCCAGAAAGAGCCCTTTTTTTGTTGCCTTGTAGCTAGGTTGGGTCGGGTGTGGGGGGCAGCGCTTACAAAAGCTTGTCACCACATGCATGATGTACTGGGACATGTTGCTATCCCCAAAGAGGATGAAAGAGGGAATGCACAAAAAGTCATTTTGGACTTGTGTTGGGAGAAACATGACCTCAATGTAACACACTTCTGCAATTTCCTTGCTGCACCCAGGGACTGCAGCGTGTGGGAGCAGACGCTGGCTGCATGCCCTTCCCGTAGCAAATGCGGCAGGACAACAAGGCGCACTCAAGGCAGCGAACATCTCAGCTGACCACCTGGCTTTCTGAATCAGCCATTCTGTATACGTTGCACAGCCTTTTAAAGGAGATAGTTGTCTGATCACTGGAGACATTTGAATTGCTGTAATTTAATCACCACCAAGGACAGCTAGTGGCTGTTTTATGAGCTGTACTAAGGATATTGCTAGATACAAGAAGCTCACAAGGAAATTCACCAAAGGTCACTTTTAATAGTTTGATATGTTCTGGGAGGGTTTCATATTACAGCCACCACCACCAAAGACATGCTCTACTGGCAGGAATACAGGTATGCCCTCCTGGCCAATTACTCCTAGAATTTGGTCATCTTACCCAAGGAAAGCAAATTATGGTACTGTTAGGAGATCCTCTCCAACAATTACACATGGTTGGATAGTTCAAGCAGCAAGAAGAGAAAACTACATCAGCACTGTGACAACTGGCTTCTGCAATTTCTCAGATGAAGGAACAGAGACCACAGCAAGCTACGGTTGAGGGACAGAGAAAGAAACCCAGAACTGTGCCCATCCTTGTGTCTGGTCTCACACCCATGCAGTTCTCAGAAAAGAGTTTGATCTCTCTGCCAAGCAGCCGCTTCTGCTTCCAAGCCCAGACACAGAGAGGCTGCCCAGCGTTACGCGGACAGTTAGGCACTCAGCCTGACCGCATGCCACACAAAGCCAGCAAGGAGGACCGCAGCACGCCACTCCTTGCAAAAAGGCAAGGCTGCAGCAGACATAACTCTACGAAACACCTCTGAGGGTCCTTAGCATTATATTCACATGCACCCCTCAGGAGGGCCTGAAGAGTGAGAGCTAGCGACACGGGAAATCTGTGCCAGATCAAGACAATCTCCAGTAAGACTTACCACTGTTAAATGCTTGGAAGACAACCATGAATAAAAGAAACTGAGATATTTTAAACACCAGCTTCCCCCACTCCTCCCTTAAAAAATATGAACCAAAACCAAGTCTAAATTTGAGGACCTACAGGCTAATCTAGTACCTCAAATAAGAAAGGTAAATTTTGTATTTGACTAGTATTTTAATATTGTATTAAATTATATTATGCTTTTTTTTTTGCCATACCCCTTAGTAAAAAAACCTCAAATAGATGCCTGCGGTCTTTTGGGCTGTTATTAACAGCAGAGACAAGAGTCTTTGAAACACACACCCTGCAGGGATCTCTGCGCACATATCCAATTATGTACATTTCTATTTCCAAGGTTTTTTCCAGATAAGTGTCTGGAATAATCTGAAATTTCTGCAGCATGCAAAACTTCTGGGATGAATTTAAATAAGCATCTCCAGCATTTTATGAACAGTCCCTTACAAAGAGGAAAACTAAAAAACAAGGTCCATTGTCCAAAACAGGTTCTAGGCAAGGTTTCGACGTAAAATTCTGCTATGATTTTTGGGAAATGTCCATTCCATAGAATGGAAATTGGAAATGGAAATTGGACAGGTATAAGAAACTGCTCTCCCATGCATCTAATAAGCCAGATGAAAGACTAAGTGGTATTACAGACTGGGCAGAGCTGTCTCTAACTGGGCATGCTCTCCCTGCCCACGGGACATCAGATTTGGGGAGCTATCAGAAATGCCCACTGTCAGAAAGAAAAGGCCTATTTTATTGTCACGTAAGCAGGACCCGAGATCATGTGCTGGAGTCAGAGAAGGGTGAAATAAAAAAAAAATTTAAAAAAGGAAAGAAAAAAAGAACTTGTCAAAATATACTTTATTACCATGGATTCTGAGCCAACTGTACAACAAGGATTTGCAGGAAGCAGACAGCTCTGCCAGACAGCTGTGAGAACTTCACACTCATCAGACAACCAACCTCGGCTCTAATCACCACCTCCAGAGCTACTCCAAGAAAGATTTGCTCAAAATCTGCAAGTTAAAGACAATTCTGTTTATTATTTATAGTCTTGGGATGGCCAAAGGCTCTCTGTTACCCCAGATGAGAAGCCATCAGGCTTGGCTTGGTAACAATATGAAAAGAAAGAAAAAAATAAAACAAAAAAACCCCCAACACCCAACAAGAAAACAGAAACACACACACAAAAAGACCTCAACAAAAGCCCCAACCTCTCTCTGACCTCCAAACTTAAAGCAAAAGTAAGGTGACACACAACAGGCAAGTACAGGCAGAGCGGAGAGCACAAGGCAAAAGGTGACGTTATACCTCAACTTCACAGAGCAGTGGTGTCAATAAACCAAACACATACATCTGGAAACAACATACAGAGAAAACATGGCTACAGACTGATAATAAACAGATGAAATCTAATCAAGGAAATACAGATCCTTCCATCACACTTTATCCTTTAACGTGGTGGTCTTGCAGACTGAGTATGTCAGGCACACACCCTATCCACAACACTGCTGTTTGTAAATATGGAGTCCAGGTAAAGAACAAGTGATTATCCTAAGCCTGACCCTACAGAGACAGAATATCACGCGTTACTGCCCCAAGCTTTCCATTTCAGCTGTGGCAAAAATCAAGGACAGAGGAAAGACACCACCTCACATGGGTGCACATTCTTAGAAAGTTTTGTACGCTGACGGTTTAGCAATCCTACCATTTTTAATCACAACTGTGGTGAAAGGTAATGTATTTGCCCATTACGGCTTACAACTGGGAAATATTTCCGGAATGAGCAGCATGTTAGCATGTCTTTTATTTCCAGCAGTTAAATGAGGCTTCTGAGAGTCCTCCCTAACATTGTGGACATTTGTTTCAATGCATAAGGCTTCGTGCTCCAGTTTAGGATTAAACTGTCATAGCAGGATTTACTGATTTAACTGAATACTTGCTTTCTGAGAGAGAAATTCCAGTTGTCTGCTTCTCAGCTCTATCTAGCCATCAATACAAGCCAATTTCAATTTCAGGTTTCCTGAATGCCTGGATTAAAAGAAAAAGAGGTTAAAATAAAAATCCATTTTTTCACAGGAAAAAAAAAAAATCAGCCAAGACAACAACAACAGAAACAACAAAACAATCAAGCAACATTAAAAAAAAGCATATGGGTCTTCCTAAAGATATTGAGAAGTCTCTTCTGCTCAGCCTTTATTACTTCCAGCTTCCTCAAACACACAAACTTGTCAAAGTCTGACATGCAGAAGGGACTATTACAGGCCTGCCTTTTGTCTGCTGTCCAAACTTGTTCGATCCTCTGAGTAGCTACAGAATGGAAATGAGGCAGAAGCTTTAGTAGTGTAGCCTTCGCTGCCCCGGGCAGATGAACACCCATAAAGCACAGGAAGGCAAGCTTGGTCTCAATAGAGCTAATCAGGTCAAGAATTACTTTCCATAGTGTCGTCATGTTCAAGCATAAACATGCTTATCTTTGTGCTTAAGATACAGAAAAGACAAAGCGTTGCTGCAAAAATCCCTTTTTCATGTCTGATTCTGTTGTGGGAGCTATAATACTGAATAGAAAAAAGGATTAAGAACAAGGAGTAACTTCATTCTGTCCTTAAAACTCCAACATTTTGAAAAGTCTATGGGATTGCACATATTAGCAAACTTTGGGTTTTTTTTTTTTTGCTATTTACCTTTTCATAAGGCAAAGTAATACTATTTATTTTAAAGGTTGCCGACAAAAGTAAAAGGACAACATTATCAAGTCAACACTATAAAAATATCATGTTCCAACTACAAAAATCATTATTAACAATAAACTTTTAGGAAACAACTCCTAAGCTGTTCACTTTTCAAAACTGTTTTTCACCAAAAAAAGCCTTCAATTTAAATATTCACTTCTGTGACACCAATTTAACAGATATGAACTACCAAATCCTCCCCGTATTCCACACAAGAAACAGAAAAAAAACCCCCACAACACAAACAGAATGAGCAGTGCACAGTTGGAATGAACACCAGCCCAACTTCCTCAGAAATGCCTATAGCTTTAAAGCCAAGATAAAACGATTTGAATGATATCAGAGTTAGAAAGGACCCCACAAAAATATACTCCTTACCTTTTGAAATAAGTGACATCCAAATGTCTCCAAAACTCTTGGAAAATTAACTACTACAGGAGTGCTCAAATCACAAAAGCCTTTGCCTCTGTCAAAAGCCTAATTAAATTTAAGCTGTTGGTTTAAAACTAAATAGTGATACAGATTCATACCAAAGAAATCACTTTCTGAAGAAATGGAAAGTTCAGTGAGCCAGTACCCTCTTTCCTGGCCATGCCAGCACTCGAGGGGTATCTAGTTTTTAATGAGCCACCATTTCAAGTTAGATTATTTCAGCAGGTCAGGTCCATTGCTGCTTTGGGATGAGTGCAGCAGTGGCGAAAGGCCACTCCGACGGGTTCAGGAACAGCCTGAGCCTATTTAAGACGCAGCTGATGCTGCTGGAAGGGGCCCATCTTCCTTCTAGCGCTGGCACAAGCTGTGGGACCAGCCAGCTTGGAGAGCTGATCTGGATGAAAACTAATCACTTGGTGTGATAACTACCAAGCATTTTCTCTGAGACACTAGATATTCATTGCACTCCTTGCATGAGCCTGCTATTTCAGAAGTGCCTTAATCTGCTGCCTAACATCACCCTTACACAAAAGGGAGGCCAGTTTGTATGCAAGCAGGTTTCCAAGGGGTGATGGGAGGGCCAAGCCAGCAAGTGGGAAGTGCCATCCTCCCGCACCCACCTTGCCTGTGCTGATACCAGCTGGGGTTTTCTGACTAACCGCAAGGGTCAAAAACCAGCACTGTAGGTTAGGCACAGTTTAATCAGCCATATGACTCTATTCAAAACATGGAAAGGTTTCCTACACAAATCTGACAAAAACTCTAAGAGCCAGAAACCCTGATTCATCACTATTACTGATGACCAGAAAAACAAATGACCGAGGCACTGTTCTTAAACCATTAGACATCAGTAAAAAAAGCAGATGTGTCTTTCCATCTTTCCCATCTGCACACATGTAGCCCCAGGCCAAATTTAAGAAAGAATATTAACTCAAATTTAAAAAGCTCTTGACTTCGCGTTGCATTGTTCAGGTGTTCCCTTTCTGCCGCAGTGCCCTTTGGAGCGCTGTAAAGGACAGGGCAGATATTTAAAGAGAGGGAAGAGGAGAGAAACAAGACAAGGCATTCTAATTAAAAGCAACCCAGCCCCATCTACAAATTGAAAGTTCAACTGACAACAAGATTTAGCATTGCAGTCTGGTCAAGGAAGTTCTCCACCAAACACTTCATGTTCCCAGGACACAGAGGAGGAAAGCACAAAATCCGTTGGTGAAAACCAGGAGACAGCACGCACTCAAACAACTTGGTACAGGGTTTGGGTAATCATGCAGAATACTGCTTGCAAAATCTGCCAAAGTCCAGTGAGCAGGTAAGAACTGAAGCCACTGACTCAGCATTCCTTAGTATTTCCTAATATAGGAGGGTCCCTTTGGTCTATTGTCTCCAAGTAATCTTTTCTCTCAAAGCAAACCAAAGACACAATCACCAGTATCTCAGAAGTGCTTGAATAAGCTTAAGATTTACTGGAATACACACATTTGGATGCCCATTTCTTTTCCTAATATAAAAAATAATCCTATTGTATTGGTTTTGTGTGGCAAGGTTTTGGTAGCGGGTGGGGTTACAGGGGTGGCTTCTGTAAGAAGCTGCTGGAAGCTTCCCCTGTGTTCGACAGAGCCCATACCAGCCGGCTCTAAGACAGACCCGCCGCCGGCCAAGGCCAAGCCAATCAGCGATAGTGGTAACGCCTCTGTGATAACATTTTTAAGAAGGAAAAAAAGTTGGGACGGCGGTATTCGGCAGCCGGAGAGAGGAGTGAGAACATGTAAGAGAAACAACCCTGCGGACACCAAGGTCAGTGAAGAAGGAGGGGGAGGAGATGCTCCAGGCGCCGGAGCAGAGATTCCCCTGCAGCCCGTGGTGAAGACCATGGTGAGGCAGGCTGTCCCCCTGCAGTCCATGGAGGTCCACAGTGGAGCAGATATCCACCTGCAGCCCGTGGAGGACCCCACGCCGGAGCAGGTGGGTTCCCGAAGGAGGCTGTGACCCCGTGGGAACCCCGCGCTGGAGCAGGCTCCTGGCAGGACCTGCGGATCTGTGGAGAGAGGAGCCCACAGAGCAGGTTTTCTGGCAGGACTTGTGACCCCGTGGGGGGCTCACGCTGGAGCAGTCTGTGCCTGAAGGACTGCACACTGTGGAAAGGACCCATGCTGGAGCAGTTCGTGAAGAACTGCAGCCCGTGGGAAGGACCCACGTTGGAGAAGTTCGTGGAGGACTGTCTCCCGTGGGTGGGACCCCACGCTGGAGCAGGGGAAGAGTGTGATGAGTCCTCCCCCTGAGGAGGATGAAGCGGCAGAAAATAACGTGTGATGAACTGACCGTAAACCCCATCCCCGTCCCCCTGTGCCGCTGGGGGGGGGGTGGTAGAGAATCCGGGAGTGAAGTTGTGCCCGGGAAGAAGGGAGGGGTGGAGGGAAGGTGTTCTGAGATTTGGTTTTATTTCTCATTACCCTACTCCGGTTGATTTGTAATAAATCAAGTTAATTTTTTCCCAAACTGAGTCTGTTTTGCCCGTGACGGTAATTGGTGAGTGATCTCTCCTATCCTTATCTCGACCCACAAGCTCTTTGTTATATTTTCTCTCCCCTGTCCAGTTGAGAAGGAGGGGGAGTGATAGAACAGCTCTGGTGGGCACCTGGCATCCAGCCAGGGTTAACCCATCACACCTATACCATGAAGTTTCATTAATCACTACCTTCAAATACAAAGCACTAACCTTTAATAAAGTGTTTTCATGTACCAGCAGAAAGGGCAATACTTGAACCTGCATTAAGCAAAGGGAAAGGAAACACTACAGATATAACCCTCTCCCACCAGCAATTAAAGAGGCTCTTCATGGAAAAGCTGCCCTTTACAATGTTTGCCCTACTTAGCATTAGCTCTCAATTAGTAAGAGTCAATGCTCCAGTGGATGGTAGGAATTCAAAGAAAAATATTAACAGGTAGAGAGTAGAGGTTGAAGGCTGTTAAATGAGCTCACAAGATCCTCCAGGTGGCAATAAGAGGAGGAAAACAGGTTGAAGTAAACTGAATGCCACTTCTCAGTGCTAAGCACAGAGGTTAAGCAGTGCAAATCCACTACAACCAAAAAGAAAATGGCACACAAGTCATTTGGTTGCAGGGAAAGACTGAAAGGCAGCAGAAATTAAAACCTGTGGAGAAATGGGTACATGGGAGAAGATGACCCCAGGACACAGAGTAGCAGTACAATTTTTAAAGAGCAATGCTCTTTAAGACACCAACATCACAAAGTTTAAACAGCAGCAGTGACACAAACCCATCCAGGGGAGGGAAAGCTCTGGACAGGGACCCATCACTGAAATACAGAGGAAGAAACCAAAAGGTGACACCAAGCTGGTAAAAGCCTTCACTCACATTTCTCATGAAACAGAGAAGCTCACGGTGCTGGAAAAAAAGGGTCAGAGGAACAGTTAATGTATTTCATCTTGTTTCATCCCATTGACGCAGTGAAACCAGATGACATGCATCCAGAGTTTACAAGCCAGCTGGCGAACAATTTGGACAACTCAGTAAGACAGAGGTGGCACCAGGAGGAACTTAAGAATATAAACATATAGCAGCCACACTGTGTCGGATTAAAGGCCCACCTGGCTAATGTCTTGTCAGACAGTGGGCAGTTGTGAATTTCTCCGGGAAGCATCCAAGCAGCACGGCAGATACAGGATGGTCCTTGCCCTCATACTGCTTTCCAGCTTGCAGCAAACAACAGTCAAAGAGTTTCCTGAGCTGGAGATTGCATTTGGACCATTATGTTTAATAGCCCCTGACAGACTTTCCCACAAAAGGAGAGCAATAGTGTTTTTACATCTTACAGTGTGAGCTAGAAAGCAATTTAATCACCAATGCAGCAAAAAGGCTATTGCTTTGGGATATATTAATGGTATCCCCACGTTCAGGGCCGGGGAGCTAAAATCACACATTTACTCCAATGCTGCACCTTCTGAAGATGTTCCTGCCAGAAAGCTGGCTGCAAAACTAGAACAACTGGGGAAAAACCCAACATAGCAACAAACTACCCAAGCATATGGCAGACTGTGGACAGATGGACAAAGGAAAGTCATTAGTTTGAAAGGAGCCAAGTATGATCTACTAAAATGTTCACAAATATTTGTAAAGCAGTAATCTAAATGTGAAGGGACCGGTTAACAGTGTAAAGAAGGTATTCTCAGATCCTAAGACAAGACACTATTTGGTTATAACTTAAAGGGAAAAAACGAGATCTCCCAAGTGATTAATGAAAAAAATCACTGAAAAAGTGGTTGAGATATACAGAAATGTCTAGAACATGGCACTTACAGGACTAGCAAGGAGGAAGTCTTGGGTTCTCCCTTCAGATTTCAAGAGAGAGGAAAAGTAAAGTTTACAGACATCATCTCAAGTCCCATTACTCTCTTCTATTACAAAAACACCCTGCCCCATTCCATGTAGGAAATTTCAATTTTACTGCATAATTATTTTTCCCTGTTACTTTTCCCATCTGGAGGTCAAAGCCCATACCATACGCCCAGTGCTTTACCAACACTTCAGCAGGATGATATTTCAGAAATTTGTGCATACAATTAATGCACACTTACAACTCAGGCATTTTAGATCTCAATTTACTTGACAATGTGCACACGATAACTGTTAATTTCTTCAATTGTTTAAGTACCAAATCAGTCAGTTGTACATAATAACCACATGAACCACAGCTGTGTTTTCATTTACACCTGCCTTATAACATCTGACACACTTAAAAAATGACAATGCTCAAAACCAATTAGATTTATATTGGCTCTGTTCAATTGCTATATAAATAGTGGAAAAACAATCAATAGACTGTAGTTCTCAGACTATTAACATTTACTGAAAAACAAATGCAAAAACAATTAAAATTGAGTAGAACTAGAAGATTTGCGGTTGGAGCCAGTTTAACTAGCAAAAAAGGATTTTCAAAGGATAGGTCCATGTTCAATACAATGCTGATACCAATCAGGGTTGCTTGTTCTTCAGAAAATACTGCACTATGGAAATAAGGTTCTTCAGTCATTTGCATGTCTGAATTAACGCATGGCAAACGATGCAGAAAAACTCAGTGTCTTTATCCAGGAGTTGCAGGAAAGTATTTCTTGAAGTTACAGTCATCTTGGAGACTTTAATGTTATAGGTGCATTTTATAAGAAATGTCACTTATTAATGTATGGAATAACTTCAGTGGTTTTACCTATGTAAGAAGATTTTTCACATCCGTAATTTCTCATTTCTTTCCTCCACTTAATTTAACCTCCAAATACTAAATCTAATATCCTAATAATGCCACAACAGTGCTAATCTCTGCCAATGGAGACGGAAGGCAAAACAGGTAACAACCTGTAATAAAATTGCTTCTCCTACCTCTCCAAACACAAAATTTGCTCTTAAGTTCCCATTTCTTCCCAAGCCACAGTATATGCAAGACCTTAGTGACATCTCCTACCAATAGCAGATCTTACATGGTTAATGAAAATCAGACATTTTACAGCTTGACACCCCACCCCCCTTATTTATAAAGGGCGTTATGCATTTCAAAGGGAGATTCCCAGCTAGATAATGGAACAGTCATTACTGGAGCCTAGTCCTGCAAAAGCCCAAGACACAGAGCTTTAATGTCATGCCAATCTTATGTACGGAACAGCTATTTTGGGTAATTACAGAAGTTGCAATAATGCTCAACTCCCATGAAGTTGAGCTCACTCTAAGACATGTAGTCTTGCAGGCAGAAGCTTTTTCAAAAGGGATTCAATTTAATAAAATACTGAACAAAAAACACCCTTTAGACCTTACTATTTTCTCATTGTACTTGTATGTAGTCACATACAAGATTTCTAAGCCTAATCTCTAGCTGATGTAAACCAGCATAACCTTGCTACCTGATCAAGTTACACCCATTTACATCAGAGGAAAATTCAACTTTATGCCAGGTCCTATTTAGAAGTAGCTCGTGTAACTCATCTGTATTTCACTTTTAGTACAAAAAAATTAAAAAAATAAAAATAAAAAAATCTTAAATGTTATCTGAGGCAGTGCTTGCTGTTTTGAACTGAGCTCTTTATTATACCAGAATTAATTTCCTACTGTGTATACATTAAAGACAGTTCAATCCAAATTGATTCAGACATGTCTGTAGAAAGTTCAAGAGAAACATTTATAAGCATGAGGCTGTTTTTGCACAAGGAACCAGATTGCAAAACCAGCCCTTTTGCTGCAGGACAGGTGAAAGATGAAGGCCTCAGCACAATCTGTGAGCACTGAGGCTACAAGAAGTGGATCAGAGCTTTTCCTCCTGCTCATTCATGTACCCGCTCATGGAATACATCTTAATTCTCCAAACCTACAGAGAGGTTGGGAACTACATTTTTAGTTTCTGAAAAGCAGCACAAGGACCTGCATGGCTCCATCTGCGGGTGTCCCCACGTTTGTATTTTGTGCTGGTAAATGAATTTTCAGGTGTTCACTCAAAAGCCCAGTGGCTTCACCCTTAGAGCCTGATAGTGCTCTCCACAGATGAGAAGACTTTGCTCTCTTCTTGGGAGGCAACGGTCTGTTCTTCAAGCAGGCAAAAAGCAGTGAAAGCCAGCAAGAAATCAAAAAAAAGTATGATAAAATACTAAAAGCTTGTTAGCTACTGCGCACCTTGGTTTTCACTGACATCTTTAGTGCAAGCCTCCACATTTTCAAGTCCCTTCTGTTAAGCAGGCATGATTAATTCCCCTTCAGTTTTCCAAGCCTGCTTCTGCTTAGAAGCCAATTTAGCAATTAAATTAATCGTCAAATATTTCTTACCAGAGAATGAAAACGGAGTTTCACCTCGCTGGGGCAAGATGCAATTCCCAGAGGATTTGAGAAGTTAATGAGTGGAACAGTTACAAAAAAAAGTATGTAAAAACTGGCAAATCAGAGAGCCAAGAGACAGGAAGTGACAGATTCAAGAAAATACCTCTAAAGTAGAGGAAATGAGTCGTCCTTTAAGACAAAATCATACATATAAAGCACATAAAACAGAGTATTCTTTGTAGACTTGACTGAAGAAGGAAAGAAAAAAAAATTTAAAAAAATAGACACATCCTGAACAGCATTAAAAGCAAGACAGCTTTAGTGGTTAGGCTCATCTAGTTAAAATGGAAATTTGAACAATTTTAAAAGCAGTGGCCAAAATCTATTTGTAAAAGGAAAAAAAGGGGGGGGGGGGAAGGAAAAAAAATAAGGAAAAAAGGAACTAAATGCACACAGTGACTCGAGCCAGTAAGTGGACACACAGCTGATCACGTTAAGCAAAGGGAGTCCCACTGTGCTGTGTCTACTCCATGCATTGCAGGTAAAGTCCTAAGGGTGATACTCCCGAATGGATAAAACACATTTTTTTAAAAAATACAACATGCATAGGCTCCTCCTGGCAGAGATGTGCTGAGAAAAGCCTTGTGCTAAGTTTCTACCCTGATGAAGTTCTTCTCGACTGAGAGGCTTCTTCTGTGAGTTACAAACTGGAGGCCTTTGTTGTAGCAAAGGGGGTGGATGAACAGCTTGGGGAGTACATAAAGATACACCTTTATCACAGGCATGACAAGCAGTCCCCAACCTCACAACAGCAAGAATTGCCTGGTTGCACCCACGAGCTCATAGATACCCCACACACCAGGTCTGGGAGGGGACTGACAGCAATGCTGAGGAAGATGTTAAGGGCTTTGTTAAGTGACACTGACATTTTAAAAAGGAAGTTCAAGCTAAGTACAGCTTTGCTTATGTCAAGTTAAGTCTTCCTTAAACACTTTTTTTTAAACCTAGTTGCTATAATGCAGGAAATGTCATGTATAAAAGAGCTTTATCTGAGTGCAAACACTTTGCAGAGCAAGTTTAACGTCTGAGACTGTGTGTTCATCCCTACAAAAGAACATTCATTGTCCAGACGTTCAGCAAGGGGAGGAGGGTGGGCAGGAGGGGAGAAAATGCAAGAGAAAAAAAAAAATCTTCATTCCATTTTATGACTGCAAAAGGCATTTCTAAGACATTTCTGTATAGCTACAATGTTCTCTTTCGTTATAATGTTATCTCATTAAATATAAATTTACCTGGACCCAATTCTTTACTTTTGGAATGATTTAAGACATCTTTCACTAGGTAGAGAAATTAGACCAATTAATAAAATGTAAGCCTTCTGCCACAAGGATTTCTCCTGAAAGGGCTTTAACAGCAAATTTAGCACTAAACTGCTTCAAGCAAGTTCACTGCCTGGTTTCTCTGGCTGTAAAAGCAGCAGCAGTTACACTGAGTAACAAGCCTGCTACTGTAATACATCACCCATCACAGCTTAACTGGCATGATAAAGTGTTTGCTCGTGAGGGGATTGTGCAGCCAGTTCAAACAAAGACCACTTCATCTTGCATTTCCTAGAAATCTTTTTTTAAAAAAAAAAAAAAAAAAAAAAAAAAAGAAGAAAGCTCACATCCTGAGCTGTGCCTATGGGGAGCGCTGGGATGCCCGAGCCACTCCCCAGCATTCACTCTTCCCACATAAGGCAGAGAATTGCCTGCCTGCCCTTGCATATAACCGCTCTGTTGCAGCCATCCCCTATGTATTTCATTCAGTTATAAATTAAATAATATTATAATCACTTGGATTTTTATTACTGTTACCTGAAGACACTGCCAGCAGTTTCCTCCAGCTGCTTGCTGAGTGGATGAGATTTGCGCAGCAAACCTAAATCAATCAAGCCAGCAAGGTCATCTTTATTGCAGAGCGAGAAATAAAGCCTGGATGAGTCTCACATGTTATTTTGCCCCTTGCCCTCCTCATTTCCCCACCCCTCCTGACAGCTCCCGTTCCCAAGAGCTCCCAGGGAGAAGATACAGGAGAACCACTGGGAGAGCATCTCCCCACCACCAACTGCAGTGCAACTTCTCCCTTCAGGGAGCAGGGGTGCATCTCTCTCTCTCTCTCTCACATGCACATGTGCAAATCCCTAATTGTTCCAGCATTTCCCCACAAATAGAAGACAGAGAAACAAATAGAGTGATCCACCACCTCTCCAAACTATTATTCTGTTAAATTTGCTGTGGTCTGGGCAAGCAGGGATTTACCTACCAGATGAAGCCCTGTGCAGCAGTAGCTCTGTTTTGAAATGTACAGTCCACAGATGAGCGTGCCCCAGCACTCTGATTGCCCTTATGTTTTAATTCCCCTTCGGATCTTATTAATTTCCTACTTCCACTGACAGTACATGGCAATGAGTTTGCCAGGCTATCCTGGCATGAAAAGCAAACCTTTCAGCCTTGACCTTCAACTGACATGCCAGTGGGCAGGAGGGAAGGTGTGTTTGGCCACCCAACATGGATCCTTTCTCTTGCCTTTTTGGGGGGCTGGCGCGACATTTGCCATACCTCACACCCGGGAGGTTTGCCATCCCAGCCTGGTTAACCAGTACATTTGAGTTCCCACTCTCAAAGACTAAAGGACAACTGCCAAAAGCTGGCAACTTACAGCAAAGGCATGGGACAGAAGTTGGCAGCCTTCCCAATGATACATGCCTCATTCAATTATCTTCTTACATCCAAGAGCCACAGGATAGCTTATCCCCAGCTACTGAGAGCCTGCTGGCCCACTGGCCTGCCTCCTTTTGTGGCTGGGGTTTCCAGTAAGCCAGGCTCACCCTCAGCAGAGCTCCTACAGGGAATCCACCCTTGACCCCACGGGAGAACCAAGGTGGCCACTCCACAGCAGCACACATGGGAAGTTACAAGGCAAACAGGGCAGATGAGAGCTAAGGGGGATCCAAAGCAGGCAGCTTGACCAAGAGGACAGCCACGAAGCTCTCCTAAAGCACAGACAAGAAGTTTTCTCTTTACCTAGCTGCTTGTCTAAATTGAATTTGGTTTAACTTAAAACATCATTAAAAATATCTGCCTCTATACTTGCTCACTTAATGCTGCCCACGGTACTGTGTAGTTTCCTGCCATTTACTGTGCCTCTCTTAAATCTTTTGGCATGCAAGCCTTCAAAGGCAAAGGCTGCAGCACACAGCCCTCAGCACTTTCTGCACAACACGCAGACTCCCAGCAGGGACACAGCAACCCTTATGGGATTACAGACTCCACATTGCAGCAGATCAAACAGAGAAGGAACTCTCTCCATGCTGTCAGTCTGTCACCTTCAGCCCAGGACCACTCTCAGGGAATGAAAAACAACTCAGATTGGATCGTACGTATAACCACAGCACCACGGGCCAACATGGATACTGCCTTAACAGGATACGGCGCCAGCAACTTCTCTGGCAGGATGGGCTTCAAATCCACCGGGCAACTGGATCAAAGAAGAATGGACAATCCCATGGTTTGTTTGAAATGTTGTAGAAGACACAGGTTGAATGTTAATCAGAAAGAAAAAAATACTGATCATCAACATATCAATGGGCTCAGTTTAGCTTTCAGTGCTCATTATTGTCTGGTGTGAGATGCCGGACTGAGTCTGTACTGATTTTTCCAAGTTTCAAAGTTATAGCTATGGTTTTATTCCCAAAGGCTGATGTAGAAAGGACTGCAGCAGCTCTACAAAACACTTGAGTATTTAAAAATAAAAAAACCCACAAAACCCAAACCTGTGATAGCATCATCCAAGTGACAATGCTCAGGAACAGGGTCTGGAATATTTTACAGTGATTCTGTTATATTCCAGCACACACAACGATGTGAATGTTTACTTTAGCTAACCACAGAGTGCATGAGCACGCACAGTTACATGAAAAGGGGTGCTTTCCAATGTGTGGCAATCAGGGGAGTCTAACCAGAGTGTTAAGAGATAGCTGTATTTTACTATTATTTAGCATCAAGGCACCACAAGAACCACTGCAGCTCCTTTCTTCTGCATATAACCATCATCTTGATAAACCTGGCACCAACTGCTCAAATTGGACATGGCTTTTTTGTCCCACCACACAAAGAGAGGCAGACACAAAAACAAGCAGTGACATTATATTGGCTACCAAAGAAAACAAAATCCAAGCCACTGTTCTTCATTGCACACTCTCTGCTTGGACAGGAAGAAAACATACTCTAAGAAGTCACCTTCTAACCATGTTTTTGGATAAAGAGTTGACTGTTTTGCACGGTAACTAGGCATGAAATTATACCAGCTACAATGCAGGCTGCTCAGTGTTTTTTCTATGTTGGCCATCAGTCAGGTGCATGAGTGCTCCCACTTAGATTTAACTTGGATGCCACACCAGAACACATCCCATCAGCATCACGCTTCTCACTTTAATCCAGGATGGTTTTGCTGGCATGCCAAAGCAGCTGAGTCTCAGAGTGCATTGCTTTCTTGGCAGGTATTCCTCCTCGCCTAGGGGAGACAGACATAGGGGAGTTCTAAGTCTAGAAAAAATAAGATTATTGTAGCCCATCAGATATGATTTCTGGCTTTCAGGATTAGAGCTGCGTCACAGCAGCCAGCGAAAACAGCAGGTTGTTCCTTAGCTTGTACCTTGTAACATTTTACTGTTTACTTGCACTTACTTTAGACCGATTTCCTTTCTGAAAGCGTATTTCAGTCCTTTGCTTAACCCCACCGCACGCCCAGCTCCCATACTCTCATTAGAGAAACTGCCTGCAACTAAGGTTAAGCATGCTTAAGGTTCACATTGTCCTCACACTCCTTAAGGAGACAGTTTCTTCAGCAACTGTAACTGACTGCTGCTCCTCTACTCTTAGCACTTCCAACCTCAACTTTATCACTGTGTTGACCTTCTGCAAAGGTGAGCACCTGTAAAACAGATCCTCAATTTACACAGGCAGCCACACTTTCCCTCATGGAGAGAAACTGGTTCACTTTGAGCTGCAGTTACAAAAGGAGCAACATCTGCTCCATAACCACTCAGCAGAGTATTGCACAAGAGCAGTTACTTTAGCCAGCCTGATATTGCAAATGCCAAAGGAATTTGGTTCCCTTGTATCGCTCTACTCACGGGACCTCTGTTTAGAATATTTGAAATTACTTGGACTCCACCACACTCATAAGACCCCCCTGGGTTTCACTCTGGCTCTCTTGCTTTTGCCACCTTTCACCTTCAGGAGGCTCTTCCCCATTCCTCCACTTTGCTCCCCAGTGCTGGCAAAGTCTCATCTGCACCCCTGCCAGCTCAGCTCCCCCAAGCTTTATTAAGAAATCATCTTCAATGAGTGCTCTAGGCCATGGTTCAGAAAGGCTGACGGAGAACCCCAGGTTTGTCTCTGCAGGGCTCTTCGCTTCCAGCTCAATTCATTCACTCTTTGATGCCCTCTGGGAACTGAAGCAGACAATGCTGATTATTTTTGCAATTTCTACCTGTGATTTTTCTGCACTTAACTGGGAGGGAGGGGACACTTCCTGAGTCCACTCTGGAAAAAGGCCCATTCTGGCAGAAAATTCAGTTCTCCCTCTCCCTCCTGAAAACAAGTCTGCTCCTGCCTCACCTCACTTCAGCCCTGACAGTGGAATTTTAATTGAAGTGACTGGTGAAGGAAGGGAGGGAAGGTGTGGTTTGGCTGCAGGACACAGAGTCAGGACCTCTTACACTCTACACCTTGCCCTGACAGTACCTCCTGCCGTGCCCTGGGGATAACCCCGTGCCATGTGGGGAGAGCTGTCCTTCCACAGGGTGCAAGGAGCATGGGAAAGGTTTGCAAAGCGCTTTGATGCTGAAGCACAAAATTCTAGACCGGAGGTAACAGTTCCCTCAATGTACTGGGAAATCGGGTTCCTCCAAGTCTCCCTGCGAGCAAGGTCAAAACCACACTTCTTCAAGCTTGCTCGAGAATGACAGTCAGTCCAAAATTAAGTTGAAAAGTAACTTCTCACCCTCTTGTGAAAGAGGCCACAAAAAGCCTAAATGTATCTTCAAAGCCTAAACAGATCTTTAATGAGAAATACTCCCCAGAGAGGAGAGCAAGTACAGGCACATGTTCACAAGCCAGAGCTGGGCGCTGACGCTAGGGCCTGCGCAGGGCAGAACTGCTGCTCTCGAGGGACAGGGACTTGGTGGTGGAACATATCATGGACCTGCCCCAAGTCACTTTTTGTCACACTCAGCAGCTACCAGATTTCAATATTTATCCACACTAATGTAGCAGAAGAGAACATCAACATCAAAGCAAAACAGCTTAACATGAAACAGGGCACATCCCCCTTGTGCTCTTCCTTTATCCCATGAGACTTCTCATGGTAATTTGATGAAAAGTTGTTTTTCCACCCAAGCTGTACTTTGAGTCAAGAAGCCAGCAGTGACAGCATCAAAATGCTATTTGGGAATGGAACTGAAGAGCTGTCAGATAGCTTTGCAGGGTTAAAAAAAAAACCAGCACAGAAAACCAAACACAGGAGCCAGGAGATGGCAAACCTTAAGATGTCTGAAAGCCAAAGGACAAAAACATCAGAGATTCAGAACTCACCAGGATTTTGTCAGCTTTAAGACCCTCCTCTCACCCCCTCCCCTACATTTCAAAAGATGAGTGTGCATTTCTGGGCAGGACTGGTTTCAGCAAAGTCTCTTTGTGAAATGAGCATGAGGACATGTGCAGGAGAAAAAAATATTGGGGGGGGGCGGGGGGAGCAGGTAGGCAAGATGGGGAAATTAATCCAGAAGCTGCAATAAAGTTCAAAAACTTTAGGAAGTCAGGGGGTTTTTCTAGTTGTTAAGTGCCCTGTGAAGGACGGGGGTCCCTCTGTGCTGGTGCATACACTCTTTCAAACCAGGTCTGTCTCTGGAGCAGAAATTCAACACACTTTTCCCCAAAGAAAGTTCTATTGTCCTGCAGTCACATTGCCATATTCAGACATTTAATTCAAAGCATGAAAGACAAGGATTTCAGTCCTGCTTTTAAAGGGAAAATCTCCAGGCTACCGCTCCATCACATAACTAACACCAGCTTTGTTCAGAGCAGGAGACAGCGCAGCTCCCTATGCTCAAAAGGAAAGGGAGGCAACGTATGAACAACGTATCACTGTACATCATAGCCTCAGAGCCTGCATACCTCAAACAGTAACCAGTGCTAACAGTCTGAGGCACCTCGACAGATGTATAGCCAAGCAGCTATAAAAGAGCCTTTGTGCTGGCTGAACAGAAACAAGGCATTTTCTGTAAGGGAGACAGCCTTGACCACCTAGCAGAATAAACGGGGTTACACATTTCACGCTTCCTCTGCACCAGGAACCGCGAGGGCAGATGGCACAAAGCAGACGCCGTGGGCTGGAGAAATGACCTATTCGCTTCAGCGGAGCCATGTCAGGGATCTGGAGGAGCCACATTACAACCAGAAGGAAGATGACATTGCCCTCACCTTCTATCTTCCTTGCTTGCAGTTCCCATATCAGAACTGCACCACTTGATTTAAATTTGAGATCTGCAATTCAGCAGACACTTGCCCCCGCAGTAGAGTCCATGCAAAAGATCATCACAAATACTTCTGATTCACCATCCAGAGCTCCAGACAAAGGCTTTTCATCCTAATGCTTAGGCACCCAGCTCCTATTTTATATATTTTGAAATAACCTTTTCACGTTCACTCTAGTTTCCAGCTCTGAAATTAGGCTAATTCTTTAAGGCTGCAGGAGCTATGGAGTTATTTCTGGTCTAGAAGAGATAAGAAACCACGTGGACAGTTTCTCCTCAGTACAAGCACATGCAGCAGTGATGACACCACTGGCAAACTTCACGATTTGGCCAAACACATTATTCTACAGGATCAGAGGTGGCTTCCAGTTGGGCCCAATAAAATGCAGCAATAAGGCAAAGTGCAACTGTAAAAGGCTCTCGCAGTGACTACAGCCCACATTTCAACTCTAAGGAGTCAGAGAGGGAAAAAGATTATTTGAAAAAGTCAAAGAAAAATTCCTCTGTCCAAAACCTGGAAAAGCCACAGCTTGTGAACATTCCAGGAAAGCGAAAGCCCTGCTGCTTTATGTAGATTAAATCTGCTATTGTCTCTCAGTTGTTGGTTGTGGGGTTTTTAAATAAAGTTCCCCTTGGCCAAAGATGTTAGGAAGTGTCTTCAGCAGGAGAAGGATATAAAACCAAGTATGCCCATTAAGTAATCTGTGATAAGGTTAAACAAACAAGGTAAGGTAAGGTAAGGGTAATTTCTTGACAAATCATCTGTTATAAGGTTAAGCAAATTTCTCTTTTGTCAGGACAGCAAAGATACACATGCAAGGGAACAATGTTTTTGCTGACCTGGACAATGAACGTGAGAGGTGTACATTCTGGACTCACTCTAGTCAGACAAGATTGTTTTTAGTGAAGCACCTGGGCTGAAGGGTGCATGAAACCACTAAAAAAATTGGACAAGCATTTAACCCACTCTGCAGCCATACACTGAAGAGGACTGTAGGAAAAAATACTTATAAAAAGCTCAGTCATAAGACACAGAGAGCTCCCCATTGAGTATTTATGCAGAATTACACATAATAGTAATTGTCAATACCCACTTACTAAGAAATTTCTTAGTCCTTATTGAGGACAAAGAACATTGCCCTTATGCAGAGATGCTGAGGAGTGAACTCTGCTGTTCTTTGGGCAAATGTTTTGTCTCTCTGCAAGACAGTAACACATATTAAAAAGTATGGTTACAAAGGATTAAGGCAGCTCAGTTAAGGCAAACTAGCACTCTCTCCTGCATTCCTCACTAATACAGTGGTGACATAACCAGCCAAGACATGTAGCTTTCATTCAAATAAGGTTTAAAGAAGTTACTGCCAAGTAATTACACCCCTTGAAGGCCTATGAGCAGAGGAACCTTCATTAATACTCTGCTGCTACTCTCAGAGCACTTTTCTAACCAGTTGCACCCATTTGAAGTGGCAATCATGAACAAGAGCAGGCAACAAGTTTTCATGAACAAACTTGTGCTAGCCTTTCAGAAAGCACACTGACACAAGGTCTGAGCACGGCCAAGAGGACAGTGGGCAAGGATGCAGCATCCAAATGTTGGCTGCCTACCCAGAAAGGCCGGGGCAACCCAAAGGTAGATGAGTTTTCTGATAATGTGCTTCTTTATTTATTTTTCAGATAACATGCTTTTCTTTGCAGCTGGAAGAACGTGACAGTAGTACTTCTGGAATGGCAAGCAGCTTTCTGCTACCCTTTTCTGCTTTCTAATGAACTGCTGGCTGAGTCCAAACTATGGGTTCCCATTTATTTCATTGCTAATCCTAGACTCTGTCTAAGAACCTGTGCTTAATCCACAAAGAGTACTGGATGCTTCTGAAGACTGCTTCCAAGAACAAAAATATAGCACTCAGCTGGAGCTCCCTAAAGCCATTCAGTAGGAAGGCTTAAACCCAAAGATCTGGATGGAGCTTAGATCCAGCAGGTAAAACCCTACCTCTGCTCTCTTCATTACACAACAGCATGTCGTGCCTTTTCCTAAACCTCTTTCTAAGCTAATGACTCTAAAGCACTGGCTGTAGGAGCCTCATCTCACAGCTCTGCATAACCATTCAGGGCTCTCATCCTGTACTGACATGTGCTCTCAGCTATGAACCAGAACAGACGCTAAATGAAGCTGTTTGCTCTACCCTAGCAATGCTCCTGGGACATCAGACCACAAAGCACAGAAGCTGATCGCTGGAACTTCATCTATGCTGCAGCCCTGGGAGCAAGTCACTGCCAGCAGCACAGGTAAAATGGTATTACGCAGGCTGCAAAGCTTGCCGTGAAGCAGAAAAACTGCTGGGGTGCTTATGTGGAAAAGAGAGCTCACTGCAGTGGCTTTCCTCTTATCAGCAATACTTCATATCAGGGTACAACACTGCAGTGTGGACAAAGTATAAATGGATAAACGGACATTTCCTATTCAAAGAGTCTTAAAAAACACTTAGGGTCCCTAATAGCAATTTAAATTACATGCAGGTTTTGACTCTTTTACCGAAGTTACCGTTACCATACAAGCTGCAATTAACTGGCATGAAGTTCAATTGGTTCTCAAGAATGCCCCTGATAAAAATCCATCACAACTTTTATTTTTGCTTCGTTATTGTAACAATACTTTTAAACTTGCTCAAAACACATCTGAAAGAACCACTGACAACTAACTTGCTTTCACTGAGGACACCAGCAGAAATTCACTTCTATGTAAAAAACTAACCGGAAATAACCAGAACTCAACTTTTAGTTCTGCAAGGACCCCCAAATACACTTTCTGCTGAAACTTCAGGATCTAAAAAGCCAAACCCTGTTAGTTCCCCAAACCCTTCCAATTATGTTCCCAACTTTTGTGACACATAAAGGTCATTTTGGTCTGGGCATGCAGGAAGATAATCCCCACCCTTCAGGCAATCAGGATTTCTGGCAAGATTTTAAGAGGTCTCCAGCTGATAACCATGAAAGTTCACACCGCCAGGAGTCCAGATAAGCTTTTAACACAGGAAATTAGTGCTAAAATGTTTTAAGCATTCTAAGGATCAATTAAAGATGGTGTAACAGTCCAGCAAAGTAGAACTAAGTTTTCTGCTTCAAATCAGATGGTTTTAGAACACAAAACAGCAGCAGCAGCTCTTCAGCCAGGAGATGTCTACAGGAAATGAGGTTAGACAAATCCCGGACAATTAATCCTCTGTGCAGTCAGATTACATACTCACACCATCCGCAGGGCCATCAGACAACACTGCAGAGCACCAAGTTAAACTGCTACCTGCCTGCTTCAAGGACTGGGCATTGCAGGTCGTCATCTTGCATCTTTCCTGTTCATCCATGAACCAATGGTTCTCCCACCACAGCTTAAAAAGCCAAGCTCCTTACTGACATATGTTAAGTAGACTTGGGTACAATGCACAGGAAGACTCAAGATACACAGTTCTCATTAGTAATTGCAGCTGCAAGCTATAAAAAAAGAAACACGGCA
This sequence comes from Harpia harpyja, assembly GCF_026419915.1. NCBI lineage: Eukaryota > Metazoa > Chordata > Aves > Accipitriformes > Accipitridae > Harpia > Harpia harpyja. The sequence goes on along the minus strand of NC_068953.1, from coordinate 19,018,315 downwards.
GCACACTGAATGCCATCTTTTGCCTTGTCAGCACTGGGAGACCACAAAGTTCATCAAGGACAGTGACTTCAGGAGTAGGCAACTGGGAAGCAAAAGAGGAATTGGCAGTTTGTGGGCTGCGGTGAGGAGTTGCCTGGTGTTAACAGCTCTTTTCAATGTTATCTCCCAGCACCAGCAGCAGACCAGTGACTGCAAATGGTAAACTGGCAAAATGTAATTGTACAGGTCACAAATGCATCCTCAGAGACTGCCCTAGTACACTGTCGGCCCAGAGAGCACAGGGAAATGCTCACAGGGCAGCCACTCAGTGCTGTGTCAAGGCAGAGTTAACCTGCTATGTACTATTTTCTCCAAAAGCATTAAGAAATGCCTTCACAGCAGCTTAGTGCTACACACCAATACAGCTGGCTATAACCACTGTCTAAGGCAACTCTGGAAAATTATCTGTGTTCATTCACTCAAAGTTCAAAAGAAAATGATGTTTTACACTAAATTGTTTTTATAAAAACAAACAAATAAATATTACATCAAAACCCACCATATCCATCCATTTAAAAGATCCACCTTTTGTTTCTTCTCTGTAATAATTCAATAGTTTTTATTTAAAAAAATACAAATATTTCTCAAAACACCATACTCCAAGTATAATACAGCTAGCACTAAAAGCATTTGAGCAAAATGTGTTTCTACCATCCCTTCGGTGACCTCAGCTAGTTTATAATAAGCCCCTTCCCCACATCAGCACTTATTTCTATTTCCCATCACCAAACAAGTCTGGCTTTTCTCTCCCATGCTTACAGGCTCTGATACCTCCATACTGCTGGTGCTTTAAGCTGCACACAGAACCTGGCTCTAATAGATTGAGGGAAGAAAAGCAAGTATTATCTCCAAACTTACACAGTTAACCCCCTCCCCCTGCCCCAAACATCCAGGTCACAGTTACCCTCTACATACAGATCAGCTAACAACTTCCATACTGAAAGCTCCAGCTGAAGACACTTCATATCCACTTCAGCTAAGACAGACTTTTTTTTTTTTTTTTACTGTCTAGTCACATGGGACATTTCACAGAGATTCTGTTTATACAGAGGCAGCCATGAAGTGGTTTATTCTCTCACCCTCATCTTTTATACACAGAGATAAGCACTAAATAAAACAGAAAAGGAAACTTGCCAACTCAAAGTTTAGTCAGACATAATTGACCCATAGGAGACAACTGACTACAGAGGTACTACTGGGTTTTATATTGATTAGGTTTGGAATTTAACCGTGTCCTTCCAAGGTCTCCAGTCAGGTGGGATTCACCTGCAAGAGGCAGTGCAGCATGCAGCTCTGATCACAGCACAACATCATTTCCTCCAATTACCGAGCCTCCCAGCTCCAGCAATCCATAAAGCAAGAATCTACCCTGCAAAAGAGAGGTGGCTTTCGCATCAGTTCAGAAGAGAAAAAATACATTAGAAAGCTTCTGGTCTCAGACTTGCCTCCCTGCACCTATTGCTGCTCAACAGAACAAACTCAAATCCTCAAGTATCTTCTGTGTGCCTTAATTAAGAAACTGGGATGATAAACTATTTTGTTAGAGTTCTTTGTCCTGTCATGCAATGAAGGATGAGTCTTTCCAGGCTTGTCCTCAAGATAACGACTAATCCTGATGGTTCCCTAAACTCAACAGGCTGCACAGATCCTAATTTCTAACCGAACCACTGTACTTCAAGAAGACAGTAATGGAGGGGAAAAAAAGCAATACTTCTGTTTGCTGGATTAATGGCTGAAGCTTCCTTAGAGTCTGCACGACACCATCAAAGTCCCCATTTCAGCAACTCTCAGCTTAGGCATTAGATCAAGTCATCCAGCTAACTAGGGACAGATTAACCATGTGCTCACAAAAACTAGGTCAGTCTCAAACAGTCTCTACAGCCTGGAAAGGCATGTATATGTAAGCACAAATCACACAGCCTTCCTCTTTTAAAATGATGGCCAGCAGAAAGTCAGTGAGATCCAGACCCAAGTAACTTTGGTAAAACACTTAGCACTATATACAAAGTGGTTCTTGATTTCTACAACAAACAAGAAACCTTTACCAACCTGAGTTCAGAAGCCACCAAGAAATGACTTAGTGATGTCAAGTTTTCCCTCTTTGAAATATTTGGTTCTCAAATATTTAAGTATTTTCTGAAGTGAAAGAGCTAGGTCAGGACTTTGGTGCAGATCTGAGATCTGTCTCCTATTCCAAACCCTCCCTAACCCACACCTTGGTTTCACAAACCCAAACTGCAGCCTTTACTCTCTACTTTGACCTCTCTGCCCTCCTCCTCAGCAAACATTACTACTAAAATTAGACCACAGTGGTCTACTGCCTCCCCCACTGTCATCACAGACTCCCTGTCACATCAGTCACGTATTTTAGTCTCACACTGAGCCCCATGCATCACCTTCCCTGCCCAGATAATGCTCTTCTCTAGTCTTACCTGTCTGTCCTCTGACGAAATGCCATTCCTCATTACCTTCATGAAGCTCAATCTCCATCCATCCCCAGAATGGATGACCACCCACTTCCAACTTACTCTGAAGCCAAAAAGACATCTCTGAAGTGTTTCAAAGATAAAATTTAGTGCTTAAGAAAAGATGGATTTATAAACATCCACCCTAAAACACTGGGCATGCTTGTATCCTTCCTCTTGTGCACACACACACACATGCCATTTGTATCGTACGTTTCTTGAAGAGATGCAATGGGCTACACACACGGTGAGATAAGGTATCTGTTGCTGTCAGGGTTTGCCAAGTTCCTATGCTCTGACTTCAAAAAAAGTATGAGCTTTGAAGCCGGGACAATATATATGTATTAGAGCATCTGATTTCAGAAGTGCTGCTGGATGCTCCCACCACAAAGACAAGCCGAGTCTTACATTTCCTGCCTGGAGTCCAAGGCAAGGGTTCACATAGCAAGAGTGACCAAACTTCACAGTCCAACCCCACTGCCCCACACAGACTGCAGTGAACCGAGGTGCTTCAGAGCACCCTGCCCAAAGCACCTCCTCATAGACCCCATCCTGCCCTGTTCCGAGCTGTACAGCTCTTCCTGCTGAAGTCACCGCATGCTGCGTGCCATACATTAGCCAGCTACAAACTGGCTGAATCTCCTTTTTCATGAATGAAGGAAGGTTCTTTCTCAGATGATAAAGCAAGGTAACTGAAGGTTAGTGGTTAACAGTTGCATCTGTCCCCAGTCTTTCAGTTCTGATCAATCACTGCAGGACTTTTTTTGTTGTTGTTGTTTTTGTTGGTTTGTTTTTTTTACTTCTGGCTATCTTACAGAAAACCATAAACTTCAGTTTTGCCCACAGGAGAGTCCATTCCAGAAATGGTATGTTCTGGCACTGCCAGTATAATTGGCAGATATAATGAGCACTTTAAGGGATTTCCTAACTTCAGTGAATTTCAGAGTAGCAATTATCTTCAATTACTACAGATGAAAGACCACACGAAACATTAATTCAAATCCCCCTTCTCTCAGAAGCCCCCCGCTATCCCTAGTCACCACTGCCCTACATTTTCCCTCACCAATGCCCAAAAGGTTGGACCTACTCTTCCTTGATGCTCATGTTTCCTGATGTGATTGCTCCCTTTGTCATAGCTTCTTTTCCATGTATGTTATAAGAAAAATCCTGTCTCACTTCAGGACATTTAAGAGTACTTGTCGCTAGTTTGGAGGAAAGCACTGCCCCCTGCACACAGACACACTTGATGCTTCTTACCTAATTTCTCCCACTACCCTCAATCAGAACAGAGGGAAAACCAGACAAAACATGTGGGCATTTGTATTAGCAGTTAGAAGTAGCGTAAGCTGCTCTGTTGGATCCAGCTGTTTTTATTGCACTGTAGGACACGAAGCAGTAGTATCACCTGAAAGCAATGTGTCAGAAGGGTTTTATTACTGAAGAAATTAATGGGATATATATCAGCACTGCCTTGATTTCTAGCAGCTACAAAGAGCTTGTATTAAAGTTACCAGTGCTCTTAAGGTGAGGATATTAACACAAATTAGAACAATACTCAGCAGCAGCTATGAAACAAGGCTGAAACAACACTAAGCTACAGAGCGATGGCTTCGTAATTTAGATGCATTTAAAGGAAACATTAGACTCAAAATGAAAACTGAGATCAACAATACGTTGGGATCGTTTAAATCACAAATGAGATAGCTTGTCACCAAAGCTGAAACCTGTTCTCAGGCTGAACAGCCAAGACCATGCATGGCACCACATGGCAGTGCATGAGAAAACAAAACTAGCATGTCTCTGTGATCCATGCAAGACAAACTAGAAGAACAACTGGTGGGAGGAAATGAGAGAAGGAAGAAGACTTAAATATGTAAACTTTTTCTGAGGAAGAAACCCAGCAGCCTGCCAGAAGTCCAAAATACCAACATTCACCAGAAATACAGAATCACTTCCTAGCAAGTTCAGTACAAGCCTTCTGTCCTCTTCAAGAGGAAGGACTGTGCTCTATACCACTTCATAAACTGTCAAGCTCCGATCTGTAAGCTTCAGAGACTTCACAGCTCCATTCTTTTCAAGATTTTTTTTCTTCCAGTTTGCTGTATAAAATCCATAGCTTTGGCTGCTCCACCCTATAGAGGGCTGAGTTTTACAGCTATTTGTCAAATAGCAGTAACAGTCTCAGTTTTGTTTTTACAACAATGATAATCCTTGCCATAAAGAACTTACATTTTAAGAGGCATGTCTTATCTGTGACTCACTCGACCTGTGTCAAGTAAGGCAACGGCTACAAGCCTGGTCACAGGAGCCTGAAATCCATCATGGGTTGCAAACTGCTCCTGAAGCAGCAGCCTGGGTGCATCAGACAAAGCTCCCCAGAGCCCAGGGAGCTTCAGTCCTTCTCAAGCTTGCACACAGTGTTGCTGCCTCTTTTCTGGGATGAGATGAAACAGGAAGTCCAAAGAATCATGGTGTCCATTCCTTTACTGTATTTGCTGAAAAGGTCCTGGTGGCAGGAAGAGCGTGAACAAATCTTTACAAGTCTTGAAACGGGCAATAACCATTGCCACTAATGAAGTGGTCTAAGAGGCACCGCAGAGAGCAGCAAAGTGACAGAAGCACAGGAAGGGGTTGAAAAAAGGGGTTTTGAGACAGACTGCTGTGAGCAGAAAAAAACCACGGTGCCAGGCCTGGAGACGCGTTTGGGCACACCACCAGAGCCAGAGCCAGAGCCAGGGAAGATGAGCAGCACAGTAAAGACATTGTGGGATCCTAAAGTCAGAGAAAGGGGGCAGTGACAGTCATGGAGATGAGTAAAATGACTCTGGGCATAGAGCCCACCGCAAGAACAGTGCAGGGAAAAAAACCACCTGCACTGAGGTCCAGCAGGGCATTCCATGTCCAAGATGCTAAGAACAAAAACCAAAGAGCTGGGGGGTGACTGCAAAGACCTGAGCTCCTCATTTGTGCTGCCACTTGAGACTCTCCAGAATAGGAAGTGCAGCAAGTGATGGAGAAGTTTGAGGTTTGGGTTTTCTGAGGCCAATGCCATTTTGTTTGCTGAGCCTCATGCTGTCGCTGCTTCCCTTTTGACAGGAATTGTGAAGAATGTGGTGGCTGTGCCCCAGCAGAGAAGGCACAGATAAACTTTTTGCTCTGTCAGAAGCTCACTGAAATACAACGCTTTGCAATTCACTTACAGTGGCCTGTTACTTGATGTTCATGAACATACAAGACATAGAAAATGTTGCTTTTACACCAAGCTTTCCTAACACAGCTGTTACGACAGCTGTGTTATTTCACACAGCTATTGCTTTATCTTAAATAAAATACCAGGCACATTTAATCTAGTTGCCTGGGCAATGAGAGGACCAGATCAAAAAAAAGGAAAAGATGACAGTTTTTCAAATTTAAAAGCCTCAACTAAATGAGAGTGGACCTATTCCTTGCAGAAGCAGTGTACTTTCATCACCAAAACTCTTCCCTCTCTCCGAAACAGCTGAGTCTTACCATCTCACACTCACAGGTTACTTCTGAACATTTTACAGTTTATACACTTCACACAAACCAATTTTAAGTAATTCATGGCACTTGGGAGAATCCAGCACTACAGATAATTTGACAGAAGGTGATCAAACAAAACTGATTTTGAGAAAAGGCCAATCTAATTCTGTCAGATAGCATTCCTAGTGCAATTGTGTGCTATCATTAGCTATTTCAAGCCAAAATTTGATCATACTGAATGCAGGAGGTCTTTGCCAGTTTCAGTAGGACCAAAATACTAACCTTCAGTAAGTTATCAAATGTCACACTGCACAGGCATTCACATCAGAATTTATTTCAACTCAGAATGTCTAGAGGAAAGATTTTATGCTGCTAAAAACTGCGGAAAAAGTTACTGATTCCTTATCAATGGCTAACCACAATGCTGGCAATACATAAACTAGTTCCAGGTCTGTAAGCAGGCCATGTGGAAAGCCACTGTTAGTCCAGAAAGAGAAAGTCTTTATGCACAAAAGATATGAATGAATTACTGCAGCTGGAAACCTCATTCCGTCACTGAACTGTGAACTGAAACGAAGTAACAGCTTTTGGGGGCAGAAATTCAGTGTCAAAAGTTTAACGGAAGTCTTTGCCAGTGAAAGAGCGGGTCAGCAGCAGTATCTGTTGTCATCCATGACCAAAGCTCCTCTGTCACACGGGCAGAAGAATCCCCCTCTTTACCACATCTCATAAAAGGACAAAGCGATAGTTACGTACAAGTCATAAATGTTTATGTAAAAAGACAAACTGTTCACCCTCTCTTCTGCTTTCAGCTTGTCCCTTATTTCTAAGACAGACCAAGCAGCTTTTTCCCTGGTACTAGAGGAGAAACGGCAGCTCAAGCCCAGCAGGTGTTTTCAATCAGACAGTCTGTAAACACCCAGGACTCACTTCAAGGAGACCAGCACACCCAGGCAGGAGAAGCCCCCCTCACCCCTGGGAGGAGCCACCAGCCCCCAGTATCCCACAGGAACAGCAGCAGGAAACTGCCACAACCACGCTGGGGACCCTCTCGGTTTTTTCCAAGATGCCAAATTCACAGCCACATCAGTGTGGGCAGACCTCACGTTTCGGTGTAAGAGCAGTGGCTTGTCTCTGCTGACATCAAGGACCTGCTGAGCAGGCACCTGCAGGATGGGGCTGCCAGCAAGTCCCCTGAGCAGCAGTGGACTTGGGCTGCTGGCAGGCTGGGAGGCAGCTCAGCACACAGGTGTGACAGTGCCAGCCACCATGAGACATCTCTGCCATGGCTGTAGTTTGGGAAAAAACTGTCACTGTCAGGGCAAACATCTGTCAGCCTTGTACATTTCAACTGCAGCGAGCTGCACAGTAATTGTATCATCTATTTTCCACACTGACACCATGACACACCCAGCTAGAGGAGAAAAAAGAGGCCGAGACAGTCAAGACTGCAGGGACCCATGGCCATTTTGATATAAGCTTATTCGCTTTCTGTCTAAATAAAAATATCTGTTATGAATAATGAATGTTCATCCCCCCACCCCAATGTGCCTAATGTCAGGCTCCATTCCCCTCCTTACTGTTGCATTTCTGTATTTGTGTAGGTCTCTCCCAGGGTGACACTTGGAGAAAACAAAGAGTGTAGAAACTGTACAGTTGGACGGTCAAGTTGCAAAGGGAGGGAAGCTCTGGAGGAACTGCTGCGCAGCCATACAACAGCAATCCCCTGCTGCCAGCCTCTCCCACCCTCTCCTCTACCTTCCCCAATGCACACCTCATTCTCCGTGCCCTCATCCTTACCTCATAGGACCATACACATTGCACTCCTGCAAACCTCCGTACGCATCTTCCCACTTCCACATCCTCATGGGTGGTGTACATCTCTCGCAGGCACTCGCCAATGTGGGGCACCATTCTCCGCAGGACTTCCCGGCTCATGATTACTCCTGGTCCCCCCATGCAGAAGTTCTCACCTGGTTCCAGTGCCAACTTCCCCATCTCCTCTGTGGTGCCGAGGCCAGTCTGCCCAAGAAAGAGGGGCTCACTGCTGTTCAAACTCCTGAGGAAGTTCTCCAGTTTGTCCCCTTTGATGTAAACGTCATCATCAGCTCTCATAAACCATTCGTATTTGTCCAAGTAGTGGTCATGCATGTATTTGAGCATCATGAAAGATTTCTTCTGGGGTGGGTAAGAGTCATCTACACCTGGAAGCGGCACGATGGGGATGGGAATAGAGGTGTCCGAACCCTCGCTGGAGAAGAATTCAACCTTGCCAGGAATGGTTTTGGACCATGTTCTAGATTGAAAAAGACAATAAGGACTAATTAAGTATGCAAACCAAGGCAGGCAAAGAGTTCTACCAGAGGCCACTCAAAGGAATTACACATCATCTGCTTTACAAATTTTCTTTTTAAACGCCTTGAAAGGTTATTTTTTTTCCCCACAAATGAGGATATTCACATGGCACACAGATCAATTGGTATAACACACAAAAAATTCTGGTATGGCAAGCATCTGAGTATCGTTTTTGCATCTCTAACTGAAAGAAAAATAATTCAATAGTAGTAGTTCACTACTGGCAGGCAGGATTTCTTAAGCACACTCGGTACTGGTCTAACAGCTATTGGTCACAAGATACAAAGTGAAGCCAAAGGGAGCCAAGATGGGCAAACAATTCACATACAACTGGATTTAATGCCTCCAAAGCTTCCCTGAAAGTTATCCAGCATCATATCCACCTTCTAGTCCCTCTAAGCCCCCAAAAGCTCAAATGTGCATTCAGAAGTACTGACTTCCAGAGAGTAAATAGATGCAAATTTCACATGAGCTTGTGAAGAATCAGTACCCTGTGGGAAACCAACCAAACAGCAACTTCTCCAGACGCTGTGTGGAGAAGCATGTAGGGCTTTGACAGAAGTAAAACACTACTGCCTGTTTGCGATGGCTGGAGAAGCACAGAGCATGGTAGCAACACTAACCTCAAATGGGTCTGCCCATACCAGCAAAGGACTAGTAGAAACATAGTCTTAAGATATGCATTGAAAACATGTAATCCCAACAGATGACCTGGTGCTACCAACAGCCGCACCTCCAGCAGCTTTCTGCACACTTCAAACCAGATTTTAGTAGAGAGGAACATCACAAAAGAGGAGCCTTTTCTGTGCGAAGCAGCACAGCGACAACATCTGCTCCACACCTTTCGCGCTCCTCTTTGCCAAATCCAACCCATCTGCGTGGGCAAACTGGGTCACTTATATTGCAGGAAGAGACGTAGGATGATTCCTCAAGGCAGACTGCAGAACATTTAACCTCCTCCAGGGAGGATTTTCAATCATGTAGCTGTTACAGCCTTGCCCTAAAAATTATGAATTTTAGGCTTTCAGTGCCATTTTCTCAAATTCTACCTGGGAAAAAGCAGAGTTCACGTATCCTTCACAGAAAACTATTTTCATTGGTAAACCAACAGGTTTTGCCCCTTTTTGTACAGAGAGAGAATATTTTCTAATCATGTTTGGTGACTATAATCAGAATATAACCTATATTCAAAGCTGAATGTGAAAACGCTCTCAAGGTAAAGGACACAGTATTCCCTCAATACATCATTGTCACTTTTACCAGATGCCTCTCAACAGAGGCTTCTTGCCAAAAGCAGAGCAGATTTTGGGCAGTACAGACCATCTGAAATTTGAGATCTCCAGAATTAGCTACTGTACAAAGCCTGCAATGTAAAAATATTTCAGAAGAATTATTCCTTAAGTCCCACCAGCAAACACAAAGGCAGTTAATTAGCACTAACTAAACATCAACTTTGACACCTTAACAGTTACACACTAGTTCAGCCTTGTGTAATGAATATTGCCCAATTACTTTAAAAGCTTTGTCTTCTGGATTTCTTACTGCAATGGGTAGTGTTTCATAGGAAAAGTTTAGATCCCAGCTTCCCAGAAGAGCACAGAGTAAAGCCAGCGGAAACATTCCTATTGACTTCACAACAGAGGTTGAGGCCTTTAATCAACAGTGATGCAATTAATGCACGGTACTACTGGTTATAAAAATCACATCCTGTTAAAGCATTGAAAACTGCCCATTTAAAAATGAGACATGTTCATATCTTGAACTTTCACTAACTATTAAGGAAGTTTTGCTGTTTATTTTCTGACACCCATACTCCACATACAAATCATCTGGTCTTGAATGAAAAGACTACATGGTAAATTGCTCTTCCCATATCAACTCCCAATCTAAGTTTAAAAGACTTCTTCATTGAAGGTACTTGATGCATTCAAATTTTAATCTCATAGAAAGAGAAGGCAGAAGAAGCTACTGAGAAATGCAGCTCATCTCATCCACTGTGACCAGTTCCCCATGCAGCTTTGGGTGGACCCAGGACACTTTCCAGACAATCACCAGGTGAAGTTATAAGCTAAAGTCTTATGGAAATTTCTGCTTATTTGCTTTTTTTAATCAAAAGCAAACAATGAATTTTCAGACTTGCTCTCAAGATCCTGAAAGGTCTGCCTTTGTAATGATTACAAACTACGGACAATGCAAGATGTCTTCAATCACTCCTTTCTGGACTCTTGTGGAGCAGTCTTCAAGTGGGTTTTGTTTTGGTTTGGGTTTTTTTTTTTTTACACCACCACCCCTTCTGTTGGTTCCCAGTTCAAATTTACTCCTTCCCTCCAACCAGGTACCCTTACCTCAGGACCCCCCTAAATATTGTCAAGAGAAGAGTTGCCATTCAATGGAGAGGGAACAAAATGCATGTACGTCCATAAGCCCCGGCACATTTGATTCCCAGTCCTCGTACTGCATTAAACCCCTCAGCTCAAAGCCAGTTTGACCCCATCTTTTCAAGGATCTGGGCCACATTTAAGTTTCATACTAAAACAGGAATAAACCAGAGACATATTCCTGCATACATGGAGGGCACAACGCACGCAGAAAGACCATGCCCTAACAATAACCACACCCCAAGGATCAGTGTGTGACTTGGGTTGGCACCACGATGTTACTTCAGCCTCAAGATCTCACATCGACCATGCCCCAGCACAGCTTGACCAAGCCTTTGCTGATTTCCTGTGCAATTTCTAGGATGAGACAACTCGCCGTGTTATTTGTGACTGTGGCTTCGAGCATTTGTTCGAACCCAGACAGACGAAATATGCTCCCACACTGAAAAATTGCCTGAGCGTCTGTGTCAATGCAAGCGCTGCTCAGCAGCAGCTGAAACAATGGGAGTCACCATGTGCTGCTCCTTATGTCTAAGCCACAGCTTGCTGCGGCCCTTTTTGGGGGAGGGAATACAGAAAGAACAGTTTGCTCAGGAAACACGTTGTTGCACTCTGCCAAAGAAGCCAAACCACAGACTGTAAGATGAACTTTAAGTACATTTTTCTGACCCCGGCTATCAGCAGAATTAAGGACTGGTAAATGCATGGATGAATTCTGATCAAAGCTACTTTTAACTTTTTCATCTGACATGGCAAAGAATCAGACCTGGCTCAATCACAAGCAATTCTGCAGATTAGTGTGTTAACAGCTATGTTTCTTGCCCATCCTCCCACCTGAAGTCCAGTTTACCGCGTCTGCTCTCAGGTTATGGGCCGCAACCTGACCCCTTCCGCTCCTTAGGCGCAGAGCTCTTGTCTCAACACCCTCCTACTTCTGTGGCCCCACCAGCACCCGCTCCCACCAGCTGACATTGCTTTCCTGGTCAAGGCTTCTCTAATATAAGACTTGCAGATTGTATCTGCAAATGAATTGTATGTTTGATAATAAAAAAAACCAACAGAAAATATTTTTAGTGAAACTTGATGCCCTCCTTCCCCCTGCAAGGGCTCTGCGTCACTCTCCGCTGTTTAAAGGAAACGCGGTCACGACACTTCTGCCACCCAACTCCTGTATCTACACCTGCAGAGACCACCTCCACTGCAGTGATCACTGGTGGCCTCAGGCAGCTTAAGGCCATTTCAACTCTGTCCAGAGAGAAATATCAGGTTCTGAATACAACCAATATGTGTACTAAACTGGTCATTTAAAAACCCAGCAACTGAACTGCTCTGACAGAACCCAACCTTATCTCCTCTGTGTAATCTGAATCTGCTTGGTTAAACAGGAGGATGTGCATGAATCAGGATGGCAAGGCTCTCTATTACCTTCCCCAGGAGCAGCGCTGAAAACATGCACGACAGCGTGCGACCTGGTTTCTCTCGGTGCACAGGGCACATAATTCCAACAAACTAGAAGCTAGCATTGACAAGCAAATCAAAGTGCAATTTAAACGAACACAAACACAGAAAAATTAGGTAATGCTTCCTTAGAAGAAACCTCTTAGCAGAGGACATTAGGACTGCTCCAGTATTGGTGGCTACCAAGTCAATTTTACCATCCCTTAACTGGTTTTGCGCACTGGATACCCTATGTGTACCCTAATCTGAGCAAGTCACAAGCAAACAGGGTGCAAAGATTTTATCACAGTTGGTACAGGTATTCATGCAATACAGAAAACTGTGCACAAAGAGAGTGCTAAAAAACCCCAGTATTTTCTAAAAAGTGACCACTACTACAGTTACCAAATGTTGTCTTAAGTCATTTCTTCATTTAAAAAGAAGTTTCAGAAGCATAGCTTGGAGCAGGAGAAGCACTGATCTGCAATGTTTTATCTTCGGTTTCCAGTGTTTATTATTTATTTGTATTACCTTGCTTTGTTATCAGCTCTGCAGACTCAGCAGAAGCACAGTCAGCGGTGGTATGCAGAGTGCTCCCTTTGTAGAGACCCAAAGTGGAGGCGATTACATAAAATGTATTTGGTTTTTGTCTGCTGCTTGGGAACCTCCCTTAGAGGAGATCAGAGAAACCATTTAAAGTTTTGAGAAATAGTCATCTTGTATAATTATGCTGAAGAAAATCATAATTTGTGAAGAACTCGGCAAGATAACGGACCTAAAAGAGTGATTTCTTGAATACATGGTTCAGCTAAATTTCATGTTGAATTAGGGCCAGTTTTGCATAACTGTTCTTCAAGGTCCCATCTTTCCAGCAACGCTTGCTACAGGGGAAGCAAATGAATCACAGTTTAGCCAGGAGAACTGAGCACAGAAACCAGCATGCTGCTCCTGCACGTGGTACTGCAGATGACCATCACAAGAGGTCAGAAAAACAAGCTGTTTTTTTAAATTTCCAGATAGGTTTAAAAGAGCTTGTCAGTTAAGATCTGCATTACAGAATTCAGATTTTGAGGGGGAGTTCCTTTCAAATTTTTGCAGGACAGTGTGGTATTCAGCTTTAACAGAGAACCCAAGAAGCTTCCACAGCTCCTTAGAGTCCTTTGAATTAAAGTCCTCCAATTTAAAGTGATGCCAGTTTTCTGTCCACGGATATCCATCCACCTTCCTTGTAGAAACAGGGACAGAAACAGATCCATCATCTGTAAGCACACTGATACTCAGTGAGTCAGACTAAGATCAAAGCCCAAGTGTCTCAGAGGTTTGGGCCATATGGTTATTTTGGGGTACATCGGTGACTTTGTTTCTCCTTATCCCCCGTGCATCAATGCCAATTGCTCTCACTGCACTTGTTTCATACTGTTCCTTAAACATTCTTGCAAAATTTAGGTAACTTACTGCTTGGAAAGGCCAAGTATGTCATATGTCTGCTAGAGGATACAAGAGCAGGACACACCAAGTTCTCACTATTGCAATACTGCGGTATGATGGATACATTAAGCAAAATGCGTATCGCGTTGTCATGATGTTCAAAGTCACTTCACACGACCTCCTCCCGAGAGGCAAGAGTGCATGCTCCACAATCCATCGTATTACCTCACTAGCAACCAGGAAGGACCAAAACCAAATACCACACAAGCCTCGACCTAGGCTCTGAATTTAAAAGAAACACAAAAATGTGTTTTGTATTACACTTCTGCAGCAGCTAGTGCAGGCTTAGACAGATAATACAAACTCCTTTAGACCCCAAATCCTTCTGGCTGCCTTTCACTTAAGCTTTTCCAAGCACTCAGGTATTTAGATTCCAGTCCAGTCTGTTTCCTGTAAGCCACTGTGAACAGTGTGGCAGGACGTTTGAAACAGAGCCTCCTGAAGGGCATCCTTCTGCTGCGGGAGTGGGATGGCTTAGCACGAGCCCAGGCACCACTTGTGGTCCTCATGTGTGTGGCCTCGTGGCACTTCAAGGTGCCATGGGGACTGTCCCAAACCGAGAAGCACTGCGGCTATGTTCCTGCAGAGACACTGCCAAAGGCCAGCCTCTGATATCTCGCCTTTAACTGCATTCACACTAGTCTCCTGCCACGTTTCCCAGGAAATCTAGTTGCTACGCAAAAAAAAAAAAAAAAAAGTTAACTGCCTGATATTTCTGTTCCTGAGACAGCACACTTAAATCTTCTGGGAGATTGCTTATTCCCATCCTCTCCTTCCTGCAGCTCTTTTAGGACAACTCCCCTCAACTGCAAAACCATTAGCACATATTGTTGCACTTTCCCTGAACCCCAGCCATACCCTAACTCCTTCCTGCACAGCTCTTTTCCTGACTATTTCTTGTCCTTTGATGTGACACTGCAGTTTCTGCTGCTGCACTTCACTGGCCCCCTGGAAGGGAAGCTCTGCTAACCTGGCTGTCAGATGCAATAACGGCTGAAGCTACAAATCTGCCCTCCGAAAACCTGTAGATCTAAAAGCTTATTCTCTGCCTTGCAGATTACAAAAGCATGACTGTTTCAAAGAGCCAGCGTCTCCTGAAAATCCAGCAAGCCCATTTTGCCTTGCAGTGGTCATTTTGCTCGTGATTGATGTTCAGGAAGTGGATTGCTTCCCCTCTTGTTAGACCCTATCTGGATTCACAGCAGCAAGGATCAGCAAATGCTTTCCGCTCCGGTCCCTTTTAGCTGTGTCTGTAAATGGCCTTTGAGCCACAGCAATTTGGAGGTATTCAGCCTCTGAATCCCTAATTCCTTTCAGCGCTCTGGCTAGCGTAGTATCAAGGCTCTGCACACGCTGCCACCCCGGGAATGCCTTGCTAGCAGCTTCCCATTTCACTCGCTGTGCCAGCGATTCAGCTCACCAGGATGCTTTGTCAATGTAGTAATCCCAGCAATTGTCTGCTTGAGTACTTCATGGCAATCAAAAACCATTTAAGATTTCAGGTTTGTCTTCCTCTTCCCCCCTCCCCACCTTCCCCCAAAGATATCTTCCTGTCACCAGTTTCTTTTAGCAACAGAGAGGTGAGAAAAATGCATTTAGCCCTACCACACCTAAGAGGTCTCTTTATTCATCCCTTCAGAGAGCAGACGTCATCTCTAGAGGTTAAACCAAAACAGCAGTGCAGGAAAAAGTGATACTCAGATCTCCTTCAGAGGGCTGAAGGAGCCCGATTCCATAGCTGGATTTCTAAAGTTGCATCTTTAGCCATTTTTTTTTTGTGTGTGAGCAGATGTTGCAGATCTGGTTCTGTAAACCCAGCTCTCCCACAGCACGGGACTGTTCAACAAGCACGGGCAAAGCCAGGGACATGAATCCTTCCCACACCAGCAAAGTGAAATGCTCCACAACTAACACCCATCTCTGGACAATATTGTGATAAATTTCCCTTTCTTGAATTCTTGACACAAAATCTGATTGATGCTAAACAAACTATTCTGTCATAAAACCTGTTATGTGATGTCCCAACACAACTCCAGCCTTTCTGTATGTAAATGTAAATTACATGGCTCATGAGATTTGCAATCCAAAATGTTCCATCCCACATGGTGAAGAAGAATACATAACCCTGAAGAAATAGATTCTTTCACCCATTTCAAAGCATCAATCATGCATTCTCTGTAACTTTATTACAGGTCTACTGCTGAAAGAAGGAATTAAGTTACCATTAAAACCATCGTTGGTGGACAATATGCTTCAGATTGCCCAAATTAAGCAATTTTAGTGCATCTGATGATGATAGAGAGAGCAACCCTCTCCCAAAGCCAGAGCTGCGCAGTGGGAGGAGGATGAGGTGGTCCATCATACACAGTTTTGCCATACTGTTCTTACTGGCCAATAGGGCCAAATACTTTTCAATCTGGGCAGGCAGGAGATGGAGAAGGGTTTGTTCTAGTACAAGACTGAAGGGGACGTTTTATTAGAGAAAGATCCGCCCCAGAGCTCCTGGCTGCTCCTCTGACAGCACTGGCTGTGCAGCGCTCAATCGGAGCTGGGGTATACCCGAGCTGACATTTTAGCTCTTAACTCTTTCAGATTTCTCAAGCAGGCTTCCCGCGCAGCCTCCCAGCACTGCCTGCTGGCGCGAACGCTGGAGCAATAAGCATATTTCAGCAGAGCAGAGAGTTTCTCCAAAGCCACAGACACGTCTCTCACATAAGAGATGATTATTCTGATGCTGCCAAGGCTCTGGACAGAACTCCCGTTAGCACGCAACGTTCACGGTGATACCCAGCTACAGCTGGAGACCATGCCGCTGGCTACAGCGAGCAGCACGCGGTGCAAAGCACAAATATTGTCCCTGCTCCAAAAAGAGGTGTACTCAGGTAATAAACACATGGCTCAGAGACCCCAATTCTGGCGCTAGCTTCACTAACCCAAAGCTAGAGGCGTTTCACCCAAGCTGACTTTCCCCATTTGAGCTGTTTCGCTACCTGGTCCAGCCTTAGCAACAGCTGCGACAAGCGGAGGTTGATTTTACTCTTTGTTCCCAGATGCATTTTCTGAGTTTCGTTCCTAAGCATATGCTGTCAGCTTGGCACAGCAGTCTTTTTTTCCCCTATCCAGGGGGTTACAGTGGTCTCCAAACTTTATTATTATTATTACCAGGCTGTCGGCTCTCTTCAGAAGCAGCAGCCAAGGACTGCACCAGTGTGTCGCGACCATGCCCAATGCAGAAGCTTTGAGGGAAGGACTCTGACGACCGCGTCTCCCCCAGTGACCGGTGGTACGTGCCCCCTCGCTACGGAGGGGCTGCCTGACCCTCAGGCAAGACCGCTGGGTCCGTCTGCCAGGTACCGGCTCAACCAGACCCTGTGAGAGCGTCAGCGCGACTCAACTCGACCCCTCACGTCTCCGTCGACCTGTCCAGGCAGCGGAGGAGAGCTCGGGGCACCTCCCTCCCCACAACCCGGCCCGGCCGCCCGGAGAGCGCCCCAGTGCTGCCCACACTGCGCCCGGACTGGTGTGAGGACAGCCGGGTCTCAGCGTGCCCCGAGGGGCCCCCTTTGGCTCGCTCACACCTGCCCCGGGTGTCCCCGGGCCGGCGTGGGGGGGGATCCCGGCCGCAAGGGCCCCGCCGCGGGAGACCTCCCGCCCGGCGGCTCTTACCTCAGCCGCTCCTCAGGAGAAACGGCCGTGCCGAGAGCCGAGCCGAACCGAGCCGCGCCCAGCCGAACGTGGCCGAACCGAGCCGAGCGCATCCCAGCCGAACCCACCCGAGCCCAGCCGAAGGCAGCCGAGCGGAGCCGCCCCCCCCCCACTGCCCGCTCACCGGTGGGCGGCCACGGCGCGGCTCCGCAGGTACTTCTGCGCCGTCATGACCCCCACGAAGAGGAAGCTCTGGGCCGGCGGGCCGGGGCGGCGCGGCGGGGCGGCGGCGGGCGGCGGGCGGCAGCCCTGCGGGCGGGCTCGGCGGGGCCGCGCCGCCGCCGCCAGCTCGGAGGCGCGGGGCAGGACGAGGCGCGAGGCGAGCACGAAGCCCAGCACCAGCCCCAGCAGGACGCTGAGCCAGGCGCGGCGGCCGCGGCCCGCCATGCCCGCCCGGCGCCGCGCCGCGCAGGCCCCGCGCGGCTCCTCACAGCGCCGCCGCCCCGCGCTGCGCCGCCGCCGCCAGCCGCGCCGTGTCGCCCAGCGCCGCCATGGGGGAAGGGGCAGGGACGGGAAGCGGAGGGGAGGGAGGCGAAGAGGGCGCCCGCCTCCCCGGCCCTGCCCCTCGGCACAGGCGCCGTGTGCGGCCCGCGCCGCGCTGCCCGCCGCCGATGGCCCCGCCCGGCCGTGGTGGTGGCGGCGGGGCCGCCGCGGGGCAGCCCCCGCCCCGGCCCCCCTCGCCTCCCGCCGCGCTGGCGCACCGGGGGAGGGGGGGCGGCCGCCGCCCCGGGACGAGGGCCCCGGTGGGGGCCTGGACGCTGGGGTGGAGAGGGGGGCCGACACCCGGGATGTGACCGCGGGACGGGGACCGGCTCCCAAAGCACCATCCTGGAGCGGGACGGCAGGCCGGGGACCGGCACCTTGACACACAGGGGACAGGGACCCCGACCCAGCATCCCACCCTGGGACCGGGGCCCCAGAACCTCGCCCAGCTGCCCAGCCCAAGAGGCTGGGACAGGAGCCCCGGAGAGCATGGGTGCTCGGATCCAGGGATGGGGACTGAGACCCTGGGCATAACCCCGGGACAGGGACTGAGACCCTGGGCATAACCCCAGCCCAGCACCCTGCACCAGGACCCCAGGACAGGACCCTGGCTCAGGAGCCAGGACCGGGACTCCGGCCTGGCCCTTCAGACCAGGATGGGAAGGCACTGGGAGACTGGCACCCCAACCAGAGACAGGCACCAGGTGCCCGTGCCCGGTGGCAGAGGTCTGTCGCCCATCCCCACAGAGACCCAGCACAGTTCATGCCAAGCCTGCGCAGCCAGGAACGTGCCATTCCCATCTCTGCACGGTCGGGTCCCTGCTGCCCAAGCCCCAGACCTGCCCTGCCTCAGCCCACGGTGCATGGAGAGCCAGAGGGGAGGCATGGCAGTGAGGAGCAGCCCTCCAACCCTGGTTTTGCCCAGTGCTAATGCGTTCACGCAGCATGTGCTCGGGTGCCAGGGGAGCGAAAGCATGGGCAGCTCTCCAGTTTTTCCCACCTTGCTAATTAAACCGACCAGAAATAGGTCAGTCTGTTGCCATCCACAGGCTATAATGACTGCTTGACAGAGTGAAGACGTTAGCCATACCAGCTGAAGACTTCTTTTTTCTTTGTCCACACTAAAGCTCCAACGTGCGTTTTATCTACAGAGTGCTTCAGCTTCAAATACTGCAGCCCCAAACCCTTGACATCTTACAGGAGAAAAAAACCCCTCTGGTCTTTACAGAAGAAACGTATCTAGTACAACCCACTGACCTCCTGCTTATTGTTGTGGTTTCTTCCATTTCCTACCCACTTTTGCATCTCCAATTACCAGTCTTCCCCATTTTAAAATTTATTTGTATTGTGATGTCATCCACAATGAGCTGAGAAGAAACTCTCAGCGTAACAGCAGCCAGATCCTGAGCAAGAACCGTTGCAAAAGAGGATGCTGTACCAAATCAATACTGTACATTAATAAGTCAGAGCGCCATACATGACAGTTTTATGATCCTTGTACAGCAAGTAACTGTCACACTTCTGGGAACTAGCAGGTAATATCACAATCTGCTTATCTAATTAACATAATGATATGTCTTGAAAAAAATGTTTTTGTGTGGGTTTTATTGCTCTTGTGATGGTGCAATCCTCAGACAGGTCAGCACCGATGAACTCTTTGTGATGTCAGGAGCAACAAATAACACAAGGAAAGTGCCACCATGATTTATGGTATTAAACAAAAATAAAATTAAATATAAATAGAAACTAGAGAAGAAATACAAGCAATTAACAGGAAAGAAGAGCAGGAGGGTTCCTTTCAGTCACCCACAGGCAGAACACAGAAGTATTGAGTGAGATGTATGTTTGTGGGAAGAGGAGGAGAAGAACTAAAATGGCAAAAGAGAGGGAAAGGAAGAAAAGTCCAAGTTGGAACAGACAGGAGGTGGGTAAAGCCAGGGAAGGACAGGAGCACCATTGCTTGGCAAAAACTGGCTGGAAGGTGAGAAGAATTTCTGAGGCCGAGGCTGCGTGCCTTTGAGAGCTGCAGAACACTGGGCAAGGGTTATAACTGCAGCACTAGCGCGGATGCAGTGAATGTTAACAGTTTCCCAACAGCTTCATGTGTGCTACCAGGCAGAGAAGAGGTTGATGGAGATCCCCAGAAGGGCTCCTCAAAGGTTGACCACACATGAGGTGTGGAGGCATTCCCACCCTGGGCTGTGCCCGGCTGCTGGGGCTGGCTGGAAGCCCCACATTTGCTCTGACAAAGGCAGCACAAAGTTGCCTTTCTGGGACCTTCCTCTGGGGAACAGGACCCATGATCCACCTCAGTTCTTCCCTAGTAAAATAATCCCAAACCGCTATTTATACCAAGAAAACCATTTCTGCTATGCTGTCCTTTCCGTCCCTTCCATATGGGGAAATCCCCCCCCAACCACTACTGTAATTCCTTTCTACTTCCCAGGATTTGCAATGCTTCACTATTATTTCTAACTGCTGGTGTCTTGATCCCTTCCTGCAAAGCCTGGGGTTATCCTCAGCCTGTGCCACTCTGCACACATGGATCTTTTACTCCACTTTCAAAAGCTGCTTCAAAAGGGACCTCATCAAACTCCACTTCTCCCCTCCCCCCAGAAGCCTGATCATCAGGTCCTGAAACACAGGACACCAACAGACATTCAGGGTAAAATAAAAAGTAAGGCCACTCCTTTCCAAGAGAGGGAGATGTGGCAAGTCTGTGAGCAGGAACAGGATTACTCTCAGCGTGCTCCAAATCAGCAGTAAAAATCTCCTGATTCAAGGGAAAGCCACTGTGGCCTATGAATTACAGGAAAAGGCAGAGCTAGCGTGGTTAAAAGGCAATAAAAAAAGAGAAGGGTTGGGGCTGAGGAGCTGTCAGTTGGCTTCTTCCCATATAGAAAAGAAGTTAGTCATCAGAATTGAAAATTTCATGCGACTTCAGCACACATGGAAATGATGAAGTGGAGCAGCACACTCCCGTGTTAGATCTCCTCTGCCCCGAGTTCTCCTTTGGCATACTCCCACTTCCCTGCACCTCCAGAGCAATTACGGTCCTGGACCTCGCCACATGCAGGGGCTGAGCAGAGAGCGCTTGGGGAAGGGGCAGGAGAAGGAAGGGGTGCCTCCTTGGTGCTAGGATTTAACCCATAAAGGAGGCAAGTTCAGAGTTCACGCTGCTGCCGCACGAGACCACACCACTGGCTATAAGGCCAAGACGTCCAGCTGTAAAGACAGGGTAGCACCTGTGAATGCGGCGATGCTCACGCAACCTTCCTAAGCACATCAAACTGCCTTGCTTTATTTCATTTATTGTGCCAAACTCAGGTTCCAAAGTGTTAGGTGGGCAAATGCCGCTTTTACTGCTCCTGCCCCCTCCTCTGTTGTTGCATAGAGCAGCTGCTGTTTCCACTATAGGAAAAAAAAAAAAAAAAAAAGGGCAGATTAAGGGAAAACTTGAAGAGTATGGCTTAGTTTTTCCAGCTGAATTATAACCCTGCCATTACCTGCCTAGAGTATGTTTTTAATCTGGTTGGCGGAGAAAGGTCATACTGCATAATCACATTAAGTGCCTTCCCCCTACAGCTCTTAGTCTCAATAAATAGTTGACACTATATATTACGGCGACTATGTATTAAAAGGCATGGTATTTTTCTCATATAACACTGTATACAAGCATAAACACATTTTTACGCAGCATGTTTTCTATTCTATGTGGGATTGCTTCAGGAAATATTCTGAGAGCTCTCCAAAATCTGAAGAGGATGCACATTGTGTGTGCTCCCATCCCACTCACTCCAGTTAGATTAGCACCCGGACCAGCCGGCGAGAGCCCACTTGACAGGCCCACACAGTTCAGATTCATAATCAGATTAACGAAACAGTAATCCTATTTTTAAACGATGAAAAAGCCAAGTCCTTGAAGTGGTGAGCTGTTTTGTGTGCATACAGAATAGATGTCATCCTTTTGGAATAAAGCAGCTTAATACCAAAAGAAAAAAGTTTCTTCCACATGGGGGACTCTACCCTATAGAGGAAAGAGGGACTATCTTGCATTACAACCACTTTTTTTTCCCATCGGTTTTGATCTCCAATTTTTCCACAGTGATGAGCCCACTCTTAATACTTACAGGATGTACCTTCTACAATACATATTCTTTACCGTATTTTAAAATAATAGTGAAAGTGGACTACTTCCCAAGTGCTCTAGGAACTTTAATTATGAATGTTCCAGTACTTAAACTGATACTTTAAAAACTACCCAGGCACTGGAAAATGAGCATACTTCATATATTCAAGGTAACAGACTCACGGTGGAAAAAATCTAGCTGGGCAACCAGCAGCATTTGTCTCTGTCACAGTATTTCCAGCACTGTTGCATTTTCCCAAATGATGCAGAAACTCCTTTCCCGGCTCCAGCACCCACTTTTTTTTCCTCCCCATCCTCTTCTGGTCCTGCCACGGACCAGTCCCAACCTTTCCTCTCAGCTGAATCACTCACAAGATGCCCGTTCAAGGGACAAAAAAGAAATGTCACCGGTTGCTCTTGCTGGAAAGCCAGACCAACATTGCCATCCTACGGCCCGGCCCCGCAGTGCAGCGGCAGCACCGCGCCCGGCCCGCCGGGGCCAAGGGGCTGTCCTGGGTTACCTCCGCCCTTCCCAGCCGAAGAACCGGATTTTAGGGCTTTGGAGGTGTGGGAGGGGATGGAAAACTCCTGCTCCCCACGCAGCTCCTCAGTTGCCAGCTCAAACCTCCTGTTCTCATTGGCTGCGTGGCTGTAGCAGCGCTGCCGTGGTGCATCGAGGCATTTGAGCTTTGCATCACGGAGGGGAAGGTGATGTATTTTTAACGCACTACCGCCAGACCAGAGTCAACAAACGGTTGAAAAAGCCTAGAACGTCTATTTAAAAAGCAAACATCAAGATGCAATATACCTAAGAAGCAGAACAGCTAACGAAGTGGCAATTACAATACCTAGGAAGCAGTAAGCCAAATTTACAGGGAACATTACCCCCTCCAGTATGTGATAAAGTAAAGCTTTAGGACCCAGGTTTGGGTTTGGATTTTTTTTTGAAATTGCATCTTGTAGGCCAGCCTAACAGTAACTCCCCATTTTAATGCACACAACAGAGCATTAGAACTAGATTGAAAGGCCAGGTATTTCAGCATATCCATTTTCCTTCCATTCTCTTTAAATAGAATTTTCTAAGTTCTTTTCCTTGCCATCCCTACATTAATGTTACCCACAGTACCAGCTCTGAAGCTGAGCTCGGTAAGCAGCACACAGAAAGAATCTTGATTAGTTAACAATGGTAGGCACAGAGGGAGGAATGAAATTATTAATTTATCAGTGGAGATCTTGCTCCGTGCTGAAAGTGCTTTTTAGCAGGTATACTCTTCAAAACACAAATGATCACAGAAAAAAATATACATCAGAGCAGCGGCTGCATACCTGCCAGCCCCTCACAACAGAAATCTGCAATGAAAATGTGTATATTCACCACCAAAACTGAGCTGAGACCTATTCCATCGCAGCCATTGGTTGCTTCATAAAAACTGATGGAAGTTTTTGAAGTTGCTGGCTCTGGAGCTGGGAATACGGGCAGGGTGTGTGTCAGGCTTGGAACAGCTGGCTTGGAAGCTCACACAAAATCAGCTACAACGGTGCAACCGGGCCAGGACACCACCCAGCCAGCAGCCGTATGCTTTTCCTCTGTGGTTGCAGAGCTGTTCCAAAAGCTAAGCTTTCATTCCAAAAGGGGGGAAGAAGAAAAAAAAAAAAAAAAAAAAAAAGAAAACCCCAGTCTTGAGCCCATCTAAGTCTAGACTGGCTTTTTCTACAGCTGGAAATGATACAGTTTCAGTGTTCAGCAATAGTGTGGACAGAAACATCCTGTGCCCCACTCTTGGCTAACCTGATCCCTGAAAAGGTGTCACTTTTAACCTGTATAAGGGCAAAAATCGTCCAAAGGGTAGATCTGACCTGATGCAGAGATGTGTGCTGATGTGCAGCCAGGCTTGAAAAACATGACCGCCAGAGATGGGAACTGCCTCGTTGAGCGCCCGAGGCATAAAGGACAGCGTTAGGATGGTTTAAATGCAGCCATTAACTGTAGCACTGCTGGTAAGATGTACGGGAGACCATCACGCTGGAGGCCATCCTCATTCACAGAGCTCTCTGAATGCTAATGCTCTCCTTAGTCATCTTCCTATGGAGGGGTAAAAAGACACAAAACCCAAGAAAAAACACCCCTATCTAAACACCTAAGCTGAGTATCAGCACAGTCTATGAAGGAAACCAGACTGGGCATAGAGCAACCGCAGAACAGCTTAATGCCTTGAGTTTTGAGTCAAAGTAGTACAGAACTGCATAAAACACAGTAGATTTGATTTGTTAGTACTAACATTTCACACCTGCATTCAGTGTCTGCTAGGAGAGCAGTTCCTTGCAGATATGGGTGCAATTATCATTTTCATTCACAGTGATCTTTGATTAACATGCAGGTAATTCTGGAACGCCCAGAAACAGCTCTGCAGATTCCCCATTTGCCTTCACTCCCCCAAATCCATCTTCTGTTGCTCATTATTAAAAGTTTCCAGTATAAGAAACATATTTTTTTAAACAACTAAGTATGCAATATCACTCTTAAAAGCTTTCCCTCATTTCACAATGTTTTTGAAAGCATAAATAAAGCCAAATAAATTCTGAGAGTGACAACATGGTTTTTTGTTCAGTTTTAATTCCAGTGCTCAGTATGTCCTGATGCATAGTTAAGAGAACTATGCATAAACTAGACCTCATCTACAATTTAAAGAAAACGAAAAACTTTGTTCCTCCAGCATATAAATCATCTGAAAGGCAATGAAAAATACTTAGCTACATTTCTCGAGCAACTAACATTTTCAGGATTTTTTTGTTCCTCTGAAAACTTGCTTGATTTACGATTTTTCAATACCCAGAATAGATTACTCTTCAGCAGTTAAGTAACATACAGCAGTTTTATAGCATTGCATTAACTCTAAGTTTGCTCGCTAGCTTCTTCCAGATAAAGATATTTCCAGAACATCTGCATCAGTAGAGTAAGAGGCTTCTTGCATAACTGCTCTGAGTGGGGGTGAAACATCTCCTGAAGGCTTTTTAATATGATCTTTCATAATCAAGTTCTTGGGAATTCATACCAAAGTAGGAACAATGGATTCATTAAATAGTTCACTTTCACCTAATGCCTTCTGCATGCTTCACTCAAACTATAAAGCAACAAGCAACCACCTTTCCATACTTCCATACTTGTTTGTGGTCAAGGGAGAGCTTTCTATTTGAAGTCAGAGGAAAAACTCTTCCCTCTGCTTGTGCAGGTTGTGAGCCAAAAGAGAAGTTTTACAAACCGCGGTTCTTCCTCCCACCCTGTTCAATAGCTTAGAAGTGTCTGATCAAGAAAAACTTAGGGACTTGAGGGTTAAAGTAAAAAAATTAAGGGAGAGAGAAGGTTGATGTTTCCAGAAATACATAAATCACTTCATTCTCACTGGATATGTCTTAATAAATCTTAGAATTGGGCAAAAATCCATATCCCCAGTCTCAGCCAGAAGCAAGTCTTGAGACACAGAGAACGATTAGCATATGCTCAGTTCAGACCTGCTTATTTATTTCTTAAAATGTTTTTACTGAATTAAATCAAGCCATCCTTACCATTTTATCAACACAAGGAATTCTGCTTCTTTAAGACAACAACCTCCCCCAGCTGTTTTTCTGAAGACACCACCTCAGTCTGTTGCGTGTTTCCCCAACACAAGGGGAAAATGTTCCCCAGAGGCATGAGTAAGATAACAACTTAGTCCTCTTTAATGATGAGGAATCTTCAGATCTTGAAAATATCCTTCCCCACCTCTATTTTTTTTGCCTTATTAAAGATTAAAACCTGAAGTTACACACACCAGTCTATGTTACAACAATGGAAATTAAGTTTACATACCAAAATGCACAGAAGACAGGAAATGAAAACTAGTTTCCATAGGAATATTAATAGCCTTCTCACTTCATCTTCTATATGCACTTGAACACACACTTCATGGGTCTAAAGCAAAAGGTTCTTTGCCTTTCCATTTCATTAGCTGGCAACTTTAAAAGTTACTAGAAACATGCTACTGTTACATTTATAGTCACTAGAAAATCATGGATCACCTGACACACAGAGCAGTATCTATATACATATAAACAGTGTATTCAAAGTTGGCAGTCATACCTATTGATGAACACAAATATTCCAAGCACAAGTATTTAGAATGAAGTGTTCAAGCAGCCCTACGCTATGCTAATGGAACACTGATACATATTTTAATGCCTATATACAAGCTCAGTAACAGTAATCAGACACAGGGACAGTTCTCTGACGCCGACAGGAACTATTTCACTCTTTGTCAAGGACAGCCTGAATTTTACTCGTCTGCTGCATTTTGTGCTAGAGAGCATATCAAGAGGATGGGATGTTTGGAAAGCTCATTTACGATGACCAGCTCTAACTTTATTTTCTATCCACAGTGCTGGATATAACACCAGAAGGATGAAGACCGCACACGCTTCAGTTCTTTACTCCTTACAGTCCCTCACGTGCAAGTTTTATACGTTTGCTAGCCAGAGGCCCTTTTCAGCACAGACCACCCTCAGCTTTTGTGCTGCACAAGCTGGCAGCAGAGCAAGAACGCACCTCAGCATCTAGCTGGGCTATGCAGGGCAGCCGTGCAGCCAGGCTATCGGTTCCCACCCTGAGACACGTTCAGAACAGAAGGCAGTACAAAGTTCTTAATGTCCCCGAGGCGTAGCCCTAACACTGCATTGGTAAAGCTATACACAGTCCTGCTGCCCGCAACACACAGATCTCAGCGCAGTTTGTGGCTTCTCTTTTCCCTTTGAATACCTTGCAGTGTTAGAGCTGACCACGCCTATGAATCCCCTCCTCCTCAAACCGTATTTGTCGACAGTAATTCGTAAAGAAACCCATTCTGCTCTATTAGAGCAAAGGCCTTTGTTACATTTTTTCTTGATTTAGATTCAAATACAGCCGTAGTGCTTAACAACCAGTAATGCAGTCTATACAACTTCAGAATCGCTTACTGGGGGCGGGGAAGAGAATGGGGAGTTTTGCTTTTTAAACTTGGGAAAACTTGATTTGGTCTTAACCTGAAGGTGATTCTTCTAAAACCATGATGCGGAAAACAGAATTCCCAAATAAAACAAAACTCGTAAAAGCCAAAAAGAACAGCTGAAAAAAAACTTTTGTTTATGGAAGTAGTCAAATGAAAATAATTTCATTTGATCTCTCATCTTGCTTTATACACATTTATTGCACTAGAACATATGCCTTCTATATAAAAAGATGCTGTAGAAAACCACAATTGTAAATAGTAGCTTTATGATTTGTTTGCAATTATATTTAATATTAATAGTATTTTGTTTTTACAAAGCAATTGAAATTAAAAAAAAAAAAGAATAGCAAGAAACCCCCCATCTGCTGTCTAGCATCAGTAATCCTCACTGGTTTGTTTACCATTTATAAGGAAAACATCATTCAAGGTAGCTTGTCACAGAGACTCTTCTGCAATAACCGGCCTTTGGTGCAAATCTGTGGTGTTTGTCAGTTCACCCGTTTTTTCTGAAAGTCCCTCCTCCTAAAGTTCAAGGTATCTGATGATGATAATATTCTTCCCCTCTGAAGTACCTTCCAGCCAAACACAGTAAATCTGGTAACACATGTCTAAGGATGATAAATACCCTCATTTTACAGAGGTAAACCAAGCGTAGATAATTAAATTTGCCTGAGGCCAGTCTTTTGAATAGCCAGCCATAAAACCCAGATCTCACAATCCCAGGTGATTCACCTTGGCTAGAGACTATGCTTCCTCTCTACAGAAGAGTTTTAATTAACTGATTACACTGAAATTGTTTCTTTCTTCATCCTCTCTAAGAGGATCAGGTATTTTTCTTGTGTAGTATCAGCTTCTGCGTTACTATTTGGAAATGGTGTAAATCTGTTTTCAAAGTTAACACCTGCACTAAACCCAGTCCCAAAGGAGTCACTGTGACAGGCAAACCATAGGCAGTTAGACAGTGGGTAAGATCAAGCCTGCTAGTGACATGAGACACTAGGGAGGTTAGCCTCATCCACCTGCTGATGGGCCTCTCCGGCCTGGTCTCCAGGAACAAGTTCCGCCTCCTTCTCCAGACAGGGGGTTATAGCCTAGAAGTACAGAGGAGAAATCCATTGTATTAATATTTGTCCTCAACAGGCCTCCACCGACACACAAGGAACACAAAAATTAAACCTCACAATTACTTGCACCTCATTCATACTTACTACATAGGCAGCATTTTAAGGATGATGAAAGCAGAGAAAATATCCAGACTTGAGATGGTTTATTTTTCTAAGTACTAACAGTAAAAGCCATTGCAAAACACTCATGTTTTAATTTGATCAATTCGGATTAAATTAAATTGAAGTTAATTACCATTTAATTTCTCTAAGTCTGCACTAAAACTTTAATGCTGCTCTGCAGAGTAAACAGAGCAGCAACAGTAACTTACAGTAAACTCTGTAAGAGCGTATCTGTTCTCCAAGAGCCCCAATAGTTAGGGCCTTAAAATAATCTTTTATTCCAGTCCTACAAGGAAGGAATACTCTGAAGGTCAAAAGGTAGAACAACCTATTACTACTGTAAGATTTTTTTTTTTTTTTAAAGAACTTGAAAAGGCAAGTATATGCAGTAAGGCAAACAGATACTTTAGTTGAACCTCCCCTTTGCCCCCTATAGGCAACTTCATTTTACGAGTATCTACTCAGGAAGATACAACTTGGCAAAGGTCCTCAATTTGTTCTGTACAGGGCAAAGAAAAAGACAACAAAAACCTAGTAGCGTTGCTAACCAAGCAGGTTTCAAAGCAACCTGTTCCACTGAAACTTCAAGCATCACCTCCACCTTTGAAGTTTTTCTCAGACTAGCCAAGTTCTGCTTTCTAGCTTAATTCAGCAGCTGAACAGTGCAGATGCTTCTTTCACTTTGTGCTGATCTACCTCATGAGAAGATCAGAGACCTCTAATTCTATAATCTGTTACTTAAGCAAAGATTTTGCTCAGGATGAAACTAGGACAGGTAGCAGCTGGAAGGGTGCCTCAACCTAGCTGCCCTGATCCTGGTTCTTAGCACAGCTATTACCCATGCATTACTCATCCCCCACAGTGGTAAATATGCAAGAGCTATAAAAGATATTTGACAGTATCAGACATTAGACTGCACTCATATTAAACAACATAAGCTGAATCAATCGGTCAGTTCTTTCAGAAGTTGTCAACAGCTGTCAGTAAAAATATTCAAAGCAGAAATTTCAGCACTGAACTATTATTGAGGTTTAATATGTTTAATCAAGAATCTTCAGGTTTCATACATTTAATCAAGTGACTTACTTAGTACTACACCCTAAGTGGGTTTCCCTTTTAGTCTGATACAACTGAGGCTGTCTAGATGATCCCCTCCAATACGGAAAACCGTCATTAAAATATTATACCCAAACACCACTTGCAGGCATGGCACAGGCTGTTTGATCAGCTAGGAGACTAGCTGCATGGCCAATATATGGCAGCGATCCTAACGTAGGCTATGTAAGGCCATAGAAAGCAGTTCATCCATCAAGATGACTTCAGCAGTTGACAGTGAGTTTAACGATAAGACCCTCTGGCGGTTTGTGAGAGTTGGTAACAGTTTATACATCTGCAGGATTTATATATTCAATAGGTCATTACTGTGACATCTGATAAATAAGGTCACTATTTGTGTAATGAAGTCTTTCATCTGCCTAAATCTATATAATACAAATTAAAATACCTCTTCCTGCATTTACTTAGTACTACAGGTGGTTGAAAGACAGACCAGATATTAAATTATAGGACTTTTAGAGTAATGGGGGAGGGATCCCAGAAATATTGTAAGAATCTATAATTTTAAGTCACAAAAATCTCAGTAAATTATAGCAAAAGCATTTACAAGAAAACTGAAACACTGTTTCCCCAGGGAAAAGCACCATAGAATCTTCCTGCTAGGTTTTGCACAAAGTGCAAAGCAGGCCATGCTGCTCAGAAGCAAAGAGCTCGTTTGTAAGGCATGTTTTGTTTCCTCCTTGAAGAAGAGAAAAAATATGTGTAATGACTATGTACGCAGCTGGATAAATGCTCTGTTTCAAGCTCAGGATATCTTAAGGATTTCATACTCACCACTCCCTCGCAAGGGCTTTTTGTTTGGTTTAGATTTCGAGACTGCTGATGAGGTGGAGGCACCAGATTCTACTTCTTGCTGTTCACAAAAGCAAAAGTTACTCAGAATTTAATCAACATGAATTTCAGCTAACCTAATCACATAAACATAATTGTCACCTGATTAACACAGTTGTTACCTGATTAAGTTTCAGGTTTCCTTTATAGCTTTTTCCTTCTTGCATACTCTCCCACATTGCTATCTTCTGCCTTCGCTTCTCTTCTTCAAGCTAAGAAACAAAACCAGGATATGCAAGACTAAGATTTCAGAACTAATAGAATTGCCACTGCTACAGAAACGGCTACAGCAGACTCATCAAAAACCAAGGGATCTATCTTTATCTGATGCAGTATCTCCAAGCTTATAGAAGCATTTACTTTTTTAAACACCCACGTCTTCCCAACCACAGAACAACCACCCCTCCTCAATATATACAGACTCTGCCTGCAGCTTCTTTTGACCACTTGATGCTTTAAAACATTTTGAAAGTAAAACAGAACCAAGTGGCAAGCTTAAATCCTGAGTTTATAAAAAGTACTGAGTAAAGAATATTGCATGTGACAGTAATTTAATGCACAACATAGGGTTCCACAGAAGAAAATGTGTTTTTCAAGTGAACAAGGCAGCCAGCTACATATTTACATCCCAATGTACATTATCAACAGTCTCCCAGCTCTCTTCTAAAGCAATTTATCCACAAAACCAAATAAATTAATGGTTAAGACAGACTGCCACTTTCTCGACAAATAGAAAGGAAACGAGGTAGCTACTCCACCCAGTCAAAGAAAGCAAAGCTCCCTGAGTCCAAGCACACTAGACCTAGACTTCCTACATAATGGCTATTTTCTTCCACAATACGACTTTTCATTCATTTTTAACTGCCAGTATTTCTTGAAGCATCAGCTATACTGAGGTCTGAAACTGCAAAAGTAAAAATAGAAGGAGAGCTGGGATAAATGAGCAATATTATTGCTATGCTGGTCACATCCACTTTTCTACGCTGCCGCACATAGCAATATGCTATTCCTCGTTACCTCAAGCTGTAGTTCAAACCATCAAATTACAGCAATGCTAAGCTACATTTCTAAGAACTTATATTTGCCATTAAGAACAGAAAATACACATATGCAGTAGTACAGTTAATCTAAATGCCAGTAAATACCCTCCAGCCATTCATTGTGCATATAACTAAGTTTCTGCAGGTACAGTTTTACCTGTAAAGAAAAAAGATCAGGCCCACAGTGTCCCACGCACACAGTTACTTGCGCAGAAGCAAGTGCCACAGAAATTACTTACTTCAGGAAGGAGCAGAATACTACACATATCAATCATTCTAATCAACGAAGAGCATCAAGACATCAGGTCCGCACAGCAAGCATATAAGTATATGCTTGCATCACTGGAGGTCCATCGTGACACCTACTGTCCGTTACTGCTCCGTGGATCAAACCATTTCAGAAGTGGTCCATGTAAAGGAAGGGGGGAAAAGCCCACCACCCACATTCCAGCAGAGAGAGCGAGTCTCCTATCCTTCTGGTATCTAGCATGGAATAAACCTTTCTGTAAAAGCAGCAAAGTACTTGATGACAAATTTATGAGTTAAAGAAAGAAATGCTCTCTGATTACCTGTCTTTGTTTTTCTTTGTATCTTTCTGCTTGTGCATTCAACTCCTCTTGCATCCTGAGGCGAGCTGCTGCCAAAGCTTCCTGCCTTCTTACCACCACATCAGGTTCTAGGAAATTGGGAAAGAGTTTGCAAAAAGGTATTCAAAAATAAATTCTAGATGGTCTCCTCAAAGAATTGTAATAAGGAAAGGCTTGCATCTCTCCCTGCAGCTGTTTTGCAGAAAATTACAGCTCAAGTTCAGTTTCCAGCTAATCTTTTACAGTAATTTATATGCTGATTTAAATTTCTTAATATTTTAATATTTTTAGAGCAATTACTTTAATGGGATTTTAAGGAATAAGGACACCAATGCAACAGACCCACAAAAAGTTAAAATTCACGTCTAGGACATTTGCTTCTGTTTCTGAAGGATTTGTTCGATACAAATAATTTCAGAAATATCACCCATTCTTCGCAGAGATTCCATTTTTACCCAGAGAACTTCTTTTACGCAGAAGCATGAGGCAACCAGCCCACATTCACTCCTACTCCTTCTGGCAATTGGTCCTGCTTGTTTCATTATGGCAGCAAAGCCACACACTTAACATGCTCCATCAGCAGAGAAATTACTTACAAATATCACACATATCTCAAGAGAAAACTGGCAGTCTCAGAAAATCTACACTGAGTCACCACTCCTCTTGATGACTGGCCCTTAGAAGTCAAAAGAAAAATGATTTCCAAACAAAGGCAAATATTGCTCTCTTTTTTCCAGTAGCTGAAGTATCTTCACATTTGTTTGTCTCCTTATATGTTTGTTATGATCCAGTGATGAATATGTAAAAGAAATTTCAGTACATTCAGTAATTTCATTTTATAGGCAGTTTTGGCAATTAAATCAAGATTTAATTAGCATTACAAAAGAACACTGGTAGGATAAGGGCACGCAAGTAATATTTTCTGAGGCCCCATGTACTGCCATGCCAACATGCCAAAGGAATCAGTGCCAAGCAGTTACTGTTTTGGCAGATCCACAAGCACAGCCTGTGCTTTACAGCAGCAAGTCTCTAAATGAGGCAGAATCGTGACTGTAAGGTTTACAACCTATGCCACACTTGATTAGATAACACAGACGAGAGGCAGTTACACCCCAAATGTACACAATTCTACCAGAGTAGGAACTGTGAAGGAATAACTGGAAGGAGAGAGAGAGATGATGAATGTTAATAAAAAATTAATATTGATCAAAAGATTTTTCCCCAATATTTAGATTTGGATGTTTTGGGTTTTGGTAAGTCTAAAAGTTATTTGATAACTGACCACAGCTAATTTTAACCACCTTTCTCTCAGCTCCCGCACAGCTGTTCCCTTGTTCTGCAACGCCCCGCTCCTTCGCGCCCAACCACATTACTCTGGGACACAATCCTTCCTCGACAACCTTTTCAAAACACTTCTCTCGGCCCAACCTTTCCCCAGCGATCTCTCCAGTAACACAATCGGGCTTTCGTGGGCCTAAACAGTTATCCTGAGCATCGCTCACCGTTAAAGCCCCTCGGAACTGATCTCTTTTTGGCTGTTAATAAATACTCTCTATGTGT
Organism: Harpia harpyja; assembly: GCF_026419915.1. Lineage (NCBI taxonomy): Eukaryota > Metazoa > Chordata > Aves > Accipitriformes > Accipitridae > Harpia > Harpia harpyja. The sequence goes on along the minus strand of NC_068953.1, from coordinate 18,984,954 downwards.
GGATCTGAGCAGCTGTCGGACGCCCCATCACGACTGCTAGCAGGAACCTAGAAGGGACACAAGCACCACCCTACGCAGCTCTAGAGAGCCAGCAAAGATTTACTCACCCACAGCTGCGTCAGCTGCTCCCGGCTGGCTGCTCGGCCTGGCCGCCAGGCTCTGAGATATCTTCTGGATGAGGAGATAGATGGCGACGGCGGCCAAGAGGATGTACCAGCCATAGTTGGACAGCAGGGAGCCCGCTGGGACGGGGACAAGCCGTAGGTGAGAGCAGGCTGCGGGGGGGGGGGGGGGGGGGGGGGGGGAGGAGCCCACCCAGCCAGGAGGCGAGAAAGCGGGAGGACGCCCGGGCGGGACCCGGCTCCTCTCCTCAGCGGGCAGGCGAGTCCGCCGGGCTCCCCTCAGCCCCGCCACCCCCGCCCTCGCCTCCCCTTAGCCCGGGACGCCCCCGGCCCCTCACCCGTGTGCTGCAGGAACTCGAGGCCCCCCCGCCCCAGCGCCCCTTGGCCGGGGCCCGCCGCCGGCCCGCCACCCCCCAGCTCCATCGCCCGCCGCCGCCGCCTCACGTCCGGGAGCCGCCCCTCGCGCCCGCCGGCTGCGCCAATCACCGCCCTCCTCGTCATCCGCCCCCTCGGAGCCAGAGAACCAACCAGGATGCGAGTCTTCCCCTCGCGGGCCAGTGGGAAGGTGGCAGAGTAAAGGGGCGGGCCACGATGGCTATGCCGGCCAACGAAAGGAGAGCGGAAGGGCGCAAGCGAGCCAATCAGGGTGTGGAGGAAAGGCCCCTCCCCCTCCTGCCGCCACGGCCGTCCCGTCACCACAGCCCCGGCCGCCATGGCCGCGCCGCCCCCGCCCTGCTCTGCCGGCGGCCCGGCGCTCGGCCGGGGCAGGGGTACGCCGCACCAAGGGGAGAAAAAGGAAACGTTCGTTTATTGAACGCCGAAATGAGCGAGGAGAGGGTACGGGGGGCGGGGGGGGGCTGAGCCCCCCTGCAGGGAGAAGAGCCGGTCGGCAGGAGGGGGCTGGTGGGGAGAAGCGATGGAGCTCGGGCAGGGCCTGCGCCTAAGATCCGTTGGGAACCGTGTCTTCTTCCATTTCTTCTTCAGCGTCCTCCGATGGGCCTGAAAGGACACGTCAAGAGTTTTAGGGGCGGTTACAGCAAAACGTCATGTTTTCTTTCCCGCACAGAAAGCATTCATCTTCACCCCTCTGAAGAGCGGCAGTAGTAACATGAACTCTTAAAAAACACTACAGAAAGAAAAATCTGCCTCACGCTAATGTACAGAAAATGGGCAATACTGCCAGCCTGCAGTTAAGATTTGTCCATGCAGAGACCTCTCGGAGACACACTCCTGTACCTCCCTGGAGGCACTAACACCCAGAACAACAGAGTCCAGATATACTTTGTAATTAATCTCTTTTTTTTTTTTTTAAGATAACTGGCATGAACTGTTCAGGAGTTAGCCAATACAGTGAAGCACTTGGGGCTGACGTTTGGCACCTTGCTCTCAAGGGAGTCCAGGTAACAGCCCTGAACTGCACACTAGAGGCCAGGCAGATAATACTCCAGTCACTCCACAATACTCCAGAGCCTTATGGATATGGTCCACAGTCATTCTGACGATAAAGTTACACTCATTATAAACAGTTTTTTCAACTCCCTAACTCTTTGGTCCTTCCAATGTAACTCCCTGAGATCACATAAAACATCAGGAAGCCATGAAGAGAGGTAGATTCTACCTGGGAAATGAACATAATATAAGTATAGAGTGACCTGATTTTCGTTCTCTGCCAGGAATCTGACCAGCCTGTAGTAAGCCTTTCAGTCGCTCCACTTCAGCCAAAGTCGTGGCATTTGCTATAGCAGTCTAAAAAAACAGACAAAAGAACACGATGAATCTTCACATACAGTATGTCAGTCTGTTTAGAATGAACATAAGAACAAGATTTTTTCCAGTCAAGTGACGCTAAGCTTCTATACAAAGTTCTACAAAGTTCTAGTTCTAGAAAATTCTACAAAGGACAAAGCACAATCTTACTCCCCCCCCGCCTTATTAAACAAGCTGCTGTATCCTGGGAGAATTCTTAAGCTAAGACCAATGTTACATTTAAACTCTCAAAAACCAGATATGTCATAACAGAAGAAAAATGACAGAAAAAGCTCCTAAACCAAAGTTAGGACACACCGCTCTGTTCGTCTGAACAGAGTCAGCGGTAGCCAGGAGGAAGCAAACATTTGTTCAGTTTGGATCCATGACTGTTTTTCTCCTCCAGTTTTGCCTGCACGTGCTGTCCTGACATATTTACCTTAATTGCCTCAACGTCCCCTGGGGAGGGCCCAGCTTTCTTTTTGTCAGCTGGCAGACCAGCACCTGGATTGAAGCTTCAAAGGAAAAATAAAGGCCCATTACACCCTTTGAAGAGTATGTGCTTCTCTAACTTCCAAACTAGGTTTGGAAGCATTTCATTCAATCAAGTGTAGTATCTTATCTTTGTTAACAAACTGATACAGTGAAGAATTACCTCCTTCAGAAACACCAGCAACTTGTCCTTGCTGTCCCATTTCCCACCCCCCTTTTCATCTGCTCATAAAGAGAGGCAGACCTTAACTTTATAAATTAAGCCATTGACAAAAGCTGTTCAATTTGGATGTTGTTGAACACTCAGGTGGTCTGTTGCCTCTACAAAAGCAGGGTGGATAAATACAGAGTAACTGAAATAGGGTTTCCTGTTCTTGTATGTCTAGTATGATATTACAACAGCCTATATTAAAGCCTACACTAGACTGGATGTAATCTTAACACTCAAAAGAAAAAGGTTAGCTGCTGCTGCTTTAAGAAAAAAAAAAAAAGAAAAAAGAAAAATCTGTAGTCTGTGAAAATGGATGTAATCAACTGGAAAGAATTTCCTGAAGTGCTGACCCAGCATCAGAGTACTGCAACCTCTTCTGCAGCTATAGAAAGATTTTCTTCATATCTGTTTATTGAGCTATTTAGTTCAATCACCTACTTGTTCTAAAAACTATCACAGACCTGAACTCCTTTCTACTCATAAACTAGAGCTAGAGTCCATCTGTTACAGTTTTAAATGCTAAATACCTTCAAGGGTTTTTTTTATTTAACTATGAATTTGGAAATGCTGTTGCTATACATGATCCGAATTCTGATTTCCAAACGGGTTGATGAAAGATTAAACAAAACATATGATGTACCACTTAAGAATTACACTAAATAAACATATATTTGTAATAGCTTAACTAAAGATTTTCATCTGCATTTATCCTCCTAACTACATCAGATTTTACAGTTTGTATGTCCTGGCAAAACAAAAAATTTTAGTTACCAATCATCTAGGGGGAAAAAAACTCCACAACCAACCCAAAATAAACAATGGCCACCTCTCTACAGTTAAATAACAAAAAGAAAAAGTCAAATTAAGGTTTCCTGCTTGCTGACTTAAATCAATCCACCCTGACCAAATATCTCTTTCAAAAATATTTCTGAGATGTATTCACCACCATCCAAAAATCGGGATGCTTGGACAAGGTACTTCTGGCTACCAAAGCTTTTAAGGCATCCTGCCAGTAGCTGATATTTCAGTTTGCTGCCTAATACCGCACACAAAGAAAGTGGTGTTTCTGAAGGAGAATGCCAGTGTAAATTTGTTTTTTTTATCTTACGTTTTTGATCTCCTGGCAATATCCTTTGCAAGCTGTGCACCCCGTTTGCCCTTGAACATTTTCTCTGCCTCCTGTCGCTCCTACAGCGATACCACACACACAAAGTTAATTTAAGAACATTGCATTTTGCAAAGCTTCTGTCTTTGCAAAGAAAGATGCTTTGGCTCATCTTCATCAGTGAACATTGGTATGTGGAGACCAGATGTAAGAACAAGCACATAAACATTGCCCAAAGGCTCAGACTCAAGACGTATCAACCTAGTGCTCTTAAAAGTAAGAACTCTTTCCCACACTCATCTTCACTGAAAGCAGAGGGCTCTGTTGCGATTGCTCATTCCTTTCTCTAGAGGTCTGTCTTTCTACCAACACCAGAGGGCCAGAAAAAAATCAGACTAAACAAGCAAAGGTAGTAAAACTTAATTAAATGTAATTAAACAGACTATATCCTTAACAGAATGAAACCATGAAACAAAACAAACAGCGTGTTTTAGAGCCACTTATGATATATAGTTTCAATAAAATTCACAACTATGGCAAAAAGCTCACTGTTACCACTGAATTTTCAAGAATGTAACAAGAAAAAAAAAAGGTATTCATCTTGTGCTGAATCAAAAGAAAGTAGACTTACTTTGAGTTTCACTTTTTGAAAATCCAGCACTCTGACCTGGGGAACTTTGTGGATTACATACAATCTGTAATGCTTCTTATTTGTTACAGGATTCCTTAAAATGCTACAAAGTAAATAAAGGTTATAAAGAGGTTCTGCACACTTGAAGTATATTTTAAAAATGCATTCCTGTGCCTCCTGCTATAACAGAAACACCATTAAATAAGCCTAGTGACAGTGTTCTTTCATATTTTGAAAATTATAGTAAAAACTTGCACTTTATTTTATCAGTTAAGTAGATTTTACTGAAGAAGAACATAAAGAATAACATCAAAATATTTAAAAAAAAACCCCAAATAACTAAACCATCACATTTCCTACCTGGACACTGATCAACTGAAAAATCACAGGACAAATTGCTTTTCTTTTTTTGTCCCTCACATGGAATGTAACATTACTGAAAAGTCATTGTTTACATGTATTTTAAAGTATTTTGTGACAACAGTTTAAACCTTTGGGTTTTAGGTTTTTAAAGCTTAAGGTTACTTCAACGCTTGCGTATTGGTTTATAGAGATTTTACATCTCATTGGTCTGTCTGTCAGTAATATAAAGCCTCACCCCTTAAATACCAGGTATTTCTGAAGTGTAGTGGAAACATTGTTTATCGATTCAATTTTTAGACATAAAGAATCTGTCACAGCTGATAAAAAGGAGAGCATTCCAGATCAAAGCAAAGAGCCAGGCCAGCAGAAAAAGAGTAGCTTTTCTCTTCACAATTACATACCTCAGGTAAGTCAGTGATTTAATAGTTGATAACGGATCCAGTTCACCCTACGTAATGGGAACACAGTAAGAAATCCTAAGTCCATTTAGTGAAAATCAAACATTTGAAAACAAAGTTCCTGAACTCATATCTATTTTAGAGACCGATTAGAATTACTAATTGGTACTAATTAGAATTACTGCAATTAGTTTAACAGGAAACCTACTAAGACTTTGTGACTGCTGTTCCACTGCATGCTGTAAATAACGTTCATTAAAATATGTACACCATTAACTACTACCTAAACCATATGATAATACTCTAAAGAAAAAGAATGAACTATTACCAAAAGCATATGACACTACTCTCAGGGAAAAGGTTAATTAGAAAGATGACAAACACAAAATTTAAGCTTGTTTAGATTTATCCTGCATTGATAGCTTACCAATTCAGCAATGTTGTTGTTGGTAAGAATGAGCTCCGTCAGGCTGGGCAGAGCCTGTTCAAGGCTTTCACCAATCCGACTAAAGAAGAACAAAAACGAAAGGTTTAACTTAGGCCAGAAATTACTAACGGTGACAAGACATGCAGAAATATGGTAACATAGAGGATCCTCCTGTAAAACAACCCAGTCTGACACTGTCAGAAGTTTGGGTTAGCATCCATTACAATACTTTTCCTAATAAAGCTGGCAATAAATGCCAGCCACCACTGTAAGAGTATTAGATGCAATACAAGATTTATGTTCATTCACTTGCAGATATCCCTGTTTTCTTGTCTTTATGGGAATCATTACTGAAATCCAAAGTTCTGGCCAAATTCCAAACTTTGCATCTCATTGTCCTGTCTGAAAAACAAAGGCTGACTTTTGTGCCAAACAAGGCAGGAAACTCAAAGAGGACCTATACAGTGCTCAGTGCCGATTTTTTTTTTTTTTTTTCATAAACCAAACACTTCTACACCTACCCAGCACTGAAAGATGCACGCACACTTCTCTCCCAAGAGCACTTTCCTCCGTGCAAGGGTCCCATCTAGCCAAAATACAACCGCTTACCAAATCCTATTGTTATTCATCAGAAGAGTTTTCAGCCTTCTCAATAGAGGGAATCCATCCAGTTTACGGATCTCATTGTCAGAGAAATCAATTGCATCAAATTGGTCCAGAGTGGCACCCAAGTTCTCAATAACAGGGATCTTATAGCCTGGGGAGAGAGTGCAAGACAGGAATTAGATGGTGCCTACAAGAGAGCAGCACAAAGCAAGAGACAGAGTGCGTAGGGGGACTATCTGGACGGACTGAGAATGCAGATAGCCTCACTCAAAACACCTCCAGAACGACTCTGCTCCACATCGTTCACAGGCCAAACTCTCCCCCTCAAAGCCAACCGCCCCCGCAGCCTTTTCAAAGCATCCCTCTTCCCCCCTCTCAGCAAACACCCCAGGTCCCTCCCTGTATGTGTTCCCCTCAGCCCAAACCCGCCTTTGTGGAACAACCCTTGTGTGCCCCGCCCCACCCCACCACTGCAGGTTCCTCCTACATCTCCCCCAAATTCCCGTTCCACCACCCCCCCATTCCCCTGCCACTGGAGCCTCTTTAACAACCCCCAAGCCCCCCGGCCATTGCAGGTCCCTCCAGCAACCTCTCCCCGGCTTCCCCCGTCCTAGGGCAGCCCCTCCTCCCGTTGCAAGCCCCAGGTCCCATCACGGGCACCACAGGCCTCAGCCCCCCCGCAGGCCCCTTCCCGGCACAGGCCGCACCGCCTCCCCCCACTCCCCCGCCCCCGCCAAAGCCCCGCCGAGCCCGCGCACCGCGCAGGTCGAGCTCGCGGTCGCGGACGGCGTTGGTGTACTGCGCCGCCTGCTCGATCAACTCCGCCGTCAGCTTCACCATCCCGCCGGGCTCCGCCGGGCCCCGCCGCGCCGTCCGCTCCGCGCCGCACCGCACCGCACCGCCGCCAGGCCGCGCCGCGCCAGGCCAGGCCAATTCGCCGAGCGCCGAGCCGCGCCAGGCCGATCAGCCGAGCGCCGAGGCAGCGAGAGGCAGGCACCGCCCCGCGGCCCGCCCTCTCCTCCCCGCCTCCTCCCCGGGCTGAGGGGAGCGGGGCGGCAGCCGCGGCCTACCCCCGCCCCACGCCGGGCAGCCTCGGCTCCTCCACCTGCCCCACCTCCCCCGGCAGCCCGGTGCCGGCAGGCCCAGGCCGTGCCTGGTCAGAGGGTCCCGAGGGCGCTGCGCCCTGACGGGGAGCAGGGGCAATCCTGCAGCTCCCCGCCCCAGCCAGGCCGTTCTCCTCCGTCCTCGGTCCCCTCATCAATCTCACCCCTTTCGAGCTCTTTTCACGGTAATTTTCCGTGCGGTTGAAACCTCACGGCTGCAGGGAGGGCCGGGGCCGGGGCCGGGGCCGTGCAGCTCTCCTCTGGTAATGGCAGCGGCAGCGCTGCGGCAGCTCGTCGGCAGAGGGACCCGGTGTCCTGCGAACGCCTCTGCCCTTAGCAAAACCGGCCCCGGGGTGCCTCCCCGGCACCCCCGTCCGCCAGAGCCGACTGGTCTGACTGCAGCAGTACCGGGGAGGAGGGCGGCCATCCCTCCTGGGAGTCCGCTGGCTGCACAACCTCTCCTTGCTGAGGTGAGGTTCCTCCACGCTCCCCAACCCCTGCCCTGGGGAGACGCGCTGCCCTTGGCCACCCCAGGCCTCCCTGCAGCCCACAGCTGGGCAGGGGCCGGCACCCAGCCCTCTGCCTGAGCACATCGACCAACAAACTAAGTAGGGGCTTGGCTTTGCTATCACTAGTACCCTAAAGCAGCACAAAGATGTTGCCAGAGGTTCCCTCTCAGCCGAGCGCAGGCTAAGTCTGGAGAAATCCAGGCAGAGCAGGCTGGGAATCCGCTTCACGCAGATAACTGGCAGCAAGCAAGCTGCTTTCCTTTGGACAGAGTTGGCTCTTGTGCGCTTAGCTTAGCCGGTGGGACTGTGCTTGTTCAAACACATGCTGCTCCCTTCCTGCTATGCAGCCAGAACGGCTTCCCACAACAATTACAGCTCTTGGTGCTTTCTTTCCATCCAAGCAGCAGCTCAGCCTTTGCTCCTGGACACAGGGTTGCCCATAAACACCTTCCTCCTGCAGCATTTGAGACAGTTGCCCTGGCACTTCCACATGCGTTCCTGGTCTCAGAGAAGCCATCATGGGCTGGGAACACGGCACAGGCTGCGGCGTGATATTCACCGTTTGCCTGCAAGATAAAATGCACTTTCAAGTGTCACTACATCCCCTCTTAACCGCTTTAGGAATTAGGAGAACAGCAAGGAAGAGCTGGGGGTAGCACTGGGGGAGCTGAGGTGGCTTGGACTGCTGTGTCTGGCCAGGCACCTCCACTTCAACGTAAAGCGGGTCGCTAGGTCCAAGGCTGGCGTGCTGCCTGGTATCAGTGCTGGGCTGCTGCGGCTGAGGTGCTTGGCCCCACTGACAGGGCTCAACTGGCAGCAGGAGGGCTTTTTAGGGGGTGGAACGACAGTGCAGATGATGTGGACTGAAGGTGGCATGTGAAGGGAAGCAGTTTACCACCCCCAGGTCCCAAATCCTGCTGAATGTCACCAAGCACCACTTCTGCGGCCCTGGAGAAATACTTCCCCAGCCCTCAAGGCCCCCTGAGCAAGATGAGGCAGAATGATTTCTGGATCCACTGCTATCGAGGGAAGGATTTTTTCGTGAGCTGTGACATTTCTGTGAACCCAGAGGATGTGATAATAAGTTAAATGCTGCAGCCATGTTTGGCACTGCACAGCGATGGCTCATGCTTTTCTTTTGGGAGCATCTAGCAGCATCACCCTGAGAGTGATGCCTGGCTCGTTCCCCAAGACCACAGCGTCAGAGCTGGCTCTGTTCTGGCTGGAGATCCCTGCGGAGGTGTCAGCTGGGGTCAAGCAGCTCCTGTGCTCCCTACTTAAAAAAACACCCTCACCAAAGCTGTATATGAAAGCACGTAGCCAGGTTTTTTTATAACATCTGCATTTGTTTAAAAGCAGTTAGGAGAGAGCAAGAAAAAGAGAGCGCACTGTCATAAGCAAAAATGAAGAATTAGCAGCACTGCTGTACCTGACTCAGAAATCATGTGGTGGTAAAGACAACACAGTCTTTAGTCATCTCAGGCAGTCATTAAGAGGAGACCCTCTTCAGCCTCCTGGAAAGCAGGTCCTATCTCTGACAAGGCCAAATAAAACATGGACCTTTCTCCCTTAGCACAGCACAGCTGTATGCCTCAGCTCTACAGCCGTAATAGAATTGTAATTGAGAGCAGACAGATTCTTGGTCTCAGATGCTGTACACGAGCTCTTAAAAGCCCTTTCTTTGTAATGGAAAGTCAAAGCAACGATTTTTAAGATGTGTGTTCCCCACCTGCCAACTACGAAATGGCAGATGGCCGTGGATGCAACCTCACAGCCAAACAGAAAACGAGGAGTCAGGCTGCTCTAAGAAGATTTTCCAGAAAACAGCTATTATAGATTTGGCTTTGGTGCCAAGAGACAATGGAGAAATGGGCTTTAATAAATTGCCTAAATATGCATTTATCTTGAAGACACAGCCACTTTGATCCTCTGAATGTACCAGTGTCAGAGAGACTTTAATAGCTCCAAGCAAGCATTGCAATAGCTGGATAAATTATCTGAATTTTATTACTTTCCAAGAATGATTTCTGAAGGAGTTAGTGCCCTGGGAAACACTGGAAGCTGATGTTGTTGCATGAACTTGATGTGTAGAATTTGTTTCTCTTTCCCTGGCAGGCTGGAGGGCAGCAGAAAGCAGGATAAAGCTGGGACTGCTGGGGATTGGTCATCTTAAATTACATTGCTTCACCCAGTGTGTATTTTAAGTTATCCCAAGGATGTAAGGGTAAACATATTTCCTTTTTTTTTAGCATTTCAGTACATCTAAATATACCAGTGAGCAGTATTTAGAGGCAGGCCACTGTGAGCCAGAGAACTGAAAGGCAGAGCTGACGCAGTACTCCTTATTCACAGCTCCCAGTTTTTGACTGCGTGACACAGCAACAGAAGTGAAAGTTTGTTATTTTACAACCAAAGGGGCAGAAGCCAGGAGGATTTCACCCCACCCAGTTCTGACCTTCGGTTTGGCCTGAGACCAAAAGGGGAATCCTGGAGCAACAGAACGAATCACTGTACGTGATAAATCATCTGCTTAATTCACATTTATCATCTGATAAATGTGAAGACCTGTAAGATGCAGGAGCCCACAGCAGCACAGCTCTGAGAAAGCATCTTCCTTCGTGGGAGGCCTCTGTTCTTTTCTTTTTTTCACACTTAAAAAGCTCAGTTCCTGATACCCAGGCACTACCCTGGGCACCTGGCCCATGGTTAAACATTGCAAAACCAATGTGACAAACAAAAGGTTCCACAGCTCCCTCTGCTCCCCAATGCACCAGCTGCTCCTCCCCTTCCCCAGCCAGCAGAAATGGGAAGGTGGACCTGTGATTCCCAGCTGCTGTGAACTGCGGTGGGGCACTGGGGCTGCAGGATGCTCCTTGTATGGGTGGGAAAGGGGAGCAATCCCTCCTGCCAGCTCATCTGGGATTTCCCACAACCAGAGAATACACCCAGCCATGCCCAAGCACAGCCCCAAACCCCAGCCAGATGGCCCTGGGTGCACCAGAGATGCCAGCCCAGCCTGGCACAGGGCAGGTATTCAGCATACGAGTTTCCTCTGAACCTAAAAGACCTTTATGAGAACAAAGTGAGGTTTTTGCAGATGCAGTTCATCTGCTCCTGAGCCGTTTCTCCCTCAGGTGCTCTGGCCAGGACAGCTGCTTTGTCCAGCAAAATAATGACGTGTGGTGCATCGCTGCCTTGCCCTGCCTCTGGTCAGGATGGCGGCTGCATGAATTTGGAAAAAGCACAGATTCATTTGTCAGGGGAGATCAATAGTTTATTAACTTAAAGGTCAGTTCACCAAAGCTCCATCTTTCCTTGGGTTTGGTCCAGGCAGGTGAGGACCGGTGACGGTGAGGCTCTCCCCTCTTCACCTGGCTGAGGTAAGCTCTAGCGGGCAAGCCCAGGCAGGGCGCATGTCGTTGCAACCGAAACCAAGCAGGGATTATCCCAGCTCCGTGAGGAACTGGTGACAATTCGTACTGTGAATTTCATTGGCAAAACGTTTAACTCATTAAAACTATTAAAAATGAAAATCAGAACATGCAGTGTAGGAAAGAGTGTTTACATATGTCTGGTGCAAAGAGCGGCTCTGCAAGGTCAGAGAGGAGAAAAGGAGAAGGACATAAGACACAAAAAGATTCCCCACTCCCATATAAAAAATAGTCCACAGAGAAAAAACAAGGATTGTATAAGTTATTTTTTTTAAATCTGTAAAACAACATAGCCAAGGATATTTTAAACACAATTATATAAACACCACGTGACTTACTATTAAGAGAGAGCATGAAAAGGTTTGTTTCGGGGAAGGGTTTTGTAGAATCAAGAGTTTCCTGGCCGGATCCCTGGAACGTCTTTTTGGGAAACAGATGCCCAAGAAAAATCACTGCTGTGAACAGGAAGATTTTGTGAGAGAGAGAGAGGGGTATACCCAGTGAAACAGGGGAAGGATCGTAACACAAAATGCTGGAAGAGATTAATTGGGACACCATCTCATTTAGAGGAAGGATCTAGCTCGTTCCAGAACTGAATTAATCAGCAACATACTAGCAGTTCCAGGAGGGAAATACATTTCATGGTAAGGCTGTGACCCCACAGGCTGGTCCGTGCGGACAAACACCTGAGCCCCTAGGACTCCCTTGTAGACACACAGGTTTTGCCTGCCTGCATTTACCTGCAGGGCAAAGCCCTGCTGGACTCGCTGGGCTTACATGCCTGCAGAGCCACGTGGATCAGCTCTCGCTTTGGTCCTCAAATCTCCAGTTATTGCCACAGCCAGAGTGAAACAGCTACCGACCGAATCTGAACAGGAGTGCCAGAGCAGGCTTTAGGGCACTGCTCCAGGAACCACCTAATTCATCGTTTTACATATGTACAGAGCACAGCGCCGGCCGTTTGCAATGCAGGTTTATATCAGCCGTCACCTAGCAGAAAAGGGTACCAAAAATTGAGCCAGAAACAGCTCTTTCTTCGCAGATGTGTGAAGTCCTGCATCCTTTGCAGCGAGGGCTCCCGCCAGCCGCTCAGGGCAGGCAGATCAGTAGGATTTCTGCAAAGAACCAAGCGTGTGTACATGGATCGTGCATCGGTCCCTGCTCACGAGGAGTGTTTGAGAGTATTAATATCACCGCTTGTCCGCTGCCTTTCAGGACTTGATCATTCAGGGTATGATCCAATCTCTGCTTAACGTATTGCTATAGAAACCTGCTGACAGTGATATTAAAGCTATCAAACTTACGAGCAAATGCTTGACAGCACCATGTAAACTCTCCCAAAGCTGAAAAAATAAACTTTTGTCCTAAACATTTGGCAAAACTGGGCTGGCAGTTGGTGGAAGTCCTGGATGGATGCAGCTGCTGAATTTTACCCGGCCATAAGACACGTCTGACAGCAGAACTGTACAAACAGCTTCTTTTCACAGAGCTTGTTTGATTTCACCATCTCACAGAAAGTCTTGTCAGCTGGGAGGCCGAGGCGAGGAACAAGAGAAAATGAGAGCAGATTAACATTTTAAATAAACAAACATTGCACGTAACAGGCGGTGCAATTCGTTCCAGTGTTGGAGGAGAGAGAATTGAACAGGAGTCGCTTTTTAAGGGCATCTTTCACACGGTTTTAAAGTAGGAATAAAGCAGCTTTGCAGTGAGTGGGAGAATTAGCCCCAAGACTAAACTATAACAAAATACAAACGCTTGGATGCATTTGAGCAACAGGCAGATATCCAGCAGCTCTGCCAGGTAACCTGCCTGCCCACCACAGCCGGAGCCCAGCTCGCTGTAGCCATGCCCCAGCAAGCCCAGGAGCTGCTTTCGGCTTTTCTGCTCTGAAGGGAATCCCCAAAACCCCTCATTTTTGATACCGGGGAAGAACTACAGGCCAGCAATTCTGCCACAACTACTTACCGTTGGTGCAGGTTTCATTTGTTACACAGGAGCCACCGAGGAGGCTGAAACCTTCTTTACACTTGAGGCAGTTTCCACTGGAGCCCTCGCAGGCTGAGCAGTGGTCATCGCACCTGGGGACAGAGACCCTGCCGCGGTCTGAACCAGCACCGACACCCCAACCCCAGCCATCTAAAATGGGCTGTCAGCCAGAAAACGTATCTGCCGGCACTGTGACATCCAGACTGAACTGGAGGATGTGGAAAATGGTGAATCTTAAGCTTGAAAAGTTATGGAAGCCCTGGGAAAAATGGGCTCGGTGGTGCCAGCTCGATGCCCAGTGACAGCTAGTGACATCCCAAAAGCGCTCACCTGCTGGGAAGGGTCAGCAGGACACGTACCTGTCCTCCCAGCAATCCCAGTTAGAAAAAGGTTTGTGAGGGGATGCTGTGCTGCTCCCATCTGTTTGCTCAGGGAAAAGAGCCCAGCAGCTCTGCATCCTGCCTGGGGACAGTGGCCTGTGGAGACTGTACCTGAAATTCCTGGGAAGGGATGCTGGTCCCTTGTTCCTCCCTGCTGGAGAGCCAACGCGGGTGAGTGAAACCTTGGGCAGGCAGGGACTGTGTTGTGCATTCCCAAGTCACCTTTAATCCTTCCCTTTCATGTTCGCTTTTACGAGGCTGAATCCACTCCCACTCCCCACTTAAAGCGCAGAGTGCCTGAGAGTGGGAGCAAATTGCTGCCTCCCGGCAACTCCCCATCTCCTGCACGCAGCCCCCATGCTGGGCCAAGGAGCAGGCGAACGTTCCTCCAACATGGCCAAGGGGCAAACGGAGCAGGTTTGATTGAAAGCTAGAATATTTACCTAAACATTACTGTTCCTCCCACACCTCCTCCAAAGGGCCTGGGGCCGGGCCTGAGCCCCTTCCACTGTAGCCCTAAGACATCTTGGCTGGCTGGCTCTGGTGGGGGAGCATGCAGCTTTGCTGCTCTTAAATCTATAGGGCAGGGGTGTGTGAGGTCCAGCCCCATGACTGCCCTGGCTCCCTCATCCCTATTTTAATTTCCCTGGTAAACAGCTCCAGCTGTGAGCTGTTTTCAGCATTTTTTTTTTTTTTTATCATCCCTGCCAGTGCTCCCCATCGGTCCTGGCTTTGCTCCGGTCACAACTGGGGAGGCAACATACCTCTTGCAGACTTTGTTGGGCAGCCCGTGGCTGTCGGCGGGGTAGAAGCCCTCGCGGCAGGCGGGGACACAGCGCCAGTGGGGTGCAGAGGCCTCGGGGGCACAGGGTGCACAGTCCTCCTCGCCCAGCCCTGCGGGGACAGGGGAGAGTGTAGATGACGTGGGTGGTTTTGGAGACAGGAGCCACGTCGCACCAGCGTGGCCGCAGCCCCACATGAGATGGGGGGCACCAGCTCGGCTCTGCCCCATTCGTGCCTGGGAGTAAACAAGCTGCTTGTTATGCCACCAGGGTCCTGTGCAGTTGCTTGGCTCCTACACCAAAAAACCCAGCTCCCATCCCAAAAAACCCAGCCATGACCCAGTGTCCTGCCCCTCTGCAGAGCCAAGAGCTGCCCGTAGGGGCTCAGCAGGGGACAGCACATCAAAATCCCCTCCGGGGCATCAGCCACTGCTCCCAAGCATGCACAGGTTTAGCTTTCCCATCCTACGCAGAGTAAAATGTGGAAAAAGAGATGCTAAATTGGGCTGCGGAATAGCTGGAGGAGGGAAGGGCTCGGGAGAGGAGCTGGGAAAGCAGAGGGCCCCACTCTGATGCCAGCGCATTGCAGCTGGACAGCAAACCTCAGTGATGGAGGTGGTATTATTAGAGGCCTTCCACGCACCAGGCTTGAGAAATGGCTATGCAGGAAAAGGAGACAAGAAAAGGCTTGAAAAATAATTGTGGTGAAGTACATTTACACTGACTGGAATAAGAATTAGAAGGGAAGTAATTTTCTTAAGGGATTAAGAGCCCATTCCCTTCCACGTTTGCCAACAAGATCAATAAATATTTTGGATTTAGTCTTAGGAAATTGCCCATGTATGATAGATGAGACTCACGCCACTGAACATGAATTGTCTAGAGATCATATTATCATCAGATCTATGACGATTTCGAGGGCAGACACAAACATTAACAATGGAAAATAATTGGACTTTCAAGAAGTGAAAAAGGCAGGATTTGAAGGGAACACCAAGTGACTTCGGGCGGTGGGGGGAAGCCAGCAGCGGCCAGCCTGGCCCCGCAGGGCAGCTGGGATAATGCGCCTTGGCTGCCTGACATTTTTATACACTGCAAAGCCATCTTCCATCACTCCAAGAGGGTTTTACGGCCTCCCCTGCAACCTTATTAAGCTAAAACACCTGGCTTCAGAGGGATTGGGAAATAAAGAATGGCTCTAATAAAAATGTAAAAACTCCCTAAAAACCTTTCTAATATGAATATATTCCCAGCACCTCGCAGGATGTGCTGGAGAGCTGGGATTGCTTCCCCTCTGGCACACTCTGCCTTGGCTCGGGATGGGTACGGTGGGCATCGGCTCTTGATGCATGACGGTTTTGGGGTTTTGCATGGGGATGCTGTGGGGTGAAGGACGTACCTGTGCCGGCGGGGCAGGTCTCACACCGCTGGGGCTCCCGGCTGAGGTACATGGCGGGCTGGCACTCCGGCACACAGCTCTCTCCTGCCAGGCTGCCGGGAAAGCAGAGAGGACATTTGCACCTAAAACTACCGGCTCTGGGAACTCAACACAGCCTGTCCCCATCTCCACATCCCCCAGTGTCCTACAGCCTGCAGCGCAGGAGGTGTTGGAAAGCCAGCCAGTGCTTCAGGAGAAATTAAGTCCTGCCTGGACCAAAGGGATGGGACGGCTGCAGGTTCCTTAATTAAGTGTCCCGGAGGAAATAAATTATTTTTTCCCATGGGCAGCCAGCCAGGCTCTCCCAAAGACCTTTTGCACCAGGAGGCTCCCCAGAATAAAAGGAAATTGGTTCAGTGCTGCGGCGGGGCTGGTGCTGCTTCACGGGGACGATTTGAAGTCCCGGCTTAAAAGGATATTGGACAATAAAAAGCAAGTGCTGTGCGGATTACGTCTGACAAGTGCTTCCACTTTTGCTTTTCTGAGGGAGTAGATAATCTTTTGACAGCAGCAACTTCTTTGTCTGAGAGAGCCCCGCTGCTACACAGTGGCTCTGGCTCACTTACAGCCCCTGAATGATACAAACTGCTACAGGATCATACTTCCACGTGCACTTTGGGATGGAAAAGAGCTTCTCCCCAGTGCTGACGCTGCTCGTCAGCACAGCCGGGCTCTGCATCCCACAGGAGCTGCAGGGACAGCAGCAAGGGCACCTGGTGCTCCTCACGGGGTCAGGGCTGCTCTGCCTGCACCCGCATTGCTGGAAAACCACTATCCTACACTAGCCCCACTCAACAGGTACATCGGATAAAATTTTCCTGTGTGGATGAAGCTGAAGGAAAAGTTTCTGCACTTGCAGGGAGCATTTTCAGCCTGCCTGGAGCAGCCTAGCCTGGTACCGGCTCTGCCAGGTGAGCAAAACCAAGCACCCAGTTTGGCTGGGATGTCTCTGACAGAGCCACCTGAGACTTGGGAGGAAATGTGCGCTTTGCAATGTGCAGTGTAAACGTTTTCATTGCTTTTTTCCCCACATTTGAGATGCTGTGATGCCGGGAGCTGCTCTGGTTGCAGGCCACCAAATTTGGATGAGCACTTCTGAGCCCGCAGCACAGCACTTACCCTGGCAAGAGCTGGAGAAAAGCAAATTAAATTTCAGTCGTGCTTTTCAGCTAAGAAAGGGACACGAATCACCACCTTTAAATTCCCAGACCTCCAGCACTCTGTGCCACAGCTGTCATACCATGGAATCAGGATCTCAGGTCTTTAACTAATTGACTTTCTAATTTCCCATTGGTTTTCCCAAATTTAAACCATAGGTACCAATGCTGCAGGTATAAACTCCTCCCGTGCTGGCGTTTTACCTGAATCCATCTTTGCATGCAGTACATTTGTCTGCTTCACCGACACATTTTTTACAGCTTTGATGACATTTCAGACAGCGTTTCTGACCTTTCAAAAAACAAAGTGAGGCAGGGAGAATAAAATCTGGACAGTGATTTGCAAGCTGCAGTCAGAGCTGCAAAGCCCCGCTGCACCCCAGTGCCAGCTCCCCGGGGCAGAGAAGCACGTCCTCCACCCCTATGAGTCCCTGCTATTGCAGATGACCTTACCTGTCATTGCTTGCTAAGAAGAAATATGCTTTGCAGGCAGCTAGGATCATTAATTACAGACTTCTAATTAAGAGCTGAGTTGAGCACCTCAGCTTTTTACCACCCTCTGAACACCGAGAGGTTTTCCTCCTCCCTTCACTGTGCAAAGCAGGTTGAGGGGGGAAATTCAAAGCCAATACTCAAAAATCAAGGTGTTTTCTCCACCCATAGCACTTAAAATAGAAGCAACCCCTGCATATCCTCATGCTACAGCTTGCAAGTGATAAGCATCCTTACGTTCCTCGGCGTAAAACCCAGGTGGACACAGCACCACACAGGTGCTCATCTCCTGGTGATGGTAGAGGCTCCGCTTGCATGCTGTGCACTGGGTAGGTCCCCTCCCGATGCAGCGCTCACAGCCCTTGTAGCACCGGCGGCACCTCCGGGCACCTTTGTCGCCGAAAAACCCCGCAGGGCACGAGCTCACGCACATCCTGAGGAAGGAACCGAGAGCACCCAGGCTTTGGTGCCAACAGCCAGATGCCTCCCAGCAGTCAGGCACCCACTGCTGTCCCCTTGCCTGCAGTGTTCGGGTTGTCCCCTAGCCTTGGTGGCATTTACTTCTTATTCTTAAGATTTAGGGTGTCTTGAACGTCATGGCTCTGTAATAAAGAGCCAGGGACTCTCTTGGCCAGCAACCCCGACTATGGGTAAACTTTCCCTGTGCCAGCCCAAGAGATTGAGGAGTGGAAACGCCAACTCCAGAAGTGATTTGGCACCTCAGCTAGCTGTCCCTTGGGCATGGGTGACCCCAGCCAGTGAAACCAATGCTTCTTCCCCAGCATGATTATATGGCCAAGGTCCATCAGGGCTCTCCAGCTCTGTGTCCCCCACCTCACCATACCCTAGTCCAGGGCAGGGATCCCCACACCTCCTCCTCCCTCCATTTTATCTCTCATACGCTTCTTTCTCTGTGCAAACATCTATCACCCATGATGCGGTGCGAGCCCTGGGGAAAGGTGCTGCCACCGCCCGGGGACCCTGCAGGGACACCCCACCACCCCTCACCTGCCGGTTTTCATGCTGCCCAGGCTGTAGTGGATGCAGTTCAAGCACTGGTCGGCGTTAGGGCCGTCGCAGCCCTGGTCGCCGCACTCAGGGTGGCACAGACCTGGGAAGGGAGAGACCAGCTCAGTGAGGGGAGAGGCTGAGCATCCCCCAGACCCCGCTGCCAGGGTGCTCTGAGCATACCCTCCCTGGACCGATGGACGTGGGGAAGGGGCTGGGGACCCTCCGCCTATCTTATCCTATATCTATTATCTTATAGATCTTATATATCTTATCTATCCTATGGAGCGGCGTGGCTCTGGGTTCTTGGCTCTCCTCCAGCTCATCCTCCCCAGTGTGAATCTTACCTGGCCATCCTCTGGCTGAACACCCTGGTGCAGGAGCAGCTTTGAAAGAGGGGCCGGACCCACTCCTCGGGGACCATCAGGGACGCCCGCCCGTGCCCGTGCTGGGGCGGAAGATGGGCAGAGGAGCTTTTTTTACTCCTCAGACGGCTGCACCACCAATTTGTGGTGGGAGTGTTGGGATGGGGTGTTTTGCTACCTTCTAATTTCACCATCCTACTGCCCCGTGCAGGCCACAGGCACTGCTCCTCCCAGCCCGCCTTGGCCCCGGGCAGGATCAGGCCTTGTGGTTCCCCCAGTTTATCTGGGTTTGCGTTTTCCCAGATACTTTGAGGGGGACAACACGGCAGCCCGGCTGGCACTTACCTGTGTACTCCTCCTCCTCCTCTGCCACCTCCACGTGGCTCTGCAGGAAGGCAGCTCTCGATGGCTCCATCTCTGATGCCGACACCTCCAGCGTCCTCCCGCGGGACTGGGGGCTGCCCAGCGTGGTGTAGGGGTGCTCGGCCGTCCCGTAGAAGAGGAGGCTCCATTCCTTCAGCTTCCCTGTGGGGCAGGCACAATGTCACTATCCCGCTCCCTGTGCCGCTCCTCCCCAGGGGACCTGGCTTTGGGGGAAGCAGGAGGATGATGGACTGGACCATCAGGGCTTCACCACTGGCTCGGCAATGCAGAAGCAAACAACAAACACCCAGAAATGTTCATGACCCTCTGAGCTCCCAGGCCGCATGAATGCAGCCATTTAAGGCACCTACAAGGGGTTTTTTTATTCTATAACTCATCTGACGAACCACAGCATCACCATAGCCTTCATGCTCAACGTGCGGAGAGAACCATTAACTTTAAAAGCTCCATAATGGAGGATTATTTCTGCCTGATAAAAGCTGCCCAGCACACGCTGGATTATTTCTTGCTTCTGTTGTTCCAGCCACCCCCCTATCCTACATGTCAGAGGTCTGAGCTTGGTGTCCCCTGAAACACTGCGGGGCCCACCGGAGCCTGTGCTGCACCAGGGGGCTGGGGACCGCCCATGGCCTTACACCCATGCTGGGGTCCTCCCCAACCCACACTGCTTTGGGGAGGGGGTCCAAAAAACACTGCTGCTTCTTTCCAGCACTGTTTTTCTTTCAATTCCCCATCAACACAAGTCACTTCACACCCATGGCACGCTCAGCTTTAACTACTAATCCCTGCATTTCCAGGAAGGGCTTAAAATTTCCAACACCCAAATCTCTTGGCTCTCTGAAAGGGCTAAGAGGACCCACCTGCTGCAAGCGAGCAGTGCCGGTGTGGAGCCTGTGAAGGGGCAAGCTTGGGCAGCATCAGCCAGGGAAGAGCTCAGCCATGTGCCTCCACCAAAATAATTAAATTTGCTGTAAATCTAAAATGTCCTGCGTGAGGAAAGCCCAGGTTGCATAGCACTGATGCTGGGGATGCAGCAGTGCCAGCGACAGGACACGCATAGTATTTAATTGGTATTAAATTAACCAATTTAATTGGTTTAATTTAATGGTCTTAAATTAACATTTAATACCTGTTTCTGCCGTGGGCTGGGAACATCGTCCCTCTTTTTCCTCCCGCTTTGCCCTCTCTGCTTCAAACATGGTGCAGACCCTTTGTGGTGGGTGACTTAATGCACTCATTTTCATTTCGTTTTGCAAAGCCAGGTAAAGCCCTGACGCCTGTGAGGGGTTCAGAAACACCCACCGCAAACCGTAAATACAGGGGGAAAAGCAGCTCCGTGGGCGCTTCGCTGCTGCTCCCCAAGTTCAAAAGATTTTGGGTGAAGGCAGCAAACAGAAACACTTTCTGCACAATGAACCCCCACGTGCGCCTCCCGCCAGAAAGTTGTGTGGGAGAGGTTTTTTAATATACTCCTGGCTTTCTGTCAGTGAGCGTGTGGATTTTAACACCCCCGCAACGCACGCCAGCCCCAGGCAGGGTGCTTCATGCCCCGCTGCCACCAGCCGGCAAGGCGGCTGCCCCTTCCTGGCGGGGCTGGATCCCGCCAGCCCGGCTCCTTTGCTGGGAAGGGGTCAGGCAGCAGGTGGCCAAGCCGGGGAGGGGGGAATACGGTGGGGTTGGGGACATGCAGGGGGCCAGGCTGAGCCCAGCCACCCCCCGCCAGTGCAGTGGCAGCCCAGGGAGGATGTCCGTCCGTCTGCAGCCGGAGGGGCATCGTCCCCTTGTGCTGTTGCACAACCAGCCCACGCGCCAGATGTCCCAGCAGCGAAGCAAAACAAACAAACAACAATTACAGCTCTTGGGTTTCCTCGTTTTGACTCATTATGGTTTAATTTTGGAAACCTGGCTCTCGGTTGCAACGAGTTTGCTGGTGGGAGAAAACCCGCTCCTGGCTCAGCCAGACTGGCAGCCTCCTGCACTCAGGGCTGAGTTTTATTCCCGTTTTTGAAAAATTTGGGCAATACAATTTTGCTGAAGACCGTAAAACTCACAGCTAAAGTTATGGCCAAGTGAAGCAGCCTGCAAAGAGCCTTGGGGGCGAGGGGGACCAGCAGGCACTGGGGACATGGGTGCTGGGGGACCCTTACCTTGCACTGCAGGGTTGCGCACTTGGGATGGTGTGTCGTGGATCTCCAGGGTCCACTCCCCTGCTGCCCGCTCCCCCCAGCAGTGGACGGTCATGAACTCCCAGCCCTTGAACCCCTCGTTGGAGTGGTCGAACACCCTGCAACGGTAATGCTGTGCATCAAGAAGTGTGACTTCGAATGTCTTATTTAATCGGAAAAGGTAGATAGGTAATTAAGGACTTTAGGGATCCTTGCATGCACCCACCCTTGCATGGAACCCTCCTGCAGCTGAGACCTGAGCATGCCCCCCACCTTCCCAAAAAACCCGAGCAAACTTGCAGCAACCCCCTAAACGAGGATGCTGCCCAGCCTAGGCACATGCTGGCTCCAGCTGCTCTTACCTCCTGGCAAGGAGCTGTGACCTGGTCCCTGCTGGAGAGATGAGGCTGATCTGGAGGTCACCTCGGCGCGGGTGCGAGATGCTAAGCCGCACCACAACGTGCTCCAAGTAGAGCACGTGCTGGTCGCGGTGCTCAGCGCAGGCACTGCTGAGGGTGCTGGTGCGCAGCACATGGTCCACACGGATGTACCTGCCAGGGATGGGCAAAGCATCACGCTGGGGACAACAGTGCTCCCCAGCTCCCAGCAGCATGGACACCCAGTTGTATTTGAATCCAGTCTCCTACTGTTTCATGGCAAAAATTATCTCATCCTCCATTGCAACACAGTGTCCTAGCATGGGAATTTGCTGAATTGCTTGATGGTAATGAGATGGGTTTGAACTGCCTCTAAGATCTATGCCTTATGGGCTGCAAGGGCGCTGCTTTATTATAATTATCAGCGCAACGTTCCTCTTTGGGTTGTAATTAGTGTCTCTATCAGATAAATAGTTTCATGAACACACTTGGCTCCAAATTCATTCCTGCTTTGCATACGCAAGTCTTTCCGAAGGAACTGCTTTTCTGATGAACAACTCAGCTTGCTTTACAGCCAGGCAGTGGTAAACCAGGAGGGTCCATTTGGTCAGATCCCTGATCCCACCCTTTAACATAGCAGGGACAGACCTACCGGGGATGAGATGTGAACCTAAGCTGGTTTGAAGCTGAAGCCAAATTCAAAGCGACCCCAGGCACTGGATATTTGGGAACCCTTGCAACAAAGCACCAGTTTTTGGTGTCTTCCATCAAGACAAGGTGTTCGGTGGAAGAGGGAAGAGAGCCCAACACATCACCACTCATGTAGGACCCAGCGGGCAAGTTGGTTTTGGTCTCTCACTGTCAGCCCTCAAAAATTCCCTGCTGATCACCCGCCTGGGAAGCAAAAGCATGGAAAGGGCAAAAATAAATCACCCACCATCAAAGCTGGTCCCAGAGAGCCCCCACGGGACCTGCCCCAAGCTGAGCCGTAGGCACAGACCCTAGGTGGGCACTTCTGGGTCAATAAGTAGACCTTGGGGCGACAGTGAAGGTTGCTCTGACTGTAAAATCCATGAACAACACCTCGCCTGCACATGGGCTTGCCCTGGCCACCGGGACTCCTAATTTCCCTTTCCAAATGCTGGGACAGCAGCTGAGCCTTTGCATCACAAGAACCAGCTCCACCAAAGCTCCTTCCAAGTGGCCGTGTGCCCCAGGAGAGCCCCTCCACCTCACAACACTCACTTGGGCACCCTGTCCAGGCTTGCCACGCAGATGTGCTGGGGAGGGACTGCCTTCCACTTCTTGGCTTCCACCACAATAGCGTCTGCATCCACCAGACCAAAGCCATATAGATGGCTAACTGGAAAGAGAGAAGACTCAGAAACCCACTGCCTTCCAAGCAGGGGCCAGCAGCAACACCTCAGAGCTTGGTGGAGCATCTTCCACTCATCGGGGAAGGCACAGAGTTGATCCTGTTGGATACAAGGCACTCCAACACATGGAGCTCATCATCCTGCCCGAGTTACACCCCAAATCCACATTGTCACCATGGAAAACCCATTGCCAGGAGCAGCCCACAAAAAGCAGCAGTCAACACTGCAGCTCAGGAGAGCCTCCACCAAGCAAGGCTTCCAAACCTCCACCAAGCAAGGCTTCCAAGCTTCCACCAAGCAAAGCTTCCAAGCCTCTACCAAGCAAGGCCTCCAAGCCTCCACCAAGAAATGCTTCCAAGCATCTCGCCCCACGAATTACTGCCCTCTCCTCTCTCCACTCAACCGCCTGATGGTAGGAGCACCCAAGCCAGCTGGGAGTGGACATCCAGGGTGAATGCTCCCATGAGCGAAGCTCTGGGGACCTTTACTTTCCCTTTCATGGCCATTTTCACTATGCTGCCTCCAGCCCCGCGGCCACTCACCTTTATGCCCCGCGCCGTTGGTCTTCCAGTCGGCCGCTCGCAGGTGCACGGGCCGTGAGGTTTTGACCAGCAGATGCTGGACGTCCCTCCAGGTGAGCAGGGGGCTGCAACAACACATGGCTCATGCGATGGCTCTGCTGCTCCCAGTCTTCTCAGCAGCAGCAAGGACCCCCATTAGGTTAACCCCCTCTGCAAAACCTCTTTCTTTCTCCAAAAGACCATGAATCAATGATTTAAATGCTGATGCCCTGCCTGGAGGTTGGCCATCATTTGGGGCACCCCAGCAGAGGGGAGTGTCCCAGGGAGGGATGCCATGTGCCCACGGGCATTGCAGGATTTATTCCTGGTCAAGGGTATTTAGCTCTCGTGCTCCAGGGTATAACTGGACCAAATCAGGAAGGTTTTCCCCATTTTCTTGTAGGAGACTGGGAACAAAGCAGATCCTGAGGCAGGGTACCGGGCTCAGCAGCTTGCTGACACACGATGCCGAGCAAACCTTCCCTCTATAGGAATAACAGCAAAAATTGCTGGAAGAAAACCTGGCTTGCTCATTTAACAGAAAAATGAAACCCAAAGTGTTTCCAATCCCCCCCCAGGCTGGGTTTGCATGAGATTTGTGTGTTCAGGGTGCTGCACGCTGAGTGCTGTGTGCTTTTGAGCCTCCCCCAAGACCCCAGCCCAGGGATATTGCTGAAGAATTTTCCATGCTTTTCTTACAGTCAGTTCTTCAGCATCTCGAGCTAGGATGTATATTGCTCTCGAGCAACATTTAAGAAAAGAAATTCAATTTATTCCTTCTCATCATAATGGAGTGTCTGAGCACCAAGCTCTGGTACTTAATGTTGCGTTTTATGCCTCAGCTAAACAATTCAAAAATTACATCTAAAGCTCTTAATATATTTGTAATGAAAACAGCATCTCCGGAAACATGCTCACCCGACCTGGGCACTGGGATTAAACCAGAGGAGAGGGACTGGAGCTGACACGCCATGATCGCCATCCCTGGACGTGAATGTAGCACTCCCCTGCAGCTTATTCCCAGCCTTATTTTTATTTCCAACACATAAAACCAATAATAATAATAGTGAGAAGCTCAAGAGAAGATGCTCCACGGAGCAACATGGGGATGCCCAAGGGGTGAGCCTGGTCCACCACGGAGGCTGCTCCTGGCCTGGGGGACCATGATGGGACCAGGACGGGACCAGGATGGGGACAAGAGGCAAAGAGTGGCTCATTTGAACCAGGGAGCATGTCACTGCTGGTCACACCATGTGGGTTTTTGACATTATGCAAAAGTAGTCCGTTTCCCCCAGAAATGAAACACTTGCTGAAAACCATCACTTCTACAGACATTTTCCATTTTCTGTGATGTTTTCTGACATTGTTTTTTTCAGGAAGTATTTATAAAACTCCTGTTGGAGCCAGCTGTCAGTGGCTTCAATGCACCAAATGAAAAGCCTGACTTATCTCACCAAACCCAACTTTTCAACAGATGGCAACAAGTGAAGAATTAGCTCAATAAAACACCTGCAGGAAGATTAGATGCAAAACAACAATGCTGTATCAAACCTTGCCAAAAAGGAGCAATTTAGAATAACTTTGCCCCATTTTGAGTTGCTCCAGAGTTAAAAGAAAACACCTTTCTTCTTTTGCTTGCCAGGTACTAAATGTGGAAGCATTTTCCCCTTAAGCCAGCGGCAAGGTTACACTTACTTTGCCTCCAAAGCCAAGGCGATGATGCCTGCGACCATGGGGGCAGACACAGAGGTGCCGGTGTGGCCATCCGTGCAACGGTGCCGGAGGTCCGTGGTGACCTGCAGAGAGAGGAGCTGCAGCCCCTGCGCTGCCGGAGATGCTGCCGGCGCAGGTGCTACCCCATCGAGCACTCCAGGTTTGCTTGGGATGCTGCCAGCGGGGAGCAGAGCCTGCAGGTACCCAAGCCCTGCCATGGCTCCCATGCCATTGGGGTGCTCTGAGGCCCCCCCAAATGGGCTGCAGATACATTTGGTGCATGAGAAAACACGCCTGCTTACATTTTCCTTTGTTCAAAGGTGCAAAAACTATTTAAAGGGGGAAAAAAAGGTAATTTTGCTGTGGGTCAGCTGGAGGAAAAGCCATGGATGGAGTGGTGTGAGCAGGGCAGGGTTGGCATGGGTATGCACCCATGGGTGCATATTGAGCTGTGCCACGTTAAACACTTTCCTTAAAAGCTCCAGTTCCTGGTGTCAGGCAAGAATTTCCATTTGGATGGGGGAAAAAAAAGAAAAAAAAAAAAAGTGCCATTTTCAGCTTTTTTGTTTCAGGGGAGAGCATGATGCTTGGGTACCAAAAGCTTGGAGAGAGGAGCTGGGCAAAGACATGCTTTGTCAGTTACATTTTTAAAAGGCTTCTGGGTTTTGAATTAATCTGATAATTTTGGGAGGTCGGGGGGGACAGGACATGCCACCCCATTTCTCCCCGAGGTGCCCCTGGAAGCTGCTTTTTTGCCCAGTGATGCTCCAGCAGCCCCGGGCTGGTGCTGGCCTCAGCCATGCAAACGCTCCTGAGTGCCATGAAAATGGCCCCAAGGAGGCACTTGGATTCTGGAAATCAGTCTTTTAGGGGCCAAACAAATCACTCTTGAATTAAAAAAAAAAATTGACTTGTAAAAAACCATTTTTGTCAAAAAACTAATTTGGGTGGAAAACTCCCTCCCAGCTTGGGTAAGGTGCCACGCTGGTGGGGGATGTTTTACTGCCCGAGGTTCGGATGATGCACAAGGATATCATTAACAAAAGGCCTTGCTGTGATGAGTCCACAGCAGCTGTTGGGACAGGGCAAATACAGCCTGGGCGGCAGGGAAAACCAGGCTGATCCACACGTGCACATACTTTCAGGCAATTCCTGGGGTGTGAAAAGTCTCTGCTCCCTGTTTGGGGTTGCCATATCCCTGCCAAACACCTCCATCCTCCCTCTTTTCTTTCCATCTCACACTAAAAATGCTCAAAATTCCCTTTTTATAAGCACAGGACAGCAAACAGGACCTTTGGGGGACAGGTAAATATTTGCATGGGTATTTATGCAAATCTCCAGCCCTTTCACCTATTTACCAGGGAAAATGCCACATCCCTGAGCTCTTCCCAAGGACCAGAGCAATTTTGGCCCCACCATAAAAAAGCACAAGCAAAACCCACTGCAGGGCTAAGGGCAAAGCCCGGCTCTTACAACTGAGCCATCATCCAGCCCAGCCATGCAGAAAACATCCAGGGCATGCTGCCTCACTTGGCGTCAGGGTAAAACTTACTATTTTCCGCTCATAAAAAGCCCCGCTGCTGTAGGTGGTGGCGAGGGTGGAGGCACACTCCTCCAGGTACCAGGGCTTGTAGCCATTCTCAGTGGTGCTGCTGATGGAGATGGTGTAGATGCTGTTGGTGTAGCCGTCGCAGGAGCAGTAGTCACCTTCTCTGCCGCCGTTCCCCGATGCCCAGACGAAAATGGACCCCAGGCCCCTGCGGCCCTGTGGGGAGAGAGCGGACAGGGGGTGAGAGGAGGCATTTGTTTGTCCAGGGTGAGAGGCTATCTCGGCACAGGGAGGAGGGGGCAGCCTTCCCTGGCATTGGGATGCTGTTGGTAAGCCTGATTTTTGGGACTGGATGTAGGGTTTGGTGAGGGTGGAAGGATGGGTCCCATCCTGTCCAGTGCTCAGCCCCCACAAACGTGCCCCTTGGCTCAGCCAGCCCCAGTTTTACAGGCAGCGACTCCCCGCGAGGATGGGAGAGCCTCCGGCGACAGGGATTTTAGCATCTTCTGTGGGGTCTCCTGGGGGAAAACATCTGGGGTGCTCAGAGCGAGGCAGTAACACCACTATGGCACTTTCTGGGGTGCAGGGATGGCCCCGTGGGAGGAACTGACAGGCAGCCCCCCGAAACCCATGTCTCCCTCTCCCTGAGCCTGCAAAGCCCTTCATGAACCCCCCCAAACCATCAGAAACTTTCCCCCAGCCTATCTGCTAGTTTCCTTTTGTTTGTTTTCTATTTTTTAATCCCATCCTTTTCTCCCCCCTCCATTGTTTGGCAGGAACATCTGATGGAGCCATCCCCACCAGGTACAGCTGCGGGAGCCCACCGGGAATTGGGGGGGCGGGAGGAGTGCGCCAGCCACACAGACCTCCCCAGAGCCGGGGAAAAATCCCGCCCAGCAGCGGCGGCCGTGCTGCCAATGAGGGGCCCCTAACGAAGCTGATGGCGTGGGGGCGAACCGCTCCATCCTCCATCCAAACCACTGCCAGGGCACCAGGGTGCCTGCACCCCCAGGAATAACCCAGCCCCATGGGGGTTCACAAACAGGGTGCCGTGGTCCCAACAGAGGATTTTTGGTGACCCAAGGGGGTTCAGGGCAGGAAATGAAGTGGCTGGTTCGCTTCCCTGCCCCATAAGGCAGGGCTCTCCGAGGAGGGCGGCACGCTGCCGGGCTTGGCAGGCGATGGAAGCACACGATGGTGGAGCAGCCCCATCCTCCCCGCAGCTACTCCTGCCACGGAGAGATTTCGGCACTAGCCTGGGCAGATCTGGTGTTTACCTCCCTCCCACTGCTCTGCGGCGGCTTCCTCCACAAAAAATAATAATAATAAAAAAAGCAGCTTTGCTCCGGAGGAATTCACTGGGATTTATTGTGGGTTTTAAGCGCCAGGGGGAGAGGGATGGTTTATTACCTGTCTCGCCCTCCTCCTGGGGCAGAGGCTCTCTGAGCTGACCCTGCCTCTGGATACACAGGCTAAGTCAGGCTCTTTCCTTACTTTATGAAAGTTTTCATTATCTGGGCTGCCTCCCAGCCAAACTGGGTGGGTATTTCCCTAGCAAAGATTTAATAGAGCTGTCTAGAGCTCTGCAAGAAAAAGTGCAATTGCAAAGGGAATTATTGCCCTGCCCCACATCACGCGGAGCTCGACCCAGCTCGCCAGCCCACCAAGTCTGCTGCTGGCATCTCCAGTCCTCTTTCCAGGGTTTCCTGGATCTCCGAGGTGGCAGCATCCCAGCCCACATGCTCAGCGCAGGCAGCGACCGTCCGGCTCTCCAACACTAAAATCCACCCGTCTCCAAGGACCAGCCCTGCTGCCTGCAACCCAGGCTTTCCTAAATAGCTAATCGGAGGAATAAACCCAGGCACCGATTGCCGAAGGTGTGTTGAGACGTAGCAATGATTTCGATTGGGATATGTAGACAGGGAGTCCAGACCTCCCTTGCATCCTGCACCCCCGGCATCGCAGCCGTGGGTGCCAAGAAAGGCTGCTTGGTCCTGATCCAAATCCACAGCACCGGGATGCCTGGGCAGGGCTGCACTGGAGGAAAGTGGGTTCGGAACAAGCACAGTTGCACGAGGACACAAACAGGCACATAAGTGACACTACAGCAATGCACATCTAACACCTGACAGCGTTTCCCAGTGGAACGAGAGCTCACCGTGTATTGCAACTCCCTGGGACTGGAAAAAAACCCATGCTTTTGCTTTGCTCTCAAACAAGCAACTACCAAGGTTTCCGCGAGCAGACCCCAAACACCCAACTTCTTTATTTGCCATCCTCCTAAGCCAACGCCATGCTGGCAAGGGGCTCCTGGCCACTACAAAACCTGGATCTGGGCATCATTTAAACCAGGGAAACCCTCCCTGGCCAAGGCTGGGGATGATCTGGCTCACCCCAGCAGCACATCGGTCAGATACAAGATGCACAGCATCTCGCCACAGCGCTGCCGGGGCTTGGGTGTTTGCCCAGCAGCACTCCATGAGAGCCTAGGATAAATATCCCTCGTTAGCTCGGAAACTAATAAGATGTGGCTGGAGGTGCAAGAAACAAGATGATAAATTAGCCCAGCGCAGTCCTATCGCTAATAGATAAAGTTTATTTTAATGTTTCCATTAAAAAGTCAATTTTAAGGATTTATAACTCGGTTACAGCTGTTTGCTTGGGCTAAAGGTGGCGGCCAACTATCTGCTTGCAGCTTTCCTCGTTATTTAAGAAGAAGTCGGCAATTAAGAGTTGTGCATGCGGGATAGTGGGTGCCGCAAACACGGGTGGCAGCGGAGGGTCTAATGTCCCCTGGGAGACAGAAGCGAGCATCCCAAAACAGCGGGGCTGTGCTGGTCAAGTACCCTGCTGCCACCCATTTGCTTCCGCATGCAAAAATAAGGTCTAAAAAGCAGCTTGTTCCCCCGTATTTACACGACATGAACTCCCCGGCACTTCAATGGATTCCTCGGCAGGCTCACCGCCCCGGCAGGAAATCAAGTAAATAGTGGGAAAAACACTCCACCCTATTTTTAGATAACAGGCAGGCTGCGTCGCCCCGGCCCGCAGCTGCCCCAAATCCCAGTGCGCTGCGAGAAGAGGCAGTAGAAGCAGGAGTGGAGGCAGGGAGCGAAGCGGGGTGAGTTTCAAAGCCCAGCCTGGGACTGCCGGCGGAAAAACCCCAACCCCAAATTTGCCAAAGAACCTGGGGGACACCCACTGAAGAGCCCCGAGCCACCGCGACACTTACCCGCGGCGCCTGCCAAGCTGCCAAGAAAAGTCTTTTTCCCGATGCTTTTAGCCAATATTGGGGATTTTTTAAAAGCACTCAAAAAGAGAAGGGGCGCAGGAAGGCCAGGGCATCTCCACTGGGAATTGACAGCTGTCAATCATGTGTGACGCCAGCTGAACCCTCTCACTGGAGGACTTCAGAGAGAATAACCTGAATTTTTTCTGTGCCCCCATGGCCGGATCCTGTGGCGGCACCCGCGTCCCCCCGCCAGCCATGACACAGCCACTCATTCCGGGCGGAAAACCAGGGAAATGCTTAATGTGATGGAGACCCCCAGGAAAGGATACTGGGGGCCTGGGGAGGGTGAAGGAGGGGGGATGGAGATGCCAGGGGTGGCCACTTCCCTCTGCGCCGGCACCCGGGGGGACATTTTGAGGTG
Organism: Harpia harpyja; assembly: GCF_026419915.1. Taxonomy (NCBI): domain Eukaryota; kingdom Metazoa; phylum Chordata; class Aves; order Accipitriformes; family Accipitridae; genus Harpia; species Harpia harpyja. The sequence continues at coordinate 18,954,422 of NC_068953.1, read as the reverse complement.
CAAAGTCAACCCCCCAAGAACCGCTTTGGGTTTCTCAGCCCGGCAGAGCTTCACAACTCAACCTGGGGCCTGCCTGCTCTGCCGGAGCTCTGCCCGGCGGCCAGCGCTGCCGGATGCTCCCGCTGGGGCCGGCCGTGCCGAGGGGTCCCACCAGGGCCGCGCCATCGCCGGGCACCTCCCGCCGTCACCGCCCTCAGCCGCAAAATCCACCGGAGCTCTTAGGGACGCCGGGGAAAACTAGGAAAAATTAGAGATGATTCGCCCCCCTCCCCCCCCGCCCCAGCCCTAGTGTTGGCATCGCCTCGGGGGGGCCGGGCTGCCCGTCCCCGCACCAGACCCCGGGCCAGCCGTGGCCCCGGCACACGTTCCCCACAGGGCAGGAGGAGGAGGGCGAGCGCATCTGGGCACTGCGGGATCCACACCTTTTTAATGCCATGCTCAAAAGCCTGTTTGGCCAATAGACCAGGTCCATCAACTGTCTTCCCATCATCATCTGGCCCCCAGCTCGCGCTGTAAATGTCAATGTAATCGGGTCTGATGCCAAGCGACTTCGCTTCAACAACATCTGTTACATCGCCATCTAACATACGAATGCCTAAAAGCACAAAAACATCAGACATTAGGGCTTAATGGCTTGGATGAAAGTGTGAGGATTGCAATCAAAGGGCTTTGTTAACGGCGGCGGAAACCACACGGCTCAGGCAACGCCTGGAATAGCTTCAATCCGCGGCCCCGCGCACTAACGAGCCCAGCAGCGGGATGCTGGGGAGCTATTTTGGAAAGTTTCCTGTGTTGCTGGCTTCATGGCAAGTGATGGAGAGGTGGGGGTTAAAATTTGCTTCCCCTCCATCGGTAGGGATCAGGTGGTGGGAGCAGTGCCACACTCCCTGGCAGCAAAATCCCCCCACTAAAAACCTTCTCCCCCCACCGGCTTTTAATTAGTTAGCTACCTCATTTCTCTACCTGGAAGATATTGGTGTTTCCTGAACGCTCACGGCCCCCTGGCTTCAGGCACACCAGCGGGATAAAGCCTCTCCCCACGAGTGGGGACAACTGTGACCGTCCATGAACGCCGTCACTGCCCAACGGATGCCAGTGGTGCCCAGGATGGGGAGAGGCCCCAGGAGAAGCCCCAGGCTGCGGTTTGCATGGCCAAAATCAGAACCAGGACCCCAACCCATGGCAGGATGACGATGCCGCCTGGGATAACCTCACTTCCAGCCAGGAATGCCAGCAGGCACCGGCTGGGGTGGTTCACAGGCAGAGCCCACCAGCCATGGCGGGACGGGCTGGGGGATTGGTGCACACCCCCAGCCTCCAACTGCTGCAATATGAGGGTTACAACCCCCTCTGCTCCTCATCGCCCTTTCCGTGCCAGATTTCACCTTCTGCATGGCGGGCAGAGGGTGCCAGGCACCCCAAAGGACTGCGCAGAAACAGCCCTTGCGGGATAAGAGATGCTGGAAATTTCAGCATGGTATTTTGCCAACCAGGGAGAGTCCGGTTTATAAAAATGCATTTCCCCTTCCACATGTATTTTTCCTTAAAGCAAACAAATGCAGGCAGATGTCATTACAGCTGCAGCTGTGCTCTGGACACCAGTCAACTCAAATATCTCTTTCTGACGCTGTCCCCTACCAGCCAAAAACAAGCCTGGAAATATAAAATCAGGGAGCAGAGCAGTTCCCAAAAACTTCCTCTCTTTGTTGTGTTAACAAGAAAACACAAGCAGAAGGGGTGAAAAGCCAAGCCTGGTGTCCAAACCATGCTCGGCTGCGGCGCAGCAAACAAAACCAGCCAAGGGATGTTTTTTTGTGCTTGCTAAATGCGGGCATGTTCATCAGCAAGCTCAAAGTCAGCTCAAAGTCAACCCAAAGCCAACCCAAATTTAGCTTAAAGTCAGCCCAAAACAGCTCAAAGCCAGCTCAAAGCCAACCCAGAGTCAGCCCAGAGCCAGCCCAGAGAGAACTCAAAGCCAACCCAAAGCCAACCCAGAGACAACCACCCATGATGCGGGAACCCCCCAGTTAAATAATGGGGCAGGAGGGAGCAGGGAAGGATGCTGCAAAATAAATGAGCTCTTTGCCACGCAGGGAGCAATACTGGCCTCCGAAGTGAGTGTTCGAGAAGACGGGAAAGGAGGAGGAATAGCAAGAGCCCTTTTTGTTTCTTGAGCAGCAATGTATTTTGCCCGGAGCAAATGAAAAGCAACGCAAGAGCGCTGAAGAGCAGCCAGTAAAATTAGATGGTAGCTCTCTGAGTGTGACAAATAGGCTTCCCCAACAAGTTGTGCTCATTAATCGCTGCTTTATTTGTGTAATCCATCTAAAATCACTCTCACTGCAGCTATAGCGCATTTTCCTCCACAATCCCAAACTTGATATGGCTACAAACTTTATTTTTCCCCTTTGCCTGTTCACGCTGTGGGAAGCCCATGGCCTCTACCCTCTGCCAGGTGCCTCGCATCACTCCATGCCTCCCCAGCACACCCCCAAGCCAAGGCGTTAAAGGAAGGAAATTAAAATGAGACCCATAGGTCATTATAAAGTCAACAAATAACGCTCATCTCCATGGCTGCTGCGGAGATATGGACTCAAAAAGGAACATAAAGGCAACAACCTGATCCTGCATGATGCAAAACTGCCTTAAACCCCACCAGGAGCTTTGCCTGGCTCTGCTGCTGCTTGGAGATGGTTTTTTAGGGGCAAGAAACCTCTAAGAAGCAAGAAGTCATCCCATGTGCAGGGGGCACAGGGGATGGGATGGGATGGAATAGGATGGGATGGGATGGGATGGGGGGATGTGCCACAGCCTTTACAGCCCCTGCCACTCCCCCATTCACCCTCCCTGGGGTTATTTCTTCCATTGGGGGATTTTCCCGGCATAGGGAACCACTGATGGTGTTTGGCCAGGAGCAGGACTCCCTGTGGGCACCACTCCCATGCAGACACAACCCTAATGAAACTTCTTCTTGCATGGCCAGCATGAACAAGCCAAGAGAAGGAATTAAGCCCCAAATACACCCATGAGTGCTTGGGTCTGTGCTCCCGACAGTGACTTCTCCTGGCACTGAGGTGGTAGGATGGGTTGCAGTAAAAGCCCCTCTCCCGTTCCAGCTGTGCCAAGGACGGGGCTAAAACCCCCGGCAAGGACCCAGCTCCAGGCATTTGTCCCCTGCATGGTCGCACCAGCCACACAGATGGGACACGGCTCTCCCACCCCAGCCCTGACACCCCCATCTCCCCAGTGGGTGCTATACCAGCCCAGGCTGGCCAGAGCAGCTCCAGCTCAAACCAGCCTCCAAACCAGCTAGGCTAATGCAAATGAACTCTGTGAGGCTAATTACCATCAGGATCCAATTTGGTGATAAAGATTCATTTGCTTCCCGCGCATTGTGTTATTTGAGGGACTGTGTAAAGGTTCCCCCACTCTGCCCAGCTCCAGCCCCCTCAGTGTTTTCCCCATGAGGGCATTTTCGGGATTCCCCCAGGCCCCCCCCTCCGACCGGCTCATCTGCAGACATTAACCTTGCAAGCGAACAGTTTTAGCTCTGAAGCTAAACTGGCGTCACCGACCATAGCAAACGTGGCCCCCCCTGAGAGCAGCTGTGGGCTTTTGGGGTGAAAACGCCACATCCTCGATCCACATGCATCCTCACGGCAAGGATGCAGCTCAAGCAGAAGGCTTCGCCCCAAAATACAGGAAGTGGGAGTCCCCTGCACCCCGTGTCACCTCTCCTCGGCCAAGCCCCCCTGGGACTTCCTGCAGCCAGGGTACCAAGGAGGAGACTCTCTCCTGGCAATATCTGGGGGGCCAGCATCCCACTACCCACCCTGGGAGCCCATGGGCACGGCCAGGGTGGCCGCAGTCCCTCAGGGGGATGGCGAAGGGCAAGGAAGCCACAGGCAGGCGCCAGCCTCACCTCCGATGCGCGCGTTGTAGGCAATGCCCACAATGCAGTACGAGTTGTTCGCCGCCGCCGCCACTTCCCCCGCGCAGCGAGTGCCATGCCTGCAAAGAGAAATACCCCGTGAGCTGATGTCCCGTGGCGAAGGATCCCTCCAGCCAACCCCCACCCAGCACCCAAAAACCAGCTCTGAGGCCAGAGCAGTGGAAGAAAGTGCCCCAAGAGCTGGACAGCCCTTATTCAAAACCCACAGCAAGGACTGGGGGATGGAGGAAATTAATGCAGAAAGCAATCTGCTGTTTGCGTTTTGCACCTAGATGCAATTTGCTCTTTGCTTTTTGCACCTCGATGCAACTTGCTCTTTGCATTTTGCACCTAAGTGCAATTTGCTTTTTGCATCTTGCACTTAAATGCAATCTGCTCTTTGCATTCCCATTTCATTTCCACACATGCCATCATGTGCCCGTCCCGCTTTAATTGAAGCCCAGAAAGTGCATCCAAGCTTTGACATCTAAGCCACCCAGACCGACTCACGTGGTTTAATGCCCGACCATGGTGAGGAAACCCCCCAGTGCATCATTCGATGGCTCAAGGGTTCATCAGCAATTAGCGTGATTGCCACAGTCTGGATTTGCATTAAAACACAATGACTCTATGCAAAGCCTGTAACGCAGCATCCTCTGCAGCGCTGGGCATGGGGAAAGGCCACAAACCTGGAAGACACCCCAGGGGGCAAAAACCTAGCCCCGGGGACCCCCACACACCCCGGCCACATGGACACCAGCTCCATGGCAATTAGTATCACGTACTTATTCTCATTGCTGGCATCGTAGCGTGGAGTCGGGTCATGGTCGTTCCCATTGACATCGTAGCTTGCAAGAGGGTCCTGAAAACACATTGCCACCATTAGATTCAACTTACCAGCACAGCATGGGACTAAATGGCCTCAGCAGCAGCATGGTCCTGCTTCACCCGCAGCTGGTGTGGTGGCTAACGGGGCCGAGCCAGGCAGAAAATGCCATTTTCCCCTTAGTTTCTGACTATTTGCTCAAGAGAAATAGTTTTGGGTTGCAGCCCTGTGTGTCTCCCATGGGAAACAACCCGCTACCAAGGGGACAGCTCCTCCAAACCCCAAATCCTGCTGGCTCCACACCACCACCACCACCCCCCGCATCCATCTGGGGTTTGAGCTGGGGCTAAGCAGGTTCATGAAGGTTTTTGGCTCTGCCCTGGCAAGCCAGAGGGAGGCAGCCGCTTCCCAGGCAGCTGCAAAGGGAGTTTCCCCCAAACCCTCTTGTCTAAAAACCGTGTTTCCTTCTTAAAAACATCTCGAGCTTTTTTTTAAAAAAACATTTTCTTCTAATCTGCCAATGCACAGACTTAAGCTGTGTTTATACGCTGAAATTCTCCATAAATCAATTCACTATGAGGACCAGCCCCAGTGCGTCCAGCCCCAGCCCGTCCAGCTCCCAGCTCACATAGTTTTGCAGGAGGTCGGGGTGGTTCTTCTCTATGCCGTCATCGAGGATGGTGACCACCACGTTTTTGCCGGTGTAGCCCCTCTGCCAGGCTGCCAGGATGTTCATCTCTGACCTGCAGCGACTGCTTTTATCACCGCAGTGCTACGGGGGGAAACACAGCTGCAAAAGGGCTGCAACCCCATTTCAGCCCATCTAAGCAAGCAGCCAGGCTGGGAGCCCATTTAATCAACCAGAAAATATATTTACATCCCACCCCCTGCCATATAACTCGTAGATTTGTTATAACTTCACTCCACTAATCAAAGCCATCCAGCAGCAGTTAATCCAGGCAACACTATCTCCCTATTATTCTTTTCCTCTTCCATTTCAAATACTGCAGGCTCTTCGGTTTTGAAGCGCTCATTTCCTTTCTGTGCTTAATTTTCAATGAATTTCCCTGTCAAATACAGATCGATGAAGCAGGCAGGAGAAAAAATGATATTGTAAATAGATGGTTGCAGCTCTTGGATAGGTAAAATGCATCGGCACTGCAGCTGCGCTGCTCCAAAGCCTTCGCTGCGCAGACCATAACGAGGGGCTGCTAATGAGGGGGAAACACTTTAAACTATTCTCTCTAGTATATCAATTTACAATTTTAAAATCTTGCTGCCAAGCACATTTGCTGATATTAAGGTGTTTCACTACTGGCCAGGCTCAGCAAAGATTGATGATGCGTTTGATTAAAAATAAATTAACCCCCCCCTGTAAAGGAGTGGGTTCCTCGCAGGGCGGCGGAGGGGAGATACCCACCAGGTACCACATGTTGGGCCACACTGGGTCGTTGAAGGGCAGGGCGTGCGGCTCGCCTCGGACCTGCCTCTTCACCCGCCGCTTCACCTCCTGCTGCTGCAGCCAGTCCACCTGCAAGCAGAGCTGTGGGTCAGCATCGCCCATGGGCACAAAGCCCGGCATCGCCTGTGGGCACAGAGCCCGGCATCGCCCACTGAAATGGGATGCGGGAGCCGTGTGAACCGCTGCCTGGACCCAGCCCAGCATCACCAGCAAACCCCCATCTCCTTGGCCAGAGCTGCTGCAGAGATAGAAGCTCCATTTTGGGGGAGAAAGGGTGAACGGACAGATGGACATGGCAAGCTCAGCTCTTTGTGGTCCCCAAGCCAGGGACCAGATTCCTCTCCTGGCACAGTAAAACCCTTGAGCATAAATAAAGTCGCCTCCAAGCGCGAGCCTAAACCCCCCCGGCTTAACGAAGCACTGAAGCACGTGCTGAAGTCCCACTGGAGATGAACCACATATTTCAGCGTTTAGTCAAAGTGTTGGAGAAGACTCAGGTGCTTGGCTTAATTTTGGGGCTGATCTTCCCCCCCGGCCGGGAGGCAGCAGCAGCAGCAGCTCAGCCCTGAGACTTCACCACCTGGCTCCAGGGCTGCTCATCCTTCGAGCTCCTCTCCTCCTGATAAAATAATAAAATCGGGGGCTTTACCCAAGCACAACACGTGTTTCCCAAAAATATGGGACAACCACAGACAGCCATGGCAGGTCTCAGGGAACACAGCTGGCTCCGGAGAGGCGTTTTTGGCACCAGCCGTGGGTGAGGTGGCCTTGGGGCCGACCGCTCTAATGTTTGTTTGCTTTTCAGTGGGACGTGACATGCAAAGACATCAAACGGGAAATGAGCTGGAAAAGGCCAGGATTGGGAAATGCCGGTGTTTGCCCGTGCCACTGCGGTGGGACCTAAGGTGCTGGTTGGGGAGCAGCCTCATCCCATCCCTGGTGAGTGTTTCCCCCCCCAGACATTTATTGCCCACAAAAAGGGCTCTCTTGCCTTCAGCATGGAGACAAAACCCAGGTTGATTGAAAATAGGTTGTAAAAATAATTTTTAGACCAAATCTTTACACGTGCTCATGCTGGGGGCAGAAGGGAGGCACCAGTTGATGAGCTGGGAGGGCTCTGTGGCACATCCCTCCTCGCCGGACATTGTCTTCTTGATGTCTTGGGATCTTTTGGGAATGGCAGAGCTGCTCATGGGGATGTCTTTATTCTTGTGACTAAGGTTTTGTAATGAAAAGAATAAAAATCCAAAGCGCAAGTTTTTGCTGGGCTCATTTATGTGAAACTGTCAGCTGAACCGAGTTCTTCGTGCATGGTTTATAGCTTTCTGACTTGGATGGATGTGGATGGGCAGCTGTGCATATCAGAAACCTGACAGTTTACAGCCTAGAGCTTGGTTTTTAAACATATATACTTTGAAGAAAAAAACTGTTGAAAGGAAAAAAATATATATTTCATAGAAAAATGAGTTTCCATGCTGCCTTGGCTGACGACAGCATGCTGCTTTGCCTATACGACAATGGATTTAAGCATTGGAAGCAAAAATACAACCTCATGGTCTAGTTAAAAAAAAATTAAAAATACATTAAATAGAGGATATGGCCCAAATACCCGGCTTTTCTCCTTAAAGCTGCTCTCCTTGGCAGCATTACTGTGGGTCTTGCTATCACCTTTCCCTGCAGCTTTGCCGGATGCAGGAATGACGGGAAGATGTGGAATTTTGCAGGTTTTGCCAGGAGCTGTGGTGCCTCGCAGAGATGTCTTCACCTTAAAAATGCTCCTGATCGACCCAAGCACTGCCAGTCAGGAGTCGATGGAGAAGTCTTGTGTGGACACAGAGAAATCAGCAGTTTAACAACATTGGTTTCAAGGGGTCGTTGCTAAATTGATGCGGCTGGTGTGGGAAGACAACAGGCGAGCGGGAAGGAGCCCGGGGCATCCCTGCAATGGCTCCCACCGCTTGTGAAACTCTGGTCGCCTTCCACCACACATCCAGGGTGGGGGAAAAGCTTCTCGGAAATTAAAAAAAAAGACTTTTTGCTACTAGCGATGGCAAAAACTGTTACAACACGCTCCTGATCCTGGGGGGCAGGGGGGCAGCTCCATCCCTGCAAACCCTAATTAGTAATAATGAGGTGACCCTGAGTGGCACCAAAGGACCCTGTGAGGAGGCACAGGTATCACTGAGCTGAACCCTTCGCCCTTGCTGGAAACAGAGGGACAGCTTTTCATTTCCCCCCTTACTTTAAGATTTTCAGCGGCTGATGCTCGGATCCAGTAATCCAGGGTAGCTCCACCAAACACAGGCTAGGATGCAACTCCCTTTGCAGCTCCAGAAAAACAATAGCTTGACTTATTCCAGTGGATGTGCAGGAATTAAAGCGGAGATCCAGGACAAACAAGATGGCTCCAGCATGTGTTTGCCATAAAGCATGGCAGAAATAATTTACGTAGGGTTGATTTTGCTACGGTGCGTGGCCAGATGCACAGAGACTGAGGCCGTGACATCCTCCGATGAGGATGAAGAGACTGGAGCAGTGAGGCTGCAGGCTCAAGCACTGTGAAGACCAACAGGAGCATCCCAGCGAGCTGGGAAAGTTTATGGCGACAAGAGCTGCAAGTGGAGCCCGTAAGAGGGGTGGCAAAGCACAACGTGACCCTGCTCTGCATCCCACTGCCCCTCCACACCTCTTACTCTTGCCACCATGACCTGCCCCCAAAATTGCTGGATTTGCTACATCCCTCCTCCCTTTCCATCACCTGCCACATCGCTTGGCTCATATCAGCCCCAAAAGGAGCAGCCGCCGGTCACAGGGATGTCTTGGGGCAAGAGGGGAGCTCAGCAGCAGGGTGGGCCCACGGGGACCAGAACCCTGGGTGCTGCCCCGTGTTTGCTGGGTCTCCCCCTGCCCAGCCACCCACGTCCTTGGGACGGAGGGCTTGGCCATGGTCCTCTTGCCAGGACCTGGCCCTTGTGCCATCGACCCCCACGGCAGAGCAAACCGATAAATAACGGTGCTGGAAACAATAGCCCCCAGAAGGCACGAACCACCCAACATCTGCAAATGATTGGATTTGCTGGTTCTTCGGGATTTCTGCAAGATTTGTTTCCATCTTTTCCATCTTTGCTATTCCAGCTCGCGTTTCCTCATGCCTCGCGGTGATGTTTTCCTGCCTCGCGCACGCTAAGCTGTGCCGTCCAAATGCTGAGACATCTCCAAAACGATTTGCAAATGTGCATGGGAGAGGAGGAGAGACAACACATGTCAAGAGGTCTTGAACTCCGAGTGATAACGAAGGATTAAGAGAATGGGACCTAATTGCTCTAACTTGCAGTCCATAGAGCAAGGTAAGGTAAATGTTAATAAGACTGAAAGCCAATTGATTTGGTTTGCATTATAACTAGACCCATTTAAATGGAGATATTTCAATTGCAGAGCTGAATTCATCATTTGCTGGGGTGCCTGTACACCTCCCCAAGGGCGAACAGCTTTAATTAGAGCCCAGCACACTTCCGGGGCACTGACGCTTCCCTCGCTGAGGTTTTACCCGCCGGCAATGCAGCCATGCGTGTGCCTCCTCAGAAACGTGCTACAAACCCTGTCCAAATATTTAACAGCAAACCTCTCCAGAAAGCCTGCTGGCTGGGGAAAGCAGGATTGCTGTGTGGGTCTGGAGAGATGCGGATGGGATGTGTTGTGCTGAGTGAGTTGGAAATGTCTCAGGAAAGAGCACCCCAAGGGTGGCTGGGAGCACCCCAAGGTGCCAGGCACCGGTGCAAGCACCAGCAGCTTGCTGCAGCATGGCTACCTTCACCGCAATGCCTTTTTCTGCATTTATTTCCCCCTCTCCCCAAAACCAGACCCTCCCTGCACATTAACCTTTCACCTGCTCTGCAGAAGGAGCATCTATCTCACAGGGCTCGGGTGCCGGGTGGAGCTGAGGGAGGAGGAAAGCCGAGGCAGAGCGGCAGCCCTTCCCCACCACCCCGAGCCCAGCTCACCCTGGTCCCGCCTGTCCCTCCTTGCCGCCTTACCCCCCTCCCCATTACTTTTGTCAATTCAGCTGTGCTGAAAATCCCTTTGGATGCTTGCTCTAGGAAAAAGCAATGCAGAGCTATTGCCAAGGATTTCACACATAGCAACCATTGAGGCAGCAAGTGTTGTGGCAACTGGATCAACACCCCAAGCATGCAACAGCCTTTCTATCCTGGAAGGCTTTTTCCCCCCTTTTCTTCCTCCCGGCTTTCAGACAGATGTTAGTGTTTAGTCACTTCTAAGTATTTTTCATCACCGATCCACATACCCATGTCCAATGAGTCACCCCGTGCATGCACAGGGCTGCGGTTCAAGCATAACATGTCATTGCAAGATGCTTGGGCTCACGCTTGACCCAGACCAAGACAACAGGCTCCTCCAGGGGAAATGGGGACCCCCATCCCACCAGCCCCGCCAGAGGCTGGGGGATCCCAGGCTGCCCAGCCCCGTACCTTGGGGTCCATGCGGAGGAAGTTGTGTGGTCCCCGGCTGCTTAGTGTCGAGCGCTTAAAAGTCTTGCTGTGGTGAAAGTGGTAGTAGTTTTCCAAGCTCCCAATCTGCAAAAAGAGAGGGTTTGTTTTTTTTTTTAAAAAAAAGATTTTCCCATGGTTGCCCCCCATTTCAGTGCTGGCAGCATCCCTTTGTGCATCAGGGCAGCCACGCCCTGCACTGCAAATCCCTTGCTTACACAAAGCTCCCTGGCAAAGCCAGGGTTAAGGGAGGGGATGCAGGATGCTGGCACTAACCCCAGTGCCACTGCCGTGGCAAACAGCGCTGGTGGCCGGACACTGCACTGACACAACAGAGCCCGGAAAACATTTTTATGAATTTTCACCCATTAAATGCATATTTGCAAACTGCCTTCCATCAGCTCCCAAGCACAAATAACGAGCTAAAAATGAGCTCAGCAGCTGCAGCGGAGCTGGGGGAGCTGTGCCTCATCATGCTGCTTTTCCCCACCCGACACTCTGGCTTCGCCCCGGCAGCAAGAACAGCCCCTTAAGGAGAGATGAATGCAATCCCTGCTCGCCCTGGGATGCTCCTGGGAAGCACGGGATATAAGCGTGCTTAGCCTGGAGTCAGGGACGGCAGCAGGAGTCGTCAAAAAAAAAAAATTTATCTCCAAGCAAACCAACCATCCCTCCCAAGGAATGCGTAACACATGCCCCAGCCTAGAGTCCCTCCCCAGCAGTAAGTGCAGCCCGGGAGCGAAGGCGAGCTGGGAAAGGCAGCCTCACTGGCTCCCTTCAGCTCGGGGAAGCCCCACGCTCCTCTTTTACAAGTTTTTGCCATTTTTTTTCTTGCACGGAGCTGAAATGTCCCACATTTGCGGGAAAACACCATGCCAGCCACACCACCCTGTCAAGCACTGAGGTAGCTGCACTGCCTCCAGCCCTCTCATCCTGGCAGCTGGAGATGCCGCAACTCCTCTTTTTCCATCCCAAAAGCACGGATAAAGTCCCCGGGCTACGCAATGAACTGGGCAATCTCAGCCAGGCACTGTGTGATGAGCATCCCGCTCGGATTCACAGCCATAGGGATGGGAATGACCCAAAAGCTGCACTCACTAGCATGCGGCTCCCAGGCCAGACAATTTTGGTACAAATTGGCTCCTTGCTATAAATTCCCTTTTCCCTGAGGCTCTTCAGTTTTTTCTTCCCCAAAAAACCTCTCCCATGGCCTGGAGCTGGATGCTGCAGGGAGGTGGTGGCAGTCCCTGTGCCTGGCTCACAGGACCAGGGCGAGCCATGCTAATGAGCCTCCATCTGCAACCCAGGAGCCTGGGTGACATCCCTGAGGCCATGTGTGACACAGGAGCCAGGGTGACGTCCCTGAGGCCAGACCAAGACTGGCTGCAACAGGACAGGGGCGAGCAAACAGGTTTGTCCAGACCATATGCTGAAGCAGATGATGACAACTACTTATATCTTTTTCACACTTAATACCTTGAGATATGCCCGTGCCTCTTAGGATCATTAAATATTTAATTAGTTTTGCTCTACCTTTTATGCCAGAATGTCATTTCACTGACTTTACTGCTGTTAAGTGTGATTTTTGCAATTTGTTTCCACTCAAGTTCGTTTAAACCCTCCCACCCCCCACCTTTTTCTTTGCATTACAGCATCGCTGTGCATTTTCCTTACCATCTACATGCAAAGTGGTTGCTCCCTGCAATCTGCATTTGGCTTTTAAAACCCATTCTTCAAATCGTCTTGTACTTAGGTAAGGGAAGGAGGATGCTCCAACCTCCCCATATTTTAGGGAAACGTACGAGGCCACCCTGCCTCTTGCTCACTCTGCCTGGAAATCCCGATCCCACAGCCCGGGTGGTTCAGCTCCGCATCCGCTGGCTCAGCCTGCAGTTTGCAGGTTTATAATATTCAGTTTATTCTCATCTCCGGTCCCTCTGGCACTCATTGTAACAGGATCACACTCTATAAACAAGCATCGGCTGAAGAAGCGCTTCTGTTCCCCACTGGAGCGGGCATGAGGCTTTTTGGAAATAAATGTGAAATTACCACGCAATGCAAAGCAGCAAGAGGACGGGAAGGGAGATGACGCCCTCCCAGGCCTTGGGGATATGTGGCCAGAGCAGAAGGAAAAGCCCCCTGTGCCCCAGGTTCTTTATCCTCCTGGGATTTATGGCAGGAAAAATTAAGAAAAAACTTCTCATGTTGGGGCTAACTTGAAAGCCGGCCCTGCTCTGAGCAGAGGTTGGACCTGGTGACCTCCAGAGGCCCCCTTCTACCTAAGCTATTATAAGGAGAAAAATTTTTAAATGCCTTTTATTTTAATGGAAAAGTATTTATTCTCCCCCTTGAGGTCAGTCAGCTCAGTGAGAGTTCTGCAATGCAGCCCTGGGGATGGGAGATGCCCAAGAGAGTTGGGTTTTCTCCTGCATACAGCACCAGCGAGGCCACAGCCGCATGGCCACAGCGATGGGGATGCCAGAAAACCCAGCGGAGCACCCGAAAGGCATGTAGCAGGACTTTACCAAGGGCCGATCCTTCCTGCCTACCTAGACAAGCAAGCGTACCCATCAGCTCCCGACCAGCCAGAAGACAGCTGCCCGCACTGAAAGGTCCCAGCTCCACCGCAGAGCAGATAGTCCAGGTTGCCGTCAACTGTGGTTACAAAGCCAGCCCACCCACCCACAGCCCAGGAGACCACGCCAGCTCCAGGCACGCTCGTTCCCTCCCCAAGTGCATTTACAACTCTCAACCTTGATTGTTTAGACATCTAACTTTTGCTGAGAATGTGCACGGGAGGTCAACCCCGCAAGGGTTGATTTTAATTTTCCCAATTGATTCGCAGTTTTGGGCTGAAGTTTCAAAGGAAACTTGAGATTTTTTTGAGGCAACTTGAATATGTACGTCAACAAAAACAAAGAGGTTTTCTTCCCCACTGTTAACTGAGGCAGAGAAAGCCCTGGCTGGTGCTGCCCAGCTCAGCTGGGCTGCAGGTGGAGCAAGCCAGAAGCAATGGGAACACGTTTTCCACCCTGCAAAGCCATCGTCACTATGCCGAGGGTGTCAATGGCTCTGCTTCCAAAAAAACCACATGCTTGCCATGTCATCTGACCAAATGGGGAAGAGTTTGAAGCTGAAGGAGTTACTCATGGCCCCGATGGGACCCAGGCGCTTATAGAGATGTGGAGATGCACAGCAAAATGATGAGAAACACGTTGCAAGGGGATAAATCCTAATTGGGTATAAAGAGAGTAATTCTTTGGGCAGGGTGGTGACACACAGGCCTGGGGAGGTGGTGGGATCTCCATCCTTGGAGAGCTTCACATCTCACCTGGCTGAGGCTCTGCACAGCCTGATTCAGCCTCAAAGTTAATTTGGGGGGTTGGACCAGAGACCTCCAGAGGACCTTGCCAACAGGAATTACTCTACAAATACGGTCCTTAACAGGGTTAAAAAGAGGTATGATCGCAAGGGGTTTGGCCACCTCCTGATCTCCTTTTCCATTCCCCTTTTCCCCTTCTCCTCCAAATCCCAGTCCCACCTGTGAGCCCCCACAAGCAGCACCGGGGCAGGGAGAGGCACCCAGAAGATGCTCCTGCAGCACCCAGCTCTCCCCATGCGTTGCCAGACAGATATGAGCGCAGCGCCCGCCCTGCCTCATTAGCAGCCATTAGTATTTTGAGCAGGTTCAAGATCCCTTGTAGCTAACGAGAAATGGCAAAGGAGAGCTTTTTGGGAGCTGGACACCACCAAGGGCAGCACTAGAGCCACTCAGGGCATTGCTGAGCCTGTTTCTTCCCTCCCCATCACAATGAAGTCCTCCAGCATCTTGGCCAAACCAGCTCATTTCTGCAAAATGCAGCTGCATCAGCACTGGTGTCCTCCAGGAGGACGGATCCAGCTGGGGAGGCCGTGCCTGCTGCCCTCCTGGGGATACCACCTGTCCCCACTGGGGACAAAGACTCCAGCTGCTGAGCTCCTGCCTTCAGGAATGTCATTCTCAGATGGTCATGGCCCGATTCAGCCCAGTAAGGACCAAGCCCAGGGCTGAAAGGACACCATCGCTCCAGCGTCCCCCAGATGGAATCCACGAAAGCTCCAATTCCAGCCCAAAATGAATCCTCTCCTCCTCCTGCACTGCAGGTGAGACTGCTGAGCCCTCCCAAAACTTACAGTGTTGGACACAGCACAAGGAAAAATTCATATTTTTATGAATTTTTTACTGGGATAGGAACAGGCTCATCACCACCCCCAGGACAGCGGCAGAGGCGCTGCCCAGGGCACCGGCACCACACAGCCCTCGGCCAGGGCCTGTCCCAGCTCGCCCCTGCACGGCACAGCAAACAAAGACTGGCGGGGAGGAATGAGCAGGCGTTTGGGGGTGTAAAGACTTTTCCTTTTGTTTAATTGTTTGCTTCACTTAAATAGAACTTGATGCAAGTGATTCCCAATGGGAAATGTCACTCTGCCATGACCCAGAAGGGTTTCAGAGTGTCTTGGTGCACTTGTTGGGCACAGGAACACGTGGGGACAGCTCAGAGACAGGGCAGACACCTGTGTGTGCAAACCCCAGCATGCCCTTCCCAGCCAGGAGCATGTCAGGAGCCCCCAGGATTGCAGCTCGGAGGAAAAGAGGTCACCAGCCACCAACGCAGGGCTGAGCCTCCCTTGCACCCAGCTGGGTCACTCCGTGACCATCACCTCTCCTCCTCCCTCACCATGGTGGACTCCACCACTTTTCTCCACCCAAACATCTCCCCTGGGCAGGGTGATATACCCTTGGCAGGGTTTTCCAGCAAGTTTTGTGCAGGATCAGGCCCCCCAGGAGGGCACATCTCACTGGGGATGGTGCCATCCCTGGCAGCTACACAAGCAGAGGAAGCTGGAGACGCCCAGGTCCCCACGGGGCTCGGCACACCATGAACCCCGGGCACAACGCAGCAAATGTCACCCACGAGCGCACACGCACAGGGAAAGTGGTTCCTCAGGGTTTGGCCCCGGGCAAGCTCCCGTGGGAAAAGCCCAAGGGGCTCGGGGAGCTGAAGGCAGGGCATTGAGAGCAGCTGGGGAAGCCCCAGAGGTGCACGAGCTCCCAGTGTCTGCGGGAAAGGCGGGAGCCAGGAACACCCTGATGCAACCACAGAACTATTTCCCTTGCTCTCCAGCCTGCGCCTGGGCTGCCCCGGGGAAAGGGCTCAGGGGGAGGGAGGGATGGATGCTCTGGCAGGGCCATGTGCCCGTGGGCCAAATGCCTCCAGCATCGTGGGGACAAGCTCGGGAAAGCCAGAATGCCGGGGGGGGGGGGGGGGGGGAGCACATGCTCCAGTGGGGAAGGGACACAGCAGAACCCCAGACCAGGAGCTGACGTTAGGCTGATGCAAATCAGGAGAGTGGGAAGCTCAATCAAGATATTCCCTGGCTGAACAGGGATAAACACCGAAAAGCCCTTTGGGTTGCACAACCACATTTGCCCAGCCCTGTGATAGAAGCATTTGAATAATAAAAGTGATTTTCTCCTTGGCGGGACAAAAGCACGGCAGGTAGGAGACAGAGGGTGGGCTGTGAGAGGTTATCCCCCACGGGAGGTCACAGACACCAGTGCGGGAGACAGTGTCCCCAGTTCAGCCCCCCCCCCCGACCCGAAAATCTGTTTTACTCAGCACCCCGTGACTTTAATTATACTTAAAAGCAGGGTTGCAATATAAAGCAAGGTTATAATTTATAGTCCAGGAGACACCTTGGGCAGGAAGACAACCTGAAGTGCCACCCAGCCAGAAAAGTGCTGAGCAGCCGGGCGGTGGGGGAGGCGATAAACTCCGGAGGAAACTCTTGAGGACATCAGCCCACATCTGGGTTGACAGAGAGGATGAAGAAACTGAGAGGAAAAGGAGCTGTCGTGATGAAAGTCGCCTTTAAGCCATCCGTGTGCTGCAGGGGACTGAAAGCAAGAGTTCTCCGTGTTCCCAAAATCTCCGATAAACCCGGGCCAGAGAGTCCGAAGTTTGTTAAATCCACAAATGTAACTTTCCGGGATGGGAGGAACTTGTGCAATCCCCCAGCCGCTGTGGGAGCGGGCAGTGCGGGGCGAGGGCACCCCGAGGAGCGGCCGCCCGGTTCTACGGGGGCCGGAGCACGGCGCCGCGCCGGGGGAGGCGGAGGGGGCGGGGGGGAGCGGGACCGGGGCTGCCCGGCCACTCCGCCCCGGGGCCAAAGCGCTCCGCCAGCATGGCTGCATCGTCCTCATCCCGACCGCTCCGCCGGGGGGGGCTCCCGGGGCCCATCTCCCGGTCCTGGAACCGCCGGTATCACCCCGGTCCCGGGAGACCGGGCAGCTCCGCGGGACCCCCAGCGCCTCTCCGGTCCGGGGATCCCCCCCAAGGTCCCGGTGCAAGCCCCCCCGCCCCCCCCCCTCTCCCGGTACCCCGGCATCTGCCCTCCCCCCCCTTACCTGCCCCAGGCTGATGTACCCGTAGGCGGCGGCGAGGCGGGCGGCCTCGGCGGGCCCCCCCCGCACCCGCACGGCCCAGTGGTTAGTGTAGACGGTGCGGGAGGGCTCGGCCGCGGCCCCGCGCCCGGTCAGCGCCAGCGGCAGCGCCAGGGCCAGCAGGCAGAGGCGGGCGGGCGGCGGCGGGGGGGCCGCTCTCCCCGGGCCGGGGCCGGCTGCGGCGGGCATGGTGCGCTCCGCGGTGCCGAGCTGGGCGGAGCGGGGAGCTGCGCCTTTTAAAGCGGCCCCGGAGCCCGGCGGGGGCGGGGGGATGCTCCCGCGGGGGGGGGGGGGGGGGGAAGCGGGGCGGGGGGGGGCAGGCGGAGGCGGCGGCGGGGAGGGCCCGGCCGGGCGGCAGCGCCGGGAAAACGGGCGGACGGGGCGACTCCCGGGCACTCCCCCTGCGCCCCCCCTGCCTGCCGCCGGGCATCCCTCCTGCAGCACCCTGCGTGCCTCGGTGCTGCTCCCCGACCCCCCCACACACACACCTCTGCGTCCCCCAAAGCGTGCCTCGGTGCAGCTCCCCGGACAACTCCTTGCATGTCCCCTGCACGTCCCTGGACAACCTCCTCTGTCCCCCTGCATCTCCCCCACATGTCTCCGGACAACCCCCTGTACCCCCCTGCATCCCCCCTGCATGCCGCGGTGCAGCTCCCTGGTAAATCCCCTGCATCCCTCTGCATCCCCCCTGCATGTCCCGGTGCTGGTCCCCAGAAACCCCCCTGCATCCCCTGCATGTCCTCGGACAATCTCCTGTACCCCCCTGCCTCCTCCCTGCGTGCCCCGGTGCTGCTCCCCAGACAGCCCCCTGCATCCCTCTGCATGCCCTGGGCACTGCCCTCCAGGTTTCCCCCTGTGCCCCCCTGCATCGTCCTTTGTGTCCCTGCATCCCCCCGCGCATCCCCCTAGGCAGCCCCTCATGCGTCCTCCCAGCTCTGCTCCCCAGGTGGCCCCCTGCACCCCCCTGGGCAGAACCCCCACAGGCCCCCAGCATACCCTCAGCCAACCCCTCATGCATCCCCTGGCTCTGCCCCCCGGGTAGCCCCCTGCACACCCCTGGGTAGCCAACCTGAACCCCCCCACCACTGCCCCCCTACAATCCCCTGGCACTGACCCCAGACCATCCTGCCTGCGTTCCCCCCACCCCCCATTCTCCCTGCATCCCCCCAGGCATCCCCCCCACATCCCTCTGCACTACCCCCGCAGGCATCTCCCACTGCACCTCCCCCTTGCATCCCTCCACCACTGCCCCCCATATCCCCTGGGCATCTCCCCTGCAGCACCCCCCCCCCCATAGCCCCAGGCATCCCTTCTGCACCCGCAGGCAAACCGCAGCCAGCTCCTTATGGGCTTGGAGGGGAAAGGCCAGGAGGGGCTGGCTGATGGGGAGGATTTCAGGGCAGGACTCTCCTGGCCGTGGTAGGCACAAAGGGCACCACAGGGAGCTGTGGGCACAGGCAGAAGGGCTGGAGCGCTGTCTTTGCCTCCCACGGATGCCATTCAGGGGACGGCAGAAAGCTCGTGGGATATTAGAAAATAGGCTTTGTTAGGGAGAAGGCGGTGGCACATACAAAGGATGGGCTCAGGAGCGGGTCAATGATGCTCTGTTCCATAGCCCTCCCTACCAGCACAGACAGAGGCCCGCAGAAAGCTGACAACTGCCCAAAATGAAGCGGTGTTTCACTTGCATCACATCAAAACTTCACTCGCATCACATCAGAGCTTCACCTGCATCACATCAGAGCTTCAGAAATGACCCCGCACAGCCCCCGGGGCTCGCAGGGCCCCTGCGATGAGCTGATGAGCCCTGCCAGGTGCTGCGGCTGCAACCACAGGCTCCGGCCGGGACAGCCTTGGGGCAGCTGTGATTCCCGGAGCGGGTGTCATCTATTTTCCAGGCCCTGAACAGATTTGAGAGGTATTTGGGGCACAAGCCCTGCCTGCCAACCAAAGCACTTACAAGATGCCCTTGCAGCTGCCCCCAGCCCCATCCATCTGAATGCAAACACCTTCCCAAGCCCCAAACAGCTTTGCAAAACCCACCTAGGTGCAGCCTCCAGGCGAGGGGCATCTGGAAAGCGATGCCAGCGGTGGGGAGGCGGCATGGGGTGGATGGAGGGGGGCACCGAGCGCATCCTGCATCCCATTGCCAGAGCTGGAGGGGAAAATCATGGTCTCATTGCCATCGGTTTGTACCAGCCCTGCCAGCAGGCAGGCGAGCTAGTGACAGCCAGAGTTAATAGAAAAGTCCCCCCAGCTCAGCAGCGAGATTAAACCACAGGAAATTTATGGGGAGCCTGTTCTGCATTAGACAGGGCCAAAATCCTCTGGCAGCTCCCGCGCTGGGCTGGGTCTGGCCCATTCGCAGGCAGCAAATACATGGAGAGGGGCAGACGGAGGTGAGCCCCTGCGCCAGCGGCAGGCTCGTCCCATGCAATTAGAAATATCAGCAAAATGGGCATTTGGAGGGTTTCTGTGTGCAAACAGAGTGCGTTGCACTGGCACCGGGGATGGGACAATTTGCTGTCACAGGCAAAGTGGAGTTTGGTGACTCTCTGCACCCACCATAAGCCGTTGCTTGTGGAAATCACTGAGGGTATCAGTCATGGCATGTGGCGATGCTGGAGCCACGTGCTCATGTTAGGGTTCATCATCCCAGGCATCCTCACAAGGCCACCCCGTGTGCTGCCTGGGCAGAAACGATGGATTTGTGCATGGCCGTTTCTTCTGATTAAGCAGTAAAGGATGGTTTCTGTTAGTACAAGCATGCTGCAAATCGAGTCCTTGTTTCCTATCTGGTTTATGGGCTTTTCCTTGAGTTTCCCGTTGGTTAAGGTGTGTGAGATGGATGAGCAGGGCTGGCAGGTGCTATGTGTGCTATGTGTACAATGCACGTCAAGAAAGACGCGGAGCCAGAGGAAGGGTGAGAATAGATGAAACAAACCCCATTCCTTTGGTCTTGCAATATCAACCTTGCTCTGCTGGGCAAGGTCTGCGGGGGCTGCCCGCTGTTGGCGGGGGCTGCCCGCTGTTGGCGGGGGCTGCCCGCTGTTGGCAGGGGCTGCAAAGGAGGGAAGAAATATCGCCATGGGGAGCAGAGAAGGAGGAACGGGCTCCAGTGGCGGCAGGGAGGGCTTAGGGTTTGGTGCTGGGAAAAGCCTTCTGACAGCAAAGAGAGTGAAGATGAGAAAGAGTTTGTCTGGGGGGGATGCAAAACCCCATCACCTCCATCTCAGGTGATAAAATATGGGCAAACCCCGGAAGCACCTTTGCATCTTGCTGCAACAGCCCCGCAGGCAACGAAACCCAGCAGCATCCTGCATTCCAAACCTTCCATCCTGGGGCCATCGCCCACAGCTCCTGACATATCAGCCCTGGGGATAGTTATTGTCACCAGTAAAACCTTGTGCCCCATCGTGGGTCCAGCGGTGCCCAGCTCAGCCTGCAATAGTGGGCAAAGGGGGTCAGAGCCTTGCCTGAGCGCTGACTGCAATGCTTGGACCTGCATTTTGGTGCCCCCCGGTCCCCACAGCCCTCCTGCTCCCTCTCCGGCTGGCATGATTTCGAAATTCGGAGTGTATCCCCTTATGTCCCGGATGGCGATTCTCCTGGCCGAGCCTGCAGGATTTACCAGGGGTGTCAGGAAAACCAGACTTTGGCCCCAAGTGCTTTGCAATGACTAAGGCAGAGGCTCCGTTTTAACTCTTTTCCTGGGATTATTTGAAAACCTGGAGAGTTACTGCGAGATGCGGGTGATGCAATAAATTTTGCCAGCTGAGCTGTTGAACAGAAGCCGCTGTAAAGACAGCACTGAAAGAGGCACTGCTGAACCAGTAACGTTCAAACCCTGCCGAATTAAATTTATAATAACCCTGGCAGTTTTATATCTATCCATGAATTACAGTTAAAACCCCAGCACGTACCACGCACATCGCTTCATCCGGCAATAAGAATACAGTGAAGAGTTTTAGTAGGATGGAGCTGGACGAGCAGGGAAGAATGTCATTTTAAACCCTGGTTCTTTGAAAACCGAGCCCTTCTGTGTCTTTTTAAGGCAAGTTCAGAAAAGGAAAGTGCAAATAAAGCACCCAAAAGCTGCTATTTTTTGCAGGAGTGGGATGGCAGGGCTGGTGCTGGGCTGCCCGCCCTGGGCAGCGGGACCGTCACCCTGTCCCTGCCTGCGGCCGTGGGGCAGGCGGAGGGAGCAGGGCAGTGGGAGCTGTGCCTCTGCGTGCTGAAGTGCAAGAAGTTAAGCAAACAGAAGCCGTTTTGCAAACACACTCGGGCTAGAGGTGCCCCTGGGGTGCTGGTACAGGGCAGCCACTCAGCTCAGGGGCATCAGCCAGCCGGACCCCCAGCGTGGCCAGCGGGAGCTGCCTGGTGAAACCCCACAGGGCTCCGGCCGCAGGAGCTGGAGTTTTATCCTTTGCGTGATGAGGGCCTGTCAACGTGGAGATTACAGCAAAAATCAGGTTAAAACCCATTTATCTGACCCGAGCGGAGCCCGTGTACGTGTCCCAGGGGTGTGCAGAGGCGTGAGCGGGGCCATCACAGTGCTGGTGGCTGCAAACCTGCCCTGGCCGGAGAGCCCGGCAAACCCTGGCCACGCGGCTGTGTGCAATGGTTAATAAAGGGCATGCCATAATTAAACCAGCGCACCTGGAAATAGCTCTTTTTGTAGCTCCCAGGCTTAACCAAATGAATGAAATTTGCACTGGCATAATTAAAGCGATGTGGTTCACGATCTTGTCTGCACCGGGGAGTTACTGTGCAGCTTGACTCTTCACTCTCCGGCGAAAGCCCACACAGAAAAAACCTGGCCAGCTCTGGCTCTGGCCCCTGCCTGGCTCCAGTGCTGCCTAACCCAACCTCTCACCATCACGGTGCCCGTTAACACCAGCCCATTAACACCAGTACATTAACATCAGCCTTCAAACCTGTCCAGCAGCCCAATGCCTTTGGCATCCTCCCACAGCCCCCCAGGCTCATTCCCGGCACGCGTGGCAGCGATGGCAAAGCACGGGGCTCTTGGCCACTGTCACTGCTCCCCTCCAGGGACCTGTAAATCTGAAGGAGAAGTCAGTATTTTTGCATTTATATTCACACCTCTCAAACAATCTCTTTTTCTCTCTGCTTGTCCTTTTAGGCGTTAAAATAACCCCTGACTCCCTAGCAACCAGATGGTTTGGTTTCGGTCGTATTAACGGTAAAATCCTGCATGCAAGTAAGCTGCCCGTGAAGCTTGCCAATGGAAAATAAGATTTGAAGCCACCGTGGAGTGGCATCCCCACGGCTGATGTGTCATGGCAGCACATGGCCTCTGGCAATGCCACCACCGCTGCCACCACTCAGCAGCCACCGGCTTTGCGGCTGGGAAACTCCTGGGTGAATTCCAGGAAGGCCTCTGCCTTTTTCCTTTCCTTCCTAAATCTGGATTAAACAGTTTTCAGACCAAAGAGGTGATGTCAAATGTGATGGAGAGGAAGGAGGGGATGCAGTGGAGGAAGGTCCGGGGAGGTGGGGGACGAGTGCCAGCTCCGGGCTGGTACCCAGCCCTGGCTGCGGCAACCCAGGCACGGGGAAACCCATTTCAAAGTGCCTGAAACACCCGTTTTAGAAATCTCTGAGCCCTGGCACTTCTTGGTGAGAAATGGGGAGAATTATGGAGCAAAAAGGGCACCTGCAGGGGTGGAAGAGCTCAAAACCATGGGGATGACCAAGGAGGGATGTGCTAATGGTTTTCTACCATCCAGCATCTCTTCCAAACAGCAAAGACAGCTGCAAAAGGGATTTAAATTGGAGATTAGAGAGGCTGCCCGACTGTGATGATACACTCAGGGTACGGAGAGTGGAGCATCCCCAGCGCCAGAGGTTTTCGCTGTAATTAGACCAACATCTGTCCTGCAACGGTCAGGGCTTGCGCAGTCGCTGCACTGCTCCAGGTTGGGTTAGAGATTTCCTGCAGGCTCCTCCTGTTCAGCTTTCCTGCAATTTCAGAGAAATCTGGATTTTTTTTTTTCTATCTGATGCATTCTTCCTCTCCAGAAAGACTAAATCTTGATTGTCAGGAACTGGTGTAGTGGCCAAGAAGATTTCCCAGACTAGTCAAAATGTCTTCCTGGTAAAAATGCTAGTAATAAAAAATAAAAAGAAATGGCCCACTATGGACTCAGGCCTGTAAAAATATCCAAAAGATGAATCTGGAAGTTTAGAAACAATTGAAGCTCAGCGGCAAAAGGGCACTCTGGGGACTGCCAGGCCCAGCACAGACATTCATAGGGGGGGAAAAATCAATAAGTTAAAAACAATTGCCTGTGTGCTTGGTCTTGAATTAAAAGGGAACAAACCCAGACTTTTTTACCCATCTCAAATAGTTCTTGGGCTTATTGTTATTTTGGAAATTAGGGCAAGGAAGGAAATGCCCAAGCGAGGGGTGGTGGGATGGGGAGATGCTCCAGCTCCTGCTGCATCCCTGTGGAGCTGCACCAGGGCTGTCCTGGCTCCCACCTGTTGTGTTTTGGGATACTTGGGGTGCGAGAGGGCTTATCCCAAGGAGAGGGTGCTGGGCCAGCGAAGGGACCCTGAGGCACCCATCCCGCATGACACTGCCTGCACATGGGGTAGGAATACTTCCTCCTCCGCTCCCAGTCCCCGCCGCCATCCCGCTTCATCCGAGAGCACCGTACCGGGAAAAGCATCAGAGCCAAGAGGGAGCTGGTAATAAACCCGGGCCAACACAACCCCACCCCTGGAATAGCAGGTCTTGGAAAAGCCAGTTACGCTGGCGCCATGGCCATGTCGTCACCGTGTGGGGGGAGGATATTTTGGGTCCGTCCTGCCCGCCCCAAAAGGAAGCATGGCCACCGCTGTTAGGGTGGCGGCTCCAGGGCTGAAATTGGGTCAAAAATTGGACTCGCGTGGGGGGTGGGGGTCACCAGGCAGGGATGGCCGCTGTCTGCTCGCTGTGATGGCTTCGTCACATCGAATGCAACTCTTTTACTTCATCCCCAGGTCGGGTGATATCCCCAAGGACCCGGCTGTGACTGGCACAGGATGAGACCCCCCCCACTGCATTTTCGCTCCCCAGCAAACCCCGTTGCACTGGAGCAAGCGCCTGGAGCAGGAACGCGCAGGGAGAGAGACAAGCCTGGGGGTGGAGAGATGCAAAGATCAAACCAGCAGCGATTTCAAAATAAAATCCAACAGTCCAGGGAAAACATGGCGTGTCCTTGCTGAGGCTATCATTTATGCCAATTAAAAAAAAAAAAAAATTGGCATGGCACTAAGGAGAGCTGCGTGGTATTTCCTGAAAAGGGTGTGGGGAGCATCCTTGGAAAGCCTTCCCTGCACAATGTGCTTGCTGTTTCCAGAAAAATAAAGTTTGCTGTGACCCACCTGTCCCCAAAAAACAACTATTTAGGTCTGTAACATGGTCAGCCAGTGGCTGGGTCTGTCCCGACTGCAGAGCAGCTGGCACCTTCACCAGGCGCTGGGGTTTGGCTATTTACCTGCAGCTCTTTAATTGCTGCAAAATGCTTTGGGAAAAGATGCAGGAGAGCTGCCCAAGCACCAAGCACTCCCAATTAAAGGTGTTTCCCCCCCAGCTTTCGGCTGGTGGCCATTAAACCCTCGTGCCAGCCCCCAGAGCCATGCCTGGCAGTGCGAGGACAGGCCAGGAGGCTTTTTTTCTGCTTCACCATCTTGGCTTTGGGGAGCATTTTGACCCAGTTGGGAATTTGGGGGTTCAGAGCCTGGCGGGCAGCAGTTTCGGGGTTTGCCGGAGAAGCGGCTTGTGAGAGTGATGGGTGGGTGCCTTCCCGCAGGGCTGCAGAGGGGTTCTGCTGCCTCTCCCTTGGGAAGGGACAGTTTTTGGCAGAGAAGAGGGTGTCCTGTGAGTTAGTGTCACACATGTCCCCACATCCCCCGGCAAGCCGAG
The DNA here is from genome assembly GCF_026419915.1 of Harpia harpyja. NCBI lineage: Eukaryota > Metazoa > Chordata > Aves > Accipitriformes > Accipitridae > Harpia > Harpia harpyja. The sequence goes on along the minus strand of NC_068953.1, from coordinate 18,929,278 downwards.
GCCAGGACTCGCTCCCCATCCCAGCAGCAGGGTACGCTCGGGGCTCACTAAGGGCGTTCCTGGAGGTTTCAGCAGCGTAACAAGACTTGCCAAAGCCTGATCTCCAAGAAAGCTTACCTTTGGCATGGTATTTCAAAGGGGGAGCGTGGAAAACAAACACAAACCCATAGCTTGGGTGGGTTTTCTTTTGCCTGAGCTCTGCTCAGAAGCTGCAGCCAGGCAGTATTTGGGAGATCAGAGCAAATCCAGTGTTTTCTGGCCGGACGCGATGCTAAAGAGAAGCAGCTCCACCTAGGCAGGCGCTGGTGCTAAAACAGAGCCGACCTCAACACCAGTTCAACCATCAACCATCGACCATTAACCATCAACCACCATCTGTGCCGGCGACTGCACTGGCAGTGTCTGCTTTAACCTGCAGCCGGGCTTTGAACCAACACCAGGGTCCCAAGTCTTGGGGTCAGTTTGGGGCTGAGAATTCAAAGTTTCCCTTTTGCACATTTAAAAAAAACATGATGTTTATTTTCTTTCCCAACAAGGCTGGAAAATTGGGGGCAAAGCCACCTGTTTTCAGCAAATCACTACCTGCATCTTGCAAAAGCACCCCAAGACCCACAGAGTGGGGAAATCCTGCAAGAAACAAAACTCCACAGCAGTAAAAACCCATCCTAGGTGGAAAAAGACCCTTAAAAAAAAAGCAGTCAAAGGCAAAGCAGGGTTTTATGGAGCCCTGGATGTGTCTGGATTAGTCCCATAAAAATCAGCATCAGCAGCTAGTGGGGAATATCAGCTTCCCTGGAGGAGACAGCAGGAAAGACGCTAACCTGGCCTCATTTTGAAAGCTGCTTATTAGTCCTCATCAAACATAATTATACTTCAAACCAAAGTGAAATGCCCAACTGAATTTTGAATACACATTAATGTTTTTAAATGGAGGAAAAAAAAAAATCCCAGCCAGGCTCTGAGTGTTAAAATAGACACTGCTAATTGCACTGGGAAGGGGGGGGCTGCAGCTTCTTTGCAGCTTTGTCAATTAAATGCTTATTACCGATCAATTAGGCAGAAATCAACCTGGGTTTAAGTGATATCCGATTAAGCAGGTCCTGCAGATCAGCCTCAGTTGTTAACCAGGGGAAAGAAACACCTTCCCCCTGCCAGCCCCCCCCGGGATGCTCAGACCGGGCAGGGTTTCTGCCCACCCTGCCTATGAAAAAATCCCCTTTTCTTTCAGCACTGCAACTCTCCTGGGGGAAACACATCCCAAAGACCCACCCAGACACAGCAAAACCTTTTGGAGCCAGGAAGGAAATGGGAAGGAAATGAGGGAAAAGGGGGAAATGAGCCACCCACAGAGGGTGGCTTCTCCCCCCCACCAGCTCAGCAGGTTGCTGCTGCCCAGCGCATGCTGGGCCATGCCCGTTCACAGGCTTTTCCAAATATTATCCCAATATTTTCTTTCAGTTCCCAGATAAATGGGCCTCTTCAGCAGGCTTTAAGCCTGCTCTGTTCCAACATTTTCTTTAAGGCAGCAGAGGAAACGTTTGGGTTGTGCCGAGCTGCTAAATCCTGCTTTCAGGGCTGAGCTGCAAGGCGTTTTCCAAGACAAAATAGGGGCAGTGTTGGGTGTTTTCCTTGTTTCATCAGGAAATATGAAGGAGGCCACATCGCCCCTTAATCTTCCTTTCTTTCTGCCTCCTCTCCCATGCCGCGGTCCTTCTTTCCCATGCTTTCCTGTGGTTTTTACAGATTTCTGAACATGTTTCCAGCTTTCCAGCTCCATGCGGGGAAGGCACTTTGCAGTCTCTACCCAAGATGCACTTCCTCCGCAGCTGTAATTGGTGTCTGAAGTTAAACAACACAAATAAAACCCTCAAAATCCCCCTTGAAACATTAATGCAAAGGGTCTTTCCTTGAAGTTGCTTTTGTTCTGGCGTCTCCACCAAGCTCTGAATTTTATGCTGCAGCCAGGATGAGAGGGAGGAGGTTTTCCAGCCCGGTGGGACATGACTCATGGCCACCAACCCGCTCCCAGCCCGGTTTGTCATTGCAAGCGGCAGATCACGCTGCAGTGACCAGCAGCGGGCAGAGGGGCACAGCTGGCCGTGATGCCCCACAGCACCCCGTGGGCTACAGAGTGTCCCCCAGCAAGCATCCCCTGGGCTATGGGGAAGCTCCAGGGGACCCTGCATCCCTCCCGTGGGGCCGGGGCAGCAAAGCCACAGCACCCAAGGGAGCCGAGGAAAGTACCCATGCAACAGCCTGAGGGTGATGAAGCCAGAGAAAAGATAGAAAAGGACAAGAAAGAGCCAAATTTTGGAAAATTTCAGTGCCAAGAGCCAATTCCCTCTGAGGACGGGGTGCAGCGACTGGCAGAGGCTCCATCCAACCAAAATTATTCCGGATGGAGGATGTTGCAAGCCCAGGGAGCCTGGTGTGGGTGAGCAGGGGATGATTGCTCACCACCTTGTCCCAGGAGAGGCGTAGGTGCCTCCAGATGACCCGGGTGGCTCAGCCAGCCCAAGGGAGGTGGGCTTCGCTCAGCACCCTGAGCAGAGCAAACAGCCCTTGGCCACAGGGACGTGATGGGGGTGAAGCTGTACATGGCTCTGGGGAGCAATGGGGTGAAGGAGTGGAAGGAAAATTAAAAGACATTGCAGCTCTGGGAGTCCCCGATGGACTGGAGGGGGGGCAAGGGAAGACTTGGTATGGGGGGGCATCGCTGAAGACTTTTCCTGGCCTCATACTCTGCCCTAGACATCTACAACTGGTACTTACTGGGTCTGAGGGGGCTGAGGGAGGTGATGCTCTCCCGGTGCTGAGGCACGTGGGGTCCATGGGGCCGTGTCCTTGGGAAATGCCACTGGTAAGGACCCCAAACCTGCGTTGTGCAGAAGCATCCCCAGAGGGACATCCGAGGGGGTCCAGCCCCGGTGCTGGGACAAGCTCGGTGACCGGGGACGGGACATGGCAAGGTCCCTCGTCCCCAGCTGGGCTCCCGGTGCTGGGGGGGGGGGGGGGGGCGTCTCTTTTTCTGGAGCTGCGGGATGGGGCATGAAGAGGCAAACAGCCCCAGGAGGTCCCTGCCCGCACCCATCCTCCGGAGCGTCGTGGGAGCTGCATCAGCACGTTTCCTCCCACCGTTCATTTACCCCGGAGCATCCCCCGGGACCAGGGCAGGAAAATCCCCCGCGGGGCCGTGCCACGGGTGTCCGGATGCAGCCGGGAGCGGGTGGGGGGGTCGAGGAGGTGTCACGGCACCCTGAGCCCGGGGAGCCCGTGGGGTGCTGCAGCCCTGCCCGCACCCCGCCAGCCGCCCGGCAGCCTGTGCGCCGGGCCGGCACTAGGTGGGGATGGCAGCACACTGCCGGGCTGCTGCGGCCCGCACCCGGGGAGGAAGGGCGGGAGGAAGGCCGGGGCCTGGGCTGCAGGCAGGGCTGCTGCTGGTGGCTCTGCCCGGGGAGCAGAGGGGTCTCAGGGCTGCGGAGGACCGATGGGCTGGGCTGAAAGGGGCCGAAGGGAAGGAATGCCGGGGAGGGATGAGGCGCGGGATGCGGGTGGCGGCGTGGCAGAGATGTGGGCAGCAGCGTGGCAGGGATGTAGGCAGCGGCATGGCAGGGATTATGGAGGCAGCGTGGCAGGGATGTAGGCAGCGTCGTGGCAGGGATGTAGGCAGCGGCATGGCAGGGATGTGGGCAGCAGCATGGCAGGGAGGCACGCGGCGGAGTGGCAGGGATGCAGGCAGTGGCGTGGCAGGGATGCTGGAGGTGGCACGGCAGAGATGCAGGTAGCAGCATGGCAGGAATGCTGGAGGCAGCAAGTGACCCAGTAGCAAGTCAGGCTGCTGAGACGGGCGTTACTGCAAAAGCTGCAGCTGTCAGAAAGTCTGAGCCTCTCTGCTTGTCCCTCACAGGTTCATAAATGCCCCAAGCCAGGGCAGAATTGGCCTCTGCACCTGCTCCAGCCAGCGTAGCCAAGGAAGGGCACAAGCACAGTCCGGGGGGGCTGCGCTGAGCCCCCCAACCTGCCCTTGCAGGTAAATGCACCCCCAGGACATCTCTGCCAAAGACTGGTGTGGGGTGAGCACCAGGCTCCCAGCTGGGCTCAGCCAAACGTTGACAGATGCTGCAGCACCCAGGTCCTGCAGGCAGCCAGGGGGTCTAAAAAGTATTTGAAATTTTGGTGTTTTCTCCTCTTGAATGGTACCATTTGCCCTCCCAAAGAGCCTTGCTGGAAGGGGATGCTACCCAGGTTTTGGGTCAGTCGGTGCCACACAGAGATCAGCCCCAAACAGTACTGGGAGGGATTCACATACCCAAAGGGTTCCCAGGGAGAAACACCATAATAAAAGGAAAATAATCCTTTCTTCTGGACAGCAAGAGCCTGGTCCAGGCTGCAGAAAGGCATTAGCAAATGTCACTTGACTTACCAAGCTGGTGTCCCTGAGCCCATACCTTGGAGGGATGCAAATGCCCATAAACCACCTGAAAAAGGGGGAAAAATATAAAACAGCCCAATTCTACATAGAGCAGAAATTAATTTGCAAAGTTCACAGCCTGGACATCGCAGCCTTTTCCCTGAAAAATAGCCAGAGCCAGTTGATGGCTCCCATGGGCCTGCTCCTGCCCAAGGGCCCTGCTCTTCAGCTCTCTGCACCGTGGGCTTGGTGGGTATTTTGGGACTGATTGGGACAGATGTGGGCCCTTTGGTGTTGCCTCACCAGTATCTCCTGGTGCCAAGATGCTTCCCCAGAGAGAGGTGGAGGGGATTTGGTTTATATTTGATGGTATCTGGACCCTTCAAGGAGATCCTGCCTGTGGTGCCACCCTCCTCATCGTCACAACCAAGGGATGAAGGCAGGGAATGGGCTTGCCCCACCCCGCTGGCCCTCATTCGGAAGAGACTGCAGCACCGAGGCTGCCATTAGCCAGGGAGAGCCCAGTCCAGCCGCAAAGCTAACGAGTATCCACGTTTATTACCGGCATTAATTACATTTTGCAATTTCAGAAAGGAAATATTTCCCATGAGTACTTTTCGGCCAGACATTCTTCCAGGCCCACAGCTTGTTTCATCCATGTGTCTGCGCTGGATTATCACTAAGGGGAAACACGGGCACGGCTGCAAGCCGGGCGGTCAGCCACCAACCTCCTGGCCTCACTGGAAAGGCTGTGGGGAGGTGGCGGCAGCGCCGGGAGAGGGATGCAAAGCACTTGTAGTCCCGGTGCCACCTCGCTGCAGTTTTACGGAGGGATGAGCATGTGGCAGGAGGAAAACCTCATTGCAGGAGAGCATTTCACACTCCCTGCTTCACCTTGGCTGCTCAGCCACGGCCAATACCTCCAAAAGTGAGGTGGGTACTGGTCTCTTCTATCAAGTAACTAGGATGAGAGAAAGTGGCCTCAAGTCGCACCAGGGGAGGTTTAGATTGGATATTAGAGAAAATTTCTTTACTGAAAGGGTTGTCAGGCATTGGAACAGGCTGCCCAGGGAAGTGGAGGAGTCACCATCCCTGGAGGTGTTCAAAAAATGTGTAGACAAGGCACCTCAGGACATGGTTTAGTGGGCATGGTGGTGTTGGGTTGACGGTTGGACTTGATGATCTTAGAGGTCTTTTCCAAACTTAATGATTTGATTTTATTTGAAACCTATCTTGGACACAATGGGCCAATGTGATAAGCCCTTCACGTGAAAGGGTTTACTTGCTTTAAATCTCTCCGGAATCCACTTGATCCAATCCTACCTCCTGAGTCACCACCAAAACCAGAGCACAGCCAGAAATCTCACCCCCTCCCTCCTCATACCAAGGGTCAGCTCATGTCTGCGACCTCTGCACAAGGCATCTTCAGGGGAAGCATTGCCCCAAAGCCCAGATCCAAGAGCCAGAGGATTTTCCCAGCCTCCTCCTGCAGGGACCCGAGCACTGGCAGCAGGGACTGAGGATGCTCTTGGCCATCAGCATCCTCAGGGAAACCCGGAGGCAGCTCTGACAAGGCATGGATGGGCAGATTGCACCCATGTCCCACATTTCCCTAGATAATAAACCTGCAGGTTGCTTCTCTGTGCAATCACTGGGGATGCTGGGCTCCCCTGCTGCAGCCTTTCCCCAGCAGCAGGACGTGGGTTTCCTGCTCGCTGTAGTTTTCAAAGCTATTTACTGATTTCAGGCAAATTTGGAAAATATTTGGAGGTTTTAACCTCCAAGAAGCTGGTTTGGAAATGTCAAAATGTTCTGGAGTTCCCAAAATGAAGTGCCTCAGAAATACCCAGCCTCTGATCTTGAAGCTTTTTCAGAAATGGTGGAGTTTGACTTTTTATTTGGAAATGTCTGCTTTTTTTTTTTTTTTAAGTTTTAGAAAGGGGCTAATTGATCTGCAAACACAAACTTTGCATTTCTTGTCAGACTGACTATTCTGGGATGATCTAAAACCAGAATGTTTGAGGGATTTTTTTTTAAATCAGGTTGTTTCAGTTTAAGCTGAATTGATTTTTTCCCCCTTCCCTCCCCCTTATATTTTCCAGATCCACCACTAAATGAAAAATCCCTCTTTTAACCCTGCAGCACACAGCCTTCCCAGGCCATTCCATGCGCTCAGATACAAGACAAAACCAAACCTGAGCCAAACAAGCTTCCCACGATGCTCCCTGCAAACCCAGCCACAAATAACCAACCGCGTCTCTGCCAAATTCATGCACCAGCATCAATTTGCAGCTAAATCCACACACAAGCATTGTTACCATCAACTGGGCAGCAGCCAGACATTCCTCGAGCTGCCTCTGGGAAGCCGGAGCATCACCCTGGATCTGCTACTGCCTTTGAGATGCATCTGCCCCGATTTATTACTGCAAATTTCTCAGACTTGGGGCATCACTGCCTGAGCCTGCTCCCACCTCAGAGCTGACACACCGACTTAGTGATCCAGCTAAAACGAAGCATCCAAAAGCCAGAGCTCGGATGCTGCGGCTTGGATGACCTATAACCATAGAAAGAGAAAAAAAATGCAATGACCACAAACTATTTGCATTTCAAAATTGGAACGTTTACTTCCTTTGGTATTTTTGCGAGAGTGCTGAAGGCAGCGTGGGCGATGCTGGTGGCCAAGGGCCACTGAGGCTTTGAGTGGCTTGTGTGAAAACACTTTTTGCCACAGAGACTTCACTTGGGTTTTTTCGTGACATGCAGTAGCTTAAACAACTGCATTTGGATGGTATCAGTGGAAGGGCCTCTGTATTTCTGTATTTCGCTCCCAGCACACAGGATTTTTGCATTGTTGGCCTCAGCTGACGCCACATGGAGTGGCACAAGGTGGGGTCACCCTGCTTGACCACGTGCCCTTCAAGTGACCCCAAAAATCTATCCTACGTGAGAACAAATCTCAAACATAAATTTACACAAATAGAGCATTTCCAGATATTTGAGAGCTCTAAAGCCCACACACAGGTGTGAGCTGCAAGGGTACACTGGGAAATCATGGTTCAGCCTGTGCCAGGAGCACCACATCCCTCCATGGTGGGGAGGTTCTGGAGACGAGCAGGTTTCTCAGATGATATTGGCGTAGCAAGCCCCTTGGGGAAGGAATAAGAGAGGCCAGAGGGCTGCAGGGATGGGGAGCTGCCCACTTTGTGGGTCAATCCCCCAAAGTTGTGGGGTGAGCCTTAGACTGAGCTGGGGTCACACCCAGGAGTCTAGCTCCAGCCCCAAAACCTCACATTAGCTGCTGAAAGCATCTCTCCAGCCCTGGGGCAGCAGCTCTGCTCCCTCCTCACCCTGCTGCAGAGGGCTCAGAAGCACCAGGTCCCTCCTGTGCCTGTGTGTCCCCAGGGAGAGGACACGGACCCGTCAGGTCAGCGAGCTGGGTCCATCCCAGCATTCGGGATCAAACTCCCCAAACCTCACCCTTTCCCGTCCCCGCTACGCCTCCCAAGAAGCCATGGCAGCACCTGTGGAGGATTAGAGCCCTCCTAATTTCCAGTCTCTATTTATTCCTGTCCACTTTTAGTCTCATTTGTTCTGGTGCCAACATTGTCTTTCAGCTTAAAATAACTCTTCCCCTTTCCTGGTGCTCCCCCTCTGAGGTACCAGCAAATGCCTCCTCTCCCAGCCTTGGTCTCGCACACCTGAACCACACACATCAGGAGAGGGGATTTTCCTTTCCTCAGACAAGGATCTAAGAAAACACAGTAGCAGCAGCTGCAACCGTGCAGAGCTGGCCGGGCTGAGCAAGCCCCAGCCACGTGGAGCTCAAAACCTGTTGAAAGCACCAGCCAGGGTCAGATTCAGCAACCGATGGTGCTCGGGTGAAGCCACTCTGCCACTGCAGGGACCTTGATGTGCTCCATCGCCCACTTGTCTCTGTTCAAATGGGGTGAGATTTTGGAAGTGCGCAGTCAGCTCACCAGGAAACGTGATATTGGAACCCTCCCCAAAAAAGCAGCGGTGGGAGGTCAGCCTGTATCAACCATCGGGCTTTCCTCTGGGCACAGGGCAGAGGACCAGGACCCCCACAGCAGCTGGTGGGAAGGTGGTGATTCAGCTGGAGATTCCTGCCTGCACACGAGGAGCTGGTAGGACTGGGGTGGGTTGAGGGCAAGGAGCAGGGACCAGGGACAGAGGCAGGGATGAGGGATGGAGGAGGACCTTGCAGAAGGGCTAAGGCAGGGAGGTGGTCCGAGGCTGGCTACTGTCCACCCCGTGGCATGGCAGGAGCACATTCTGCATCTCAGAGCCAAACATCCCAGCACAGGGTCCAGGCTGCACCCAAATGACCAAGGCTGGGAACTAAGGAGCAAGGACTAAGCCTTGGGCCCAAACGGTCCTGGGAAAGGCAGAAGCGAGAGGCAAGGCCAGGAAAGAGCATCCTGCGACCCCCAAAAAAGTGAGCAGTGAGGATCAACAACCGAGACTCCTTTTTACACCGAATTTCAGGGAGCTGGTCTCATCAGCTTGCTCGGTGCACAGACCACAGCCATGGACAGGTTGTTGCTTCATTTTTGCTTTTTTTTTTTCTCTCCCCCCCGCCAAAAGTCAGCCCAAATCCTGCAGCATGCCTGCCAAAATCCACGTTCACAACAGAAATGGTGGCTCAGACTCTGCCACTGGGGTCCATGCCCTCCAACCAGGGGGCAAAGGAAGGCAGCATTGCTAAGACAGGAGCATAAATCAGAATATTGATTTAAACATAAGTATTGATTTAACCCCTTCTGCTGCTTCGCTGCATTCCCCACGTGCTCGTCCAAATGACAGAGAACATCACTTTAGACAAAGTCCATGGTCGCTCTCAGTGCAAGTCCTCGGTCCCCAAAACCCATGGGTTCCTGTGTGCTCAGGGACAGTTGGTGTGTCCCCAGCTGCTCCCCCGCCAGCATACACAGAGGGCACCTGCCAGCCTCAGAGGTAGTGCTGGGCACAACTGGGAGCAGGATTTGGTCCTGGGAATCAGACAGGGCGGCAGGTAGGGGTGGCAGAATCAGGATGGCGCTGAGAGCAAGAGTGCCCAGCAACATCACCTTACCTGGGGTCATCAGTGCTGCCAGTGCCAGGTTACACTTCTCTGAGGGTTTGCTTCTCACCATAGCAAACAAAATCAGGTTCTGAGGGTATTATCACATTTTTTTTTTTATATATATATATCTATCTATCTCCCAGCAGCTCCAGGAGGACCCCGCTGGCTGCACGCATTGCACAGAGGAAAGCTGGTGGCCGCAATGCACCCAGAGATGCTGCCTTACCTTAAACTCACCCAGAAAAATCCCTCCAGCACGTCTGGGGCTGCAGCCTCTCTGTCTCGAAGAGGTGCGCGCAGGGCAGAGGTGCTTTGGGGAGCTCTCCTGCCTAGACGGAGCGGGGAGCCAGAGGGAGATCAGGGCTGGGGTGCAGTAAGCTATCTCCCCAAACCCAGCCCAGCTTGAAAGCCCAGCAAGAACTAACATTAACAAACAGTCAGTGTGTTTATATCCCACCTTCCTGCTGAAGTAGCAAAGGGGGGGGGGTATTTTTGGCATATTTTTTCACTGCTGGAGACATCGGTGAAGGCCAGGAATGGCACAGAGCTGTCAGGAAAGCCCAGAGACAACTGTCCCAGGCATGGGGCAATGCAGTGAGAGATGCGGGAAGCTGCTCTGAGCCCATTTACACAGGGATTGGGTTTAGCCTGCAGGACATGGGGCACGTCCCTGTCTTTGAAAACCCTGGGGATTAAAAGCAGCATGGACTAGGATAGCCCGTCCAAGCCACCTCCTATTCCAGCCCCGTGCTGCTCCCCTTCACCCCGTGCAGCAATGGAGCAGAAGAGCTGCCCTGAGCCCTTGCCCACCAGGTGCTTCACCCCTTCCCACCCGTCCTGCCCATGCAGTGACATGGCCATCACGTGGACACCGGCAGCGATGTTCCGGCATCATCGGGCACCTCTTCCAGCCCACACCCACTGCCTTTCAGCAGGGCTTAATGCTAACGGTGAGTTAAAACAGAAACGAAGAAGAAAGCACAAAGCAGCATTGCTCATTCCCCACTTGCCATCATGCCACAGAGCTTGGCCACGTTACACCAATTCACTGCTGGTTTTAAGATAATTTAAACCGCCCCCCCCCCCCCCGCCCTTGCCCCAGCAAGCAACCTCCTCGCCCAAGGTTTTGGATCTTCTTTGTGCCCCCTGTGAGCCCAGGCTGAAATCCCTGGTCTGTGGTGGCACATCCTGATGTCCTCTGCGGCAAGGACTTATTTTCCTTACAAGATCAGCAAGATCAGCAAGGAGAGCACATGAGTTCTTGCAAGCGCTCGCAGGCTGATGGCTTTGGCAGATAGCTGGGTCTTCTCTTTCAAGCATATGAGTAAAATACAGAGCACGAGTGACAGGAAAGTCCAGGTTTGATTTGGGCAGAAGCTCGGATTGCTATCAGCCAAGAGGAAAACAGGTAAAACCAGGACCTCGGTAGGTCAGGAGCTACTGGCCAAACCCCAAACCAGGTGTGCTAATTCCAATGGCCCCACCACAGCAGGGAGTGTGGCTGGTAACACCATCTTTTCACAGGGCTTGTCTATAAAACATAAGAATTAAGCCCAGAAAGCAGGTGGGGAGGTGGGTAGGTGAGGAGAGCCCTTCTTCCACACTAGCCCCCTGTCTGTGGTCTCCCATCTCCCCCAGCCTTTGCTGCTGCTAATTCCCAGTGCATCACCTGAGGATGGGGACACCTGCACATTTCTTGTCTAGCACAGGTAGTTTAGAGGAATGCACTCCACCTGAGAAGTGGTTTATCCCCACAAACATGCTACAGCTGTGAGGAGAAGGTGCCATGGGCTCTACTTGGCATCAAGAGCCTGAATTCAGCCCTACCCTAGGGGAACCATTCAGACCCAGCGCTTTCTCTGGGCCTCTTTATTTTAGCCCCATCTGGACAGATTAAATTAAGAACATCCACATTAATTTGCTGTGCACGTGAAGGGGCTGAGGATTTCTCCTCCAGCTGAGGGCAGGAGTCCCGTGGCTTCCCCAAGCCCAGCACTGGTTCCCAGCCTTGCTGGCATGTCCACCTCCTCCTCCCCACTGCTGAGCAGATAACAGGGCAATTGCAATAATGAGCCTCTGCCCTTCCAGCCCTGCTCAGAGCATTTAACGAAGCCAGGCGCTAATGAACTCGGCTTCACGGCACCTTGGAGATGGGTTATTACCATTTCAGGTGGAGGGGAAACCCAGGTGGGAGCAGGTGGAGTGGCTGACCCTGGTCACAAGGTACCTCAGGCTGGATGCAGGAGCCAGAGCTCCCTGCCTGGAGCAGAGAAAGGATGGCAGGCAGACGTGAGGGCGACCACAGCTCTCTCATGTGGTGCCTGTGGCTGGAGAGACAGGTTTGCCCACGTCTGGGAGGATAGGAGGGACTCTCCGCCCATCCTGGTCCCAAATCAGCCCCAAGCAGCTTCGAGGCAGCTGTGTCTCTGTGGCCGGAGCTCCTGACCCCCGGCACCGCTGTCCTCCTCTGCATCCTGCCCCCCAAGTTTTGCAAGACCCCAAACGAGGCGATCGAGGCACAGAGCAGGAGGACTCATGGGTCCCCTTGCAAACAAGCTTCCTTGGTTTTGTGACTCACCAGCCCAACCTCCTCAGTGTCACTCGTGACTCCGTTTCATTTTGCTGGAGCAGCATTGCACCACCCCTTAACAATGAAGAAGACAACGGTCTGGCAGCATGTCCCACCCCAAAGGAACAGCCCAACCCCAGCTGCAGACATGTGCCCGACCCCTCTCTCCACAGCATTTTTGGACCAGCCTCCATGTTCTCGTGCAATGAGCATCCTCTTGCAGACAACAGGTCCCATTGCAGTGGCTGCTCCTGTGTTCCTGCCAGCGGGGTCACGGTGGCTCTCTCCAGATCTGCCTGCAAGGGTGAGGATAGCTGATAAATCACAAGGATGCAGCCTCCGTGTCGCATGCTCTTACAACACACACGTCCTCACATGCACGTTGACGGCATGCTAAAAATATTCTTCACTTTTTCACCGATTAAAATTTTCCAGGAGAGTCGGAACCACAGCCCATACCCTATCTGTAAAGCCAGAGGTTTCCCCTCACCTCCCCCAGCCCTGCCAGGAAAACAGAGAATACTGAACAACATTTCTGGTACTTTGGGCTGGGTTTTTTTCGGTCATTTTAAAAGCCTGGCTAAAATATCACCTTTTTTCAATAGTTCATTTTGTGATGGCCGGCACCTTCTTGGAGCCAAACTCAGCACTGCCGCACCCTGCCTTGCTCTCATGCACCCACCAGAGAAGGCTGTAGGTGACCTGGGATGCTCCCACTCCCCACCCGAAGCCCCATTTTGATGGCTCGGAAAATTAAACAAAGAAAATACATTTTAAAATCAGCTCCCACCTGGTGTTAGGCAGCAGAGAGCTAACCCTGCCTTGGCGACAGCTCTGAATGACAATGGCCAGCCACGATTTTCTGGTTAAATCTTTCAGAGGTGCCTGTTGTGCCAGGTAAAGGAGAAATCTGAAGGATGCTCACAACCCCCTGGCCACTGGCCAGGCCCCTCCGTGCCATCGCTGGTGCTCATAGCAGCATTTTCTTTGCCCAGTTGGGCGCTCAGCCCCAGAGGAGGAGCAGGAGAGGCCACAGAAGATGTTTACACAACAAGAGGATCATCTCGACGAGACCGGAGCCTTTGCCAAACCCGGAGCTAAGCTGATACGAAGGAGATGCCATCAGCGTGTTTTTGCTAATTATCGCTAATAATTATTTGTGTGTAGTTGCTCATAGGAGCTCTGGTCCTAGCTCAGCCCCTGCTGCTCTTGCAGCCCTGTGCAAGTGGAACAAACAGGGGAGTCCTGCCCCAAAACCCTGCAGGAGAGAGGAGAGGGAGGGCGAGTGCGGTGCCTGGGCAATGCCCCGACCAAGGCAGTGAGCATGATGCATCCCCCTGTCCCCGTGCTGTCCTCTCCCCGCTCACACCAGTGATGGCCAGTTAGACCACATCTGTCCTCCTTTCGCTTTTCTGAGTGCGTTTGGTACCTCAGCCTCTTGTCAAAACCCAGATTCATCACAGCATGTCTATTAGCGGCTTCCTCCCCCCTCCCCGTGCGGGTTGTCTTTCTGCTGACATGGCAATCGTTTCCCTGTCAACATGCCTTGACAGCACCAGGATTTCTCACTTCAAAGCCTGGTGTGTCCCAGGGTCATTCCCAGCTCCTCCATTAACCCCTGGCCCTGCAGGATGGGGGTAGCCAGCCCTGATGGGTGCTCTGTTATCTCTTCCACCTCTGGTTAGCAAAAGCTGTCTCCTGTTTTTCTTCCCAGCGCTTGCCATACCTATGCAGAAGAGCGTTTAACCTGGAGGTAAGGGGTGTCAAGACTTTTCTTCTCCTTTCTTCTTATCTTCTCTGCTGAGAACAATGGAAGCAAGGTTTGCAGAGGGAGGTAATATCTTTTTTTAGACTGACTGAAATAATTAGAAGAAAAAACAGGCAGGCTGTTGGGTACATGAGCCCTCCAGCAGGCCTGAAATAGAAGCAGAAGTCTGCAAAGCTGAATACCAGTGGAGAACAATAGCTCTGAGCATGACTAGTTGCGTTAACCAGTTCTGCCACCAAAGACCATTCCCCAGCTGTTTCCCTTGGGCTAATGAACCGCATCACCCCTCTGCCAAAACCCGCTGTCCTGAGACTACCCCAGTGCCAGGAGCCGCCGCTGTGGCCGAGGGAGCCAGGCTGCCACGTGGACCTGAGCCCCCGGCGTTGCTCCACATGGGCTTCATGATGCCGGGAGTGCCAAGGTAGCATGCCTCACCTCTCTGCACCCTGTGCCCTGTCCTGCTGCTCCTGGGGCCCTACCCGACCCCAGCACCAGGGATACTGTCCCACCCTGGGCCCTGTCTGACCCCAGGGACCCTGCCTGACCCTGGGGATCTCTCTCACCCCAGGCACCCTGTCCCACCCCCGGGTACCCCGTCCCACCCCACGGTCCATGCCCCACCCTGCAGCCACCGTCTGACCCCAGGGACCCTGTTCATCCCACGGACCCCCTCCCTTGGGCTCAGTCCCACCCCCACCCCCCTTTCCCTCAGACCCAGCCCATCTCGGGGGGTCCCAGGCCCAGGCCCGCGGCGGGTGGGGCAGGGGCCGGGGCCGGGGCCGGGCCAGGCGGGGGGGGGCTGGGGCTGGCGGCGGGGGCATCTCCGCCTCCTCGCTCGCAGCGCCGGAGCCGCCGGAAACCCGGCGTTGCTTCTGCTGCTGCTGCTGCTGCTGCTGCTCCCTCTCCCTGAGAAGTTGGTGCGGAGGCGAGAGTCGCGGGGCCCGGCCCGGCTCGGCTCGGCTCGGCCCGGCTCGGCTCGGCTCGGCCCGGCATGCCCGCCCGCCCGCCGGGAGCCGAGCGGTGCAGCGGGGCGGTGGCGGAGCCCCTGAGGGGGCGGTGAGGAGCGACCGGCCCCGGCCCGCCATGGAGCAAGTGAGTCCCACCGGGACCGGACCGGACCGGACCGGACGGGGAGAGGAGGGGAAGCCCCGGGACGGGGGCTGTACGGGACCCCCGGGGCGGGACAGGAGCCCCTCGCTGCCGCTGCCGGCCGGGAACGGGGGCGGAGAACGGCACCGACCGCTTTGGGCTTTTTTTGGGTCTCCACCGGCGCTGGAACATCCCCGGCCCCGCTTCGCCCGGGTCCGGTAGCGGGAGGCGGCGGGGGCAGCACGGGGGTGGGGTGGGGGGCAGAAATGGAGAGCCAGAGGATGGGGGTCCCTCCTCCCAAGCCGCCCCACGTTGCCCTCCGCGCTCGCCTGGGTGCGTTGGAGCTGCCGGCCGGCGCTGGGACAGAGCATCCCCCGAGCTCTTCGGCTTTTAAACTTTCTGAGCGGCCGGGTGAGGCTGACGGGCAAACGTCGGAGCTGCTGGAGGACGAGTGCTGGCAGAGTCGGGCTTGTTCAAATGCCACGCTTGCTCAGGCCACCTTGTGCTGACTCTTGCTGGGGTGTTGTACTTCCGTACTGGAGCTGGGCCTGGGTCAGACCGCAAGCTTGGCCATGTCCACATACCTAGCAGCCTTCCCCAAGTCTGTCCTCCTCCTCCGTCTCTGCCCGGGACAGGTTTAACTCAGAGAAGGGCAGCAGTGCTTTTCTTTCACATGTAGGTTTTCATGTCCGTGAGATCACACCCCAATAATCCATCCCTGTGCAGATTGATTAAGATACCACAAATTTATTAGCAAGTTAAACAGGTTGTTTTCTCCCCTCATCTGGCCGCGCAATTATTCCTGCTTCCTTTCCTTAAATGAGGTTTTGCTGCTCGTGCACAAAGCAAGCTCCTGGTAGGGCGGACCGCCGGAGGACTTGTGATGCCGGTAGCTGTGGCTTGTCTCTCCCCACCCCCTTATTTCAGCTCCCAACATTTGGTGGCAAGAATGAAAGCTTTTTTTAAAACAGCGGGGAGATGGCAAAGCAGCCCAAGTTGGTAGCGACTGAAAGTTGTTATTATCCGCCGGCATCCATGAAATTAATCCACAGCAGAGAAACTGCTTCCAGCTGGCAGCCGCCGGCCAAAGGGGCTTCACACCCACCCTGGCATTGACTGACCGGCTCACTGGCCGCTCTTCGTTAACAATAAATGAATCCTCCAGTGATCGCTTGCGGGTGGGGGCATCAGATGCAGTTCCCCAAGTTTCACGTGGATCTGAGCAGTTTATTTCCAGTAAGATGGTTTTGCTCCTGCGGGTCAGGAAGAAGTGGAAGTGCTGACAGCCAGGCTCAGAAGATAATGTGGAAAGGGAGAAAAAGAGCGGAGGTCTGGAGATGCAGGTTGTCTCCTGGGAGGTGTTCATCCGTGCCCTGCTAGAGAAGAGTATGCGATAAATGAGCCACTTGCTTTAAGTGAAGTTACTGTAATTGGGCAAGAGACTTCTGTGCACTATATGTAGTTTGTAAAAGCACCACCGCGATTCAGCTGTTGGGGTTTTTTTGTGTTGGAAGACATGAAAAGTACGTGGGCTTGTGGGCCCTTAAAATACAGGGGCAGGGAAGGGGAGAAATAACCGTCTAATTGTTAAGTAAAAAGCTGTCCTGTCCCCCTAATTTGGCATCTCTGCTGAGCTGTGAAATGTGTGTCTAAACCAGGCTGGAAGAGTGAAACTCATGTTTCACTTCTAATGCCACTGTGATATAAATTGCAAAAATGACTCGTATGGATTGGTTTTGGGAGCGATGCCTTTGGCATGAGCCAGCAACGGGATAACTCAGTTCTTCCCTCATTTATGCTGGCTTGCTTGGCTGATGCCAGTGGGTTTCTTCTCATGGATTTACACCCGCATCAGGAATGAATCCAGGCCAAGAACACCCCGGAAAGCATATCTTAGTATTTCTTGCAAAAGGAATACCCACATAAAGCTGAATTAACAACAGCAACTCATCTCTTTGTGCTGTGCTCCGGTTTTAGTTGTAGAATCGCAGGCAGAGAGCGCAGGACAGACACAAAGCCCTGCTTTCGGTGCCCTGCCCTGGCCAACCTCCCCTTGCTGATTTGGTGCAGGGGTGGTATAAAAATAATCCGCAAAAATGTCAGGCACCATCTCCGAGACTTTTCTTGCTTTTGCAGGAACAAATGGTCAAGTTGCATCATCTAGTTTTTTATGCCCTTAACCTGCAGGCAAGGGATTAGGGCAGCTGCACCCCCATCTTGCGATGTGCTGTGTGCGTGCGAGGGGGGAGCTGCTGACCCAGAGTCCGGGCAGCTCAGCAGCCCCTGGCACCCGCAGAGAGCAGGATCGCACCGGCCACCCATCACATCTGTCTTGTATAGCGGGGACCGGAGGAGGCACCAGGCAGCTCAGGTTCAGGTGACTCCTGCGCAGTGCAGTGCTGGGGGCAGAGCCCTTTGCTCGTGGCTGCTGTCATCTGCTGAGACCAGCACTCTCCATCTCATCTCACCTTCCCTCTCCTGGGCCGCTCAGCTGGGGCAGGCGGGGGCTCGGTGACACGGATCCTCTCTGCGGATGCTCCCGGGTGCTGGCACAGCTGTGAAGTCCTGCCTGGTGTGGAGGGAACCCCATGCATGGCTCCCTCCAGCTGGGTGGCTCCAACCAGGGCTCCCGAGTGGCCTGGGGAGAGGGTGAGCTGCAAAGCCGGGGCAGGTGCCATCCCCAGAAGGCCGGAGAGCTGCTGAGCTCGGGGGGAGCAGGTAGCCGAGCAGGCAGTATGGGCTGCCAGACCAGCTCTGCCCTAGCTTTGCAGCTCTGCCTTGCGCAGAAGGGCAGACATGAGCCCCAACTCCAACGAAAAAGGTTACTGGGGCAGGTTGTTTTTTCAGAGGTAGATGTTAAGTGCTGTATCTTCACAGGGAGTACTTTTATTTTAAAACCAGAGGAGACAGGGTAGTTTTCATTGTGCAGAGCACCGGGAGAGGCCACGGATAGACCTATTTGCCATGTGGTTTCAGATAGCCTTTCTGCCAGGTGGGGAAAAAGAACAGCAAAAACTCATCTGTAAAGCAAAAAAAAAAAAACCTTAAGGAGTAGAAACATTTTGGCAGCTGTTGGTCTGGAGTCACTCGAATAAACTCTTCGTACAGCTACATCCATGCAAAACTGCTACAAGGGAGGTTAAAGTCCGTGCCTGATTATCTAAAAATGACATCAAAAGGGTGCTCAATCAGGAAACGAGCAGGTCTATATTTGTGCAGCAGTTGATGTTTGCTGAAGTCGCAGATCACAACTGAATACAACTTCCTGGCAACCTAAAAAGTCAAGTTAAAAAAAACCCCAGGCAGTACCCCTCGTTTCCCGGAAAACTTTTTCATGCTCTGTCATCCTGTATTGTGGCCGTTTCAAACGCGGCTCGGTACAATTGAAATAACTTCTACAAAGGGCGCCAAGGATGTTACAGGTTTCCGCCTGATTTTCTTTTATTTGAGGTTTATTTGAGTTTCTTGTTCCCAGTCTGCACCTGAGCCTACCTGCAAAGCCAAGCCTCTTCCCGACCTTTGCGGGGATCAGAATAAATGTGGGTACATGGGGTATTTAATCTGTTTTTCTTCTTTTTATGGGTGTGAGCTCCCTCTTTAGAGTAACAGCTCACCCTGATGGCAGCTGCTGTCCAAGGGCGCGTTCATTGGGAGTCTGGTGCATGAAAACAGATTTGTTAGCAAGGCTTTCCTCTGAATTTTTGGAGCTCATCTGTACGCACTCGCTCTGTCCTGGCCACAGGAGTGTCCAGCTCTGATTCCTTTCCATACATGTGGGATTTCCTCATGTTATGAAACATGATGTCTGAGCTCCAGCCGCCCCGGTTTGTTTTGTTTGGGGTTTTTTTCCTACGAGAAAAGGTTTCATTCAGCAGCTAGCGAGAGCCGTTTGGGGATGGTTGGGGCTCTGCCTTTGTTGTGCGTCCTCTTTTTGTGCAAATGTGCTGGCTTTCTGCAGCAGGATTGCTGGTATTACAGACAGGGATGTGGAGGAAACTGAGTCTGGGGGGGAGAGTAGGGTTCCTGGGTGGAGGCTGGAGGATTTGGGGTTGGCCTCTCCGAGTTGTTTGTGTAAGGGGATTTGGCTCAGTGAGGGATTCCCCTCGCCTTGCTCTCGGGAAAGAGGCTTACTGAGGGGTCCATGGGGTGTTGGGAGCAGCAGGGCACTCCAAGGGAGGGGAAACAGGGATCCTGGCTTTGCAAAGGCTCTTCCAGTGCACCGGAGAGGAGGAAAATTCTCATCTGTAACCAAGTCTGCTGGTGAAGGCAGTCAGCTAATAAGCCTGACTGCCCCCGCTCCCCGTCTTAGGTTTCCTGTCTCCGTTTGACGAGAATATTGATATTGGATATTTCTGATGGTTTTTTCAAAGCAGGGAAGTTATGCATCTCCTGGTTTTTACCAGGCCTGGAAAGCCAGCAGCCTCCCAGTGCAGGATGCTGGGGCTCCCCATGCTGCTGTGGGTGGGCAAGAGCAGGCTGTGACAAACAGCAAGGACCTAAAGGCAGGACAAAAAAAACCCCACCCGCTCTTGGTGCTGTCTTCTCTGCCGGTCCTTCTCTCTGCCTACAAACCACACAGGAGCCTGCTGGGAACATTTTAGTGCGGTTATGATGAAATCCTGGCCCTCGTGCTGTGGATTTGCCCATGGGAGTTGGTTTGGGGGCAATGACCAAACATAGAGACCTAGAGGAGAAGCTTGCAGAAGTGGCCAGGGGCTAAAATATGAGTGTTGCTACTGATGCCAGGAGGATCCGTCCCACTGGGACTCATTGGAAAGCATAAGGAGCAAAGTGGAGAGGAGGGTGCTTGTTTTCAAGGAGCACTTGGTGCACAAGCGAGCAGGGAGTACCTCCACAGAGAGGAGGAGGTGGACTTGCTGCCATTCCAGCAGTGTCCCTAGGGGTAGCCAGGGTCCATGCCCACTCCCTGGTTCTGTGGGAGCTGGTTGAGTTTTCCTCTGGAAGATGCCAGTCTTTTGCCTTGGGATGTGGTGGGGAGGGACCACGTTTGGTGGGTGCTGAGGTCTTCTCTGGGCAGGCTTTCTGACAACCCTCATTAAACGGATAGAAAGTGCTTTTGATGTAATTCCTTCTCCCTTCTGTCCTTGCAGGATACAAAGGAGGAGGTCTCAGAGAAACCAAAGTCTGCTCCGACCGCAGAGAAATACGGCTGGATTAAGAAAAGCAGTGGGGGACTCCTGGGATTGTGGAAGGATCGTTACATCCAGCTACGGAAAACACAGCTCGTGGTCTATGAGGATGAGGTATGGTCACAGCTAATGGCCGTGAATGAGGGGCAGGATCAGGCCCTTGGTGATGCACGTTCCTGCGTTTTTCACTCTTTCCTCCAGCCCATGCCTTTCAAAAGGGCTTCTCCAGCTATCTCCAGGAAGGGTAAATGCTATAAAGAAGAGACAGCAGCTGCATTTTAGAGTATATTATGTATTATAAATATTTTAGCCAGTAAATATTTTGACAGTGCCACTGCCAAAATAAAAAAATGGGGGCAGGACATCCTGTGAGAAGGCGAACGGAGTAAAGCTTTGGGCAGAAGCAGGATATGTGCTATGCCTTTTTGGTGTTTAAAGGATAAAACTGGATTGTAGCAGGCTGACTTCCCACCTGCCACTTGAGGGAAAGGCAGGCAACCCTGCAGCTGTTTGGCACCCCTCAAGCAGCTCAAACTGTTGCTAGTCAGACTCTTCAGGGTTTTGTTTAGGCACTGGTGGATGCAGGGTGAAATTGTGAGTGCTTGCTGTCCTCCTTAAGCAGGGACACAGTCCGGATTTGGCTCATCTTTTCCCTTTACTTGAGCCAGTACTGAGCAAAGGACCCCTGGGAGCCTTGTCCTGGACTTCCCTAGATAAATTGCATGCCTTAAGTTCATGGCCTCATTTAGAGCTGTTTCCAATGAAATGAGAAATAAGAGCCGAGCCAAATCTGTCCTGCATCTTCATGCGAGAAGGATGAGAAGTACATGGCTGGTTCTGCCGGGCTGCAAAGGTGGCTCTTGCCTGAGTCAGGCCCTCGGTTCCTGGGCTGGAGGGGGCTTCTGCAAGAGCAGAGTTTGCCCCAAAAGTTAGCAATTACGGTGCAGAGGACAAGCTACAACCAAGAGAGGTTTGAGATTAGGGGTGGGTAAGTCATAAGCCCTGCTGGTATATGGTGGCTAGAAGTTCATGTGTGCATCAGGGTGGAGGAGCATTTCTCATCGCCTGGTCTGCACGAGGACCACGTGCTTGTGCGGTGGTCTGACAGAAGGGGATCTGGGTCATTCGTGGGCATCAGGATGACATAAAACCAAAATCATGTAAAGCCTCTGTGCAGTGTATCAAGGGAAGAATGGGGAAATGTTTCAGCAGCTGCATTGCTGCAATGGTTTCAGGAACAACAGGACTGACAAATGAGTTTGGTTCTCTTTTTTTTAAAAACATACTATTGCCTAATAAAGAAGTTTTGTTATAAACGGTTTAGGTTAAAGGGTATTACCTCCTCCCATATGCTGAACCCTCCTGCTCTTCCTGAATCCCAAAGCTTTTTGGAGGCCTTTGTTCTTAGTTTTGAAACGTCATGAAGAGTGCGAGAGTAATGAAAGAAGTCAATGTCAGGTGATGAGCCACTTGGAAGGTAGGCAAAGCGGTGGGGCTTTCTCTTAGGCAGAGAGATGCAGCCTGGTCCTGCAAATGGTTGACTCCTGCAGGTTGCTTCCCAGTGCCCTGGACACCTGTTGACTCCAGATGAAGCTTCAGGAGCTCGCAGATTCAAAATCTATAAACATGACGTAGGTTTTTTTAAAGGGCATGCCTTTAAAAACAAGATATATGGAGGCTCTCATTACCACAAGGGAAAAGGAGGCTTTTAAAGTAAGATTAATATTCACAGATGTTCAGAAGAAGGAAAAGTCTCAATCATTTAAAGGGTTATTTTATTATCTCAACAAGGAAAATGGCATTTGTAACAACCAGGCATAACGTTTTCTGGTAGCTTGCGGATTGGGGTAACATCCTGTAATAAATTGTGTCTGTAAGCTACAGTAGCTACAAGGTCCCATTATTGTAAATAAGGGATCATGTTAATATCTATAGGCTATTAAACTGGCTTACAGTGAAGTCAAATATCTTAGGAGAGGAAATTGCTACAAAATTATCTGGTAGCACAATAGGATAGCATGCGATTGTGCAGACTTACTACAGGGGAACTAAAGGAAATGGCAATTTTCTGCACTCAGGAGGGGTCCTGTTGCCACAGAATTGAGGCAGTTCATGTTTATTACTGTATTTATCTTCCTTTAACGTGAGTTAGGGCAGTGTTGCTGTCTCCGTCTTACAATTGGAGAACTGAGTTTTTGAGATGAGGAGGGCCTTGCCCAATGTCAAAGGAGAGTCTGTGGTGCAGCGTGCTATGGTGGCTTTTATTTCTGGAGCTCCAGCTGCTGTTTTCCCCACTGTACCTTCTCCACATACCTGCCCTGCTTTGCGTGACCCTGGAGACACACACAGCATCCCAGACGATCCACAAGCTGAGACATTTTAAAATGGGATTGTTCAGTGCTTGCTGAATTGGGGTCCTAGAAAAAGAAAGGAGATAAAGCTTCAGGTAACAGAAATACAAGCATCTTTCCGTATGTATCCTAAGTTAGACCTAAATGGGTTAAATGGGAGGGAGGTCGGCTTCCATGTGGGAGGGCAGGTTTAGAGACTGAGTATTTCAACTGGTCTAAGCCCATCAGATTTCCAGGAACTGAGCTAGCTGTGCTTTTATCGTCCCTCCTGTGTTTCAGCCCTTCACGAAGAGGTGCTAATATTGCCTTTAGCAGTTGTTTCATATGCAGGCACACTTGTTTATGCAATTGCATGAGGCGGGCTGCACTTGTCGCTGAGGTTTGTGTGTGCAAAATAAGAGCAGAGGGGATGGCCAACACAAGATGCAGGCAATAATTTTGTACCGTGTCACCGGAAAGTACAGGCTGAGCAGAACGCAAATACTGTATTTATCATCATCAATAGCAATCTCCTGGAATGTGCTCCCAACCTGCCCACGGAGTGTGTTTCCCATATCGCGTCTGTTAGTCAGGCTTTTGGTTTGGTTTAAAGCGGAGCTACCTCCTGAAGACAAATTGCAAATGGTATTGTATTACCTGGAACAGATGGGGGGTGAAAGTCATCCCACCGGGCTTCAGGTTTCTTTCAGTGGATGTGAAATGAAGGGAGATGGATTTCTTGTTATCTGCTGTGCCTCTGTCTACAGGACCCCACAGCTGTACCCTCATGTAAACTAAGAACCAAGCGGGCAGGTTATTTCCTAACGGGTTTTCTTGTTTTCTTGTCTCTGCATATTCTTGCCAGAATAAAAATTAAGCCTTGCAAAACTACAGAGGGCATCTGAAGAACAGGCAATCCTATGCAGAGAGACTACACAGATCAGTATCATCACTCCATGGATTAGAGAGCATCAGGCTTGGGTTTGGGTTTTTTTTTTCCCTAAAGAGTGCAGCTAGTGGTTAGAGTTGGTTTTTTGTTGTTTTGGGGTTTTCTTAAGTGTATTATTTGACAGGGAAAAAACCTAATAGACAGAGGGTCTTCTAGAGACCAGAGGATCCACTCAGCATTTAACAGTGGTGCAGCTAACATCTGCATTTTGCCCCTGGTAAAGTGATAGCAATGTATACCCAAAAGTGATTTATTAAAATGCTTTGAGATCCTCAGATGGAGAAGTAAATTATTATTCCAGGCAGTCTAGACATTGTACACTGAATGCAGGGGCATAGCCCATGAATGTGTGTCAGTGCAGAGGTCTTCGCTGGAAATTATACCTTCATATAAATAAAAATTTCAGTGGGTCTTTTTCCCCCTTTGTATCAACTTTTTGTTAAGGAAATTGTTTGCCAAGTGTGATTCTTTGGTTAAGCGCGTGCATTACTATGTTTAGGTGTTCAGTAGTTTTCTTCTTAAGGGCCAAGCTTTCAGACACATACATGTTTAAGTTGCAACATCTGCTCCGTGAATAGCTAATGGAATTGGTTTTCTGCATTAAATCATGAATGCAGGGGGTTTCTGTACCAGAATTTTAAATGTCTTATTGATTGTCCCTTACAGCAAGCACAAAAGCAATTTAAAAAACAAGCCCTAAAGTCTGTAGAGGAAAAGAGAAAGGTGGCCTGAAGATAATTCCCTGCCTTGATCGGCAGCGAATGCAGGGCCGTGGGACAACCCTGCAAACTGTGTGCTGCCAGGAGGTGTGACCACTGTGTGCAGACTCAACCTTTGTGTCTCAGGACGATGTAAAAGGATTGCTTTAACTTCTTTGGGACACTAGAGACCAAATGGGGTGGGAGCTTGTCCAGAACACGTGTCTGAGATCTGTGTATGAGGGCAGGACTCTGGAAGTGACCTTGTCTCTGCGTGATGCTGAGTATCCTCCAGGTCCCAGGAGGTTGAAGGGACCTGGAGACCTGCGGCAGGGTCGGGTCTTCTGGTCTTTATCTTAGTGGTGCAGGGCAAACATAAAGGATCTCTTTGTGACCCAGGTAGGCTCACAGAGATGAGATGGCCGTGTGCAAAAGGTAAAAAAGAGAAAAAAGCCCCATTCTGGCACTCCCTGAACTCAGATGCTTTTCCTTTGCTCTCAGACATGAAGTTTTCTTATTTCTGTGGCTGCTTTCTTCCCTGCCTTCCCTGAAGACAATAACTTCCTTGAGAAGTTCAGTTCTCTGAGATGAAGGAGCCATAGCTTGCACAGTCAAGCCAGTGCCCCAGGGTCCTGCAAGTCCCTGTCCTTGCTGCCCTTGTTCCCTGGCCAGGCCATAGTCCCCAGAGCCTCCCCAGGGAGGAGAAGGGCAGCTGGAAGGCAAGAAGCAATGTCACGGCAAAACCTCAGCTCTCCACCCTGCCGAGTCCTTCTTGTCCCCCAGCTCAGTGCTTGGCTGCTCTTAGGAAGCAGAGGACAGCTTGCACAGGATCAAAGGGAAGGTTCCCCTCCAAGGGGCAGGAAGGATGGCGTGGACAAGGAGGGTGACACGGAGCCACTGGGCTATGCTGGGGACAGAGCTGCTCTCGAGAGTGGGGAGGGTGGGCAGGAGTCTTCGTGCTGGTCTCCAGTCGGAGCGCTGCCAAGCTGCCTACATCCTGAGCCCAGCAAACTTTCACGTCGGAGCTGGTAACCGCACCGGCCGTGCAGCAGTGCTGTGATGTGGGCGGTCGTCCACCAAAGGCCAGGATGAGATCACCCATCCCCGAGGCATGTATTCCTGACCTCACCCTTCTCTGTCATTTGTTGGCCGCTGAGGGGTTATTATTTCCATCCCTGTCCTTTTGCAGTGACATTGCGATACCAGGATTGCAGCAGGAGCCTTGTGCCTTCAAAGGGCTCCGTAACATCAGCAGGATTTTATCTGCTAGGTTTTAGGTTTGGGCAGGATTAATCTCCTCCTCCTAGTATACATTTTCGCAGTTCTCTGGTCACGTTCACCCATTCAGTGTTAAATGAAATAAACAGTAATGTAATTAAAATAATAAACCTAAATTAGATCCACACATCCCTTGGTGGCTGAGAACTTGCTCTGTGTATCAGCATTGGTTCTGCCAGGCCTCCATCCCCAGATAGGAGGGTTAAAAAAACCTAAACACAGCCTCAGCTCTGTACAGCAACTTAAATGTCAAGTGGTAAAGGGAGGAAATTCCCCGCAGCCCACTTCCCTCTGAACTCTCCATTGCCTGCCTCCAGCCACGCAGCAGCTTCCTGGCTACGACACATTTCCTCATCCCACACTCCCTCTCTGCTCAGGAATTGCTAAATACAAACTCATACGGGTATGAGGAGCTGCCTTGGGGATGGTCATGGCCAGCGGTTTTAATTCAGGATGGTAATAGAGAGGTTCATGAGGCGTGCTGACCATAGCTCTGCGATTCTCACTGCTTATTTGTGTAATGCTTAGCGAAAGGAAGCTTTGGTCTCTTCTGGACTACTGAGACACGAAGAATATTATCTGCCTGGTGTTATGCTGCGATTCCTATTAGGGATGGTGCTCCGCAGCTGAACTGAGCCACGCAGCACGTGTGGAATTTTAGTTATGTTACTGGGAGAAATGAGCCAAGATCGTGGCCGGCAGTCATCAGTGGAGATACACCAGAGATAAATATTCCCCACCGAGACGCTGGCCCTGACAGTTTTGCTGGCTGTACGGGACCATATTTCCAGTCCTAAGCATTTTGACAGCTCAGAGCGTGGCTGCAAGAGGAGCACGTCCCAGTCGCACGTGGCTCCCACTGACCTTGCTGAGGCTCAGCACAGTGACAGGGCTGGCCTCTTATCTCCTCTCTGCCTTGGGTTTCTGAGGGGCTGCTGGGACCGTTGTCATGCTTGCGTTGTCTTCCCCGTGAAAAAGCAGAATAACTCCCGCATTCATTGTGGTCGGAGGTAATGTCACCAAGCTACGGCGAAGCATGGGGAACGCTCTGAGATAATGCCAGGAAGGTTTATAAAAGTGCATCATGTTATTCTTCCTTCCTATGCCAGGACCGACAGCACATTCTCAGCCTGTGGCTGGGACCCGATGATGGGCAAAGACCTTCCCACCTTGTTTCTGGCTGCAGATCCCTGGATGAGGCCAAGAGAGATGGCAGAAGCTGGTGTTACTGTCCACAACATGTTATTTGCTCAGCCGCTGTGGACCACTAGCCACAAATTGGCCTGTAGCGTAAAGACTAGGGTGTTTTCTTAGTGAGATGGCAGCCTGATTTATAGGGGCTTGCTGTCTGCATGCAGGTTATTTTTAAGGCAGGAGAGCTTTTAGACAGATGCAAGGGGAAGACTTGCAGAGTTTGATGGTATATGATTGATTTCAGTGCCTCCTGTTCATAATAATGTTTCATTCCCTCTCTGCAGGATGAACAGAACTGCATAGAAACAGTGGAACTGGAGAGTTATGACAAGTGCCAGGAACTGCGTGCGCTACTAAAAAAGAAAAACCGTTTCATTTTAATCCGCTCCCCGGGTAAGAAGGTAGGATTGCCTTTCTCATCACCCTCAAGTCTGCTAACTCCAAAATGAGTTCCCAGGCAGCTGCGCCCAGAGCAGATGAAAGGCTCTGAGATTTAGCTCTTTGGCAGCTGGGAGAAATGACCTATAGCTGTGAATGGTCTACAGTGTGTAAGGAGGAACACTACTTCTAGACTTTCTTCTTGTCAGGGAAAAAGGGTCTTCCTGCGACTCAACTTTTTCCTCTTGATATTTTTCCTGCCTTATCATTTTCTTTCTTCCAGTACTCCCTGAGCAGTGGAGAATGACCGTTCCCTGTGGATTCCCCCATGTGCTCTGGGCGAGGAAGTGTCCCTGTCCCAGCTGTACATGCTGCAGCTTTGCCCAAGTTCCAGTGAAATCAATGATCCTAATCCATGTACTGAGACAGTTGCTGGAGTTGGAACTGTTGATCTGAGAAACTCCAGTGCAAAGTTACTGGCAGCCAAACAGTTCCTAGGAGAAAAGATTTAATTTGCAGAATTCCTGAAACTCTACATCTTTAGCTTCCTGCACAGCATCTGCTTAGATCCAGAACCTAACAACCAGGCTGGTGTTGCAAAGAAGCTATACATCCATCTGAGCACTGCCTGTATGCTTGCCTTACTTCCTATGTAGGTTCATCATCACTACACATCTTTGGAAGTTCTTAGCTCCTACTTACATGCTACCCATTTCAGCATCTTTATGGGCTGGGATGCTTCTGTTGTTGCTTTGAGGCATGACACTTTGACTTACTTCTAATTTCAATGTGATTTTATTGGCCTAAGAGGTCTTACTAAATCTCCCCATGCAAATCTGAGAGGGACAGAACATATTTATTTCCATAAGAATGTGAACAGGCAAAAATACCAACTTGCCTGCATTCCCCCATCTCCATTTTGTTTAAATAAATGGAGATTGTTTAGGCCTTGTTGTCATTGTTGCTTATTCTTTCACTCCAGTCACTTAGTGTTTATTGGTATAATAAGACTCCAGCTGAGTTCAGAGCATCATTGTGCTAAACTTCATTCAAAACAACAAAACAAGGATTGTCGTTCCCCAAAACACTCACATGGACCAGGGTGGGGGTGGAGAGAGAAGGTGAATGATATTTGTTTTGCAAGTAGGCGCAGTCTGTATCGGGGAGAAAAGTGATGTTAAACATCATGCACCAAAGTGATGATAGCCTGGAAATTTGCACCCTGGGCTAATGAGCTCCTGCCCCACACCAGATTCTGGAGCAATGAGTCTCCCCAGTCAAAGTGGAGGTTTAGCGTTTGCTTTGTAACTTGATTAATCAGAAATAATGTCAATTTTAGATCAAAAGTGACTAATCCTGGCAGGCTTGGTGTGTTTTCTAGAGGGTGGCTCAATAACTACAAGTGCACACCTATTCCCAGGGAGGCGAATAAAAGCCTGAGTGCTCAGAGATGGGTGGCACAGTAGGAATTATTATTATCTGCAAGTAAGTTACTTAGAAGTGTGTAATAGCTGCAGATGTCTCTGCACTGCTGCATGAATCAACACAGGGTGTGAGACCTGTTCCTAAACCTTTCATTTCTTGCTAGGAGAACGATATGCCCAAACTGTGTCCCAGAAGGGTAACTTCATCCTTTTGGCATGCTGGCAAGTTTACAGCTCCCCTGTTTTTCATGCCACTGATTAAATGGAGACCTAGATAGAGGCTACTTTTTATAAGGCTCTTTTGGTGAAAGGAAAGGCTTTTATAAATGAAAAGTTCCCTGTTTGTAGCTCCCCTCCCACCCTCCTTTTGGCTGGGAATCTGGTGAGGGTGTTGACACACAACATACTTTGGCAGATGTTAGAACAGGCTTCAATTAGGAAGCCAATATACACAACTGTCCTTCTTCTGTTTTGAAATTGCAGCTGTGGCGATATATATCAGCTAAACATTTTCCATTTGGGAGGCTTGCTGCCATCCACAGTTTAAAATCACCCTGTGAGCTGCCTTACCAAGCCTTGCCAGATCTTGCTAGGGTTTTTTTGCCCCCTCTCCTGAGCACAATGCTGAGGAATGCAGAAAGCCAGTGAGTTTGTGGGACTTATGAACAAGCTAGGAAAGGCCATTTCTGTTGCAGTGCACAAATAGGAGTTTCCCTGTTGAAAACAGGGAGCCCAGTTTAGCTGTAGGGTAATCCTGGTTTAAATCTTGGATGGGATATTCTTGAAGAGCAGAGGGCATGAATCAGTCAGTTAAAACTAATCTGCGACTAGAGTTGCACCCAAATAACTAAGTTGCCTTGCTAAACACTGGTCTTTGATGGATGTAGCCCAGATTCTGCTTGCCCTGTTCACAAGGATGACATTTTTGTTAAGCTGTGACAATATGAGCATGTCACATGCCTGCACTGGTGTGGAGCTGAAACGAAGTGCTGCTGGAAGTGTGCAAAAGACCCCTTCTGCTTAGAAATCTCAAATGCTTCATTCCACCTGCAGCAATTAAATGAAAACTGTTGGATGCAGAGAGCTGAGCGTGTAAGAAAGGGCAGCAGACTTGGCCCAGAGACTTTAAAACATACTCACGATGCAAAAAGCAGTGTAAATGATGCTTGGTGTAAACTGCCTAGAGACTACAGAGATTGGCACAAGTCTGGTATTCAGTGGGTCTGAAAGCCTTCAGCTGCAGAGAAGTCTTAAGAATGGGAAGAAAGAGGGTGGTAGTAAGGGAAAGAGGCCATGAGCAAGCACTGCAGCTCCCCGCACATCCTTTCGTAGCACGGCCAGCCACAAAGTCTGCACCTGTGGTCAGGGGTGGAAACTTCCATTGCTTATTTTTCCTTAGTCGACTTTGGAGGTACCTGCAGCCGCTTGCACCAGGGGCCCTGCCTGGAAACTGCAATAGATTGCAGTGAGGCACCTTTGCCCTGTGCATGGAGGAGTCTGCTCCTGCGGTCTGCCAGTTTGGCAGAGATGCTGCATTATTCCCGGGGTTGAGGTAGCTCTTGGTTCAGCTACAGAAAACCGCAAGAATCCCCTAACTGACAGTCCCTTGGCTTCCACTTTTCCCTCCATGATCTAACCTGACAAAGGCATGTAGAAGAAGGCAGGAGATGACCTCATGTCTGGCAGATAGACTCTGGTGCACTCTTGGTAGTTTAAGATGTTACTGACCCAGCTCTGCTCTGGCTTCTGCTGGAGGTGACCAGCCCGTATGAAAAGTCAGCAGAAGGGAACACATTCCCACACCTAAACCAGCAGTTCACAGTGCAGTTTAGCAAAGCCCCACTGAACTGAAGTCAGTACCAGGCTTTACACTGAAACAGCTGAGGAGCAAGCACAGGTTTCTGTAGCCCACCTCTGTTGCAGATCAGCAGCATCTAGCGGAATTGCTCAGCAAAGAGCTAGTGTTGGTAAAGGTCTTAAACTGCAGCTATGCCGTTCTCCAGAGCTTGTCTGTTAAATCATTTAGTGCAGGTACAACAGACTGACCCCAGGAACACTTCTCTTTCCTGGAAAGCAGGGTCAGCATAGCCATAAGACTGTCACTGCTTGAAGAGACTGATGTCTCCAAGACATGAAGCAATCGAGGAGACTGTGGTCGCTGCTGTCACGGACAGTGACCCTTGTGTGAGCCTCTTGTTCCATGCCATCTAGCCAGTGATTCAGCAGGAGCTGACTGGCCGTGCTGTGCTCTGAGTTAACTGACAGTAAATTGCGTAGTCTGTATTCATGCCTTACAATGGTCACTATCACATTAGGTTTAGCCATGACAGCTTTTCCTGGCACACCAGCCTGTTGTTTATGGCATGACCCAGTCTCAGCTGGCTTAGCAAGAAGGAGAGCAAATGTGTTACCTTGCCTGCTGCCCTTATACTGGTGTCACAACTCTCTACCTTAAATTGCTGCTGGAGAACAGACCCTGCTTAACGTTTTGTGGGAAGTATCCATCTTCAGGTACATCCTTTGATATCTGTGAATACTCAAATGAGTAAAAATACAGACAAGATAAATTCATTTGTTGTTTGTAGAGGACCTGGGCGTCTCAGGCTAGCGTACAGAGCCCCAGTGGCAGGCAGGACTGAGACCAACTCCTCCAGCTCCTTTCTGCCTCTCCTCTGCAGCTGTCTGCTTTATAGAGAGCTTCCATCCCACTTTGGGTTAGCTTCCTCTCCCCAGTGCTGTGGCTGAGGATGCAAGCCAAAGATGAATGCAGACAGACAATGCAACAAATTGGCTGGCAGCATCCTGAGCACCAGCCTCAGAGCCCCAGCAGCCTGACTCTTCCTTGGTATCTGTGGGTATTGTTCTAAAAAGGAGAAAAACGTTTTCAAACAAAGATAACTGGGCATACTGGGAAGAACCTGCTGCGAGCCTCGAGGCTGCCCCTCTGTGTCACAGCCCCAGGGACTTGTGCAAGCAGGGAGCAGGGCTGCAGCAGCATGACTCTGGCATTGCCCATGCTGCCCCATTGCAGGGAGCGGGGTCCCATGCAGAGTGCTGCTTGTCCTCCCTCGCCCAGCCCTTCGGGCAACTGGAGGGCTCTTTCTGCTGCTGCCTTGGGAGCATCTTTCCACGAGTCCCTTTCCCTCACCATCCATTGGGCCTGTGTTTGGTGGCCCCAGTGGTTGGTCAGCATTACACTGTGAGGCAGAGGGTTGTGTGCAGGAGGGACATCTCAGCTTCTCA
The DNA here is from genome assembly GCF_026419915.1 of Harpia harpyja. Classification (NCBI taxonomy): domain Eukaryota; kingdom Metazoa; phylum Chordata; class Aves; order Accipitriformes; family Accipitridae; genus Harpia; species Harpia harpyja. Next base: position 18,897,714 of record NC_068953.1, on the reverse strand, counting down.
TTAATGATGAACCATCCCCCTGAGGCTTCATTCTGCCCTGCCGCAGGGTTGCTGACACCAGCGCTTAGTCACAGGCTTGGGAGCTTTATTTGGGTGCCGAGAATGAGGCACAGAAAGTGGCATTGGAAGAGGAAGCTTGAAGCGAGGCAGGAATCCTTCCCTTGAACAACATGTACGGAGATTTCTAAACCCTGGTGCAGGCTGCCAGGTCTTTGCCAGGCAGTGCAGCAGCTCAGCTGCTCACAAGTAGAGCTTTCTCATAAGCTTTTATAATCACAAAGCTTTGGGGCAAAATCGTTTCCAAACGAAAAAAGTTTTTAAGCACACACAAAAACAGACCTGCTTGGACTAAAACAAAATCTGGCTGTCGCTCTGTTTTGGAGCTTTGCGTTCCCTTAGGTTCCCTGCTTAGCGTGGCCCTTCTGCGCCCCAGACAAAGGGCTCTTTTTCCAGAGGGCTGTGGTTCAGGCCCTAACCTCTCCTCTGAGTTCTCAGGAAGACATGTGGTCCCGTCACCTTATGTGCAAACTAATTGAATAAATAATCTTTCCCCAAATTGCTTCTTAACTCCCTGCTTGCCACGCTGGTTGTGAAGGTCTGGCACTTTGTCACTGTGACGTGCAGATGTAAAACCATGGCATTGAAGCGAGGAATAAATGCAGAAGGGCAGGGCAGTCGATTTCTACCTAAACAGTAGGAGTGGGTGTAAGGAGATCAGGCTTTAGTTCTGCAGAATTTCTGATGGTACCTTCAGAAGTTGCTGAGACCCAAAACAGTTGCTGCTTTGTTGTGCCATAAATAAAACAGGGAGCTGCTAAGAGCATTCAACTGCCAGTCACCATTAGCTTTGTCACCCTCATTTTATATAGTCCCTGTTTTATATAGACCCTGCTGTGATTTCAGAATGTGAGGCCTCATTTACAAAAAGACTGGGACTACAATTGCTCGTGAAGGCAATGGGAAGGTGGAAAATACCTATAGGATGTTAAATACCCGAAAAGACTATTCCAAACAAGACCCCACTAGTATGTGTTTTGAATGAGCCTCTCTGTAGCTCACTTCCCCACCTGTAAGAGGTGGATAATTTCAGTTGCTCTGAAAAGTAATTTGTGAAGCCCCCAGATAATTGTATTGATAAGCAGCAAAGAAGAGATTGTCAGGGGAATCAGCAATTCTGTTTTCAGGACAGGGCTTGAGCAGAGTGCAATCAATAAGACATATTGACCCATGAGGATAAAACACACGATGGGATAGCTCAGTAAGAAGTGCCGCCCCTGTCATTAGGGATGGTACTGGGAGGAATATGCACAGCAGGCCGAGTTAGGACTGCCCCAGCAATGTTGGGATTGTCTAATTTTTAAGTTCTTGATTTTGCAACTTTGATGATGTTCTTTAGCACAAGAGTATTTCTGTGCAGTCCAGATTAGGGCACTGCATGGAGCTATTTGGATCCAAGCCAGTCTGCCATGGAGTCACCTGTAATGTGATGATGATATTTCTCTCACCTGAAGCGTATGCTAGGGCAAAGCTACATAACACTGGTGAGGTGCTCAGAGAACACAGCAGTGAAATAAGTAACACCTTACCTATTTTCCCTGCTGTGGTCAAGAAGAGAATCAAAACACTGAGCAAAGCCACGGGACTACCCTGGAGGAAGGGGAGAGCTGGCTAGCTGGAGGACAGGCCATACAATCACCCACTGCTCCCTCCTTATTTGTGTCCTGTGCTTCTTGCCAGCTCCCTCTTGTATGGCCGACTCTTCCCTTCTTGTTAGGATAGCTATTCAAACCTCAGAAAGTGTATGTCTGTAGCGTTCACTGCTGTATTTCTTCATTTGAAAACAGAAAAAATATGGTTAATTTTTTCCCATAGATTGCCCTTATGCCTCATCACGTCCGTGCTCAGCTGAATCGGGGTTAGTGCAGCCAAGGTCAGAGCCCCACATTCCCGTATCAGTTCTGTTCTGCAGAGCTGCAGGAACAGGGGAGCAGACAGAGCCCGCTGCATGCAGCCTTCCCGTTGCTTGCAGCCTGGGGGGAAGTTGGAAATAAAGTACTTTATTGCATCTGAACCAGCACAAAGTGACTTGGACTTTCAGTCTGACTCTATACACAATGTGACCATTTGCTGTACAAACAACTTGCTGCTGCTGTAGGAGCTATTCCAAGTGTTCTGCAGAAGGAAGAAACTCTTACTTTCTTACTACTTTAGTTACTAGTTGCAAAAATAAAACTGCAGCAACAAGCTGTTCAGCATAACAAAATCCTGTTCATGGGAGCTATGAAGTGAAGTATTTGCCAAAGCCCAAAGGAATCTGTAGTTTAAACACAGGCTGGAACTGAATGTTATACAGAAAATGAAGTGATACACAGAGAGCAGAGCGCTACCTCTCTTGTCCTGACAAGGAATGCTTAGGCGAAATTGTCTCTGCTCTTGCAGGTCCATGATATCAAATTTCAAGCTCCAACTTTGGAAGAAAAGGAATCGTGGATAAAAGCGCTTAATGAAGGGATCAATAGAGGCAAAAACAAAGTATTTGATGAGGTAAGAGAAACAGTTTTCAAAGTCTTGTATTTCTGTGTCAGTTCTCATCCACTGCTTTTTTAGCTAAAAGCAGAACTTGCCCGAGCCTCCCTGCATCCTGTCCTTCCTGCATGCCAGCCATGGTTGAAGGAAAGAGAAAGATGGTATTGAAGGAAAGAGAAAGATGGTATTCAAGGTAAACCAGGTTGCATCCCCGCAGGCTGGGAGCTTTTAGCCACGTCAGCTCCCAGCCCAAGAAGGTAGAACATGTAGACAGCCCTTTGCACCATCCTACTACATCTTGCTGCCTTTCCCTCTCTCCTGGCCAGGGTTAGATGCAGGGAGGCAGGGGCAGCTGGTTGAGCAGATGTTGTGATGGCGGGATGGTCTGTGCTGCTAAGAGCTAACATCTCATCAAGAGGCCCACAAGACACAAGAGCTCACCAAAGTCAGTGGGAGATGGTCTGGTGGCTTCAGTAGGTTTGGGATCAGCGAATGCAGGGGTGTTCCCCTTTCCTGATAGAAACAGCTGGTGCGGAGAAGCAGCTGCAGCACTGAGTTGTGTAGAGCTGGGGCTGCAGCCTGGAGAGCCTCATCTACCCCACACCACCATGATCCTCAGCACCAAGCAGCCTGGAAATGGAGGTATTTGGTTAGGACATAGCCCAGTCTTCAAGACTGGAAAAATCTAAAGTGACTCAGTCCACCAGCTATCCCGCCTGCAGTCTGGCGAGAAGTCTGGTGGAAAGTTACTCCATGGCACTGGCCAAACCTGCCTGCCTCTCAGCTGGCTCCAGCACACCTGCATTCCCAAATTCTTCTCCCATCCTGCTGCATAGAGGGAGGGATGAAAATTGCACATCCTAGAGCCTGACTAAACCTTGCTCCCTGTTAGCTTGTAAATCAGCCATGAACTAAACCAAAGAAGCAGTATCTATTCTGCAGTTGTTTCAGTAACTGAAAGGAAGTGCACAAAACCACCATCACAGGAATGACACAAGAAGAAATGGGCAGGGTAACGAGGGGACGAAGCAATTGGCAAGATCTGTTTAGCAAAGGAAACCAAAGCAATGAGTAAAAGTTTTGAGAAAAGGGCTAAGCGCTGCAGATACTTTGCTAGAGATGCGAACTGAGAGCTTGGGCTTTGCTTTTATTTAGCAGAGGGCAAAAGCAGGAGGAGAGGCTGGAACATGCTTCTTTTTGCCAAGGCAAATGGCACTCAGTGTCAGGGCTTTGCTGGTAGTGGGGTGTAGCAGTTCCTCAGGCCCTTGGACCAAGTGGGAAGCAGCACGTGGAATTAAAGGGACCAGCTGGGACCAGCAGCAGCCTTAGAAGATAAAGCCTAGCAGCAGAGAGCTTAGCAGCCCGGTCTGCTCTCATGTTTCAGCGGGTGGAAGATGTGATGTCGTACAATGCAATGCTGTCCAGCCCTTGCTGTAGGGACCCCACGCCGGCTCAGAGCTGCCTGGAGTAGCACGGCACATGGCTCTCCCGTGGGCAGTGAACTCTGCACAGCCCCTCAGCAGCACGGCAAGGTGGGATCTCAGGTCAACTCCCTGCCCTGTGGCCTGAGGTTATTGTCCTGAGGAGGACCTGGGTCCTCAGAGGGAGCCAGCCTCTAATTCTCATTCATTCCAGTAAGGATCAAACCTCAGATTTAAAGCGTTTCCGCACAGGCCAGGCACAAGCTAAAGGGTCAAGCCCCCAGCTGGCTTGGATTAGCTGTTCTCCGCTGAAAGAGCTGTAAAACCACTCTGCCATATCAGCCAGGGATTGGTACCCATTTTTTCCCTCTAAATCCCTATTTCACCTGCGCCAGCTTTCCTATTGTACAAACTTGTGGTACAAAGGCCAGCAAACCAAGGACACGCTGACATTTTACCATCTCCAGTCACTGGTGCTGCTCTCTGCATGGAGCAGACTCCAAGCCCTCAGCCACCACGGCATGGGTGGGTGGGCAGTCACAGAGCCAGCACAGAGGAATACCTGCCAGAGGGCTGGGACCTCCCTCCCCATGTGCGGGAGGCAGTGGATTTCTCATCTGATTCCAGGAAATAAATTTGTTAATGCAGCTAGAGTTGCAATTAATCCAGGTCACTGCTCACACCTTCTCTTCAGCATCCTGCAGTTATTAGAGCTGTAGAAGGGAAGGTCTGTAACAAAGCGCTGCTGATACAGTTCACAGTCAGGTCACGGTTATTAATGAGCTTTCACCTCTAAGATGGCAACAGCAATTTCGGCACTGTGCTCTGCCACATGCAGGAGCCAGTCCAAGCCCAGGCTGCAGCAAGGACAACAAAGCTGCCTTGTGTCCTTCCTTCCCTGCCCCTTAGGTAGAGGGGAGGTTAGCCATCACGAACCTCTGAAGGTTCGATGCTTTGCTTTTTTAGATAAACACAGCTCTATATAGGACAGATACCTTAAATATCCATCACGTACATGCAGGGCTTTGCAGGTGGGCTGTAACTAAGGTCTGAGGCAAAGACTGTAGTTGTGAAATATTCATCCAAATGCAGCATCCCTTCATGTGTGACAGTGAGAACTTTACAGACATATCCTGAGAAATTAATGACCCTCTTCCTTTTTTCTTTCCTTCCTCTTCCCCCTTTCAAAGGTAAAAGTAGACGAGAGCCTTTCCTTGGACCACGTAACTCGGGACAGAGTGAAAATGACCCACGGACGCAGGCCACCCACAAGAAGTCACCTGAAGGAGGTAAGTGCACCCACCCTGGGGTGAGCCATCTCCCCAGCTGGAATCACCAAGAGCTGCTCCTTCCACTTAGGTACAAAACCCCAGGTACAAACAGCCCAGAGAAAGCTGACAAGGGAAACAGCTTCCTCTGGGAAAGACTGTGACAGCACCTCTCTAACAAAGCTCCAGGTTCCCATAGATCTGTAGCTGCTGCAACACATTACAATATATTTAGCTTTCCATGACTCATGAGCTGCTTCACCGTCTGGAGCCATTGTAGTTTCACTTTAATCAGAAGAGACCGAAGCTCCTATATTTATTTTCTAAGAAGTGATGATTTTGTAGCCACAGTGGTCTGAAGGTAGAAGAACTGCATGGTCTGTGGGGAGAAGATGTATTTTTTATTAAGCTAACTGGAAAAAGCAGACAAGCTTTCAAGCTTACAAGCCCTTGCTTAGGTCTGAAACAGAATACATTATTCTCCCAGGCAGTTTTATGGACTAGCCTGTCTACTCTTAACTGATTTTCTGGATCTGTCACTTTAAAAAAAAAAAAAAAGAAAAGAAAGAAAAAGCACCACAAGATAAACCTGCAGTTCATTTCCGTGGAAGAGGTTCTTACTAATGTTTGATTCCTGTGATGTATGAAAAAGTTTCCACAGACAGACTGATATTTTAGCAGAGCATTAATCTCAACCAAGGAAGGTTTTTAAATCAAACCTTCTTTCTTCAAACTTCCAAGACTCTGACTTATGTGTCTGCACAGCACTCAGATGACCCTTGTGCAGAAAATGAGATGCCCCGAGACTTTTTACTTTGCATAGAAATGGAGGGAGAGTGTCTCTTCTATAGAAAAGCATGGGAATGAATCATACATTCCCATCCACTCCTCCAGAAAACTGCAGAAGAAAACATGACAAAAGTCACAGCAGCGATGAAGTGTGGATTCTCTGTTGCCTAATATGGGTTTGGTAAGGTAGGAAGCCCTTCCCTAGGCACTAAAAAGATCTTTCTCCCCTGCTCAGCTCACTATTTTCATGAGATGCCTCCAACAGTAATATCCGTAAGGCCTCTCACCTTCAGCCAAATTCAGGGGAGACTAGCTTACAAATTCAGACACAGGAATGAGGGGAAAGGGAGGGGATACAGCCTGCAGAAAGATGCGTATCACAGCTGCTGGCTGCAGTATCGTGAAGGAAATGGGATGAACAATGATTTTCAGTGCCAAAGCAGGCCAGGTGAGGACGGGTCAGGATGCAGCTTGCCTCTGCCTCTCTGATGGGCTGGAAAGGCAAAGAGAGACTTTAACTAAATTTTCTGCACTGCAGGAGTCTGGCCCTGGCTGCAGCTATGCCTTAGTGTGGTTTTGGGTTCCATCACACAGGAACTGTCACCGCATTACTCCCTCTGGGGCACTGAGCTTACACGCTGCAATGTCTTTACTAAGTCCATCCTTTTTAGGAAACCCCCCCTACTAGAGTGCTTTGCACACAGCCTGTGGTTTGAAGGAGGTTTAACCAGCTGAGGCTTGGCCCCGGTAAGACAGGGATGACATCAGGTTGGAGGAAGCAAGCAGAAGGCAATGGTATTACAATAGTATCCCTGGCCAAGCAATCTAAAGATCAACTTGTTTTATATGTTCAAGTGAAAATACGACAGTTGCAAAAGCAGAAAGCAGGTGTGCTTTGGGTAGGCATGCTGTAAACGAAGGGGTAGAGGGATCCAGCTACCACAGGATAAAGAATTAAATTATGGCAGAGCTGACCGCTTAGCACCCACAAGAAATAAGGTTATTGTGGAACAGGCTTTGAGATGTTCTTCTCAAAGGAAGTAGTAAAATAAGTTCTGTGCTTTTGTCCTAATTCTCGATTGCTTATGGTTATTGGCTTTGATATTCTCGTGCAAGTTGCTGCACTATCAGGCAGAAAATAACTTGGCAGCTAAATGCTCATGACATTCACAGAACGTGTTGGTCTGGGGAAAATGCGGGCCTATATAGGGGGATGGAAGTGCTTCGCTCAATGCATTCAAGATTTGCTGCAATGTACATCATTTGACCCAACTTTCTTGTTTGTTGGGTGAAATGTTTGGGACTCGTGATTATCATAGCTCATTAAATTTTAGCAGAGCAGATCACACTGGGTTTCACTTACCAGATTAACGCTGGTAGAGCTGGCTACTGCTGTTAAAGGGTAGCACAGGGTGATGCTGCATGGAAGAAGTGCAACCTCCATAGATTGCTCTTGAGCTACAGAAAAAGCTGCTCTTAAAAGAGAACCGTTTTTGTTATCAGTCGGATTCTCCTTGCAGTTTCGACAGATTTAAGTATAAATGGGGTGAATGTGTGAAGCAGTAACCCCTTGCTTGCCATGCTGGTTGTAAGGGTCTTGCACTTTACCTTGAAGTTAAAGGATGGAGCACAGGATTGATGATGGGATAGATGATAGTGAAAAAGTTCTCTATTGTATTTCAGGCTGCCAAGTCTACATCAGATGGTATCCTGCGACTAGATCTGGATATAGTAGACAACGGACCGCCAAACTTTGATTCCACTATCAGCGAAAGTGACAATGCACCACCTTGGAAAGAAACTCCAAAGCCACCTATGCCACCTACAAAACCCACTGGTGCAAAAGAAAACCAAGATGCAGAGAACAGCCTTCCTGAGCAGGAACATAAAAAACCTCTGTCTCCTCTGTTGCCTCCAGATAAGAAGCTTAAGGAAGGCATAGCATCAAAGGACAATGTAAATGCCAAGGAAGAGGACTCTGTAGGCCCAGAGGAGAATGTGGAAGGATCCCAAGCACCAAATGAGGAGAACAAAGAGAACCTCCTTGACGTCAGCAACAGGGGCATAGCAAAAGCTCCAATTCCTCCTCCTAAGAGCGTGCCAGACAAGCTAAAAGTAGCTTGGGACCAACCAGTCCCTGAGCCTGAAAACACAGAAGACTTGAAATCGTCAGGAGATAGTAGCAAAGACAACCTTGCTGAGATTGCCACTGCAGATGTTACAAAGCCCCCTGTTCCTCCTAAGGTCCTGTCAGAAAAAATGCTAGCCACAATGAACTCCAGACATGGTGACCTGGAAGCTGACGGCTGGGAAGACCTGGAGTCTGGCAGCTCCAAGCCCCCAGTGAACGGGATCGCAGCCGGTGAGGTAGTAGAGGTCACATCCCCAACAGTTGAAACTGAAGAAGGAAATGGGAGAACCTCTGCTGAGAAGGAAGAGCAAACTTCAGCAGAAGAGACAGAGACTTCCTTAGCTACAGAAACAGGCCATGAGAGTGTCAAAGGAACTATTGAGAAGCAAGGGTCTGTAGAAAGTGCTTCAGGTCTCAAACTTCGCAGTTCTTCTCTGGGAGACTTGCTGTCTGATTCCAAAAATACACAGAGAGCACCTCCAGGCCAAGGTTTCCTGAAGGATTCCTGTCAACACTTAGCTAAAATGGAGGAGAAAGTTGCTAATGAAAGGGAAAAGGCAGAAAAACTTCTGCAGAAGGTTTTACATCAAGGGTTGGAACAGGCCCAGGAGGGGAATGGACCCCCAGTGATGGCAGAGACATTACTGAATGAGGCAGTAGAACAACTTCGGCAAGCTACACAAGTTTTGCAAGAAATTAAAGGTCTTGGAGAACTGAAAAAAGAAGCAACACAGAAACAGAAAGAAAAGCAAAAGGATCTAGTGACTCTTTATAGGAGAAGTGCTCCCTGACATACTCTTCAAAGAGACTTCTTTCTCAAAATGAAAGCTAAACATTTGCCATTTATGATTTGTACCATTGCTAGGCCAGTGTTTAAAAGGTGGTGTTTTGCTGTGCAGACACCACGTTTATGGGACAGAATTGAGCTTTCAATTATAGCATCTTTCTCTCTTTCTTCTTGCTGTACATACCAGTCCAGTTCTAATCCTCTTAGCACAGCAGAAGGTTGTAGGACGTTGAATGGTTTCAAAAATGTGAATGCTCTTTAAGGACTCTGTCCAAAGTCCTTTCAATGGATCAGGCCTTAAAAATTACTGGTAATCAAACCAAGCCAGATTTTTGAGAGGAGCAGAATGGCTATTCTAGCAAAAGCCCCTGTCTGTCTGTATTTACAGACAAGCAGATACCAGATTACACTGGCACCTATCTGGTTTTCCCAGTTAAATCATTTAAGGATGAATGTAGTCAGTGTTTGTTCACTTGCTGGCAAGGTTTCCCAGACCACCTGGCCCAGTGACATCTAGGAATGTAAATAGAAATGGTTTAATCTTCTCCAAAGATACTCATAAAACCACATCCACAGTTAAAAAGTGACCTCACACAGAGGCAAACAAAACTGGCTAACTCCTGACTACAAGTAGTGTCCTCAGATGTGGAGCAGCTCCATGAAGGCACTCTTCTGAGTCTGGCTGTGCAGAGCTTTATGTGTGCTAAGCACTGCATGAGTGAATGCAAGTCTCAATGCATCATTGCCAGGCAAGTATTCATTGTTCCTGTTTCATTAATAAGGAAATTGAGGCAACAAGGTTACACTTGGCCTTTGAAAGAGTGTCTTCTAGCAGCACAACACGTTCATTATTGAGGACCATACCTGTCTGGTAACTCTGAATCCTCTCATCCTAGTTGGGAACAATTAGCCAGGCATTTGGAGAACTTGGGTCCAGGAGATCCCTAGGAGCTTCCTAGGAGAGCTGTCTTTAAGAATCTTTAGGGATGTGTGTTCCCTTAGCTGTAGGCTTGCTCCCTGTTGTCTTGGGATGTTAACTGACAGGAGCATGCACATCAGACAGCAGGTCTGGATGAGATCCCCCTTCCTTTTTAACAGGTCTCTACCTTCTGAGTCCTGGCTAGCCTGAGAGCCGTGGTTTGGCACAGACGTCTGTAATTGGAGTACATGGAGGGAAAGGCATTTTGCACGCACAACTTAGGGGCTGGTCCCAGTGGCTTAAGTATATTAAAATAAAAATGCATTGCTACAGAAGGGTGTGAGGAAGGCATTGCAGAAGTCTCTGGCACAATTCCCATAGCTTCCCTGCCCACCTGCTGAAAGCAACCACAGTTCCTGTGGTCTTTAGTGATTACAGCTGTGATAAAATCATGTCTTTGCACCGCTGCTGTATAGCCCTGTACCCAAGCTGGGTCCCCTCCCCTATTCTCTGTAGTTGCTCTGAGGAGAATCATATAACAGCCCACAGGGCTTCTCCTTTGCTTGAGCCAGACTCTGGAAGCACAGAAAAGGTCGATCTTCCCAGTCTGGCTTTAAGGAGTGACATGGTACCTAAGCTCTCTTCTCTCGTTTGCCAACACTGCCCTCTTAGCTCACCCATTTCTTTTTCTTCTGTTCTTTCTTTTATAATTTCCCAGATTCCACAAGGCTGTAATGGGCTGCAAACACCCCCCATGGCAGCAGCCCAGAAAAGCTTCATCTGAGCCTCTTCTTAGGCTAGGCAGTGGGCATTTCAGGTCTGAGCACAGAAATGTTGGCTTTGGGCTTCCAAATACCCTGTTTTTCACCACCCAGAGCCAGCAAGACAGGTAGTGACTAGAACTGATGCTTCTGCCTCTTTTGATTAAACCAGCCTTGGTTTCAGTGGTCTGTCCCCCTCTCAAGACAGCCATAGACATCGCATGGGAATTCACTCATTATTCTCTCACGTGGAAAGTTCTACACAGTCAAACACTCAGGGCTCAGGTGCCAAAAAGCTTTGCTTTGAGACAAAAAGTTTTCTATGTCCTAAGCCCACTCCCAGGCACACAGCCTGGAGCAAACTCTGGATCTGTGTCATTTGCTGCTGTAGATTCAATGTGAACCATGGGCCTTACTCACCTTCCCAGACATGCTTAGGACAAGGGCTAATAACACAGACAATACTCAGTGCCTATCTGCTATCTAAATGTATTTTTCTGCATGTGCACTTTTGTTTACCGAACACTGTGTAGTATGAATGTGAGCTGTCAGAACCTGGTGTGCACTGGAAGTTGAGGGACATCAGCTTCAGGGAGCAGGCAGGCTTTTGCAAGATGCAGTTCTGTAACAAGAGATAAATTAGATGGGGAAAAAAACAGTTCACACTAACAGGAATATACACAAACCAGGGCAAACTCTGGGTACAGGTTCATATCCCAAAGCTGAAGCCAGTCCTAAACTCCAGGATGGGCAAATCAAAGCCTGGAACTGAAAACCTAGGAGAATGGAAACAGCTCATGGGATAGCTCAGTCACCTAATGTATATACAAATGCTTTTGCTCTCACAGGTGTTTTCTTGTGGCAGTGTGTTCTGTGGATACCCATCTGGCAAAGCGCTAATGAAAATACCCAGACATCCCTATCTGTTACAGCCAAACCTACAGGATGTGCTTATATTTACTGTATATTTTTATATTATACTAAATATTCTAATGAATAAATGTCTGACATTTTACTGAATTCCCATCAGTAGGAATCTTAACAGATAACCCCCCCCCATATCTGTTAGGAAATGGGCAAGTTAAATCATTTTACAAGCAACAGCTAATTACTGTATTTGCTGTACTAACAGAACTTAGTAGATTTGTATTATGTCTTGTAAATACGTATAACTTAAGTAAGTGGAATGTCCGTAGCACCCAGTAACTCTACTGCTGAAAACGCTATGTTAGAGACTCTTTAGTTTTAACTTTTTTTTCTAATAGGGTTAGCAGTTCATCCTAAAATGTCTAGCTTGGCCGTAAGCCTGATTCACCTGGACTTTGCGGGGAACAACGCATCATGTTCCTTCTGCAGTTTTCCCACTTGTTCTTCTCATTCTGGTCATGAGCCAGGCTCTGCCTAGGGCTGGAAACTGCTTTCTGGGGTGTTTTTACATGCTCCTCTGAAAATGGCAGTGCTGGTCAGAGTCACGAGACAGGATCCTGGTCTGCTCTGACTTCATACAGCAACTCCCATCTTCAGTGTACATCCTGCCACCACGCACTTTTTTGTAAGTCTCCCTTTAAACTTTCATTTAAACTTACATCTAATTTCTGGTTGCACTAAGGCTGGTTTTTTGTGCCTGAAAACCCTCTGGGCATGGAGTGCTGGGGTGTGAGTCTGTGTTTTGGGCTGTGCCACCAGGTTACATGTCTGTGACAGGAAGGAAGTGTGTTTGCAAGCAAGCAAATGTGGATGACTATCTGAAAAGCAGCTGCTGCAGCCCATGGAAAGGCAGCATTTTGTCTCCTGCTTGTAAAGAGCTTTGAGATTTGGCAATAAAACCATCTTTTAAATAGCAGCTGTTTAAGAGCCATTTGTCCTAAACAGGAGCAAAGAAGAGCCACCAGGAGTGGCACATTGAGGCTTTGCTCTGGAGGCAGGCGTGCTGCACAGGCTGGGTTGAGCTAGATGCTGTGCTAACCACAAGCCTGGAGGAAGGAGAAGCACTGGGGGCTGTGGCTGGCACTGAGCTGGAGCTGTGCAGTTCCTGAGTCGCTCCTGAGTCATCCCGGCCTGCCAGCTTGGCTGCCCTGGCCAGAAAGCACGGCTGAGGCCAGGATCTGCTCCTGCTCCTTCTGGAAAGCAATGGGAAGCATCCTCATTGCTGGAGACCTCACCAAGTGCAGTCACCAGCAGTGCTGTCTGGGCTGCCCTTAACATCTTCATGTGGACTCTGGTGTCTACAAAATGTTGAACTCACTCTGATGAGCAACACCAGAGCCTCGTTCCTCTGTCCAGATGCCAGTAAGCTACAGGAAGATAAGCTGGTGTCACAGTGACTGTTTCCCTTCTGCAAAAACTGGGTAGAAACTGGTCAGTAGGTTCAAAAGTTACGAGGAAGCAGGGAAAAGAGTGCAAGTATACACGCCATCCTATTGCACAATCTTGGCTTCATTTGGGTAAAAAAATGTGCTTAGCAAACCCTCTAACCCCTTGCTGGGAAGGGGGCTGTTCCTCAAAGGAGTCTCCAAGACACGGGGTTGATTTCTACAGATACACTGTACAGTAAGGCACTCGCTTCCTCTCACACTAAGAAAACAGACATCACATTTTGGCCTTAAATTGATATTGGTAAGGAAGTGTATAGCACTACGTGAAACTTGATTTAAAAACACCCAAATGAAAACATACATAGTATTGGCATATGAACCATTTGCCTGACTGCTTTTAATTCAATGAATAGTTATGGGTTACTGGTTCAAGAGAGTGCGTAATTTGAAATAGATAATGCAGGTCCTAGGTTCCATCCAGTGATCCCACAGAACTCAAGAATTTGCAACTGAAAAAGAGCAGAAAGAGCTCTTCCAGTCCCAGAGTGCCAAAAGATTTACTACAGCATTGGCTAGTCTACTCGGATGACTAATTATTCTTGCTATTAAAAAATGTGTGTTTTATCTTAAGCATGAGTCATCAACAGTGAAGCTCTCCAAGATTTCCCCTTTCCAGCTTAAGAGTTAGAAAATTGCAGTCACAGAAGATATCCATCATCTTAGAGAATGGAGATCCCTGTTTTGTTATGCTATGCAAGTTCACATACTTTAGAAAGCAAGTGCTTAATTTATTCCAGGAAACTTAGTCACCGTGTTCTTCTTGTGCCTTACCTCACAGCTAAGCAACCCACAATATTCCTGTGACAACTGCCAATGTGATGTTAAAAGCATTAACGATTTCATTCTCAGCAGCAATCCTGCTGTCTGAGGTCAACGCGAGGTACTTTAAGCCATGTATTTTCCATCCCTTCCTGGGTATCCGAGACCCAGTCCCACCACCTTCACTTCAGAGAGCAGCTGGAGGCTTAGCCCTCGCATCTCGTGCAGTGCAGCGTTAGTCCCCTCTGCCTGAGCTAGCCCAGCTTGGCAGTTCAGAGGTTGTAAAACACATATGAGGAAATGGTGAAGAAATACTACCTTAGTGCAAAGATGATACATAAAGCACATGTATTCATACCTATAGAAAAAAAAAGAAAATGTGGAATATTGCAAAATGCCATTTGTAAGAAGTTATTACAGGAGGGATGGCCGTCAACAGCTTATCACATAGACTAGTTAAAGGGAAAAACACAAAGTTGGCTTAATTTGCAGCAAAAAAAGATTGAAGACTTCTATTTAGAAGTCTTCCAGGCCCAGGGTAGATGTATTCTAGAATGGGATCCACAGGGAGACCTCCATCACTGGGATTTCTTAAGAGCAGATATGCAGGGAAGGTGGGTATATCTCACCCTCTTCTGCATGGAAAGGTGGATGAAACTGTTGCCTGAGGTCCTTCCCAGCCATATGGTTTCTGTGGGACACTGGCAGAAGCCTCAGCAACCAGACTCAGGGGCTAATAAACCCCACAGGCTATTCAGGTCTTTAACCCTGTTTTCCCTCTCGCTGGGGAGCTGTGGGATGACAAACACAGTGCCCTAGAAATCCCCCGCAGACCCTGCTCACACCTCAGCCTGGCCTGCTCTCCCCAGCTTTCTTCTCTTCTCCTCTTCTGCTCCAGATTTCAGTTCTCATCTCTCCTGACTTTCCCATCTCATGCACCTTCTCTGCCAGAACAAGTGATTCCTAGAAAGCTCAGCGATGTGTTGATAGAAGCTGTCCATAAGTTTTAGTTGTGTCACTGCCAAGAAAACCTCCTTACTCCTCGCCCCTGTTGGATTTACGAGCCAGTTTCTACATCCCCATGGGGTATAAGTTTACGCTTTGGAACGTGGGAATTTTTCAAAGTCAGGAAATTAATTTTAAAATTATTTGCTCAAAATAAATGAATGAATGGAATCAAAATGCTGGGAACCCAAGCTAGAACTACCTCCATTTTTTTGACTAAAAACACTATCGGTGCTTCTTTTATAGCATCTTCCAGTATGAAGACCTGAAGGTGTTTTGTCCATGAATTAATTCCGCCTTGCAGTGCAGCCAGGAGAGACAGTGGAGCTTCTCACTCCGCAGAATGAAGGCGAAGGCAAAGGCACAGAGCATTGAAGAGCTGGGCTCCAAACCCATTCTCCTGCAGCAGATACTTTTCTTTTTAATTGGTGCAGTAGTGACATTTTGCAGCAAACATTAGATGACCTGAACATTAGATGACCAGATGAAATGCTCCTACAAACAGCAAACCAAAAAAAAAAAAGCCAATTCTAAGAAATTGTCCTTTGATGACTTTTCTAGCCCTTAGCAGGGATAGGAATGGACCTCCAAATCCTGCTTTCTTTGGGCAATATGACAGTTAAAGAACTATTAGTCCTAGCCCATAAATGGATAAGACATACTGTGCAAATACTACAGATAGCTGTTAAATCTACCATATTGTTCATTTAAAATAAGAAATAAGAACTTGAAGTATTTTGGAGATGTTCTGGGGGAAAAGACAAAGCTGTCTGGAACAGAGACTGTAAAGGGGGTGTACTGGAGAAGAGATCAGAGGTAGGAAGAGGGCAAGATGTGGGGAGGCAATGCTAAGTATTAGCTCCCATTCATGGGTAAGGATGTGATATATATGCAATGCAAACAGATCCAAACTCTCCTTCCCCTCAGAACTACACAGCAGGGTCATATCCAGAAATGAAGCTGGTTACTGGCTTTCCATTACCCGTTATTGAAACATTGAATTCCTTCTTGGTCTCTAAATAGTTTCAGATGCTCGGTGAAGTTTTTAACTATATTAATATTTTTCCCTCCCACCCCCAAAAATTCAAGTAGTTTTGAAGGAAAATTATTTTTTCCTTCCGGAGAAACCTACCTTGCACAGAAAGAAATGCTTCTTAAAGGAGAAATGCTAATCAGTTTTAGATGCAAGTTATCTAGCAAACCACCACACACTGGGATATTTATCACTGAAACTGATAAAACACTAGAAAATCTCCAAAAGTCCAACAGATATGCAAGCCAGTATGACTAACTGGGTGAGGATCTGTGCAAACAAAACTGCAAGTTCCTCTACTACTTCGTTCACAACAAGAAGTCAGTTTTGAAATACTGGCAAAATATTCCGCGTTTGTTTAGACCACATCACCATGACAGCAAAGCACTGCCCAGCTCTTCATGTATTGTACGTCTTTGCAAGAAACAGTGGTGAAGGGGAAATGAAGCTCAAAGAAAAAAACATGGCCAGATGTCACATGGGAGATCACAGGAAATACAGAATTGAACCTACGTTCTCTGGTGCCAGTCCCCAGCATGTGGATAACCTTTCTGTCCAAGC
This sequence comes from Harpia harpyja, assembly GCF_026419915.1. NCBI lineage: Eukaryota > Metazoa > Chordata > Aves > Accipitriformes > Accipitridae > Harpia > Harpia harpyja. Next base: position 18,881,379 of record NC_068953.1, on the reverse strand, counting down.
AACAGAGCCTCTGATCAGCTCTTTCTCTGGAGCAACACTGAATTTTCAACAGCATGGGTTGAATTTCCTGAGCAAGGCAAATAAATGCCACTTGTTTTCAACTGCCAAGAAGTAAGGAACTTCTGAAAGGTCATCGGTTCAAACAATAGTTATATATTCCAATGACAGGATTGCTCTCAGGTTAGCCACGCTTCTCCTTTTTTATCCAGGTGGGTTCAAAATCACCCACCTCCAAGGGTAGAATCAGGGCCTCACGGGAATTGCTGGTGAGAAAATTTCTGGCAAAACATTTTCAGGGCAAACCAGCAACCCAAAGCGTTAATAGAGGACTACAGATGTGGAAAAGTGTCCTGGTTTAAAAAAAATGTACAAAAAAAGCTTTGAAAAGTTGACATTTCAAAAGGGGACAGTTTTGCTCTGCAGCATGAAAACATAATTTCAACACTTAATTTACAATTTTTAAAAGTAGGAAATTACATATTTTCATGCAGCTTGTATGATTGCTTCCTGTCTGTTTAGAGAAGCTTTAAAATTTTTTAATTTTTTTTACTTGCTTTAGATAGGGGAAGAGAATTCAAACCCTTGGGAAGGCTGAGAAGATGGGAAAGCTCTTTCAGTCTGACCTAGGCAGACATAATAGGATTCCTGTGCATTTCACTCAAAATGGGGCACAGAGATCCAGCCTGGCTTCTCTGCTCCTCCAAGGAGCGTTGTTTCATTCTCAGATGATCCAGTCAGGCCACGGGCTGTGGTCCATTTGTTTTGGCTCAAGACAAGACTAGCTGCAGAGGTACAGGGTTGGTTTTTTAAATGAGTATGTCATTGCCCAGAGAGAAAACGCCATTTTCTCAGACAATAACAGTAAACTTACAGATGTCAAAAGAAGCAGTCCCTAGAACTTCTTTAAGGATTCTGGTCTCAGTCCTGTGACAAGTTTGCATTCAAGAGTGTCATGTTCTTCCGGTAAACAGCTCATTTGGAATTAAAGTATTTTCAGTGCTAAAAACAAGAGATGTGAATTTGGGGGCTTGCAGCCAAAGCCACCATTCCTATAGAATAGAAAGAGCACAGGCTGTTCTCTACAGCTCTGCATGCTCCTGCTCTGCTCCTTGTGACAGAAGGCAACCTCCGCAGCAGCCCCGTCCCGGTTAGACATCACCCCCGTGGACTGTGAGACACGTCAGCAGAATAGAAGGAATTTTTTGGCCTCCGAATCAGGACCCTTGGAGGACCCCTCCCATTCACCACAGTGAATAACAGCAAATTGAAATGCAGCCACTGCCTACCCCAGTTTTCTGGCATTTAGCAGACACTTGCATCAGCGAATTACCACCGGTCTTGTACTACCCAGAGCTCCCAAATACTGCAACAAACTTCTTTAGGGAAGAACATGGTGTCTACATACGATGCCATTAATACCATGGGAATAGCATCTGGGTTTGAAGATGTAATGTCCACGGGTTGGTTCTGCACAAATACACTGATGAGGGGAGCCAGCCCTTTGGGTTTTGACCCCAATTTCTAGATTCAGCAAACAACAGGGGCCAACAGAGTTTAATTTTCTTTTTTTTTCAGAGCAGCTAGGTGCCTGACAGAGTTACTGTGGCTGTAACTCTGCTGTGTTACAAGCCATCTCCAGCAAGAAGGCACTGGAGCAGGAGGTAATTGAGGGTTGGCTCCCGGAGGGAATTTTCCCTTAAAAGGATAACTACATTGTCATGATGAAACCAGCTTGCTTCCACTGCCCGCAGAGCTTTTTGCAAACACGGCTGCCAGAGCTGGGGGCGGTGGCGAGTATTAACAGCAGACAGCTAGAACAGCAGGGCAGTAGCTGCTCCTTAAATGCTACAACAGGAACTCCAGCCTCTCTCAGCCATGCTCTCCTGTGATGGGCAGCAGGACATGCAGGCAGCCCCAGAAGGTCGCTTCAGTGCCATGTAACAAGAGGCCAACTCCTACCATCTGCTCAAGGTAAACAGAAACCTAAGTAAGTGAGGGATTGCCACCAAAGAAACCAGCCTCACAAGAAGTGCTTGTGCTCAAAATGAGCAATATTTTCAGAGAGGGACAGGCAGGATGCCAGCTGAAAGCATATCAAAGCCATGCAGGAATTTTTCCAATTAAATATTTTTCCACCAGAAAATAACCGAAACCCCAGCTTTTCATCTGAGAGTCCCTGGAACAATTCTGATCAATGCTCGTTAGATGAGATCAAGGAGAATGACAAGAGAGCAGAAGCCTAGGGTGGCCTCTTGCCCAGCAGCAGGCTGCTGAGAAGGGAGAGCCAGGTTTGAGGCCAAGCCCCCCTCTGCAAGACTTAGACTGGTGATCTGAACCTCAGCTTCCCATAACGCAGAGGAAACTGCTTTAACTCTAACACAGCCCCTGCTCCAGGCCCAAGATACCTTCTTGTCCTCTGAACAGCCCACCCACCTGGAGCTCTGCACTGTGCTCTCCTGTGCAGTGCAGGAAGGGCTGCGCTGTGGTTTTTACATGGAATGAGGCTGAAATGGGAAAGGCTGGGTTTGGCCCAGTTGTAGTGAGTGGCAAGCACTGGTTCCCACCTCACAGCTAAAGCCTTCCTGTGCAGATTTTGGATGAGGTTTTCAAATCTGACTCATGCTCGTGCTGTCTCTAACACAGAATAACCCACCCATCGTGCTGCAAGAGAAGAAACCAGGACCCTGTGTTTCCCTGCACCCTGATGAGCAAACAAAATATGCGCGAGTGAGCAACAAACAGCCAGATCTCAAGTGAGCAGAGACTCCTGAGCTGGCAGCGCAACAAAGGCTTACACAAAGTAAACCACCATCCCTTCCTCTGAGGACTGGCAGCCTGTTACAGAAACCCAAGCAGCTATAGTCCTTATATTACAGTGGGGAGTCAAAGCATGGGACAGAAGCCTAGAGGGCTGGTGAGACAGATTTCTGGTCACCAGCAAGCCATCGTTGCTGGAAGCAGGATCTCCTAGCACTGAGCACCTTTAAGAGACAGACCACCAGCAACTCCGTCCAGACCACAGAGGTCAGCTCAGGAGCTGCAGTAACTGCAGCTGTTCCCAGCTCTGCCTGGTGGTTGCTCCATCTGGTCCCAGCCCGTTGCTACCCCTGTGAAGTGTCCGCTTGAAATAGTCCCATTTCAGGAACTCTACAAGCAGCCACGGAGATTCAGCACACTTCCTCTTAGCTTTAGGGGTAGAAAACTTCATTTTCTAATCAGTCTTTCTCTGTAGAGAGAAGTATTAAAAGCTTCAGCGGGATAAGTGCGTTAGTGCCGATAAACAGAAACTCATCCAGAGATTAACAGCAGAAAGCTGGAGAATTACAGGTGTCTACAGGCACAGACTGGTTGCCATTTGGCTTTCCCTTTCTATGAGTAACAGCATGAAAATGAGTCAGGCTCTATAGCTGAGTCACAGTGAGTGAATATAAACTTCCTCTTCGGATCGGGAGAACCTGGGCAGGTGGAGGAAGAGCTCTGTATATTCTGCCCTAGATAAACACAGCATGGTGCATCCATGGGGCTGTGCAAGTCCTGTTCCAGGGCCTGGGATCTGCAACCCTGTCCCAAAGGAAGACCCTGTGGTGGAAACATATGATAAACATACAACAACATCGGCCTTCTGTTTCCTGTGCTCTGTACAGATTATCTTTCTCTACAGATAACGCGGTCCTTCTCAAAGAGAAAGCTGGGGTTTGTGCTTTTTGAACACCACTGAGACCAGCTACAATGTGAATCAGCTCATTCTATGTCTGTTTTCAGACCACGTGCATCACCACATCTCAGCATCATCTGCTAGACACTAAAGCAATGTGATTACACATCTGCCCAGGATTGTTTGTTCCTTCATCCCTCCTTCTATGAGCACACTGCACGGAAGCCAGAAGCAGGACAGGCAAAGCGCTTTCTGCATTCACGTGTGCTCTCTCCACAAACAGAGCAAAGCTGACGCCCAGCTGAGCTCCCCCACCTCCTCTCCACTGATGTCATTATTTTCCATGTTGCTTGTTGTGCCCAGAAGTGAGGAAGCCCCTGGAATGCAGCAGCCCGTGTAGGAGCTGTTCCTGCACTGATCACCAGCAACTCTAGCAGCAGACTTTAAAGGGAAGCCTGGTGGGCTGCAATAAAATAAAATTCACCAGGCTGCGATTTGACATCAGCAGAGCTCCTTGTAAAGCACATGACTCCGGCTGCTGTCCCAGCCCCCTCCCCCTGTCTCCAATTCCAAGAGCATGAAATTACTCATTAGGCTTGGAACAAAACTCTTTCGGTGCACTTGCATGTGGCTGGAGGCAGAGACAGATGTTTCGGGCTCTGGAAGAAAATTGCTGAGAGAGAGAAATGAAACGCTTCCAAAGCTGCACTGCTGCCTCCTAAGTGTGCTTTCCTGCTCCTGTTGCACCCCATGGTTTACCGTGGGGTCAGAGAAGAAGGGAGCAATGACATCACAGCTTAGCAACCCTTTGCTTCCACTGTGATTTTATTAAATGCTCAAACACAAGATTTTTTGTTTCGCTTCAGGTTTTGCATTGAGTCCTACAGCATGGCATAAGAGCAGCTCCGGGCTGTGCCTCTGGCAGTAGGTTTCAGCACTTCAGGCTTATGGTTCTAAGATCCTACATTTCAGCTGCACTTTTTTGTCCTGAAAAAAGCAGGGAAGAGATTGCCTGTAGGAGCCAGACAGTCCTTAGAGGCCCAGGAAGCAGAGGATCCTCCCTCTTTTTACACATGCAGGAAAGAGAGCATAAAAACATTGCCTGCAGGCATGTCAGCAAGGGGATTAGGATTCAGTGTCCAATTATGGCTTGGTTTATAGGATGCAGCCATTCCCACCTCCCATAACCAAACACTTGCTCAGCTAACCATCACATTTGAACCAGGGAGAGTCAGGACCCCAGCTCCATCACACCATTTCTCTTCTCAAATTCAAGAAGGAAGATTTTCTGCCCTTTTGATCCTTCCCTGCTACACTTGCTTTCCTTCACATAGTAGATGTTTTAAGAGCATACTAGTCTTATATTCCTGGTTTTGAAAGACCAGCCTCCACTCTTCCAGTAAGGTGTACTGTTCAAAGCAAGGCCACAATGACCACTGTGACCTGATCTTCCCTGTGAGATAGAGGTTGTCACACCAGTAATCTCCCAGCTACTGGTCAAACCTGGGACTCATGCATTAAGAGAGTTTGAACACAATGGGCGCATACAGACCTCCTTCAGCAAAGCATCACAGAAATAATGAATTCCCCCCCCCCCCCCCCCCAGTATTCTTCTAAGATATAATTCAGGTACAAATGATACTTAGCAGGTATTTTTTTGCTTCTCATGTATTCCTGCAGGATAGATGTCAGCCCAGTTCTCCACAGCTGGAAGGAGAATATACTGAGTTGGAAGATATAGTGAACCTGTGTCAGTCAGCTCTATGCAAAGGTCAGGGATCAACAGGAGTGACATGATCATCAGGAACAACCCTGGTGACAGTGCTAATTGAGTGTAAGCTTCACTTTCAAAGCTACATAGAAGCTAAGCCCATTTATCTTTTCAAGGGATTTAAAGGTCTATCGGCTCTGGGAAGTGACAGTGACGGGAGAGGGAAGTTCAAAATCACCAGCTGAAACTTCCAGTTGCTGTTAACGTGGATTGAATGGTCTGTGTCAACTCCATGCAGCACCATCTTGCTGGGCAAGCCTTGCTCACCCACCCTCTCTGACATTTCCTGGCTTCCTTGAGACTTTTCCTGAAAAACAAACAACAAACAAACAAACAAACCCTTCAATTTCTCTAACATGTGGTTTCCTCCCAATTCCATAATACTGGATTATTCCTAAGCCTAAAACAGAGAACATCACTTTGTGATACAAGCTGCTTCCTGAACTAGCAGCAACAGCTCTGCAGAAATACCTCATTCTGCGTTGTCTGAAACACTACACAGGATGAGCAGAGTCTGGGAAGACAGGAAAAATGGAATTATAGGCTTGTGAAATGGACACTGACAAAAACCTGAAGTGTTGAGCTCACTCAGATGCCATCTGTGTTTAATCCAGTCATCAGACAGTCTCTGTTTAACTAAATAGTTGACTTCAGAATTGGGCCTGAATTATTATTGGCAAAGCTTCCAAGCTCCACAGGTCCCTCTAACAAGCTGTTCCTCTGTGGAAGCCTTGCAAGGAGATGAATACACCCTTTGAGGAAAGTGCTGGATCCCTTCTCAGGCTTCCAGAGTGGGTTTGTTGAGTCCTGTTAGGTGTCCAGGGTTTCTGAAAGCTTCATATGTTGACTGTTGGAAGCTACAGGGCTGATGTTTGTGTGCATTGCTGGGATGTTCCCAGAGGAGTTTTGGCTTGCATCATGTTACAGCAACAGAGTTATCAAAGAACACACCAAAAATAACCTAGTCTACAGGACAACTAAAAGCCTAGCCCAGACAAAAAATAAATAAGATGGAGCCACACATGATGCCATGTAGCCAGAGCTGTAACGTGTATTCCATTCTAATGGGACATATCTGAAAATGCAGTTTGCAAACCAGGCCACAGAGCTGGTATGGTTAATCCCTTTCATACCCACAGCAGGGACATAAAGCAGCACAAACATACAAGTCCTCACGGCATCAACGGCAGCCGTGTACCACAGTGCCCAAAGGATCTGGTTTAGGTGCTGCCACGCAGAGCCCATTGTTGCTATCTCAGCACAATGCGCTGTTTGACATCCAGTTATGTAAAAAGAGGCCATCAGCACTGAAAGAGGAACGTGGTCATCCCCTCTCCTATGCAATACTCAATTTCCTAACTGTGGCAGCATATGCCAGAAAAGACAATCCTCCAGGGCTGGAGGCTGTTCGCCAGCCAGGCTCCCCCACCATGGGCAGCTCCAGGGAAACAGCGGCTTGGCTTCCTGGACTACAGGCAGCTGCAGGCAGGAGGAGCCACCTTCCAGTTTTGCTTCCAAAGGAAGATTACAAATTAAGTCCAATTTGCTAAACCTTTAGGTAAGCAACTGTTTCTGCATAAACACATACTGGTTTGTGGGCTGTATTACATGGCTAGCTGCAAATCTGACTAACTTTAAAATCACAGTGTATACAACTGAACCAGAGAGCAGAGGCACATTTTAAAATGGCACGGATTTAAGCAGCCTGACTCGTGATTTCTGAATGAAGATTGAATCATTATCCTAAACTAACAGATAAAAATTGTGCATGCAAGGTAAGAGCACAAAATGCTCTGTCAAAAAGCTTCACTACTAAGTGAGAAAGAACACATAGCTGGCTTAGCTAAAATTATTCTTCAAGTGAAATAAAGTTGAAGACTTTACACCTTTCTGAAGATGGGGTCAATATGTGGAATATATTGCAAAAAGAGCTCAAATTACCACCTCCCCCTGTCATTCGTTATGGTACAACATTAGTGGAAAAATCCAAAAGCTCTTTTAGTTCTCTTAGCTAATAAATGGATCACCAGGCAAATGTTCAGTGTTGTTAATAAATTCTTGCAGCATTCTGCACTTAGTATCAGCAGAAAGTCTTTGTCCCTTCCACGTCTGAACACATACCTATTTAGTAAGGACAGAAGAAACTGCCTACGTTGCTTTTTTTCTGCCTGCTGGAAACACCCAATCCCACAAACAGATGTGAACTTTCAGGGCATCTGCGCTAGCTCTTTTCCGAGGTCAGCATTAAGCAGCAGAAGAGCTGTAGGTGATCAGTGCTAGCTGATTCAAACTCTGGAAGAGGTGCAGACAATGACATTAACAGTGGCAGGTTAAATCCAGTGGCTTTCCATCCAAGGATCTCTCACAGCTTAACAAAAGACTAGCAAGAGCCAGTGTGCAAGAGCAAGGCTGGGATGAACAGTACATCCCTACAAGCAGGGATTATTCTCTGCCCTATTCAGGGCTGTTTCCCCAGCCCCTGGGCACTAGGGTACCCAGTGGGAAAGGGCTCAGCCCTTCTCAGTCATTCCTGCTGGCGCCATTCCAATTTGTCTAAAGACACTTAAATATTCATCGAGAGAGAGCAAGACTCTGTCTCGCCGGGTGCACAGACTGCTCTCCAGGGAGACGGGACACCTGCCTTCTCCACTCCCTGCTCCATCAAATCATTAATTATTTAAAATAACAGGAAAGAGCAAGAAAAACTCTCCGCACCAGACATGCTCGCAGCCTGCTGTTTGTGGTACTCTCTGGGGTCTTGTGGTGACCAGGGTTTGCATCTCCCCTCTGCCAGAAGCAAGGATCAAACCTAGCTTTCCCCCTTCCTCGGGGAGGATGCTCTACCCGCTGAGCTATTGTACAAAAGAAGGGCTTCCCCTTTATCCAGACAGACCTTATGTTTGCTTTTCCTACCAGAGAGGGTGTCTTTTTTTAATTCAATTTGAATAAAAGGAAAACAAAACACAAATCCAAAGCTCTGAGACCCGCACCTAGCCACAGACCCCCACACAATCTGTGTTCGCTCAAGAGCTTAGGGTCTACCTCTGCATTTCAAAGCCGGGCAGGCCAAGCCCTGCTCGTGGTCCCTGCAGCGGGTCAGCGGCATTGGTGCAGCGCTTGGCTACAGAGACCCTTGGCAGTGGGCTTCAATGAGATGGAAACCACCGGCTCAGCCCTGCTGCAACCTGCCCTGAAGATAGCTCAGGTGTAGCTGTGCCCACAGCAGGACGTTTCTGAAGTAGCTGAGGGTCTCCACATCTCTGCATCCCCCCGGGACACTGCCTGCCTCCCCGCATCTCCCACCACAAGCGCACGCCCCACGCTCTCTCGCAGGAGCAGCACAGACCCGCATAAGGGTCCCCGGGACAGGGGGGTCCCCCCAAACTGGCCTGAGCCCAGGGAACAGCCCCAACTCCACCCTGGAGTTTCTTGCTTGCTCACTGCAGCAAATCGTGGCAGGTGAACAGCACTGGCACCCTCATGTGGTCGCCGGGACCAGTGTGTGCTCGCAGCCGAAACAAGCGGTACGGCGAGGCTGGAGGGCAAGGGGAGAGGCCTGCCGAGGAGGAGAGAGGGGCCCATGACAAGAACCATGTCTGATACAGGCCTGCAGGCCAGCATGGTACAGGGAGAGAATGCAAAGCTGATGCTGCAGGGACTAAGTCGGGAAATCAGAGGAGAGGGGCTGGAACAGTTCTTGCAAGGTCACCTCTCTATCCTGTGACCAGTAGCAAAGAATCCCCCCCCTTTCTGCAGTCAACTCCCCTTTGCTGTCTTGGCCACTGGGAAGCCATACACAGGAAAAATGAAAGTCCTGCCTACCATGATTTAAGCTTGTGCCTCCCAGTCCTGCCCATCCTGGGTTTGCAGAACAGGTTATTCTTTTCTCCTCGCACCACCTTCCTATGTATTTGAAGGCCAACAAACACCATTTACTCAATCAATCCAAGGCGTCACTCAATGTGTCACCTCATATCCGTGGCAAGACAAACACAGGAAAGGCTAGAAAATGTAAGGAGTACTCATGTGCCACACTTACCCTGACAAATCAGATATGGGGAGAGAGCTGTGGAGGCCAGACCCACGCCAGAGACCTTGCACAGGCTGAACTGAAATGGCTGCGGCAGGAAGAGTGGCCCCCATGTAGGAAAGATTTGCTGCCAGAAGAGCCACTACCTGGTCCTTTGTGAAAAGGCGGCAGCATCTTTCCAGCCTGGAGGCAGACAACACTGCCAGGACCAAGAACCCAGTTTTGTAAATTTTTTGGCTGTTTGGACCTTTTTTTTTCTGCCTACCTCAGACCTCTCTGAAACATATCTGATTCTCCTCCCAGCCTCAGCTCAGCCACTGCCTGGTTCCTTCCACCTCATGCTATCAAAATGGAAAAGGCAATAAAAGACAAAACCAGGCCCAGATGCTGAAACAGAATTAACTAAAACTCTAGGTGAAGAATGCTTTTAACCCCCTCCTGCACCTGCTGCTGTGCCCTGGCCGTGTGGTAGATGAGAGCACCTCATCCCCAGGAAATGCCCAACCCTGAGCCCTGCTTTCAGGAAAAAAACCCCAACAACCCACCCCATATTTCCCACAGAATAGAAATCCCCCTCCTCCCAAATCAGTTTGGAAAACAGAATTAAAGCACCGACAGCCTCCAAATAGCAGCACTTAGCCAAGCCATGCTGAGGTAAAGGGTGGCACAGGTAACAGCCGTGCGGCCCCCTGACTGAAATGGCGGTAGCTGGATTTCCCCCCTCAAGTCATCCCCAAACGGCCCGCAAACACCGTGTTTGTCCGAAAGAGGCTTTATTTTATTTTATCTTCCTTTAAATAAGAGTTAAAGAAGCGCTTTGCGACGGTGGGGCGGCGACTGCCAGCCCGCTCGTGAGGCGGCCGGACCGCCTCTGTCAGCCCGCCCTGAGGCGGCGGCGGCGGGGCCGCCCCTGTCAGCCCGCCCGCAGGCGGGGGCGGTGGGTTGGCGGGGCCGACGGGCCGCGGCATGGGGGACGACCTGGCGTCGGAGGGCGACACCCGTGAGTGGGGGCGAGGCGGGGGCTGCCCCAGCGGGGCGGGGGGCGCCGCGCTGTGAGGGGGGGTTTGTCTGGCGGGAGAGGGCGGGCGCGGCCCCGGTCTCCACCGGCCGCGCGGGGGACTGGGCAGAGCCGAGATGCTTTAAAGAATAGCAAGACGTGTACAGATCCGTTCAGAAACAAAGTAGGCGTATAACCCAGGCGGAGATCGAGGCTGCTTTTGCCCCAAAGCATCCTCTATCTCTAAGATGCTGCATGTAACGCCAGTGCCCCCCACTTCGGCGTTTTGGCCCCCTTTACCGACCAGTCCCCGGCCGTACTGGGTTGTTTTTGTGTCCTGCAGCCTCGGGTAGAGCCCAGCAGACAGTTTCAGTGCATTTCTTTGCATGCCTTTCATCTCCTTTGCTGCTTTTTAAAATCTCTTGCATAATAAAAGGCCCGTGAGTTGGTGCATTGCACTGATGGTAAGTCACTTCAGTTGTTTTCCACACTGTTGGGGATAACTGGATCATACTCAGTACCATAAGGTATGAAATACCCTGGAACCTGAGCTCAGAAGGGAAGGAAAAACTGCTAAATATCTACGGAAATGCTGCTGTTGGATGGGTGCATGCCATAATGAGGAGTGCATTTACATTTACAGGGCTAGCTTCGCCGGTGTGGACTCCATCCACATTCACACCGTCAAATGGTTTCCCATGTGTTGCTGAAAATAAATAAATTGCGGCTTCTACAGCCGTAGCAATGCAAGGTTTGTTACTGCATCTTCACAGGTAGAGGAAGGAATAAGTAAGTCAAGAGGCAGTTTGGCATCTCTTGACAATGATGCTTTGTGCGATCATAAAATGTAGGAACGCACTTCTGTCACATGGAGAGCAGGGGCAGTGACATTTGCTTAACTGAAACATAGGGTTTATTTACTCCACTGAACGGAGATAAGCATGTGCAAGGAGGTAGTATGTGTGTAGCCATTGGTGTTAATAATTAACATAAACTCCACAGGTTTTTCCCAAGTTTTCCTGATATTTCCTCTCAAATGAAGGGTCCATGCAGTCCTGTTAACACACCTGACCAGATGAGAACAGAGTCTGAATATACAGTACAAAAAACCGTGTTCCTGTAGAAATCAGTCTCCAAATCCTACTGCCTTCATTGTAGCAGCAGGTCCAACACTCTTGAATGATCCTGTCTGGTATTAAGATTTGTGTTATTTGTGTTTTTCTTGAGCTAAAGGTTCTTGTTTGAAGGCAAGAGGACCAGAAATGGGAGGATGAGGTTATACTTCCGTTGCCCTAAGAGTCCACAGTAGGGGTGCTTTTCCTCTGTGCCCTCCAGAGAGAAATGGGGCAGTGCTATTTAGACAGCAGGTCTCCTGTGTATCTCCTCAGTGTGGTGGAACGGGAGCAATAATATGGTTTGATGCCTTTGGTATGGCATGTGGTTAGCGTCTAGTTGATACGTTGATACAAACTGAAGTTGCAGGGAGCCCCTGCTACCCTCAAACTGCAGCCTGAGATCTGCAGAAACGTAGAAGAGAGCAGAGCGTTTGCGTTTGAGACAGCTCTCCAGTGGGCTGTGACAGGCTGAGGGTCTGAGTCAAGCACTTCTCGAAAGAATTCCCCAAAAGCACTAGGGCAGAGAGTCCAACAAAAACTGACACCAGCCTTGCCAAAAACCTTGAGAGCCTCCCTGTGGGGCTGTGGCAGGCCCACAGTCACAGCCTTGCTCTCGTTTCTTGGCAGGAAGGTTTGTTCGATCAAGGAGAAGATTGCTGCGGCAAGGCCCAGCATGGCGAGTAAACACCCTTAAATTGTGCCTAACTGTGCAGGACAAATACTGCCGCTTGTGGTAAATTATGCCCAGAAATGCCACGGTCTATTAAGAGATGCAACACTGATCACAGGCCAGGCTAGCAGTTTTGTGCTGCTTGACTGATTCAGGTTGCCCAGAGGAGCACAGCAGGACCATGTGTAAAGGCCTCCTTGTAGAGCAGTGGGATGTAAGTGGAGGGATGGAGGAAAGGGTCTGTATCATCTGCCTTGAGTCCTCACACCGGCTCTGGGCCTTGGAGAATTCCCAGAGGACATGGACCTAATGGATCAAAAAGGTTTTGCAGCTGAAGCAAGCCCATGCAGAGAAAGACACTGAATTAGAAGAGAAGCTGGTAGGACTGGAAGAGCACTGATGTGGCACAGGGGTACTTGGAGAAGGGGAGATAGTGGGAGAAGACAAATCCAGCAAACATGCCAGCATCTGTAGGGCTGGGATTCTTGCTGGAAGAATCTTTCTGCAGTCATCCGTCCTTGAAACCACCAGGGCCGGTGAGATGAAGGGGAGGTTTGTTGGGGCATGCTGCTACATGCTCCTTGCTAGCACTATTTTAATGCCTGCTCTTCTGTCTCTGCTCCAGTGCTTCATTCAGAGAAGGAGTTCCATGATGCGGCAAAGCGTAATGACACGGCCAGGATGGAGGAGCTCATCAGGAGAGGGGTTGACATCAAAGCCAAAAACAATGTAAGTAAGTCCTGGATTTTTCCACCTCTAAGCTGCAGGAAGTGCTGAGGGTGTTTTTTCAGAACTGCAGCTCCTTAACGCTACTCTTCTCGTTAGCTGCTCAATTGGTCAAAGCTTTAAAATACACTGCCCAGTGCTAAGTAGGGCCTGTGGCACCTGAACAGTTTCACAACACACTGAAACCCACAGCACTGTCATCCTGGCCAGACTGGAAAGTTGCAAGCACTGAGGGAGGGTGATAATTTATGGTTCCACTTGGAACCCGTGTGCCAGATATACACGGCTGCAATGAAAGGCTTTCATTTTGCTATCTCTGTACACCAAGGCTGTGGGACTAACTCAGTTCCTGGTGGAGGTCTCCCCTTGTTGACCAGTAGGTTCCTGGAAATACGGGATTGCACCCATCCCTGCTGTTTCAATCTGTCCATTCCATAGTCAGCAATGTTTCTCATTCCTGTGCTATCATTATAGGCCAGAACTGCAGTTTCTGAGTAGAAGGTGGCTAGTACCTGTCTGCCTGAAAAGGGAGCAAAGAGGCAGAGGGCTATGTCCAAAGAAAACCCTGCACAGTGTGAGAAATTCTGGCTCCATGGATGGCAAAGGAGATTTTGGCCTTCAGGAAGGCTGGTGGCTAGCCACACGCTCTGCATACATCAGCCTTCCTTCCCTTCCAGACAGACCGGACTGCCCTGCACTGGGCCGCAGGAGCAGGGAATGTGGATGCTGTGCGACTGCTCCTGGATCACGATGTCCCAGTTGATGACAAAGACAGTGTATGAAGGCGAATCTCTCTTGCTTGTCCTGCAAATGTGTTCTGGGGGGAGAGGGAGCACTGGGGACGGGGTGCTGGGCTGGCACCTTTGCCCTGGGTGGGTGGCACGATGCATTCCAGTGCTTGGGAAGTTGTGGCCTCCCTGCTGAGGCAGGTGCAGTGCCTTTCTGGAGCAAGCCTTGTTTTCAGATGTGCCCATGCTCTGTCTTTTGGCCTTTTCCTTGCATGCACAGTGACCAGGAAGTAGGCCGGTAGAATCTGTGAGGTTTTCTGTGTAGCATGGGGATGCTTGGCTTCTTCTGGTCATGTTGTTGGGGCTTGTGGGAAGACAGTGACAGCCAGCAAGTTCTCTGTCTCCCATAACAACCGGGCTAATACACACCATTGCCTGGGAAGTGGCAGTCAAGAGGCAGGTCCTGCTCAGCTGCTGCGACCATCTGTGGCAGGAGTAATAGTAAAAAAAAGCCCAGAGAGAAACAAAAGTATTTGGAAAACTTCATGAAGTTAGAGGGCAGCTTCCCTCCAGGGTGGGGATGGTGGTGGCTGCAGTTTAGCTGTCTCTCTCTTCTCTTCTGCCCAGTTTGGAATGAATGCGCTTCTCCTGTCTGCCTGGTTTGGCCACCTCCGTGTCTTGCAGATCCTCGTCAATGCTGGGGCCAAGATTAACTGTGTCAACAGGGTGAGAAAGTCTCCCTACGTGGGTCCATCACATGCCTCTAGACAGTGACGGGAGGGGGGGAGAGAAAGGCTTACCTATGAGCTAAGGTAATTGTGTGACAGCATCTGCTACGCAGACTGCCATCTGCACTTCTGCCTTATTCCTAAAATAGGTGTAATAATTGTAGCTATAGAGGTGTACACAGCTTTCACAGCTCACATTTCTGCAGTGGTGATGTGGAAGGTGTTACAGAAATGGGAAATGGGTTTAGTGAATCAGCAGTCCATGTATTTTCAAATAGACCTTGGTTGGGAAAATGAGCATTAATACTTCAGTCATAACTTGCTGTCTGCAGCGCAAGCTAGTTTAGCCCTAGAGGTGCAGGGAGGCATAGAATGGGTCTTTGCTAACAGGAACAGGTTCTTAAAAGATTGACTGTCTGAAGACTTGGACTTGTTAAATGAGTGGTCCTTTATCTCCTTTCCAGAATGGCAGGAACCTGCTCCACTGTGCAGCTCAGAGGGGACACATCCAGGTGATGGAGTTCATCATGGAAGACCTGGAGGACATGTGTGTGGATAAGACAGACAAGGTAGAAAGGCTCTTCACTGCTTTGTTTCACGAGGTCTGATCTTGCTCTGCTGAGCTTAGCAAGAATGTTGCCCTTGATCTTGGGAAGAGACTCAGAGTCAGATGCTACTCCCAGAAGCCCTCCTGTAGAGTGGGGCGTAGGGATGATGGGGATTCTGGCTCTGGTCAAGCTTCGGCAGCCAGGGCTTCCCAATGTAGCCTTTTGCAGAATAAATTCAGGAATTTCAGTGTCCTCCTCTCTTGCAGCTGATGCTCCTTAGTGTATTGTAGGTAAGTAATAACCGAGGGTAACCTTCTCGCACATGTTCCAGCACTGGCTGATCTGTTCCTGAAGACAGTGTAAGAACACACAGGAGCTAGCGCACACTGTTTTCTGCTCCATGGTCTTCATGGTTCCAAGAGTGATCCCCACTCTGATGCTTGGGAGTTAAATGAAGTAACAAGAGATCTGCCTTTCCCCAAAAGGGGTTCTGACTCACTTGATAAATGGGGTCTTAGATATTAATTCCATTTTTTTATCCTTAGTTGCTTTTAGTAAACCATTTATTATCCTCTATTTATATGAAATAAACACTGAAAAGATCTCTATTCCAGTGTTTGGCAAGACTGCAGTGCTTGGAGTTGTTAGCCCCAGTAGGCAGTTCTGTTCACCTTGTTTTGTTAGGGTCATCCCAAATGTAAAGCAGAATAAAAGTTAACAGCAGAATAAAAGATAACTATTTTTGAAGTGCAGCACTTTTTCCCCTGGTGGACTAGGTTATCACCCAAGGCTTTATTATATTGCTTGCAGCAGATGATCTAATCTTGTGCTCTCTGAGCCTTTCTTGGACTGTATTTCTTTGTTTCCTTTTAAAGATGGACAGGACAGCATTTCACCTGGCTGCAGAGTATGGGCGGCTGGAGGTGGTGGAGTTCCTAATTCAACTGGGTTGTTCTCACAGTGCCAAAGACAAGGTATGGGCATAAAACCACATGTGAAGGAGGTAAAGTCCAAGGATTATAGGATGTGAAAGTCAGGGAACAGGATACCAAATGAGGCTCATGATGGCAAGTTGTCAGTAGTTGTAACTATGGCTGTGGTATGGCAGGGCTTTTCTTCCCTAACCACTTGCAAGCCATTTGCACGTCAGTCCATGTTGGATTTCTCTCCAGGACTTTTTAGACAGGATACGCAGCGAGCCTGGTGGGCCATGCTCAAGGTAGCTGGGTTTCTTCCTTTCCTGCTGCACCTATTAGAAGGCTGTTTGAGACTTGTGCCACTGGTTACAACCTCCTTTTCAGTCATGCTGGATATACTCTGTGCAAGATTGTGGTGTATGAACACTCAGTCCTGTGATACATATATGTATGAAGTGATGTTTACTTTCAGGAAGAAGATACAGCATTGCATTTAGCTGCTAAAAACGGACACCTCTCTGTGCTGCAGAAGATTATAGATGTTGGAGTGGACCTTGATGAAAAGAACGTAGTAAGTACTTTTAAATGAAATAAAAACCACATCAGTTTCGCCTTTTCCCTCCCTAGAAATACTGCCACAGTCATGAGGCTGAATAGTCAGTATTGACAGACAGGAGAGGTCTAGAGATAGCTGATTTTATCTAAAGTGTACATGTGTAAATGCAGGTTGCACTTGCAGAGTATCAGTGAAAGGCAACATCCTTCTTGGACCAATATCCAATTCTAAAGTGTTGCCTTTTCTTCCTGCTGTATCTGCTGACCTACCTTATCACTCCATTTAACCTCCCTTTTTCTCCCTGACCCTTGTATATTCAACTGCCTAAATGGTTATTAAGTGTGTTTTAAACTAAACTTCACTATGCTTTATTATATTGACTTAGTCACTGAACATATGGACCTTCTGTTTGAGATCTCTCTTTGACAGACCTGCTTTGGAAAATTATGTGGCTGGAACACAGTTAATGATTTAGATAGCAAATATTGACTTAGTAATGCTGTTATTTATTCCAGGGCACACTCCCAATTAAGTTTATCAGCAATTTTTTTAGTCTTATTTGATTACTGTCTTTGAAAAGTATATTTGATTGTGATTAAGATTTGAAAGAAAGGGGAAACCACTTTCTGTGGTAACTCTGGTAGCATTTTTCTTCCCCCAGGTGAGCTGCCCTTTGTGCAAAGAGCAATAATAAAACCAGATTAAATCACTTTTAGGAATTCTGCTTGTTTCTGTTTTCTTGTAAAGAAATGAGCTGCAGCCCTCAGAACGGAGAACCAGTGGTTGAGGGCCATGGGTTTCCAGTTCTGCCTATGGCTGTCTCTGGGCTACTCCAGGAAAATGGTTTGTCTTCATTGTCCACATGAAATCCTTTTTTGCTTGCTAATGGGCTGAAGGGGAGAAAAGATGGTGAACACAATGCCTGTCTTGTGGCCCGTGGGCCAGCTGTTTCCAGTGGCATAAGGACAGAGCAGCACTCTGATATGTTGGTGGCAGATAACTGTGTCCTTTATTTTCCTAACAGTTGATTGGAGATCCCTGGCTGTCAGAATTGGTATTTTAACATGTCATGGATTCAGGAGATGGGGCAGAGGCTTGTTCATGATGCTGCTCTGTCTTGGCCTTGTCTACAGAAATGCTGCTTGTCTCCTTTTTTGCCTTGTCCAGGAAGGACTTACAGCTCTGCACCTGGCTGCTGAGGGGGGTCACAGCGACTGTGTGAAGCTGCTCTTGGAAGCAGGTGCCGATGTCAATGCCCAAACCCAGGTTAGCTTCATGGAGGTGATTCCATTTCCAAACACTACTTTGTGGACTTCTGCCCAGACCTGTGGCCTCCCAGGGAGGGCACCCATTATCGGGTAAGGCTATGCGGAGCCCAGCACTTAAGAAATAGCGCAGGGAGACCAGAGGAAAGTACACATGGCTTTGTACAAAGAGGCGGGTGAAGCTGCCTGGGACTGGTTTAGCTGTTGAGACAATCTCTACGAATTTGTCAGTATGGGGGCATGGGGCTCTTGCAGGAGGGAAGCAGAGAGATCTCTGTGGATAGTCTATAACAACTGCAGCCTCTGAGAAGAAGCCCTGACTAATACCCATCTCTTCTGACGTGTCTCTCAGAAGAAGATGAATTGCCTTCATTACGCAGCACTGCATGGCTATGAGGAGATAGCCAGGATCCTCATGAATGCAGGAATCCACATAGATGCTGTTAATCATGTAAGTCCTGCTCAATGCTCTCATCACTTACAAAAAGGCAAAGCCAGCTTGTGGAGCTGTTAAAGAGCACTAAGCAGCTCTGCAATGACCAGTGCTGCTGTGGGGTCTGTGCTTATGGGGCAGTATCCCCAGTCTGCTCCCAGTCCAGGCTGGCAGCTGACATACATAGAATAAGACATGCTGGGCACAGCATGGTCCTTTCAGTGCCATGAGCTAAGCTCTTCCTAAGCACAGGGTCTTTTTGCCACAGCAAAATGCATCAGCAACCCACATTGCGGTACTGCAGAACTTCCCAGGCATGGTGAAGCTCTTCATCGACGCAGAGTGTGACCTTGACATTCCAGATAATGTAAGACTGCAGCTCCTGTTCTTTGTCTTTGAAATGTGAAGCCATTTCATGGGGATTTGATCACCTTGGGGACAGGATTAAAGAGGAGTGCTTTATAAAATGAGGAAAACCTGGAAGTGCAACTTAGGAAACGTGAAACCTGCGAAATGATTCTGAGTGTTGCAGTGAGGTAATCACTTGATGGCATTCAACACATGGGCTGTGCCATGTCCCTGCAACCCGTGCACAGCGACATTGCGTAGTCAGGCTCTCTCTGCCCTGGTGGAAGCAGGCGGGAGACATTTCAGGCTGGAAGATATTCTGCAAAATGTTTGGGGGGGGCTGAGAATGGGAGGCAAGACTGGAGGTAGCTGGTTGTCTCACCAAATTGTAATTTTGTGAATGAGGGTCTTTGTGTAGCTTGTTCACCGTGTTTTGGCTAATGTTCATTCTTGTAGTGGTGTTCTCTCCTGATGACACCATAAAATTGCCACATTTTGTGTTTTAGTTGTTTCCATTAAACAGTCCCAAGGTGTATACATTTTACAATGCATACACATTAACCCAGCCCTGTGTCCCAGGAACAAAGAATTGGCACAGGTCCTTTCCTCCCTTGGCCAAACTATCTGCCGACAGAAATTGTTTAAATAACAGGAAATAATATAGTCCTATACATGACCCTAGGGAGCTTTATGGAACTGAAGAGGTTCCTTCTGAAATGTTATCAGGGAGGCTTCCTAGTGCTGGTGCTGGGACAGGGATAGATCAGTTCTGCTCAGCCTGAGGAACCCAACTCCAGTTTGAGGTAGGAGGGTGTTTGGCCCTCAGTTTAAAAAGGCATAGAGGGGAAAGGAGGGCAGAGCTGACAGCGTTCTTATAGCGCTTTCTCCTGGTGTTGTTCTGTCCTGTCCTTCTAGCCTCACACTTGTGCTTCTCTGAAATTTAGTCCTTTCACTCTCCTTCTACAGAGGCAGCAGACCTCACTCCACATCGCTGCGGAGCATGGCAGGCAGGACATTGCTGAGATGATTCTCATTGCAGGAGTTAATCTGAAGCTAACAGATAAGGTAAATGTCTCCATAGGTTGAATAGATTCTATGGGGATATGGAGGGAAAATATGGATGGTGTTTGCCACTGTTTTTCCTAATTTTCCAGGAAAGCTAGTAATAATATTAAAATCTGGATATTTCCAGGGATGAGGCCTTGAAACACTGCTGAGTAGGTTATTTTGATGTGTTTTCCAGGAAAGAGGTGACTGTTTTTTAGAAAGGTAGAAAACAGTTCACACAATGAGCAAACTTTTTCTTCTCAAAGTTGTTCTGGTTCCTTCTACTTGTGCTATCATGCACATTAATATCAAAAATCTTCTCGAACAATGATAAATAATATACCTCGACAATTACAGCACACATGTTTTAATAGGTTAAAAGTATCTGGTTGGTATAGATCTGGCACCAGTGTCCAGGGCTTTTGCCCTCGAATTAAATCAACGAAAGGAATTCTAGAGGAATCAGGCAAGTTGCATGCAGCCTGAAAGCATGGTATGTACCCAGAAAATGCTGAAGTGGGCTTGGGCAGAGATTAAAATAGTGTCTGCTGTTTGCAGTGGGTTAAAGGACAAACAAACTCGAAGCCACCTGGCTGAGATGGCCTTCAGCTGCAGTGAATGTTTGCCACCTTCCAGCAGTCTGTGGAACCGCAGTGAGACTCAGCACAGGGAACACATTCACACTTTCCCGTGTGAAATTGGGTTTCTGCTCACATCTGAGGCTAGAATCATTCTCAGTGGCATGCTTGATGGCTAGGCTGGCTCAATTTCCTTCATACCACTTTAAAATCTTGCTCCTTTCTCCTATATGCTTTTAGATAAGAATGCAACCCTCGGCCCAATCCAAAATCACGTTCATGTAAGGAGCATAGTTACATTTTCATAGTCCCATCAGCCTGTGCTTCTCCTAGGAGACTGTTTCTAATCATGCATATGTGGAGCCTATAAAATTAATGAGGTTGTATCAATCACTTCAGTTTCAAGTGTCAGCAAACCTGCTGTGCAAAAGGCTGTAAAGTGCCTTGGATTGTAGTGCTGAGCTGGTCCTTTGACAGCTGCACCCATGTTGCTGAGAGCCTGAAAGTACCCTGCCATCCACTGTGGGTTACAGGATGCTTTCCCAACCACCCCTGCTGAACGGGCAGATCCCCTGCAGCAACAGAGGAGATGCTGCAGAGCCTACAAAATGACTCCCCATGCCATGCACGCAGTAGCTCGAAGCTAGCTCACATCTGAGGTGTTTACAGGTGGAGAATAGGCGTCCTTCATCCCAGCTGGGTTCATTGCTCAATAGGCCATGCTGCCTGCTACTACAGACTGACGGGTGGGCATGGAGATTGTACCTCCTAAGCGTGCAAGGTCTTTCCCAACTCATTTTTCCCCTTCTAATTTCAGCAAGGGAAAACATCTCTGGATGTTGCCGCCCGAGGCAATCACATCAATTTGGCGGACATGATTATCAAAGCTGATCGGTTTTACAAATGGGAAAAGGTGAGCAGCTTACACCACCATCCCCGGCGCTTTCCAGGGCAGATGTAGCTTTATCCTCTCCATTGAGACTCTGAATTACCAGCTGTCAAAAGGAAAAGAAATACAGGACATCCTGTGGCAGTCTGACCTCTACTTTCATCACCTTACTTAAGAAAAACAAAAGTCCTCACCATGCCAACAACATCTGCTTGAGGCTTTCCTTATTTAAAAAAACTTACGTTGTTAAAAAGACCAGATTGCGCTGAAGGGAACAGGGGTTTTCAAAGATTCTTTGGCAGCCGTTCCCGAAGCCCTGTAGAAGGGAGTGGGATAGCGTTAGTTCCTCCTCCCAGAAGGAGAAACTGAAGCACTGAGCAGGAAAAGGCTTGGCCCAGGGTCTCCAAATGGGACGTGGGAGTTTTTCAACAGTGGAAGGGAGACACCTCTTGTGAGCAGAGTGATCAGTTCTTGTTGGAGTCATACAACCGATTTCCTTCTCAAACTTCCCCACAGCTGGGGCTGTTCCTCCTGTGTTTCCCAGTGTGGCCCAGCAATCTCTCTCATCCCATGGCCCTGTGTGCAAGGCGCAGCTGCTCAGCCCCAGTCCCCCCTCTGAAACCCTGCCTATCCCAAGCCTGTGCCCAAACCAATCTGAGCAGAGGGTATGCTGAAAGTACAGCCAAACACTGCATCCCTTGCGTCTTCGTAAGACTTTGGGCATCCTCCCATACCAGGGAAGACAGTGCTCTAGCGGGGAAAGAAAAGGAAGGAAAGGAGGGCATATGCCTGTGGCTCAGGTGGAGCTTCAGGAGTAATGCTGTGTATATCAGGCCCTTGCATGGGCTTCCCACGCAGCTCTAGGGAAAGTCATTTACCCTCTTTGCAGTCTGGCAGGTAAAGGGGGCTGAGCAGCTGTGCCTGTGTTGCAGGGGAGCAGGGAGATTTAAGTAATTGATTCTGCATACAAGCCCCAGATAAAAGGCACTGTAGAAATGCAAACTGTGATCCTCGTGGGCTTCCACAGGAAAGCTGCTATTAACAGTGTTTGTCAATGTGCATGATTAGAACAGAGTGAAACAAGAGAATAAAGATAATAATAGAAAAAAAATGTGCTGTGCCAGAATGAACTCACAGCGACCTGCAGAGCTGGGGATGTGGGAGGCTGCAGAATGACAGGTACATCTGCAGCATCCCAACTGAAACCCCTGTTCTGGCTTTGCAGGACAATCTGAACAGCGACTCTGACTCCTGGGTGGCAAAGTACTTGACCTTTAAGCAAGATCACAGGCTGGAAACACAGCACATTCGCTCAGTAATGTGGAGATTAGCTACCAAGTACCTCAAACCTGGTGAATGGAAGAAGCTGGCACATTGCTGGAAATTCACGGATGCCCACATTAGGGCCATTGAGCAACAATGGACAGGTATAAAACACTGCCCAGGTATTTTCCTTCCTTCACTTGGGCTGTGTTTGTAGGAGATAAGTCTGCAGTAACAGCAAAGCATAAACCAGCTGGCTTATTTGAAACAATCAAAAGATTAGGTTAAAAATCCTGTTTTTAATGAATGTGGAGTTACCTATCCATTGGAATTTGTCTGTGAGTAAAGCACACGAGCCTGGGGGTTAGTGGTCCATTGCTTCCTGCTTTTGAGGTACTGCCAGACTTCTTAGTCCTTGCTACAGAAATTAAATGAAAAATTCTTTTTCTCTAGGACAGAAGAAACTTGCTGGTTTTAATTTTTCTTTTAAGGAGCTGAACCAAGGCAGCAGTGAAGTTCCCTTTAGAATTTAAGAGATATGTTAGCAGAAGCAGGTTCTGAGCTCACATCACATCTGAGAACACATCACTGCTGGTTCGGTTACTGAAAGGACTCCTGTAGTTTGCATGATGTGAGCAAGGGGCTAAGCTATGCTGCAAAGACAGAAATTCTATGTTGCCATGAAAGGTTGTCTGATAAGCTCAAGCTCATCCATGGCCAATCCATGAAGTTTAACGTTTATCTAGCAATCACACCACAACCAGGAATTAAGCTAAACTGTACTTTAGAGCCTCCTAGTAAAATCCAAAGGGGAGGCAGGGGTGTCCAACCCCACCAATTCAGCCATTAGCTCTGTGAGGGCTGTGCACTGTTAAGTGCAGGATTTCAGCTGCGGTTTGATCTTGCCAGGCACTAAAAGCTACAGGGAGCACGGCCACAGAATGTTGCTTATCTGGCTCCATGGCGTGATCACGGCAGGAGAAAATCCAGTCAAGGGATTGTATGAAGGCCTTGTGGGGATTGGAAGAAGAGATTTAGCAGGTAATACTTTTGTCTTCCTTCAAGTAATGCACAGCGAGCACTACCTGAATTCTGTGGTTACACAACGTACACTGCGGAAAACTTAAGGGAAGCCAATTCACATAAGCTGGAAGCTACCCTGCCCTGCCCCCTTGCTACCATTACATGTAATTTCTTTCTCTTCCTTTTATTTTGCTAAATTAACCCATCCTGCCACAGCTTTGTACTTTCTGTGCAGCAGAACGTTCTCTCTTTTACAGAAAGCATTCGTAAAAAAGCAAATGCAGACTCTGCCTCTCCACGGAAGTGTATAGCAATGTAACACCGGGAAGGCACCAGTGGTTCCTTCAACTGGTACTGCCTCAGCTTGTCTTGGAGCTACAGGAGAACCACTTGCTCCGCTACTGATCAGAAGGCAGCTGCAACTTAAGGGCTTCTTGTCATAAACAGCTGGCATCGCTGTTGCTTCCTTCTTGGTCTGAAACAACATGGGTATGAGCAAATGCTAACGGTCTAAAATGGTTCTTTACACAGAAGGGAGATTTTAATCAGCTATTGGGTATGGTCTGGGTACTGTAGTAAAGAGTTCAGCGAGTGAGCCTCACTTGTCATACTGTGAGTATCAGGAAATACTACACTATTTTACTGTAACTTGTTTACATCACATTTTTTTATATAAATTTTTAATTGTCAATTTTTTAAGTCATTGAGGGGAAAGCCTTTGCTTTCAGAAATGTTCTTTAGTTACCTTTTTTGGGGGGGGGGGGGGGAAGTGTCTTGTCACTTGTGTCTCAGCTGTGTTCATAACTTCCCTATTAGGGTGGGAATTTAAGAATAGTCAAGGCTACCACTTGGCCCCTTTGGAGCCTAAAGGGATGTGATGTTTAATGTTTAAACTCTTCACAAAAAGTTTCAGAAGAACATTAACATATACTGTTTGTAAATATATGTTAATATACCTGTACTATTTGTAAATCAAGTAGGTAACTTCTTTAATCCCTAGGTTACAGCTTGAAAAGTTAAGATAAGAATGGTCATGGGTTATCTACATAGCCTCTGACAAGGACATACAGTTTTCTTAAATACCAATTTGTGATGTAATACTTCATATTTATTTTTTATGGTGTTTCAAGGAGAAAATAATGTATTTCAATAAATCCAGATTCTACCCTTAAATTTGCAAGTTATGTCTTAATGAAGAATGACTAAAAAATACTACATAATTCTTACTTGGAGCTAAACCAGTGCAACCTTGTAATTCAAGCTGTTCCATGCTCAAGGTGAATTCAAGCAGAAGGTGCTGGTTTTCTTAATTTCTAGAGGTGTCTATGGAGGCAAACCAGGAGTGTGATAAACTACACTGCTGTTCTCTTGTAGGCAAAACAAGAGACACTCACTGAAATTGAACTTTTATTGAAAACCATTTTTGAACAGCAAGGAAGTTAAAAATTCAAATGCTTTATTTCAAATAGAAACTAACTTACAACACACGAAGCAAATAAGTGATGGCAACATTGGCACTTAACATCTTTTAAACCAAATATTCAACAAAAATATATGTCAGCTTATAAGTACATGATCTACATGTGGCAATATATACAGCTGAGTGAAAAATATAAAAAGAATATCGTTCTGCTTAAGAACATGATAGTGAAGACTTTGGTAGCAAAAATGTCTTTGTTTTTAAAACTGTAGTCTTCAAAGATGCTTCCTTGAATTCAAAGACTGAAAATTAAACAGCTCTATCCCATTACACTGCTGGAGGTTACTGTCCATGGGTAGTTCACTAACTATTGATCCTGTTGGAATCACACAGTGATAATCGGCTAACGCAAGGAAAAAGGCAGAGTGGGAACAGTTGATTGTACACAGGAAGACCACCAAACCGATTCCTCATTTTCACTGACACCCCAAAACCTATTGCTCTTCTTGCTCATTGCTGGTGTGAAGACTGATCTTCTGGACTTCCAGCTCTTCTGCACTGACCATGGAGGGATCAATGGCCGCATACCGGGTACCATGGAACTGCAGTAAATGGATCTGTCGGACATGGAAAACAACACTGAGACAGGTGTAGAAGCATAAGGTTTTGGTAAAAGAGAAACATTCCTTTAGAGTAATTTTTGTGAGGACCAAATCATGTCTCTGGAGTACAGGAGTTCAGAGAAAAGACAGAGGAAACGGGGAATAGCCAAGACCCCAAAGCCAACCATCTATGAACATGGCTGCTCCCAGCCCTGCCCTTCTGTATCAGGGATCTGGGAGCCAGAGCAAACAGAGCACAGGCAAGTTAAGAGCAAGCACAGAGAAGGAGTTTCCTACTGCTGTTCAAGCTATATGTGTTAGCAGATTGGGTTTGAATGCAGAGACTCACTTGAATGTATAGGTTGACCTCAGCACTCCTGCAGAGATATGGGAAGTTGCCTCCTGTTTTGAGATGAGCTCTTCTGGCATTAGGATAAAGCTTATACATTTCTTCTTTTGCTTCAGTTGAAAGTGCGCTTTGGTCAAACACCTACATAACAAGTCACAGCAGTTAGTTCTGAATCTGATCAGATATTGCTTATTAAATCAGACTGGATATATGCTGCTCCTAGAAGCAATTCTCAGCTTCTCTGTGGAACAGCATTAATGAAACAGAAAACAAGCAAACACATTAGGCATCGACAGCTAGAAAGCTAACGTTGTGATACGTAAACATATGGCTGTGTTACTGCACAGAGTATCCAAGTCATAATTCAACACAGAAGAGTCACAGTGTTGCCTGGCCAGTAGATAGCTTATCTAAGTATAAAGTTAGATACTACAAATATTTATTAAGTTGCTAACAGAATATCCAGGCCCCACCTGCCAAGGGGAGGAAATGGCGTTTAAAGAAAAGGATTATGTTGAGATTAACTTACATCCATAATGGTCACAGGGATGTCTCGAATTTTATGAGGTTCTACATAGGAGTTCTGGCAGTTGAGGGTAAGTCTTGAAGCGAGCTCGCTCTGGCCCAGACTCTCCAGCTTTCAGTAGAGAGAAACACTGATTAACAACATACTTCACTGCTGGAACTTAATGCAATATTAACAATACAGCCAAAGAGAAGTTAGTTTTAAAGGAAAACATGACTGCACTTCAGATGAAGATTATAGTTCCAACTTAGTATCTCTCTGCATGAGACAAATGCTTAAAACATGTTCCATTAGGTGCTTCTGCCTCCAGAGCATGGCCTACAGACAGATCCCAGCACTTTCTCCTCTTTCATCTCAATTTCTTAACTTCCTCTCTTATGATCTACATAAACAAAAGAACTGTAAGGCAGACGGTCACAGCATCAGTTAAATTGTTGGGGCTGTGAGAGTCAACACGTTCTAAGGATCCATTCCTTACTCTTCCCTTCTGGGCAAGTAAATGAAGAAAGCAGCAGAAATATCTACAACCTCCTGCTAAGTAAATCTTCTACAGAGATTGACATCACAGCCATTATGGTACACAGCCACCTACCCTGTCCACCATGAAATCAATCCCATCAGCCATTTCAGGATCTAGAGGACCAGATGCAAAATTCCCAAGGACAATTTTTTTCAGCATAAAAGCAGGCATCAGCCAAAAGCTAAAACAGAAAGAAGATATAACAATCTTCAAGCACCCAGGACTCCAACATTAAGATGCTTTGTTGTAAGCACTCCCTTTCCTTGCACTGTGCTTTAACTCCAAATGAAATCCTGAAGAAGCTTCAACAGCAGAGAGATGGAAAACCTTGCAGCTAGGTGCTTGAAATGCTCTGGGAAGCTGTTAGTCTTACATCAAGAGTGTATTTTAAACGTGGTGAATAACAGTTCTCTCACTTTAAACAGCTTAGCTAGAAACCAGGCAGAGTTCTTAAATCCAACCACGCATCCACAGAGGATCACGGAATGACTCGTCTGTCAAATTCCACACTCCCAATTGTGAAAATTTCCATTTTCCTCATGGTGTGGATTTAAGAGTCACAATTATTCCATCCTGCACCTCCCTCACCCAGGCTGGAAACAGCTTAGACACATGTCTGACCAGATCAGCATGACATTTCATCGCAAAAAAAATAATGCTATGAATCTGATTGCTTGTCTCAGTCTTCCTTACCTGTTTGCTGTCCATGTCTGATTGAAGATAGAAGTGTCACTAAAGGAATTACATAGGATCAGAGATTGAACTCTGGGAGATTTGTGTGTGTATTCAGCAAATTTTTGAGCCAGAAAGCCTCCCAGAGAAGCTCCAAAAAGGTGAACCTAATTCAAGGAAAAACAGATCATGTTACACTTGTGAAATAAATGACCTCTAAGCACGTTTCATTACAAAAATAAGTCATTCCAGTTTTACCCTGTCATCATACCCCCCCTTTTTTTTTTTTAAAAAGAATCATTCTTCTATTCAGCTTCTGGTTTTATGCACAATATAAATGTGACAAATACTGAAAGAAAGAACTGTTTCCAGATCACAGTTCAAATTTCTGTGTGCTTATCAAGCTTAAGAAAAAAAAAAAAAAATCAAACATTTCCCTTTGTCTTCAATAGCTATTCCAATCCAAGATACTTTATTGTGGTGTTCTGTACTATGTGAGTTAGGAAGGATAACTTCCACAGGATCTCATGAAAAACTGAAGTTAACCAATACAATTTAATAGGCCTAGAACAGCAGTTGAATTTAGGCCAAGTATGACAATTTTCAAGGGTATTCACCTCCAAAAATAAACTAGTTTCAAATGTAAAATTGCAACACAGCCTCTTTATTTATAGGCTACGTTTTTGTGCCATTATTTTATACACTTGCTCTTAATTGAGAGTCTTTCAAACATCAGGTTTTTATTGCAACTGTATGTCCATTTCCCCATCTCAGAGCACTCACTTTATCCAGCTGAAGGTGGTCTAACAGCTTTCTGAATCCATCACAGAACTCAAGGTGATCCCAGTACACCGGATACTGCAACTAAAAAGTCAGAAAAAGCCGGTCTCTGATCAGTACCCATCAGCTGTCGGCTTCAAAGTCATACCAATTCTTATATTAAAGGTTTCAAGACAGCAGCCTGCCTTTCCTGTATCACGAGGCTCACGCTCCTCAGCAAGGTCCCTACAGCCAGAGAATGTGAACACCTCCCCCTTGCTTGCACAAAAATACACAACTGAAATCACCGCAGAGCAAGTTTGTTGGGGAAGGTGCAGTGTTGCTTCATTCTGTAATTGGGGGGTGGAGAGGCTGGAATGATTCTTCAGTGATTCCGTAGCACGTCAAGTTGGCAGGTACAGAAATCATTAACCGCTGCTAGAAAAACAGCAGTACTCCTAAAGCCATACTGTTCAGCAGAACTATGGTTACACAAATCAATCGTTTCAGTTTGATTCAGGAGCTGAAAAGCCACAAACCAGCATGCTGTTAGGATTTTAAGGAGTGACTTAGCATTTGCAGCTAGGCAGGCTAAGAACCAGATTACGCACCATCCCTAAGGCAAACACAGAAACCCTGAACTAACCCAAACACTTGCCTCATGGCTAACAAAGATCCAGCTGGAGGCAAAGATGACTGGTGTCCAAGGCACACAAGGGAGAAAACAGACTGAGAAGTTAATAATGTGTATGCACAAGGCTCTGGTTAAACGCTGCCATAAACGTACAGCAGATTTTTAGCCTGGATCTGCACGCTGCAACAAGTACATTAACTTTGACA
The DNA here is from genome assembly GCF_026419915.1 of Harpia harpyja. Taxonomy (NCBI): domain Eukaryota; kingdom Metazoa; phylum Chordata; class Aves; order Accipitriformes; family Accipitridae; genus Harpia; species Harpia harpyja. Next base: position 18,852,404 of record NC_068953.1, on the reverse strand, counting down.
CAACTGAGAATACTCACAGCGATAACTCTGTAGCCCCATCCAGTCAGTGCCAAAATTTGCTGGAAAAACACATCTGCAGTTCCACTTACAGGAGGAAGAAATATGAGTGGGCACCGAATACTCCTAGGTCCTGCATCATACAGCGACCAGACTTTACTGTCGTCATCATCTACTATTATCTGGAAAGACAGAGGCACAGGAGGGAGAAGAAACACACAAGGCAAATGAGGTTCTTCAGCCAGCTTCCAGGATTGCTTATACAAAACTTCTGTCATCTAGTAAATATTATAATACTCAAGACCCCTTTGAACAAGACCATCTTTTGCTCTTCTTCACAATAGCTTTCTTCTCTAAGGCTGTTTACTAACTGGAATTACAATGTTTGTGTGAACACTGCTGGAAAAAGCCACAGCCATGCATTGTCAGACCAAATGCTTTGTGTGTCCTGACACAAGCTGGACAATGAATACCGCACCTTGGGAAACGAGCCACTGTGCCATGGCCCAGGAGAGACCCAGGAGGTCAGTTCAAGGTATGAGAGCAATAGCTGTAGGCTGGAAGAGCCAGCACTGCCCCCAGGGGCAGCTTTTTAAACAAGCATTGACGTTTGCATTCACTGGACAAAAGCATGTATCCAGACCTGTAACATCAAGCCTACTGAATTAAGCAGCTAACACCACAAATTATTGATCTGAAACAGTTATAGCTGGCTGCCAGAAACAGAGGCGTACACAAGTCCCAAAGCAGCACTGCAAAGCTGACCTGGAAAGAAAAATGCTTCCATCATCTGGCAGCATCTCGGGAACATCTGGATTTCCTAGGACACACAGCTGCCTGAAGCAGATTATTCACACACAAGCTGCTATCCTTAATGAGCAGTTCCTCGTACAGTGCCAATCTCAGGGCAGAAGCTGGAAGTCCTAGCACAATTAGTATCTTTAAAAGTATAAGAATTAGGTAAAGGTCTTCTTTTCTAGCAGTGCTGAGCCTGACTTGTTTTTACAGGGCCTGTTCTACCAGCAAACTGTTTTGTATATTTAGGATGCTCTTTCAATGCTCCACAATTCAGCAAAAGCGTGCAGCTCATACCAGATCAACAAGCACAAACCTCTGGGGAAAGTCCGCGTCACCCAGCGGGAATTCATCTCCTCTGTATCAAGATTTTATAGCTTTTTGAACAGCAATATACAAGCACAATTCACTTTCCCATCACAGCAGTTAAGCTTCTCAGGGAATCAGAGAAGAATAGTGTATCACAAATCAGATTTGCTTGACTAACAAATCTGCTTGTAATAAAGCCAGTATTTCAGGCTCTGGGAGCATGTGAGAAATCACATGATGCTGCTGTTTGTAAAGTCTCTACAAAAGTAAAAGAAAGATTGCATACCAGAGCTTTCAGACCACTGAAACGATTTAAAAATAAGCCCTGTATAAAAGCCCTCCCAGCCCCCCAAAACAACCCTTTGCACACAACTCCAGAGCTCCAGGCCTCGCCGTTCTCAGCTCTTATTCCATCAGTAATGTTGGATCCCTTCAGGGTGGCTGTCAGTGGCTACTACAAAGTTTACCTTTAGAAAAATTTCCAAAGCCAAACCATACTCCTTGAAATCACAAAACCAAAGTTAGTTCACATCAAGAGAGCTGAGGCTCAGAGATAATGTTTCTTTCCTCAAGCCCAGACGATGAATCAATGGGTTTAGACAATTGTTCTATTTGATTTCTAGCCACACACCAGGTACTGTATGTATTACTGTATGTACCTGTATTAACTCCAGCTCCCAAACAAGGCTAAGCGCTGCTTAGGCAGACAGCAGCATGGTTAACTGCTGATTGGTAGGTCACCAGCCTTTTCTTGTTCTGATCAATCAATCAAGATGCCTACAGTTTACATAAAGGGTAAAATCTGTACTGCATTGAAACAAGGGGCAGAACTTCCCCCCTTGAGTTTAGCAGAGCCAGGGTGTCCCCCACTGAAGACTTCTAGGAAGGACTTAGATAAGACAGCAAGCAGTGTACGCAAATGGCGGCTCAGAAGCAAGGCTGAAGACTTAGTTTACAAATGTTCTTTTCTGTGCTGTACTTCCTATATCTGACAAAAGCAGGAAGGGCGATGAAGCTGTGCATTTCCTGCTCCTGTCAGGAGGAACATCTCAGCCTGTTTTCAAACAAACTGCTCTGGCTCTGCTTCCTTAAGTTGATCTGACAGCAGTAACGTGCTCACCAGCAGTAATGATGGTTGGTCATTCCTTCCTCTGTATTGCATGTGCTTTGCCTCTACTTTTGGGGGGATAATGCAAGCAAATGTATCCTAAAGACTGCTTCAAAGATTAATTACATCTTCAAATTGTGCTTTTTTTTTTTTCTCCTTCTCTCTCCAGAAACAGAATTAGTTTGTTTCTTTCTACCTTCTTCATACCTCACATTCATCACTGTGGCATCACTTTACTTTTGAGTAAACTGAATCACTCAAGAGGGTAAGGTATTCCCTAGCCTGAAGGTCAGCAGGTCAACAACAGCTTCAGCTTACACATGTCCTCATTTATGAAATCCTGAGTAGTCAGCAGCAGCTGAAGGCAGTGGCCCCTGGCAGCGAGCTGCAGCATCACACAGCCCCCACAGCAGCAGCAATGCATTCCGTTGTAACCACAACCTCCAGCTCCTTTCATTTACCATACTGCACCCCATAAAGCAGCACCTCAGAGCACCCACATGTCTTTCCACTGAAATACTGCCTCCCAGCTTTGCTGACCTGGTGAGGCATTGCCTGGAGGCAACAGCATGGCACAAACAGACTTAGCAGATCTGGTACTGGCCAGAAACAGAAAGAAGCTGGCCAGCCAGAGCATGCATAGTCAACAGCAATAGATCTTTCTTATTTACAGAAGACACAAACTGGCAAAAATGAATGAGAAATCCTGAATGGAAAATCCTACAGCCCTTAGAGAAAGCTACACATCACTCAGTGGAAATAATGCTAGACACATTTAAGTGTTGTTCCTTAGGTTTGGGGACACAGTCCCTTTTGTGTGGCCCAGCTGCAACCAGCCTGCTGTTGAAAGACGCAATGCTGCTCTTGCCTCTGCTGCCAGCACCATCCCCGTGTTCCCACAGCCCACACAGCCATCCAGATTAGGGAACTGAACCAGCTGGAAGTCAGCTTAGCCCCAAAACAAACTATAAAACACCCCTAAGCTAGACAGGTCACTGACTCTGCTCGACTTGTATGGTTACATGAATGACTGTGCCTGCAGGAGCAGCAGGCTGGGGTCTAAAGGCAAGACCATCCTTCAGTCTGGCAGGAACCTGAGCTGCCGCTGCAGGTTAGTCTGTAACCACAGCCTCAGCAAGCCTTATCTGCACAGGTACGCGTGAGAGCTAGACCGGGTCAGGAGCTACATACTAGTCCTGCACTCCACGCCCTCTGCCACTCAGCACAGAGAGAGCAGAAGTTGGAGCACTGCACACCTCAAACACTCTCTTGTGGTTCAGTGAAAGGAAGTAGAGAAATCCAAGTGAGAGGAGAAAGTGGTTAGACAGTGTGGTTAAGCAGAAGACATCCAAAGGACACGCAGCAGAAGAAACCATTTGTTTTTCTCCATCATGATTAAGGCATCTTTCCACTCTCAGGAATCCTGCGTGCAGCCCAACTGCCGAGAAGTTGCCTTCAGACACTCCGCTGCGGCCTGAGGATGATGGGTAGGAACTGTGGAGGTGGCTCTGGCAGCATGGCTGCAGTGCACACAGGCAGCTCCATGACAGGCCATGCTCATGGTCCCCAGCACATGCTATTTTCTCAGAGTCTCCTCCTCAGGCATGGCTGGCATCAGGATGCCAGGCACTGCTGCCGTGGCTCACAGCTGCGAGCCTCTGCTCCCCACCACCACATGCAGAAATGACCTCCGAGAAGCATGTGAAGATTAAGAGCATGCTTTCACGCACTTGTGGGACAACAGTTCAGGAGATAAGCCAGGTCACTAGCACAGCCACAACTGTTCTGCATTAACCAGACAGCTTAGTCTCCCCCACTACAAAGCAAGAGGAGACATTTCACCCACAAGTCAATTACAGCTGTACATACCTTTTTAAGAGGAACTGTGCTTCTGAACCAGTTATAGTCAGGAGAGACTTTAATCTCTCCCATGATGTTTAGAAAAAACACAGTTTAGGTCAGCCTGAAAAAAGAGAGACACAAAGTTAGAAATCAAGACAACAGTGTTACCTCACGCAGCACTCAAAACTGTGCCCTACACATAAAGCATTTGCAGGGTGAGTTTGCTCTTATCAGTTGATTGTACTACCTCTGATTCACGCCAAGTTTACTTTTCCTCAGTTTTCATCACAAACCATTTAATTATTCTCCCAAGAGGCAGTCATCTGACTGCCTTACTGTACCAGCCTTATTATGAAATGATGATGCTTTTGTAACAGCATTCCTGTGTAACAGTTGTAAAGACAACTGTGTTGCAGGCTGTAAGTGGCGTAAAAAGCCAAAGCACATTTTCAGTTTGTTTTTAATTTATAAAGCACTCCAAATTTATATCTAATAAATATTCATACAATTCACTCCACAGTTCAGACAATAGACTTACATTATTTCACGAACCTACTGCCTAAGTATTCAGACCACGTTCTTCCACCTCAGTATAACTGATGCAAAGGAGTCCCAAAGAGCATTGGGAACATCAGCTGATCTGAGGCTTAATTTACAGAAGAGCCCTGAAGTTTTAATTCTATCCACACAGAAGCTGACTTGTCAGGAGTTACCAACAAAGATACCTTTGAAGCACACCAATTAATACAGAACAAATTGATTCAGAGCTGGGTCCGCACAGGAATGCCACTAATTCACTCTGAAGTCAGAATGTCCTAGCATACATAATGAGTGTCTACTAATACTCCATTAATTAGTAATAAACACTTAGGTAACTTCTAGATTTAACTTTTTTTAAAGCAGCAAGAGACCATTATCTTCCATTTATACAGCAGATGGTATCAAGCAGTTCTGAAGCTTACAGACTCAATAGCTTTACCCTGAAAGCCAACTGCCTCAGCAGATTATTTTCATGCATTCACACACAGCACTGAGCATAATAAAACAAACCAACTTTTGCTCTTGTTACTTAACAGTTGCCAAGTATAAATCAATAGGTTTTGTTTCTTAATTCTTCATAAATTAAGACCTTGGTATGTTCTGCGAGTCACTCCAATTCATTTCTCCCTGCAGGAAAGATGCCGGTGTACAGGCTTAACTAGCTTATTAGGTTACAGCTGGATTAACAGTTATTTACAATTCCTCATCTTTCAGACTTCATTTGCCATTTTCCAAGTACAGAAAACATGAATTTTAAAAGGGAAAGTACTTTCTAAATTGCAAGGCAACACACATCTTCCGCAGAGCAGGTGATACACCTCTCATGTCCAACAAGGGTTTGAGGTAGGAAATTCAGCTGCGTGGCCATTGTTTCAATTTTGTGTAGCTTTGTTTTGGTGCTTGCATCAACTATTCTGCTCTTTGCCATAGTCTGGCAGCAGGTAAAATTACAGCGGAGGTAAAAAGTATCTATTCCAACAACCTGCAAAGCAAAGCAGGCACAAAGATGCATTATGGGACTAAGGGGGACAGCTGGTCATTAGAGAAAGGAAACAGCAGTTCAGACTACTAATTCCTTTCCATAACCACACAACTAGTTTTCAAAAAGCTATTCACCAAATGATGGTGTGACAAAATTATGGCAGAAACAAATTACAGCAAATGCCTTAAAACAACACGTTCTCTTTGAGTATTATATTACAGCAGGATCAAGAAAGACAAGTCACGGTCAGGGCCTCACTACGCTGGGCACCACACAGACAAGGAAGACTTTCTGCTAATAATTCTGGTTGCCATAAAGGGTCAGCAATCTCTTCCTGCTGTGATCACCTCTCTTCTTCTGCCACCTCAGTCTTTCAGCACTGTTAAGCTAATTTTTGTGGGCTGGCACATCACTTGGAAGCACAAAGCTGTCTATCACTAGACTAGGTAAGGAAATGGTATGATGCAGATGAACTTCGTCCTGTCAGCGTACCTCAGCTCACACCACAGCAAGTTAAGAGTTCATCTGAAACCTAAATTTTGAGCTTCCCAGTTCACCTGTTACCACTCGTGGAAGCAAACCGTTGGCCACCAAGGCCTGAACTGATTTTCCCCAGCTCCTTTCTTGTAAAAGTGCATCTGTGACCACCACTCCTAAAGACTGCCCCACTTTTAAAGCTTGAGTAAACAGTTTTTCTTTGATTATAGAAGTTTTTGCTGAAGTTGATGTCCTATTACTGAAATACGCTTTTTCCTTGGCACAGAAACGCAGAATTAAATTCGCTCACACAAATATTCTCATCAACAACAACTATGTGCTCTTCCAGCCACAGAAAAGCTGAACCATGAACTCAAAACAGGGAACCAGCCACCGAAGGCAACTCAAATCACAAAGAACCCGATGCTGTTCATGACTCAGCCTCTAAAGACCCAAGTTTCATTTATAGTAAAACCAAACAATCCGAAGAACTCTAACCTCTTAAAAACAATTCCTCTAAAGGAAGAATCACCTATGGATGTGTTCAGAGCACTTGATAATATCGTCCTTGTGAGTTATCCCCGCTACACTAGTGACTTGCTCCATTCATTATCGATTTAGAAAGACTTTGATCCTGCCCCTAGAGAGGAAACCCCTGTCGAAGTAGTTTAGATGAGCAGCAACTTGCTCCTTTCCCCCGTGCCGTGTCTGTGTGAGCCAGGGCCGCTGCGTAGCTGCTCTCCCACTGCGCTGGCCACACAGCGCCCACTCCCACGGGCCAAGAGACCTGAATCAGCAACACCAGCAGAGATGAGCTGATGTGGGCTGCAGGCAAACACCCGGAGATGCAGGGGAGTCGCCAGGGCTACGGGTGCTTTACGAATGCCAAATGCAAGCAATAGAGAAAAAGAGTTACAGACAATTGGGACACAGCAGCACGCGCCTTCCCCTCTTCCCCAGTGCTGTTCCCACCGACCCCAGCCCCTGCTCCATCCCCCTCCCCAACCACAGCCGGCTGCCCCAGCTTTGCAGGGAGAAGGGGGCAAAACCCTGCTCAACATCCCCAGCCCGGGCTCTCCCCATCGCAGCACAGGCTGAGGCGGCCCCTTCCCCTGAGAGTCCCCCCAGGAAGATGAACCCTCAGAGTAGGGCTGGGCTTTGGGGTTCCTGTGGGGCCGAGTCCCAAGCTCCCCCCCCCATCCCCCCAGCCCGGGGCGCCTCAGGGGTCGTGACAACCCCCCCCTCCACCTCCGGCCCGACAGCCCCTCATAGCCCCCCGACCCCTCAGGCACAGCCTCGTCCAGAGGTAATGCTGTCCCGGCGCCTGAGAGACCCACCTCCCAGTGTCCTCAGGGCCGACCCGGCCCCGCTGAGCCCCCTCCCCGGACCGGGGCCCTGAGGAGAGCGGCAGACCTGTCTCCACAGCGACGACCCCCCACCCTTCCCCCTTCACCGCTCGGCCCTTACCGGCTGGGCAGGGCCCGGGGACGGCGGGCACGCAGGACCGCCGCTCTCCTTCTCGTTCTCCTCCCCCCGTGCACCCAAGCGGGGACACCCGCCGCCGGCCGCTACTTCCGGGTGTTGCTTCCGCGCCGGCCACGTGACGGCGGGGAGGAGCACGGGCGGGGCGGAAAGCGGGGCGGCCGCCATTACTGCCGAGGCGGAAGTAAGCGGTTCCAGCGCCATCGCTACTGAGGTAGAAGTCATGTGCCCGCGCGACGGGGCGGTGATTGGTCGGTGGGCTGTGAGGGGCCGCAGCCGCCATTAGCGTCCCTGCGGCGGGAGCGTCTGAGGAACCGGTCGCTGCCATTGTTTCGCTGCTCGGCCGGTTCTTCACAGAATCGGGTTTTAAGCTAGAAAAAAAGGCGCGGCAGCTCCCTGGTGGTGTTTTATTCCGCTTTCTGCCGCCGCTCCGCTTGGCTCAGGTGTCACTGTGACCTGCTACTGCCATCCAGCAGGAAAGTGCGCCATTTTTTTTATATATGTGAGAAATCCCGAGTGATTTCAGTGAAAGCCTTGGTGAGTGAAAAGGCATGTGTTCAAGTCGGCGTCTTACTTTTAATATAGTAGGTTTTATCCAGCTCTCTTCATCCGGGTGTTGTGCAGTGCTTGTTCGTCTAATACAAAATCTGGATCTTTTCGTCAGCTGGGTCTATTCCAACTAAATTTATTTTTAAAAAAGCTGAATTCAAGGCTATGCTAAAAAGTGAGTTACAAACCACTTTTATTGATGCATGTCAGTATGTCCCTGAGCCTAACCTGCTATTCCTGCCTAACTCCCTCAAAAAGCTCCCGAAAGGAAACGTGGTGGATTTAATGCAGATTAAAATCAGATTGGCAGGTGCCTGGCTGTCGGTGGTGGTGTTAAACCTGTATTTTTACAAAGGTTAAAATCCATCCAGAGCTTGGCAGAAATTTCAGTGTTCCTGCTGTATGTGGCTGCTGCCGACGTGCCCTAATGGCGTTTGCTGCAAGGCAGCTCAGGGTGGATGAGGAGGGTGGCCTGTGGTGTATTCCTGTCTCCCAGTCATTCCTCTGGACAACCGTTGGGATCAATTAGCTTCATTTAATTGGTACGTGACAAGTAGGAGTTGGAGGTGAGTTGAAAGAAACGGGCCGATAGATACCTGTCGGTTGTAGGTGCGTTCTCCATGAGATACATCTAAAGGATGCGCTTGATTAGGTTATATATATATATATATATACACGCATAACGTTGTGCCCTGGCTGAAGATCACCCTGTGACACAAGGCGTCGTTTTCACCTCTGTCCCAAAGTTGCTTCATTTTGCCTCAAGTTTTCAGCTGCTGTTTCAGGTTGATTTTTCACGAAAGGCTTTTCAGAAAACTGTTTCTGGGATCCAAGGGAAATGTTTTTCTCCTGTTGTATTTAGGAAGGAGAACTAAAAGGCGGGAATCGCCTGAAATACCGTGTGTACAGGGGAGGGTGCGGTGGTCCCGCCGCCGTCCGGACTACATTTCCCATGATGCAATGCGGCGGGGCCGGCGACCTCCCCGCACAGCTAGGACTACATCTCCCATGAGGACCCGCGCGGACGCCGGGACCGCGGCGAACTAGGCACCCGCGCGCTGCCCGCTGGGAGCGGTAGTCCGCGGGGTGTGCGCGGTGACGCCAGGCGGGCGGCAGCGCGCTACCGTCACTGAGGCGGCGCCGCACGGGGGAGGGGGTGTTTACGGCGCGGGTGGGGCGCGTAGCACCGCCGCCAGCGAGGCCTAGTCGGCGGCGGGGGGGGGGGAGCGGGCCGGGCCTGCGGCCGCACCATGTCCGCCTGCCACAGCTGCGCCGCCGCCGCCCGCCTCCTGGGCTCTACGCTGCCCTCCGCGCGGAGAGGTAACCTCCGTCCTCCTCTCGCCGTCGCCCGGCCCCGGGGGGGTCTGGGCCCCTCCGTCCCGGGGCCCTCACGGGGCCTGGAGCGCGGCGGCCCCTTCCGCTCCCCGCCGCCTCCCTGAGGGGAAACGGCGTTCCCTCGGGCCGCCGCGCGGCTGTCACCGCTCCGCGCCCCTCCAGCCCCGCCGCTGCCGGTGATTGATTCTCGGGAGCGGGGCCCGCCGGGTCAGTGCCGGAGCGGTGTCGGCGGGGAGCAGCCGCGCTCCGGCGGCAGCGAGACGAGCCGGCCCGGGGAGTTCCGTGCTGCAGCGCCGCGATAAGGGCTTCGGTTAGGCCGCGGGTGGCTGCCTCGGCCCTTTTCTTTTCTTTTCTTCCCCCCTCCCCCTCATTAATCTTTTGCTAGTGTCACCCTGGGTGGTGTGAGGGGACGGCCGGTGGCGCGTCAGGATTAAGGGTAGTATTACACGGTGTGAATTTCTGGATAATTAGCCCGCATTGAAATACCTTTCGGGAGATGTAATGCGAGAACGGAGTTTATTTCAACAGAAGTGATTTTCAGCAGCAGTCGTCCAGTGTGCGTTACCCTGTAGTGCTAGTTAATGAGCCTAATTAGCTGACTGATTAAAAGCCTGCCTTTTTTACAACCTAAACTTGAAATATTTCTCATAAAGACTTGGGCTCAGTTAGAAAAAAGTAATTATTTCCAACTTGGTAGAAGGGTGAGACTGTGTAAACCACTTACTGGAAGTTGAAGGGGAGGGAGGCTGTTACTTTTTTGCTACTTTTGTCCTTTTCATGGTGCTCTTGTGGGTAGTGAGAGTTGACATACCCCGTGCTGCTTTTAGTGAAAGGCAGACCACTCCCAAATTGTGCTGAAAATCTCCACTGCTGCCACATTTGCGTCAGGGTTTTGAATGGTCGTACCCTCAGCAGTAGCCTGAGATGATTTATTACCTTCGAGAGGTGAGTTAACTCATTGCAGTTGACTTTACGTTTACATCTCTTGACGTCACATATGCTGAAAGGCTTAAACCAGTACTTTCAACTTCAGCCTGTCTGGCCTTGTGTAAACCCACTGAAGCAATAAACTTTAAAGCAAGTAACATTCTGAATTAACTTTAGGATTATCTTTATTTAAAAAAATTGTATTGTTTTGTCAGAACTAAGGTTTAAAAGTGACGTGTAAAAGAATAAATGAGACTAAAACACAGATACAGAGTAATAAGATTATTTACGCATCAGCTTTCCATGAAAGTTCTTAAATAAAAAAAAAAAAATCTTATTTTGGTGCATTTTTGTTGTTGTAATGGATTATGTCTTCTGCCAGGTATTTTGTTTGCTATTATTGCTGGTTGGTACAAACTTGAGAGTATTCAGAGTGCACAGATAAGTCTAGTTGATCAAGTGTTGTGTGTGACAGAGGAGAATTGTCTTGTCACAGTCTCCCTGTCACTTCCTTGGGCAATAGATTCTTCCAAGATATTTGAAGCTTGGCCCAAAAGTCAGTATTTCTTTCCTCGAGTATCAATTAAAGGTTAATAAGGTGTAAAGGAGCCTCCCATTATGTCTTAACACACTAATCTGAACTCCCTGGATAGATGCTATTGCTGCTACCAACATTCTTATGTTAGGTACATGTCTTTTAAGTCTACTGTTTGAAAAAACCACCCAAGCCCTGACTGCTAGTTGTGTGTGTGAGCAAATACTGCTGTGCTAGCCAGCTGTTGCATATTTGAACATTTATCAGTATCTGGATCATTCAGTGGAAGTTGCTAGGCATTGGCCTGGAATGTTGATTTCTCCCGAAAATCTGCCTCTGGGCTTATTTATGCAAGAAAATAGTTGTGATAGCTTTCTTACTGCTTCATTCTTTAATTGTACGATGATATTTTGTCAAAAAAAGTATCACTCAGACCTCATGATAAGCGCAGGGACAAGGCTTTTCCTATTTAGCCACAAGCTGATGTAGCAGTAATAGGATATTATTTTCTTTTCTTTCTAGTTTAGCCTATCTACACCCTTTAGAGTTCAGCACATGTAGCAGTGTGAGTTTAATGTTCCCAAAAGGCTGGCCAGCTAAGACTTTTGTGAGAGTGAATTTAACAGCAACAAAAGCGTTACAATGTGGGTGTAATGCTGCTGGCTAGCCTAGATCTGCTGCCAGTGTCCTGTCAAATGCCCCACAGCTGCTGCATTTCTGATCAATAGACAGGCATACTCCATAATGTGGCACTTAACCAGCTCAATACTTGACACTGTGTATGGTGTTATACTTCATCCAGTGCAGATTTCAGTGCATTTTCTGTGTCACAGGTGTGCTCTGAATTAAAATCAGTGATCTTTAGTCCGTGTGCAGTGCTTAGTGGTAAAATGCTTGAGTTGAGAAGTAAAATGTATTAGTGCTTCATCCTTTCTCCCCAGGCCAAATCTTCCTGTATTGCAGGAAGGTTGTGTAACTTCGAGTTTTGTTCAGGGGAGGTGAGATGGGTTTTTTATTTTGTTAAGGGGCCTTTTCTCAATTGCCTTTAGAAGTGGTAAAACAAATCTTGGTAAAGGAACCATCTATGAGGAATAAGCCCCCAAGACAGGGAATTAATGCGGAACAGCTATTGCATTGTAAATGCTCACCACAGCTTATTCTCTGCTGACAAGTGCACTTGGCGCACATCGTCTTCAGAGTTCTCTGCAGATTCAATTGAAAGAACGCAACTGCTTGTGAAAGTGAGCCAGCATTTTTAAGTGTACGGGGCTATTTTCATAGTTTATCCTATGTAATCTAAGGCATCTTGCTGTGTTGCAGTGGCACTCAGCGGAGGAATTTAAAATTGGTGAGCACATTGATCGTTATTCCTCCCTCACGTTTACAGACAGAAGTAATGCTATTACAGATTTCTAAAAGATTACATTTTTAATCATGTTAAAAATAACTGCAAATCATCTTCAAGTTCAGGAATCTTAAGCAGCATGTAAGTTAATAAAACAACTTCAAATCTCATTTGACACTGTCTTCTTGGTTGTGACTTTGCAGAAGCCTGTGAGAGTTTTCCTGGTAAATTTAGGCTCATCCATAATGCTTTTCTTCTTAAATGTCCTCTTTCAACTAAGATTCCAGATATTAGTTGTCATTGTTATCTCTTTCAAAGCAAATGAACTGTACTCCTCTTGCCCTTCTTACGGTTTTTATTCTTTTTTCAGAAGAGTTTTTGGAGTTTACTATAGGATTCTCTCATCTTTCCAACAGTAAAACCATATATTGTCAATAAGTTTTTAATTGTTATTGTTGCTATATAGCTCTTCTGTTGGCAAGTCACAGAGCTCTTATCAAAACCAGAGAGCAAGTGAGAAATTTGCCACTTTAAATGCAAGAGAGAGGTGAGATACGGATTCCAGGCTCTTGCCTATGTTGAGAGATGTTGCAATCACAAGCAGGACATATGTTGATTCACATCATACCTAGCCATGAAATGTAATCTTACCCGCTGTTGCAAGAGGAGGAAAAGGCTGTTTAGTTTCTCAATGAGGTTTTTTTCATGTTGGCCATAAGCTATTTCAACAAAGTTAAGATTATGCTGAATTTACTTGTGCCTGTCTGTCAGCACATGCCAAATATGACACTACCTTTCAGTTTTCCTTAGGACAATTTTTTTTGTCAAGCAGTACCTCAAATTCCTGGAAACCAGTTTTTAGTAGAGATCACAAGTGAAAGCCAAATCCAGATGTGCAGTCTGTGAGTTTGAGACACTTCTTTGGTAATTTTTGCGTAATATGGAGATACTTCAAAGGTCTCTCTTTTACTTCAGGGGTTGAAATATTTCACAATAAGCGCTGGATGTTGATTGTATTTATCATTCTGAGGATCAGTTTCATAACTGGGATGTTCCTTATTTCATGACACAATGGGACTTTCAATTATCTGACGCTAGAGGACCTGGAGTTACTTTTGGGTCATTTTTGGACAATCCAGGCAGTTTTTAATGAGATGAACATTAAGGTGGTGAAGAGAATTTATTCTGGATAACTGGAATTTGGATGTTCTGTTGCTGACACCTTTGAGCTCCATTTAATGTAAATAAATTCTGGCATTTGGTGGCACTGGGATTAGAACTAGAGTATTTTTAATGTTTAATTTTCATGTTTTCATTTTTTTTAGGTATTACTTGTGGGCGTACACGCATCCCTGTTTTAGGAAAACTTGGGACTTTTGAAACTTGTTCCCTAAGACGGATTCCTCTTAGAAACTTTTCAGAAACACCAGCCTATTTTGCTTCAAAGGACAGTGCAAGCAAGGAGGGTTCTGGAGATGGAAGCAAGGTAATCTCCACGCATTAGGTTTTTCAATAGTTTATATAAAATATTTCTTAAATGTTTTTAGTATTTTTTTTTCCTTACTTAAAATTAGAATCTTCTTGAAATTTTTGCTAACTCTTGACATTTCTGATCCTTCAAATTGCTACAACTGACAGTGAAGAAGAAAAAAATTGTATTGTGAATATGTTAGCAGACAAACCTTATAAACATCCCATAATGCTTTTCCTGGTTTTATAAATCTTTTTGCCTAGCATAAAGGGACACTTGAAAACTTCGTAGAATGTTATAAATCCACAACAGGTTTCAGGATTGCAGGAAAGAGTAGTAGTCAGAACTATTCTCCTTCAAAAGCCTGCTATGTCCAAGTAGGCTTTTTAAAGGAAGTACATTTTAAAGTGTTTTTGTTTTCAGCACTGTTTTGGTAGTTGTATTAAGCAAGACAAGTTTGTGAGGAGACTAGCTTTATTCTTGTCAGTAAACTGTAATCTATTTTCATCCTAGTCTTTCTCTATAATTATAGTTAATAAACAGCTTCTTCAGTTAAATGATTACCTGAGAATAAAACTGCTCTTTAGTCAGCAAATAAGATTTTGAGAGTTCACAGGCAATAACTTTGCCTTAGTATGGCATGTTGTAACATCTGAGGTACTGTCCAGATGACACAGGTGTGTTCTGAAGATTCAGATTAAACTTTTTAAAAAAATAAAGAAGGAAGATAAAAAAAATTTAATAGTCTTTTTCTTGAGAAGGGTTGTGAGGAGAAATGAGTAGGCAAGCAAGGTTTAAAAAAAATGGGGAACTGCCTTAGAAAAGGGAAGAGAGATCTTTGCTGTTTCCTAAAATATAATAGCTTTTATTATTAATCAAAGTATGAAGGCATAGAATGGATAGAGTTTTAAAAAATGTTAACCTTGAACACCACTAAGCAAGGTAACATGGAGAAAGACAAGTAGGTCTCTGTCAGGGAACTCTGCCTTAGAAGTAAAAGATAAAATATTTCCAAGCAATTTCTGAGATGCTTGTTTTATAGGCCATATCTACCCTACAGCCATCTGCCAGCATAGCTACATCTGTCAAGGACGTGAGAAGAGTTGTGGCTTCAGAAACCCTTAGAATCAACACAGTTGCGATAATGAAATTACTCTATAAGTATGATTTTTCTTCTGTGGTGTTAGAATAAATTACATTGAAATATACTATTAAAACATTCTTGATGCAGTTTAGCTTGTTGCTGTTCTAGTGCCAGTCAAGCAGTTCTAATGTGGATATGGGATGCATCTTCCATGGGCATCCAAAATTGGTAGACGTGGGAAATGCAGATGTGTGTACACTTCCAAATGTTTATATAGTGTTGTTCTAAGTTTTCAAAGCCTTTAAAAAATCCTGACAATAGTTATTTTGTCATTCAGCTATTGCAATATTCACATTACTGGATTCCATAAATACGCTGCTAAATGCCTAATGTAACAGCTCCATTGTTTGGGGCTAATTGTCTGGAAATCTTTTTTAGAAGTCTGTCGGTGAGGGGGGTGGTAAAAAGACAAGCTCTGGAAGCTCTGGGAAAGGAGGGAACCAGCTGCGCTGCCCAAAGTGTGGTGACTTGTGCACACACGTGGAGACCTTTGTGTGTAAGTTTTAATGAATACTTTCTTTTTTAAATAGACACTGAAGTGACTATATTTGTGATTAGGCCTGATAGCTAAGTTTTAGCCTACCTAATTATGCAATGTCAAAAATTTTCTTATGTTTAGTTTGGCCACGTTGGCATAAGCATGTATTGTTTCTCTGGATACATTTGTGTAATTTCCTATGATGTGTGGTGGAGCCGAATATGGCGGTGGAATTCAGACCGCAACTGTGAATACGCAGTTTTAAAATTGTTATATTTTATGCAGTGGAAGAGATGCTCACATAAACAATACCATTTAACTACTGATGATTCTTTCTGTCCATTATATAAATATATACTTATATATGTGTATGTTTGTAATGTCTGTCCTTTGTTTACTAAATAATAAAACTTTAATCCTGCATGTAGTGTAACCAAAGTGCTTATCCAGCTGAGGAGTTAGTATATGACAGATGGCTTACTAGAATGGTCTTCTATGGTGAAGTCAGATCCATAATACATTCCAAATAGGAGGCTGGAAAGTCCAAATAGAAAATCCAAAATGTGTCAGATGCCTGGTGTCCAGCAGCAATAGCTACTTTTTTTGAAGTACAGTCCAAATTAATGCCAGTTATGCTTTAGGCTCTATCAGACTTGAAGACGTTTATCCTTATTTCAGTGCTAATGAGACCAGCCTAGAAAACAGTTGTCAGAAAGCAAATACCCATTGTTAGGGCTCAGGGAGGAAGTATCAAGTCATAATCAGACGTGTGCACTAAGAAGCTTAATACAAGGTCAGCTTAAACTTGTTCAACAGTTGTTAATATTGCAGTTGGTGAAGATAGTGAGCAGATGTGCTATTATTTGCTGCTACTCATATAAAATAATATTTAATAAAAATGATCAAACATCATGAATCACAAGACAATTCTATAATAACAGTATATTTATTTATGTTAGATAAAAGGATCAGTCCTCAGCTACTGTTTTTTCCCAGAAATATTAAGCTTTTTTTTGTTGTTGTTGTTCGAAACTATAGGCAACAAGGTTTTCTGTAAAATCTGGCACTAGTTGATGGAACTAGAAATACAACCTGTGTGGTGTTCAATATGTTGGCCTCTCCATGGACTAGGTGTGGTTGAAAACAGTGGAAGGATTTTTAACCTCATTTATATTCTTATGAGATGATTCATGAGGAGACAGAGACATTTTGAAGCACTCTCACTTCACTGGTGTGTTTGCTCCCCTTGTTACTGGAGTTTGTGGTTTTATCTGGTGTCGTGGTTTAACCCCAGCCAGCAACTAAACACCACGCAGCCGCTCACTCACTCCCCCCCACCCAGTGGGATGGGGGAGAAAATCGGGAAAAGAAGCAAAACCCGTGGGTTGAGATAAGAACGGTTTAATAGAACAGAAAAGAAGAAGCTAATAATGATAATGATAACGCTAATAAAATGACAACAGCAATAATGAAAGGATTGGAATGTACAAATGATGCGCAGTGCAATTGCTCACCACCCGCCGACCGACACCCAGCCAGTCCCCCGAGTGGCGAATCCCTGCCCCCACTTCCCAGTTCCTGTACTGGATGGGACGTCACATGGTATAGAATACACCGTTGGCCAGTTTGGGTCAGCTGCCCTGGCTGTGTCCTGTGCCAACTTCTTGTGCCCCTCCAGCTTTCTCGCTGGCTGGGCATGAGAAGCTGAAAAATCCTTGACATTAGTCTAAACACTACTGAGCAACAACTGAAGACATCAGTGTTATCAACATTCTTCGCATACTGAACTCAAAACATAGCACTGTACCAGCTACTAGGAAGACAGTTAACTCTATCCCAGCTGAAACCAGGACATCTGGAAATACCATTCAAGCATTGCCCCAGAGTAGAACAATCACTGTGTATCCCTGGAAAGCAGAGATGTGATTTAGTATATTGTCAGTGTCTCTAGGAATCTTTAAGCATGCTTGAAAACTTTCATAGGAAGAGAATTCATTCATACTAACGTTATGGGAGAAAATGTCTGGTATATGCAATCTCAAATTCACAAGTAGTGATACCGCACTTGAATTGCGGTATCAGGATGGCACAGCTACTGTAAACAGCTTGGGACTGGAAACCCACTTTGTACTTGTAAAATCAGTGTTGCAGCTGGACAGATTTGTTAGAAGCTTGAATGTCAAAACATGAGGAAGTCTTCTTGTGAATAATTGAATGTATCTACTTTTCTTATCCTTGCATGTTCTACTCTGAGGCTTTAGGATTTTACAGCCTTTAAATGAAGTCTGTTACTAGTTTAAACTAAGTACAGTGTCACCAGATAATGGAGTAGAGCAGACCTTTTTGTTCATCTTGAGAACAGCTGTCAGTTTTCTGTTAATTGGTAACTTAAAAAAAAAATTAAACCAATGATTGTAATTGCTCTAATTTCTCAGAAATTCCTGTGAGTCATGGTCAAGTTTTCTCTGGACCTGTGTCTTTCTGTTTTAGTTTGTTAGTTTGAGCACACTGCTTCCCAGCCAAACTGTAGAATATAAAGCAGCTGGAAAATGGAAGAGCTAATTATCTTAAAAATTATTTTAAAAAAGAAAACAAAAACTAATAAGAAAAAAAGGCTGGTTGTCCAGTGGAGTTATTTTTTAACGGGGCTTCTCTTTGTATCTGGAAATCCTGCACAAGAATATGCTTGGCAGTGGTTTTCCAGTAATTAACTGTTAAGGAAGAATATGATGAAAACCAAAAGGAATTTTGCTTTGACACACTTTCTCTTCACTTCCTGTATTGTTTTGCGTTGTGAGAATCTGTAAGGAGAGGTTTGTGATCAGTGAAATAAGATGTGAGCCTCAGATGTAGAGTGAAATCCAATAGCTATAAAGCTGATTGACATAAGAAGCCTTATCTAGGCACTGCTTTTACTGTCTCCACCTGCTGCCATCAGGTTAGCTCCCATCCTCCAAAGCAAGACTTCCTGCTACTGTACATACTTAATAGGCAAGAAGCTTCCCTGTTCTCTTTCTCTTGATGTCTTTTTACCTTACAGCGGTTTAACAGTAGCCCATTATCTCAACCCTACAAGTATTTTTAAGATTAATCCTCCGGTGGTTTTGGCTTCCTGTATGTATTGTAAAAACCTGACCTTTCTCTTTGGCAAGGTCAGCTCTTATGGACTTTAGAAATCTCTTTGCAAATGCAGCCTCTGTGGTAATGTTGCCTGAATCAAAAACAACACTTGACTTACATTTTACCACACTGTAAATATTTGCAGACATTTTAATGACAGTGAGGTGATTTGACATGAAGGCTCTTTGCCTCTGTGCTTTTGTGTTTGCTAAAAGAACATATAAAACCATGCCAGTATTTAAGAATAGCAAAGTTGTTTGCAATTTTGAATGCTCAGTTTTAGGGAGATAGCGGTGCTTCAACTTGGTATCCCTGTATTTCAGAGCAAACTTCTCAAATTTTTTTGTTCTGTTAAAACTTGTATTGATACTTTTTTCCAGATTGCTGTGTAGATGATAGAAACTGGCCAGTTTCACAGCTGTGTTTTGGTAACTGAGCCTCCTCCTCAAGGCACCCCATATGTCAAAGTTTCTCTGTAACCACGCACCCTATTGGTCTTGCTGAAATGAGAAAGATCTCTAATAACTTTCCTCTGTGCTGCTTGAAGTAATTGATAAAAGTGTACTCTGCACAATAATTTTTTCAGTGAATGATGTTTTAAAGATGCACAATAGTATTCTTAATAGCCTGCTCTTTATTTTCTATTTTTTTTAACTATTCCCATGGATCTATAAAGGGGGCAAGTATTCTCATGGCTCTTCCATCCTAATAAAGCTGACTATTAGCATTGCATAAGGAAGGGCAACAGCCTCATGACACTGTAGTCATTAAGAATATCAGAGGTGTTTTGAGTGGGCATTGGGAGAAAGTTTGAGGGTTTTGCCCTACAGTATTGTTGGTAAATAACAGTTATGTAAGAGGGGTGCAGGCAAGTGGTTCTCCATTGCATTCCCATCAGGCAGATAACAGTAATTTGGACTGTTGCCAGGAGAACTTTCCAGCTGTTACACAAATTTTTCTTTGGAGTAGAGTTAATAAAGCTGTGATGGTCACAGTATTATGTGCTACATTCTTAAAATAATCTGCTGGTCATACTTATCCAGTCATAACGTGTGTTTAATATTAAAATAAAAACCCACCTACTCCTCTTTTGCTGATGCCAGCTCTATGGGAGGCAACAAGAAGTTATAAATAAGCAGCTTGTTTGTTGCTAGAGGCTGTTACTAAAATCAGGTGGTACTACAGTGTTCAAGCCATTTTCTAAAAACTTCTTATGATTTCAGAAGTTTTGACATTGACGTTTTTCATGTGGTTGTTTTGCTACATTTACTTTGCTTTTAATTTAATACATTTACTAATATATTTACTTTAAATCAGTCCTGTTGCACGATTTGCATTTAATAGCATAGTAGTATGGTCAGAAAAGATCTATTTTGAATTACAAAATTGTCCTGGTTTCAGCTGGGATAGAGTTAACTGTCTTCCTAGTAGCTGGTACAGTGCTATGTTTTGAGTTCAGTATGCGAAGAATGTTGATAACACTGATGTCTTCAGTTGTTGCTCAGTAGTGTTTAGACTAATGTCAAGGATTTTTCAGCTTCTCATGCCCAGCCAGTGAGAAAGCTGGAGGGGCACAAGAAGTTGGCACAGGACACAGCCAGGGCAGCTGACCCAAACTGGCCAACGGTGTATTCCATACCATGTGACATCCCATCCAGTACAGAAACGGGGAAGTGGGGGGGCAGGGATTCGCCGCTCGGGGGATTGGCTGGGGGTCGGTCGGCGGGTGGTGAGCAATTGCACTGCGTATCATTTGTACATTCCAATCCTTTCATTATTGCTGTTGTCATTTTATTAGTGTTATCATTATCATTATTAGTTTCTTCTTTTCTGTTCTATTAAACCGTTCTTATCTCAACCCACAGGTTTTGCTTCTTTTCTCGATTTTCTCCCCCATCCCACTGGGTGGGGGGGAGTGAGTGAGCGGCTGCGTGGTGTTTAGTTGCTGGCTGGGGTTAAACCACGACAAAAATTTATTCTTCTCTACTGTCTATTTTCGATTATTTCAACTTCGCTTTTCCAAAGGAGAAAAAAAAGTAGTGCAAGTTCTAGTTTGCAGGCTTTTGAAACCAGTCTTTGCAGATAACATGGTTTCTTGAGACATAGTTCACAAAGTCAGCGGTAGGAGGGTTTGGCTCTTGGAATTTGAAAGAAATTTGTTCTACTCTTGACAGTAAAAATAAATAATCAAAAGGTCTTGCAAAACATCAAAGTCCTGATCATCTGTTGCATACCAGCACTGCCTCTTGTTGGGAGGAGGCCTTTGTGTGACCCCTCTGTGCTCTGTGTCCTGGGCTTAGGTGACTTGAACATGCTCCATAGTGTTGTTCCACAGCCAGTGGGATGCAGAGACTGGGAGTTGCCACAGCTGTCCTCTCCTGAACCTGCTGCATGCTATCCTTGATATTGTAGATTGCTTCCCCACACTTTAGAGTAGTCTGTCCCAAATGACTTTTTTTTTTTTTTTTTTTTTTTGCCTGCTAGTTTGAGAGTTAGGAACAATTCCTGCATAGTTAGAAGCCCTCATTAGTTTTGCATCACTCTGAGATGCCAAATTTCCTCTTCTGAGTGTAGTACTACTGAATAAGTATGAAACAGATTTTTGCTTTTTAATCCCTTGTTTGGTTGCTGCCCTGCGTTGAGACTTTTTGGGCAAATTGCATTTCCTCTGTGTCAAATTTCATAGTCCACTAATTGCTTTTAAAGCTTCTTAGGTGAACAAAGGGGAAGTGTGTAAACACAGAGGTGGCTATGCTGTCTTACAGGTGCTTGTCCTGTGTACGACAAACTTGAGCAGTTGATTGAGTGCTGTCTAAGCAATTCCTGTTGTCATTTTGTTTTATTTTTTCTGCAGCTTCCACCCGTTTTGTGAAGTGTGAAAAGTGTCACCATTTTTTTGTTGTACTGTCAGAGGCAGACACAAAAAAGAGCATCATTAAAGAGCCCGAGTCAGCAGCAGAAGCTGTGAAATTGGCATTCCAGCAGAAGCCACCACCTCCACCGAAAAAGGTATGGTTCTTAATTTCACCCCAGTGTTTCCTTGCATTACAGCATGGTGAAATGCTTTACTTCTTAATCTGCATCAGGTGTGTAATGGTCTACTTTGACAGAGCAACAAACAAGAAAGACGATCAGCTCAGGATTAAACCTTTGAGAGCTATGTGACCCAGCAGAGCACTGATAAAGTGAACAAGTAGATCCAATAAAAGTAGTTGGGCTTATTTTCCTCTGCCTTTGTATTGTGACTGAAGTCCAGTACCTTCATTTTTTCCTTGTGACCCTGAGGCTAACTTCAACCCTCACCAACTGTAGTATCTTTTATTTCCTGCTGTGGCCTCATATTCTGCACCCTTACATTAGCAGCTTCTTTCTGTAGCTGCAGAACTTTGCAGAACCTTTTATTTGTCCTGTTTCTGGGCAAGAACTGTAGCTGATTAGCTTGTGGCTGTGATCCATCTTATTTGGTTTCCCTTTCCCAAATAGTGAGGGAGCTTATTGTGTTTCTCAGTTCCTAGTGGACTGTAGTGATTTCTGAAGCTGCGTGTGGCTCCTGGATAGTCCTCTTGTAAGACATTAAATATTCTTGAAATTTCTGTTCCTCTAACAAATTTGGGTGAAAATAAGAATGGATTTAAATATTAGTAGGGAAGAACCAACAGACACGATATGATTAAGTGCCATGTTTTTAAGTAAACTTATCAACAGGAATATATTTTTTATTTTAGGTGTTGGGTTTCTGTTTCTCAGTTCTGTAATGGTTGGTTTGGACCAAAGTCCATCTTTGGCACAATATACTATTTTTTATTTTTTGCTGCAGGGTGGTTTAGAAGTGTTATTAAAATTGAGTTATTTTTCAGATTTATAACTACCTCGACAAATATGTTGTTGGTCAGTGTTTTGCCAAGAAGGTGCTTTCAGTTGCTGTGTACAATCATTACAAGAGAATCTACAATAATATCCCAGCTAACCTGAGACAACAAGCAGAAGTTGAAAAGCAGAATTCTTTAACACCGAGAGGTTTGTATTATGTTTGGTATTTTTCTGGTCAAATAAAACTTACCATTTCAGGGCTCTAATGTAAGAAACCCGAGAAGGATTTTACCTCGACGCTAGATGTTCTGTAATTGGAATGAGCTAAAAGAATTTCTATTACATTTAATTTTCACTGTATGCAAACTTCTATGATTTATTTAAAAGTAATCGAGGGTTTATGATGCCATGGGTATGGCCTTCTGTTATTACATGGTTAGCATTTTTTACTGACGCATGTTATTAGGTATTTTCCTTTAACTTCATAAAGTGAGCCTCCTAAAGTTTTCTTTCTAATCTCATTTACTGCTTAACGATAAATCTGCTGCTTAATCTGCAAGCAACAATGTAGATCATGAAGACAATATTTTGCATAGTGAATTTGATGAATAGCTAGCTTTCTAACCTCACTTGCTGCTCTTGGCAGCATCTGTTGGTCACCATAGTATTGTTCCATATCTAGCAGGTGTAGATGGAGTTACTTTTGGCAGTACTGTTGCTACTGAGTAAGTGTGTAGCTATGTTGATCTAATTTATTTTTGGAAGTAGGATTAAGTTACTGCGTCTGATTCAAAACGTACCTTTTTTTTTTTTTTTTAAGGTGTTTTGTTCTGTTTTGCAATAAACAGTATGCTAAGCAAACAGAATCTTCTTTGTTTTTTTGAATTTATGTAAAGAAGTATTTTAACTAAGGGGAAAACATTAGTAGCACTTTTCTGGTAATGGTAGGAGAGCAGTTGTGTACCTGGCACAGAGAAGTTTCTGACCATCCACAGGAAGATAAAATGGTGCACACCCAGAGGGACTGGCAGTGAACATTTATAATGGGTAGTACTTTGAAATATGTGAAATCTTATGTTGTAACACTCGGATATAAATGTGAGAGTTTAAGGAAGACTTTTCAAAACAAAGTTATATTATAGCATTTTTCCCCTTCTGTAAGTGGCTTAAAAGTGAAAATCTAATCAGAGTTAATAGACTGTTATTGTTTTAAGTAGTAGAAAGCTTGCTGTCATTTTATAAGCATGCAGGTTGGGTTTTGGGTTAATTTTGGCAGCAATAAATACTAATTCATGTGGGGATTTCTTGTTAGAAATACATTCATATACAGTGATGAGATTTATTCAGAAGAGGGCAAGAGGTGGAGAATTTATAAGCTTTTATAAACTTATTTTTTATTACTGTTTTCATCCTCTCTCTTAGAATTAGAAATCAGAAGACGGGAGGATGAGTACAGATTTACAAGTAAGTGAACTCTCTCCTCATGTCCTCCTCTGCAATATCTACTCTTTCGATGTTAATGTAGAATAGTCTTTAGTGACTGCTCATTTGAAATGCTGGGTAAAATCCTGCTTGCTTTTCTTCTGCAAGTAAATTTAATTGATGGCATTGAGTGCATTTTTAACAAAGGTGACTAGGATTTGAGACTCTGTCTAGTTCTAGGTGGAAAGCAGGTAAATTGTAAAAATACCTTTTATGAAGTTGGTTAAATAATTATCTGTCCTTAGAATTGTTCTTAGTAGACTGAGTGAAATTGAATTTTTTATTATTTTTTTTTTTTTTACTTAGATCTGAGGTGTGATTATATTAGTAATGCCATACAGAATATAATGTGAGGTAGATAGTAAAGGAAGTTATGCAACTGTTTTCTGCAGGGTATTTGTCCTCTTAAAAGGCACTGTCACCTTGAACCTCGGAATGCCTTTTTTTTTTTTTTTGCCAGTTGATGTCAGTTATGTTTATTTTCAGTCCACTGGAACTCTCCTGGCTATTGAACTTCTTCCTTAGACTAGTGTAGATCAATTTGTATGCCCAGTTACACCTCTTCAAACCATTTTCTTAATCTTCAGAATTGTACCCTGCAAGCCAATTAAAACTAGTGCTCTGAAAAAAGAAAATCCAGCTCAATCTCCATATCCATGTGTAGAGACAAAACCTGTAATAACTGAACTAAGACAAATCTTTAAATCTTGAGAGTAGACCTGTGCATTGCTTTTGTAATTGTTACGGTATGTAACAATTCCTGTTGTACTGTACTGTATGTACAGTTCCTGTACTTTTTCATCATAGAGATCAACAGTTTGGGTTTATTTCCTCTCGTGCTAAAAAAAAAAATCATAAAAAATTACAGCTAAAATGAGTTAATTTGTAAGGACTGAAAATTTATCTTGTTTTTTAATGTAGAGGAATATTTTTAGATAATCCACTGTACCATTGGAAATTCTTTTCATATATGAAAAATATATGCTTGTGCAAAAATATGATTGGAACTCATGTTTTTGTAATAATTGTGCCATGTTTCTGTTGCAGTCCTATCTGTAAACTTCTGTACAGATAGAATTATAGGTTTGCAGAACAAAACAGAAGAACCAAGCTTTTATTATGTATTTAAGGTAATGGCAGACCTTGTTAGTGCTCAAACAGTACTATTATTGTTCTCCTCAGAACTACTGCAGATTGCTGGAATCAGTCCACACGGTAATGCTTTAGGAGCATCGATGCAGCAACAAATGAACCAGCAGATACCTCAGGAGAAACGGGGAGGAGAAGTACTAGATTCACCCAATGATGACATAAAACTTGAAAAAAGTAATATTTTGCTGCTTGGACCAACTGGATCAGGTATACAGCTGCATGTTTTTATAGGTGTCAGATTTTTCTTAGAATTGATTGTTAATGAGTGATTTTCCTCTCTTGTGATTATTCCAATTTGGTGTATAAAAAGCTGAACTGTGAATTCCAAACTGGGATTTTTGTACTTTCATGCCATGGTAACAAGCTGAGCTAAATGGCCTTGAAAAGGAAGGAGGTATAGTCATGTGGTTTTCTTTGTTTGGTTTTTTTGTGTTTTTTTTTTTTAAATTGCCTGTATTTACTGACTGATTAAAAGATGCAACTTTCACTAAGCTGAAATAAAATGCATTTAAAGTTTCTCTGCTTTAGATGGCAAGCTGAGATGCTGCAGTTAGAAAGTGTTGTGTCACCTCTGGGACAGATCTGTTGCAGGGGGGTTAAAAGAGAAATTATATTTGTATGTTCATAAGAAGTGGGAGTGTTTGTGCTGAAGTGATAGCATTTTGCAGACTATTTGGAAGAACATTCACTAAATAATATTTTAATTTTGTTTCTCCCGAACTTCAAAGCAGGAGCAATTGGACTTTGCACTGTACCCCGAGTGTCTGCAAAGCACTACTGATTTATTTAATCTTTAATCTATGCAAGTACCTGTGTTCTGTTTTTTACATTGTGTAACATACTATATACGTTTCAAGCTGCCTCAAATGTGTAGTATTAGTCTAATTCAGAAATACAGCTTGCCAATGTAAAAAACACTGTTTATGAAAACTGGCTTCCTTGGAAATTATTCATATATGAATATATGAACATGCTGGCATCATTCAAAATGTCTAAGGACAGTAATGATGATCATGTGGTAAATATTTGGTTTTGTGTGCTCTAAAGAAATGTATGGAAGTTGTAACATACAGTTTTTATTTCATCAGGTAAAACCTTGCTGGCTCAGACTCTAGCTAAATGCCTAGATGTACCTTTTGCTATCTGTGATTGTACTACCTTGACTCAAGCTGGCTATGTTGGTGAAGACATTGAATCTGTCATTGCGAAACTTCTGCAAGATGCCAACTACAATGTAGAAAAAGCTCAGCAAGGTAGACTTTTACAATATGTTTCCTGAAGTTCATTCATAGACACTGTTAATCTCACCTAAGTGCTCTAAACTTTGAGACCACCAGTATTTCTGTAATTTATAGTCCTGTTGCATGTACCTGAATTTTAATACTTTAAATCAGAAATAATAAACCTGAAAAGAGCTCTAAGCATATCTTGTACTTTTTGTTCTTGTCCATAGTTGGACAAGATTGCATACATTTTTGCAACCTACAGTATGGAAGTAGGACAGACTGCTGCTGTCTTAAATTATGTTCTTCCCTGTGTGTAAGTTCTTGCTTCTCTTAAAAAGTGGAGTCTTCCTTAAATCCATTTTCTGTAACTGCAGGAATTGTTTTTCTGGATGAAGTGGATAAGATTGGCAGCGTTCCTGGTATTCATCAGTTACGGGATGTTGGAGGAGAAGGTGTTCAACAAGTAAGTACTTCTGTGGAGTGATTTCACTTTGTAAGCAAACAGCCCATCAAGTCTACATATCATCCTATCATGTCAAATAGCACGGGAGTGTATAGAGTCATAGTTCTTCAGTTCCTTAATTACTAACCTTTGAAACCCTAATCTTTCCTCTTTAACTTTCTTCATTCCAAAAAAAACCACCCCCAAAACTCAAAAGCAACTCAAGACTGCTTCATAGAAACATTTTAATTGAAAAACGTCCTTGCAGCATTTAGATAGAAAGTTGCATAATGTAGGCGAGAATAGATAACATTTTCTATTTTGACAAAATTATTAAAGCAACTTGTTACTAAGTGCAGCTTATAATGTGCATGGGAGTTACATTAAAGAAAGATTTTTGTCTATCATTGAATGGGATTGTTTGTCTCGTATGGAAAACCGATTTCTTTATACACTTACTATAAAGGCATAAGGGATTAAATAATGTAAATACATCTGTGAAAGTAAGCACAATATGGTGTGTCATCTTATATGATGCTACACAGTGGGATTTTATATTGCTTATTTCTTCTTTCCTTCTTAGGGCTTGTTAAAATTACTAGAAGGCACAATAGTAAACGTTCCAGAAAAGAATTCTCGTAAACTACGTGGAGAAACAGTGCAAGTTGACACAACAAACATCCTCTTCGTAGCTTCTGGTGCTTTTAATGGTCTTGACAGAATTATCAGCCGGAGGAAAAATGAAAAAGTGAGTGCATCAGGCTGTATTTGAATGGAGAAATTATTATCTTAATTACTGCTCACAGTACTGACTCCTAAAGGTTTTGCTATATTTGTAAACCCACTAAGTTTGTTTGTAGAGCAGCAGTTTTCCATCTGTTATCTGGGAACCTGAGGTTAAGCCTAAGAAAGGTAGCAAAGAACAAGCCTGTTGTTAGTAGGCTTAAGTAGCTTGCAGTGGTCTCTACTGCCACAGAGAAATTTTTGGCATATGCAAATAGGAAAAAAATAAGGGGGAAAAGAAGGTTGAAAGCTGTTGGTAGAGGACTTGCTGTCCATACTTAAGTGGTAAACTTTTTACATTATTGTCATGTCCTACGTTTCTTAAAAACAGAATATGTGAAACAGTTCTAGCAGTTGTAATAGGATTCTTTCATTTGCAGTGTACCAAGTATGAAACTGAGAAAAAGCTTTTTTCTTCTGATATCCAAACGTTTACTGTTGATACTCAGATAGTTTGAGCAAATGGTGCTAAAAGCTATCATCACCTTAAGTACCTAGTCATGCAGTTCACTGTTTTGTGTATTAATGTCTGGGAACAGACTTGTTCTGACTGCAGCTTTCTGACAAAATGTGCACCCTGTTTCTAACAGGGGAGTGACTGAAATCCAGATTACTCTTTATGATAATTAATGTGGCTTTTCATGCAAGCATTCTTGTATGCATTTGCTTCACTTCTTAAGAGCCCTTTTTAGTGTTGCTGGTATTTGCAAACTTATCAGGACGTTACTAACCTTTTTTTTATTTTAAGAAAAACTTATTCAGTCTGATGTGTTGATACCTTACTGAAGGTATTGAATGTTATAACAAATTCATGGTGTGCAAGGTGTCCAATTTTACTATAAGTAATTTCTTGAGCTTGAATTAATATGTAATGACATAATCAGTCACTCCAGATTTTTTTTTATGCACGTGGCACATGATTTAGTTACATAAAGAAAACTTAACTATGATAGTTCTGTAAGTGTAACATGTTTGTTTTGCAGTATCTAGGATTTGGGACACCATCTAATATGGGTAAAGGCAGAAGGGCTGCAGCAGCAGCTGATCTTGCGAATATAAGCGGAGAGTCCGATCCACATGAAGATATAGAAGAAAAGGATCGCTTGCTGCGTCACGTGGAAGCCAGAGATCTCATTGAGTTTGGCATGATACCTGAGTTTGTGGGACGTTTGCCTGTTGTGGTTCCTCTGCACAGCCTAGATGAGAAAACCCTTGTACGGATTCTTACTGAGCCACGAAATGCTGTCGTTCCTCAATACCAGGCACTATTCAGCATGGATAAGGTTTGAATTTTTATTTGACTACTCTTCAATATTCTTGTTTATAAATACAGTGTTAAAGTGATCCAAAATGTCAATTTAAATCACTTCTTCCTCCCACATGTGCACCTCCCCACTCTGAAAAAAAGTAAGCTAACTCATTAAAACCTGACTGGTTTAGATGGGATAACTGTCCTTGTGGGGTAAGTAATCTGGAAATGGTTGAATTGCTCTTCATGTTAACATTCAAATGAACATCCATGATCTTGCTTAATAGACATCAAGAGCTACTTCAAGTACTGTAGATGTACTTGTATTAGTTGTACGTAAAGGGACATAGTCAATACTGGTAACATTAGGCAAATATAAAGTGTAGCTGAAGCTTTATGTACGTAGCTTAAATGTTAAGTCTTCTGGTTGGTAACAAGTAAATAGCTACTGTTTGTTATTTTCAGTAGTGCTTGCGCTGTCCCACTCAACACACTGTTAAGTTATAAATGAAATAATTAACTAAACTTAGCGTTTTTCTCTTTGTAGTGTGAATTAAATGTAACTGAAGATGCATTGAAGGCTATAGCCAGACTGGCCCTGGACAGAAAAACTGGTGCAAGAGGTCTTCGATCTATAATGGTGAGTAAACTAAGTCTCATACTGAGTGAATGAAGCTACCTGCGTTTGTGTGTATGGACCTAATGGTGACAATTTTCAGTCAAAACCTCACTTAGTTCTGGGTCTTGTATGGATACAGTAAGTCTCTTTCTAAAACTGCGGGTATTCGGAGTTCTTCCAAGAAAACTCTCTAGCTCTGCAAATCACTTGCTAACCATATTGTTATGTAGAAGAGGGCACACAGAAATATTTTTTCCCTCTATTTTCTTGTAGGAAAAGCTGTTGCTGGAGCCCATGTTTGAAGTGCCCAATTCTGACATTGTATGCGTGGAAGTTGACAAAGATGTTGTAGAAGGCAAAAAAGAGCCAGGATACATTAGGTAAAACCATAATGGGAGTATCAGAACAGACAAGTAACGCAGCTAGACAGGTATTCTGATGGTTGCTGTAGGAACAAGTGTATAAACACAAAACCATGCACACAACCTGAAAAGGATCTGATTCTCTGTATACTGTACATAGCTGAATTAGTGCCTATTCTGTCCTAGAGACTTTGGGTTTGTATCGCTTTAGTTTTTAAATAGAAAACTAAAAATAAACTTATATATGAAGTTACTTTAAGCCTTTTGTGTGTGTGTGTGTGTGTATACCTGTAGAAATAGAAGTAAATTATAAGCATCATAAGTTAACAGTAAAAATCTGAATTTTAATTGTGACTGTACTGAAATTTCTGAAATGGAACTTTTTCCTTCCTCCTTCTACTTTCTACCACTGAGGTGTTTTTTTTTTTTTTTTAATGCAAGCTCCAGGCTGCTGCAGTTTTCTTCTCCATTGCTCTTGGAGCAGTGGAGAGCCACAAAGGCACGTCTATTGATTTACTGAACTCTTGTTAAAATAATCAATTTAATGTTGTAAAGTTTGTATTATGGTAATGATGTTGTGGAATGCTGAAAGCACTGGGCAAATTCGGATTTAAAAAAAAAAATCTTGGTGAACAAGGATGGAGTCGAGAGGGAAGGGGTCAGGTTAACAACACAGGTCTGAAATTTAGGAACTCTGCCTTGGTTTCTGCCCCTGACAACTTTTTTGAGTGACTTTGTCCACTGAGGTACGTGCTTTGTATTCATCTGTGTCTGTGCTGAAGCTTGGCTCAGCATACCTACTGTTTCAAAGGGGATGGATGGTTGGAGTGGAAAGTACTATGCTTACACTGATGGTTGCTTTAAGTGATTTTATAGAGCACCAGCATTCATGTTTGCTGGAAATACTAAATTTACTGATTAAATCAAACGACTTAACTGAATTCAATAGCCTTTTGATTTTCAGTAATGAGACTGCATACTGGCAGTAGTGTAAATCTGCACAGCACCATTTTCAGATCAGAAGGTCGTTTAGCAGATGGGCGCTTGTCAGAGCATTTGTCATTGGGGCGCTTTGCAGGTGGCATGTTTACCAGAAGCTATGGAAACTGTCTCCGTTCTTTTCCTCAATTTCTAAAGTATCTGATCAGTTTGTTTTAATTATAGGGCTCCCACTAAAGATTCATCTGAAGAAGAATATGACTCTGGCGTTGAGGAAGAAGGCTGGCCTCGACAAGCAGATGCTGCAAACCATTAAAGACTGTCAGAATGCTCACCCGCATAAAGCGCACTTGGTTATTTCCTGATGATTGCCTCTGGCTTCAGCCTGATACTGAAGGCATCGGATCTCTCTCGGATATGATACGTGATGAGGAACTTTATTAGATAAATCAGATAGTGTATTTTATTGCAACATCACATTGATTTATTTGATGGACATTGTGTGGACTTGGATGGCATAATGTTTAAATATGAATTGTATATTACACTTGTTCAATTAAAATGTATAGCAAATATAGCAGCACCTGGATTGCTCTTTCTAGAAACTAAAACAGCAGTGCAGGTGCTGCCAATAGTTAGATTTGACAATAATGTTACTCTACAAATGGGAAATCAAGATTTATAATTAGTAGAGGGTGAATAAACTATTAGCTCCTCGTACGACTCGCAGGGGGTTACGTTCAGGTCAGTGTTTGATTTCTGCTGGTGTTTGAAACTGGATGGGTGCTGGAGTGACTTGTTACATTGGTGGGGGAGGAAGCCTTTTGGAAGGCTTTTGGAAAAACTGGGACATACTCTGACACTGCTGGGAGATTCTGCAAAAATGTGGCACTAGTTTGTCACAGTAATTTGAATGCAATTTTAAGTAATAGCCTTTCCTTCACCTCTCCATTAGGAGTAAGTTCCAGTCACCTTGAATACTGTGAAAGAAGGTGAAGTCAGTAATTTGCTCATTTTTCCAGAAGGGTAAACAGGATTTCTAGGAAGCAGTAAGCCATCTGAATTTGGATGAGAAGTTGACATAAATTTTTAAATATTAATGTTCTAATATAGTACATTTTGTTTAACATATTGGAACTATCATGCATCAATTTTTTGGTGCCAGGTATTTGCCCAACCTATCTTATAATGTTAAGAGATGAAAGAAGTAAATGTGTAATATTTTTGATGTAATCAGTAGTGACTGTTCACATGACACATTGCTTTTTAAGTTATACGCTCAAATGCTAGTATTGCATCTTGTGGTTTTGTCTTTGATTTTTAGTCTCACAGCAAAACAATCCTCCCTCTTCTGTTCTACACCACAATTAACTCAATCCTTTAGGAAAGTCTTTGTAAAAACACTAAAGGACCTGTATGTTTTTTATTTGTTTCAGGAATTAAAATTGTTGCTTACAACTTTTTGTCTTTCGGTGATACGTGGACTTAAGTTTTACTGACCCCTTTTTCTAAAATTTTAATTCATGCTATTTAAATAAAACTTTCATCGTTCTTTTCAGTCTAGTGGATGTTTTAGGACAGGAAGGGACACTGCAGAGGTGTTGACACTATTTTTGTTGTTAATTTTTGTCATGTAAATTTTATGTAATACTTGTGTTCTTACCAAGAAGCAGCGTGACATGCAGTTGTAGCCAGATGCAACAGATACTTCCCTTAGGATTTCAGTTTTTTTCAGGTTAAATGACCCACTAATGGTTCAGAACAAGCTGCCTTCGGAGTTGAGGATATTTCTGGGAGAAGCTTAGTCCCCTCAAAATGGGAATCTGTGGTGAACTATCTGTATCTGCATCCTCACTTTCCTTTTTGTAGAGTGAAAAAAATATAACTGCTTTTAATTCTGAATCCTTTAATTCAAATCCTTTTTTAAATGGATTGAAAAAACATTTTAGGCAAAACCGTTCAACAACTTAGTTTTGAAAGTTGTTTGGAATTATGTAACTGAGAACTGTTTTTAAGGAAACAAAATGCCGTGTAACTACAGTTTGTACTTCACCTCTGGCGTTTGAATAAAACAAAGCGAATACTCAAGCAGCGGAGAGTTGTCATCCCTGGCGTCATCCCCAGAAACTTTAAATTTTATGGCTCTTCGGGGGTTTTTTGGTTGTGGGTTTTTTTTAAGAGGACCTACAGGAAAGAGAAAAGGTGCGGGGGGGGGGCCTTCCTAGGGCAGGGAGGGGCCCTCCCGGCCGCCAGGGGGCGCTGCGGCGCGGGCGGCGCTGGGCCGAGGCCGGCAGCATGGCGCAGCCACCGCCCTTCGGCGGGCGCTTCCCGCCGCCGCCGTTCCGGGCCTTCCCGCCGCCGGTGGGGCCCTTCCCGCCGCCCGCCGCGCCCTTCCCCGGCCCCGCCGCCCGCCCGGGGCCCTTCGCGGCGGCGGCGGCGGCGCCCCCGCCTTTCCTCCTACCGCCGCTGCCGCCGCCGCCACCGGCCGGGCCTGAGGGCGAAGCGGGGCCGCGCTTCCCTCCGGGCGGCGGCCCCTACTTCCCGGCGGCTCCTCCGTTCCCGCCGCGGCCGCTGGCTGAGGAGGAGGCGGCGGCGCAGCGGCAGCAGGACGAGCTGTGGCTGTCGCAGTTCCTGGGCCGGCGCCGGGCGGCTCCCCCCCCGCCGCCGCCGCCCGCCGCCGCCGCCAGCCCCAGCAGCGCCCGGGAGCTGGCGGTGGAAGCGCTGGGGCGGGTGGCGCGGCTGGCCTCGCTCTGCCGGACCCTGCGGCGGCGGGAGGCCGAGGGGGACGAGGCGGGTTGGGCCCAGGCGCGGGAGGAGGCGGAGGAGGCGCGGCGGGAGCTGCGGGAGGTCGTGCGGCCCCTGAGGGAGCCTGGCTACCGGGAGGCCCTGCGGAGGAAGGCCGAGAGGGCGAGGAAGAGGAGGCTGCGCCTGCAGCGGAGGAAGCAAGAAGCCAAGGCAGCCAAGGAGGAGGAGGCGGCCCGGGCCGCCGAGCGGGAGGCCAAGATCGACCAGTGGAGAGCCAAGTGCATCCAGGAGGTGGAGGAGAAGAACCGGGTACGGCCCCGAGCGGCCTGATCCTGCCTGCCCCGGCTGCAGTGTGGCTTCCCGGGGACGCCCTCTGGGGCGCCGGGCGGCGGCGTGGCGGAGCTGGGGGAGACCTGCCGGTAACGGAGCTCACGGCGGGCTGTGCCTGCCCGGCACCTGGCTGCGGCTTTCCGCGGTTCAGTAGGTGCCACCTGGGTGCTGCATGGGTTCGGCTTGCTTGGAGACAGGCTGCTTGCGAGGCCTGCAGCCCTGCTTCTTCCTTAAAAGCCTTGGTGGGCATCTCAGCTTTGCCACGCTCGTGTCCTAGGCCTTAGCAGTTGGGACAGAAAGGTTTCTGAACTCTCGGTTGTGCGTGGCGGTCTTCCTTGCTGGCCTCAGCCTGCGCGAAGCTGTTCACAGCCGCCCTATGGTGGTCAGCGCCATTTCGGTAACCATAAGCCTTGCCTGCTGGCTTCGTTCTTGTAAAGCTTGTTGTTTGCAAGCTTTTGGGTCTCACTGGGAAGTAAAACGGCTCCAAGGCAAAAAAAAAAAACCAACCTCAAACTGGGCTTGCTGGGAAGTGCTGTGGGCATCTTTGTGCTGGCTGTTGGCTAAAGAGCAACCCTTCGGCTGGTGCTAGGTCTGCCGCTGGGATGGTGCAGAGCAGCTGTTGGGAAAGGTTTTGTGTTCGGACTGTGGCATGTTAATGGTATTCAATTGCTGAGCTGTAGAGTTGGGATGGTTTATGTTTATTGTTAATGTTTTTCCTAACTTTCTGTGGTTAAAGGTTATCAGGCTTTATGAATTCATTACCCATTTGGCCCAAATTTGTGAGTTGCTCAGCATTCTTTTTTTTGTTTCCTGAAGTCTGTCATGTTTTAGCTTTTTCACAGAAAGGCAAAGTTGGATGGTTGACTTAACTTGCAACGGCTCTGTTACTAGGAAGTTATTCTGATCTCCAGTGTTTCGTTAATCTTTTTGAAAGTACCATTTCATTCTTGTCTACGTGGGATATTTCACACATAGTGTCTCGGTTTTTTCTTTCTTTCATAGGAACAAGAACTTAAGGCTGCTGCAGACAGTGTCTTATCTGAAGTACGGAAGAAACAAGCAGACACAAAGAGGATGGTGGACATCCTGCGCGCATTAGAAAAGCTTCGGAAACTGAGAAAAGAGGCCGCTGGCAGGAAAGGTTAATTACGAGATTTTTACCAAACTTTTAAAATTGTGCACGCAGGAAATAGGATGATGTGCACGCCCTGTACTGACTAGCAAGGTGCAGCTTGAAAAAGCTGTTTCTTTATTAGTGATTTTAGTTATAAAATGCTGAATACAGTGGTGGTGTTCCTATGTTTCCAAGCTCTTTCTTGATAGAAGAATTATTCCAGTAAGTTGTTAGCAAGGTTAAACTCATGTTCCTCTGAGATTTTGCCAGCTCCGCTCTCAAGTCTGATAACACAGCCCCTTCTGAATTTGAAAATTTAAAGTTAATTCTCCTTCTTTTTAGGTGTTTGTCCACCCCCGTCAGCAGACGAAGCATTTGAAAGTCAGGTGGAGAGTCTCAAAACGTTGCTGAAAAATCGCACAGAGCTGTATGAAGCTGAGGAGAGAGCATTAAGAGTTATGTTGGAGGGAGAACAGGAGGAGGAAAGGAAGAGAGAAATGGAAAAGAAACAGAAGAAGGAAAGGGAAAAACTACTACAGCAGAAACTTGAAATTGATTCCAAGCTGTTTGGAGATCCAGGTAAATTCTGCATGCCATACTTAACAGTTATTTTTCCACACCACACCCCCATCTCATAGGCACTAGGTTTAAAATGCAGGCACAAAAATAGTTGAGAAAGAAATCATCCACTGGAGTAATTTGTGGTCTGAGGAAAAGATGGGATAAACATAGTGTGCTGTTAACACATGTGATGTAAGAAGAACTGTTTAGCTCTGCAGTGTAGACTGCAGTATATCTCAAGCCAATTTCATAATGTTTTGCAAGAAGAGGTTGTAGATTAAGCTGAAGTGAGAATAAACAGAATAGATTGAAGACTTCCAGCACCCAACAGATGCTTTAGTCTGGTGATTTGGTAAGTGCCACTCAGGTAATCTGTAAAGATTCAGTGTCCATATGTTCCCTTTGTTTAGATGATGGAGGCAAGAAGAGTTTTGCTGGCCTTGACTTGCCTCTGACAGTTCTGGTAAGGATGAGGAGACGTGCAAAACATGTCCTTAATGTATTACCTAGGGAAGTGATTTCAGGTTACAGCTGGGGAGTAGCAAATGAGTTGGCAAATTTGGGGTTTCTAAGACTTTCTAAAACCAAAGGTCTCTCTGGTTTATTGAATGATTTCTGTGTTGGTGTTTTAACAGATGAATTTCCTCTAGCCCATCTATTGCAGCCCTTCAGAGAGTATTACTTACAAGCTGAGCATTCTGTAGCAGCTCTAATCCAGATCAGGTAAAACCAAACAAAGTCTTTATTTTGTTATCAAAGATGACAAGTATTGTTTGTCAAGATTGTAAAATTATGGTCCCTTTTGGTTCACTAACTTCCAAATATGGTTATGCAGTGAATTGTCCTGGTTTTTTCCAGCTAAGGATCAAGCTTGGTAAGAGTTGTATCCAACAGATGCCCGTGTGAGGCAGAGTGCACTTCCATGCATAACCCTTCCATTTAATGGAATAGTACATATAATTTTCACATTTATGTTTTGAAAAACAAGTTTCAGAGTACAATTTAAAGTGGTTTGTGTATTGATCAGTATGGAAAAATACCTCTGTGGGTATATAATAAGTCTTACTACCAAAGTCATACCAGCTCTCCTCTCAAACAATGCTTTCTCTGTTAAAGGCATGAATGGGATCAGTACTTGGTGCCAGCTGATCACCCTGAAGGAAGCTGCATCCCTCCAGGATGGGTTCTTCCAAGTCTCCCCACAAACGACACTTGGGCCACTGCTGTCAGATAATTTAGTAATAAATTATTTTAACGTTGGAGGAATGTTTCATTATAATTGCGCATGTAAACATGAGAGGGTCTGAGGAGGAAGTCTCATCCTCTGTTTTGGTAGCCAGGTACTGGAGTGTCTTGAAGAAAAGCGTAAGAACTGGTTTTGCCATCTGACTCTGCAGGGAAATACCTGAGCAAGCCCAAAGCTGCTAGGCCTCTTGTGGCCTACAGTCCCGCTGCGAGTTTTGTTAATGCATCTCAATCTTAATAAAGAAACATTGCTGACGAGGGTATTTGTGCCAGTATTAACATCCTATTTTTAGTGGCTTTTATCTTTATAAGCCTAAATCCAGATGATGAAATCTCCAGATATCAAGAAGTTTAAAAAATAAATGAGATAATTAGTAAACATGTTTTTCTTCTTAAATGAAGCATGTCAGGCATTACTGTCAAAATAGTTCCTGTATTTTTGTGTGTAGAAACGAACCTACTGCAAGTTTAAACAAATTCTGAAGTACAAACAAGACAGGGTTTTTCAAGGTTGATTAAAGCAGCTGTTGACATTTTACTTTTGTGGACTAAAACTGGTACCACAACATGGAAAAAATTCCCAGTTGTGGTGAAATAGGTCAGACAACCGTGTGAATATATATAAATGTGATGAATAAGCCTGCTGGAAAAAAAACAATAAAACCTGAAGTCTAACCTACTGTACTTGTTTTTGCCTATATAGCTATTTTTGTATAGGGATGGATCATGTATATAGTATTTGATTAAAAAACACAGCTTTATTTTGTAAGTTGTTTTTTGTACAGAATAAATAGAGAAAAATGGAATTTTTTTTGTTGGAAGCGTTTTTACTCTGAGGGAGAGACTTGTAGTACTTGGCATCAAATACGACTGCAGTGTGGAGAGAATCGCTGGCAAAAGGTTTGTGTGAAGGAACTTCTCCCTCCTACAAGGTGACAGGGGCATCTGATTTCAAAGCCTTCCATGTTCTGGACAGTTTGGCTGAAACAGCGATGGGCCGTATGGGTTTGGGCATTTGCTGGTCTACGCAGATTGTCATGGCGTCTTCCCAGAGCTGCAGTTGTTATTCTTGCTTAGCCCTAATGTGTGGGAATGGATTTAATCTCTCCAATTCCTTGCCTCCTTGCATCACAACATTGTGTAATTCATGGAGGAGGCAACGTAATTGCCTAAATTCAACACTTGGGCCTTTATATATAATGTTAATAGTTCTTGGGCTGAAGCTTTGCATTGATTTCTGTTAGTAAGAGCACATGAACTAGTAATTTTTGACAGAGTTACAATTAATCTGTGTGCGGAAGTTTGCAGTTCTTGCTCACATGTCTATTGCCTGCCTGTAGCACCCAAAAATACAGATTACTGTGAAGTCCTCTGAGGCAGGGATTCTGATTTGCGTGTCTGTACATCCTCCCATCCCTACTGTCACTTCTAGCATCTTGTTACTCAAAGAGCTATGGCTGGGTCAGATCCTGGGGAGTCTTACCTGATGAAAAAGCCAAAGTTGAAATAGCATAAAAACAATTGCAGAAACAACATTTTCAGTTCGGGAAGCTTAGTGACTGGAGAATGTTCTGCTTAAATAGTTAGGCTCCTTATCCCATCAGCACGTCTGATGGGACAGGCTAACCGCTTAAGCTACGATAATCCTAAAACTGTCAAAGTCAGATGCTTGTCTGACACTGCAAAAATTTAAAGAACCGAGCAGTAGGTAAGCAGGAAGCGTAGAAGCACCACTGTTCTCCCTGCCGTGCAAGAAGAGCTCCATGATTTCATCTGACGGTAAGGATAACTGCATATTGTTAATAAAAATAGGACTTGAAAATGCCAGTGGATGATGCACGTTTAGGTGTCTTTCAATCCCTCAAGCTTTCTGTGGTTTGTTCTACATAATTTGCTCTTGTCTAATGACGTCTGCGTTAAAATGTTTTATATTTTTAGTGAGGGAGATGTTGAAGCCACAGATGGAAGAGGACTGTTTAGAATCTTAACTTGTAAAATACATGGAGACAGGGTATTAATTCTTAAAAAAACCTTGTGTATTCATATTTAAGATGCAAGTTTGTCAGAGTATAGTATTTCCTACTATTTTTATGTTTTAAAAGATGATTATAGCCCAGAAGAAAAGAAGGGTCAGCTGTGAGTTTCCGAGACTCATTTGCATCCTATTCCTTCCCTGGTCCCAGTACAGTGCAGGTTTCTCGTGGTTCTAAGGCACATCCTCCTCCGGATACGAATTTGGTCGTTTGCCAGCCTGTATCTTTGATGTGAAAGCGGGCAGGGCTGGCGTGAAGCAGATGAGGTCAGAACCCTTGTAGGAGTTGCTTTCTGGTGCAAATTGGTGTTTATGACTGACCCTCTTTAAGTCTTGTCTAGTAGCATTTTTCGTTGTCATCGTTGCTCGCCCCAACGTCCTTTTTTTCTGAATAGTGTTTTGGGGAATTAACACTTGTGGGAGCCTTTCTTAGAGCATGGTATTTATGCAGTGAAATACAGTGAGATGCAGTACCATAATCTCTGTATTTTCTTCATCGTGGTTTCAGACGCATTCGCTGCCCGTCTCCATCCCTTTAAGTGGCATTTAAAACCAAGTAAAGCCATTCTAGGTG
This sequence comes from Harpia harpyja, assembly GCF_026419915.1. NCBI lineage: Eukaryota > Metazoa > Chordata > Aves > Accipitriformes > Accipitridae > Harpia > Harpia harpyja. Next base: position 18,813,303 of record NC_068953.1, on the reverse strand, counting down.
ACAGGCGACGAGATACTCTTTTCCTTTGCACCTTTGTACTGCACAGCTGTCGTGGTTTAACCCTAGCCAGCAACTAAGCACCATGCCGCTGCTCGCTCGACATTATTCCCATACTAAATCCAAACCATAACACTATACCAGGTACTAGGAAGAAAATAAACTCTATCCCATCTGAAACCAGGCCAACAGCTTTTGGGAAGAGTTGATTTGCAGCGTAAGCTGCCAGGAGGGTCCGTCCCTCTGGCAGGCAGGGGCTGCACAGCCATGCAGAGGAGTGGGAGAAAGCTGGGGTAAGGTGGCTTCACTTACAGATCTTTTCACATGTTGTCTTCATCACTGCGGATGTGGTTTGTAACTTACGTGGAGCCCTCTTAGGCTGGGGAGCAGATGGCCTGGCTCCGTGCAGGCTCCCAACATGTTGTCCGTGTCGCGTGTTAGCAGCCGTACATGTGCGGGAGCTGCAAAGCTGGTTAGGCGCTCTGCCTGCGCTACAGCCCTGGGTATTAAAGGCTCCTGGCGTAAGCAGGCAAGGGACAACTCTTGTAATTCTGATAAGAGCAACTGAGCTGAACCGAGTGATTGTGCATGTCGCTCTTCCTTTTTGGTCTAGAGGCAGTTTGTTAGTCCTTTGCTAATGTAATAAATGACCTTGAATGCCATTCCCTATTATAGACCCTTACTTTTGCATTAAACAGGCAGCTTTTTCTTCCTTGTATACATTCATCTGCTTATTTTCTTTTTGTGGAGTGTTTATCCTCATTGTTGTAAAAGCCATTTCTTTTTAAAGGAAAAAAATAAATTGGTAAAAGCACTCAGGGTGTCACACCAAGTATTTACTGTTTGTCTTGAGGGTGACTGTGGAGGACTTTGGGATGAACAGGCACACACTGCAGGTACCGGAACTCGGTGGAAGACTGAGCATCAACTCTTGCCAGTTGACAGTATATAAAGGAAATTATTTTGCATGCTGTCCTCACTGGGAAGCTGGGGACTCGAGGCTTCATGCAGCAAGTAGTGGCTTTTTACTAAATTGAGACATTTTTACAGAGCTGATGGCTATGTTATTGCAGTAATATTTTCCATGCCACCATTTCCAGTTCCTCAGAAATTTTAGTCTCCCCTGCTATTCCTGATCTAAAAACATCACCCCACTTAAAATGAATACGTGGTTCTTAAAAGCTAATCTGGCCTTAAAATGGCTCGTTCGACATCCCTCTAATGCTGAAGCTTGCCTGACGCACCAGCCTCCTTGTCTGGCTCTCAGTAAGCTGCTGCAGCGCTGGAGGGGATGCCCTCGCCCCAGGTCCCCCGGGCTGCTCCGTGTGACGGCTTAGCAGCACGTGGCTGAATGCCTGAGCTCCATGACCACGGCTGCTCTTGGGTCACGCAGAGAGAGGAGACCTGCGAGGTGTCCTCCTTGGCTGCGGTTTCTGCCTCTGTAACTGGAAAAAGTGCTTGGTCTGTCCCCAGCTTGGGAAAGGGAGCATGCGATGGGCAGCGGAGGGAGAAGGAGAGGCGAGAGGAGGGATGGGAAGCAGCGGGTCATGCACGGAGGTGGAAACGGAGGAGAAAAATGCTCAGGATCTCTGCCAAATGAAGCTGTAAGCTTGGTCAGGTCCTGCTGGCTAAAGCTCAGAAAAGCAAAGGTTAGCTCAGACCAATCTTCCCGGTATCAGTAATTAAGACTTTGCAAATCTGGGTATTGCACACAGTGTTTTTTACTTGGCTGGCAGCATGTCTAAGGGCTGCGTTCCTTTTATCGGTGTCACTTGAAGTAGCTCATCTTTCTCTCCTTCCACCCAACTTAAAAGGTGCTAGTCCTGCCTTTTACAGTTTTGTTTCTTCCCTTCCTCTGGCAGCAAGAAATCAGACAGCGGCGATGAGCTACCTGGATGAAGTTCCCTTCCGGATGGCCAGGAGCCTTGACGGCGACTCAGGGGGAGAAAACACTTTAATCACCGCCCCGGCCATCGAGCTCCCTGACTGCGCCAACATCCTCATGAGCACCATGGTGAGTCGCCTGTGCTTGCATCTGCGCCTGGATTCGCTTCTGGTGGGATGCTCAAAGGGATGTCAGCGGCATTTGCCTTTTCTTGTGAAAGATGGGAAGGGAAACCTCTCCTCTTAATTGGTTGGTTTGCAGGAGGGGGAGGAGGTGAGGATGATCTGTGGTGGGTGGGAGTGAGGAAGGGGTAGGTTTGGGGTTGGTTTTTTTTTAATCCCATCCAAGCAGGAAGGTTGGGTTAGGTCTTTCTGGGATAGGAGGACAAACTCCAGGCTCTGCTCTGGAATTGTTTCCTACTCTGGAATCATCACCATCTCATTTATTAATAATATTTATTAATAAATCTAACAGAGATGTAAGCAGGCAACACTACCTGTGCTGGCAACATATATATATAATATGTGTATATATATTAAAAATATCCTGTGGCGCTTTGTGATCTTCCACATTGCTCAGTCCTAAACTGCTTTTGAACCTACACCTGTTGCTCTAACAGCTTTGTCACCAATTTTAAACCCCGGCACAGCAATTCGAAGAAGCTGTCTGTGCTCTGGAAGGGGGTAGGAAGCCTTTCCCTGTACAGTTTCTCTGAAGTTGTGGAGCTGGCTCTCCAGGCTTATGGGTAGTGCTAGTCCAGCTCCAGTCGAAGACGATTTCAGAAATAGTTTGCTTCTTCAGCCTTAAGTAGTCTTACCCGTAGATGGGGTCAGTGCACTTCACGGGAAGAAGGCGATCTGGGCGATCCCAAACAGCCTGTGATTGCTCCTGGTGATGGGTGAACCAGCAGTAAACCCCACATCTGGCTTTTCGCTGGTTCAGCCTTGCTCATCCCTCTCCCCAAAATGACACCTCCCAAATCCACAGGACGTGTTTAACATGAAGAGTTGCTGTGTTGTTCATTTTAAGCAATTTCTCCAAAGGAAATGTTAATGCACACATTTTTTTTTGTCACCTGTGTAGAGGCAGGTGATGGTCTGCATCCCCATGGACCAGCTGAGGTGGTCCACCACCACATCCTATCCTGGAAAACCCCGAGCCCCAGGTTTGCCCCTGGTCAGGGACAGGTCGGTGCTCCCCGCCGAGGCCGAACGATTCCACTGGTGGTCCAGGCTGATCCTTGTCAAGGCATGTGGTGGTGTTTTCCTCAGGGAGGCTGGTTTGGGTCCATGGCAGGGAGCAGTAAAAACAGCATTCCTGGGCTGTGAATGTACTTGCCTGCCTGTCCGGAGGAGACCTTGTTTGGAGAGCTCTGGGACGGGCAAGGCTTGTTTGTTCCAGGAAAACCCTCAGATTTCAGTCTCAAACACGCTTATATTTTAAGCCAGACTACGTGGAAATGATGACTGTTCTGGGACTGGCCAAGCCCCCAGTGCTGCCAGAGATACCCGCGGCTGGTCCTGCCTCTGCCCAAGGTGCCATCTCCCCCCTTGGTGGCTCCCGAGCCCCTGTGCCAGCGGTGGCTCTGCCAGGCACCACTAACGGGTGCTGTCCCCTTCCACAGCAACTGAACTGACACAAAACCACCTCCAAGCGTAAAACACCTAACAAAAGAATTGTAGATACAAGTCAAAATAGTAATAACTTTGCGGCCTGATTTTTTTCAAGTATAAATTTGGGGATTCCCTCTGGGGATGAGGCTGGCAGTGCCCAATCCTACAGCACTAGTGCCCGCAGCCAGCCCTGATGCTCAAGGAAGTAGGAACCAATATGGGAAGGATGCAGCTCTTAAGGTGCCCTCGTGAAGCACCTGATTTGCTCTGTGCCGCATGGTCTGGTTTCAGATGCCCTCACCAGCTGCTTCTTGCTCTTCCACAGCACGACTTCTCGCTGGAAAGAAAAGTCCTTTACTGGGTCGAGGTGGCCTCTCAGCAGCAAACCTCCCGGCATCGGGTCACCTCCGAAGTTGTCCCCACAGCTCCGCCGTGCTGGCTGCTGCTGGTGGACCCTGCCGACAGCTACGGGGGGAGAGCGCGGGACGGGGCAGTGCGGCGCTGCGTCAGCCTGAGCGCTGCCGACGACAGCTACGGGCACCCCAAGGGCAGAGGTGCCTTGTCAGACAGCGAGAGCGAGACCTGGCACTCTGAGGAGGATGAGTACTTGGAGGATGATGAGTACTCCTCCACCTCCTGGGAAGAGAACGAGAAAGATGAAAAGGTTTCCAGGAGGAGAAACATTGGGAGAGGTGTGGCTCCGCGTCCTGGCTTTTACCAGACCCGACCAAAGACATCGCCTGGCTTGCTGGAGCCCTCGCCGGAGAACAGCAGCCACAACGCAGCCAGCCCATACCCGAGCAAGCAGAGAAGATCTATGGTGATATTTAACAACATGAAGAACGAGCTGGAAGCAGCCAGGAGGAAGCTGGCTGCTTTGGTGCATCCTTTGAACAGAGCTGCCGGGGAGAGCAGAGGGGTCCCGGTGCCACGGCCGCTCCCCCAGCACCCCCGCACCAGCCGCAGTGTCAAGTACGGGCCAGCCCCGGACGTGTCCCACCTGGGGACCTTGGTGCCGGCTCCTCCGGCCACGGCCGCCCCGATCCCCCCGATCAAACGGCATAAGCCCACGGTGCCGGTGAGGTGTTTCCTTCTGGTAGCCTGTTGCTTGTTGCTGAGACAGGAGGGAGGTGGAGGGTGTCGAATCGGTCCCGTTTGCTGGGGTCTGGCCAGCAAAACGGAACTGAAATGGGGCTTCAGGAGCACAAAACCCATGAAAAATTGCTGATGAGTTTTCATAAGAAGTGAAGGAAGGGGTCTTCTTTATCCTGGGGTTTAAAGGCAAGCTTTCTGGGAGCACGTTTACTTGCTCTGTCCTAAGCAAAACATCCCTGTTTTCCCAACAAGCAAGGCATTTTATTTGATTTTCAATTGAAACACTAAAAAAAAAAAGTGAAATATTTTTTTCCCTCTTTCCTCTCCATTTTTCCCCCTCTAACAGATATAAATGGGGTTTATGGGAAGATGCCCCCTTACAGCCATCACGTCTTTTCTAGGAAACTTTGGACTTCATAGTCCTATAAGAAACACAAATCATTTAATGATAGAGACAGTGATGTGAAGTGATGGAGTAAATACTGCTTTCCATCACCTTAAATCTGAATTGCACCATGTTTTTTAAGAAATCACATCTCATCCAGCTACTTGAGAGATTGAGGAGATAAATTACTGAAAACCCGCAATTAAAACCATCAGACACATGAACAGCCGGGTTATTTATATGTAGTTGCATTAGACATAGGGTAATTAAGGAAAGATTACATGCCCATGTGTATTTGTACCTTGCCCACCCTGCTCAGCTGCTGTTACGTACGCATCATGCTGAATGCTAAAGCCTCAATCACGGGCAAGCACATGCATATGCAAGGTCGTTTCTGGAGATGGCTTAGTAACAGAAACCTAAATACATCTGATAAACATCGCGGGCGTAAACAGGGCATCAGGGGAGCATCCTCCTGCCTGGGCTGCTGCATCGCCTGCCCGCAGGCAGCACTGCCTCGTGCTTGGCTGGTCAAGGACAAACATGGCATTTATTGCTGGAGAGATGACCAGGATTCCCAGGGAAAAGAAGCTGCTTTTGCTCCCTTTGCCCCATGAACCCTCCCGAGCGCTGTTTTCTCTGATCTGTATCTATAGCTGAGCCTGGATTTAATTAAGTCCAGCCTCCTTTGATGCCCGAGGGGGCTTGTTCAATGTATGGGAATTTTCCTCTTCTGGAGAGAGCAAGGTAACTGCTGGCGTTCGAAAGCATTGCTTCAGCCTGGGTCATTTAACATCATTTCATGAGCTGGAGCAAGAAGACCATCTGCTGTTTTTTTCTTGCAGTCCCTCAGCCCCTACGCCTGCCTCCCCCCTGCCTCCACGCCTGTGCGACCTCTCAGTTCCCACAGATCCAAGCCGGATTCGGCAGCTGACCTGCTCTCGGCGCTGAGCCAAGAGGAGCGAGACCTCATTGAGCCCGTGATAGCCTTGGGCTACCCTACCCACAAAGCCATCCTCACCCTCCAGAAGACTGGAAAGCAAAGCTTAAGTCAGGTTGGTGGAGCTGGCACGGCACCGCAGAAAGCTTTTGGTAAAGAAAAACTTGATTTTCATGGAGAAAGGGATGGCTGTCTTGCTCGGGGTGGACTGCTGATGGCGTTGGGTTTCCCACTTTGGTATCAGACCTCAGTTGACGGGGTTTTCCATGAGATCATATGTTTGCACTTTTGCTATAATAAAATAGCAATGAGTTGCCCTCAGCTTTTCAGCGAGTAATAACAGCTGGGTAACGTTATCTGTTCAATCTGTTGTATGGAGCATGGTGTCCTTTTGAAGTACAAATTTTGCCCCTGTATATGGAAACTTTTTGCACATCATTTTTTCCTGGCTGTTAGATTCATATGATTATTGCCATGGCTCATCCTGTCAGCGCAGGACTGTGCGAATACCTTGGAGATTTGTCTGGGCTTTCTCCAAAACACAAGTTCCCCACGTTGGAGCAACCAGCGACTCCATGCAAGCGTTGCGGCTGGGTCCCAGAGCTCTTTTCCTGGAATTTATTGAAAATAATTAACATATAATGTCCTCCTAGCCCTGGTATCTGAGTACATCACAGCCCGCTGTGCTGCATCCCGATTCCTGAGGTCTCTGCTTGTCCAGATGAACCCCCCATGGTCCAGGTGGGCTAGGAGCATCCGTGCCGTGAGGAATGCTGCTGGCTCTGACCCTCTGGCATGGCAAGCTTGGGGCTGGACCTGCCCATCCCAGCGGAGGATTTAATAGAGCTAAATTATCCACGTAGCTCTTGCAGAGAGAGAAGGAGCTTGATCACAGCTTAGTGAGAGAGATGTCCACCCGGCTGTCATGCCAGGGAGCAGGAGCAGACCCTGGGCAGAGGTGTGAGCAGGCACGGCACCAAGCAGCCACTGTTGGGTGCCAGTCTCCTTCCCGTGCTCCTGGGGAGCTGCCTGTGCTGCGTGGGCCAGCTCTTACCCGTCTGGTCGGTGCACGAAGCTGCTCTGCGGCTGAGTCATCCTGCAGCTTCTGGCTCCCTCCTGAGACACCCCCGGCTGGACCAGCCTCCCCAGACCCTCGCTGGTGCTTCAGGCGATCATTGCTGCAAGCCGAGGTGGGAAGGGAAGCTTTATTTCTTCAATTCATAAAGGTTTCATCTAGGCAGAGGGAGATGGGCAGAGCCTAGCCCACGTTCTTTGCACAGAACCGTGCAAGGGTATCTTGTAGCAGCTGCTGACTTCAATATGAAGCAGCAGTGCATCTTACTAAGGATGGAAATGGGTACAGTCTGCTCCCTTCTGTATAAACACCAGGACTCCCATTCCCTTGGAGAAGAGATTAATGCACCAAAATACAAGGTCTGCCTTATATCCCGTGCCTTCTTCACCAGCAGTTCCCATCTTTCCCCTTTATGCCCAATACAGCCAAGATAAAACGTAAAGCTTAGCTCTTCGTGCATCTACCAAATTAGGCTAAACCTTCCTGGAAAATATGTTTCAACTCAAGTTAAAAACAAGAGCTGTGGGCGCTCTTCATTGCTTGCTGGTGTCACGTGGGGTTTCAGTGTGTGACGATGACAGCTTCAACCGTGAAGATGGATTGTAGTACCAGATGGTAGCCAAAAATTGCTAGATTTCTTTGCAGTGTCAAGTCAAACTGGCACAGACCACCCTGGTGGAGAAGGCAAGTCTGCTGCCTTAAAGAGGCAATGCCTTCTCAATTTTGGTGGAAGAGCCTCTCTAGAAGGCTCAAGCAGGGTTAGTTGCTTCAAGGCACCAGAGGTTCATCACCCAGGACGTCATGGGCAAGGGCTAAACCAAAAATGCATCATTGCATCTTGATCAATGATCACTGATCAATCGAAAATGCATCGTTGATCTGTGGAGCTCTCAATGTGCCTGTGAGCTGAGAAGCAGCAAATGGCTGCAGCTGGTCAGCATCCGTCTCCCCAAACAGCCGTAAGCACGGGGTTCAGAGCAGAGTGTTCACCATGGGACACAGCCTACCGCACCAGCCACCTCCTGGCTGTGTGCGGACGGGGAGCCTCTTCCCATGGACTGCTAGACTCTTGTGAAGTCAGTAATACAGCAAAATATATGTTCAGCTGTGCTTCCATAATGTGCTGCTGCCCCCTTCCTCCTCCAAAAGAATTTGCTGTCTAACCCCAAGCAACAATCTAGATCTTCAGCGCTTCCTACAAGCCTTGCATCAGCCGTCCCCACCAGCAGTGGCTCCCCGAGCCTCTCTGACACTTGTAGAAGTTGCATCCTTGGTGGTGGCATTTGCAGTGGTGAGTTGAGCAGGGCTGTCTGCCGTGGTGCTGGCTGGGGTCTCCCTGTCCCCCCAGAGAGCCTCTGTCCCTGGAGGCTCAGGTCCATCCCTGGCTTGAACCCTGCTGCAAGCCTGGGTAGATGTTTACCCTGTTCCTCCATGATGAAATCGTCATTTGGGTCTTTGGTGGTATTTGCTCATGACTTTTTCCATGCTGGCAGTGGATAGCCCGTGTTCCAGGTGGGTCAGTGAAATGGTTGGTGGTAAGGCTTTGCTCTTCTTAAGCAGCCAGTTGCTAGAGCACCTGAAGCAGGGGACCTCATGGGGACGGACCTTCCCGATGGGAGTCAGCCAAAGTGGTGTGGGGATGTGGAAGATAAAAACCCACTGGAGGGGGGATTTTCTTTACGTCACTGCACGCACATGCTCATCTTTGATGTGAAAAGCTGAATCGCTGCACATAACATCAAGTAGGAGCAAATGAGGGAAGACATAAATCAGCAGGTTACTGATCTACCAGAGCCTGGAGGTCTCTTCCCACATGAGCAGTTTGTGGTGAGGTTATTGGGTTGACCGTGTAGCAGATAAAGCCAAGCTCTCTAGGAGTGCCTGCACTGGAGGAACTTCACGTCTCAGTGTTACAAGGAGCCTCCTTGAGAGCTACAAGGGGAGAAGGAGCTTCAAGAGGGCAGTGGCACCTCGTCCTCCTCCCCAGTGAGTGGTGGGGCCTCTTCTGGACCCAGGGGGTTAGCAGGTCATAGTATTTAAAAACCTGTTTTTGTTTAGTCTTGAGGATATATATATATATATTATTTTTTTAATGATAAAAATCATTGGGTTGACAACGGCACCGTTTTCATGCTAGGCTTGAACAGGCTGCCAGGACTGTCTGTGTTCTGCCGTGAGCACAGCGAGTGGCTGTCCCTGCCGCAACAGGGCAAGAAAATACAGTAGTGATCTGGGGTTTTTAGTTAGTAAAGTAACAAGGAAAATAAAAACAGGTTATGAATACCAATAACAAGTGACTATCTCATTTTTGAGTTAATAAGCTGCTCCTTAAGGCTGACATTTCTTAAAACCCTTACTCTGCTGTTTAGCCAAACTAGATCAACTCAATGTTTGAGGGACATTTTTGGCTTTTTCATATGTTTTATGGTCTTTTACTGAATCCTTCTCCTTGGCTATGGCAGTGCTGTGGAGGGTGGAGGTCTGTGCGCTGGTGGATCTGGGGAGATATGAATCAGCTTCTCTTTGGATGAAGACAGCACGGCTTCGGGGAGACCCATGGGATGTTTTTATTCCCCCTGCTATTGTATAGCTCATTTATTATTGGCTGTCCCATATGTTTTTGGACAGTGAATGATTCTCGTGGTATTTAAAAGATACCGCTGGGAATAGCGCTGTCAGCACTCCAAGAACAACGAGGAAAGCCAAAAATAACTGTTTACTTTCAGTAATGACAGCACATGGGTCTCCCCTGGGGTGGGTTTTTTGCTCGGACCCTGGAGCCAACCCCCGGGCGCCTGAATGCCGGCACATCAAAGGGATGCCGGGTCGGCTGAGGGTAGACATCTCACCGGGACAGGCTCGGCTTCACCCCGCAGCCTGGAGGCCATCGCTTTGCATCTCAGATGGTTCAGATGTTTGCTTTGCTCCTCATCCTCCCTCTGCCTTGTTCTCATTCCCACCCTGGGAGAGATGTTGTCTTCTCCGGTGGGAGTCCTGCTGACTGACAGACCTCCCTGGCCGAGCATGAGATGGGAACCAGCAGGACGATGGTGGCCCAGGTCCTCCCCAAGAGTGTGTCCCTGGGAGGCAGCAAGGTGGGCTCCTGAATGCATTTTCTCCTGTGTCTGCAAGGTTGGATTAACCCCAGTTGTCTTCTTCTGCAGTTCCTGAGCTACCTGGGTGCCTGTGACCGGCTGCTGAAGCAGGGCTACGAGGAAGGCCAGGTAGAGGAGGCCATGGAAATGTTCCAGTACTCGGAGAAAAAGGTCAGAGCGGGGCAGCAGAGCCCAGCCCTTTGTGCTGTGTCCTCCGGGCTTGCTTTTCCAGCGGACTGCACGCTCCCCTCCGCCTCCGCCGTCCCCCACGCAGCCTCCTGGCAAGCAGCAGACCCCCAGGGCAGTGTCACCGTAAGGACCCCCCCCCCCCCAGGAAGGACACCTGCTCCATTGCTTTTCCCCATCCATCCTCTCACCCTGCTCTGCAAACACGATGCTCGCTCAGCCCCTACGTGGGGAATCCCTCACCCTGAGCCCACCGGCACCCGTGCTTGCTACTTCCCTCCCGCCTCCCCCCCTTTGCATTCACCCTCCAGGGAGAAGAACCATGGTGGCATGCTGGGTGTTGGTCTCCACCATCAATCTCCTCCTGGGGGTAATGAAGAGCCTGGGGGGGGTTAGAACTGCTTAAAGTTTGGGCTGGCGGTGTTTGACGTGATGCCGACGGCACGTAGGGTTGCCAGCTCGCCGCTCGTTAGAGCTGTGGCAGCGGGAGGGCGCCCGGGTCTCGGTATCAGGCAGGGGGTTATTTATTGAGGACGCGGCTCCAGGAGATGTTGTGGTGCTGGGGCCCAGCCTGAGCGAGGGGGGAAGCAGGACAAATTAATTCCAGCTTGCACTCACTGCCTTTTCCAGGTCTCTCTATAACACAGGCAAACACTTGCATGGAATTCATATTAAACTTTATAAGGAATAAGTGAAGCTAGAGGCTGACTTTATTAAATAGTTCTTATTTATAAAGTTGATGTAGAGGCACACTTTTAAATGCTAACAGTGGTATGTGTGCCCTCGCTCTGCTGTAGGAGTGCCCTTCAGCGGTAATACAACCCGGCCAGGTTGTCTGGCTGCAGCCTCGTCACCCAATGCTGTTTCTGCTGCAACTCTACGATAAATCCATCCTTAAAACCCCATGATAACATCACTCCTTTCTCTTCCTTCTTCCTCCAGGCAGCTGAATTTTTGCATTTGTTAGCTCAGTTTAACGATATGGGTTTCCAGCAAAATGAAATCAAAGAAGTTCTTTTGCTTTGTGGGAATCAGAGGGAGAAGGCACTGGAAGAGCTCGTGATGAAAACCCAGTGACCAGCATCCTGGACCCCAGTCACAGCTTCCCCTCTCCAAACCAGACCACTGAAGGACTCGGGTGGGTCGGCAAGCACTTACCCTTCTGCTGCTCCATCCCCACCCCGCGCAGCACGGCTCACCGGGCATAAACCTTCAAAGCACCGGCTTGGTGTCTCGTCTCATTTTATGGACACCCATCGTAAGCGTGTTTGTCACTGTACTAAGGCAAAGGCTTTATAGCACGAGCATTTCTCTCTTCACCCACGCATCTCCACCCTTGATCATCTCAGCTGTTTAGATTAGATGCAATAAGATCCAAACCGCCTTCAGCTTAGATTTTGCAAAACCCAAATCACAGTTTTCTCCCTCCACCTGGGGTGATGGGTGTCATGTTTTCAACTACAATCAAATATGGATTCTTAAAAGATTATATAAATCAACAGAAGAGATTGTTTTCATAAAAACTGAAGGCTTCTGCAGAAACATTTGTTGGTCCTTGCTTGGGAAGAGTCTCAGCTGAGTTAGTCATGGTTGAATATTGTAATTGAAATCCAGTCTGATCACATTAGCTTCTCCTTTTAAACGAGAAACTTGAGAAAAATACACAATTCAGTGAGGGTGAGGAAAGAAAACAGGCTGCCCTTGCTCTAGAAATACATGAAGCTTGTCCAGTGCAATGAAAAATGGCTTATGCAAGGGTTTGTGCTCGGGTAATTTCATGAAATCAGAACAGAGAGACAGGGAACAGATTGGCTGCCCTTGTGCTCTGCCCAAATCAGGAAAATTCAGGGGATGCTTCCCTAAACTGTGGAGACAGTGGCTCCAAATGAAGTTAAGCATGAGCGTCAGGATCAGGAAAATCTAGATGCCCAGGGGAATTTTTGTATGTAACTAAAGGACGGAGAACAGGAGATACAGATTACCTTACAGGATGTGTCTCTTGGCTTGGCAGTGGAACAGTGGACAGTGTTTTCACATAAAAGTGTATTATTTTCCTGTGAATTAGATACAGATGCAATTTCTTTGAGTAAGGATGGTTGGAGGGGTTCTTCTGAAATGTATTTGTGTCTTTTCCTGTGAAAATGCCAACTGGCATAACCTAGCAGAGAAAATCCTTAATTAGTTGCATTACTACCATTTTTCCATTGTATCCTTCCAAACGATCTCCCAGCCCAACGTACTGCCATCGAGTTAAAACACCATGTCCCTTCTCCCTGTATCTCTAGGTAGGTGCCAAACACCATCAGGAGGGTACAGCCCTCCATGGCTGCCTTCATCCTTGCCTGGATGCAACAAGGAAACTTGGGGGATTTGACCCATCCATACCCAAGGATGCTTTATACCTGCTCTTCTTTAATGGCACCTTGTATGGCCAAGGGAGATATTCGTGGGGAGCTCACAGGCTCTTCTTGGAGCTCCCAGCCCTGTTTTTCCTCCAGCTTTCCCTTGGTTATACAAGCTTTTATTTTTGATACAGCCCTTATAAGGCAAGTCCATTCTACAGACAGCTTGTCGTTACATTCATCCTTGCCAAGATGATGTCACCTTAAAAAAGAAACTTGCAAAAGGTTAAACTGTGATTAGATAGATCGCTTCGCCTCGAACTGTAATCTTTGGCGGAGTAAACACCATGAAGATTGAAAGGGAAAGATAACGGTGCCGTGCTGGTGCCAGTAATGTGTAACACTGAGGGCTAAATTCTGGTGGAGCGAAGCACACTTGCAGTGTCGTGCCCACTCACCGTGCAAAGGCTGAGCAGCCTCTCGCTCTCGTTAGAGATTTGCTTGGTCCGGGCTCATCATTTTTTCCCCCTGCTTGCAGAGGTAAGAACTGTATCTTTTTTCCTCCCTGTGCACCTAAAATTATCTTGTGTTACTTTCTGTACTGTGGTCCGGATTCATGGATGCAACAAACTACTCCTCTCTTGGGAGCATCCATGCCATACTCAAACAGTGCCTGCCAAGACCTTCTCTTTCCCCCCGGTGCTACACTTAAAAATCTTAAAGACTTTTGCATTTTGTTGGCAAATATCTTTGTAAAGTCCTGAACTGTCAAACAAACAGCGTGTGAAGGTGAGGAGAGAGGTTGTATCGCTTGGTGGTGTCAGAGCTGGAGGGAAGGGGAGAGCCTGCCAAGTTCAGCTGTCCCGGGTTAGCCACAGGAGCCTGTCATAAATATTTTAGTAACAGAATTATTTTAACTTTATTTTAATGGAGGGTTTAAGCTGTTTGTTCAACTTAAAATGGTTTTAAAGCAGTGTGCTTCCATGTGCTGCTTTCAGTTAGGAGAAGATGGCGTGAAATGTTAATTGGCTTCGTCTAGGAAGGGAACAAGGATTTGACTTGATGGGCTTTCTGCTAACGGTCCGCCTGAGGATAGTAACGCCGCTCCAGTGTCCCCTGCCTCCCCCAGGCCACCATCAGACCAGCACCTCTACCACCTGCGGTCCCCATCCTGGGGGTGACAGCGGGGGTGGTGGCCTGGCCTGGTGGCAGAGGGCACATGGGGACAAGGCTCATCAAGAGGGTTTCAAACTGGATACGGATGCAAGCTGGGGTTTTCTTGTTTGTTTTTGTTTGTGGTTGTGTTGTGTGGGGGGTTTTTTCTCAAATGTGGTAACTGTTTTGAAAATGCTGAGAACTTGGTGAGGGTCAGCAGCGGAGGTATTTGAGGCATCCCAGCTGGTATTCCCTTCCGCTCTGTCTCGGCCAGGATGGCACAGGCAGCCCGAAGACTGCACCATGGACAGGAACCAGCTGAGCCATAGTATGGGTTTACTGCTGTCCTGGTCCCCACAGGTCTCCCAGCAGCACAGTCGCGAAGGGGAGCTCTGCATTCTCCAACCATCCCCAGAGCTGGTGTTGAGGGCTATCAACCTTCAATACCGGGCAGTGGTATCTCATGAGAACAGCTTGTCTCGTTATGCAGCTCTGCTAATGGAGAAGAACTCTGCAAGCCTGACATTGCCATGTAATGGTGGTGCTTTCTCCCTTCCTTCCCTTTTTGCATCCTCTGTATTTCCAAGGTTTGCCATGTCCTAAAAAGACCCCGTCTTGGCTCAGATGAGCCTCTGATGAGTGCCAGCACTTGCCACCCTGTTGGGTCTGTGCTGGGGCTTGGCGGACAAGCCTGGAGCAGACAATAGCTAGCTTATGCATTTGGGGGGTGACAGATGGTTCCCAGGTCCCAGAAACCCCTCAGTGCATTAAGCAACCAGTGCCCAGGAGATGCTTTCCTTCACCCCCCCCACCTTCCCTCCTCCCAGGACCCCGCTGTGGCCAGCAGCAGCCATGAAGACCTCCCCGGGGAGCGCAGGGCTGTGTGGGAACCGCGCTCCCACGTACAGCTCTGAAATGGAGCCGCAGCTGAAAAAGCATTCAGCGGGTAGGAGCAAGCCTTGACGTGGATCCCCGTTAGGAGGTATTTTCCTTCAGAAGTGGGGGAAAATAAAAAAAACAAACCCAAGAGTAATGAAAACCACAGGTTTTTTTTATAGCTTTCCTTTTAATTCCAGGATATAATGAATGATTTCCCATCAGAGCAGAGAGGAGGTGGGATGCTGCACACCTTCAGAGTGTGGTCAAAATAAATATAACCTGTGTTTGCATCTCTTTGGCACCTGTCCCCTGAGGAAGCCACGAAGCCCTGTGTGCAGTTGGCTCGTGAGCCCATGTCTGGTAGGACTTTGCGCACAGCCTGTGCAGTGCAGGCAGAGGCAGGCAGCAGCTGCCTGCAGCCCCTTTCCATCTGGCAGGGTCTAGTGTCACCTCCAAGGTCCAACGTGATGCGTTCCTGGAACTGGGCAAGGCTCTGCAGGGGAGGAGAGGAGCCCGGGGGACTGGCGGGTGCAGAGCTGAGGCCACGTGCAAGGAGAGCATCCCAACATGGGACAGGGGCCACCTATGTTGCGACATCGTGGTCACGCCTCGGCAGCCGCAAGAGGAAGGTCTGCAGGGAGCCGCTGCGTGGGAAACCTGCCCGCTCCTTCTTGAGCCTCCAGGTCTCCTCTTCCACGGAGTAGAGGAGGGTCAGCATCTTGTTGACAGTGTAGACGGTGTCACCCCTGATGACAGCGGTGAAGAGGGCTCCTTTGCTGTTCAGGAACTGCCCGGGCAGGGCGGTCCACTGCCGCGACGTCAGGTTGAAGCAGTCGATGACGCAGCGCAAGAAGTCATCCGAGGGGCCGTTGCGCATGATGTAGAGGTTGTCACGGTGGGCCACCATGCAGTGCCCATAGCTCTGGTGCCGCTTGAGCTCGGTGACGGGAAGCCACGCGTCTTGCTGGGTTTCGTACTCATAGATGACGGTGGTGTCCAGCGGCTTCCACAAGCAAACAAAGATCTGCCCCATGGCTTGGGCGCAGGGTGCCGCCGTGCTCGGCTGCGGCAGGTCTGAGACAAACGTCCAGGTGCTGGAGGCCACATCGTATCTCTCCACAGACTTCAATGAGATCTTCTCATACTCCCCGCCGATGGCGTAGAGGTAGCCCTCGTGGCCCACCAGCCTGACGTCGTAGCGCAGCTGATGAGGGCTGGGGAACTCGCTCCAGGCATTGGCGTCAGCGTCATAGCAGAAGCTGCTTTCCACCACCTGCTTGCTGGCCCCGTAGACGCCGCCCACGATGTAGATCTTATTATCCATGGTTGCCATGCCGGCTAGGAATGTGCTGGCGCTCAGCGGCAGGCAGGAGAGGGTCCTCCATGTGTTGGTCTCCTCGTCCAGGTAGCAGATGGTCCTGGAGAGGTCCTCCAAGAACTCGAAGGTTGGGGTGTGGGCTCCCACTGCCACAAAGGTGCTGGGTAGGAGGGCTTCCACATAGGCCAGCAGGTCAGTGGAGAGGCAGTCCAGGTAGTCCTCCAGCTCGGTGTAGCTGTCCCTAATGTAGAGCGCAGCGCAGTGGAAAAGGTCCAGGAGACCGAATATGGCAGCGGCTTGATATAGCAGGATGCAGTTGTCAGAGTTGATGGAGTGGATCAAGTACTTGGCCAAGGGCTTCACCTGCAGGAAGGCGGCACACTCAACCGCTTGGAAGGTCTCTTCACTGCTGAGGATGGGCCTCTCACCCGCCAGCACCCGCAGCATGGCGAGGAACCCGGCCGCGCTCAGCTCCCCCAGCCCGATCTCCTCCTGCGTGCTCTCCCTCATGCCTGAGCGGAAGAGGGCACGGAAGTACTCGCTGCTCTCCACCAGCAAGGTCTTCTCCACCCAAAAGGACTGCTCCTCCACCCGGATACGCACCCGCTCCAGGGGCCCTGTCTGGGAGCCTTCCTCCTCCGGGGTCATCCTCACCTGGGGTCTCAGTGGCTCTCGGGGGGTGTGGGGCAGCACCCGATGCTCCTCTGTGCTGCGTCCTGGCGCAGCCCCCTCCTGCCTCCACCACCCTTTGATGCCTTTGCTGCGCTGCCCGGTGGCCGCCACGCCACTGCCTTGTAATATAAATACCTTCAGCTAAAGATAGCTGAGCTCGTGACCAGGGCCTTTCAAAGGCATCTGCCGAGCTCAGCTGCCCACCCAAAACACAGGCAGGGCTCCGGCGTCACCAGCCGGCGCGGGTCATGGCGGAGATGCCCGGCTCTGTCACAGCCCTCCCATGGAGGATGCTGTGCCATGCCGGGGGAGGTGGTTTTTGCTCGCCCCACTCTCGGGCATCCTCCTTGTGATGCCCTAAAGGGACGGTCCCTACCGCGGGGAGGGCAACACGTTTGCATGGCTGGGAAGAGCACTATTATTTTTTTTCCCTTAAAAAGTGGGGTTTACAGCCACAGGGAGGTAACCGATGCCAGCAAATCTCGGTGCTGTCCAAATCTCGGCCATGGGAAAGGGGCTTTTCTGCCCCCTGAACATGGCCATGGGCAGGGAGAGACCTTTACGGGGCCGTTCCCTTTGCAACCCTCCCCAGGGAGGAGGCATCGAGCAACCCGGGCAACATCCATCCCACATGCAAGGAGCCATAAACCAGCCTGTGCTTCATCTGGGGATCCCGTGGTGAGGAAAATGAACTGCAGCAACCCCTTCTCACCAAAAAAGTCCCCTCCGGCCACAAGGCTCACCCTGCTCCCTGTTAACACCCAGCTCCGGGCAGAGACAACCCCCCTGTGACTCATGTAGAGGTTGACGGTGAAAAAAAGTGTTATTAGTGGCATGTTGCTCGTTTGTGTACTATTCACAGCTTCTTCTGGCTAGAAATCCCATTACACCTCTGCCACGGGGTGCCAAGGAGGGCCAGCAACAGCACTCACCTGGGCGGCTGCTCCCCGAGTCTCCCCATCACCACCTGCAGCTGGTGTTTATTTTTGATGCATAATTTAACCCAAGCAGCCCACCCTGTTGAAGGTATATTTTTTTTCCTCCCTCCTTAGCTCCTCATCCCAGCAGCCGGGAACTGCTGGGGCACCATGTGACAGCAAAGCCATTGTCCCAGGATCATGGCCCCAGCAGGTTCCCCTCCCTAAAATCTCAGTTTAGGGGAGAATGTGAGAGCTTTGCACTTGTGTTGCTGTCACTGATCCTTATGTGTACCCAGCTTAAAATACCACATTTAGCTCCAATTGCTTTTAAGCATCCTTGACCTGTGTCCAAAGGGGGTCTGGGGTTCCCCCAGGGGCTCTGCTTCTCGCAGGGGCATGATCCCCATCCTCCCCATCCTCCCCATCCCTGGGGCTTGCAGGGACTTCCACACTCCCAGACTATTTTGGGAGGGTTTAAAAATATCCTGCCTGCATTAACGGGCAATAATCCCAACGGCACAGCAGCCCTGCATGGCCACGGAGCAGCCTTCACCCCCCAGCCCCGGGTATGGCCCCCCCTAGAAACCCCTCGGGGCCAGCCTAGGGGCCGTATCCTGCGGTCCCGGGTGCTGAGCCCCATCCCAAATGGTTGCGATTGCCATGACAACGCTGACTTCAGTCTCCGCCACCTACTCGGGCTTGGAGCCTGCTGATGGCTTGGTGCGGGCAGCGGTGAGTACTCCCTGTGCTCCCCTTTTCCCCTCAGGATCGTGTCTTTTGGGTGGAAAAAGGGGGAGTTTTTGTCCCCCTGCAAAGCCTCTGCCAGCAGCAGAAGATGTCTGTGCTTAAATGCAGCCGAAGGAGGCGGGCAAGCGGTGGGCAGGGTGGCTGTACAAGCAGCATCGCTCCCGAGTGCCGCTCCTGCCTGCAGGAGGTGTAATGAGTGCACTGGCCTCAGCCAGGGGAGCGGGACCAGGCTTTTGCTTGCTGTGAGGACACAGCGAGGTGCTGGGGGCTCGGCGATGTGCCAGGGACGTGGCGAGGTGACCGCTGAGCGGAAGCACGGTGGGTTTTGGGCTGGGGGTCCCTGCCCAAAGCCCCGGGGGACTGGGGGGGGCAGTGTGTGCCCTGCCGGGGCGACCATCCTCGGGGCGGCCGAAGCAGCATGTCCAGCCCGGCGCCGGCGCGGCAGCTTTCCTTACAAGGAGTTTGGCTGGGGCCTGAGCGGCAGGAGCAGCGCTCGCCTCCGCCTGCCTCATTCATCGGCAGCCCCAGCGGTGCAGGGGCCGCTGCTCCCCCAGCCCTGGCCCCGGCCTCGGCGCCCGCGCACCCTAGCGAGCCCCTCGTCTCCTCCAGCAGCGGGTTTTAAGGTGGGAGGTTGCATTTCTTTTCTCTTTCTGGGGTGCAAAGGGTGGGCAGAAGGCTGGGGGGGGCAGTCACTGTCTTTGCTTGGGTGGGGTGCTGGCTGCCAGCATGGGATAGTGATGCCGGCCGCCCTGGCTCCAGGATGCGGATGGAGGAGAGCGGATCACCCTCCCCAGTGCCGCTGAGCCCCCCTTTCCCCTAGACTGGGGCACCCCAGGAGCCAGGCAGCAAGAAGGTCCCCATCCAGTACGGCACTGGGTGCCCCACGTCCCCCCTGCTCTCTCCTGCAGGACGGAGGATGTCCTCGATGTTTGGCAAACCCCGAGCCGGTGGCGAGCGGCCGCCCCAGAGCCCCCTTGCCGAGTGCAACCTGGCCATCCTGGGGTGCCGAGGGGCTGGCAAGTCAGGTGAGATGGGTGCCCCACCGCCACGGGGATGGCCGGGCATCAGGGGGGTGCCGGTGCCGTGGGGGGGACACCCGCCTCACCCACCTCTTTCACCTCCTGCAGCCCTGACCGTGAAGTTTCTAACCAAGAGGTTCATAAGCGAATATGATCCGAACTTGGGTAAGACGCTTTCTCTGCGAGTGTTTCCCCTTGGTTGTCCCCCATGAGCTCCCACGGAGCATCCTTCCCATCTCCTGCATTTCCCACGAATATGGCATTTAAGGGAAAAAAAAAAAAAAAACCAAACCAAACCCAACACCCCAAATTACATGAAAAACAACGGAAGGGCTGGATTTGACCCAAACATGCCTGTAAAAACAGAGGTGAAAGCAGTGCTCTCTCTGCGGACATGTCCCATGGGAGAATGTTGGGTCCTCGCATCAGCCCAAAGAAACTGAAAGCCGAATTACTGGGGGTCCTCGGGGAGCATCTCATGCCTCCTGCTCGCTCCTGGGGGTGCCACGCAGGGGAAGGGCTGGGGGAGTGAGTGGGGGCTGCAGAGCGGGTGGCCCCGGGGGCTGTGCTTTGCAGCAGTGGTTCTGGGCATTTTTTTTCCACTCGTTTTGAGTAATTAATAACTATTTTCCTAGGCCTGGCTCCAGGGCGCAGGGAAGAACCATAAATGATTTATTGGGGACATTAGGAAGATACGGAGTTTGTCCAGGAACCAGCTCCAGTCCCTAATAACTCAGCGACTCATAGGAAAGAAGGATAAATCCTTTCCTCCTCAGATCTTTTTTGGGAATGTGGTTTCATCTTCCCACGTCAAAACCCTTCCGAAACACATCCATTAGGACCCAGCTGGGAGAAGGCATCTTTCTCCCGGGAGAACGGCTTAGCAGCTCTCCCTGCCTGCCCTCCTTCCAAAAGAAAGGGGTACTCCTTTTGCCTGATTTATTGGGAAACAGCCCCGGTGTCAAGCCCCCAGCTTGCTTTATCTCACCAGGTCGTGGCATTTAGATAAGGGCCGAGCCCCAGGCGCAGTGATGGCCATGCTGGGCTCCTTCCCCTCCCTCCTTCTCCCATGGGAGCCCACGCTTGCAGCATGTAGGGGGAAATAACAGCTCCCAGCCGAGCCTGCCCAGCGGCATCATCACCAGCCCCCCAAAATAACATTGTCTCAGGAAGGAGTGAGGTGGGAGGCGTCAGTGGAGGGTGCACCTCAACAAGGGCTGAGGTTGCTCCACGGTGTCCCAAGCATCCAGGGTTTTTCTTGGCTTTGGAGAAGATGAGACACCCCAGCCCATCCTCACAACCGCCCTTCTCCTTGCAGAGGACACCTACGCCTCAGAGGAGCTGGTGGACCAGCAGCCCGTGCTGCTGAAGGTGATGGACACCGCCGACCAGGTGAGGCACCAGGGCACCGCTGGTGCCAAACGCCCGGCTGGACCGTGGCTGGACCGCAGCTGGACCACAGCTCAGCTGCTCCTCTCACCCCCAGGATGGCCCCGGGAACTGCGAGCGCTACCTGTGCTGGGCCAGCGCCTTCCTCGTTGTCTACAGCATTAATGATAGGAAGAGCTTTGAGGGCTGCCAGAGCTACCTGGAGGTCCTTGCCCTGCACGCGAGGGGCTGCCAGCGCCGCTGCCCCGTACTCCTGCTGGGCAACAAGCTGGACATGGAGCAGTACAGGTATCGGGCGTGGGGCAAGACTGTCTCTTCCTGGTGGGGGAGAGCTCACAGATCCCCCCCATCCCTCTGACTGGGATGCAAAACCCAAATATGCATTTTTTTTGTGGTTACTTCCACCCCTGTTGGTATTTGCCACATCCTCCCACATCTCCGAGGTTCCTGCTCTCCTGCCTGGGGGATGATGTGTTTATTTTGAGCCCATTGGTATTTTCAGCGGGATGTTTTTTGGCTGCGTGGTAAGGCAGCGTCACCGTCCCTGGGCACGGCTTGAGCCCGCTCCAGCTCCTTGCCTCCTTCTGGATGTGCCCATTCCCCGGAGCCTGTTCTCACTCCATTCCCGCTGCCAGGACTGGTTGTCCCCAGTGTGTTTTTCTGGCCTTTTGTGCTGCTCTGGGGCTGTGCTGAGTGTTGGTCCCATGGGTCCTTGAGTCACGTGCGTTGCT
Organism: Harpia harpyja; assembly: GCF_026419915.1. Lineage (NCBI taxonomy): Eukaryota > Metazoa > Chordata > Aves > Accipitriformes > Accipitridae > Harpia > Harpia harpyja. The sequence goes on along the minus strand of NC_068953.1, from coordinate 18,791,860 downwards.
GACCCCCCCCCCCATGCATTGCCGAACCTCCCCACGCTCCCAGCACGGATTCTGGCAGGAGGCTTCCCCCTCCCCACAGCGAGGACCTGCCCCATCTCCTCTCTGCTTCCCAGTGCGATGCCATCGCATCCAGCCCCCTGCGTCCCTGGCACACATCCCTACTAAGCCTTCCCGGCACAGGAAGTTGCATGATTCCCCAGGGACCTGCGCAACCCGTTACTTTGGGATTTCGGGAAAGGCAAAACCCTTTTGGAACCACGTCCCCTGCTTGTCCCAGGACGGGGGACGAGCGGGTGCTGCCCTCGGCCTCCCCAGGAAGCAGGCACGGGGTGTGGGGTCCATTGCTCCCCGCCTGCACCCCTCGCTCCCCTTTTCGGGTGGTTGCAGCACCCTGAGGGATGCTGCACCTGTCCCCTCTGCTCTCGCCAGGCAGGTGCCCGCAGCCGAAGGGATGTCGCTGGCGAGCAGGTTCGGGTGTCTCTTCTACGAAGTGTCGGCATGCCAGGACTTTGCGGGGGTGCAGCACGTCTTCCATGAAGCCGTGCGGGAGGTGCGGCGCCAGGCGGAGCGGAGCCTGCCCGTCCGGCCGCTCTTCATCACCGAGGAATGTCCCTGCCCACCGGTGGCCGTGCCGGTCGCCCTGCCCACCCGCCACGGCTTGGCCAGCTGCACTTTCAACACCCTCTCCACCGTCAACTACAAGGAGATCCCCTCGGTGGCCCAGGCCAAGCTGGTCACCGTTAAGTCTTCGCGGGCTCAGAGCAAGAGGAAAGCTCCCACGCTCACCTTGCTGAAAGGCTTCAAGATATTTTAGGACGCATCCCTGCGGGCTGTGGACAGGGCAGTGAGAGACCCCCCCGTCCCCTGGCTCCACAAGGAATGAGACCATCCATGACAGACTCACGAGCGTGGCAGCAGCCGCTGGCCGACGGTGGCCCCAGTCTCCATGCCGGGGCGAAGCCCGTGATGGCAATTTGGTGAGCAGACAGGGTGCCGAGAGTCTGAGATCGGCTGTGGCATCATTCTGCCTGCCCCCGCCCTGGCTGTAATCCCCCATGGCCAAGCCCTGCTTCGGTGTTTGCACCCTGTCCTGTCGCCAGCAGCAGGGGCCAGCCCGGCTTTCCGTGTTCATCCGGGCAGCTCCCAGAGCAGCCAGAACTGTGGGCACCACCTGGAGGGTGAGGGCTGTTCCCAGGGCCCCCCAGCCGGCTTGAGCACCTGGCACACAGCGATGGGTGGCTGGGAAGGGGGAATTAATCGTTAATCAAGCACGGAGGCACCCATCTCGTTTGTCTCACGGCTCCCCTGTCTGAGCAATAAGTAGGGGGAATTTTTATTTTTTTTTAATCCAAAGGAGAAAGGTGCAGATATTGTTTCAGCTGACTAAAGGCCTCAGGTGTCCTGAAAGTGATTCCCACGCATCAAAATAAGTCATACCAAAATAGCTGGTTTTTTAATCAACTTTTTACACTATAGTGTTCCTTTTCAAAGGCTTTGCAAGGAGATGCTTCGCTGATGGGGACACGCTCTGAAAAGCCTTTGTTTAAAAGACTGACGTATTTCCAAAAATGTCTTAAATTATTTCATGGCTTCTACATGTGCTCGGTGAAGAGCGTGAAGTGAATCCTAAAGGAGACCAGGCTCTACCCGTGCCCAAGCCCGGGCCAAGGGCTGTGCGTTCAGTTTCATTTGCTGTATCAGGTTAAATGTTCTGCTTCTCCCTGGAGTTGCAGTTACTCTGCAGAGTAAAATATCCACGTGTATATTTGTACATATATACATATATATATGTGTATATATATATATGACCTTACTGATGGAGAGAGAGATTCAATATGGGATTTTGATCAACCACTTTGGAAAATATTTTAATAAAGATGATTTCTGACAAGAACAAATGTGCCTCCGCTTCAGTGCAGCTGTTTTCCTGACGGGACATGACAGCGCGTTCCCTGGCTGACCGCAGGAGAAGCCTCCCACCTCCCACCCCGGCTTGGCTCCCACCCGTTTGCGGCAGGGGGGGCAGGCAGCATCTGAGGGAGGAGGCAAAGCTGGTGCGGGAGAGAAGGCTGGAGGCAGCCAAGCGCAGCGGGTAAAGACCAGCCAGCCGGGAGCTGAAACAGAGGAGGTACAGGCTTTCCTCTAGTCCAGAGCCACTTCTGCTGGTGCAGTTCTGCTGCTTTCTCTCCCTTCTCTCTTCCGTTTCCCCAGGCTAAACTGCAATTTTAAATGTCCATCACTATGAATCAAGACATTCTGATATATTCCTTAGGGCCTAAATGTTTTGACTTCAGCTGCTGTTACATGGCATCCTCAGACCTCTCTGTGTACAGAGACGTGACGGTTCCGTCCTTCCACTGGACCACCACTTCTCCTGGTCTCTGATCCTGGGGCACCAGCTCCTGCTCTCCTGGTTCGGCCGGGCTGTATTCCTGCACAGGCATCAGGGCTTGCTTGGCTTCCAGCTCAGCCTGCTGCTTGGTTTCTACTTCTCTATACATGTGGATCTTCCTTTTCCTGCAGGGAAGGCATAAAAAGGAAATGCGGAGTGAAGCAGTGAGCCCAGCCCGCATCTGGGGGCAAGTATCTACTCCCGGTGATGGTTACATCCATCTCTCCACGCCTTGGCCCTGGGAACACATTAGCTGCTTATGGGCAAACCCCGCCAGCTGCACTGTGTCACGTAAGTGGTCTGAAGCGTTTGAGTACATACAGCCGCAAGGTTTACACTTGATGAACACGCAGCACAGCACATCACCCAAAGCGAGGCAGTAACACCCAGCAAGCCATCATTAAAATGAGTGTGGCAGACTTGTAACGTTAGCTCTTTTTCTCTCAGTTTAAGGTGAAAGCTCTGATCCAGATATAAGTTTTCTTTCTGTAGAAAACAGCGAGTTGCTTCTCAGCTGCAGGGTTGTTGTGCAGCAGTACAGCCCAGGGGAACATTGTGGGAACACAGGCGGGGAAAGGCTGGGGAGACCTGCTCCAGAGCCCCTGTGTGCCCCTGGACTTATGGGAGAGCACCTCACACCACACGTGTAACGTCACTTCCCTCCCAGCTGCCCTGTTGGGCTGGGCAGAGCTGTTGCAGATGCTTTACAGGATCCAGGGCCCGGAGAAGTGAAGTGACTTGTTCCAAGTGACACACAAGGAGAGCAGGGAGTCAGGCAAGGTTTTAAAATGAAGCACAGTTCAAAGGGAGTTTGTCTTTGCTCTTCTCCCCATCACTCAGGGTTTGTCCTGCCCTGCATCTCAGCATGCTGCCCTGCCCTGCCAAACCCATGTCTGTGTGCCTGGGGGGGGGTCTCAGTGCACCACCACACACCAAAAGACCCCCAAATTTTCCTGTCTCACCTGTTTCGCACAATGTTAATGGCCAGAAGAAGAAGACCCAAAATCATGGCCATGAAGGAAAGCGCAAGAACGGAGTAATTCCACGTTGACGCTGGGGGAAAGCACAGAGAGACAGCATTAGCATGCACAGGGCAGTGTGACCCACAGAGCCCAGCCACACGTGGTCTGAGGATACCCAAGCTCAGAGTGCCGTGGCTTGGCTGCAGGATGAGGGCAGAAGTGCTGGTGTCCATCTCACCACCCAGAGCAGAGCACCCACGTCACATTTTTGGGGATAACCTCAGGCAACTCTCCCTCCCTGGGCAGGAGACTTATACAACTGCTTTCTGCCACTCACAGCCCCCCCCCCCCCCCCCCGCCTCGGGCTCTGTATCTCTCATGCTGACTACATCTGCCACGCATGGCTTTTCAACCTTTTCTGGGAGCTGTGAGCAGCTGTGCCCAAGGGTGGGAGCAAGGCTGAGAGCTGCAGCATCCCACCATGATCACTGCTAGAAGGGCCCCTCTGCTCTACAGCCTTTCTCACCACTGCCACACTCAGGCAGGTAGGTTTTGCCTTTGAACACCATCTGGGGTGTGCAGCACAGATGGCAGTGGATGTTCTGTCCTTCATTTTTGCAGCTTTGAACTTGATCCTCGGGGCGCTGACCTGTTTCTATCAATCCTGCTCTCTCCACCACTGGTCATCCCAGACCTTTGCTCTCTTGGCAGGCTATGCCTGCAAAGAGGCCGAACCCCTCTTTGGGAGAAGACACTATCTCAGCAAAGCCTCATGCCTGTCTTCACCCATGGCCTGCTTCTTCTGGAGGTGACACTGAGGGTTTATGTATCTGGGGTAAATCACTTCCTTGGGTAATTCCCTTGGGCATGTCCATTAGGCAGGAGGGTTGACAGCCAAGGACTGTTTATCTCTTTCAACTCTCAACCCAGGAATGTCAATGGGACTTACGGTCTTCTCTACGGAAGAACCAGAGCAGCTCCTCCAGCTCTTCTGGATCTATACCCAGCGTAAGGGTCGCATTGCCTGCTGTGTGGTCATACACGTGTGTGCTGGCAAGGGCTGCAGGGAAGTACCTGTCTTGCTCTGCCTCAGCTGTGGAGGAAAAGAGCAGAAAAATGCAACGGTTGCTCACTGCAATACTTCAGGCTAGAAATGGACTTCCCCTTGGCTCCCAGGGTTGCCCAGCATGTCTCTCCAAGCAGGCAGAACGCAGCCATGAGGGCACAGCCTTATCTCATGCACCGAGAAATGGAGAGCGTTTCTGGCTCACACTGCAGAACCCATTATGGTGGGGCACCCAGGGTTGGAAAGACCCCAGGATGCTGACTGCCTTTCTACATTCCCCAGCAGCGTGTGTGTGTGGCACATACCTGCTTTCTCCTTGCACACGCTCCTGTCTGCAACATCTTGCCATTGGGCCTTGAGGCCTCTCACTTTATCGAGAGCGACTCCTTTCCTGTTTGCCACCAGGTAGCCCTGGCTACTGCCCACTGGAGAGAGCAGCAAATTCAAGCAGTCCCAGCTTGTGTAGCCCAAGCTGCCACAGAGACTTGTCTGCACTCTGTTGGCCCCCACCACAGAGAGGCAGCTCTGTGTGCCGTGATTCATCAAAGAATCACCTTGCCAAGACCAGTCCTGGAAATCTGACTCTGGATTACAGTCCTCCAGCAATAAATTCCCATTCATTGGGCTGGCTTGTAAACACAACTTGACTTTAGCATTTTTCATCAGAAAAGCTTCAGTGTCTGCAAATAAACCAGCACGTGAGTGTGGCCACCCCCTAAGCACAGGACATATACACACACAGAGTATATAGGGCAGATGGGAATGACACCCAATTCTGGAACTGGGAAATCAGCGTAGGGCAAAAGGCATTCAAGAGGCAAACTGTCTCCAGGCCAGCTTCTCTCTGCCAGGGCTGCTGGGCTCGTAGCTGAGCTTTCCCTAACCCACGCTTCTCAGCAAACGTAGCTCAAGCACAGCCTTTTGGCTGGGTCCTGGGAAGCCCAGCTAGACTTGCACTTGCGACCAGTGCTGAGCTCTGTTTGAAGCTGTATCTGTAGCTGTTCCCTGGAGAAGAGATAATGGTAGGCTCCCCTCCTAGACTTGAGCTCTGCTGGGCCCCTTGGTGTGCTGGCCGATGCCAGCCTACAGCACCACGCAGCCTGGCCCATACTTAGCCCCCTCCTGCTGATTCTGGGAGGTGGGAGGCTGCTCTCCTGGATTGTTCCTAGAGGCCGAGGAAGCTCAGACCCTTTGGTGAGCCTCATTGCTGCTTTCTGCTTTCCCTCTGGGGACAGACACCCTGATGTCTTGCTCCAGCTGGATGAACTAGGAACTGTCTCCAATGTCTCCATTTCTGGGGAACCAGAAGGGGAAGGATTTGGGGCTCAGGTCTTTCCAGTTTGGCTGTCTAACCTTTTAAGGTTCAGTGTCAGCTGAAACATCCCTCTGCACAGTGGAGGTGCAGATAGTCCCAACAGACATTGATATTGGGTTTAAAAAAATCAAATCTCTGTAAGTCAGGTGTCTTCCTTGGTGTCAAAGAGAATGCAACAGTGCTGTAAGCACAGGCTTAAGGAGCAACTTTCCACATGGTTGAGCCAGGCTGCTGCTGGTGTATACTGAGGAAAATGGGTCCATATAGAGGAAGAAACCATATTTCTAGAAAGTTAAGGTCTTTAATGCATGCCTTTGCCATAATACTATCTGTACATGTTTGCCCTCAGCCAGTGAGGTGTTCATAAGGTCATACAACAATGCTGGAAACTCTTGCATGTGTACATCCAGCTCCCACGACCCCACCCTGCAGACCATGTCTTCTTGTTGTAACCCCTGCTGAGCCTGGTGTGGGTGAGAGCCTGGGAAGAGACACAGCCTCAGCACGTGTGACCTACTTCACCCACACCATTATCCTCCAAGCCAAGACTCTACCTTGCAGCAGGAAAAATGGGATTATCCAGAAGAACTTCATATTTGTATGTGCAGCTGCGATGGATCACGCCTTCACTGGTGTTTCTTCAGCACGCAGATGCCTGGGAAAGAGAGAGAGACAAGAGCTGAGGGATAACCTCGCAGCATCCTCTGCTAGCTCCCATTGTACAGTGCCACTGGTTTTATCAGTGGGAGCCCTGAAAGTTACATGAGTTATTACTCAGAGGGACTGGAGACAGCAGGCCAGCATGTTTCTCCTCTGGTATCTACAGTAGATGAAAGGAGACAAAAGCAGAGTGATGATCTTTTAAATTACTCTGTGCTCCTGCTGATTCCCCTCCCTGCTCCAGCTCTGTGTTCAGAGAGGGGATCTGATGTACCCCTGCAGCTGTGGCACTGTTTTCTTCTGCGGACGTGAGTCTGAGCTGCCAGGACAGGGTGCAGACAGACAGTGATTCCGGGAGCCATTGACGTGATAGTGGAGTGGCTCTGGCACAGGGTCTGCTGCCTGGGGTTGGACCCCTTGCCTAGATGACCCCATGCAGATGCAAACTTGGCTGCTGAGAGCCAGCCCCTCCCCAACCGTGCTCCCCTGTCACAATCCTTAGAGAATACATACTTTGTGGACAGTGACTACCTGCTGCCAGTCCATGGATGGCAGAATAAGGGTGTGGAGATGAGGAGGTGAAGGGCTCAGCTCCAAGAGGAGGAAAAGCTGGCTTGTCATGGAGGCAAAGGTATCTCCCATCCCTCAGAGAAGCAGAAAGCTCTTCCTTGACCTTTAGTCCCTCATTTGTCAGTGGCATCAATCCAGCTTTTATGGCTGCTTGTCCAGCTCAGTTCTTCAGCCTCCTTTGGAGGGACCTGACCTGAGCAGAGAGTTCCCGTCTGTCCACTGTGAGTCAGTTTGAGATGGTTAGGTTGGCTCTCCCCAGCCCACTGCTCACCACTGCTCACTGGCCTCATCTGAACTGTCATTCACAGGTGAATGACATCGCAAGACACATGCGTCCCTCAGACAGCTGGCCCCGCAAGCCATTAATGAAGACTTATATGAAGTCTTAGACTTCATAATATGAAGACTTAGACTTTTACAACTGTCTGATACTCTCAACTCTTACCTGCCTTTGTAGTGTGGCCTGGCACTGTCTGAAGCTGTTCCCTGGAAATTGCTCATGAGTACATTCCACCGTGCCAAGCGTGTCAACAACACCGCCGCTGACTCCTCAGGGAAGCATTTGTCCTTTCGGTTACAGACCTAGTGATTGCTACTATTCCCCCCCGCCCCCTTCTCAATGTCTTCACAATTCAAAGTTCACATTTTATAGTCAACCAGGCATGCAGGCTTACTCCCTGCTGCCAGAAACCCACCTGTTAGTAATTCTTTGAGGACAGGACTCTCAAATACATGGTCCACTTTAACTCTGTATTTCAGAAGATATGGGTAAAGCTGCTCCCTGCAGTTAGGTATGCCAATTACCTTACCATCCAGGTAAGCTTTAGCTTATTCACATGGATCACTCCTCAGAAAGGAGGAAATAAAGTCTTGGTGCCAGTGAAATCAAGTTACAAGTCTGCTACACCCTAACAAGAAGTGCCATTTGAATGTGTTAAATCTTGCTGTGCAAGGTTTCTGTCTAATCATTTGCTTGAACAGGAATATTTGACATGCATGTTGCTGATTTTCTCCTAAGGTGTTTCATAACTTGTTGGCCACCTCCTGGTGTCCTCACTAAAGCTGCCATGCACAGCAGGGATGCTAGAAAGCTGCTAGAAGTACTTCACTACTTCATAAAGTAGTGACCGCCAAATCTCCTCCAGACGTGGGAGGCTGGATCTTCTCAGGTACAATACAGTAGCAGAATGGATATTTATCGTGCGTTAACAGGAAATTTAGGTAAAAGACTTTAAGGGAAACCCCTGTTATTTTAAAGTTCTTTTACATCTACATCAAACTGACCAAACTAGTTTGGAAGTTTCATTCATCAAAGCTACAAAACAAAGTGTTCTTGGGCCAGTTATCTACCCCAGCAGAGAGCCTGAGCAGGATCCAGAACACTGCCTGCATCACCAGCTTCCCCAGTAAGGAAACAGTGAGTCCCACAACTGGGCTGGACATACTCTGGGGAGTTTGGATCTTCCAGCCTGAAAGAGAGATTTTTAAAGTCATCTCCTCCAGCTTCCCCCACACAGCTGCTCTGCCCCACTGCCCACATCCCGGCATGGGTGAGCACTGCTCCACCAAACAAGCTGAGAGAGCATGGGTGATGTCTTCTCCATTGCTCCCCTGCCTGCACATCTCAGCAGTCACTCTGGCTGCTGTTGGATGGGGATGAGCCCTTAGATCTGGGCCTTAGACAACTCTAAGCTGTGGACTTTGGTCTCCCGGCCCTGTGAAGACACCCAACACCCTTCTGAGGTTGCTTCCCAGCTTGGATACAACACGGGAAGCTCAGATGAGAGAAAGCTTGTGCATTTTACGCTTGTATGGAAGGATGTAGAAAGAACAAAGAGGTCAGCACCTCTCAAGGAAACATTTTACCTGTGTTATTTTGAGTTTATATTTACACCTGAACAATTTTGTAATTTCTTTCTTTTTTGCAAATGGGATTTTCACATTAAAAGCTGCAAAATTTGTGCGCTGTGTGTACTTCAGGAACAAAGAGTCACTCGCCAATGCTGTTCCAAATCCTCCTGTTCAAAACCACGATCTGTGGACTTTGGTGGCATCCAATGAAATCTCAAGAAAATACAGAAAAATGGCAAGTGACAGCTTTTTGCTCTACATATTGATCCCAGCACTTACATGGTAAAATCCTTCCTCATGATGGAAGCCCTTGGAGATCTGAGACCCATCACACGCACAAGGCAGAGCTGAAGGGTCAGTGCTCTAAAGGTTGGAATAACCCAGCGAAGGGCCTGTCCCATGTGGGAACACACACATCCCCAGCTGCATGTGGACTCTTTCCAGCCAGGGTACAGCACACTGTGCTGGGAAACCAGCATGTGCTTTGTATGTTGGTTTTTATCGGGTCGAATACTCGAGGCTGCCCTCAGTCTGCCAAGCCAGATGTTGCCCTCACTCTGAAAATGAGAAGTCTTGAGATACTTGTTATATTGATATAAGTAAAGATGGGGAAAAAAAGTCTTCTGGAAAGACCATCAAGTACAGCTTCTGTTAAGATGATAATGTTCCTCTGGACACTCTACTCACAACACAATATGGGGCAATGCACTTATAATGTCCCAGTCTTTGTAAAATAGTCTCCTCTTGTCATTCAGGCTCTCTCTGCGGTGGTTATCTTAACTGATTGTATTAAAATATGTTAGTTGTTCCAAATATGTTATAAAAGTGGGATGCCCTGTCTTTGGGATTCATAGAGGATATACAATGGCACACCACAGAGATACAAATGGATGGGTTAGTTTATAAAGGTACATTAAGGACTGGGTTCAATTAAAGAACACAAGAAAAATGTTTAATATTGAGCATACCAAAGCAAGAAGGCACTCTGTACTATTTTTTAACCTTTGTAAAGTCAAAAGTTAAAGAGCAAATCTGAGTTATATTAAAAATTTTCCTTTGACTGCTTTCCAGGCTATTTATATGCAGGAGTTATCCCAGCCTGCTTCTCACCTGCCATTCAGTCTCTCCTTAAATAAGTTATGCAGCCTTTGCTTAAAATTTCCAAAGATTCGAGCTTTCTAACTGAAATAAATAAATAAGCTTTTCTTTACAGATAGCTATAAATTAACCCACCAGCTACTGCACCAGGAAATGTCCGTTCATCTCCGCTAACTCACCAGAAACACGCGATTCCCAGCAGAGAAGAAGCTACATTTCTTCTTCAAGCCCTGCCATCTGGAGACGTCTCCTCTGAGCACCCGTGCACGCCTTACTACAGTGGCAAGGTTGCCTCTCCTCCTACTCTGGGTATGCTACCAGCTGTGATTCATTCTGCTCCTGAGTCATGTGTGAAGGCCAGTCCAACAGGTGAGGTTCACTCCAGCCCCTGAAAAAAACCACACCTCTTTAGTGGGTCCATTTACAGCATGAGGTGAACGACCTTTTCCCAAAGAATGAACTGTAGGAACTTCCAGCTTATTTGCTCAAGCTATTGGCATAATCAGTATTAAAAGAGCATGCCGAGTAGGATGACACTCAGTAATAAGTTACCCTGGGGTTAAAATAAACGATAACGTTCACTCTGCCTGGCTCAGTCCTCATTGCATAAAGGAAGTATGTCCTGATAAAGCAGATACTAGCCCCCCCCCTTTTTTTTTTTTAGTGAATGGTAATTCTAAGGCTCTCAGAGCATCTTACAAGAGCAACTGACTTCCCAGACAAAGCACAAAGCACACTTCAGAGATTTTGCCATCCCTGTGTTCACAGGGACTGGTAACAGCTAAGTCAATAGACTGCTAAGAGGCTTTGCAGTGCCCCAAGGCTGATGTGCTGTCTTTTTGTGCCAGCCACTTTTGGAAAGGAGGATTCCTCCTCCCTGAACTACCTGATCCATGGGTGGAGCTGCATACCACAAAGCAAGCTAGACACCTCTCAGTGGTGGGCTTGGAGCACACAGCTAGCGCTGGTTAGCTTAAGCTTAATGGGAGATGGGCACAGTATCCGTATGTTCATCCTGTTCTCAGTGTTTTCCAGCTTGAAATAAAGTGACTTTGGCATTGAAGCCGTGTTCCAGTGCGATTAATCCTTTGAATCCCATCTCACATCTGATTCAGAGCTTGCCCCTGTGAAAGTTCACCCAGCGGACATGCATACTCCCCAGAGATGTTTCACTGTTCAGCATTGGCCTGGCAGGGATCGGATGGGAGCTCACACTCAGAAACGCATCCTGCAGGAAAAAAGAGCTCCTCTCTGCTGGGGGAGGCAGGTTGAGACAGGACATCACACCACACTGTAAATTGTGCTGTCTTTCCTCCTCATTTCAAGTTAGATCATTTAAAAAGTGCCATCACACTAGGGGATGCTTTTCTAGAGTGTCCTGGTGGCCTTTGCATTGCCAGGGAAGGGGTACAGCGACAGGCCAGCAAGCAGTCTCACAAGCTACACGACCAAATCCTCTAGCTCACTGCCTTTAAGAAAGGTGCAAAGAAAATGCCTGGCCCCTGTGCAATCTCTGAGTAGAGGGATGGACGCAGTAGCCATGGTGAAGAGGTGGCTGTATCTGGAGAAGGGTGACTGCAAAGCCCCAGAAGGTCCCTTTTCATCCCAATTTCCTACATGGCTTGATTTATGTATCTATATTTTAATTAAAAAAAAAAATTCCCCAACTGCTGTGTGGAAGCTGGGTGTGATGGTATAACCCACATTTCCCTCAACTGAAGCCTCTGAAAGCAGGTGGAGAAACCTGATCAGAGGAGACAGGGTAACTGCAGCCCCTGGGAAGTCACAGGCAGCTCTGCAGCTCCACAGTGGCTATTTGGGTCCTGTCCTGCCTTTGGGCTGTTTGCAGAAGAGTTGTCCGACAGCTCCTCTCACACGGGAGATCCCCAAAGGCCTACTGCAGCCCTTGCAGTCCAATGTCCCACAGCCAGTGGTGAAGTGATGGGCTACCTGCGTTCGCCGGGGTACAATGGCGTGGGTCAGGGACAAGCCTTAGTGCACCAGCACAGCAGTTCCTATTTCATGCCCAATACCTCCCAAAAAACTAGTCTCAGGATGCAGGCAGGTGGCTGAGATGCCTTTACGACTCAGCGTGAGATACATGGAAATAAAACCAGTTTCCCACTGGTTAGAGTTGGCGCTTGTGCCCAGTAATCCTCTCCTCCAGAGGGCTGTGAATGCACCCAGGAGCAATCTCTTCAGCAATGGCTGTGTTTTATTTCATATTTCCCTTGACAACACTGGCACTCTTTAACGAGAAATATCTTTTTACTTCTTGGAGATACTTTCAGTGTCTTTGGCTAGGAAGCAAAGTGGAGATAGGACGTTGATTTATGTTTTGCTTCCTCCTCGGATTTGTCTTCACTACTCTTAGGAAGAACTTGTCTGACCTTGGTGTTTTAATTTTGCTTATCTTTTTTGATCCCTTCTGTGTCTTTGACCTGAAGTGCCTGGTTACAGAATAACTAAACATTCAGGGTTGTTGGTTTCTTTTTTTTTCCATGTACAAAAGCAGAGTTCAAATGCAGCAGGAAAGCAAGATTTGTGAGCGAGCTTTTTTTTTTTTTTGGTGAAACCATCAGATTGTTGCTTTCATTCTGCTGGAAAAATTTACATCGAAATAAATTTTCAGTTAAAATACAGGTACACTGTGTCCAAGGCATAATACTAAATAATAGCTGTCATCTGAACTGTACAGTCATATCAGAGCTGAGGATGAATTACTTGGGAGCACGTATACTGGAGTGAGTTTAAGTCCACTTCATAAACTTACTGCACATGAAACATCAGTTACTTCATGTGTAAGTCTGGCAAAAACTCAGCATGGAGTTTCAGTATTTCCAGGAGCCTTAACTACTGGCAGAACTGAGAATCCACCTGCAGGGTTTAAGTCCCCTGATGAGTAGCAGGTGAAGCTCCGCACACAGTGCAGATGTGCCACTGACATGTTTAACACTTCCCACGCCGAGATCCGATACCTGGAAATTAACACCGAGCAGCAGCTGGATGCCGGGTTCAAATCCCCAGCTTTTGGGTGGCATTTGGGCCATCCAGACCACGGCTGGTACGTCCCTGGCCTTTCTAAGTGCTGATGATAAATCCAGGGTTTCACCCAAGACCTCAGAGAGCTAGTAATCACCAGCATGACACAGGACGTCTCCTTCCAGCCTGCCTTCCAGCAATTGCGCTGTCTGCTTCTGAAAACCCTCAGTATTTTTCAGCATCTGAGATATTATGTGGTCAAATTTTTTCAGCATCTGAGATAAGTGGTCAAATTACACACTGTGTGGAACACTGCTTCCTCTCCCTTGGGGCCTGATAGCCCTAAGTGCCTGTAATCACTTAGTTACTGTGCAATGACTAATTGTTCCCTGTTTTCCAGCTCCATACTATTTTTGGTAAGACAGACTGCCCGCCTGCCCTTCTCCCCACGTCCGCTTTTCAAGATGAGCTATGCTGGTTGCTTTAATCTCTTCTCACATGGAAGCCATTCCTTCACCCTTGCTACCCTCTTGTTTTATCTTTTTTTTTTTTTTTTTTTTTTACCATGCTGTTTCATCTATGCACCCTGACATGAGGCGGCTGGAATTGAAGTGTGTCCTGCATGCGACTGAACTGAGGATTTTCATGGGGATCCCCCAGTAATAGAGAATAAGTTTTCTGGAGCAATTGATTTCTATGTACTGATACTCAGCTAGGAAATTATCTCAGTATTTGGTAGCGTATTCTCCTTTTCTCAGTGTGCAGGAATACAGGCACCTCAGTTAGGATGGCCTGGCTCTTTTTTTTCACCTATAACAGCACGTTCTCATTAGTTTTCCTTTGTTTCTACTGCTGGAGAGGAAAGCATCTGCCATATCCAAGAGGAGAAAGCCCTCGTGATGGGCAAAACAGATGTGAAAAAGGGAATGAATACGCACAGTGCTGCTTAGCATAGCACAAGATTTCACTTTCCTTAGTGGTCCTTCCCTCGTGTACGCCCCCAACATAAATTCTGTCATGCAATTTCCAAGTAATTTACATGTTTTCACTGGCATATAGGAAATGTTTCCAGATTCTCACATTCCATGTTTTAGAAATTCCTAGTGTGAAAGACTGTAGGACATACTGTGATTTAGACGCATAGGGAATTTCTGTATGTAATTTACATTAAACGAAAAGCTACACAAATAAACCATCTTCCCATGGGGGAAAAGAATGTTCTTAGTGTAAAATATTTTCATTCTTATGTTATGGGAGAAGATAGTTCTTTATGGGAGAAGACAGTTCTTTAAGTGGTTATTCTGACCCCATAGTTTACAAGAAAACATTCTTTAAATTACAATCACTGTTAAAACAAAGCTGTCCACAGAGGCAGACATAGACACTAGCTTTTCAAAGGCTGCACTGGAGCCAGCAGGAACTCACTGGCTGCGGTGTCCACACCCCTTTCTGCCCCTGACATTTTTCCGCGTTATCTTCGCACTGAGGCAGAGCGGCTAATTCGCGGTCATGAGGGCCAGGGTTACGGGTCCACCGCCACGGGAGACGCTCGCTCGGACAGCACCGACGCTGTGGAGAGACAGAAGCCAGGGCTGGAGGCCGCGCCCGGGGTGCGCCGCCGAGACCGGCTCTGAGGCAGAAGCCTGGCTCCACCGCTCCCCGAGACCGCTGGCCTTTCCCTCGGCGGGGTGCTACCGCCTCGGGCCCGGGAAGCGCTGCCCCCGGGGCAGCACGCTGCCCTGAAGCGTAGCTCGGCCTCTGAGGGAGCGCCGCTCCGGGCCACCCCTGCCCGTCGCTCCCGGCCGCCGCGCACCAAGATGGCGCCGCCTCCCTCGGCCCGAAGGGCGGCCGCGCGACACCCCTCGCCCCGCCCTGAGGCGGGCTCCGCGCGCCTAGGTGCGTCATCGCCCGCCGCCGGAAGCACCGCGATGCGGGGTCGCGTGCTGCGCGTCTGGCGCGAGGGGGTGAAGGCGGCGCGCGGGGCGGCGGGGCGGGCGGGGGCGTCGCCGCCATGGCGGGTCCTCTTCTTCGGCACCGACCGCTTCGCCGTCACCGCCCTGCGAGCTCTGGAGGCGGTCAGGTACCGCCCGCTGGCGGCGGGGGGGCCGGGCCGAGGGGGCCGGGGACGGCGGGGGCTGTGGTGGGAGGGGCTGGGGACGGTGAGGGAGGGCCGGGCACCGAGGGATGAGAGATGGGGGCCGGTGATGGGGTTCAGGGGGCATTGGGGGATGAGCTGGGGTTGGGGGAAGGGGAGGGGGGGGCAGGGGCCGTGGTTTGGGCAGAGGTTGGTAGGGAACGGGTGGGGGGAAAGGGACCTTAGGGTGGGACAGGGACCGTGGCCTCACGAGTGGGTCGATGAAGAGGGATCACAGGGGGGTCAGGATTCGGAGAAGGGGCGGGGACCGTGAGGCTGGGCGAGGGGGGTCTGGGATTGAAAGGGGGAAGCCAGGGGTGGCGAGGAGGTCGGGGGTGGCAGGGTTGGGAGGCTGGGGTCAGCGATGAGAGGCTGGGGGCCAAGCAGGGGATAGGAGTTGGAGGGGCAGGTGATGTGGAAGGGCACAGGGGCACAGCGAGGGGTGGAGGCGACCCGGCCTTCGCCTCTCCCTTGCTCTGCCTGCATGAGGCCTTCAATGCCTTGTCCACCCCAGGGAGCCCAGCGAGGACTCACTTGTGTCCAGGCTGGAGGTGGTGACCCTGCCCTCCCGCCAGCTTGGGGACCTGCCTGTGAGGAGCTGTGCCCGGGAGCTCCAGCTGCCTGTTCATGAGTGGCCACACACAGGACCTGTGGGGCAGTTTGATGTGGGTGTGGTGGCATCATTTGGACGTCTCCTAAGTGAGGACCTTATTCTGCAGTTCCCATAGTAAGTGACTTGACAGGACATCTATTGCTGCTTCATTAGCAAAGCTAGACTCTGTTTTTGAGTCAGCGCCTGTGACTTGTAGCAGGTGAGGTCAACTTCTTTCCTGGGTTCACCTGCTTAGCCTGAGCCCTACTTCTGTCGCTGTGATGTTCACTGTTGTTCTTTAACACATTGATGTAGATCTGTGCAAATGTTCAGCATCATGTGTTTACCTTTATTCCTCTCATCTCCCTTTCTGTATTCACTGAGAAACTGAACGTTATGTAGTGTAAATTTTCCTTTAAATGTGTATTTAAGCAAGTAACACTTCAGAAGGTCTGAGGAGTTAATTTGTAAAGAAGTTTCAGTGTAATAAATGTTGCACACCCATTTACATATAGGTTCAACTTTAAGTACTGTTCCTATTCTAACTTTAAAATATTTCAATTCAGTGGTGTGCTGAATGTCCATCCCAGCCATCTCCCACGATGGCGTGGTCCTGCACCAATATTCCACACAGTGCTTCATGGTGATAAAGTGACTGGGGTGACAATTATGGAAATAAGACCAAAAAGGTAAGTTAGATGTGCTTGCCAAAACAACTCACTGCTTCTGTTGTGTCTCAGGACTTTAAATCATCACCACATCATTTAAATCATTCTATGTAATTGCTATTTTTTTAGTGTATGTGTTTAATATTAAAATTTGAAACACTTAGAAAGTTTCATCTGACCATATGAGACTTGCCACAAATACAGTATTTTAGTGAGTGCATAATTTGCACTCTAGACTCTAGGCCTGTTCTCTTAATTCTTAGCATTATTACAGGGAGTAGACAGAGAACAGTCACAGAGCTAGATGGATAGGCTTGGTATGACACGACAGAAAAGATTTGGTTTTCAGACTTCAGTCACCTGTAACTTCCTGTAAGTGAAACAGAGGACAGGCAATTGCCTGTCTAGGGATGAGAGAGAGATTATATGTTTTGGTTTCAGCACAAACTCTGGCTTAAAAGGCTTGTGAAAACACATTATGATAGTTATCTTTTCTTTCTTAGATGCTTGTCTGATAATAGATCTCAGGAAAGTGCGAAACAAATTTCTTCTGAATACTTCAGATTGTTTCTTCTGAGATCTTATGCTTCTGAACTGTGTATTTTGCCTTCATATCAATCTCAGCTTGTTGAGGTGAATCTTGCTTGCCAAGATATATCTGATATTCTTTTCCCTGTGTTGTATTGTGAACAAAACATTACTTGATAATGTGTGAAAAATAAAGTTTTAGAGGGGGAAAAAAAGGGTACTGAGTTATAGCTTCTCCTCTAGTAAGCTTGTATCTTCTCTGCCTTACAGATTTGATGTAGGTCCAATTATTAAGCAAGAAGAGTTTCCTGTTCCTCCCCACTGCACTGCAAAGGAGCTGGAAGTGATGTTATCAAAGAAGGGTGCAAACATGGTAAAGTCATGCAAGCTAGTGTCACTGCTGATTAGTACCTTGCTTTTAACATGTGTAAACAGAATTCTTTTTAATCTTGTTCTGAGTTGACTGCAGCTATTAAGAGGAGAGTGATCTGAAACTTAGTGTTTGTGAGCACTTTGCCTTGCTGAGAGGAAAGCTGAGTAGTATGTGATAAGCTGTCAGTGTTGGTCCTGTGCATTGCTCTTCTGTTTCTGTTCAGTGAAGAACTCAAGTGCTTTGTATGGAAACAGTGCAGCTTCTTCTTTCATTGTAGTGAACATCTGCTTTTCCATCTTTAATAATCAGCTTTCATCCTGTTCTAGGATTAATATCAGAGCGGAGATCTTTTATTCCATAAAAGAATACTTGGTTTTTTAATTGTGATTCAGTGGGAAGGATGCCTTTAGTGTGTTTGTGTGTATGATACAAGTCTTCTGAATATACTGACCCAATTTTCTAAAAGCTAACAAGAAAGTTTCACTGATGAAAAATTAAGTACTGTATTTGTATGTCTTGGATTTACTGTTACTGTTAATAAATATACTCTACTTAGCTTTGCTAATATTCTGTACAAAAATTAATTTTGCAGCTGATATCAGTTTTGAAAAACTTGCCTGAAAGTTTAAAAAATAAAAGAGAGCAACCAAAAGAAGGAGTAACATTTGGTAGGTATGCATCATATTTAATGTAACTTGTTCATTTTTTCTTTTATCAGCTGGAAAACTAAGTTTCTTCCTACTGTGCTGGGTTATATTTTTTCTTAGATACCTTTCTCAATATGGTCTCTTCACTGCCTTCTCTGGCTTGAAAAAGTCATACAGAGGGAAAAATGCTTCAGAATTCTTCAGACTTACTATGTTAATGGGTTTTTTTCCAGTTGCCCGTACTATATCAAAATCACTAGTGATGTCTCAAAATCTGAGTGAGTTTGTTTTTCTTCGTGGTTGTAGTGCAGACAAAAGTGACAGCTGTGCTTGTAAATATATGTTATCAGTTTGCAGTGCAATGGGTAAATAAGAGCACAACTGAGAATAAAGTATAAATAATCCAAATTGAGGTTTTTACAAAATCTTTTCTCCAGTTATTCTCTAAGGTACCTATAGCTAGATGGTAAACCTGCCATTGGTCAGGATAAAATCAGGTTTAAAATAGAATAAAATAGTACAGCTATTTGTTTGCAGTAAGATGCAAAACAAAATATGAAGTCTTCTAATTTCTTTCCCCCCCCTAGCTCCTAAAATAACTATAGCTAAGAGTTGTATAATATGGGAAGAGCAAACGGCTGCACAAGTAATTCAACTGCATCGTGCAATAGGAAGTATGGTAAGACAGTGTATTTTTTAACCCTTTTCTGTCCTCTAGCATGTCTGAGTTTGGTGTAGATATTTTAACTAATGACTAAAACTCGAGTTTAGTTATTTTAGCCTCTGAAACCTAGCATGTGTTTTAAAATCCCAGCATAGTATAGCATTAGAGGTGGAACTGGCGTGGAGAGGAATTTTCATGAACTTGATCCCAAGTCAGAAATCAGCTCAATAGTTTTGTATTGTTTCCTTAGCTCTGAGATTTCCACTGATGGATTTGAGAGGGTGTCAGAACACTATAATGACATCTTTGCATGATGGTAAACAGTGCAAACAGCTACAGTAAACAGCTAATGGTTTGCTTGTCAATGAGATGAGGAAGAACAAGGAAAACTAGATATAGCAAGGAAAGTCTCTTATCTGGACATATACCTAAATTTTTCCCCTAATGTTATTATCACAGGTATCTTGCATAAGAAAAAAACCCTAGACAGTCGCCTGGAAATTGTGAAAATATTCTCAATGTGTCATCTGCTTCTGTTTCCAGTTTCCTTTGCAGACGCTCTGGAAGGGTACTACTGTTAAACTTCGGGATTTTGTAGAAGCGGATAATATCCCTGGTTTTGCTGGTATTTACTTTTAAATTAATCTGTTAAGTTTTTCTGTCTTGTCAAACATTGAGTTGGAGATTGTACACAATTTTACTAAATAATAGCTTTAAGTACTGCTTTCTGAAACTCCAGTAGAACTAAGTCAGTCTCTTATATGATCAGAGTGCAGTAAGTTTCTGTGCCCAAAGGTGAGCGTAGAATGGGTTTTGAGGACATTCCTGCTTTGTGATGAAGTTGAGCGAGAGCAGCAGGTATAGTCGTGTGAATCCTGAGACTGGAGGATTTTAATCCTCTAATTAGTTAGGAGATCCTCTTCTAATGCCATTGTCTGGGGATCTCTCACGAGGAAAGCTGTCTCTGTGTGCTATCGCTTAAACCATTTTCTGTAGTAGTCTGTGAGTCTGAGAGCCTTGTGGGCCGAGTGGTGTGCAAAGCACGCAGGGCTTAATGACAGTTTATGGATCGGAGAGGGAGCAGTGCCAGAGAGACTGTTCTGATTCTCCCCTGCTCATTTGGGTGTAATAAAACATACAATACAGTAATATATTTTTCAGCAAAATAGGGACTCAAGATGATTATCATGCTTCAAAGAGACAAGTGTTTCAAACTTTTTTGTACTTGTCATAAAAATGCAAGACAGTCTTGCTTTGCTTTTAGATCGAATATTAGATGACTCTGGAGCTGTTCCTGGTTCACTACTATACCATAAAGTGTCGCAAACGCTGATAGCTCGTTGCAAGGTAGGTTCTTCCCATTTGTTTTATGTTCACTGCCCTAAAGATGAGGGTTTCAGTATTAGTGCGTCACATAAATTTTGTCTTAATTGTCCATTGTTATTCACTGAAATAGTTTAGATTAGTATCAATCTTTTTATTTATTCTTCTTTACATATTATTATGTTATTATAATTTGTTCATTATTATTTATTAATTTTAATACTAATTTATTATTTTAGCGTATTTATTTTTACCTTGAAGAACTTTTAATTTCCACTAACAGGCTTTTCACTTGCAAGCGAGAATTTGACTTGTAATATAAACATGATGACATTAAGTAAAATGCATTCTGTAAGCCAGTCTAGTGAGAGCTAAAGGTAACTTTAAAACATGGAAGAAGCTTACTGCCATTTTTTTGTTTTTATTTTTAGGAAGGCTGGGTTGGAATCAAAACAGTTATATTAAAGAAGCAGCTTACAGCAGTTGACTTCTATAATGGATATATGCACTCTTGGTTCCAGCAGAACTCAAGAACAGTTCACCAGGAATGCAGATTTCAAACACTCAAACTTAGCACAGCAAAAAAGACTCCGAAAAAGAAGGAAATATTGGCACAGGATATAAAACAATAGATGTATTTTAAAATGTGGAAGAAGATGTTTCTATGTTAATAGTAATATAAAATATTGCAACATCCACCTATAACTTTCAACTTAGTTAAGGGGTTTCTTCCCAGAGTGTTTAATCTTGCTGTCATCTGCATGTTTTCGTTGTGGCTTCCTGATGATACTCATTTCTCTTTCCCCCATCAAGGAAGAGAATCTCTGTGAATGCTGAATATAGTGAATAAATGCTTGTTTCCCCTATTGAGTAATAAATTTATTTTTATACAATGTTTTCACTTTCTTTTTGAGGACTTTCAGTATAATTTTCTTCAAGCGTAAATTGTGCACAGTTACTTTAATCTGGAAATATTAAAATCCTGTGCTTCTGTGTAACTCAGAGTTTAGTGTTCGTTGAGACTCTTGGATCATCTCGTTTGGTTTTCTTGTGGACCTTTAAACTACCTTTGTATCCCCACATTGAGATGAATAACTTAAGCTTTAGCTGGGAACATCTAGAGAATCTTTTCCTGTCCATGATAGTTTTCTTAGAGTCAACTACACTTAACACAGAACATCCCTTATTTCTCACTGGCATTTGATGCCACATCTTTATGTAATAGCGTAGCTGGAGCTGTGTGCAGTTGGTCATACGCCTTTTTCAGGGTGGTTTGCTAGGTGGGGTTTTTTGAGCAGTCTGATGTTGCATCTGATCAACCTGTGAAATCATTGCCAAGTGCTTCATTACCTGTGTCTTCCTGCTTATTCTCTTTGTGTAGTCTCAGTCTACAGGTGTCTACTTCCAGTGTGCTGGAAGTCAGTTTCAATAAATCTTTGATTTAGAAAAGGAATCAATAGAATATTCCTAATGAAATCTGAGATCTCCTCATCCAGGTCTTTTAGGACCGTCATGTTGTTTATTTGGGCCTCTGAAAATGCTGTAAATAGTAGGTACTCTTTAATGTCATCCATGAATGCCAGCTGATTGGTTTTAGTCACCTGCATGTGATGTAAGCACATGATTTTGTTTCCCTTTATATTCAGAAAAGAAAAATTTACTGTGTGTATTTGCTTTTCAATACAAGTGACTTGTTTTAATCTTGCTGATTCTGTTCCTAATCTATAAACTTTCTAATCTATAAACTTGTCATTTACCTTGTTCAGTAGATACTTTTCTTTGATATCTTCAGCTTTTCTGACCCATTTCTTACTTTTCCTATTTAATGATATTGATTGCCATCTCTTCCTTCTCCTTTTTGTTTTCATATCCTAGAATATATCCCACTAATATTTGTGTGTCATCCATCCAGAAAACTTAAGTTCTACTGTCATACTGTCTCTTCTGATGAAAGAGGTTTTTACCTGATGAGGAGTAGTTAATCTAATCCAAGCTTTTCTTCAACCTGCCTTTGGTTAATGGCACGTATAAGAAGGAGTGTTTCATGTGAAGAACCCCCCAAACTAATGACTCTCTTACTTCTATGACAAGAAAGTAACATAGCACTGTGAGGATAACAGCAAAACGAAGACCAGCTGCCTCTGAGGAGCTGCTCTAGTTTTATTTGCTCAACTTATTCCTGCTTTTTCTGAATACTGAATTAAAAGCAGAGCCACTGGAGCTATTCAGACTTGGGGAGGCACTGTTCTGTTAGCTTCATATTTACAGCATTATCACTGACATTTTGGAAGCCTCAACAGAAAAAAAAATGCAGGATTTCTGTAGGCTTGGTGTGAATGGTTCTGTTTTCCTCATGCTCATCAATAAATGTCAGCGTATCCTTTTCCACATGTCCTTTTGGCTCCTCAGACTTTTCAACGCATTCATGTCTTTTCAAGCAGTCATGTCTGGAACTTAAAGCTCAAGTCAGGTGTTGAATTCATGGGACTTATATCAAGGTGACAGGAACTTGGTGTGCTTGAGTGTGACTCGCTGAATGAAAGCAAAAAAATCTAGAAAAATGTGTTTTATTACATGGATTAAAATGTTTCTGAAGAAGCATCTGTTAAAGCAGATGCTGCAGTATTTTTTTCTTTAATTGCCATTGGTCCAACAATTAATCTGCCTCTGACAGGTTTTCCAGAACACATGATTGTCCAAGAAATCCAAGCGTATGAATCATTTGAGTCAAAAACTAGAAACAACAGCAAGGTGGAAGTCAGGCTCCTGTGGAGAATTCCTTTTGTCTCTGACCGCAGACTCAAGGGTGCAGTTTGTGCTGCAGAAGTTATGAAACCGTCAAGTTTGTTTCCAAGCAAATGATGTATTTTTGTGTTTTGCTCCCACCTACTACTTGCAAGTAATGGTTGTGAAGTCATATTGGTTTTACTCTGTTCAGATCAGTCTATGAAAGGTTAGTTATCACTTTATGCCAATAGAAGGGATAGTGGGTAGGTGGGTGAGTGGGTTTTGTGGGGGTTTGTGGGGATGGTGGGTGGGTTTGGGGGTTTTCTGGGTTTTGTTACATCGCTGGTCTCAGCTGTATGGCTGCTTGCCTTGTGTTTTCCCTGCTGGAGCTTCTGGGAATTTTTTCATCAGTTATTTTTAAAGAGCACTCGTAGGCATCATTGGAATTCAAATATTCAATGTTTGCTGAGGATAAGAACATTTTCTCTAAAGCCACTTCCCTGTAGACAGTGATGTTTTTGACACTAATCAGCAGCGTGGTAAGGGTCTGGCCTCAGGCATGGATTGTATCAGAAGTTGAATTAGCAGAGAAATGAGTATACAAAAAAAAAGAAAAACCACCACCACAATTTATAGATAATTTTAAGCACAAATGATAAAGAATTTTGGACTTAGGAGAAGTGAAGTAATTTAGTTCATCTCTTAACGTGGGTGGACCCAACTTTTCTGATGTACCAGGTCCCCAAGCACTGGAAAATGGATTGTGGTTCGTTATGACCTGAGCAAGATGAATGGCGAGATGTGACTCCCACAGAAAGAATACAGTATCAGAAGTTCAGGCAATTTAAGGTTAAAAGTTTTTAGATGACCAAAGTGTTAAATCAGCGGCTTTGTTCCTAGGAATGACTTTTGAGGAAAATTCCTTGAAAGTTCTTTAATTCCTTTGCTTTTTGGAATCTGCTCTGGCATCATAAAGTTGATAGCAAAGATGAGCTATGTTTCTGTGCTTTGCATCTCCAAAATGACATGGAGCAAAGCAATGTTACTGCCAGGTGGCATGAAAGCTGCTAGTTGGAATATTAGCTTCCAGCCTGCAGTGTCTGCGTTAGGTGTTAGCATCAGAGAGAACCTGTAAGGCAATTTGTGCATCTCTCGCTGACAGTTTTAGACTGCGCCTCGTTTGAGATCTATTGCTGTTAGTCGTTGCTGACAGGCAGTAATTTCAGTTCTAACTAAAGCATAAAGCAACAGCGAAGAGTTTGGGGGAGTTTGAGGTGGCATGTACTCAGAAACCCTGTAGATGGTGCTCGCTGCATCTCTTTTAGGGGAAAACCAAGGTCAGCTGAGCAGAAGATCGTGAAAATATGGTACAGAATGTCTTCAGTTAGTTGTTTAATACCAAATAATGTCTAAACCATATTGTAGCCAGGATATCTATACTTGTAACTTAATCTTTTGATCTGTGCAGAGTTTGCTTTAAGGCTTCTCAGAATTGCTCTCTATGCGAGAGGTTATCAAAGATTAGACAGTTCTTTGTTGCTTAACAGTTAATGTCCTAGCTCTGAATATGCACAACTTTACTCCAGTTGTTTTATGGAGGAAAAGAGGGTAAGATTAATTTATTTTTTTATGGAGGAAATCTTTGGCATGCTATTTTTGGCACGGTAGAGAAGCTTTAAAGGGAATTGGTGTTCCCCAAGCAGCTGTTAGCTGAAATGTCTCTTTGGAAACTTTGCTTTCACCTAGCTCTGTAGGGATTTGACTTGGTAGGTAATGAAAATCTGATTATTTTTGCAGAACAGACAAAACAAAAATGGGGCATTCACTGATGAGGTGTGGAATAGCATGTCAGGGTTGACTCTGGAACATAGACATGGTGATTCAATCCCCGGTACCACTGCTGAGGTCAAGTACAGCCACCCTAGCAATTGGAAAGTGATACTAGCAAAATAAAACAGCTGTCCTCCTCTCGAACGAGAGGGGGAAAGTAGCAGAGGTATTCATAGACCCAGCATCCGCTATGGCTCAGTTTAAGATCACTGAAGCCAAATTACTGGTAGAACTGCAAAACGTTTGGGCACCAGAAGGGCTCTGGTGTTGGATAGGGATGATTTAATCTTGGATTTCAAATAAATGTTAGAGGGAGTGATATTTCCTAGGATGCTGGTGACTCGCAGTTAGATGCATCTGCTTCATGATCAGAAACCTTACTATTCCCCCGTTTCCTAGGAAACCTCTTTATTCCTGTTTTCTGCTGAATAATTTACAAATAAACAAAAAGTATAAGTGACTAATCACAGGAGTACTTGAGTCTTTTTAAAAAGTTGATTGCAAAATCCCTGAATAATTTGAAGGTTGAGACTAGACAAGAATATCTCTTCTTTTGTTTATCCTAACTGCGGACAGCCTGGTAGCTTCTGGGAAGCAGTATTTTCCCTTTCTTAAAAACAGGAGGAGGGATAGATCACCAGATTTATCTGAGGGTTGGAAACTAAGTGACCTTAATGGAGGATGCTTTGCCATTAGCCCCAAACCTCCTGATGTTTAGGAGCCAGGTCCTCTGCTTCAGCCTGTTTCTCAAGGTTGGTGGTCCATAGGCTAAGGCCGAGGGAGGAGCTGAGTCACAGCTTTCCTGCATTCCTCCAGCTGATGCTCTTGTTTGATATCTGGGAGTGTGGGTTCAGTTTCAGGTTGCAGAAAGGACACTGCTGTACACTGACCATGAACACAAGCGCTCAGGAGCTGGAGAAGTCAGAATTGACATTGAACTATAGAATCATAGAATCATAGAATCATTTCTGTTGGAAAAGACCTTCAAGATCATCAAGTCCAACCATTAACCATGCCCCCTAAACCATGCCCTGGAGTACCCTATCCACTCGCTTTTTGAATACCTCCAGGGATGGTGACTCAACCACTTCCCTGGGCAGCCCATTCCAATGTTTGACAACCCTCTCAGTAAAGAAATTTTTCCTAATATCTAACCTAAATCTCCCTTGCCTCAACTTGAGGCCATTTCCTCTTGTCCTATCTCCAGACACCTGACAGAAGAGACCAACACCCACCTCACTACAACCCCCTTTCAGGTAGTTGTAGAGAGCGATAAGGTCTCCCCTCAGCCTCCTCTTTTCTAGACTGAACAACCCCAATTCCCTCAGCCGCTCCTCATAAGACTTGTGCTCAAGGCCCCTCACCAACTTGGTTGCCCTTCTCTGGACACGCTCAAGCAGCTCAATGTCTTTCCTGTAGTGAGGGGCCCAAAACTGAACACAGGACTCGAGGTGCGGCCTCACCAGTGCCGAGTACAGGGGAACAACCACCTCCCTGTTCCTGCTGGCCACACTGTTCCTGATACAGGCCAGGATGCGATTGGCCTTCTTGGCCACCTGGGCACACTGCTGGCTCATATTCAGCCGGCTGTCAACCAGCACCCCCAGGTCTTTCTCTGCCAGGCAGCTTTCCAGCCACTCTTCCCCAAGCCTGTAGCGCTGCATGGGGTTGCCGTGACCGAAGTGCAGGACCCGGCACTTGGCCGTGTTAAACTTCATACAATTGGCCTCAGCCCATCGATCCAGCCTGTCCAGATCTCTTTGTAGAGCCTCCCTACCCTCAAGCAGATCGACCCTGCCTCCCAACTTGGTGTCGTCTGCAAACTTGCTGAGGGTGCACTCAATCCCCTCATCCAAATCATCAATAAAGATATTAAACAGAACAGGGCCCAACACCGAGCCCTGGGGAACACCACTCGTGACCCGCTGCCAGCTGGATTTCACCCCATTCACCACGACCCTCTGGGCTCGTCCATCCAGCCAGTTTTTCACCCAGTGAATAGTGCACTTATCCAGCATAAAACTTATGTGAGGGCTGGGTGCAAGGACCTGCTGTAGCTTTTTCTCCTAGACTTTCTTAATGTATTTGGCATGGTGGCTCGTCAGTAATGACAGAGTGTTAGCACTGAGTGGTGGTTGTTGGGCCAAGGTTGTTTTCTGCTGATAGTGTTTAAGCACCTGTGTTTGAAACCTCTGTCTTGCTCTGTGTCCAATGTACTCTGCCAGCAGCCTCCTCTGAGAGCTCAGGGAGTTGGTGAGTGCAGAGATTAGTTTGTTCCTCCAAGTCGGAGTTAAGCTGCAGTGGGGGACAGATTGGGGAAACTTGGAGAGCTTCTTGCTGTTTCACAGATAGGCAGAATTTCAGGCTGTAGGGCTGTGAGCATTTCATTCCTGTTAAACAGACATTTCTCCCCAAAAGGAAGAGCCCTGTACTCTGCTGTGTTTTGCTCTGGCAAGCCCACATGCAGCACAGGGACCAGATCCCAAGCCTGCTTTCATCCATGTATCTCCTGGGTTGGTCTGTAGAAGTGATTTGTGTTACTTCACCCTCAAAGTGATGAAACTAAGTTCGGGATTTGGCTGGCTCTCGGCAGAGGAGGAGGGGAGCAGAGGGAAGAGACATTTCTCTGCGAGTCTGCAGCACAAGCCAAGAGCTCTGTGGGAAGGTCCGAGCTAATGCTCCCCACTGGCTGCCTTGGCCCCAGCTTGTGCCAAGCCCTTGCAGCAGACTAGACACAAAAGAAAACACAGAGTCTAAATTCATTGGTATGAAGAGGATGTGCCAGAGTATTCCACAGCTCTTCCTTTTGTGCTTCTCTTCTATAACTGTCAATTTGCATAAAAACATGGATTATTAAGGGGTTTTTTTACCTTTTTAAGCATGATTCAGGCTGCATAGGCACTCAGTCCTGCACAGCTCTGCATTTAATGCCTAGGATGCCCCGTGTCAGACCTGAAAACCTGTTCTGAAGCTTGCTAAATGCTATTGAAAGATTCCCCATGCCCTTGATGGGCTGTAGGTAAGACACCATAGACCTAGAACTGACTTCATACCCATAGGAGGGGATTGGGTCGGAGAGGGAGATCTGTGCTTGAGCATGTGTTTGAATTCCAGTTTGCATCTAGTACCACTGCCCACCTTTTTGTGCTCTCTCTTGGTGGAAATTTCGGTGTTGGAGGCTTGCTGGCTTGCCTGCACCCCAAAAATTTATTGCCAGTGTGTGGGTGTAAACACAGGATGTCTTCTGTGCTGATAAGGTACTCGATTCTGCTCTAGAAGCAATGGGGGTTTGATAGGGCATTTTAATAGGTCATTTGGAGATGGATCACTGTCTGTCTGACCCCTCTGTGGCCATCTGTACCTTCAGCTAAGAGCAGCTTCTCACCCAGCAGCATCCTGCTCGCTGCTGCTGAATATGGAGGGAAGTGTACCTTCTCCCTGTCTCTGCACCTCCCAGCTCTGCTCTACGTTGCCTGGTTTCCTATCATCCTTAAAGCACGAGTTCCCAGCCCTCTTTTCCCCCCATCTTGTCCCACTCTGAGAGCCCTGCTTCTGCCTCCTTAGTTCATCCCTTGCCCAAACCTGCTGCTCCACTTCTGCCAGCACTGTTGCTGACTCTCCACATCTCAAGCTGGGGACAAATTCCCTGACCACAGCATGCCGTGGCCAAACCCTGGACCTGGGGGAGCACCAGCTACCCACCAAACCCCTCACCCGTACCCAGGATCAGTCTCACATTGATAAAGCTGTGAGCTGTTTGTGAACAGAAAGGTGAAATTTTGCAGGTTATTCTTTGGTCAGCTCTACACGTGGTTTATTTACTTCGGCATTTCAAACACAAAAGCAACACAGCATTGTCAAAGTTACAAAATTACTTTTTTTATTAACCTACCCTATCAATAGAGCATGGATTTTCTTGTCAAATAATGCAAGAAGCAAGAAAAAACTGTAGTTTTATCCACGTGGAGCCTACAAATCCACATGGCTTCTCTGTGCTATCGAGCATGTGAGTTCTTAGAAATGCAGCTGCCGGTAGTTTAGCTTGAATACAGTCATTCTAAAACAAGCTAGAAATAAATAAAATACTTACATTTCAAGTACAAAACCTTGCAGTTGAATTCAGTATGAGGAAATCAGTTTATTCCTTTTCATGTTGCCAACTACTGTACAGGTACTTGGGCTGGCAAAGTCTGCAGATGCAGAACAGAAGAATGTTTTATGTATGTGACTTAATTGAATCAGGTGTTTAGTCTTTCCTTTAGGGTATCATGTGAAGCTGTTTAATGTCAGGCAGAAAGAAGATTTTTATGGATGCATTTAATAAGACATGAACTCACTGCCACTACTGGCCCCCAACTTTTGCCTCATGTCTTTCCTTTCTGGTGAAAAAAAAAAAAAAAAAGTGCACCTTAATTATGTCTCAAAAATAATGACACCTACTAGCTTTGAATTAGGTTATTAGCAGGTAGGTGTTTCTTTCAAATTATATTTAATCGAGTGTGAGCGACTTTACTAAGGCTCCTATACAGCTCTAGTATGTGGGAGAACGTTGACCTCTCATCGGGATCCTGCCTTGGGTGGTTCGGCGGCTTGCTGGCTGCCTTCGGTATGCGGGGCTCTCCCCTGGCAGAACCAGCATGGACTGCTGGCCCGAGTTCCTCTGAGACTGGAAGATGCTTTGTTCAGCTGCGCTCCTCTCCGAACAGGTGAAAGTCAACCCAATGCCAACGTTGCTCTTCATGGTTCTGGAGGTGCCATCAGATGTGCCATCGAAACACCTGCCCAGAGCGATTTCCTTGGCGATCCTTGGGTCTTGATCAGTGACGGTGTAGATGCCATAGTTGTGTCCCAGGGGGTCGAGAGGTGCCAGCATTGTGTACTCGCTGGAGTCATTGTTTGTAGCCATGGGGAGGTGGTTCACCAGGTACTCATGGAGCATGCTGTTGACGCTTACTCGGCGGCAGCTGCCTTGTGGGACCACTTTCACGAGCGTGCGGTCCACACGGTCTTGGTCAAAGAGCATGCCGCTGCACTTGAACTCCAGGCAGGCTGCTGACACATCCGGCTGCTCGGAGTCACGAATGCTGCGGACGTCCCTGATGCCGTAGAGCTTGCCAATGGTACGCGGGTGCGTCCCACCCATGTTACGAGATCTTACGTTCACTTCTTGGGGTCCATTTATTTTTACTTTAATGTAGCAGGCCCTAAATTCCATGGGCTTGGGCCACCATGCCAGGTAGTCATCGGTCCAGCTCATGAGGTCATCTTCACTGAAGGGAACAGTGTTGTAGTCGTACCGGTCTCCCTCTATCCTGTAAAACCTGAAGTGAGCAGCACTGTGTGGAGCTTCCTCGCATTCTTTTAGGTTTTCATAGGCATAAACAGGGCCGTTGTTCTCTTCTGGGGAATTAGGGCTTGGCTTGGCCATGTTAATGCTGAATGCTGTTTTCTTAGTGTTGGAGTCCTCGTGGTCTGTTCTCCTGTAGTTGAGCTTGTTGAGATATGGCTGTGGGACTCCAATAGCGTTAGGGTTGAGTTTGGGAGCAGAGGACACAGCTTCAAGCTCTTCGCCCCCCATGCTTGCCAATATATAAGCTGCATAGGCCTCAGGGTTTTGCTCGTCGCAGAAGGCGGGCACGCAGGCGCCGTTGGGACCAGTGACTACGCTGTCGAAACGGCCCCATGCTCTGGGGTTGGAGGAGAACCCCGGTTCTGGCTCCATGTTTATAATAGAAATTACAACCCCTTGGATCTGCTCACTTTGCAGAAATCTCTCGCTTCTGTAGGCTCGGACTTTGACGTAACACCGTCTGCTCTCTGGGACATCCAGGTTAAAAAGCCGCCTTTCTTTGATCTCCATGTTCCCAACCAAAAAAGTTCTCTCCTCCCTTTTGCGCCGTCTGCTTTTCTCAGGGTTGAAGTCCCCTTCTTCCTCCCATAATCCTGTCTCCGGGTTCAGGGACCAAAGCTTCATCTCTTGCAGGTGCTCTGGCATCTTGACCTGAGCAGCATCCAAATGAACCTTCACATCTTCTGCATTAAGAGACTCGGTGCCCTGCTCGTCAGTGAAGTCCACAGAAAACATGCCATACGTGCGGAGAGGAAATATGTCTCCTTCCTCGTCTACAAAGTTCAGGTCACTTTGTGTCACAGCAGCCGTTGAGATGTTTCTTGGGTCCAGAAATGTCACGCTGGCTTTCACTTTGCCTTTGTAGGCTTCTCCATTTTTCCTGTAAAATGCATTGGGTGGAATTTCTAATTCGGCAATTGGATCATCTTCTTCCATTTCTCCCAAAGAAATCACGTTGGTTTCGGTGGATTCCAGTGTAACGGGGGCTTTCTTTCTTAGTAGCTTGATCTCGTGAAACACAGCACCTCCATTTTCCTTGAAGGGCAGAACTTTCGTTGTGTTCACAAACTTCTGCAGCCGATCAACAAAAGTTAGAACAAGTCTCTCCGTGTCTGCTGGGACGTGGATGGAGAAGGTTCCCTTGTAGCCAGTCATACTCACTCTCTTGTTGCCCATGTAGATGTGGCCAAACCTCAGTGGCTCACCGTTATCTGCTGCTGTGGCTCTGCCTCGAACTGTTATTTTGGTCTCAGTGCATTTTTTGCAGCCACATTCTACAACAACTTTAGTGGGGAGCGTGTACCCATTGCAGGAGATGTCTCTGGTTTCCATCTTGGACACCCCGCAGCAGTAGGCAACGTTATCCTTACACCGGAGTCCCTTATCCAGCTTCCCAGCGCAGGTCTTCGCTGGGCACTTGCCCACGTCATAGTAGAAGGAGTTTGTTGCTTTTTGGAAGCAGTCGTGAGGAAGTCGGATGAGGTGGCTTTGGGGTTGGGAGTTGCAGGCTGCCTCTTGTCTTCCTGTTGAATAGGATTTCTTAATGAGCAGCATGAAATAATTGTACAGTCATCGCTATGTGGTCTGAAGCCCTCAGCGCTAAACATTGCTTCCAATAACAGTGAGGTTTTTGCAGCCATAAAACAGGTGTTTTGCAGGATTTTGGTTAGCTGAATTTATCTGGCCTCTGTTTTGGTGAAGCAGATGCTCGGCTTTAACTTTAGGTACCTGACTAAGAGCAGTGCTGTTTGCAGGAGCGTCTGAGCTCCTGCTTACCCACCACTGCCATCTAACTCACCCTCGGCTAGATGTTCTGCAGCTGCCTGGCTTTTTGGCTAGGGACAGACTAAAATGTGTCCCAAGGTTTAAAAAAACCCTAAACAAACAGGAATATGCACGTCAGGCAGCAAGTGCAGTGAGAAATCTGCTGAAAACAGCAGATTGAGCTTGGCAGGTCACCTGCAATCCAGAGCTCCAGTTTGTAGACAGCATCTGGTTCATAACCAGCTCACACAAGCTTATCTGCTAACGGATGCATGAAATAAAACCTGCATACTTTTCCTGCAAATCTTCTTTCCCACATGTATCACGATTTCTGGTTTCTGCACGCTGCCGCCTCCCCAGCTGCTTGGAGAGCATCATGCACATTTTCTCTTACCTATGACAGCAAGCTTGGCAGATTGGGACTTCGCCGACCCACCGGCACTGCTGGCCTTGCAGAAATACTCTCCAGACTGGTCTCTGTTCAGGTTCTTCAGAATCAGGTTGTTTTTATATTTGTATAAGGAGGGATCCAGCAGTGAGCCATTGTGGTACCTGCCAGGAACAGGCAGAAGGTTAAGGGGACAGAGGCTGACCGCCTGGCCGGAGCAGAGTGAAGGCCAAATCCTGCATCTGCAATGTGGATTTTGCCAGACCTCTTGCCTCAGTTTCCCCTCAGTGGCATCACCTAAAAATTATTCCCCATCCCCTGGCAGTACTGAGATGTGGCTGCTGGGCAGTTGGCAGGCAGGCAGAGCTGCCAGTCGTGCCTGCTGAGGTTTTTCAAACTCTTATTTGTATGTTTTTCCAGTAAGTCCCTCGGCAGATGACGTTACTGCACCTGTGAGAAATTCCAGCTCTGCACATCTCGAGGAAACCATCATTTGAAGCAATTGGTTCTGAGCATATTTAGCTGTTTTATAGCTAAAAAACCCCACCTTTGTGGAGATGGTAAGGAGAGAAATGTTGAATCTGCGGGACACCTAAGACTTCTGCCTGATCAAACTTGAATTCCTTACCAGAAATAGCGGTCAGGGGCTGGGCTCCCAAGGGCATCGCAGCAGAGTGATACGCTCTGTCCCACTCTCCTGGCTTTGTCCTCGGGGCTCCTGAAAATGTAGGGTTTGCCTGCGGGAGGAGGAAATGGCCATCTCATTACTCTTCCAGACCTAAAATCACAGTTTATTTCCGATTACTGCATAAAGCCTCCTGCATTCCCCCCCTCTTTGGGACTACCTGATCGTTGCAGCTGCACTTGGATCGCCAGGTTTCTTCTGTTGCTCTCAGGCACGGTGACAGTGGCTGTTGCATATTTGGCTTTCTTTATTTTAAGTGTGTTTTTGCCATCGGGACAAACCCCTGGGATCCTAAACATGCCCCTGTTGTCGGCCGTTGTCAACAGCTTGAGTTTCTTGGCTTGCAGGTAGACCCGGGCATCGACAGCGGGCGACCCATCCTCAAGAGAGACCTTCCCGTGCAGGGTTGCATCCTCGCACATGCAGGCATCGCAGTCGGCATTGACACGGCCCATGGGGCAGGTGATGTTGCAGGCTGGAGGAGAGGCAGGCGAGTCAGAAAGCAACCTGGAGTCCCCGTAATGCTCACGGCACAGTCTCGCGTCTGCTTTTAATTTAGATGCAATAAGGCAGATACTGCATAAGGAATAAATTGTATCCAAACCATATTTTTACTGATTATCAACAGCTGTGCATTAGAAATACAGGGACGATGTCATTTTGAACCTGACAATTAGTAGAAAGCAGCCACGTGGATATCGTTACAGCTAGGAACTGTTATTTACCTTCCCCAAAGGGCTGAATTTCAGGGAAATTTGAATCCAGATCAGCATGTGAGCTCTTAGCTCAACCGTGGCAAAATTACAAATCCAAATGCCTTAAACTTTGTAGGTTTCTGTTACCAACTCATGCCCAAAAGTCATGGCTTTGGTCTATCTTAAAAGCTGTCACCCCTTATTCAGTGGTATCCTGGCTTGAGCAGGACATAGGTTAATTGCCAAATGAGCATTACCCAACGGGTTTAACGAATGGTCTCCCAAACAGTGATTCTGAAACATTTTCATTGCCTATAGTGATAAATCCTAAATAACGATCTATCTCTTCCCAAGGCAAGGGCTCAGCTCATTCCTTTTATAATCACAGAGCATCCCTGTACAGCAGCTACCTGATAATTCTTTTATAGCTGGAAATGCAAGAAATCAGGGAAAACCTGAAACAACTTTCCTGGAGAAAACATAGACTATTTTCAGAATGATTTGTTTAAAAGGGGATTAGAAGAGTAATATAATTAATTACAAGGCCCTTCAGCAGGGGCTGTGGCAATTCGATATTCCCAACTCTTCCCCTTCTTGGAGATTGCATGGAGGCAGCTGCCTGCAGTCGCTGACTCCACCTTGAGAGCTGCTGTTATAACAAGATTAATGAGATCTTTCCTATATGCCCAGGATCTTTATGGGTCCCTGATGATTCCCCGTATCTGGATCCCCCCCTTATCTTACTATTTGGCTATAAACTCCCCATGCTCTGCTCCCTTAGTACTCCCCAGCCCTTCTGGGGAAGGCACCAGCATCACGAAATTCTGGGAAGGGAGAGAAAGATGGTAAAATGACAGTGAAGGGAATACAATGCCTACACAGTGGTGAGATCAGGACATCATCCCCTGCCCGTAAGTGAGGTTATAGGAGCACCTGAGCAAACATGTCCAATGCAGAGCCGCCCTTCCTCAGTTGCTTCGTTACAGTGCACGCCCCAGAGGTGTTCAGCTAGGCAGGATCTGGTACGCTTCTGCACACCGGTTTGGCCACACATTGCTGAGCACTCGCTCCATTTCGACCATGGAGACAAAAACTTTTTTGAATCTTGCACCAGTGGACCTTGAATAACATCAGTGGTGTGTTACTGAGACGCACATCACACGTACAGCTGTCTGAAAACGGGCAGTTGTTTTCTTAGCAGCTTCTCTATAGCTTCTATAGAGCTCAGACTATGCATTTGGATATTACACGCCACATGGATTAAACAAACTCAAAGCATGCTCAGGGAGCTGGGAAATAAAGCAGGAGGAGGCATCTGAAGGCTTCTGACTTAATTACCTGCAGGCTACCGAATTCAGGATGACTAAGATAAACTCGAGGGGAGCAAAGTGCATGCAGCTCCTGCTTAGTGTTGAATAACTTTGGCTTAAAGGAAATCAAACACACATTGTCATTTAAATGCTGTCTGAGGGTCAACGCTCGCCTGCATTTCAAATGCGGTTAAATAAAAAAAAAACAAAACCCCCAAAAGGGTAAAATTGTTGATATTATCATGTTGAATGTCTTTAACCATACTTCAACATATGTTCTCTATAGGGGAAGCATGTGTCCTATTGTGAACACCAGTTTTACTGTGTGCAAAACAGAAGCCCAAGATGCTACCGAGCAGGCTGAGCATGTTAGGGGCCAGCTGATATGTAAAACACAAAGAGGGTTTATAGAGAGTTTAATATGTGGTTAGATTTTGAAAGGAATTTCTTTAACCGGGCTACTAGATGGTATTAATTTAAGCTGCTTTGAATGGATGAGATCCACTCCAAGTCTGTGGTTTGGGTTTATTTTTAAATGACAATGTTCTAATAATGTTTATGAGGATGCGCCTGTGACTAAAGTTTCTAAAAATGAGGTTTCTTAGAGACATGTGCCATGTCATCTCCCACACCTACTCTTCCACTCGATTTGTAATGAACCAGGTTGGGTTATTTCCTAGAAAGGCAGACAGGCACACGGCTGGACTGTTCCAATAGTGGTGGTCGAAAACGAACCCCTGGTTTAAAAAAGCAAGTGGCTGGAAAAGACCATTTGAATGTGAGCAGCCACGGGAATGTCATGTCTGGTTTGGAGCAAGCACTTGGCTTAGATGGGTGAGTTTTTAATCTCTTGGCACGTCAGCTTCTCCAAGTTCAGCATCCCAAGTGGTGCATCCATAGACCTTATTTAGCAATTTGGGGGACGTGGTCCCGTCCCAGGCAGCACATGGATAAATGTCCGTCTGTACTTGCCCCAAGCAAAAATTTAACGTGTAACAGATTAAAGTGTGGTCCTAGTAAGATCCTAAGCTTGTTTAGAATTGGCTGCCTTACTCTGCAGGGCTGGTGATGATAAGAAAGGAGGAGGGGAGTCCTGCAGAGGAAAAATGGCATTATATGGCTCTGGGTAGCACCTCAACAGCACAAAAAGCAGAAAGCGGAGGAGAAGGGAGAAGCTGAGGGGTTGAGCACCAGCGGGGACGTGGGGAGGGATGGGGCTACCCCACGGCACCAGCCGGCAGGAACGTACTGCGTCTGGCGTAGGCGAAGGTCGGGTCTCCCCTGCGAGAGCTGCTTCTTGTACCTGCGGGCAGAGGACGTGCGGGGTGATTTGGGCAGGTTTTGCCTGCTCCCTGGCTGAGCACCGGTCCCTCCCACTGGCCTGGCTGTACCAAGCCTGGCTGCTCAACCTGACCAGGTGTGGCACACCCTCTCCTGGAGTCAAAAACTGAGTTTACAGCTCACTGCTGCCAAGGGCAGACGCTTTAGTTTCCAACTGCATTGGTCAAAACCTCAAGATTTTATTTTATTTCTCCCTAGAGAAGCAGGAGTCAGCCCCTGCTCTGTAAGCCCCAGCCTCAGCATCACTGCCTTATGCTATCCACTTTGAGGGGAAAACAATTTTCCTGATAGTTTTCTTAAAAATACCTCTCAGCAGGTGGAGGGGACCTCTGAGTGTCCATGTTTTCAGTGCTTTGATTCTCCCCAACAGCTAAGAGAGCTGCTAGGAGCTGGATGGGAGGCTGGGAAAGTCCCTTAATCCCTTGGCTATGGCATCAGCATGTCCAGCCCTTTCAGTCCCTGCTGGAATTTAAATCCTGAGTGCTGGGCAGTAAAGCTTGAGGGGTCAGGGTATCTCCTGGGGATTAATGAGCAGAGTGGGTTCTACAGGTAATTAATGCCCCACAGGCTTTAATTCTAAAGCAATGGTGTTGCAAACTGTCCCAGGCGTGGTGACAGGCTGGGCAGGGGAAGGGCAAGTCAGAGCACGTGTTTGCCCATCCCTGGGCTCTCCTCGCCCTCCCAGCCCACACGTGCCTCCCACGGGAATCGGGGCTGTGGTCACGCACTTGACCTTCACTTTTCCAGGAGAGGAGCCAAGAGCATGTGTCAGCAATAGCCAAAACCCTACAGGAGGTTGCAGATGATTAACATTTATTCCATTGCCTAAATGTCCTCACCTACTCAAATAGTATTGTTCAGTTGTAAATTAAGGCTGAAAAAAAATAATATGCATGCAAACACCTCTTGTCCCGGCGAGGGAAAGCTGCCCGAGCTGGGAAATAACTTACTCTCCAAGCTGAGCATTACCAGCGGGCTGAAGGTTTTCTGTCCTATCTGGATCCTGCCGAGGGCTGGTTTCAGAAGCCTTTGACCTAAGGGTCAATAAATTAGAGATTAAATTAGATTAATAAGAAATTAATTAGATTCAAGGGATTGGGCCTCCTTAGGCTCAGTTTTTCAGATTTCCCTTTGGGTTGTGGCTGGTTAGAGCCACCAGTTAGAGCTCCTGTGGGATGCAGTGCAGGAGATGCCAAGTGAAGTGTGTGACAGAGATGTTCCACAGCATCACTGCAGCTCAGGTGTGATGCAAATTTGCCATTTCTCTTATCACCCAAGAAAAACTTTTTTGTGCTTTCTGTGTTGGAGCAGCTCAGATCAAATCATCTTTTTATAGCTGGAGACATAAAATATATCTGCCTCTCTCTGTCCAGGGAGAAATGAACCCGAGGTGGATGAGGTTGGTTGTCGCTATGGGGCATGGACTGGTTTCTGCAATTGCTTGCTGCCTGTGTGCCCAAAGGGAGCTTGTGGTCGTGGCTGGTTCCTGGGGTGCTTGCTGGGACCAGTCCCATTTAAACTGGGGAGCTAAGCCCGAAGCTGCCCAGCACTGGCTCTCGCCTGTGCCCAGCTCCTGGGGGCTCAGCACCTCCCTAGTGACAAATTGACTCTCCCTGATCTTAGCCCCAGGCATGTGGCCAGAGTACTTCGGGGCAAAATTCCTTTATAGCCTCCGAAAACAAATCCAAAGAGGCTGCAAACAGGTTTTCTCTGCAAGACCCGCTGGAGCAGAGGGGCAGGTTGCTTATCGCTCAGCGCTTTGGTATGTGCGACCTGCCAGAGCCAGCAGCAGACAGATCCTGTTACCTCGCGCATCGTCTCCTGGAGAAGAGCCACGTTGCTTCTTCCCAAGGGCTCAGCTCAGAGACTGGGCTTGGTTCGTGCTCGGGCGATAGATGAGGTACTGGCCAGGGTGGGTCTGCTCAGAGCAGAGGGGAGCTGGGATGGGAGCCGGGGTGCAGGCTGGGCACCATGGGGTCTCGGGGGTGGCAGGCAGGGATGGTCCCAGCACATCTGGTGGGCAGGGGGGGCTCATCCCTGGTCAACCAGAGGCTGGCTGGCTTGCAGACGGGCCTTGCCCCTGCTCTGTGGGCTGGATGGACACCAGCGCTCATCTAGAAGTCGTTTGGCTGGATGAACCCTGCGCTGACCCAGAGCAGCAGCCGGCATCAATGTCGAGCCCGTGTCTGCTGGCTCAGCGGCCGCCGGCAGACATGCCTTCATGCTGGCATGCCCGCGGGCAGGGGACAGCACAAAGACAGGAATAGAAACGTTTAACCTTCACCTAAAATGGACGTGGGTCCCAGGAGGAGGATGAGGATGATCCATGCTTTTGCGGTGACCATCGTTGTCTCCAGAGGTGACTGGGGGCTTCTCGGAGTATCTGCAGCCGTCCCACACCTTCCCCAGACCTGTGGAGACAAGCCCAGCTGTGTCAAGGCTCACCTGGGGTCCTGCTGCTTTCAGGGAGCTTCTCCCAGGCTGAACCAGTCCAAAACATGCTGTGGGGCTGCTTATACCCCCTGCCCACCCATCCACCCCCAGAAGCCCCCCACTTAACCCCCGAGGGGGAGCAGCAGTGGCTCTCCATCTGCACTCACATCCCCTCCACTTCTCGCCATCACATCTGAGCCCAAATCTATTCTGCAGAGCGCTGTTTTGTAATGACATCTCTTTAAAGTGCCTTTTAACAGCTTAAATGCTTCTGCAGGGATGCTCTCACAGCCCGTGGGGTTCCACAGGCCCCCCCGGCACCCTGCTCTGCCCCCCACATGAACAGGAACATCTTCATGCCTCCATTCCTCTGCCTGAAAACTGGGCTTAGTGCAACAACAGCATCTTATCCCAGTACATCATGGGAGCGTGGGGAGGGGAAAGGCTCCTGAGCGCCTCTGAAAGCAGAAAACCCCATGCACAAGCCAAGTCTTCACTGCAAATGTGAACAAGAAGCCAAATATTCTCCTTTTTCTGCACTCAGAGATGAGGGACTGAGGCTTTGTGTTGCTCTTCCCCAGCTCAGCAAATTCAGATTTTGTTTTAAGTGAGTCCATTAGCCCTGCAGCGTCAAACATTTGGGTATTTGATTTCTGAAGGTACCCATGGAACTGGTGTTATCTCGAGTGACACTAGCTGGAATTCCAGGTGCTTTATTTTATGCACCTAAAATTAATGAACTTGGGGGGTGAAAATTTTGCCTCAGCCTTTCAGTGCCTCAGTTTACCCACAAAAGGAGGCTGACAAAAGGCAGCCGCCAGTGAGAACACCCTGTTATTTGTAAGCGGTATTAACCATCCGCTCCGAGACCAGGGAATGTGGGACTAGGAAATACTTTGATTATGGCTCAGCAAATCCCAGTCAAGCAAAAATAACAAGCAACACATGAGTGGTGTTTTGTGGGCTTACGGCGGGGTTGTGAACTTGCAGCCAGACAAAAACCAGGAAAAATTAATCCAGGCTGAAAGACTGTTTCCCACTCGGCGGCTATTTTGGGAGCTGTCTGCGACTTGTTCGGCGCTGGGTTTGGAACGGGATGCATCCCTCTTTCCCTGGGACATGCGATGCTGGGAAAGGGGGGATTCAAGTGGCTGGATCCCAGTGGTGGGGAGGGTTTGGCATCGCCGGCGTCCCCTCTCTGGCAGGGGGCTGGGGGAGCCGGCGCGGAACGGAGCCGCGGGAGATCAAACAGCCCTGTGTGAGCAAACCACTGTCCCCCCCCGAGCCCCCGGCTCTAGCCATCCCCATAACCCTGTCCCAAACCTATTAGCTGGGATGAGGAGGGGAGAAGTGGGATGCAGAGAACCGCATCCCCACTGATGTTTTCCAGCCCGCAGGCTCTGTGCCTTCATCTGCCCATCAATTATTTTCCACCTTGCCCTCAGTCACAGCCACTCTTAATTACACCACCTTAATAACACAGCAAGATTATATAACCGCTAGCTGCAACAAAGGGGAAAAACTTAGCAGGGTTGGGTTTTTTATTTTGCTCTTACCTACAAAAAACATAAAATCCACAATTAAGGAGAGTCTCGTCCTCTCGCCACAGAGCCGCCAGCCGAGCTGCGGTCCGGGGGCGAGGCGAGGGGTTGTCAGCTGCGGGTTAAGGGATTTGTAGCCAGTTGGGAAGAAGAGAAAGAATTGCAGCTTACCGAAACCTCCCCTGCACTGCCGCCGAGCTGGCCTGTGTGCGAGCCTCCCCGCAGCCGAGGCGGCGAGGTCGCTTATATAGCCCGGCGTGTTGCTTAGGGGATGGCAGCGAGCCACCGGCCGCCGAGCAAAAACAGATCGGACGAGCGAGGAAACCGCAGGCTGAATAATCCCTTAGCAAGGTGATGGTAAACACAAACCCTCAGCGAAACAGCAGCCGCCGGGGCTGGCGGCGATGCCATGGCATGGCAGGGTGCTGCGGGCAGTGGGGCAGGGCATGGTGTGGGTACCATGTCCTGGTGTGGGCACCGCATCCCGGCACAGCACCATCACTGTTAGAGGTTCGCCCTGGGTCCGGATCCAAAATAGATGCTGCTGAGTGTTGAAGATGGAGGTACAGCATACAGGCACACAGTGCAATGAGTTTTGGGGGTGCTTTTTTGGCTTTTGCCTGGTCTGGGACAAACGTGGTGCCCACCCAGCATTCTCCGTGGGGTTCCCACGTTTTGTGGGCGTGGGGCAGGGCTCGGCTGGGCACTGTCCTCTGTGCTGCATGCACTGCCGGCACTGCCCGCGCTGCCCACTGGCCTCTGCCCCCACACTGGCTCT
Source organism: Harpia harpyja (assembly GCF_026419915.1). Classification (NCBI taxonomy): domain Eukaryota; kingdom Metazoa; phylum Chordata; class Aves; order Accipitriformes; family Accipitridae; genus Harpia; species Harpia harpyja. Next base: position 18,751,193 of record NC_068953.1, on the reverse strand, counting down.
GGTAGGGGTCAAACGAGGATGCTGTGGGGATGCGAGGATGTGGGACAAAGCCAGATGGGTTGGTTTGGACACCTGGGGTAGCATAGAGCTGCAGAGGCAGAACCATCCTTGCAAATAAATGTGACTGTGTCTCACTCAAGCCATGGGGGGATCTAGCAATGACCTCTAACGAGAGCTCCCCATCTGCCCCAGGCTGGCTTCAACCCCCCCAGGTCTTTCCTCCCTCTGCAGCCATGTTTCTCCCATGTAGCCCACGGCAGCCGGTCCTGGCTCGGGGCTCCTAGGTGTTGCACAATGCGTGCGGCCATGTGCGAGCGAGTACCACCCGTGCATGCAGTCCCGGGCACTGTGGGGCTGTGCTGCTAGTTTGCTGCAGGAGTCTGGCGCAAAAGCATGTGCTTTACGTAGTGGGAGGCATCTCTGAAGGCTGGGGACAGGCATCAGGGCAGCCAGCAGCGTGCGGGATGTGCCAGCGGTGTCCTGGGCTGCCTCTTAGTAATCCTTGCCGGCCCTGCTGCCAGAGGGAGCGGTGCAAGAGGAACATAGATCAAGATGTCACATAAAAAATAATTGGTGGTGGCCTGCACCGGCTCCCGTTTATGTTTACGAGGGAAAAGGAAAAAACACCTGGGATGTGCCAAAAAGTGGCAGAATGTTTGTCCGGTGGGCAAGGAGTGCCTGGTGAGCTGGAGGCCCCAGACCTGCAAGATAAACACAGAGCTCAGCTGCGTTTCCCCTCCGTGATGAGGACTAGATGTGGGAAAGGTGCCGAGACTGAGAGCAAGGAATTAATCTTCCCCAGATGGCACCTACCTCCTGCTGTGGCCGGCCTGTCTCTAGCACAGCACTGATGCCTCGGCAGGCAGCTCCAGTCCCGCTGGCTGCTTGGCACGTGCTGGCATCGATTTCCATGGGTCACACTGTGGGATAAGGAAACGTGCTGTTCTGCAAAAGGAAAAAAATGTTATTCTTTATGTTATGGAAACCAAGTGATAGCTCTAGTCCAGTGCAGCTTCAGGTGTTTCTGCATGGGATTTTGCAGCCTCTTTAGCACAGGTGTCTCCTTCCTAGCATGGGTGTCTCCTCTCCAGCATGGTTCCTGCAAGACAAGCTCAGGAGCCACGTGTGCGGTTTCAGGAGTGGGTCTGGGACACATAAGTTTATACAAAAACCAAGTCTCTGGAAAAGTCCGGTTGTGCAATCTCTCTTGGCTTGGCCATCCCTCGCTGCAGCTCCAGCATGTGGCTGACATTGGATGGAGCAGCACGAGCAGAGCCCCAGATATTCCCAGCACTGAGCACCACTGGCTGCACTGTGGCTCTGGGAGATGCTCAGCTGCTTTCCATCCGCCTGAGATGGATGATGCCCTGACCCGTGGGGTGGAGGGGACAAGCTGGGTGCTGCCCCATGCCCAGGGCGGTCACTCTGCAGGGCTGTAGGACCCATGGCCAGCAGGGAAGGATGCATTCCACACCAAACTGCTCTTATCTTTCTGGCTGTGGGTTCAGCTGTCCAGGGCTGGTGTTTCCCCATGAAAGAATTGGTGCAGAAGAGCCGCAGCCCCACGGACACATTCCCCTCCCAGATTAACCCTGGGGGCCCTGCCTGCCTGTCATGGGATTTTTCCATTATTTAATCACCAATATGTAATTACAAAGCCATAATGTATTTATGTGAATGCTGCCATGCTTAATGCTCCCCCCCACCAGTGCCAAGGCTGGGGCAGTGTAAGAGGAATATGACAGCGGATACTGCAGCAGCCACTCCCCTCCATGCTCCTTCATAGTTGTCTCCATCACTCTTCTTCTGTCCCGCTAATAAATCCAGAGGAAAACCAGCTAGTGATGCTCATACTGGCTGTTTGTACCTCTCAGCCTTTCCGACATGGTATCAGCAGAGTGACCAGCACCAAAAGCTGACTGCACTGTGCTGGGAGAGCGGCAGGGACGGTGGGGCTGCTCTCAGGGCTGCGCATGGGATTTACAGGCTGTGGGATCTGTTAAATGCTCTGTGGATTCCATGAAATATCCTATAGGGTTCATGAAATACCTATGGGGTCCATGAATTGCCCTTTGGGGCCAATGCTGCACTCAGCTCTCCGCCGGCTGCCCCCGTCCTCCCTCCTCGCACCCTCTTCGCTCCACTGAAGAGAGCTGACGGTTATTTTCCCCTGCTGCGTGTTTCTGCGCTCGCTCCTGTTTACGGAGATGGGAATTAAAATAACTGATTGATGACTTTGTTCCATCCCAAACACTTTGGGGAAGTTTGCGTGGTTTAGGAGGGCGAGCTGGGAGCTGGGATTTCATTAAGCACTTGGCTCCCAGCACTTCTCCAACCATGCTCCAGGGGTGGCTAATGTTGTTTTTTAAATCCTGTTTTGCTATCCCAGGAGCTGGACTGGCAATTTCCATGGTTTGTAGGAGAACTTGGAGATGTGGCGGGTGCCCGGAGTTCACTCTGAGCTCTGAACCACCAGCAAACCTCGCAGCCACCACAATATTGTTTCACTTAAGCCCTCCTCCACTGCTTCATCAGCACAAAATCGTACTCCAGCTGCCTAAAAGCTTTGGAAAAGAGCCCAAAAAATGAACTACTGGAGTTTGTTTTTATTGTGTGGATGAGGATTTACAGGCTGTGGCTGGGAGAAAAGGAGTGAGTGGACCTTTCCTCCCTGGCAGGATTTACTTAGGAGCTAAAGCCTCAACCATGGCTGAGTGGTGCTCAGCTCCACGTACATCATTTATGAAACAGATGCAAAATGCACCGCAGAGGGGAGATGCCATGAAAGCCAGGAGCCAGGGAAAGACTGATTTTAGCTCTGGAGGTCGGGAAGGCTTTTTCTGGAGTGGTGAAAGAGCCGGGAGCTGGGGGAAAGCAAGCGGCTGTGGCCGTGCTGCTCGTGGGGGCTGGCCATGGGGTGAGCCTCCAAATGTCTGCTGGCACCAGCGCAACCTGACTGATGTCCCTGGCATGTAAAAGTGGGGGTGCCCCCTGCTCTGTGATCACATCTGTCAAGGAAAAGGGCTTTTCCTAGTGCTTTTGCAGGGCATGGCTGTTAGCTGAGTGCCCAGGGACTGTTACCTGCATCCCTGCAGCACACATACAGCCCCACGTCACCTGGAGAGGGGTTCGCTGGTCACTGGGATATCCTGGACTGTCAAGCCCTGGGATTCCCCTGCTGGATGCCGTGTCCATCCCTGCCATCTCTCCTACCACGTCACAGCTCAGAAGAGCAGAAATGGGAGATGCTATGAGAGCGCCAGAAGTGTCTCAAAAGCGAATCCCCTTTTAATTACATTGCTGAGCTGGGGAAATTAAGATAAGTATTCTGGCTCATTTAGAAACTCTCTGTGAGATGGAGAAGGCCATTATTTTTGAGCCCTCCATGAGTAATTTTCATCCTAGCCTCTCCCTGCACTCTGCCTGGAGCATTAACTCCTTGAGGACACTTGCAGGGCAGCATCACGGTGCCATGTGCTGGTACAACACCAATATTTGCTGGGAACATCCTGCCGGCAGGTGTGGGCTAGCAGCAGGGCCTGAGTTATTGCATAATGTTGGATCAGTGATGGAAATGCCATTGCAGGACACGAACGGGTGCGATGGGAACGCAGCCAGGTCCGAGCCAGGGCAGCACCTCAACGGGGACATTTAAACCATGGAGGAAGAGCAGGAGCAGAGCTCCAACCCACAGCCCACTGGCTGTTTGCTTTAGCTCTGGACAGGGTTTGGTGGACAAAGACCATCCTGTGTCGAAGCACATGTTGCTTTGGGCAATTAATTGCTCCTGAAGAAATCCTTAATGTATTGCTCTTATTTACGGGCATTAGCTTTGGGCTCGAATGCACTCCAGGCTGTGCTTCCATGCTGGCAGGGAGGGCAGCCTCCCACCTGTGGGATGGCAGTCCCTGGTCTCATTGTGCCTTTTCCTCCTCGATTTTCTTGCTATAAACCAGGTTGAGGTGGGCAGGTTTGCAGCTGATTCACACCAGCAAAGCACCAGCCAGTTTTTCCTAAAAAACAGCAAAATCTCGCATGACTCGTAAGTGTGCAGGGGAGGGCTTGGGTCTTCCAGCACACCATGGTTTGTCTCCCTCCTGCTCTGCAGGGATTGCACCGGCAGCACATGGGAGAGGTATAGCCTGTGTAAGCTGGACCAGAGGCAATGGTGATGGCAATGAAAGTGGAGCATCAGGTTAAAAAGTGCTTTTCAGTGTGTGGATGAGGCTCTACTTGGGATGGGCAGAAAACATGCAAGGGATGGAGCCAGGCAGATGGCAGGGACTCCTTGTTGAACCACGCGTGAATTTATTTCAGGTGAATTATTGCACTGAGCAACGTGGAGCTGGGGTAATTGGGGCCGATCTGCCTTCCAGTTTCGGCTCTGAAAGAGTTTGCCAGCATCCGTGCTGGCAAAAGAGGATGTGGAAACACCTCCCCTTCCCAGAGCGCCTCTGGTCATGGGGGCGACCAGAGCCATGATATATCTCACGACCTCATGCATCGTGCCGAGGGCATGCTTGGAAATACCAGTCTCTGCCGAGCTAATTCCAGCACTGCCGGGATTCCCCCTGGGATGGTCGTGGCCGTATCAGTTTTCGCCGGAGGGTAAATGTGCATTTGCTGGCAGCGCAGGCAGAGTTGTTCAGTGGGGGCCAAGCGCTGCCGGAGGGAAGGGCTGGCAGCCTCCAAGTGTGAGCACCTTGGACCAGCTGAGATGAAAACCACCACCGGCAGCAGGTTGGGAAGGCAGCACGGGAGATAAGCCCTTCCCGAGAGAAACTCTGTGCAATGCTCCCGGCATCGGATCAAGTGCTGCCTCCCAGAAACATCTCCCCGGGAGGCCAAATCTGGCTGGGGGGAGATGTCAGCACCAATGCTTATCCCAAGGGACACCAGGGTCCTGCAGTCCCAGGGCTCAGCCAGGAGCAGGCTTCTTGCAGGAGGGTAAAAACAGGATGGTGGAGCAGAAATTATATTCCTCCAGCTCATTTAATTCAGCATTAATGGCATCTCTCCCCAGCGAGCCACTGATCCTTTCCTAAAAGCAGTCATGTCCTGCATAAAGCTCATCCAAGGGTGTTTTTAAGCCTCAAAAACTGCTTGGAGATATGAAGTGCAGGGGAAAGAGGTGCCAGGGGAGGTTTTCTCTGCTTCTCGCTCCTGCAAGCCCTAGGTAACACTGCCAAGGGTCCCATGGGGCTTTCAGCTTTCCCCACATCTCACCTCTCCCCCAGTGAAACTGAGGAAACTAGCCCTTGAATCTGGCCCATGTTTGGGAAGGAGCATCCAAAGGGAGCACTGAAATATGACCTTGGGGCACACAGTCCATTTTGGAAGCATGGAGAGAGGAAGATATTTGATGTTTGGAGCAATGCAATGGGCAGGTCCCACTGGGAGTAAAAAAAAGCAGAGGATCAAAGAGGGCACGAAAGGCAAAGGAGAGCAACTAAAACCCATCCAAAAACAAGGGCAAAATTGTTCACATCCATGGGTTAGTCACAATGAAAATATTGGGATTTCATAATTTCTTCCAGCTCAAGAAAAATACCCAGTTAGGGCGGTGAAAGCCCTGGCGGGGTCGGTGCGTACCAGAGCCGAAGGGGACCCACAGCCCCTCCATCGATCCCATGGGTGATTTTCCTGGTTTACTGGGGACAGGAGCATCATGGATCTGGGGTCCTGGGTGAGACTTCCCAAATAAATCCCCCTGGCTAGGGTTTCCAGGGCAAGGAAGTGAAGCTGCTGTGGGAAAGATGAACTGTGGGTGGAGCGGCGATGCACGCATCCAGGTTTTATCGTCTGGTGGTGAGCAGACCGGGCTCGGCACCAAAGACCACCACATTTTCTGGAGCTTGACCTCAGGGTCTGGTCTAGGGTGATAAATTCACCCTTATCTCTTGTCTAGTTTAGAGATGGGGAACGGGGATTTTGCTGTGGTTAAGATCTTCTGGTGAAAGACGGAGGAAAGACCACGAGAGCTGCTGCTCCATGTGGGAAGATGTAAGTTTGGGAAACCTCTGGAAATGATGCTTGGGACATCTGGGCTCCCCTGCCAGTGGGGTCCTTGTCCTTTACACCATCCTGGCTAGGTCCGTGACTTGGACGTCCAGCGTGATGTGCTGGGCTCAGCAACACCAGGAGCACCAGCCAGGGTCTTAAAAGATAGGAATTGCAGCGGGTTTGAGCATCGAGTGCATGTTTTTCTCAGCACCACGGTCCAATGGCATGGTACCCCCTGGAGAAGGGCTTTTATCAGCGAGGTCTCCAGCGAGGTTTCAATATATGAAGCCAAATCAGAAATAGCGTGTTATTTCACCAAGAAACAGTCCAAAGACACAGTGTACCAAGATATCGAGCCCAGTGGGCAGGAGAGATCCTTCCCTCTGCTTTAAACAAGGACTTTTAGGAGGGGGACGGGATGACCCAGATTATCCCCACAAGGGACAGCAATTATCATCCCTCTTGGCAGGCTTGGCAGAGCAGCCAGGGCCGGGTGAGCAGGCGGAATGAGATGTTGGTTTATCCCCAGTGACTGCTGCGCTTTGGTCCTCTGCCTGTTGCTGCAAAGGTTTCAGGGAATTTAGGGTGATGCCCCACTACGGACAGGTCCATGGCATACAGTCAGAGGCAGCACTGCACTGCATGCAGCCCCAGTGCTGTTTTTTTAATGAGAAGGTTGAAAACTGGGAGCTTCACAACCACTTGACTTGTGAACTTTGGGTAAAAAGAGAAGCCGTTCCAGAGGTGAGCTCATTTCTAACCCCGGGAAATGACTTCATGGACGCTGGTATTTACTCACAAAAACACTGCATGTCAGATGTCCCTGACTAGACTTTCTGTTTCGAGTCCAGTATGAGACAAAAATTTCCTTGGATGAGCTGCTCCTGAGACAATTCAAGGTTTGGAGGAGGAGAAGAATTGGAGGGAAAAAAAAATCAGCACTAAAAACTCTGAAATCACAAGTGTTTTCTGAGCAAAGGGGAATTTTTGGACAGCCAGCCTAGCAGAAGCACCTGCTTGGGGTGAGGGTGCTGGGGGTGAGGGTGCAGGTGATGAGTGCTGCTGTGGGATGCCTCTACTCAAAGAAGAGGAATCATTACCTCCCCTTAAAGCCCAGCAGCAGGAGTTTCTCTCAGAGGTGAAAAGACAAGTTTTTCTCTTTTTTGTGAAGCCAAGACCCTGGCGGTGATTTATTAGGATAAACGGCAGCAGGTTCCCTGCCCCGCGTTTGCACTAGGTTAATAGAAATTATATCCTGTGCCGCTTTCCCTGCATGAGATCCCAATTTATACAGGAAGTCCGAAGGAAAAATACAGCACTTGCATTTTTGTTAAAGGTCTGCTCGTGCAAAAATTGCCACTGGGGCTGTACTACCTGGTGTGGCTTTCTGGTTTCTCCAGCATCCCAGGATGATCTGTATGGATTCAAAGAGAAAAGTCCTGTTTGGGGATGCCTGGAGATGCTCTGACTCCCTGTGACCCACCGCTGGGCTGCAGCTCCAGGGATGTACTGGGGCAACATCCCAAAAGGAGGGGATTTTGGAAAGAGCCGAGCCGGGTTGTATGGAAACAAGCCCTGCCTGCCAGCACTGTTTCCTAATCCTGGGGACCAAAACCCTCTGATCGTTAAACCAGTGCTCAGAGATTCAGCTGAAGGCTGCTGAGCAGACAACATCCAAGCTGACCTTTGAGGAGACAAGCAAAAAAAAAAAAAGAAAACACAAGGGGGTTACTGTGCAAATGCTGGAGAAAAATAGTCATTTTAGTAAGGGACCCCACCCTTAAAAGAAGACTTATTGCTAATGCATGTCCAGGACATTTCTGTGTGATGGCATGCTAAAAAAATCCTCTCTGAGCAGGGACCAAAGGCTTTGTTGTGGCATGAGTGAGGCTTACAGTTCTCAAGAAAAATCCTGTCCCTCTCTTGCATCATACAGTCGGGGACGGAAAGGACATTTCTAGACAAAAAGGCAGCCAGCCGGGAAGGAGGACAAACAGGGAATACATTCCTGACTTGCTATTTAATTGCTTTAGTGCAGGTGCAAAGAGCTAAATGAAAGGAAAAATAAGGATGAGCATGTGGGGCCGAATTAATCTCGGCTTTAACCAGGAAGCTAATGCAAGAAGGAGGGAGCTGCTATAATAAATGGGCTTCCACCCAACTTCTTTGTGGTTTCTGTGCTTTTTTTTCCCCCAGGGACCAGGCTCATTCCTGCAGCACCGGCGGGTGATGCACTCACCAGGTAAGGAGGTGATGGGGACGTCCCCTTCTGCGTGGCAGGGGTGGCTCGTGCTTGCTGAGCTCCTGCCCTCCCGCTCTGCCCACCGTGGCTTTGGGGCTTCAGCCAGGCTCTGGCAGGACCGGGGTGGCTGGTATTCCCCTCCGGAGGGATGTCGTTGATGCCAGCTGTTAAACAGCTTTGAAACTGGGTCTTGGCAGGACAATGTCCCTTCACTCTCAGCTTGTGAGACCGCATTTTGGGTGGAGGGCTGGCAGTGCCAGGGGTGGGTCTGCTTTTCTCTTTCCCTTCAGATGTAAAGCACTTTGAATGCATAAATTGCCCTCTGTGGCTCTGAGTAGAGTTTCCAGCCTGGTCTCCTTCAGCGGTTAAATAAGTGCAATGGAGGGTTTAGGGGACTCCGATGGACTGTGATGCCTCAAGGGCTGACATGGTCCAATGGCTGCAGCATCTCTTGGGTCTCAGGAGCTGGTCTCTCTGCCACACAATTTGACTCTTAAACCCACAAAGGGGAAAAAATCGTCCTTTTTTGCTGTGCCCAGAAGGACTCCTGCAAGCAGAGCAGCCTCAAAGACAGTGCAACGCCTGCCTCGGAGCTCAGGCATTTCCTCCCCAAAATAAGTGGGAATAGGTTTAATGATGGAAACCCTCCTATCCCAGAAAGTGAACCTCATCCTTTTGGGGAACAATGCGGAGCCACCACTGCCAGCCTGGGACCAGCTCAGCTGCAGTCCTGCTGTAAGCCGTGTACTTCTTAATTTAATAGACCGGGAGATGCGAAGGTTTGTGTGCATGTAATTAAAAACCCTGCGATGCCCCTGGGAGCCTGTGTGCCGGTGCTGGCCCCAGCAGGGCTTGGGGCTGGCCCTCTGTCATCCCCACAGCTCTTTTACTTTCACTGGTCAGAGGAGCAGGGTGTCCTCGGTTTCCCTCCCTGCCCTTGCATTGCACATTGTATTTTTTAAGCCCTTGTGAGCTCTTTGTCCATCCCAGGGTTTCACACCACACATCAAGCTCTCACTGCGTTATGCTGAAAGAAATACAAAAAGAACAAGGTGGGACCTGATAGAGTGCAGAAAAAACTGTGTATTCATTAAAATGGCAAAATGACCTAAGTTTCTCCTTATTAATTCCCTCCTTACAGCATTTCCAGTCCAGGCACGTACCTGTGTTCATCCATGATGTTCCCACAGACATGTGTGGTCCAGGAGCATCGCTGGGGCGTGTGTGTGTGTGTCTGTGCGTGCTGCGAGTCTCCTGGTTGTCTGAGCAACAGGACGTTCATCACTAACTCCAGGGATAATTAACTCATTTTCCTGTATTTATAGAAATCCAATGCAGGGAGTGTTGGTACTTATCCTTGATGGGGCCACATTTGGCCACAACATCCTGAATTTTGGCCATTTCTTGCAATACGGTGGCTTTGTCATCATCCCTGCTGCTTACTCATTAAGCCTGAAATCGGGCAGCTCATTAAGCCCGCAAGGGCAGAGGTACCGGCCCCCACCCAGGGGTGAAACACCCGCAGCTGCCTGAGCCGGGCTGCCTGTGGGTGTCCACCTCCACATGTCCTGCTCCTGGTTTGCCAGTGCAGGGGATGTTTGCATCAGCGTTGCCATCTCCAGATGCCTGCATATGCTTGGGCTAAAAACAGCGTAGCTCCTGGCTTAGCTGCCAGCAAGGGGAAATTTTGCTGCTTCAAGGGGTTTGTTGCAGGAATGTGATGCAAAGACGCGCTGGAGCATCCTGACTTGGCACCGTGGCGGTGGGAGACCTGTGGGGAAAGACAAGGAGCATCTCTAGTCGGTGTCAGGGCATGCGTATGTCAGGTACGTTCCCATCAGCTGGGACAAATCCAGACCTGGACATGGGTTTCCCCTTGTTTCTCCCAGACAGCCAGCAAGCAGCTCAGTACTTTTAAATTGCTTTTTCTCTTTGCTGCTTGCTTGTTGGGTTGGTCTTTGGGGAGGGAGGAGGATGAAGGTAGTAAGGGGGCTCGCTCTCAGGGGCTTGGGGTGCGGGTGGTGGGGCTGGAGGAGGGCGGCTTGCTGCCAGGTGTCGGCATCTCCATCCTGCAGAGCTGGGGAGACAGACTGAATCTCTGCTGTTTGTGTTATTTGTGCAAAGGTGGGGAATGCTTTATTTTGGTATCAGCAAACCAGAAGGTGCTTGAAATGGTAAGTGACATACCCTGCCTGTGGCTGGGACTATTAACAGCTCATGTCCCCAAGAATTGGAAGTATTTGCCCTTGAAACGTGAGTTGTCCCCAAGCTGGTTGTGCTCAGGCAAAAAGGGCAATTAAATCAAGCCACGGGGGACCACCACGCTGCTCATCACCCCTAACCACCTCCTGCATGGGTGTGTTTCTACCTTCACCTCCTCCTCCTGCTTTGCCTCCCAAAGGCAAAGGGACAGAGGTGTTGAGCTGGTGCTGCCTGGGTCCTGGGAAGGTCCAGGCTCCTAAATGCCACCGTGATCCTCTCGCAAGAGCTGCTGTCAGCCCGCGGACAGCGTGGGATCCCCCTTCTCCCCTCCTGGCCACCCCCAGGTGCTCCCACCCACAGCCCCGGATCTGGTGCTGGAGATGGAGGTGGATCATTAGGGTTTAACACACTAATAGAAAGTGCCGTGAGGTTTCTAAAAATCTGAGCCCTGCTTGCAAAGCCCCTTTGGAAGGGATGAGTCCTTGAACTGAGCATGGCTGCCCCAGCACAGGCTCAGCCAGCTCCTGTGCGACCCATTCCCAGCCAGGTGCTGGCAGGCAGTGGCTTGTCCTGTGGTCCTGGCTACCGGTCCCGCTTCCCAGCTGCTCAACTGACTTGCAAAGAGCTAAAAATATATGTCTGTGTGAGCAATCACTATAGCTACGGCAGGGGTTAGCCAAAGAGGGCAGCCGGGCAGTGTCACCGCAACCAGGAGGCGCGGGCGGCTCGGCAAAATGAGCAACATGGAGGGGACAGGCAGGGACAGGCACGTTGCTGCTGGTGCCTCTGGTGCAGATCCCACCATCTCCCCATTTCTCCTTATATCGAAGCCGCAGCACACGACACAGCGCCTAAGAGGGTGTTCACTTTGCCACTTGCGTTTCAGCAGGGGATGAGTGACGAGCAGCTCCCCGCATCTCCCCACCACCCCGCCACGGAGGGGGATGCCAATGTCTCAGCCTCTGGCTGCCCCGAGCACTGGGTCGAGCCCCAGTTCACGCAAGCGGCGAGGGTCCGCGTGATCGTCACGGCCATCTTCTTCTTGCTGGCAGTGGGCAGCAATGTGGCGGTGCTTGGCAGCCTGCTGAGGAAGAGGAGGAAGTCCCATGTGCAGCCGCTGATCCTCAGCCTGGCGCTGGCTGACCTGCTAGTGACGGTGGCGGTGATGCCCTTGGATGCGGCATGGAATGTGACAGTGCAGTGGTATGGCGGGGACCTCTCCTGCAAGTTCTTCAACTTCCTCAAGCTCTTTGCCATGTACGCGGCTGCCCTGGTGCTGGTGGTCATCAGCCTGGACCGGCATGCGGCCGTCCTCCACCCCTTCTCCCGTGCTCGCCGCCGCAATGGGCTCCTGCTCCGCGCCGCCTGGGCCAGCAGCGTGCTCCTGGCTTCGCCCCAGGTAGGGCTCGGTGCCTTCCCCATATGGTTTGCCCAGGCTGGGGTGGTTTTGCAGCAAGGTTTCTCCATGACGGCAGCCCCCACAAGTCCATCCCAATCCATGGGGTCCACCACCACCAGCTTGGTTTTGCTGAGCGAAGCAGTGTTTTCGCTGTGTTGGGTGCTCAGTGCTGCTTTGCACCTTCCTTATAGCACCCGTTCATTGCAATGCCATCAGCGTGTTACGCTAAGGGCTGGGAAAAAATTGTGTCCACTATAATTTGCATGCACATGGCTATCCTCTCCTAAAAATGCATCACTAGACCACTGCAAAACATGTTGGAGTGGACCAAGACAAACCTAAGCCTTTCCTGACCAAAATAACATGTGGTATGGCCAAAAAAATGGGATTTCACAGATGGCAGATCCCATCCATCCTGGCCATACCCATGAGTTAGGTGCCTAGAGCACCTCTCCCAGTACAGCAGCAGCAAGGAGGTGCTCTCCATGCACAGCCAGGAGCATCTGTAGGATGTGGTGCCCTGTTCCAAAGCCTTTTTAAGTTATTATTTGGTTCTCCATTTCAGCTTTTCCTCTTTCACCTGCACACGGTCCCGGGAGGGAACTTCACCCAGTGTGTTACTCACGGGAGCTTCCGAGCGCACTGGGAGGAAACCGTCTACAACATGTTCACCTTCACCACCCTCTACATCACCCCCCTGAGCGTCATGATTGTTTGCTACATCCGGATCATTTGGGAGATCAGTAAGCAGCTAAAGATCAACAAAGGTAAGCAGGTCCCAGACCTTTAGTGTCCACCATGACTTTATGACTGACCCTGCTCCAGCCTGGAGCGTTGTTGGATATCTGCCCTTTGAAGGGTAACTCAACTGAGGTGCTTGACACAGACTTCTTGACCCCCCTCTTTGCTGTCTTCTGCTCCTGTGGACCACGGGCCAGACCATGAGATGGTCTCTCCTCTCTGGCAGAAGCACAGTTATGGATGGTTATGTTCTGGTTTTCTCCTGTCTCCAGCTATCCTTTTGACTCTCCCTGGCAGGTTTGATAAGAAATCAAAACGACCACATCTCCAAGGCACGTATGAAGACTCTCAAAATGACCATAGTGATTGTTGCCACCTTCATCATCTGCTGGACCCCATACTACCTCCTGGGCTTGTGGTACTGGTTCCAGCCAGCCATGATCCAGAAGATGCCAGAGTATGTCAACCACAGCTTCTTTCTCTTTGGCTTGCTGCACACATGCACCGACCCTGTCATTTACGGGCTGTACACCCCCTCCTTTCGGGAGGACGTGCAGTTGTGTCTCAGGGGCATTGAAACAGCCATTACCAGGCACGAGAAACACCAACCTGTCTCAGTCTCGGAGAAGAACATCAAGGATGGTGCTGTAAATGGTGGGGTGCTATCAGGGGGCTCCAATGGGACAAGTGTCAACACGGTCTGCTGAAGAGATGTACCCAAAAGGAGATGGGAGGCACAGCTTTGGGGGCTGCTTTGTCCTGTAGGATCATTCTGGAGACTGTCGTAAGGAGGTTTGCTACCCAGCTTTAGTGGGTGAGGGTCTCTGGCCACAAACTGGGAAAGCATCTCCTGCCTGTACTCGGGGTGAAACACGTTTAGGGGTATTTATGGTCATTCCTCCGTATTTTGGCAGCCCCATAATAACTAGAAAACCATCCTTTTCATACTCTACGCATGCTCTAGCCCTGATTCTGGGATCAAGCATCTGCCACACTTCCAGCTCAACCCCTGGGAGGAGACATGCCATCTCCTCTGTGGGCCAGGGCCATGTCCGGTGGGGTGGCCAGTCTTCAAGTGCCCTTTGCACCTACACCCAGGTGCGGGGCTGCATGGATGCACAGCGCTAAGTGGTGTCACCCTGAGAGGCTGCAAAGGTGCAATCAAAGGCTTTTACTCCATTTTCTCCACCCATTGTAGGAAAAGCTCTCTGAAAATTTCGGATCTCCTGGTTCAGAGCCTGTCTGGTTCTCCCACAGCTGTGTGTCAAGGCCTGGGAAGGATATAAATCTTTGGGGAGTGACTAATGCAGGGGCACTAGTCCCCCTGGGCATGGTGGGGAGCGAGGAGGTGCTGCGGGGATGGAGGGGCTCAGGCAAGAGGGGTGTGAAGAACCACAGTGGGATGGGATGGGATTCCTTCTCCCTTTTGGAGACAGCCAGAAGGGAAAACAGTCCCTGCTGCCTTGTTCTGGCGTGCAGGGGGTGGTACAGACACATCCTTACACAGCACCTCTCTGGAACACAGGGTTGACCAGGAGAGACAGTATTTGGAGTAACCAGAGAGTGAGAACCAGACCCAACGCTGCCCAGCCCCTCTTGACCGTCTCTGTCCCCATGTCCCAGGGCACGAGCTGGCAGGTCACAGACCATGCGCTGAGCTGTCCCCGTATTTGCTTTGCCCTAAGTGCTTGACCCAATACCAGCACCCTGTCTCTGCCACAAACAGGGTGGGTGCATCCACCCTGCAGGTGATGCCTGGGATGTCCCAATGAGGAAGGTGATGGGAAGCACCTGTGGGTGGAGGGGCCCATCAGCACCAGGATGCCAGGCAGATGGTGATGGTCTTTGGCTGCACTGCATGAGCAAGGGAGGCTGTTGGAGGGATCAGCTGAGCTGTGGTGAGTAAAATGGACTTTTGCTTTTCATCAAGGTGCCAGAAGTTGCTTGTGAAGGGTGGAGGCCTCTTCTCTGGGTGTGGGTTGAAGAGATGGGTTTATTCAACTGTGTTGTTCCTTTTTGTGTAATTAGAAATTGTGGATTATTTCTTTGTTTTTTCTCTGCTGATTGTTATTAAATGCATTTTTGCTTTTGAAGAGAAATTTAGTTTTGAGCCAGGTGGGGTTGTTGGGGTTTTTTTTTGCTTTTGTGAAATCTTTGGCCAGATTAGGAGCTCTGGACTTGGCAGGAGGCAGTTCCCTGAGCATTTTTGTGGCCACTGCAGCTTTGAATGAGCATCTGGACTTTATCAAGATGAAAGAGCTTTGTTTTAAAAACAACTCTTGACTTGCTGTGGTTGCATGTGTAGGGAAGCTGGGAGATGTCTCCCTCCAAGAAAGCAAATCCCCTTTGGGCACCGAGGGGGCTTTCTTGCCCCTGTCTCCAAGAGGGGATGGATCCCCATCGGTCAGAAAGGATCTGCACTGGTTTCCCATTGACCCAACTAACAAATTATTAAAACTGGGGGGGGTGGTAAGTAGTCCTTGCAGGTTGGCTGAGACTGGGCGATGAGGATACGGGAAGCCATGGTGCTCAGGGTGATGCCGAGCTGTACACGGGTGTTGAACGCTTGCCTTTCCCCATGCTCACTATCATTTATGCTAAACATGCTGCTCAAGGAGAAAAAAATTCAATTAGAGCTGCAGGAGCCCAGACCAACTGGTGGGGATTAGTGTGAGCCCTTTAGGAAGGATCCAGACTCCAATGAGATGCGTAATTGCCATTTGGCTTTCCTGGGCTCGTTCTGCTCAAGGTTAATTACACAACGCTAACGGGAGCAGGGCTCGCTGCTGCCAGGCTGGCTTGGCTTGACTGGTGCAAAAAAGAGTTTCTTGTAAGGTGATGGGAATGACTTGCGGTAGGGGAAGCTAATTTATTCACCAGACACTCATTTGGTCTCTCTGTTTATATTACTGATGATTGCTAATGGGAGGTAGAACTTGAAGGTGTGTTGGTTTTCTGGCAAGCCTCAAATAAGCAGGAACGTGTCTTTAATCTCCTGAAAACTTTCCTCATCTGCTTTCTGCTGAGTGAGAGAGAACAGGTCCAGCGTTGTTCACACACTTAAGGCCACTTGTCCTCTCTTGCACAGCAGCAGGAGAGCTCAGAGACCTTCTCCCAGGAGCAAGAAGCACTTTTTCCCTTGTGGGTGGGACCCACCACCTTTACACCCCACAGGCACAGTGAGAGGGCAGAAGTAGGTTTGGGTTTAGGTGAAGAGTAGGAAAATTGGGATGCTGGCAAGGATATGTACCTTGGTCCTTGGTGGAAGCACGGCGCATCCCCTGGGATGCTTGCAGGCGCTCCAGCGCTACTCCTTCTGCCTGCCTCTTGATACCTTCCCTCCTGTTGCTGGTGCTGACATTTTGGGAAGCCTGGAGTGTGGGCAAGGTGCCCAAAGTGACAGCTTTCATAATAGAAGGAAAATATCACTAGAAAAGCGTGCTGCCAAGCCGTGTGCCCAACGTATGCAGGAAGGGGGAGTGAGGAGGTGGGCAACATCTCCGCAGGGGAGCTGGGGCAGGTGTTTTCTGGATCACTGGGGATCAGCCTGGGTCTGGGTCCTGCCGGAGGTGGACCGAAGCCCGGGCCTGGTTTGGATGTCCCCACATTTCTGATTCTGCAGTTCTTAATCAGTTTGTACTTTAGAAAGAAAAAGATTTTTGCATCACTCATCAGGAGTGTGAAAACTGGAGCCTTGCTCCTCCCTGCCCTGTGGATGGTCCTGCTTTCTGTGGTGGTTCCCTCTCCCCCCACATTGTCTCAAACCCCTGGTCTCCGACAGCACCTGCCCTCCTCAGCTGGCTCCTGAGATCTCTCCACATATATATACAAAATATCTATATATAGAAAAAAACTTATATTTTTGAATATATAATCTATTTCCCCTTATGGGAGGCAAATTCTCCCACTTCCCCAAAATCTATTGGGGCTATTCCCCCTGGGAAACACCAGCTGCCATGCTTCTCCTTGCAGTCACAGCAGGATCAGTTTTGTCTGACTCAGTAACAGTTCCTTAATATTCACCACAGTAATGCAACGAACATATTAATAAGCACAGGTAGCTCTATATTTTACAACTCCTCGACCTCACCCTGGGCTGCCCGCTTCAGACACAGCGGTCCTTTGTTTGGGAGGAAATTCTGATTCATTCCCCATTAGCATTTTTATAGTACTGTGCATGTTCAAAGAGCCAGGCAAGTGGCTTAAGAGGTTAACGCGAACCTTGGGTTAATTCATAATATTGTTAGTTACTCAGCACAATACTTGCATTAATCCAGCTGACTGCATCTCGCCACGGTGGGAAACACATGCTGGATCAGCAGGGAGCACAGAAAACAAGCGTGGGAGTAGGATATTATGTATTTTGCTGGCCTGCTAAGGTAGAATCTGAGCACCTTAAATGTATTTATTCTTCCATTGCCTTTGAGGACAGCGTTACCTCGCTCCACAGATGTCAAGCTGAAGCACCGAGGAGGCTGTGCCCTGCATCCCTGCATGCCTGGGAGAGTGAGGGATGGGGCTACGAGCCCTGCGAGGGGCACTTGAGATGTCCCGAGGGGCACTTGAGATGTCCATCAGGACTCAGCCCCCACCTGCAGCCACCTCTTTCTTCTGGGTCTATTTAAACTGTTCAAAGCAGAAAAAGCTGATTTTTTTTTTCCTTTGATACCTGCTGATTTAATTGCAGTGCTGGACTGCGTGCATCTGCCATGAGAGCCCCTGCAATACTTTTCTCTCTGGGGCTATAGCCTGGAGCAGCTGGTGCAGAAGATCAGCTTGGGAACTAGCTCCCTACACGGATGCTATTGCCCCACACTTGGGAAGAGAGCTCAGCTGAATGGCTTAAAGGCAAAATAAAAGCCATTAGGAGATAGTGCTGAACGGTCGCTATGCATTCATTCCTTTTGCTTACTCTTCAGAAACTTTCCTATGCAAAGAAACCCTAAGAAGAGAGCCTCAAAACCTTGCTGCATTCCTCCCCATCTGTTCCTTTTGTCTGACTCGTGGACTCCGGGTTTGTGCATTTCCCTGCAGTGCAAACAGCCAGCCAGCCCCCAACTGCTGCCTAACCTCCTCCTTTTCCAAAGGGCCCCCGATAGCCCATCTGTTCTGAAAGATGTTTCGTTTGTAGACATACAAGCCTTTTAACAACACAATACCCTTTAGATAGCATCAAATATGTCTAGGTTTTCTGGCTAATTTTACCCTAAACTGACACATATATGGCCCAACATTATATGTAACATGATGAGGTGGACCAAAAATGGGCAAATATTCCCAAGAACCTCATGCATGTCTCAAACCCCAAGTTTCTGAATTGGAATATTAAGGAGTAAACTACTATAAAGTAGTTGAGTCTGTTGTGCAATAAATTGTTAGTTTATGTATATTTTAATTGCAAATCAACGCTATAATTAGCATGTACATTTCTTGGGCTGAGGTAACGCAATATACTTTAACAGTGAGCATTATTAACGGACTGTAAAAGGCAATGGGGAATTGGATTATAATGTTCTTGTTTTGCAAGCTGTATGGTGAATAAATAAATTTGTTCTGGCAGCAAAATTAACTGGAATAAATGCTTCTAGCTCCATCCACCAAGAAGACAGGCTGTTGTAAATGAACTTGTTCTCAGCCTTGAGTTAGAAAACCTGATTACCAGGTCATTATTTCTGGCAATTAGGTACCAGAACAACATCAGAGAAAGAAGAGATTTTCTTTGAAATATTTAATGAGTAAGGTAGTAATCATAGACTCATTTGCTGGAAATATGTGATGAGATTTTTTTTTTTTTTTTGTCGTTAGGGTTCACTGTGCAATGAAAACCTGCATTTATCAAGTCTATTACTAAAAGCTACACTGCAAGCTTGAACTGTGGCACGTATCTAG
The DNA here is from genome assembly GCF_026419915.1 of Harpia harpyja. Lineage (NCBI taxonomy): Eukaryota > Metazoa > Chordata > Aves > Accipitriformes > Accipitridae > Harpia > Harpia harpyja. The sequence continues at coordinate 18,732,717 of NC_068953.1, read as the reverse complement.
CTTTTCTTTGCGTACAATCCCTGGGCTCTTCATCAGGTTTATGCCATGCCCAGTCACTAATCAGAGGACAGTCCTCTGCTCCTTTTTCTGTTTCAGGTAGTTGTAGGTTGCTTTGTAACAACAGTGAATGCAAAGGACTTGGACAGGAAGGGGAGAGTGTTGCCTTGTTTATGTTGCACGACTAACTTGTGCATACCTATATGTGTGTTTTCAAACAAACCCCCAAAATGCCCTTCAAGATCATTCTTCTCATACTGAATCCAAAACGTAACACTATACCAGCTACTAGAAAGAAAATTAACTCTATCCTAGCCAAAACCAGGACAGAGATACTGAGGTTTTACACACCAGCATTAAGCCAAAGCACTTTGCAAACAGCGTTAACAGCCACGGTTCTGGCCATAGAAAACTCCACCTCTTTGTGAGAACTTAGTGTGGTCAGTCTATCTTACAGACATGTAGTATTGTGCACAGGTTGTCACGTGGAGGCCTAAGTGAAACCTACATGAAGTTAGCTGTCCTACAAATGTTCACAGACATAAAATACAACCCTACCAGTTCTGCTGCCATTTTACTCCATTTCTTACAACTGTTTCAGGAAATAGTTGGCAAGTTACTGTTAGTTAGTCCATTTGTTCGTAAGGGGAGGCTGAAAACAATTCAATACAGGTAAAAATGTTGAACCAGATCCCAAAATCCAGGCAGCCCCAACCCCCAAAAGCCTGTCAGGTGGCAGCATAAGTGGAACCCTTCACCCTCCCTCTTCTTGGTGCAGAAAATACAAGCGGAAGGCAATTTGATAGGAATAATCCTCATTCAGTATCGATGCTGAAGGGCCTGAGTTTGTCTGATGTGCACACTAACCAAGGACAAGCTAGATCATGGCTGAGAGCACAAACCTTATAGATGTTTTATGGGGCGGGGAAAAAAACCATACTAGAAACCATTTAACTTGTTCCATTTTGGTTGCTGTTTTATTTCTTGTTGTTTTCTTACAATCACTATGCTCAAATATAAAAATTCCTGGCCAAAGCCAAAGTTAGTTTTAGAAGTGATCCCATCTGCATTGATACATGCTAAACATCACTAAATTCAGTTTCTGAAAACAAACTGGTAAGACTCCCTACAGGTTGCTTTGCCTAACATACAGAAAAATCCTCCTTTCCAACTTGTACAAACATACCTCAGTTTGACAGAAAATAGTTACACCTGAGTGTTTCCATGCTTAGTTTTCATTAATTTTAAATAACTTTTTCCCCTGGACCCTTAACAATTGGTTCATGCTAAGCTGCACCATTGTGATCCTTTTCAGCTGTACTGGGCATCCTCATGAATCACAGGAACACAGAAATAAGAATAAATGGAAAGTTGCCATGAGGATAATATATTGGTGACAGAACTGGAAAGCTCCAGGCACCTTTATTTCCAGAGCTCTGGAACAGATGCAGTGCATTGCAGATTGGCTATTATTAAGGCACGTGGTGAAAATAACAGTTTATCATCTCCGGCAATTCATCTCTCCGAATCAAACATTCTGTGCCAGTAGTAGACAAAGGCTGGCGAGTTGCTGGCCCCTATCACTATTAGCAGCAGTAGGTACAGCATCATCATTACGGCAAAACGGTGGGTGTAAAACCAGGAAGATTGACTAGAAGGCCTGAAAAGGGAAAAGTACATGAATTCTGTCAGAGATGCATGAACACCTTGGCAAAGAGTGTCTTAGGTTTTGTTATTTTAAACTGTTAAGCTAATGCAATAAAACCAGACAGTTGTTCCACAATCTCTGTAACTAACAAAGCCTGATTCCCCACCCCTTTTTGCTAAGTCTCCGTGCACAATCCTGTCCTTTCTCCCCATGTTCATATCTTTCTCTGTGGTTTGGAGCTGTAACTGCCTAGCCTGTACACCCATGTTGACTAGCTGAGTGAATGCTGCCACTTAGGATAGATAAGGGCAGGGTTAAAACTGCTCTAGTTTTAAGAGCTGCAGTCATCAGTTTTACCCTTTGTTTCCTGCCACAAACAGATTATTAGAGCTCTCAAAGATACTAAGTGCTTACACGTCTGGTGAAAAAAAACATATTTAGCTGAGCCTGGGAGTCTCAAAGACTGAGACAGAGGCAACATGATGGTGTAAGCCTTACTTCCACAGGAAACAGGCTACAACCAAATTCTAGCAGTGCAGCATATCTTTCTTGCTTGTTTTCTGTTGTTTTTCAAAAATGAGATGTGTTTATCTGGCTGTTATAGCACGCTCATCAATCTAGATAGCTGAACTCTTACCTCCTATGCTGTTTCTGTGAATATACTAGTAAGTATTTAACTCGTAAAAGCTGATTGTTTGTGACAACGAAGTATTTCTGTGGTACATCACCCCCTTCGCTGTTTTTCACTCTTGCTCTTTTTCTGTCTATTTCTTTTGAATCTGAATGGCAAGAGAAAAGAAGAGGTCTTTGGGGGAACAGAAAAGCAAAAAAAGATGCACTTCAAGTAACTGTAAAAAAGCAAACAACCAACACCCCCACCCCCACCCCAGCTCCCACAAGAGTGGGAATGAGATAACCAAAGACCTACTCTTGGTATTCCCCTGAATCCCTGAGCATCCAAGAATAGACTGAAAAGTTTGCTTGAGGCTATACCACTCCTAGTCATCCTTGGTATGGATGGCATTATGGCCCAGACCAGGATGATAAGGAGGTGGGTCTCCCATGCAGTACTTGAGGACCTGCTAATATTAACAGGGAAAGAAAAACAACATTGAAGGACTGATTGAGCCCTGCAAGCAGGAAGCAATCAAAGGAGAAGGACAATCTGAGCAGAGGCTTCCTAGACATCTAATAAAGCTCATTATTGATACATTTGTGATGCTTCTGTTCCACCATCACAGGTGAAATGATCAGGCATTATGGAACATGATTTTATCATGCTACTGAAACTAGGAAAAACAAATGATGCCACCAAAATATTTTCTACCCCTTAAATATACTATTTTAAGAGAAGCTTCACAGACAACAAGGCTGTTGTGCATTTGCTGAGGGGTCAATCAGAAAACGAGCCTGTAGCCAGTTTCTGCTGAAGGGTATCCATGCTCCATATACTGCACTGTTTATATGACAGCATATACGCACAAAGCTGAAATATGAGAAGTGCTAAGTAAGAGGTGAACTGCACATAGTTATTACTGCAATAGACTCACCTTTCTTTTTCACCTGACATTTTACATCTGGGTGGTCAATGATCTCGCAAACAGCTACACAGCTAAGGATAGAGCCCAATGCACTTCGTTGCCAACCAAGACCATGCGGGCTATAAAGGAGAGCCAGACTCAGGTCACTGGTAAGATAGGTACCTTCACCAAACAGGGATGTCTGAAACGGAGCAGAAATATATCCTAAAATCCTGTAGTGCAAACTATAAAAAACATACAAGTGTTCATTACTTTCAGACTGGCAGTTCTCTTTCTGAAGGTACATTAAGAAAGGCTTTTCTGACCCGTGTTGGGCCGGGTCCATGCACTGTTTTTGTCCTGGCACAACTTCCTCAGGGTGGGGCAGCTGCCCTCTCCCATCCCTCAAATTAGCTGCTTGGCACAGCCCTTGGTGTGGACAGATTCATGCCTTCCCGGATTTGGATTTAGTTTGCCAGCGTAAGTATTTTATATCAACATGACTGCACTGCTGTTAGAGGCATTTCACTGATTTATTGAGACTGCCATCATTCAAATAATCCAACCTCCACAAACAAGGCAATGCTTTACTCGCATTTAAATCCATGCTTTACTAGAAAAGAGGGAATTACTTTTCAGTTGTGAATTCCTTTCAAATATTAACTGTTTTAATAACTTTGAATCACAGGATTTGCCACACTGGCTAAAATTATTAATCCAGTAAGTCCACTGTACCTGATAAGCCATTAGTTATAAGGAACGTGGGGGAAAAACATAGTCCAGGTTGACTGGAAGGTTAAGCAGCTGCTGTGTAACGCTGCGTTACGGATGACACAAAAAGCCAGGAGTCCCAACTGCCTTTCCGTGGAAATCGGAAGAGGTGCAAATCCTATGGGATGTCTCCCTTAACCAGGCCATTTAAAGAAGGCTCCATTTGCAAATAGCACCTAAAACTTAGTTGATCTAAACTTGAGGCCAGGCAGAAAGAGAGACTCTCTACATTGTCTGGGCCACTGTCCTCCTCCTCTGTGCACAGGCACTTTCCAGCTGCAGGCTGTCAGACAGGCCAGTATTTTCAGAGGCGTTACACTTCCTTACAAAGAAGCAAAGGATAGCCATAATTCATCACACCAGAGAAAAGGGGTTTGTGCTGCTTCCAGTTTTTACCTTCAGGCTGCACTAGAAAATCCAACACAACCATCCACAAAGGCCTACACTGAAGTGAAAACAGCAGTATAAGATCATCAGCACATTTCATAGCCCTAAAGGAATTCGGGCCTATTTTTAAAAAGTGTCACTAGCTGCAAGTGACCAACAGAAGATGGTGCCAACACCAGGAGCCTCACCCTGTTCAAATGGCAGTGCAGGCCATTGTGCAGTATGGAATGGAAGTTCTCAAGGCGGCTCCCGTGGAAGGCATAGATGAGGTCCCGCTCTCCCTTGGTCTCAGCAAACTTGGTATTCATTTGATCGCAATGCACGATCTCAAAGAGGTAGTCCGGAGCAGGAACCACAGCCCCAGACATGCCTGTGAGCTCTTGGATCTTCTCGTACTTAAAAACAGGAAGGAATATGAGTGTTGGTATATGCGCTTAGATTACTCACTGGAAATTTTGCCTACTGTGCCTTAGTCTTTCACGTTGCCTTATGTGTTTTGATTATGCTTTCTGTGTTAGAATTCAATACTGTCACAATTCAGAAGGAGTAAGCGGACAGTAAAAATTTTGACGGTTTCTTGCTATCAAAGATAAATCCTAATTCTTCTTTCCAGAAAAAAACCTGAATTGTGATTATGAATTAACTGATGATGTAAGGGCAATATCACAATTCTACTTTGGCTACTAAGACGATATATTCATCAGCTGATCTTGGAAGAGGCAAAAAAGTGAAAATAGAAGTTGTTTTCATCTTGCTACTAATCTCTCAAACTATTTTGATCCCTGTTACAAAAGTACCTCAGTGGCTCTCAACCTTTCCATTTTCGGGGCAGTATGCAGAAGTACAAAGTTGTCTTTCTCAGTGAGAAGCAGGACCTAGGTCCATGACACCTGAGTTGGACTATCTTGGTCTAGAACATGCATGTGTACATGCTACGTTAATAGGAGTAACCAACTGCAATCACTGCCCATCATCAACTACTGACAGTGATAACTTTCTTCCAACCAGTGTTCCTGAAAATTTTATTTAAAAAACAAAGCAAACAACCCTCTCTATACACAGAAAAAAATGCATTCACATTGAACTGTCAAGCTGTCACAATAACCAACTAACTTCCAGCAGGAGGAAACAATCTCTGAAGTGCAAGTTTGCCTTAAAAGACAAATTCTAATCAAGACTTTCAGAATTCAAAACTTACCTCCTGTTTCTTAGTACTTTGTATCACGAAGACCTTAGATGACAAAATCCAACTAAACAAATCCCAGGTCCTTTTCTCTGTGTTTGGAACAGACTCCAGAAGTTCTTTCAGGCTTGGTAGAGCGTTGGTATCTGCAAGCTAACAAGGCAGGCATTTAGTACAAGCTCCTTATTTTCATTATGATTAAAGAGAGACCTCTAGTGAAAACAAAACAATATTTCACCCTAATAAGTTGTAAACTGAAAAGCAGTTTCTGTTCTGACATATAAACAATTGTATCCAGTTTGTGGGAAAGTTTGTCACTCATCCTAACAACAAATACCAGACAAGTCATAAAATATTTGTGTTTACCAACAATATCTGTAAGGTACACACAAGAATAATCAAGCAAGCTCCTGAAAGAAAACAACCTATCACAATACAGGATCTGCAGTCAGATAAACACAGGGGGGCTGTTCAGGCCGTGTAAAATACAAACCCTTCAAAATTGATCTGAATTTCACGTAGGGCAAGCTCTTAAAACACTTTGTATCCCAGCACGGGATTTGGAAGTTTTCACGTGTGGGTTTATTGGTCAGAATCCCAAATGTACCTTAAAACCTGGATTCTGTGACCGGATAAACAATCCATTCTGCTTTATTCGTAACCCCGAGGCGCCGCTGCCCTCACCTCAGAGGACAACCTCGCCGTCTCCCCCAGAACAGCCCAAGCACGTTCGGCCTGGGCTCCCCCATCTATCTAGCCCTTTCACGAGGCCGCTTCCTCACTCCAGAGGCAGAACACCTCATTCCCGGTTCGGATATACACCCCCGGGCCGGCGGCACTGGCACTCACCAGCCCCTCGAAGTCCTTGGTGTCGCCGCCCGCATAGCGGCCCGGGAAGGGCCTCAGCGCCGAGTCGCGCTTGTAGCTCTGCAGCGCGGCGGCGAAGAGGCTGCACCGCAGGTCGGCGGCCAGCGGGTCCCTCCCCGCCGCCTCCCTGACGCAGGAGGCCGCCTCGCCGGGGCCGGGGCCGGGGCCGGGCGGTGGCATGCCCGGCAGGGGCTGCCGAGCGGCGGCCGCTCCGAGAAGGCGAGAGCTCCCGCCCGGGCGGTGTCGCCCCTTCCGCCTCGCCGCCGGGGCCGCGGCCTGGCCCCGCCGCTCGCCCCGCCGCCGTGCGGCCGCTTTTCCCCGCCCCGCGCCGCTCCGGCGCTCTCCTGCCGTGCAGGGCCGCGCTGCTGGGGCCGCGACGGCGGCGGCCTTGCCCGTTCCTCGGGGACGGGGAGGAGGGAGGCTTGGGGGAATGGCGTCTTCCCCTCGGGAAGAGACCGGTGCGGGGGGGGTGGGGGGTGCGGAATGGCGCCTTCCTCTCAGGTAGAGATCTGGAGACGGGTACGGGGTGGGGGGAGATGGCGCCTTTCCTTGAGGTAGAGAGCTGGAGAAGGGTACAGGGGGGAAATGGCGCTTTTCCCTGAGGTAGAGACCTGGAGAGGGTACAGGGGGGAAATGGCGCTTTTCCCTCAGGTAGAGACCTGGAGAGGGTACAGGGGGGAAATGGCACCTTCCGCTCAGGGTCTGTGGCCCGTGGGGCAGGCAGGTGGAGGGGGAGCCCAGCCCTTTGTACCCTCAACACCAGTGCGTCGTGACCTCCAGGCAGGGGATGGCGGCAGCGTGCTGGGATGCGAGTTGCACGGTGGCCCTGTCAGACAGCTTGTGCCCTGTCCCCTGCACAGCATCGGGACGGTCCCAGGCCCTCGTCCTCGGCTGCTGGGGCACGGCAGATGCGAGCTCCCAGCTTGGGCATTGCATTCATGTGAAACAGCAGCGCTGGTTAGTCAGAACAGTCATCCAGGGAGACTGCTTTTTGTGTAAAGTTTGGGTTTATGTAGCTCTGATTTTAATGGACTTACATGATAGTAAGTCAAAAGCATGTAGATGCCGTTACTCCTTGGCAGTTCCCTTTATCATCCAAGCTTGTAGCCTCGAAGAATGAATCCAGCTTTGAGTCATCTCCTGCAGGCTGGTCTTGCAGAATTAAGTGGTAGGAGTTTACTTTTTAATTGAACCTCTTACCAGTGGTTTCACCAGGTTGCATTCACTACATTGCCTGAGACTGGGGCTCAGTCTTCCTCTCTGAAATACTGGCACAGTGTTAGTGCTGTGAAGCATCTTTCCAGTTCCAAGATGTATTAGAAGTCACCATTGGCAGGGTGGAGGTCCAAACTCTGTTGCTCTCCTGAGTGCAAGTTACTTTGACCAATTTTGGAAATGTATAGCCATATTAGTTGTCTTCTCACATCTTTCTTGGTTTCCTCATTCAGGAGGGGTGTTGTACATATCCATGGAGTAACTGATACAGGTGCTGCACATGTAGACTATTGCAGATGCTCAGAACAATGTTAAGGTCACTTGTGGATACCTGTTACTGGGCTCTCATCTCACAACTGGATCTCCAGAGATTGCTGGAGCTGCAATTTGCAGCCTTACTCATAGCGAACAGGAACACCAGCTGTATTAAATACTGTCTAAGGGCAAACTGATATCAAAGCAAACAAAATGGGAACTTCATTCCCAAGTGCAGAGCTCATATTCTTACTCACCCACTTGAATGGCTCGGGAGTGTAAGGAGGTTTCGTAATTCTGGATAGAACCAGATAGATGTAGACTGTGCACAGTTACATTAAATTGAAAATGATTTCACAATGACGTACATAAATTGAATTGAGTTATAGGTTTGTTTACTTTCTTTTTACCGTTTTATCAAAAATGCATCTTTCAATAACAGCTGCATGAACAAGCCTGCAATATGAAGCCATCAATTCTAGGACAGCACAAATAATACTTGCTTGGGTCTGACACATTTAATGGCAACATGATTTTAAAGGTACCTTTGGTTTAGGTTACCCAATTTACTAGATATCTATACATGTTTTTATCTTTAAAACATTATCCATCCTGTGAGGTCCATGCTATTTTTTCCTTCTTGACATACTGGTAATGGACTATTATTGTGCAGGTTTTGGATGAAACCTTGAAATCTAGATTTTGCCTGGTCTTTGCAGAACTTCTCACACTGATAGAGGTTTGTCTTGAGTGTCACAACGAGCACATTTCCAATTCCCCGCTGTATTTTGTGCTGTTGGCTCTCTTAGACTGGGTAGCAGCCACCCTGTGCTTGGTCCAGAGGGTCTCCCGCAGGCCAGCAGCATGGATGGGTGACTTTTGAGAAGAGGTCTGGCACTACACAAAGCTTTTTCTCAGGAGTTATGGAAATTACCCAGACTTGAAATGCAGCCGGAGAGATTCCTTTCCGTATTTCTATATACTTGAGAGGATGTATTTTACTTTATCTGATGTGGTGCCTTATTCTGCTGTAAATATCTGATATCTCTGACAGGCTGTTAGCAACATCATTCAGTGATTCAGCTCGGGACATGTTTATTATCTTGCATTATATTAAATTGTTCTGTGTGTTCCCTCTGAAAATCAGTCAGCTAATTGGCTGATTTCATTCACTAATAAATCATTAGATGTAATAATTTTTGGTGCCCATTAAAGAACAATATTAGAAAATGGTAGAGATATGTCTTTCAACACATTTGGGTGGAATTTTACATTGCTATTTTGAGGTCTTGAATTGGTGTAACTCCAGTGCCCTCGTTTAAAATACCACTTATTGTGGTAGACAAGAGAGGAAGAGTACTGCTCCTGATACCCCTGATGGGCAAAGACACTTCATTTAGCAAAGGGTGTGTTGGTCTCCCGTTCAGGACTTTGATGTGACAGGCAGCATGCTGTAGCTTTTATCCCACAGCGTGCCCGGGGCTGTGATTTTGGGGCAGAGCGTGGTGCGGAGGGCAGGACACATACGGCACTGCCAGCTGGGGCTCTGCTGTGGCGAATGGGGCTTCCTGGCTTGTGATGAAGGAGCGGGGACAGGCAGTAGTGCCTGAGGAGAAGCTAGAAGAGAAGGACAGTGTGGTGAAATGGGATGGGAGAGCTGGAGGCAAAAGGGTTGCCTTGGAACCATGTCAATTCTGGAGATGCTGGGCTCACCGTGCCACCACTCTATTACTATAAGAGAGTCTCAAACAAGCGAAGGCCTTTTGTTGACTTGTCCTGGCATGAAGAAATTAACCCAGAACAGATCTAAAACATCACTGGCATCATAATGGTTAATGGAGATTCTGAGAGCATTGATCCAAAACCGATGCCTACCTTTGGGATTTCAAATGGATGGTGCTCCCATTACAGCAAGCTCAGCTGTGTTAGGCAGTGACAGATATTGATGAGATAACAAGTTTGCTGTATCGATGCTGACTGAGAGTGCTGTCTGGTCAAACTCATCTAACACTGGACTAAAACCCTGTTTTACAAAGCGGCCACTAAGCCAGAGATGAAGTACCGAAAGCTTTTGGTGCTAGTTTTAAGGGCGATGCACCTTTGTGTGCTGGTGACGCTGAACATCAACCCACTGTAGACTTGGGCCTGCAAAATGTGTGAGGATAAGCCAGGATAAAGTCATCATTCATTTGGAGGGGAAGCACAATTCCTCCCTCGTGTTAGCTATGGCAGGTAAGGTCTTCCAGCCTGTACCTCGTGGAAGCCCCAAACCCAGAAGATCTCATCTCATCCCTCTCCTGACAGCTCTAACAGGCTTTGGAGTCAGAAGAAATACGTAACAGCTGCTGTTTTAGCTTGTGCATTGCTGCTTTTTAATTAAGTTCTGCGAGTATGTGCTGTGGGCTGGAGGCTGATATTCAAAAGCATCTTTCCAGTCCTCTTAAAAACAACCCGATGAGCAGCCTTTGAACAATATGGCATGCACCTCAGCATCTCCTCATGACTGCATCCCAGACCGCTGAGGTAGCTTGTGCACTTTTCTACCCCTGCTTGGAGTGCTTCTACCCTTCAATACCTACAGGCAGGCAAGACTGGCTGGGAGCACTTGCAAGGAGCTCTTTTTTTTTTTTTGAGAAGTGCCTTTCAAATGTATTTCCCTTTTCCAATTTTATTTTCCTCGATAGAAAAGCTATCCTTAGTGGTTTGCTATGATTCAGTGCAAAGATGATTTTGTAAAAGGTTCTGAAACGGTCATTGCCAGTGGGGGAGTTTGAATAACGTAGCTGTATGGCTCCTTATGAAATTGAAGATCTGATTATTTAACATAGACTGTAATAAAAATAGTTTCTGGTGTTAGTGGATGCATTTCAGCAAAGAAATGTGGCTTAAATGTCTTCATTTAATTCCAGTGTATTTAAAATTGATCTCATGGACCGGAAAAGAGATTTTTTTCCCCTTAACTAGGGTCTGTGAAGGAAATTAATACAGGGAAGGGAAAATAGAAATACAATACTACACTCAGTGAAACAAATGCTTATGACTGAGGGGTTCGTTACTTGCTAGCACCACTGGAAAAGCCAGCTGTATAAGGTATGTTTTATTATAGAATTAACCTTGACCTAGGGTTCAAAGAGAAAGGTTAGTCTGAAATAAATCAGTAGTATGGTCAGGTCACTTCAAAGAGTCTAAAGCTGAGCTTGAAGATTACATGCTGTTTATGTGTATCCAGTTGGAATAGAACATATGGTAAAGATAATAGAAGTAAACTATTTATCTCTTCCCCCTGTCCCCCCTCTTAGGATTTAACACCTTTTTGTCCTTTGCGTGTATATGCTGCAGGGGATGTTTTTGTCCTGAGGTATTTATTGAAAACAGAAATGTGGAATAAAGCAACCTTCTTAAGTCAGCTGGGTAAAATAGTCTTGCCTTTAACATTTTTCCAATTGCCCAGATAAAAGTAAGAACTGTTTTGGAAATACTCATAGGAATATGATGAATCATATTTCTCTGTCACTTATCTCAGTGAATTCATATAGTCATAAGAAAATCAAAACAAAATGTGCTCAGCTCTCAATTATTGTAGCTCTAATCTAAAAGCAGGACCATATTTAATTGTTGCATGTGAGTTACATGGATTTAAGAGCTTCCCAAATACCAGATAATTCATGCAACATCCCAGCATAATGGGCACAAGTATCCCAGCTAGCATGGGGAGTGGGAAATGAGGTTGGTTAAGCAATTTACCCAAAGCCACTCGTAACCTGTAGCAAAACTCAGTCCTCAAGGCTACAGTTGATTCCAACAGTTTTTGGGGGAGAGGGCCAGAATCTCACCTTGAATTTACTGAATGCCAGTCTGCTGCTTTAACCACAAGACCGACCCTTCTGGCCCATGTTCCCTTATTCTTTTGCTCTTTGTGCAACAAGGAAGATATCAGGACTTGGAAGGTGGTGTGTCCACCAGTCATTTAAGTCCATGTCCAGCTTTGTGTAGGTCACTATATAGGGGAAATAAAGGAAGTTTTCACTTCTTCCAAACACGTCAGAGGGTACAAAGGGCTGTCAGTTAATTCCTACTAGATGGCAATTTTTCCAGGGGTGTCTGATGGCTTATGTCTATGATCAGGCAGCCAGAGAAACCCTTTTCAGTTATTTGGGTGAAACTGAGGAACAACTCCACTAAAGTGAGTTAGTTTTGACTAAAAAAGTGTAAGGAGAGCTGGGCTTACAGCGTCTAGAAGGGCAAGGCAGATGCAGTAATGAGCTGGAATTCATTGTCTCGGATGCATAGGTTCTCCTGATTTGAATTGCTGGAGCATGTGATGTGCGAGGCTGACGCTGGAGTTTTGCAGTGCTTACAGAGAAGCGGTGGGAAGAGCAGGGCTGGTGGCATTGCGGGAAGCAGAGGGGATCTCTTGCTGAAATTAAAACCAGCTGCTGAGCCAAGACATGGTCACTCGGTAATAGCTTTGCTCCATAGATTGGTTTTTCCCTAATGTGATACATGCAGTGTGCAGATAGTAACAGGTTTTAAAATTTATGATTGCCTGATTTTTCCCATTAATAGGGAAATCTGATAATTATCCATTTTAAAGCAATTGCTGAACAATAGGAAGGAGTATGCTTGTTAAAAGTAAACATAAAAGCGAGCTGGATCTATCTTAGGGTGCTGAGCCTTTGATAGATTTGCTCCTTACAGCAGTCTTTGATCTGCCACATTAGAAAATAAACTCAGTGGGAGACTGGATATGGGATATAGAGCAGTTCATCTCTAGGTCACAGGCTCCAATCCAAGCCAGGTCAGGAGCGAGCCTTTGGGTCAGCTTTGGCAGGAGCTGGGTATGGCAGCACCCCCGATGTCTGCGCTGCACCTGTGTGGTGACCACAGGGAGACTGTGGGTCTGCAGGGCCACCCGGCTGCTGTCACCCACCACCAAACCCAGCAACGAAGGAGGAACCTATTGCTTCTTCCCCCGTTCCCAAATGAGAGCTTTGCAGCATTTCCAAGGAGATAAATGATATGATCCTGTGCCTAGCCAGCCAGTGTGGGCATCCCCAGGGCAGCACAGAGGCTGCATCAGGATTTGGCCCTTGGGAACGCACTTGCTGGAGGAAGCTGAGTGCTCTTGCATGGGGTGCATTCAGGTCGTGCCCAGCCCTGCGCTGCAATCTCTGTATTCTCCTCCAGCTTCTCAAAAAGGCAACATGAGCTGTGCCTGTTACTTATCAGGTAATCTAAACAAAAGAGACGTCTTCAAAGTAGTTGTATCAGTGCTGCAGGAAGAGACCTGTGGGATCATGCACCAGTTGGCCTGGAGGCAGCAACGTCTCCTGGAAAAAAGTGCTGTTCTGACTGCTTCGTTGGCAAAAGACAGGCTGCTCCATACATCGCGCTTTAGTCTAGTACGGCCATGCTACGGCACAAGGTGACGTCTGATAAAAACAGCTTGCAGTGCCCAGCAACACAAAGGTGCTTTGAAGCTTGCCTAACTTGCCCCTCCATCCTACTGTTGGCAACATATGGGGATAACCATAAATACTGTTCCATCACCTGCTCCTGCTGCGGCCGAGGCAAAGAGATGTGGCAAGGACTTGTCTATGCCCAGGAAACCCTGGATGCTGCAGGTGCCCATATGGGAAATGCAGTTTTGCAGCTCCAGGGCTGGGGGCTGCAAAGGGGGCTCACGGCCACCCTGCCCGTCCTCCAAGCGTGGCACTGCCCAACGCCCTAAACAGAGGATGTTGCGTAAAACCCCAGGGTATTTTTTTTTAAAGTATTGTTTTTCCATGACCCTGACACAAATCAGAAAGGGCTGTTATCTCAGAAATATTTGGGGCCTTATGTCTCCCCACCTTCCGAGGGCTGATTCCAAAGGAAAAGTTGTTCAGCTTCGTTTTGGAAGTGGCTGAATGCAAATAACTCCACGTGGGAAGCACAGCACATGTAACAGGTCACAAATTGAGCTCACAGCAAGCACTTACAGTGGACTATTGTAAGGTTTTCTGGCTATGAAATCTGAATTTCTGGCTATGAACCTCAATCTGAGCTGAGAAGGAACATGGGAGAGAAACAGACATTAAATGTGAGAACTGAAAAGCTCGGGGTTTCACACTGTTGGGGAAGCCACTTGACTTTCTTTCTGATGGTTCCAAAAAGAGCAGAAACAGGGATTTTGTTGCACTTCAGCTGTGTCAGATCTGGGGAGCTGGTTCTGTTTTATCTCGTACAAGAGATAGCTGCCAAGGCTTATCTTTGTGGGGTGTTTTGCAGGAGGGGAAACAGAAGTGAGAAAGGTCTGGAATCTCATGTAGCTCTGGCCAAAATCAAGTTATCTGAAATAACTAGTTATCTGAAGTTTGGCCAAACCTCACCCCACACGAGACTCTCAGCGCCAGACTAGAGCTGCAGGGATAAATAGCAAGACCCAGGCTGTCTGCTAGGGGACTGCCCACCTAAAAAAATGGAGGTTTGAGCCCAGAAGAGCAGTCTGGACTGCCTCCATTTGGAGCTGAAGGTCTCAATGCAGTCAGTGGTGGGAGGTGTGCCCTTTTGCTGACCGGTCAGCGCAAGGAGCACTGTTGGCTGGAGGTGCCAGCCCACACTGGGCAGTGGGGTGGCACAGCAGGCAGGTGGGCTCAAGCCCCCAGTCCTCCCCTCTGCACCTCCTGCCTGAGTGTGCCCAGAGCCCCCCTTGGGCACGGGGTGGGATGTGGAGATGGACCTGGTCACACACCACTACCTAGAAATGACCGGGCTCTAGCTTGGGAAACATTAAGCCTCTGCCCGTAGCATTTTTGTGATCAGTTTTTGCTTCCCTTTTAAACACCTGTCATCCTCTTTCATACATTTTTTCATGATTCAAACCAGCATATGACTGATGTGTATGGCAGGAAGGCTACAAAGCCTTTTGCTTTAGAGGTGAGGGCAGGCAATGAGCTGTGAGATCGGCAGCAATCTGCCCAGCAGGAGGTCAGGGAACCGCTGCAGAGACGCAATTTCACGTGGCACGAGCCTGTGCAAGAGGCAGCTTGGTGCAACCAGCTCCTGGCGGCAGTGGGGTCCTGGGGACCTCAGCAGGAGGTGGCAGAGGAGAGGAACTGGAAATTACAATGTGAATGATGTAAAAAAAAAACACATCTAAAAGAAAGATCCATGAACTGATGATGATGGACGAATCTTCTTGCTTCTCAGGACTGTTTAATCTCTGTATTGAATGGGGTGTATATCTCTGGTGCAACTTCAGCATGGCATGAACAGTATGTAGGGAGCTGCTCGAGCAATCCCACTTCTGCTAAGCTCCAAAATACCCAACCCGGGACCCAGAGAGGCCTGTCCACACCCTCACTCCACCCTTAAGCTTCTGCGATTCTTGGCTCTGTGGCATTGGAGAGGATAAAGCGGCACTTAAAGGCAACTTTTGCTTGGAGAGGTCCAGCCTTCCCCTGCGTCTGAACATCCCATCTGCTGCGTTGCTCTTTTTTTGCACCCGAGGATGCTTCTTCGGAGTGAAAACAGCAAAAGGAGAGTTTGGTATAAGTTGTGCCTGCTTTAGCTTTCCTCGTACCAGGGTGGGGATCGTGCCCTGTGCTGGTTTCCATTTGCCGGTTGATGGCAGCAGTGCATCCGCACAGAGGGACCGAGCAGGCAGCTCCAGTCGGCTGGGCTGGGGCAGGCAGCATTGCCTGCTCCCCTGCCTCTTCCCTTTGCTGCTATGACCACATTACCCCAAATATTGCAACTCAGGGTTATAACGCAGCTTTCCACTGCCCTACTGCGAACCAGCCATTGCCTCTGATCAAATAAGTCGTGCACTGGAGAGTTATCGGAGAGTGGCATGGAAATAAGTCTGCTCTTCGGAGGGGGAAAACTGCAGGAAACTTTCCTTGTCTGTGCACCCACCGGCTGATTTGTCCCCTTCAAGCACAGCACAACCGATTAATCATCTCCAAAAATAAATGCCAGGCGCTGAGTTGTTTCTCTTCTAAAGACAGGACTGATACTTCCTTGGGAACTGGGATGTGTTGGGATGCTTCCCTCCCCCTCGGAGAGGCCGTGGGATTTGCCCCGCTGTTATCCTGCTTTTCCCTGGGATGTGTCAGTGCATGGCATTATGTTTAAAGGAAAAGAATATTCCCCTCTTGCCTTCTTAAACACAAACAATGATTTTAGAGGAAGAAAGAGGACAATATGCTATTGTTATGTTGTTCCCCACCTCAGCCTCGCACTGAAATATTTACGCTCCCCCATGAATAATGCAGCTTCAGCCCCAAGCCTGTTTTGCACTTCACACTAACCAGGCCCATAAAACAACAGGATTGCTCCCGGCATACATTATGCCATATAGGACGTCTCCCACCGAGCAAAGCTTTGTCTTCACTGCCACAAAGGCTGTTGGGATTTTTTCCCTGTCTCCAAGAGAGATAACGAGCATGAGAGCTCTTGCTTTAAAATATTAGTGGAAACAAGTCACCTGTGTTTTTTTTTACCTGGTGCTAACTCGCTGTGATGTGCACCACATCTCCCACTTATGCCTGATCCAGTGTAGTTTCCTTTGTATCCAACTGCCATGCCCTATAGCAGGAGAGCTACACGGCACTTAATCTATAGGAAGGATATGCCGTGTTTAGGTGACAGGTGAAGACAAAATAAGACAGGTCAGTAGTCTGCACTTTCACAACAACTGCATTTGTGTGATTTAAAGAAGAAAAACCGTGCTGGGTGATTGCATAGATTAGGTCTCTCTCTGAGCAGTTTTGCACTGGCATAATCAGTGTCTACGAGTGTTAGATCTGATTTACATCCAACTGAGAGCGGTCAGGTATTGTCGAGTACTGGGAGAAAAATTGATACATTAGAAGTCAGGATTGCTCCATAATCCAAAATAGGAATTATTTCTTTCTCTTGACTAGGAATTAGGTACCTAAGATGCAGCAATGAGCCGGGCCAGCATGCTATAACAGCTTGAGGCTCATACATACGCTATCACATAGAGCATATCCCTTCCCATGTTCTTGTAAAGTTCAAGAGAGATTTTTGTAGCATTTTAATGACACTGCTGTTCAGAACAGGAGCCCTTTGGTGTCGGGTTTAGTCTCTCCCAGCCATGCTGTGCGAAGGTCTCCCCTCCTCAAAGGAAAAGGAAAAATGAGGTGAGAGGGGAAAAAAAATGTGTGTGCCCCCCTTCCCATGAAGATACCTTTACACTCACCCTAAACTACAAAGGTGAGGCTCTTGATGAATTTTGGATTAAAAGGAGCAATATGCCTCCCTGGACATCTGGTCTGTCGTCAATAATGACATTAGGATCTGTCACATAGGAATTGCCATCTGTGATCCGGTCAGAGGCCTTTCAAAGGGAAGGAAATGGGAGGGTGGAGATCAAGGAATGGTTTGCTGCAGGGAAGAGTGACTTGGAAGCCCCAGAGGTGCACATGCCCTTCCTTCAGCTCTGCAAATCACTCCATTCCTCTATCAGCTTGAGGACAAAGGTAGAAAAATCTTGGGTTTTGGAAAAATCTTGGGAAACCTTTGCTGAAGGGAAGAGATGAAGCAGGGAGAGTTAGGATTGTCTGCAAGGTGGTTAAAAAAAAAAGGGCCATACTGAGTGAGTGCAAAGGTTCATCCAGACTTGAACCCTCTCCCCAGAGGAAGATGAGGGTGATGTTCAGAGAAGAATAAAGCAGTAGAGAGGCATGCAGGGTGTTCCTGGTGTGCTTTGCAGCCTCCTTTGTGCTCAGGGACTCTCCAGGTTAGATGTGGGCTGTCTGAGTTGAAAGGAATCAACCAAGCTCCGAGGTCTGGGGCAAACTACTGCAGTACAGAAAGCAAATTAAAAGTGCTGCCTGGACTGGGGGTATTGCCCCACTTCCAGGCTGCTCACATCAGGCTTTGACTTCTGAAATGAAGCAAGGCTAAACCTTGCCTTCCCCAGGCTCCCCTTGCAGCATGCTGTGTGCCAGCACATCTCCAGCACCTGCTGCTCATGCTTCCCATGCAAAGGTTGCGGTAGTGACTCCCAGGACCGTTGCAAGTGAAGATGAAAAGAACAGTCAGAGACCTAAAATAGCTAGGAGAGGTTTTCCAGCTGCTCTGTGAATTTTTTACATCATCTGGGAGACACCACCTGCTAACCCGCTCCCAAACCAGTGCTGTTTGGAAAGATAGGTGTCTCTGGAAACCCACCTGCTGCCACGGCTGCAAAGGCAATAACATTAAAACCTCCAGGGACCCGGTGATGCTATTTTCCACACGTTTTGTTTTTCTCTTTATTAGCTAGGTATAAACTTTCCCCATAGAAACCTAAGATTAATCCGATCACCAGCCCATCAGCTATTTATTTAAAGAGGTAAGTCCTCATCTTGTATTTTGGCCATCAATCCCCATTAGTTTCCCTATATGGTTGATTGAATAGTCCATTGCCTGTACTAATAAGCACCCATTAGTTGTCCCACAGAGCTTTAGTTTTATTAGAAACAATTCATGTCAGTCTAGGCCAGATGAAATGCTTTTAGCTGGATTGTTTTGATTGCATTACTTGGAAGGTGGCATATGAGTGACTGGAAGGTTAGAGAGATGCAGCATCCGACTGAGCTGCTGTTGCACATACGTAATGCAGGAGAAATGCAGATGATACAGCTGCGAGCAAGGTGAGGATTTGCTGCAAGGGCACAAGGAGTGCATTTAAACCTGTAGAAATGGCTCTTTGGTTTGCCCCATTTAGGTCAGTCTAGAAGGAATCTCCAAGGATTTGAAGCAAATGTTCCCGTCATCTTCTGCCTGGCTTTGTGCTTTCAAATGCCAGTGGATCTCAGGACTTACCATTGGTGTTTCTCTTCTTTTTTTCATTCTCCCTCTTCATTCCTCACACCCCTAGCCCAGAAATTTCCCCTTTTGCAGCATTTTGGGCTGCAGTAAGCTGTTTACAAGCAATTTGGCTTCCCGCTCTGCAAAAGAAAGTGTGGAAGGCAGGAATTGCTGCAAATCACTATTCAGCTGCTCTTCATCACGCCAGCTCTGGCTTCCATCTACCCGACAGCCCTGCTAAAAGGATAATAATGCTTTAAAAATTAGAGTCAGCCAAACAACTACTTCATAAATTCATGGCCTTGCCCTGATCCTTTCCAGAAGTTTTTCTTTCAGATCGAGTCCACGTCAGACCTTGGATTCCTTCCCTTTGGAAATGCTGCTGCTTTTCTACTTTCTGAGCACTCACTGGGTCGGTCACCCAGCTATGCAAAGGGGGTTACCAATTATCTGTCATTAGTTCAACATAAACAAGCCTTGTTTCGGGATAATCTTGTGATCTCTCCTTCAGAGAACACAGGATAATCTCTCCGTGATGTTGTCTCATTGTGGGATTTTGTCCTTGATAGATAAACCAGTCCTGAAATCCTATTAAGAGCTATTCTGCCTCCCCTGAAAAGAGACAAACTCGCAGATGAAACAAACTCCTGGCAGACTTGGAAGAGACCCTTAGCTTTGTCTACCTGATGGGAAACAGCTCTGTTTTGCAGCAGCTGTTTCCATCTGTACCACTTCTGAAAGCAATTGAAGATCTAACACAGCCCTGGCTTTTATATGGGACTGATGGTCCTTCTCAGCTCATCAAATCCACCTCGAGCTACCAGCAGGCAACCACGGCAAATACATTGCGGGCTTGCTCGAGATGTGGTAGGAAGGCAGCACTTGGTGGAAAGGCTAGTTGAGTGAGTGATATAGTATCTTTTCAATCAAAGGCATGTCCTATCTATCTGTGTCGAGGGACAAATTTCTCCCTTGGGTTTTCCTCATATACCAAAGGTGTAGAGTGCTAGAGGAGCTGGGCAGGAGAGCTCCCACCGTTGCTAGCCGGAGGTGAGGTTAGCTTTATTGTTCTGCTTCATCATTTGGGGAATCTCAGCAGGAGGAGTACCTGGCTGGCAGCTTCCAGGATTTTCAGCCTGGTCCCCTAAAGAAGAAGACCTCTTAGTCTATGTGTCCTTCTCCCAAAATAACTCTGACCTCAGTGTCTGACTTTATCTGCGTGAGGAGAGGGACAGAGCTCTCTAAAGCTTTCACGTTCTGTAAAATAGAGATTTCCATCCTTGGAGATGCATAATGGCTCTGCAAACATTAAAGCCACTGTAAGACCTAATGTTTCAGGCCCTCTAAACCACCCTGGGAAGCTCTGCTTTGGCAAGGGGCTGTGGAGGGAATATTTGCTGCTTATTATGGCTGAGGAAATGTGAAAACCAGGAACCTGGCCAACGCTGAGCCCTCCACAGCTCATGACATGGGTAGCTTGGTCTGTGCCCCCTCTCCTCCCTTTCCCCCCCAGCTCCATGCACCAGTGCAGCTGTCCCAACCATGCGCGCCAGCACCATCCACCCAAACAGGAGCAGTGAAATCTTTACCCTTGCCTTGTTGGGTGCAGACCAAAAGCGGGACCCAGGGGTGCCATGGCAAACCCCATGAAAAGCATTTCAGTGGCCAAACTGGGAGGTGAACCTTGGTGGGAGTCGAGCTGGTGCTCTGACTCCTATCAGAGGAACCTGATGCAAAGCACATTTAGCCGAGACCGTGCGGAGATGCTGAGCACGGCTGGGACAAGGCTGCTTGGTACCTGTCACATACCTGGGGGCAATGTCATTGGCCATCAAAAACTGCGTGTGCAAACGTTGTCGTCTTTGCTTGACTTCTTGGTTTGCGAGGAAAAAGGATTGCTGCCTTGATGGGTGCTTGGTGGCCTTCTTGCTCTTGAGTTGATAACACGTTGCCTCTTTTTTTCTTGTAGAAAAATGTAGTGACACAGCGCTGCTGATTTCCCATGAATAAAGAAAATCGATAACAAACATCCCTAACTCAGATAAAAGCCACCTCCGTCTTTAAAGATACCCAGGTCTTCCTATGCCTGGGATTAAAGAGGAGCCTTGCAGAGAGGAAGCTTAATAATACACAGTGGAGGTCAGGCTCCAGGGAACCAGAAAAGGTTATTAGGATCCACATTTCCTTGAAGTGCAGTTTTGTACCCTGCTTAAGTCAGGAGTTTATTATTAATCACAATATTTTGCATTACTACACCTCCTCAGACATGAAAGCCTTGGAGCCCTTTGCATGGTGGTGGTGTGGGGTTTAGCCCAGGTTTTTCCTGTGGTTTACTTTTTAACTGGGGGGCTTGTTTTAATCTTTTTGTGCTGCTTCTTAGTGGCGCAACAAATAAATAGAGAACTTATTTTTGAGTACCAAATCTGAAAATGGCAATGTGTTGACTGGTTTCCCATAGCAGGTTCATACCTTGTGGTCAACATGTAGATTTTTAAGATGCAAAGAAATACTGTCTTGGCAGCAGCCTCCCAGACACCACTGCAATAAATGCAAACTCTATCTTTTTAGCAATCCCTGCTTACTCTTCAAATGTAGGCTCTTTATGTTGTTAAGGAAGTTATGACAATAAAAGACAAACAAATCCATCAGTCTTGAGGGGAGTTTGAAAATGTTTTTTAAAAGGAAGGAAGATTTGATAAAAAATATTGAGTGAGGTGTAAAAATGAAATCTCTTATTTTAGAAATCTGACAAGTCCAGCAAAGTCAAATTGCTTCTCAAGGGATGTCAACAGGAAGAGGGAGCCTACCCAAGTCTGGGATTCATAAAAAAGGGAAGAAAGTAGTCTATGTTGTCTTAGCTTTTTGGTTTTTTATTTACTCAGAGCTGTTCAGCCGTGAAGGACTCCAGTCCCTGCTATGCATCTGTAGGGTTTGTTGTGCCTGGGCATCAGTGTCTCCCTGTAGCTGTTTTCATGTCTGAAAATAGTGATAGTGATCTAAGTCTCTTGGGTCCTTTTCCTTCTCGGCATTTTGGTTTTGGCCTCCTCCAGGCGCTGGGGGGCAGGGAGGTGCTTCCCCCACATGTCGTGAAGCACATCTCCTGCTCTTTGAGATGTACAAGAAGAGATCTTCAGGCTTCTCCAGTTTTTTGGGGAAAAGTATGAATACTTTGGGGGAAAAGTATGAATTTATGAGGTATATGAATATATCTCATATAATGAGGCCCCTTCCCTTCCAGTGGTGTGTTGCCATGTCCCACCAGTTCTACACTGCCCAACCTTTTCTAGTGCCCATCAGTAATTTCCCTGTTTAACCTGCAGCCCCCAGTTTAACCCTGTAGATTAATTTTGGTGGATCTGCAGCAGGGTCTGGGTCTGGCATGTCTGTCACCATTGGAGGCATGAGCAGCTGGGAGAATGATCTCTCCTCCTTGCTGCAGAAACCGCTGGGTCTGTAACATGTCTCCTGTGCAGCATCCTAGTCTGAGGACTGGCAAGCATGTGTCCGATCTTCAAAAATAAATCCATCACAGGAGCAAGGAGCGGATGAAGCTGCTGCGGATATAAAGGTCAAATTATAAAGGCCATGTTAAAATATGCTCATAGGAAATGACAGCTTATAAGTACTCTGTTATCTAATTACTTATGTCAGGCAGATAAGCCTGGACAGCAATTATTTTTAACCTAAATCACACAAACAATTACTGTAGGAGCTTTCCTGGTTCTCAACATTTCTTTCAATTATCATTTTTGGGGCAAAATGTGGAGCTTTGCAGGACAAACAGCAGTCTTAAAGGGTTGGGTTTCACTTTCTCCGGAGTCTGAAAGTGGGGATGCTGCTTAAGTTATCTTTTTTTTTCCCCTTTCTGAGAAAAGTAAGCCCTATGCGTCGTAGTCCATGGGCAGCCTGTGGTGCTGAGCCTTGTTTGCATTGCATATGGAGAGGGACTGGGTTTTATTTTCCTGCTGACATTGCTGGAGACGGGCAGAGGAGAGAGCTGTGGCTGAAGACAGAAATTCCTCACGCAGGAGGAGGGCAGCCCCTGGGTCCTGCTGGGTTGGTGAGATGAATGTTAGCACAGTGGTTTGGAGAGGCTGAGAGTTTGCCCTTACCCTGCCACAGACTCATTATAGGACCTTAGGCCAGGCATGAGATTGAGCAAGGGACTGCACCTGAGCGAAGAGCCATGCAGGAGCACATGGGGCTCATGGTCTATATGAACACAGGAGAATGGAGGTCACCGTGTCTGACTCCATCTCTAACTGCACTCAATGCGATGCTGTGGGATGATCCTAAGCCCAGAGCAAGAGCGTGGGACGGGAAATCACATTCCCCTTTTGCAGGCTGATGTCATGGCCTTTTGCTCCAGCCTTGCACACAAAATCCAGGTCCTCTTGGTCCAGCATCAGCTTTCAGCCTCTGCATGATCTAAAAATCTTCCCTCATGCTGCTGGAGAAGCTTTCTAGCCAAAAATACTTCTCTGTGCCTTATGGAGATATCTTGGGACCATGTATCATCTTACATAGCGTTTCAGTCTTGGCTTTTTGACCTGTGCCTGGGGGAGCTGCCCCCGTTCTCTCAAGGTCTTTTGAATATCAGCAGAGACGTTCATCATCCTGGGGCCTCAAGGAAGGTATTGATCATGTATGATGAATCGGCGCATGTGTCGTGGAGGAGGAATGATTAGTTAATGGATGAAAGATGTGAGAGCTTGTGCTTTCATCCTGGGTCACTGTTTGTTCCTCCTCCCTGATGTGAGGCTCTTCCTGCCCCAGCAGTGTGGGAGATGCAAAGGAGAGCAAGAGACAGGCTGCGGGATGGGAGCCAGCGGGTGTTGGTAGTGTTCTCCCAGGGATGCAGTCTGGGTCTTCCTGGGTGGCACTGCCATAGCTGACAATTGGATTTTGGGGAGAGGGAATGTTAAATGAAACGCTGCTTTGGTCCATGGCGGTGAAACCAAGAGGACCTGTTGCAGCAGATGACACAGGATGACCCCTTGATGAAACAAAGTCTTCCTCCAGTTTTCCACCAGTGCCTTGGAGCTTAGACAACCCTTTTGACTGCAATGCAGCCCCTGCAGCTCTGGCCAAACCTGCTACCACCACAGTCTGAGCAGGGCAATGAACATCACTCCAGCAGTGCCCTTCCAGACCAGATAGATAAATGGGATGTTTATTCTGCACACAACAGTGGTGTCATTATACCACCTGAAACTGCTAACAAGCAGCTTTGGTAAAGATCTATTGGATTAAATTGAATTTTCCCTCTCTCTCTCCCACTCTCCAAAGACCTTTTACTTTAAAGAAGCATAATTAATTTCACCTCCAAGGCTAAAATGTCAACTTCTTTTAGCTTTCTAACTTGGCCTGACTGACATATCCCTGAGCAACAGGTTTGCAGCTACACTCCAGCCATGTGGCATGGAGAGGTGCCACATTATATAGTCCATAGGGACCAGGAGGAACATGGGTGGGTGCTTGAAGCACCAGTGCTAAAAAATATCTATAGCAGGATTGGTTTGGAGCCCCATAGCTTTGGAGACAAAGTGAGGAAGGAGGAGATGCCACGTGCCTCTTGGTCGCGCCGCTCTCCCAACCTGCAGGAATTACTGCGAATAGTGATTTATTAAATCTTTGTAAACCAGTGCAGTATCACACGTCCCCACTGAGAGCTCTTCTGCGTGAGATATTATTCCAAATGGCTGTTTCTGATTGATTTTTTTCACCCCTGATTTTTTCCCTATATGAATGTTTTGGAAGAAAAGCACATTATTCCAAATGCGATTAAGTCATTTGGAAGAGGATTATGGTGTTTTGGAATAACACCCTCTTATTCCAGAATGAGATCAGTCACACGGGGAGTTAATCGGAAACAGCTATTTTGCTCCTCTGGGAAGCCTCCACCACCATGACAAACAGTCGGACTACCAGAGTCGCTCCTACTGCCTGCTGCCTGCTGGTGCCTTCTTCCACCCGTGGGGTCTAAGGCCAGCCAGTGCGTTATGGCTCAATGATTTAGAGATATAATTTAATTACTTCTGGGCTTGACTCTAGGCCTTCTGTAGTAGTGAAGACCTCAGAGTCCTCCGTAAAAATTGCAACAAATAGGCATTTCATGGACTGAAAATCGAGATGATTCATAAAGGGCTGTTGCCTTCAAGAGACATTTGCTTCCCCAAAAACCTCTCTATTTATTTCAGTAAGGGCTGGATCAAACCACACCAGAGGCATCTGCGCTCCACAGCATTGTTCTTCCCATCAGCCGTGGGGCTGTGCTACCCCACTGGCAAGCTGTGTCCCTTGGCCACACTCACAAAGAGCATCAGCATCGCCTGTAACGCTGCATCCTCCGCATGCACGCATGGCTCTGCTGCTGCAGTCATCGCACTTCATGATGTAACAACCCAGAAACTATAGGCTTGCATATGCCACAAATTATTTTTTTCATCCTCTGATATGTATTTATTATTGAAAATTAAAGGGTTTCCTAAATTTTTATTTCCAAGCTGGGCCAAACACAGCTTAGGCAGCAAGCAATGCATATTTATTTCCAGCTTGAGCAGGAAAAATATAACTTCTTTCCTCGTGTTTCTATAATTTCTTTTCTGTGCATATGCAAATTGTCGGTTTATTTGTGCAAGAATTATGCAGCTAAATGATGGGGAATTATAGAGGCAATTCAGCACTTAGAAAGGAGAGAGACAATTGCTGCAATTTGCTTGTGCAATGTGCTAATTCCTTCAGAAAATGCTTTTGCTCATTTATTTGCACCAAGCACCAATTTCTGCACCCCTAAGCAAGCTTGGGAAATTTTCTCCAGGGTCAATATACTGCAAATGGTATATATTTCTTTCTGCCTGTGCCATCACCTCCCCATAATACTTTATAGCAATTAGTAACAATAATGAAATATAGCTGTGATTTCTCAGCACTGGAGAAATGCAGCCAGCGCTTGTGAATCAAGCACATATTCTGGTCAAATTGGCCATTTAAGCATGCTGCTCAGGAAGCTTTAAATCCACCTCGATGGATCACTACGAGCTAAGCTCCATGGGGAGAAAACCACTGTTGGAAGCAGATTTTTTTCCCTGATTTTTTTCAAATCAAAAAAACTGAAACTGCCAAAACTGAACCTGCTCTGCGAGGTGATGCTCCCAGGTTTGGGGGAACCTTTCACCCCAGTGTGAACTGATGCAGCGTGCGTGCTTGCGAGCATCAGCCTTGCTGATGCAGCAAGATGTTGGCTTGCAAAGCCAGCGGCAGCAAGAACTGGGGCATTTCCCAGGTTTTCCTCCATGTACCTCCTGGGTGAGGCCAAGCAGGGAAATCCCATGGAGCTGGGGTCATAGAACCATAGAAACATTTAGGTTGGAAAACACCTTTAAGATCATCGAGTCCAACCGTTAACCTAGCACTGCCAAGTCCACCACTAAACCATGTCCCTAAGCACCACATCTAAATGTCTTTTAAATACCTCCAGGGATGGTGACTCAACCACTTCCCTGGGCAGCCTGTTCCGATGCTTGACAATCCTTTCAGTGAAGAAATTTTTCCTCATATCCAATCTAAACCTCCCCTGGTGCAACTTGAGGCCATTTCCTCTTGTCCTATTGCTTGTTACTCGGGAGAAGAGACTGACCCCCACCTCACTACAACCTCCTTTCAGGTAGAGAGCAATAAGGTCTCCCCTCAGCCGCCTTTTCTCCAGGCTAAACAACCCCAGTTCCCTCAGCCACTCCTTGTAGCACTTGCTCTCTAGACCCTTCACCAGCTTCGCTGCTCTTCTCTGGACACACTCCAACACCTCAATGTCTGTCTCATAGTGAGGGGCCCAAAACTGAACACAGTATTCGAGGTGTGGCCTCACCAGTGCCGAGTACAGGGGGACGATCCGTTCCCTGCTCCTGCTGGCCACACTATTTCTGATACAGGCCAGGATGCCATTGGCCTTCTTGGTCACCTGGGCACACTGCCGGCTCATACTCAGCTGGCTGTTCACCAACACTCCCAAGTCCTTTTCCGCCGGGAAGCTTCCCAGCTACTCTTCCCCAAGCCTGTCGCATTGCATGAGGTTGTTGTGGCCCAAATGCAGGACCTGGCACTGAGCCTAATGCCTTAGATCCGATGCCCAGATGTAGGACGGAGACAGGACACAGGGACGGAGGTCCAGAGCCCCAGGAACTAACCTGGAGGTCCTGCAAAAGGACTTCTTGTTGTTAAATGTCACAAGACAGCTGGTGCCCAGCACTTAGGAGAAAGGGAAGTGATTTAGGTTTGGCCATTATCAGAAAAACATGTGTGGAGGACGGGGCAATGAGAAGAGCAGCCGTTTTCTATTAGGATAAGAGTAGGTCAGGTGTAGTTAAAACTGGGTAAATGGAGCAGGAAATGTGGCTGTATATTACTCACCCAAGATATATTGCACACATTAGCTTTGTTTGATCGGGTTATTCAGAGATTCGGCGCTCCGAGTGGTGTTTTAGGGTGGCCAAATCCAGGCTTTGTACTCTATTAAAATAAATATATTGCTAGTGTTTAATAAAGTCGCCGAGTTTAAATGTAACCAAAAGTCTGCGAGCGGTCTTTTCTGGAAATCTGGGGTCTTAATGAATCCATGCCTGCGATGGGCTTTTGAAGGTGGAAGGTGTGATATTAATATTGTTTATGTAGCAAAATAATTTATGAATATTCATTTAATGATGTTACCGGCTTCCAATGTGTTTCTGCTCTTGGGAGCTCTAATGGTTTTTCTATCCAGGCAGAGAGCTGCCTCATGCAAGGGCCAGAGGCTTTGCTGCAAGAACTTGTGAGCTATCCTGTGCCCTAGAAATGCGTCTGGCCTGGCAGAGCAATGCTGGTCTGAAGACTGCAAGGCTGGTCTGAAATTCAGCTATGAAAACTGCACTGTTTTTGCAGGATTAGGAAAATATGCTTTTCTCTGTTAAACAGTCCCATGCAGTGCAGGTGGCATTACTGGCACTGGGCAAGTGAAAATGTGTTGGGGAGTTTCTTGGTGCTTGAAGCTTTTGAGTCTTAATGAAGAATTGTGTGTCCTCTCAAAAGCACAATAGTGGAGGAGCTGCTAAGGCAGACAGTCATTATACGCTAAAATTAACTTGCCTTAGGTGATTTGCTACAAAATAATATCTTCTATCAATCATCTCAACTGTATCCTATGCAGCATCTTTACCTGCATTTACCTTTGATACTCTTTGACCCACGCCCTGGTGTCTGGACCAGCTCTTCATCATGTCCCTATGGCTCTTTCCTAACCTCTGGGATAAATATATCTGCTAAATATGTTCTTCTGGCATGGCAGTGTCCCTCTTTCCTTTCAGTGATGGAGGACTGAGGTCCAGGTCCCTTTGAGGCACTTGGATCCACATGGCCAGGCTCACCTCGTGGTGGGGTGACGTGGCGAGGGAGAGCAAACCTCCCTGGGGACCAAACCCTGCATTGGGGCTCAGCTCATCTCTGGTAGCTCCAGATTTAGGCATCCCAGCAGGAGGGGGAACGAGTCCAGGCAGGGAACATCAGCCAAGTGTTGGACCCATTCCTTCCCCACCTAAGACCTCTGGAGAGAAGCCTCTGCTGCAGCTAAAGATGTTGCTGCACATGCAAGCAGAAAACCAAACCAAGTGTCCCTACTGCGGGGAGACTTTCCCAGCTCCCCATTCCCTGGGCTGCCCTGGGGCGATGCTCAGTGCATCATCCTCAGCCACTGGCCCATCTGCAGGTACTAAGTCCCGCAGCAGCGTTCGGGGCTGACCGTGGCTTCGTTCCTGCTTTGCCTCCGACAAAGCTTTATTGTTTCAGCATGACCTGCTTTTAGGAGTCTCCTGAGTTCCAGCCATATATCGTCTTTGCCAAATCCTGGAGGGTGGCTGGGACCTCGGTGGGGTCAGTGAAAGGGTACGTCACGGCTGGACGGCAATTATCCCCCAGGCTGCGAAAAGCCAGGGCCAAGGCTGCACCGTGACCTGGAGTCTTTTAAAAAATCTTTGAAGGGTCCCAGGCTAGTGAAGTGCTGGGTTGCTCTGCATCAGTGTGTCCTCCGCATCCTCTCCCAGGCATCCTCTGCAAAAAAATTTCCCTGCTTCTGCTTAATGGTTACTTAATTTGCACATTACATAGCAAAAACATAACGCTTTGCCCTGCCCTGGATACCACGGGGCTGGTGAGGAAAGTCCTTTGGCTCTTAGATTGGCACTTTCTGATGAAATCCTGCAGGACTGAAGTGCCGTGCTTCAAATCTGTGGGTTCATTAGTTTCCCGTTCCCCAGGTCCAGACATCCTCTGCCCGGCAGAGCTACTAAATGGAGTTAAACCTGAAAGAAATGGCAAACCACGAGTGTGCAAACTGCTGGGCTTATGTTAATTGGGAGACAAGAAGCAGAGCCTGGATGGTAAGAGGCAAAATAAAGTGAGGTGATTTGTATCCAGGACAGCTTGGGAGGGGACAGCTGAGCAGGTGTCACTGTCCCCTGCCCAAAGGAGGGGAGGCAGCCACTCTGGAGAGAAGCCTCTGCGTGCCTCCTCCTGACGCTCAACAGTGCTTTATTTATTTAATTTACTCCAACAAAAAGCAGCCCAATTCCCTCTTCTGGCAACAAGCAAACTCCATCCCTGGGAGTGAGAGGCAGTGCCTGGCCAGCCGCTTCCCACGGCTCCGGCAGGAGTGAAGGCTGCTGGCTCCCATCAATCCACTAAAATAAAAAAACACATGGGCAGAAGGTGCTAGTTTGCGGGGGAAGGATACTTTTGCCCCGGGGAGATGCCAGTGTGTCCTGTATGCATTAATGAAACACTTTCTTTCTGGTTAGGACTTGAAGGATGCTCATTGAAAATCAGGCTGCCATGGAAACCAAAGGTGTTTAGTCTTTTGGGAATGGTGTTGGATGGAGGCAGGGAGAGGTGTGGGAGGGGGGGAGGAAGAGCCTCTGCAGATGAGGCATTTTAGCAAACCCGTTGATTGGCCACCATTCGGTACCTGTCTGTTGCTCGCGGCTGCTAATTGTGGGAGAGGAGGGTTCGTCTCTTTGCTGGATGCTTTTCCCGGCCCCAGGGACCTCCTTGCCCTCAGCAGGTCCCTGCATGGATGTGGCACGTGGACCCTCATGGCCACAGAGGCTTTGCCGTAGCAGTGGCGCGGGGTCCGGAGGGGATCAGCAACCGTGGAGCCTCGAGTATCCTTGCTTTTGGCACCAAGTCCCTGACAGGAGGCAGCAGGTCAGGGGACCTTTGGCTGCTCAGAGCCCCCCCGGTCCCAGCAGGATGGGTGCCAGCACCCCAGTCCCCTGCACCCCCTGCCCTGCTCCTCAAGGATGAAGCCCAGGGAGGTGCAAGCATGGAGAAATAATGGCATTATTGCACCTCTCCTCCCCACTCTGTCATGTACCATTCATTTTAATTAACGCAGCACGTTCACACTGTGACAGAAGTATTAATGAAGGTTAGGAGGTTATTGAGAAACAGTGTCGTCTTCCTACATCTTGTCACTTCGAGTGCTGTCCCCGAACCCAAATCCCTCTCCTTCCCCTGCTTGTTCCTCTCTCCATCCTCTGGCTCTTGCTGGGAGCCTGCGGCCACGGGCAGGAGCTGGGGGCTGAGCCTGCTCCCCCTCGGCCCCATGCAGCCCCTCACCATGAGAAGTACCTACAAATGCGTGTTTTAATTAGGATAATTAAATGAGTTGCACTGATTTTGCAGAGCGGGTCCCTGTTGCACACACAATGCAGCTCTTCGTGGTGGCTCATACAACACCCTGCAACACTTGGCTGCAGGCACTGATGCTGCTGGAGGTTGTCATTAAGTCTCATTAATTGCAAAGATACCCAGTGCTTTCCATTGGGCACCTTTTTATTAGGGACTGCCATGGTGGTCCAGTGCAGCATGGGCAAAGTCAGGGAACTGTGCAATGGCTCAGCCTGGGTTTGAAGGCAAAATGCAAAGAAATAGATAGAAAGAGCAAAGCAGCCACCCTTCCTCCCAGCAAATATTCCTGAAATCAGCACGTTTCCACAGAGAACCTTGTCTTTTTCTGAGCATGATGGAAAACCCTCAGCGATGGGGGACAGGGCCATGAGGGGCTTTCAGTGCCGGCTGCCCGAAGGTCAATTAACCCATGATTTGGATTTCTCCTCCAGCAGCGGTTAATGCTCTGCCAGTGTTTTACCACCACATCCAGATCCGTAATTACAGTGACTGCACAGATCAATTAGCAGCCGCTTAAAGCCATTAGCAGCCTGGGCCCATGTAGCCTGTAGCTCATGGCCAGCAGCCCTGTGCATGGTGAAACAGCATTGGGAGGGACCCATCCTCCTGGTACCTGCAATGGGTAGCCCCTCATTTATTCTAAATTTAAATTTTAATATTGTTTTCCTCATTAAACATCAGTAAAAATCTAGCGATGTCCTTAGCAGGAATGCTGGGCATCCCCAGGGTCTAGGGTCAAAGACTTCAGTGCGGATTCTCTGATGTCTGATAAAATCAGTCTCTGCCCACTAAGATGCGCAAAGGCGAGGAGGACGGATTTGCACTGGGATTGCACGAACCTGCTTTTTTCCTTTCTTCCAATTTGCACTTTGTCTGGCTGTGAATGTTTCATTTTGCTGGGATTTTGGCATCACCTCGTGGGACTGGCCAAAAGGTGACACTTCTGCTTTGTGATGGGCTGTTGGGTTGGAAATTTGTCCTTGTTCAGCATTGGAAGAAACCCAAAGCCCCCGACGGTCTGGGACTGTCTTGAAACATCCATTTTCAGAGGGAAAAGCAAAAACCTTTCCTGGGGTCTCCTCCAGGGGGATGAGGGAACTAGGGTGAGAAGTGGAGGAGGTATGTGAACAAACACATTTTCATATCTGAAAGGGAAGACAAATATTTTCTCTGTGCCTCAGTTTCTTTGTTGGAAATGTAAGTATTGCCTCTACCCGCCCTTGTAACCTGCAGGGCTCCGAGTCACGCAGATTCAGAGCTCTGTGTTTTCAGTTAAATGGTTTATCAACAGCGGGACAACCGGGACCCAGCCAGCTCTGGTGGGGTGGCTCAGGTTAAAGGATGGAGATGAAGCTCCAGGCTTTTCATAAAGTTATCCTGACATATTGGTGAGCACAAGCACCCCAAATACAAGGTTTCCATTCCAAGTATAAGTATATTTCCATTCACTTTTTGTCTTATACCAAAAGAGGACAGCGAAAAACATCCAAAATATTCCCCAAAGACGTTATCTCTTTCAAGGTTTCCCCAAAAAGTGCAGGTTTAAAAAGTCCTGGGAGAAGTTAGAGGCTGTTAACCAAATCTTGTAATATTCAACCTCTCACATGCAGGGACTTTCTTCCTCTTTTCCTTCCTTTGATGAGAGGATTTACCAGGTTTAACGGTGGCATGTCGCGACCTGCCTGGCCCCATGTCCAGGGTGTCCTGGCTGTCCCTGGGCAGAGCCCCGCATCCCCAGCAGGGAGGACCCCTCTGCATTTTAAAAATGTAAATAGCTGGGAAGATGATTTTTTTCCTTTTTCTCATCATTTTATAATGATAGCAAAAAAAAAAGAATAAACTGCTGTGAAAACAGCATTGTTTTCAATAGGGCAGAGCAACCTCGTATGCTGGAGATGCTGTTGGGGCTGTGCTGGTCCGTGGGAAGTCGGGGGGTCCATCGGGCAATGTGGGGGTCCCTGGGAGAAGCTGGGGGGGGCTGGTTTCCCAAATCATAAATCATGCATGTAAAAAGTCACTCGGGGCACTCTCTAAACCAGCATGCAGCAACTGTAAATATGTCTAATCTAAAGGATTATTTTCTCTTTAGGAAGTGGATTGCTCTGTGTGTGACATTTCTAGATTGCGTACGTGGGGTTTTATAGGCATGTGTGCCCTTGTATCTGCTCATGGTTAGTCTATAATGCAAAAACATGTGGGCTGTTGTGTACTTTTCCGTGTATTCCTGTTATATAGGATACAAAAATAACTTGAGGGTTAAAAAAAATAATAATCTCGAGGATGGTATTGTTCATGCTGGATAAAATCCTGTGAACAAAGCAATTGGCATCATTTCACTTGCAAATTGAGCAGCGAAGCAAAATACCATTTATGAAACTGTAATTTATTCTTGGAAAATCAAGCACTTACTTACTTACAATGTTGGCTTGTCGCAGGTTAAGTTACAGAAAAGGGAAAAAATAGGTTAATGATGAACGTGACAACATTTCAGGGTAAATCATCACAGTGAAAGCCTTTGAAAAGCTTGTATGCTCTCTGCACAAACTGGCTATTTTTTTTCTCTAGAGAAAATTAAACCAGCAATTGCTTTGAGGCTCAGCAATGCCAGCTGCAGCCAAGCAAGCAGTAGCAAGGTCTGGGGAGGTGCCTGCACACCTTTGCCCCTGTCCTGCTGCATCCTGTGCTGGGGAGCCCTCGCTGCCTTCAGAAGCCAAAAAGCGAAGTCTGGCTCATTACTTTTTTCCCCTGCAATTAGTGTGTCCCTTAATGATCCTCTTCCCTGCAGGTGTGCGTATTATATTTTTATATTTTGGTCCTGTGCAACTAAAACCAGGGAACGTGGACAAGCAAAGTCACCCCTCTGGTGAGGACGTCACTGGTGCCACCATTGGGGCATCAAACCCCACCATCAGCTCCTCCAAAGGGACCACAGGAGATGCTCCATGGCCTGGTTCCTTGAAGAAGGTCTCCCAAGGTCTCCTTTCTGCCCTGGATTTTACTCCCCATCCCTCTTAGCCCTTTTTCTTCTGACCAGGAGACCACTCCCCACCACACGGGCACCCCTTGAGAGCTGGTAGACACCGTGGGGTTGTTCCAACAGGGATGGGAAAAAATTTAATATAATTTGCACAAGACGAGGACAGAGCTTGTCAAAAAGTAAGTCAATAGGTGAGCAGGAAGTCTGGCCTCGTCTCCCGGCATGGGAGAGTTTCTGGAACACTTAGAGCAGTAAATCCCAGTTTGGGATCACACTCTGGACACACATCCAAAGTTCCCTTTATTAAGGGAAATACAGAAAACAATCTCAGCAATTTCTGCACCACCATCTTGTAAGGTCTCACCCCAAGCACCGGATCCTGCCTCTGCCTTGGGAACGGGGTCTTGGCAAGGAGGGAGGAAATTCCTGATCTTCCAAACAAACTTTCAGATAAAGAAATTAGTTAAATGGCTTCAAATGTATTATTGCCTGTGGTGACCGTGTTGTGGCCGGTACCCGACACCTAGCAGAGGGATGGGGGCTGTCTCGAGGGCTGTCTTAAGGAGCGTTTGGGACTCATGGGGTGATACGGGGCTGGGAGAGCACCCGTCGTCCCTGGGGGAGGATGGGGTCAGACAGGTGGTGGTGGGCTGGAGGGCACCCTCCATGGCGAGCCATGCTGGTGCCCCCCCCCCCCCCCCAGCACGGTGCTTTCAGACCCATCCTCAGAGAGACAACCCTTTGTGATGGGTGGGCAGCTGTGATGAGTTTGCAAGTGCTCAGGCA
Source organism: Harpia harpyja (assembly GCF_026419915.1). Lineage (NCBI taxonomy): Eukaryota > Metazoa > Chordata > Aves > Accipitriformes > Accipitridae > Harpia > Harpia harpyja. The sequence goes on along the minus strand of NC_068953.1, from coordinate 18,698,593 downwards.
GGCGAGGGGACCGGGGCCGAATCCCAGCAGCCCCATTCCTTTCCTCCAGTGCTTCAAACGCCCCAGGTAAGCCCCTAGATGAGGGTTTCATGCACTTAAGATTTAATTCTGCCTTTTATGCTTTGGGTAGGCAGATATCATCAAATGCAGCGGGGCAGCATGAGCAGAAGTGTGCTTTCTGCACGCTGTTAAATCACAATCCCCACAACAAGCTATTTGGGGCAGGAGTGGGTATTTCCGTAATACAGGCCAAGGCATCGCTCGTCTCCCCACGGCGCTCGCTGAAGGTGGTGGTAAAACAGAGTTCGCGACCCGAGGCGCTATTGCCGGCTGTAATAGTGTGTCACGTATTAAGGGAGCATGTCTGAAACCACATTATATTATTAAAATTCATAGGAGTGATTTATAGGGGTTTTTAAAAACAGCAGCTTGCCAATATAAATTGGCTTAGGAAAGTCAACTGTAATCCACCCAGGTCCAAATAATGACATTTCCTCCAATACATCCAAAAAGCTGAAAAGCAGAAAATAATATCCAGGCTCCAGAGATAAGGCGAACACCCAAGGGAAAGAGGACTCTGAAATATTCATGCAGTCATAGATTGGATGGTGGAAATGGCTGTTCCCAGCGGCTGTGTTTAGGGACTGATGAATTTAGTTACTGTACCTTTATATTTATCGCTCAATAAACAAGACAAGTTCCTTTACAATGCCGAGCAAGACTAATTTAGCTATTTTAGCGCTAAGGAGATGGCTTTCTGGGCAAGACAAGGGTTTGATAGTTTTGTATGAAATTAGGTGACTTTTAATTTAGCCAAGGCAGGGAGTCTTGGTGGGCTCTGATGGAGCTGTGAATAATGGGGCTGGAGACCCAGATTTGAGAATTAACCCCCCTGAATCAGATCTGCAGTGGGTCAGGGTACCTAGCCCCCGTTTTTGGGCGACCCCGCACTGAGAGTGAGCGCAGCCTTTCAGGGCTGCCTGAACCCGCTGATGAAGATGTTCCAGCACTTGATTTTTAAAGATTATTTTTCGAGGCAGAGGCTGTCGCTATAAAGGTTTTACAGCAGCCGTGCTGGAATTAAGCATGGCTTCGTAAAAGTGTCAGTAAATGAAACGGTGATGCCCGAGTGGTATTAGTGCTAAAATGACCTTTTGGATAGTTAGGGCTTTATGGGATATTATAAATTCTCCCTGTGTTGGCAGGGTTATAACTAGGACATTAGCGGTAACATCTTCTACGGCAATACTCGAGGCAGGAACCCGGCGTTCGGAGCCAAAAATACCCAACTCAATTTTTTTTAGTATTTCTGGAGCTGAAGAGTTGATATGAGATGTTTGCAGCAGAATTTTGAATGTGCACTTTCAAAAGGAGATTTCTTTTATTAAAGATGAGTCTTGAACACTGAGGTAGGGTTTTTTTTTTTTGAGACTACTGCTATTTCCAACAGCCAAAAATCAAAGCGATTTAAACATATTGCTTGGGGTTTTCTATCTCCTTAGTTTCTAAGACTTTAGATTAATATTGTCAAGCCTTTTTTTTTATTGCCGTGAAGGCAGGGAAAGTCCTTCTTTAATGAAAGCCACGAGCTTTATACAATACCTTGATTCCTCAGCTGCTATCTGAAGCACCATATTCCACTGAACTTACATGAAAATCCCCCGAGTGAGCCAACTCTGATCTTTTTTTCACCTCTTGCATTGCCTCTGGGAAATAAAATCAGTTTTTATGCTTGTATTTATTATGAAGTATATATTTAGACAGTCCATGCTGCAATTTAGGAGTTTTGAGAGCTTTGGGGAGTTGTTTGAAGCAACTCTTCACTTACCCACTTATTGAAACCCTCTTTAGAAAGTGCTGCTGGGCTCAGTCTCACTCATTTATTCCCCACAGCCCTTCACTTTGACTGTCCTTTGGCATCGAGAGCAGCAGCAGGAGGAGAGGACGGGGCTGTTCCTCCGGCCAACTCATCAATAAATGGTGTTTTCCCAAAGCAACCTGTCCTGGGGCTGCTGGGATTGGGTTTTGCTTTGCCACAAACACCAGGGAGACGCTGGCTCCTCCAGAGGAGTCCCATGCACCGGTCCTTGCTTGCAAGGCAGTTAATTACTTTCGGCAGCAGCTAATTGCCTCTGCATCCCCCACACAGCATCAAATCCCTCTGTGTGCTTAGGCGAGCTTTTAGGGGAGCACTGAAACCATTTCTGTTGCTGTTAAGATGCGCAAAACATCAACTGCATCAGCTTCTATCATCCCTTGGGATGCACGGTTTGCTTGAGCATTGGGTGTTTAGGTTTTATTGCAGGGTACATGCTGGCTTTCGTTAAAAGCCCATCACCAGGAGCGCACTGGGGACTCGCCTCATGGCTCAGGATGCCAGTGGTGTGGGTAGAGACATGGCAAACTCATTGCCTGCTAAAAGAAGGGCTTGTCTGCAGCTCATGTCACTTCTGGAGTGGCTGGTGGCTGCAGCCGCCCTTGTCCTGGGAGGGACTTTCTGGCTGTGGATGGTGCAAGTGAAGCGAGAAAAAAACTAAAAGGACCTGGAGAAGGCCAAAGGCATTGCAATATTTCAGTTTTGGTGGTGAATTGATGCTCGTGGTCAGCTGGGCAGCCAGGTCCTGCAGCTTGGGCTGCATGGAGGGGCATCATCTCCAGCTCCCTTCCCTGCCGCTGTGCAGGTAGAGCCTGAAAACATGGCTGAAACAGTTCAAAAATACAGCATATCATAACCGGGTTGGATTTCTGGCTGGTGTGAGTTGGCCAGGCTCCTTCAGTCCCTGCAGGGTTGTGTCTGTATCCTCCTCGGGATCAATTGAGCCCCCCCAAAATCACTATTAGCCCTGTACCAGCCATCTCTTCAGGTGGAATAAAGAAAACAGACCTAGTGCTGAACCAGCATCAACACCGTCCTTTCTCTGTGCAGTGCTGCAGCACATGGGACACTTGCAAGAGGGTGGCCCATGGTTCACAGCCCCCGTTTTGGGGCAAGGATACACCTTCTTCATCAGTCCCATGGATGCTGCTGTGTCACTAGGCTTTGGGCTTCATACCCAGCTCATCAGTACCTTGCAGAGATGCCAATGTTGGGTTTAATGACTCTGCCTGAGATTCCGAGGCTTGTGCCCGCCGCTCGGCTTTGCCCGCTCCTGGGGATGCCCCTTCCCACCTCAGCCATTGCAGACCAGTTTGCAGCTGGGCTGGAAAAGGCCGGAGCATGGTTTTAATCGGGGTTTCTGCAAAGAGCCACCAAGTAAAGTGATGCTCTATTAGTGCCCAAGGCAGTGGGAAAAGCAGATGGCAGCAATAGCTGAGCAAAAGCCAAGATTAATTGGAAATTAATTCGCACCTCCAAGCACAAGGTGTCATACCGTGACTCTGGAAGTCTTCATCTCAACCTCCTCCCCAGCTGCCAAAGAGCCTTCGGCAGCCCCGACGCTTCAGTGTGCCTCTGCTGATGGCTTAGCCTGAAGTTTATGAGCAAAGAAGCAAAAAAAACCCCTCTTCAGCCCTTAAAAACTGCATTTTGGAAGCTGCTCTTTGAGAGGAGCTAAATTCACCAGTCCTCTGCATGAAGTGGCAGTGCCCTGAGCCGCTCTGCACAATCCCCACGCTGCAGCCATGCATGTACTGCAGCACAAAGAAAGCACCACTCTGGCTGAACCACTCGAGCTCTTTTATTCTAGCTTTATTTTTCTTGTACAAGTAGCCACAGGCTAAAATCTAAACAGAGCAAACTACAAAAAAACTGGGTTTTATTTTATAATTTTTTTTTTTTTTATACAGAGCTAACAATTGTAGGATCAGTGGGATTTCAAATATCAAGACAGTTCAAAGTAAGAAAGGTAGAAAATAAACAGTAGAAAAGTGCTTTGCAATTTGGGTTTTTAATATTACTCTTACCAGTTGATTCCCGAAGAGGACTGGGACAAAGGTTTAGCATCGTCTTTATTATTACTTTATTACAAACGTAAAGATATTGCAAGTTTAAATGATGGAAATAGGATCAAAGTAAAAATCCCTCTTTGCCTTGTAAGTAAGACCCTGATCCAAAGCCCCATGAAATCAGGCTTTTTCCCAACTCGCTGGGCTTTGCACCAGCCCCGTCCCTTCTTGTTACCCGATGCTGAAGCTCAGACTCCGCTTTCGGAAACCTGGATCTGTTTCACTGATTTCCAGCATCACGGTGGGTTTCAGTGCCGTGGCCCCGCACCAGCAGCGTTTTCGGCTGGGGATGCTGGTGCTTCCCACGTAACCATCTCCCTGCCCGCAGCTCCAGCCCAAGCACCTTTCCTTTCCTTTCCTTTCCTTTCCTTTCCCTTTTTTTAATTTGGTGGGTAAGGGAAATAAATGATCAGGCATCAAGTTGCTAGATAGGATCTTTAATCTGCCTTCAGTGGTGCAGCATGGGGAGGGATAGATTTCCAAATACTGTTTGCACAGATGAAGTAACTAAGTAGCTCCCCGTGCACCGCTGCTGTTTGTTTTCATAAGCTTTTAATTTCCTTTTTTTTAACTGATCTTCCCAGACTTAAGTGCTGTCAGTCAGCTCGGAGAGGGCTCAGACACTGCACTGACACCCCCCCCCAAAATGCCGTGGGATGGTTATCCCAGAGAAACACCCCCATGGGCAGCAAAAACCTTCCCTTCACCGTCCAGAAGCAACAAAGCTTTGTAGCTTCTCTCCTCTTCTATTGGCAACTTAAAACATACAGTCCCTTAGTATAATTTTGGGTGGAAGGTTTAAAATTCCCAAACTGGTCCAGCACTTAAATATATCAGCTTCTTTACAAAACAAGGAAGAAGAAAGATACGGTAGACAAATAAATACCTGAATCCAACAGCGTGAAAATACCCTGTCACAGCATAAAACTATTCCCTGTTCAACTAAAGACAATGTGGATACTATCCCTGAGGTAGCAGCCATCTCTGGTAAACTTGAGAGCTCCAAGAATAGGTTGTGCCCATTATGGGTTACTAAAAAAAAAAAAAAAATTAAAAAAAAAATCAGCTTTTGGGTACTTTATTCCTTGCTGTAATTTCACCTCACCACAGCCAGAAAAGCAAGAGGTTTTTGGGATCTGCCCAGAAAAGGCAGCGAGTTGAATTAGTGGAATCATTTGCTTGGAAAAATACTAAAGGATGAGATTCCTGCCCCAAACACAGGTGCTTGCCAGTGGCTTGCACCAGATCCAACACCTGCCCGTTATCCAGCAGTTTTATCTCCAGAAGAAAACTCTCTAATTCCTCCCATCAAGAAAAGGGCGGGAAATAAAAGAAGAAAGAAATTTGGCGTGCTGTTGCTTAAATGTTTGAGGTGTATAAATGAATTATCAGGACAAAAGGAGCACCTGCCTTTAGCTGATCTCTGGCGGGCAGGCGAGGACGGGTGCAAGGCACCGGTAACAACCCCTGGGACAGTCCGGCTGGTTCAGCCCTCTGGTCCAGGTAGATAAAACGATGCCCAGACCCCTTTGTTATGGCATAGCCCCATATCCGCACACCTTGTCCCACTTCTGGCCCCAGTTGGTGGTTTTGGTGGCCAGTGGGTTTGTACTGTGGACGCAGCAGAGCTTCGCCTCAAGGCTCAGGAGGACTCACCCCTCCTGGGACGCTGCCACAACGGCTGCCAGTGGCACAGGGACACGCTCCCAGAGCAGCAATGCTCCTGTTCAAGCAACAGCCAGGCCCAAGCCTGAAGGTGATTCCTTTGAAGAAGCCTCTGATTCCATGAAAACAGGTATGTCCGCACAGAATACCTGGGAGGAGCATTTTGACACCTGTAAAAATGAATCCAAACCACCAGCAGCACATGGGGACCTGCAGTCCTACGTCTACCCAAGTACAAAGTGTCTACCCAAGTACAACAACTTCTCTACCCAAGCAGAACTGCGGCCCAAGCACAGAATAAAAATCCAGTGGTTTCCTTCAAGCACAGGGCAGCAGTTTGGATGAACCAAGGACAGACTTGAAGCTGTGCCCCACGCTGAAACCAAACACAAGCTCTTTTTTTTGTTCTTTTTTCCTTCTTGTTTTACAGATTAAAGGCCAGACATACTCCAGGTGGTGTTTTCCCAAGTTTTGGTCGGCACAGCCTTGCCTCCAGCCTGGCTCAAGCATCGATGAATGGCAGGAGGGGCTGTTACTTGTTGCTTCTCCAGCTAAGTGGCAGCTAGAGGTACTCCACAGCACAAAGCCAGAATGTGCCATTTCAAGTTCGTTTTGCCCAGTTTTGTGGACTTGGGAGGCTTGGGTAACTCAGGGAAGACCATATCCTCCTGCTGGATCTCCAGACTTAGGAGGCTGACATGCCACAACCATCTACATTAGGTCCCAACAGTACAGATTGACAAGAGCAGAAAAGAAACCCCAAAAAAGAGGAAAAGCTAAACATCTAAAAAATAGTCTTTAAAGATTTACATCCATCTTCAACTGTCTCAAACCAACGCATAGTCTGCATTGGTTTAAGCCATCACATTTCTGCATAATTAAAAAAAAAAAGGAAAAGCTCTATTCTTGACATACTATTGTATTTCAACTAGTCAAATGGCACAGCATTTCCCTTTAATAAAAGGAAGTAGTGACAAATACTTGTTACTATTACAATATCACAATAATATGATATTAAATTAATAGCATGTTCACAGCTCCAGGAAGTCTGAGCTGAAAGCTAGTCTAAATTCTGTGTTCACTTTGGCAACAGTACTTATTCAATGTGAACGTCAGCGTTACACACACAAAAAAACCACAATAAAAAGAAAAGCTGGGCTGGAACAGGAGCAGGATGGCAGGAGGAGATTGGGATTTCTTTGATATGAGGTTATAACGCGAGCCGTTTGCCATCTCCTCCTCCCTCCTGCCCTTTCCAAGCCCCGGCATCCTCCGACTCCCACGATGGGCTGGGCTGTGCTACCAGTCTTGCATGGTGCCACCAGCGCTGTCCCCCCACAGTCCCTTCCCAGGCTGTCTCCAGGTCCAGCATCGTGCCGGAGGGAGCATCGCCCCACGGTAGGTTTGAGCAGGAATTGGTCTGATGGCCCATTTAGCCTCTTTGGTGGAGTGGGGAGAGGCTATTTGGGGGTTTAATATGTAAGGTTAACCCTTCGCATTTTTTCTGTCCTGCAAGATGTCTACAGGAGGAGGAATTTTAATGGGAGAGGGCTACGAACACCAAGCCTCAAGAGCTCCTCGCTCTTGAGGTCAATGCCATTACATCTGCTTGGGCCAAGCTAGATGATTTGATCTGGAAGGACAGAGTCCTGCTCACAGCTAACCCAGCCCAGCACCACGACAGAGCACAGGGGAAGAGATATTTGCCTTATCGTCCTGTATATTGTGTTATTTACACAATTATCGGTAGCATCCCATTGCCAAATGGGAAGGTGATAGGGGATGTTTCTGACAGAAGGGACTCTCCCACTGGTACCACTTAAAAAAATAAAATTATTACATTTTAAACTTAAACTCATTTCCTTTCCTGATTCCTTTCACTTGTCCTTGCAAATACGGTGATGTTTGATTTACCACCACCTATACAAAGAGTTCAAACCTTCACATTCACCCAGTTTTAAGCAATTCACGTGGCGGGAAAAAGGGCTGCCCTCCAGCACCGGCTGGCCAACGTCCCTGTCCCCCATGCATGCCCCCATCTCACCTCACGGATGATGCCGCTCACACACTGACTCACAAGGCTGCGCCATGCCAGGACAATCCAAAAAACCATGGTGGCAGGTTGGTGGTTGGTCCCTGGAGGGGGGGGGTCATGCACAAACCCTCTCTTTGGTGTCGGGAGCTTCTCTGCCCACCCTGGGCATGGGGAAGGGGCAGCTGCCGGCAGCCCCCAGCATCCTCCGGCGTGGGGCCCCGCTCTGCATCACTGCCTAGGAGCCCTCCTCGCCTCGTCCCTCCCAGGGAAGTGAGCCCATTTTGGCTCAGCTCATCCTTTGGACGATCTCCTGCTAGCTGGAAATACGCTGGAGCTGGGAGCAGCTCAGTAATATCTCGAGGGGTTTTGGAAGTGCTGTATCAGAGTTGCCTTGTAGGCGCTCCTGACGGCAGGGTGGGCTTTGAAAGGACAAGACAGTGACGTCCAGGTTCCCACCCCCCAGGGGTGTGCTATGCGTCTCGTGCTGGCACATGCCATGAATCATCCTGCTGGGAATCAGCTTTGGGGAGCAGCATGCTGATGGGGCAGGAAGGTGCCCTAGCCCCAGCACTGGCATCCAAGCACCCTGCACGCCCCGTTCCATCCCAACTACAACCAGGATGGACCGAGGCAGCCACCACCAGTGCCCAAATCAGCCCTGCAAGAGCAACAGTGCTGGCGAAGCACAGGGCATTGAGCCGCGTGTCTGTGATGGCCCCAACAATCTTTAAAGTAAAAAAAACCCCACGATACAAATCTCCGCCACGCAAAATCACACCAGAGCCCCACTACATGCCTAAAAGTAAAGCTCATAACACTAGTGAAGCATCTTGGTTTGTGCAGGGCTGGGTGGGAGAGGCAGGAATTGGGCGAGAGGACACACACACACACACACACACAAGTTTCTATCACGCTTGAGGTAGAACATTGCTTTCAAAGGTTTGGAAGTGCTTTACAGGGGAACGACAATAACAAAACCACCAAGGTGGCAGGTACAGAGCGTGACTGCTGAGGTAGGACCAAGCTTGTACTGACCAAGTGCTATGTTACTTGTTTTTTGATCGTGAAGGAAGACACAGGTATTTCTGCTTCCCAGAAGACATTCATTCCGGTTGAGGTAGGTTCTGAGTTCACTCGGGTTGTCTGTCCAAGTCTTTCAGTAGCCCTCAGGCAGGCATCCTTTGACACACACATTCTTTTTTTTTTTCTTTTTTTCATATTATTTAGAGTCAATCAGCAAAAAAAGTATCCTGAGAAATAGCAAAAGTGTACAAAATCTTCAAATCCACGGAGAGACAGCCTTCCCGGGCCTCGATTTTTGGAGTCAAGTTAGAAGGATTTCTCCACATCCAGTCTTCTGGAAATAAAAAATAGATCCAAAAAGTAGTCCTAAAGCTGCTGATCAGGAAAAAGTCTGGGATGCCAAGAGGAGGCTCCACCGTATCCCCAGTCTGTCAGAGACAGGAGAGTTTGCCAAACTCTGCCAAGGAGTCTTTAACTTAGCAGCTGCAGGGAAAATTCATCGTGACCGATCTCAATAAAGCCATCGTCGGAAGAAACACACCGAGATGCCTGAGAGAGGTCAGAAAGATAAACTTCACAGAGTTTCCAAAAGGCTGTATACATATATATATATATTTATATATATATATAAAAATAAAGCAAAACAAAAAAATAACAATCAGACCGTAGAAATCTTCAATTGACCTGAGATTGACGACTCGCTGTAAAGACATCACCAGCCGTGGGTTTGGTTTCTGGTAACTCCTACAAGAGGCTTTGAGTCTTGGCAGTTTTATCCTTCATTGGCGGGACCATGGTCGGGAGCCAGAGCAGAGGGGCTGCCACCGCAGGGGCTTTTTGGGAGGGGGTCTGGCTGCTCCTTGATGATGCTGAACTCATCCAGAGGGAGTGTGGATATCTGGGTGTTGTCGTGGGTGGCCGGTGGCCTATGTGCCGACTGGAGAGAGAGAAGGGGACATTGCAGTGACAGTGACAGGTCACTGATGCTCTTAGTCATGCAGCCGCGTCTGCATTTTCCAGGTGTGCTCCCATCCTGCCGGACTTACCATTATTCCCTTATCCTGCTGCTCCTGGGATGGGGATGCTGGGAATAACCTCTCCAGCTCGTTCATATCCAGCTGCTTTCCATTCAAGTCCCGGTCATCCCTGTCCCTGCGAGTGGCCCCGTTCAGGACGAGGCCTGTGGCACTCCGCTGGCTCCTGGGGATCTGCGGGGTTGACAGCTGCTCCTGCACGTTTTTGCACATCAGCAGCCTGAAGAATAAAGAGACGGAGCCTGAGGGTGAGCAAAGCTGGTGCCTTCCCCCCCTTCCTTCCCCCAAGCCTGAGTCTGCCTTATCCCTGTCCTACGTTCCTTCACTCCTTAAATCCCTCCTATAAAGTCACATCTCTTCCCCTCGCCATGAAAGGGCTTTTGCTTTACAGGCAGGGTCAAGGCTTGCCAGAGCAGAAATAGCAATGGTCCTGGGAAGTACCAGGTCCCTCAATGGGGACCGGAGCTGATGGGGTGTATTCGGAGAAGCCTGCTGGGTCTGCGTGCCTGGGAGGGAGGCAGGAGCCATGCTGCAAACAGCACCCGGTGTTCACGGGAGCCAGGTTGCGCAATCGCACGCCGCGGGCTGTGCATCCTGAGATGTGCATGGGAAACAGCCCATCATCGCATTGGGGTTGTGAGACCCTCATGGGGATACCCACACGGCGTTAGGGACCATCGCCCCTCATGAGCAGCGGCGCGAGCAACCCCTACCTTCCTCTGTACCCAAACATGAGGAAGAGAACGCAGAATATGATGCACGTGACACCGATGTGGATCCCAATGATGATGCCTGTCGTGGAGGTTTTATTGTTCTGCTCGTCCTTCATGCAGTCGCAAGGGGGATTCAGCACTGCCAGAAGAAGGGGGGAGAGGGGGGTCAGCGGTGCTGGTTTCCTATTGCTCCTCCAGCTTTTGGGGAGCCCAGAGCAAAAGTCAGAGCCTGGGTGGTGCTGGGAGCTGTGTAGGGGGAAGAGGAGGGCAGGGTGGGGGCTCACTGCCTGCAAAAGCTGCTCCCTGTACCGCAGGAAGGCAGTCACAGCAAACATAGGACTGGAAAGCCCGTAGAGAGCCAGCCCCATTACCCGGGCTGCTGTTATTAGTCACAGTTAACGAATGAAAAAGGCTCTGATGTTAATTTTTTGCAAAACCCTGTGTCCGAGGTGGGAGGTGAGAGGCAGCCACTACGCCAGAGCAGGCTGATACCTGATGGAGAGCACTGAGTAGGCAGATAACGACGAGATTAGTATTTACTCCAACACAGACAGAGGAGTAATAACTATCTCTTGAAGATATTCCCACTGGAAGGCTTAAAAGGCTTCCAAGAGCAGCAGGATGTTTTTTACACGTAGATGAATATGAAAGGTGTGATCACTTAGCGATTCCCTCTAGAGATTTCCCCTTTTCTGCCACATACTGCAGTGCTCATGCTCTGCAGCTCTTCTCCTTTCCAAAGCCATGTGTCCTCCCTTCCTGGCACCAGTGAAGGTCAAAATATCCAGGAGAGCTGCAGGAGAGCGGAGATGCTTGGTGCACCACATCTCACCCGAGGATGGCAGCTCTTAGCTTATGCATGGGGGTTTGTTCACATTCATGGCCTTACCTCTGGCTTGAGCTTAGGCGCCAAAACTGGCAATTATGGGAACATTTGGTTTGTCTTCTCCCCCTTAGTAAAAAAAAAGTCACCGGGCTGGACTGGCCAATGGGGGTGGTGAAGCCACATGGCAGAGAAGCCACCCCTACCAGCACCAGGTGGTCCCGGCCCCGCAGAGCTTTGCTTCATCACTATTTGTGATGCTGAAAGTAAATGAGTAGCTGAAGGTGAGATGGGGGGAAGAGCCGTGGGTGTCTGGGGGAGGTGTCTGGCCTTGCCACCTTCCTGCAAAGCAGTTTTCAAAAACCACTAGCGAGACTGATGTCCCATCTCACCTGTCCTCTCCACAGTTTCCCTCAAGGACACGAAGCGGACAGTTGAATTTCCATCCCCGTGCTGGTTATAGGCGAGGAGCTTGACTTCATACACCACTGACGCATCTGTTTCGGAGGAGACACAAGAAGGGCATTTCAGGTTTAATCATTAGCATTATCTCCCCAAGTGATGCTTATTTAGGAAACGGACATCTTACCAAATACACACAAGTTGCTGCAAACATGTACCTGTTACTGGGAAAGCACCCCAAAAACCTGGGGGAGAGCTGCAGCATCTCTCATTTAGTGGCTGTGCAACACATCTGAGCTCTCTCCTGCTAATCATGACAGACCCTCCCAGGGTCAGGAGGGGACATGGATCAAGCTGTCACCATACTCACCCAGGTGGGTGATGTTGTATGCTGTTACGTTGCTGGGCAGTAGCACTGGACCTGTGTACTGGGAGAGGTGGACCTTGCGGTAATACAGCTTGAAGCCTTCGTGCTGGCCCAGTTTGATGGAGGGCTCCCACATAGCCTGGACAGCGGTGCTGTTAATGACTTTAATAAAGAGTGATGGCATGGCTGGGACTGAAACAGAGAGAGAAAGACAGTGGGTTGCATGTGCTTTTTTAGTCTGCATGATGAGAAATTCCCCAGCAGCCTTTCCCTGTGGTCACTGCACCAAAGAATGTGCTAGATGAGATTGAGAAAAATCAGATCAGACCAGATCCTGGTTTAACAGCTTTGAACTTCTTCAGGGAGCTGCAGGAGTTTCCAAAGGTTTTCTCTGCTCGGTTCAGCAAGCAGAGGTTACTTTTACACTCTGGTTGCAATCTGATGCTCAGCCCTGTCAGGTCAGGGCAGGAATGCAGCGACTTCGGCAATGCATTCCCAAATTCCACTTTTTTGCCCTTGCCCTGAAGGTAGCAAGGACCTTTCAGAGTGATTAATCCCCCAGGGAGGAAGGAACAAGAAGGGATGGAGCTGGAGACATCCGTCTTAAAAGCGTGCTAGGTACCTGCACTGGCTTGCAGGGTGCACGGGAGCTTGCTCTCCCCATCGGCTTTAGGAGGGAGGTTTCTGATTCTGTGCTGGGGACTTAGGAGAGAACCGGGGCATCTTTATTAACAGCCCTAAGTACCTGAGCAGCCCGAGATCCCTGCACAGCTGTGGCTGGCTTGTTTTGGTAGGCAGGCACTTACCTGGCCTTAAGGGCGCGTGGGGGTTTAGCTGGGAAGATGTCCCTGCTGCTGCCTGGTGTCACCAAGGCCTGATTCAAAGTCCACCAGGACACCTTTTGCTCCAGTCAATGCCCCAAAACCCTGCCCTCGTTCTCAGGGTGTGCTGCAGCAGGGGGGTCACAGCCATTCCCTCCCCAGGTCCCCAAAAAGCAGCCCCGTCACCTTGGGCTGAGAGGCAAGGATTTGCAAACCAAAGCCAATTTTCTTGTGATGCAGATATCTGGGTTTTCCAAAGCTGGCTCTGCACCAAACCCTGCCCTGGAGCCCTGTGCAGTGCTGGGGCACACAGGACCACATTTCCCCCAAGCCTCTTCCTTCCCCTCTCCCTCCCTTTCTCATACACTGATCATACCAACGCAGAGATGTGTCTCAGCAGGACATTTCACTGATGATTTTTTTTCACCTCATTTCCACAAAACACCCCCAGGCCAAATGCTCCCATGAGTTCCCCAGCCTTTGGCACCATCCAGAAGGTGCAAAGCACCAGGCGCTGCAGGCTCTGCCCTGCCCAGGGCTCTGCTCCAGCACTGGGAGGGAGAAGGGTTTTCGGGCACTGCTGTACCAGGCAGCAAGCTCAGCTAAACCCTGCAGCAAAAGCACCAAGCAGAACAACAGCCCTGCTTCTCCAGCAGCCTCCAGGCTTTGAGGCAGAGCTATTTTTCCAATCCCACATGATTACAAGCTTAGAAGTTCCCAAATATAAGGATTTCTAGGCTTGCATTGGACCGATGCTGCTTTTTGTCTTCTTTTTCCCCAAAGGGTCTCTAAAGGATGAGCAGTGCAAACCCAGCCTTTGGCAGAGAGTTCAGCACAGCCGTTTAGTGAGCGATGGTGAGAAGTGGATGAAATGTGGCCATGTCAATCTAAGACTGACAAGAGCTAAAAAGGGCATTTCCCCAATTTAATAGTAAAAGGAAAACCGCACAGCACAACAGTTTGCCTTTTCCCAGGCACTGAGAGCTCAAGCTTTCCCATGAGATTTAGGAGAAGGGAGGACATCTCTCCTGGTGAGCAGGAGGGTCTGGGCAATGCTGTCTCTTCTCAAAGGGATGCCCTCCTTCATCCGGGTTGCAGGGTTGCAGGGGCTTTGCCTGATGCCCGCCAAACAAGCCTGGGGAGAGGAACAAGTCCCTCCTGACTGGTGAGCATCTCAGGATTCAGGAGGAAAGACTCAGAGAGCAGCTGTCCTGGGTCAGGTTAATGAGATCCCAACCTGCCTGAGTGCTGCCAATGGGAAAAAAATGGGTTGAAGTACATCGTCTCGCTAGGATTTATTCTGATACGCATTTCATTGATGGGAAGGTTGTGCTCAGCATTTTCTGGGTGCAAAACAGAGTAAATTCTATTTATACCAGAATGTACCATTCTTCCCAAGGCTGCATATTTTTGCAATCCAATTAAATACTCTTTTTTTCTAATACTCCCAATTCCCTTAAGGGCAAAATTAGGAAATTGTCTGGATCCCCCCTCTGAGAAGTTGGACTCTTGCTTAAAGCATCATTTTCCAAATCATGGGTGAAAACGCCACAGAAAGGGAAATCGCATTATCCCATGGACAAAGAAACACTGATGTGGGCCATCCTGATTTGCGAAGAGTTGGCTTTATTTTATGCTTGCAGAGCCTTACATTTAATAAAAACCACAAGAATATCTCTCCTTCAAAGTATGGAATATATAGTGTTTATTCAAACTTTGAGTATATATATGTATAATATTGATTATATGTATGCACTCGCAGAATGCATGTGGTGTTTATAATGTTATTACACAAATAAGTGTATACAGATGGAGTATATCTGTGTGTGTGTATAAATATATGTACACACACCAGTGTATAGGTGCTTCACAGAAGTATATATAAGACATAATATGGATCTACTGTAAGTGAGGCATCTCCCTCATGCTAAGGGCTGGGATACTTGTTTTCCTCTTCCGTGCTGTTTGGAATTTTCCCCAGGTCATTTCAACTTTCTTCTTGAAGGAGTCTTTAGCCGAAGATGACTAAAGGAACAGTCTTCATCCTAGAGAAATGTCAAAAAGTCCTGGAGAAAACCCTAAAAAGCATTAAAAGACAAGAACAAGGAGTGTGTGCTGCTTAATGAAGTGGAGAGAGTTTGAGATTTAAAATACCATGGCATTTGTGAAACGGTGTAAAGGAGAACGATAGCGAGGAGCCAGGAGGACCTTCCTAGTGAGGGAGGTTTATGGAGGACAAGGTTCACTTGCGTGGTTTCTCTACGGCATCTTCCCTTCTACTTTCGATCTAAAATTATCACTGGCACAAAGGAAGGAGCATCGCGCTTCTAGAAAGCATTGGAGGCTTCAGCCAAATGCACTCTCAGCATATTCCTAGCCCTGAAAAGCTGACCTCCCCAAGCCGAAAGCAGCCCTGCTCCTCAGTACTTTCACCATATTCCTACTCCAGACAACACCAGTATAACGTGGTCACTCAGGCCAGTCTCTGTCTGGCAGCATCTCTGGCTGGCCACTCTGACAAGCGCTGGCCCAGCTCTGCCGAGCCGTCCCTGGCTGCCAGATTCACCCACCATGTCCTTTCCACGCACGGCAGGACATGGCAGCGTGGTGACACGGAGGGCCCTGCCACCACAGGGCTTTGTGCACATCGCTGTGCACATCTCGCACGCGTTTCGCTGAGCTGGGATGGCAAAACTGAGACACGGCATGTCAGGGAAATGCCATCCCTTTCCAAGGCTGTTAGCACTCCGAGCCCGGGGGAGTCACAGCTCTCTGGTGCACCACGGGAAGGCATGGTGTGAAATGGTTTGGCTGTGAGAAGAGGCAAATCGGCAGTGAAACCTTAACTTGGTGTCAAAAGCCACTGGATTCTGGCTCTGACCCGCTTCCTCCTCTGTGGGCAGAAGGCAACAGGCACCCGAGTGAAGCAAAGCAAATAAACCAAGCCAGAACTGGGGCTTTTAAATCTCTTTTTTTTCTTCCTACAAGGCAAATGCAAGCTGGGGTTGAGTGATCTTAACCAGGCCAGCTTGTCCATCCTGAACATGGAGCTAAATGCTGGAGTTTGTTACAGAGGACAAGCCTTTTTTAAAGGATGGCAGAGCAGGACAGTGAGGCCTTGAAACGTCAGAGTGCCAGGAAATTTATGATCCCATTACCAGATACCTAACTATTTCTGTTGTGATTGAAGGTAATAATGACAAAAAGTCCTCTCTAGCTTGACCCAGACTTCTGCAGAAACACCAAGCTCTATGAAGCATGGCTGGCTTCTAGCTCCAGTAGCTGAACTCAGAGCATTGGGTCAAGGAGTTTCAAGTTTTGCCTTAGTCCATCCTTCTGCCTCTAAATTGGAAGGAAAAACAAACTCCAAGGGTGACCAATTCCCTGTGTAGTACCAAGGAAAATAAACTTGCTGGGTAACAACCCGGCAAGGCGAGGATTTATTGGTGGTGTTGCTTAAATGCTGTAGTAAACATCTGCAAGGGCTGAAAACGGAATGAGAACTGGATCCCCCACCTGGAAGTCAACACACTCTTTCATGTGATCCTAAATAACATCCTCACACCCAAGGCCCTCTCTGCTGCAAATTCATAATTACTGAGTGTTCATGAGAATGTTGAAATGCTCCTAAGAAATTAGGCTCCATATGTGAGACGAGCCAGGATTCAGAGGTGCTGGAGAGGTACATGAGTCTCTACAAAAACATTCCTAAAATGCTGGCTGACAGATCACACTGGGGCTGTGGTTTCTGTCTCGTGTCTGTGTGCAAGGATCCTGCATTAGAGCACCCACTTTCTTACTGAGGAAGCTAACTGGTGGCCACATCTGGGAGGCCAAGTCAGAGAAAAAGCCTTGGAGATTGCCCTAGCTTCCCACTGAAACAGAAGGCTGCTCCAAGGCAGGGATTTGTATGTCAGAACAGCTCAGCTCTAGTGTGATTTCTCCAGGGTAGAGCAGAAAAAAATCAAATTTAAAAAAGTGTGGCATCGATCAAGTAAGAGCTGCAAGTACCAGAGCTACTGGAGGATGCTGAGACGCTGCTTGAGCAGGAAATCTGCATTTAGCAAGCAGTTTAGGAAGAACCCAGAGCAGCTGCAATGCACAAGACCAGCCAGACTTGCACTCACCCCCTGCTACAACATCAGCTGTGAGAGGCAATGCCGCATTTAAGGCAATCCGTCGACCCCCATGTAACGATACAAGTGAATTTTACACAATATCCCAGAGTATGAGGAGGAGCAGGAACAAGGAGCATCAACACCACAGGCTATGTGCCAAAGCGCTCCGGAGTGGGTATCGGGGTGACCGGCACTGCTGCTACGCACAGCGGGTTTCAGCATCTGATGGTCCAAGCGCAAAGCGTTCCTTACCTTCTCCCAGCGTGCTCACCACTGTGACTTCTGAGGCTTTGCTGGCACCCCGGGAGGTGTATGCCTTTATATAAAAGCTATAGCTGGTCGAGGGCTCTAAATCAGTCACTAGCTGCTGAAAGGTGCTCTTGCTAACAGCCTCCTGATACTCCATCTCTACAGGATCTGAAGTGCAAAGAAAGAGAGAACAGAGCAGCGTTAGGCTTTGCAAGAGGTAGAGACTGAACAGATGTTGCAAGCAGTAATTTTGGTCCCTAAGGTGGATATATATCTGCCCACATCCTTTTCTGCTTACATTTCTGTGCACTTTGCCAGAGACCTAAGTGGGCAGCAAGATCTGAACATGCAGCTTCACCCTCCCCACCCTTTGGTATTTACATCAGCATTATTGCCTCATCTCTGTCTTTCAGAAACATGGAGATGATGGAGAACATGCGTGGCAGCACTGTCTACTGCCTGGGATTTTGGACCTGGTTTACCTAGTGGGCCGCGTTGCTGAATTATGTGAAGGCTGAGGATGCTTTGGGCAGTGGGTAGAGCACCGTACCTGCAGCTTTCCGAATGTGCAGCACGTAGCCGATGATCTCCTTGGTGTTCTGCAGAGGCTCTTCCCAAGACACCTGGATGGTGGTTGCAGAGACAGTCTCAGCCTTCACGCTCTGTGGAGGACCGGGCAGCCCATCTGCCCACAGGACCGTCAGGCGAGCGCTGGCTTGCGTGGAGCCGGCGCTGTTCTCGGCGATGCACTGGTAGATGGCTTCATCCGCCTGGTTGATCCCGTAGATGGAGAGAGTGCTGCATGAGAGGGACAAGCATCTCACTGAGCACTCTGCAGCAGACGTCCCTCCCCTCCAGCCATGCCATGGCCCCCACGCTGCCTCTGATGGCAGGGCATTCCACGTGCCTCTATTTCCACAGAAAGCTTCCAGGAAGCTGTGGGCTTTTCGGGAAGGAAAAGCCCAGGAGGTGGATGCACCATTCCCTAGATCCCGTGACTGGGCAGATTATCTCTGTCTCGACTTGCAGAGTCTGTGGTTCAAGTACAGCCAGGTGGGGACACAGGGTGGGATGGGGAACAGCAGGATCTGAAGCCCTGAATTCAGGAAGATCCCAGCCATGCTACAGAGATAGCTCTGTGGCAAGTGCATCCATACACCCAAACCAGCTTTAACTGGCTTAGTTCCAGTATACACCAGTGAGACCCATCCAGGCACCACACACAGTTGGTAAGCCAAATCTAATCAAGCACAGCCAGAAAGCCCTCTGGTGATGCTCTAATTGCATTATAGCACATTAGAGCAGTCTTAGGGTAACATTGGGATTAGCTGACTTATCCAGCAAGGTTACAGCCTCAGCTCCTGCTTCTGCATTTTCAGAAAGATGAGCACCACAAGCAAAAAGCCAAAGCTTACAAGCAAGTTGCAGGTTTTGTGTGCAAAACCTCTGAGTGTGTTTTTGATGCTGGTGCATCAAAGCTTGCTCTCCCAGGGCAGCAGCCAGAACACTTCTTCCAGTCAGCTCTCAGGGGCCTCCAAACCAGGCTTAGATGCTGTTTTCAGCCTCCAAGATAAAGACAGGCACTGGCTACCCTGATGGAAAACATTCCTAAATGAGGGGGGATAAGCCAGTGCTGCACCAGCTTCCCAAATGAGTGTGTTCCTGAGCATGGTGCCCATCTCTGCACCACCTCTGGGAGGGGTGTTTAGTGGCTTGGTGGACACAGGGACAACTAGAGTTCTTGTACATGTGGCACCTGAACTGAAGGCCCTTTCTGAGCTGCACGACTGTCCAGCAATGGTTGTGTACAACAGGAGCAAGTTCAGGGCCAGCCCAAGGGTTGCACTGCCCAATATCTTTAAAACAACGCCAGCAAATATTGACTCAGAAATCATTGTGCAACACATTAGATCTATCTTGCCATTCAGTGTGCAAAACAGCTTTTCTTAATGCCATTTGTTCACAAACAGGGACCCATTAGTGAAAGCCCCGCTCTCTCCAGGGCTTGCTCCCTTCCTCAAAAATCAAGTCTGGAACAACGTGATTCAATTTGTGTGAATAAAACACCGCTCACCACTGCCTCCCCTTCCATTTTAGAGCATCACCCATATGTACAGCACTCTGGATTAATCCCTCTTTGTGCATCTGTATTTCCAGTCCTGCCCAGTTAATTTGAACTGTAGTTTGCTTCTGGCTTGGCATGAATATTTGGGAGACCATGATGCCTCCAAGCTTCAGCATCATCTCATCGGCTTACACCAAAACTCGCATGAGCTTTTTCGTTGCTATTTTTCTGTAAGAAATTACCCCAACCTAACCAAATCCATATCCTCTGCTTGCTTCTAGGAAGAAATAAATTATTTTCTTCTCCTGCGGTGAATTCCAGGTGGACTTGGGACTTGACTGCACACGAGTAAATCCCAAGCACCCCTGCTGATACAAAGGGCACTTCATGGCTTTTTGGGGGTCATAATCAAAGCTGCCTTTTATGTAAATGAAAAATTGTACATGGAAAGTGGAAATGATGAATAGCCTGCCACTGCCTGCCTGTATGTCGGAACGAATGCTTCTTCTAATTGCAGCAAAATATTGGCCTTCCTATATTAAAATTTATTATTGTTGTTTATTTAACATTCATATTTCTGCCTTGCAAATTATTGGGGCCATGGTGAGTGAGCAAATGTTTAAAAGTCATCTATTTATGTCCTGTGCCTTTGTTTCCTTGGAAACATTGTAAATGGAATATCAAATGTGATGGTTTCAGCTGATATGGTGATTTTAGAGAATCAGCCCTAAGCTCCTCTCATAGCCACGGGGCTCAACGTATCTGATTAAATGGGAGGAGAAAGGCAGAGCTGGGAGAGGGGCACAGGGAGGAAGGACCCGATGTGTGGCTCAACTGTGTCAACAAGGGCTGATTCCTGTGAGGACAGATGGCAGAAGGCAGGATCATGCCATCCAAAAGCTGTACTTGCAGCTCTGCACAAAGCAGATGTGTGGAAGGAGCAGCAGTGCTTCCTTCTGCCCCATCAATGCAGGGATTATTTCCACGCGGCCGCTGTGCATCTGAGCAGCCAGGCTGGGCTGGCATACAAGTCGAGAGCAGCCTTAAGGTTCCCAAGCACAAAGCAGCCCAGGAACAACGAGAAGTATTTAGGCTCCGCTGCCTCCAAGTGTATTTATTTGCTTTACATGGAGAGAGGAAAAGATGTGGAGGAGGGAAGAAGGGAGCCTGGTTGGAAAGCAGCGCAAGAGGCCTGATGGCAACAGCATGATGCTGGGGCCAAAGTCATCTCTCTCCTGGGAGGACTGGGGGGGTGAGCAAAGCTCCTCTCATGTGACACATGATGTGCTGGATGCCAGTGGTCCTGGAGCAGGACAGCACTTGGCCACTGGGAGCCAGAGCTGGGCAGAGCCATGGACATCCCAGCTGCCTCTCTGCAGAGGTCCCAGGGTGGCCAGTAACACTGTCATGCACAGTCAAGTCAGAAGAAATAAATAAAATAAATTTCCACAAAGTGGACATGGCAAGTAGCTGGAAACTGGCGTCAGGCTTTGGAAAGGTCATTTTCATTGAGATTTACAAGGCTGTGCTGGGACGTACTGTGCACTAAGAGCCTTGGCCATCCATTACCTAGGGCCCACGTTACCTGCAATGATGCACAGGCAACGGGCTCAATAAAACACCTGGATTTTTGGTTATGCCTATAAACCTAGGTAAGGAGCAGAAACTGAGTGTGGAGAAGTTGGTGAGCAGAATGTCCAGCATCTAAACACCAGCTTCATGAGAATAAGGGTTTTCTCTCTTTCTGTCGGTCCTTCTAACACCCACAGGCCTCTAAAGGAGGCTGCCAAGCTCCCTGCAAGCCCCAGCATGAGCTCTGAAGCACGCTGGTAACTGCAATGAGGAGGGCAGGAGCTGGTAGTGAGTTACATGAACCCCAGCGTCATCCCAGCTGATACCTCTGCTGTGCATCCATTTTCATCTTAACTATTGACAAATTCTTCCTGCCTTTGCCCACTGCATCACCCCCCAGGGATGTGGAGGATGCAGCGAGGCAGGGTCAGTGTTTGGTCCAGCAGCTTTCCAAGGTTTTGCTGCTTTTCATCTTTTTCTTGAGGAAGCTCAGACAAAAGGAAAACATGTAGTTGTCGTGCAAGGAGGCGCAGAGCGTCTCTGCGCGTCAACCATCTGAAATATGCAGCGTCCTTTTATTTCTTCCTGTCAACAGGAAAAAAATCTGTCACTTTGGGACATCTGCTGTTGGAAAACTTTCCCGCGAGTGCCAGACTGGCAGCGCTGCGAGCACGTCAGACAAGGCGAGATGCCAGAAGGCTTTCTGCTGGTCACCAAAGCCGCTCAGCGAGCCGAGGGCTCCATCACATCCCCGCACAATGCCCTGACAGGCATTGATGGAAGTGGGGAGAAGAGCTGCTGCAGATTCACACCCGGCTGAGCTGAAATGAGAGGCCTCCGCTGCTTGAAAGCCACGGTATTCCCAAGCTGTCTTCCCAGTTCATAGGCAATCAGGATGACTGATCTGGCTCGGGTCAGGGGTCTGGGCCAGTGACCGGAGATCAGCTTTCCAAAGGCTCCTCTGAAAAAGTCTGAGAACTGAAGGAAGCCTCTTCATCGATTCAGCAGCACAAAGAAGAAGAGAGGCCCATCTGGAAGGATATCAGCATGCGCGCGCACACAGGCGCACAAAAGGGGGAGTGTGATGAAATTAATGCAGAGAGCAGGCTGTGGCTAGCAGGGAGAGCATTTTAAGTGCCAGCAGCTACAGAAAGCCACCAGTGCTGCATTCAGATGCCCTGTCCCCGTGCCTCCCTCTGCCTCTGTTTGTTATGGGTCGTATTGTGCCACACTGTGCCAAATGAACTGCTCCTGGGCTGCGGGCCAGTACTGCACTGGAAAGGAGCTTTTTTCCCCTCCAGTGCTGGTTGTTGGCAGCTTTGCAGAAATGTCCCGTATTTTGAAAGTTGCCTCGTACAGCCTGAGAATAAGGTGCAAAACTTGAAGTGTGACACTCAGCAGCCCAGAGGGACACTGCATATCGTCCCCAGCCCTCTATGAGCATGTTCTTACACCTCCAGAAATTAAATATGCAGGGCTTCCTAGGTGAAATTGGGTCGTGTTATGCAGGAGAAGGAACTCTTTCCATACAAACTGGTTTATATTTAGCAGGTACTGCAGCCCGCTGGCCAGGATCCCAGCCTGATTCTGTGGTTAGAGACTCACCTGAGCGCAGTTTCTGGAGGGATGCTGCTGGTCCCAGTGGGGCGCATGGTGCCGTGGGGAACCACCCCACCCTCCCCACCTGTGCCAGATGAAAGGGCCGGCAGACGCTCAGCCTGCAAAGCTGGTTAGAGATGCTGCTCCTTCTCACACCCCTGGGAGAGGACAGAGTCCGTCAGGATGGGGATTTGGCTGTACAGTGTGTTTTCTGCAAATGGGACGTTGTAAGCAGTGCCACATTTGCTACTGGAGGCACAGCAGTGGCACCACTTCATCCTGAAATGCTGACCCTTCTTTGCTGGCTTCATGACACCTGGGTTTGACCTGTCTTGACACGACACGTGCTGAGCTCTTCTGGGAACTTGCCACTGCTCAGGTACCACGTTGGGGACAAGCAGTGGCAGGCTCAGCTCCACAATCCAACCTGACACCAAAGTGTCTAGCATTGGAGGCTCTGGGTCCCTTGGTTCAGTTCTGGCCCACATCAGAGGTGGTCTGATCCTTCCCAGGTGGGAAGGACACATCTGACTGGTGCTGCAATGCAGCCCTGCCTTGGAGCACCTCCCAGCAGAGCACTGAGCTCCATGCAGAAGACCTTCAGCAAGTGAGTGGCTCCAATTTCCCATGTATAATTAAAGGACTTTTCAGAGGTCTGTTCCCTCACATCCAAGGCAGGAGGGTCCAACTGCACTGACAGTGGTGCAGCTGTGTCCTCCCATCCCTGCAGAGCTGGGAAGTGCACCCTGTCACAGGCAGGAGACAACAGCCAGAGCCAGCTTCTCCGTGTTACAAGACTTGCTGGTTATCTGGTGAACATGTTGGCTGCCACTCAAGCTGTCTTCACAAGTCAGAGAGTGCAATCACAGATTTAACTGAATCCTGTCCCAGGGAGGGAGCAGAAAAGTCTTTGTATCTGCAGGACCACAGGGAAGCACAAGGGATCTCAGGAAAAGCTACTGGAAGGGAGGGCAGATGCCTATGTTGGTAGGACTGCTAATGCAGACAGCTGGGAGAGCTATCTGCTGCTAAATGGAAAGTCCCTCAAATCTTTTTCCCAGCAAGGGGCACGGGTGTTGGAGAGGAAAAAGAGCTAGCTTAATCCAGGGGAGGCTGATTTTGGGCTTCTCTGTGGTGGGCTCAATCCTGCCTCGAAGGCTCCTGTATAAGGACCATGCTCTGCAGATGTATTTTGCTGTATGCAACAGTTTGAAGAAACACTTAAAAGCCTGAATTGGTGATGCACTTCAAGAGCAGCTCAGCAGAGCAGCACACAGAGAAAAATTACACGGGCAACTTGGTAGCAAAATAATTGCAGCCACATGAGAAGGAGAGACTGATGCCCATTGCCATCAGCTGCTCTGGGGCTGCTGCAGATCCCTTTCATGGGATACAGCTGCGTGATCCCAGCACGGGATCCCTGCTCAGTGCAGGGAAGGTAGGATCATGCTGATGCCCCGCTGTTTAGCGGGGCTTTGGGCGCTTGTGCAGAGACCCTCCTTGCAAAGGCCATTTCCAAGTGTCTTCCAAACAAAGTCAAACGCCTAAATTATTCTTAAATCAGGAGCAGCTGGTTCACATCCCAGTCCTCCAAGTACTTATTTGTCAGGCTTCCAGGAATGGAAATATGATTTGCTATATGGTACCCTTCCCATAATCACCAACGGTCTTCAAACTCATTGCATAAATAACCTGTAGGCTTGCCTGTCCTCCCTTCTAAGGTGTCCAAATCCCTACAAATTCAAGAGTTTGTGGGGTGTGTGCACCATGAAGGGATGTACAAACCCATCCGCATCTCTCCACACCCAGCTAACGTGGGTTTTATAGAAAAAAGCCACTTTGTGAATGACAGGCTCTAGTTTCCAATGACACTGGTCCCAAGTGCTTGGGTGTTTGTGCTTCAAGGTCACTCTCCGTATCTGTGCCAGGATTAAGCAGCATGACAAGTGCAAGAAAAGCAAAGTTGTCCTGAAGTTTATTTACGGAGGAGTATTTTCCCTGATGAACCTTGAACATTCACGGCCCTTGAAGTAAGTCATTCCCAGAGCACTAAAACAAGTGCAAACCAGTGAGGAAGAATTTAAAAAAGAGACAGTTCATAAGCAAAGGTCACTGAGGAGAGCAAACGCCACCTGAGCCCAGGTTCTAACGAAGCCTTTTTCCGGTGGAACAAAAGAAGTCCCTTAATTACCATTTTGTAAATAAAATCTTCTTGGAAAATCGATATTTAGAGCCTGCCTTCTCTGAAGATGTTGGCCTTTGTTCCTTGCTATTATGGCAATATAAACCCCATAGTGTGATATACTTCTAGGCTGAAAATTACCCCCCTGAACCTGATTGGGTCAAAGGAAGAAAAGCAATAAACCTTTCAGAGCCGTAATTCGGGTACTATTTCATGCTTCCTTGTAAATTTTGAAGTAATAACCTAGAAAGCATGATTTTACACAAGCCCATGATTAACTTGGCCAGTAACCGCCCCTTCCTCCTGCAGCAATATGACTGCTTTTGGGCCAGGCTGGTGATGCCAGCTGGGAATTGTGCTGGAAGTGCCCATTACACCTCTCAGGCATTTGGATCATGATCGATCTGAATCACCCCAGGAACAATACGGGCAAAATGGCATCTCTGATCAACAGAGAGGGACAGACTGTGCGGCTGCTGGACACAGGGACAGCTCCACCAAAGTAAAAAAGACTCCATCAGCTTCTCCATCCAAGAGCATGGTTCAGTGCAGCATCACCCCAACAGCTATCGGCTCCATCCCCAATCCAGGGACCGCATGGCAAGGCAGCCCCATCGTCAGCTCCTTCAGTGATTTTTATTCACAGCTTTTAATGGAAAACCCCACAATTCCCTACGCCTGAGCCTTCATGCATTTTTCATTAACAATTATCTGCTATCCCAGAACTGCTTTTGATTTTTGCTAATCATCGATTGGATATTTTGTTCCCACACAGCTGGCATTTTCAAAACATAACAACCACCTCTGGAGAGGGCACAGCAGAAGGCTGATCTTTAATGCTAATGTGCCCAGAAACTGTCAACACATCAGGTGATGAGAATTCACATCTGAGGGACCACGAGGGAAGAGGTATTTATCGGACGCAGCCTGTGAGGCTTATTTTACTGTGCTTAAAGACGGGAAGTTGCTTAGCAAGTGATCGTCTGATGTTGTACCAGCAGCCGCATCCAACCTGCAGTGAATCCAGTCCTGAAGCTGCTGTCCCATCTCAATGACGATGGGTTTCTGACGTCCCCTGACCTTGAGGGTTTTGCTCTCCTTGGGTTTGCAGTTACTGCACGAGAGACAGCGTGGGGTGACAGAGATGCCAAAGGGCCCTTCACAACTTTGTGAAGCAACAGTTTGATGGACAGATCTTCCCATCGGCTGTGGGCTTGTGCAGACACGCTGCTGCCCGCAGGAGTGATGCCTCAAGTTTGCAGGAGCAGAGTGGCATCTTGAAAGCACCGTGTTCTGCAGGTCTGGACCTTACTTCTAGCTGTGGTCGTTTACAAGAATGAAGTTGCTCATAATGATACATTTTGCAATCAATTAGCACATGATATGATTTGGGATGATTTACTCTTTTTTTCTAAAAAACCCTTTGGGGGCATTCAGACCTTTATTGCCATATTAAGCAGAGTTTAATCCAAATGAATTTTCTAGGAAACCATGTAATCTAATTAAAAAGCTCATAGTGCAGTTTAGTAGCTTCATTACTAGTAGATTCAAGATCCATCGTTACACAGACAAATATTTTCCAAGTGCAATAGACTGATAAATCCAAGGCATAATCACAGACTGATTCTGCCTGGAACTAAATGGCTTACAGCACTTAGTCAAGCCCATGAGAATGAAACAAAGGACACCTTGAAAAAGCTCAGGAAAAAAAACAGCCGTTGATCTGTTTCCTCCAATTCATGGAGCACCCAACCCTGCTGTACCAGCGAGGGCATTTTTCAGACAGATAGCTTTGCAAACCACCAGGCATGGCCACTTGCCTGAAGTTGGGGGTCAGAGTAGACCAAGACTAGCGCAAAAAAAGCCAAAAGTTCAACATCATCAAGTACGATGGCCTTAGGGCTCAGCTTTACAATCACGTTACTATAGCTTGAGAAGATGCCACGTGTCAGCTGAGCCCCAGTAACTGGCTGAGCTCTTCCAGCCTGTGCCAGATGCAATGTAATCTGATCATTTAACTCGCAGTGGAAAAGGCTGACGCTAAATTGCCTTAAATGATTGCCATAAGAAAACGATTACAGCTATGTTCGCCAAGTCGCAGTTCACATGCACGTGTAGTGCAGCTCCAGCCACAGGAACCTGGCCAGGAGACATGACCATGACCAAAGACCCTACTTTTACCTTCCTCAAACAGTGAAGAGGAATGATTTCACGGGCAAGACATCTGCGCGAGATGCAGAGCTGGACTCGGTGTGAGTTTTGTCATGGATTTAATGACCACTTGTAAAGTGTTTGGTCACTTCTGACTTTGCTTCCTGGTCAATAAAAGGGGATGCATTAATTTCCCTTCTCCCATTTCTGCTCTGTTCATATCGTAAGGGCAGACATGCCTCAGAAACCCATGCAATGAACTAGAAGACCATGAGCCTGGATTGAGTGGCGTCTCTATGTGCACACACAAAGTTCCCTGAAGCTCTAAAAACTTCCAGCTCGGAGAAAACCTGCACTGATTGATTTTATTACAACTCACACCTTATCCTTCTTGCAACTCACATCCTTCCCTCCTTCACATAACAAAGCTTTAAAAGAGCCTCCAACCTCAAAACAAAAAGCCATATTATAGAGAAACTTAGAAAAATAAAACTGCTTTTCTCTCCTGAGGAACAAGCCATGGTGCCCGCACAGCACTTCCCAACAGTCTAAACTGAAGGTCTGGACCCTCCAGCGATGTTGGGTAGTTGCATTCATGAGACGCATTTGTTAGTACAGATAGCAGCTATATGACACCACAGAGTACAAATCTCTACCAATAATTTAGGTGTATGATACAGGTCGTATTATTTTTCAGTATACTGTTCCATGCTATTTCCATAGAAACTATGTTGTCAACTTGTAATTTTCCCACTAAGTGCATCCCACCATGTCATTTCCTCAGTACAAACATCCCCATCCCCTCACACAAAAATGCAGTTATTTAGTACTCAGAGAAAACACTCTCCCCCAGTGAGATAGAAGGCTGAAGTTTAGTGAAAATCAGCTTCTACGCAAATATTATTTCAAATGTATTTGCATTTGCACACCTAGGCAGGTCAATGGTCAGGGGTTAAAGCGTGGTTCCTCCACTGTGGAGTGAGTGTGGTCCCTTCCAACTCCAGGGATAACATTTAGTCTTTCCAGAAATACCCAGATGATGATCAGGACTGAAGACAAACTTTTGCTGGGTTCCTGCATCATCAAAGTGTAATGCTGATGTCCTGGCACAATAAAGCATGAAGCGCTGAAATGTAAGCCTACAAAGTGCAACTAGTAGGACTGGAGCAGTGTTTTAGTTTATCAAAGCCCAAGCTGAATCCACATATCTGCTTCTGAACATTACCACCTTCACATTAGCTCTTTGCTAATGCAGAAAGCAAGCCAGCATCTCTCTCGCTTCCCTTTCCACTGGAGTCCAGATAGTTCAAAATAATGGCTTTTAATTCAGCCTCCCTCAAAAGCAGGTTGAGGGAGCACTGCATCAGTCTGAAGGATCCGTGACAGCAACCCACCTCACCTGCTGAAGCCGAGCCAGCTCTAGACCATTCCCTTCTCAAGGTGCTCAAGCAGCAGGGCTGCAGTCTCTCGGGATCACTCATGCCCCTCTTGGCCTCGAGCACGTTAGCCATTGCCCAGTGCAATGGTGCTACAGCGAAAGCAGGGCTTACATGGCTCACAAGGACGTGCTGCAGACCCCACTGCTCTCTGCCAGCCTTCATCAGCTGGTCCAAAATTTACTGCACACATCTGCCTCGAATCTGCTATCTGTGCAAAAGCTGAAGCCTGCGCGAGCTAACTTGCTCTTTGCTCAAGAATTACACCTGCAGGGAGAGCTATTTCTGGACCATCAGGTAGGCGATGTCAATCCTCCAGATTGAAACTGGGGAAATGGCACAACCCAGCTGTGTCTCACACTGCCCTCCACCCCGCGCTGCAGTGCCAGCGGCCAGTGCACGAGGACTTACCTGTTGTTATTTTTCAGCTTAATGTGGTCGCTGGTCTCCAGGATCTGCCCATTCCTCAGCCACGTGATCTGGGGGGGGGGTTCCCCTTGGGCCACACACGTGAAGATGGCGGTAGTCCCCACGGGCCTGGAAATGGACTGGGGATGCTGCACAAACTCTGCGGGGGCTGCAAGGAGGAAGGAGAAGCAGGATGAGAAAAGTCATGATGATGCCACTTTATCCTGGTATGGAGAGCAACCTCGTAGCTTGGGCTTCAATAAGCCTCGTCTGTCTGGGAGGCAGCAGATAACTATGGTTTGGGTGGTGTGTCCGTAATCAATGCAATGCTGCAATTTGGTTGCCCATCCTAGCAGTCACAGCTTCATACAAGGCACCTGAAGGTCATCTCAGTGCTGTATGGAGAGCCAAGGTGAGTCCTGCAGGGTTCAGGGTTCAGGCAAACAGCAACAGGGTCTAAGCCCAACCACCTCTCCCCAGTCTCACACTGAAAGCAACCCCAATGCTGCAAAGTAATCCATATCTGACAAAGGTTATTTAAAAATGCATCCTGCCTGTAAGGGGAACAGGCTGGAAGGTCAGCAGTCTCCAGTTGTTTGCACACATGCAAAACGGAAAGCATGCATAACCCTTCATAGCGTGTGGCACCATGCAGGGCCATCACCTTGTCAGAAACAAGCCCTCTACTATGGAGGCTTGCAAAAATCGGCACATATTTACAGTATGAAGAGTGGTGAGGAAGGAAGACTGCAACTACATGCAGCAATTATAGTATTTGCGGTTGGGGAGATCTGCTGTTTCATCAATGCCAGAGCTAGAGCAACGCCCTGGCTTTGCCCAAAGGACCCATATGACATTAGCAAACTGCTTGCAAAGGGAAAGAAATGTATGGATGTGCATACAGCAATCCGTCAGGTTGTTCTTTCCCCAGTAAATATCAGATTTGCTGCAGACTCTCCTGGTAGCAATAGACTGGGGAGCCTTTTCTACCCCAGATCTGCAGCCTGGGACCCTTGGGGTCCTGCCAAGCCTGGCAGAAGACTCCACCACGCCTGGATCTGCTGCTCACCTCGTAACCAAATGTTTCGACCTTTAACAATAACATTTTTAAACAGAAAGTGATTTCCCCCCTTCCACCAATTCAAAATAGATTTAAAATAATTTATCATAATAAACCAGTGTATCAGCCTACAGAAAGCAGGGCCTGAAAGACACTACCAAATAGGTGAGTTTATTCAAGTAGTTACACTTCAAAGGGCAAAGTGATAAATATACTCCATGTTGGTGCTGAAACCTAAAATCAGGTGGAACCAGCAGCAGCCGCAATGAAGACAAACAGATGAGAAGCATGGGCCTGTAATGAATTTACTGACTAGCATCACATAATGGATGGCTGGTGTTAAATTTTTCCGACAAAAGCAAGATTATCCAGGGAGACACGCTCAGTGCCACGCGCTGGCGTTTTCCAAGCATGGGGTTGGTGGGCTCTGCCACTAGGAGAGATGCTGGGATGGGAGAAGGGAGCAAACTGATCCAGCAAACTGTGTTGAGGGGTGGCCAGGCTGCAGGCAGGAGCAGTTATTTAAGAGCTGAGCTTTGTGGTTCATGGCCAAAAATACCCCTCAGGGTTTGCTGCAGGAGCACGGGGTGATAAAGCTCTTCCCCAGCTGTGTGCATGCAAGGGAAGAGCATCGCTGCTCTGTAACAAGGCCAAACTGCAGCCAAAGGGGCTTGTGTGTAGGAGCGAAGTCACACACATTATAAGTCCTGCAAGCAGAAAGACACAGAAATTCACTGAAGAGCCTGTCTACCTCGAAGGAGCCCCCTCTTTCATTTTTAATAATCAAAGGGAAGTGGTGCATGGCAGGTCTGACTTATGTTAGCGGCAGGAGGTATCTGCCGGCAGAGTTTATTGTCAGGCCACTTCTATCGGCACTCAGGCCTACTAATGAACCCGATTTCAGCAACCTAATGGACACATATTTCCAGAACCTCCTGCTAAACTTCCCCAGGTGCCAATCGATCCCTTGTCCTTTTATTTCCCTCCTACATTTTTCCCCCTCTTGGCTTATAAATTAAAATAAAATTCAGGATGGGTTCAATAAAAATTGGAAGCATGGATAAACAGGGGGAAAAACCCCTCTTCCCTGCAGTGAATGGTCCCTTTGTGGCATACAGTGAGAGCATTAGAGACTTGATTTTCAAGACTTCCTTAACCTCCTGCCCCCCGCTTTGTGCTGGCGCAGTTTTGCAGGAGCAATTATTTTGCAGGTGGCTGTGCATCTACCTGCTTTCATCTGGGCTCACGAGTTGCACCCGCAATACTCGCAGGTGCAAACCCACAATGCCAAGGAAGGGCACGGCCATCTTCCAGTTCCTCGCTGCAGCTTCATTAAAGATCCTGCCGCTTGGCTCTTTGCCTCTGCCTCCCCCCTGCTTCACCAAATCTCAAACCCGTCATTTGTTCCAGCAGAAACAAAGTTTAAATATGGAAAGAAGCATCCGGCATAACCCTTCTGGAATCGCCGGCTCTCCTTATCCTCCCTTATTAGCCCGTGTCAAGAGGGAGTAATTGGAGCAGTGTCGCGTGTGACTCGGGGGTAACAAACGTGCAGCTGCGGCCGCTGGCTCAGCGCCAGCGATGCTATTCAGGACCGCGGCCCCTCGGGTTCCTTGGGTCCCTGCTCCCCTCCGCCGTCCCTCCTCTTCGCTGTCTTGCTAAACACAGCCAGATCAAAACCCCAGCCCCTGTTTAACTTGCTTAAACTCTCTGGGGAGCTGGCGGCCACTCCTTTGAACGGCTCCCACCTCCACTGTGTCGAGCTGTCCCTGCTCAGTGGCATCCCTTGCTGCAAGACATGGGATGCCCTTCCACTGTTCCTGCTCCTCCTGTCCCCATCACCAGCTTCCAACAGCATCAGAGGAAGGACATGGTCCAGGTGCCACCAGGGTCTTAACATGGGGACAGACGTCGTTGCAAGGAGATGCCCCTCTGCTACCCCAGACCAGGGTGTACAAGACTCGGTATTCGTACCAGCGTCCCCAGGCAGGGTCCCCTGAGATGGCTGCTGGTGCATGGTCTCGGGGCGAATGGCTCCTTTCCTGGGCAGAAGAACATTTGCTCTCCTCCTCCCAGGTCCCCTCCCTGCCTTTTCAAATGATTTTGACAGGAACTGAGAGTTTGCCACCTCTGGCCCTGGGTTAGTGGAAAAGGAGCAGAAGCAAAGCCCTGCCTTCAGCCAAGCCCTGCCTGCTGCCAGCCCTCTACTCCCCTCGTCATTCATAATTAATAGAGCATCTTGTCAGTGCTCATCTCACCCTGCACAGAGACACAGTGGCCTGAACGCCTCTCCCCCTTCCACACTACATGCCAAAAGGCCAACGCAGGCAGCGAGAGGAAGCAGTTCTCAGTCCTCCGTGAAGATCTTAATGAAGATATTAATGAAGATCACTGTTAAGAGCAGAGGATTCAAACCTGGCAAGGAGGAGCTGGCAGGATCCAGCCCTGGCTTGTGGAGTATGAAGAAACCAGAGCATTGATTATTCAGGACTTAATGGGAGGGAGGGGATCATGCAGTTTTAATGAATATTTAAAGGCGTGACATTGGTATCAAAAAGCAATAACGCTTAATACCACTCTCAGAATCGTTAATGAAGAGCTTCAATAACTCTTACTGTGTTCAACAAACTGTGATAGCATGAAGATGCACTGTAACAGTGGGTTGTAAGAGACCTGGACAGGCTCCATCTCTTTAGGGACATCTCATCTCAGCAGTGATCAGCCACCAGTGTGTCCCGCAAGATAACAGTGAGCTTTGCTGCCCTTGCCATGAGTTTCCAGTGCAGTGCTTATTGCAGTGCCCGATAGCTCACTGAGAAAGGCTGTCCTAAGGATCAGGGAGCACTGACAGCTGATGCACCGGTGCCAGACGAATCCTTGCCCCTTGTGCCTCAGTACGAAGCTGACATTAATTCTCAAGTAGCCAGAGTGGCAGGGTGAGGGAGGGAGGCTGGGGTAAGGAGAAGGAAGAATAACATAATAACATGGAAACAACAAAACCTCATAAATTAGGCTACCAGAACCTACAATAAGGGTATAAAGGAGAAGGCAGATCAACAGGGAAGTCAGTCAAGCACAGCATCAGATGACAGGAGATTTAAGAAAAAGAACTGCTGCCCACTTGGCTTCTCTCCGTTGACTACAGAGGATGCCCAGATGCTTACATAAGTAACTTAAATAGTTAAGTTGTAGAGCTGGTGGGATTGCTGGGGCCAAAGATGGAACCCGTGACTGTGTCCCCTGGGAAACAGGCAGAGACCACTCAAGGAGGCCGTCATGGAGGCTGTCCATCAGCCCTCAGTAGGTATCATGAACTTCTTGTCCCGGCAAGGTGCAGGCTAGAGCTCCACAGCAGTGGGACGTGTTCCTATGTCACCTACTGGCATGCTCCTGGGAGGATGCTCCAGAGGGCTCAGGCACCCCAGCTCACTCCAGCATTCCAATGGATGAGATCCAAGTGCCCACCTGTCCCTGTGTGGTGGCTTTTCTTGAGAAGGAAAACATGGGCAGGAAGGGAACTGCTCCATGGGGCACACTGACCCATGCAGCATGTACTGAAGCTGTTTTTGCAGCATGAATTTAGGGCTAAACTCGAGGACAAACCAAGTACCACAGAGCCAAGCCTAAAACACAGCAACTGCAATACATCTGCTGATGAATTCAACATCACGGCCAAGGTTTGCAATGCCAGCGAGCAAGAACGATGGAAGAAACATCAGGAAACGCAGCGGTGCCCGGATCTGCTGGACCAAGAAGCGCTGCCCGGTTCTGCTGGCAGAAAGCAAGGCGAACAAGGCAGTCATTGTCAGCAGAGCCTTCAAAAACATGTCCTTAAGATGGGCACTCATTTATGAGATGGGATCTCATTTTTCTGCATAGCTTTCAGGAGGAAATGAAGCGTGGAGTGGAGAACACTGGTGACCATCTGGCCATTCACAGCCCATCAGTTTGTTATGACACCAAACACATAATAAAGCACAAAAGATTGCACAGGAGGTAGAGAGAAAGCGCTTTGATTTTTTCTTTTTTCCTTGCCACCGAAGCCTGCTCTTCCCTTGCACCACACGCACGCACACCCTCCGTTTCAGCCAGCGAGGCATTCGGCCCTTCGACAACTCACCCCGTGAGACTTTCATTTGCAGCCCGGCACAAAGCAATATTCAAATGGCTGTGTCGGGATCTGAAGAGAAAATGGAAACTTTCTTGTGTGAGAACCTTACAAAAGAGATCAAAGGAGCCTAAATGGCCAGGGGAGGGCAGGAAGGGAGGGAGTGGGGGATTGACGCCTTCTCCTCTGAAGGGAGGAGGAATTCCCAGGAAGATAATAAGACGGCATTAGACGATCTGAAGGAGAGCCTGCAATGGGAAAGGACATTACTGCCAGAGCAAGAGCAGAGCCCTGCGCTGGGACACCTCTGCCCATGTGGCTGCTGGGATGGGGACGAGGACCACCGCTGGCAGCAGGAGGGAGGACGTGGTCTCTGTCCCAGCCTCCCGCTAACTCCTTGCCTTACAACAGGAAACATCGCCCTTTCTCCCCCAGTTTCCCACCTATAAAACTGAGCCTCCTTCAAAAGACGTGGGGCAAGTTAAATTGTGCCTCCAGGCACTTCAAGGGCCCCTGCATAAAGGCAGCAAGTACCTGGCCTGGCGTGCTTTGAGGACGCTGTATTGTCCTAGCCCTGTGCTAACTTCCTCTCCAACCAGGCTTTTGATAGCCTGCTCTTTGCTTTTATTCTCTTTACGGATGTAATTTGCATCCCTGACATCTTGACAAAGATAAAGCCCACAGTCTCCCATGTCAGTCATTATTGCTGTTTTCTTCCCAGACAAACCTGAACAGCAATTATTTGTACCTCTCAGCTGGAAAATTTCGGCAAAATGAGGTTCAGAGGAAGGAAAAGCTGCTTCCAGAGGGAGACTGAACAAACCTGAGATGAGCCCAGCTGCCTGGCCAGGGTCTGCCATTACCTTCCGTGGGGAATGGCAGCCCCCCAAAAAACATGAAGCATTTTATGGAAGGGCAACACCGGTTGGGGTCCTGGACGCTGCAGCTCATGTCTAAGGGCTACACCAAGGATGCAGTGGCCACGCTCCTCCATACCACTGCCAACTTCTCTGCTAATGCTGAATGCAGAAGCATTCCACAGCGAGGCTGGGCTCCAATGGCCCTGTGACTACCATTTTAGGGACAAATTCTCATCTTGGTTCCCTGGGTGAAAATCCACAGTAATTCTGCCCCAGATGAACTCCAGCACTAGACCAGATGCTCAGGAGCTAATGTTCAAATCTCCAAAGAGACTGAAAACTGCTGATCTGTAGCAACGAGAAGTTGTGCTACCTTTCCCCCTCTCATCCAACTGCTAACAGGAGCAGTCAACAGTATTCAATAGCTCTATTTTTACAACTTCATAGATTTTCCAAGCAATTTCTTTCAGATCTGCCTGCCTGCCTCCTGGACATCAGCTTGGCATTTGGGTTTAGTAGACCTCTGCTACATGTACCACATGCAGAGCTGTCCTGCAGCAGCTCTAAAGGACTTGTGTCGGTACAGTGAGGTTGTTCTTAATGCCTGTGTTGGTGTTTCTTAATAAGGGGACTTATAGGTGTGCCCATCCCCAGCCAGCTGGGAGGCCCCCTCGTTGCATTGCTCACCCAGAAATCCAACGGCAAAAGAAACAGTGAGTTTTCACCTCTTCTCATGTCTCATCAGCACCTGGGACTCAGGAGGCATGAGCAGCCCTGTATAAGCACCCTTTCTACATTGCTCCTTGCTGCTCCCAAGGCAAAGGGGAAAAGGGATGCCAGCACCCAGGGACCATGGCTGCTGCACAAGCGGTGTGGTGCCAGATCACCGCCAGTGACTCCCAGGACCGGTCAGGTGAGCATCAAGGTTGGAGCAGGGCACTTTCCCCATCACCAGCATGAAAGGTTCAATTAGCTCGCTCCGGCAGGAGGTGTATAATTTTAGATTCAGGATATCATCAGTCAATGGTTAATGAGTGAACTGATGAGAGCGTGAGATGCTTTAAGTGGACTAGCTTGAAGAGGAGGTGAGTGCCTGTAATCAGGGGCGGATTACTGCCATTCAGAGCACACTGCCAGCTGGGCTTGCCTTCTGAAATACTTGCCTGGCTCCTCTCACCATGGAGACTGGTTGCAAGGAGCATGTGGAGGGGACTTGTTTGGTTTCTTGAGTGCTGACCTCTACTCTGGTCTGAATCACCCTTTACAAGTGGCATTTCAGGACAGTTGCTGCGGGGAAGGGGAGCAACCTGCATCTCTGGGGCTTTACTCATGTCATGGCAAGGGGCTCAGATACAGTGTTGACTGCTAAAGAAAACATTCTCACTGACTTTTTGGAAATGGTTTTAGACTTACTGGTGCCATTTCAGTTGGAGAGCAATACTCTGTGAGCAATATCCACTCCTGGATATCACTGCAGGAGCGATATCTATCATGCAGAAGGATCCAATACAAGAGCAGTGCCCATGTACCCATATCACTAAGGACCATGCAGAGGTGAGAGATGAATTTGGCTGATTAATTCAGCCCAGGCTTTCTGCTGAGATGTACAAGTATGATAACAAGTAACAACTGGAGTCTGTTAAGCCAAATAAATGCCTGTGATGGGGTGGGAAACCATTGCAACCCATGCAGCTGAGGCCTCAGTTGATTGATACCTGGTTGCCACTCATCTGTGTGGGACACAGAGACATACACCCACCTGGAAAACCATGTGTCTAGAGAAGAAGTCCTTTGTCTGATACCGTCAGAGAAGCAAAGTCAGCATCTGTCCAACCCATCACAGCGCCCAGGCAACACGTAGAGCCTGTGCAGAGGGCACAGCGAAGTGGGCATCACCGCTCCCCAAGGCCCAGGTTTGCTCACCTTGTACAACGAGCCTGCCCTGCGCAGTCCTTCGCACCCGAGTGCCGGGTTTGTTCGCAGCGCACACATAGATGCCAGAATGCTGCACGGTGAGGTCTGAGATCATGAGATTTCCTGTCCCCAGCACCTGGATCCCCTCCACGCCAATTGGTCGGCCGTCTGAAAGAAAGGGAAAAGAGTAAGAGTGACATGCTGGACCTTTGAGTGAGGTCCACGGTGAGGTCCAATCTAAGCACTTATGGAGTGGTGCCATGCTCTGTTACTGGGATTTGCCAAGTAAAGTCAGTGGGTTTTAGCTGATGCTCTTAGCAGAACTGCTTACTGGAGAAAACCAGGATCCTCAGGTGTTTGCCCAAACCCACACTTTGTGCTGCTTGGAAAACCAAGGCATCATCACAGGAGATGTGAAAGCTTTCAGCTACCTGTTCAGATCAAGATGAAGCACCCAGAACACTTTTCAACAGAACAGTTAAACCGAGTTAAATCATATCAGCTTCTTACATTTAACTGATCAGGGATCCAACCAGCTCAACAGCCTGCCCCAAACAGAGGTGCTCTGGGGAGGAGACCAGCCAACCTACAGCAGTACTTCCCTGATGCACTCTCCCAGCCACCAGCAATTTATGACTTGGTGATTTCCTGAGCCAGCAGTTATGCCTTTTTGCGTTCTAACCCTTGATGGATTTTTGTGGCTTTGGAAACTAGGTGAACACTGGATTTTCAATTCCTTAGCTCTTGAACACACAAGAGTTCAGGGCCAAGGAGCCAAACTCTGAGCTGGTGGTTAGATCTGCTCAGCTGCTCTGGCTTGGAAGAGCAACTGGAAAGGGCTGCCTCCATCCTGAGTGCTGGGTCTGAGGCAGGCTGGCTGGAGAGCAACGAAGTTTCCAAAAAACCATGCCTGGGCTCCAGCACAAGGTCTTCAAAATTGAAGCGCTTAACGTGAAATAGTTCAGTATCAGTGAATTCACCTTTTTCCAACAAAGCCTGTTTTCACTGGAAAATTCCCAGCCAGCTCTAATTACAATGTGTTTCATTAGTATCAGGCTATTGCTTTTTATTGTTTCATTGGTTTGTGTTTTAAGACACTGTCTGACAAAGGCAGCTCTAAATCAGTCCTAGCATGTGTCAGGGTGTCTAAGCAGAGGGGCAAGGCAGGGGTGTAGTTTTACTGGAGGAGCAGTTAAAGGAGCACACTTCATCAGATGGGAAACGGCAATCCAGTTCCTCTCTTGCCTTTGCTCATGGAGAAGGCTAAAGAACCTACAGAAATGGCATAAGCAAGCACCAGCCCTGGTGATCTCCACACCTGACCATGCCACAAGCCCTCCATACATGTGTGCTCCGCAACAGCAGAAGAGCTTGTGTCTTGTGCTTCAAAGTTGTGGCTAGTAAAAGGAAAAATTAATCTGAAAAATTCCTCCTTGGAGCTCTATTGGTCTGTGCCATAATCTTGCTAAGGAAATGGAAGAAGCCAAATAAAACCAGAACTGCTCTGTAGGAAGCAGTGGGTCATGGGGAAAGATCTGAGATGCTCTAGCTGGTCTCCACTCCTGTAGGCCACCTCCTGAGAGATGCTAGGTGATAGCTGTTCAACCTGCTTTAAAATCTATCATCATCCAGTGGGCAGAACAGTTTCCAAGGACATTTAGTGCTGAAGGACCTCAGACTCAGGCTGGTTACCAATATTCACAGCACAGAACCACTTCAGTGGCTGCATCTGGTGTAATCCAGCAACAGGAAACCTTTATGAAAAGCACAGAGGGAAACACAAGTTGCCATGCGGTTGCTGCAGTCACCCTGAGACACCCCATTATCCCCAAGGATTTCCTTCATAGGCTCTGCTTTACAACAACACAGCCCCTGACAGAGACCTGGCTCATCCCTGACCTTGGGCAGGCTTCATGCTTCAACACAGACAGGCATGCAGGGCTAGTTAAAAGTTATCTTGCAATCGTATGCATTAGCTGTAATATCATGCTTTGCATAATAAAGAATATTATGAGGATTTGGGCCATTCATAACCAACAGGTTCTGGGATAGATTGGAAAAACGTGAAGGCAAAGCAGCATTCAAGGAGAGGGACAAAATAACCATCAACCCAGAAATGCCACTTTGCAACCTGCTGCTCAGCACGTGCTTGGATCCCCATGGAAAGGCACGTGATCGGACGGAGAGCAAGTGTCTCTGGCAGCATTAGTGAGAGCAGCGCACATTCATCAGCTCTCAAGCCTGGGCCATAGAAGTGAGGGATCCCATTTCAGATTAACAGCAGCATCCTGCTAGGAAACACCGGCAAAACATGGACTGAAAGCTACAAAGCACTTCACAAACATATCTCCTGCTATGCTCTTTATATATTGTTTTTCAGGAAATTTTTAAACTTAAAGGTTTCCTTGCTTCATTAGGCAGGCAATGCCAGACCACTTCATTATTTGCATTGCAAAGAAAAATGCTCAGGTCTTTCAGAGAGAGAAAAACAATGTCATTAAATGATTAAATGATCACATAGCTGTCCAAGCCACTGCAGCGGTAAATGGCTCAGCCATAAAAAGGACAGTAAAACATGACCTGTCCCACATTTAATGAGCAATAAGAAGGAACCATTCCTTTCAAACATCATTTGAACTGAAGTGTAAAGAGGTCTGAATTAAATTCAAATTGAACTTGATTTCATCTTTTAAATTAGACCTTTTGGAAGTCCATATTTACAACAGGCTTAAAAATCAAATCTCTCTCTCGAGGGAGGGATGGGACCAGTGAAGATGCAAAGTGGCCAAACCTGGATGCTTCATCACATCATTGCCTTAAGAAATACCACAGAAATGTGACTTGAATGTCAGTAGTTTTACTGTATTATTTATAACATGCTACATAATTTAAGCATGCAAAGACCCAGCCTGCAGCTGGGTCCAAATACCAGCATCGATACGTCCTCAGTTATCTCACTAGCTGCAACTATTAATTAGAGGTGTGGTGGTCTAAAGAAACATCTCCTGTCAACCAAGCATCCTTCATTTCCCTGAAGAACAAAGCTCTCCAGCTCAGAAACCTCAGGAGATCTGCCATTTGATTCAGAGACTGTGGCCACCTCTAACAGCCAGCAAAGATCACTGTGCCAGATCATCCTATATGCCTCTTACTCAACTCCTCCCTTCCAAAAAGCACCAAAAAGGGCTTCTAGAGAAATATCTCTACTTTCCCAGCCTGCTCCATCCTTCTTACTGTACTGTGCCTCACTCAACCTGAGCCATTCTGTGTTCAGTTAGAAGGTCTTCAGCTAATATCAAGTCCAACTTAGTAACACTGACAACACATATAAATAATACAGAGTATTTACACAAGAAATTCCTTGCATCCTGAAAGCTCAGCACTTTGCAGAAGTGCTGTGCAGGGGAACTGATGTCTCACACCTGCTTTGCAAAGGTTGCTATCTATTTTAACCCTGTTTCCCTTACACGGAGACCAGAAGAGTGGCTTGGATCAACGGATCCAAACCCTGAAAACCCACCTTCCTGGCATCACTTGCCATCACGAAGTCATCTCTCCATGGAGGAGATCTGAAAGACTGCAAAAGCTAACACTGTTGCTCAGTTCCCAAAGCTCTCAGGACCCACACAGGCTTGAAACTGCCACTCATTTAACATGACCTTGTACTTCCTTTTACGAAGTCAAAAGCAGAAAATTTGAGGGCTGAAAACAAGCCAGTCTGGGTGGAAATGTCTGACAGATTCTCTCTGTCGATCCTCAGTTGATGAGGGCAGAAGGGGGAGGTTCAGCTGGTTGTGAAGAGCAGCCAGGCAACCCATTAATAAAGGAGACTTCTCCAAATGGGAGATGCTCCCAAAAGATACTCTGGCTATGGACGAGTAGAGGCTTCCAGGTTCCCCATCGGGGTGAAGTCTGGATGAAAGATGCCTGCGGTTTGGGAGCCGCATTATTTATTTTTCCAAGGTGTATGTGATGCTTTATGGAGTCCATTCCCGCCTGCTAACCAAGTGATTGGCACACCGGCACCAATTACGGAGACCCGTTAAAACGTGCCAGGCAATATGAATATGCAACAACACGAACGCCTTTCTTTTATAAGTAGCAAGTAGAAAGAAAGTAACAACTTTCTAATGTTGATCATTTAGGTCTTTTGTGAATTCTTTGTATTGTGCCATAGTAGCCTTCCACTTTTTAGACACATGGGTCTCCTGCTTCGGCGGACACTGGGCACTGTGGATTAGCATATTTAGAGTACATTGCAACAGTTGACTATTCAGTATGTGAAGTGGTGAAATTTACTCTATTATTTCTAAACACTTAACAGGAACGGTGCTCCTGTCAACCAGTCAGCCACCTATTGCAAGCTTCTGTGTCCAATAAGTTACCAATTAATTGGCTCCTACAATTGTTGTATAGTTTACTTCTTGAATGGCTCCCTCTTTAGTAATTTCCTTCCCATTGTGCGACCCTTTCTGACAACT
Organism: Harpia harpyja; assembly: GCF_026419915.1. Classification (NCBI taxonomy): domain Eukaryota; kingdom Metazoa; phylum Chordata; class Aves; order Accipitriformes; family Accipitridae; genus Harpia; species Harpia harpyja. Next base: position 18,657,562 of record NC_068953.1, on the reverse strand, counting down.
TCTGTATAATGCTATCAGATAATCACTGTCTTTTCTTTCTCGCCTCACTTTTCTGTATCTCTCTAAATAGTTTATTATTCTGCCTTGGTACCTTTTATGGAGGCCAGCTCAGTGGCCTGTCAGTTAAAGGGTAAGGATACATTAAAATCGTCACTCATTCAAAAGGCTTTGCAGTAAGTGCCCAGGATATTCATTTGTGCACACATACAGGTCCAAGCCTGAAGTGCGTAGCTCTGAAAGGAAAAGCCCTATCTTCCCCGAACAAACCCTTAATGATTTTACATTTCTCTCAGAGCCTGCCCTCCAATGAATGTTGACATTTCATGCACGGTGAGACACAGGAATTCTGTTTGTGGTCGGGGGCTACAACATATTCCCAAGGAAATTAAATTCAAAATTGATTGTGTGACACTCAAAAACTGGCCCAGAATTTGAATGATTTCCTTCAAGCAAAATATAGATGCCTTTCCCACTGAAAACCACCCAGGCTTTAGCAAAGCCAAAGCAAAAAGTGCAAATATTGTTTATGGCTTGCTTTCCCCTGCACCAGAAAGCTGTGAAAGCAAAATTGTTCTTTTGCTCCTTTCTGATAGAAGAAATGCCACAACATCAAAACTGTGAGCAATGGGGTTCAGACAGACACTCCAAAACGGCAGCATCCCTGTGCAAAGAGCCGGCACCACGGCAATGCCACGACTCTTCTTTATTTCGACCAGGCAAGAAAGAGATTCACATAAAATTGACTTTTTTTGTTTAAATTAAGTCAGGCCTACTGCTAAAGCAGCTGCATCTCTCTAAGATTTTGTGGCCACGATTTTTTTATTTCTGGGAGTGGATTAAAGGGGTTTTTTTTCTAAGTTGAGTAAATTAACTGGGTATTTAAGCTAAACCAGTTCTGTAGGAGGAACTTCAGGAAGACCACCTTTACACAGGAGGAAACCACATGTACAGATGACAGATGCTCAGAGGACCTCCCTGTCCAGCATAAACCCCTCTCCTTCCTCCTGATCACACAGACATGGAGACATGAAAGCACTTCCGAAATGGCTACAAAGAGATGACAAACCCACCAACTCATCAGAGAGCCTGTACGCCACATCGCTGTTGAGATCGGTGTAATACTAAACAAGATCTTGTGATGCTTTGGACAGGAAACATTCCTGCTGAAGGGGAGGGAAAATAACGGGATCTCTTTCCCATTCAATATCTCTAATTCTGCTGCTGTGCTGCAAAGCAGCGTGGAGAGGGTATTTATTTTTGGTGGAAGGCAATGCTGAGCTCAGACCATCCAGACAAACATCACATGAAGCTATTACATCTTCATTATTGCACTGCTCTACAGAGACAAGTGTTTTGAAGAAGGTAATAAGCACTTATAATTAAGGCAATTATAAAGTAGTTTATTATAGTGGAGCGCTAATGTAGAGCCGCCTTGTGTCCAAGAGAACCAAAACAGTGATACAACGTACCTGGGGAATTTTTAAAACAGCATCAATCTGACGGTTATGGCTCTGGAGGAAAAAAAAAACCAGCTAGTGGCAGACACAAGCTGATTTTACAAGCCACCAGAGGATGCAAGCAGGAGGGCAAACATGGAGAAATCGTGCGATTGATGCTGGATATGTGTCCTCATCCCCTGGCAGACGGCTCTGGAGTGGCAAGTCACCCTTTCCATGAGCTGGACCCTGACCCTTGGAGAGTCACAGGGGTGAAGTCCCACATCCAGCACAGCTGCATGAGGCCAGATTACCCCTGTTTGTGCTTCACAGCCACCTTGGGGGACTCGGGGAGATTAGCATCCCCAAAACGACGTGACCTCGCAGACCACAAGGACTTGGGAAATACTAACTGAACACAACCCCACAGTGCACACAGGTGGAGTTACAAGCTCCGGAAGATAAAACAAAAGCCATTAGCTCTTTGCTCAGCACAGATTTCTGTAGGGCAATGGAAGTGTTGCTCTGAGCAAAATCGTTTCTGAGTTACTATCACAAAGTTAGAACCTAAAATAACCCTTGCTTTCAGACTGGGAGAAAGATAGCACTTTGCCCTTCCTTGCTTGTATGATGCCATCAGACACTGCCTCTGGTTTCCATGCTGATTAAAAAAATATCACGGACCCCAGCAGCAAGTGTTTGTTTTTTCACAGCTTCAGACACGCTACTTTAAACACTCTCTTCCCCTCAAAATTTTTTTTAAACTCCCTGAACAGACAGCGAGTTTCTTTCAAGTCTGTTTTATGCAAAAGATGTGTTTGTGTAGGATTTTGCTTCTCTAGGCCAACAATGGCGGTGTTTTTGATGCAGCTGAAGAAGATGCTGTCACTCGAGGAAAGATAAAATTATCACCTTTCATGAAATGTCTGCAGGTTTAACCAACCCATTTCTCTAACAGGTAAAAACAGGATCTTGGCAGAAAGAAAAACCAAAGTGTAGACACGAGGATGCAAAGCACTTCAAGCCTACAACTTCAGTGGGAAGGGAAAGGGTGAATCACTTGTGTATATATACATAATATATTGCATAAAATAGTCAGTGGCACCTACCTATTTCCCAGGTGACAGTTATAGAGAGGAGGAGGAGGAAATCCCGATCACTGCCAGGGCTTACCTAGGCGGCTCCAGGAGACGATGGGTCGGGGATTGCCTGTTGCAATGCACTCCAGCACAGCGGTCTGGTGCACCGTCAGTGTGAGGTTCTCTGGACCAACGAGAATCATGGGGTCCTTGTAAACGGTGGAGTGGGAGCCTGCAAGGACAGCATCATCGTTAAAAGGCATCTGATTCTCTCTTGTTTAATGGGAACACCGAGGGCTTCATGCATCTTCTAAGTACAAATGATGTAGCTGGTGTAATCATCAATAAATTTGAGCTGTACATGAAACAAAAGGAGCACAATGTTTGTGTGACAGTCACATTGTCTGAATGTGTTTTAAGTGTGCACTGAATATTCCTGGGGAAAACCCCTCAGCCAACCGTCCCAGCCAAAAGCAGCCCTGTTAACACCCAGATATGGGCAGCACAAAGAAGCAACCACGCTGCGAACTGCAGAGAGCAGATGTGCCGGAAAAACGTGGTATATAGGGAGGACACGAGCTGCAGGACAGCTCGTGCAGACAGGAATGCAAATAAATGAAGGAGTTCCTTTATCTTTCAGCATCTCAAGCTAGAAAGTAATCCATGCAGTGCATAGTGCCTCTCTGTGAGCATCCTCTCTTGCTGCTGGTGTCATTTGCTCCAAAAGTCTTGTCCTGGGACACAGAAAGCGACGGAGGTGCCAGTCCCTGACTCCTGCTGAGGATCTTTTTGAGAGGAAACTCAAGGAAACTCCTCTGATGACTGCAGCCCACAGGGTGGTCATTTCCCTGCCTTTTACAGCACCCCTGTCCTGACCCACTCTGGTGTAACTGGGTGGAGGGAGAGGATGCATCCCATTGCTCTGATATAATCATGATACAATCATTGCTCACAATGCAATTGCTAATCATTTATTTGCACTACAGTAGCACCAAGTGGCAGCAACCAAGAATGAAACCCATTGTACAAGATGATGCACAGACCCATAATAAAATCAAGCCCTGGCACAAGGACTCTGGAAACCAGACAGGCACAGGACAAGCAAAAGAAACCACATTTCACCAGACAGGAGGAGACCAGGGGACAAAATCATCATCCTGTGTCAGGTATACCACAGCTGAACCTGCATCTCCTGAGTCCCTAAAAAGTGCCTTATCCCTGGGCCAAAGGTCCCATCAGCCTTCACTCTCATCTGTTGGAAGCAGGAGAGGAGGGGAAAAAAGTAGATATTCTCAGTTCTCCATCAGTAAACAGGAACACTGATAATCTCTGCATTAGCCTTCTCCCCTTTTCCAACAAGAGCTGGGTTATACTCCAGATATGCTGAGGTCAAGCAGTGTTTAAGGAATTTCAACAATCTAACAGCTGTTGCTGGCAAAAATGCTCTGTACACCTGCAGAGAGAAATATTTTGGGTGGTCATCTGCCCCTGAGCAGGAGAGGGGCACAGGGAGGGCTGGGGAGCTGAGCTCTGCCATGGGCCAGGCTTTGCTGTAGGGGCCATCCCACGCTGACTCCTGTACATGGACTTCCCGATGTCCAAACAGCTTGTCAAAGAGAAGTGATCCACCAAAACCCGTCTACAAGGGCTTTTCCCCAAGAAAAAAACCTCTTTTCTTCTGGCACTTTTTAGCATTACCCTTTCACAGCAGCTCAGGGGCTGAGGTCAGGGCATTAGTTTGGGATTTTGCAGCGGTCCAAGGGCAAGCACAGATCAGAGCGGCTCGTTTGTTAATCATTCCTGCAGGGGCTAAACACGGAGCCATAAGGCAACTCAGAGGTTGTGTCTAAATGGGCAAAATCCAAGAAAAATCACCGTGTCAGTGTGACTTAAGAGCTGACTTTCTCACTAAACGCATTTCACTGCAAGCCATAAAATGCAGATTTTTTGATGAGAACCAGAATGCACAATAAATTCATATGACCGGCTGGTTAACCCCAAGAGATCTGAAAAACAATACCTTCCCCCTCAGTACCTCGGAGTGCCTTTAAAACCCATGTAGATTTATTGTTCTAAATCACAATACTAAATGTTCATGCTTAGAACAATACAATATTATCATCATATTATATAGTGATTTCAATATTTCAAAACACAGAGAAATTAAATGAATTGTCCAAGGTCACCCAAGAATGTCAGTAAACGGGAGCTGAGACCAAACCAGAATTTATAAAACACTCTATTTTGGCAATAAAAAATAATAAAAAAAAAATCACAGTCTTTGATTTATGCTCTGACTCCTAAATATGCATTCAGGTTTTCAGGTGTGGGCTCAGCTCCCTGAGTTTGGTGAAACCCTGCCCTGCTCTGGAAGTGGCATTTCCACCACCACTCACCTTCCCCTGCAAAGGCCACGCAATGGTCCCTTACGGCTTTGCTGCCTCCTCGATGCTGAGCCCAATGCCCATGGCAGTGCCAGCTCCAGGGCCAGAAGGGATGGTGACCCAGCAAGGATGCAGTGGTCAGACACCAGCACCATGCAAAGGGGCTGACCGTGCCTGACCATTGAGGAGGAGGTTTCCTTCCCCAACCAGAAAAGCTCTTTGATGCGGGATCGGGAAGGAAGGAGTGACAAAACAAGGGACTCGTGGCAGGGGAGTGCTGCTGGAGCACAACAGGGTTCAGGGCAACATGGCAGGGATTTATTTTGAAAGGGAAAAAGGCTCTAATGATGCACGTGGTCCCAAGGGACTCTGCCAGCAACAACCGCAGCGAGGATGGGGAGGTCCCCGGCACCGCTGGAAGTGGCAGGCACTCTAGCAGGGACGGGATTGTCGCCAGCCCAGGCTGTTAGATCTTGATCAAAAGGACAGCAGCAAAGAGAGCCGCAGCTCGTGCTGAAAAGGTGTCAGTGCAGAGAGGCAGGCAGCCTCTCGGGAGCATCTCCACTAAGCAGGCACTTGAAAATAATCAATCAGTAGGACTGGAAGACATATCTGTGCTGCTCGCTGCTGGCAGCCCTGCCACCGCTGCCAGGGAGAGGAAGGAAAGTGCTGCAAGCGGGGTCCTTCATCCCCCACAAGCAGCTACCCTCCTCTTCCTCTCCAGCCAGGCTGTGGCAGTGCCCTGCAGGGCACGGGCTCCCAGAGCCCATCTCCATCCTCTCCCTCCTCCCTCCCCAGCCAGGGCTCGGTTTGGAAACCCTGGTGAGGCAGACCCAGTGCTTCTCTGTGGGTGAAGCAATGGCTGAAGTTGCTGCCCTGTTAAGAGGAGAGGGAACCCTCCTGCCACGATGAAGAGCAGAGAGCATCATTCCCTTTACCCCTCTACAAAAGAGGGAGGCCATGGAAAGATCTGCAAGATTACTGCTTACCCCATCATGCCTAATGACGTGCACAACAGCACTCACATTAGTTCAGTATTTATTGATAAAACACCCACACCAGTGAAGCAACATCCCTGTGCTACCTCTGTGGCACGCCATAGCATCTGCCAGTGTGCCAAAGCCTAGGGTTAACATGCTAGCACATACCCACTGTCCTGGTCTAACAGATACTTGTGTGCTCTTAGCAAACACCACAGAGCCTAAACCTTCTTCACTGAGGTTTAACCCAGTGCAATGGGTTTTCCATGGGCTGAGAGCATGCAAATGTCCCGTTACAGCAGCTCTGCTGCCATGCAGTCACTGGAGCACGGTCCAAGCCCTTCAACAGACACTTACACATGGTGCCCGTATTCATCATCTGACTGCTTTAAGGAAGAGAAAAACCACAAACATTTCACAGACAGGAAACCTGGAAAATATCCATCTGAAATGAGGGATGGTCAGATGAGAACAACTAGCGCTTTCTGCCCTGTGAGAAATAATAATTCAGACTGGTAAACTGACACAAAGAACTTCACCATGTTGATAATTTACTGTTCTTTTTTCCCCTCCATGTGGCTACCGTTCACATAGATCAAGAAAACGGATAAGTAACAGGCATCAAAAGCTCCCAGTCTTTCAGAACCAGTTAACCTGCTTTCCTTCCTCATCAGAGTTGATATACACAGCATCACTCTCTCCTCAGCTTCACCCCATTTCACACATGTTGCTTTTTTACGGTCGGCAGAGGCTAATCTGCCACTTGGTACAGGCGTTATATCTCCTACTCCACAACCACTGGCCAGGCAGCTGTTTTTGGAGGGTGAAGGCAGGCTGCGAGAGATGAGCATACGCTGACAAGCCTCCAGCCACCAGGTACCAGCAATTACGAGTATCTGATGGACAGGAGGATCACAGCTCACAGGGGAAAGACCCTTTGTTGCATATAAAAAAAGCTAAAAGAGAAACACACACCCAACTAGCCCTGTGCAGACTTCCCTTGTCTCTTATCTCCATTTCCACAGGGAATCTGGGATGGTCCCCTACCGGACACCCACAGATGCATCACCACTGCTGTCACAGGGGACCAGAGTGGGTACCCAGCATCTCGGGGGGGTTCAGACCTGCATGGAGTCCTGTATCTCAGAGGCCACCCTGCCAGCAGGACATAGCCACAATTTGCAGGTGACTACTTCTTTGGCACTCTTATTTTCTCTGAAGGTAACCCACAAATGCTCTGAAGTCCAGGAGAAGCAAGCTGTCCTGTTTTCATACAAGTAGGTTGAGCATATCAAAGGCATTTCTAAGAGGGCACAAAGGTGTCATTCACTCCTGGCTGCTTGATCAGGCTGTGTTGGATGATTTGACTTAATACATCCCACTTCCTTCATACTAGGAGCAGCTACTGAAACATCAAGGGAGACTTCTGAAGCTAAAAGTGTTTTAAATTAAAAAGACTGACAAACAAAGAAAGCCTAACTAGAAGGTGACAATCTAACATCAGGTTAAGAAATTGGCTGACGAGTTATTGCTCAAAGGGGCTCCAAGAAATCAGCTTGGGTCCCACACAGACAGCTAATGGAGGATGAGCAATGGGCAGGTCAGTGAAGGGCAGCACAGCTATGGAAACGTGATAGTGTATTTGCACCCTAATCCTTCCTTCACTGTGCCTGAGGTCGTCACTTCCACATGCCATTTTGTGTACTTTCACAAACAGACCAAACTTGTGCACATGCAAAGCGTGGATGTGGGTTGCTTTGGTTTGCCCTTATAGCTTCATCACATCCTACCTCTGGCAGCATGAAATCAAACAGTAAGTATGTGATTTTGGCCCTTTTTTTGGAGAGGAGACCATAGGGCTTCATCATTTCTTCAGCTGGAGCTTTCAGAGGTGAAAACCTGTTTCAGCCACTGACTTCAAATGTGGATAGAGAACCAAGTCAAAATTCAGCCTGGGGTGCTCAGGGCTTCTTCTTCTCATCTTCCAAAGAAAGGTTAGCCTGCTTCAGTCACAATGCAATGCTAACAGCCTACAGAACATAATTTCCCTATTAGATAAATAATTGATCACCCTGTGTGCTGCAATTACTTCCAGAGTGGGCAGGTCTCATAAGGAAATGATGAATCTTCCACTTTTCCAAAAGAATTTATTTATTGTAAAGCTGCTGTAACTCATTTTCTCACCGTCCTCCCTCTACCCAGAAACTGGCACTAATTTACAGGCAAAGAGACAGATTTATCTGCTATCAAACAGACTGATCTGGCAGGAACTAATAACAATCCAGAACAAGGAAGGTGCTATGGCTGGACAGAGGGATGCTTCTCAGTGCTGATAGCCTAAAGCTCTCTTAAACTGTCCTGGGCCAGACCAGCAGTGGGAAGAAGAAGACAGAAAGACAGTCAGGAGAGTGTTTACTGGTACTAACCTGACACAGTGAGTCTGGCCTCCCGGCTGAACTTCACATTAGCAATATTGGTAGCCACACAGTGAAAAATCCCACTGTCTTCTGCTCTCAGTCCCGTAATCTGGAGGACCCCCTTGGGCAGCAGCGTGTACCTGCGGGAAGAGAAAAGCAGAAACAAAAACTTGCAAAGCAGGACATGATGTGAAAGCAGGCTACACACCCGTCCAGGTGAGGCAGGCTGGCTCCCCGCATCCCGGTGCAGAGGCATCAACACCACCTAGGAGATACAGCCCCTGGCAGGCTGAGCCCATGCTTACCCCTGCATCACTGCTTTATTTTTTTGGATACTTGAGCCTCTGATCTTCTTTTACAGGGGGGCATGTTCCCTTTCTTTATCTTCTGATGCATCCTTGAGAAAGGATGACTTTTGCTGGAAAGCTACAAAGTAGATGCTTCCTATTTAACCTGTGGAAAAGCTTTGGTAGTGCATTTGCATGTGAACACAGCTGACATGGGAGTTATCACTCACCAGCTGAAGCACAGTAACCATGGACAAGCATCAGGGGAAGTGTGTGCTCCACACTCCCAGGTCCAGGACTCAAATCCACATGACCTTAAAACCTCAAATGCATGGAAAGGCACATTTAAAATAGATACTGAGTCGGCATACATAAATATCAATAAATATTTTATATATTTAAAACATAGCTGCATTTAAATCATGCTTGCATACACACATATTTGTATACATACATTGCAGGTTGCTTGGCAACCATGTGTTTAAATTGGCTGGTAGTAAGTCATTACACTGTGATGAGTTAATAATCCATTTCCGTCTGGAAGATGAACAATATCTTTTTCCATATCAGCATATGGTTAAGTGCCTATAACCTGCTCCCTGCACTGGTTTCCAAACCCGCAGCTCGGCGTCAGTGGCAGCGTGACAGCAATCAGTTTTACACATCCCGAAGTTGATTGCAATCTCTCTGGGACTTTAAAATGCCCATTGTTTTGGATGAATTATACCACAAGAAGCTTTCATTTTTGTTAACAATCTGCCCACAGCATTAGAAGATTCAATTCCAAAGCTATTATTCTGCCTTCAAAGCCTCCAAGTGCAAGACTCGGCATACAAATTTATATACACTTTATACGCAGAAATGCACAAAGCATGATTAATGCAGAAATCCAATTCAGTTAGAGAAGCAACCCTCATCACCCAGGCCCATTGGTGTCAGAGATTAATCTACTGAGCTGACAATAAATACCTTCCCCAGTAACTTTACTCCTACAAAAAGCCAAAATCAGGACACTGAACGTAGGGAAACTGCTCCTAGTCCACATTCTCCCGGGCTTGGGCAAGCTCCCTTCCCTGGTGGAGAAGCAGCGAGGATGAGTACGGCTTGGGGCTCTCTGCATTGGAGAAAACTCTTGGCTCCTCAGTCTTGGAGGATAGAAGTCCTAGTCACACTCAAATCCCTGCCACATCTCTAACTATCTCCACACCTGTGACCCTGGGCTCAACTGGCAATAATGCACGAGGGACTTCAAAGAAACTTCACCTGTCCTGCAACGTCTCATCGGGATGCACACAAGGCATCAGGCCCAGTTCTGCACCCCTTACTTCTACTGATATCACCTTGGACCAGTTGCCCAGCTCCACCACATCCCCAGTTTAGCACTTGTGTGAGTAAGGAGCCTTCAGAGGAGATCAAGTTTAACGAATCAACCCTGTGCTGGGCTAAAAAAACTCAGATGAAAAACACAAGGAAAAACAAAACCTGACAGTTGCAGTTTTCCACAGCAGGGTTGGGCCTCTTGGGTCCTTCTACTGTAAGTTCACCGTAACGCTGAAAAGGTCAGGCATTGTTCCAGCCCTTGTGTTTTCTCCTGCCTCCAAAGAGCCCAACCACGTTCTGCTGCATAACTGACATTTTTAAGAATAGGGGCTTTCAGGAAAATATTTACAGCTTCCTGGTTTCGCCTATTCCCAATGCACGGATGTCAATTCACGACTGAGGTGTGCTGCGACCGATTGTCTCCCACCATCGGCTATGCGGCTCCTGAGCCACAGCTGGGACCACCGGAGGCTGCCGGCACGGAGCACGTGTTTCCTGCCACCTGTCCTCCGCCGGGCCCCACCGCTGCTTGGAGGATCAAAGCGTGATGAGGGACGTTTCCGACGCAATGGGAGCAGCCTGTCAAACACAGGAAGTGAGGACGTGCCGTCCCAGGTCTAGGCTGGAGAAGGGGGGCAGCTGGGGTTTCTCTTTAGGAGGATTGCATGGGAAACAGCAGCCCAGGGCACTGTGAGATGCTCTCTGCAGAGCTCCCCTGCTGCCACACACAAGGGAGTCCACTTGGGAAGGAAAGCCTAGTGGCCATCGTGTAATTCAGTGCTTGCAAGAGTTCAAGACCCACGTGAAAGACCCTCAGTCATGGATCTGGCTCGGCAAGAGTTGCACAAAATGGAGCCATGGAGGGATGATGGATGCCAAAGCTACCTGGCTCTGCTAGGATTGCTGGGTGGGCTCTTCATGCTGGAAAGTCAACCTGGAGGAGGGCTGATCTTTGCAGGGAAGGTCAATGCAAGCCCTTGCTCCCTCCAAAATCAGCTAGCAGGTTTTATCTAGCTGTCTTGGGAGATGCAGTATTTCTGCACAGTGTTTGGCCAGAAGGAGCCCAGACAACCCACAACATTAACTGAAAGATTCTTCCATGGCAGAAATGCTGGCCAAGATGCTCAGCCCGGGTTAGTTGTGTCCTAGCACAACTGTGAGAGCAATAACAAGACTAGCCACCTTTTTCCACCTGGAGAAAAGACAGCAGTACCTGGCTTGGACATGTCCTACCTTTCGTTGTCTGTGTTGACAGGCATGCGGTTCTTTTGCCAGAGGATGACTGGCTCAGGCAAGCCATGGATCTGGCACTGGAATCTCACTACACCACCTTCCTCCACCACTGCATTCTGAGGATGGATGTGGAAGTCAGACATTGCTGGAAGACATAAAGAGAAACAAAAATATTCACATGTGAAGAGATATCCAACATCTTCACATGACCTAGAAACACCACGATTTCCCAGACCTAGCAAATGGGACTGTAATGCAAGAACAGAAGACTGGTTTGCAGCCTAACCTCCTGCATGGAGAAACATGACTAGTGGCAAGCTCTTGCTATACATCTGCCTCTGCACATTGAACTGATTGACTCAACCAGGACAGGAGACAGTGCACCATGACACGCATGCTCCACAGCAAGGTCTACAGGGGCAGCGAGATACACAGACACTGCACTGGCACTTATCAGAGGTCATTCTCAAGAGCTTCAGCAGGCTTCGAATCCAAGCTTGTATCAGAAAAGAGATGTCTATCCTTTCTGTTGCTGCCAACGTCTTATCTGCTGTAAATATACTTCTGATGTGCATAGCTTGACTCCTAAACTCATTTTGTTTAAATACCTTGACCAAAAGAGCTCCCAGATACCCTAGTAAAACTTACAGCCCTTGATTTCCACCTCTCTTTGACAGGTGCTCCAGCTCATTGCATACTCTGCCTTCCAGCACCGCAGAAGGAACAGTCACATCCCCACACTGTGGAGCAACAGGCTTCAGCCGATAGAAAAAGCAGCTGCCAAGATCTCAGCAGCTCAGCAAACCGAGGCTTTTGGGGTTGGGACCACCCAACAGCAAACGACAAACCTCAGTGTGCCCACGCAGGATGAATACAGACTAGCCCGTTTCAGCACAGCCACAGCTGTAACCACTGTGTGGAAAGACTCTGGCATGCTGTTAGAGCTACATAAATAATACAGTAATTATTACCATTAATTAATTGGAAGGTGCTGCCTGTTGACTCTGCAATAAACATATTCGAAGCTAATAAACATCCCAGTGGTTATTTAGCTCATGATTCATTTATAGTGCCGCATCCACGGGAAGATCTCTCACACTGTCATACAAAATAAACTCCAAGAGAGCCCCCTGCTCTGCCACCCCAGCCCGATAATACCCTTCTCACCAGCAAGAAAGCCCTGTCCCCTTTTACATGCGTCAAGTGCAATGAATGTACCTCTGCTAAGGAACAAGCTGCCTATGTGTCGGGGCAGCTTAATCATTCATCTGCAAACTCCAGTTGGGCTCAGGCAGATGGGAGATGGCCATTAGCAATCATACATTAAATATGTGTTGCATTAACCCGCACTGCTCCCGCAACCACCGCTCTCAACCCACTGACTGCAGATTTGTTAAGCTGATTGAGTAACATAGAGCAAAGCCCCAGCCCCACACGGTTGTAGGGTTGGGAAGGTTTTGCAGCCGTGAGGTTGGGATGGGCAGCCAGCCCCACACTGGGATGCACTGATGGGAGCAGGACCGGGAGGTGGCTGTGCAATGCTCCAGCCAGATGAGAACACATCAGCACAAGCGAAAGATCATGCAAAATTATATTTCCCTTTCCCAAGATGAAAGCTAATGCAAATATCCTCCCTGGTAAGCAATGGAGCCCGGTGGTGGAACGGCAATTTACCCAATTCACACAGATTTAGCCTTGAAATGAGACTGCTTGTGGCCCAGAGCACTCAGCCATGTGGAAGGAGCCCAAAGGCTGCTGAGAGGTCTCCCACACCGGGTGATTCCCCTTCCAAGGTGGCAAGGGATGCTTCAAAAAATGGGGGGTTTAGGGGTGCCCACGGCAGGAGAGCTCGAGGGAGTCTGCAGAGTATTTCAAGGCTGCCTTTTGAAGACCTAGGCCAGGGTGAGCATCTTGCAACCAAATCTTATGAACTCTCACCAAGAAATGAATCCAAGAATTAATGAGAATGACACAAAGCTCTTTAATAAAGAAAAAAAAAGCAACAAAAAAAAGAAAAGCAGAAATTCAGATGCCTGCAGGAAAATTCCTTTCAAATGTACAGATGCTCAGTGCTGAGGTTTTTCAGTGGCTGACAGGGTTGATAAGAAGAAGGAGGTGTGAATGAGAACAGCCCCAGCACAGACTTTGCTCTGCTGGCTACAGAATTCATTGCCATTCCTTTATTTCAATAATATCATCTCTTATAGGTAAAACTGCAGCAATAACCTCTACTCTTAAAGACACTAGTATTAATATTTATCATGAATAAAACATGGGAAGTTATAAATAATTCAGTTATAAGGATGTTAAGTAAAATATTACTCTTCAACGACCCTATAATGTGGCTTTGAAGCACAGTTTTATGTTAAATGCCTAGGAAATACTGTGACCCTTGCCAAGACCAGCTGGTTTGCAGAAGATGCATTAAAAATTCATGCACTGAGCTACAAAATACTATTTTTAAAACAGGTTTACGAGTTTATTTACAGTTGCAGAGACAAAAGCTTTTCTAGCATCTCCTGTAAAACAGCAACAAAACTTGAATGCGAGTGATACGTGGGATGCTGTTTTCAGCCTGGAAATAAATCACTGGGTGTAAGGAAAGAAGAGGAATAGGAGCACAACTGCTTTACAGGGCATTGCTCAGAGTGGCTAAATCTCTGCTGACCAATGTGAGATTTTTATATACATCCCAACTGACTGGAACAAACTCATACAGGGGAGTGCTTGCTCCTGTTTGTCACTTGTCTTTCAGCAGCAAATGCCAGGACCCCTGTTATCAGCTGGGCGCTTTTGTTTCAGCCGCCACAGAGAAGAGCTGCATGCCAGCCAGCCCAGGTGGGATTGGCCAGCAGCCAGGAAGCTGCATCTCATTTCTATGCTAATGGCCATAATAATTTTAAAAATAAATACACGCAATCACAATATTCACCCGTGAGCTCTTAAGAGGAGAGGCACCCTCTAATCCATCTGCCCGTAGTCTCCATCGTCCAGCAATGCAGCATCCACTTCTCAACAGAGGGACTGGTGCTGCTCCAGGCCCCTTTTGCTGTCATCAGATGGGGTGAGTGCAACCCTGTTCCCATTAAACTTCTCTCTGCCATCTCCATGCGTAGCATGGTACTATCCACATACATAGTGAGTGTGGGGTAGTCATCAAGCCATAAAATCAACCTAAATCACATGCACACTCATTGCTCCATATTGATGCTCCAAGTCACGGTGTCTCAGTGCTTCTGCTATCATCACACCTGGATTTTGGCCATGGTACACACAGAGCAGCACAGGGCAGGGAAAGACAAACCAAAATGGGCTCACAGCAGATGGGGAATGATCCTAGCAGCCCTCCCACACTGCAGGCATGGGTGAATCTCCTCCCAAAGGTGTTGGCCAAGGCTAGGTTCAGATTGAGTTGTCTACAGCCACACTGACACATGAGGCAGAGGAGTTGTGCTTCATCTCTCCTTCCCCCATGTTGTATCATGGAGGACCTCAACTAGGATGAGGTTGGATCACAGACGAGGCTCTTCCCTAAAGAGAACCCCACGCTTGGGATCTCCCACCATCTAACCCCCCATTGGGATGCAGTCCCCGAAGGTATGCCCTATGGACACAGCACAGGTAAGCAGTAACTCTTATCCTCACCCATATTCACAGAGGATTCGTTCTGGCAAACGAATTTGCTGGGTCTCCTCTAATCAAAGCGCAAACACTCTCTCCTTCCTAATGGGCCCCGTGGAAAGGCCAATGGAATAAAAATGAAAATAGGTATCGAGTGAAATTTTCTTTACTCAATGAAAAACTAAATTGAAACCATTAGTGGCCAATCCTTTTTTGCTCAGTACAGCATTAGTGCTAAGCCAGAGATTGACCTAGATTTGATATAGAAAAAGAAAACATTAACTTGGTATGTCAAAGCAAATCCCAGGCCTGTTAGAATCATTAAAACGCAAACATTATTATGAACTGCAGGCACAAGGGGAGGAAGAAGACTTGAAAGGTTCAGTGCCAAGCCTGGTTTTAGGAGAGTATTTGGGAAGCCCAGTTAGTTCTGCAATCACATTGCTTTTTGCTTTTAAATTACTTATGGGGAAACAGATACCCAAGTTGGCTCTGACACAAGGGGATGCTGGGGAGGAGCCGAGCATCCTCACTGCCACTGAAGCCAGGCAGTCCACAAATGATAGTCCAGAAGCAAAGACCCTTTCTCCACATTTCTGCCACCAACCTGTCAAATTCAGACCAATGCAGGCACGCGGTTAAAATGCCTCAAAGTTGACACAGTACAAGGAACAGGAGTTTAATGTAGACGTGCCTCTAGTATCTGGGCTCCCAGAGACCCCTGCCAAGGAGGGCAAGATCCGTCAGCTCCATTACAACTGATGAAGGTGAAGTCTGAGAGGCAAATGGTTTGCCCAGTGTAAGAGAACAAGCCATGGGCAGAGCCAGCCCCTTCCAAGAGTGGCTCCATCCTGATGCTGGTGACAGCTGCTGATTTTCACACTGAATTTTCCAGCTTACTAATAAAACTGAATTTCCCCTCGGGTCAGCAGAAGTCAGGGTCATTTTTAAAACACAATGACCACCGTGCCAATTAAACCCAGACCTAAACCACTCCCAAATCAGGCTGACAGCCCCAGCAGAACCAACCCTTGGTATCCGTAAGATTTATTAAGCACCCATCCTCCTTGGCACTGCAACTCCTTCCCAAACTCTTTCCCTGCTCCAGAGCAAGCAGAGGGATTACATCCTCTTCCATTCCCTCCTGGCTTAGGAGACCTTCACCATGAAGTTAGCAACCTGCCAGGGAGTATTTTCAAGGACGTCGTCAGGTGAAGGCTTAGCAGACATAGGTCTCGTATTTGCTCCTCTCCATACTCTGGAAATGGAGGATTTCCTTGCAAGAAAGAGCCAGCACAAAAGATGGGGGGCGTACGGGCACCACAAATCCCATGCTCTCCTATCCTCCCCCTGCTTTCGAACAGGGATACTTTCCCAAGTCTTCAAGAAAAAGACACCGCATCTTTTTTCTCTACATTTTTTTTAAAGATGCATTTTTATAAAGATAAAAAAAGCCCATGTCACAACAGCCCGGTGGCTACTCCAGCTGCAGAGCAGCCTCTGTGCCTGCGAGCTGGCCCTGCGTGTCTAATGATGCTATTGTGCGAGGTTGTTGCTGAACTGCCATGAGCCCAATTTTGAATGCAAGTTGCTTTGTGCATAGTGAAGCGTGAACAACAGCGCCGCCCATTTATCTATTTAATTCTCCAGGAGTAGCAGGAGCGGGGGCCTTCACTCACATCTAAAGGGAAGAAAAATGGCCTTTCTCTCAGCTTTGGAAAGGGAGGGAAATATTAAAGACCAGCCGTGCCTCTCCCAGCACAGAGGAAAATCCCCTCTGCCCCTGCCCACTAATCATAGGGGTGAAAATCCCAAATCTCTATTGTCCGTGCTGAGCCTCAGATCTCAAAAGAAAATGGGCTGCAAGACTCAGGAGAGTTTGAAGCAAGGAAGACATTTTGGAGGAATGTAGTTCATTTAAGAGGAACCAAAATACATGGTGAGATGAGAGAGGGAGGAAGCTCCATCTCGCTCTGTGCTGGGCAGACATAGAGCGAAAGAGGGTCAGTCCTGCATGCTTTTTATTTGCAATATTTGCAAACAAGTGCTTATTCCTCTTTTGCTTTGGCTGTCTTTTTCTCCCCCTGGAGCCGATATGACTGTTCAGAGCAGGGATGGAAGATGGTTCAGGCTCTCTGCCCTCTGCATTTTGCATCCTCATGTCTCTCTTGTTGTCACACTCAATCAAAGCTGAGTGAAATAATTTAAGCAAGGTTGAGATGACGCCCCATCTGATGGACTTCTCTGGTTGAGGAACAAAGTCTCCACCTGGACTGTTTTTTTTCCTTCTGCCCTAAGCCACTGGGACAGGGATAAAAGGGAGATAAACGAGCTAATGCCTCACAGTGGGACACAGCAGCTGCCCACAGGAGGGAACATGCAACAGATATTTTACAAGAGGAGGGGAAAAAAACAATCTTCCACTTTGTGACTCAAGTCCACCAGGAGGCAAATTGCTGCCTGATCTGGGACTATGGCTTCTTAATTTTTTGCATAACATGTGAAATGACTGTGAGCCAAATCCAGCTCAGGTCACCTCCCCGCCGCACTGCAACAAGCAGCACCAATGGAGTCTACCGACCCATGATTTACTGTTTGTTTTCGTGCTTTGAGAAGCAAGAGGAAAAAAAGCACAGAGCCCTACGGGGGCTGCTTCTGCGTAGGGATGATAAATATCCTGCGAAAGTAATGAACACATCTCCACTGCACGCAGACCAGGGATCGGAGGGAATGTGCTCAGGGGTCCCTGGTTGCTCTACCCACCCTGCACAAGTGAAGGACCAGGGCTGGGAGGGGCAGGATGGGTTATCCCTGCAAAGGTCACTACAGGGATTTTATCGTGGCACCTGGAAAACCTTTGAATGCCTGTGCTGCAGCTCCACTCTTCTTCCTGAGGCTCCCTTGAAAGCGCTCTCCATCACCAGCACACCCAGCCTCTCCTGCACAATCACACGCGCCTCCAAGCTTGTCTCCCAGTCCTAAGAACATTTAGTATATTTATGGTATTGATTATAGGTCACTTATTGGAAAAATAACTACAACACCATCAGTTGTTGATGCAGGGGTACTCTCCCGTGAGTGGGAAAGATTTTTGTCTGGATAAATGCAATCTCTGCACCCTGCATGGAAATAAACAGGGGCCATACACTCCAAGGGCTGTTTTATACTGAAGTATCTCACAATTTCTATAAAGCTCACAAAGTGCTATCCCTCTGGAGAGAGACTGCACCCACACTGTCCCAGTACAGCATGCCAGGGAGCACCCCCAACATCTGACATCCCACCACCCTCGCTATCTTGACGTGGGAGGACAGAAAGTGCCAGGGCAGCTGCCCATGCCAGAGGAAACCCCTGAAAGCAGCTGGCCTTCGCCATGTTCTCCCTCATGCAGCAGCACTGCCCAAATGCTGCCTGCTCAGACCCAAGACCTCCTGCAACATGGCTGCAGCCAGAAATCATCCCAGCCTGGAAATAAGGAGCAGTGAGTCCCACTGCATCAGCACAAATGCCCTCTCTGAAGCCAGAGAGCAGCCAGGCCTGTCTGAGCATCCTCAAACCTTTCCTATAAACGTATCGGTCATTTTACAGAGACAGGCACAGGGGACACAAAGTGACATCCATGGTCACCACCCAAATCCAACATCATCCCTTGAGTACCAATGGCACACTCTACCCACGAGGCAATGCTGCTCCTTATAAATCACTTCAAAAGATGCATCTTGGCAATCTCACAGACCAAATTTCTCACTTCCCTCCATGTTCAGAGCATGCGGCAGCATCCCATTGCATTACCTGCTATGTAGAGCAGCACAGCAAACAGCCCAATGTGGTTATTCGTCTTCCAGCACCCTCTTGTTTTGCAGTGGAATCAACTAATAAACAGCCCCTCTAGTGGTCTCAAATTCGTTTCAGGGAGAGAAGTTGTTTCTGGTGAAGAGGGAGGCATCACTGGGAGAGACCTTTATCAGGGAGTGCTATTGCAGTAATTTTTCAAGACGAAATTGCTCTCTGGCTCATGACAGCATTTAGTGTATCCTGAGGCAACCATTTGTGAAGCCAAACCTGTGGTCCTGCTGCCCTGCTGCTGGAGGGAAGGGGGAGTATTAAATGTCATAAACAACTCTTAATTTCCTTGGGTGGACTGCATATGGGGCTAGTGATTCTGCAGTGCAGGAGGAGGTTATCTATCCATCATCATTACAATGCTCCAGCACCAAGGGTGATGTTGGCCGGGCAACACTGGCCGCTGTCACACCTGCCCAGTGGCACTGGTCACCATGAAGGGCTCCTGTGTTTCTGTGGGGTGACTTCTTAAGAAACACCAACATCACACGAGGCTCCCCCACCCCAAAGCAGGGCTCCTCTTCAGCATTGCAAGTAGATGCTCCCTCCACATGCTCCCTCCTGTGGCATCCACAGCTCACCCTGCTTCGGGCAACAGCTTCTTCAGGACCCCACTGCCTCCCAGGCTTTCCTCTGAAACACACATTTGCTCTTCACAAAATACCTATGATTTATCCTACTCAAGTGCCCCTGCAGACCCCTGAAATAATGAGAAAATGAAGGGCAAGCTGTCCCGCCAGCCTCCAGGAGAGGTTGGCTCAGCGAGGGCAAAGCAAAGCATGCAGCACGCTGCCAGCAGGCAGGTCTCTCCTGCCAGATTCCCATCCGGAGCTCCTCGTGTTTTTCCTACTCCAACACACACAATTAAGACAAATTACATAGTTACCATTTTGATTTGTTGCACAATAACACTGTTTTCCATCCCTCTCCCAATATTGATGGAGATGGTACAAGAGGAAGCTCCCACACAGCCATTTTTGGCCCTGGACCACTTTGTTTGCAGCCAACTGCTTCTGATATTGAGCGCAGATGAGCAATCCTGCTTTTTATCAGCTCTGAGAGGCAGCGAGCCATCCAAGCACAAGACGTTCTCCTGCCCCGCCACAGCCTTGCAACACCTCTAGGTAGAAACATCCCTGCTCAGACCTCCCGGTCTACAAAGCCAGCAGCCATTCCTGGTTTTTTGTGCTCGCCAACGAGCACACGCTTTGTTTCGGCATCTCCGGAGGCAATGGTGGAATCCAGAAAGGTGAAGGAAAGGAAGCTTTTCATCATGACTGCCCACGGAAATGCCATCAGCCCTGCTTTCAGAAAGGGAGCTGTCCTGATTTACAGGCTAATGAATTTTAAATGAGATGCATTTTTTAATTTTTTGTTGTCAGCCCCCATTTTTCTGCTAGCAATCATTCCAATAATAGCTTTAAATTTTCAGCATCTGTTTTTACCAGGTCTCTTGTAATTAGTTTACTAATGTATTTCACTGCGCCTTTGTTATTTTCAGAGAATTACTTCATTCCCAGCTATCAGAGATAGTGCACTTCAGTCTATAAGGAGTTTGGCCTTTGTTCCCTCATGGTTATTCACATGGGGGAAGATGGCTCAGTGAATGACAAGCCGTTCTATCACCACACATTCTCCATTTAATGTCTTTATACTGGCTCATTAATTACCACAGAAAACTCCTTTCTGAATGGAACCTGTGATTTATAGAATACTTGGGCAAGGTGCCATTTTTATCGGGCTGACAGCAAACAGCACCAGTGCTGGTAATTCACTCTTCATTTTCCCTTCTGCTGCAGTGGGGTGAGCCCTGCCGTGGTGGGAGTTTTGCCTGGGCAAGGGAGCTTAGCAAGTGCCCAGTGCTGCTGAGCCATGGCCATCACACTGCTCCTGCACGGCTGGGATGACCGAGTCCATAGAAAATTGAGCTGCAGCCCATTCTGCCTGTGTACCATGGTGTCAGCTGTACAGACTGAGGTATTCCCTTGAGCAGTGGCTGGATGAGTGCCTGGAGGAGGTAGGACTGCCTCCAAGATGATGCCCTGCATCTCTTGATGAAATCTGGTGGTCCAAGTTGTTGCAGTGCATAAAACAAAAACCCAAGCATGGCATGGAGAGAGACTCAGGCTTTTGTTAAGGAGCGGGCAGTCAGACATGATGGACTCCGTGGCACCTATACACATCTCTCTGCCACGTCCCATGACACAGCATGGGCTGGACGGCAGGTTTGAGTCCCAGCTGTATTCCTTGGACTCTAAAACATTACAGATTTGCAAACCTCCCAGCAGCACAGGGTCCAGCCAGGGGAAGAGCTGTGCAAAGACACAAGGAAAAGGCTCCCTGTAGACCCAAGGCAGCTACAGCGCAGGAGAAAGGCGGCTGCCCTGCCTTCAAGAGGGAGTAACCCGAACAACGGTCTCTCTGTCCAACAGAAATTAACTTTAAATCCTTCAGAACAGTATGTCTTTCACCACATCTATACTCTGTGCCAAGCATGATAAACTGCCCCCTTCTTTATTAAGGAATGAAATAGAGGTGGAATCGGTGCACACGTTGACTGAAGAAGTTATTCAAATAGAAGAACAATCATGAAAGGCTGGATTTCCATTGCTTAGTGCAGAGGAGCTGTCTCACACCATTGCAAGGGAAAATACTCAGCATCCCCTGTGCACATGGGGAGGAGAGAGGAGAGGCCAAAGGACCCAAGCGCAGATGCAGAGCAAGTTGGGCACAGAGTTAGCATTACAAAGGACTGCTCTGAAAGTCCTTTCTGTTCATTTTAACTGAATTTCACTCAAATGCAGGTGGTTTTCCAAAATGCTGAGTGCTCCTCTGCTCCCATCCCTTGGTGGTGACCACAGATACTGTGTTACGATGTTGCCTGATCTGATTGAAGGTGGTAATGTCAAAGATGTAGAAAGGACTGAACCACTGTGATACTGAGAAAATCCAGCTTCCTCCAAGGTCTGCTTTTCCTCCTAGCAGTGGCTAAGCTGTTAGCTGTCATCTCATCCCTGTGGCTGAGTTACATATATAAATTCCTGTTCGCTCCTTGGCAATAGCAACAGCTTCCTATTTTGCTGGCAGCTATCCAGGGGAAATTCAAGCTGAATTACAGCCATTCTTCAGAAAATAGGCCAAATCCACGAAAGCAGGACACATGACCGCAGACGTAGAGCTCGTCCTTTTTCTATTTATTTTGCAGCGAGAAGCCCTGTTGTCTGAAAATAGCTTATCTCTGGAAGTCCCCCTTTCCGTTCGTGGCTGCCGCTCCTGGCTGCTAGCCAAACTATTACCACCTCAAAGAGAAAGTTCATAGCTCTGGCGTATCAGCCCCACTGTACAGGACGTGTGGTTTGATGTTTTCACCGATTTCTCTCTGGGAGCTCGGAGGAGACAGGGATTGTATTTCTGTGCATGAGCCAGCGAGTGTTAACTCCTTTCCCGCACCTCTGCTGGGATGGTTGTACTTGGGGTTGTACCCCAGCATTGCTTGCCAGCATATACGCAGTGGATTGCATACACGTGCACGTATGTGCATGTATGACACAGCTCGGGTGGTAATATGGGCTGGACTCCGTGAGCCAGGGTCCCTCCAGACAGCCATTCCCACGACAAGGTGAGAGCTTACACTTCACACCGGGTCCACGTGAAGCAGCCACTCCATCAGAAAGCACTGCTGTAACCACAGTGGGTCCTCTCGCCTCCCTACATACCCCACAGTGCCCTAAATATGACAGGGAGACACATCACCACACCGAAGCATGCAGACAGACAAACACAAGTGAGGACACAGGAGAACGGATAAAGATAAGAAGGATGTCGAGGATGGTCACACAGAGGAAGGAAGTGATGGCAGAGTTACAAACCACAAATCTCACCATCTTTATCTTCCTCGCTATAACCAGACCATCACCAAACCCAAAGAGCATGGATGCATTCCAGAAAACACAGGTCTCCAGGAAGGACTGTCTTTTTGCTGATAAGAAGCGGGGAGGCTTATCTCCCGAAATCACAGCGACACCTCACCCTGGGCTGAGTTTATCAAATTAAACTCATTACTTTTGAGGACTCATTGAAAACAGGTCGCAGAAGAGTGGTGGGTCAAGGAGGCAACGCTCCCACTGCCCGCTGTGCGGCTCCTGGCTCAGCGCATCCTTACCAGCACATACAAAGCAGTGGTGGCCAGTTGGACAACACTGCCTGTGAGATCACCACCAGCACCAAAACATCCCAGAGTGTCACACTGAGGCAGAAAAACCACAGAGATCAGAAAGATGAGATGCACTGTTTTACTGCAAGGCCGACATATGGCTCTGCAGTTTATTGTGCATACTGCCACACCAAGGCTGCACTTGCTGGGTGTGGTTTCTGCCTATAACATGGTTTACAACAGCAGGTTTCTATATGGTAGAAAGATAACACTGTCTTGCCTATGGGAGAGCGATGTATCGGTGATCTGCCATCATCCAATCTCCATACTGTCTCACAACCAAATACAGTGTTTTGCATATATGCATCTATTACTGGCAAGGAGAAATAACCAAGTCCTTTCCACAGGGAATTTTTAAAATGATCAACCAAGCAAAACAAAATTTCAGCTTTGAACACTTTGCTAAGGCATTCAGATATATACTTCAGATATTAAGATTTTTTTGCTTTTTTATCACAGATTAGACAAACACCAGTAACCTCGGGTGGTGTCTCTCCTCTCTTCTCAAAGACCTTTGGTACTATTTATGGGAACAGGATATGACGAGAAGCCAGGGGTACCACAAGGAGAGGGCAGCGAGGCTCGGGAAGCCTTTGAAGAGCATAATTCCCAAGGGGTGCTCCTGGACAGGATAACTATTAGCTCACAGGGCTACAAGGAGGGACTCTATTGATTTGCTGGGAGGAGAAGAGATAGGAAGAGCCTGTGTTATTTCCTACTGTGGAATTTGCAAATATTTTACCCAAATATTTGTGCTTCTTCATGTGTTTGTGCACCCTGAAACTCATTCGGGTGTGTTGGGGTGGGCAGGCTGCCAGACTTCCCAAGCAGCAGTCCCCTGACTAGGAGACACAGATTCTCCTGCAGGCTTGTGGCTACCATCAGCTAAACCCTCTGCAAATGCACCAAGCCCCTATGCCCTCCATCACTCCCCACCCATGCTTCCAAACAACCCCTGACAGCAAAATTCAGTGTCATGGACAAAAGACAAGAGGAGATCCTGAAAAGAAACCCAGCACCCGATGCCCAGCCTGGAAAAGGGCTCAGCACCACAGCTCCTGCTAAAGGAAGAAGAGCTAGAAGAAAGGCTGGATGCTCAAGCAGAGGAGGGATGCGGCCACATCCCTTCTGCAAAGGCTCCCCGGCTTTGCTGGCTGGGTGCACCTGCAGGAGAGTGTGATCTCACCTTGCGCACCTGGGACTCCTCTGTCCCCATCCCTGCTCACGCATTTGCTGTCCCCATTCATTTTCCAGCCACATTCCCCATCCAGATGCCAGGGTTAACAATATTTAGCCACCTAAGCTCCCTGTCACCATGAAATTTCATTTTAATTAAGGTTTGTTAAGGGTTTGGGATGTGCACGTGAGTGTGGAAATCTGCCTGGAAACCTACCTGGGCTGGAGTGATGCAAAACACCAAGGAACAAAGTGATGTGGGTTTTAGAGAGCAGGCAGAGGTCAAATGCTGCGCCTGAACGGCGGGGTTGCAGGGGGGCCATTTTTACTGACTTTGAGCTCTGAACTTGAGCTTTGCCCCAGTGTTTGCAGCACACTGGGGAAATCAGAGCCAAAGCCCCATAAGCCTGATCTTCAGGAAGCCTCCAAAGGGATGTTCAGCCTCTCCTGTACCGAGCCTAATGAATCAGTCCTCTCTCTACTGAAATGTGCATCTTCATCAGAAAAAACACATGCACCCCAAAACAGGCACCTCTCTGGTATTAACAAAGGAGATGAAAACTCAGTAACAAACAGGCAATTGTAGCACAGACTGTTAGAGACCTGAAAAACTGCTGGGACAGGTGAAAAATCCAGGACGGCAATTAAATCTATCTCAACAAAACCTTGTGGCACATAATAGCCCCCCAGGAGACCCACTATGGTACCCTAATAACTTGTTTATGCGACAAAACTGTTCAAGAAGAGATTTTGTGTGGGTGCGCATGCACATTCAGGTGGGGAATAAAAGATGGGAAATAGCAAAGTCTGTAAGATACTCGCGTGGGACAAGGCAGGAGCATCCGCGTGGAAAACATCACCAGCAACTTCACAGCCTTCCCCACTGTGAAACAAAATAAAGAGAGCTCCAGGAATTAGCTGTAAGGGTGACAGCGCCGAAGGAAAATGAAAGCAGAAGGGGGGGAAGAAAAAAAATCTAGCCCAGCTTGCTTTTGTGTTCTTGCACAATGGGGCACGTCAGCTCTGGAGCCTCCGCAAGCCATCACCCACCATCTGGCACTGGGCTGGACCGCTAATGGGAGGCCCCGGCGCCCCAGCTGACTCTCAGAGCCACGGGGGAAATCAAGCTGACGAGCTCCCCACATTAAGCCATCTAAATTAATGCAGATGCGTGGCCCGCTCACGAGAAATTTGGCTGGTGAACGGCAGCAAAGAGAGCGGCGTGAGCTGGCTGCAGCGTGCCACGAACCCCATGCCAGCCCGGAGTTACAGTCCAGCCATCGTATTAAGTGGGGCCGGGGCAGGCGCGAGCCACCCTTGCTCATTTGCAAGATGAATTGTTGGCGAGGGGATCTGGAAGCGCAACCCTTTTTACCAAGCGCTCGCAGCTCAACTGCAAGATGCACAATGCCAGCCAGATGCAAATTCTGCAGCAGCAGGGACAGCCCAGATTAACACCGCCTGCCAGATACGTCGCTCTCAAAACCAGCCTCATTAGCTAATGTTCCTGTAATGCCCTAATGGAGCAGATCAGCTAGGAAATCACTGTGCATGGGGTATATGCAGAGAAGGGGATGAAGATGTTGATATGAGTGCTCGGGGCCAGGTTCAACAGCAGTACCTCTCCCCAGGAGCAACCCCACTGACTTTGGCAGGGTGGACCCCAGAGGACTCATTGCCCCAAAGGAACATTTACTGCCACAAATATCTGATTTCCCTAAGCACTATGGTACAGAATAAGGGTGCCAGAGCCTGCTGTCCTCGTGAAGCAATGGGTTGGCTGAGCACCTTGTCGAGGACACGATGTCCAGCTCCAGCCCCTTCTCTTGCATGCTGTTGGATGAGGAGCGAGAAGAGAACAAGCCACAGGGGATTAAGGATGCTCAACACTCCCCAGGCATGGAAATGTGTATTGGAGAGCCCATCTCCAGCCTGTGGGGGACACAAGATCCCATCTCCTCCCCTGCTCCTAACATGGCAGTGGGCTTTGGGGCCAATGCAGAGACCTGTGCCTCTGAAAATTCCTGGGGTGCTACCCTGGGGATGTCTGGATATGCTGATTGGTATCTAATGCTGTTTCTATGGTGTAAGATACAGGTCAGAGCTCTCTGAAGGGACTTGGCTCTGGCTGGAACATGCGAAAAGGTCTGCCCCCTCCATCTGGGCACAAACAGAAAAGTCAACCTTCAGGAAGGGATTTTGCTTCTCCCCTCCATCACCAGCTTCAGAGAACTGATGGGAACCCAGCTCCGCGGTGGCCCAAGCCAGGGACCAGAGGCAGCAAGGTTAATTCAGATGCAGGCAAAGAAGAGCCTGGGATGATCAAAAGAGCATCGCACAAGCACAGCACACCAGACGGCTCTCACTCCTGCGGTTTCACTACGGCATGTGCCTTGTGGCGAGCAGCGCTTCCTGCCCACAGCCGGTCCCCCCTACACTGCCTCGCACCCCAGCATGACAGAGGCAAACGATGCCCTCGCTGGCTTTTTGCATGCCTTTGCCATGGCTGTAAGCAGCAGAATGCTTATTGCCAGTGCCAAAAAATAGCCATATACCTCTCCAGGGTGAATTCAACCAGCAGAGACCTCCAGGGAATCGCTGTGACAAACCTTGGGCCAAACAAAACCCAAATCTTTAACAACTGAGGCACGTTGCAGCATCCCTAGGTACAGCTGCTGTTGCGCAGCGCAGGGAACCTCTCAGGGTGGCAGCGATGCCTTGCAACAAGCAGGTATTTGGGGATCCATCATTGTCACTGACAGCTGAGCTCCTGCTTACAGCACCAAGGGTAAACGCAGACCCTTTCTAATGACTTTGGATTCATAACCTATTCCCACAGATGGAAAATTTTATTCCCAAATGCACAGAGACCCACACGGCAGCAGCTTGAGTGATTACGGTCTCTGCTCTGTGGAGCTGCTATCATTTGCAGGGAGGCAGAAACACCCCCATTTTACCTGAAGGGGAGGGTGGTAGCATATGGTGAGCGTAGGTTACACTCAGCCCCAGGAGCAATGCTGTAGCTCTTACACAGCTCATGCCGCCTCCAAATTGCGTTTCATGTCCGTAACGTCCCACCAGAAGAGAAGCAGAATTTTTGCTGGGGTAGGAGAATGGGAGAAAACCTCTCTACACAATTAATTTGCCTCCAAATTCAAGCTAGTTGAAATAATCTGTTGGTAAACGCAAAGCACCATTGGGATAACAGCTGAGCAGAGGCTTATATTAAACAAGCATGTTCAGATAAAAATATCATTCATCTAAAAGGCATCACCATTCATTCATGCTCAATAAAACACAAAATGGTTACAGATAGAGCTGACGGAAAATGAGAGAGAAATGGAAGTAACGGTAAAGCTGCCAGGCAGGAAACAGCACAAGAAGAGAAAAATAACTAACCAAACAAACAAACAAAAAACACCACCATGAAGAGGTTGATTTAGCATTCTGCTTTAGGAGAAATTTCAAAAGCAGGTTTTAATATCTGATAAAACTTCACTACTGGTTGCCACGCTGCCTGACGGAAGCACAGAAGGGGACTAATAGCCCTGGCGTAGACAGGGTAAAACATTTTAAGCCCAAGTAGCTTTACTTGGACTTGCTACTTTTAAGGACATTTTACGGTTCACTGCTATCGCTCAGTCTCCTACCAACAACCCCTGAGCATGCACAAGCTCTCATCTACCCGCTGCCAGGCAGGTAGTTTCCCCCAAGGCTGAGTTTTTCCAGCCTGCGGATTGTCACAGTTGAATATTAGCACTTGGCTGCATTGCTTCAAGAAACTGCAAGGGGCTGAGTGCAGGACTGCCCGGGCTGGTGGTTCTGGTCTTCTCGCCTCACATCTGGCTCCTTCAGGGCTCTCTAGCACCCATCTCACTGTAACAGGACCCCTTCAAAGCCCCCCAGCATGCAAACCCTCTGTCCGACCGGCTGGCTGCTGCTGACTCCGCATTAATGAGAGACACAGGGGCTTGGCTTCAAACACACTTCTGCTTTATAGATGATTTCCCAATCTAATAAAGAGGCAAAACATGATCTGTCTTTTCTCTTCTTATTTCCCAAGGAACAATAAGGCTGGAAACATCTTTCTCCTTCACTAATAAAACTTTTATAACCCACTTCCCCGACAGTCCCTGAGCAAGGGCCCTTTTCCCAATGAGAAGCCTGGGATAAGCAGGGAAAGGAGCGGCATGATCTGTATGCACAGCCCATCCTAGCTCAGGTGGTGGCATGAAACGTCAAAGTCACACTTGGATGCAGGCTGCAAAAATACTTCCCTTCACCGGCTGCCCAGGGATTGTTCTTGCCAGTCAATGCATGTAGAAGACTTTATTGGACACAGTACAGCAAAAGTCCCACTGCCAAGATTTGAAAGCTACCTGGCCACTCCAGGAAAAAAAAATAAAGGCAACCGAAAAAATAAAAGCAACCAAGATGAGGTTTGTTGGCTGGTTTGAATCCTATTTTGCCTGATTTTTTTTTTTTTTTTTTTGCAATGGTCTGGTACCAGCTTGTATTTCCTGGCAGCTGTCCTGCCATTTTCAGTTTGATTTTACATTAGGGGAAGAGTCCAAAAACAGGCAAATTTGGCCATGGGATGGACAAGTCTACCAGCACATCCCTTTGTACAACCACAGGTCTCGGCACAGCCTACAGCTGCACTTCCACGCTGGCGCTGCTGCCAGAACAAACTGCTCTGGTTACTGGACAGACTGTGTGACAGCAGAAACAAAGCTCTTTTGACCCGTATCTCTGCATTTCCAGGATTGCCAAACTGGTGTAAGTGTAGGGGCAAAACTGCTGAGACTACAGAGCAGGCTTGTAGATACCTGGAGGCAGAAGATGACAGCAAGTTTTCCAAAAAGCATAGGGTCATGAGTGCAACAAAGAAACCCAACAGGTTATCAGTATTTTCCACACTATATTTCCAGCTGGAAGGAGGAAGAATCAGCACAAAACAGGCTGTCTCCAAGCAATAATCTTTCTCGGTCTTCCCTGGGATGCTGCCCAACACAGAGTAATACTTTATAAATGATCCCTTCCCACGTGGGAGACAAACCCAGCAGGATGAGCATGAAGAGGCTCAAACCCACTGACTCACATCACAGGGGCTGTGCTGAGAAAGAACAGGGTTGGCCACAGCAGATAATTACCACAAAGCCCTAATTAGGAGGATGAAGAGGAAGAACATGGAAGAGGAAAAAAATATCCAAAGCAATATGGCTTAACCACCCTGGAGGAGCCTTCCCTGACAGTCCGCTACTGCCTCCATCCACACATGGATATCTTTTAAGACTGTTTCTAAAACCAGAAAACCTCTCCTGGCCATAGCACAGGGTCAGGAGGGGGAAGAAAGGGGGAAGAAAGCTACTGAGGAGGGGGGCAGGAAACTTTTTTTTTTTTAGATCACATAAGTCAAGCCAGGGAAAAGACTTCATGCCCCAGAAACCCAAGGCCGGGTTACTCATACATTCAATCATAAACTCCAGGAAGGAGAGGTCTTTCCTTTCTTTCTGCAAAATGCTTTTTTTATGTCAGGAATGGTTTTAATTAGCATGCCCAAAGCTTGCGAGCAGCTCTGGGAGCTGAGAAGCCTGCCCTGTTAACGGTCTCAGAGAAAGCTGAGCACCCCAGCAGGATTCATCCAGGCTCCCAGGGACAGCTCATCCCTCTGGCTCCAAATGGGAGAGCGGGCAGGAAAATGGAGAATAGGTAGGTGTTCATGTCATGAGAGATGGTCAGGTTTCCAAAGGCCCTCACCATTTCTTGGGACACCCATGCTCTGCAGCAAACTCCAGGTATGGCTCTGAGCAACACCAGCCCTTTCCTCCCTGCTTCTGGAAGGTTTGCAGAAGTCAGCACAAAGACCCCTAACAGGCATTCACCCAATGCTCTAGCTTCAGGCTAGAGCTTTCTGCACGTGCCTGAACATTGCTAAGAGCTCCAAAAGCAAATACCTGATTGCAGGTCCAACTGGGCACACCTCACCTGCCGAAAGGTCCAAGGCATTTGCAGGCTACGCATGTGACACCCGTGCATTTTACACTTGGCCTGGACCACAAGTTTGCTCAGATCATGGCTTGGCACATGGCAAACAGATGGGGAAAAGCTCCCTTTGGAGATATCATTACCCTTTCCCTATACTTCTTTAGCCCAACCGATGATAATAACTGCTCATTAAAGCAGAGTCTTGTTTAGAAGAGCACACACCACCTCCCTCTACAGTAAAATAGCAACCTGACCTCAATAAAGTATAAAACAATTAACTTACTAATTAGTCAACAAATAACTGTTTCACCCAAGTAGATACTAAGTTGTTAGGAAATCTATTAGCATTTCCACTGTAATTTCATGCTTTGCTGATGATGAATAAAACAAGGTTGAATGGGACCTATTCACGTCCAGAGCACAATGCCCAGTAGCTGTAAGATAGCTAGTGGGAAACTTCCTCAAAAGAGCCAAATACCAGGACCAGAACCACTGGCTGGATGGTGTCACTGACACCACTGCAGCACCGACACCTGGCAGAGATAGTGTGCATGGCCAAAAGGAAAAGCAAAG
Source organism: Harpia harpyja (assembly GCF_026419915.1). Classification (NCBI taxonomy): domain Eukaryota; kingdom Metazoa; phylum Chordata; class Aves; order Accipitriformes; family Accipitridae; genus Harpia; species Harpia harpyja. The sequence goes on along the minus strand of NC_068953.1, from coordinate 18,627,012 downwards.
GCTGAGAAGCTGATAGGGAGGAAGCAACCTCTGCTTGCACTTCCCATCCAACGTGTAGGAGAATTTCATGCACGCAAGTGGATCAGGCCAAAAACCACCCAACATTTTGCTTAAATTGATTCTTTTAAATTCCCACAGTCAGCTCCACCATAGGCAATAGAAATCTTGGCAAAAAAGCTATTTTTTTGACACATCTGCATGTGCCCTTGTGCTGTGGTCAACAAGCAAAGCCATCAAAAGCCACCAACCCATATGCCTCCCCTCTCCACTCCCTTCCAGAGAAACCAAGCACTCCTCGAGCACAAGCCAAAGATCAGCAGACTGCATGAAGACCCCTAATTTACAGCATGCTGCTACCAGCCCTCCCACTTAATGTGGGCAAGTGTTAATGTAAGTGTCTGTGCTGGTCCCAAGGATGAAGATTGGGGTCTCCCACGTGACATCCATTTACAAGATCCTCTTCCCATGTCAGGACGTGCTCCTTGGTTGCATTCTGAAGATGCAACAGGGGAGATTTGAGTGTCTTCCAGCCCTGCCTGCCTTCTCACTTGCCCTGGCTGTGAAACGTTGGTGTGCAGCCCACATGGGACCCCATCATGGGAAGGGACAAGGACACAGCCAGCTCAAAAGGTAAGTGTACACAGTCTTGGATGAGCGCACACACGTCCAAAGATGTTCAGAGACAGCAATGATAATACCCAAGGCCAGGAAGAAGGGGCAAAGCGCGTAAGCTGCTGTTTAACAAGATGTACCGGATCTTCCTTAGGTCTGTGGTCTCTTTCCTACCTATGGGTGAAAACCACCTAGAAAATAAGTGTGAAATTTGGATCCAATAAAGTGAATCAACAGGTGCTCTGGACCACCAGTCAGGCAAGGCACAGTCTGTCTGCCAGGGGTACATTCAGCACGCACACTGGTTTCACAGCTGTTTGCTGGGGAGGGGAAGGAGGCTGTAGACTCAAGCTGTCCCATTCACACTGAAGCACAGGGATTATCAAGCCCCATGGTAGGGGCCTCATAGGGAAAAAAATGCATCACAATGCTTGGGTCAGTGAAATATTCTGCAGTCATGCACAGGTCTCCCCATCCAGGCAAGGGCTGCTGTTCAGTTGCATTTAACCAGCACTTTATTCACCCAAAAACCAGCATCCTGCTTAGCATCACCTTATGATTCCTGGAGAGCTTCTCAGAGACCTTGCAGCACAACGCACCCAGCCAGAAACAGGTTGACACATCCAACTGCCTGCAGAGTGCCTGATTACACTTACACCCATGAAATACAGCCCCTGCCTTCCTTTCATCCTAACGTCTGCCGGCTTCAGAAAGAATTTGCATGTTAGAACAATTAGACATGAAACATTACATGCCTTATCTCAATGATATTACATAATTGGATTTGCGGTGTATACAGATAATGAAAGCCAGAGCTTCCAGCAGCCAGAAATATAAATCATACGCTGCATTTTCTGCAGTTAAAAGTTAGGAATATTTTAAGAGGCCTCAGCAAATACGTTGTTTATATTAAGAAATCGAATCATGTTATTAGGCCCTCCATTTATCTAGTAAAATCTTTAAAAAGCTCATAAACTCGTTACTTTATTAGTTCAGACTTATTATATGTATTTGAAGCAATACTCAGAGGTATTGTTAAGCTACTGCAGGCAAGGGTTACAGGTCTTATGTATTTTCCTTTTGGTAGTACCAGATGTGTTGGAGGCGGTGGCTGTGCCGGGGGCTTGTTAGGAAGCTCACTGCTCAGAGCAAGCCCAAGCAAACTTTTGTGTGTTACTGTTCACCGGAGACCTCCGGCATATCCAGCGCATGGGCAGCTTTGCTCTTTCCATGGATAACTCTTCACCTGCCTGCCTACCCCTCCAACCCATCCTCCCCCAGGAGGAAAGGCCACCTGAGAGCTGTCTGTGCAAACACAGCTGTAATCCTGCTCCAGAGGTAATGATGCCTGGACTTCTTGCACTAATTAACCAAACTAGTGCGGGCTCTGCATCACCAGAGCACCCACGGAGAGTGTGCAGGACCCTAGTGCGACTTGCATTATCAGGGAATCGTTTACAGAGCTGATCTCACAGCAATTCATCTCCATCATCCTCTTGGATCCAGAAGATTTATGCAAATAGCTTAATGTGTTAATTTACATATTTGATGAATATGCATTGTCGCGCCCCTAGAAGTGACAGCAAACATCCTAATTACCAGCACACAAGCCTGATCGGGCTGCAGGATGGAAGCAGCTTGCAAAGCAGATCTGTGCCATGTTTTTGCTGGCTCTGGCTGGGTTACACCGAATGCTGCTCCATGCGCTGCCTGGCTGCTCCCGGAGCTGCTGCCCCTCAACTCATCACCCAGCTCCTCCATCACCTCCCAACGTGCCCCATGCATCAGGGCACTCAGCTTTTGTAGGCTCAGGTCAAAGAGCATCTGATCGCAGAAGCCTCCCAGTATTGCCAACACATGTGCTTTGATCTCCAGCCTCGTAGCGGCTGGTGCTCCTCCCCAACCCCGCTTATGGGGATCTGCAGGAGGATCTTGGCTTGGATTGCAATAAACAAACCCGTCCATGATGACTGCAGAGAAAAGCCTTGACAGGGGACCCCAAAGCATCCTCAAGGCCCAGAGCGCAAATTCACAGAACCCCAAAATAAGGGAGATTTTCTTCTCCTTTGGCAATCTTGTAATTTTTAACCCACTCTCCTGATTTTTGAGGGTTGGATGTGGTTCAGGACAGCTTAAGGCTATCCAAAGCAGGACGTATGAACACAAGAGCATGGAGCCTTGCGACCAGCCTCCAACATAAGCACCCCCAGCAAGCCAAATTCACTCCAGGAGACGTGCAGGACTCCATTAAATCATTTTAGGCAGCACTGCTCCAAGGGGGCTACAGTTCTGAGAGCTGCTCTAACGCACAGGCAGTGCTTCACACCGTCATCCCGGCACCGCTAAAGATTGTGCCCCCAGCCTTCAACCTGCACACTGAATTTGGCAGGCTACAGGGGTAAAAGTCATCGGCGACGTGGCTTTCCCCACACTCCCTCCTCCATCCCTCTACTTTCCCTGGGCTCCTTCCTCCTGGAGCAGCTGTGCACCAGGTGAGCCGGCCGTGGGGAGGCTGGGCAAGGGGCACACAGCCCCCCGTGACCCCACAGCTCCTCTCCCCCCTCCCCAATGCCTGCCTGCCTTTGAAGCCCAGCTAATGACAAAATGACATCCTGCTCCCTCCACCTCCCCCTGCCCGCTAACTGGGGCCCCTCGCCTGACCTTAAGGTGTGACAGCTCCTCAGGTTCAAAGCAGAGAAAGGATGCTCAGAGCTGAGCCCCAGCCAGCTACGGTGTCGCTGCCTTCGGTGAGGGGGCTGGCGGCGGGGGGTGAAGGGGCCGTGGCGAGGAGGCCCGCATCACCCCGCGCTCTGGCTCTCCCCTCCAACTGCTCCTCGCCACCAGCCGAGAGGAAACTGCCCATTTTGCAGCCCCAGGGGCGACAACGCTAATGGACATTGCGAACCATCACCACATTTTTCCTTGCACTGTGACCCTGAAAGACTCAGGAGAAGGCTGCTTTTCTCTGGCTCCTTTTTGCTAGCTGAAATGTTAGCAGATTCAATCACTACATTGGGAGTTTTTACCCGAAATCAAGCCCTCTCCGGGCAATCGGCCACCACAGTTCCCTGTGCCACCAGAGTCTAAATACTTTATAAGGCCTAATTACTGATGCAGATGGGGCACGGATCGCTCCTGGGCAGTGTTTCAAAGCAGGATCAGATGAGAGCTAGCTCTCTATTTGATATGTCATTAAATTAGGTTCCCCTTACCTGCTTCTCAGCTCCAACACTGATGAAGACAGATGAGACTATTTCTTAAAGTGTTTCCTATCTCCTCTTCAAAAAAAACCAAAACACTACAAAACTTGAACAAAGCCCTCCCAAGCTTTCCCAGCAGGCAGGGAAAATATTTTTAATCTCTCCCTCTGCAGTTTAATATTGGCAATCAGCTACCATTGGCTCAGATTTATTTAACGGGATGTACAGCATGAACAAGCAACCGCCCACTATTAGAAGCTGGGGATGCAAAAACTCCATCACTGGCGGCTGCAACCATCGTAAAGGCCATTAAGGGAGCTAGTCTGCCTAAATGCACATAATCAGCAAATTTATGGCCTGTTTCTTCTGTTCAGTGAGGAATTGGTAGAGGCAACAAAGATGTGTGATGCTTACAGCTTACAGGCAGGGCTGGTGTGGGACCTCAGAAATACCGTCTGCCCAAACCTGCAACAGTTTGGTGGACAAATGTGCTATACATCTCACGACAGCTCCATCACACACATACACAAAGCTGCCCGCTTCAATTTAATTGATTCCCCCAAGGGCTTTGGTATGGGTTTTATAGTGCATAACTAATACTGATAAGCAGGCGTGATAAGGTAGTGTTATTACCCAACTAATGGGTCACTTCATCCACAAATACTTTCTAATTTAATTGAAAACAGGAACACAAGCTGCAAGCAGTCAAAACCTCCGGTATCATCCGCACCAGCATTCCTGGCAGTTTTTTTGCTCTCCCCTTCCCACCTTCAGTAGCTGGTGAACCACGGCAGATGTCACAAAACCGTGTTTTGTGGCTATGGATTCACGGTTGAAGATCTCTGGATTCAATTCAGCCACGTAGTGAGGAAGTGCAGCTCCTGGAAACTTCAAAGAGAATTGCATCCATCACTTTCAGCAGGGCTGAATTGGCCTTTGCCTATACCTACCTCCCTAGGTCTGCCCTGGAAAGGAAATTCCTGGAATAACTTTCATGTGCTTAACCCTTCGGAAATGGTAGGCATTAATAAAGTCCCTCCTCAGCATCCGCTTGCCTGGCAGAGGTTGGAGGCCATCCGCGCCTGATCGGCAGAGATGTTTGCTGGTCATTAGCAGAAAAACATACCTCCGCATTTCCATTCTGCTGGAAAAGAGTGTATTTTCAGTCTCTTCTGAGGACATTCCTGAAGAGCACAGCTACCATTACGCAAATTGCTTTAACGAGAGCCTGGCCGCCTCTAATAACAGCTACGGGACCAGACAGAAATATCAGATTAACTTCTCAGTTACTGGGGTACTGGAGAAAAATGCAATAACTTCTAATTCACAGAGAATAAAGTATTTTCTCCATTTTCAGTTGGTCTAGCACTAGCCGTCCTCCTCATGGGGAATTTTTGCCCGTTCTTACCGATCCTATGCTCAGTACCATGGGGTGCTACCACATTGCAATGCTCTAGCTTGGCTCACACTTGGAAATCAGACCAACGCTTATGGTTGGAACTGAGAATTATTGAAGTATTAGTGATTAGATCTCCCCCTTGTGCCTGCAAACTCTGCAAGAGGCTACAAGCCCAAGTTCTGCCACTGCTCAACATCAGAAGATTTCTTTAACTGGGAGAGACAGACCTTAGAGCAAAACTGAGCCCAGGCCAGTAGCAGAGGGCAAGGGCTTGACGTGGTCTGAGTACCAGAGCATTGCTTGTGCTGTGGGTGGGCACATAACAGGCTCACGCCGTGAGCGCACACCTCATCCCTCAGAAAACACTGGGTTTTGCAAAGCTTTGAAAATAAAATGCTTCTCAGCCCGTCTGTGAGTGCATTTCCCTTCATTAGCACCAAGATCAACAATTTAGCAGGAGGCGGCTAGGGGATAGCAAGACCAATCCAAACAGTTTTACTTAAATTCCATCTAAATGAACCCAGTTTTCTGGGCTTTTAGCAACGGAGGGATAATGTATGCCTATTAAAGAGCATGTCAAAGCCCCAGTCACACAGTCTGGGCATTCAGTTAAAGAGAAGGTCACAGATCTGTGCCCGGGGGGCAGGGGGGAAAGGCTCAGAGGAAGAGGAGTGGCCATCTGGTCCCCCGCTTATGCAGAGGTCACTGCTTTCTGTCACCCCCCCTCCGTGGCCTCTGACTTCTAGGACTCAAAGGAAAAAAAAAAAAAAAGCCAGGCACGATGAAAGTGGGGCCCTGATGTGCTGAGACAACTTGTTAAAAGAGCTCTAACTAAAACCAGCCACATGCTCTGCACGGTTAAAGGGACAGTTCTCCCCTTCTCCCCTTCCCAGCGCCCGCTGCAATGCTGGCTCCTGTGTGGGCGTGTTTTTCCACGGGTGGAAAATAGCTGCGATGAAATACCGAGCACGGTAAAAGCCTACCAAGCCATCAGCACTCCAGCAGCTGTAACGGGGAAGCTGGGAGCCTGGTGTAATACACATGAATACAGCAGCAGGATGATCAGGCTGGAAAGCGAGGGTAAAAACAGAAGTACAGCCTGTTTGCAAAGCTCTCTGAAGTGCCAGATACTTGCACATGCCTGAAAATAAGATTGATGCTATTCATGCCCGGCGTGCTTGTTTCCTGCTTGGCAATGGCATGTGCACTGAATCGAATCTGCTAATTGTTCCGTCCGCACCACGACTTGCAAACTAGATCACTTAGGAGCCAAGAGAAAATAAATGAGGTGTTTATTAGAAGGAAGGCTGGTTTCATATTCTTCATAAAAGCAAAACAGCTCTGATTCTCAGTGCCGTCTCTGAACTGCCTTTCTGGTTGAGATGTGACTTAGAGCTGCTAGGCCTTTTATTCCTCCAGAGATACTCATTCAGCATTCAAAACAGAAAAGCATTATAGTAACTCTGCCATTTATTTTCAAAGTAAACAGGTTTCTTGTTCATTAATTACATGGGTCTTCAGATAACACACACAATTTCCCATTACCTGGAGTCTGTGCAGTTTGTTCCCTGCATGCCAGAACACTGTAGACTTTTTATCAAGCAATTCTGCTTCATTTTAATCTGTGATTTATCTGAGGGCCCAGCATCGGTGCCTGAAGGGTATTGTTTAAGTAACAATACTGATGTACACATTCCCACATCAAATGTCAAGGGAGAAGAAGGCTGCTCCAGAGGATGCATGGACTCAAAGGAAATCATTAAAAGCCACTGGCTTGCAGAAACTAAACTGTATTCGAAAAGAAAAACTAACAACAGACAGGAAGCTACTGGCAACCAGGCATGGCTTAGGAAAGCAGCTCTGGGGGGAATAGCTCGGTTTCCCCTTACAAACTCTCATCATGGCCCAGATTTCTTTTTTAGGCAGTGACAGACACAAATTGAAATTCCAGTTCATACACACAGCCCCGGTGTGTGGATCGGTGTCATTTGGATTTAATTCTCATTTTTCCCCAAAATGCAGCACCGTCACACCTGCGGCTATCCCTTTGAGGCAACAGCAAACCTGCCACCACCCATGGATGGAGCCGGGATTTCACCAGCCTTCCTCGCCCCCGCCAGCTTTGAAGCCACTGGAAATTAGTGTAGCCCCATCAAAACCAACAACTCCAATTAAAAGCTGTTGAGAACCTTTCCCACTTTATATCCCAAATGTGTTCCTGCTAAAAGCACACCCTCAAGCAAGCGCAAATCAATCTTGGGAACGCCAGAGTTTTGTGACAATAGGAAAAAGAGATGCTTCATATTTGCTGACTCTTCCCATATTCGCTGACTCTTCCCATATTCGCTCAAGAAAGAAGAAGTATTTATTCCTAGGATGTGATCTGCACTGCAATTGACTTACAAGCTACTTTTAAATTAAGGGAAGGGCACAGTGCTATGTAAAAGGCTAATCAGCACAACGCAGGGAGAAAGCAAGCCGTTAGTTTTGTCAGAATAATTTTTAAAAGAGCTAATAAAGCAAGACACCATTATCTCATCCCTGCTCCTCAAAAAAGGTCACCAGATGCTACTAACATGCCAAAGATGGAGGCAGCTTTCAAAGATGTTGTGTAAAGAGTCTTCAATCCAGCGGAGCAGTAAAGCACCTACTCAATTTACAGCTGAGAGTAATGCCACCAAGTGTTGACTTTGTGGCTCAGATCCTAGAAAAAATAACTTTACTAGAGACTCCAAGGAGACAGGTACTACAGCCCTCTGGAAAGCCAAGCTGTGCATGTTCCTCCAAGGAGGTTGGATTGGAGCCTATGAAGGATAGCAGAGAAAAGAGCTGCTGGTTTTATTTTTTCAGTAACAGATCATGTTAACGAAGTCTTGATGCTATGGAGGTCCTCTGCAAACATGGGGAAGCAATGCCAGGGAGGGGGACCCTGGCACAATGTGGCCCCAGGGTGCTGGCAGGAACCCACACAGATGCCACTCTCCGCAGTTGCATCTCCTCAATGAGTTTCCAGCCCCGGAGGTAGCTGTGTTCTCTGAGGGAACAGGGCATTTTAAGGAAGAATTTGAGGCAGGACTATGAGCCCCAGCAGCATCAGCTCTTTTCCTGCAGGAAGCCCAACAGTTTTGCAGATCTTCAGGAGCACAGGGTACAAAGCTGTTATTGCCAAGCTCTGGAGCTCTTCCCAAGACGAAGTAGGTGCTATTTCCTTAGGAAACCAATACAGAGCAGAGGGAAAATGGGAGGATGCCCTCCTAGTTTGACATCAAGCTAGGCACCACCAAACTTCACTAGCAGGCAGCACCATAGCTGCTGTCATTTCACCATTGTTTTACTGTGTTTTGTTCAAACTCAGACTGCATTTTACTTTTTCAACCATCAGCAGAGCAGCTCCAGAAGTCCATGTTCCTGGCTCGCCAATATGATGATGCCTCCAGCAATTAGGAGTTATCTCACAAGAGTGAATTAATATAGCTGGCACTGCCTGATCTGAGCCCAGTTCGGGAAACATCCCACATAAGAACAGCAAAGTAACAGGCTCAGCCTGGCCTTAAAGGATCTTCAGACCACACCTTGGTGCTGTGCTGATTAGGGATGCTTTCCATAAACAATCATCACAGGAAAAAATCTCACCTTGCACCACCACCACCATTTTACTGTGGGCTGTGGGACTCTCCCAGCTGAAGGACTGACAGCTCAAACCACTTGCATGACTCCCAGCTACTTCTTTTCCTTCTTCCCCAAGGCTGAGGCCATTTCTGTGCTTTAGCCACCTCCAAAGTGTTGTCGTGAGCCTGCACTTGCAGCCCACGTGAAGTCCACCAGCTCTCCATGACCATAGCAACCTGCCAGGAACCAACCTGTGCTGCAAGGTCCCAGGGACACACATCGCTTATTCTAGCACTATGGGATTCTTGGTGATACCATGTCCAGAAAGCAATAGCATCACCAGAAATGCCACTTATCACTCAACAATCGATAGACATAGATGTATGTAGAGCGGTTGTGCTGTGAATTCAAAGAGCAGCTCCAAGATAAGCTGGAAATGCAGCAGATCTCATAGACCTCCTCTCAAAATAATACAAAATACCAATGTCTTTAGGGAAAAAACATTTCCAGTGTACTTCAATAAGGAAGGGATAGAAGAATTAGATGCTAATTCATCTGCAAATATAATTAAACTCTGCAACACTAAGACTTCACTGTTAATTTAGTTGTACGTCCATGTCATATGTGCAACAAATCAGAAACAGGCCTGTTAATTTACAACTTTATGTATAATATATTCAGAACGTCGCATAAAATGGCAGGAATACAGGCAGTTCCATCTAAAACCCTGCAGTTGGTAAATTAAATCTATCTGCAGCAAAGTAAATTGAAATACATACTGAACTTATTACTGTGTCTAGTTTAATATCTACAAATGGGTTGGATTTCTCCAGGTGAATATTAGCCATATGCAGCGAAAGAAATTTGGCTGTTTCCATCTCTCTGCTCACAATATTGCTCTCATCCAGGAGGAGCTACTTAGCCCCAACTGGCACTGGAAGTTTAGGGTGGATGGTGGGGGTGGAGTTGCCAGCACACAAAAGTTACAAAATGTGACTGTCCTCCAAATATTAATAGGAATAAATACTGTATTTTCAAAACACAGCAGGGTCTTGTAGTGTGCCTGCAAGATGTCAGACACACAACTGGAAAAATCAAGGTGTTTTGGTCCTTCACAGAAGCATTCAGATGTCTTCATACCCAGGGCACCATCAAACATGCACTCGGGAAGGTCAGGGATGTCCCACAGGCTATTATAGCCAAGGCCTTAGGACACAATTCAGGGCTGAACAGAAATTTGAGGGGGAAGAAAATACTCATGTAAAATGTTTTTTGCACCCAAGACAGTCTACAGGATCCCTTTGCTCCCAAGCCAGCAGACCCAAAGATGGTTGGACCGAACATCACTTTCTAACCAAGACACCCAGCCTGAGCTGTGCAATGATTTCCTAACTTTCTTTAAAGAATCCAGGCCAGCACGTGAGACCGTGCTTGAATTTAATTTTCAGAAAAAAACCCATCCCCTCTTTTCACCCCCACCACACTGCTCCTTCCTAACGGGCTTTATTTAAACAGGACTCACCAAGAGCTCTCCCCCCAGCCCCTTTAATACTTTCAAGCCATAATGCCTGAAAGGCTCTTTCCCTGGACCTTGCACGGTTTATAGGGTTAATTGAATGCACACTGATCCACTAAGTGTCCATAAGAAGAAGCACCATTCTTTAAGATGTCATTTCTCCCCCCAGCCCCCTCCCTGGCCCCCCGGACAATGCTGCGGGGCACAGCCCCGGCCAGGCTTGGCCCCAGCAAGGTATTGTTCCTCGGCCGGGGGGGGCCTTTGGAAAACAAAGCAAAACAAAAGAATCCCTGACATGCCTAAAAAAGGAGACTTCATGCCAGAGCTAACCTTTGAAGATTTATTCCCCGTTGCCCTTGTGACCCAATTCAACCTCCATTACTCAGGAATTCCCCAGACAAGCCCCGAAAGGCAGGGATGGAATTTCGGACTTTCTAACTCATTTGTTTGTGCAGGACAGGGTGGTCTGGCAACCCTGGCCAGACAGGGGACTCGTGTGCTGGGAGAGGCTTTATATAAATATACAGCTGTATTTATAGGTACTTTAGGTATTATATGTAATTATCATGACGATTCCCTCTCCCTCCGCTTAAAATTGCAAATCCCCACCTTGCACAATGCGACTGGATTGTAATAGGCTTTTGTGCGGTTGCTTCCCTCAAGCCTTAGAATTCACTGCTTACTTTTGGGGCTGGAAACTGGAGGGGGGGGGGGAGAAAAAAAAGAGACACACTCATCTACATTATAAAACTGAAGCATGTTTCTCTTGAGACTCTCTCTAGTGGGGTGAGAACTTGGGAAATGCTCATTTAGGACATCTGCTCCAAAACACCTCTTGCAACAAAGCCTTGGGAGGGCTGTGGGGTGAGCGGCATCCACGAGGTGCCGGGCTGGGCAGCCCTTAATGCAGGGCCATGGGAGATGCCCGGACAGATGCATCTATGCCTGCCAAAAAGCCAGAGAAACCCTAAAGGAAAGATGCAAGAGCCATAAAGTCAAGACAGACCCACCCCCAGTAGCATTCTCTCTGCATCACTCTTCTATCTGCAGATGGCTTTCCCAACAACGCCGGGGGGTTGGGGGAAGGAATCCAATTTAACACTAAAAACTTGGAGGAAATAGCTTGGGAAGGAGTCATAAAAGTGTCACATACTCCTAGTCTCATTAGTCCAGCAAGGGACATGTCCCCCCCACTGTGCTGAATGCAAGCCAAGCCAGAGAGCACGATTATCCCAGGTCCAATTCAAGCCTCCGAATTCCACCTCTCACAGAGCCCTGCTGAACACGGGCTTTCTCTGGGGACAAATGCTGCAGCCCCATGGGGTGCTCGCAGCCCACAGGAGCGAGGTTGTTGCAGCCACTGAGGTCCGGGGCAGGAGCTGCACCCTTTTTGGAGGGTCCACTTTCTCTCCCTGCACAGTAATGTGCATGAGCTTTTTGGCCCATGTTTTGCTCAGGGCTCACTAATCAGCCATGGCTATCCTTGGACCCTTCCTCCAGGACAGCAAGGGGGATTTTGCATGCCTCAGGTGCTGGGAACAATGAGATCTCACACTCTGGAGGAAGGGGGAAAAAATTCTCTCCCCATGGGTAGCGATAGGTGACAAAACCTGGCTGGACGGAAAATAACCACCAGGGTCTCTAGCTGCCCACTGGCCATGTTCTGCAAAAATAGCTATAAGCTGTCTGCAGAATTCCTCAGCTTGGGAAGAGCTCAGGCCAACGTATCTCTGCCTCAGGACAACACCTCCCAAGGTGGAGGGGGACCTCCTCAGGGCATGGTCCTTACTCCAGCCCCACTGCATTGTGCTTGATGGAGAAAAAGTAACATTGTTAGAGCTGCTGAACACCTTGGAAATCAAGAAGCCAACAGAGGTTTATCTGCAGGAGACCTCAGAGATATTTGTCTTGATGAGACAAGGTGCTCCACACTCCCACAGCACAAAATACTCACACTGCGGCTTCCCTCTTCCAAAAGCCATGATCCTGCCTACCTACCTGGGCAGCAAGGCAGGAGCAGAGACCACTCACAGGCCATCAAGCATGACATGAAAATATTCTGGGCCAAATGGAGTTTATACCCTGGCACAGATGTGCCTCTTTGGAGAGCAGGTAGCTCTTGCCTGCTTGCAGCATCATCTGACCTCACCAGCCAGCAAAATCTCTGCTCTTCACTTACAGTGCCAGAAAGATTTCACCAGCTCTTGACACTCACAAACACAGAGTGTTTAATCACTGAAGTTTGTTAAGTGCAATAATTAATGATCTTACCACCATTTGTGTGTTAAAAAGCATTGAATTAGAATGGGACCTTTTGATGTTGGCTTTGAATGAGCACGAATTACTCCAGCAGAGCAGGTCTGAATTCCTCTCTGGGCAGGGCATGCAGCCCCAACAAGAGACTGAAGACTTTCATGCTCCACACCAACTCTGCAACAGAGCTCTGGACTGTTTCAGCATCATCCTACCCCTCCTATATCTTCGTGTCCCCTCTGAAAAATGACAGTGATAGCGTTCACCTGCTTCATCAGCCCTGCAAGAATTCCCTGGCTAATCTTGGTGTAGTCCTTTGTAGATAGAGGGCTGTTCTCAGCTGGAGCTGTGCTGATATAGGCCAGCTGGAGGTATGTCCCATTAAGGGCTAGGTGTTGGTCGGGTCTGTGTTCAATACCTAGGAAACAGGCTTGAGAAATGAGGTTATGCACACAGCATGGTGCTGCACGTGAACTAGTAAAAAGAGCTTTACTTCTGCCTAGTTGATGTAGCCCTGAGTGACTGGCTGATTACTCCATCTATATACAGTAAGGCTACAATGTAAATACATCAGCATCCTGTCAAACAAACCTCAGAAGTAGTAACTACAAGGTGAGAGTCTGGAATGTAAAAACAATCACATTTTTTGCTGGTATCTGCTAAATACATTGGCTAAATGTCTAAACTGTTATAGGAAAGAGCTTCAAAGTGACTATTGCTTAGCACAGCACACATCTCGGAGATGTATGCAACACAGCCCCATGCACCGTGCTAGCCAGGGAAAAGTTGTCTGCAAAATTCACTATATCATTATCAAAATCATTTACCAAGTCTCAGCAGACATACTAGAAAGTCTCCTGGATTTCTTCTAAAACCTCTCTCCCTAGGAAAGACTTCAGAGGACATCAGCATCAAATCCCAGTTAGCCACACCACCCAAGCTAAAAAGCCCTGTGGACCCAAAATGTAGAGATGTCTCCCAAACAAACACAGGGTAGGCTGAAACACCCTCACTAAGCAAAACTCCATTAAACTCCTGACCCTTCTCATTAAAATAAATGAGGTCTGACTGTCACTTTACCTTGCCACCCTTTCACTTAAAACTGATAAGGAAGCAGATGCTTAATTAGCATCCATCATGGGTGTTCACAGGTCTCGGTGTAAGGAGCAAGCAATCTGCTACTTCTTAGAAATCCTGGGTGACATCCTCCATCCACCTGCAGCGATGCATGCTGCTGAAATCCCTGGAGGGACAGAGGGACAAAACTCCAGGTGTGAAACTAGGGCTTTGCTAGGAGCCCATCTCACCTCCACATCTCAAGGCAGCCAGATGCCCAAGTCAAACGCCTACAGCTACAAGGTCTATGTGATCTCTGTATCTGTGGATAAGCTTAAAGATTTTCTAGCTCTTAGCCAAGATAACTCATCCACTCCAGTTAAGGACCCAGGAATGGAGAATTGTACAGTCCCCATATGCTAATAGACATGCATAAACTCCCATTAGCTGGGGAGAGGCTGAGTGGTGAATGAGCTAAATTGGCTGCATTACAGAGCACTTTCTTTGTTATTGCTTGAGACTTTCCTGCCATGGACTGCAAAACTTCCAAATCAAGGAGCACTGAAAGGTTTTAAGAGGAAAAAAAGAACAGACACACCCCCCCCCAACCCAAACCAAAAATACCTAAAAAACCCAGATCTGTTTTCAAAATTTTTTAAATACCCAGGGTTTAAGCCCCTCATTTGAGGGCCAGCAGCTACAAGGTGACTCTGACATAGCCTATAGGACACAAACAGTAACTGATGTGTATACATACAACTAGTGGAAAGCTACAGTCTCTTTTCAACCCCACAAAGACAAGCTGGATTTAACACAATGATGAGCTCCCCATGTCCTTCTCCCTGTAGGAGAGACAGATTCTCAGCTAGGAGGCAATCACAGGGAAGCAGTTTGCATGTATGCTAGCTTGGTCCAAGGACACAACTACATGAAAAGCCAGTCTCCTATAAGCTCTGTTCGCACCCCTTGTGCTTTCCTAACATTTTGCAGCACCCAGGGAAATCACAGAATCATTTAGGTTGGAAAAGACCTTTAAGTCCAACTGTAAGCCTAACACTGCCAAGTCCACCAGTAAACCATGTCCCTAAGCACCACATCTAAATGTCTTTTAAATACCTTCAGGGATGGTGACTCAACCACTTCCCTAGCAGCCTGTTCCGATGCTTGACAACCCTTTCAGTGAAGAAATTTTTCCTAATATCACTTAAACCCTCCTTAGCAAATGGTCCTTTTGGGAACTGCTGCTGAGCCCAGTCTGTTTGCCCACTCGGACCCACATTTGTGTGGGTCAGCAGGCTTCACATCCTGCTCTGCTATGCCAGACATTGGGATTACGGTCTGGCCTCCAGCAAGCTTCATTTTCCTGCGCTTTTGTCATATCTTGCCATGGTCCACCTTGTCCCCATAGACTCTTTGGTCAAGTTGCTTTAACCCGAAATACTGTAGCAGTCAGGAGCTATCCAGCTTCTCCAAGGAAGATAGGAAGAGACAAAAGTATCTCTTCGAGAAAGCCAGGAGGAAAGGGACCCTGGAAGGAAGGCACCAGAGCAGCGCTGCAATCAGACCCCAGAAGGACAAGAAGGTCGTGTTGGCCGTCATCTTATGCCACCTTCTACTGAGCCACAGGTGTATTGCTCCTGCAACAGGAATGCAAACCAGAGCTTGCATCTTCTGACACTACTCACCCAAATCTCAGGGAGGAATTACTACAAGGAGCACTAATAAGGAATAAGAAATCTCCAAGGTGCCGAGATTGTCTAAATAAATCATGCTTCGAAGCGTGATTTAGCCATTCTTGTTCCCACCTGACAAGACACTCAGCGACTTTTCTCCAGTGAAAATACAGCAAGTTTTCAAGTGAGAAAGAGCAATAGATTAGACCCCTTAGGAAAAAGATAAAATGGACTATTGGCTGTTTAAGAGTCCTTGATTTGAGGAGGATGGTATTGTGGTTCAATTTTATCAGCTGCTCAATAGGTACATTTAATGAACTACATTGCTGGCGGTCTCTTGACTCAGATGGGAATTAGCATCAAACCGGAGAAAACAAAGCAATTTGATGGAAAAACACATGACTAGAGCAAAGTGGGACAGACACTACTTTGGCCTCCACAATATCATGCAAATTTGCAGCTGAACCCATAAAAAAGTCCACAAATATCCTGGATTAAAAAATAAAATCCCCCCAAATTACCTTTAAGCAATCCTCCATTTATTTCCCATTAAAAACTCCTGGTTGTGTAAATTGGATTCAAATGAATGTATTTACATTTGCAGTAGGAACCTAAAGTCAAGCTGTCAAAATGTCACTCTGTCACTCATGTTTTCATTGCACCCCATCACAACACTGAGACATTCCCCCCCCCCCTCCTTGGCAGCCTCTTTGGACACAAGCAAATGAGTGGCAGGAAGGAAGGACGGCTGCTGGGAGGGTGTCTCGTTAGGATGCTGTAGTGGAAAAGTGTTATTTGCCTGTGAATTCTGGCATGCCGGGGTCTTATTGTCATTGGCTTTCAGCCAAGCACTGCCAGGACACAAAAAGTCAATTTATGTCAGGATTTTCATTGACTCACTACCCCTCGTTCCTCACATTTTTGGGGCAGCTTATTATGAAAGCCGGCACTGGCCATATGTGGAGTTTTCACTTAAGTGTTCATCCTAATTAAGAGCATGCCAGGATGGAGAGTAAATTACAGCAGGCCAGTGTCGTGTTCACTGTGAAAAATAGTGTGTTATCAATCTGGGACAATCTATTGTGTGTCAAGTATTACATGACTCCTCATTTTCCTTAAAAAAAAAGCCCACGGGGAAAAAAACAGTCTTTAAAACCAAACAGTTAGAGCCATAAAATCCCGCTCTTCTAAGTGAAGTTTCTGAAGGCAGTAAAAATCTCCAGAATGAAAATAAATTCCAAGTAAGACCAAGATGTACCACTTGAGGCTAAACATTCAAGGGAAAGCATCAGTAAGTTATTACTTTTTGTTTCGTAATAGGATGCTAATGGTGCAGCGAAGATAAGGACTACATTTACATCAGTCCCTACACAAGGACAGGGCAATGATAAAGGACCTAACCCCATCTCTTCTGTTTTGTCCCCAGAAGAGCTCTTTCTAGGCTCTCTCCTCAGGCCTTTTGGGTAGCAGCTCCCAAACATTTTAGGACCAACTTCGGAAAACAAGCTGGAGCTGCACACAGGATGGTGAGAGGACAGCAGCATTTTAGAGAGGACACCCATGCAACCCAAGGGCAGAAATTCATCTCCTTTTTGGCTACTAGCTGATAGCTATTCTTGCAGGATCAAGCAACAAAATAACTACAAACTGATACCACTCCTAAACAGAAGTCAGTGCTAAAAAAGCTAGAAAAAAAGAGATTTGCAGCTCTGAGCACCAATGACAAAGTATATGAGCTGCCGATGGAAGGAAGAAACATCCAGCAGTCAGGCTGTGCATGCACCCAATGGCATGGACAGGGTCCAGGTCAGCACACAGAGGCAAGAGCTAAAATGGGCAACCCCACAGCTTTTGCTCAGCCAGGTTCACACCCTGGGGATCAGCAGACCAGTCTCTGGAAACAGGGACTATGTCTTGCTTAGTCTGAGTAATGTTACCTCTGGGAGGACAGCCGTGGAAATAAGGCACATTAATAGAAAAGCAAAGCAAACGATGGCAAAGCTGGCAAGTAATGCCACTTCCAGTAAGACACAGGAGATGGACTAACCTCTACAGACCATCCAGCCACATGCAGGGTTTAATCTGTAATGAGTGAGTGCCGTGACGATGGGAGATCTCAGTTGCCTGTCATACACGGCTGTAGTGCTGGCCTTAATTCTTCCACCCAGGTCTGGAAACCTCCCTGGTTTTGCAAACAGGCCCCTGTCTCTGGCAGGGAATAAGACTGCAGTCAAACAGCACTGAGAAGCACTTATAAACATTGCCCAGCAGAAAATGAGGAATAACCCTGTGTCTGACCAACAGCACGAGAATTATATCAATACCCCAAAAGATGTGCCAATCCTCCTGGCTACACTGCTGCCTCTCAGGACGCTAGTTTTACTAGCTTCCAGGAAAAATGCCACCTAAGCCAGAATTGCTAGGATGGGATAAGGTCTTCCAGCTCCTGCCTAGTTGCTTACTGTGCCAGAGCAGTCTGCTACCTTTTCTGGCCCCTATGCCATGAAGAAAAGCTGGAAAACATGATGCCTACAGTATCTAAAAGCAGGAGACAACCCAAGATATCTCTTAGAAATTATCTCTAAGCCCAGATTCTGATTTTTAAAGATAGCTGCTCCCAATCCAGAGATGGAAGCACATCCCATGTATCAGAACATCCCATGTTTTACTAATCAGTATTAAAAAAATAAAAAATACTTATTCCCAATACCCATGTCTTGCCCTTTTCTGTGAACCAGCTGGTTTGGACCCTGTCAGTGTCGGGAGACTGCATTAACCAGAGCTGATGTACTAACCCATCAATTCTGCACTCCTCTGAGATGTTGCCTTCAAGCTCATTATCCAAAGCCTAAATTGCAAAGAATTAGATACTTTCACTCTGCATACCAGCAGGGGAAAAAAAAAAAAAAAAAAAAGAATAAAATTCACAAGCCCACAATCTAATTAGGAAAAAACCTTCCAGTCCTGAAGCGTTTGTCAGTTTTTCATCTTGCAAAATGCATACTAATACCCTCTTCCCCTGCACACTGCGTGGGACTGCCATTACGCTGCTTCCATAACATGCCAGAAGTGATCAGCATTAGGCCTTCCTAATGTGTCTCAGAAACAATAGCAATTACAGAGTCGTCCATTCATATCTAAAGGCTTACCAGACTACAACTTCCCTCAGG
Organism: Harpia harpyja; assembly: GCF_026419915.1. Lineage (NCBI taxonomy): Eukaryota > Metazoa > Chordata > Aves > Accipitriformes > Accipitridae > Harpia > Harpia harpyja. The sequence goes on along the minus strand of NC_068953.1, from coordinate 18,608,524 downwards.
AGGCTAAAGACATTTCATCGAAGCAATTATATTTATGTAGCATTAAAGTACTTTCTTTTAAGCCATGGCAGTTACCTTTTTGCATTAGAAGCACAGCAGTAACAAGGAGCCCTCTCACCTGATCCAAACTCCTCCAAGCATATTTTTTGCCTGTTTAAAGATTGCTAACACACACACCTTGGGGTTTTTGCTGCCTTATTTTTAATGTTATTACCCAAGAGATCTGACATGCAGATTGGAGCCTATTTACATGACAAGGGACCAGAATGGAAGAAGCTCATCAGTTTATTCAGCTCTCCCAGCTCTCATCATGTCATCAAGGACCTTGTGATGTCTGGCAATGCCGTGAAGCCCCAACTTTCAGCGTTTCACAGTTCTGTCAACCTTAGCTCTCATTATGTTAAAAGCGAGATGTTTTCAAGCTTTTTTTTCTCCACAAATCACAAATGCTAGAAACATGACTTAAGTGTATCATAACAGCTAAAAGTCAATAGATGACCTAAAGGAACTAATAATTTGTTATTTTTTAATATCAAGACTTCAGAACAAGTTATGATTTTGGGAGAGGAAAGATAGCTTGACTCAGGTTTTGAATGCTGGAAGCTGTCAATAGAGTACATTATTTATTTTCCATGTTTTTTCCCCTTTTCCTACAGGAAGCCAAGCAGATTTCTAGAAATACTCCACTATGAATTTCATAGCATGCACTGAAGAAATCAAAATGCAAAGCCTTGGCGTGATGTCTCAAATCTCTGCCATTCAACAGCTGATCATATTTTCCCTTTGAGCTGCACCAGCTGCACCCCACCGGCACGCCTGGCTCACACGGGACTGCTGGGCAAGTTCGGCACCCAGGATCCCGGCTTGAAAAGACATTCTTTCAAAGCAAAGGCTACCTAGCTCTGAGATGCAGAGGGTATTTTTTTAGTGCTTGAAGCACTAATAAGAGGAACAGATTCCTCGTGTTTGACCAACATTTCCTTGGGCCTGGGCTGTCCATCTTGCTTCCCGAGCCATTCACATTGGAGAGCAAGAGCTATCATGACTCTGCACACCGGTGCTGCTCAGCTCAGGATCCCAAAAGGATCACCCAGTGCCTCATCTGTCCTTTTTGGGTAGGAAACTAGCAGCCTGAATTTTGCAGCTGACAGAGCATCTTGCAGGCATGAAACCTAACCCCATCCCTCCTGCCTCGCTGGGTCCTTCTGGGGATGCCGCTGGCTGGACCGGCTCCTGGCCGCCTTGCCACACTGCGGCCAACCGTTGTACTGGCCTAAGGATGAACTTGTTGCCATGGCAGGAGTCAAAGCATGCGTTGCACTGCTGGCATGGCGGCGAGCAGCAGCACGAAGCGCCGGCTGCTCCTCCACAACGGCTTTTTGTTTTTCCTTTCTCACCAAGGCAGCCCTGCCACAATGCACCCATCCTCTTGCCACACTGGAGCAGGCTGGCAAAATCCAGCTGACTGGAAAGCACAAGTAGCACCGTGGCTAAGGGCCCAACATCGCATTTCTCTGCTGCAAACTCTGCCTCTTTCCTGCCTGCTGCAGGGCACAGCGTGGGAAAGCAGACCCCACAGCACAAGGGGAGCCTCCCACTGCAAAGACAGGACGTAAAGAGATGCCAAAGTTTTGAGGCATGAGATCTGTCCAATACAGAGAAGAAAATTTTAAGTGAGGGCAAATAGCATCACTTGAAAAGGAGGTTGTCTCCAGCTAATGCAGTTCCTCACTCCTGCTGGGATGTTTGTCGCAGGACAGGCTTAGCTCTGCTGCTGGGTAGTACCTTTTAAAACTCCCTTACAGCTTTGATTAGCCTTACTAAAACTAAGGGCATCTCTCATTCATACACTAATTAATGGCGGGCTCAGAAGAGGTTGGTATCCCTCATCACTGAAGATTTTAACAAGGAGAAATACAAAGGTAGACTTAAAAATAAAAGCAATGCTCCTTCCTGAGCAGCGGTTTCAGTGCCTCAGAGATTACAAGGCAGCCCTGCTCTGCGTGTCAGCAAGCCTTTCCAAAATAATGAGCCTGCTTCCGTCCCAGGCAGCTCCTGTTGCACTGGAGAAATGAGCAGAAAGGTATTATGGGCTCACACTCACCAGATGGATGTCCTGCTTTGTTCTCCGCTTACAGAAAACCCTACACATACAGTTTGGATTATCTTCATTGTAATTCTAATCACCACCTCTGTGTAAGGGAGGGAGGGAGGAAGGGAGGGATCCTTGCCTCGGTCAGGAGAGCTAATTAAAAGTTGTGAGTCATCCAGACTTCTCCACACATTGGAAATGCTTTTGGAAGATCAGGTAATCTCTCATTCTTGGGGGAACCTAGTTAGCAAAAGAAAAATTAAGCAGGCTCCCCTTGGGCAGGGAGCTGTACAAGAACAAATCCTGTTTCCCCTGCGGGAAGCGGCAACATGAATCACAAAGGTGCTTCAAACGTATGCAAACTACACTTTAAAACAGAAAGGCTTGTACGTGTTCCCCAGCACAGAAACACAAACACCTCCTATGTACCTATACCCACGCTGGCTGTCCAAGAGGCTTTTGCATACGAATGTACAATGCAGGGACCTCTGTCTTCCCCTAAAAGAACTTCTGAACCCTCTGGCTTGTTCCTGGATGGTTGGGTACAGGCTCAAAGGTCTCAGAAAAGCCAGACCCACAAGCCTCATGAAAATCAACAGCCAGCAGTGATGCGAGGTACACTCAGTGCCCCAAATCCTCAACCCCGATTAGCCCCAGAGCAATCAGTGCCGCAGAGCAATCAGCGCTGAGCAGTACGCCTGGAGGGAACCGGCCGAGAACCGGCCTCCCCAGACCCACTGTGGTGGGAATGAGCTGCTGGTGCTGATAATGAGCTCTGACAGCTTCAAGCGGGGTCAGGGCCCCCCCACACCACACTGATTCAGTCTGCAGGCGATGGGTCCCCAAACCCAGAAAGTCTGGGAGAAGCTGGGGAGCACCAATGCCTCTGTCCTCGATTCCTGGAGATATGAGGGTATCAGGAGAGTTGCCCAAGGTCACACAGGATGGCAGTAGAGGAGCTGAGCTTCCCAAGGCATCAAACACCATGCTGCATCAGCCAAAATGGTCAAGTCTGGATCCTTAAGACTAGCGCCCAGGCTCTCTATTTAGGATGTTGACCAGTCCCTGTCATTTAGAGGTGCTGGCCACCTGCAGAGTCTGAGCCCTCGCAAAGGTCTAGAGCACCCATGGGTTTTCCAAGGGGCAAGGAAGCTGTTTTCTCTTTGGCTACCATAAAAGAACCAGAAAACATTATTTTTGTTGTCATCTTTCAAATGGCCAGTCCAGCATGCAAAGACTTTTTCTTCTCTCTTCCCTCCCTTTTTTTTTGAGAGAGAGTTCAAACTGACCCCCTTGGGGCCCTGCCTCTCCTCTCCCCCCGAGCATTAGGATCACTAATGAAAGACACACTCAGGACTTTCTCTCCAACCCCTTTACGTTGCCATGGGAAACCCTGGTGAGCTGGACACGGATGCTGCTCCAAGCAAACAAAGTGTCTTGGTCAGCCCCCTCACCTCGGACGGAGCCACCATACTGGGGACCGAAGGGATGCAGCTGCATTGCTTGGCCATTCAGGGCAATATCACCACATAGAGCTCAGGACAAGAGCAAACCCCTGGACCGAGGCTGAATGTCCCACTGCCCTCTGGGAAAGATGCTGAGCTGCAGGGCAAAAAAAATGGTAATGGGCAAATCACATCAAGGAACAAGGGAAAACAGGGTACTGCCCCTTCCGCCTGATAGTTTTGGAGGTTTACTCAGTACCACAAATCTGCTTGGATTCAAATCCATTTAGCCTTTGCTTCATGGGAACCCCACAGGCCCTGGAGGACATTCTTGGTGAAAGGATGCTCCAGCTGATGCTCCTACCTTTCTGCCCAAGGCAAATCCAACCAAAAATAGACATGATTTTACCAAAACGATCTGCAAACTGGTTTGAACTGGCACAGCCTTGGGGCCTGGACATTTGTAACCAGCTCATCCCAAACACACATTAGCTCTGACGTTTTGTTGTATGTGAAGACTTGGGCAAACCTGAATCACATTTCTTCAGTGCTCAGTGAAGCCATGAACCCAACTTGTGCACCCTTGGCTTTTCCTGGTCCCTCCTACTGCATCCATGACATCCTCCTTGATGAGAGTTCACTGTCCCCCTTCCCTCTTTGACACCTCCTCTAAGTCAGCGTTCCTCTGCAGTCTCGGCAAAGCAGTTCGATCCCTGGTAGGGCGAGCTATGGCCTGAGATGAGGATGGGCATCATCCTGCCCAGAGAGATGGGCAGTGAACGCAATGCACTGCACTCAAAAGCCACCAGCCAATTTGCAGTGCCACGCTCCAAGATGAGCAACACAACTGAAGAAACACAAGCTCCTGCTCCTGGCCAAAAACATCTCACAGGGATCAACGATGACTTGATCCATCAAGTTTGCTCTTCCTGCCCTGCCTAGGCAGGGCAGGCAGGAAAACGCTTGGTTTTTCCTCGATGAATAAGCACAGAAGGATTGATCAAATGCAGCGGAGTACAATGCTGCAGCTGAAGTATGCACACACTGAGCCTTTTCTGCTACCGCAACACTGCCACTCATTTACACACCAGCAGCCTAAAACTATCTCTTTTGTACACCCAAATTGATCCTCACTCTTAATTAGTGCTCTCAGTTGCAGCAAAATTTCATTTGTTTCTTCCAAATGTGGCCTGATCCATTGTCCTTCTCCCATGACCTGTGAAAATTAGTCATTGAGCTCAGTGACAGTGGTAAGTGCAAAATGCAGCATCAAAGGGACATAATGGGGGCCTCTTAGGACTGACAAAAAAACACCATTAATCAAGGCATGCTCAAGAGGTGCCAACTTACTGAGGCATGTGAGTGGTGCCGGTCCCGAGTGTGGGCCCTCCTGCAGGAGGCTGGATGCAGAGGGCTGTGCAGGTGCAGAAGAACTTCCCACCACCCTGAGGACCGCAGCCTGCCCCAGGCAGGCGGGTGCGCGCAGGGAGGAGCAGCTACCCCAGCATTGCTGCTCCCTGGGCAGATGGTCTCTGCTCTGCAAGTCCCAAGGATCTGTCCACCTGCTTTCCAAAAGAGGTTACGGAGCCATGCTTTTCCAGGCAGCTGCTTTGTTTAGAGACTGGGGATGGAGATTGTCTCACGATACCCAATGCACTGCTTTAACTGCGTCCGTGGCCCCTACTACTGTCAGGAGTGATGTATGGGACACCACACCAGATCAGGAGGGAGATGTCAGCATCTCCATCTGTGTTTCCAGAGCTAACACGAGAGCCCGCAGGCTCCCAGAGCCAAACAAACAACACTATCTATCTGTCCAACAGCACTCTGCACCAATGCCCTTGTGCAAGCCCAGGACCAAGCTAAGGGAGAAGGCACAAACGGCACAGACGGACCAGAGTCGTGCAGAAGCTGCAGCAAAATCACGCAGGGAATTATCCCAGGGATCAGGGCCTGAGAGCCCCATGGACAAACCTGCGCGGGTACAAAGCCAGGGCAGCCCTGCAACCAGTGAGACAGCAGTGGGGGAGCTGAAAGGGTAAGGGACCGATTTTAGCTGGTTGGGGTAGAGAGAGTTTTAATATCAGAAAATCAAAGCAAAGAGGTAAATCTCTGCAAAATTCAAACCTCCATAGCAAAGCAGTGTGTCTAAACCCTCTCCCGCAAATCCATGTCATTAAACAGAATAACTTGGACTCGGCAAATCCAAACGACTCTCACTTTCAAGGTCCTGCATTCAGAAGCCCACAATGGAGAACAATGAGGTAGAGAAAAAGCCGAGGATCTTGACGCTGCATTCAGAAGGCCATCTGGTCTGGCCAGCACAGCCAGCGCTGGGAACGGGCAGCAGCGTTGTGGGTTGAGATTTAATTTGAGCCACTTATTGAGTGACCTCAGGCGAATCGTTTGACCTCCTTTTGCCTCGGTCAACCCAACTGTAAAATTGGGTTTAAAGCAAGAACCTCTCTGAAAACCATATGCTGTGCCTAGGAGGAGTGGGAGCAAACTCCCTTCCCAGCAACGGGGCCGCAATGGCGGGTAGAGCCAAAACTGGAGCAGAAGAGGCGGTGCAGGGAGCTAGGATCCAGCATCCCTTGGTGTCGGGGGGCTCCGGCCGAGAGTTCTCCCAGGTCTCATCCTGCCAGCCCTGGGAAAGCAGCTTTGGGCCCCGTGCAGGGACTCACCCATAAGAGGGGATTTGTGAGGTCTGCCCTTCCTCATATCACTACAGCACCCAAAGGCCCCAGATATTCAAAACAGGGTACCCAAATCCCAATCTCATAGCAGGCAGGCTGCTGTGGGCAGGGATCAGCACAAAAGACATAGCCCTGACACAATCAGGTATCTTTCTCTACCGCTTCTGTGCCCTTTTATTTATTTACGTATTTTGCTGTTTTCAGTAACTGTGGGTTACAGCCATGACAAGAGCTTCGAGGCAAACGCAGCGATGCTTTCCTTTAACTCACTGGTTACCTGCTAGATCAAGAGCATTGATTGCTCTGATCAAATGTCCCCAAAAATGAATTCCTACTCACAGTCTTGCCAATGAATGGCGGCAGAAAAGCAGCCCCTCTCACCTGGGCACCAGCCTCTCCCCAGCACTGCGCACCCTTCCCCTCTTGGCAGGCTTGCAGGGAAGCAACAGTGCAAATGAAACACCGAACCCAGCTAACGTGGGTCCCCAATAAACACAAAATAGCAATTTGCCCCACCAAGGTGCTCACAGGGGTGTGCAAATGATGGCACTGACAGTAAACCCACCCTGAGTTCAGAGAAGGGAAACTGAGGCAGAGCTGGTGCATGGATGTTACTGGCCAGCTGGGACCCTCATAGGGCAGAATGAGAGTGAGAGCCACATATAACCATCACACCACCACCAGCCCGCTGGAAAGACAGCCGTATAACTAGTGGCATTACAAATCCTTAAGCTGAGACAAGCCTGAGTAGATAAAGAGCTGCTCTAGGTGACAGCATCAAAGAGATCCTGGGGTGATGACTGCAAGCAGAAGACTAAGGTAGCAGAGACCTGCCCTCCCGAATAAAATAACAGAGGAGGGTGGCCCCACGCTTCAAGGAGAGGCTGGAGCAAAGTAGCAGCCAGAAGGACAAGCAGTGTAAAAGCACGTGAGGCTGGGCACCGTGCTGCCTCCACAGAGCTGCCTGCGCAGGTACCAGCAGAGTGTCACCCCATGTTAAAAAAGCAGGCAGTGAACTCAGGAGCAGCCTCATGCTGCAGGTGCAGGCTGCAGAGATGTCAGAACTTCCTCAGCTGTGCTCCAAGAGTTAATTGAGACAAATAACTCAACAGTGCTACCATTAATGAAATTCTTCTGATATATTTCCCCTGAGCTTTCTATAAATGACTAAGTGACATTACTGCCTGCAGTGCAAACCCCCTATATGAGAGATAACATTGCCGGAGCTAAGGTTGGCGCATCCACGTTAGAAGCCTCGCAAAGAAGTGCAAGATGATATTTAAATAACTATCACACTGCTAAGAAATGAGCAGCCAAAAGAAATATGGTCTTATAATGTGCTCAAGTCTCAGGATGAATCCTGGCTGTTACATGCAGACACTGAAATGCAGTGGGTGGTAAGTGACAAACTCTTTTAATCCCACAAATCTACTAAAATTCCCAGTCAAATCTCTCCGGTCTCCCACCGGTGACTCCTATATTTGTACATTTGTTTTGCAGCACACACAGGGCCAAATACTGCAATAGTACAGATTTTAGAGGCAGCATCACGTGAGCCAGTCATGTCCTAGAGATAGCCAAAAGAGCTGATGGAGGGAAATAACCTACTCACCCATCATATCCATCCCCTGGAAACCTCTCACGGTCTTTTTGCTTTACTTAATTTCTTTTTCTTTCCTTTTTTTCCTTTAGTAATTCCTCATGGGTATTTTTCCCCTCTGAGACCCACTGCTACAAGCCCAGAATTTGCTCTGGGCTTACCAGGAACCGTAAGCATTCAAAGCATGGACAATGAAGAAACATCACTGGCATCAGGACTGAGCCTTTCTACTCAGCATTTGAGAAGAAAGGCCATTAAATGCAAGCAGACCCACAACTGAAAAAATAAAAAAATCTCATTTGTGGATGGAGGAAAGTTGGCATGCGACACCAGGGGTTAAACTGCAATAAAATGCAAGCGACCATTAGCCAAAAGTTCCTGGGAGTAACACGACCATGTCTCCAGAGCCGCAAACCGACACCAGGGCACTTGCTTTAAAAGCATACCTTTACCTCCAGCACGTGTTTCGCACCACTAAAACATGTCATCACAAAAGTATCCCACTTCCAACTGCAGAGACAGGTTGAATTGATCTAAGCACAAGCCATAGGTAGGGCTCTGCTGACAATACAGATACTGTATGCGCACAAGAAAAACTGACAGCAAACCCACGTGTTTAAGGTCTGCCTTCATGTTTTGAGCTGAGACTCACAATCTGCATCCAAACAGTGGCATTGCCCAGGAAACACCTTGGTGACAACTTTGGTGCCACCTTATTTAAACCTTAATTTAAAATGCTAACTTCATAATGAGTGGAACAAAACTGTGTAAAAACATTTCCCACTCTAATCCTGGTTTGATCCCCCCAGTATGGCCTTCTTTTGTAATTACATCCCTTTGTGATCTCACTCTAATGCCTTGTATTGTGACCCATAAAATAATCAGCCCCCTTTGTCTCTCCCTAATCCTTTTAGACTTCCTTCTTGTCTCTACACTCTTATAAATGCTGCCATTATTTGGGCTCAGCAGCTCTTCCCACCACCCCAGAGCCTGGAAAGGGGACTGCAGGTTAAACCCTGAATATATTCTGTGCAGAGGAGCTGAAACGATGGGAAGATCTTTGCTGCTTTAAAACCCCCGTGATTCCCGATCTCCTCCCCTGGCTGCACAGCTTGGCAACGAAAACAACTTGCAGGCATGCATATGCACCAGATCTCACCCCTTTTCATATTTTGCAGATGACCTTGAGACCCTTGGCCTGGAGGTTGCAGCGGCCATTGTGTTTGCGGGGAGAGCATCCTTGGCCTCAGGCTGGGTGAGAGGAGCTGCTGCTGCTGTCCGCAGGGATCAATGCAGAGAAGAGATAAAACATCTGCCTTGCCCAAGCTATCAATCCTGCCCTCCTGCCGGCAGGGTAAGTGAAATGGATGGCCAGGCACAGTGGGATGGAGGAGCGGGATTTGGGGCAGGATGCAGAAGTTAAGGGGGTAAGGGAGCAGAGAAGGGCACAGGGATGTGTGCTGCTATGCTTGGCTACAAAACACCCCCTCCGCAGCAAGATACGATGAGGAAAGCGTCTTTACAAGCTCAGATCTCTCCAGAGCTATTCTCAGGTCCCACAGTACTTCAAATATTGGGCAGGTCCATTTCACCAAACTTCAAGAGACCTCTTTGGCTCTAAGTTGCACAATTTACTTACTTTCCCTCTTTTTTTTTTAATAGCACCAGATCAAACAGGGAAAATTGCTACTCTCAGGCTGGATGCGTGCAGAGCCTGATCCGATACCCAGTTTGATGGTGATTTCCAATTAGTGGTAACTGCTTGTTATTGAGTGATATAATCAATGGGTCTTACTCCACCAGCCGGGCTGTGATTTATGATGATGTGGAACCAGCTCCATCAAATTACAGCATCGGCAAAAAGTGCTGGAAATGCCATGAGACAACACGATCAGTAAGGCCAAGTTAAGCAAAGGGTTGTGATGAGAAGGAAGGCAGCTGTGTTTTGGGGAGCTCACCTTCCAAAGGAGTGGACTCTAGCATTACTATTGCTCAGAGGATATCTCCATCCACAGACAGCAAAGGCGTGCATCAGCTTCTGGCATGCACAAGGGAAATACAGCTCCTCAAAGAGACCCAGGAAGACACAGCCAAGCAGTGCCTCCAGAGAACACTGCCTACAAAACTGATTTTAATTAAGACAGCTTGGAGTCATGCAAAATTATGAAACTGTCATTAGGAAAAAGAAAATATCTGTATTCAATAACCTGATTAGATTATAGAAACATGCTGCATTGCACAAGCTTTTAAACTAACACACCAGGGTTTGAACAGATGCAGAAACAGCAACGAATTTTATGACATTTCAGTCATAAAAAATTCCAACCAGCGCGTTAGGCAGAGGGTGGAAATGACGAGCGCCTCTGCTCAACTCAGTCACACATAGGCTTCTTGCACACTTGTACTTGTTGTGAAAAGAAAGTTACACTACAAAAATATTATCAATGTGTTTAGCACCTGACCTGCCAATCCACAAACTAGCCAAGGGCCACTTCCCTCCACAGAGTATCTTCGGTTAATAACAATGACATACAGAAATTCCCCTGAATTTCAGTCAAATAAATTTAATGAGTCAATTTTTAGGAGGAAGGCTTTAAGAAGTGCCTGCTCTGTGGGGAAACTGCATGCACCTCAAGCCCATTGGGGCCGCAGGCACAGCGGCTGACAGCAGCATATTCTTCCAGTTAAATTTTACTCAATGCCAAGTGTTGAAGTAAATTTGAAACATAAAAATATGATATCCAGCCCACATTTCCTGAATGCAAATATGTACATTCCTCCGAGCCAAGAAGATTATATTCCAAGCAATAATACAAAGCCAGGGTCTGTAACGGTGATATGAGACTAACAGCCTGCCTTTGAAGACAGCGAAAAGTGCAGCAGAGCTCTCGAGGGGCTCTGGTCTGTCAGATCCCTTTTATTCCTCAGTAGCACGGCCTTGATCAACTTTCAAGATTTTTGTTTGTGAAAGGTTTTTATTTCTCCTTTGCTTTTGTGTTCAGATGTCAGGCTCAGAGGGAAGAAGAGATCAGCGTTGGGATGAGGTTTTACCCACCGGCAGTATTTACTCTGCTTTGCAAAAGTCTGCTTAGCGCTTGGGTTTTTTTTTCCTTCCAGGCAGCCAGCACCCATTTCTTCCATGCAATGGTCCCATCATCTGTAAAATGGGGATAATTACCCTCCTCCTTTGTTTGATTTGCTTATCAGGACTTGGGGCAAAGAAAATCGCTGCTACTTGTGTGTAACCACCCGGAAACATGGGGGCTTGAAGGTACAACTGTGATTCATTCTTAGGAGATTTCATCTATGTTTAAACCGAGTCCTAAGTGCAAGCGCATGCCCCTGCGGTTCAGACACAGTGGGGGACCTCGCCCTGAGCAGCAGGTTACATTTGCTCACAACATCCCGTTTATTCCCATTATCCACAGGCACCTGTGGCATCGAGGCCAGGTGCCCGCTGTTTTGTGCTGGCTTCACCCAGACCTCTTCTCAGGGCTGGCAAGAAACCAAGCCTGAAGCCAGAAAGGAGTCCAGAGCATTTTCAACACGATCCCTTTTTCATTTTGATTCACGCGAAACTATGGCTACAAAAGGAAACACTATTCAGGGACACACAGCACATCACATACATATTGATGCAGGAGCCAAGATAACAGTGTTTATTGACAATCCACTATCCCAAAGGTAATTCCTCCGGCTCTCATGTCTCCTGTTTACAGGTCCGAGAAGTCTGACATTGTGCTCGTGCGTCAACCAGCTCCCAGCTCATAAATGCCAGAGCTGTTCACCAAAAGTGCTCCAAGGTTTAGCACCACAAGACTGACAAGTCTGAGATCCAGCTGCTAATCTGGCACAGACCCAAAGCCCTTGGCTCCTGGACAATGTCACTTCTTACACTATTGAAAAGCTAGGTTGCAGATGGCCACTTCATGCACTCAGGAATTGTTATACACAAGGGCTGGAGTGTTCCCTTGGTGGGCTGCCAGCAGGCCCCTGCGCCGCGGGGAGCGGGCGGCAATGCTCCAAAAGCCCCCCCAGTTTGGAGACTGCAGCCAGGGGACCTCAGGCCCAGACTTTGCCATAGACTTTTCCTGCTTTGCACCAAAAAAATCACAGTGTAATAGGCAAACACAACAGAATCGGGTAGTAAGTGGCTTGCACAGAAAGAAGAGCAGTAGCCATCTCCCAAACAAGTCGAAGAACCCTTCAGTAGAACTTATTTAACAAACCAGCATTCAGCCAGGTCTCGGGGCCATACCAGGCACCTGTCCTCACACCCATATATAAAGTACACCCAGCAGCGACTTCTGGTTGAATGCAAAAAGGATTAGTGGCTGCACCCCCAGAGCCCACAAACAGTCTGTGGGCAAAGCTGGCCACCAACACAACAGGGACAGAAACCACCACGACACCTCAGGTCTGCCATCAGCCCTGGGACAAACAAACCAGCAACCAGAGCTGGCAAGGGGGAACTCAGCAGCCTGCATGGCAGGAGACCCAACAGGACCAACCGTTCTGGCCATGGCAATGCAACAGGCTAAGCCAGGTACTGTGTAGGGCTGGAGTCACAGCCTGCTCTGTAATTCTTCCTCCCCCACCTTTAAATTTCATTCCCTCACTGACATTTTCATCTCTCTCCTCCTCCGGGCTCCCCCACCAGACAATCTGTCTGGTGTTGTTAGCCTTGCCCCCAAAGGCACTGCCACGCTGGGTAGTAAATAAGACCTTGCTGCCTCCATGCTGCCTGCCTTAAATAACAAAATGAAAGAAACCATGACCTTCAGAAGGTCTTTGTCTATGGTTTGGGAAGCGCTGCCTGCCAAGGAGAGCCCAGCCATGCTGCACAGCAAAGGGACTTCCAAACCCACCGCAGGAGATACATAAACTACAGACTACTTCACCACATGACTTTAATGTAACTTATCCCTCCAAGACAGGGAATTTACTGCTAGAAGGTGGCTTTTAGTTTTCTCCCTGAGAAGACTGATTAGCTCTCCTTTCACACCTGGACAGCTGCACAGATTAGATGCCAGCCAGATCCCCACAGCAGCTCCAGGTTCTTTTTTCTCTTCCCCCTCTTTAATCCTCCCTCCCTGAACACCCAGCACCCACACGCTGCCCTCCTGCTTCCTGGCAAAGCCAGTGCCCCTTGTGGCATTGCCCCATGAGGCGCAGGTGGGATGAAGCCCATACTTACTCGCTGCCTGAATCTTCGCCTTCCGGCTCACCACCAGCCCGTAGTGGTTTTGCGCCACGCAATCATACTCGCCTTCATCCGAGGACCCATCTCCCCGGACCCTCTGGAAGCGGGAGACATAGAGCGACCCGTTGGCCAACATAAAGGCATTCTCACTATCCACGATCATGACGCCATTTTTCCGCCATGTGATGGTGATCGGCTGGATGCCCTCCACCTGGCAGTAGAGGATCAAGGGTTGCTCCTGCACAGCTATGTCATCGCTAGGCTCCACAACGAATGCCAGTTCGGAGGAATGGCCAAAATCTAAAATGAAGAGAGAAGGACAGAGTCAGCAGCATGTCCACAAGAAGCAACAAGAGTCAACTGCTACAGCAGCTAACAGGATGATGAAAACATTTGGGATGGAGTGGGCTACAATAGGACTACAGGGTGCAAGTGTTTCAGAGAAACACGAAACCCTTGGGCATGCTTTGGTTCCCAAGGCTTTGCTATCAAAATCTCAGGATGCAGTTTCCAAAGGCACAAACACAGGTACAGACCTTCCAGGCTGCCACTGGAGACTCCAACCATTCCCACCCCAGGAGCAGAAGTTTACATCAGTTCAAGAAATCCGCTCCTCTCCCCATGTAACCAGGCAAAGAGCGGGCTGCGCCATGCCCCAGACCCCTTTGCAGCACAGCCGGCAGGGGTGAAGAGGGAGATCGTCAGCTCCCGATTCAGACCATATTGCCACTGGCATCTATCTTCACGACACTTCTCCTGCTTGGCAGACCAGGAGGCTGTTTGCCTCTCACACGTAACACCATGCCCTTCTGTGTCTTTGGTGTCTCTCTCATGCTGTAACAGGCAAAGGATGGTGCTATTCAGCCCTTAATGAAGAGGAAGTTAAGCACCAAAATACAAATGCACAATGTTCTGGCTCAGCGACACAAAAGGTTTCTTGCAAAGCAATTACGCTAAACGATGTCCATGAGAGATAAGTTATTGCAGAATTTGTACCAACAATAGGCAGACCCTCATTTGCCATCATACAGATACATCCTAATTTACTTCTTTTGCCAACAGAACGCTTAAACACTATGTCTTTGGCATGTTATGCTTCACTTGGTCCAGCACACCTTTTGAGGGTATAATTTGCCATACAGTCATGATTAGATGCTACAGAAGATGACAGAAATAGAGCTATTGTTTAAAGATTAGCCCAAAATACAGCTGACATGAAAGACAAAAAGCAACCAGGAAACAGGAGTCCTATAAATATTTGAAGGGTGTAAATGCAGGGATGGAGGTGCATATTTTTTATTTTAAAGAGCAACGGAGAAGAAATGAAAGCAGAGTAAGAAAACTACAATTTCATCCGAAAAGCCTTTCTAACAGTTTTCTTGTGCAACAGCCCCTTAACGGGTGGAGGTTTCCAGCTACTCAAACCTACGATACAGCTTCTCCCCTCTTTCATGGGCTCAGGGGAACCAACTCCACAGCTGCTTGCAGAGTTGGGACACACACAGGCAATTTCTCTTGGCAAAAACCAACCACAGCACAGTCTTTGTAACGTCTGTCCCTAATATAGACCCCACCAAGGGCAGGATCCCACCGCAGTAGACTCAAGAACAGTGGAGGACAGATCATTAATTCGTGGTAAAAATAAAAGAGATGAGAAGAGGGAGTTATCCTAAAGAAAAAGAAAAAAAAAAAGTCTGTCTTTTCTGCTCTGAAAACCCAGAGAGATTTTTTTTCTTTCTTTCTGTAAATCCCCATTGCTTTCTACGGCAACTTAAATTGGATTACGGGGGATAAACATTGAGTGCAACCTGAGCCGAGGCAGATGGACGGAGCAGACAAAGAAGGCAGGGGTAGTGCATGGCAGGTCAAAGGTACTGCCGTCAAGGTATGAATGTATGTGCAGGGAATGGACAAACTCTGCTTAGTGACAGACACCTAAAACACACACTTTATTAACCCATTAAGTCTTAAAATGTCAGGCTAGCTCCAGCCATCTCAGTGATCTATCGCTCACTGTGACTTCTTTTTTATGAGATAGCCCTGGGGTCCTCTCAGCAAGTTAGACTACAGCCAGCACAAACCCATCAATTACTTTTTTTTGTGAAAATTAGGAATTAGATGAATGCTCCGCATTTTTCTGCAAAGTGGCCAGATTCTCAACAGCACCTACCATGCTGGGGCCCCATTCCCTGCGTGGGCACTCCAGGGAGTTAGGTAGGATAAGGACCCTCACGTCCTGACACTGAACCAAGGGGGACTTCTGACTCCAGAAAGATTGAACAAGACTTCAGGATTTAGCCTAACAGGCAATCAGAAAAAATCCCAAATGAAATAAATGTCCCATCTTCCCTCAGCTCCCCTGTACTCTTAGATAAAACAGCTTATTATTATATGTACAATAAAAGAAAGAATCAACATAATTACATGCCCTTCCCACAATAGCTGTCATTATAATAACCATCATTAAGGCCTGTGATTGGAGATAATCATGTTTACCTCCATAAACATTCGGTCTGCGTCCTAACTCCAGGCTTCTCAAGCAGCAGAAGTGATGACACTTATAATTAGGACTGGTGCCCTCAGACACACGCTGGGGTGAGGACGGACACTGGCTGATCCTGGGGTCTCCTCGGTCTGTAGTCAAGAGCGGGACTGTGCCTCAAGGTGTGACACTGTGCAGTGGACAGTGTGCAACTGGTTTGTAACCTACAAATACCCCGCAGTGTCCAGAAAAAAACAAATTCCTCCTCAATGGATGCTTTTATCATGGGATGCTTTTCCAACGTTGAAGAAATCCCACTGACACTTTCATGGGGCTTCATGGCCAGGTGACCAACTAACCGGATGCATAGGGAGAAGCAAGCCCACCCCATCTGAGTATTTGGGAGAAGCCAAGTTATATCTTTCAACTTGACATGGGCTTTCAATGCAAACTCAGCCAAAAGTCTTTCTTCTCCCAAGATACGTAGAAACTGAAAGATGCAGGGAGGCATCTCCTGCTCTTCAAAAGTCCCTACGCCTTTCCCTGGCACCATGGGCACATTGGACATCCTAAAGCTGCCTATCTGCATTGTTAAAGAGACAGATCTGAAATTGCCTTAAAAAAAAATGAGCTTTGGTCCTCAAGAGCCTCGGTATCCCACTCTGCAAAACCCACAGACTTGTGTCTTTCATGGGGTAAATGTCTGAGTCTCGCAAACAGGTTAAGTCTTTGGTGGCACAGTCGGCAAGAAGCAAGCTGGCAAGCTGACCTGTTTCTGCACCACCATAGCACTGCAGCACAGCAGGTCCCTGGCATGCAGAAAACTCTGAGGAAGCAGCCACGGGCTCTTCTCCAGCCAAAGGTCACCTTGAAGCCAGGCCCATTCCTTATGGCCCTCAGCTTCATGGCCTAATTTGGGGGCACAGAGTGGGCTTGGTGAGAAGGATACCCCTCTCAATACTGTGCTTCTACAGGCCATCATGTTCCTGCAGGTTTTCTCAAAAAAGAATGAGGCCCTGGGATGCTGCACACCATCAGGAACAGATATGAGAAACTGGCCCACAAACAGCCCAACCTAAGCCTGTCGTGGTTTAACCCCAGCTGGCAACTAAGCACCACCCAGCCGCTCACTCACCCCCGCCCCACCCAGTGGGATGGGAGGGAGAATCGAAAAAAAGTAAAACTCATTGGTTGAGATAAAGACAGTTTAATAGGACAGAAAGGAAGAAAATAATAAAAATATTACAATAATAAAAGAATTGGAATATACAAACCAAGTGATGCATAATACAATTGCTTACCACTTGCCAACTGATGCCCAGTTAGTTCCCGAGCAGCGAACCGCCCCCAGCCCCACTCCCCCCAGTTTATATACTGGGCATGATGTCCCATGGTATGGAATATTCCTCTGGCCAGTTTGGGTCAGATGCCCTGGCTGTGTCCCCTCCCAACTTCTTGTGCCCCTCCAGCCTTCTTGCTGGCTGGGCATGAGAAGCTGAAAAATCCTTGACTTAGTCTAAACACTACTTAGCAACAACTAAAAACATCAGTGTGTTATCAACATTATTCTCATACTAAATCCAAAACACAACACTATATCAGCTACTAGAAAGAAAATTAACTCTATCCCAGCCAAAACCAAAGATCCACATGGCCAATGCACAGCTGCTCTAGAGAGAACTGGGTGCAAGGCACGGTAGAAACTGGGCATCTTACATGTTCTTCATCCCTTTCTAACTGCTCCCCTTCATCCATTTCGCTGTAACCACAGGATTATTCATATTAAAAATGGTTCTCAAGGACCAGGCTTCAAACAGGGACATTGTGATTTGACCTTCCAAGATTGGCACTGTGGGGCTCCAGATCTCGAAGGCGGACTCTGAACACAGAGCCCTGCCTCCCTTGGATGCTCAGGATGAGAGACAAAGGGACAGGGACACTCACAGAGGAATCTCTGTGGCGGGACAGGAAGGCTCCCGGTGTTTGCTCTAGAGGTCAGCTCAGACAGGCAAGAGGGAGAGCACGTACAAAGCAAGGAGTTAACAGGGAAGAGGGGAAACCAACTCCATTAGCATAAATAACTGATTGTAGTTAGCAGTGAGGCACAGAAACGGTGCTGCAAAGTTGGAAATAAATGACACTCCAAAGACACATGGAAACAGTAAAAGTGCAATTAAACGAGAGACAGAGAGGAAATCGCCAAGGCTGTGCACATTGACTCGGGGAGTCTGAAAGATCCATTCCTCTCCAATGGCTGGCTGCATATCCAAACTGAGCTCATCCCACACAACGTCCCGGGTACCTCCCGGTATGGACTGCACGGCAGCGTGGCTCACAGCCACTCTCTGCTTGACGCAGAAACTGTAAAACTCTGCTCACAACAGCTTGAGTTTTGAGTTAGAGGCAGGGGTTTATGCAGGCAGCTGAACAGACCGCTTCTCTCAACACCAGCAGGCTGTGCCAGGGAACGCGCAAGGGAAAATTGCTTTGCTTTCTGCAAAGGATGGAGGGAGGAAGCATTATTAGCTCTGACATAAAGGCCACAAGAAAATTATTGGAATCCTCATTCTACAAGTCTCCTTTTGAGAAACATTTACCATCTCCCTGAGCAATACAATATGTGACTATATGTGCAAATATTTAACAAAAACTACTTCCCCTATTGATCAAGCAGACAGGCATACTCAGAGAAACCAATTAGCACTTGTGCTTTTGAACCAAGAGATTTATTTAGTGCTGAGAGAAAGAACTTTGAATTAATGGGAAGCTTAAAAGACACTTTGAAGTACATTTAAAAAAAAATAAGTTTAATTATTTTTTACTTGACACTGTGATTCATGTTCAAAGCTTTGAAAGAACTTGCTCATACCCTAGCATTGTCCTTTTCCATTTGGGAAACACGATTTTGGCTTTCCCTCCTGTGCTTCTGAAAAATACAGCAGCTAATCTCACCGCTCTAATTAGTGGTGACATCCATCGCAAAGGACCTCAGTCACATCACAGCTCATCCTCCTGGACCCTGTCCAGACCCACAGCCAGCAGGTCCATCCCTGCCCTGGGAGCACATGGTCCTGACAGATGAAGCCCGTATTATTACTCCCGTTCTAGACAGGGAACATTAATCACAGTGAGATGAAATGACCTGCCAAGGGCCCAGTCTGAGCTCATGGCAAGGCGAGATATTGCAGGAGCAGTCAGGTCCACCCTGCTCTTCCTGGCGCAGCAGCATCAGGAGCACCAGCAGGGAGACCGAGACAGCCCCAGCTCCTCTCTCTCATCACACCAACAACACGACATCCACCTGCAAACTGCCTCTCATGAGCAGAAATTTGCCCTCTCCCAATTTACTGTGTTTGTTCCCAGCATAACACAGCATAAATCAGCAGCGACCCACCGGTGAGTCTTACCACCACCAAAGATAGCCACTCCGGTCTTCCTTCAATAAAGCCAAAAGAAGATGCCTCTGCAGTCCCACAAGCCCAGGACCAGAGGTTTTTATAGTGGGATGCAGGTGAGTATTAGGACCAAAAACCTGGGTGCAGGTTGGGACAGCCCTACAAAAAATGGCTCTTGTTTTTTCAGTGGTGGTTTTTTTTTTAAATCCTTCTGCAAATGGGAGGATATGGAAGGAAGAGGTATCTGGACATGAAAGATGTTCTCCAGCAGATTATAACAGGTTTCAGGCTGATGAAATTGGCAGCCTAAAAATCCAGCTGGTGCCCCTTTAAATCTCCTTGAGGCTGACCCAGACCCTAAGGAGAAAAGCACTACACTGCAGTAAAGTGCAAATTGGCTCTTTAGGGCATCCAGAAAAATTTACATTTAAAGAAGAGGTGAATAGGCTGTAACAGGCCCAACATCTTGCTGGCAGTAAAGTTTACTAGCTCAGAATTTTTTATTCCCTTTTGGACGGGAGGTTATATAAAGCGATTTTTCCATCAGGGCGCATAAACCACATCCACTCATTAAGCAATTGCAGGAGGTCTCTGTCGAGGATAACACAACCTCTTAGCCACCTGATGTGGAGCCCAGAGACATGCCCAGCATCGCTGCCCTCAGCAGGGAGACAGATTTTGGCTGAGAAAGGCAAACACATCCCAAAGAGCCAGAGAAGTGGCCCCAAATAATTTTCAGATGTTCAAGACCAGACTGGGCAAATCCCAGGAGGTCGCTTGTTAAACACGGCATGGAAGCTGGAAGCGTTCACAGCACAAAGACCCTTTCCAGGATGAGCTCCAAGTCCTCGTGGTCTCCCCCATCCCTGAAGAAAGCAGGGTGAAACCTGTTGGTATAGCTGGAAAGGGCAAAGACCTTTTTTGAGTTAATTGCCCACAGTAGCTCCATCCACAGTGAGGCATCCAGAGAGCACAGCAGCAAGCCGAGCGAAGGATGTGTTGTTATTTGCATTCCCCACGTGTTTTGCAGCCCTGACCAGATCACAGTCTCACCGCAGAGGGCATCAGTGATACAAATATGGAGCAGGAAACAACTGCACACGAGAAGAAGACGGCAAAGGCAGCAGCCAAGATGGGAAACGCTGTGCCCGGAGCTGGGGTCCCTCCAGGCTTCAGCCCCCAAGGCTGCTCTAACGCGGAATGGGGCAAGAGTTGATTTCAGCCCCTGACTCTACAAGAAAGCAGCAGGGAGGTGGCTGTCCCCATGGCCGGTCCCTTGCACAGACCCGGCAGGGAATGGACAGGCCACACGGTGGGTGATGGTGCCCGTAGATCAGAGACACGTTGGCTGAGAGGAGTGCGATGGCTCGAGGCTGCCGAGAGCACTGCAAGCACCCTGGCATCATGGTGCCAAAACCCACCAGCGAGTGCAGCCCTGTCACCCAGCCCTTGAAATTCAGATTGAGTACTGGCAGGCAGGACTGGATGGTGTGCAAGGAAAGGAAAGGCAAGGTCCTTCTGGAGGAAGAGAAGTTTCTGTGCACATGAAAACCTTTGAAACTCTTAATTGCATCCAGGGGATTCAAAGAAAACACAGCACTCTCCTCCCTGCTCTCCCCTCTGCCTTATCACCTCCCACCCTGAAATTCAGGATGGAGGAAAGCATCACCTCGTTCATCTCAAGGAGCCAAGCACCGCACCGATCCCTGCTCATCCAAAACCAGAACTGTTTTAATGAAACACTAGCTCTCCTCTTCCTTTTCACGCACTCTCAGGTTTCAGCAGCAAAGATCCTTTTGCAAAAGCATCTTCACAACTCGGCAGAATCACCCACCACAACACGTATCCTCCTGACCTGCCATTAGCTTCATGAACACCATCACATGCACAAGAACAACAAAGGCAGCAAATCCTTGACTCTGCTCTGAAACTCTGGTTTTAAATTACCAACACAGGAGCAGGTCTGGGTTGTTAAGTGACTGGGCTCCTCTCAAGTGGAGGGTGCGATACAACAGTGACATTTGATATAATAGCAAGGCCAGATCAGTATGCTGTGTGCTTTTCTCAGTACACTCGCCTATTTGCCTCTCTCTTCTCTTAAAGTGCAATTATTGACATGTTCGCCTCCTTAACCATCAGTTTTATATGCTTGCCAATGACTCCTGAACATGTGTAAACAATTATTTTTATTTTCTTGCAAAACCAAAATGTTGCATATTCTTTTGGATAAATGGGCTCAGGTAGATTTTCATGAGCCCTGCTACATAATTTATTAGTTTCTAAACTCTGTAAAACTAAAAGCTCCAGTAAAGTTCAAATAAGTTTGTGATTTCAAAGTAATTTTGATCGGACTATTCCTGTTCCTGCCCAACATTATTCAGTTGATTTAAATGGGAATTCTTAATCTGCAGAGGGGGGCTCCTGCATTGTTCTGTTAGATCAAATAAGAGGACAATATCCAGGGTCAGAAGCCCAGGAGCACGAAGCAAGAAACACAGTGGGAGGAAAGGGGACACGGAAAAAAGCATCTTCTGTCCCAGATCTGTTGCAGGCTGCAAAACGAAGCACATGGTCTGCTCGAACGCGTGCTGGATCAGCTCGCTGCTTTGGGGGGGAAAGCCAGGCGCCCGGAGCAGCTTTGCGTGAGCTCCACTGCACGCTGCTCCCCATGCCGCAGCCCTGCGTCGGGGCCCCATCCTGCTCACACCGGAGCCAGCGCTGGATCCTAATGCTGCAGCGAGGCTTGCGAGCCTGGTCCAGCCATCCCAGCATGGGGCAGAAATATGTTTCAAGGCAGCAGGATGGGGAGGTGCTGGAGGAGCAGCGTCCCAAGGGTTTGTGAAACAAGGGGCTGGCATTTCACAGGGTCACTGCTTGGCACTTCACATGCTGTGACATGGGACTCTCCAGAAACAAGAAAATTGGAGAAAGAAAAGTTCGGGGAGACAGAAAAGAGGGAGAGAGGCTTTCTCATTTGCACACATAAAATGAGAGCAGTTTTGCGGCTCTCTGCCAGGCAGTACCTGAGCTGCTCCACGCTGGCCCATGCCGGGCTGATTGCACCAGGGTATGTGGGCCAAAACCGGGAATGAGCAGGAAGGAAAGGAGCAGGGAACTGGGTTGTAATCTTGGATCTGGGACCCTCTGCCAGCTCCTAAGCAAGCGTGGAAGCTTGTGTTGTGCAAGGTCCAGAGCCTGACAGGTAATAAGAAGAGGCACAATTAGGCTAGCTGAGAATTTCTAACTCCCTGCGTGGGGGGTGGCAGGGCAGATCAGGAAGGGACCAACCTGCCCTATTCCATTCTCTCTCAGCTAGCTTTTATGTACTTCCAATGGGAAGTTTAGTTTCGGCACCATGATGGCCCCAGCACACGTTTGAGTGCCATCAGCATGGGTGGCTGCATGCTCACACCCCTGCGTGAGCTTCGTGACCAGCACCGGTCCCAAACACGGTGCACAATTATATAGTTGTGAGACGACCACCCCATTTCATGGGCCGCCTGCCGCATCCACCACGCGCGAAAACCATGTCCTGAGATTCTCCTGTTGAAATTCCCGAGAGAGATGAAGCCCAAACATGGGCTTGAATTTCATATAGTGTCTCTGAGTGTTACTGGGGAAAAATGATACCAGATACCCTCTACATATATTAAGAAGAAAAGATGGGGTATTACACCAATTTAGGAGAAAGCAATCCTTTTTTCGCATCTAAAAAAACCCAACAAAGTCACACAGAGTAGGAATTAGTGAAAGCTTATAGCTTCAATAATTTAGAAGTTAAGCCTACTTAAATATAAATGACGATGTTTAATTCCAAGGCTGTTACTGAGCAGAGCCGGGGAGCCTCTCCTATCCTATGCCTGCCTTTGAATGCCGGGCTCAGCAATAACAGACAAAAGCTGTCCAGCACCCAGAACAAAGAGCTCCAGGAAATTAAAAAAAAAAAAAAAAAAAAAGAAAGAAAGAAAGAAAATACTGTCTCACTGCTGAGCCCACTCCAGCACGCTGACCAGCAGCTTCCAATGCCTGGTTCACAGTCGCCAGGCCAGCATTTTGGGGAGTTTGAAAATCGCAGGGGTGGGAGCGGAGCATCCCGTCCCGCGCAGCGCAGCACTGCTCCTGATGCAGCATCCGTCCCCGCAGCGAGGCTTTCTGCTCCAGCGCTGATTGACACAGACGCGGGAGGGTTTATTAAATTCAGCAGAGCGCAGAAACATGTTACCTTGCTGTTAACCATGTCTAGAGCATATAAACCCACCAAAGGGGGGGAAAAACAGTCAGAACAGAAAAGCTTTTAAAGTGCAGCCAAGCACTCTTTAGCAGGGCCAGCAAAACACACCCCAAAGTCAGGAGCCACTGACCTGCCAAGTCACAGCATAAACAAACACACAGGGCAATTTAGACAGCAGCAGGCAATAAACTAGACACAAACTCAGCTTCCTAAACTTTTGCTTTCAAAAATTCACTTCTTTTCCTTTCCTCCCCCCCAAAATAAGTACTTTTTCAACTATCCTCGTTGCACTGCTGTGTACCCAGGAATCCCAACAGACTAACGAGACCTGCTTTGTTATATTCTCTTTGCAGATAACTTATATTTTCTGCAAGTTACACGGGCTTCTCCTCACCGTGGCTGCTATGAACCACGTGGTGAGATTTATTATGGGCATAGCCCGCAGCCTGGTTTCCTAAACACCGCGGCAGCTAATCTCTGATTAATCTAACACACGCTTTTCTCCCTCTGACCATGCTGGGCTGCTTGCACATTTTTTAAACAATTCCTACTTTTCTTTATCTTTAAGGCTGCTAAGTGAAGAGGGGGCAGGAGGCACAAGGGCATTTCGCTGCAGAACAGCATCTTTCTCCACTTCCTTCTCAGATTAGACCCATGCTTATGCAGCATCACCAGTAGAAGGAAAATATTGCGATTGATCAGCAAGGCGTGTGCAGAGTAGGTCCAGGGAAAAAATCCCTTTGATGTTTTTGTAGTTCGGCCCTGATCCGGTGGGTGGTGTTACCGGTTGCGGCTGTGTGAACCGAGCCAGGCATTACAGGAGAGCACGATACTTGTAGGTTTAAAGTAGCTCACCGTCATCCCTGCAACTTGCAGCCCAACATCTCTTCTCTGTAGCTACCACCTTTGCTAACAAACACGAGTCGTTTGCTCGGGCGCTGTCTCCCGCTCGCGTTGCCGCTGATGATTTCGGCTCTGGTCCCTGAGATCGGATGCCCAACCACGCCACGGCCACGGCAGCCACCCCATCCCTCCCCAAAGCTGACCGGGGGGGGGGGGGGGCGAGGGCCCCACAAACACCACGGTCCCCTCCCGGGAGCCCCCCGCGCAAGTGGGGTTTCTAACTGAAAAGACAGTTTTGGGGGAACACTTCGGGCTATCTGCAGATTAAGCTGTTGGATGGGCTGATGTAGAAGTCTACAGCCGAAAGCCACGACCCCGAGGTGCCTTCCCGGAGGGACGAACCCCCCGCTCCCGCAGAGGGATGCTCGCACGGGGAGGGGCGGGGGGGTGACACGAACAACCGCGGCCGCGCGCCTCCACGCTGCACAGGCGGACACACGCGTGCCGGAGCCCCCGGAGCTGTTCGGCCCCTTTCAGTCTCCACGGCGGCCCGATGCCACGGGGACGGGCTGAGCGCGGGGCTGGGAGTGACCGAGGTTGGCCTGAGGGGTTGGGACCGGTTAAGGACGAACAAGGGGGACCGGGACCCGCCGCGGGGCTGGGAAGGGACGCGGGGGACGGCGGACGAGCACGGCCCCGGCCACTACAGGGGTGATGAGGGGACGCGAAGCGCAGGAAGGACCGCGGACGGGACCGACGGACGGACAGACCGACCGAGGGGCGAGGGCGGCGGGGAGCAGCGCCGGTGCCGAGCGCGGCGGCGGCAGGTCCGCCCCCCCGCCCGCTCCCCAAGCCCGGCCCGGCTCGGCTCTTACCTCCGTGGCAGCCGAGCAGCAGCAGCCCCAGCAGGCAGGCGGGCAGCGCGGAGCCCGGCGGAGCCATGGCATCCCGGGCGGGCGGGCTCGCCTCCCTGCGCCCCACGGGGAGGGAGCAGCCCGCGCAGGAGGGAGGGAAGGAGGGAGGTGAGGCGAGAACCACTCCCCAGTTGCGGGAGGGCGGGGGGGGGGAGAGGAAAAAAAGGAAAGGGAGGGGGGGAAGGCAAAAAGCGGATTTCAGCGGTGCTCCCCTCCGCGCGAGCACGCCGCCGCGCCGGGCGGGCGGGGGGACGGCGCTGAGGGAGCGGGGCCGCCGGCGGGCGGGGGCGGGCGGGCAGCGCCTTGCGCCATCTTGCGCATCAGCCAGGGCGCCGGCAGCGCCGCGCAGGGTCCGGCCGGGCTGGGGGGCCGGCAGCCGGGGGTGGGGGGAACTGTCCCCGTGCGGGACCGGTCAGCGCCCCCCGCGCTCGGGATCCGCGGGGACCCTCACCGGGTCCCTCCTCACCGGAGCCCTATCACCCAGAGCCCCCTCACCCGTTCCAGTTCACGGGGCTCCTTTCACAGGGCTCCCCCTCACCGGTGCCTGCTCACCGGGCTCCCCTCACTGGGGCCACCTCACGGCTCTCCCCTCAACTGGAAGCCCCTCACCAGAGAACCCTCATGGGTCATCCCTCATGAGTCTCCCCTGACCAGAGCCCCCTCACAGGTCTCCCCTCACTGGTGCCCTGTCACGGCCTCCCTCAGGCCAGGCCCCATGGGCTACTGCAGACCCCCATAGCAGGAAAGCCCTCCAGGGGTCCAGCCTGGGCTGTTCCAGTCCTGGCTGGCCCCACCATGCCAAGGGGATGGCAGCCAGCACCAGGCCTTCCTTCCCAAGCTTGTGCTAATGATACGGGAAGAAGTTTCCTTGCTCTCTGCCTGAGGGCCTCTTTCCTGCCCGTCACTGCTCAAAGCGACCCAGTCTCAGCAATGGTGTCCCCATGAAGCAGGGCAGCAGGATCGCAGAATGATGGCCTTGAGAGGATCCCATGTCTGGGAAGTCCCTGAGGACAGGAAAGAAGAGCTTGGCTTGTCCCACCTCAGTGCTCCTTATTTTAAACGCTATCGTAAGGTGACTTACCTGGGTCAGTCACACAGATGTTGGTCCAACCAGCTCACCCTTGAAGAGGCCCCAGTGAGGAAGGAACCAGTAAGGGATGAGTCTGCTCCTAAATCCTGCCACAGCCCTCAAGATAATTTGTCTGCCCTCCTGACATGAAATGCGGATAATGCATCCCTACGCAGTGCTCAGCCCTAGCACCCACGTGGTATTTTGCTGCCTTCCAACTGATCCTGCCTGGTCCCTTGGCCCACATTCTCTGCAAACACATCACCATCAGCAGCAAAAGTCATCTCTGCAACAGCAGCTCAGAGTCTTTTTTGGTATTTGCTTGGGGAAAAAACAACTAAAAAGAAATAAAAGTGGATTCTAACTCATTTCTTTTTTCAGAATAAAAACAGAGCTTGATGGACTGGGTTGCTAAACCCTGTAACCGTGCCCAGAAACCTGGTGGAAAACCTTTTGTAAAGACGAGCAACGCGTGGCTCTCCTGGATAGTGCACCCTGAGCATGTTGGAGTTGACTAACGAGGAAAGAAGACGTCACTACATCTGCTCTACATTAAAGCTTCCCTCATTTAGCAGAGGGCTGAACTGTATGAGGTTGCTTTCAGCTGAGGAAAAATTTGCTCTGGCTCCATCAGCCTCTCAGTAACATCTGAATTTCTGTGCTGTCCCTGACCTTTTGGCACCAACCCTGCTCCTGTTCCCAGGCTGTCTCCCTGGCTCCCGCCGCGGGGCCCTGCCAGTGTTCTGTAACGCTCGCAGCCATCGTGGGCTCATGGCAGCTCCCGGGATGCCGCCGGCACCGAGGATGGCTTGTGGGAATTAAAAATTCCAAGGGAAATGAAGCGCCATGTGTTTTACAGGGCTTGTTTCCCCCAGGAACCACAGATTTTGGGTGCTTTTGCTCCTGTGCACAGTGGCAGGACCCAGGAGCCGGGGGAGGTAGCTACATGTTTAGGGCATCACCAAGTTCAGCCCTGCATCTTTCAAATGACACTGGTGACACATTCAAAAATCACAAGTGCAAGCGGTCCTGCCAAACAACAGGAATTCTGTGAAAAGCCATGAGATTTTTAAAGAAAAAGGCAGGTTCGGGGCTCTTAGAGTCACCTGAGAGCAGGAATACGGAGTGCTCCTCTTTTCCTGTGCTCCTCTGTAACCCTGAGGGCTTAAAAAAGTTACTTTGTGTCAGGGGCAGGGATTTGCTTATCACATGGTGAGTAGGAATTGGAGCCTCTTGAAAAGCAGCAGGGTTACAGGAGTGAAGGTCCTCAGCCTGAACCAGGGCTCCAAACCCCTTCCCTGCAGAGCGGTCGTGGGGTCCATCCTTCCGTTCATCTTCCCACAGAAGGGCACAGGGTCTGTCTGTCCATCTGTCCTCCCTCTACACAAGGTTATCGTCCACGAGAACAGGCCTCAGAGGGTGTTGCTCACCCCTTGCACAGCCAATTTCCGTCAGCTCTAATAGTGCTCCTGATTTACACCAATTTAACTGCAAACTGAGGTCCCCAAGACACCATTAGTAGTTTCAGCAGATGAAGTGGGAGATTAACTTGTCTGAATTCACTCCATTTATTATTCTATGTGTAATTGTGGTTTCCCTGTCTGCTAAGAGCCTGGGAGCTTTTCACTTACGTACACACACGCGGGGGTTTAGCATGTTTCATGGTCAATGAGCAACAGGGAGGCAGAGCCAAAATCGTGGCACCCACATCGAGGCACTGAGCTGAGAGCCATCGCAGCAGTGGTGGGACAGCCCCGGGACGTGCTCCTGGAAGCTGCTTTCTCCAGCAGAAACCCTTTTGCATTCACTTTTGACTGTATAAGAACACAGGTGTCGTGGTGGCAGGGGCTAGTGCTTGTCACCACACCGAGGGAATGCCTCCTGGCACTTAGGTACCTGGCTGAGGAGGAGCTGTGTGTTCTCCGTTAATTGAAAACAATCATGCCACCAATCTGGCAGTTTTGCCATCAGTAGAAATGAGTGCGGGGAGCCAGCGCGAACAATGAAACCCACACAATTGTACCTGCCACACAAATCACAGAGGTCTGACTGTGCTGCTGTAACTGCTGCTCCAGTGGTTTGCTGGAGTGGAGGAGGTCGGAGGAGTTCCCATGAGATGCAGTTTCCACCACTGGTGTCCGCTGAGCATCCATGGACCATCCCTGGCCACCTCACTGCATCACGCAGCCCATCACCTCATGCTGTGTCGTTTCCCGGAGGGTTGAGCTGGGCAATGCACTGCACCGGGCACTTGTAACTTACTGAAGTTACCCGAGACCACAGAAGACCCAAGCCAGCTGTAGTAATATTGCCAGCTGCAGTAATATTGCCAGCTGCATCGCAGCATAGCGTATTGGGGCAATAAAGGCTGTGAAGAGAAAGAAATGCAAACAAACACCTCGCTCTTATCTTCACTTCTGCATGGTCCCGGCTCCCCTGTAACTGCTGTGTCTGTCCATCTCTGTTCACCCATGCCATCCCACTGTGTCCCCTCTTGGCAGCCTCCCACCAATGTCTCATGCTGCGAACTGAGAGCTGGAAGTGGGATTTGCAGTCACCCATCACCCCCCCAAGGTCCTTCCTTGCTCATTTGTGGGGTTACCTGTCATTAGGAGAAAGACTCATCAGAGTTACGCAGTCTGTCTGACAGAATTCCCTTTAACCACTATCGGAGAATACTATGCTAAGTGCAGATTTATTACCTCTGTAATGCAGATAAAATGAGATTTTATGGCTCTGTAGTCCTGGCAGCATAAAGTAATAATGGAAACTATCTACTCAAGTAGGGAATGCATCCAAGGAAGAAAGGGAGATGCATGGGAGGTTAATAGTGTGTCCTCGGGCACTGCCAGATATCCTCTAGCTGATCTTGCTGGACACAAGCCACTGAGTGTTCAGCCCCAGCATGCCATCCGAAAGAAGTCTCACCATTCATTTGCTAGATGCTTCTGCTTACTTTTCACATTAAAAAATTCCCCAGCAAGATAACACATGAAACTGGATAATTTTGATTTTCTTTCTCTTACAGGAATCAGTTCAAAACTGAGAAATGAGCAAGCATCAAGAAATGCCTAATGAACCCAAACTCTGCCCGCATCTGAAACCCCAGAAGAATCCCTAAGGAACCAGGCACCCACCATCATCCCACATTCCCAACATCCACGGTTACAAGCTCAGGCACTGAACTGGCACAAGCATGAATCCTGTGTCCTGCTCCCGCCGCTGCTTCCCACCAGCGAGGTACAACCTTGCCGTGGAAGGTGCTCCTCCACGCTGCCCCAGGTCTGCCAGCTGCAAGGTCTTGTTTGGATCCATCCACAAGTGAGTTACTCAGATAAGCACGAGGCTGGATTTGAGCTGTTAGCAAATGCACACAAAGGCCCCCCACACACCACAGGGCACAGCTCTGGCCAGGTTGACGTGCCTGCAGGGACACCTTGCAGGTCCATCTCTAGCAAACTCACGCAAGTAGAGTGCTCTCTGACCATCCCCTCTGTGTTTTGAGGGGCAGGGTACAGCCCAGCACCTAACAGCAGATTTCCCAGGGTCCAGCCACTCCAAGCACAGCTGCAGGATCAGGCTTCCATGACAGCTTTCTCTGTAACGAAGAGCTGTAACAGACTGAATTGTGAGACAAATTCCACTCTTTTTTTAAAACATTTTATTAATAACCCATTAGTTAAGGAATATAAGGACAATGTCTTCTTACACTTTAACACTAAAGAGTATTTTGTGGAGTAAGAACAGTCTCTGAAGAAAGAAAGTTATAATTAAGTACAGCATGGAACCAAACACAGACACAATCTTCAAACGAGATCAAGTTCTGGTTACACATCCTTATGCATTGTGTAGAAAATTAAATCAAATTTAATTTTAAAATACAAGCAAGGGAATACAATAACAGAACTAGATGGTAGATTTCTGCTGGACTAAACACCTGTTTTCTAATAAAAGTATTGATTAGAAAAGACATGATGATCCCTTCAAAACATCTATTTCTAATGAGATAAAAAACATACATAGTGCTCTACTAAAATGGTTGTTTTCTTACACAGCATATTTCACGGGCTGATCTCAGGATTGTTAGCTAGTACTGCAAAAAATTCTCAAAACCTAGATTATAAGTTATCTCATTTGAACTATTTAAACCAGAACTTTGCTGTCTGTTAAGCAAGAAATCAAATCAACAAAAAGTTGAAAGATATTTTTATCCATGTGTTTCATGTAACAAGGAATTAAAAGAAATAAAAGGTTGAGAATTGTGACTCTCACAGCAGCATGGGGAATATACAGTTGTGTAGCCAAACAGTAACATTAATACTACAAAATTATGCCAGTGAGACAAACCTGACATTTTAACAATGTAAAACAATATATACCAGCAAAAAGTTGAACAGCAATAATCTTTAGTGTTACTGAAAGGAAGAAAAGGGAGAAAGGAGCCTGATGTGTAAGAACATATATTAAGTATGATGGGTAATTAAAGGTAATCAACAGTTTGTGTGCCTGTGAGAAATCTGCAAGTAAGCTACTTATTTCATGATAAAAAAATATATGCACTGGTTGTTTCAGCTTTACACATAAAATATGTATTATCTGTCTTCTTCCATTCATTTCTGGCTGAGACTAGAAAGGTCCCATGTGCATTCAGGACAGGAGGGACCTGGGGCACAGCCGAGTTAGACAAAGACACCCAGCGCTCTGCATGGACACATGTTCGTACA
The DNA here is from genome assembly GCF_026419915.1 of Harpia harpyja. Classification (NCBI taxonomy): domain Eukaryota; kingdom Metazoa; phylum Chordata; class Aves; order Accipitriformes; family Accipitridae; genus Harpia; species Harpia harpyja. The sequence goes on along the minus strand of NC_068953.1, from coordinate 18,577,830 downwards.
GAGAACAGCTTCGCTGCTGCCGGTCAGTGGTGATCTCTTGGCTCTGAGAGAACTGCCTTGATTTCTATAGCTGAGGTCTGGCATACCAGTCCACGGCCACCACAGCACTTGGACATCCAAACACTGCCAGTTTCACACTCTGGTGGGGTGTAACGAGATCAGAATAAGCCTCAGCGTGAGGAGACAAACTATTTTTGTGATGCATAAGCAGCATTGTTTGCACTCTGCTGCATCTCCCCCAAAGCTCTCAGAGCACATAACTAACTTGGTGGTTTCATGATAGGCCCAAGGTAATCCAGGGGAATGGTGCTTGTGTCGGCTTCAGTGACAGGCAGGGATAGCTTTTAGGCAGATGAGCAATGCTCACCCCATGGCTATATGATTGCTAAAGTCAGTACAGACAAAGCAGAGGGTGCATGTACAAAGGAGCGCCCCAGAAACTGTGGCACCCTCCTAAATCAGCCACTGGACTATGCCTCCATCCCCACAGGCCCCTGGATGGAAAGCTCAGGGCTGGTGCATGATCTGCCGCAGGTACAGTGTCATGACAGGGAGCCGGGAGAACTCCAGTGCCCTAGTCATACCCACTGCTGGCCAAACTCCTCCCGGTGCTGCCCTTCAGCAGCCGAGACGCTCAGCAGAAGTGGTCCTTTGGCATACTGTCATGCTTGCGGGCAGATGACTTGGTTTTAGAGATGAAAGGAGGTCACCAGAGGCTCCTCTGGAGGGAGCTTTTTGGAGAAGGGTCCTTCTCCCTTTCTGCACATCAGCAGCGGCTGGTGCGGCTTGCAACAGGATCTATTCTGTCAGTGAGGAAGAGCAAGGACTCTTCCATGAAACTAGCTGCAAAGTGAGATCCAGCTGCAGAAATCTACTCCCACCCTCTGCAGCTAGTGCCCGATACTCCCCAGCTGGAGGGTTTATACCTCTGTAATTGCATCCGCTCCCATATAACTGTGAATTGCCCTTATTGCCTGCAATAACACTTCACTGCCTTATCTGTAACCCTGCTAAGTCATTAGTTTCAAAGTCTTGTGGCAGTGAGTTCTGGAGGTTATTTACACACTTCCTCTGCCCAGTTACGATTTCTTGCCTTTCTAGCTTCTTGCTCTGGTAGCGCACACACTAATTCCTGCCAAGCCTGCTCACTGGCACTGATTTCCAGTCTGTGCCACAGCCTTTCACAGTCATGGCACTTCAGAGCATGGAACAGCATTTCTGAGACTCCTCAGGATACCAAGCAGCTGCTAGAGCAACAGAGCAAGTACAACGACTGGAAATACAGCCATTTATCAGAACAGGGTGTCATGTTGGGAGGAGGTGCTGTAGGATGGGGAGAGGTGGAAGCTCCAATATCCTTCCCAACAGGGTATGTGGAGGCTTGGAGGTACTCCTCTACCGAAGAGCTGGAGCTAACAGGGTTTGATGGAGGACTGCAAGGACACAGGCTGGTCCAGCTCCACTCCAAACACAGGGCATACTGTGACACGGCTCTTCACAACAGAAGCAGGGATAGGGTGCTGGTGGAACAAGGTTCTCCTTGCTGCAAGCAGTGGTATCTCAGTCCAGATTTCACCACAAAAAACCCAAATCTAAAGTCTTTTACAGGATCCCAGGTCAGCACACAGCTCCCCACATAGCTTGGGAGGAATTTCAGTACAAAGAGAGGGAGATGGGCATCTTTTCCTCATTTTTTAAACAAACAAATGGCCTGATCTCTGAATCCTCCAGGAAGGCAGAACACGTACCAAACACCCAATGAACAGAATTACCGATCCTTGTTAACCCCGAGGAGCTGGTCCAATGTGTAGCATTCGCAGTCAATATCTGCGAGCCTGAAACAGGGCAGAGACAGGCTAAAGAAAAGGTAGAGAAAAGTTCACCCCACACCAGAAGGCCAGGCTGAGAGACACGTCAGCAGTAAGCAAACAGTGTCAGCAAAAGAGTCACTGGATGATTTTCAAACCAGACTGACTGGTATGAGACCAAAATTTTGATTTTAATTTTTAAGCTCTGGTGGTGCTCTGCTCTTAAAAAAACCCAACCAACCAAAAGCACTTTGGCCAGGACTCTCAGAAGTGACTGGAAAATGGCACTTATTCATCCAAAGCCTTCAGCAAGTCCACTGCTTCCAGAAGGCTGAGAGCTGCTCTCTGGAGATCAAAATCATCCAAAATGTCTCCACTTGGGCACAAAAGAAAAAAAAGAAATAGATGTCCCCAAGATCGCAAGTTACTTTTGCAATTGTTGGTTCTTTTTTCCCCAAGATCACGAATTAATTTTGAAATTGTTGGTTCTTTTTTCTCTTTGCTAGTATAAGCTTGTTAAGGAAAGATGGATCAACATCCCACCAGCTGAAGCAGCCTCCTTTGGCCAGCTCCTGCAAAACACAGTCCTACAGAGAAACACAACCCAACTCTCCAGCTGTAGGGAAGGTGTCCTACAGCAATACTTAGAAACAAAGCAAGAGAGACATCAGATCTGCAGCACTATGCATTAAAAAAGGGTCAACAACCAGTGCAAACATATTCTTTAGGAAAAGGCAGTATAAGAATAAGTTAAAACCTATAATGGACTATAACAAAAGAGTAGATATACTGCTTTTTTTCTCCAACAGACATGAGGTAGTTGTGTTGTTAGGGAGGAAAAATAAAGTAAGAGAGAAGTAGTAAAAATGCTACTCTATACCACACACTACTCCACTTTATAAAATTAAATAATATAAAGATGTTCCAAGGAAATAAAAATACATGTTGTACATTAAAAGGACAGATGTGTACCTAAAATATTAGGTACAAGAACCTACATAAAGCAAAGTCTAGGTTGGTGAAATGACCCAGACACTGAAGAAGGTTCTATATAGTACAAGTTGTTAGAGGCACTCGTAGAGTGTGTAATAAAAGGCCACTACGTCAGTCTGCTAGTAATAGTTACTGCGGTAGCGTACAAAGAGAGCCTTATAATCCTTTTTAACCACGGGAGGGCAGAAAAGGCTGGTGGTTACAGCTCACTGAATTTGTTTGTGTTGGCTTCCACCCCCTTGTGGGACTCCTCTGGCAAAATTCATCCCAACGCTGCGAGGCAGTAGGTAGTGCCAAGGCTTTCCCTGGTGAAGAGACAGTTGAGAAGAATCGCTCGGTGTACCCTGCCTCTTCCCAGCATTAAAAGACGTCTTGCCAGTTGCCTTGAGGACTACAGCTAAGTGACAACCCCAGTCTAACGCAGAATGCTCTGTTCTAGCCATGGTTTCATGTCAGACTTTGGCAGATGGCTCAATCCTGCTCCCATTAACACCAAGTTACTCATCATATTCAGCGGGAAGAAGATGAGCCCTTACCAATCTACCTACTGATTTTCTGAAGGCAATATGTACAGCTGACAGGTCCAAATCCTGTTCTGGTGAGATGCTGCACCTTCTTAGCTCCTGCTGGGCTCAGTGAGTCAAGGGCATGCGGTACCTCACAGGGACAGGCCCTTACTAGCGCTTCTAGCTCTCCCATGATCAAAATCAGATTAGTTCACTCTTTAATGATTGTGGACACATGCCATGTTCTCAGATGCTGAGGATGAACTGGTTAAACCAGAGTTACTACAGAGGGGGCCCTCCTCTGGGGCTGGGGAAAGCAATTGGCACTTGACTGGCTGCACATCCCCCCTGCCTTCCTGGATGGAGTCCGAATCTCCGCTCTCCACTGAATCCAGACTTTCCCCGTGCCTGTGGAAGCCATTGGTGAGCCCACGGATGCAAATGGCCTCTGTTTTGTTAGTCTTTCTGCCGGTACATAACAGCTTGTCCTGGGCCTGAACTTCAGAATTGCCCGTGCAGTCCACCAACACTTGGCTAGCGTCCTGCTGGGTGCTGGGAGAGCCGGGAAGAGCCAACTCTCCGGAGGGGAGCTCTTCAGGCTCCTGGTCCTCAGTTTCTGTCTCTTCGCTCTCCAGGGTGTGCAGCTGGGAGTCGTAGTCTCTGTCAGAGGCTGAAAAATCAGAATGGACAATGACCTCTGCTTCCACTTGGTGGAGGCTGGCTGGCGGGTGGCTTTTCTTTGCTTCATTCTGTTATCAAATAGGGGAAAATTAAAAAAAAAAAAAAAAGAAAGAAAAAAAAGAGTAAATGAAATTCAGATAATTGAGGCTGTGACCCAACCAAGCACTGAAATTTATTTCTCTTTAATCCCACAGAGTGCAATGGGATGTACACGTGCCTCTATTAAGCATTATCTTGATGTGTTTCTCAGAGCTGAAGTCTTAAGAAGCATCTCAAATCACCTCAGGATCATTATTCCTGTTTTACATTTGGGAAAGCAAGTCCCAAGGGAGTGAAGTGATTCACACACAGCTTCTTGGCAGGCTGGAGCAACCATTCCTCCAAGCCTCTGTCAAAGACCACATTTTCAAAACTCACCAGTCTGTTTCCATATTAAGGGCCAGATTTCTAGAGGGTGAGTGGGGAGCGCTCTAGGAAACTGGCTTCTGAGACAGGTCATGATACAGACCCCACAGTAGCTACCAGGGCTCCCTTCGCCTTCGTGGTTTAATTTTGGCCACGTACCACAAAATGTTTGTTTGTTAGAACCCTGGTCACAGCTTGCAAAAGTTGGTGTAAATTCAAGCACTTTAATTCAGAAAGAAAACAATCAGTTCTCCTCCACAGCGTTTAAGCAGAGTTCAGGCTACAGGTCTCCACAAATCTGCTAGATTATAATTCAATCATTTAACAAACAAATTATTCTGGAAGCTTACAAAGAGCTATCTAGGCAATCAGCGCTCAGATTCTGGGCTGAGTGTGATTTAGTAGCAAGACGACAATTCAAAGTATGGAAGTGATATCCCATGTGTAATTTGCACTTTCTGTTGAAGCCAACTTCATGCGTCATTTACATATTTTAACACTTTTCTCCTTTTGTTGACAAACTCTGATGGGTAAGCTGTGCTGTAAACAGTGCCCTGTAATTGGGTTGTAAAACATTGTCTTAACTCTACCCACAATGTTAATTACATCCTGTGTATAATTGATTTTCACACTACTATCTAGGAAGGAAACATAGGTAGGTTACTTATAAGTATTTGCTGGGGGTGGAGGGATGGGGGGTGATCTTTTTAAAACAGTAACCAAAGAAATCTTCGGGTTCAGAGTCAGCCTAAGCAGGTGTCAGCTTGCTTTGCTGAGACTGTGGCATGAACATCACAATCCTTGTACAAACTCTCCCAAACACAGGAGTGCATATTTTTTTCAATGAAGCAATATCAGAAACAGGATTTCCTCCCAATCTATGCACCCACATACAGATGACAAGTGCAGTGGAAATTGCTCTACCCTATCTGGAGAAGGAGTTTAAATCAACCCTTGATCTTTGACTCCTTTTACAGGCAAAAATGCAATCCCTCCTTCAGGCGAGCACACTGTAGATCTTAATGACTGTGCTGAGCATTGCAGCTCCTAACTCATTCGGCAGGCTGCTTGCTGCATGGCCATAGCAAAGACCCAAAGCAGACTGCTGCTGCCTGGCTTCGGTTCCTCAGGAACCAGGACTGCCACAACCCTGCTGACAACCAAGCTGTCTGACCCCACTTGACCATCACCAAAAGAACAAGCCCACAGCATGGGCCCTCAAGGGCTGGCTGGAGTCAAGACAGATGATCAGGGAAGAGTTCAGGCTTTGAGTGATGCTTGGAAAAAAACCCAAACAGCTTATACTCAGATCCCATCAGTCTCACTGGCATACACTCCTATACCCAGGAAAAAAAATAAAGCCATGATCAGCCAACTAAAGCTAGCTTAGAGAAGAAAATTTTCTCCTGTGCTGCAAAAAGGAGAAAGGGAGATGGGGAACATAAATGGAAAAAACACATCAGAATACACAAGTCAATAAGCCACCACAGACACCCACCATCACGGCATCGTAAACCAGAGCTTGTAACAAAAGCTTCTGTCCTGCACTGGAAGGGAGCTTCAGTGATCCATTCACAGCAGAAAGAGGCTCTTTTGTGATAGTGTCCCCATATCTGGCTATGCTGTTTGTCCAGGGCTGGTTGGCTGATTTATTCCATGAAGACTGCAGAAGAGAAGTGGGAGGAGAAAAGATGTGATTATCACAGATATGGATTCTTATCCTCATAAACCTGAAATGAGAAGCAGCTTGAAAAAGGAAACTGCAAGTTGTGAAAATACCATGGTGTTAGAAGATGCAAGTTAAATGCAGAGAACACTTCTGATAGCATCAAAATAAAAATGCTCATTGGAATGGACTTACACAGTCACTGCATTAGAACAGGCTTTATTGCTCTGCTACATGGTCTGATGCAGAGCAAGTGGATAAAAGTTGCCAGATGGTTCACAACTGGTTGCATAAGGGGCTTTCCACCGATTCTCAAATTTTGAGGCCAACGGGTATATCATGGCACAAGATATCATTTAAAGGTCCACTGAAATCAACTTCCTGCAAGGCTGCAAACAACTCTGAGCAGTATGAGCCTACTGAAAAATACAGCAAAGCCGGAAAGGAACAGGGATGGTGGAAACACGGAGCTGAATGATTATACTATTTGCTTTGGCACAAGCGATGCTCTGCAGCATGGAGAAGGACCCTCACCCATGTGCACTGGCACGTGTGCTCCAGTAAGAGTTGAAGACAATGCTAAACTGCTCACTCTGTGGTGCAGACAGATTTCCTGCTCTAAGCTAGGGCTTGGGTAAACACTCTGCCATTCCCCATCAATACAGAGGCACAAAACTGGGGGCCTTATTTTTTTTAATTTTTTTTTTTTTGCAACAGACCACCAAGCAATTCTTAGCTCAGCTTTAAATCCCCTGGGCAACCAGTGTTACCTTGTTTGTAGATCTAATTAAATTATATGGGCTGAACGCAATTTGTTCTGGGTTCTCTCAGCTTCCCCTTGCAATAAACTGTTGAATGCACACCTCTGTGTATGGGAAATGTGTGCCTTTAAGAGCTGAAGTTATTTAACAGCTCAGACTATTAGTTCACAGGCAGAAAAGTATTTTCTTTCCAGGTTTTGATTTTATTGGGCTGTCCTGCATTTACCTGAGCTCAGCCTTGTTACTGACTCGCATACATATATATATACACACACATACACACAGATGCACACTGATTTAAGGACCACATGAGCCAGTTATCTTGGGGCTTGTTCCACAGATGTTACACGTTGCCTGGATAGAAGCAAGAGGATGACACAAGGCTGAAGTGAAGAGAAAACCCTGGCCTGACACAACTGCGAGTGTGCATGTGCATACAGAATACAGGTGGTGTGGGCATGATGGCTGCGTAGGGTGAAGATATACGGCACATCTATTTAAACCCACTAACCATCTATTGCTCACTGTCAGGCAGGAGAAACCCAGGTTTCTGCTCTGCATATGTGGCCGCTACTTACACAGGTCAGATCTATTCCAACAACAGTCAATGTAGCACGAGTCCAGCCGAGACGGCAAGGAGATTTCTGACATCAGCCTGACCTTGTGTAAGTCATTTGACCTCCTTGTGCCTCGGTCCATCTGGCTGGAAATTAGGTAGAAATACATGACCAGATGTTGCATGTGAGCCAGGCATTCCTAAGTCAGCTATTTGGCAAGAAGCAAATGCTACCTCGTGCTGTTGGCGCTGGCAGAAGGCACATTAAAGCGCTCATGTATGTGCTGAAGGGTTGCCTGAGCCTTTCCCGAGCACTCTCATCCACCCTGACTCAAGTGCCAAGGGGGCTCAACACCTTGCGAGAGGCAGAGCAGTATTACATCCAAGCACTGACCAACCCCAAGTCATAGGAGCTCTGCTGCTGCCTCAGGACCAAACCTTAAGAAAACAAGTAGTAAAGGGCCTCATTTATAAGACAGCACCCTGCAGAACAGTGATGTCCAAAACTAGTGCTGTGGATATCAAGCATTCGCTAATTTAGAAGTGGATGCTGGAGGCAGCATCTTTGCCATTCCTCTCTGTGTAATCCCCAACAATATATTCTGAGCCAAGAACGTTCCCTAATTGCTCCCTTTCTAAGTGGACAATCATTAAACTACTCTTTAATAGCAAGAAATCAACCAAGCGATCACACACAGCTCACAGTAAGGAATACCACTACATGCGAGTGCTCAAGGAACGTGTTCAATTTGCTTCTGCTGCCGTCTGAAAGGCTTTCTGCAGCTACATTGCTGACTGATGGCTTCTGTGCCTTTTCCAAGGAACATACGTTACTGAGCAAATACTGCCTGGAAATTTCATCGCTGAACCTACACAAATATGCACACATGCACACAAATGTGTGTCCTATTATAGATGCTTACATGCATATTTGCTATCAGAAAGATCTGAGCATCATACGCATACACACACACAGAGCAAACTTGAAAACCTTCTTGCAGGCATCTTGCGAATACCAAAAAACATGGAAAGAAACAGGCAGCTTTACTGCAATCCCCAATGGACCATCTGTTAGCGGAAATGTCAATCTGCCATGTTTACATAGGTTTTGATGACTCTGGGAACAGCCTGTTCAGCTCTGGCTGAAATTGGCTGCAATGAAGAACAAACTTGTTTTGTACCAGTTTGCAACTTTCAACAAACAGAAAAAACCATCAGCCACACAACATGGCCTATTTCCCACATGTTGTTCAAGCACATTATGTTTGAGAGGAAAAAAAATAAAATCCCTCTTGAGGCTCAGTCTCCAAGGTTGGGCAGCAGCAATTAACTCTAGGTCTGTTTTCATCACAGACCTGAAGAAGGTCTTGTGTGCCTGAAAGCTTCTCTGCTTTTTTAAGCAGTATCTTTTGGTGTAATAAATGATACAATTTCTTTCTACTCAAGGGGAGCTAGTGAATGGCTGAAGGAAGGAAATGTTCTCTTGGCTTTTACAATAGAATAATGAAGGCAAGGAGTGTCAGTCTAATACTAATTTAAAGAGGGAAAAATCCCTTTGTCAATTTGCTGCAAACACAAGAATGAAAACTAATAAAAACATCTTCCAATAAAAGGTGTTTCCATTACAGCTAAATCCTTACCAAAGCAAACAAGCCTTTTCATTTTAGCCTTTTTATAGAAACTCTGACTGGTAAAAATGTGCCTAGATCATGTTACGTTTTCAGAGACAATTAATGATTTGAAGCAAATACATGAGCTGAGAACGAACATGTAGGAAATGCTGATCTTGAAACCTTCCCTGTTTTATGAGGATGGTTATTTAAACTAGCTTGAAATCCTGTGCAGAACAAAGCTGAGGACATTTCAGATGTGCTCAGCTTTTAAGGGTGTCGTAGTGGAAAGAAAGGATTCATTGCTGAATGGCACCACAGAGGTCGGTGGGAGTGGAAAAGCTCCATGTCATGCAAACATACAGGCATCCCTGCCTGCAGCTGCACCTCTAAACAAGATGCAACATAATACAGACCTCTTCCCCACCAGATAAAGGAGAATCTCTGCTAGCTCTCAACAGAAGCAGAGCTCTCATCTAAGACTTTTCAGAAAACACTGGGACTTTTTTCCACACAGAAAAGTTCCAACATGAAAATGACAAACAACCCGGGTAGATCCAAGTTCCCTGATGCATTACAGCTTTTGCTCTCCAAGTCATGGGGCTGCTTCCTAGGAAACGCAGTCCCCATGCGGAGGAGGCCCACAGGGAAGAAGCGGGGCAGCAAACGAGGGAGGTTCCAGCTCACAAGAAGCACAATGGCAAACATTTCCAAGCCAAAATGCTCGGGTTTGGCTTCATTCAATGAAAAGCTGAAGTCTTCCATGGAAAGCAGATGCCTTTTAACATCCCCCCCCACCCCCTAAATTGCTTGGCCCAAAAGCAGCAGTGACAGAGATGTCTGAAGCAGAGCCATTTTATCATCCTCAGTCCATCTGTCAGGGAACAGAGCTGCATCGCCACAGCCTGCACATTACGGTCTCATTTATAACACAGGCTACTGAGGGCATCAGTCTGGGGGTCACTTGAAAGGTGAAGAGAGTAAGAGAGGAAAATCACTTGTCAGTGTATTTACAAATCCTTGTGTGTGACCACTGGGAAAAACACAGAAAGGAAAGAAAAAGGCCCGCTAAATGGCCAAGCGTACTCCTGCCTAATGGAGCTGTCAGCCATCCAGAGGGGCCCTGTGGTGAGAGCTCGGCTGCAGCAGCACCTTGCCATCCTGCTAGCAGGGGCAGGGTGGCCAGGCGGCTCCTGTGGGCTGTCCAGCAGCACAAAGACTGTCCCACCTTCCACTTGCACCATCCTGCACCCCCAGCATTACTTGTAACAGCTCAAGAGGAATCACGGCCCTACGTTTGGAGGAACTGATGATCTTGACTTGAGAACGACCAAGGGGACTTCTTGAAACCCTTGCCCACGATTCTTTGCAGAAGTCGGTTCAAATCTCAGCATTGTTAAAGTCTTCCTGCCCTTGGTCTCACTGCTCTCCAGTCCCCACACCTGCAAAGTGACATTCACTCACTTCTGACTGCTTGTGGCACGGGGACAGTCCCTTCTTTGTGTTTGTACATCTCCTAACAACACTGAGCCTCCGATCTCCATTGGAACCTCAGGCTGCCACAAGAATAAAAACAATAAAGAATAATCCATGAAATGCTAAGTAACAAGCCAGCATGTGAAAAGCCTGCAAGCATGGCAGCATCTCTCACTGCCACTGCTAATGGCAAGTGCCACCCAACCAACAAAAAAGAGGTTTCAGGAGCATAACCTGAGGATGGAGAGGCAAGCAGGCAACTGGAGGTCACACAGGTCTGGAGCTGCCAGTTGCTCGGCATCACAGCTATACAAACCTCCCCAAGAGTGGCAGCAGCATTGGACTAAGTCTGTCCCAACCAACATCCTGAGCTCTATGGTGACATGATACGCTGTTAAATTAAAGGGATCCTTGAAATATTTATTCACTCCCTTTCTTTATTGACTAGGACTGCAAGTGATAGTACCTGAGCTAGAGCACCCTGGGAGCTTCCCCTTGCCAGGCTGGACCAGGAATTTCCTTCCACAAGGATTTTCTCTTTCCTGTGGCTCTACCATATTCCTTGCTGTGGGTTTTCATAGCCCCAACCACACACAGCATGAGAGAATAAAAGAGAAGGCAACAAAGGCCTTTTGGCCTGGTCATTCTAGGGTACAAAGCTCCTGGCCACACTCAAGCAGGACCTGGGGGAGTTTTGGCAGCCTAGCTGAAACGGCCACTGGAAGAAGCTATTTGCAGTGTACAAGACAACCCAGGGAACCTACAACCTGCTCTTGGGCCTCGGCTAGTAGCATTTTGTCTACAAGCAGGGAGATGCAGACACCCCTAGCTGCACCTCACTCTGATTTACATCTGTTGTGGGGACCAGGCATGTGTGCACTGGTCCGGCCATGCTCATGAGACCTGCCCAACTCCTTCACCGCCCTGCCAGGTAAAATGACATCGCTATCTGGACACATGGCCTCTTGGCAACTGCAGCATAAAGATGTTTTTGGCCTGAGACTTTTCACTTCTCACTTTCACAGAGTATGGGGAGGATGCAGTGGTGCTTAGCGCTGGCTCAGGTGGCACTTCCCACAGGAACTGGGCAGTGGAGGGAGCACGGCCTCCTGCGTGGAAGCACATCTCCCTCCAGTGCCCACTCCCAGCAACAACAGCCTGTTGCTCCTGGCCGTCACTCGAGCTCTCCTTCACCTGCCAGGTCATCCTCACCAGCCAGCACAGGTGACAACATTGCTCTCTGGGTGGCTGCCTGCAGCTGCTCCTCAGTGATCCTTGCTTCGCTATCCACATCCATCAAAAAACCAAGCTCTTTATTCTGCTGGCAAAAATCCTCAATGAATTCAAGTCCCAGTGGTCTTTCCCCATCCACCTATGGAGGCAGAGACACTACAATCAGAATTGCCCCACTCCCCAAAGCTCTGTTCTCTGAACATAACTCCACTGCTGGACGCTGCCAGCCTCTGCGACAGACACTGGGGGCCCCAGGCTCTTAGGCTAAGCCCCGAGCAGCCAGGCCTTGGCACTGCCCTCTCCAGCCCCTGCTCTGCACACGTTAAAATCTTCGTGTAAACCTTTGCAGACAGGATTGTTGCTTTGGAAGAGAATCTGGATATGCTGCCCCCAGAAAGGCCTCCCAAGGGAGGGAACTTCCCCCCACCCCAACCTGTTGTTAGGGTAAGTCACCATCACTGAAAACATTTGTTCCTTATTTAACAGAAAAAGCTGTAGGAAATTCCTCACACTCTTTGGCTTGGGTCCAGACAGGCAGCTACATTCCACCAAAATCCACAGATGCGGCTTGGCTGCAAACTGCCTCTCCTTCAGCTGAGCGCTGATCTGCCACAGCACTTGGGGATGGCCAAGAGCACGGCTTCAGCTCACAGGACTACTAAAGCCCACAGAAGACATTGCATTTCCAAAAGACCATACCTGCACTGCCACTAGCAGCAAGGATGGGTCTCGTGGTTAGCCAGGTATCCTGAACTCACCTTCCCCCAGTGACACACGAGCGCATCATTGATGCAAACGTGAAATCCCATGCGCTCACAATGCATTTGTTTTACTGAACCTCCTAATTACTTTACATGCTCTCCCTGGGCTACAAAGAGAGACATAAACAGATTAACTAAATTAGGCCAATTAAAGGTTCCCTAATGGAATGAAATGTTTCAGGCAAGCTTGAGAGAAGAAATGGGCAGGGAGGAATGAAAGACAATGCAATGTCAGGCAAACCAAGCAAGGCAGGAAAAGACTACTTCAAAAAACAAGGTTCACAAATAAAACAATTTCACCTCTTGTATATCTTCAAGGGTATTCCAGTGAACACGCTATTTATGGACAAAGCTCCTTTTACTCTAAGCAAAAAGAGTATCCTGGAAGGCAGAGCATCTACTCTAGACATCACGCTTTCTCACGCCATCTATATGCCACAGCAACAGCAATAGTGCAGCTTTCTGCAGCACTAAGTTTGGTACTGCTGCTCTGGGCATGAGGGGCCACTGTCCCAGGAGATGAAAAGGGGTGGTAGACGGCACAGGGATCCCAAACTTAGATCTGACAGCCAAGACTGAGCCAGTCAGTTTTACAGAGAGTGAAATGCATGGCTGCCCAGCACCAGCCTGCAGCCAAGACCACTGACACTTTGCAGAGCCAGGACAGCATCAGACCCTGGCTTCCCAGCAGTGACACACCAAACAAAGGCTCTTGCCTAGGCTGGGAGCCCAGTCACCACATGCCTGGGTCCTTACCTTCCTCTTCCCATGGACAATGTCCTCAGGGAGGCTCGTGTGGATGAGGCTGTGCACTTCTGTCAGTTCTGTGATGTCCCCCAGGGGCATGGGTGCATCCTCTGGGACTGGGGACATGAGGGACTCCAGCTCATGTGAGTCCAAGGTGGCACTGGGAGCTGCCACCCCTTGCCTGCTCCGGTGGTAGTAAGTGTGGTTGCTGGCTCCCTGGGAATCCAGGTCTGGCAGGGTGTCCCTGAGGGAAAACAAGCAAGAGCTGACATCTCTCATGAGCCTCACTTTCCTCTGTCCCAAACAGCCACAGACTGCCAGATAAAGTGATCCCCTCCAGGCCACTCAGCCTGTCCTTGTGGAAGTGACCAGGCCCAAGCCCCTGCCCTGACGCTCCTGAGGAAGACGATCCTCTATCCACATCCTATTGTAACAGCTTTCACTGCCATAGCCTCTCCCCAGCTGCATCTCTTCACCACCTTCACTAATCCTAAAGCTCATACAATGCATGGTGCTGGATGCAAAGCCCTCCCCTGGCCATTGGGTCACAAGGGCAGCAGACAACACGAGTCCCAGCACTAGACCAAGTGCTCTCTAACCCCTGCCCGTGGGGAGTTGTGTCGCTCCTGTCATCTCTGGTTTACAGGTAAGAGGTGCAACAGGACAGAAAAGTTTGGTGGCCACATTAGGACAAGAATTCAGAAGCTGCTTGTTGCTAGTCCCAAGATCTGCTGCCAGCTCAAAGCTCTTCTCAACAACTACGCTGGTTTCTGATCATGGTCTTTCCAAATGCTTGTGGCTGGATTCAGACCTCTGGGATAGCAGGGGGTTTTGGGCTGAGTCCAATCCTCCTTAAACCAGCCTGTCATTCACTGGAAAATCTTTCATCATTTTCCCAACTGGAAGTCAACAAACCCTTTCCAAACATCCTTAGAGCTGTCCAACCTCAGAAGCAGAATACTGCCCACACTAATGGACACAGGTAATAATCTGGCAAATAGTGTTTTTTCCCCTTTTCTTTTTTTTTTTTTTCCTTTCTCTGACCCCCCCCATTAGTCTAAGAATGCAAATTAAAGAGAAACTACTGAGAAAATAAATCAGTGAAAAGACCATACTAAATATGTTCCTTAGCCAGCTAGCACTCCCAAGACTCAATCTTTGTATTAACTGATGTCATACACCACATCCCAAAGAGCCGAGCTGAACACAACGAAGCAGCTCAAGAGTGTTTTTTGTCTCCTTCCACATCAGCCTCCTTTACCTCCTGCAAAGGTGAGGTGACACCTACCTCTGCTTGCTGTTGCGGAAACTGGCACACATGCAGAAGAGTATGCAGAGCAGCCCTAGACAGACTCCCACAATGATTCCCGTGACAGAGTGGATATCCAGAACATCTAGTAGAGGAAGGACAGATTCATCATTTCAGCTGCTAGCAGGAGGAAGATACAAAGTGTCTGATGTTCAGAGAAGCACCAGCTTCACTAAAACCTATAGGTGATGCCTCTATACACATAAAGAAAGAAGATTACTTGGCAGTGAAAATTTAGAGCAGCTTAAAGCAAACTGGCACCTATGCACATTCATTAATTTCACGGTACGCAGGCCTAACAGAAAGGCAGCAAGACGCAGGTTGCATGTGCCCTTCCATAGGAGCTGGAAGAGAAATCAAGTTCAGCTGTGGGATGGGTTCTGGAGCTGCCTGAGGCCTGTGGAGCTGCACATCTGAGGACTCCACTGTGATCCTCTGCACTGGCCTACACACAGTCGCATCTTGCATCCTGCACAGTGACATCAGGCAATTGCTTGGCAAACAGAAATGCCACTGCTGACAAATTGCAGTCTTCAGCAATGCAACTCACTTCCTGTACTGGGACAAAGGGGAAATTCATACCAGACAACTTCTCCCGGAGGGTGTGCACATCCTTAACATTTGAATAGGGACCAGATCCCACGACTGTCTTTGCTCCCATCTTGAAGAAGTATCTGGTATCACTTTCCAGGCCATGCACTTCAGTGCTGAAGATATTTCCTGATCAAAAGCAAGTAGAAAAGAGGTTTAAAATATGCAGTTTCAAGAGTATTCAGACGCTGCAGCAAAGCAGCAGTGGAATTCTGTTGGACCCTCGGAAGTGAGGGATTTTGTGTCATGAGCTCTAAGAGGTAATTCATACACCTCCTTGGTACTAATGAACTCGCTGCTTAAAGAGCTGATCATACAGACTACACGTGGTGTTGCTGGCATACATTCTCCTACGAATTACTGGCTGCCAGCCTGTATCTGCAGGATGTTTGCCGGATGATAATGGCTATTTCAGCCCTAGACATGTACGATTTCACATCTCAGCAGTCACGTCCCTGAAGTCTCCTATTTGACCAGGACAAGGCCCAGCATACGCTCCAAGAAAGCTGGCAGCATGAGCTCTTGAATGTTTATTTTTATGTGCTCAAACTGAGGCAAAAATCAGGGCAGGAGGACTGACCAACTGGCTTTGTAGGCAGGGAAGGCAGGAGGAGGAGGACCTGGTGGAGTATTACAGTACTTCAAGGAGGCTCACCTTCTCGAGTCAGCAAGGTCCACATGTCATCTGGCTGCGTGTTGTTGGCATTATACAGGATGAGGTACTCCACAATGATGCCGTTGGGCTCGACAGGGGGGCACCAGTGCACCTGGACAGCATAGGGGTTGAGCGGGTGCAGCCGCAGGTCAGATGGAGGAGTCGAGGGACCTGGTAGAGCCAAGTAAAGACCCAGCGTGAACAGCAGAAAAGAGGAGGAGAGCATTCAACCTCCAGAGCATGACAACTGCTCTGTGCTTTCTCTGAATCCTTCTCAGTGGTGCCACAGCCATGTTTGCAAGCATGAAATGATGGGCAACCTGGGTGGCCAGACACCTCATCCAAACAAGCTGTGGAGGGTGCAGAGAGGAGGCTGCTGAGCCCAATACAGGGCAGTACTCATGCATCATGGCCAACTAGCCAAGGGAAACATGACAGTGCTGAAGAAGCCACGTAGCATAGTTTGAGGCTGTGCAACATTGCTCATCTTTGAGAGAATATTCCCAGCACACACTCGCTCCTTGTTGCTTTCTTCTGCATCTTCCCCAAAGCCCTGCTTGCATCGCAACTAGTCCCAGCTAGGGGCAGGACACACAACACCTCCAAAGGCCATCGAAGCTGCTCTGTGAAGCTGAATACTGGAGAAGCTGTCACAGAGTAAGGAGCTAATCCACTGCAGCTCTCAGGATCATCTCTGCCTCCCAGCCTTCACCAGGCCTGAAGCTAAGAGGTGGAGGTTTTATTGGAAAACCAGGCTGGTCAAGGCACTCTTGTTCTGACAGTGACATTCAGTACTGGGGAGGACCTAGCGCTTAAGCGATGCATTATCGGCTCTCTGTAACAAGCAGAATTTCTCTGAACCCAGAGGCAACCCTGCAGTAACAGCAATCATTCCCCCAATTCTCTTTACATGCTCCTCTCTGTTTACAAAGCAGCACTTCTTTAATGGGCTTGGGAATGCCACCAGGATGCTTAGCAGCTCTCAGCATGTACTCAGGCGCATCATAGCTTAGAGGTGATCTGAGATCACATCTCTCAGGGGCACATTAGGAGGGATTTGATAAGAGATTCAGGGAGAGCCAGGAAAAATCAGGATTCAATTCCCATAAATACTCACGGTCAGGAAGGGTGAATCGCTCCACCACGCTGCCGAAGGGCCCATCAATGCCAACACCATTGGACTGCACGGCAAACTCATACCTGGTGTAGGGCTTCAACCCACTAATGAGAATGTCTTCATCCGAGCTGCCAAAAGAGGACACATTCATAAGGCCATGAACCCTAGATGGTTCTCCCACTGTCACCCTGATACCTTACCAGGAACACCGTAAGAGACTATCCTAACTCTTAGAGTATGTGATTTTTCACCTAAAGCTTCATCTCCTGCAGTCATGTGAATGCAAGAGCACTCAGCTCCCAGATACAGAGCAAAGTAGGTTCCCAGCCTCCAGGACCATTTCTGATGTACTTGCAGAGAAAAGCTTGAAAACACAGCCTGGTTATAGGCTGAAAACCTGCACAGGAATCCACATTTAAAATACTTCCCCAAATTATTATAACTGTATAAACTCTAGCAATTTTTAAATCAAAGTTGTGAGGCCCATCTCACAAATCATGAATGCTTTGAGACTGGCCATAACTGCACCTAGCTATGTTATTAACATGGAAACAAACATGTAAGGTCCAACCAGAGCAGAAAAGATGCAGAGACCGGCCAGTAAATGATCCCTTGGTATTCAAGTCATAGAAAAGTCCCAGTGCCACATTTCAGCAGTTCTAAATATATCTGTGACCAAGGCAGACGCTTCCAGCATGTGAAAGACCCAGGATTTTGCTCAGTACTGAAACTTCCATGCAGGTTCCTCCCACCCCGTGTTTATTCCTGACATGAGCAGATGAATGCATAGCATCCCTCTTTACCTTGTGTAGTATGTAACAAGAGAGGCGTTTTTCAGGCCCCAGGGGCTGAAGCGCACAGTGTAGTTGACGATTTTGACTGTTGTAAAGTCAGGTTTCTTCCACCTGAGCCATATGGAAGTCGAGCTGTTGGACTCTGCATAGACTTGGACTGGAGGCAGCGGAGGACCCTTCTGCACAGGGGTATCTATGGTGCAAGACAAAAAGAGAAAAGAGATGTGGAGACATAAACGACAGTATGGCAAGGAACAGACACAGGAAACATGGATTAAAACAGGTCTAGGTTGTGAAGCCTGCACTGATATACTAGCCCCCAGCATAAGCCTAGATGCCCAGCTTAGCTCTTCTGTGCATGCAGCGGTCCACGCTTTTCCTCACATGTGGGAAAGATCACAACGAGGATCCATGCACCAAGGTGGTGGTGTACTACCGTGGAGCACTGGAGGCCAGCTTCAAAGCTACCCACCTGACAGGCCCACATCAGGGTAAGGAGGAGCCGAGACTGTTCACCATCCCGCAACAGACTGGCAGAGCTGAGAATGGAGCCTAAGTGTTCAGAGCTTTTACTTTCTTTGTAACACTGCAAAAAAAGTCTGGCATGCTGCTAATTCACATTCTTGAATTTTTTTAATGTCACAGATGAAACCCAGGTTATTTGGCACTTCCAAGACCATCCCTGAGCCACTAACAGGGCCAGAGAGAACACGGTGAAGTCCATCCACACCCAGTAGAACAACCACTCTAATGAGAAGGGGGATATTTTGCTTCTTTCTCTCCTTCCCAAGATAACTCCTCCAATGCAATTTGCAATGATTGTCAAAGGGAGTTTCCTCATATTGGGACCTTCCCCGTTTTCGTATTGTCCTTCTTCAAGTTCATTCTCTGCAACTTTACTTCTACCCTTCCTTTGAAGCCACGTGCCAAGCAGAAGAGACAGACAACAAATGAAGGGCATTCCTCACCTACTGCTGTTGCGGGTGCCTTTTCTGTTTTGCCCTTCCAAACCGCTGCATAACCATCTTCGTGCTTATTGAATGCCACCAGCTTCACCTCATAGAGTTTCCCAGGAGCTGGAAAAATCAATCAGGATTTGTCTGGGGTTATTTTTGTTACCAACCCTCCCCAGTTAGACATGTTTTGCTTGGTCTGACCAGCTTTTCTCACCATCCAAGAAAGTAGCTTGAACAGAGTTGTATTTGCTAAAAATACAGGAGGAAGCCCCCCTTCCACTTACAGGCTTTCCACATTCAAATACTGTCTCACTAGCGGTGCACATATCATTACAGCTACTCTCTAGGTCTCCCCTCGCTTTTTGCAGAAATTATCAGCAGCAAATGGACTTGGCCCAGCCACCAAGGGTTAACCAGTGTCATGGCCTGTAGCACATCATCTCAGGATCTCCTGATCTTTCTCCCTTGCAAACTACAAAAGAAACCTATGCACAGTGACTGCTTTCTCTCCCCCATGCAAGTGGATGCACTGCAATGTTTATTCCTAAGGAGTGAGGACATCCTCTCCTCTCCAAAATGCACCTCCCATTTCTAAAGTCCTTTCTGATTTATTTGCTGCTGCGAGGATCTTCCTTCTGGTAAGTCCTCACACACTCTGTTAAGTCACTGGCTGCTTTTGTTGTGTGGTGACTCTCTTGCCTTCACAGCAGAGTTTCTTGATTTGCAATTAGAAAAGCAACAGCATACACAAAACCCACACCAGAAACCTGAGGGTCCTCATTACACACTATTCCCATCAGACAGCCATGCACTCTATGGGGAACCTCACACTTGGACCCAAACGGAGCTGCAGGGCAGGGACCTCTGTCTCCAGGCAGTGCTGCCCTGGTCCAAAATTCACTTCCCTCTTTCCTCCAGCCTTTCATCAGCTGAAATACTCCTCTGCTGTGTTACATAACATCTGAGGGTTTTTTTTAATGGAGATGTTTAATCAAGGAAACAACTTGGGAGATACGAAGTTCTCAAATAAGACACTCGCCAGCTTCTCCCTTCAGCAGCCAGCCCATTCAAAAGCTCAGTGAGAGCAGTCCAGACTGTCTTTGGTTGCCTTGGCTGCAGCACATTGATGAAGTTTGTTAATTTGGGATGTGCCTGTTCATTCCCTGCCCTGATAGATCACTGCTCTCTTTGCCAGACAACGTAAGCAAAATAAAGCCTTTCTTATTGATGCCAATTTTATTATTACTGCGCTGATTACACTCCCAGAGGCTAATGGTACCAATTACCAAAGGCTTTCTCTGCTCCACAACACATGTTCGCGCTCAGAATATAAAAACAGTTCAGCCACATTTCTCTCCCCGAAAGAATCCCAAAAGCAAACAGAGTTTTGTCTGCCTCCAAGGCAGCCTGACCTGCATTTCCACACTCTCCAGCCACAGGAAAATGTTTCAAACCCACACAAGGGCAATGAGACCAAAGGGCACTCAACTTCCAAACGGCTGGGACCACAGGTTTGGTGGAACAAAGAACCCTACAGCCTGTCTCTTGCCAGCACACACACTCTGCCTCCTGCCTGAGCATTTGGCTGGGCTTCACTGGGACACAAGCTCGTCACAGATGATGTGATCCAAAATGATGAGGAAGAGCTCACAGATGTGATGCAGCTGTGGGCAGCTCCTGTTGGAGAATGAAATGAAGGAAAGGACAAGTCCTCCATCTCCATCCCTGGGTCGGATCAATACAGCAGCCACTTACACGTGAAGCCAGGGGAGCTCTACTACAGGATCAAGCAATTTGCATTCTGAAAATACGGGTATTTTGGATTTCTCAGTCAGAAGCTTGGCTTCAATTTTTATACACAGGCCCAGATGTTCAAGCTCTTAAAACATGCAGACATAAAGCTCTATCAAGCTGTCACGAAGCTAGTAGACAGCATGAGAACAGATGTATTTCACTGCATTCCATCATACATTAAATATAAGCAGAATAATCTAGTCCAGATCATTTCAAATCACTAATCTGGAAGACTGCATAATATATCCAATATGCTAAATATGTTGTTTCATTCAGTTTTTCAAGGTGTTCATATTGGCCAGATGCCATACGCCATACTTTCCTGTAAGTGGGAAAATACCCTGATCTCCAGGGAGTCACTCCCAGAGGAATGCAATCTTCCTTCAGGGGAATGTAGAAGACAGGATTAGATCCTTACTGTATATTTTTCATGTAAATTATGGCCCTGGTAGTTGCACACCATTACAGAGACTAACTGCTAGAACATAGATGAAAATCAATGAGAATTTCTCAGGCAAAAGCCCTCGTGGTGATTCAGGACAGCTTCCTTTTGATTTTGTGGGCTCATGAAATTGCTCTATTTCTTATGTGCCTTTGAAGAGCTGTCCACCTCTCTCAGGATTTCAGCACATACCTCTCAGACAAGATACAAGGCATGTCATTAGCGATATCACTCTAAGGAGACATGGTTTGCTCCAGAGGTTAGCACGAGCATGGGAGAAAAGTCTTCTCTTATTTCAGACAGCTGAAATGAAGACAGCTGAGTCATTACCAAAGGCAAAATCAAGAAGCCAGATGTTGGGGGTAAGGCAAAAGATGAGGAAGTCTGCAGGACAGAGAAGAGGCAGTGGACAAAGCTGGCACCATTTCAGTAGCAGGACCAGCCAGCGCAAGAGAAGATAAAAGAAGAATTTTGCGCCTAACCAGCATAAGGAACCTTACTGCAGGCTAAAACACAGCCTAACGTTACAGGGAACTACAAGGAGGGAAACGTGGGCAGGGTTTTTTGCTGGTGTAATAGTTGTACTATAACTGTGAATAAAGAGTAGCTGTGCTCAAGAAGCTCTGTCCAAAGCTGCTTTCTGCACACCCATCCACCTCTGTCTGAAGCATGCCTCGAAAGGAGCTGTCTCCCCAGAAAGTGCTTCCCCTCTTGCCCTGCTGCGCTCCTGGAAAAAAAAAAACCAAGGAAAACCAGGAAATCAAAATTCAGCTATTCAGGAACAAGCAGTGGGACAGGAGTTTTGTCTCTCAGGCCATACCCCAAACCAGGACAAGACAAGGGGCAGAGCGTTGGCTTCAGTGACACTACAGAGATGTGGAGCCAAGGGGCATTTAGTGACTGTGTTGCAGCAGTACATCGCCTCCAAGGGGGAAGATGGACCTCGTTTGCACTGACACGGTATGCAACCATGGCTGAGCTACAACTCAGACAGTGCGTAACCCCAGGATTTCCTGACACCATTTCAAATACTGGAACAGGCTTCCTAAAGAGGTGGTTGATGCCCCATGCCTGCCAGTGTTTAAGAGGCATTTGGACAATGCCCTTAAGAATTTCCTTTAACTTTTTGTCAGCCTGAAGTGGTCAGGCAGTTGGACTAGATGATCGCTGTAGGACCCTTCCAAGTGAAATATTCTATTCTATTCTATTCTTACCTCTTCAAGCTCTTGACCCAATTTGTAGTTTCAACTGTGACACCTCTTCAACAGCCTACTTCCCCTGGGCCAGCCTGGGCAAATCTCACTCTCCCACCAGACAGCACCATTCACCATATGCAGCCCCCTTACCCTGACATCAGGAGATACTCCCAAGAAACAGTGTTGGGTATTTTGTTTGTTTTTACAGAGGGATCTTAGGAGAGGTTTCCACTGCTGTGCTTCCCAGGCAGACATCCATGAGCTAGGAAATCCCCCCAGCTGATTCCCCATCAGCCAACATGCAGCAGCATAGATCACATTATGGCTGCCAACCTTTCCCGAGACTGCTACCCACTCTGCCTACAAGACCCCTAATGGAGATGTAAGCACCTGCGCAGGGTAGCTCCTCACCATAAAACTAAACCCTTCTAAATCCCAACCACTCCTCCTCCTTGTTTCATGTCCAGACCCCCTGCCTTTCTCAGCACAGCCAGATTCCCTACCCCTTCCTTTACTGTACGCGTGCAAGAGCACGTCATTCAACAGCGCAAGAGGGAGAAAAAGAGAACATCCACGGCTGGAAGAAACCCGAGACTCTTCCTAACACAATGATAGCTGATACACAACTGCCAAATCATAAGGAAACCATTAGGGCTTGACGGGTGCCCAAATTTAAGGAAGTAATTACAGAAGAACAAGCAGCCTTCTCAGCATCATCATGCCAGAGCATCTGGAACCAATTCAACCCACTCCCGAGTCCCTCCGCTAACTGACTTGCCAGTGGTTAGAGCAGTGCGTGATGATGTTCACATGTGGTTTCCTCAGTGCAGTAATTACAGACCTAAGTTCTTCAGAGAAACTCGTAACTGTTAACACCCTCTCAGTGGTAGGATGGCTGCAACATAGCTGGAAACCTACTTAGCGATGACACAAACTGTCTTTCCAGGTGCTGCAGCCTGACCTTTACACCATGCATAATATATATGCTAGACATGTAAGATGAACCAGCACAAGAAACACTCGCCCTGCAGTCTCAGCTCACTGGGCAGTAACAGGGATGAAGCATGAAGTGGGGGATGGAAGAACTCTAAGATGCAGAATCCTGTTTCAAGGATGCATCTGCCATGACTATCTTTTCTCTCTCTTCACCCTGTATCAATGGGCAAATCAACTAATTAGTACGATCAGATGTTAGAAACATAACTCCTTACGGGAAACGCCAAGCGCAGTTAGCCAGGCAGGCAGATCTGACTGTGGGCAGACTTGTTCTCCAGCCACAGACTCTTCTATTTCTTTTGCCTTATGGGGAGGTGGAGAATACTGACCCAAAATTAGCATGCTGTGAATTAACCCATCTCTGCATTTTAATACAGAGAGACTTCAAATAGCACGCAGTAATGGAGCTTCTTTGAAATACACAAGGAAGGAGAGATCATTGTCCTGACTGGAGATTTTAATCTAGGCACTCTTTATAGTGACACAATAAAAACCACTAATTGATTCAGATCTACTTATTAGCATATACTAAGTATACTAGTAGCCCTTGATTAAATATACAGTCCTTGCTACATTGGCATCAGAAATTTCTGTGTTTCAAACTCTGCTTAGAATAAGCCCCAAGAGCCCCACTCCAGAAATGATTTTGGGTGCTTTTAAAAATCTCACATGGTCCTGGTCCTATGTATCTGCAGCCAAGCAGATAATTGAGCCTCTTGGAAGCATCCTGGGACTACTACAAAGTGCAAGAGACAGACCCTGGGTTTCCACACCAACTGCTAAGAAGACATAACCAGCTAACCTAGTCGAGTCAGCTCATACTGCTTAACTTTCTTCTTTAGTTTTATGGGCCCTACGTCCCAGCTCTCATCTTCAGCACCATCCAAAGGGCTTTCATCACTGGACTCCTCTGGGCCCACTTCTCGGTAGTAGAGCTTGTAGCCAGATATCTGGGCATGGTTGGCTGGGGGCTGCCACGTTATCAGGAGAGACTCCATCTTCGCTCGGACTTTTAATTCTGTCGGGGCAAACGGAACTAGAAGAACAAGACAACAAGAGAAGAACATTCAGCCACTTGTCTCCATATCCCTGCTCTACTGAATCCTCCCTGTCCTCAGTAGTGAGGGAGGGGTGTGAGGAAAGGCTGTCCTGTGAGTGGGATGTCTGCACAGTCTGACAGCAGAGAGTGGTACAGTTACACTCTACTGATGACAGGAAAAAATAATGTCACGAAGCCACTATGGGAGTTTCTCAATGTATTCTGAGATACCACTGTCTTTAACCACTGCTGGAGTCTGGCTTGGGCTCAGCTCTGTTTGGCAGAGTTGTCTATCCACTCCCAAATGTCCTAACATTGGGTTTGGGGGTTTTGTTTCTTTCTTTCTTTCTTAAGAATTTTCACACCTGCACATGGAGGGAGGAAAGACCCACTACCCAGGCAAGCAGCAAGACATACAGGGGCTGCTCAACAGAGATAAAGGTGGGTACTTTGGTCTAACCAAAACCAACGGTTATAATTCCCTAATGAAAGCAAGTATCTCTGATTACACCTTGAGCTCCCCAATGCCCTGCACACCCTGCCCCGAATCCCAGGCATTACCCAGCCTCCTACCATGTGTCTGGTTGTCTCTGTCAGGAGTCCGATGCTGGGTCCACTCAGAAGGGGCCCCATAGCCCACGCTGGTGCTGGCTGCGATGCGAACTTTGTATACTTTGTTGGGATGGAGCGAGTAGAGAGTGATTTGTGTCTCATTTCCACCCACTTCAATGGAGGTAACCTGCTCTGCTGGAACCAAGGCAACACCATTGAAAACATGGTTTTCCCAGTCAAAGAGAAATACAGCTGAGCAGCCACAAAGCCTAGCTACCCCCGTGTGGTTTGCACACCCTGGGCTAGCTTGGCTTTGCCCAATGCAATCTCATGCCACCAGGAAAAACTAGAACTATAGACCAGGCAGAGCTGATATACTGACTGACAACCCCCTTCATCACATTCAAAACTGCAGGCTGCCTTCAGCACCATTGAGCCTGCCTGAAGGGGAGCTGTCAGAAACCTTGCTGCTGCTGACATGATGGCAGAACATGAGCACAGCTGATGGTACATTCCACTGCTTCTCATTGCTGTATTTAAATCCTCACCTTAATTTGAACCAGAACTGTCCAGCAGCACTGCTTTCTGCAAAATTCACACCTTCACCCATGCCAGACTGAGGTTTTATTGCTCCCTCTTCAGCCCACCCAATTTTGTAAGGGAGGTAACAGGAAATTTAAACTGAGAATGGCCTGGTATTTTCACTGTAACAACTAATTAGTCTTGCTGAAGATCCATATTGCCTGTTTGGTGAATGCAGAGGTCTTGCTTTTCAGCTTCACCTGGCGTAAACTCAGGTGGGAGTGCTGTCCCTGCTATGTAACAGAGTATTGCTGAGTGTGATCCCTGGACTGCTGTATTGGTTTTGTGTGGCAAGGTTTTGGTAGCGGGTGGGGTTACAGGGGTGGCTTCTGTAAGAAGCTGCTGGAAGCTTCCCCTGTGTTCGACAGAGCCCATACCAGCCGGCTCTAAGACAGACCCGCCGCCGGCCAAGGCCAAGCCAATCAGCGATAGTGGTAACGCCTCTGTGATAACATTTTTAAGAAGGAAAAAAGTTGGGACGGCGGTATTCGGCAGCCGGAGAGAGGAGTGAGAACATGTAAGAGAAACAACCCTGCGGACACCAAGGTCAGTGAAGAAGGAGGGGGAGGAGATGCTCCAGGCGCCGGAGCAGAGATTCCCCTGCAGCCCGTGGTGAAGACCATGGTGAGGCAGGCTGTCCCCCTGCAGTCCATGGAGGTCCACAGTGGAGCAGATATCCACCTGCAGCCCGTGGAGGACCCCACGCCGGAGCAGGTGGGTTCCCGAAGGAGGCTGTGACCCCGTGGGAACCCCGCGCTGGAGCAGGCTCCTGGCAGGACCTGCGGATCTGTGGAGAGAGGAGCCCACAGAGCAGGTTTTCTGGCAGGACTTGTGACCCCGTGGGGGGCTCACGCTGGAGCAGTCTGTGCCTGAAGGACTGCACACTGTGGAAAGGACCCATGCTGGAGCAGTTCGTGAAGAACTGCAGCCCGTGGGAAGGACCCACGTTGGAGAAGTTCGTGGAGGACTGTCTCCCGTGGGTGGGACCCCACGCTGGAGCAGGGGAAGAGTGTGATGAGTCCTCCCCCTGAGGAGGATGAAGCGGCAGAAAATAACGTGTGATGAACTGACCGTAAACCCCATCCCCGTCCCCCTGTGCCGCTGGGGGGGGGTGGTAGAGAATCCGGGAGTGAAGTTGTGCCCGGGAAGAAGGGAGGGGTGGAGGGAAGGTGTTCTGAGATTTGGTTTTATTTCTCATTACCCTACTCCGGTTGATTTGTAATAAATCAAGTTAATTTTTCCCCAAACTGAGTCTGTTTTGCCCGTGACGGTAATTGGTGAGTGATCTCTCCTATCCTTATCTCGACCCACAAGCTCTTTGTTATATTTTCTCTCCCCTGTCCAGTTGAGAAGGAGGGGGAGTGATAGAACAGCTCTGGTGGGCACCTGGCATCCAGCCAGGGTTAACCCATCACAACTGCAAATGTTTCCAAGGTATTACAATGCCACAGAGCCATGTGCAGGCTCAGGGCAAAAAAACAAGAGCCAGGAGTCACAGTGCAGACTACTAATCCAGATCAAACACATGGGAATATGTCCAGCACTTCATCACACTCCCCATCCTTCTCTTAGTAAGAATCATGACCCTGGCAAGTGAGAAGCTGCAGAGCTTTGATGGTTTTAAGAGTAAATACCCAGAAGGATTAGCAAAGCAAGCACACGTGGAATTGGAACAGCTGCATCCAGCATAGGTAAACGTTACCATCCCTGCTGAAGGCTTTTTAGAGTGTCTGACAATATAAATAAAACCAAACAAAACTCAGCAATACAGCAAGACAGGCTGGCCAGGTTACTTGCTTTTTTTCCACAAGGATCACTTTGATTAGACTCCATTTTAAAGGAAGTGAATGCATTTACCCTTATTCCCCAACCAGCATAAAGCTCTTCCCCCAAAACACACAGTGCAGATGGCACCAAAGGGTTGCTCATGCAGACATTCCTGGGGCAGCACAAACATGCAAGTGTCAGGCCATTTCCCTGGGGACGCAGGCTCCTCCACAATCACAGAAAAAGACACCTTGAAGTAGCGTGAAGTAGCACAG
This sequence comes from Harpia harpyja, assembly GCF_026419915.1. Taxonomy (NCBI): domain Eukaryota; kingdom Metazoa; phylum Chordata; class Aves; order Accipitriformes; family Accipitridae; genus Harpia; species Harpia harpyja. Next base: position 18,550,562 of record NC_068953.1, on the reverse strand, counting down.
CACCAGCACTGCTGAGCCAGGCTAAGAGAGGGCTGTTCTCCCTTGGGTAAAAAGGGGTCCCTCAGTTTTCAGTGTTGCACCTCCTCCCCTTGACATGATATGCTGTTAACACTGCTGGAGCAGAAGACGCAACCCCACCCCCTCCCCAAATGGCACTTCCCTCACCTTCCTTGAGGGTGCAGTAGTCGATCTTGTACTTAGTTATCTTGCCATTACTCAGCTCTGGAGGAAGAGGCAGCCATGTCACACGGATATCACCAGGAGTCATGCTCGACAGGGACAGCTGAGGGGCAGCACTAGGAACTGGGCAGAAGCAACAATGGGAAGTCAGCAAAGACCAGGACAAGACCTCAACACATCTCTGCCAGCTCTCTCAGTTGGCAGGAGGCCCTGCACAGCCACTGGTGACATGCTGTCTGTCACGGGAGGAACCAAGACCCTAAAGCTCTTCATCAGCTCAGATCATCAGCAGGGTGTCTGGGGAAGTGAGATGGTGGGCTGCTCAGCTTGAACAGGCTGATCAGAGCCTGCTGGCCACACCACACTACCCTCTAGGGAAGCAAAATGTAAGGGACCCTGTGTCCACTGCAAACTGAGCAGGTTAGCACAGACCAGCTAACTGGCCTATGCTGTACTGTGGAGCGTGAAGGAAACACTAAAGGAAATGGCTCATAGATCCAGACTTCAGTCTGGGAATCCCCATTCCCTCGAGAATCACAGCTCTGTGCTGCAGGCAGCTTTCATGCTTTCAACTCGGCTTTTCAGGCTTCAGACACATACACGTGGGACCACACAGTTCACTACGTCAGGAGTATTAAAAGCACATAATGCACCCCGCAGCATAGCAGGGGCTTGCACGAGGTCTGCCAAAACCATAGCTTCTTGCCTCTGTCCTGCAGTCCGTTGAAAGCTGCGCATGTCCCCCCTGTTGGGCAGCTGTCCTCCTGGCACTCTGCCTTTACTGCTCACAAAATGCTATGTGATAAATGGTAAAATCAACACAAACTACTGGCTCTTAAGGGATCCAACCTCAAGGCTGCTCCCACCCCTACAAATTGCAATAGATGTCTACCTTCAGAGTTGAAATCAAGTCTGGCCCAGAGTCAAGCTTGCAGCAATATTGTATTAGCTAGGTGAAAGCTCAGAGGAGCTGACTGCAGTTCCGGCAGGATTCTCATGGGCCTCAGTGTCAGTGAGGTCATTTTCATGCTCTTCATCACCCAAGCTGATGATCAGACCAAGGTGCTTTGTTTTTGGTTGGTTTTTTGGTTTTTTGGGTTTTTTAAAAGGGCTTCTGGCAAGAAGCTGTAGGAGCAGCAGGTTTAGGTTTCTAGGAGCTGATACTATTCTCCATAGCATATTCAATGCTCACCATGAAACAGGCCAAGAACATTTTTTAGGCACCAGTACCCATCTAATTCAACGCACCATCCTCCAGGGTCTGCACGATGATGGAAGAGGATGTCCGGCTGGCTCCGAGCTGAGAATATGCGACCACGTAGAAGACATAGTTGGTATTAGGTTCTAGGTCTTTGACTTGCAGCTCAGTAGTATCATTATTGACAGCAAACTGATATTCCACGTTATCTGTTCCTAGAGCCAAGGAAACACTCATCAGCAGGTCAGTGAACTGCCAAGACACTCCTCAAAAAATCACTTAACTCACAAGGTCCATAGTGTAAATCCACCTTAAAAATCACTATGTCTTCTCCAATTTCTCCAGCACCTGCACAAAACCCATCTCTTACGTGAACTCTTTGGGCAGAAACATTCAACGCCTCAATGTTAACATCTCCATTTTGACTCAAGCTCCTTAATGCATGCCAAGGCAGCTGAAGTTACCAGCTTAATTTTCAGGGGAGCTCTGGCAACAGTCCAGCAAGAGTGTTGGCTTGCTGGTTGTTTGGGAAGACAGATCCCAAGAGACTCAAGTGCCTCCCTTCAGATTCTGGGTGTGAATAATTTAGCGATTACCCCTGTACATAATGTAGCTGTTTAATACCTCCATTAATAATCACACCCTTTACATATAAAATCAATGTGTTGGAGGAAAAAGTAAAGAACAGAAATAAATTTCCAAAAGTGCCTGGTCCTGCTAGAATCCAGACAACTCAGCTGTGTGGACATGCTACCACTGGTCAACAAGTTAGTATATGTCAGCTAATTCACAGGCACTGTCAGACGCTGATGCTGACTCCAAGAAAAAATTCCTCTACCTGCAATGAAAAGGGCTAAACTAACTGGAATTGCCTCACACTTGTCACTAGCTGGGAAAACATCAACCCGTGCCTCATGTCTTGTACCTGCAACACAGCTGTGTTGCACAGGCAGATAACACCTACCCACAGCCCGCTGGTAATGTAACGAGAAGCCAATGATCTGCTCGCTGTTGTACTCTGGCCGCTCCCAGGACACAAGGACTGTGGTGCTGGAGAGAGACACAGCTGACACCTTCTTGGGAGCGCTGGGCAAACCCTCCCGCACGATCACCGAGAGCTTGGCAGTGGCACAAGCCATGCCCAAGCTGTTCTCAGCCACGCACTGATAGTAGCCAGCATCCTCCAACCCGATCTGATTGATCACGAGGCTCCCGCTGCTCTGCACCTTCACGCGCCCATTGGAGAGGATGGCCTCACCATTCTTCAGCCAGTGAATGGTCGGGGCTGGCTCGCCCTCTGCTTTGCAGACAAATCGGGCTGTGCTGGCTCGGGTGCGAGAGATGGTTTCAGGAGCCTGGGAGATGCTGGGTGTAGCTGGGAGGAGAGAGGACAAATTAATGCAGGAAGGAAGAGGAAAAGATAGCAAAGCAAATCCCTTCTCCTCCCCACTCAGTGCTAAGTTTTATTCAGTAGCAGCTTTGCTTACAAGATACGATTTGCCAGGCAGACTCTAGAGGCTTAATTTAGACTCTGTCCAAAAGGAAAAATAAATTCTGTATCAATCATGTGCTGCGTTCCCTGATCCTAGGCTGTTTTCCCTGCTGGCTTCCACGATACTGAAAGTTAATTGGTGATACAGATTTCCATGGGGGAGCCCTGGAGAACAAGAATAAGGCATAAAACGGTTCAGTAAATACAAGGAACTAAACCCCAAACCCTCTCTCCCACCAAGACCTATCCCAGACCAGGGCCTCCTGGCTCTAACCTGGCTCCCTTCTTACCCAGCACAGGCCACAAACGCAACTTCTTGGGGAGCTCTTGGATGTTGGTCCAGGTAATCTACAGCTACCTGGAGCATTTATCCTGCTCTCTACTCACCGAGGACCCGGAGCTCAGCTGCGGCTGTAACGAACTGCCTGGTCTGGGGTTTGTTAGCACGGCAGACGTACACCCCTGAGTGATGGGGCTGGCTGGAAGGAATGAGGAGATTTGTCCGGCCCAGCACAATCACATCTGTGGAAACGGGCTTTCCATCTACAGGAAGAAACATGCACAAATGTGGGAGGGAGCCCCAAGCTGCCCTTTACGAGGGCTTGTAAACAATGCGTCTACTAGAGCCAGGATGACAGCTGCGGAGTGGAGAGACCCCCAAATCCCAAACCCCAGCCCAGAGGAGGATTCCTGCTGGGACACTCCTCAGTGCTTGACTGAGCATCAGCCAGCCCACGCCAACATTGGCCCAAGGTTTAGTTTAGCCTGTAGTAACTGAAAAATTTCTGGTTTGGATCAAAATAGCCTCTGATGCCTAGGGTGTGCCTGCAGTGAGACACACTAGGAATAGCACATTCAAGGGAAAGCTATGCTAACACACACTTTGGAAAAGCTGCTCAATCTGCCTGCTGACCCCCATGCGTGAACACACATGCTTCCTCCCCTCACTCGTTAATGCAAATGTCAGCAAGAGCACTGAATCACTAACAGCTCAGGGGTTCTTCCCTCCTCTGGGTCCCAGACATGAACCCAAATTTACTGAGCTTCTTGATTCATTCTTTGCCTCCAGCTTAGCTCCTGATCTGTAAGGTATCAGGAAGACACCTGGTTCTCCTTGGGGCTCTGGTGCTTGGGTCAGAGACATGGGCCATGAGCTGCCCTCTCCCCATTCTCCTGGCTAGATGCTCAGCACTGCTGAGTAGGGAAGGAGGAAAGGGTGGCCGCGGCTCCCTGGTCAGAAGCTGAGCTGTCCTCCTACAACTTCAAGTAGCCCTAGGTTCCTTAGCATGTCATGGACAAGGCAGTAGGATGGTGCTGGGCACTGCTTATTCTCGGCACCGCTTATTCTCAGCACTGCTCTGATGTGAGAAACATGGGGACCATGGCGTTGGCACCTCTGAATGAGTATGGGGAAGCAAAGCCAAGAGCTGGGGAGAGAGTATGGGCAAGCACAGACTGGCCAAGGAAAGGCTTGGATGGGAGGTGAGGCACCCATGGCCAGCTCTGGCACAAGTTAGCAGACTGGGAGAGCCAGCCAATTTGTGCTGTACTGTGCAACACTAGACCTTGTCCCTCTCCACCTGCAGAAGCACAAATGTCTTTCAGACAGCAAAAACCAGCACTGGCCTGCCTTTAGCTCTCACAGATTCAGCTGAGCCTGTACCTCGAGACAGAAGCAAGCTCTCCACCTCCACTGTGAGCAGCTGCACCTACTTAGCACCATCAGCAGGGAATGCAGCTGAGATCAGATCCTCTGCCCTCTCCATCCATTTTGGGGGTCTTTAGATGGCCTCACAGTTCAGTGGCTGCATGCTCAGAGGAGGAGAAAAACCTGTGGACCCCATTTGCACTGGAGCGGTTTGAAAATCTGACTCCAGATGGTAGCAATTAGCTGACACCACCAAGGCTGGCAAGAGCCAAACTGGCAACCTGGAGGTACAATCTTCAGTGTTATCTACATGACTCATTGTCCAGTAACCCAGCCTGCTCCCTAACGAAGTCTTGGAAAGAAACATGCTTGTATAACACAGAATTCCTAGCACTGTTAATCCATCTTTTCTAATTGAAGAGTCCACACCAGGAAGCAGAGGGGGACCAAGCAACCACTTTAAAATAAAGCATGCGAGGAACTGTTTCATCAGCCTTTCCCCCCTTCCCCCTCCTCTTTCTCCCATCCAAAAAACTTTCATAGTGATAATTAACTCTAATAATACCTACTCTACTATGGGCATCAGTAGCTCTCAGTAAAGCAATAAGAGATCTAGCATGGGAAAACTGAGTATTTGTAATTGAGAAGTGCACAGGATAAACCAGAAACATTTCTGCCAGAACATTTAATCCTTGCTGATTTGACTTCCAAAGTTGTATCCTCTAAGATTTTTTTGCTCCTTTTTTGTGGGGAAGAGGAAATATTTATATACACTAAAATCACTGCCTGTGGACAAGTCTGGGCTGAAGACCAAGCACAATAAATGGTTACAGGGGAGAGGATTCTTAAATTGTGACCCGGATTTATGAAAATGACTGAGAGCTTTTTCTGGGGAAGAATCGACTCCTGAGCTGAGAACGTCTTCAGTCAGAGCCTCTGAAAGACATCTGATGGATGTGACACTCAGTGAAGTGACACTAGCATCCTACTTGTGACTTAGGCTATCAGCCCTGGGTAACACATGCCAGTCTGGCTCATTTGTACACCTCTGACGAGACCCAAGCATCTTCTCAATCCTTCCACTACCAATCTGACCACAGTAATATTTTTTAATAAAAACCTCCCATCAACACACCCAGTCACTCCAATGATTAACAGATCTTACCATGTTTTATAATCCTGCAAGATAATACAGGTTATTTCTCCAATGCAATGGCAGATTCCACAGAATCCCTACTAACCTCTGAGTCCCTGGAGGAGTGGCATAGACCTGACCCCATCTCATGACCTTCACTGCTCAAGGTCATACAATGAGAATGACTAATTTAGATCAAAAGGAATCCAAGCACTAGAACTTCACATATTTCACAGATCAAACAACTATAAAGTGAACTGTGTGCTTTGTAACCTTCTAGATTTAATTAGCAATTCCAGTTTAGCAAGGACACCCTACACTGCAACACCACCTGCATCATTAGGTACTGAATTAACAAGCACCCTTCCTGTCCCACAGATTTTTCTGCTTTTTCATTGATTTTTTTTTAAATAAAGTATCCACAGGTTCCTCTTGACAACAAAAGCTTAATTCTGTCCCTCATGCTCACCCTGTCGTATCCAGGAGACGAAGGGGGTGGGATCGGCAGCCGCCATGCACTCCATCACCACACTCTCCCCGGCCACCACCGTGGTGTTCTCCGGAGCAGCGAGGATGGTGACATCTCCTCCTGCTGGCTGAGAACCTAATGTCAAAAACAAAAAGAAAAGTCTGTCTTTCCAAATTGCAAAGTCCCTAGAAAAACACAGAACGTAGAGCCCAGACACCTCGGCCACGCTTCCCCAGGTAGTCTCACGTGTGGTAATGGTTCATGCCCACTTGAAGGAGAAAAGCAGGTCTTGCTTCTATATGACTACAATATTTTTGCTAAAGAAATGAACAAAGGGGTGCCCTGCAGATTTACTCTAATCATGCTGGCCCTAGTAAAAATTAATATCAGGATTTTCACATGGAAAATAAATAGTTTCAATACAGCACTGTCGTGGTTTAACCCCAGCCAGCAACTAAACACCACGCAGCCGCTCACTCACTCCCCCCCACCCAGTGGGATGGGGGAGAAAATCGGGAGAAGAAGCAAAACCCGTGGGTTGAGATAAGAACGGTTTAATAGAACAGAAAAGAAGAAACTAATAATGATAATGATAACACTAATAAAATGACAACAGCAATAATGAAAGGATTGGAATGTACAAATGATACGCAGTGCAATTGCTCACCACCCGCCGACCGACACCCAGCCAGTCCCCCGAGCGGCGAAATCCCTGCCCCCCACTTCCCCGTTTCTGTACTGGATGGGACGTCACATGGTATGGAATACACCGTTGGCCAGTTTGGGTCAGGTGCCCTGGCTGTGTCCTGTGCCAACTTCTTGTGCCCCTCCAGCTTTCTCACTGGCTGGGCATGAGAAGCTGAAAAATCCTTGACATTAGTCTAAACACTACTGAGCAACAACTGAAAACATCAGTGTTATCAACATTCTTCGCTCTGAACTCAAAACATAGCACTGTACCAGCTACTAGGAAGACAGTTAACTCTATCCCAGCTGAAACCAGGACAAGCACCTTCATTGATTGTTGCTAAATGGATGTTTGTTAATTAGATGAAACAAGACACTGCTATCCTCAAACAGAGCAACAGCAACACAACACACCCTTTGCCAAGGCATTGTAACAGCGCAGAAATAATCTAGAACTTGGTTAAAGAAATTTTAACATCTAGACGTTGTACTGTAAACTGCAACAAAGAGAGGTCAAGCCTCTGTGTCCAGGCCTTCACTTGATAGTACAAAGACTAAATCAGTCATTATACATCTAGAGGAGAGCATGCTATTTAGCTTATACATGCATAGATGAACAGCCAACACATAAATCAAGTAACGTTTACAGGAAGATCTATAGGCTACGTTGCACAATGTCTTGAGAACAGGATGCGGATTTTTTGCTTGAAATGAACCTTCTGCCTGTGTTTGCCCACTGCTGAACAGAGGTTAAGGGAAGGTTAAGGAAATACCTTTGCAGCAGCCAAACTTCTGTTGTGAGATGAAAACAACCGCAGCACTCTTGAGCAGACCAGACTGTTCATGACCCTCAACAGCAGCAACCCTGTTCTTCCAGCTCTCCCAAATATGCCTAACTCTGAGGGACACTTTTGTTGTTGTCCTCATGAAGGGAAAAATAACTGCAGATGAGTAACATAGTACAAGTAATTCTTAGGCCTGCTCCAGATGCTCCCATGATCTAGCGGAGAAAGTTGTTGGCAGCAGGTCTCAAATGAAAGCAGGACCTTTTTGCACAGTACAAACTCACTGTCTCAGGATGCTGCCAGTTCAAAAACCAAGAGGTTTGGACAAGCTCACGAAGGACACATTTACCAGGACTCTTAAATACGAAGGTCTCACTGCAGTCTCCAGCCCAAGAAGTTCCCACATCCCTGACTGTCAGATGCTGAGGGAGATGTCCAAGGAAAGCACCATGTCCTCCCTGCCCAGTTTTTTTTACATGCTTTCTTCCTGCATCTGCTGTGGTCACTTTTGGAGATGGCACTGCAATGGCTGGACCTCTGGCATGGCCCACACTGGCCGTTCATGTGGCATCCAAGGAGCACTCATTCATACTTGACTTTCTTGTGAATATAAACCAGAGAAGCTTTGGCCTCAGCATGCAGGCCTGCCTGCATGGTAGGAGGCTACACACTGCTGCACCAAACATGCCATGCTCAGCCCATCTCCAGGCTCGTTGCCATTTAGTCTAGCACAGCAGTCTTGCCAAAGAGAGTTGGTTCAACACTGACATTTTCTTGCAGTCCATACATGCATGAAAGGGATTTCCATCTGTAGTATTATGTGAGTACAGTTTAAAAGGACCTAGCAAAACCCCTGAGGCGCTAAAGGAAAACAGGAGAGAGCAGGAGCCACTGCTTGTCCAGCAGATGGAAGCAGAGACCGAGGAGCACCCACGGTCCCCCACCGGGGGCAACGGCTGGACCACACTGAACTGCAACCCAAGCCCTGGGCAAACACCAGCAATAAGAGCTGCCATGGGGCACAAAGGAAAAGCCAAGCCAGCTATCCTCCTTCCAGTGGAACAAGTATGCTACACAGAGGGCCTGGTGTGTACAGGCACATACAATCTCCTTTTGTGCTTACAGCACAGTGTGGGCTGGCCAGGGCTTTGCTAAATTCACGTACATTAGCTGTTCACATCGTTCATGCCTACACTTCCAGCCTCACAGCCATCACGTCCAGCCACAGCAGGACAACTTGGGGGACAGAACAGGGACAAGAGGAAACCACATAAGACTATGGATTCAGAGGCCTCATTGACAAACAGATCAAAGTCCTGGCCGCTCTTAACTGTGGCGCCAAGGCCGGGCTTGAGAACTACTGAGACAGAAAATGGGCTTAATGCAAAAACAGGCACGAGAGCTTCCACAACAGGCACGTAAGCTGAAGGATCAGAGAAATGCAAGGCTCTTTGGAACAGCAGCTTTCTTTTAACTCCAGCTCCAGTTCAACAAAGCACTAAAATCCACAAGTAATCATTAGTCCTCCAAAACATCTGAGCACAGGGACTCCAGCGAGACCCAGCTGGATCGGTGAGGCTGCTCAGCACATTACTAATGTGAGGCCTCTACCCTTTCTCTACCCCATATAGCAGAGAGGGATGAGGCAACGTTGGAGAAAGAACAAGGAGAAGGAGCTTTCCAGCCAGAATTTGGAAGGAAACACATGAGAAAGCACCAGAAGCAAAGGAAAAGGCTTCTATAGCAGCCATTACAGGGAAGGCCACAGTGCTGGGAAGACACTGGAGAAACAAACAAGTTATGATGAGGTTGGTTTTAAGAGTGAGCTGGGAAAAGAGTTGCAAAGGAGCCAGGTGAGGAGTTGCTCTCTGCTGAGGGGCTGGCAGCATGGCTGGACGCGGTCGCATACCTCCAGAGACCACAGGCTCAGGCCTGGCTCACCCTGCTCAGGGCTCTGCAAGCCTCAACTGCCACCCTAGAGACCCATCACCCATTGTGGGGCCACAGCAGCTTTTGATGAAAACAAACAGAGCAGCAGCCTACACCCCAGGTCCTGGGAGCAGGCGTATACGGGAACAGACTTCCAGCCTAGCACGGGAGTGAGCTTCTTTACCCAACGTCACCGGCTGCCCGTGTACCTGCTGGGCAGAACATGGCTGAAACGCGTCTGTGTGCATAAAGCTGTCCTTTTCTGTAGTGCTGGGGGAAAAAAATAAATCTAGAGAAAAAAAAAAAACCACCAGCCAGATGGCTATATATTCCCTGCCAGATTTCCAAGCAGCTTTCTCTACCAAGCTTAGGGCAGAGGAAGAGAGAAAGCTCCTCAAACCTGACTTAAACACTCATCTGTTGCATTCAGATGCATGGCCCCAAGTGCCAGCCGGCAAAGGCACCTTACAGGTTACAGAAACTTCATGCGAAGGCACTTGTCCCATACCTGAGATCACATCACTCGGTCCCTAGACAGCTGCCTTGCAGTGCTGCCAGTCACTAGGAGAGGGATTTTATGAGCTGCACAAACCCTCACTCTGAAATGGCCCCAGGAGACATCAGCCCAGCTCCACAATCTCCTGGTTTAGCAGAGCCACTCTGAAGCACTGCTGTAAAGACACAGCCTATAGCTTCACCTTTCCTTGGGGCCTCGCAATTCTGCTGGCTGGGGAAGGACCAACGAAACACTTCCACCCTCACCCTGAACAGTCCTGCAGCAGCACCACATGCCGAAGTTCCCTCTGGTGCTGCCTGTCCCACACCCTGGGTACTTGGGAAGGGAAAGAGCAAGGAGCTCGCTGGTGGCCAGGTAGCCAGCCAGTAGAAAACAGGCCAGGCAACCCAAAAGGGCTGACAATTAGCTACTTCTTAGCTCCATACTCACTCTGCAGAAGGTAGAAAGAGAGCTGATATTGGGGCTTCCTGACAGTCAAATCCAAGGGCACAACTCAAGGTCTCTCTGACAACCAAGAGCGGTAACAGCCACAGGGATCTGTAGCTCAAACATCCATTTCTGCTTCCTTCTCCCTTGGCCAAAACTTTGGTTTCAGCCTTGAAAAACTATTGGGAAAACATATTAGCCCAGACCCTATGTCTGTTTGTCACTGATTATTATTGAAATTATATTACAAAACCAAACAGTTCTGCTTTCTTTCCCAGTACATTCCTGGGTGTGTGCATGGATGAATACCCCATACACCACTTGCACACACAAACGCATTTCTCTTCAGCTTTGTATTTCACTGTGGGTCTGTCAGAGCAAGCCTACAAGAAAAGCTCCTCCTTAAGCTGAGCCCCCTTTAGAGTACATTTTTCACTTGCTGTCTCAATAGGCTGGTTGGACATGGATCCTGGCTGTGAGGATGGATCATAGGTTAACTGCTATGAACTGGGTTTCATTTGGTTTGTAGAGTTCCCAAGAACGGTACTAAGCTAACCAGGAAAACCTCCACACAGGGGATTCCAACAAACATCAAAGATTAAAACTAACATTTTCGTCTCCACTACCAGTAAGACAATTTCAGGTCAAGAGGGAATATTGTTAGAGGCAAAGGAAAAAAGAGCTGCAGTTTCCAAGACATCTTTCACTGCCTGAACAAAACAGGTCACTGAATGCACCTGCACCATGCTGTCCATTCTGTGGTACTAAAAGCTTTCACAGTGCTGCTATCTAAAACTTCATCTTTGAGACTTCTCACTGCCCCCCAGCTTTGTTTTGTCTCTCCAAGTAGCAAAACTGCTCTAGGCAAAAGCTTTGCACAGCCCAAGGCACAACCCATGGATTCATATCAAAACTTGCTGTCACTGATGACCTTTGTGGACTTTTTGCCCTTCTGAATCAGATGGATCAATTTCACCCTCTTTTACTGAAAAAATGCCTGTAGGGTGCCAAATGCAGCTCTGGGATGACTTGGAGTAGTGCACTAGGACTGAGAGAAATCCTCTGGCCACTGAGAAATCCTCTGGGCACTGAAAGAGTTAAAGAAGGTGGCACTTTTCCTGCACAGTTTGTCAACCTGTCCACACACTTGTGTTTGCACAGGAAGACAGCAAGGGTGCCATCACAGAGCAAGAGACAAGACTTACTGATAATTTGTAGAAATATTTCAAAATATTCCCCAAGGTTTATTGTTTACGAGCAACTCACGACAGAAGACTTCTCAGTTTATGCATTTTTCCACTTTCCTGTCATGAAACACAAAAGTCAGGCCAAATTTGGGTGCTCCACTTCTTTGTACCATTTCTTTCACAGGCATCTCTCAGCATCTGGAGTTGGGTTCCAGGGCCAGGTGGTGGGCAGGCACAGAGGAAATAAAACAAATTGCTTATGATCAAGTGTAGTACAAAACCAAAAGGAGGTGGGGAGGGGAGTACAGGGAACCTTGAGACAGCAAGTGAGCATGCCAGACAGACCTCAGCACACAGGCTGCCTAACCTCAAAAATCCAATCTGTATCATTTCAAAGTGAAGGAGAACTGTGAGCAGGGATGTTAAGGGAGGCACTATGGGGAGCTGCCTGGGACAAAGCTCAAAATGTTTATTTGAAGTTATAGCTTGAGTTATAACATACACAAGTGATTTCAAACTCCAAGAGTTTACAACTTGGGTCTGCCTCTAATACATCCATAATTCATCAGCTATCCTCTCCTGCCTCCCTGCTCTTGTTAGCGCAGAGTATCACTGAAGAATTCAGGCAGTGCAACAGGAGAAATGCTTTTTTGTTCAGTCAATTTGTGACTGTCGTTTGCAGTGACAAGAGGATGACTTCTTGGACAGGAACTAACACCTCTCTCCTGACTCCATAAACACCCTGCCTCGGCAAAAGTGCTGGAAGGTTAAACATGACTTGCATGGTGACACATTCAGCTCTCAGCTGTCAGCAGTTCAAGATTTGGAGATATCCAACAATCAAGCAACAATCTTCTGTTCTGCGAACTTTCTCACCCTCTCTGGAGGAGGAGCATGAAACCTTATTCATCCCTGCGAGCCTCCTCTGGGAATAGATTCTAGCACTGAGCAGCTGTTCATTAGAGAAAGTCAATGCTGTCACTGCTGTTATTCTACAGACAATAAAGGAGCAAATTACCCATTGCAAAGCACACCTTCAAAAATGCAGGCGCTGTGTTTGCAGAGCATGTCCTACTCCCGCTCCCTAGCGCTCTCCTTTTTCTCACACAACTCACAGACCTCCTGGACTGTTCAGGGAGAAAGCTAACAGCAAGCATGAAGGAGAAAAAAAAAACATCCTCCACACCTTCCTTCCTCCTCACTTTACACCGTCCTGGAAATTTATCTACAATTTATTTCTACTTCTGGGCTAGACCCAGGACAGGAGATAACTAGCACGCAACATCTCTAGGTAGGATGCTTGCCTAACTATATCCTAGCACTTTGGCATATCTGCTTTGGGGGCAATATAAACAATATCAGATCTCAAACCTGAGCATGCTTAGCAATAAGCATTTCTTCTTTTGTAACTGTTTTCATCTGAATACAGCAAGGCACAGCTTTGCAAACAGGAAAGCAAAGCAGCCAAGAGAGGACTGGCACCGGTGATTCTTCAGATGTGGCTAGAGATGCTGGGTGCTGTCCTTCCAACACCCTACAATTCAGGCCTCTCCAAAGTATCACAAGTCAAACACTGCCTCCTCTTCTCTTCTCCCCAAACACAGCTCTCACAACCACGCATCCTTTCCGAAAATTACCATTTGCTTCTTTGGGTTTTTCTTCCACATTTGCTATACCAGCCACTGTGGCAGTTTGGATCCAAGTTCTGTTTTCCTGTCACTGAAGTTGGGGAAGGATGACTTCTGGTTACAAGATCATGGACTCAATTCACCAAACATTTGGTACCGCTTTGATTGTTCTCAGCCTTGAAAACTCCTCCTCTACAGAGGATCAGGCTTTAGCACACAAGCCTTACAGGAGCTTTTAGGTGTGTGCCTCAGCAGAAATTCCAGTACTGACAATGCCTGGGTACTGGAAGTGCAAAAGTTGTCCCAGAGCAATCTGGCGGCACCAGTGCCCATAGCCTCCGTCATCTTTCCCTTTTCAGGCAGCTGCAGTGTGCCTGGGTCAGCGCACGAGTCATCTCAGAAGGAAGGCTGAAAAGGAGCCCAGCTTTTATTGCAGAAGTGACACTGTATTGGCGTAATGGTTTTTTTCTGCCCAATAATATAAATGAGCTCAGTAAATCAGTTTTGTATTGTCTTTTTACCACATACCTTCAAAACATTTTGTAAGCAGTTATGCATTTGTCAATGCAAACATTTAACGGAGAAGCTGAACAGGGAAGAATTTATCTCCATGTTCTGGAATAGAGAGAGAGTCTCTCTTCCTACTTATTAAGTTAGTGCTGCAGCAGAGCAGCTACACATCATTTGTCATCTTTAAAGCAGCATCCAAAGAAACATGCAGAAATGATTAAAACACAGAAGTTCAATCACTTTCTTAGTGCTATTAAGAGACCTCCACCTACAGCACTTGTACCTCAAACTACTATCACAAAATCCCCAAAAAAGAAGTCAGCAAACAGATCCCAAAATACATGGTGCAACCTACACTTCTAACAGCAGGCACAAAACCTGCTCCTTTAATGTCCGCATATACGTACATGCAAAATGGAGAATTTAATAGATGAAATACACTTCTATGATTTAAAAAAAAAAAAAAAAAAGAGAGATTAATGAGTTTGGATGACGAGTGTTCATTTACTACCTGGACACATTCCTCAGACCAGCATCTGCCACAGCTTCTGGTGTCTCTCCATGGAACATGTTACATGCCATGTGTGGCAGGAGGAGCTGCTCTAGGAACTGCTTTTCACTTGGCTTGAGAAACAGCTTGTTAAACATTTTCCCCAGCTCTAGGTCCTGTGTCTGGAAGCCTGGGGAGCACACAGATCCCATCCAGACAGGCAGAAGGGCCATCAGGCAATCCTCTTTCATTCGCCTCGACTTCTTTATACAGCTGACAGATTTCAGCTCAGAAATTAAATCCTTTAATGTACTAGCTCAGTCACAAGTTGACACCCTGAGCTGTACATAACCAGAAGCCCAGAAAAGCACAGCAGTAGAAGGTTTCCAGGAATTGCATTGGATTTTTAGGGGGCTCTTCCCCAAACCCTTGATCCTTCAGGTTACGGAGTTTTACACGTCCAGGGTACATTTAGCTCTGCTGCAAAGCAGTCGGAGTGTGCTTTACCCACCGCTCCACCTCCTGTAAAGCCGTCAACATTGGCTCTCTGTTTGTGTACATGCATTTGGAACTGCTCTTCATCACGCCAAAAGGGATGGGAGCCAGCCAGACTGCATGCCGAATTCCTGCTCGCTTCCCCAGCAAGCGCTTGGAAACGCCTACATTTGCACTGCTCTGAGCAGTAGCTAGGCAAAATAACCAGGAGGTGCCATGCCGACAGCCACCATGGTCATGCAGCCCTGTAGCCCCACTGCACAAGGACGGCTGCTGCTTCTTACGAGAATTAGGGCTCTTCTCGTTTTCTGCCACAGGCCCAAGTCAGCCAAAGGGTTGGAGACCTCAGGCCACATATCTGAATCCTCAGAAACCTGAAGATATATCACAGAGAGTTTCTGGGAGGCAGAAGAAGCAGACCACAAGCCAGAATGTGGCAGAGGCAATAGGAAACCCAAGTTCAGGGCACTGTGGAAACTGAGACCTACCAGAAGGACTGTGCTGGAGCAGTATTGATAATGTCACCATTTTAGATAATAACTATTAATTAATAAGCCTTTAACCATTCTTGGCACATTTTCACAGACCTTAGTGCAAACAAACTCCTTAAAAGAAAGTTATTCAGTGTACAGTAGGAGTTAAGCCTCTAGATTGGATGAGAGACCAACAAAAAGAAGTAGTGAAGAAAGGAGCAGAGGTACCTCAGTGTCTCTGAAGCAGTTTAGAGAATGGCAGAGCAGTCTCACTGCCCTAACCCTAAGACCCAGACAGCTTATGTTACTAAAGATGAAGCCTTAAAGCACTGCAAGCCCCAGCCATTCCCCAGCAGCTGCCAGAAACACAGACAAGACAGACAAGGGCTACAGGAGGACGCTTTGCAAAGTTATCACCAGAACAGGAACCACCACGCTACACCAGGCATGTCCCACAGCTGACAACACTGATGCTACTGCAACACACCATTCTCAGCAGCACAAGGGCATAACCAGACCCCTTCCTTGATGTGATCTGTGCCACTAACTCACTGTGCTGCTGTCAGCACATCTCTCGGCATCTCCACGACTCCATCTGCTCAGTTTGTAACTTAGCTAATTCATAAAGTGAAGGTGCAAAAGTAATAGCCAGAGAGCATCAGAAGACCCTTAACAAAAGCCACGGTATCAGAGATTTAAATGTAGACTCTCTCCAAATCAGTAAACACCAAATGGCCCTGGGGACCTAAGCTTGCCAGTCTCTGGGATTCAGTGGAAACATTCCCACACTTCTTTAACCATCATTACACCAGCTCTCTTCATCATTTTCCTAGGCCAGCACACCACCTTCCAGGATGATGCAGAAGAAATCTCCAAGAAAAAAGGCTGTAAGGCAAGTAAAGATACTCTGCTACCTCTTGCACAGAAAGGAGGCAGAGAGATGGTCAAGTGAAGACCTTTCTGGCTCAAGGTCACAAGCCCTGAAATTCCTCCTTAGTCAGTCACCTCACATTGTCTCAGTGACTGGAGCCAATTCACTCCAGTAACTTCCTCCTTGTGCTCAGAGGCTGATGTTTCCCAGGGGCTGACACCTATTTCATCAGATCTATTTGCAGTTCAGATTTATTTGCAACATCAGATCTATCTGCAATTCACGTACATCTAGTCACAGCAGAGAGGCAACAGGCTGAAGGCTCTAGGCTGTATAGAAGGACACAACCTGCTTTTTTCACCACCAGGGCTTGTGCTCTGCCCCATTCTGTCTGCCAGAGACGGCCATTCACATTACTGTCATACACGGCTTTGAAAAGAGAAACATTATGGGAAGCCACCTCATAGTGTGGTCTCCCTGATGCCAGGTACACAGAATGCTTCCTACAAGCTACGCTTCAAACACACAACATGCTGGGAGCCTACAGTAACACAGTCTGGCAGCAAACAAAGACTGCCAACTTGGAAGGAAGAACTAAAAGCAGATGGATGCATCTGCATTAACTCAGGACAATACAAATCTGTTTTTCTAGGAAAAGTCTGGAAGGAAAGCTGGCTTTCCATGGGGAAAGATCATTAGTGATATCCAAAGATTCTGTCAAAGCCCTCCGGCTGGACACTTGCTGAGTGCCGCAGAGAGCCTTGATCTGTCTAAGACTGTGCCTGAAGACACAGTGTTTGGTAACACCACCTGCCCCTCCTTATCCCATCCTTCTTTTCTTTCCTGCTTCTCAATCTAGTCCACAATCCATGTGGTATTGCCCCTTGGCTGCACTGGAAACAAGAGTTGGGCAAAAGCATCTCTCAGTTACTGAAGGCAAACTCCCAGCTGTGTCCTGAGCGATCCCTGGCATCCCAGATATCCAAGCAAGGGCTCAGAGCAGCATGGCTTGGCTCCTGATTCAGCCTCCCCCACGATCTGGGCTGACTCACCCCATTCTTGTTCCTTAGCACCACTGGGCCTGTAGGTACTGGTGGGTCTTTGAGGCAGGGACAAGCCTCCTCCATATGCCTGTCCCATGTCTAAAGCAACAAGACCATGAGCTTTGCTATGCCTCTGGACACTTGCAACGTCTTCACTCCAGCTGTTAGGATGCTGTAAGTGCCGTAGGGCACTGCTAGCCCTCGACCTCAGAGAGCTACTGAGGCTCTGCTGTAACACAGACAATTAATAATTAACAAGTGCCATCAGGAACCCAACCACATCAACCTTCCTGTCCCACAGCCCACTGCAAGCTGCTGACCTAATTATGATCTCTATTCTTAGCTCCCTTCCAGCCTCACGGTGCAGGCACAGCCTGTTCAATACCCTCTGGGAGAGGCCAGGTGTGATCCCCGGAGTGCAGATGTGCTGATGCACCACACGGTTACACCACCACCAAAAGACTCTCAGAGGAGAGCTGAATGAAGCCTGACGCTTAAACCCTGCTTCAGTCAGAGACTTACCAAACACCAGCTCTTATTTCAGGAAGCCTCAAAAGCACAGCAGATCTGGATTAATAAGAGCTGCATGTGGAGAACGCTGGAAGACTGCAAACCATCCCTGAATCCCACCATCCTTGGTCTTCAGGAGTCAGAGGCAGAGCTGTCTGTAACACATGAGTCTGGCCATACCTGACAGCTCCAAACATCATAAATAGCCAACATTGCATGTAGGAGAGACCGGTTTCCCCTCAGGACCTGGAAACAGCTCACCTATTCCCAGCTGTACATCCCTTGTTCTGCTCTATTATCCTTGACACCTCTGTTGCCACTCACTTCAGTGCCAACCCCGGGCTTAGCTGTTCTGCTTAATGGGAGGTGAGGGCTCTGAATTTTCTATCAAATCCTCTGTCACCGCAGGCTGCTAGAGCTGTCAGGAGCGTGGCATATCATAGCCCCACCGAACTTCACAGACAGCTGAGCTGAAACTCCCCCTGCGGCTCCTGGGAACAGGCTGCTGACACTTGAGCTACCAGAAGCTTTCTCTCGGCAACATGAGTGGTGTGATGCATGCTGGCCCCGTACGAACTCCAGCCAAAGAGAGAGCTGTGTGTTTGGGCGGGTGCCTGACACATGTCTGCACCAGCCCTTCACAAGTTTCACCCAAAATCTGTGGTCTCACTCCTGTTCCATGCGTGCTTGAAATCACTAGCATTGCTAGGCTCAGTAAAAGGGAAATGGAGTGCAAGTTTACAGCTCATGTTAGGCTTTAAAGGTCTATTTATTAAGCTAGAAATGCTGTGTATCTCCTCCTTGATCTTGCCATTCTCTGAATTCACACTTACCATGGTTTGCTTAGCATCCTCTGCCACAGAGAAGGATCAAGAGCATTTTTCACAACCCAGCAGATGCATTATGCAAACAGCTTCAGATACCTGCTGCCCAGGAAACTGGGGCTTCAAAACACACATAAACAGAGTCCTCATGGCTGAGCTTTACGGATGTCAAGTGGAGAGCGGTTCCCTGCTTAACTGTTAGTAAAGTGAAAGAGGAAAGGGCAAAGAAAAACAGGATGCTAAAAGAAGAGAGGGGAAAAGCAACAGAGGTCTGCGCCCAGCAGAAGAGGCACATGGAACAGGGACACAGCAGTTGCAGGCTGGAACTGGGATGTCCCCTTCTCCAGAGGTGAAGCATCGCTTGCTGGTTAAATCAACAACTCACAGTAAACATACAGCTGTCTTATCCCAACCCATGTCTCCTCTCTCTACGCATATCCATGACCCTCTCGCGTCCCAGAAGCAAAGCCTTTAGCAGCCTCCTGTGCCCACAAACACAGCTGTGGAAGCTCTCCCCCTGCAGCTCTGCCCCCCATAACACCACAGGGCCCTGCTGCCTCTGCCGCATGGGTTCCTGCTGGAGAAAGACCACCCCTGACCAGGTGGGACCATCACCCCACTCTGGTTAATGCTGCCCTTCGCCATCAATGGCAGCACAGACAATGGGATCAACACCCGGCTGCAGTCAGGGAGGTCAGACCAGAGCAGCGCTGACCCAAATCTGAACTTCCCTGTCCCTAGACTGCACAGTATCCATGTTCAAAACTGCGAGGGGAGCACAGCACGTGTCGTCAGGGCTCAGGCTGAGCGCCAGCCCAGCATCCAGCATGTCATTCGCACATGCAGGGACTGAAAATCCACTTGTGGTAACAGCACGTCTGTTTCTGCGAGGTGGTGGCCAACTGTGAGTGCTGCTCACTTCATCACCACCTTCCCCTCCATCTCCAAAGCTCATCCCATTCAATAGCTGTATTCTCCTACAGTCCTTTGGAGCAGGAACCACCCAGGTCCCAGCACCCAGAGCCAGGCTCTCCCTTGGTAACTGCAAGCCACTACAATACAAACACCAAAAGAATAAAAAACATGAAGGTGTTTCAGCTGCCTCCAAGCACTGTCCCTGTTATCATATTTCATACAAATATTTGGCTGAAAAATACATTTCCTGGGACACTGCTGCAGCAAGCTGCTACAACTGTCAACGTAAATGATGTTCTGCCAACGGCAATCTTGCAGTGTCATCTCTAATAACACAGTACTAAATCCCAATTCACAGGGGACGTGCTCATCTGCTGGAAGACTCTTCAGTGGCATGCTCAGCCCAGACCTCAGCCCTGCCATACCTACGCCCATTATCCTGATCTGTTCTCCCCATTCCTGCATTTATTGCAGCACAGGCAGAGGATCACACAGAGCACACCTGTGAGACCACCACACAAACATCACTGCACAGACGTTTTGTCAGTGTTGGGGCAAGGCTGTTGCACATTCTGATTCTTGCCAGCCTGGTCTGAGGCAAAGGTTTTACCCATATACATGTCACAGCAATCATGACTACCCTGCATGCACACATCAGGAATAGGGTGCAGAGGACATAGGGAAGAAAAACACCACACCCACAATCAGGTACATATCTGCATCTTCCTCTGCAAGTGCACCTCAGTGCCCAGCTCACCTGAGCAGACAGACCTCCAGCACCAAATGCCCATAATCACTCTCCAGACTGACCTATCACTTCTAAGAGGGCAACTCCAAGGCTATTGCATTATCCCTCTTTACAGAGGCAGAAATTAAAGGTGTTGAGGAACCGATTCTCCTCTACGGCCCAATAACAGAGAGGAAAGGAGAACGCAAGAGTCCTGGCTCCCAGGACCATGCTTTGTTCACTTTTCTGCAATGACCATCCTGTAAATGTGAAAAGATACAAACACTGAAATCTACAGAAAGGAGCTGTGGGGTCAGTATCTCAAAATGGGTGGTCTTGTTTTAACCTTTTGTACTTCTCCCAGCCCAGTCAAAACTCTATTATACTCTAAAATTGCTAAGATCTTTAACTTTCTTTACGTCACTTAGGGGACGCTACACTGCCTATACATACTCAAAGGGATTAAAAACCAAGGAGGAAGGAGAATTTTTTCAAGACCCCCAACACTGTGTAACTAGAAATAAGAAGATGAACTGCAGGAAAGTAAAATTTCGGTTAGCTATGGAGACTAGAGATCCCAGTCTCCATTCAATGGGGAAGATGCAATGGGAGTTAAGGGGATCCAGACTCCTTGTGTCATTTAAAAACAGAATGGATGAAGTCCTTGCAAAAATGTAGTGTGCTCGCAGAAGCACAGCCTCTGACGGTTATTTGTGCCGCACTGGGGATGCAAGCCACATTGTACCAGTCGTGGGGCAAAAACATAGCAAGAGGTAGTCCCTATCCCCAAGAAAACACACAAAGAGCAAGCACGTGCATGACATGGAGGGAAAAAGTGAAGTGATAAGCAGTGACCTGCTGAGACCACACAATGTCGTGTTCCCCAAGCCTTTCTGCTACTCTTCTTTGAGATCTGCTTTATGAAGCATGGCAACACTTCCTTGTGTACGTCAAGGATGTGGGAACATGACTGGGATACGCAGGGAATTAACTTTATATACAAGTTTAGAGTAGGGCTCCAGAGCCTGCTTCCAGGAAAAGGACCTACAAGAAACAAGACACAGCCCTGCTGAGAACTGACCCCAAGCAAAGGCAGCACGCACAGACAGAATGCCTGGGAAAAGCATCCTGCAGCCAGCTCCTAATGCCCTTTTTGGCAGAGAGCACAGAAAGGCTGCCGCGTTCATCTGTCCAGGTGAGGGGTGAAGGGACGGAGCTGCCAGATGTGTTTGGCATTCTGTCCACCGGGGAGCAGTGGAGATCCAAGGGGAAAATCCAAGTTATCCCTATTTCGACAGCAGGCTCTGTTTCAGGGCTGCGTGACTGTATCCTGCTCTCCTGTCTGCTCTCTTCCCTTCCAGCTCAAATGCCACTTCCCCAGGGAACGTCTGGAAATTTGCACCATGAAGTCTGCACAGCCAAAACATCTGCAGTGCTTACAGCACCGCTGTGCACCGCTGCTCTCTGCCCTGCCCATGTAAGGCCAGCATGTGTTTAGCCACCAACACACAATACAGCCTTCCCCACATGATGGGGAAGTCACACCGTCAAGGGAAATAACACTTTTGGGGTTTTTAGGCCATGCAAATATGACAGAAGGGGGTCGTGCTAATTGCTGCCTCTACTGGGAAAAGGCCTTTAGTAAGGGAGACGGAACAATTCCCAGCCATCATATCGGGAACAAGGGGGAGGGGGGGAGGAAAAGGACAACTGGGCAGAAGAGCTATAGGGAAATGGATTCTTTTGCTATGCACAGCCAGTTCAAATCCAGCGTTGTCTGGCAGGGGCAGAGGCATGAACACAAGATGTTCCCAGGCCTGAGGGCTGGCAACCCAGCGCAAGTGGAAGTGTTTGCATTATAACCAACACGGCCCCAAAATCTGACACGAGCACACAGATTTGGTCAGCATCACACAACACTGCCCAGTGCTGTCAGTGGGACACCAAACCTGCAGGCACAGTTGGTAAGGAGACAATAAGTCCCACTGCACAAACCTTTTCCAGGGGCCTTGGCAGTGCAGCAGGACTGAAAGACTGGACTCCCATCTTACCTCAGCACAAATGACTCACTAGCCATCAGCAGGGAGGGAAGAAGTAGTTTAGTTGCTCCTGCCTGCAGACACATAGGACTTTGGCCCCTGAAATTTCCAAATAAGCAACTTAAGCAACACTAAATAGCTGTATTTCAGGCTATTATTCTTTGGGGTTCCCCCCCCGCCCCGCCACCAGAATTTTTTGTTTTGGTTTAGTTTGGTTTTATTTTTTACAACCAACAAAGGATTTCTGCCTGACCAGTTGACTCCAACTACTATCAGCTGCTTCTGAACAGGGAGGAAAAGACTCCTCAAGCCAGACCAGGCGTCCAAAAAAGTGCCTCTGATGGTGAAGTGCTGAAACAAAAAAGGATCAATACCATGCCAGTCACTCATGGAGGAGTTTGCAGCCCGCACAGGTCACTGCAGTTTCCCATCTGTCTCAGAGATACTTCTCCCCAATTATAAAAAACCCCAGAGATTTAACAGGCATGTTTTTCATCACTATCAGCTCAATCTGGTGAAAAACTCAACCTCGCATATTTGTTTTTGCAGCCAGCGGGTGGTATGGTGCTGCAGAAGTGAGATTTGGGTGAGAACTCCAAGCAGAAATCTGCTCAGGCCGGCTGGTGCTCCAGAAGGAACGCTTCCCATTTAACCTCTTCCATTGCCTCCATTTGCAAAGCAGATTAAACATTGCAGAGTTACAAGATACAATTATGCAGCATGAGTTATGATGCCAAGGACAGCATATTCACCTTTGTAGCTTGATCAATATTACTTATCAATAGCGAACCAGACCCAGCACGGGACCTGTCTCTGGAGTGTGGAACTGCCCATCGCAAGCGCTCCCCTCGCCTCTGTGCTTCATTAAGCACACAGAGGATCTGGCAAGGGCTGGCAATTAGATACAGAGCATTCAAGCGCTCACGAATTCTCTGCAGATTCCACACAGATTACCTCCACGACGCAATCCATTGATCAGAGGTGTATTCTCAGGCTCCACAGTTAATTACACTCGCTGCTGATGGATGAATGGCAAAGCCACCTCCGTGAAAATACATTGGTAGCAGAATGCCAAGCAATGCAATCCTAAACAAAGACAAAAGGGGCTGGGAAGGATTTCAGAGCTTTCAGGGTTAAAGCTGCCTACAAAATACACTGGGGTCAGCATGAACAGGAGACAGACATGGCAGCAGGGCACTGTCCCGAGAGAAGGGACAGCTCAGCCAGACTCCCAGCCCTGGTGAATCTGTCCACTTGCAGGACAGGGATTATACAATACTGGGGAGGCAGTCAGGCGTGCTGGGAAGGATGCTGGAGTCTGGAGACCCCCACTGCACTTATGCTTTCAGCTACATTCTCATGTCCAGACTTGCCCACTGCACTCTTGGTTTACAAAGAAAAAAAGCACTCAGAGACTGAGGCCCAGATTGGGAGATGAAGGACAGCCCATACCCAAAGCCTTGCTCCAACAGTCTGTGTCACCAGAAGAAATCCCAGCTGAAACTGTTCCCAAATACCACAAAAAGATCTCTGGAGCCTACCCAACAGCTCAGCAAAGAGCCAGCAATAGGGACACAGAATGCAAGTCAGATGTCACCATGCTTAACATCCTCTGGACTCCACTAGGCAACCTGGGGTAGACACAGCCCTGCCAACTACTCCAACTATTTCTCTTGCTAGCTTGGGCAGGCACCTTCCTCTGTCTGTGCCAGCCTTTGCTTCTGTTGCCATCCAAGGCCACTGAAGATAAGATCACAAAAACACTGCACTTCCCCAAGCGCAAGCAGGGTACCTGACCCCTTCTAAGAGCCCCAGAGCATAAAAGAGTCTAGGGCTGTCTAGGGCTGTCAAAATGCACCTGCTGTTACAATCCACCTGCAAAAGAAAATCCCTGGGTACAGAGAGAAACAACCCCATTATTATTGTTGGCTGCCTAATCCTGTGGCTGGCCAGAGCAGCCAGCTGCGACTCCCAGGCGGCAATATCTCCCAAACCAGCCTGCTTCTCCCATGAGAATAAAGAAAAAATCTTTAATAAAACACCTTCTCTGCAAGTTTTAACCAAAGCCTGCCACATGCAGACCCACACCATCAGAAGAGATCATCACCAATATTTCAGCTCAGCTTGCCATCACACACAATGGCTATCCGGTAGACGTGTGCCCAGCCCAACATGCTGCTGCCTGCACCTTACCTTTCAGGACACTGAGGACTGCATCATTGCTGTAGCGTTTTCGGGCGGCGTTGGTTGCCACGCAGTGATAAGCCCCAGCATCGCTCTCCCGCACATCCACAATTTGGAGAACACCATTTGGAAGAGTTATAAACCTGAGTGACCAAAACGAAGAGTGAGACACAGGCTATGCCTTACCTGAGCTATTCATCAACTCAAAGCCCTTTTATCCCTTCCTTTTCTCCTGCAAATGTATCATGTGCAGGTCCTGGTAACCACAGCAGAATGGAACCAAGAAACCTTTGAGCAACCCAACTGGTGGTTCTTAAAAAGCAGCAGGTACAGACCTATCTGTCACCCTGGAGTCTTCACAACATAGGATCTGCTTTTGGGAGACCAGGCCAATAGGACTTTGCTGATACAAACCAACTGCATAGTACAAAACAACTATATACACACATGCACATTTCTACATACATATTTGCACATGTCTCCAAGTGAAGTGCCTTTGCACACACTACAGCCAGTTTCACCACTTGGTTTTCACAAAGGTTTGGGAGCCAGAGAAAAAAATACATTGCAAAGAAGCCTGAACATCATCTTTTTCCTGCTGCACCTCAAGCACGTGAAGGGACCAGCTGATAGACAGCTGCAACTTCATGGCCCAAAGCAGCCAGGACACAGCTGCCTGAAGCTGCACCATTCCTGGGTTGTGTTGATTCCTTTTGCTCTTCCACAAGTTTCTGGCTTTCACAAGCTGACAAACTTACAGCCGGGCATTCAGTATCCCCCCCATTTTCCCATGGAGTGCTACTGGGCAACACTTCCATGGAGTGAAATGGCTACGTGGCTCATAACATGAACACAATCCTTGCTGCATTATACTGAACAAAGCAAATGATTAGCAATTAGCATAAAAGTAGGAGCTGGCTGTCAGCATCTCCATTTTCTGCCTGGATTCCTAGATGGCAGCCTCTTTATTCTTGAATGCAAGGCGCAAAGCCTACGTGATCCTTTTTAATTATATATGAGATTCATTTTTAATTGCAAGCCTCTATAAACAGAGCTGCCGAGCTTTGACAGGCAGCTCTGGGTTATCAGTCTTCATTATGAAGAGGACACATTCAAAGGCACTTGCTAAGGGGAGGGATAGCAGCTCTTCCATGGGAACAGCACAAAGACAAGTTATAATCATGAATGCCAGTCCTTCCATCCACAAAGATCCCAATAAGTACAACCAGTAAGTAGAACTGTGGTATTCCAGGTGCTGAGACAGCTGGAGTGCCATGAGCAAGGGTCATGGCACCAGGAGGGCCTTAAGAGATCACCTATCCTGTGTTCAAGCCATGGTCACCAACAGCACACCTGCTCCTGCAAACTTTTATCCTAAATCTCCAGTGATGGAAATACCTCCCTTGCCCTAAAGCAGTCTGTTCCAGCTGCGAGTCTAGTGTCTATCCTGGACCTCAGTTGCTGCAATCTGAGCTCATCACTTCTTGTCCTCTTCACAGCTGATGAAGAAACAGAAGAGCTAACAGAGCTCTTCCAGTGACCGTACTGTCTCTACTGGCACAATCCTACAGCCTGATTCATGGACACAGACTTGCTGAAGCTTCCCACGTACACAAAGGCAACTGCCCCACATCCCTAAAGCCATGCTCCCGCTACTTACAAAGACACTTTTCTCAGGATCAGGCTCCAGAGGCCTCAGAGGAGGTGGCACCCAGAAAGCCCTCATCAAAATGCCTCATCAGGACACAGGAGAAAGGAGACAAATATTTGCATCCTCTCAGCTCTGTGGAGGGAAAGCCTCCCACTGCGATAATATTTATTTTTGTCGTGCATCTGCCATTTGAGTCTGTAATTAATATCAACATATTTCAAACACTAGGCAAGGCATCTCCCAGCCACAAAAAGACACTCCAATTATGTATCACAGATTCACTGAGGCTGGGAAGGACCTCTCAAAATTGTCTATGGTCTTTCCTCTTTCAGTGCAGGGTCAGCTAGACCAGGTTGCTCAGGACTGTGTCCACAGTCATGCTCAGCCAACACACCCAGCTTCTCTTGAGGGCAGAAAACAAGGCACTGTGTTTCTAAAGAAAGCAGGAGCTGGAGGCAAGGGGGAGTGAGTGGGGAGACTCAGTCGACACATAGCTCAAGATGGTCCCTTCGGCAAGACCAGCAGTAGAGATATCTACTTAATGCAGTACGTCCTGTTGGGAAAGCACGATGGAGGTGAGCATCGCTCTCCCAGGGAAGCAAGGAGGGAAGAAAGGCAGGATTTCTCTACCCACAATTTCTCCCAGCTGCTCACAAAGCCTCCAGTTCTTCAGGCTCCCAGCAGCCCTGGACTAGAAGCCCCCAAGCAGCCTGCAAGGGCATTCTGCTCCATCCCCAGGCTCTTTAAGGAAGCTAAGTTTGCCTGATGATTCTGAGCAGACAGCTGATGCTAGCTTTCCTTCCACACAAAGGGCTGATCTTTGTCTGCTCACCTTCACTATGGATTAAACAGAAAACAAAACCCAAAGGACAGACAAAGGCCCTGGGAAAAACAGAAATGCTGGCACCTCAGCAGTCTCAGGAGTTTTGCCATTGACAGCTATAGCACCAGGATCTCACAGGAGACTGCCTTGAATGGGGGCAAAAGGCAAGCCCCCCACTTGCAGCAGGTAGCTGGTTAAAGGGTAGCACACTCAGACCAGGGCCCAGTTACCATGGGCACAGAAGGCAGCAAGCTACAAGAGCAACAGGGCACAAACATGTAGCTGTTCCCCTCTGTGCTCCTCCCTGAACAGACTCTACAAGAGAGCACAGAGGGGCTGACAGCTGCTCACCTCTTCAGTGACGATTACCAGGGCAGTGCTCAAGAGCTGAAATCAAGCACCGCTGCCTTGTGTCCAAACCCTGCAACCCTACAGCTCAGTGCACTATGCTGTGGGTATAGCAGAGAATATTCCGGTATCAACAGTCCAACTCCCTTTCTTACTTTCTCCTCAATAAACTGCTGGCACATCCTTCCTCGCAGCCTTTTGAAGGTACACAAAATAGACTAAAGCACCAGTCCTCAGGACAAGTTAGGAACCTGCAGCTTTGTTGCAGACTCAAAGTTTGCAAGCCCTTTTGCTCACAGCTCAAGAGCCCTGTAAGTGAACGTAAGCCATATTAAGGCACTCCTGACACACGACAGAAGCAAACTCTCCACACAGATAAAACCGTCACTTAGCCAAAATGTGGAAAAAGACATTGTGATTGCAGACCATGTGATCTATAGGGTATGTGCCTACGTGCAGACCTCTAAAGACCTCCAGTTCCTAGCAAGTACTCATCTTAGCTCTAGAGAAAATAAACAGCAATTTGGAGCCTGGTGTGAAAGCCAGCCAGCACCTAAAACAGAGAAGAGATTATGCCAAGAGAAGTAGCACACACCCCAAAGCAACTGCATTCTAGAGAAATCCTGCAAGCCACCTCTCAGCAGCTGCTACAGATTTAAGACGATGTTTTTAGAAGTACCTCAGAGCCAGAATTGCAAAATACTTCTGTGCCTTACATATGAAAGTTAGATTTTGTCCTGAACTTCAGCAGGGCAGGAAAGGTATTCTGAAAACATCACTAAGCACTTCTCTGCCCTTTGGGCTGTCTAAGTATTTTTTAAGCTCAGCCTTCAGCACCCTCGAGGTTGGCACCATGCTAGAACCTGCACCCAAGGGCAAAGGCTGAAGACACTGCCCAAAGGTAAGATCAACACAAAAAAAGGAAAAAAAAAAAAAAACACCAAAAAGAAAAGGGAAAAAAAACAAAAAGCAATGTCAGTTTCCCATGATTATTCTATCCCTCTTAAAAGAAATCATAAACATTGATGTAGTAGCATTATCTCAAGGGTTGTATCTATAGCCCTAGAGCCTGATTTTGTACAAACACCTAACCATGCTATTCTGGAATATGAAATCATCATCCTGACGCCTACCTATCCAAATGATTGCATTTTCACAGGCTCATCAGAAGCGTGCACAGGAAGGAGCCCACAGTAATCAGGCTGGCCTGAGAACGGGTCCTTAGGCATGATGCAGTAAGGATAATAGAGAGCTCTGGTTGGCAGCCAACATTTCCTGGAATTCACTTAATTCCTTCGAAAGCCAGTTATATTAAATCCAACAACAACTAGACAACAACAAAAAAGCAAACACTTCTGAAAAAGCATATTAGCTGAAACATGATTTAAAAAGCAAGATCTGCAGCCAGAGATTACAGTCTGGCTTTTACAAGGAAAACAATTTTCAGGCTGCCTGTGTTGAAAGCAATCTCCGAGTAAGTAATTTCACAACATCCATCGAGCTGTCTCATTAAAAAGCCATTGCTCTATCTATGGCACACTTCCGCCTGCAACCCCTTCTTTTTCGCCTTTTTTTTTTTTAATTAATTAATTAATTTCCTTCTCATTACAAAGCAACAGCCTCCTGTAAACCTTTAGATGCCACACTTCAGACTCAAAGATATAAGCGGTCATTCTTACAGAAACAGTCATTACTGCAAAATTATTCCTAAACCTTACCCCACCCCTCTTTCCTTCCTCTTCTCCTGCCTCTTGCCTTAACTTCCCTGGGGGGAAACCGCTCCTTCTGCAGAACAGAAAATGAGTTTTTAAGAACTGAAGGACAATGCAGTCACTGATCCCCTGCAGAAGTCATATCTACAGACCAACTAACAGCCAACTAATGGTTTATCTTCTTCTCATGCCTGTAACTGACTTTCATTAAGGAAAAGGTATCATACTGCAGGATTCTTATCTTTTCCCCTAAAAAAAGAAAATTCAGGGTCTTTTACTAGATGACCTCTAAATATAGGAATAAAACAAATGGAAAAACCTCCCAGATTACTGAGCACAGACACTAGTCTAGAAGAATCATTAGCCCCAAGCACTTGGTCCATCATGGGAAAGGTTCCAGAACAAGAGATCAGTAATAAAAAAGGGCTTGGTTCTTTTTTTTTGGTGGGTTGGATGATGTTTGGGGGAATGTTAATTTTATTTAGGTGCTTCTATCATCTCTCTCTTCATTCTACCTTTTTATGAAGGATTTCCACATCGTAAATGGTCAGGTTTTGTTTTGCTTTTTTCCAAGGTAACCCAGGAAAAAAATCAGGGCATCACCTGGGTTCTGCTGGAACAGCTTCATGGTCCTTCTCCCACGTGATGACAGGGGAGGGCAGTCCTTCAATCCGACACTCAAACCGGGCCATGCCATTTTCTTCCACGGTCTGCGACTCTGGCTGTTGGAAAAAACGTGATAAGGCTGGGGAAAGAAGAAGGGAAGGAAAGTTAATAACTCAGTGTTTCTCCTGAGAAATGCAAACCTGTTATGATGATGAGTTATGAGGAAGGCTTTTCCCTCCTAAAGATAGCCTGAAATGCAATTCCTCACTTTCCCACACCCTACAGACCCTCAGCCGTCCTAGAAACAGTAACTAAAAGGTTTCAATGTGCAGATTTGCTTCTTGCTTCATTTTCTCCTTTAAGGCAACAGTGTGAGAGAAAAGATAGGCAATTACTGGGTTTCAGCAGTTGCCTTCCTAAATTGCTTCCTTGTTTGTTCACTTGCTCCATTCAGGAAGGACATGTAGAATGAGAAAAAGAAGAGGGAGAAACAAAACAACCCTGAGAGACCAGAGTTTCCCCTTGCCTTGCGGCATTCCCGCAGCCGCAGGAAATTAAAACAAGGCAAGAGGAAGAACAAAGCCAGATGTCAAGTTACTTACACAAAACAACTGCCCACAGGCTGGCAGTGCTGGAGACTAGGGGAAGAGACCATAAGGATTATGATCCTTCTTCTCCATAGTGAACAGCTTTACCTGCAAAAACCAACTTCATCCTACTCAAGCAGAGGAGATGCAGCCAAGGGGATACAGACACAGTCACCTTCCTAAGAGGAGGAGGATAGATTTCCTACATGCCGGGACACTTATTTGCTCTCCAAGGCTCACCCCTGTCTATATGCTTCTTTCTATACTACAGAGGCTGAACTTGCTTCAGAGACAAAGCACTAATATTTATGATTGCTCTTGGACCGCACCCTTCCCATCGTTCGTATGCAGCTGCCTCATCTTCCTCCCCTTCCATGCACACAGCAAAACCCCACTGACTTCAGTGGAACAGAAATCCTTCCCCTGGGGCTGTCACCAGATGTCCTATCAATAGTATAACCCGAAGGCATCTCAGTCACACGGTGGAGTTTTGAATATGCATGCAGGCTCCTTGATGGGGGCAGAAAGCTTGTATTCTTCTCCACCAGAAGAACTGGCTTCTGCTTTCAATAGGTCTCTGTTAAACCGCCTTTGCTGTTAAACCCACCCTGCCGTACGAATTCATCCAGCAATGCTATAACACAAGTGCCAGAAATCCTGAACGTGGCACAATAAACATAAATTTCAGCCAGAAAACAGGCTTGACTGCTAGGTCAAGCACAGCGCTGTGCTTATAAGGACCCCAAGTGACCTTCTGGTCCTCCAACACAATTATGTGCTTGTGCCACCACTGCTTCCCAAGAACATCCATCATTGCTTTGGATTTTATAGGACTCCAAAACTGAAGTTTCCTTTGCATCACACACACTCAAACATACATACACACACATACACACTTTATTGCAGTGTTAGCTTGAGAAAGTATGTACAGTTTTGAAAATTAAATGCTTTTATGTGACCCATTTTAACCTTGGCCTATTCTCAGCTGTCATTAGTGGTTTTCTTTAATTTAAATAGTTATCACATGTTTAAAGCAACTCATTGCTCTCCACAGCAGCTACAGACTGAATTCTCCCACCAGCTGTCCGCCAAGTCTAGTTTTTCAATTCAATACAAATGGCAATAAAAAAAGTTTTCCTGGAAAAATTTGAAAAATACATTAATATGTAAGGCCCCAATTCAGCCAAGTGCTTTAGTATTTTCAAATATACACTGCAGACCAGTTTAACACAGAGTAGTTTCTACGGATTACAAGATCTTTTAAGCTCATGTTAATAAAACTTGCTGAACCCAAGAGTTTAAAAGAAAATCCATCAAATGCCAGCGCACGTTCAGGATGGCACCATCAAAACAACATTCTCCTGGCAGCAGATACCCTTAATGCTCTTTCCTGTTATTCTCTTTTCATCCTACAAGTGTAAATGAGAGGCTATGAAGGGTCACGTACCCAGAAAGGTCATGATGGGAGGCAGGAATCCTTCTAAAAAGATGAAATCTGTAGGCACCTCTGTTCCCTCCACTTCATGTCAGGTCACCTGTTCATTATGATGTGGCATCATTTAAGCTGATATGGTAAGGCCCCAAAGTTTACAGCAGCTTTAGATCAGTCTCCAGAGACTGGAGAACCTAAGTAACACATGGTGTGCATGAACAGCAACGCCACTGTCACCAACAGCGGTGAAAAGGCTCCATAAATCCCAGCTGGCATCTCCCCACTCTCTTTGCTCTCCCTCACAGCTACATGCGTGTACATTTTGCACAGTTTGGTAAGAGATGCAGAATGTTTAGCAAGCCAGGCTTAACTCTGCACATTTTGGCATGAAGTGCAAAGGCATACAAAAGGTGACAGTGCCTCCTGGTCTCCCCAGGGTTGCCCAGACAATAACCTGTCCCAAAGCAAGGGGCTGCTGCCTATTCCTCCCCATCACCTGCCAGACCTGCAAGCTTGAAATTCCCTGCTGAGAACCAGATCCTGCCCTTCACCTCCCTCCAGCCCCATCTGCCTGCTGTGCTGGGCTCTGGAATGGCTCTTCAAAAGCAAAGAGCCAAGAAATGCACCCGTGACAGATTTCTCATTAGGATATGGAGGACCGTGACTAAACAGCGACCCTGATTAGGGAGCGCAGTGTCCCTCTTGCTCCGGGCAGCATGCAGAAACAGCCAGGGTTCCCAAGCAGAGTCACAGCTCCCCGGCAGAGCCAGCAAAGGCTGAGAGCTCGGTGGGTGCTGGAGGTTCAACCGTGGCAATGCAGAGCAAACCATTTAGTGTCTTTTAGTGTCTTCTAGTGTCTTCTCATGATAACTCTTGGGGTGGGATTCAGAGGCTGAGCAGCTCCATCACATTCCTTTTACAGGATCAGGATAGGGATAGTGGGGATCACTGAGGACAGCCTGAAAAAAATCACCTCTGCAAGCTCTGAAAGAAGCAGCCTGCAGCCTCCCCAGTGAAGGAGAGGACAGGGAACGTGAACAGGGATCTTTTGTGCACAGTAAGCAACACCAAAATAAGATAAGAATGGTGAAAAGATTTCTCTGATGCAGGACTGAACAAGAACCCTGGATCTCAGCACTGGCAAGGCTCAGACAGAGACAGACTCGCTGGTCAGGCTCATTGCTGCTCCACAAGCGTCCTCTGCATCAGCTTGGGGCCAAGACCACAGCGTGCTGTGATTCCTTGTGTTCTTCCTCTGTCATCCCAAGGGGTACCAGGTAGAACGGAGAAGGCAGAACATGTCCAGCAACTACAGTGAGACCCAACCTAGGCTCAGAGCTGTGCTGCAAACAGCTGGCGCTGGGAGGAAAGAAGATAACCAGCCAGAGCAAGGCAAGCCTGCTGTGGAAGGAGAGGACTGGAAAGCAGGTCCTGCTACTCTGATGCACTGCACAGACGTGCATGCGGGTCACAGCGAGCACAAGACAGGCTCCAACACACTGCTCACCCTAGGGCCAGAGGGATCCTTAGGAGGGGCTGTTCTCCTCCCAGAAACATGTTCTGATGGAAGGGACTACTGCAGAAGTGCTGCAGAGTGAGAGGTTTTCACGTAGGCAGGCAGGGAAAGAAGATGCTTGAGGGTAAAAGGGAAACAAAGATGACAGATACATACTCGACATTATTTTCAACTCCTTAGCTAGAGTTTAGCTTGCAAAGCCATCCCAAACCACAAAACACCTCCCAGCCCTGTTACACTGATTACCTCAGTAAAAATTACCTACTGCAGGTGAGAAGGTGAAGAGCATTACAGCACACTGTCCTCAGCAACACGCCAAAGCTCCAGGCTCTGTGGCTTCAGGAACGGAGCACGCAGCTCCCTCCCTGCTGACATGTTAAACCCAGCTGGAGCCAAGCCGTGTGTGCCAAGGCTTTTAGCCCAAAGCCCAGGGGTGACTGCAGTATGGTGAAACACAGCACCCTCCCCCTCTCCCAGCAGCCTGATCGGTGCAGGAGGCCATGAGCTTGGAAAGACTGCCAGCCAGCAACACTACACCCCAGGCAGAAAATGCAGTCTATGCAAGGAATTCAGCCTTCTGAAATGGGCTTGCTGCTCTCTCCCACAGCGCTTTGCCCCCAGACTCTCAGGGTGCTCGTCTCCTTTGTATCTTTTACAATTATTAGTAGGTATTTCTAAGATGGGGGCAAATTCAGCCCCCACTGAGATCACATACACCACCCAGATGACGTGTCTCTGAACGGCTCACCTCTGATCAGGCCTGGGGAGTAGAAGGGAAACACACACAGAAAGTCATGGAAGCAATTTGCCATGGCCCCACAGCACAGCAGAGGCAGAGCCAGAACAGCTCTTGGTCTGCAGGGCCATATGGCAGCACAGGTCCTGTGCTGCCCAGCTAATCCGTACAGGGCTTGCTCCTGTCTCTTCACAGATGCCAGTTCCCCACCTACTCAAAACAGCGTCTGAAAGTCACATCTGTGGATGGTCCAGGGCCTGTGCATTCATCTGCTGGAGGTTTTCCTGCCCAGCCTGGCTCTGCATACAGTCACTGGCCTTCACTCACCTGTGCACCTAATCCACCAAATAAATAGCATAAAATCCATAAAATAAATCTTTAAAATAAGAGTAAATCCCAGTCTGCCTTTACTCAAATCCCAGACACGCTGTGCGTCACAGAGAAGATACACTCTCCTTGTGGAGAGCGGATCATGAAAGCCCGTGTGCATTGACTCCTGCTGTGGCCTGTACCTCCAGGTACAGTAACATCCCAAACCTCTCCTGCACTCACTGCCAGCAGCCACGCAACGCAGGCCCATTCCCTCCAGGCACAGCAAATGTCTTCATCTGACAGTCACAATTACTGTAATTTTCTAGAACCTCCCTCGCACAAAATGTTTAAGCTAAATTAACAGCTTTAACAAATTTTCACAAATGTAGTTATTAACAGGTAGATAGCTACACCTTCCCACAACTAAACTAACGCCCCTGGTATTCCACGTGGGAGCACGCAGGGCTCGGAGAAACCTGCAAATCTAATTCATCAGCCTGAGCAGCTGTTAACAGGCACAGTCACACCAAGAGCCATCACAGACTCACTCCTCCTCATTTGCCACGGTCACCACTGCCACAAGGTGTGGATGGCCGACCATGGATGGATCCCCAGCCCAGGAAAGGAAACACACTGTGGGTCAGAAGCACAAGCTGATGGCAGGGATAACATATCCCACCTGTTGAACAGGTTTTCTTCTATTGCCCCATACTGATCAGCAGTGCCCAGGGCAATCAGGACGAAGAATAACTCCATCTACACATAAACAGCTTTGTATAGACTACTGTATTCAGTGGCAGGGGGAAAAAAACCAGGCCTTTACAATCCTCATTTGCACCAGCTGAATGCTAATGTAGCAAGTGCTTCTGCCAAACCCACAAAACAAATCGAAGGGAGAGATGCATTTCATTAATCAATTCCCTCGCTGCTCTCCATTCAGAAATGAGTATGTCATGTCAGGTGCATGCATGTGCCACAGAAGCAGCACTTTCCCTGTGCAGATGGTAATAAAAGGAGACATATGAGTATGCACAAGGAGAGAGTTCACCTGAAATTCCCTGTTTCTGGGAGAAACCCAGAACGGGATGGAGAGACATGTCACCTATGCACGCTTCTCTAGAAAAATCCAGGGGGAGGGAAGGGCAATTTAAGTCAGTCTCCTGGTTTTGAGATGCCTCCGCTGTTCTCACTCGTGAGACACCAAACAATAAATCCAGGTCCGTAACAGATGCACAAACCATTGCCACTGGGCAAGAGGCATGGTGCAAACCTCAACGCAAGTCACCTCTAGAAGGGAATATATCCTAATTCAGGGTGGCTGGGATTGGGGTGGGAACAGCGAAATAAATCCTCCCAGATTAATGACACCTTTCATACTCCAGGTCTCCCACCTCCCCAGACAATATCTGCATGCAGGGTCCCTGACTCCATCTTCCCAGCCCTCAGGGGTCCCTTTGCTTAATGAAATACTGGAACCAGGTATTTATCTGGCACTACAAATCACTGAATGGAGGAAACAGGAGGGATGGGTGACCAGCAATCTGTGGGTGCTGCATGCTAAACGTTTTCTGAGCAGAAAAGGAGGACACGTTGCAAAGGTCAAAGATTTTCCCCCGATCTGGCAAAAGCTTCACCTGCCATCAGGAGTGCTGGTTTCTACAGCACAGTGCTCACAGACTAACACACACGCTTGGCCAAACCTGGACCACCCTGCCTGGGGTACCAGAGGCTAAATACATCACAGAATAAAGTGGGTGTTAGGACATCTGCTCTGCATCTTCACCTACCACAGCTCTGAGCAAGTGCAAAAGCACCTCGGCCCTGATGGTGTGCTGCGCAGCTGCATTCATCAACATTTGTTGTAAGGGACAACAAAAAAATGGTTTTACAAATATGTTAATAGTAAAAAGAAACCCAAGGAGAATATCTATCCTTTAATGGATACAGAAGGGAATGTTGCCACGAGAGATGAGGAAAAGGCTGAGGTACTTAATGCCTTCTTTGCCTCAGTCTGTAATAGGGAGACCAGTTATCCTCAGGGTACTCCGCCGCCTGAGCTGGAAGGCGAGGATGAAGCGCAGAATATACCCCCTTAATCCAGAAGGAAATAGTTAGTGACCTACTACACCATCTGGACACTCACAAATCTATGGGACCAGACGGGATCCATCCAAGAGTACTGAGGGAACTGGCGGAGGTGCTTGCCAAGCCGCCCTCCATCATCTATCGGCAATCCTGGTCAACGGGGGAGGTCCCAGATGACTGGAGGCTTGCCAATGTGACACCCATTTACAAGAAGGGTTGGAGGGAGGATCCGGGGAACTGCAGGCCTGTCGGCCTGACCTCGGTACCAGGGAAGATTATGGAACAATTCGTCTTGAGAGCGCTCACATGGCATGTCCAGGACAAACAGGGGATCAGGCCCAGTCAACACGGGTTTACGAAAGGCAGGTCCTGCTTGACCAGCCTGATCTCCTCCTATGACCAGGTGTCCCACCTAGTGCATGAGGGAAAGGCTGTGGATGTTATCTTCCTTGACTTCAGCAAGGCCTTTGACTACTCCTTGAGAAGCTGGCGTCTCGTGGCTTAGACAAGTG
Source organism: Harpia harpyja (assembly GCF_026419915.1). Lineage (NCBI taxonomy): Eukaryota > Metazoa > Chordata > Aves > Accipitriformes > Accipitridae > Harpia > Harpia harpyja. The sequence continues at coordinate 18,513,880 of NC_068953.1, read as the reverse complement.
TACTCTTCGCTGGGTGAAAAACGGGCTGGATGGACGAGCCCAGAGGGTTGTGGTGAATGGAGTTAAATCCAGTTGGTGGCGGGTCACAAGTGGTGTTCCCCAGGACTCAGTGTTGGGGCTGATTCTGTTTAATATCTTTATCAATGATCTGGACGAGGGGATTGAGTGCACCCTCAGCAAGTTTGCAGATGACACCAAATTGGGAGGCAGGGTTGATCTGCTTGAGGGTAGGAAGGCTCTACAGAGAGATCTGGACAGGCTAGATTGATGGGCCGAAGCCAATTGTATGAGGTTCAACAAGGCCAAGTGCCTGGTCCTGCACTTCGGTCATGGTGACCCCATGCAGTGCTACGGGCTTGGGGAAGAGTGGCTGGAAAGCTGCCTGGCAGAGAAAGACCTGGGGGTGCTGGTTGACAGCCAGCTGAATATGAGCCAGCAGTGTGCCCAGATTGCCAAGGCGGCCAACGGCATCCTGGCCTGTATCAGAAATAGTGTGGCCAGCAGGACTAGGGAAGGGATCGTCCCCCTGTACTTGGCACTGGTGAGGCCACACCTGGAATACTGTGTTCAGTTTCGGGCCCTTCACTATAGGAAAGACATTGAGGTGTTGGAGCGTGTCCAGAGAAGGGCAATGAAGGTGGTGAAGGGTCTAGAGAACAAGTTTTATGAGGAGAGGCTGAGGGAACTGGGGTTTAGCCTGGAGAAAAGGAGGCTGAGGGGAGACCTTATCATTCTCTACAACTACGTGAAAGGAGGTTGTAGCGAGGTGGGTGTCGGTCTCTTCTCCCAAGTAACAAGCAACAGGACAAGAGGAAATGGCCTCAAGTTGTGCCAGGGGAGGTTTAGACTGGATATCAGGAAAAATTTCTTCACTGAAAGGGTTGTCAAGCATTGGAACTGGCTGCCCAGGGAAGTGGTTGAGTCACCATCCCTGGAGGTATTCAAAAAGCGCGTAGACAAGGCACTCTAGAACATGGTTTAGTCGCATGGAAGATGGTTGGACTCAATGATCTTGAAGGTCTTTTCCAACCTAAATGATTCTATGATTCTATTTACATAAGTCACTGGAGAGAAATGTTACTGTATTTGCATTATTTTCTAACCTCACCTGTTTGGTAGGTCAAGGAATCATTTATTGGCACTCACACACTTAAAATAGCTCCAGGAGCCATTCCTGAATACAAAGGAATATTATTCTTGAACACTGTGCAAAGAGTCAGTGGTTCAGATCTTGGAGCATCATTCTTGGAGATCGAAAGGAAAAACAGCCTGAAGAGCCCTTTCTTTCATCTCTTCCATTATAAAGAGATATTCACCTCACAAGACAGTCCTGACACCAAGTGGAGCCGCAGATTCTTTGTCATGTAGACAGCCGTCTGTCCGAGCCTCCATACTGCTCTTCATTGTCTGGAGTTTCCCCTGGAGTTCAGAGACTTCCACCATGCTGAGATGGGGTAAATTCTGCCTGTTGGAAACATTTGAGCAAACCCAGCAGCACCTACTGCATTCACCAGCTACTGAGGGAGCTATAGCTGCTTGGCTCTGCCCTGGTCTCAACATTCCTTGCTCAGCATCAAACTCCCCAAGTCCCCTCCGTGCTCCTCCCCTAACTGTGCTGACTGTTTACCAGGGAACCCAGAAGAGACCAACGGTGACCTGGAGGCAGCTGAGCTGATGTGCACAGCCAAATCCAGTGCATAAGACCTAGAGCACATTCCCAGCGCTACCATCCTCTCTGCTCAGGGCTGTGACCTCCTCCCTGCAGCTCCCCAGTTGCACTTGCTCTCAGTTCCTTACAGAAAAGCTTTTCCAAGTCCTTACGAGACCAGACCACCCTGTCACAGCAGGACAGGCTGGAAAGTATTTGATCAGCTCCTCATTTGCATTGCACCCAGCTCTTCAGGCCCAGCACCAAGAACTGGGACTGCAGGAGGGGAACTTTCAGATTAGCAAAAAGATTTCAGAAAAGGTTACCCTGCTCTGCCTGCCCATTTCAGTTCAAACTCCCCCTTTTGCAGTTCTGATATTGCCAACACCACTCAAATGCGCCATTAGAAAGTCAAGGACAAGAACAGCCCAGTAACCTGCATCAGAGGGAAGAGGGGAGGAGAGGCAGCCATGGGGCCAGGAGCTCTGGGTCCTGCCTAGCCATGGGGGCCTGGCAAGATTTGTCAGACACGGAAAGAGATGATAGTAGAAGGCTTCCTGGGAGCACAAGTCCAATGCCACAGTCTAGTTTGGTCTCTGTGGGAGGGGAGGATCTCATTGTAGGCATTTCAGACCATGCTGATGCGCAAAGATTTCCTCATCCAGAAGCCCCGAGCACACTGTTCTCCCACTGCATAATGCAGTTGAAAAGCAGGGTGCTGGACACATCCTTCTGTGCTAGGACATGCTCACTGGCACCAAAGCATTGTAAAACTGTTTTGGCTTACCTGTTTTCCTTCCCCACCGAAAATCAGCAGCACTGTGCTTTAAGAGAGCATGTTTGGGAACTGAAATTCAGTGCATCTGTTCCTACTAGGACCCTGGTACCTCCCTCGGCTCCACCAGGCACACAGAGAGCCTCAACACTCCTGCTCACTAAAGTCACCAGCCTGGGCTCTCATCAGATAAGTCGCTTTGCCGAAGATTAAGCTCCTGCTCTTCCGCTACTCACCATGCTAAAGGCAGAGCTAAGCTTTCACAAACAAAAGCCATCAGAAGGGGAGACATCCAACGTCCTATCCATCATGGCCTCACAGCACAGAAGATGAAAGATCCCAAGGCCTCCCTTGGTGCATCAGTTCCCAGCTATGTTCACAGTCTTTGTCATTTTCGTAAGGCTGTATTCAGACACAGTAAAGCTGTCAGTGTCACCAGACGTTCCAAACAGGGAGTGTACTAGGTGCTCCTAGAAGCCTGTTAAGATCTAAGCAAGCCACTAAGAGCAGGACCAAAGGGAAACTTGGACCACCCAAGTACAGCCTGGCTTGTTTCCAGTGCTTTTTGCCCCTCAGGTGACCACCCACGTCCACCTGACTGTCTCTTGGCAATTAACTCAGTGTATCCACACTCTTCACTCAGGGCAGATCCTGATCTGGACAGAATTGCAGGCCACCCACTGCCATCTCTGAGGTGTGGATGGGATAAAGAGCTCAGCACAGCCAAGCTGGGAGCACATAGCACACCAATGCAAGTGGCCCTGTCCCAAACACAGCCAGTCCTTCCAGCTGTCCCCACGCAAGTAATGCAGGTACATTCCTGCACACACCATCCAGAGGTGACTCATGCAGAGGAAAGGCAATGGATGTTTCTGCCCAACCACTTCCTCATCACCCAGCCCCTTAGCTTCAGTCAGCGCTCACAGATTCAGGGCAGTGCTCCTTATCTATGTCACTGGGGCAACAAGCCCATAATAGTCTTGGCCAGGAGAGCCAGAGCTGTCATAGCCAGACCCCCACAGCCACCTCCCCAGGCAGAGGGTGCTGCACTTAGGGCTCTGAAGTGTCAAGTTCTCTGCAAAAACAAGCACTGTCTTTTGGAGAGTGAGGAGGGTCCTGTTTTTAATTCATGGCTGATGGCACTTACCTGGGAGAGTTACACAGGATGTTAACAGTGGGATAACAGAAAGACACCACTGCTTATTTGTGAACTACCCCAAATCCCACCTACACATCATTAATAGAATTTCACTTCATAGACACTTCATCTCAAACACTCTGGGAGGCAGATGGTCTGTATAAACACCAGGAAGGGAAAAAAAGAAAATCAACAAAACAAAAAACCCCAACACTTACTTGAAAATCTGACTGCAGCCGTTTGACTGGTGACAGCCCCTAAGGAGCTGTGAGACACGCAGGAGTAATTACCCTCAGCACCAGCCCTCTCAGGATATTTACTGTCCTTTGCCACAGCCTGGGATGAGATGAAGAGTGATCCATTTGGAAGCACATGGAGATGTTCCTGCTCCACTAATGGAAACCCATTCTTCTTCCACGTGATATTGATCACCTGCTCAACAGGGGCCAGGTTACAGTCCAAAACCACGACTTGGTTTGGCTCCAGTATCACCTTTGCAGGACCAGCACTACAGCTCAGCTCCAGAGAATCCCCTTCCAACAGCCTCCCTGCAAAGAAAAGACAGCATTGCAGCGGGGGTTGCTTTCCTTGGTTTAATCACATCCCAGCTTTACACAGCGAAGGAAGCACAGTTCTCCATGAGTGTGGTGAAATTCACTGAAACAGGTGAAATTCAGCCCTGTTAGGTGACCAGCACCTCCCACAACACTTGTGCACTGCATTCTCCATCACGCATCCCTAGGGCTGCACAACCTGTACCATTTCTGCCACCCCACACTGTACCCAGCAGCCACCCCTTCTGTCCACACTTACTTTTTCCATGCTGGATTCAAGCAGAGAAGAACAACTGGAAGAAGGTGAAGTGACAACAAGCACAGAAGATGCAGCAAGGGCCGCAACCTGCCATGGCTGCCCATGACAAGTGAGGGGTCCCCCTCACCTGCCTGCATACCAGAGCCTGCTCCAAGGCTGATCAACCTCCACAAGACAACTAAGTGCAAGCAAAGGTATTCAAGCCCAGCTTGGCATCCCGATGCCAATGATCACAACTTGGTTGGAACAGTTCCCCCTGAGGGGGAACTGGCAGTAAGAGCTCAAGCCCAGCTGGGAATCCTGAAAGACAGCATCTCCCACTGATGTTCATGTACTGGGAAACTCATTTCAAAGGAAAGACAACAAAAGAATGGCTAAAAATGCCACCTGCTGTCTCTGAGCGTTTTATCCCATATAGGTGAATCCAGAATGGGAACGGACGGATGGATTTTCCCCACTAGAAAAGGATATTCCAGCTGCAAGTGGCCAGTACCCAGAACATGCCCTTAGGCAATCTGTCTGCTGCAGCCAGACACCAGAGCAGTGACCAGCAGCAAGCTAAGCTGAAGAGGTCTTGGTCTGGCTGATTTCCAACCCATGTAGTTGTAGGAGAGCTCCACCTCTGAAACAAGGCTCAGCATTTCCTAAAAGAATATTGTCATTAATAAAATGCATTTGCTGTTAGAGTTCTCCAGAGACACTAAGTCAATGTTAGCTGGCAGCACTGCTTCCACACACCAGCAATTTCAATCTCTGCTGTGCTCGAACCACCACCATCCACTCTTTTTATGGCTCCACTCCAAATTATTTTGTCACTGCTCCAATCAGAAATGTTTCCTGCCTCTATAACAAGTTTATCAACACTGGATATGAACCACATGGCTCCCTGCCCATCTCCTATCGCAGAAGGCTACAGATTAATTTTATAGGAATTCAAACACCCTATTAAACCCGCTACTACCTACTGCTGATAAAAGGGCTACATTTTAAAAGAGTGGGTGTTAAGCATGCAATTAGGGGCAATGACACGCAAAATTACACATGCAGGGAGATGGAATTATTTCAAGGCGTGTGCCGGAAACTGCAGGTGCCCCTGAAAGGAAGGGCCTAATCCTGCCCACACGCGGGGCTGATTCAGTGCCACCCAAGCCCGTGGGGATGGGAACTTGTCAGGTTTGCCGTCATTGCTGGTTTGCAGAATGACCACCAAGAACCTGATGTTGGCCAGCTATGTCCCTTCAGTGATGAGGAGGCTACACAAGAATCTTACCCATCTGCTGCATGTTGATTGCCATCGTTACAGGACAGAACAGACCCTGCCCCAAGCACCATCATCTTCACTAGGACATCCAGGGGACAATCTCCCAGCCCCCAAAGCCAAACCCCGGCAGGATGCAGAGATGCCCATTTCACACCATGCTATGCAGCCAGCACAAAAGCCAGGCACTGTACCCCATGACAAAGGGGCAGCTACCACCAACACGGAGCTGCCTGCCAGTCCCTGGATTTAGGGTCTTCCCACACAGATGCTTCCACTGTGCTGCTAACTCACACTCTGCAGGAAGAAGGCACAGCAAGAAGCAGCAGACATCATCGTGCTCCGAACGTGCACACATCGCAATGTAATTCCTGGATTTGTCAGCCAGCACAGCCCTGGCAGGTTCCTTGCTGCCCAGCCCCCTTCAGGCCAAGGAGCAAGCTGAGGAATGCCACTATACAGGGACTTTCAGCAAATGCCCTCCTGTAAGGGCAATTCTGCCTGTTCGTGTCTCCTAGGGAAGATTAGTCATTTGAGCAAGCTACAAAACTCACTCACTGGCTCCACAGGAGGCTAGAAGTAGGGGAACATGAAGCTGAAAGGCTGCCCCAAACGCTCCAGAAAGACACTGTCACTGGAAGACTTCTATCCAAGACAGCCGGTACAAAAAAAACTGTATGAAATAGGGAGAAGTTAAGCACAGATCAAATTACCACCAAATACATGTGCAGGTGACATGGCCAAACACAGAAGGTTAACAGTTTGAGGCTGGGGAAAACTCAGCTGAGCTAAGGACAGGAGGCACACTCAGAGCCACATCACTGTCATGAGAACACCCATCCATGGAGGAGCAGCAACCCAGACACTTGTCTAAAGGGATCTCCCTGAAGTAGCTGCTCCTGGCAGCACGTCACACGGGGCTTAGTCAGCCTGTGTGTATACACCACCTCCAGGGAGGTAGGGCTGCTAAGGCAAAGGCTGAGGCATGTGATGCAGAGCTTATTTCAAAAGATGTTGAAACTTTGTTGGCTAAAGTCTTAATCCTTTGCCTTTCCTTAAATTTGTTGTCTTTAGAAGCCCAAGTAGAGACTGAGGAGACAAGGAATTAACTTAGGTCACAAGTCAGACCCGTTAGCCAATGGCTCCAGCTTTCTCTCTGCATCTTCCCCCTCAACTCCTCCTTTACACATCACTGCCAGCAGCGACACATCAACGCATCTCGGACAGCTCTTGTGCAGCACCAGCATTATGGGCACCAATGTTGGCTGTGCCTACTCTTACCCTCCTCCAACACCAACTCTCCTGTAATGCAGCAGGGCTGGGTGGGCACAGCCACGTGGAATCAGCTGGCTCTGCATGCTGGGCATCCCACCTGCACCCTGCCACCACACACACGGGATGTCCTCCTGCCTTCATTTTCTCCATGGGCTCCTGCTCCATGCCAGGCACTCCTGTACATCACTTGGGGAAACTGCCCGTATATCTGTCCTATTTTCAATTTTCTTCAGACAACAATTAAAATGGCATTTTGCTGAAAATACTCCTCCTCTTCAAAAGGTGAAGCGCGAGGGGACAGCTGGCTGGCTCCGGCAGACAGGAATAGAGCAGAGATCTGCAGTGCAGATTCCCACGCCAGCACAGGTCGGTAAGAAGCAATTATCAGCCTCTCAAACTTCAGTCCCTTAAAAATCAACTCAACCTGTTTGCAGTGGAGTAAGAACAGACAGTTCCATACTTTGCATCACAGCAGAAGCAGCATTTGTTTTTTAAAAACATGTGATGATGTTTCTATATCCCTAACTATCACCCAGCTCTTTTCCCCAAAGTCAAAACCTACCTGGATCCAAGCTTCTGGCTGGTATGTTAGAGAAAAAAAAGCCAGTTACAAAACTCAGCGCTGGACTGCAGAGCTCACCCACACCAAACCCAACAGCCTGGTTCAGGTCTCTCTCTGCTATACCAAGAGAAGAGAAACAACCATTGAAGGTAAATGCATTTGAAGCCTGGACCTCACAGGCAACTGTTCTGCCACAGCCCAGGAGCACACTCACCAAGGAACATACTAACACCAGGAGCAAAGGATCCTCCAGTAGCAGCCAGAGTGGTCTGTTTCTATCATCAATATTTGCTGCACTTGCTGAGCTGGTGATGACAATGCCATCTCACTGACTATTGACAGGAGGAGGTTGCCTTCTTTCATGCCTTCACACCAATAAACACAATTGCACAACATCTTTAACGAGCAATAGTCACTCCTTTCCCAGAAACCTGTTCCAACCACATAATCCACGCAGTAACAGCAGAAACCATTTACAAGCAACCAACCTCCATGGTATCGGTATGTTTCTACTTGCAAGCGTCTACTGCATTGCCTAGCAATGCAGGCTCCACACGATGGTGAGAGCTCTTGACCACACTCAAACCACTGCCCTTTGCTCCAGGAGCACCAAAAATGTTTCTAGACCAAGAAGCCACATAAAAACCCAAATGTACTCAGAACCCTCAGGGTTCAAACTGAGCACCTGGCAGAAGACCATGACAAGGTCAAACACATGTGACCACCCATCACTGTCTGTCACTTAACAGAGCCTGGGAAGGCTTCTAGCTGGGCAAATGAAGCCCCCAACTGACATCAGGCTGCTCTGACCTGCCCCAAATCACCCAGCCCTCCTTCCTGCCCTTTTGGCCCCAAAATACTGCAGGTTTTTGGGGACAGGCCATTTGCACACACTGAGGTTGGAGCAGCAGGACCCAGGACCCAGACTTGGCATTGGAAAAAGCCCCACTACGAGTCTTGTCCTAAGATGTTCAAAGAACTGTATAAACACTCCCTGATTAAGGAAAAAATACCTTCCAGGCTCTGGAAACATAGGAGGTTCAAAACACTGCACTAAATTAGCAAGCCTGACAATGAGATAAAAGGCCCTTCAAGGGAAAGGATCAGAAGACAGTAAAATTACTCCAAGTGAGATCAAAGACAAATGAAATCAGGAATGTTAAGTGCTTACAGAAGCTGCTGACTATTTCCAACCTCCATTCTTCTTCATATAGTGAAAGAAATGGATACAACCCTGCTTAAATATACAGCCACACACTCACACAGCCTCCTGCTCGCCTTCACCCTCTTACCTGCTGGAGGTAATGCCGTAACGAATGTAGTGAAGACTACCCAGAACAGCCACCTGCTTCATACAGCAAATACAACTACTCCAATGGACATCAATAATAACACAGAGGTGGGCTTCCAAGTCAGAAGCCAGAAGGTCTTTCCACGCATCAGTTCAAGGCAGGTGTTTCGGCTACAGATCTGTGCTTTGGAGCTGGAGAGCTTTTTGCCTTTGGCTCCTCCTGGATGTAGTTTCATGCATCAAAGCCTGGCAGAACTGGAAGTTTTCAGCTCATGGATCTCTAAATTGAGGCCAGGGAACCCTGTACAGCGCTGCCCTACGGTGGGCAACATCACATATACATTCAAAGCAGGGTTTTACATCACAGCACACAAACCCCCCGGTCTACTGACCACCCAGAAATGACCCAACACAACTGAGAACATCTCAAAATACCTCTCTAGGGGAAAAGGGGCCAAAAGCAGAGTCGTGAGTTGTGAGGAGAGAAGAACAGTGCAGTCTGTGCCCAGCCAGTTGGAGGTAACCAGCAGAGTTCATACTAAATTCCACTAAGCCCAGCAAACTGCTGAGCTATTCCAAGGCAGACAGTAGCAGCATTGAGATTATAAATGTATGTCCAAATACACACTTACATGTAGATATATACCACATGCATGTGCGTTCATGTACACAGAGTTCTGGGGGAATGCAGATGTATTCAAATGTAGAGCATGCCCCGAAAGGGAGGGTCTTTGATGCAGCAAGTTAAAAGCATTTTGTTCCCATGAAAATTATATTTTCTGACCCAGGCTCTGCAGGGTTTTTGTTACTCTCTCCCATGTTGCTATCCCCTACACTACATTACATACAAAAACAGCCCAGGAGAAAAATGTGTTTTTTCTCCCATCTATTTCCTCACTTCCAGCAGCCAGCCATCCACCTCCAGTGTCCAGGCCCAGTGAGGTAAATTAAAAAGTCTCCTGTTGAGTGGCATAAACACAGGGCGTTTCAGATGAACAAAGATTGTAAAATCTTCAAGGCACAAAACTGTCCTTTGCCCTCCATGGGAGCACAGCCCCTGCCAGCAGCAGGCTTGATTCCAGATCCAAAGCAGGCATCTGAAAATCCACGTTAAACCAGCCAACATCTCCCTTCCGAAACCATGCATCAGAAGGTACAGCCAAAACCCACTCCTATCATCTCCTCTCCCTGACATCAAACGGAGGCAGGAATAGCCCAACTTACCACTGAGCAAAAAGGGAAAAAGAATAAATTCTCTTGGGTTTGTAACTTCAAAACCATAAATAACCAGGTGAAGTGTGAGCTAGCAATAGAGTGAGGTTTGACAGATTCCTGACAATGCAATTACTTGATCAGAGGCAAGACGCTCAGAGCAGTATTTTCACATCCAAGACACACAATACTCCAAGCCCACAGATCTGTTGGGAGCTTGCACTGCATGGCTGAGAACAGCACAAAACCTCACTTGTCTCCTTGTACATAGGGTTATTTCCCTTCCCTGGGATTTAACCACTTAAATCAAGGAGGAAAGACCTAGACAAGGGAGATGGTTGTTCTGGTGAAATTTTGGCTATCAGCAGTAAACATGTCCTTGAGCTCTGTTACACAGCACGAGTAAATAAAAGGTTACTGTTCAACAGGAGACAAATGGCTTTGTTCACAGGAGGAGGAGTTGTGTTTTAGTAATTACTTTCGAAACAAAACATACAGGCATAAACCAAAAGGGATGCCTTTCTGTGCACTGGTGTATCTATGCTGCTTTTTTTTTGTACAGCACCTAGCACAGCTGCAATCATCAGCTGATCCACGATCCCTGAGTAAGGTCCGTGAGTAAGCTTACTGCCAGCACCCAAATGGCACATCACCATGAGGACACACAGCGCTGTCATGCTGGTTCAGACAGCCAGCGTATGCCCCAGCTGCAAATGCAGCACTGCCATAAACTTAGCAGATAAACCCATCCCAGTTATGCAGCACAGCTCATGCTCTTCACTGGCTGGTGTGAGGACAGCTCCAACAGCTTCCCATCACAGCCACAATCTTGTCACCAACCAACCCACCACCCAAAGGAGCTGTCCCAAGAGCAGACAGAAAGCTAGTATTTGGGGGAGAGGTACTATCTTCTCTTCAACAAACTGATCCAGCTGGGGGAATTCAAAGAGGTTTAGGCACGTGCAAGATCCCAAGGTATGATCATTCCTAAAAAAACCAGCCCATTCCTACAAACACACAGCCTGGCAATTACAAGGTATAGACCTTCACTTCAAGGCAGGGGAGGCCCATCTTTAGCGCAGCTGAGAGAGGCCCCAGGATCAACTCAAGAACAGGACCCAACCCCAAGCAGCTAAACCACTGACAGCTTCCAGTGTCTTCACGCAAAAACCCTCAGACACTTCCAGCACAAAACAAATAAAGTTGCGCCAAGCCAGACAGGACCCATTACAGCACAGGCCTTGGGAGATTAATACTTCACAGAGAGCAAAGTACAAGGGTTTCTAATCTGACACACTTCCAGAGCTGACATCACTTCTAGTTCTTGGCAGCCGGAGATTTTCCTGGGCAGCCGCTGTTGTGCTGCAGGTCCCACAGCCTGGAGCCTGGCCAACACATTTCCTATTCCACACACATCTGGCACTTTGGAACTGGCTTGTGCACCTTGCAGAGCTCCAGCCAAAGAAAACCTTCCCGAGAGCAAGGAAAGCGGCTCAGGCAAGGCGAGCAAAGCGCTCGGTCTTCGTGTGTGTCCTGCGGGATATCAGGCGGTAAGAGGAAAGGGCTCCTCTCTCCTCTGCACATCCCACAGGAGGTGGCAGGAATTCAAACTGCAGTTCAGCCTCTGCACTGTCGCCTGTCTTAATTTATGTATTTATTTTGGATGCTGAACTCGTGGAACTCAACAGCACAATTAATCTCATTTAATCGGGAGTGAACAGCACTGAAGAAAAGTGGAGTTACTACTTCCAAAGGGTTTTCCTACCTCTCAGCAAGCCAACTACTGTGCCATTGTTCTGCTCAATGTAACCTTCTGCTGATGCTCTTCAGATGCTCTTAGAGCTGTAGAAAATCTTTACATTCCCATTGTCTAATTCAAAGAGCGACTATACTTCAGTGTGTCCCCATTAAAGCAACACAAAGCCCTCTTTCTTCTTGGAAACTTTATGCGTCAACAATTAAAAGTCAATAGCTTGGTCTCAGCCTGTTTTTAGGGCAACTGCACTTGGCAAGTGGTGACCCAGAAAGAAATCTGGACGGAGGTCTCTGACGAAGTCTGCATTCTGGATGCTCAGCAACATTGGCACTGAAAGCAGAACCAGAGGAGCTCTGGGGTTGGAGCACCCGACTCCCATGGTCTCTACAGAACAGGAGGTTGAAAGACGAGCTGGGCACCTAAATGTCGTTGTGCATCAGGCCTTCAGCCTCCCCGTAACACAATAAAACAGAAAACATTCCTCCACTGAACCGTAACAAGGCCCGTGAAATGGAGGGGTCAAGATCCCTACATTCCCTGCCCAGTTACCAGATGTTACTGGAACTTTCCACCTTGTAATGGCAATGCAAACAAGCTAAGAATAAGAAAGTTACACCTTCAGCCTCCATTTAGCCTCTCTGGAACAGAGGGCTCCTAAAACTATCTCCAGTGCTGCTGGAAAGACCATTTTATTAACACTTGATATCCACGCACAGCAGAGCAGCTTCAGTACTGAGGAGCACTTGCCAGTGGGAAGCAGGCCTTATCCTAATTCTGCATATAAGCAAGCTAGATGGTTTATTTAATAATGCAGCATCTCCCACTGCTGCAGGAATATTTACCCAGCTGGCAGCAAGGGACTTTCAGATCATCCCCTGTCACTAAGCAGATCCCAGCCTTTCATGAGCAGCTGGGTGCCAGACCGGCACCACGTGCAGCAAGAGACTGCACTCAGAGACCATCACACCATCCCCGCGTTAAGGGGTAGGGTACAAGGCCAAGCCAGGAGTGATCCCCTCACACCCTGCACAGACCCAGCTGCAGGGGAGGAGTGTGCAGTGTCATGGTCACTCCCCAGCTTGGGCTGGGGAGCACAGTAGTGCCCCTCAGGTCCCGGTACACATCAGGACCCAGGATGAGCACTGGCAGGGCAAGCTCAGCTCCATCCACACACAGTCCAGTCCAGTGGAAATGCCCTGCAGCTGGCTGCTGAGCACAGGCTTGACCATCCCATACCCTAGGCCAGTTTCAACAGCTACAGACAGCTCTAGAACTGCTATTTAGACAGAAATACTTTGTAATATCCTCTCAGGATGACATCCATTGCTCTAAAGCTTTAAGGGGATCATGGTCCAAACACCCTTCTGAGCACAGTGTCACATGGGAGCAAACATACTTGAGCCCTATCAACTGCATCTGTCCAAGCAGGCGAGCTGTGCATCCCTGTAAAGGTCAAAAGGGAGCCCAGTTACTGCAACAAGATCAGTGGAGGGAGTATGCACAAAAATACCCTCTTCATCCAGCTTTACTTTACTTAATTATAAAGATCTTTGCATCTAACAAATCTTTACGAGGCTTTGTGTCTTCGGAACATTGATCCAACCCACTCACTTCATAGTGGTCCATTATTATATTTTCACATGTATACAAAGCCCCTCCATTGCAAAGTTAAATTAATCATAATTTATCAATTTGTTGTAGCATGTTCCAAATGCAACTCTCCCTGACAAATGATGCTGGGCAAGAACCTCTTGCCTTTGTTCTGTTCAAACCCCCAGTTAAAAGCAAGAGAGCAGAAAGGATGGCATGAAAGAAACACTATCTAAAACACATGCAATGCCACATCACTCTTTATAGGCCATACCTGAAAAGCTTGATATTATCTAAAGCTGTAATTAAGGTAAATAGGTTAATGACTAGACTCACTTAGATAAAAGCAAAGGCTGCCAAAGCCCTGGGTAAATGAATATCTTTGTGTATAAATATAACACACCAGGCATCAAGGAAATAAAACAGCCGAAAAGGTCCCCATCTAAGTATTTTTAAAGACACTTCTGATGCTCCTAACACTAAAGCCAACTGCAGCTGCTCATTTCATCCACCCAAGACCACTGGAGTCACCAACCCACGGCTCACATAACCCTGCAGACTCCAATCCAGTAAAGTATCAACTGATTCCTAGGAAGGACTAAATGCTCTCCTGCTTCTGTAGAAGCATCAGGTTTGCCCAAACATCTTATCTCTATCTACAGATGATGCCTAGCAGATAGGGATAAACACAAAAGCAGCTCTCGAGATTGAGTTCAGTTTCATTGAGAGGTCTGTTACTCCCATGTATCCCCTGCAAACAAATGGTCTAGAAAGATGAAACAAATCAATAGCAGTTATAATTTATTCATCGTGTTGAATTGTCAACAGCAATCATAACAATAAAGTGCTTGAGTCTTTCATGAAGGTTAAGCCTTTGTACTTTCTCCTCTCTGACCCCAGAAAGGCTTCTGAAACAGCAGCTGAAGTCTAGAGGAGGCTAAAATCTAGACTTGTTAATCTAGGCCTTTTTCAGGTCTTCTCCCCAGGGTGTCTCGCGCTACTGACAGCGGAACAGGGAGAGCTGTCCCTGTGTACAGTAATATCAGCACTAGCCTTCCTTGCATTGAGGGATGCTTATTTAAAGTGCCAAAGTGACTTCAACACTAAAATTGCTGAAAACCTCTTCACAATCCCCTACACTGCCCGACCCAAGCACGGCTGAGCTGTTTCTGTCCCTTTCCCACCTGCTCCATGCCAAGCACACAGCACACCAAACTTCAGGCTTTGCTCTATAAACATCTCTGAGGAAGCCTCCATCTCCTAGCTGTCATCTTTCCCTTCTTAAAAAACCAATAAGAAACAGCTGAAATGATCTCTGCAGAAGCTGCTGCAAGCACGGGATGCACAGGGAACTCAGGACAGAGCCTTGGCTTTTGCATTCATAAATTTACAGTGTAGAGGCATATTAAAATTACAAGCTTGAACAAGCGCACTGGAACAATAACACATCAGAGTCCTGTAATTGGGCCCTGAAATACACTTAGTGAAAAATATAGACCAGCTGCAATGTTGGAAATGCTCCTAATGCAATCCAAGGTAATTATTGGTAACAGACCATCAAACAAGTGCATTAATATGCTCTGATCAGAGAGAGAATCAGATGGACAGTCTGGCACAGCAGCTTGTACCTGCAAATTATGTAAATTATTTGAAAGAGCAAAGCCCCAAAGCCCTAGAAACAGTAACTCTAATGAAAGTTATTAAATGCTATTTTTGTTACCTGCTGGTGTTAACATTTGAAGGCCCATTTGCCACAGTGACTATAATTTCGCTGCTGAGCAGCAGTCCGAGCTGAATAAGCCTGATATTTGCCATTTTAAAGGACCACAACATGCTAGAATGACTGGCTTAGATTTGCATGATTTCACAGACAACATTTAAACACATAACTACTTCCTGCATTTTTCACTGATGTTGGAAAGGAAACACAGTCATTTTGCTTTTGTTAGATGCAGAAGTTCCTGATTTTATTTCACACATCATATACATGTTTGATCTGCAAACAACACGGGGAGTCTGAAACAAGATCTCCTGTTACGTTACCTATTTTTGCACTTGAACTATTTAAGTTTAGCATATTTTTAGGATATACTTTCATCTCTCCATGCCTGAGAAAGCTAAAAGTATGCAATATGATACAAGCTTCAGTATCATGCCTCTTGAGAACAGTCAGTAACCAGAAACTAAAATTACCAAATAAAATACACAAAGATCTTTCACCTGTGAGCTACAGTTAAAATTCTTAAGTATATTTTGTAGCTCTTTTCCCCTCTGTTAGTGGCTTTGTATATTCCAAAGATACAAATGCAAACACATTAAATTGAAATACATTCAGCTCCAACAGTGAATATTTCATCTGTCAATTTCTCACCACATTACAGAGAAGGGGGGGGGGGGGGGGGAAGCATCATGCCCAATTTCAAACCTTGGGAAAAGTCAGTGCAAAGAGGAATCAACAGTGTCCCCACTGCAGGTTTGAAACTAGCAGCCAAACTTTCCAGCAAATAAATCCCATCCTCTCTACCAGACAATCCTTTAGCCTCTGGAACTGAAACTTTTATATACAAAATGCAGCATACAGCTCTGGACCAAACTGACAGAGCATAACCTGTATCTCCCTCATTTTAAAGGCCTCCAGAAACTTGGGCTACGCTTTGTAATTTCCAAAGAAAGACACGATGTATAATTCCCACCCCTCCCCACCCCCCCATTGCCAGGCTGTTGTAACAGGGATGGAGAGCCACCCTGGCTGAGTGGGTAAATATTAACCCTACAATAAGCAGCCTGAGATCGCAATGCGGGGATGGCTGCTTGAGCTATCCTTAAGAAGATGGACATGCTTCCAGCTTTAACGGAGCACCCAAAGACTCATCCACAATGAGAGCCATAGCCATCCCCAGTGGATTTCATGGCACGGTTCATTGTCCATTTTGCTTCCCAGCAGGTCAGCCATGCTGTGTGTCACTGAGGACAGCAAGAAAGCTTGGCAACAAAGGAAAAAGGAAGAGCACGTTACAGGGAAAGGAGGACGCGGTCCCTTTGACTCTGCCCTTGCTTGAATATACAAGGCCTGTGCTTCCAAATGCCAGCTTGGCCCAACAGCCCTAAATCACCCACCATGGCAATACGCAAGGAAGTAAGTCAATGACAACAGCTGCTCTGATTTATTAGTTGTCTCTGTTCATACTCACCAACCCTGCACTAGGATGCACTGCTCTATTTGCAACGAGACAGAAACGATGAGTGTGACTCAAGGCAGCGGGAGAAATGCTTCTCCATCACGTGTACTCTCCCCTTCATAGGCTCCACTTCCAGTTGTCTTGCCTGTCATTAAAAGGAACTTACAATACGGCACTGAATGATATACTGTAATCAATACAAATAGCCATGAGATCCCCTGAAAAGGATGTGGAAGTACAGTTCAGCCACGATATTTATGAGCGCAGGATACCACAGACCAGAACAGTTCCAACTCTCCCGAGTATTTCCACTATTTACACTGAGATCAGAAAATTAAAATGATATTTTACGCTTAATGGTTCAAACAAGACCTGTGAAGTCCTTCTCTCAGTCCCATTTACAACACAAACGCCAATGACAGAGCAGCAGATGGTCAAAAACACTCCCCTAGAATATTCAGGCGATTCAACTTGAATCTGTGCCCAAATCATTTAACTTTAATGGATTCTTTCATTAACAACCAAAGAAAGGGAATATGGTTGCCAGGACATTAAAATCACTTTTTCAATTACACTGTTATAAAATCGAACAAATTAGCTGTAATTCTTAGCTGAAGCCTAAATGGAAGCACAACTTTATGAAAGAAAGGAAAATTGATTTGGATTAGTGGGCATCAAGGGCTTTTTAAAAATTAACAAGATTCTTATGACTTCATAGCATGGATGGATTAGCTGGAGGTTTCACTGCCCTGCGTTTGCTACCTGCCAAAGCATGGCAGCTGGCTTCACAGCATTTGTTACAGAGGGTTTTAATTAGACTAAGGGGAGAGGATGCAAGGATTGAAGCTGGAAGCAAAGTTCTAGAGAAGCTGGGTGGTGTCTGAATTCACCTTTTGGATCCAGCCCAGCAGGGTCTTGGCAAAACCCAGGGAAATCAGAACCTCTAAGCTTTAGCAGGATAAGGACTGCAGGCTGCATTATTTTACTTGGGGTGGTCTTGCTTGAAGATCAAGGCAAAACTGCACTGGATGCTTCAAAAACACAAAATAAAAATGAAGCCCAAGATGGTTGCTGCAAAGAATGCGCAACTTTAATGCGGGCTATTAAAAAAAAGAAAAAAAAAACCCAAACACAAAACCCCCACAAAAACCCAAACCAGGTAAGGATAACAATCAAAGCAGCAGAAAGAGCAATTCCTAAAGGAAACAGGAGCTGTAACACTGGACACCAGATGCAAGGGAACTACAACACAGAGCAACAGGATCACACTAGGAAGGAAGAAAAATGTACTTTATATTGTACAATACAAACTTAATGAAAGAGATGTTCACTGAACACAACTTGCATTGATCCTACAGACCAGGAACCCTAAGATATATTTTAGAGAGTCATCCCCCTGCCAGGGAAGGTAGTAATTTGGAACTGCTGCCCAGAAAAAAAGAGACTGAAAACCAAGCTGGAGTTACACTGCACTGGACAAAGTCTTTTTAAAATTTTTTTTTTTTTTAAAAAGGCACCACTGGGAACAATCCAGTTTTGACCCCTGCAAGACAGACAGGATGTTCTAGCACACATGCTCCACCCCAAACATCTCCAGGATGATGCACTGCCGAGAGCACCTGCCTGCTGGCAGAACTGGCCTCTCTGTAAGGCAGATGCAGCTGAACATTTCAAAACCACTTTCATAAAATCTTGCAACACAAAGCACTTTAGATGACTCCCCTTTTCAAGTCAGCATTTCATATTTAGTTATTTCTACTCTTTATTACAACACAGTGATTGACAATTTGCATCAGTAAAAGTTGGATTGAAAAGTTAATCTTTCTTTGGACAATCCTGAATATTACTTCTTTGCCATAATCATGCTGGTTTGTCACCCTGTATCTGGCTTTCAGATATGCCACAGGGTATTATTTTCCAACAAACCAAGAAGAGCTGTACCCTTTGAGCCAAGCCTTGTATTGTAATTGCTGTGGGTCTCCATGTGATTTTAGAAGGTTGTATATTTAAGAAAACAGCAGAACACATTTTAATCCAGAACCTTTTGAGCTCCATGTGTCTTAGAGTTCTTTTAATGATCCAAAAATCAGGGCACTCTCTGGTTTTCTGTTATAACTAATAGGGGAGCAACTATATAGGCAAATATAACACGCACAACCAAGAGCTTTATCTCATCTAGGGTAGTAATCTGAAAAGCCTGGAGTTAGAGTGCTTTCAGAAAGGACACCTCCAGATGAGACTATCACTGACTGTGATCTTTCTGCAAGGCAAAGAATGGGCTTCTCCAAACTGACACTTTAGGCTGAAGGTGATTTAAACAATGTCCTTTTACTTTTGCATCACTGCAGTGGCATAGGAGCACGCACACATCAAATTACCGTGCTTCTACTGAATGGCAGCAAATGCCAGGGTAGGGAACAGTAATTTCCAGCTAAAAGCATAGGAACTTCCTGACCCAAACTGCCTGACCCAACCAACCAGCACAGATAAACACATTCAATTGCACCTGTGAAATCTGGCCTCCAGGCTCACACTCTTCCCAGGCAGAAGCAGGCAGAAAACGCACTTCTCACCACGTTGTACACACACCACCACCTTCCTGTCCATCAGCTGTGATTTAAGAGTACCTATGGGGACTTCTGAATATCTATTTTGACTACTGTCTACGAGAAGAAGCTTATTATTATCATAATTATTAGTAACAATTATACAACTATTATATATGTTAATATATGTCAACAGAATAAGAATATTAATATATTCTCTACAGGGTATTCCACAGAATTAATGAGATCTAATAATGAGCCTAACCTCTCTGACATCTTGCTGACACTTATTTCTATGGTAGCTACAAAATTCAGGTACATCTGCTCAGGCAGTGAACTGGCTTGCAACTAACTCAATACCTGTAGGTCAAAAGGACATGAACACTGATAAACAGAGGTCTGTGCCTTGCTTGAGGCAGTGATGGAAGAGGGAGACATACATTTGCTCCTGCTACCTGTGTTATCAAGCTGGTACCCTCTACCACAGGGACAGGCAGCTCTGAGCAGCCAAGTCTCAAACCACCCCAGCTGCCTGCTGCAGTGAATGCCAATCAGTCCCCAAGAGCTCTTTGCCATTGCCACATGAATTTGAGTACGCTGCGAGGCTGTCCCCATCTCCAGTGCCACCTCCTCTCAAAGACCTTCAAGCTTGGCAGCGCTGCAAGCTCAAGGGGACTCCAGTGAGGCTGCTGTTCACAACACTGTTTTGCTAGTGGTCTTAGCTGGGATGCAGGGCTTCCCATCCTCTGACATCTTCCCATCACCCGCAGGTGCCAAGGAAAGAGAAATAAGCTCTCTCCAATGCACTGGGAAAGAAATCACAGGGCAGTCCTAAAGACAGTGAAATATGCCCCCAGGATCCTCAGCGCCAGCCACACTGAGTATACTACAGGGGGAGATGAGGCAACTTTAGTGTTATTTTGCATCCTACCTCCTCTATAAGCTGGGACTTGGGAAGAACAGATAACTTGCATCATTTCAGCAGCAGATCCTAAAAGCCCTAATCCTAGTGTAGTGAAGTCAGCAGCAAAACTCCCAGACAGAGCGGAGGATTTAGCCCTGGAGAAGTTCAAAACAAAAGCAGCATCTGTGACTCACCCATGAGACCCACAGCACACAACAGTGTAAAAATTACATTCACATGGACCTGATGTTGCTTCATGGAAGACAACTCCGGAGCCTTTCTGCTTGCAGATCCCATCTCTGAGCATGCTTCTCACCCTCTTTTGTTCTTTATAGGATACTTGCATGGAAATAAGAGCTCCGTTTCTCAGCTGCTCATCTCCTCCTGCTGTCTATCCTTCCCCAACAGAAAACAGACTTTACAGAGAGCTTGTTTCCATGCAAATAGCCCTGAACAACAGAACAGAGCACATGAGCACCTCCCAGAGCCAGAGTGCCAGCTACCATGCTAAGGATAACCCACGTGCATAGAAACCATCTCACCATTTTGCTGATGAAAGCTGCTGTGTACATGGGAAGACTTTGTGTGTACATTGGGAGACTTTCAGAGCACCTTCCATGGAAGGCAAGCCTCTCACTTTGAGACCATGTTGAGAAGGTCCAACTGTGTAGGATTCAACATCAATCACCAGCCAGGAAAAACCCTGCTAGCCTGCGGTAACCTCAAACTCAGCACTAACGTGTGGCACTAGGGAAGAGGAACTGTCAATATGAGATTCAGACTCTTTCAAAAAAACAACACAACAGTTACAGGAGCTTCAAATTCTGCTCTTGCCCCTGAATCTTCCTGTGATTTTTACTCATTTACAAGCATATTACTGTTGTTCCAGCAGACTAGTTATGTGGAAAGTCTAACCAAAGAGGGGAAGCTGACAGTGACCTGTTCTGGGTATGTAACTCTGAGTGTGAGCCAGACAGTGCTGTCAAAGGGCAAAGAATACACTCTGGAAACAAAACCTCTTTGTTCCTCTAATTTTGTTCCAGTTAAGTCAGTTCAGCTGTTCCATATAACCAGTCAAAAACATTCAGCATTTCCCAAAGTATTTTAAGACTTCAAAGTTTTAGGTTTTATTTTGACAGTTTTAAAGTGCATAGCTTTTTTTTCTTTACAGATTTTTTTGCATTAAAAACAAGGCTGTTTAATAATTAAGCTTTACAACAACCACTGCCGCTTTGCTTTTATCATGACTTCAATTAAAATATTGTTTCTTGAAGACAGCTAACAGCTTCTGGGAAAAAAAAAAAAGAGGGTGTTTCACTAAGAATGTTTTCAATAGGCTCAATTTGTTAAAACTTGTGATTAAAACCAAACTCCAAGTAGGGCAGGCTCAAAACCAGGGGTGTTTTAAGTTTGTCCAAGTTGCTGATCTGAACTCAGAACTTCACAGCCTTAAACGAACATACTCACCTAAAAAGTAAACTCTCCAACACTCACCAATGAGGAAAACGTAGGAAAAACACTGTTCAGACCAGCACCTGGCAGCTCAGCAGAGACTGGAGCTGATCAGGAGCAGGCTGTTCCAGAACAAAACCTTTCTACATAAGCCAGGCAACAGATCTGACCTTTTCATCTACAAAAAACAGTCAGGCCTCCACTGAACTCATTACCATGGGCGATCTGCCCCTCAAAACTGTTTTGTTCACAGTCTCAGGGCCAAACCTGTTCTAATACCAATTGCCTCCTGTCAGGAAAGTGCTGGAACAGCTCAGGGACAAGACCTGTGCTGAAACCAAACCTGTCTGAACTCTCCCTGCGTAACATGAGCTTCACACACTCGCGCTGACATTGTCACGACACCGAATGGGAGCCAGGCAAGCAAGGGACTTGTGTCTTCAAAAGCAAACAAAAGAGGGTTATAAAGACTAATTAGCTGTTCAGCTCACTACTGCGCTTCTCTGCAAAGCTGTAATCACAGCAGTCATTTTGAAGCGAGTACACCTCTGAGGGCTTCTTACCAGCAGCACTAGGATGGACTGGGCTTGGCCAGCTTCACGGTGCCAGCAGCACAGGCCCTAATCCCACAGTT
Organism: Harpia harpyja; assembly: GCF_026419915.1. Taxonomy (NCBI): domain Eukaryota; kingdom Metazoa; phylum Chordata; class Aves; order Accipitriformes; family Accipitridae; genus Harpia; species Harpia harpyja. Next base: position 18,491,847 of record NC_068953.1, on the reverse strand, counting down.
TTGAGGCCAAAGCTCCACTCAAACAGTTCACAGTGCAGCCCACAACCAGCTGTGTCAGCACAACCGAAAAAGCAGGATCAAGCAGCCGTGGGGAGGGAGCTTTTAAGCCTGTGATCCTGCCAAATGCTTCGTATCACAGCCCTGCCTATTTGCATTTCTGCCTTGGGCCCCATCTGTAGCTTCCCATCCATGTAAAAGCTGTCCCCAGGGAGAAGAAAGGCCACTGTCCATTTGTTCAACACATCTCAAGCGCATCCAGTTTCAAATGAAGTAGGTGGTAAAACTCCTAATGCTAATCTTTTCCATGCAATTCTGAATCTTTTGTCTTCCGAGGGCAGTAAAGATCAGAAATGGAAATAGCTGTCCAGCGGCCCCAATCAGTCAGCATCAGACACCAGTGCAACACCCGAGCCTCCCAGCCCTCCAAGGCAGCACCACGTCCTCACTATCAGAAACACATACACACTTGATTCTTTTCTCAGCTTCCACTTCAGACAAAGTGATCTTACAAAGTAGGTCTCCAAATGCAGTATCAGTCAAATCACTTAGCAATAACACATAAGGAATAAAGTATCTTTAAAATACGGATACATCCTGTTCCAGAAGTCCTAATGGGCCATATTTTTAGCCCAGGAACAACCTGAAAGCCAGCACAGACATACTGCAGCACTGAAACTATGTTACTGCAAAGTTATTTCATTACAAGCCACAGCTCTCTTTGCAAAGACTGTTTCTTCCAAGAGCCCAACTAAGCTGGTAACAAGGTTTTCCAGCATTCATATGTGTAGGGCAGCCAGAAATGAGCCCAATATATCATGTAGAAGTTGAGAACCAGGAGAAAGAAACCAAGAAACACAGGAGATCGGTCCCTTTCAACACACATGTCTCAGCAGAGGTCACGAAGCAGAGGCTTCAAGCTGGAGAAGGGCCAGGGCACCGTGCATGCATCTGTTAGAGATCCCACCCAGGCTCCAGGCAGGCATCCTCAGACACATGCTAACTGCAAGACTGGAGCTCCAAGCTGAGACCACCCATACTCTTGTGCTTCTCACTACCTGTAGTGACAAACTGCCCAGCACAGCCAAGAAGGTAATGGCTGGCTGCACAAGGGAGCACAGACCCTCCTCAGATGGCCACTATTTTCAGAGCTTCATTCACAGCCAGGTCAGCACAACACTGAGCCACCAACACCTGGAGGTGACAGACACATGGAAGACAGAGACAAGACCAGGCATCTGGCACCTTAACTTGCTTAAGCTCCACATAAGCAGCTGTGGAAAGAAATGGGTAGATGGGGTACAAACTTGCGTCTCAACAGGATCCAGAGATGTTGGTGCCAGGCACTCCAAGGTCATTTCTGCTCAAGCCCAGGGATTTGAAGAATTCAGCAGCCCCCACAGCAGCTCAGTCCCAAAGTCCCTGGCTTGAACACTGCACTCCAACTGCCTAGGAGTCCTGCAGGGCTGGTGAGCTCAGACAGGGCTGAAGAAAGGCATCGACACAGCCTCCACCACCCATGATTCTGGAGGGGAACTGCATCGCTCCCCTATTCCCTCTAAAGGGCAAACAGGTCACAGAGATGCCCCAAGCAGATGCTGGGAAAGCTGAGACCCTAACTCAGAGGGGCAGTGTGAGACTTTAGTGGCTGTCAGACTGTAGAGAGAAACCATACTTTGCTTTTCTGGAAGCTGCTCCTCCCTGCATGATCCTGGAAGAAAGCTGGAGTAAGAGAACACCCATACAGTCCTTATCTCCCTCATTACAAGGGAAAGAAGTTGCCCAAGAATCTCAAATTGGCTTCTGCTCTGAATTGGCTCCAAAGCTATCTCAGGAAAGGCATGTTATCTCTCACCAGCCCAAACCACTCCTATTTGGTACAGAATAATAAAGCCATTAGTACTGAGCAATCACACTATTATACTGTTGCTTTACATGGCTATAATTTAACAGTTCCTCACTGTTTGCTTTAGGAAATCCATTCTTGAAAGGTCTATAAAATTATGAACTCTTGCTCCAGTTTGAAAACACAGGCACGAGCAGGGATTTCTGTTCTCTAATAAATCACATTTCCCTACTAGTAAACACCAGCTTACAAGAAACATCTTTTGTTTATTGAAAGTAAATGGCATGTGGACATTTTAAACAAAAAGAAGGTGGGAGGCTGAGGGGAACAGACAGATTATGTTTTCCACTTTCATTTTGCCTTGTGTCTAAACAAATGGTTCCTAACAGCTTTGTTTTCCAAACCAACTTTCTCCCAGCTGCTATCTGGAACCACAGAAAGGGAAAGCAATACTCAAGATGTGCAAGGATTCCTTGACTTTACACACTCGTTTTACTCAGCAGTCAGTGTTCTGGATATACAAGCCACAGAGAGTGTTATTAGGACTAAGCAATAACCTTGTAGCGACTGGTTGGCTTCACGTACAAAGCAGTACTGGGAGGGTTCACTCAGACCCCTCAAGCCGTACAAGGGGGAACTTCAGCATTTTGCCAAGCTTTTGTGCCAGGTCAGCTTGCCACAGGACACCATCGATTGCCTTCCACCCAGCCACAATTGCACATAAACTTGGAAGATGACTCTCAACGCATACAACAACAGCTAAGATAGAAGGCCAGAGGAAACAGCTCTTACAGCCTCCTCGGTGTCCAGTCACCTCTAGCATCCGAAAAACAAGCTATTGCCCTTGATGCTTTTTGGCTGTGGTCATGCCTGTTCCCATGATGAAAGGGCAGCACAGAGATACTGACCAAGAGAAGACCCAAGGAACTGTGCCAGGATGGAGTACATTCCAGTGTTTCTGAATTTTCATCATCTTAAAGACCAAAGATCTTAAGCATCAAAGATCTTTCTCATCCCTCTGCCTTCAACTGATGATCAAGGCATCAAATATTCCTGTACTCTTTTTCCTTGCCTTCTTGCTACATGCAGTTTAGTGTTACTTAGACCATAGCTGCCTCAGAAGCTCCTTGTCTACACAAGAGATGTGGCAACACTTTGCTAAAGCTTCAGGATGGGAATAGCTAGAGTTAATAATATTTTGACCCATTTCACTCAAATAGCAGATAATTCCTTGTATCCAATATCCGAGCATAAATACAGAGATATATCTCTATCAGAGTCTCAGAAATGAGGTGCAAATACATGGCTCTATCACAGCCCCCGCACACACACCACTGAAACTTGCTACATTTGACCCACCCCCTTTGTAATTATATATCATAGCACGCAAAACCATGCAACAACCAAACAGCCCCTCCGCAGAGAGAGGGATCACAGGATGCATCTCCACAGCAGTGGCTAGGCACCCATGTTCACAGAAGACCTCTGTGAAGCACCCAGCATTTTCTAGCCAAGTCAGAGGGAAAGCCCCCAGGCAAGACACAGCTCAATCCCCACTGCCACCTCACTCTGGCCCACCTTGACACAGAAGAGACACATCTACATCCCAAGTGAGAATGGAGCTGCCACCTCTGTGGCTCCAGGATCCTGCCTCTCCTCCGAAAAAGAGGGCTGCAGCTGCTTTCTTTTGGGAATATCCATCTCAATTTTGGTCCTTAAGTTAGTTTGTGAAACTGCTTCACGCAGCCTCAGCAAACACCTCCTCTTCCCTTCCTGGGTATCTTTGGCCATCTCCTGTTACAACCCATCAGCTGTGCCCTGTCCAGTTTTTCTTCCAGAGAAGGCCTCTGGCTATGCTAAGAGTTTGCAAGCCCTTGATGTGCTCCAGGGACCACTGCCTCCAACACAGCTCCTTCTGCCACTGCCATTCTCAAGGTTACAGTCTTGCTCCACATCTCTCTCCTGTTAGAAGTGAGCTGAATAGAAAAGAGGGAAAAATTCAGTTTGCCAAAACCCTCCATATGTAAGACTGTTGGTAATTATGTGAAGGTACCTAAAACTTCCTGCTGAGGAAGACATTAGGAAGTCACATACACAGAAAACAGTCCTGAACCTTGCGCAAGGACAGCAGATGATGTTTAGCCAACTGGCAGATTCTAGATATCATTAATCTGCTTTTACAGTTCTGATGAAAAAAGAACTCAACCTTGCAGGCTGCACCTTCACAAGCATTACCCAAAAAAGGCACCTGCATGGCCACGGATGGAGTCCAGAACACGGTAGCTTCTCGCTTGCATCTCATTCACCCCATCCAGGTCTTGCAGGAAATCCTGCAGCACCCGTACAGCTGGGGAATGTGCATGCAACCAAGGCCAGCCTGCGCCATCAGAAACAAACCCTCCACACAAGCCCTTTCATGAGGCCTTTTTCTCCCACCCCTGTACAGCTGGCACAATAGCTAAGTCTCCCTGACAGCACATGGATTTCACTGCTACTCGCAGCGCAAATAAGATAATTAGGCCAGAAATCTTCAAAGCCCTGCCAGTGCTGTTGGTAATGAGATTCTGCCATTCACCTGAAAATAAAAAAGGAAGGAGGAAGGCAGGTAAAGCCCCTTCTCCACCAACAGCCTGAACTCTAACTGCGAAACCATCCGTCAAACAGCTTAGTCCAGCTTCCCTCAAGAGGTCCTTCCTAGCAGCTGGGAAGTCCACCTCTGAATACAACCCTCAAAAAAGAGGAGCATTCATATGGGGAAACCAGTGGCATGACACATTTGCCAGTAAAACACCAGCTACAAGCAGAGAAACTGTGATGTTTTAATCAGTGACAGCCCTTTTATCTTGCTGTGGGCTGGCTTTCTCCTCCCAAAAAGGGACCAGGTCACATCTCTGTTCTTACCTGAAATGCAGTCTGCAAAGAAAAAGGGCAAAGAACCCTTCTGCAGGGGTGACACTGCTCTGACACACATCCCAAGACACATGCACCCCTCAGACTGAGCTGAAAGCTTTCACAACAAACAAAATCCCCTGGCATGAATTTAGAACTATTTACTGTACATTTCTGTTTTTTAAAGTTAAGCAAAGAGCCTCCCTTGTTTGCTCACATTTTCTTGATAGGCTGGGGTTCAAGTCTGGAGAGTCTCTTCAGGACAGGGTGTAAAGTGTCGTAATACAGAACAGATACAAAACGCCAAGAATGGTTCCAGTTTCAGTCCTACCAGGTACCCAAGAAATCTGCACATATAGCCCCTGTCTCTGCCCCTTGTGCTTTCCAGCTCTCTTCAAAACAGCCAACCTGTCCCACAGAGCCCCAGCAGTGAGGCCTGGGTGTGCAACTTGCTGCTCCAAGAAGACAAGAACCAACTCTCCCATGCTGTATCGTTACAAAGTCACCCACCCCCAAGAAGAGAAGTCAGGCTCATCAGACTCCTGCCAACTCCCCTGCATTTCCCAGGTAATTGCACAAACCATGAATTAATGAGAAATAATGAGCCAGCACACAGGGGAAGAGAAGACAATTCAGAACAGCAACAAAGAAAACTAATGGGAAAGTATGTTTTAACAGCTCACTGCAGACGACTGTCACTGCAAGCCTGCATCACCCCAAGAGAGCTTTCACTTCTCTGGGAGGACACAAGGACAGCAGAGAGCACACTCCACCCACGCAGCATGGGAACACAAGAGAAAGGTGAGGGGGGCTTATGCCATGAGTTAATTTTGCAGAGAACAGACAGCGTGGGCAGTCCAGACAAAGCAACAGACTCTGTCCAGGCACAGCTTTGTCACCATGTGCTGCACGGCCTCTGGGAAGTCACAAAACCCACCTGTGCTTCACTGCCTGGCTACAGGCTGCAGTGTCCGACACCAGCTCCCTCCAAGGGTGTGGACTACCCCTGGCTTTATCTAGCCACGCTCTGCTTCTTTCTGTTATCACTTAACCCACAAAGGTACATTATCAATACAGCTAGCCAATCAGCCTTACTTGGACAATAGCAGATAAGAGGGTAGGTTTGAGAAGGAGACACTGAAAATAATAAAACAGGAGATGCTAAACTGTTAAGTCAAAGGAGTGCCCACAGCTAGGCAATGCAATGAACTTACCAAGGACTTGACCATCTCAGGACTTTGCATCCTCCTGGTGTAACATCTCACCTGGTCCAGTTTTAAAAGACAGTATCTGATTGTGATCTGGAAACTCAGTTATCATTGAAAATGCAAAGTGAGCTCTTACAGCTCAGCGATCATGTGGGGAGAAATAGCAAGGTAACACCCATATCCATGGCTACTGGGATGCACTTGAAGGTGGAGGAAAAGAATGAGCAGTACCACCTTTTGAAGATGGTTAGGACCGAGGGTCAGAATAGGTGGGAATTTGCCCTCCCATTTCCAAATTTAAACTTACTTCTACCATAAAAACAGGAGGAAAATATATTTCATAGCCTTATGTTCCAAAATCCTCACACCTACTTGGCCGTTTAACTTTCCAACATCTACAGTACATTTACCCACTCTCAGTGCAAGTTTCTCTTCAGAGCACATAAATTTATCCTTTTTCCAAAGCTGCAGCCAGCTGAAACCTGACAGTTTGAGGACAAAGCAGTAAAAGGACTGAGTCTGCTTCCAAATGGTGAAGGACACGCTTTCAACGGTCCAGTATCCAAGCAGCACAATGCCTGTGGGGACCATCACACCACTCTGGGGCCCTCCAGTATCAACGGGGTCCAAGCTCGGACATAATGCTTCTCCCTGCTGTCTCTGGGCTTCTGCTTATTTCACCAAAACACATCTAAAAACAACACCCAGACTTATACCGAGATTTCAGCGAAAACACCCAAATTGCCCATTTTTCTCCACAGTGAGGAAAGGTTTTGCCTCTGTGCATCAGACTGCTAGGTGAGCACTATAGATGGTGGCTGCTCTCGACCAAGGAACACAACCTCATTTATTACTAAAACCAGATTTATTTCCATTAATCTAGACTAATTACTGCTGCTCCTCTTTTAATGAGGTCCTGTGTGTCTCAGCACGTAACATCAGCACAAAAGAAATCCTCATCTTCATAACCAGGCAATTTTGGGCCATTTTGAATAGCTCTAGTGTAAGAAGGAAATGATGAGAATGATGGCTCTTCCAAAGAACCGGTTTCATTTTAGGGAATGCTGTGTGGTCATTCTCATGTTCAGGTCAGTAACAGCCTTGCAAAATCTCCTTGACTTTATCCAACTTTTACTACTGCTGAGCAGGGATTAACATTAATTGAGCCTACCCCATATTAGCCAAGGATTATTTGTTAGTCACCAGCCTATAATCACTTGCATTTTCCAGCAGAGACCTTCACATCGCTCAGATAGCTAGCAGGATAATCCAAGTCACATTTTTAACGAAATCTACATAAAAACGTACATCCACACCCTTGTCTTCCCCCTTCCAAAATACCCAATTAGTTCAGCTTAGGAAGTGCCATAAAAATTAGTACTGTGAAATTTCCAGTCTAACAAGTTTCTGGTGAGAAGAAAATATTCCCTATGAGGGTAGTATTTTTTTAAACCCACAAACTTTAAAATACATAAACAAGTAATCACGAATTTTCATTTACAGGCCTGCACCCACCATGTACACATCTCTGTATTCACACTGAACCCGCACACATCCAGAGTTGATGCACCACAAACAGGTAGGCACAACTATGTCTGCACAGCCACATAAACTGATGCATTTTGTACAGCACCTATTCCCCATCTCTACAGGGCTCTACATCTGAAACACACACCTGCAGCACACTGCCCCGCAGCATCTGAATGCCTCCACCCCGAGAGTATTCATATTCAGCCTCTCAGACAGGAATTTTAATACCTCATTTTACAAATTAAAAAATATGATGCAGACAAAATGGCCTGAAGCCACTCTTAAGTGTGTCATGCAGCAGGGAACTAAATGCCCAAGAAGTCCTACTATTGGTTTCCTAATTCTGAAGGCTCACTGCTGCTTCATGGACACTGGGCAGGGGCTGGCAACATTTACATAAGAATATAAAAACTGCATTGTGTAGGCGACATGGAAAAGGGCAGAGGCATCTTTATGAGTGGGAGAGGGCAAAGCTCCATATGCTCCAGCTGTACTTGAAGTGCTGATGGAGGACATGGCTGAGGTGTTACTTGGTGAAAGCTGCTGTAAGACTAAGACAGTATTTTTCTATGCAAGTGTAACCACACAGCATGATTCTGGCTTAGATGGCAGTCTTTCTCTTTAAAAGCTATATGGAAGCTGCACATATGTGCCCCATCCTGATTCTTCCTCTAGTTTCCCATGTGCGAGCGTCCTGCTGCAACACCCGAAATCTGCCTCAGCAACAGCTCGGCTGCTCACCAAAGAGGTGCTCTTGGAGCTGAAGGTTTCTTTACTTTTCCCTCTGCTTGGCTCCGATCCCATCACATCTGGAAAGCCACATCCAGTACTGGCTGTCCGAGCTAAATGGCGACTCTGTGCTAAGCTGCAGGGGAACAGGTGCCCCAAGGGACTTGCAGGGTCCAGATCCAAAAAGTCAGGCTCTGAATCAAAGCAGCTAAGAAATTTCCATCGCTGAGCAAACACCTAACTGCTGAGAAAAGCAGGGCTCTTACTTACACTAGTGTTAGCTGCAGAAGGCTGAGATTAAGGGATGGAAAACAGGTGAAAGACTCAAGGACCTGCATGTATTCTGCTTAGTAAAGAGCAGGTTACCAGGAAATTTGATCAGTGTACACATACTCACAGGGAGGCTTTTCATACCAGTACCTGTCTTCATATACACCTATAAACCACAGCTAGGTAAATTCAGACTGAATGAAGGTGCACATTACTGGGCAAGGACATCAAACCAGCTTACCAAGGGGCTGTGACGGACAAGCATGCACAACACATTTTTAAGTCAGAAGTGGGTGTTGCTCTTTAAGACATGCTTTTGTTCAAGCACAACCATTAAACCCGAAACAAGAAATGTCCTCAGCTTCCCGCAGTACACATGAAGGCAGTGCAACCTCACTAGCCTTAAACCTACAACACTATCCAAGTGCCTTGACTGGTATAAAAAACAAAGAGTGAGAAGAATTATTTGACAGCTCAGCCTCGTGCCCGGATGCTGGAGCCTTTCACCCCACACTTAACATCCTCTGCTGCTAAAGAGAAAATTCTGGCAGCAGCCACAAGCGTTAAGTAAATGGGAAGCTATTCTCTGCCAGCAGCTGGGAGAAACTTCCTTTTCTCCCCACTTTGCACGTAAAGAAAACCCCACAATAGTACTTGAGATAATGCTGCTAGCCAGATTTTCAACTGACAGACTCTTGAGGAAAGCCTCCAGATATGAAGTCTGCTCCTAAGGACCCTCTTCAAGCGGATGACATTTGACTTCAGGCACATACGGCTCATCTCCTCGAGGAAAGGTTCGCTTTGTTTTCAGTACAGAGAAAAGAGTACAAAGGAAAAGAAAGAAAAGTTGTGTTTACTGTGACCTAGGAAAAACAGCTAAATAATTTTGATCAATATTTTGATTTCTCTGACAAAAGCCGCAATCAGTACTGACATAAACAACTGGTTAGCAAGCCTGGGGGGGCAGGAGGGGTAAATCAAACCAGAGTTTCAAGACACTTATCTTTCCATCACAACAATTGCCACCAATGACAGTAATTTACATGGCTAATAGGCAGTATTATGTTTACAAAATCGTTCTTGGGAAGGAGGATCTAAACGATTTTTGCCAATCCAGCAAAGGAGCTGGTATTGGATCAGATGCTGGGGGTTTTTTTCCCCTTTTATCTTCTATGTGTATTTCGCCAAGATGCCTTGCTATGCAACAACCCATAGTGCCTTTGCAAGCACACACAAACCTGTGGAGCACATGATCGCCCTCCTATAACAACCTAAATTCTCTAACAGCAGGGCTGCCTGAGCCTCTATGGCAGGGGAAAATACCAATCAAGCAGGAAATAATGGAGTCAAGCCAGCAGCCTCAGATCCCCCACCCCATGCCACATTTCTTACCCAATGCTGAAGATAACCTCAAATGAGCCCCAGCATCTTGTACACAAGCCTTATCTCCCATACAGTGACAGGTCCCATCCCAACACCACAGGCTAAACCCCCTGAACATCAGCCTGAACATCTGCTAATTCTCTGTCCTCCCCAACCTTTGTCTTTTTTTGTCACGAGAAGCTCCAAGTCTCCTTACGAGCTCTCTCAAGGCTTTGCCAGGAGTCAAACAGGCGAGCAGGACTGAGCGGGACTGGTAGGGCATAGAAATGGGCTGCAACCAGCCCAGTCCCTCTGGGTCAACATGATTAAGAGAAGGACTACAGAATGATATTTCCAGAAGGGTAACAGCACGTGGCATTAGCACTATAAGGAGCACACTGGAGTTTTTCACTAGGCCATCTCCAAAATAAAGAGACAAAAAGGGGACAAAAATTTCCAAAGGAACATAAAAGCCTTCTCAGTTGCAGTAATAACAAATCAGTAAACACTTGACTAGTTTTCTTTTAATATTGGGCACAATTCCACTTTTATCTGGAAAATACATGCACCCATTCTGCAAGTCGGATCCAGCTAGCCAGCCAAGAGACACAGAGGACAGTCTTGCATCAAGTGCAAAACTTCAGGTAATTTTAAAACCTATAAGCACTGCTGATGCTTTTGAAAAAGATTTATTAAAGCCCTGCATGCATAAACAGCCAGGTTTTGCCAAAACCCTTGGTGTATTCACACAACACAGCACAGGAAATCCATCCCGTTAAGTAATGACCTTTTTAGTCACACCAATTAACAGTCCATTTATAAACTATCAAGGACACACATTTCCCAGCACAGACAGTGAAACATAAAGGAGGACCTTATCGCATTCCCCCCAACCCCCGCCAGCCTGGCATCACTTCTGCAGCCCAGGTTTGCTCTACCTCTGCTCCAAGTTCTGCTATCCCAGCACCTTTCTCTGGAGTTCTAACTGTTTAATTTCCCAAATTCTTGTATTTAACAAGGCACTAAGCCATCCCGACTCAAAAGGGATTGTGGTTCAAAGACCCAAGCAGGAAATGAGAGCAGAGAAATCAGTGAGAATAAGGGAAAGGGCCACAGCAGACTGAGCACAGGTGCAATAGCTTCATGCACTAGATTTTAATTTTCCCACCAATTTGGGCTGAGAGCAACCTCTGGGGATGCTCACATTTCATTAACACACCTTTAATATTAACGACCTGTCCTCAAGAAAACCACGAGAGATCTTGAAAAAAAATTAAAAAGTTAAAAAACAAGAAAGCATAATAATAAATCAGGTTATTCAATAGCTCTGCTGAATTTAATATGGCAGTAATAGGCAACTGCATTTAAAATGCAGATACAGATTTTTAAATAATTTCAGAACATCTCATATGAAAGTTTCAGTGGAATACAGTAATTGTTTATCATAACCACCACCAAGTATGTTTATTAGCCACAGAGATAACACACTGCATCTGCTGGACTTCTCAGATAAAGCAGGCCCATATCACAACAGCAGGATCCCATGGATTAAGAGCAGGAGAGGATCTGACTCAAAGAGAGAAACCAAAGGGCATCAGTGACATGAACAAAAACACATCCAAGGGAGAAGCACCACGACCTACACACTCATGAGCAAAGTGTCTTGACACGTGCAAAGAGGAAAGTGTTAGATATGCTCAAACAAGGCTGATGACAAATGTTGGGGTTCTCCCAGGGAGAATGTCTCTTCTCAGCAGCTGCAACTCTAGCAGGTATCTACCTTCCTGGAAGTAAACACTGACCAACTCTTCCCCTCCCTATGAAGGCTCTGTTACTCTTCAGAATTAGGAAATTCAATGGTCTTTTAAGGATGACTTCAGCATACCAGTGAAAGTCAGACAAACTAGAAGGAGCTCTTTGGTCCTTCCCCCCACATCTGGTGTGGGGTTTAGCATCTCTAGAAAGGCTCATGAAAACACAGCTCAACTCTGCTTTTTATGAAGATGGCAGATTCAGTTTTAACAACTGTGGATCCTCTCACCAAGAAGCCGTTAAGTCAGAAAAGCATCAGAAGCACTTGGAGGTCACTTACTCATGGGATTTTAATAAATGCAGGAAGGGTACTTAGAGTGACAGTGTTCTTTATATGTTTACAGTGTGCGACAGCATCTTCTGCCCAGCTGAAACAAACAGGAAAACTGAGGCAGAGACAGCAAGTGACCAACACAAAGCCTACAGAAAGAGCCAATATCACAGCAGCTCCAAGTCCTGTGTTTGGAAAATGCTTTCCCAAGAAGAGAGGAAAGCAAAACAACTACCAAGCCCTGTGACACGAATGCTGGCATAACCATAAAACAACAGCACGTTTTAAAGCATAAAAGACTTCAAAAATAAAATACACAAGTGGACACAAGGACTTGAGATAGCGATTTCCTGCAGCTTTGTGTCTTGTGACTGGATTACCCTGTCCTACCCTAACAGGTTGCAAGATCTGTTCAAAGCTCTTCCTGCAGTTGAAGCACTTCAGGTTCCTCTCCTAGGTGGGTTTTCCAGTGCCTCTCCTTCAGTCCATGCAGAAACTGCATCTCTCTCCTCTACTTGATCACTTATTTTCAAAAGGTCTGAATTCTCCATATCCACACTAGCTATGACTGACCAGCAGGTCCAAGAATTATTTAGAAAAGGAAAGGGAGATAGACAGACAACCAGACAGCATGACTACGTAAGTCTCTTTTCCTTAGAAAACCAGGCTAAAAATACTGTAGACAAGTGGGTCCAGTTCTTCTCCAGAAAGTACCAAAATTGCACCAGAGTTGATTTTGGCCCAACACACACTTGGCAAATACTGATAACAAGGATTTACCATATCCCATCTAGTATTACAGCTGACTAAAAGCAAACATTTGCTTCCTACAGATAACAAAATGACTATGATTGCTCGAGGTTTGTAAAGGTTAGGGTTTCTGCCGTCACCCAAGGCAGGCCTATAATTCCCAGTGTCCAAGCAGAAAATCCCCTGCATGTAACACTGGCCTCAGTTTTCCCTCAGGTACACACTCACCTCACACAGAGATACAGTTTGGGATGGATTCCAGCAACAAATTACAATCAGATTAAATATTAATTCCCATCTTAATTATATAACCATGACTAGGCTTAATGGCCAGGCAGCCATTTAAACAGGAGAGGAGCATGTAAATCGTGCAAGCAGCATCTCTTAAGCTGCAAATGCTCAATCTGGTTCACAAGCACCTGGATTCTTCCCTGGGAAAACAGCCAGCCTTTGGGAAGGCAGCTCGGAGGGAGTCAGAGTTCAAATCACCCAGCAAGCAATACAGTATCAGGAGGCACAAATTCGTGAGCCAACATGGGACAATGCAGCACTCTGCCCTTGGGACAGTTGTACACTATAGTGACAAAGATCATATACATGCTGAATACTTATTGATGGATTTCACCCTCATTGATGGATTTTTATCTTCTCAACACCTTTGACAGAGAGAAGTGTGCAGTGTCTCTACTTTTGTCTAAAGATGGGCCCTGAGGACACCATAGCAGATGAAGCAACTGGCCCAGGATCACAGTGGGCACTCAAGTGAGATGTCCTGTATGCTGCAGCAACACCCAGCCCACCCCAGCAGTTCCCAAAAGCAAGGGGTTCTGGTGCCCCCCATGCAGAGAGACCTGTGCTGTACCACAGAAGCTACCTCCAGCTCTAGATCAGGCTGCAAGCATGCATGCAGGGAGAATCGTCTCCCTTCTTCAGGGAAAGGCACATTGCCAAACATTTTCTTTTTAAATTACTACTTTCGCCACTCTGAAGTGGCTCGTGTACCATCAGCGATACACCCACCCTGCATGGGGCCCCCTGCAGCAGATCAAACTTTCTACAGCTGCCAGGAGAAAGTCTGCTGCAGAAAGGGGGGAGACATCAGAAAATTAGCAGGTTCTGCTTCACTTTGGACCTCAAGGTAGTGAAAGGAGAGGGCACAAAAAAGGAAAACAAAAAAGCTAGGGAAAACAAAACCAGAACCAAGCCCGAGCGGTTTCTCCTTCAGCCAAGCACACCAGAAGAAAAACAGAGAAACGCCAGCAGAGACGTTCCCCGCTTTCGAACAGCCTCTGCCATCAGGGCTCAGAGACTGGCTGTCATGACAGCCGCAGCACAACGGCAGCAAGCTCCCGCACAAGAAACCTGCCCCTGGAAACACGATAGAGGCAAAACCTCGCTAATGTGGTGTGCACAAGTGTTTGGCACTGCCAGTGCCCCCCGTTTCTTGGGGACTGTAAGAAATACCCCTTCCCTGCACTGCTCATCCTGCCTCCCTGCAACCCAGCCCATGAACAGGCGACAGCGCAACACCACAGTCAACAGGGCAAGCGGATCTGCATGCAGGTGACATCCTGCAAAGCGCAGGCAACCGCAGCAGCAGAGACGCACGATCCCCAAACAATGGTAACACTGACTTCCCCAGGCAGAGGCACTAACTCCACACAGCTGGCTGCAGGGTTACACTGCCAAGCCAGATGTGACAGGAAGGATAAAACAAATCAGACCTAAAGTTAGGTGATGTTGAAAAAGGAAATCTGTTCTGCCGCAAGAGGACTCAACCACAAATCCAAATGACATAAACCCAGACGGATTTCAGCTGATCGTTCGAACGGAAAGCTCAGCCCACTTCCCACCGACACATCCCCTGTAGAGAGCCCCAAGGAAAGCAACCAGCACAACCCCCTTGCCAGAGTCAACTGAAGAGGGGTTGTTTTGTTGTTTGTTTTGTTTGTTTTTTTCCTTAAACCCTTGCCTGCTACTGCAGGGAAAACAGTCTCAAAGTTGGACAGGCAGAAGGCTTTCAAAACACTGGATCACATCCCCAGCTAGTGTAAACTGGCACAGCTTCCATCAAGTCCACAGAAGGGGGAAGGTTTTCCAGTCTACTTCTCTCCTAGGTATTCCATACCCAGTGAGGCTTGAACTTTGGATCAAAACACATGGGCTTTGGGATCAAATGCAGACTTTCCCAAAACCATTTCAATCTTCCGCCAAATTAATTTCAGATTGAAACAAGTCCCTGTTTTTCTTTTCTGAATGAAACCCACCTGTTGGAAAGCACATCTGTACGTACCAAGTGGCACGTCCACAGACTGCGCGAACGCACTCACCACCTCTCTACACAATATGTAGCCCATTGTTAGAAAACAAACAGAAACAATTTTCACTAGTTGCCTACTGGCTTCCAAAAAATGCAGAGAAGCCACAACTGCAAATTCCCACAAAGCATTTGAAGTTTTCTTGTTGAAGTGGGTTTGAAAAACAACATCCACTCCAGCACCCTGCCTTTTTCTTTTTCTTTTTTTTAAATCATTGTTTTCTGTTACAAGCCTCGGGATCCACTTAGCTGTTAGCTCAAACATGCAGGAGATGCAGCTCCCACCCGCCTCAGCTTACCCATTCATCTGCTGGTGGGGTCACAGACTGCCATCCATCTAAAAAAACCCACGGGCACAGATGACAATGGGCCATTTACATGGACCACTATTCATTTCTACACACAGCCACCATAACGCTGCACCTATATCAAATGATAACCTACACCTTACGGGAGCTCAATGTTCTGAAAAAAAGAAAGAAAACAACCCTGCAGCCGTCCATCACACTGTATTCTCCCCCAAAAGGCTATTTTCAAAGCCATAAAGACTAAACATCCTTTGTGCTGTTATTATGTTCTGCCGAACCTGAATGCATCATAAAAAGGAATAAAAACGTACAATGACATAGGGATGGCTCCTCCACTGCAATCCCTCGTTTAGGAGGCTCTTTTAAATGAGAGCAACTCCAGGGCACACGCACAGCTCACATTTTTCGGCACAGCTCTGCCAGCCTACACCTGTCCAACCCCTTCTCAGGGACGAGGACAAAAGCTTTTGCGGGTCTGTTCATGCACAGGCAACAAACCACGCACCCCAAGGTCCGCAGCTCCAACGACCCTCGATGCAAACTTCAACAGCAAACGCAGAAAGTCAGCCAGCACGACAGGCGTACGTGTACCCGTGCACGGAGCCGTTTGCATAACCATTGCAAAACAGGGGCGCAAGGAGCACGGCTATTCCTGGGTCTCTTCCTTGACCAACAGGACATCTGCCCACCCAGGAGTCCTGCGCTGGCGGGAGCAGGGCGAGGGTCCCCACCACAGCCCTGCCAGACACCTGGGCCTGCTCCAGGCCAGCCCCATGCCAGACAAGCACTTTGTCCCCCGGCCAGCCTGGCACAGCAGCCATCCCTCCAGAGGAAACTTGCCACTGGCAAGGTGGAAGCCCGGGGGTCGCTGCTGCTGGCCTGCTCCACCCCCCCAGCCCGGCCCCGAGGGGGGCTCCCTGCGGGGGACACCCTGTGTCACCCCCAAAAGGTGACCCCAAAGGAGGCACCATCCAGACACGGGTTGAGGCCATGAGCGTGGCCGTCGCCCGACTCAGTGGGACGAAAAGCAGACAGGGGAAAGAAGGGGAGGGAGAGGGGGTGTGTGAAATATGGCCACGGTGGGGGGGGACGGGGGACGGCTACTGGGGGGTGGGAGAGGGCAACTGTGGAGTAAAGGCCACTAAGGGCTGCTATGGGAGGGGTGAGAACCGGTGGGGGAGAGGGTCCCGGCCGCGGAGCGCATCCCCACGGAGAGCTGGCTGCTGCCCAGGGCCGAGCGGGGTGCGGCTCTAAGGCAGGTGGCGCGGCGGCCCCCCGCGCGACCGCGGCCGCCCGTGGGCTCAGGATGGGCACCGACCCCCGCCCGACCCCCCCTCCCCTCCTTCCTCACCCACCTTGCACGGCCAGGACGGCGAGGGCGGAGAAGCAGAGACAAAGCAGGTCCTCCAGCGCCATGTAAGCCCCGCCGGGCGCCGGGAGCAGGGGCCGCCGCGGCCGCATCTAAGAGGGGAGCGCGCTCTCCCGCCGCCCCACCGCCATCTTGTGCGAGCGCCCCAGCCCCGCGCTGCCCGCCGGCGCCGCCGGGCCCCGCTGCCGGGGGCGGGGGGCGGGGGCGGCTCTGGGCTGCCGCTGCTCCGCCTTTGTCAGCGGGTTCGCCGCCGATCCGAGGCGGGGGGGGTGGGGGTGTCTTCTCCCGCCCTCCTCGACAGCGGCGGGACCAACAGGTTGCTGCCAGCCCGCGGCGAGGGGGGAGCGGCCCCTTATCCTGAGCGGGGGGAAGCGGGAACGGGCTGCCGCGGCAGGTGCGGGGCGCCTCCGCCGGGCCGGCAGCTCCCCAGGCCGGCAAACGGGGGGGTTATAAACATTTTGTGTCTTTTTTTATTCCCCCCCCTTCTCTTTAGTTGTTGGGGGTTTTCCCTTTTTGCCGCAGGTGAGCGTGGGGGACACCGTGCTACCACCAGCCATCCCCTTCACGGTGCCCCGGGGGAGGACACACACACACACACCTCTGCCAGCCCCTCAGTCCCGTCAGGGTCCACCCTTGGCCGCCGGCTGCTTTCCGCTGACAGACGGACGGGCAGGCACAAAGCACCCAGCAGCTCACACCACCACAGCCGGCCCGGGGCTGGCGACGGCCACCCGAGGGCTGATGGCCGCCCTCCCACGGGCCGTGCTCTCAGCGGGTGCAGGCCTGGGTCTGTGGGGAGGGGGGGAGGCTGCCACCCCGCACAGCCCGGCCGGGCTGCGGACGCAAACGGACACCAATGACCATATTGCCATCGGTTTGCAGTCCCGCAGGGGCTCGTTTGGAAGCGCAACTCCTTCAGGTGTAGTATCGTTCATTGGGCTTTTCAGGCGTCAAAGTCTAGCCTATGCGTCTCGGCTCTCTTTAAAAATAAAGAAAATAAAATACATGGCGCAGCCTGTCTGCACTCCGTCGCAGCGGAGAGAGGCAGGACCCATCCGCCAGCCAAGCCAAAGCAGTGGAAATGAGGCAGGGAGCCGAAGGGTGCTGAAAGATGGAGACCGAGGCCGCTGCCTCCCCAGCTTGGCTGGGTCCCAGGTCCAAAGTTACGCTGCACGTCTGCCCGTAAAGCCGCAGGTGCAGGCTTAGTCCTGAGGGCAAATGACACCAAGACGTTCTTTCGGCAGCGGCGGCTGGCGCCAAACAGGAGGGCAGCCGCATCCGGAGCGGGTAGGAGGGGGTCTGCTTCAGCCTCCGAAAGAAGAGGCTGCTCAGCGCACCGGGATGTTTTATCGCAGCGGTGTGGAATGCAGAGAGGGCTCCAGCTATGCAGAATATGAAAAAAGAAACCTTTTTAATCCAGACCCTCCTATTTATTAGCTTGTATAATGAACTATAAAAACTTAAATGAAACCAGAAAGGCTGCATGGTGGGAAGCAGGTTTCTCGTGTGTATGAGTTATGCAACTGTAAGTTAGTACTTGGCACTATCAGCGCAGACAAGCCCTGGGAGCCAGCAGCCCCCTGCTCTGGACAGACGTGCAGGGAGGCTTTGCCCAGCATCGGGGCCCTCCCAGCTGGGTGGGCACTCGCTGCACACCTCGCTGGAAAGGAGGGAATATTAAGGCCACAGCAAATCCACTGACCCTGTTCCTGCACCATCCATACACATACCTCCCTGCGGAAGGAAAAGGGGATAGTAATAGCCACACTCCCTTCTGCGCTATTCCAGCGTGGAGCTAAAGATTAACAACCTCTGCAAACCCTCCTTTCTCTTTGGGCCTTTCCCACCTGCTCTTTTCTGCGCGAGGTAGTTTTAAAGGTGCTGTCAGATTGCTTTAACTAGGCTATAGAAGAATGTCTCCTCATTGTGTCTGCCAGTGGTTTCTTTCAGACACACCCCTGCCCTTTTTTCCTCAAATCGCAGACAGTTCTCCCTCCCTTTAAGCAAGGAAACCTTTACCTAAAAGTCAGGCGAGTCTGGCATAATATAAATAATGAAAACTGCTAGTGGTCTGCAAAATACTGCACGCTGACTAATGGCACCTGCCTATGTTAAGGCATTGACCCAGCTCCCTGCCAACAGGTCAGGGTTAGAAGCAGGCACTAGCTTCAAAAGACCCAGGTCTAATTCTTTGCTCTCTGCCTGATATTACAGTGTCCCTCGATTCCTCCTTGGCACCTCTCTGTCTTCCTGCATGTCAGTGGAAACAGGAATTAAACCAGCATTTTGACAAACCCAAGCTTGCAACAGATACATTCCTTCAATATCTATCCCTGGGGAAAAAAAAAAAGACTTAGCAAACAGCCCCTGAGCTGTGAATGCACCAGTAACGTGACCCACAGCACCAGCTCCTTTCACACTGAACAACAGGCGTACTCTGCGAGAGTAACACCAAGTCCCCACTGTCCACCCCTCTCACCCGCATCGGCACAGACAAACTGAGCTCGCAACAACCAACGTTTCTGCAGGGCGACTCCTTCACAACTGAAGCCAACGCTGGCTGACGCTTGTGTTCGCAGGAGCTAGTCCTGTGGCTGCAGGGAGGCATTCCTGGTGTCACACCTCCCTGGTAGGCATTAGCTGCTTCAGCCACCCGCAGGGATGCCCTGCACTGTGTGAAATGACTTCTTGCAGCACTTACAGAGGAAGGAGAGCCTGGAGAAAAAGCCACTCTCTAGATTCAGGAAGGATCAGATAACTCCCTGGCTGTAAGTCTGTAAAGAACAAAGTGACAGCAGACATGCCAACAGAAGGGACATTCCTTCCCCAGAAAATGGCATTTCTGCCCCAGTACTTACAGCAAGCAAAAGCCCCCATTTATGTGCTGCAGACTCCCCAGTGTTCCTGTCCCTGTCAGCAAGGAGTTTCTTTTTACCTTTCAATAGCTGAAACCTCTGATACTTCGAGCTGAGAAAGTGTGAATGGCAAAGAGTAGCAGCAGCAAGTGGCAGGTGTTTGTAGTTCAGCTTTTGTTCCCCCTTCGGGAGACATTATTTCTGTCCTCAAAAAAAAAATCTTTAGTGAGTCAGGTATATGGACAGTATATCGTACACATCTCTTGGTTTGTATAAGATCCCAGCAATGAAAAGCTCATTAGGGAAATCCAGCAAAAGCTGCTATAAATTTATCTAGCTCAGCAGGAGCTTTTCCCATACAGCCAGCCTGTAGCCAAGAGGGGCTCCATGCTTTTGAAAGGTTGGCGTACATGCAAGAGGCCTCGAAACACAGCAACATGTGTTACAGGGGTATCTGAACCAGAATTTCTCCAGGCTCTGAATGCAAACCCATGTTAAGCAGCCCATGTCCACTTCCAGCTGGCAGCTGTAGGATTCAGACTACCAGGATCCAGTTGTGCAAGACACTAAACACATGCAGGTAAAGAACAATGCTTGTTCCCAAAGAAGACCCCCTAAAATAAAAGAAATCCGAAGAACAGGGAAAAGCCATTTCAGAGAGAAAGCAGTGAGGAACAAGAAGATTCAGAGCACAATGCATGTTTTTATTCAATAGGCAGCACAGTATTGTCTCAGTTCTAGGTTCAGTCTGAATCCTACCACTGAAAATGCTGTCTGGCTGTCTCCCGTGGGTTGGAGTTCAGAGCATCGAGAAGCTGTGGTCCAGGGTCAGAGCAGATAAAGCAAATGAAAGAAATGGAAGTTAATTCAAAGTTAAAGGAGATAGCAATTTAAAGCAAAATAGCTATTTTAAAAATCATGATGAGGATGTTCTTATTCCAGGCAGAGGTTGCTTTATGTTCTCTTAGTTTAATCCACTTCACACTGAACAGGACTGTTTAAATTTGGAATAGGCACTTTGCAGATTGAGTGTGCCCCCCCACCAGACCACTGATCAGGAACAGCAGCTCAGACACAAATCCCCACGCTGCCAAAGCCTCAAGCTCTAAAGTTAAAGCACATCGAGGCCTTTGTAGATGCACTTGTTCAAAAGCACTTTCCTTCCGAGTGAAAGCATCCCCCCGGGGGTTAGTGCCCTCCAGTTTGGTGGGTATGAAGTGCTGCCCACAGCTACTCGGCCCCCATCTCGCAGGTCGTCAGTGCCTGAGACGTGTTTGGGCCCATGCTTAGGTTCTTTCTCTCTGAAGCAGGATAAAACTTTCCAGCCTAAAATACAGCCTTGCTCTGGTTTCTGAACATCTCTAACTCCAGACAGGTTTGCAGCACTGAGGTTGACATTTTGTGATGGATTTAAGCTGCTCGAGTTACCAGAAGAGCTGGCTGCTCTTTCCTTTGTGATGGCATGAGTGCTTGAATGAGCCCAGAGCTGGATAGAGGAAAGGATGATGGTGCTGAAAACTTAATTGGCAACAACAATAACAACGAAATCAGTCCCCTGCTCCAGCTCCCCGTGCAACCACCCAAGAGTTACTGCCAGCACAAGGAAAGCAATGGGAATACACAGATAGAGGCACGAGGAAGCTTTCAATGTCAGCACAAAGCTGGATCAGCTCAAACTCATTGCAAAACTGTAACCTTAGTCTTCCCAGAAAAGGAGTCTCTCAGGGACCTTTACCACCAGGACTCGCTTCGTTGCCAGACTTCTTCTGGTCTGGCAGCAGCTTCGGCGCTAGAGGGAACATTGACTTCCAGACGAGAAAAGTGACGGTAGCCTCCTGTTCTGTATGTGTGAGCAATGCCAAACAGGAGCAGCTGGTTGCACATAATAACATGCATTGTGTAAGTGAGCAACACAATAAGCAATTTGCTCGACAACCCAGGGACATCAGGACAATTCTGTATAACAGAGAAGAAAGAAAAGAGGAAAAAAACATGTGATGACCAAACCCTAAGGGAGCCTCAGTATACTACACATTCATTTCATTACGCTTGCTCTTATAAATATTTATTACACAGCCTATCTCATCATTCTTCCAGGAATGGGTGTTGTGTTATTGTTATACACAGGGAGGGCTTTCCCTCTTCCTCTGGTCCTGCTGCAGGCGGTCGACAGTTGCCAAAGATAGATAGGGAGCAAGAGTGTGACATTAATTATGGAAAATGCTACTTAAAATGGGGCTCAGGGGCAGATATTGGCAGGTGCATTGTTAGGAGAAAAACGAATGGAAGAGGAAAAGACAGCAAGTAATGAGATTTGGAAGCTTGTATTTAAAATATGTTCACGGCAAAAGGGATTTCTGCAAACAAGGGCCCTGGCCCTACAGCCAGAGCTGTGAGTGAGTGGAGACTCTCACACCCTGCAGAAACCTGCATGGATCCAGGATGAGGGAGTTTTGATTCAGATGAGTGCCAGGCTATGAAACAACAGTGAGGCTAAAGTCTGTTCTGAGTATCAACATCACCTGTCTGTCTACATGGGGAAAGCTATCATGTTAAAGTAACATTAAAAAATTCTAGCATTTGTAAAGCTTTGCACATAAAACTTGGAGTAGGGGTTTTTTTGCCTCTTCAATTTGTATTGCCACCTGGATGTCCCCTGTACCCTGTTCCTTGCTCTTACTGGGACTTGTCACCCAAGTGAGGCTTTGCAAAATCAAATGGTAACTTGCCTTACACAGAGACACATCTGCCGATTCATTATTCGAGACGAGTGACTTGGGTTGGGTTACTGATGTACTGATTTAGAAAAACATGCCAAGACAATCCAGGCTGGGTAGATTTTAGATGAAGTGAATCTGTTTCATTTCAGTTAGTCTCCCTTGCTGTCATGTGAGTCTTTTTTGTGCGTATTTGTTAACCAGCTTGTTCACCGTCAGCTATAATCAAATAAAGACCTACTAGAAACATCGCAATGTGTTATAAAGCAGTCACATAGAACATCACTGTCTTGTAAACATGCATGACTATGAAAAATAATATTTGCTCGTAAACAACATCTGTGGACTTCTCCCTACAGCAGTTACCAAGTACCAATAAAAGTTTTGATCCCTAAATAGTCTAAATTTTATACGCTGCTATGGTACCTACTAACTAAGGCTGGTTTTAGGCATAAAGAACACATGTAACATCAAGGAATACTGCACAGTCGGGGCTGCCTTCAGAAACACCCGTCAGGCTCCTTTGTAGTGGGAAATGTGTTCATGTGCCAAAAATAAGGATCTGTTCCGAAGTTTTATTAGATTTACAGAGCTGGCTATAAAATGCCATGCTAGAAGCCAAGCAGCCGAAGCAGGGAGGCTGCGTGGTGCACATCATCATGCCACCCTCTTGTGGCTAACCCCAGAAAATATAGCTGTGGATGCCCAAGGACGTGGCATAAATGCCACCAGGTTATTTTCGGAGTGCCCTGCTCCACGCTGATAAGCACACTGCATATGCAAGTGGCAAGGTCCACCTTTTAGCCTGGTGTTACTTGAAGCTAGCTTAGGAGCAAAAAGCAAGGTTGGAATAAAACCATTCCTGCATTTTGGACACTTTGGGATCTGGAGCTGCTCTGAGGATGGGATTTCATTCCAGTCCAGCACACTGAAGGTCTGCAGATGTTCATGGTGGACAAATGTTTGTTTTCTATGTCTCTGGCTATTTTCTACTCAGAAACTGGGACCATATACCTGCCTCTTGAGATAGTTTTAGCTATAAAATTCTGTCCTTTGCTAATATTTCACACAGAGACAGAGAACCTGATGCTTTTATGCATTTCTGTTCCTGTATCGAGAGCACCACTGCCCTTTACCTTCCCGAGAGCCCCACAGAAGAGCACCAGAAAGGTGGCTGGGCAGTTCGTGCACCCCCATGTCTACATAAAGAGTTTTAATGCTGGTACTCAGAAATGGCCAGTTTGCACCAAAAGCAGGTGCTGGCTTTCACAGCGTCCTCAGTGCCCTCGTTGTATAATGCAGGCTATTCCCATCCATCAGACAGTTCTGCAAACCTAAATAGATGATGTATTTATTTATGGATTACTGACCACAAGAAAGAGAAGCTTTACACTATTGTCAACCTTACAGCATTCGGTCTGCTATAAATAATGCATCATTGTTCGGTGTTGGTTTATGGTTTAAGTTCCAATGAGCATCGCGGACCAGCAGACTCAGCAAAGATGAAGGCAGCACGGGGTATTAGTAAGAGAAATAGTACCATCTGACGAAGAATATTAGAATAACAAAGCAAAAAATGTAATGTTCTTAGAGTTATTTTAATGTCAACTTCTGCAGCCAAAGACCTGCTTTTACCTCTAATAGAGAATCACACAAATCTATGATTATCCTCTGATTTTCACTCTGCTTTCTCCCAATTGTGAGCTAATTCGATTTCAGATAAACACTAATTAACACAAGAGGTCACCGCCGTGGCCAGCAGGCACCGTTGCAATGTGGCATTCAAACACACCAAGAGATCAAAAGAGCCTCCGCTGCTCCCTTTGAACTACCCAATTAAAATTTTCACAAATAAAGCTATTGTTTTACATCTGCTTCATCCAGGGAGGGGGGAGAGGGCAGAGAGCTAAGAGATCATTGCCTCTAATTGGGCTGTTTTCCCTCTCTTCTTACAGGTTTCCCCTGTGTGGGGTTTTTCTCCAGACCAGTAGAAGAAAAGGATGTCCAGACCATTTGCGATGCAGCTATTACACTGCAAGGCTACAGCAGGCTGAAAGCAAAGCCGTGGGGAATCCCATTTCCCTCTCATGAGCAAAAAGGGCATCAATGCCTTTCTTGGAAAGTTTGATTGATAGCCCTTAAGAAGGATTCATAAAATGTGTCTCTCTCTGGCTATTTAGGCAATTCTCTTTTGAAGATGAAGGAGAATATTAGATTAATCAACTGCTATAATAGCATTATCTCCTGCTTTTAAAGAAAACATATTTTACAGCGTCCGTACTCTAACCGAAACAACCTGCAGCTGCACAAGTCCTGGGCTGGTGCTTTGCTGCTAAATGTGCTGTGGTGATCTTGGAAGAGGTTTTCATCCGGCTTCTGGGCAACTGGTGTAAATATCAGACTTGTGCCACCGTCCCACATGGACTGCTTGTGGGCAACAGAGAAACCAAGGCTAGGACGGATCACGGGGTCTGAATTCCACCCTTATCCATAGGGGAGCTCACTTAAACTTGGGATTAAGGCAAATTAGCAGGAGCATAGGGAGAAGGCTGCATGGCAGCTGTCTGAGCTGTACAGACAGGGAACATCAATCTTGAGAGCTGTCAGCCCAGAGCATTCTGGAAAAAACTAGACAGAAACACCGGTCGAGTATCTGATGTTATCTGCCTGGCAAAGGTTAGTAACCCTCAACGCCGGGAAGCAGATGGGTGCACACCTGCGAGAACACACTGCAATGTATATCCCACAGGAGGGTGCATTTAGTCCTCTATACAGACAAGCCACAATAAAATCCCCACTACCACCACCCAGTATCCAGAAACATCACCAGAGGAGAAACACTCTTGATGGGAAGGGAATTGCCGCGTGGGTATGTCTTGGATGGGGCATGTCAACTTACCTCCGCATCAGCCTGCTCTGTTCGCTCGTCCTGCTCTGCTCGTTGCCGGAGCACTGGGGAATAAGGCAGCTCGTGTCTGGCAGGGACTTAGTCCCTTGGGTAAGGAAGAACCACTTAACTGATTATTCACTTCTGGAAAGAAACGTTATCTCCTCTCAGCAGCACTGAAGGGAGAAAAAAATCAAGACAGTGACTGCAAAGGAGATCAGGCTGTGGGTTATGCTCACTAATGGCTTAAACTCACCTTCTGGGGAATTCATTTATTGGTGCCAAGAAGGTCAGGACTCCCCAAAACCAGAGCGGTAGCTGTGAGTTTGTGAAGTTCAGCTCCTTCCCTGGCCCTGAAGCTGTGATGAGCTTTGCCTGGCTGCCAGGTCTCAGGGCAGAGCCAGAGAGCAGCTGTACTGCACCTGCCTTTTGCAGGGAGCCCTAGCAAGGGGCCAGTCTTTATGATATTTGAAAGGTGCCTGGCTTTGCAGGTCTAGCTTCTCACCTTGCACGTTGCGCAGTTTTTTGGGTTGCATCTTCTGCAGCTTCACTCTTGTACCTTGATTCACCAGCTGAGCCCATCTGACCCTCCGACGAAGAAGCTGCATTACCTTAAAAAACTCCTTTTCCCTGTAACGTACTCCGGGAAGCTGCAGACAGTACATTGCTTGTCCCCGGATTTAATCAGATTAATTAAGCTGCACTTGTATTAATTTAAATTACAAGTATCTGAGGGCTCAGCCAAATCAAGCAATTTATGGGCCATATCAATCTAATTAATACCACCAACTCTTAAAATAAAAACCTAATAAATGAGTTTATTATACAGATGTAAGATCGACTTATTAGCTTTGGGTCTCTAGTGACATGGCCGATTTGATGGAAGTTTTATACCCTTGTTGGGAAAAGGTCTTTTTTTTTTTTTTCCTTCCCACTTGCTGTATTTTTAAAAAGAATCTTCTACAGGGCAGGGGGAGGGAGAAACAACACAAGCTCAGTTATCAAAACACTAGCCAAGGCAAGAGGTCCCCAAAGTCTTGCTGTACACAAATTGTGTGGGTTTTATAACTGCAAGTGCTCACAGGAGAATAGTTTATCTGGCTTCTTGCAGGCAGAATCTGCCCTGGTCTGCATGCTTACTGTTAAGCAGTCTGAAAGAGTAGTCAGCCAGGGGATGGGAATGGAAAAGGAATAAGAAGAGAATTAAAAGCTTCTCAGGAGCAAATCTGCGGCAGAGCATGCCGTTTGCAGGAAGGAGCTGGGCTGGTGTAGAAGTCGCCTCTGAGCTGCTCAGTAAGGTGACTTTGTCGGGCTGAGCGATGGGTGCCATCTGCAGCTGCTGGAAAGCCAAAGTGCCCTAAAATGTTGCTTGCACAGGGACAACTTAAAGATGCAAAAGCTTCCCTTTGTCATTGTGGTGTGGGATTTCAAAATTTATTGTAGAAAAAAAAAAGAGTGTTTTTCTGCAGAGAAGCCAAATGCCACGGTGAAGCTAATTACACAGAGTACAGGAGACGTCTCTAATCCGCAGCCCAGGTGAAACAAAATGCAGAGCTAAAGCAGGAGGGAGATCCACGCTCGACCGTGCTGTTACCCGTTCCCCCTAGCCCACCGGCTGCTCTCCCCTTCATCGTCCTTGGCAGCTCGGATCTGTGTTGACTGGCTTTTCAGCGAGATGCTTTTGCTTCAGTCCTGGAGTTCACGCTCGATTTCCTGAGCTGTAAGATTGTTTCCCTTGCTTTACAAATCCCCCCTCGGAGCAAACAGCAGTGCGAGAAACGCGCGATGGAAAAAGGAGCGGGCTCCATCTCTTTACCCTTTGCTTACAAAATAAGTTCTTCAAACACATTTGTCTTATTGTGTTCAGGATAACAACCTTCTCCCGCAAAGAAAAGGGAAGGAACTGGGAGGGCTTTCTGGGGGAGAAAATGGGGCGATTTATGGAATAATTACATAAAGACAATGCCATCCTGTGTGTCTGTCACTGTGATTTATTATAGTTACACAGAAAATTGGCTGATTGGAACATAAAAGACAGCTGCAGGCAAACCTGAACCCCTTTGCTTTCCTGTTCACCACTCCACACACACACAAGCCAATGAATTAACTCAGCAACGTTTGTAACACGCTTGGAGAAATGACCCATCCTTGCTATTTGAAAAGAGGTGCCAGAGCAAAGGTACAGTAAGGAGCAGTTTATCCGCCACGGCCACATTTACTATTCCTGCTGCAAAGCCGTGGGCTGGCTGCTTACATGGGAAACCACTGCAAACCCCACCGCCACCTTTGCTGATGTACATCAGGGTCTAGGGGTACTTTATTCCATTCCACCCAGCGTTAGCGAGATCACTCCGAAGATTTTTTACAGCAACCCCTGCCTCCCCTCTGGCTGTTACACTTTCTATGTGCCCCCGCTATTATGCACCCTCTCTCTGTACACTGCCCCCAATTATCATTTTGCATTCGTCTACATCCAGCTGCATTTTCCATTTACCAGCTCACTTGGCTAAAACATCCCAATCCTTTTTGTATCAGATCAGGTGGCTTCTACTACTTTCCACACACCATTCTCATTTGAGTAATTTATATTTATGCTAAAAAAGAAAAGCATTTAGCAACCAAAGGCACTGTTAGCTGAAGCAGAGGGGACTCTGGTTAGGAGGGGACCAGACAGGAGGAAACCTAAACTTCCAGCTCTAAGGGGGACAGGATTTGGACATTTTCATTCCTCTTTAATGCTTAGGACTGTAGGTCATCCAGGGTTGGGAATTCATTCCTTCCAGAGATGTTTCATCATGGGAAAAACTTCCCCATGGTTTCTTTGTGCAACTACTGTTCAACAGCTCTGCCAGCTCTATACCACTGCTTACCAACATCTTTTTTTAGCAGCTCCCTGCTCATATCAAAACAGCCTCTCTGGTCCAACAGCGTGTCTCCAGAGGAAGCTATGAGCTCACATCTTCCTTCATTCAAATCCTCAGCAACAGCTTGTAAAATCTTATCCCTTTGGTCCGTGGGCAACCTGCGGTATATGCCATCCACACAACCCCGGAGCAGCCTCCGTTCAAAGGATGGGGCACAGAGTGGCACGACGGTGTGGAAGGCAAGGGGCTACCGTGGGGTTTGGGAAAGAGGGTTGATCCTTAGCTCTACCGCAGCCCACCACGGAGCCAGATGAGTCTGAAGGTCCCCGTGTCCTTTGACTTCCCGCTGGCCAAGGGCAGCTGACGCAGGGTGAAGTCCCTCAGGTTTGTGCGGGTCATGTATCACAGCAGTACCTGGAACAGGCAGGCTAAAAATAAGCTGGAAGGCAAAACAGCAACAGCGTATGGAAAAAACAAGCCACAGGATGATTTAGAGATGAGCAAACTCCCTGTGAAGCCTGGCAGGGAGGGTTATACCTTACACTTTCTAAAACACAAACTCCTCTCCAATAATTCCTGCTCACCAGTCATTAACCTGCTGCTAATCTTGCTGCAAGCGATATTAGTTGTTGCTTCAGGCCATGGGTTGAATATCACCAGCTTCTACTAATAAAAAGAGTAGAAGAAACATTTCTTTTAGCTAAAATAGGAAAACTCATTGTTATCCTTCCCGTCAGAGGAAAGCTTCTCGTGGCCGCTGTGTGCAGAACAGCAGGCAGACCTCAGTGACCATAATTTGTACCCATACGGCAGAATTACTTGTTTTATTTAAAAATGCATGAGCTGGAAGAGGAAAGAATTTGAGGTACAAATAGATTTTATTAAAAATAATTACATGCAGGAAGAGTGGGGATAGGATTTATCACAGCTGTGGTTCCAGGCAGCATTTCTGCGTGTGGGCAGGGTCATTATAGCAGGTCTCTTGTAAAGCTATGTCTGCTGAATGTGTGGCCAGTTATTGCAGAGAAATTTTCAAATGAAAGCCTGAGCTAACCCAGGAACAGTGCTAAAAGGTGTAAAATGGCTGAATGGCATGGAAACATTTAAATCTGTCCTTTGCTAAATGTTAATGGAGAAACTCTGCATAATACAACCAACCTCCTGCAGAAGAATCAGGTCTGACCAATAAAAGGATGAGAAATGAAAACTAGTTTTCTATAAAGATAAATAATAACTTTTACCTCAGTGCAGCTTCAAGCTGCATTGGAAATAGTTGGGTTTCCTTCTTAGACACCTATATAAGAAAAAAGACAAAACATATTAATTTAGTACAAAGTCATAGTCTGGCTACAAAGAAAACTAAACCTTGGTGTAAATACAATGATGAAATTAGGATCATTGAAAACAATAATCATGAAAATCACATCTGAAAGCAAAAACAGCCCAAGGAACCAGTGCTTTCACAATGACACAGAACAGGTTTCAGTAGCCAATTGTCCCCCCGGGATGTTTTGCACCCTCGTTTTTAGGGTCTGCAGTGATCTCAGGTATGTTTGCACATGCTCATGGGCATGAAGCTGCTCCAGCCGGAACAGATGAGACAACCCAAGATGGAAAGGACACGGGGCTGGGACCCTTCCGGGGCTGGAGACGATGCCCTGCTGGGACGGAAAGGCTCCGGGAATGGGTTTATAGCCCAGGACCAACAGTGGGGCCAGCGCTGCCTTTCCCAGTCCTGACTGATGCAATACCCAGCTGGAGCTCGCGGACAGCTGCAGCACGGGAGTGGAAATTCCTCCCGACCCAGAGAGCGCACAGCGGGGAAGAGCATAATCTCCGTGATTTACAGGCTGTGGCTCTAGTTTAAAATACATTAGACTCCAACTATTTAATTACTGGGCACTACCAAATCACAGAGACAGAGGAGTCAGTCACGTCTGCTAATGCCAACATTTATCATCCTATTTATCTACTCCAGCTTCTGAGACCCGTATCGAATCACTTTCCTGTATTAGCTAATAACATATGAGTTTATTCCTTGTACCTCTGGGCGGCCCTCAATGGATATTATAGCATTGCTGGCAGCACACATCCACCTAGGGATAGATAAACTGGTTTAGAGCATATAAAGAATTTTAATTATCAACCAAAACTCAGATCCAAATCAAAGCCTTTTTCTCTGCTCTCTCCTGCCCCCAGATACTAATTCTCACCGGAGAGTAAATGCAAGCAGTGCTCGGGCTCGCTGTCCAACTGAAAGGCTGTAAGCCTCCTGATATTTCTGAGAAATCATTAAATACCTACATTTTACAGTTGTAGAAGGGCATAGAAAAATTAAGTGGCTGGTCTGAGAGCTGGGGAGCAGGACAGGGTGCTTGGCTCTAGCTCTGGGCAGCAGTTTGCATCCCTCCAGCAATGTGCCCCTGTCCTGCTCACCCGTGCAGAGAGGGCAAAAATAAGCTGGTACAGGCACGGAGACAATGCCGGCTTTCGCAGGACCGTTAGATACCAAATCAGCTGCCGAAGAAATTCAGCAGGTGAAGCAAATTTGTCTGTGGAAACATATTGGGTGTGCAAGAAACGTCGAGGGGAGAGTAAGAAACTGCTGGGTAATGGGCGAAGCCGCTCCTTGTGCTCAGCCTCTTCCCAGTAAAGTCCCAATAAACCCAGCACGATCTTCCTCCGCCTGCTTTTCCCACTGAAAATGGTATGCCTTTCATTTTGCTTCCTTATGCTGCTTTCC
This sequence comes from Harpia harpyja, assembly GCF_026419915.1. Classification (NCBI taxonomy): domain Eukaryota; kingdom Metazoa; phylum Chordata; class Aves; order Accipitriformes; family Accipitridae; genus Harpia; species Harpia harpyja. The sequence goes on along the minus strand of NC_068953.1, from coordinate 18,461,123 downwards.
GTAAGGAAAACAAGTTTTAATCATTCTATTTGGAAATTTTCAAGCAGTCTAGTTTTCAGAAGAAATACTCTGCATCCCCTTGGCTTTGCACGTGTGTCTGTCCTCAAGCTAGGCGTTAAGAAAGGAAAAAAAAAGAGGCTTTCCCCCCTCCCAGAGAGTCCCAAAAGAACACAACAAAGCAAATGTCCTTCTATTACATTGCTGGTGCCTTTTACTTCCGTCACTGATGGTTATCTCATTATTGTTTATATATTACAGCCTGCCATATATATATATGTGTATATATATATATAATCTGGTGGTTTATTATTAACCCCTATCACCCTCTATCTAATTCTATTTGCCAAGCAGATGATCCTGCCTTTGAGACTAGTAATGCTTAGAAAACCCGAACACCCTGAGCTCTGACCGAGCAGTCGTTACTGAAAAGGCAGCTCGGTAACGAACAGAGCGTTTCAGGGAAATTATCTCTGGATCTTTGCAAAGTCCTCTGGAAGAGTTCAGACACGAAGCTGTCTTAATTGATAGTGTGGCCACTTAGGGGAGCAGTATCCATAGAAACTCAGGGGCCTTGACAAGATGACAAACAATGCTGCGAGAGCCTAATAATAGCAGAAATAATGAGGTGTGGCCAAAAAACCCCAACAACAACAACAAGCGAGGCATCTCGCAGTACCAAATGGGTGGGCCCAGCCTAATGAAGGCCTGGCAGATAACGGTGACGGCTGGAGGAAGGCAAAGCACAACTGGAGGATGGAAAAAAAGAGTTGCCGAAGCCAGATGGGATTTCTGTCCCGAGGAAAAGGCCCGCAGCAGTTGGTGCTGTTGGGGACATGGCTATGAGGCTCTGCTCTCTGTATACAGCCATAAATCAGGAGCAACGTCACTGGGAGCATCTCAGGAGCGTGGCAATGCAGGAACCTGGTCAGCTTCTGGAAGAGTCACCCCATAGAATGATAGAATCATAGAATGGTTTGGGTTGGAAGGGACCTTTAAAGGTCATCTAGTGCAACCCCCCTGCAATGAGCAGGGATATCTTCAACTAGATCAGGTTGCTCAGAGCCCCATCCAACCTGACCTTGAATGTTTCCAGGGATGGGGCATCTACCACCTCTCTGGACAACCTGTCCCAGTGTTTCACCACCCTCATTGTAAAAAATTTCTTCCTTATATCTAGTCTAAATCTACCCTCTTTTAGTTTAAATCCATTACCCCTTGTCCTATCGCTACAGACCGTGCTAAAAAGTCTGTCCCCACCTTTCTTATAAGCCCCCTTTAAGTACTGAAAGGCTGCAATAAGGTCTCCCCGGAGCCTTCTCTTCTCCAGGCTAAACAACCCCAACTCTCTCAGCCATAGCACGGACTTGGGGACAGCGCTTTTGCCGACGGGGATGTCCAGTCAGACTGGGACCCAGGGAGCCCTTGGGAACCGCAGCGGGTGGTCTTAGCCCCTTTTCAGAGCCTCTCGTCTGGCTTTAATCACCTCTTGACCCAACTACGGCTCTTTCTGCTCGGTGCGGGCAGAGCGATGCCACTCGCGGCACAACTTTCCCACGCGCTGCGGCGTGCGAGCCCATTGCCCACCAATTTGGGGCTGCGTCGCATGCTGCTCCCTGGGCTCATTGTAGCACCATAACGCATTGTTCAGGGAGACCTGACCTTTTTCTTAATTAGCTTAAAACTGCACAATAAAAAAAAAAGGGGGGGGGGGGGACAAAAAAGAAAAAAACCTCCGTAAAAGCCAGTTGCGAATCAAAAGAGGCAACAGCGAGAGCAAGCAATGTGTCACCACAAGTGTCCGAGTCAATGGAAACCTTGTTAGGTGGGGAACAAGGGTCTCTGCTAACAAGCTCTTATCTGTGTTTTTGTTTTCTATTGAAGGTGCATGTCATTAGGAGGAGTGTTAACAAGAGCTCTCAATAGCTTCATATGGCCAATGGCCTCTGAATATTCATGAAGGTGTGAACAGAATGTGGGAAAGCAGCGGAAGAAAAGGCAAGAAAAGCGGCAAGAGGGCTGATTGTGCTGGGAAGAAAGGACTCAGGGCTCTGTGGGAAAAAGGGATCCTGAATCCCTCAAACAAGAGCGTATTCCCCAGGCAAAACCTGTCCTTCAGGCTGTGTGGATGGTATTGATGGAGCGAAAGATGTGGGATTTTTCTGAGCAGCGCTGGCAGGGCACCAGCTTCTGTCATTTTCCGTGACAGTGGCCAGGTTTGGGTTTTTTTAAACTAAAATCACAAGAGCCAGTGGAGACAGGTCTCCCCAAACCTGGAGACCTGAGTGTGAACAATGTCAAACCCAGACATATTTTCCAGCCCTACTTCTGTCTGCACAGCAATGCAAAGCACCTTTTATCCCACATGTCCCAACAGTCCTCCCAGGGATGAGCATCAACTCCCCGAGACCTGCTGCAGCCTCGACCGTGGACATCGCAACCTTGTGGGTGTTGCAACCTCATCATCCAGCGTTACCTTCAATATTAATGCACAAAACCCAGCAACCAGGCTGGGGGGGATGTGCACCCTGCAGATCCCCATTGCTTCTTACTGGGGACGAGGCACACACCTATTTTTGGAGACGTGCTACCCTCCCTCCAGGCTTATTGGGTCCCAGGAGGGATCCCAAGGGTCATTTTTTACTGGATGCCCTATATTGAAGTGGGTATGTGCTCACAGAGGATGAAGAAGACAAGGTCAAGGAGCACGGCCAGAGGCTGCTCTGGCACCACTGTGCTCACCACGCAGAGGGGAATGGCTCATCTGCACCCACATACCTGCTGCCCAGCACCTGCCTCCCCACCCACACCTCCCGTCATCCCCACCCCTACAGAAATTCCAAATTTACCTCTGGCAAGAACCCAGCAGGGCTGCCCGGGGGGGCCAGGCGGGGAAAAGAAAGATGCCTTTCCTATAAAACACCTCTGTAGTTTTTGCAGCCACTGCTTCTGCGCAATTACGGGGCCAGGGATTTCGGCTGGGCTGTTTTAACGTGGAGCTCTTGCTCTGCTCATTTCGGGGGAAAATTATACAGCAGAGTTGCCTCTTCGCTCTCCAATCTCGCGTGTCAATCCCGGATAAATAGTTTTCATTCAACAAATCAATGAATAGAAACAAACTACAGCAAAATAATGTCAAGTCATTTCACTGATAACGACAGCTGCTGGGCTGCACAGGAGAAAGGGAGAAGCAGGAGGGGGATGCGGGGGAATAGATTAAAAAATGTAAAAAGCAGTGAATCACAGCTGGGGGGAAAATCATAAAACCGCAAGCCACCGCAGCTCCCACACAAACATACATGGTATTTACTCATCTATTTCTAACAAAATTTAAAGTAGAATAGAAAAGGAAAAGGGAGGGGAGGGACGGTGCAAGTGAATCGTCAAACAATCCTCGTTAGAAAAGCAAAAGCACTTTTTTTCCGGTGCGAAGACCTGATGCAGAACGCAAAGCAGTGAGTGCCGAGTGAGTGGGATGCTGCCCTGGCCCCAAGCCCCAGCCCCGTACCACCGCCCTTCCCTCCATTTTGTCCATGGGGAAAGAAGCTGGGAAAAAAACCCAGGCTGATAGGGGGTTTGCAAGCGGGGAGGAAGAAGGAGTTTTGCCTGCCCCAGGGCCGGGAGGATGGCAGGGCCAGAGCAAACAGAGTTTTTGCTCAGGTGCAGATGAGGTGCTGCCAAACATTCACTTCACAACATACCCACCCAGCCGCAAACATGGAAGAAATTTCCTCGGGCTCAACATCCACCCTGGAAATCACCTCACCCCTGCCACAGGCAACACGGTGGCATTAAGGGCTACAGGGTGACGTCTCTGATGTCTCACTCGGGGTCAGCCACAGCCCCTCAGCCGAGCCCTGCTGCTGCCAAACTGCCCCAAAATAACCCAAATTCCCTCCCCACAGGGAGACGGGGCACACGCTTAAGACGATGCCCTGCAAAGCCTGCCTATTAAATCCCAAGCCACAGCTGCTCTTTGTTTGCTGCATGAAGTCTCCTTCCCAGGCCAGCGCTTCGCATCCTGCCCCAGCTGGGCACCTTCCTCAACCCTCAAGTTTCTGCAAGCTTTTGTTTGGTTTTTAAGTTATGTTTTTCAGGAAAAAGCAGCTTGAAGTTAATAAACGGCTCCTTGCAGCTCCTGGAAGGGCTTCTCATGGACACAGCAATAAAACAGCCCTTGATGAAAACACGGACACTGCTGAGCAGAGTGATGAGAGCCGAGTCCAACACAAAATGCTGGTTCAAGGGGTTTTTTTTGGCCTCTTTCCCTCAGCAAGGATGCGTTAGGCAGCTCAGAGCCCCCCGCCTCCTACCAGACCCCAAATGTGCCGACTGGCCCCCGCAGCATTTTGCACGGGACAGGATTTGTCACTGGAGGGTTGTGGGGTTTGCTTGGGGTGGGGGGGGAATCGTGTGCCTGAGAGTCCTGCAGGACAAGAGCCCTGGCATGGCACTGGGGGAACACTGCCCGCTGCCCGTCCTGCTGCAGGCACACAGCACTGAGCCGATGTGCAGCATTGCTATCCCGCCTTTCCGAAAGCATCCCTGAAAAAAATACCTTTGCTTGAAGAAATGCAACCCTTTGAGAAAGCCACCTCCAAATACGAGAAACCTTGGGAAGATGAGAAATACCAGAAATTCTGTGAGTGCCAGGAGTAGTGTTGAGCAGGGAGGAAGCACCGGGAAGATGGTGCTGGGGTTGGGATCTTACCTGGCAGCTCCATGCCATCCTTCCCAGGAGGCTGACCCAGTGCTGCTGCAGCAAGATGGGACCTGAGCCCGGCACCTCCTGGGATGGAGCTACCCCGCAGCAGAAGACACTGAGTCTGCACATGGGAGTTCAACTGTAACCTGGGTCAAGTTGTATGAAAACGTGTCTATTTAGACAAAATTTTGCCTGGAAGACAACCTGGAAAGGCTTCCAGAGGTTCAAACTGCTCCATTTCCGCAAGTTTGACTTTCCATTTAAAGCAAGCTTTAAGTTCCAATTAAAATGCTGTCAAACACCACTGTAAAAGGCTTAATTCAAAGCACAACATCTCAGCTTTTCCTCTGACCAGGATTTCACCTGCCAGAGCAGTCCTTTGCTGTTTGCTTTTAAGAGAGGAAATCCTGAAATTGAGAATTCCCTTGGAAATGCACAGCCCGGCTGGGGCCAGCTTGGCAGTGCTGCATGGGGAGTGAGTGGGGAAAGCTCACAGAGTGAACATGCGACAGCTTGCACCTGTCCTGGGGAGCTCGAGTTAAACGGCACCGGCTCTTCATAGGTCTGTTGGTGGGAGGAACCTGGAGGATGCTCATCTTGAGAAAAGACTTGACGCCGCGGAGCAAAACACAGCCCTTTAATCTCAGCTACCATTTGCAGTTTCATTATTAGGTGAAGGTGAAGAGAGAGTTTATTTTGCCCAGGCCATAAGTTCTTTCAGGAAAAATTTTCCCCTTACCCTGATGACAAACATTAAAAATAAACCACAACTTCAGCTCTGAAAGGACTTCGCTAAATCTTCACTCCTTTCTCTCAGGTCTCAGAAACCTCCACATGTGCAAGTACTAAGGATTGGAAACTGTGAACCTCGTGTAGGAACAGGGCTTGGGCTGGACCATGCAGGGCGTGTGATGCTGAAAGCAGTCACCCAGGGGGAGCAGCTTTTCCAGAGCAAATATCTTAACATCACGAACCCCAAACCAGGACTCTTTGTGCTCTTATGCAGGAGAATTCAACTTGTGCCAGCCAGAGCGAGAGTGAAGGTGCCTTCTTGGATCACCATTTTTGAGCATCGCTTCATGGACCAGACACGACAGCAGCACATATGGAGCCACTGGTACAGGATTTCAGGGTTGCTGCTGAGCTGTAGCCACGCAAAGCTCAAGAGCAGCGTGGGGAAAGCCTTGCTGTGCCCAAGGCCGGCATAGTGCAGAGCAGAGGCGAGCGCTTTCCCCGACACCCAGGGTATTTTCTAGCTCCCTCCAGCAGCAAGCAACAGAAAGCACACATGCCCACCAGCTCGCTGAATTGCAAATAAAACCCCCTTTTAAAACGTGGTGGAAAACATGTTTTGTTGCCGCCTGAAAAGGCTGTGAAGTGCTCCAGCTCCAGAGTCTCCATGGGAACTGTGTGCTTGTTCATCTCAAACAGGCAAGCGAGTGGCTTCGTGAGGTGCCACGGCTGACACCTCACCAGGGATGGGGAGCAACCGGCCCCGAAAAGCCCAACGGGGTGGCAGGGGCTCACAGCTGAAGGGCGACTTGTGATGCCACGGCCATTTGCTCCTGCGGTTCCTTGCCCAGCGGCCAAGGTGAGGCTGGGACCAGGTCTGAGCAGGGGCCCTGCCACTGCCCTGCCTGCAGCTGCCATCACTGCTGGTGAATAGAGGTGCACAGGGAAGGGCAGGATCCTGCACCCCGACAGCATCGCCAGGCACTGACCCAGCCAGGGTGATGGGAACCAGATTTCCCTCTTCTAAGAAATAGGAAAAAAATTTAAAAGATCACTAGAATTTCAGAGGAAAGGAAATGAAGTGAGGAAAGGGCTCTGCTGGCATCCTTGAGCCCATTGTTCACAGCAGGGCCATTGCTGCTGTAGCCAGAGTGCAAGCATACGCCAGGACAAACCCTTCCCTGCTACACCCCCTGCACAGACGCACAGGCCCTCCCTGGCACTTTGGAGCATTTTGGGTGCCATGGGCAAGTCAAGTGGCCTGAAAACAATGCCAGTTAAAGCTAGGATGGGTCTTTCTACCTGGAGCGTGGGGACATGTCCCCATCAATATGCCAGCGTGACATCGTTGTCATGCGTGCGCTGCAGGCACGTGAAGCGGGTACAAGCACCCATCATGCCTGGCCAGACACCACTGCCCCACACCAGCCTCATGGCAGGTCCCAAAACAAAGCATGTGGGCAGCGGTGGGGCACCGACATTATTTACATCTGTATTTAGGGGGACAAAGGCAGGACAAGCAGAACTCAGCCAGAAAAGTCTGGAATTTAATTTAAAACCTCCTGGGCTGGTACATCCAAAGGGATTTTTGCTCTTTTCCCACTGAACTCCTTTTGCAAACACCAAAGAGATCCCAGCAATGCTGAACGTCTTCCTGTAGGCCTGAAAACACTGTGGGGAGGGCACTCAGATGGCTCCCTTGGTGTGGGATGGGACATGACGGTGGCTTTCATGTCCGTTCTGTCCCCCCCACCCCGCAAAATTAATTAGAATGGCACTAAGCCACACACCTTCCCCAAAGATCATGGCTGCCTTTTGGTCTAACCAGGACCTTTCCTGTGTTTTAAAAATCAAAGCATGAGGATTTTAATGGGTGTTTGTTCCCATGCAAGGGGCAGCTACAGAGACAGGGAGCTGCAGAGCTCAGTAGGGGCCGTTCAATGCACCTGCTGAAATACCCTGAGAGTGGTCAAGCTCACCCAGGCCCTGGCATCGGGTTTCTCGCAGGAATTTAGTCTTTTATGTAAAGCTGGAGTCTGAGCACCATCTCTTAGCTCATCAGAAGAAAACAATCACCTTCTGTTTCGGTACCGTGTGTTGCAAGGGAGGCTGGGTGCTGCAGCTCGTGTTTCTTTTGATTGGAGCGTTTCGGACTCCGGGAACACTGTTTCACATCCCTCGTGTGCCTGGAGAGAAGTGATGGGGAGGGCAAGAAGGGCTGGGTCCCTGCAGCAGCTCTGCTGAGCACAGGGCTGAGCCGCTCCAAATGCCTCTCTCAGCAACGTACCCAAACCCAGAGCTCGCTGGGGCTGGTGGCAACGGGTCACATGCAGCTCTGCCCAAATACTGGGGGTGGGTTGGGCAGGGAAATATTGCTGAGAAACCATTAAAAAGCAAATTGCATTTTCTGGGGAGACTGATGGGATTTATTACTGCCCTTCAGCTTGCCAGGATGGGAACAGGAGACAACCACCGCATTAAGGCAAGCAAAGCCACGGTGGCCAGGATCAGCTCGTCCCTCCCAGCTGGGTCCCCTCTCCCCCAGCTCCTTCCTCTGCTGGATCCCTCCGTGCAGATCCAGCACTGCCCTTGCAGAGCATCCAACATGGCGCTCGGCCTCCCGCACTTGGCAGAATCATAATTGGAAAATAATTGCCACCCAAATGAGGGTACTCAGCCGTAGCAGGTGGCTTTGGGTGCCTCACCTTATGCAAAGCCCGCACTGGTCTCCAGAGCTTGAGAAACGGGCAGCTGCATTAAGGCAGAGAGCAAGACAGCCTAATGGCTCACGGAATTGATTTCCTCCTCTTCTGTGAACATGAGTTGATAAATGGTTACTTAGAAGACGACAACTTGTTCTCCAAAGTCATTTAGAATTAGAGGGATGGCACAAAACTCGCTTGTCAGCGTGATGCGGGAAGGTGGCAAGCTGCTAAGTCGTCAAGCCCAACCTGAGGAACGTGCCCTTGCCAGCAGCGCCCGCACAGGAGCAGGAGCTGGAGCCATCCCCGTCGTGGGAGAGCTGCTTGCTCCTGAAGCTGCTCCCGGTCAGCACAGCCCGCAGGATAGACCACGCAGCTTCAGTCTTGTCCCATCTCCAGCCCAGCCCAAGAGGGCTGTGCCAGCGTGAGCCAGGCTGCTCTCCACTCTTGCAGAGCAGGAACATTTTATAAACCAGCAGGACAGCACAGACGGAAAATGAGTTTGCGATATTAACATTTCCAGGATTAAGACCTGCCGGTGTTTCTAACTAGCACGAAGAACTGCCAGAGTTTATATTAAAAGATACTGCTGAAAGCTCACCTTGACTCCTCTGTCTCCAATGACCATGGAAGGGGAGGCTGCAGGGCCATTGTAGGTCTCCCTACTTATCCCACCCCACACGGCAGGACATCGTGAGGCCTTAGGGCACCTGGAAGAGGACAGAAAGGCTTTGCCATAATAAAATCCCCCAGACACAACAGTGTGTGGAGAAACCTCTCTCCCGGCTCCCTGGTGATGAAGACGCAGCTACACATTTAGCTCAAAGGCACCAGCAGGTCCCACCACCAGCTACAACCCAAAAGCCCAGGGCCAATTGCTGGTGTGACACTCGTGTCCCGGCTTGCATTTCACAAGGGCTGCTGAAGGCTCCTGGGGAAGCTTTGCTGTGTTACAGTAGGGCCTACACAAACCCCAGAGGGAGACACAATGCAGCATATCAACACATGGTTGGTTACCAGCACATTTCTGTGAAATTTCACATTTTTGATGAAACCCACCAAAACAGGGGGTGCTTCCCCGTGGGTGAAAAGTCAGGAATGAATGAGTAAAAATGTGAATCATGACTGCCCTGAGCCCCCCACCAGCCCTTCTGGGGTAGCACTAAGTGGAACTGGGATACCTGCAAAGCCCAAACTGCTCACAAAGACACAGGAGACACCAAGCATGAGGCAACTGTATGAAGAGACACCTCTTCTCTTGGCAGAGCCCATCCGCTACACACAGGTCCCTCGGTCCTTCTGCCTTAGCGCCTGGGCCACCTCCTCCCCCGTGGTGCTTGGCCCATCTTGGCCAGTGAAGCTGCAGATGTGCCGTACCTGGTGCGACAGCTCCGGCTGGTGGCTGCCGAGGGCCGCTAACAGCATTTACACGGAAACGTTGAAGAGGGGGAACGTAGTTATGCCAAGCAAATAGCCTGATCTTCCCGTTTGTATCGATCTACCTAACCACAAGGGACAGGAAAAATCACAGATGCTTTTGCTAAACACCCAACACGTACATAAAACGCACGCGCACATTTTTCATCATTGCTGCTTTCCACAGCGCTGTGAGGGAAGAGATTTAATTACACACAAACTCTACTAAATCAAGAAGAGAGACAGTTGAAAATAGGGTGGAAAAAAACCCATTTAATTCAATTTATTTAGCAGCATCTTTATTGCAACAAAGGTTTTGTAATAAAACGCAGCAAAACTAATGTCTCCACTTTACATGATTAAAAGCCATGTAGCTAGAAAGGTGGGGGAGGGAGGGAGACCAATAAACCCACTGAAGTGAAACATGCAATTTTGTTAACGCAAACAGCAGGCACTTCATGTTCTAAAATTAAACACCTGAACTTCTACTGTGCAGAACATCCAAGTAAAAACCGCACGAAGATGTCTCTTCCCCTTCCAAAGGAGTGGCCCAGAGAACCGTAAGGGGCGCACAAAAAGTCTTTACAGGGTTCTGGTACTCAAGTAAACAGGCAATTCAAGGCAGTGTCCTAATCTGGCTGATTATGTCATTTATTTATACTCTATTATTGCCTCGTCAAAAGTTAAGCGTCACACCAGCAGCAAAACAGCCTGCCTTACACACAGACACACACAGCAGAAACACAACCCACTCTTCCTGGTAGGGACTAAGGGTTGGGAACCCCGGGCTCAGAGTTTGTGAGTTCTCTGTAATTCACCACACAGGCTCTGATGTACGGTGCTCCAGGGTTAAAGCATTACTACACCATCCCACGCAGAAAGTATTTCCATAGCCTATTCCCAAATGGCACTAGTAAGTAGGGAATGCATTTTCCATTATAATATAATAGTTGGTTTTCAAAGCTTTACTTGGTGCTTTGAACTCATTATTTCATTAACAAACAAGTTAACTGAGTTTATAAAAATCAAGCAGTTCTGGGTAGATACTAATACTACTTTGTTCTGAATAAAAGGAGATAACTGAAAACAAAGGGGTGGGGTAGGGTGTGCAACACCAATGTGAAGAGTGAAACCCAACAGCTTTGCACATTGCACACTCCAGAGAAATTACTGGAAGCTGCCTTAAAACGGGGAGAAAGAACATGCTTTCACCAGAAACAACCACAACAAGCAAAAAGAAACTGCTGGCATCAACACTCAACAACTTCAGTGTCTCATCGCTCAGATCCCCATATTTCACATATATTTTTAAAAATATATGAAATTAAAACATTCATCTCAAAGACACCTGTGCAAGTCATTTCCACCATGCAATGAAGGCTCAATCCTGCTCCTGCTCAGAGCAGGTGTCCTGCTGGGCACAGAGGAGACCTCTGCTGAAGGCAGAAGATCCTCCAAAGGGACATACTAAGGTCTGGTTTGGGAGTCACAGGGGTGGTTCCTCCTCAAATGTTTTTGCTCCACAACCTCCCTAGCATATGCTCCCATCAGATCTCACTAATTCTACTTAAAACTCACATTAAACAAGACAATTTTTTAACACACAGGAAGTGACAAAGTATAATCCCAAATCGCAGACAGGCTGGAAACCTCTTCTTGAGTGGCAATACCATCTCCAGGACTATAAGGTACAACCTCATCCTGGAGCAGCCAACTCCAGCAGCGCAGAGCAGGGCAAAGCCACCACTCTCCATGCCAGCTCTGGTCCAGTGCTGGACCAACACTTCGCCACACAAGGTGCAGGACTACTGCTCCCCCCAAAAAACCTGATGCAACGGTCTTCAGCACTAACACCTTCCTACCTCTGCAGTCTCAATAGCAATGGGCTTTGCCCTTCTTCCCTTGTCACTGGGAATTTAGTCCTTGACTGGGTAGGGCTGGATCAGACCTCATATAAGGCATCTCTCACACCTTCACCTACAAGCAGGCATCTTTTGCAAGAACTACAAAACTCTGATGGTAAATCCTCCCAGCATTTCCACAGGATAAGAGAGCATGGGGGTCTTAAAGTGCTTAACTACTGCAAAAATAAAAAAAAAATGTAGGAAAGAAATACATAATTTACATTGCAAAATAGAGTACTTACAGTACGTTGTACTTTAATAGCTTTTCGATATACGTGTTTAAAACAATGGAAGGATGCATTATTAAAAAGTTTTGTCAGCACTTACAAATCACATCCTGTGCTAAATCAAAACCTAGCCTGGTTTACTTGCATAACATGTAGTTCTTCAGTTCCCAAAAAAGCACTGTTTGATGAAGGCCATTTTTGTTCTGTTTTTTAAACAAAAGGATCGATTTCATCTTAAAAATCATAGACATTTACATTCAAGGGTAATCACCTCTAGAAAAAGAACAAAAACACCCCCCAAAACAAGTTAATTTAATATTGAACAAAATATAAACAACCTTGGAAAAGGTGGTACTATCCACGTGTAATTTTATACATATATGTATATATGAACAGATATAGATATATGTATATATAATACAGCATAAACACGTAAGGAACACAATGGAATTCCATAGTAACAGCTTATACTTGCCTCTACTAACTGCCATGTTGTTCTAGTTCAAATGCATCAGCACACTTATCCGTCTCTCAATACTGCCTATAGCACACTCCACAGGGATACTGCGTTCACTTCAGTCACAACAATTAATTACTAAGAGAAGACATAGGAGCTGGGCTCCTTCCCTGCCATACCCGTCCCAAAATAAAACTGTAAGCCTGTTATTGACCTGCTAATGGTATCTGAACTGATCCACTTATAATCACTGTGATCTGAAAACCAGAAAACAGCCTAAACCAAACATCCCCACTTCAGAGGAGATTTGCATTTACTGCATGCCTGTTTGCTTTGGCTATCTTTTGTGTAACCCAAAAACCAGATCCTGTTCTCACCCTCACATTTTACAACCGTGTAACTGCACCAGCTCCGATAGCTCTGGTGCATATCACCAGCAGCCTAACTGAAAACCAATGCAGTTTGATACAATACAGCCAGATGGTGTTATATTGTGGCGTTTCAGGATCAAGCTGAACAGTACAAAAGCAAGGAAAATACAGGGTTACAACATGTGGAGTACTAAGAGCGTAAACACTGAGAGTGATTCCAGATTTTTAGAAGATGAAAAGAAAATCATGTCCTGCTGCTCCCTAGCACCAAAACAGAAAGAAAAGGAAGTTCTTAGGTTTCTAAGAAAACCATTAAAACTTATAGGAGTCTCAGAGGCAAGCCCCAAGGGGAGAATTTCCTGGATTAAAGAGAATCATTTTGCTATGGATTTCTATCCTAAATGACCTGTTGCAAGTTAAAAGTGACTTCACACACTTACGATGCTTTTTAGCCAAGCCTGCTGCTTAGTTCAAACCTCACTAGCAAAAACACAACTGGGATCGCATCCCCTTTAGGCTTAGCGGGGTTACCTTAAGCTATACAGAAGGGGGCTTCTCAAATACAGCATCATAATCATGCTACACAGCAGTGCTAGAAAGGACGCAGGAATGGAGGACTGAACAGAGTACGAGCCTGGGAAATAGTCCCTCAAATAAAGCAGGAAATTCAATGAAACAGTTCATATTGCCTCACATATAGTGTTTGTAAGGTCTCTCCTCACCAAGTCCTCTGTAGACCTTTGAATTAAAGTACTGAATTTTAAAATCTTAACAGGATGCATATACCTATATCATGCTGATGTGACTGTAAGAAAACAGTATTGCAAAACCAGCTCAAGAATGAACATCAGGGTAAAATGTCAATGAGAAATGGGCTGCTCTTCTAAGCTTGTTTTAAAATTTACAGAGTTTCAGCTCTTTGACTTAAGTTAGTTTGCATCTCAGAATAAAAGATTGTTATGCCCATATCACAGCAAAATATCATTCTGCTTCCCCACCGAAATCAAATACAATCAGGATAGGATCTCAAGCTGCTGACAGGAAAAAAAAAAAAGTATGATTATGCTGGGGAGAGAAGAAATCATTGAAAAGAACCTGGTATCAACTGAACTGAATCCAAAATTTAAATTCTTTAGGAGGCAGCTTAAAAGTCTTTCTTCTTAAAAAACAATTAACATATAGACAGGTGATGTGGCTAACTTGTGACCAGCTTCTAAGGAGTGAGACACATCCCTTTCATGAAGCATAAAAGCTGTATGATAGCATTGAAAATGTAATACAAGTTGTAACCACTTGGGTAAACTCTTGCTGCATAGTGAGTAAACTACCCAGTATTATGTAATAAGATACCAAGGAACATACTGTAAAAATACATCAGTTATGTCATAATGCTTTTAAAAAGTGAAGATCTGGTGCTGTAGAAGTACGTTATTTTCAGTTTCAGCTCCTCCCCCAAGAGAACACCCATGGTACTGCATTATACCACAGACATTTGATTTTATTTACATCTTAAGCTTTAAAGTTTTTAGGTCACCGTACTTTAATTTCCTGTATGGCACCAAATTTTAAAAAGTGTCTCCGTGTGTGTGTGTGTACATGTGGCAGGCACCAAAATGCAATTGTTCCATTCTATTTTCTCTAGTTTCCTACATCTCATTCGGTAAAGCAGCCAGTGGAGCAGAGTTCTGTAGAGGTCAGTCACATTGCCTTCAGAGCAGCAATATGAGAGCCCAGATTCTCTTGCAGGTAATACAGTAGATGGAGTTCATAGTGCTCTCCCGACTCAGGTACCCTTATACTGTGTCTCTCCTGAGGGTAGATCTAAAATATAAAATAAAGTCGTAAGTATCCACAAAAGTTGCAGGCACCAACATTTAAACCGCTCCCCAGAGCCACATTCAAAATCTTCATGGAATCTCCCTGCATTAACTCTGCACCTGAGCTAATACACCCCATCCTCCTCCATTGCTTGAACCCAGAGACAACCCACTGCACCCTCTAATCCAGCTAGTGCTGTGCTGGAGGTGATCAGCCTGGCTGCACAGAGGCAGATCCTGTCCAGAGCCATCACGTAAATCAGCATGCTCCCAGTTCTGCAGCATGGCATGGGATACCTGGGCTACATCTGCACAGAACCAGCAGGGTTTAATTAAATGCATAACCCTGTTCCACACTGCACAAAAACTGCTGTACTGCCTCCAAACTGCAGATCTCCTTGGGAGCAGCCTTAACTGCTCTTAACTGAGCATTTGCCTGATTTTTTTTTTTTGTTTACTCATAAAATCTTCCTTTTAAAAAAAAAGTTAGGCTCAAATATGTATTGGTTTTGTGTGGCAAGGTTTTGGTAGCGGGGGGGGTTACAGGGGTGGCTTCTGTAAGAAGCTGCTGGAAGCTGCCCCTGTGTTCGAGAGAGCCCATACCAGCCGGCTCTAAGACGGACCCGCCGCCGGCCAAGGCCGAGCCAATCAGTGATAGTGGTAACGCCTCTGTGATAACATTTTTAAGAAGGAAAAAAAGTTGGGATGGCGGTATTCGGCAGCCGGAGAGAGGAGTGAGAACATGTAAGAGAAACAACCCTGCGGACACCAAGGTCAGTGAAGGAGGGGGAGGAGATGCTCCAGGCGCCGGAGCAGAGATTCCCCTGCAGCCCGTGGTGAAGACCATGGTGAGGCAGGCTGTCCCCCTGCAGTCCATGGAGGTCCATGGTGGAGCAGATATCCACCTGCAGCCCGTGGAGGACCCCACGCCGGAGCAGGTGGGTTCCCGAAGGAGGCTGTGACCCCGTGGGAACCCCGCGCTGGAGCAGGCTCCTGGCAGGACCTGCGGATCTGTGGAGAGAGGAGCCCACGGAGCAGGTTTTCTGGCAGGACTTGTGACCCCGTGGGGGGCCCACGCTGGAGCAGTCTGTGCCTGAAGGACTGCACACTGTGGAAAGGACCCATGCTGGAGCAGTTCGTGAAGAACTGCAGCCCGTGGGAAGGACCCACGTTGGAGAATTTCGTGGAGGACTGTCTCCCGTGGGTGGGACCCCACGCTGGAGCTGGGGAAGAGTGTGATGAGTCCTCCCCCTGAGGAGGATGAAGCGGCACAAAATAACGTGTGATGAACTGACCGTAAACCCCATCCCCGTCCCCCTGTGCCACTGGGGGGGTTGGTAGAGAATCCGGGAGTGAAGTTGTGCCCGGGAAGAAGGGAGGGGTGGAGGGAAGGTGTTCTGAGATTTGGTTTTATTTCTCATTACCCTACTCCGGTTGATTTGTAATAAATCAAGTTAATTTTCCCCAAGCTGAGTCTGTTTTGCCCGTGACGGTAATTGGTGAGTGATCTCTCCTATCCTTATCTCGACCCACAAGCTCTTTGTTATATTTTCTCTCCCCTGTCCAGCTGAGAAGGAGGGGGAGTGATAGAATGGCTCTGGTGGGCACCTGGCGTCCAGCCAGGGTTAACCCATCACAAAATACTACAGTTTTACCCTAGAATTCCAAGTGGCCCAGCACAGCCATGTTACAAGTTCCAATTTTGGACTACTCAAAGACAGACACATTACCTTTACATCCTGGTTCTGGCCTTACCTGTAAGTCATACGGTTTCCCAGCTCTCACTAAAAAGCTGAGCAAAATACTAGTGTGTGCAAAGTGAACATTCTCATCCAAGAATCCATGTAGCAGCAGCAAACGGTTTGGTCTGAGAAAAGGAAAAGACAAACATTTCTAGACAGCATCCCAGAACCTGCCAGTCATTTCACAGTCCACACACATACGTTCAAAAACACTCAATAGAAAAAAATATTTGCATTGAAGACAGTGATTTCACTATTGTAAATTGTTCTGGATGGATGTGTCTCAAACCTATTCTTTGTTCCTCTAAAAGTTCTTCCTGCATCTGCACATCATGGTCAGGCCTTTTATCTGTGTATCTTTGTTATTCTCAGAAGCATTTCCTAGCTTGGACAATACAACAGCTTAACACTTGCTCAGAATCACTGCCCATTTTCAGCTCTTTGGCAAGAAAGCCCATGGTCTCAGGCTGCTCCATAGACAACTGTGTGCTGATGCAGCCTTAGGATATGCAGAAAGCATCCTGGTCAACTAATTTTTGCCTAGCTTAATGTGGCTCTAAAGTGCTAATCGTAATGGAAGACATGTTTGTCATTTCTTTAGACATAAAAGGTAGTCTTTAATTACAGCCAGTATAAAAGGGATTACATGCAATGGCCTGTAATTATGCAAATGTTCATTCAAGTATTAAGTTTATTAGTGTTGGGTTTTGGTCTTCTTTATAAATTATTATTTAATACTAGCATTTGCGATTCCAGAATTCAATTGCCAAGAACAGGGAGATAAAAACGTGTCCATGGGGCTTGAACTTTCATGGTAGGAAAAGTAGAAGATAAGAGCCAGAACCAAACTTACTCAGAAGGAAACTTCTCAGCTTGCATGGCCACTGAACCTAGGTAATACCCCTGCTCATTGTGATCCGGGTGGCCCATGTAGCGCTCTGTGTAACCAGTGTCATAGAAAATCCACAGCGTGACAGGTGCTCCAGCAATGGCAACCTGCAAATTCAACAGGGCTCTCAGCATCAGGAGGGGAATGACAACACCTGCCCCCCTGATCTGGGGACATCCCTCCCTCCCACAGCAACTATAATTGCCCAAAACACACTGCTAAGTTTACGATCCACAGCCTGCAGTGGAAAAAGAAAAGCAATCCTCACTCTCCCTCCCACAGTTCATACATATCAGCACAGTTCAGCTACGACCTACATGTGCTGAAAACAAGGCAGCTGCTGAAAACTAGGAAGGTCCTACAGACAAATCAGAAGCAACACTAAACATATCACCTGCAAGGCCTGCTGGGGGAAGTGGATTTTGTCCCAAATGCAGAGTACTCTGCTTCCGGGTTGCAAAATCTTTGTTCATTTGAATGTCTAACAGAAACTGGAATCAATAGCTCCCTAAGACTCAGCACGGTACCTTGCATAGCTACCAGCTTGCAGAGAGGCTTGTGAAGAAAAGACCAATGAGGAAAAAAAACCAAAACAAACCCACCAAAACCCCCTTTGCAATGCTAAGTAGTGTTTAGACTAAGTCAAGGATTTTTCAGCTTCTCATGCACAGCCAGGACACATGACCCAAATTGGCCAGAGGGGTATTCCATACCATGTGACATCATGCCCAGTATATAAACTGGGGGGAGTGGGGCTGGGGGGAATCACCAGTTGGCAGGTGGTAAGCAATTGCATTGTGCATCACTTGTATATTCCAATCCTTTTGTTGTTATTATTATTGTCATTTTATTATTATTATTATCATTATTAGTTTCTTCCTTTCTGTTCTATTAAACTGTTCTTATCTCAACCCACGAGTTTTACTTTTTTTTCCTGATTCTCTCCCCCATCCCACTTGGTGCAGGTGGAGTGAGCGAGTGGCTGCATGGTTCTTAGTTGCTGGCTGGGGTTAAACCACAACAGGTACCTTCAGCATAGGTGACCTGAGATTGGTATAGCTACACCAGCACAGTTAAGTTATTGCACGCTCAACAGTGGAACAGTTTAAAACTCTGACAGTTCCAGAGAGGGAATATCCTTCTGTGCTCAACTGAATGGGCTGAACAGTTTTTCCTCCTCATCCCAGCTCACCACAACAGACTCTCAGATATTCCAGTAAAACTGGCCTACCTAAACAGCCCCACACTCCTCTTACATGCCAGGCTTCTTGGATGACAAGCGTGTTCTGCCCAAAAGCACCCTGCTTGCTTAATGCAGGAAGCCTCATGGACAACACCACACCTTCACATCAGATCGAGATTATGTCTGGCTCATTTGGAGCTGCGGGAAGCAAGCACGATGACGGTGCAGTCACACCATGCTCTTTGGGGTGGTTACACTCAAATAAGACCACCACACTCTCCTGGGGAGAAAAGCTGCAAATTTGCATGGAGAGGTAAGAAAGAGCAGCACTTAATTGCACAAATGCCATTTTCCAATTCGAGGCATCTCTGTTAGTATTAACTCTTTGGGCTGTACTGGTATCACTGTCTCTGAAAAGCTGAATCCCATAGCTGTACCAGTACAGACTCAATGTGAATACCAGTCCCAGATACCTCTCAGAGCCTAACAGAGACAATAGGCTTACAGAGGAAAAGCATGTCATCCCCATGCTTCATACTGAAACACAAGTGGAGAGAACTGAGGAGACAACCCAAGGTCACACAACAACTTGTAACTGTTCTTGCAATATCCACTGATTGCTGGTTTTAAGAGGTACTGTGGCTTGTTAGCAGGCACTAGCCTTATAGAGTGAACAGATTTTCAGACCTGTTGTCTGTGAAGTATCAAAAAAATAGCCAAAGCCAGGAAGCCTAATTAGAAATACTGCAGAAGAAATGCTTGCTAGAAAAGCAACTTCTCTAAGTCACCCAGACAGAAGAGTCTTGAAGAGAACAGCCAGAGCACTGTGTCCTCACTTGTCTAGAGCAAGCTCAGAAGTCTTCGTGCTGTGAACACCCATGGGAGGTTACATGATTAAGGGAAAAATTCTGTCTGCACCACCAGAATAAGTACTCAATGTATGAACATACCCTGAAAATATCTGACCTCTGCATTAAAGCCATAAGAGAGAGGTAGCCTCCATAGGACCAGCCATGAATGCCAACACGATCCAAATCAATGAAGTCATACTGGGATGCTAAATACTGCAGCCCTTCCACCTGGTCATTAATTTCTATTTGTCCCTGGGAGGGGAGAGAAAAAAGGTAAGTTTTGTTAGTTCCAGACAAAAGTTACATTTTCAGGATTTCCAAAGGTAACCACCTTCAGACCTTCGCTGCTTCTGTTTGTGCAGCACCCAACCACACGCCAGCACACCACTGTGCTAGGCATGTTACAAAAAGATGACCCCTTTCCCCCATAAGACAATAAATACGTGCTAACCCACCTCTTAACTATCCTTTTCTTCATTAGTCTCCTTGCTTGGCGACAAGTAGGATTTTTCAGTGTTTTCACTTTTTGCTGTTACAAAAGCAAAGCTGTGTTCTAGCTCTGTGCATGAAAATGCCATTCCCAATACATGGAGAGCTACACTGTAAAGCCAGCAGAGCCTGGCACAGGCCGTGCCTGCCTGTACACACAGCCAAACATGCTCACCCTCTCCAGTCTGACACAGGAACTGCCCGAAATAGTAACCCACACTGTGAATGAAACTATCCTACTGCATCTGAGCAGCAAAGCATTTCTGCTGGGAGTCAGAGACCACTTATGAACCAACTTGCATTATGCCTGCCAAGCTGGATTTGGTTCACAACCTCAAACCCTGACATTGTATCTTTCCCACACTGAGTGTCTTTCCTCCCTCAAATCCACACTGCTCAACTATGCACAGTTCCCTTCCCAAACCTAGGCAGCATCACACAGGCGATGCTGGGCATCTGAGCCAAATCAGTGCTTCAGCTCAGATAACACTGGGATTCAAACCTGTCTCTGGCTGAAAACAAAGATCCAGACTCAGCTCCACTTACCATTTTGTATTTAAAGGCCCCTTCAAACTTCAGCCCCCGGTGGCAGGACCCCCTGTTGTCAATGACAACAACAACATAGCCTAAAGAGGCCAAAGTGTTCAAACGGAAATACTTGATTCCTTTAAACCGATTGTTCACTAGCTGTACCTGTAATAGAAGAACAGCAATGACACCACCACATATGTAACGGAATCCAGAGGTCACCTCTTAATCCAATTTCAGATTTTATTTATATTTACCTTCCTTTAAATGTTTTGCACATTTTTATAATGTAAAGTTTTCAAGATCCCTACTCCCTGCTGCAGGATTCCCTCTCCCTGCTTGTGGTCTGCTGAAATAAACTCTCTTCCTCCAGTAACAAGCCATTCTGTGTCACAGATATGAAGAGCTGAACTGAGCTCCACTGCAGCACCAATGGGCATGGAGCAAGAGGGGTGGCTGCTGACTGCACAACCCAACCCCGAGCCTGCAGCTCTGCTCTCCACACTCTCTGTTCTTTCCCAGGAGAAAACCTTCCCTTCACCAAGTCTCACTCCAGCTGCCTTGGACCATAGCAGGGCACAGAAGAGTTGGGGGAACCAAAGCAGGGCTAAGAGGCTCACCTTCTGTTCATCAGTGGGAGGATGACTGGGGAGCAAGCTCTTCTAAGCACACACTGGTAATGGTCAGTGCTAACAGAGAGCTCCCTTCACATACACATGGGGGAAGTGGAAACAAAGAACAGGAGCCTCTACAGAGGAGAGGGAGATAGAACAGGGACTATCTGCACTCCCCTTTCTCCCAGTTCCAGCTCTACTGCTCCATACCTGTTCCCAGACAAGCGGCAGTCCCTCGATCCATGACCTGGAAATCATGACTGCTTACAGCACCTTCGGCCAAGCAGCTACTCACCAAACAGGCAAAACACTGTGTGCTGTCCTCAGCATGGAGCAGGAACTGTTTATACAGAAGAGCAGTGGAGTGATCCAGGCTAGCCCACCCCACAACTCACCAACATGCTGCACTCACCTGAGGACCTCCATAGATGAAAAGCACAGTGGGGTACTTCTTTCCAGGTTGCAGATTGTGAGGTTTGTACATCATCCCATAGAGCGTAAACCCCGTGGAGCTCTCAAAGGAGAACACTTCTGGGGGAATGTAATCAGGAAGAGGGCCTGCCACAGGAGGGAACAGAGACTGGTTTAACAGGGAATGGATGAATAACACAGCTCTGCTCCAGCCCTGCCCCATCACCAATCTCACCACAATCCCAATGGAGCTCTCCCACACTTTCCAGGGGATGTGGCTGGGACCAGGCAGAGACTGGGAATGCCCCAGCCCTAGGGGAGCTTTCTCAGGCCTATCGCATTCCCATCCCTGCTCTCCTGTGAACAGTAGTAACTCTTTGACACTGACACAGCCATTACAAGTATCCCATCCCTTCCTAACACCACTTAGGACTCACTGCATTAATACATGGAAAGCATAGGACAGAGTATGCCTTAGGGAAGGAGAGATGAAATGGAACAGAAACAAAATGGAAAAATATAAGCCCAAGAGCTGTCCCAGAAAGACATGAGTAAGAAGCAGCACACAACTATTTAAGGGGTGTATGTCCCTCCCCAGAGGCCCAGAAGCATTATATATGCTCATTAGCAGGCATATAGCACAGAGTAAATGACCGCACTTAAATGCCTCCCCTGATGCTAAAACTGGCTTTCTACAGCTTCTACTGGCTCTGGCAGCAGCACTTAGTAGTTTCCACTCTAAATCCTTCATGGCCAGTTTATACCCATTCATTGCTAAACTGAAAACATCACTGAGGTACGTCCAAGAACAACTCACGTAAGCACGAGTTTCAGAGACAAGTCTAGTCACCCACAACAGCAAATCTCAAGCAAGCATATTCTGGAATATCTTTCATTCTGTGATCCTGGTTGTCCTTTTCTAGTTCCTTATCCATGCCATTACCTGCTGAATCTAAAATGGTAGCCCAGAATTCCTTTGTCCTATGAGCTGCACCATCTTCAGGTCCTGTCAGCCGGTAAAGTGACACACAGTGTGGGTTCTTCTGATTACTGTACTTGCTGATGAACATGTCACAATCCTAGGGAGAACAA
Organism: Harpia harpyja; assembly: GCF_026419915.1. Taxonomy (NCBI): domain Eukaryota; kingdom Metazoa; phylum Chordata; class Aves; order Accipitriformes; family Accipitridae; genus Harpia; species Harpia harpyja. The sequence continues at coordinate 18,438,996 of NC_068953.1, read as the reverse complement.
ACATTATCTTGGAACTCCTTAGTGTGGAGGCACAAGGAAAAGTGATCATTTTTTTCTGCATTTAGATCTTGCAGAAGATCTTTATGGACAAAATTAAACCAGGAAGTCTGGGCTCTTTTGATAACAGCAGATAGACTCTGAGAAGCTACAGTCCTGAGCAAGACCCAGACATTAATGCTCCAAAGCCAAAAATACACCTGCAAAACCAACAGTAGCATAAGGACCTTGTCACACATCCTCTTCTGGGTAAAGCATTCCCAGCTGAACAGCCTACTGCCTCGGATGCCTGGAACCCCACCCAATGCTGCCACAGGCTCATCTCCTCTGGTGATTGCTCTGTAGCCTAGTTCAGGCAAAAAGAGCCAGGCTCAAACAGTTTCAAACAATTCATCCTGGCTTCTTTTGCCTGAGATGAGTTGAAGAGCAACTGAACTGGGAGGTCAAATCTGGTTTCCAGGGTGGGTTTACGCACTCACTGTACAACATATAGAAGTGCACAACACAGTGTAAAATCTACTTTTGTTATATTTAAATACAGCCTTGTCTGCTGATTGATGAAGGACAAGACTGGCAATAAGCCACAGCACACTCAGCCAGCCCTGCTGGTACAGGGCCTCACAGGCAAACAGTACCTGGCTGACACAGCAGGCATGAGAGTAACCACATTCTGTCAGCCGCTTTACTTCTCCAGGATTCTCGTAGTTAACAACATACAAGTGATGCTCTAAGGGTGAGTCTTTTGTGCCTTGAAAGTACACCAGTTTTTTCACTTCATCAACATAGATCTGTCAAAACCAAAATAACACATTCCCTCAATATTGTTTCTTGCCAAAACAATACCCAGTTCTACCGCCTCTAAGTCTCCCCCCCATCCCACATCCATAAAGCTGAGTTATAGCCCAACAATCTGCAAGGAAAAAGCCAAATGACTGTTCTTACTGTCCACAACTCTGTCAGTTACGATTTGCACTTCACACCTTGTTGCTCAGCTCTCTCATGCAGGCCCTTTACTCCTCCCAGTCTCCACTATTGTTTGCTATGCTAAATAGAATCATAGAATGGTTTGGGTTGGAAGGGACCTTTAAAGGTCATCTAGTGCAACCCCCCTGCAATGAGCAAGGATATCTTCAACTAGATCAGGTTGCTCAGAGCCCCATCCAACCTGACCTTGAATGTTTCCAGGGATGGGGCATCTACCACCTCTCTGGACAACCTGTCCCAGTGTTTCACCACCCTCATTGTAAAAAATTTCTTCCTTATATCTAGTCTAAATCTACCCTCTTTTAGTTTAAATCCATTACCCCTTGTCCTATCGCTACAGACCGTGCTAAAAAGTCTGTCCCCACCTTTCTTATAAGCCCCCTTTAAGTACTGAAAGGCTGCAATAAGGTCTCCCCGGAGCCTTCTCTTCTCCAGGCTAAACAATCCCAACTCTCTCAGCCTGTCTTCAAAGGAGAGATGCTCCATCCCTCTGATCATTTTTGTGGCCCTCTTCTGGACCTTCTCCAACAGGTCCATGTCCTTCCTGCACTGAGCACTCCAGAGCTAGATGCAATACTCCAGGTGGGGTCTCACCAGAGCAGAGTAGAGGGGCAGAATCCCCTCCCTCAACCTGCTGGCCATGCTTCTTTTGATGCAGCCCATGGTACAGTTGGCTTTCTGGGCTGCAAGTGCACATTGTTGGCTCATGTCCAGCTTTTCATTCACCAGTACCCCCAAGTCCTTCTCAGCAGGGTGGCTCTGAATCCCTTCATCCCCCAGTCTGTATTGATACCAGGGGTTGCCCTGATCCAGGTGCAGGACCTTGCCCTTGGCCTTGTTGAACCTCATGAAGTTCACATGGGCCCACTTCTCAAGCTTGTCCAGGTCCCTCTGGATGGCATCCTGTCCCTCAGGTAACTCTGTCCCCCATTCTTTGTCATCTCCCCACTCTTCAGACCCTTTCCCAAATCACATATGATATAAACCACCCCAGAAGGAAATCAAGGCAGCAGCTGACTGTAAACCACTGCCATGTTAAATATTCCTCAGTTGTCCCTTCTTTTTGAGCAGACAGCAGAACAGATTCAAATGCAGGTCAACTTGCACACTTCATTCCCTAACCCCATTTCTAATTACCATTTAGGAAGGATTTCAAAGACCTTTATGAAGTCCAAACCAGTCAAACAGTCTCCTTGAACTGCTGTTTGATTCAAATGATCAAAGGATTCATCCAGCTCAGAGATAGATGAGCAGCAGTTTGGGGACCATTCCCTCCCTTCTTGTGCAAGCTCACAGGCTACATGGAACATAAACACTGTGTATTCTGGCTAAAAAGACAGGGCTAGTGGATTTATGCTGATCCCTCTAACGAGTATCTCTTGATTCCAGAACAGCAGTTGCATACCATCGTGACATCTTGCTGCTCGCAGAACATGTGGAATTTCCTCACTGCTGCCTCACTATTTTTGCTCCCTTCTCCTCCTCTTTAAGCCTTGAACTTAGTGGGGAAAACTCCTTGTTGACAAGGATCCACACAGGAACATGCAGGAAAAGAAAGCCAACTAATGTTGCCTGTGTTGCTTTCCCACACTGACAAAATCAGAACCTCTGGTCCAGAATAGCATATCAGAGGTAGAGAAGGATAAAAGCACACTGTAGACCAAAAAAACCCCACATGATACACATGCTCAAGCTCAATACCAGGTGGTGGCAAGGTCCACTCTTCTCAAGGAGCAGAGCCTCACTAATGCAACATGTACTGATTTGTGAGGCCCCAGAGACCATCTCCCTGTGTGCATTGCTTGCAGGATATCCATGCAGCAAGAGCAGAGACTTACATTGGATCCATGTCTGCCAAGCACTTCCCATTCTCCACTGGTAATTGCCATCTCCTCTTTGATGGGGCACTTGAAGTCACCTGCAAATAACCAACACACAAATAGAGATTTTACACTTTTACATCTTACAAAACACATGGTCACAATAATACTTCTTCCTTCCAAGCTTTTTTACTAGACTAAACCCCAGAGCAACCTGCTTTTGCAGAAGACCCATGCCTCTGCCAGCTCCCCAGAAAAATTTTAGGGCTGGTACTATTTAACATTGTGACATTTATGTTAAAAGATTCACAGGATTCAACCTGAGGCCTGGACAGCTTGCTTGTCTTTTTTTTTTTTTTTTTTTTTTAAGTATTCTGTCACTTGCACAGAAATAGATGTTTTATACTGAAAAAATGGGTGTGCAAAGGAAAATCTCAGGTGTCAAAAATGCAGAATTTTGCAACAGGCTGGGGAACAACTCTGCTTTTATAAGATGGCTTAATTCCCCTTAGAATTAGGGAGATTTAGCAAGAAAAAGAAGTTGGATGCATTCAGAGAAATCTGATCAACCCAGGATATAATACTTTGTGCAAAAAAACCCCCACCAAAACCAAGCTGCATGAAACTAGGACCTCTGGTAAAATTAGGTGTATTTTTTGTGCATGCAGAGCTCAGCAAGTGCCTTCAACACACACCAAATAAACTAAGTATCACAGCATGAAACTGTAAATTAAAGAATACATGCTGTGGAAAAACCACTCTGGGAGCTTTGCACACAGCTATATCATGCATCTGAGCAAGACCAAACTTTGACTGCAGCTCAGAATCACATGGTCCTTGAATTTTTTTGATTGAAATGACTCTTCCTGCATTTCCATTTGCAACAGCTGCCAGTAATTTTCTCCTGCTAACATCTCTGTCTATACAGCAATACCATGATTGTTTTTAAGAGCAGAGAGGAATTCTCTGAATAGTTGTCATATCATAGGTTTTGCTGCCAAGCACACATGTTCATTTTAAGGGGACTAACATGTGGGCCCACTCATACAGGGAGGCCCTCTATGGACCTTTTTACAGTGTGTTCAAACCATGCTCTTTGTCAGCCTCTCTGCTACCAACCTGCTTGTAAAAGCTGACAAGGACTATGTTGGTTTTACTTGCAAAATCAAGTCCTGAACCAATGTGCATCTATTAGATATATACGACCCTTTACATCAGAGGTAGCCATGTTATTACTATAATGATTAACCTCTGGCAAAGTCAGCACACATACAGTCCCAACATTGACAAGGAAAAGCCAACTAAGTGCATTTCACAGTATTACAGGGAGCTTGTTTCCCATCTGATTTCTTGAAACTTTTCCCTCTAGTCCATGAGGAAGAATCAGGGTTAAAACTAAGGCATGCTGAATACAGAATAACCCCTGTACAATTTCAAGAGGAATCACTGTTCAGTGAAGTGCTTTCCTGGACAGCAGCAGGAGTTTCCAATAAGACAGTAATTCCTGCCACCTAGAAGGACATTTATTTCTTCACTAGTTGGCAGCAAATGCCCAATTAAAGCAAAAGAATGATTTCACTTACTTGGAGCAGGGAGGCCTCCACACGACCGCTTATACTTGCTCTCCTTCAAAACTGAGACGACTTTGTATAGGTGCCGGAATCCTGTTTTACACTCAGAGGCAAAAATGAACTCTATCTCATCTTCATGGGTTTGAGGGAAAACATAAAAGATATCATGAATCTGTGGAGACAGAACATTGAATCATTGTTATCAGCAGGACTTTGGCACTGAAGTCACACATAATATGTTCCTCTTACTGCTCAACACAGACAAAATAGTTTACACTAGCAGGCTGCAGCACTGTCCCTTACTGGGAGAACCAGTTATGCTCATGAGCCAGGGGGTGTCTGCAGACAGTAGCCACATATGCTGCACAGCTCCAGGCTTTTTGCTAGTCTAACTCTGAATTCTAGCCAACGAACTAATTAAGTTTTTCTGCACCTGCTTTTCTAGCTTAGATACAGAGGTTGGTCCAGCTGTGCAGACAGCATATGAGAGCCACCCAAAGAAGCCAGAGTTCAGTGGCCTCCTCCATCCAGTGCTGTCTAGAAGCCCACAAATGAAGGGTTATTTAAAGAAAGATGAGCTGACATCATCTTCCCACTCATGAAGATGCCAACTCTTGCTTCAAGGGACAATCTTTTGAGGGACTTGGGAGCATTTATCTGCACAGTATGAGCTGCCAGTCAAAACCCACTCCAGCCAGTAAAAATAATGGAGAAAGGACAACTCACTGCACCATCCTGAAACCATGCACACTACTCATAAGGAGAAAACACAGTATCATAGAGAGTACTCGCTGCATAGGGACCATTCACTGGAAGGCTTTGTGCAAATGTTCTCTGCCAAAAGATCCAACTACCTGTCAGCGATTGATGTTCCCAGACCTTCCTGCACCCTTGCACACCTCCAACGGGATGTCATTTTAGAGACATCAATCTTTATCTGCTGAAGTGTGAACAACACTCATTTTTACAGCATTAGCCTAGCACACCGGTGTCTGGTCTCACAGCACAGGCCCTACAGCACACCTCTGAGAACATTACACACAGATCTATTTCACCAGACCATATGTAGTTAAGGAGTGGTTTCAGTGACTGTTAGCAGACTCTTGGGACTTGTTCACCCAGTATCAACTACATACATCTTTGTTGGCTGAAGAATACTTCATCTGCTGGCACTGCTCTTGGTGAACAACTGGCACCAAGAAGCCAGAGGGTGTCTGGGTAACACTGCGGGCAAGGGGCTGCCCTGGAACGCCAGAGCCCTGGGCTCTGCTCCTAGCTCTGTCTGACCACTATGCAGCCTCAAGCAAAGCAGCTCTGCTTTCAAATCCCAAATCTCTCTGTTCTCTACATACGGTTTTTTACAGCAGGAAGCACAGCATATGCACAGAACTTGCACAATGGGAATATTCTCCTAGGCAGCACAGTAACACCAATGTTGCTCAAGTGCTACAAAAAGGGTCTTGAACAACAAACTGTCAGAGAAGGCTGAAATTCAAATTCTTACATTTATCCATATGTCTGTTGTTTCTTCATAAATAATGAAAGGTGTAACAGAATCTGGTACGGCATCGACAAGTTTCTGTCTTTCCATTGCGTCGTCTTCTGTGGGGATGAATAATGCAGGAGGGATCAAGACTATCTGAAGTCGAGTTTGGGAGCGATCCAGTAAGATGGACCAGATGCTGTTGAGAAGACAGATATTAGAGAAAATAATATGCAACCATGAGTATTAGACAGGTCTGAAAATCTCAACAGACACTCATTAGCACTAGGCATTTTGAGGGAGTCAAGAATGTTCAATTACAGATTAAGCCCAAAGCCACATGTAAAAATTCACCCACATAAACAAATCTCTTCCATAACACAAGAACTTATTTCACTTCATTTCAATATTGCATAAGCACTGCGGGTTCAAAAGTTTAATTAATTCTATTCTCCCAGATTGGAATTGTGCTTTAAGGGAGAAAGAGAAGAGAAAAATCAGAGGGAATATTTAAGTGGAAAAACTTCAATTGAAGTTTCAGGATACTTGTGAAAATACTGTTTTAAATCTATACCTGGCAGAGAATAATACTGGCACCTAAGTGGACTGGGAGCAGACCCTGCCATACTTCTGATGGCTTTGCATGTAGCTCTAACAACAATCCTGCAAAAAGCAAGATAATGTAGCAAATGTGTCCCTGCACTTCTTCCACAGTTGGGGGGGGGTTGTGGAATTAAAAAGGTGAAAGCCATCTTTAGATTCAAGAACTGGAGAAGTGCAATTCTGGAGAAGCTTCTGGTGAGTTAGAAACACTGTACTACATCATCTACAGGGTTAAAAATGACATGCAAATGTAAGTAGCACTTACAGCAGGTTTTCTGATCAGTAAGTCTGGTCAGGAAGGATGGTCCACTGGTTAGGGCGCTAGCCTAGGGCCTGGGGGACCTGGGCTCATTTCTCTCCTCAGCCACAGACTTCCTGTGTGACCATGGCAAGTCACTTAGCCTCTCTGGGCTTCAGTTCCCCATCTGTAAAATGGGGACAATAGCACTGCACTCTCTCTCACAGGGATGCTGAGAGGACACATACATCAAAGGCTGTGAGTGCCCAATACCAAAGCAATAGGGCCAGGTACCAGAGAAAGAGACAAGGAGAACTCTGGTTTGGTTTTGGAAAAATTGTCCTCCTTGCACAAACAAGTTCGTAGAAATGTAAAAATAAAAGCAGGCTTAAGCTTGAAGACGACAGAGACCGCTACATTCTGCTTCTAACTGTATTGCCCCAAACCCTCTAAGCAGAGACAGGATTAACATACGCACTATTTTCCTTCTGGCGTCCACCCAGCTCTAGCAATGTACTCTACTCCTTCAAAGAGGATCTCGAACGGCTGAACTAGCTCTTTATCCACAACATCTGCAATCTGTTGACAAAGCAGCAATTCAGTGACACTGAGATGAACCCCCACAACCAGTTTTCATGCACAATGAGAGTCCGGACACAGAAGACTTCTTCTGTGCAGCTCATGCAATTTAGATTGTTCAGCCTTTGCAACACAGGGGATTCAACCCTGTCTGTAGCCAGATACCAGCATAGTAGGAGAGCTGCACACTACCAGCACAGTCAGGGCTGGGACTTGAGAAATCTGGATGCTGCTCACAAATCCACCACTCGTCTCAGACCAGTCATTGAACACTCAGTTTCCCCATGTAAAGGGGAAGTGATTTGTACCGAGCTATTTTGTAAGGGGTTTTCATCGGTAGATTTTGAACATCCTGCATGACATCCAGTTATCAATGTGGTTCTAATTCATGATATGCAATTCTGCAGTCTGTCCCTGCTGGGAGTGGGGACAAGCCACAGTGGTACCCAAAGGGTCGTGACAGCTTTCCCTGCCTTTGCTGGCTGACATCAGCATCACTATCCCAGCAGGTAGGTGACTGTTGATGGCTGAAGTAGCTCAAGATTAGAGAGGATCCCAATAATGTATGGCTGTTACTGTATCTGCTTAGTAAGATTAATTTCTCAACTGTCCGAAGATCTTGGAATGGGCTATGGAAATTTCTGCACCTGTTAAAAAATCCCAGGGCAAAAGCAAAGTTCATCTCCTTCCATATGTTCATGCTTTTGTAAGGTGATATATTGTCTTTGCAATCAAATTTTCCCAATATCTGCAGCCAATCAAGAGATCTGTCACATAAGGACGTCTAACCATCCACACCTAAAATACTCTGCTCTGCAGCTGAGTTCATAAACCAGTGGTGGGGAAGGAAAGCACAGCCTTGAGAAATACTGCTGCATACACAGACACCAAGTATCTACATAGGAATGAGCCAAGTGCATTGCCTCCAGAGAAGCCATTAAGCTATCACAACCAAGAAAGTTTACTTGTACTGAACTGGAAAATGAATTTTACCAAAAAAGAATCACAGAAATTATATTTGGAAAACAAGCAGAACATAGAACTTACTCTGCCTTCCGCATTGATTGTCACTTCAGATATCTTGAAAGTGACCTTTGGATTTGCTGTACCTATAAAAACAGATGTTAGCAGTCAGGCACCAATTGTTTGCTTCCAAGAGGGCAGACTTGAACTGTGGATTATTGTGGTGTTATTCATACAGAACTGGAAAAGGCAAACAGCAGAATGCTCTTTGATCAAATAGCCTACTTGCATGTGTGAGACAGCAAAGAACAAGGCAGGGAAAAAAAGACTGCAAACATGAGGCAAACTCAGTGAATGTAATCCTCAAACAGATCTGATCAAGAGCCATGCTACTGTAACAGGCAGTCTTCTGTCCCACAGTCAAAGGATGCACATACTAGTCGGAAGCAATGCTCAGGAGTGATCAGGACAGCAAAGCAAGCTTTGGTTTACTGTTTGGCTGTTATTCTTGAGGTCATGCATAAAAAGCGATCCAGTGCTAAAAAGCATCTTTGAAAATTAGAGCAACTCACTCTTAAAAACCTATTGCCATAACTAGTGCAGTTAAGATAATAAAGCTATGTATTTGTGTTGAACACTGAAAATCTAAAGTTAACTCTTTACACAAAGCCTGCACAAAGCAGCAACTCATCCTGCCATACAACTTGCAGTGTTAAATGCTGGGACTTGCTCCACAGCAAGAAAAGAGGGACTATAAAGAATAAAGCCGCTGCCAGTTGATCCACAAGAAGACACATGTGGCAAATTCCACGTACAAATTCCAATATTGTCAACGCTGCTGTGAAGTACTCCTGCTTCGTCAACGTGGTTTATACACAAAACCTGATGCACTGAGGTGAAATGACTTGCCCTCAGCCACCGTGCTGGCCTATTTAAGCACTTACCTTCTCCCTGGGAAGAATTTTCTACACTACCTCAAGCTTTGCCCTCATAACAACCCACAGAAAAGGGCTATTGCCCCTGCAGCTCAGACTAGAAACTAAGGCCCAGAGATTAAAACCTAGTTGTTTTATTTAAAGGGATTTGGGCTTTGATTGGCTCATTTTCCTAAACTGCTGAAACTTAGCATTGAACAAAGCTATGACAAAATACCCTCAGAAATCTGGGTGTACACAAGCGCTGAAAAAACACAAGGAGTCATCTCTCGCTTCCTAGGCTAACACTGAGCCTTTCTTCCTCCTTGAACCAAGTAGTAAATCAGGATCATAAGCAGAAAACTTTTCCCAGTGGATCAGGGAATCTGCAAGATCTGAATGAATTCTGCAGTCTGGGAAGGTCAGCCAAACAGAAGATATTTCTCCAAAAAAATAAAGATTTCAGGAGTGAGGAGAGTGAACCACTGTTCTCTGTGAGCAATAGCAAGGATATCTCAGAAGAACAAGCATCAGACTGTCAAATTTGCCCTATACATCTGACACATGCCAGTGAATCAGCTCCCAGCAGGTCTGCTTAAGTCCTGCTTCCCTGCTTCCAATGGCACTCCACTTAATATGCTTCAAGCCTGCCCTCACTCCTTTACTGCTGAAGCCTCCAGATCATTTACTGTTTGAAAATACGACAACAGGGAGTTTTCCTGGTAGGCTGTAAGCATGCTGAGTTTGTTGTTCAAAGTCCAAGAGCAATCATGGAAACCAGAGTCCTTCAGAACTTGAACTACCAGGGCACTGCCAGCAGCTAAACAGAAACCCTCCCAAAAAAGCAAAAGGCCACAAATCTACAGCTATTTCCTCAGAGACACAGGGCTGTAATGAGAATCAACTCCTCAACAACTCAGATCTACCAGGAACTGAGACAGCAGCTCCAAAGTAGTGACAATCAGATAGAGTTTCCACCAACTCCTGAGACACCCAGACTCAGAGCTCTTAGTAACCACATGGCTGGAGTATCAGCACAGTCACCAGTGACTAACCTAACCTCCACAGCAGCAGTTTCCCCAAACACATTTCCACCACCTGGACACCAATTCAAAGACTATTCAACACCTCTCCAACAACCCCCTGCTCTAGGCTAGGAGAGTCACTGCTGTCAGGCACATGGAATAACGTGTCTCACAGAAAAAGAGATGTAAGGTATCAGGGTCTCACCAGTTTTGGGGTACCGGAAGGAATCTGTTTTTCTTGTCTCCAGCATGGGCGATGTGACATGAATAATTTCCACCTCTGACTCATCATTTTCTTCATAAAGAATTCGAAGAACTTTACCCCCATTCAGTGCTGTAAATGAATTAACATTTGCTGGTCAGAACAGTTCTCATTATTGGTTATTGCAGGTATCAATATTCTCTCAGGACCACAAGCAGGTTGGAAGGATGAAGAAAAATCCAACAAAGTCTCTGATTTGTGTTTCATTTAGCAAAACACTCTGAGACTCTTACAACTCCTACCACTGTTGTGAGAAGGAATGTCTCTTCCCCCCATAACGTGCTCACAAGGCCACTGTAACTTGCCTGCCTCTGCAGATAGTTCAAGAGGAGCTATAAGGTTCCTATCTTGCATAAAAACAAGTAACAGAAAAAAGTAATGCTGCACTGGACAGCACCGCAGAGGGGCCACTACCTGTGCCTGTCAGACACACTGAATCCACCACACTTACTTGGCTGTGCCTTTGGGCTCCACCAGTAGCCGGTGTATCTATCAAACTCCTCCTGCAGCACAAAAGTAGCCACGCCAGCAGATTTTGGATCCTCCTCAACATTGTCCAGTTCTAAAAAAAGACACAAAAGATTTAGTTCATGATGTACTGCAGAATCAAACCAGTTCTGCATTACCCCAAACATGGCCCAAGTTCACCCCTTGGGAACAATTACACGATAGCAAATCTGACTTCTCAGCAGATTTGTCTTCTGCTTCCACCCTGCTCTGTTGATTTATTTAGGAAGGATCTAACCCTCTCTGACATGGCAGCTTCTTTTAGGAAAGGAAAGCCAAGCCATCCTCCCTTCTTTCTTTTACCCAATTAGTCTCTCAGTTTTCTACGTACTAGTAGAAGAAAGAAAATATTCTCTCTACCTGAGATCAGTGAATTGGAACCACAACTTTTAAGACAATCAAAGAAAAAAAACCCGAAACAAACCCTTCTGAACAACTGAAACTGAAAATATCAACATTCAGAAAAATGAAAGCATCAGTATTTCATTCACTGTACAAACCAAAAGTAACAGACTTACATAACATCTCAACATGATGACATATCCATAGGGCTTCAATATTTTTCCTGTTACCCTGGAGGTAACTTAGCAGCGCTCCATAAATAATTATCATCTGAGAAGGAGTCATTGCTACAGTTTATTTTTAATGTACTTACATAATATTTTAATATTTAACATTTAAATAAGCTAAAGCATTATTCTAAAGTGTCAGAAATATTAATTTAACTAAAATTTAGATGATCAAGTTTAAATACAAAGTATGATTTAAATACAAAACACAATCGATTTTTAAAAAGTGTTTTATCCACAATTTCCCATTTTCCTTCCTCCAGGACACCCATCTAAAACAGAGTTGGAGAGGGTAACAAGCAAGGACCCAAGTTACTGAGTATGAGGGGCCAGCAGAAGCCACAGTGCTATTCAGAAACTGTCTATATTGTTTCTAAAAAGCCCTGCAGCCTTATTTCACTGACAGAAACCTTCCTCCAGCTCTATTCCACCCACAGCTCCTCCACACAAAAAAGGCAGTTCCAGTAAAAAGGAATGTGCTGTGTTTCAGTAGTAGAGCCCTTCCACATGTATTCAACAAATAACTCATTCTGCCAGATTCCACAGTGCAGGGAAAAGAATCAGCCCACAATATCTGCACTAGAGGAAACACATAGAACATGACAAACAAGGTGGAATAAACAGTGGCCTTTCCCCCAGATTTCAGAAGAACCCCTAGTGCCATTGCTTAATTCAGTCTAGCAAAAACAAGTGCAGAAGAGGTGTGGAGATTTTAACTGAGGATGCATTACCATTGTGCACAAATGTTAGTCTCCTTTCTTCTCTGGTTTCTATATTAGATATCCAGATGTCATTGCTATGGATAAATGCAATCCAATTTGGATCAGCTGGACAAAGCTTGGGATCCATACGGATATTTGGACAACTAGTCTCTACCAGAATGGGTCTTAAAGGCTGTTGCTGTTTGAAAGAAAAAAAAAAGCACAGTAAGCAATGATAACACATGGACACTTATAGAAACTAACCTGGATTATCAGAAGGTCTCTAAGACCACAGTAGTGTGGACACTGACTTCAAATACACAGGTTTACAGCAGAGGAATCTATCCATCTTAAACACAGAAAAATACTATGCAGGTATTTTATAGGGAAAGTTGTGCTTCTACCAAGGTTGCACAGATCCCACCAGGGCTTCTTTCACCAGTGCTGAGAATTAGCCACAAATCAGAAGGCAGCTTGCCTAGAGAAGCCTGGCACACTCTTAAAAACAGCACCCTAAAAAGGGGCTGGCAGACATACAATCTCATCCTCCAAAAGCAACTCAGGGTACAGTAAATTCCCCTTGACAACAGGGTTAGACAGACATCAGGCATCTGTTATAATAACAAGAAATTATTTCAGCTTTGAAGTCCAGCTTCAGCACCAGCAGAGCAAAGGCTGCTTGTTCTGCAAGATATACAGCCAAATCTTGTAACACATACAGCACTGGCTGCTGAACAGTGACCTCTAAACCACAGCTTGGGAACAAAAGTTGTCTCTGGTGTGACTTCTGACTATGCGAAAGAGCACAGAGCCTTTATGTTGCTTTTTATTGGCATTGCTACTTATGAAAAGTCAACAAAATCTGGTGTCCTGCCTTGCTGCCATGGTTTCTACCATTTCTTGTAATTCTCCATCCGAGTTTCTACAACCATGGAAATGCATCCCTATGGAGGACTTCTCCACATTTCAAGGGTCATCAAGGCTACTTGCCATGCTAGTGCAGCAATAACTGATGATCGCACTCTGCTTTCACTCCAAGCCAAAGGAGCTTCTAGCCAGAGGAAAGTAGTACTGCACGAAACAGGAGAGATGAGTAAACTCACAGTGAATCCGTGAGGGCCTCCATCTTTTACGTGATAAATTCCACTCCCAGCCTGAAACAGAAAGGTGCCGCTTTCTTGGTGGTAATCATAAGAGGCAATCCCAATGGTGCCAATTCTCTTCCTCTCCCGTAGCAGCTCTTCTTCACGAGAGTACATCCCATAGTCTAGGATGGCCTGAATATGGGCAGAGAAGTACCATCAACCTCTGCTGTGTATGTCTTACTATACTGTCAGAGTATCTCTGCATGCCAAGCTTCCAGGAGCAGATGGCTGCGCAGACACCCTCCTCCTCCAGAATCCTGCTGGCGGCTAGAAGCCTGCTCCTGCTTGTGCCTCTGCCATCGGCACTTGTAGGTGCAGGCCATGATTAGATCCTACACAACTGTAAACCTGACAGCCACTTCTCCCATACCAAGGCCAGCATTATTTCCAATATACACTTGCATAAGAAAGATCAGACTGAAGGTCTGTTATTTCTAGAACAAACAGGAGAGTCTTTGCTAACTTTTGCAAAGATACACAGTGACTGGTCTGGTGGGAGGAGAGCACAGCATGAATTTTATGTCTGGCTGACAGCCTCAGGAAATAACATGGGAAAAAACACACCTAATTCCACATGGGGTTTGTCCCACCTCCTCCAACCTGCCACGGTGCATGGGGTGGGACTGGTGCAGGCTTGCTATGTACAGAGGTGAAAAGCGGACACACGTTCCAGTGAGTGGGAAAGGGATCCTCTGCTCCAGCATGAGTCACCGAGCCCCTGGTTGATCCTTAGGGGACTCATCACTCCCCGCTGCAAGACAGGGATTATTGGAGACTACAGGCTCCTTCAGCAATCCCCAGGATCTCACAGCAGAGAATTTGATGCAAATTAGTACTTGCAATCTCTGCCGGCAAAGGAGGAATCATCCAGCACACACAGTTTTTATGACGCACAAAGGCTGTAACTCCAAACACCGGTGAGAAAGCTGTGCTTGTTTTTGAGATGGCTGCAGAATCAGCCAAGTACAAGGAGAATCTTAAAACGTTTGAGACAATGAACTCCAAATTTTAACAATGGCTTATAGGTGCAACCCTAAAGCCTGTGTACTTGCTACGCTGCCAAGAAGCACGGAAGAAATCAGGACCCACCGGAAAAAGATCCAAAAGAGGCTTCCACGAAAGCAACAGGACAGCAGCTTTGTTTATGGTTTTGGGAATTTCAGAGTAGAAGAGCGTGTTCTCTCTGTTCTCCCCGGACATTGCTATTGTGAAAGTGAGGAGGAAAAAAAAAAAGTATATTAGCTTTCTGTTAATAATCCAAACACTCTCAAAGGATACCAAGGAACAGTTTCACAGGCCCTTCCTACCAGAGAAAGTACTGACAATCTCTGCACTGCAGCCTCGCTCTGGGAATTCCCCGCTTCACAGAAATGCAAGTCACGGAGAAGGCAGAGAACAAGGAACTACACCCAGGCTTACCCCATGCTGTCTGAAGCATATCTGTATCTTCTTGAAGGCTGGGGGCCACCTTTATTTTATAAGCTTTTAAGATCAAGGAGGGCCTTTCTGCTATTCCCCTGGCTGCAATACAGCATGACGCAGCTGGTGTTTCACAGATAACATGTCTTTAGGAAAATTTGAACATCCCTTTCCTGCTCCCCTCCCTCACTGCTATTCAGATTTCTGAAAGATCCTGCCAAAGCACATGGGGATCAGCCCCGAGGGAGCCAGGTGTGCCCCAGGGAAGACCAAGTCTGACCTACAGCTCAGGAAGTAGCACATAGGAAACCAGAGCTCATCTCAGCTGGGGTCAGCCTTAACCCACCCTCACAACATGCTTGAACTCAGCATCATTCAAGGACTATGACCCCCACCCTCTGAAAAGGGGAAAAAAGAGACAGATCAGCAGCTTTCCGACTATGTCACTGCACAGCACATGCAAAGACTCTGTGAATCACAAATCAGAGCTTAAGCAACCAGCCTGAGCAGCAAGCAATGGGGCTGGAACACGGTGCCGGCTCCTCGGCCTTTGCTCTGGCCATTGCTTCTCCCCCAATCCAGTTTTTCATGGACTTATGTTGAGCTAGTGCAGCTTTTGACAAAAGCATTCCTCTACCATAAGGCCTGCTCCAAAAAGCCACCCAGAAGGTTGCTCACAGTATCATTTACAGTGCCAAATCACTTCAAGCACAGCTGCAATTTAGAAACGCAGATATATCAAGTGAACACTAATTACTGAAATAATGCAGAAATGAGGCACTGAGGCCAAGAACAATAAATTACATGAAGTTCTTCACTATCAAGACCAAAAATGTTGAGAAAAACATTTACTCTTTAAGCTGCCCCTGCCCTACACTGCTATTTATTCCCTCCAGAATCCCTGGAAAACCTACTCCATCAATAGCGGAAGCACAAAGGACTCTCAAAATTACATTTATAATCTCTGTTTGGAAGGAAACTTTGAAAGAAAAAAAGGTTCTACCCACTAGTTGTAATTAAGAGAAAGGAGATCAAACTGACACAGCTTTTGGAGAGGGGATATCGTACATGGAGTGAGAGGAAACAGACCAAACAAACTTAACCCATCCTCCCAGCTAGGGAATGTGTCCCAAAGGACGCTTCACAGTTCTTTTCCAGCTCCAGCAGGCCTAATGGGTCACCTCCAATCACACCATTTCTGTGGGAGATTACATTGCAAGTTTTAATGAGACATTACAATCATGATCATGACATCTGACCAGCCAATCTGGCCTGAAATCCATCCTGATTTAACTGCCGGAAACACCCAGCTTTCAAGAACAGTCAAACTCGAAGAACCTCTGCAGTGACTATTTAGTCAAGACACAGGCTGTCGCAGCAAGCTTACCCAGATAGTAGATCCTATCGGAATGAGGTCCTTCAGGATCATTTTTCTTCACAAACATGAAGTCATGAGGGGCTTTTGCCATCATGTACCCATGATACTTCCGCGTATCTGTGAGCAGTTTCCGAAGCTGGCTCCAGGAATGTCTCTCTACATAGAAAGGTTCCAGTTTTGGCTGCTCCTCTCTCTGGACCTGCTCCTCACTGCCCGCAGTTTCGAAGATTTCAAGGCCCGGCTGTTCAGTTTCCATGGCTGCTGCCATGTTGCATGTTTCTGGAAGAACAGAATAGCAGAGGTTCAGCATTGCCTTCCAGCAGCCCAGCAAATATTCACTTCAGACTCCCAAAACACACCACAGCAAAAGCGCTATAAGAAAACCACCAGTTCATTGGAGAAAAAAAACCAGCAGAATGAAATGGACTAGGAAAGAGATTTCTGCTCTGGAAAACAGGCTGCCATCGCTCAGCCTTTCAGAATGGGACTAAGAACTTCACAGAGCCACACAGATTTATTGTTGTTTGCCTCTGCCATCCCCCTCCCCCCCCAACTACTAAGTTCATGAATTGGATAAGTTCTTCCCTGTTAAGCTCCTACCTGCTTCTTCCTCCCTCGCTACACTGATATTAGAACAGGGGACAATTAGGACTGTAGCAAGATCTGGAACAACCAACTGCTTAGAACAAACATTAGTAGTCGATTTGGAACCACCAGGTCACACACAATGGGCCTAGGCAACTGCATGCCCTTATTCCCATTATTCTCCCATAATTTCTTGGGTTCGTTTGCATCTCCTTTCAAACAAAGCTCAGAAGAGTCTAGCAATGATCATCACTGTTGTATCATCTCAGGGATATAATTACAAATACTGTATGGATAAGACTCTTCCAGAAGTGTGAAGAGATACCAGAAGAAGGGGGACACAGTGAAAAAAGCATTTTCCAAACAGATTTATCTGCAGAATAAGTCTTATCCTCCCAAAGAGGTTGATAATTTAGCAGATATCTCTTCCTGCACTCAGCTTTGCTTTACAAAAGATATATGAGCTGGAATAACAGCCCAGATGTCTGGCAAGAGGAAACCAAGTCCTTCCACTGTAAATCCCGGATCTGAGGGCAGCTCCAAAAGGATCCAAGCTATAAACTCCTGCCACATAGTTCATTACTGGAGAGACCAAAGCATAAGGATTGTCAATTCTCAAAAGAAGAGAGTTTTACTACATATAGAATGGAAAGGCTGCAGAACTGTTCTGCACATTGCTAGGGCAGAGCTTGGTGGCCCGAGCCTGACAAAAACACTAATACAGACTAAATAAAGCATTCCCATTGGCACTAAAGGACCACCAAATCTCAGGGGATGGGCTTGGGCAGCACAGCTACCTGAGGCAAAGCTCCCTGACAGACTGGCTCTCCTGCTGCTCTACACAGCTGCTGAGATAACTCATCACAGATGAGTAAAAAAGAGACGACCTACACCTTGGAACAAACCCACTTCAACATAAATTGCTAAAACCAAAGCAGGACAAGTCTGGATTAAAAGTTTGGTTCCACCTTTGACAATACAAACAAAACAGACACAGGTACTTCTTTTGTCCAAGCTATTTACAACACAAAGACACAACACAAGTTATTAAACAGCCCTGTAAAACTGGAAGGAGAGTTCAAGCCCATACACAGAACAGTGCTCTGCTCAGACAGCGCTAGAAACCAAGAATGAGACTTCAAACCTGAATTAGAAAACTTGCATCTAATTTGCAGAATTCCAACAAAGAAAAATCTCCTTTTCCCACCTACACCCAGATGCTGACATGTCTTAACCCGACCTATTTCTCACACTCCCCTCTCAAGAAAAGAGATAAATACCGAAGAGCAGTAGCCTTTAACGAGCAAACAAGAGTGAGAACAGCCACCCGGCAAGGTGAGGTTAGTCCAGGGTAACACGAGGATCTGCCTCCCAGGAGATCACTGCGGGATCTCTACCGCAGCTACCTTCTGCCACGTGAAGCATTTTTTTCCACCTTCCTGCAGCCAACAAAGAGAGACCGCCCAATCCTTCACACCAGCTCAGGGGACCCTCCAGCACTACATCACCGTAGGACGTCTCGTATCCGCAGGGTGCGACGGAGGGGCAGGTCGGGCCTGAGCGGGATGAACGGCCACAGGTCTGCCCTTGCCGCCGAGGACGGAGGAAGCGGGTAGATCCCGGGAGGGGCCCTCCGCGGCAGGGGGCAGCGGGCAGGCCTGGCCGGGGGCGAAAAGCCACGCCGCCCCGGGGCAAGCCCCCCTTCCCCCTCCTCCCCCCCCACCCCACGGGGTATAAGCAGCTCCTCCAGGACGGAGGCCCCGCTCCCGGGAGGCCACCTCCCCCGGGCCCCACGAGGGTCCTCACCCATCCCGGTACTCACGGCTCTCCGCGGCGGCGATGCTGCCGAGCCACCCCGCCGGGCCGCTTCCGCTTCCGCCAGGAGGAGCCGCCGGGTCGCGCTAGGCGAGGCGGCGCCCCCTACCGGAGGGGAGGAAGCGGCACCAGCCCCGCCGAGCACCACGGGGCACGGGCGAGGGCGCCGCCTGCCGGCGGGGAGGACCGAGCTGCGGGGAGCCAAGGGACGGGACGCGCAACACTCCCCCCGTGCAGCGGGACACGCACGTTGCTCCGTGCACCGGCAGCCGGGACACAGGCTTTACCCCCTGCACGGGGACCCGGGACACATACACACACTACCCCATGCACGAGGGTCGGGTCGTGCAAAGCCCCATGCACGGGGATCCTGCAGTTTCAAAAATCGGCTTTGTTTCCCCCCAAAAAAGCCAGCACTTCCACACTGATGTGCTTCCTACAGCAAAAAAAACCAGACCAACCAAAAACCCAGCTACTAATGACCAGCCCAGGGCACCCACAGGCCCCAGTGCAGTGAGCCCCCAGCCAAATGTTTCTATACATTTGAATTTCCCTTCACAAAGCAAAGCCACTTTTTGTAAACCAAAGTCTTTTTTGATCCACTATAAACCAGAAAAAATAATTTTGCTGCAGGTGCCCCCTCCTAAATGTGTGTGCAAGCAGAAGCCCCAGGTCACACGTGGACCTGACGGCTTTTTTTTCCCCACACCAGCTACTCGGTGCCATCTCCCACGTGCTGCCCTGGGGCTTGTTGGCCCGTGGGGTTTGCGTTCCAAAATAAAGCAGTCCGGCACCTATTTCTACAGCTCACCTGTCCCTCCGCAGCAGTTTTGCAGCCCCAGGGCTGCCAGAGGTTGGAAATCCTCTGCTCAGAGGCAGGCTGAGGCATAGAGCTGGTGCCTCCTACCCACACAGAGATTTGCACAAAAAAACCTCTGTGGGAACATCAAAAAGTACCCTGAAGCTGGGAGGGAGAGGTCACGCCAAGCTGGGATGGAGGGGAGGATGAACTTCGCCAGTGCAACATGGGAGGCCACGGGCGAGGCATCCTTGTGTGAACCACTAAGGGAGCGAGGGGTGGCCTTTTTGCAAGTACCACCAAAATCAATGCCGCCCCTTTTTTAGCCTTAGTGGCAGCAAGGTCTTGGGGCGCATAGTAATTCCAGCGTCAGAGTTTAAAAAGGTTGGGGCATGTGGTTGCGGGGCAGGATATAGATGGCGCAGTATTTTCTAGATTTTTATCAGCCCCCCCCCCGAGTCATCGCAAAGGTGGCTCAGGAAGCTCTCTGTGCCCTTGAAGACGTGTGGCGTGGAGGGAGGAGGACGGGGGGTCAACACCACGGCACACTCCCTGGAGGTTCCAGTGGCAGCAGGGTATGCTTGAGGGTGGTGGAAAGCTGCCAACAGGGCCTGAAAGCCGACGGTGCCCGAAAGGCGGCACAGTTCTGTTAAAATACCTGACGCGTTCTCTCACCGGGGTCACTGCCATCGCAGCCGACACCTCTGGACCCAGCACTGCAACGTGAGGGCAAGGAGGAGGCCGCACATGGGACTGAAGGGAACACGCAAGGCCCCCAGAGACCGAAGGGGAGAGTGAGAGTGCACCGGACGACACCTGAGACCACAGGAGGAGCTCCAAGCGGCGGCGGAGCCCAGAGAGACCCGCGGAGGCGGGGAGCGCAGCACATAAATCCCTGCCGCGGCGGCCATTGCCTCCCCTTTCCCCGCTACGCGCAGGCGCAGTAGGAACGGCCCACCTCCCCCCCCATCCCGCGAGGGCGGTGGGCGCTGTGCGCAGGCGCGCGGGAACACCCCACCACCAACCCCCCCCCCCGCTGCCGCCTCGGGAGTGGCGCGGCGCGTGCCATGGCGGGCCCGAGCCTGCGGCCGCACGTGCACTGGGCGCAGCGGCACCGCGAGCTCTACCTGCGCGTGGAGCTGAGTGACGTGCAGGTACCGGAGGGGGGGCGGCTGGGGCAGGAGCGGGCAGCCCCGCCCCCCTACGGGGAAGGGGGGGTGACCCACCCGCGGACCCCGGCTGCGAGACACCCACACAGCCCCGCTCCCCACCGGCGGGTTTGCCAAGCGGGAGGGGCGCGGGAAGCTTAACGGCGGCGGCGGCGGCGGCGGGGTCTCGCCCCGGAGCGAGGGTGGGCTGTGCGCGGGGGTTTGGGGGAGCGCTGTGCTCGCTTGGGGCCAGCGAGACCCCCCCGTCCCGTCCCCGCCGCTCCGTCCCCGTTGCTCGGTGTGGGTGCGTGAGCCGCCGCCTAACGCTTCTTCTCCTTCTGCAGCACCCGGACGTCGCCATCACCGACAACGTGCTGCATTTCAAAGGTAGGGGCTCCGTCCTTGCTGGGGGGGCTGCGGGGGGGGGGGTGTCTCCTGCGAAGCCACCTCTGCTCCAGGCAGCTCCCGGCTGAGCCTGACCCACCCGGGCGTGCGGGTGTCCCGGGAGGAGAGCCCGGGGTGCCAGCAGCCACTGCTCCCCATCGCTGCCCTTGGTGAGGGCGACCGAGCTGGGTGCTGGGTGCCGGGCCACGTACGGATACGTCGTGACACACACCCGCCTACAAACCGTTGTATTCTAGTAATGGTAGCAGGTTGTATCTTATCTAATCAGAAGAAAAACCCCCAACCCTCTCCCTATATTTAAATATCAGTGAGATTTCCATATGTCTTTGCTGTTGTGAACAGCTCGGCAACTGAACCCCAGAGATAACTTGCAGCAATTTTTCCTTTCACAAAGACCTTGTCTGCAACTGTTATCAAACCTCTGCATCAGGAACTAGTGCTCGATTTGAAAGGTAAAGCAGATCTCTTCCTAAAAGATGGTTTTGTTTCAGCCAGGCAGCTGCACGTTGCAGCACCGTGGAGCTTGTGCTGGCTGGCTCATCCGGGTAGGACTCAGGATATGCTGTAGCTGTTTTTATTTGGATTTTCCCATTTATTTGGTGGCTTTCTTTAAGATGCATTGTCTGGGAAATGCTGCCTCCCTGGTGAGCCGCAGCCAGGGCCATTTGATAGGGTGTTGTTGCGCATCGTGTTTTCACTTCAGGATCAGATTACGGCTTGGAAGGGTGGAAATTAAACTCAGCATGCAGGTTTTTGGAGCTCTTCCGGGGACAAGACCCACTTATATGGGAAATGAGAGATGAACTTGCCCTCCTGCTGTTGGGAGGGGACTCCCCTCATCACATTCCTACGGACCCACTGGAGACCAGTCTCCCTGGGCGCTCGCTCGTCGGTGCGGAGGCTGGATACCCCAAAGGCGGGGGATTTTCCATGGGATTCGAGTTAGGTGTGAGCAGCCTTTTGAGCCCCTCTTTTGGGAATCTCACACACTGCCTTCCTGCAAGCAAGGACCCTTTTGCAGCACCGTGCAGAGTTGCCATAGCTTTAGCTGCTGACTCCAGCGACGGCACCTCCGAGCAACATTTTGGGCTGTTTGTGTCTTCCCTGTTATTGTGTGGTTTCCTCTTGCTTCCCAGCAAGGCAGGGGGAAGCACTGTAAATAACTGCTGAATATTTCTATGTATAAAGCGTCCTTTGCAGGTGGGGTGCGTGAAACTAGCTAGGACCTTCATGCTGACCATTAATTTTTGTCTTTTAGCTCAGGGTCATGGTGCCAAAGGGGACAACATCTACGAATTTCAGATCGAGTTCCTAGAACCGGTTGAGCCTAAAGTAGGTATTGTGACTTTTCTAACTCTTGCAAAGAGAAAGTAATTTTTGAAAAACTTGAAAGGAAAATGGCTGTGCGTAAAGTTCACAATATGCTGTTTAGATTTCCCTGGTGACTCTGTAACTGCTGCAGACTAAAAGCTGTCTGTGGTGGTCCTCTGTCCCAGTGTTCAGCCACCATCCTGCTTTAATGCAAATCGCCTCACTGGAGCTAGTGCTCGCGTGGGTCAGCTTTAATAGAAACAGGGCCTTACATGTATCAGTTGTTTAATAGTGGTTGTCATTTTTTTAAAGGATTTAAAGCAGCAAAATAATGGGAGAATTTGGCAATGTGTTGTCTGATGCAACCTTGATTGGAGAGCAGGGAAACACTGTGCTGCAAAGTGTCAGCGTGATGTTTCCTGGCTTCTTTTGCAGCCCAACAAAAGAAAGCTGTGAGAACTCATGCTTCTGGCTTGTGCAGATTTCTTAGGTTGCCAGTACAGATACGTTGTAGCTCCCAGTGCAAAAATCTTTTCTTAATTCCTGTTGTAGTCTGATAGGAGAGAGCTTGGCTGGAAGAGCAGCCCCTCCGTGTTGCTCGCAGGTGGCTGTAAAGTCTGTCTTTACCTCTGAAAGCTGTTGGGGGCACAGGAAAACTCTGGGCTCTGCTCCCAGTGCAGGATTTGTGCTGCTTATTCCTGGCTGCCTGCTGGGGACAGCTGCAGTCAGACTGGGAGCCACCGTTCACCTCTGCTGCTTCAGCAAGGGAGGAGACCACCAGAGGGTGAATTTCTAGGGTCCATCAGCAGTGTGGCTCCTCCAGGTATTGAGTGGCAGATGATGAACACCTCTTGGTTCCAGGATCTGGTCACCAGTTTGTCACCTGGCCTGTAAAGTGGCAGCTGCCTGGTTCACAGTGTGGGGAGGGGTGCCCGCCACTGCCCGTGCTTGTCCTCTGTGCTGGCAGACACGGGCTCTGCTGTGAGCCAGGCCTGGAAGGCAAGCCCTTGCCTCTGCAGAGCAGCCTCCTTCCAAAAGTCTAGTCACTCTGAGTCACTGGAGGGACAAGAACAGACTCTGAAATCTGTGTAACTACAGATGGTCAGGACCAGGAAGTATTGCAGTCCAGGGTTTTCTCCTTTAGCTTTGCTGTGCACCATGAGTGCCTCTTGCTGGTGCCAGGCTGGCCACCAGCAGGAGATGGAGCTTCTGACAGGCAAGGACCAGGCGTTAGTGACTGTAAATTACAGCTGCAGCCTTCAGATGTCCTAGGAGCACCCAGAAAGCCTTGACGGAGCAGTGCTGGTGTAATGTGCTCAGTTAAGAATGCAGCTCATGGCTCTTCTGCATCAGTTTCAGCTGGTTTGAGAGGCAGTCCATGCAGAGCACCCTGGCGCGGTGTGGAGGGATGCGATGGTGGCAGTAAGGGTGGGCACCCAAGGTGACAATGCTGTGGGCTGTGAGGATGGAGAAGTTCTAGGCTGCCATTACGCAGAGTGTGGCCATGGTGGAGAGGCCTCATGGAGTGGCAGTGACCACACTGCCAGGTCCATCAGCTCACGATTATCTCCAGATATTTCCTAAGGCTGTTAGCTCTTTGTCTCGCTGTAGCAGATGTCACGTCGGGTCCCCTGTTTTGGACAGGGACCTGTGGCTGATGGTAGTGTTGTTTTTACCACTGGCTAGAGGAAGTGGGTGGCTCATGGAACCAAATGCGGAAGGTCTAAAGCCAAGATTATGGGTTCTGCCTAGGAAGGCTAGCGCCAGGGTCTGTGCTCGCTCTTTGTGGTGGGATGCAATGGTGCTGTGCGGTACAGGCAGGCTTTCAAGCTGCTTAGCAAGTCCTACAGCCATCACAGTTGCCATCTTCAACTGGGCTGCCCTTTGCTTCCATGCCTTGGGTGGCAGAGAAATGCTTGTGCTGCAGCAGTCCATGTCATCGCTGCCTCCTTGATAAGGAGAGCTTGGGTATCAACTCAGTCTCAGAGCTTGTTTCTTAGGACTTTTGCTGATGTATGCTCCTGTGCCTGCCCTCAGCCTGTATGCAGGGTGACTCAAAGGCAGCTGAACATCACTGTGCAGAAAAAAGAGAGTAATTGGTGGGAGAGACTCACCAAGCAAGAGAAGCGCCCACTCTTCCTAGCTCCTGACTTCGACCGCTGGTTAGATGAATCGGATGCTGAAATGGAACTGAAGGAGAAGGTCAGTCCTGTGGGCACGTGTGGCTTGTGCTGTCAGCTACAAAGCAAGGATAGCTGTTCTCCTGTGCTGGAACTTCTGTTCTTCATTTGCCTGGAGTTGTCTGGCATGCTGATTGTTACTGCTATTTCTTACAGATCCCACATAGAATTGGTTAAACAGTTCAAATTGTAAGCAGGAATTCGGAAATAGGCACACTTCTGACTAGAAAGAGCAGCAGCGTGAATCTGAACTGGTGGCTCTGCACTAGCTCAGCACTGGCCAGGGTCTGCAGCCAAAGGCTTGCACCCCTTGCCTAATGCCTTTGCAGCCCTGTGTCCTGATCCATATGAGGATCATATCAATGTGCCATACAGAGCCCAGAGATGCCAGTCCTGGGCAGTGCTTGTCTGGAAAGCAGGGATTTCTAAGGCTTTCCTGAGCTGCTGGGCTGGCCCCGATGGTGCATTCCCACCATCTGGTAAGCTCGAGCAGCTTACTGCAGCAGGGAGGTGCAAGACCATCTTGGAAAAGACTTGAACAGACCACATTTCTGCAAATCTGTTTTACAACAAACGCTGCCCTGTTCCCCTCCACAGCCACTGAGCTTAGCGCGGAGGAGAAAGGGCCGCTGCAATGCCAGGAGCAAGAAAGCAGCGGTGAAGGGCAGGCAGAGAGCCTGGGCTGGATGTTCTCAGTTCCCTTCAGGTCACTGGTGGGTCATGAAATGTTTTAAGGAACAGCTCTAAGAATCAGTAATAATTGAGAATTAACACAGAAAACAGCAGGCTTTTTCAGCAAAAGCATCTAATTACTAGAATAAAATACATAGTGAAGGCAGGATAACTAGTTAACACCCTCTAGCTTTTGCTGTACCATAATTTCTGGATGATCAATGTGGTGTTTTATGCAGCTGAAAATTTAAACCCTCCCTCTAGCAACTGGCTGCTTAGCTGAGTTTTAAACCCACTAGCTTTGCAGTAGTATAGTTAACAAATCACTTGCTAATTACAGTAACAGTCTTTAAAACCTTATCCTTCATCTTAAGGAAGAAGAAAAGATTAACAAAATGAAAATAGAATCCAGAGTCCCAAAAGACCGTAAGTAACCATAACCTTTTTAAGTGTGTAAGGTGGGGTTTAGAAAGCTTCTGTCACTCTTATATGCAAAACCTCAAGTCTTGTGGAGCAATTTTGACTGGCTTGGTGCATCTTGGAGGGGGACCTTTGTATTGTGAGCTATTTAGAAATTTAAAACAAATGGACTGCAGTTTCCAAGGAATTTAAAAAAATATGACTAGCAAGAACTGAATTCTAGCAGATGATGGTAAAAGCAGGCAGAACCACAGTGCACACAGCAACCCTTTTATCGCAATCAATAGCTTCCCTTTTTCTTGCAAGCTTTATTCTCATAGAAAGCCTGGTTTGCAGCTGTGCTCTTTGCAGAAGAGTTACCATTGTACTCTGCTCACCTGATGTGTTTCTTATTGATTTTAGCTTTCAAACACCTGAAGAAGGGATACTTAATCATGTATAATCTTGTACAGTTTTTGGGATTCTCTTGGATTTTTGTGAACATGACAGTACGACTGTTCATCTTAGGAAAAGGCAAGTAAAAAGCACTATTTTATTCACATGGGGGGAGTTGTTTTGGTTTTTTAGTGTTGTTTTTAATACTTTCCGAATAGCGAAATCTAAAGGAAGACATACTTAGGAAACAAAACTGTAAATGCATCACCGAAGCACACAACAAAACCCTCTCAAAAGCTATCACAGTGTCAAGCATAGGAAAATACTGTCCTCTTGTAAATCACAACTGCATATTCTGATGAATGATACTTGATGAATGATACTTGTACTCTGTCAAGATTACTTCTAAAGAAATCAGTTGGAGCAAAATGTCTCGCTCACTGCAATGTTAGTATTTCTGAAAATGAGCTGGGCAGAATATTTTGTTTTTGCAGCAAGAACGATTCATTCTATTGAGGTACAGTGCTATCGCTTTTTTGTAAAGTAATTACTGAAATAGCTCTTGATCCTTCTGTTTATGAAAAAGACCACTTGAGCATTGTTTCTGGTCTAACTGCTGTAACTTCAAGATAAGGCCTATAAAGAAGTTACATAATTATGCATAATGTTTTTTTCAGATACAGCTAGAATCCTGTTACCAAAACCTATGCTGCTGTGCCAGCTTCCTGGACGTGGAAATTCATTTGTTCTCTAAAATGGTTTCCTGTGTCTTACAGATTCCTTCTATGACACATTTCACACTGTTGCTGACATGATGTATTTCTGTCACACCCTGGCACTAATGGAGATCATGAATTCACTGATAGGACTAGTCAGATCACCGCTGATACCTGCTGTAGTGCAGGTAATACTTTAAGATTCTTCTCCTTGCTCTTCCCATGTTTAAAGTAAATCTCTATTTTACACAAGTGTTGAGACTCTCCTAAAATAAGTGATAACAACCTCACTGGCACTGGACTAGAGAATATATTATTCAAGAGGCAGGAATCCATGCATACCAGTCTTAGCTGTGGGAGGCTGTCTTCTTCCATCACCTAGGTAAGATACTTGAGGACAACAAAAGCAAGAAGCAGCTGATGAAAAGTACATGATTTTGATTTGGTGCCAGTGCCCTTTTTATCCTGGTTGTGGTTATTGTGCATAAAAATGGGGATAGATGATTTAAGACTAGGTCCCTTGGATTGCACTTAAATACAGAGCAAAACACATGCTTCTAAGAAGCAGGTCACAGCTCAGCTGCAGAGTTAGTTATGTGCTCAGCATATGTTTCAGACATGAAGAGTAGATACCCTGCGTGTTTTTGACAGCAAGGACTTGCTCTTTCTTTTCATGAAGAGTGTGACTGTTCCTTAATTTGTTTTTCTTAAACAGATACTTGGAAGAAACTTTATTTTGTTTGTTATCCTCGGAAGCTTAGAGGAAATGCAGAGCAAACCTGTGGTGTTCTTCGTATTTTATTTCTGGAGTATCGTTGAGCTGTTCAGGTTTGTGGGATTTTTCTTCTAACAGGTGTGTACAGAACAATGTGATTGTTCCCAAGAACTCTTTAAAGAAGATTTTGATCTTTGTACCTTTTGGAAGAGTGGCACTAGTGCATTGGCCCCAAAGGGTAAAATCTCCTTTGGATGTGGACTATCACAGCCTGCCTAGGTTGCTCCATCTGCCGAAAGCTGGGACAAGGCTGGAGACTGAAAATAATACTGCCCTGAACCTAGGGAAACCTGTTTTTTCCTTTTTTCCTTGAGGGTTCTGTTTTGAATTTCCATTGTTGAGCTGCACTATGCTCTGTTTCTCTTTCAAAAGAAGTATTTTGAAAGGTTTATTAGGCAAGCCAGGCAGTTACATTCATCCGTATGGTCAGATTAAGAGCGTTAGTTCTGTAAACTGCCAAATAAGGGTGCGTCCATCATGATCCATAGGAACAATTTTTTGAATATTCTTGTGTAATTTGGGAATTATGTTGACTATACAGCGTATATATACAAGACTAATTCTAGTAGCAGCTTCCATTTTAAACAGCGTCTGTTTCTTCTCACACTGAATTGGTTTTAGGTATCCATATTACATGCTTTCATGCATTGGTATAGAATGGCAACCACTAACCTGGCTCCGTTACACTGTCTGGATCCCTCTCTACCCCTTAGGAGGCTTGGCAGAAGGTATGTCCAAAACAGGCAGTTTAATAAACAACGAAGGCAAGGTTGGGCAAATAACTCAATTTTTGGTTTGGCTGCTGGACTAAAAAAAAATAGAACAATAGATAAATAGATGTTTGCTTTGAGCTGAACCAAATGTAAGCATTTTTGTCTTGCTGAATCCAATATTTTTTTCAATTTGATGTGAAAAGAAGTCTTCCTTGTGGGCACTGGAGATGAAAGTAAAGGCAACAAAAGGTTACATGAACAGATTGACCAGGAACACACTGCAGTCCATGTGAACGGCACAGGATGACAATGCTTGCTTCCCTCTGCTTATCCAAAGCAGTGTATTTGCTTTTGTCTGCTAGACCTGACTTGGTCAGCCTACCTTGGGTTCACACCAGCTCACAGGTCTTGACATCTTGTTAATCATTGCACAGGACAGGCAGAGGCCAGTTCTTCTCTGAAAGCAGCATAGCCTGTTTCGAGACAGGCGTGGTGCTTGCCAGATAGGGCTCTGCTCCCCTTCTGCTTGGAGAGTGACTGCTTTGTGGAAGAAGCAGTCACCCAGTCATCTTGCTGTAGCCCCTCTGGGGGCAGGGTGGGGTGGGGGTGGCTTTACAGTGACCTCTTCTGTCTTAACAGGTCTGGATTATTTTTAATTTTTATTTGTTTGAGAAGCGTATCACTGCTCAGCTTCTAGCTGTAAGAAATGTGTTGTAATGATACCTGTCAGAACCTCTTTCTGTGAGCCAGTTGGTGTGGGCATTGCCTAACCCCAAGCACAGGAACGACCATGCCTCTTTCATTGCTGTGGCTATTTTTGCATGGTAAATACTGCTGGCATGGGCCCTGCAGGCTACAGTTGTGTATGAGAACAGTGTCTCACCACGCAAGTTCACTGTGTTTAGCCTTTTGTAGCTGAACTGCTATACTGCCTCAGCTAGCTGCTTTCCATCATAATGCATGTTTAAAAAAACAGCTTTAAAATTGGTATAATTGATGAGAGCTAGCAAATAAGAGAGGAATATCCTGAAAAAGTTGGTGTGGGCTGGGCAATTGTATATTTCATCTGTGTTTGGTAATGATGGTGGCCTTCTGCTTTCAGCTGTCTGTATCGTTCAATCCATTCCAATCTTCAGTGAAACAGGGAAATTTAGTCTGGGATTGCCAAATCCACTGAACGTCACAATCCAGTTTTCATTTTTCCTTCAAATATACCTTATAGCCTTGTTTTTAGGTAAGATATTTAATTGTATTTCTCACTATTGAAATAAAAAGGCCAGTTTCCTCTGAATAAGTATATTTTTCAAAGAAAATAAAATTCCTGCGTCTTGGGGGATCATGGCAACACAGAACTGCTTGAGGTTAAGCATTATCCTTGTTGCTTGTTTATGTAAATTTCTCAGTGATGGAGGGGAACACACCTACAATTAGCACTGGTTAGCCCCTGTAAGGAGACCTTTGTAACAGGTTAGCAGCATTATCTACTGATCACTTGGGTTAAAAAAATAATTTTTACATGTATTTATAACCTCAGTATACTTAGTTTTTCCTCTTTTACATGGTATTTGAGCTTTGGAATGATTTAGTGGAAATCTAAACATAATTTCAAATTAAAGCGATGTTTAACTAAACTGCATTATAATCACTAATGCAACGCAGTCATGTTTTTCCAGGAAGCAATATAGAAGGCTCTTCAAATACTAGTATATTTAAAGAAGAATGGTGCTTGATACATATTTGGTTTCTGGTATTACATTTTTAAACCTAAGTTAACTTTGTAGTATGCACACTGTATGTCTGGGTATCCAGTCAGTAGAATCTAACCTAGAATTTTAAACTGAACTTTCACTAGATTTTACCCTTTCACAGACATTGCTTAAAGAACACCTTTAATCGCGTTTCACTCCGAAATGCTTGTTTGATCCTTCCCCAGCTCTGCACAGCCAGTGTTGCAACTTTCTCAAAGTGACAAACAAACCTTCTGAGCAGCCTGGTACCAAACAGCCTGTGCAGCAACTCCTGCCTCACCCAGCAAGAAAAAACTTGCATTATCTTTCAATGCTATACACACCCTTAAACCATCACTTTTTTGTGTGGTGGGTGGTTTGTTTGGGTTTTGTTGTTTTTTAAAATTTGGTACAGCCATCTAGCATTAAAAAGATGCAATGAAGTTCTACCTTAAACACTTCTCTTTTTCAGGGGTATTTGTAAACTCCCGTCATCTCTACAAGCAAAGGAAACAGCACCTCGGACCAAAGAAGAGAAAGATGAAGTAAAGGAGGACTGCAATGCTTTCTTACCTAATTTATCTCAATGACAAGATAAGCCTCTACTTCTTATGGTTTTACCCACTGTAATGTAAAGAATTTTGTAAAATTAAATGATCACACTAGATTTCATGATTTCATAGTGAATTCAGGTAACACTCCCATATACTGTATTTTGTTCCCTTTCAATCATGTATGCATGGCATTTACCATTGAACAGTAACATTTAAACTTGTATTCTGTCAACTACCATATTAGAAAGAAATCCTATTATCTGCATATAATATGCTTACAAACAGTGGAGCAGCACTAAATAGAAATAGTGTTTATCTTTTAATTGGATATTTGCTCTTTCAATGTTGCATGCAGATAGGGCTTCTGATGTTGGGATATACTACTAGTTGGCCCATGCTTTTCCTAGGGTGCATCTTGATGGCAGGAGGAGCACAGTCTGAGACCACAGTGAACAGTGTTTGGGTGTTTATTAACTGTTGGGGTAAACTTGCTCAGTACATACCCCCGCCTTTTCTTCTGCAGCATACTGATGCTGCAGAATTAAAACTGGAAGTAGCTAATGCCAATTTAAATGCTACCAACTTAGTCTGTTTCTAGTTCAGCCTTAACAGAATAGGAGCGCTGTGTGGATCCTAGAATTCCTGTAGCAACACATCCTTATCCAGTCACAAGGGAAGGGAAGCTGCCACTCTGTGATGTGGTGACAAACACCTTCCTGATTGCTAATGCAAGCACTGAAACATAACAAAACAAGGAAACATAGGTACCAGCTTTCTCCTAGCATGTGAACGAATGCCAGCAGAACACCATCCCACCCATGCAAAGGGAAAACGTGGAACTGTCATGGGAGACCAGGGCTCCTCTGATCATTCCTGGCAGTGCTGTAGCTCCTGTATTTATAGCCTTCAGAAAGGCAGTAAAGATTGCTTTTCTACTTAAACTTCGGGGTGCAGCTGAGAATTTAGTCTATATGCTGCTTTGGCTGGTCCTTGGTGGGATGGAGTAGTGAGTCAAATCATGTATTATTTCAATAGCATATATCAAAGCTCAGTAAGGGGGATTTCACACAGGGTTCGAAAGGACCCCTTCCTCTGTGCTTGCTTTAAACAACAGCAACAACAAAAGATAAGCTCCTGCCACATTCCAGGTCATCTGCTCTCTCACCTGGAAACCTTTGTTTCAGTTGACTTAATTTCAACATGGCCTTCTTCACACCTTGCTTCCTGTAGTTAATTCCAGATCCCTCTGGCCTCCTTAATCCAGTTTAGAAAATGTACAAAAAGTTTGCTCTAAACCGCACTGTGGTTATGAACAGGTTGCTTCACAACAACTGCCATTGCCCCCAGGGCAATGCAAAGCAATGCCAGCAATCCTGAACAGGCACTGAAGTTGAGATTAGCTTAGTGCCAGGTTACTATTTATCTTTTTCTACTGTAAAACAATATGAATCCTCCAGAAAATTATTTTCTATATTAAAGGTAACAAGCAGCTTACTGTTTGTGATATGGACCCAGTGAATGTTACTGTAAAGGAAAGGAAATAGTGTTATACAGAGATTTTAACAAAGAACCAGTACAAGCTCCACACTGCATTTCACAAATTGTGTTCTGTCAACAAGAGGCATGATGCAACTTCTCTTTAGGGATATTCAAGACTCCCACTCGAAGGAGAGTGCAGCTTACTTTACTCAGGAGAGTTGAGCATTATTTACACACTATTTCACTTAGCACACACTGTACCTATGTTTGAAGTATGTCAAAGGATTGAATTAGCTGAGCAACGGAACAGCAAGGATCACTTTCATACTTTATCATTTCTCCACTGGGCATTTAAACTTCTGTTATGAAATCCATATGTATTCATACATTGTATTTCTCAGTGAAATTGTGGTACCTAGTGCAAGTTGTCATGGATCTTACACTACTGAATTTTAGTCCTTCAGAATGAATGTGTTTCTATTAATAAAGAAAGATTTACAACCAAATTTTGCTTTAGTTCAGTTGTTTGTTCTTTCCCTGAATGCAAGAAGTTGTTTAATTTATTATTTAACTCTTGTGATAAACAGCTGGGAGCCAAGCCTTCACCAGGTCAATGTTTTAGGCCACACAGCCTAGTTGCTATGAAAATGGAACAAATCTAACTGAAATTTTCATGAAGAATTACTCTTTATTAATATTACACAAATAAAAAACGTCTCACAAGATTTAAGTTACTTTCACAAGCATAAGCACTGCAATGCAAGTGATAACTCTCATTATGGTAGTACAGACTGGCTTTCAAGTCGGGCATAAAATTAGTAATACCACCCTGAAATTAGCTGTGTATCTGATCTTGCACAGTGATTCTCACGGATGTTTTCTTTGGACTAATGAAGTCAGTCTATAAAGTATAGTAACTGCCTTTTAGGATAGTTTTACCAGTGAGTTCAGTTATGTAGTAACTGCATTTTGGGGAGGCCAAAGGCCATGAGCAGTCTGCTGCCTATAATGGCATTTTCTTTCTCTCCTCACAGGTACTGAATAACTGCCACCCATCATCCAACACCGTAATTGATTTCAGGACACCTTCCACAGTTTCCAGGTCCAACTAAAGCCACCACAAACTAGCTACATTTATTTAGAGAGCACTGATGCAGGTAAGGGACCTCATTTTGATAGGAAGTTTTCCAAACAGTAATTAAAAACAGGCCCTAGAAAGTAAACAGGACAAGAAAATTTGATCCACTTGAGTCTTAATCTACAGAAGTTCCCAAAATGGAGACTTCACATTCTTTCAGTGCTGCTACTGGAAAAGTCTGTCTGCAGTGGAGCAATGTTATGATCATAGGCAGCATATTCAGATGCTCCAGTACTTGCCACTTTAAGCTGCTGAGCAGCATGTGTGAGCTGAAATGCTGCATCAGGATGAGCCGTGTCAGGAAGCAGGGTGCACTCCCGCTCTAGCATGTCTGCAACGCCTTTCAAGAGGTCCAAAAAGCCAAAGGCCAGAGCTGCCTTTCGTAAACGATTAAGTTCCTGCAAAGAAGGAAAACTTTTAAAGCCACTGTAAGCCTTTACATAAAAGGTGGTTTTCTTCTTTTTTTAAAGGCAAGCTTATTCACTTAGAGAAAGATAACCTGACTAATCAGTACAGCTGCTGGAAACTGCCCAGCTGCTCATGAGATAAAAAATACTTCAGGGCTGAAGATAATAGTGGCACAACTGAACAGTTGGTTTTCCCTTGATCCCTTCCTATAAATCTCCACTTCTTCCTTTACCCTTTTGTGCATGCAGCTATTGTACCTGCCTGTTTTGTATGTGTCCCAGCTGGGGGTTGCCTCCAACTTAGGCTTCACTGACTACTGCCTTTAACCACAGTGTCCAGCAAGATGTATATATATTGATTTTTCTTCACTATAAACTGATGAGTGCGTATGTGCATTTAGGCACGGTACTCATTCTTGAAGTCTCTAGGGGCTACAATAACAAACTGCTTCAGCACTAAGCTTACAAGAGGAACAACAATTACCTCCAGCTACAGTCTAGATTATGGATTATTACGACGGGGCCAAATGTGCCTGGAATTTTGTCTTTCTCTGCTTCAGTTGTAGAAAAAAATGTAGGAGACATTTTCAGACTCAGAATGACATCTGTGTTCCTATTCCTCTCTGATCCCTCAGTTTATTTCTGCCTGGACAACAGCATAAATTGTGCAAAGAAGTTCACCATGGAAGTAGCAGGGATTGTGAGGGGCACCTATAAACATGACACGCCTATGCCACCCAGCCAGAGAATGTGGTGGCAGGGAAACCAGACCCCTTGTCTCACCTTAACTAGTCTGTAAAATAGACCCAGGATGTCTCTTTCTTTACAGAACCATGTATGTTTTTGCAGAGCCCTACAAGCCTGCACAGAACATACCGCAGACGCAGACAGTATGTGTTCCTCTGTCAAATGCACCACTATCACTATGGATCAAACTTGGGCTGGCCTGAAACGTTACTCACTTTGTAGAAGGTTTGAGTTTTTTCAGGGAGTTTCCTTGCATTTCTCAAGATCTTCTGTACATCTGTCTGCAGAAAAGAAAAAAAAAATTAAAAATCTTGGCAACTGCTGGGGAAGCTGCAGAAAAAAATCCTCAACTACCTATTGATAAATTATCCTGACCATTGACAAGACTGCAGCACACAAAGGCTGAAACATAAGCGGTAATTATACTAAATCCAATAAACTAAGCCAGATGCTATACTGGAGACACAGCTTTCATTAAACAAGCTATGCTTTCTGATTGCATTTTAATCATGACATTTTAAAGAGGCAGTGTTTATAAAACCGAAAGAAAAGCAATAAAGCAATTACATTAAACGGACAAGACACACACAGACTCCACTTTGCTGGTAAGATGGCTACTGCTGATCAAAGTAAAGCATCAAGTGCAAAACCTGTATCATTACCTGGAGGCCACTTGGTTTAATCCACACAGTAACATTTTGTGCATAACTGCGCTTGTTCTTGGGTTGCAAGGGAAAAGGGCTCTTATTGTCATCTTCTCCGTAAGGATTTTCTTTTGCATCTGGGAGAAAAAAGAAAATAAACAGACTTAACTAAGATTTGGCAAGGTCATTCACACAACTGAATGTGCAAGAGTTATTCAAATGAACGTGACCAGTACCTGAAATGGGTCCAAGCTGTGCCATCTTCCCTAGCCATGGAAGGGGCTCAGGGCCAGGTTCAAAGAGTGACATCATGAGGTTTGATTTCTTCTTGCTATCAGCTTGTGAATAGAGCATTCCGTACCACTCTGGCCTATTGAAAAGAGCAAATCCCAAAGGCTGAAAATCTTCCATCCCTCTTTGCCTAGAATTTGCCTCCCTCCCACTGTGTAGAGGCTCACTATTTGCAATTTATACTGGCGAAACATATCCACAATTAAAAATCCACAGCTTTCTCTAGCAGTGCAGAGTTCTGTACAGAATACAGATATAAATAAGTATAATATATAAATAAAGCATAAATGAGCAAAGTAATAGATTTTTCAGGCAGACATCCAGCTCCATACCCCAACTGGACGACAGCCACCATGCCTTCCACTTTCAGGCTGCCATGTAATAAAACACAGAAGTTGGGGATTTTCCCAGCAATCTGATTAGCTGAATTCTCATCTTCAGTGTCATCTGTGATCCCAGGTCCCACCTCATCACCTTCTGTGGAAGAATAAAAGCAAACAAAGAGACAACATAAGAATAAATTTGAACATACTAGTTCCATTTCCACGATACCACCCTGTATTTTCTGCCATGCAAGAATTAATTAATAGTTTTGTAGAACGAACAGCTGCTAAATGAACTGTTTGGGTAAAGTGGCACTAAAATGTTATATAAATATTCCACTGCATCCTACTCACAAAACAGTTACCAAAAAACTGCAAATAAAACCTCAGCTTTCAAGAAACTAGAAATGAAATGGCACCAAGAATCTGGCAACAAATAGATGTCTGCTTCTGAACCAAAAGCATCCTGAATTTCAAGTCCTCCTCTCCTATGTAATTTATGGTCTTTATGAGAAACTTACCATGTTTTAGCAGCTGGAATACAGCTGTGACTTAACTGTTAATATCTTCTAAGGTGAAAGGCCTAGCAGGATAAGAGTGTTGATACAGAGATGAAAGCATATCTGGATCTTTCATTCTTCTTTACCAAGAGAATCTCATTGTCTGCTCCACTCCATGACCATGACAAAAGGAAAGGGGAAGTCCTTCTTACCACAGGCTGATGCACTCAAGTAGCTGCAAGTCAGCAATAGGCTTAACCATCCTCATAGCCTACACCAGTCATTTGTATAGACACATATATATCTGGCCCCAATGAGCAGCAATTAATGCTCAAGTACAACTGAGCAATCTAGTTGCGATTAAGATCAGATTTTTCACAACAACAAATCATTCGAAGAACCAATTAGATGCAGGCATTAAATATTCATCTTGCACCACATATTTCATGGCCCATAACTATTTTTAGCTTTAAGTTTAGCATGTTCTATTAATAATGATGCTATAAGGACACTGTTCCCTCTATTAACTTTCTAAAGAACACAGTATTCAAAAAAAGAAAGAGCTTGTGTTCAAGGTTTTAATTTTAATGTAACCACACAAACATGTCTTCAGAGACACCTGGCATTTTGATAAAGCATAAAACCTGTGCTTCTAGTCTAAACCACCACAGACATTACATGGGAAGCTTAAAGCAGTTTTTGCTAAAAGAAACAAAACTTGCTCACCTCTGTTAAGTGCAATGGGCAGTACCAGGTGTCTGGACAAGACAGGAGGGCTAGAAATGTCAGCTATATCTACAAACCCAACAATTTCTAGATCTGTGGGGAGACAACAGGTTTAAGTCAGATTTGGAAATAGCTGAAATGTATTCAGAGTCAGTTTAACATTACCACTTCTTACACCACCAAGTTTTCTGAAGCACTGACTAGAGGTAGCACAACAGAGCCCCAACCTTGACTGGGGTGTCTAGCTGCTAATAAGATAAACACATTCATATGTAATACCATGACACTTTAAGATGAGAACATAACTTTCATCACACACATAGTGCTGTCCATGAACTGTGCTGCTAGACAAATACAGAATTGCGCACATTGTTTTTTACACTGTACACAATCCGTTGCCATTTTATAAATTCAGAAGAAG
This sequence comes from Harpia harpyja, assembly GCF_026419915.1. Classification (NCBI taxonomy): domain Eukaryota; kingdom Metazoa; phylum Chordata; class Aves; order Accipitriformes; family Accipitridae; genus Harpia; species Harpia harpyja. Next base: position 18,401,967 of record NC_068953.1, on the reverse strand, counting down.
AGAAACCAAAGGACTAAACCAAATCTACTAGCTTCAAACTGGCATCACAGAACCTGCAGGAATTCCCATCAACTCTCTGACAGGGTTAGCCCTGGTGGGACATGTTCCCAGGACTGGGAAGACTGAGTTGTGGTTCTTGAGTTTTATATGCCCACTGGAATTTTAAATGCAGCTCCATCTCATACAGAGTTGTGGACATTCGCTGGTAAAAGACTGAGGCAGCCACATCCTTCATGCTCAGCCTTGTCTGATTTCCTTCTCACTTTTGGCTGCAGGAAATGTCATATCGGGTTCATGTCTCTCAACTGTGTGAAGGTTTTGGTGTGTGGCTTTAGGACTAGCCTTTGACCAGCTCTACACTGACAGAAGTGTAGAGAGTACCTGCTTTGTGTACTCTTCTCTACATGAAGCATGGTGACGCATGTTGTGCTCTAGCTATGGACACAGGTCCATATGTGTATGGCACAATTAGAAATTCAATGCGTTTCCAACCTCTACTGCAGCTGGAACTGGGGAGCACAGTCTTCTCCTTGACAGCCCAAGTAAAGGACCTGGCCCAAAGGCAATTCAATTGGTTTTTCTCATAGCTGAACAACAAACACTTGATTAAAGCCATGGAGGAATTCAAGAGCTGAGCACACCATACGCTGCATTTTAATGCACACAGAACAAAACTTCCTTCATGCCAAATTCCCATCTTTGGAATGATAGGAGGAACTCTAAGACTGAATGCAACACAAAGCCTCCCTCATCAAGACACAGTGCGGGCTCTTTTTCTTTGCTTTTGCTATTTTGGTACAGAGGCACTCATTCCTATTTAAACAGTGTGCAGCTACAAATAACAAGTGATCAATCACACCCCAAATGAGAAATGTTTTTCCTCCTGCAGATTTAAAAAACCCCAAACAAATCAAGGCAATCTTGGTGGCAGTAATTTACAGGTTGCAGTTCACTTCCTTGCAAAATTTTACCACTATTGTGTCCTTATTCACATGCAAGCTGTGCACATTTTGTTGAAAAAAGGAAGTCTACAGGACAGATCCAGGAAATGAAATTGCCAGTAGAGCTAGAAACTCACAAAAAAGAAATTATCTGAAAGGACACCTGGGCATACGATCTAACCAAGTCACTCTCTCTGCACTTCCCAAACAGCACAAAGCCAGCAGGAACTCCCATCAGCTCCCTTGCAGAGTTAGCCACATTGGGGTGTCACCGAGGGTGCCAACCTTGAGCTCAAGGGCCACAGCACTTTACTGCCTGACTGGAAAGAACAACAAAATGCATGTGGCCAAGCGCACTGCTGAGGAGCTGAGAGCAATTTTGACGTTACAGTTCAAACTTAATTCTTAGAGGCAAAGCAATGAAGTTCAGCATATCCTCTCCAAGAAACATACCTAGCCATTTGCAAGTCACAGTCATGGACTATCTACAGACTACCTGCTGTTCGTGGGTGCAGTGTCCACTGATGGGAGGGCTGAGAAAGGTTTTCTTTTCACAGTTGTTTTTAAAAATAACTTAGTATTGGTAAGAAGTGCCAGGATGACAGACAAACTATAAAGACAGAGATTTATGAAATCTCAACCTTTACTTGTGCTGCCTCACCAAATCTTCTTGACTCTACTCCTAGTGGATTCCTTGAAGAAACCTCCAGAAAGATGCTAGTTTGTCTCACCTGATAATACAGAGCCTTTCTGATAAAGGCAACTCTAATACAAAATGCAGCCCCTTCTTCAACACACCTCTCCTATTCTCCATGAAGCTTATGAGGATATTCATGGAAAGCAGCCCATGGCTGTCTTCCACAGTCTTTGCCCCCAGAAATTGGCACCCTGAGCTTTGGAAGTGCCTCTACCCTACTCCAGCCCTTTTACCAGGTACACATGGCTGAAAGAGGATGATGTTCTTGCCCCCTGGTGCCACATATACCAAAAAAATTACACAGTCAGTGATTGATCCTTGCAAAGAGAAAGTGGATGAAACAGTGACTATACAGCGTAAGAGGTGGTAGTGAAAAGGTAAAAATCAAATGGATTTAAGTAAAAAAGCAACCAAAGATTCATTACCTGTATTAATTGCTTTAGGGATGGGGTCTATTTCCTCATCTATAATGAAAGGTTCTGGTCTGGGAAATACTTGCACATCAGATGTTAAGTGGCCACACTTGAGAACAGCATGGAATGGTGTATAAGCCAGGTCTATTAGCTTTCTAGAACACAATCAGTTATTATGGAGGAAAACATAATGCATATCAAATGAAAATAGTTTGTCTAAAGCACACTAACTTAGCTCCCCAAACTTTTTATTTTTTACTACAGTTAATTCAATACTTCTAGCATTGCTAAATTACAAAACAAAGCAGCATATTATCACACTGATGGCAAACTAACAATAATTGTGGAAATTAGTATCTGCCAATCAGAAAGAGATGCTATGATTTGGGTACATAATGATTAAAATAAATACTGACCTTAACCAGTGAAGACTGGTCAAGATGAAAATACAGTCAACAAGATCATAAACTAAAAGAAAACAAGTTTAACTAGAACATCTCATATCCTCAGATTTCTTATTTGTTTTCCTTTACAGATACTAACTAGAAACCTTCACAAAGGCGTATTGTCTACAAGTCTACTAACCCAAACATTGACTGTACATTCTTCAGGCAAAGGGGTCCATCAATGGTGAAAATTTGCCCTTCCCCATTGTTTAAATCTATTAGCCGCTCCAGGCAGTCTAGGGAATCCGTGCTTTGAAGCTGTAAAAAAATAGAAGAGAAATGCTTTTGTTGAGTTTTCTTTTTATTCTCTTTTTATTAACCAGTACATTTTCAGAAAATATACACAACACAGCAAAAAGCATCTGATTGGATACTATCACGATTTTTTGTTATCTCACTCCTTTCTGAATAAACCAACATTCTTGGTCTCCCAGGCAATGTACTCCTTATGTTGCATTTATATTAGATCAGATGCAGCATTTGGCCTAGTAACAAATAATCATAGAATATCTCCAGTTGGAAGGGACCCATAAGGATCAAGTTCAACTCCCAATCATGTTAGGTTCTGCTTCAAAAGCAGATTCAAGCCACCAAAAATCCCAGAAGCTCTCAGTCTTCAAGTGCACAGGAATGCCTTAACTAGTATAGTATTTTATTGATAATGCTAAGTTTCCAGCTCCTTCAGTATAATATAATTTTTAGGAGGGAAGGCAGATATAATTCTTTTTGATAAGTTCTTAGAGAATGCTTGTGAAATTACCTAAACTTATCAGTAATAGAAGATGTATTTTAAACATTTTCCCAGTTATTCTGATGTGTAAACAATGCTTCAATCCATCAGCTTAATCAAGAGGATCATCCTTGATAGAGACCTTGAAGCTGAAATATCTATTGCATGCCTAAGTAGAAAATCCTTCTGTGACAGACAGAAGAATGTAGGTGTCAAGTCAAAAGCAATGCTATTAAGAAAACTTAATCTAAGGAACTTTAGTCTATATAGGCTTCTTTTTAAACATTTTTTATTCAACAGAATTCTAACTAATGTGAAGATTTTTAAAGCTGGTATTGAGATTTTCAAAGGTACCCAAAGAGAAAGCAAGCAGTCACCTTTCCTTCAAAACTAAGGGAAGTTGGTTTAAACACTGGCTTGGAGACTTTACAATTTTGCTCACTCACATTTCTACATAAAGCTATTGTTGTTTTAAGTGCCAAGCATCTTTGCAACAGAAATAATTTATTCAAGAATTTAATTGTAGATTAAGAAAAGCCCCCAAAAGCATTCAATGTAATTAATGCAGTAAAGGTAATAATATAAACAGAGAAATAAAAATTGCATAATATTCTCCAGGGAGAAACTGACGTGATTTATAAAGATTATTATAATAATGCAATAGTAGTAGATAATAATAGTGCAATAATAAACTTTAAAAAAGATACTACAGTTACATTTCATCAAATAACTAACACTAAGTACCAGATTGTCAACTAAACTTTAAAACTAAGCACAAGAACATCAAAGTATGTTTTGTGCTGACCTGATCATTAGTTCAGAGAAGACCATTAATTACACAATGCAACAAAGAAGAAGGTATGTGTTAAAGACATCACCTCTTCCAGATTTGCCATGCACATGACATACAACTTGGATGGGAACGGGAAAGGCAGTGGAAACCGGTTGCTTTCACTTCGCTGGTTGTGAGTAGCTAGTGAGTGCCGTAGGGAGCCTCTGCCGATCCCCAAGCAGCCATCAGTGACAAGAACAACCTTGAATGAAAGAGGATAGATTAGCATTTCCAAGCCAAAACACATTTCTATCTGCAGAGGGCAACTATACACCAACACATTTCAGTAGTCTTCCTAGCGGCATGCACTTCTATACTGAAATTCCCTGCTCACACAGGGATTTCCTCCACTGAGCTGAGGAAAGAATTGCGGGTAAAATTTCCAGAAACAGGTACATAAATGAGGAATTGAAGATTTAACCATTGCAATGTAAACTACGTGCATAGTAAATATACATCTTGTTGTAATTAGGCAATTGCACTAAAATTTAAATTTCATAGCCAGAAACACACCATGCTGTGCATAAACATGGCTATTTTTAAGTGTACACTAGAAGCACACTGACTATACAGCCAAAAAAGCAGCCTGCTGCTGATGGACTCAAGAACCTCAGGTTTATTTTCAGATGGAAGATAAAGCCTATTTCTTCTGCAGAATCTGGAGGGCAACCCAACTTCCACTACAAGTCACAGAATCCATACAAAAGGTAGTGCTAATTACCCTAATTCTTTGCAAATAAATACAGCTGCAGTATGCTCACATTTTGCAGCAGAACTATTAAAGAAAAAATATGCATTTTTCCATTCAGTTGCATGTCCAAAGTCACTCCTTGTGGAAACTTGCACTAATAGGTTACGCTGAATAATGGAACTATTTATACTCAGCTGAGACCCAGTTATTTCCAGAATAGTAAAATAGCTGGTCTTTCAACACTGCACAGCAACAGCAGGCATTATTTTGGCTGAGGGGTAAGAAAAACCAAATCCAATTGAAACTCAATGTATATCTGCTACATCCAGATTTGTATTCTCTCTTCACCCTCAATCTCTCTCTTTTGCAGTCTCTTCAGTTACCATCTGAACTGTTGCTCACCAGTAATGTTTCTCACTATTGCAAGATTCTGCACAGTACATTGCTCACTGCCTTTCATCGCTCCATCACCTGAAGTTCCAGTAAAATGAGCCATGACACAAATGAGAGACCAAATTGCTGAGGTCTAATCTATGCTTGGTTTTTACATCTTCCTAGTTCTTTGCTTTGAATGCCTGCTTTTCCAAGGTGCCTTTTATCCTTGTTAGATTATGAAGCATTGCCTAACCAATAAACCTCTATCCTTTTTTTCCTTAAGGAATATTACTTGAGACATCTTCCTAGCTCACTGAGCTGCAAAATTACTGAACTTAAATACTAACCCAAAGACCAACAGGCTCTTAAGTGTGTCAGAAAACCAAGGGCTAAAAGCAGACTTTGCCTTAAGAGGCAGCAAATTGAGAAGGCTGAGAGCTGCAAGGGCTGAATGGAGTGTGTGAGCAGATGCATGCCGAATGACTCATTAGGGAAAGAAGACAGATCAAAACACACTCAGCAGTAGTCCCATGCTGTTGCTTGAGACCTGGAGCTGTTACAAGCCCTAGAAACCATCAGGTACTGGAGGAGAAAGGTTACTGTATGTGTGACTATACCCTTTCCAAACCAACTGAGGCTCCTGGGACAGAAGACTGCATCCAGATCAAATGTCAAGCCTGCAAAATAGTACTCTTGGGCCAGATTTTATAATCCACTCCACTACAATAACACACTGGACGGAAGGCAGTCTAGGGTTTTTTGCTGCTGAATATTTTAATAAAGACCACCTTCTGTTCATATTCCGGATATATCCAAAATACTAATTCTTTGTCTTCTTGTAGCACCAGCGTGCCTGAGAGTATTCAAAGTTTTCAAATTACATTTACATTTCCATCTGCAACTTACAGGGAGTACTAAGCATATGCTAGAGCCTAGGTATAGTGAAATCAGTCATACCTGGCAAGGAATTGCTGCACCCCATTCCTGCTGGACAATATTGCAAACCCCCAGAAGCGCTGACTCTAAACAGGTTTTGTCATAATCGTCCATATTACTTAGGGCTTCCTATAAAGACAAACACCACTGTCATTGCTGGGTGAAATACCCCTAACAGGAAACATAAAAAAGTTATTCACGGTTCTGTGGTAAGTCAGTATATTTGCTTTGCATTATAACACAACTGCATTGTTACACAATGCAAAGTGCTATGTTCTTACATATGACCTGCAAAGTTAAAAAAAAAAATAGAAAGAAAGGTGCAAGAAATAATGAACAATATCATGAGACAACAATGACAGCTGACTTTGAAGGAACTGTAATGTTATAAACACAGCTCTTTAAGAGAAAAAAAATCCTTTGCATGTCTCAAAGAAACAGTAAAGTCAAAATCTGCAGCAATGTCTAACATGAAACACTCAGCTTAGAAAATCCTCCCAGGGGTCAGAGCAACTTTAACTTCTTAGAGATTAAGAAAGTAGACCACAAGGAGCTTGTCTCACAAAAATTCTTTGGCAGAGGGAGTAAAAGAATCCAAAACCTCATATCCACATCCTGTTTCTATAACCATAAATCAACTTTTCTCCTTAAAATGAAAACTTCACACTTAGCACAGCATCCTAAGAAGGGTGCAGCTGTAAAACTAACATGCCAGAGGAGCTTGGCTGGATTCTTGGCTTTCAGAAATTCCTCAGATGAACTCTTAGGGAGGTAAAAATAAATCAAAGAGAATGCACTAGCATTCATCTGCTAAAAAGCAAACATAACAGAGAATATCTTTTAAAATCTGTATGTCCCACAAAGGACAAACCTAAAACATGGTGATCTGTGACAGCGACGTGTCATTTTGTCCTGATATTACACATGATAACCAGATACATATGTACAAGTTTTAGGGGATTCAGAGACTTTCCGTGCCTTACTCCACTCATGTGAAATTTCCCTCTTGGACTTTCTCCTTTTCATTTTCTCCCAAATTCCCATCATATCTGTGAGGCCTGAAATCACTTATTCTCATTCTCACCCTGCTTCAACTGCTACACACTCTTTAAAGCACCTTCTCTCTACCAAATCCCTTGGCTCAAAACCTTTCTAAATGGTCCTGTCTACTACATCATCTATCAAGAGCAAATCAATAACTACAGACAAAAACACGAACATCACAGAACCACTTTAAGAGCTTCATCAGGCAGCCCTTTCCTCCATCCCCACTTCTAACTTAATTAGCCACACTCCAGTGGTTACTTGCAAAGGTATGATTTGTGAAATAGCAAAATGTTTCAAATGCATTGATTTCACCTATCCTTAAAATAAGGATAAAACAGTCAATGCAAGATGTTGTGCACAGGATGATATGAAATCACACCATTTGACCATGATTTGGAAACACGCGTGGGGTTTTGGTTTTGTTTTTGTTTTTGTTTCATGTTGATAGCTTACTGCTTTTGTGTTTCATGCACCCTACCTGGAGCGTGTTGTAATCTCTCGTAAAGGGCACCATCAGCTCCCAGAGCGACGAAAACACCACTAAGGCCGTGAACTCCAACTTGTAGTTGGTCGCCATGTGCTCAAACAGCATAGTCAGGCCATGGACAGCCAGGTGCTTCCGCTGGTACTCTTCAGATCCCTCCACTGACACCGGCCGTGTCATGGAGAGCGACACATCCATCACCACCACCGTCGGCATGATTAACTGCTCCTCTCTGCTACCGTCGCCACGGAGAACAGTGATCCCCTGCGTGGAGGGGGAAGAAAAAGGCCACGCCTGGTATCAAAGCTGCAGTTACGGAGCGACTCGTCTCGCTCTCTGACACGGACCCCACTGTGCGGTGGGGGAAGTGACAATTACCCTTTCGCGCCCCCCCAACGCGAGATTTAGCACAGATTAAGTCAACAGATCTGCTCCTGAACCACACACGGCATATCCAACCGGCTGTAAAGGCCTGGAAACGGCGAGCGCGGCCAGGGCTGAGCCTCGATGGGGGAAAGGGAGCAGCAGTGGCACTCCGAGGCCCGAGGAGAGGCCCGGGGACCCCCAGTAGGGAGCCAGCCCTCCCTCCCAAGCCTTCCCCCCTCAGCGGGGCCTCTCCCCGGAGCCCTCCCCCGGGGACAGCTCGGGGTGTTTCGGAGGGGAGCGAGGCGAGAGGGGGAAGGGAAATGGTGGCGCTCACCCCCAGCCCGCCGTGCCGCCATGGGTCCGCCGCAGAAACCGTCCCCCCCGGAACGCCGCGGCCGAGGCGGGAAGGGGCCGGGCGGCGCGCGCACAGCCCCGGCCAGCCTTTCCCACAGAAGGCCTCCCCGCGGGGGGGGACGCAGGGGGAAAACCGGGTTTTTCGTCAGTAACAGCAGGAGAAGTGGGTGATACTGCATACATTAGGGAAAGCAGTTCAGTTAGATGGCAGTACTGCGGAAAAGTACTGCCACGGTAAAAAAAAAAGACTGCTATACACAGAGAAGAGTTTATGAAAAAGCGTCCCAATCGGCTAGTGGGCCTCCTTCTCCCTGGTCTGCACATGGGGCAGTAGGGATGGGGGAGTTCAGTAAACTCCATTGCAAAGCTTGGATATACCCCTGCAAAACTGTCCATTCAGACAGCAGTTTGCTTTAAAATCATCAAATCACAGTTTTCATAGAATCATAGAACGGTTTGGGTTGGAACGGATCTTAAAGATCATCTGGTTCCAACCCCCCTGCCATGGGCAGGGACACCTTCCACTAGACCAGGTTGCTCAAAGCCCCATCCCACCTGGCCTTGGACACTTCCAGGGATAAATCTGCTTACTGGATTTTTACGACCATTAAATCTCCAACCAGGAACATTGTTATTTCTTCCTTTGTGGAGCTGCACCATATCGGTGCCACTTGGTACAAGAGTTACTGACACCATCCTCGGGTTGGTCTGCCAGCGAGGGACTGCCTGCCCACAGGGCCCTGCAGGTTCCTCTGCCTCCATTGTCGTGGTGCAGGAGCTGAGGGATTTTTCCAGAAGACAGCAAGTTTTCAACCTCCCTCTGGCACTGCAAAGTAGACTCATATTGTGGCAAAGGCCAGCAGAGCTGCTTCTCTGGCCTGTCACCCATATGAGATGCTTCACAATGAAGCTACATGCAAGTTGTCTTGTTTAAGTGACCACTGCTCCATGCAGAGGAGCAGTGTGATTTACCCTGGCTGCTTTCTTCCATAGCTGCCATGAGAATGATACGTGTCTCACAGTTGGTGCTTTCATCTGGCAGTTTGTAATGGAGATAATTGCCTGCCCTCATACTCAGAATAACCTGTAGTAGCAGACAAAGATATTGGCTTCGGTGATAGACCCAAATCTATACAATACTATTTAATCTTCTTAGGGATTGCAGGTATTAAACTGGATTGGCTATTCCGCCAGTAATATGTCCTTCACACCTGACCCTCTCTTGTATTAGAACTCCACCAGCAGAGGCATCGTGAAAATGGGATCATTTTCATCTGCCTCTCTCTGCAACAGCATCTCCCATCTGGCTGTTAAGTATCAAAGAAGCTTCCAGCACTACATTCAACCCTTGGTACTCCTCTTCCTCTCGGATAGCATCTTTGGAAGGTAAGCTGTGGAGGTTTGTTTGATTGCTTCAGGTCTCTCATAACTGAGACAGTCCAACCAGTGAGGAGTTAATCAGGAGTAAGAGAACTGCTAAACTTACAAGACTAGAGCAACTGTTCTTTGCTGAGGCTGATGGTCAGGTATTGTGAAAGCCTGGAGAGCTCTTACAATGGATCCTAGCTTTGGATATGTTTCTGCTTGCAAAAGGTCTTTTAAGCAGCTCATTTTGGAGGGGAGAAGTAAAAACAGCGTTTAAATGGAGTGTGTGCATATATCCTCTGTTGTGTGTCATTCTTTTTACTCTTTTATCTTTGTTAGGAAGGGTTATTTTCTAATAACGTGCAATTTGTTATACATATTACACAGTTCTGCCATATGCATGTGTATGGTTTTTTTACATATGAAAAGCAAAGCTTATATCATCTATTTATCTAGGTACTCCCATGACCCTCTATTACTGTTGCCTTAGTGATCCTCCCAACTATTTAAAAGAAGATAATAATGCCTGTCTTGCAAGAAATTTAGGCTGATTACTTCACTGGGTGTTATGCAAGAGGGTAAGTGTGTGCTAACTTGCATGAAGAGCTTATCTGAGAATGGCTTACAAAACTATGATTCACATCCAGCTCAAGAATAACATAATATTCGCACTTGGGGCGGGGAGGGGGGGGGAATCCATGAGAAGAGATATTCTGAGGTAAAACATTCAAGCAGTGCTGAAGGCTAAATCCTGTCCAGCCCCAAATCACTGTCTCCATACTGTCACAGTTGCAGGCTCTGTCACTCTGGCATTTACAATTTCTCTCCCTTTCTAAATGCTGTTCAAATAATCATGCAAGATATGCTAATTATCCCCTAATAAAAGGTATGATTACAATTCCACTTTGCCAGTTCTGATTTCTGCAGAAAGGCTTGAAAAGATGTAGTCATAGAAACGAATGGATGCTCAGCACCCTCAGTTTTACTAAGACGAAGTCTTCCTCATGCTCTCCTCAAACTGAAAGAGAAAAGCTCACCATTGCTTGGTTTGTATTCTGGGAAAATGCAAGGCTGGAGAGCCACGAAGCAGCATGGCTGGGAACTATCAAGCAGTTTTCATTCTCCTGTTGAGGTTACTTAGGTGAATAACTGGTCTGTTAGGAGGGAGGTTTTAACAGCATGATCATGTCTTCAGGGTGTCATCTTTTCTAGCAATTTAAAGTCGGTTCCTTGACAGAAGCCATATCCTCTCCTCCTGCAGAACATTGACCCAATTGTTAATATTACAGAATAACAACTGGACTCAAGTGAAAACACAAGCCTTAATAGCTCCTGGATGTGGCCATTAGGTGGAATCAGAATTCAGCTCAGATTGGACTATCATGGCCAACTCCTCTCTATTAAGCCAAACCTTTTATTATTAATCAGCATAGCCTACTGTCATAAAAAAAAAGACTGAAACCTGAATCTAGATCTGCCTTTACTCATTTAAATCCATTTCTTTTTATTGAAAAATAGAAAAAGCGGTCAGTGAAGTAATGTTACCCAAATGGTGGAAAGTTGCAGTACTTTATTTTTTACACTAGATTTTCTTTTGCAGGCTTCTACACTTTGTGTCATGCAGTTTCACTCCTGATGCTTAAGATCAGCTAGAAACTCCAATGGTGAACATAAGTGCAAATTGCTGATCAAGAGAAGTCTTCAGTGGCTTCTGGACACGGCTCTGATTTTGGAACCTTTAGGAAATGCATTTACCACGGAGAAGGCGGCTACAACGGAACCGAATCTTTTTCTTGCTTGCCATAGTGTTGGTCCTCTCTCTTTATCAGCTCCAGTTCAGCCCCTCTGCCCTTCCAGCACCACACACAGCACCCCAACTCATGGACCCTATCAAAGTGACCTCCAGGGACCTCTCCAGCAATAAGACTGCCATAACAGGCAATGTCACAGCAGCACCCAAAATAAGGCACTGTGTTTATGTGGATCCTGAGCCAACTGTGCCCATCACTACATCAGTGAATACACCACCACAGCAAGAAAATGTCAGTGAAAGCTACCCAGATGAAAAGCCACCATATGAGTCCAAAGGAGAATATCCCCAGGACCTATTCAGTGTGGAAGAACGCAGGCAAGGGTGGGTTGTACTTCACATCTTTGGCATGGTATATGTATTTGTGGCCTTGGCCATAGTGTGTGATGAGTATTTTGTCCCTGCTTTGGGAGTGATCACAGAGAAGTTGCAGATCTCTGAAGATGTGGCTGGAGCCACCTTCATGGCAGCAGGTGGATCAGCACCAGAACTCTTCACCTCCCTCATAGGTGTCTTCATCTCACACAGCAATGTGGGCATCGGTACCATTGTGGGCTCAGCAGTGTTTAATATCCTCTTTGTCATTGGCACCTGTGCCCTCTTCTCAAGGGAGATACTCCACCTGACATGGTGGCCCTTATTTAGAGACATCTCATTCTACATTGTAGACTTACTGATGCTCATCCTGTTTTTCCTAGACAGTGTCATTGATTGGTGGGAAAGCCTCCTTTTACTGACTGCCTATGCCACATACGTATTCACTATGAAACAGAACGTGTACCTAGAACAATGGGTGAAGCAGGAGCTGAACAAGAAGCTAAATGCTGTGCAGGCAGCATCAGCAGAGCATACACGGAAGGTTGGTGTCCTTATTGTTCAGAGGGCAAGTTGGAAATAATTCATTCTAGTGTAAACCACAGAGAAAAATGGCATCTCCTTCTCAAATTGCATAGTCAAACAAAACCTCAGAATACAGGTTATAAAATATGGGAAATGCAATCTTGATAGTAGAGATTCTAAGAAATTAGAGAACACCACAAAAAGGGAGTTCTACCCTTCCAATTACTAAAGATACCAGCTGCAGTTGTTTACCTACTTTGAAAGACATGCATGGGATTTTGCTTACTTGGTTGTTGTAAAGGAGTTTCAAAAAAGCCACAGGAACACATTCTTAGTCTGCGAATAAGATTGGACAACTTTGTGTTAAACAGGGGAAAAAAAGGCTTCTGTAAGAGGCACTGTCCAAGCCTCTTGCAGATGAGAGGTGTTGGAGGAAATTCTCTTTTCCCTTTCTGAAGCTAGGTGTGTTGCTGAGACACTGGTGGTATCACCTGTTACCTGATATGCAGCACAGAAAGGGATCTGTCAGCCATTGCCACCACTCCCAGTCAGCATGTGGCAACAAGATCGAAATGCCCAAATTCCATTTCCATGCACCGACCACAGCTCTGTGCGCTCAGAGATGATTCTGTATGCTGCTGGTGCTCAGACAGGGAGTTTTGTGGCTGTAACTACACACTCCAGATTTGAGACTAGGACCCTACACTCGTCTTTTGAAGGAGGAGTTGACTGCTTACACAAAGGCAGTATCTGAAGGTGTCCCCAGAGCCAATTACCATTTCAGACTAGCAGATCTGGCCAGGACATGGCCTCCAGAACACTTGCGGCTTTGTCTTCCCAAATGTGCCTGCCCACTTGTTCCTTCTCTGTCCCTCCCCAACTCTCCTACTGCCTCTTTTTCCTCTTGACCTGTGCTACTGCCAACTGTCGAGCAGAAACCACTAGATTTCAAATTGTCCTCTGGCTTTGGCATGCTTTGTTAGTCAGATGTGTGTCACTGGCACTCAAGCATGCTTTGCCCCTTCTGATTTCAGCACTCCACATAATTTAAGGAAAGAAAGGAAGAGGGGTGAGGATAGTTGAGGTGGTGCAGAATCAAGAAAGTGCTTTTCTTTCCTCCTCCCGGTCTGTCTTTCAGCCAGCACTCGTGGCTGGGAGTCCTGAAAGCTCATGTGTTACATGTCAGTGGGATCCATGTGCAAGATACTGCAGCTATACTCATACAACACTGTGGACATCACTAATCATCACAAATTGAATCCAACCCTTCAGACTGAAGGAAAAAAAAAAACAAACACACTTTAATTTTACAGAGAACTCTCACTAGTGTATAGTAGGATGACAGAGAGCTGCTGGACCTAACCGTTAGGAAAAATAAATTACCTATATGGAAAGTAATGCTGATCACTGGAAAAAAACACCCCTTTACACCTTCACTCTGCCTCTGCTGGAAAATAGGTAAGGATACAGATGCTTGGAGATGAAGTCTGGGGCTGTCTATATCTGCAGGAATCAGATGGTAAAGGCCATTTGAGTCCACCTCCAGGAACCTGCATCCTCACTGAGGAGCTGTAGGTAGAATCCTGTTTCTCTTGGAGGCCACACAGTTTTATGGAGAGCACATGGCTTCAGATCTTTCAGTAGCATCCATGCATAGTCATTTGTATTAGCTTTCTCACAGACAGTAGCCTGAAGAGCTATCATCCTGAAAAACCAGGTGAAGTGGTAGTGGTGTTTAATTATTTTTGGTTTTGCTTGCATGCAGAAAAGCAGTGGGGCAGTTGCAGATGATGGAACAAAGAAGCCAACAGATGGGAGAAAGCTGCAGGTAGGTCTAAGCAACTTTACAGGGATCTAAAGTCGTCGTATTTTGAACCCCTCCCCATGTCATGTTGTGAATAAGGTGTCAACTTCTGTGTCAGGAAACCTGGACCAAAACCTACTTTGTGCAAAGAACCAGCCATGCTTGGCACAATATCCACAGCTTACTTAAGAGGACACCTGGCTGAGTTGTGTCCTCAAAGGAATTTTTATAAAAATTAAGAGACAGCTCAGGCTTCCCAAGTGGATTTGACTAGCAGAGTGCTATTCATTCTATGCCTTAAACAGGCATAGAAGAAATTCAGACCATGACTTTTCTTACCTCGTTTCATGGTCAATTTTCCTCCTGGGCTCCTAAAGCAGAGGTTGGTAGGGTCTGTCCTTGCCCATAGCAAACACCGAAGAGCTCATTCCTCTGCTGCTGTTTAAATTGCTGACCCTTTGTCCTCCCCATGCAACCATTACACAGAGAGGCCTAGCTGATGTAGTGGCTGCATACACAGATAACATAACAGGTGTTATCTTCCTCATATGGATGCTGCTTGTTCCTCTGTGCACTTAACCCACCTGTTCTAACCAATGTTCAGTCAAAAGCTCATTAGGACTCAGCTGTTGACTATAAGAACAGAGCACCAGAGCTATCAGGTTTAAGCCAGGACACTTGACATGAGTGTAGCATTACCTTGTAACAGCATATAAATCTACACAGTTATTATCAAGTTTATGACTAAAAGTCCTGCATGCTTTGATTATTATAATTTATAATACCATTGTATTGATGCTGAGTTCATGTGAGCCCATTGCATTTATCTAAGGACAGGTTGCCCTGCTATCTCAAGACCATGTCTCTTGCTGTGAACAGTCAGTACTGACAGCCACCCTGTGACCTTGAATGCAGAGGCTGTTTAAAATCCATACTGAGGCTGCTCCTTGGGTTGGGGAGATCAGTCTCCATATAAATGCATCCCCAGGGCAGAGGCGAACCAATGTTGGAGATGTTTTGAGGAGGAAACTGCTATTGACTGCTGCATTGTACCTTTCCATAGCCTGTATCAGCCTTACAGCGAGGCAGCAGCTCAGCCTCCCTACACAACTCTCAAATGCGCAGCACCATCTTCCAACTCATGATCCACACCCTGGACCCCCTGGCAGAAGGTGAGTGAATGCTCCATGTCTGAGGGACTTGGGTTTGCAGCCCTGAGCGCAGAGCAGTTTAACTGGGAATACAGCCTTTCCATGTCAGGGTGTTGGGGATCAGCAGCTCATCCTTGAAATGCAGCTCTGAGTACCACAGATAATGTTAGATGGGGGGAGCTCTGCAACAGTGGCTTGTACCCCTTCTGATTGCATGGCTAGCAAGGACAAACACCTCACGTTATGGCCTGCCATATCTACTTTGCCTGTGCCAAACTGGTTACTGCTGTGGTGGCAGCTGCTGCTTGAGGGAGGACGAAGGCACATGGAGCAGCTGCTGTTGCAGGGGTCCCTGCAAACGGTGGCGGTCACTGCAGTCCCCTATCTTCTGCTGTCTTTCTGATAGCAGGGGCAGCAAACATGAGTTGCAGGCTTACTCTGTCTCATAGCATGTCACACCTTCCTTCTTCTTAGCTCAGACCTCGCTCCAGCCTTGAAACAGCAGCATTCAATGCTGACTATGTTTTCGAGAAAGAGCTGCTCAATCTATCAATCAGCCTCATTTATAATGGGAAAATGAACACAGGAAGAACTCATTACCTATACACCCCCCCCAGCTGTGCACACAGCCCCTCACAAGGCATAAACCTGAAGAAGAGGAAAAAGAAGTTAAAACCTTGAAGAATTATCATTTTGACAGTGGTTAAAATCCCAGCTGAGGTCTAAAACACACAGCATATTCTAGTTATGATAGTTAAGCCAATCTGCACTTGATTTAGACCAACACTGAACACCTCTAAAAGTCCACCTGCAACACTGTGGTATTACCACTGTCGTGGTAAGCTGTACCCACAGTACTTTGCAGGCAATGGGCCAAATCCCCATGGTCAAGGGCTGATCAGCTCAGGACTAAGAAGAGACACATTCTTTTAAACTGCCCAGAGTGCAGAGACGCCACATCTCCAGACAGACCCAGGGTCTTTGTGCACAAACATTTAATGCGCTGCTTTGTATCAACTTTAATACAATCAGTATGTGGAGGTTCATTTTCCAAGAAATGGTGAAGCATGTTAAAAAAAATACTTTTTTAGATATTCCTTCCTAGCTCAGCACATGCCCTGCCCCTCCACTGCCCTACTTGTTCTAAAGAGATTATCTGTCTTCCATTCAAAGAGAGATTGAAGCTAAGCAGATCAACACCTCTCCTGTCTATCACAGAGGTTACAAAAAGGACTCTCCAGATCAAAATCGCAGCTGCCCAAAGCGATCGAGGGAACAAAGGAGGCTTGATAAAGACAGCAAGACAGAGAAGTGTCCGCTCTGATAGATTTTAGTGAAGGCACCCATCGTGTTACTAACAGTAGCCTAACAAGAGCCAGACGCATCAGGGTTTGCTCTACTCCCCTTGCCTCCCATCCCCTGAAAAGGTGGTATCAGTGGCACCAAAAACTTGCAAGAGGACATGCTATTTCATTTAGCATCAGAAAGTGCCAGACCTGAGGGACTGCTGCCCCTCAGAGACCCTCCAGCGCCATCTCATCCTTCCTGCACCTCTAAACGTCTTTGTGCAGCATCTGCCCACCCCAGGCCAGCACACGCTTGGCTTTCAGGTCCAGGCTGGTGCCCGGGTGAAACCCTGGGACCTCCGCAGTAGTTGTGGGGGCCTGAGGTTGCTGGCTCAGGCTAAGGAGAGTGCTCCAGTGCTGCCCCAGCCAGTTCAGCCCAGAATACACTGCTGGGGGGTTTCAATGCAGTTTTAAGCCACTGGCCTTGCTAAAGAAGCTGTTATTACCACGACTCGTGAATACGGAATAAACGGGACTGGAAGGGCAGTTTGGATCTTCTCTGAAAGACAACTTCCCCTCTGATCTCAGCTATGCAGAGTTTGAGTTACTGTCTCTGTATGCGGCAGCCACTAGATGGGAGTGTGACCATATGTACTTAAGCAAGTCTAATACAACAGGGACGATGTGAAGATGGGCTACAGTCTCTCCAAAAGGTTGTTATTTCTTAGACCCTTTACTATAATAATGCCATTGAGTTAAGGGCAAAACTTCTGCCCCAGGTACATGTCTGTTCCACTCAACACTGCTAGAACAGAGACAGCTCCTTAGAAAAGATAATGATAAAGAAACTACTGATATTATAACGGCACAGCACTCAAAATCAAGCAGCCAGTGTCCCAGGTCCTGTGTATCTTGTAGGAGACACTCCTTACCCTGATAAATTCATACCTAAAGAAAAGGGAGTCTGGAGAAAAGGAGTAATTTATGAATAGAATGAGAAACATAAGTGCCTTGAGGATCTTGGCCGAAAAGATGAAGTGACTTCCCCAGGATGACTCTGAAAAAGGATTTGAACCCACCAAGGCATATCAGGACTGCAAGCTCAGCGTTTGTGTTAATAGTACTGCAGCACTTTAGTACCCTCAGGACAGCTGGGTGCCTAGTTCCCACTGATCACCAACAAAGTCCTTCTCTCTGCAGTGTGTGCAGCACTGTCTGTACCAGACACATTTCTGTAATTAGGTTGTAACACAAAAGATGATCCCAAAGCAATTTATCTTTCCTCAAGGGTCCTTGTTCCTTCTTGCCAATGCCTGTAGCGTCAGCACTTAGAGGCCATGGTAAAGAACACTCTACAAAAGAAAAAGGTTGCCAACTATTGCTCAGCAGTTCCTAACTTAACCTACTGAAATTGGGATCTCTGCAGGGTTTCCTTCTTTCTGCTGCAGTTGCATTTCATTTGGGCAGCACAGAGGCGGTTTCAGGGCAGCAAGGGTGCAAAATGTGGAAAAACTGCCAGCACTGGACCTCCAAAACCAACTTCCAGAGGCAGAGGTCTTAGAAATACAGAAGTCTGAAATACAAACTTTGTTTCACTATTCCTAGTGCAACACCTCTGTGTGAAACAAAATTTCTCATTTGAACAGTGGTTTAAGTTCAGAATGTTTGTGTTTTTTTATTGGGAAGGGATCATTACTTAAGTCTCTTTCTCTGTGTACAGGAGACTAGGTGTTTTACTTTAGAAGTTCTAATATTGACATTGCATCCTGAATTACATTTTTGATAGAAGCTTTTATTTTCAAAGTGCCTTTTCTTTTTTTTTTTTTTATTTAAATGAGGAATTTCTAGCAACTGTGGTCTTTTCCCCACTTTCTCTGAAAGTGTGTAGAAGCAGAGCGTGAGATCTCTTCAACATCTTCCGGTTAGACACAAGAGGGAACTGTCGGGGAATCAAAGGGAGCAAGGATTTTGGAAAGACTGAGGAACCTTCTCATTTCTGAATCTCCAGTCTTACCATCAGATTATTCTTTAAACTCTAGCCATACACGGAAGAAGACAGAAGCCTGCTTTTACATTTGAATGAAGAAAAAGGCTCCAGCAGCAAGGTTGTCAGAGCTGTCTACCTTCAGTATGCCTCAGTTAACAAGCTAATGATTTTGGAAATTAGACCAGAATAGAGCAGCAGGCAGTGTTGCAGGCTAGAGTTGAGCTAGAAGACTGAAGGCAGCTATAGTTTCTCCTTGCTTCATTAGCATTCAATCATTTGTTTTAAGAGAATCATGATACAAAGGGGCAAAAGGAATCATGAAGGTTTTTTTTTACTTCCACTTTTAGACAGCAGAATCTCCAAATTCTCCAGGTTCATGCCAAATTTTAATGAAAAAAAAATCCTTCCTGCTGTTCATGTTCTAAGTTAGTCCTGTTAGATTAAATACTAGAGCCAAAGAATTAATTAAAGATAAGCGCCAAACTCAAGGCAGAAGCTCAGCTGCCACTTTAAAGCCAGCCTGAATGCTGTTAATCCCTAGGACAGGAATCATCCTGAAGAGCATCTCAGGGCCCCTGGACACAGGTAAGTCCTGTGTGACGGGCGCTCAGACTGGGGGCAGAGTTACCAGCAGCGAGTGCCCCAGGGGACTGCAGTCCCGCAGTGAGAGGGCAGCCCGATGCAGCACCGCACACCCCACAGGGCGAGCACGCTGGCCTGCTCAGCTAATCCCCAGCACTAGCACGGACTGAGCTGACAGATATCCTTCCTCCCCATGCTGACCTGCAGATCTGGCCAGCTTACAGCAGCTCTTCGTCCAATCTCGGTTCGTGCTGCATGAAATGTGTGTCAGAGGAATTAACACCTTTTTAAATGAGACTGATCTCATGAGAGCTGGATAGTGGCCTGGACCTAATCTGTTTATCCTGACAGAGAGATGCTCACAGGCTCTGCTCGGGTCAGTGCTCAGAGCTTGCAGCCTAGGTGAGGGCAGGAAGCCAGGAGCTTGAATTTATATAATCTCTTTCAGGCTGAGCCTGACTGCCCTGACCCTGCTGACAGAAGCTTTTGCAACAGCTTCTGGGAAAAGCTGAACAGAAAGATGCATTGCCCAGTGGTTAGAGGAGGCTGGGAGCAAAAGGTCACCTCTTCATTGCCCTGCACTGATGGGTATGCTTGTGCTTAGCATCAGTAGAAGGGGAAAACAAAGTGCTTCGCATCCCCTCTGGTAGGCTTCAATATTGACAAGGAGCATGGAAGACTCAGGTTCTTTAGTGCCAGCCATCTTTTCAAAGGAGAAGAGCTCATCATTTCATCTCTGTCCAGCCATTCCAGTGTTCAGTGGAAATCCCAGTTGGTGAAAAATGTTTCTGTCAGATGGTAACAGGGATCTCACCAGAATAGGACTCGTCCCCAGAGGCCTTAATGTCTGAGCCAGTCCCAGCTGTTGGACATATACCAGAGTCTACTGATTTTCACAAGATTCAGCTCAGAACAGTAGATCTGCCTGCGTGGCTCATGGCCTTGGATCTGCTATTTCTGACTCAGTATCATGGTGATGAATAAAGTGGCAGGGCCCTGCCCTTGAGGCAAATGACAACAGCATGTTCTGGCTGCATAGCCAACAGTACAGTAGATTAAATCAGTGTGATAAAACTTTCAGAGGAAATTAATTTACAGCCCTGTGCACTAGCCAAGCATAGCATGGCCAATTTCTTGTGGCTACTGTCCATGTGCAAACCCTGTGACCCTCGGCTTAGTTGTTGGGTAGGCAGCTCAGCAGAGGATACAGATTAGAGCAAAATGAGGCTTTTATTTGAGCCCATGGGTTGCTCACTTTCAATGAGAGTAGGAGTTAAGATATTTGAGCACAATACCTAACTATGGAGACACACACACATACAGAGTTTTACAGTTCACTGTAAGACAACAATAAAGCAGCTCAGCTGAACAGAGCATGGTTTACAGTGGAAGAAGTCCTCAGCAGTCCCAGAAATACAGTACTGGACACTGCACTGGTGAAGATGATCTCTCGGGTAGCCTGGGCCATGTTGAACCTGGATACCAGGAATTTAGATCAACTGCAGCAGAGGAGACAGTCATGTATACTTAGAGAAATCAATCATTTTCTGGATAACTAGAACATAAAATGTTTTTATTTCTCCATACCATTAGGTCACCAGGCTGCAAGCAGCACAGTAAAGCTTCTTCAACAGCCACATGGCAGAAGGAAGGTGTCATTTTTAGCTTGCGCATAATCTAGCCTGAAAAAAAATCAACAGTCCTTTGGGAACAAAATAATATTGCATTGAAACTCTCCCTCTGTTCTTTCTGCAGTTGCTTCCTATGAAGTACAGATAACCCCTGTGTTACTGGCCTGGAAGGGATTTCTCTTCCCTCTGGATTCTCTTTTAAATATGAAAGTATTGGTTACATGTCAAATTGCTGGCATAATTACCATAGTACTAAGATTTAAATATGAGCTAAGCATTTAAATATAAGAGCTATGATCAGCTAGCAGCAGCCAAAACCTAGGGCCACAGCCAGCAGGACAATTCACAAGTCAGTGTCGACTGCAATACATGCAAGAGGAAGGGGACAAGAGTGTGCATGTGTTGGGGGGAGGCAGGTAAAGGGAGCTTTGCATAGCTGACAGCTGCTGACAAAGGTATCCTTCTAATCCACAGCAAAATTTAAAGACAGGGTTGACATCCTGAGCAACATAGCCAAGGCCAAAGTAGAGACTCTAGCTGGACGAGGATCAAAACCAGAAGGTGAGTGCAAGCAGAGTTTGCCTTGTTTTGCACTGCAATCCCTCACCTTCCCAGCACTCAATACCCAAGGGCTGGCAAAGAAACACTATGGTCTAACACAAATTTTCTGTTATTACTGGTCACAGATGGCTTCTATAATAACGCAGCAGAAATCAATCGATGTATGCTAACAGTGGGCAATAAAAGCCATCCCCACAGGAGTGTAGGAGTGGTTAGTGAGATAGCATCCAAACAGAAAGTGCTACAAGGATGTAGTGTAAATTGCCACCAGAAGGGTAGAAGAGGGGAAATCAGGCTATTACAGACAACAGTTGGGTGCTGCTATGCCTCTGATCTTTGGTAGACCCTGCGAATGAGGTGTTCATTAAAACAAAGTACCTTCATTTTAGCTTGGAAATTTGGCACGCTTGCAGAAGAGCACGAAAGATTCCTCCAGAGAGAAAAGCTGCACTGACTTTGTCTATAACAATTCCAAGGGTCTGTGCATCCTCCTTTTTAACAGGTTTTGGTTTTTCTATATCACTACTGACACACAGGCTTTCTGAGCTGATTCAGAAGCAGCAGCTAGCCTGTGCTACAACATGGGTCTGTGCTGTCAGTGAGGCTGGAGATTCTGGAAAACAAGCAGACTTTTGTATGGGAGGTCCCACCTCCACAAGCACCCTGCTGCAGTACAGCAGTCATCCGAGCACTTCACAACATTGAGCCTCACCTATGTGAATGAGACCAGACTTGAGGAAAATACTGTTTAAGAAACAAGTAAATTCTCAGTGCAAGTTACCAACACCATGTTGACTTCACTGAACTATGAATTTTCACCCCATGACATGTTCCACAAACTTTGTTGGTGCATAGATAGAGCTGTGCGCATTCCAAAAGCATTATCGCTCTGTCTCCCACTTTGGGCTGAAGGTATGCCAGGTGAACTCTCTTACAGCCTGGTTTCAGAAATCCCAAAAGGCACTCACTGAAAACATGCATTTCTGAAAACCTCCCCTCTAGACTCGCTCCCTAGTGCAGCTGTGAGGCGCTGTACTGGATCAGCTTACCCAGTTCAGGATAAGATACCCTGTAATACCCCATCCTGGTACAGTTCATGGGATAACACAGTCCTACTGACTTGACAGGCTTGACTGTGTGGAAGGGATCCCCTAACCTAAATTGCAGCAGTCTGAAAAGGGCCCTTGCTGTGACTAAGCAGAGAATCAGGCACTCCCTCTCACTTCTGCTCTGTTATCTGTATTTCTATGCTATTCTATACAGAGTTTTCTGTGTTCCTCTTGGCTACGCAGGTTAACACAGGAACAGCGCAGAGGACATTGCAGTTATTTCCTTGTATGTGTCAGCACTTTCCTATTTGCATTTGAATACCTACGGAATGATTAGGGATTAAAGTCTGGCAGCACCTAACAGTCATTTCTCAGAAGCCTCAAAGAACATCAGTTCCCTGGAGAATGCCATGCTCTGCTAAGAAAAAAGGGGAAGCAAATCTTTACACC
Organism: Harpia harpyja; assembly: GCF_026419915.1. Classification (NCBI taxonomy): domain Eukaryota; kingdom Metazoa; phylum Chordata; class Aves; order Accipitriformes; family Accipitridae; genus Harpia; species Harpia harpyja. Next base: position 18,379,139 of record NC_068953.1, on the reverse strand, counting down.
CTTTCTGGCTTTTAAGAATGGCTTTAATAAGATCTTCAGAATCTACACTGAAACCATGAAACACTCAACTGTAGATCAGATAATTAGCATTTCCCTGTTGTTATGCATGTGCCTCTTACTGCAGTTTCAGATAGAAGGTCATAGGAGCAACAAGGTATCATTCTATGCCAGGTGGGCCAGATTCTGCCCAGCTTTTACTAATCATAATCCACAGAAGACAGAGGGGACAAACAGAAAATCTAAACAATCAGACTGCATTTAACATGAAATCCCACACATTTTTGCAGGAAGCTCAAACCTCACTGCTGAGCAAGGGGAAGACTACCTGATGCTAACATGACTGAAACCAGTATTCCTTCTTATCACTTTTAGCAGAAGAGGAAAAGAAGGCAACAAGCACCGTTCAGGTAACTCCTGCCAGCGATTCTGAACCCAGCAAAGACAAACAGAAGGCTGATGTACCACAAGACGGACAGGTATTTAAATAAGCATCATAGGCAATAAGCGCTCAGTCCAGACCAAACTTTGTATGTACTTTCCTTCTTCCCTCTCCAGAGCTTTTGGGATAGGACCCAACCCATTTCCCATAGCTGGCAACTATAGACTCTGTGCATAGTAACGAGATATATTAAGGTGTTAGCTGAAGCCTTTTGGCTTACAAACACAAATCAGGTCCAAAATATGACACCAACTGGTACTGTAATTTGGCTGTTCTGATGAGGAAAGGTTTTCCAAGGACAGACAGTATATGTTTCATTTGTGTCAAAACCCTGTCTAACAGTTGGTTCTAGTTAATGGATACAAATTAGTTAACATAATACACCGGCACTGAGATAGAGCATGCCTGGATTTTGTCCCACAATAGCAAGATGTGGGTTGTGGCTGCCCTCAGCCATGTTACAAATGTGACCTCTGCCAAGGCAAGGCCATGGTGAATAAACACTGTGCAGCTCCTTGTTAGTGTGAAAACATACTGGGTTTTGTTTCTTTTTTCTGCTCTACAGCCCTCTTCAGACAGTGATACGTCAGAAGACAGCAGCTCTGAGAGTGAGGAAGACAGTGATGATAACAGCACAGAAAATGATGAAAACGATGAGCCATTATCTCTTGAATGGCCAGAAACTAGGAAAAAACAAGCAATTTACCTTTTCCTCTTTCCCATTGTCTTTCCTCTCTGGAGCACTATGCCTGATGTTAGAAACCCAGTAAGAATCTGTCTTCCTTCTGCTACTGGATTAACTGAACTATAGATTTCCTCTTGGCAAGAGCCCCCAGTTCTACTTTTCCATGTCTAGAGTCTTTGCATACTTAAGTGCTGTTTAATGCTGCAAGGAGTGGGACAAGTGCCCCACCTGCAGCATAACATAGTTCCAGAGACTTAATTTAATAAACCACAAAAGACTAGCAACTACTGGTCATCTAATCAAGCTGACAAAAAATACATAGAATTAGAGAGACCAGGGTCCATGTTAAAGCAATTGATTGCAGTGAAGTGTTTCAGGTGAATAATTTTCACTGGGGATTGTTAACTTTCCTGAAACTTCTGCTTGTTTTTCTTTTCAAACTTGATTTTAACAGGACTCCAAAAAATTCTTTGTCTTCACATTTTTTGGATCCATCATGTGGATTGCTGTATTCTCTTACCTCATGGTGTGGTGGGCTCACCAGGTGAGGGGTTTATTTTCTCTCTGCAAACAAGACCATTTCAGAACAAGTAGATGGAGAGAGAGGGAATAGTGTCACTGTGGCATTTTATCTGATGAATTACAGCTGCAGTCATCCATCAAAACAGTAGAAATTTTGTTTTGTTAGAACCCAAAAGGGAATTTCAATTTCATTCTTTTCGATTTGACAAAGAGTCATTCTTTTTTGAGAGCTTCCAAGGCAACTTGCACATCAGCGAAAGGAAAAGTGCCGTCAAGATTTATCTTAATGCTGCCTTTTCGTTGATGAATGCTTCTGTGCAGACCATAATTATCCCTTACCTAATTAAAATTCTAGGAAAATACAGGTTCTGATTCTGGAAGCTGCTAAATGATCGCAACTCCCATTGCCTTAATGTTCACCTGGTATTCTGGGAAATAATACTTGCATCTTGTAGAATCAGAATTTGTATTTAGTGATATATTGCACATTCACAGTATAGTTGATCATGCTGTAAATCCAAAGACTGTCATTTCCCAAAGCTCTCAGATCATACATAGCCGATGTTAAATTTGGAGAGGGAAAGGTAGAAAACATCCAGAAGACATGAACTTAGGACAGAAGAGTTGCACGGTAACTGCCTTGACCTTGCTTAGTCTGGGCAACACTATGATCAGATGCCCTACAGCATAGAACAAATCCGAGATCAACATACGCTATGAAATTTAGCTTTTTATCCTATAAAGCAGAAAAATACTACCATGTTTAAGAGCATTCAGAATATTTAACTCAAATATGGCACAAAGCCTAGAAGACTGCACAGAGTAATTAAATTCCATGTTCCAAAACTAACAGCCCTACCCAACTTTCTTTATGTATAATTAGGTTGGTGAAACAATTGGGATATCAGAGGAAATTATGGGGTTAACCATACTGGCAGCAGGAACATCAATCCCTGACCTTATCACCAGTGTCATCGTTGCACGGAAGGGCTTAGGTGACATGGCCGTCTCCAGTTCCGTAGGCAGCAATATCTTCGATATCACTGTTGGGTGAGTATTAGTTCAATGCCAAAAGATGCATTTCTTCTGAAATACAAAGCTAGCTGTTTTATTCCAAACATGGTCTTAATTAATTTCATTTTAGCCGTAATTAAATGAAGGGCAGCTGGGCAACCAGTTATCCAGCCGGAAAAGACAGACTTTTATAACTTAGTCCACCATCTTCACCTGATTTTGAAACAACAGAAAACTACTGATTTTTCAAGACAAAAATGCAACAAATCTTTGGCTAACATCAAAGATTTACAGACAGGATACTTATCTAGTCACTCAGAGACATTCAGGTCCTACGCAATCAAGGCTCAGTATCTGTGCCTGTATCTTTCATCAATAAAGCATCAGGACTTACTTCTTTATTATAGCATGCTGAAACACTTAATTCATAGGTATTACTTTAGAAACCCTTTTAGATTCTTGGATTGCATTATGATAATGCAAGTATTATCCAAATGCAGTTTTTGACACGAACATAATCAATTTTAGATTTATGCTGAGTTATACTAAATGCAATCATGCATCTTTTTTCTGTAGCAGCTTGGAAAAATTGCGTAGTTATGATGCAGAAAATGAACTGCCTTAAAACATTAATTTCAGTTACTTTTCTTTCACTTGCAGTTTGCCAGTTCCTTGGTTCCTTTATTCTGTCTTCAATGGACTCAGTCCAGTTGCAGTCAGTAGCAATGGTTTGTTTTGTGCAATTGTTCTTCTTTTTCTCATGCTTCTATTTGTGATTATCTCAATTGCTGTATGTAAATGGAAAATGAACAAACTACTGGGGTTCACTATGTTTGCTCTTTACTTTGTGTTTTTGATCATCAGTGTCATGTTAGAAGACAAGATAATATCCTGCCCAGTATCTGTATGACATTTGGACACTTCCAAGATGTATGTATGCATACATAAAAATCAAAAGGGGTTTAAGGTAGCAACTGTTCTACTGAAAAAAGCAACAGAATTATAACGTACTTACTGAAAATAAAATACCTTTACCATACTACAAAAAAAAAAAAGAAATTCTAAAGTGGTATGTCAGCCTCTACTATTTTTGTTTAGGATCAGAAAAGATCAAATAATGAAGTGACCAACATCAAATAACATACATGTAGTTTTCAGTATGGCTGATCCCCTCAAGTTAATGGAGCTGATTTTCAGCACAGAATATTTTCAGAAACACACTCTGACTTAGTAATCTGGTCAAACTCACTGAAATCAATGAGCTGTACTTCAGCAGAATCAGAATTCAACAGAATCAGAATTCAACAGAATCAGAATTCAACAGAATCAGAATTCAACAGAATCAGAATTCAACAGAATCAGACCTCTATGGCTTGCCTTTACAGAACTACTCTGCTTAAAATCATTGTGTGGACACACATTCTGCATCTCAGAAGCAAACTCCCTCAAATTGCATATAAGCAATGAGCACAGCGGTTCCTGAGGTTTGTGCTGCAGCTAGTTTGCCGTGACTTCCCTATGCAGAGGTAGTTTTCATCCTTTCAGTGAATGCCACTATAAAACATCCACAACCGGTCCTCTACACATACTTCTAAGAAAATGTGATGCACTTCAGAAAAAATGCTTTTTGCTGGCCCTCTTAAGACTGTGGGAAATGTAATACTAAGGTTTTCAAGGAAAAAGCAAAGTAGTAAGAGTTATTTCTGCATGCAGAACACAGGATTTGAGAGTTGCAAAGCAATCCTGAAAGCTATCCATATGGCTCCTTTTAAATCTGTATCTGATCTTGCAATACAATCCCTGAAACTTACGGTAAGTGCCAGCATGCAAGTGTGATTTCATATGGATTTACATCTTACTGTAAGAAGAACTGGGGTTAGAATACCACATTACCACTAATAAAAACTAAAACCAGGAATAAGAAATACTACAAGAAGTTGAACTGCTTGAGTTTTGTTTTCAGCCCGACACTAATCTCTGAAATTCTCAGAGTATTGTATCCAGCACCAATTCTTGTCTTTTACTTAACCACTATGAAATAATGCCACTGACATCAACTATCAACAAACCTGAAAGGTTTAATGTTAACAATGCCTCATGTGAGCAAACAATGTAGTTGAGTTGCAGACATTTCTGTCATTCTAATCCATCTAATAAAATGTTAATGAAAATAACCAGAAAGATTTTAAGCTTTTTATTGACTCACTGTAAAACTTCTTTTTTGGATGGGATGGAAAAAAACCCCCAACTTAACATTGTGAACACTGACTTGCATATTTTAAAGGAACTACAAACCAAAGCAAACTTCCAACATACTGGTTTTTGGTAAATAAAATTTAAACATTACATATTTACAAATCTACAACCATTCATTTAAAAAGTGCTGCTTGCAGACTAACAAAGTACCATTTTTAAATCCCAGTGAGATAATATCCAGACATACCCCTCTCTATTATTACTATTTGCATCTCCCATTTGTTATACAAAGATTTTTACATGCGGGAATTTTCTCTTTCTTGGGGTACAAATCATTTAACTTGCCAGTGGAAGTCTAATTCATCAGGCTGTAACTGTACCAACAGCAAACCTTCTCAAAAAGGGAAACAGTTAGCAGTGTCAGAGAGACAGCACAATTTCCATTCACATTTCAGTATTTCATCTCCAATAATTATTCCAGTGGAACCATAAGTAAAGCAAAATATATATTGCACTGCAAATGTAAAACCTTCATTTAAGGTTTTTGACATAAGCATTATTTAGTACACAAAAGGAGAAGATTCAGTTCATACAAAATTTTAAATTGAAAATATGTCTCATTTTTATTTATCCATCTTTGCAGTATTGGAAAATATACTCAAATTGCTTTTGTAAATAAAGGACAGTGAGATTTGAAAACTGTTTCAACACTGAATTGTATGATGCTTAAGAATTATCCACCTCAGGACCTACGTTTTGATCGTGACTTGAATGAGGAAAATTTCCCACTTAAAGCATATCACTATTCCACCTATATTTTATTATAGTATTTTTACAGTGGACTGACTTGCAACAGACTTTATAAAAATTCATTAAGTATAATGATTTCACTTGATGAACTACTACATGATATAGTAATTTAAAAGCACACCCAGTTGAACATCAGCAATGCTTCAGGAGTGCCACTCTGAGGATGCAAGAACACAGTAAGATTGTTTGTCTGAAGGATGCATATACAATCCTTTTCATGGTACAGTATATACTCTTCTGATAATACTGGCAGGACTGTTGATATTTGAATGAAGTGGCAAACTTGGCTTTACAAGTCTGAAGACAGTTGAAGTACTTACAACTAAGCTGGGACTGGAATGGAGAAAGTGGGCCACGTATTGCAAGTGTTGCATCTATTCCTGTGCCAGCACACACAGTTGCAGTGCTACATGTAAGTGAGAAGTGGTTAGGGACCAGGCTCAGTCGCTTCTGCCAGACTCAAATAGGAAGCGTGAAGCTTACTTCATAGCTCCGTACCTCTAACACACCATGGCAGCTCTGGAAAAAGCACTTGCCCTCCTTCATGGCTTGAAGGCCCTATAGAACAGTGGCTGCCCCAAGTGGTAAATGACATGGGAAACAGAACTGCAAAGAGCTAGGAACACTACCTTATACACAGCACAAAGATGTAGGAGTTTATATACACAGCAACTACTGTATGTGACTTTTACTTGGTAAATACAGTGTACCTACTGTACAGAGCAAAGCATACATGCACACTAATAGGTACTTACAATGAACATGTTAAAAATAACCTGGTGTTTTTCACAATAGTTCAGAAGAATGAAGGGGGTATGTATCTACCCTACAGTGATATACTGTTTGCCATATACCTTGGGTGAGAAAAGTAGTAGCTATATTTCATGCATGAGGAATACTTTACAAGCTTGGTGGTACAAAAGAGAGCATCACAAATTGTTAAAATAAATTAAATGTGAAAAATGTTGGTAAGTGTAGCATGGCTAGCTCTACCTCAGGGTGGGGGGTTACTTTCAAAAAGGTCAGCTACATAATTAGCAGCAAATTAGAGAAGAGGTATTACCCAATGAAAGCTGTATCCAACAAGACTGCATCTTGTAACTATCATCAGCATACACCTGCAGGTCTTCAAATTTTAAATCCTTTCTCCTTAGGGCAGCATCTTCTTACTACTTTACAGAGGTCTGGGAGGAGGTTACATAGAGCTTCATAGCAGCATTACTTCTCATTTAAGCCTCTAAGAGGCTCACTCTGTTTCATTTAATGAAGTAAATGTGAGCTTTAAAGTTTATCTCCTTTTTGCCTAACTAAGTATTGCTGTGTTATCACACTTGCAAACTAAAGAGATTTTAAAAAATACCTGCTGGTAGGCAGACCGAAATATAAAATCTAATGTAACAGCTAAATATTTAGAAGTATTACAACAGCAACAACTAAAAGAAATTAGAACTGAGAACCATTAAGATTACTTAAAACAAGGCTATTTGTTAAAGCATGGTTTAATTTGTTTAGGGTGCTTTATAAAATTCAATGTCTGTTTTCCCACCTCCATACAAGACTTCTGATGTTTTCTCTGTAGCCTACCTTCTGGTGAGGAGTTGCTATGTGACTGAGAGCACAGAACATTTTTTTAAATCTCTAAAACAAGAAAACATGAGTCAAAAGCCATGACTGCACCACAAAGACTGACATAAAGTTTTTTCTTCACAGGAAAAAAAAAAGTTGCTTTGCCTGTGAAACAGAGACCAAACATTCCAACTACATTTAACTATGCACAATATGCCCCAATAAGTTACATTCCCTATATATTCCCTGTAGCAAGTTTGCTGTATGTACTTCAGTTAAAGGCTTTGGATTAGCATTATGTACATGTCATATTTAGTGTGTTTCAAACACATCCACCAAGACTCTGAACACTGCATGTTTATGAAGAAGTTCTTGCCAGCTGTCATTTGCTTTGTATTACATCTGTAACGAGGTCACATTAACAAATGCCAACAGCTGAGATGGACTGATTCCATAACATAATCTGTAGGACTCTTCGATATGCTTTCTCTTTACTAGGGAGTGAGGAGTGAAGGGAACAGGAAAGGAAGAGAAGGAGGTTTCTACAGAAGTGTTTTACAGAGACATCAGTGTGTTCATAGTAGAGTTTTACAGAAGCTTACCATACCTTCCTTCTGATTGCTGTGGTATGTGTGCACGAGAGAAATCCTCTATCTAGAGTACTGTCTAGGTGAAGGTTAACATTTTCTGTTCTGCTTTAAAAACAAATCACTCTTCAAAAAGTAACTGGACAAGTTACTATAAATAGCAGTGTACTGCAAAAAAAATAAGCACTGTATTGCTTATGCAGCAAGTCCATTTAAAATTCACTCCAGTAATTTAAAAAAATTAAAAAAATATCAACTTACTATAAACAATTTAAAATATGTATAATACAACTTTGTATGCTCTTCATAACATCATGAACATTCTATGTAAACAATAGATTTTGAAGAATTTACTTCGCTCACATTAGTTTCAGTGCATTGTTTCTGTCCACCTGTTACTTAATTTTCTTTAAGAAGGGAACTGTAACATGTTGTCTCAAGTTAAAGACCTGATTTTGTTCAGAATCTTCCTTTCTACACACTGATTTGCAGAAAGGACAAGGGACAGGGAAATAATATTTGGCCCATTATTCACTCTGTCCATTCCACAACTGTAGATAGGCCTAATTTTTCCAAGGCCTTCTGCCACAGTACATTTGTACATATGTTCTTGAACACTGAAGACTGAGATGTTCCTTGTGACTGAAGTGGTTACTTTACACAGGTATACATCATAGATATCACCTCTTTATCTAGGTATATTTAAAGATATGGTTCTCCAAAAATCTTTCGGCATTCCATCACTCCAGTACTTGGTGGTCTATCACAGTTATGAGTATTCTTCACTTGATTAGCTGTAAGACGATCGTAGGCCATTTTGTACTCTCTGTCAAAAGCATCTGCAGAAATAGAAAAACAGCTTCTATATACTGTGCTCAAAACCCCAACCCAAATACAATGACAGGTAGTACACTTATCAGCAGAAAACAGCTGTAAAGTCCTTTTTATTCAGCACTTACCATAGAACGGCACACATCTAATCTACAGATTTTTTTTTTCTTTTTTGGGAAGCTGAAAACCTAGTTTGCATACATTCGTCACCTATGCTTATTTGAATAATTTATAAAACTTACCTATATCAATGTTATCTCTTCCTAGGGCAACAAGTGAAAGAAATAGTATTTCTCTGTAAAGGCTCCTTAAATGATAAAAAGAAATGTCAATTTATATACTACAATAATATATCACAAAACAATCTATATTAAAAATAGACTGAAGCATTTAAAGATAACTTATTTTTAAAAAGTGGCATTTTGAACATAATTCCCGACTGCCACCTCCAAAATGTTGTCATTTGACCTCTGGAGAATGCCCTGGACTCCCCACGTATGGACATCACTTGTGGTAGGTCCTTAAGACATCCACTGATGTGCTGGAAGTTGCACCAAGTGCATGCAGAGTGAAGCATGCACTTAAGGCACTCAACCAAATTCCAACAAATTTGACAAACAAGTAAGGAGCTTGCTTTTCTGCATTTCTACATTATCTTGAAAAAGCAGGCAGACAAGCAAATAAACACCTTGTCAATGCTCCAGCTGTTGAAAAGACTGCTATATATCCTATTGTAAATAAGAATCAGTAAATCCAGGCAAGAAATAGAAATTTATAGGAAATAATTTTCACTAATTCCACTGCTAATGGAAAAAAACTTCCTAAATGAGACTTAACCTCTCTTCTTAGCTCCTCTTCTGCTCTCTACTGGAAACTTAAAAAAAAAAACAAACCAAAAAAATCCACCCATGCACCCTACGAACAAGTGTAGGGGTTTTTATTTTTAAAAAAGCCACTAACATATAAATAACATTTAATAACAAAATATACACACATATACACACCCCCTACTTGATTTCCCATCATTCAGAGGTAAGAAGAAAGAGGTGTCTGTAAAGGGGAGAGGGAGAATGTCCTGGTTTCAGCTGGGAGAGAATTGTGTTCCTAGTAGCTGGTATAGTGCTATGTTTTGGGTTCAGTATGAGAAGAATGTTGATAACACACTGATGTTTTCAGTTGTTGCCAAGTAATCAAATGTTTAGACTAAGTCAAGGATTTTTCAGCTTCTCATGCCCAGTCAGCAAGAAGGCTGGAAGGGCACAAGAAGTTGAGAGCAGACACAGCCAGGACACCTGACTCAACTGGCTAGAGGGGTATTCCATTCCATGTGACATCATGCCCAGTATATAAACTGGGGGAGTTGGCTGGGGGGGCAGGGGGGAGCTCGGGAACTAACTGGGCACTGGTCAGCAGGTGGTAAGCAATTGCATTGTGCATCACTTGTTTTGTATATTCCAATCCTTTTATTCTTATTGTCATTTTATTATTGTTGTTATTATCATTATTAGTTTCTTCCTTTCTGTTCTACCAAACTGTTCTTACCTCAACCCATGAGTTTTATCTTCCCCCCCCGATCCTCTCCCCCATCCCACTAGGTGGGGGGGAGTGAGTGAGCAGCTGCGTGATGCTTAGTTACCAGCTGGGGTTAAACCATGACAGAGAGGAAAAAGTGAAAAACATTTTAGAAAAAAAAAAAAAAAATGGAGAAACTAAGTTTGTGAAAGTTATCACAAAACCAAGAATATTTACCAGACTGATAAATTTGAGAACACTGCTGAAAACCAGTGGTTTTTTTCTTTAAAAAACACACTATGAAAATGTAATTCATATTACAATAGCCTTATTGTTGTCCAACTTTGCTCCAGTTAGGCATGTTCATATTCTTACCGTTGTCTTTTAATATGTGGCCATTTGTTCAATCTCTCCAATATTTGACTCATTGGTCCATAGACATCATTCATCTTAATGCTTTTCACCATACTTCTCAAGAGCTCCTGATTAAAAGAGTCATCATCTTTTTGCAATAAATGGACCATTGGGTACTTCTGGGCTGGAAAACATTAGAAATGCTGTAAGAATAAATATATTCTTTGTGCAGCAAGTAGAAAGTTGTTAAAAAAAGGTGGGGAGCTATACAAACTGTGAAAACATTGACAAATATGTAGTGAACAAAGAACAATAAACATCAAGTCAAAATAATATCAACGTAAGAAACACAAAAAACACATAGGAGAAAACAGCTGTAATGGGTCATGAGCTATATTCAGGCATATGATCCAACACTGGCAACAAAATTCTTAGTAAGCACATTCTAAAAATAAGAAAACAAGCTAAGTGGATGAACTGTCAATACAAGTTCAGCGTATCACTGAAACATATTCCCTCTTATTCCTCCCTTCCCAATTAAGAAAAAGCCACTGGAGATACTGGTCAATGATTTGAAACAGATATGCTGGAATACTAAACTTGTTCAAGCAGTTTACCACTAAACATACAACCACCCTCCCTCCCAAAACAAGTCACACAAACTTAGAATAGCAACACCAAACTGAACACTCACTCTCAAACAAAAGAGTGCGATTTTGACCTGCAAGACAAAAAGTAGTATGATCAAAAATCAGTTATGTATCTTGTGTGAAATATCCACAAAGCCATCTTTTTTCAAAACACATTCTTCAGTTGCTCAAAATGAAAACTGTTCTTTAAAAGAAAAACACCACCAAAACCCCACAAGAAACAAAGCTTACTCTGAGCATTCCACAAAATATACAGAGGCTGCCTTGGATCCTGATGCAATTTCATATTGTCCCATAGCATCTGAATAAGAACATATTTACTGTCCTCTGACATACAGTTTCGTGGAATCTGAACAGGAGAATGCATACATAAAGATATTTTATTACAAAGTCATGACAGAGGACTTCTGTATTTAAAACATATCTTCACATCTATAGGCCTCATGGTAAAAAGCTTTAATCTTAGAACTGCTGCAAAACCAGAGAAAGCTAAATCTGAACAGGATGTCGGTGACGTAGCAAATGAGTATTTTACATATCTTCCTACAGGCCTAAAATCAGAACTTCCTCTTCCTTCTACTGCTTAACTAGTCATCAAACTGCAATAAAACCAACTAGAAACTTATCTTCTTTATAACTGAGGATCATAAATTACAGTGTGACTAGTACAAGCTAAACACTTACCCCACACAAGTACTGCTGAGCCCAAGTACTGGAGTTACGCATACTTTCCTTCAGTTGACACATTCTTTACCAATTCAGGACTGAGCCCAGAATATTGTAAGACACATTTCTAAGAGTTACTGAATTATCTAATGATTTCCTATATGGGAAAACAAGCACTTCTCATATGTCAATATTTCCTAACTGATTCCATACCTTGGAGTTTTTATTACAGTGCTCAGAAGAAAGTATTAATCCTGGTAAGTTGCTGGGCAAGTCCAAGCGTCTGAAATACCACACCAAATTCCAGAACACAATAGGATGATGATCTACAAAGTCTGCCACTGTTATTGCATGATCCCCTTCATTTTCAAGTAAGCTTTCAAGCTCTTTCCATACCACTAGAGGACTGAGATAAGGAACCGTTATAGGATCAGGACTAGGTAAGCGCCATTCTAGGCCCAAGGAATCCTATGGTAAAAAAGAAAAAATGCCATTAGTCGGAATGTAACTACCTTTACAAAGTCTTATGAATGCTTTTGTTCCGTATGAGACACACCAACATCTAAAAGCTACAAACTAATATTAGTTTAAATAATAAAACCTAGTATTTCTCATAATTCAGTATGATTAATTCTATGCTCCTAATTAACGCTGTTTCACACTTCTCTAATCTATTGCACACTTAAAAAGAATGACATTTAAGGTAGAAAAACTACACACTGTTGGTCCTTGCAAAGTAGCAGGCAGGCTACCAGTAGGAATGATATGGCTGATCTTCTGGTTTTCCTTCTCATCTTCTTCCAATGGACCAAAAGTACTGATACTCCTTGCTACAGGGTGACTTGTACATTCTGACCCAGAGGTATTTTGTCGTCTTCCTGAGGGGATCTGGATACTTCTGGCACAAATATTGTCATGCTGCTTTAATTTGCTGGAGGGGGGGGGTGGGGGGGAGGGGGAAAAAAAAAAAAAAAAAAGGTTAAGAATCTCAGCTTTTTGTTTTACTCCGAGTGCTCAAACATGTTCACAAACAGAGAGAAATAAACTGGAAATAATCGACCTGACACCTCAAATTCTACCTTGTCAGTCACCACACTCGTTCATGTTACACTGCAAGTTTTATTCCCCCTTGCACTGATAATGAACACAAACATCCTAGAAAGAGTTCATAAAATTTGCAGAATTACAGATGCCTACTTGAATTTTTATATTAGGGATGAAATGGTAAACACCATGCTGAAAAAGCATGATGTGGCCAACTTGGAGATATAGGAGAAGCACCAAGGAGATCCTCTCTCAAATTGATTTCTCCTCTTCAGAGAGTATCTTATTAAATTTATTTCTGTTGGTAAGGAATACATGCATATCCACAGAGAACCTGAGTAATTTCCATGCAGAGAATGCAGGTTTACCTGTTTGAATTTATATCTTCTTGAACAGATAGTAGAGATGTAGCAAGGCCAACAGTAGCTGCAGTGTTACAGGACTTCCCACTCTGATTTGAAAAAAGTGATGGGAACTGCATGTTTTCTGTAGAAGGGCTGGACTTCAGAAAATAACTGCAGGGAAAGCAAAAGCTTAGTATTATCTAAAAAAAAAAAAACAAACCAAACAAAAACCACTTCACAATTATGAGAATTCAAAATTGAGGAAAATTCAAATAATGTTATTACCGTCCAGGTCGCCGAAGATCTCTGATTTCTATGCTTAAAAAAGGCAGAAATAAATTGCCACAAAATGGACACGTGGTGTTGAGATTTGAATCATCTGCTGTCCACCCTGCCATGATTTCTTCATCATGAACCAAACAGTCACAAGTTCGACATCGTGAGCAGCTTGAGATGAGGACCTGCATACAGCAGATAACAGAACTCCACTATAACACATTCTCAAAACTACTACTCTTTTAGAAAGCAGTTAAAACTATAGCCAAAATCTTTGCCCTTAGAAGAATACTACTCACCACTTGCACACAAGTTCAGTCACGTATCTGCTCCCAGGCTTTAGGTTGGAACATTTGGGTATAAACTTACATATTTCAGAACAACTATTAAATCTTAAATCCAAACTGCATTAACAGACAGCTGATATGATAAATGACTGGAATGAGCACTGTCTGAAAAATTCATTAAATGCAGGCCTTTGTTCTATTGTAGCAAGTAGACTGGGATCTGGAACTATGCTCGTGAAATAAATATACTTTAGCTAAGTGGGTTACATGATCCTTTTATGGCTTCCCACAGTGAAACCAGCCAGTTATTCAATAATATTTTTATTGACAATAACATGTCATTTGTAAGCTGTTTGCAAACATAACCGTACAGGAATATTTATGCAGCTATATAAATTATTCTTAGAATTTAAACATTCTTCTGTAGTAACTGCCAGTATAATAGAAATGAGGGGAAAAAAAGATGAAAATGACCAGTCACTAATCCAAATCCTCTGAAACAACAAAAAAAGAGAGGGGAGAAAAGAGGGGCGAAAAGAGGGGAGAAGGAAGAAGAAAGAAAAAAAAAGAAAAAAAAGAGCCACCCAAATGCAGTGTAATAGTGAAAAGCAAAATGATCTTACTAGAAGCTACAACAAGAAATTGCTAGTCATCTATTCCGTATTTTTAAATGTATAGTGCTATTTAAAGACTTGGTATTTTCACTTTAAGCAAAATTAGCTGCGCAGTTCACATACCTGAATTCAATGGCATCCAACTCTCAAACTTTTGAAAACTGCAGCTTTAAAGACCAAAAGATGTGACTGCAATAAAGACATTTATAGAGCAGGATTTGAAAGGAAACCTACTCTGTCACAGAAATATTTATCTGTTTTTCACTGGATTAGTTTTAAGCTGTGAACTTTAACAGAGATTCAGACAGCATTTATATTTAAAGACATATGCTTTTAGCGTATCAATTAAAATCAATAAATCATCCTGTACCTCCATAGCGTAGTTCTGAAACACACTGGTACTACTTGTACTGCAAGAAGATACCAACTCTGATTTGTCAGGTAAAGGGAACTTTGAGAGAGAACCTATTAATAGAAGAAACCCACAGTATTAGTTATTCAAAATATGCATTTTTAGTAAACTGTTTTTCTGGTCAAACACCACTGCAGTTATAAAATGTGTGACAGAAGATGCAACAAATCAGATATACTCAACAGAAAGAAATGTGAAGCTGGACTGAGTCTGCCATCTGCCAAGCACCACCAACGGCAAAAATAAAATCTACCAACATAGAATTTCCTTATGTTCAGCTTTCTTCTTTTACAACAGTTGGTAGTTTGTGTGACAGGTGCACTCCACCCCCCTTAACCAAACTAGCAGTTTGGTACAGGCTCCAAAGGAGGTAAAGGCCTGAGCCGTAGCTGGGCCAAGAACTCCTCTAGGAAACCCACAAAGGAGCAGAGCGACACAGTGAGAACAAAGAAAGTTGTGGGTACAAGGAGTCCCGTGCATACCTCTGCCGTTGCATGCAATTTGACTACGAGCCGACCACTTTATCCCATAAATATGACAGCCTAAGCGAGCCTTCTTTGAGCTCTCCCTGCTAGGCAGCGTGGCTGCATGGCGGTGATCTCCCCTTGAGCTGGAACGCCTCTCAAGGTTGCTCCTTGAAGCAACGAGATCCTTTACCAATGACAGATTGTTGGATGAGTCCAATTTGAGTTCTCCCTCAACGGCAACTGGACTGCATGCCAGGCAACTCTCCCTTGAGCAGGGATGCCTCTCAATGTTAAGAGGTATTAGTCGTTTAGCTTAAATAAGTAAGTTTTAAAATAGAATTAATCACTTAGAGTTATAATGTTGTGTGATTTAGTATGCTGTTTGCTTAGGCTTTACTTACTTCGCATGAGTAGCTAGATTTGCTGAACATGTACCTACTTAGTCAAAACAGGGGCCTCCAGAGCCAGCGTAAATCAGAAAATAAGGAGGTTTCAAGGCTACAACCATCAACAGCAGCTGCAACTCGACAAGATAACAGCCTGTCTGGAGACAGTGAAGGAATCCAATAAGGGGTCAGAAGATCTCAGACCAGAATCACTATTGGACCAAGGGGCGCGTGGAAGGCGCGTGAAGAGAGTGTGAAGAGCGCGTGAGGGGCGGGTGAATAGTCTGTAAGGGTATAATTGCCCAGGGATTTCTTTGTTCGGGTCGGTCCCTCCCCAGAGGCACCCAGCTTGAGCCGATCCTGCTGCTGTACCACTCCATTAAATTATTTATGTGATTCGATGCCTGAGACTCTGTTTCGGGAAAGCCAGAGTTCGAACTTTGGAGCAAACTAGCACTGGATGCCTGGACAGAAGGTAAGTGATTAATAGCATGCTAAACTTTGAATTCCTAACTAAGTGATCTAAAGGATTGATTGTGCACATATAATTCCGTTAGCCATAAACCGTTGACCAAGTCTGGGACTAAGTCTGGATCCAGCCGCACCTAGACTCCTCTCCGAGAAGGAGTTTAGAAAGCAAGGGGGTCCACTCTGAACCTCGTGACTCAACGGGAGGGTCTCCCTTACTTTTTTGCATCTCCTATCTCTGTGTAAATCATTCTAAATCAACTCCAACTTGATTTTCTTTTGTATGTCTCTTCTATGCAGTAAGTAATAGAGTGAACCTTGCCACCAAACTCTGGTAAGTGGCACTTTTACAAATTCCTGTTAAATCACTTTTGCTAATACCTTTGACAGTCATTCTTTAAGTGATCTAAAACACTCCTAAATCAGGATCTGTGACAAATTGGCATAGTCAGCAGGATGGCAAGTAGTATCACTAATTATTTACAGAGGCTTGGAATAAATCCGACTCCCACATTCTCAGAAGAATGGGCTCGTGATAATTGGCATGATTGGAAAGCTGTGGAAGAACAGCTAAAGGTGGCTGGGGGCCATATAAAGGATGGAAAAGGAAAAGAAATTATTTGTAAGATGTTAGGCACCTGCCTAGAAGCCGCTTGTCAGGACAGGAAAAACCTAAACAGAGAAAAACAAGATCTGAGAGGGGAAATCAGAGGCAGAAAGGCAGCTGAGTTATTACTGTCCTTGAAAATTGAGCGGCTGCAGAAACAGTTACAGGAACAAAAGGAAAAAAAACAAAAATTGAAAGAAAAGGTTCAGATGATGCTTATGCAGACTCCTCATCCCCCTGACATTTTACAGATTAGGAAGTTAATTGCATCCCCTGAAAAATGGGATGAAAATACATGGGGTGACCCTGATCATAGCAAACAAGGGAAGAACAATTCTTTGTTTCCCTCAAATCCCCCTGAATATGAAGCCAGACCCATCATTAACATAAAACAGTCTCAAGGATCTCAGAGTGGTGTTCCGCGATGTACTATGCGAACTACTGCCTGGGATCCGTTACAACTGGCAAATATACGAGAAAAATTCAGCAGAAAGCCAGGTGAAACTGAAACAGAGTATTTGTGGCGAGTCTGCATAACTGGTGGTGACCAAATAAGGCTGAGTGGAAATGAAGCAAATGGCTTTTGGGGTCCCAGAGTTTTCTTAAATTTAGGACCCAACCCAGCAAACAGATCCCACTCTATCACCAGCCGAGTAGCTTATTGGGCTGGAGGAATAGACGCTACGGAGCGAGGTGAACCCTCCATAATCCCCATAAGATCTCTTAACGAGCTCTCTACAGCCATTACAAAAGCTGCCTGCATACAAGCCATGCATAAAAGAGAATCCAATGATATCCCAATAACTGCCACAATTGATTATGTGATGTTAAAACCACTACTTAGAGGAGCTCCAGCAGTTCTTAAACCCTACTTAATTGCAAAACGGCATAAAATTAAAAGAGACACAGAATGCAAGAAGGGATTAGGCAACCATGACCCCTGTATCCAACTCCCTACCTGGGCAGAATTAATGTACAGCATTATAAACCGTGCCCGTGAAATGGGATGGGATGATCTGTTAGCTGGAAAATCAGACCCAAGACCCCGAACAGGAGATCAAGTGAGACCAATAAAACAAACACCCTCCCAGGGAACAGGAACTAGACCAAGGGAGAATATGCCTAAAGATCCAAAAGCAGAGCCTCGGGATTGGAGACATGAACTGTGGAAGAAAGCATTGGCACTAGGCATTCCCACACCTCTGATTCAAAGGCAGCCTGCTGGCATTGTCCTGAGTCTGATTGAAGCATTCCAGAAACAAGGTAATGGTGAAAGGAAGGAGCATATTACAACTTCTCCGGTGCCAGTCCCTAGAAAGGGAGACAACACCTTAAGGAGGAATTGCAGGTCACGAGGCCAAAAAATGAGCAATGCCAGGACAGCGACCGGGCCTGCCTGTCCAGCAAGTGGAATCTTATCAATGGATAAATAGCAATGGCCCATATATTCTGATTCCAGTTGGTCCTCGATGACAATTGGTGAAATTGCTAATAGATATGGGAAAACAAATTTCAATATTAACACAACAGGACGCCGAGAAGCTGCGTGTGCAACCTGGATGGCAAAGAGTTAAAATTTCCGGAATGAACAGAGCAAGTGTTGTGTGCTCAACCGTGAAAATTAATTTATGGCTCCCAGGCAAAAAGCGCGTGTGGTCTATTCGCTTTGCAGTTAAAGATCACAATGAAAATATCTTGTGTTTCGATGTTTTGAATGGCTGAACCTGGTGCCTGCCAGATGGCAGCGTGTGGTCCTTCAGTTCAAATGTCAACCCTAAACCTGATAAAAATCGGGAGGCTATAGTGTGTGTACTCTGTGCAGCCCCTGCACTCCCTGATTCAAAGATTACCAATGTACCACAACAACTGACAGCATTACAGCGAGGGCAACCCGTCATGGTGAATTTACCACAAATTAGAACTGTACCTATGACTAAACCTCGTGGCCCACTTGCCTGGGAAGCTACAGATAACAGTAGTGCAAAACATAGAGTTAGTGCATGGTAGATTTTTCCTTCTTTCTAACGGGGTAACCTGTCCGGAAAACCCCACCGAGACCAGCCTATTTACCTTTTTGTCTTGCAGCCTCCTCCAAGATCAAAGAAAGATACATCACCCTACTGCTGTTGAAGATTTCAGTAACACGTACTTATGGAGAACATCATTGGTGGGAAACTCTTCTTGGATGGTCACCAACAGCAACGGGAACTTTGAATTTAATGCTTCAACCAGTTGTGATTTTGTTAGCTCTAACAATACTATGCTTATTACTTATAATCATTTTATATGTAAAGGTTTGGTACATAACTAAGCAAATACTCCCTGTTCATCATAAGGAATACCCCAATGATTTAATTAATAGTAATATTTAATACTAAAAGCTATTTGCTTACTGTGGAGCAGCAAGCGTGCCAACATAGAATATAAATAACATTAATTTGACACTTAAACCAAACAGCTTATCTAATAATTGGACTCTTACCACTGATCTGCAATACGCCACATATTTATGACATAGAGGCAAGAGGTAACCGTACTACCACTCTATGAGTTGATAAGTGGATTGACTGTAGTCACGGGGTGGAGTGTGACGGGTGCACTCCACCCCCCCTTAACCAAACTAGCAGTTGTTTGGTACAGGCTCCAGAGGAGGTAAAGGCCTGAGCCGTAGCTGGGCCAAGAACTCCTCTAGGAAACCCACAAAGGAGCAGAGCGACACAGTGAGAACAAAGAAAGTTGTGGGTACAAGGAGTCCCGTGCATACCTCTGCCGTTGCATGCAATTTGACTACGAGCCGACCACTTTATCCCATAAATATGACAGCCTAAGCGAGCCTTCTTTGAGCTCTCCCTGCTAGGCAGCGTGGCTGCATGGCGGTGATCTCCCCTTGAGCTGGAACGCCTCTCAAGGTTGCTCCTTGAAGCAACGAGATCCTTTACCAATGACAGATTGTTGGATGAGTCCAATTTGAGTTCTCCCTCAACGGCAACTGGACTGCATGCCAGGCAACTCTCCCTTGAGCAGGGATGCCTCTCAATGTTAAGAGGTATTAGTCGTTTAGCTTAAATAAGTAAGTTTTAAAATAGAATTAATCACTTAGAGTTATAATGTTGTGTGATTTAGTATGCTGTTTGCTTAGGCTTTACTTACTTCGCATGAGTAGCTAGATTTGCTGAACTTGTACTGAACATGTACCTACTTAGTCAAAACAGGGGCCTCCAGAGCCAGCGTAAATCAGAAAATAAGGAGGTTTCAAGGCTACAACCATCAACAGCAGCTGCAACTCGACAAGATAACAGCCTGTCTGGAGACAGTGAAGGAATCCAATAAGGGGTCAGAAGATCTCAGACCAGAATCACTATTGGACCAAGGGGCGCGTGGAAGGCGCGTGAAGAGAGTGTGAAGAGCGCGTGAGGGGCGGGTGAATAGTCTGTAAGGGTATAATTGCCCAGGGATTTCTTTGTTCGGGTCGGTCCCTCCCCAGAGGCACCCAGCTTGAGCCGATCCTGCTGCTGTACCACTCCATTAAATTATTTATGTGATTCGATGCCTGAGACTCTGTTTCGGGAAAGCCAGAGTTCGAACTTTGGAGCAAACTAGCACTGGATGCCTGGACAGAAGGTAAGTGATTAATAGCATGCTAAACTTTGAATTCCTAACTAAGTGATCTAAAGGATTGATTGTGCACATATAATTCCGTTAGCCATAAACCGTTGACCAAGTCTGGGACTAAGTCTGGATCCAGCCGCACCTAGACTCCTCTCCGAGAAGGAGTTTAGAAAGCAAGGGGGTCCACTCTGAACCTCGTGACTCAACGGGAGGGTCTCCCTTACTTTTTTGCATCTCCTATCTCTGTGTAAATCATTCTAAATCAACTCCAACTTGATTTTCTTTTGTATGTCTCTTCTATGCAGTAAGTAATAGAGTGAACCTTGCCACCAAACTCTGGTAAGTGGCACTTTTACAAATTCCTGTTAAATCACTTTTGCTAATACCTTTGACAGTCATTCTTTAAGTGATCTAAAACACTCCTAAATCAGGATCCCTAACAGCTTGGAAACAAATTTTACAGATTAAGTAATTCATACCCACACTTTCTGACTGTGCAAAAACTGGGGAAGGATAAGAGGTGCTGCTTCTGACTGCAGATGTCCCTGACCCTTCTCTTTGCCACACTAAATGAGCCAGGCTCCCCTGAGCCTCAGGGTGCCCCAATACCTTGGCCATAATGGCAGCCTCCGCTGCCCCTCTCCAGTTCCTCCACATCCCACAAACTGGGAAGCCAAAGCTGGGCATGCTCTTCTAGGTGCTAAGTGGAGGGATCTAAGTAGACTGATCTTCCTTTCAACCTGGTTCTGCTTAGGACAGTATGTATTCTCCATAAGGACAGTAGTACAGAGATTGATGACAGTCACTACCAATTATCCAGCACAGATTAGGAAAAAAAAAGAAGTCTGTCTGATAATCATCTTCAACACTGGCTTATTGAAAATTATAACAATTTTCCAAAAAAGATTTCTACTACATTTAGAAAACAAAATCAGACTAAAAGTTACCATTTGAAAGTTTTTGTAGATGTTTTCTGGAGATTTGTAGCTTACACAAATAAGATGATTACATCAATACTGAAGGACCCAAAGGGCTCTTATTTGCATAGCTGTAACATCCAGAAACTTATTCAGGGACAGGATGTTACTGTGCAAGTTATTCCACAAGAAGGAACACCCAAAACAAGGTTCTACAATAAAAATATCTGTAGGTATGGACATATCTGTATGAGTAATAGTTTTCAGGTAGGAAAAGAAAAATTTACTTCTTCCACAAAAAGGACTAATGACTAGGCTGATCCCAAACTGAGAATTATGAAAGAACAACTTCTAAAACTGGAAGATTTTTGTTCAGATTGATGAATGCAATGCAAAAGCTGTCTCTTACCACACTGGTCAAATTGTTTTGATGAGCTATCGTGGGAAGCTGTGCTTTCTAGGCTTGTCCTGCTGAGGCCAATACCCTTAATTTCCGATGTGGTATTCTCCTGAGGAGAAGCACTTTCAAAATCATTGCAGACATCTTCATCAGTTAGAGAAGTAGATTCTGAGTCCAGAGCTCCAAGAGATGAAACACTTGCTCGATCTGAATTTTGATCCTGAGAGAAGAAAACGAATTCCACTGAGAAAACGAAAAGGAAAGCAAAAATATTTCTGAAAATAAGAGGTAGCCTTCTTTGTCTCAATAAACTCAAGGCATGAACTTCCCTCCTTGGAAAAATCATTCAGCTCAGAGCTGTATTCAAAACTGATGTAAAACAAGGCAAGTTTCACTCAAGGTTAAGTAGCTACATGAGAATTCTTTTTAAAAGATTCTTCTAATAAAATATCTAAATGAAAACTTAAACATTTTAATCCTATAAATTTTTTCAAACATTGCTATAAAAGTTAGCAGCAGCCATAGGAATACATTAGGATAGGCACAGCATCTTTGACACTTTAATTAGTCTCAGATTGGTTTTAAGCATGTTAGGACAATACACCAACAGCAAACTGCGTCTATTTTCATTCCCAAGGACTGGGAACAAAATGAGTTTTGGTTTGAGTTGGTAGCAGCAAAGAACTTTCTAACCAAATGACCTCAGTTCAAAATTAGCCTTAAATCACTTTGGTAATCAATACATGCAGATTTCCCTTTTTTCATAAAAGCAGTAAAGAATTAAAACCTTTGTTTATTTAAATATTTTTTCTTTAAGTAAATAAGGGAAGGCAGAGCAGTCTTCTCTGCCCTGTCAACACTCTGCAGTATACTTATGTTTTCCCATTAAATACACTCTGAATCCATGCTATACCAAAATTTTGTTTGATTCAGGACAATAAAATTAGGATCCTGGCAATTCAAACATGATTAAAACAACTTAATGCACATAGTCTACCATGATGCATGTCATTCAAATGGGGTGGGATTCATCGCATAGGAGTCAGTGATTAAACTTTTACAAAGCTTTTTCCTTAATTTATAGGAACTTAGGGGTTTTTTTTTGGGGGGGGGGGAAGTAATTATAAAAGTTTACCTTTGAGGATGCAGCATACATTGTAAATTTTGAGTACCACTTGCTAGCTTTCTCTGCAACCCCTTTTCCAGCAGAAAACATGCTGCTTTTTAGAACATCAAACTTAGGTGTTAACAGCATGTCCAAGTTGAATGACGGTGAAGACACAAGTGTTAATGCACTATTTGCATCCTGTGGCTGTTCCTTTGCTGGACTGTTTGCGGAATAAGCTGGGGAGGACCACAGCCTGTCTCTTGGCCTTTCTTCATTTTTTGGGTGATAACTCTTGGATTTGGTAAGACTGGATGGCCTTGGGGAATTTGGGGGAAGGCTGGACCTCCTACAAGGTTGGATTACTGTTGGGCTCTTTTTATTAGCATTTCTGTCATCATAGGGTTTTTGCAACTCAATGCTTGGGGCACGACTTGACAAAGGGCTGCTCATATTGTTCATGTACATGACTATTTCTTCAGCTAAATCTCGTCTTGCGGATGGAGTAGAAACACTTCTATCATCCTCCTCCTCATCATCCTCTTTCTGCTGTTCTGTCTCAGCAACGAGCAGAGACAGTGGATCAAATCCAGTTTCAACATCTGTCTTTTCAACTGGCTTTACTGGAAAGCTGCTCTTTCTTTGCAGCCTTCTAGATTTTTCACTGGAGGATTTCACTGCTGTAGATGTTTCAGGTTCTGCATCCAAGTCTTCCAGGTCAAAGATAACAGGAGATTCTGTTTTATCTGTACAACTGCAATCAAAAGCTGCATCTTCATCACTAGATTCTTTCTCCAGGCTTTCTCTCTTAGAACCTAAAGAGGAAGTTCTGATATTAAGAGTTTTTGGCCTTATGCTTTTCTGTAATGCACTAGACAGGATTTTGGCATCAGCTCCTAGTTTTTCAACAATTTCTCCAGGATTTGCTTCCTGATTGATTCTATTTATCATGAGTCCCACCAAGCCATCTCCACTCAGGTTACGGCTCCTGCCTTCCCATGGTATCTCCCTTAAGTCAGGTTCTACCGCGCTTTTACGTCTCTTCCTTAAGGATTTACTTTTTATAACTTCTGCTTCACTGGCATCCTCAAAAGATGATGTAAAGAGCAATCCTACAGAACTCTCTGAAAAACAGATGAAACAAGGTGCTTTATTTCTTGCTATGCAAGAAAACTAAACAAAATTACAAAAGAATGCTAATTTGTCTCATCTTTCAAACAATTTACAACACAGAGTTGGAATTCACTATGTTAATTGTGCCAGTGGTTCAAAAGTTGAGTTGACCATGCTCATAACTTTTAGGAAGGGTCAGACGATAAAACATTGAAAAGGGAGTCAAATCATACAACTCAAGAGTACTTTGAGAGACACCATCAAGATGTACTTGGTTTCCTCTTTTGGAGACCTACTCCATTTTTAAGAGGTTTGAAAGCTAGGGACAGCAAAGGTATCTAGGAAATGGTGAAAAAAGGCAACACTTTCTAACCTGATGAATTAGAAATAGAACCAACAAAAGAAGTTATTGACAGAGAAATCTCTATTGTTTTGCCAGAGCATAAAGATGCAGACTTTAAAGTATGATATTACAGTATTTTAAGCACAGCTGACAGTATTATAATAACCAGATTTGACACTACTAAAGACTTGTGAAAAAGCCTGAAAGTTTCTTTTAATTGTACTGCATAGAAACCTCTTGTCCATCCTGAAGGAATTTATTAGGTTCTGGAAGTTATAAGAAAAACAAGACCTGGGATTTTGTAAGCAGATGTTAACTATAGCCAAAAAAAAAAGCAAACAAGAAAAAAAATCTGGAAATGCAGAATATTCAGACACATCTCCCTGACACAGCATATGCAGACTCTAGCCTAAACTTGCTCCCACAAAGTTGCTGCCACAAATTTCATTGGCCACTGCCACTACACTAATGAAATACTGTAAGTTTTATGGACAACACAACTCAGGCACACTGCTTAAAGCTCTTGTTAGAAATAGAATATACATAGACAAAACTGCACAAGAATCAAAATCCATTTTCTCTTCCACTCACCCGTGCTAGCTTCTGCTACGGTATTGTCAACTGTACCATTGAGACGCACTATGCTAGAAGCCGCTTTGGCATTACTTGAGTTCTGATAATTTAGTTTAGGTAGGCAGTCACCACTCCCTTTTGCACTCTCCACTTCAGACACTGTATGTAGAAAAGGACAGACAGTTCTTTAGAATCAAAGCAACTTAATTTAAATCTCGTTTCCATTACCTATTAGATGCTTTATGCAGGATTAAGTGACAGCATGTTGTACACATCCCATGATGCATAGGCTGATATCTACTTGGGTAGATGTTTTCAAGATGGAACAACTGAACTATGGATATTTAATTCCCAGCATTACTTTTATAACTGGAAGTTCTATAAGCTTCTGTACACAGAGTCCAAGTAACGAGTACTTGCATACCAAAATTTGTGGTGCTGTGGAGACTAACACCACCCTTGTTCACTTGCAAAGGATAGGCATAAGATTATTTTCTCCTGCCTTTGAAAGAGCTCAGGGCCAATTAACCTATATTCATACAGATTCCATTACCCCCAAGACCATGACTACACAAGAGAAGTGAAGCAAATGTTGCAGTATTTATATTCACTTCTTTTAGATATGAAGGACAAGTTCTGTTGACAGGTGGCTATCCAAAACAGACAATTACTTCTTTAAAGGAATGCAAGCAACTTAATATTCTCAAGTTGTCTTCAAAAGTGCAAAACATTTTCAGCACATAATATTACTATACAGAGCCACAAACTTGTCTTAATTATGGCTAAAAATAATACAAGCTTTCAGCAGAATTCAGATTTCCTGCATCCTCAAAAGTTTCATTAAACCTAAATAACCTGCCTGCCATCTTACATGTATGTTCTTATGAAGGGTAATGTACAAATTTTCAAGCAAACTGAAGAAAAAATACTAATGCT
Source organism: Harpia harpyja (assembly GCF_026419915.1). Taxonomy (NCBI): domain Eukaryota; kingdom Metazoa; phylum Chordata; class Aves; order Accipitriformes; family Accipitridae; genus Harpia; species Harpia harpyja. The sequence continues at coordinate 18,353,406 of NC_068953.1, read as the reverse complement.
AGAAGGAAGACTGTGGTGAAAAGAAAACACTGAAGTAACTTTTCTGGTTCCATATTTTCTCATACTTTTACACCACTTCTACTTAACAAGGGGATAGTTAACACAAATAGTAGGGGAAAGCACACTGAAAAATTTAAATAATTATATTAAGAGAACATTTATTATGAAGACTATTTTCAATGAATATATATGGGAATCTATAGTACTTATACATTTTTACTACACAATCTGATCTGCTATATGCTTGCATAAAGTCTATGCTGCTCAACTGCAGTTAAGGGAATCACGAGCAGCAGATGTAAAACCTGAAGGAAAGAAAAAAGGTCCACAGCAAATCCAAAGCCCTTCTCATTTCTGATACATCTCCTAGACCTCTCTCACAGACCTGCAAAAATTCAGCTGTTCTCCTCTTATGGGATGTATAAAGAAAACAGACTGGTGAAAAAGGCTTTCCTTTAGATTACGCCTATAAAGCAGTTTAATTTTTTTAAAAGACAAAACATTAAGCTGTAATTACCATTAAGCCTTTACATTATCATTATTGCTTATTTGAAACAGAGGAGGGAAAAAAAGAACTGTAATATTAAGTTAAACCATTAGACATCCAGAAAATTACATTTAGAGAAAAGAACTTAAGGCATGGGCATAAACTGGCATTATCACATACACTCACTGTAAAAAAACAAACAAAAAAAACCCCCAAAAAACCCACAAAAAACCACCCCCCCCCCCCAAAACCCAACCAAAAAACCCCCCACATCTGCCCCACTAAGCTTTTCCTGAAATCCCTATTTATCCACAATGAACTAGCTATCTGTATTCACAAGATACATACGAGAACTGGAGTCACTCTCTCTCTTGTCCTCTTTTTGTTCTTGCATATCTTGAAGACAAGTTTTCCCTTGCCTGGCTTCTTCTTTGAATGATGTGTTATTGCCAAAGTCTGAAAGTCCCCCTATCACAACAGGGCAATGACAGAATAAAGACAATTATGGTATTTAATAGTGTGACATTGTTGAACAGATTAAATTAAATATCCACAACAATTCAAAGGCCTCTTATCAAGTACATTCCAATTAACAGTGAACATTTTGCCACAAAAAAAAAGTGAGAAACATGATTGGCTTACTTTGACAGTATAAACATTGAAGCAATGCTCTACAGGGTGAAATTAAAGGAGTAATATGTAACATTTCTTTTAAAATACTGTACTAAAGCACTGCTTGTCTTTGAATCTGTTGCCTGGTTTATTTGATCAAAATGTCACATCTTTTCAAGAACTCTAAAAAGGCATCTAAACATGGTTTCATTTTAGTGTAGTATGTTCCTCCATGAGTCTGTTTGCAAAATAAGACTAAAATAAAAATAACCAACACAACCCAATCCCCCCCCCCGCCCCCGCAAACATTCAAGCCACTATCTGGTCATTCTTAAGACATAACACTGCCCCAAGTGTAATTAAGATAGTCTGATTGATTGATTGATTTCAAGAACCAAATTTACTTAACACTAACATGGTTGTTCCTCCTCCAGGCTGTTATAAAGCATTAGCACCAAAATAAAGCAAATTAACAAAGCAGATAATAAAGTTTCTGTTCATTATAAATACTAAGTGAGCACTTCAAGTCACATGCATTCCATGTCCTTTGTCCAGGTCAACCTGAAGTCTCCAGCAGTCCCATAGCATCTTTAGGGGGTTTACTCTCATGCAGTTTAGGAGATAACAGTAAGCACCTGTCCAGGGTCAAGAGGGTACAACATGGCTGAAAGTCAGCTTCTTTCCCTCTTTTCCCTAAAGATGCTGCACTGAATCTCTACAGAGAGGGTAAAAACCTTGTTGCTATTGTAAAGATAACAAAATATTCTGGAATTTATGGAAAAATTTGGGGGATTGCCTGAAGAGTCAGCATGCATTTTAGCTATGCGCTTTCAGGCAAAGAAATCTCAAAAAAATCAGATAATGTCAAAAGCAAATACCATTAGTTATATAAATGACAGTTACTTAGTAAAGGACTAATTACACTTCCTTAGTTTACATGGTCTGAATTGCAACCAACATTGCTAAGCTCTTATATACTGCTTTGCACAGATGGGCTTCAAAAAAGTGGTTTATCAGGAAGGTCAGCTACTTGAAGAACAGGCAGAAATAAAGTAAACTTGTTCAAGGTAATGCAGAAGGCTAGTGACAGAGCCAGAAGCAGGACTGTAGTCTCCCGAGTCTAGGAAAAATACTCTAGCCATAAGGTCATCATATCTATTCTGTTTGTCAGGGCAAAGATTTATTTGTACGTATTTGGAATCATAGAATAGCCCTGGTTGGAAGGGACCTGGAAAGATGATTTGGATGATCTTCATACATTTATACATGTATATTGTGAAGGTCTCCCAAGGTCAACTACAACTAAACTAACTATATTGCTGGTACTTTAAAATGTACTATCTTGCCTTACTAGTAGTAAGTTATAGTTACTGTGGATAGCAGCACCTATGAAAAATACAAACTACAGGTAATCACCAGCATGGTAATATAGCCATTTGAACACATCACATAAATCTTTACTGGAAAGAAAAGGAAAGAAAACCAAAATTTACAGCCTCAAATATTGTACTTATCTTCTACACAAAAATAAATACGGTCATTTCAGTTGGTATGCAGAACTGGCAAACAGTACTACAAGCTCAAGGACTAGTTCTAGTTGCTTCTTAACTCACGTCAAAAAGGGGGAAAACAAAAAAAAGGCAAGGCTGGACAGAAGTTTCTGCCAGTTATGAGACTGGCTGTTTTATGAACTAGCAAAATTATTGTATCGCTTTCAGGCTGATATCTTGTCTCCATGAAGAGCTGATACAATAAATAAAGAGCAGACTATTTTGGATTCACAGACAAATGAAAAAGCTGTTTTTTAAAAATTATGCAAGAACTTTTTTTTTTTTTCCTCTAAAACGGTTTTATCACCAAATTCACAACAGAAAGCTTTTTGAAATACTTTTCTTATCAGCATGAAAATAAAAAAAGAAAAGGATGTGAATACTCTACCAGGAATGGCTGTATGTGAGGTGCTTGCTGGTAGCTTTTTCAATGCTTTTTTAAACTGTGCTATTCCTAAAACAACATTTCGTATTTTCATCCATAGGAAATAGCCACCTCGATTGCTTGAAGGCCAGGTACTTTCCAAAACAGCCTATTTTGGAAATATCAGAGTCAAGTAAAGTCATCTTAAGGAACAGTCAGGTATGAAATCATTAACTTAAATTTCAAATTGGGTTACATTGGCAGTTATAAAGTAGACTTCCAAACCTACAAAAACAAAGACAACACAATTATTCTGTCTTGTATTTCTTTCAGTTACTAGAAATGACAGAATTAGATCTGAACTGCTCCCTTATTTTGCTTGCTTCTATTTGCATGGATAAAAATGCCTCTTTTTTTTTTTTTTTTTTTTCTCCTATTTCAAAAATACATACCTTATTGTAGTAGCCATAAGTAATGGCATTAGGGTCAACACCAGCTTTCTGCATTTCAAAAAGCACTCTCACTGCTAGCACAGGCTGACCATACTGTCCACACAGTTGCATGAGTACTCGGTAGCATACCTGAAAATACACACAAGTTAGTATTGTGCTTCTATAATCAAACATGTACTCCATTCAATAAAACTCATGGGCTATTTCTGGAATTCTGGGGTTGACTTATTTTACCTCATCAGGTGGATCTATTTTTTTCGTATGCATTTTTTGTAGCACATCATATGCAGTTCTCAGAGCCCTGACTTTTGAATGGCACACTTTCACATACGCAGGAAGGCAGATAAACCAAAGACCGTAGCAGTGACGTAACAAACACCTGGACCACATCTGTGGTATGGATGAGTACTTCTTAGCAATTTTATGTGCAGATTTAATTTCCTGTAAAGAATCATAAAGATTATTTGTGTATATTTACACACACATTACACAAACCTAAATATTAAAAACTGAACATGTGTCATTATACCTACAGAAACTGCAACATTAATACGAACAACATATTCAAAGTGGGAAAGAAAATGAAAGCAGAATGAGTAATACCAAAAACAGTTGCTGTGTGATATTCCCCTCCTAAAAACTTGCATTTCTTTAAATTTATGTCTATTAGTTTTGGTCTGCATTTTTTGTAAGAAACATTTGAAAGTTAGAGCCCCTCTTAAAGCCCTGGGCACTGAAAAGCAATCAAAAAGTGGTTGTGGAAGCCCAACAGTTTATGCTCATGGAGAACAGTGTGAAGAATGCGGAAGGTATAGGGACAGCACAAGCAAATGACAATCTGTACAGGGGCCCTGTACGATACCGTGTAGGCAAGAAGCACAGGTAAACATCCAAAGAACAATTAGCGTGGCTACCCTATAGTTACTGTATCAGTGAAGAACCAGTAGTTCGGCTGCAGCCACTGCCAGTCAGTCTTTACAGCCAAACTCAAGACGAAGGCAGCAAGCTGTCACTTTCCAAAGCGCCTCACACTACAAGAATACCTGCAAGTACCTGTTTAGTTCTTCTGAACATTGGTGATGGGCTGTTGGGACTACTGGCTTTTGAGGACAATTTGTTATTTGGTGCTGTGAGAAATCCTTCAGGTCGCTCAAACAAATCTAGTTTTAATACTGGAAATCCATTATAGCTGTAAAAGAAATGCATCACTTAACTCCTGTAGGGCAGTCCCAAAGTAAACACGTCCCATAATAGCAAATGGAATCAAATGAAATCAATTACAGAGTTGCACTAGAAGCTACACAGGAAACAGAAAACACAAAAGTAAACTTTTAAAGACATCACTGACAAAGTGGTTTACTAATCCATCTGCATGATTTCATAAGACTGCACAGTCTCTTAACCTGTTATTTCAGTGTAAGCAGCTTAAATTGATAAATACATTTGCTTTCATAGCATTTTCTTTCTTTAATGTGTCAAATGCATTAGTATTGATTCTAGTCAATAAAAAAAAATATAATCTGTGTGGCTTAGTCCCTAGTGAGCACCACATGACAGAGGTGTATAAAAATCAATATGAACAACATCAAACTATCTAAAAGATTAAATTAGATTTAAAAATGTTTCTCAGAATTGATGAAGAAACCAATAGACAAACTCATTTGACATAATTACTAAATTAGTAACACCAGTTTTCAGTGATTCTTTGAAATGTACTCTTTCCAAAGAGCACGTGCAGCTTGTATCATTATCAGTAGTAGCGGCAGGCCAACAGAGTGGGTCCATTAATTTCAATTTTAACCTTAAAAAGTGTCAACAGCTAGCACAATGTAATGTGAACACACAGCTACCTTTATTAAGTATTATTGCTTCTGTGTGTACACACACACAAAATCATTACAACTTCAAAAGAGCCAGCACACTAGCCATTTTACATACACATTTTTACTTGAGCATCATCAAGGGACAGGAAAAATCTGTGCTTCATGGCTATCACAAGAACCTAGAAACTAAACTCCACAAGGGCAGCTGTTAGGATTTTTGCTAGCATCCTACTGTGTCCTTAGGTTACCTGTATTGTAGAGGGTGCTCTTCACCATTTGGCAGATGAGGGATCTCAGGTGGTGTTATGAAAACTGTATGCTCACTCTTATATGACTCATCCAGCTCTATAAGTCGTGTTTCCCCAGTTCTGTCCATATCTACCTGGAGAAGTTATGTTAAAAGAAAAAGTAGTTACTAGTGTTACTGTATTTTCTGCTGTTACAGCTATATGGTCAAGCAGGACAAAAATCTGTATCAGCATCAAAGGACCGCATCTTAAAAGTAAGGATGCCTTGCAAAGTTATAATGAGAATAGTAAGTGTTGCATCGTTTTTGTAAACTTTACTGCAACACAATAATTGATGTTCAATGATATACTCCGAATTGACTGTTTTCAGGTAAATATTATAAGTAGTTGTACAAAGATGTTAATCTTCCTGAGTACAACCATTTCTGGAACTATGTGTCCAACTGCAGCAGTAACTTGAAATTTATTTTTAAATATGAAAATAGGAGCTATTTTTTCCCCCTCTATTTTAACCACTGTCCTGGTTTTGGCTGGGATAGAGTTAATTTTCTTTCGAGTAGCTCATATAATGCTGTATCTTGGATTCAGTATGAGAAGAATGTTGATAACACACTGATGTTTTCAGTTGTTGCCAAGTAATGTTTAGACTAAGTCAAGTATTTTTCAGCTTCTCGTGCCCAGCCAGCAAGCAGGCTGGAGGGGCACAAGAAGTTGGGAGCAGACACAGCCAGGACACCTGACCCAAACTGGCCAGAGGGGTATTCCATTCCATGTGACATCATGCCCAGTATATAAATTGGGGGGAGTTGGCTGGAGGGGATCGCTGCTCGGGAACTAACTTGGCATCGGTCAGTGAGTGGTGAGCAATTGCATTGTGCATCACTTGTTTTGTATATTCCAATCCTTTTATTATTATTGTTATTATCATTATTAGTTTCTTCCTTTCTGTTCTACCAAACTGTTCTTATCTCAACCCATGAGTTTTACCTTTTTTTTTCCCCAATTCTCTCCCCCATCCCACAAGGTGGGGGGGAGTGAGTGAGCAGCTGCGTGGTTCTTAGTTGCTGGCTGGGGTTAAACTATGACAACCACTGAAAACAATAACAAACTTTATCCAATTGTCTGATGGATACAGAATCTATGAACAACACTATCTAGCAATTTCAGTCACTTACATAGTCATTAAGCTCATGCTAGTTTGCAGAGACTGCAGAAATACACACACGTTCAAAGAGATAATGGAATAAAAATGTGTGACCTTACTAAAATTAAAGGGGGATAGAAGTAACTGTTTTTCTAAGAAAACAGTAATCTGAAAGGTGAAGGGTAGCTTCATGATTTTTTTTCTCTTTCAGATAACTCAAGAGTTGTATGTGTGAAAATACAGCGATCCTGTCCTCTCATAGCTAAGAGAAATTCAGTTCATGGATAACAAAGGCAACATGTAATAATACTATCATTAAACATAAATTATGGCTGCACTTGTTTTGTTTTCAGCTTTGTAACTGGCAATTTGAGCACAAATCTTTGCTTTCCTAGCCTTGCTGTTGCAGAGAGGAGGAGAAATTTACACTTCCCAACTTAATGCCCCTGCTTTAAATACAGCAGCAGAGACATACTTCAAGGCTCCAGGCAAATTTCAAAGCATCAAACTGCAGGATCAAGTGGGAGAAAACTGTTCAACAATTTTACTGAAAGAATTTCATTCCATTGCTTGAGATAAAAAATACAGAACCAAAGCAAAATTCGGCCACCCCAGACAAGATATTGGGAAACTATGAATTGTCTCCCTTTGAAAAAAAGGACAGACAAGCCTTTAACTTACAAGCTTCCTACTGCTACTCTTCGCATTACAGAAACCACTAGTAACAGAGCAAATATAACATGTATTACATTCCATCTGAGAGCCTTTACTTGATATTTGTACTGATATTTGTATTGCTTTGTCTCTGATCTTCTGTCACCAATTGCGTCTCCTCCAATACCTCAGAAGCGCTGCTTTTGCTTGTGGCATGAGACACATCTCCATCTCAGAGAGCTGGCTCTATCAAAAACTATTTACTTTGTAGCACACTGAACATGCTTTTTATTCACATATTGATGGCCCCAGTGTTCAACTCAAATACAGTCACAGTTTACATTTATAGCCATTATTTAAATGGTTTAAATGGCAACCAAATTACCACCAAATGGTACATTATTTCAAAGAAATGAATAAGCAACCTGTGGAACCCAAGGATGCATGTTCTTCAAGCCTTAAGAGTTTAGCAACAGAGAATTAATGTACAAAGAGAAGCATATTCCACAGTTCTCTCCCTCCAGTGAGGTGGAAATATATCAAGTAGTTTCTGTAGAATTCTTGAATATTTAAAATTTGATAAACATACAAAGAGGTGTTCTTAATTACACATTTTACTGCACGAGACAGATGGAAAGTATTAGCAAATAGAACCAGCCAAGTAGCAAGAACATATGGCTCCTGAAAAGTAGAAATAAACAAAACCTTACTCGGCAATTTAACTACTTCTAAGGATGTAAAAACCCCACAGTTACAAGTTTCACCAGTGAAATACAATAAAGCCAGTAGCTTAAAGTAGAAGTGTTTTCTGTAAAGTTTATTCTCATGGCACTGTCATGAGCATTTTTTTTTATAGTGGAAAGAAGCTGCCCACAACATCAACTAGCAAAATAACTGGCATTAGAACAGATGAGTCTCTGCTTCAGCTGTCTGAGTGGCTACTTAACCTTTTAGAAAAGGTGAAAGCTCCAACAGCTCCACAGATTATGTGTAGTCTCACAGTGGCATCACCAACCTGAGCATTACTTTTTCAGAACTGCTTGAATTCCCAGGCAAGATAACTTTAGCTAGGGCATCAACTTCAGTGCCCTCATAAACCATTTTATAAAATGAAATGTAACAGACAGAATTTGACACTTACATAGTCATCGCATTCCAAATAAAAATCCTATTTAACATTAGTCAGAGAACTAACCTGCAACACAATGGAAACTAAGTACTGCTCAATAGTGTTTAGTCACTGGGGTATGTAAATTCCTGTCTACAAGACCTCCCATTTTTAAACACTAACTGGCATACAACAAAGCAAGTGCTACATGTTGAAGGCTTTTTAAAGGAACTATAGGATAATCAAGTGAACATTACAGAAACGTTTGTAATTAAATCAATTTACAACCCACAAATAGCTGCAACTCATGCTGTAGAACTGTGAAGCACACTTTTGAGAACTACTAGTAATAAAATATTGAGACTAGCAAAAGCTATAAAGAGCATCAAATACCATTAGACCATGCTTTTGTATTTCTCTCAAACTTAAACTTAACTGCTTTCAGATTTGTTTTCAAAACAACTCCTTCTAGCTCTTCTGCACTTTCATAGCAGAAATAGCCATTAACAGAAACTGTAAATAGCAGTTTTCATAGTCTTCAGTATTAATTCCTGTGGAACAAACAGCAGGTGACCTACTTTACAGTAAATCCTAGACAACTGTGTATTACTTCAACATAAGTGTCCCAGAATAGAGTGTTACAGGTAGCCAGTAAGATGACAAGTAGGTGTGGAATTTCTTATAATATTCATAAAAATTTCTTTCATGTTACAATAGAAGTGAACAGGGATATAAGATTGTGGGTTTCAGTTCTTCTGAAAACAAAAACTAATGCAAAACAAATTTTGAGCAGCCTCAAAACACTTTTGTACACCCTCTTTGGAAATATAATGAATTTTCAAAAGCTAATATACCTGTACTTTTTAGAAAATTAGTTCTTCACAGTGCTCAACACTATACTAATATGGACCTTTCTTATAAATATTTTGGGATTTTTAAAAATCTGAGTGATACTTCCACAGAAGACTAAAAAAGAAATCCACTTTGAACTGGGAAATCCAACATTCTATGAGCTCCAGTCCAGAAGTAGTCCTAAATTTATTTCAAGAAAAACACCAATTGTGATCATGTTGCACTTTCACACGCCTTGTCCCATAATCCTTAACAATTGCCTTTCCTTCTCATTACCAACCGAGAATAGCATAGCCACAGATAGCAAGGTATTCCTTTACTGCAACACAAACATGACAGCAGAGTAACAGAATCCACAAAAAATGTCAACTTATGCAAAGCTTGCATGTGACACACCATAATAAATCTTGCTTACTTTAAGAAACCCAAACATTTCATATCTATCAATATTTGATAACAAGGTCATTAGAAAATATTCTTATCCAAGAGAAGAGTATCAACAGAAGCACTATATTTAAAATATATACATCAGCAAGCTGGTTTTGAACTGGGGGAAGCGAGAGCAGTATGAATGAAAGGAGAATTGATAAAGACTTGTTTTAATTATTTGCTCTTAGTACAAGCCTTCTAAAAATTCTCCAAGAGTAACTAGAGAATTACTATTAGAAAGAACTGGCCAGCATATTGTTTAAAAAAAGGTCAAGTAACCCTCTATTTGTAATGATTAAAAAATAGTGAGACTGCCTTATATCTTTTAGTGTGCTGCTCATCAACCCCATTCCTAAATGCTTGTAGTTTTATCTAAGGAGTGTAATTCTCTGATAAAGCAGCTCAAAGTTACTACTTCACAGTCAGAATATTACACTTCTTACTATGGGCCAGTATTTCAGAAGCTTACCTATATGTAAAAGTTAGCACTTCTAATTTGTTCTCATGATATTGTATTTACACGTTCAAGAATTTGAAGCAGAAAATGAAACAAAGCCCAACAAAACAGAAAATGGAAAGCTCCAGTGACTAGAAAAAAAGGAAGTAAAAGAAAAAATACAAATAAACTCACACTTCAAGTATATTCTTCTTGTACTATATTGGATAATGTAAGCAAAAGCAGAAGTTAAACCATATGCATATGAAGACATACTTACTTTATCTACACAGTCATCAAAAAATGCAAGGCTTGCATCCTTATCACTGACAAAAGAACACTCTTCAATAAAACGAATAAACATTTGAGTTTTGGTCATCAGTGTGTAGAACTTCTGATGTGAACGATCTCGACTTTTGAGGAAACCTATAAAGTGAAATCAGAAGCATGTAAGAATGCCTAAAACAAAAAAGCCCTCACCAAAAGTCAGCATACATTCTACTAACGAGCAATAACCTTTCTGTAATCTTTGCCACTAACTACGCAATTTTTCTGCACTTACATTTCTACCATCGTTCACAACACTAACACTGCAAATGTTTTTATTCTTTAAATAAGAGAGAATCTAAAATAATACATTAATATGCATAAGACAAGTTTATGACTCTTCACCTTGTAGTTCAAACAGAGAACTTGCATCTGTAGCTGTTTCAGAGGGTGCCTCTGTTATTGGCCTGAGATAAGACCTGTAACCTTTTAGTATTGAGGCCATGAAACACAGGAATGCTTCCTGGATCTCCAAATCTAACAGATGCAGTTTCTTCCCAGAATTAAAATCGTAGTCATTCATTGCTAATTCCATTAATGCATCTTCTCTTGGTCTCTGTTGCACTGTGAAAAAACACAACATTATAACGTTTCACATAATTTTTCTTTTCCAATATTGGTAAAAAATAAATTCTCTTTATCCTACTAGATTCACTGACTACTGAGCTCCACTAAGTTTGGAACAGATTAAAATATATGCAATTAAATTCAATGACGACATGTGACAATGGATTCAGCTTGACCTTATACAACTTATGTATCTCTGGATAATACCAAAAGCAAGATTTACCTTTTCAGCACATTAGTTACTACAGCAACAGAGTGAACCAGTATGGACAGAGCTTAAAAAAAAACCCTCATAGAAAGCTGTTTATAAAAACATGTGAAAATTTATACAAGAGCTGATTAAAGAAGCATATTTTAAGGACAAACACATAGATGGGATGTGTGTGTTACTCTTTTTTTCCTTTTTTTACAGTGCCTTTCATTTCAAAGTGTTCCCAAAAAGTGGACTATACATATTAAGTACCTATATACACAGAAAAACACCACTCAGATGCTAAGTGGAGCCACCAAAACACAACACAATGCAAAACACTGATACAGAGAGAAAGCAGGCATTTTTTAAAAGATCTAGCAAAATCCCTATTCTTAAAGTAGATACTTGAATCAACATTTTAAAGCCATTGGAACTCTAGTTAAGACTTCACTGCTACACACACAAAGAATGGTTACATTCTAATAACGTCTCAAAAAAGTGAAAGGATGGTTTCATTACTGTCTTTCCACATAATATAATTATATCCGACCTTACATTGATATAATGTTAAATTCTTATTATGGAGTACCACTCTATTTTTATAGAGCATAGAGAACATAAGCTTTAGAAATTTTTCGAAAGAAATCCTCACAGTAAAATATATCAGAATTTTGAAGCATAAGACAATTTCTATCACCCATCAGCTATACACATTTTTTTGTGCAGCACACACCACTAAACTTCTGTTTCTGTACATTCTAATTGGGGGACAATTAAATTCTAGTGACCTCAATAGCCAAGAAGGTATAAACAGCCTTTAACAAAAAAGTGCCCTAAATCCCGGTGACAATTACAAAAATCTCATGCAATATGCTTTCCAGGTATGTATTTCTCAAACATGCAGTGTTGATCAATCCCAACCTTTTCATACTCTGATTTAAGTCTTAACCACTTGCTGACTCTGCCACAGCAACTTGATTTTACAGTTGCATTATTGCTCCTCAGGGCTCCCTCCAATGCCTATGGAAATCACCTTCTAAGCAGACAAGTATCATCAGAGTGCTGATGGACTTCACAAAGCCTGTTAGCTATGATGCCCAAGCACATCAGCTGGCCTTGACTACATTTATATTTCCAAACGTTTTGTTTTAAAGAATTTCACTAACATCATCGCGATCCATTTTTCTGCTTTCTCACACCAAGGTTCAACATACCTTGCTCTGCAATATTTGAGGATTCTATGAACAACCAATTTTATCTTAGAAATGTCCAGTAATTGTGCTATACATTTAAAAACCCAATGTTTAAAAAAACATTTGTTATTTCCATCTTAAAATTTTAGGTAAAGTACTATCAGCTTGAGTGTCAAAGTTATCTCAATCATCAAGACATCAGCAGACTTGAGAGGCTTTGAAGTTTGTTAGGTCCTGGCCTACTCTTTGCTTTACTATTCCCTTCTCACAAAAGCTCTGCATTTTTTTTTTTTTGCTAGAAGGATAACATCAATACAATGGGATATGTATTGAGCATCACCTTATATATATATATATGGAAGTCTCCTCCACCCCAAAAGCCCCCACATGGATTCTAATCTCTGGACTTAAAGCACAGATTTTCCCATTCGGTATGAAAACATTATGTTTAGTGTAAAGGGTGACTTAAGAACATACTTAATTAGCTATATTTATCTGTTAATGTGGCACCCTATATCCAATGTAAATCTTACTATGTACTTTCCCACTCACATTCTGCCAGTTGGTGATATAAATTACTTAAAGTGTTCATCAGATTTTTACACGGTTTCTTTGGTAAGATCTTCCACGCAATAGCTTTCTTATCTCCAGTTCTGGAAGGAAAAAAAAAAAAAGGTATGAGCATACACTGGAATATGTGTGTATATAGGACTGTATTCAGAGGATTTTTCTATTCCACCAGAGAAATGGGAGAACATACACAATTTGCTCCATTAAAACAGGACTGAGGAGGACTGAAAACCAACCAACAAAGTCAAACTTGATTCACTATATGGAGATTTGATCACAGCCATCCAACCAATGCCCCATATTTCAGGATGATGACTATGCAGCCACACTCTTTAGCACTGAAATCAATCCACTTAGGAACTCATGGAAGATTTATTAATAGTATTAAGCACCTGCCATTGCACAAGCAACCACCACACATGCTATGTTCTGAGCTGTGATTACTTAAACTAGGATGGAGATAACAACTAGAATGCTCGTAGTAACCTGAAATCAATTTGGTAACTGCTTTGTGTGTAGTGCATATAGATTTGGACTTAACTATATCATTATCATGATGAAAAAAAAAAAAAAAATCACAACATTCTTTGTCAACAGAGGGCACCAGCAAGCCTCAAGACCCTATCAGTCACAAAGTTGCAAAAATAGTAAGCATTTGTTTGACACTTTTTTCCATACGATGAAATGGAATGAATCTGTTCTAAGAAAATGCATAGAAAATCAGCTGAAAGTAGAATGAAAACAGAGATAACCGGAAATAAATTATTTTCCATTAGTGACTATGTAGCTAATTAGACAAATACCAGAAGAAATGCACAAACATGTTCCTCTTAACCAAAAAGTAACAAAACCAAAGTTATCACAGCCTAGTTTGAACTAGTTCCCAAAACCTTCAGAGCAAAATTGCTATACAAACTTGGCGTCAGCATAAAATCCTTAATAAAATTTTCTATTTACAAATACTTAATATATGCAACCTTCTCTAAATCCACACACAACTACTGAAGCAATAATAAACGCACCAATAAGAAAATTTAAGAAGAAAAAAGTTTTTAGTTAGGCATAGTAAGAAAGACTGCTACCAACAGGAGGATGATATAGAAGAACACTGACCAAAGACTTTGAGAAATCATACTCAGTATATACTGAGTATATTAAACATTATACTGAAATAAAAGTTTAATTATGAAATACAAGTTTAATTAATTTTTCTGTTTTAGAACCTTGAATTAGAAGCCTTACCCTCTTCTCTCTATTTTTGTAATCACATCATCACAAGGAAATAAATAATTCTTTGTTTTGAATATCATAACAATATGGACTGTTTCCCAATGTTTTTAACAGTGCACAGCTGTCCCTTACTAGTATTTTAGATACAGGTGATTAGCATTACAGAAAAACGTAGTAGTCTACACAGTTCTGAAGGAAAAATATTATAATACTGTTATTTCAGTTTGTTAATCATGGCATGATTTTAAGTCTTAATTAAGACTCTCACCCATGAAAGTTCACATCTCTAATTCTCAACATGGAGTTCCTATACTTCATATTGATATGGAGTATGATTTAATTTTTATAATTTTCAAGCAGATGCTCATATGAAGATACTAGAATTTCTTCAGCACTAAGAAAGCTGATCATGAAAAACAAAAATTACAATTTTCCTCCAGGGACAATGAAGTGAGACACAATATGGTTAATCCAGGACACATGCCAATGTGTACAATAAGATTTTAATGTAATAGAATAAAAGGCAATAATGTTCCACAAGGATTGTACCTCCAATCTGCCGTGTTGAACAGGAGATATCATTTTTAGCGTGCTCATTTCAAGAACAACAGTATTTTACAAAGAAGTGGTGGTGTTGGTGTTTGTTTTAAACCTCTGAAAAGCTTTGCCAAAAATCTAGTTTTTGCCTTTGAAAACAGGAAGCAAAAAAATTAACACAGAAGAAAAACTGTTAATAAATACTTACTGAGAAATTGTATTGGTATCTAGGTCAACACAGCTAACATCTGGTGGAGGGTCATAGAGATCAAAGTATCTTGAATCAATTCCCACTATAAATGGGCATGGTGCACTTAACACATCTGCCAGTGCCAAGGGACAGAGAGGAATATATGGGCAAGGCCAGTGGAAGGGAAATATCATCTTTGAAAATATGCAGAGACAAAAACATAGGTTAAACATGTATAATAATATAGTCTATGCAAGTATAAACCACACTTCACAAACTTGCCACTTCAAAATTAAACATGGCAGATAATTATTACTGAAAATCTAGATGCAGATTATTACATAAAAAAATGCACTCATTTCTCTGAAATTCAATTTGTTTAATTTGTAGAAAAAAGCTCTTCAGTATAATAGACTGTATATAGCAGAGGTAGCAAAACAATGTTCAGTGTAGACAGGCAGGAAAATAACATGCATTTAAAATTCTGCAAGAGAGAATAGTGCTACTTGGGCAAATCAGGAACTCTTATTTAGTGCGTTGTGATGACCAAACAAAATGCTTATTTACAATATTTACACACAACCAATATCAGTTACTCTCTCTTCTGTCTTCGTGGGATATCATTAGCAACGTGGATTTTTCTCTCTAATGATCTTTATTTTTATTCTTATTTTTCAGTAACCTTTAAGCCTAACAGCACTACTACTAATTTTAGATTTTATGTAAAAAACATTTTTTTCCCACTTACAGGTGTTTGATTAAAAAAACCATTACTTACAGAGACTAATGCCTCTGTCACACTAGTAAGGACAGAAGGTCGCAATGAATGGATGAGAATTTTATGTTCCGTCACAGCAAATACAAGTAGAGTTACTGCATTTTCAGGTCCTAAATTCTGAAGTAGTGTAGAAAACTTGCCTCCGCTGTTACAGAATACAAACACACTTGTGAGTTACAAGGGACCATAACAAAAAAAGAAATGTTCAATAACTAAACAGAAAACAAGGCATTAGAGTAGGATTTTGTAAACTTAAATCTGCAAATCTTTCTTTTGAAGACGACTGCAAGGCAGACTACTTGGTACACTTCATTGTTCAGTGCAGAATGGTTACTTCCAAACAGTAACCATGATTACTTGAGACTCTTCAATCAGTCTAGACTATTTTCAGGATATGGGCATGATGATTTTTCTTTTTGAGAAGCAATTTACAGGGAGACAACATACATTTCTTTAATCATTCTCCTGCACAGAGACATGAAAGTTAAGACAGTCACAGTACTCCTTTAATTACCCTGCAATACAAAAGCTGCACTATCTTGGGAGCCCAGGTATTAGCTCCTAGAAAGGAGATCTAACAATCTATATTCTGCCTCAAGAACCACTAAAATTATTTGAAAACACACAGATATTGTTCATTAAGTATGTATCTTTGTCAGGGTGCAGATATAATTACATAAATAAACTTCAGATACACTAGCTACAAAAGGTACCAGGCACGGTAAGTTAATTTGCACAATTACAACTTGAAGTACCAAATCTTTTCCACAACAGAGTCAGAATACATTTCACAATTCAGCAGAAGATACTGCTACTTGCCTCAGTGGAAGGGGTGATGACACAGGTTGGCTAAGAATCAGGTTATCATGTGGAGATAGCTGGAAAAAGATTTCCAAATAAATATTTTTTATTCTGAACTTTCGAAATATCTATTAGAAATTACACAATTATAACAAAGAACACCTAAAACCAAAATTTAAACTAAGCTGAACCTTATATAGCCCAGTTGTACACCACTGTAAGAAGTGGTATGCAATGCTATGCATCAGTATCTTTTAGTAAAAAACAGGCAAAGCATGCTCTTCCTTTCTTAGTCAGAATTGAATACATTGCGTATTCATAAAGCGTATTCACAAAGCGTATTCATTAAACTAGCTAATACTGAAAAAAATTGAATATATTAACTGCTGAAAAATGAAGTCTTCCGTATTTTAATGGAAGTGAGGACCCACAGTTCATACACAGCTTTCAGGGGCTGGGGGGGATTCTTTTTGGATTTGGGGGGAAAGAGATAAAATGCATGAAGGGGACAGATGGCAGGTTGCAATGTAAAGTAATATTTTCTTCAGAAGACATGAGAATTAGGCTTTTAGCTGGTAGAAACGGCACAGCTCAGCTTTGATAGAATCTTTAAAATTTGCATTAGTTGATGATCCAAGACAAGGATCTTATTAATTCACATTTCCCTCTTACAGTGATATGACATCAAGAGAAATCATTCATACATTCAGCATGAATAGGAGGATTTAAATGAGTACAAAAATACAGATACACAATCAGTTTATCAAAGCTCAGCTGACATTTTCAGCCATAGTAAATCCAAGGTAACAAGATACCAGTTAGCTTAATCCTCCCTGCCCTGCTAAGTGGTCGTGCATTTTTTATCTATTGTATAAAAGCACACACATACAAGTAGCAGTAGTAATTCAGTAAGTCACAGTAACTTGTACAACTAAGCTGCAAGTGCAGACAATTTTTAGTAACATTTCATTTTTGCGTATGTTTCACCTTAGACCCCACTGCAGATGACCAGACAATAGAAGTCAGAAGATCAGATGAATTAGTAATACAAATGCTGAAGCACTAAGTCACCAAACACTGTGCCTGGACAGACACACAAAACATAGGATGTTAACGAGAGTCTACGCAATACTGCTTCCTTGCATATTTCACATAACAGCTTTTGAAGGCTGATGCTTCATTTAGCTTCAACAACAAATGAGGATGGCCATACCACTCTATATGCTAGATTTGTCTTCAAGTAAGTCACCTTGTGAAAACAACCACCATTAGCTTGTTCAGTGAAAGAATTCAGAGACCTCATTTTTTCAGCCTGAGGTAACCTTCATAAACTACCCTCAGAAAGGAAGCATCAGCCTAATGTCCTATGACTTTTGTGTTTCAGCAAAAGCAGATAAACAAAATCAAGCATTCAAAGTGCATGTCTCCCTTAGGCTGAAGGGGCACTTACTGCCCTCATTCTTCAGAGGGAGAAACATTATTTGATATGCTCCTCAAGTCTGCAGCTTGTGAATACATCATTAGAACAGGAACATCCGTGTAATAAGGGGATGTAGAACATGGAGAACGGAGTCTAGCAGATTTCAGATCAGAAGCAACCTGTCACCAATGGCAGCTGGAAACTGGCAATCAGGAACATTCCTGAATGTTTTACTAATGGCTATAATTTCTTTGAAACTTAAGTCAGACAAATGCCATGTTCTCTCTCACTTGTAACAGACACCAAGAAGGATCTAAGAACAGGTTACACATCCAGACCGGCATACATGCAGTTACTAAAATATATCAGGTCTCATTTTCAGAAAGCATATAGGCACTTGTGAGACATTCTACAGCAACACATATTCAGAAGGATTTGCTATACTGATTATTTAGCAAAAGACAACCACATGTTAAATTAACAAGCTTCAGAGATAAATTACTATTTCTTCAATGAAATGGAATCCTAAAAGCTTGCAATTTTCAAGAATACAGGCATTTCCCACACTATTTTTGGGAAAACATCTTAGATACAATCACCTGTGATTTTATTCAGTGCAGTATCAAACACAACTCAAAAGTCCCTGAAAGCAGCTGGAAAGCAAGCTGGTACTTGCAGACCTCAACTACCACTGCCTACTTTAAAAGCAGGGTGTTCTCCATCTGTACTATCAGCTACTAAAGTTGTACTAACTTGACGCATAGAGCATTTTGAAAATAAGGTATAACAGACATAATTTCACATCACTTACATCTAGGTCCTCAGACTTTGTTCTGGGATATATGCCTATGTATACTTTGACAGAGTTCCCTAAAAATTCAGACTAAAAAAAGTAAATGTTTTTCTCTAAACTCACTTATAGTTCCCTGTAAATTTGTGTTTAGTGTTCCCTAGCACAAATATTTTATTGACTGTGAATACAAAAAACCTGCCAAGATGTAAAAATACTGGGTTGTGAATTGAATTTTAAAATCATAATAAAAAGTGAGAAGTTTCAGATACAGTTTCAGTATAACTGTTCTCCAACCCCTTTTCAGTAACAGTAATAAATGTCACTTCTTTAGACTATCCAAATACACTAAGGAGGATCTTTAATATTCAATACCTTCTATAAAGACATAAGCCAAGATTGTATTTACTCTAAAAGACTTCACTAGCATATGGGCTATTACATTAAGACTGAAAACTGCACAGGGCTCTCCATATTTTATTTCATAAAAGCAGTAACAGAGAGTAACATCATTTTGTAACAATTTGTTACAGGATTGGTACCACAGGATTGGTAGAATAACTGCAACTGGAATAGAGCTGTCTTTTATCAGCAATAAAAAACATGTCTCTACCCATTTTGCCTCTTAGGTGGGAAAAAAAAAAAAAGGAAGATTAAATAACACTTCACTTAAGAAGTCTTTGAGATAGGGATTTCCTCTCTCCTACCAACAGTGACATGGCTGAAATTTCAAATAACAGGTAACCTAATTCTGGCAATTATACCATTTCACTCACATACAGTAAAATATGCTAGGTCTTGCAGGTAGGACAGAATAAGGGTCGTATTTGATAAAGCGTGCCTCTGCTGAATGTGCATGGCTCTTGCAGTTTTCAGTAAGAGCTATCCATTATGTAGAGGACAGCATGAAGCCCTTTGGGAAAACGCGTAATCACCAATATACGCTTCACATCTGGTTTTGATTTTATTTATTTATTTTACACTCAGCCTTCATACAGTAGCAAGAAGAAAACAGTTCAAAAGCTATTGCAAGTCAAACCAGATGCCAACTTTGAGTAGTTTTTCATCAATTTCCATATACTCTGGAAAAAAAAAAAATTAAGTTCTAAGCTCACTAAACAGTTTCTTGTAATATCCCATTCAAATCCTTAACTAAACTGGAAACAGAACAGTGAGAGATCTGTAAAAATTAAGTGTATGAATTTAGGAAAAAATCCTGAACAAAAAAAATCTGAACATAAAAATTACATTTTCCATTTACTAACCTGTTCAACAGCTGTTTTGTCTTCACTTAAAACATAGCTATTAAGAAGAAATTTACACTTACCTGAACTAGAATTCTTGGCCTCTGAGGGGATGGAAAAGGAACTTTATGCATGAAATGGGAAATGTGTCTAGAGGAGAAGAAAAATACTGATTTAGTAGAAATTATAAGCTTTAACTGCCTTACCTCAAGACAAAATTATTGCCAGTAAGAGAAATTATTATATAAAAATGGCACATACTTATTCAGAAGACAGAGCAAAAAACCCAGCACCCAAACCCTACAGGGATATTCTGACCTTTGAAACTTTTTTTTCTACTAATGGCAGGCCAGAATATCTTTCAGACTACAAGCTTCGTTTGTGAGACTGAAGAATTACATGGAGGTTTTGGGTTTTTTTTTAAATATTTGTAAAGTAGAAATATTGATGTTTGAGTATCACAATACCATTTTACAATCATGCTTCTGAGACTGGCTTGAAATAGCACTATACCTCAGAGACTAGCACTGGTTATTAGCAAAAAAATATTCACAGCTGAGTGTCAAGGAGAGTCATTAAGTTCATCCATTTTCTTCACATCCATTTTCTTCACTTCCAAATACAAAATGTTATGTAAGATTTCGATGAAAAAAGTGTTAAAGTTTTTTCCATATAGTACAAATACAGAAAAATGTTTTTAAAATTTGATTAAGTTCTCAGTTTTATGAATTGATTAAACTTACAAAAGCTCTAAAAGTGTAGATCTACATAATACACACTTTCACATTAAAAGAAACTACATGCAATCAGTAGAAACTCAGGAAGAAACAGGTAATCCATCATGAACTGCATGCTACAGCGCATACTTTACTGTGATTTCTGCAACTCTCACCATTATTATGACACAGACAACCAACCAAATTTTGAAGAAATTCAAACCCACAAATAAGCACTGATTTATATAGAAGACTCATTTTACATGTTTCTGATTCAAAACTATATACTTCATACATATATTTCAATGTAGCTGCATATTACACCATTCGAAGTATGCAAAAAACCCCAAACAAAACATTTTTACTGTGTTTTTAATTTGTGTACTTGTGCTATGCTTAACTTCTGGTTGCGGTTCTATAATCACATAACTGGCATTAATCAGAAGCAGTCTTGTGCCTCCTCTTCGCCACTCCTCAATTGACCTCCCTTGCGTGCAGCCCCATGGCAAATGAGAACAGGAAAGGAATCAGGCTGACAACAGATTTGGGGTTTTGCCTTTATTACCAGTGTATGAAGATGGTGGCAGAAATATGGAACATACAGCAAACATCAAGGGAAAGGCCTTGCAGAAGCAGGGCTGACTGAAAATGTTCAAATACGCATGTATGGCACAGACAACCTTAATCATCATTAAAACAGCTGAAGAAACTAGGCTAATACTATATTAACTTCATGCAAGACAGTGTAGCTATATTTAAAATTATCCACAGTAAATTGACCAGTTTACAAATCAGAGAAATCAGAATAAGCAAATAAATCTGTAAAATCAAAATTAATAAAACATTTATCATATTTACTTCTCATTTTATTCATTCCCAAAACTCAAAACCCCAAAATAGTTCTCAGCTTAAAAAAAAATAAAAAAATCTCTTCATTATTGGATGTTCACACTATCAGAATTTTAAAACAAGTATAGTAGATACAAAGTAGAATAAAGAATTGGATAAACAATCACAAAAAATGTTTAATCTACAAACTCAAAGTCTCATAAAAGTTAATACTGAAGTTTAATCAGAAAAAAGACTGATGTGTAATAAAATAAAAAAGCAAATACTGCATTTGAAATCTGATGCATTAAAAAGTTACATTAGCCTAGAAATGTTAAGCAGTGTTACATATCAATTACAGATATCAACCACTTCTTGGATGTAAGGATTTCCTCTGCATTTTAAAATGTGAAATCCTTTATATAAGAAGGAAATTAAGTTTATTTATCATAAATAGAGGAGGATTACTAGTGCAAAAAATTCAATCTGCTTTATTATTTCTCATTACACAACAAATAAGCATTTGAAAAAATGCAAAACTACATATTTCATTCTTCTAACTTAATGTATGCAACATTAAGAAAGGATTTATAATCTTGCACCTCCTAAAGGGTGCAAAGCTAATTAAAAAAGGCTTTCAGAGATATCACAAATAAAAATCTACGCTTTTTCAGGAAGCAGGTAAAGATACACTTAATCAATGGAGAGAAATGCTTAATCTAGTGTAACCATTATATTTAATGTTTGATGACTAGAGTCAAAAGGATATTATAGGAAACTTGTAAGTAAAAAAATGAGCTCTCATCAACTGAAATTACTGTTATGGATTTTTGAAATTACTTACTTCTCAATGGGTAGGACATGTGGGCCAGAAATGGAGTAACGATACAGAAAGGTAAGAAACTTCTTGAAAGCATCAAAGAAAGGCCAGTGAGAGAGCAGACAGATGCATTTATTTGTTTGAACTGTTCTGCATGTGTCTGACTTTCCCTCAACAGCAGCTGCTAATCCCAGTTGAGATTTTTGTTTCTCTGTGAGATTCTCTTCAGGATACAGTTCATAAAACTGAATAGCAGCACCATATACCTGCAAACAACATAGTTGATTTGAAGTCAATAAATCTGCCTCAATCTTCAAAGAAATCTAACAAACCCCAAACATGCAAGGAAAATCAAGACTATGTTACATTAATGTATCACCTACTGAAGCAATCTATTCTGGAATATTCTTATGGCTGTGAAAATCCAGACTGTCTACTATTTATTTAAAACACTTAATGTCATATGAGAAAGAGTAATTTATGAAATTAAAGTGAGAGAAAAAATAATGATTATACAGAGTACAACTACAGTCAACTGCTCCTACAATTGCCTTTATAGCTATTTTAGGAATCCTTTATACGCAACTCAAAGCGGTATTCCTCTGACATCCAATTTACTTTTGAGAACAAGTATATACATGCAAGGTTGTTTCCATGCTTGCAATAAAAATAGTATACTTGCATGTATATGCAGTCAGAATTTTTATAGCTCTGTAGTTTCAAAGGCTAACATGATTGGAAAGCAAAGGAGTACAGGTTTATACGATCAACAGTCCAGCAGCGAAATAAATGCAAGTCACTCTTTAAAGTAGTCTTTGAATTAAGCCCAAATGAATAGATTCAAGTTTGCCTATGAAAATATGCATTATCATGATCCTGAACAGATAAACAACCAATTTTTTTAACTTGAACTATTAACAACGATTTTTTTTACGTTTTCAAAATACCTTTTCTGCAGAAGCTCCAGTTAGTACAAATGTAGAAAAAACTGGGAGAGGGTATTTACTGTTAGATGGCCAACATTCAATCGTTGCACCCATAGGTAGACAAAAAAGAGGCACGGATTCTGGTAATGGGAATGATTCATAATCTTCTTCAGGATATCTGCATATTAAACCTATAAAGGCAATTTGTAAAGAGGCAGTTATATAAGGCATAGCAGAAACATATTTCTAATAGCTCATTCCATAAAAAAATGCCCAGAAAAATCGCCTCTGAGCATACACTAACTTCAGAAGATCAGTAAAGGAAAGTTGTAAATTATCAGGCATAGCGAATAGCTGGAAAGCAGCAGCATGCTTCCAAGGCCTGAGGAGAAATCACCTGACTAAAACATAGGACTGAAGTCCTACTTACTATTCTAGGAACTATTCACAACTAATTTATCTTCTTCTGTTTGCACGTTGTGTGCATCTCAGCTATTATTATAATAGTTCGCATTCATCACTAGTATGAGTAAAGATTTAAAATTTAGTTAAAAAGAAATGGTAACCTGAATAATTGAGAAATAAGACTGAGGTTTTCAATTATGAAAGCAATTAATTATTGCCAACAAAAGTTTCCTGAAAAATCTGATGTTAGATAGATTATTTTTTAATATCAATAGAATCAAACCAATTAATTATGCTGATCCACCTCAGCTGAGGATTCAGCTAATGTGCTATCAGACTAATGTGTTTAGACTTAATTTTAAACATAGCTGTAAAACACGAAGTTCTGAAGCAGAGGCTCTTAACATACAGGTCTTCGGTTACATCATACAGCTGTAGCAATCTATCCTTTCTTATTGCCAACCCAGGGGACTCCAAACTGAGAATGAATATTGTGTGAAGGGATTTAGGATTTCTCTGCATTAGAGAACACAATCATTACACATTCTTTTCTAATATACAGTGAAATATTAATAAGCAATAAAAACTGGTAATCAAGAAGGGCAGTGGGTTTTTTGCCCTCAAGAAGCAAGATTTTGTGCAAGCTATTACCAGATGTGGGGCCTTTTAAAATTTTTGTTTATTTACAAATTTATTGTCCAACTTTTAGTTAGTCCTAAACTACTGTTTTTTACAGAGAGCAGCATCTCAAAGGGAATTAAAAAAGTGAATTAAAGCTTAAGTCTGAATCATGCTCATGACTTGCACTCCAATGAAGTCAGGGTTTTTAAAAAAAAAAACAAACCACAAACACGTTTCATCAGAGCCATAGCAAATCTAATACTGTCTTATAAATAAAACAAAACATAAAGATGATACACAATCCAAAAATACTTAAAAGAGCTCAATGCCACTGATGTTCAGGGCAGTGTGGAAGTCTGCAGTATTCTTCAAAGTTTTTCTTAAAGAAAGTGATCGTGAAAATGCATCAAATAATTTTTGCAGTATTTTCTTCTGCATTTATATATATATACATCCTTAAGAGACAGCTATCAGCAGTAAAAACAGAGGTTGGAGACACACAGGTTTGTAGAAACCTATCAAAACCCAACTGAGCTTCCAATTAAAAGCAAATTTTAAAACAAAGTGGTCATGTTATATAATTCTAAGGCTTATTTTAGGACATTATTTTAAAAGAATTCTTCAGGGAAAGATTCCTTTTTAGATAATGCCAAGACAGTGCCTTTGTCAAATAATTCTTTGACAAAAAATGTATTACATTACAAATAAGCCTGTACAACCTGAATTAAAGATAAAAAAAGCTAAATAGTAGTTACATACCAGCTTTATATGATATGGTGTTGGTTTTTGCCACAGACTTTTTATAACATAAATATACTGCTGAGCCCCACTGTAAAACAAAAGAAATTGTTGGATTACATGATGAAGTATAACAAAGATATAACAGAAAAAAGTGGAGGAAAACCTCCTCATCCTTGTTTACAAAGAACCATAATCTACACGCAAAAGTACAAAGCATTAAGATATAGGAATTTCGGGCCTGCTACACTATCCCTTCTGACAATGGCCACAAACATAACTGAAAGAAAAGTACTGTGTTAGCTCTGAGCTAACCAATCCATGGCAGGCATCAGCCTGACCTCTAAAACAGAGCTGGTTTACAGACTGAAGCATGACATCTATAAATTCTTCTCCAAAACGTTTGTTACCACAACTACAGAATTTTAAGTACGATTATCATCCATATAAATATTTAAACCTTTCTCCACTTTGTTAAACTTATGGCTTAAAGGTATATATAGACAGATATATATACATACAAGCACACATTTATGAATATATACGCACACAGAGTGCAATATTTCTGTTATTAACTACATTTGTGTATTACTTTAATACTTAATTTTCTTTTGTGCCTGCATTTTTATTTTAATTGCGCTAATCTTTAAGCCCATTCCCTTATTCTACCTGTGATTTCATAGTCTGCAGCATAACGTCATAGTTTTTGCAGCTTCTAAACAACAACTTCCTTTCTGGCATTGTTAATGTTTTTAAATATTTTTGAAGTTCTCCATTTCTGGACATGAGAATAAAGAACATGGAAAGCCACAGAATGGAAAAGACCAGCAACCTTTAAGGGCACACAAAGCTTTTATAGATGGGAGAAAGATAATAATAATTTCCACAAGACAGCACTCCCATAACCCAGTCAATACAGGGACTGGTAGAACTGAAAAATCCATTTGTTAATGTCTACAGGCATTTATTTAAAAACAAGTACAGATCAATTTCCATGATCTTTTTTGCATGATACTACTCGCATACGTGGTCAGCATCCTCACCAGCATGCTGACTTTTGAGAACCCTGCAAGAGCCAGCATATAAGGCTGCAAATTCAACTAGGAGACACCTAAATATTAAGTTCTGCAAAACAAAGTGCTGCGACACCTGTGTATTTTAGCAGGTCTAGCTTTGGAACCATGTTAAGCATTTAAACAGGCTTACAGTCAACAGCATCCAACACCATTCACATGCAACTTTCTTCAGAGAAAAAAAAATCTGTGAAACTACTTAGAATGATGTTTATAAAATAGCACTGTAAGTAATGGGAGAGTTTAAAAACAAAACAGAAGCCAGTTGTTACATACAGAATTCCCATCACAATAGTAAAATCAGTGTCAGAAACAGCCGCGTCTGTAAAACCTCCAGTTATACATATGGTGACACAACAGGTTCTTAAGGACTAATTCAAAGCTGCTGAAGTCAGCATTTCCAAGTCAGCACTAAAAAGACTATTTGCTCCAAGACTTCCAAAAAGGTTTTGTTCCAAGCAGGAACAAAGAAATGCAATCCTCCAACTCTTCAAGATTTGATTTATCTTTGGAGACTGCTTATCAAAATTTTTCACCAGGTACTCTGAGAACTGTTACAAATACTCCACAAACATTACATCATTGAATATCAAGTATTCAAAATCCAGATTTTGAATCTTACCATACTATTATTAAGATTCTTGTCAACCTTGCAGAATGTATGTGGAGGGGTTTCTCCTTTACTTGGTATGATTATACATATATCCGTAACAGCCAACATGTTTTGTGTCATGTTTTCGGATGCTCTTCGGTAAGTGATGTACACTCTTTGTGATGAGGCACTGCCACTAATATTAGCAGGCCGACCATATGGAGTAGTTTGAATTATTTCACAACCTTGCTTTACTCTTTCTTTCCCATCATATAAAACCCTAGTTAAAATGGGATGAACAAAAGTCAGAAGGCACATTTTTTTTTAAACACTTTCAATACTAATACTATACTAAGAATTATAACTGAATAGTACTAATTTAACAGCAGCTCGTCTCATCTCTGATCAAAACATTTTTACTGACAAGTTCACATCACATTACATCAAATTGCATTCTAATAGAAAAGCTTTGTGATGAAACCATACTAGTTTTCCTCATGTATAATTGCTTTTAAGTGTCTTCTTTACTGCAAAACAGTGTTATTTTCAATTCTATTGAAGTCTCATTGCCTGATCCTAAGAACGTCATACAACTCACCTCTTTTCAATCTGTATTAAATAGGTTAAGCATCTTATCTTAACCCAAATATATACACTGAAAATTATAAATGGCTTTGAAAACTCCAAAATGTGAAGGATTACAGTTGTCATTAAAATCCACTCAGCATGCATTTTTCCTACCATACCAGGTTACAGTATGCTCAAGTCAACAAATATCTTCCTGTTTAGAGTTTTGTTTTATATTTTAAAAAGTAAGGTATTTCAATAAACCTGCTTTATTTGCTCATCAGTCAAATAAAACTGCCGAAATCACCTACTGGAACAGAAAAAACACTCACCCCAAATCAGTAAGTGGGGGCTTATCCCTTCCTCTGCGATAACAAAGGTATATTTGCGGTCCTACAAGACTGCCATTATTGAGATCTGCAGACAGTCCTGAAGGAGTAACATCTATGCATTTATATCCCTGGGGAACTTCCTCCCCCAGAGATTTATTAAGTACTGTTACATCTGTAATAGGTTCTTTTGGTTTAGCAATTTTATGGCAAGCATCATTGAAGTGGATTTCTTCCTCTAGTGGTTTGGAAATATCTGTTAATCCTGCGACAACAAAGTAGTCAGCAACACGAGCCCCTTTGTCTTCCATCTTCCATTACAAGACGTTGTAACTGGTAAGAAAGAAATATATATCAGTATTTTTAAAGGCAATTATAAGATACCAGAAATAATAAAGTTATGTTTATTTTTAAAAACAGAAAATTTGCAATAATATAAGTGAAAACACAATAGAAGAATACAAAAGAAATAGAGAGATCCATCATCAGACCATGTAATATTTTTCATTTGTAATCACAATCTTTCCAATTTGGAATTCTGAGCCACAATCGTGCGAGTTAATTGTTACATCTTGGAATGGAAAACCCAAGTGGCCTCTTTTTGCTAACTTACACACTAGGGTAGCTGAACCAACAGGTACAGTAACAGCAAAATACTGTGTAAAGTTTTAGAAATAGTTCACTACTTAAAGCTCATGGCTGACCCAAAAAGTAGTTCTCATGTATTTTGCATATAGCCTATTACTGCACTCTGTTCGCCATGACAATGAATCTTCTAAGGCATGATCTGCAGTTAATTTGCTTCCTGAATATTAAACATACATGCAACGGCTGTCTTGATTATTCTAAAGATACAACTATAATATTTCCAGCCATGTCACCCTATAAGATTTTACATCAGATACCAAGGCCAGATCTTCTTGGAGTATTTTTGCAGGCTAAAAGTTGATACCCTTTTATTTTATAATGTTTTGAGGCTCAGATCCTTGATATACAACCCACCCACTGCCAGCAATATACCAGCTTTTACACAAAGCATTTAAACTGAATCAACTTCAACAGACTACAGACCACTGTGAAACAAAAACATTCAAGACCACATGAAGTTTTTCGTAATGAAAAGGAATACAGTCCTGCTGTTTCAGCCAAATTTTGTTGGGAAATTACATTCTTTCTTCCTGGAACATATTGATAAAAAAATTCTTTACATATGAATTCTTTCTGTATAGTGTTTTTTTTGCAGTTTGCTACCAATGGTGTAAATTAAATTCAGCACAGGACAAAGTAACATCTGTAGGATGAAAAGATAGCCTTGCAAACAATGCAGGGCACTACCTATCAGGAGATTCAGTTTCCTCTTTGTCAGAGACTCTCGAATACCTTTGCAAGTCACTTAAACCCCATGTCTTATTTCATAGCTTGATTTTGCAAATAAAGAAACACTTTCCGCTCTTTCATGGAACATTGAGAAATACGCTAAAAATGTTTATCTAAGTCACCCATATGTGCTGGAACCTTGCTAAGTAGCTTCAGGAAGTTTACTGTCATCAAGTTCCAGACTTTTTAAAGCAAACAAGCTATTTAAAACTCCCTTTTGTTGAATTAATTTTGTTTAGGTGTAAAATTTTATTGCAAGAGAAACTGTTACAACACATTTCAAGAGCTTGCTAACGTTCAGAAACTCAACACACAATTTAAAACAGTTTAAGTGGCTGGTACAAGACTTCAGTTTTCACGCCACCTTTATTCCGGTTGCTTTATCTCCCTTTATTTTTTGCTCTAGGTAGCAAGTATTAAGCCTTATCAAACTTCATACCATCATGATTCTTGGATTTTACCAACAAATCTTCATTAAAACAAGCAAAGTAAATTTGGACATTTCTCACTGGTAATTAGGGAAATTATGTCCTAAATTGATACTGTGCATTTAATCAAATTGTTTCAAGCTGACCTCAGATTTCCAGCACCAATCCCTGCTCAGGAAGGAAGAATGTCAGCCTGTGCCTGACCACCACTATGAACCTCATCCACCAGTACAAGAAACGTAATTCCATCTTCCTGCTCTTATTTTGTAGGTTGTTTGTATTTTGCTGGAGTAACTGATTTGACTAGCTTCTAAAGTCACAAGGAAATGAATAACAGTTTTTATTTTAAGGTTATTTACATTATTCAAGAAAACACCAAGAAAACTCCCCAAACTATCCAACCTTTATTTCTTTCTATATGGTTAATAAGCAATATGGGACACTTTATAACACATGATTACTGGGAAACAATCATCAACATACAGCAGCGTAACAGTTTGTAAATAACTGCTCAGCCTGTTTTCTGAGAGAAGAGAGAATGCAGTTAGAAAACTAAGCTTAATTTAACCTAAATTCAGTTATTTCAAAAACATCTGGAACATGTTTCTCAACTAGCAGTATATGAGAGTAATAACTACAAACTCAAACTTCTCCTTGAGTGATATATCCAAAGACACACAAATTCAACCACTGCATATGCTGCCTATTATTTCACTGTACATCTGGCTCCAGCAAATCCAGAATAGGCTAGCAACAAATGCATGCAGAGATAAAGAAGTTTCATAAAGCATCTTTAAACTCTAACATAAGACCAAACACTAACATCTTTTAGCTAACACGACTGAAGTTCTAAATATTTTGTAACATTAACAATTCTCTGTAAACTTAACTATAGTACACTACATTTTAACTATCATGAAAACTTTCTATCTTTATCAACCAGCACTCACTTTAAATCAATGGATAAGCTGTAACAGTTTTTTTTAAAGCTACAATACACTGGCCAAGCATTTGCTCTTAAGTTAAAAAAAAAATAAATACATACATCAGAGCATAAGCAGTTGCTTTTAAAAAGTATCATCTGAAAATGCATCAAGATGTATAGAAAGAAAAAAATGAATACTTCATAACATAGATCAGAAAAGAGCTATGGTCAAAGACTGCTCAGAAGGTAGAGGGGGTATATGTATATATATAAAAAATATAAAAATAAACCTCAAAATGTTCCTCAAAAACTGCTGAGGAAGAAAGGACTGGCTAAGTAAAAGCTACCAGCCAAGCAATTTAAACTCAACACTTACCCCATCATAAGCTCTAGTGA
Organism: Harpia harpyja; assembly: GCF_026419915.1. Lineage (NCBI taxonomy): Eukaryota > Metazoa > Chordata > Aves > Accipitriformes > Accipitridae > Harpia > Harpia harpyja. The sequence goes on along the minus strand of NC_068953.1, from coordinate 18,322,666 downwards.
AAAAGTTGAAAAAGTTTTCCATTAAAAGACTTGAGAAGAGAGAAGGTAAACTGAAAGCTGGCTAAGTCTTGCACTGTTGTATATGAAAAATGTCCCATAACCACAGGGTCAGTACAAAGCAGCAGAAACACTACAAAACTGAACTTTGCCTTAAAGATTCTGAGTTAGAAAAATATTAAGTTTTGTTTTGTTCCTTTTCTCATTAGCATTATTTCACAAAACTACACCAATTTCTGGACTGCTTCACAACACCTTTTAAGTTGAAAGGAAAACAATATTTTAGTAATCAAAAATTATACAAACTATAACTTAAAATTGCAAGTAAGCCTTATAACTTCAGTGTATTAGCAGCACACTATTGCAGTTTAATTAGGCAAGACAGCATTACAAATAAACAGAAAGATATATATACATTATACTGAAGAATCATACCTATCTCACAATTTAAGCCTCACTATTAATTATTTCATATTAAGTTTATATCAAAAGTCTTAAATTCAAACATTCATTTATCCCCAAAGGTACTTTCAAGAAAAACTGGGACAAGCTCTCGTCATTTAGACCCAGTTAAAATTAGAATCCCCTACATAAAAACACCTGCTATCACACAAATTTGCTTCCTAAGGTTATAGCAAGTAATATACAAGTCAGCAAGACTTTCATATTTTAATGCAGCTTTTACAGAAGGGAGAGAAAAAAAAAAAGGCCTAGCTCATGATGCATGATCCCTTCAGATCTTTGCCTTCTGGTACAAAGGTTTACAGCTAAAAATGGGATAAAATGCAGAAGATATCAAAACAATCCAGTGGTATTTTATTCAAGCTGACTTAGACTTTACTCAAATTTTCAACATCTCTTTACCGTGAGAGGAGATTTATGCAAACTTTCTGTTAACAGACCCCAGAAAGAAGGTATATAATGTGAGCTAATCCAGTGACAAATAATCATTCTGCGAAAAGCAGTTTCACATAAACAGACGAATCTGAATAATTTCTGTAGAAACTCTTACCATGAAGGTATTCCAAAGCATGTTATAATTATATACATCACACAGTACTGCAAGTCAACTTCCAGGGGAAAAAAAAAAAAAACAAACAAAAACCAAAAAACAAACCACAACAGAAACAGTCACACTGAACAAGAGCGTTGCTTGAAGCAGCAGGTCCCAAGTAAAGTTCAGCAACATTAATAGTGCCACACTGAGAAGCAGCTACTATTGCTTCTCTACACTTCAGTCATCTGGGGACAAAAGGCTGCACTTTGAAAGACAATGCCATGGGATCATAAACATAACCTCTTACAGAAGTCCCTAGAAACAAGTGCAATATATGGTCTTTGAGCCATCTCATAACAATCATTTTTAATGGACTGCATATAATTAATACCACCATAAATTAAACACCATAAACATCAGTAAGAAACAAAATACTCTTGCAAATAGCAAGCTGACTTGTAAGAACACATTAAAAACACACACAGACTTTGCAGATCATGACTATACAAATGTGGGACAAAAGAGGGCTTTTTGCCATTTCTAAAAATGTGGGAACAGGGGAAACAGATAATTCTGCCACAGATCCACAAACTATTAGCTTAATTACTTTGCTGAAAGACAAAGGGTAAACTCAGTTTCATTGTTTATTAAATTTAGTTTTTTAATATCACTGTATTTCTTCATAAACATTTAGGAAATATTAATAGTTTTCACTGTCTAACTGTCACTGCTATTGTAATTCATAAGTGCTGGCATTTTAGCAACTGTGCAGAAGAGATTAATCTGAAAAATTAGCTTTGCAATCTAACACTATAGATCTATTGCTGCTGCAAAGTGCAAAACAATCTGCTATTAGGAGAAAGGTGATCAGGAGGTTGACAGGAGTTCCATGTGGCTGACCCTTTTGTGATAAAATATCAGTGGCACTTAGACCTAACTCTGAATTAAAAAAGTAGAGCAGATACACTAACTTATTTTGCTTCCAACGAAGTTTCTTCTATTTGCTATAAACTATCCACAACTCTCATATAGAAAGCAAACAAAAATTGAAAGGCATGATTTTATACCAGCTCACATATTTTCAGATAAAACAACTAAATCAGTGTCCAAGCTTTTTTAACAGATCACATTTTTCATTCAAATACTGTAAGAGGGAAGTATGCATCAGCTTTTTCCCCATCACATGACCAGAACTAATGCAGATGTGCTGTGTATTCCATTTGTGCAGCAGCAACAGGCATGATGCTTCCTGAAGTACAGAGTTTACTATAGATGCGCTACACCATTTCCAAGGAAAAAAAAATACTGATATAATTCATACAACCTGCTCCTACCCACAGACTTTTGTAGAGGTAACTTGTAGGTGGGCTGCAGACCAGAACTGCTCTAGCAGTGCCAGCTTCTTTCAAGGAGCCAGCTTTCCCAGATAGCAAAAAGGGTTTACTTGTACACTTGCATGTACAAGAGATATGTGACCTGGGAAAGATAGCAGTAAGGACCATCCGACTTCATTAGAACAGTTTAGCCAACCCATCTCTGGCAGACACAACTGCCTTGTAATCTTTTGATCTTCCGTGTCTTCATTCCCATTCCTTCCTGCATTTTCCTTTGGGAATATTAAATTGCTTATTAATTTCAGCTCCTTATTAAGTCCATTAGCTGTCTAAAGCAGGTGACATTTTACTTTGCTAGCCTGACTCCAAAGAGACATTCTGTTTGTAAATAAGGAACAAATGTCTCCTAGTGTAGGTTGGAAACCAGTGCAGCGCTCAGCAACACACCTTTTTTAAAACAGTTCAAAGCTTTATTAAAAATGGTGATGATTTTTTTTTTAAGCATTTGTCATATAATCACATTCCAAGAACTTCCTTCCTTTGAAGGCGCATGAAAAGTAGATGAATAGACAAGACAAATCAGTGACCAATTTTTTAAAATTGCCAGTGAAGTTCTAACAGCCCCTAGCATTTCAGTCTCATTATGTGTACTGCTGCATTACCCTGTTGAAGTATGCTGCCAACACACAGAAATGTGGTGGCTAGTCATGCAAGAGCAAGATGAAGTTAACTGGATCAGTCAGTCCTGCTATGGCCACTCAGAACCGTTTCTCAGCCATGACACTGCACAAATCACATGAGAGCTCAATGGCCTAAAGAACATGTGAATAACTGCAGTTACCCAGGGAAAAACCTTCACCCCATCCCTGTTGCCTGGCAAAAGTGACAGACAAGCCTTTTTTCCCCAGTATTTTCTTCATAGCAAGCAAACAGTGCTGGGAACAAAGCAGAAGCACCTCAAATATCACAGGAATTCTCTAAAGTCAGACAGAACACAAGCCTTTTGAAAACTCTTTCAATGTGTTCCCTACCTTTTCATCAGGGCATTGCTTCTACACTTTGCCTCTGTTGCTGTTAGCCAGGCTTTAACATAGACTTCTTGTTAAAGTTTCATTCCCTATAGAGACAGTAAAAACAAAAATTAAACAATGTACATATTTGTTGAACCTTACTGCACCAGTCACATTAAATGAACATTGTGAATTGTTGTAGGACTGGCTAAGGCAAGGTTACATGTCACAACTGTTAAAAAAGTGTATAAAACCAGGTTTTAAACTTAAGAAACAAAATATCAAGTTTTATGCTGCACTGATATAAGAATGTAAACAACATAATACATTTAATGCTTTAAAGAAACAAAATCAAAGAATGGTTGAGCCAGCCACTTTAGATTATTTCAACTCTTCCACTATTTTCTGATAATAAATACCTTCCACCTATTCATAGAAGGTGTTAGCCAGCTACGAAAGTGCCTTTTTAGCTCAATAACCTTTCAAAGTCTACTTTAAAACATTTTTCCTCTTCGCAAGATTCTGATAAAGCAGATCTTTCTCACTCCACAATCAGCAATACACAGGTACTCTTCCATCTAGCCACCTTACTCCAATTCCCCATGCTTGCAGTTGCAGTCTTCTTGCCATTTACTGTCACAGTTCACTGTTTTTCTTCAGATATGATATACTTAGCTTGTAAATACTAGTATGACCACTTTTAAACATTGGTATGACCATAGGCAGCTTGAGCTTGTGTTTTACACTGAGGCATGTGCAAGCTAGGCAGCCTGTGCTGCAGTTCAGCATTTTGAAGCAACAGCTTTCCACCATGGGATCGAGGAGAATACCTCACTGGAGACACTCTCAGACTTCAATCTCCCGGAATGACTCATTATCATCAGCAAGGCTGTAGTCAAAAATAAACTTTGTCTAAACGAGGCTTCTATTTGCCAAGACCTGGAGAACACTCTTAGAATATTACTGTGAGAAGACTTTAGAAAACAAAGTGTAACATAAGCAAGGCTGGAAAGAAACACATCTTAGGAGGGTTTATGCAAACCATGCAAGATTTGCTTTCATTCCTGAAGCGGAAAAATTGGGGGAAAAAATTCTACACTAGATTATCAGAGTTATATTTTTGGGACCACAAAGTTCAAGGTTCTGTTCATAACTGTAAAGTACAAGTCAACTTATTTCAGATCATGCAGAAGCAATCAGCACTGTTAGTTCATTACTCCTATAGCAAGGAATGAGGAGGTGACAGCCTAGAGAGCGAACCCAGCCCCTGGTGCAAGTCTTTCTAATCCATACAGCACTATGGACTAGTACCAGTTAAAGTCAGTCACTCTCTACTAACTGACTTTAAACATTTTTACACCAGACTACAAAGCAAGAGAGCTTGCAGCAGTAGCACTGCACTTTTTTGTCTATGACCTGATCTGTAAAATAAAGTTTCCAGGAGCATCAGAAATTATAATTTCAGGGATTCACCTGCAGACCTCAAGCACAGCTGCAAAAAGTCTAAGAAATAAGCAGCATTAACACATGGATAATTTCCCCATGGACTCATCAAAAAACATCTTTCCTAGTCAACTATCTGGAAAGCCAATGAGAAGAGTTGAAGGAAAGAAAAAGAAAAATATACTTTTAAGCATCACAAGGAACACAGCAAGAACCACTGCCAGCATACTTGCAGCTCTATTTCATAGTACTTGCAGCTTGTAGAATGTATTTACAACTAGTTTGTTGTCCTCCATCTATCAAGTAAAAGATCTACTTGTTCAAGAAACAAGGTGCAAAGGACCTACATTATTACCCCAATACAACTGGGACTTCTCATAGCATTTTTATTTTTAAGTAGGACATTGCCTATACTTCCTTTTCTTCTCATTTCCTATTACTACAGTTAAACAAATGACAGCAACAGAGAAAGTTACTAACAAATAGGGTTAAAGTAATCAACTGCATTACTTTTTAGACACTATTGCACACATCTGCACTCAATAATGTTAGACAATGCAGTAATTAACAAGGAGTCACTAGACTCCACTAAGCTCCCTTTGGTGCTGCATCAATAGTAGTACTAGTGCTAAGAAACATATTGGCATATAGAAAAACAAAACAAGAAAAACCCCAACATTGTTCTGCCCCTACATCCCTGGGCTGGAATCGCTATCAAGCATTTTGCAGGCCCATTCACACTCATCTGTACCAACTCATGGTTAACATACTCTGATCCAAACAGCTGAGGAGATAATCAAGAGAGCTCAGAAAACCTGGCAACAAAGGATCTCTAAAGAGGTGCCCAGAAACAGCAAAGCACTGGATAAGAGCGCAGGGACAGAACACAAGACCATGAGTTTGGGAGCAGAAAATAGGAATGCAGGCCAAGAACTGAGGGACAAGCAGATTTGTTCAGCAATGACTAGGAAGAAAGAAAAATTAGGCTTAAATTCAGAGGCTAATCTAGATTCAGTGGGATTTCTACAGTCAGTGAGCAAGAACTAGCCATCTAGAGTATCAAAGCTTAGAGGAGGAAGCAGAATAACTGGCAGAGAGAAGGCAGGAAGGAACAGACTTCACCCTGAGGGAGAGATCAGGCGTTTTCTACATCTTCTATGCTTTCCACCATCACTCACCAAGTCTTCTATTTGTTTGTTCTTCATTGTCGTTTTCTGTCTCAGTAAAATCAAAGCATTTACTGAGAGGGTCTAACAAGGCACAGGCTGCTTACGCGTTCATTACAGTTGTGCCACAGCAAAATCCCACAATATTCAACCCTGTCTACAAAAATTCAAGAAAGTGATGTTCAAGTATCCCACGAGATTCATGACAGAGACAAATCTTAACAAGGCCAGTTTTAAAACTTACACATTTCTTTCTAGATTACAGTATTTATGGCCAAAAAGCACAACCAAATAATAGAAACAATTTCTGAAGTACAACTGTGTTTGTAGGGAGGGGATGCAGAAAACAATTTACAGCAAATAAGGGGGAGGGAAGCCAAGGTAAGCATTATAAAATGTAAATATTACTTCATCCAAAACACAGTTCAGGAGGGCAACTAGTCCATGTTTTTTGTACAACTACTTATTATACAACAACTTTTTAAAAGAAGTCCCCCAAACCGAATGTTCCATTTTCCTTGGCACAGTAGATAAAGGCAAATGAAAGCAGCGAATCTTCCAATACTGAGCTTCAAACCCCAAATCTGTCACTGAAAATGTCAAAGTGCATCAACCAGGAGTGACAGAAGTGGCCTGCTTTCACCCAGCCATGAAGCCATTCTCTACCCAAATTAATTTTTTTAATTCATGGTGTGGTAGAGGGAAAGACAGGTGGGAATTGTTTGTAACTTTTTTTGCTACATTTAAAAATACACTTTAATTGTGACTTAGAACATTTGACATGCTTTTTTTTCCTCTGGCCAGCAAAAGTGTCCTGTAAGGTAAGAAAACTGGACCCAGCCATGCTGCAAGTTACAGACACTGAGTGGATGACATGCATAGACTGCAACTGCAGGGCTGTGACTGCTGTTTGCAGATGATCTACACCACACTGGAAAGGTTTAATGGAGAGATAACACTGACTAATACCTCCCTCATCTCGTAAATCTCCAGTTAGCAACATGTTCATCATCTACCCCACAGAAAAGTAAGTGTGAATGTACTGCTACCAGTTCAGCTACAAATATATCTATCAACTAACACATATTGCTGTGACAGTTTCCTAGCTAGGTTAGCTAGCAAAGCAATATAAAGCAACAGTAGGGTATCTCCCCAATAATCACAGTAAATTAGCTGAAGTGCAACAATATGCTAAGGTAACTACTGCTTCAGGATTCCAAAGCCAGCTCAAAATACCTCTTTGTAACATAGAGCAGACATCTTAAAACTCCTTCCCCAACTTTTGGACTAAAATTATTAAATAACCACACCCTTAAAAGAAAGGCTGGAGTGTACCGAGTAAGGGAGAGTCACCTTAAGTGCTAAATATTACGAGAAAAGTACTCACAGAAGGGTTTACCTCTGGCACTCTACATAACGAAGTCTTCACTGTCCTGAATAGGAGTTCAGCATACAAGGTAACTACAAAGTTGTACAATTTGTTAGAACACTGCTCCTGTACCAGGATTTAACTGACAGCACTGTGCTGAGTCTGATTACTTTTGCACTTGCAGGATCTGGACAGCATTGCCTCTTTCACTGTAATTTTAATAGTCAAAATATCACGCAGACAAACTTGTTGACAGAAGCTACCGGAGCTGGACCAGATCCTGATCTTGGTTGTACAGCTAAGAATAATTCCTTAAGGCCACAAGTTTCTTCTGAAGCTCAAGACAAAACCAAAACTCAAGAGTCCAACCCACAATGCCCTTCTCTTTGTTTGCACCATGCTTGCACACAGAAAAAAGTGGGGGTTTCCTCTTGGGACTTTTTCATTTGCATATATGTACATATAACTTAAACAACACACTTACTGCTTGTCCACTTTTATTTCAGATGGCTAAATTGAAATAATTCAATTAATTAGTATTAATGATTTTTTTCTGAGCCAAATTTTAAAAAGTCAAATTTTACAGTAAAAATTAAATAGCGAGGATATAATTGGCTAACTTACTTCTAACACCCCTCCTTACTCTTCACATCCTATTTTATACCATAGTTCCTCCTTCCCCCCCTCCCCCTTATTGCTTACTTCAATTTCACTCTATTTCAGCCTCTACAGTAACCCTGTATCTAACATATGAAAGTACACTTTGAAAAGGTAAAAATATGCCATTTAAAAGAGTAGGGCCAACACTTTCTGAAGTCTTTCGTTTCCACTTCTCTTCCACAATTTCCTCCTAGTACTGTTTCTGAGCTCTTTAGGGAACTACCAATAACTACTTCTGCATTATAGACTACTACTAAAATGACTGCTATAGATCAAACCTCTCAGCATCACTGCCTCACATAGCCCTCACTGTACATTTTAATTTTGACTCTATAGTCTGTGGGGGCACTTTATAAACATATAGATATCAGCAGAGTGTTTCCAGATCAGTCATAGACCAAGCTTCCAGACCAGGCATAGACTAAGCCTGAACTGAAGGACAGCAGAAAATATCCAAGGCTTATTATGCAATATAGCAAAGAACCTCAAGAACCTCATTCACTTTAAGTAATTATTTGGTCAGCACCACTGCTAGAAATAGCTGATTTTAAATAGTTGAACAGTGGTGATGCATTCACTGTTTATACATATTCATCTCCTACCTGTTAGCTATTCTCAATTAAAGCAAGGCATAACTGGCTTTAGCTTGCAGAGGATTTGCAAAGATTTGCTGCTTTTAGTATGGCATAAAATTTCTATCATGATTTGTGCTCACAGTAACAAATGTTATTTATATACAGAATTGATATATAAGGGAATAGATGTAGGGCATTTTCTGTGCTCTTGCCTAAGACCACCCAGTGAGGCTACAGCAGAAGGATGAGGGACAACTACAACTCAGCCCTCTAAACTACACCTTTACCCTTGCTTTTTGTGCAAGCTCAACCTAAACTTTTTTCAAAGGTGATAAATCTTTACAGGGTTTGGTTTTGGGCAAGGATTGTGAAGGGGGGGCAGGCTGGTTTTTGGGGGTAGGGTGGGTTTTGGGGTTTTTTTTGGACAGTCAGCATAAAAAATTTTTGAAATTTCAATACATCACAGAAGCTTGATTTAAACACTGTAACAAACAAGAGAATCATACTGGAAATACAGCAAACCACATAAATTGCATCATATTTTGTTAAGGCACTTAAACAGAAATTATTTTGGTGTCTTTGTTTGGTCCTTTCCCCCTCCTTTTAAAAAGTGATACAGTTCTTTCCAGGAAACTTCAGAACAAATATCTTAAATCCACAGCTACAGGTGTATCAAAACTTGAGCTACTGGAACCCTCTGTCAGACACCAAGATACCTGGAAGTCACCAATACCTCAAACATTATGTTTGAACAAGATTACTAGGTTATATTTAAAAAAAAAAAAAAGTCCACGTAAATTGTGCAACATTTTAGCCTCCAGATTTTTGGTCATGCCGACACCATATTTAAAAACTAAGGTCAAAGTTGAGTAAAGGACAATGAATGGAATGAAGACTTCCTACAAGTCTTCATTTCAGGAGACATTTAAGATTGAGAAAGGTTTTGACTAAGTAGCTATTGTACTATGACCTTTCCACAACCTGCTGGTTTTTGACCACAAGTGCAACTGTTTCTACAGCCACTGTTATAAAAAGCATTTCAACCTACTATGACTTGCAAAACCAACTCCAGTTGCTAGGAAGTATGATGGAAATCAAAAAGGGATGTTGAATATTTAAGTGACACTGCAAATTTCTTTTTCCAGTTTTAAAACCTCAAGATTAACAAATCCCATCATCATTATTCAGCTTGGTCTAGATATCGTCTTCCTCTTTTGAAGAGTCACAAGACAGTTTTCTCTAGCTATGACACACTACAGCAGGAATTTACCTAGAAATCAGTAAACCCTTCAATGCAAAATCCTGTAGATTAGAAATTGCCAGACTGGCTTCTGAACAGTGGTGCCTACAATTCCTTTGTAAGACTGACACAGAACAGCAGTATGTCAGACACCTTCCTGAGACAACCTCATTCTCTTTAGAGCACCAGCTAGGTTCTACTCTCTATCTTGCCACTTCCCCTTTCAAGGATATCTTCAACAGGACCAGGTTATTTACACTGTTTCTAATGCTTGACCTGAATCAGCTACGCTCACCTGAGCCATATAGTATGTGCCAGACTATGTCAATATTTACACTTTTACTAACTAATAATTAACTCTGGCTATATAACTACAAAATTGCTAATATTGCCATTAACACATACAGAAATTCTATTAAGCACCATACTGGTGTTATATCCAAGTAAAGCATATACAGAACAAGCCGTTCACCAGGAAACGCGGACCTGCAACCACACTGCTACAAAAAGTATGAAAACTCATGTGTATGAACATCCTTAATACTGGAAAAACATTCCTAAGTAAACCTGCATTTTAAAAAAAATGGTCCTAGTGCCTTTTGGCTTACTGCTTGCAGAAACAGATCTTATGTTTTCTGCTACTTTCTAGTAAATTCACTGTTTAGAAGAGGCTATTGGCTAAAGCCTGTTCCAAAGGAGCAGAAGCTGCTCATAAACTTGAGGAAAAGTACCTCATCCAGCTGGACCCTTATTCTAGAAACATTATTTCTAGAATAAGTAAAACACGTACATCACACAAGCTCTTAATGCTGTAGTGAAGCTTAATCTTTTTTGTCTTGTCTGTAAGGGCTCCATGCAATTTTCCCCTTCCCCAAAAGCTAACCACAAAAACTCTAATGCTTTATTTTTGATAATTAAACAATTTCAGTACCAAGTCACAATTACCCCTAGAAAACTTAGCTTCATTTACCAGAGATGCAGTTCCACTTTAATGTTCATTTTAAATGAGCTTACAGACTCCTCAATACTCTAAAAGCAAGATAGAGTTTCACCAGTACTCTAAATGTATGAATTTTTTAAAAAGAAGAGAGAAACGGGAGACTCTTGCAAAGTAAGACTTGTATGCTAGACACACAAACCAGAAATAATTCATTTACTCCCCCTCGACCTTCCTTGGCTAGACTAACTCAATTAGTTTTCCTAAAGCACCACAGATACTTGCCAAGATTAAATATTTGTGTTTAATCATTCAGAAAGTGAAAGATTATGTACTGTAATGTAACGCTTTTTACGGAAACCTCTAGTTGAGCAACAGTTCCAGAAAAAATTGTGAAATGAAGTAAAAAGCTGTCTGGAACACCACACTTCTACTCAGTTAATTCAAAAAAATTAAACTTCAGAACTAAGTGCCAAGTCAAGACCTCCTTTTCAGCAAATCAACATTCTCAGAAGCAACACATTTTTAAATGCAGCCCGTTTGAAATTACTCCAGAGTAACAACCATCACTAGGAAGTTATTAAATATTATCATCACCCAGCCAGCAACTTATGCTAAATGCAGACATGGTGATGGAACAACGATAAAAACGTCAGGGCTAATTTTTATCATCGTGTCCAGTGCGTCGCATTAATCCAGGTATACAGTAACCCAGGCTGTGGGAGCCAAAGGCAAAGTCGCAATAAAGATAGCCACGCACAAGGCTGAACACTACCCCTGCCATTCCAGCTGACGCAGTGCACGCTGCGTGGAAAAACTGCACATTTATCTGGGGAACACACACCTCGGCCGAGCAGCTCTCCAAGCCCTCCGGCACGCTCCTGACCTGCCTTTGTAACATGGCAGGTCAGCAGGCACCGCTCAGTCAAGGCTCTCCGCCCTGACGAGCGCCTGCCTCCGCGGCCCCGCAAGCCGGGCCGGGGCTGCGCTTCTCCCGGCCCGGCCATCGCCGGGGCGGGGGGCTGGCGGGAAGCGTCGGGCCGACGGGGAAAAGGAGAAAGTTTTCCCCCCTCCCACCGCGGCCCAGCGGAAAGTTACCGCCGCCCCTGCTCGTCTCTCAGCCCCTCGCCCGCCGGCGCCCGGCCTCCCTCGCCCCCGCCCGCTGCTGGCAGCCAGGGGAGCCGCGGGCAGGCGGACGCCCCTTCCCCGCCGCCCCAGGGTCGCGATAGCGCCCGCCCCGCGATATCTCCTCAGAGAACCACCTCCCCCCGCCCCCCTCCCGGCGCCCCACCGCGGTGACAGCTCGGCGCGCTCCCTCACCTCCGGCGGGGGCCGCGCTCCCCGGGGCAGGGGGAACGGCCGGCAGAGCCTCCTGTCCCCGGCGCCGAGGAGCGGGCGGGTGAAGGGGGGTAGGGGAGGGGAAGCGCGCCCGGTCCCCGCGCCCTTATCTCATCCTAGCGGAGCCCGACTCGCCCCGGCCGCCTCCCCGCCGCGTGGGCGTCTCAGGCAGGATCCCCCCTCCCCTCCGCACCGCCTCTTCGCGCCGCCATCTTGGTTGTCACGGGGGGGCGGGGGGAGGAAGGCGGGCGCCGACTCGTGATCGCGGCGGGCAGGGCGCCCGCCGGGTCCTGCTGCTCCGCGGCTGAAGGCGGTGGTCCCCTGCCGCGCCTGAGGCGGGCCCGCCGCCGCCACCGCGCTGCCTGAAGTCCGTGTGCGGCCGCCCCGGCGCCCAGCTCGCCGCTGAGGTCTCCCTCTGAGAGGGCGGGCCCGTCGGCGAAGGGGTCTCGGTCCGGCGGCCCCCGCCTCCCTCCTTCCCCCCTCAGAGAGCGGCGAGGCGCCGGCGGCTGTGAACCGTGAGGGAGGGGAGCGGGACACCCTCAGTGAAACCCCCTCAGAACAGCCTAAAACACGACGCGCAGACCATGGGCTGGACTCTAACACCCCACCCCCCACACAAACACACCGCACTACAGCGTCTCCCGCCCGCCCGGCAGTACCTTTAATTTAAAGAGAAATTAATCTCCGGCCCAAATATGCCAGTCTTTCGCTCGCCTGCGGCGCCCGTCGCCAGGACCCGGAGGAGGTGCGGGCTGTCTGGAAAACAAGGGAAGAGAAAACGGGGGATTTTCTGCAGTCTTGATGTAACCCGCACCAGATTGTTGCATCAAAGACTAGAAAAGAACCCGAGACAAAAATAATCTTTTAAGAGCGTGCGGCTGAGATTAGTGCAGCGTGTCAAGATGTTGCTGAGCGCAACAAAATGGGTCCTCCTGCTTGTACCGACACACAGAAATACTACTTTTCAGGCACCTTGTGTACTGCAACCCCGGGTTTCAAAATTTTATACCAATGTGCTATTTTTGAAGCGATGTTTAGGGATAGGCTCCAACCATACAATTTTGGCTTTGAATTCAAGCTTCCCTCAGTTCTGGGCGTTTGGCTCGAGGGTTTAGAAGTGGCTCATTATAAAGACGGAAAATTCAGACGAAGTTCTGAATTTGGACTGTAAATGCTTATGTATGTTCAAACCTATTGTATTGGTTTACCTCATCCCTCTGAAAAATCTGACCAAATAGGAGAATATAAAAGCAAAAAGTACAAAATATGACTTTTTTCCCCCACATGCCTTTATTAATATGACTGTTTGTAGCAGAAATGCTGCTCCTCCTACCCCCCATGTAGGAAACAGAGAGGCTGACACAAGCCAGCCTCTACCCAGGCAGAAGCACCCATGTGCAAGCCTGCACATGCAGACACAGCTTTGCGCTGCCAGGTTTGATATTTGTGAGCTGAGTCTGCCTCTTTTTTTTTTCTCAACAGACAGCATACTGACTAAGGAATGTGTCAAACCCCTATCCTGGGCAGGGACTACAAGAGCAACATTGCCCATTCATCATATTTCTAGGTAAAATGTGTTTCTAGCCACACCCATAAAGATGTTTTCTCTCTCAATAAGATACAGTGTAGTAAGTGAAAGATCAAGAACCCAGAACCTCAGTATTTTTTGCAGCAAGCTGGTCTGCCTTCTGTAGTCAGTCCTTAAATTATTTAGTCTGCTGGTAGAAATTTTTCTAAATCCTTTGACAGTTTCTGGTATATTTTAATTCTGGAAATGTTTTTCAAATAAATAGCAATAATGAAGTCCATCTTCTGGCTTGTGTTAGTAATTTTGATATGCAAACTACTCTGTGCGCTCTGCCCTTGCTCATTGTTCATGTAGGCATAATTTTTAGGCTTCAACATTAACAGCCAAGATTAATGGGTCTGTTCCTAATTCTAAGAGTATTGTTTCAACTGCATGTATACTGAGGCAAAATCACTGCATTGATGTATGAATAGTTCACCTCTCGGAGTTTTAAGTTCATAATCATTAAAATATTCTTGACTCTTTCTAATGGAAACTAGTTTTACAGAAGCATATTTCTTAAACATTCTGTAGCAGTTTTCATACTTTTCAGCTCATGTCATAGGTAAAACTTTGTGTCGACGTCTTTGATTTGCTGCTAATTTATAGCTCAACCTGTTTATTTCTCTCCACCATTTCTGTCCTTCAAGGACTTACCTGCATTTAATTACATATTGTGTCAATGTCAACAAACTGCGGTCAGAGACTTGGATCTCACTGTGCAAGGCCCGATACAAACACCAAATAAAGTGCCCAATCCTACCATCACAGCTAACACAGTGCTTACCTCTGTCCTGTCTTTCTTGTTCTTACATCTCTCTCTCCTTCCCACCCTATTCCACCAAGCCTCTTCTGCTTTCTCTCTGTGACCTACCTGCTGCTCACTCTCTCTCTTGGCTGCGGCACGCTTTCTTCCCCACCAGCACATTTAATTGCAATGTTCCATTTCATTATTAGCTTGTCACCACCTTTATCCAGTCACCTTTCCTAACTTATATCTAGCAGCAAAGCTTTCCTGCATAGCTTGTCATCCATTTTCCACATTAAGGCTTGTCTAAAGCCACATGCAAAAGGGTCTATGAAAAATAATGACTATAGTGCTGTGTTTATTTCTGAATAAAGAGTAGCATCAGTGAATAGTGTTACTATACAGGCAGAGACAGATTTACTGTGTGCCCAGCTCCTGCAGGCTCATTGCACAGAAACGTGTCTATGTGTCAGTCAAACAAAGCCTTTCCCTTCATGGGCACTTCAGGGATCTGTAGGCAGTGGTCTCTGCACACATATGGAGACTGACCCCAAAATCATTAAGTCAACAGCAGTCTTCCTATTAATTCCAGTTAGTGTTGGATCAGATTCTTGTTGTGCATAGCAAGTTAATTAAACAAGTTAACTGTGGGTACTGCAGGTGGGCAGGCATCAAGCATGCTTAATGTGGTATTCTGCTGCCTCTCAAGTGCAGGGTGGAGCACTGTCAGCCAGATTTAGCCTCTGCAGGAGTGCAGCCAGGGAGACGCACAGGGTTTCTATGGACTGGCAAGCACAGAACCATTTTTTTCCATGTTGCAACCCCAAATTTCTAGCTTGTGGCACTGCAGTAATTTTCAAAGTACGGTTTAGCTTATTTTAAGTGCAATTGACACATGGCTAAACTCAAGCAAGGCAGAGGACAAGTGGCATATGGTCAGTGACAGAGCCAGGAATGGAATGGAGAACTTCCCCGTCCCAGGACATGGTTTTAACAGACTTTGTCCCAGGATTGTGAGATTTGACTACTTAAAATTCATAAGGCTTCAGCAGTGCTCAAAAAAAAAAAAAAAAAAAAGCTATTACTATACACAGTAGTTAGTAGTTCCTGGCAGAGACTGGCTTCCATAGGCAAAACTATTTCAGTTTCTTAAGTATGCTATTTGGGGCTTGATCTGCTCACTTTCTTACCAATTTTATTCCTTTTGAACTCTCTTGGCTGTGCTATGTGTACTGCTCATTTATGTCTAGGGGGGAAGAATGAGGCTCCAAAAGAACCCAGCAGAACACCTTTCAAAGAGACGTGACATATCTGTAACCTTGGTAAAAATATCTATAAAGATAATGATAATGGATAATTATAAACCATGTAACTGGCAAAACAACGGTCTGCATTTCAGAGGATGAATTGCCTTACCCTGTCCAGTAACCCACTTTACAGTGCAGTAATGGATCTACATCTGGAAGGTTATGCAATGAAATGGAGTCTTTGGCAAGCTGGAATCACACTGAAAATGAGGCAACATCTTCATGGGGTTTTTCATATATGCATATTTGAAAATCTGGAACTTATCCCTTTTGACATAAAGAGACTGTCCCTGCTTGGAATGCTTAAATTCTAGGACAAATTATGAAATAATGAAGTATTTCAATATTATGATGCAGCAGTACAACAGTGCAGTTACCCTTCCTTTTACTGCTTCAAGTATAGAATTTCTGAAAAGCTTTTTGCACTCCAGGGAAACTACTGAATATAAATTATAAAAGAGGCAATAGAATATCATGCATGTAGGCAAAAAAAAAAAAAAAAAAAGAGGTTTCAGACACTTCTCTAGATAAAGAACTTACTGAAGCAGCTAAAAATATGGGGAAATGAAGCAAACACAGGACCTGATCCAAAGACCACTGAACTCAGCAGAAGCACTGCAAGGGGGTTCATTAGGCATCAGAGTCATGTATGTCATGAATTACAATTCACAAAATGCAAATAAAGAATGTTATTGTATATATAGTAAGGATAAAGTCTAATTGCAGTGTCTAGGCATTCCACTTGGATAAAAAGAGCAGATTTTTCTCCAGCAGGTAGACTTTCTCAGCAAGGATTTATTGCCAATATTTATGTGAGAGTTTGTAGTCCCAAAAGCACAGAAATGCTGGGAAACAAAAAGGAAAGTAAATGTATGCGAAGAGGAGACCCAAATGTTTCCAAGTAATTTCTATAAATAAAAATCCGATGCAAACACATTATAATTTCACTTTTCAGTGCTGATTTGCTTCCTCAGGATTTCAGAGTGTGCATCTGAGAATTTAGACTGTGCATCATAAAGTTTTCCTCAGCAAATGCTAAAACTATTCACAAGGCATTGTAGCATTGCAGCAACTATCAAATGTCAAATGATAACAGACCCACTTGATGGCCATTAGTATTAATCGGTAAGAAAACAGTGAACATCATTGTGCTTTGCTGTGTTACTGCAGGTAGGGGTATCAAGCAAGTGATGCCATACCTCTTCTCCTGCTGTTAGTAGGCAAATAAGTATGTACAGCTGGAGCATATTTCTAGGATGGTTCTTCCCGTAGACACTGGAAGCTCCGAAACAAATATTTGCAGCAGATTTTTTGAGAACAGGACAGCAGAAGGGTTGCTTGAAGATGGTACAAGTCCTAATGCATGTATCAAAACCAACCTGTTGTCTGTTCCAGCACTAACCCGTTTTAAGTATTGCTCTCGTCAGTAAAGCAAGATAACAAAAGCTTCTCTTTGTGGAGTAATATCAGGAAGGAAATTATGCATGCAGATTCACCAGCAAAAATAACAGTCTCGGGCTGTAAATGTACACACTGATACTGCTGTTTTGTTGCTATTTTCAGCAGTCCCTGTACCCTCAGGGGTGAGAGTAAGGACTTAATTGCTATCGCTGCTGTTCATGCATCAGCCTTAAAGGTTCGATTTGGACTTGTGCTCTTTGGCCCATCTGGAGGTGATTTCTGCAAATGGCAGTCTTTTCTCTGAATCAGTCCAATTCATCATCCAGAGTCACACCATGTGACACTGTGGTGCTGTGGGCATCTTCTCTCACATCAGATATAAACCTACTTTCCTTTACTAGAGATCTCGGTTCCTTATTATTTGCACTTTTATTTATCTCCAAATCATGCCTAGGCCAAGTAATTGCATTCCACATATCTAGATGTTCCCCACAGTTTTGTCTGGCTAAGATACTTACTTCAGGCTCTGAACTCTTGTGTAGTCCTGCAGCTTAAAGTTTTTGTATTTTGTTCTAGAGATCACTTATATCATGATGTGTTAAGTGAAGTATATCTATTCGTTAACCACTTCTCAGGAGTACTATTAGGCTTAATTAATGTCTGTAGAAGACTATTGAGATTCTCAAGAGAAGCAGCTATAGGAGTGCAAAGGATTATAATTAATTTAAAACTACCTAATTTTTGAGTAAATGGCTAACAACACTTAAGCTGAGATTCTCCAAGTAAAGCTAATTTATTTGATTCTTTAACAAAAACATTCTGAAGTATGGGTTTCCATTTACTACTACCACTGTGTGATGCATTTTGATTTTTATTGTCCTTCCATATGCTTTGATACATCCAGGCACATAACATAGCTTGATTTAGTTCAGGAAACACTGTCCAACATATGCAAGCCAGGTTAAAATAAAACAAACCACCAAAATAAGTAAATTAATAAACTCAAAGGCAATCCACATCACCATTTCCCTTTAATATATTAAGTATTTGAACCATAAAGCCTGTAATTAATATTATGGAATAATTTCCGTATTTATTTATAAGGCATCTCATTTACATAAATAGTCATTATCTGGAAATAAAACCAGATCATTAAAATTCAGAAAACTGACAGGCCATGTTGAGATCAGTCAAGATGTACCAAAGAGATTTGCTAGACTCCCTGTTTGAAACTGTTCTCAGAGAAAAATCTCTGCTCCCGAACAAGCTTAAACAGGACACCGCTTTAGAAATACAAGCAGTGCTTCATCCACATGACATCACTGAACAGAACAGTTATTTTGTACGGTGAGAAAACATTGGGTCACTCTTCTCACTAACTGTCATGGAGGGTTTCCAAGAAAATGCATCTGACACATCTGCACTGAAAATCTGACCCAGATTATAGCTGATGTTCTCATAACACAGCCTTTCTGCTTTTCTGAAACTCTACAGCATTTCAAAATACTTCTTTCTTTCAAAATACTTTCAATGCTTACGGTACTTTCAATACTTCCGAAATGTTGCATCTAGTCAGAAAACACATTATGCAGAAAAGAAAAAGAAAAAAATGGCACTTCCATGTTTCTGTTTGCAAGCTAGATTCATGACTCTCAACTATTAGCTAGAGAGTCACAGGTATTTAAAAATAGGTCCTGTTTGACTAAAAGAATGCATCTCAGGCCCTGCTGTCAGTGCTTTTGCCATTCAAGATCCAGAGCATTAATTATTAGAATTTTTTCTAGGTAGAAATAAACCCACCAGTTTTTAAAAAGCTACAGCTATAGAACATTCAAAACCATATTGCAATTACCCTGTTAAGTCACACCCGCGTCTCTCCTTTTTCAGCATAAGATAATTCTTTGAAGTGTAAGCCCACCAGAGTAAGGCAATACACCACAGTCTACCCTGTTTGGATGACTTTCTTACTAATTCCTAGAGAATGGAGGTTGGCTCAAGTACTGAGTCATGAGGATTTCATCTCAGTACAGATATTTTTAGTATCTGTTATTTTATCTTGGGTACTTTTAAAATCTGTATCACTGCCCAACTCCTCTCCTAATTATCTGAAATTCTTTTCTTCTGCAACTGCTTTGGAATGTTCCCTTATATTATTACAAATACTGGCCGCCTTATATTGGGTCCTAATTATGCTCATCTATTGACTGGGTTAGGTAAGAGTGTACTTGTTCAAAATGTGAGCAACTGCTGAGAAGCAGAGGCAAAACAAAGCAACAACATTAAATCTCACTGGTGAGTCACCCTGAATATAGGTCAGATCAAGCTTCTGCCTTTCTCTGAGCTCTCTGAGGATTTGGTCCAGCTTACCTGAAGGAGCCCCTAACCTCAACAGACCCCTCGTGCAGTCAGAACTCAAACTTAGGTTTGTACTCCTTTGCCATAACACACTGCCACTTCAACACAGAAATTCGGAGGAGATGAGCACTTTCTTAGCAACTGCTCCACAACCTGGAGCTGACAAAGGAGATGAGAGTGAACACACACCAAGGCACCTTGAGAGTAAAATACAAAACCTATTTGTTTAACCCAAGCTGCCCCAAATAATAGTATGGATCCACTCAATCTCATCCACTTAAGTCTCAAAATCAATGTGCTAATGGCAGAAGAGGGAGAGTGACAGATCTGATCTGATTCATACCTGGGGGAGGCCCTCTGCTGCAATGGTAAGGAGCTCTATATAATGAGGTGGGCAGGAAGAACTGTGGATTAATTAAACTGCTTGATCACCTCCTTGAAAAAAGCATGACCAAATGTTGATGCAATGGAAGTAATTCATGTAACCAAGTTTGAATTTGACTCATAACGACAGTACAAAACTATCTTAATATACGGCAATATTTTTTTGTAAAAATCACAGTCTGACTCTTAATACAAAAAAGAATACCTCCAGTTTAAATAATGAGATTGGAGGAAATGTCCTTGGCAAATCAATTTGTTCCATGCTGCTGGTGGTTCCTGTTAGTGACAAGGATTTTTTTCAAGAAGGAAACAATGGAAAACAGATGCAAAAGCATTTACCAGAAGGCCAGGCAATGGCAGCTTTTCCAAAATGTCAAGTGTGCAGAGTAGAGTCAATTTAAAAGAGAATTAATTATTTAAACTGAATTAATTTGACTACAATGAAGCCCTGTTAAGCCATCTCATCTCTCCTGCTTCTTACTGTGCTACCCCTTACAGTCTAAGTCTAAATACTGACCTCTATTTTCAATACTTCAGCCGAAAAATCCCTTACCCAATCATAGTATCAATAAGTTGCTTTTTAAATATATTTACTGCATCGCTTTCAGGAACTCACCTAAAGAATTGTGCTCACCTCCTCCACATTCCCAACTCATACAAATTTAATCCCTGGGTCCCCTTTTCTCCCCTTTTCCTCTTCCACCTTCACACTTCTTGTGGTTTTTTCCCAGGTGCTTCAGGCAATTTCCATCACTGCATTAATCAGATCCATCTTTTGCCTGCAAGTCTGTCCTTTGCATAAAGTCTCTCATATCTTCAACAACTTTTCTCTTTTGCTTCATGTGTTGCCTTGTTGTTGCTTGCCTTTGGGGAAAGGAAGATGACTGAATTTTAGGTCTACGGCTTTCATATGGAAGCTCACTTTCTCAAAAGAATATCCATACCCACTTCCTCTGGAACCAGTCATCCCAAAGTGCTTCATTTCCTTCGAGGATGTCGGTCTTAGTGTTGTAATACAACAAATTGTTGCCCGTGAAAGGACTACTCAAGGAACCACTGTGCCCAGTATTTGCATTTTCCAGGTCAGCACAGGTTTGCAGGACTATCAACATTTTTAAAGTGGCAATAATGGTTACCTAGTGCTCTTTTGCCTTGATAGCATTATATGCAATGTGGCAAACACCAGCAGAGCCCCTGTTGCTCTGAAACCTTTTGTTTCCCACAGGAATATCTATAACCATGTCTACCAGTGATAGGCCAAAGCTGTCACTTCTCGTTTCCAGTTTCAACATGGGCAGAGGAACATTCCAAAACCATCCTTTTCTGTTACTGTTAAAAAATTAAAGCAAAAACATCTGTGCTAGGATTTATGTGAATTCCTTTATTTCTTCTATTTCATGGAGGAAAAAGAACTCCTGTCTATTAAGCAATAAACTTAATTGCCCTGGGTCTTGCCTGTACTGGGAATGTATATCAATTCAAATGCATCAGTGTAAAAATCAGTCTCATTAAACTAGCTCAAAGCCCTAAAATAGATTGAATGCTGTTTTAACACTTGCATATAGTCATTCATATTAAAGTTATAATTTACAGGAGCTCATAATGAATATAAAGAGGAATTAAAACAGCTGAGGTGCAACTAAAAAATGTTTAGTGTAACTGATTTTTAAATTGACAGTTAAGAACTCTCTTCTGTAGCATATTCAAGGCCTTGGAGGAATACAGTTGGTTGGGATATACCACTCCTTATTTCACGGTATACTAGAAACAACATATAAAATATGAACACACTGAGGCCAAACTACATCTTCACTCTGCCCATTATACAAAGGGATGTGAACTGAAGTCAGTGATGAATTCCACCACAGAAATGTAATGCAGCAGATGCTAATTCACTTTTTATTTTTCTAACCCAAAGCCTGCAACTAACATCAAGCACGGCCTGTAACTGTTGTTCAGTTGCTGTAACATAAATGCATTGCATGGACTCCACTCTGACAAAAGCCCCAGTTGAAAGGGCAGGTCAAACTGGAAAGGATCCTATAGAAGGTCCAATGAGCAACAATTCATTAATGCTATTTAAATTAATCTTTATAGAGTTGCAGTAATGTAGTACTTCTTAAATTACTTTGTACGCTGTCATTTTCTTGTCACGCAAGGGGAATGACTAATGTACATATGGAAAAATTAGAGGGAGTTCTTAGAAACCATAATATTTTGCTTGATTGTTCATAACCAAATACGTAAAGAACTATTCACCGTATCGCTATTGTGCAATTTGTATTAGATCTCCATAGTTACACTTGGCATAACAAGTACAAAAACGAAGTGTCTTTGCAGGGCTGATATAAGCAGACAGGAAGCAAGTGAACATCTGCTACAGCTTTAGATGGTTTTGCCTTCAGCGACCGCTGAAAAACTTCAGGCTCTGCATTCCACATACTGCTTGCTTGGCCTTTGACACTAGCAGCTGTTGAACAGGAGATGTAAAATGTTATACCTACAGAAAAGGAGGTGAACTATTTTCTAAAGGAGTATTGGGATATTTAACGGGATTTTTTTCTTTCCGTTTTCTGATCACTAGAAATGTTGGATAGCAGACACTGCAGATGAAGTTATCTCCTGAAGGTCAACCACTTCCTATTCTACAATTATTTTTTTCTAATGTTCTGTTTTCCTTTCCAAAACTGCTTTGTTTTGTTTTGTTTTGTTTTAAACACCAAAAACAATTGCACCATATACTGAATAGTAATTATAATCATCATAATCACTGTAAGGAAACCATCTGCTTCCCTGAATCAGGGCTGGGGCTTCCAGTCCAGGCAATCTGTCTTCTTGTAGCATAACAGCATTTCTATAGCATGGACAGCCAAGGAACAGAGTTATACAAAGTAGATATCAAACAGTTTGGAGTGAACTATTTCTTTGTTTAAAGAAAGAGCTGTTGAACATTTAAAAAATGAGCTCAGCCATACAGTGCAGATTCTTTGCTTGTGCATGTGGAAAAAATCTCTGCTCCAGATAGTTCAGCAGTTCTCCACCTACACAGTATTTTTATTTGCATGGAAAACTACTATCAGAGAACAACAGACAGCAGCATATTTCTTAGAGAATTGAGGCCTATGTACTGTAAATGCACCTTTATGTACTTCCTCTGAGGCTGTAAGTTTGCCTAGGAAATTACAACAGTTGTGATAAAATCGGATTTACCCATATATGGTAGATCCTTTGCGTCTGACACAATGAAATTAAAATGGGTTTCAGAGTAACAATGAGAAAGATGAAGACACTACTCCAGAGTTATGTAAGTGTAACTGAGAAGAGAATTTTGCCCCAAAATTCTATGTTCAGTGCTTTGGAGTCGTATGCAGTTTTTTATATGTTCTATTCTTAAACTGCAGATGGATGCTGTTTTGCCAGAATATAAATGAAATACAACGATGACTTCAAATATTTGCAGGAGCCATGCTGACACTTAAAATAAAGAAACATCAAGTAACTTTCCTAGTGAGATCATAAAAGCAGAGACATGGTGATCAAAGTGAGAAAATGCAAGACTCTTATTCCATCCCTAATACAAGATGCTTTCTCTTTCTAGGACCAGGAGTTTACCTGGCACAGAGATGTTCCAATAGTCTACAAATACAGTGGATGTGGTGGATACTTTGCCAGTATTTTGTTAGTTAAATATAGAAATATCCACAAAGATAGTAGATTTTAACCCTCAAGACCGGCAAATGACTAACTCAGGTTATTATTGTTTAATAATAGTAGTAGTAATAATAATAATAGTGATGGCAGTAACATTCATTTTGGTAGAGCCCTACCGTAATCCTGAATACTCTCCACAAACACAGAACAGCAGATTGCATTTGCTTTGAAGACTGTACTCTCAAACAGGTAAGAAAAACCAAGGTGAAATATACTGAATGAATTTGCACTAGTGGCAAATATCTTCATAATTCTGTGATTTTGGAGGGGCTTGTATTAAGCCAAAAGATGTAGCTGGGCATGAAAATAGGCTATATAAAGCAGGAATGGCTGCATTATTTGCACAATCATAATGCTATTATCTTCTTGATTTCACAGGGAACTGAATTTTTTAAACTGTATTCATATTAGAATAATTAAATATCTGTCTTGAAGCATGTGCACATTGCATCTAACCAGCTTGGAAACAGGCCAAAACTTGAAGCAATCTTTAGGAGAATTGCAGAATCAATACATCAATTCCCATTAATTTGGTGTCAGAGGAAACAAACGTGTACCTGTCTGAAGCATGTGTGTTCCCTGCAGAGATGTACTAAAATAGGCATCTTCTGTCTGCCTGCCTTCCCTGTGCCCTCCAAACATCAGAAACCAGGGTCAGAATGGGGGAAACCTGGTCTAGCTCCAAAATCTAATGAAGCCAGTTTTAGTAACCCAGTATCCTGGCCAAGTCATACACAAACTGTTGGCCAAATCCAAGCCATCCCAAACTCTACCCCATCCACTGCACCAAGTTCCTTGTTGCTCCCCTGGTGCTCCAGTCCCTCCAAAATACATCTCCACTCCAGGGCTGAGAACATTTAGACAAGCTGAGATGGACCTCCTTTCAGTCTGTCTAAGCCATAAGCTGTAATTCTGCACAGTAGTGAGACAATATCAATGACTAATCGGATTCGAGAGTGCACTTTAAACCAGCCAGAATTCTTGATCAATCCAAGCTCCATAACATGTGGTGTGCTCCAAACATCTTGCGCATCTTGCTCACTGCACAGCTGGCTAGTGAGAAAAATCTTGTCCCGGAAGGTTTGCTCAAGCACACAAAATGCATTTTTAGCATCCCAAAGGTGTGTGTACTCACAGAGCTGAGAGCACAACCTGTCTGACAGCAGCTTTCCAGAGAAAGAAGCAGGCAAGAGGCAATGGGTGATGAGATTAGCCCTCACGGAAGGAGACTGCTGCTAGGAATATCAACACATCTTTTCAGTCTCTCTCATTGTGACTGTTTGTGCTTTTATCATATTTTCACTTTGCTTCTTCAGCTACAGGACCAGATGGCTCCCATGCATAATGCACTGAATCATGGCAAAGCTTGAGGTATTTGTTATGTATAACAGCAAACACATGCGCTGGACCAGGTTAAACTCTTTCACAGTTAGCATATGGTGCATACTGCATATGGATGGTACTACAGCAGGTATCTATATATACATACAGTCGGAAGATTGGAGTATCTTTTCTTCTTGCAGGTTGTCAGGAAAATGACTGTCATACCTTCAACACAAATAGCAAGAAATAGCGGCAGTGCAGTAACACATGGCACAGGACAGATGCTAGGCACTTCCCGTGATGTGCAATGCCTGATGGCAAGGAATCCTGGTGGGCCAAGGACAGGAGGCTCTTGCTCCCCCTCTGATTTCCCCTTGCACCTTGTGATTAAACTGGTGCTGACACCTTGCCCAGTGCCTGTTTGCACAGCCGATAGCCATGGGCAGTACTTCTGGCCATGAAGCACCTACAGAAAAAGGAGATAACTTCATTGTTTGAGAGCATCTTTGCCTCTGGCATTTTTTAAACAGAAAACAAACCGGATTTTCTCCTCACTTGCCTCATGTAGATCTGGGGTAAATTCAAGACGTGGCACCCCTGTGAAACTAGAGTGAATGGGAGGGGTGTTTGCAAATGCAACAGTCGCTGCTTGGTGGAGGGTAAGGCTATAGGGTTTATACAGAATGTGATTTCTGCTTCAGTGACAAGACCATAAATATCATCCTGTATCAGTCCCTCACGGATATATTGCAAATACCTATTTCTGAGCACTTAAAGACACAGGAATAATGAAAGATGCTTTTTAGATACCTAGCAGATGACTGTTTCAGAGAATTCTAGACTGCCATGCTGGGACTCAGTGCAAGTAACAGATCCCAAGGCGGTTGGGGGATGTCCTAAATAGCACAACTTGGTATGGTATGTGTGCTCTGAGTTGCACAACGAAGGAGCAGCCAAGCAGCTGGCTGCTTTCCAATGGCCACACTCCACCCCAAGTATTTTTTGGGATGAGAAAATTATCCTTTGGCTATTTTTTAGCCTGCTTTTCTTAGTATGTATTTGACATGGCCTCTGTGTTCAGAGTGACAGGACACCTCATGAGCGGGTGCTGTGCTGGCTTTTGCAGACAGGCACGAGCACTGGCAAGCAGCAGGATGCCTGTCAGTGACTGGAACAGTGACCAGGAATGTCAAAATTGCAGCCCATTTGGAGCGGCTCTGATGAAGGTTAATGGATGTTGCCACCACCTTTGAGGTCAGCACTGGGCTCACTTTAGCAGTCCTATAAATAGATGCCCAAGGTTGACCGAGAAGAGGATTTGGCTCTGGTGGATCTTGTTTAGCATTCCCAAGAGAGGAAGGCAGATTCTTTTCCTTTTTCTCTTCCAGCCTCTAACCTTGAGTTGGTCTCTGTGGGAAACATTAGTGGCATTTGCTGAAAGAGCTGCCGCTGTGAGCCAGATGTCTTGCTGGGTCACACAAACCATACATACATGTTTCTTCAACCTGCAAACCCAGACCTAATCCCACTAAAGACTCAAATTAATTCCTCACTGGCAAAACTAGGGAAAAAACCCAAACGAACATTGAGCCTAATTGCTTGAAAACAGTAGGACACCTAGTGGATTTACAGGGAATATCTCTGGGATTATGAGCAACATTTAGTCATTTTCTTGGCAAAACCAACTATGAATATATTTATAGAGAAATCATGGAAGTATCAGGGTTTCTATTTAATAAATTAATCTTGTTATAGCTGTTACAGCCTCCAGTTTGTCTTAAGAAGTTATTGCACCCTACAAAAACCCAATGAGTATTGTCTGAATGACTTGAAAAAAAATATTATGGGGAACTGGGTGGTTCCCAAGGTCTGGGAATAGGAGGAAGGGTATTCTGCCAGATCAAAGCCATCCCAGTTGTTCCATCTGACAGCTCTCTAATGATCTTAATGAGCAAAGTTTTATAGTCTCAGCCTGGCTCCCTGGATAATTGTACAGCTTCACAACAAGCATTGCCATGCTAAGCACAGCCAGCCAGCTCCGTTGGTTGTTTCAGCAGTGAATGAATTGCCCACAGAAATCAAACTGCCTTCTTCATTTCCCGGGGCTGATCTTTTGAATCCGAATTAGAAGATGATGGGACGTGTGATAATGCTTGCACTGCTGTCGTTGACATTGTATTTGTCTGGTAGCGACACCAACATCAAGCAGATTTTGACTAGATAGGAAATAAAACTCTGTGGCAGGGTGTAGTAAGAGGGAGAAGATTTTGAGCCATGCCTCGGAAATTATATCTTGGCCAGCAATTATCCTGGAGCTGCCAGTATTATCTTGCTAATATGTCTCTGGAGGCAGCAGACACAGACAAGGAGATGTGTGTTGAGTCCAAAATGGATGCAGAAAACTGATGACTTCATTTTGACAGTCATCACAAGAAACACCATGTCATCGAGTCTGTTGTATTTGATTTCTGTTCCCGAAGCATACTGAAAACTTTCCTTCCTTTCTGCTTACCATAATACTGTCCTAGTGAAAAAAATGTCTCCAGAATACGGTTAATTCTAGAGCTGCTCCCTTCCCACTCTTTCTTCAGTGCTGCAGAGAGCCCTAGAGAACAGCAGAACCGGGATGAGGTTTGATTTTGGATAGGTCCCTGTTCCGATCCAGGTCCTTTTTTATTCCAACTCCAGGGTTAGGAAAGAAAAGGCTTATATAGAAAATAATTTTGATTGGGTCCATTTCTTCTTATATATATTCTTTTTTCCTAGAGCTGTAGAACTAGAAAAAGAATATAGCAGATGCTGGAATTCAAGTGAGGCATCTACAGAAAAATTCCTATCGACTCCATGCATTTTCATTACTCCTACCTCTGGCATAGAATTACCTGAAAAATAGAACTCCTTGTAGATCATAGACCCTTTATTTTGGTTCAGGGTTCTAAAAAGAGAGGTTTTTTTTTTATTTCGGTGGATGGATTTTATGGTTGAAGTGTTTTTTATTTTTCTGACTGACATGTCAAACTGGGGGTAGTAAGTGCTAAGAGTATGCTTTTCTCTAATTTAGCAGCTGGATTGGAAAGCTTGAATTATCTCTGCATAATTGCAATGATTCATGGATTGTTAGAAAATTGCAAAGTATTGATTGGATTTCCCCCTTAGGAAATATTTCTCTTCTGACAAAACAGAGTAGGTTCTGGGGCTTTGCTTTTGTCCTTCCTGCCTTCTGCCCCAGGGAAGCCACTGGCTCCTTTCATCTGGGAAATGGGAATTTGGGTCAACCACCATTCAAGGACGATTTTGAATTACTGCGATTTCCAATTCCAAATCTTTCCCTGAGCTTTGCAAAGTGATGGGCCTTGCAAACTGTGAACAGGGATTTCAGAGCCAGAAAAGCTGGGACCAGCAGCAAATACTGGCCATCCCTGTTTCACATTCTTCTATTTCCATGTCAAATACCATGGGTGTGTTCTGCAGAGAGACCCTGACCTTGTTGTGGGAATGCTACAACCATCAAAGATGGTGGCAAATTTTCCCCTTTATTAGGCCAGGATTTCTCTCAGGGTTTCAGGAGTCGGTGGCAGGAGGGAAGTGGGAGAATAAAGTGAGAATCAGGTGTGGGGAGAGCCTGATGCACAGTGCTTGGGGCCGAGCAGCTCAGAGCTGATGACCTGACACACATCTGCACGTTAATGGTGCTGCCGAGGCAAAAGCTGGGGCCTTTTTGGCAGCTGCTGTATGAATTTCCAGAACAGAACCATAAATACGCAGTTATGAGTGTGACCTCTGCTTCTTTTCTTCGCTAAATTGAACATCCAAGGGCCAGCTGAGTATCATTCCTTGTCTCTGCTCCAGTTGCTTGGAACGTGCTGCCTCCGCAAATGGTTGTGCCTAAGTACAAACTGAAAAATTATGAGAGTGCGCTAATTCAAGGTTTGCAATGAATTTAGTGTTCCTGCAAGGATGACACTAATGGCAATTAATGCAGCAGAAATGCCAGTGCTGAATGACTGTTCTCACATTAGAAGCTGTCAGTCGAAAAGCGCACAGTCCTCTGTTATTTCAGGCCTGACCTCTGCTTTTTGGCCATGTTTCACACGCATGGGAAGTGTCCCAGGCCATCCTGTAACTACAGCAGCACGCTCTGGGAGGGGACACAAAGAAAGAGCAGAGCAGCAAAAAACAGTCTGCGCTGACAGTTATGTTTCCTGACGGTTTGTATATTCTCATCTGGGGCTTGCTTGAACAGGAACAAAATTAAGCCAGGTCTGAACAGAATATAAGACTTTAATTTCTGCAGCTCCCTGCTAGTCCAATGCTATCCTCATGCCCTGCTGTCTGTTGATTCTTGTTTAGATGCAAAGTTCTTTCTGCTGTTTCAGATTTTTTCACCATGAAGAACCTGATTATACATGATCAAATGCATTTAAACAGGCTTAGCTAGAAATAACGTCTGCTGCTGCTCATATACATGGCAATATGCAGAAATTTTCATGTTACAATGCATGATTGGTAAAAATGTCTCTGCTTTGTAATGTCTTAAGTTCAACAAGTGATAGTGGTACAGCAATGTAGGGACCGTGATTTTTAGCTGAACCAGAAAAGACAATGTCCTCACTTTGCACCCTAAAGTCTTGCGCAGAATAAGCCAGTTCCAGATGAAGAACATCTGCAATTTGGTGTAAGAGGAAGTAGTGCTTATGCATATGAAAAATGTAAATAAAGGGTGTTTCCAGGCTCACAAACAAAATGCAAAACACAAAAAGGAGAACAGCTCTTACAGAAGAATAACTAAAAATACTTCATTTGTGTTATTTTTATATTTTTAGAACTAATACCAATTCTGGAGGATGAAACCAGGCCTGAGAAACGTCAAGTGAAAATTAATAGCTTTTTAACAACAAAGTTCAATGGAGAACTGCAAATAGGATGCGAGATGGAAACCTTAACTACAGAGTTATAAATATACCCCAGCCTCTACACATACAGGTATCTGTTACCAATTTTAATGCGCTACTCAATGCAGTAGGATTGAGAAGGGTGAAAGGAGCAGGATGAGCATTTTCAGATGCAAGATTTTGGGTGTTCTGGGTTCATCTGGAGGTGAAAAGGATGAATCCAAAGACGACGCAGACTCCTACAGACCTTGCCGCTACACTACCAGAGTGCCTTCTGCTCCTGCGAGGTTCT
The DNA here is from genome assembly GCF_026419915.1 of Harpia harpyja. Classification (NCBI taxonomy): domain Eukaryota; kingdom Metazoa; phylum Chordata; class Aves; order Accipitriformes; family Accipitridae; genus Harpia; species Harpia harpyja. Next base: position 18,292,620 of record NC_068953.1, on the reverse strand, counting down.
GGCCTTACAATACCCTTCCGGAACTGGCGCATGAAATGATTCCCACAGAACATGTGGAAAACAGGGTCCTGGGGATGTGAAGCCCCAAATGCTCGGTGGGTTTTGTGCACCTGCAAGAAGCTGGAGGTGTACAATCTGCCAGGGCATGCCGGAGGCTGGTGGCAGGACGTGGAGTGAGCCCAGACGCTGATGCTCCGACCTCATGCATGTGTCTGTGGAGAGCCCAGCACCGTACTCCTCTGGTGTGACACGCTGTGGCCACACGTCGCGTGTCTTTGTTATTAGCACTTTGTTTTCCCTGCCCAGAAACTCCAAGGCAGCGTGAACTATTTATTTTTAAACGCAGAGGATCACGTTATGGTTTGTTATCGTCCCAGCAGACACTAACCGATGCACAGCATTGCTGCTGATGCCCAGGGTTTACTTTCCATGCGCAGCAACTGACTGCAGAAATGGCGAACATACCGCTGCTGCTAATGGCAAGCTGGTGGAAAAAGAGCAGTTTTAAGGGCTTTGGTTTAATCATCTGGACACAAGCGCTATTTTTATCCTCTTCTATTTAGGTCTTGAGCCTGCGCCAAGGGAAGCTGATGACAAAGCTGGGGTCTCCCACAGCACAGGGGCAGATGAAGGGGCTTGCCTTTCGGGAGGGGAGAAGCGGGCTAGGCAGTGGCATGGCGGTGGGGAAGGGGCCCCCGCTCGCAGGCCCTTTGCACCTCATGAGGCGAAGGAGCTCGTTGGCACCTCCAACGCCTCCACCACGAGCTCTGCCGGCTTCACACGCTCCTCTCAGCCCAGCTCTGTGAGACCTGGGGCGCTTCCCGCCGACCCACCCCAAGCTCCATCGCGGCTGCGGGCAGCTCTGGGGTGGAAGCCATCGCCTGCCCGTGTACGCAGGAGAAGGACACCCACACCCGTGGCTGGGGATAGGGCCGGTGGCCGCCAGCCAAGAGCAGGAGCGAGGTGTGGCTGTTACACCTCCGTGTGTGAAGGAGCCCGCGGAGCGCGGAGTGTGTCTGGCCACAATTTGGGCAGAGAAGGTCAAAAAAAAAGAAAAGAGGTGAGAAAAAACTGCAGGTTCCACCGAGATTTGAACTCGGATCGCTGGATTCAGAGTCCAGAGTGCTAACCATTACACCATGGAACCGCTCTACCACGTTCTCTCCCGGCCGGCACTAGTCCCTTCCCCGGCGCCCCCCGTGCTGCCGCCACACCCCATCCCCGCGGCTGTGGCTGTGACCGTGACCGTGGGTGGACGACGAGGGCGTGTCCGCGCAGGGTCTGCAGACCGCCCATCCCGCTCCGCCCCGCCCGCGGCGCCGTCCCTTTAAGGCCGGGGTGGGCAGGGTGGTTGCTCTGTCCCGGAAACAGTTTGGCGCAATCGCTGCGCTGCCCCGGAAGCGCCTGGCCGTGGGCGGGCAGAGCGCGGAGGGCGGAAGCGCTGCGGTGGCTGCAGGGAGGGGTCCGGCTCCCGCTCCCAGTCCTCGGTCTCGGCGCACCCCACCATGGGCACCCGCGACGACGAGTACGACTATCTCTTCAAAGGTAACGGCCGCGCCGCCTAGTCCCCATGGCAGCCCGAGGGGTCACCTTCCGGAGGGTGTCCCGGCCTTGGCGGGGGCGCGGGGAGAGCGGCCTGCTCACGGCGCGACCCCCGCGGCGGGGCGGGGAGCCGCTCGCCGCCCCGGGGAGGGTGCCCGGGCCCACAGGCGGGTGCCGGTTGTCGCTCCCCTAAGGCGGCCGAGGGGTCGGGCGGAGGACCCCCCGGCCAGCCTCGCGTGGGCCTCGCCCGGTACGAGGCGGGGGGCGGGGGGGGAGCTGCGCTTGCGCGGGTATCGCCAAGGCCGGCTGGAATCTTTCTGGAGGCTGATCGCCGGGGGTGTGCTGGGCGTCGGTGCCCGCCCCGGAGCGCCCTCCGCCCGGAATGTCAGATTCGGGCAGGTTTCCGTAGGGGTGGTCCGGCGTGTCCGCCTCTCGTCCGGGGGTTCCACTCCGTCAGCGGGCTGAGGCGAGGGCCGGCCTGCTGGGAAGGCGAGCAAAGGTCGTGAGTGAGGATGCCCAGGGTCGGTAAGGACTGCTTCCTTTTCCAGCTGTTAAATAAGACTGTAAAGTAAATGAGTTGGATGCTTCGCGTTGGTAGATGATGCAGCTAATTTAATAACGTGGTGTTACTTGCTGCTTTCTGTATTCTGAGCCCTTCGCTAGGGGTGAACGTAACTGCTGTTTCACGCCCAGCAGTCTCTCCTCGTGTCCTGGTACCTTACCTGGCACCTAGCAGAGAAGGGCAGGAATAGCTGGTCTTCCAGGAGAGCTGCCCCTCTGGTCAGCCCTACAGCAGCAAGTCGGGTTAAAATGTTGCAGGTTTTAGTTAACTACTTAGCTTTCGCTCCCTGCAGAGCAAACTAAGGGTCTGCTGTAAAGGTTCATAAAGCGTGCTGTGAAACGTGTACAGAAGTGCTGATGTTTTGAAGTTGACTATCCAATTTTTAAAATCCTACTGCAAAAGCAAGCAAAGTGTTGTAAAAAGTAGTTGTTTATTGTGATATAGTATTGTAAATTTGAATTTAGGATTTAGAGCATTGCTTGTTATGCTGTAATGGTGAGAGACCCAGTGCTTGTCATCATGAAACTTAGGTAAAGGAAAATGTCAGTGGCTTTTTTCTGTACCCTTAAGCTCCTGTAATAACTTTGAGGAATTATGTTTTTTCTTTTGTTGTCCGTTTTATCCGAGTGCCATGTGGATAGTGGCATTACTTCTAACTATAAATCAGTCATCTGTACTGCTATTAAAATCAAATCAGGAAGTACCCAGAAGGGCCCCTTTTCTCAGCTTGCAGCATTGGCAACGGCCTTGCTGACCACTAGTTTAATCGCATCAAGCAATCTTACTGTAGGTACTTATGTGTACAAGTTATCAAAACCATTGCATTACTTCTACTTGTTCATGCAATTCTGTCAGTGTGCTTGTAATTAATGTTTTGGCTGTGAAGGCCTGGGAATATCAGTGACACAGAGTTTGTTGGGAGAGGTCCTATCTTTTATTAGACCTGCTTCCTTATGTAACTGGGAAATAATAAAGTTGGGATCCAGTTATATAGAAAAGTTCAAAGCTAGTTTAATTGTTTGCCCCTCCTAAAGCTTTTTCTGTGTAGACTAGTTTATAGAGGCTGTTGGGAGTGCAGGGAATGCTATAAAAATGGCGTTGAAGATGAGCAATTCAGGCTTTGCAAAGCTAAAGCAGACTGCAGGAAGTTGATGCAATGTCACATAACTGGGATTAATGTGGCAGCTGAAATAACATAACAAATGCAGACTAATACAAATTGTGGAAACTTTGTAACTTCCCAAAGGTGATGGTGGTTCCAAACAAGCTGTCACTGCTCTGGAATGATCTTGAAATTATTGCAAGTAGGTCTCTGAATTGAATGTCTCCTTACCAGACACTGGCCAAAAAGGCAAGAGGTAGGTAAAAACTCTTGGAAAAGGAAATGAGAACTCGGGGGGAACATTAAGCCAATGTTTGAATCCGAGACATGAGCATCTTGGGGTTTGAGGGGAGATGTAGGCAGGATGGCCATACCCATTTTGATAGGGATATTGTAGAATTAAAAAGATGGGGAAGGGCATCAAAATAATCAGAGACACCTAATGGATTTGTATCCCTTGTACTGAAGGGATGTACAACTTTATCAAAATTAAAACAGCGAGTGATGAGGGCAAATAGGGAAAGTACTGTTTGTCCTAATTTCTCTGGATATCTGTAATGCTTTTTTTATTGAGCAGCAGGCAAAAACAAACTGATGTAAAGTCCCACAGACGTATATGCAAATTTTGGAGTGGTGCATTGCCGTAAATACTATAACTGGGTTTGAAAGACTGCACAAATTTATAGAGGAAGAAAAATGTCTGTTGGGGCGTTTCAGTGTGATGGTTACAATGGCAAGTCTGAAGGTATTGCTTGTTTGGAGATGCAAGGGCTTGCTGGGGCAAAGAGTGGCCTGTTTGTTGTGTTACACATAATGTTTCTCAGACATCGGTTCCTGACAGTCAGACTGCATGTTGGTCTGTAAGGACACTTAATCCAGTAGGACAGTTCTGGGTTTATGAACTTAAAGGGACATGGTAGGTTGGTGGGACTGAGTTCAGAGTTTGACTTGGTTTAAAATAATTGGGTGATACTCTCTAGTCTAGCTGTCTTTTCCTACTCTTGAATTAAACTGCCATGCGTCTGTTTGTGTGAGATCTCTGGTTTTGTCCTCTCAGCCACTGACAGCAGCTTTATGTAAAAATCTGGCTGACTCTGCTGGTGGGTGTAAGCTGAGCCCACCTGTGCTGTTGTACAATAAAATCACAGTACCTGTTACAAAATACCCCTCTCCTGACGCTGTTGCAACACTTCAGCATATGCTAAAGCCTAAGCCTAGCTTGTAAAGAGACAGTTTCTGGTAAAATCATCTTGTCCAGCTACACATGCCTTTGTATTCTTCCATACTTTTTGGGTTTAGCTGAGAGCAGTGCCTCCTGTTCCCAGCACTGCACTTGAGGAAACGCAAGACCTATGAAGTCCAGTTTGTAGAAATCTTGCTCTAATTTTAATGGGAGGCAAATATAATGAAGTAATATCCTTTCATCACCATTACTTAATAAATTAAGCCTGGCTTAAATGTAGGAACTTTTTACTCTTTTTGATTAAAGTAATGTCCTTGCAGTAGATGAGTAGTTATCAAAGTAGCCCTCGCTTGTAGAAGATGTCTTCTGTGTTTTCTATGGACAGAGCTCAGGAGGATTATGTCTGAACTTTGACCATCTGGAACTCTGGATTTGGGGTCAGACTTCTCATTTCTGAACATGGACCTGACTTGCGGTGACATTCAGCTCGTTGTTAGGAAAAACTCTAGTTTCAAGCTATCTGCTTGCTACTTTGCATCACATTCATGTCTCCAACTTTTTTTTGCCTTTGATATTGAAGAAATGCTCTGAATCTGAACAAACTTTTTGGTTTGGGTTTTAGAAAGCATGTTTTTTTCTTGTGTGTTTTGTTTACAGAAATTTATACGGAAAAGTGTTTGCATGACACCTGTTGGTTTTTGTAATGGTAGCAAGCCCTTTGCCTTCACTGCATTAGATGTGGAGGCACTTTTGTGCTATAATAAACCTGCTGGCTTAGCCACTTTACTACAGAGGCGTTTGGAGGCCCAGTTCTGAGTTACGTACAGTATGTACAGGTAACGAACGACCCCTGCCCCAAAGTGCCTTTGAGACACCAGTTCCCTTTGTGACAGGAAATGGGTGAATAAAACAGGGAGGCACAGGTGAGGAGGAAGATTAATATAAGATATGATCACTTTAGGTTTATCACCAGCTACCTACAAGGTATAGAATCAGGTCATCTTATTCACATTTCCTTTAAACTCCAACTGAAGTGGGCAGGAAGAGCTGTTCATCAGCAGGTTCTTCTGGAGATCACGAAGGTATGTCCGGGCTCTTTATTGATATGTCTCTTAATAGCAGAGCTTGATGCAGAGACGAGTGGTTTTAGACATTGTAATTCCCTAGCACTGGTGTACTTTTTTTTAAATTGTGTAATATGTGACTTGTGTAATAACTTTTACCATAGACAATACAAGCTAGTGATGCTGGACTTTCCATTTTCAACCTGATTAGGTTGTCAATAGCATATTTCATGAGATAATTACGGTATTTTCTGAAAATTCAACTAATTTAGAGGTTTAACAGAAATAAAAATTGGGTGAGCCGGAATGTTGGTGAAAAATTAATAATCCTTTCTTGATGGAGTTCTCTAAATTGCTTTTCATACAACTTAGGAAATTAAATTCTTATTTTGGTCTTCTACTGAAATAAAACTGGACTTAAAGAATGAAATTTATACAGTAACATGGACTTACTCTTTTTTTCTCTTTTTTTTTCTTTTTTTTTTTTCTCTCCACCAGATGCTTGTCTTTAAAACCTTTGAGGTGGTAAATGCTGTAGGTAATCAAGTGCATTGATTTAAAGCACATAGTTGCAAGTATTGAACTGGCACATCACTAAACCAGTACAAATGACCTGCCTAGTAGTAGTCACTTGGGGCAGGGCAATTGCTTTCATGACTTTCAGGATGTGCCAATACAAATCTCCCTTGATTGCGAAGCTTTCTAAGGTGCTGCTCCTGTAAGGGAAGTGCTGGTCCAGAGAAAGTTATTGATGGAGGTTTTCAAGAATAGGTCTTGTGGCTTATGTTGCTTAAATGTTTCCTCTAGACCTTCCTCCTTCTAGTGCTGATGTAGTAAAGGAATTTGCTGATGATGCAAGTTGGGTGGTACAGGAGAAAGTTGGAGTGCAGCGCTGGAAGGGCTGCGTGCTGATGAGGACTGCAGTCCTCCAGATGAGGTGGGATTCCAGGTGTAAGGTTTTATGCCTAGGGACTTATAGAAGTTTTGTAAAGTAAAAGTCTGCCAACCTAAAGCTAGAACAGTTAGGTTTGATCACAGGCAGACTGAGCCATCAAGGTGATATGGTCAGGAAAAGGTAATTCCAGTTCCAAGTATGCCTAGTAGAGATGGAAATATTAAAATCCCTGTATCTCAGTTCTTCTCAGTGTGTGGAAAAGAAATTGAAAAACTTGTAGGGAAGATGTTTGGGAAGATGTACAGTCTGTTTATAAGGAAATATTTGAGAAGTTGGCTTAGGCTGGTAGAACAAAGCCGAGAGAAGATGCGTTTGCTTTCTGTAAATAGCCCAGCATAAACACTACTGGGAGCAGAAACTAATAAGCTAATGGACAATGCTGGCACATGAACACCACCATCAGCTGACAGCTAATTTCTTCTGAAAATTAGAAGGCAATTTCTAACCATTAGGAATGAGTTTCTGGAAGAAAAGCCCAGTAAAAATGTGTGTGTAGGAACAATTAGCTTTAACATGGAACTAGATAATGTAATTTCCTTCCCAGAAACTGTTCGCCTGGGATAGTTAGAATGGGACTAGCTGTCCAGGGTCATTCCTACTGTATTTCTATGCCAAGAATATAATACATGGGAACACTGTGTAGCATAAAATATCAAAGTGAAGTGGTTTGATAAGGAAAGCAAAATTAAAATTAATAATACAATCCAAGTGGCTGTTAAAGCTGTTTCAGTTTATAGTTGTATTCAAAGAGTGATACTTGCTCAGACTGGCAGAAGGGCAGAAAGTGTGAGCCGTCTTAGGTGCCTGCTGACATTCCAAGCTGTTCTTGTGTCTGTGTTCAAGAGGAGCTGCAATGGCCCAATTAAGTAGAGGAACTAGCTGACTTCAAGGAGGAAGGTCTAATATTTTCCCCTTTTAATTGGAATGTGTTAATCTGGTGCTGGAAACCATTCAGAACATAAGCAGCATGGGATTCAGACAAGGTAAGGAAAAAAAACCTGGCAGAGGAATTAAAATGATCTGTCTGTTGTTAAATAAGTTAAAGCTGTGCTTTGAAATATGCACTGAACAACAAAAATATATTTGAGGGGAATACTTAACAGGTATATGATCCATCCTGTTGGGAAAAGGAAGTTATGTATGTAGATTGCTTTTCTTGTTTAAAGAAATTTTTGGCTGCTGCCAAAGTTAATGCTGGGTGACAGCAGGACCGAGGTGTGTGAAGGGAGTTGACAACTTTTGCCTCCTAGGAACTTGTTTGTAACACATCCCAGCAAATACAAATATGATGTCATCTAAAACTGTGGCCTAAACCTGCCAAAATAGTGTTGAAGAACTTATTTGCCAATGAAAGAAGAAAGCTATGGCACTTTGCCAGGTGGTGATGATGCAATTAGGTGCCCTGTCCCCTGCACTAAGTTTATTATGGTTTAGTGTCTTCTGTGCCAGCAAAGCTGTTCAGCTGTGTCAGGGCAGCTGACACTGAATGGTGCTGACCTGTCATGTAGGGAAGCAGAATCCTATTTGCATTCAGCATATGTGCTCGCTGCCTACCTGCACTTGTGATCTTCGTAAACAGAAGTGGTTAACAGAGCCACTCTGTGCTTTATGCAACTTCTGTAGCTTGGCTGGCTGTGTGCTGAGTCAGCTGGCAGAGGAGGCTAGAAAGATGTTAATTTTAATGAAGTATTCTCCACAAGGCCATGTTTGAAGCTAGCATTTGCTGCAATTTTCATTTTATGGAGGGTGTTTAAAAGGTGCTGCTCTGCCCTTACACTTGGAGAAAATCCCATTTGTCAGAATTGTTTTGCATTATTTAAATAGAAGATGGTGTTCAGAGGGCTGCTGTGTGGTGCAGCAGCAGATGGGAGTATTTGCGCTGCTAGACCAAGACTCAGTGGGGGGCTTCTCATGTGATTGAAGTGTGTTTGGTGCACTCATTCCTCTGTTGTACCACACAGAATCTTTAATACTGTGTTACAGTATCTTAACTGTTAAATGATGTATGTTGTCTATGAGCAAGTATTTCTGTTTTTTTCAAAACAAGCATAGCCACAACTTTTTTTTTGTCACCTAGGCGTGTACTCTTTTGCTTGGACCGGCCTTGATTCACTGCCAAACTTAAAAGTTATCAGCTTTTCTTCTCAAGGATCTTACTCCTCTTTTTCTTCCATTTCCTTCTGTTACCGGTTCAGTACCTTATCTTCCTTATGGGCATAAGATCATCCCAAGAGGCTCCTGTTGGTGTGACTCAGGGCTGTGAATGTGTTTCACCCAGTGGCCTGCACCTTGGTAGTGAGTTCTAAGTTACACTTAAACTTGCACCTTTCAACTCAGCATTACAGGATATTGCAGCGAATCCTTGTGATGTTTTTCTTCCTGTAGGAACTGGACTTTAAACCTTCTGTCAATCTCTTGTCAAGCATAGCTGAATCCTTCCAATTAGTTTGCTTGGCACTGGTGCTGTGACAAGTCAAGCTGAGCTGGGGAAGGGGGATTGGATGGTGGTTCTAATTCTGAGGCGCAGCGATACCCTGGCAGTGTTTTAGAGCAGTTTCAGGCTCTGGCCTAAAGTGGCCAGGAGTTACAGCAGCAGTGAGGGACTGTGGAAGAGCAGAATGCTGTGGCTCAGCTAACATTTTAAACTGTCCATCAGGGTTAGGTGGTTCTTTTTTCCATTCACAAATTTTTCTGCCCCAGTGGGGAGCCTCTCTTCTGCAAAGGTATGAAGAGTGTAAAACGCAGGCAGAGTCTGCTGCCTGCCCTGCGTTCTGGACTTCTTTGGCAAAACAGATTTAAGTTGTGTGGTGTGGGGTTTTTGTTCTTCTTTTTTTTTTTTTTTTTTTTTAGTTCTAGTGTTGTTACAAGGATGTGAAATCCAAACCGTCCCTGACTTTTGCGGTGACAGCTATGTATATTTCTCCTGGAGGAGGAATGTTCTTCCATGTTGGGCAAAGGAGGCTGACATGTAACAAGTAAAAGTCAAGTCTAAGGTCTGTTCAAAATGCTGGTGAATGTGACAGCTCTGGGTTGGTGGTTTTGCCATTCATTCCTTCATGCTTCATTCTGGAAAAGAAATGTTTGTTGCAGGTGATTGTCAATGTATTATCTACATCTGGAATCTGATTCGCATGTCATTTTTGTCTTGTAGTTGTACTTATTGGGGACTCTGGAGTAGGCAAGAGTAACCTTCTGTCTCGATTCACTCGCAATGAGTTTAACTTGGAAAGCAAAAGCACCATTGGAGTGGAGTTCGCAACAAGAAGCATTCAAGTTGATGGGAAGACAATAAAGGCTCAGATATGGGACACAGCAGGGCAGGAGCGATACCGAGCTATAACATCAGCGTAAGTGATAGCTTGTATGGCTGAAGAGAAGCTTTTGCTGAGGAGGGTAATTTTGGGCCCTTCTGATTCCTCAGAAACTGCAAACGGGGTGTTTGTATTTTATTGTGTAATATCCACAACCTGTGGTGCAAGGAAGCTTAAATATTATTCAGCCCAGAAACTTGATATAGTGTGTCCCTGCACAAACTGATTTACTTCTCATTGCTCTCACGATACGTAACTGGAGGCATTTCAAGCCTAGAATGCAAGAGCTTTGAGAGACTCATTTCAATGCAAGTGATTGATAAAGTAATATCGGTGTTCATGGAGGTTTTATCAGTGGTAACCTAAGACCAGAAACCCTCCTGTAGCAGCAAGGAAAGACTGCTCACTTTGTGTGCTTATTTAATTGGAAAAAAACAGCATAGCAAAAGCTGGATTTAAGTAAAGCTGGAGGTAATCGTGGGGTGGGAGAACACAGCCTGTTTCTTTTTGAATGCGTTTACTGTGCCTCTCTCTGGTCTGAAAGGAGACCAGCTGTGGCCTTTTGTAAAGGGAATAGATCAGGTTGACATTTTTATGATCCAGTGAGTCATTCTAAAGTCTCTCTATCACTATGGGCCATGCCCATACTGCACCCACAGTGATGGGTGGGGGAGGCTTTTCAGGAGTGGATCAGAGGTTGAAGGTGACAGTAGCTCCCCACAGATTCCAGAGTTTCATCTTTTGGGATGCAGGGTTCTCCCCACAAACATGGGGTTTGGCTTACCCCCTAGACTCTGAGCTGTCCTGGCTGCTCTGGTGGTCCTGTGGCATAACCCTAGTCTGGATGCTCTACTTCACTGTTTCAGGTACCATGTAGCCTGCTTCTGGATATATTTTTGTATAGCTGTCTTAGCAATAGCTATTCCCCATTATTGCACAGTAACTTGTCACTTTTAATCGCAATGTTTCTTGCTGGTTCTCTAACGTGTCTCTTCACCCACAGGTACTATCGCGGAGCTGTAGGGGCATTATTGGTGTATGACATTGCTAAGCACCTTACTTATGAGAATGTAGAGCGATGGTTGAAAGAGCTGAGAGACCATGCTGACAGCAATATTGTAATCATGCTTGTGGGAAACAAGAGTGACTTGCGCCACCTGAGAGCAGTCCCTACAGATGAGGCTAGAGCTTTTGCAGGTTGGTGAACTCAAAATAATTTCCTAATGCTAACTGTGTGGGGATCTGCCTACCTGGTCTTAGATGCATGAGTGTGCTGGTAGAAGGAAAAAGAGTGATGCTGGTGATATTCTTCAGTGTCACATACTGGTGTTTGCCTCTTTTTAATTCAGTCAGAAAGGAAGCCTTGTAGAACACGTATGCTGGTGTGGTTTCAAGAATCAGCCAGAGGGACTTGCAGATTTTAAACCAGATTTATTCTCCTGCAGAAGCAACAATGCATAGGCAAAAACTGTGCCTATGGCTTTGGGTTTGCATTACTTGTTGGTGGTAGCTTTGCAGCTGTATATTGCTTTCTTTGTACCAACTGATCTGGAGCCCTACACAGATGCCCATGGCTGAACAGACTTTCATTAAACTGGCTTTCTGACTCTTGTTACATAATTAAGATCTGTGTAAAATAATTCTAGTTTCTGTAAATCTTGCCTTGTTTTAGGCCAAATTTCTTTAATCCAGGAGTGTAGCTGGGTTTCTTACATAAAAGCTTGCTGTAGCTGCATTTGCAGAGTTTATGGCCAGTGAGGATCCCTGCTTGCAGGTGGAGGACTGTCATTCCCCCTGTTAAATAAGCTGCTGTGACATACTAGCAGGTGGGAGGTGAAGAAACTTGATGAGGTTAAAGAAAATCCAGGAAGCTTCCTCACACAATTCTTTAAAGTGCAGCAACTTCTCACTTTCAGTGATGCAGGAGGATGTGCCTCAAAGTAACATAGCACTGGACTTATCCCTGTGCTTGGGGTTGAGTGTAAATTCTAATGCTGGTGTGGGGTGGTGTTGCTTTCAGATCACGTAAGGGGGAAAACCTCCCAACTTTTTATACTTGATACCTGTGTGTCTTATCAGGAATACTACAAATATAATCTGGTACAGCAGTTCTTCCAGATAGAAAACAGATATGTGATGTACCCCTCTAATTATAGTATTTCTGTCCACACAGAAAAGAATGGTTTGTCATTTATTGAGACGTCTGCTTTAGACTCTACAAATGTGGAAGCAGCTTTCCAGACTATTCTGACAGGTGAGTCATCTAGTGCTTTGTGTTTCAAGGGGGAAGGGCAGAAGGCTGTTTAGATATGATGCAAATAGGCATTTCTTTGCCTATAAAGTCTTTAAAACTTTGCTATTTGTAATCATTCTTCACAGCCATAGGATTTGGAGTCCGGTTTCGAAATGTCACAGTTGAAAGGCCAGCTTTGAACTCAGGAATGAATCCTTGTTCACTTTGATCTGCCCCAGGTTTCTAGTCAGCCTAGTTTATGTTTCAGTTTCCCATTTGTATATGGTATAGGGAGTGCCCACAGGAGAGAATTGTCTCATGCAAGCATCAAGTTAAAACAGTTTATCAGAGAAGTCAATCTCGTTTGTTTCCATCTTTAATGGTGACCATAGTTGCCAAGGGAAAAGGGATGAAAGGGTAGAGATTCTTCCTTTGAACAATACTACTACTGGTAGTCTAAGACATGGTGCCTCCTGAGCTGTGGGGTGGTCACTGTCACTGCATTTAATAGTCCTGGCTGGACTTTTGGCCTCAGTAACATATGAAGGCAGTGAGTGCTGTGTTTTTTATGCTCTGTCGATAAAGTACTTCTTTTTTATTTAAACCTGTTTTTAGATAGGCAAAACTTGTTAAGACTCTGAGACTTTCAACTACAGCTACGTGGGGGACCTTAACTTAATCATGGCTTATAACGAATAGGGTAGGAATTCACAAATCGGTGTGGAAATCACTAGCTGTCATGGGACTTCTGTATTTCTGTGTACCCCGTCAGCTGTAGCCAGGGCATAGTGGGACACCAGTGGTGTATGTGGGTTTTGAGCTTTTGTCATTCCCAGCTTTGGCAGATGCCTCTCTAAATCTCTAGTCTGGGTCCTCAAAACATCTGAGAGACTACTCTGTTTTGGTATGTCTCTGTTCTAGGTGTGCCAGGCAGTCTCTCTGTTTTGTCCGAGTGGATCCAACATGTTTCCCAGTTACAAATTTAAATTCCCTCCTTCCCAGTGTAGCATGTGCCAGGCTACGTGATACGCTTGGTATGAGCAGTGGCCCTGTTTCTAAACTATGTGTCTCTGTTAATCAGATCTCATTGCTGTGACGTTGGCACCTAATTAGTTTTGAATTTTTTTTTTTCTTTGCCAGCTAATTTAGACATTCTTTTAAAAACACACGAAAAAGGACTTGTTAACCATACTGGAACACGTGGGTGAGGAGGCAGCTAGGAAGTTATTTACTGTAATAAAAGTATAAATTCTGTATTATTTCTTGAGTTGTTTGAAATGCTTTATGAACACCCTAGCAGTGGAGAGAGTTGTTAGGCTGCTGGAGTATTAGCTGCCTGTGTCCATCTGTTTCCTGCCTTATCCTTAGTTGCAAGAGGCCTCCAATAGGTTCTGGTTCTATTGTGTTTTTTACAGTGTGTTCCTAAGCAGTAGTGTCCATATACTAGTGAAAAAGTAAGTGTGTCCATCTTAGATGAATAAACAGTGCACAGGGATGCTTGTCATCTTGCTGCTTCATACAATGCTGGGACTAGAACTTGAGTTCATTTCCTCTTTAGCTGAACCATGTGGTTCCCTTTTAACTTCAGTGTAGTCATTTGGTTGTAATTCAACATTGCACAAATTTAAAAAAAAAAAAAAAAGAAGTTATGTTAGCTTATACCTTTACTCCCTACATGACTAACTACTAATGCCATCAGAGGGTGGATGGCTAAGGAGTGGCTGAATGCAGTGGTATCTGGGATGCCTGCTGGATTTCCCATTTTCTTCATCTACCTAAAGGCAGTCCTGTCAAAAATGCTTGTGAATTTGGGCATAGATTTTTCAGGAGGAAGACTTTTTTTTTTTTATTGCTTACTTGTAACTGCTAAAACCTGAAACTTCTTCCTTTATGCATGTGTCCTTGGTAGCCCCTCTCCTCTGAGGAGCACCTAGACTGAACTTTGAGGTCAGATTTTGGCCACATGTGCTGTGTGTAATATGGAACAAACAGCCTTGCTGCTTGCTCTTTCAGTTTTCAGAGAGGATCGGGGCTCTTGGATCAAGGTTAGTTAATTAACTTTCATACTCGTTCGGCACCAGCAGTAATAAAACAGAACTGGAAATATATCAGACATTATTTATCCCCTCCCAAGGTGGCTGTCAGCTGTCATAGCCAATATAAACTGGTCACCTAATTGCCCCCATATCCTGTTGGACTGTTCTGTTCTCTAACAGTGCCAGCTGAAGAGGTGGAAAGTTTCCTGCATGCCCTGGGCTGCTGCCTTACTTCCACAGAGCTATGTGATGCTCAGATGATATACTGCCGTTGCCATGGGGAAGCAGTTCACCTCTTGGGCATAGGCTAGGCTGTTTCTTTTATCTCTCCTCACATGCTTCCAACAGTACCTTTTATTCCAGAAGTATTTTGGATTCTAATTTATGGAGGTTTAATTTTTCTTTTTTCTGGTTTAATTTTTCTGTAAGGGAGAGCAGTCTGTAATGGGATAACAAACGATTAAAACTTGCCCTCGGTGGACTCTGACAGATTGTTGAGGCTGTTGCTTTTCCACAAATGTCAGTGTTCCCTGTATGTTGCTCTGACAGTGTTTTGGATAAAGAGCTCTTGGGTATGCAGACAGGATCCTTGTTCAAAAGGGCTTGGTTCAACTGTGCTGGAAGAAACACTTCTGCTGATTAGTGGGCATGTGGCTTGCTCCAGACAGGAGCTCCTGTTTCAGGGAGATAAAGATGAAGTAAATAATGCATTAGCAGCAGGTTGGCTCCATCTCAGCTGTGACTGGCATGCTAAGGACGAATGTTCTGCCAATAAACTTCTTGATAACACTTCACAGCTGGCTTTTTCTGTTAATGATTTGCTTTGAAGGAAAGAGGGGAGCAGTCATCTGAGGAATGTTGTTTTCAGAGTGACCCTGCAGAATCATGGATAGTCTGTATTTGGCAAGGCTGCCTCCAAGCATAGTGCCTGCGGGTGGAATGCTCACTGTCCTTTGAAGAAGGAAGTAGGTAAAGCCAAGAGGCTTTGCCACAGGCTGCGAGTGGAGGTGGCTGACAGCAGAAGGGGCAGGGCATGCTGCTGTACCAGCTCTGCTAGTATTTGCAGTGCTGGGAACTGCACTGCAGAGACATCCCAGGCTGCTCCCAATGCCTTTCATACAGCTGCTTAGATCTCTCCTGAACAGGGTGTTGTGACTAAGGTCTGTAGCAGCGCTCCTTTCTTCTCCAGCCCTACTGAAGCTGGTCTGGTTTGGACAGTGTCGGAAACTCGTAAGAGTACTTCCCTTGGAGGTGTAGTAGGGTCGCTGTTAAGCTTATCCACACCTAGATTCTCATATTAATCCACTTTGAATAGATGGCTTTGGGCATGGGAAATAGGAATCCATTATAGTTAGCACAGCCTAAGTGATCTGCTGTTGTTACAGGTGGAAGAAGGGGGAGAAAGCTGTTCTTTCCTCTCCCTGTATTATAGAGGACTTTTAGATAGGGGTATATCTTACATCTAGTGGGTTTCCTGTCCTGCTGTGGGTTCCAGGTGAGGTTTTGGGGACTTTTTCCTTCTGTGGCTTAGAGTAATGGTCACCATCCAAATTCTTCTGTTGCATGATGTCTAGACTTCAAGGGCTGATTGTTGTGCACACAAAGCTGCTTTGTATCATCTGACAAATAGGAGAGACTGGTATTATAATCCTAGCCACTCTGAGCATTCACAGCAGGATAAAGCATCCTTAAAGTAAACTGGAGCGTGCCTCCATTCCCTGCCTGGCTCTGTGCTGTCTGTGTTTCCGTACCACATTCTGCTGTGGTTTCATCTCCAAGAAATCCCATCTCCAAGGAAACAACATCACCGAGCATTAACATCAAAAAAATCTAGGGATTTCCTCTTTTCTTAGCTCTGTACACCTGAAAATGAATGAAATGCTAGCGCAGGCTGAGCAGACAAGGACTGGATAAGCTCCTCCTAAGCAGCAGTGTCACTTTTTCCCAGCCCTCTTACAGTGCAAGGCCTGTCTCATGCAGTTACCAATTATGCAGCGATGCATTCTGCTGAATGTGCTCTTAATAAGGTCTCATTCAGTTACTGTACAGAGCATAAAGTGTAGTTTCTTCATTCAAAAGCGCATGTCTTCATTAGCCTGGCATTCCTCCGTGCAGACTGGTTTCAGTGTAGGCTTTGCTGCTGGGCATTTTGCCCCAGTGAGAGCAGGTTTAAGCTGTTCCTACCTCCCCTTTCACACCAGCACAGCTGTGTGTGGTGAAAAGAGTGTGCAGCTGATCCAGGGCAAAGGCAGTTTTTAGCCATTTAGGCTTTCATCTAGGGCAGTACACTGTGGCTGCACAAAGGTTTGCACTGCAGAGGAGGGAGAAGCAGCAGTGAGCGACAAACTTGAGCCTGCTGCAGGTTGATTCAAGCAGCACAGCTGCCAAGTGTCCTTGTGTGACTGCTGGGGAGGCCGTGGAAGTGGGGATCATGGAAATACGTTCTCAAGAGTCAGAAGGCATAGACCCTTTACTAACAGAGAAATCAGTGGTGTTAAGATTGGTTTTAAGGCTTAAGGGCTGTTTACTGAAGATCTTTGCTGGAAGATGATGGTGTTATACAGAGAGCACCCTGTTGTGAGCCCTCATGTACAGGGCTGGAGGAAGTGTGTGACAGCTCGTGTTAGGGACTAGTATGAACTTGTTCAGGAAGTTCTCTGGAAAACTGCAAATTGCTGCTGCTGAAGGTGCTACTGGAGAGTTTCCAGTAAGGAGGGTGGCAAGAGCTTTCCCCTGTCGAATGGGAACAGGCAGCATTCTGCACTTGGAGGTAAACTGGCTGTCTACCCTGAGCTGGGGCGGGGTAGTGGAGTGGAAAAATTGTCCTGAAGAATGCAGAGCTCTTCCAGGTGTGCTCCTCCCACCTCTGCACACAGGCACTCTGCTGAACATGGCTGAGTGGCCTGCCACAGGGCGACGCTGATTTTTATCTGCTAATTCCCACATGGGGTTGCAGGTGGCTTTCAAGATCTGATTTCATGGAATTCACTGAACTTGTGAAGTTGTTTATGTGTAAGACTGTTGGAAAGAATGGTGAACTCGAAAGGGTGAAATCAGAAAATCCTTTTATGTGTGCAGCTTGTTTGGTTGCCTGAGTGACTTGATCTGTAACTGAATGTGTATATAAAATCCATTTTTTCTGAACAGTTTATCTAGTCTGAGCTGTCAGTTTGGAGGCGCAACAGGCAGATTCTTTGAAAGCACCACTTGCAAAGGTTAATGTTACTTGTACAGTCCATAGATGCAGCACAGTATCTATGTGAGAGATTTTTATTTTGCCAGCAGTCCCATGGATGCGTGCAGCCCTGCTCTTACTCTTCCTGGGGAGCACTTGCCCTCTGTGTTGGCAGCTTAAATCAGTGCAGGCTTGTTGCGTCAAGGGCAAGGTTTTCAAGCCTTGTTTGTCAGGGGCCCTTTTTAGCTCCTCAATGCCATCTCTTCCCATTGTCGTAAAAGCAAGCGCTTAGCTGTGTGATCAGCCCCTGGCAGCAGAGAGGACCCCTCTGCACAAGGTTGCTCAATTTGCAGTACTGAAATGATGTCAGGATGTGCACTAAGCAACAGCTCATTAAAATTCTGAACAAAAGCTACTCACTAATGACAAATTTCTGGTGGAAAAGACGTTTCTTGGTTTGGGGTCTGGTGAGGTGTGTGTTTGGACAGTCATTATCCAGCTGATAAGAGACTTAAGACCTCCAAAAGAACTTGGACCTTTGCTTTGTTTTGCCAGAGTTGTTTGCCAGCTTTGCTCGTCCCTGCTTTGCTCTGCAGGAGGAGTGAAGTGCAGGCACCCTTCTCTTCTGCAGCCTGGGCTTATCTGAAACCTTATGGCAGGGCAGTGAGCTGGAGCGTGCAAATTGGGTGTGGGCATGGGCTCCCTTTTCTCGGGGGCTCTGCTGCTTGGCAGTGCTGGTGCGTTTGTTGCCAGCACACTTTTCTGGTGTGCAGAGTAGAAGATGCGATGTTGTCATTTCAGGGTTGGCTTTTTGACTCTGAAAGACTTTCAAACTTTGTTGTTAAAACTGAGGTTTAACAAGCCTTTTTTTTTTTGTTTGTTTGTTTTAACTTTAATGGGTTTAAAATGCAAATTTGCAAGCAAGTTCCCCATGTTCTATTTTTGGTATCCTTTATTTCCTTTCTGGGTGTGAAGTGCTACACATACTGTACTTTTTCGTCTGTGCAGCTGAAGTAAGTGCTTATGTGGCTACTCTATGAGTTTATGTGCAGCACATGCCATCGGTCACTTACAAATCCCAGAGAGAGAAATTTTGAGTGGTGGTTCTTAATCCTGCTGTTGTCTGTGGATATGTCAGCAAACATGTGACTATTGTCCTTGGAGCCTTAAGAACCATCAGAAGGAATTCATGGGGCACATAGTTTCTGATTCCTAGCAAAAAAAATTGTGAATTCTCCCCATTTACTAACTCTTATCTCAAGGGAAGTAAAACAGTTGTTAAAAAACTAATTTCTTTTGCAAAAATGTATTTTATTTTCTGACTATAGAAAGCATCACAATTGAACTGCTTGTGAAAGCTTCTGTGCATTACCTATATAGTCCCAAAACTATGGGAAATCTTTCTCTTTTATGCCTGATTTCCCCTAGATTTAATTTTCTGATGGTGTTTTGCTGGTGTACACATAATGACTAGCTCTTTCTCATCTTCCAGAGATCTATCGTATTGTTTCCCAGAAGCAAATGTCTGACAGACGTGAAAACGATATGTCTCCAAGCAACAATGTGGTTCCCATTCACGTCCCTCCAACCACTGAAAACAAACCAAAGATGCAGTGCTGTCAGAATATATAGAATTGTTCATTCTTTCCTAAAAGGCTGTGTATATTCCCCAGGTCCAAGATTTAAATATATTTGTAATTCTTGTGGTTACTTTCTTGTGTTTAGTTACTGCTTATTCCTTCTGAATTTCTCCATGTCTTAAACACTTTGATTTCAGTGTTTATGAATCTATTGCTTCTATGTGGCTGCAGTATTTTCCCTGGTTCAGTAAATTGTTTGGAACTGAACTGATCTCTTTCCAACATGATGCCCGCTAGTCAGAGCACAAACACCTTTAGTGAGCACTTGAAGATGTTATTCTGCTCCTTGCAAAACAATTACTGTCAAGTTAACTAGGAAAATATCTCTGGGCAGGATAATCTTTCCTTGTCTTAAAATGTTGTATACTGCATCTAAAGCTTGATGAAACGCCCGTTGCTCTGAAGTGCAATTTTAATGTAAGTTAAATGTTTTTGGCTACATCTTCAGATTGTCAAGTTGAGGATTTTTTTTGTATAGAATATTATGGGGGAGAAAAGAGAATTTCTTGTGAACAAGCAGCAGGGTTCTTGCTATCTGTGAATGAGCTTTTGTGGTTTGGCACCTGCTGCAGAGGAGGTTGTGAAGTGAGGCAGAGCTGCTGGGAGGCTGGCCGGGGAGACGCTGGTGGGACTCCATTTGAGGTGCCGCTTGTGAAGAAAGCAAAAGCACAAGCTGTGTGACTGACAAAGGGTGACTCTAACAC
Organism: Harpia harpyja; assembly: GCF_026419915.1. Taxonomy (NCBI): domain Eukaryota; kingdom Metazoa; phylum Chordata; class Aves; order Accipitriformes; family Accipitridae; genus Harpia; species Harpia harpyja. The sequence goes on along the minus strand of NC_068953.1, from coordinate 18,273,113 downwards.
TGGAACTTGCAGCATGTTTTTGTGCTGCCCGAGACTTGGCCTCAACAGTGCTGGTGGTATCAGGATTTGAGGATGCTTTTTTTTTCTTTCATGGTGCACAGACTTGAAGAGTGTTGTCACATATTACATATCACATTTATTAATACATGCCACATATATTAATATAGTCAAATGCTTGAGTTGATGAATCAATAACTTCCACAACCTGGTTTTAGTTTTCAGTTCTGTTTCATCTGGCATTTTTAAATTATTCCAGTGGTTTGGTGTATGTTCTTTAACAAAAACATCTGGAGTAGTTTTCTTACTGGATGTGTTCCTTCTGTGGTCTGTCGCTCTGTACAAATCATCTGTTCGATTAGCTTGTTCAGGGATACATGAACTGTGCCTTCTGTCACTGCACTCACTGCGTATCACTCAGTACGTGCTATTCCCAAACAACATGTCATTAATATTAAGATTTGGGGGCTATAGGCACTGAATTTCTACAATATTTAAAAGAACTGTTTGTTGTATAAATGTCTGCAGTTATTTATACAATTATAGGGAAGTAATTGATTGTAGGGGATGTTTCTCAAACTCTGATATGACCCACTTGGAACATCCAAATCTGGGTAGGCACTACCAGCTGCGTTTCGTACCCAACCTTTCTGTCTTGCGGTGCTCATGATGTGTAAGGCACACGGAAGGCATTGCTGTAGTCGGTCACTTGCTTTTTTTTTTTAATCCATTTCTCCTCCTAGTATTAGTTCTGAAGATGCTGTTTTGATCTGTTTGTAAATTACTTTGTATTTTATGCATGTACGGTACCTTGATTTATTATTTTTTTTAGATTGATTTAAAATATATTCATCCATGATTCTAATAAAGAATTACAGGGGACAACTCAGTATGGTGTTGGGTGCACTTTTTGGGAGAACTGGGATTTGACCTGACAGTTTTTACTTGAAGCTAGTAAGCTTCTTGGAACAGCCTCTGAGAAGATGCTGAAGTGGAAGTAGCCCCAGAAAAGGAACTGAAAGGGTTGTGTAATGCAGTTGCCTTCTTCGCTCAGACCAGGCCTGCAGCTTTTTGGGGCTGCTGTAGTTCATAGCCGTGACAGTTTGGCAGCTTCAGGAAGCTTTTATGCTCTGAAAAGCTGGTGGGTTTGCTATAGTCAAACCTCTGAATAGCTTTTACAAACCTGTTTTTTTGTACCTGCATTGCCACCAGTAAGAAAATCCTGTGGGACAGCAAACTACTGCCTTCTACTGCAAATGGTTTAAGCTTTTTGATCCCATGTTGGTGTCCTGCCGAAGAAGTGCACCAGCGAGCGTTGTGCATGGTGTCCCTGGCAGCCTCCTGGCTGCCTGCTGCAGGCAGCAGTTGCCCACAGAGCGCCTGGGGCAGCACTGGTGGCTCTGGGGACAAAGGCAATTTAGGGCCTTTTAGCATTGCAGGAGAGTCTGAGGATGAGGTGTAAGACTGGGCCCTTACTGTGGGAGCTGTTCTCGCAGCACTTTCTCTGGCCAGACTGGAGCCTATTTTGGAATTAACCAAGTTACTGCAGCAGCCAAGTTCCAAATTTGTGAACTGGAAACGCAGGATGAGTTTCACTTCGCTTCCTTTTCTGATTCACGTAAGCAGGCAGCTTGACTCAGCTGTCACGTCAGGTTTGGATTTCGCATGGTTTTATGCAAGACGCTTCCTTCTGCAGCAAATGCCACTGCAACGAAGCCTGCGGGAGCACAAATCGCTGTCTGAGGCTGAGGCTGCCCCTACCCCACACAGAGTATGCATGTGTGCACGTGCTTCTTCCTTCACCTCACAACAAACAGTGCTGTGTTTAAGTCCTGGGCAGCCGTGAAATGGCTGCGGGTGCTGTTAGACGAAGTAAGAACTCTAATTTGTTTTTTTTTCCCTGCCAAACCTTTAAAATTGATAATCATAAAGCAGGCCTTAGGCAGAAATGCTGTGCAAAATCTGATTTTGTACTTATGAACTGCTGCAACGTGGAACATGAAATTCTCATGCAATAGTTTGTATAGCCTTCATAGCTATTGACTTCTAAAGCAAAATCAGATGATGTATGTACAGAGATGTAACTTTGTACATATTAAAGCCTTTGCCTTGTGGTCTGTGGTTTCATACTGCTTTTTCCTGACTAAGCACTGCCATGCTGTGGCAGTGGATCCTGGCAGTGGATCCGGCTGGCCTGGGGCTGGGTGACACTCCTGGGACAAGAAGGTACTTCACAAAGTGCTTTGGGAGAGACAGTGCAAGACGTTATTCTGTCTGAACACTGACCCAACTGGGTATTGTTCCCGTTCAGCTGCTGATTAATCATTCTCTTCTGTAATTGGCATTACTTCTGTACTGAAGTGTCTCTTCTCTACTAACAGGAGACAACTGATTATAACAGATACTGCTTTTGGGCTCTGAAATGAGCTTTCGGAGTTTCTGGGAACTCTGTATAATGCTGCAAAATTGGCTTTTGCCAAAAGCTTTTGCTATCATTTACATATTTGAAAGTCCCAACCTTAACACTTACAAAGCTGTTCAGCGAGCATCAGTGGTTCTTGTGTTTGATGGGAGTTGAGGTTCTGACTCTTAAGCAGGAAGGACATGGAATTGTTCTGATTTAAAGACATTTTTATTAAGCTAGAATTACTTATTTTATCAGTTCAAACCTGATGGATTTCCAGCCTTAAATAGCTTATTGAGTGTGGCTTGTCAAATAAGAAGATTACATGCTGGGCTTTAGTTAACAAGATTTTTAGAAATATGAAGCACAGATACTGAAAAAGCTTCAACATGTAGCAGTCCGCTGCATTGCCTGGGAGTCATTAATCCTGAAGGTGTTTCTGCTGCAAATCTGTGCTCGTGATTTATTGGTTAGGCTCCCTGGGAGCGCTGTCAGACCTGCTGAGACAGCTGCCGTGTGTCCTGCCTCCTCACTGCTGGGTGCAGTAGGGTAACTGTGCTGGCCTGTATCCTCCAGTGTGTCCACCTGAAGGCACAACAACCCGCTGGTGGCACGGAGCACTGTCACGACATGCACTGAAGTGCATCACATGAAAATCGGAGAGGGACCTGGTGTTGGCTTTTGCCCCAGATTGCTCTTTGTAGGTGTGTGGGAGCTTCTCCGGCTGGGTTTGTGCATCACCGGGGTCTCTTGCTCAGACCCGCTAAGGTTAAACTGCTGAAGAATTGTGAGAAAGATATGTACAGAGCCAGTTACATTTTGTTTTAAAGCTAGGCCTTACTCGAACTCCAAATTACAGTCTGAATTACAGCATTGTGTTTTCTGAGAAATCCTGCAACTTCTGGCTTGTAAGCCTGATGCCTGTGGGTTTTTGTGTTGAGGGGGACAGCCCCTTCATGACCAGCCCCATCACCTGGAGAGCTCAGTCCTGAACACAGGCTGGAAGGTCTAGTCTGCAAATGAGTACGTTTGAGAAATACACATTGAGAGAAATTAAATTTATTTTGTACAAGGTAGGATACCTTCGCACAGTGAACAAATATATTACAAATCTGTCTTGCCTTAAAAAAGTATTGCCATTTTGATGCCTATTTCTTAAGCTAATGCTAATATACAAGAAGGTACTTTTTTTTGTTGGTTTTGTTTGTTTGTTTTCCTGTTAAGCTCTATGCACATCATTGCATTTGGTTTGAAAATCCGGCTTTGAAAAAAAAAAACCAAACTGAGCACATCTCTGCTCTCTGGAGTCTCATCGCAAACTTTACAGTGACCCACAAACATTGGTCAGGCCGGCAGCTGGGACTGCTTGTGCTAGGTGTCAAGGTAGGTCTCTAACAAGACTATTCCATATCAAACTGCCTTTCTCTTGATATTTTTGAGGTAAGTCTTTCTATTCGTGTACATAAAATATATTCCTACTGGCCCTACAAAATAATTGCCTATTTACATCTCAAATAAGGCTTTCCTGGAAAATAAAATTACTATTGCTGATCAGTCATTGCCCCCATGCACACATGCAGCATTCATGTAACTACTTAGGCATTATCCTGCAACACGAAAATCTGCTGCTCTGGAAGCCTGGGGGATCTCTGGGCTCAGCTCGGCTGTCTTGCCGCTAAACTCTTGGTTTGCACAGGGGGGTTCAGAGCCAACCCGACCACCCGGCGAGGTCCTGGGTCCTCCAGCAGCGCCGTGCTGGGGCTCCCCACGCCCTGACGCGAGCGTGTTGCGGCAGGGTGCCCAGGGGTGCTGTGCAGGCTGCCAGCGGCTCGGTACCGCTGTGCCAGGGGCTTCGATCCCCAAGGCAAGGGCTGAGCCCCTCTGGGGACACGGGCTGGGCCCCACCAGGGTGCTCCAAGTGATCTGACGCCTGGTGTGACTCGGAGCCGGGATCAAGCTGCTGCCTCTGAGCTGGAAGGCTCCTCTTACCAGTCCCCTAGACCAGCAGGTTACACGAGTGATCATGCTTTGAGCAACTGCTTGGTGCTGGTTTCATTCTCTTCTACTTCCGTCAGACTGGCGAATGTGCAACAGAATTTTTTTTTTTTTATATTTAAGAGGCAATCAACTTGCTACTTCCATGTTTGCCTAATAAAATTACATACTTAGAATCAATACTATTTCATGCTCAAAATCTACAAGGAACTGCTTAACGGCAAATATTCTACTTTATAGGTCAATAAAGATTACAAAAAAAAAAAAAATCATGGTGGCTTAGTCCAAAACTTTACCATGAGCCAACCCCTTGATAATTACTTCACAAACAGCTGCTGAAAAAGAAAACCCAGTTTCAGCTCAATTTAATGACATTTCAGGTAGAATCATCAACGGATAAAGTTGCACTACATGGTAATGCACATCAAATTAAAGGGTGTCATAAATGGCATGCTGTTAAGTGAATCATGATGAGATGGTTTGTAAAGATGGTCTAGAGAAGCTGACGTGTCTTAGCTTTAGGAAAGGAAACCAAACCAGGTTTAGTCTGTGCAAACCTGCAGCGTCCCAGGGAAGAAAATGAAGGTGCATCAGTTTACACTGCCTGACAAATCTGTAGATTTATCTAATAAAATGGAAGCTGTATGAGGAAAATTAAAGCCTATCTGTGCCAGTCAAAGTATCTTACAGCTTGTTAAAAGTGTGGTAAGCTGGATGTGAGACTCATTGTTGAAACTGAAGCCATTAGCAAAGATCGGTGGACATTTGCCGAGACACGTTACATTTTAAAAACTGCACAGAATGTCTCTGTGTTAATATTCCTCTACTCAAATACCCTGGTACTGAATATAAAGATGAACATCTCAGTGCTAACTACCAAGCATGATCTGCACAGGTTGCACATGGTGATGGCAGTAAATGAGGTTTCCAGACAGTGAAATGACAAGTTTCCCTGCTTTCGTTCAGAAAAATGTCTATTTCCATGACAAAGATGTAAAATATATTCCAGTGTATTCCTAGTCACCTTGTTCCTAACAGTAAAAGGTTTCTTGATGCAGTTGGTAGAAATGTACATCTGTAAGTCCTTCTACTTAGCATGTTCTTGTGTTTTATTTCACAGCAAAGCCAGGGTTAGAATACATGCCACAGAGAGTTTTTGCCTGGAGCATGTAGACACCTTCCTGGGGTGACGTACTCCAGTCACACGTGGAGGAGGTTCTCATTAGTTCCTGTTACCCATATAAAAATGTCTTTATAAATAACATCATGCAGCAGCAGTTGGCCCAAGCTGATGTTGTGTTACGTTATGTCCTTGCGTAAGACAGTCTGAAGTCCCGCCAGCAACCTGCAGCGCAGAAAAGGATTGTCTTCTCTTTTACTTCCTCAAGGTCTGTGTTTGCAGCACAGTGCACCAGTGAAGTTCATCCCTTTAAGACTGCTTGTCCCAAGATGGCCCATGCGTCGGGCTGTGCCTTACGGGGAGGAGGTCGTAGTGACTAGGAATGTGACTGTTCCTAGGCAGGTCGTATGGATTTTGGAGGTAACTGGCACTCCGACCACGGGCGTCTTGGACCACGCTGACAGTGGGCTCTGGGGAAGCAAGGAAAATGGGTTACAGTAACTAGCAGTGCTCCCAAAACTAGTTACTCTACTCATGTATTTTGTCACAAGCACAGAACATCAGCTTCCCAAACCATCTCTTCCCCTTGCAGCTTTACTGGTAGCACATGAGGGAGCACATGGGGTAGACCAAGACCCAAGGGCAGGCAGTTCCAAAAGCCCTGCAGATAATGTCTTCAAAAGACCAACATTTCTGTGCTTTCAAAATCTTGCAGCTGGACTTCGCAGCAGTTTAAAACAAGAGCATGAAGAGGGGACTGCAGCCTTCCTCCACTGGGGCTGGAGGAGCAATTTGGTGCTGTACCACACTCACATCCACCACCATTGCACAGGCCCCCGCCCAGGACTCAGGTCCCCAAAATGAACATGCTAATGCACAGGCCTTCTCCCCCAGCCTCCCTGCACCGTGCCAAGTCCATGCTACTTGTGTCAGGAAAGGGGAAAAAAAAAAAACAATCAGCATCTACAATAAATGCACCAACTGTTGGAAGAGACCTTCTGCCACCTGCCCGCTTACCAACTTCATAGATGTTTTTATTGGCTGTCGATGAAGGTGGCATTTCTGAATATGGGGACTCCCTGTGACCAGGCGATTTCATTTCCACGTAGCTGCTCTCGGAGTGTTTGCATGTTAAAATGGGGGGGTCTTTAATGGTGGCATATGGGTTTTCGCTGCTGTTCAGAGAACAAGTGCTGGAGCTGCACACAGATTCTTTCATATAATCTGCAAAACAAGAGCGCAGTGGAAGTGTTAGAGTTGTTAGCTTGCTTAGGTTAGTTGCAACTGAACCTCTGCAGGAAGGGTGGGGGGACAGGGGGGCAGGGGGTAAGGAAGATCCTTGAAGCATCCAGCACAGACACCCAACGCTTGTGCTCTGGGTGTGTCCAGACCATTGCATCCACAACTCACTAGCAGGAAAGAAATAAAAACCTGCTCAATACTGAAGGTTTTGCTGTAAAAGGTTCTAGTTGTCATTTACTGCAATATTTAATTTGAGGTGGTAGTCCTTTCCCTCCCTCCCCCTAATTCCCAAGGAACTATATTTTAATCCCGCTCCTCCTGCCCCACCGATTTGCAGACCCATGCACGTGGCCGTGGCAAGTCGGCTCTGCAAGCAGGACCTTCTGCTGGTACTTGGCCTGCTGGGCCAGCTACAGGGTTAGTGTCCCAGGGGCTTTGGTCAACATCAAATGCCATGTGTTTGAATGCAAAACATTTCCAGTAGGCTTTAGAACTGCAGCAGTGCAGCGTATGCGCCTAAGTCCTCCGAGCGCTCCTGTTTCTGGGGCTATCCAGCACCAGGAGAAACCGACTTCGTATTCCCTCTGCCATTAAGACTGTGAGGAGGCTGCTTCTGCTAGTGGGGAACACTTGGGTTTCCGCAGGGGGGACAAGCCTCTATTGGAGCCTTGCTTTTGCTTTGCTTCCCCCCCCCCATTGCTGTAGACATCTACTGCTCCTCTCCCCTAGGCTGGAGAAAACAGGAGATTGTGACAGAGGAGGTGCTACACGGGGAGAACAAGCTTGGCATGAGAGTTGTAACCACCGGTCTCCCCTGTCGCTGACCCTGGCTGGGGTGTGCCAGCCTGCTGCAAGGTACAGTGCCAGTCTTGCTTTAAAAATAAAAAAAAACAATAGAGAATAAATAGGTCTTAACATTGACATTCAAGAACGTGCCATTGCTGCTGTGTGCATCCTGCTGGGCAGTGCCATTAATTTAGAATTAGAGCGATGCAATGAAAGATGAGGCATTTTCTTGTGCTGGGTTACAGTACAAAGGCAGATCCTGGTATATATGAAATACTCCCGGTGAAATAGCGGGACTTGCAAAATAGCTGCAATCCCAGCTGCCCCCGCTATCTAGTATGGGAGACAAAAAGAGAAATTCAGGTTAAGAAATAGACAGACAACAAGATATCGCTTCTCCTTTACAAACTTCATCTCTGTGCCTATCCGCCCCGTCCTGCTAACTCACTTGTGAGGTTTGCTTCACTCCGTGGTGCAATGCTCCCTCCATCAGCTCTGGGGTTGTGTCTGTGTGTGTGTGTGTCCATCAGCCCCCGCGCCTGGTGTCCTTCGTCTTGGCTCAACTGGGGGATAGCACTGAGCAGGCATCCTGAACAAGGTGTCAGGTCCTGCCCTGCAGCCTGTAGCAAGCTATTGCATTTCTGTCCTCCAATTTCAGTGGTATGAGCAAATCGTTAGAGTCCTCAGCTCTCAGGGTTAGTGAAACCAGCCTGGTAGGAAGCTCTGCTGCAAAGCAGACCAGCTGGACCATGCTGGGACCATCAGGGACATGAGGCCTGGCAGAGGCCCTGGCACCAGTGCAATGTTTAGTTAGTAATAAAGTTAAAGTCCTCATCTGACTTCAGCCTGGGTGAGATTAACAATGCCTTTGCTTCAAAGTGAAACACATCTGTTTTGGTACATCACAGGAGCCAGGAACCAAAGCAACACAAATATTACCCAGCTGTTGGCAGCAGGGTTTGGCCCTCCAGCTTTACCAACCCCATCCCAGTACAGGCAAGTCAGTGAAAAGCTGTCCCGTCCTGTCCTTCTAATGAGTGATGGAGCAACCCTGCGAGTCCAACAGCTTCCACACATGAGCGAGCTCTATGTTAATAGCTTTTGCTAAGTATATGGCTTAAATTAAGGTGCCACACAGTCTAGGATCCGTTAGTGTTTAAAGGTGAGGAGACAATAGATAAAGACTAACAAATCCTGTAATAAAAATCTTTAGCCTAAAAATATCTGTGCTATATGGACTGGGCCCCATTCTTCAGTCAGTGGGAAGGTTGTACATAGGTGAACTGTCTCATGCAGGCAAGGAACTGAAAGCTCCCGGCGCTGCCCAAGCTGATGCCAGTGCAGGAGCACTCACTACTTCAGGGACACAGCTCCGATGAGGGGCAGAGACTCAGCCCTGAGGCTTTTAGTTCATTCTTAGCCAAAAAAACCCCTCAGCTTCACCTGCCAGCAAGTTACAGCTTCTGGTGCCTACTAGGAATACATAGTGCTCGTCAGGAGAGCCTGGGCAGCCCTTAATAAGCCAGCTCTAAATTTTGGGGCAAGAGGACAGGAAGACTGTCGCAAACTTGCTTCTCTGCCTCAAGCCATGCTGCTGAGCAGATGCTCACGGGAGTGAAAGGCAGGAGTTCAGAAAAGTGGGCAGCATGAATAGGTCCATGTGGCTTTCAGACCCTGCGAGGACAAGAGGGCAAAGCAAGCTCCATGTGGGAGCGTGGGGCTGCCGGCACCCCAAGAGTCCACTACAAAGCACTCCCTGTCAGCACCATGGCTGTGAGGGAACAAATCAAAACGGAGCTGGGTTTTGATTCATAAAATGTAGATTATAAAAGACTGCCTGCTACTACAGTGAAAAGGGGGAAGCGTGAGAAGTCCTGCTCCTGCAGTGCTGTAGCACACAGGTAAATAGCTGCGTGGGTCAGCGCTGGTTTGTTTATGGAAGTGGGCACATCAGAGCTGGCATAGGCAAAAATCCCAGCACATCATATTTTATTAAGTCCAGCTCAGCTACTTTTATCTTCCTAAGCTAAAATTCACCTGTACTGCTGCTAGGGCTGACACTGCCTCCCAGGCAGGTGTCCCTCAGGCTGTAGCCACAGCACCGGCCCTTCCCTTCCCAGGGAAGACCAGCGAAATACCACTTGGGCTGCCCAGACTCATTTGGCCTCCCCCAGGAATTGCCTCTTCCCAGAAGATATTGAGAAACAGCATGCCTAAGAGCCAAGTCCTGCTGACGCAAATGGGAACTCTGTGTCTAGCTAGGGATTAGACCCTTCGCTCTAGATACAATATAATTTATGGAGCACCAGCGTATGTTTGGTAACGTGCTATACACCAGGGAGTCATTAGCCCACAAGACACATTATACGCAAGATTGCAGAGAGTTAACTCTAAAGGATGTGGAAGCATCTCAGTTACTTTTTTACTAAGGTAATTTGGGGATAATTAAAAAGTCTGGCATCAATTGTCAAATTTCATTTCATGAATTAATTTACCCCAGAACAAATGTATTTAGAAATTCTCAGCCCATTCACCCTGCGGGCCATGTGTGAGCTCTGGCGATGCTGCCTTGTCATCCTCCCATGTACCCACAGGGTCGAGCTCTCATGGAAGTGCAAAGCTCAGCCCGACCTGTGGCATTGCCACCAGCAGCGCTGGCACTTGCTGTAAGCAAGTGTAAGCTGATCAGCTGGACACGCTAGAGAAATATGGGGAATATGCTCTAATTTTGAAGTCCCTGTCTTCTGTGTTGCCTGGATACCAATCACCAGATCTTTGAGGGAGGTTTTATTTTTGTTACCAGGGACTGGAAAGGTACTTGTCCCTCCCACAGACCAGGTTCCTCTCTTTTGCCCTGAATATCCTCTGGCATACTAATGACAAGCCTCAGTACCTACTGCCACATTTGAAGTGCTAAGGAAATATGATGTACACAGGTAAAACATGCTCTTCTACTATTTAATCACATTTATGGATGTCATTCAGTGTAGCGTGCCTTTCTGGCTGCTTTCATTATCCTGGCTAACCTTTGCTGCTGCTAGGACAGGAACATAGCAATAGCTTCTTGCTGCTTTGCAGAGGGTGACACAGTTGTGGGGACACATTCCTGTACAACAAACAAATGAACCACACTGAACCAAGCCCCCAGTTCCTGAGGTAAATGCATTAGTGTTTCTAACTGCTTGGATTTTGCTGGCTATCGTGCAAAGCGTAGGGGTTTTTTTCCTTAAAATGTTAGTGCCTGAGGTCACATTATTCCACTAGTGCAACAGCATTCATTTAAAAAAAAAAAACCCACCCTAAAAAATAGAGAAGGACTCAGCTGCAAGGAGAAGCTTGGAAATGGTATCACTGAACACCATGCACAGGAAAGAAACTGCTCTGAAAACCTTGTGACTGTTCAACCATTGTCACCACGTGCCGCGGGGCTCAGAGCCGGCACCGCGGCATCCAGCCCCTCGCTGCCCCAAAGGGTTCCTGCTGCTCTGCCAGCGCAAGGAGCTGTCAGACACTGCGACGTGAGCTGGGCTTGTCTGTGGGTGACCCTGGCAAACACAAACTGGCCATGCCTGACCCCCCCGGCCTCCACTAGCAGCACGGCCACTGCATTTCTAGTGGCAGGTTGCAAAAGGGACATCCCTCTCCTGGCTGCCCTGCTCTGTGGACAGCCTCCAGCCAGGCCAGCGCGGAGCAGGGGCTGTGGAGCTGGGGGCTCTGGTCTCCTCAGAGGAGAACTGGGGGAAGCAGGTGGCCGACCAGGTCCACCACAGCATGAATTCAGCCTCAAGACACAGAACCCCCATGCCCCTTCCTGGCAGTGTATCCCATGCAACGCTCTGGGCTGGGGTCAGCAGCACCGAAGTGGATTTTCAACTGCAGGGCAGGCTTTCTGCAGTTAGACCTAGCAGACACTGATGGGAAAAGACATCATCTTTAAAGTGCCTAAAAGTATATAAAAGCAAAGCACCTGCCTGCCAAGCCTTTTTGCTGACAGAATCCAAATTTTGGGACTGGGAGTTTCTTTTATCTGAATGACCCAGCTTAGCAGATGCTTTCTCTCCATCTTTCGGATGAATTTGGCTAGTCAGGGCCAACACAAGACCTGACAGGGTGAGGAGCGCTGCGCACTGAGCATCAGGCACGTCACTCAGCTCCTGGTAGGAGACTCATCTGGGACTGGAGTGCCCATACTGCTGCCAGAGCCCCAGGGCTGCCTGAACCCAGAAACTGACCTTCAGACTGGACTGTCGGAAACCTTTAGCCATCCAAAGGCAGATGCTTCTGAGAAATCTCTGCTGCAAACTACCTGCAGGTTAGCTACCCAAAATCCCTGGGAAGTCAGGTGTGTTCCTGTGTCGCCGGCACTCTGCCCTTGCCAGCGCCAGCCATGCCTGTCTGCAGCAGCTGAGCAGCCACAAAGAACACAGCAACTTTCCTGACGTGGCTTCTAGGTCTGATTTTTCGATTCATAAGGAGATAAACATGTAAAGAAGATGGCTCACATCCTATATAATAAACAAAATATGTAGCAGCAAAAAATACATTTCACAATTCGCTGTTACTGTACTTCTTTTTCTCTCATTCACACTGGTACCCCACTCTCCGTGTGACTGTGTCTATGGATAGGAATTCCTACTGTGTGTATGTTTAAAGCAGTTTGTAAACACAGTAATTTAGTTTAAACTGATCTTGAAATTAATAGTTCTATGTAAAGAGAACAACTAGCTATGCTATAATAAGATTTTTTTTTTCTGAAAAAGAGAATCATTGAGGTAGCTGAAACCAGTGGATTGAGACAAATATACATACATAATCCTTTTAATATTTTAAATATAGCTTTATTGAGAAAGACTTGGTCACAGATTATTGGTTTCCTTTGGTGATTCTGTGTGGTAAAGTGATGTTTTTGTAAATATTATATCACTTTATTTTGTAAACAGCAGCTATGAAGTGACTAGTGTTCTCTAGGCCTGGCTATAAGCTCGTCATTGCTTTTCGTGTGGACTAGCTTTCAATATTCCTTGTTAGTTCAGATAAAGGTCTTGCTCTGTAACACCTCAGCCATAGCAGACCAGTGGGTGTCTTGAAACCAGCTCTGTGTGAAGGTACCATTTTCCCCGTTACTCAGCCGATACCAGCTCAAGGACATTATGGAAAGAGGCTGTGCAGTGTTTATCTCCTCAGCTGATGGAGGGACATTCCCAGCTGGTGTGTACAGACACAACACCCTCGAATTCTGATCAAGGATCTCAGCCTGAAACCTGCCTATTCCAAATGAGTCAGAGTCCTTGCTCCAGCTTCTGGACCGCAAGTTCAGCGTGCCAAACCCCAGTCCAGTCAGTTGGGAGCTTGTGGGGACCACTGTGCCAAGTGGTCTTGTAGTCCATACATAACCGGAATATTTTGAATGTAAACCTGGAGGACAACTGAAATCTAAAATCATTGGGCCTTGTGCTCATGACTCATCTATGATCCCTTTTTAGAACTGCCCTGGGGTCAATGCCCATTAATTGCTTCATGCCAGCATGACTGGTTAATGTACTGAGTGAGGTCTTTTCTCAAGCTCTGCTATAAATCTCTCTCAGCAAAGGCCATATAGCAGGGTCAGCTTGTTTTCTAGTGGCTTTGTTTAAGCTCAGGATGGCTAAGAGCCTTACAGAGCCACAACTTAGCAGGCAAATGCACCAGTCTGTCATCAGCAACTGCCGCCAGAAAGCCCTTGTAGGATGGCTAATAAGTCCTAAAAGAGCTTCCCCTGGCCAGACAGCTCCACCTCCACCTCCTGTCCCTGCAGCAAAGCCCTCCCTTTTTGTCTTATGCTGCTTTGCCGAGGCAGGAGCCTACGGCCTTGTAAAGACTTGCATCCATAATTCATGGGCCCCAGTCATCTGGCTCGGAGTCAAGAGTGCTGCCAGCTGAGCCACGCAGGCATATTTTGTAGGTAATTGCTCTGTCCCTTTCTGTCTCTGCATGGCCACTCTCCCGGGTGCTTAGGTCTCCTATCTCACCTCTTCTACGACACCCTCCTCAAACTCTTTGCCAGGGTGACTGCAGGCACTGGATACCATACCTTTGAAGCTTTTTTCCATTATGTATGTGTTCTGACGTCTATCCATCCCACAAGCACCTGCATAAAAATGATATATAATGGAAAACAAATAAATATTTATGTAAATTGGATTGCTTTGACTACCGAGCAGCATATATTCTTTCCTCTAAATTGTACATCAAGGCCCTCATTTAGGGAGGCTCTTAAGCACATCCTCAGCTGTAAGCATGCACTCAGCTTCAGTGGGGATTCTGTGCACACCTAAAATTATGCATATGCTTAAGAGCTGCCCTGGAAGGGAGGGCTTTCCTGAAGCAGGGTACTGCTCATTACCAAGAACAGCTATCCATCAGGAGAACAGAAAAAAAAAAATCATCTGCTGACATGTTCATTACTGAAACACCGGATTGGATCAGTAAAAGAAGCCTAAAACATATCCTTTCAAATCTGAGTCTGCAGGTTATGTTACATTTCTCTGTGGCTAATTTTAGGCTTTGTTTCATTCATGGATAGTATGTTATTGAATTCACAGTCTTAGATGCTAAGGTGTGTACAATCTTTCTAAATTAACTAATATGACTTTGCTTATAAATTGGCACAGTTCAATAACTGACGTGACAGTCGTCCCTAAGTGACTACAGTGGTCTGAAAATGCAGCAACTGAGAGCAGAGAGCTGATAGCAAAGAATTCTGCCTTATGCAACTCCATAAGAACTTTCTGTTCCTTACAGAAGCAGAGATAGAAGGGGATGGGAACCTTTTCCATCTTCACTACTGCACATTATCCTAGATATCAATCAAATGGAAAATCTAATGTAAGCCTTTAAATCTTTTTAACTATAGAGTCTGATATTTCTTATTGACTAGCAAAATCAACACAAATTTGGTTACTGAGATAGAAATGTCTTTGTGGCTTATGGGATTCCCAATCAAGTAACTAAGTTAAGCTGGTAAAAGAGCCCTGCAAACAGCATGTCCCAGAGGTCTCCCAGCTATTTGTCCTTGCATGTCCCCCTGCTCTCTACAGAAAAAGCTGCCACCACCACTGGCAATGCCGTACCAGTCCCTTTATCATGACAGCTTTGGTTTTTTGCTAAATAAGGAAAATCACTAAATTAGACAATAAATGTGTTACTGGCACATCAAAGACAACCCCCTTTGCTCTGATTCTCAGTGCCCATCCCTGAGCACAGGAAAAGGGCTGGTGGTACACAACAGGCTCTCTATGACAGGGCTCTTTCCATTCTGGCCAAGAGTGACACCCCCCAAACCATGTGAGCACTTCCTGCTTTGTTTTCCACCACTCGTCCTGAGCCAATTCCCAGACTCACCCTCTGAAAGAAGATGCAGAGGGCAAGGCTGACTGGGCAGTTTGGGCATAGTGGGGAAGCTCTTTCACATAATGGTATTAGCTGTGTGCTTTTTTTCTCTTCTGTATTGTGCTAGGGCAGAGTCCTGATGGAAGAGGCTGGACCCCTTGGCTCACATCCACAGGGCTGGTGCTCTCTTTCCCAGTAGCTGTGCTCCCAAAGGCCATCCCTGGTGATCACAGGTCCTCCTGCCAGGGCTAAGCAAGCATCCAGGGGCAGGAATGCCCAAGCAGTATTTGGGCCAGCTTCACAGGCAAACACGCAGGGTGCCTTGGGCAAGAAGCAGTCACACCATACAGAGCAAGGCTGGCGTGTAAGAAGCTGGTGAGCACACAGCCAGGGTTACAGGGTGAAAGGGCCTGTACCCATGAAGAGAGAGCAGTGGCAGGGAAGTGAAGCAGACCCAGGCTGACCCATGGGGAGGTGCATTGGACACAGCATTGCCCATGTGGTGCAACAGCAACACTTGAAGAGCCTTGGGCTTCAGAAGATGGGGATGAATAACTTTGCTCAGGACTATGACCTGGTCCTCCCCAGTATCTTTAAAATATTGACCAGCCATGTCAGAGTTAGAGACAAAGCAAGCAGCAAAAAACACAGGAGTGATCCTGTAGGACAATGGCCTTGTAACTGCTGGGGACTAATGAGATGATGGTTAGAATAAGGACCATTATTCAAGTGACTTATTGAAACACAGGTTACCCAGGGAATGGTTAGCTGTGCTCACTGCACAGTCCATCCTCGTACAAGAACGTTGCATCTGTTCTGAGCATCCTCATCAGATCTTTACAGAAGTGTTCCCATTGCAACTGTGAAGACCTGAACAAAGGCTGGAGCCTTGGGGCTGCTGTAAGGATGCAGCAATATCAGCCAGCACTTTTGGTGCTCAGAGGGGAAGGACTCTACCTTCTGAGCATATTTCCTCAGCTCGGCTCCACGTGAGCTCCTGCCAGTCCTACTGGAAATGTCAGGCATGTCTGGAAGGGCTTCTGCAGCAGCAGAGATCACTGTGCTTGCTCTGAGTAAGCCCAAACTTGCTGTGAGACCCTCCTGGAGGGCAGGCTGCTGTATTAATACAGGGCTTGTCTGAGTGAACCTGACTTCTGGTTCTGAGTCAGGTAACAGGCAGTCCTTGCCCACACTGAGCTGCAAAACAGCACATTGCCATGCCTGACCTCAGTTCTCTCTCACTCCAGTGTAGCTGTAGGAAACTGAGAAACCTTCTTATAGGAGGATGGCTAAGAAAAGGTGGGATACACCAGGAAAGATACAGGTAGGGTTGGTGCTGCCTTGGGAGGGCTACATGACCCCTCAAAGCCCTTCCCAACCTATTCCCTGTAATTCTGCCTTTAGTCTTTTATGTCTGTTATAATTCTGTGGGGTTTATAACCCATTTTTGTGTATTCATTGCATTCCTCAGGAGGTGAAATGAATGATGGATACATTATTTTTTAAACTGCAAAAGTAGTTAATGTGGAAAAGCCCTAAACAGGCCAGGAATCTAGCACTTCAGGAAAGTCTAGGTTTAAGTTTGAAGATAAATTGTCTGCTGGGGTGAAATCAGAGTCTTGGCTGGAAATATTTTTCCTCACCTCTTGACTTTGAGGGAAATGCAAAGTCAGCTCTGAGTCAAACTTTGTGGCTTTGGTCCTCTGGAATAAAAGCAGCTTTGAGTCACTCAAGATGTGCTGCAAATCACACTTTAGTCTCTGCATTGAGGACTGCTGTTAAAAAAACATTACAGATAAAACCATTTTTGTCTGCAGCCCGCTGTGCCCCGCACTCAAGCTAATGACCGTAACAACCTTTTCTGATCTCAGTAAGTGGTTTAGGACTTTTGACCTGCTTTGGAATAGGAGCTGGAAGCTGGACTCTGCAATTGCTTAATGAAGACTGGACTAGAGCAAGAGAGATTAGTCACAGGGCAAACAATTCCAGTTCTGCAACAAGAGACAGCGAATAGAAAATGCAAAGACAACGCATTCCTTGAACCTTGTAGGACTAGGCTGCATTGAACAGGTAGTGACACACAGCAAGTGACAAAGCCGCCTCTTCTTGGCACCACAGAGTCCCCAAACTCTGATCTCAAGAACATGTCCATGAGGATTACTTGCGCAAATGTGCTCATTACTAGACTCCAACTCCATTTAACAGATACTGTTATCTCTCTGACAAAGCCTGGTATTTGAAGCTCACAAGCAAATGTGGCAGCAGTAAAACCACAGGCTTTGTTCTGCTTCTTGTATTTCCCAGTTGGAAAGAGCACAAACCTGGCAACTGAAGTCCTGCAAAACAGGCAAAATACCTGTAGTCTAGTAAGCTCCACTGTATGTGTATGTGCAGTGGATATACATAGGTTTACTTCTATATATATAGTATATATGCATAGACATGCATACACATACGTAAGATTCATGTTTTTCTACACGATGTCTTCCTGTTAGGTTCAGAGAGAGCCCCACTGGTATCAGAGGGAACACACACATTGACTTAGATATAGGAGTTAACATTGGGTCCTCCGTTAAGACTAAATAGTTTTTCTTAGCATCACGTATAGCTAACAGCCTCTGGCCCTCTGACCCACACTCTTCCCAGGAAGCTGGTGCTGGGTCAGGCTGATTCACTCTCATGCTTCCTTGCTGTGTTTGTTCTATCATCTCCTTGATCTGTGCTGCTGTGGCACTGTGTAGGACATGCATCTGAAATAAGGACCATGGTAGACTCTGAAATGGGCTGTTCCTTTGGCCCTGAGCCCTCTCGGTATGAACAGCCCTTTCTCTGCTCCCTCAGAGAACATCTTTCTTTCTTTCTGTTTCCAAATAAAATGTCTGAGGAATGACTCCTGACTCAGCAAAGGCCAATGATGCAAACTGTGAGCAATGAAAAGGTGTTTTCTAAAGCTGTAAAAGTGCAGCCTGCAAGAGTGAGGAGAGCAAAGAGGGGTTAATTAAAACATTCATGTGCCCATTACCTGTGGGATTGCCTTTATGAGATACACAAGCAAATAGAAAGTACATGGTATTTCCAGAAAGCATTCTGTTGATCCTCTTTTAGACACAGATATACATTGCTTGGAAGTGAGGAGCTGTGGTGCCAAGCACACAGAAAAGGGCATGATACCATCAATCAGCTGAGCAGTAGTGCTCTGCTGCTGCTAGGAACAGTCTCTTGGCTTCTCTTGAGCTGCCAGCCGCTGCTCCTGCATAAGGCAGCACCTTCTCCTTGGGAGTAGCTGCTTCTCCTGCTCTCCCTGAGCTGTGAGATCAAAGTGGGGGTCTAAGCCTGGATCCAGTGTGGTATCGAGAAGCAAGGTTTTCCCCATTGGAAGGGTCCCTGAATCCTTACATCCACGACCCTGAAAAGTGATGGTATGCTACAGTTGAAAATACAAAAGGTGTCAGCCCAGGACATGTCTGGACAGCATCCAACTTTGAGCACAGTATTTGATCAGAAATGTGTTTCATAGGTCAAAAAAAAAAAAAAAAAAAGGAATTAAGAAAACTCCTTATGATTGCAGGTGTTAGAAGATTAGTGTCCGGGTTAATTTTCACATGGATATTCTTACAATTTCCTTTCCCCCAACTATAATTCATATTTGTGACACTTGCAATTTCTAACAAGCCTACAGACATTTTTGTGAGCCTGATGCTCTTTCTCATCTGGTTGGTCCAAAGAGCCTATCCTTTGGGACCACTGCCTCAGCTGGAGGAGTCACTGGCTGAAGAAAAAGGGAGGTGACCAGAAGAGCTGAGGGTTTTCCATCCATTCCGAACTTCTCTTCAATTTCCCTTTAAGTCTTCTTCCCTGCCTCTAGCTCACTTACACATCTGCTCTCTATAACATTTCACAACAGAGGAGTTGTCCACTGCTATTTTAACTATTTTTAATTGAATCCAGCCATGCACAATGCTTGGCTGCTATTCCAACCCATGAGCTGGAGCATCTGTGTCATAAAAACTAAGGCTCATGGTGGGATGAGAAGGTGGTACACCTCTTTAACTCTTTGGTACTTCCATGCATGATGCAGCTTAAAGGTCAAGATCCCCTATGTGACCTTATTAGGCTTCACTTATATTTTATGTTTACAATTCAAAATGGAAGTTTTTAACTTTCTTCTGAAATTTGCACAGGTAAATGGAATCTGCAGCTTTTCTTGCATAAAAGTAATACCATGAAAACATTTTACAGTTTCATGTAAAAATGGCCTTGATCTGAGCAAGAATTCAACATTATGAAAGTTAGCATAAGCAAGCATTAATCTTGGTGCTGAAAGGGAAGAAGAAAATATCTCATATTTATTAATTAGTGTGAAAAAGACATCTTGAAAGAAACAAAAAAAAAAGGAAAAAAGTATCTGGGATGCAAAATGCCTTGGAAAAAATTGTGACTGTTTTGCTGGAGATGACTTAGCTAAAGTATTTATCACTTCTACATCATTCTTACTGCAAAGAGATTTAGCATCAGTTCTGCTAGTAAAATAAAATGCATGAATGCAGGACAAATGTGGCACACAGGGTGTTCAGGGCACCACAAGATAAAAACAAATAAAGCTAGTGAGCAAAGCAGTAAAATGGTAAAAGGAAAAGTAACTTGATTTGAGGAGCATTTGGAAATCCTCATCTCCCCCAACTCTCCATGTCAAGTACAGATAAGCACAACAGCGGTTCTGCAGCTTATTATACAGAAGAAAACATTAATGGTTGATAATGATGGAAAAGGTTTTGCATTGAAGCTTGACAAGTTTGTGATTTTCCTGATGCAGGGAAGACTTGATCTTTGGAGGAGGGCATGGTTTGTGACCAAAAGAGCAGTGACAAGATGTGATGCCTGGTGGTGCCCTATGTTAATTCCTTTGCCACATGAGCTGTGAGATAGTTGACCTTAAAAATCCCATAATACCACTTAATACTGCGCTTTACCCCATACTGCAAATTTTCAGTAAGATATTAGTAATCCCAGTAAAGGAAAGAGCAAATGCTTTCTGCCACTGACAAGCTAAACTCCAAGTGCTCAGATAGGAAAACAAATAGCATCCAAAGCACTAAATCTGGATCGGCTTTGAGATAAGAGCTGCTAAAAACCCTGTTAAAACTGAAGCCAGGGAGAATAAACTTGGAAAGAGCAATTAAACTTCACTCTTGGCTTGTTTGCCCTGGCTGGTTGTTCAAAATTGCCTGAAAAATGTCCACTGAATGATTAACTGGGAGATAACAGGGTGTATTGCACGCTCCAGCTCCCGCCAGAGGCTCCAGAGTTTTATCAAGATGCCAGTATTTAGTGCTAAACTTTATTCAGCGTGAAAAAAAAAAAATCCCAAATTTGAATTTTTAATGTTCTAAGTTAGTCCTTAGAAAACATTTCCAGAGTAGATGATAGTGATTCAACTGAGCAACCTAGGAAGGGAGACTATAATGAATATTGACTCTGCTTTCCCAATCTGTGGTTTGTGGTAAAGGACACAATTTTCAGTTCTCCATCTTTCACTACTGGCAATTCTGATTGTGAAATAAAGACGCCACCAATATTCTTCATTATTGTTAATGCCTTTATGAAAGGCTGATTTGGATTTGGAATTGCTCTAAAGTCTACTAAAGTGATTAAACTGTTTAAAACTTACTGACCTAGTTCATTCAGATAGCTGTAGGGTCTCCAGTCTGCAGTTTCTCTGTCAAGGATTTTGTTACTGAGCTGTTCAAAAAGTATGATAATGGGTTAATGCTGAAATAAACAGACAGTTCCCACCCAAGACTTCAGCCCAATGATGTCACGAATAAAAATGGGAGATGACTATTACCTTGGCCTCACCATTTCAGTTCTTTATCTGTATGAATTTGACAGTTGTTCACTAGCATTAGGGAAAATCACAAAGGAAAGTCACTTCACCAAGCAATGAACACAAGCATGCTGGAAAATACTACAAGATTTCCTTCAGTAACCAGTAATCACGACTCGAATGCCTGTGTACATGGAGTGACATGCCAGCAGTTTCAAACTAATGAAGATGGATGGATCAAAACCACCTACATAAGCATGCAGACAGGAGCCGTTTGGAACAAAGGGGATTTGCTAATACATCTGTGTATTTAGTTAAAAGAGTTGTAATGGCTACAAGATTTCTCTCAATTCAAGGAAAATAACATTGGCAATAATGAAGCATAAAGCCCCGTGCAGATCTGCCAGCACAAGCAGAGAGGAGTCCAGGGCTGCCATCCAGACACTACTGTTGGAAAAACACCTCCTGCAGTGTGGCAGCTGGGACTCCCGTGTGCCCAGGGTGCTGCTGGCTCCTGTGCCAGGGCGGCTGGAGAGGGGTGGCCGGGCAGAGCCTGCGCCACCGGAGTGGTACCATCTGCAGAAGGTTGCTATTGTATTAAGCACATGTGTCAATATGCTCTTGATTTTTCTGCCATTTGTAGAAGTCTCATTTGAGCTAGGTAATGCGCAGCAACGTCAAGAGGCAAGCACAGCTTCTGCCTGAGGGCTGGGGATTTTGGGGACCTGGAGTGAGCTCGCTGGAGTGTCTCTTATGACGGTCAGTGAAAGGAGGGGGTTGCCATTTTGTGGGTGCATGGCTCCACTAGGCTGGGGCACCACAGCAAAAGTGGCTCTACAAAGCGTATGGTGACCAGTTGAGTCCCAGCAAGGAGGGTCTATGAATCACTGTAGTTGCTAAAGCTGCTGAGTTTTCCACCTTGACATTTTTTCCTTGAAAGCTACACCTGCTGAAAGTACAGCTGGTCCTGAGGAAGTGTCAGTTCAAGAGCAAATCCCAACCCCGTTTCTGAAAAATTAAAGTTATGAAGCCATTGTTGCTCTCCTGTGTCTGCTTCCAAACTGGAAAGCCTCCTGCCTCTGTTTCAGAGGGTTCAGCTCTGCTATTTTACGGTATTTACAAGAAAATGCATAACAATAAAGGAGGTTAAAATTGAAATAAAGTATTCAAAATTACCACAACATTTCATTTTTCCTGATTTCTCATTAATTTTTCCTTAGCTTTCATAACGGGTTTTAAGACCTGGAACAAAAAACGCCACTGATATGTTGAAGGCTATTGCCCCGCTGGCACACAGCACCTACAGCCAGACCCCAAAGGTATTTTCACCTACCTTCAAAGTCCTATTTAACAGCCCTCAGTGCCACAGCCACCCCACTTCAGGGTGCAGCAGCCCCACATTGTCCCTGTGTCTGCAGAGCACCCACTGTCCCCGGACACTGAGGACGGCTTTGCAGGAAGCCCAGAGTCCCCCAACACTCCTGGAAATACCTGAAAGTGCACGTGCCACCTGAGGGAAGGGGGACATGGCCCTGTCCCCTCAGGACATGTAGTCCCACACGTCCCCCGAGTGTGTGGTCACAAATACCTTTACGTTGTGCTACCAGCCCAGGAACCCAGCGAAGGGTGAGGTGCACTGTGCAGGGTGCTGTGCAAAGAGACACGAAGGCCCAAACCCTGTTTTGGACAGATTTCCTTAAAGGAAACACAGCCAGATGGGGAGGGATAAAAGGGCTGTCCCGTGTAGCAGTCAGGGATGCTGCTCTGTGCCGTGTAACACGGACACAATCTCAGGGGCAGGGCAGTCACCGAGCAAAGTGGTTTAGCCAGTTGAGTCTGCCGCAAGGAGCACACCACGACCTGCAAGGAATAACCATGTCATGGGAGGTGGAGAAATACAGCATGAAGGAGAAATGCTGGACCAAGAGAGGGGAGGAGGGCATGAGGTTGGGCAGTCATGCAGCTCCTCTGCCCCTTGGTTTAGGTGGTGACCACACTGGGGAGGGCTTAGGGTCAGGAAATCTCCTCTGGCAAAAGTTTCTCTATAAATAGGGCAATGGGGACCAGCAGGATCCTCCCAGCCAGGCAGATGTTCTTCTGCAAGCTTCCCCAAAGCTCGGTCACTGAAGATAAAGCTGCAGAGCTCTGCATCCTCTCCCTTATCTCTAGGGAAAGCATCTGCAAATACTCCTCTCTACCAGGAGCACCACATTTAGGACAACTACACTATATATTACAAACTGCACATTGACATTTAGAAGCTTTTATCTGATCGCAGAAACTAGGTTTCATTTGGGTGAAGATTTGTAACAACCAGAGGCAAAACCTTGCCCTCATTGACTGAATCCTGCTGATTGAATTCCATTTTTTCAGGACGCAGAGAGTGGTCTGATGAGTTTTTACACCAAATGTAATCTGCCCTGGCTTAATCAGACACAGGGGAAACCACGGTGTGAGCACTGCACAGAGACACAGGAGACAGCATAGATAGAAAAGGCTGTGCGCGCACACACACACACATGCACACACAAAATGTTGGGTCTCTCTACAAGCAAGTGCCCAGTATTTTAGAGCTATTCAGCTGAAGCTTTTACACAAATAGGTTTCGTCATTTGCAAAGCATGTAATTGTGCTCCAGATGGGCTGAACTCCAGCCTGCAAGAAAGATTCAGGACACACAATAGCACAAATACACCGACTATACACACACACAGACGTGTGCGTATATATATATATATATATGAAGGTATACACACAGGTACACACACAGAGAAAGATAGCTTAATGCCAGCACACTGAAAGGAGCCCATTTCAAATCCATCTTAAAGCCAGGCTCTGGTTGAAAGAGACCCTGCTGCTGAGCCACCAGCACTGACCTTGAAAGAGTCATTAATTCAGGGCGGTTCTGTGCCCTGCGCTGTGCGGGAAGTGAAGCCAGATGATCACAATGGTCCCTTGTGGCCCTACAGTCCATGAATCTCACATCGGACAGCACCAGCAGTGCAGTGGTAGCTATATCTAGTGCCTCGTCCTGTTCCTTCTCATTTTCTGTCTCTATATATTCCCACTAAGGTAACATGTGTCATCAGCTCATTAGGCACCTTTGCACCAGCCACTCTCCTCAAGGATATGCCCAGAGCAGAGAGAAAGTTGATAAAGCTTGTTGTCTGCAATATTTCTAGAGCAATCATTGCCTAAGAGCAGTGGCTGTGAGTGCACATCCTTGCTTCTGGCATGGGCTGTGCATCTGGCATCTCCCAGTTGACAACACAGGAGTAATTCTTTATCATTCAGCAGTTCCTTGTACTCCCCCCAAACTGGGAACATAAACACTGACAGCAGATACACAGTATGGACAGATGGGGCAGTCAGAGCAAACAAGCAACAGCAAGGCCATGAAAAGCAGATCGGTTTGTAATGTAGTCACAGAGGAAGGAAGCCGACATTCCTGGCCCTATGCTCAGCCTGTGTAAATCAGCACAGCCCCACTAACAGCACTGTCAGCTTTCATCAGCGGAGCCCACGGCTTTTTTCTTCATTTCAAAACTTGCAGCAATAACATGAATGCTGATTTTCAATCCAGCTGCACCAATTAAATCACATTTATTAAAGTCTTGGGGTTTCTATTAAAAGCTGTGTTTTTGCAGGATTTATAAATCAGCTCACAAACCCAAAATTTGGCATGAAGAGCTATGGGCTAAAATTGATTTTTTTTAATGAAATGATTTGGGGACATTTCTAAGTTTTTCAGAATGCAGTAATTACAAAGAAATGTGATTATAGCTGTCTCTTTGTGCTACTATCATTTCTCAACACACTATAATTTGTTAACTTTTTTTTTTTAAGATAGAAGATACTTCAATTTTTAGTGTGAAGCAAAATTGCTTTTCTGGAGTAAAAAATACTTCATAGTAAATTTATCCACTAAAAATCCTAGCTTGTAATTTAAGCAATTTGCTTAAAACTACCCCATATCTGGCAACTTTTCCTTTAAGATCAACGAGATACTAGCATGAGTAAAGCAAAGTCACTATCTGCTCATCTGAAACAGCTGGGTACAGATCACCGTGACAAGCTGATCACCAACATGCCATTTGTCAATGCTCAGGTTTTTAAAGAAGTCCATGGTGATTAGGCAAAGAAGCGCTGGCAGGAACTTCATCGTACCTTTATCCTCCAGGAGAGCAACTGATAAGAGTTTTGCCATTAACTTCCCTGACTACTGACTTCAGGTTTCCATGGTCCAAGCCTGTGTTTCTCAGTTTTAGATGGCCATCCTGCAGCGATTCTGTATTTGCAGTCCTCCTTTTTCTTGGGTGAGTTTTAGTCAAAGGTACTTTAATGATGCTTTCTGTGGTTGAATTCCTTTTTATTAGCTGGGTGACATCCAGTCAGACCATTTCCAGTGACCTCTGTTTTGCAGTTTCTAATTTTATGTGAAGTCTTTGGTAGAATTTAGAACTTCCTTTAATAGATGTGAATCTGCTGGCTTTAAAAATTCAGGACATCTAATAGCAATTTATTTTTATGATGTCTGTAGAAACCAGAAACACCTGGACTCTAGCTGCGATGCTGTTCTCCTTTGGTAGGGAGTGAGGGTAGAATTAAGCCTTCTGCAAAAGCGCAAGGTGAGAATCCTCCATTTGCTTGTGACACACCAGTGCAGCAGCCTCATGCTTTATACAGAGTATTCTTCACAAACTTTTGCAGCTTTTTGTGAAAGCGAGCTATATTCCTACATTCATGCACAATTCAAAAACTCAAAATACAGAGCTGGCATTGAAGCACTGAGAGTGGTTCTGTGAATGGTCCCACTGAACGCCCTCTGAGCAAAATGGGTCCTCAGCATCTGAAAATCTGGTCTTTAACTCAAGCAATGAGAGCTCTGATGTGAAGACATGGGTATAGAGGTAGTGTGTATCTCTATTTATCTGCTTTGGAAAATTTTGGTGCAGTAGTTCTGTGGCACAATTTCACTTGAGTTAATGTATGATACTCCTTGGTAACTTGCAGCATTGTTATTATTTCCTGCTGCACATGTCATAAGAATAAAGGCCAAACCTACTTGTAGGAGCTAATAAGCAACGGTCAAATTTTGGCTTGCCTTAAACTGACAGTAAAATATCTATTGATTTCAGTGGGGCCAGCATTTCACCCAAGCTGACTTTATAAGTTCGCTCACATGGGAAGAGCTGTTACTTGTAGCAAGGTGCTGGTAGTTAAAAACTTGCACTGAAATGCAGGAAGCTCTGCCTCCTCCTTAACCCCAGAGATGCAGAGCCATTCTCCTGGACCTTGTACAGAGACAAAGCTCAGCCCTACAAACTCCTGCTGGCAGCTGGAGCAGGCTTTAGGGACACAGGACTGGAAGGGCTTTGATCACTGAGTCCCGCATCCAGCCACCTTTTACTGCAAACACTCAGGCACATAATCGCTTAGATAGCTGATCAAGCTCCATTTTAACAGTAATCAGATTTCTTTGTCCCATTAGTCTTACTGGGAAGCTATTCCAAAATCTCACTGATCTGATGTTAGAAATCTAATTTCCAGCTTCGATGCATTCATGGCCAGTTCATCCTCATTTGTTCTTGTGCCAGCTCTGTCATCTAACTTAAATAGCTCTTCTCCCTCCTAGTGTTTACCTCGTCGTATTTATAGATGCCAATCATACTCCCTCTCAGCATTCATTTTGCTAGATAAAAGAAGCCAAGCCTTCTTTTAGTCTCTTCTCATATGCTCCCCCTTGTCCTCCCACTTGCTTTTGCCTGCATGTGTTCCAGTCTGAGCACTTCACCAGCACAACTAACCAGTCCTGTATACACCAGGAGGATATCAATGCCTCCACTTGTACTTGCCATAGAATCATAGAATCATTTAGGTTGGAAAAGACCTTTAAGATCGAGTCCAACCGTTAACCTAGCACTGCCAAGTCCACCACTAAACCATATCCCTAAGTGCTACATCCACACGTTTTTTAAATACCCCCAGGGATGGTGACTCAACCACTTCCCTGGGCAGCCTGTTCCAATGCTTGACAATCCTTTCAGTGAAGAAATTTTTCCTCATATCCAATCTAAACCTCCCCTGGTGCAACTTGAGGCCATTTCCTCTTGTCCTATTGCTTGTTACTCGGGAGAAGAGACTGACCCCCACCTCACTACAACCTCCTTTCAGGTAGAGAGCAATAAGGTCTCCCCTCAGCCGCCTTTTCTCCAGGCTAAACAACCCCAGTTCCCTCAGCCACTCCTTGTAGCACTTACTCTCTAGACCCTTCACCAGCTTCGCTGCTCTTCTCTGGACACACTCCAACACCTCAATGTCTGTCTCATAGTGAGGGGCCCAAAACTGAACACAGTATTCGAGGTGTGGCCTCACCAGTGCCGAGTACAGGGGGACGATCCGTTCCCTGCTCCTGCTGGCCACACTATTTCTGATACAGGCCAGGATGCCGTTGGCCTTCTTGGCCACCTGGGCACACTGCCGGCTCATATTCAGCTGGCTGTCGACCAACACCCCCAAGTCCTTTTCTGCCGGGCAGCTTTCCACCACTCTTCCCCAAGCCTGTAGTGTTGCGTGGGGTTGTTGTGACCCAAGTGCAGGACCTGGCACTTAACCTTGTTGAACCTCATACAATTGGCCTCGGCCCATCGATCCAGCCTGTCCTGATCCCTCTGTAGAGCCTTCCTACCCTCAAGCAGATCAACACTCCTGCCCAACTTGGTGTCGCCTGCAGACTTGCTGAGGGTGCACTCGATCCCCTCATCCAGACCATTGATAAAGATATTAAACAGAACTGGCCCCAATACGGAGCCCTGGGGAACACCACTTGTGACTGGCCGCCAACTGGAGTTAACTCCATTCACCACAACTCAGCAACTTCTAAGCTTCTACCTTCAGGACATGTAGGGTCCTGAGCAGTGGCCAAATGTCTGTCTGGCAAAGGGGAAACAAGGAGCTGAGATACCTTCCTCCTGGTCCTAGAAGAGAGGTGGGAAGTCTTGGCACTGCTCCCTTCCTATGAAGACAGACCTGCCTCGCAAACTGCGGTCGTTAGTGCAATGCTGGACCTTTTAGCTTCTGCTATCAGCCACCCTCGTCCACCTTGTTTCCCTAGTGTAGTACCCACTGTGTACAATGTGAACAGCAGGGTCAGTAAATGCAGCCAACAGTGTAGGACAGCTGTGTTCGGTGCTCTGCAGCCAGGCTGACCCTTGCTGAGCTGTACAGGGCTGGGAGAGGAAAGCACAAACAGGAGGAAGGAAAATAGAAATAGTATGTGTACAGTTAGGCGAGAAAAGAGAATAGGAAAATGGATATGAGAAAAACCAGAAAAGATAACGGAGTGGAGCAGACACCAAGGGAAGAGGAGAGAAAAGGCAAAATAAGACACAGAAAGAGAGAAGAGGACAAGAAGGGCAGGGGGAGCACATGAGAGAGAAAGCTTTCTCAAACTGGAGCAGGGCTGCATCTCCCCGTCGCCCTGTCCTTTGTACCTTTGCCCAAAGTGTCTCTCTGAAAGAAGTGATAGAGGAATGGCTCCAGTCCATTGCCTCAAAGTATGATCTCCTTTGAGCACAGTGAGGATAATACATCCAGGGCTCTGGCTCAGCAGTTCAGAGATTCCTTTGCCATTTTTTTCATTCTGCATCTGTGCTGGTTCCTTTGTGACCCCAGCTGGCTCTATAAAGAAATGAATCCTCCAAGTACAACTTGTGCACATCTCCCTGCAGAAAGTGGGAATGGCACCAGACAAACTGATTTGGAAATGAAACTCGTTAAGGCAGCCATTAGGGGCTTTATATGCTCTTTTGTCTTACTTGGCTGGAGAACTGCATAGACAGAAGAAGTGTATTTTTGGCCATCCTCAGCTATTCAGCACTGCAAAGCATTCTCATGAATAAGTAAGATGGTGGGAGATCTAAAGGAAATATCAGGCCGTATATTTTGGTAAGTGCCCTGAAAATACCAGATCCATTGTTTTTTCCTTTTTGAATATCAGGACAATCTGCTGACCAACTACTGATAGCCAGTACTACAGCAGGGTGAGCACCTTCCAGGCTAGTCCAAATGCATCACTTGGGTTTTAAACCTTTTCGGCAGCTAAATATTTGAAGTAGCTCTGTGACAAGATGGCACTGCAGGCTGGGAAACCAGGGTAGGTGTTTGCTTTGACCTCTTCTGAATTCATTTAAATGACTGCAACAGGATTAGTGGTCCAGACCCACACTCATGGTGTTAATCCTAAATCCGACATTATGAGCGTTTGCATTTTCAGTTTGGGGAGCAAAAATGCATGATGCAAGGGGACCATCTACCTCAGAAAACATATTTACACATCTGTCCAAACTTTCCTCTGAGAAATCTCTGGAGCCAGCCTGTTTTATTACATTTTAATGAGATTTTCTTTTAATAACCAAGAAATTACTTACAGGAGCACACATAGAAATGTTTTTATGTACCCTGTCTCGTACAATAGTGTCTTTTTTGCATTAATCTGTTCTCATGGCTTTCCAGTTAGCAGAGTTACATTTGGATTAAGGTGACACAGCCTGCAAGTACCATCATTTTTAAAGCTGACAACCTTGATGAAATCAATTGCATTTCCTTTTTCCTCTGCTCCCTACCCTTTTCCCCACCTTGGCTTATTAAGGCTCTAAAGGAAGAGCTGTCTTACGATTTACCATATCTGAATCTATTGCTGAAGTGGTGAATTGAGTAATAGTGTTGTTCATGAATAGTCCTAGGGAATCGATAGCAACAAGTGATAAGTAAGGTACTCCTGGATGTTCAAGCAATACAGTCTGAATAGCTCTGCTGGAGAGCCATAAGTAACAGCAGAGGTCTCAGAATGCTCCTGGACAAGAACAGGGCTCAGAAGCACCCTAGACACTGTCTTGCATCTATCCTCTTGTCTGTGTCAGCAGGATATTTGTGTGTCTACTGATCTGGGAAACAATGATATAGCAAAGTTAGATTACTGACTTAATGCTTCATTGATTTACTTTTGTTATATTAATGGATAATTACAATTATCTAGTTATTTATCTTTTCTGAGAAGCAAATATACCTTATAGTTGCTAAGACACCAAGCCTTATTGACCCAGACAGGCATGTGCTGAAATTCCAGTTCCCATGCACAGAGATTATGAAGATATACACAGGGGAAAGCAGACCTTTTTGTGTCTTTTATAGCTACAATGTCAGGAACTGCTACACTGGAGTTTTAAATAATGCTGGCAGACAACAGGATCCAACAGGCATTGCTTTGGTTGATTTCCTTGAACTGATAAGAACATTGCCACAGTGGGGTGGGATAATATCTACCTTACTGGAGCTGTTTCCATCCAGATTACTGGTAAAGAAGCGTGAAGTCACACCACATGAGAGAGTGTGGTAGCTTGGATTGGAAAAACAATGTATACTGCCGCTACCTTGAGATATATCTGGGAAGAAAACAAGTCATCACAAAATACTTTGGAAGCCATAACAATTCTTAAGAAACTGAAAACATGCTAGAGATGATCTAGTTTAGAAAACTTTGTTAGAGTACTGGGTGTTATAAAACATTTGCAGATGAAATCTATCCTGTATTATCATGGTGTGAAGCTCTTGACTATTAGCATTAAATATAAGACAAAAAAGCAAAATATTTAATTAATACAGTGTTATCTTTTTGAAGATCTTAAAAAAGTAATTCCTGACAGTCCAGCTGCTTTGCAGGTGAGGGAAGAAATGCAAAACGCAGGAAATGTGTGGTCTGCAACAGTTTCTTCCTTAGTTTAAACACATGTAAGAGCTACTGATGAGAATAACCCTTGTAGTTATGAAAAAATTAATTAAAACTTTTTTGTTGCAAAAAAGATAGTTAATGTTAGAAATCAAGGTGCTATAACCATACCAAGGAGTCCAAAACATTTTACATAGCTTTTTGTGCAAAGACTTAGAAAAAAAGAAAGCTGCAGCACTGAAAGGCAAACTTGGGCAGTTACATTGTTATGCTTAGAGACATCTTAACTATTTCCTCACTTTAACTTATGAACACATTTAGCAAACAAAGTAATTTACGAAGAAAGGCATCATATTTATACTGGCATTTCTAATGAAAACATCAAACCCAATCCGGTTCCAGCTTAATAACAAATTGATAGATATTTCAAAGTATGATCAGAAGAAAGGATGAAAAATTTAAACTGAAGCAGCATCATTTAAACAGCCAAGCCCTGTAAGAAGTAAGTGAATGGGTTTTAATAAACCATGGGCTTGAATTTGAGGCAGAAAGGTTAGTTATAGGAAACACCTTCACATGGAAAGGGTAACGAAGTGCTGGGGTGTCTGCTTGTCCCCATCACCAGAGATCTTTAATGAAGGTTGACAGCAGATGGGTGAGGAAGGACAGGGACCTGGCTGGCACCGTCTGCAGGAGGGGGGTACCCGGTCACCACTGGCTGTCTCTCCTTGCCCTCTGTGTTTGCATTCCTGTGAACATGAACTTTGCTTTGCTGACATCTTGTGGAGATCTAGATTTAGCATAATTTACTGCAAAATATCCTGTTTCAAATAAGTGGGTTTATCTGCAGGGTGTCTATTACATAAGTGCTGTGGCACACAGCTGAGAGAGGAAACTGCACATGCACATACATATCTGACCAAGCACTTATTTTCTGCTGAAACATGCAGAGCAATTTTTGAGGTCAATTCTATTTTGTAGTAATCGCAGAGCCTTTTATTTCTAGCTATTTTCTGAGGTTGTTGCTAACAAAGTATCTCAGATCAGGACGTGATTCCAGAATTAACTTCTTTCAGCTAGCCACTGCTCAGCACAGCAGCCAGGCTGCCAGGACTTTGCCATGTGCCCTAACTATAACTCTGTGATATTTGTAATAGAATTAATAAGAAACAGATATCTCTTGGGGTCTGCAAATGAGAACTGGGGCTGGAACCCAAACATCACGATCAGTGTATGCCCATCACAAACACAGCTGCTTACATATAGCCTTGAACCTGCTAATGAGGGATTGGCGGCTCACCGGGGAGCCGAGCTCATCAACCCTTCTCACAACCTGCGGTCCCAGTTAAATACAGACACTTGAATCCATGTCCTTCTGCTTTTTAGGTGAGTGCTGATGGCTGAGTTACACCAGCTCTCAGCTCTGCCTTCTCCCTTCCCTTATCTGTCATGCCCGCGCTCAGCTGCAGGCAAGAAGGACCGGCTCGAAGGAAAAGAGGCATGGTCCGCTGCCTTTGCTGCAAGATAAGAGGGCACATACCAACAGTTACCATGAGCCAGCTGACACATTACAAGTTCACACCCAGCTTATCTGGCTGCAGCTTGTTTCGTGCACCTGAAATGAGCTGAAACAGAAGCCTACCAGACTGCCCTGCTACTTAGCACAGTGCTGAATTAATGGACCTGAGCTCGTATACAAGTCTGCATCACCAAAAATCTTTTCTTCCTTCATTGCATGCAGCACCATATACTCGGAATTACTCCTTCTACACAGTTCTATTTGGTCGATACTTAAGTATCCACCCAGGCTGATTTACCTTGATAGCACAGTCCATTTTCTACACATTTATTCATGAAGCTCTTATAACTGCTGGCTGGAAATACATCAAATTCAAATCTAATGCTATCCCAGTTAAAAAAAACCAAAACCAAACCCCCCCCCAAAAAAAACCCGCACAAACCCCCCTCTCTTCTCAAAGATGAGAATTTTCTTCTGCTCTGAACAGTAAGCAAAGACTTAAATGCCTAAAAGAAAGGGAATGATTTAAATTAAAACAAAACAAAAAACTCCCAAAGGTTATGTTAATGTTAACATGGGTAGATCAGTCCTGTGAAGGGATCCATGATGGCAGACTCTTGCTGTGAGGCCCTCAAGCCTGAGGCTGTGCTCCAGTGGAAGACCTCTGAGGTCTGGATGAAGGCCAGAATGCCCTGTCACTTGAAAGACTGAGCTTCTGCTCCAAGCCAGCACCGTGGGGTGACACGAAGAGCATTTGTCCCCATCCTGCAGCGGCAGCAGGACAGCGTAGTGTGGAAACTGGGCACAAGGCCAACCGTGAAAAAAGGGAGTAAGCAAGCACTCTGCAGTAAATACAAACCCAGCTATCTCAAGATGCAAAATGGAAATGTTTTTCTTCTTTTTGTGTGGATCTTCTCCACCCATACGGAGTGTCACTGGGGTGGCTGAAGACTCCAAGCAGGAGGGCTCACTCTGCCACCTCATACTATACATCATCTGCAGATCATTTTTGTAAATGTCTTGTCTAGGCTGCAGGACCCATGATGCTCTATTTGTATTGAGCTTTGCTTAGGTTTTGGCTCTCAGCGTAAGTTTCACCCATATCAGAAAGTTTGTTAAGACCTTGACGAGACCTCAAACATCAATTCAGCCCACAAACAAGTCTTTGTGAAAGTCCTGAAAAGAAATCTCTGTTTTCTCCAGCACTACTGCATAGTTTTCCCTTCTGTCCCCATCTCCCTGAACTAAACAACCTGCACTTTAAAATCTGTTGTTGGATGTCATGTACCATTCTCATGCTGGGGAGCACCATTTTGATTTCAGGCTTATTTGGGAAAGTCTGCTCTCGGATCCATGTGCTGTGTTTAAGCTCTCCCAGCATGGGTAGTTTTCTTTCCCACTGGCTGCTGGGCAGAGTGTGTGTTTTGCTGCCACATCCTTCATCCACAAATGCAAAAGAGTCTAAGGGCTGCCCAGGGGGTTCCCCTTCCTTATAATCTCTCTCACACATGTGCACGGATTATCAGCATCAGAAGAGCTGAAGACATAAAGACCAAAAACATCCTCCAGAAATAAATTAATGTGCTGGAAGAAATTACTGCCTCCAGGAGCCAGGGATCTGCATATGTGACTATTCAGAAACACCACCACCACTACCCTAACAAGAGCAAACAAGCAAAATAACAACAGTGGTGATTCGGGTTAGCCATAATGTTACCACCCGTATAGGGCTGGATACTGCAGTCATTGTTTAGGTGGAATTCTTGCCGAAGTCCATGGGTTTACATGGGATTAAATTCATTGGACAAGTACGTCTGCATAGTATTCTGCCCTTAATCCACATACAAAACTCCAGGTGAAGGTTGAAATCCCTGTTACCTCTATGTAATACTGCCACTGTCCTTCAGCGTCCTCTGCAACACACAAATGCACACATGCGCTGGTATACACACAGGTTGTTCTTGCCATCCAGCCATGCTATGAGTCTCTATTTCTTATCTGTGATCTTATCTTAGTATCCATCTCCCCATTTTCTGCTGGGGAAGATGTATGTCAGCACCTTTTGCTGTCTTTCTGCTCGATGGAAGTGGAAGGCTGAAAACAGCATTGGTAAGGCCAAAGCTGGGAAGGTTACTGATGGGTAGAAAGTTTCAGTGGGACCATGTACTGGAGGAGAGTCAAAATTTGGCAGGGAGCTTTCAGAAGCCTTTGTCTAGAATTTGTAAATGCCCTTCTAAAACAAAGACCAAAACTTGAAACAATGCTGATAACTGCAGACAATTTATAATGAGATGAAGATGAAGCAGTGTGATTTCTAACTCCTTAGTCTTTCTCTGCAAGCTCAGATAGCAGAGTTTTTCAAGTGGGAGGCGGGAAGAAAACTGTTCTTGTGACCTCCAGAAAGAGACAATGGACCCCACTCAGATGCAACTTCCTGAGAGATAAAATTTATATTGCTACAAGGACTGTGCAAAGAAAGAAAGAAGAAAGAAAGAAGAAAGAAAAGGCCTAGTCTCTGCACTCCCATCACTGACTGAGATTAACAGGAAGGAAACGTTATCGAATTTCTTTCTAGAGAAGCCCATACAACACCACTGACCTGGTGCTGTTCGGCATTGCAAGGACTTGGTACTTCACGTTTTTTACAAACTGAGCTGGCACAGAGCAGCAATGCCACAAGGGCAAGAATTAAATTTACTGTCATTGCCCAAGGACCAGAAGAGATCCAGGTTCAATGCAGCTGATTCCCTCAGATATTTATGATGTATCCAGGAATTCAGCCATCCCCCAAATACTTTTTTTCCTCCAGTACTTAAGTATCATGTGGCATGAGGAGCTCTGGGATAGGTGGCTGCACCTGAAAGGAATGTGAAGAACGTTGTATAGGGAGATGCAATGCCTGCAAAGACATGACCTGCAAAGACAGTCCAGCGCTACCAACGTCTTCAGACTTTTTCTCTGTGGCTGAGGAGGAAAGTCATCTGTCTATGTTAACTTTGAAGGATGAAAGTATCCTTTCTCAGCATTAGCCTTTTTTCAGACTTCTTGCAGAGTATCAGACTGGGATACCATCAGGTTAATTGGGAAGTCTCCATTCATGGTAAAATATGGAGAAAAAACAACTGGCGGATTTTTGTTCCCTTGTCTGAAAGGAGAAGCTCAATTACTCCAGTCAGGAACTCCCAACCTCAGCAATATTCCTCTCCTTATTTTGAGGTTTGTAAGTTGTGCCTTTTAAGCATGCTGGGTCACACATACATTAACTAGAAAAGCACAGAAATAAATGAGGTGAAGCAGGCTTTGTAAATAAATGGATTAAGTGCCAATATGAAAGAAATGGATCGCTGAAAAGTTCATAACATTTTTCCATGCCAGTGGCTTTGATCTGCTCTCTCGGAACTCGGAGCCTCGCTGCTGCTAAGATGTGCCACAGTTGTCTTTTGCATGTTCATGGTCTGGCTCTTCAAATGATGTTGAAATGACAAATTTCAGGCCAAATTATGCTGGCAACTAGCCAAGGATCAGATGAGCCCTCTCTGGCAACGCTTTCATACATTTCTTACCCAAATGGGCAGCTTAAGCAAGAGCCTGCAAAGCTAAAATTCAAAAATAAGAGGGAATGGGAGGAGGTCCAAGGCTGATTATTTTCCCCACCTTGTAGCTATCAGAAGGAATGCTGTAGTATAGGCCTGAGTGGTTTAAATATGAGTTTAGTCAATGGTGTTCAGCAGACAGCCCCTGATGTGTAATATGCCGTCACAGGAAACCATGTCCCTGATATGAGGACTGAAGTCATGGTGCCATGAGAGAAACTCCTTGATGAAGTCCCAGCTGTAGCCAGGCAGTAATATCATTGGCTTGGTGGGAGAGGCTCCTTCCAGGTGCATCCTGGGCAGGGAAGTCCAGAACGAAGCTTCCAGCCATGCCACCCCAAGACAACACAGAAGCCAAGTCAGAGCCAGAAACAAGTGGCTGAGCCTCGTGCATTTAGACTAGAAAGCAAAAAGAAAAAGGCAATGCAGGACTGGGAAAGCAGAACTGCTATGCCAACCTCTGCCTGTTTCAGCAGCTTGTATTTACTTGGACTTACAGTTTCAGCCATTTAAAGGGAAGTGAAGAAGTGAAGTGCAGTCACAGGGCAGCAAACCCCGAGGAGATTCCCACTAGAGACAGATTGGAGAAAACAAGAAGGAAGTAAAGCCATGTCCTGTCTGGCATGCTATCTGATATTGGCCATAGAGGAATGAAGAATGACGGCGTTAAAAAGGAGATCACACCCTCCAAAGTTTAGCCAGTCTGTCAAGAAAAGCTGTCCTCCATAGCAGTAGCAGAAGATAGAAAGAAGCAAGAAATGCGATTTTTTTTTTTTTATCTTAAAGAGCCTTCCTCTTCCTCTTCCTCTCTCCTGCTTTTAACAGCTCCTGTGAAGAAAATTCACACCAGCTGTCTTAGATGACGAGGACTGGTCTGCACACAGAAGGAAGTGAGAACAAATAGGACACCTCAAATCACAAACTGCAACATAGACAAAAATAAAACCTTATGATTGACCTGGTCAATCCCATTCCTCAAGCAAAAAAAGTTGTCTTCTGAAGATTTCACAAAGGGAAAACTTCTCTGCACTGCAATAGGAATGCAGCCGATTTAAAAAAATGGAGTTGATGTATTTCATGCAGCATATTTCTTGCCTAGGTATATCCTGTATTGTGTTAAGTAAACTTTCATATATAAAGCAGCTTAAATCAGTTTTAAGTTATATTTGCTTTCCTGTCCCTGTTAAGTATTAAAAGATCATGGTATTCAGGGGAAGAACAGAAGTGTCATTATTTTTGAGGCTCAATAACGCATGTTATACATCACAGAAGCTCATATTTCCCCAACATACAGGAATATGAGTCTATATTTGATTAACATAAAAAGACCCTTACCAGAAAGTGAGTAATCTGTATTAGTCATCCTCATGGCTGGAGTATAAGATACACTTGGCATGTCATGGCCCTTCTCCTTCTGTTTCCGTCGATACCACACAAACAGTGCCAGCAAGACCATAATAATTAGAAGGAGAATAATAATTCCAATGATTGCTCCCACTGAGTGCCTCTCTGATCCAAGAGCAGGGCTAATTTTAGTATAGGGGTTTAATTCTTCCATCATAAGAGCCGCTGTTAAAAGTAATTCATAACACACTGTAAATTGAATCATGCATTTCATTTTTGAAATACTATTTTTTTTAAAGCAAGTACATCATTGGAGGGGGAGAGAGAGAAAGAGAGAGAGAGAGAAAGAGAGAGATATTTTACAGATAGAATTTCACTGTACCTTGATCACATCGGATTCCTTTGAAGCCTGGACTGCAGTAGCAAGTACCTGTGACATGGTCACATGTAGCATTATTCATGCATTCACATAGTTGTTTGCAACCATAACCAAACGTTCCTGGTGAGCACTCTAGGAAGCCAAAGAAAAAGATTGGAAAGAATTCTGCTTTTTTCAGGAATGGGTGAAATGCTTGCCGTGGATAATTCAGTAGAAAAGTCTCCCTGGTTTCAGTATCTCTAGGATAACACTCTAGTGTTAGATTATTATTATTATTTTAAAGCAGGAGATAAATGTATTTCATGTACAATTTGGGGTATTAAGCTGTAACTTTCTGGAAAAGTCATACAAGGCTTCAAAAGGATGAAACGAATAATACGTACAGAGACTTTAGAAGCCTTGATATATATTACAAGGGTACAGAATTTAACAGGGCAAGAGCTCAGAAGCTGTAGACAACATCTTGAAAGAGCATAGCATTCTCCACCAACACGGCATATTTTTTTTTCATGGGGGTAGTTGCAAAGAAAAGTTTTAATGTACCTTTATATGAACACAATAGACAAATCCCACATGCTTTCATACTTATCCCTACTAGTGCTAGACGATGAGTATAACATTGTAGGTGGAATTACAGAATTGAACATCTGAATGGTTTGATTAGCTCTGCTTCTGTACTAGGATTCCTAATATAGGAGGAATTTAACCTGTCCTTGTATTTCTATCAAAGACAAAATGATTGAATGTCCAGCTGAGAAATTTATTCATACAATTACCATGATGGGCTATTACAATAAATCTGTAGGCACTATTCAATAATAAATTGAAAGAAACAACTTCTGTCACATCCTACTTATTTCTGTGGAGAAGACACATTATTGAATGCATGCACACTTGTTATGATTCTTTAGAATACATATTGTTTGTTTTAAGATGTGATTTCTTGTGTGTTACTGCAAATGTTTTGCATAGCATGATGATACCTTCCCAATGTCAGCCCCTAAGTAACTTTTAGTAGCCAAAATTTAACATTAAGTAATGAACAGTAGCCAGTATCTGTATCATGATTTGCAGTGTGTATTAAATTTGTATCTCTTTCTTTCATCTGCAGGTTCCCAAACACGGAAAAATAAAATTATTACAATTAATGCTCATTCTGCTATTAACCTGTAGCCTATTTAAAATTAATAAGGCCTAAATTTTTGGCCTGCACCACAGAAACGATGTCTGCATTTAGGCATTTCATCTGCAATGCAGTGTGACTGCCCATTCAGCAGGATTTTGAGAAGGAAGGAGTTTTAATGAAGAGATACGTTTAGATTTAGTAGAAAAACAAATAAATACATTCGTAGTTTGGATAGAAAAGAAAGCCTCAGGCTCTGTACAGAGGTCAAATTATAAATGTAGCTTCTCGTATAAAGTCTGCTATGATGCAGTTCTGCTATGGAACTTTTTAGTTTCCTATTTTTTTTATGGCTGCAGTAAGGGTCTACACAAATTCACAGTAAGTTGGCCACTTACAGAGTTACAGTGGTGCCATATGTAATCCCCACATAAGCATGCAAATTTGGTCCTGAGATACATGCTTTGCTGAATGCAAGTATGTGCAAAAAGAAAAGATGTTCATGAATTTAATTATATGTACAAGTACTTTCATAAAGATCCATGTAGTAAGCTACAGTTAAGAAGCTTTCACTTGCAAATCTAGCAGGAATGTTACTGTATTACCTTACTGCCAAAAAAGGGAATGAAACCCTGTGGAATTAATGCCTTGGTAAGGTGAGATGGATTTCACCCTGCATTTAGAATCCAAGTAAGTGTGTGAGAATTTTCTTTTGATTTACTATACTGGACAAACAACTAATTACTCAACTACAGCACATACTGTTTCCACCACCCTAATTCCTTGTTCTTAAAAGAAGCCATTCGGCGCGACATGCTAAATATGCCAGCAAGACATCGACGACAATTACAGTAAGATATGCCAGTACCCTTGCAAGGTAATTGAAGTTCATTGTTAAATACTTGTTCACTACTCAAGTTAAACACAGATCTTTCAAAAAAAGGCAAGCAACCTTTTTCTCCTTGATCTGTTTTCATTGTAAAGATGAATCTTTATTTGGCCCACATCTATAGCGTAACAACTTATGCAAGAAAGCCCCAATACTCCTTGGAAGGCAGAGCGCAGAAAGGGCTTCTTTCTTTTAACCCTTCTGTCTTCTTTCATGCCCAGGGAAACCTGATGCTGCTGTTCTCAACAACGTTAGCAAGACATGAGGCAGCTTGTTTTTTTCTATTAATTAGGTACAAGATGGTCAGGAAGGCTACACTGAGTCAGCACTGAGTGCAGTGACTTGCTTTTATCTCACCTAACTTTAGACTGGGAATGGAAAGGCGTAGTTACAGAGGATTCACTACATTTCTTTATGCTTCAACAGACTGTCCAGCTTTTCAGAGATGCCTTCTTCTCCCTATGGATTATATAAGGTGCCTAGGGTTACTCTCTTGCTGACATCAACACCTCATTTAAGAGCCTATTTCTGCAAAGAATTCTGAAATACACCCTCCCCTGGAGAAACAGAAAAATGGAAGTCATGTTGCTACTTACTTTGTTCACATTGTTTGCCTGTAAATCCAGTCCTGCACGTGCACTGGCCAGTGATGTGGTCACAGTCCGCTCCGTTCTGACACTGACAAACATTGGCACAGTTTTTTCCATAAAAAGCAGCTGGGCAACCTTTCAGGAATCAGAATAAGGAAAGACTAAGAAAAAGCTGAAACACAGATGCATTATCAGCACAAAATAGGTAGGCTTATAAATCTATGGATTTTCAGCCTCTGTATATTTAATAACATTTATTTGATCATCTAAATGTAGAGATACTACGACAGCCAATTTTCTTGGAGTTTCTCATATCTTACAGAATTGCCTCTTAAGTGTTTCAGAAGAACAAAAACTTGACCCATCTATACAAACTACATTTTCAAGAAGTAAAAGAAGATGGCTAAACAGAAACTCTCTAAAAGGCCAGAGATCAATCCTTTACTTGCAAGTGAAAGAGCCTTCTTAAAAGGCTCACCAGAATTTGATCTCCTCCTTCGTACAGTGCTGACAATTTGGCACTAGTAGGATGAGAAATTTCATTTTCCTAAATCAGAACACATATACTGGGGCTTTAACAAGCAGGGACATAGACTGTGCAAATTCTGACGATGAATCAATAATCTAAATGATCAGTCCCTGCTTTATCGAGTGCCAAAGGCATAAAACCTTGAAAAGCTTCGGGCCTCTTTTCTTCGGGGTGATGTGAAGTTATCAGAAGTAAGAAGCCGGTGGTTTAACAGGGAAGACTGCAATACTTGGAAGAGACACGAGGTAGCAGCACATACTTTGACAGATTCCCTGGCACAACAGTGTCTCTGAAAGGCTTACGCTGAGTGCAGTAGAGCCCCGTCCAACCATGAGTACATCTACATTCTCCATCGTAAGGGCTGCACATTGCTCCATTGTGGCAGTTGCATGAATGAAAGCAATCAGGACCCCAAAAACCAGTGGGACAAGCTATGAAAATAAAAAAAGATTTGTCAGCTGACAAAAAAAAGCAATGATACTGTGTTACTGCTGCAGAGGAACAACAATAAAGGGAGAACCTCTGAGACGCCAGCAAAGGCAGAACTTCGCATTGCAAAGCTTGGCATCGCTGTGGCGACTCCCTGACAATGACCGGTCCTTCCAAGCCCACGATTGCTTTGCAAACCCAGGTGCCAACCTGCAACCTCACCCACGCTGTCAATCCCTGGCACAAGGGATTTCTTCCCCGTGTAGGTCAGGTGGCAGGATCAGGTCTTTGCTGCATATGTGCACTGAGAACGACTGAAACAGCGACCCTCAACACTATATTAGTCTAAAAGTGCTCTAGCCACTCTCCCTGCCTTACTCATATTATCTCTGAAGACAATTTAGACAGGGCTTTACGATATGGAGGTAATTTAATTTTCTTTTTGATATTCTGGAATTCTTGCATAATAAAGCACCGCTATTCATGGTTTACTTTTGCTATGCAATCAACTACTAAAATTACCACATTCGTTTGAAGCATAGAGTGCTACTCAAATTACGTAAAAATGTAAAGAAAACTTCTTACAGTATGAATTCCCATCCACAAAATCAGATTGCTTTTGTTGATGGGGCTAATATTAAATTAAAATCTCCAGGTCTATTACATATTTCAACTAGTACAATATTAATACATTTTCAAAAGTTATTTTAAGCCTCCCTCCAAAAATGAATGCAGTAAGTTACAGTTATTAGTGCCAGACTAAAAGATCCAAAATGATGATAA
This sequence comes from Harpia harpyja, assembly GCF_026419915.1. NCBI lineage: Eukaryota > Metazoa > Chordata > Aves > Accipitriformes > Accipitridae > Harpia > Harpia harpyja. Next base: position 18,231,472 of record NC_068953.1, on the reverse strand, counting down.
CCCTTCAATATAACAACTATATTTTTGCTTTAAAAAGCACTTCCCATTGCTTCCTATTAAAGACATGAATTAATAAGGCATGGTTCCCAGGAAACCTGAAAGTACAGAAACCGTGCCTATTTCCATGTATGCCATTGGCTCCAATTCTGATGATAAATGCAAGTTTCTGGCATATGACAGACATCTCTAAAGCCAGAATGAATAGCAGAAAAAACCTGCCATGACGTAAATCAAACAAAAGGTCACTGAACTCACACAATGTAAAGCTGAACAGGATTTGGCCTAAAGTATTCGTGCTATGAGCAACCAGAAATACTTTTACAATGCCTTTGTAAGCCAGAGCTGCAGGGTCTGTTAGTGTCTCCAGAACTAGCTCTGGAGTTCGGGCTAAAATTAACTCCTTTGCAGCTACATCTCTTGGTCATTCCAGGTCAACTGGTATGGAGGGAGGTCTGACCGAAATAGCTCAGTACCGGACTCGTGTACACGAAGCCAGGTGCCAACAGGAGCCTGGTGTGAGGCCAGGTTCACGTTGGGAGATTTACACTTTCTTTACAAGAAGGTAACTGAGGAAACAGTCAGGTTCCCACTTTGCTCATTCAAAATACAAAGTAGCTATTGCCAGGTCCTTCTGCTTGCTAAACTGGAAATTGTTGCTGCTAAACTGGCCTGCCTCTGTAAGAAAAAACATCTTTTTTCAAGGTTAACAGAAACTAGCAGTAATTTCCCAATTACATGGCTAAATATAATGAGGAATCTGTGGAGCCTTCTGTCTTTTTTTCTTTTTTTTTTTTTTCTATTTTTGAGTGACAGCAATATTCTGCCTGCGGAAGACACACAATAAAAGCAAAATTACAGCCGTCTGTTTTTATCCGATTCCTACTTTATCACTTGAAGTTTAATATATTTTACTCTGGAATGCTGTCTAATATGCTAGTTGTATCCTGAATATGAAGTAACATTTCTGAATGATAGGATATTGCTTCCCTCTGTGATCTATCTTCAATTAAGGGATGCTCTCAGGAAATGACACTTTGGGATCAGCAAATGCCAATCTTCTACCTGGGCAATTTTCAAGAAGAAATCCTCCATCCCTCCAAGCCCACATTGACTTTTACAATTAAATTACATTTAATAGAAATATTTCAGCTGCCTAATTTCTCAATTCTGGGGGCTTGGTACATGAAAACACTTACTGGTTAATAATTTCTAATGTAATAGCTGAAAGAAAATGATTTCAAAAAATAAATAAAAGGGAATCCAGCTAGAAATTAAAAGGGAGCATGGAGCTTTCTTTTCTGATGTGATGCTTGTGACCTCCCTTTCCTGTAATAGAAACTAGTAACAGCTTCTGCAAATTCCAAATGCAGAAACTAATTCAAGCCAAAGCTAACTTAGATTAATTAAAAGAAATAAGCTATAAAGAGACTAAGGCACTAGCTGCTGTAATACTACAAGGATTTCCCCAGAATCTGTCTTTAACTTTCAGAAAACACTAAGGAAAATATGTTATTTTAAAGCAGAGGTGGAAAAATAACACTTTGCTTACTCTGAGAGCAGTCCGTCCCTATCCAGCCTGGAAAACACTGACACGATCCATCAATAGGATTGCACGTCCCGTTCTCAGTGCACTGACAGACCTCAGCACAGTTCTTCCCATATTTTCCACTGGGACAGACTGTGAAAATATAAGGCAGTTTACTGAAGGCTTTTCATGATGAATATGAGGAAGTCATAGGACTTAACATTTAGCAATTAGAGATAAAAGTAATTACAACGTTTTTCTTTGCTGAAGCCAAACAGGCAAAATCCTTCTGGAAAGAAGGAAAAGGCAGAAAGTATTCAAGTCCATTTTGTTTGCTTACATCCCAGGCATAAAGACAACAGGAAAAAGTTGTCTCAAGATCCATTTTTCTGCTGGAAAATGAATCTGATATAGTTAGAAGATTACAATTACAGAAGGGCATTATGGAAGGCTGAAAACAGGAGAGACAAAACAGAGAAAAGGGGTTATTGGGAGAGGAAGAGAACAGTAAAGTTGAGGAGAATTCATAGTAGTAGCAAAGACAAATAAGTGGCTGGAAGGGATTGATCTGGGGGCTTGGCCAAGGGGGTCCCTTGGTGCAAACCCTGAAATAGGGTTCTGTGCTGGCTCAGAGGATTACAACCTCAACAATAAGAACAACAAAAGTAGGAAAGGAACATTTTAGGCTAGATATCAGCCTAGTGAAGAAGTCTCAAGAAGATGGAGAGCAACGGGGACTCTTACTTTCAGGCCTGTCACTAGAACCTAACAACTCCCTTGTACTGTACAACTGGTAATGACAGTAATAATGGACCAAAAGCTGCAAACCTTACCACCTGGTATGATGGCCTGACATACTAGCCATGGGTATTGTACTAGGAGGCCAGTGCCCATGAAATGGCTGATGGCAGATAAGCTTGCAGGAAGAGGCTGAAAGAGCTGTAGTCCTTTCCTCTGCTATCCCACTAGCACCACAAAATGCATCATGCACCATGTGGCGCTGCAATATTGGGCACGCTGGAGTACCTACCTCATCGCTGTCCTGATTCCTTCTGGATCAAATAATGGTGAGAGGGGAAGGTGCCTTTACTACTAAATACACTAGGCTTTGCTGAAGATCAACTTTCAGTAATGGTGGGAGGCAGGCCCCCAACATCTCACAGATTCAAATCATGCAAGCGGAGAGTAAACCAGGAGCAAGACTGCCACTTCCCTAAGTATTTTTACCATATAACTCGGCAGAAGACTACTCCCACAAATTAAGCACGTATCCAATTGGTGAAATGTCATGCTTGTCTTTTGGCATCCATTCACCTATTCCTCTCCAGTACTCCTTGCTGGAGTAAGTGTTCAATTAGGTTGCAAATGTGGTTTCCAAGGATTATATATAAGTTTGACTGAGAGCTGTTAAACAGATGTGCTGCATCCTAGAGAAATCAGCGTCTATTCTTGTTTGTCCACCTAGCCTACTCCTGAAGTTTGAAGAAAAGAAACTCTGAATTCTTTTCAGACTCATCTTATAACAGCCTAAGCACAGTGACATAAAACTAATAGACACGTAGATCTTCAACCTCCCACCAAATTATTGGAAATCTTTAACGTTAAAGTTGATGGAAAGCTCTGCTCAGTAATGAATGAAATGTTTAATTTCTGTGCTCTTATTGGCTGTGTTCCCTGACAAAAACAGATGTATTTTCAAAACAAGATAAAACATACAGTCCATCTTTGCAAAGAATGTAACAAATGGAACTGGACTTGTATGCTGGTAAATAATAGTAATGTCAAAAAAGTGATTAAGGCACTTTTCTGAATTATGCAACTGTTTCACCTCTTCAACTATTCTCACTTTCTCATATGTAGTCTCTGCAGGTGACCTCAATCTATCCTGACTATGAATCAGCCACAGATTGAAATCCTGAGCTGTGATTCATTTGCTTTTATACAATATGCCATTCTCTACTCTTACTATGGCAGAAACCTAAGAATGTGCATACTATTGTTTTCTGCATGCATTTCTATATACTATGGACTTATCTGTAGGAGTGGATAAAGTTGGTTTTGGCTTTCAAATTATGCGCTAAACAGAACAGTTCTCTAACTGAAAAGAGATAAAACTAAACACAATATACGGACACAATGAAAAGAACAATACACAGACACAAAGAGAGAGAGAAAGAAAGAAAAGCCCTCATATCACAGAAAGAGCAAAAACTAAAACGATCTGTCAGGCTAGGTTCTCATACATGCTACACCATTATTCAGTTCCAATGCTCTATATAGAGCAGTTCAATGCAATATTTTTATTGCATCTTTAAGATGGAGATAGATAACATCACTTAAATGAAGGCTGGATTTTTTATATGTACAAAAAAATTGTTCTCAAAAGACTTACTTAAAATAGGAGCTGATTTGCACTGCAACATGGAATACTAATGAATCAGGAAGAGATCTGTGATCCAAACACCGATGCTGACAAAGGCAACAGGCCATACTTTATAAAAGAAATGCTTTGGTTCCACACAGCGAGAGCTAGCAGAGGGGTTCCTACCGTGTGAGCACCTCGTGTCTCAGTGAAATAGTATGATGCTCTCCAGAATGTCAACATGAAAGGATTACAAAAGCCATCCTGCCAAAACGGTTGCTCTTATTAATTTAAGTAATCTAGTTGTGGATTGGCACTGTGACTCTCTTGTAAAGGTGTGAGATCCAAATACAAGCACTTTTTCAAATGTCTCAAACATTTTTAAACAAAGCTGTAAAGTATGGACTAATACCACTTCCTTCAGGAGCAACCTGATTGTACGATGCAGATAGTGATGTTAATTAGCTACAAAATCTCTGAAGTGGGACTCCAAAAGTCCCTGTGGGATGTCAGGTGTGTTCTAGCAGTGATAACAAGTTATTATTAATCCATCTTGCTACATGATTGTGAAAGATATTCATAAAACAGCTACTTAGTTGTTCGCTGCTCAGAATCCTCAGCACAACCATGTCAACCTATGCCATTTCGGAGGTTACACAGCTCCTCGCATGCATGTGCTGCTGATGGAAGAATGCTCCCACTGCCAGAAAAGAGATGGCACAAGGAGATGAAAATTCAAAAGTGAAATCTTCATTTCACATTTTTCTAATGGAAAACATTAATTAGCATTTTTCTTTCTACAAAATAAAGTTACATGCTAACTCATTATGACAAACTGCAACACAAATTGATTTTAATTAGGACATGAATATTTTAAAATTAATTTGCTGGATAGATCAACATTTCAAAGTAAAACCAGAAGTGCTGAACATCTGAGCAAAAATAAAATAGTTTTCTTAAGAGGATAATTAGCCCTGCTTACGCTTTGAAATCTGGCTAACTTTTCACATAAAATGGACAAATTCACTGAAATATGTTAATTTTAATAAATTAATTGGTATAATGTTTAGTTGACTATACAGCACAGGAAAAAGAAAACATGGTTATACTTAATCTATGTTTAATGATTTTGCGTAAGTGCTGCCTGCAATTTCTAACTTACTGAAAAGCAGGTCATTAAAAAGCATCAGTTCAATTTTTACAGGGATGGTGACTTCACAAGGGCAGTAGCCATTACAAATAATCTCCTTCAAATCTTTATGGAGAAAATACCCACAGTACTATGCAATAACTGAGACTCCGCAAAATACTGTAATGATTTTGCAGGCATTTTTAGGATAAAACTGAAAATGAAACCTATGGTTAAAAGTGGACTAACTTTCAAAGGTACAGAAAGGTGATGGACATTAGGGGGAGTTGAAGATACTCTTCACCTGTGAAAATTAACTCTCCGTCCCTCATTGCAAATTTTTCTGTCTCCTGCACTTGTATTTGGGTGCGCATGATTTTAGCTATTCCCAGTCAGGTCCTAGACAGTGTAAATAAGGTTCCATGCATTACATTAACTGGGTGTTTGGGCTTGTGCACCTGAGCTGGCCTTTACCTTTACTGGTATCTACACCTGCTATTGAAAAAGAGTGCACGAAGGTGCCATCGACATTTAGGATATGACAGGTTTAGCAGAAAGGAAAATTAAACCATTGGATGGCTGATATATTTACAGCAGGTGTCTCATTCCATATTCATTTCAATACAGAGCAGCAGACCTGTTTTATTTATGAAAGCAGGAGCACATCATATTTACAAAAGGGCGACTAAGTACCTATTTGCATTTTCCCTCTGAAGTAAAGACTTTCTTGTGATCTAAACTGCTGAAACAACGAAAAAAGGCAGGAACCTTGTGATCGGTCTTGCCACAAAGTCACAGACACAGAAACCTAGGAAAGGAGGTGGCATTTGGAGGTCTTGGGCTCAGTACCTTGGTTGCAGAGAGCGCCAAAGAATCCAGGCAAGCAATCGCAGTGTCCTGACACGTGGTGACAAGGCCCGCTGCTGTGCACACACTGAGGGCATGGCTGACTGCAGTGGTGTCCATAAAAGCCAGGGGGACAAACTGAAAACCAAACAAAATAATTGTCACAGGATTTCAGAAGATTTCTTATTGCTGAGGGCTTGAGAATTCTCTCTCTGTCTTAATCCCAAACCAATGGGATTAATGTATAAAACCACAATTTTGTGAACAGCTGAAATTATGAAGTCTGTTGGACTATTCCATGTCTAATAAAGTGCGAGCTCTGAGTAAAACTGCTCCTCTGGTTCAAACATTCACACCATCCTACCTCATGTAAAAGTCCTTGGCTATTTAATAATACAGCGGAGCTCTCTCAGCAACCTCTCTCTCTCAAGACACTAATTTGAGTCTCTCCAGCCTGCTCCAGCTAAACTCTTTTACAAAACATGGGAGTTTAAGATGTGCAAGACCTCATAGCCCACTGGCCATATATGGTTAATAACACATATTCCAAAGCTTTTAAGATAGGTAGGAAGAGAAACACTCACACACATGTACAGACAACAGAAACTCAGAATGCCATTTCCTTTGGAAATTAAACTAAGAAATCAGAGATGGTGTATTAGGAAACTCTCAATATTTTACTTCTAAACAACTATGTCGAAAGCTTATTTCTAAACATATTAGGTGCAGTACCTGTGTTCAATTGGGACAGTCAATTTAGACATGCCATTGCAGGAGCAGCATCCATCAGTGATGAACAGAATCTAAAAATGGTAATTACGGTAACAGCATACAAAATCACCTGATTTGCATCAGTAATCACACCGGATAGCTGAGTAAATTTGTCATGAACTGTGTGCTTAATTTGCTTAAAACCTGGATTGAAATTATTATAGAATTTGTACATAAGGTATAGTGCCAAGATTATAGCTCAGTATCTCTTATAAAAGCATATTGTTGCTTCTAAGCACATGTAGAATGAAAACCCATCCACTGTCCAAACATTCACTGCGATAGATAAGCACAAAGAAATGTTAAATTGCAGTAAGTAACTGTAAAAATGACTTTATATGTTTTTATTTTTACTCCTGTGATTCTCTGTTATATAGTTCTGGCTCAGTAGTTACTATATCTTGTCCGTTCTATTTTTTCACTGAATGAGAATTTTTCTCTTGGTCTATATGTTCACAGAGGGTGTCAGGTTCTTACACTACTGCAGATTTCCGGCTGGAGCTTAGCTGACAGGTTTGTTGATGATGCACTAGCTATAAAACAACCTGGATCATTCCTGGAGACATTTCTGCAGGCCTAAGAGCAGTAAACTATCCCAGTGTCTCATGTAATCCTGATTACACAGACAGAACAAACTGGCTGAGTATCATCTACCATACTGCCTTTACAGGCTAAATTCTGCTTCTAAATGAATTTCCAAGAGAAAAATGGGAATGATGCTGAGAGCAAACTTAGCAAGCTAAAGCTATCTTCACCTACAGAGTTGTCCTCTTCACAAGGTAGACTTGAGCCTGAATCCCACAGAAGAGGTGGAAGCAAGCTGAATTCCCTGGCTGTGTATTCACAGAGAGGCACTTCAGTGACACAGCAATAGCAGAAGCATCCACAGGACCCCTCTGCTGTCACCCCAGTGGGGAGGAAAATTTCTCCCCATTAGGTCCTTAGCAAACGTCCCCAGGGAGCAGCCTGATTACTGGAGTTGCAAACTGGGGACGTGGCTTGCCTCTTGTAGCCTACATGCCATCAGCTGATAAAACTAAGCTGTTTTTTTTCATCTCAGAAAGGTCAGAAACTATTAACTTCTGGAAGTTTCGTACTCTTAGGGTTTCAAATTTGTAAAACAATTTCTTCCCCAATTCCCTGAAGCTCTGAGCACCACATTTTAGCCTTGGAGAGAGGTTTTACAGCTATATAGATATGCTGAAGCACCTGGAAATTGGGGTTTATAATGGAAATGCTTATAGGCTATTAACTACAGCAGTGCTAGAGGTCATCATTATAATGGCTTTAAATAAAAACTGTCAGCTACAAATTATTTTTAGAGATGAGTGTGTTCTAGTGTCAAGTGTAACTGGTGAAATCAAAGGGGATATATGAACTGGGCATGCAGAATGTCTTACAGGAAGAACAAGAGCTGCTGCAGAAAAGACAGACAACTCCATTTCTTGTTTACACAGGAAGATGGTTGTGTGTAGTGGATCAGTGAACAAGGGTCCCTAAGGGGCAAATGCAGCTTCCCAGATAAAGCAAATGAGAGGGGTTTTATCTCCTCAGCACATTTTAATATGTAGCAGCAGAGCATCACATAGGAGCAATTTCAGGTTGCTGTCTTTCTTTTTCTGGCACATAAGAAAACATTGTCTTGTTGTTTTGATAGCCAACACTCATCCACTTGTCATTATATGACAGGTCGTATCTGACTCTGTTTAATAGGTATCCTATAGTTCACCATGACTTAACTGTAAATCTGTTTCTGCCCAGATCCTGTTAAGTATGGTATGTAAAGATGTTCCTCCTCCTTTCAGGTCACCTGTGACCTCCAGGTGCTGTGGAAGGCCAGAAGAAGAAAGACAAGGCACGACTCAATGCAGTAGAGTCTAGATTTCTCGATCAAGAAGCATTTTTTAGGCTAGCATTTGTCCTTAGGAAGCTGTGAGCTAAAGCAGCTCAGAAACCTGTCTCTCTGCCTGTCTGGTATCATAAATGAGCATTTCTACCTGCTTTGCTTCTGCCACCACATCTATGGAAAATCTTACTTCTCTGGCACAAGGGTCCTCTGTATCCTGGTGCACAGTCACAGGTGCCATCCTCCGGGGAGCAGGATCCCCCATTCTCACAGTTACAAGAGATGGAGCAGTTTGGTCCCCAGCGGCCCTGGGTGCATATATTGTCACAGTGGATGCCTAAAGACATAAAGGCACATGTTAGGTTTCACACAGCTTACTCAGCTCATTGATCACAGAAATGTTTGTCTGGACTGATACCTCACAGTACATCACAGAGCAAACAAGGGAGCCTGGAAAGGAAATAGCTATCCTTTCATCCACTTAATAAACTGAAAATTTAAGAAAATGCCAAAGAGGTGGATTCTGTAGGTGTTACTGGGCTCCTGCTCAGTCCTTAGCACCATTAAAGAAACCCTGCATGTCATCTGAGAGATGAAGGTCAGGAATTACTTTAAAGTCACAAAATATCTCAAATAACCCGTCTGGGAATATGCAGCTGATTGAAGCCTGATTACTTAACTGTTGTGAACTGGAAGACTGAAAAAAGAAAAATCAGGGTTCTGCAAAAACAAGTCCAGTATTTGGATTCTTGAACATATGTAAATTCAGTTCTATGTTGTGTATTGTTCACTTCTTGGCTTAAAGCACTGTGCTGTGGGTTATTATGCATGTACCCCACATCCACCCAGAGCTCTCTGAGTTCTGTGTTAACGAACCGAGTTCTGATCTAGCAAGCAACCATATGTAGGCACAGGCTGATCATTTGCATGTTAAATGGAGACTGAGACCTGCCAATCCAGCTCCCAGTGATTCCCAGGGATGTTGTTTGATATTTATTATTATGAAAAGCAAAGCTTGGAAACACTGAAAGAAGCACACAGCCAGAAAGCTTAACATGAGGCTTCTGGCATTGTTTCAACTGGTGACTTCTAAAAACAACCTTGTGCCATGGCTTGTCACATATAAATGTAATCTAGGGATTTGATCCTGCACACTATTACTTGTCCTTACTCCACTGGGATAAGACAGTACTAATACCTGCAATTAGCAGAGCTATTTGCATGATCAAGGGCCCCTTGGATTGAAAAAGGGTTTGCAGGATCATGAACTAAGAGAGATATTGAGCACTGCCAGCTGCAGGGAGTGGCATTAGCAGTAGCACACTGTAGGTACTGCTAACAACAGAAAAAATGAATCACAGACTGCCTTGAAAATTTTCCTAACAACATTACCACACCAGGTGCCTTACAACTGCGCCACCAAGATTCGATGGTATACCCATGCCCTAGCTAGACTTTCAACATGAAGATGTTCTTTATCATCCATGCACATGTCCCTACTGCATAATGGGATAAATGCAGACAAGGGCTCTGAGAACCCCAGCCTCCGCCAGAGGTTGGATTAGTGCATCGCTAAGGAGAAATACAATCCCAAGTAATTTCCTCCACCTCTGATAACTTCATCTGGATGCTACAGGTAATGGACTGTATTTGTGAAGCTGTGATCTGTACAGTCACCAAACTTTGAGGATTATTAAATCAGCTAAAAGTCATTATAAACACACTTACAGTGCAGTTTCAAGTCATAAATCTCTGAAGTTAATACAGTAAGAAATACTGCAGAGCCAAAATTTCCCTTTTCTGAAGATTAATCACACAATTATAGTGTCCCTTCCTAGAAAATCTTAACCAAGTCTGGCAAAAGTACAGTTTGAAATGGGGTTTCTAGTAATACATGATCATAGCTTTATTTATAAAGAGGCACGGTCCATGCTGTAGAGCTTAATAAAAAACATATTAAAACACAGTAAAAACATAATACAAGTTCAACCCCTTAATATCTAAGTAAATAAATCTGAAAAAGGGGAACGCAAAAAGAGGCAAGGAACATTTGTATTAGTAAAGTCAAGAAAAACAATTATTTTAATACAGTCTTCCCTACTCCCTTTGAAATCTAATATATCCTTGGATTACTTAAACAGTAAATGCTTTGTGTGTGCATTTATGTAATACATCTACAGTACCCTGTAATTAAAAAGTCATACAATAAATCATAAATAAATGCATTTCATATTTATACATACATATATATGATCATTTATAGTTTTGAGAATCTCAGCGTGAGCTCCTAGAAATGAAATTCAGACACAAATGCAGAAAAATGTGTATCTTTTCCTCCTGACTGCAGCATTAAAAATACAATTCTCTCATTGTGAATGGGCTATTTATAAATGGAGACAATTAAACAGCATTGTTTTTTGTCTCTTTTGGCAAAGTTTGGGGAAGAATGACATTGACTCCTTTCTCTTGAAAGGTAGCTGAATTAGAATGCCATGGCTGTTCTTTGCAGCAGCAAAGTCCTTCCTTTAGTAATGAATAATGAGGGATGTCTTCCCGCTCCTAACGAAGGCAATGAGTCATTGTGAAGCTGATTGTTGTAACGAAATGTAAAGGGAGGAAAAGGAAACCTTCTAGAAGACACTGATACCCATTACAGCAGTTATTTATTTATAAATTTTCAGAAGACAACCGAGAAGGTGCCGCAATCAATTTTTATTACTTTGTATTACTCTAAGTTAATTCTCATGGAAGACTTCATTTTTGGAGACTCATACGCACATTGAATTGCAAATGTAAATGAGAAGTTAAAATTGCATCTGGACATGCATGTCTTATGGAATTGTGCTAAAAAAAGCACCTTAATTTTACAATTCCCTAACTTGACAGCTTATGAAGGGGGAGTCCATCCCCCCAGCTACTTTACAATCAGAGTCAGTGAAGCAGCAAGCTTCTTTAATGTAAAACTTCAATATTTACTTAGGAACTTGCTGATGAACATTTCTGATAAGCAATTAGTTTTCAATTTCCAGAAATATAAAAAATGCTGAAGTTGACACATCTCTGTATTATCTTACATTACAACCACAGATTCCTAATTCATGAACAAATTCCTTGTTTCACAAGCATGATGTAGAAATCAGAACGACAACTATCAGAAGAAGTCCTTGAAGCTGCAGGAAGCCGTTCTATACATACACTCTATTGCCTAGATACCAGGAAATTATCTTACTGCCTGAGGCTGTGGTTCACAATTGCAGACACTAGTATAAAATTACACTTCCAAGACCTTCTTAAACAATGTTCTGGGGGTGAATTGTAAATGAAATTCACATAACTTACATAAAATTATAGTTATCCACTCTATGTGGGCAAAGGTCATTTGCACTCTCATGGAGTAAGCCAGAGCCAAGGTAAGAGCAGAGTCCGCTGTGGCTTTTAATTCAGCCTGTGAAACAGCAGCCACAAAACCTCCATGTCCAGGCGTGGATTCGGGGTACTGGATTACTGCAAACACTGTCTGCTCTCCAGTAGGATCTCCACTGCCATCCTTTGGACTGCTCTGTACATGGAATTTAGCTTCATTCCCCCTTCCCCACACCATCTTCCTTTGCACACACAATGGGTAGGAAAAACAGTACTAAGCGCCTGAATTGCTGCTGTGTATGCTGTGAAAAACACAATCTGGAATGAACTTAGCCCACCAGAGCAGTTATGACTGCACTTTTAAGGGACAACTATGTGAGAGAGCTGTTCCAAGCTCTTTCTCCGTAAGGGCCCTTCCCGGATAGTTTACTACCAAGTGGCAAAACAGCTGCTGTCTGGGACTTCAGGAGTATCTGGTGTATCTCAAGCACAGATTTCCCAAGTGTGAAGCAGTCGGGTTGTGCAGGGATCGTCCAATGCAGAGCTGAAGATGGTATCTCGATAAAGAAAAGCTGCAGGGATAGAGGCAGAGGAGGAAGTGTGTCTTGTGGCAAGAGCAGTGGCTGACGGAAACTCATCAAGTCATGTATGTGGTATGGTAATAGTATACATCATATATTGTAGTCCAGTTCTGCTGCATAGTGGCTAGAGAAGTGTGTGTCTGGTGACTTGATATGATATAAGCTTGTGTCTGGTTTACATGTAGCAGTGTAAATTTTTACCAGATTAAGTTGGTTCTTTGCATTAAAATTCACAAATCAGGCTGTGACGGATTCAGATAACATCCACACAACCATCAAGAAAAGGAGCAAGAAAAAGAAAAAGGAAAAAAACAAACCAAGCCATACAACTGGGAGGTAAGGCATCTATTGAAGAGCTACTTCATATACTGCTTCCATTAATAACCTTCAACAGCTTCAATGAAAGTTTGTCAAAGTAATGCAGATTTAGTACTGCCTGTAACTATATCACACTGAAGGACTTTGGAGGGTGAGATTCCCTTTTTTCCCTCTCCAGCTTACTCGTGCAATTGCAGTCGTGCTTGGGGATTACATCTCTAGCTCTTACTAAAGCCTGCCATTGTTTCTCTGCCTTGTCTCTAGATAGTTGGAAACTAATACTCCAAACACAATAGAAGAGCAAAAATGGACAGAATAAATGAGAACCAGTGGCCTATTTTTGACCACTGCTATCCCCTTGACAGTAGCCTCTGCAGCAGGGCCTGCATGCTGCCCAGCATCTAATTATTTTTCAGGGACATAGGAATTTGATAAATTATAGGATGTAGCTCCCTTCCCCCCATGTACTTTAATTTTATATCTACAAGTGTACAACTGTAATTATTTCTCTGAATAAGATCTTAAGCTTTTTTTTTTCAATAGTCACAATCTAAAGACAGATGCAACATCAATTAGCAATGACAGGAATGATTTCAGCAGACATTTGGATCCAACACAAACATTGTGCTCTCCTCCACCTGTCTTTCAATATGACATGAAGTCATAATAATCTCTTATTTCTGGCATTTGAATAGCTTTGGAAAGAACTGCTTTTTATGCATAAATAGGCATTGGATTTATGCAGGCAATACAGCGGAGGCCTGAAGTTTGGTGAGTCACGCTTGGCTTTGATCTAGAATGCCTGGTAGCTTTTGTCTCTTGCACTACTAACTCTTAATGGTGGTTTGTCTACCTGTTGACACAGTACATAGTGGCAAAACCACAACAGTAGCAATACTGCTTCAATAGCAGAAGATAGCCTAATGATTATAGCTGCAAGGCTATTTTAGATAAATAATTGCAGAAAGCGGGCCAGCAAGCACTTGACCATACTGAAAAGAGGTATGGTAATGTATCACTGAATGTGATCTCTAGAATGGACCGCTCCTTCATGCGATACCATCTCTCTGGTCTCCATCACGCAGGACTATCCCACCTGCAGTGATCCCTTCGGCAGCTGTAGCACATGTCCCACCAAGCTGTCAGCCCTGGAGGGGTTCCTAGGCATGTGGCTGTCATGCCAGGGTCAGAGCTAGAGTCCACTGAGGTCACCTGGCAGTCTTGCCTTGGCCTTCCAATCCATATAGTTATTTCCGATAATGATTTCTATAATCATACGTTCACGTTTTCTTTAACCTTATTCTCTTCTCTTTTCCCAGTACTCTTATTGCTGTTCCACTTCTGTTTTCCCTATAAATTCTATTTAAATCAGCTTTGTATTTGAGATTAGATCAGTGTGCTTTCTGGAGTAGTGAATATTTTGCTGCCCCAGTCTATAAAAGGTAAAAGAAAATTCAATAAGAACATAAGGAAGAACTGTCCAATTAGCTCTGGATCAGCTGTTCAGAAGGTGTTAAGACAGCATACGAACAAGAGTTCATAAAGAATATTTGATGCTTTTCTATCACCTTTTGCATCTTCGTATTTATTCCTACCTGAGGCAAACCCTGAAGTATTTGACTCAGATCCAGTCAGAAACACCACAGCACAACTCGTGACAGCTCAGCATTTAAGGATGCTGAAGAACAAGAAAATCTGCTTGGGGAGGGCAGCAGATAGAAGAAAACATAAAGGGATCTCTCATAAAATTAAATGGAATCATTAAGAATTGATGGCTGCTCATCCAGTCTGCAAATAAGCTATTTTTGTTTTTATATAGTGAAACTATTCAACAGAGATAACAGCAGCCACATTCACATTATCTATGAACTTTTGTGGTGTTCTCAAAATGCTTTTCTAACTGTGAATTTTTTTTCAAATTGATGCAGTGGAGCCCGCCCTTACCTTGCTAAGCATTGTTCACTGGTGGGCTTCAGAGGGGCTACTCCTGTGTGTAACAGCCCATCAGTCTAAATGAAAGCTCTATGACCTGGTCCTAAATAATGACGAATAAGCCTTTCCCTGCAGCCAGTGAAAAATTCTAAATTGTCTCTTCTCTCATCATTGCATGGGCAATTTATGCACCCATTAATGTAAGTGTTTTTCTGAAAGTAATATACTTACAGCCTAATGCACCTCTGTGGAGCACTAATCGTACCCCTATTTTTAATTATCTAGAGAAAACTACAGATATGAATCATTCAACTCAGGGAATTTATTCAATAAAAGCTTTTGAGGCAAGAGACCTACCTCACAAGAAATTGAGTAAGTCAAAACGTTTGCTAAAATTAAGGATCATCTGGTTCCCTTTGCTACAGGATATTCTCCAGGGTGCACTATTGCAGGAAGAAAAGTTGCCACCAGCAGAAAGGGCAGATCTTGAAGAAAACAGTACTAAAAGGAGTCAAGTCCTATGCAGTCCTCCTTCACCTTTAGGATGCTTCCTTCCTACTACTTCTCAAACTTTGGACATGGTTTCAGGCCAGGAGGGAAGAGAAACGGGGGAAAGATCCAAGCAGACCATCAGCAGGTAAGGGAGGAACTTTTAAGTGGGAAAAAATGTATTGCTTTCCTGACTTTTAAACGTTCAAGCCCCCAAGCTAAGCCATGAGCTAAGAATTGCAGCTTAGCAAGAGCTGTTGTACAACTGGATATGTGCAAGCTTTTCATGTTTAATAACATTGACTGAAATTCAACCTTTTCTCCTTTGTGTAGAATGGGAAGGAAGACGTTTACAACATTTGTCACTGCAAACACTTTCACCAATAACATATATATACAACATTTTAGCTTGCTGGCTCTTTATTGAATGATCTTTCCTTTTTCTTCTTTCACACACAGCATGCCAGCATCCAGTATTTAGTCTGCTGAAATGTTCACAAATAATTTTTCACCGCTTCTCACCCACATTTATTTATAGGTGAACGCATTGTACACACAGCCAAGCTTATATATAGAATGCCTCCATATTAAAATGGAAAATGGTCGAATATCTCTAGTATCGAGTTTCATTTTTTTAGAACCCATCAAATTAACGTAATCCAGGGTGCCATCCAAGCTATATCTTTTCACATAAATTTAAAAGCTGTCCTTTAATAAGTGAAAATAAACCCCTAAATAAACACAAAGATAAATGAACTTGTATCTCTTCTGTGTTTATAAGACTAATACTGCAATCATTCGCATGCATTCTTAAGTTTAGCAGTAGGCTTACTGCAGATTCTAATTATAGTCTAAGGGTCTGATCCAACTCCCACAGAATGAGTGGCAAAAATCCAATTGATTTCATGAAAGGTGAAATATATACTAAATCTGGCACAGGACAAACACAACTAAACCTCACTTAGATGAGAATCTGGAGCCCCCTAGATGTCTGCCAAGGAATGCACAGACATAATTAATGTAAGGACATCAATGAAGTCTTTGATATAACTTCATAATTCATATTTTTTAAAATTAGCCCTGTATCAGCAGGAACCATACTTAAAGGTTCCTGTCAAAGAGAGAATTTTTAAGCACAGCCTGACATTAAAATCTTATCAACTCACTTGAAATTAAGTCAATGAAAAATTAAAGCTAATTTCTAATAAGCTTATGTTACATTCATAGACTAAAGGGCACTTGTCGAATCCAGAGAGTAAGCATACCTTTTCATATGGAAAAGACTTTCACATTTGAAAGGCAGAGGCCAGAAGAGAGGCTAAAATGCACCATTTTAGACTGACTCTAAAAATGTCTAGTTTTTCTGTCTGTTTAAAGCTAATGTAAGGATACAGAATAATCACAGAAATAAATTATTAATTTAAAAATCTGTGATAAGACTGCCAAAAGTGATAAGTGCAAAATACGGTTTAGGTAATGGGGTTAGACATCTAGAAAATGCATGTTTAATAGGAACTTACTATTGCTCCATTCTGATATTTTAGGCTTTGTATTAGAAACCACGAGAGTACAAAACAGTCTGATGTAAAAAAAAAAAGCCAACCCACAACATTATGAATTCTAAAATACTGTGGATCTCTTCAGCTAAAAACCTGTAGGTGCATAAAACAGCTCCTCAATTTTTTCTGGTTTTAAAGATGCGTGGAAAAGTCAGCTACCAGTTATATGAGTATGTTCTTGCAGTTGATCTATTAATGACAATAGAATTTTTTTGGCTTCAACCCAGTACAGCTGAGGATAGGATTGGGCCCTAAGATTATACTGCTTATGCAGATGGATACTGCTGCAATGGAAGAAAAGTCATATTAATACAAACAAAATGCATTTTATGGGAAGCTAAATGGAAAGGTTGTTTTTTTTTTTCTCAAAAGTTATACCACCTTTTTGCAAAGAATTCCAACAAAGTAAAGTTAAAAATACCTTAGCGCTTACCGTCAAAGTGGTCACTGTTTCTTTAAAATTCAAAAAGGCCTTCCCTTGAGTAACAGGCTTATCAGTTTTACTGAATTAATGTGTCCACAGGAGGGAAGAAACATGTTTCTGTGTTTGAGTGACAGTGCAGATGTCACTCGCAGCCTGCAAATTCTCACAAATGCGAAGTCTCATTCCTCAAAGCTCACCTTATCTCTGACCAGCTGACGTTTCCTGACCCCATTAACTTGCTTATACAATCACACGTGGAAATCCCTACAACTCGAGAGTACCACAACTACTGTACAATATTTCTGGACATGATAAGAGACAATTAGGGTTTATGTTGCTGGCAACGTATGAAAGTTATTGAGGTTGTAAAGGACAGTGAAATATATATTTTGATTTCCTGTATGTAACAGCAAAGAGGGAGGCTGCTCTTATAAGACATGAATGAAGCCTGAAGGGGAAAAGTACCAACACAATAAGAAGATGTTTCTTCTTTACCAGCATATATCATTTTCATAACTGTATTTGCCATCCTGATTAATTAAGGAAAATCTATGAGGGGTTCTTTTATAATTAACTATGGGATGCACACTTGTATATTTTCCATTTTACATCTACAGTACCATCCTATTTTCCCCACACATTTTGGGCATGTTAAAATCTACTGATTAAACTTCGGCTTCAGATATTCAGAAAAGCTACTGAGTAAACTAGTTCAGTGGATAATTGAGATAGCATCGCGACTCCAGCGTTCTATAAAAACCAAAGCACAATACAAAAGAAAAGAAAGACAGAACCAAGATTCGGATGAGACAGCATTTCAGATTAAATGAATTCAGATAAACAGGATTTAACTGACCTTAACATTTACAGGAATGGAATATGTCCCCCTGCAGATCACTTCCTATTTAATCCCACTGTAACATCTGAAAGGTTAACAAAATACACACTGCCACAATTAACTTGAAGCACATTGACTTGTTACAGGGACGAAATGAGCTTGCTGTGAATATCAGCCAGGCCTGTGGCTTTCCTTTCTGTAATCTGTTTGCGAGCGGGATGTCCGACTGTGAAAACGGACAGATTCAGGTCTTAGAGACAGGATGAACAATGGCTGCATCTGGCTTCCCAGAGAGTCCAGCTAACCTGGCTCAGGTCAAGCACAAAGGGAACACCTCCAGAAATTAGAGGACAGGCCAGCAGCTATGACCAATTTAATTACTGAGGGTTGTACCAAGTGAACCAGCTAAAGGCTATGTGGTCATAACTAGTCAGTATCTGTAAGGAAGCCATTTCTGGTACAAAACATGCTGCCAGCAGCCACCCTGAGGAGAGAGGACCAAGCTGATGGGGTTTGCAGTTCAGCTTGCAAAACCCATATGGCTTAGCTGGAGCTGTAATTTCCAGAAACACGCAACATTACACCTAACAGAGGAACGTTGCCTCCCCATGTTCTCCTTAGCTTCTGACCCACCCAGCAAGGCTACCAGGGCAGCCAGTCCTTTTCTGTCCAGTTTCAGGTTATTTATTAAGAGTTGCCTAACTGAAATTTATGACCTTATCACTGTCTGTCACAGAGCACCCCGGAGAGGAGGTTGCATCTGGGCAAGATGAGACTGCTACCTCCTTCTCTAGGACCTGTTTGCTTGCAAAGGACTTCCAGAAAATGCTCCACCATGCAGCTTTTCTGCACTTCCATTCTCCCTGCGGATTCAGTGTGTGCAAGATCCCTAATTAACCAAATGCAATTAGCACCAAAGCACTCCATTTTCAAGCATTTTCATTTTAACCTGAATGTACACAAAATACACCTCTTCCACAAATGACTAGTATGTTGGGAGCTTTAAGGCATCTGTGTGCACACATACACACAGGCACAGAGCTGCAAGCACAGAATTGATACATATCTAAAATGCATGGCAGAACTGGAGTAAGAGAGACCCTTATTAATCTTTAGAAAAGTCTAATCAGTCTAATCGGTCAAGACTTGATCCTGCTGGGGGCTACACTTTTTCTTTTTAACCTAGCAATAGATATGAACATGTCTTCTTTTGATTTCAAGGGTACTATTTATATATGTGAGGTTATGCATATGCAGTACTGGTGCAAGCTGGAGAACTCCACTCAGCACAAGGCTGAGCCCTTATTGTTATTCCATCTGACATTTCCTTCGTGCGGAGGAAAGTTCACCTGTGCACTGTGACAGCAGGTCACAGATCCGATTTTGGCCCACATTTGAACAAGTTTCACTTTGCTCATATCACATGAGAGCCTTTTGCCAATGTGGCTTTGGTCTCTCATGTACCAATGTTATGCTTGCCATGCTATCTACAAAGCCATCTGTGATACAACGTGCCTGTGTACCTGGTTGGGTAATTTTCAGCAATAATGACAGGGCGCAATCATCTTTAGATCTGATCTAACTTCTGCCTTTGGCTGCACACGTGCAATTCCCCACTGAACTTAATGGAAACTGTATATGCACGTCTCTAAGCAGCTTGTTGCCAGTGTGCTTATTTATGCATACAGCTGGTTTGCACAGCTTTGTGATCTCCTGGTTGATATGTGGGAATCTCTTCATCATCTTCCCATCTGCCAAGTACACTCAGCTCCTTAAAATTACCTTCCCCCAGCTGGTACACACGGAAGGCCATTGTCCTGAATAATAGTCTTGATGGGTGGCAGTCATAACATAATAAAAGGATGTTAGGCTGCTATTAACTTACGTTGTATGCTACTCTTTACATGCCTTTTTTCTTCTTTTCCCAGTCTTCCTCCATGCTCCTACCATCTATCAGTCTCTGAAGGTTTGTAGCAGTAACATCTTGAAAACCACTTTAAAGAAAATGGGTTCAATCTTCCCCTTGATCTTTACATAAAACACTGACATCAAGAGGGAGTCCCACATGTGGGATGAACATACAGAATATGCTGTTTCAGATGACGTTTTGTGGCTATTAGGATCAGAAAGCCATGTGAATTCTCTGTCTGGTATGAGTGGGCAAGAAAACCTTCAGATGTTCCATGATCCTGAACTTTTCTGATCTTTTCAGGCCATGCTTAATTAGTACCAAATTCAGAAAGTAAAAATTTAGGCCTGAATTATTTATCACGTCATATTTATTAAATGCACTGCAATACACATCATGGCCCAGTTCACAACAACTACAGATAAGATTAATCTTTCACCAATGCCATACTCCTTAATATGAAAATATAATTATCTAGCTGAAGAGTTTCTTAAATTACATACTTTCAAACTAGTATGAGCAGAATTTATCCTTGTGTCTGGTGATAAGCCAAGTGGAAAAAAATATTGGAAGCAGAATCAACAAAACATATGTTGGCTCTGTCTATCAACATTTCCAGTGCACACCTTACATGGCCCTGTCAACATCTCAACTCCAACCTGGTCTCGAATACTAATGTAATATTTTCCTTCCTGAAATGTGATCTTGAAGAAGGGAGTTCCAGAACTGCAGGGGTACATTGAAGGATAAAGTGCTTAGTTGGCAGTAAGCCCCCTGCAAGTTAATACACATTTATCTTGCCCAATATGGAAATTAAAAAAGGAGGATATCACAGACATTATTCTTTTACCTTTACTTGGACTAATTTGTGTCTGCATTTGATGTACATTTACAGATGTGCATGGGAGTAAGTATAAAGTATTTGTTGCAAATGCCTTTGAGGAAAAGCCACACTTTTAGTCTGCATTGTCTGCAAAGTACATTTTCTGCAGTTTCCTCTGGAATGCTATATTCAGAAAGATGTGTAATAAACTTTTAGAGTAAGTGTCTATAAATATATCTCTTTAATTTACCGTACTTTTAAAAACCATTTTCTCCCTTGAAGAAACTCACAATGACTACAGGAAAGCCTACCAACTGTTTCTCTGATGATCATCAATAATGCACAGTGGAGTTTTAAAGCCTGATAGATGGATATATTGATGGTAAAGAGGCTCAAAGAAAGATGAATGCAGTCCAATGAGCAAAGAATGCAAGCTGGAGGAGGGGATATTAGCAAGCTTGTAAAATGGATTTTCTTGTGGGAAAAATGCCCTTTTCAGGGATGCACGCCCAGTATCTTTGAAAAGGAGCTTTGTTGTAAGCAGCATGTAGAACTTCCTATTTTTGCATTTTATTTAATTCTTACAAGATCTTTTCCATTGTATGTTCTAGGTATAATTTCATTGCTTTTGCTTCATGCTTCTAGGAGCCGAGCTGCTGCGGCGATGTTCTTTCCATCAGAAATAGAAGGCATGCATTGGTTTAAGGCACAAATGAAGGGGTAAGGTGACAGTATCCCAAATGTTGGCTGCCTGATCAGCCTGCGTTTCTCCATACATTCTTCCAACTTGTACTTGTTTGAAAAACAATTAAATTTTCCAAATTAATTGCTGTTAATATAAATGCATTTTGATTGTCAGTGCCACTGGTGGTTCTGCCATTATGGGGCAAGAATATAAGTTTACTTCCCTCCAGGGCCTTTACAGAGAGCTGAGGGAGATTAACCAGCATTTTAGGCAGCTAAGTGTGAAATACTGGTTGGGTCAATAACTTGCCCCCCGCTGCTGTTATGTTAGCTGTCAAAAGCTGGCAAAGAGACATATCAGTGTGGAGTCAAGTGCAGGTCTGATTGTACTGAGATCTCCAGCCTGGACTCTCTGACTTCACTGAGTATTCCTCTCTGCCTCTGTGTAATCACAAGAACTCTTTGTCAAACCAGCATTAATCTGCTCTCTGTAACTATCCTTCTGTGTGGCAAGAAGCATGGGAAAATGGGAAAAGTGTAACTTTTTGTGACAAAACTGGGTTTTGTATGATGGAGCAGCTGTAATGACTCTTAGCATTCAGAAAACACCTATCTGCATCCCCAGGTATGATGGTCCCAGGATTCACCATACCACCTCCGTGGAAAGGGTTATTCAAGGAGAAAAACTCTGCAGGATTTCCAGATGATCTGCATCCCTCCTGAGGATTCTCTTTACAGAAGGCTAACATCTGGCTCCAGATTTGGAGCCATCTTCAACTAATCTGAATACAAATTTAATGAATGCCAATTACTGTCACCATCATGAGTGATTTAAATATGGGTAAGTTCAGCTGATCTTGTCTCAATCTGTTATTTAAAACTTTGCAGTCACAAGTCCAGTGCTATAACTGATGCAACAGCAAAGCAAAACAACCCAGCAACCTCCCTCCCAAACCCCAAAACAACAAAAGCCCCAAGGTTTACAAAGGTAATTGCTAATTTTACCTGTCCAGCCTGCAAGACAGCAGCAGTAACCGGTGACAGGATCACACCCATCTGCGTGGCTACAGTCACAACGCTCACTGCAATTAAGACCATATGTTCCATCCTTCCAAAAATATAAATAAAAGTCTCTCAGTAATCAGTTTTTTGTTCTAAAAGGTGCAAAATCATCTATCATGTCCCTCTTAATGCTGAGCCGCATTTTGTAGAAGACAGAAACAACTCAGTGCCTAACATTTCTACATAGAACCAAATGAGGAATCACTTTAAAAAATGTTCAAGAAAATGCAGATAACAAGGCAATAGCTCTGATAAAATATAATGCAAAGAATAATACATCTACTTGACTGCTAGAACGCCAATCTGTTATTTACACAAGATTTCCTTCAGATATCCACAGACAAAATGAGATGCTGACCTATCGTACATTTAGAAGAGCTACGTGGACTATGGTTTTAAAGGGGATGCAAGACCATCCCAGTTGTACTTACAGGACATGGCTGGTCACAGTACTCCCCTTGCCATCCAGGTGAGCAGAAGCAAAAGCCATCAGCCGGCCTGCAGGCTGCTCCATTTGTGCAATAACATGTCTGGTTACAGTTAAGACCCCAACTCCCACTTGAGCATGGAATAGAGCAATCCACTCCCTGCCACCCTAAAGAAACATATGAGAGAAATAGCATTTGGGATGTTTTCAGGAAAAAAACAAGGTAGAGACAGCAAGAAAGGCAGCTTGCAAACTGCAGCTCTTTGATTCTAGGACCAGTTTCCTCCTGATCTTGGTGTAAATTAAAACTATCTTGGGGTCAAAGACTGACCCTTTAATTATGACCTCCCAACTTCATTTACCAGCAGCTAAACACACAGAAAGGTAATACAGGTATTACTGTGTTGGCCGTTTACCAGATTAAGGTGCCTGATGCCTCTCTGGGAATTTGCTTGGGCAGCAAGAGAGAGTGCAGTCCTGTCTGGCAGGCTGGAGACCTGCTGATCAGCGAGAATGCAAAAAACTTGCCATTCGATGCTGCCTGTTTCTTACCTCATATTTTTTTTGAGAATGCTCTTTCATATAAAGAAGCTATTACACCTAAAAAGGGACCAAGGCCATCATTTCTAACCATTAAGGCTCAAATCTTAACTACCAGCTGCACAATGGCTTTCATTACACTGCAGCTGTATGTAATGGAGTTGAGCAGTAACTCATGGTTTATACACCCTCATTAAATGGGGTTCTACAGTGATCCATTAATTCATGTTTGAAATGCCAGATTTTATCGTTATTTGCCTCACTTCTGTTTTAGGGCTTATGTATGCCATGCAGGCATAGCTCACGTTGGTATTCTGGGGGAAGGCACTGCTGCACAGGGAACATAAGAGACACTGCTATGGAGCAGTACAAGATTTCTCAAGTGATTACTGGATACATGGGTTATGCTCACTACCAAGCACATAAGGGAATTACGGACCTACATGTGTGAAGAAAAGAGCTTAGTCTTGCAGAGACACTCCTGAGCAGGCAAGACTTCTTTTTTCCCTAGATAGAAGACAGCCATAGCCTGCAACCTCGTGCCAGCTCAGGAGACAGAGGATAGATAGCTGCACATGGCTGGGGTGCCACAGTGCCAGGGTACAGGGAGGATGGGGACCTGAGGACGGCAGCAAGGGTAGACAGCCAGGGCCCACCCCACAGTCCCCAAGCACAGAGTTGGCAGCCAGGATCGGCTAGGAGCCCAGATCACCAGGAAAGCCTAGGGGAATGAGACCAGTCTAAGGTCAAGACAGGCAGGCAGTCTGCAGCTCAGGGTCAGTTCTAGTAAGGATAAGCATGGCTGGGCACTGCCCAGTGAAATGGGCTAAAGACAGGCAGGAGGCTGCCTCTGCTCCCTTGCCCAGTTGTGCCACTCTAGGCATGGAGGGGACAACAGGGGTTTTTGAGTCCTGGAAAAATGGGGCAGCAAAGTGATAGAGAAAAAAACCCCAACGGTCTGGGGATTGCTTTGCATTTCCTCTGGAGAGGAGCTGTGGCTCTGCCAACGCACTTAGTTCTGTGACCTGTTCTTGCAACAGAGCAGTTAAGTCTGGCCCCTGTTCAGGGCAGAGACAAAACATACAGTCAGGCCCCTGTTGAGTCTTGATACTTGGGCAGACTGTTGAATTACTGACAGGCACAAGAAAATAGTGGAGTTACTGACTGCACAGCTGTGCCACTTTAAAAGGGGAGAAACACTGATGCCAAATTGCAGACAACTGTAAATCTGAATTTTGTTTACCTTCTTTGCAATAGCACAGACCATCCACAGGGGAACATGCACCATCATTTTTGCAATTACAAACTGATGAACAATTGGTTCCGTAGGTTCCTGCCATGCAGGTAATGGTGCAGTCATCTCCCTGCAAACCAAAAAAAAGTCACAGTCAGCTAAAGAAATCTGAATTGCAGGAAATTCCCATCTCTGCACAGGGAGGCTTTCTCCTTCAAAACAGTGAACAGAGTGTTATGAGTTGATTGCTGAGTCTTCAGCACTTGAGCAGTCACCACCGCTTCCCATGTTTATGATGCAATTAGGGCTTTGATTGACTTGGAGGAAAGGGACAAGTTTCTGGCATTCATTCAGCAGGAGGTGGGGAAGTTACAAAAGCAAACCTCCTAGAACAGATGTTAGATCATTAAGCAAAACATCACTTACCAAACACTAATCACAAAATATACAGTCTGAAACTGTGCAACGATCGCTCTGCAGTTCTTGGAAAACATATTCTAAGAATAGGGTTGTTAAAAAGCTAAAGGGTCTTGTACATGCTCGTCTTCCACAGACTGGCAGAGAGGAAAACTACATGGCAGGTGCATTAGACCTTTTTGATGTGTACCTGGTACCTGCATTTGTTTTCAATTAATTTGCATGAGATTGTGACTTTAGGAAGAATGCTGAACAAGGAGTGATGTGTATGTCAGAGAGAGGAGGCACACAGAGCAGAACACAGAAACAGGCGGTCTCTGTCCTATTTCTGCTTTAGGTGTGGGGGAAGTGAGGGAAAGGAGAGTAAATACTTAGATGTTACAGAAATATAGCATATTTCAACAGTAAATTACAGTATGCTGTATGCACTGATTAGCTTCTGTGGCTGAAAGGAGAGACACAGTTCTTACTAATATTGTCCATCTGATACAACAAGGGAATTAAAATGTGAGCACAATTCCTTTAAACCTACTTACTGAGTCCCATAGTCGAGTCTACATATGTTAGCATATACAAGATATTTTTTCTCCTTTTCCTTCTATGTGTAGTCCTGACTTTCACATCATGAATTAGCTCCTAAATTTACTTCTTCAGTAAGTCAAACTTCAATAATTTAGTTCTGTCAGAGAAAGCTATCCTACTCCAAAGTTAAATAGTAACCACATTGCACAGTGTGACCTATACCATAGCTCAGGGGAAAAGATATTGGTCAAAATGTACTTTTGCAGGTGAGAGGCTTCACTGTGTGATAGGAGGATCCATTTATCAGGAGATAAATGCACAAAATGTCAGCTTCCCTATGCTATGGCAAGTACCTCCAGGAGCCTGTACATCACAGCATCAGACACTGAGACAGTAAAAGGAAATATGAACAGATTTCTGAGCACCATAAACCCCCATATGCTTGCTGTAGCAGTTCTGCCTAGCACCAGTATGACTCATCCTATTTTATACTAAAAACTTGGTTTTAGAGGCAAGTGAAAGAAACGGTTAAAAAATGTACCGCTCCGAAGTAAATCCTATAAGTGTCTGATTTT
This sequence comes from Harpia harpyja, assembly GCF_026419915.1. NCBI lineage: Eukaryota > Metazoa > Chordata > Aves > Accipitriformes > Accipitridae > Harpia > Harpia harpyja. The sequence continues at coordinate 18,205,296 of NC_068953.1, read as the reverse complement.
TGAGTGAAAGCAATGTTTGTAAAAGATGCTATCTTTGACCTTGGTGGAGTAAAACAAGTTCCCCTGAAAAGGCCTGGCAGTAAAAGGTGCTGTTTTGACAGCCAGAAAATCCAAAGCATGCTGCCCCTCATTACCCTGCCAGCATGCCTACAGAATGAGCTACAGAAACCCAGAGCTGAGCAGGATGGCAGAGGGGCATTCAGTCTCCACGCCTAATCAATCCTCTGCCTTTCTCCTGTGTGTGACAATTAGACAGCCAATTAGTGCCACTTAGAAAGCCGTATCTTGTGTGAATGAAACTCCCAACTCATTTCATGTACAACACAGAACCACTGGTACTGCTAACAATTTCTATAACAACTGACCTTATCTGGATTTGAACTAGTGATCTAGAAGTGAAAGAAAATTCCTTTGAAAAGGAAAGGAAAGTAGAACAGAGTCATGCGGAGCTAAAATATCCCCTTGGGAACCAGATTAACTAAAACAGCATCTGGGCCATGGGTGGAAGCAGAAGGTGGATTTCCAGTTCCTCAGCTGACTCTCTGTGACCACAGATCAGCTCGTGTTATGCGGTGAGTTCTCCCTGGCCATGTCCACAATAGGCTGGTGCGGATTCACCGGTTTTCTGTAGACTTTAGGTGGAGGGCAGTCGGACACAGACACTTTGGATATCCCAAAGAAAAGGTACTGTATACAAGCTAAACATCAGGCTGTTTCATCTTTATTCAACAAGCCTTTGAGTTTTGGCATTTACTTTAATGTACTATACTTTATGGACTAACAGAGGTTGGTCATTCTGGCTGTCCACCTTATACGCACTTACTTTGCAAACAAACCTTAACTGAAAAAATAACTGGCTTAATGAGATTTATATCCCCAGCTTTGACAAGCAAGACCTTCAGAGCTCTCTGAGTGACAACTGCCAAATACACTTAACTTCTTAATTACATAAGAGGAAAATGCACTTGAACTATAGCACTGGCTGTAAGATTTTATTAATTATAAATGCACACCCCGTTATTAACATTTTGAACTTGATTTGGGAGAATGACCTATGAAATTAAATGCATTCAGGTACTGTTAAAGATATGTAAATTCCACCTCCCTCTTACCACCTGCCCAAGTGAATAATGCCACAGTATACGTCTATCCAGTTGTTAATGAGTTATATATTCTATTAAACTGGTTTCAAATGTTGTGTATTGGATCTTCACTCTTGCAATATGGTACTTTATATTTCTATCCTATTTAGCAAAATTAATCAACAGCTGTGCTCCTTATGTTGATTATTCTTTTTTCTATTAAGAGCAGGAGGTTAATGAGAGTAGTGAAATGCCTGGATGTGGTATACGTGATAGGAAGGAGTAGTTAATTCAATCAAACGTATACCCCCGAAAATGTTAAAGCTATATTAAGAAATCTAGCTATAAATAACTTAGTATTTTACATCTCTATTTTCCAAGGCAGAATGATCCATATGGACATCACGAAATTTCAAAAGTGCTTCATTTTCTTCATCATTTTCACTTAGATGGCCCAGTTTATCAAAATGTACCCCTGAAATCTAACCAATGTATTATTTCCTAATTTCTGGGGTCAAACCTGACTCTGACATAATCAATGGAAAAACTCTTTTTACGGGATGTGGGATCAGGGCGAGCTCCGCTAACTGCCCCGCTCAGTGTGTGAAGCAGCCCTCTGCTTTGCATCACACCTTCCCAGGCCCCAATCTGCAAGATGGCACCTCAGTACAACCTAGGACAGGGTGTCCCACATCTCCACACAGCTGCTCAGAAGCTAACACGAGTGAGCCTTTTTTTGTTTGAAATCCAAATCTGATGGGATTATTCCAACATACCAAAGATATAGGTGGGGGAATCTGTGATCCCTGGGACCCTAAAAAGTCAGCTTTAAATCAAAATGAATGGTGGCAATAATGTAACTAACACCACCTATATGACTTCCTATACCTTTAAGTACTTCAGAAATACTAAATAATTGTTGCTGAAACTAAATGACAGACTTTTCTAGCACCACCAGAGGTTTGGGCATACAGTTCCTGTTACAGTTAATTCTCCCCTAAGTATGGAGGGTTAGGTCCAAGGAACCAAACTCCATTAATAAGTCAGGCTGCCAGCTCACATCCATCAGCATCAAATATTAATAGACTCACGAGGGCCAGAGCATACATCTTTCCGGATGGCAGTCAATAATATGTCTTGTTTCTGTTCAGGGAGAGGGGAAGATTTTCTTCCACAAAAATTATTATTGTACAATATTAGAGCTTAAAGACACACTGCTGCCTTAGGTGTTACCTGTGTTAACAAGCTCTGGATGCTTCAGAAAGTGTTTTCCCTGGATTAATGTTGCCCTAACAAACAGATTAGATTTCTTGTTTCTGTTAAAATTACATTCCTGCTGTAAACAATGACCAACTCCCTTTAAAATTCTTTTCTGGTGTTCAATACAAAGATTTGTATTTATTCCTGTACATTTTGGATCAGGCCTTTACATCCATGAAATGCATTTTCAAAGGAAATAAAGGGTATACCAGACCATAAGGGGAGTTAATAACCCAGCAATGGTCAACAACACCCAGCAAAGTCTGTACCCATACCTGGTCTGTCTCAAAGTTTGACTATTTAAAGACATGAAATTAAGAATTTCAGAAGTACCTACCATCTACAGGAATGACTATGCCTTGGAGGGCTAAAGCCTGGTTCCACTGAAGTCAGTGGCAAAACAGAAAAATCAATTTTTCAAGGTCTCTGCAATGCAGAAGACTAACAGGGCTGTTATTGAACTTGGCCTCAAGTTTGCATAATAAAGACCTATGTGACGGGTTTGTTTGAGTGTTCTTAAGGTTTAATCTGTCAAGGTGCTGAAAATCCTCAACTCCTGTGCAGATTATTAGGGGGGACTGACAACACTGAAAGGCAACATATTTGAACCGTTGCTAATCTCTAATGTGACTCCAACTAATCTGAGATTTTTAACACTCTATCTGATTTCCTCCCTCTCCCCCTCCTCACCTTTTTTATGCCAGACGAATTAGAGGTGCAACACCTGTCACCAGCAACAGGGAAGCCCAATGCTCGGTTCTGAGCTCACAGTGCAGGCATCAAATAGAAAGGTAGCCATGGTGCAGTGCCATATGTATGTAACGATAAACAGATCAGAAAGACAAAATGCAGGTGCTGTTTGTACCTGATGTCTGTGTGTCCAGATAAGCTGATTGGTATGGATTTAGTACATAAAAGTATATATTTATATGTACACACATTACGTGGCACACCAGTGTGCTGGTACACAGTGTCTGTGCACTGATGCAGATCACAGATACAGTTCTGTACATTTACTTATTTAATTGTGACATTTACAATTAACCCAAAGTGGTTCTCCACAAACATTCCCTCAAGGTAAACATATGGTATCCAGCAACACAAACTGTCAGAACAAACTAATTTCCCTAATGGTGTTCCAGTGGAAATTAATGTGCTCTTCATAAGCGTATTTGCACCAGTAGGAAACTTTGTACTTCTACTGGTCTTCTCCTCCACCCTAGACTCAAACAATTTATTCACGACCTTACTATACAGCATCTTTAGTTTTCCAGACATAATGATGTCCTCTGGCAGAGTTCCTTTCCCCTCTGGGTGTTACTAATTACTCCCTGCAGATGCTATTATTGGTGCTAATGATAAAATGCAGAAAAAAGGTTGGGGAAGGATCTTGTGCCCTATACAAGCCAAGCGTTCAGTTTGCAGGTAATCACTGTTACTAAGAACTGACAAATATTCCTTTACCCACTTTGTAACATTATATGGTGTAGCTGTGCTAGAGTTTGATATACATCTCAAACGGCACAATGAAACCACTGTTGGCCTTATTTGGTCTCCTTTTCCCTTTGCCCTTTTCATGGGAGAAGATGGGGTAAGGTGGAAAGGATGGGAAAGAGTTTTCTTATATCTAAAAAGTGACTTTACAGCTCATGACTCATCCAAAACCACAACCATTGGCAGTCCTGAATGCTGAAGTCTTTCATTAAATCATAAAGCACCTCCACCAGCCATCTGCAAACCTTTTCCCAATCTGCACCTCAGCGGTATCACAGTCCTCTGAGCATACTGTAAAACTTGGACATGCCATAAGGACTAAGCACAGCTACCTTTGAGAGTGGGAAGATCTTACTGCTTTGCTTCCTATAATCTTACAAGGATTTACAAACATTTACAAATGGATGTTAGCATTTTATTTCACCTCTGAATTTGTGCTAATATGCTAATTCATACAGTAAATTTCACAGTAAATGCCAAGTTCAAAATTAGTCAGCCTTATAATAATAATTCTTAAATTTGGTGTTTGATCAAAAGTATTCAGCAAAACATGCACACAAATAAATGGAAACTTTATTTGTTATAAAGAGAGTAGTAAGTAAAATTATTATAAATAAGGTTAATTTTAAGTACTTAGAGTACTTTATTAAATACTATTTAATTTCATTTTACTGGTTATAGCCAAAGCCTTTGTTATGCAAAAGCAAAGCTGGGAGCACTGACTGTGAGGGGAGTAAAAGTTACCACAAAGTAACTGTGGTTTGTTATTTTCCAAATTGTTTGTACAAAATCTGGCTGAACTTTGTGGATTCCTATTTTATAAACCCAAATAGATTTGCTGTGGCCTGCTACAGGCTGCTACTGTCGTAACACATGTTACTCCCTCAGTAAGGCCACAGGAGAACCTGGGCCCAATTCTCATTTCTGGCCCATTGGGCCCCTAGAGCCTCTCACTCCCCGTCTGGGTTTTTCTGTTTCCCATCACACAGCCTCACAATTGAGCCGAGATACATTAACGGTATATTTGGGTTATTTTTATTTCAAACCCAGGAGTACTCAGCCTGTGGTCCCAGGGTTGTATGGGTTTCAGAGCAACAATTATGCATCCATCTTCCCAGAAGGGACCTTCCCCATCACACTGACCAGGCACCTTGGGAAGCCTTTGGCCACAGCTTAGGAAAGCCTTTGATTAGGATTTGGCTACCTGGAGAATAATTTGCACCTATCAAGATTGGAGAACTTGTGCAGCCTTTCAGTCTGGACACCATGTATGCATATGTAGAGCTGGAATTAATTGCACAGAGCTCATGGTTTCCAGCACAGTAAATCCCAGCTGTGAGCAATTTACCGTGCAGGATGCAAGGATCTGCATCTAAGGAGTCAGGCACTGCACATTGGCTCAGGGTCCTTTCCAGCTGGGAATCCAGGGCGAAGGCCCTGAGGTCTCGTGTCTGAATATGTCCCTGTCCCACCACTCATGGGAAAGAGGTAACGGAGGTGAGCTGCACTGACTGCACTGGTGGCAGCAGAGCTGCCCTCATTCCAGGCACAGAGATGGTTTTTTCCACTTGCGTGCACCACATGATCCACATACAGTAAATCCACACACAGTAAATCCACACAGGCAAACTAACAGAAACCATGTGTGCAAGATAGGTCTCATCTTTTGAAGTGGAGGGTGTACAGAATCTCACCACTCTCCTGTCCTCCAGCATCTTAGCTCCAACATGCTTCATGCATCCAAAAGGAACAATGCTCTGGCACGATAAAACTGATGATGAAGTGGAGCAGTACTCTGTAAGAATAAAGGCAGCAAATTCTAGCTTTGTGAGGGTTTTTTGACTCCACGAAATCAAGTGAAAACAAATACAAATAAAACTTTCATTTAAAAAATTGGATTTTGCATACTAAAACTCAGCAAACCTGAGCTGGATTCCTGCCAGTGAGCACTATAATCCTGCTCACCACCAGGGAATAGTTTTCTGGTTTGCACTAAAAATATGCCCAATATCAGTCAGTTATCTGCAATTAAAAAAATCCATTCCTACTGCTTAAGCCACCTAAATATGGGCATTAAAAAAAAGAAAGAGGATTCAATAAAGAGAGCAGGCAAGAGATAGCACCCTCCCCCCCGCTTCCTGTAAATCAGCGTAGCACTGTTGCTCGCAAAAAAATCTAGACTAACTTTATAACGCTCGAATATCTGCCTGGTTTAGTATTTAGGTCTTAACTGCAGAGCACTTTAGTGTCAGCGAGGCAATGAATACAGCATCATATAATTAAATGTATTCACAAGGAAAGTAGTGTGGAGAGTAAAAAAAGATGATCATCAACCTCTGAACAAGATTTTTTAATACAGTCAGCACTTTTCACCTAATAAAATATCACAAAACACATTTATCCAGGAGGGACCTCTCCAAAAATAGGAGATTGGATTTAGACTGGGTAAAACAACTCCTACATCATTTCCTTGGGACATTTCATCTGGTGAGACGGCACATCATACCTGAGAGGACAGCCTCCCACAGGCAGCCTGTAATGGAGTACAAGCAACATAGCCATGCACAGTTCAAAAAACATGATGGAGGTCAGGGTTCAGCTAAATCGGATGGGTGTGCAGAGCTCGGCCAGCCCCAGCAGTTGGCTACATATGGGCAAGATACGTAAACAAGCTTCTAATTCTGCTCACAGTGGAGCTGGTGAGATTGTTTATGGAGTAGATATTTCAGGTGGAAATGAAAACATCTATAATACATGGGTTTAGATTTAGTTAATGGGAAGATATATTATCAAGGCATGTCAGTCATGTCTATATCAGGAGGATTACTAATATACATTATGGGGCCAGCTGGATAACCAAGTCCTCTGTTTAGTTAAAGCAATTTAAATCTGGAATAGGGCCACTTCAGATTTATTCAGGTGAGGCAAGGAGTAGGCTCTCTGAATATTTTAAACTTAACTCTGGGGAAGCTATAAAGAGTCAAACATCTGTGGGGCTTATTGCTCTTACTATAATTAACTTTGATCAGCTGCTATTCTAAAATGCTCCAAAAACCACGGCCATATCACAATTAAATGTTCCAAAAGGTAAAATGGCTCAGGCATAACGTGCATTATTTCAAGTTAGTGGAAAGTATTTACATGCCTGAGAAATATATACTTGGTACATGTGCTCTTCATGATGTACTCAACAGCCTACTTGTGTCCAAACTGTGGGACAGAAGCTAGCTAAGTATGTCCAAATATTAAACCGCAGCCCTTGAATATGACTGGTAAAGACAAAAAAAGCTGTTTTCTTCTGCTTTTTTAAATGGAGGTGTCTGAACTGGAGTTATCACTATGGTAAAGGAAAGATTTTAACACAGTACGTGCAGTTCCATCATTTTCTTTCCCAGATTTGGGCAGAATAGATCAGTGGCTAACAGAAACCTAAGCCATTCGGAAATACGGAGAAGCATTTCAGTGCGGTGTACTTCAGAGTGAGAAATCAGAGCTGGCTATGACAATTCTGCACCAGCTATTTTATGGGAGTATCTTTGTCCAGAGATGGTTTCTGTCCACATAGCCTGAGTGGCACAGTCCAAGATCTACCTCATAGAACAATTGTGGCCTCCTGACTTTTTTGCAATAGTAAATTTGGGCTCTGGCTGACAAGTCTGAACAGTTCTGCAAAAAGGACATTGCAAAAACAGGAAATAAACGGTATCATTTATACTTTCAGACTCTATGACATCCTCTGGCAAGAAGATCCACAGTTTAATTATAAATACAAAGGAGAAAAATTATCTTTATTTGTTTGCTTCAAATTCACTGCCTGATTTTTAATTGGGAAACTTCTTATACTGTGATAAATAGCAAACATGTATTCCTTCTTCCCCTTCCTCCATGGTGTAAGAGACCTCTCGCATATCTATCCTCGGTGACCCCTTTTCTAAGCAAAATCATCCCACTCTCTTATTCTCATTTTATGGGAGCCATTTCACAATTTAATTACGCATTCTGTGAAAAGCACTATCTTTGCCTTTAAACCTGCTGTGCAATCATTTAATTGGTTGCCCCTTGTTCCTGTGTTATTAGAAATAGTAAATAACCATTCCTTGTTCATGTTCTATGCACCATCCACAGTTCCATAGATCTCTATCGTATCCCTCCTCAGCCATCTGTTTTCTGAGTTCTAGCTTATCGAGTCACTCTTTGTATAGAAGCTATTCCATGTAAAAGATGATCTTTGTCACCATTCGCTACTTCCATTGTATCCTTTGTAAGCAGGAATCAGTCAAACTGTATGCAGTAATTTGAGATTTAGATATATTATGGATTTATACAATACCACAAAAATGGTTTTTGCATCCTGTTTTGTTCTCTTCCTGATCATTCTAACTATTCTATCTGGTGCTCTGGGTTTGTTTATTTTTTCACTGGTGCTGAGCACTCATTTGAGTTTTTCAGAAAACTATCCACTGTGATTGCCTGATCTCTTTCCCTGAATGGTATGAATTAAATTAGAACTCCCCTTTTGTGTATTTACTTAATGTTATTTTCCCGTTGTCTATTACTCTGCATTTTTGAACACTGAATTTCAACCTACCCAGTAACATGAAACCTTTCCTCAAATTCGTTTCTAGCTTTATATTTGACAATCCCAGTATTTTTGCATTATTTGCAAACTTTCTTTTAGAATTCTTCTACAGCTGTACTATACAATTAAGGATAATGTCCAAGCATAGTCTCAAATTTAAACTTCCCTACCATGCACACTGTCTGCATTCACCAGTGTGGTCACTAGCTGAGACCTGCATCTTTCTGTAGCAGAAGCTGCCAAACAAGTTCAGTACCTCAGTGCATGCCTGAACACTTGTTCACACAGACTGGATGGACTGAGTCCAGGAGGAGTTAAATGTGCTGTACACAGCAGGTATCCTCAGCTGGTCTCTTGCTAAGAGCACTGAAGCCACAGAAGCAGCAATGTGGATGGAAAATATGCAGGTATGGGGCTGATGATGCTAACACCTGCGGCTGACCTTGGTTCTGAGCTGCATGAGCACATGTGAAAGGATCAAAGCAAAAAAAAGAAAGCATCTAAAAAAGAAAAGATATTCTATGGGATGAAAGGAATAACATTCACTGTCAACTTTAAGCTAATGGGGTTTGCGATGTACCTTCTGAAAAGCTGGTAAATAACCTGGCAGTTGTACACAGGCAGATAAACAGAGAGCCCCTTCAGACTTTCACAGATTTTCCCCAAACTAAAAACCTAAAGCAAGAGAGTCCAAGATCTGGTAAAATTTCTGTTGCTCTTTGTCATAAGAAAACACACCAGGATTTTCCATTTATACAGTCTGATTGTAAAGGATAAAGTCTTCTCCTTTGACAGTATTGTTAGACTGAAAATAAAATGAAAAACTAACCTGTGACTTAAATCCTATACTTAGGTGGTTTTAATGAAGCCAGTTTGCAATTTGAACTACCAGGAGAGTCAACTACCAACACTTTTATGCATAGATCCACACATAGTGTGGATAAAGCTATATACATTTAGAAGCTTAATAGATGAAGAGAGACACTGCTATTGGCAAGCAGTTTATTCCTCTGCAAAATTCAGATCAAATAACTCAGTCTGAACAGAATATTGAGCTCCACTGATTCTGAATGAGGCTACAGGAATGGAAATGCAATTTGACATAGCCACATTGCCAATTAAGGATAAAATACAGGAAATATGTCAACTAGCAACAAAGGCAGAGGCATTCAGGCTTTCTATGTGAAGTTGGTTCCTTTGGACCCACTTACGAAAACTTTGGAGTTATTCAGGTAAATAAAACTGCAGCAGAGCCCAGAAGTAAAAGTAAATATAAGAAGAAAGAGGAGGAGACCTGGGACTTGCCCACAGTTCTTATCAAATTATAGACACTGTGTGTGAGTGAATAAGTTCTCATTAGTAGAGGCAGTCACTGAGACAAACTTCACTCTTGTATATCTGGGACAATCCTACCGAAGCTAGCAGTTGTGTTCAGGTAAACTTGGGCTGATAAAGTAGAATTTGAGCTGTCACAGACAATTTCTGGAGCTTGTACATTGATAAGAGAATGAGTAAACAAAATGAAATAGAAGTGGTTCATGAAAGGGTCTGAGAAATTCCATTGAATTCAAAGAAAGGGATGCAGTTTCGACAACTGAGGGAGACCCACTGTGTCTTGTGCATCCAGTGACCATGTTAAATACTCTGGTTCACCTGCTCAAAAGCATACAACAAATGCCCTGAAGCGAGAGGAGACCCTTCATTATGGCTCATTCAGCCAGGTGCTGACATGAACACTGTCAGGGTTTAGGAAAACACAGGCTCCTAAACGCTGTGGCTGCTGGTGCTCCAGCAGAAATGTCTAATTGGTCAATAGGAGCTCCAGGGGGAGAACACCAACAAGCCTAACAGGCAGCAAGCAGCTGGTTCATTGATATAAAAATCAATAGGGGAGCGGCTTAGTCTGAAAGCCTGGGAATACGCAGGTGGCCTCCCCATAATGATCTTCCCTGTTGGGATCTGAATGTAGGATATCTTCTGTAATAAAGCAGAGCCAGAAGAATCCATTTGTGAGTTGTTATTGAAATACTGGTTTTAGCCCACCTCCAGTTTCTTTGCATTGAGGTGATGTTCATTGTTTCCTAGTCTACATGCAGCAGGGCCAGCTCAGAAGTGGATCGGCATTTCAGGAAGGCACCTGCCATTTAAGAAAGATGCAGTACAATCTCAGTGGCTTGCAATGCTTATGAAGGGTGCTGTTCCAAAAGCGCTGAGTACCTGTGCTGTTTGTCCCCAGAAATAGTCCTACAGGGACTTTGAAATGGATCACACAGCCACGCCACCAAGCTTGACCTGAAGCAATGGTTTGTGACGGTAAAATGGTAAAATGGCTCAGTCTGCCAGCAAATTTGCCAGTCACTGCTGATAGAAATGGGGTTTGTGATGCACATACTGATCCACAGGGAGCTGGACTGAGACCAAAGTCATTTCATGCAGGCCACTGCACAGCCAAGAGAAGGTAAATTTCAATCTGTACTGACCTGGCCTGGATCAAACCTAGTAGCCTTGGGATGCAAAACTTTACAGTCTGTTATTAGTCCCAATGGCCTACAAAAAAATAAAAGTACAGCCATTTTATGGGCATAAATATGTACTTTTTTTATGCATAGAGAAGTGGGTAAGAAAATTCAGAGGTCATCAATGAAAAGTGGTATCAAGATGCAATTCAGAGGTAGTTTTCTTCTGGTCTATGAATATGCAAAAATCCTGATAGGTACAAATGATCCCTGATCAGCTCTGTTTATGTGAGGAAGGTACCAAAACATTGGGCATGAGATGTTTTGATTTATGTTAATAAGCTCAGACCTTCCAACATGTAGCCCAGCTGACAGAAAAACTTCTGTACAACTAGAAATAGACAGTTTAATTACAAGAACAATTTTCCAGCTCACTCTTAACTAGGCTGTATGGAACAGTGTGGTTTTTGTTGCCTGCTTGAGATCCACTTGTTGTTCCACATCCACTTGTGAAGTAATCTGTAAGCTTAAAAAAAATGATCAGAAGAATTTTCTGACTTATCTCCATCTAGAAGACACCAAGAAAATGCAAGTTCGAAGGACAGTGCATTCCTCAGAGACCAGAACCAGGAAAGGGGGGTCTAGGATGCATCCATAGTTAGTACAGAGGACCTGATTGTATTATTGTGACTGATTGTCTCACAATTACTAGCATTTTCATCTTTATCCACTTTTCCACATCAATATAATTCTTAACTTTTCCCATCATGGTTTCCCAGGGCACAGTTACATCTTCCATTTTTCAAAAGTTATTTTAGTTGAATTTCCCATATCCCTGTCTTTTACTTTACCCCCAGACCTAAAACTCACATTGATATCTGTTATCAAAGAGACTGCATTTCCTTCTTGCTGACTTTGACAAAATGAACTTCTCAAAACTGTGCAGAACACTTTGAAACTGGCACGTCTTTTTGCTGTTTCTTCAGCTGCATCTGACTACTCTCTTTGTATTCAAGCAGGGACTTCCCCTCTTGCGCTCCTTGTGAATTTGGGGTCCCTGAGCCCATCTGAATGTCCTTTGCTAGCTAAAGTGTCACAGGAGACCTGACAGAGAGACAGTGTTACTGCAGTGGTGGGGTCGGAAAGGCTGGCATACTTAAGGATAGAAATCTGTGGAAAAAAAGGCTCTTTTAGCTCCACTACTTTTAGGACAACTTGTTTTACTTTTATTATTAATTAATAATTCACTCACTGCCAGGTACAGCCTACGCTTGAACTCACTTTCACAACAGTATGGATGACTTTTTGCGTACCCATTGCTACTACTGCTAGCCATACGCAATGGGTTTGAGACATTGGATTATGAATACAAATAGGAAACCAATGAGAAGAAAATGCATCTTCCTTGTGCATCTAGGTAATTCAGGAAATGAGACGGAGGAAGCTATTGCTGTTGCCTGTAATACTCCAGTTAATTGGGCAACTGCTGTGCCAGAAAACCTTTTCCCCACCTACAGCAAGTAAAATTTATACTGGTGGTTGGTAACAAGAACATCTTGATAAAATGGTTGAATTTATTTTATACCTATAAATGAAAAGAGCTCTTAACAAAGGGGGGTAACTGATATGCTTGGTAAATCAAGGATAAAAGGACACAGGCTCTATTGAAGATTTTTTCCCCTTGTCTTTTCTTTTTAAACCTTTTGATGAGGTGCCCTGTTGCTCTGAGAAGAGCTTCCACTGAAGTACTTTTGGAATTATCACAAAGAGAAACAGATCATTTAAATGAGTTAAAGCCCCCAAAACAGATCCACTATCTCCAACCTCAGGTTCTTTTTTTGTATTAAGAATTTTGTGAAATTTATGAAGTAACTTTACTACTGAACCAGGGGCTTATAAGATAAAGAAGTCTCATTCATTTTTTCCCACTTCCTTCTGAAGTGGTGAAGGATGATACATTTAGAATAAAGATGAAAGCAAATATGTAGAAGAGAGGGAATATTCTGATAAATTTGTATTTATCAACCTTGAGCGTTTAGAAAACACCTACAGGCAATGATTCTTCAAATTCCTCCAGACCTACCTGGGATTTCGGTCCTTCAGGGAATATTCAATTGAAGATAAGATAAGGTGCTCCTTTCTATTTACTTTTTTTTCTCTTTTAGACAACAGAGAGAATTTTAAAGGTGTAGGACAGGAGAGCAGGATTCAATTTTTTTTTAAATATAGAGAGAAAGATTGTTTCTTCTCTCCTGTATGTTTTCTTCAGGGAAAAAGAGATATTGTATGCACCAGAAGGAAGTCAGTCGTGGCTGGAATACTCAACAGACTAGACCTGTAAGTTCCTTATGACCTCTATAGATAACACAAAATTATGGTCCTCCTCATTTCTATGGAAGGGTAAACTGGTCATTTTACTCATTAAGTAGGCATGGGGCAGACTAAGACTGGCCTGAGACTGTGTGTGGGGGGTGTTTGTACTGACTGAGAGATTATCTGTTACAAAGTTTGTTATACATTTGCTATGCATTTGAATATGTTTATAATACTGTAATATACATTTATTTTTACTAAATGCTCGAGCTACTCTTTATTGTGTGTTACAGGGGCTGACTTTTACGCCAATGTGCAGGCATGTACATGTAAACCTTGGAAGCAATTTTCACCTCTGTGGCACAGAAAGCATTATGTTGAGAAACTCTGGCATGCTAGACAAAATTATGGACTTCTAGACCCAGATTAAGCCTGTGTTTCAGTCCTTAAGTGCACAGGTTCCCACTAAGCTCAGCTGGAGACATATATACATGAGCACTTATATAAGGATATATTTGAAAGGCATTATTTTATTATGTTTTTAAAATGCAATTTTGATGCAACGTCAACAGGAGATGCAAATGGCTATAGATGCACAGTACTGGGATATATCTTGGGAAGTCTTAGGGAATCCAAGTGACATTCCAAAAGCTGAAAAATCTTCTAGTAAGAGGTCATCACTGCTGTAGTTTCCATACTTTCCTGTACTGTGAGTGGCTTGTATGGGATCTACCAATATAGTCAAGGAATAGAAAAATGTCAAAATGGATTCTTTCATTTTGGTGATGAAGTGCTAGCTTTGCTTGGCAGCATGCAAGGTTCAATAAAAGCAGACAGGTCTTCAAAAAATTGCAGCATAAATAGATGAACTCTTTAAAGTAATATAAGTTCTGTCATCTAGATGTGAAATATAGACCTAAGTGCCCGCCGAAGTAAAAGCTGACCGCACATTCCATAGATAAGTGTTAAAGTTTTCTCAGTGTCTTGGGCTGAGAAATGTTTTAACTACTTATCTCCTTGCCACAATAGACAGAATGAAAGCATTTGAAGTTAAATCCATTTTTCAAAGGAAGAAAACAAAGCATCCATAAAGAAACAAAGGCATATCACAGGATGAGGTCTCTAGATAGCTACTGTCTTCAGGAAAGTTGCAATTAGCTGTGCAATGGAGAAGGTGAACTTAGTTGTATTTCAATAGCATTTATAATTATTTCAGTAGCTAGAATGCTGATAGGTATGTGCAGGGGGTTGTTTTCAAGATTTCCTTGTGAGACAGAAGGTCAGGATTCCTGTGGTCTCTTGTCATATTTAATTCATATCCTCTGGCCTTCTTCACCACATTTATTGAATTACAGGAATAAAGTTCAATGAACCAAAAACAAAAGAAGAGAGGACAGGGCAAATCCTGATTTCTTTTACATCCCTATCGCACAACTGACTTCAGCAGGCCTGTAAGAGAGCATCTTAAAGCAGAATTTGGAAGGAGGGGGAGGTACAAGTCAGTATAACCCCTCTCACCACCCCCATAATTGCATCCAAGTAATTTATTGCAAGGAGCGACTATTTGCATGTGGGAGTAAGGATCCAATTTCTACCAGTCAAGAATCTCCCTGTATACTTTTTAAGGCTAATCTTTGTGTACTCCCTGTGTGTTTTTATCAGATTCCTTCTTGCCACAAATGAGATGGCAGTAGAATGGCTTTTCAAAACCATTCTTCAGAAAAGCATTCCTGGCAATTACATCATATGTGTGCTAAGAGGTAATCCTCAAATATGTTAAAAATACCAGTTTCAGGGAAGTGCCCTATTGGCATGCTTATAATGATGATTCCCTGCAATTACCTTAATTAAATTGATACAACCTTCATTCTCCCTTCACAAGTGAGATGCAATAAGAACAGGTTTTCCAACAGGCCTGCAGTGTGGACTTTACTACTGGAGTAGCTCTAGACATGCTCTGTGATATTGGGGAAGAAGATTTTGTTGTGTCTCCTCCACTCCTATTACCCTATTTTTATTGTCCTGTATGCTGCCTTCAAGAACTGGGCTGTTTCGGGTATAATTGTGGATCACTCAGATTTCTCAGCTACCTCTTCAGTCAAATCTACACATAGCGTCTGCACTGTGGTTTAGACACTCATACAGTTAAAATAGTGCAATCCCCTAGTGTGAGCTGTCATATCAGAACCTCACACAAATAACCTCTACCGGTACCCAATAACATCTTTATAACAGTGTAGTTTGTTTTCAGAGCTAGGTGTGTGCAAATCTGGTTGTTGAGTCTGACCCAAAATATTAATCAAAAAAAGAAGACATAAAATGTTTTCAAATTCTATCCAAAACTGCAAGCTCACCAATATTTAGCTTTGCCATTTGAATTTTTGGAAATGTCACAGCTAATAAATAATGTATTATTTTCTGAGCTACAATGTAGATTTTTATTTTAAAATTTGACTCTGCCTAACTTCCAAAAATTAAGTGCTCTGCTCACGTACATGTCAACCTATGGGATGGCTGCCTTTCCACTTAATACATTTAATAAAGGTGACCAGATGCTTTGTGTTTTTAATGGCTTGTTCTGCATCCCAACAAAATGTCCCTGTTTTGGCTGCGATTGCAGATGATTCATTCTGAAACCCAGCCCACCTGCCCTGACACAGCCGAGGCAGGGCATAGTTAAAAAACAAGCCATCTGTGCAAAAGAAGTGTGCTGGAGGAGTGCTTTGTCAGGAAAAGACTGTCATTTCTTGGCCCCTATGTTTTCTAGGCATCCATAACCCAAAAGTCCCATGGGTCCAACCTCTCTGCCTTTGCAGTTAAATTTTGCAGTTATATCCCATGTCCCAAGATATTCTCTTCCTTCCCCCTTACTTAGAAACCCTTCAGCCTGCTCCGCTATATAAGATCGTGCGTAGATCAAATGTTTCTGTAAAATGTAAGAAAGATGTTGCTCCCACTTTCATTCTTTCCAATCACATGGCAAAACTCCTGACCCTGTAGCTGCATCAGCGAAGCCTCATGCTAGAAAAAGCAAGAGGGATTCATTTATGGCTTTTCTGAATAATTAGCTCTGCCCAGTTCTGTACTAGCATCACTCTATTGTCAGTGCTGCCAAAAGAGACATCCTGCATTCATGAACAGTCACGCCGCTTGCTTGCAGGCTACCCGAATTCAAGGGCAAAATTCTACCCGCAGGCAAAGCTCCCCATTGCCTCAGCAAGAGGCAGGCATGCATATTTGAAGGCAAAGTCTGGTCTTGAATGTGTCACTGAAATAAGCTACTTCAAGCCTTGAGAGGGTTCTGGCCCCACAGCATCTTTCACATGACCTGCAGGCTGCATCGTGAAGCAGTGCTGACACCTTCTCCCTGCCCAGAGGATGGAGCATACAGCAAGAGCAGCTCAGCAGGACACCACCATTCCAGGGTAGGAAGTAAAAGTTCCTGTCAAGTTTTCTTTACAGCCTATGTTCTCTAGCATTTGAAAGAACCATTGCAACTCAAGTCATCTGGCATGCATACGAATGACAAATATGCTTCAGAGGCAATAAATTAGCAATTTCAAGGCTTTACTTCCCCTCATGGACTAATTGTCAGAGATTATAGTATATTATGAGAGAGCAATGATACTAATGCCTAAATATGCTTCAGTGATTATAGAGCTATCCTCAATAACCAAGCTGTTTAAATGTCAATGCAAGAAAGCTCTTTATTATGAGATTAAATATTATTTTGAAGCAATGCAATAGGAACTTCCCAGACTTCATGCCTGCAATAATACTGTCTTAGAGCAATATATATTGGACAAACTATGCTTTTTTTTAAATGTGTACAGTAAAGGGTCCCAAAGTATTTTTGTGCTGCAAACTTGAACCGCATTCCTTATAAGAAGGATGATCTTGGTATATTTCCTTTTGCATTTGTTACTAACATGCTGCTGCCTTCGTTCTTTCCTCCGCTTTATATTAATACTTGTGTATCACTACTGTATAGAGAAGATAAAGTCTTGTTTTCTGTTAGTGTGAGTGAGTGGAGAATCAAACCTCAAAGCCTTTTTCTTCTTTTTTTTTACATCTCTAAGTACTAGTGTCTTGCATAGAAGCTTTTGACAGTCCTACCCCTCACACCTAAATAAATCTGTTTACACCTGTCATTGAGAGAACCCCTGGAAATTAGACAGAAGCCCCAACTTTCAGGTTCAGCTGTTGACACGCAGCAGAGAACAGAAGTGTCTTTAAGCCATAACTCCAGTTCCACAGTTCGGGAGATGACAGTTGGTGATCACGAGCTCAGGTGTGGATTTAAAAGGGAGGGAGGCTAAAAAGTCTTTAGCATCCCACTAATCTCATATAGGACTCCCACACTATGGATCTTGTCACACAGCTGTGCAGCCTTTCCCTATAGATGACAGCAATGTATGTCCCTGCAGAATACCACAACGTTTCTTTCTAGAAAACCCTAAACACTGCCGTGGGTGCTGATGGTAGGACTTGGCTGCTCTGCTGTCCAGATCCAACATGCCATTCCGCTCCCATTGTTTCTAAAGCTACCTGGTATGATGTCCACCATGTTTCATAAATGCAAGTCAAAAGATCTACAACATGGTCAAAGATCACATCTCATGTTCCCTAGTATTTGAAAATATTTATTCAACTCACTTTGAAGCTGTAACTTAAAACAATAGAGGGTAAAACTCATCTAGGAGGCTGCACATTTTAGTTGGCTGCTAAATGTCAGGGGAAGTTCTAAAAATATTGGGAATGTCTTTGAATCTGAAGCTTGATTTCTAGTAAACTTACTAATTATTACTAATAATTACTATAATAGTATAGAAAACATATAGATAAGCCTGTGGGGACAGATCATGTAAAATAAGGACACAAATTACAGAAAGACAACTGCTAATGAAGTTGTGGTGGAATTCTCTCTTGAAAATAATTTTTTTTCTTTATGAAGTATTGTTTCTTAAACATAGCCTGCAGATCTCTTCCATGGTGCACTCCTGAAGTAAAGAGGTGCTTCATATATGGATGACCAGGGAACTTACTAGCAAGACTTCCATTATGCCCAGCAGTAGCAGGACTGGACACCTGGATCCATGTCCTAATACTTTCTGCTGCAACCTGACAATTGTTAATTCTGAATTTTTGTTGTTTCATCTTGGCTGATTTCTTCAGCCATTTTATATCTCATCTATAAAACGTAACACTTGTTTGCCTCAGAATGTCTGAAGCTCTTTCTGATGCTCAGGTAAAAGACACCTGCCATATATGCTCAGAAAAGACATAAATTGCTCTATCATTTGTAACATTTTAAAAGATCTTCATCTATTAATATCACAGTGTGACTGACAAGGAACATGCTGAAAGGCCATGAGAATTCTTTTTCTGCTCTTCCAGGCAGACAATAATCTGACATCTTTTTTGTGATGTCTTGACTTAGAATATAAGATGGGAAACTGTGTCTTTATCCTTGTAACAGTAATAAACTTACAATACTGATGTTAAGTAAATAACCATAAGTAATAAGTTGACACTGATCAAAGGAGAATTATGTGGACTTATAATAGAATGCGGAAAAATTACCTGCATTTGGCCACTTTTATGCAAATATTATTTGAAATCAGACTAAAATGCTCTTTAATTTTTTGCAGGCACCTTATGAAATGTCCCATTATTCCCAGCTCTCACTTACCATATATCCTGGTGCACACATACACTTTCCTGTGATGCTGTCACAATCTGCACCGTTCTGGCAAGGGCAGGTCAGCTGGCAGCCTTCGCCGTAGTATCCAGGGGGACAGGTTTCATTGCAGTACAATCCAGCCCAGCCAGCTTTGCAGCTACATTCTCCAGACAATGGATGGCAACTAATGAAGACAGGCAGACATTAATGAGATGTGCACATGAAAGAAAAATACAGTCTGTAACCACCCGTAGAATGCTTTACATGCAATGCCAGCAAGAGTCACACTAAGAACAGAACAAACGTGAACACTTATAAGGATGGTGAACATAAGCAGCCATATAACTTAGGAAGTAAATAGGGAATATGGTGCTAAATACCAGCCCAGCACGCCACTTCTAAACATCTGGGAACTGCCACAGCACTGGTAATTCTACACCTTTGAAGTTCATGCTTCTCCATTCTCAAATCAATGTGACTTGGATTACTGACATTAACCACAACACGATTAATCCATATTGTTGTATGACATATATGTGCCATACTATTTAGTATAATACAGTCAAAGGTGTTCAGGGTTAGGAGAAATTCCAATGGATGGAGGAATGCAACCAAGAGAGTTGTGAAGATAAACCTGAGTCCTGTGGCACAATATTCTATTCTATTCTATTCTATTCTATTCTATTCTATTCTATTCTATTCTATTCTATTCTAATTTGTGTATTAAAAGTGAGTGCCACTTCAGCAGAACTTTTCAGTAGGGAGAGGTAGAAAGGAAAGTGCTTTGGAAGGGAAAAATCTCCTTGGAAAAAGTTTTGCAGGGAATATTCAGCCATAGTGAACAGAACTGATCACTACCTGAAGCCTTGGGATTTCTGGGGGGCAGGAGTCAACAGGAGCCCTGGGACTAAATCTCAGCTGTGCAGGGAAACAAGTCAAGTTCCTTTATGCTGAATAATGAGCATTGCTGCCCAACATTAATCCTCTGGTTTTCATTTCTATTCAGACAATTCCACACTGTTGTGAGAGCACACAGGGAGAAAAGTAGAAAGGAGAATCAAGCCCAAAAGACCAGACAATGCCTGGTCCTTCTGCATCTGGTAGGTGGAAGACTTACCCCTTTGTTCCTTCTGCTATGAAACATTTTATCTTTATTCACCATTTTCTCTTCTACAAACAGAAAGAGCATCTCCCAGGTTTTCTTAGGGCACTAACTTCCCACAGCAGGAGAGCCATGCTGAGGCTGTGGCTGAGGGCTAGGAAAGGAGGGGAAGGCTGGAGATGTGGTAAGTCCTGGTTTGAAGAGATGGAGGTTTCTGGGGGATGGGAAGGGAGAGCACAGGGAGATGTCTAGTTTGAGGAGATGAGGTGATCAAAAGAGAGAGCAGGGGATGGAGAGGGAATCTGATCTTTGGAAAAGGACCCCATGTTGTCTGAGGCCAGCTGGGAGTATAGACCTCAGTGTGCTCTGGGAGCCTCTGAGAAAATGAGAAATAATATTGCTACAAATCAGTTTCTTTATTATTCTCAGAACAAGAAAGAATCGAGTTCTGCAAGGTGGCACCTCTCTGTGGACCCGTCTCCTGGATTTTTGCCTCATAGAACCTATTTATTTTCCTTTACGATTATTTATTGCTACAGTTTAATATTGCAGACATGACTGAATGGGTTTCTTTACACCTATAAAATTAATATCGTATATGTTAATTTTCAAGGTAACCTCATAAAACGTAATTTCCAAGTATGTTTCTGGCAGTTACTGGTAGGAGAGGTTAGTCATATACTGTTGTGACTAAGAATGATCAAATTTTGTGAGTGTCATATGTTTCATCCTAAATAGTGTTTTACTGACTAATTAAAACAATTAATCAGCTTAACAAAGTACCATCCATGAAATTCTTCTGACAAAGCAGTCCCTGAAATTATGGTTGTTCACAAAGCACCTCTTAACATTCAGATGAAAATAATAAAAGCTCGTTTTTTCCCCCTCTGTGTCTATTAATCATTACCTAATAGGAGAAGAAAGCTAAACATTAAAGAAATATTTTAAAGTGGATTTTTTGTTTCTCCGTTTTCACTGCTACTGCACATATCATACGGTTCCATGAGAACTGCAGCTGTTGACTAAATTAAATCTTTCAAAGGTAATAAATGATCATGGCAGTTTGAATCAGTCTATGACAATTCAATTGAAAATACTATACTCAGTAAGAATTTCTACTCCAAGGTTGGCTCCTTCATCAAAATGAAAAGCTTTTTTGCATGGAATGCAAGCTATATATTGAGGACTAAATATCATCCTAACATGCACTAAAATAAGAAGCAAAAACCAAACAGGCTTTGCAGAAGAGTCTGCAGGAGATAGAGGGCTTGGACTCCAAAACAAGGTCTAGTAGAAGGTTGAGACCGTATTCTGCCCTCCCAAAGCCTTGTCCACTCTTTCATGAGGCTACGAGCCAGGAAAAGTCCAATGCAGATATTTGGGTCCCTGCATCCATATAATCTTCCTGTTGAAGCAAGAACACTTTTGTTATCAGCCTAAGCATATCAGAGTTTTGTTTTTCTCCTAGGCCAAGCACTTGTAGTCTCTCAGTGCTTTGAAATACTTACCTTTTGCTGCCTTACAGAATTCTAGCATTGTAGGATTAGGAAAAATCCTCCACTTTAGATTCTAGAGTTATGGTACCCATAACAATAGTTCCGGGTAGGTAGCAACAGTTGGTGAATAGACCATACAGCAGGGGAAGAGAAACTTCTCCTTGACAGTAGCAGAATAAATCTTTCCTAAGCTTTTGCCAAAAGCCAAACATTAACACACACCATAGTGTTATGGTAGTGTAACAAGCAAAAGGACCTCAAACCTACATAGCTAGGTCTGAAATGAGGTTGCAGGCTGTATCTGGCCAGGGGAGACAGGAGACTTGTCTCAGATACAGAGAATACAAGGCCCTGAATCAAAACCACTTGTTTGACAATTAAGGTGCCCTGATGCAGTGTTAGCTTGAAGATGGCTGAGATTTAGATGCTTAACCAAAATTCAGAAGACAGCTGTTCTCTTCCCAATCCTGCCAGTGAATCTTGGCCATGTAAGTTCCTCTTTCTGCCTTCATTTTTCCCATTTGTAAAATGATGCCTTTCTTCCTTTGGAAACCCTTTTAAGATCTGCAGCTGATATCACTAAATAGTACTAAGTTTTTATTATTAATTGTTCTTCTATTCTGGTATGTATGAACTAGTAATTAAAGTCATCAGAGTTACATACTAAATATATTGCAGCTCATGATGTAGAAATAGTATAGGTATGCATGTATGTGTGAGTTAAGAATGTTTCTCTCATATTGGCATTCTGTAAAATTTCATTCTGTTCAAACTATGTACCTAGAAATATAACAATAGCTAGGAAATTCATCTATCGTCCATCCAACCATCTATGCATCCAGACTGTCCAGTGAACTAAATGCTAGCTGCATTGAAGTTGAAAAGTTTGAGGCACTTAATGGCAAAGATGTTACGGCAAAGAATAGGAAATACAGCTAGCAATGTCAATTATTTGTATAATTCCTCCCTTCCTGTTCCGAATGTGCCTTTCAAGGTCATGAGTCAATATAACATTTTGCCAGCACGGGTTACAGCATATGTAAGGCACTTCTCCATGCCACCAATAAACTGAAATTAAGAAACACAAACAATTCCACCAGAGAAGGATCACTGAATGGATGGGTAAGAGAATGTGAGGCCTCCAAAAAGATCCCAGAAGGCAAACCCACTAATATCTGCTTTCTAACCACTTGTGAGCAGGAAGGGAACCTTACTCTCTTGAAAGAGTTTGGCAGTGTTATACATTAGTATTTTGCATTGAATCTTAACAACTTTTATTTCTTCAAATCTCCTGCATAACAGGAAGGAATAGTGTAGAAAACTTAGAGCGAACGCAAGCAGCCAAGTGTTCCTCTAGCTCTAGGCCAAGTAGAGGTGGAAGCTGGAAGCTGTCCACAGTGCACAACATGGCATGAGAAGGAAATTGTTCCATGGCTCTTGCTGCAGTTTGGAAGCTACTGTACGGTCCCTGGCTTTTGAGCCACTTTTACAGCAATAAAAGATTTATTTTTTAAAATTTACTAGCTGAACTGAAAAACAGAAAGTAATTTTTGACCTTTAAATTGTTTAAGAATCTGATTTTGAGGAAAACTGAGGAAACCAGGCAACTTTTTTGAGGCAAACTGGGAAAAGAAATGTTTTAGACAGCACAGCTGTACCAAATTCTGAATTTGTTCTCCACAAAACTTTCAGCCAAAACAACTTCTTCCCAGTGAATTGCCTGACTTTCTGTTTATACACCAGTCATCTCATCTTAATTAACAACAGCCCTAATCCTTATTTAACAGTATTTTCTGTCTTTTGGCGTCCATACTACATTCAGTCTCCCTTACTAAAATGTCCTCTTGCTTTTAAAGAAGTAGCCACAATGGGACTGTACGGCCACTACTTCAGTCCAGCAAGTCTTCAAAGACAGCTTCATTCAAGCACATTACTGACTTAGGTCAAGGCAAAACTTCATGCAAGATCCATGGGGTTTGGTCCTTCCGAACTTTTCAGTGTTGAGGCAATAATCACAGTCTCTGGAGATCTATCCGTTTCATTTGACTTTGTCACAGTAGGAAAGTGTCAAGGCTTAACAGGTCACTGTGTCTTCCTTCCGTTCTCATGTCTCTGACCTGGGAAAGACATTACTAAAGGCATATGGCTCCACACCAGTGTTCAAGAAGGGTGGGTGGCTGAGCCTATTCCAGCTATTCATTCCCCTCTCTGCTTTTCAGAAGAGCAAGCCAGGATTATGCCTGTCTCACTATTGTAGACTGTCTCAACATGGGCTTTTTACATAAGGGACTATTTTACAGGTGTATCCTTTCCTGTGGAAGAACAGTCCAAGTCACCAATGCATTCTAAATTACCTAATTCTGGGGTTGTTCAAAAGTCCTGTACAAAGTGCCTTTCAGCGTGCTTTGATGCAGAAATTATTGGATGATGTTCTTCAGCCATTACTATGCAGGAGGTTAGACTAGATGATCATGCTGGTCTCTCAGACATTAAAATAGATAGATCTATGAAAATAGAAAAGCTGCTTGTGTATTTCTTAATGTTCCTCCCCAACCTGCTCCTCAAATCTCCCAGAACTTTCTGTTCCAGCCGGCTCTCCAATAACCAGATCAAATGAGTCAAAACCACTGACAGAAATAAGCAAGCTTCCCTCACCTTCTTTCAAGTGTTTATATAATTAGCCTACACACTCAGGTATTGCAACAAGTAGCCAAGAGTTTAAACTGCTTCTGCGGAAAATAGATGGCTGTCAGTAAATGAATCACTTTGGAAGACCACAGATCCAGTAATGATAAAAATTCAGGGGAGGAATGGGAGGAGGTGGCTGGGAAGAGAAGTGCACTGTATGGGACTGGTTAAACAATCAGTAAAAAGATTTGTTCAGAATATAGAGTGCCTTTGGAGAAGGTCATTTTCCATCAACTCTGACACTCCTCAGCTCAGAAACTGACAGCACTCCGAGGAGCTCATTGAAAAGTGGAAAGCTGAAATACCATGGATGAATGAAAGAACATTTACAGATCTACAGCTTGCTGATATCTCTTTGTTCCATAACAGCAGTGATAAGATGTAGGAAAAAGGGAGATTTTATCAATGGAGAGACTAGACTCATTTATTAAGGAAGTGGAGATACCATCTTAGCAGAGGATGCTGCAAGTGAAGCTGACGGAGCAGTGATGGAAGGGAAGGCACAAAATGTATCCATCAGACAGCAACCAGGCACAGGTCAGGTACACAGTGGGTAAGAACAACCACATGCCCAGAAAAAGCTGTGAGAGGATGCGATCCTCCACCTTTCTGAGCTCTCTCAAACTTGAGACCTCATCTTTCTTCAGAGCTGGATGGTGGTCGTCTGTTCTCTCAGGAAGGATCTTCTGACAAACCCCCAGAGCACCTCCCAGGTAGTTCTTTGAGTAACCCAGGATGAACTCTTGCACCCTCAAACTCACAGTCGTCCCCCACTTAAAAGACTCTTAATGAACCGAGCACTTAGCTGAGAAACAGCAGCCAAGCTTGGCCTTGCCTGTGGCTTCCAGTCCTTCCACTCTATTTACACCTTTACGGGAAAATGGGCACACAAACAGGTTTCTGCAGGCTAGGAGAGGGGGTGAAGACACACTGTGTCAGCTACTGTCTAAGGGCATATGCTCACCCTCCAGTACACATGAAGAACAGCTTTCACTGAGGAGCAGTTTACCTTGTATTTACCGCATGTTTAAGTCGTGTACACTGGCAGGTACTGCAGAGTAGTATGACATGCAGGAATTTATACCTTAGCTCACTCTGCAGTAATTCTTGAGACATCCCCTATCCTCCGTACAACACAACATTAACCTTTTGTGTATAATGCTCAGCTCATGCCTTAGGGATGTTATTTTTTGCAATGATTTTATGATACACAAAATAATCAGAAGTGATAGAAGCCTGTTGTACAGAGCTGCCTTTGAGGTGTCGAACACTTTGGATCCTCGCTGTCAAACCCAATAGAGCTAGAGCTATCTTTCTGTAGAGGACTCGTATCATCAGAATTACAAGGCTTTTAAATAATCCATTGTGAGCTCTGACTTTCAGTTAAGCAAAGCCTCACCACTCACGGCTGAACTTGAATTCACAAGAAAGATCACCTGTTTATTTCCAAGACTGAGACAAATAGAGTCTATCTCAAGCACACAAACAGATTTGCCTGAAGTGTTTGTGTGTGTGTGCGCGCGCGCGCGTGTGTGTGCACGCACACAAATTAGGTGGTGTTGCTTGCATACATAATTGAGGAGAGTGTTTATATTTTAGCAGGCTGCAAGATTGCAAGCTAGGTTTGTCATCATCAGCAAGACAGTCAGGTCCCTACCTGTCTGGTTTAAAATTGAAGAATGTCCGTATCAAGGGCATATTTGCTTGGGCATCAATTATCCCCACCTCCCTCTGAAGCCTACACAATCCTGAATTGGCTATGAATGCTTAACAGTAATGGACAGAAAAAGGAGGAAAACAAGTGGGAGCTGAGGGGCTCAGCATCTTGCAGACATGGTAAGGAAATGTGGGCACTCTAGTCCATCAGAATAGCTGAGGCCAGGGTGTTTTCGCTGTCCAGGCTCCCTTTACTATATGTGAGGGAGTGAGGAACATCCAAATAGCAATTCTTGCAGTCAGTAAACAAGGCAAGGAGTTGCAAAAGGTAACAAATAGGATAATAGGGAAGAGTCTTTAATTCTTCCTTTTTTCAGGGTTTGGAAAATTTATTCAAGCCTGCAATGGGAAAGTAAATTCAACCTATCCCATGTTAGCTGCTCAAGTCTGTCTGTGGCTCTAACTCTTAGTAATGAGAACCTCAAGAATCAGATCCTAAAAAAAAGCAAAAGGGAATAAAACATCAAAACCTGACCTTTTAAGTGAGGCTTATTCCATTTTAGGTATACTTCCCTGATGTTTATTTTCCTGAATATTTCACACATACACATACAGAATGAAGAGCAAAAATAGGCACACAAGAGAAGAGATGTCTATTTTGACCATGTCGACTCTGTAACAGTTCCATAGACTGACTTGGGGATATTGATTTCAGCCTATTTATACATCTGCCTCAAGTGTTTTCAACAAGGTAATTTGCCACGAGACATAAACTGAAGCAAATTAGGTTTCATTTTGAAAGTCCCCTTGCTGTCTATAGATTTAACAAGAAAACCCATGTCATAAAAAGCGACAAAATGATGGATTTGAGTAAATATACCTATATTTTTTAAACTTCAGTGTGTTATTATACATACATATGGGCATCATATGATAGTTCTTATACCTAAAAGACTGCAGTTACAGGATAAGGCCATATGTCAGATTGTTTCAGATTTTAGAGAAACTAGTTAAGTAGTTAACAGATACATGCTTAGTAGCTGGCTGGACTGAGGCTTATGGTTCCAAACCCGAGGTCATTTAAATCAAAGGTTGCAATCCAGAGGAACTGTCTGTGTTCTTAATTAAAACTACAGAGAAAAAGGCAGTAGGTATAGTTAATTGAATTTTTTCCCAATGCTTTTATTTGACCAGTCCCCGCACTAGTATATAATATGATGTACATACCTGCGAGTGTTGGTAATATTGCAAGGACACCTCTTGTTGCATTTGAGGCCATAAAACCCTTCTGGACACATTCTTTCTTGGCAATAAATCCCTTTAAATCCAGGGTCACACATACACGCTCCATTTACATGATAACACTTTGCACCATTTTGGCAGTCACATCTTTGTGTGCACTGAAAGCCATATGTCCCAATAGGACACTCTTCCTGACACCTGTAATGAAATATGTGAGACAGGATCCAATCAAATACTATAGTCTAGTCTGCTTATGACTTTTACATGGGAATGTTTTTGTTAATGAAATAAATTTAAAATTATTGCTCATTTATTTATGTAATATACAATGAACTGATGATATCACTGAGTGATGTGGTATCTTGGGCATGTAAATTGCTGTTGACTGAAAGTGCATTAATCTCTGTCCAATTATATCCTGCAAAATTTGCATTAGTTAGTATTACCTTAGTTAACAAAGTGCATTCTTGTTTCCTGGACCTTGACAATTCCATTCATCAACCATAAGAAATTGATATAGAGTAAGATACTTTATAGAAAAACCCTCATTTGTTTGCTTTCTCTTTATTACAGAAGGATTGTGCACCTTCTTTAAAAGCATATGGTCCTCTTAGTGATAATGAGGATTGAAAGGTCTATTAAAAAATATTGAGTAAAGTGTTCTCTAGCAACGTATAGTTTTACTTTGCCTCTATGCTGTCATTGCACCAGCTTTATACCAACTAGGAGAAAATATACTCCTTTGTCTTTTGTGTGTGTGTTCACAGTAACTAAAGCTCAAATTTGCTTTTCATCTCTTACTCCAGGGATGCTCAGTAGTATAAAATCTCAAGACAAATCACTTGCACGCTCCTTAGTGTAGTATCTTCTCCAAAATTGCCAACATTTTTAATATTTGCTACACATAAAAAGGGAACCGGCAAACGCTATACACAGATTGTTTTAAATTGCACCTTCCATGCACTGTTTAAAATATTTCCCTGCTGGATACATTATGAAATCTGCCAAAAAGTCTGTTTCATTGTCCTACACAACCAGTTTAAGTATTCATAATATTTCCTACTTTGAAAAGCTCAACTAAGGTCCTAAAGAAAGCAACTGATTCTGTGCTTGACATAACTTAGTGGTTTCAAAATTCTGCAGTGAGTCAGTACTACAGTTTACATGATCCACCATGAAATACAGATATGCCTTTTCAGTTAATAAAAAAAAGAAAAAGAAGTCCAGAAAAGCCCAATTCCCTTATCGCATGGATGCCAGATATTGGAAATTGCCTATCAGCATTAATTTAATCCTGAGCATTGATTAAAGTGTACACTGTAAACTCAGTGGATAGAGGCAATTGTTAAATGTCTTTCTGCAGGTCATTTCACAGCTGGCAGGTGAGAGTTAATATAATGATCAGTAATAAAAGATTAATGTGTGATGCAAGCCAGGCAAAACTGCAATGAACACAGCCAGTATATAAGAGGAGCATTACTTTTGCAGCTTCAGATTATCATGTTTTACTAAAAATAAATGAACAAAGCAAAATGCCTAGCTAGTGATTTAACTGGAGCAAGCATCAACACAGTTGCTAGTTACACAATCCAAGTTCAGGAGTTCATATGAGACCCAAAGAGAGAGGAGCCTGTGACAAACAGGAAGGGAAAAAGCCCAGAGAAGCACCAGCAGTACTGGCTGCTAGCCCTGCTGCTCTCAGAGTAGTTCAGCTGCAAAGGAAATAACCAGCAAAGAATGGATAACATTAGGACAGAAACACTTAAAGAAAATGAAATGCAATGAAGAACATATTAAGATGCCTTATGTCTCCATTGCTGTATACAGCCCTACTAGTTAGCAGGAGAGCACTGTACTCAACGAGATGAATACTTAGTCAATAGTGCACTATATCATTTTATATTTATAGAAGATGAAGCATTACCTGGCAGGGAGAAAAGCATCTGGAAATGAAATATTGACGACCTAATCCATTTACATAATTAGCCTTTTTCTACTAACAATTTAATCAACTTATTTATTTGGAGATCAAGCAGCTACTGCTAATGAATTTTATACAAAGAATACTAATAATGACTCCTCTGGAACATAAGAATAATCACAGCAGGAATTAGCTTTCTACTTAAACATCTTTCCTTTGCAACATATCAATCTAATGTGTCCATAGCACCATTAACACCCAGATACATTGTTCAATTAAATTACAAAATGAGCTGCTAAGCCCTAGTTATGTTTCTTGTTTAATTTACATTGCTTTCTGCCTATCTGGGGAGATTCGTATTATAATATCCACTGAACTTTAATATGTACTATAATTATTTGGGTTGGGATAGGATAATATGGCTGTCACCTGTAGAATTAATGGAAGCAATTTCACAAAATATTAAACATAAGACAGCCTGCTTAACAGATGAACTTAGTACATACACCTACATCTTTTCCAGATAATTTTTTTTCATGGAACAATGCTGTGAAGTTTTTTAGGCTTTTCTGTTTGTTGTTTTGCAACAGCGATCACATTTATGTAGCACAGACAAATATTAAAAGCCATCCAAAATACACAAACCTGGAGATTGCCATTCAGTCGATAAAAGATACAGGTACAAACACAACAAGAAGAGAATAAGCCTGCTCATATTGTTATAACCAATGTGGTATTTATTTTGTTAAGATTCTATCTTTAGGTTTAATGGCAATATGGAAAACAAAGCTAAAACAGTATGTTCACTTTTCCTGTCAGCCACTGAATTCTTAGACAGCCCCATCCTCAGCTTCTAACTGTGCTTCTGCTATTATTCCTTTCCAGTTCGCAAAACATACATTTACATGAGATATCCAGTCATTTTAGCAGAGCACAAAGCTTCCTGGAGTTGTTAATATTGCTTGCCAATTTCCTAGATATTTAGTGCCGTGCCACTTCCTGGAAAACAGGTAGGGAACAAAGTGTGGCAATTACACTTACATAGACCTTTATGACCATTTCATCTCCACAGCTATTTATCTAACTCTACGCTATTATCTTCTGCACAAGATGATGAACTCTAGTATTATATAGTAGTTACTGACAATTAAAAAATATTATAGTAGATAAAGTGTGTTTATGTTTTTATTCTTGTTATTCACAATATCTGTTATTTTTAAGAATATTTTTTCGGTGCCTTGTAAAATTTTAAGAAAACATTATTTTGTGCAGCAGCATTCTCCTGCTATATTTGCAATTATACTGTAACGCTGCAGCAGTTGCGTGAATCCAGAAAGTAAAATAGAGTTTAAGCTAAAATGGTGCTGACTAATCTGTCCCATTGTCCATGCTGTATGAACACATAACTAAGGAAAGCAATTTAGACTTTTTAAAGACCTTGTGCCTGCTCCTGCCATCACTGAAATCAATGGGCAATCTACCATTAGCTAACTGTAGTTAACAGCAAGGTAAGGGTATGCATGCCTGTTCAGAACAAACCATTACAGACAACGTGCTGTCCTAGCCCAAGTGAGAGGCAGAACTCCAATTGAATATAATGGGCATAAGGCTTCACTTCCTTTATTGAAGGCTGACTAAAGGCTGATAGATAAACATGTTTTAACCTTCTGAGAACCTGTTTGAAAGGTGGGAATTTCTAGGCTAATACAGTTTTTCCCTGCTGCTAGAAAAGCTTTCTGAACTGCACATTTACCTTTCTCCTGTTCTCATCCATCCTTCCACATGCCTGCATTTCTGCTCTTCTGCCTCTCCCTTCAGTGTCTGTTTCTTCCCTGCTCCAGGAGGGGGCAAGTGAGCCATTCCTAAGGGTTTTGCTTGGGTGCAGGTCCACAATGTGACCTTCCCTCAGCTTCTTTTCATAGAATCATAGAACGGTTTGGGTTGGAAGTGACCTTTAATGGTCATCTAGTTCCAACCCCCCTGCCATGGGCAGGGGCACCTTCCACTAGACCAGGTTGCTCAAAGTTCCCTCCAACCTGGCCTTGAATGCTTCCAGGGATGGGGCATCCACAACCTTTCTGGGCAACCTGTTCCAGCGCCTTACCACCCTCACAGTGAAGAATTTTTTCCTAAATATCTGGTCTAAATCTACCCTCTTTCCATTTAAAAATGTTACCCCTCATCCTATCACTACACTCCCTGTTAAAGAGTCCCTCCCCATCTTTCCTGTAGGGCCCCTTTAAGTACTGGCAGGCTGCTATAAGATCTCCCCAGAGCCTTCTCTTCTCCAGGCTAAACAGCCCCAATTCTCTCAGCCTGTCCTCACAGGGGAGGTGCTCCAGCCCATTGACCATCTTCGTGGCCCTCCCGTGGACCTGCTTGAGCAGGTCCATGTCTTTCTTATGTTGGGGGCCCCAGACCTGAATGCAGTACTGCAGGTGGGGTCTCACCAGAGTGGAGACGAGGGGCAGAATCACCTCCCCTGACCTGCTGGTCATGCTTCTTTTGATGCAGTCCAGAATGCGATTGGCTTTCTGGGCTGCAAGCGCACATTGCTGGCTCATATTCAGTTTTTCATTCACTAATACCTCCAAGTCCTTCTCCACAGGGCTGCTCTCAATAATTTTACACCTCTTCCAACTGATCATGCCTTATTTTCTTCCTCCCTGCTTCTGTCTTCTCAAGCAACATCTCTCTTTGGAGTCGAAACCTCTCTCACTTTTCTCCAAGCACAGATCTGAAAAGCCCACACTCCCTTTGCTCAAGGACAAATTCTTGTGAACTCCTGTCAGGTCTGCCCTGTAGTGCCCCCTCTGCCCAGTTTCTCCCCAAGCTGCCTTCTCCAGCTTCTCCCTAAGGGCCATCAGCAGCAAAACTCTCCGCTTTTGACAGCAGGCAGAACTAGGTCTTCTGCTTTGTACTTGCCATCTCCTTTCCTCATCCCCAACAGTCCTTGCTCTACTCTTATTGCTGGAGTGTGTAAGTGTTGCCATTCAGCAGCTCCATTACCGCTCTTTCCCTGTGCCACATGCCTGTATCAGAGCCAGCTCTTCTGCTGCATGTCCTCCCTTGCGGTTGGGGCCTATATTGGAAGTTGAGCAAAGAAGCTGGCTCAGCTACAGTCTGCTGGGTGTGAGCTCCCAACAGCTCTGAGACTGTTGATTCACCTACAGTCAGAAATCAATGTAAGTCTGCAACAACCAAATGAAGAGATCGAGACAGAGGGCCTCTGTCAGCCTTCCTCAGCATGGCCAGCACTGGGGACAGCTTGGGACTGAAGTGTGGTCACCTGTGTAAGTGTCCAGGCTGCACAGTTGCTTCCTTCAGTGAAATTGTCTCCAAAAGGAGAGAAAGAGAAAGCTTTGGTTAGCAACAGTAATTATATGGTACCTTACGACTGAAATCAATGTCTCCAGATGGAGGATGGGGGAAGAGAGACACACCGATGCGTTCTCCACTAAATTAATTTGAAATAATTAGTATTTCCACCATATTCAACCACATGCAAATCCTGACATAATCTCCAGAGCCCCCTCAATTACCACTGTTGATAAAATGGAAACAAGGAACTCCCACATTTAATGGGAAAGAGCATAACCTTCTGAACCCCAGTACAGTGTTGATGGTTGGCCTGTTTGCATGCTATAAAGACCTGCTGATTATACAATGAAGCAAGAAATGAGAAATTCCAGTGAGCTTTCCTGCCTAAAAGTATAATTGTAGCATATGTCTGTATACTGATACTAGCTTGTTCTAGCTAATAAAAAAAGGGAAGATATAGGAGAAAGGGCTTTAGCATAGCATACACTAGTGAGCTGTGCCCACGGTCTCTGGACACCCTGGTGACACAGTCCAACCCCTAGTGAAAACTGTATATGAAAGCTTGTTTAATAGCAGCTTCCCCACCATGTTGGCCATGCTGGCAGGATTAGCTGGAGGGCTAAGCCAACGTGTGTTACAATCCCACCTTGACTTTGCTGTGTAGTCATTTTGTTGAATCCATGACACCTTTGTAAAACAATATTATCATCTTCTCTGATCGATTTACGGGTGAAGGCCCTTGTTTATAAATTTTGAGGATTTATCACCCTTTGTTGGTGTCTGAGATGGATCAGTGCTGCAGCAGCACAGAGGGGCTGAAGGAAACATTAAACTGCTGCATTGCTTACTCTTGAGGATATTAATTTGTGTAAATATAGTTCATTTACATATCTTGTAAACATGTAATGCTCTCTATTAAATTTATCACTGTAAATATCTAAATTAAATTTAATCCATTAAATTTTAAAAGTTATATTAAAAAACCTCTGTAAATGGAGAGCATTGCCAATAAAAAGTAATAACATTGCCACATTTATAATGCTTGAACTGCTTCAGAAGGATGAACCTAATTGGAGCAACAGAAACATAACACCATTTTTCAGAGAGTAAGATTGTCCTAGAAGGGATATAAATATTGCCAATCCATGGCTAAAACTAAAGGCTTTGGGGTTTTGATTTTTACCTGTCTCCTATATAGCCAGCTGTACAGATGCATTTTCCTGTCACGGGATCACAGTGTCCTCCATTGTGGCATGGACAGTCCTGGCTGCAGTTAATTCCAAATGTTCCAGGAGGACATGGCTGTGTACACACCAGCCCCTAG
This sequence comes from Harpia harpyja, assembly GCF_026419915.1. Taxonomy (NCBI): domain Eukaryota; kingdom Metazoa; phylum Chordata; class Aves; order Accipitriformes; family Accipitridae; genus Harpia; species Harpia harpyja. The sequence continues at coordinate 18,171,679 of NC_068953.1, read as the reverse complement.
TAAGGTTGCAGAAAGAGCAATATTTCAGTCAACATTCATAATGCAATAAATTTCTATATGCAGCTTGGATTTTTATTGTCCTTCTTGCTAAAACTAGATCTAAGTGTAGTGGCAATATTTTTTCTGTTTAAGATGGGCTAAAGATAGTCTCAAAATTCTGCTACCAGAATAAATGCCTGTCTACCCTATCTCCAGAAGGGATTTTTCTCACCACTGTACAGTCACTGATAATTCTCTTCTTTGTATCTCCCCTGTAAACTGCAGCTGGGGTGGCAGTATATTCACTGCCCCTTGAATAGACGCAGGAAGGCTTGGGAGATGTTAAAGGCAACCAGAGAAGACTACAAAGCTGCATATGTGCTAGCGGGTTTTTTTGTGAAATAGAGTCTGAAAAGTTGTTAGACCTATGCTGGGCAAGTGTCACAAAGTGAACATTTGGGAAAAGAGGGATAGTTGGAAAGGCTGCACTGGAAGGATGAAGTTCTGCTAGTTGTGATAGTCTATGATGTTCTCCCCTGTTCAGACAGCCCCACTTCATCCAATCACAAAGAAGACCAAATACAACTGCTGGAGAAGTCCTCTACTACTCTTCAGAACCTACCTACCTTCATTCCCTCTACTCTCATCCAGCCTCCACACTCATCTCTTCAAGCAGCACAGAATGGCATCTGCCAGTGTTTTGTCTAAGCCACGGAGGAAGCAGGATGGGAACAACAGACTGGGATGGTTGCAGAAAGCCACCAGTGATGACATAGAAGCAATTTGACTCTCCAGATCAGCAGTGCAGCAGCCTTTTGGCCAGAAGAAGTGATTTTGCAGTGGAATATCTGCCTAATCCCTGAACACTGGCTGGATGCATCATCCAACATCCTCCCAGCTCCCTATCCCCAACCTTAGAGCCATATCTCAGGCCCTGACTTGCCTCAACAACACATCTTGGTGGCTACCTCCTTCCTCCATTTTATGCTGCCAGCCCTCTGCTCTCCTGCCTCTTTATTCCAGTCTACCCCAAATCCTTGTTGCAGACTCCTTTTTAGTCCTCTTCTTCATCTGGACCCAAATCCCCATCTTTGAGTTGTTTCCTCCTTCCCCTCCCTGCTTAACCATCCCTGAAAGTGAAGAAAAGACAGACTGTCATTCTTGGTTGTGCACTCTCACACTGCTCATAAGGAAAAGCAATTGCTGGGCAAACCTTGTTCCAGCTTTTCAGCCCCAAGGCAGAGAATGCTTACCATGGGTTGTGCCTTTGGAGAATTTATCTGCCAAACTCAGGTGGGTTTCCCCCAAGTATCACATCATGTCCCCTGCTAAGTATCAAAGCCTTACAAGGATTTCCCTAGACTTTCTTAGAAGTTGTATGCATGTTTTTTTACGTGAGCAAACATAAATTCCAAGGCTGGCATCCGGCTGAGTAACTTCAGCCAAAACAAGTCTGGCAGTGCTGTGATCTGAAGATGGGGTCCTATAATGAAAATGTTTGGCAACTGTAGCAATTGGTGCTGCTGCCAGCGCCCTGCACAGTGTTTGAGAGAAACAGTGTTTTTCTGTCCCTATTATTATTTTCTTTTAATCTCTCAGAAGTCTTATTTCCCTAACCAAGCCCCAGGGGCTCTGAGTTTTGAACAAGGCACATATTAGACACAACTTATACAAAACATAAAACAGGAACATAACAGCTGCTTTCACTCCTTGGGGTCCTCGCTCAACAGTTTGGGAAGTTTAGCAATATCAACAACCCCAAAGTGGAGAGGCTGCTCTTCAATGTAACTATAAAACAGACACTTCAAGCCCTTCCCAAACAGTGATAGGTGGTTCCTTGCCTGTAAAATAGACAGGTTGGCCTCAGTTCAAGAACTTTCAGATTACAGTGTTTAAAAAATGGTGTCTCTGGACTTGAGTAATACACAACACTACATATCTGAAAACATAAGTATCCATTTATCTTGGTAATAAATACTTTCTCTCTTCACATCTCAAAAGGAACAGGATTTCTATCAACAAATGATGAGAAAGCAATACTCTGTGATGCATCCCCCCGGAGCCAAGAGAATCTTTAGGCATACTTTTTGCATTAATATGTACTAAGGGAATCCAAAACATCCTTCTCTGGAGGATCAAATGTCAGACCAACGTTTCCTGCTGCTTATACATCTGATCAGTAAAGTTCACCCCATCAGCACATTTTTTAAGGCCCTGATCTCATCAGCTTCTTCTTTGGACATTGTGTGATATATTATTACCATTTTGTAGTATAGAAAAGATTTTTTTCTGCTCCATTTTCTCTCACACGCCATGTTTAAAATCCACAACATAAAGAAAAATAGACAAAAATACAAATTATAGTTGCTTCATAAAGCCCAGAGGCAATGAGAAAAAAGTGATTAGCACAATGTGTTGTATTAACATGGCACCATGATGCAGAGCCTTGAGAATGGGATCTGGGACCAAAAAGGGTGTGCTGCCAGGGACAAATGTTCTGTCATGTGAGGAAAGATTGCTGCTTCCCTGAGCATGGAGATCTAGTCCTTCGAAAGTGTTTCTGAGAAGCATTGTAAATGCTAAATTTAACTTCTCTCCCTACTTCCTGAGAGTGCTTGGAGAATTTAATACTGCAAATGAGAAAGATGTATAGAATTAAACCTGTAAATTGTTAATCAGGCCTAAAGCAGCCACCCACTAATTCCCACAGCCACGAAGACACAGAAGTGGAAAAAGCCCAACATCGTAGTATGCTGGAAGCCACATTTTGTTGACTAGTTCAACAGTATATGCTGTTAGCCATCATCCTCTTGGTGAAAAACTCATGGGACAGTAAAATCTCACAGGACACAGCTTGTATAACTTGTTGTGCTTCTGGGAGAGTCTGCACTGGGTGGGAGGAAGCAGGAGGAAAGAAATATTACAAGTAATAAGAGAACTAGGCTTTGAAGATGGCAGATCCAAGGAAGAAACTAAGAACCCAAGAACCCTAGAATTTCCTCCTATTCAACTTACTGCCTCCCCTTGCATATCCCACAGGCAACCAAGCCCCTAAGGGAGCTGAGCTGCTGTTAATAAGCCTACCTTAGGAAAGGATGAAAGTCTCAGCTCATCCAGCAGCAATAAAATCCAAGTGGATTTGCACTTGTATAAATCCAGGGAGAATTCTCTCCTTCCAACATGATGGTATATTCAATACATACGTGCAGTCTCAAGCCTCAAAATCAGCAAGTAAAATTCCTGATGTCAAAGAAAGACTATCCATGGTGTGAAATAAAACGAATGCTGTCTAGCAATCCCATCTTGCTTGCTCGTTTACAACCCACTCATGTCTCACTTCTCAAACCATTCCAAACACCAAGAGTTAAAAATATAGCATGAAAAAATACTTTTTCTCTGTGTACTGAATTACCAGCTTTTCATTAAAACCCTGGAGAGACCCTTTATACTTAAAATCTCAACATTTACAAGCTGAGTGCTTTTACTTATCATTTCAGTTTCTTTCCCCGGAATACTTGATCTCTCTCTTCAATTTTCAGTTATGCTTGTTTCAAACATCAGTTTTTAACTCTAGGGTTTCTCTGGGGACAGAGCAGCCAACAACACAGTTTTCAGGAAAGTCTCTCTGGGCCACTAAAAATGCAGAGAAGAAACTCCAAGCTGTAAGAAACAGGGCCGAAGTGGGCCAGAATACACGACCACAGATGCTGTGCAGCCCCAGCACTGTGGTTCTTCTTTAGGGTCTATGCTGCATGCTAAAAGACCTCTAAAAACTTCCTGCTCTATTCTGATATTCTTTTATCTCTTTAGTGATTTTTTAACTTTCCAAAAAAAGAGAAAAATCCTGATAAAATACAGGTAAGGAAGAGTACAGCAAAACAGCTCAGATCCTTAGAAATATTGGCATGCAGAAGATAAAGGGAGATGAAAAAAATACCCTAAAAGTAATATTTTTATATTAATCATTTTATCGATCACTTCTTAAGGGTAGTGCCAGAATGGACTGATAGGCCCTCAAAAATATTTAAATTGCTTCCTTTATGCTTTAGCTCCAGTACTCTTTAGGAAAGAACCTTTTCTTTGCCTCCACTGAATGCCAGTCGAGGGTAAGGTGCCACATTCTTACTAAGTTTCTGAAAAGTTTTGCTTGCTTTGTCATTTGAAACGGAATAACATCATCACCACCTTTACCATGACTGGCCAAGTTAGAGAGACTCTAACTCTCCAGTTAGAGAGAGATTTTTCCGTACATAGCTTCCACCAAAAATTACGGGCAGCAATGTTCTTCTCCCATGTTGCTGCCTGATAGCCACCAGAATCTCATGGTTGGTACTTTTTAACTAAAAGCAGCTGTGTGATCAAATGGAGGCAGCATTTGCTGCACTAATCTAAAGGAACATAAACATCTCTCTCAGTGTGTAGAGGTTTCAACAGGTATAAGGTGCACATCAGAAGTCATAGTTGTATGATGATCTTCAGGGTCTTCCACGTATTAAAATAAAAAGTCACAGTACTTGTATGCATTAAAATCCAGCAAGATTGCCAAGACACTAATTGTCAGATACAGGAAAAATGCCAGGAAATTTAGTACAGCTAAATGATATGTAGGCCTGTGAGACTTGGCAAACCCCAAGAGAGTTAATTATTACATTATTGATAAAGTCGAGGACTTTTAAAATGTTTGGCCTTGCTTTCTTGACACAAAGGATTAAGGGTTAGGGCAACTTGCTCTCTCCGTGCAACCCCCGATGCAAGCAAATCTATTATAATCAATGGGAATTATGCCTGAGTAAGGACAAGACACTGAACTGGTCTCTGTGTCCTACGTATAGTCCTGCTTTAACGACTGCCTGAGCCACTGAATTCCCCCTGGCTTCTCCCTTTCCCTCTCTCCTGAAGGGGAAACAGAACAGTGCTTTGAACAATGTTGAGCTGAGCTTTGAGCCTTCTGTCCCATGTGAGGGCAGTGTCTAAGGGTGCAGGGAATATTCCAAGGAACTGTAATTCAGAGACAATTTTTTTGTCTCTTCTCCCACACAGAAGTGTAAAGAGTAGTCACTGCTTGGTTTACTGTTGTTTGTTTAACTCTATGATGGTAGCTACTAGTTATAGACTGATGGTCTGTCTGTGTAAGTGCTGTGCACACATAACAAAGGTGGTCCCAGTTTCAGAATTGTTAGAGCCTCGTGACAAGAAATAGCAGATATGCATCACAAGCACACAGGGAAGGGGTGTGCTGAGACAGTGAACAATTAACTTCCCATTCCAACCTCTAAATGAGGGATGAGTATGAACAAACTACACACCATCCATCCAGGTGGACAGGAGCACTCTCCAGTGATGTGGTGGCAGACTCCCCCATTCTGGCAAGGGCAGCGCAATTCACACTGAGCTCCGTGACTGCCTGGGGGACAGCGCTCTTCACAACTTTGTGGAGAGAGAAGAAAAAAAAAACCAAAGAGATCACTTAAAACAACTTACAGGAAACAATAAATAAGGAAAATCCACAACACAGGCCATCATGGGAGTCCGTATGCAAATGATGAAGCCTCCGTAAGCCTCAACTGGCATTACCAATTAGCCAAGATTTCTTTTATTTCTGCTGGGATTATTTATGTGCCATGGATCCAGTCCTGCAAGGCTGATGCATGTGTGTAATCTTTATGCGTGTACCAATTTCCACCCATCTCAACAGGACAACTCATATCCATTAAAATAGCCCAGGAAAGTAAGAGTTGCAGGATGAAGCCCTCAATGTGAATTATGTCACATGGCAATAAAAGCAGCTGCAAATAGAATAAAAGGATGGGATTAAAATGCTTGAAATTTCTCCAGTCACTACTTAATGTTAACATTCGCAGTGTATAATGGACGGGCAAGAAGTCAGCATCATTTAAAGGCTATTTAAGCTCATTGGGTCTCTCTCAGTATTCATGGGGGGCCAAAGTAAGGTTAGTCCCTGCAAGAACCAGTGTCTCCTACATTTGCACATTGGTGCTTTTCAGCATTGCTTCTTTCTCTAATCCCAGATTCTGAAACCAGAGTAGGTTCTTCCCCTAACTGACTATCCTTTGATGAGGATGTTTACACAACATATCAGGGGTTGGCCCTGCAAGTACTTACTGCTGAGAACTGACATACTAATGTTAATGGGACCACTCCTAATAGTAAGCAGTCTTTAGCAGTGAGTGCTTCCAGGACTGAGGTCACAAGCTGATGAGGAAATCGGGTACTAAATAAAATATTCAAATGGCATATCACTTATTTCTGAGGGTTAATATTGTCTTTATTTTTTACCTTCCCCTTCATGCAGGTCAACAAATAATATTAGACTGCAAAAGTATTAAGTCATCTGTAATAGATCTCCAACCAAATTCAGTGACTAAATTCTCTTTTCCCCTTAAATAATTTTGAAAAACATAATTACTTCTGAAACTACTGAAAGATCTCTAATGAGAACTGATGTTACACTGTGGGTAATTTAAACAAGGAACTATTGCTTGCTGTCCTAAAATTAATATGCAGATTTTGTGAATCCTACTGGTAAACTTTCAGTGTGGTGGATGGGGATTTAGCTACATGATTCTCGTTAAAGTTAATAGGAGTCACACTGCTAAATCCCTGCTCACTATGCTTAAAATTTACCCCCTAGATAGTAAGCCGATATAGTTAACAGTAATGCTTCCCCAGTTAGATTGAAAGTCAAATAAATTGGGGATGGTAAGTCCCATTTGATACTGCACTGGACTGCTAATGAGTAGAATGTCCAATTGCTTATAAAAACTCAACTGTAATTTGGATTGTATTCACATACTGAAGTTAGGAACAGGTACAGTTGTTGTACAAGCTGGAAAATATAATGGATTTTTAAGTTCACTTTAGCACTAAATTTCATTTTATTATGCAGACAGGTATAATTAGCAGCAAAAAAAGAGATTTCCTTTATTTAGGCTGTCTGAAATTCTGTTACCTCATTTCTACAAAGGAAAGTGTATAATACATAGATGGTGTAAATTTTGCCAATTACTCATTGCATTAAAAGCGGTCAAAGCAAGGCTGTTAAATGATGCAGAGTAAAATACACCTATCATTGAACTTACAATACCCCCGTGTATCCGGGAGCACAGTGACATTCTCCTGTTTTATGGTCGCAGGTAGCTCCGTTGTGACATTGGCATTTAAACTGGCAGCCCTTGCCGTAGCTCCCAGGGTCACAGAGCTCTTCACAGCGCCATCCTCGGTACCCATCTGCGCAGACGCAGGCACCCGTGATGGGGTTGCAGAGAGCCTCATTCTGACACTGGCAGCGGTTGCTGCAGTGGGGTCCCCAGTGATCGCTATCGCAACCTGGAAAACATACAGTCATTTACCAAGATGATTAGGAAAGTGCATCGTAAGCATCTCATCCCAGCCTCTTATGCTTAGGTTGGCAAGCAGGCAGAGGCCTTGTTAATACCAGGAACTTTCTAAAGGGCCCTCAGACTTTCTAAAACTACTCCCTGATCCAGCAACGTATTTCAGCATGCAAGGAGACGACAGCACTGGTATTATACCTAAATTTGAGGACTTGTTTAACACCCTTATTGGATCAGGACCTAAATCTTTTAATATCCTGTTTCTTAGTGCTCTTAGATAGCTGGAAGGAATGAATTTATAGTGGAATTAGATGCAGAGGATCACATCCTGACTGCAGTGTAGTTAATGGCAGGTAGTATTGCCAAGCAAATCCTGTAGATTTAATAATGTCATCAAATATTGTTTCTTTGCACTGTTCCCATAAGATAATAAATACGATAATCTAAAGAAGGCTTTCTGCTTTGGTGTTGCTTTTTTTTCTTAGGTTTTTTTTTTGCTGGAGTAAAGAGATGGTAGGGAAGAAAATAACACAGGAGATGGGATTTCATGAGGTTGCTTAAACCAGGCTTAGGGATGAAGGTATGGAGTGTGTATGTCGGGTAATTTCTGTGCTAGTAACAGTATGTACTACCATTACAGAAGGGCCCCAAACCCTATGGCCATTGACGCAGATGGGAGGTTCCCTGCAGAACGCAGGTCAACAAATAATATTAGACTGCAAAAGTATTGTGCAGTCACTGCAAAAGTGAAAGCACAGTGAGAACCCTTCACGTGACAATCCTGCCTGATCCCTTCTTGTTTGTGGACCATATGCAGGATGAGAGAGGGAAGTCAGCATTACAGAAACAGCTTGATCCTGATTTGCTATAGAAACAGCAATCAGAACCTGCAAAACACCCATTTAAGGTGTATGCATATTAAACAGACAGCTCAAAGCAAACACTCAGAGGTTAAGGTTTCCTCAGTAAATGGTTAGCAGAAAACCGAGGATTTCTTCAGTAGTCCTACCCTCCGCTTAGCGGCCTTTCAATATAGCTATGTCAAGATGAAGAAAATCACCGTTCTATTCAGAATAGAGTTGCTGGCAAAATCCCTGGTAAAGATGCAGTTACAGATCATTTTCCAGGTACAGCTGGTCGTGCTCAGACAGCTGGTTTCGATTATTCCAACAACTCCTCTGCTAGTGTAAAAATCCACTGCCATGCAAGAAACAAGTGTGTAATCCCAGCAACATAGCTGTCTTCACAAACTCTTCTATTTGCAAACGTGTAAACTAACCCCCAGACAACACTCGCTGCTTCTCAGGCCTGGATCTCTGTTTCCAGACTTAGCAAGGTAAATGTAAAGCCTACTTAAGCCTGAATCTCTTGTCCTAGAAATTTCATAGCCCTCTCCTTCTATGGTACATGGCTATAAACCCACACTAGATGACTAGATATCTCAGTTAATTTTGGCAATCTTTTTGTCCTTTTCATCTGTCAGTCTGAGGATACTTAGCAGAAAAAGAAGAGAAAGAGATTTTACTCAACTAGCATTGCTGATTACCAATTTACAAACTTGTGTTTCTTGAGCAACAGTGTTAAAGGCCAAAATAAACCCATGAGAAGACAATTCCAGCGTCTCCAGGAGGATCTTCAGGGTCTTACAGAATGCACGTGCAGAGAGATGGTTTCATGTTCTGCAGAAAGCAGAGTATGCAACATACCCCTGTGCATAATCCTGCTCATGCCTCACACAAGATACTTTATTGCTTTGCCTCATTTTTCCCACAGCTGTAAACAGGGATGATAGTTCCTCACTAACACCACCGGGAGCCAAGCAAACAAAATCTTACTCTTTATAAGTCTTAAATTATTACTGAGAATCTGTGCAAAGAGATGATCTATCTTTATTTCACATAGACACTCACTAAGACTCTGTAAGCCTTCTGGGGCAGGGAGCAAATCTGCTGGAGCTGATGGAGTTTCCCAGCAATTTCTGTTCCAGAAACACTGATTTGTTTTCCACAGAACTTGAACATCAAGGGATGCAGTTCTGCACCTCCACAAAGGGTACAAATCTGAACCATGCAAGCATAGCTGATAGCCCTTTGCATGGGGAATTGGAATGTGGGAACCCAACTTAACCCTGCCTGCTTCAGGGACCTAATTCCTACCTTACCACACTTCACATTAAAGCCCTCACTTCCAGACTGTGGGTTGCTCTGGGCTGATATAATTCCAGCTGCAATTAATTTGCCTAATATGAATAAATAACACTCATTAGAAGACGTGTCTTATATCCTTGGTCTTCCATGTCTCAGGTGAGTGCTCCAATCATCAGATTTGTCTGCTCAGTTTGTGTTTTTCACTTTGAAAGAAAGTGAAGGAGAAAGCAAACCTTTTATAGGAAGTGTCCTGGTTTCAGCTGGGATAGAGTTAACTGTCTTCCTAGTAGCTGGTACAGTGCTATGTTTTGAGTTCAGTATGCGAAGAATGTTGATAACACTGATGTTTTCAGTTGTTGCTCAGTAGTGTTTAGACTAATGTCAAGGATTTTTCAGCTTCTCATGCCCAGCCAGTGAGAAAGCTGGAGGGGCACAAGAAGTTGGCACAGGACACAGCCAGGGCACCTGACCCAAACTGGCCAACGGTGTATTCCATACCATGTGACGTCACATCTAGTATAGGAACGGGGAAGTGGGGGCAGGGATTTGCCACTCGGGGACTGGCGGGGTGTCGGTCGGCGGGTGGTGAGCAATTGCACTGCGCATCATTTGTACATTCCAATCCTTTCATTATTGCTGTTGTCATTTTATTAGTGTTATCATTATCATTATTAGTTTCTTCTTTTTCTGTTCTATTAAACCGTTCTTATCTCAACCCACGGGTTTTGCTTCTTTTCCTGATTTTCTCCCCCATCCCACTGGGTGGGGGGGAGTGAGTGAGCGGCTGCGTGGTATTTAGTTGCTGGCTGGGGTTAAACCACGACAGGAAGGAAAAACCATTTCCCATGGTCAGCTCAAACATCTTGTTTCACATTTATAGTGTCTGCCCCAAACACAACTCCTTTTATGTAAATCAATCTTATTTGAATACTTATATACTATTTATATTTGCTCATATGCTTGCTTTCTCCCTGTACCAAATTTCACTCCACAATCTAGCCAAAGGCAAGAGCAAAATGCTGAAGTAAAGAGCAGAAATTCCTCTAATTGGTTGTAAAATCATAAAAACCCAAAGCTTGATAATAAAAGAAGCCTGCAGTGACCAGAAAACCAGCTGGCAGTTAGACAGATTTTTCCAAAGGCTTCTAAGTACAAGGCATCAGTGAGCACACATTTCAACATTCAGTATGTTTAGGCCAAAGTAGCTAGCCAAAATGTTTTAATTATCTATGAAATAAAACAGCTTGGCATACCAGATAGCTACTAAGAATGTGAATTTCATGGGGATTTATTAGGGAGAGGACATAAAAATGAGGATTAAAGTACATCTGAATGCTCATAGAAGACACAGAAAAAAACTGAATTACAAAAAGATGGGGCTTCTACCATGTCTCATTTACAATGCCTGATACAGCCTTTGCACTTGTTAGGCTTCTTTTTATCTTCCTAAAACTACCAGCAGGTTTTGACTACATTTCTCTAAATGGTTTGAAACCGGAGTCATAGTATGTGTCTATACTCAAGGTTAACACAGTATGTATGTACGACCAAGGTGAACATCCTGTTGTCTCTCTAGTGACGGGATCATATATACACAATGACAAGTTGGCCTTTTCTCGATTTAAGTCTTTACCTCAGATGGTAAAGATTTTCTGCTTTTAGCTATCGGTTCAAGCCCTATATATGTCACAATGAGCAGAGCCATTTCATGCACTATCAATTCATCCACTGCTGATTAATTGCAAAGGGAATTGAGTGAAATTCATTGGCAATATGCTAGTGTAAAATTTGTGATAATGAAATATCTTCCTCACCTGATTTTACACTGCAGTAATCTCACATGAAAATAAGACCTTTGTTGCTCAAAGTTTATCAATTCCTGTTGGTTTTCTTTACCCCTTTCCTTTAAGTCCCATATTGCAGTGACAGGCTGTGGAGTTGCAAGTAAATTCTTTACCAATGTGATTTCATTGGGACATTATGTGATATTTATATTGTGACTACTCATAGATCTGCACTGTGGCAACTTCTATACCTTTACAAAGGCAGGCAGATACAGAGCTGATAAGCTAAGTCCAAGTACTTATTCATGCAAGTAATTCCACTGAGCTCAGTAGGACCGCTTGTGTGTGAGACTACTCAAGTGCATAACTAGCAATGGGATTGGGGTCTAGTAGTTCCTGCTAGAAAATTAAAAAACAGAAGAAACCAAAGACTCCAGCAACCAAGACATATATTTTCTATATACATCAGTGTGGCATATCCTAGCTGGTATGTGATAGCGATTCCAGTTTCTGAGATACAGGGCAAAGCAGCCACGGAGCCACGGAAGCCTGCTGCGCTTCAGGATTGTTAGCTCCACTTCTCCTGTGGGCACAGAGAGGCCATTTTAAAATACAACCCCAAGCCCAGCACAGTGCAATCCTGCTCTTGTTGATAGCCTCTATGTGTTACCATAATAGAGATAAATAATAATAGCAACAACATGTGAACAGAAAGCTGATTAAAGCTTACACAAGAGCTACACTGTAAATGCATATGCCATTAAAAATGTCAAAATGATACAGAGACTTTAACTATACCATCAATAAGAAAAGCAACCTGAGAGTGGTGATGTCAGGGAGGTACAAATGCTCCCTTTAGACTGCATGTGTGGATGTCAATACCATGAGAGATGAGTCTGAAATAGCTAGCTCTCTCTTGGGAGATGCTACATTAAAGGGAGCTGCCATATTTCAGGTCATGTGCTAACATTCCCTGGCAAACGTGCTAACTTACTCACTTTTTCTCCTTCGAAAATATGACTAGAGATTAATCGCCACCAATAAAAATGAATATAACTCTGTAAAGGATGATGCTGGGTTCCTAAGCATAATTACAGTTGTCTGCATACGGTAGTATGACAGGTGAAAGATTCATCCCTCCATGGAAAGCTTGCTCGACACGGCAAAAGTGTTTTCTTCCTCTCTGCATCCCTACCCCCACCCTGAAGCCTCAGTGGCTTGTTGAAGTGAGGGCTAATTACAGCAGGCTCTGTGTATCCGCCGCTATAGTTGTACATGACATCCTGTTACCAATTCTGTCTTAAATACACAACAAGGACACATTGGAAGTGCTGCTTCACTCCCAAATGGCTGTTTTCCCCTCTAGGAATGATTAGTGAATTGCTCTGCTCTGGGCCAATAGAACTACGCAGTATTTAGTGCAGCAGCACAAGTCGGACAACGATGAAGCAAACACACAAGTTTGAAAATTTAGCAGATAAATAAAAGGACTCCCAAGGAAGGGACGACATTTATCAAGTGACTTATCCTAACAAGAAAGAGTCAAAAGTGTTCTTCTAGTGCTTTTCCATCACTGCAAAGATGTACTATTAATATGAAAATAGCATCTTCTATCACAGCAGCACCAGAATCTGTGGTCATAAGGTCTATGTTTATTTTGTTCTCATTAGCATAAGCCTGCATGTGTCTCCTTTTATAGCTAGTGACCAGTCTTGTATTCTAGGTGTGCAAAGTCAGTGGGACATTCATAAAAGTTCTGCAGAAGGCACAGCTGAAAAAAATCAAGTGGTTGCTTTTCTTTGCCTAAGGACTGAGGACCGTATTTGGCTGATGGTGATCTTCAATTAATCCATTCTTTAAAAGAACTTTCTGCAAATTTGTTAAAGCAAGAATGTAGCTCATAGTCAATAATCAATATTCTGGAATATTTCCAAATTCAGTTTGAAATGTTTAAATGAGATGCTAGCCTTTAAAAAATGGAACCAGGAAATAAAATTAACTTACTAAATCTAGGAGGACATTGTTTAAAATAGATTTTTTTTAGAATTTATTTTGAAATTAGGGCTAGATTCTCCCCTTAATATAACTGTACTGCTGTAGAATGATTATATGAATACCAATTAAGGTAAAATGCAGCCCGAATTCTGGGTGGGGTTTTTTTTGTCTAATTCAGTTTTGGAATCTGACTGGGTTTTAAATGGTTGGCCCAGCTAATGCAAAGCAGGCAAAGAAACAGCAAAAGCTGCAACATATGCCTGGATGTAGTGAATAAAAAATTAGAATAATCAATTAACTTTTTATTCCCTGCACTTGCCCAATAGGAAAATTATAGTCCCTGTATTGAGCTGATGTCTACTCACTGTACAAATATGATTCATTTTGGCACAGTTCAACGCCTTTGGAAACATAAGCCAAGCCTGCAATAGGTTTGAAATGAGGTCCATGAAGAGGGAATCCCCTTACAATGATAGTTCACACCAGTTTGTGTTTGGCTCCGAGCAGCGTTAAGTCCCTCACGTGCTGGCACTGCAGGTAAAACCAATACACTTCAAAGGGCATGAGCCAGTATATTGAAAAATCACTCGCTGACCTGCTTGATTCTAAACCAAAAAACCTGTTTATCTTATAAGACTGTCTACCCTTGGAATTTCTAACACATGTTTATGGATGATGGCTGTCCTCAAAACAACCCAGACTTTCAGAAATTCCCTTCAAAAATGTTCTTACAAATACTTAGAGAACAGCATTCTAATTCTGTGTTTTCAGAATAAGGAAACCTCATCCATACAACAGACACACTAGTGGGTACAGGCAGATTAGGCCACACTGCTCACACTGTTATGAAGAAGATTTTCTTCTTCATAACCATATCAAGATACTGATAATCTACCACTTGACAACATGGCTTGCTCAGGTCTTCCAACTGTGAGAGATCCTAACTGTCAAGCAACAGATAGGTTGGATTTCTGTAAATAAATACTTTCTTTGGGGACAATGAAGTTAACAATAGGTTTTAATAAATAATCCTGCTCCAAATATAATTTAGATTATCTGAACTGTGTCACAGACAGGTAGTTGGTAGCATTGTTCATTTTCCACTGTAAGATGCTTTGTCCAGTCCCTGACAACTTCTCTGTTATGTAGAGTTCACCTTCTCCAGTTTCAGCTTCAGGCTCACTCAGTCTATTGGTTTGAGGAATAGAGGAAAGGGAATTTTAGCTTAAATCAGTAAGCTAAACCAGTAGGTTTTGCTTGTTAAAGTACATTTTTATATCCCTTTCACTGACAAGCTAGGAGACCTTCCATGTACAGAGCAATAGCTTGAAATCTGGCAGAGCACTGTCCCACACCCAGGCGTGTGCTCATGTGTCCCCAGTGAACATCTACCTGTACCTGATCAAACTATAAAAAATGCAATTTGCAGACACTCCATGCCACCTCTGGATAATTCATTACCTACATTCCTCAATGTTTTCATCTGTATTAAAAGCAATCTGCGATTAAAGGCTTCAGGGGCTTAGCAGGACTTCTCTTACAATTGTTCCTAGTAGAAGCCATGGGCCACTGGCTGTTTAATTTCCATGTAGTAAGTGGTCCACGGAGAGGCTGACAGCCTTCTACTCTTAGTCCGTTACCCACATGTCAGAGGTTTGTTCTGGTCCTTGCTGATGAACTGTCTGTATATCAGCTTGATGACATTCTTGAAGGGATTTTTCATATTCTCCATTTGCTTTTTAAGGTAAAACAAACAAACCAGGGAACATCACACATAAATAAAACATTTGACTTATGAAGTTGGTGTCACAAAAATAAGAAAATGTCAGATTAAAGGTTGGAAGTGCAGCAGTAATTCAGTACTTGAGCCTATGAATTACCGTATTTTCTTTAATTATGTGAGCACAGGCTACCGTTTACACGCCCTGGCATTTTCTGTCTTCTGAGCTTGTAGCTTTGCAGCCTTAAGGTTCCTAAACATGGGTTTCTGTGCAACGGTGTATGCACTAGCATTTTTACCTCCAATGCCAGACTTTCAGTCACAGCATACACAACTATAATGAAGAAAATGCCAGTCCAATGTTTATCTCTCTAAGACTGCCCAGAGAATATATTTTGCATTTGTAAATCTGCATTTGTAAAACTATCCACCCAAGTGGCAAAAACCTGAGGTTAATCTGAGGCTGGCAGAACTTGCAGTCAATCTCATTTTCCAAGCTTATAGATCAGTCTTCATCTGATAGAAAGGAAAAGATGGGAAGGGAACATCAGCTGATTCTTCCCCAAATGGATAGATTATTACCCACAGGAGGAAATTAATCTAATTTTGTGTTTGTTTTTATTTTTTTCTTAGAGACAGGAGAACAGCTTTTCACCCTTCAAGAAAGATTGTACTGATTCTCCCTGAAGTTCACTGTCTGAATCAGATAAGAAACATGTGGCTGATTTAGGTCATGATTTAATCTCAGATGATGATCTCATTAGTCATTGACTCTCCAACATGTGGTACCTAATTCAATCACAGCAATTTAGAGACCCTGCAGTTTATTTAGTATCCTCTGAGGAAACATTTTCTTTGCAAAGTAATCTTTGTTTAAAGAACATTCCTACAGTATTCTGTAGAATGCTTAGAACAGTTACCTAGTTCTACATTTTTATTTTACATAAATGAAAACAAAATCACTCTAAGTCAAAGAAAAGTTGAGTATTTGGATGTCAGCCTCATCAAATCCCATAATGAACTCAATATATTTTGGAAGCAGCAAAATGGGAGAAAAAACTTCTACTCCTGACAGATATCAAAGTGTTGTGTTTTCACAATTTCCATCATGAGCTGTTTTGACAGAGGCTTCAAAAGAAGTGAAAATTAGAACACACAAAAAATCTGAGAATATTTCCTATTTCTTTTTGTAGAAATTACTGCTCAGTTTAATGAGCCTTTAACTCTACTGACACTCTAGACGTTACAAGGAGTTTAAAATCATGAAACGCTTCATAAGGGAGCGACAACATTCTATACAACACTGGCGGCTTGTCTTCTCATTACAATTTTTTTAGAGAAGATGCTGCATTCTTTAAAATGTTTTTTTAGTGTCATATTAATGGGAGGCAAAGTCTGTTCTTTAATTAGAATTTTACTGTGGTGAATTAAAAAATACATGGGCAGAGTATCAAGAGTCTAATAAAACTAAATGAAGATACTATCTTTCCTCTGTATGAAACCCAGCAGTCTTTGCTCTGGCAAAACTTCCATCAATACTTCATTATTATTGTCTAGGACAGGATTGTAATAATAAGATCTGCAAGTAACTTACTTCCAAATTCTGTCTTCCAACTGGGTAAAACATTCTCTCTCTCTCAACATCTATAATGGACTTTAGATGTTTTCATTGACTGTATAATGAAATTTTCCTATAATGCTTCTGCACAGAAGTACTATCAGTTTTGCCTGCAAGAAGGGGTAGAAACACATTTGCGTATGCCTAAAACACTGCAGGACAGGTATAGAGGATGAGATCAAGCATCCTTCAACAAACAAGTGTTGAAGAGGTCACCAGAGGGGCTCACGAGCAGTGGCAGCAGCATTGCTCTAAGGAGATTTAAAGAAAACTACACAGAAGTAGAGAGAGGTCTTTGTCACTGGAGATCAGGAGCTGTTGACACAACATCTGTGCCTGGTGTGAAACAGTTCAAAAGCTTATAAAAAGCTATGTGCAAGTATCTACGTACAGCTACTTGCTATTCTAAATAGTGTATGGTCTTTCGCTGAGTGCTTAGCAAGGCAGAGTTATGGGAGCAGAAGCAACCCTCTTCCCCTTCTCAGTTCATTAATGCTGGTTGACTTTGATACAGTTTAGAGCAGATCCATAGGGCCAGTCCAGCAACTGCAGTAGGCTAGCCATGCTGGATGCCCTTCAGTCACATCCTCATCAAGCTCCCTGCAACTGAGCAGGAGAACATAGTCCATCACCTGAGGAATCTACCATGCTGAAAGTAATCCGATCCGACCACCGAAGTCACCTTTCTGCCTTCTGTGACTGCAGAGTGGTGTTAACTGCATAGGATCGAGTGGGATCAACCCTGTTTGGCAAAGCTCTCAGGGAGATATGCTCAGCTCTTTATTTTTCACAGCACATAAACTGAGCATCAGAAGGTCACCCTGCTGATGTTTTGCCAGATATGCAATATACCTTTATTTGCAGTTAAAGAAGAAAAGCTTCTTGTCACTAAAACAGCAAGCGTTAGAGAACATGTTCCTCCTCATTCTCATTCACACGCAGGGGTGTATGTGTCTCTTCACCTTTGACTGCATAGGTCAGCACGCAAATTGACATGAGAAGAAGATTGGCCGATCAGTGGATAAAATGGTACTATCAAGATAAGCACATGAAAGAAATGCTACAGCTAGCTAGCCAGCTTCAAATTATACCATAAAGATTCACCTTCAAGGGGACATATAAGCACATCCTTCATGCATAAGGTAACACACAGTACTAACTCATCAGTCATTTTTAAGGTGGTCAATAAGCAATTTATTTTATTGCATTGATATTGCAACCCAAAGTAAACACTGTGGATTGTGGGACTTACTTTTATTTCCAACAGTGTAGCTGTAGAGTAAAAAGAACCGCTTCTTCCCCTTTGCCACAGTCCCACCCTAATGTCTACTACCTGTGGACTGCTTTTCAGCCAAATGATATCAGCTTAAAGGATGTTCTGCTCCAGTAACTGAATCCAGGAAAAATCTTACCTTCTATAGTGTAAATTCTGTTACCTAAGACTTTGGGAGAGAACTAGAGCAGCAGAAGGCCTGGTGGCCTTTGAAATGGGGTTGTCTTTTATATCTAAAACAGTTCAAAGCCTTACAAAAAGCTATGTGCAGGTATCCGCACAAGCTACTTGCTGTTCTCTTTTCTTCTAGGCATACTTGAATCTTCACATGGCTCTTTAATGTTACCCGACGTCTTCAAGATATCTTAAATACACTGCTGTCTTTCTCTTATAAACCATTAATAGTAATGTCCCTTTCAGGCACATAAAAAGAAACAGTTTTTTAAAAAAGTTTTTCCCTGTGTAACCCAGTAAAAACTAGAATGTTCACCATCAAAACCACACTGCGAGACTCAGCATAGTCTCTGCAAAACCTTTCTTATATTTACCAACAGAAAATAGCAAATCTGAAACTATTGGGAAAAAAAAAGTACTGAAATACTAGAATACTATGCCCTCTTTTCACATCACTCAGGCACCAAGATATGGGATGTTCTGTTAATAAAGGGATAATCAGAGAGGTAGACAAATACCACGTAGCTTAAATACCAGGAGTCAAAGCAGGGATGGCTCTAAGTGGGTAGTGGATGGCAGAGGAAACACACCCCAGCACCGAGAGAGTTTTATGCAGTAAAATCCCAGTGTCCCTAAAGCAGTTCCTTAGACTGCAACACTGCTGCAGCTCTTCTGCACCACTTCTTTAGGATGCTAATGCTGATTGAGCAAAGCAGCCACAGATCTCATAACCTGATCCAGCAGTTTATACTCACATCACAGCCAGCAAAAAATGCACAAGCCCTAAGTGCTGAGCAGAAAATAAAGGAGACCCCACTGCTTGCCTCCTTCTGGCTTCCTCTACGCATTGGTAGGGCTTTGGTTTCATTCTGGAGAGCTAGGCAGGAAGAGAAAGTCATGAATTATTGAGATTGGATGTCTAAAGCTTGATATATTATTTTGACTTCCAAACATGTTCAAATGTTGTTCACAGAAGCATAAATTAATGCCAATTTCTAAACCAGAAGTTGCTCTAAACTGGGAAATGAAACTTTTTGTTATGATGTTAAAAACAGACAATTCTTAAACTGTTTTACATTTTGAAAAACAAGATGATCGAAACTGTTCATCCTCACAATCAGTTATGGGTTTGCTGAACTGAAATGTTTTGACACTATCACAACCATATGGAAGCCCGTGCTTTCAGAACAGTTTCACCCATTGTGGATTACTGCATTAAGCAATCAAATGTCAGTCAGGCAGAAAACAGTAAATCATCACTCCACATGTTTTTTCGTCATTGTTTACAAACAATGTTAGTGCCTCCAGCATTATCAGTGGGTCAGCTCCAAAGAAACCAGGAAAATTTACCCAGCAGCTGAAGTTCCCGGCTCTGCTGTGTCAGTTGTTGGAGGTTCAGTCTCACTTTCAGCAGTCCGAGAAACTGCTTATGTGAAACAGCTTTCTCTCTGGATTAATTTAATTTCTCTCTTTTTTAGTGACAACTGTCACTGAAAAGTAAAAAGCAAAACAGACATACGTGACTTCCTGGCTGGATGGCAGCAGGGAAGCGAACAGGATTTTGCTGGAAGAGAACACAGCATCTGTGCCTTAAGGTTTTTAAATGCCAGATTCCCTATGAGGTTCAGATCTCTACATTTTCCTAGTGGCAGCAGAGCTATATTTTAAAAAGTCACAGGGAAAAAGAGGGGTTTCGGATGAGACCATCATCAAAATTGTCCACTGACCATGCTGTACAGTGCCCATCACAAGCATCTTGGACTCAATCCAGTGCCCCTTACAGTCAGGGAATTTCTTTCTATTAACTATAATGGTCTTGGATAGGGGCTGGCCATCGTGGGTTAAGTTAGTGCCATCTGGAAAATGACACTGGTGCCACAGCTTTTATGTTTCCTTTGCTAAGCAAGGTTCTCTGCTTACTGCTGAATATCTCAGCAAACACTGCACGCACACACCAAATATTAAATAATCGATGAGAAGAAAATGACATGACCCCAAAGTAGACCGTTTTCCTTGCTGATAAACAGGAACCACCCAGGGAAATGTTGAATACCGCCTGATGCTTGTGTAGATGGTGACTGTGTAGTAGATGGTGATTTAGGAATGCTGCTGACACACATACACAAATCTGATGACACAGGAAATTAGCATCCGTTCATCTCCCCCCCCCCCCCTTCAGAAGAATTTACTAAATATAGCTCACCCTTTAAATATTTAAGGATATCTGCAGAATGTTGTTGTTTTTGAAAGGGTTCTTTCCTGACTGGATTTTCTTCATCAGGCTTAGTAATCAAGTTGTTTTATTTGGAATGGATAATTATTAGTTGAATAATTAATTATTCAGAGTACATTACTAAATAAAAATCAAAGTATGCTGGTATAATAAAAAAATGACAATCTGCAACAATTTGGATTCTAAATTGTGCAATAAGATCAAAATGTGTAGGTTTTTTTCACATTTAATAGAATTGTCTCCATCATCAAAGTCCCATACAAACACTGACTAATTTTCATGGTCCATTTCTGAGCTAGAAAATGTACTTTAGCACCATTTCACAGAAGGGAAACTGAGACAGTAAAATTACATTAAACTACAAAGCTACCCAGAAAGTAAGTGGTAGCACTGAGATAGAACAGCTCCAAGTTCTAAAGTCTTAAGTTTATGCTATAAATACTTTATAGTATATTTCTTCACTACATTTATAATTCTACGCCGAATTAAACATATGAAAAACTACTCTTTTATGTATACAGAGATTAATTTGTAAAGTATTTTTCTGTCTCTCATCAATAATAGTGTTTAAAAAGGTAAACTTGGTACAAACAACATCACTGGTATGCAGACTGAAGTGGCATATAGCTTGGTGTGGGACTTGAAAGTCCTGGGGAAGGGACCCAGCCAAGAACGCCCGCTACCTTCTGATCAACATTGTTTCAGCCCGTTCTAGCTCAGCAAATGACACTAAGTGACAGGCCCCATCTACACAACGCTCGGCAACGTGACTGCGGCATGCACAGGCCTATTGAACTGGCTGTAATTCCGCTCTGTCAGGCAAGGCGAGCAGTGAAGCTTCAGCAATGTTGTCTTTAACACGGGCTAGGCAAGAATCACCTACATACCCGTGTTGACAACTTCAGTGGTAAAAGCCCTTGCTACCCTCGGCTTCACTACTACCAGTAATTGAAAAGGCTGGGTAGAAATAACAGGGCTGTCTGCTTCAATCACCCATCTGACTGCAAAGTGGATGCAACCTTAATAAATGCTTATTCAGCATAATGAGATTCTAATTAAAGATGGCTAAAACAGTAATCACTTCTTCATTTTCTCTAACTGCCATCCCCCGAGCTTCCAGAGTCAAAACAAGACAGAGGCTGGATGCGCAGAGAAAAGGGGCGCTTCTTGATCCAAGGCCTTCCCAGCTGTGTGAAGCCTACTGGCTTGCACCAGAAAACCACAGAAGAGAAACTGAAGAAAATATAAAAGTCTTTCATTTACACAAATGATATATAGCAATTTAATAAAAAGGCTCCACTTTATATGATTCTCTCTCCTGGTTTTACAGGTCCCAGCTCTACCGTTCTCTTTAAGGGAATGCAGGATTCTCCAGCCACGGGTTGTTTCTCTGTATTTTCTTCCATCACCATTATCGCTGACATTGTTTTTTACAGATCTGTGTTGATCTCCTCACTCACTTGGGCTCTAACAAAACCAAACCCAAGATAAGTGACTATGTGAATATGTGCTGCAAGATTTTCCACAGACTGCACTGGGACCTGGTATGTTTTGTTTCCCCGTTGATTGCCAGGGTCGCAGAACTGGAATTTTTGCAAGGCAAGGGATTCAAAAGGCAATAAAACTATGCATATAGAGACTGTTGGAGCATCTTGTTAATTAAAATTGTTAAATGTAAAAAGAATTAAGTTCATATTGTACCAGAAGGACTTGTCCTTACAGAGACCTCGTAGCTAGCAAAGTTTAAATGCTTTATTGTTCTGTAACTTGCATATATGCAGACTCCTCTATTTGCCACATCCTTAATTTCTGTCAAACTAAAATAATTCTAACATTTTCTGTCAGGGAGCTGGTGTAAAACCTGAAGAAAGCTTAAAGCAACCTCTACTGTTGACTCATTTCACTCATTCCTAGGCAGATCTGAAAGAAGGAAGACTTGAAAGCAACATTATGAGCCCAAGAATTATCCTCGGCTCTTGAAAGGCACACAGAAAATTAAACTGGGGGATCAATATTAAGATAGTGGAAATTATTGGGTGTGTGCACTTAAAAGATTAAGAAGGTGACTTCCCACTGAGACTTGAGAACACAGGTGCACATAATTTTAAAGATCTGCATTTTTAACCTTTTAAATTTGCTAGCAAAGCAAGGAAGTTGTTGAGAAACTGCAATAAACATGGCAATTCAATCAGCTTCTTCCAGACTGTATCTCACAACTTTCCAATTCTTTAACCCAACAGGTCAGTCAATCATGGAAAGACTCTTTGGCAGCTAGCAATACAGCAGCTAAACAGAGTTGAAAGCAACACAGGAACACTTTTTTAGTACCTGCATAATAAAATCCTTTAATTCACTGCAGTGGTGGTTCTGGCCATTGTTGAAACCAATATCCTTTTCTCTGCTCTTCCTCCTAGGAATTGCAAGAGGACTTGCATAAAAGAGCTAAAGCCAACTTTTTAATAGCAGTCTGGAAAACGATTCCATTTTTAAAAGCCTGGTATAATTTTCTGTAATTTTTTTAAATACAGGGCTCTACAATCAACAATTAATGGGTGATAACTATTTTTTTAAAGTTTCTAAAGCATGTCAGAGATGAACACAGATTTCAAGGTGTTACTTGTGCCTGCTCCAGTCAAGAGACTTCAGGCTAACTCTTAGACCTATGGATTCTCAAAACAATTATAACCTCATAATGCAAATACTCTGAATTTCATTAAAAATCAAAACACCACTTGACTGCCAAGTAACAAGCAGCACATTTTTCACATAAGCTAACTAATTCCATCTTCTAAGCTTCTGAAAAAATAGTAATTGTAGCTCATCATAGCTACACCTAGAAAGATAACCTTGCAATTGATTTCTGCCTGCCCTCCAATTACAGGCGAACCGCTGTGATGACTGTTTACATCTCACTTACGGCAACAGGATCCCAGTTGTGGAGTAGGGCTACCATGCTGACAGCTGTTCTATACACATAATAAATATTACAACAAAGACTTATAAAGCAGATACGCTAATTAAAATCCTGATCCACAGCCCACTGAAATGAAAGGAAAGACACCACTTGTTTTCCAAATGTAGCCTTATAACCCAATTTATCTTCAGATTTGTTCTGGCAACAGACTGTCTAGCTGCCACCCACAAAATATTGCTAGGCTGAATCTTAGTAAAAAAGATTTGAAACTGTCGATCCAAGTCCTTGTTTTCTCAAGTCTCAATTATTGTAACATTTTCCTTGTGGGAGATCTTTATTACATCCCATTTGGAGCACAGTTCACCCTGAGCGTAGCTGCCAGCATTCCTCCTCGCAGGTTCTGACTGCTTGAGCACATCCACCTTATTTTACACTATTTACACTAGCGCTGTAAAATTCTTTGTCGAGGCCAAGGCTTTACAGCTTAATTTTAAGGCACTCAACAGTTGTTCTCAAATATATCTGAAAGATCCTCCATGCTATTTGTATGTTCTCAATTGTCAGTGAGGTCAAAACTGGCAGCTTGCTCAGCCCGTCTGAGATACAACTGTAAGTCTTTGGAATTAGGGCTTTTAACAACTCTGCTTTTCCTGATTCTTGTGCAAACCACTCAATCTGTCTTGGCATTTAAACTAAAGACATTTTTATTTGCTGTTACTTTTGACTGGTCTTGGAAACATACTTCAATGAAACACTGTTATTGTAAAACACCTTAAAAACAGTTTAGGTCTAGAAAAACTAATATGAAGTCAATCATATTAATCTTTTTCACTAGCACATCTGGCAACAATACTCTGATAATTAGCAATGATCTAAACAATACAGCAGTTAAATCTACAGACCAGTTAATTTTAATGTCAAAACCAAGGAACGCTTAGTACTGTTTTCCTATCAGCATTTCACCACCCATTAAAGAAGAAAATACTTCCTGTTTTACAAAGGACCTTAGCTAAATTTAATTTACAGCAATCATAATCAAATAGCTGAGGGTTTTTTTCCCCCCTAAATATTTTAAATTAGACATAGTGGAGCAGTTAAGATTTTTATTAGGTTTTGATCTTGCATTTTGTGAAGATCAGAGGAATTATTTTTTACTGAGATGGATTTCCCAGGTTATCAACTACTTACTGAACTCTAACATAGGGAAAGGTATTCTTCAGAAAAATAAGGAGATTAATAATATAATAATAAATGTGCCAGAGCTTACACAAATAATGTCCATTACAATTCACAGTGGGCTAATGAAAAGCCATTGTGCAACAACTTGGAAAGTATGCTGTGACATTAGGAACTACCGGAGAGCCTGATGGCAGAAAACAATAGCAAAGCTTTTCTCAGGGGAATCCTTGCACACTCTGTTCTTAAATCTCACCGGTGTGTACAAATTTTTGAGAAAAGCTCAAAGCCATTCATCTTGTACAGCTGGTCCTAAAAGTCTGCCATTCAAAAGTCAGCATCTATAAAGAGCAAAAATAAATGCCTGACATATCTCAAGAATAAGCACAGACAAGGTTTACCTTTATATGCATAGGCTGGCTAAGGACTATTTACAGGGTAATTGCCTTAGATCACTTTATTACACATTTGTCTACCTGTAAGGTTTTCCACATACAAGATTTTCTCTTATAAGTGAACAACTCTTTTTAGCAATCAAATCATCACGAGTTTGATATAATTGGGAAACTAGTTTACCACCAATGATTAGTAAAAATACATTATATTATACAGCACCACCAGTTACCAGTCACACATTTACCCTCACCAGTCATCCTTTTTGCCCTCAGATCTTTCACAGGTGTGAAAGCTCAGAGAAAATATTTGGCTGTAGGTTGAGCAAATCACAGGAATATGTAGACCCAAAGTATTCCTGCACTTTGATGTTGCTCTACTGAATGTGTGCAAGCAGAACAGGAGGAAGAAAACATGGATGGAAAGTACTGGACAGAGAAAAGAAAATCACTAAGACTAGGAGGTAAGAAGGAGAAAATGTATGTAGGGAAAGAACAAAGAGGGAAATAGGTTAAAAGAAAGAAAATAAAAACTGCATAAAATCCAGAAATAACAGAGAGAAAAATAAACAGCTGAAAGGAAAGAAGATGTACATTCCTGCTGTCCTTGCAAAGAGCGTTACCAAGGTCTCCCTGCTTTAGTGTCCCACATAACATGTCCCTGAAAATAATGAAGGTCACCAGCATATTATAGGAAGTAGCCAGCAATGAGTAGCCCATTACAACCACCACCGAAATGATCAATTTGTTTATCCTTGTTAACTAAAAACAGAAAACAATGTGATAAGGGCATCAGCTACATCTTACTCCCCAAGGCTTTCATTCCCCAGCTGCTTCCTCTCCCCAGTGACACGCACATGCCTCTTGCTTTTTACTCCTGGATAGGCAGGAAATAATGACTAACTGTAATAAAACAAGTAACTGCTTCTTGCACATACAACCTCTAATGTCTGATTTCCTGGGACCTGCATTAGCACTGTTTTATAAGTCAATTTTTAAAACTCAGGACAGCATTACAAAACTGACAAATGCCACTCGGTCACGTCCATGTTGTCACAATTATTGAGGCCTATGGAGAGAGTGTCAAAGAAATAAAGCAAATTTCTCTTTTGCTTAATTTGTGTCAATTGATTTCCTATTTTTAATTAATAATTCTAATTATGATGCAGCAAATTTACCCAACAGACACAACTAGTTTAATCAGTACATATTGATTGTAACAGTAGAATTATCCCAATGTTCCTGACACCATTGATTTTCTGTTGTGCGACTATAAGAAAGCAGAAGCTGGACTGACTCGGTTGTCAGCTCACTGTGCTGATGATCCCTATGAATTGGTGCTCCTGACCTTACAAATAAAAACACAGACATTATCTACTACTTCAGCACTTCAGAGAAGGAATCTGGTGATTAAGTTATGACACAAATAAGGGGGTTTAGTCATAGCAACAGCAGCAGGAAAATAAAGCTGGCAGACACTGATTTGAAGAAAAAAGCAAATGGTAAGATAGCAGTTAGAAAAGTCTTTGTAAAACTGAGCTAAATAATTTGCTTTAAGTTCCTATTTTTTCCTCATTTTGGACAGCCCCAAAACATCTATTTAACTTTAAGCACAAGCTTAAATATCTGTGGTAAGCACTTCAGTACATTTTTGAGCCTGAGTCTAGCATTTTTCCCTATTTTTTTTTTCAATAGCTCATCTATGAAGGTGCTTATATGGGCAGCAGGGTGAACAGGCCATTAACACCTGCTCACATATAGCCAATGCTCACTCTAATGTCACTGTATGACTCTCCCCAACAACATCCCGTTGCTGGCTCCAGAAGTAGTGCGCTACGGGTGAGAAAGAAAAGAAAATTTACAGAGAAGGCATAGTGTGGCCCAAGCTATTGTTTAGCCCTTTTGCTAGAGTCATTGAGAATTCCTGCAATTCTCTGCTCATCAAGCTCCAAATTCTGCAGAAATGATGCAGAAGGCCACCTGTAGTGGCACAGAGAATTTTTAACCATTTGCCATTTGAATGCTCTGACTTTGAAAGTGTACAAAGGCTTTGCAGCAAATCTGCTCTCCAGTGTGCCTCACACACCTCCCCAGGGACCTCTGCTTTACTGAAAAATGTCAAAATACAAAGGTGTGGCACATAAAATGTCTGCAATGGACGGAGTGGTCCTAGTTTATGGTGTGGAGCAACTAACAGTTCTTGCCGATGATCGCCTCACTTAACAACCTACTTGTAGTAAAGAAATCAAAAGCAGTGGAATCCAGAGGAAAACAGCAACTTCTCACCAGCAGCACAAAATATGCATGTATAATGACATAGACTCTAACTGAGATGGGTTTGAACTAAACCTCTGGACCCAAGCTATTCCCAGGTTTGTATGCAAATATGCAATGAGATCTGAAGGCTGGGCCAAATACCATTACAGATTGGAAAAGAAAAAACAATGTGGATGCTACTGCCTGAATGCAATGGAAAGGCAGAGACATGTCACAGCGTTCACTGTAGGGAACACAGGTCAGAGTATTCTTTTACCTGAAGTGTAGGGAGGAATAGCCTGAGATTGGAACCAGCTTTTGCAGAGAGGCGTGAAAGGGAAAGTACAATTTTTAATCTGCTTGTTTCATTGCAGAGCTAATCATAGTCTAGCAGAAGATAATTTACCAAGTTTCCCCTTATTTGGTTTTTCACAATAGTTGACAATGCAAGCAGATTTAGCAGAAAAGCTGCTGTGGTAGAGGTAAAATCACAAGTAATAGAAAAAACGCAGTTTTTCCTATAGCTGTTAATTCATGTTAAACATTTTCTGTTTCTGCTTACTCAAACTATAATGTGTTAGTAATAAACGTGATTATACTAGTTAGCTTTTTGGCTAAAATATTTGGAACAGTAAAACTGATAGATAATTACAGTAACAGTTATTTGTTCCCTGCCAAACCTGCAGTAAGGCATGCCTGCCTGCAGAGTTATGTCTTTTTAAGCACAAAAAGATAAGCAGTACACATCATACACTTTGAATAATGAGAAAGATTTCCTATGGCCAGCATTTCAGAAGTGGAAACAGACTGTGGTTTGATACAAACCATATCTATTTATGTAAAATGGGATTTTAATTGGAGCTACTTATCCCCGTGATATAAATGAGGCAATGAAAAATGATTGATGCACTCTGGTAATTATTGTTATACCACCTTCCAAACTACAACAAAAAAATCTTTCATGTACATAATGGTTGTTTAAATTTTAATAAGATACAGAACTGCACTTCAGTAGGCAAAATATTAATGCTACATTTTGGGCAATATTTATATTTAAATACAAACAATATTTAACTGAAAAATCAGAATACATGAGGAATGCTGGGTGGATTTATTTAAGTGATAAATCTATTTTGGAAACATACAAAAGAAAGTAAAAAATGCATTAGCGAGTTATTTTTCGCAGTGGGAAAGTACAAGCATGACACAGCATAAACTCATTGTCTCCCCAAGTATAAAAAGTGGCAGTAAGTATGATGGCATAGATATATATGGTCTCATAGTAGTCACTGTTGCTGCTTCTTTATTTTTACCTAACAGCAAAGGTTAAGAGTGCAAAACCAGTTTCTGTTCATTATTATACAGAATGAATAGCAATATAAATTCTTAATAATTGTTATACCTATGGGGGAAGTAAAGCAATTCTGCTCATTTAAATGAAATGGAAGTTGGGCACTAAAGCCATCCTTCTCTTCTTCTCCAGCTATGGAACAATGCCCCACCAGAATGTAAAAACGCATTGGTTTGCTCCATCACAGCTATATCAGACTTTCTGGAAAACTGAACAGGCAATAAGGCTCAAAGAGGCTATTACAGAGTACAAGACTCAAACAGTGTAGAGACACCAAATGCAATAGTCCTACTATAGATAAGTCTTCTAAAGATAGAAAAAACTGCAGAAAAGAGTCTGTCTATACGATCACCTAATGCGTCATTTGTCAGGAAAGAAATGTCTAGGCTACCTTGAAAAAAATGCCAAGAAGTTACTTGTAACAGAGGAGTATATTGAATAAAAGACCAAAGCAATCAAGACCTTCTGTGGTTATAATCTCATTTGTGCATTGACAGTATTGCAGTCAATAGACTGTCATACACTAGCTAAGAGTAGTATTGTAAAAATGTTTGGAGCATCATATCAAATTTCATAGCTGATGCCTTACAAGGTCACAGAGTGGAATCATTATTCTTAATAGGGTGATTGATCAAGCCATAAATCCAGCAAAATCAAATTTTACTTTGGTGTCTCTTGTAAAGAGAAATGAAAAAAAAAATTTTTCAGTTCATATATATCATCATTTCTAGCAACCAGACCACATTGCATCAGGAAAATCAGTGGCCTACTCTGCATATAAAGCATGATCTTTCTTTTATTGAAATCAATTGCAAGTTCTCACTCTCTCTTAGGGAAGCAGGGAATAATGAAGGGGAACAGTCAGGTTTGGAAGGGGGTAGTTCATAATTCTCCGCAATTCCGGATGCAGATTACCACATCCTGGATGTTACTACTGGACCAAGCAAATGCAAAAGCAGAAAAAGAAACTTGGGTTATTCTCACCCATTTTACCAGCTGCAGTTCAATTTATGCAGTGAGAGGTTTTCAACATATATGCTTAATATACACCTTCATGGAAGTAAGGTCAACACAGTATATGGGATGGGTCAGACTGTCTATCAGGGATGTCAGTCCCAAAGATTTCTTTTGTTTGTTGAGCCTCTCAGTGAACCTGAATCAAGTATGAGAAACTGAATGAAACCCTCAGATCATGTCATTTGGTTTCAGCTTGTATTATGAAACAACTGCACTGTGGAATAAAGGAGATAACAGTGCTGTTGACTAGGGAACAGAAGTAGTTGGTCTTAAACCACGACAGGAACTCATTGCACAGCACATTTTTGTATCGTATTGCAGGCTTCAGAATATAATTGAACTGTTTGGCTTTTGAGTCCCTTTCCATTGTAAATGCAATACTAATGAACCATATTGAGCTTCCCCAAACAATAACAGGGATACAAATAAAAAAAATCCCTAACTGTCCTAATTCTACATGGACCTTCCTAACCCAGCTTTATTTAGCCACCAAAAAGAGAGGAAAAATACCCAAAGTAGAAGACATTAACAAATTGTGAAACATGGATCAAAGGCATTTTACTTAAATCCCTGATTTGATCAGCTGAAAATATGTCCCTCTTATATACCAGTAATCACCTGGATACAGGGTTTAGCAACTAACTCAATTATAGAGATCTTGAGCAGTGACTTTTTTAAGGTGAGAGTTAAGCTGAGAAGAGCTTCTTGACTAGAAGCCAGTGTGCTCAATCAATTAAATCATAAGAGAAGAAGAATCAGACCAAGGGGGGAATGCGTATGTGAGGCTGATCATTAGCACAACTGAACTGTCACCTCAGTGCAGGCTGGAATGTGGCCATAGAAGTAGACTGATAGATGAATTTCACTCAGCAGAGAGCAGCCCACAGTGAATTGCTGATAAGATCTCAAAATAAATCTTACAGTATTACAAGCCAAGGTGGAACTGCAGCCTCTCCAGCCTTGCTGTAGCTTACAAGCTAAGCAGGTCCTCCTGTCTACCTAGCTTTCCTGGTCTGAAGGAGGTTCTTCTTCCCATGTTCCTGGGATGTTTGTACAGTGTTAGTGAGGTGTTATACAGCAGCTCATGAAAACTAGAAGTGGAGTGAGCTTAAAGAGGCTGGAAAGATTTGGATGAGTTTGTCTGACTCTAAGATGCTGATTTCCCCTGTAACTACTGGTTTTTTTAGATGACAGCTTAATGTCTGCCAGTTAGAGGAAGGAGACACTGACGAACCACTGCAATCCAAAGCAAAAAGGCAATGGTGGGTTGCAAGGGATGCAAAGATTAAGCTGTCTGGTGGGTTGGTTTCTGGGTTCATAGAGGTTATGGTAACTATTGACCTGCAGAGTACATATAAAGAGAAGATGGATATCAGCTCACTGATAAAGGTTTCTTTATGGTGTTTAGCTATTTCAGTCCTCAGTATACAGGGGCATTTTGGTTTAGGCTCCCGCAGTAGAAGGAAAGACAGAGAACTACCGATCTTCTTCACACATAGAGCCAAACCCTAAACAGAGAGTGGAAGATTCATAGTGAATTCAATAGGTGCCCACAAAGTCCTAAGAAAGAGGAGGCCTGGACTGCTGTCATGATCCTCTGGCTTGCAAGCTACAGTGATGTGACTCTGGGATCAAAAATCAGTGTATAAGTCATGAGAAGATACGTGAAATTCCTTCATTCCTCACTTATGAAGTTTGTGCTGCAAGAGATGCGAGGCTGATTCCTGACTATTACACAACAAAGGTAATGGCTTTACAAATGATTATAAAAATCATTATTTACCTCCTGTGGGAGCTCAAAGACTCACAGAGTGTACTATTCTGAAAAGGCATGAGCTGTGAGACTGTCTCTTTTTGTCATTTTACTGCAAACAGGTGTTTTTGGAATAGGACATCTAAATAGAGAGATTTTTTCCCCAAAACTGCATCCTAGATAAGATTTACACTGGGTGATTTCTGTCTGGCATGGACAAAGCTCCCACATCCCCCTTAATAGTACACTGCACTCTAATTAAGACTGTGGGTTGTGAGCTGCCTTTTTATAGCGTGTAACATCCATAAACCAAAGCCATTTATACAGCTGCCCACTAAACCTCACACCCCTTTAAAGGCATGGCGAGATCTTCCCCAAACCATTGTAATATTTCTGTTCCAAGAGTTTTTAGTATCGGTGATAGATGGCCAACCTGAGAGCAGGAGGAAGAGCAGCTCTTAACTTATCCATGAAGCTTGAGCTAGCACAAGGAGAAAAAGTATAACAGAGTCCTCATAGTTATGTGTCTCCCTTGAGAATGATAGTCTCTGTTCCTTAGCGTCCTTAAGCCACAAGGAAAGAGAATGGTTTATGGCATGCAGATGCACAGGGCTGCAAAGCCCAGTGTAAACCTCACTAAATAAATTAAAATCTTTCTACTGACCTAAGCTGGCTCTCTGTTAAAACCAAAACACTGAACTGAATTCAGATGCATGGAAATGAGGTGTCAATTTTTTTCTGAAAATCATGTTGGACTCCCTGCTGCAGTTCTGGGGTCTTAAAGCATGTGTCTCCTCTCATGCTGCCCCCTCACCTCTGAGAGATACCTCATCAGCAGAAAAGTTATCACATTTTTTCTTCATCACTTCTTTGCTTAGAAACTTTCCTCTGCTGCAGCAGATGAGAAACTTGGCAGCGGGGAGGCAGCAGGTGTGCTGAATGCTGCTCTCATCATGCCTCACACTGACTACTCTGCCTCATTAGTTATAACTATACCGGTAAACCAACCAGGGTATGGGGCCAATATTAGCATGTGACTGCCCAGAGTACTCGACCAATATTACACTGTTAGGCCAGCATGAAATAGTGTTTCTTCAAACCATGCCTAGGTGCCATGCAGGGGTTAGCAGAGCCCAGGGACTAATCCCAGTGGGCAGGCTGGATGCAGCCAGTTTATTTGAGAGAATGCTAGACTTGAGCTGTATGGACATGACCGAGGCTGTGCCAGTTAACCTCTGGGTCAGAAAATCACCAGGCCCAAGGACATACCTACCGTTTCCCAGGATCCCTTTGTTTGGCAAACCCTGTTATCTCCTGCCTTATACCCAGATCTTTCAGTTCTCAGAGCCTAGGTTGCCTACAAAAGGAAGCACAACCCCTTGCAGATAATATGGAGAAAAAATTCATCCTCTCTCTAGAAATGTTAAAATAATTTGTCAGATGGTTTAGATCACTCTGTATGAATGCTGTGTCCTCATCAATAGTTGCCACTTTGCCAGTTTTTCTGTCATTCACAAATTTTATCTGCTGTGATTTTATATTTACTTCTAGATCATTAATGTAAATATTGATAGGAGTGAGTCTAATACCAGAAGCCCAACAAAAATACATTTGATGATTATTCCACATCAACAGCTGCTTTTTGAGATCTGTCATTTAGCTTGTATTCAATTTTTTAATGCATGTTATTGATAACTGTATAGTGCTAAGTGCTAATTTTTAAATTAGAATATCCTTCAGAACTGATTCAAACATGTAACAAAGAATTATTATATTTGCACAGCTACCCTAATTAAACTAGCAACTAAATCTGTGATCTCATCAAAGAATGAAATCAGGTTTGTGAAGAATGACCAATTTCTTGTGAAAAACTAAACCTCATTTTAATTCCTATCTTTTAATTTTTCATTGATTGAATCCAATTAGTACCACAATTTATTGTTTTTCCTCCTGGAGTTAACAACGTCTTGTCCAAAATCTGCTCAGGCTTGTGAAAACATGCAAGTTTTTGATTGTTTTTTATTAAAGACATTTTCTAAAATTAGAGGACACTCTGGGGGAAAAAGACCGAGAACTTGCAATAGAGGCATCCAGAACAGTGACTTAGTTGCTGGGCTGGAGTATCAAAAAAGCCCAGAGGGAAGAAGGAATATCTGAGTCATCCTCAAAACTCTCTCTTTTCCAGGTCTCAAGCACAAATCAAAGAGCAATAGGGAATTGTTCACATGCTGCTTCAGCGCAGGCAGAGACTGATTTCAGGCTGCACAATGTTACACAGGCCTCTTGCTCTGCAGCAGGGTTTGTCAGGAGGGATAGGGAGACATCTCTGCTCTAAGGGCAAGGCAGAGAATTAATAGCGTAGGTTACCGATGTGTGCATTAGCAGCAAAGTAGCTACTGCTTTTTTCTCCAGCTCACTCTCACTCTTATCTTGTTTTCATAAAGGAATATGATTAAGATGTAGCTTGTTTAGATCCCTTTTTAATACCTCCTGATCAAAAGTGGAAGCTTAAATAGCGTGTAAGAAATTACTTTGATATTAAAGAGAGAGAAAGAGGAACAAATAGTTTAATTTGCTTCATGTCTTTCTTGGCTTGGGATTTTGAAGCAGATGTTCACAGGCAACTCAAAAACCCCATCTCCCGTCCAAGTCTGAGCACATATCGCATGGTTCAGAGAGAAGATGTATAGTGAGGATCACAACAGCATGCTTCCTGCTTGTGGTGTCACAAGAATGCCACAGGCAATGACCTATGTAAATTGCCTGAACGTGGGACCAAAAAAAAAGAGAAGAAATCTTTAAAAAGGAACAAAATACTTGAAATAACCTATACTCATAAAACGTGTAAGTATGCTATTTCAAGCATATCCATAGATCTAAAAAATAGGAAAAACACAGATTGAGTATTATAGTAAGATTTTAATTACAATCTTAAGAGACAAAGAAGCAAGCAATGTTAAAAGAAAGGGGCTGATTTCTGGATCTTAAACTGATGAGACCACAGGGTAGCACATGCAAAGCCTCTGATTACTCATAAATAGGGGAAACAGATTCTTCATATCGCCCACATTCTAAAGGGCTGGAATGTCAGATTTTCAAGAGGGTTTTGATTCTTTTTGGTCTGCATATGTATTGAGGAATGAGAGAGCACTAAATTGTGGAAACCAAAGCCAGACACAAGGGAAAAACCCCATCAGCAAGGAAACAAATAGGACGATGTGTGATGTTTCACACATTCCCTTTAATGCATAACCTGAGAGAAATGATCCGTTGTAGCAAGTACCACCAACCTTCCATCTCCCGCAGGAAAAGGCACACGGCTTGCTATCATCAGAACCTCCCCGTCCTCCCAGACAGATTCCAAAGCAGGCAGTGAGTTAACCTGCTTGGGAAGAGCCAACCACCTCGCCTCACTATTGCCCAGGAAGAGAACTGGCATGAACGCAGGCATAGGCTGAGAGCTTTCAAAGAGTAATCCCGCCCCGTTCCCTTCAACCATGGAATCATCACAGATGGACATTATCACTGATCCTAGTATTTTCTATGGGTTTATGATTTTTAAAATGCTTTTTATAAATTTAATCTGCACTTCTTTTACAAGTACCTCAGGAAGACCCCCAGAAACACTTGCCAACTGTTCATGATGAAGATGGAAGGGGAAGAGGAAGCAGACTATGAATATTAACAAGTAAAAAGAGTTAAGGTTTGGATATAAATCTGGGATGCTTGATCCCACAGCAAGACAGTTCTTGAACTCCTACCATTTAAAAGCCTGTTCAGGTAAGCATGGCTAAAGATGCAGACCATACAGGCATAAGTTACAAATGTACATATACACATCCTAATGGATTTCATGGAGACATTGCCAGTTATCTCTCTGGCTATATTTCTGTGGAAGTCAAAATGTGTCATGGGGACTTCTATATCTCACAGGGTCCAAGCACACCTCGTGCATCTATGTCCTTAGACCTCAGAGAGGTCTAGTCACAGCAACTGCATTCACCATCATATCCTGTTATAGGCTAAATACCTCTTTCATGCTTGCTTCTAAACATGTTCAGGTTTCATATAGGCAATGAAAACATTTTAAAATGTCCCTCTGTGCTTAGACTTGTATCGGTAGAACAGTATTTGCTATGCATTAACTGAGCATAAGCTGAGTGCAAAATCTGGCCCTTCATACAATGGGATATTTTTGGCATTGGGCCCAGATAAGAACAAAAAACCCAACTGTCTGAATTTAATCAGTTGGTGTTAGTTGGCAGTGCAAGAAGTCTTTATGCAGGTATTTATTTGTCCCAGCAATAACAAGAATATTGGAATTTATATCCAGGAGATAAGAGAGTACCTTGTCACTCAAGCACAGCTAACAAGGGAATCACTGTTTGGTACAGACATGTAAATGCCAAATGCTTAGTCTGGTTATTATTGTAAATTCCATTTTTACAACCTCTTATTTTTAAAATGGTCTCTTAATTGATTTTTAATTATATTTTTCAATGACATTTATCTACACATGCTTTGTAAATATACCCACACATATGACAAAATATATTAAAGGGGAAAATACCGATACATTAGAGGTACTATCTTTACCGACTGCACTAAGAAGATATTCTAGTGCTCTTATTAGATGTTTTGCATAAGGAAGCAAGATCAAATTCATTCTGGGTATAAGTGGGTGCAGTGCTACCACAGGCAGCTGATGCCAGCTGATGCCAGCTGATTTGGTCCTCGGAGTGTTAACGATACACATCACCATCACCAACCCATCAGTACAGAGGTGCACTGCTCCTTCCTGACAGTCATTCAAAATGGAATAAGAAGGCACATAAAACAGTCATGGCAGGGTCACTAGCTCAACTGGCCACAGGGCGATTCAAACCAACTTCTAATCCACCTCAGCACAAAGCAGCTGGGGAGTCAATGGCTGCTGAAAATAATGTACTATAACATTTTTCACTTATACCGTGTGTGTTATTTATTACAAGGGGCAAAATACAATGCCAAAGTATTATTTAACCTAAAACATAAGCAGCACAGAGATTCTTTAACAAATGAGTCACAGCTATCTAACTTGTAGATCAAGGCAGCAGACCAAACCTTAGGAAAGGTAAGCTGAGAGATATGCCCAAGGAAATGTAAATGGTGTTACTTGGCTTTTGCCTAAATAAGGAGTGAGAAAAAAAAGTGATAACTTCCAATTCTGGGCCCTGAGTGATTACCCAAGTTGAAATTTGGCCAGGACATACCAACCAAGTGCTGGTTTAATGTAAAGTTCCACAAGGTCTTTAGTGATCAGAATAGGTCAGGACATCTCTTTTACCTCAGGGACACCATGTTAGAGAAAAGCAGAAGGCAATGCATCTCATGTCTCCAGTGTGGTGTTTTGGAGGTGTCAAACAGCACAGCCTGAGCATCGGACGGGACTGCAGCACACAGTGCAGCATTAAAAGACATAGCACTATAAATTGCATCCATCCAGTTGCCTAAAACACAGGTTGGGATGGGTTTAAAAAGTTAACCCAGTTAAAAATAACAAATGACACAATCCTGGGAAGCCTGAAGCACTGTATGAAACTACTCAATTCCCTTGAGTTTCTGGCTCAGCATCCCTCAGGTTTGGGGTCCAAAGGATTATGTGCCATTCAAGAGAGAAACCATGCACAGGGAAAGGTTGGAACCAGCACCCTCAGATCCCACCACCCAAGGCACCCTACATCAGCCATCAGATTTGCTGGAAACCACTCACTGTTGTAGTTGCTGTTCCCACTAGTCTCTCCTGGTGCGGTGCTGTGCTCCCCTGGCCCTTCAGAGGTGGCCCTTCCTGACACGGAATGGGGAGAAAAAGAGAGGAGACGAAACAAAGAAAGGGAAGGAGGGGACATGGGAGGGTAAAAGAAGGGAAAGGATGCATCTGTAACCGATCTCTTCCAACAGCTTCGTTACACATACACACTGGGCACACTTAGGGCCTGTCAATGACAGCTTTGCCTTGGCCCTAACTGGCTCCAGGTCAGGCGTGAAGAAGCTGTTTCACACAGAATCAGGTTCACACAAGGGTTCCAGAGCAGGCAGGCACCCAGGGTGGTTTTGCAGCCTTTCCTTAACCTGCAGTCACAGGCAGCTGGAAATTTCAACAAACCTTCACTACAAAAATTATTTTCCTCTTTTGTTTTCCATTGAAAATGCCACTTTTTATTGAAAAAATTATAATTTCTGACTGCAAAACTGAATTTATTTTTTTAACAAGAAGTCAATATTTTTCTGCCAAAAGTGCTTTTCCCCCCCAAATTAAATTCCCCATAGAAAGAACGTTATGGCAATTCTTGTAAATGAGTGCTATTGACATATTTTATGGAAAATCAAAATTATAACTTGAAAAATACTACTTCCTGTGCATTTTTGAAAACACTGTATAATCTTATCGAAGTCAGCAGGATAACAACAAGTGAAGGCCTGCACATTTTTCACTTGAACTTGTATTTGCTGACAATTCACACATACCTTTTTCATGGCCAGGATGTCATATTGTTATTAGCAAGACTGTAATTTCATTAACAGTTACAGAAGCAGTGGAAGACACTGGAAAAACAGAATTTAGCATTTATCCAATTCCCAAGCTTAACAATTATGGCAGAGGCATAGTGCTTTTGTTGTGAAAGGACCTGATTTCTTTATGTTGTGGAACTCATAAAAACCACAGGACTGGGGAATGACTATATTGATCTTGGATAAGATTCACTCCTGTGCAGAGATCCAGCACAAGCCAGTATATCACATAAATTTTGTTTAAGCCCTGTACTGGGGAATAAAGTGGCACGCAAATCACGCATTATTGTTACAATAATGCTTTGTTCCTAAATATTGCTGCTCCTGAGTAAACTACAAAATTCTTTCAGAGATTATCAAAATAATCCCCATTCTGCAGATAGGGACCCTGAGACAATGAAAGATGTGACTTGCCAAAGGTCACCCAGCAGAGAAGCAGAAGAGCTGGGATACATCCAGATGCCAGAGTAGACATCTATCTTCTATCCATTGCCCTTATATGCAGTACAAACATACAGTCAATGACAGCTTCTGCCCCACAAAATGTCTTATCTAAAATGCCTCTTGTAAAGTCTGCTTGCACAATGGGAGCTTAGTGTTCATCACTAAATGCATTCATTAATTTCTGCCATTTATTTTAATTTCAATGAAACCTGATTTAATTAGGGTTTGTATATGTTCTGCATAGATGACTAAAGCTCTTTTTATTTTTTTCCTATGGATATGTATTTTACATGCTTTTTTTTCTTTCAGCAGCAGCTTTTGCTTACCCATACTTCCTCCCATGGCATCTGAGGAAAAGGAATGTAACTGGCATCCCCTTCCACCCTTTAATGAAACTAGGGTTCAGATTACTGTCATAACGTGAAGACTGGTAAAACATCTTTGTTGACAGTTTTAAAACTTCCAGAATACAGAAATTAAGCAAAAATGAATTGGAAATCTCAGAGACAGATTTCAGTAGACAGCAATGCACTCTCAATTCATTAACTAACTGAAAAAATGCAAGTGCTACATTTCATGTGTCACAAACCCTTAAGAACAATGAAAGTGTTTGTTAACAGACTTTTTGGGGAAAAAAGCTAAACCAAGTTGCAGTGCATGCTGCATTTCTGTGTCTCAGCAAAAGCTGGCTGTAGAGTAGAGTAAGCTGTGGATATATTTTAGGGAACTACAAGTATAGTTTCAGATCAATCCATTCCTGAATTTGTGCTGATGCTCAAAACAGTAATGGGAAAACAATCCTGCTAAGATTTCTTGCAGCAAGGATAAAAATCCTTCCTTCATCACAAGCTGGCCCTCTTGTTTTCTGGGGAAGCGAATACATTGTTGCACTGGGGATCCAACAGTTCTTTGTTGTTTTTTTTAAGTAAACATATATGCACCTGTACATATGAATGGTTACATTTTTATTTGGCCATAAAGTGCCCAAGTGGCCATTTAAGCATATAATTCCTCACCTAACTGCATAACCATGAATATTCATGTACAAATTGTAATAACAAGTGCACATTCATTGTGCATGTACAGTCTTTGTTTTACTATTCTTAATTGCCAAAACACAAAAGGTTTCAAAATATAAGTGAACTGTTGGATTCTGTTTTGCCTGCTCAAAGGCTGAACACTAATAAATACTAGCCCAAGGAAATGTGCAATTCAGCTTGGTGCTATGAACAGTTAAAGCAAGGTAACGCAGATCCCAACCTTGCTTTCCCAGTCCTTGCACATTCAGAGTCCCACTGGTTCCCATTTTATTGCGCACATGACCACAAGACAAATTTAACAACAAACCTTTGAAAGGATTTTGGAATTCAGGTTGGCTAACAGCAGGTAACAGTGAGAAATCCACTTCTCTTCAGACGGATGAAGTGATAGAAATGCAAGGTAGACCAAAAAGAATCAATTTGTCAAGACCAGTAAAAGAGAGCTGAAGCTTGTGTTATCATTTCTGATACCTAAACTGGCAAAGCACTTCAGAAGCTGACATTTATTGATCATGTAGCCCCAAAACAATACTGGTGAAGTTCAGAGTCCATACAGGCAAAAGACACACATTAAATACAACAGGAAAGTTCCTAAAATTGCTTTTGATAGCAGAAAAAAAAAAAGAAAGAAATTCCATTTACAGACTTGGCATGTATATGGAAAGCATATAGCCACTTTTACCAGCAAGAAAGTGTTCGGATTTTGCTACTACATGGCTTTTTCTTTCATGTTAGGTCACCATTTTGAGATGCAGAGTGTATGTTGTGCCTGTTAATGTCACTGGCCTCAATCATGCAATCCTTAATCAAGCAGAAATCCCTGCAGCTTTGCCCGTATAAGAATTACAGACTTAGTTATAGGTCTTCTGGTGCAGATTTGACCCCTGCTGCCTCCCTGCTGCAATAAAACTCCTAAACCCTTTTGGATCATTACTTCTACAACTTGCCAGAGGGCATGGGAGTGCACCATTTATGGCGTTGCTTTCTGTTTTTAACCAAGAGTTGAGGCTTCATACAGTGACTGTACTGGCCAACATACAGCACGAGAAATAATCTAAACCAGATACAGGGCTGGTAGGGATTACTTGTCCTAGACTAAATCACTCCCTCCACCAACCCTGCCCCCATGCGAAACAATAATTTACTAGTCCTTGTTCAGCCACTGCCAGTATGTCCTTTTTTAGAACATAGAAATAGGTTTCCTTAATGGTGTAAAAAGGTTATTAGGATTGTTTATTCTAAGCTCTGAAATATGTATTAAATTCTCAATTTGCTTATATGTCTTTTAATTGTGTCAACATTGGTGTTCTGTCTTTGTAGTGGTAATTGGAAACTGATGCAAAATCAGGACTAGAAAACATTAAGCATTGCAGTGACTGGAGCTGTTTTTCACGGTGTTTATCATCTCACTGCTTGTTTTTCAGAACTAAACTTCCAACACAATTCTCTTTTTAACATATAATATTAGGTGAAAATATTAAACATGTTCACTGGCAGACGATGTCTATTTATCAGAGACAAGCACAATAAAAGCCATACCCTGCTAAATTCTGAGCCTGCAATTCACTAAATTACATAATTCAGCAATAGAGGGGAAAGGATGTACATCTGGGAGATTTGTGCAGAAAGAATCTTAAAACCCTTTGACATAGCCTGAATGTGAACATATAGAAGAGCAATGCAAAGAAAACCATGTTGTGTGCTTGGGTGACAAACAGAACGATGGTGGTTTGTCCCTCACAATTCACGAAGGAGGCAGTAGACAGGGCACAGCGAGAGAGGAGAGGAGGGTGCAAATACTTCTATTCTGAAACACAAATAATGTGAGCTGTCCAGACAGACATAGTAGTTGAATTTTTTTCTTGAAATGAGATTATGTGTAGGCAAACACATGCACAAATGAGATTATGTGTAGGTGGAGAAGGGAAGGAGACCAAAACTGATTTCAAGAAGGGGACAGCCATCGTTGTCAAGAATAGGCAATAGGAAAAGGAGAGTGAGGGTGATATAGCATTTTTGAGGGCACTTGGCCAAGAGAGAAGTACTATGCCAGAGTGAAAAGTCTGCGATTGCACTGGAGAAAAGGAGGTCCAGACAGCACCTGGAACCATGGATTGTGAGCCAGAGGGCAGCTTGCACATTCATGTTTGTGAAAAGAGGTCCAGACATTAACAGAGATTAAAAGTCTTTTCAAAAGAGAAAGAGAAGGAAAAGGAGTGATCCCGGCAAAAGCAAAAGTAGCTCCCGAATGGCACCAATGGCTTCTGATTCAGGAAATGCCTCAAAGGGGAAGTGTGTAAGTAGGAAGATAATATCTATCCATCTTTCCACACATACATATACTTTCATAACCATAGATAACTAAAGATGGACAGCCATGAGTACAACAAACACAAATCTATATGCACACAGGCTCGTACATGTATATATAAAGAAACATAAATATACAGGTTATAAAAATGTATATTACATATACATGTATAAAATATGTAAAACATACAGATGAAATATAAAATATGTGTACACCTTATTAATATACAATGAATGTATACTGTTTAGTCAGAATTGAAATATTCAGGTGTACATATGTGCACTCAGATATGAGAGATTTACCTGGATAAAATTCAAAACTTCTTGAAGTCTATGAGTATTCCTACAATGTTAGTGGCCTGATTCTATACAAATGCCATGATTTAGACTGAACTTAAAACCCCCATGAAATCAACAATAAAATTTTTCTGGGTTCTCATGATCCAGTGAAAAGAGGAAGCAAATGTTTAAAATTGTACCAGGAGACATCAATTACAAACTAATCTAAATGCATTATCATCCCATAGTCGTTTGGCCTCAATCCTAAAGTAAAAACTGGTGAAGTGTGTTCTTAGGTGCAACTAAAGGCCACTTTCAGGATGGGGCTTGAGCCTTCAAGTGGTCTGTGGAAGCTGCTGCGTATCAAAGCCAACTCAAGACAGCTGAAATTATTCTCCATTGAAATCCATACGAACATTTTGATAATGACAAATGCCGTACATCATCAGAGTTCTTTATTCAAGTTGCACTTCATGCTTTATTTACTACATTTTAATAGACAATAATAATGGAATAATAAATGGGGAAAAACATGGGGTTTTTTGTCTTTGTTCAAATTTCTCAGTGTGAGAGAGCAACATGTGTCTAATTTTTCATATATCCTTGAACAGCCTGAAATGACAGATTGCCCATAATCTGTTATAAAATCTCAGTGCCAGAACATGACAATAGATAGCACCATGGAGTGTCTTGGTTATCTCAAAGGGAATAATTTAACTCTAACCAATAGCAGAAGGGTGACCCAGTTCGGAGAGGCCTGGAGAGAGATACATTGCTGGTGGCTCCAACCATGTGTGGCTACATGCAG
Organism: Harpia harpyja; assembly: GCF_026419915.1. NCBI lineage: Eukaryota > Metazoa > Chordata > Aves > Accipitriformes > Accipitridae > Harpia > Harpia harpyja. The sequence goes on along the minus strand of NC_068953.1, from coordinate 18,129,109 downwards.
GCACAGTTAAAAGGCAGATTAATAGGCAGTCAGGAGTGAGGAAAAAAGCCAAGGAGCCCTACTGTGGAACACACGGCATTTATCCTATTTTGTAAAGCACTTTATGAATTAACCTAGGCTGGTCTTTTTTAAATAGCGAGCATCCAAAGATTCACACCAGTGTTTCTGCAGCCTGATCTGTATTCCAAAACAGTACTGCTCACATAAATCTCAGTGTTGTTTTTTACTAGAGAGTGAAAGGGAAAAAAGAGAAGCTGCTGTTAAATCAATAGGCTGCATTGCACACCACAGTATATGAAAGTAATAGAGCTGTGCTTATCATTTGTGCTGCCACCAACTAATTGCCGTAACTTGCACTTCATTATCCTCTGTAATATGGTTACAATAATGGAAAATGACAAATAAGAACTGTTATCGTTCTACTGGCCAGCCTTTACTCACAGGATGAGTTCTCATTCAAATGCATCTATCTGGATGAATAAGATTTACCAGATTACGTGTTGACTTAAAAGGTTTAATACAAGCAGTGATGGAGAGCTGCCTGAGGAAATTTCACAGGCACACTTTTGGGATCTAGCACAAAAAAGTCTTTACTGCTGCTTTTGTACCCACCATGGTCTCCCTTAGCTCTTCCTGCATTTAAGTCAGCAATGCTGGCAGACAGAACACCTGATTCCTATGAAACACTTAACACGCCTTATGTCTTCCCTGAATCAGGTCTTCCAGTCACTCACACACCAGAAAGGTGGTCTGATTCTTTTGATGTTAAATTAGGTACCGTAACTAATAAAACTGCCTACATTGATTATCAAGCAGAAACAGGCAAAGAATATTATGGATAGGAGAAAAGACTTTGGGCTCTGGCAAGAAAGGATAAAAGTATCTGATCGTTAATGTGTGTCCTAGTTAAAGGAAATCCTTTGTTGCAGCAAAAAAGAGGAACTGTAGAAAATCTGAATGAAACATCCAATACCCACATTATGGCCACCTGGTCTCTGGTGGTGTTCAGAAGGGGAAGAGGAGCTTCCCAGTCCTCTTCTGTTGCTTCTAAATTCTCTGCAAGAGATCACTTTTCCCCATAGGATGTAAAGGATGTGCACAGTATCAGAAGGAAGGAGAAAATGGGGAAGCCATCATTAACAAAGTCTTTATTTATGCTAATGATCCTCAAAAATGTCAGTGTTCCTATGCAAAGACATACAGACTTTATAAGACACTGCAATGAAAACTCAGAAGTTTCACTAATCAAATGAATGTACTTACAAATTACATTTTTTTAATCCCATGGTAGCCTCACATATAAGCGTCTCAAAAGTCAGCATCTACCCTAGGCACACACAACATTCACAAATATCACTAATACTTGTCTACAACAAAAGATGTAGTTGCATTAAGGCATGCGTATGCATAACTAAAGACATCCATAGGTGAAGACGCATAAAAAAACCATAACAAAGAAAAATGTTGCTGAACCATTTCTTTTCCAAAGCTTTCCAAACCAAATTTGAGGTAACTAATTGCCCAATATGTACTGTTAAGACAGCCATTCCATAATAATGGCTGGGAGGTAGTTTCCACTCTTACCCCATGCTGAGCTCTCCTTTAAACTTCTGCATTTTTCTAACTCCTTCTGGAGATTTTGTTTCTTTCTTTCTTTGTTTGTTTTAGGGACATAGGATGCTGTTTTTGTTTTCTGCTTGGTTACAAACTAGTTATGATCAAGAATCTCTCTTAGAAAACAGTACTACATAAGTGTCCATAATTATGTGTAAACTAGCTCTACATATTTAAGGACCACAACAGTACATAAAAATAAATCCAAACACGACCATGAATCAATGTCCTATATTATTTCAAATGCTCTGCTAGTTAATGATGTTTTGAATTGTTTTATGATTATTATAACCTCTTTGATAGTTAAATCAATCAAATAATCATTGCTGTAGTTCATCAAATATACGTCTCTAGAAAGATGGTACTTCCCTTGCATACTACTAAGGAAAAACAGCATTTCTTTATTACATACATGGTTACTTAGTCTTAATATTCTAGAAATGTGGTGAAATAGTGCCTTGGAGGTAATAGTTAAATATTTTTGCATAAGTTTACAGAGTTTCTATTTTTCTTAGAAAGAAAAAGACATAAATTATACTGCACACCGTTATGTAGTCAATGGCATGTATTGGCTGCAATATGTTAACTCAACACTGCTTCGTACAAGGCATTTACATATACTTCTAGAAATTCATCCAGCATTTTTTTCTTTACAACTATACTGTATCATACTGATTTTGCTTTTTAATTTTATTAAACCAGTCTTTCAGAAGCTTTTCTACATCTATGTGGATACCAGCTTTTCTGTGAACAGCATTAAAAGGAACTACTTGTCTTAGTACTGCATTGACATTATCATGGTAAATTGCTTTAAAATATCACTTGTAACTGTAATATTAGCACAATAAAATGTTTTAAATTTGCCTACTGTGTCTCAGAAATTGCCCTGATGTTGAATTACTTCTCATAGAACATTAACAATTATTCTAATAATTGTCAGGAGTAGTGATGGACATTTTGTTCTCCTAAAAGAAGGGAGATCACAGCTCCAGGGACACAGGCAGTTTATTACATTTCATAACTCTTGGCTTTCAGTTAGGTGATGTGGAAGACTTATACCTATACGTCAATTAGAAGTTTATTGTACTAATAGCTTGTAGGATTAGAGCATCTGCAAGCTGCAATTTTATGCAAAACTCAAAATCAAGGCTTCCCATGCAGTGATTCCCATTACTGCATAATAAAGATGAATGCAACCCAGTGTTGCTCAGAAAGACCGTTAACTAAATGAAGAAAGCAGTTCAGTGAATGTGGAATCTGTACAGAAGCCAAATCAAACTCCCTCTTATAACTCAGAGATGCAACATTTGGGCAGCTGCCCAAGGAAGGAAAGAGAAGAAAAACCAAGTCTGCATGCATTTTTATTTCTCACTGACTATAAGCCTATGGTTATAAAATCTAACTAAATTCTTGATTTCTTTATATGCGCTGTTCCAGACTCTTTAACCCATGTGTTCTTTATTGTAGAAATGTAATTGATATACAGGTGATGTTAAATGCATTATGATAACTTTGCAGTTAGGGATATAACATATTCCCACTAAATTTCAGTATGATGCAGTCCAAAGTGAAAACAAGATAAAAAGAATTCAGAAGATGAGAACTCAGTGGGGTTTCATAATCCTCAGCATGTGTACAGTTGAGAGGCAGAAATCCAAATGACCTGGACAAATCTGCATAAAGTTTTTTAGAAAACATAAATGAATTCCTGAAGTAATCACTCTGTCAACACATGGGATTGTATCTCCACCTCTCCCACTCTTCACTTCTGCTTGCAGAAGACGACTTGCATAATAAGTCGAAACTGCATATGCAATATACTGTTTTTTGAGCCTTCAGGATGAACACTGTTCAACCTGACTACCTGGTGAATATATCTAATAATGTATCAAAAACGTGTATGCTGTACCTGATTCGAAGAAGAGAAACAAGGAATGATAGTCTCTAAACATGAGTTTGTTACACAACTTTCAAAATATAAAGGGCTGAACACTAAGGTAACCTCTGCATTGCACAGTCAAAGCAGAGAATCTGGCATTCATGATGTGTTCCAAATTTGGCCCATCACTCCGAGGAAGGTTACCGAAGAATATTGGCATGGGATGGTTAAGAAGCTAACTTGGAAAGGAAGTTACATTTGGTAACCAAAAGTGAAATTGTGGTCAAACTGAAACAATGATACATACATGACATGAGACACCAAATCCTCTGAAGAAAGAGGCTGTGGTTATTCACAACTGAAAGTGACTTCAAAAGCTGTTCCTGGACTACGTGGAAGCCCATGACTGGAGAGAATCGTCTGGCACATACCACTGAAGTACTGCTCTCTATGATGGACTATACTGTCAGGGTCCTAGGTGCACTGACGGGCCTTGATGGCCCTGCCAAGCCTGCCCTGGGACTGCCACTCACAGTCCCTGCCCAAGGACCCAGAGGCTCCATTTCAGCTCAGCCCTGGGCCTTCAGTCCCTGCCAAGTTATGCTGTACACGTGTTTGCCTCCAGCTCTGTCCCAGCCAGGCCTCTGCCTGGCCATGAACCCTGTTCATCCCCAGCCCATGGACCGATATCCTGGCCTGACTCTGGACCTGCCTCATCACCACAGACCTGCTTGACAGTTGCTGTACCATGCCTGAGTATCTTGAGCAGGTCTCCTAAAACAGACTTTCAAAGAGTCACTCAAGAGGAGCAAGCAAAGAAATGTACAAAACGACAACATGCCACTTATATACATGTCTGTATGAGATTTAATACATTTTGATCAATCACCTTCTGTAAACTCAGAAATGGAAGTCTGAGATGTAAGTATTGGTCAGCCACAGAAAAACCCCATGCTTTACATAGTAGAGATCAAAAAGGTGACAAAACAAGGCCTAATCAAATGTGGCATGGAAAAAAGTGCCAATGTTTAAAGCTAATAAATTTATTACAGAGAACTCTTTCATCAGTAGGGGCAACACCACTCACTGGTTTGGAAGACATACAGTTACTTGCAGATTTGCCAGTATATTGATAGACAGAGAAGGCATTAACTGTAAACTCTTAAAAGTCAAGGCATGTTGTAAGCAGCGTATCAGAAAAGAAAAACTAAGAAATCAGAAAGAAAGCATCCAAGTAGTTCTTTAGAACCCTGTCATTAAACTAGAGATGTATTTCATATATTCTAATAATTGCCCAGTGTAATAATTCTGTAATTTAAACTGTTGATAATACTTTTCACTTAGAACAGGGTTAAACTTGTCTGTTTCTGAAATAATGTTTTTTAAATGATAGGTCATTTGTTCATGATAATTAGTATGTGACATCACTCATGCTAAAGTTAAACATACTGTCAAGTGTAATACTACCTTATTTATTGCTACATTATGTTATATAATCCAAGTGGAAAACATACAAAAAGTCGAGAGCTGAAGCCTGCACTTAGTTATGTTAATTTTCTCAAGTACGATGGTATTTCATTGCACCTCTTAATAGCCAAATCTTTTCTGCATCTCAACTGCTGCTTGGCAGTCTGGATAAGAAAGATGTGGGTGATCCATTCCTGTAGCTGAGATCACACCCTGCCTGCAAGTGCCTCACCAGATGGTCAGCATATTGCATTTTCCCCTTGGTAACATCCTTTTTTCTCCCTGCATCTGGAACTCAAGTAGGAAAATCCTTATGTTGTTTCCTATAGTGCTGAAGGTAGGGATGTATCCTCAGCTATTGCACAGTGCAGCTACCCATGTCTATACAGTATTGTGCTTTAAGTTGAGATATATCTGAATTTTGGATTCTGATTTCACCCTCTTGCAGTCTGTTGATTCACCAGTCAGGTAACTACTGTCACTTTGATCAAGAATTTCTGCAGAACAATTGCTTATTTGATCTCAGGTGCTTGAAGTGTTACTTATTCTATTCCAATGCTGCTTTGAAATGGGTTTTTAACATTCATGACTTCCATCCTAAGATGCCTCTATTAGTTGATCAAAAGGTTTTCTTGACCCCATTTAAAACTTCTGGAGCTCTTCCTGCGTATTGTCCCCTAATTAGAGTCACAGTCCCACTGAAGTCCTGAGCTGACACTGTTTTCAAGAGAGGCTTGTGTCTGAACAGAAAACACTGAGTCATACAGCAGGTTATTGGTAGCTTTACAGTGAGTCCTGTGAAGTACCAGCGCTCCACACGAGGTCACAAGTATGAGCTGATGAGATTGTATTCACTTTATTGTTTCCTTGCTCTGAGCACCAAAGAATGTAATAGCTTTTTAAAAATCCTGTGTTTGCATTAACTGATAATGTGTTCTGGATGGAATGACTTTTTTATTGTAACATTTTAGCAACAGCTTCAGAGCTTTGAAAAGGCATCATTTTAATATGCACAGTGTTCACCTCCTCAAACAGCTGATACTTCTAAACACTTTTCAAAAGAGTTAAAAATGTTCCTGGTAGTATTTTAGGAGTTCATTTCCAAGTATTTCCAATTTCTTTAGAAAACAACATCCTGCAATCACCAATCATTCTGGAGACTACACTATGAAGATAGCTTGGCAAATAGTGAATTCAAATGTGCTGCCTAAAAAGTGACTGTGGTGGGTGGGCCCTGGCTGGATGCCAGGTGCCCACCAAAACCACTCTATCACTCCCCTCAACTGGACAGGGGAGAGAAAATATAATGAAAGGCTCGTGGGTCGAGATAAGGACACGGAGACATCTTTCACCAGTTACCATCACGGGCAAAACAGACTTGACTTGAGGAAATTAGTTTAATTTATTACCAATCAAATCAGAGTAGGATAATGAGAAATAAAACCAAATCTTAAGAAACACCTTCCCCCCATACCTCCCTTCTTCCCAGATGTAACTCCACTCCTGATTTTCTCTACCTCCTCCCTGCCAGCAGCGCAGGGGGATGGGGAATGGGGGTTATGATCAGTTCATCACACGTTATCTCTGCTGCTTCATCCTCTTCAGGGGCAGGACTCCTCACTCTTCCCCTGCTCCAGCGTGGGGTCCCTTCCATGGGAGACAGTTTTCCGTGAACTTCTCCAACATGAGTCCTTCCCATGGGCTGCAGTTCTTCACAAACTGCCCCAGCGTGGGTCCCTTCCACAGGGTGCAGTCCTTCAGGCACAGACTGCTCCAGCGTGGGTCCCCCGCAGGGTCACAAGTCCTGCCAGAAAACCTGCTCCAGTGTGGGCTCCTCTCTCCACAGATCTGCAGGTCCTGCCAGGAGCCTGCTCCAGCGCGGGCTTCCCACGGGGTCACAGCCTCCTTCGGGCACCCACCTGCTCCAGCGTGGGGTCCTCCCCGGGCTGCAGGTGGATATCTGCTCCACTGTGGACCTCCATGGGCTGCAGGGGATCAGCCTGCCTCACCATGGTCTTCCCCACGGGCTGCAGGGGAATCTCTGCTCTGGCGCCTGGAGCATCTCCTCCCCCTCCTTTTTCACTGACCTTGGGGTCTGCAGGGTTGTTTCTCTTACATGTTCTCACTCCTCTCTCCAGCTGCCATTTCTGTCTGTCCCAGCAACTTTTTTTTCCCTTCTTAAACCTGTTATCCCAGAGGCACTACCACTGTCGCTGATGGGCTCGGCCTTGGCTGGCGGCAGGTCTGTCTTAGAGCCAGCTGGTACTGGCTCTGTCAGACACAGGGAAGCTTCCAGCAGCTTCTCACAGAAGCCACCCCTGCAACACCCCCCCCCCCCCCGCTACCAAAACCCTGCCACACAAACCCAAGACAGTGACTGTCACTTTTTAAACTGGCCACAGCAGTCAAAGGGAAGATCCATATAACCCAGGGAAACAGAAATTGCTTAGTTGCTTCATTTCTATAATAAAAATTAGTTGCAGAAGAAAATCTTCAAAAGCTCTTCATATCAGGAACCTAAATCTTATTTTCAGAAGTGATAGAAAGCTTAAAAGCTGAAGTATCACTGGCTTTAAGTGTCTAAAATGTTCATGCTGCAACTCACTAGATATATATCTATGCTGGTCTAAATTAGGTAGTTCTGGTATTGCTGGCAGTATGCACGGGGCATCAACAAACACAACATTGGCTGCCGGGCCACTCAAGGAGCAACTTGCAGAAAGCTTCTTACTGTTTCATCTGCCTTACTAACAACATCTTAATGTAGTAGGTCAATTCTGGTTTGTTTATGTGTACTTGTACTGTGATCATGTGTAGAGATAGACAGACTCTACATCAATTTTCAAAGTGCAATTTAAGACTTTTGAGAATTTCACCCCCAGTTATCCTTTGATAATGTCTCCAGGTGAGGTAAAATTCCTCTTCCACTTTTACAAATTTGTAATACTTTCTTTTCTCTCCAGACCAATTTTGTTTTGTCTATAAACTATTAACTTCAAGGAGTTACTCCAGAGTAACACTGATTGTGCGATCAGGATATAAACCAGAGGGAATTGCCTGTGTGTGTTCTCATCTATACCATTCTACCATTCTCTCTTCCCCCCTCCCTTTTTTTTTTTCACTCTCTCCTAGTTATCCATACCAGGTATCTTCCAAATCTCTTTACTGGGTTTAGCATTTAACAAAGAAGCAATGAACCCACAGAATTCTCCCTTCATTACTAGAGTATCGTAATAGCAACTTGCTTTACTCATAAATAGTATTTCATCATAGTATCAAACTTGTTCCCGGGAAGGAGTATAGTGTCTGTATTTTTATTTATAGGTAATAAATAATCATTTGCAATGAATTATTTTTAACTCTGGTTTTAACAATGTCAATACCAGCACCTCTTACCATGTAACTAGCACACATACACACTCTGGGAAAGAGAAGAAATGCAAATCCATACCATAAATTAAAAAAAATAAAATCCAACTCCATCCACCTCAGTGGTGGCCTGCCCACTACCCCACCTGCCCACTACAGAACGAAAGTTTTGAGTTTAGAGCTGCTGGTATTTCTGAGGTCATCCCACAAAACTACCTTTGCCTACCAGCCAGACTACAGAATTCTCTGCCTCCCTCTCTTCAAAACTACACCTAGGGGAAAAATTGACCTTTGAACAGCTACAGGGTTTCTATATGCACGGAGAATTAGAACTGTGAACTGCCTGCGTTGCGGGAAGAGAAACTCTTGGATTATCAATGGCCTAAACAACAGATCAGCTCAGAGACTTAGTAAACTCCTAGCTAAAAGACATAACTGTCATGATATTTTGCATATTTAAAAGCACAACAATATCTGGAGAGCTTGGTTTGCTTTAAGACATTTAAGATTCCTCTGATCTCTATTCAGAAGGACCGCCAGCATACCTAAATAAAATTTACATTTACATGTGCCAGGATATGGAAAATTGTCTCAAGAATACGGATTGAAACTCTGCAAAACTTACATGAAATATTTTTTCTGTAAATCTATCTAAAATAGACAGTTTGGCAGCATAGGGTGAAGGGTTTATTTGCATGCACTTCGGATGACCCACTTAATTCATAGCTGGCTTTTCTACATCACTTATAAATTCACCTCAGAACCACATCACGTAAAACCTTCTGACCATCTACCTTGTCTTGTAGGGCGGCTAAAGCCTCTTAAGGAACAACGACCAGGGTGCCATATTCCACTATCATTCCATAAATGAATTCCCACTGAAGTCAATGGGATCTCACATTTAAAAAAAAAAAAAAAAAATCAAATGTTGGATGTATCCCCAGGCAGTATGTCTTCTTCAACCATAGGTTACATTTTTAGTGATGGACATGAGTCCTCATTACTGTTGACAATTTCTACATACCTAATTAATTCCCTGAGCTCCCTATTAAAACTTCATGCGGAGTCTAGCCACAGTCCAGAGGTGGCATTTTTGCTGGAAAAAAATCAACCTATTTGATATGTGTTCCTATCGGTTTTTAATAAACCAGGAACTAATCTTGACATCTGAGTCAAGAGGCATTTCATCCAAGAACAGGACAAAGGTGACAGGATTTGATGGAAAGTAGTGTTTTTCTTATACGGTACATGGAGAGCTTGCATGCTAAGACAGCATCGTTATATAAAAGCAAAGCAAAACTTGCTTTGTACTAATCTATACAATAAACTAAACTAAACAGAAATCTTGAAGGATAAATGAACATGTAAGACACAGCGATACAATTCTCTATTATTGATGATGATTTAGGCTGTGAATAAAGCCAGAAAGCCTACCGTCTAGGTCCCTAGGATCCTTTGCTCCCAAATCAGAGTGCTGTGCATGGGGATGCTCAGGCATTACACACACAATTGATAGGCTTTTCAAAAGTTGCTCATAATGACAGCACTTATTCCAGCCAGACACATACCCATATGCTTAAATTTAAACGTGCTTAAAACCATTTCTATTCAGCAAAGCATGCGATTAATTTTAAGCACATGCTTAAAAGCTTTGTTGAACTACGTTTAAATAAGTAGACATTGTGAGCAAGGAGAACAGACATAAAAGCGACCACAGAGCTGGAGCTAGCCAAAGCTAAGCAGAGTCAGGTCTCAGGGGCCTGCAGGAATGGGATGCCAGCCTAATGCAGACCGTCCCCAACAACAACACAGACTCAGTTTTCACACAAATGGCACAATGGTAATGAAATGTTACAATCTGTTAACGTTCTGACTTAATATGACCAGCTGCTTTTCAGGCAGCAGTTCTGTACTGTAAACAGTATCACGGTGTCAGGTCCGAAGGAGTAATAAACATGCTTGAAAGAGGATTCAAAATGCAAGCTTTGCTCCTGTTGGTGTGAATCTTCCCCTCACCTCCGCCTGCCCCTTTGTCCCACTTCTCTCTTCTCTGTTTGTTCATTAATGGTTCATCTCTGATTTCAGAGAAGTACATGTTAGCTGAAATGGGTTTAAACCATAACTCAGGGTTTATAGTGCTTTCCCCATGAATCCAAGGAAGACCCCTTTTGATGTTCAGTTATGCTTCAAAGCATGTTTGTGATAATTTTTTTGGCAACATTCCTTCTGGAAAGTCCAGGCGACACCAGGGCTGAGCCAGGGCCTGGCAGAGTCCTGGTGAACAACCCCAGGAGGTTGGTTAGTTGGTCTGTCAGTCTGTCCTAGGGACACTATCAGGGCCAGGGACAGACTGGATGCTCCAATATAAAAAGTTGCTGCAGTGTGTAAGAGGCTCTGTCTTTTGCACTTCCCTGCAGGGAACAAAAAAGAGTGGCATAAAACCTTTCACTCACTGGCTGAAGTCTTCATTATTGCAAAGATAAAGTAGCTGGATGGGAGCTGGAGCCATTTAGCAATTAACTGACATTTTAAAAAACAATTCTTTTGCAACATTCAGGCAACTCTTTTTATTATCTAGTTAATGGTAGCACTTACTGAAGCTAATTTTATGTGTAATAAAACTTCATTACTATCCTTTTTTCTGAGAGAAGGGGTGCAGAGGACAATTGGAATAAGAAACACATGGTTTCTTATACTTTATCAGTCATATATGTGTATATGATGTATCACAGGTATCTAAAACATTCTCCTTTCTTTTTTCCCCCCTCTTTTCTTTTTCTGGCTGTGTAACTGCTGTACTCTTTCATGTCAGAGGTCGCCTATCAAATTCTACTCTTCTTTTTTTTTCTAATCACAAATCAATGATGAGGACAACAGAAGGTTAGATCCTTTTTAAAAATAGCACTGATGTTGCTGTTTGTTTATTCAAGGTCTGCTGAGTCTCTCTTGGGCAGAGACTCCTAAGCAGCATGATCCAAATCAGCAAAACTGGGTGCTTGCTGACCCCCCTGATGCACTGCAGCTGAGGAAAGATGGATTAACTGTCTGCCCAAGCTGCCTTGCTCCAGCCTTTGGATTCTTGCTGGGTACTGTCAGAGTAGCAGTTGGTGTTAAGATGCAAGGAAAATGAAGGGTGAGCAGGGAGCACTGTCACAGTGAAAGGTGACAAGATGACATGGCTTTTAACTCTTTTTCAGTCAACAGAGTTTTTCAGCTAGCCCGGCTCAATTCAAGTGGATCTGGTTTTCTATCAGTCATTGTTATTAGTTTGATAATTGTTATATTCAGAGACAAAAAAGTGGACAGATTGATATTTCATATGGTATAGATTTAAAAGCATAGGACTGAGATTTTATAAAGAAGTCACAGACTTGCAGAGTACACATACTATTTTCTAACACAAAGAAAGGAGAGAGCAACAAACCTGAACTGGCTCTCCATAATAATCTTTAAAGAAAGCATGGGGACTTCCTCAGTGGGAAAATTTCAGTCTGTATCAGATCACTGCATAATTTAGGTGCTTTTCATGGCTATTCTGCCAGCCTCACCTCATAGTAAACAACGCTGTTTTCTACAGGTGAAGAGCTACAGGCAAATAGCTATAGGTTTATGCTTTAAAAAGTTGTCCAGTGACACTGCTGAGGCTACATCACTTGACACCCACTGAGGATCTGCTTGTATCACTTCTCTGTAGGCTCAAGCAAAAGTAGCTGGACTGCGTGGAAAAGGCACTTACTAAAACACAAACACTTCTATCACAAAGAAAGATCATCTGGAAAGTGCTGGCAAAGTAAATTTTTTCTCTCCTTTTCTTATTTGTTCTAGCAGGACAAGCCAAACTCAGCTGTCACTTGCAATGCTGCAAACAAAACAAGCTGGTGTAAATTGACAAAACTCCATCTGGGGTTGAAAGTGCTGATTTACACCAAGTGAGGATCTGAGCCACTGGCTAATTTTACTGGTGGTGTTCAGCTAGAACCCAAAGTAGGATTTTTCTCTGTATCTTTCATTTCTGTTTAAGTTGAAGCAATTTTATGAATATGTTTAACAATGAGCACCCCAGGGACAGCTTGGTAAACCAAGCAAGAGAGAGAAGAAAGAAATTATAGATCTGTTTTCAGACATTACAGTGCATGCTCAATACAGTGATCATGTCTTTATGCATACCATATTCTCACTGTGACAGGGGAATAGACACCTACATTACTACAAAAGCCAAAGGCACTGAATGGAGGAACAGTGATTTTAAAAGACTTGTGATTTGGACCCCATTGTTTTCCATTCTTTGTAATTACTTTAACTTTCAACATTAGCTTTTCCTGTGAGCAATTCAGTAAGCAAATCAATTTCCCCTTTTCCTAGGAGAGATTCTGTCTAGGTTTAACTTTAGAAAAAAATGCTATGTGATGGGGTATTTCAGATGTGTGTTCTTCATCTGAAAACAGCTTTATTCATTATTTCAGCTGCAGGTATAGTCTGTATCTTTTCCATCTAACTTTCCACAGACAGGTATATTTAGTCTACCATATATGTGGTAGTGATATCCTTTAAAAATATAGAAGGGAACTCAAGAATCCCAGCTTTTCACTGTGATATACAGAACTTTCTCCCAATCATGGGATGGCTTAAGATATAAAATCTTATGTAGAAACCCTTGGAAAGCAATTGCAAACTATTTTAGGCAGGCACCATTACTATCTCAGCGATCTGCACTGGTGGATTCATGACAACTTCGGTATCTGTAGTAATTCTAGTAAAACGATACTGCACGTCTTTGGAATATCTTTGGGAGACACACTTTTACTGAAAAGCATGTGGCACATAAAGGCTGTGGGGCAGAACAGCATCGAAGTGTGAAAGCGCTCAGCTGGGGCAGCCAGAGGATTGGGTTTCATGCCAAACTCAACCTGTTGTAGTCTTTTAGACCATGTAGTAGGACTGGATGTTCCTTCATGCTAATTCGGTGCAGTCTTACAGCATTTGCTTTGCTTTAATCACATGCATATGCATATGTAAACTTGGCCTAGGATGTGCTAAATGCTTTTCTAAATATGGATGAACTTCTGAATTGGAGCCTTATCACAGTCATATTCCCACCTTTGTGAAATGTAAGAAGCAGTGGGAGGTGGTTTTTGCTTTGCAGTATCATAAAAATACAATGTTAAAACTGGCTTAGTGCCTATTGTATGGGAAATGATTTGAGAGCCTAGCTTTTAAAGAGAAGTGGCTGACCTACTGTGAAACATGAATAATGTCCCACATTTCATGCCTTCATCTGCCCATCAGAAGGCCTTTTCTGAGGTTTAAGTGTTGTTTTTATATTTCTTCACTATTTTCAGATGAAAGGTGCTAATGTCCCAAACATCATTATTCACCGAAATTCATTGCATAGTTGGAATATCTAAGAGCCTGATGTTATCAGAGGCACACTGAGAACTGTATTACTTCACAAAGTAAAGTAACTGTATTACACTTTACAAAGAATCTCAACATTTATATAGCTGAAAGAATGATTTAAAAAATACATTTTTAATTTTAAATTAGACTTTTTAATCAAAGTGGTAGATTGCAGTGGCTACACCAAACCTAAATGAGTGACTCAGTTCCTAGTGACGATGTTCTTTAAACAGATGAGCAAAGTTTCAAGGCTGAAAAATGTCCTTTTACAATTATAAATGCCTTCTGTAAGTACAAACTAGAAAGGAAACCTTCTTAGGAATGAGAACTTAAAGTATATTCTTTGCATAAAAAGGTGCTGATTTTTTTCCTCTTCCTCAGTCCTCTGTTTTTGCTGGACATTTACAGCCCCTTTAGTAAGTGTGTTTATGAATTTACTCTTGACTGGTTTGGATTTCTGACTCTCAAAGGGGTCAATAAATGTTTTTTTCTGTATAAGTTTTCCAGTGAGGCAGAGAAAAGAATCTTACTCAATGATCACTAGAGAGATGCACATAGTATGGCAGAGTTGCTGCTGACACTGATGCATTTGTGCTATGTGAGGTCTATTTGTCCTTTCAGTTTCGCTTCCAGCTATGAAAATTGTAGAAGGTTGGAGGTTTTGTTCACTCTCAGTGATTCCATGCAATTTTACATCACTACAGACTGTGCATTATTGGTTTATGAATTCAGGCCTTAAAACCTCATGACAAGACTTGACTGTGGAAGTACAAGCTCTTGCCATCCTAAATATCTACAGGCGTAAGCACATGTTTAAGTCTACAGACTGGCTTTGTGACAGATGTAGCAGCACAAGCAGCAACATAAGCAAACCAATGTTTACCCTCTCCAATTCTGACCCAGTTCAGTGCCCTTGGAAGCCAACAGAAACCCTGCAGTAAGCTGGTATAGAGACAGATACAGAAAAAGCCCCCCCAAAATAATGAACTTCACTATTGCAAAAAATGTGGTCCATATGGCACTACCTATTAGTGTATTTCCTATCGGCTAGTACATACTTCATGACAGATAAGAGAATCAGCTGTTCTACCAGTAGTAAACATGGAGACGAGACCCCACACCACCTCACACACGTACGTTTCCACTGATTTCCAGCACTGGACTGGATCCTTCATCTGCCCTTCTGCTTCTTCCTGCTTCTTTCATTTTCTTTATTCTTTCCTCTGTGTTATCAAGCATTTGTTGGCATACACCAAGAAGAAATTATTGAGCTGTTACTCTGGAATTCCAAGGCTAAAGAACATGAACTCTATTGTACAGTGTATCTTCCTGGTTTATGCAGCTGCTGTGATGATTAAGTAGTTAATGCTATGAAATACTTGGAGCATGAAGGTATATAGCTATATAAATGCAAGTATCCATTAATTATTATTATATAATGTTCTATTAGCTGGCTCACCCTCTGCTTGACCAAAACTCTAGTATGTACTTCCAAACATGCAGCAAAATTCATTAGATAAAACCAAATTTTCTATTTCATATCTTTGCTAAATCTATTCAAATCTTATCTATGTTGGGAAACTGTTGTATAGAACAGTTTTGCAACTGGACCACTGTTTAATAGTGTCTTCCAAATGCTGACTTTAAAAGTGCTATTTTCCTGATCCAGATATTTCAACATTTATGACCCTAGCAGTCTCTTTCAAAAATCGTAATTGTTAAAATATTAAAGATTTCTATACTATGCGAATGGAGAGAAGGTGAGCTGGTGCTAGGTGTCTGCTGCTTGATAATAATTATCACAGTAATTAAGTTTTGCCATAGCTGTTAAAATAAGAATCCAGTTTTGACATTTATAAGAGTGGCATTATGAAAAGCTGAACTCAGAATTATCTCTTTATCATACGACTAAAACAATTACAGATGTTCTATTGATGTATGCTGTGGTCCTCTTCTCAGCACAATAATTATCTTTTAATGAGCCCACATTAATGTAAATTGGATTCATCAGGAAATAAATTTCACAATGAATGTGAGGCACTCTACAGGTAACCTTTCATGAAAGCAAAGCAAATACTAATCTTGATCATTTGTGGACTACAGAGTTCCTTTCAGACTTGAGGCAAGTAAAAAAATGCAGGTGGATCACATTGTTTCCTTGCATTCTAGGCAACTTGAAGGTTTCATGGAAATAAATTGAATTTGTCACTTTTGTAAAATTTACCTTTGTAAAGGATGGATAATAATGCACATTTTACTTTGGTTCCTACTTCCATCATTCTCTTATTCACCTCAAAGAGTCATTTGTGCCATGGTACTAATAATGGGAGTTGCAGTGCCAAAAGCTGCTATTCTTGGGTTATTCCAGCTACAGTGTTCTAGGAATACCTGCTGCCTTGCTGTGTCTGCTCCACTCTGTACCAGCTCTGCCATGTTCTTAAATGTCTTGAGTTCTCTAAAAATCAAGCTTCACTTAATAATAAATATCTTGCCTCATATCCACAAAAACTGGAAAAGAACAAATTCTAAAAAATCTTATGAATATATAAAAATATTATATTATGGCTATACCACAAGTAATTCTGGTGCTCACAGTCACTTGACAATATTAAACAAGCCAGGACTAACAAGACTTCATAGAGAAAATCCAAATGTAGGCCCCTGCCTAATGACATTCTTCAATCTGTGTCTTCTGTTTTAATTTCAGTGAAGTTAGATGATCATCAGTTTGCAAACCAGTCAGTTTCAAAGCATTTAAAACTCAGTTTTGAATGGTGTCCTGTTGCTCTTAGAAAAACTGATATGGCCAACTTGTAAATATCAAAACTAGTTAAAAACAAAACCACATTTTTGTGTTCCTACAGTTGATTCACGATTAAAACAGTGAGCTGGACAACAAGGAATGTGCACTGATGGTATCCTTCAAGTCTGGCTTTTGGTTCAACAGCTGCCTAATGTTGACAGCCAAATATATAATATGTCAATTTTGGAAGAGGCTGGATAGTTTTTGCTATAAGTCTTCTATCTAAGACCATAACGAGTAACTAAACACATGTATAGACAAGAAGGTGTGTCTACTGTGATTCACTGGAATGGAACATGATTCTACCCAATTTTCCAAAACCCTTCTATGTTCTTTACCCTAAAAAAAACAGCTACTGAAGGAAAAGACACAGTTAAAGATAAAGCTGGATATGTAATAGAATATGGGAGAAAACTAACTCCCTAAGGATTCCGCTTGGGGTAGATGAGCGTTTGCTCAAATTGAGAGATGCTGAGTGTCCTGATTGTTCCCACAGTCACTAATAAAGGAAAGGGTAATTAAGATGGGGGGCAGCTTGTCAGAGGAAATTCATCTTATCATTAGTTATGTTCTCCTATGTCATTGGGCTAAACATGATACACACAGAGCTAAAAAGCAGTCTCTGCCAAAGAGATGACTACCTAAGGAGCCGAGGTTGTGACGCAGAGGTGTGAAGGCAACCTGCCCTAATGTATACAAGTTAGCTCCCAAGCTTCAAACATCGACAGCCCTGTTGCACCTAATACTTAGCCAGAGTCCTGTGTGGGTTCATGCAGCTTATACTAAAACTACATCAACCAAGAAGTTTTGAGAGGACATGTACATACACACTACTGTCACACCAACGGGCTGTAATGCAGACATACTTCTTGTCTAAGTCAGGAGGCAACAGATGGCTAAAAACAAAGAGAACAAAAGGGAACAAGGAGACGATCCCAGTCGGTGACAGGCTTACCAGTACACTAGATACATAACTGTCATCAAGCTTTTGTGGGCCTTATCTCTGTGCCAGAAGCAAACAAAAGGTCTGTGTATTACTTCAGGTCTATTTTGAGGACTGAAATGTGATTTCATAGGTACACAGGCCCATTTCGGCCTTCTGCAGAGAATGATTTTCTCCCACATTAGAATATTTAAAATAACATTCATGCAATTATGGTGACTACATTGGCTACTTTTCCCCCTGAATAAAATGGCCCACTGAAATTCATCAGGATATATATATATTGAAATGCATGCAAATTGTGTACATACATTTACACTCTCACAGATATGGCAGAAGTCTCCATTAAAAAAACATTCACTTTCTTACTGCAGCATTTGTCTGTAGATTCTAAATGTCAATATTATCCCCAGTGAGAAGAGAAAGGAGGCTGAAAGGTTGGTAGTTTTAGAAAGCTAATTGCCATCCGTAAATTGGAGTTATGAACACACCATGCCTTTTGCAGCAGCGAGGCACAGGAACGCTGCAATTTTAGGTCTAGTTGCACAACCCAGAATTTACAGAGGCATGCTTTGTATTACTATGATCATCACAGGAAATGAATTCATGTTAATGAGAAGGTACATCAGTAGATTAAAGGAATATTCTTTACAATTTATTAATAATAGACCCTTTGAAATAAAATGGAGAAAAATGCCTGTGTAAAACTCACTTCTACAGATCATTCCCTGTTTTCATCAAGGACTTGGCCAATAACATATGAGTGCCCAGCACTAAAAGACAAGCTTTAAGTGATTTTTTTTTTAAAGATGTCACAAATAAGAAGTAACACTCTATGTGAAGCAGCAGTGATCACCAATTTGACTCCATATGGCATTTTTGTTGCACATCAAAAATGGATGTTAGTCAGAAACTCCCTCCTCCATCTCCAATGCTAGGAAAAACTGAACACTGAATTTTCTTTGGCACTAAGGCAATGTAGTGGATGGAGCAGTTCAAACATTACGCATTAGATTTTCACTGAATGTCACCTGTGCGTCTGTGGATAAAACAAAGCCACAGAAATACACTAGTTTTTATGCAAAATGGGTTTGCCATTCCCTTTAAATATGGCCCTTTATCAAAACAGTTTCACAAGGATATTTAATTGGAATTAATCTTGCATCTTCGATACTTTCTAATATGTCACTCTTGCTTTTTAAGTTTGGCTTTTTGAGTAGACTGCCAATAAATAAGTGGGTTTTTTCCACCAGCAGGTTACCTCTTGAAGACAGTTTTCTGTGGATGAAGGGAGAAGGGATGTGTTGACAGTCACAGATACCAAGACCATATGCTGCCTAATCTCATCTTGAGCACATACTCTGAACCTCATGAAATCTATGTGATATTTAAATGCATCTACAATACACAACTCCAGATCCATCGGATCTCTTGCTCCACACATATATCCACTCTGCTAAGTGTCCTACAATATTAGATCCTGTGGGGTAGGTAATTATGACAGTTTGCCTAGTGGTTTCAGTGGATTTGCTGAGGTTTTCCTAACTCTGCCTGAGATCAGAGTTTTGATTTATCTTCTGCAACATTATACAAGACAATTCTAACAAGTTCTACCTTGTCTTACCAAAATCATTGGGCATTTAGACAAGAATCTGAGCTGAAAAGATGCTGAACTGAAAGCACTACTAATGCAAGATCTCTGGTATAAAAGATCTCTTTTGTTTTCTTCTTGAAATAAGATTTATATTGTCACTGTGCATCTGTGCATGCCTGCCCGCCTGCCTCCCCACCCTCACTAGGAACTTGTTTTAATCCACAGGCCAATTTCAACAGCCTTTGGCAGACTGGTAGAATATCCAAAAATACTGCAGTTCTCAGGCTGCAGATAAACAATGAGACAAAAAAGGATGATTTTGTTACTGCCCTAAGGAAAAGAACCCTGTTTTTAAGCATCAAAGGATGCATATGGGACTAATCAGTTGGAGGCAAAGGTTTTAAATTTTGTCTCCTGATAATACAATGCCTCTCACAACAAAGTGCCAAACTGCACTTTGGGGCTGCAAAACACTACTGTAAAAGTCAATATCAACATGTCTCTCCCTGTCTACAGACTAGGAATAGCAGAGGTGTTTAATAAAACAGACCTTCTATAATTACAGAGGGATCACTACTACAAGTGCAGCCCAGACACCAAATCTGTCTTGCCTCTACTGAGATTACAAGTGTGACAAGTGTGATTTGGAGGAACACGCCATGATGTTACAATTTCATGCTCAGTTTGCCATGCTTACAATCAGGCAACAGGAAAAAAAGCCTTCAACTGGTAAATGGAGTAAATTTGCTATGGAAATCACTGAGAGAAGATAAATATAGAGTCCTACAGTGTCATTTTTACAGTCAATTTTCTCTCTGTATCTGAAGTTTATATCAAAAGAAGGGAAATTACATAAATATTTCATCTGGACTGTAGTAGTACTAAATTAGGTGCTCTAGAGATGATTTATATAATGTAGATAGGCTGTCAGTGGCAAATATGAGAATTACAGTAACATTGAAACAGAATCCTCCCTAATTCATGTACAGTAGTAAGTGAGAGCTTATGCAACTTTCAAGTAAACATTTTTTACAGATATTTAAAACAGTTTCAGCTGAGCAGTGTGTTGAAGCGATATAGTAGTTCTTTCCCCCCATACGCTTTCTTTTGAGGAAACCTGGGGTGCTTTAGTATTAAATCTTACGTGAAGTTTTTTTATCTCCATCATTTGAGTGAGGATACTGAAGTACAATGTAGTAAACAAACTACCACCGGTGTCACACCACGTTCATGGTCAGAACTGGCCGCTGGAGCAGAGAGAGGTTTCTCCCAGTCATGAGGCAGTCATTTGCTCCAACTACCAGAGACATTCCCTCGCAAAACAAGGTACTGTGTGTACACGCCTCAAGTTTCACATCTTGTCCACCAAACACGCAGCAGAGGAGAGATCAGCCACTCAGTTCATCTGTCACCAAAGAAAGTCATGTTTGCTTCCTTGTTGGGATTCTGAATTAAAAGCAGAAGTAAAAGGTGGATTTTTCTCTTTGACTTACTCCCAAATTATAGCTCTGTTGGAACAATGGGAATGAAAAACTCTTTGAAGATCCTTACCAGATACGTTCTGTTTGGTGGACACGCCAGCAGATGCAAATGTATTAAAGCCAATGCCTCCTGTCCCTGCAAAGGGACATTTGTGGAGTAGGCTATGAAGAGGGAAGGGAGCAGCCAAAGTCTACCTACATGTGATCTCAGTGGGAGTTAAACTCTTGCTTACGCACTGTGAACCAGAGCCCCAGAGCTGCCCACCCATCCAGTTCCTCAATGCAGTCTGCAGGTAGAAACACAGCCGGCCTTTCCCAGGGACGCACTGATCTGGGGCACTATGGGGCCATGCTGATGAGTGTTTTCCTGGATACTCTTTCTTACAGCTGTTAACTCACCTAGTGAAAATCAAATCAGCTGCTAAGCTACGTAGTGTCCCTTCAGTGGGCAGCACTGCAATGTATTCAATCACTATTCAGCAGGAAAAGTAAGGCGTTCTGTTACCCGCAGCCACAGAAGTAGCAGCCTATGACTCACTAAGTCATGTTCTTTTACATTCTTAAATAACATCTAAAACATCTTTCCCCTATTAGCTGATACTGCAGTAGTGGCAGATGCACAATAAATAATACATTATACAACTGTACTTCAAACGCCTGCATAGTGCAAGTGCAGTATCTTTCTTAGATTCAGTTTATTTAATGCTTTCCATAAAAAGGATGTCTGATATTTATTTTTCAACTGAGTGCTTTGACTCTGTGTTGTTCCAGTTTCCAGTCTACTGTTTGGTGACCTGGCTGCTCCAGTGAGTGCAAAGGCCATTTGAGAAATAAAATGGATAGAAATACAGTTACTAATCGGCACAGCTTACTGAAAATGAGCATGCTGCACAGGGCCAAGCCCCAAGGAAAGGAAAAAAGTCATGACATTTCTAGGATGGCCACTGGGAGCTGTGTGGCAAACCTCTGAATAATGAGATGAGAAGGTAAAATGAATGTGGTTTGGGTGGCCTGAGGGGTTAAAAAAACATAAACCCCTGTCTGAGAGGGGAAACTTCCACAGGACTTAACTGTGCATTCGTGTTCTAAAGGAGTTCTCACAAAACTCCTGTTTCTATTCAGTTTTGTCTTCTACTCAGATCTTTTCTAGAGCAACATTCCAGGACCGTGCCATATGCCAGCGGGAAGGATAGAAGGCAAAATCCCAAAGCCTCAAAAATGAACTGCAGGGAGGAGGCATAGGCCAGCTCAAAGTAAACTACTAAAAAGGGACATACCAGGGTCATCAAAACACTGTTCACTTCTATGACTGAGAGGGCTGGCAAAGAATTACACTTCCTAGAGCAGCAAACTGAGTTAGATGGGTTGAATCCCTCACTAGGGGCTGCGCTTCACATTACAAACTAGCCCACGAAGTAAAATTATCCAGTGACAGGACATTTAACTCATAAGCAAATAACTTGGGCTACAACCACCCAATGCATGGCTCTAATTTTAGAACCACGTCACGCCTTGAGCAAGACATGCAATTGTTATTGCCATCAGGTGCACATCAGTGCAGTAATTGTTTCTTCAACATCAGTCCCAAGGTGCAATATGTAACCAAAGTTGGAACGCGGCCCTTGCACTGCCTGCTGTGAAAGAACATTTCTAAACAACCGGCTGCAATTATAGATGAATAACAATTTCAAATTAACAGCCAACTGACTTTACAAATCTCATCCCTACAAGACCATCACATATTCAAAAGCTCTTGGAGGTGTTTATATAGATATACACACACACACACATATACAAAAATTGATTCCAATACGTAAACAAGTTAATCAGTTCACAGCTTTAATGCACAGTAAATTTTCTTTACTGTATCAACTGTACACTGCAATGGAGATTAAATTAAGAATGTTGTAGCAAGGCATAGACCACAGTTTATAATAGATTTATAAGTACTGTATGGACATGTTTGTCTTTTCTTTTATTTCCTCATAAGCGATGCCATTATGGCTGCCATAATTCTTATTTACTCGACTTCTAGGCTGCTGGCAATAGCATAAAAATAGATTTTGAGAATTTATGTCATACATGCATCATAAGAAGGCAACAAAAGAGCACAGGTAAGGCTTATTTAGGTTTAGAGCCACTGTTCTTCATATTCGTTTTCATGCTAACCCTGTTCCCCCAAACAGAAGAGTTAATCGCCTCACTTTCCAACAGGCTGAGGACCTGCAGTTCCCACCAAGCCGAACAGGAACTGCACTGTAACTGTCTATCTAACTTTGGGCTTAGTTTTGATACAGAAATTGGAAGAAGCACAAATAAATTCCCACAGGAACACTGTTGTATTCCCAGTGTATTCACTCCCAAACCTGAGGAGCTCGTTTCTAATTCAAAACGTACTGCATATGATGAGACATCTCCTTTCAGCTTCACATAGAGAAGTTCATCTAACAGCACCTAAAGAAAACAACACTGATTCTGACAGAGGATCAACTAATACATTGCTAAAGTCATTGGAACTGCACCAGTGTGGGATCTGGACACCAGAGTTGAAAGAACATTGTTTCAAGTGCCATTTCACAACATTAATATCACAGGACGTTGTTCTACTTGTGAAGAAGTCTTGCAAGGATAGAATTTAATTATTACCTCTTTTCAAGGGTGTCTATTTTCAAAGGCAACGTCTGTTTTCAGCCTGGCAGGTGCAAAAATGTGTGCTCACAACATGCTAGTGAGTACTGCTGGTAATTTTTATCAGTGGTACAGGTAGGCCCTCTGTAGAGGTCTACAGAACTACGGTCAATTGTGCCAGGTACTGACAGTGCAAAACCTGAACCATGATTCTACCCACTTTTCCTTTCATGTGCACTTTTGTTTGTTGAGTGACAAAGCAGAAAATATTCATTACCTTCATGTTCTGGGATGTTTGCTTTAAGAGGACTTTCCTTCCACCTATTATAAATGTTCATAAATCCAGAGTGAAATATTCAATAAAAAAGGGAAGATTTGCAGTTATAGAGAAGAGCTCAAATAAAGTTCATGGTTTCTAAGTAATGCAGCTTTCAATTACCATACCCTTTTTAAACTGTGGAAGATGTAATGTTAATCAAACATGTAATTTGCAAGTGTTTTTCTTTAGTAAATGTCATGTACAAGTAGATATTTAGGATGTAATGCAAAAAGTAATTGCAGTTGGATAACTTTCCATGGTAATATTTATTTACATTACAGCAGACGCGAATATTCCTGAAAAAGGAAAGGAATATTGTGCATAAAATCCTAACCCCACTGAAGTCAATTCCAAAACTCCCATTGCCTTCCAGGACTAGAATGCCACCCTTTATTTAATTCAGTATGTTGACTAATCCCTTTCCTCCTTATTAAATAAGAGTTAAAAAGGGAGTTAGCATAATGGAGCTCTATGGATGAAATTTCAGACTCTCTCCAAGGCAAAAAATACCAACTGTTAATGATGAAAAGTGCCTGAAAACCAGAAGAGTGGTAAAGTCACACATGAACTCTGAAGGCAGAGGCTCCATTCCAGCAGAATTTCCATTCCAGCAGAATTTCCATTCCAGGCTCCAGTTTAGTGACTATAGGTGTATCATGCCACCTTTCGGGGTCCCAGGACCCTTACAAATTCCCAGGATAAGGTTTTCATGGGAGCTTATTCTTCTTCTGTTCAGACACCTACATCGGGATTAGAGCACCCAGAAACTTCTGTCAGGTCACTCCAGCCCAGATATCTAAATCATTGTCACAAGTCAGTCCTGATCTTGCTGGGGTATCCCTCCCACTGCTACTTGGTATAAATAATAATGAATTGTTTTATAAGGCTAATAGCCAAATACACTTTTACAAAAAAATACATTTCTACTTTTAATAAAAGAGTGGTCTTTACATATACCAGCTAGAAACTAACTGCTTTGTCTAACATGCAGGGGTCAACAGAGAGTATTTTAAGCTGAAATGCTGACTGTGATGCCTATCAAGAGAATTGGGGAACTGTCAACAAGGTGAGGAATTGGATGCACCCAGTACGAAAAGAATCTTTACATTCATGGGAAGAGGTTTCAGAATGGAACATCCTGCACTGTGAACTGCAGACTCTCAAGCCGCCTATAGAGGTCAACTCTGTGGCTTAGTTAACAGTTAAAAAGTAACTGCAAAATCCTAAATAGTGGCTTTCATCAGAAAACAAATGTTCATTCAGAAATTCTTTGCCAATGGCACATTTTGAACTTCTGCAACATCCTCTTAGGAAGACTAAAAGCTCTGTTCTGCTTTCTGCAGTTACATACACATAGTCCCCAGCATCACCACCTTTGCCCTTCCCATATATTTTCCTAGAAGACATGTGCAGTTTATTAGCTACAGAGCAGTCAGTAAACAAAAGCATCCAAGATAGACAACTGAATCCTGGATGTGGGGGCCAAGGTTCACTTGAGTGCCAGGCCCACATACTGAGGAACAAGGGTTCCTCTTCTGGCATACAGTGCATATGGTAGAATGATGTAAATCGCACCTTGACCTTGTATCTCAAATTGTATTCAGCAAGGAGGAGTCAGTTCTGATACTGCACACACAATGTGGCTGGCTTCCTAGTACATGTTACATGGTTCATGCTGATATTTTCATATAAATAAAGTGAACATCATTTTTTTCTTAACTTACCACAAGCTACAGAATTCATGGCAAGGCAACATTTACAGTGAACACATTAGCCAGCAATTTGCTTCCACTTGTTTATGTTTACAAAGCATTTTCCACTGTTCCCTTTGCCTGGAAAATTGGTTATTTTATCAAAGACAGCTATCAGCTTCGTTTAGTACTAACTACCTTAGATAAATCTATGTTGTATTTTATCCCATTTTTCATTTATTTTTAGGCATTTGATTCTCTTATTTCCTTCAAAGTGTATTCTCTGATGCTTATATTCTTGAGATTGGAAAAACAAGCCTCTAGCTAGGTGCGTTATTTTTCTATCCTTTTAAATGTAGCAACTATGTTTGATTTTCTTCAAGTACACGATACTGTGACCAATCAATGAACTGCTACAATGGAAGAAGACTCTGCAGAGAGAGGCAAAGGCTATGTGTCCTTGAGGCTCAGGGATGAATGAGTGACCGACCGACCACAGCGATTACAAAGGAAGCTGAACTTCTCTCAATAAAAAGGGAATCGGAGGGTAGCCTTTGTTCTAGATCAACCAGCTATATCAGCTGAGTGGATCAACCAACCACCTGTGTAACTGCTTTTCCCCGAGTTAATCAAAAGAATGCACATATATGTCTTCCTGAGTTAGCTAGACCAGCATGGGGAATGTATACCTTGCTCAACACAACATGGAATATAAAAAAAATGAACACTGAAGAAGATAACTTTGAAGAGAGCAATGGGCTTGCGCTGGTTGCATCCCACAAACTCCTTCCCAGCAACTGGGGATGCAGGGCATCACGATGGTGAACACACTTACAGAGACCAGTA
The DNA here is from genome assembly GCF_026419915.1 of Harpia harpyja. Lineage (NCBI taxonomy): Eukaryota > Metazoa > Chordata > Aves > Accipitriformes > Accipitridae > Harpia > Harpia harpyja. The sequence goes on along the minus strand of NC_068953.1, from coordinate 18,103,078 downwards.
ATGAAATTCATGTTTGTATTGTGATTCAAATGTATACTGCAATTGCCACACCCTCCTAAGTGTAAATTACAGTAGAAGTACAAATTAAGTGCATTGCTGTATCACTCTGCTAAATCAAAATGCTGTGTAACTTCAAATAATAAACTTTGTATTAGGCATTAAACCCCACACATGTGCAATATCTGCAAGAACCTGGTTGGCATATATCAGACTCTGACAAGTACCCCTTTCACCTTGGCAAGATTATTAACAAATCCTCACTATCAGGTCAGATTTCATATGCCATTGTTTCAGAACACAGCTGGCAGATTATGTGGCTTCTTTTACGTGGGCATACCAATCTCTTTCAATTTTGCTCCTATCTCAGCTGTGGTTATTTCTTTCTCCATTACTCATCTTCTTTTTGACCCCACATTCATCATTCCTGCAGAAAACTGGAGAAATGACCTGTCTAGTTTTGGTGACACCAGTGTCTGACTCCATTTCCACTAAAGCAGGAATCTCCCATCCTTTTCTTTTCTCTTTTTACCCACACAGCTGCTATTTTTTTTTAATAGCTCATGCTAGGCGTAACTCATTTTGACTTTTGGCAAGTCTCACTTTATCCCTAACATATTTTGACTTCTAAGACATAGTTTTGTCTGCTGTTCAGTTCCTTTTTCTACTCTATACAAATCTCTACTTATTTCTACTATCTTCTTTGATAACTAATATGAAATTTGCTCTAGGGTCTCCAGCTACAAGTTTCTGCCTCTTAAGCTTAAGCTGCTGATTTCTGACAGTTTTCTTAGAACCCAGACTTCGGGGCATCTATCATATGAAATTTCCTGAGTGTTCCAGGCCAAAAGACATTCCAAATGAACTTCCTTAGTTTTGAATGTTTGTTTTATAAATATGTGGATTTTTTTTTTTCTTTTTAGTTCCCTTGGATTTAAATGAACCAAACAGTCATTATTCAGCCTGACATTATTTTCTATGACTGGGTCATTTATTCTATCTTCATTATCTACCAATACTACATCTGAAATAGTACTTTCCTGGTTCAGTAATCTGTTGGCAGGAATATCTGGTATTTCACTAACACTTGTTCTCCAAAATATATCCGAGAAATTAAAGCCTGGAAATTATACAAGTCCTAGATGTACTTTTCTCTGTAGTAACGTTTGACAGGCCTCTACATATAGCCAAGTCAAGTGCTAAACCTGCAAAACAGATTTCTAGCACTACACCACTCAAAGCTTTTAGCAGCCTTTCCCGCAGTGATTGTGACCTAAACAGATGTTGATGTATCTTTATTATCTTTTATTTCTCTTAAGCTGATCATAACCCTACAGCATAATGCTACCCTGTCAGCTTAACTGTCTTTTATATATAAACTATAATAAAGTGGCTCTGTGCATTTTATAATCATATAATTACAGAATTTTGTACAAGTCTATGCTTTCACAGGTAATGTCTCTTTGCACACTGCATGTGATGAAACCTTTAAAACTACCGAGTAAGAACTGAAGGAGCCTGACCTTCCTAAGTGTTTAGGACTTCCAACAACAGCTCTGCACAGAGTGAGTTTCTTATAAACAGAAGGAACCGATCAGATCCATGGATACAGCTAAATCACACCAGGTTTTCCAGACTGGGAAATTTAACTCTAAATTCCTCAATACAGAAAAAGTTATTTGATTTATTGGGTCCTTCCAGCTCTCCTTTTCCTCTCCAAAACCTCATCAGGTGCGGAGAGGGTCTGGCTGTATCTGACTGGTTGATGACAGTTTGCCTAAAGACCCCATGCTTATTTCGCATATTATATGACCAGACTCAAATCAGACACACCATCAGTGTGAAGGCAGCTCCACCGTGCCTGGGGAGGGAGGCATCATTTCATTCACCTGACAGGTGTATGGCCACTCCCTTGCAGCAAGAGTTTGCAGCATGCACCTGGTTGAGGGTCTTACCTGGCATTGACTTAGCTGAATCAATCTAAAAGGTTTTTAACTTTGATCAACCAAGGAAAATATCCACAAGAATGTTTTGATCAAATTATATCAAATTTCTATGATTGCATAGTGAAACAGTTTATAAACATGGCAGGAAAGACTATTCTCTTTTTCTGAATGTAAGTAAAACATTTCCATTAAGTCTACAGGAGATTTGCATGCACATGAAATACAAGATCAATCTACTACAGAGTTTGACATAGAAGGACTTCATGTTTATGCTTTGGCTGATGTTTAGCATGCTGCAGAGCAGCAAATAGAAAAGTGTAGTTGAGCTGTCATGTAAGATAATTGATTTTGACAAGACTACAAGTTAATTCGTCACTATTTTGCAACTTATTTGGAAATTCTTTGCAGCAATGTCCCAGAGGACAGCATGTAATCGCTTGTAAACTGAAATTAGGTCCAGAGTTAAATATCATTAAATCTCAGGTACAGCCAGAGCTCAGCATGTGACTACTAATGTGTTACCTTCCCTTTTACATCAAGGACATAACTGTAGCAAAGGTTATGAAGATTATTGCTCAAGTTGCAAATTGCTTATAACTAGACAATTAAGTTGAGATAAATTTCCAAGCAGCCCACAAATGGGTGTAAGAGAAAAGCCACTGAATGGACACCTGAAAATCATTAATGTCCCCATGCACTCACATTTTCTTGCATTTCTCTTGCACACACTCACATACGAAAACTCTAAGTGAAATAAAGAGGATTATGAAAGCTCATCTTTGTACTAATATAACCAAATTAAATCACCACTCACGTTAGCCATTCCGATGTTTTATTATAATAGAGTATGAAGGATTGGTAGATATTTTAAAACTGTATTGCGAAGACCATATTGTTTGACAGTTTTATTTGAGACTGTTAAATATTAATTGCTGAACAAAAGAATGCATTAAAAAATTATGTTGGGTACAAATAATTCAACTCCCTGCAACTAGAAAGAATATTTGCATATTCACCTTCTCTCAAACCACAGCTAATGATCTCACTTTGGCTAGGTTTTGGGGGTCTTGATAGTAATTTCTACCAGAGTGAATGCACAACTGCAGTTAGCATTTGATTTACATATTGAAGTGAAGGTAGTGGGCACAGTCAAAACATCACAGACAGCTTTGTAACTGCAATTTAAGTAGTGCCGCTCAACAATTCTAGACATTTCAGCCTGACACCACTGTCTGTTTAGGAGCTTTTGGGCTGGTAGGAAACGTATCATATCAACAAATGCTGCTGCTATTATACAGGCTGCTTCCTGGGACTCCCCACCTACATAAAGAACGTGCTGGTTGCTCTCTGTCTTGGAGTGATGCAACCCCTCACTCAGCTGAAGAAATAGTCAGAGCTGCTTGAGAGTGGTTGTGATTTATGAAGTATTTGTGACCTGAAACGGCAGCAGGGAGCAAGCCCTCCACACCCTTCAGTGCTATACAAAGTAGGCTGCTGTACAGGTTTCAGCTGGGATAGAGTTAATTGTCTTCCTAGTAACTGGTATAGTGCTATGTTTTGAGTTCAGTGTGCAAAGAATGTTGATAACACACTGATGTTTTCAGTTGTTGCCAAGTAAAGTTTAGACTAAGTCAAGGATTTTTCAGCTTCTCATGCCCAGCCAGCAAGAAGGCTGGAGGGGCACAAGAAGTTGGCACAGGACACAGCCAGGGCACCTGACCCAAACCGGCCAAAGGGGTATTCCATACCATGTGACGTCACGTCTATTATATAAACTGGGGGAGTGGGGCTGGGGAGGATTGCCACTTGGGGACTAACTGGGTGTTGGTCAGCGAGTGGTGAGCAATTGCATTGTGCATCACTTGTATATTCCAATGCTTTTATTATTATTATTATTGTCATTTTATTATTGTTATTATCATTATTAGTTTCTTCCTTTCTGTTCTGTTAAACTGTTCTTATCTCAACCCATGAGTTTTACTTTTTTTTCCGATTCTCTCCTCCATCCCACTGGGTGGGGGGGAAGTGAGTGAGCAGCTGCAGTGCTTAGTTGCTGGCTGGGGTTAAACCACAACAGTTGCAGAAGCTACAGGCTCTTCTTCCCCAAGGCATGAGCATACTCTACACGTGGCAAACAAAGAGACCTGTCCATGCATATTTTGATCTCTGACATGCAATGTAAACTGCTTCGCCAGGAACTAAATTGAGACTCTTCACCAAAATCCATCTTGTTTTCAAATAGACAGTACATTACAGTCAGAAGAACTCCTTAATTTCACTAATTACTTTTTAATGATCATATGCAAACAAAAGACACTAGGTAGGTGCCATGTGCCAGGAGATTCAGTGCGATATATGGTCAGCGTCAGAAAACTAATCATCCCCACCTGTTCTCAAAACCTGCCAGCATCTGAGATTGGTTTGGGTTCAATTTCTAAAGAAATGGAGACTCTGTTCATTCTAATTAGGCTTTTGGAGCAGGGACACCTGTACCAAAAAGCTATCTGAAAGTAGGCTCAGATGGTGACTATGATGCTTTTCAGCAACAATCACTGTTTTTGCAGAAAGTCTTCTGCCCATTACTAGAACTAAAGTGAATAAAAATCCTCTTGTGTTTTATAGACTCTTATTTCCTAAATCTTAGAAAATGCCTCATAAACCTTTATATATGTCTCTTTACCCCCCCACCCCTTCTTCTCCTCCCCCCGCTTAAAGTTCAAATATGGAAATACATTGCTCAAGTCCCATGAGGTGTCAGCCTGGCATCCTTTGCAAACGTTAAATTCATGTAACACAGATTACATTAAGTAAGTGCTTCTGATTGCCTGTCTCTGTTTTCCACTATTATGTGAGAGGGAGACCACAATGTGACACCAGTGGCACACTTGGCAGTTTCCACTTAAAGAGTGACTCAGGTAAGAAAATAACCACAATGAATAGTTGTTATTTGGATGCATAGGCTGAGAAGGCAGACTGTCATTTTGAAATACATTAAAGGAATCTTTCTGTGATATAAAATGGTGTTGTAGACTCTTAGCCAGGCTACCTAAGCAGCACCAAAGCAATCTAGAGAAGACAGAGAATAACAGAGAACTCAAGGTACTAAAATGCTGCCACTGCTCTGCTTGAGAGCCATTTCATTGCTCTGTTGCAACATCTTACTGTGGGTAAAACAGTAGGCAGCTCCTTGAAACCCTCTTTACTCCCTGCCTGGTGGATAACATAATCAGGAAGGCAGCTCACCATGCAGAGCTGTGAGCTCAGGAGGCCACTACAAAAAGAAGCCTGTGGCCTCTGGCTGCCTGTAAGGCAGACTGGTGGTGAGAGCAAGGGTATCTGACCCTCTTCCCATCCAGGAGTTAGGTGGTATTAAGGGCAATAAGGGAGGGAAGTAAAGAAAAAGAGTGGATAAAAGCAGAATGCAAGAGAAAAATGAGGTGGAAGTGAGATGATAGGAGACAGAAAGAACCATGGGGCCAAAAGGCAGTCAGAGCCTGGGTCCAGCACAAAGGACCATCTCTTAACTTCAGCCTGCTGTGGTAGTAGCATCTCATGACCAGGGTATTTTAAGAACTGGTGATGCCAGCCATGCCTCAATATAAATCCCAGTTCCCTTTCTAGTAAGGAAAAAACTTAGCCTGCTTTCTGGCCTGTATTTATTTGAGAGACAAAAAAGTTTCAGTAATGTGACATTGTTCAGTGTGAGTTAGTTTCTTTAATGAGATACAGGACTGCACTCAACTACTGAAACAAAGGAACTGATTCATGTTTAATGTGTCCAGAGAATCACTGTGTTGAAAGCCTGACATAAAAGGGTGGATGAGCCAGGAGAAACCAGAAAGCCTTATTTGACATGCCATTCTATATTTACCATTAACTGTCAGATGTCCCTTTGTTAAGAGGGGGCTGCATGTAAAGTATTCTGGTAAGAGAGACTTTGGACCTTGAAAAGTCTGGCAGCACAATCACCCAGGTGCTACACAAGTTGTCCCTTATGCAGAACATGAAACAGTCCTGACTACATGGAAGATCAATTTCTGGGATCGTATGGGTGACATTCAATGGGAACACTGCAAGCAGATGAAGGACAGGAAGGAAGCCCTTTGCTTCATGGTTTTGAAATGTAGTTTCATTAACTATAGGTTAGGCCAAGGCTAGTTATGCATTGATGTTTACATATTTAGATGAAAGTGAAATAACTAACTCAAACAAACCTGTTTCTTTCTCTTAAAAACAAAAAATAACCCAAGTGTACTTTCTCTGTACTATACATTTTTTTTCTGCAGTTTAAAAGCTTTTACACATTTACAGAGCTGACCTGTAATGCTGACCTGCTGTGGAGGTTTTTGTTCTTTAAATCTTATCAAAACAGCGAATATCTGCAATTCATTTCAGAACTGTGCTCTGCATTAGGAAGTTAATGTACTGATTAATTTACCTAATTACAGTAAAACAAATAATCCTGCAACTGAGGCCAGTCTGTTCACTTACTTAAAATGCAATTACACACAGCCACTGCACAGACAGAATCAGCTGCTAGGTATCTGAGGACTGAGCCACGATAAAATTTTAAACATTTCTTTTGGTCATGTTTCTGTTTTTCAAGTCTGTCTCTTCTGAAATACCAGAGACTAGTTTGACATTTAATTTCCATTTCTGTATTGAAACCAGGAAAATATGTGGCTCTAGAGGAAGACACTGAGAGAGAAGTAAACACAAGCTAATCATTCATGGAGTTGCTGGATGATAATGAACATGTTTCCTATGCAGTGTACAGGGAAAGTAAAGTTCAGTTTCAGTGCAGAGAGCTCACACCAGATCAATTAACTAGTGAAATCTCATTTAGGATGGATAGGAGCTGGATCTGAGCCCCATTTTGAGATCTTCAATGAAATGTAAGCAGTAGAGGAACCTCATAATTCTCCTCACAGAGGACTGAGCAGCACTGTAAATGCTCAGTGTTCAGACTTCCATTGACAAAGTAATTTTTTCACAAAGGTGTCATACCCTAAATAGAAAACTTCAAAATGTGTGTCCCTCCTGAATCCCACTGTAATGGAAGTAAAAGAAGAAATTCTCAATGATAAAGAAAACCAGGATTTTTAACCTAATTTACTATAATTTTAACTTGTCTTTCTTGAATGTTATGAAACTCTCCGTTTCATATACAACGTGCATGACTCAGGTAGTTGCGCTGATCATTGCTTAGTTTATTAAAGAAAGTATTCAATTTCAGTAAAGAAATGTGGAAATTCTGTGTTGTGCAACGAGCACAGGAAGCATCATGGAAAATGGTACTGACAAATTCAGAACATCTCTTGATCAAGACTGGTACCCTGCTCTGACATAGAGCTTTATAATTTCTGCTTTACTTAAACATGCTATACTGCTACTCCTACTTTTTAACGTGTGAAAGACCTACAGAAAAGGTAGAATTTGGACTTTTATCTGCAACAGAGCACTGTGTGGCAGCCTCCAATTGCAAATTAGGAGTGAAGCCATCGTGTATCTTAATTTGAGAAACTAGCTGGTTAAAAGACAACTGGAAGGAAAGTCTTCTCAAAAGGCTTGTTATTGGATTAGAAACAATTCATTTTTATGACTTTTCTAAGAAAAAGTAATTAATATTAAAAATCAGTAATTTTTCTCCTCTACTCTTCAACTTGAGAAAAACATTTTAAGTTGGGAAACAGTTTGGCTAGTCCAAAATTCCTGTTTCCACTGACAGCCCTGTTTACTCCTGAATAAGTTTGATAAAAATATAAGCATCCAGTGTAAGAAAATTTCTGATAGTATTACCTGAATACTAGGCTGGTTTATGTACCGAGAGAGAATCAATGATCTTGGTATCACTGGCAAGTAATGTAACAAAACAGTTAAGGAGTTTTTTTGTGAAAAATTTAAAAGGAAGGAAGAACTGTTCCATAAGCTGATACCAAGAGAAGACAATATTTTCTTTACTGGCCATTTTTTTAAAAGTATTTAAAATCATTTCAGTTTCAGTATTTTAACACCTGCAGGACTTGCATAGGGAAATCTAGCAGGGCACAGAATAATTTGGAAAAATTTTTAATTCTTAATGAAAACACAGAGAGAACTAAAATGTTATTTAAGAATGAATTAATTGAAAGAAATCATTAGTACTGAATTCTAAAATTTGTCCTCAAAAATTACTAAGGCAAAGACAAAAATGATACAATGATAGAGTTACACGTGTAATGCCATACAGAAAAGTCAGCACATTTAAATGTTCATGAACCAGATATTTATTAAAATTGTCCTAAGCAGCTGCAGAACCAATTCAAAACTAAACGCAGAAGATACTTGGATCCCTCCATCTTCTTGAAAGTGTCTCCACTGTGAAGGAAAATATGGAAATCTGAAAAGTGTAAATCTCTCTAATTTGACCTGATGGTTCTCATCTTGACTCTGCCTGCTTATTTCATCTTAACTGAGCAAAAGGAAAAACAAAATAGCCATTAGAAAATAAAGGATTAAAAGAAACCATATAACTTCAAGGGGAAGCAACTTCCTCGTTTGGCAGTGCACTGGCCGCATAGTCACATTACTGGGATTTCAAAAATGCAGATGAAATAGCATTTGCAAAGATCCTGAGAATCAGAATTGAGATTTAAATTTTAGTTTACATCATGAAGCCTGTTTTCCTACAGATAGGTCTGTGTTCTGTTTCCATGCTCTCCCATTATCGCAATACCAGTCCAATCCAATCCATCAAATCACCTATAATTTCATACATCTTTGCAATATCTGTAGTTCCTCCTCTCCATGTCTCTCCTTTGCCACACCTGCTCAGTATTAATAGACTCTTCCTATGCCATCTAACCCCCAAAGGGCAAAAGACAACAAAAGACTATTCCTGTTTGAATTCCATGTGCTGCTTGGCTGGCCTGGATGTGCACGCTGAATGGTAATCCGACAAATGAAACAGAAGAAATAATTCTGAGTTTGATCTGTAAACTTTCCCTTCACTGTGGAACAAATGTGTGTCTCCCTGCTCTATCCAAACAATACGTTTCACAAAACTTGTAGGAAATTGATAACTTTGAACTTTCTACCAACCTGTTGGTTTGGGTGAATTGGTCAGTGCAGGAGACATGATAGGTACACACGAAGATTACCTGTCTCCTTCTGTAATCAGACTAGAAGACATTTCTGACAAGAGTAGTTGTACCCACTATAAAGAAACAACTCAGAAATGTTAAATATTGAGTTTAAACATCTAACAATGGCTGAGTTTCTGTTGTCATTTATATGAATCCAGAATAATTCCACTTGTGTAGTTCTGTATTAATAAAACTGTGATCAAAATGTGATCCAATGCTCTCCCAAGATGCAACATGTCCTTTACAACAACAAAGGAAATGAAGCAAAAGAGAATGAAAAGTGAATTTAAAAAACATTGATCTTGCAGATACAAAACAAAGTTGGGATAAATATTAGTGCTGATGATTTCCTTTCCATTATCCACAATGTGTTTTTCCTCACAAAGAAGAAGTGGTTTAATACCATCTATCACTCATATAATGGATGAAGCGTGAAAGATGCCTTCAAGCAAGTTAGCAGCTTGGCTGTGCCTCAATTTGTCATAGTCATACACAAAGAAAAAATGCACCTCCTAATACATTCAAACATGTTGCATAGTGGAAGAACAACCCAACATCTGGACATCTAGAATACAGACTGCAACATCATGACCGCATGTCAAAGTAATTAATTAACATCATTTCTTTCTGCCAGATAGAACATACACACTCACTACAGAACACACAACATTTGATCTTACTAATTTAATGAGAACACCTATTTCTTCTGTAGCAGTTTTCATCTAGGAACTCTAGTATCCCACACAAAGGAGGTTAGGTTCACCATCTTATAAAACAGTAAATGAAATACAAAGAGGGAAAGGGATACATCCAGAATGACGCAGCAGTCCAGAAACAGAGTTGGGAACAGAGACTAAATTCTTGAATATGAGTAAGGAATATTAGTATTGTTGAATTTACTGGTACCCAAAATCCATCCTGTCAAGAGAATTTCCATGGCATTTCAGGATTTCAGAACAAGAATAACCATATAATTCTTTGGATAGGTTCACCATAAAAAAGTTCTACTCTTTCTAATATGCAGAAGATTCCCATGGGCTTTCAGAATACTCTGACCTGCTGCTTACATATTCTATGTTTTCTATCATATCTAGCAATTCAGTAAGCTGCTTGCTCTGATTCAGAGATCACTAAAGTTACAGGAATAAAATAATTCATAGAGTCATAAAACTGTAGAATAGTTGAGGCGGAAAGGGCCCCTGGAGATCACCTAGTCCAAACCCCCTGCTCAAAGCAGGGTAAGCTAGAACAGGTTGCCAAAGACTATATCCAGTTGAGTGTTGAATATCTGCAAGGACAGACTCCATGATCTCTCATTCAAGTATTTAATCACCCTTACAGTAAAAGTGAGTTTTTTAATGCTTAAATGGAACTTTCATATTTCAATGATCTCAATAAGCTGTGAAACTAAGCACTCTGAAGAGGCCTGGAACCCAGCTGCTGAGGATGAAAGATGGTGAGACTGTCTTACTGATCTCACAGAGTGGCGGTTCCTAAGAAACTCAGAACTGGGCTGCCGCCATCAGATTCTATGAATTGGCTAAATAACAAGACCGTCTTCCCTATACACTTCTGAATAAGCTCTGACAGAAGTAATTCTTCACCTGATTTTGAAAACAAATTCATTGGGCTCTGTCCTGAAACTTATATTCATACCCTCACCAACTCTGGAAGGAAGAGTCACCACCCTCTACCAGTATCCCCAAACTGGAATCTGAGGAATTCCAGTAGCTAGAATTTATCCTAGAAGATGGAAATAATATTTGCAGAAATGCATGTATTTTCTTACTGCTATTCCAATTGAACTAGATACTATGTAACTGGGAAGCACTAATAGACAGGCTAAAGTAGACGATGAAGCAAAGGTTATTCTGGATTCCCAAGAATTCATCAAGCTTACAGTCACATCTCCCTACCTCCTACCCCAGCAGCAAACCTTGCAATCTCTATGGAAAAATGGACCTTCCAAGCAAATCCTCATGTCTTTCTGCTAACCTGCCTCCTTCTGCAGTTTTTTTCTAGGCTTTGATATTTTAGGAAACTATCACTGCAATCTAAGTAAGTGAGATAGGGTATCAGACTTTGGTCCTTGGCTAAAAACTCTCCTGCAATCAATTTTCATGATTTACTAATACTGCTACATAATTAGAACACTGCAACTCTGTGCCATGGGTTCATAAAGGTGAGATTTAAGCAGACAGTAGGAAGGGTAAGAAACCCTTACTGCTATTACTACCACAAACGTCCGTTGTTTCATGTTTTAGCTGTTTCTGTTAAAATTTGAATTTTGCAGGCTAATTTCACCCAATCTACCCTGCATTTGATGCACATATTTTTAAGCATTCTGGACAAGGCTTATATAGCCTAGCAGTCTCTGGCCTTTACATGAATAGGCACTGTATGATAGACAGAAAAGCTATTGAAAATGACGAAATGCAGACACTTTTTTGTTGAATGCCCACCCTCCAAGATCAAAGAATGAGTGTTTTATCTCTTTTCTTTCTTTCAAAGATCTTCCTGATTTAAAATACTGTCAGTAATAATACAGACATCATTTCTATCTGGCATTTACGGTTGTTCCTAATGGGGCTTAAATCCTTGCACAACACAAACCAAAGCTATGAAAGTGGTTAAAACTTACTATGCTGTGGATGGGAACCTTTCTCACACGCTTTCCCTTTTTCACCTTTCTTCAGTGAAGTCCCTATAGTTCTTAAAGCATAAGTCTATGTGTAGCAGTAGGCCTGTTTTTATTTTACTCCACAACCAAGAAACTCAACATGCATCGTTATTATCTGATTCTACTCATCTTTTAGGTCACTGATCATATTTCATGAGTTCTTGTCATTACAAAGAGAGTGACACCCATATCTGTGACACTTGGGTCTCTTCCCAGCTTTCCTGACAAATGGTCGTCTTGAACAAGATTCAGGTCTTTTGAACTCTCATTTTCACTCCCAAACTTTCAGATATTCTGCTGGGCTAACACAGGCATGTTTAATAAATAAAATCTTGCCATTTCTCTGCACTGAATCAAGTCTTTTTGAGCTGTAAAGAAATGACTGGAGGATGTGCTTGTTATAGACCACCCTTTCAAGACAATCAAATGGTATAAGGAAGGGTTAACACTGAAGGTGTAAAGTATTTTCATGAGTAGAGCAATACAAGTGAACTTTTGACTGTAGAAATCTTCCTTAATGTGCAAAATTTCTGGTATTTCACCTAACAGTTTTGTCAGTAACAAAATAAAAACTGACTATTGAAAATTGTAGTTTCTTTGCTTGCACTACCCTTCCAGGCCAAGAAAAGGCATTTTTGGCAGTTGAATGCACTATAACTTCCAGCATCCCACTTCAATACATTGTGTTTAAACATAAAACAGTGTTTATTGAAGCTATAGTGCCGATGACTACTATAGAATAGATGTTTACATCCCTTCATAAACACTTAAATGGGTTTCTTTGCCGGCACCAAAAAAACAGACAAACGCCACTTTAACCAGAGCACTTTATCTCTAAATCCTTCTCCTGTCAAGTTATCATCACTGTTTTGCACGCATTAGGTGCTTTTCTCACTTTATTAAATTGTTTGCATGATAAAAAGACATTCTTTCAACATATCTGCTTTTCCCATTTGAGGCAATTCCTGGCATGTTGAAGTTTGCCTTCCCTTTATCATTGCCATTCCTTTTGTTCTCTTAAATTCATTGTAATCTTCACCCTCTGCCCTGGCTGTGGCGTCTCCCACCACCATTCTATCCCCACTCCTTCCCCTTCACTTTCTTATTTTGATAAAATCTATAATTTCTACTTGGTAGAATCAGCCAGTAACTGTCTGCTCACAGGTTTCAAATTCTTGATGCCTCACATGCAGCATAGTGCTCATTTTGCAAAACATCTGAATTCAGCTATTTATTGTCTCAAGTCCAGTTATCTGCCCACTGAGCTCCTTTCCTATCCCCAGCTGCTTCTTTCTGTCATCTCACCTTGTTTATTTTTCCATTCCCCCCCAAATTCCTTCTCTGTCATGTCTCAATTTTTATTTTGCACTGCTTTTCATTCCATGCTTCCCTGCATATCACCTTCCCCCTGCTTTTCTTGGATTTGGCCCCTGTTCATAACTATATGTTTGTAATCGGTGGTTATGCTACAACCACCTCCTCTGGAGTCTCAGGTACGATGCTAGCAGACCATCTGCTCATTTATTTCCTTTGGTCACAACGCATTTCCTCATTTTGTATGCCTTTCCTTACAGGTAACTATGGGCCCTCTACATTCCCTGCCAAAGCTAGATTAGCAGTGAGAGCAAAACGCTCACCTGCGAGCAGTGGTGTGAAGACTCTGTTCTGCCAAACCCTGGATTTACAGTCAGATATGCATTTGTTAAGTCCGCTGCTATTTCTTTACTTCTCTCCACATCACTGAGGCAGACAAGCTGTCAACAAACATTCTTTTCATTGGGGACACAGGATATCTGCTCCTGTGGCAAACTTTTTTCAGTGTTTTATAAGGACTACAAATCAGTATCAGGGTATCATGTGAGGTTTCTAGGAGGGATTTTCATGAGTGTAATTTAGGAGAACAGGATTTCTCAGAGAAACTTCTGAAAATACTTTACTTCAAAAGTACACTATCATACTTACAATAGCACAAACAGTGGGTAAAACAAAGAAGAAAACTCCCTGAAACTTTCCCATTTTACACATAGTGATTTAAGGTCATCATGGCCTACTCTTGGCACTGAGAAGCTACTAGAAATGCAAGTGATTGTAAGGCTATTGTAAAAAGAAATTCCAAAGAAAAAATTTACCTAAGTTTTACCTGTACAATAGCACGTTTATCTCTAGCTTTCACTCTAAAAGAGGTCTCTTATTCATACACAAATATTTTATTGACACAGAAATAACTTTTAAAACAATAAATAACAGAATGATTCAATATACTGTCACATACCCATTAGGCAATGGAGTAAATCGGCATTACCATTCTCTCATTTTAAACTGCCATGTTGCATCACTTCTGCATACTCTTCTGCAGATCTGATCATCACATCTCTAAAGTTAGTAAAGCTGCCTCCAGGCTATATTTTAAATGCAACCCACCCAAGACGCCAAGGCCAGCTGCACATTATAGCCTCACTCATCTTTAGCAAAGATATTAATTGATGGCTGAGCTCTTACCAACACCACTGCAGTCTGCCATCCTTTTTCAGATCTGATATGGGCCCAGTTAATCCACATAATGAATATACTCAACTCCCACAGAAATCAAAAAGAAATAAGGACTCCCCACCTTGTGGAAGCTTATCTAAGATCACACAAAATCAGGGTGAAGTCTGAAGAAAAATTTTAGCATGTAACACTTTCCTTTAGCAAAGACGCTGCCTACATTAAACACCGGGTCAGTGAGCAGGCCTAGGAAGGGAGAGGACGCCAATGATAAGGACTTCATTTTCAGAAAGCTGTTCAGTACAGCAGCCAAAGTATAGTTAAAATACACCCCGCTCCTATTTTTTGAAATAAAGTATTTTAGTATCTTTGTATGTAGATGCTGGAATTTATAGCTAAACAAAGAAACAATCACTAACAGGGAAAGCTGCCTATCTACATGCTTTCTCCCTGCAACCTTTCCTCCCATGCATGGGCATGCTCACTGATGCAGTTTGAATGTATTTACTGACTCTGCCTCAGCTCTCGGGTATCAGTACACAAGAAGGCTTGTATCTAATGCTAGGTGATGAATGACTGCTATTTTCTAGCAAATTTTACCTGCTGGGGGCCTGAGGTAAATTTCAAGTCTTATGTCTGAATGAAACCTTTCGTTTCTCTTTTTGACTTCAACCTTTAAAGACCGCCCATAAAACAGTATTGTAACTAGGAAGAACAGCATCTTTTGAAAAATCCTAGGAGCACTGAATGGGGCAGTAGGGCCTTTCCCAGTCGTAGCACATGTCTCTGGAGACAGTTACTCATAACCCGGAAAAAGTCAGAGGAGGCCTGAGGCTTCTCCAGGTTCAGGTGCCTGAAAAAGCTCCCATGGGATTTTCTCATACCTTAGTGTTGGACAGTGAGCTGAGCTCTGCCCTCTCAAGCATTCCTTGAAATACCTCACCATACCTAACACAGAGACAAGTGGTTTAAAAGCTTTCCCAAGGACCACTATACTTTTTTTTCTGTTTGTTAGCAAGCAAAAACCCCAGGAACACTTTGAGTGGGTGTCCACATCTGAGATTTTTGCCTACACTTTGGGAGAGGGAATTCTGCTCTTTTCTCCAAGTGACAGGTCCTTAGTGACCAGGCCATAAAATTATACCAGTGGTACTTTTAAATTGATCTAAAGTCTGTTCATTTGTATAGTGCACATTTACAGCCACATTATTGTAAGATGCTCCAGCAATGAAATTCAGCATTAGCAATTCAGTTCATTAAAAAGGATATTTTAGTAGGATCTTTCTTTTATAGCTATTACCCTGTTTAAAGTGAGAAAAACCTCAGTCAAATTAATAAAACTAACAACTCATCACACATACACTGCCTTTCTATGAAGTGTCCTCTGCTCTCACCAGTTCAGCAGCCAAGGAAAGATGTATGTGAGCCAAATTCCCCCTTGCACAACCACACAAATGCACAGGAATGCATTTAGCCCATTCGGTACTAGTAACCATGGTTTCATTTATTGAAAATTATCCTTAAAGTGTAAAGTTTTAGTCAACCATCAAGCCATTCCCAGAGAAGAAAACAGCTACATTATAAAGTTCACTTCCAGATGTGGCAGGTGTGCTCAAAGTTCAGTGGGGCTCTGCTTTGGGAGGGCAGGCTACTCTGTACACTCAGTTACAAACACCTCACGATTCTCTTGCTTTGGTACAGAACTTCCATGTGTAAGCCTGCTTGCTCCCAAAGGTTCACACCCGTCTCTGAAATCTAAATGTCTTTTCACACTCTCTTTTGAAGCATCCGTCCCTGACATACTGCCCTAACAATAGGCAATAAGTAAGTTTTTATACAACAAGGTTTGCCTGCAGCTTCCCTTATTGGTTTACAGCATGAATTCAGCGTTGGATTCAGAGAGCCATTACACTGATTTTCCAGAGAGATGCAGCATATACAATTGCCTAATAATTTGGTTATATGGAACACAGAATTTCCACACTACTCATATACAGCTCACCAGGGGCTGGAGAGTGGGTAAATGCGAGGTGATATGCCCAGGTAGCCATTAGGTCTTAAATCTGTCCTCTCACCTCCTGTTTGTCAGCTATGATGTGCCTTAAAGCAATGTATATGTATAAATATATCAAAATTATAATTATACAATTGTTGGTTATTAATTATATAACATATAGACTTTTCAGTGTATCATTTATCTAGATTAGGAAAGACTCCTTTCTGTATGTCTTTTATTCCAGCTAAGCACTCGAGGACCAGATCAATACAGGCATGTCTGTTGACCACTGCAGCTGACCACATAAACCCTAGCAGCCCCAGTCTATATCCACAGAGTCACTTTCTTTACAGTAATAGAGAGAGAAAGTCTGTGTACATAGAAAAACTACACCAAGAGAAAGAGAAAGACTCCAAAATGATGTTGCTACCTCAGGCCAATTTAGAAGACAAACCCTTAGCATGCAGCAGCCCCATCAGCTACTACTCTGGGTACAGATGGGAAGCATGGTTTTAACAGATCACCTGAATTTTATATGAATATTCACTCCAATACATAACTCATTATGGGCTTACCTCTTAAACCAAAGCAGCCAAACATGGAAAGAACTGGATGTTTCAACAGGAGGTGATTGTGGTAATACTGTAATGATTACATATAATTGTGCAGACTTATTCTGGTAACATTTTACATTTTTAAAAAATCTTTATTAGACAACTGGATGCCTGTTATACTACATACCCAAATTATTTTCTTAGCACATCTGTATCCTCTGGTACTCACCTGTGTGGTAGGTCAAATCATCATCTCTGTCTAGAACTAAGGATCTGTTCAGATCACTGACTTGTGTATCATGGTCTGCTCTGCAGGAGAGCTGGCATTACGCTTGAACTTCTCTTTCTTGATGCTGGTGAAGCTGACAGTGGGTTTAGTTCATTGAAAGAAGTACCTGCCACTGCGCAGCCTGGTTGATACCTAGTAACTCTTGGTCCTTAAATGAGATCCTCATCATGCTGATTTCCCCCCCTCATCTCTTAAGTTCCCATTCAGATAATGACTTAAGTATTACTCTACCTTAAATAACATGGGTTGTTCATTATTGACTTTAAAAGGACTATTCATATGCATGAAGTACATTGCTAGATCAAGCCTTAAGAGGAACGGCATGCACTGGAAGACAGAACTCCAGGGACTGGAGCAGACAGAGTCAGGTCAGCTCAACTGACTCTTCAAAATCATTCAAAAGACGTAGTCTCAAAGGAGGGCTAGGAGTGCTGGAGGGAAATGATCTGTCCCTACCTTGGCTTTAGACATGACCTGCTGCTTTAAGGAAGGAAGTCCTTTCCCACACTCTGACAGGGAAGATGAAGATGAAGGTGAAAGGTAAAAGGACACAGGGTGCTGAATTTCTATTTTTCACTCACTTTAGTACAAGAGTTAAGACAACTGGCAACTGATCTATTCATCACAGTGAATCGCATAGAAGAAGTATAGAAAGAAGTTTCTTCCCAAAGTAAATGCTGGATCTACTTTTCCTTTTCCAGAATCAGCTGTTGCCCTTTGCTCAGCCCAGGTTCCTGTGGGAAAAGCCAAGGCTAATATGACTCTCATACCTTTCCATAAGCTTTCAGCACCTCCAAAGTAGTTAACTCATGGAAGCTTAGAGGATACTATTATATCTCTAAGACAGTGAGGAGAAACTGCCACAAACAATTGAGTAGATAATAACAGCTTCAGCAAGTGACAAAATATTCCCACCAAATGAAAAATGATGGATTAGCCCAGTTTAATGCAGCCAAATTTTCTGTGTAAAAATATATACAGGACACGCTCCTGTGCTACTAACTGCACTGAACAGCAGCTTGTGTTTACATTTTTATTCCCTGGTTACAGGCTGTCCTGCGTAGGCTGGGCCCATGAAGATACGCTGCTACAGAGACTACTTAACACATGCAACCCGGGTACACAAGCCCAAGTGCGTGGGCCCAACATCCAGCAGAGGCAAAAATTAAACACAAGCTGTTTACCTGATTACACCAGTTCAGCAGCGGCTGGAGGGAGTTGAATATTTTTTAACTTTAAGGAAGAGCAAATTGTTAGAACTGAAAGAGACAGAAATCAATTCCACCCTGTAATTGCTACAGAAAGATCCTTGTATGAGCCTCATTGGAGCTTGTTTTTATACATTTGCATCTCTTAGCATGATGTAGTTGTCACTGAGTCTGCAAATCACATCAAAATTAAGCTGCGATTTGAGCTTGGCTTAAATGAAAAGTATATTAAAACTTTAAAGTCCACATCCTATGGATATGAAATTCTGTTTCAGCTAAAGCAATAAGTGAGCCTGGATCCCAGCTGAAGTCTCACAACTTTCAACAGATCTTTAGAAACTGCATCTAAACTCAACAACTGGAGCGAAAAATGAAATACATGGGCTTTGGTGGAAACAGAAACTCTGTACCCAGTTCTGTCACCTCATTTAGCACTTAGATACAACAGTCACTGTGATACAAACCCAGAAAGATAGACAAATTCCCATGCAAGAAACATGGACAGATGTCCTTCAGGGACACACCCTGAATCTAAGTAGTGGCCGACTAAGTTTAGAACAGCTGAGGTCTTGCACCTTTGCACCTCTTTGGTGGACCTTGGTGGTTTCCCAGTCAATCCTATCCTAAAAACCTGAGGACAAAAAATTAATGATTCTGGCAGATCAGTCCCTGACATTAGGCTGAATTTTGTTTGAGCCTGTATTCACAAACCAGAAATCTTTCCTTTGAACTTTATTTCTTGTTCAGAAATAGTTCAAAGCATTTTGAGAACATGGAAGCCAAAATCAAGCCTGAAAAACACCACAGACTCACTTTAAAATACTCTATTTTTCTCCTGAGATTTCTACTGTTGCTTTCAATAGCTTGTCAAGCAACCCCCCTCCAGATTTAGCAAAGTATCTGCAGTTCTCATTCATCACAAGTCTCAGAACTGAAGCACTCCAGCTGCTCTAGTGCTATACCCTTAAATGTGATCTTGCTGTGATGTTATACTTGCCTGTTGTTATGACCTTGGCTATTTTTCACAAAGAGATAAAGATGAAATAGGTTCTTGCTCTTAATGACAGTTTGTACAAAATATCCTTTCCAAAGAAAACTATGTTATCCATATGTGTACATTACTGATCAGCCTATGCCAGACAGCAATATTATAATCTCTCTCCTCCAGGTGACATAGCATGAAGAAATATGGTTTGGCATTGCTATGCCAACATCTCTTTAATTACACTTTGGGCAAGTACTACATTTTCTCCCAAAACTAATAGCAAAGCAAACATTTTGAAAACCACTTTATTTTTTCATTACAAACTCTGTGTTTGTTTACTTTGAAATTTCAAACTGGCACACACAATTTTGGAAGGTTCTTGCTTTTAATTCAGGGCTCTTGCTCTGAACTTTCTTTTTCCTACCTGTTGTCCACAGTTTTGTGAATCCCCTACTAACCAGAAAGATTTCTGTGATCTTCCCTGCAATGAAAAATGCTCATGAGAGTCAAAATGGTCTTCAATAATATTGCCTGGTGAGTTTTAACATTTTGAAAGAAAGACCACCTTATTCCTCATAGGCCTGATGAATTCAATGAGAGGCTTGTTTAGATTTCACTGGGGTCTTTTTAGCTGTTTCTTCAAAACTGACTCAGCAACATCCTTAAACACCTGTTTAATTTAAAGCACTTGAAAAGTCCTACTCATGTGTCAAGTTAAGGATATGCTTAAGTGCTTTGCTGGATCAGGGCCTAACGGCTTGCAAATACAGATGGCTATTATCAAGACCCAGAAGAGGCCAGGTAACCACCAACAGTCAATTATATTCCTACCAGAACTTCGAGCCAGTATATCATACTGTTTGAAGTTAATTGCTTTGAAATAATTGGACAGGTGAGCAGGTAAGTTCACACAGAGCATTTGCAATTTTCCTTTGTATTTAAAAAAACAACAGTGCAGATTGCATGGACAAAATGGGCATGATTTTAACAAAACAAGTTAAAAGGGAAGGGAAAAGGTATGGGGTTTTTTTAAAGACTTTTCCTTTTAATTTTTAGCATCATTAAAACCTTGAAAACATTTATTCAAGAGCTTCTTTAGTTAATACCTCATTACTTCTCTTTTTATTGTTATGGTAATCAAGGCTTAATATATTGCAGCTTTATAGCATGAAATCAAGGCTAGGCCTGTGGGCATCGACAGATGTACAACAGCATGCAGTAAAACACAGGTATAGAGGCATGCAGAGCTGAATATGGCACAGTGTTTTTTTATAATTGTTTAGCAATTCATCTGAAGTTATTTTAACCTTGACAACAGATGAACTCTAACATGTACCATGATCAGTCACTGGAAAGCTGCACTGAATAGCAAGGTTTGTGATTGTTGTCTTACAGGCTGAGTTTTAGGAAAGCATGAAACAAAGTCTGAGAAAGACAATTAAATTGTTTGGATGACTACAGGCTGTAGCTGTAACTATTCAAAACATTTCACTGAGTATATTCTAGCCAAGGGAGAATTGTAACACTGGGAAACTGCATTTAACACCAAAACCTTGCCTCCCCATCTGTGCTCAGTGTCAGAATTCATACCCTCTCCTGGCATGGGCAGTCTTTGCAGCACACCAAAAAAGAACATTTGGATCGGACTTCTGGTTATGAAGTGACACTTGGAACTTGTGCTGGAGCTCTGCTTATGGTTGAATTTCACCCATCAAACCAAATGAAAGTTATATATAACTTTCAGAAAGTTACAACGGTCTTGTCTGCAGGGTGTTGAAATACTATCTCAAAAAGAGTGAGTGTCTCCAGATCTTTTCCAAGTAAACAACAACAGATGACCCCCAGTGTCAGGTAGGCTCCGCTTCTCAATATTGTTTTCAGGAGAGATAATTCAGGAAACAATTACAGCTCCTGGGACATTTTTCTAAATGTAAAGGGAGTGTTTCGGCTAGCAATCCCTTTCACAGTAAAATAGTTTAAAACAGCCAACATTAAAAGCAATATGCCTGTGACTTAATAAAATCACTGATACTGGGGACCATACAGGAAAATTCTACAGCCCCACGGAGAGTGGGGTGGCACGCACACAGCCAACGTCTTCAGTTTATCCAGAGCACAGCCCTATAGGGCCAGCCATTCAGAAACATCCAACAAATGGTATTTGCCATTGCAAACATGTAACCTTCATAGTAGCTACCCAATATTAATGAAGCAACAGGAAGAAAGTACACACAGGTAATATATTATTCCAGTAGAAGTGAAAAATGTTTTCCACATTATTACTGGATAACAGTAAGACATGACCTAATATGTGGATCATCAATGTATCTGAGAAATCCAGTTAACCTCAGTTAGGCAAAGGCTCCCAGCTTCTCTCTTCTCTCTTGGAAATACTTAGAGTAACAGTGTACTATATTCAGCTGATATCTGTTCTATATCTTTTAATTTAAACAAAGTCTCCTAACAATAAAGAGGCCAGTCATCCAAAGTGTCAAGATGTGTTCAAGTGTCAAGAATAGTGTCAAGAATAAAGGTGAGCAGCATCCTCAGCTGCAGTAAAAGCTAACTTCTGTGAGGCCATTCCCACTTACAAGTATTACACTGGACAGTGCTTGTCAGATCAGACCTTAGGACAAGAATGCATGTTGCCCAGCTTATAACAAATGGAATGAAAGACAATGGGCACTATAGTCCAGCGAACACACTAATTATATTAATAAAATGAAAGCTTAAATTTTGAAGCTAATCCTGGGCTATCATTTATAAAAGTTAACAGGGCATATTTAATTTAGGAATTGGCTAACGCTTCTCTTTCCACCGCTGAAACCTCATAAATGAAATATACTGGATTGCTGCCCAGTGCGGAAATAAAAGTTATGAATAATGTTTCTATCTCAATCATTGTCAGTGCTTTAATATTCCTAATTACTTTAAAAAGCTAAATATTCAATATAGGAAAAACCTTCTTTTTCTTTTTATCTTCACTTGCAAGATTAGTGCAATTTAATAAGAGTCACTGGGTAGTTTTAGTCCACGAGACCCATCTGTACTTTGATATCTTATCCTTTCGTCTTCATTTTTACAGAGAATGGAGTGCTTGTTACTCTGTGTATGCATGTGTGTATAAATGTATATATCTATATGTGTATGTCCATGT
Source organism: Harpia harpyja (assembly GCF_026419915.1). Taxonomy (NCBI): domain Eukaryota; kingdom Metazoa; phylum Chordata; class Aves; order Accipitriformes; family Accipitridae; genus Harpia; species Harpia harpyja. The sequence continues at coordinate 18,080,655 of NC_068953.1, read as the reverse complement.
TGTCACAGTTCGGTTTTTTTAATTATTAACTTCTCTAAGCGCACATGCACTGTATAAATACTCACTGGCTGTTAGGTTAAACATATCTATTACTAAAATTAACCAGAATGAGTTCCTGAGATTCTATACAATATTTTACAATTGAAGGTACTATTTTTCTTTTTTAAGATTATTGTTATAGAAATATATTCAGTATCTTATACTGCCCAATTTTTCCCTTGTCTACATGTCAGGTAATCCCAAAAGGTTGCTTCAAACCCCAAAGCATGGTGCTTCTTTCTGTCCTTCCTCCCTGTTCTCTCCCTATTGCCTTTTCTCCTGTAACTGAGGAGACTGCAGACAAAACACCAGTAACTTGACCAGAGAAGAGTCTGCCCCATTGACTTCAGCCTCTGGAGGTGTTTATCCCCAGTCGCATTTAACTCCTATTATCTTCTAATGCCTCCCTTTGTAGATCCCTTTGCTGTTATCTTTTTGCCTGGTAATGATGCCTCTTCTTTAAGATTCCAATCAATTTGTGAGAAGGGGAGGAAGTAAAAGCAAAATGAAACATTCACTCAGTAAATGACTCACAGCATCTTTCTCGATGCAGCTTTATTTACTTGCCTGATGCACAAATAGACTTCATTTAACAAGCTTATTTCCGTTATGTCAATAACGTATTGGGCCTGTGTTACATAACATCTCTGATGTTTGTACTGAAAAGAACACTAGCTGTTTCATTTCGGCATGAACTGATCACATAGACTTGAACTTATCATCACCAATTAAGAGAGTTTGACACACAAAGCATCCCCAGCTGAAAGAATTGAAAGCCTCAAGTGTGAATTAATTTCCTAGCAAAAGGTGCAGAACTCCCACCTCTACCGTTTCCCTAACTTTTGCAGTATGGATAATTTAAGCTGTGGATTTCAAGTCAGAAGGTAGAATTTGGGCTGCATGAAAAGTCAATGGCAAAACTCCCACTGGCTTCAACAGGACAAGGATTCTGTCTGGAGAGAGTGCTTTCCAAACAACCCCAACTACTCCACAAAGCATTTAATGAAGAATGTGTTGTATTAAAGATTTAAGAGAGAAAAATTTCACAATAGACCTATATTATCTATATTGGTATCCTAATAACAGGACCAAAAGCATTAAGAGCAGCCTCTACTGCATTTAACATTTCTTTGTAAAAACAAGCAAAAAAAGGTGAAAGTCATTATCATAAGAAAGCATATTATCACATATTAATTGTTGCAAAATAACCAATGGACAATCTTAATTTTTCCACTTAAAGCATCAAAGTTCTAAGGCCACTGCTTTATTCAAGGCCTTTTTTTTTAATAGCAGCATATATCTTTATCACATTTTTGTAATCTTTACTTACCACTAGAGCAATCAGTACCTCCCCACCCTGGTTCACAATGACAAGTGTCAGGAGAAACACATCTTCCATGCACACACTCCTCTGTGCAGAGTGCTGTTAAGAAGAAACAATACACAGCATTGTAAACATATTAAGTGGCTGGTAAACATACAGTAAACTATGCCTTAGAGAGCAATATTTTGTTTAAAGATATTAAACAAAGCAAACACACAAAAAAGAATTACTTGCAAGATTTAATTAATACTAAGTGACCAAAATAAAATATAGGTCTCTTGACAGTGATAAACTCATTTGTTACTTCAGCTCTTTGTAATGAAAAATTCTTAACACCAGAAATTACTTTGGTTAGCAGTTTTGCTTCATAATAAAATTTTTACCAAATTGACTTTATTATTATATTACAGAATACCAGCTTCTTCTATTGCACTCAAGTTGCTACTGTTCATAAGATAAAATGGAGCTCGGTTTTGAAAGTATATTAACATTCAAAATAGATTTGTAAAAAATGGCTCAAGGAGAAGAAATAATTTTACTACATGATGTAGTAGCTATAAGTGCAGCCTTGTCTTTTCAAGGTCACCAAATTTTCCATAACTACAGTGTGCCATATCTTATTTATCCATTGTTGGATTATTGAAAGTTCAATATCCTCAAGGTTCAAACTATGAAAAACTGGTTGGTTTTAACTGTCTCACTTGCCAGTTGACTAGAGATATACATGGGAGAATCTCCTTTTCTTCTCCCTGGGTAGGAACAGCTCGTGGTTTTAAGACTTTTCTTCTCCTGTGCTGCTTTGATGTCTGACTTACTTTCTAATGTATGCCAATACACCCATCACATACAAAGAAACTTGGACAATACTGAATAACTATTTTAAAGGCTGAACTTTACTGCTTACTACCTTATTTCCATTTTACCACTTAGGACATTGCCAAAAACTCAGTGTGTCAGTGATTCAAATTGGATGGTTAAGCTGGAACATATAATTTCCATCTAGACTAACATGTATGAGTTACGAACAAATATGATGTAGTGGCAATGAGATCACTATATTAAAATATATATACATATATATAAAAGATATATCATATATATGATATATATCATATTTAACCTATGTTTGTATATCAGATGGGAAATGTGGGTATTGTGCTTACTTAACCAAGAACTGGCTGAAGCCGGACTACAAAAGACGTATTCCAAGACAAAGATTAATTCATTCCTGTCTAAAACAAGGCCAGCAAAGCTGATTTGGGAAGTAGCTTTGTGTTGCACTGGACCTGCATATGAAACACCCTTTCAGTTCCCAGGTACCTCATGGGCCAAATGTTTTCCACCAACATCTTGTACATTTGAACAATTCCTGCTGTATTTGACATTCTGTTTGGACTACCAGATTGGATCACATCTTGAATCTGCACTCAAGCTGGCAACAGAGTTGATGGAAACATTTTGCTGGCTATTCTGTATTTGGGTCATTGCAGACCAAACTCACTAAGCTATTCACAATGTATTTAAATCCAACTTCAAATCACAAGTGGACTTTGAATAATCCTATGGGACAAATCTTCCTGCTCTTTATCCATCAAATCACACGTGACCAGTGATTAGAATGTTGCCTTGTTATAACAACTGCAAGATCTTTCTAGATTAGTCATTTCCTTTCTAGGTTCGAAGCATGCCAAAAGTGCAATTTATTCTTATTTCATATCTTGTGTTTAGACAGTATTGCAGGGGGCATGAAATATTAATAGCTAATTCTCTAGTCGCTAATTGTCCTAATCTTTTGTGCATTTATTTTACTTGAGTTAGGGTTTCTGTAGACAGTGAGGCATCCTAGTCTACATCTGTAAGATGAAATTCAGGAGAGGGTATTAGAAAAACTGGATTTTCCAATAAAGAATACGTGCCTTCATGCAACCATTTAAAAAAGGCTGGTTATCTATGACAAGAAGTCTACATACAGAACATCCACAAACTTATAATTTGTTATTAAAAGTAGAGAGCACTAAAAGATAGATATACAATATGGTGGGATAGGGACACTTTGAAAATTCTGCCCCATGTAGCTTTATCTAAGAATACAATTCTCATTGATGTAACTCTTACACATTAGTTTTACAAGAGGTATGGAAATTGAAACTGAGATTTTTCTGTTTCCTGTATGGACATTTACAATAATAAATCATTCTTACATGTAAAACGTGCAACTTTTTTATGCTTTTAACTTGGTCGTGTTCTCAGGCCAAGGCATAATTTGTGAGCAAGAAGGTTGATGGTGGACTATTTCTCTTCCACATAACAAAAGTCCTGCTCATGAATGGTCTTAATTTAGTTGATTTAGCCACACAAACATGTCACACCTTAACTATGTTAACATAAATATGAAATAATAATGACTAATTAAGCTAATAAAGTTTACTTAATCACTTGTCTATGGCCAGAAGTGCTGACTTTTGTAGTAGTGCTCCAGTCCCTTGGGAAGAGACTCAAGATAGTATTCCTCATTCTAAAGCAATCAGTGATATGCAAAATACAAAAAAGTACTATAGTGTCCTGGTTTCAGCTGGGATAGAGTTAACTGTCTTTCTAGTAGCTGGTACGGTGCTATGTTTTGAGTTCAGTATGCGAAGAATGTTGATAACACTGATGTTTTCAGTTGTTGCTCAGTAGTATTTAGACTAAAGTCAAGGATTTTTCAGCCTCTCATGCCCAGCCAGCGAGAAAGCTGGAGGGGCACAAGAAGTTGGCACAGGACACAGCCAGGGCACCTGACCCAAACTGGCCAACGGGGTATTCCATACCATGTGACGTCCCATCCAGTATAGGAACTGAGAAGTGGGGGCAGGGAATCGCCGCTCGGGACTAGCTGGGTGTCGGTCGGCGGGTGGTGAGCAATTGCACTGCGCATCATTTGTACATTCCAATCCTTTCATTATCGCTGTTGTCATTTTATTAGTGTTATCATTATCATTATTAGTTTCTTCTTTTCTGTCCTATTAAACCATTCTTATCTCAACCCACGGGTTTTGCTTCTTTTCCCAATTTTCTCCCCCATTCCACTGGGTGGGGGGGAGTGAGTGAGCGGCTGCGTGGTGTTTAGTCGCTGGCTGGGGTTAAACCACGACATATAGAGAACCGCATCTGTGTTTTTAGGTGTTTTGAAGTCCTGCATAGCTGAAGATGAGCAATTAAAGAAGCAAATAAGGTAAAGACACTCCTTGCAACTGTGGGTTCTCTCATGTCTGGTTTAGTAACTTGCTAAACAAGCAGCTACGAGCTCACTAGCATATAGTCATTTAAAGCTGTGAAATTACACAGGAGTAATCCCATATGTGGGCGGTCACAGAAATCCCCCCTTTTTAAAAGGGGAAGCTTTGATATAAGCCATTTTATTCAAAGAGGCAAATAATCAGACTCCTGTACTGTCTGATTTGAATCAGGCCTATAAAGGTCCATATAAAGGTCATATTAGGGTACCACTCTAAAGTTTTACCATAGCAAATAAAATTCTGAATTTCCCCTATAAAAGGGAAGTCTTGCCTTGCTCTAATCTTTAGAGTTTAAATTAATTTTTCATTCTATTAACATTCAACATAATAGGATACAATGGTCCCCAAGGCATTCTTCATAATATACTTTGTACAGTGGTTTGCAAATGATCTTACTAGTTAATGGAACTATAAAAATTACTTGCACATAAAGGTCAAGAAAAATAAAGATAAGTATATACTTTCTGACACTGTCCTGTTCAACACTCAGCTAAAGGCCCCTGGAGTAAAGAAAACTTGTACTAATGCAAGGAATATAATTCCTCCCAGTATAATAGCCCAAGCAGTTCAACCTTTGGAATTCCAGACTTCTTATGTCTGCATTTTCCCTTGACCGATTCTCTTGAACAATCCAGCACCTCATTGATCAGTTTATTATTAGCATTCTTGGCATGAGTTTAAGATCAGTTTGTAGTTTCATTCAGCCTGGTAATAAAATGACCTACATCAAAACCCTGCCAAAATGCCATCTTTGTAGCAATGCGTTTAGCATGAGTTATTTGGCCATATTCAAGGTTACACAGCAACTGCTCCTTATCATGGAATAAAGTCAACAAAAGGGTTCTGTGACTATTCATTTGATGCTTATCACTTACTTTATAATTACAAACAGTGCTTTTTTTAACATGTAAGGTCAGTCCTCAGGGAAATAGATCTAAAGATTAAACTCTTTTCACACCTGAAATGACTGCATAGATTTCTCTAACACTAGCACTTATTTTTTCATTGTTGTCTTGAATTTGAATTTAGATATATTAAATGGGTTGTCTGTGTCTCCTATCTACAATGGTATGAAATAGCCTGGACGTTGTTATTGAGGAGTACACTGCTAAGTGGAGCAGACTCCTGCCTGGACAATACTTTCATTGCAGAGTTACTTCAACTGAGTGGCACCACAGTTATTTTTTCCCAGACAAAAGCAGCCACAGGCCATGGATGGGGAGCTACTCTGTCTTCCTTGCTGCTGCATTCCTCTGTATGGACCCAAACTATGACTTTGCAGGGTTTAACCCTGCTGTACCACACTGTTTATATACACTGTTATACCCTGCTCATCACTACATTATCAACCCATTCACTTCTTGTACTCCATTAAGCAACGTAACTAACACCTGCCACAATTACTTTCTTAGCCTCTTTCCTAGAGGTGAAAGTGCATTTAGAGAAGAGTTTCATTCTAGGGACATAAGTATGGAGTGATTTAGCTTGGGAAAGTTTTGTTAGCTTGTCCAAAACCATAACTTGTGTACTTATTTCACAAAAGGCAGAGTCAAAAAAAAGGTGTCTTGTGCTTGTGATGGAATATGGTAACATTTGCAGTGGTCCTTTGAACCTGGAGGAGTGCACAGCCACTGACCCAGCAAGTTCCATCTCCCTCCCACTTCAGCTGGTGGGACTTTGCTGTGCCAGATAAGCAACATACCTTCAAAACAGAGACCAGTATAATTACAAAGTCTAGAAGAACCCAGCATAGAAAGCAGAAAACAGGCTTCATTGACTGTGCTTATTCATAGCAGCGTGTGCTGCTGAAGAGATGTGCTGGAGTGTTCTGTACAAGCTAGAGTTTCCTGGGCTCTGTGGACTTTCTGCCCAGGGATTGTAGCACAGCCAGGAGGTGATGGAAAGCATAAATAAATGTAGATACACTATAAAAATGGAAAATATTGCTAAATGAAGATACAGACGCTACTATATGAGAGCACAATGAGAAATTCAGACACTCTCCTAGAACTACACAGAACAAACTGGTCTATCATGACTGCACACGTGGCAAAAGGACATTGCCCCATGACTGCAAGTTCTTCAAAATACTCTTCTTTTCTCTGCCTTAGCTGAGGCAGTCTCTGCCAGTTTTTCTTCACTATACACTGATCTCACCCAAACTCTGACCAATGTCGTATATTTGCTGTGAACCAAAGGTAGACCTGCATTTTTTCTATTATGTTGCTGGTATTTTAACTTCAGGTCATCTAACCAGTTTGCCCCACGCTTGATAGTTGTTGGACTACACAAAGCAGAAATTTAATGGAAAAAAGTGATGCCTTCCTTCACTATTTAATATGTGTCCCTGGAACAATTTGGGCCATTTTAGCACATTCCTCCAGTCCCTCATGCCACTTTTAGGGGAAAGAATAATTTTGTCAGGTGAAATAGCAGTTATCTCATGGCCAGTGGTTTCAGATAATGAAGAGAGGTCAAAGAAGATGAAAAAAGATGAAAAAGATGCTTGCCCCTAATCCATTAGGAATCTATTCACTCAGGGCCACTCTGGTGTTTCCATCTTAATGTACTGGCCTGAATCCAGGTTGTGCTGAGTCTACGATATTAGCTTCATTAGATAAGCCTGTAGTCAGCTTTTGGCTAGATCCTCTTAGAATGTACTCAGAAACGGAGGTTTGATAGTAGAAGAAAGATGACTACAGCTAATGCATGTAGGTAGGTTTTCCTCATTCTTAGATTATTGCTTATTTGTGGAACAGAAGATTCCCTCTCTAAATCACTGACTATCCATCACAAATCATGCCAATTAGATGGTTTCCTGGATAATTGTTTCAATGAAGTGGGATAATAGTTCTTTGCATTGCTTAATGTCTATTTCTGTGGCCATCACTCAGGATACATCCATTAATTTATCACCTTGGATAGCACTTTAATGCAGGGTTTAGCAACTTTAATAGATGAAGATATGAAGAGATCTCAAAGCCTGCTCAGGCTTGAGGAATTTATTGTTTCAGTGTATGGCAACCCTTTTCATCTCCCTCTTGGTATCCAATGAAAGTACTGATAAAAAAATACAAAAACAAGGAGATCAATGTGAGCAAAGGAAAGATGAGACTGATGCAGATCATATAACAGCAATGGGTCACAAGATCAACTCCTTTTCCTGTAGGTGCAATTCCATCACTTTTTTTGGGCAGATTTGGAATTAGAGACTATGCATCTATGCAATCAGAGCAGAATCAATGGTCTTTCTTGTCATCTGGGACATGGGGAGTCTCTGACCATTGCCTTATTGATCTGTTCAAGATAGCAGCTAGGTTGTGTTATCCTCAGTCTTGACACCCTGCCAAAGCTTAGGGAGTAGGCTATGCCAGAGAGGACTTGTGAATGTCTGAAGTAAAAGAATTGAGGAGATGATACATTTTGAGGATTTTGTCTCCTCCCAGGAGCAGAATCTGACATATGTCACTGTCATCATTGACAAAATATCAGTAAATCCCTATATGAATCTGCTAGGAGGTGAAAATTTGTTAATAAGCATAAAATCTAAGATAGTTTCAGTTCAGATTTCTATTACGGGATAAATGGCAATCTGAGGCTCTGATGACTAATGAGAAGGTAAACACAGGACCTGCCACACTGTTGTCATGGCATCCCAGGCGGATGACATGGGCTAGTTTACAGGTCCTGGAATAATTCCAGCCAGACCTCGGTGTTTCAGACTCTCAGGTTCCTCACAGCAGGAATGCTCACAGTTTACTGATTACTGGAGGATCTGGCACTGATGAGAATCTAGCTTAGTTCATGTTGCAATCTATTGCCTGCTGTAGGCCTTACTCCAGGGAGTGGTTAGGGATGTAAACTGTGCCAGGAGAAGGTCAAGGTAGAGAAGGGACTACCATTTTTTCTACGTGCCCTGAGAAAAGCAAGACTGGTGGAGCACTTTTTAGAATTGCAGTCTGGTTGGTTCTGAGGCACAGCTGAGCTGGAGCAGCACATCCCTGACACAGGAATGGCATCATATCAGTGACCATAAAATAGTACCAGTGACAGTAATAGAGGAGAAGGTTAGAGCCCTGCAAAAGGAGAGGTCGATAGGAGTCACACATTTAACAGACTCCTTGTGTCATTTTGATGCCCCATTGGCTTCATCTGCTCTGGTAGAGAGAGAGAATGGGAGACAGTACTTACCATTTAATAATGTCTGAATGAGAGCTGAAAAGCAGCCTCCTTGTAGCAGCAAATGTCAGAAGAGCAGACCTGGGGTTATCAAGCTGAACCACTTTGTATCTTTGTCTGTGTGAATAACGGAAGAGCTTTGCAGTACTTCAAAGCACAAAAAGGGAATGGTGGGAAGGCATTGCAAGACTGAGCACTGAAGTGCATCTTCCCTGCAAAGTGGACAGGTTATGAGGTTGAGTAAAAGCAACACTAATCTGTTAGTCTGTAGATAAAGTCACAACCAAGCTCTGGCAAGAAGAAAGTGTGCAAAGGCATGAGAACTAAGCACATTCTGCAGTGAAGACAAAGCATATGTCTAATGCCTGAGTTCAACAGATTCATGACTAAGGTCACATATAAAGGCAAGACCTCAGACCAAGGTCAGAGATGACAGTCCACACAGGTATGTCTCTTGCTCACCCCCGGTGCTCCATAGGGATCGTGAGATACAAGCACCTGGGCTTGCTCTGTGGGGTGAAGAGAGAAATTCCACCTTCAGCTGAAATCCTGACCACTTTAAGGTAAGTCACACTCCCAAATTACTTACCATTTCTAAGGCTCAGTCTTTCCCACTGCTATCACGGAAAGTGAATCTGAGCCCATAAAGAACTCTTTGGAGATCAGCTAAATATTGATAATTGTTGATTGTTTAAGGCTTGCAACTGATTTTATGCATTTTCTGCCATTGCTTCAACAAGAAATAATCATTACATTCTACCACATTGAGAGGAAAGACTTATGCTGAGATCAATTCTGCTGATCAATGTTCTAATACAATATTATTCTGTGGGATAATTTCAGCATTTAACTTTTTCTGGTAAACGATTTCCCATTGCCTCACTGCAGGGTTCAAAACAATCATTATCACTAGTTCAAACTGTTAATGAGGTTAAGAGAGATCCTGAATCAGCAGAGCAGAATCTATGACCCAGGAAAGCTTTTCCCCTCCTGTGCCCTCTGTCTACTTCTTCCATTTTGGTAAATTGACCAACTCTTTCCAGCAATTTGTAGACAATACATTTTCACTAGTTAATTTTCTACTTGATTCATCCAACTAGCAAACTTAATGACAATTTGTCTGCAAATTGGGCTTTATATTGCACCCTTAGAAAGAGCATTACTATCTTTTTCTAAGTAATGTAGAAATATTAACATCTACTCTTATGCATTGTCTTTCATTCTCTCTGCATACGATCTAGCAGACCTCATTCCACTAAAACTAAATGCAGTCAAATAGTACTTGCCAGCAGGAAGCTCCAGGTTTTTTGAGGACAGAAGAGGGAAGAAGCAATTCTCCTGTGTCAAAATTGGTGGAAGTATTCCCCAGTCATTCTATTGTTAACCTTAGGGGAATTTTTTTTGCTGCCTCAGGAAGTGAAATTCTTGACTGGCTGGGGAATAGAGGAGAAGCTTGTACTTAACTAAGATCCCTGGTCCTTTCAGCTTTCCTGCCAACATACGGAGAAGCAGCCAAACCTACCAGAAGAAGAGCAAGCATAACCTGGTCTACCAAACTATCTGTGATGGCAGGTAGTATCAAACTACACTCAACAGACTGCTGAAGGAATGACTGTTCTCCACTCACAGGTATGGGTATCTGTCTGCAGCCTGGGCTCTCCTAGGAGTTGTGTTGGAATGGAAAGTTGAATGCCAGTTGCAAAGTACCAAGTTAGAAATTAGCTAAAAGTGGTAAGTCGGAAATAAACATTTCCATCATAAAAACACTGGAGGAACATACAGTGCCCTACAGCTGAGGAAGGTGGTAACTAAATTACAGATGAACAAGTAAGTACTTGTATCACACATGGCAGAACTGTATGAAATTCATCAGTTATGGGATGGCATTTCTAGCCAAGTGAGCCTCACTATAGAAATTTCGCTAGTATATTGCTACTGCCTTGCTTCGTACCACAGCTACCTCTGCTTTCTTACTATGACTTTATCACTCAAATAGACCAAGAATTTACGGGTTCCAACACTGGCTGAGTAGCTGTTTGATTTAAGCAGTAATAGAGGAAGCATACAGGATAATGTCAAAGAAAATGAGCTATTATAAAAAAAAATATTTATAACAAGGGCAAGATTCTCAGAGGTGCTACAGCAGACACGGCGAGAGACATGAGCAGGACATTGGCCTAAATAGTCTATTAAAATAACCAAGCCATCTTGCCTTGTTCTCTGGAAATCACCTCAAAATTACAGCACTTGCATATTTTGCTACAGGTTACCCACTCAGGGCATTAAGTGAATTTCTCTGTGTACAAATTCCATCATATTACTGTTCCTGTGAAATATTTTTTTTTTTATCTGGTAGCACTGCTACATGTCCGTAGTTCTCTGATTACTGACTTGCCCTGAATTGTGGGTTTCATGCCAAGAAAATTCTATTTTCTGTCAGTAAATGACAGCTCCACTGCTGATTGATTTTCATAGGCAGAGAGTATGTGCTGTGTGTATGAGTGAGGATGGGTGCATCAAAAATGTTGTTCCTAAAAGATCAAAAGTAGGTAGATGAAGACATCTGGACTGCATGATACTTCTGGCTATCTTTGCTGAACAATTCAACACCTAATAAAACTAAATTACACCGATTCTCCTAGATACATTTTAGTCCTGTATCACATTGAATAAACTATTGATTTTTCAAACAAAATCTTTCTTCATTCTTATTCCAAATTTCATCAAGCCAATCTAGCAAAAATCCTTTCTTTGTTTCTCACCAAGATAGGATGAATATAGACAAATTTCTAAAGGCAAACCTGTCATTGAGGCCAGGCTATTAGATGGCATGGGCCCTAGAGGGCCAATGCGTTTCAGATTTCATTTAAGATCAAGCCGCACAATGCAAATGAAGGCCACCCTGATGAAATCAAGGATAGAAGTATAGTCTGTTTGAAGATCATGTTAATGTATAAGCTACACTAACATTACTGGGGATGGAATATTTAAATACAGACACTTTTAACTTTTCTCACATTTCAAAAGGAACCACAGCAATGTGTTTCAGAACAACTTACTGAAAAGAACTGCAAAAAAGACCCCAGGAAACAAATTATTGTACAATTACGGGGGCTGATTCTCATCTCAAGCCACTAGTTTAAACTTTCTGTAACCAACTCTAGATTGCAGGACATCAACTGATTTAGGATCAAGTCAAATTTCTTAGTAATGTCTAAGTGTAGAAACTTTCAACTAATGAGACATGGTAAAATATATTTCCCAATTCCTGTGATTCACACTGTTGCCTGAAAACAGAAGATGGGAGCTGGAAACAAAAACTTTTACCTACATTATCAGAAGCTATTGAAGATGTCTACCCTTTACTATAAGGTGAATGTTACATTGCATTTGCACAAACAAAACTGTTACACAGTATTTGGTGAAAAAAGAGATCATTTTGGATGCTTTTAATAATGCTTCTAAAAGGAATTCTATTTAAACTGTAGATTTTCCTAAAACATGACACCTGTGAATGCAGATGTAGTGATACCAGATCCTAATATATGTACACAATATATGTGACTTGCTTCAGCAGAGCTTGTATATACACTACACTGCTGTAACTGAAAGCCTCCTTTTGTTGGCTGCTATACTGAATACCAGGTTTAATTTCTTTACAAGTATGCTTATAACATGTTTCTCACACAGTTTCTTATTTTCAATCAGAAAAAAATCTCTTTATTTGACTCAATTTACATACGTAAGTTGTAAGCTTTTTCAAGTAAGGCTATCTTTTAGTGGTTTTGTACATGGATTTCTGGGCATTACAGTAATAACAGTAAATCACAGTATTCAGAAAGGAAAAATCTTGATAAAAAGAAGGGAAGCTTTGGGATTAAATAGATTGAAAATATCTCTTGACTTACTGCATCAGAGAAAGTGAGGTTTGCAAAAGTGAATACCTATGTTAGAAATACTGAGCTTAAGATAAATTATTAAAAAATGTTTTGTGATCAAATCTGCAATGAACTGAAGTTTCATGAAAAATTTCCCTGGGGAGCCTTAAAAAACCTTTATTAAAGTGAAAAGCATGTGCAACAATACACAAATATGAAGTGGGATGCTATAATCCTGTAACAGAAAGAAAAAGAGAACGTCTGTGTAAACAGTCAAAGAATATCTGGTTCTAGAGGAAGTATCCATGGCTGGTTATAAAAGCTCTGTCTCTGATTAGCCTTTTTGATATCTGATTAATACTCGTACACCGTACTAGAGTATGAAGTGTTAACAGATGCTTTTCAAGCTGTCAGCCAACATCATCATCTTCTTTCACTGAGAACAATTAGGGAACTAAAAATGAACACTGATTTGCCGACTGATTCTATTTCAGACCTAACATTGCCATCTATGTGCACTTTGGGCAACTTTAGTTCACTCCTACTATCCATTTTCCCCATCCCACTCTTTTTTTTTTTTCCCCCATGAAGAATTCATGCAGTTCTGCTTCACTATCACCCACTTCACTGAAGTAACTCATGCAAATGTCTCAGGAAGGTGCTTTGCTATATAAAGCTACAGAAAGAATTAGTACATCCATATGAAAGCAAAACTCAATCTGCAGATCAGTTGTTAATTCAACACCAACAGCTGACATTTATTATTGTTGAGATGTTAACACTACTTAGAAATGGTGTATATCCACAGTTCTCAGCCAAGTTGATGGAAACTGTAGCATTCAACACCTTTGAAAGCCAGGCTCCTGATGCAAAAATATGGTTTCAATAGGAAGAAGTTACTTCTTTTCTGAAGTCCCACAGTGATCTTCTGCACAATTTGGCATCTTAATATTTTTACACTTTGGTCTAAATGATTTATGCTTCAGAGTTGTAAGTACTTTTTATTTTAATGTATGTGATCGCTTTCTACAAATTTCAAAGACTTGTTTTGTAACAGACTACTAGCTGGTTGGATTAAGCTACAGAGTAGCTGGCCTACTTTTATGGGCTACCACATATTCATCAGAAATAGATGCAGTTTCAAAAGCAATTGGAAATCCATGGAATAATATATCTTTATCCTACCATGAGACATGGAATACGTGCCACACAAGACAAAGCTAATTGGGAACAAAGGGAACTACCTCTTTAAATTCCCACCCAGTAAACCCACTCCCAGGTATTACCCAGCATTTGAGAAACCAACATAAATAAACACAACTAGTTTGGTATGGTATTTCATATGGCAGGCTCATGCGGTATTCCTAGTGTGAACGTCATTGGTATTTTTAAGAGGGACTGCTAAAAGGATGTAATAATTACAGGCACACGTTCCAAAAGTTCACATACAAGAAATGTACATTATGCACAGGAAGATGCTGAAAGCAGTATATTTAAGCTTAACATGCAGCTTTTGGGCCAAATTCAATCTGCCAAGTGCTTCCAGCCAGTCTCATTCCTGTGATAGAGGAGATGGGGAATAGCTGAACTGTAAGTAAATGCGCCCAGGTAGCCAAATGCCTCCTCCTGCCTGCACAGGTTGACATATTTAGGGCATCCACGGCTGTTGCTATAAATGGCTGAGAGACCAGAGGGTAGCAGGAGCAAGGCCACAAACCCTCAGCCAGCCCAGACAACTGCCAACACTGGCTCGTCCTTTCCAAGGTTCTGAAGTGAGTGAAAAATATTTGAAAAGAGTGGTTCACACCAGCTTTCAAAGTAGTCCCCTGTCACTACTGAAACTAAGAGGTGGAAAGAGCAAAAAAAAACCATGAGATTTCATGAGGATCATATTGATGAGTATGTTTTATTAACTACAGTATGGCTGTATGTACTGGGTCTGGCTGGGATTTTCTTCATAGCAGCTTGGATGGTGCTGTGTTTTAGATTTGTGACCAAAACAATGCTGATAATGCTAGCATTTTAGTCATTGCTGAACAGTGTTTGCACAGCATCAAGGAGTGCTCTGTTCCTCATGCTGCTGCCCCCCACAGTGAATAGATTGGGAGTGTGCAAGAAGATGGGAGGGGACACAACCAGGCAGATGACCCAAACTAACCAAAGAGATATTACATGCATTATAACGTCATGCTCAGCAATAAAAATGGAGAGGAGGGGCTTTCAGGAAACTAGCCATCTTTTGCTCAGTAACTGGCTGGTATCAATCTACCCATGGGAGGTGGCGAGTGATTGCCTTTGCATCACTTGTTTTATTTTGTTTCTCTCTTCTTGCACTTCTCTTTTGCTTATTAAACATTTTTTTTATCTCAATCCACAAGTTTTCTTTCTTCTACTTATCCTTTCCCCCTCCCCTGTCCCACCAGGGGAAGTGAGTGAGAGCAGCTGTATGGGTCAGTGAGTGAGCAGGTACTGGAATAAACCCACAATACTGTGCTATGCTATTATTATATTGTATAGTTTCAATCTTATAAGATGCCTAGAAATGAGGAAGAGGGGTGACAGGTGCTTACACCTGGCATAGGTTGCAGTAGATCTTTTTTTCAGTCAGCAAGGAATCTGCCTTAGAATGGTCCCCCACATCTGACTGATGGCTTCCCAGACATCTAGAGTTAATGTGTGACAAAGACTCTGGAAATGGTCAGGGGAAGGTCACAGCCAGAGGAAACTACAACAGAGAAGAAGTGGAAAAAGATGCTATCTCAGATTTTGTACGTACATCAGAAGCTCTTTTTAAAGGGCATCTAGATTTAGGTACCTTCTTTTCCTCTTTCTCTCTCTCTCCCTCTTTTTCTACTAGGCTTTAAAACTTCTTCAGAGCACAAGGGAAATAAATCTATTAAATGGGAGAAGGATGCAAAGGAGTGGTCAAGAAAACAACTTCCATTTTAAACATGTGTTTCATTTCACACATCCGTCTTCTTTCTGACCCTATTGATTTCAGTAAGTTAACCCAGCTCACCACACATCTGGACTACTAATGAACTTCAAACTCTTTTGGAGGGAAAATTCTTCCGGAGTTCTGTGCCTTCATAATTCGATAAATGGCAAATGTCCTGTATGTATACATCCTCAGAAACAGTTCACTCATATATGGGATGGACAGGATCTTGTTTTTATAAGCCTATGCAAGTGAATGGATACCAGCAACATAGGAAGGATTGAGCCATAAAGCTGTTGTGGATTAGCGCTGGTGCTCTCCACGCCATTCTAGATCAGTGCAAACTAGCATTAACAACACTGAAGTGTATTAAAGCAGGAAAAGAGGAAGGGGATTTTGAAAGGGAATTGAGACATTAAAGAAGATGTGGAAGTGAGGATGAAGTAACTGAAGATGTCCATTCAAACATGGTGGATCTGTGCTGATTTATAGCAGCTGAGAACCAACCTGTCTTTGCTAAAAGTGGGCAAATTAATGGACTAAACTTTGCATGGCTCTTTCTTTGAATTCAACAATGAACTCACATCTATGATTCTTGTGCCTTTTTTCTGATCCTGCTGAAGCTTCCAGGCATCCAGGCCATTAGCATGAATACTACGAGTAGCTCTGGATCCAGTGTCTCCTTCTGTGTCTACATTCCCATTATTCTTCTATACTGATCCAATTGTGATTGCCTAAAGCAGCCAGAAAAGCTTTTTTACTGCTACACTAGCAACAGTCTAAATCTTTTTCTAACTATAATGCCTGCATAATTTTTCCTCTGATATTTATTAAGCCCCTTGAGACATTATATAGCTTCAGCATACCCCCCTTTCTGACTTCATGCTATTTTCATTCCTTTGTATGAACATTTTTTTTCTCCTCCTTCTACTGCATTTCTTCCAGAAGCCCTTCCCCTACTTCATTACTACTCCCCACCAGCATCTTTGCAAATCCATCAGCATCCAGAAGCTGACTGCAAATATAAAATGATGGATGGGAGATGAGAATTGATTTTTTCACCCTCCCATCAAAGAGGTCTCTCCATTATCTTCAGGCTAAATAGTAGCCCAGTGTCTTCATCTATGCCACAAAATGAACTGACCTACTTATAAGGCTGGTCTCCCTCTTCCTGTCCACATACACCTGCCTCCCAAGATGCTGAGAATGAATAAGCAAAGGCCTCTACTGTTTGCAAAGCCATGGCCTGCTCCACTGTGTTCTGTAATATGGTATATTAGACATTGGTATATATGGCTCCTAGGCTATACTCTGCAGTATGGTAGCAGAAGTTGAATGCAGGTAACCAGTTCTGTTGCATGCTCCTTCTGTTGCTTTCCTATCAACCCACCTCATTCAATAGAAAACAGGGATTCCTCTCAGTCACCACACAGTGGTAAGAATGTTGCTACCACTATGACTATGACTACAACTACTACTATTAGAAGCGGAATTTCTTAATTCCTGTGCAAGTTTCCCCTCAGATGGGAACACAGGACCCAAATTATTTTCCCCATATTCTTCACTGGAAAAAGATGTATGGAGTCATCTCAAATGCATATAAAAGGAGAAATTTCAAAGCATCTCCTACTGTCATTTCAATTCTATAATTAATAACACTATATGCAGAATGGCCTTCCACACCATTTTCTCGCACTCATACATCCCAAATCAGAAAGAGAAAAAGAACGTCCCCTGATACAAAGTATCTATGTACTGCTATATCATTTCCCATAATTTATGTTGCATTATTGATGTACAGAATGCCGTACTTGAATAATGTAACAGTAAGGCTCTTACAGAAAGCACTAGCACCAGCTTTAACGTGTGTCTATAAAGACAAGAAAAATATATTTCCTAAGTCCAGCAGTTTTCAAACAATATATTTTCAAGTTACAGGAATGCTCACCATGAGGAATTTAAAATTGAGGTGAGAAAAGGGGGGGACAACATTTCTTCTAAAATGTTAATGAGATCCTGCCTTATAAAGTGAAAATAATCAACTAATCTGACATATGAACAAACATTATGAATATTCAGGAAGTTTATGCCACTGATTCAACATTTTCTAAGAGTGTACAACTTTTGCACTGATCACATATAAGCTATTATTTCTCTTTTCATCATAAGTACACTCTACTGTGGTGTCGGTGTGTTGTTGTAACATATGCATTGAATTGCAAGTATTGTAATTCATCCAGATAGCAGGAAGCTTTGGAATTGTTACTCCTATGGTACAGATGTTTAACAATCTAGCCATACGGCTCCAATAAGGCAGCCTTTTGAAAGATTACAAAAACTGCACTAGCCATGCAGCCTTGTAAATTTGAGTACAGTCCTGAGGTATGAGTGTTCATATTGCTACAATATAAAAGTATATATGGTACTATGAAGTTGGCATGTCTATTGGAATTACAGAATTTATGAAACATTATTTAAAATCCTGAAAAAGAATCAGGTCCCAAATTTCCATAATTTCATCAGATCAGCTATTACAAAACATTCCTCATTTGTTTCTGAAATTCATTAAAGGTGTCAGACATAGGCTACCTGAAAAGATGGGTAAATAACTACATGCAAATATCATAATGTCCCTAACCTCTGGCCTCAGTGAACTACCACTCTAGGTGACAAATTGAGATTCAACCAGTGAGACCAGGAATTTCTTTATAAAAAGATTTATCAAAGTCAAGGAGCCCTGATGATGGTTGTGGCAATTGTAATGTGGAAAGCTGAATGTTGAGAAACAGTCTGAGATCAATAATATCTTGGCCAAGAAGGGAAAGAACCATGAAATGGTCAATCTGTAACTCTACTGAATTTTGGCAGGTTTGAATGACAGATAAATGGCAGCAAATAAGATTGTTAAATCACTAATCCTGTCATTATTACATCCTGTCACACTGCATAGATTTATACATTAGAAAAAGAGTGTAAGGTATGAGAGTGAAAAATAAAACTGTTAAAAGCTAAAATATCTCAATCTATGAAGAAAGGTGAATTCCCAACTTTGCGTTTCATGGTTGTTTTTTTCTGCCAAAAGGTCAGATATAAGTAGATGCTGCTTGCAGTCCCATCTTCCTTTTCTCTCATGCTTGGGTCTCTGACCCTTTGTCACCTAGAAGAAACGTCTCTTTTATATAAATCTGTTGTGTAAGAATAAGATTAAAATGGACAGACTGAACAAAGCATTAGTCTCTCAGACAAAAATGTATCCATTTAGCACACAGGGGATCTTTCCACCTGACATATTCTTAAAGGGAAGTATTCAATTACCATCTACTCAAAGGGTAAAAATCATGAAAGAGTCATGTAATATTCCTTTTCTTTTTCTTTCTTTGAGCAGCAAAGTATTCAGAGATGCTTTATCTACCACAGATACTAATCTAGGCAATATAATTTTAAAACATCCTTACGAAAACCTTGAAGGGCAGTTGAACCCTGAGGTTGTTCAAAAAAAGACTTTTCTGCAGTTTATGCATTTGCTTTGCCAAAAGCTTACCTTAGCATACAAAGTATAGTAAATCATAGTTACTCTGATTTACTACCCAGACTACGCTGTTTGTTTTCAGGGACAGCTCAGTGAAAAGCTATGTCATGTATAAGAACATTCAGAGAAGGTGAATCGTTTTGCAAAACTACCAGAATGGTAGCAACCATTTCTAAGACATCAATGGAAAAAAAAATGCAGATGTGCATTTGCAGCATTTTTCAGGTGGTATCTATCTTTTGAATACCATTACAACCCCAAAATATTCCAAGCCCTTTATAGGCAAAAAGACAATTTCATACCCCAAAACTGTTTAGCCTAAGTACTAATGGGCTGGCCAGATGTAGAACTTACCAGTCAACAATTTAAATTATTTGACCTTGTGCCTGAATCCCACATTTTATGGGGCAGTAGGATATATAGATCTCAAAACGGCAAAGACGACACCAGAGAAAGAGTGGCAGAGCAAGAAGCTCTGGGTCAACCTGATTATTTAGAGCTGAGGGTAGATTTTATTAGACCTAATCCATTTAGTAAGTCCCAACAGGAGGACAAAGATAAAAACATATATCTGACATTCCTTTAAAAAATAGTAAATGAGAAGGGAAAAGATCAAAACAGTAGCTGAAAGCCTTCACTCCTGCTTTAAAAGCCAAGAAACAGTCATTAATAGAGATTTAAACTCAGCCTTCTCTAGTCTAAACATGTCACTGTTAATTACAAAGCTATTTAACTTTTGCAAGAAATAAAGACTGCTATTAATGAAAGAAGAACCAATTAGCCTTTAATCTACACACTGTTTTTTAATCAAACTTTCTTTTGATCATCAGACTCACTGCGGGATGTATTCTCTCCTCCCCATGTTGTAGTGGCTTCCATGATTGCTAATGGAATAGATTTTGAAGGGCTGGCTGAGTGGGGAGAACCTTCTCTGCAGGGCTGGAGCTTCCTTCCCTTCATGTCAGTGGGGCTTAGTGGAAGCACACTCATTTCCGAACCATGGCACCCTATGACAGCATAGGCAAGTGGAATGATTTTGATGGTGTCTCCTGACCTCTCACTTGTAGCAGCTGCCATTAAAGGAGCAGGCACTGAACATGTCTAGAGGAATGTGGGATAGGAGTACTAGACTACCTTGTTAGGAAACAGCAGAAAATATCAGTTTAAAGAAAAGAAAGAAATGGGAAAGGGGAGGTAAGGAAAGAGGCATAAGAAGGGATGTGCCTCCAGGAATGAAAATGGAATTCACTGCTGACTGCAAAGAATGATGAATGGGAGAATTTGCTTGTTGGCACAGGAACATATTGTGGAAAACCAAAGCAAAACAGAACTAATGGGACCAGGGCTTGATGTGTTAGAAACAAAAGGGATGACATGAAAAGGATCATATTACCTAAATATTGTTGTGCCTTCAAACTGTTGGTTGCATGGTCAGAGAGTTTCAATGAGGTTTTTTTGTCTGGGTTTTTTTTTGTTTGGGGTTTTTTGGTGTGTTGTTGTTTTTTGGGGTTTTTTTTTTTTGCTATGTGGCTACCTGTGGTATCAAAACAATAAGACCAAGTATCTAGAATCAATCATGACTGAGAACTTCTTCCTTTACATCATTTCTCTCTCAGCTGCACTTGCTGCTCAGATCTCCCGGGAAGGAGGATACATAAAAAATGTCCCTGAGGCATGCACTTTGCATTTATGACCATGCAGATAATGAAATATAAGAACCTGACTCTTACATTCTCTCTGTTGTTTACATGTGTGAGTATTATCTGCACTGTGTCAAACATGAAAATCCTGGTCTGACAGGATACCTGTTGCCTGTTCTGCATTAGCAAAACTTGGGTGTATGCTGTATGCTGTTCTTTCTCCATAATATAAAGACAGCAGCAGAATTCTTGAGTATTAATACTAACAAAAAAGCACTTTAAAATAAATGTTAATATTCCTCAAAGAATCAGAAAGTCTGCAGAGATCTCCTGTTGTTGCACCCAGTATGGCAATTAAAAAATAAAAAATAAAAATATCAATAGATTGCAGAGGGAAAAGTGAAAATAAATATGTTCTGTGCCAGACAGGATTTTGAGTCACAAAATTCAAGCTGGTAATAAAAGTATGTGGAACAACTGCTAAAACGATATTGACACTTGAGAAATCTAAAGATAAGAACATACTTAATATAGGAAGGATTTTAGCAAAGACAATAGGTTACATGAAATGTTTTTCAGGACTTGAGTAACAGCACTTCGCACTTCAAAAGGTCAAATTATTACTCTCTCGGTAAAATAAGGCTAATTCTAATGCCTTATCTCAAAGGGCTGGTAATTTTTCACAGTCCAAAGCCCCTTTAAAGTAACCGTTTGGCATAAAGGTAATTTAAAATGAGATTAGGGTCCATTCATGTTTTTAAGGTGCTCATATATTACAATATAAGTACAATATAGGTACTCAGATAAAAACACTGACAGAACTAGATAGAAATAGCTTTAAAGCACTGTGTCAAGATATTTAAAGTTAGCTGGATACTTGTATCATGTTCACAATTAAATTATTCTATGGCATTCTAAACTTGTCAATAAAATTTGGATTCTGATGCTGTCCAAAACCTTCTTGTATTTTCTTGTGTCATAATCCCATTCTAACAAGATGTAGACAAGAGATCCCCAGCTCCACTCTCCTTTTGAGCAAAGTGTAGCACATGCATTCTGTCTCAGAATACTTAGAAAGCTGCAATACTGAAAACACATGACGTTAACATACAGGACATTTTTAATTAACAATGCTTTTAGGTGTTGCTGAAAGATCCATTTTGCTTTTTGTCCCTCTCAGACTGACCTAACACACTCCAGAGCTTTTTATTTATTTATACAGCGCAATTAGGACAAGGTTCTTCTGGCATTTGCGAAGCTTTAAACAGAGCAAAATTATTGACAGGAACCATGTGAAACACAGTGAGATTTTAACTGTTCTTACCTGAAGTAAGAACTTTCAAAGTTAAGAGGCAGAAACTTTACACTGCTCCTTAAACTATGTAATAGTTTACTCCTAAGAGTGTTCTCAGTGCCCCTAATTCTTTAACATTAGGTCATACTTGCATAAATTACTCCCCAAAGTAAGGTGTGATTAAAGAAAGCACTCAGGAACTTGATTCACTCCCTCTCCAATGATTTCAGCAAAATTTTACTTCTGCATTTCTATATGCATTTACTATAAGCATTTCAAGCACATACCTGAAATGACCTGAAACGTTCTATATCTGTAATTCTAACTGAAATCAGTGGAACCCGAAGGTTCTGAGCAGCTCTGAAAATCAGCCTGTCATATTACTACTGCAATACATCTTTAATTTGTCTACAGCTCCTCCAAAAATTGCTTTTAATTGTCATATCTGAATCAAAGCTCTGTACATACGTATACAGTAGTCTCCACTTTCATAATATCCAGGGCAGCACTGAGATCTTCGCCGATACATAGTTCTCAGTCCTCTTCGATACGCTGTTTTATAACTTATTCTAAATTGCAAGACAGAAAGCCATTTGACAATATTGAAAATCCATGTGTACTGTTGGAATTATATTTGTGTTAAATTATAGTAAGGATAGCATTCAATAATTATTTTAAAATGCATGAAAGCTTTTGATATTAAAAGCCACAATAAAAAAAAATCAATACTTGTTTTGAAACTTGAAATATAACTTGTATTATAAACACAGTACTCATGACAGTCAATCACCGTAGCCCTTCCTAGGACTGCTATCTTAAAACACTTCCCCAATCCTAAAGCAAGGGCAAGGAGCTTCTTCAAGAATAAATGATTCATTTCTGCATATCAGCAAGGTCAGCTATCATCAATGGAATTAACAGAATCTTCTACGGAGACCACTGTGTTAGCGTGCTACACAAGAAATTACCACAATGGAAACTGCTGTCAATACACAAAATGTGAAGTTAACCCCAAGTGATTTCTTTCTACTTGCTAACCCTTCCAAGGCCTTGCAAAATGACATTATAGTCCCAGTTCTGTATTTAAAGCATGTTTTCCCCACCACAATATGTAGTCCACAAAAATTAAGAGGTGTTAAGCATTCTGTAGCTTTTCTAGACTTATTCATAGCATTAGCAATGATACCACATTAGAAAAGGAATATTTAACAGAGAATATTTAACAGCAAACACTTCAAAAGAGCTTTGTTCATGTTAGTTTATTTGAAATTACCTAAATTGAACAAATCTATTGTCCCTCATGTTAGATAAATTGCTCAAATTTACTCTGCTGCATTTCAATCTATACAACAGTCCAGAAAGCTCTGCATCTGTGTTCAATTCCATACATTGTAACCATACATTGTAACATAAGCAAAACCCCACAGACAGACTGGGATGGTGCTGAACAACCTCTTGCTACTGAATGCATGAAAGGTACAAATTAGCTTGCTAAAACTCCCTTGAAAGATTGCGAATATTAGTGGATGTTTATTAGGATACTTTTCTCCTTGGAATCAGAATGAATATAACAGCGATATCTTGCAGCCTGGGAAAAATTAACTCTTTGGTATCAGCTTTCATTCAGTGCTAGAAATGGACCCATCCTCATTCTACCTGGTTTTCAGTACAGATTTGGGTGCAGTATTTCAAATATGGATCCATTTCTAATTATCACTATCCCTCAAGTGCCTGATTCTTCACAATTTAGGAGCTGCAGGGACTTCCTACCATAAACCTGGACATGCACTGATCACTCAGAAAAGATAGTTGCTCATGTTTGGTCATGTAATAAACACTTCCAATCACATGGCTGGTGAATGGCAAGGAAGCATGCTCCTGAATGGCCCCATAAGAGACTGACTACCACCGATCTCACTCAAATTTCATGCAAAAATCTCTCTACTTCAATCAATGCCCTAGAATGCCAAACACCCTGGCTATTGTACTAAAATACATCTTTCCATACATATCTAGATTAGAGTACCACAAAAGTTTGGATAAATAAAAGGTATGTGAGGAGATAAAAAGGCAAAATAAAACTAAAATTTCTGGGGATTAGCTCTTACCTATGTCTAGTGCACTTGAACCAGTTCAGTATGTCAGTACATCTTGTATAATAGATCTGATCAAAAGGATGAGCATAAGATTCCTGTATTGTCACAGCATAGCTGGGAATAGACAAAGAAAGAGAGTGAAAGGCTGTTTGTTGCAACACAAAAATCTTCAGTTCCCTGTATATGCTATTCATCTAGCTCCAGTATGAAAAATAATTAAATCAATAATCTTAGAAACTTTGGGCATTACCAAAAACCAGAAAAGGGCTTTCTTCAACCACAGCTCTTCCTGAAAATTTTGGAAAAGTTTCTAACTTGGGCTCCATAACTAAAATAGGCATAGAGATTTCAGTCTGAGTAATAAACCATTCCCTTCTGGAAAAGAAACAAATGTTACTAAAATTCATGGTTTTTAAAATGTCTCAGTTGCCTTCCTGCCTAGGACTGTTAATTTTTGCTTGTATTCTGCAATGCTAATAAGAGCTCATATTAACTTAGCACTGCTGCATTTTACCAGCATCATGGGATGCTCACACTTCCTTTTATGATGAAGCAGCACCATTACTTTATATATTGGGTGCACCAATCAAATAGGAACATTTGTAAAAGTTGAAGAGTGTTTATTTTTCTGCTGCACAAATTTAATCCTCTTAATTTGTAGCAGAAATAACCTCAGAACTAACTGAAAATTGTAACATGAGGTAACTGGTATCTAGATTTGGAACACTTTGATGTACGGTTAGAATGGGATTACCTCCCTTTGTACAAATGGATGGATATAAACAAAAACTGAGCAAATTGATTAGAAATCACAGAGCTCCAATGATACTAAGAATTCAGCAATCTCCCTCCCAAAACACTACTTATTCATGCAACAGGTACTATATTAATTACTATGATTACATTGAAAGTGTCTGGGCCTTTCACATTATATAGGAACACAAATCTCATTGACTTGTTAGTGTCAGTCATTTTAGAACATTGTATTGCCCTATAGTAAGTATGTGCACTGCTTCAGAGACTCATAATCTCAGGTTCTGATCTGGAAACAAGCTCTACTTTATCAGATCTACAATAGCTTTGGAGAATGATACCAAAATCATTCTTGGTAGGGTCAAGACCCAGGAATTAGATGCTCCAAGTCATTCATTATATTGATTGTCTTAATCCTCGAAGTGATTTCCTTCTCATCAGTGGGACTGCTGATGTGATTAAGCCCTGTGAGACTGCACCCGTAAGGTAATACCAAAATATTTGCTTGGAGAGTGTGGTTGGCTTGAAATCGAAGACTGGACTATTACTGCCCTGCTTATTGTGCCCCTCCCAGACAAGCCAAGATTTTACTAGATGTTGCTTTTGCCCTCTACCAGTTTGCTGGGTTTGACAAGTAATGTTTTTACTTCCACTGATGCCAAAATGTAAAATATTTACATTGTTCATTATTAATGTAAAACAGTAACACTCACAAATCTTGATTATTATTTTATGATCCCGTTTGTTATCCAGCAATTGCCCTAACAATCTTTTCCCTTTGATTTATTAACATCTAAGTAACAAAGTCATCTTGGTCAGTACAACAAATCAATTTTGGTATTTAATTTTTGTTTCTCCTTGATTGGGTCTCTAGGTTGCTGACTTTCTTCAGACAAAATCAATATTTTATTCCTGTGCTCTGAATGCACTTCACCTCGTAACACAGACTGCAAAATCCTATTCCTGTATAGTTTTTGCTTTGCAGTTACGTTACCTACAAACAGTTAATTCTCTAATTAAGGCCTCTAAAATCAAAACATAGTGCCATTAAAGTATGATTCCATTTTTGCTCTTGTTAAGGGGTTTACTTTGTTAAAGTGTACAGTAATTCATATTTGTGTGGAACTAAACCACAGAACAGAACTGGAAATTTCAAAAGTTAAACTTAAGAGTACAGGAACTTTAGCCTCTGCAAACAGACCCTGCATGAATGTGAACCCTATCAAAGTTAGTGGGTTTCTATGTACTCAGAACTCTCCTGCACAGATCCACTTTTAGGACTAGGACACTGTAACAATAGAGAGAACAAGAATTACCAAGGCCTTTAATTCTCAGTGCTTTCATGCAGATACTCTTTGATGCTGACACGAATTTGGCAGATACAGCCACAAAGTTCAGGACATACAGAATAAGCATGCATGTTGCAGCAGGAAGGGCTTAAAACTTAGTCGAAATATTTAATAGTCTTGCTTGACAACAACCAGAAAAAAACAAGACTGGACAAGACCAGCATTTCTCTAGGTCTCTCCATGATAAATGAAAATACATCTCTGCAGTCCTCTAGCTGAAACTATGGAGGAGCTTTCCAAAGTACAGCTGAGCAGACAGCTAACAGAGGGGTATGTGGTCTATAGCTCTAGCTTTAGAACCAATTCTTTGGGATGATCCAAATCCTCAAAGTCGCTCAGAAGTACTATTTCTGTCATGCAAATCCATGTTCTTTTGTGAGGCAGGGTGGTATTTAGCAAATTATGGCTCTTATTTTGCCTTTTAAATGTAAAAATCTGAAACGGCTATTAAAAAAAAAAATTGGCATGTTATACATTACCTTTCCCAATGACTACAGACATTTGGATCATCTGGGTTTAGGGACAGAGCAGTTTTGAGCAGAAAAGACAGAATAAGCCCTTTTAGAATCCACTTGAATAGCATATGTGCCATCATTGCTGTATCTATGTAAAGAAAAGAAAGTATAGCCATTAAAGACAATTTTGAAGAAAACATCCTTCTAGGCCTTTTCATCCTTGCTTTTGTGCAAATCCAAATACTGTGGAGTTATTTACTAACTGAAATACTTGAAAAAGCAATCAACTAAACAGTAAAATTTTTAAAAAGTGCAAATGCATTCTAAAAGGAATTCATGCGTTTAAACCTACTAAAACCAATTACTGTGATGATTAAGCTACCCAATTGATTGATAGCCCCAATGATTCTTCCAAAGAACATTTCTGATACTGATCATTTCTATGGCTGTCTGTCTGTACCAACAAAATAAATAACTGAGGTATTAAAACAATCTATTCTTCCATCAGCCTATAGGCAAATGGAAGAATACCCAAATACCCCCTTTGATTTATTTAAATGGGTTTTACATGTGTCAATATGTAGGCTAGATCTAGAGACATATGCTTATTACATGACTGAAGGAAAATCAATTCACTTTTCAACTCTTAGGTGAGGAATCACTTGGAATGACAGAGGTCAAGGTATTGGGTCACATTATGCAGAACACTAAACATGAAATAAAAATATTTGCATTGAAGTTCAAAATAGATTGTATAAAATTCATTAGGTGTGGTCTCTTCATCATCTTACAGTTCATCTATTAAATGTACTGACTTATACCTACTCATTGCTCACTTGGGGCTTTGAAATCAAAGTCATGGTTTCTAGTGGTTTGCCTAAAGGTCCCCAATGACATCAGACAAAAATACAAAATAGATGGGAAATACAAAGCTGCTTTTAAATGTAACTACTTCAGAGGTGTTAATCTGTTAAACATTAAGCCAGTAAAAATATTTTTAAGTATCCATTTCAGGCATTTACATTGTCACATAATCCACCATTCAAATCAAAAGTCCCATAAATTATTCCTGGCAACAAGATTGCCCTAAAAATAGATTGAATCTTCATATGATCATCTAAAAAACACATGGCTCATTGCCTTACGGTCCAGAACAGCAAAAGGGATGTTAAGGGGTTTGCTGTGCATGGCACTGATATACAGCCCAAGATAAAGAAGTCATCACAAAGCAGAATGAACAGCCCAGGGATAGCCAGGAAAGTTGATCTGAAATTACCTCCTGATTCAAAGCCTTCTTAGCTAGTTCAAGGACACCCATTGCCTTTAGTGGATTCGAAGTCAAGATCCCAATGGAGTAATAGCTCATCTTTTAAATTATTCCTAGAGCTCTGCTAAACCCAAAGATAGGTCTTAAGCCATGTAAGTCATATTAATGTTAATTAACATGCTTTAATGTTAATGTTCCTCATGAAATGGATTTAAGTCTATGAGTGACCATTCTCTACTTGCAGACTGTTTCAAAGTCCCATGGCAACAACGCAAAAGCTTACTCTGGAAATTAAGAGGGCTGACAAGACAAGGCCATGAGAGATAGTTCTGTTTATTGAAAAGGCATTCGCTACACTTGTCCTAGACACTACTTTTCTCCATGGAGGAAAAGTGCCTTGAACAGCTGACCTGCAAGTGCTCATGGGACAAAAGTTCAACAAACCTAATGTTCAAAAACTCAGAGCTTGTTTGAGAGAAGAATTAACTTTCTTTTAACATAACAGGTACTAATAGATGTCAACTACCCAAGTATGACACTCAACAAAAAGACAGACAGCCCTTTAACAAAAATATCTTCAAAAGATGCCTTTAACGTATTATACTAGCTACCATTTGAATAATACCAAAGTACAGAGGACAAGTTTTTCTGAGCACTGTATAGGTTGCAGTCTACCCCCTTTCTTCATTCTCTACATCTTTGATACATGGCAAGACTGAACAAACAGGACTAAAGGAAAGCCTGCTTCTAATCATCAGAAAAGTTCAAAGCAAGAGCAAGGCAAAAACTGCTTAAGGAAATACAATTCTTAAGAGAGGGGGTTTTTAAATCAAAACCGAGTTCTGTGCTCAGTTTGTTAACTTCTTGAGAACATCAACAGCCTGGGTTTATCCCTAAATTAGAAGCAGAAAGACAGCCTGACTTCTACCTAAAGAGAGTAAGCTTTTTCGCATTTAACTAAAGCAGCCCTATATTTGAATTCTGTAGTACTCAGAGATCTCCATTTGTTCTTAAGAAAACAATGTATCAGTTTAGTTTTTAAACCAAACAAACACCAAAGAATTATTTATAAGCAATGTATTTGAAAGAGGTTCAAAATTGTTTTCTAAACCTTTAATGCTAATGCTATTTTATTATCTGTTTATAAATTAACTGCTTTGTGCAATTAATTTTCTAACTTTGTAAGTCAGATCATATATCAGAAACATCCAACTCTCCAAATACAGCAGAACCTCATTCATCTCAAGTGTCTCTTTTCTAACTGAAATTAAATATTTCACTTTGATCACTGTTAATAGAAAACACCTCATACCAAAATGGAATGGTTGCTATTACAAGATTCAGAATAAAACTCTAAAAATAGGAGCACATATATTAAAAACCAACATCAAAAAAGAATCCAGTAATAACATCTAATACAGGGTTTTTTTCAGCTTTTATTGCTCGCCATAATATATACTACATTCCTGCATTGTATTTAACGTTTGGAACATATTCTCCAAGGAGGCAGCATCAGCCTTTCAGGGGTACGATGCCTTTAACTTCGTTAAAGATATAGCCAAACTATATAAACATTTCCAGTGTCTGCCACTGCTACTCTCCCAAGGATAGGCAGCCTTTCAAGCTCAACAAGAAAATAAATTACATATAAGTCCTCTGTGTGAAGGACTCTAACTTTTTATGTCTCCAGGCCTGATTTTTCTTTTCAGGAATGAAAGAAATCAACTTAGGTACAATTTGGCAAGAAAGAGGGTCTTTCAATCCAAAATACAATCTGGTGATTTTTCACAAGTGTCTCACTCTGTTAATTATAAGTGATTAGGTTACATATCTGTTACTCATTAAGCCATTTTCACATACCTTGCTCCTTTTTTAATAAATTTCAGTATTTCACCTACAGTAGTAATACAGGTCACTGGTTCCATCACAAAAGAAAGGAAACACACTTTCACTGTTAAGCCCCAAATCTTAGCTATAGAAAAACCAGCAGGTGGCAAGTCATTGATTTATTTGTCTGTGGATTCACTTTACAAAAATCTTTGTTGAGGAAACTGTGCTGGGGTTTGCAAAGAGACCAGAAGATGCAGATGAACCTTTAAATTGGATGAAGTACATGAGAGTGTGGACAGAAGCAGGTCTGTTACTCAATTTTGCAGTTAGTACAACACAAGCTGAGGATGACAGTACCTCACAAGATGAGAACCTACATGAAGAGAAAATAAGACCCTGAAGAATCCTTGCTGGGTGAAGGAAGTATCCTCTTAAACTTTCTCTAGGTGTTGAGAACCTGGTTTTGATAATACTCTTGTGAAAGAGGACTAGTGTATACTTTAAGTGGCTGGGAATAAAAAGAAAAACAAAACCAAAACCCCAGATTAAATTTCTCCTCTGCTTCCTTGGCTGACAGACTAGAAAATTTAACTAAAAATGACCATTAGAGAATTTCCTGTTCAGGGGCAGAAGTAGTGAAACATTTCATTTTGACATTTCTGTCATAAAATATTTCATAACATGACTTTGACATGAAATTCAAACAGAATTTCCAGTCCATGACAAAGTGCTAAATTGAATGCTTCTCTCTAAATTTGGGATGAAATGACTTCTAAGCCAGGCAAAAAACCCCTAATTTGGTGTCCAGCTGTAATTAGGCAAAATGTTTACAGAAGTGACTTTCACTAGCATGCAGTATTCTTAAATACTTATATACTTTGGAAGGTCATTCCTTTAGATGTCTAAATGTATATGCAGTTGATAAACCTAGCCTGAATTTTTCCCACAAACTTCCATGCAATGCAAAGAGAGATGTTAAAAAGTCTTACCTCAAAGTGCTAAAAATTCCTAATGGATCCTGTTTTTACAGACTATCAGCACATGAAGACACACAGCACATTAACAGGACAGCAGAAGAAAGCTCTTTGGAAGTTGCCTGGCCCTGTGAGCAATCAACTAGAAAAACAGAAAACATATTGTGTCAAAGAAAGTGTGTTTGGGGGAGTGGAAACAAATTAATACAGAAATGAGATAAACCATTCTAAACAATTACATACCGTAAGATAATTGTGCTATATCAGACCAAAGACCACTATCCTGCTTTCGGCCAGTAACAAGTGTCTAGGAAAGAGTGTAAGAAGATGGCTGATAGTAGCACCTCCCTTTTAAACTCTTCCAGCTTCCAGCAATTTGCAACTTTGCGACATCCTCAGCCACCAGTGGTATCTTTGTGTTTAATAACATTTGATGGATTCTATTCCAATAATCTGTCTAATCATTTTTTATCCATTAAAATGTAAATTTCAATCCCCTAAATTTAAATCTTAGTGTCAACAACATCCTGTGATGGTCTCACCTTAGCCACATACTGTATGAAATATTTCATTTTTCTATCTGCCTCCTCAATTTCATTTGATGACTCCTTGCTCCTCTGTTAGAAATCAATCATTGATTCTCAGACTTTGTTTCCTATCATTTCCTATCATATAAACAACATTTTGTTTACATATAGACTTTTTCTTCTGTAACATCCCAATAGGAAAGTTCAGTTCTTCCAGGAAGTTTGACGAAAGACCTTGCAAAAGCCTTCTGGAAATCTAATTGGATCTTCTTGATCCACATGTTTACTTCAAAGAGCTTTAACAATTTATGAAGCCTTTACAAAGCCATGTTGATTCTTCATAAATGTATCATATTCATCAAGAGGTTCCCTAATTCTGTTCTTAATTATAGTTTCTACCAAATAGAAAAATCTAGGTGCATCAAAATTAAAATGTATTCTAGTATTTGTGTGTGAGCGACTGAGGAAAATGCAAGAGAACAGTTAAGCCAGAAAACAAAAAGTTGGATTTCACTGAAGAAGCATTAAAGTGACTGAGTGTTTGCTGATTACACTATTTTAGTCTCTAAGTAGTAGCAAGCTTCCAACAAGCTGCCCTCTGTGGCATTCCTCCTTCTCATCCCATCTGAAATTTTCATGATAGTTTAGGCAAGGGATCATTTAAACACACACTTCATTTGGCTCTACATCAGATTTTGTTAGAAACAAGCTGTTATGAAAGCTAAATGAGGCCAAGAGTTTCAAAACTGATCAGGATTTTTTGGATGCCTCCATTTGTGATTAATAACTTGAGATACCATGAAAGGGCTGAATAATATGCAGAGCTCAGAATGCATGCTAAGAACAGGTTGTTTTAATCTGGGCAGTCAAGAACTAAGCCACTCAAACTCGCTAGTCACCTCTAAAAATTGTTGCCATGACCAACAGAAATATTGCCAATGACAGGTTGTGGTTTTGTTTTGTTTTTAATGAAAATTTAAAGCTGTTTTAAACAGATAAACACTTCAGGAAGGATTAGGTACTGAATACAAAAGCACTGACAATGTGATTCTTATCAACTGAGCACAGAGAAATTCAAGTGATAGAAGAACTAGCAGAAACGCCAGACTATGCACTGGGTTGCTGCATTCCCTCTACTGACATCTTGCACGATTAATGCGGGAAGACAGTAGACAAGAAGCTGCCTCTGTTAACAAAAGATGATATTTCAGTTAACAGGGTCTATTTAAGCCTCTAGGAGTCATTGTACTGAGGGCAAAATATTACCCCTTACATGCAGGGCAAAACAACTGGTCTATAATTTGTGCTACAAAACCCTTGCTGTCAGTCATATATTCAGTTTTCCATGTTCTCCTTAAGCACTGCTCTCTTTAAGGTTTGTGTGCATCTCTGCCTGTGATTTCAAGAAGGCAGTTCAATAGCTGGATATACTTGGAGTAGATACAGAAGTCACTACTATTCACAAATGTCCCCGATACCATTTCCAGACATAAGTTTCCTGTCACCTGGAGGTGACATAGACAAGGGGAGAAACAGAGCTGACCAGGACAGCACAACTGCTTTTGACTTTCAGCATGTTTCCTTCACAGTATCCTGTGAAGGCTCACAGGCTCATACCACAGGACCAGTTTGTACAGTTCAGTTCCTTGAAGAGGCCAATCCCAGCAGTGGCACAAGCTATGAACAGACCAAGAAGATGTACAAAACTAAGATCTTATGTTACACTTCAGTTCATACAATGGAGACAAGTCTGTTCTAACTTTGTCCTTCTAGCCATAAGGAGAATACCAATAAACGTAAGCAAGAACCTTAACTGTTCTACGCTCTCTATGAAAGTTAACCATGCTCCTCTGCTGCTCCACCGAAGTTCATGGCTGGAGTTACAGTGAATGTTAGGAGTGAAAAATTAAACAATTCTATGGTATTTTCAGTTATTAACATGACCTGGGAAAAAAAAGAATAAAAGCAAAATTTAGAGATTTTCACAGTTTATGGGGAAGTCATCAAGGAAAAGTATGAAGAGCTACATCCTGAGTCCTGTTTGCTTAGTCTTAGCAGCAGCCACCTCTGCTACATCATTCAGTGAAGTAGGTGCTGTTCAGTAAAAATAAAGGAACTAATTCAATTTCCCAAGATGTAATTTTAGAGGCTTTCTTTGAAAGACTGGATAAATGCACTGGGGCCCTAACTGCTAGAGTGCCCTCATGACTCTCCCTTATATTCTTTGAACCACAGTTGTTCAGTTTTCCAAAACTAGGTTGGGGGCTGATTTTAATGGGAACCAAATGTCCAAATCTCTTAAGTTGCTTTAAATTTCTAACCTCTAAAATATATCAGTGTGAGTTGCAATTGCTACAGTGCACATTGTTACAGTTCCATGGATATCTTATGAAGTCTGAAGATCTGCTTCAGTGCTAAGCACTCTTATAAGCTGACTCCACTGGAGTCATTGGGAGCTGGGCTACAGCAAAGCAGAAATAAATAATGAAGTAAGCTCTTCTCAGTCTATCAAATGTTATTTTTGGAAGCTCAGGATTGTTCCTTCAGTGCTCTCAGAGGAAAACTGGGTCAAAATACCACAGAGTCGTGCCACTAGGCAAGCACTCTAGGCAATTAGTTTAGTTATGCCTAACGAAATAGGTTTATCAAGAAAAAGGCTGGTGTATGTGTCTAGGATTCAGAGGACCTGAGTTTAAATCATACTGTCAAAAGACTTAAGGCGTGACACTGGGTTAGCAAGTGGCTAGACTGAGGTAGCTCAAATTCCACCCAAGTTCTGCATCTAGTATTTTCTGTAGGCTAGCTCTGAGCCTTCAGAGGCACTCAATCACCATACAACACTGGGCTTTGAAGCATCAGGTGAAATTTAAGACATACAAGTTCTCAAAGTCTCAGAATCTTCCACAGACAACAGGGGAAGAGGACTGATCAACCTGCCAGGTGCTTTAAGAATAAGCATATTACAAACTGGAAAGTGATTAGATACTGAAGCAACAATGTATAAACACATTTGGCATTACCCATCCACTCTATGAGATCAACATCAGCACACAAAGAAATGCAGACACTTTTTTTATCAGTAATTGCACAAACACTTTTTTTATCAGTAATTGCACAAACACAATATCCATGCATGCCTGTGCAAAGCACAAGTACCAGTCCAAAAAGATATTATTCATTACAATACTAAATTTCTTTTTCCTAAGTAATTGCATATTTAATCAATAGTCCAGCAGAAATATAATGAAAATATTACATTAACAACACCTAAAAACATTGCTGAAACAGTGCCCAAATACCAATAATTGCTGCCTCCTTTTCAGAAAGGTCAGCTTGGAAAAAAATTATCTGTGATTTTCTGCCCATAATTTTGTACTTGTACTCAACTACCAGTGTAAAATTGGAAGCCAGCCCTTTGAACATTTGGCCCTTTAAGTTATTAATCCAAACTCAAGTCCACGGAAACATTAGTGTTTCTTGTAATGCCTAAGCCCTGACCTGATCTTCCAAGCCCTGCCAGTTAGGACAGGGAGATGGCTGACATTCCACCAGCACTTTCTGCCAAAAGCAAGTTCATGTTGGCAGGCTTCAAAGGCAAAATCCTGGTACCCTGCAGTCTGTTCAACAGAAGACAACCTCCTGCAAGCTAAGAAACCCTCCCAGGGCAGTCATCTCTGAACTCTCTCAATTAAAACATGGTAAACAAGGAAAGTCAGAAAGAGCCACTTTATCCATTTGCCTGCTTAACCCTCCTACCCTGACCTCACCATCTGACCGTTGCTGTAAGCGGATGGCAGAGGAAGCCAGCCAGTGCTGTAGTGTCCCCCATACTGATCCCAGTCTTCTTGCATAGTGGAATTTTAAAGCTGCTGAAACTGTGTGGGGAGTCACATTCTCTACCGATTTAACAGTGTATTTATATTCACTATCCCATGCATATTTCAGATATTTCTTCACATACATTACTTCAGAAGAGAAAGTAAGCTGACACACGTCAAAAACCTGATCTTCCGAGAACTCAAGTTAGCTTGCTTACATACAGCCACCCACCTAATCCATGTTCAAGATGTCAAACAATTACAACATATGCTTCCTTAGACACTTAGAGCAACAAAGACCTTGTATCCCCAGAACACCCAGGATAAATAAAGCAACCTAAGTGTTACAGGCATGCCCAGATGAGGAATAATACGTTTCTAAGTATTTAGCTAAAAAAGCCCAACCATTTATTCCAACAGAATTTTTTTACAGCATTTAAAGAGTGCCCATGAAGTTGATCTGAAAATGGGAGTAACAAGCAATGAAATATAAGGATGTTTAATATACATGCAGTGAAATAAATTAACTATGATTCTGTGAAAGTGCTGTGAAAGTCAGAAAAAAAGCACCGTTTGAAAATGTAGAATATCCTTTATGGTTATATTTTTAAAAATTACTTCTATTTGTCAAGAACAATTGGCCCCTTCTTTTTGTCTTCATTTATCTCAGAGGAAAATAAAATGAAACAAACAGCAAAAAAGTCCCAAGTACAGTGAACAGCTGAGCCAGGGACAAATTAAGTAACACAGATTGATGGCTGTTGATCTACAGCAGTACTATCACATCCCAATGCTACATCTCATATTTCATTTAAAGACCCATCTCTTCTTTTCCAGAAACAGTGCAGTATTTATGGGAGAAGGCTGATTTGCAAGCCTTGGAGCTGCACTGAGAATCCAGATTCAGTTTTTCCAATTTGGCTTTAAGTTGGTGAATGCCTTGAACTTTCAAGGTAGTAATCCAAATAAAATGAAATGGAACACTGGAATAAAATGAACACTGAAACTAAACATGTATTTTCAAAAAATGCTGCAGGCAGGGCAAAGCTTTTTATCTCCAGTTTCTTCCTAAGACAGTAAGGAAATAATGTTTGCTTCCTCTGCATCTATACCTTTACTAACCCCACTGGTCCAATAGCATATATCTTCATCATTCTCCTCTGGGTTTTCCCAGTGCTTTATCCTCCCTAGCATTCTCTGTTACAACAACACTCAGATGTTCTCTTCCTGTGTTCAATTTCCCCTTCAGCCTCTTGAAATCTTAATCTAAAATTTTTTCACTTTATAGCTATTAAAAACATTGACTGGCCCATACAGAATATAACTTTTTCTATGAATGTCTGCTAAATATAAGATAAATGTTAAATCAATTTTTAGATTTCTAATGGGTTAAGAATTAGAGTGGCCACTTAAAAACTGCCAATTTTACTTGAAATATGAGAGGTTTCCTCAGAAGCTGCAATAATCCTTTGTGCTTTCCTGTGCTTCTTACAGGGCAAATCTGGAACACTATCAATACTGGAGGGATGGTATTTGGTTCAATCATGTCAAAGCTAAAAGGCTGAAGTTAGGAGCCCACGTAATTTATCTGATTTTCAGAGCATGCACAAATCTCTGTCTATCTGAGAATCAGGCCGGTTACTTAGGTGCCTAGAAATGGCTATACGCTCTTAGGTTTAGGCATCCAACATGGAAAATAGGCTGAACAGATCTGCCCTTCTCTAGGACAGAAAGCTGATGCCATGGAGAAGCTATGGTGTGCGAACAAGGACTTTGCAATTACGGCTGGTCACTGCTCTGAGGGGACATGCTGCAGAATTTTTGCTTCATAACTATCCACCAGCTGGTCACACATTGGGCCGGTAAGAAGGCACCTACTCAAAGTGCCTAAAGGTAGTCTCCCAAAACACCTCTAAAGGAAGCTCGAGATGCATATTAAAATGTGAGGTCAGGTTTAAGTCCTACCAAAAGCCTGACTCCATATCAAGGCAAGACTCAGAGACACACCAAATCCCTTTCCATGCCTTGATTCCCCTGTGAACCCAGCTGTGAACCAGAAAGGAGGAGTGCTGGGCCTAAAGGGCTGGCTGCAGGGCTCAGGAATACAGGTCACTTCAAGAAGCAAAATGTCTCTGCAGCCTAGACTTAAACTTGCATCTCTTGACCACCCACTACTGACTGTAGACCTTCAAGCTATATGACCAAAGACAGGCACCATGAATAGTCTTCGTTCAGCTACAGAGCAGTACCCAACTGCACCTTCACTAAGATGAGTCTCAACGGGTTGAGACAGGCAATGGCAGCATCTGCAAATGCTCTTTCATAACATCCAAACCTTACACTTCTGTGCCTGTTTTCTCCTCTGTGCAGAGCAGAGAGAAGAGGAGACTGTGGGCAAAATTCCCAGCAGATCCAAACAGTCTCCCAAAATATCCTCACCTTTCCAGGAACCATCACAGACACTGTTAGAGCAGTAACTGGAGAGATAAATGAGAACATGACCCCAGCCTTATTTAATTTTACATCACTATGCAAAGCTCTCGACTCTGCTGTCTCCATGACCTACTTTATCTATTGTTTATTTCTTTTTTTTTTCCAGGAAATTGTTCATTAAGGATGAAAGCACCTGGCTTACAGTAACAGGGCACTGTGCAAAATATCTGTCATAAAGCCCAGAGAGGAACATTCATAAATACATCAGAAAGAGCAAACCCACAAAGAACTGAGAGGCTGCAGGGGAGTATCTTAGGTAGAATGAAGGCAAAGAAGATGTAAGGGCCAAAGTCTCTACTGGTGTAAATGGCTGAACTCCACTGAGTTCACTGTGCCAATTTGTATCCAGAGAGAATTTGGATCTACCAGCTCAGTCATCAGATACAGACGATACTGGAGCTACTCAGGTTAGAACGAGTATTTTCTTTCTGGCAGAAAAACAGCAGCTAGAAAAATCACTATGGACAAAACCACATCTGAATAACTGGTGCATGCAACTACCTTGGCTTCCTCTTCCCCCTCCTCCTAAATTTGGCACTGAAAACTTATTTAACTACTTTGAGAAAAAAGGTTAATGAAAACTATAAAAGAGAGTTTATGGGGCAATTTTAGGGCTTAACATCCATTGTTTTACAGATGTACTAATTATGTTTTTTTCCACAAGTTAAGACAAGTACAGTTTTCTCCCTGTATTCTTCCCTCATCAACATCATATATGTACCATCTGCTAAGCCTTCTTACTGAGCCCTCTCCATAGCTTACTCTCAGATCCACAGCACTCAGATGGTCGAAGAGAACACTTCCCTATGAGTGCTTTATTAACCCCTCTGCAGAGGCATAAAAATTGGAGCTTAGAAGTTGCTTATACATTTTTCACTTAGTGTAACATAAGCTTAACGCGGCTTACTCTGTGTTGAGATTATCTGAGCAAGTATCACTTACATAAACAAAACCAAATACAACAAAAGTCCTCTCCAGTCAATAGGCACACAAGGTAATGGCTGGCAGGAAACAAGCGAGTTCCCCCTTTTCCTCTCCTCTCCTATCAGATACAATCTTCAGCACAGTAAAGAAAGCGTAAGCTTTGAGACTCTTGTAATGGTTAGCACCAAACTTGCAGAAAACTTTAATTAATAAGCAGGAGCTAATCTTGGTCTGCCTTCCAGAACACAGCATTAATGAAGGTCTTCTAAGCTCCCCACAGACTGTTCACCTCCTTCCATCTGCCCCAGTGCTTTAGGTACATGCTTGTGAGTCCTATTTCCCTCCTCAGCCATTTTTTCTGATCTTCTCATCTTC
Source organism: Harpia harpyja (assembly GCF_026419915.1). Taxonomy (NCBI): domain Eukaryota; kingdom Metazoa; phylum Chordata; class Aves; order Accipitriformes; family Accipitridae; genus Harpia; species Harpia harpyja. The sequence goes on along the minus strand of NC_068953.1, from coordinate 18,041,695 downwards.
TTCTAAGTCTTGTTACCTTACACACTGCTGTCCAAAATCCCTTCTAAATAACCCCATTAAAACTGTATCAGGACTTCTTCCCAAGATCAACAGCCACTTTCCACTGCTCCTTCACAAAACTCACTTCAGGCAATTGCTTCTCTATTTGTTTAAACTGCAACTTAACTAAGTCCATCTCCAAAGGAACCTGCGCAGTCTCTAGGCTCTTAGCTACCAGTTTTAGCATCTACTGGGACTCCAGGTATGCTATGTGTTGCAGGGTAAAGGGTCAAAATCTTATAATTTGGTGATCCATCCTTTACCACAGAAGAAACAAGTTTTCTCTGTGCATGAAAATGTTTAAACTTTAAGTTTAGGAACAGTGGAAGCAAGATTGGTGATTGTAAACTCTCTTCTTGCCACTCATTAGAATCTTAAGAGTCTGCACATGACTGTTCTATCTTAACCACCTTTTCCTCTTCCTCCTGTCTTTCATCACACACAGCATTGCTTCCTTTCATGGCTTTCCATTCCTTTCTTCAAATATGGAGAAGCTAAACTATAGCTTATCTTTTCCTAAACTGACACTTTACATGATTTACTACTGTTATACCTGTGACATACAAAGTTGAATACGTTTAACAGATATGTATGAGCCAACTCCCTGGGACAGAGTAATCACCGTCCAATTAAACAACAGGCAGCCACAAGGATAAATAGATAAATACAGCACAAAAATATATTACTAAATCATTGATTACTGTTTTATATCCTGGACTATGCAAATAACTCCTGAACTGCTCCTTTCACTGATTCTTGAGGACTGTGTTGATAATACACTTTGCAATACCCTTTGGATTTTCTACCAAGCGGACAAGAAGATACAGCGTGTACTGGCTTTCTTCCACATAAAGATGGAACACAGAGCTTGAATTTCCCTATAACACCCATACTTCCAGGCTTGTGATTGCTACCCTGTTCTGAATCCCTCTAGGAGAGTGGGTTGCAAGTCAAAACTGTACATGTGTCTAGACTTTTGGTCTCATGCTCTGCACCTTGGAAATTATTTAGCTTGTTCTATCTTAAGGCATTCTTACTTCACTACTTGTTTCGAAGAGAGTCTTTAATATGAACTAGGAAGAGAAAGCTAGTCTTGCAACCCAAGAGCAGGAACAAAGAGTTTAGCTCTCAGGTATTACAGTGATGAGAGTGCTAAAGAAACAAGTAGAATAGAATAAAGCAGTATTGTGTACCAAGCACACTTGTCAACCAAGTGCCATGTGTACACTCTGAGCTGTCCTTGCCTCAGCCTTACCCCTTGTAAAATGGAACAAGTTCTTCTTCCCAACATCCCATTTCTGACTGTCATTCACAGAAGAAAAGCATACGTAAATGCACAGTGTAATGGTTAACTGGATTTTAGTTATTTTTCATAACTTATGCTGTCCAGTCTCATCTACTGAGGAATAAAACCCCCTTATCCTATGCCAATGTAGACAACAGATACAAATGAACTATGGAGATATGATGTGTTTTGCTTGTTTGTTTATTTGTTTAAACTTGGAGCCCACCCACCAGCCCAGTCATTCATTTTTCAGACTGTTTCAATTCTTTGATTTGCTAACTAGCAAGTCAAACATCAGGTGGGAGTAGTAATGAGTAGGTGGGAACCAGAGCAGTCAGAAGCTATTAGAATGTTATTCCAAGAGCTTGAAAATCTGAAAATTGGAAGTTGATTTTAAAAAAAATATAGTAAACAATTCTCATGTTTTCAGACACTTTTTTTTTTTTTTTTTAAATACTGATTCTGACAGAGTATTTATCTGTCTTTAAGTTCCTCCTGAGAAGGATTTGGTCAAAATATCCCCTTCAGACCTTATAACATCTCACTGAAAACAGGCACAAAAAGGCCAGCTGGAAATAGGGATATCAGTTTAGCTCTAAAGGATGTTCACACTTTGCAATTTAAACAAAATATTTACTAGTAATGTATCACCTTATTATCATGAATTGAGAGTAAATTGAAATTTCATGCAACTGAATAAGCTAATTACAGATACATACTTTAAAAACTAGGCTTTTCATGTTCTTAAGTATAAGCAATTAAGGGTAAGAGTAATATTTCATAATTATGTCATTGATCTAAATTCCTTTTCATTTTTCTATGAAAGCACTATACTTACATAAGACACATCTGAGGTTGTTCCTGTTTCTCAGATCCGCATTTGTTCTAATCAAATATTCACCTCGTGACTTGTTTGTTTTTTTTTTTACAGTTTGCCTTCACATGAAATTAAAATTTTGAAAGTCTGAATGTATCATTAACTTTGAAGAAAGTACTAAAAACTCATTTAAAAAAAAAGTCATAGGGAGCTATGGGAAATTCTGTATTAGGCTGGCCTACTAATTAAATCAACTATGCTATATTACTTCCACTGTTCAAAAGTATCCGCCTACAGATCTAAAATCTTTTCAGAATTATTAAAATCACGAGTAAAAAATCCCAAATCTCTTTCCTCTTTCATGTGGAGCCACACAGAATGCACTTTTTCAGATTTCAAAGTCCATTAAAACATCACCTTTGAAAACAGATGCACAATCAGGCCCAGAAGTGATTTATGCAAGCAAGATGCTCAGAACTGCCAGGAACTACTCATGTTCAAAGTACCCCCAGCAGGCTGAGCTAGGTCCAGTTTGTATCACATATAATTAGGATTCTTCAGACCATAAAATCAATAATATAATTAGTAAATGGTATGTTATTTCTCAGAATCTTTCTACAACTTATCTGCTGCTAATGACATGTAATGTTAATTAATGAAAATACATGTGATAAAAAGTTCTTTGGAGAATTATCTAATTATGTACTATAAAAAATGAAGTATGTAATAGCTGTAATTTATGTTTATATCAATGACGATTGTTTAGGATACTCTAAGACATTAGGATTACAAGTCACCTTTAGCCACGCTTTCTCCTGCCTTACAGAAACTCTTTTTTGAGCTGGTGTGTGTATAACAGATGACCCAGTTCATTAATGAGTTATGTCTCATTTATAATACCAAAGTCTGCAGGTAAATTCTTCCTCAGCTGTGGGACAGAACCAACAGAATAGTTTATGAAATTCACTTACCTTTTGACAATGGATGACTGACAGCAAACCATCACAATTGAAGTTACTGACAAAATAAATAAACGGAACCTGGGGAGATTAAGCAGGGATTTCAAAAGAATAACTACAGTTCTTAGAGAAGAATGATTACAGAAGGCCAAAGTATTTCATAACCTCACAGGAATGCAACATTTTGCTACCAATCACTTTGACTGTCCGAGACCCCAGCTATTGAGGAACATTTATATTTAAAAATATTCTGATTTGATGTAACATGTCTAAGTAACTTTTCATGATTGTCAGGCACACGGAGAAAGGCAAAAGGAAATTTTTCATTATTATAAAATGCTGTGGGATTCACCAGAAACATTGTATCAGGTTTAATATGTTTGTTTCTAAACTAGAAAGGAAGGATAGAATAAATGCATCATATTAATACCATAGGGCAGCTTCTATAGTTAATATGTCACATCAATTAGCTCCTATTTCCCAAGACATTTTGGCTTTAATAATATATATCCTAATGCTCTTGCCTAATATTAGCTATAGATAGTAAATGAACCTCTGGGTTTGGTGAGACTATTCTAATACCAGAATCTGAGTATGCACCTCACTTGCAATAACTTTTTCCAGTACAGATGTGTAAAAAAGGAACACTCCTGATATTATCTCACTTTTCTCTCTAATAAACATACCGAGTAGCATAATAATATTCAGAAATTTTAAATATTCTTACGGCAGCTCTATTAATTCCACCTAGGACATGCCCCGATGTTCAGTGGCACGCTATTGTTAGTATGAGCAGGGAACACCAAACTTACAAGTAAGCTAAGGTTTTCAACAATCTAAATTCCTAGCCAAAATAAGAGACATATAGAGGAAAAAAAAAAATAATCTTGCTGTTTCTGTAGCAGTTTAGTTTAGTTTGAAAGACAAAGTGTGAAATTGCTGAGAGCAGGATGTTGGCTAAATAGGTGCCACTTGTACTTGCCCCAGATGTGATGGAGCTGGCATGCTGTTCAATACAAAGTGATTAATGATTGCTTGCAATCAGCCCTAGAAATCAATTGGCATTGAGTGACATAATGATTCTATGACATCATATAGCCTCACATCTGATGCTTGTTCTTGGACACATTTCTCCTCATGCTGCCATTTTTGGCACTGTGAGTGGGCTCAGAAAAATTATGGGCTTTATGATGTTCATGAATAAACAAGTTTTCACATGAGAGAGTTTTCTATTCCTTTCTGCCAAATTTTATTTTCTGTTCATTCATGACCCCTCCCATCACCAGTCCGGCATGTCAAATTCAACTACACGAGCAGTGCACAGGAGAAGTTATATATTTAAGGTTGGTCCTTTATTTCAATTAATAATTATGTGTCGTGGTTTAATCCCAGCCAGCAACTAAACACCACGCAGCCGCTCACTCACTCCCCCCCACCCAGTGGGATGGGGGAGAAAATCGGGAAAAGAAGCAAAACCCGTGGGTTGAGATAAGAACAGTTTAATAGAACAGAAAAGAAGAAACTAATAATGATAACACTAATAAAATGACAACAGTAATAATGAAAGGATTGGAATGTACAAATGATGCGCAGTGCAATTGCTCACCACCCGCCGACCGACACCCAGCCAGTCCCCTGAGCGGCGAATCCCTGCCCCCCACTTCCCCGTTCCTATACTGGATGGGACGTCACATGGTATGGAATACACCGTTGGCCAGTTTGGGTCAGGTGCCCTGGCTGTGTCCTGTGCCAACTTCTTGTGCCCCTCCAGCTTTCTCGCTGGCTGGGCATGAGAAGCTGAAAAATCCTTGACATTAGTCTAAACACTACTGAGCAACAACTGAAAACATCAGTGTTATCAACATTCTTCGCTCTGAACTCAAAACATAGCACTGTACCAGCTACTAGGAAGACAGTTAACTCTATCCCAGCTGAAACCAGGACATTATGATAGACTATAGGAGAATCATATGAGTGAGAAAAGGAAAGAAGGTGCTACTGCTAGTAGAACCCCAAGTGTTGTAAGCCATGTAAATTTCTTTCTCAATTTCAGCTGTACCACTGCTGCATCAGCAGAACGTTATTTTGTTACTATTTTTGGCACTATTGATAACAAGTTTTTCCAAAGCAACTGTTCTAAAGCAATTAATGTTCTTAAGTGACTCCCAATGCCCACTTCCAAATGCATTTTAGGATGCTGTACATTAAAAAAAAAAAAAAAGACCACAGAAACTGAGGAATAAAGTGCAGCTTCTTTAATCTCTGTTCGCATGTGATAGGTTTCTCCCTGCCATAATTACCATAGTGGCCTTCTCTACATTTGTTCAAGTTTAATTTTAAATTTTTTTAATAAGGGGGACAGCAGCAATACATAACATTCCAAATGAAGTCTCACCACTCCCTTGTACAAGGGTTCTGATATTTTTCTATCTCTGCACAAAAATACCTTACTGAATCAGTCCTAGAACAGCATTGCACTTCATATTGGCAGCTCACAGACATCTTATAACCCATGACTATAACTAGATCTCTGTTCTCCTCTGTCACATCCAAATGATGAACCTCTACCTTATGGCAAAAATTCATGTTGTTAGTCCCTGACTGTACATCTTTGCATCTGTTTTATTAAATTTCTTGCTGCTACTCCAGTCCACAAGGTCATCCAGTTCTTCCTGTATTACAATCCAGTCCACCTTGGTACTGAGAAGCTCATCAGCCTCCTAGATCAAATATGGACTACCATTCTATCAAGCAAGGGACAGTCAAGAATTCTGATACCTCCTAGCTTTCCCAGATGAAAATCCCATAACATAGTAACCTTAGTAAAAGGTTAAAAAAAGGTTTAAAAAAAGGAGCAAAACCTTAGTACAGTCTACAGGGTTGCATATAGTCATTTCATGTATAACTTGAATTACAATAGACAAATCTGAAAGAAGGGTTCCAGACTCAAGTATTCAAGTTATCACATTCTTGTTAATCACAGCAAGTTGCCTTTTATCACCCAAAACTTTACATCTAGAAAACGGAAATAGAATCTCTGGGTTCTGCATTCATATTAATTATAGGCTAAAGAGTATGCACTTCTTCATGAAGAATTAGCTAGATGCTTGTAATTGAATACATAAAAGTGAAAGTAAGCTTACTAAATCTGCTCCTATATTTTATTATTTGCAGTTTGCTTCAGCAGAAGTTGTACTAGTATAAACAACAGAGGATAACTCCTGCATGATAAATAGTCTGTGTAAATTTTTACAGAAAAAGTTCTTTGGTCCAGTTTGTAATGTGTTCTTTCAGTATGTGCCTACGTGCACAGCACGGAACATCAGCGACCACAAACACAAGCAGTACAGTACAGGCTAGCATGTTCTAGGAAACAAGGCATCAGTTGATGCATTTGAAGTAAATGATAGCTTAAGTCTTAGTAAAAGATAGAACAACGTAACTGTCAGAGCAATTTTCCACATCAGTAGTTTAACACCTGAACTATTGTTTATTTTTGCAACTGAACTATTCCCAGTTTCCGTCTGTTCTACTCTGAATCAACATCCGTTCTGAGATGTGTCATAAACAATGTTTGCCTGAAAGAGCCAAACATACCACCGCCGAGGTGGAGGCTTAATGAGGAAACAGTAGTTCCTTAAAAAAAAAAGGTTGGTTCATTTTCTGTAAACATCTGGTCTGTAAATAACTGTAGGCTTCACAGACAGTATAACATTAGACTGCCTCTGACTTAACGTCATAAAGATTGAGTTATTAATTTTAATTTAATGCTCCCATAATTTTCAGCTTTGAATATGAATATAATCTTATAGTCTGTTACCAGCTATCTCAGGAATGTAGCAGAAATTACAACTTTCTTATGTCTTCTATTTTTCACAGGAACAACCAGCTAAGCATCTTTACTTCAGGCATTTTTAAAGTTTTTTCATAGTTCAATAGCAGTGCACAAAGAAAGTTTGATTTCGAAATGAAGAAACAGACAACTTATTTAATATACTAATTTTCCAGGTTCAAAACAGTTTGATTATTTCCATGGTCTAAGAGAAATCAAAAACAAATTGTGAGGTGTAAAAGAAGAATTTATTTCCAATGGTTAATCCTTCAAAAAGCCACAGGGAAAGAGACTCAGGATGTAGTAATCATTAATGGAAGAGCGATTGCTGAGTTCTATTCCTAGAAACAAAGAAATAAGGCTACAGCTGAGTCACAGAAACAGGTAAGTTCTGGCTGACCTACCGTGAGGACTTTTGCTCACACTGCAACTCTGAAAAGGCTCTTTCAGAATCTAATCAAACTACTGTTGTGGGGAAGGTAAAGTTCGACTATAATTTCCTGGAAAATACTCCTTAAATGGTTCCAGTCATACTTTTCTACCTGATGTCTTTCTCCAAGCTATTTTGATTCATAACTGTTTTCATTTTCATGAAACTGTCCTTAAAGAACCAAGTAAACATGTCGTTCACACCACCAACTCTTCAGTGCCCGCTGTGGACAGACACACAGAAAGAAAAGCAGGCAGTGAGCAGCTGACTCCTAACTACAAAGCCTGGGCATGTAGTGAAGATCCACATACCACAAGGAGCGCACACAAGAGGGTGAAATCCCAGCCTCTAGCAAAAATACTAGCGGACACAAGGCAAAGAAAGCACCAACTGCTAATCCAACCTCTAAGAAAAAAAATATTCTTACAGAAGCCTAAAGCTTCCCACAGCTGTGCTGGTTGGAACCCAGTATCTAGCTGTCCTCATTACTGATGCGGAAAACATGCTTACTCCATGACCTTGCAGCATGTGGATTGTAGCACAGAATCTTAAGGACACTCAGTGTCTATAAACTTGTTTGTAAAATATTATGCAGAAGAAATATAGCTCTAATACTGGTAATATTAACTTGTTTTCTTTTACCTTACTAATAAGGAATCCTGTAGAGTATTGAAGACAGAAAATCCACGTGTATGAACTATTTCTCTTTCTGATGTGGGTGGTAAGCCAAAAAGTTATTAGGCACCAGGCCAGCAGGAGGAAACAGGGACAAATAAATGAATGAGAGTAGAGGTAATTGTGGCACTTATTTGGATTAGATGCAGATCACCAATGAACTCTTTTGCTATTTGTTTCCTCCTAAGGGAAATCTCCCTTTCCCAGCTTTAATTTAATCATGGGAAAAATATGTCAAGTATTGATTATAACTAGAAACTAAAGTCTTCTACAAGCATGTACACATTAACACTATCACTCAGACATGACCTGGAAGAAATCCTCTGTTTGCCTTTCTTCATCTTGATTCCTACTTCTTCTAACAGATTGTCTTATACAGAACAGCACGTTCAAACTTGTAAACATCAGTTTTGGTGATGAAAAAGTCCAGGAGGGAATTTGTTAAAACCATTAAATTTATGTTGCTTGTGATGCTAAGCATAACTAAAAGACATGTCTTCCAACTATGAAAGCAGAATACAATAAAGCCTCTGAGGAAATACTATATATCAACACTGATTTCAATTTATTGCAGTTTGAAACAATATTCCGGTCAAGTCTAAAAGTAGGAGAATTTGGCACAAATCCTTGTGAAAATCCTAAAATGGTGCTCTTTGCTCATGATCCTTGAGAGAGAGAAAAGAAACAAGTGACACACATCTACACATTGCATTAGACTGCAAAGCAGGAACAGGAAACTAATGGATGGAAGATTTCTAAAAATGACTCTCTGCCACTTCCTCCATACCTGCTCAATCCAGGCCACACTCTCTGCCCTTTAGTCTTTTGTCTGTTCCAGATCACATCGATGTCACATTTTGAAACTCATCAGTATTAGAGAAAGGCAATATGTAGTTTCACTTTGCTGACAAAGTTCTCAAGATTTCAAAAATTTCCCATTTTACTTTGAAATTAATTCAGACCTTTTAGAGGAGAAGTAATAGTGAATGCCTTTGCCACACGTATGTTGTAATAGTTTATATTATGTAATAGCCCCTAAACTCATATAGAGGGCAGAATTTCAAAACCCTGACCTGAATCAAGAATAGGCCTTTGAAACTTGAGTCAGTTCCCTTCCAAATGTTGGCAATCTGAGATGAACAGCCTTTCTCCTTCTGACCAGAAATTCACCCTTGTCAAAAACAGTACGCGTGCTCTGATAAAAAGATAGCTTCATGTATTGACATCTTCTGATTAAGAAAACATTACCAATTACCAGTACTCATTTCTCATTATGATCAGCCATCTTTCATCTCTGATTGCATCCCTACTCAGACTTCTGCTGTTTTCAGTGTGACACAGTCAGCTGTGTATACTCCCATACAAACCCATAGAGCAGAATTCATTCACCCTTCTGCACGAGTTGCCTGATATGTCTCTGAAAAAATAGTTAATTCATTGTCCCTTGCTTTCTGCCTATCAGCTTCTCACTGATCAGTGTCCTTCTGGTGTATAAACCTCATACAGCTATAGGCTCTCTCTTGTAAAACCATTCTGTCGAGAACCATTATTTTCAAATATACAAACATTTTCATTTTCACAATGCTGTTGCATTTTGCAGGTCATATCACATGACCTTTTTTTTCTTTATCTGTATCCCTATATACCTGCAAGTCACAAGACTTATATCAAACTCAAAGAAAAACCAACCATGTTTCCAGAACCTTGTTCTGTTGAACAAGATGACAACATGCGATACTCCTTGCTTCACTGGAGACATTTCAACAGCTTAACAGTTCTAGTTAGACTAAATCTATCTTTACACAGTCTGCTTTTATACACAGGTTTTACTTGATTGGGAAAAAGCAGGGATTAACAGAGTTATGCCTAAACCTGTAGTTGCAAAACGTGCTATCTACACGCAGCAGGAGATGCCTGCCAAGCCTCATCAACAACAAAAAGGTAGTAAGAGAGTCAGTTTCAGCTAATGCTGAAATACAGACAGAAAAGTTCATGAACCCACAGATTACAGCTGAAGGGTCCCCCTCTACTGATTTCAGTTCTTTCATAATGCACAATCTGCACATCTCCCATTTTGACCACACTGCTATAAGCAGACCGTGCAAACACAGTCTGGAAGCATCTCCTAGCTGGGACTTATTGTCACAGAAGCTGGACTGGAATCTCTCCAACTACTTCTGCATGTTTCTCTATCTCTTTATTTAGACTGAAGATCACGTAATTGGGCATCTTTGCAAAATAATGCTCCTACGTGGTGGTCTGGATAGACACAAATTTTACGACGCAGTTCATAAATCTAAGAAGTCTTTGTATCTTTTTCTTGTCTTCTGGGCCAAAACCACTACTGTCATTAACCTGTACAATTTGCTGTCACATTTCCTCCTCATTACATTATTCTACTGCATGGGATTTACACTTCTGCTTGCTCCTGTTATGCCCAGCAACACTGTTTCTGTCCAGAGCTATTCTGAGCTTCTGATTATGATATTCTACTCTTTCTCCAAATCAAAATGTAATCTGCATAGTCCTAAGACGCTCTTTATTATCCAAGTTTGTTGTATTTTCTTATCAAACACTTTGGATATCAAAACCAGCCCCAAAACATTGCCCCAAAGATAAAAAATAACGAACAGCCGTAGTCATATATTCTGATTTTACACAGACATACACTTGCTGGAAATCTCCTGGAATAACAAACATTTTTCCTGCAGCCACTCCACTCACCTATAAGAGGAAGAACTAAAGAAAGTTCCTGAATATTCTGCCCATGATTCTTTTGTGAGTTGCTAGGTAATGACATTGTTAGAGAGTTTAATGTTACGGCTTCACTACTCCTCTAGCACCTGTCCAGCCAACGCCTGACAGAAGAAGATAAATTTATTTATAATACACAGCAAAGTGAATAACAAAGAGTTTATATAGTTGTCTCTGGCAAAACTGACAAGTCGTAGCTGGCAGCTTTAATCAGCTCCCAGCTGAGCCTGGGAAATTGGAGGGAACAGAGTGCTGACCTTTCTGATGAATTTCTGAAGGAAGGTTAAAGTTTTGTTTACTTTTTTAATGGGAAGAGGTATCAAGTTCTAAGACCTCTGGAAAAAAGGAAGATTCCTGCATAAGAGCATTCTACACTATATTTAACAAAGTAATTATTAGTTTATCTAAAACTGATTTTTTCAAATAAAGGGATATGGCCTAATGTTACATAGATGAAAATGCCTATAAGGTTTAATGCCACAAATCACTGCCAGATGCTGAAAATGTACTAGATATTATTTTCAGGTCTTGAATGTGAAAAATGCAGTAGAATATAGTTTAAATTTAATTTTTACAGGTCAGTTCTTAAAACCACCGATTTTTTTTTTCGCAACAAGTATTCAGCTCCTACTTGTTTTGTATGGAAACAGTGTGATTTTTCATGTGCATTTGCTTAACTAGTACCAAGAATACAAACGTAAGCAATGACTAATGATTTGATCAGATATTTCAAAGTAAGTTATAATTTATTGTTTTGCGGTATCTATAAAATCTCTGGCATTGGTTTTAAAAACTACTGAACATCTACTCTCTTAAAATTAAGCTCCTTGGAATCATGTCTGAAGATTGAGAGATCCAGCAGCACTTTTCCAAATGTTTCACCTTATGGTTTATACCCTCCTGCAGCCACCACCCAAACTGACACCACAGGGGACTTTGTTTTTCTAAAAAGCCAAAACTGTTTTCTGATTAATAGTATCATATCACAAAAGTATCTGCTCATACTGCTAGCTCAAGTGTCTACTCCATATGAATGGCTGATACAGAGACCTCACAAGAATTTAGGAAGGTTGGTGACTTGTAAATCAAGACCAATGAGAGTTTTGCAGTAAACAAACTGCAAACCTTTTGCTTTTTTATAATCTAATTTACTGATCACTTTCTGTCCACTAACTTTTAAAAAAATGAACCCATAGCTTTAAATCACCACCACACATATACTCACACACTTCCAAAGTTGTTTGCTGAACTAGTTGCTATATAAATCACTGTACAATTTTTCAAACAACACTGAAGGAACTTAAGTATTGATTTTTGCCACAATAGTATATAGGATGCACCTGAATGTCCATCAAAAACACTTGCACCAGTAAAGTAGTTCCATGTTCTAGTTTGTTTTCTACTTTCCTCACAGTTCTACTTCAACAACTTCTACTTGGCATCAGTGGCAGACATTGAAATTTGGTTATAGGTCTGGGCCTTCCAACTTACACTCATTGTTCATATAGCATTATATGAACATTATATACATGTATACATATATAATGTGTATACATATATAATGTATATACATACACATGAGCATGATATAACCAGTTCCTTCTGTTTGACATCAGTGGAATTGTTCAACTGGACCACTTATTTACAGGGAAGATGACAAAGAACCTGTCGTGGTTTAACCCCAGCCAGCAACTAAACACCACGCAGCCGCTCACTCACTCCCCCCCCACCCAGTGGGATGGGAGAGAAAATCGGGAAAAGAAGCAAAACCCGTGGGTTGAGATAAGAATGGTTTAATAGAACAGGAAAGAAGAGACTAATAATGATAACACTAATAAAATGACAACAGTAATAATGAAAGGATTGGAATGTACAAATGATGCGCAGTGCAATTGCTCACCACCCGCCGACCGACACCCAGCTAGTCCCCGAGCGGCGATTCCCTGCCCCCACTTCCCCATTCCTATACTAGATGGGACGTCACATGGTATGGAATACCCTGTTGGCCAGTTTGGGTCAGGTGCCCTGGCTGTGTCCTGTGCCAACTTCTTGTGCCCCTCCAGCTTTCTCGCTGGCTGGGCATGAGAAGCTGAAAAATCCTTGACTTTAGTCTAAACACTACTGAGCAACAACTGAAAACATCAGTGTTATCAACATTCTTTGCATACTGAACTCAAAACATAGCACTGTACCAGCTACTAGGAAGACAGTTAACTCTATCCCAGCTGAAACCAGGACAGAACCTCACTGACATAGGAGTGTTTCCACAATTGTTATAATGGAAAGGCGCTGGCTATAATCGCGTCTTTTCTATTCTGACCTATCTGGTTAAGAAATGTTTCAGAGACATATGCTTTAGCAGTAAGGAAAAATTGTTTACACTTCCCTTGTGAGATAAGGCTGTGCTCTATTGTTACAGTGAAGGGATATGAGGATCAGGAGGTAACAGTACACGTAACTAAAGCACAATTCCTCCTGGTCTCAGAGAAAGGTTCTGTTTCCTCAGCAGGAGAAAACACCAAGTGAATTATATCCTTCCTGTAAGCATGAGACAACCCACACACTGCTAAAAAGTTTTTATAAATTGTGATGGATGATAATTCTGTAGCTGCTTCCGTCCACTCCTGCATGCTAGTACAAGGATCAGTTCAAGAAATTAAAGGGGAACATAAAAGCTGGATTAACAAAAAATAGATGTATGTACTACTACAAAATTAATATGTTGCCATTGCAGATCTATATCCTCATTTAGCTGAGTTACACTCATGAAAATATACAAACAATATTATTAATATCATTGTGGGACATCAATCAAAACCATTCCCACTACTTCAAGTACAATAAAAATCAACAAGTTGGTTTTACACCAATAAATCTCCTAGACTGTGGGTCAGAAATAATTTATATATAAATATAAAACATATAATCAATATATAAATAATTAAGAATTTTCTTATGGGTGAAAGAATCCACATCCTGATATAAAAATTCAGGAGAATCAGAGCTTTTCTTAAACTGATAAAACTCACCATATTGTCACTATCATTGCTGTTTCAGAGTACTGTGAAATTGAAAATATTACAGGAATACAAGAAGATTAAAAAATGTTACATTTAGTCAAAACAGCGGTCCAAGTAGTTCAGATTCCTTACTATTTACATGTTAGAGGCATGCAAGAGATCCTTGACTACCAAAGAGTGGATATTTGTTATCATTTATATGAATGTGTAGTTTTTCTTTTGAATTATGCCAGATGCTTGACCTCTGAGATATTCTTAGAATCATAGAATAGTTTGGGTTGGAAGGGACCTTTAAAGGTCACCTAGTGCAACCTCCCTGCAATGAGCAGGGACATCTTCAACTACACCAGGTTGCTCAGAGCCCCATCCAACCTGACCTCGAATGTTTCCAGGGATGGGGCACCTCCCACCCCTGGGCAAGCTGTCCCAGTGTTTCACCACCCTCATTGTAAAAAATTTCTTCCTTATATCTAGTCTAAATCTACCCTCTTTTAGTTTAAAACCATTACCCCTTGTCCTATAACTACAGGCCCTGCTAAAAAGTCTGTCCCCACTTTTCTTACAAGCCCCCTTTAAGTACTGAAAGGCTGCAAAAAGGTCTCCTCGGAGCCTTCTCTTCTCCAGGCTGAACAACCCCAACTCTCTCAGCCTGTCCTTAAAGATGTGCCATCCCTCTGATCATTTTTGTGGCCCTCCTCTGGACCTGCTCCAACAGGTCCATGTCCTTCCTGTGCTGTGGACCCCAGAGCTGGATGCAATACTCCAGGTGGGGTCTCACCAGAGCGGAGCAGAGGGGCAGAATCCCCTCCCTTGACCTGCTGGCCATGCTGCTTTTGATGCAGCCCAGGATACAGTTGGCTTTCCAGGCTGCAAGCGCACGTTGTCGGTTCATGTCCAGCTTCAGCTTTTCATCCACCAGCACGCCCAAGTCCTTCTCAGCAGGGTGGCTCTGAATCCCTTCATCCCCCAATCTGTATTGATACCGAGGGTTGCCCCGACCCAGGTGCAGGACCTTGCACCTTTGTGCAAGTGCTGTTTCACATCTTTCCTTTTCATTCTTGTCTAACTTAAATTTCATTGGAGTTATGAGACAAACTGATCTGAATGTTTGAGCAACATACTCCAGACTGCTCATCATTTATTATATAAATTTATTATCCATTTCTATTCTAAGGTAAATAATTTCTAGCTCTTCAACATAGTCTAAAAAGAGAGTTTTGCTACATTTCAAAGCATTCCTATCACATCTGTAAAACTCATTCAGCTACTATAGCAGCAACATGTCAAAACTATCTTTGAAAAACAAATTTAAATTCTTTTTTAAATAAACTGTGTTGTTCAAAATTAATTCAAATGCAAAGGACTCTGTGATTTTAACTGGACTTTTTAAAGTGTTAGATCTGCTCCTAAATCAGAGCATCACATGATATCCTTCTTAGTTGCCTAAGGATGTGAGCAGATTTCTTGGGTTGTTTCAAAGCTTCAGTAGAATGACACTGATTCAGTTAAGCTAAGGATCTGAATCCAAGTGACTCACACTGCAAGAAATAAACTTGGAAAAGCTCTACTGCTATAGTCACAGAACAATCTCATAGTTTAATATATTATTTTCACCAGCTTCAGACTGGAATAACCTCACTGACTGGAGGAGAGGTCCTTCTTGGTTAGTGAAAGCAGAATCAGCTTCCTGAACCTGAATGTATGATGTATAGGTCACCTCGTTTTTTGCATGGAAAGCATATTATATATATCACTCTAGAGGCAGAATCAGGGAACAAAAGCAGTAAAATATTTCCTCAGGGTAAAATATAGCTCCCAGGAGTCATAAAGCCTGAAGCAAAAGGTTATTTTACCCAAGACATATGCTGTATGTTTTATTATTCTTGGGGGGGGGGACAGTGGTGTTTTTCTAATATGCTGGTATTCCAATACCTGAGACTTCATCCTACCTGCCCTTTGCAGACCTTGGAAGCGAAATGTCCTTAATGACACTGATGGGCAGAAAGAGAAGTGAAACAGAGAAGTCAAGACACCAGTGCAGAACCATTTCATGTTTAGTGAAGCACAGTGAAGAATGATAGATGTAGATAATTACCTGCAATTTGTATCTGAGTCAATCTTTTAGACAAAACACCACATAAGGTTTTAAAAGTCCAAGGTGAGACTCCAGGTGGTAGTAATGAATGGTAGGCAGAGCAGTCAGTAGCCTAGACCTTCGGGGAGTGGAACAGACAAGTGCTGGTCGGTATATCAGGGTTATCTGTGTCAATGTAAGATGGGGATGACTGTCTTTTACTACAGGCTCTAGCATTCCTCAAGACAGCTAACAAAAGCCTCTTTCTGCTTGAAGATCGCAAACAGCAAGAAGAGGAAGAATCACACAGGACTAAATCAAGAAAAAATTAAAGAAGATGAGGAAAGAGAATACTGAAATGGAATACTAGTGGAAACTTTTCGATAAGAAGATCTACAAAATGTATAGAAAGTTTATATAAAATAAGCAGCACAGTCACGAAGACAGAACACTAGAAAACTCAGCAGAGAAGCAGCCCACACTGTCCATAGAAAGTCTAATAGGATAATGTTTCCCTACTGTCTAAAACTTGTGTTTGGAAGAACACTCAGAATCCCAGCTGAGCTGATTATCCACAGCACCAGCTACTGCATAGGTATGCATGAACACAGACTAATATCTATTACTTTTCCAGTAAAAAAAAATCCATTGAAATATTGCTACATTCTCTTATTATGTCTAAACCTAATGAATTTTGACATTTGCATCTGTGTTCCCATACTTTGCAGCAGATACTGCTTATAGGAAATATGCTGAATATGCTGAATATTTTGGAGGAAAAGTCTGAGGAATAGAGTTGGATGGATAGGCAAGCCTGACTCGTTACAGCTGGGCTACTCAGCCAGGAGCACAGGATTTATGGCACCCATGGCAGAACACATTCAAACAGTCCTGTTGATTTCAAGCTTCAGGAGGCTAAGAGGGAAAACATTTACAGGCACAATTCAGTGCTCATGTACATATACTCACCATGTGCTATAGCTGTAACAGATCCCAAGGCATAGTGTGGTGCATTTGACTCATCAAAAGTAAAGAGGAAGAATCCAAACATTATAATAGCATTTTCCCCTCTGGGGAACTTTACAAGGAAATCAGTTAGGGCAGAGGAGAAAAAAACGGCCCAAATATTTCAACCTTGGAAGTGTCCTATTAATGTATTTCCAATTTCTCTTTGTATGGAATGACTTGCATACAAATCCAACAGAACTAGATTTAGCTGCTTCTGAACATGCATACAGAGGTTTGGTTTTCTTCCTCTTTCTGAACAAACGTAATGAAAAGGACTAAATTTTGAGGGTTTTCTTTTTTTCTTTTTTTAAGTAGAGATTTACGCACTGCCACCTAGGGAGCTTCTAATAGAGTCACTAAGATCCTTAAATGCAGAAATTACAATCTAGGTGGCAACAGGAAAACAAGAGCTTGAACGCTGAGACAGGAAATCATACAGGTTCACAGAAGTAGAAGAGTGGAAGAATTTGATACAACACTTAAAAGAGAGCTGACAGCGTATAACCCAGGTGAGAAGGCTTATCCACAATGAATTGTGTTCTTATCTTTTCTTCTCTTACACACTAATACACCTCATTCCTGGGATGCTGTATGTGACAAATGATACCCATGCCATAGGGGAAGATGCTGAAGTAAGAGAAGATTCTGATCTGAGAGGCTCAGATCCTGTTTTCAGCCAGATCACAATCAATAGACTTATTCCTGCTTCATTATTATTTATATGGTGTAGTGCACAAGACCGAGGGAGGGATGGAGAACTCCCGTGCTATGCAGTAGGCACGAGCACACTCACAAGCACAGAAAATTCTTCTTTGTCCAATTAATATCAGCATGCCTTACTTCAAATGACTAACACTGTGTTTACACCTACATAACGGAGATAAATGTCTATCATCTGCATCGGTGATTTTAACAAGATCACTCTGTTCTCCTTTGTCCAGTCCCAAGGAATGCAAATTTTTGTCAAGAGAGAGGAAAAAAAAAAAAAAAGCAGGAGCAGGTTGCACAGCTTAGATGTTTCTTCACCTTGTTACATCCTCTTTCAACAGCCATGAGCAACTGAGGGCAACTCAATGCCACAGAAACAATAACACTGGTCTCCCATATGTGTTATTGTGAATACGAAGCACTAAAAGCAAGGACATCTTCAGCTCTCAGTGAGAGCACTTTTTTTGTTGAAATATCATTCCTCACTGTTTGGAATGAAACCCATTATTACCAATTAACCTGCTGTGAACCCAAATCACTGGCTGAATTGAGCATAATTATTCATCCATAGTAATAGCTAAAGTAAATTCTGGCAATCTCGGCTAACATTGACTTCTCCTTTGGGAAAATTGTCAAAGATGCCATGTCCTTGGTTATGTTTTTAAAACCTTTTTTTGTGTTAAGCTGCAACTGCAAATGTATCATTATGACTCATTTCTTCTTGTTTTGTAATGTTTTCTCTTTTCTTGCACAAACATCTATAACTAACTCTATTATCAGCTGAAAAATTACCTTCACATGTTCAGAAACATAATTTTTCTTAAACAAAGTTTTAGCATCAGTAGCCCATGTAGGCTGTCTAAAAATAAATTTTTAAATTAGTTGTTACTTTTCATAGCTTTTTAACCACACAGTCTGATGAACCACAGCCCTGGGAGCAAATGCAGGCATAAATCTTGGTCTGAATTTATTTCAGGTTGTCAAATGTAATTTACTAAGAGAATGTCTGCCAAAAAAGAATCCAGAGGCAAACCTAAGTTGTCATCTTAAATTAAGTGTGGTTCCTTTTTGTTAATCTTTCTACATAAAAGGTTGTAAAGTAGTGCATTAAAGATGCAGCAGTCCTCTTTCCTAATAAAAAGGCAGAGGTGGAAAAACAGAATAAAGACAGAATGTTTCTGTAGCTGAGGGAACATGTGCTCAAGATGATTAAGTAAATGCTCACTTGCTCTCTGAAAACTGCAGTCTTCTGTTTATTCTTAGGCCACATGCAATGTGGGAAATGAACAACCTGAACACTGAAGAGGAAGAATAGCGAAACATCTGCATAAGCTTAGCATTAGTTTTTTGCAAAGGAGAGTTACTCAGAAGGGCAAGTAATACCTACTGTGATAGCCCAGCTGGCTGCTAGATATATCATGTCCCTTCCATACTGACTGGAACTATGGAACTAATTCCATTAATGACAGGCTGGATTCTGGCTCTCACTGAAGAACCGTTTTACTTTCATAGTCAAGAAACTCTGAATTATTAAACCATGTCAAAACCTTTGAATCTTTGCACTGGTACCCCTTCTCTCCTCACAGTAAGGTTGTTCTTGCCTTCAGGGCCCGAATCAAGCAGTTACTGTTTTTTTTTTTTTTTCCCCTGTGGGTTACTATGACCTCCACATCACCTGTGTCCCAGTTGTTCACGTGAACCATTGGCACCTCTTCATATTTTCTCCATACCCTTCCCCTGTGTAAAACTGTCAAAACTGATCCACAAAGTTAGTACCTTTCAGATCCTTCAGAAAGTCTTCTACCACAGATCCTTTACAATTTTAAGACCAAGGCAACCTGTGGCAGCAAAGAAGATCTCCAGGCATAAACCTGGAGCAAGAAGCACCATGGCACTTACACGCAAATGACACAACCGATATTTGAAAAGTGAGAAACAAGCAGCATGTGCATGGAAACACAAGCATTTCAGCCATAGGTTTATTTGTCAATGTAGGGCAGAGCTATAGCATTGCTAAGAGTTTGTGTCAGCTGTTTGGGGATTTTTAAAGCAGGACCAGCTTGACTTGCCACCAACTGATCTCTTTGTGTGTTCCAAGGCCTAAACATTTGTATGGAGTAAGGTAATGCTTGGGAACTGATTGTGTACTTTAACAATCAAAATTGGCCACTCCACAAAATTCACACAAATGTACCTTAAAACTTCAGGTGAGTAAAATCTTCTGGATGTGGCTGATCACCACCTGAGCTATACAGGTATTTTGCCTCTCTGGTTTACTGTTTTGTTTTCTAACACTCATCTTTCTTCTGCATTTATACAATAGTGAGCATTCTACATGGCAACACCAATAGACATATTAATACATATGAACTGAAAAACCACAAATCAGTTTGACAGCCCTGCTGGCTAATACATTACCATGCCCCATTGCATTTAGACGATACAAACTTAAATGGAAATAATTATACTCTAAACTAGGTGACTAAATATTATTTAATGTAATGTTCCTACAACAATGCCACTTTGGTACAGATGAGGATTTGTGACTTTTTGTTAGCCCATCAATTAAACATACTGTTTTTCACAAAATAAGTGGAAGAAAAAGAAGCTTGCTGGATTAACGTGTACCATATTTTCCTCTAGGCCTATATTTTGCACCTTAGTATGTTTAACTATTTCCTGTGAAAGTGAGACCTCCATTTAAACACAACACCTCCCACCTAAACACAACAACTCCCCCCAAAAGGCTCCCTGCCCTCGAAACTAACCCAAAGGGCTCATTTTCAAATGTAGAATTTAGGGACTGCGTGCAAAAATGGAGCACGGATGGCCTGCAGCAATGCCATAATTGGCCATGCAAATTGGGTATGGGCATGGTTAGTTAAAACTTAATTAATCTGCAAGCAGGTATACCTCACTTGTGCATACCACACAGGTAAATTTGTATACAATTGGGCTAGGAAGCTCCCTTATCAGTTCCTGTAGCATGCCTTTCTCTGTGCCCAGTTTTCAGACTTGAAACTGGTCTAGGAATTCCTGGGGGCTGAAGACACTTCTAATAGGCTGGTAAAAGGCAATTAAGAAAAAACAAGCCTTCCATCATTTGACTTGTATTTGCTATACAGAGGTCCATACCTAAACTTGAAAACGTCCAGGAGTCACAAACTGAGCTCAGTAATGCAGATCTTTTAAAGCTTCTACCTACAAAGCCCAACTTTTTAGCTGAAATTCATGAAATGTGTGTTTTCGGGCCCACAGGTCACTCTTTTGGCCTTTAATATGATTGTCAGCATACTCCTTTGCTGATCAAGCATCTCATTTCTCTGAGTAGAAGCTAGGGCCTCTGTTTTTGAAGACAGGATCTTTCTATATCCTTTCTATGGACACAATTTTCACCAACAATACTATCAGTCACTTGGGAAAAATGAGTGTCCTACAAGACTCTTTCTATGTCCAGTGGTCTAAATGCTAGGGCTAAGCAAGTTAGAGGCACAGGCACTCTGGTTTTAGTCAGATTTATATGCACCTCTGTTATACCCTTGGCACTTTGCATAGATTAAAAGACAATATTCTACACAACCAATTAAGATCGTATCATATTAATTGAACTGCCATTATAACATTACCACAAGCCATCTAAGTAATCACTATATGATAACTCCTTATAAACCAGTTCATCGACATTCCAGATGCCTGCAGAAAAGGTAGGTTTGGCAGTATGCCTTGAAAGCTCAGAATCTGATAAATAGTTCCTAAAACAAGGGACCTTTTCCACCTAAATGAAGCCTCCAACTTATTTGTATATATTATATGAGGGGAAAACAGGCAGGCCTTTTTCTTTCTGAAAATATTTTTGAAGGTTTAAGTAATATTTAGACATTGCAGAGAAGAAAAAAGAAAAATATGAGGCTGCTACACTTTGTATATACATAATTATCCATCATCTGAGATCAAGAGGAAGACTGCTTTTGTAGGCCGAAGAGCCAGGGTCTTATTTAGGATGGGAAAAAATCAGGTACAAGCCACAGATCTGAATCAGGGTTTTGACTCTTGATACCTTCCATTTGAACCGAGTGCTTTAGTCACTGGGTTAGTCCACGGTATTTTTTTCTCATGTTTTAACCTTGCGTTCCAGGAAACAGCATTTTCCTGGTTTGCCATTCAATTCCCAATCAGGTGTAATGAGCTGAAGACTTACCAACATGATGTTAAACCTCCCCTCTTTTCTTCCTTTCACATCCTCCAGTTGTAACGTACTTTGGGGCAAATGGATGTATTTGTTCCAAGCTACTTCTGTCTGTTTGTCTCAGACACCCTGAATGAAAGGGGCCTGTTTATATGCTTTGAAAAATGATAGATGTTATCATGGGACTAAAAGCTATCCACTATAAAAGCAGAGGAGCCTTCTGAGAACAGGTTAGAGTACAGAAACTCAGGAGGAAGTGCTGGGAAGGAAGAGATTTCCTCTACCCAGTAAAAACAGTAGGACAATGGCATCAGCCAGACAATCCACCCTCATTTTGATATAATGATGTGAAGTTCTCTCTTGAAAGAAGACACTTAGGAAAGCATATCCTGGTAGACAGAGCACTGGAGCTGTTTACCCTCTACTTATCACAGAGCCTT
Source organism: Harpia harpyja (assembly GCF_026419915.1). Taxonomy (NCBI): domain Eukaryota; kingdom Metazoa; phylum Chordata; class Aves; order Accipitriformes; family Accipitridae; genus Harpia; species Harpia harpyja. The sequence goes on along the minus strand of NC_068953.1, from coordinate 18,019,468 downwards.
ACGGTTTAAGCCCAACAGTTTCAGGAGCATTTTGGCATGTATTGACAGCTACTGCAGAGTATCGTGCCATGTTGCAAGGTAGATTACAGGTGTAGCACAGCTTAGTAAGCAGACAGCTATTTTCTGCTGCTTCCAAAGAGTTATGCACATTTCCAGCATCCTGTGGTGATCACTACTTGAATTTAATGGTAAAACCAAACACTAGGGATAATTGTGAAAAGCCCAGCATACAAAAGAGATGTTCTTTGAGAGCATATATAAGCAACAGGTACCTTGATTCTGTGGGATATTCCCCACTGGGTCGTATCAGAACTACACCAGGTGAAATATTTTATTTAAATTACTGATTAGTATACAGTCTTTTAATTTTTGGCATCACTAAATAATATTTAAAAAAATACAGGATGGTTTCAAACATACCCCAACTGATGGTTTGAAGGTTTCTAAAAGCTGTTTACAGTTGTCTTACAACATACTGAGTTCCTGGGAAGATTCATGGAACTGAGACAATCTGAGTACTTAACACTTTCCAATACTGTGAACCTGCAAATTTTCTGTCAAAATCCATTGCAGCAAATATGTCAGCAGCTTCCTCCAGTTTTACCTTAACCACACATACTAAATGCACAATCTTTTTTCTTTCCCATGCTGAACAACTAATGTTACTAATTCTAATATACAAAGTTAATGTCCAGCTAAAAGTCTTCAAGAAACATACCATCTGACTGGCACCATAACCAAGTATCTTTTGCATGTCATTGAGTGATAAGTAAAATGACCACTGCAGTTGTCTCCATCCCAGCTTGTTTGTTGGCATCTGGCTTTTATATTATTCATAGAAGGGCGATTATCTGAATTTTCACTTATGCAGTACAAAATCTTAAGCTCTAGTCAAAAGCTGTTTAATTTACAATCTCAAGTCTGAGCCATTGATTTCAGGTCAAGTACTCCTGCTGAATAAGCCCCTCTATTACAAAAGTGACATACAGGAGACTTCACCAGTAGCAGATGGATAACACTAAGATCTATAAGGTCACAGTAGTAATGCTATACAGTGATGCAAATCTCAAGTTTCTCTGACATAACATAGATCAGGCTACTAGATAACCTGTTTCTTCCCACCTTCTCCTAACATAATAGCTTCTGCCTCCATCTCTCCTCTTGCCTTCTGTTATTTCCCATTTTACTTTTCCTAGACCTGGCTCTGCTGTTCTGCTGCCTACCTCGCACAGTCAGCCTGTTTAACTCATTAACCTCACAGAAAACTAGACACATTTTTTGTTTTCCTGGCACATAGTATTTTCTCAGTGCTCTGTCATCTGTGTCATCTACCTGCATGCAAAGGCTCCTGTACACCAATCCTGCAATGCAGAAGGACTTCACATTCACCTCCACATGAAAGCAGTGGAAATCATGGCAGAGTGAGGCAGGCCTTGCACTTTTAGCTTGTTGAGCAGTGTTGACACAGGAAGTATTAATAACTAACTTAATGAAACACAGTTCTCAGAGAGTGTATACATTACAGAGAACTGAACTAAAGATTAGTTATCTCCTTTCTTAATAAAATGATTCCTAATTTTCTGAATAATTTGTGGTCAAACTCTACCCATAGCTATAAACATACCAGCTGCACTGCCCACAGCAAGACATGCACCTCTGTGTGCCTCTTGAATACTGTCCTGGTTTCAGCTGGGATAGAGTTAACTGTCTTCCTAGTAGCTGGTACAGTGCTATGTTTTGAGTTCAGTATGCAAAGAATGTTGATAACACTGATGTTTTCAGTTGTTGCTCAGTAGTGTTTAGACTAAAGTCAAGGATTTTTCAGCTTCTCATGCCCAGCCAGCGAGAAAGCTGGAGGGGCACAAGAAGTTGGCACAGGACACAGCCAGGGCACCTGACCCAAACTGGCCAACGGGGTATTCCATACCATGTGACGTCACATCTAGTATAGGAACTGAGAAGTGGGGGCAGGGAATCGCCGCTCGGGGACTAGCTGGGTGTCGGTCGGCAGGTGGTGAGCAATTGCACTGCGCATCATTTGTACATTTCATTATTACTGTTGTCATTTTATTAGTGTTATCATTATCATTATTAGTTTCTTCTTTCCTGTTCTATTAAACCGTTCTTATCTCAACCCACGGGTTTTGCTTCTTTTCCCGATTTTCTCCCCCATCCCACTGGGTGGGGGGGAGTGAGTGAGCGGCTGCGTGGTGTTTAGTTGCTGGCTGGGGTTAAACCACGACAAATACAGACTTCGATGTGAAAGAAGTTCTATTAACACTCCAAGTTAATAAACTTGAAAAATACTTTTTTTTTTTGCTTTATATGTATACATGCTAAGTCCAGTAGCACTGAGCAGAACACAGCTATCATTCATCTCAGCAGTTCAGCCTGTCATATATATGCCATGACAGAGGAGCTCAGGAGGTTTTTACAAGCAGTGAGAAAACCTCAAGACTGAAAGAAAACCACAGACTTCACAAGGTTGACCATGTTTTTTCTTGAAAAAATATAAATATTTTTTCTGGAATAATTGTCTCCCAACCCACACCATTGATAGGAGACAAGCTTGATATGACAAGAAAAAGTTCAACATGTAGCTGAAACAGAAAGACCACTAGTACGTTATAAGAACTGTAAGAAAATTTAAGCTGGGTAGTCCCTAGAAGACAATGTAAATCCTATAGTATATGTTACAGGTAACAGCTAAATTCCAGCAAGGTCTGTATTTCATTTTGTGCAGGTTCCCCTTTCACATAATGCATGCTGTCAGCAATCATCCTCTGTTTAATATGCATAGCAATTCTTCTTCTGTGTCACTTACTCAATAATTTGTCCCTTTCTACCAAAGAAAAGGAATGTGAAGTCCTAATCTTGCTCTCGGTAGTGCAGGCAGGGAGGTGGGAAGCCATGTAAATGTGTCCTCTACTGAAGAAACCCAGGCAAGCAGAACACCCACAGAGAGAATGAGGTACACTGAAGATCATAATGGTCTGCACTAGCTGCCAGTAGGACAGGAGTACATTTGCAAGGGAATGAGCCACATCTAAAGCTAGTCATCACCATCATCAAAGTTATGATGCATTCATTACTCTTTACTTGCCTAAAATTCTGTATATGTGACCACAATTTTCTTCAGCTCCTCAACATCTCAATACAACACCTACCTTTGGAGAGACAGGAACTGATGCAGGAAATTTTTTTGTGTTTATTTGTAGCTGCAAAAAACATTGTAAATACTGCCTGACTGCAAACATGAGCTGTGATTCAATTAGATACTAAAATACATGCAAAAGTACAAGTTCTTTAGTAGACCCAATGAACCCATTTTAAGTCAGGCATGTAGCATGAGAGCTATGCTGAATCCAGCCCAAGAGCAGAAATTTTATTTCAGTTCTGAAGGTCATGGCCATTTCAGTGATACGCTGTATTTCCTGCTTTGCTTTCACAGCTGATACTCTGGCTTATTTTTGTTAAAATAAAAGTTATGGTACTGGGGACTTGAAGAGGGGAGTTTTAATTTCAAAAGCCAAGATGCCACAGAAAAAACATGGATTTTTCAGTTTGAATAATCTTTCCTTTAGGAGGAAGAGATTTAACATAAAAAATACTAACCAACTCTTCTATCTGAACATAGCAGATATTAGTAAACATTATTGCACCAGTAAGCTAATACTTGCAAAGATAGTGCATAAAAAGTTTCAAAGCTTTACCTCAGGAAGCAAGAGATAACTGCTGCACAGAAAAAACATCTATTGAGCTTGATACTTTTCTTGCTAAGAGCCACCACGATGGAGTTTTACCCTTCCCCTTCTTAATTTTTTTACTCCCATAAATCAAAAAAGTCTTACATTTAAAAAATTGGCAAGCAATCAGTCAGAGCAGACTAATTGCTTTTCCTATTTAAAAAGAACCTAATTTTAAATGGCTAAAGTGTTGTAGTTTAAAGTAGCTATTGTACATGTGCATTAATTAATTTCCTAAGGATTTTTATTACATGTCCATGACACAGTCTAATTATCTGATAATGCTTTTTCCCATGTATATGAGAACGACATTGCTACAGCATGTACTTCAATTGTACTCAAAGAGCCTGCAAAGTGTGAAACCAAAGGACTCAAGGTCTGTCTACTCTGCTAAATAACACATCAGGAAGCCCTACTGCAAAATCTTTTCATTCCAAAGGGCTACAAGAGATAATCTGTCAAACATCATTGTCCAACTTACACATTTTTCATACTCTTTCAAAGACACAGAGAAAAAGTGAGAGAAAGCGTGCGCACAGTATTTCATTAAACATTTCCCTTCTTCTTGAACGAAAAATGTAGACACTGCTTTCTTAAACTGGTCAGCATAAAGAATGCTAACAGCGCTGGCTGGCAGTCTCTTACCCTCTACTTCCATCTGTTTCTATTACTTAAAATGCCTTTTCTCTAAGCCTAATTCCACATCACTGGAGGGACGTTCCAACAGGTTGTTCTCAAATTCAGGTCTAGTGGCTGGCTGCATAACTTGTAACAACCAGGACACAGGGCACACCAACTTTCTTACCCAAAATCCTGAAGTAGTTTTCAGAAGCTGAAGAATAAGTCTCACAAGACGTAGGAGAAATACAGAACATAAAAACAGAGCCTCGTCTCTGGAAAGTACCAAATAGATTTGACCCACAATATGCCATAGGAGTTTGCCGTTTTCCTCTGTGCTGCTATTCCACTGTGAATCAAGATAACGGTTGGAAATCACCACAGTGAAGACCCATGCTAGGGAGAGGTTCCCAGTGGGACTCTCATTCCTCACAATGCACTGAGAAGAGTCTATTCTCCATACTATAGGAGAGATGGTCCCAATTTGGAACAAACAGAAGGGTGTATACATATATACCACCCCCCGATTCAATTTCCATTACCTAGAAGAAGTCAAAGTCTATCAATATCAAATGAGAAATATATAAATGTCAGACTGGAAATAAGAAATAGATAAAGGCCCAGGAATCTGCTCATTGGACAAGTCACTGCAGCTAGCAGGTGAAAGAGCTTGGATCTCAGCTACAGCAAAAGCAATGGGGAACCCTGCAAAATGAATGATAAATATAGGCCTCAGGAAAAAAACAACTTCTGTACATTTTTCTTGGTTTTGATTCTGTTTAGGAAAAACTCCAGTGAACTCAAATCTTGGCAATGACTTAGACTAACTTCAAATTAATTTAGACTAAATATACTAGATAACAGTATAGGCTTCCCTGTTAAAGTAACAGTAATTGCTACAGTAATAGGTATGCATCTGGGCAGGTTTCAGTGGAGAACAGCTACGAAATAATAAGAGTCCAGTCTCACCTCAAACTGCATTAGCTTGCCTCGTGTTAAATCATTAGCATCCTGTGTATACACTGAGAGACTCAACACTGAAAATATGATCTACTCGCTTTAGACTAGAAACCAAGCCACAAATGAACATACCACTGTTGGCCTAAGCATTACAGAGACTGCTTCACTGAGTTTGTGTGGGTTCAAATCAAACAAAATACTGCACAGCATATGGAATATAACCTGGGGGAGGGAAAGCTGGAGAGACAGCAAACTAATTTGTAAAGTCTTATCTGTGTTTGATGCATACAAGTAACTCCCATTAATGTGAAATGAAGTAATATCACACCAAAAAGAGACTACACTCCAAAAGTGGCTAGCTGCTGCCCACTACAACCCACTCCTCTGCAGTGTCTGCTGTACATTCTGCAGTAGCACAACCTTCTGCTAGCGGCTTCTGCTGAATTTAACTGGTTAAGCTTGTGCCAAAGACGGGCTTCAGGGTGAGCTTGGCATCGTTACTAGGTGAGAAATACACACAAATACTCAGACGCATTTCAGGCTTAGTTCTTGGGCTTCTTGGCCTTAACTTCCAGCTTAAAGAAACTTTGAATCCAGCAGACAAGACAACAAATCATATCCCCAGTCCAGCAGTGTAAGGCCATTTGTCACATGCTTGGATTCTATACCTACCTTCTCCCAACGACCAGCACAAGGAGGTGTCCTAACACCACTTTGTTCTCTGCAGCTGTCAGTATGCAGCAATGAGACTACAGCCATATATTGCAGGGATCTGGATGGTATTACAACCTCTTGAAGAAGATGCACACGTGTGAGTAAACATGTGTGTTTACTCACATACTCAAACCCTCTTCTCTGGTTCAATAATATTGGTTAAACAATACTTGCAAAGTTAAGGTCCAAACCTTCCAGACACTGAACCTTAGAGAAATTCTTGCTCCCTGGGGAGATAAAGAAGCTCAGTACTTTACCAGAGCAGGATGGAAAACACAGAAAAGAAAAGGAACATGAACTGTGCATCATTTGTATGTATTATCTTTCTGTTTTCTTGTACTCTGTGTGCTTGGCATGGACATGTGCCCTCTCTGGCAGAGAAAAGGCTATAGAGTGAAAATGTGAGAGCAATAAAACATTGCAGCACTTTAGGGGAAACTGCAAGCAATTTCCATTCTATTGATCTTCTCTGGACATCAGTGACACACTGAGTTTATTTGGAAAACTAAATTCTAGAGCATGTTGCATGAAGATGCTCTAGTTAAGCTTGTTTGACTGAATGACTAAAATTTAATTACATTTATTATTGCACTCTAAAATATAGCAAGAAAATACACATTCACGCTAAATAAGCATATAAATTGCCATACTTTGTAACTATAGCATGTAGATATAAAACTTTCTGGGATAAAAAGGTGCATTCTTTTTCAGTGGTTTATAAGATTAAAACTTCATTGTAAATTATTATCAAAACTATAGCATTACAAAATTAAATTTTAGCTAAGTTAGAATTCCCTTAATTGTAAAACCTCCAGGATCTGAGCATTTAACTCATGCAGCAGCTTCAAATGCTGTACAACACTTCCCTCAAAATTTCCCCCAAAGAAACAAAGAGAAAAATTAGTACTTAAAAAAAATCATTATGTAAAAATAGATTTTAACACTATCTGTCTGTAATATGAAACTCCTGACAATAGCAAAATCCAGATATTAATTTGCTTCTTTTCATAACATACATTGCTGCTTAAGTAATTTTTGCTGACAACAAAGATGCTAAGGAACTTTCATGCAAGTTATTCTGAACAAAGACAATTCTTACCTAGCTCCTTCACTTGCTTATAAGGCAACATTGGCAGATATACTGGGTGTATCAGCAATATTTGACAAAACTGTCTGGGCTCCCTTGAGTGGAGAAATGTTATTATGGCACAGGAGAAAATCATTATCTGATCCATAAATGATTATCTGGTGGTGGGATTTTGTCACTCTGTTCACTGCTGTTTGCAAATCTGTGTTTTAAAAAGTCCTGAAAAAAGCCATTCTGCCCTTCAAAGTATGAACCAGGAACCTGACTCAGCCTTTCTTGTACACGCACATCTTTGTTACATACCTTCAAAGTGTCACGACTGTTCTGCTGCACCAAGGATTACAACACTGGTTCCTCAGCCCTGTAAAACTTGCTTTCCAAAACACTATGTGGACTATCAGTAAACGCCGACTCATTAACTTTCATTTAAGACTTTGTTCCTACACTGCTGTAAAGAGGTTATCTGACATTCTAGTTTTCAATCATACATTTTTAATAGTTTTTAGGAGAGCTCCTCTCTTCTGAAATCTGCTCAAAATATTTCTTTGATTCTTCAGACTCCTGAGTATTAAGAATATTTTTTCTTTTTTTTTCTTTTTTTTTTTGGTGAACTTCTTGGTTACTTTTTTGGCCATTACAGGGAGATCCATATAAAGTACAGCAGCAGCTTCCTATTCCAGTTCTGCCCAAGATTATACTGACAATCCAAAATAGCATTCACATACTCTTGAAAAGATGAGCATAGTCCTTTTCTTTCTTCTCTGGCACAAACACGTGTGCATATCAGTTCTGCTCTTCTGCTATTATAATGCTCAGACAACACATTTGTAATCAGGTACACAGGTAGGTGATGATTCCCAGGTATACCAAAAACCTTGTTTAGGGACCATCTTGAATTCAAACTCTCCATGTCCTGATCTCTCAGAGTATGGCAGAGTTTAGATAAGAATACATTCAAGATGATGTATGAACCAAGGTCCGAATCTTTCAATAAGTACTGTTCAAGATGAGTGAGCTATTTAAATGGATCACTTTACAGAAGAAAAGACTTAATGCTGTGTTATCATAAATCTATATTTCCATGGCAGAGACACTGTAATTTATTAATAATGTTGTTTAGCTTCTATAGGTTTAAGGTGCAACATTGTCTCCTTTCAAATCTATGCAGAGAGACATCTTTTCTACCTCAAGGAATATGCCATGTAATTCAGAGAAGTATTGTACAGGAAAAAGCAGAATACTAAGCAGCAAACTGTGAAAGAAGTGTATTTTACTAAAAAAAGGATCAAAATAAATGGCCAGGAGGTACTTGACATGACAAGTAACAGGCACTTACTTCAAGCAAGTGGAGTGATTTTTGTAATAATGCTATTTGAACATTAAATCGGTTGGCAAAACAAAATCTTACTGATTAGGAGGTGCCTTAAAGAAAAATACTCTTTTAGCCATTTTTATTATCCATTGCTGACGACAGTCTAGCATATGCTTTAAGTTAACTGTATAAGAATATTCAAATACCTAATATAGCATGGCGTGGAAAGACTTGTCACCGGAGTCTCCACAGTGGGAATGACACATTCTAGAAAAATGATTTCACATTGTGAAAAAACAAAGAGGCAGAATTTCACTCAGCACAGGCTGCTTTTGCGACTTCCTCAACTGCGAATCACTGTCTAATTGCTGGAATACAGGTAGACAAATGGAATGAGCAAGAGTCTGTATCTGCTTGACTGCAAAGCTAACCTACCTAAAACCACCAGCTAAGCTGTCCAACTTTCTGTAGAGCTAATACTAAGTTAACACTAGAGAGTATTAATTCATCCAGTTCTGCTCAATGAAGACACTGTCTTAGAGACAAGAGAAGTAATACACTCAACTACTCTAACTACATCTAGAAAAATCTCTCCAAGGCCTGAAATAAGTGGAAAACCTTAGTCAGCTAATTGAAGCTGCACTGACAACCTTGTTCTTAAGCTGTTTATCCAAATTGAGCTTCAACAAATGCCAGATTCAAGACCATTATTTTTGAAAGTTCAGAAGGACGTGGCCCATTGTGGAGAGTGAGAATCATTTACAACTGATTGCTATGAAGAAGGGATGAGTACCACAAGAAAAAAACTTAATCTCCTGGGATATCACATAGCACATGCTCTCCGTTGCAACCCCGCGAAAGAGAATAAAGCTGTGGTCATCATTAACCCACGCAACCGTATGCTCTTTGCTCAATGTAAACCTGGAAAAAAAACCCCACAAACCAAAAAAGAATGTAACTTTTTTTCTGTAAAAAAATTAATTTTATTTCCCACTAAAATGTCACAATCTGAAATTAATCGTTCCTTACTTTATTCTGTTCTCTCATCTGAGGTCTTTATCAAAGCATCAGCACGCTTGAATGGCCTGCACAGCATGAGCTCCATTGACAGTTTATTAGTGGAATTAGGTCTCTGACTGTACACTACTCAACCATCCTGAGTGTGGGAAACATATACCTTTGCTCAGGAAATATATCATTCTAATCATGTTGCCTGCTTTCTTTTCATTGCCTTTACTGACCAGCAAAATGAGCTATCATATTTTAAACCTAAATTATTCAAAATCTAGCTGTATTGCAACTTGCTAATCTTCTAAATAAAAATATTAATTAGATGCCTAATGAAAAATCATTGAATAGACTTTCACATGGGATTTGAAAAAAAATTTCTTATAATAATGTCAGATTTCACTATTTTCTTTTTATTGCTCCTTGGTTGATTTTCTTTCCTGTTTCCTTCATAGCTTCTTTCATTCCTCTTAGACTTCCAGTGGGACAGATGGGAGAACTCTAGCCAGCAACTTAATCAGCATAGGACCCACAGTACCCATTTTAGCTCAGAGCAGTAGGAAATCCTATTGTAGTTTTTTCTGCAGTCTTAGGAAAAAAAAAAATCCAAAAACTAAAGCCTAGTCTTTCACATGTTTTCACACTGTCTACTTGTGTCAGCAGAATTCACTGCCGAATAACTTACAAACTGTAGCTTTTTCTTAGCAAGTTTGGCTAACTGCCATTAGACAAAACAGTCACATGTACATGAGAACTAACAGTAAATTGCTGAGAAAACAGTTGAGGATTAATGATTGAGAAGACATTAGACTAATAATGCCCATTTCAAGATTTAATCAAAGAGTAACTTTTTTTATAATGTGGTATTGGACTGGAAAGCCTTGTCCATAGCACCATCCCATGTTTCCAATGCTTAGAGGTGAAAAATACTGGACATTAGGGATTTTATCCAAAACCCATTGAAATCAATGAAAATTTGCCCATTGATTCCAACTGACTAGTAGTCAAGCCTTTAAGACAGTTTTTATACATAAGGGAAAGCAATATGCAAAAGGCAACACACTACCTGTATGTTAGGGCTGATCCTCAACACATGGAGGGCACATGCATGTCTTTCTGCCTAAGACATTCCAGACAAAAATAAGGCAGCTGTTCTCTCCAGTGGTCAGTGCTAAACCAGAAATTTCACATTCCCTCCATGTATAGGAAAAGGTCATAGAATTGTAGAGGAAATAAGACCCCACTGGCTTATTGATTTTGCAGGACAAGATGCAGACAGAAGCTGCAGTAAATCTGCATTTCAGCCACTGCAGAGATGTGCTCCAGGTAATCATTCATGCAGCCAGAGTCCAAAGTTAGACCATGAATTTGCAGTCTCTCTTCCATGAGATCTGTGCAGCAGTTCACATGCTGATTCTACTACAAGCCTAAAACTAAAGCATATCCAAAACAAAGATATGCTCCAAACCCTAAACTTGGCAATTTAGCTTTTCATACTGTATTCCTAGACACAAGCTGTTTGCTGTCTCCAAAAATTTTTCTTGGTCCTTTAATAGCATGCATGTGTGGCTACTAGATCATCCTACTCAAAACAAGCTTTTGGTAGTATTAGCAAAAGAGCTGGGTCTCAAGAACCAAAGAAGATAGATTTTGTCTTCAGGAGGAAGAGAGAGAAGTTCATGCAACTTCTTATACCTGGCCAGTGGTCTGGCAGGGGCCTCCTGTCTCCTTCTTTGCTGTCACAGCCACTACTGAGTATGGTGCATTTAGAACCTGAAAAGAACTGAAGAAAGCTTGCCCCAAGATAATACCCCATTGTCCTGGTTTCAGCTGGGATAGAGTTAACTGTCTTCCTAGTAGCTGGTACAGTGCTATGTTTTGAGTTCAGTATGCAAAGAATGTTGACAACACTGATGTTTTCAGTTGTTGCCAAGTAGTGTTTAGACTAATGTCAAGGATTTTTCAGCTTCTCATGCCCAGCCAGCGAGAAAGCTGGAGGGGCACAAGAAGTTGGCACAGGACACAGCCAGGGCACCTGACCCAAACTGGCCAACAGGGTATTCCATACCATGTGACATCCCATCTAGTATAGGAACTGGGCTGGAGGCGGGGAATCGCCGCTCAGGGGACTGGCTGGGTGTCGGTCGGCAGGTGGTGAGCAATTGCACTGCGCATCATTTGTACATTCCAATCCTTTCATTATTACTGTTGTCATTTTATTAGTGTTATCATTATCATTATTAGTTTCTTCTTTTCTGTTCTATTAAACCGTTCTTATCTCAACCCACGGGTTTTGCTTCTTTTCCCGATTTTCTCCCCCATCCCACTGGGTGGGGGGGAGTGAGTGAGCGGCTATGTGGTGCTTAGTTGCTGGCTGGGGTTAAACCACGACACCCATGCAGAAGTAAACCACAGAGATAATCTTTTTGCTGCTCAGACAATCTATTTTAAGATATTGGCATTTGATTTAAATAAAACAAAAGCTGTTTGGGATTCATTGTTCTGTCTGCTGAGTAATGAATAGCAACATGATAATTACATCAAAACTGATTGGTTTAAAAATGTCTACTTTAATTAATTTTTTATAATACTTATAGAACAGTTTCAGACAAGGTCTAATGCACCAAGGATTAAATGTCTTTCCCTTGCAATGCCTTGAGGATGGACACACCCATTTGCAAAGAACATTCCCCATGTTAGCCAATGCAGGACATGTTTGTGAAGGATTCTTCCCTTCAGGCACTGATGTTGTTTCATGTGCCATGTATGCTCAGCATTACAACTTGACATTAAATTCTATTATTAAAATACATGCATATTAAAAACAATTCCTCCAAACCAATTTTTTTACAGTGTTTTAAACTCATAATGTTGGAAACTCTTGAAAGAACCAACAAATAGTTACAGTTCTTTGTCTCCAGCCAAGTTTAAAAGGAAAATAGAAGTACAGTTCAATAGGAGTAATGCAAAGATCAGACAACCCATCAGAAAGCAGTACTTCATCTTTTGCCACCTTGCATTAACAAGGCAATAGTTTGCCACAATTCATACTAGCAAATTACAGGAAACTAGAAGGGGATTTACAATCTCAGTCATGCTCACTGGCGTATTTGGGGCATAAGGGAGGGGTACTTTCTCCCATTCTTCATGAATATCCAGTGCATCTGCACACAGGGGAGTCACAAGCAACCGTCAACAAAGTACACATTTCCCTGAGAAGGTGACAGAACAAATAATCCTGGAAACCACCTCCAAACATATGAAGGACAAGAAGGTGATTGGGAGTAGTCAGCATGGGTTTATGAAGGGGAAATCATGTTTAATCAACCTGATAGCATTCTGTGATGAGATGACTGGCTTCCTGGATGAGAGGAGAACAGTGGCTGTTGTTTATCCCAACTTTAGTAAGGCTTTTGACACTGTCTCTCTCAGCATCCCAGCATGAAGTCTCCATCCTTACAGATACTCAAAACCCAACTAGACAAGCTCCTGAGCAACCTGCTCTAGATAAGCAACCCTGGGAGGGGGCTGAACTAGGTGATCTCATGAGGACCCTTCCAACCTCAACTATTCTATGGTTTTATAACATCCATCATGAATGGCTTATTTACATCCAGTCAGAAGGACGGATGAGATGACCTTTTGATGTCCTTTCCATCTTTACTGGCTATATCAATATCTCTATACAAAGCAGCGTCCACAAAGCATATCACAAATCTTTTTTCCATTCCTTCCTTTTTGCCTAGATAAGGACCTATGATGTGTTCTAGGCATTAAATAGTTAAGAGAAGCAATATTAGTAATTAAGGCTGCTACCTTAGATATACTGTTAAGTTTGTGCCCAAACTAAATCACTTTATGATCCCCTCAGAGATATCCTTCTGTAGTCTCTTTCCATTACCCTTAGCTAGCAGGGCTGATTTGTGGACTAATGTGTCTAGTACATTTTCCAGGCTTACGTTAGTTACTTTACTTCCAGTTGTGTGTGTGTGAAGTTCTCGCCAATTCTCTGAGCAGGAATTAGAACTACCTGGCTATTACAGTGGATCATGGCCTTCACTTGAAGACTGCTGATGTTTGTATTTTTCGAGTCACTCCAAACCACAATTTAACATTTAGAAAGTGCTAAACACTTATAAATTATGGCAATTTTCCTGTACAAGCCATATTAAAAAGTGAGTTGCCAAGCAAAAGATCCCAGCTGAGGAAATCCTTAGAACTCTTGCTACCTAGGCCAGATAGAAACAGGAGCAATATAAAAGCAAAGCTGTGATCCTTCACTAGCCAGAGAGATGTCACAGCTTACAGCTGCAAGGAGAAAACTCCATACTCAAAAACTGAGCTTGTGCCTGTGAACCAAGTGCAGCTGACCTTGGCATGTAGACATATCAACATTTGACTCACACTTTCATGCTCATATTAGCATGTTAGATTAAAGTAGGATTAGGAATTTAAAAAAAAAAAAAAAGCAGCTTTGAGTTAACAAGCATTTCAAGAATATTTTACTTGGTAACTAAAAAAATTCAGAAATTAAAAATCTGCATATTTAGAGATTATATGAAATTTAAAAGGAAAATCAGATGTTTAAAAACAGTCTGGCAGTAGAAGCTGGTGGATTCAAATATCAGAATGGCTGGTCTCATCTAAAAACTGGAAGAGAAAGATCATTCTCATGTTTCAGCTTTCCAGGTAGATGGGACTTATGTAAATAAAACAATGTTCTATTTGCTAAGTTTCTTATTTAAGATTTTCAGATAAGCCTCTATTTTATTTTTCTTTTTAAACAAAGCAAAGCAGCACATTGTTTTTAAAAAACAAAAACCTTTTTTATTTTTTTTAATATCTTTTGTATTACTTTCAGAAGTCTCCAAGTGATTTAGGTGAGTACTACCTACATTAGAAAGTATCACAGGCATTTAGGGAAGTGTTAATACTGGCATTTTTTCAAGCCTCTAGATCAAAACTTAGAAGCCTGAAAAATAGGAAGTGTTCTCCTTTGCAACAAGCCATGAAGACAATATGTGAAGGAGAAAAGACTTTTTTACAATGCTTTCAATATGTCCTCTTGCAAGAGAAATATTCTTATTTGCAAATTTTCTGTTTCAAGGAAACATATATTGCAACAGATCAATCTGATAGCACAAAACTTCATTATGCAAGAACATAAATTAATTTAACTTTTTTATTTCCCGACCCTTAGTTTCTTTGCTCTTTATTATCTGAATATATTTTATATTTAACTTTCTCCTTTGTTATCTTTTTTAAATAAGGAAAGGGAAAAGATGAGAGATCTCTGGAATGTCAGCTCATAATCTTCTCTTCTTATTTTTTCTGCCCAATGGGAAAACCTGGCTAGGGATTTTACTGCTTATCCAGACTGTGGGAAGGACAGCTCTTCTCCTATGAGGTGGGGTTTTAGACACATGCATTAGCTAGAGAGAGAAAGATTTTCAAAAACAGCAAATAATTGAAGCATGTTGATTTCTTAATTTTCAAATACTTTGCCAAATAATTTAGGGCACAAGAATAAGTTATAATTTTTGCATTAGTATTTACACACTCCAGCTGTGACTTGATCGCATTGAGCTAGGCTCTTCATAAACAAATACTTAATTCTAGATCTGAGTCATCAGGCCATCCATCCCAATTGCTGACATCGTAAGATTTCATTTACAGAGTATAAATATGCCCTTCTACTCAAATATAGTGGCTGAAAAATATCAGGCAAGTGTTTTAACTACAGATACAAGAAAAAATAAAAGAGTATTAATCAGAATCCTCAGAATATTTGATAACTTTTTAGATTCTTAAAATAAAATTTGGTAACCTCTACTCAGTTTGGAAAGCTTAACTGCGCAACCCACTGTGAGGGCAAGAGTTTTCTTTTTAAAGAAAGTCAGTTTACATTTCATCAACTGAACACAAGCTTTATTTCTTTTTTTGTTTAAAAGCAGGAAAGCGTAATGCCACAAAGACCAAAAGCCCTCTGTTGGTATAAAAAAAACTGCTGTGCTATTGAGTAAAAGCTTGGCCTGAGTTGGAGTCCATTAATAGCTATCTGTACTAGAAAGACATTCATGTATTTTTGTTTGTTTCTGTTCTCCAATTCCTACCCTCCTAAAGAGAGCCAAAGGCTAAATTGTGCTGCTTCTAGTAAAGATTAAATAGCAAGCAATTCAACTTCTGGCACTACACTTTCAAATACGAAAGGGGTTATGTCATGCAAAAAGAAAAGGGTTTTCTTTGGAATTGTGCATTCTTCTTCTTTCATGACATAATGAAAGGGAAGGGTTGCATTTTAAAGCTCTGCAACATGATCAAACTTTGCTACAGTCACACTGTTTGAAAGAAGCCCAGTACATCACCAAAGCTATGTAGATACATAAAATGATAACAAAAAAATAAGCATTAATTGCTCATATAGCCCATGTATATTACATCCATGTATACAAATAAGTGCACAGATCTGCCTCATTACTTCATGGTACTGGGGGAAAAAAAAGTCACTTTCACACACTGGTTGTTTACTACGTAGAGTTACTCAGTGAATAGTAAGAAGAATCTGAGACATAGCAAGTCAGCAAATAAATCACAATTGGCAGGTTTTTTATTTCAGTCACACCATGGTAAATTCAAATAATTCTAATGAAGTCAGCTGTGCTGTGCCAGACTGATCCAGCATTAAGCAGAGTAGGACAATTGTAGTGTTAATTTAGCAAACTGAAAAGACACATTGAGATATTTTTGCAGATATGGTGATATATAACTTGCATCCTTCATTAATAGTTTCTATTCAAGGTATTTAATTAGCATTATGATAAAACTAACCACACTGCACACAGTGCAACAAACAATCTAAATTGACTTTACAGGCTGAACAGTTACACCTCTCTGACAGCTATGTGGCCGCTTGCGATTCTAATGGCTAGTCTAGCAATTAACATTCTCTCATTAATCACTACTAATTAGCTTCATTGATCCTTACACTGGGATTTCCACATTAAAGCATGCTGCAAGAAGCACCACATTTATTATGATGTAATATTCAGAGGAAATGAAATAAAAGAAGTGCTGTGTCAGGGGACAAAAATACCATTTAGACCAGGATGTTAAGCTACACCTAAAACTATGCATTGATCTTACCTTTCTGTTTTTTAACTAAGTCTGCTCTCTTATAAAGGAAACAGCAACTATTTGTTACATGGACATGAGTATGAGAAAAAAAACCACACAAAGTTTAATGAATGGACTGCAAAGTTGCTTTGCAGATACACTACTCTTGCATAAACTCTATCACTTCAAATACGCAGCCTGAAATCCCCACATTTCCTGAAGCTGTTATTGCTAACTATTGACATTGCAAGTCATACTGGGTAGGGCTCAGTGCATTGCTCTGCGAGACACAATAGTAATAAGCAACACCACCACCAGCATGGTCATTGCCCTGACTGCAATAGTCCTAGCTGTACTGCAATAAAGACAAGTGTTTGACTCCTGATAATACAGTGAAACTACTCACTTATGCACGGTTGGCTACCAACCTAGCTAGTGACATGTGGCAGTTAGTTGGAAGGACCACACTGAAGGTAAGTAACATTTTTAAGTAAGGATTTAAAAGGTGTTAAGGTTCTGCATCTGTCAAATCTGTAGGAAGGGGGGGGGGGGGGAGAGATAAAGATTTTGTACAGTTTCTCGAACAGGTGTCTGAACTTTAAATCATAAAATGCATATGAGAAGATAATATAAGAATTACAATACTAATCAGGCATGAAGACTGATTCTCTGAAGATAGTATAGCCAGTCAAGAAAGAGCAAAATATCAAAAGGAATTAAAGTTACACTGTATTGTTAAACGAGCTTGTACAGTTAGATCAATATAGCATTGACAACATATTTCTATGCCAGGAATGTATAATAAAAGCACATGCTTTCATTGCAGCTGGATGTTCTCAATAAAATATAAGCTATCATAGTGCAAAGAACTGAAGGAAAAAAATATCATGCTTATTTCTTAAAACAATATTTTAACAAACTAATGACCTGAACTGATGCTAGGTGATCCAAGTGGTCCTACTTGTCACTTGACACTAATTTACTGTACGAACTTGAGTAAATCATATACCCCACACAAGTCTCAGGCTTTCCTCCACTTACAAATTTGAAAACTTCTCTTAGAGAGTTTTCTTTTTATGACAAGATTGAGAAGGGAGCACAGTATGCCAGGGTGCAAATGAGGACATTTTACAGCATAATAAATCATCAATGAATGCAAAAATAAATTGGGTGAGAAAAAAAGTTCTGTATCTGGCAAACTTTTTGATCTTTTTCTGCAGCCTAGTTACAGATGGTTTGAAGGTGACACCATAAAGCACATAAAAGAAGAACACACTTTCTCCCAAACTTCAGCTTAAAACACTAGCTGAAAAAGTAGCAAATTCATGGTGTACAGGAGTCACTGAAGTTCTTCCAAATCTTCCAGGAAGGCTCTTCTTAGCTTTCTAAACAGGGAATACATAAAAAGGATGTACTGCATACAGAGCAACTCAGTGATGGTGTGGCAGCCAGAAAAGTCCAGTAAGAATTCTATGAAAGCAAACATATAAAGATTTTCAAGATCAAAAGTTGTTCACTGGCGAAGTAAATGCCCAGTATTGTTTCTCAACTTCCTGTCTCATGCCTTTGGATGACACAATTAACAAGGCTTCCTTTGTACTGTAAGTTCTGCTTGATTGTACATTAATGCACTAGATAGTACTGAATCATCTGTGCTTGTCTGCAAGTAGTGCTCTGGATTTATAGCTATACAGTGCAAAGTTAGAAGTGACGTGTATGGGCAAAGTTGAAAAGAAGAAAGACAAGGTCATCCACAAACAGCAGTCCTGAAAAAAGGGAATAAGTAATATTTTAAAGACAACTAATTATTGGAAAGATATTCATAAGCATATCGCAGAGTTTCCATTATATTCTGATCATTAAAGCTGTTATCAGGCATGGAATAGAAAAGGTTTGGTCTATTATCACTTAGCTCAGTATCTGGTGCAAAATTTCATTATTAATTTCTTTAGTGTCCAAGAACTATCTCATTCATATCCTGCCCCCTTTCTCAGCAGATGCTCCAGCATTCACTGCTAGAGAGGCCTGGGGAGTTCATACCTCAAGGCTGGGTGTATGCAGCAGTGTAGTGGAGCTCTCCACGGTTCTCTTCCACGGTACAAGGCACAAAGCAGGGAACATGTTGAAATAAGAGGAATGTGAAGTCATAAATGAATGTCCTTTCAACATAAAGAGATAGAGAGATTTTGCAGAAAGCTGATTGTTATCATATTGTGCTCAAGCAAACCAAGGATAGATTAGATCCCGAGTATCTGGTTTTTGGATACTGTGTGTGAAACAAAGGATAAACAAACTTCACCTAGCAGCTTGATGATGCTGTTGCCATCATTCAGTTAAGATTGAGATATTGTGATTTTAAAGCTACATCTTTTGCAAATCTTCTCTGTGGCCTTGGGATTTCTATATCCATTTCAGATGGCTCAGCTTGCAAAGATGTCTCTAAAGTTAGATGCTGTATATATCAGAGTTCAGTTCAGGAGTTCACTTAACTTACAACACTCTCTTCCCATTGAAATCAACGGGACTTACGGGTATAATTAAAAATAAACAGATATTTAAGTGCTTTCCTGTAGACCTACAAATTGCAAAGTATTGCCAAAAATCCACCCCAGGAGAGTCCCCTTGTTCAGGGTTCACACTCCTGTTGTAGCCACTCAGACTGGACCCGCCTCAGAACCTGTATGGACTAATCTGGGAGTGACTCAGTATTCCCCATTTTGGAATGGAGAATAAGACTGAGAACATCTGCTGATGAAGATAAAACAAAAAAAAAATTCACCAACTCACATTCCTCTCTGTTTTTTTCTCAGTTACACTTCTTCCCCTGAGCTGCTGCCTCAGTGCAAGTTTTGCCCCAATGTAAATGAAGATCCACTAAACCCATTTCTTCTATCCTTGTTTCAAGATAAGAAAACCTCATGGACATCCTATCTGAAATCTCATCCCAATCTCAGAGATTTGTATTGTATCCCGCCTGCTATACCATATCTGCATTGCTTTGGCTATTCTTTTGTTCTCATCAAAGGCATTTCGAGGTGGCTTCTACTGTAAAAAGAAATAGAACAATGGTATATCTTTGACAGACTGTAAATCAGCAGAGGGTAGGATGAGCAACGCCTGCTAGCTAGAGAGGTGGACAAAACAGGAGCTTTTGCCAGTTCTACAGAATGTGGTACATTTGCCCCAGGAAAAAAAGATGCTTCGAAACAACATAGTGCAATCTTTGTTGTGCAGTGAACTGATGAATAAAGAGCTGATATTGAATGACATTCCATCAAGAGCAGGAGAAGCAAAGAACTGACTTAACCGGGCAGTGCCTACTCGGCCTTCTTAATAAGTACCAAACATCTTACAGTGATTACCATCAGAGCAGGCATCCTTCTCTAATTCAGAATAATGTAAGCCCATCAGCTGAATATGAAATGTTTCAGATAGTGTTATTCTGACCTATGTCTGTACAATACTGGGTGTCACATTCCTCATGTAAGTGTTTAAGCACTCTCTGCAAAACCTTACAGGGTGTGGTGTTCAAGAGACACTGATAGAGAATGCTTTAGATATTAACATAATGCAATTAGCAACTTCAAAGAAGTAGCTTTTGGTAACAAAATAAACATTTTCAACATCACAGCACAGCTCTGTGATATAAATTTCAGAAATAGTCTCACTTTGATCTGAAATGATTTAACAAAGTTGTCATGGGTAAATTTATCCTTGTAACAATACTCTGCTGCCTGAGAAAAGCACACTACAAAGGTCATCAATTCCTGACACAGATGTTAAAAGGGTCTTCAAAACCTAGCATATTCCTACTGTACCCCAGCACTAACCATTTAAATTACTGCGTTTGCACCTGACTTCACAAGGTTCACAATCCAAGTCTGTATCTGATATGCATATTCCAGTATAACTTTGTGTATGTAGAACGTTATGATTTCCAAATGCTAGAAACAAAGTTAAAAAAATAAAATAAATTAAAAAACCACTTGACCAAACTTTGTCTCCTTCAATCTGTTTAGATAAAGAGTTTTTTACCTGCTTCTCATCAGAAGTAGTAACTACATCTACATCTTTATCATGTACAATTTGCAACAAGAATTAAAAATTTGATACCTAACTTGTCCCCACCAAGCAGACAGTAATAGCACACAATATCTACTAAGCATTGGGTTTGTAACTCATTGCAGATCAAACCAATCATAGCACCTGGAATTGGTGCTGTTACCAACATTTTCTGCAGTAGAATTTAGTTCTACTGAGGCAAATGGTCATGAAGCATTTAAAGTAAAATAAAGAAAAATTTTTACATCACTGGAATAAATAGAAATATTTTATAAAGTAGAAAACAATTTGTTCATATTATTATTGTTAAGTTACACTGCAAAAACATGACAATTTTAAAATACAGATCACTTGCTACAGAACCAAATGGAATAACTGAAAAAAACCCACCTGATTGATAGTCATAGCATATTAGAAAAATAAATCCTCTTCCTTACCAGAAGTGGAATTCTATTAGTTATTTGCATTTGTTCACCTCAAAAGGGGAACGATATTAAGAATGTTTGGGGTAAATCACAAATATTGCAGAAAATTAAGACAATGCCTATCAATAAATATACACTAATTTCGTGCTTCATGAATAAATTTAGATTATATTAGTGCCACATAACACAGGAACAGCATGGAAAAATGGTGAGAGAAGTACGTGAAATCAAATAATTCATGACATGTTTAAATGTGTTCTGATTCCAGTTAGATCTAAAGAGTTTTACCACCAATGATACTGGCCCAACTCTGATATATTCAATTGGTAGAGGCTCAGAGCAAACGAGCATGTGATTTACAAGTGAAATATAAAATAAGGTGCAAATATATTTGCATAAACTGATTTGTATCTATAAGTGATGTTAGTTATTTTCTTTGGTGTTTAAAAAAAAAAATCATACTCAGTTAGCATCTCTAAAGAGCAAACATAACAAACATCTTGTACCTGCCATTCACAATCTCATGTCTAAGTCACAAACTGATTTCATTTCTATGTTAGAACAACACTGCTAGCAAGGGAGGAGGTCACTGGGACTTTTAAAATGGTTAGAGAATATTGATTTCACTAGTTCAGAGTAGAAAGCTCCACAGTTTATGAGAAATATATGAATATAAAAAAAGACCTTAACTTTGATTTACATTTTCTTCTTATTGGAATGGTGATAAAGATGGGTTTGTATTGTGATAGATGTTGCATATTACATACTCATTTCAATACTTAGAAAAAAGTCTTCCACGATGATCACTCATTGTCAATCCCATATGGTTTGCTGACAGAACATTAACTACAGCTAGGTGTAATATGTTTGCATCAGAGTGAACCTGAACACAGTCAAATAAAAGCATATAAACTGCAAGACACATTAACAGACGGATATCTGTTTTAATTACATATTTTGCCAGTGAAATAAAGATTCATTACAAAAGTGACTGTTCAGGTTTCTCAACAAATTTTACACCAGCAATATTATTATTGTTTACATTTAATTAATAGTTCTAGTTTAAATGGCACTGTAGGTTAATAACATTAAAAGATACTCTTTTAACTTCCATTCATGGAACTAAAAATAATTAAATAAAACTTAAATTCATTAAAAGCCAACATGTAGATTTCTATTACACATTATCCCATTAGTCCACAAAATATAATGGAAATTATAAGGTTTGCAACCATATACAAAGAGGTGACAAAATGAAGAAGCATTACTGTAGAATACTTACAGGAGAAATTCCAGTAAAAATTAGCATGAGCTGACCCTATATAGTTTGCAAGCAATTCACTACTATTGCCTGACCATTTCAATAAGGCAACTAACACACCTAGTCTAAAAATGGTTATTGGTACAGTACAGATATTGGTGAAAACTAGCCAGCCTTTTATTTATTTCGGTTTTTTCCAAATAAACAAAATGGTCAGTATGAGGAATACATATGAACACAGTTTTGACTGGAATGAGCTGCTGCAATTATCCCCTCTAGTGATTCCTTTTATTGTGTGATCACAACCAGCTCAAGTAATTGATTTATAGCTTTCTCTGCAACTATGATTAGCTTTCCTGTGATATTCTTCAATAATTTTTTCTGCCTATGCTTAAGACATGTTCTCCTCAAATAATAAGTATCTGTTGGAGGGACAACACAGCAAGGCATAAGCAATCCAGGAGGTTCCTGGAAAGCATTGATGATGATACCTTCTTTCTCCAAGTGATAGAGGAGCCAAGGAGGAAAGGGGCTGTGTTGGACGTTGTTCTCACCAACAAGGAGGGGTGGGTGGGCAATGTGAAGTTCAATGAAATGGTGGAGTTCAAGATCCTTAGGGCAGCGAGGAGGGCGCACAGCAAGCTCACTACCCTTGATGTCAGGAGAGCAGACTTTGGCCTCTTCAGGGATCTGCTTGGTAGAGTACCATGGGATAAGGCCCTGCAGGGAAGAGGGGCCCAAGAAAGCTTGTTAATATTCAAGGATCAGCTCCTCCAGGCTCAGGGAGCAATGCACCCCAACAAAGAAGCAGTCAGGCAAAAATGGCAGGAGGCCTGCATGGATGAACAATGAGCTCCTGGACAAACTCAAACACAGAAAGGAAGCCTACAGAGGGTGGAAGCAAGGACAGGCAGCCTGGGAGGAATACAGAGAAATTGTCCAAGCAGCCAAGGATCAGGCCAGGAAAGCTAAAGCCCTGATAGAATTAATCTGGCCAGGGACATCAAGGGCAACAAGAAAAGCTTCTATAGGTACATTGGTGATAAAAGGAAGACTAAGGAAAATGTGGGCCCTCTCTGGAAGGAAACGGGAGACCTGGTTACCTGGGACATGGAGAAGGCTGAGGTACTCAGTCGCTTTTTTGCCTCAGTCTTCACCAGCAAGTGCTCCAGCCACACCACCCAAGTTGCAGAAGGCAGAGACAGGAACTGGGAAAATGAAGAGCTGCTCACTGTAGGACAAGATCAAGTTTGAGACCATCTAAGGAACCCAGAGAGGTTGTGGATCATAGAATCATAGAACGGTTTGGGTTAGAAGGGAGCTTAAAGATCACCTAGTTCCAACCCCCCTGCCATGGGCATGGACACCTTCCACTAGACCAGGTTGCTCAAAGCCCCATCCAACCTGGCCTTGAACACTTCCAGTGTACCCATGAGAAGGATATTAGTGGATGAAAAACTGAGTGTGAGCCAGCAATGTGCGCTCACAGCCCAGAAAGCCAATTGCATTCTGGGCTGCATCAAAAGAAGCATGACCAGTAGGTCGGGGGAGGTGATTCTGCCCCTCTACTCCACTCTGGTGAGACCCCAGACTCTGGAGTACTGTGTTCAGCTCTGGGCCCCCAACATAAGAAGGACATGGACCTGTGGGAGCAGGTCCAGAGCAGGGCCGTGAAGATGATCAGGGGGCTGGAGCACCTCTCCTGTGAAGGCAGGCTGAGATAGTTGGGGTTATTTAGCCTGGAGAAGAGAAGGCTCCAGGGAGACCTTATAGCAGCCTGCCAGTACTTAAAGGGGGCCTACTGGAAAGATGGGGAGGGACTCTTTAACAGGGAGTGTAGTGATAGGATGAAGGGTAAGAGTTTTAAACTGAAAGAGGATGATCTTTAAGGTCCCTTCCAAGCCAAACCATTCTATGATTCTATGATGATAATTCTATGAAATGGCCTGATCCTCATCTGTAATACACACAAGGACTTGGCATAGAATATACATCCTATTCCCATAATTAGTAAGCAATATGAAGTAGAAAATCTATCAATAAATACAAATATTCTACATCAGGCAGCCTAACCACATCTAAAACCAATGTAATTTTTGTTTTCTAGATTATTATGCCCTCCATAAAGCTTCTCATATTAATTAATAATATATAGGTTCTATAGTCTTTTCATTCCCTTTTCCTATCTCCTATTTTATTGTCCTTTTTCTACATCTTCTGAAAATGGTTTGGTACTTACAAATTCTATTGTAAGTTCTCATGTGGTAATTATAACTTTATTTAGATAGGTACTGTTAGGTATTGGTGTAGTTTGGGGTTTTTTATTCTCCTATGTGCTTAGAAAAAGACATAAATTTACATTAATCCTACAACTCCCATTAACTTTTTTATAAACTGAATACTGACCCAAAGATCTAAAAGAAGCTGCTGATATTCCAATTGCTGTCATGTGTGCTGTACCACCTGATAAACCTACCTAAATATATACCTATTATGAACACTTTTGTCAGCAATATGGAAAAAAATTGGCCTTTCTTTAACCAAATGAAAGAAATACATACGGAACCAAAACCCCTGAAAATAAAATGTATTGAACATTCAAATTTTTATATATATACACACACACAGAGACCTTCTTTTATATATATGTGTGTGTGTATCTACCTCCTGTTTTCTCCCTAAACTGCCATGCTCACAGACCTGAGAACAGTCCTTCTAATTACATGAAGAATTATACAAGAGTGTAATTTTCCTAAAGATTTCTCTCACATAATGGAGGATTTCAATATGAAATAGTTCTTAATGATGACCAGGACAGCATCATTTAAATTATGCCAAGGTTTCAGACAATGGTTCAAAGATAATTCACTGTAAATTATCCCTACAAAGTATGTCCTCATTTTCAAACGAGGATATAAATGATGTAAATCTTATGTGCTCATTGTGCTGGTTTTGGCTGGGATAGAGTTAATTTTCTTCACAATAGCTAGTATGGGGCTAGGTTTTGGATTTGTGCTAAAACCAAGTGTTGATAATACAGAGATGTTTTAGTTATTGCTGAGCAGTGCTTACAGAGAGTCAAGGCCTTTTCTGCTTCTCACCCCACCCCACCAGCGAGTAGGCTGAGGGTGCACAAGAAGCTGGGAGGGGACACAGCCAGGACAGCTGACCTCAACTGACCAAAGGGATATTCCAGACCATATGACATCATGCTTAGCATATAAAGCTGGGGGTAGAAGAAGGAAAGGGTGATGTTCGGAGTTATGGCATTTGTCTTCCCAAGTAACCGTTACACGTGCTGGAGCCCTGCTTTACTGGACATGACTGAACACCTGCCTGCCGATAGGGAAGTACTGAATGAATTCCTTGTTTTGCTTTGCTTGTGCACACGGCTTTTGCTTTACCTATTAAGCTGTCTTTACCTCAACCCACGAGTTTTCTCACTTCTACTCTTCTGATTCTCTCCCCCAGCCCACCAGGAGGGAGGGAGCGAGCGGCTGCGTGGTGCTTAGTCGCCAGCTGGGGTTAAACCACAACACTCATCTTGTCACTCAGTTCTACATTTATATCCAAATAACCAGCTGTTTCCTAAAACCATAACGGTCAACGCAGCCAGCAAGTACACACATATAGTTTGACTAATGTATTTTAAATGACTTGAAAACATGCTTTTCCATGTTCTGAAAACACATACATACATGTACACCTGCTACACGAATGTATTTTTTAATATTCAAGCTGAGGCTTTGACAGCACCAACTGGTGTATTTTCTTCTTGATGTACTGATGCATTAAAAGGAATTATGCATGTAAACTTGGCCACAGCAAGAAGAGACCTTATGTCTTATACTGGGCTGAATTTGATTGTTCAGATAAAGTTTGTAATAAAATGAAAGCGGTGTCAAGGAAAAAAAAAAATGTAACTCCAAAGAAGAGCAAGATCTTCAGTAATGAAATGTTTCCACCTGAAATCTTACACCAAAAGCAATTTGAATGGTCAATAAACCACAGTTCTAACTAGTTCATAAATAAGGCAGATGTATTAATGCCTGCCTTTGTTTCCTTCACCCTAGTACTGGCTTACAGGCATTTCAATCATTCAAGCAAAAGAACAAGGGTACTTGCATTGAGGGGGACTTTATTTCATCTCATCATTTAAACTGCTACATAGTAAAAGGAGCCTGACATTCACATAATACAAACCAAATTAAAACACTGGTCCCACAACACTACTGAAATGCTGCTGAGAGTGGGTTCAAACAGCAAGGTGAAATTTGAGAAGAAAGTCATATCCAAGTTGAGAAAGGAAGAGAGAAGGAATAGACTGACAAAGAGACTGACAGGTAAAAAGTGTGGAAACAAGGTACGTACAATTATGTGTACCACCACTTAGTTACAAGACCTGCTGTCAGATATACAGAGCAGGACTTGCTTAAAGCTGGAGTCATATTATTAGAAAATGACTGGAAGGTAAGCTTCTGTCTTCTCAAAAATGGTAAAACACATTTAACGTCTTCATTTCAATGAAGCCTTCCTTACTTTTTGTCCTAAACGCTCACTTCCTGTGCATCACTGAAGAAGTCAGTGAAGCAATAAAATCATCAAAGTAGACCAGGACAAAATCTAACTTATATGGAACATTGTAATGCCTGGGGGTGGTGCAGGGTGTGTGGGACACAAGGTGCCATAGCACTGGAAGGAGGAGTACCTAGAGACACAAACAGTATAGGAATACGTACAACTTCGTTTGACAAACTTCCAGTAATAGACTGGGAATTCATATGAGAAGGAGACTAAAATACAAACTAAAAATTAGAAACACTTAAAATGCTTTGCAAGCTTCTATAAGGAAGTGAATTGAGAGGTATTCTCAGAGTTTCAAATTAAAATTAGTGTATTTTCTAAGACAAAGTCATAGTACATTCTTTTACCAGTGGTCCAAAACATGGCCCTTGTATGAGGCACAAAATTTCCTCCAGACACGGACATTCAGGGGAAGATATTTCTGGCTATTTCTAAGTTAGAAGTTATTCAGTTGAACACAGATTTTGCATTTAATTTGAAGCTGACTGGAAAATGTTATCGAGTTATCTCCTAACCAGATTGAGAATACAGCAGCAAAATCAAATCATGGGATGAGTTTCATGCTCTCTTACAGTAGTGGTTTAAATTTGCTAAAGTTAATGGTGTCTCTGTTG
Source organism: Harpia harpyja (assembly GCF_026419915.1). Classification (NCBI taxonomy): domain Eukaryota; kingdom Metazoa; phylum Chordata; class Aves; order Accipitriformes; family Accipitridae; genus Harpia; species Harpia harpyja. The sequence goes on along the minus strand of NC_068953.1, from coordinate 17,991,964 downwards.
AACTACATCAGCTTTTTAGCTCTAAAAGAACATACTAGTATGAACTAAAATATTACCAACTTCTTATCAGCAATCTGCTTTTCAGTGGCTGCAAGGCCAGAAAGGAGGACTATTGTTTCAGACACAGTCCAGTAAACTAAGCAGATTCATACACTCTCAAGAAGTCACAGCTCAAAGTAGTCAAAAGGCCTGAAATCCCACGAGATTCCTTGATAGTCCTGGATGTAGTAAACAAAACAGTCACCAGAAACGACTGTTTTTCTCTCCAAATGTTCTGAAATCTGAGATTATTCTTCTTAAACACTGATCACAGTCCTGTAAATCATATACATTCTATTTTCTGGCCTATTGCTCCAATTAATGCTGAGCTAAAAGATCCCTCTAAAGCTTATTGTATCTGCCTGTTTATACATGGAGTGGACTGAGAGGAGCATATGTCTTGGTACACCACTGAGTACCAGTTGGTTTGGGATAGAATTCCAAATGCCAGTTTTCATGTTACAAGCCCTCAACAGTCCCAACTGCAGATCTCTGAAACTACCTCTTCTGACTTAGTCAGTGCCATAAATCACAGAGAATTAAGGGCTGGGAATCAGAAAATCTCTACATTTAGAATTCCACTTTTTGGAGTTCCAGCCAGTTATAAGCTTGATGAGCAAAGTCTTTGCATCTATGCTTTCCATTATTGGCAAGCACAGGTTTTCCCTGGTATTTATCCTTGTGCTAACTGCCTTAACAGGATTCCACAATGAATCAAGTAGGCTACTGCAGGGATTTGACACATATGGATGTGTGTACCCCAATCTTAGCACTACACTAGTCTTGCCAAAAATAGAATGCCCCTGGCAATGCAATTTTTTTAAAAGTAAATTTGGAAGGAATAACAAATGGTAATTAATTGCCTCAAATAAATGGCTCTGGACTGAGTACAAACCAGTTTGATTACATAACAAATAAAAACATCTTCCTAGGTGGTAACCCAATTCATAAAGTTGGGCAGAAAAAAAATTGATAAACAAGTTCTTTGCTGTCCTGCATTCTTCTTCCTTATGAATTGTAAGTCACTCAGCCTAAGGCTTTAGCTGATTTATAGATGCAGGTAGACAAAAGCCAGCTAAAGAATACCCAACTTTCCCTCCCCTTTGCTGCAAGCCAGAGGGGAGCAACATTGGAACCAATTGCCTTGTCCTTTTCAAAGAAGAGACATAGAGATGCTCCTTCCCTTTGCTTATACTTCACAATGAAAAAGGTTGTAGCAGTGAACTCACAAAAAGCCTAATTCCTACCCACTAAGTAACTGACTGTTGTTGCAGGTATTTGAAAAGCTAATGAACAAAAGAGGCAGTGGGGATTGGGTTTTGTGCAAATAAGATGGAAAGTGAAAAAGTTCTACTGTCCACCTCCATAGGCATGTTGTTCCCAAGACCACTTAAAGTGTCACATAATTCATGTACAGTTTGGCCTTCCTTACCAGCTTCCCTGGGGTCTTACTGATCTCTAATCTCCAAAGTACTGTGACACTCTAACCTGACCATATGAATACCACATGCCATTAAACTCTGTCAAGCAACTGCTGTACCCAATCTAATGACTCCCTGTGGTACTGCTATAGGGTGTCCCACAGATACATCCTCCCGTTCCTGCGTATCAGTTCTCTGACCCTGCATTAGCTTCAATGCAAGCATCTGCTAGCCAAACAGGTGCTGCAGAAGAGAACACCTGACAACTCCTGACCTCTTTTCCTGCTATTTTCACCCATGCGATCCCAGTAAAATCACTGAGTTTACTCAAACTTACGTAGAACAGAATTTGGCTGAATCATTTTCTTTTCTATTGAACATGTTTTGTTTGATCATAACAAATCAACGCAGTGTGATGTAAACTAGCTGATCTTAATCACAAGTGTACTAAATACCCATTTGACATCTGCATACGTTGTTAGGCTCCTGCCTGCTCTGCATGCACAATTTAATTAGATGAGTAATAAATGTGTCAAATTTATCAGTGGTGTAAAACATTTGACTGCAGTGAATTTACATCCCTGATTTGTATTGTTCACAGATGGCTTATTATGGCTAACAGTATTTACCTATTTATCCTAAAAAAAAAAAAAAATAATCTTGTTTCATTTACATTGATTTGTCCAATTTTCCAGGAGGGAAATACAATTAACCACAAATAAGAAGAAAAATTTCAAAGTTGACTGATGAGATGCTGTTTTAAGACACTCAGTTCAATTATGCTAAAAGCATTCTCTCTTTGTTGCAACAGCACTTCCAAAATAAAGCCTGAATTGCAACAGTAGTAATGTGAAAACTCAACCATAAGTTTGAGGAAGGATTTTCCACATATCATAATTTCCTCTATTGAGCAGTGATTGCATATTATACATAGCCAACATAAATTACTTGTTAGAATGGTTTCCTTGGTGGAATAATTAAAAATATTAATAAATTATTAATAAATAAATAAATTTTCTCAAAAGTAGGGGTTTTTTCTTTTAAAAAATCAGAATTGAAAAAGTTGAGTCTTAGATACTGAAGTGATTGTGAAAGTCATGCTAGTAACAAGGAACACACAAAGGCAAACTCCAGTTTAAAAAGGCTGGTCTGCAGGACTACACAGCGTATCAAAGCTAGTCTTCTGTTCCGACTCTGCTACTAGAGCAGCCTCTCTTTCTCTGCACCAACTGTAGAAAGAGCCCAGGAAGACTAAACTAGGAGAGTACTCACAAAAGTACTGTTGTGGGCTTGCCACTGCTATGTGCTGCAGCTGAAGACCGAGAACTGGAGTAGAAAAATTTTTGATCTGACCCAACACAGCCATTGCTATGTTGTTACATTCTGGTATAGAGTTCCTTAGTGGGAGATAGTCTCACTGAATTACTTCTTTCCTATCTCCCCGAGGTGTCAAGCTATACGCTAACATGTTTGAAAATCTGTGCTTCGGTTCCTAAACTGTTAATCCAGAACCCACTAACTGAACAATTCCTTTGAATTCAGTTGGGCTGGAATTAGGCCCAATAAACTTCTCTATACTTTCCAAAATCATTGGAATTGACTAGCACCAAAGTTTATTACACAGCCACTGGACACAAATGCATTCAGTATAATCAGGTTGCTACTTCTCATATTTTAATTATAGGAAATGCATTGTAAAAGTCAGACTTCCATTAAAAACAGGCAGTTTAACAAGACCTAATAATAAAATTTTTATCAATAGGAATATTCAGAATTAACTTTCTGTGTACAAATTAGATTTTAAATAGCAGGTTCATTTCTCTGGTGATCTAATTTAGGGTTTTGGTATCAAACAATGTTTCAAACACATAAAAAACCTCCTATGGTAAATTTTTATCCCTAATGTTTTCCAGCTGGTCTCTAATAACTATTCCTAATTGTACTTGTTAAAAAGTGGATTTATGAATCTCAATTAGACTGGTTTCACTTATCCTACAGCAATTTTCAGTACCAACAAAGACTATTTCAAGATAGAAAAAAGTTTTATGTGGATGACAGAATAATTATGAAAATAAAAAAGAAAATGCCTTTTATACAACTTAATTCTCAGTAATTCTATTTCAATAATCCAAAACAGAAAATACAGCATGTAATAACCGTTTTGGGAACTTTGTTCATTCCACAAGTTACAAGGTACTTTTATTACTAGGGTATTCAGCTTCGCTTGTGTGCCCTACTGTGAACATAAAGATTTACATCATTCTCAGTGAATCTATTTTTATCTTCTTTGCAAACTTAATATCCTGATTCAGCAAAGTATTAAGATACAAGCTTAGTCTAAGCACACACTGAAGACCCCAGTCAATGTAAATTTTCCTGAAATTCACGCAGGGCAGCTTCAGCAAAGTTGTTAAGTGTATGCTTACCTTTAAAGTTTAATGTGACTAAATCTTCAGCAGGCACCCAGGTAGCCATTTAACTATTTTGCTGAGCAATGTCCAGTGTTGTGAAAGAAAAGTTGCAATACGTCCTTGCAAAACAATGGCTTCCCTCCCATGACTAATATCAGTTCTCACTTGGCCTCAGTATAAACATACGCTATACAAAATTTTCTGTCATCTTACTGTGAAATGTATTCTTAAAGAGACCCTTTACGTCACCTCAGTTGCAGGACTTATGAGAGGGCTTTGCAGTTAGGATGCAGATATTAAACAGTATCAGCCACATCTTTGCATGAGTGTTATCCATCACCCACAGAAACTTAAGCAAAATTAGTAAACATGACTATGTGCCTGCCATGCCATTTTTACAAGAAATCAAAGCTTCCACAGTTTAATAGGAGAAGAAAATTATAAGTGACATAAACTGTTTTAGACTAAAATATATGCCATATATATGAAGACACTTCTGCTACAAACACATTTTTTTATTACAGTCTCCTACAACTTTCCCAGATGGCCAGGTAGTGGCTATTCCTTGGCGGTCACCATATGCTCTACAATTAGTGAGTCATGTCTCTGATTAGCATTCAGATCTCTGACAAATTCCCATGAAACCAGAGCTGGAGACCAAGATCCTTAGGCATCAAAGAGGGAAAAAGAGGCTCTTCCATGGCAAATTCTGAAAGTCAAAGTCATTATACCTAATGTAATAGCCATGAACATTCTCCCTGAACACCACTTCTAGCCAAGACAATGGACCAGGCTGTCTTATTTCTGCAAGTTTCTGTTCATTGCTAGGGTGTACATAGACACAAGAATGCTATTTTTACAACATTATAACACTGTCTGTTGTTGCAGCCAAACACTTTGGCTTGAAAATTTGACTTCAGATATGTGTTAAGTAATGCACAATAAATTCTCATCCAAAAGAAAAAAAGAAAAAGAAATGCTAGAGTGCATGCAAAGCTGTGCTCTGGGCACAGAATAGTTAACACATGCCTGCTGTCCACTCGACATTTTCCTTAAAAGCTGCTGTGAAAAAATCAGATTTCTCCCCAGAAGTATTATGATTGAAAGTAGCAACTTGAAAACAGCAATGTTTTTATGGGCTCCTGTGAAGAGGATTCTCCAGTGCTCAGTAGGGCGAATCCAACCTTCTCAAAAATACTGATCCCATTATTCAGTTTTGGTAATTAAAATGTTTTCTAAATGATGGTTCCCCAGCAGGAGGAAATTGATTAATTTTAATGCATTATTGTATTTTAGCATGGAACAACTTTTTTTTTTTTTCCTCCTCTTGTTCCCACCATTTGCAGATGAATTACTTAGATGTGAAGATTTGTCTACTGTATTTGACATGAAGCTTTAGGGAGTAAGTGGAGAAACCCAAGGAGTGCCTCATCATTTGCAAGTTCATTTTCCTTCTATTTGGATATTGATTAGCAGAGCATATATTGTGAGGAAGTGGCTTGACTAAGGGAACATAGAGCTAAATGTGACTTTAACAGAATTTACATATTTAGAAATGCATTTAGGGGTTTCATTATATGCTGCTTTTTAAAACAAGTTGTTTGGTTTGGTTTTGTTGGTTTTTTTTTTTTAAAATTAGGTCACAGAATCTTATTTAATTTAAATATATTTGAATAACACTATGAGTACCATTTACAAATGTAGTGCCTCTTACTTAGGCCCAAACTCTGAGTCCTTTAAAATATACCAATTGACTTCAGTTGGTTTTGGGTTAGGCCGTTAATTACTCACATGAGTGTTACAAAAGTTGAAGAAGCAGACACCTGGCTAGCTAACTTCAAACACTGGTTCAAAAATAGATCCTATCCCATCTGAAGAAGAGATGCATGTATCTTACAATTCTATTACAGCAAGCAATACTTTAAATAATTAAAATTATTTTGTGTTTGTGTTCATCTTTTGCAGTACTTTGAGTAAAATCAATGCTGCCACACATGACCTAACATTAAATAGTTTCTTGAAACAGTGTTTCTCCTGCTCCCAACAATTTTTTCCTTTTTACAAAGGCTTCTGCTTGATTAGAAATTAGAAGGAAAGTCCAATATGATTTTATCAGACAATAAAAGTTTGCTTAGATATCCAGTTCTATTTTCAAGCAGACTTCAGATAGATGAGAAAACTGATATACAATCAGGTCTTCTGGAATGAAACTATTATCAAGCAATTGCACAAAATATAGCAACAAACTGGAACAAAACTAATTGGCTTTGGACTTAGCAACTGACAGCAGTCACCTCCATAAAATTAAGAGGAATGAGCAGGGTAGACTAGTCTATAGCTAATATAAGACTAATTCACCTAGGGATGCATACAGTACTCACAAGAACTTTGCCCAGGATCTTGGAGCAATCTACAAATATGTAAGATTAAAAAAATATCAGGAGCATTAGTATTCCCAGAAAATATAAGGCACTGATATTGGAGGCAGTCTTTGACAAAGCCAAGAACAGTCTTCACCTTTCCTGATTCTGTAACACATCTCTCTTTCTGGCAGTAGATTTATCCAATAAACAACAGTAACCATAACATTTATTACTTAAAACAAATTTACTAAGGTGCTCAAACGTCTCAAGCAGAATGAAGGCCTATATATTATGTAAAGACATCAAAGGAACTGTTTGTCCTAAAAAACTTACTGTCCTACGCATCTCTGATGGAAGTCTCATCTTCAAAAGAACAGCAAGACTGAAGTGCAGTTGAATATCCCAACTGCTAGCAATTTCCATCACTGTGGACTTAGTTTGAGTTCAGGTTTGAAAACTCAGCTCTGATAGAGGCTGAAAACAATAAAAAGTGATGTCCTTCATACAGCAAATTTATGAATGTATGTTACAATACACTAGTGAGCAACACAGAGACTACATTATATTTTTGGCATACACTGTATAGATTTAAGTCTTGTATACCATTTAAAAAAAAAAGAATATTACAGTATGAAGGAGAATGGCATGAAGACCACCATATCCTATTTCCAAACAGCCTAGTATCTGATGCCTTTGAATAATTAGTTTTAGCTAGATGAGAAGAATCCTTTGTCCATTATGAATTCCTACATAATGAATAACAAGCTATTATGCTAATGCAAGAAAATACTTATTTGTATCAAAGTTTTTTTTTTTTTTGTAGACAGGCAACATGCAACACAAGACTTCTTTTAATTCATACACAGATGTCCAAGATGTTAGCTGGAAAGAAAGAAAGAGTCTGATTAGCATCTGGGGTTTCAGTATGAAATTCAAACACTCAAGCACTGCTTGCTCTTCAAGTGGATCAGATGGTCTAAATGGGGATCATATCTGCTCATAAGAAGATCTTGCTCACTGTGGCTTAAGAATTTACCTGAAGTGACATAAGTTTTTAAGACTGCATTCTTCACACTGCTAACCAGAATGATTCATGAGAGCAGAGGTACTAACCCTCACATACAATGAGTCAAACTTACAATTTACAACATAACCTCCTAACAGTGATATTTTTATGCATACTGATTTACACAATTTCTTCTCCAGAACTCTAATGCAAGAGCTAAGACTTTATATTACTTTTTATTTTTCCCATGCGATGTAATAAACAAGTGGTATGCAAGCACCCCAGCATATGGAAAAGAGCCACTTTTAAATGAAAAAAGTAACCTTTTTGTAAAGTGAGTCAATGTTCCTAAATGGGTTCACTGAAGTAAATCCAGTGCTAACAAATGTATAATGCTCCCTGTTGGCAATGGCAAAACAAAAAAAAAAAAAAACAAACAAACACCCAACCCGAAAAAAGCCCCAAAACAATCCAGAAGCGTTAACAATAACTCTAGTAATGTCTTCTAGTGAATTGAGCATCCATGAAAGAATACTGGGCAGGTTTATTCACTTTTCAGTGACAACTGTTAACTATTTAATTCATCCCAATTTCACACAATCACACAGGTTGGAAGGGACCTCTGGAGGTTGTCTAGTCCAATCCCCCTGCTCAACCAGGGCCACCTTGAGCCAGTTGCCCAGGACAGTGTCCAGGCTCCAAGGATGGAGACTCCACATCCTTGGAGTTTTTTAAGATTACATCCTTGTTTTGTATGATTACATTCCTAGCTTTCTGAAACGTGTAAGTGCCTAAAGATACATCCACATACCCAAATATTGTCCTTTCAGAGTTTTATGTCCTCCTTTTGTACTACTTCCTCTTCCAGAATTAAGTTGAATTCCTTTTGCTCCCTCTACTTACTCTCTTTGGTGCTGTCACCAGTAAACTCCCAAACTCCCATTATTCCAAACACCAGTGAGATGTCTGTTGACTACCAGATCCTAAAAAAAACCCCCAAAACTGGAAAGCCACAACTGAAAGGCAGCTGAGGATTGCCCTGCTGAAACCAGACACAGAGAAACTTGGAGAATACCAGGCAGGTCGTAGCAGTGCACAGTGGAGCAGGAGCACACAGGCAGCAGGGTCTGTTAAGTTTACAACAATGGCCAAACTGAGGCCATGTTTCATCACGAAGTGGAAAAGTAGCACTGAGAGATCAGTCCTCCCTCTTTCTGGATTCTGCTTCAAGTACAATTCAGCTGGACAGAACAATCAGATCCTAACAACATTTATGTATCCCTTCAGGTAACTAGTGTGCTATATTACTAAAATTTACACCACAACAGCACTTTTGCAAGCTCAGAATACATATTTGCCTTCACCTTCAGTAGTCTGCACATTGGTAGGTTATGTATGAAAGGCAGAGCCTATTTCATTCTAGAGTACCTGTGCAAATATGTTTCTTTTACAAAAGTCAACAGAACTACGAGTCTATATTCTGCTTCCAGTGCACATTATTTTAAGTAGGTCTCATCTTTTTTGAATGCCTGCATACAGAAGAAACCACCTAAACTTAGCTCTCTACTACAGAGAACACAGACCCTAAAATTGTCCTCTGCTTAATGTTCTATCAAGCTGCCCTTCAAGTGGAAAACTTAATCCTTAAACAAAGCCTAAAAGAATGCTAGGGAGGATAAGACAAAGGAAAGACCTGCAGGAAAATAAGAGAGCAGGGAAAAAGCATCTGCTAAAAAAAATTAAGAGGATGCCTGGATTATCTAGAAACCATCAGCGTTAAATGCTGGACGTTAATCAGTGCAGCAGCATCCTGCTAACTATTTCTCCTTGTTTCTCATTCTGTCAAGCAAAAGGATTTTGCACACCATACACAGATCTGATTCCTCACTTCACCATTCTCATTTACCTCAGTAATTTCTGGGTGAACCTTTTATCTGTTGCTGAATTTTATTTAGTTGTCTCTTTGCCCCCTCTTGTTTATTTTCCTAATTGTGTTTCTTTTTCTTGCTCTTTTCCATACAGAAGTGACTTTCCCTATCGCTCCTACCCACACACCTCTGCCTGCCAAGCTATTTTCCATTGCCTTTCTTGTTTAACATTGTTTGCCCCTTATTCAGAGTTCCCACATTTTTTGCATTTTACAGATCAGAGCAAGAGGAACAAGCTCAGTTTCTAGGCTGCTCTCGGATCATCCACAAACAATCCCACGGAACATATCTTGAGAAATAAATTTCACTTACATCTTTATTAGCCAAAGTGGTACAATATAAATAAATAAATAAAAAAAATTAAGAAAAATAAAACTTCACAGTTCCTGTGGATTGGAATGGATATAGCAGCTGCCTCAATTGTTAAGAGCACACACTGCATTCATTCGTTTGTTAACTGATACTTTGCTATCTTCTGACCACAAACAGCAGATGGTATTTTGTCATTCGACAGACCTCAGTTTACATAAATCACAACTTCTGTCCTGAAGAGTTTACAATCCAGTGCTAGCTAACATCTCCTGCAACAGGCAGTACTATGCAAATGAGTCTCCTTCCATTTGTAGCATACAAATCTTTCTGTATATTTGACCATCATTATTTACTATAAATGAATATTTTGTAAATATAATTTACCACTGTTGTAATTTCTGTGACTTACTCCCAGTAGCCCTCACTGCAGAGACTGCATCTAATCAATCCTCAATTACTATGTAAATACATCCTATAGGCTACTGATGACTTTCCTTTCAAACACGTAATACACAATTAATGACAGCTATAATGGCACCAAAGACTCCAAACCAAAAGAACTTCTCACTGTAATTTACACTTACCACCACTAAAGATGACTGATTTGTTGGAGCACGCACTTTTCAAGTTTTTTGCAGTCTTCTGGAAAAGTGATTATCAGTAGTTCTAGTCAGTGACTGCCTGTTACTGTACTTCGCTCCTCAAAACAAAATTCTACATAACTAAGTACAATGATATTTCCTGTTGTAACATTACCTGGTCATAGTTAGGGCTACATCCAAAAATCCTCATTCAGGGAAAGCTTACAGTAAACCAGCAAAAACCTCGCCCTGTACTCCATATAAGATACATGCACAGCTCTGTCCTGCTTTAACGCTACAGCTGTCAAAACACATCATGTCTAAACTAAAGCTCAGAGTTACAAACGATAATTTTCAAATTTGTTCATTCATTCATTTACAATAAAGTTTTCAGTCTTTTTACCTTTCTTTACAAGTAAAATGGAAACTAGGCATTATTATGAAAGGGTGGGATTCATTTCACCAGATTTGAGTAATCCAAAAGTTAGATGCCTGGCCTAGTCTGGTCTGCTAGTCCATCTTGAGGACTAGCAGACTACTAAGGACTACCTTGACTTCCTTGGAGGAAGGGGGCAGGCATCATATCCAGAAGGCAATTCATCCTAAAGGTGATACCATCTGCAAAAACAAGCCTCCAAATGTCTAATCCCTTTGCAAATAAACACTGGTATAAAACACTTCTTTCCCTACCATTCAGTGCATGACTAGTCACATGATGTTTTGTAGAAGGCAATGCATAATAACACTGAGAAGTAAATTTTCTGGTGCTTGAATTGTATCTATAAAATAACTGATTGGCCCTGTTTGGTTGATAAAATGCCTACCTGAAATATGCAGAAAAAAGGAAATTAGAAGAGGAGAAGGGATGAAGAACATGGCTACACTGGACATTTTTACTAAGTTTGAAAAATGGTAGGTGTTATAACTTCAATGGTTTTGATTTGCCTTATCCATTTTAACACACAGAAGTTAATACGATTTCAAATTAATCAGCCAGTACTTCTTTAAAGTGATATTTACAGCTTTTACATTTAAATGGAGGCAAACAAAACTATAATTTATGCTATAATAATGACATATAAAGTATCATTGTTTTAATTCTTTAATAGAATTAAGCTAGCTGTGGCAAGTAGATAAAACCCCTTTGAATAGTGAAACATCTCCATAGTTTGTCTTGTCAAGGCTCCTGCTTCTAAGAATATTTATGATTTTACTGTTCCTTGAGAACCATAAATGACACAGCATGTCAATGAGACAGTTTCAATCTCAGTCTGGATATTTCCATCCAGAACTAGAGTATAATTCAGTCTCCATCCCCAGATAACCCCAGCCTTTCTCCTTATACTGCTAACAAAGGGCTTAATACTGGACTTCCTCCTGAGAAACAAATTCTATACCTTGTGCTAACCCCCATGACTTCGCCAAGACTGCATGGAATGAAAATGAATGCAGCAGTTCATTGTGAATTAAGAAAGCACGAATCAGACCCCAGCGTACAAAGTGCAACGGCAGTTTTCTGGAGTGACTGCCTGTCAAGTAGGTACTAGACTACGATGCACAACTCATTTGGCAAACTGAGTGTCAGTGAAGTCACCTACCAGTGTCCTATGCTGCTACCAAAAGCATGTTGGCTGCTAAATGACTTTACATTCTTTTTTCTTTTTCTACTGAGCTTATTTTAGAAAGGTTGTATATCAATCTGGAAAGTGCTGTGAACATGATGTTATCATAATGGTACCATATGCCAGTCGACTACTTACAAATCATCCATGCTTCCCTCACTTGGTAGATTTTAAAAGCATGATAAAGAACTTGATTCTCCTCATGCTTACACTGGCTTTATATCAGTATACTTCCATGTTTTACACTGGTAAAAAAAAAAGGGAGAAATATTTGTACCAAACCCTCTAAAAATTTTTAAAGGCTCTAAAATGGCTTTGTCAAATGACAAGTTTTTACTACTCAAGTAGTTGTCTCAAAACCAGATATGTTAAAGATTCAAACCCTATGAAGAAGTAGAATATGCTCCCCAAACACCTTATCTAGCCGTACAATCTATAGAAATAGGTTACATCCTTTAACTAAAGAGCTTTGGAGCTTTTAATTTACCTTCCTGTTTTGGACCCTTAAGCAGGCAACTGTGAATTCCAATACTCCACCTCATAGTTTCTCTACAGCTTTTTCCTACCTTCTTTGCTCCAGAGAAAGCAGATTTTCATGTGTTTACAACACTCCATAAACCCTGCAAAAAATCATGTACTGTAAGACTTGTGATAAAAACAGGAGGTTAGCAAAAGTCTAGATCTTAACAAGGAATCCAAGAAAAAAGGTTAAGGAAAACTTCAGCTGCATATCTGGACTTAAGAGAACCTGGACCCATTTTCACTCATAACTACCAGTTAAATTAATAAAATTTAAAAAAAAAAAAAAAAAGAAGAAGAAAAAAAAAGGATCTGTTCACAAATTTCACACTTGGCTAACCTTTAAGCTGTCATATTCTCGCAGTTCTCTGGGGCCTTTTTAACCCTTTAAAATATTTTTCAGAGTGACTGTTAGTGCTCATGTTTTGGGTTGAAAAACCTAGAAAACGAAGTATATGAAGTTAGAGCACAGAACTATTTTCACTTAGCTACTTTGTCTTACTCCTCTTCCAGGCAGAGCATATCTCTAGCAGTGAATCTGATTTCAACCTCATGCCTATTCATTCATTAGCCTTTATAGTCAGGCTGTTAATAGGAGAAATTCTCAGTGCCAGTTCTTATTGCAAAGGAAGAAGTTAGGCCTACCAGTTCTGGTCTTGTTTGCAATCTGGTGCAAGTTGGATGTGCTCTTCTTTCCTGCTGCATTTCTGTGAGCAGGCTAAGTGGTGACCTTCATCTTGTATCTCTCTCCCTCTCTCAGAAAGAAGCTTTCATACAAATTTCAATACTTTCCCTTCAGAGAAGCAGACAGACAGGAGAAACAGCCTGAAGGGCTTAGCACTACTGTTCATATACAAGTGTTTGTAACACACTTATCTTAGAGAATTCTGGACTTGTCTTTGGACAACCTGACTGAATACCTTAGATCCTCTGGGCTGTAGCCCACTGTTTTACAGCCACCGAGTCTGATCGTCACAAGGGCCTGAAATATTCTCTCTTCATGAATTTGGTACATAATCATTAATTCCTAAGGTAAGGATCACATTTTGTAAACTCAAACAAAATTCCTCCTCTCTATATGCATACACCAATTGTACATCACTCACAGGAATCACATAGAAGTATCACATGGCTGAATTCATCTGGCAATCTTTAAAACTGATTCTATCTGGGATTTGTCTCCTTTGAGAGTAGCTCTTTTAATTTTCTACAAGCTTTTTCATCTCTCTCTCCTTAACATACAGAACTTCCTCACTGAGGTTTCAATCAGTTTTGTGCAAAGAAAAGTACCAATAGCTACTGCAGCACGGTCAGCCTGCACAGTACAGAACAATGAGGTTGAATTTTTTTCATCTTTTCCATTAACATCTGAAGAACCCTTTCTAGGAGTAACTCATTTATTCACAATGGTAATTGTAACTATTTCCTTGATCCCAGGTTTTACATATTAGTCATTTTTAGTAATACGTGAGACAGCCAGGGAAGGACTCGGTTGCCTAAACAGGGATGCCAAGTGCTATTTGAGACACCTGAGGAAAACCAAGATATCTGCATCGGGCAACAGATAACAACGTATGTCTCACAGGACACCTGAATGCTGGTGGAGCAGCAGCTAGAGACGAGGTAGGATACCCTGGAGAACCTAAGATGACTGTGAGACCTGAATCCTACCTGCAACTACAGTGTGGTCTAAAGTCCATCACCATCAGTGGAGAAATTCCCAGTGACTTCGGCTTTGACTCGGAACTAGACTCTGACTCTTGCCATGTCACAGTTTCCTTTGCACAGATATGCAAGGAGAGAGGGGCCATGTAAGTAACCCTATGCCTCCCAGCACTCCCCTGCAAGACGCAACCAGAATTGACAAATTTGCATAAAATTACAATAAGAACGAAGTCTGTAGGTAGGTAATTCAAACCCAAAGTGGTACAGAGGGATAGTTTGTGGGAAGCCACCACACACTCTGTATCCACCTGGAAGTACACGAAGGCCAATGGCAAGCATACACGTTACAATAATTAAAATGTTAAAACTAGTGCAGGAACCATACTTCCACACTCTCCAATTCATGCAGTCCCCATGTTTCAGGAAAAAGAGCTTATAGCTTTTATATAAAGTAACTGTGAACTGTATAAGGTCTCCACTTAAATTCCCACCCCAGAGATTTGCACAGCAGTACTGCAAAAAGTAGTAATTATATAGTAGCTTTTTAGTATGCAATGGTATGCAGCACTTTTCTTTTTAAGCTGAACAACCAAAGTAGTATCATAAATATTATATTTAAATAGTAGCTCAAACCACATGGTTTGAAAACAATAACCAAGCACATGCTTTGTAGGAGCACAAATTTAGAAATGATTTTACAGACAAGGATAAAAGGTTTGCAAGAATTGTGATCACACTACAGAGAAATAGTTTATACAGGCTGTACTTGAAGGTACTTTCACAGTTCCAATATAATTAACTGTTTCCAGAGATTTATAGTTTTGCTGTACACATTTGCTTAAATATTAATTCTGCTGCCTAGCGTTTAAAGCACGATGGATTATTCAAAGTAAAATGGCTGAAAGCCCCATTCATAGTAAATATGCTTACAGACATGCAGCTTCTTAAAAGAGAACACTGGCTTCTATTTGATACTTCTTCCTATTAATGTATTTTTAATTGTAAAAACAAGAGACCAAATTAGCCCTTTTTCAATAAGTACAAAACAGGAGCAAAATAATGCATTCCTAATATTGTATATTTTACCTCAGTAAATTTTTTTTTTTTAACTAAAATTACAAAATTTTATAAAGTAGATGACTGGGTGACTAGAAAGAAAGACAACATTGAAATTTTATTTTGAAAAACATATAGTCACCACATGACCATTTTCAATGTTTCATATGCTGAAACACTGAACACTTTCACCATAAAACTTTCACAATTCTGTAATGAATTTACTCAGATAGTAAGAAGAAGCAGAAAGAAAACTAAGTTCAACAGTTTGAACATTGAAGAAGCCTCCAGAGGTTGTTACTGACAAATAACAACCTCATGCACTTGCATTGAAACTAATTTTGCAAACATACATCATTATCCTTAAACACATGTGCTTATTAGTATTTATTGTCCTAACACAAAGCCAATTCAGGTGCCTCACACTAACTTTAATAGACTCCAGACCAGGTCCCATGAATGCTAACTTGTTCATAAGCTTTTGCAAGACCAGATCCTCAGTCTGTAAAAGATCACAAAAAATCAAATCCTATTATGAGACTGTTTAGTTGGTTTACTCACCTTTACTTAGCACTACCATAAGCAAGGCAATACATGTAAAAGAATCCATCCATCAGCTGTTACTCTGGGAAGGAAAACTTGTGGGATTTAATAACAAAGTGGACATGTAAGGAAGGTCCAAACAAAAAGAGGGACAGAAAAGCTCTGGCTGCACTCTAAGAGAAGTCTAACAGAATGGGCAGGATTCGGACTGAGACCTGGATATCCCAGCAGAAATCTCTGCAGAATTTATTAGCTCCATAATGTGAAATTAAGAGACATAACATCCAATCACCTGACTTGAGATTTCTTTTATCAAAATATAGGACTGAGCATGACTGGGGGTTTCCCCCATTTGACAGGATATGGAAGGTAGACAGGCTGCTACATTCTAGTTCATTCATAATTCATGTCACTTATGTTCGAAACCAGGAGGTCATAAAGATACAAACTGTAGACTTCCTTTTAGTTAACTCTAGACTTTTTTGCTCCTGGGGTGCAGGGGTGGGGCGGGGTGCTGACCCCAGCCTTCATAGTATTTAGTGATCACCGCGGCTATTTAAATCTCCAACCCCTGTGATACTCTGAGAGATGGCTGCCTTGGTTTCACAAAATATTGATCTGCCCACCTCTCTGGGCCAAACAGATGCCCAGTGCTTGCAGATTAATATTAATAAACACAGGCATCAGAACTCTGTGCTGTCACCTGAGGATCTCAGCTGAGCATTGAATTTGGGAGCTGATATCCTGACACTCCCAAACTTCTCTCTCTTTGTTAAGAACCATCTGGCAGGGTGGCCAGAGTCCTCCCTAGGCAAAAGAAGGGAATGTTTGGCAGCAGCGAGTAGCACCAGCGAGAGTGAGATTCCACCAGCTAGCTCCCCAGCCTCAAGAAAGAGGCGTCACTTACACATTGCATCCTGCAACTTCTCCCTCGTGCCTCTCCCTACTCCAAAGACCCTCTTCATCACGAGCCCTGTTAAGTACAGACAAGGGAAGCCGCTACGACCCGAGCAGCAATTCCACTCGCCCACGCAGAGCAGCAGCCCGAGGACGGGGACACGCGGGGACCAAATCTGCCTCCTGCAACCAGAAGAAAGTTCGTGCCGACACAACACCCCAGTAAACCATGCGGGGGGGGGGCGGCTTTTGAGAGAAGCGCTGTTAGGGGAGAGTCGTAATAAAGCCGTAAGATCTCACCCACACACATATCTCCTCGATCAGCACTTCCAAAATCACCGACGAGAACCCAAAGAAAGATCGAGGGGAGGGACAGAAACGGGAGGCTGGAGAGAGACTGCCTCCCCCCGGCTCGTCCTGGATGCCTGGGCAGTTCCAGGAGGAGCAGGGAAGGGGGCTTCCTCCCTTGCAGCCAGTGGGTGCAAAGGGAGCTCCTTGCCCCGCAGCAGCGGCGCCAGGAACAAACGGGGCGTGGGGGGCCGCAGCTGCACACACAGGGGCTCCGGCGCCGCGTCCCCCGCAGCGCTCAGTCCCTGTCCCGACTCGCACCTACCTCGGCGGGACCCGGGGCCGGATCCGTGGGGCTGCGGCGGCGGCGGTAGCGCGACGCTGCGAGAGGCGGCGGCGGGAGGCGGCGAGCGGCAGCCCGGGCTGCAACGGCCGAGCTGGGGCCGCTCGCACGCGTGTACCGCGCTGGTGCCGCTGCCCAGGGCGGGAAGGCGATGCTGCTGCGGGGGACTCCGGGCGCCTCTTTGGCTCTGTTAGGAAAGTTACCGCGGCCACACGACCCACCTTAAACCCGCCTCCCCGCAGGACCCGAGGGAGGGGAAAGGAGGAGGAGGGAGGAGACGGGGGTGGGGGCTCGGAGCCGTTCATTTCCCAGCGCAGAACCAAGTCACAGCAGCATCTCTCGGGCTGTCGCTCCGGGATGCAGGGCTGGGCGCGCCAGTGCAGCCCCGGCTCCCGCAACGCCGGGCTGGGGCCGCGCTCCGCTCCGCTCCCCTCCTCCTGGATTCTTGCACTTACGCGCGGTACCACGGGGCCAGCTTCAGAGCGCAGAAACTTTCCCGTTTCCTGCGGCGCTGACGCTGATTTTTGGCTTATTCGTTTGGCGATGGCTGGTTTGGCATCTCGTTATTTATTTAACCATTTGGGGGAAGGGGGATCAAGTCCTGAAGCCTTGGGGTTTGTGTATGTGGTTTGGGGTTTTTTTCTCCGCCCAATTCAATTAAAATACCTTAAATAGACTTAAGAGGACAAAGAATCAGACCGACACCCCGGCATCCCAAGGCTGCCGCCCGAACAGTGCATATGGGAATGAGGAAGCAAACTCTATAGCTGAGGCAGAAACACTTGGCGGCTCAGCAGAGGGTAGGAGATGGGGAAAAAAAAACCAAGGCTCCCTGCCTCCTGCAGCTGAAAGAACGGGATCTCCAGAGCAGAGACCTATCAAACTCCACGGATGTGCTTAGCGGGAGATCATGCAAACTTCTGGACCCATTTCAAGGTGCCTCAGTTTGCAACTACACGCACGCACGCCGTTGTATGGGCATGCAGACATGGGCAAACACATGCAGCTCTGACTGCCTAAAGCAGTCCCTCGATGGAGAGAAGCTGGCTAGAGCTGATATCAGGCAAGACTGAGGGGATGCTAATAGACAAGAGAAAAGCGCGATGGAAAATTTACCTCTTCTCTAGCATCCTCTACCGTCCAGAGCATCTGCCCTTGTATTGTCAAATCGACTGCACCACGGCTGCTTTTTAGGGTGGCTCAGTGCCACTGGATGCTCAGAAAGGTATCAGACAGGGAACGAATTGCACCCCGCGGTTGTAATTTTCTTCTGGAAAGATGTACCAGAAGTTACAAATCTATAATGATAAAAATCATTAGACCAAAATGCCTATGATGGGTGATTTGAACAGCTGCACTAACTTAGCTCTTAGCCAGCAATCTCACACTTGCACAGTCTTTTCAAGATGAAATGCTCTATTTGTGTTATGTACTATTACTGATTATTTTCTAATTAGAATAATAATGTTGGCTGAGTTCCTGCTTTTTTATCATCTCAGTATGTAAGAAACAGAAGACCAAGCCCCTTTTTGATAATGTATGAAAATGGCTAATAGAACTTTTTTGTCATTGTAGCCACACGATGAATCCCCACATTGTACAATATTCTATGTACATATAAGGCAGCCAAAATCCTTTGTCCTGCACTGTGTGTTTCTTGGTAACATGCCAGTACATGACTGCAGGTGATGGCAGTTTCAAAATGGATGGTTTGGGCCAGAACTGGTGCACTGTTTCTGTAAGGCACTCCCTGCAATATCCCACCCTCCCCAAAAACTTCTCCACTCCCACCACTGCTTTTGTGCCTCCAGGTTCCCAGCCTTGCCCTTGCTGCATTGTCCTGATTTACAGCCTTCCCAAGATCTTGCACCAGCCACCTAAACCAGGAGAACGAGGCAGTGGAGAACACATATGTGCTGGGATGACTGCTAGCTTCCCCACCTCTTTTTTGCAAACCCAGCTCTCTGCTCTCTCCCTAGCTCCAGAAGGCTATTTTTCTTCATTAGCTATGGTTAAAGCAACCTAACCAGGATCTGCAGCACTATTGGTGCCTGAGGTGTATTCATACCCATCTTTCCCAACCTGTTTTTAATTATTTTTACAAGCATCCTAATAATGAATATCAATAATAAATTAGCAATCATGTTTATTTATTAAATTATTTTCAATATTTAATAAAATTTAATGGATCAAATTTGAACTAGATTTATTAAATAAATAGAGATAATTAGGTTTTGTTGTTTGTACAAGAATATTAAAACCACCAGTTGCTCTATACTGATGGCATTGTTTATGACTCAGTTTTGTCACCAGTTTCCTGCTGGGGAACTATTTAGCCTCCCTGATTTTTCTTTTTAAAAGGTAAGATGCTGGCTGAAATGCATGGAGACAAAACCAGTCTGCTTAAAATAAATTAGGCCAGCTTGCTGCTACAATTTTTTTTTATATGTTTTTTTGTCTTTCAGAGTTCTCTTTAAAACTTTCCAGAGAAGTGTTCTGTCAAACTACAACTGCCCTGGACATCAAAAAAACCCAAGATATTGCACTGCTGTATGACTATTTACAGATGTTTAAGACAAAGCATTCAGCCCTTCTCTTCTTTCTCACGTAAAACCCCATCCAGCTCAGTAATTTCACTTGGAAAGTACAATTCTGGTATTTTCTGCAATATGGTTGCCTACTTGAAGGGTAGTAGGTATTAGTAAATGTCAATGAATCTGGCTATGGATGTGTTTTACATTTGAGGGTGACTACTACAACACTCATTTATTACTGATCTCTATTTAAATGCAACCCTCCTCCAAAGACGTTCAGTATAAACAGCATTAGATTGCATCACACTGATTCTAGTTCGGTGGTTCTGTTTTAAAATGCACAGTTTATAAATAAAGATATAAAAAGATGGTTTGGCTTTTTTCTTATTATTGTTGACTCAATGAGTCTAGCCTGGAGTTATAACTCTGTAAACTCAAGCTGAATCTTCAAGCTTAGCTAGATTCTTTCATAAATCAGAATGAGTTGTTGAAATTCTGAAGGACAAAATAACTCTCAGTTATGGGCGCACAACCTCAGTTTGGTGAAATTCTATCTTTGGTTATCCCTATGCAACCTAAGCATTAACATGAAACTGAGAAAAGAATTTGGGGAAAAAAAAAAAAAAAAAAAAAAGGTGAGAGTGCATTACAAGAGTGACTCTGCAACAGAAAACTGCTTAATAATTCTGCTGATAAAGTGTGAACCAGAGAAGAATTCATTTCCCTCTCCCAGAGCTCAGCTGGGGTGACAGGAGTTTAAAGAAGTGCAGCTCTTTCATAAAGGTAAGCAGGTATGTCCTTCAGTACAGACAGACAATGAAAGTTTGAAAACACTGAAGTCACTGGGAGCTTTGCCATTGACTTTTGTGGGAGGCAGAATTTTACCCTGGGAGAAGATTTGCTGAGTAAGAAATGGCCACTTGTACATGCTTTCTCTTCAAAGTTAAATCACATTTCAAGAGCGTTTTTACTGCTTTTATTTGCTTGCTTCTACATGTCCAAATTAAAACCAGTTGCTATCCACTTTTTCATTTTCCATATGTTCTTTTTTCTTAAAGGAGGAATTGGGCCTCAGAAAATAACAGCATACCGAATCATGTTATTGTTTGTAAAAGCATCAGTTTTCAACACTCTAAAACTATTACACTTTTAATATTAGAGCTCAAGAAATTAAATATGCATCATTTGTGTCTGAATAAACAAATTATTATTGAAAATAATGCTTGAAAAAGAAAAACAAAGCTTTTCAGACATAACATGAATTTTAACTTGTTTTTTATAAAACCAATCAGGGTTTTAGCTTATGCATCATTCTGTTCCCCGCAATAATATGCTGTCTGTGCAATCAGTGATGATAAATGGTACATAATTGTAAACTTGATATTGGTTTTCAATATTGAATTCATCATTCTGTCCTCTTAACACATATTAAATACTTTAAAGAATTTATATATTTGTTTGATTTATCTGTGATTTTTTTCCAATATGTAAAATTTATTAGTTTTCTAGTTTTTGAGAAACTAAGAGTAGACAACATCATTAATAATACTGAATAATAGTGTTGGCCTCATTTATGCATGACTCCCTTCTACCAATACAAAGCGTCCAAATCAAATACAAACATATTAGTTGTAGGCAGTGTAGAAAATACAGAGCCAGTTCTGCATATGTTTTGTTTGACTTCCCTGATCTATCCAAATAATGATTGCAAGAATTTACTCTCATTTAGAAAGGCAACTCCTGCATTCATAGGACTTGCATTTCTCTTTATTCTATGTCAGAATTGTTGACTAAGCTACCAAGTTTGGAGAAGTACAATACCTCAGTCCAAAGGGTGAAAAAGCTTAGATATCCTTCAGAATTTGGGTCCACTCCAGAGACAACATTAATTTACCTTTTTCCATATATCATGGATCCATTCTCCCAAATACAAAGGTTCACTCAAATTGTCCCAGTACTCTTAATGAACAGGTAATGAAAAAAAAATCAGAAAACATTAATCCTGGATAACACTAGCAAAAGTATACAGAAGCTATTCATCTAATTCAAATAAACACTAAGCATATAGGGCCTGATTCAATTGTGTCAATTGGTTTTTCCATTAATACAGCTTTTAAGTCTGTTCCCCATACGCAATATAAAGGG
Source organism: Harpia harpyja (assembly GCF_026419915.1). Taxonomy (NCBI): domain Eukaryota; kingdom Metazoa; phylum Chordata; class Aves; order Accipitriformes; family Accipitridae; genus Harpia; species Harpia harpyja. The sequence continues at coordinate 17,970,291 of NC_068953.1, read as the reverse complement.
CACTCAAAATGAGTTAAGAACCAGCCAGTGACTAGGGGGTTTGTGTAAATCTTATCCTATGAGGTCAAATTCTGCTCTTGATCATGCGTGTATGACCATCATTCTTAGTAACTTATTCTTATTCTTCTTAATCAAGGCATCTGCACTGGACTGGGGCATGAAGTTATTTTTTGCTTAGTATGATGCAAATTTAAAAATAAAAAAAGGATTTGGTAAGGCTGAAGAAAATAATTATGCAATGATGCAAACGGAAGAAATAGCATTCATTCAACTGAACTGTAGCCAATTACTTCAGGGAGAAATTTGATCTACTAACAAAAATAGAAAGAGAAAGTCAGTTGTACACAGCTATTACTCCTTTTATTACACAGGAAACTGGATAAAAGACCAGTCTTTCACAAAATTTACGAGTGGAATTCCCTGCTGCAGGGTAGCTGTGACAGCTTTGTTGTATAAAAAGATCAACTATTTTGATGAATCAGAATAGCCTAAGCAGTTAAAATAGCTTGGGTATATTACAGTCTCCAAGCTTCATAGCATAAATGGTTTGCTATCCGGAGCACAGAAAAGCAGTTTCAGCATGTAAATCTATATGAAACATATCAGGATCCCCAAGTACATGCTGGCAACAAGAATGACATTTTGCCTGTGTTTGAAGCACGTGATACTGGTAAGTATTGGAGAAGGATATCAAAAAAGATTGACAATCACTCTACAACACCTAAATTCTTATTAATGTCATGAGAGTTACACATATGAACTGAGAAGTGAGGAGGCCCCTCACAATGAAAAAAAATATGAAAAGCAGCATGCACAATGCATAATAGCAATGACATATAGGTCAACAGCAACTATTGTCTTTCTAGTGAAAATTCCTATGTGGATAGCCTCAAAGACTAGATGTTTTTCTGTCAAGAAAACACATACTGCAACTGAAGCAAGAAACCAGTTGCTTCCAACCACATCTTCACCTTCTGTTTTTGAGAGTTAAAGGACAATTTATCTGTCAGGTTTCCGTGTGTCTACAGGACATTTCTTTTATTACTGGCTGAGGTAGAATCAAGGGTATGGGAGGAGTTTAACCAACTCCTAACTTCACACCACCACACACGTATCTATCTACAGGTTGAACATTATCAGCTGTAATTGTAATTGAGTTAAAAAACTGCATAGACTATTACCAATCTCTTTAGTTTGTCCAATCATTCAGAGAGCCATTATTTAAAGACTACACATCTACATTTCCTTAAACTGAGTTTGGACCAAATTGGAAACCTGCTGGCACTAATGTGAAGCAGTAATACTGCAAGAGGCCTTCTATGAAGATATGTAGTGATATCAAGCACCAGAATTTCTCCTTCACTGACACCCAAAGGCTGGAACAGCCATGAGCAAGCACAGACTGAAAAAGGGGCATAGAATCAGCAGCTAATGAAGGATGCTGATTCACATCATCTGCCTACACCAATACACTGAGGTCCCCTAAAGTTCTGCTCCTTCACACAGAAACCCAAGAGACAGCTCTCCCTTAGGAAATTCCCCTTTGGAGAAAGCTGACCAGAATTCCAAGTGATAGCAAACCAGATAATAAAGTAAAAATAAGGACTAAAGCACACAGAAATCCATGTGGTTGGCATCTTGAAACAAGTCCATATGATATCTTCATTTAAACCTTACTTACAAGTACTTCTAAATATGCTGGGGCAAATTTATCATCAAGCTTAGCCGGTTTTCTTCAAACAGCTGTCTCCAGATAGACATAATACTAAGGACAGAACTTAAATCTGTATGAAATGTACCATTACAGCAATTGGCGTTATTTGGACACACATTATTGCTCTGCTATGTTTCTATCAAAAGAAATTTTGAGTTCACTGGTCTTGTATTCAGTGAGGAATGGGGTCTGTTACAGAAAGAAGAGGCAAGCTGAAAGAAGCTGTGAATTTATCTTTATGACAGATTTCTGCACAAATTTTTACCCTGAAGTTTTAGGAACTAGTTGAATGTGAACACCGAACATAAACATTCTTTTAACTGTACCCTTTTTCTATGACCATATTTATCTTTAGCCATTATAATTTATTTGCATAAAAGTAGCACCCAGAGTTCTTAATCAAGACCAGGACTTCATCTGATTCCCATATATTCACAGTAATATACAATCTCAAAAAGAAAAAAAAATGCAAGCAAGAGTGAAGGCAAAATAGAAGAAAAGCAACTGCCTACAGTTGCAATGACAAAGCAGGAAATAAAACCTGGGAGTCCTGACTCCTAGTCCAAAACTCTGCCAGCTGGACTTGTGTATCTCAATGCTGTGGTCTACTATCTTCATCTTCAATTGGCTCAGCATGGGACTTTTGGAAAGAGGATAATTTGAATTTTTATCTGCTCTGGGATTTTTTGTTACTGCTTTTATTCATCATTGCAGAGGTGAGCAGCCTAGAAAGCTAGTCCATTCTGCGTAAGACCTTATCCCATTAGAGTCAGATCTAAAGATATAACCTTTAGATTGATTGTAATTACTATTGCACTGGACCACAGGTTATTTTATGCCTCACTTTCCTACCTGGAAAAATGGAAATAGCATTCCATGTGCTGATTAATATTAACTTCTGTAGAGAATCTAGGTCTGTACTGCATATGCTACAAATATGAAAATTACAATGGACGGTTTCAAATTTTGGAATTTCAAGGAATTATGTTCATTGACATTTTAAATGTAAAAAGAAAACAAGCAAATCCTAACAGAAATTCCCACAAGTTCTATTTCAGTTTTCAAAGAAAATCTAAGGAAACTTGGCTGCAAATATTTCTTTTCATTTTCATACAGCTCAATAGGCATTCATAGAATTTAAAAAGTCAGGATCTGCCAGAAGTTTATTCACAAAATGACAGCATGCCGCAGTGCATTTATTTCTCTGTTTTGCCACTTTACAAGAGAAAAAAATATATTTCTAAGATATTTTTGGTAACGTATGACTAAGTAGCAAAATTAAAACTAGGAAATTAATAACTACATGGCATTTCAATCCCATCAACTCTAATCAACATAAATCCATTCTAATTAAAACCTGCAAATCCTAAGGATACTAAACAGATAGCCCTCTATTACAGGGAGATGGCAACAACAGGCACACTACATACAAATGAAGAGCATGAAAATCTCTGAAAGAGGCAAAGATGAAGCAGTACTACAAGTATTCCTGTATTTTTAGAATACCATTAGCCGCCAGTAATCTCTAGTTGGTGAAAGCAAACATAAATTTTGTCCTTTAAAACTTAAAAAGCACTGTTACAAGCTAAATGAAGGATCTGAAGGAAGTGTACAACTTCACAGGCTGAAAAAGGTTACTAAGTTTATCACAATCATCATGTTCTGATCAGCACAATGAATAACACACATCAGTTTAAATGAGAATAATAGAAATTATGTAATTGCACCAGAGCCTTTGTTTCAAAGTCAAAACATCTTAAGTCTTGACTCTGTCTTCAGGACTTGATCAAAAGCCCATGAACACTAACAAGAATCTTTGCGTTGACTCCCTTGGGCCTTGCATATGCCCTTTATACAGAAGTGGAAAGATACTGTCCACCGGCTTCATGCATCTTAAATCAATTCAGGAAGCTCCTCATCTCTCCTATATTCCATTCAGTCTTGCACTTACAACTGGCATCAGCATTTAAGTACACATGGACATCAAATCTACCTGGTTCTGGTAAACTTTTCATGTTATACCAAGATCGATACCTGTGCTGCCAGGTAAAGAAAGAGATCTGAACTGAGCTTGGATGTATATTATTTGTACACATCTACAGCAGCTAATACTGATACTTTGGGGTTTAAGGGGAGAACCCATCTTCTCCCAGCTCCAAATTAGATCTTTAAAAAGAGGCCTCTTCTGTCAATTGGCGGGTTTTATCCACAACCAGCAGAGATTAAACAAATGCATTTGCTTGGCAGGCAGTGGTTGTCACCCTGCCAATTAGCTCAACAGGAAGCAAACAACCTGCTGACCTTCCTGGGCAAGCAGTCTCTGAGGCAAGCAAATGAGATTCTAGCAAGGGCTGTAGCTCAGACAGTTGTTATTATCATATATCATCACAAACTTATTCTACCATTGCCCTGGAACTGCGGCAACTGTACAGAACCATAAAAGTATAAAGCTGGAGGAAACTAAAGCCATCATTATGTCTAGTGGTTTCCAAACTGTAATTTATGAAATCACAGTGAGTGTTGTCTTTATTATGTTTCCAACAACCCCTGACACTAAGGGGGTCTGGTGGTCTGTAGAGAAGTCCTGAGAGCTGACAATGGTTTGCTAGACTAGAAAGCCTGGGAATCACTGATTTGATTACTGCAGCAAGGAGCAAGTTACACCTAGACTACTCCTAACAGATATTTAACTTGTTCTTACAAATTTCCAGTGAATGATATTCCGCAATCTCTTTATGCAAACTGTGCCAGAATTTAAAACAATTATGTTGTTCAAGAGTATTTAATACTAGTTGTAGTTTCCTTTTCAAAATTGCAAATTGTGGTTTGTTTTTTTTTTCTTTTTAATGAAGTAGAAGAAAAATGGTACATCACATATACAAATGCTTGGACAGCATTGTATTTAGAAAAGTATGAAAATAAAATCAATCATTCTTCTTCATCCTAGCCTATTGTGATGTCCACTGGTACTAGTTTAGTAAAATAACTACTCCCTCTATGGTTTCGATGTGAAACAACAGTTATAGCTAGCCTTCACTTTAATATGGCATGCTCTGGAAGCAGTATGTGGAACAGCAAGAGGACTTTGGTGAATAATGAGGAAGGCAGCTTTAGTAAGGTTCCTCAGCTATGAGCACGCATACTCTTCAGGTGAAACTTTCGTCTAAGTCTCCCCTGCATGTCATACCATTGGATCAAATAAACAGGAGAAGCTGAAAAGTAGACTGAGATAAAAATGTGTTGGGACACAGAAAGATGCTTTAATAGATAAAAAGCTAGTCTCTTTTAGAAAGAATTTTTCCACTTTGTATTCCTATTGTCTGAAATCAGGCCTGAATAGAAGAAGCTAACTTGATAAAATATAGGCAAAAAAATCATATAAGAAAGTAATGGAAATGCTGTTACGCACTTTTGTGATTATAAATAGTTTCAGAAATGAAACTGTCAAGCCCAGCATCTGAAATGCTGTAGAAATAAAGTAATTTTAATGGTCAGCTTGCTGCAACCACGTAAACATTCTCTAGTTCCTTTCACAGCCTAGAATCTTGTAATTTTTATTTTTTTTTTAATCTGACATATGGGGAGACATTAGTTGGAGGCTCAAGGAGACAGAATCTAACAGAGAAGCAGAAATGTATCAAGGGAAGATAAGGAACAGAAATCATCAACGGCAGATATTAAATTCTAAAAATGAAACTGAAGGGACAGGACATACCAGAAGAAAAAAAAAGGAGGGGTGGTGAGATAAGCTGGAAAATAACATGCTGAACTCAATTTTAAGAAAAAATATTAGATTGAAATAATCCAAGATTGTCCCTCCATCTTCTTATATGCTTCTAAAGGTATAGGCTATCATACCTGAAAGAGTATTCATGTCACCTGACTCTAAATACAGAACTGTTCTGCCACAGAATTAGGTCTGCTCTTTTGCCTTCAGTTTGCACCAGCAGAAAAACTTTCTCTTACCTGCAGCTGCACTTGCTAGTCCAACATGTGGGACACCTCCTCACACTGGTGCTTTGTACCTCCTCAGTAGCACACACGACTGGAATCATGGAATCAGGACTAGAGAAAGAGTGGAAAAAAACATCTAAAACAAGCATCAGTATGAAAAATATAAAAAATCAGGCACAGTCTCTCACTAGATTAAATGAGCATCTTGGTATTTGATGGCAATTCTCATGTCCTTCATATCCCCAGAAAGTTCCACATCCTATCAGCTGCCACATGAAGTAGCTCCATTTCTAGAGCTAACCACAAAGTTTTCTGAACAGGATGTGTTGAAATGCTGTCTTATTACTGATCTATATTTATAAATATCTTAGGCAACCTATAGCAGTCTCTTTACACCAGGAGAGCACAAGCTCAAATGATTCTGTTTGGACCATGCATAGCAGCAGCCACTTTCTTCCCTGTGACCTGTAAAGTGAGGACAGGCAACGTATTTGGCAATCTCTTTACATTGTCAGTTCTACAGATCTGGATTGAACTCCGGGTGGGAAGAAGATCGCTATAGAGTGGGCAGTGCTGTACCTGAAAGAGTATTCATGTCACCCATTTCTAAGCACAAGTCTTTCTCCTTCTTCACTAAAAAGAAGCTAGGTCAGCATACCTCCTTAACTTTAGATATTTACCTGAAGTGCTGAAGTAAAGTGATGTATCTGACAATATCCATAGTGGATTTTCCCTTTGGAGGTCATGGGGACAGCCAGAGGTGACAGACTGTCTGATTGTACAACCCATACCAGTTTCCCAAGGGAAACCCTGTATCCTGGTCCAGACTATTTAACAGAAGAGTAAACTACTGGTCCAAGGTTTAATTTCTTCCTCTGACAATATTTTTTGTATCTTGTTTTTTCACAACTTTTTATTAGCCCATTAGACTATTTCCTCATTATAATGGCAGCTCAGTCTCTTTCAGAAACTTATAGAACATTATGCTACCTGCCTAATATCTTCATAAACCAGAATGAAATCTACTATTTACAGTCAAAGGTGATGAACCAAGAGAATGGATCTTTGGCTCAAATCCTGGCTGAGCTACTCAGTTGGCACGTGACCCCAGGCAAATAATTCGGTCTTCTTTGCTTTAGTTCAAGCAGTTATAAATTTGGCTAAGAAGCAAGACCTTTCTGAAAACCACTAGCCTTTGGCCTCAGCCTGCATGAGTAAATGCATCTCCAAAACCTCAGGCTGAATGATGCAGCAAATTCTTTTTCAGTTATCTACCCCTAGAAACCATGCAGTTGCTCACATAACTTCAACTCTCCAACATAATAGAGAATTATGACATAAATGTTGCACTATTTAACTATAGTACAAAGCTTATAGCCCATATTCTAATACTTTTGCTTCATTCAGAAATTACAGTAAGCAAAGAGTACTACTGTAGGCTCACATGCAAAGGCTATTGCAACTTGCTTTATTAAAAAAAAAAAAGAGCAACTACTTATATTATTATTTACCATTGGGCTTCAGATCAATTTTCTTTCTATATTTACATTGATCTGTAATGAAAATAATTCCTAACTGCCATCGAGGAGAACAAAAACCAAAAAACATCTTTTCTCAACTTCATTTTAAGTCCACCCCTCCAGAAGGTTCTAGGAGGTAGCTTAATGTATAATAATAGACTAGCTAGGACTGTTTAGTTTTGAGAAGAGAAAGCTCAAGGGGGATTTTATCAGTGTGTATATAGTCCCATCAGAGGGAGTAAAGAAGACAGACCCAGACTCTTCTTAGTGGTGCCCAGTGACAGGATGAAAAGCAATGGGCAGAAACTGGAAAACAGGGAATTCCACTTAAAACTAAGACAAAAATGGTTTATTGTGAGGGTGGTCAGGCATGAAGAGGTTTCCAAGACAGGCTGTGGAGTCTCCATCCTTGAAAATATTGAAAACCCAACTGGACATGATCCTAGTCAACCTGCTCAATGAGGAGGGCCTAGAGACCTCCTGAGGTCCCTCCTACCCTGAACTATTCTGTGATTCAACATGTGGAGAGCCAGGCAACACAGGGAAGACAACACTGGGATGCATTAAGCTGCAGAATCTGACACCTTAGCCACAGTTATTACCCCATCACATTGCTAACTATGATTCAAATGTGATCAGGGGAGATGCCATACCATTTTGTGGAGTATTAACAAGTAGCACTTTAGCAGTTGTATCAGATGCTTGGAACTTAGAGGACAGTTACTGACTGTCTTACTTTTATTTCAATTAGACCTTGTGGATTAAAGCAGTGGAGAGAAAAGAACCTTAAATACATATCCTGCTCACATGAAAGCAAGCAAAAAAGGTGCAAGTCAGCATGCAGGAGCTCAGTGTAAGTAGAAAATAAACAGCAGTTACGCTTTTTGCTCTCACAGTTGATGATCCAGATTCTTCCCATCACTAGGTAAGTATTTTTTCTACATAGGCCGTTACAGAGGGATAACTGGAGACCCTGAGGCTAGTATGAGCAAGGCCATTGGAAGTAATGTCTCAGCTTTTAGCAAGGGATGATGACCTGAGTTTCCTTGACTCCACCACATTTAAACACGGTAGTTACTATCACAGGAAATAAGATTTTAACTAATTTGAAAAAGGAGCAGCCACATGGTGAACACACTCTCACTTAGCATCATTCTAACAGAAACATCTTAGCAATATCAAGAACAAATTTTGCATAATGACTGCCATATGAAGTCATAACAAAACTATCTAACATTTGTGATGAAAGCCTTAAGGACAATAAAAAAGGCACCCATTAATAAGACAGTGACAGAGTATACCCAGTAGAGTTGGGCAAATACTGCAATCCATTTCCCTTGGATATTCGTTTGAATTTTTTAAATGGATTTCTTTTGACTGTTCACATCCCTTTTGTGCTCACTTTCCATGAATAGCAAATGAGCTTTAATAAGGGGTATAATCATGAAAAACACATTTTAAGCTTGAACATTTGCCAAATGAAAACCTCAAATTGCACAATCAATGGTTAGCAGTACATATGTTGTTTTATGACTTTTACAATAAATTTAAAATATTCACTGTTGGTCAGTTTTCACACACTTACAGTAAGAAAACACAAACAATATCATTATATACAGACCTGGGCAGCATAGGCTGAAGTATTACTATATACAATTAGGTATATGTTAATTATTTGCCGGCTAAGACTTAGTTCTCGAAAATAATTACGACAAAAGAATGTATTTTGAAATTTTGCAGTTTTTTACTTTGTAAACAGTTAAAAAAAACTTAGAGTGAACTGTTATTTACTCAGCCCTGCTAGGCAATATGATTTGCCAGAGGATGGAGCAGTTACGGGTATAAAATCTTTACTCATAGCCTTTTAGTGAGAAAAGTATAAAGCACCTAAGATGCACAGCTGCAGAAATACAGTATGATATATTTTCCTTTAGTTTCAATATACATCTCTGAGCTCTCAAGGAAAACCTTTTGTATCTCATTTGTAGAGCAAATCACAACAACAGAGCTCCCCACAGGTCAAACCCATTTAATTTCTTATGACAAGAGTCTAAGAGGAAGTTAATCAGTTTCACCCAAAACCTTCTCCTTGTGATTTTGAAAGCAGGGGTAAAAAAAGTCACCTTTCAATTCTGTTTTCCATTTTCTGTGGCATATAAATAAATCTTAGAGCATTATATTGTGCAGCATTGACCCCAAACTTGAGCTGGATATACTATAGGGAGCAATCCCAATTTGGTAGTGGGTGGAAAAGGTGACCTGTTAGGTCTTTCCATCTCTAACGGCAATTATCCTTTGAACCATACAGGAGCTCGTCCAGAGGCCAAGGCACCACAGAGCATCATTTCAATGTAAAGGCTCCAACCAAATCAAATGCATTTTGATGACAAAAAGATTGATATGGTGAACTCCTCCTTTGATCTATCTAAATTTTTTTAATAATTTCTAGTATAACGAATATAAACATATTTTATGAAAACAGAAATACTGGAATCCACCAAATTATTATCATCTACAAGTAACCTAAAGCTCCTTAATCAGCTAAAGCTTGTTAGTATAAAGGCTCTTTTCCTTTAAATAATATTTGAGATCTCTCATCAGTAAATATAGTAAAAACCTTGGAATAAACAAAGTAAATGTACAGAAAACAAGTGAAACAAAATAGTATACAACTTTGCAGTTCAGTGATTTAGTAAACTTTTGAACTGCATCCAAGGAGGAAAAGGGTGGTGGGAAGAAAATCAAATGCATACTACAGTAAAAATCAGGTATTGTGATAAATAAATCGCTTTTATGCTTCCAATAATTGTAAACATCATGTAGTTTCACATTCCTGACATGCTTGAAGAAAACTGCAAGACTTTTTTTTTTTGTATTACAGAACAGCACCCGTTTCTAGTTTATTTTGAGAAGCAATTTTTCTAGTTATGTTATAAGCAACTGAAAGCAGTTTGTTCACAGAAGCTGAAAGGTTGAATTTTAGCCTATTAGACACGGTAATGGAAGCGAAAGTTACCATTTCAACCCAAAATCAATTAAATACTGTCTCCTAGTGGTCATACGCGGTATTGCAAACTTAAAAGTAGCAAACCGGTTTATGACTAACTGAAATCCGGGGAGAAAAATCGGAAGCCTAACGATGCAGGAATACAAAATCATTTTCTCTTCACTAAAATAAAAAGAACATTAGCAAGTTCTCTGTAATGCCATATAAAATAATTTTAAAGGATAAATGGGATAATCCAGGTAATTGTAGGCCTGTCAAAGTGCAATCCCAAGCAAAATAACAGAAATTTTAGTTAATATGGTATTCAACAAAAGTAATTAAAGGAGGGTGATGTAAGTAATGCCAGGTGACACAGAATTACAGAAAATAGACCTTGTTAAAATAACTTGATATCTTTATTTGATAAGGCTATAGTTTTGTTGAGTAAAAGCAATATTGCCACTATAATAAGAATTCTGCTAGGAATTTAAAGTTTTTTGAAAACTAGCTGGTTTTCAGCATATACACAGCTTTCTTGGAAGATGCAAATCAGCATGGCATGTATTAAATTGACTAAGGAAAGTTTAAGTAATAGATCTTATAATTAAATGTTATTTTCAGATTTCCTACTAGGGTCATTGTGGAGATTTCTTTTGCATATTTTTGTGACTGGCACACCAGACAGAGGAGGGATCACTGACCCAGATCACTTCATAAACTGGGTCCCAGCAAATAACATATATAGATATAAATTAAGTTAAAGTTTAAACTTCAAGCAACAAAGGATGTAAGCCATGCTTACATAGCAGGGATCCTGTCCAGGAAGTACTGACTCTTAAGAATATTTGAAAACAGTGATAGATGAATAACTGAACCTGAGCCCTCAGTACAATGCTAATTTGAAAAAGAAAAAAAAAGTCTAATTCTAACATGCATATACAGTAGAACAAAAAGTAGGAAGATTTTTATATAGTTTCTGTTTCACACAATGGTGCAGTTTTCAATTCTAGTACACACAATGCAATGAGGATTTTAAGCAATGACGTTTTCTTCAGAAATAAAACACAAAAAGATTAAAGAGTTGCAAAACATGAAAAATGAAGAGTTCAGCCTGTTTAAGTTATCAAAGAAAAAGCAAAAGAGGTCATTAGATGACAGCATAAAAGCAGAAGATGAAAAGAAATTTGAAGGGAGAGAGCTTTCCAGTTTCACAAATACATCATGAGGCAAAAATCAAGTTAGCAAATTCAGACTACTAATGAAGTCAATTTTTTCCAACAATAAACAGTAGAAAGAGATTTCCAACAGGGAATATTGCTGATAAACAGAATAATATACAAGCATGTGCTACATCACTTAAACTGAGCTTCATTGACAAGCTGACCATTCTGACCTAATGGAATAAAATTCCCAGACCTTCAGCAATGACATCACCACATATTTTGTCACTCCTGCTAACAAATGCAGGGAGTTTTTACATGCTTTCTCACAAATGAAGGCAAAGAATTCTACTTCAGAAATGCAGCTACATGTAACGGAACCGTGGATACTGATCTTGATTTTACATTCTTTCATTCAGAAAATACAGGCAGCTTCTCTGATCAGCACTCCTCTGTGGCATAGTAGAACAGAGACTAAATCTCTAAAAGACACTAGGTATTGGCATCCAGAGTGCAACTGGGCAAGAACTGTGCATTATACTTTCTTATGAGTGCAAGGAATGGCATATTAACCCTGAGACCATTCTAGATGTGGGTACTATTTTTACAATATTTGGCTTTTACTGAGCCAGCGATCCAGGAGAAGGAATCTCCAGGAGAAAAGAGAGCATTTATTCGGTTTTGTATGAGTTAGAAGCAGATGCTGCATTGCCAGTTGCTTCAAAATTGCTTTAAGAATGGAAGAACCAACTTCACAGATACACTATAAGATAATCAAATCTTGCACCCTCTACCTCAGCGATGGAGGTCTCGCAAAAAAAAAAGGGGGGCCTTTTTCAAATTGAATGACAGAATTTCTATTGATTCCATGACTGTGCGAATCCCAGACTTTAATACTCTGTCTCTTGTTTGTGTTACTCCATCTTTTTTTCTTCAGACAGCCTGTATTAGACGTCATAGCTTACATAACCCCATCTTTAGGCTGTCTGCTGCAGCGTTGTTTATAAACACAGTAGCCAACCAGACTATAATTTGCTATATACATTTGTATTTATTTTTCTGTCGCTGTCTGAAACTTGGCTAATGAAGCTAAATTTAGCTATGCAGCCCACCTCACAACAATAGGGAGGGAGGAGGGTATAGTAACAGGCTTTACAAATCCAAGGAAGAAGTCCCTTTGGGAGAAGAAAACCCAGTAGTTGCTTTGCCAGTGCATAAGTGAGGTGTGTCAAAAGACGTATCTGTGTGGTGCCAACTGACAAATACTATTAAGCAGGTGAACATTAAATGGTCAACAATATATCACACCTATATTTGAATACCTGCTTTTGCCTTGTGCACGTTCCATTTCCACATATAGATACCTAATAATAACCTACATAATAAAGTTTTACTTCTGCATTCAAAATGAGTCTCTTAGGTCATACTGTTTTCAGGTATTTGTCAGATGAGTCAGGCTTCAAGCTTGGGAAACTTGAGCCAAAGCCGGTATTCTCCAATGACCTGAAACATTTCTTTGCCAAAATATTGAGCAACTTCTATCAAAAGGTACTACACTGAAATGCTGTACTGCATCTCCTGACATGTTTTTCCAAGCAGGGAGACCTCCTGAGAGGCTCACATTTCCCAGCATAGGCAAGAACAAACATATAATTGAACTTCAAAGAGACTTCTCTCACTCATTTAAAATAAAAGCTTCTCCAGCACTCACTGGTGTTATCCAAGGGAGCACTGTATGAAATAAGGAATACTCTATGAAAAGAATATTTGTACTGCTTGCTTTCTGTTCTACCATGTTTTGTTTCTCCAGCACTTGATGAAAACTGCATGAAGAAATTTGTCTCATCATTCTGCAGCTGCGCCACACTCCACCTTCATTCCTCAACATTTAATGAGATCTTCTGATACTGATACTTAGAACATTTTTGCAGCTTTTATTTTAAAACAGTTAAAGATGCTCTTGTTATCCTGTTAGTTCTAGCTCTCCCAGCACAAACTTCTTGCCATGTATAAAGACAATTGCCAGAAGAGCATGAAAATTTGATACACTGGGACAAACTCAATTGTTCGATAAAGTGTAAACAGTTCTCTTTGGCTTTAGTGACTCAGATGAGGTTAGTCTCCAATAGGAAGGAAGGGAGGGGGGAAACTGTGAGAATTTAAAAAAAATTCTGACTAGGATATTAGAAATAAGCATGCAGCTACTCAACAGTATCAGCAATGCATGAACTTAGCCCAAAGGTCTTATATTTTTCTCTGTGAAACAGTGAACAAATTAGAGCAGTGATCTCAGTCACTTTTATTTAATTAACCTTCATTTTATTGCAGCCATTGAATGACACTGAGTAAGCACACTGGTCTGTGTTCTTCACTGTGTCAGGAATCAGCATCTGCTACATTTCAAACTGAATTAAATGTGTTTTCTCCCAAATGTTGTGTTTTTCTTCCCCTTTCTATTGCCACTGGTTATTCCATCTTTGTTCCTACCTAACAAGAGCTCCATCATTCTGGTCTCCATTTCCCCTTTCCTCTCACATCCTGCTTACATAATATGTCTAAAATCATCCTGACTACCAAAACCAAGTCTACACTTCGGTTGTCTCTCACTAAGTTATAACACCTCCTCCTCCTCCTCATATGTTTGAGAACTTGGCTTCTGCAAATCAGTTTCTTACAGATGGTACTTCCATTTACTGGCACCAACTGGTTACTTAGAAGTATTAGTCATTGGAGATACACATATCATAAAACATGTGAAAAATAAGAAGTAGAATAAACAGGAACATACAGTGACATACTGCCTTGGCTCTTTCTCAGTCTTTTTTCCTCATAAGGACAAATACTAGATAGATTGCACCATGTATTTATGTTCAAGTGAGGTTATGATGTAGGCAATTCATTAATATTGAGAAAGTATGAATGCTTTTCTAATAGTCAAAATAATCATCCCCCAAATGCCATACTTACAGCATAACAGCCTTATTTACAGAGCACTGATTCAGACCCAGAAACAATGAATTGCACTCATGACCTTCCACTGCTTTTGTTTGATTTTGAGCTATGCTTAATCTTTGAGTGCCTTTATCTTCCCCTCTGTAAACATGAAGAACAATATCGGTGCCTACTGTAAAATCACTTGACATTGGTTAGGGCTTGCCTGCACTCCTCACACCCTATCCCTGTTCCCCACCTCAGCTCCCTGAGTGCTGGCAGGTGATTACACAAAACCAGACAATCTGAGGAACGGACCTGGGGTTTCTCCTGGAAGATGCCATGAAAGACCATGGATGTTGATACATATGCATTTATGCAGGACTACAGCTTAGGCACAGCAAGACAGCCTCATTCTGTTCTTGTTCTTCCCTGGACCCTCTTCAATCCTCCAGTGCCTCCAACACCAAAAAACCCCACATCACTGCCCTTGTAATAAGAAACCTAAGAACAAAGAGAAAGAACCCTGCATGTATCTTCACCATGACCACCCCATCCTCATGCCACTGCAGCCTAACCAAGTTTAACAGGTTCTTCTTACTTGCCTTTCATGGACACCCCAGCCACTTTTTCAGCATCTCCTCCACTGTCCCCCAAATCTCCCAGTTTTCACTCACTGAAAGGGCATCTGTCCTCCCTGCTCACCCAGCCACACAAGCTAGGCCTCAGCACCTGCCAATGGCCGATCTCCCCCTCAACACCGGCCCCTCAGATGTCTCCTCTCAGCTGCAGCCCCGGTTACATCAGCTCGCTCCCGCCTGCCCCTCAGCTGCAGCCCCGGTTCCCTCAGTTCGCTCCTGCCTGCCCCTCAGCTGCCGCCCCTCAGCTGCCGCCCCTCAGCTGCCGCCCCTCAGCTGCCGCCCCTCAGCTGCCGCCCCTCAGCTGCCGCCCCTCAGCTGCCGCCCCTCAGCTGCCGCCCCTCAGCTGCCGCCCCTCAGCTGCCGCCCCTCAGCTGCCGCCCCTCAGCTGCCGCCCCTCAGCTGCCGCCCCTCAGCTGCCGCCCCTCAGCTGCCGCCCCTCAGCTGCCGCCCCTCAGCTGCCGCCCCTCAGCTGCCGCCCCTCAGCTGCCGCCCCTCAGCTGCCGCCCCGGTTCCCTCAGCTCGCTCCGGCCTGCCCCTCAGCTGCCGCCTCGGCTCCCTCAGCTCGCTGCCGCCTGCCTCTCAGCTCCCGCCCCGGTTCCCTCAGCTCGCTCCCGCCCCGGTTCCCTCAGCTCGCTCCCGCCTGCCTCTCAGCTCCCGCCCCGGTTCCCTCAGCTCGCTCCCGCCTGCCCCTCAGCTCCCGCCCCGGTTCCCTCAGCTCTCTCCCGCCTGCCCCTCAGCTCCCGCCCCGGTTCCCTCAGCTCTCTCCCGCCTGCCCCTCAGCTGCCGCCCCGGTTCCCTCAGCTCGCTCCCGCCTGCCCCTCAGCTGCCGCCCCGGTTCCCTCAGTTCGCTCCTGCCTGCCCCTCACAGCCGCCCCTCAGCTGCCGCCCCGGTTCCCTCAGTTCGCCCCTGCCTGCCCCTCACAGCCGCCCCTCAGCTGCCGCCCCGGTTCCCTCAGTTCGCTCCTGCCTGCCCCTCACAGCCGCCCCTCAGCTGCCGCCCCGGTTCCCTCAGTTCGCTCCTGCCTGCCCCTCACAGCCGCCCCTCAGCTCGCTCCCTCCGAGCCGCCTCGGTTCCCTCGCCTCGCCCCAGCAGCGCCCCCCACCGCCCCTCCACTGAGGCCCTGCCTCGCACGGTTGCACCGCCCCCCGCATCATGCGCAAGCGCCCTGGGAGCCGCGGGGCCGCAGCTTCCCGCCATGCCAATGCTCCGCACGGAGAAAGTGCTGCTGCTGCGGGGCCAGCAGGGCCGCTCGGTGCGCGTCGTGCGGGAGCACTACCTCCGCCCCGACGTGCCGTGCCGCTGCGCCCTGTGCCGGGCCGCCTGTCCTCGCGGTGAGGGGGCTGACGGCGGGAGGCTGGGGGTCGGGGCTCCTGGGAGAAGAGGCAGGAGCATCCGGACTGCCAGACCCGGGATCGCCCGGGGGCCGAGCTGGAGCGGTGGGCAGCTTGGCCCCGGGGGTCGTTGTGCCTCGGCTCACGTAGGCCAAAGCTGGGTGCAGAGGGTGATCCCTGGGCCGAGGTGATCCGTACGGCCTTGGCAGGCGGGGAGGCCTGACAGGAACCGGCGGGACCTGATGCGAGGTGCGGAGAGCAGCGCAGGGGGGCAGCGAGCGGGACAAGCGGTGAATAAAAGAGGAATAACGAGGGGAGAGAGCCGGGGAGGAGGCGGGGGCCGGTGGTGTGGTGTGCGGGAGCCGGTGTGGCGTGAGGAGGCCGGAGCCGTGTGGGCCGCTGGAGGCTCGTCCCAGACCTCTCCTCGGCCGTCCCGAGCCGGCTATGGACGGTGCTGAACAACAGTATATGAAGTCGTGGAAAAACCAAACGGTGCCAAATCAAGGATGTAGCATAAGTACTCCTTAAAAGCAAAACCTTTCAGGAACAAACGAGGTGTTAAGAAAAGAGAAAAAGGAATGGAGAAGTTGGTTGTTACAGGATTTAACTGCAAACAGTTTACAGACAGTGATGAAAGGCTAAAGGATAATGCAAGTTTCACACTTCCCTTTTTTTAAAAGATCTTTTAAAAATGCATTCATTTCTGCAGGGTGGTGATTTATAGCATGAATTAAATTCTGTACGTACCTGTTAAGTATTAATGGGGCCAAGCCATTATCTTGAAGTGATTGTAATTCTGCATCAGCAGTTATTTCTGTTAAGTAATTAAATGTAATTGCCTGTGTTATATCTGGCCATTTCAGACACAGTAAGACTGCCAGCCTCTCTGATATCTAGATTTGTTGCTGTTTTTACATACTATGGTGCTGTTACATGCATCATAGATCATCATGTGACCTTTGGTTGATATTTCAGGGTTTTTTTGTTGTTGCTAAATAGCACAATTTATTTGGTGCAGGAGAATGGCAAATAACTAACATAATATCCAGCCTATTTAAATCAACCACATTATTTGCTTACCTAAAAGAAAAGGTTGAGAATGTTAAGGGTTTTTTTTTTCCTTCTGAACTCTAATTGACGTAGATGTTGTCACTTTTGGTTTAGGTGCCTGTTGCTATTCAGGACAGAAGGTAGTGTAGTATATTACTGCTATCAAGGATGTCAGGACTAGTGATAGTTGCTGCTCTCTAATGTATTGCATTTAGTTATGAATTCCTTAAGGATAAGTGTCGTGGTTTAACCCCAGCCAGCAGCTAAGCACCACGCAGCCACTCGCTCACTCCCCTCCCCCAGTGGGATGGGGGAGAGAATCGGAAAATAGTAAAACTCATGAGTTGAGATACAGACAGTTTAATAGGACAGAAAGGAAGAAAATAATAATGATAATGATGGCGATAATAATAATAAACAATAATAAATAAAATGACAATAATAATAATAAAAGAATTGGAATATACAAACAAGTGATGCACAATTCAGTTGCTCACCACTCGCCAACCGATGCCCAGTTAGTTCCCAAGCAGCGGTCTGCTCCCCCCCGGCCAACTCCCCCCAGTTTATATACTAGGCATGACGTCACATGGTATGGAATACCCCTCTGGCCAGTTTGGGTCAGCTGTCCTGGCTGTGTCCCCTCCCAACTTCTTGTGCCCCTCCAGCCTTCTTGTTGGCTGGGCATGAGAAGCTGAAAAATCCTTTACTTAGTATAAACACTACTTAGCAACAACTGAAAACATCAGTGTATTATCAACATTCTTCTCATACTGAATCTAAAACATAACACCGTATCAGCTACTAGAAAGCTGAAACTAGGACAATAAGTTACAGGCACATACCAGAAAAAAGTCTTACCTCTCTTGCCATGCCTAACTTCCCCTTTTCTGGACTTAAATGTAAATTGTGCTGTAGATGAGTATCAGAATATGTCCCTTTGTAATTATTCTAGGTAACTCAGCGGTGAGGTGAACATTTGTTTTCATTCCTGACTCTACACAGTGTGCTGAGCAAACTTATTTCATGCACTGTGAGAGACTGCCTGCATAAATCACATCTACAGATACTTGTAATGGTGTGCTATGCCTACTCAGAAGTTATTCTGATCTAGATGTATAGGTTAGGCAAGGATAGCTTAATATGGGCAGATTACATAAATCTTCAAGTGACATTTCACTTTTAATGCTCTTCTGAATTATTAATAAATATTAGCTTTCTTGTATGCATTCTGCCATCATCCATTATATGCCTTCAGTGTGAGATGTAGCCATGTTACTGTATGCAGAATTGTGCCTACTGGATTCACACTTCTAGTGATCACAGTTAATAGACAGATTTTCCTGTGTCAATTTCTAAGAAGTACATGAAAATAACCTGACTTGTCAAGATCTATATACTTTTATTATATATAATTTGCCTGCACTATGGTAAGTTCAGCAGTTCAGTGTTGATGATATCATAAGGGATAAATAGGCATTGAGAGAAAATATAGCGGAGATCCCCCCCCAGCCCCGTGCAGAAGTTTATTGGGTAATCTTTGAAATATCTAAAGCAATTAAACTCATTAATTTTGAGGTACATTTTAAGATGTCATCTGTGATGGGGTGGTTGTGGTATTTTGATGGTGTATTCCTAAGGGGTGGAGTCTCTTTAGAGAAAATTAGCAATGATGGTTAATAGTTTAGATTCAAGAACATCTCTTTGCAGTAGCATTGCTTTTCTCCACGTGTACCCTTATCTGTATTTTTTAATGTAAATATATAGAAAAAGAGCCTGCTGCAAATGGGTAGTGTTGAACAGAGAGATCTGTGGAAGCAGTGTAACAGAAGTACCCATAATTCTACACCCTTTGAAAATTCCATGAAAATATATTCTGTGGCAGATGTATAGTCTCTCTTTTCATATGGAAATAGAGAAAAAAGGACTGTTACCTGCACTCTTTCAGTTATATCCTTTTCGTAATGAAAGTGGATCTTTTTCACTCATTTGGATAGAATTTGCACTAAATTTTGGCATCAGTGGATGCGAAACGGTTCTGTCACAAATTTTAGAGATTGTACCATAGTAGTCATAATTTTGTTCATTCAGAAAAAGAGATGTGTATACCTTTGGGCATACACAACTCTAATTTCCTGACATCTGAAAGTATTTTTAAGAAACCAGTATTGTAACTGCAAGTTTAAACCTTTAAACTCTGAATTATATTTTAGATGGCAAATTGTTATCGGATGATGTTACACATTATGTTGTCCCTGACTGCAAGGTTGTTCAAGATTACCTTGAGATTCTCGAGTTTCCAGAGCTGAAAGGTATTATTTTCATGCAAACAGCATGTCAAGCTGTGCAACATCAAAAAGGACGCAGGTACTTATCCTATAATAACTTACTTTTAATTTAGATTGAAATAAAGATACTAACTTAGTATATTTAAGCACTGTAACCCAAAGTCAGCAAATAATACTGCGCTTGATTTGGTTTTCGGTCTTCCAAGTGTCTTAGTGTAATTTTACAGAAGGGAAAGAACTGTGATCCTTTGTGATCCATGGACATCAATGCCTGTCATAGTTTTCACTTGATAGGAGCGATATTAAACCTGTAGCATTATTAACTAATCAGATGGCTTGTGACAGGAATTAAGGAGACTTTGCAGTCACGATATATCATGTGCGACA
Source organism: Harpia harpyja (assembly GCF_026419915.1). NCBI lineage: Eukaryota > Metazoa > Chordata > Aves > Accipitriformes > Accipitridae > Harpia > Harpia harpyja. Next base: position 17,950,328 of record NC_068953.1, on the reverse strand, counting down.
ACTAGATTATGGGCATGTTTTTGGTTTGCTGTATTAAAGACTGAGCACTTGTCTTTGGGTAGCAGTTAATACTATTATATGGTACTTACCTTACCAGACGTTAACTTATGTATTGCCATAGCATATGAGAGAGCAATTTGCTATCAAGGTCTTCCTATATTTCTAAAGCACAAATGCCTTTAAAGAAACAGCTCTTGTCCCAGAAGTGACAAAATAAGTTCCTGAACACTTACGACATTTTGTGGGGCTCACTGGCAAACAAATACGTTTAAAAATCAGAAGCATTCATAATGGATATTAGAAAAGCTTGCTTACAGATGATGGTTTAGGTTTTATCATCAATGGTGTAATTAATGAACGCATTTCTTTGTGCATGACAGTACTTTTCCTTGAGTTTTCAGCTGTATTTTCATCTGGAGTTAAAATAGCATTATCAAAAGAAAGCACAAGAATATATTTCTCTTTTTCATATTCCAGACAATACAACCAGTTACGAAATCTAGTAAAGGATGCCCGTCATGACTGTATCGTGTTTGCTAATGAATTCCACCAGCATTCTTACTTGCCAAGAGAGAAGGGAGAATCCATGGAGAAATGGCAGACCAGGTTTGTTTCAACTTACGTAGTACTATGCTGGACAACATCGTGACACTGTATTTAGGAATACTAGCATGCATTGGATACGTAAGAGTTCATACTCTTGTTCTTCTTAGCTCTGGAACAGTTCACAGTAACTGAAAGTCTAGATTGTGCTTTTGTGATTAAGAAAGTGTCAACACTGTTTTCTTAGGAAAATAGACAAAAATGTACTTAATTAAATGTAATAATGCTAAAAAAAAGCTGGATCATTTGAAAGTTACACAGCCATTTTAAAGAATGCTTTAGCATAATAAATAGATCATGCACTCCTTATTGGACTGTTAGATGTAGTGTTTGATAACCTGCAAACACCATAGCATTGGAGTCTTGGCAGTTCCAACTTGCTTTTAACAAACTTTCACTCAGAGGAACAATACGTTATGTTGCAGCTAGGGCACAGGTGGATGTAATGGAGAGGAAACATTTTATTTTCCTCTGTTCTCCTGGTGCTTATGTATGGCACATAAACATTGTTGCAGATACAAAGTTTATGTAGCTTGGTGTATATATCTCAAAAGTATGCATGTTAAACCAAAATCTCTCTTGTACAAAGCCTGCTAATGTCTTGTGAGTAGCAAATGAGATATGCCAGAAATCTTATTTCAAACTTTGCTTTTCTAGGAGTATTTACAATGCAGCAGTCTGGTATTACAATCACTGCTTGGGTCAGATGCCAGTTGTTATGGTAACAGAAGATGAAGATGCTATCAGGCAGTACGGAAATGAAACAGAAGGAGTGTTTGTGATTTCCTTCAAGGTAACAGGCCAGAAAAATAGAAGAAGGTTTCCTTTATGCTGCATCAAAATGATGAAGCAAGTACATTAAAGCCCAATGTATAGTGCAGATCATTTCAGAGTTTACATTTAAGAAAACTATGATGCTAGCTCATGTCTTTGTTTATCAAAGAAAGCAAAGATGTCAGTCATGGGAATGTCATAAAAAATGGTGGCAGTGACAAACCAGAGAACTGAAAAGAAACACAGCAGCTCTAAAGACAAAGGTCATCTTTCCTATGAGCCCTTTTCATTGTTTTCCTTGTTTTTAAAGATTTTGGCATTGACAAACAATAATCAGTTACCTCAGCCAGCTGTCTAAATCTGTCACGCAAGCAGTCCATAAACAGCTGTAGCCTAAATATCCATCAGCATTATTCTGCCAGTTTACTTTAGACTTGACTACTTAGGATACAGTGATGCATGAGAAAATAATTCATTGTTCATTTAGTTGTTCATCTCTGATACTGCCTGTATTCAGCGGGATATGTGGATGGGAGGTTTATTTTAGCTGTGAAAGGATGTTGAGTAAAACCAGGACCAAACAGATTTACCTTGAAGCTATATAAAAATTATGATGCTTGATTTTTTTAATTGCTATGAGGTAATAGAAGGTGGTCCAAATGTAGCATACAAACTCATATAAAAAGTGTAAAAACAATAGTGGGTCGCCAGTTTGATGATTCTGCTATGGCACTTTACAAGAACTATGTAGCCTGGATGGGGTATATTGGTAAAAGTTTGTGAATCTCTAGTCTAGGATGCTATCTTAACAGTCATGCCTCCTTTGTTGTATTTAGCAAATGAGTTAGGTTGAATCTGGAACAAATCTGTGGTGTTTAGAGCAGACACATCATTACCACTTGGAAGTGCTGTTTGAGTATAGCATATGAGACAGCTCTTGGCCATTACGGGCTTTCCAAATGCATTATTAAAAGAACAGAGACCTCTAAATACTTTCATGTTTGTTTATATATGTGCATACAGAATTACTTGGATAACTTTTGGCCTGACTTAAAGGCTGCCCATGAACTCTTTGACTCTATACTTCAAGCTCAGCGTGAACGGGAGAGTGAAAGCCAAGAAAACAATGGAAAAGAATATCCTGAGCACTTACCTGTGGAAATATTGGAGGCTGGGATCAAATCTGGAAGATATATACAGGTAATTTGCTATATAGAGAGCATACACAGAACAATACAGTCTTGTGCTTGGTCCCTTTAGTTGCCTGAATTCGACTGATTAGGTAAAGAAATACTGCTATAGTGGGAAGAGGGAAAGAAAACAAAAAAGCAAGAGTAAGAGGGTGGAAGGGATTAAGATTCTTAAAATATTTCCCCTATTTCATCTTGTGAACACATGGGGTTTTTTTCTTTTGGAGAAGTTGAAATGAGGATTTGTTATTGAGAATCTTAAATTTGCTGTGGATTTTTCTTCAGGTTGATATGTGATACACCTGTAAATTGAGAAACTAGGTGTGATATGAAGCAGCTAGATCTCATTCTTAAGTACAAGTAATGCTGCATAAGGGCAGCATTTCTTCATTTGCACAGAGATCTCTCAGTTAGTGAAATTAATTTACAATTTTATGGCTGTTCAGGGCCTTAATATGGATTGTTGGTGGACAAGTGTCCTCTTAAAATAATTTAAAGAATTAGAGGTAGTAATTTGTTCCTTTCTTGACAATTTCAGCAGCGAGGTGAGAACAGAATATGAACAGAAAGACTGAGGGTTTTCTTTCTTGTAGGAATAACTCCAGATTCTATATTAAGGCAGGCAGCAAAAGTAATCTTACACTGCCTGTGCATTGAATAAAAGGACCTTTATCATCTTGCAATTAAATCGAGCATTTAAAAGAACTTACAATTCTTTTCCAGAAGTGGGTACTTAAAGTTCTTCACTGTACATTCTCCCCCTACAGAGAGAACAGTTGTGTTCAAAATAACCTACATATCAATATAAACTACTAATTTATGTAAAAATAATTGCAAACCAAAAAATTTTATACTTTAAAGTTGGCTATTTAGAGGTGTGACTGTTTCATTCTATTTATCGGTTTGTTATTTTCTTTTAGGGTATACTGCATGTCAGTAAGCATAGAGCACAACTGGAAGCTCTTGTTCGACTTCAGGGATTTGGCAACAAAGAAACAGGTGAAAAGACAATGAGAGGATTTACTCAATGCCTTTGTGACACTGCATGTTTTACATGAAGCCATGTAGCCATATGTACATAGCTGTTCAGTTATTAAACAAGATGAAAGCTAAGATACTCCAATGCTTGGGTTATTTCATGGGCCAGAAAGGAGGCTGAAGATTAACCCAGAGGGTGGGCCTCATGAGAAAGCAATACCCTTTACGTCCTCCTTTCTCTTTCTTAGTAACTTTGGCTATGTTTTGGACTCTTATCCTACTAACAGGTTTCCCTAGACCTTTTCTGAAGTTGAATGCTGATGCAAATTGTTACCTCTGTGCTTTGCTCTAACTTCAAATGACCACTCATTTGACTGAAATAAGCGTTTGCATATATGTTGGCAGGATTAGGAAGCTGGTCATTGTGAACATAATAGGAAAAATGCCTTTTGGATCAGATTGGAACACCAGTATTGTCTTTCTGGTATGAGTTAGTAATAAATACCTTTGAAGGAACAGCCTGTTATCCTTGCACAGATATATTGTCCCAGCTTTCACTAATAAGAACTTTCAAATGTTCCTGTGACAGACCCTGCAGTCAAACCAGTGTTCAATATCATTTTTTAAAAACTTGTTTTATTCTGGACCCTGCCCAGAATCTGGTGGCAGTGGTTTCCACAGTTTAACTGTGTTGTGTGTTTCTAAAGCTGCTGCCTAAGAACAATGAACTCATCCTAGCCTATGCTGCTTTTTATCCAAGAGTTCATTTACAGAATGGCTTCATATCTCCTTTAAAAAAAACAAAAGAGGAAAAGGTTTTAATTTTCTTGCAATATTAATTATTTGCCAGTAGTCCTTTTTGGAAGAGATCATATTGCAAATGTCATTTTCTGTTATTTCAGCAGAATGCTGCCAAGAGTAGAGGGATTTGAATTTTTTAGCAGTTTATAGTTCTGTTTCTTTTTATTTTAAATTTAGAACTTCAAAGTGACATCCTTATTTATGGGGCCAGAGCTCGAAATCGTGCAATCCATGGTGATGTCGTAGCTGTTGAGTTACTACCTTTGCAGGAATGGAAAGGAAGGACTGTTGCCCTTTGTGAAAATGAGACTGAGGATAAACCACCTGCAGACACCATTAGTGACCCTATGCCCACAGGTAAAGTAGATAGTGTGATACAATGTTTTGTCAAGATTATCTCACTTCCTTGGTCCAAGCTGTGTTGTACTCTTCATTATATAGTCCCTTCCCTCAATTTCTGTTATTGTCACATTTTTTGCACCATAGTAAATTTGAAGTGATTATCCCAAATTAAAGCATTCTAACATATCCCAACAAGAAGGCCACTAGATTCTTTCTATATGTGAAACCCCTTCGTTTTTTTTTTTCTATAATTCCATTCTCAGAAATAGCTGAATTGTTGTAGTTATCTTTCTGAAATACCGAGTTTGGAATACTTTGCTACCCGAATACATGCTGTCACTCTTCACAGCTTTAGAAGAGACAAACTGCCATTCTAATACAGACCAATTTACCAGAGTGTGCACTCAAGTCCTCCACCATCACTGTTGATTATACAGAAAGATAATAGCATCCTTTTAATTCCTTGATGACAAATAATGTTCAAGACGAAAAATTTTTTGTTAGGTGAAGAAGTATCCAGCTCCCGTTATAATGTGACATGCCTGGGTACCATGGGAACTTAGAGTCTTATTTGAAAATATTACTCTTCAGGTATAGCTACATCTTAAAAGTTTGCTGAGATCAGAGTTAAAAGTTTTAGGTGGTTAATTCTCTTCCTGCAAGAAAATGCTGTTTGATTTTGATCTTTGCGATTAAAAATTTTCTGTATTTTTTACTAGAATTGGCCACATTTCAGTAGTAGTGGGAATCTCTCTGAATAATTTATGTACTGTATCAATTGAAATCTATACAATGAGTTAGTCTCCACATAAATAAAAGCTCATTAAAATCTGGCTGTGCCAATGATAACTTATAACAAACTTGTATTGTTGTCTGCATACCATATGTTGTTAGCAATTGTAATACAGATTTGTGGACACATTAGTTCATATTACAAAGCAATGAATCTTCTATACCTCCCACATATTTGCTTTCATGTTCCTGTTTAACTCTTTAATGTGCAGCCAACAATGTTCCTTATTAAAAGGTAAAGTTGTTGGAATCATTCAAAAGAACTGGAGGGATTATGTGGTCACTTTCCCTTCTAAAGAAGAGAGCCAGTCCCAGGGCAGAAATGCTCAGAAAATCCTTGTTATACCTTTGGACTATAGAATTCCCAAAATCCGGATCAGTACCCAGCAAGCTGAAGCATTACAGGTAATTTGACAAAAGTGTTTCTCTGTTCTGTGTTCCTACAAAATCATGCGGGTGTTACATGCTCTAATGATGTTTTCCTCGGCAAAAACATGGCTAAAACTATTAATAAATAGTTAAGTCCGTGAGAGTAGTTCAGTTTCTGCCTTGAAGGAATGTGTTCAGTTCCTGTCAAAACCATGTCAGCTTCAGGTAATAAAGCTTGTTTGAGTCTGGGCCACAGTCCAGGTACCCGGAGCATTTATATACTAGTTGCTTTGGTTTTTTAGATAAATTAAAGGTCATATCAGGGGTATAAATTGTAATACCCCTTGCGGCTTTATTGGATCTATGACTACATATAACTTTGATGAAAGTAGTAAGGAGAGCTTTTCATCAAATAACGAATTGTGATGATTAGCCTGCCATTGCTGTAGAAAGAACAAACATGGTTTTGTTTGTTCCTAGCTGTTTTTACCTTGTAATGTTAAGCACTTCTTCACAGCCAAGAAGTAAATTCCAGTTGTGTCTTTTCTGGTATAAGGATATTTGTGTACATCTTGGTTTTGCTTTTATTTTTTATACTTTAAGGTAGAGATTCTCCATATTAATGACCCCAAGTGGGTCTTTGATCAGGAAATAAATGTAATTCTCAGTATTCTTTTGTATGCTTCTCTTTGTGGGTTCCTTTTTCCTTTCTATAAAGTTTTCAGAGTTGCCAGTCCCTTTGGATAGCATTGTTTGCCCCCGAAGGAGTATTTATATTGATTGCTTGTCAGGAGCAGATTGCTGTTCTAACAGAATTGTCTTGCTGCAGGATTATAGAGTTGTCGTGCGTATTGATTCTTGGGAGTCAACTTCTGTGTATCCAAATGGACATTTCGTCAGAGTTCTAGGAAGAATTGGAGATCTTGAGGGGGAAATTGCAGCTATTCTGGTGGAGAACAGCATTTGTGTTGCCCCTTTCTCAGAGATCCAGGTTAGTCTTTGTGATTAGATGCATTCTTTTCTGTTGATTTCTAGGGTCTTGTTTCTCAAAGAGGGGGATGCTTTTACAGCTGAATGTCTTAGTTGCCAACAGGTTTTTGAAAGTTGAAAACTATTTATAGATTATTTTTCTGGAATTACTTTTGGATCCGTGCTTCTACAGATACTATGAATTTTCAAGTCAAGCGTGATTTTAAGATAATCTGTTTGCTGTGAGGAGATGACTACAAACTCTTAATTCTAATTTGAGGTAGACCTTTAAGATATTACTGTCTTTAATATGTGTTCATGGTACTAATCCTAAAGGCCTGGTCCTACTGAAGTCATTGTCTTAAATCCTTTTGTCTTCAACCAGGAGAGGAACCAGCTCTCATAGATAACTATTTTGATTATACATACAATTAATTGGAAGAAAAACAATGTAAAAAACCAATATGCAGTGGTTATGTTTGCCAGAGCTGCAATATCACCACAATAATATCAGTTGTTAATAATAATGCATAGCACTCTTTTCAATTCTGTTTCATACTTCCTATAAGGTAAATGTAATAGACTGACTTGGAAAATGCAAGGAAAGAAGAATTTGTCTAGGATGAAAAAGTACACAAAACAATTAATGGTGTAGGAAAGGAAAAGCTAATTAAATCTCATTGTTGGCTTCTTTTTGTAGAAAAGATATAAATGTATGTTCATCAATAATATTTTTGTACAGATGAGTGAAATGCCTGTGAGCTCTTCAAAGAGTCCTTGGAAAGTGAATCCAGAGGAGGAAAAAAAACGTCTTGACTTGAGAGACACACACCTGATATTCAGCATTGACCCGCAAGGCTGCGAGGATGTGGATGATGCACTCTCGGTTAGAACTCTGCCTAATGGGAATCTAGAGTTAGGTGTCCACATTGCAGATGTAACCCATTTTGTGGCAGCAAATTCTTACACTGATGTTGAGGCCAGAGCAAGGTAAATTATTTTCTAAAAATTAGAAAATTTATGGAGCTTAGGAGTTTGTGATGCTACCCTAAGGAAACATTGAGAAACATTGGAAGGAAGGAAACATTCTTTCTTCTTTTGTGTCATGGAAACAGCTTATTAAAACTAATATATAACTAATGTTATTCTGCTTTTATTTGGTTAAAAAAGGCCTGCTGGGGAGAAAACTGCTTTCTGACTTACTGCTTCACCTTTTTACTATGAAATTGCTCTTTTCCTCAAAGTTATGATTTAAGTTTATCTTTCCCTAATCACTACTGTTTGCTTTATAGTCTACTTTAACATTTGTGATTTGAAGTATTTACAAACCACTTGTTTGCATTCCAAGGGAGATGGATCTTCACACAGAACACAGAACAGCCACAGAGTGGAATTAAGTCTTACATGAATTTAATTCCAGAGGTATTTGGCAGGCTTATGTTTTAATATTCCATTTTGTGTTTTAATATGCCAAATACTCCATTCTTTTTTTTGTATAATTGCCACTGTTTTGAACTTAAACTGCTGAATCACTTCATGAAATGTATTCTTTCTAGATGCAAAGAAATGTAAACTGTATAGCCAGCAGAGATGCTTGGTATAGCCATTAAATGACCTCTTCTTAGTTGAGCAGATTTTGTACAGCCCTAGTTCTGGCCTTAATGGCAGTTGAAGATATGGAGGGAGGCAAAATCAGGCTTGTACTATACAAATGGTTATTTAAATAATTTGATTTTGGTATTGCACATGTGTGTGTTCTGTAAGAATAACCTTTTAAAATCATGCTATGTGTCTTGTTTTGTTGAAGCTATGCTTATACCACAAACTGCTTGGGAGACACACCAATGAGTCTTTGTGAGAATAGTAAATGTATTTTATTCCTCAGGGCAACAACTTACTATTTAGCGGATCGTCGTTACAACATGCTGCCGTCTGTCTTGAGTGCTGACATATGCTCTCTTCTTAGTGGAGTTGATAGGTAAGATTCTATAATTCTGAGGAAAGAGATTTTTACAAGTAATTTAATTATTGCTACCAGTCTCTGTGTTTATCAGTTGGTTGGATGTTTTTGCATTGTTACTAGATTCTCAACTGAAAGAATAGCGTACATTAAAAAATACCTTTCAATTCTACCATAGGTAGGGTAAATGCTTTGTAATACTTTACCCTGCCAAAATATATATGGGCGCTGAAGCATTTTGTTTGAGCAGGACAATCTAGCTGAACATACATGTAATCCATGCAGGATTCAAACCATAACATGAAACCACTGAGAAGATTGAGGTTGGCCTTTTTCTTTAAACGAGAAAAATGTATTCCTGAAATCATTAGTTGTTGGCATATTACCCCATTAGAAGAGGTCTTGTAATACTTAATCTTTCATCATTGTTGAATCTTTTCTTGGATGAAATTGACTACTCACAGAATAGTTCTGATGCAAAAGCAAGGTTTCCTACCTATATTAGCCCTGTTGAGGTTTCCAGAGAGCAACATGAATGATTTTTCATGTAGACTTTTTTTCACTAAGTGTTAAATGTCCAACTCTGTAATTCCATGATCAGTTTTATAGGGCTTCTCAGTACTGCTGCTAAGAAAGGGAGAGTGAGGGCGATTCTTCCCCAACTCTGCCCCAGTCACAGATTCCCAGTGCTGCTTTTAGGCTGGCCTTAGCAGTCATGTCACCATATGATAAACTGATTTGACTGGGGAAAAAAAAATTAATTTCATTATTTTTTTCACACAGATTCTGAACACTTTGTGGGTGCTCAAAAATGTTACATTACCTATTCCATAGTAACTGCTTATGCACTTGCTCTTTGAATTGTTGCTGTAAGCGAAGTGGTAGGGAGTCACAAAAGCTGAAATACGGTATTGTACAATGACCATCTTGTCCTCCAATAATGTTTACCCATACCCTTAACAACTTGCTTTGTATTTAAACAGCAACCTAAAGGTGAAGGCATCTTTGTTCTTCACTTGTTTTTTCACACGGGTTTCGATCTGGAGTGCATGCACCCATGTGAATGGTTATGTTTTTTACTATTGTCCTATTCTTCAAACATTTTATTACAATTTACAGGGTTAGTTGGCTCACTGGCATGAGGATATGCAGGGTGCAGATATGTTCATTGTGGATGCATCTGACTAATAGAATAAAAATTAATAAAAATAACTGTTGCAGTGTAGCTGCGCTTTAAAATAGATGTGCCCTTGTATCTTAGGGGTACTCTGCCTCAACAGGTGGATTGAAAATACTGCTGACATAGTTGGTCCTTATTTATTAAGTTGTGATACACGAGACTGAAAGGCAAGTGCATTAATTAGTGGCATTGCTGAGCACTGGTTTGTTTTGTGAAGAAAAAGAAGTTTCCTGTAAAAAAACTTGTAAATTTGTAACAGTTGGATGTGCTTGAAATGACAGTTTAAGTCAACCAGAACTATTTACAGAATTGTGATCTTATCTTTAAGGTATGCTGTAAGTGTCTTGTGGGAACTAGAAAAAGAATCATACGAAATGCTGAGAGTCTGCTACAACAAAACCATCATTCGATCTGCATACAAGCTCGTTTACGAAGCAGCGCAGGGATTATTAGATGGAGACACAAGTGTTGTTGGCGATATCCTGGAACTGAAAAACTTGGATGAAAGAACTAGACAGAAGAAGTTGGCTGAACTGGTTTGGGCAATATCAAAACTCACTGATATAGCACGACACCTTAGAGCTAAGCGGGACAGCTGTGGTGCTTTGGAACTAGAAGGGGTAGAAATCCAAGTGCAACTGGATGATAAACATAAAATCTACGGTCTCATCCGCAAGGAGCCGCTGGAGGTGCAGGACACTGTAGCGGAATGTATGATTCTTGCCAACCACTGGGTGGCAAAGAAGATTTCTGAAAATTTTCCTCATCAAGCTTTGTTGCGTCAACACCCTCCACCACGACAGGAATTTTTTACTAGACTTCGAGAATGTGCCAGTGCCAAAGGTTTCTCAATAGACACACGGTATCTTTTATTACTTAAGCACTTTAATTAAAGTTAAGCCATTAACTATTTGGCTACGTTATTGTCACAAAGCATTACAGTTCTCAGTATCAATGTTAATAGACACTGCATAGCAGTTCTTAAAAAAACATTTACCATAACCTTGCTGTGAGCGGGAGGTGATGTTCTAAACAAAGAGAGGCTGCCTGCATTCTGCTGGCTGTACTGAAAGTGGCAGTATCTGAATAATTTTAGACATATCCAAAAAGAATTTGTTCAGTCAGTGTGTAGTGGTTGAGCTCTGCAATGGCCTTGTTGGCACCGTATTTCCAGTAATAGTTGTGTAAGAGAGTACTTGTTTAAATCTAATTCTGTGCAATATAGTCATTTAAAATTACTCAAAATAATTCCGAATTACTTTGTCAAGATACTGTTCTTCTTTGTCAAGAAGGCTGTGAGCTTCATCATATTGGGGGGCGTAATTTCTGGACATCACAGAGTGTGACAGGCATCAGTAATCCCTCCTTTTACTTGGATGTCACCTTGTCCCATTTGTGCTCTCCTGTACAGCACAGGCTTTGGACCAGCTCACCGTCTGTTTTGCACAGTATAGACTGGAGTTTTCCTCCAGTCCTTCTTGGTTCTCCGGGTTGCAGAAGACAGGCCTGTTAGTGAAAACTGTTTTTTTTCCAAACATTTTTCTAGAGCAGAGCTGTTAGTAAACAGTGTTGAAAGTTTTAAGATTGTTCTGCTTGTCATTCACATTTTTATATTAATAACTATTAATCAATTTTTGTGTGCTTTTGTATGCTATTTTTAACTATAAGCTATTATGATCAGGGATAGCATAATTATCTTCAGAATTAACACTTTTTTCACAGGTCTAACAAAACATTGGCTGAGTCTCTGGATAAAGCAAATGACCCATTGGATCCAATTGTAAATAAACTGTTGCGATCTATGGCTACTCAAGCAATGTCTAATGCATTGTACTTCTCAACTGGCTCTTGTCCTGAGGAAGAGTTTCATCATTATGGTATCTTTTCACTTTATTTTTTATGCTGTTCTTGTTACTACTTCTGAACTGTTGGGTGGGAGGCAGTCGATTGCTTTGATTGCTTAACACTGCTTCCTTTTGTATTTGTAGGACTTGCCTTAGAGAAGTACACTCATTTCACTTCTCCAATTAGAAGATACGCTGATATTGTTGTCCACAGACTCTTGACGGCAGCAACACTGAATGAAACTAAAGGAGATGTTAAGGATTATATATTCAGCAATAAGGATCTTCAGGAATTGTGCAGACATATTAATAACAGAAAACAGGTAAGACGGTCATTGTGTGTGTCTCTTTATGTTTGTATGCTGCCCTGTGGAATAGGATACCAGTCCTGACTGCGGCTTTTGGGTACTATGATGACGTAGTATCACTTGTTTTTGTTTATAATGCTTTTGGGTTTTTTTACTTAAATACCAGTTTTCTTCTAAGAGTGGTAGTAAAATTGACTTCATACTTCATCTGTACTACATGTAGGATTTCCTTTTAGGTGTAATTTCTCTAGGGGACGGGTAAGGGAGTTAATAATGGGAAAAAGAAACTATGGAAATCAAAGCCAAACAAGCTTGTTGAAATATTTATTTAGGTGGTTTTGTCTTCTCTTTTTGTGGGGGGTGCTTGCAGGCAGCACATCGTGCTCAGAAACAGTCTACTAAACTCTTCCGGTGCATGTACTTAAAAGACACAACCACAGAAACAGAGGAGCGCTGCATAGCAGATGGTGTTATTTACTCAATTCGAACAAATGGTGTGCTTGTTTTTGTACCAAGGTGAGTTGATGAGAGCTTGGACTGAGCTTAAAAATAAGACCTAAGTGTTACTAGAATGCTGTGAGGACACCTCTGGTCCTTGAGAAAGGAAGTGTTTATAGTGTGGCCTGGTGTTGACCAATGACTACGTTTTAGATTTTTGTTGTAAATCATAGCAGTGCTTTTCTATGCATTCACTCTGAAAAGGGAGTTCCTGTGAGGAAATGGTAAGACTCTGCCGCACAGTATGTATTTATTTCAAAACATTAAAGGGACGTTTTTTGCCCGAGCAGCTGCTAGGGGAGAACAATGACTGGAATATTTCTGCCCCCCCCCCTTTTTAAAAACAATAGAAAGTGATTTTGCAAATCACAAAGCCATGCATTCCTCAGCACTCTTGTCCTTCACTACCGACTGTAGTTTATGCAGGCTAGGAGCACCTTTTGAGCAGCTACTCCTCGTAGGCAGCAGGGAAACATAGAAGTGTTTACATGGTGCTGTTTGTGGCAGTTAGGCTCTTCCGAGTGCCTGTATCTCAGCTCAGCCTCTGATTAACGCTAAGTAGAAAGCAACTGTTTGCATGAAGCTAACGCTACATTTTAATTTCTGAGCTTTTAAATCTGTATTTTAAAGTATACTAAATGTGTTCTGCTAATGTTATAAATAGACTAGTGAATGATGTAAGAAGGCATTAGTCCATGTAGAACTGGAGAGCACTGCCTTTCCTAAGACTTGGCCAGCTCTTCAAGCTGCAGGGGAGAGAACTACCTTTCCTCTTCCTAGACATTTTGGATTAGTTAATGATCTACGTGTTTGTGCATTATTGGCAGTAACACTGTCTACCTGGCTAGCTAACAGGTACGAGAAATGTAGGCATAAGAACCCTTCTTAAAAAAAAAAAACAAAAACCAAAACCAACCCCCAAAAACATGCTACAGGGATGTTAGGTAAAGCAAACCATTACATGAATACTCTGGACGTCATGATACAGCCAGGGCCTGCTTGAGCCTGGCCACAGACTGAGCTTGGATATAAACCAGCTTGATATAGACCTGTTGTCTCCAGCATTCCAGATGGCGTGGCTTGGAGGCTGAAGAGCCAGAACCTACCCAAGCAAGAAAGGCCTCCTTCCAGAGAACGCAGTGCAAGTACACTGCTGGTCTTTAAGTAACTTTTTTTTTAATGGAGAACTGTTTCCTCACCATGCTGTCTGGAATAACCTGTAATGCTGCTCTCCTTCCATCATCCAGCCATACCAGGCTCCACCCAACACCTAAGACAATGGATCACTGACTGTAATTTACTTTTGCTTCGCTGCTTTCAAAACACTTCAGTCACTGTCTACATGCTGTTTTCAGGTACTCTAGGGGTTTCTTCGACAATGCCCATCAGCATCCCTGAAGCAGGGTTATGAGGCTACAGTGTTTGCCCCTTTACATTGCTTGCTTTTCTGTAATCCTTGCTAGCCTTCTCTTTGTTTCAAAATTAAAAGAACTGCTAAGGGTGAAAACTGTTAGAACAGTTTCTATCTGCTTTTTTGTAGATACGGAATCAAAGGTGCTGCATACATGAAAAACAAAGAAGGCTTAGTCATCTCTTGTCAAGGTGATAGGAGCTGTGAGTGGAAGCCTGGATCACTTCATCGCTTTCAAAACAAAATTACTTCCACTACAACTACTGGAGAATCAGTTACATTAAGCCTTTTTGATCATATTACAGTGAGTATTTAATCTGAAGGAAGTAAAAGGAAATAGCACCATCAGAAATAATAATTTTTGTATTGCTTTTAAGGTGAAAATACATGTGCAGACTTCCCGCTGCCATGCTGATACAATCAAGCTTGAAATCATCAGGAACACACCGTACCAGACTTCAGACACAGAGGTTTCCCAGAATTTTCATGTGGTGAAATCTGACTTAGCAGAAGTCAGTCAGTCTGCAGAAGAAGCCCAGCATGCCCAAGAAAAAGCAGGAGTTGAAGTAATTGATGAAGACTATCGGGAGTACTGCCAGACCAAGGGAGCAAGCTTATACCAGCTGCTGGAGGAGATTAAGGATTTGGCACTATTAGATGTTTCAGCTGACATTAGAACTTGAACTATAAGCTAGCAATATCTGCTTCTTGATGTTCTGCTCCTATTCACTTTGTATGATTTTTCTTTTTTAAAAAAGCAGTCTATTTAAATATTCAAGAGTCCTTTTAATAAGAAACTAAATGTCTATTTTAAATAAACGTTATTTTTATCTGGTTATGAACATGTATGAGTTTTTACAAGATTTTATACATGATAAATCTCATCTTCCAGACTAAAGACAGTGTGGTGAATTCTTTTAACTATCATTCAAAAAGTAACTTTCCCATGTTGTCCATAAATTAAGTTCTTAAAACCCAAGTATTTCCTACAGCTGTTGGCTATCTTCCACTAAAGTTTAGTGAGTTTAGCTCATAGCTGCAAGGATATAAAAAGCAAACTCCTTCACACTAATCTAGGATACAGAATTCTGTTTCTTGAAATCCCCCAGCTGCCCATCTGGCATAAAATAATAACACCTGTTGACATGAACTTATTTCATCTGCTCTAAGTGCTGCTCTTGTGTTAATTCAGTTTCTAGAAATGCAGTTTCTGTTACGAACAACAGTCTCCCCTATGCTATGGGAGAGGGCAGGCTCAGGGCTTTACCGTTATGGCGATTCTCAATCATGCTGCAAAAGGGAAAAGCTGTTGTGGAAGAAGGAGAAACAAGACTGTAAGAGGATGAAACAGAGCCTTGAGACAGAGAACAGACTCAGCCAAAGGAAGGTAACTGATTTCGTCAGAGCCAAAGCATGTTCCCCTAAGGGGATGTACTTGTCTGTGAAGAGATGTGTGACTAGCACAAGGAATGGGGAAGGTTGGAGGGCCTGTAGCTGTAAGAGCCTCATACAAGCATTTCAGGTTTGACTTCTGAAATTTAATAGCTTCCGTTTTATAAGAAAAAGCTTATAAGAACTTTATAAGCAAGTTTAAAAAAAATCCAGGACACCTGTTCAGACATAGCACCACCTGCTATTGTATATATCTTCTATTAAAAAAACCCAGCACAACGTTAATAGAAATTTCACCTGTCAATATCCCAGTTAATTCAGTTTGACATCAATTGTAAACGAAATTCAAAGTAGGTCAAAAAAATCATTAACATTTCCTAAAGAATGTTGGAGGAGGTGGAAAAGATGTCTCAAATGCAGATGAAGAACTTTGTTCAGTTTTCTGGTGTATGGAGTTGCTCATCTGCAGTTTCAAGAGAAGAGTTCTGTCCCACTATACCCACGTCATGTGGAAGACTTCTGCGAAGCTTCTAGAGTCAGAGTGCAAAGAGCCAGCAACATTTCAATGCAATGATAGTACTGAAAACCTTGGGGTCTTTCAGTCAAGGAAGTTGTTCAAAGTATAGGGAAGGGTTACTGCTCCTCACTGGCACATTCCAATTCCGTATCTCCATCTTCAACTTCTGTAACAGCAACCTCGGTTGTGGTAATTTGAGTGTCTTCAATAAGGTCAGTGGGATCCTGAGCAACTGGGGTATTAAACTCCTCTTCTGAGTAAGTAGTGGACAGCTCTGTTGAAAAAAACAAACAAACAAAAAAAACAAAACCAAAAAAACAACCCACAATTTCCTACCATGAGAAAACACTGTTGCTGTGTTTAACTGTGGTTTCTATCACCAGAATCACAGTCTGCAGGAAAGCCAACTCCGGAGATGACTGGCAAGTTGAGTTTCATTTCATACAAGCCAAAGCTATCACAACTTCACATGACAACTAGGGAGAGTAGTTCTGACTTAGCTTTGGAGGAGTCTAACTAAAGGAACACAGTTTAAATTTGAGAGTTACACATTTTGCTACTTACTAGAAAAGCAATCACTACCATTTCCTTTAAACTGACTCAGCAGCTCAGTTGTATAAGCTTCTCAGACTACTGACCTTAACGTTAACACTTAAGTTACAGAGTTAATTACCATTGTGTTGCAACTGGCTGTTACACTGCATCTTTGCTTGCCTACGTTCCAAGGCCAGCTGCCTGTTCTTCTTGATTCGCTGCTGTTGCTCTTCCGTGAGAGTTGTACCAGACAGAGAATTGATTTGTTCTGCATTTCCAGAGCCAGAATGTATATCTTCAGTGGCTGTATCCAGTCCATTGCTTTCCCCTCCACCATCTGGTTAAAGATGAGGGGGTTGGGAGGGGGAAGAGGGGCAGAAATCGACACTTTCAACCCAGAGAGATCTACTGCTAAGTATCTGTCATTTTAAAAGCATTTCTATGACAGCTGAAGATCATTCTGTAATTCAGTTTTAATAGGCAATTTTCTGCCTAGGTCCACATAGCTGATACTCAAAAGTATACAACAAATGCTTATCGGAGATCCCAAATGCACAACAATAATAAATGCCTGAATTTAGAGAAGCATACCTCTGTATACTACGTTAGCAATCATGAGCTGTGCTTGAAGGTTAAAAACAGACAGTAAATTCAGGCAATCCTTACTGAACAGCCAGATCATTTTCTTCCCACCCCTACCAATATGACACCATCCTTTGGTAAGTGGCAGGACTAGTTATGGGAATCAGACAGAGGTTCGAACATAGACATTGAATAGTCAGTTTTGAATTCAGTGTGCTACTGTTATGGAATATTTACTCATTTGCCAACTTTAAAACATGCAAATGGAGGTAGTCCAACTCCGTTAGACAAACTTCACCCACCAACAGAGAAGCAAAGCACTCTTTCAAGAGTGCCTAAGGCCAAGTATGCTTGTGCCTCTGCACCACTTTAAGCCTGTAAATAGAGAAGCTAGCCAACAACAAGGTTTTGGTTTTTAACGCAATACTCCAGCTTGAGTTTTTATTTCAAAACGGCACGATACCTACTCAAGTTTTTCAACTGAAGACTGACCAGTTGTAACAGTACACTCGCCAACATGGTTCAAGATCAGATCAGCACTGCCTTTAAATACAAATGTATGGAACCATCGCACAGAAAAATCTGATAACTCTACAGACACTGTCGGCAGGAACCATTTGCTTTACTGTTTGTGGCTGCTTATGGTTGCATTTCATTTCTAGCAAATGCAGCCAACAGTGAAGACAGCCACACGTCACGAACTGCCCAAAGGTCATCCCCACAGGCAAGGCAAGGTTTTACCACTGGTTAAACTCTGTTCTGGTTAACTCATCCACCAGAACACCTTTCCCAAGCACTGGCTTGGGGGGAGGCTGAGGTTCATGTGAAGACACACCAGACAATGGGTAGGTAATTGTTTCAAGAGACCCACAGTGAAAGCGTGAACACCTGCAAAGGACCTTAGGAACGACTATGAAATCCTCTCATTTCTCCTATTAAAGTTTCCTTCAAACTACAAGATGAACTCTACTCCCTCTTTTTATTAAAAAAAAAAAAAAGTTCATTTCTAGTCTATCTAAAAACATCATCTGATTGGAAGAGACTCTTGAATTATCTACTTGTTAAGTGACTGGATTTTGATATTGGAAGAAGAAATACTCAATAGTAGCTATACGCCAAGACTGACAGACATAACAGTGCCCACAAGCATTAATAAATACTTTCCCTATAAAGGACACCGCACCCTGACTGCACTGTAACAGCTTGTAGTATAAACACTATAATGAGTCTCCGATTTCTGCATTAATAAGATCCAAGAGCTCTTCAGACTGCACCTCATAAGAGTACAATACAAACCAGTATGTTCAGTTAGTAATTGCAGTTTTGGGGTTTTTTTTGAAGAATATTTCTAACAATGCTGGTAATAATACACATTAATAATACCATGCACTTTTATTTATTTTTATATATATATGTAGCATTTTAGTCCCAGTACCAGTTCAGTTTTGTAAGTCTCACAGAAGCTTGGTTTTAAAATAGAGGACCACTCAACAATTTCTTCTACATTTGAAAAACATACCATGATTATTAATTTCTGGTCAGTAGGAGGGGAAGTAAAGTAATTTTAAGCACTGAACTACTGAACAAACAGCATAATGAGCATACCTTCATTACTTGCAAAGTCTTCATGTAAAATAGGAAGATCAAGTCTAATCCGCTTTAGGCAGGTCTGCAAATGAGAGATTAAAATACTGATATTTCATCTGTAACAAAATCTTTTGTACAACACTGCTGTTTTTAATACTACACTCAATTTCTCTTTACACTTTATTACTCTGAAAAAAATACTCCTTTCACTACATGTCTGTTTGACCAACAACTTGTAATGCTGTGGGTTGTTTTGCTAGTCCTTCGTCTATCACCTAGCCAGATGAAGCAGCATTCTTCATAAGTCTTCTTTGCAGGTTGAAACGTTAAAAAACAAACAAAACCCCCAAAACCAACCAGTGCCAGCACTCTTAAGCAAATTACTTTGGTTAAAGATGTGCTGAAATCAAAGCCAATTCTCTGAAGTACTAATTCAAATAAAGAAAGGTTAAATGTAAACTTAAATACTGGAAAGAGCTATTTTTAAAAAGAGAGAAATTAATTTAAATAACATTATACTCCTTAGCAGTATCCACAAATTAAGTCTTATTTTGTTGCATAATTGCTCTCCTAAACCTACCTCTTGGACTATTCAGTACTGCATAAAGAGAAACTGACAGGAACAACACATACCTGAACTTCCTTTTTGTTTCCCAAACACTCTACTCTGTCAATAAAATCCTCAAACTGCAATTTTGGAAATAGTCTATGAGCCCAGTGTTCCATATGTCGTATGAGTGTCTTCAGGTCCTCTGCCTAGGGCATAAACCAAGACATCCAGCTAGTAAAAGCTGACTGAGTAGACTGCAGAGGGAAACAGGACAGTAACATTTCTGAAAACATTAAGCATCTGCAGCTTGAAAGTCTCTTGAAAATTTAAGTAATATGAATGTGTGGGTAACCTTTCCTCCCACAATCAAGTCTGTAAGTGCAATTACAAGCTATGAGAAGAATAGCCATCCAAGTTCAGGAAGAGCATTTGCATATACTGTAAAACATCCAACGAGCTTCTGTGAAGTTGCCCTGAAGCCACCTAGGTCTGAACGCAGACTAAAAAAAAAAAAAAAAAAAATATCCAAAGGGGCACAGCTGGATTTTATTTTGATGTTTAGAACACACAGAAAAATTTACATCTAAAGAACCTTATCTAGTGAAGATTTTTTCTCAGATCAGTAGTACTGCCTAGTTTCTTTGTGCCCCCAATTGTAAATAGAAAATTTATACCATGAATGTTCTCTGTAAACCAGAGATGCACAGGTGTCTTTGCAAATGTGCCAATAGTCTAATGATATTTAAAGAAAAATAAGCTTTGTATGTTTAAGTGTATCCAAAACAATGAGACAGTTTGGGGTAGAGGTGTCACAATGGCCAGAATATTTTCACTAACAGAGGAAACTGATCATGAAATGAGATGGTGAAGGCATTCCAGACGTAGCAGGCAGTCTTACTAGCCTGCTCCAATTTCTAAAACCTCTTTCTATGGACAATACAAAAAGGGTCACAGACATGATATTGTAGTTTTGGAGTAGAGGAAAATAGTTTTAAATTCAAAACATGGATTTTGTTAAAACATTCATGTTTGGTTTTTTAAATTTACGACTACAAACCCCCTCAGGGTACGTTCAAGTACTGCTAGAAAGCTGGCTAACCAGAGCGCAGTATCAATTCTCCCCATATCAGATGGGCAGCAACCTATCAAATCTAGATTAACCTCCCAGGAAACAAAACAAAAGCTCACTATGTCTTACCTCATGCCCTTTACCCTTGAACTTTACGTTATCAAACATGTGTCTTAGCGCCGGAAGTCCTCTTTCTGAAACTAACCTGGTAATAGGAAATGGGTGAAGTTATTTGAAACCCATACTTTCTTCTTCTAATTAATAAAAACAACTACCTCCCCACTGCCACCCCCCAAAAAAGAAACACCAGCACACAAACAAAAAACCCTCACATTCCTTTAAATAGCCTAAAGCTACAGAGCTCTATTTGAAAGATGTACAGACTTAAAAGTCATTAAGAAAACGCACAAAATAAGATAAAGTCTGCTGCAAGACCCAAGACTTTTTTTTTTTTTTTTTAATTAACCATACATGTATTCCTAGTCCAAGGAGCTTTTTGCTCTTGATCACACGGAAAGAAAATTGAATGGTCAGTTCTAGTATCTACATTGGCCAAGTAAAACTACTTAGATGCGTGACCAGAGCATCCACCTGTGGTATCAATGACTAACTTCATCAGCGTATTTAAAATGGAAGAAACTGAAAACTCGCATTCTTTCCATTGCTTATAAAGAACTTACACCAGCTTTAACGATAACAGAAAAGAAAATATTAAAATCCTATATACAGAGTTTATCCAGTTTGTACAAAAGTCAGGTGTAAGGGTACTTTAGGTAGTGCCTTACAGTCACCATTATATTGAGGTTTTATTTTGAAGCAGACTTTAATTAAAGAAAGAAATGTACAGTACTATGTCTGAAGCAAAATAAAGAAGATCTAGCTGGAAGAGTCCTATGTATAAATAATAAATATCTCTTAACAAAATATTAGTCATGTACTAAGTTCCAAGGAGACTTCAAGAAAGTTAAACTAATAATACCATTATACAGGTAAGGCAAGGAATAGAAAGGCTGCAATACAGCATGCAAGAGGCACTTTCAGCTCCAAAACTCTTGATCTTTAACTTGGCTATGACCAAGCAGGGATCACAGTAACCTTAATCACTCTCCCACAGCCATATACCAAATTCATCACAAAAAGAAATATTCTGTAAAAAGTTACCTCTGGGCATCTAGTTTAGGCATTGGTCTTTTAACTGCTTTCCGTGTAGCTACAGCAGAATCCTTTGTTTGTGACTGCTGGTTTCCATCTGGTTCCAGTAAAGAAAATAACATACTTCAAGTATATAATGCAATTGACATGAACTAGAATTCGGTCATATAAATTTTAACTTTCTACCCTATCAAAAAGGCAGCATCACAAGTATTCCATTGCAGGTATAGTACTCCAAACAAAAGTCTGCATATTTTACCTTGCTTCTCCCACAAGAGAGATTGGAAATAAATCCGTCTCTTCAAAATATACTGAAGAACCAACTTTTTTAGCAAAGTAGGTTCCTTGAAAGGGAAATTTCCTAATTTTAGAACTTTTATATTGTATTTCTGATGAGAAATGTATTGAGAGTAGATGATGTTCTAAGAGTTAAGAAACTCAAATTATCAATAAACACAATTTGATAGGTGTGTCCCAAAATTTCCACTTATAGATCTGAAAGACAGACCTAAACCACCAGCACTGCCTTCAAAAAATAGAGAAAGAGGCAATGTGTGACCACAATCAATGTATCTTTCAAGAACCAAATTCCATATACTTTTTGATTAGGGCCAGTATATAATATTTGACTGCAACAGACAAGGCACCACTGCCCATCTCATCTCAGTGCTAGCAATTAGTTATCATACTGATTTCTTGGTTTACTTTTTGTTACTTTGAACACCAGGAATTCAGAAGTTCTCCTTTTCATATAGCAAGGAATTAAATCTACTGAAAATCCTATTTTCTAGTGAACAGACAGAGCAGGGATCAATGAAAACATATGTTTAACACTACAGGCAAATGAGTAGAAGTAAGTAATAGTTAAAATAAAATCTTTGTACTTTCTATTAGCTTGTTCAGTACACAGTAAGATCTTTTCAAACACAAATAATTAAGTTTTACTGTCCTGAAGTGTCTTGGATTTTTCCTAGGTCATATACTCTACAAAATCTACCAACATCTCCCTGGAATACTACATTCAACACTCTTACCACTTCTGAAATCCAAGTCATAAAGGGTAACGATAGATCACCGCTGTATAATTATCTTTAGCAACATTTTGTCAGAAGACCTTGAATTTTATGAAGATTCATTTGTGTGCATATTTTCACAGAATCTAAATAAACCTTTCCCACAAGCTCGGAAGCATAGAATCAATAACAATTTAAATTTACGAACTGCTTTCTTAACTACACAAGACTATTTTTATGCTAAACTCAAGATAATGAAGTACAACACCAGTAATACTGATTTCACAGCATTTCATTGTCTATACTGCAAAATGGGATGTTTAGGGGTCACAGGTGTTCACCTCCATTAGCTTGAGCCCATTCAACATCATCTCTTCCTGGAGAGGCAGGAGGTGGAAGAGGTGGGAACGTTTCGTCTTCTGTATTCTCATAATCAGGAAGATCAAACAAGTTGTTCTCTAAAGGATCTATCATGGCCAAAGGTAAGTTTTTTTCCCTCCTGCAGGAAATAACAAAAGCATTTAAAGAGAAGCAGTGAGAAGAAAAGGCTGCCACAGAAGCAGATAAACATCAGTTATATACAGCATGTCTACAGCTTTTCCAGAAAAAGATTTGCCAAGCAGAAAAAAATAGCGTTGTACAAATTAAGTAGCAGATACTACACAGAGAGATGACACAATCCAGCGTCACCAGGCCCAGTAAAAAATGGGCTTGTCATGTTTCAACTCATCAGTTACCTGGGAGTGGCAGGCACGGGTCACAGGAATAAAACAAAAGAAATGGATTTCTAACCAAAGCACTTAGCAAGCCAGCTGTTTGCCACTCACGTCCTTGATCATCAAAGACTACGGGGAGGTGGGGTGAGAATTCCTCTGATTTACAGCTTACCCACTTAGAAACGCAGTCTGGAGGAGGATTCCCCTTTTCTGGCTCTTCAAATGAATCTCATTCCAGAGCACATCAGCTCAACCGGATTTAGGATGACCCGCTCTCACCACGGCTGCGTTCCTAAGGCTTCAGGAACAGCTTTTTAAAGGAAAGTTGTTTCTCAGACGGTTTTAGTAACGAGAGAAGACCCCAAGCAGCTCCATCTACACTGACTTTCGGAGGTGAGCTCCCTACCTGCGGGCTGCGAAACTCTCACGGAGGCTGAGGGAGTCGAAAGAGGACAGTGAAGGAGCTCGCTAGGATCTCCAGGGCCAGACCTCCACAGCTACAACCTGCCAGGCGCCACAGAGGCCCCGCTCCCCTCACACCGCCAGAGCAGCCCCGGAGGCGTGCTGGCACCGAGGGGGGAAGCTCTCCCCCTCCCGCTAGCAGGAAGTGGGGCGAAGAGGGCTTCTCGCCCGCCTTCTCAGGGGAAGACAGGTCCGCGCCGCCTCCCGCGCACACCTGAGGGAGGGAACGGCGCCCCGAGCCCCCCACGCCGCCTCCGCTTCCTGCCCCGGCGAGCGGCGGGGCCCGGCGGGCAGCGCGCCGGGGAAGCGCCGCGAGAGCTCAAGGTCTCGCGAGTTCCCGGACGGGTCGGCTAAGGAGAGCGGTCAGCAGGCGGCGGTTACGTGCCAGGGCGCATGCGCGGCAGGCCGGCGGAGACTCTTTTGGCGCCAAAACTCAATGGGCGGGGCTGCGCGGCGCTCCTGGGGCGTTTGCCAGAGCTGGAGCACTCGGTTCCTTCACCGCCCTTCGGGTGAGCTTTAGTGTCGCCTCTTCAGGCAAAAGTTGCTGGGGATGAGAGTTTTATTCGAAGTATTTAAGGTTGCTAGGCCCCACGGTGAATCGGCCCCACGGTGAATCAG
Organism: Harpia harpyja; assembly: GCF_026419915.1. NCBI lineage: Eukaryota > Metazoa > Chordata > Aves > Accipitriformes > Accipitridae > Harpia > Harpia harpyja. The sequence continues at coordinate 17,926,117 of NC_068953.1, read as the reverse complement.
CCCCAGGAATGGGATTCAAAATAGTGTATGTTGAGCCCTTTCTTACTTTCCTACCTCTGAGGAAAGGACTTCCAGGACAAGCAGCGATCCCAAGCTTTTCTCCATCCAGATACCAGCTACAGCCTTCTGGTAATTTAAAACTTAAAATTTTAAACAGTTTGCAATTGTCCAGGCTGTAATAAATACACCAAGCCCTCTGAGATTTGGCAGCTGTGTGCATAAAATGCCATTTAAAGACTTGGACTGCAGGCTGCAGAAACAATAGGAGAGAGGCTCCAGGCTACAGTCTCCAGTGCTGTTGTATCTGAAAAATTCTGTTTTCGTATTTCTACAGGTCAGTCCATAGAAGTGTGTCTGACTTAAATTACAGGCTCTTCATTTAAGCAAAATAAGAGAAATTAATGTCAAATAATAATACATTAAAGAAATCAGCTTTCCCTTATTTCCCTATAAATTCGAATTTTACATATCATGTTTCTGGTAATGTAATGTATTCCTTCTAATATGACGAAATCAATTGCAGTTACTTTCCAGTTAAAAAACATAAATGTACTATCCTTTAGTCAAAATTATTTTAACAGTTGATGTTTAAAATGTGTATTCCCAAATGCAGCATCATCTTTTGTAGTCAAGAATACATTAAATACAGGGAGAACACATTAATGGATTTGTTAGCACTGAATCCATTTATCTTTTTAGATATGGCCAGTTTCTTCAATTGACTGAGGCACATGAAGTATGAAAATAAACACAAAGATATACTAATAATTATAGATCAAGTGCTGTTCATTTCCAGCTCAAAACACTGTAAAGATTTGTGTCATAAAATTACTGAAAATCAATGTCTGTATGATGACCTCTTTGCATTGAAAATAATAATCACTCTTTATGTTAAAAAATCTTTACAAACAGATGAATTGGGTTTGGGGTATAGCTTAGATATCTGGTTCATAACTATTAGTGTGATGGATCATTTCATGCAAATGTTTTCCTTAATACTTAATGTGGGGCTTTTTTTGTATGTGAAGTAATTGGATTTTAAATACTTAGCTAATGTCAACTGAACTCATTAGAGACTCAAGATTTCAAAAGTCCCTTAAGTCCCTGCAGATTTTCTGCAAAATCAACTGGTAAGTGAAAAGAAATAGCATAGTAGGGTTCTCTGAGAGGAAAGGCAGGGAGAAGGTAGGATTGATTTATGTAAAATACGTCTCTATATACCCAGGTCAACCGGTCTGCATAAGCAGAGCTCTGTCCTGTAGTAAGTGTTTTGTCTTTGCCAGAACAGGTAGATAACAGATATGAAAAAAGTGCTGGAAAGGTATAAAAAATACTATACAAAGGTTAAAGCAGAAGATCACTTACAATCTCTGCAGAGGAGTACAGTGTTATAAAACCTACTACATTTATGCAACTTTGATTAATCAATATTTTTGAAGAGCGCTTAATTAGAGACTGGACTTGGTGACCTAGGTGGTTCTTTCCAGTCCTATGTTCCTAATTAAATGAAAAGCATATGCTGGCAGGCATTGATTATTGTTTTTTCCTCAGGAAATGAATAACCAGCCACATGCTGATAAAATAATAAGGAGAAAAAAACCCATAGCTTGCCTCTATTCTAGAAAAGACTTCTGGTTTCTAGTTTAAGTGAAATGGAAATATTACTTGTTTGTTTCTGTATTGAATAGTGTCATTTCATTAGAAAAACTGCAGAAAATTAGCACCTTATTTTATATTTCAGTCTCGTTTTCTGTTTTATGTTACACATAATATATGGCAAAGGAAACCTGTAAAATGGATAATCGGCTGCTTCTACATTTGAAGGGTTTTGCTCCTATGGGAGTAGTACTTGTTCTGCAAAAACCCTCTAAGTATTATGTTGGCAAAGCTGTTCATGCAATAAACCCTAGGCAAAACTGGTACCATTATAGCTGTGTTAGTGGGAGACCACATTGTATGGATTGAGCAAACTTCAGCTATTTGTGATTTATTCCTTGCTGATCTAATCTAAGTTTTAAATTGTACAGTCATCTTAAACATTAATTTCTAAGCTTTTACTATATTACTAAACATTTAAGATTGTGTTCTGATCCACAGTGTCCTTTTCAATCCCTGCTTCTTGAGGAAAACAAGATGTGCAAGACCCATTGTGATGTCTGGCTGTTTGAAAGTCAGTCTGTCTGTCAGCCCCTTCTAATAATTTTTGATCCTGTTGGCCAATGTCAATCAAATTTGAATCAGACTTCTTAAATTCTATTACTTTGGGGACTAATTATTTCCTTAAATTGCTTTGTTAATCACCAAATAGATTAAGAAGTATTAAATCTTACAAATAAAAGTTTGCATGCATATGTTTTGGCAGTAAAATATGAAGCTTTATGTGGCAATCAAGTTTTAAAAGTTGGGTTAATTTAGTGATACAATTAATTTGTATGGTAATCAGGTTTTCCTTTTCATGCAAGAAACGAGACAAAATTCAGGTTTCCATGAGGAAAAAAGGTGGTAATGAAGACAAGCTTCTTTGTTCCATTTCTGTTTACTGAGACATACTTTAGTCCTATTTTTCCAAGGAGTGGTGGAATCAATAAATCAGAAAGTGTCCCTGCTCAGAAGTCTTTCACAGAAATTACACTACCTTCTATTTTTTCTTCCATCTTTTCCTCTGTGATCCACCTTCAGAAACACCTGTTCGTAAAGCAAAATGCAGTTCCTTCCACAGAGAATATTCAAATTCCCAAAACATGTGTTTTGTTTTGGCTGGGGAAACATGCTTAATTTTTAGTTGCAAATGCAGAGAAGTTAAACCTATTTGTTTTACAGAAGTTCAAACCAATCTACAACAATCTTGAAACATTTTAAATGTGGTATATAATCATATAAAAGAAAACTGGTCATTCAGTACGCCTATATATATCAGTGTGACAACCATTATAAAAAATAAACAACAACAAAACAAATAAGGTGTCTTATGAGGCTTCAAGCAAAGCCCAGAGGTCACCCAGCTCTTGGGTCCCTCTAAGGTTCCAGGGCTATGATAACGCCTGAGGAACTCGGCGGTGACAGCAGCAGTTACACAGAAATGTTTCCTGTGGTGGCATCAATCCATACGCCCCTGACTTTATTTCTATATTCAGTCAATTCAAAATATCTTTGTTTTTGTGCTATAGGTCAAAGGGACTTCAAAAGAGATGAGTGAATTCAGTAATTTTTCAGATTCCACAGTGCTATGTTTGCAGTGCAAGTATAAAGTGCTCCAGAGGAGGGAGCTATCTCTTAATAGCTGGAATTGGACAGAGGGAGCATGTCTTTGAACGGCAAAGCTCTGAAAATAATAATCTTTTCTATTTTAGAAATGGATAAGATGTTAGGAATGATATAGCATTTTTGCATAATATATAGGGAAGTTGGTTCATAATCTCAGTTTCTATAAAAGCATTGACTACTTTGATTAAAAATACTATTTTACTTTTGCAAACCACAAAAAATTAGATCCACACTTCTTTATTGCTGTTTCAAAAATTCTGCATACCAAACCTCTGTTTTCAGTAGATATGTCCAGTCATTCATCTGTTTGTGTAGGCTTTTTTTCTGATGGAGAAAAACAATGTTACAAGGAGAAAAATAATTCAAACTCTATATGAAAATTCACAATTCACAACTAAAATTCTTCTTTGTTCAGTCCAAATATTTAAAAGAAAATAAAAACTTCTTGCAATAATCTTCTCAGAGAAAAAGAGGCCATACTTTGCGACATAGTAGAATAACTATAGTTGCATAACTTGTGGGCAATTATGGCATAGTGCAACTGCAGTTATACGGGGCATATATAGCAATTGTGCATTCAATACCTGTCTAATATTCACATGTTCTCTGCAAAGGAGTTCAGTGTTTCAGACAAAGGAGTCCTTGCGTTTCCCCATGCACAGTTGTGTAAAGAGAAGAACAACCTCAGCTGCAACTCATGTCTTCTTCGGAAGAAAAAATCTGATTTTAGCATAGAAAGACTTGATACTTCATGAGTTACTGTAAATGCTAATCACTGAATTTTACTATAGCATCTTAATCCCGTGGCAAAAAAAGAAAGGAAAATAGTAAAAATTCTCAAATAACTATATAAATCTTGATTTCTTGTATTTTAATTTGTGGCTGAGTCAACTCATTGGAGTATAAAACCTGTCCACAGTTGTAAAGGAGCTACTAATTTGAGTGATGTATTCATAGGTCTTCATTGTGTATGAAAAAGACCATATCGCTTTGAAAGTTAGGGAATCTCAGCAAAAAAATGTGTTTTATGGAATGAGTGATAAAGAGCACGTGACTGAGAACTGCTTCACAAGATGGAGGTCACTCCTTTGCACTGAAAGCGTATGCGCAGTGTTTGTAACAGGCACTGAATGCAGCAGGAGATTGTGAACAGTTCCCACTCCTTGCCTACAGACACGAGCACAGTTCTGAAGCTGCCACTGGAGCAGCTGCCTAGCAAGGAAGAAAGGCATTTCTAGGCATTGATCTTTTTCTGCTCTCAGGCAAAAGACATAAAGCACGGAAATATAATACCAGTTATAGAGGTCAGTGCTGGAGCTGCCAAAGAAACTGATTTTTCACTCTTCTACCCAGTACCAAGCCATTAACCACCACCTTAGCACCAAGTCATTTGGTACTACTTCAGTTCTTGGCTCACATGTGTCTGTGAGAGATTTCATTTACCACTTCAGCAAATTTATGGGTAACTGTGGAGTCTTTTCTTCCAGGTGTGTCACATTTGTTGACAGATAGAGCACTGTACAGTACAAAAACTTACAGTAGCAATGGAAAGAATTTCTTGGCTGTGTCAGAAAGCAGAAGAAATCTGCAAGCCCTTCTTAATGCATAACTTCTCAGGGTACAGGCCTTAAAAGAGTTTTCATCTTACTTCTGCTGGATTCCAACAATGAGAAATTAATCTTCTAAAGCAGCACAAACTTCACCAAAATTCTTCACAGGTCTCAGAAGTAGAGGCAGGATTGTAATGTCGGTCAGTTCAGAAAAGTGAAATACATGTAACTCCTTTTATCTCCTGAATCTTACCATATGGTTAGCATAGGAATGTCATAATATTAATCACGTGCACACATGTACTATCCAGATAGGCTTCGTTGATCGAAATAGGGCCGTTGGTGGTACTCTAATATTCCACCACCACCACCACCCCTGAAGATCTACAACAAAGTAACAGGAATCTTTACATTTAAATTCTACCTCTTGGAAAGAGAACTGTCATGGAGGAACAGCTGCTACTGACTGAAGAAAAAGCATATATATTACTCTTAAAGCACTTTTGCCTACCCCAGAAGAGACCACCCTTGGACTGGAGCAAGGCCATTCAGTTGTACTTAGTGAAGGGTGACGCGCAGTGCTGGCCCCGGTTCGTGGCAGACTGTACGTGTTTCAGGCTGACTGACCAGAGCCGTTTCAGCCGCACAGGGCACACTGGCCCGGGTCCAGCTGAGCTGTTGCTGGACATCGTCGTCCTACCTGTTTGCCACTGCTTCCCCAGTGGGATCCCTCTGCTCCCACTGCTCTTTAATGGCGCAGTCCATGCGTCCTCGAGTATTCTGGGGCAGACTTACTTTCTAAAAAATCAGTACTTTATAGATGTGAGGAAGCAAGTTGATGTTAAAGCAAAGCAGTGTTCCATTTAAATCCCAGTGTGGAAGCTTTTTTCAGCAGTAAGGTGGCTTTTGTTCTCTGAAATTTTAACCTCATATTTACATTGGTGTTTTTCTCCCCAGAACTATCCATATGAAAGAGGCACTGTTCTTTCCGTGGCATGGGGTCACAGCCTTGCTCTCTAATAGTTCAGGACTTGCATGTTCAGGACTTCTATGTCTAACCTTAAAACTGTTAAAGAAGCAGTGGGTTCGTAAGGTACAATCCCCATATACAACATTGATTTTTAAATTTATTTTATAAATCATACTTCCTCAGCCATGCGTTCCTGCTTTTGTATGCCAAAACATGATAGAGAGCTCCTGAAAAATAAAATTTTCTTGGTTATGTTTTTAAGTTCACTAAAGCAATGTAATTACAAAAACCTAAAGAGCCCCAAAATCACAGTGATGTCAGAACTTCATAGAAATGCACACACATAAAACCATCACCACATTAACATGTGAAGTTTATGTGACCAAATCCAGCCGTTCCTAGTAGCTACAGCAGTGCTTCAACAAAAGCAGCTCGGGCATTTCATTTTCATACTCATTTTACTATTTATAATTCACAGTTTTGTAACTGTAATCCTCACTTTCCATTTTTAATTCAGGCATTTACTTTGGGAAAAATTTAGCAGCCGTTAGTACCCCAGCTGAGGCTTACGTTTTAATTAGAAATACAGTGCTTTCCACATCGGGGTACATTAATGATTGCGCACGAGGGAGATAAATGAACTGCTTCGTAAGACATCGTTGCAACAACGAGCTCGCTTCTTGGAAGCAGCTGTTGTAACTAATCGCGATAAGAATTCTCAAAACCAACCAACCAACCAAAAAACTTTAGGGTAAAGTCATAAACCGTATGACCCGGAGAGAGGTGGCCGCGGGCGGTGGCGGGGCCCCACGGTACCGGTACCCGGCGGGGAGCGACTCCCCGCGCCGCCTCCGCCCCGCGACGTGCGAACCCCGCAACTGCGGGCAAAGCGCGGTGAGGGCAGGGCTTCGGGACGGCTTCTCGCCCCCTCGGTGCGCATGCGCTCGCCCACCGCGCTTGCGCACCGGGCGGGCCGGGGCGGTGCGCGCAGGCGCAGTCCCAAAGAAGGGCACATTTTGAGCCCGGGCAGTTTTCCCCGCTGGGAGTTGCCGGGAGGGAGCTCGGCGCTGTTCCGCCGGGGGAGGCCGGCGCCTGGCGGGAGGGAGGGGCGGCGCGGCCGGGATCTGGCGGCGGCACAGGCACCTGCCTGCTGAGGAGGCTGCCCGCAGCCCACGGGGGCACCGGCGGCGACGGGAGCCCCCGACTTTGCTCCGCCGCAGGAAGTCCCCTCGAACCTGGCCGAAGTGGGGCCGGGGCTTCTCCGTCCGTTACCCTCTGCGCCGTCTGGGGGCGAAAATGCCGAAGAAGAAGCCCGGGCCGATTCAGCTCAACCCCGCTCCGGATGGATCCGCCGTCAACGGGACCAGCTCTGCCGAGTGAGTGAAGCCGGTTGGGGGTGGCCGGGGCTCCGGCGGGGCCCCCCACGCTCTGTGGCGGCCGCCGGCCCGCGTCCCTGAGGTGAGGGGTGCGGCCGCCCCTACTGCAGCCTTCCCGCCGCCCGGAGCGGTGGGGTGGCCTTCTGCGGACCGGCCCCCGCCGCCGCGCGCCGGGAAAAGCGCCTGTCCGAGGCGGTGAAGTGGCACCCACCCTGCTTGCTGGGTTAGCTTCTCCTTAAGCCGGCTCGCTTTAAACCGGCACGGCCTGGTTTCCAGAAAAAACCAAAATTATTAATTCCTGGGGGTGCGTGCCCCCTTCGTGGTAGCTACTGAGAGTGCCCTCAACGGAATCAGTGGATGGTGCCTTCGGCAATAAGCAAACTTCAGTCAGGTATGCAAGGTAGATAAGCTGGGGAAAAAAATAGAGGAAAACTCGTGTAACTCTCTTCTCGTAGTCTATAATAGTATCTGCTGAATTCTTAGATTATATAATTACCTAGTAAGTGCCAAATTATACATTTCTACTAGTGTATTTCATAACTCTGTGTGGGGGGGAGAAATTATATTGAAAACCACAAATTTGTAGAAAAGGTGTTTTGTTTTGGTTTTTTTCCTTGTTCTTGGCTTTAAGCCAAACTAATGCTAGTTTCAGTAAATCTGTTTTTCAGTAATTAGCACGCCATGCTAGGTACGTCAGTGAGTGTGTTTGGAGAAAATGCTTCTGAGTTTTCTTGTGTGTAATACAAACATTACAGAGTATAAATGTGGGGACGGTAGGTTAATCGTGGGTACGCTTGCGGGGTTAAAAAAAGACTGAGTGTTAGGTTGTTATATGTTGCTTATGAAGCCTCTGTTGTTGAGCTTATGGATCTGGGAGAGCATGGTGGCTTCAGTTATGCAGATACAGTGCCAGCACCTTAAAGTAATGAAGTCTTATAAAAGGTTTTTCTTTAACAGGTCTGTGTTCGCCACATAAGTTTTAGATTAAAGTGATGGGCTAGCTCTTAACTGAGCCTTGAAACAAAGATTTATCTTGGAAGAACAGATTCCTGTCCCTGTATGGTCAGTTCAGTCTTCTCCTGGATATGTAAACTGACCTCTGAGATTCTTATGTACCACACTGACAGAGGGTATGTGAGGCAGAATTGCAGTGAGACATACAAGTATTGGGCTTTAAAGTGCTCCACATACATCGTTGTTGCCGCATTTTCAGACAGGCTCAGATCTCATTTAACCACCCAAACATCTTGGGGCGAGGGGGCGGGGTGGAGAATTCAGCATCTAGCAGCTCCAGCTGTGACATTTCTAGCAAACTCTTTTGATGATTAATGGAGAGATGAGCTGTTTAAAATCTTTGGCAGGAGTTATTGGTTGTATCTAAGCATTATGATCTGAATATTATGCAGTTTTTGTTCTGGATTGATAGGGGGAAGATATTATTTTTATATTTGCCTGTATAGCACTTCCCAGTTGATTTTCTTAAAGGTAGTTGGGGATAGGTTGATTTAGTCTTCAGGGGTTCCTATTGCATATTAGTCTTGTTTTATAGAATAAATCTGTTAAACCTATTGCTGATTTTAGTACCTGAGGTTAATCACCAAACATGCAATATATTAAATAATGTATTTCTTCGCTTGAGAAATGCCATTAATTTTAAATTGCTTTTATGTGTCTGATACTCATTTACTTGTTGGAGACTCATGGGAATGTTGAGTCTTGTTTACACTAATGAACTATCTTGCTTCATTTTCTGTTTTGTGTGTTGATTTGTTTGGTATGTGTGTCTCCTAGACTTCTGCTCTTTGTCATATATAAGACCTTATATCCAGCTTTTGCCAGGCTTAGACATGTGTCAAATATTTTTAAAAGAAGTAGCTTAGTGAAAGTAAATCCAGCAACCTGTTGTCCTGTAAACAGCCAGAATTAATTAATTGTGGAAATATCCCCATATCCTGCTAATATTAAATCCTCATTGTGAAAGATTTCAAATGGCAAAGAACAGTTGCGTCATAATTTGGAAATGTTTTTGGAATTAAACTGAAAATGGTTTTGGTTTCTTGGGGGAGGAGGGAGTTCCTTTATCTGTAAGATTGTTTCTTTTTTTTCCTCTCCTGCTCTGTGCTTTTTTTCCCCCTTTGGTTGATGCTTGAAAGCAACAGTAGAGGTGTTTGTCAGCCTATATACATTGCCAAATGTTTCAAGTATGCTGTGCACCTGTGGACTACCATATTAATGCTTTCTAAAGCTCTGTTCCTGGTATAATGGAATTTTGGCTATGTGGGTCTCCAGTTACTCATTTGCTTCCACCATATACAAACCTGTCACTTTGCAAATGATCTTGGATGCTTCCCTGTTCTTTTTCAGAGAAGAGAACCTCTCAAGAGAAAGAATGTAAAGAGCTCAAATTACTTAGCTAAGTAAAATGAAGATTCAGAGCGAGGTGATATGATTGCTGTCTGTAAATGCATGAAGGACCTAAACAACCAGAAGAAAGGAAGTTATTTAGGCCCAAAGGCAATTTTGGCACAAAATTAAATGGATATATATTGGCCATCAGTAGTTGTACGTTGGAATTCGGAAACTTTCCAGCTGTCAGAGGTAGAAGGTTCCGTAACATATTCTCATGGGTATTTGACCCCCAGAATCTCTTGCTAGTTTTAAAATATTGAAGCTTAATACTTTCAGGAATGACTACATATGAAACTTTGACTTCCTGGCAGAAAGGAAGAGGAAAGGGAGGAAATAAAAGAAGGGGCTGTTTGCAGGATGTCCTGCTTTCCATTTGTGTCTCATCCTCTGTCTCCACCCTTATTTGGTGAAGGGAACTCATTGACTAGAGTAAGAAAAAGCTTATAGCGTGAGGTGTAGGGCTTTAAGAAGTATGCATATGAGGCCTCGTTCTCACTTGCATGACTCTTCTTTTTTTTTCCTTTTTTTCTTTTCCCTGGCAAGGTAGTATAAAGGAGAGTTAGGGTACTTGCAATTTAAATATATGTATACTGAATATTTAATGAAAATTTTACAATGTTTTTGTTATTTATAGCAATTACTTTAATTATTTGTACAGGATGTTGTGGTTCTTTCTAGGGCCTTCCAAATCCCTGGCTACCCTGCTGGACAACAGAGACAACTTAATAAAAGATTTTCCTATGCTGTGAGCTTCACTTCTGTTTTCGACACTTCCTGCTGAGAAGTAGTTGCACAGAAAGAGTTGAACCCATGCTGCTGTTCTTGAGCTCAGTGTTGCTTCAGATCATCAGAATGAAACCAAGATGACATTGGCCAGCTGCAAGTTTAATTTCATTGTGGTACTTTTGGAGCTGCACAGTTATACCTGTGCAAAGATTTTGCAGAGAAAACAGGGGGAAAGAACCAAACAGACAAACCTGAAAAAAAATTAATAAAAGGAATACTTCTCTTTTGACTGAATGTGCTGGGATAGTTTACTGTCTTAATAGCCAACAGAAATAAGAACAAAATCTCTACTTTCTGTTCCTTTCAAATTTCTGACTCCCTGTCCCTTTGAATATCTGACAGTTGTTGCTCAATTTCTATGTTTCTCTAAATCCAAACTAGACCCGGAACATGAAGTAGAAGCTCTGCAAAGAAGCAGGAGGGTAGGTTTCAAGATAATGCCACTTTCTGTATTGCAATAAGTTTTTTTGCTCACTTGAAAAAGTTACTTCATGTCATGTTTAATTGTATCTTTACAAAAAAGTAAGCAGAGGGAAGGGTCATATTTATAATGAGAAAGTTAATTTGATATAAAATGCCAGTGAAGATAAGGTACAACTAGTTTTTTAGCTTGGTGTAGGTAGTCCACTAAATGCCAGATAAGGGCAGGTATGATGGTATGTACCAACCATGCTGAAACAGAAGTTCCACTGTCTTTTCTCAAACAGGATTTTATATTGAAGTACATATTTTAGGTGTTTGTTTTGTTTTGTGTTTTTCCTGGGTGAAAACATACCATTAAACACCCACCTAACTGTTCTTTCACATGGCAGAACAGAATTAGGGTACCTTATTGTTCCCCAACTTTGGTCTCCACTTTCTTTGACACATTAAGTTTTATAATGGCTCATCACTGAATACCTAAACAGCAGATGCTATTAATACATTATGGGCATGTCAAATTCTTACTGATTTTTAACTGCTTTGGCTTCTTAAAGTTGGTATTTAATGAGATCCAAATAGATGCGTTTTTTTTTTTTTCTATTAATTCAAAACAAATATCCAAACATGATTAAGTCACTTAAAGTGCTTTAGACTGAGATGGCACAAAATGCAAGAGTTCTATAGTTACAGCCTTGTAATACAATTTTTTAGAAAATCAGTACCTTTTTTTTAATTCATCAGAAGCTATTGTCTGTAAGTTAGACTGCATAATGAGTTTTGAAGTGTTCCACTCAGGTGTTGTGGTTTAACCCCAGCCAGCAACTAAACACCACGCAGCCGCTCACTCACTCCCCCCCACCCAGTGGGATGGGGGAGAAAATCAGGAAAAGAAGCAAAACCCGTGGGTTGAGATAAGAACGGTTTAATAGAACAGAAAAGAAGAAACTAATAATGATAATGATAACACTAATAAAATGACAACAGCAATAATGAAAGGATTGGAATGTACAAATGATGCACAGTGCAATTGCTCACCACCCGCCGACCGACACCCAGCCAGTCCCCGAGCAGCGAATCCCTGCCCCCCACTTCCCCGTTCCTATACTGGATGGGATGTCACATGGTATGGAATACACCGTTGGCCAGTTTGGGTCAGGTGCCCTGGCTGTGTCCTGTGCCAACTTCTTGTGCCCCTCCAGCTTTCTCACTGGCTGGGCATGAGAAGCTGAAAAATCCTTGACATTAGTCTAAACACTACTGAGCAACAACTGAAAACATCAGTGTTATCAACATTCTTCGCTCTGAACTCAAAACATAGCACTGTACCAGCTACTAGGAAGACAGTTAACTCTATCCCAGCTGAAACCAGGACATCAGGAAAGGGCATTAAAATTTATTAGTTAAAATGCCTATGTCCAGAAGTATACATATAGAAAAAAAACCAATTAAACCTGTGCCTTGAGATCCCAAATGATGTTTAATGAGATAGAATGTCTTGGCATATAATGGAGACTGTATTCACAGCCTATTTTAAAAGTGCTTACCTGAAAATGTTAAATAAATAGTCAATACAACATATTTTGTCATAGAGCACAACAATCCAATGAGCCACCAAATTAGCATTATAATTATTTTTTTTTAGTTCATTTGTCTGTCATGGAAGAGATTACTGCTGCAGTTAAGAATGTGTATTAATGTTTGTCACTGCTTAAGACTTCTAATTATAGAAGAGTCCCTTTGTGATTACTTTTCCTGTACATCAGTTACTTTTGGATATCTACAAACTAACTGCTCTAAAGCCTTACTTTTTACCTTGACTGAGTAAAAGACAACTTCCCTGTCTCTGTTGTTATAACTTGAACCTTCCAGAAGTGCCTGGGACTCTGAATATAAAAATGAAAGCAAATTTTTTTGAGTGCCACTGACTTTTTTTTTTTGGTGTTGTATAAGCATTCACATTGAAAAAGTGGTTGGGATTGAAATGTCTTTTTTTTTTTTTAACATCTGTTTAAAGAATTCCAAAAATGTACAAACTGCATATGTGTTTTAGCAACAACTGGTATCTCTCAAATCAAGCCTAAGGTATGATCTCTGCTCTGGGAAGACAGGGCCAAGCAAATCTCAGATGTGACATAGCAAGGTATAATATGAGGTAGAATGAGCAGAGTAAGATGATATTCTTGGCGAGGAGGACTAAGGACAGTATGAAAGAACACTTCAGTTTTGTGTTTAATTGGATGAATATGTAAAGAAAAATGTAGAACATGGAATTTGCATCTTCCTTTAATATGCTGTAAAGAACTAGGTCTTTGAGAGGAATTTCAGAAGGTGGTGTCTGTAGGTCTTTACCACCTTAGTAACTGTATTTCTTTAAAGGATGTGGCCTGAAAGTCCAAAAACAACTGTGAGTGAAAACAGGCCATGGGGCATGGTGCTGTTGTTATTGGTGGTGCTTACGTCCATGATGAGCAGTTCTGGGTTTTCTCTTTTTTAGTCTTAACTATAGTATATCTGTGTCTTAGAACTGTTCAAACCAAAGACTAATTTCATAGAAATGGATTTTGTCAGTCATCCAATCGTAGGTTAAAAACTGCAGTATTGATTAGTCAGCTTTTTCCTGTTGCTTCTTGCTGTTTATTCTGTTTAAATTGCATTTAAGATCATGCATTTAAGGAAGCCCCTGAATAGCTGGCATGACCTCTGAGTACAACTGCCTGTATTTGACAGCCAAAGAAGAATTTGGGAGTTATGCAAAACTGGTTTGAACTTAAATTTGTATTACAATTTACAAAATAAATAGTTGCTTACTAGCTATGCATCTTGCAATGTTAATGTTTTTCACTATCTTTCTCAAGGGAACTTCATTTTGGGCTTTGTAGGAGTAGAAAGGCAGATTGTCTCCCATCATCTGTAGTGTGGGTTTTATTTGTTTTGTTTTGAGTTTTTTGGTCTTTAAGCTTGCATTGTAAAATGGAGTGGCATGAGGGGGGCAGCAGAACCAGTGGGCTGTTTCCCAGTAGACTTTGTTCCAAAAGGATTTGTCCTCCGTGGAGTAGATTTTTTTTTGGTCAGTTTTCTTGGATGTGAGCTTAGATGAAATGGAAGGAAGATTTTCATGGAGTTAATTCTAATGCTTGCTGGTTCACTTCTGCCTTTGGTGGGGGTGTTTGTTTTTAAAACCAAAAGGTCTCTGAGGAGGGGCAGCTGCTCTTTGGAATTCCTTTGACTTCAGGGAACTTTGTACGTGTGTGTAGTGTTCTGGAAGATTAGGTCCTGGAATTTAATGACTGACCTGGCTGGATTGCAGTTGTATTGAATGTGTATGTGGAATTACTGCAACCCTGTAAATATTTTTAAGAAAAAAAAGATGCAAAAACTTCTTTTTTTTCATCTCCTACTAATGAAGGATTAACCACGCTTATAAATACATGTGGTATGAGAGAACAAATTTTAGGCAGGCAATAATAAATGCTAGATAATTCCAAGAACACTGTGAGCCTTTTGTTATTCACTAAATCTTCCAAATTTAGATTAAACCATACTCATAGCATTCTCTTTAAATGTGTATGAGCCTGTGCATAGTCCTTCATTGAATTAGAAATAGCATTTTAATAATACCTAAGCTAATAAACATGTGATCTGTTGTAACAAAATAGTGGAAAGTAAGAGCCTGCATCACCTTACTAACTTTTTGTATTATTACTGGACGCATGCACTGAAAAAAACTTACAGCTAAGTAAGCATACACACCTAGTACAGAAATTAATGAAAGTGGCAAATCAACCTGTGCTGTTCTTACTTGATAGGCAGCTTTTAGTTTACAATTATGGATGTAGGAAAGATTTTAAGATTCTTAGCACTGAGGTAACAGTAAATACCAAGTCTGGTTATGTACTTACACTTAAATATAAGTATAATGACAGTAATGGAGGCATCCTTTAGTTATTATGATGTTGTCTTTGTTCCAAAAGCATAAATCAATTTAGGAGAGTTAAATAAAAACTGGGTGTAAAAATAAATGTTACATTCCAGCGAGACGAAAGGTAAGGGAATTGCAGGCTGTAAATACAGATCTAGCTGCTTTTCCTTTTCTATCCCTTACAGCACCAATTCTGTAGATGGTTGCAAAGGTGTGATTTCACAATTAAGCATGTGCAAGATCCTGTTCCTTCTGAAGAAGTCCTCTCCTCTCCTTACTGTGCCCTTGTCTTCCTTATGCTTATCTTCTTTTATCAAATTGTACAGTGAGTCAGATGTGCATGCTGATCTGACTGAGAATTTACCCACCAAAGAAGCCCAGATTAGTTTTCAGAGGGCTATCTTCTTGTGTTCACAGCAGCATTGATCTAGCCACGTGGTGAACTTAATCAGGGAAATAATCTGGCTGAAAATTTGCAGTATTTCTTAGTTAATTTTTGAATGGATCTGTTACCTGAATTGGTTATTTAGGAATGAATGGCTAGGGACCGAATGAGGCAGAGTCACCTCCTTTGGCAAGAGCCCAGGCTTTTGCAGGATTAAGTGACAGTGTACTCAGAGCCTGAGAGGTACTATTGAGATACGTTGAAATTCAGTAATTACAACAATTTCTGAGTAGCACATCTTTTAATTGAATAGTCTCAGATCTCCGTCTCAAGAGGAACGGATTACCTCTGAGACCTTCCAGTGTTATCTAGTAGCCAAAGAAGGCTTAAAAAAACCCCAAAGGATTCAAAGGGACTAGGTAAACCCAATATGTAGTTATTTATTTGACATAACAGCAGTGTTACTGTTTTAATCTGGGCAAAGGGTCTTTGCTTGAGCACTAGCTTAAAAAAAAAAGAAACCAAAAAAACCAACCTAAAGCCAAAAACCCAACATGAAAATTGTGGGGAATTTACATGAGATAGGAAATACATCAGCCTGTTATTTGAGTGGGTATTGACTAAATATTTCAATGTATACAGGAGAAACATTCTGAAATGAACTGAGGAAGGAATTTTCTTTTATGTATGGTAAACCTAGATGTTCCCTTTAAATTATTAAGTTCTAAATTTTCCAGTAAAAAAGCTTCCCCCTGCCTCTTCTTGCCTGTTACCCTTTTTACAGCTGCATTTGTTCTCCCATCATTGCCCTGGGGATTGACTGGGCTTTATAAAGTGTACAGATTCCACTGCCAAAACACAAAAATGTCTATTTGAGGAAGCAATGTTAGTTGGCAACATAGGTTTCTAGCTTGCTGAACTTCTGGGGAGCAGGTTCTTTCTTCCAAAGACTTTTTAATTTTCTTTTTTTTTTAAAGGAAGCAATAGAGTGTTTTTTTCTGAAGACTTACTAATGTGTTGCTAGAAATTAGTAATCGGATGATTTCTGATTTGATATATGTTCAATATTACTTAGACAAAGTCTTGATTATACTTTGGAACAAATGTGCAAGGCTTTCTGCCAGTTAGTGCCCACAGGAATTGAACAACTGGGAAAGACTAATTCACTGCTCAGAATCTTTTTGCAAGCATCTGTTGAGAAGCTGTTGTCATCCTGATTCTTGTCTGAACAAGAGGAGGGTGAATTCCAGCAGAACTTCTACCCACTGTGGTCTTTCACCTGAATTCAGTCGCCTCCCAGGCATCCAGCAGAAGGAAGTATATCAAGTGGTGTCCGTGACTGGGTGACACATGCAAAAGGAGTAAGAACGGAAACATTATTTTACTTTACAGCCTGAGAACTAGGACAGAGATATTCCGGCAGTGTGTGATTCTTAACAAGTGTCTTCTAAAAATCTACTTACAGGTTTTTAGAACAAACTGTTGAAACTTCCTGGCAACTCTTCTTTCTTTCAGTGTTTTTTACAACTCGGCATTGTTCTATGTTTTTATAGAACTTTTTTTTAGTGTGGTTGGGAAGATGAGTCAGCAAATTTAATTTAGCAAAAACAACAAACACAGAATGCATTTTGGGGGGAAAAATATTCTGTCTGGATATAGATGTGTGTGTATTTATATGTGAATATTTCTATATGTGTTGGTACAGTCTATACATATATGAAGTAAAAATTACTGATTTCTTCCACTAAATGGCTATACTGGCAAATGTTCAGTGTTATGCAATGCGTCCATTTGAAATGTAGGCAAGGATCTAAGCTTTCCATCCATGGCTTTCTCTGAATCCCAGTTACATGATTTATTTGTATATTTGCATGTCTACATTATGGCAATTTTCCTTCCCAGTGCCTGATGTGTTAACTGCAGCTTTTGATGAAGTCTGTGCTTCCGTGCTCCTTGCTCAGCTCTTGCACAGAAGGCATCTCGATTCTAATGCTGGCTTTTTCATGGGCCTTGTAAACTGATACTGTAACTTCATCTTTTTTATTATTGTAGCGTCTCTCAAAGGCTGTGTATCTACCACATAAGGGAGTTGTGAAGATACTGTTACCATACTGTTGCACATATTATCCCTTGTTTTTATCATTAAATTTAACTCACAGTTCAGAGACATAAACCAATGGAAACCCAGGACTTCTGTATATATATGTGTCGGCTGATGATCAGAATTTTATGACTTGTATTCATCCTCTGTGTTGTGTTTTAAATACCTGATAAGTAAGTTTCTTATGGACAGAAAAAGGAAGTGTTAATTGCCCTATGGTTCTTTTGTTCTGACTGTGTGTAATGCTGGCTAGGAGAAATCAGTGGTAGGTGCACAGATATTTATGAAACGGAGATCGAGAACTTGGATTTCTGGTTCTGAAGATTCGGCTCTTGAATTTCTTAATTTGAGATGGCAAAGCTTATTTTGGGCAAACTTTGAATTCAATGCTACAGTAAGTCCTGAGGAAGCCTTTTAACTGGGGGCGGGGGGGGAACCCAAAACCACCAGTTGCATTGTTTAACCACAGAGTTAATATGTGAAAGGGATGCCTGAGCCTTCCTGGCAGCTACTGCTGCCACCCAGGATAAAGGGCTGTAACTGGGAACAGCTGCAAGAAAGTCTGGTAGGAAGAGGCACCCAGGGCATGAATCTGATATCTCTCCACTTGTGCCACTGCTCCATCTGTGGCTTTATTCTCTTTGGTGAACTCTATCTTCAATTCAAGCATGTTATTTGGCATGCTTCAGATTATTTAAGAAAAAATAGTCTGAAATGTTTAATGGGGTAGTTCTTAGGCTAAAGCAGAAGAGGGAGGAAGCTTAAAGCAAAGATTCTTACCCAACAGCTCAGCCTATAAGGAGTTTTTGAAGTTAAGTTGTCCCATTGGTTGGAAACTCAACAGGAGACTCGAAGTCATATTGCATATTTTCTTCTTTAAAATACATGCCTTTCAGCTTTAGAAAAATGAGAACATTGAATGTCTAGTAGGATA
The DNA here is from genome assembly GCF_026419915.1 of Harpia harpyja. Taxonomy (NCBI): domain Eukaryota; kingdom Metazoa; phylum Chordata; class Aves; order Accipitriformes; family Accipitridae; genus Harpia; species Harpia harpyja. The sequence continues at coordinate 17,908,000 of NC_068953.1, read as the reverse complement.
CTTTTTTTGACAGAACAATACTTTCCTAATAGTTTTGTTTTACATACCTTTTACTAAGAAATAGATTTTAATCACATTGTCTGCCTCTTATTCTTACTGGGTGATTTTTTTTCTGGCAGTATTAAACCTCCAAATATGCCCTGCCATGTCTGTTGCATTGTGAAAGTGGCATGGTATTTTCAGATGTTAAAATTTATGTTAGAAATGAGCAGGTGTATTGGGCAATCACATATCCCACCTAACGGTAAGGGTAATTTATGAAGGACCTCTAATGTGTTGCAAGAACTGAAAATAAGCAGGAAGTGAAAAACTGTATTTTTCCAAAACGAGACTCCTTTGCACTCATAGCAAGTTTGGATCTTTTGAGTTGTTGTTTTAACTGCAAGTTTTATGAGGCTGCACTGGAGCTAGCCCAGACATAGACACCTGTGCAGTAAGCTATGAGACTACTGTAATTACTTTTATCTTCCATGTTATTTTGTGAACTGTTCTTTGTTAAAGGAAAAGTTAAATAAAAATTTGTCTTATTGCCCGGGTTTGGCACAGTCATGCAAAATAGTAGTCTGTCTTTTCAAAACCACAGAATGTCTTCATGTTCCTAATACTTTATTTCAGCTCCCTGATTGAGGTTGTTCATGGAAATTATATAGTGAACTGCCTACTTTCTTCCCTAAATTGACTGTTGTGTAGGCTTGGGGAAAGCATTACTGTCACTGTTCTGGAAAACAACCCCCAAGCCTGTATCCTCATGTGACAGTAGATCTGAAAGTGAATGTACTTCTTTATGCTTTCACTCATACTAATTGTTCAGCTTGCAAAACTGATAGTAATAACTTTGAACAACTATTTGACAAATTACTGTTAAAGACTGTCAGGCTTTTTTTTTTTTTTTCTTCCACCGCATTTTTTTCTTCTCTCTCAAAAGTAGACTTCAGAGTTGAGTACAGCTTTAATGTAGCCTTTAGGGTTGAGTATATGATTAACTTATCACTAATGTGAATTAAAAAAAAAATTCTCAAGGATTTGGAGTATTACTAGTATGAATTAAGAATAAGGATTTATTTTCTGTTTTTGTTATATTATCTACTAGCAGACTAAAGGCAGCACTTCTTTTCTCATTACTGGTTCAAAGAGAGCAAGTATGCTATAAAATGTTAATGCATCTCTTCCAGGAGTGCTTTCTTCAGTGCTGGGGTGGCTGCCCCCAAAAGCATGAACCGAGAAGTCTCTTCTTGCCTTCTGCCTGTCTTTGTGTACAGGGTGAGAGCAGTCTGCAGAATCTGTTATTCCTCCCTGCCCAACCTGCACATAGGAAATGTAGGTTTGCTTGGTATCCCCCTAACTCACTAATACATACCTACAGTGCCGACCTGTGTATGATACGCACATGTTTACAGTGGTTATAAATCATGGGGGTTTTGATGCTTCAAGAAAGTTAGTCTGAAAAAAACTACAACCAAGCCTTAAAGGAACAGTATGATAGGCTCAAAAAGTGAGCTGGTAACCTGGTGAAGTGGTGGTATTTGTGACATATCTTGTCCATTCAGGAGTTTGTGGATAAGACCATGTGCATCTCTGGGAAGCAGAGAACAGAACATTTAGTCCAGCAGTAACTAGAGGTGTTGCTGTGCACTGACTTTCTTTTGTTGTTGTTTGACAGCTGGTATTCTTTTTTTTTTTTTTTTTTTTTTTTTTCCTAAACATCCACTTTTAGCCATTGTCAGGAAGGTGAGGTACTGGGATAGATGAGACAATTCTGAAGGTCTTAGATGAGCTTCCATACAGGTGAGGTGGCATTGAGTCTGAAAAGCTGCCAGCATCCCCTGCTGTGATTCTCCTCAGAAAACCTTTCTTACTTCTGTGATATTCCACAAACTGGCTGCAGAACGGGTGGACGTGGATTGCCCCACGATGTCAGATTGCACTTGTCTTCTGGCCTCTAAAATGGGGATTTAGGATTTTGCAAAGTCTATATTGACAGTAATAGAGGTGAAGTTTCTCCGCACACATCAGAGGGTCATTGTTTTGTGGGGAGGTGGGGTGTGGCTGTGTGTATTTGGTAGGAGACTGCATTCTGATTCTACATTCTTTTTAAACTTTTGAGGTTACAGAAGTGCCATGTGACTAGGGGGAGGACACTGCACTGTCAGCATACTTCCTTGAGTACAAAAAGGAAGAAGTAATGTTGACTTAATAGGAAGGATCCTATCTGTTCAAGTATGGGTGGAGATAATTCCCTATCTAGAGCACCTGGTATCTGGTGCTGCACTTGAAGGGGGGAAACAAACAAATGACTCCCCCAAAAACTTGCCCTGAGTGTTTTTTTTTTTTCAACTTTCCACTTAGTCTGGAAGAGAGAGAGCTTGTAATAATTGCATCTGAAGTCCAGTGGTTAAGACACTACACTTTCTACAGTGGTATTGTCTGCTAGCTATACAGCATATTTATCCACTTCTGCTAGCTGAGTAAGAATATATTTATTGATAGCATTCTGTGAAATTACACTGTTTCTTTAACGAATGGAGAAAACAGCACTGACCTCCCTGTGGCTTCATTCAGATGATCATGTTACAAAAGCTGGATTCTTTCCCTAGTGCAGTATGTTTAGTATGTGCTTGGCTTTAAAACTGATAGCAGTAAATTAAATGATAACCTATTGCTTTAGAGTAGTGCTTGGAACAGCGAAGCACTGAGGTGATTTGATGATTTCCTGCTTTGATGGAACTCTGGCAAAGGCGTAGTGCTTTGACGGTGAAAAAACAACTCTAAGACTGCAGCAGGTAATGGTGATGAATTTTAATAGGAATCTTTGTCTCTGAATAAAAGTTTTATATAAGATTAAGTAACTACTAGTGCTCCTTCTGGAGGCAGACATTAGCACACTAGCATGCTGCTACTTTTAGTTACCAGAGCTTCCTTAACATTTTCATGGTGTCCTAGTGATGAACTGACTTAAGTATTCCCTCTTCTGGATTTTGTATGTGTTGGTTTAGTTTAATTTGTGAAACTTTATATGCAATGATTTACTTACCCACCTGTTTCTGTATGTGCTTTGCACTGCAACTTGGCTGTGATGCTTTTATATGGTAAGGGTCCAGATAACAGTCATAGTTACTGGTCAGAGGATAGTATTCTTATGGTAGTTTGAGTTCAAAACTGAAACTACCAGAGCCCTGCCTCCTAGAAATACTGAGAATAGATTACCACCACCAATTTTGGTGACAGAAGTACTCTTTTAAATTTATCTATTTACATTTTAAATTGATTAATATTTAGTGCTTCAAGCAAAGGACCAGAATGAAAAAAAAAAAAAAAAATTCTGTCCTGATGTCTGTCATTCAATTATCATAGAACTAACTGGAGATGTTACTTATAGTTACATTCTGAATAGTAATTCTGACAATGCATTTATTGGGTTAATATCTTTCACAAAAATTCTTCAGATTAATTTACTTTACAGTTAGAGAATTGGTCCTGAAAAATTCAAGTGAGATCTGAGAACTTCATTGCTGTCATTGTCTTGCATGTCACTGCAAGTAATGAAAGTTTGATCATTAGAGCTTAGAACATTTCTGGTGATTTTGTTGGTGGCCACATGCTAGAGGGAGAAACCTGATGTGCTGAGATTTATGGGGCCAATACATTTCCATCTATGAGAGCCTTTGGAATCTTCTGACTAGTGTTTGAACAAGGACCCCAACAATAATTTATACTTTCAAGCAAGGAAATGCCTGTATTTTAAGTGAATGCCATGTTTATTGAGATTGAAATGAGCAATGTAAAAAAAAAAAAAGTTTATACAGATGTACATTAGACTAACATAGATGTGATAAATGCTATCCTAGCAAGTTTTTTGTTACTAAAACATCAGCATGACAGAGTGTTTTGTTTCATCACACTAGCATTTTGTCTGTTCCAAGTCATCTGCTCAAACATCTCTGTGTTGTCTCCAAACCCAGAAAACTCCTTCTGCTTCAGAGAAAAACTGAATAGTTGTTTTCTTCAAAACAGAGCAAGAAAAGCCTTGTTGCATCCTGTTTCTGTGTCTCTAGTTTCTTTATTTTTCCAAATGAGCAGCCCTACCTTCTTCAGTAATCCGTAAAATGACAGCAAGTTCCTTTTCAAAGCTTGTAAATAAAGATAAAGGTCATTTGTTGCTGTGGCTTACTGGACCAGATTTTGCGAAGGAGAATGAAATTTCCTGTTAAGGACAGATTTTTTGGGGGGAGGAGAGTTTGGTTCCATTTCGGCATTAAGTCCATATGCAGACTTCAGAGAGAGCTAAAGGTGTTGCTTGCTGAGCTCCTCTGAAAATCTGGCCCTGTGTATCAAAAGGGCATTTAATATTGAAATACTATGTTTAGGAGCTTGGTATTTTTGTATTTCAGAGATGTTTAACTTAATTCAACAAAACTGTTGCTGTTATTTGGATGTTCCTTTAAATTCTGTTGTATAGTCTAAATTGTCTTGGCTTCTTTTGAAAGAGATATCCAGGTAGTGGATGCTGAGCTCTTGTCTACGTGGTCCTGACTTCTTTAAAGCAGTGATACAGAGTAATGGATCTGTCTCTGCAAAAGTCGCATCCAATAAAACTCCCTCATTAATTGAATATGTTTTGTAGGCCATATTTTCTGGGCAGTCATGATTTTTATATAAGCACAGGGTAAAAGCAGGTAAAAGGCACTATGAAGTTGTTCATTTTTAGTGACTGAATGTGAACTATAAAGTTGCTCTGCTTCTAATATAAAGAAATATTTGAAGGATACTATCTTGTTAAGTGGCCCCAAAAATACGAGGGATCTCTGTTCTTCATTTCTGCTAGTTGTGTAGGGTTTTATAGAATAAAAAATAATCTGTACTTCCTAAAAATACCAATGTTTAACATACTGCTCAATAAAAAACCACTGATTTTATGTATCTGTCAAGTGTGTGTAGAAAGTTTGCTGCTGTTCAAGCCTGCTACAAGAGCGAACCACCTAAGCAAGCAAGCAATCAGCGCATTCCTGGCCTCGCAAGTCACCAACCAGAGCACTTCACCTCCTCGCTGACCGCAGGCAGTCTGATGTGCGGAGTGTATCAGTGCCGTACTGGCAGGGTTTGTCAGTGTATCTTCGTTGAAAACCATGAATTCTGTCTTCTCACAACAGTAATCTTCTGGGATAAAATATAGAGTTTGCATCCGGCATTCATTGTTCTGGAGTTTATTGTAGGAAAGTAAGGGGGGCTTAACTTTGCTCCTATTTTTATCTTGTGATCATAATGTAAGAAGAGCTAGTTCAGCTGTGCTCTAGAAGAGACACACTTTACTTTGACTTCAGGCTGGGATTTGTTTGCTTTGTTGGGCCCATTTGAGGGGAAAAAAATAATTTGGTGATTAATCTGCTTTCTGTTTTGCATTTTAGAAATTAGATTTCAAAAATGTCTCTTAATGGTTCATCTTTAAAACAGAGTCTGTGAGTCAGATTAACTTGAATGTTCCTATAAGTCATGCTTATCTACATAGGGAAATTTCTCATCATGGATACTCTAGGATATTTGTTGTAGGATTATATTGCAGTATGATTATACTGGTATAAAGCATGGTACAAGGACAGAAATAAGAGTATGTACCTCTTTGTAGGATAGCCTGAAAGTGAAGTATAGAGACAGTTATGGTACTATAACCACCATATAATAAGTACATCAAAATTTACTGTGTAAGACTGTTCTGGTTTTGACCAGCATTGCCAAATTGTATTTGCCCAGAGTGTGTGTTTTGTGAAACTTGCTCACAAGTGTTGCCTGGTGATCTTATGCTTGGACTGTTAAAATGTCAAAATAACAGACTGAACAGAACTCCCCTTTCCATCAAAGGTCTCATTCTGTTTCCTCTATTTAGTTCTTCTAAGCATTATCACTTCCTAAGTTAGCTTAGCAATTGCATCCTGTTTAACATACTTAAATTGATAAATTAAGTAGGAGTGTGTCATCGCTTAAACTTTCAGAGTGATTGTGTCGTAAGGAAGAGCTGTGAATATTTATATTATTTTTATTTGCCTCAATTAAACCTTACGTACGGTCAAACCAAGATTGTTACCCTGCCTGGAAATGCAGGCTCTCTAATGAATGAGTTGAGGGTTTCATCCTATAATTCTCTCTTTCTGTTGAGTCTGGGGCTTATTTGACAGTGCTTCTTGGAGAATCAACCTTGTATCTTCTCAACTGACCAGCAACTTACTGGGCATTCAGAGAATGTCTCTTGTACAGCATGTTTTGAAAGTGGACGTTTTATGAAGTGATGAATAGAAATAGTTTTCCTGATTATTGGTGAAATTTAATTTATTTTTTTTAACGGGAAGTGGTTTAGACTCTAAAGAAGTAGATTCTGTTCCTCAAGTTTTTCATCCTAGCAACAGTGTATTCACTGGAACATTGCATTAAATTTAGCTAAGCAAAATAGATATTTGCTGTTAAGTATTTACTCTTGCAGCAGCTTATTGTTGCAGTTAGAAGTGGGAAATTTTAAGTGAGTTTTTAAGTTGTCATATTACTGGAATAAGTGTTTTCATAGGATCTGAAGTTAAGCTATTAAAAAAGAATCTTCCTGGGAAACTGAACTTCTCTCTGTAATCCCAAATTTAACTACTGTTTAGAGTTTTGTATTTCTATTTTGTATTGCTTAATGACGTTAAACCTAGGTTTCTAGTAGATGTGCCCTTAAACAAAAGAAAAAGTAAGCTTAAAACCTTTGGGCTGTTTTCTTTTCCTCAGTTAGACTGGGGGGGGGGGGCGGCGGGGAGGAGACCTGTGTTTCCAGTGGCCGTGTTTTTAATGCATGTTTGTTTGGCTGTGCTTGATAACTTTCTACTGATATCTAAATAAGAAGCTTCTGAATGGATTATTAGTTATATAGTTATGTGAAAATCAGTAGATGAAACATTTAGACAAACTCTGTAGGAAATTACAACACAGTCCTTGAAAATGTGAAACTAAAAATAGCGTGGAGTGATGTGCTGTGATTCATGAGATCTCTGATCATAAATGCTGAGTCATTAAGCCACGCCTGTAGGTAGTGAAACTTAGTATGCATGAATTTGGACAGAACCTCAAAGATGGGGAAACTGGGTATCATCTGTTTGTGTTTGTCATTGTTTGATCTGGAATAAAACAGTTTACTTAAATCAGAGTTCCGATAATGTGTGTGTGTCATGGGGATGACTGTACAAGTCAGATCGTTCTAGATAATGTATATAGGTGCAAAAATGTAGAAGATTTAATCTGACATCAGTGCTCTCTATTGCTCTTCCTCTTGCAACTGGGTGAGCTCAGACAGCTTAATAATTGAGCTGTTCTTTCTCTGTTGTACAGGACAAATTTGGAAGCACTTCAGAAGAAGCTGGAAGAACTAGAATTGGATGAACAGCAACGAAAGCGCCTTGAAGCTTTCCTTACCCAGAAACAAAAAGTTGGAGAGCTGAAGGATGATGACTTTGAGAAGATCAGTGAGCTGGGAGCAGGAAATGGTGGTGTGGTCTTCAAAGTATCTCACAAGCCTTCTGGTCTCATAATGGCAAGAAAGGTGAGTGCCTCAAAAATAGGAACTTAGGGATGATTTTTATTAAGGAGGTTGTCTCTGATAAAATACAGTGATTTTATTTAGAGAAATAAGTGGTGCTGACACACACAAAAAATGACTATTTAATGCCAACTTTCAGAGAAGTTGATGTGCTTCAAAAAGTAGGAAAGGTTGCACTTGCTTATCCTAAACTTCCCAGTTTTCCAGAAATAGTGTCCCATGTGTTAGTAATGAAAGGATAGGCATTCATTCCCCCTTTTTTCTCCCCTGCCCTCTCCCCTACTTTTTGACAAATATGATCTTTTCAGTTGGGTATATATCTTTAAAAGAAAATGTGGTAGACTTACTTATGAGTAGAAGGCCTAAAAAGTTACTGAAACATATCAGTTAGGGAAAAAAAGTGACCATATCCTGTATTCTGGGCCATAAGTTTAGAGGAATGGAAAAGATACCACCTGTCCTAAGATCTTCCTTCACAGCTGCAGACCAGAAAAGGGCCTCTGGATGATGCTGGAAAAAACTGAAAATACTCAAAAAACTGAGAATGAGGGAATGCACTGGAGTACAGTAACATCTCCTGTTTTATAGTTTCATCGTGGGGTGCAGGTGGCTTCTGTCCAAAAAGGTACCTGTCCTTCTGGTGAGAGTATTTTTCAGTGATTCAGCTTTATGCTTTACAACCAATAGCAGTTCTGACCTAGTTTGTAAGAGAACCGAGTGGTTTTTTTAACTGAAATAGCTTGATGTTTTAATTCTCATTTTGTTTATGTGAGGAGCTTTCACTATGTCCCAATATCCCTGGGAACCAAATACAGTAAGGGAAATGCATCTTGTTGTTACTGCCTGATTATTTCTGTTTGGGTACCTCATGCCTCTTTCTTCCAGGAACAAAGTTCCTTGCACAGGTGGCACTTGTTACAAGGCAGTGTGTCAGGGCATATGCTGTTGTACTGCAGTGGGTGAGATAGCAGGCTGGCTGCTGTGGTTCATGGGAAACATAACCTAGCCTTTGAGAAGGATAAAACACAGGTCACACTCAAATCCCAGATCCTGTTGTTATACTACGCTGAAAACTTCCATTTTTTAAATTGAGAAGTTGAAAGGCTTCAGGTATTTCTTTTTTTAAGAAGTGTACACTGTCATCTTCAGCAAAACTAAAGGAAAATGTGCATGTACTGATTTTAAGAATAAACAATGCTCAGTACACTGACAGTTTGGAGAGAAGCAAAGAAAAATGCTCACTTCTGAGGTGTGGGAATTATGAAATATACATACAAATCACTGAGGTTTTCCTGAACTAAATCAATTTAATGGATTTTCTTTTTCCACCTACTGTGGGTTTAACAGGAAATTTTGTCCCAATTCATTAATATTTGATGCAACCAAGATGTTTGCTGAACTGCAATTTTTTCCTCTCATATATTCACTAAAATCTCATTTCCATAATGTCTCAATCTTCCCTTTCACAAAAGAAATACACTTCTTGTATTGTATGAGATAAACAGTCTAGTGGAAAAAATATTTTATGTAATCTCGCCTTTAGATTTAGATTCAGTTTGGGGAGTTTTGAATGAGCTGAACCTCAAGTTACTTCCACTAATGCTTCACAAACACCTGTGCAGATATTTTTCAGCAGCTGCTTCTGAGTCAGTATGTCTTTGACACATTTCCTTTAGACATTTGCTCATGGCTTTTCTTTGACATAAAGAGCTTCAGTTTCTAAACTATCCATAAAAAACAGATAAGTGAAGAAAATGTGTTGGAATAAAAAGTTTCTGATAGAGAAGTATTTTGTGAAAAGAAGAGAAGGAAATCCCACTTTTTCATGGGTGTTGATGTTTCAGCTTTCTCATGCTGTATTGTAGTGTTTTCCCTTTGCCACTAAGAAAATAAGGATGGATTATTTTACAGTTAAGTCATAGAATAATTCTGGTTGGAAGGGGCCTCAGGAGGTCATGTAGTCCAAACTCCTGCTCAAAGCAGTCTCAGGTATGAGATCAGAGCAGGCTGCTCGGGGCCTTATCCAGCTCGGTATTGAAAACCTCTCTGAACAACCTGTTCTTTCTGAATGGCACTTTGCAACTAAGAAAATAATAGAGAGTGGATTATTTTACAGTTAATTCATCTAGAGATCAAGCCAGCTATTCGAAACCAGATCATTCGTGAGCTGCAAGTTCTACACGAGTGCAACTCTCCATACATAGTGGGCTTTTATGGAGCTTTTTACAGTGATGGAGAAATCAGCATTTGCATGGAACATATGGTAAGTACATATAAATCTGTCTTAGCTTGAAGTTGTTAACAGACCATTAATGCAAAACCTGAGTCAACAGGACTTAGGTTAACAAAGTAGACCTTTCTGCATGAATAAAGAATCAGATACTGTGTTTTAGATTTACTCTGCAAATCTGAAGTTGGGATGGGTATGATCTGTTTTATCCCCTTCTCCAGTATCTGCTCTTCTATACAAGTCGAAACTGTACACATGTAGCCGCCTCTCAATTGTTTCTCCTTTATCTGTGGTCCTCTTTGTTTTTTTTAATTTAAAAAATATTTATCCAATTCTGTTACTTAGATACTTGTTCTGATTTGGGTTTAGTTTTGTTTTTATCCAGAATGGACCACATCACTCTGACACTACAGCTGTGTAGTCCTTAGTAGCTATGATAATGAAAATCTAGTTTATTCTTATTAGATGAATCTGTATTTTGTCTCCTTTTTTCACATTTTACAGAAAATGCAAACATAAAGAATAGTGCATAGGAAGTGAACAAGCCCAGAAGGATCTTACACAACTTTTTTAATGCCAAAAATGTTTTTAACTGTGTTTCATTTTAATAGAAAAGTACACATTCTTCTCGACATCTGTTTGCCTTTCTCTAACCGTATGGAGCCAAACACTAAACGTAAATTTTCTGTAATTAAAGGTCACTCAAATTTTTTGCCTTACTTGCTTAGTAGAGGATGTTTTTAACAACATGGAATACAATAAATCTGAAGACGTTTTTATTTTTTTTTCCCCTGAAAAAACTGTTTCTTTGGAGAGAAACATTATTTTTTCTGGGAAGTACATGTGATTGTTTTAATGCTTCTCTGGTCTTCTATTACAGAAATTTTTAGAAGAAACCGGTGGTTGCCTAGGAACAAGTGATCATGATCCCATTTTTAAGCATGTGCTAGCCAAATAGAAGGTGTGCATACCCCAAAAAACAAATGACTGTTGGTAATTATAAAGAAGTTAGTCTCTCAAAATTGAAAAGAATAATGAAAAGTAGGAAAATAGATGTTAAAAATGACTGGTAAATGTCACAAACATGCACATCTGCAATTGCTAAAAGAGCGTGTATGGTAACTCATGCCAAAAGAGAGATGGTGGTCGTATATAATTACATGTAGAAATAAAAGGCCTAAAGAATCTCTATTTATTTGTCAATGAGAAAATTAACAGGAATGATCAGAGTTTCCAAGTTCTTAAGCAGCGAACAATATATCTGACAGTAGACATCTCTCCAGTTTAAGAGAAGGCAGTATGAAATCTGGTGTTTGTAAGTGCTGAATCTGGTCTAAGTCAGACTGGATACAAGATTTTGCACATAGAACAATTGATCAATAATATATGAAATAGAGAAGGTAGATTATTTAAATTGTAGTCTTAATTAAGCCATTAAGCTGTTGTCTTAATGTGGATCATTAGGTGGAAGTTTTTGGTCTCCTTTTGGATAAAAGATTAGAAGATAATATCCATTGTCTTTTTTGTACATATCTTTCTTTCAATTACTGCCAGTCAAAATTCTTATTTTTAGCAGTGAGTTATGAAACATAAGTATGAATTCGAATAAAAAGTTGGAGGTGGAAAAGGCATGGAACTTGAAGATTTGAGTGTTTGATATTTTTAGGTACATAAATTCAAAATCAATGCATAACTTTGCTTAGCAGCAGGTATTTAACAGGCAAAAGGATTGGAGTCTGCTCCTGAAAGACACTGAAGGTTGCAGTGAACGCTAGGCAGTTGAATTGTATTCAGCCTATTCCAGGATTGGAGCTAGTCCTCGGGGGGGGGGGGGGGGGGGGGGGGGGGGGGAATATGTTGGGTTTTGGTTTTTTTTTTCTGTGTGAAATCTTTGTTAATATACCAGTGTCTCAGCAGAGACAGCTCTCCAGAAATGCAGACTGGTTATACAAGAGATTTATATAGACATTTTTTTCTGTTGATGTATTTTTAATCAAGCGTGGTGTATGTGGGTGTGTTTTACAAAAATACATGATCGAATAAGTATTTGTATACTTTCCTTCTTGTAAGAGTTTTAGATTTTAGTCCTCAAATAATAAAACTTTGCATTCCAGCTTTTCTCTTTACATGCATGAAAACTTTGAAAGGATAGTTTAAGGCAGAAGGCAATTACTTTCTCAAGTTGGATTTTTGTCTTGAGTACTGGGAGATATCAAATGCTGTTCTGGACAACAGGATATTTGTTTTCTAATTTGAGAAATAACTTTCTAATTCCTTCTTTGTTTGTGTAGTCTCTATTCTAGAGAATCTGGAACTTATGCATAAGCGCATTGTTGAATCAGTTGCTAAAAATAAATATTTTTTTACAGTATTCCTTCTCAAAAGCTCTTGGCAACAGTAGAATACATTTGACTTTGCTGGGGGTGTGTGTGTGCATGCATTCAATTTATTTAACCCAATAAGATTAGCAAGGCTGTTACTTACCATGAAAGTTTAAAAAGATTTCTTCCTATTTTGGTTCTTTGAAAGCTGTGCCAAATCAACCCTCCATCCTTGGAAGTTGATGGAGTCACCCTGGATATGCAGATGTAACAGAGGCCAACTTTCTCTGCGTAGGATCTCATCTGGGAGATGAGGGGAACAGGGATCTGGGTTTAGTTATGATCATGGGGTGCCACTAGCAGCACACATGTATATTCAGGAGGAGAACTCTGTCTTTTCCAGTGTGATAAATTTTCATCCCCATAATCAGGATCATAAAATCTTCTGTGCTGCTTCAATCTTCCTCTTCCTGTCTTTGGAGGGGGAGAGTGTATCATGGGATGGCTGTGACAAGAAAAAAAAATGCATGTTACTGCATTGGACTGAAAGTTAGAGAAATCTGTAAAACTCCTAATGCTTGGTTGATAGCTATTTGTGGATAGTACTTCCTTAACAAGATCAAAACCATGGAAATGCTAGTATGGAAGATCATTGTGTGAAGTGTTTATTTGAGTGGATGTTGTTACTGGCCAAATGTTTCTTTAAAATAAACATAAAACTGACTAATTTCTACTGAGGAGTGATTTTTTTTTTTTTTTTCAGGTATGCACCATAACAATGTTAACTCAAACATGAAAGGCAATGTTTTTTTCTCCTCACCAAATTTAGGCTTCAGACTACAGTGCTGTTTAAAATGTTTTAGAGTAATTTGTTTAAAGCTTGACTAATCAAACATTTATTATTAGGATGGTGGCTCCTTGGATCAAGTACTGAAAAAGGCTGGAAGAATTCCAGAGCAGATACTGGGCAAAGTTAGCATTGCGGTAAGTGTTCATAGCTCTCAAAGGCTGGAAGTGGGTACATTTGTGTCTCGGTGCAGTAATACCAGATCCAGGAAGCTGCCATTTCAGGACTGAAGGACGTGGGAGAGAGAAATAGTACCAGATTTTTAATGTGTTGCTTTCTTTTAAAAAGCAGTCTTTGTACATGTCATTATTTGGTAGCTCAGGACATTGGAATGAGTAACTCATTCTATTGTGTTTGCTGTGGTTTTTCTGCTTTTGTATCAGCTGATGCTTCTGGATAAGAACAGAATTAACACTTCATTAAAAAATTTTGAACTTTACCTTTTCATATCTATTGTGCAACAAGCTCTGTATGCAAAACTTCCAGTAAGGGGTTGGTTGACTTTTTCTAGTCTGAGCTGGAGGTACAAATTAAAACAAAATATTGATTTACAGCAATTACATTTGGGGATTTCTGTTCTGTTGCATTCAGTTGGAATTCTTGTACAGACAAAGCATGCAATTATCTCTTCTGTTTCATAAATTAAAATTTTTTCTTTTATTTGTCTTTAGGTAATAAAAGGACTCACATATCTGAGGGAAAAGCATAAAATAATGCACAGAGGTGAGAAAATTTTACATTGTAACTCTTCTTGAATATAATTTTTATTCAAGTTAAAATATGTGCTTTGTGCTTTTTCTATGATTGACTCTTTATGGTCCAATATGGCTGGTTCAGAGGGTTTTTCTTGGGTAGTGTAAGGCAACTTTTTTTTTTTTTACATCCAAATCTCTTACTATGACTCACGTATCTTCAATTTCTGCTATCTTACTGCAGTTTATCTGGGTTTATAATCCATGCTTAAATGCGGTATACTTGTATTATATGTGCACACAGAATGTGTTTGAAACTGTTTGCTGCCAGAGTGACTTGGCTGGTTGGGAGTATGTGCTAGAGCTGGGAATCTAACTTGAGACCAGAAGTACTCCATTTGCGGTGAAGATAGGAATATGTTGAAGGACCTGAGTGATTCAATCTCTATTTCCTTTCAATACCAAATAAGTCTTCCTGCATTTTCTGGGAAGAGAAGAACACTTTTTCAGTACAAAAAAGTACATCATGAACTTCTAGGTAAGCACAGACAGGTACAGAAGCAGAGGCTGCAGTCTCAGACAATGCTACACACTGAAGAAGCTTTCAAACATTTCTACCTGCAGCAGTGGCACTTGGGCCAAGTTAAGTATTGCCTAGTGTTGCTGCAGTGAAGATACACGCTGTCTAGTATAGTTGTGGGCAGTACCTTTCTTAGAAATGTCAGCACTTGAAATGAGACAAGTATGGAGGTAAGCTCTTCATGTAGTTTCCATTCCTGTACTCAGAGAGCATGAGGAAGCAGAAGACAGTTAAGATACCTATGAGTGGGGTTTTGTAATGGCATAATTAACTCTATGAAGAAAACTATATTGAAAAGCATTGTCCCACTGTATCTATTTCTTCATTGCAACTGCTAGTGTTTTGATAGTAACAGATCTATTAAGTGTAACAACAAAATCTTTGGAGAGATTCACAATTAAAACCTGTGACCTAAAATTACTTTGACGGTTCAACACTCATTATTGCCATTAAAACTTTTAAAAGAAAGCCACTATTTCTACCAGCCTTACATTCACATGCTATTTATAGACATTTATCATGCAGAATTGCATCTTTTTTTATCCTTGAATTATTTTAAAACCATGGTGAAGCTATGTAAAATGAGATTGTTGTTTCTACGTTCCTGGGGTCTTTAGTTACTTTACTGTAAAATAAATGCACTGCCTTGTTTTTGGCTTATAGTTGCCCTTTTTAAAATCCAGCTCTTTCATTAATCTGTTGCATGTTCCATTAAACAAAAATTACACTTGATATGGTAAAATAATAAATTCCGTTATTCCTGACATGAGTGTAAATTGAAGACTGGAGATGGAGCATTTCGTGTTTTTGTTTGAATGGCACTATTCATTGCAGTGATCATGCAGTATGTATAAACCATGCCAACTGTTCAGTGAGTTTTGTAGTGTGTGAGATCAGTCTTCAGATTATAAAAATATCTTCATCAGACATTAATATGTGTCTGAATTTACATTTGTTGGCCAGACTGAAAAGAGTAATCAGCAATCCTAGTTTATACAATCTGTTGTAGGATCACCTTACACATGAAGTAGACTGTGTTTATTAGATGTTTCTGTTTTGGTTTTTTTTTGTGGTTTTGTTTTTTGTTTGGTGGTGGTTTTTTGTGTTTTGGTGGGTTTTTTGTTTTGTGTGGTTTTTTTTTTAAACAATCAAATACAGCTCTCTTCTGGAGAAAGGAGGCTGGAGGTAGACTCAGTAAAGATTTCTGATGGTAGTTGCAAAGTTTTTTGTCTCTCTTCAGGGCATAAGGGAGACTCCTGGGAAAGAGATCATCTTATTTTAGGGCATACTGGAAGAGTGACTCTTGTATCTTGTAATTCTCAATTCAGCCACAGTGGTGGTTTGTTACCATGTTGGTTGCTTGGGGTTTGTTTTTTTTTTTAGGTTGTTCTTGCTCGGCTGGCTGCTGAGACAGCAATTTTGTTGTTGTTGTTTTACAATCTGTAAATCTGATAAATCCAAAGTAAAGCCCTTCAGATCTTGTTTAAGTGCAGCTTAACCTCACAGCATTGGCTACATCAGAGATTACACTTTAAGTGCATGGACCAACAACAGTTCCTCTTCTACATTGCTTCCAATGTTACTGGATTGAATATGCCCTGCAGTGTAAAATTCCATGTACAAATTTGTGATTTTTATTTTTTCAGCTCAGTTTTCATACTGTGTCTTCTGACAACATCAGGAATACATGAACTGGTATACTTTTTTGCAGAAACTCTCATTGAAATGTGTGATAAAGTAGGAGCTAATATGACATTTTGGAAGTTGATCATGGCTAGTGCTAGCAGCTAAAAGGAAAACCAGTCAGAACAATGTTTCCATCCTTTGATGTGTGGAGCCAAACTTGCTCATCCCTTGACATGTGGAGCCAAATTTGCTGGCTCTTGTCTTTGATACTGTCTACCAGTCTGTCTGTGTTACAGGTTGCCCTTTGTGCGTTATTTGTAGACCCCCGTATGTAATTGGACCTCGTGTGTAAGCTGGCACAGTAGACTGAGCTGTTAGAGCTTATCTTCCTTGTGGAGGGCCCTCGTTAGCTTCCTCCGTGTCAGACTTATGAGCAAGATGCTGTCCTGCAGTGTGAAGTTCTCTTCTGGAGGTTGACCGATGCTCAATTGTACACTGGCTGTACTGTTGTGTGGTACTCCGTGATTAAGGAGGGACTGGCATGTGGAAAAAATGTAATATGTGAAAAGTACGAAGACTGAAATGGTGTCAGTAGGGTTTAGTGTTGTCAGAACGTGCTTAGATAATGCATGTCTGAATGTTAAGTGTGGCTTCAAAATCCAAGAATACCATTGTAAATGTACTGACTTCTCTGCTATTTGATATATTAGATGCTTTGCCTTTTTGTAATTAAAAAAAAAACCCTGCTTACATCATAATTTTACTTTCTTAGGCTTTTTTAATTTCTTAGGTGCCAAGAACTTCTTGGATTCATATGGCCCTGGGTTAAGGGTGTAGTATAAGAATGGCAATATGTTATACTAGGAAACCCTTTGTAGTGCAGGTTAAGCTTTTTCTGCCAAAGTTATGCTTCTCCAGACTGCCTCTTTGTTGAATCCTGCCTGAAATAAATAGTACTAGTAAAAGCACATTTCTCCTGGTATAACTGGGTCAGCATTATTTTGGTGATACAGCTGTAATAATTGGAGATTTTTGTGGTTTACTTTCTCTAGCCCCTATAGTTTGCCCTCAGTGATTGTCTAGCACTGCACTGACATAGTGTGACCAACGTCTAACATGTGCTGTTTGTTCTCACTCATTCTGTACCTGGGGAAAAACGTGTGCAATTGGTGGGCTTGGTTTAATAAGGTTTTTTGGTTTTGTGTTGTGGTGAGAGTGGGAGACTTAAAAATGAATAGATGTCCTCACTAAACATGAGACGATAGCAACATAAGGCCAAAAAATTTGTTCTTAAATCTAAAGAGAGCAAAGCTGGTGATAACTCATTTTCAGGGACGAATTTATTCCATTACTATGTTTTATTACTTCTGTGTGACACGGCAACATCAGCAAGTTTGTAATACTGACGTGGCCATTGAGATTACCAGGAAAAGTAGATGGATGTTTCTATAAAACATTGTCTAACAGTAAGATGCAAAATGTAAGCTTATATATTTTTATTTAAAAAAGGAGCTGTTTCATGTCAAAACAGCTGTATTGCCAACCCAACAAATAAACACACCATTCTCAGTATTTTTTGGTTGGGAATATTTTTTTTGGTGCAATGTAATGCTACAAAATAAGACTTGCAGGGCAGGGGGGAGGAATCTGTGTATGGGATCCCTCCTTTGAAACTCGTAGGCATCCAGCTTGTTCTTTGGTTTCTTGACTAGTCTTGCCCATTAATGTAGATTTTATATAAATCAAGTGTTCATGTTACTGGTTTTGTTGCACTATATATAAAACTGGGGAAGAAAAATCAGTTTAAATCAAGTTGCCAGGAGCTTCAGGTAACACTTTATTTGTCTAGCTTTTAGTGTTCTAACGAAGTGTTCAATAGACTAAGTGCATACAGAGCAGTTTAAGACCACCTATTTTTCTTGGGCTATGCAACCTCATCAAAGTACTATTACTAAGGTAAGAGATTGAGTATTCTCTTTGGCTAGAGAGTGGTGGAGGTCTATATGTTGGTGTAGTTGATGGCAGTTGAAGATGGTTAGTGCAGCTGAGACTTTGGCATTATTGTGGGACAGTAAAACAAAGGACTCGCAACATCGCCATAGGGCAAAAATTCGCAGAAGTGCCTTCCAGGGTAAGGATTCTATAAGATGTTAACAATTTTTCTGTAATGATGGGCAGAAGCTAGCACACAGCATTCTGAATGCAAGAGACTGCTGTTAGATAAATAATAATGCTGATCTGAAAGAAAAGAACAAAAAATAAATAAGCAAAACTTGTCAGTGACGCATTTGCTTGGATTGATCAAGAAGTAATGACAGTCATAAATGACTGCAAAGCACCAAATGGAATATGGTAGCTGCTCAACATGAGGTTCAGCTTAAACTGCTTCCATGCACAGATGTATCCTGAACTAACTGTGACCTCTGAGGAAAAGTATTCACTTGTCATTACAGGCAGCTCAAGGAAGAAGTCATTAGGGCTTATTAAGGAAGGAATGGAAAACACAGTCTTTTTAGAGACCATTAGCTCATCTGGACTGCCATGCTTTGTTTTGGTCCTCTCTGAAAAGACATGATAGAAATTGCAAAACTTCTGAAAGACAAACTGGTGGGATACAAAGCAGGCATAGAAAAGGAAAGGGGCAAGGAGCATGACTATGGTAGATATTTTCATAACATCTCCTGTTAAATAAAGGTATTTGTAACAGGGAATGTTATAGAAAATGCTACTTCTATGGTCCTATTTACCTTTGTGGTTAGTACCAGAAGGCACTAAATGACAAGGAAAGGAATGTCCTGTAACTAATTACAAAGTATATTGCTGCAGGTTATTAAGACATGCAAACTTTTTTTTTTGCTGTTTTGTCTCTGGATGAATAAAAATCCTATAAGTTAATCAGAACATAATTTTAGTTGGTTTTGACCACAGTCTAGAGTGTTATTCTCTCTTGAAAATCTCCTCTTGCATAGAAGGTGCTTTGTAAGATTTCTGAGCTCCAGTTGCAGCCAGTAGCTCCAGGGTAGAAGGTACCACAGAGCAGGGGTGCTGTCAATAGTCTGTTCTAGTGTGTTAGTTCCTAGAGTATTCTCATGAGATCCTGCCTTGGGAAATTGAAATTGATTGGAAGATACCAATAATGTGCTGCAAGACAAATATGTTCTCAAGTGTCTGGCTACTCAGTAACTTCTGTACAAAAGAAATTGGCTGATAGTGTTATGATAATGTCCAGGACCACCTTTCTTTCAGAATGAATGAGGTTTGTGCCTGTGGAGGAGAGCAGGGCTCAGGCAGAGGAGGCACACCTCTTACAGAGATTACAAGACATCCTGTAAATCCTGGAACCTTCGTTGTATGAACTAGTTCCCTTTTCAGTGTCATGTATCCATCCCTCTGGACTTCTCTAGAATTGCAGAGCTCTGTTTCTGGGTTGTCTGGGATGATACATGAAATGTCCTTTCATTTTCTTTAAAACTTAAATATTTCACTTATGTAGCACATTTGGTCTTCCTTTCTAGATTTGTCCATTTCTTGCAAGTTACAGTATACATTTTGAAGGATGCCTTGGCATTCCTGTTCTATTTGGCAATACAAATCTCTGGTTTCTAGAGAAACTGCTGAAGTGCTCTGACACTCTGGAGTTAAAATAGCATACATTTAGAGGGGTGCTACATTTAGAGGGGTGGAAAGACAGCAGCCTTCCAAACATCACACTCTGATCACACAGGATGCCTTGCAAGGAAAATGAAAATGCTCAGGGAAAGGCAACCTTTATATAAAATTCCAGTGAGGAGTTATGGTTTGCTGTGCTATTGTAAGAAAGGTACAGTGTGGAATTATCAGCTAGAGAAACACTGAAGGTAAAAACCTAAGTCTTCAGAAGACCAGGTGGATTCTAGAGCATGTAAGATGCTTATAAGGAGAATGTCATTTGGTTCACTGACAGTGGAATGCTAATGTTATTTTTTGCTATTTAATTATGAGCATGAAGTATTCATGAGCTGTAGAGATAAGTGAGGATTTATGTCTTTGTTCCGAATTGAACTAGTAGATGTGCATAGATAAGCAGTACAAATCTAGAGGCCATATCTATAATTTGTTCAGGCTCTGCAGTGCTTCCAGCATATTCTGCAAACATTGGTTTTTTCCACCTTGCTTTTACACGGAACTTGTAGATGCAGATTTCTGCGTAGCTGGGTATCTCTAATCTCTGCTGCCTGCTTTGCTGCACCATCTACTTGTTTGGTTTTTTTTTTTTTCCTGCTGGCATTTTAAATTGATAGGTCAAGCTCCTAGACTGGATTCTTCCTTTTCATTGTGAAGCGTACTTGTGGTGAGGTCTCTACAAAGAGTCAAAACTTGCACAAAGGAGGTAGACCTTGCAGAAGGTTTAGCTGTCTGCCCAGGAGGCCTCTAAAATCTCTCCTTACTGAAGCCCTGCTCCAAGTTAACCAGAGTGTAACATTGTGTTTCTTGCCTGGTAAACAGCTCCACGAACTGCCCAGTACCTCTGCTGCTCTTCCAGGAGGAAAATCTATTGAGGAGGGCAATGTTTATAAGCCAGTTCCTTTCCTAGGGATGGGGAATTAAAAGTAGTACACACAAAATATGTGCCCATATTCTTCCCCCTCCATAAGGAGAAAGACTGTACCTGGCAAAAGCAGCTGGGATTTTCTTTGCAGGAGAAAGATTAAGTAGACAGGCACAACTTTCTCTGTGTTAAGACCAGCCAGTAGTTTGTGTTAGATCGCTGTGTGGATTTTCTGCGGGCTGATGCTTGCTCCAAGCAAGGCGGACAAGCTGTAGGCTCGCTGTCCTGTAGCTGAGCCTAGAAGAACTTGTGTATACACAAATCGTCACAAAATGCTGTTTCCAGTGTGCCTGGACAGTTTCAGTTACATAGAAAGGTGATGTCAGGAACCAGAAAACGTAGCCACAATTTCCAAAAGTAGATGACTTAATTCAAGCTTTGTTTTGTTCTTTAAAAGAGGGCTGGGGGAGAAACAGCTAAAACACAGTTTTGTCTTCATTTCCAATCTCCATGGATCTTGTTCAGTGAGGCATAACCTTCCGCGTGGAGCTCTTTTTCCAGGGATGTGGAGCCACATTAGTATCATCTTTCCAGTGACATCCCGGTGGCATAACAAAGATCAGTTCCTGTGTCACTGAAATGAAAGCTACCTGGAATATGTTTGTGTTTAAAAGTGAAAAGCAAATGAAAATATGCTACAAACTATAGACTTCTGGATCTGCTCTTGAATAGCAGAATCGAAAGTGAAATTCTGATAGGCTGAGCTGATCTCTTTCTTCAAACCCAATTTATAGTACCCCTTTTTCTGTAGTGTTACTTTGCAAATGTGAGCTGTTGATCACCTATCTTGATAATGCATTGGTAATGACCAGCTAAGCAGCAAGATATATTTAAAAATTTTTTACAGCTATAAAAGAAATACTAAACAATTGTTCTCTGTACCTTTGCATTCACAAATAGCTGTTATTAGTTGCTTAGCTACCAGTGACCCTTATTAAATTTCCATTTGGAAAAAGTGATGAATTCAAAATCACGAGGGGGTTCTGTCACAGGTAAACAATCTCAAAGCATTTTAAATGCAGAATTTCAATAATAGGATAATTTTTTTTTTCAGGGCTTTTAAAAAAAAAAAAAAAAAACAAAAACCAAAAAAACAACCACCACCAAACAAAAAGACCACCACCACCCCCCAGAAAAACAACCATCCAACCAAAAAAAAAAAAAAACCCAAACAAAACCCAGAACAGCAAGAACATGCTCCAAGAACTGTTTTGCTGTAGGATGGTTTATGCTTGTGTACATATGAATGCTAAGTTAGGGATGATGGTGTCGCTGCTGTAGTTCGTTGACCTTTATAAAATAAATATGTAGGGCCTCTTTATTGATTATTTCTAGGCAAAAGAACATAATTGAAGAGGAGTTATGCTGACATACACTTTCAAATTTATCTCAACTGTTAGTCATTGCAAAGAGGATGTAGATGCCCAAACTTAATATTTGAAAGCCAAGAAACGGGGTGAAATCAAAACTTAAAACTAACTGCCTTTTCACACTTAGGATTTAAAAAATTTCTTTTTGTTTTTCTGTGTTTGAGTGCCTGTGAAATGGGCCGGGGGAGGGAACCAAATCTCTTCTGAGTATTCCCAGAGAAGGGATAGAATTGTGTCATAGAAGGGAAACAAAGGGACACACATGGTAATTCTCACCTTTCATGTTACTTTCATTGTCAAATTTCCCATTTTATCTATTATAAATATAAATCATCCATTCATTTTTTTCCAGATGTTAAACCATCTAACATTTTGGTAAACTCTAGAGGTGAAATCAAGCTTTGTGATTTTGGTGTCAGTGGACAACTGATAGATTCTATGGCAAACTCGTTTGTTGGCACACGCTCCTACATGTCTGTAAGTACAGATTTTATAGCTTTGAGTTTACTATACGTTATGGTAGAGTTATTGCAATTCCAGTAATCAAACAAGAAACCAGCTATTGCCGTTACTAATGCTGTTCATAGTTCAGTGCTTCCTGCATTCCAGGAATATTCCCGTATCATATCAGGCTGTGTGTGTGGGGAAAGAACTGTTGCAAGAAAAGCCAAGCAACTTGGGATATTTTATAACACTACAAAAGAGATGCAGTTGCGTCTATGTTGCAGAATCTAGTCGCGTAATGCATTTGGGTTTTGTATACATGTGTTTCCAAAAAAGCCCAGTATTTATAGTTTGCTTTCCTTATTAAGTGTGGTTCTCTTTCCACTTCAGCATTTTGCTGCAGTCACTTATGTAGGCAAGCTGCTGCCTTGCTAGTGATCCTGTCGTGACTGCTCCTGGGAACCCAACATGGCTGCAGCAACAAGAGAAAGCATGGGAGTGGCTAGTGTGGACAAGGCCACAGCAGCTAATCTGAGACTATTTACAGGGTGTTCTTTATTCCTGTATATGAATATAAGTATAAGAATACCTTGTTCTTCAGATGAACTCTTTGCATTATGTGAAAGTCACAGTTAATGGAAATAACAGGTCTCCTATTCTAATGTACACACCTTGTTCAGCATACAACCAATTAATTCAATACAATCAGAGTGTTCAGAGATTCTGCTGTAGGATTGAAACTGTGTGGGCTTAAACTTAAAGGAAAAAAGCATAATAATGCTGCTTCTGCTTAGCACAGGACCTGCATTTCAACATCAAAGACAGTATTCTCATTTTTGTCATTTAATATTGGTAACATACTTGAAATAAAACTGTGGCTTATGTTCCTACATACATCTAGGAGCTGTTGCCAGCTAGCAAAAAAATTTACAGCTCCATCCTTTCTGGGCCCTTGACGTACTACTGGCTTTCCCTTTTTCTTCTAGTAGGAGTGAGAGCAAAGTGCTGTCTACCTTCAGTTTTCTTCAATTTATTTTTTTTACAGACTGAGGTTTAGCTTTGCTGTCTGTCATCATATGTCACAGACCAAGCCATGATGGTGATTTTATTTATTCTTTTTGAAAGTGTCTGACGTACCTTTTCTTGCAGTATCTCCCTTAACATGTTTTTTCAAATAACAGCTATAGAATTGTTACATGCCAAACAACATCCTGTTCTACCATATGATGGTGTGTATAATCAACAGTGTTTAACTTGAACATATTTTCTAGATTTTAATTATTTTTTGTATAACTAGTACTGTGTGTTTCCTGCTTTCTCTCATCTACTCACTTCATACTTTACACTTGCAAAAGATTTTCATAAAATATGTGTCTTCGTTTTGGGGTATCTTTATCCATTGTCCAGCAATTGTGTAGTTTATCTAGATGGCTTTGGAACTAGCTGAGGTGGGACACTGGAGAAAGCTCAAATATAATCTCATTTAATGTTACAAAATTAATTTAACAAAACTATCACCCATTATGGCAGAGGGAAGAGACTTTACCGTAGTACTGCATTCTTACATTCTATGAGAATAAGTTTAAAACTGCATATATAATTTTCTGAAATATGCATATAGTCAGGCAAGAATCTGTACCATTTTGGTAAAATATGAGCTTGATTTTAAAAAGAGAACAGAAGAGCAAAGTGAATGTTTTCTTTGAGAAGTCTTAGTAAAATTGGATTCGAGGATCATGTAGACCAATGTACTAAAATTTGCAGAAGCCATATTTAGCGCTCAACATGGTACTGATAAAGCAAGTGCAAAAACTAAGCAAAAGGAGTTAAAGGCTAATCTTATGTTTTAGTTCTGTAGGCAGAAACAGAAGATGGGTACACTGATTAAAACTGAGGATCCTTGGAGCAATGTGACTGGAATATCCAGATATGGTTTTAATCATGATTCAACTGACCAAAAAATCCCATACCTAAATATCTTTCCAGTGTTTGAGTCTCTTAAACACAATACAAAATATATTTTTAGCTGAGTCTGTTTTCTTACCCGCATACATTTTTTTAATACTTACATTAGCATGTGGATATAATCTATCCAGAATTTGTGTTTGTGTTTTTCCCTTTCCAGTTTGTTTTTTTCCTGAGAAAAATTTAAGCCTATTGCATTTTTGTTTGTCAGGCCATAATGTACAAGTGGTTAAGCTGGCAGAGCACATGTCTATCTTCCTATCTTGTATATATTTTTCAATCATTATACCTCCAGGAAAGATCTGTGCCCTGCATAATACTTTATCATTCAATTTGTATGTTATGTTTTATTATCATTTCAATGGATTATAGAGCTCAACAGTTTATTTAGAAATCATTTGAATATGGATCTAAAACTGCAGTATGCATATACATAAAATAGTCCTTGCATAAATGCATTGCTGCTATAGGGAGCTGTCACAATGCTATCAGCTGAGAAGTGTCACAAACAAGATTATTGCTAGAGCACCAGGTCACTTTTGGACCTGTATAGAATCAATATATCTTCCCTTTCCTTCCCAAAGCAGAAAACCAAGAACAGCTTCTTAGGGAAACCAGGTGCATCTTTTAGCTGTCCGTACTAGTTTTGCTTTCTTGCTCTTCAATAATTCCATCATTAATAGTTGCAACATGTAGATATTATGATAAAGAAATAAAACAGCAACATAATAGCATAATTTTTAAAAAGTCTCAAAAGTTATTTGCAGTGGTGGTATGCAATGTCTGTGGAACTTCTGGCACTCCAGATGAGATATTTAAAGAAAAAGATCAGTAGGTCACTCATTGGAACATGTCATACTAAGTTGGGGTTTCATCCTTCATTTTATCCAGGCTATTGTGGAATATATTTTTTTCTTTCTTGTTACAATACTGTCTCTCCTCCCCTCCTCCCCCTTTTTTTTTGTAGCCGGAAAGACTACAGGGAACTCATTATTCGGTGCAATCGGATATATGGAGTATGGGGTTGTCACTGGTAGAAATGGCTATTGGCAGATACCCGATTCCTCCTCCTGACTCTAAGGAGCTTGAATTAATGTTTGGCTGCCCAGTAGAGGGAGATTCTCCAGTCACAGAGACCTCGCCCCGGCAAAGAACACCTGGTCGACCAGTAAGCTGTAAGTTACAACAATCTGTTAAATGCTTTTCTAATACCCTTCTCTGTCAGCTTAAAGGTCTTCCTTACCTGATATTGGTCTGCATAGTGTGGCTTTAAACTTAAAAAAACCAAACCAAACCAAAAAAAACCCAGGATTGTATTGGGCACCTGGCTCAGTCTCACTATGAGGAGGTATCTGAAAATCAAGGACCAGAGATCGTTTTGTTAATAACTGAGCTGTTCATGAGCACCATTAAGATCCCAGTCTGTTGTTACGGTTCACCTCTGCAAGATGCGATGCGGATCAAGTACAGGAGGATGACTCCCAGTGAAGTTAATGGTTTGGAGCAGACCTGAAAACGATGTCCCTTTGCATGAAAGTACTACCCTGTTGCTGTTCCATTTATTTTTTTCCCTGTAAGTCTGCTGGATGCCATGTAAGAATGGAGTGTATGACTTAGCTTCATAAAACACCCCTACCAGGGAAGGAGAGTAACACTATTTTTCCACTGCTACAATTTCTTCTTAGCCTACGGACCAGACAGCAGACCCCCAATGGCAATCTTTGAACTTCTTGATTACATCGTCAATGAGGTAATTGACTATTTGCACTTGTACTAATACAATTGTAAATTTTTAAAGCATTCCAGAAGTTGAAGGAGTGTGGGATTAGTGTTAGGATAAGCTGGGTCTTCTGATCATTTATTGCTGCAGTATGAGAGACATATCCTTGTTATGTGTGTTGGCTTGATTTTAAATTATTCCCAGGAAAATTCTAGTTCTTTTCTCTGCTTCATTTAAGTAGGTTTGTACTTTTTCCAGCCTGGATCATGCAACCTGTTAGGACCGTTAATAGTAAATGGTACGATCAAGCATATACAAAACTGGTTTTTTTATTTAATCTGTTTTAGTTTTATGAAAAACCTAATTTATAATACTGTATCTTTCAAATTATTAACTAGCCTTGTAGCTTAGCTGAGATTTGGTATTTTAGAATTGATAGTCTGTTTCCAGTATTTTCACAAGTGCTACTGAAACTCATGTGACTCCACTGCTTGTGTGTCTGTGGTGGTGTCTGTCTGTGTCCTGTAGTTCCTGTCTCCCTTCCCCCCCTTCCTCCCCCAGCCTCCCCAAAAAAGCATGCTCATGTTAGCTATCATTTGTAACAGCTGGATAACATAATTGTTCCAGGTGAATGAATTATAAAAAAGTGTCTGACATACTATTCAAAAAGCACAGTTGGTGTCTAGGTCCCTGCAAAGACTGGCATTGCTTATGCTACTGTACATGTACTGATAAATTGTTTCTGCTCCTCATCTGCATGCACAATTCTCCCCTCATGTTACAAACCTATTTTGCATATTATGTAACACTTTAATATGGCAGCATTAACTCTTGGAATAGAATTAGCATTGGATTACTTAGGACAGTATGGTCCTGCTCTCGTAGCATCCATGAGGAGGTCAGTTTAAGATGAAAAGCTGCAGTAGTTGAGGATTTGGCAATATTATCTTCTGCCACCTCTGGTGTAGCACAAGCAATCTTCAGCATGAGCTGCTACATCCAATGAAGTCTGTAAACCTGTGCGTAACTGAATGCAGGCCATGTCTCAACTCTGTACTTAAAAGTAACCCAAGTGTTAGTGCTTGCAGGACCCATGGTATGAGAATAAAAACTTGGCTCTGATCCTATAGCAAATGTCATGGAGAACAAGACAATAATATGCAGGTTTATATAGTACCTCTTCTTTCTTTTATCAGAATTCTTTTTTAATTCAGAACCCGAACAAACTCATTCCCTGGGATAGAATATTTAGATTGAAAGGATTATGGAACTAATGATGTGCAGGGCATCTTCCCCAAACTGGAGATTAGTAGTGAGGAGAGTAACACTGCTAATTACTACCAGCTGCTCTGAGCCTTCTTTAATGACAGCTCAAGGCTGTGTTAACTGCATTCAGGTGTGTGTTATAGGAGAAAAACAACAACAACAAACAACAAAAACCAAAAAACACCACAAAACACCCCAAAAACCCAAACCATCAACAAAACCCACCCCACACTGTAGAAACTGTCTCTGATCTGATTTATTACTGAAACACCTAAGTCCAGCAGCTGTGAGAGAACCAAAGCCAGTGTTAAACTCAGCATCTTTACTTTTATAAATCATATGACAGCACATCCTTTATTCATATGTATGGAAGCTGAGGTCTGCCTGACATTTGTTTCAAAGCTCAGCTTTGAGCAAAGGCCTGGGTAGTGCTAGGGCTTTACAGCTTTACCCAGATATAGGGTCTCTGGGTAGGTTGTGCACCATCATGTATTAGTTATGCTGAATGACTGCTGATTTTATTTATTTATTTTTAGCCACCTCCAAAACTGCCCAATGGTGTTTTTGGTTCTGAATTTCAAGATTTTGTTAACAAATGGTGAGTATTTTCTCTATGGCTACGTTGCCAAGGGACACATTTCGGATCAGCCCTGCTGTCTTACTGTATCAGTAACTTGGCAATCAGAGTCCCTACTTGTGGGCCATGGTAAATGAACCAGTATATTCAGTGCTAAGGGAGGCAGTGCATTACAGTTTGAAAAGCTAGTTTATTTATTAAAAGCTATATATACATATTTACTGTTTCCAAAAGGAAGAACAGTAATGCAATAGCTGTACTTGATACTGAGATTGAAAAGACTTGGGTAAAAGAAACTTGAGGGATAATGTGGTTCATACTGTTGAGTTTTTGTTTAAATGGGAGTCTGATCTCTCCGGCTTGGTTATAGACACTCACTCCTGTCCCCACTGAACAGTATCAGACAGCTCAGGATTTCATATGTAAAACAATACCCGTGAAACCTACAGAAGGGAATTGCTTACAGGCCCTGATCTATGTTTGAGAGGCACTACATGACCTAACGCTTTTATCTAGAGTGTGATCTTCTGCAGACCAAAGCAGTGCACCAACATGATATAACTTAATCCTTATCTTAGAAGATAATAGTGTGTAACTTGTGTAACACTTTCTGTTTCCCTAGTTTAATTAAAAACCCTGCTGAGAGAGCCGATTTGAAGCAGCTGATGGTAAGTGAAAGTTCTTAACTTGAACTAAGAGCACTTTTCCATGCAGGTTGGATTCCTCAGCTGTCCTGAGATCAGGGTCAGAGCATATGGCCTAGAGTGTAGTTTGTGGCCCTTGACACAAGCAGCTCAAACAGTTTGAGGAGGGGCTGTTTTTCTGATCCAGAGATCAAGGGGCTGCAGGCTTTCACACACTCAAAGAACAGGGACTGTCAAGGAGACTAAAACTGGCGGGTTTTGGCATCTGCCATTTGATAATTACAATGACTATATGACCTAATGCTAATAATTTAATGAGCAAAAGGATTCTCTCTTTCTTGAGTTTATTAGTCAATAATAAAGTATATAGATTATTGCTTTTAGGAGGACGAAAGAACAAAATTCCACATACCTTATGGACTAGTTAAATACTTCTTTATCATCTGTTGTGAAACACAAAATTTGCCTTTCTCCATCAGCTTTGTCTTGCAAAATTGGTAGAACTACTAGACACAAACAAATCCTGCATTTTTTTTCTGCATGAAATGACCTTCTCAGTTTCAGTGGATCTTTTTCATGGCTTTAAGCATAATGCTAGGACTTAAGTTCTACTGCAGAAAATAAAGTTTTCCCTGCCCTGATCCTGCTGTGGAATAAGGGTGCAAAATGCAATCAGACTCTTTCTATTACAAAAAGCCTTTCTGTGCACAGGCAGACATCTTCCAGAGTATTATCTCAAATGGCTGAGTCACATTCTTATTGCATACTGTGGTGTAAGTATTCTGCAATAGCCAACTGTGTAGGCAGTATTCCTCTGGAATACTTTGCAGTGTGTACATTTGATATGCTGGTTATTTCTGTAATCCTGCAGAAAAGCTCTCCTGGTCATTTCATGTGGTTTGCCAAATTTTATAGCTAGCTTGAATACCGACAGCAAACTAGATTTATTGTATTTCATGTTATTCAAAATAATTATTTAACAGATTGAGGGCTTGAATAATAATATTCTTTTCCTCTGCTTAGGTTCATGCTTTCATTAAGAGGTCTGAAGCGGAGGAGGTGGATTTTGCGGGGTGGCTTTGTTCAACCATAGGCCTTAACCAACCGAGTACACCCACGCATGCTGCTGGAGTCTGAATATGGAAGAGCAAATCTTGTACTGTACATCTGTTAACAACAATGCTATTTTGGTCCTATTTCCTCAGCTTGTACCTGTTCAAACATGTATTTCACCTCTTAAGGAAGAATGTCTTTATAGCATGTGCCAAATGGTTTTAAATTTTGTCATAAACTAATTGGTATTGTATTGGATTACATTCATTTACTGACCAAAATGTAAGATGTTTAAGTTACAGTGCTTGCTGATTTTAAGTGGTTATGGATATTCTTTCTTAATGAAAATATCACTGGGGGTGTTTACCCCCAGCTTGTTTGAACTTTATCAAGATTCTTTGTAAATCGTTGGTACTCCAATCATGCTTACCTAATCTCCCATGCAAAAAGGGTTAGGGATGCTCCAAAACTGTATCTGTTGAGCATGCTTTTGCTGCTGCCAAACTGTATCTGAAAGTTAGGCCTAATGGTTCTACCTTTGCTGTTGTTTAGAGATCTCTCTTTCCAGGTAAAGAAGGCAAGAGCTCTGCATTTCTTGGAATGTACAGGGCAATATTCTAATTGTAGACTTGTTCATATTTCTATATTTATTTTTAAAACATATCATCATACTTGGATTTAGTGATGTATGTCTTTCTAATTGATTTTTAAAAGTTAGTTCTTGGAACTGTCCTACAGAATCAAGACAAAAATCCAGGCAATTTGCTTTCTTTTAACCTAAAGATTCATGACAACTGTGTTTAGTGTCTAAAGTGTATGAAGATCCTCTATTGTTTTATTCTCTCAGATGTTTAGCAATGGATTCTCTTAATAAATATATTATCAAGTAACTTCTTGAAGCTTTTTTTAAAACTCAAAAACTTAACCAAAGCCTTAATCTGAAGTCATTGCTGCCTTACACACCCCTTTTCTATGTATTTTTCCAGAATCATGCAACATCCTCAGTTCCAAGAGGTACAAGATGGCACATGTAAGATGACAATGTGTGAAAACAGGGCTCAAGTCAGTTGCCATTGCACTGTGTCAATATCCTGTTTACTGGGTTTCTGTGGAATGCCTGAGGGAAGCCTGACTGCAGAGGTTTTGTCTGTGTAGTGCTCACACAACTCATGAGGCACTTGATGCTCAGATCAGTGCTGTAACCCCCTGGGTGGGGGTGAGGGGTGTTTTTGCAGTGCAAACCAGTGCTGTGGTATGAAACACAGGAACCTTGTGATACACCCAGCAAAAGGGAAGACCTGCTTGCCTGCATCTGTCATTAACTGAGAATGATTGTACTACACTCACTTCTTCAGGTTATTCTTCTTCAGAAGTTCAGCTTCTGTCAGCTACTGGGCAAGCCAATTGCTGTTGCTGTGCAACAGAACAGGGAGAGGTGGGTACAGCTTATGTGTCCTCAGCACAAAGTCTTGCTCTCTTAGCAGCTGTGCTGAGCAGCACTATAAAAAGTTCAGCTCCTTGAAAGGATGTTTCAGACAAGGAAATGGCTGAAGTTCTTTCCCATGAGGAATCTCAATCAGTCTAGACATGAACTTCCACTTGGCCAATGGTATCAAGTATGAGAGGGAGGGATAGAATAGCCCTCAACCCATCAGCAGTAGGAAATTACTCACTTGACACCTCCAGGGCTTCCTTCAGCTTGTCCTCACTTGAATGTGACTCTTGGTAGTTGTGACAAGGCTGTGTAGTGTTTAATTTAAAATCTGTCCTGAGTTTTATGTGTGAATTATACACACTAAAAAGTACTACTGTAGTTTTTCTGTGTGTTAGAGAAATACGTGGTATATGAACAGCAAGTTTTTAAAGATTTAACTTCCATTTTACTTGTTTGCTCCACAGACAGCAATAATTAGAACACTGCCAGCACAGTTATATGTAGTAGGATACCAGGAAAAGTACTTTATTGCAACATGCAATAGAATTGGTCTGTTTTAATCCAAAAGCAAGCAAGGGACTCATTCACAGAAGGCAGAAGGCAGCAGGAACTATGTCCATGAAAACCACTCTGGACCATGCTGGGGAAAAGTAATATTTGTCAACTGTCAAAATTACCCTTTTGGAGCTGAAACATGCAAAGAAAGGACAGGCCAGCTTCTGAGCTCCTACAAACCAGCTCTTCACACACATACTTTCAAAGAATTATTGACACTCCAAGCCATAATATTTTTGGCTCAGACTCTAGGGGTTTTTTCCCTGTTGGTCTTGGGAAAGCTTTGCTAGATCTCCTGTACTCACATTTTAAGCTGCTTCACTAAGACATCCAGGATTCTCAAAAAACAACTAGTCTTTAGTACAGTATGAAGCTACATTTATGTTCCAACATTGTTTCTATCACTACAAACTAAGTAACAGCCAAACATCTTGCCTCAAACAGTGGCAGGAACTCATTGGAGACTGACTACTGTTCTGACCATGCCCAAGACATGGAACACTTTTCCACGTTTCTTACCTGCTCTTAAAAGGAAATTTCAGAAGAGTGTTTATTCCATTTTCTCCAAGTGATGCCAGAGACAGCACCTTTAGACACTAGTTGTGCAACGAACAACCCTGGATGTAACTGACTATTTTCCTAGGAAGACAGTTGACAAAGTGGCCAAGTTAGAATATTACTTTTATTGTCTGTTTTTAATCAGCTTAACAGAGTTTGGGTTTCTGTGATTTAAATCAAGTCTTTAAGAATTGATAAAATAACCAGCTGCACCACATAGTGTCTGCACTCCACAAGGAGAAAGAACATATTGTCTATCAGCAAGAGCAGCACTAGCTTGTTACCGTACCATTAATGAAATTGTGGAGGGGACTTCACATCACTTTACAACTAAGTTGTTAAACTCCTCATACTCGTTCTTGAAGCTCACTTGAAAGCAGAAAGCGGACTTGCATTGATTTATGAAGTTACTGTGAGGGGAAAAAGAAAATAACACTAATTTTAAAATATTAGTTCCTTATTAAAGGTAACAGGGACCAATTCTTACCGTACAATTTGTGGACAAATGAAAGGCTAATTGGCTGCTACTCTGAAAGAGCAAGAAGTAGAAAATACTTCACTGTTACAGTCAGACTGACAGTACTTAAGAAGAGCACCAGTAGGTACAGAGAGAGGCCACCTCGTCACCATGCTCAGAATTAGGTTGATGGTGCAGTACCTGCTTCCCCCAGTGTAAGAACACTGACATCTCTATCACATGTATAGGGAGTGTAAGTCCAGTTTTCTGCATAACTGAGAACACAGCAGCTGAAAGCCTGGAGACAGTCCTGGACACATCTTTTCTCACCGCGTGTCTTAAAATTCGCAGTTTAAGCAAATGAGGTTATAATATAATCATTGGTTCAGCAACTAGCCTCCATGGCCTGGTTTTATTTTTCAGCATCAGGAAGTAAGAACAGATGAATTAATTATTGCTTTTAGTGTACATGTTGAATTAGTCTGACTTGATTAATGACTTCTTCCATCTGCATATAAAGATGTAGTAAGCTACATTAGGTTTTAAATATGGAACAGATTATGCTACATATTTGTGCAGCAAATTTTCATTTTAAAATCTAAGTCAGGATGTGCCAAGCTTCTGACACTCATGTGTTCAAGTGTAACTTCCCTACACTCCAAGAGTCTGGTGTATTGTATAGTTCTTATCCATATACAGGACAAAATGAAAACCAGTTGGTGAATTTTATATGAATGATGAGGAAATTCCTGAGCCTGTATTAAAAACTATCTCTTCTTTTTTTTTCTCTCAAGAATCAGATTCCTCCTCCTCCTCTTCCTCCTCCTGCTCTTCATCATCTTGAAGACTTAGGTGTAATTCAGTTTGATTGATAGCAGCCTCGTTGTCCATCTGCCCAAGAGTCTGTCACAATAAAAGAATTCATCTTGCTAATTATCAAAACCAGCAGTGATACTGAATGCTTCTCAAATCACTATTAAATCGGCGCAGTCACAGCGTCTTTCAGAAATCTCAGTACTAGAACTGTTGACTGCAAGAGCCCATCACAGTGCCAAGCACCGGTTCTCCACAGAGGAGTTTCAACTAGCTCAGGCTGACCATATATTTAGTAAAAAGTTCAGATGCTATCTGTGCCTCCATCCCCTGCGATCAGTTGGCTAAACCAGGTTGTCATAGTTAAGAGTATTAGAAGCAGTGTTTAATAAACGCCAAACTGAAGCTACACCAATACACAGCAGGGATTTCCCAACCTCCCTGGAAACGACATGCTGCTTTCAGAGACGGGAAAAGGCGAAACCTTTGAAACACAAACTGGCAACAAACCAGAGAGATTTTACAGCTGAGCCTTTCAGTTAATGAGCAGCATAAACAAGGTCAACATTAAGAACTCCAAATGAAAACCACCCACAGAAACACCTATAGGCCATCACATCCACACAGCTCTTCTCCTCTCCCTGTCACCCCTGCTGACACACCCCATCACAGGGGAAGCCAGCCCCTCTCCTTCCACCAGGCCAGGCCCACCCTTACTTTGTGAGTCTCCTCTGCGACAGCTGACGAAGAGATGGTAACGTTCTCCTCTCTGGACCTGATCATAGACTGCAGCGCCAGCTCTTCCACCTGCAAACAAGGGAACGCAGAAGCCTTTGCAGCAATTGTTTCTTGGACTCTACTTAAAGCGTTAAATACTTAAAATTGAGTCAAGTTAAACTGTTTTTGAATAATCAACAGCCAAGCTTTTAAAGCCTGTTTCACCACTTTTCAGCTTCAACACACAGCAGGACACCAACGACCCCCGCGCCGGCGGCCTTCACCAGGACGCCAACGAAGGGCCGCGTTCAGGGGTGCCTTCCTGCGGGGAGCGCGCTGCGTGCTTGGGGTCAAAAGGCTCCGAGGCCACCGCGAACAAGTCAAACCCCTCACAGCGGCGCCCAGGCGGCAGGTGGCCGCTCGTTCACAGCTCCAGAGCGTTAAAAAAAAGATAACTTCAGAACGAGAAGCGGGGCGGGCCCGGCCCTGCCGCCGCCGGCCGCTCCGTCCTTTCCGCCGCGCGGCTGAGGGAGCGGGCCCGCCGCCGCCGCCGCCGCCGCCCCCCCCCCCCCCGGCGAGGGCCCCGCGCCCGCTCGCGCCCCGCTCGCCCCCGGCCGGGCGGCGCTGACCTTGAGGCGCGTGAGCTGGTCGTGCAGCGCCGCCTTCACCCGCAGCAGCGTCTCCTCCTCCTTGCGCAGCTCCTGCAGGCGGCTCAGCATCCTCCGCCGCGCGCCCGCCTCGCCCCGCCGGCGGAAAGCGGGGAGCGACAGCGCCCCCTGCAGCGCCGGCGGTGAAGGCCGGCCTCTGCCTGACGTCACGCCGCCGCCATTTGCACGTTTCCGGGCAGCAGCTGCCACCGCGCGGCCGCTTATCGTCACGGCCGCTTTAAAGGGGAAAGAGAAAGGCTTCAAAAAACAGGACTGCAAAGACCACCCTCTCTTTTTTTCACTCCTCTTAAAATGGAAACTCTTTAAAAACCTGCTCGAAAACGCACAACCGCGTCAAAAAAAATATGACAGCACGGCTCCGTTCCAATAAAATTTATTAGTTGTAAATGCACAGTACAGTTTTCTGCGCTCAAATGGATAAAGTACTGCACCGGGCTCATGCTTCGGCCTTGGCCTTCGCAGCAGTCTTGGCTGCGGTGTCTGCCTTAGGCTCCACCGGGACCTTGGCTGCGAGCTTGGCCTTGGCTTTCTTCTCTTCCTTAATTTTATGCTAAAAAAAGACAAAAAAAGATCATCAGGCATATAATCTGAAGTACTAAAACCAATTTCAGCTGTTACCGACTTCCGCGCTTGCTCACATTTTGCGCGTGGCGCAGAATGGTGTTGCGTCGCATTGTTTTGGCATAGGGGTTCAGCTTGATCATGATTCTCAGATTCTTCAGTGGATTCTTCTTCAGGACTCTGCGGCGAATCTTCTTCCTGAAAAGAACAGGCATGTATCAAGACCTCATTTCACAACTCAAGTTCTGCTAAATGTTCCCTGAAATTTGGGGAACCGTAATTCCTAGTATTTATACCCAGAAGCTAAAGGAAACCCAGCCCTGTCTGACATCCTAATGCAGAGAGATTTCTGGTCTACTAAAGAGACTGCACTTCACAGTCGTTAGAGAAAAATCATTACTTTGGAGCACGCAGCGCCTTCTGGATTTCCTGGCTTCTCATGATTCTTCCAATGTCCGTATTGGTCATCTTATGCATTGGCAGGCTGTGGAACAAACATTCATAGTGTAAGGTGGACGATAAAAACCACAGCTAGTTCACTGAAAAGAGGCATTTGGGAAAAAATATTGTATTCATTTTCCACCAGCTGTGACACTAACGGATGCTCTCCCAAGCCCGTTTCACCCTGTTCCCTTCTCCCCGACACTGGGCCGTGCTTACTTATAGTCGCTCTTCAGCGTAGCAGCTTTGCGCCAGGTGCCGTACAAATCATCCAGCTTTCGGAAGGCGCTTTCTGTCCAAATGCAGAAACGCCCAACGTGGCCCCCAGGAGCAAGTCTCAGCAGGTTCAGCTTGTTCACATCGAGAAGAGTAATTCCTAGAGAAAAAACAGACAAACCGATCCCTTTGGTAATTAAAATCAAGGAATGCAAGACCAAGCAATAAACAGAGGAGATAGTATGCAAAAACAGATAGGGGCTTATTAGCTTTTACACTACAGAGTTACATACACCTACGTACGAAAACCTATTGAATTTTTAAAACTAATTATCAGCCTTTTTCCAGGAACAGACTTGACAGCCTCATTTTTAACTGCTCCAAACGCAGTTCAGGGTTGGTAACAGCTGTAACATTTGTCATGAACATCCTCAACATCACCAAAACAGGTTCTTAGAAAGAATGCATTAGCTAATTCAGCGAGTCAGAACTTCCACAAAATCATGTGTTTCAGAAACACGGACCAACGAAGTGGAATCTCATCATTCTCAGCAGTCTCCCAACAAAAGAGTAAGTGTGCCCCAAGTTGAAGTTACCTGGGATATTCCGGAAAGCTCTAATGATACCGTTGTCCTCGTTGTAGATGATGCAGGGTCCCCTGCGCTGGATGCGACGGCGATTCCTCATTTTACCCTTTCCGGCCCGCATACGCTGGGAGGCATAAACCTATATAAAAATGAAACTCATGAATATTCAGAATAGTCCAAATCCCACTAGTAAGACACAAGAAAACTGCTTTAGTCAGAACTTCACAATCATCACTGCTTATCTGAAACACGGACCAGTGAGAAGTTCATCATTCATAAGAGTCAAAAAAAAAAATAAAAGCTATTAAGCAACACTGAAATGAAGACAACTACATAAAGAGTAAAGCAGCGCAGTAAGAAATTTACTTTGCTTAAACTCTTTTTTACAGTTTCTTGTAGTTTTGTTACCAAGGGATTTCTAGCAGCATCAAATCAAAACAGAACTGACTCTTTGGAATTCCTACTGTAACAATGGCAGAGTCAAATAACCTGGGTTTCGCTCTTCACAACATTCCTGTAGCAACTCACCTTTTTGATGTCGTTCCAAGCTTTAAGCTTCTTAAGAAGGAGAACAGCTTCCTTGGTTTTCTTGTAACTCTCAACTTTGTCCTCAACAACCAGAGGAAGTTCTGGAATCTCCTCAATGCGGTGGCCTAGCGAGGATTTTACAACACACTAAGTTACCCACTGATTTTGGCTGTATGCATTTCTCAGGGTTATTGCCTTGTATATTCGGAAACGATACAAAATGATAAACAGTGGAAATTAAATTCATCACCTCATAGTCAGGCATAGTAACTACATGTCTTGTGGGTCTGCCTCCAACACTACTTTCTGTAGCTGAGTAAATATTAAGCAAATCTTTGGCTTCCACGAACAGAAATCAAACTGAACTGCCACGTGATTCAAAATCCAATTTCAGTTTCCATAAACCGCACAGACAAGATTCCTGTCAGCAACGCACACAAAAGCACCTCAGTGTCATCGAACTTCCAACACTGTAAAGTACTTTCCCAAGTTGTACATAAGAACAATACCCCCCTACTGAAGAACGGACTGCCTCTTAAGCTCTTTAAAAGAGAATTTAGTTATCCCAGAGAAAGATTTCAAGTAATCACATAGTAACCGATACTGCTCAGGGAATGTAAAACCGCAGGCAAACATTTCCAGAGACAGAATTCCCACCTTTAGACATGACCAGTGCTGGAAGAGCAGATGCTGCCAGAGCAGAACAGATGGCATAACGCTTTTGAGTTGTATTCACTCTACGGTGCCAGCGCCGCCAAGTCTTGGTTGGGGCAAACATGCGGCCTCCACGACACATCTAGGCATCTACAGTTAAGAACAATCTTTTCGAAGCTTCTTTTTCTAGCGTGACTCTCTAATCCTTGCTCAGTGTTAACTGTTCGTCAGCCATCTGTACCAGTATGCTGACAGCAGGCAACTGTCACTGAGTACAGAGTAAGACGCAAATTACGACATCATGGCAAGACTGTATCACGAGATTCAAGATATCCACACTTTTGCAGTGGTGGTGGTGAAATCAATGAAAGCTGCTCTTCATTAATGCAAGTCTGAATCTGCACACAGAAGGTTCTAATCACATTACAAATTACTCACACCTGGTGGTCCAGATCACTGTAGGTAGGCATTACCTCAAGCAGAAGATTCCATTTCACATTTAGATACTTAAAAATACTTCTTCTGCTTGACAAGTTCAGTGCACCTGACACAAGCGGCAGCTATGAAAGGATACATTTCCAAAGGCACCCTGGCCAGAGCGGTGAGTTCCACCACCTCGTACTCGAGGAATACGAGCAACAGCTCTCCCAGTACCCCAAGATTCGGCACTGGTCTGATGACCTGGAACAGAACAATTTTAATTCAGACACTGACAACACTGCAATTTTCCCAAAGTCACAGATATGCTGAATTCAAGAGCACCAATCAGAACTTCCACTGTTATCATGTGTTTCAGAAACACGGACCAATGAAGTGGAATCTCATCATTTCAGCAAAACAAATCCTGATCAGGTAAATTAACTCTTACCATATTAAGGATCTGCTTAGGTCAGACTCAAGTATGTTAACATGCTCATTTCTAACCTTGATCCTCAATTTGGAGGTCTGAATTGGCACTGCTGTTCCTCGTGGGTTAAAACGTTTATGTGAAACACCCATCAGAAATAAACTTGAAAATGCACGTTCCTAGCACAAATTTATTGGGAAGCCAAAGCTGTTTGCACCTACAAGCTTCTAAAGGAACTCTAACAAATGCCCATTTGCATAGGTTTCTTCTTGGCAAACGCCTCAGGTAAGTCTCATGTGGTCAACACGGAGCAGGGATTATAAAGTAGTTTTTCATCACAGTTTTGTGCCTGATACACTTTCAGATATTCTGTGTTCTTCTTGCAAAGAATGTAGATTCCACTCGAGGACCTAGGTGCCATGATACTTTCAGTAATATACATTTCAGGTTAGACCCCAGAGGACTCCAAAACTTTTACAACACCTTGCTGTTCTTCCCAATAATAAAAAAGTGATATTTTATACAACTTAAAATCAGATTGTCAATAACCAGAACAGTTGCCTTGCCTTCTACATGGAATCCCACTGAACAGTGCTTCTCTTCTTTCAATTCTAAATTTGTTTCCATTTTAGCCCACCTATACTAAAGTCAAAAGCATTTCTGTCCATTTTGTGGAATAGCCATACCTGCAAGCTCACTGACAGCGTAGGGCTGCCTGTTGTTCTTGCGCAAATTGGTGTGAACGAAGTTCACAACATCGGGGCGAATGGGAGCCTTGAACACAGCAGGCAAGGTGACATTTTTGCCTGATGCTTCCCCCTTCTCAGAGTAGACGGATATTAACGGTCGAGCACAAGCCTGAAAAAGAAAAAGGAAAAACTCTTAAGCACAAGTTAAGTAAATTGCTACCATTCAAATTCTTCAAATATTGCTCAGAATGAAGGGGTCTTCAACTCAACAGTGCCAGCTTGCTGACAGCAGGCAACTGTCACTGAACACTGGATAAGACGCAAATTACGTCATCACAGCAATACTTTTCACGTAAAATAGTGCTCCACAGCACAATCCACATTCAGAAAACTATACCTGAGGTTTGAAATTCAATAGATTTCCAAATCATTTGGGTAAAATTAATCTAGAATTGAATCTCTGGGCTTTTTAGTAACACCTTCTAAACTACTTCCCATTTACTATTAAGAAAGCCTATATAAAACCCACCTGTGTTTATTCGGTTAACCAAAAGCTTGCTATTTAGATTATGTTTAACAGTTGAAATGCTGCAACGAACTTCTCTAATACAGTACACAGACTCACAATGACTACAAGCAATCAAACTTGGCATCAGAGTGAATTCTGTGTTTAGTTTGGGCCCTCTGAACAATCCCTGGTGCCTCAAAATTTGTGAGGTGAAAAATTCAACTGCTAGCAGCACCAGCTTCCTTTCAAAAAGCTGAAAAGACATCCAATAATATCTTTCCGGTCTAAACAGCACCCTTTAATTTGTTATTTATTAAATAACTCACGGCAATAGTACAGGCAAAGCATCTTCCCTTTCCCATCCACAATTCATTTTAGAGGTATTAAAAATACTAAATAACTCAAAACTAAGCAGCTAATCGCAACGAAAGCGCTATCTAACGCTCATTACTAGCAAGGCACTGACTCCCGGAGTTAGTGCAGAGACCCCAACACAAACAAGCAACAAACTTGATCAGGGTGAACGAACCAGAACACAATCTGAATTGTATTAGCAAGAAAAGTTGTTCATTCACAACCTGGTTCCAGACCTCCTTCGAGGCCTCTTAAAGCCTGTTTTGAAATAACAAAGGTTAGGAAAAAAACCCACCCAAAACCAGGAATGGGTTTTACAGAAACCATTCTTTCACTCTAAGTGGGCTCAAAAGCTTCCATGTGGCTTTGTTTCGCTTTAAAGAAATACGTGAGAAACATAAAAAAGCCCTGCCAAAAGGCGATGCGGGCCCCGTCTCCCACACTGCCCGAAGAAAGGGCGACTTCCAGAGGATCAAGCCAACCTCTCGGCCACGACCCCCTCTGGGGCCCGCCCCGGCCCCTCTTCAGCCCGCCCGCCCGCCAGCCGTCCGGCACGGCCTTCCCACACGGGTTCCACGCGGCAGGCCGAGCGCTGAGAGCTCCAAAATGGCGGCCAGCCGGCCCACGCCTCCAGCCCTCGGGCTTGCCCGCGGCACGCCTCTGCCCACCGGGACTGGCTCCCACCAGCTTAGACCCACTACCCGCCCCGGCCCACCGACGGCCCCAGCCCCTCTAGGCCCGCCGCGCTCCCGCGACCCGCTCCTCACCATGGTGGCGGCGGCGGAGCGTCTCGTGCTCCAGCCCGTCTCCGCCGCAGCCCTGACCGGAAAAGGAAGGACGCGTTACTGTCTCTTCACTACAAGCGGCCTCCTTCCGCACCCTGCCAGCCGCCTTCTGCCGCGCCGGCCGGTCGGCTCCTGACCCCAGCCCCGCTCCGAGCCCCTTCGCCTACGCCGCGACGGGCGGTGCCGATCCCTCTCCCTCCGGGCGCCTCGGTCGCGCTCAGTCGCCTCACAAACCGGGGGACTCTTTTCTGGCGGAGGGATTCGGCGTGACGGGTCAGCCAGTCTCACAGAAATTATAAAATTTTTAAGGCTTTTTTTTTTTTCCACGGGGAGGTGTGCGGCGCAAATAAATATAAATAAAACCCACCCCTGGGGGGTGAAAATAATACTTTTTTGGTCTTCCTTAGGCAGACCGCCCCGGATGTAGCGCCGGTGGGGGCGGGAGGCGCGCGCTGTTCGGTTGGCGGCGGGCGGTGATGGCCGCGGAGTGGCGGCGGCGGGCGGCTGCCGAGCTGTACGGCCGCCTCCTCCGGTGGGTCTCGGCCCTCCGCGGGGGCGGGACAGCGTCTGCCTGCCTTGAGGGGCCGCTCTGCTGAGGCAGGCTGGCTGGGGCGGGGGTGCCGAGCGGGGCCCCGGCTTGTGGGGAGGCTGCTGAGGCTCTGCGATTAAGCTTACTGTTTAATGAGGAATGTGGAGGAAAAAAC
Organism: Harpia harpyja; assembly: GCF_026419915.1. NCBI lineage: Eukaryota > Metazoa > Chordata > Aves > Accipitriformes > Accipitridae > Harpia > Harpia harpyja. The sequence goes on along the minus strand of NC_068953.1, from coordinate 17,866,445 downwards.
TTTATGTAGCTTAACGTTTTCTTCTCTTTCAGAATATATGAAGAAGGAAGGGAAAGTACCCCCGAACACCCGTGTCTCTTTGAGGTAAATACATATGTGAAAATACAGTCACGTAACCTGAGTCTGTATGTTTAAAACGCGCAGGCACTGATCAACAGCTGAGATATGTGCGGGGATATCACGTCAAAAGGGAAGTTCACCTCAGCAATACCTCTTTAGATCTACCTTTACCTCAGGACGGAGAAGCTAGACCCGGGTACCAGAGTGCTGCCTTCACGGGGCTAGCGCCAGCCTTCACCTCCCCCTCATACCTGCATTCCACCTGATTTTTTGCACCTGTTAACAGTTGACTTGTTTAAAATGGTTGTAAGGATCAAGTACAGGCGAGAGCCTTACGGGGCGGGGGTCGTGTGAAGTGCAGAAGGTGGGTGAGACCGTATGGGGCTGCTGGGAGGGGAGGAAAGAGCTGCCACAGCAGCTGCCCTTCTCGGCAGCGGTCTGACTGTGTTCAGGTAGTATTTTCATGCTTCAAACTTGCAGCCTCTAATGGCACGTGTTTTATCTAAGTACTTTTATGGGGAGTGGGATATGTGTATGAAAATAGCAATTGTTTCTAACGGCTTTTGGAACATAGGAATGGCTGGAGGAAAATCTCTGGTGCTATTTAGCTGTACTAATCTTGGGATTTACATAAGTTTGATAGTAGTTTGAAAATAAAATCAGGTGATTATTTAAATATACAGTAATGTGAAAAACAGACTAGATATGAAGAATCAAGCAATACTTCTCTGAGTATGGAAAAGCCTAAGTAAAGATTGATACTCCTTCATTCTCGAGAACAGGCTTGAGTTATTTTATGTCTCCAAACAGCATTTAGAGCTCTCACGAGACATTCAGAGATGTGATCAATTGATATTTAATGTTACTTTAAATGTGGTCTCTATCTCAAGGATATCTGGTGACTGTAGTTGCTGATTGACAGCAATGATCCCTCATATCTTGGATTATCTGAAGCTTTGTTCATCGACCCAAACTTCAGTTTCTCATAGAATCAACCTGTTAAAGATTCAGTTTTCTATGTTGGTTAGTTGAAAGTTGTTGCGTTGTCACAGTTGATTTGATTCTACCTATGGCATGCAGTAACTGTGTTCTCCTGAAGTAAGAAAGCCTTAAATTTGTGAGTGGTTGCAATAGGGTTGGAAAACAGTTTGTGGAATTAGTTAATTTTGCAATTTCTGCTACAAAAAATTGCTGAAATGCAGCATTTATATGTAGTATATTAAAAAGTTTTTTGGTTTTTTTTGTTTTTTTTTTTTTACCAGACTGATGTAGAGATCTGTTTGATTGGTGGTAGTCGCAAAAGTCCCATTGAAAGATTTTGGAATGGCAACAATATGATATATATTTTGCAAAAAGCGGTAAGTGTATATCTTAGTTGTTAATTTTTTAAATGTACTCTAGGCTTTTGAATTCCCATCAAATATTTTCACATACCTTGCATTTTTTGACTTACCTATGCATTTCTCTAAAAGAGACACAATGAAGAAAGTGATACAATGGAAGAATCAAAACCAGATGATGCTATTTATGCCTCTGAGCTTTTACCAAAGGAGAATTCTGGACCAGTGGCTCTTTCTGTTAGAAGAGCAAAGTAAGTGTCAAAGGTTGCCTACCCTTTTCAATGTAATTTTCTTTTGCAACTTTTGTGTCTCTTCCTAATATTCAGAACCTGTATTATTTTCAGTCCCCCAAAATTAAATTACTCATTAGTGTAGTGAGGCAATATGACCATTTTTCATCCTGCAAAATGGCCTCCCCTGGCTAAAAGTGTTCCTAACAAAGTAGCTAAAGTCAAGGTACTGGAAAAGCACTTGAGCTGTGCCATTAGGTTAATGGGACTGTCTGGGTGTAGGTGAGCAAAGAAAGCTTACTAAGACTTCAATGCTTGTTTTTGTAAGGCTTCTGTTTAAAAAAAAAAAATAATAATGTGACTGGGGTCATTGGCTGTTATTAAAATACCAAGGCATGGTACCAAAACATGGTGACTAGTTTAACTTATCCTTTTAATATGCTTAAAATGTAAAATTCAATTATGCTTTTAGAATCTTTAAATTAAGATATTTTATGAAATATATCTCAGTCATGATATCTATCTTCTTCCTTTGTGACTTCGTTGTTCTACCTGTAAAAAGAGGATTATAATACTGCATTCTTTTTGTAAAATGATTTGATGTCTGCTAATGAAGCATGGTAGATAGGAGTTAAGTTTTACGTAAGGGACAGATTTAGCTATACTTGCTGGCATCTTTTTTTTTTTTTCCCTGTTCATACTTCTAGGCAGTTGATTTCCTTATATACAATGGTCCAAAATCCAAACATGACCCACTTGAACATAAGTGACCTGGTTGTGCTTCCTCCCCTCTGGATAAGGTGTGACGGTTCTGATCCTGAACATACTTGTTGGCTTGGAGCTGAGCCTCTCAAAGCTGGAAACAAAATTACAGGGATAAATTTTTATATGGTTACATGTGATGGTAAGGTTATAATGTTACACATAAAATTAAAAAAGAAGGCTTAAAAATGTGGGAATATTGATGTAGCCATGCTATCTTTGTCCTTTGTGTGATGTTGGCTTGGTACTGCTCTATATTCCTTGTTTTAAAAAAGGAGGGGGGTGGGAGGGGAAGAGAGAGAAAAGAAAAATGTTTTTAACCCATGCTGTGTGGGGGCAATAACTTTTTAATACACTTAATGCAACAGTATCTGTGCAGGCCCACCTTCACTCAGATGCAATAACTTAGCAAATTTAAATTGCTACCATTCAACTCCTTATACAAGCACTGACTCTTACTAAACATTTATATGTTAACACCAGCTCTTGTTATCAATAGGACAAATACAAGAAGAATGCCTGCTTTCTAAAGGACAATATGAGTCGTACTTGACCAAATGGAGTATTTGAGAATTAATTTTAAGTGCCAAATTTGAATTGTGTCAAATGATTTTTTTTTTTTTTTTTTATTCTTACTTTTTTCCCTTCTAGGTCCTACAGCTGATAAAACCTATTTTGCAAACCTGGAAGAGCTCAAAATGGCACATAAAATGAAGCATCATTCATCTATTGTAGGTTTTTACAGTCTGTCATGTCTCCAATCTAAGTTTAAAAACTCTGGTTTTGGATTTACGATACTGGTTTTGGGGAGCTTTATAGATTCTGCTTAGAAACTCACCTTAGTATGATTCTATAGTATAATAGTCCCTTTTGAGGTAACATTTGAGTTCCCTATGTTGTAATGCATTTGTCTGATATTAGCCCTTTTTGTGTGTGTGTGGAATGCTTTTAAAATTATTTTGCATGCATACAAAACAATGAATGTTGTGGTGGTTTTGTTTGGGTTTTTTTTTTAAATCTGTTCATTCTAGGTGGTGACAAAAGGATTTGCTCAGTATGAACTTATTAGAGCTGCTGTAATAGAGGACACAATTGTAGAATCTGAAAGCAATATATATGTTGATATTACATGGAATACTGTAAATAAGATTCTGGAGACACCCCCACTAGTTTCAGCTGCCACACTGGTAAGTCAAGAGGGGAAAAAGCAAACAAACCCAAACTCTTTCCACAGCTTACGTCATGAGTAGTGTAAAGGATAGAAAATAAGTTTGACTCGTGACATTTGCATTTATTGTTCTGTATATAAGCAACACAATGTGTTCATAATCTAAATTATAAATTATGCTAATATGCATTTCACTAATGAAAATTTTAGGACACTTGATTTCTAAAGTTTGAAACTGACATAAACTTCTGGAACTTTCAGAATATTACACTGGAGTCTGGGGACCCCAGAAGTCCTGTATATCAGCTATATAGAGAACTGCAGTTTCTCCTTGTAAGTATAAGTGAAGAATACCAATTTCAGATTTACATGGAATGGTGGTTTTATGTGTTAATAATTTACTTTATTTAAAACTTCATCAGATGTCTCAAATATAACTTTAAGCTTTTATTTTAGAATAAAATTTGAGTTCAGTTTTAGGAATCTTAAATACAAGGAGGACAAAAGCTCATGAATGCTAAAGCCAGGAAATTCAAGAAGTTTCTAAATTCATGGTTAGCTGTACAGAGAGAGATGTATGATTCTTGGAGAAGTTAACTACATTTTGAAGTATGACACATGCAGAACCTCAAGTAAGAACTGATTTGTGTTGTTTTGATTTTCATGCTGTCTTTAGGCTTTGGCCGAAGGTTTGAAGACCAGTGTGACTGAGTGGCCTGAGCCATTAGAGTCTGAATCAGCTGTTGAACTGGTCCAGGAATTTCTCACTGGTAATTGCTGCTTGTTACGTGGGGAGAGAGGGATGTCACCTTTCACAGAAATAAAAGGAAATTCCACATACAATTTTTAAAGTATTTGGTTTACAGATGTTAATTTCTATGCTATAACCACCTGCAGAAAGTAGTTAAATTGGTTAGTCAGTACATCACTGTCATTTTTCTTTGTCCTAATATCTTGTATAAAAGTAATAATTGTTTCTTTATAAAATGACACAATTATGCTTAAAAAGCAATTGAGAGAGTTCTGGATGCATCTTTCAAGTTTTGACATGTACATGAACTTCTAAACATGCCAAGTGTCTCTTTGGTGGTGGAAAACAATCCTTTGATGAGATCTTAAAATGAAGCATCCGAAATTACTGATTCCTTCTGAAAACTGCTGTGAAGAGTATGTGTCTCGTCAGAAGTTTAAGATATTAGGAAACAAATCTAAAAAGAGAATCAGATGTAGGAATGCATGAAGGGATTTTCAAATGCAACTGTAAATTTTTTTTTTTTTTAGGATGTAGATACAACTTGTTCAAAAGATAAATCAAACAAAAACTCTCTCTGATAAATCCATGTGGAAGAAAACCAGAGGCACTTATTGGAACACCTACTGCCCCTTACTGCCTCCACACTGGAACTTAACAAGTTCATACTTAGATAATAGAATGTAGTAAAGTTATATGGGGAAAGCATATAGCTTATAATAAAAAATGTTAAGAAATTATCTTTTCAGACGACATCCTTACTCAGTAAAAACAATTTTAAAATGGATAAATTTTGTCTATTAGCCATCCGGGCAGTGTATTTGTTAATTATGATGTGCCTGGGGATTTATACAATTGGTTTGATGATACTTCTTTTTTTTTCCATAGCAGTGAAATTTATTTTTCTCCTCTACTAGATTTAAAGAAGAAGCTGGATGGATATTGTATACCTGGAAGCAAGAATGAAACAGAGGTATATGCAATTTCCTGCCAATTGCTTTGTCATCTTGTTTCCCTTATAACTGTAGTTATTTCAAGTTTTGACTTGTATGTTATTTATGTACATATGTAAATACATAGACATAGAGATGTAAAGATAGATCTCTTGCCTCCTGTTTCTTCTGTGTAAAAGTAATGGAAGAAGGCCTTACAGGCAAAATTAGGAATTCCATAGCTATCCTCTAATAGAAAGTCTACCAATTTTTACCTTCAGAAAACCTCCCTGTTTTTTTATTCTGAATGGTCTACCACTGTCTGTGATACATATTTTTTATATAACTCAGTGGTGTGGAGCTATTTTGCTTTGCTTCTTTCCCTTCCTTTTCACTACCAAAAGCTTGCAACTGTATAACTGTATTGTATCAACTGCAGTTGCACTCCCTTGTCTTAACTGTTGTCTGTCATCTCCTAAAGCTATCAATCTCATGATGTCCTAGTTTATTCCAGGAATTCTGACCTTTGTGCCATTGCATTCTATCATTAATTTGCTTTTCTTGCCTAATTTAATGGTTTGGGGCCAATTTAATGGTATCAGTTGGATATCTGTCCTATTTATCTAGAGGTTTATGATATTCTAAGGCAATGGAGAAATTCAAATTATAAAAATGTCTTCAGTTATACTAACATATTTTTCCCCTTTCAGCCTACAAGGAAAGGTTTGCATCTTTTTCCTATTGAGAGGGAAGTTGCATTTTGTTGATAAGCTAAAAATATAATGATTTCTGTATCAGCTAAACCAAAAATATTCAGGATCAGGATAACAGAAGAATAGTTCTCTGCTCTGAGAATCTATGTATGTATTAATTTTGGCATCCCAGGGCACTGCTAGGTATACATATAGATGACTAAATAACTGTGAGTTCAGCATAGCATAGGTCATATTCTGAGTTAGTACTTGCTGGACTGTATTCTTGCTATTTACCAATGCTCCATGCATCGTGCCATTGTAAGGTGAAAAGGACCATCTTGAGCTAAGGAGTTGGATTTTACTAGACAATCTGGTTGAGCTTTACTTGGCTATGATCAAAAGTCTTTCTGATAGTAGGCTTCACTTCCTGGTCCAAAGCTAGCAATTATCCAGTGTGACAATTCTGAAAATAATTAGTCTCACTTTTAAATAAAAATAGGCTTCCAAATTACTATGCACTAGTAGTTTCTCTGCAGTAGTTTCCCTGGAAAAGGGGAAAAATTAGTGATGCACCCAATTCTGATCTCAAGAAAATTCTAATTCATAAGGTCTTTGAATCTTAGGCATCCTTTTTTACTTAAGACAAACAAACTCTTTCAGAAAATCAAATGTGATACAGCTGCAGTGGACAGTTCAATAAAATCAATCTTCAGTGAGCGAGGAGACCTGGATTTTGCTGAACAATTATGGTGCAAAATGAGAAGTAAGTGTATTGTGGTTTTTTGCCCCCTCAATTCTGTTCTCTGTATCTACTATACTGTATTACTTTCTCAGTGAGATGAATATAAATTTCTCTGAGTTTTAAGGACTGACTGATCAGCTCTTCAGAAAATGATCAGCAGGCTTTTTCTAGAAGAGCTAATTTTAGGTATGTAAGATGATATACTTTCTTATGACATATAAAGGTAGACCAACACCTAGAAGGAGATACTATATTTCATTTTATTTGGTTGTAAAAGGTACTAAACAATCAGTAGTACTCATGCTCTAAAACTGAAAACTTTATAAGATTTTTGTCTTTCTAGATCTGAAGGACAATTTTTAAGTTGATAAAGCTGCATATAAACTTCTTCATTCTTGTAATACCACTCACAGTCCTTCAGTAAAATACATTTTTATTTAATACTATTTTTTCAGATTACTAATTAACTTTTGTTAAGCTGTTCCAGAGATTATAACAACTCCTTTGTGTTTGAGGGATGGAGTTATGCAACTTTTAAATCCCTTTCATTCCTATTAGTGTAACCACTGTTGTGTTTGAATTGAAACTAGATAGCAAAAATGTACTGTGGTGACTGCAATCCATCCTGCTTCAGGGCAGTGTCAGCTGCACAATGTGTGGCGGCTTGTTTCTTGCTTAGGAAGCAGTTAGTTGGATAAATGGATACTAATAGTTCATATTGTAGATAGATGCTGTTCAGTTAAATTTAAAAAATGTGTAGAGTTTCAGTGTATATAGAGAGAATGTAGCCAAAATGTGTTACATGACAACCTGCTTCTGCCATGTGCTGTTCTCTAACAGTCATAGGCAGTTCGGTGATCTCTTGATTATTGTTTCTTTAGAATAATCCTTTTTAGAGTCATCATACAACAAACTTAACAAAAAGTGCAATCTGTCATTTCAGCTATCATTCTTTACATGAGGGGTTTCGTTCTTGCAAGTATGTGTTGGCCTGTTGTTAATGATTTAACAGCTAGAGAGAGAGCCTGGATTGATAAAGAAAACATTGCATCTTTTTTTCTTAAGGTGTCAGTTCCTATCAGGAGTTGATAGAATGTTTCACACTGATCATAAAATCTCTGGAACATGGTGAGATACAGCCATGGGTATGTATTTGTATTTCACAATGAATGTTAAAATTTTGAGTTGTTTGAAGTAGAATATAGTTCTTGTCACTTAACTGCCCCTCATTTCTGTGTTGTATTGTTTTTTAAATTACTTTCACATGTCACAGTTTGCCTCCGTTTCCATGGTGCTGTACTTCTAAACAACGTTTATGATGTTTTGTACACTGTTACATCACAAGAAAACTTTTCGAAATTTTAGATTCATCAAGGGAGTAGCAGTTTGCTAAGTAAATTGATTCAACAGTCTTATCATGGAAAGATAGAGGTCGTTTCCCTCAGTGGCATCACTCCAATTCAAATGCTCTTGGAGATTGGTTTGGATAAGATGAAGAAGGATTATGTCAGTTTTTTCATAGGTAAGCCTGGTATCTGTTAACGTTATTAGAAATTCAAGAGAAAAGGTATTCCATGCAGAAAATAATGATGTTTTTGGAAACCTTGATCTCACTTCTGCTCCCATCTGCTGAAGTGCTGTTTCCAGCCTCCTTAGTAATTCTACTTTTCGGTTGTATATGGTTTCAAAATTTAAAAAATTAAATATAGCTTGCATAACCATGTATTTCTTTTTCAATTTGAAAAAAACTTTAGGTTGAACTTCAAGTAAAATAAATACCAGATTTATATAACTGTGGACTGTTTTGTTTTCTTATCTGTTTGCTGTAGGTGAGAGAAATAAGACCCTCATGGTCTTTCTGTCTTTTTCTTTATGGTCTACATGGCTTAAAAGGAAATCAGGCAATGGTATTTATATGTAATAGCTGTGTTTGTACAGTCTGTAGTATTTAGAAAGGTATTTTTGATTATTCTTATATATTATACTGGAAACAAGCTGGGGTGGAAAGATTTTTGTAAAGTACACTTTTTATTGAAATGGTTGTGGCTTTGTTTTCAGTATTATAGCTTTATTTTCTTTCTGAACCTGTGGGAGGAGGGGTTTGTGTTTTATCATTGTTGCTACCCATTTCCTTTTCCTTCATCTCTTAATTTCTTTTTTGCTTTGTCATCCTGTTTTCATTCTTTCAGTTGCTTTTTTATTATGTCCCAAGGAGGGTGGTTGTCTCAAAGTATGTGGTAGGTTTCTTCATTGTGCAGCCTTGGTAATAGAATAATGCCTCTACCGTGCCACTTTACAGGTTTTTTTTCTTTTTTTTGAATGAGTAATCATGTCAATAAATAACATCACCGTCCTAGTGACTTTGTGCTTTTCTTTAGTAGAATTTCCTGTTTGCTTACCTGAACGTTGCTTATATTTCATCTGACACTATGTAGTAAATTTTAATTGTTTCCCCCCCCCCCGGTTCATTTCACAGGCCAGGAACTTGCAACATTAACCTACTTGGTGAGATGTGGTTTTTTGTGGTTTGGTTTTGGTTTTCTTTTTGTTTGGTTGGGTTTTTTCCACTTCTGAAAGCAGTATAAAGTAGAGCACGCTTAGCTGATGGTGGGATGCAAGTCATATAATTCCTGTAAGCTGAGAAACTGAATTGCAAATCATGACGATGGAACAATATACTGCAGAAATGTCATTATGTTGTTTCCCTATTTGTATATTATTTCCTAGGTATCTGATATGGGTCATTGTCAGGCAGGACAGTGAATCTTTGTTCATACTTTGTTAGCATGGAACTTTGTTCTGACTCTGCTGGGTCATTAAAATTTTGGCTTCTCAAAAGAAACAGGAAAATTATTTTAGTATACTGAGGATGTGTTGTGTGTCTGTAGAAACTGAGTGTCTAGTTAAGAGCAGAAGCTGTTTGCTGTTCCAGGATTACTTCATTTCCACATCAGTAGATCTACAAGAACAAGTTCATCGTGTTCAAAAGCTTCACCATATGCTGGAAATAATGGTCAGCTGCACAGTCTTACTTCAGTTTAAACATGAGAACCTCTTCCCTTTGACACAGTAATATTTCATTTTTACTTCTTGCTCTTCAAATTACAATAACAAATAGATTCTCTTTGACAGTTGTAAAGAAACTCTCTCAAAAAAAACCAAAACAAACCAGTTCTCCGTAATGTTGATGATAGTGGGACTGCAGAAGTAGTAGATGGATCTTCCTGCTAAATTTTGCTTTGTGACTAAAATTAAAAACCAAAGGAAATCATAAAATCTGAAAGCATAGTTAATTTTGCACAAGGTTTATGCAGTATTGCACAAGCATTTCTCCAAAGAAAGTTAGTAACTAGTTGATTCTTATTGTAGAATTTGCATGAAGTATTATAAGGAAAATCCTCTAAATGAGAAGCATGTGTTTCAACTGCCAATCAGACCAGCACTTGTCAAGAAGTTCTATCAGAAGTAAGAGAAACTTCAATCTTTGCAGCACTAAAATTCAGATGTAACTGAACACCTGACTGAATTTTGATGTTTCTTGTTTATTCTATCAGTGATCACCCAGAAATATGGAAGGTGGACATAAGTAGTGGGCATGGACAGAAGGAGGTTAAAACAACATGGCAAGTTAGTACTAATCCTCCAGTTAAACATATGACATCAAACAATACAGGTAAGGAATATTTGTGGTGACATGAAATAATAGAAGTACACACTTCTAATAAATTCAGTTTTTATACTGGGTTCAGTGGATCTGAACTTTCTTGTATCTTCAGCAAAAGCAAAACAATGTTTTGTTTTTTATTAAAAGGGTGAGATGGTATTCATAGAATGTAAAAGATTTTCACAAAGTGGTGACTTTCTGCCTTCTCACCTTTGAGTTAGGTTTTTAGAGTTAAAATGACAGAACAGTTCCAAATATGAAATGATTGTTAAATAGTCTACAGAATACCTTATAACTTATTTCTAAAATCTTTGCCAGTGTGTCTGAGAATGGGTTTGAAGAGAAATTTACCTGTTACTGAATGCTGGTCTCTAGTCAGAGAAGCAAGCAGGTGCTAAGGTGAGAAGACATGCCTTGCTGCAATCAAATGTAGAACAAGTGAAAAAGCATGAGAATGGGGAATAACTAAGCATAAAGACTGAGTATAGAAATAATTTGCCTTTTTGGCATGAGGTTTGATGCTTTGGTAAAGCTTTCCTGTCATTCTCAGTTTTTGTCATGAAGTGCTCCTTTTAGTAAAACTGAAGTTTTGAAACCAGTTCTTGAAGCTGCTACATGAACTAATCTCTACAATTTCTCTTTCCAAGAACAGTGACTAATTGCATCTTCTTTTGTCTATGCAGGTCTCTTTTCTGATTCCACAGTTAATGGAAGCAGTGAAGAAAGAATGTATTTTATTACAATGGCTAAGTGCAGTCAGGTGCATTTCACATAAATGCACGTTACTTTACAGGCAGGCACTTGAAAGGTACAGTAAAGGGGAAAGTTCAGTATTATCTGTGTTCCAACAGTATATTTAGAAATGCTGTATGATTTGAAGAACAGTACATCTTACCGAGTTATTTGCTTTAGTGTGCTTGAAGTGTGACGTACACAGCCATAATTCATGTGTACATATCTAGTTTGTTTATAAATGTTGTGCAATTATGAATGTGTAATTATTTTGAAAATATAGGAGATTTTTGTTTGTGTATTTACAAACATTCAATAAAGTACTGCACTTTGGGGTTTTAAATTTTATTTTTATTCATTAAGAATGCAATCAGACACTGTTCAAAATGTGAATTAGCTTAACCCAACAAAACAAGCAATATTGTAATGTTTTCCTGGTGTCAAGTGACATTTCATCATCCAGATATATTTGGAAAGCTGTTCATCCAGGACATTGTGAATTTCTGACAAATTGATTTTCTTTGCCTCCATGTTTATATTTTGGAGTATTCTTGGATATACTTCTCTCTCTTCTTCAGATTCATTTTTTCCCTCAGTGCAAAGTGAATTATTTTAACAGTGTTGTCTTGTATGCTTTTGCATAATTTTGTTGAAAAAAAAAAAGTTCAATATAATTGGCTGGGCATAATCATTTAAATATGTTGGGATGACAGTTGCATATGTTCTTATGTTGATTAGATAGTGTATGTAACGTCTTGGTAGTGTAATTTTAAACAATTACATAGTGTAGTATATGATGATTAAATAATTTGAGACAAACATTCTGCATAAAAAACTATTAACTATTGATAAGAACAAGGAAACCCCCAATAGTCATGCTTTTAAAAAACTATAACTTTCTATTATTTCTGGTTTCTCCTCAGTAAATCTTATTTCTTATCTCTTTCCTAATATTACATCTTAATAACTATCAGTTTAATAGTTAGCCTTTGAAGAGAAGCCAAGGTTCTTTTTTGGATTTAGGTACTGCTACTTTGCATTCATTATATGCACATGCAGTGCTGAAAATATAGTGCAAGCTAAATAGGAAACTTGTTTGTTGCTTTGCTTTAGAGGAATAATTTCAAGCACAACAGGAGGACAAACATAGCCAGATGTCCATATTCTGGAACAAATTTTTAATCATGTACTTAACTTGTTCCTACCTGCAGTAGAAGTGAACCTGAGGTGGAATATTACATTCTGGAAGTGCTTGGATTACTTAACAATACACATTTCTGTGTGTAATATATTATAAAGTTGTATGAGGCAAACCTAGTTCCCTGTAAACAAAACTAGAGAGATAAGAGTCCTTGGTTTAAATCTGACCCAGCAGTTGTCATCTTTGATTAATCACTTCAAGTAATTTTTCTCCACACCTGAATAATAAGATGTATATTATCCTAACTTTTAGACATGAATAATAAAGTAATGTTTAAGCAGTGCTCTTGGAATATTTCAGTCCTTTTCTATTTTAAAATTATGTGTCTGTCTCTCTTCAAATAGCAGTTACATGCTAATTAAAAGACTATTGATGAACAGACTGAAACCAGCATTTGCAAGCAGCTTTTAATCACTTGAAATTTGTACTGTCAAGATTTGAATCACTTTAATCTTAGCTAACTATTTTTCTGGTGAACAAAATGTATAGTATTTTCCAAAATAAGAAGAAACATAAAATCTGCTACTTAAAATTAGTAGAAAGTAATGCAGAAAGAAAATGTACTTCGGGTTTTGATTTAAAAAAATTAAATTATGTTTTGGCAATTGAATAGGAAAAACTATAAAAGTGCTAGGTGGATAGGTAAAGTAATATTCTTTACAGTGGTATAAAAAGGGGCATCTGTGGTAAACTAACTAATATAACAAAGCAGTTGCATTTTATTTATTATGCAAAATGAAGATGTGCGTAAGCTTGCAATTTTAACTATGATTTCGAAGGTAGAATATTAGTAGGACAATACTGATGAATATGCAGAGCGTGAAAACTGTAGGAAGAACAATCTCTGTCACCATTTCCATGTGAGTAATCAGGGAATCTAAAATTTGAGAAATGAGTAATATGTAAGAAATTTAATCTTCTGGAGTATAATAATTGTTAACTTAAAGTTAACATAGATTAAGGATTTTTTGAACATTTATGGCTAAAATTATTTTTTTAAATGTTGACATTGGCATAAACAGCACACAAAACAAAAAAAATTTCGTAAGTCTGCAAAAGCTGGAGCAAATCCATGACAGTTTTCCTTCTCTTTTTTTCTTTCTAATGTAAATTTTTTGAAGATATGTCGGTGCTCAAAGGGCTGCAAAAATTGTGTTACTATGAATTAGCTTCAGTGCATTAGCAGTATTCTACTGTTCCTTTGATTTTTATTCCTCCCACCCCAAGGGAAGGGTAGAAAAGAAAACTGTCAAAGAGAAATCCTTGGGAAGCACTTTGGCCTTTTTATGATTGTTTTGTAGCTCTTTGAAAATTAAATGGGTTTTATTCTGTAGAATTTTATTCCACAGATAAGCCTCAAAGAGTTCAGTAAACACAGTTAATTCACATAGAACATATAACTCAGCAGTTGAAGCTAAGTAGGATAAACTTAGGATGACTGCTTTGACATTTTCTACAATATGGAATTTATCTCATCCTTCTTATGAGGCTTTATAATACTTATTTCATCTTTCTTAAAAGTTTCAGAAATCCACTGCGGTAGACTATTCTCCTAGTTCAGGAATTATGAAGGGTCCTGAATTACACTGGGAAGGTCTTAAGTGAGATGGATTAGGCTGGCACTGTGGAAACTGCAGGCAAAGTCGTCTGTATTATATATTTTTGAGCAGCTGGTCTAAGTTGTGCTGTTGTGAGCTTTGTTACCAGGAGTATGAAAGCAGAAACGTGGCTTAACACTACCTTAGGCTAGTACTTAGCCCATTTTTTTTTTTTTATAGTTTCTTTTTATGTAAAAGTCAAACATTTACAGATTTTTCTGTCTGCATGGTTGTCTTGATTTGTCTGGGTTTGTTTTATGTTTGAAAGAGCATTTAGCCCTTTCATTATTTTAAGGAGAATACTGTCACTCCTAGCCTTAATTTTAAATCATAACTCTTTCAGTTTGTGTATTCCACTAACATCCAAAGTTGATCCATTTAGCTATAGTGATTTTAGTTGGAGAGAGTAAATAAAGACATTTTTCTTTAGGGACTTGTATATGAAAGCTGTTGTGCTTCCAGGGAGAGAATACCTTTTAGGACCTGCTAATAGTAGTATTCAGAGAAATATAAAATCTGAAAGTTACATAATATGCTTTTATAAAACAAAATGGAAGACACATAATTACCTGTAGCAAGGAGTTGGTGTGTGGTAGAGCAAGTGTCCATGGCCTTCCGATACCAATTTTCCACCTGAGAAGGTTGACATATAGCAGTTCTACTAGACTGTAATATTCTGTCTCATTCACAGCAGCTTATTCTCTGTCCCTGAACATTTGTCCACTACAATTGACTTGAAACTATTTTATTCTGTCAACACATAATTTTCTGAAAGTTTCTTTGTGTCTTTGTGATTTTTATTGCAATATATTTTTTTATAGTTAATTGTTTAATAAAAGTTTAAAAAGCACATAATATATTCCATATTATTTTCCAATAAGGTAGCACGTATGTGTAATTTTCTGCCTAGAAATGTGACAGAGCACTGGTAACTTATGATTCAGAATTTTTGATCACATCAGTAAGTCCAATTAGAGTTCACGAAATGCTTTAGAAACAGTAGTTGAGGCCGTTTCCACTTACACAGGCCTCCAGAGACAGAGAATTTAACACATCCCTAATTTACAGAACCAAAGTGTCGTTTCAAGTACTGTATTCATGCAGGTTGTTTCATGAAATTCAATGTGATATTTGCCTATATATCGGAAGAAAAAAGAATAAAATCAGCAACTGACATCACCTCTCTTTGATTTGGGAATCCATTTGCGCTGATAATCTTTTTATAATAGTCAGCAGATGCCTTTGGGTATCGTGGTTTGTTCTTATTTTTAAAATCAATGTGATAAAATCCAAATCTTTCAGAGAAGCCTTTGTTCCATTCAAATTTATCCAGCAGTGACCAGGCAGTATAACCTTTGACATTAACACCATCGTTTAGAGCTGTAAACAAAATATAAATTATTCTGTTAAGCATGTTGCCTATGTTTATCGTCCTTAAAATATGGTTCTGTAGGTGTTTTGTTTTATACCAGAAAGAAATGGGAGGGGAGACGAGGACAGAAAAATGGCAAAGTATAAAGTAATTAGGATCCTTTGAAAATGTTATTTTTAGCTTAGAGGTACTAGAGCTTTATAAGAATGGTAATTCGGTGCAATTTCTCCTTTCTAGAAGTGGAAACTGATTATTATTACAGTATTAAATCTCATGTAGGTTACTGTATTTATTAGAATCAGTAAGTTTGCCTAGGTTGTCATTTTTGTGAAAATTTATTAGCCTAGTTTCCTGTTCATTTTGATTTGGTGAATATTTATTTATCTATGATGTAGATTACAAGAGTAGAAAATAATCAGAAGGTGAAAATGCTCAAAAAGCTCATGCACTAAAAAAATTTTTTTTAAAGTTACCTTTCAGTATTTCATTAATATATCCTTTCAGATACTCTATCCGCCATTCATCACACAGTTGAGTACACTGTACCTTTTCAGAAACTCCATTCTCTGTCACATAAATGAGAGGGTTCCCATACTGTGTCTGCAAACAAAGAGATGTTTGGACTGGTTCATGTAAACAAAATCATCTTATTTTGACAGAACAGGAGATTCTTAGTAAAATGTATTAAAAGCAATTTTCTAGATTTACGTAAAGTTACCTTTAGTAAGAAAAATGTATAACTAGGAATTTAAGTTAACTATGGTTTTTATTTTAAAATTACTGAATTCTGTAGTTTTCTGAACTGAAATTAAGGTGGGTTTTTTGGCAAAGAAACTTTCCAGTATGACAAGACTATAGAGATGGAACTGTTGAAAATCTAAAATAGTTTAAGTGCAGCTTCTGCATGTAACCAGACAATTTTGTTTACTTCCTTTTAAAGATTTACTCTGTAATCACCTTAATGAAGTTGAGTAATCTTCTGAATCCCCATGGCACAGAATGTAACCATTTTGGTCCTGGAGCTGGCCATTTTGGGTCCACCAGTTCAGCCAAATCACGGTCAGTGTGGTAACTGGACACTTGTAGAAAGGGAAAGCTCTTCTGTAGAACATAACGAGTAGTAAAATGACCTATTCCCAGGAAATCCGATGTGCCTTTAATATAGGTTTTCTCTTGCACTGAGAAAGTTGGTAATCTTGATGTCCCCAGGCCCTGCTGGGCACTCTTCCTACCTATCAAAATAATTATAGGAAACATACTTCTGAGGAGCATAGAAACTTGTTTTCTTTCCCTCACCAACAATAAATATGGTTTTCCTGAACTTAGCGTAGAGGACAGTTTAGTTTGTTTGCTTTTAAGAAGAAATAATCTTTCATCCTTTTAGTTTGGAGAAGTAAGTTGGGTACAATAAGTTGGGTACGATACATGGAGAATAGAGTGAATTAAAGTGGGTTTTTTTTCCAAAGAGTATGATAAATGGCAAAAGAGTGCTTGGAAACATAACATGACAGGAACGGAAGTGCTTTGCTGCTGGCTACATTGCCTATCTTCTTCATTTTGTGAAACAACAATAGTGGAACCCTGTAGAAATGCAAGCTTTAGTGATGAAAAACTGCTGGTTCTTTGTCCTTAGGTGGAAAATCCAGAAAAATACTTAACAACTCCCTGTCTTGGTTAGGCCACTAAAAATGGACTATGGCTGAAAAGTGAGGTAGTTGTTTCCTCTCCAGTTTGGAGCACTCAGATGTGCAACTGTTGGGCTCAACAGCAGCTCAACTTTTTAGTTCTAATATGTCCCCAATTGGTCAGGAGCTGTGTCTAGCCCCATGGGCCCTTCATTGCTTAGCCTTGTCTCACCTGTGTCCTCATACTTGACTAAACTACATGTTGGTCAGGGGCTATTCTGTTGTAATATTCTGCGAGTGTGTAATTTATTCATGTTATAGTCGGTTACTGGGGCTTACCTACATAATTCTTCATAATTTCTGGATAGTCTCCTCTGTAAATTGGATTTGCAAACCATCCCAGATGAAACTGTATATATCTTTCAGCAGCATCTCTATCTGTTTGGCTATGTGGATCAACAGGTTCACCCCAGCCACTAGTTAGGGAAATTCCAACCATACCTTAAAACACAAAGTGACAATTCTGCAGTTTATGCATCATCTTTAAGCCCTTAATATAAATAGAAGCATAATTACAGAATGAATCCTTATTACCTTGCTGCTCACTACGCCATGTGTTATTGTAAGAGTGCCATACCTTTGCATGAGTCTGTAAGTTTAAAAAAAAAAAAAAATCATATGCACATTTTAATCTGTTATGCCACAGTCAGTATAGAAAACTAGTGAAGATCAAGAGCAGTTTTTGCACTAAGGTGTGTCTGAAAATATCACTTAATTTCTTTTATGTATATTATGGAAGCTTTCATTTCGCTTAAGATGTCAAAAAAACATTTATGCAAGATTCCTTCCCTAAATTCTGGGAGGTCCCCATGAAGGTAATATGCAGCATTCAGTATTGTGTTCTGTCTGGTGTCTCCAGTCTTTGAATGTCTTTGCCTAATTTATTCAGGCAAGTGAAAGTTTACTTTTATGAGACCTAGCCTTACTGAAGTCACTTGAAAAATTCAAGTTCATTTCAACAGGTCAGGATTTTACTCTTTGTTTCTAGAGTAACCTGAATATTTTCTTATTCAACCAGTTCGAAACATACTGTAAGAGACCCTTAAATTATAAGGAAAAATTTAAGTTGTTACAACAGTGTCACATCAAGCACCTAGAATTTCATGCTACACCTGAATATGCATTGGTAGTTTAAAACCAGGTGATAATTTCAATGTGCTAGTTGGAAATGACATTGTTGCAAAGCTATATTTCTGTTTAAAGAGCAGAATCCAAAAAACTAAATCAGTCTGCTAAATATTCTTAATTCACACATAATTTAAAGCACAATTTTAGTTTTACTTTAATTATATGGTGTGCTGCTTTGTATGCTCCGCATCCACCGAGCTTCAGTCCTGGTGCATGTTCTCCTGTTTCATAACCCTTTTCAGCAACTGCCTACAAACGTACATACAGTTAGTTATTCTCTGAACAGCAGAGCTAATGCATTTGCTGCCATCCTACGGACTTAGATCCTGTGCTCTTCTGCATGGTCTGCCTCAATCTCTCGATCGTCTCTAGTCCCCTTTTTCCTTCCCCTCCCCTTGGCTCCCATCTACTACCCTGCTGTTTGGTTGATAATATGCCATGTCTTGTTGGAAGCAATGTGTTGGTGACTAACATTAGTGGACTGACTGGCCAGCTTGCTGTTCCCTCATGAAACACATGAAGAGCAAGTTGTAACTGCCTTTCCGATTTCTGTGCCTCTCGCCTTTCCAGCTGATGATTTTTCAAAACTTCACTGGAATTTCACGTCTTAAAACTCTGCACTTGCGTGGAATCTGGCCACTGAGCTTTTTGGGCACAAAGATTAATGGCATAACTCTCTCCCTTTCCCTCTCCCTCTCCAATTTTTAACCTACTTCCCTGTAGTATCACTTCCACAGAATTTTGGGAACAGAACTCTGTAATGGGAGTGATTGGAAAGAAAGCATTGATAACTTACCCAAGGATTACTAAAAGTAATCCAATGTTTCACGCGATCGCCAAACTTCTCAAAACACAGATTTGCATAATCGTTAAAATAATTTATCATGCTTATATTTTGCCAGCCACCATACTTTTCTTGGAGAACCTTCATAAATAAGAATTTGAAGAATCAATAATGTTATTTAAAGTTCAGCTACCTATTAATAAAGACTTTTATTTATATTTCAGTAGCTCAGAAGGAGTTTTTTTGAAACTTCAATGTATATAAACTGCAATGTATATAACACAAATGAATAGAAAATAATTATAAGGACACTTAAAAGCATGTAGGCATCTTTAAACATTTTTCTAAAGTACACATAGTCATTAAACTTAGGAGATTTCTTTCTATCAGCAGCATTTATATTAGACATTTCACTAATTTAAATATTGTCTAACCTGTGGAAGATCCCAGTGGTAGAGGCTCACGATAGGGGTAATATTGTTTTCCAGAAGACTATTAATTGTATCATTGTAGAACTGTATTCCCTTCTCATTCAATTGTTCTGCTGATGAAATGCAGAGACAAAAAATTACATGGATTGTTTTTCAAATAACTGGAAGAATAGAAATCTAAAACTTTAACCTAGCAATTTTACATCACAATGATGGGTGTACTGTAATGGATGTGTAATGGTTAAACTCTGTTCTGCAGATAAAGAAACAGAAATCTATTTAACAGTAACATTAAACTATGGTATACTCATGAGTAAAATTACTTGCCTACTAATACTGGTAAGAATATGGTGAAATGTTATGCTTACTTTTGATGCCAGTGGGCATAATCCGAGGCCATGAGATAGAGAATAGATAGTGATTAACTTTCAGCTCCTTCAGTAACTGAATGTCATCCTGTGAAAAGAAAATCCAATTAACATATCTCAAGTCTGAGCAGAATAACTCTTCAGTTACTCATCTGTCTTAAATAGTACTGAATGCAGAAAATCTATAGAAGAGTTGCACAAAAGAGGATTCTATCAGTTATTTTCTGCATTTGCTCTGAGATGATGGCTCTTTCTACTTGTATGCTTCCTTTTAACCATTTCTTTTTCTTGACTCTCTAAAGAAGTCCTGTAATGTTTTGTGTTAACAGCTATGGAAACTGAATGTTTTCACCATCAAGTAGAGGACAGAAAAATTAGTTGAGGTATTCTGCAACACAATTATATTTATGTCAGAATTTGTAATGTGCATGTTTTAAAAAATAACGTAAGCCTGTAAATCTTGGCCTCAAACATTTCAGCCTAGGCACAAAAACGTGATTATGCAGGCTTTCATTTACCGTCTCATTCTGGAGTTAGCACAAAGAATAAATTTGGTATAAATACATGTTCTTTTTCTAAGAAATCGTACATCTTCAATATT
This sequence comes from Harpia harpyja, assembly GCF_026419915.1. Classification (NCBI taxonomy): domain Eukaryota; kingdom Metazoa; phylum Chordata; class Aves; order Accipitriformes; family Accipitridae; genus Harpia; species Harpia harpyja. The sequence goes on along the minus strand of NC_068953.1, from coordinate 17,846,201 downwards.
GCACGAAATTAGAAATTGATGGTATATGAGCCAATGCAAAGAGAATTCTGCTGATGAAAGCAAATAGAGAGAGTGCTTTTATGTGAAGAGGACCATCTAACTGAATACATACAATCAAGTTTTAGAAAGTATCTCAAAACACAAGCCCACAGTAATGAGCAAGTGTTGAAATGCTATCATTTGTACCTGAATCCTCTCTGAAAAATAGGTCATGTGATCATCATTTCAATCTCTTCTAATGCAACAGCCCCATGAGCCTCAGAGTTCTAACCTCTCTATGGGTTTTTATTAAGCTGTTCTTTCAAGCTTTGACTTGTTTGAGAGAGATCAAATGAAATTTCTCCTGCATTTTCCCATTTTAGGATAGTAAGGCATATTAGTTTCTTTCCTCTTAGTTCTTGCTGAGACCTCTAGTTCTCCCTTGGATTTCATATATGTGGAAAAACCTCAGTGGAATATGACTTTTATCCAATAAGTTGGAATTCCAATTATGTAATATTGGTTTATCACAGTCATTTGGATTCTTCTTGCTGTCTATCTGTCTTTTCTCCAGGACAGTCATTCTAAAATTGGTTTTGATAGTTTTAAGCTTGGAAACATATTGCTAATAGAGCTGCATTGATTATTTATTTGTTATCCATTCAAAAAAATGGAAAACATTCAGACTGAATTTTAAAGCAGCTGATAGTTTTATTATTCTTAAAATATACATAGAAAACCTTTAAAGCTGCACAAACACACACAAAAAGATGTTAATTTTATTCAAAGCTCAAATGTCTTCATTGTTGTTGTTCTACCTAAGCATTTAGACTTCCCACAAAATCTAGAATTTTTCTTTGGACACAAAAATCCTGAAAAACTGAGACGTATTTGGGAAATACTGTGGTATTATTGATTCTATGAGATTATTAGGAAAGAGGATTTTACTGAGCTAATTAAGAATACCATCCCTTGGCTTCCTATGTTAAATAAGCCTATAGAGCAACTGAAGCATTTCATCTTTACTGTTATTTCAAAATGGGAAATCAGTATCATGAAATGGCTCCAGAATGTTTCTAGAGGGATAGTTCCTCTTTAACGGTACCTTAACTTTGTAGTAGCCATCACATGCTGAATCTCCTGTTTCATTTCTAAACACTTTCCCTTTCTTGTGAGTAAAAGCATCCCAGATACTTGGTCCTTTCCCATCCTTGTCCCAGGCCCCTTCAGTCTGGTATGCTGAACTTCCAACACCCCATAAAAAACCTAAAGGTAAAAAGAAGTGAGTTAAGATTTAAACATTTTCCTGCAAAACCAGTCTTCATACTAAATTTTCATATGAGAAAGTAATTGATACACCTTCACAGCTGCATAGCTTGGTGTGAAATGTGCATGACTGCATGCCTACTGAACAAGAGGCCAATGTTTTCTACATGAAACTTTATCGGTGCATAAAAAGGGACTATGAAAATGTGGTATAGACTAAAGGCATCCTTTTCTGATGCACTGAAAAAGGGATCTAATTCTTTCATATATTAAACCTCGTTACCATTATTTTACAGTGATGAGGCAGTACGTTGATAGCACGGCAGAAATGTCTTACTGTAAGAAAAAATCAGATTCCCACATCATTTCTGCCTGCTAGTTTTTATGGGTTTTTTAGCGATGACAAGTTTAGCTATTGTTATGTAAAATACATAGAAAGATTCTGGATTATTTTCCTAGTATTATACAAAAGGACATGATTAATCCATTTCACAAGCCACTTAAAACTTGAGCATGAAAACAAATCAGTGTCTGTATCTTTTTAGTTTTAATTTTTGTTGAATGAAATGTGTGAGCGTGTATAAATATATGCTGAAGAAAGGACAAGGTTTCATAAAGTATTACTGAAGAGTGAATTAGATGATACTAAACAGCTTGAAACAAACCCAGCACAATTATTTCACTCAGGTTCATTTCTTAAGTTAGCTACATAACAAAGAATATTTTTAGTTTATAGTTCTTCATTAGTTGTAGATAATTTATGAAAAAGGAGAAGAGTTCTCAGATGTGATTTGTTATACTGTGCATCTTAATCACAGACAGGAAAGGGAGATCTGGATGTGAAATATTAATCTATTAGCATTTACTCTGAGATTACTGTTTTAACTGACCATATGAAGTGTGCAGGGTTATGTGAATCCTTATATATCCAGAGCTAGGTGCAGAAGATGATATTAGGTATTCATTCTGCAAGAGCCTGAATTTTTGTTTCTGCCATTTCCGTGGAAGGACAAGGAAAACCTTTTGGTAGCTTTCTTGTGCAAACATACGTGTAGATCTAGAGCATTATAAAACCCACAATTAACTGTAATTCAAAAGTACCAGCTGGAAAAGTGCCATAATAGAAAGAGCCAGGATTATTCTTTGTCCACTGGAAATCCTCAGCTGTATTCAGCCGTATTATCAGCACAAGCATATACCATATTCTCAAAATGTAAGTCTTCATCGCTGTTAATTTGATCACTGCAAAGTGTTGTCTGCAAGTTCCCACCTGATAAAATAGAAGAGCATTGTCAAGTATTGCCACTCTACAAAGGAGGCTTAGGGTGATCAAAAGGGAAAAGCTTATTTTTTCTGCTGAATGGGTATGATTTTCATTAAAGGCTAAAAGCAGTGCTTGGGCTAAGCGGAAGATGCAGTTAAGCTTCTGTCAGGGTGATGAAAATGAGAGAAGAATGAAGTGCAAAACTGTAACTATTAGAAGCACTCCTTGCATATTTTCCATAATATTACTTATCTTTACTATATTCTAAAAGTCTCTTTGTTGGTAGCTATTTTGTTCTGGATTTCAAAATGTCCCACCAGTGTCAGTAAATAAAACCCTGCAAACTGATTGTGAGTGGGAGCAAGAAATGAAAGCGAGTATGCTGCTAGCATCTTGCCACTTAAATAGGTAATGGAAGCAAACCTTGTGGAAGTTGAGAAGGAAAATTAATACTTGCAATTGTTGGCATTTTAATAACTGCAGTTTTATCTTGATGATGTCCCTTTTATCCAGTTCCAGCATCAATTTAAAATGCTACTATGTATGCACTATATTTTTAACTGCTAAATCAGGTTAAACTATTGGTGGGATGACCAATTTTAACCGTCTTAAATAAAGTTTCAGAAGGGCTTTGTAGAACAGCACTATTTCCCCCAAATTTATACAGTTCCCAAAGGGTCTGTTTTACATTCCTGAGCCTCTGTTGGTGAATTTGAAGATGGGGTTAGAAAATGAGGAAAAGTAGAACAAATATCTTATGAAAAATAATCATATTTTGCATTGGAGCATTGTATAAAAAGTAAATACGTCTGGAGCTTTGAAAAGCAAACTTGAATTACAGGATTGGACATGTACATTAAGCCAACCAACAATCAGTTGGACTGTTTATGTGTGACAGAGCATTTAACAGCCTCCCAAGAGCAGGTAAATGAAGGTCTGAAAATACCACATCCTTGCCTGCCTGTACAAAGGCAGCCTTGCTGCTGTCCTTCTGCAACATGCAAGAAGGGGACTGCGTTTTACACAGCATCTCTTCTCATCAGCTCCTCTTGCACAGCCCTGGGGCAAGTGACAGAATGAGGGTGGAAAAACCACCTTCAGAATCAGGTGACCCATGGTGAGCCCGCTGTGTGCTCCTTCACCTTCTCTGTTAGGAGAGACTGGCTAAACAGAACTAGGCAACAGTTTATTTCTGACTTACTTTTTACCATGATTTTGTAGCATCTGTCTCCTGCATGTAAAAATTTAGGACCTGCGGCAAAGCCTGGTGGGAATCTTTGCATTGACTTCCCTGGACTGTAGGTCAAGCCTCTAGTGATCTGTGATACCAGATCCAAACAGCCTGTGTAGTACCTGTGTTGCTTATAGATTGGGTCCTGACCAAAATGAAACAGCAAGTTTGGCTAAAAACAAAAGGTGAAGGAACCGCTTTTCAGAACGTGTAATAAATGTATGACCTCAGAGACCTCTCATTCTTCTGCGCTTATTAAAGAGCATTCCACATGTCCTAATTAACGCAGGAACTGCACAGCTGGTTTGGGAAAATGTATCTGCTTCAACATCAAAGGCCTTTTGCTCGGATTAAAAGAATCTTCACCTCTGCATTTCTATTGTGAACATTTAGATTGCAAGGAGGTAGGTGGAAAGAGCAGACTACAACCATTCAAAAAAATCACAGGGTTTAAATACTCTATAATATAAATGAATATGAAAGGTTGCAAATACATGTGATTTTATTTAGACATTGACAGTCAAATCTAGCTCTTCAGCCTAGTCACTAAGTTAGTTTAAATTCAGTATTACCCTTCATATTCATGTTAGCAATGATTGACAGTCCTGTGAAAAGAAGCAAGGAGAACAGAAAATGTGTTCTGCGAGGTATGTCATTGGTTTCTGTAGCTGAGGCATTAACCCTATGGGAATAGGACTGCATGCTTTTGCAGGGGTGCTGATATTTCTGTTCCAAAGTTAGAGCAAAGCTTTAATAATATTTTAGGGTGTTTATTGCAGTTTTAGACATTTGTAACTATCTGATTCGTATTTTGGGTAACTCATTTGGAGCTAGGAATAACAGTTGAATCAAAATCAGTATATCTTTTCACTCTTTGGCCTGATAACTGTATTAGAAATTATTTCAGTATTTTAAGAATTGCTCAAGCACAAGAAACACATTTTTAAACAAACATGATTTTACAACACCCTGTATTTAAGAAAATAGTCTTATTTTACGCACAGTTCATTATGGAATATTTTAGCAATTAACTTTCATTTCAAATGAATACATGCTTTTTGGAATTCTTCATTGCTCTGTTTTTCTGGCACATACCTTGACAAATATAGTAGAAGAAATGGCTATTTGAATAGTGCAAACACATTCATCAAGTTTAGACTGTAAAGCTGATACTGTAAAACACCCTTTTGACTCTCTCGTTCTCCAGCAGCTATATTACCGTCTACCCTGATTATAGATTGAGTTATTTTAATTTTCTCCCATTTCTGGCTTACCTGGTGTTCTTCGCAATGGATGTGTCCCAACTGGGAGATTCCTCTGAACTGCCAGAAATTTACCAGGGCATTCAGAATAAATTTACTTTCATGGAATAATTGCATACAATTAATCCAACTGTCACAAAAACTCGGGAGAAACATCTAGTTAAAAACAGCATTTTGTTCACTTACAGCCAAAACAAAAAGGAACAATCCTTTTGTATTCACAGTCAATGCTGCAGGGAAAGTTTTAGCTTAACCATACGAATCTTTTAGCAATGAGGTATTTTCCTTTGTAAGCAAAATTAGCTTTGCGAGCTATCTATACATTCATACATAATTGTACTTGGTCTTGAATAGGGTATTTGTAGACATTTTTCTCTTGATGCAAATGTCTGTATCCTAGATGATATTTGGCAGGGAGATCTCACTGGGAGATTTTGTGAGGCCAAGGGTTTTGTTTTTACGTGGCATAATTTTGAATCAGATATTCAGGATCTAGTCTTGAAAAATAATATGCTTTTTCTTTCCTCTTGTGTCTAAAGGAATTCCTTATGGTGATGTCTTTTCCTTATGGTGATGTCTTTGTGGAAAAAACAACTCTCCCGGTCTTGGACGTCAGCTGTTCAGCTTGAGCTATAGCTGTTCATTCTTTTAGTTCTGTGAGTTATCATTCAGTCCCCCCTCATAGATAGTATGCATTGAAAAGACTGTGAAATGAGCAAACCTATTGCTAGGGCTTGCTGGGCTGAAATCATGTGGTTTCAGACATTGCTGCTCATCTGGCTTTCAGGAATGAAAAGCCTTTCTCTGCTGAGAGAGAAGGGAATAAGCCTCCCAAGAGTAGCAGCAAAGACAACTACAGCTCCTGTGCAGGAGGCCTGAGATGCTGCAGAGGGAGGCTCTGGACAAGACTGATAAAAAAAGATGGGTAACCTTTCACCCATCCACCCAACGGAAAGGGGATCTGTAAGTAAAGGGAGTCTTGTAGGGGAAGCAGAAAAAGCACCAGCTCTCTTGGCCCTAGGTAGTTGGGTGATTTTCTCCCCGCTGCAGTGCACCCATGTAGTTGCCTGACACTTCGGCTTTCTGTGGGTGGGTGACTCATGACCGTGGAACCTGCTATTCTATGCCTTTGAAGCTATACAGTTTGTAAGCAAATTCACATTAATTTATTTATTTAGCTACTTGGTTTTGTCTCTCTCTTTTTTTTTTTTTTTTTTTTTTTTAAGCGGTACTGGTACCCTCTCGTGGTCAATTTAGTGAAAGAGCATTAACGTTAAAAATGTTCCCTGATAGAGTAAAATAACTAACAACATTGTAGTTCATATACTGCCTCTGATCTCAGGAGTTAAAAAGTGCATTGAAACTATAGGAGGAATACTGTCAGGAGCTCCTTGTTCATCCATGCAGGTCTCTTGGTACGCTTGCTTGACTTCCTGCTCATCAGGACTCACTATTTTCAAGCATGGAGGAGGTGAACCTTGAAAATCAACCAGCTCATGCACTTTGTGATTTATGATGCACATAAAGGGCAGCATTGTATACATAGGTCAGCCTACTGCAGATAAGTTTGGTGCTTAAGGCACATTTTTAAGTACTTGCTGTACACTTGGCATACTTTATCTGCTGCAGAACTGGGTAGGGCAGTGTGCAAGAGTTACTGCAGTGCTGTATGATGGTAGAGTTGTGATGATTAAGGGTGTGCATTAGTCATTCCTTGTTAAATCACAACTGCACCTAAAAAACACCCCAAAACCAAAGGCTTTGGCATGCCAGGAGAGAGACTGTGTTCAGAGAACTGAGAGCGGAAGCAAAGACAGATCAGTCCTCTTTACGGATGAGAAGCTGAGGCCCAGGGAGATTGGACAGAAATCACACAGGGAGTTTGTATCAAGCTAGGAACTGAACTCAGATCTCTTGGCTCTCTGCCCAGTGCCATACGTGCAAGCCAGTCTGCTGCTTTAGGGGCTAGCTTATGCATCACTAAAGTAATTTGGTGAATTGTCACTGACTTCAGTGGTCAGAAGGAGCAAGTCCTTGGTGTGCATGAAAACGTGATTCTTTCAAACTACATTTGATGTGGGCTGCTAGAAACATGATACTGTTCCTCTCCATAAATTGTGCTTACATGGATTTTCTTCTCTTAACACAAACTTTTTCTGTGATGTTGTTTCCCAGTTTCCTGCATAAAAGCCCAACTTTACAAAAGAAAAAAAAAAAGTCGTGAGATATTTACATTGCTACAACTTGGTCATTTTTTCCTCTTGTTTCATCTTGGAAAAGTTTTATTAGCAGCAGTTTTTAAAATGTGCCAGAAACACATCAAGGCTATAAAATCTTCTATTTTATTTTACTGGTAAAAAGAATGTTAAAAAAAATGTACTCAGTGGAGTCCATCCAAAATTGCCCAAAGACTGCAGTAAAATAACCTGGAAAGTAGGTTATGCAACTGGCTTACTACGGTGCGTTGTGAAGTCAGGGGAAAATCACGATTGACTCTCAGTTTATGGTTTATCTGCTGTTCACTTGTCTACAGCTTGGAGTGGATCTTCATCCATAAATGAAGTGGATGTTTATGTATTGTCTTGCTGTGGAATACTATGTGACCATATCCAAAAACTTTGGCACAAACCCCACTATCTTAAAGAAATTGATACTTATCCTCCCACTTTGTTTTCTATCTATGCTACACTTCGTGTTGCAAAACCTCTTATCTCCAGATAGACAACCAGAGATGGAGTCACCCCTGATAGCAGATACCATAAAACTGGTATTTATTTGATTTTTGCTTCTTGCCCTTATGTTTTGCCTAGGCTGATGAAAAAGTAGAAGCTGTCTTTCCTAATTCCCTGGCAGCTGTTCAGACAACTAGACCAAATCATCCTCATACAATTATAACCTATCTCCCCAGCTTCCTGATTCTTCATTCTTCCAAGTTGCACTCCCTTTCCAATCTTGAATAGGCCTTTTCTGTCTCCGAGAGAAAAATCCTTTCTTATTATACAGTGACCAGAAAAACACGTAATTTTTCCAGCGTGTGGTCTACTGCAACTACCCTGAGATATTGGAGATTTTTCAAAATCAAAACAAAACCCACTTACAATTGTTCTTGGAACAAGAACACTTGTATAACTGTACTTGTATTTTTCTGTGTTACAAAATTACTTTCGTTGCATTATGTTAGCTGGTTTTGGAAACTTTTTGTCTAACACTCAACTGTACTAATGGCCTGGACTTGCTTGTCAGAGAAAAATAGAAAATTGGAAGTAATGGAAGTGAGGATGCCTTGCTTTACAGTCAGTCATGTTGCTTTGACTTGAAGCAGTTGGGGGAATGTAGTTGTTAATAGAGAAGATGTCTGAAACTGTTTCTTATGACCAAGTGGATTCTAAAGGCAGAAAGGAGTGTTTGGAAATGTGGGAGATGCACTTTATTGCCTATAAAAAGAGATTAAGGACACTGAAGACTCATTCTGCTCTAAAAAGCCTGTTTTTGAACTTGCATATATACACCAGGGTTGCTCAGTAACTTTAGAATAAAGATTGCCAGCTTTTCCATGCTTAGAGCCATTTTTATTTCTTACATAAATGCTTTTAGCCAGACTGATGTGGTCACATTTGCACAGCTCTGCCCTTTACCCAATAAACTCTGGTGGAGCTGACCTTGTTATATGCTTTTTCACCAGCTCTCTGTGCCATGAACTGACCTGGTCTGCTGACAAGCCTGCCTCCACTTGGACTACCAGGAGGATCGACGCCCCTTCCGGGGCATCTGGGATGCAATGCACTGATAACATTGGCTGGCACCATTAGCAGAATTTTACCATGCAACTGCTTCATACCCAGTTTGACAGAGGTACCTCTGCGGGCCTCCCACTGTGGGAGATACCAATCTTCTTGTATCCTGGGAAATCTGTGGGCAGCTTCTGAAGACAGTCTCCATCTTAAGAAAACCTCCAGAAGTCTGGAAGATCTTGTGTTTGAACTGTGATCCCTGACATGAGATCAAGATAGGTAACTCTGCAACTTACACCACATTTACTTACCAGTTCCTACACTATTATGAAAGCTAGTGCTACGCCCACTGAGCACTCTGAATGGCTGTTATCACTAACCACTGGTTTTACTGGGGTCATTTTTGGAAAAACTAAAATATTTGAGAATCTGCCATCTCTGTTTTGTAAAGAAAGATTGCAAAGATTGGCAAGGATAGGGTAAATCTGCAGAATCTGTTCTAGTTGTACTAAAAGCTCAAATTTTAAAGGTGTCATTTTCAAATAAGCTCCTAAATTGTAGATTCTTAATAATGTTTCTTGGTCCATGTAGAGAGGTGCAGACACTTCCCCCTTTTGTGGAACGCTGTTCTCCCAAATGGTCAAAACTCATGAGACTTTGCCCTGATGTAGCCAAAGGTGCATATTGGATTTTGAATGCCCAAGCTCAGTGGATGGTTGAAAATCCCAACCATGATATATAATAAATGACAGATGTTATAGATACTCCTGGGTGCAATGAAGAAGGTCACAGAAGTTTGCTTCTAAAAATCAATTTTAATTTATCTTTTCCTGCTGACAGCTTCATACTAAGAGTTGGCTTCCATTTGATGTGAACACTGAGAAGCTGCTGCAGGCTACCACTGATTGGAATTTACTTGTATTAGTCTAATTGCATGCTCTACCATCATCTGTTTGCAATCACAAAGAGGAAGCTTCTGAAGCTTGGGAATGAGAGAAAATGAAGTGTCTTGACAACTACAAAACATGGAGAATGCTTTTGGAGGTTTTCCCATCACTGTTTGTGAGTATGAACAAAAAGGCACAGCTATTTTTTTTCCATGTCCATCTTTACACTGCACCCATAACATAAATACATAGAACAACTAGGAATAGTGGTAATTAATGAAGGTCCCCAAGGACTGTAAATTGATAATGAGCAAGAGTTCATGAATTGTTTTGGAAGGGGTTGAATTAGTTCATTATTGAATTACTTGAATTAGCTCATTACTAAAATCATACACTTGTTCTTTCTATGGATATTCAATTTAGCTTATGAAACATTCCAATTCAGTGCTTCTGGCTGTCCATTTAACTACCAGTTTTAAAACACACCCCTTGGGCATTTTATCTTTAATGCTACCCTAGAAGGTATGACAGTCCTTTTCTCATGCAGCCGGCAAACACAAGTTGCAAGGAAGTGGACAGATAAAGCACCTTAATAACTAAAGACGCTGAGACTAGTTTTGCTTCTGTTCAGGTCTAGAGGTTTAGGCTGGAGAGAAAAGTTGAGAGCTTTGCAGAGCATTTAGCTGTGCTCCACCAAGAGGCAGCATTGCACAGCACTGGAGGAGCTTGGGGAGAGTCAGGGGAGTGCCAGGCTGACCCCGGGCTTGCTTCCTAACTCCCTTCACCTGTGAAATGGTTGCAATGCTGACCACCACCCACTCTGCAGACCACTCTGAAAAATGCTAGTGAAAAGTGCCGCACAGGGTACCAGTGAGTTGGAAATCTGTTATTTATGGATGAACTATTAATACCAGTTCAACAGTAAGGATCTGTCTCTTTCTGCCTGGCCAGCACATGTGGAGAAGAGCAGCAAAGGAATGCAAAAGGTACTCTGCAGCCTCAGGATAGCTGTCAATGGGACTGGAGTGTCAGGTCTGTGAGGGAAAGGAAGACTTTACTCACATGAGCATAGCCTGAGAGAACTGCTTTCTAAACTGCCAGGCTCCTTATTTCCTAGGTAAACTTTTAAACTTCATGGGGACAGCATGAAGATGAACTAGGATAATTTCAATTCTTGTACAGCTGGGGTGAGCTCTTATAGTGACAGTTGTTTGGTGGCATGGCCTGATACTTCTTGTAGCTTATTTATTAAGACAAACAAACAAAAAAACAGCAAAAAAAAAAGCAATGGCTTTTACTTTTGCCTTTTCAGGGATAAATTTCAGAGATGAGGCCTTACTAGTACTCATTAGCAACTTCTACTGAAGTAGAATACCAAGTGATGCCAATGGAGATTTAATGGGTTCTTAAAGTGAAATATCTGCCCCAATGCTTTTCTGTATCATAGCCCCCTTATTGTTTTGGGGACTGATCCAAAGCTGATGAAGTCGGTAGAAAGTCTAGGTAATTACAGCATGGCTTAGACAAGGTTCCGAGACCCTCTGTCACTTTGTGATGTGAAGGGTTAAAATTTCAGGAGCCTTTTTTTCAATTTTAGGCAGTGAAAAAGGGAATAATGGAAATAATTCATTGAAACATTGCTATGAATCAGAGAATGCATTTATTAAAGTTAAAAAAAAAACCAAACCAACCCTGAGCTGAGATTGAATCCAAGCTCAGAAAAGCACAAGGAGGTGTAACTAGAAGCTTTATAAGATACCCACCTTAAACTTGACCAGATATTGGCAGTAAGATGATTTTAATACGTACCTTGTATAGTATCTGTGGCAACTTACATCACCATAGCTTCCTAGGGCATATAGATGAAGCAACATTAACTTCTGTTTCCCAGTGTGTTAATGAGCCTGTATGCATTCCTTTGACAGGGATTTTTGCACTGAGAGCTATTCAGTGACCTCAGTTGGGAGCATCAGATGGATAGTGGGTAGTGTCTCAATCAGGCTGAGGAAGTGGTTGCTTCTAAACTGGGTTAAATACTGATATCAGGCTTGTGAGTTTCTATGGATTCTGAGCATTAGTGCTAATTTCTGCTAAAATGGAAAATCAGTGAGCTTTCAGCTCAGCACTCTGAGTATGTCCACTTTGAGAGAGAAAGCAAAATTCATTGTGTCTTGCTACTGAACTCATTCCTCCTCAAGTTTCCTGTCTGTAGAACAGGACTGAAAATACAGTCTTCCTTCCAGAGACACTTAACTGCAAAATGCCTTGTGATCTTCATGCTAGAACAACAAAATAATTGCATCAATGTCTTTGAGGAAGGGATAATTTTTTTTTCTCTGCTGTGTTTATACAACACTTAGTTAATTAAGTGAAGTCCATGTCTGCAATGGAAGATCCCTGGTGCTATTACAACTGATTTGTATTGAGCTGCAGTACTAATACTACTAAAGAATAATGGTGGATGGGAGGATGGACTTACAATCTAGACTGTAGCATCAACTTCCGTCTACATAAATTAGAGGTCTTGCCTTAAACTAGGAGGTGTTACAGTGGGGTAACTTACATTGTGAATTAAGCATGTCCTTGTAAATCCAGAGCAGAAGATAGGCTGGACAGTAGTAGTTCCAGTTAGGGATGATTTGTTTCTTTTTCTTAAACTTTTTAAACTTTAAAATAGCTCTGAATTACAGAAAAAAGCCGTTCTAACTAACAAAACTGTCTTGATCCAATGCAGGTTGTAGTAGCTCCAGTGTTTCAGGTAGCTGCATCCTAGGATAATAATGGTGGTATTTTTAAAGATGCTGCTAAGTGATACTTGAGATCATGTTTGTTAACTTCCTTTTTACTACATCCAAAAAAAAAAAAATCTTAGTTACAGTCATTGCTGAAGTGGTTGAATTTGAAAAAATCCCAGCTGATTTAATACATTTTAGAAAAAAAGAGCTACATTCTTTATAATGAATCTTCCAAAAAATACTTGCCAAAAATACAAATTCCAAAATGTATTTGTAATAATAATAATAATGCTAAAGCCTCCAGACATGCCAAATGTCCAGTCTTGTGGATATAAACTGTAAGCATTGTGCATTTTTCTTTCAGACATCAGATCCTCTCCTCTGAAGAGAGTATCATTGAGGAAAAGTTTGAGATAAGCAATATGGACCAGAAGAATATGAAGAGATCCTGATGGCTGTCAGAACAGTAAGTAATTTTTTTTTTAAATATTTCTAGCATAAGCATTTTTCCCTAAGACTATAATGTAAAACAAGAAGTATGACATAGGGAATCAAAAATTGATTTCTCTGAGAGGTTGTGCAGGTGGGATTGCAGGCTTGCATAAACTTGAAAATTGTATTTCTCAAATGAGTTTCATACTGGTGGAAGAACTTGAGGTAACATTTTTTTCTACAGAGACAATGTCTCAAAAGAAAAATTACTTGATTTGTAGCTCAGATCCAAATCAAAAGGGTGGATGTAAATTGTCTTGTTTGTGAGAAGAATGATTATGTAGTCCCTGAATTAAAGTTTATTTAAAACTTTGTTGATGGTTGATTAACTGCTGAAAAAGAACATTTGCACCGTTGTGTTCCAACAAAAATCCTACAAGCGCAAGTTGTTTTAGTTTTTTTGCAATCAGATATGACTACTTTTTTGGTTTTAGGTGTATATACATAATCACATGCATGTACACTTCTAAATAAGGGCATACAAACAGAAGTAGGGAGTAATTATTTTTTTTTCTTTTTAATTGCAAATTCCAGTGGGAATCTTCCAAAATCATGTGAGCAAGGAATAACTTCATTCTAGCCTTACTCTGCTACATTGCTTGGCCCTAGACTAGGCCTTCCTTGTCATTTGCCCAGTGGTCTTAGAAGGAGGTGCTTTAAACCGCAGAAAACAAGGTTTGCAAATGCTATGGATGATCCTGAAAGGAAACAGATGGTTTCTCAAACACAGAACTCATGGCAGTGGAAGTTTTGGAGCTCTCTCTCAGAGAAATGGGGTTTTGTTACCATCGATTTGCTAAAAACAAGAATATATTATACACTGTATTACATTCAGATGATCTCATACTAATCAAAACAATCTTGTGGGACCTCTGATCCTGATTAGGCATTTGGGCTGAAGGGACCATGCTACCATCCTACCTCATTGGCAGGGGTTTTGTCATGAGACATTTGTTATGTTTTTGAAGCAAATATTTCTGTGATAAGTGTTGTATTAAAACCCACAAGGATATGAATAATCCTGTTTTCAGTGAAGAGTTTAAACTGCATGCTATAAATAAAACCAAGGCCACACATTGACTCAAAAAGGTAAAAAAAGAAATACTGAATAGCTCTGTTCATCCTGCCCACTGAATGGGGTGAGGCCATGGGGAAAAATGTCTTTTAATTGTATCACACAGGAGAAGTGAATTAGGACTACACAAGGCAACCTTAATTTTGGTGTTTCCAGCTCTTGAATACTTGACTTTTCAACCTTAACATAGGCGGGTGGAGAGGTTGTTATTATTTTTGTTTTGTTTGTCATCATGCAGCTAAATTCCACTTGAAAGTACTTGGTGTTTTAAAATTTATTCTGCTAGTACATTCCATTTCCTTAGTCCTAACTGCTGGTTTTTAAACTGAGCTAGGAATGACAAATTCTCCCTTAAAAGGATTATTTTACTCATTGTGAAGTGAGGCTCTTAGATGCCATCTTTATGTCTTCTGGTCATAAAATTCCACCTATCAGACAAAGATCAGCAAGTCTCCTAAAATGAATAGGCACCCCAAGGAAAACTGAAGAGCCTCCAAAGCAATTGTGTTGAAGTGACATCAGCACTCAGATATTTTCATCTTGGCTATTCCAACAACATTCAGTCAATAAGGGGCAGTAGATCCAGTACACACTGACTCTCTATTGCTCACCCACTGGGAACACGTCTCTTTGCAAGACACCCACAGAAAGTTGTAGGTCCAAAACCTAAACAACTTTGTTCCATATCGAAGGACTTGCCTTCAAAGTCCATGCAGTGCACTGTCATCCTTCAGCCAGAGCTTGCTTAGTGAGCAATGCCATGCTGAAATTCAGCCTGGTGGTCCTGCGAGTTCTCCCATCATTAAGTTCTCTGACTGCTGGCCGTCAGCTTGACCATCAGCCTTTATGGATCTTGGATACCTTTTAAGTGTTGTATGGCCAACTACCACCCGAAAATCACTCCTGACATTGCTACTGACCCATTCTGAGAAGCTGAAAAGTTCATTATATCTGTTTTATTCAGTTTCCCAGTGTGGGATATCATGATGATAATGCTGATCTCCGCTTTAAAGTGCTGTAAGGGCTAGAGATTAAAACTACCTTTAGCATCTGAGTATTTTAGCTCTCAGGTATTACTGGTAGTTCTTGAAGATCATTCATTCCTTTAACACCACCTAAAGGAATTCTAGCACTATAATCCCTACTTTACAAACGGGAAGTGGATGCACTGGGCCTGATAAGAACTTGTTTTGTGATTTCTTAGTGTAGCAGAGGTGAGACAGGAAGAGAGGAATACACTGATGTTCTTCAGCTGTGATGTTTTAGCTCTCCTCTCCTGGATTGTACCTTTGGGGGGGGGAAGTAATTTTCCCCAACCTTCCCCCATCTCCTTACTAACATCTTTCCATGTAGAAATAATATTTGGAATCTGAGATTGTGCCTTCTGAAGTGGTTTCCATCTTGCTGTCCTCCTAAGAGAACTTTAACCTTTTTTGAATGATCATGTTCAGCTACATATAATTTCAAATCCATAAAAAAACAAGTCCCCTTGTATTTATATACACTGCAGCAAAATGTACCTTTAAGGAGAAAACATTGCTTCACTGTGACTATCTGAATTTACTGGCTATTAGAAGTCTTATAGTGTGTGGCTCACATTTTAGAACTCTGATTTCAAGCTTAATGTGGTCAGGAAATATAAAAATACATTTATTTATGTCATCTACTAAAAATCTCAACCTATGTTACTGCTAGTTTAACCAAATCTGTGTTTATGTTGGAGATGAATGATCGGTTTGTAGCTGCCTGTGTTTCTAGCCAGGCTGAATGGAATGATTCTGCAGCAGAACTATGTGTGTATTTTTTTTTTAAACTTCTTTTTATTTACTGCATGTGGCAGCTATTTCCTTCCTCCCAGAACCCACTGCCCAGTTCTCAAGGGCAGTGCAGCTGTCTGACTCCTATCAAGCTGTGTACTTGGAGTGATCTGATTTATTGAATTGTTCAAGGTCATCAAAATTCAGGCAAATATTTCATTCCTACTGATACCTGTTCACTGTTGCAAGCTTGGATTTGATTTGCTTTTCCAAGTCTTTGGAGCCTGCACACCAGCAGCTACTTTGGCTGGTACTTGCACAAGCTTTCCTTGTTATTAATCTTTAGGAAAATATCTTTGAATATAATTTCTCCTCAGACATTTGATAACTAGATATTCACACAGGATGTGAGATCCCATTCTGTCCCTCCTGTAATAGTTGGTTAGGAAGAAACTGCCAGAATAGCTGCCAAAGGAGAAGAAGGATCAGGCTTGAGACGTTTTCCTAAAAGATGCACAGGCTTTTCAGGGTGTGACATTCAGTGATCCTCAACAGCCACAACATGTCAGTGAAATGATCCACTATAAGGTGTTTTCCCCTTTGAAAACTAACTTATTGAGTCTTTTCCCAAAGAGGTGGATGAATCTGTATTATTTCTGTATTTAGGACTGAAGGGGCTGGGAGGAGTTCACTGCTTTTACACAATGCAGAGCACAGGAAAGAGCTACATTAAATCTGAGCAGACAGCGAGTCTGCCTACACCAACATGCCTCGTGGCTTTTTGTTTTCTGCCCTGTTCAGCTCAATCTATATTAATTTCTGTCCCAACGGCAAGCTACCTTCTAGTGCTTACATTTTGTTACCTACCTGACATGTGCTGAGCCATATGTAACCAAGCTGACAGAAGTTGCTTCTGTCAAGAAGTAGGAAAGGTATCTCCAAACCTCCTGTGTTCCACCAGCTTTTCTAAGTCATCCAGCAATTAATTATAAGGACTCAGACTAAATTAACTTAAAATGCATCCACCCCTTCTATCCCTTCTTTATGCCTCAGATTAATTTTTATAGCACATTTTTCAGAGGTCACAGGCAGCATAAATATATTGGAGAGCACAGTGTCTCTAGTAGGCTCTCCAGGACAGGAGAGCAGTAACTAGACAATCTCCAGAGGTCCATTCTAACATTTACCATTCTGTAAGCTCCCAGTTTTACTGGTCATGCCTAACAGATTTACATGCAAGGATAAGAAGGTGCTGCTCATCATCTGAGATCCATCCAAAGAAAAAAAGGTTTGGAAACAGGTGAGCTTTGCACTTTCAGGTTCTGCTCTAAATTGAAAGATGAGGAGAAAAATGATTCAGTGAATATAAATGAAGCTAGTAAAAGACAGTGGGAAAGGACTCAGAGGAGCTCTGGGAAGCCTCTTGGAAAGAAAATTAGGGGTTTGAGTCTTTTATCACCAGAAGTAATATCCAATATCAGATCAAACGTTCTAGGAAGAAAAAAAGTAATCTTGTATAAAACACCTAAACAAGGGACTTGCAACCTTTTTTTGAATTGCAGGTGCCTAAAACTTTCCAGTGGAGAGGGCTACCTCTCCCTAGCAAATTGTAGCTTTTCTGTCTCAGTTGTGTTTCACAGATTCTTCAGAAGTAGCCCCAGACTCCAGCTGATTCTGTGAACCACAGGCTGGGAAGAACTGTCTTGCATGGTAAAGACCACATATGCTTTTTTGCAACAGGCATAAAGAACTCTTGTATAATTTTTCCAGTCAAGGGTCCCTTGATAAACACTTTGCAGGACATTTCTCTGTTGATTTAAAGTGACATATTTGAGTAAACTGTGTCAGATGGGCTGCAGCAGCTTCCCTTCTGTTACCTTCTTTCACTTGAGCTTTATTTTTGGTTTTGGTATACTTGGGCTGTTCCTGGGATGAAATAATGCACACAGTGGTCTCAGCTGACCTTTTATGTACCGTAAGAAACAGGTCTGACTCCCCTGAGCCATGAACACAGAGTATTTTGATGTAATTTCCTGGAACAGGTACAGCTGAGACGCTTTCATTGCTGAGACCGGCTCTGCAATGGGCAAGCCCTCTTGGCATCAGCACACTTAACCTTTTTGTTCAGCAAATTTCCCATCCTGTGTAGGTGGACAATGAATACTAATATGATGCAAATTATTTCCTTTTAAATGTGAAGGCTCCCTGATTAAAAACACACTGTCCAGGAACTCTGGGTCCTTCTATTCCGATTGAACAGAACACCCTTATTACCTTTGACTTTAGTGATTGCAGGATCAAACCCTTAGTTTCAAATAGGTTGCAAGTAAAACTTTTTTTCCTCTGAAACTGAGGGTGAATTACCAGCTCAGTAAAGAAGATGTAAAGAATACAGAGCAAAAAAAGCCAGGAGAATCTGGGGGAAAAAAATCAGAGAAAGAAAAAAATAGCATTAAATATCTTGCTTGAGAGTCCAGAAGTTTGTCAGAAAATCAGAAGCTGAGGTTGGTGGAAGATATCACGGGACTTCTTTTGAAAGGAGCAGGAGGAGAGTTGATGAAAAGCTAAATTACTATGCCTGGGAGAATGCTGGAACTTCCATTATGTCTTGGGTTTGATATACTCTGGAATACAGTCTGGATCATGCAGCTACCTTCCTAGCTACTGGGGAAGTTATACCTTTGGATTATTCGCCCAGTGAGGAAATAATGTTTTAAGTATCTTTCTTTGGCTTCCCATGTCTTATCTACATTGCTTCTCCCTTCATATAAAAAGACTCTTAAAACAACATTAATATGTGTTACAGAACTGAAAATAATATGGATGTACAGAGTTGGGTAGTTCTTTCATGAGGCTATTTTTGATTCATATTAGCACTAGTTTAGTTAAAAAAATCATACATATATCTATCTATCAGGTAACAGAACTCTGCTCATGCTCCAGTTTTGGTATATTGTTCTCCTAGTTTGTTTTTATTGGAAGTAAGATACTCTAAAATGATAGGAGAGCATTGCTCATTCTAATAAATATTTTCTAATTAACATGTTCTCATGAGTGCCATCACCCAGCAAACAATTGTAATGCTCTAGTGGGACCATAAATGTGTGTAGAGCTGCCAGTCCATGCAATCCTGTAGGCAGAGTTGGGGTCCAGGTGATTTTAAAGGAGCTGCTTGCTTTGCTGTGGGAATTCAGCCATCTCTGGGGTACAACTTCCAGTTGTTTTAACAGTATGTATCAAGACTAGTCTTGTATATTCTCAGCTCCTCATGCCAGCCCCTAAATGCATATCATGGGAAAAAAAACCCCAAACCCAAACCAAATTTGGATAGGCCTTGTTTATGGGTGTGTTTGAAAGAAAACCAGCCAGCAGTAATGCCCACCAAGCAATTCCATGTAGAAAAACATGATAGCACTGTAATACAAGGCTTTAACACCAAGAGAATTGGAGAGTCTGTTGTTCTGAATAGGCTGTCTCTGGAGTATCCACTTTATGAAAGTTCTTTGAGTTCTATAAGGATTTCTGTATAGGTTAGCTGTAAAATAGCCTAGGTCTCCTGGGCTCCTTTGCCTTGTCCTGCCACAGAAATCTCATCTAACAGCACTGGTTTGGGAAAGGAGCCATAAAGGAAAAAAAGAACAGGCTCCTTTTGTAGCTAATAACTTCCTTTAATTGGTAATTAAGCTGCCTGCTACTTATAAATGTCAATAAAGGTCAAAATATTTAGAAGCAGAATCATTTTAGTGGCTTCCCATTTCTCATTGCATAAGCTGCCTGCTCAGACCACACACACGCACATTTGAAGATGGTTAAGATTTCAGAGACCTAGTCTTCCCACCAAATTCTTATATAAAGCGGCCCAGAAGGGGACAGAGCAGCTTTAGTCAATAGGAGGGAGGATGTGAACCAAGTCTACTGGGTGAGCATTCCTCACATTTTGGAATACCACCGCAGGCGCTGGGGCTGAATCAGACAAGGAGCTGGCCAGATGGTGCACTCATTTACTCTTTAATTCAGGGAACGGGGGTTGCAGCTGATCCATGTGCAAAATGACTCAAGAAAAAACTGCCTGGTAACAGATTAAATACCAATTGCAGCTTGAAAATGAGAATTAGTATAAATCCTGTTGTTTCTATTGAGCAGAGAAAAATACAGGGGACTCTCCTGGTTTTGCTTGCAGTCCCTGAGTTAACATGCACAAATACTTATTTTCACTGCGTTAATTTGCTGATTTTGTGAGCAGATTCTTCCCACTGAAATTAATCAGTTTACAAGAGGGCAAGTGAGGGGACATTTGGCTTTGAAGAGTGCAGAGAATGTATTCCCAGAGGGATCTTTGATCTTTTTATGGTGTTTTGTTTTTTAAAGTGTGCGTGTCTTGCAGGGGCTTGGTGTTTTGGAAATTAGAGCAATAGAGACTAGACTTCTACATTGCACTTTTAGAATATGGCCTCCTTTTAATGCTTTCCCAAAACATGTTCAAGAAGCTCTGAGTCTAATTTACCATTTAATGAGCTTGCCAATAGGACGGGGTGGGTGAGTGTGGTTGTGTGTGTGCAAGTACGAATACATGTATATGTGAAAACAAACATTACATTGATGGCAGGGACATCTAATTCCTCCCTCTCACTATGCTGCATCTAGGACCATACATCAGTGTCTCCCCCTCTCCGTGACCTCTAGTTCTGGCTGACATGAGACCTCCGTTCAGACAAGACCAATTAGAAAACATGTTCCTTAGCAGTTGTAAAGGTTAGTCATCCCTTTCACGACAGATGTCCCAATATGGTCCCTTGCCCTCTCCTGTGATTCTGTGTGCCAAATGTGTTGCACATGACATGATGATCACCAGAGGGGAAGCAGCAGTATGAGTGGCTTGGTGAAAGAGTTGTTGTCACAGTCTCTACGAAGATGTTAGCTGATTACAGATCTCTGACTTTTAGAAGAAAGCAAGAGATTTGAAGTCCTCTTCCCATATTTCAGTCCTTAGTGGCCAAGGACTCCATAAGGATTTTCCTTTTGCCTCCCTCTGGCTAGTGGGAGGACCATGCAATGGTGCTTTGCTGAATCTGGAGGTGGAGATGAAGTAACCAGATAGCTTGTCAGGTAGAGCTGGGAATGGGAAACCAGTGATCCTCTGGTCTTTCCGTCCTGCCAGACTGAATTGGGGATATTGGTGAGGGTGCAACATACACCCATCTCAAGTTTACTCTTGGTAGCATTGGACTGGATAGGTGGGAGACTGACCTGAAAATTGACTGAAAGGGATGATGTCCTGTTGGCACATTCATCCTGCCTGGGAACTTCACATTTGATCCACCCACTCCAGCTGGGCACAACTATAATTAGAAGCTAAGATTCCATGCAGTCTTATGTGTAAATAATAATGCCAGCCAAGTTGAATCTCTATGTTTTCTTGAGGCAGATGGGCTTACTGGCTGCACTGTGTGATCTGTGTTATTAGTTAACCAATAAAGCATTGCTGGTTTTACATATAAATGTGCTTATGCCATAAAACCGTCAAAACAGGGAAACACGAGGCAGTCATGCTGTATGTGAATCTTGCTTCCTCGTTTGCTGTCTGTGTCAGTCGCAGATGTTTTCTGCAAAGATTTTAAGGAAATAGCTGTGAAGAGCAACATTAGGTATCCAAGTGCTAGCTTTCAAAAGTCAAAAATGCTCTCCAAAGTCATGAGATTTTCTGAAAGACCATAAGCTTAAAGCAGATAAGTATACTTTCAAAATTTGTTGTTTGCCTTGTGTTTTTGAGTCATTAGACTGTTTTTACCTATTTTCTTCCAAACTTTTATTCTGTAATAGTGATGGTGAGTAGCTTCTTATTAAAAAACCCGAAAACAGAGCACTGAAAATCAATTTCATGACTTCAGAAGCTGCTCATTTGCTAATAATAACATATAATTATCCCAGAAGTGCTGTTTGACCATCCTACCAGAAAAATAATTTGTATTTTGATATTAAAGACACAAACATGAATTAAATAGTATTTTGAGACTTTTATTTGACTGATACTTCATGTATCATTTATATAGCTTTTCTACAGCAGGACTAGATCGCAAGATCTAATGATGCAGTGTAGAGAGTCCTCCAAAAATAGTTTTTCTTGAACACCCTCCCACCCCTTTCCAGAGGTCTTGTTTACAGTGTGGTCCCACAGACTGTTGCATCAGCACAAACAAAGGGGTGCTGAGCTTCAGGAGTGGAGTTAACGGTGCTTCCATCACTCCCAAAAATGACTCCTGTAACTCTGCTGACATGACTCGGAGTTCTCAGCTGGCTGTTCTTCAGCTGTAGTTTGTATAGCTTCATCTTTCATAAATTCACTCATAATTCAGCTGGGGGTGGTATTGTGTATGCGTCCATCTTGTTAACAGCCATATATATACAAACAAAGATAAACACTCAAGTAATTTAAACTTTCATTTTCATTTTACAATTTCTGTAATGTGATTAGGGTTTGTACTGATCCTTCTGATAAAACTCTTCCACAGTAACAGCGCAGCTCTGCATCAAGCAGCCAGTGAGTGCCAGGCTACCAGACGCTACCAGGCAGTATTTCTGTCTGCGCCTCTCTGTCTGCCCCAATCCATCCCAGTGTCCCACATTGTTTCAGCTAATAGAATTTGCAGATTATTGGAGGAGGAATAGAGGAATGGGAAGGGTGACTTATTTCTTACATCATGATCCTGTGAATCTTCAGTGGGACTGAAGGAAAAAGCAAGAAGAGGGAAAGAAAAGGAACACAGGCAAGATTAAAAAGCAAATTAAGAAGAAAAAAGAAAGACGACAAAAGAAAGTAATTCCTCAGTGTAATTCCAGTACTGATTATTATTGCTTAAAAATCTATATATTTTGCTGGGATATATGTTAGAAGCAGTGAATCAGTGGGGAGGAAGGTATGTACAAAACTCCCATATCTGCCATATTTATTTCTCCTTTGTCTGGGCCTTCCCAGATGGAAATCTGCCCTGTGTGTACCATTGGCACAGAGTATCTAGCCCATCATCCCCTGGGCATGTGCTATAAAACTGATTTGCAGCAGACATCTACACATAGGCTGCAGAGTTGATCTGTGAATGTCAGTGGTCATTTGTGCAGAGTAGTTGCTGTAACCAAGCCGTTGGGTATTTGGAAGTCCCTGGCAATTGGCTAGAGCTTTCAGACTCTGTCCAGACAAAATCTGTAGCCACAAAGGAGGAGGCCTCTTTATTTTTCAAGACCTGTGGAAGCCACACACCTGCCAAAGTCCTCTCGGGATTGCTGCCTAGTGACATGCAGAGATCATAGTGGCTGATGTAGTGTTCATAAATGTGCGTTCAAACTAGTTCTTTTTTCTACTCAGTGCATCTACTCATTGCCTGTGCACCTTCTACCTGTACCAGGACAGTGGAGGGTAACAAAAAAGAAGTTAGAAGAGATGAAGGTGGGAATCTCCTTCAGATCTCATCAGTGCTACTTAGTGTCGTACCTGTTATCTGTCCTTCTCTATTAAGTAGTTTAGATGGACACCCCCAAAAGAGCTGGGATGCTCCAGGCTGCCTGCCTGGGAACCCCAGTAGTGGTAGCATGAGTTAGCCTCTTCATTTGCCTAAGCCCATCTCCCTGTCTCACTGCAAGTTTTTGTTTAGCTTAAGCTGTGGCGGGCAATGTGGAAACGCTTGTGATCACTCATTAGGAATTCTTTCCACAGTTCCTTTCTCTTCTAATTCACATAAATAGTAAATCACTGCTGTCAATTATGTAACCCTGCACATCAGCAGTGCAGCTTAGCTCTCACATAACACTGAGCAGTGACAGCTACAGTCAACCAACAAATGGTGCCGCACATTTTCCTACACGGTTTCCCAGCACTGAGTGTATGATTTAGATTCCTTAGCCTCTAAAGTACTCCACTGGGTGTCCTTTAATATTGCATTATATTACTCGTGATGCATAGTCGATTCCATTGCTTCCCTTTACTTTAGCAATGATAAATGTCAGGAACTGTATGAGAAGTTTATAAATTTTAAGTGCTTTGCAGGCAACTGTTACCCAGAGAAATTTTCAAACCGTTTGTTACTGGTGAAGTGTAAGGGTCATGGAAAAATTGCTTCCAGAAGCTTGGTTAATGAGTTTCAAAATAGGGTAAAATGCATGAATTCTTTATGGCTAAGAAGTATATTAGTGTCAGGATTTTCCCTTCTATAGTAGTTGTCAATTCTGCACAGTTGATATTTAAAAAGGGTTACAAGAATTTAGCAGAAAAACCCCCGAACCCAAGAAACTTGCAACTCAGCTTTTCTCACTGTAATGTTCTCATGATGAAGTGTGAAGTTCCTAAAAACCTTCTGTTCAACTGCAGGAGCTAGCAGCGCTGCACTAGCGGGGTTTGAGCATCCTGGCCCAGATGATGTGTGTGTACGGAAAGTAACTGTTTAGGCAGTTGGAGTGAAACCCTGCTTTGGTCAGGCTGGTGTTAATACAAGTCTGCGTCATGCCGGTTACTCGTATTCATAGTATCACAGTGTGGAGCGAGTTGGAGGCTGTGCATTGTGGTCTGGCAGTGCTTTCTTCACTGGGAATGATTTGGCCAGCCTGTGTATTACTGGTCCCTCTGGCTATTTGTTGGCTATGGATTAGCCACACTGTAGGATGTAAACAGGTCTCCTGGCCTGCTGTCTCTGCTGCTGAAAGTGGTAAACAACAACTAGTAAAGTGGGAGGACAAAGAAAATTGGGAAGGAGTTAAGGAAGCTTTACAGGATACTGTTCTCTCCATTTCCCACAAACAGTGAGGTAAAGCATTCAGTGAGAGGAATATGAGATGTTGGCTTTACTACACAGAAGCACTAAACCTTTGGGGATGGAATATACTCTGCCCAGAGATGTTCATTCTTATTTAATCATCGCAGGAGGGCCCGCTCATGTCCTGCCTGCCTCAAAGAGCTCACAGTTTATGAAATTAGTCCTGAGGAAGCAGGGTTTGCCCAAGTCCACGCAGTGCTTGTTGGAGGGGTTCAACACCTACACTCAGGCATGTCATCTGGGCAGTTGTGTTCATCTCTCACAGTGGCTTCATTGCCTTTGAACTGAACTACTAGTGTAGGGTTAATTAATTTATCAGTTGCTCTGAAGTGCCAGACACAATTCCAGCTTCTCTGGAAACTGTCGAGAGCTTCTGCATATGGCTTTCTGAAAGTCCGAGAGCTGCCTCCACCCCTGTTGAGGTAGCCTAGCTCGGATGATAGCAGTCAAACGGCAGAACCCTGCAGCAGCAGCACAGGCTGATCGAATTAGTGACTGACGAGCTCTGCGAGCCAGTTCTCCCGACCTGACCCTTCGTGCTCCCGCCAACCAGTCGCTTTAAGGTAACGGAGCCACCATAAAGGACCCCCCAGTTACTGCCGGAGCGAGGTCCCAAAGTTCATCTCCAGACATCCACAAGTCCTAACGGGATGGTGGGCGGCTCAGAGGAGCGGGGCGAGCGGCGGGGTCCCTCCCGTCTTCCCTCGGGGCGGGAGAAGGTGTCCGGGTCCCGGTGCCGGTGGCCGGGAGCGGCCGCACGATGGCAGCGCGGGACCGGCGCTGCCTTCCCGGGGCTGCCGGGGGAAAGAGGCTGCAGCCGCAGCAGAACACACCACACCGCTGTGCGAGATAATCTCCAGGCTTGTGTTCTTCCACTGTAAGCAGTCGCTGCAGCAGGTCAGGATTGTTTTAAATTAGACTCTGACATTTTACTTTCTCGTGTTTTGTGGTTTCTTGTTTCCCTTCCCCCACAGCCCAGCCTCGGTGGGGGTGGTGGAAGAGGTAGAAACCCAAGCGGTAAAATACGACCTAACGAGAATATAACAGTTTGCAGAGACTCGTTTACTGCAAGACATACTCAAACTGATTGCAAGCTGGTAGGAATCCACGCAGAGTCTGTGTGAGGCTGGGAAGTAAATGTGCAATGAGGCGACGGGCTGCGTTTGTCCCAGCCTTCAAAGCTGTGTCTGTGAAAGCATGTGAACGATAGGCAGTATGGAAGATCTTTGAAAGTCTATAGCAAAAATAATGCATAACTGCTAATATCAGTCCCATATGGCATCTGGTATAGCTGCACAAAAATATTCATCTAGCCTTTTTATTCCTTGCAAACTATGCTTAGATTATATACGTTGTCCCTATTGTGCATTGTAGGGGATGGTCTCTTTCATATGGCAGCGTCTTATGGCTTTCATTTGTTCACAGACCTCCCACTAAGTGACTGCTGATTGAAAACCTTTTTACTTTCTTGCCAGGTTTAGCAAAAAGGGCTTGGTGTACTTAGTGCCTTTGATCTATCTAGGATGAACATTTTCATTGAAAGAGGTAGATGAGTCATTCTGTATTTGACACGGAGCTATCTTGGAATACCTCTGGGTTTGCCTTTTCAAGCTTTTTTATATTTTTTTGCATGTGGCTATAAATATTTTACTCTGTGAGAAGCATGAACCTCTTTTCTGGAAATGAAAGAGCCCTATTCCAAATAGGAAAAACACACTTAGCTAAGGTTTGTGCAGTGCATATTTAGTGGTAGAAGGTGCTGTGTTGGCCCTGCCTTGCTTTTCAATACAATATCCTGCAGTGTGAAATGAATAGCTGTATTTAGAGGTATCTGGAAGTGATGACTGATGTTTGGAGAAGTTACAAGGCTTTTCCTTTTCCACATGAACTCTCCAACCTGGCATTTCCACAGCAGTGAAATACTTCTGGGGCTGAGATCATCTGATTATTATTTCCTGTGTCATGTGCTGAATTTATTATTTTGTTGAATATTACAAATATATTCTTAAGTTGCTTGAGTTTTGGATTCTTCGGCAAAGTTCACTAGCATAACAAGGATATTGGACTTGCAAAAATAACTTTTTCTCCTTTGGGATTATTTAGTTGGGATTAGTGAATGAAAATCCCAAATGAAGGGGGGGTGGCGGGGAAGAGGGAGGGAGAGGGGGAAATTCAGTAAAAATGCTATTCTGATATTCCGCCTGCGTATTATATAGTCAGTTCAGGAAAAATTGAAATTTGTATTTTTGTACTGAAAACTGTTAAAAGCCAGGAATTCGGACATTTTATTTGCTTCAGTGTCCAATATTTTTTCTCTTCTCTTTTCTTCTTTGGAAAAAGTGAACACATTTGCACTAATCTAGGGTTATTTCTGGTCACAGTAGAATCACAGTGTTGTTACTGGGAATTGCACAGGCCAATAATGGGTTCATTGCCTCAGAAATATTTTCATGGAGATTTTTTATATTTTTTATACCTCTAAAAACCAAAACAGAACAGAGACTAAAATCTAGTAAAAGCTCTTCATACAAGCATCTGTGACCCTGTTGACATGAAAGTGTGTGTGCAGTCCTTGCAAGACCAGTAAGTATAAAACAAGGATATCAGAAATAGCAAGCATCTTCTCATATCTAAATGTCATTGTTTAAAACAGGATATAATTCTCTACAAAACCGACTCAAATGCCATGTAGGTCTCTCGAACTCTTGAGCGGTCTTGTATGTTGCTCAGAGCAAGGCCCGTTCAGGGCTCTTCTTTAGCTTACAAATGAGGGGTGGGAGAAGAATCAATGTTAAAAAAAAAAATAAAAAAAAATCTTGGCATCTGGATTCTTGTGATTTGTCTGTTTGTAACACCAACCATATTTCTTCCTCACTTGTTTTGGAATATTGCATGGTATGCAGGTCTTCATTAAGGAATATTTTGTCCTTTGGCTTTTTCTACACATGATTACACAGTAGCCATCCGTTCCCAACATCTGTGTTTATTAAAACCTTTCCAATAAATCTGTGCAGAAAGGAACTGTCCACATTTCCTCTGAGTTTTGCAAAGATGCTGTTTTCCTTTGTGATGAATTGGTTAAAGATTATCCAGCTGAGATGTTTGGGTTTTAGCTAGATCTACAACATTACGACTCAGTGCCCCAAAAGCTCATTAAAAAGAGAGATTGGGTGGACAGGCAGTGCTTCTGAGCCTTTATAGGACACCAAGTGCACCCTTCTGACTGAAATCCCATTAAACAGGGAAGAGTTAATGCAGCCAACATTTGTGCTTTACACCTTAACTGCTGCTTGGAGGTGGCAAAAGCCAGCGAAGGCTGTGCTAGGGCTGTTCCAACCAGGGCTGCTTTCCAATGAGAAAATCTAAGGAGCGACTTAGAGAATAAGCTCTTTTGCCTGTTGCGTCACATCCCCCGGTGCAGCGTGCTCTTGCCGTGTTAGGTGAGTGGTAGTGGCTGGTGCCTGTTTCCACACTTCACACCGGCTAAGAAGAAATGTACTGGCACTGATGATTGGCATCGGATTTTGTGCCATATTGCATACTATCTAAGATGGGGCCATTCTCAAGCAGATTTTGGGCCGTGTGATTCTAGTCACATGAGGTTGAATGCCTCTGATTGTGGCCTTGGAACCAGAGCCCTACTGACTATCTCAGTGGGACCTTGTGAGAGATCTTCAGCAGTATATGAACCAGAGATGACAGCTATATGCAACTGTATTTTCTTGGCTGGGCAACTTCACTCAACTCTTATGCTGAGCGTGTTTTTAAGCACAGTTTCACCAATGAGCTAGTAGGCTGGCAATCAAATCCTCGCAGGTGATGCTGATCTGGACAGAATTGTTGGTTAGTATTATATAAGTACAACCTAAAAAAGTTAAAAGACCTGATGAGCTTTTACCAGCGTGCTTCTGTAGGACAGATATATCTTGGAAACCCTTATGTAGATGACTTAAATTTGGGGTAGCTCGCTCTATTCTGGATGCCCGTAAGGTCCAGCAATTGTGAAGACAAACCGAATAAGTATGTGGATTTTGAAACACTTCACAAGATCAGCTTTGGATCAGCAAGGTAACACCATCTTTAACTCTTGTGGTGCTTCTGCAATATGGTCTGTGGCACATTTACTACAGACTAAATTCTCAACTTAATAGGTCACACCTATCATCAGAACTATATGTCTTCTATGCAAGATTTACAGAAATGGAGGCTGGTGCCTTCCAGACTTCCAGATTCAGGACTTATCTGCTGTTTTTCTTTGAATAGCTTCTGGTAACATTGGCAAGAGAACCAGCATTAATTTATGTTGCGATTGGGAGTGTTGAATAAGTGTGAAGACACGGGGTTTCTGAGGTGGCTTTTTTTTTTGCTCTCTGCATCTGTGCTGAGAGTGTCTTGGCCAGATGCAAGAATGTGACTTTCAGTACCGAGGAATTGGGACTGGTTTTGGAGATGATAGTTACTCGACCTGAAAAGCTGCAGAAAGACTTATGAATCAGAAACTGGTCACTGTACAACTAAGCTTAGTCAGATGGTGTTAGATCATAAGCCATGATTCTTTGGGGCTGAAAGCACCGCACCCCCAGTTTTTCCAGCTCATGCTCTCCAAGGAAGGAGAGAGACAAAATCTTTGCTACAGACCTAAACATGTTCTTGTATGTTGTCCATACATCCATTACATGGTATCATGACACCACAGGTCTGCCCCTGTGTAGCCTTAAAAGATATTATAATTTGTATTCAGAAAAATAGCAGGGGCCACTGAAAAGTGGCAATTTACTGCCAGTCAGGGCAGACAGTGTTATCATTTGTGAGAATGGCATGCTGTGTTGGTCAAGCACTACAATGATAGTTGTGTTAGTAACTTATCATTCAAGCAGCACAACCAAGACTCTAGTAAAGCTTCAATTCAGATGTTCAAAGCGCAGAGGAACTGAGAGGCTTTTTGGTGGAGTCGGTAGAGAATGGACTTTGATACATGACTGTGAGTGAAAGAATAGTCTTGGGGTTAAAGCACTGAACTGTACCTCAAGAGATCAAGATTCACTTTCTGGTTCTTGGGCAAAGGATTTATTCTCACTGACAGTCACTTCCCCATCAATAATACTGTAGTATTTTGTTTCTAATACCAGGGAGAGCCAGTTTTCATGAAAATAAGGAAATGGCTTGTTCTTCATCATGTGAAAATGAGACTATCGAGGGCAGTATATCATAATCTTCAAGTTCCTAAAGCTCCCGTTCTCCTGAAATAAGTAGTCCTGAATTGAAAGTTTCCTGGGTATTGACAAACATTTTGCTCAGTTTCTCCTCCAAAGTCTAAGGAAGTCAGTGGAAAAAAGGCTCAGGCCCTGTTTTGAGGGGGTAGGTTAGAGAAGTTGTTATCTATCAACTCTCCTTAAGCTTCATTGCTGGGATTTTTATAACATTGTTTTTTCTTTCTTCTCATTTGTGTTTTACATACAAGTCCTGGTATTTTGGTTTAGCCCACAAACAATATGAAGCTGCTTTGAATGCCTTAATTTTTCCTGCCTACTGCAAACCAGACTTTTCCCCAGCATCAATTATCCTGAAGAGAACTGCGTATGTAAAACCACACCAAAAAGTTTGAAGCCCATATAAATGTATTTTCATTTCTTACAAAAGACTGCATTCTTTTGTGTGTGTTGTCTTTGGATCACCTTGTTTTTCACAATTTCTGATGACTAAGTTGGGTCAGAGGTACTGTCCATTATACCATGTTCTTCCTTATGGTGGTCGCTCTGGCAAACAATAGGAGATTTAGTGGCTGCCACTGAGGAGAAAAGAGCTGTCTAGAGCTTGTGTAGAGCTTCTCATTATTATTCATTCCATGGAAACCCAATCTAGAACAGAGGTTATGACAAACTATTTGCATGCAGCCCTCTCTTCCAATGGCCAGTGCACTAACCCTTGGTTTCTAGGGAGAGAGTTTTTCCAAGAACAGCAGACTTTGTTTAGAGAGATAGAAGTGTTTGTCTGATGTGTCTGGGCAGATTTAGCTGGGATGGCTGATGGGGACACGAGCTTCTGTCCCAATAGCAGGGACAGCTGTGGAAGGCACTCCTTAATTGCCCCAGTTTACAGCCCAATATTTTAACCTGAACTGCTACTGATTTCAGTTTGTAATTATACAAGGTTGTAAAATGGGATGGGTAGAACCCATCGGCTATCTCTGCCAGCGTCTGGCAGCAGAGCTTGAGCTACCTCAGGTGATGATATCTGCAACTAGGAGTTAGCACTTTATAGGACAAACTTCCCCTTGCTTGCCAAAGCTCCCTCTGAAAGAAGCAACCAAGACAGCGTGGCAGCACAAACATTAGGGACTGAGACACTAAATGGTATTTAGATCTCTCTGTTATGCACCTGTGCTGTAATGTCAATTTTTATTTCTTATTCTTTGTTTCTTACTAAGTAAGCTGCTGGCTGCAGGAAGCAGGGAAATATAGTCAGGAAGAAGTTTAGTCCACACATGCTCTGATGTTTGCGTTTTCTCCCCCAAAGCATTTGCTACTGGGAGTCACTGGAGACAGTATGCTATTCTATATGGACTTCTGATCTGATGCAGGTTGACTGTTTTCCTGGTTTTAAATACTGTCTGGATTTTGGCCAGATCTCCTAGGGCGTATATGAAGATAACAAATCAAAATGTCTTCCCTAAGGAGCAAACAATTTAAGCATAAGACAAGAAAGACACGGGAACAGAGACAGTCTGGGGACTATTAAGAACAAGTTTAAAATTTCCAGCTATTAATGAGAAAAGGTCTTTCATTTTTCATCCAGCTCTGGGGAGGACATCTGAAGAGTTTGGATTTCAGTTTCACGGTCTGGGAAGCCATGCTGGCAGGATTGTTGTTTATCTCTCCTGAGAAACAGCATGTTTCAAGTTGATTCTCTATCGAATAAAGGTTTTAAAAAAATATTTTGTTTGCTGCTTTCTCAGCTGTGCACAGCATTTGTCTTCATCCTTTGCTGGTATAATATTATAATAGTTTCTTGTAAGTGCTGAGCCTTTACTGCTGACAGCTGCTGAGAAATGATGCTGTCATGAATCATGCTTGCAAACACAGTTCTGTGATGTGACCAGTTCTCAGCCCCCATAATTAACAGCCAATTACTTCCTCTCAGAGAAGCCAAAACTCAAACAGATGAAAGAAATAGTGTTGTGGAAGCAGTGGGAGCAGATGTGTTGTATCAGTTCCTGTGTTCTTTACAAACATACACAATACTGCAGACCAAACTGAGCATTCGTTTACATCTATATGCAGCTCAGAAGAGTGGATGTTCCTAATACCAAGCCTAGGTTTGACCGTCTGTAGTCAAAGTGCATGAGGAAAGTGAAAAGGAGGAGGGAGGCAAGGTTCATTCCAAGATGATATGGTTGCAGTAATAGTAGGTCACCACTTTAGAGTTTTTTGGCTATTCCCTCAAGGTAACAGTCCATATTTATTAATGGGTATGTGTGCACATGCATAAGCACATGTATGAGGAAGCTGTATACTACAGATGCCAAAAACCCAAACCAGAATGTTTACAGTCCCTAGGCTGCAGCCCTGCCTGCTCTTTTGTTTAACCAGGAGACCCAAAGCTGAGCCTTTTCCATCTGGAGTTTGTGTGGCAGAAACCAATGTGGTTTAGAAGACAGAGCTGAGGAATGGGAGCCAGGAACTCCTGACCAGAGCCTGCAGTTAGTAATTTACTGAATTTTTCTCCTCTTTATAGATTATTTTTTAACAGATTTTCGTTTTTGTTGGTTCACTCATATATACGATGCAGGGAACAGATTAGAGCCCATAACATGTTCTTAAACTTTTTGCTTCCTATGTCTTTCATCATTTGGTATGTGCAGTACTTGACCGGGTGACTAAACTGCATGATGATGATCCTGTTTTCTGAATGGCTGACTGGGAATTTGTAGTTAGGAACAGTTAAATCAGGATTTCAAAAGGACTCTCTGCTTTGGATGTTTCATTATCAATCCTCCACATAGTCCCTGGTTTTGTCAACATAACATTCATTGGTAGCATTCATTAATGTCATTATATGTATGCAGAAATAATGAGTATCTAAAAATAACTAAAGGTTTCTCTTTTTTATTTGCTTTATCATAGCTGGTGTAAAGGTGGTGGTGGTGCCGCCAATCTCTTTCCCACAAATATGTGGTAGAATTTTAGTTAAAAAAAAAAAAATCCCCAAATCATAAGAATAAAAGTGGAGGTTTGATTGCACAAGCTGAGGTTTTAAAAGCATGTACATTTTATGAAATGTGTATTACATGGTAAAAGTTGTCAGCAGAGATGCAAAAACACGTGAGTGTTTGCGACTTCTGCTTCTCACTATTGAACAAAATAATGACTTGAATGGAAACCTGCTGACCCAGGTCAAAATGCATAGTGAATGCTGTTGAAGTAAATCTGCATGTGCCATGAAATGAGCATTCTTAATCTTCTGCAATAATTTTTAGCTCTGGATCTCTTCAAAACTACTACTGACTGTCTGGCTTTGAAGCAGGCTACTTTTCTGCCTTTGCTGCTTCTATAAAATGTGTTCAGAACATTTACAGGGAGGCTGTAGGAGTTAGTGTTTCTATAATTCTCTAAACATTTGAAAATGTAAAATATTTGCAGATGTGGTGCCATGTGTAACTACATAGCAAATTTTTATTCCTTGTATACTAAATTTCTGAATAGTAAGAGTCTCTTGGCTGGCTGCTTCTCAGCTGTGAGACTTTTAAAGATCTCTTTTTGAGGAATGAGTCATACAGACTGTGATCCCAAGTCACAGCTTTACCACCTTCCTCCCTGTTTTGTTGTTGCTTTCAGATCAATAGCCGTGCAAAGCGAGGATCTGCTCCTGTCTTTATACTAGCAAGCATCCCGTGTTCAGCTGGTTCTGTGATTCATGCTCTGGGATCAACAGCAGTTTAAAATGGATCAAACAGGCTCTCTTGCCTTTCAACCTTTCGTAATTTTGTACCAATGCTTTCCTCTGCAGTTGCAAAATATCTCTGTGTATCTGAAAGGCATGTGAAAGTATTGCCCACCTGCTAACCCTGTCAGCTTGACTAAACCCAAGTTTCATAATGTGCCATTTGTATTATTTTCCCCAATACGGCTGATTCGTTCTCTCCTTCTCTCCCCACCACCCCTCCTCCACAGGATTCTAAAAGTTTTATGGAGTTTAATGTGACCTCTCGCCCTTTGTAGTTGCATAATTCTAATGAAGCAACTAACAGATCATCAAAATTATCAAAGTGGATTTATGGAGCATAATGGCATTCAAATACAGTCTTTCTGGTCATCACAAATCCCCCATGTCTAATGAAAAAATAGAATGTTTTTCAAAGAGAGAAATGCTTTGGATGAATGCAAGAGCTTGAGAAAAACTGAAAATTCACTTCTGCAGTTAATGTGCCTGTAAGGAGCATAATTGCCTTAACTTCCTATCTCTGTAGGGCTCTAGAGAAACCCGCCGTCAGGCATGTGCTCTTGGGGCACTTCCAAGTGCCATCCCAAACCACTTCCTTTCTGTTTAATATTTTGCTAGCGTGCTTCCTTCCCATTTATCTTCATTTTCTCTGCCACTGGCAGCCCAGAAAAGAAAAGAGTTTATACTGCTAACAGTGACTGAGAGGTGATGTTGGGTGGCAGAACTGTATCTCTGAATATATCTCTGACCTGGCGCAGGGGGGGATGTGATCAAGACTGGTCATTTTTCACCACCCACACCATGTCTGTTCCAGGGGAAGAAAAGAGGTTATCAGCCCTTGGTGCTCATATGAATCTCCCACCCTGTAAGGCTGCCTAGATATCTCGCAATCTCACAGGACAAACCTGGAAGTGCATTTCTGATTTTGGACATGGCTTTGGTTTTGTATTTCTGTTCATTCTTGGTTTACATGAAGAGATTTGTCAATCTTCAGCAAGAACTGGCTCTTTAAAGACCATTTCTGAGAATCTTGAACCTTCAAAAGTCCCAGTGATTGCCCTGGGGCCTCCACTCACAGCACTGCTGGCAAAAGGGGCTCATAAAGCAGAATTGCTGCTTTAAACCTTCTACATCCCTGGTCTTTTTAAAATTATTGTAATCAGTCTATTTTAGGATAAGCTGTCCAATGACATCCCGGTCATTTAAAAAAAAAAATTCAACAGGAAATTCTGAATGTGAGTCATGCCTTTGTCTTGGTGTTTTTCAAGGATTTTTGCAATTTATTAAAAAAAGAAAAAGCAGAAATCCTTGACGTTGACAGAAACAACCACAGAAAGTCCATGTGTTGAGAAGTCAATCAACAAAGAAAGAATGTCTGTAAGCTCCAAATATTTACTTGATATTTACTTGATTAGTCTTTCTAATTAAGAAAAAACCACAACTCCCCAAAATCCAAGAGTGAGACCGAGAGGGACCTAGTGCCCCTGCTATTTTTCTTCTACCTGAGAAAGCTGAGTTTTATTGTTTGGTGGTAGAAAAGGTCTGCATTGTGGGACACTGCAAAAATCCCAGATGTTTGTGAATATCAGATGCTTTAAGAACCACATACACGGATTAATCCTGTGCTCCCATCTGGAGTTTACAGACTCCTGATGAATGCATTAACGGTAGCTGCCAGCTCGCTGTGTTCCAAGGGCCAAAGTAAACTGCTGTAGAACAGTATAGAAAATGGAAGCACATTAAGAGGAACTGGGACTCTGCAGAAGCTAGAGCATTCAAGAAAATCCCCGTTATACGAGTCCACAGTGTTTTCACCTTTAAACTGGACATTGTCTTTATTACAGAAATGTGAAACCTTCTCTATGGTAACTGGTCAACAACTGTTAATTTGTGATTACAGCTCTTTTATCTTAATGACTTTAGAATGATTCCCTGTCTTATCACACAAGAAATATCCATGGCCTTTAACAAAAAAACTTGTATCAAAATAGTATTTTAAATATACTGTAGTAAACTTTATCATTTTCCTTGTCCTCCTCATGCCTTTCATCAAGAAGCAGCAGAAGTTATACACTGGGATGGAGATGAAATCATACAACCATACACTGTTGGCCAAGTGCCAGGTCCTGCACTTCGGTCACGGCAACCCCATGCAGCGCTACAGGCTTGGGGAAGAGTGGCTGGAAAGCTGCCCGGCAGAGAAAGACCTGGGCGTGCTGGTTGACAGCCGGCTGAATATGAGCCAGCAGTGTGCCCAGGTGGCCAAGAAGGCCAATCGCATCCTGGCCTGTATCAGGAACAGTGTGGCCAGCAGGAACAGGGAGGTGGTCGTTCCCCTGTACTCGGCACTAGTGAGGCCGCACCTCGAGTACTGTGTTCAGTTTTGGGCCCCTCACTACAGTAAAGACATTGAGCTGCTTGAGCGTGTCCAGAGAAGGGCAACCAAGTTGGTGAGGGGCCTTGAGCACAAGTCTTATGAGGAGCGGCTGAGGGATCTGGGGTTGTTCAGTCTAGAAAAGAGGAGGCTGAGGGGAGACCTTATTGCTCTCTACAACTACCTGAAAAGGGGTTGTAGTGAGGTGGGTGTTGGTCTCTTCTGTCAGGTGTCTGGAGATAGGACAAGAGGAAATGGCCTTAAGTTGAGGCAAGGGAGATTTAGGTTAGATATTAGGAAAAATTTTTTTACTGAGAGGGTTGTCAAACATTGGAATGGGCTGCCCAGGGAAGTGGTTGAGTCACCATCCCTGGAGGTATTCAAAAAGCGAGTGGATAGGGTACTCCAGGGCATGGTTTAGGGGGCATGGTTAATGGTTGGACTCGATGATCTTGAAGGTCTTTTCCAACTGAAATGATTCTATGATTCTATAACCTGTAAGCAGGTTGTCCTGAAAGACCTGAAGTCCTTTCCCAAGACTTTTTGGGAAAGTCCTTGCTCTCACGAGGGGCATCATTAATTTTCTGTGTGAGACTGGACTCCTAAATGTTCATCCTCAAATTACGGACTTTTAGCTGATGAAATAAATTTCAAATAAAAATGAAGCTGGATTCAGACTGGTGTTGAACAATGCAGAAGCACTGTTATCAACACCACCAGCCCTGAAAAACGAAGTCGGACTCTCTGACATTGCGGTACTGTTTTAAGAATAACAAAAACTTAAAAGGGAAAATAATCTTGGGTTTTGTCAGTTTTGATTTCTGGCATTGAAATCTTGCATCCGAGCCATGTTTTTAAGTTTTTCTTTGTAACTTCGAGGACCAGATTTTTCTTTTCTTTTTAATAAAGTACATGTTGAGGTTCTCATGAAACTGAACATAATATCAAATACAACAAGACTGTTGGCATAACTGTGAGTGCAGGGAACTGTACACCAGCATGCTACCTGTTAAAACTCCTAAGTGGACTCAGCGTACAGCAGGGCAATTCCTCTCCAGCCTCAGACTGAAACAGGCATCTTTGAAGCAAGGGATAAAAGCACTATCTGGCCAGAGATGAACAAAGGGTTAACTCCTGCTTTCTCTCCCTCCCTTTGCCTGGGTGCGTGGAGGAGACGGAGACGAAGAAAGGAAATAGGCTGTGACTGTAGAAGCAGAACTGCGCAGTGTTACAGGCACTTGTGTTATTGGGCTGATCTGGGGGCATGCGTGAGCACAAACCGCAGGCTGCTCAGCGCTGCTGGGAGGGCTCCGGCTGGTAGGAGGGGGAGGTGAGGCTTTGCAAGCCCTCCTGCAGGCTGCTGGGCCATGCTGGTACTGTTTGGGAAAGGTAACGGGGTTAAGCCAGTGGTGCTCTGCCTTTTCCTCCTGCTCCTCCGGCAGTGGGGGAGACGGCAGCTCCTGCAGCGCGCTTCCTGGGCAGCTTCCCCCAGTGCTCTGGGAAAAGCTGTGAGCCCAGGGGAGTCGCACAGCGGAGGGGGAGAGGGGCAGAGGGATGCGTGAGGTGGCAGTGCTGCTCGGGGCTGCCCCACTGAGAACTAAATCACAGCGAGCGGGGATGACTGGTAGATTCGCTTCACCAAATCACACTCCTAATCTGAATTCAAATGCTGTTACAGATACACCTAGAGTTGCATTATTACGGACGCTACCCCCGAGGAAAAGATCTGGCTTCATCAGTTTGTTGTTCTTGTTTATAAAACGCTACCTGATTGCTGTTAAGAGATATGTAAGGTAGCAGTTGAGCAGCTGTTGGGAGGAAGGTAGCCCTTCTCTCTGAAAGAGGAGCCCTAGGCGGTGCGCTCTGAAGTGCAGGTGGAAGTGGCCCTATGTGTGTCAGTGGCCAAGGTGCCAGCAGATGGGGCTCGAGAACATGGAATGTTCTCCCAAGGGTTTGAGGGCCCTCCAGCTCCTGAGGTTTTGCACTCCAAATGGCTGCTAGGGTACAGCACTGTCCCTCAGCAGCTGTATCATCCTCCCCTCCAGAGGAGCGCAGATGCAGACTTGTCTGTTCTGGAAGCATTCTGCATTATTTTGCATCAAGGATTTAAGAAAAAAAACAAATGTGCTCAGGCAAAGGGACAAGTCAGAGTGCTGAGACAGGACAGCAGTCCACAACCAGTGCTTAAACAGAATATGAGAAACAGGGTGTTCAGGGATCACTTTTCTCCTGGCTGCCACCATAAGTGGCCATACACATGCAGAGCAGCGGGGAATGCAGCCGAGCCTTTGTGTTGTGCTACTGACACATTTATTCCAAAACACACAGATTACGTTTACTTTTGTATCGTTCCTACCACCTCATTTATGGTACAAATCATTCTGATGTGGGATGAGGGCGTCTGTTCAATGTAATAGTGGGAAAATATGTTTGATCAGGTCTTGTTGCCCCTTTGCAAATGGGCATGTTTTTTCTTTAAACCCCTACTGTATACTTGGAAAAAGGGATCCTATGCCCCAAGTCAAGTGAATTAATGTTTTGTAAAAGGAGGGTGTAATCATTTATTAGCATTGTGCTGGACAAAGTTCTTTGTGTTTGGAGATTTGGCCAAGTGCCCAGATTCAGGCAGCCTCTGACTTTTGCTTTAGTCTCTGAGATAAACTCTCAATGAAACAACGCTGGAGTTGCACCAGCTGACATGGATCCAGGGAGCAAACCCTGTCAGGAGGAACAATTTGGAGCAATGCCAAGCCTGGTAGAGGTGGCAGAACTTTTTGTAGATGTTTGGGGTATTTGTGGGATGAAGGGAAGAAGGGATCTGTTTGCAATTCGAGTCCAGGTTCTGGTCAGGTTTTACTTACTTGAAGCTGATTTGCTCATCCCTATGACCAGATCTTACTAGAAGAAGCATCAGTTTCTCTCATTTGTCATTTTTCTTTTCTATGGAGTATTGAATTTACTGTTGTCTAAATATCAAAACGTTCCTGGCTTGTTTTCAGCATTTGGTTGTGTATTCTGTTTCCTATGGACACGTACACTACAGCTGACTTAGGCTTTGTTTGAAAAACACCGCCAACTTCAAGGGTAAACCCTTTCCAGTATGAATGCAGTTAATTTAGTATGAATGTCACTTTGAGTGTTTTCCCAACATAATCTCTTTAAAAGGTTAATCATAAAGTGAAAGAATGTGCTCTGGATTCTGACACAATGCCTGACAAATATTTTCAGCAGGCCACCACTAAAGAAACACAGGTGTGGTCTCGCTCTTAATGTCTCTGAAATAGTGTTGTATCTTTGGAGAAACAAAGATAAATTGAGAGCTTAACCCATTGGCTTCTTGGCATTTGAAAAAAAATTATTTAACTTCCACTTGTTCTGTTTTTGCTCATCTATAATTCCCTGGGGGAGATTGTGTTTCAGAGAGATGAAATACTCTTGATGTCTTTATGAAAAATGCAAACAATGTGTTATTTTTAATGATGCCTTAGTCTTTCTGTTCTGTTGAATTCAGCAGGATGCTCGGAAGTCCAGTATTTACATAGTAAGCTTTAAACTGTTTTGGACTTAAAAACACAGTTTAAAGAGATTAAATAATCTTATTGAAATATGTTAATAATTTCTGGGATTAATCCTGATTTTTTTTTTATTCAGACAAATCTATCATTTGGTATTCTTGTTTAAGAGTAAGCTGAAGAAAAAGGAGTAGTTCTAGAATTGTTTCAGTTTTGCTTCAACGCCAAAGGGGACATATGTATCTGCTTCTAGTAATTGGGGACATCTTGGTTTTTTCTTTTTTAAAGTGCCACCCTGTTTTTCTTAATATAACTTGTCATTTCCTTCTTTAGTCTTAGAGCCTAGAATTAATAGATTTTGCTTTATTTTGTTTTATTTTGTTTGTTTCCTGAGATAGGATTGTATAGAGGGAAATGGGATGTTTTATGGAAACATAGGAAATCTTTCCAGCTCCTGTCCTGGTCATGAACACAGCTACTAAATTATGTAATCTTACTGTCTGCTTTAGTAGTCTCTCTTGTATTCTCAGACTAATTGCATTTCAGGAATTGATATTCTAGTGTGGCAAAGCTGCCAGGGTAAGAAGTCTGCCTAGCTCTCATAATGCTTCTTGCACGAGTCGTTAGAGAGATGAAAGAAAGCTCAATGCAAGGTGTAAATAGGTCTCTTACACAGCAGCTGGTTTACTTGTGCAAACAATTTTTGCTTTATCCTTTTAATTATCACTTTAGGGTGTTCTCAACCCAAGCATGTTCCTACCCTTTTCCTGAGCCCTCCAGTCAGGAGATGGAAGGAGGGACAGAAGGCAGCAAGGGCTCCCTCCTTCCTCTCACCAGAGTCCTCTCCCTTTGATGAGCCAAATGCTGAATGGACTCTGTGTGTGGCTCTGCAGGAGGAGGCTTGTTGGAGGGAATTGATAAACAGTGTCGTCCCGTCCCCCCCCTTTTTTTTCCTCCGAGGAAATTACTGTTTGTATTTATGAAGCAAAATGCTAGTTAGAAGCACTCAGTATTTTGAAGTTTGGTCCCTCCACTGCATTTCTGAAAGCGAGTGTGTCAGACAACACTGTCTGCAGAAGGTTAGGGTCTTCTAACCCTTTGGTCAGTTGTTCTTCTATTAGAGGCCTAATTTTCCTAAGCTCTTCAGTTTTTATCCTTTCCATGTCCCTGTGAAGTGATCCTGTTACCTCCATTTCACAGGTATGGAAAGTAAGCCGCAAAAAGATGGAGACTTGCCCCGTGTCTCGTAGAGAGTCTGTGGCAGACCTCTAGCCCTCCTTCCCCTAATTGCGTTGGGAGGTCTCTGGCTAACAGAACATGCACACAAAAACCACACAGGAATGCAGGTTTTAATGCCATTGTTGAGTCCATTGACTTTCACTGAGGAATTCCTTCACTGAGACACACTGGGCTTGACATGAAAAACTGATTCAAGTATTTGAAAAAATAGAGCAGTACTTTCCAGTTTCCTCAAACATCATTTCCATTTTCCAGTGTTTGAAATCTGGTCAAATTAGAATTTAGCCTTTTGGAAGTCTGAGGGGAAAAAAACCCTCCTACTGATAGATATTCGTTCAAGCCATGTTGTAAACTGGCCATTATGATATTTCATTTGTCAGCATGTACTACAATCACTTGTTCTGGGTCCCTTGGGCAGACTGCCTTTCAAATCAATATTAATTATGTACCACTAGACAGTAGCTAATCTGAAAGGAAGAACAAGTTTCATTTAACAGATGACTGATGGTTACTAGCTTCCCCATGAGTGTGGGTTTTGGTTTTTGTTCTGGGTTTGGTTTTTTTTTTTTTTCCTTTTGAGAACCCCCCAATCACAGTATTGCAGCACTGCTTGTATTTTGCTTTGTCTAATAAAATAAAATTAAAAAAAATCACCTTGTTTTCCATAAATCTAGCATCAAATTCAGAATTACTGGCATCCTTATAAGTGAGATTCTGTAAGATCCATCAGCATAGAAGTTCAGCTCCAGCACCTAATGCCTTCAGAGATCTCACCCCTGGGTAACATTTTTATTCTTGCTGGCAACCGTCCAGTGAACAACAGAGGAACCTGACGAAAGTGGCTTTGAAATGTGTGTTTATTGCATTGTCATCATGCCAGAACTAGCCGTTCATCTGAAATTTGTAAAAACTGCTCCTCATAATTGTCTGAGTTTCTGGAGAGTGATCTGTAATAACCGTGAGCTAGAAGCTCTGCTGGGATGTCTGAGGCTGACAGGTAATTTCTGTTAGGGTTAGATGTGTGTCCGCTTGCTTTCTTCACTGAGAGTGTAAACTGAAAGATATCTGTTTTATAGATGATGTAGTAGCAAGACTGTCAGTAATCAGTGAAATTGAGGATGTTGGATATGTATTGTTATTGTAAAATTAGTTAGCTGGAGTAAGAGTCAAATTAATATAGCTGTTAGTGTGAAAATGCTCACTGAATTGGAAGAGGGGGTTGGGAAATTTCTCAGAAGATCTCCTGATCCATTCCCTTGATCACCTACACCAACATCACTCTTGACAATTGTTCATCCATCCCATTCTCAAACCTCCTGTGATGGCAGCTCACAGCCTCCCCAGCTGAACCACGTAAGGCTTTTACCAAGTGTCTGAAGGGCTCCAGCAGCTCCTTGGCAGCCGGCAGAGCTGTGATTTGCTGGCTGCAGACAAGAGGTTCCCTTTTTCTCTAGAAACTGAGATAGGCAGGTTTGGAAGTAAAATATGCTGTATAGACTTGCAGTGTGCCATATCATTAACAGGCAGTGTTGGGTTTTTTTTAATAGTTTAGCCCTGAAACTGTAGAACCAAACAAATGAGAAGCTTAACTAGTACTTCTGCAAACTGGTTCAAGAAAAAAAAATATGGAGCAATAAGGTATTTCAGTCTATGCTTCTGGTCGGTACCTCAAACCCGCCACTGCAGTGGGTGCAGTGTCCTCTCAGCCTCGTCTCCATGCAGTTGCAAGGGCCGGTATTTAGAATTTTTCTAACATGAGTTGTTCCTGGATTTGCAAAGAACAAAGCGTTACTTGATCTGGGCAGAGTGTCACTGATACCGCACATTGCTGCATCTCTGGTTGCCGCTTTAGCTCTGCCGTCTTGCTTTTCCTGACAGCTGGAATGGATGTGAATTTTGGTCTTCCTTTTTGTAGATTACAATATCTATTAATCAACATTCTTCGGTTTTCCTTCATCGCTGTAACTCACTTGAGCCCCTTAGCTAGAAGAAAATTCTGTCAACTCTTCATGTAAACTGAGACATCACCGCAGTGAATAGTGCTGGAATTTTATTTATTAAGTAAAGACTCTTGGATTTCTAGCTTTTGCTTTGGAATGGCAGCCGTGAAATACTACCCTCCCCTGCCTGTCCCTAGAGAAAGGAAGCCTGTAGTATAGCAGGCAGTGCAGGGTCAGGGGTCAATCTCATGATATAGGTGGCCCAACCACAGCTGCATATTGAAGGCACGCTTTTAAAAGGAAGGAGTATCTTCATGGGGCTTAGCACAAAGTCCTCCATGCCAGGGAATAAACATCTGCTGAAGGAATCATAAGGAAGAGACAATCCCTGTCACTCTCTTCCTGTCACCACCGTAGGATGTACCTTCATCCTTATTCCATAGTTGTAGCTTTGCATCTGTTACGTTTGAATCTGAAAGAAAAACCTTTAAAAAATTAATTTTGGCAATAGGTGAAGGTATGGCAGAAACTCACTTTAATTTAGGGGGGGTCTATTTTAGGTAGTAAACAGTAGGTACTTTCAAAATCATAATGGTTAGGACTGCAACGTGAACAAAGTTTGAGAGCACCGTGGTTTGGGGTTTTTTCCTCACTTGTTTTGCCATCTATGCCAATGGGAACAAGTGTTCTCACTGAGAGAGTGGCACTTTCATTATCGTATATATTTCTTTGAAAATTGGGGGAAAGCAAAACAATCAGCAAACAGTGTGAACACCATCAAGGAATGCTTATCTTTTAATTCTCAGTGCACTAGGAAATAACCCTGGGGAAGCTGTGGGAGGGAGACTTTAAAGTCTCCAGACATTTAGATTAGGGAATTTAAGAATTTAGGGAAGTCTGAAATAAAAAAAAAAAAATTGGAATGGGCATCATGTGCTTTTCGTAAGTAGGCGTATCTAAACATGGTTGCAAGTTACTCATTAATGTATATAAAAAAAACTTGAAAATTAATCTTT
Organism: Harpia harpyja; assembly: GCF_026419915.1. NCBI lineage: Eukaryota > Metazoa > Chordata > Aves > Accipitriformes > Accipitridae > Harpia > Harpia harpyja. Next base: position 17,802,700 of record NC_068953.1, on the reverse strand, counting down.
GCTATCATTTTGTGGCCCACTTTCTCATATCTTATGGTCCTCAGTTGAAAACCATACACAATTAGGAGCACAATTGACTTCCTTTTTTGAAAGGCTGTTGTAAAAATAAAGAAAAGTTATGTGCTTCCACTTGTACAAGCACAGAAATAAGTACAACTGAAACATAAAAGCAATAAACAAACATTCACGGTTTGGACTTCTTTTTTGTTGTTGTTAAAAAAAAGTTTAAAACAAACTAGGCAACACTCCAGGAAATGATTCTTAATGTTTTAAATATATTGTTTTAAATTTAGGTGATCCTTCACTTTATTAAGCGGGTGGGGGGAATGAGAAACATTGTTGTAGGTTACCTGTTTATAAACTCTGCCTGCTGTTATTCCAGAAATAACTGAATGGCACAATTCACATAAGCACTATCAGAAAACAGATCATCTAAATCAAAGCTTAAAGCTGAAATTCTTGTTTACTATTTTAACTTCACCTCATTTGCTGTGTTTCTATTCAGATAAAGATGTAAATAAGATACAAAAAAGAAATTGTTGTAGGCCGGATGTGAACCAAGATGCATAGACCTTTTCCAATACAGTACTTTGTGTCCTGGTTTTGACCTTTGCTTCTGCAAATCACTGCCTGGGTTTGCAGGCACAGTCACTTAAAACTCCTTCATCGTGCCGTGTACAATTTACGCTTGGTTCTTCCCGGTGGTTGAATAACTTCACAATGGCTGAAAGTGAGCCACCTACACAATAGATGGTTGCTATAGGGTAATCTTAGAACCGATGGCTTTGAGGTACCTGGCTCAGCCTTCTGCTGAACTGTGGATTTGGATGGCTTGGGTTAATAAAGTTGGGTTACCAGTATTGCCTGTGCTCTCCAGTTGGAAGCATTTCCTTGTGTTCTCCTGCCTGTTTATAGCCATTTCTTTTCCTGTTCCAAACACAGGCTTTGTAGCCAGAACTGTCATTTTGTAAAGCGTATTTTCAATGCCTGGTTTATGACCAGGTACTATGTATCATAATAAGGAGTTCCAAGCCTCACAGATTTGAATAAGTTTGAGGATCTGGGTCTATGAGAACTCAAATAGTGAGATATTATAGTCATTGAGGGTGTCAGTAACATAAAAGTACAAATGGCACTTGGGTTTCTACACAGCCTTCTGCACACCCAATCATTTGATTTGTACACTTACTCATAGGTCATGCATCTGCAGACTTTGCAGGGTATTTGCATTCTTTACATGTAAAGCTCTGGCTTTTTCCTTGAATTCTTCCATTAGAAAAGCATTTTACATTCTCTGACATCTGCAGTCTAATACATGTTATATATAAATCTGGATTTACTAGAAATGTCTTTACGTATTTTTCAACTTCTTTTGGAACATTTATTGGAGAAGATACATTTGGCATGATAGGCTGTGATGCAGTACAACTGTGTTTTACCTAGCACTGTTTTCGAGAGAGTAGATTTCTCTAGAGAAGCACGGTTGTCTCCAGTAAAGATTTACTGTCTGTTTGGCACAGCTCAGTACAAGCCTGCAAACCCTCCGAGATGGAGGCACTGTGAGACCATAATACGCAAGGCCACAATTTTCTCCCTCTGGGAGAATTTTTAATCTGGGCCAGCACTTCATTTTGGGGTTTGGCTCAGTAGTGGAAGTGGAGCTGCTCTCTAATTTCTGAATGTTAGAAGGTGACCCGGTTATTGGATGTTTACTGTGTGGATATGTTGCTTTAGTTTAATAGGAGGCTGTCAGTAAAAACAAGCAGCAAGGAAACAATGTCTCAGGGTGAACCACCCAAATGCCTGGTGCTGTTATGGGACAATGGTAGGACCAGTGGCTTGGAGGAGTCTGGCTCAACCTCAGACTGCATTTGTAGAGCTGGTGTGGGTGAGCAGGAATTCAAAGAACAAAGGAGGTCTGGCTAGATTATAAGGGACTCCCTTTCTCCAGAAATTTGGAACTGTTTGAGAGAGCTAGGGTAACACTGGTGTCAATTTGAATGTTTTGAAAAAAACAATACTGTCTAGTCTACTATAAAGGTGTGGTAGGACACACAAGTAAAGCAGACTGCTGTTTTTTTCTCTTTAAAGCCTTTCTCATAACCTTGTTATAACTGATTGAAAACCAAAGGCTGTGCCTTAGAATGAAGGGTTGCTCTTCTTGTCACCATGTGAAAATGGGTAGGTACCAAATTCTGGTGTACCTTTGGGGGAAACAGGGTTTACATGCAGAGCACAGGACTTCAAAATAGGGTCTGATGCTAGGAAAATCACATAATTTCAAAGAATAGATTCCAGGAAAGACTTCCGTGAGGGAATATGAATGAAATAATTATGCAGCTAGTAAAAAAGTGAACTGAAATCAACCGAGCAGTGGCTGAGGCCTGGTAGGAAGAGGAATTATTTTTTCCTAAACTCACACTTCACACTGTTACAAGCAACTTCTTGCCTCTCCTAGTGCTGACTCTGTAATTTCTTAGACAGAGGATCTAATTTTAAACACTTTGGAAGTCCCACTGGCTTCACTGGAATTTCTTCAGGTGCTTCTTAAGCATATGCTTAAATTTTCAGACTGTGGCCCATGGTACTGAGCTTTTGATTGCTCACTAGTTTAAGTTATAGCCTCTGAATTAATTTTCTTTTAGCTGTGTCAGGGCTTTGTTGTAGCAAAAGATTTTAACAGAATGGGACAAATTGGGTGCTATCTGTAGAGTACAGTCTCTTGAGACAAACTTGTCCTTCATCCTACAGCTTTATTACCCTGTTGTGGCATGATATGTTGCCCATGTGACAGATCTTAATTGTAAGGTCTTTGTTGTACAAACCAGCATCTAACCAATAAGTCTTGTGTACCAGTTTCTTAAACCCTTAATTTAACACAGCAAAGAACCCAAGCATGCAGATGAGGTGTCTTAATATCTAGTGAGATCTTAGTCAAGTAGCTCTTCTCAGACATTATTAGCTGTTTTTTTGTAGGCACGTGCTGCTAGAACCCTTTAACTTGTTCCAGAGAATGCAAATTAAATTAATTTCTTTATAGGCCACTGAATGCTGCTGGATTTTTTGTTTTACAAATCAATTCCTAACAGTTCCAAACTGCCTCCTCATATTGAGCCTGCAGGACTGAGATAGTTGATGTAACCTGATCTGAGAGAGAAATCACCTTGTTCGTGTCCAGTCCAGCTCCAGGTATCTTTTTCCTTCATGGGTCACCACCATCTAAGTGTGTGATTTAAAAATAGGTGCTGCAGAGACTGTTGCAGCCAAGGAAGCCTTCTGCTATGAGTATATAGTATCTGAGTGGCATGGGAACCCAAAAGACATTGATGTATGGTTTTCCTAGAAGCTGCCCAAGAGAGCTGAAAAGCTTGGTGCAGCGCCCTTTGGCAACTCTTTAGGTGGGAGCATGATTTACCCCCTTGCAGTGATACTGAAGCTGTAACCTATATCTACAAACCCTTTGGCAACTGTTTAGGTGGGAGCATGATTTACCCCCTTGCAGTGATACTGAAGCTGTAACCTATATCTACAAACCCTTTGGCAACTGTTTAGGTGGGAGCATGATTTACCCCCTTGCAGTGATACTGAAGCTGTAACCTATATCTACAAACCCTTTGGCAACTGTTTAGGTGGGAGCATGATTTACCCCCTTGCAGTGATACTAAAGCTGTAACCTATATCTACAAATTAAAGTCAAGGATTTATGAACCTTGGAATATTTTACCCATGCCTCTGAACTGCCAAGTGTAACTATTCTGGGCTGTAACCCAAAACATAGTTTACTGAAATTCCATTGCTTTAATGATGACTTTTTTTTTTCCTATAGAAAACAATATGAAACATTCTGCCATCCAAACATAATTACATTCTGCATCTGGAATTTGTTGATGTTTCCTTTTGCTGCTCATATACATTCAATTCAATGAAATGGTTAGCGAATGCCATCGTATCCTAAATCTTGGTTACTGTCGGCTGTTATAGCTCTTGCATTACAGATGAGAACTGTTGGATGGTGAATTCCAGCAGTCACTGTGTGGAACACTGTCCTGTCCTTTCTCTCAAGAAGATTTGAAGAAGTAGGTCACTGAGGCTGAAATGTGTCTTGGGAATGAAGACGAAACCATTTGGATGTACATCGCTCAAGACGGTCCATGTCCTGTATGCATACGCAGCGAGCTCTCTGTGGCTCTCAGTTAATGGGGAGGCTGGAATCAGAATGGAAAAAGCACTTAGATCTGCACTTGACAGAGGTAGGAGTGTGGATCTCTTACTAAATGTTTGGTGGTGCTGTGGATACTGAAACAGCAGGAAGATGCTACAGCCTCTTGCTTGCCAGTGCCTTTAGGAGAACCCTAAGCCTTCCCTGCTCCCCTTTTTGCCCAGTATGCAAATGAGCTTTGATCCAGGGCTAAGAAAAGAGCTTGTTCTCCATGAGAATTAGTGTTCAGTCTTCAGAGGTGAGCTGTTGCTTGTTCTTTGTTTCCAGATTTAAACATATGGTAGTGTATATCATGAGTTCTTTCATCCCAGGATGATCTATGGCAACTGGGGAGGGTTAAAAGGAGGCATGGCTGTCAGGAACAGAGGCACCAAAGCCTTCAACACATCAGGAGCTGTGTTGTGAAAAGCTCTCTCGAGGCAACGGCAGGCTTTCAGGTAACCACAAAATGAGGTCTTAAGCCAGCCCTTAGACAAGGGCAGAGGTAATCCACAAACGTGGCCCTGGTGGAGTACACAGACAATCTAATTTTCTCTGGTTCCCACTATGGTGGGCAGAGCAAGTGGATGTTTTCCAGATGTCTGCAGAGATGTATTTCTGAAATTGTGTTGTAGGAAAACAATCTACCACATAAAAGGACGCTCGTGCCAGGAAAGTGAAGGAGAATGGCATGCATTAACAGTGTTTAATCCTTCCCTTTTTCTTTTCTTGTATTCTGAGAAGTGGAAGTTTGTGCTGATCAAGAAAGCTCCTTCGTACTAAACCCGTAGCTTTACATGTCATCTTCTGGCGAATTTTCATCAGATGGATTTAAGGAGGTTGTGCACAAGCAGTCCTAATACAGCCTCTAGGCATCTCCACTGTTGGGGAGGCCACAGAAATAGCTGAATTGGGAATACGTATGTGTTTTATTTCTTTTTTTGTTAGCCTCATCCCCAGAGCATCTCCAGCAGAAGTCTTCCATGATGAGGATGGTATGAAGCGGTGCAGGAAATGGAAGATCATTAGACAGACAGAGTTACAAGTCTGATTACTGAATCTTTGAGCAGCAGTTGTGTTTAGACAGGAGAAAAAACAAGGGAGCAAAAGTGATTTGATGCAATTCCATGGAAAGAGACATTTTCACTGCTTGCATAAATTTCAGCAGACCTAAGCTTCCTCCAGCTCTAAAGGACTCTACAGCCCATCTAGCTACAGCGGAAATTAGGCTGGCCTTTGGGTTGGATTGTGTGTGGATCCTATGTGCAGGGCATTTGCTCTGGAACACATTAAACTGATGTGATCATCAGCTGAAAATGAGCAGTTCCGTGAGAGTCAGAAAACCCAGGCTGCTTCCTGCCTTTTGCCTGTGCAATTCAGTGGTTTTGGGGGTTTCCGTGTGTGTGTCTTTCAGCATGTTACAATGAAGATCCCTTTCAATCAGGGCTTTTATGAAAGTAATTTGGCAAAGTTTAGCTACGTGCTTCTTGCCTGAGAGCTCAGGTTCTGAGTGCGCGTGCTTAGCTCTGTCTGTCATCAGCAACCACTTTAACCTGAGGTGAGGATACAGGCTCTGAAATCCCCCCCAGGCTATATTTGTTAAAGCAAGATGGTGAAAGGTGAGGGAGGCAGATTACAATGCGTGGAATGAAACCCAAAGGAATAAATGCACCTTAAACTTCTACTGTGCTTTTATGAAACCCGGAGAGCTGACTTCATAATTACCTGCTCAGCAATATATGCTGATAAGCTGGCCTTTACTTCCAGTCCATGGAATTTTAACCAGAGCTACCTGTCCAGGAGCAATCCCTTCGAGGGAGCATGACAGGACTCACAGAAGCAATTCCAGAAAATATTTTGGTAGGGCAGTGCAGCGATGTTAGTCACTAGTCTGTTATCCTGGTAAACTGCCCCTATTCTGGCAGCCCCTGCGCCGGCTGAGAGTTATCACACCTTCCTTCTTACAGCTGCCGTGCTTTGTGGGATAGCACCCATCCCTTTGATCCACTGGTACTGGGGCATCTGTAATGTCATCCCAGCTCAGTTCAGGGAAAACTGCTAAGCCTGGAGCACTTCTTAACCTCTGTCACTATGACTTGCAGTTAGGGCACCATTACATGTAGAGCTTTGCTTGTAAGTCTGGTAAGGTCTGGAAGATGGGCAGAGGACTTGATAAGCAGCCTGATAGACAGGGTAACCTGTTCACCTGCATGAGCAACATTCACAGCAGAACAAATGATGAGCCCCATGTAAACACACCCAACTCTCTATGCAATCATATCTTGCTCTCTGAGAATACTCCTACATCATCTTTTTAGTGATACCCTTGCAGTTCATGAGCATCAAACAAATGCCAGAAATTCACCCTGGCTGGAAAGGAAGGGTATTTGAGGGAACATGAAGCCCAAGTCCAGGGTAAGAACTGAGAAAGTCCAGTCCCTGCAGTCACAGGTCACTATGTCCTCTCATCTTCTCTGTGAATTTATAAACAACCATTTTAAAACAGTAACATTTTTGTGTGCTTTGTGTTTCTCCCATCCTGTTGGAAGGCTGTGCCAGAATCTTTCTGCACCTTTTTCTAATTTCTAGCAGAAATTTATTAATGGCTGGCTTATATCCACTGCTTGTTGTGCAAATGTTTTCCTTCAGATTAGATGGCTCTTCTTCCTGCTGCTTGCCCTTCTGCTTTATTTACAGAGAGCCTTGTGTATCTCCTCTCAACCTCACTTCTGTTGCATCTTAAAAGGTACACCTTTGCAGTGCCTGAGGGAGCAGTGCAGAGAGTGCTGAGCTACTGATTCCAGGTGATGTGGAATGGGCTTTCTGAGGGCTTTGCAGCCAGGTCCAAAAAGCTGTCCATGCTGTGGTTCTTTGTAGCTTGGGTTTGTGTCCAGAAGGATTACAGGTGTGTTCCCATCCATCTCAGACACAGCCAGCTTGAGTGAATGGAAGATGAAAATGTTGAAGTTGTATCCTGAGTCTCCTCCTGCCATATTACCTCTTTGATTTGGCCAGGGTGTCTCAAAGCTTTGAAGCAAATGATCACCAACCCCCTGCTGCCTTTCTGAGACTGCAGGCTGTTCAGCAACTTGAAGCAGTCATATATGATCATACTGAAATTGTTCATTCAGCTCTTAGACTTCAGCAAACTAGCAACTACTTGGTGTGATATAAAACATGGAAGTTATTAAAGTGAAATAACATATCTTTCCATTCTGAAATTTACTAACCATGTGGGAAGTTTCCAGGAATAACTCATACATATCAATTTAGTGCTTGCCAGGAAGACTGTTTCAGAAATTTGTAGGATAGTATAGCAGTTACCCTACTCTGTCTCACATGGAAAGATTTTCCTTGTGTCCTTTACAAGCACTTGACACTGAGAACAGTGTGCTCACAGCAACAATTACATGTTAATGTAGGTTAATAGAAGTTCATGTGTCTGAGTCTTGAAATGCTTAGCTCTCCTTTTCTGTGTTGCTTGACAGCTTTATTACTGCAAATACTAGGAGAAGCCAGTTCAATATGCTGAACACTTTCAAAAGATTTTTCTTTATGGTCTTAAGAGGGCTTATCTGTAATTCCTGGCTGCACAATCTTTGAAAACTATAATGTTAGTGAATTTTTTCTTTCTTTTTTTTAACACATGGTTTATTTTTAAATAAAGGCATTCTGAGGCAGAACAGGGTCATTGTTAACTCTTTTTTCCCCCTAGGCTCTTCTAGGGAAACTGCAGATTTGACACAGTTGCTTTGTTTTGTCAGTCTATGGCAATTTCATTGAATTATTCAATTTGAAAAATTGCCTCAAGAGTGTGAAGAATTTAAATATTTCATTGCAAAATTTCTAAAATGAAACTGCAATTTGCGGTAGCAATTTGTTTTGAATTTTTTACATCATTTCAAAACCAAAATTGAATGCTTCAGAAGGACTCAAACCAAAAACAGTATAATGAAGACTGCTTTTTTTCCCTCAAGTTTTACTTTACCATGAATTAAAAATATTACTTTTATCTGAACTTACTATGCTTTTCTAATCCAGAATGACCAATTAATAAGAAAAATCTGTTGGTCACCCAGCGCTGCTCCTGCGCTGTGGGTCTGAGCCAGCCGGGGCGGATCTGTCTGCAGCATGGCCTGGCTCATAGGCTTGTGGTCACCTACAAGCCTTTATCCCAGCTCGTGTAAACTTGCTGGGACACGCATTCCCCTTTGACCTGCAGATTCACTGAGGCCAGCAGCTGTGTGCTGAGCTCTAAATACAGTTGACAGTTCCTCAGCTGACATAAATTGTCATAAGTCTGTTCAAGCCAGTGACATAATGTAGTGATATCTACATTAGCTATCGGCTAGGTAAAGGCTAAAGGCATCACTGAGATTTCAGTGCTCCCTTTGGGAGGGTTGCGGGAGAACTGAAGGAGTGTTACTGTCAGTCCCTCTGCCAAGCACAGTTCCTAGCTGGCCAGGACTGCATTAATCTGAAGATTGCGCAGTCACCTTTTATTGTTACTTTCGTAATTTGCTAGTTCTAACTGAGGATTTGCAGTAACAGTTTGCATCATGAAACACTTCATTTTAAGTTCTCATCCTCTTCCAGTCTGACTGTCCAACCTCCTTCCATCATGCTTCTTTCTGGAGCTGGAAATAAATGGGACACACTTGTACTCCTGTGACAGCAGAGAGAACCCATATCAGGGATCTGACTCTGCTGTGGAAGATACTGTCTGTCTGGCAGCAAAGGAATGATCCCTGCCCAAAGGCCTTCCCTTTCTTTAAACCACCCATTTAGGAAAGGTGCGAAGTGGACTGAACCCAGTGGAACTTAGGCATATGCCCATGTTTTACTCCGTCCTCTGAATAGGCACCAACTTAAGCATCTTCTCAGCCACTTGTTAGGATGTGGTAACATGACTGTGCATCTAAGCGCTCCAGAGGAATGCACATTTCAATTGTCATTTCTAGAACAAACTGTCTGCGGCCTTGTTGACAATCAAAGGGATGCCTGATGCAGCATCAAGCTGCAAATGATGAGTCAGGCTGTGTGTGTGAGCAATTAAACACCCTTCCCTGGTGCATAGGAGTTGTCAAGAATTCCCAGTAGCAAAGAGGAGCTGCAGGAAAGGCTGGCATGCCAGACCCACTGCCTTTGATCTGGCCTGAGCTACAGCAAGGACTAGGCCTGCATGTTATTTGTCCAATACTTCTGCCTTCATCTGCAAAGCTTGAAACCTGTTTTTGAAAATGATGCTGTCATTACAAAAAGTGATCACATGATCACGTGTTGCAAAGGGGATTTTTGATCTCTGAATTTTTTTAAAGCTCCCCCCCTTTCTTTTTCTTTGAAAAACTAAAATGCTTAGCTTTTCACTTGAATTTCTCTTTTTTTCCCATCTGTCTTTTTGTCCTCTTCAGTTTTACCCCTCAATCTCTATGCACGTATGATTAGTGCACAGTGATGCCTAATAGGCAGATCTGCAGCCCCAGGCCACGTGTCCCCACCACAGGGTCCTGCTGCTCAGCAGGTCCTAGTGGGGCTCACTGAATAAGTCACAGCAACAGGTTGTGCTGAGACATTTCTCCATCCCAGTGACTTTTTCGCTGACAAGACAGGGTAACTGCTAGAAGGATCAATCCACGTTAGATGGAACAACTCATTGTATGAACACAAGCTTTTTATAATGTAAGGTATATTTGCCCTTGCTGCAATATTAGGACTACTCATCCCTGTTGTGTGGCTGCAGCTATATCCATATCAAAGCATAGATATTATGTATATGTTATCAATTACCTGCAGCACTATTCTGCTCTTAAACTGTATCATGAATCTTAGCATCTCTTTTTTATACTTTTACAGTTCTACTCAGATTTCAACCCTAGAAGAAGAACAAAGAGTGTATGTTACGTATAACTGCAAAAATATCTAAGCAGTATAGGAAAACCATTTAATTGAATACTGATACAACTGGGATGTATAAAGAAGCTATAGCTGTAAAAGTATTTATAGCTAACCAAGTTTCTGTTAACAGGCACTGGAAATGCTTGGAGATCACTGTGGGCAACTTGGTTCTGGGCTGTCTGGAAAAAGGTGACTTGAAAGTTCTGTGTTCTCACCATCTGAAAATTTTAAAATTCTTCAAGGTATTCAAGCTGAGCACCTGGTAACTGAAACATCTGAAATCAAGCAGTTTCTGTAAAAATGTAGGGTTTGGTTTTACAAAATGGCTGCATTGATCTCAGAGTGGCTGCTCAAAAGCATGGCATAAGCAGGAGAAATGAAAGGTTGCAAAACTGACTGTAAATTTTTATGCTTAATCTAGTTTCAAGGAGTATTTTAGATTATTGTAATGTCAATGGGGAAAAATGCATTTCTGCTTTACACAAAGTACATATGGAGTCCAGCTCCTAGGCAGAGAAGGAGGAACTGTTTGAGCCAGGAATTATATAGAAACTTTTTCTGAATTTCTGCTCACACACAGTTAAAACCCTCTGTAAGGCAGTGGCTCCCGCTGGGAGCTTCACGCTGTGGAGAGGGGGGCAGTGGAAGGAAGATGGTGGGGAGAACATACTGTTCTACTAGTGCTTTGTTTCTGTAGACCAAAAAAGTGCAACGTGACCTTAAGTATATGAACTGGGCAGTTTCCATATCTTCTGCAAATTACAGAACTGAAAGTATCAAATCCTTTGTGTATTCGTCTCTTTTTAGATTTGGTGAACAGAAGAGCTCTTTACGGAGGGGTGCTGAGTGCATTGTCTCCTTCCAAATCCAGGGTCTGCATGGGGCTCAGCTATATTCCAAATCCATCATAGCCTTGAAATACATTTAAATCTTTTAAAAATAACTCTCTGAACTTGTTTTTTTCCTCTTCCAAAAGCACAGGCATCAGTACTTACTGAGATCAGGGTTGTAGCCAAATAAATACGGTCTTTCTATACGATGAGCAAGCCATGCTTTTGAGATATGATGTTCCCAGAAATGGTAGCAGACTTTTCAAAATTAAAAACCTCTGCTCATTTTCTTTTTATTTATGCTGCTCTGTTAATAAATGCCTTGTTTGATTACTTTTAAATTTTGTGTTTCTGGAATGAAAATAGAATACTGGCTTTTAACTCTGGCTTTTAATTCTGTATGCCTTATTATTTCAGCTTATTAGAAGGCTGAGAAGAGGTGGGTTTTTTTACAAAGACTGGATTGTTCTAAGATCATTGTAAAGCCAAATGTTTAAATGCTGACCATTTTAACTTACTTCCAATGCTCTGCAGTAATTGATAGAAATCTTGAATCTTTTTCTACAACTTCGTAAAAAAGTCCTTAATTGATGGAAAACTTTTATGTCAAAATCTTGGCTAACTATTAGAACAGTGTACAAGACCCTGGTGGAAACATCTTGCGTTCTGGGATTTCTCTGACTTGTGATGTTGCTTTTTAGCTAGACTGACTTTTCTGATAACGAAATGAAAAAGGAAGCTATAGACAATTTACTTGCCATGAAGCCATGCAGACGTAGGATTCAGGATTTGGATATATTTTGGTTAACAGCTGTTTTACATGGCTAATACAAAGGGTATGAGGAAGGGGAATAGATGTCAAGCATTTGTATAGAATTGTCTGAAAAGTGCCTCAGATCTGAATATTTCTCTGAATCTTGGAGAAATTTAAATCTCCACCTGAAGTTCATGGCTGGCATTTTCTTTAAATACAGCAGGTTCTGTCCATGCTTTCATGTGAGCAATTGTAATGTTGTTGGTTAACCAGGACCTTAATCTGGCACCGAAATTTTGTCTTGACCAAAAAATTGCTCTGAGCAATTCTGTGGATCTGGAGTTATCTAAAAGGAGCTTTAATCTATCACAAGGGCCGAGTCTAACAGTTTTTTTCAACTTACCTTTTTTTGGACGGTACTAAGGAGTAAAATCAGATTCTCCATGAAGTGAAGTCTAGTTATTAGTATATGCTACATTCTGCTTTTGCATGCCTGCAAATATTTTTGAGGTGGACTTTTTTCTGAGATGGGATATGCATGATCAGTTGTAAGAAAAACACAGGTATTTGCATTCCTATTCTGCTTCCAGATCTTTAACTTGTCCTGAAAATTAAGGAGTTTGTTTTGGTTTTGGTTTTTTTTTTTTAGCAAGTATTCTTATAGTTATTTGAAAAGCCTGAAACGAGGAATGAATTACTAGTATACATCAGATGGGATGAGAATGGTAATTTTTTCTGTGTGCTGAAAAGAGCTAGAAAACATTGACAAATTTTGTCCAGAGCTTTTAATTGGTATTTAAAATGTCTATCACTACTTTACTGATAATTAGCGTCTAAATTTGTTAGCTCATATAGTATAGCTGCAGCTTCTTAGATCAGAAATACGTTCTGTTCTCTGTCCAGCTGGTTTCCTGTAAAGTGCTGAATTATTCTAGCTTTTATGGGTCATTGTTAAAAATGGCAGGAAGGGTCATTGTTAAAAATGTTTTCAGAACTTTGATAACCAGTTTATCAACTGATTCACATGTTTAATCAGTTAATAGGTTTTCCTTTTCAGTGCATGGGAATTTCTTTGTTTATCTTAACTGAGTAACTGTTTCTACAGTGGGAAGAACTGTAGTTGACTGATAATATTTTCAAATATGTGGGGTTTGCTCTTGTGGTGCAAGTTATATGGCCAGATCCTGCACTCTTACTCGTAAGTCTGTATTCTTGGGGAGTAGTCCACTGGAATAAAGTGCAAGGGGGGTTTGCATGTGAATGAAACCCTCAAAAGGTCCAGTATTCTGGGGATACAGAACTTGGAGCCATAGTTATGAGGCAGTTTACGATAAGGCTTTTAAAGGCATTTGGGTATTTAAAAAAGATGAACAGGTGCTTTTGAGAATTTTACTGGGTGGTTAAGTGCCAAACATCTGTGGTTCCTCCAATGCCTTGTCAAGAATTTCTTAACAGGATACTTTATCACCAAAAATGCCAATGTGTCAAAAGGTACGCGTTCAGCATGAAACATCTCCAAGAACTGAGATCCTCTGCCTCTCTGGTGACCTGTTCTAGGGCAGCACCACTTCTCTCTGAAAAAGTTTTTCCTAATGTCCTATCTGAACCTGCTAAGATGCAGTTTTTGGTATTGCCCCTTGTTCTATCATCTGTCTCAAACAAGAAGTTTGGCTCTGTGTTGTCATTATAATTTCCCTTCAAGTCAGGCAATTCAGTGTAGGCTACTTCCTTGCAGGCTGCTATTAGATAGCCTGTTACTAGATCACCATGTCTTCATCAGACCAAGCAGGCCAGGGCCATGCTTCAGATGAAGCTCAGTATGCACTTTGCCTTACTTGCTGAGAGCACACTGCTGGCTCACATTCAGCTTGAAGACAGGGTTTTTCTCTGCCATTCCCATTGTAATAAGGCCAGTCTGCTCCTGTGTTTATTAACAAACCTTAGGCCAAGCAGAACTGTAAACTTTATTTTGCTTTTTTTGAAATAAATTCAATGATGTTTGCTTTCTATGTAAAGAACGACTTGGCATGGAATAATACACAATAATAAAGTTGCAAAATTTGAGTTTACATGACATTTATCTGCCTTGAAATTGCAGATACTTAGAGCTCTGCAACACTCAGTCGGGTTCATAAGAAAACCATATTCATACAATCACAGCAGCTTCTGGGAACTGGCATTGTATTCACACATGTGAGACAGAGTTAGCAGCTTGTTTTATGTGATCTGGTTTGTTTCTAGATATGTTCATTCCAGTTGCTGCATGAGGGAGATGTGTTTAGACGAACACAAGTCGTAAGTAAAAACCCAAGTTACACTGGAAACCCAGACATGGGAATTTTGTTGGTATGCCATGGACTGAGGAAGGCACAGACAATTAGTAGAAAGTCAGCCCAGCTTGACAGACCCAGTTTCACACATTGTGGCTCACATCTCAACTATAAAGGCATTTCTGACTTCCTCCTATGAATTACACAGAGTATATTCTGTCTTGTTGAGAGAGCACTAGGGACTGTTGATGGAGAGGCATAGCTGGAAAACGCAGCTGGGCCTGGTTATGTACCATGAAAAATGTTTATCTGGAGCCTGCCATTTCAGGTTTTTATTAAGCCAGGGCAGGACTGTATTACCATTTGAAATGATCCACTGCTTTGTCAGTTGATGTGACAGAGAATGGGCAGGGAGGAGGCTGCAGGGATTTATTTTTTCCTGTGGCCACCAAAAAGCAGGAGGTGATGGGAAGGAAGCAATAGGATCTTGTGGATGTGGGTGAGAAGAAAGCAGAAGATTGGGTTAAGCCACTTCAAAACTTGTGTTGAGTCAGCCACTGTTTCATATGGAGCATTAATTCAGTGTTTTATTTGATAAAGCAAAACTTCCTGAGACTTGAGCAGGTGCTAGCCTTTGAGAAGCAGAGAAGCATTGCTCCATATTTGCCTATGGATATTTAACTGTGGATATTGAAAAACAGTGATACCAGTCCTGCTTACAGTGTTCGAATATTTACCTGTTTTAAAAAATATTTTATCAAAAAAGATGCTTATTTTAAAAATACTGCTGTGATATACAGCGAAGATAAATGAAGTGTGGCAGTTGAAACTTGGGTTTTTTTGTTGTCAATTTTCTGTCCTACTAAAAAACTCCCCTTTGTTGGAGAGTCAGAAGCAAATAAGATCTTCCAATTTGTTGCTGAAGCTTTCTGAAATTTAAAACCAATTGATTAGGTACAATGTAGGTGTAGAGCGTAGGCAATTATTAGGATTTCAACAGCAAATAATGCAGCCCATCAAAAATTAGACTTATTTCCTTCTCATTTAAAACATTGTAATGTGTTTTGCCCCAGCTAAATGTGCTCTTGAGCTTTTATGTCAAAGTGAATCATGATCTAATGCTCACCAGATTAAATCTAAATGTTGCAGTATTTCCATGCTAATTCTGGCTCTTCCCACTCTGATAACATTATTTGTCTAGTCAGTTATGTGCAAGTGTGAATGAGAAGATGTAATTTTTATATGTATGCAAACACCCGTGGAAGTGTTGCCCAAGGAAATCATGCTCCAGTTGTGCTCAGCAGAGCTTGCCTTTAACTGCCGTCCGTCCTTTTTCAGATGCATAAAGAAAAAAGCTAAGTTGATAATTAGGTAAAAAGCATAATAAGATCCATGTCTATAAAGCCAGCGTGGCCCAAAAGACTTCTATTTGTGTGAATTTCTGGTACAAATGTTAAAGATCCAGGCTACTTAATTGGTTGCTAAGCTACACACCGAGAACATTTGGGTTAATGACCGCTGGGCTCAAAGCCGCCTGCTCAGCGGAGCGGGCCCTGACTGGAAGAGACAGGCCTGGCCGGGCTGTCAGGAGCCGGCTGACACTGGCGGCCACCTGCGCTGCAGGGTTATTAGAACATTTCATGTCAAAGTGTTTGTGGCGTTGGAGCAAACAGGCCCAATTAACAGGCCTGAAAGCTGCTCTCCAGCCAGCCATCACTAACACTCCAGATAAAATTTGACATCTTCCCTCCTGCTCCCCCTACCCCAAACTCCAATTAATTTAAATGGTTTTACTGAAGGACCATGGCACTGCTGAAAAGGCAGAGGACTTTTCTTGGGTAATCAGCTTAAATACCGGTCCGTTTCCTGCCCTTGCTGCTCCAAGCTTCCCATTTGGGAGACATAAATACTGTTTTTATTTTTAAATCTTTTTTATCTCCAATTTCCTCCAGTTTTTCTGATATGCCTTGTACAAGACTCCATTTCAAAGGGCAGGATGGTAAAGCCTGTAAACTGGATGCGGATGGGAACTTTTAAGTTCAATGTTGATTGCCTTTATTGGAAGGAAGGGGTAATGAGGGGTTTCACATGGAAAAGGTACATCTTCTCTGACAGTCAGAAACTGGTGATAATTAGGAAGAAATCCGCAGTTTCGTTTATTTTTATACTTCTTAAACACTCTTGCCTAAATGAGCATTTTGCATCTCCTGCTGCAGCAGCAGATCAATGATTTTTTGAAGTTAAAAAAAGGTAACAGCTCATTGTGTACATTTTTGTTAGTATATTAACCTGAAGACATGCCAAGGTGTGTGTCAGTTGTAAGATAAGCTTTGAAATGCCAGTATTACAAGACCATGTATAGACAGAAGTTGTTACGGAAGCACCTGTGAAGTCAGTATGAATACATAGTTCAGCTTCTGCCAGTATTGAATTCTTCACTGTCATTACTCAAGTGAATTGCCATCAAGTGGAAGAGTGCTTCGCGGGGTCAGGGTCTTCACTCAGGTGAACGACTTGAGTGTGTTTAATTTTAGGAGGGTGAGTAGTCTGTGGAAACATTCCTATGCTTCAAATTATGTGTGCACACAATTTTATTCCTGTATTCACCGAGAATTTTTTGTCCATCATACCCTCCTTCTTAAACTGATGGGGAAGTTCTGTTTTCTAGCAGGAGAGCTTGGGATCAAAGAAGTATCCTGCCTTTGAGAGTGTTTATTTCTTTTAAATGACCAGTATTTCTCTAACATTCTCTCTTTTTTTAATGAGCAGTAGCAGTTGGCCTGGAAGACAAACTGCCTTCCAGCCACAATCCCTTACCATGGCTGATACAGCGTGCTTTGGAAGCAGGTACATGGTGACCTCCACAGATGGCAGCCAGCAGCAGAAACACAGTTGAACCTGCAGCGATAACAGCACAACAAAAGTGAGTATATCATCCTCTTCCCAGCTGACATGCCATTCTCAGAAATTCCCTCCCAACCATATTAGGGATCTGTCTAAAACTGTCACATATTTTTATACTAGAGGCTGCAAGTGACACTATGCAGTAGTCAGAAAATTGTTCTTGGACACCGCGCAGATTTCTGGAGGCAGGTACATGTCACATGTTAGGAGAGGTTCATCCTCTCCTTAAAGCCCAATTTAGGAACTGTGTGGCTGTTCTGGGATTTGCATGCTTACATGTGAAGCTTGCAGGTGTATGTATGCACCCGCACACAGTGTGTATTTAGCCATCTCTGTTCAGGATCTAACTTAAATCTCGTAAGAAATGTTCAGAAGATACTCTGATGTTAAGGAGAAGTGGTATGTAGGAAAATCAAGCTTTTTATCCCACCATTGTAATGGATCAATCTTTGTTTTAAAAGGAAGGGGCTGGGTGGTGTTGCTATTAATCGTATTAGTTGATTGGAAATGGCATTGAGTTCCACATCCAGAGTTTTCCTAGGTGTTTTGTAATCACAGCGTCTGGACTCAGCTCAGCTCCTCCAAAGGCACTAAAATAAATTGACAGACATTTACAAGGCTATTATCATACAGCACTTCCAAAACTAAGTTTAAGTAGCTAAATGGCACTCAAGCTTTCTTAAACATTAACATGTTAACAGTAATGGTTAAAGTGTGATTTTCTCGGGGGAGGGGGGAAGACACTGTATTCTTTACCTCATGTCAGCAAAGCCATTATTCACTTCCATCTATCCGAACCAGAAATGGATAATACCTTTTCCTGATTGGATTTAATGGGAAAGACATACTCTGTTCCCAGGTTTTTGATAATTGAACAATTACTTTTTTTTATATTTTATTGATGTCAGCTTACACATTTGCTAGCATTTCTTTTTTAAAATGTTATCCTACTGTGCTGCTATTTCTCCAGTGCTGTTTTTCTAGCGTTGTTTAATGATGAATCATGAACATTAACTTTATATATGTGTAATGCTTTATATATATACACATATATATATTTATATAAAAATCTGGGTGGTGGCAGGGAGAGACTTACTTTGTCTGCTCCATCTTTTGTTTTGATCTAGTTGCTATAGAAATACTAAGATCAATTTTGACAGAATAAAATACTACAAATTACATTGTCGGATTACCTCATTACAGAAGGCTGGCACTTTGGATTGCAACATTACTGAAATGAAAAGCGTGAACGCTACAGGAATTTCTGCTCTATGGAAAAATGTTATTTTTGGATTCTTCAGGAAGGCGTGCGTATAAAACCACTGGTTCCCTGGTGAGTGACTGGTCCCTGAGACCAGCAGAACTTTCGTCTTAATTTTCGGTTGTGGTAGGTGACGTCATATTTGTCCATACATTTGCTTTAAGCTGCAACTGGCATCTCACTGAAAAAGGCCTTCATGTTTTTTCTGTTAAACACTTAGGCAACTGATTTCTTACAGCAAGACTGATGGAATGAGTCTTTTTTTCTTCCTTTTTAGGTGTCATCTACTACCTGCTATTGATACTACTAACATTGTTTTAGTGATTCTTCCCTCCCTGATCGAATAGGAAGTGTTGCACTATGCCTTACGGTCTCAAAACTGTCTAAGTTAGAAACAACTGCCCTTTAGTTCATTAGCAGTGAAGGGCATGCTTTTAGAACAAGTGGCTTTGGGATGTAGTTTCACTTGCAGTGGGAGGTCTCTGTGCTGCATGGAGATGACTGTGAAATCTCAAGTTGCTGTGCATTTCTTTTTCATGCTGATGTAACTTACACATGTTTACATGCAGATATGGGCCTTGCTTGAAGAAGTTTTGCAGTTTGAGTCAGAAGTGTCTTGTGCTCTAACTACTGGTAGAACTTTATTGCTGTGTTAGTAAAAGACGTGTTTAGTACTAGATTTTATTTAGGAAACCATTTGTATGTTGGTATTATTTGTATACAGGGAGACAATCTGTGTGATTTGGCAAACGGTTTAGTCATTCTGGTTTTCTTCTAGTCAAGAATATTACTCTTGCTATATCTAATCTAGAGTTGTAAATTGCAGCAGAGGTACAAATCCAAAACAAACATTTTGAAGAATTTGAATGGAATAGAGCCCCAATTTCCATTTCAGTACTCTCTCTGTTGTCCAATTTGTTAAACTCAAGTGGTCCCATGTGCGAGCAGCATGACTGCCAGAAGCACTCTCCAGCCATCTGCTTTTTTGGTAAGCCTTTGATTATTTCTTTGTCCATTTTTCTATCCAAAATTAGAACTGGCAGCTCAATTGGTTGATTAATATTGTATTTTTTATAATTTAACACTTCCAGCTTATGGCTCGGAAATGGCAGCAAGGTAATAAAAAGCACAAGAAATAAACTTTTCTACTGAAGTCCAACTGTACTATGGTGGAGCTTTTTTTACCATGTTGTTTCAGTCTTTCAGGAGTAGCAAGAGAATTGAATAGGAAAAGTTTTACTGTTTGAGGGTAATGTCAAACTGGAAGGAAGAGACATAGCAGCCTGCATTAACCTGATGAGCTGTCTTGGAAATGTGAAGAACTGCCAGGCACTGATAGAGGCATTTGCAATAGAGCTGAACTTAGAAGCTAGCACTGCATTTAAATCTGAACCAAACCGTACAGTAGAGGAACAAAAGTTAATGAACCAGAAAGCTGGTTCAAAACCCTGTGGGAGAGGCTCTGATCTGTGTCCTACAACTGGATGGGGCATGTGTCCAGATTGTCTCAACTGAAGCTTAAGTAGAGGTCCTGGGATTCTTCACCAAGAAGGGCTGAAGCCTGGTCCTGTGTTGGTATCTAGAGACAGAAGAGGGACTCAGGGCTAGAGATGCTATGGTACATCTCGGTGTACCAGCCTCTGGCTGGCTATTCCTCCTGGTTCAGGTTATCAGAAGGAACTACTAGATCTTTTAGAGGTTGTGGTTCATTTGGGCTGACTTGTAGAGTTTAACACAATGGTGGTGAACGGAAAGTTGGCTTTAAAGGAGGCAGCCTAGAGGACTCTGGAGCTTCAGTGCATGTTGCGGGCAGAGTCCTACTATGTTTGTACGGCTTCAAGTTCTCAGCTTCAGTTCAGTTCAGTCTGATCAGCAGCATCTTGTGAAAGTGCAACAGGTTTGCAGGCCAATGATGGAAATCTCATGTGCCACATGCAGAGGTTTGGTATTTCCAGCAGCCACTTTGAACTGCAGTGCTGACAGGGAGTGAGAAAGAGAAGGGCTCTTTTTTTGGTGCAAGCTGTGAATATGGTGCCATATTCAGATGTTACTGTTGGGGAGAATGGCTGGTCCCCTAACACAACCTCTTAGTCCATACATTCATGCTTGTCATTTCTCTTACTGTGCAGACAAAGGGAAAATATTTCTTTCATGTCATAAACCACTCTGGAAACTTAACTCCCTTTGCATTTCAGTTGCCCTCTGATTGTGTATGAGGCATTGGTTTTCACAGCAGTATTATGCAGAAAATCAGAAGTTCACAAAACTCTGGTGGTTTCAGGGATGCTGTTGAGGGTGGGCGGCTCTGACTTGGTATATCTGGCTGGTCTGCATCTCTTGACTTGCAGGCCACTAATGGCTAGCAGTGCTTGGAGCTGTCAAAATGGAGAAAAGGCAGGCGCTGTTTCCAAATATACTAATGCTCAACACATAAAAAATATTTTTGTTTTAAATTATAATGGTGGGGGGTGGGGGAGGGGGAGGGAGAGGGAGGGGAAAAGGGAGTAATTTAGCAAGTGGGGATGTGGTGGGAGCCAGCCAGGCTGGGGTTTGCTAATATCTGAACGAGGCTGTTGAAAAATGTTCTAAATCTGTCGGAAAGTCCTGAAAGCTCAACTCTGCCCAGTTTAAGTTAGTGGTGACAGGATTGGGCCCTCTATTACTTTTTTTATGTGGTGTTATAAATTACTTTCCCATATTTCCAAAGACATTAATGAATCTTTTCAAAGCACATTGTGAAATCATTGTATGTGTTACTTAAACTACTTATCCATATGTACAATAGGTTAATACAATATATGGGCTTTTTCTTTTTGTTTTGCTTTTGCAAAAAAATGGCAAACTAAAAAACTTTCCTCCCCTCCCCACTTTGATTTTTTCCAGGTAAAATGATGGCAGATGTACTCAGCTTAGTTTCATATAACATA
The DNA here is from genome assembly GCF_026419915.1 of Harpia harpyja. Classification (NCBI taxonomy): domain Eukaryota; kingdom Metazoa; phylum Chordata; class Aves; order Accipitriformes; family Accipitridae; genus Harpia; species Harpia harpyja. The sequence goes on along the minus strand of NC_068953.1, from coordinate 17,781,661 downwards.
TTGCTTACTGGAAGAACGAATTTAGCTCTCTGCCCTTTTGCTGTAAACTTGGTTTTGTTTTTTATCTATTTGTAATTTCCTTTGAACCATTTATAAACAGGTTAGAAATACCGTTTCATGCTATCTGACTCTATTAATAATCAGAGCTCTTTATATGGGTTCTTTAGGAATCTGTCAAGTAGGAACAAACTGTATGGTAAACAAACATCTCCAAACTCTTCCTGCTGCACAAATATTCACTGCATTGTTTTGTTATTCCTTAGAGCATTCTGGCTTTACGTAGAGTGTTATAGTTAGGGATTTAACTGCTAATTGTTATTTCCAGGAAGAATATTTTATTTTATTCCTTTAGGGTACAAAAAGAAGTAACTTTTGCAACAACATTGATGTTCCATTAAAAAAATTAAAAATGTCACTGGAAAATTGTAAGAGTTGGTGTTTTGATGACAGAGCCAGAAGGCTGCTGGCTGGTTTGCCTGCTCGATATAGCACAGCCAAGACAGTGATTCACTGTCACTGGACTTGATGACCTCCAGAGGTCCCTTTACACCTAAATTACTTTGTGATCCCATGAAATTGGAAGGTTCCCCTTGCTTTCCTCCTCGTGTCTGACTGCACACCCTCACCTCTTCCCTTGTGCTGTTCTGGCACTTGTATTCCTGTCTGAACAGATTCAACTCACTACACCTGCAGAAAACTAACCTGGGAAAGAAAACTGAGGCTTTCCTGTGCAGTTAGCAGGTCGAGTGTGCTCAGTGAAGGTCCGATAAATGTTGAAACCAGCATAAAGGAGGGGGCAGGATTGTGTGATGGGGAGTGGTGTTGGAAAAGAGAAGGGAGAGAAGGTTGTGGGACAGACCTTTTGGCAGCATTGAGCTGTTAGACAAGCTCAGCTGTGTTACTGTACTTATGTCCAAATAGGTTTGGTTATATCGGTGGCAGTTCACATCTCTTACTCTTCCCATTCAGGGATGTGTGGAGACACTCCTCTTCCAGGTCATGGTCTCCTTGATTTCATTATTCCATTTTAACCTGATGTGAACATACCCATATATGACCTTGTTATCACAACAACAGAAAATGTGAACTTCACTAGATTGGCTCGACCTGGCACAAGGAAGCAAACAGCTGTGCAGGGTGCCGTTCTGCGGTTTCAGTGGTGAAGTTGGTTTAAGAAGTTTGTGGCTACTCATTTCCATCTGTGGGAACACTGCAATTTGCTCTTTCCTCAGGCTGCAGCTTATCCCCTCCCTCTCATCAACGCTGGTGCTCATATGACCCCGTGAGCTGATTAACTTCTTCCCTCCTGGTTAGTTTTCAACCAATGTAGTGAGTTGAATCAGTTCACTGCAGGGTCAGACAAGTACTGGAGCCAGCAGCACTGGTGGGAAGGATGAGACCATGGCTGAGGTGGCAACCGGCTGCTAGTTCAGCCTGTCTGGTTTAAGCACACCATCAGGTGTTTCACTGCCTTTACTTGCGAGACTGGCGTGTAGAGTAGATCACTATATGTTCTCTGCTAAAAATAACTCCCTGCTCTCTTTTGATTACTTGTTTTAAACTGAGAATTTGATCTCATTTGCAGTGCGCTCTTTTACATCATTGCATTGGCGATAAATTGTAGTGAAAAGGCAGCCAAGGGCTGGGAATTTGTGAAAGCAATGTGTTTTAGGACTCTGCCACTGAAGTGATCTGGTCTGCTTCTGCATTTGCTGGTGATGATACTGCTTCTTTCTGTATCTGTAAAAATACAAGAGACTGTAAGAATACAAGAGAGGATTTTTTTAAACCATTGCCTATAGGCTTGACCATCCTCCAGTGGCTAAAACTGAAAACTTACCCACAGCATCAGGAAGATGAAAATTTGATCAGTGCTAGTCCTGGCTGAAAACAGCCCCATAATGTCCTTCTATCTTTCCAGAGATGGACTGACTCTTATAACGTAAGGTGATAGAATAACCTAGAGAGATTTTTGCTGCATGGCTGGCAAGAAAGGGCAAGTGGAGGGCAAATGAAAAACATGAATTTTCAGTGTGGAGGGGCAGACCTTGGGAGGATTTGTGTGTACAAGTTACAGACCTTTAGCCCAGATTGTGAATTACTTTTCATTTTGGTGAGCAGTTGCTCACATGAGTACTCAATTAATTCCAGTGGGATCTCTCATGAGGGTAGCCACTTACCAGTAAAACTTAATTGCTCACTATGTAGAGTGCACGTTTTCTGCTTTGGTTTTGAAAGTGGTAGTTTACTGGCAACTTGCAAAGTAGTCTGCTCTTGTAAGGAAAAAATAGAGTTTACTTTTACAAATGTTCTACAGAAATTATGGTTTCTAATACTTTTTGCATGTATATAACAATTCAGGAATTAAATATGAATCAAGACAACCATAACATCATTTTTGAGCTGTAATGTTGTTGATAATAGTATATTTTCTGAATGCTAGCTTTGCCCATTGAGAGGTAAAGTGGATTTCAGACAGACAGTTAGCTGTTCCCTGTCTTATACCTCACACTCTCTTTTCATTCTCATGTAAACCACTGCCAGATCACCGCCTGAGGAAAGCTGCAGTTATTACTTGTATATCAGTTGGTAAAAAGCACTTTGGGGTCCAGTAGAATGAGAGCTGTAGAAAGAAAGAAGCAAGAAATCATTGATAAACTTATTTCTGTGAACATTGACAAACTTTGTCATTCACTCCACAAGGTAAATATGTTGTGTTAAAGGTTTAAAACGTGCAGTTAATAGCTGACTGAGAGCAAGGGATGATGGTGGTATTTAAGACCTTGATGTTTTTATTATCTGTGTTTGCTTTGGGCCCATAAGCAACAGATAACTTGGGGGGGGTGGGGTGGGGAAGGAATTAGTGTTTTCATTTATACGTAACTCTGGATATCAACTTGGACAGAAAGATGGAAGGTTCCTGAATACTGTTGCAACATATGACTGCCTTGTGACAACACCGCAGTGTAGGGTGGTGTCACTAAAGAAATGATCTCCAAGAAATGAAGGGGTTCAGCAGCGCAGCAATGAACATGCTTTTAATGCTTTCTTCCCCCTAAATGTAAAATTAAGGCACCCACTTTTCTACTCTGTTATGTGCTGATTGGTGATAACCTTTTAATGAACTGTCCTGGATCTTATGCTTTCACCTGTTAAAATAAGTTAAATTTATTAAAAAACCAGTAACAATAACACCAAAACCATATTGTTTTAGGGCATAAATCTACCACTTCAATTGCATGAGCCTGTCAGTGAATTTCTGACACCAAGTTATGTTATTTAATGAGTGCTATTAGGTAGTTCTGTCACTTAATAGGATTGAGGGTTGGAAATGCCATGTAATATCACTTCACTGGAGAAAAAATCAACAAACAGCCCTCACTAAAAACCTCACGTCCCCTTTGATGTTGGTAAGACCTGCTGTCACTTCAGAAAGCAACCCGCCGGGGCTGTTTTCACAGGGCTACAGCTGCCATTTTAGGAGAGGCAACAGTTATTCTTGGCAATTTTACATTAAGGGCACCCAAAAAAAAAATTCTCCCACCATCTGACTGAGAGTGAAGAATCATAAAATAGTTATGGCAAAAGGCCCTTTGCAGGCTTATGTCCATAAAACATCATCTAGTTCAAGGAAACGGGAATATGGACTCTGCACATGGCAAAAATGCTAATGGCCATTATTGTCACGTGTTGTCATTTACACTTGGGTATCTCCTAAAATCCGTGGGTAAGTTCTGGGCTACCTTATGTACCATACAATTAGTGAGTGTCAGTTTTTGTCCTGAAGAATTGTTGACGGTCATGCAGTCATCTGTGTCTCTAGGTGTCCATCTGGTTGCCCTCCACACGAGCTGAGGCTGCATCTTTACAGGAAGAAGTGTCAATGTGTTGTGGAAGAAAGTGGCAACGGCCTGGAGAAAGAAGGGTGGAGACTGGTAGCAGAAGTTCTGTTTCAGATATTAGCTTGCAGGCTCACGCCACTGGGCAGCTTAAACCCACCAGAGGCATATCTCTTGGTGTTTTCCCCTGTAAAGAAAAAGTCCCTTTTCTGCTAAGAAAATTCCCCACCTCACTGGGAGAACAAACATCGACTACAATTACTACTGAAGAGTGCAGAAAGAGGAAATACACTCCACTTATGGTCCTTGATGAACGCTCTGGGACTGAGCATGGTTGGTGACACCATGCTGTTTTGATCCAGAAGTCAAATTCTCGCTTTGGTGCTGGTGTCCAAAGTGTAGCAAAGGAACTAATTTCCCTCTGCAGCAGCTGAGCAACTTAAGTGGGATTAAAACCAGAAAAATTAGATCCCCTTGGAAAATTGAATGGAAAAAGATGTTTTGCCTTTCCCATTACTTTCACTTTCAGGTCCCCTCGAAGGTTCTGGGGGTAAACATGCTTGCTGTTGGTACCATCGTGAGGAGTTCCACGTGTCTTTAGATTTGTCCTTAATGTGAGCTGGGTTTGCTCCTGAACCGTGCAGTAGCCTTCTCTTTAAATTGCAGTTGCGCTTTTTGTGATCGTTACAGTTACAGAGTATTTTGGCTGTATGAGATTCCTCTGGGACTCTGTCCTGTGTTGTCTGAGCATATATAGAAGACAAAATAGCAGACTGATCTCAGAAAAGGAGTGGCCAGCAGCCACGACTCTTTTGCTGGGCTGCGTGTGTTTACAGGCTGTGGACTGGTGACTGGTGCAGAGAATGGGACTGTGTTCCTTAGACTTTGAATTTCGCATGGATACAACACTGTGTTAAGATATTTAGGATGCAATCAGTACCTTCTAGTGCCTGTGTGCAATGGCAAATAAACTCCCAAATAATCTGGAATAAGGGGAGCTATAACATTATATCCAAATCAGTTGTACTGGTTTGTTTCTGCTAAATCTACCAAAGTAGTGAGTAGAATGAAGAGTGCTGGATAAATGGTGAAATATGTGTAATAAAATACCAATTAAAGACATCGAAAAAGCTTTTAAAAACATTGCTGGTGAGAGCTAGCTAGATTGATCGCATGTGAGCATATTGTAAGTGCCATGTGTGTGTACCTAAAGACAAGGTAAATTCCAGAAGTGAAATACGGCTCCCCTGAAGTCCCCGAGAGAAGTCTCTCTCACTTTGGAGCAGTCAGGATTTCATCACAAATCCCACTGAGCCCATTTTAGGCTATATAGGCTGTATACAGTGGGAATGAAACAGTCATGTACAATGTATTCAATTTTTATAAAAAGATCTGGAAGCTTGGTAGTAGATGTTCTTCAGTCCTAAGACATACTTATGGGGTTAAGATACACTCAACTTTTTCCTGTAACAAATCAGATTTGTCATTACTTGAGTAAGTGCTGATAGAGACCTAGGGATAAGTTAAATCCTCTACATAACTTCAAGAAATAATACCAGTGACAATGCTTCAAAAGTGACTTAGACTGCAATATCCTTATTTCTTCCCTTATGACAACTGTTTTCCAAATCCTGTCGCAGATTTTGGCAATGAAACTGGATCTAGGGATTGAGGGTCTTTCCGAGATTGGACTTTTTGCATTTTATTTTAGATTCTTCAGTTTTGCAGATCTTCAGGTGTGCTTTTTGTTCAAATTGTTGTGTGGCTGTTAATTAGTATGTGTCCAATTCAGTGTTTCTAAGCGGGATTTATGACTTGAGAAGAAAGTAGGTTATGCAAAAGATGGCTTTGGATTTGTCAAGAGTATTGAAAAGTGTGCGCTCTATTGCAGTTGAAGACACTCAAGCTGCATAAAAATTGTCCTGTGGGTCAAAATGATATATGCATATAGAGAAGGAAAGTGAAGTCCCAGGGTTTGAATCCTTAGTATAAAGAAGGTTTATTAAGTGCAGATCTTTTTTTGGACCTTGACAGTAGGATCTAAATAGAAAGTGCCCAGCTAAGCTTAGTGAAGCCCTGCTGGGATAGGTCATTTTTGGAATAATCCAAACATGACTTGGGCCAACTTCTTCTGTTCAGAAAGCTGCATAGGTCCCAGGTTTAAAACAGACCACTTTTTTAGGGATTTTCTGTGGAAAGAAGTGCAATGTTTAATCTCAGTATGAAATCGTTGCAGCATTATGCACAAATAGCTCCACTAAAGGGATATCCAGATTAAACATACACCTATTCCCTTTGATTTATTTAATTTATTTTTGCATTCGTGGACCCTTGAAATCTCAAGGGCAAATGGTTTCCCATTGGTTAGATGTTTAGACACAGAATAAGATGCAGAAATAAGTAAAGGGTGGTGTTTGCGTTTGTCTCAGGAAAAGGCTGCCCAGCTGAACTGACGGGGTTAGTACTTCATCGCATCACCTAGCCGTGCTTACCCAAGAACTGCTGGCACAAAATCTTCTGCTTCCTTAGACAGCGGCCATTAATATTTTGACACTTGTTTTGGTTTTTTCACGTGAGAAAGCATTTAGTGTGTACAGTAAAACAAAACCGCTGCCATGCAAGACCTCACCCTGACAGGATCACCTTGATAAAACCACGCTTAATATGATTTCAGTTATGAAATACATTTTAATAAGGAGCTGAGATTTAAGTGTCCTTTGTTAAATGTCATCCTTGTACATCAGAGACTTTGAACGCTATATTGGTGCCCGCACAGCGTGTGCATACGGCTGTGTGCAAGGCAGTCTCACCTCCTGGGCAGGGATTGTCTGTGTGGGAAAGGCACGAGGGGGAGCCGTCCATCAGCCAGTGGCAGCATTGCTGAACCATGCCTGCGCCTGTGTCTGAACACTGTCAAGGCTTTATTCCCTACCTCGTTTGGAAAAACAATTTATGAGATTTAAATGGGATTTTTAAAAGGGTGGCATGAGCTGATGTAGCTGAGGGGACCAATGGGAATTTGGGAGAAGGGAATATAGGCATATTCTGTTTCTTAAGTGAATAAACAAAAGCTGTAGAACCAAGCACTCCTGAATGCTAACAACTATTTTCTTTTGAATCCCCATATTTCCTATGTTAGGCCATTTCTCTTTTGGAGTCTTCTATTTCTTAAAAAGACATACTGCTTTGGAAAAGTAGTAAAATGCCCAGAGTGCAAAATACACTTCTGCTCCCTCTCTCCCACTGGTAACTCCATGAAAACTCAATGATCACATATTGCAGCGAGGAGAATATCAATACCTGGACACGGTCCATCTGGTGTGTTCAGGCTGCAGACCGGCTGATAACCAGTGCACATGTTGGGCATTGGGGGAACATGCTCTGCTCAGGTAGATGCATTCAAAAGCTGTTTTGAAGCTGCATGGGAGATAATTCTCAGATACAGTGAAACTAGGATAGTTTCGCAAGCAATGGAATAGATGTAGTTTGTGGTGGTGTGTTGAGAAGGTGTTCACAAAAGCAAGTGAAGAAGCTGTTATATGGTCACTTCATTTTAAAAGTCTGCTGTGAGCAAAAGGGAAATCCCATCCAACTCGCTTCTAGCCCCAGATGTTTGTTCCTGCTGCCTCCCTTGCTCCAGCATTAGTCTTCAGGGCAATGACCTGGATCAGAAAAGTGATCCAGCTAAAAACCAGCCAGACTATTAAAAAATAAATAAATAAAAAAATCACCAACTTGGACTTAGGCCAGGCTGCAGTGCCTCTGCAACTTGCAGCTTGTAGGAGTAAAAGTCAGAATAGAACTGTTACAGTTTGCCCATAAAGATCTAGGAGGGAGCCCTGCTAAGAAATGTATCATGGGAAGTTCAAAAGCTGACTTCTTTCCCCCAAAGAATCTAATCCCTGCATGGGCAACTTTGCCAAGACGAACATCTGAAGTCTGTGTGTGCAGCCATTCACCAGTGCCGTTTCTTCTATGTGGGAGCTTCTCCCTGCTTCAGTGCATTAGCATTTTTTTCCATGGGCACAGGCTAGGAGAGACAGGTTTCTTCACATTCTACTGTATCTGCATGAGAACAGCCTTCAGGAAGAACGCCGAGACACCACAGACTTCATATGTAACAGCTTTGGTGTGGGAACCGTGATCAACAGCTCTTTAAGGTTTTGGCTGGCTTCCCAGTTTTCTGGTGTTTCAGTTCTTGGGATGTCCTTGCACAGAAGTTGGAGGCGATTTATAGCTTCTGTATTGGGAAACAGCATTTGTGTAAATGGTTTTTCCTAGATAACCAGAAAATTTGGAGTCGTCTGGGACTTTTGGATGGAAAGACTTTAGATATTTATTTATTTTTCCTTTTGAAGCAACAAGGCAATGCTTCCACTACTTGTATCCTAAGTAGGAAGCATTTATGTTTTGGAAGACTTTTGTTTCATACATTCTGCATAAAAGAAACAAAAAAATGAATTTGAACCTCCATCTCCTCCCAAACATCCCTGACCAAGCGTATTAATGGACTGTTCTTGATTTTAAAAGATACACAACTGATCTTTTTAGTTGTGCTGTAAGACTGAGGTTCTGGCTACTAAAAATGCAGTGTTGCTTCCAGATGCTGACGTGCAGTATTGATGACTGGTAGTGAGAGACCCCGACCAGAGGAGGACTTTTCGTAAGACAGAGCTGTTAGCGTGAGACTCCTGGGTCCATTCCAGTCAGCCTGCGTGATATTTCCTCTGGAGTTTCAATCGGATTAGATATTCATCTTCTCTTCCTGTTCCAAACTGTTGTTTAGTGTTGATGTGTCCTCTTAAACCGTTGCCAAATTCCAGCACAGTGGTGGTGAAGCCAGTCCTACATTTATGCTGGGATTTTCAAACTTTTGGAGAAGTTTAACCCTTTGTCTCCGTTGAAATCAGTGGGATATATGCACCTAAATCTCTTAAATGGCTTTGAGAATTCCAGCACTGCAGCAACTGAAAGGCCAAGCTCAGGAGCCTGCAGCAGCTCTGAACCTGCTTCCAGCCTATTCCCCTCTGCAAGATGCAGAGTGAGTATTTATAATCTCTTTGGGAATGCCTGCGATAAGCAAACTTACTCCAATGTTTGTGAGGTAGTTCAAAGTGAGATGCATGAAATAAAAATCTGCCTTCGCTGGTGTTGCTGCAGGGCGGATGAGGAGGGGGTCTCTCCCGGCCCCTCCACACAGCCCAGTGCGGAGTGGGGAGCTGCTCCCTCCCTGCCCAGGTTAGTCATGCCTGGGGGCAGGCACACACCAACCTGCACCCGTGTAGGAGCTGCCAGTGCTGCGGGAGCTAGCACAGTTTCTCTATCTGAACAAACTAAATCTTGGTGATACCTGTGATTTCCTTTGCTAGAGAGGGTAACTGGAGCCTGCCTTCAGTTTCCTGGTTGTCCTTGCAGTCTGGAGCTTTGCCTTCCAAAAGGGGTTGTGCCTTTCAATTTTCTGCGTTGTTCACTGACCTTTACACTGGAATAGCTGTTCCAGCTCTTCTTTTGGCTCCCTTTTGAAGGGAGCATGACTGGAGCAAAATGACTGGCGCACTGGTGAGTGAGTGAAGAGTGCTGTGGAGAAGTTGTAATGCTGTAGTATTTGAAGATAAAGTGAGCAAAAGAACATGCAAATGTCTGTCCTGCATCTGACCAGAGGTCTGTCTAGTCCAGCAGTCTGTGTCTGAAAGGAACTGAAGACACGCAGACTTGCTGCTTTTGCAATGTACATGAATTCTCAGTTCTCGGAGACAATCCTACGGCAAACATTCTGAATATTTAGCAAATTCTGGATATTGTTCGGATATTCTTGAGAAGGTCAATTATATCAGGTAGACTGCAAGCCAAATGTCCTTTATCCTAAATACAGCTAGGAAAAGGTTAGGCATATGACACAGCTCTGGTTATTCAAATGCTTTTGTTACTTGCAGTCTTTGTGAACTGTTCTTCTGACTGCCACAAGGTATTTCACCAAGACTTTGTGCCCATCTGAACAGGTTAGGGAGAAATTTAGAAAGTGCTAAGAGAGGCAAAATTCTAAATACTGTATTAACAAAAAAGAATATTAAATGTTATAATGCATAAGTATTTCACATATATGCTTTTGATAGGTCACCATATACATGACTGGGTATATAACAACTAATTAAAAACCTAGGGCTGGGGGTTAATTTTTCTCTGGAAATGTAAGTGGCAAAAATGTTTCATAAATGGCTATTGTTTTCTGAAAGGACCAGATTTCTTGTGCTGTTTTAGTTTTTTTTTAAATCCTTGGAGATATAATATATACATACACCACACTTGGTTAGCCTTATAGACATCGTTTATTTGTGTTTGCCTGCTTCGTGCAAACTCATTACTTGCCAGTAAAGTCCTCTGTTGACACAAAAAGACACTGGGGAAATATAAATTTTTTTACGATAAAGTCTTGTATTCATGTAAAATGTTTCTCACTGGTAAAACAAAATAAAGAACCCAGAAACACTAGCATGCAGAAGTTCACAGCTTCTTATATGGTACATGTGCCATAGCACAGGGGACTGTGTAGCCACATAATGAGGAACCTAATACATTTTTAAAATCTAATGGCAGGACCAATGGCTCAATGACTTTGAAAACCTTTTAAAACTCATTGTCTGAGAGCGTGAGGATGAGTAACTCTAATAAGCTGTGAAATGTTTTTACCTTTAGAACAGTATGTGTTGTTCCTTTAAGTTCAAGCCTTTGATTCATTGGAAGGGCTCTGCTGATTTCTAAGGCGGGGAGTTAGGAGTCAAAATGGAATTCAAACTTTAAACTTGGTAAAGGACCTGTATCTACAGAAGCATTTTGCAATAAAAAAATCCCTGAAAACAAACAAACATGAAAAACCTCCCCGAAATCCTCAACCCTTTGCATGGAAGACATGGCAGCTTCTGTTACTGTTGCTTGGGAAGCACCATTGTGGATATATTCTGTAGGGAAAAAAAATAAAATCTGTGCTAATGTACCTCTGTTGTCAGTGTATAAAATGCTAGTTGTGGATAAAGCTGCTTTACTCCTTTTTTTCCTGGCCTCAGAAAGACTAGACTCTTCTGCTTGTTTCTGCATGGCTGTGTGAAGAAATGACCATGGAGAAACATGTGTGAATGAGCTTCACACAGAAATCAGGTCCAGGGTCATTTTCTTCTCTGGCAGGTCTGCGATTTGGGGCCAGCTTTGAAGAAATCCTGGCTTTTGCATGTGAGCGTAAGTCGCAAAGGGAAGCATTTCATCAGGAGGCAGAGGCATTTTTTCCGCTGGAGTAAATTAAAGCATAAATTAAAGCAGCCTCAAGGTGCATCCATGTGCTTAGTAACACCTCAGAAAGGCTCAGTGATCATAAACTCATAGAAAAACTGAGTCTGGAAAGCTCTCTGTAGGCCTCGAGTTGAACCACGTACTCAGAGCTAACTTCCAAGCTAGATGAAGTTGTGCAGGGTATTACTAATTGTGTTTTGAAAAGCCAAAGCTGGAGATTATTTTATAACCTCCCCGGACCCTGTTCCAGTGCTGAGCCACTGTCATTGTAAGGAACTTTTTCCTTATGTCCAGGCAGGATTTCCCATGTCATGCTGTTGCCTCTTGTCCTTTCACTGAGCACCTCTGAGAACTGTCTGGTTCCATCGCTTCTCTCAACCTCTCAGGCAGGTGAAGAGTGCAGTACGGTGTCATGTCATCCTTCTCTTCCTCAGGCTGAACAAGCCCTCAGCTTCTCCTTGTCAGCCCCAACCATCTTAGTGGCCCTCCGCTAGAATCTTTCCAGTTTGTTGATGCGCAAATGTATCACATCATATTCCAGAGGGCGTATTGTCATCCTGTCAATGTCTGTGTGCTTGCTATAACTTTGTTTCCTTCTGCCACAGCCAGTATAAAAGGTGTGCTGCTTCTGCTTGATGGCTGCTACAGGTTGTCTCAGCTGGGCTGTGGGAACTGTACTTGAGGGTGCTTTTGATCTGCAGATTGAAGTGCTCTGTTAATGTCACATGCATGGGGTAAGTCAGAGAGCTCCTGCCTACGCAGAATGCTCAGGGTGATTATGGTTTGTTGCGAGGCAGGGGAGTCCCTTAACCGTGGTGGGAGTTAAGTAAACATACCAGGGTGAGAACAGCCCCGTTGCAGGCAGAGCTATACTGACTTGAGCATTCACTTGTGCAGGCTGTGAATGAGACCTGAAAAAAATGCCATTCAGAAGGAAGTCCTCTCTGTCTCAGAGGATTTTTCTAGCCGTTGGACTGTTGTCACATGCATATGAGTTGTGCCTAGCCTGAAGATACAGCATTAATTCAGGTGCTGCCTCAAAAGCTTTGAATCACTCAGGAGAATTAAAAAAACATAAAAGAAAAGAGATTGGTCTTTCTCTCCCCCTTCTTCTCCCTTGAGTCTGTGGCTGATAGCTTAAGTGATTCTTCCTATCCTCGAACATCCTTTTCCAACTCTCCTCAAAGCCAGAATAAATGCTGTACTTTTAGCATCATTTGGGAAATGTACTCCTAACACAGAGTTTAGATTCTAGCTGCAATTAAACATCATTTCAGTTCAAATCCCCTTTTTGGTTGTGAACCAGGTATTCCAACTCAAATGGGAGTACCAGAGTGCTGAGAAGGACGTGAGGGGTATTTGATGACCGATGCCTGAGTTCATAGCCCCTTTCCCCTGACTCTGCTCTAATGCAGTAAGGTTGGGAGGATCCTCATGTAATATAGTGCACACACTGTTCTGGAGCCGAGCATGCTACTCACTGCTAAATTTACAGAGAAGAAAGGCACTGCGTGCCAAAATTACATAAATTCCGCTGGTTTCCTATAGACTAAACCTCATATTCACTAGGTGTGATTACCTCATGCTCACCTCTGCACCTGGGGAGTATACAAGGCCAACAAACAGACAGGCCGAGCCAGAAGAAAGCTTCCTGGTTCCTGAAATCACTTTGCTTATTCAGTGAAATAGTGTATGCACGGTGCACAAGTTCAGGGTGGGGGCACATGTGGTGATTTGGAGGTCTGCGTTTGTTTACTGTGCAGGTCAGGCTCTCTAGCACTGACCAAAATGAGGTCTGCTTGCTGAAAGGAACCAAGGTGTGTTGCACAACGTGGTTCTGAGCGAAGGGGCAAGAGCCATTGCATATGTCCCAGCTTCTCCAGGACAAACACACTCAGCAGAAACCCCGTTTTGCTAACATGACTCTTGTTTTATGCTGCTGTGGTGGTGCACAAGCTCTGTTTCCTGCTCACATCTCCATCTGCACATGGGGAGTCCTGTTTACAGGGGCAGATGAGACAGGAGGTTTTCTTTAATGAAGGGCGGCTGGTGTTGGTAGAGAATAATGACCAAGTCAGGCAAACCTCGTTAGTTACAAGAAGTGCCTTTTCAGCCCAAACAGGCATTTTCACAGTCATTTTTTGTTTGTGTTAAAATTTGTTTTTGCAAATGACAGCTTGATAGATTTTCTTTTTAAATCAAAGTAACTTTTCAAGAAAAAACAAGAACCCATTTACCTTCCATTAAATAAAACTTACTGTCTTCCTCAGCTCTTCTGCAAGCTTAAAGGCAAAGGCATGACTACTCTTTATATGGAACAGAAAGATAATCTCTAATAAGGACCACTATGTTTTCATTTTTATCTGCTCCATTTTTGCAAGGTATTTTGAGCTGAGTGATATCAGAGGCAGTGGGAAATCAGGTTGGGCTACAAGACTTGCTGTCTTTAGGGGAAGCACTGCAAGACTGTCTCTTGAAAGCAACAAAATACCCTGAGTGTATCCATAGGGTCCTAAATCCAGGTGGCATATTTCTCCAGAGCTTTGCAGCTTACCCAGCCACTCTCTGGTGGTGACTGGAAGATGCACAGTCCCTTCACACTCGTGACACCAGTTCTCTAATGCTCTGCATGTTTGGAAGCTGGTTTCCCAAGAAGAAGTTGTTTTTCAGGGTCTCATTTGTTTGTGTATCTGTCTCCCTTGCTCTTAAATGCTGAAGCTGTTCACCAAGGAGAATTTAACTCAATTTTTAACTCGATTTAACTCAAGTTTTGTGATACAAAGAAGCTGCGCTGATGAGGCAGACGCCATAAATGTTTTGGCAATGACGTGGTCTCACACCTTGCTAGACACCCGAGAATCCACATGTTAGTGAGGCATTGTAACGTCTCGACCACAGGCTGTGTCATAAAGCAAAATCCATCCAAGTTTCCTTAATTCCAGTGTTCATGAGCTACTGGTTTTACTTTCACCCGTCTGTCTTCCCGGTTATTGCTCCTGAACATTTTTGCCACACCCTCCTTCTCTATACTCTTTTCAGTCCTTCCTGGAAATATATCTAAGTCATTAATTAAACCACTTAATGGGAGCATCAAGATAGTTACAGGATATAATGAGTGATCCTATTACCGTGACCGTTGTCCTGCCTTCCCCGGTCCCCACCCACGTCTTTCATTTTTGCTCCTCTGGCCTGTTGTATCATGTCTCCATGGAAGATTACCATTTCAAGGCAAAGACTGTGCCATTGTTTTCTGAGAACCACCCAGTATAGCTAAGGGAGCTCAAGTAATAATAACTGTTATTAATAGTGTGGTAGAGGATGGAATTTGGCTGCTGGATCCTTTTTGGGGGGGGGCCTTTATGCTGAGATATGTTGCTATGCTTCAGCGTATACTTGCCCTTGGAAAACACAGAGCAGATGGACTTTTCCTCAGTTTTTAATGTTCCTGATCCTGAAAATATTTTTGAGTCAATGTAGCTTGAAAAATCTCATTTGAAATTAACTCCTCCTACCTCCATGGTAGGTATGTCTGTCCCTAGCTGGATCTGCCACTAGATTAACTCAAGCCAGTGTTTGGATGAGCAGCAACAATGGGAGTCCTGGCCCAAGAACTGCTAAATGATGATCGTTCAGAACAAGCGTATTTTCTTGTTCATAAACTGCTTGAAGACAAGTGAGAGTGAGAGAGACTGAGTTGAGACATAGAGGTGCAGAGGTGTGTGTGTATGTACCACTGTTCCTCAAGTCTTGCCTACCCTGGCAAGCAAGAGTATTTTTACATAATTGACTTAATTAGCCCAATCGACTAGCGATTGCACAATAAACGGAATATACAAGCTTTATTCTAGAATAATGAAACTGTATATGTTAACTTGGTTAACAGCTTTTCTTTAGTCACCTGCCAAACACTTGATTTGGTTTATATCGTGACTTGATAAAGAAATGACATCATTAATACAATAATAACAAATCATTTCTATGTAAATCAGTTGACCTTCTACCTGGATCATTTTAATGATTGCCCTCCAGCTCACTTTTTCTTTCAAACAGCATCTTCACATCCAGTAATAACCATTCATTTATTTCTGATTGTTTTGGACTTGATAAAGGAAACAAAAAGGGCAGAACCCTTCAGAAGCTTCAGGATCCAAACAAATTAATTATTGTATTGCCTTTTATCAGGTTCTTGCAGTTTTGTTTAATGTTTATCATTTTAATGGGTTTTTTTCCCTGAGTTTTTGAGGTTTGGAGTACAAAGTATTCTTTTATCATTGTTAACATTTTGCAATACCCCAAATATTTTATGCTTTCTACAGAAAAGCAACATCTCTCACAGTTCAAGTCATCTCTTCATTAAAATATGACATTTGCAGTATCATCTGAAGTCAGATGAAATTTGACTTGAACTAGTACATCCATTGGGGAGAGTTTCCTATCAGCTGTGACTGGAACTGAATCTTTTGACCTCTTTTCCTGACTATGCCTTTAAGTCACTGTCTGGTTGTTGTAATTAACTTTTTAGCACTTGCCTGCAAAACAGGCATGATTATTTTATCCTCATAAAGGAGTGTTAAGAAGCTTAATTAAACTGTGCCTTTAAAGTACTTTCCTTAATACACTACAAAAGATTAGTGTGTTAATGTATATCACATGCATTACGTATAAGTAGCTTTATACCAAGAACATTAAGTGAATGTATACTTTGGAAAAGGCCTTTGTGTGCATCTCCACTCATGGCAGTATTTTATGTCAACTCACTTGAGTCAGAAACTTAAATATAGTAATTAGTATCTTTTTGTGCCTGAAAGCCAAAGCTCCACAATTAACAATAATGTGCAGGTGATAATTAAGCTTATTCTATATCCTGTGTCTAGCAGCTGATAATATGGACAATCTGAGCTGCCTGGTTTTAGCTGATATTTTAGGGAAGGGCAGTGAGGAAGCTAAGATTGTTTAAAAAAAAGATGATGTAGTCATGCAGGAATGCAGTCATCTGAAAATTACCTATGATAGATAGGGAAAAAATGCTTCATTCTTCCATAACTAGGTCTCTCTAATGGTTCCCTATGATCAACATAACACATGTCAAAAACTGAGTTTACGTGGACCAAGACTTGGCAGGTTTTACTGCCAAAGCATCAGCCATCTAGTGATGTGAAGAGCTGGCAAGGTGCTCAGGCTAGCAAGGCAGCCCACACTTAGGTGATAATTTATGGCTACCTGTAATCTCCTCTAAATAGAAACCATTCATATTCTCACTAGGGAAGCTAGAAATGACCAGACAATATGAGTTCAGCCAAACCAAGACTTCATATAACTTTACAAAAAGCAAACGCTTTCTGGTACTGACATTAACAATTATATGGGCTCTTAAAAAGTGTTCGCATTTAGGTTTTATTTATTTTAGTATTGTTTGCTTGTGTAATTTCAGAAACTGGCAGTTTATAAGAGCTGAAATAGAGTTTTAACTCTTGGACTTTGATTCTGTTTATTTAAAGCATAAAAAAGACTCAGGACCAGCCCAAGTCAGCACAGTGCCATGCAGTGGTGTTTGTGCACTCCCAGCGGGTGACTTGCTGATAATTCCAAATGTGCGTGATACTGAAATTATTAGTCACTGATGCTATCTATCATGGTGCTGCAGAATTCGTGCAGAGGTTCTCCTTGCCCCACCCCGTGGTTTGGCATCGGTCTGCCCTTCCCTGATGTGCTTCTGCCTCCGCTCTGGGAGGTAAAGTGGGTGTTGGCAGGGTAGGCATGGGCCACATCCACCAGGCTAGAGATGCTTTTCCCTCTTCTCAGCACAGGGCCACAGCCAATTAGAGCTGGCACGTGCAGGAGGCAGTGAACTTGGGAAGATCTTGTGCTTTGGGAAAAAATCTGGTAATCTTAAGCGAGAGCAGGGGTTGATCTAAGTCCTTCTGATACTGGGACTGTAGCACCTTGCATGTATGAAGTCTTCCAGGGACAGGTCTGAGGCCTTCTGTGAGATCGGATAAGATCACCAGGAACAGGCTGCTAGAAAGGAGTAAGAGAGAGTTCTCCATTCACAGGTCCTCGTTCTCCTCGTTCAAAGATTTAATATTCCCATAGCTGGCTGTGTAAAGAATTCAAATGTTATTGCCTGACACTGAAGTTAACAGATCCAAGTTGAGAATCTACATTTTTCCCCAAACCTGATTTATTCATGTGCTGAGATCAAGGATACCACATGAAATTCTCCTAATTCTGTGGGTGCTGACGTCTATTTTGGCCTGAGCTATTCTCTGCTCTGCCTGTTGGTCTGTATGTGCTGTTTATCTTTGCACATATGCATAGTTATACATTATTATTTATGAATGTTCTTCATTACCCTCCTGAAGAGAGTGCAATACTGTAAGGGGACAGAGACTCTTTATTCTTTATATACAGTAATACAGTACAACCTTTAGGTATCACTGAAACTCAAATCATTAATTCCAGTGAGGAAAACTGTATTTGTTTCACAATTGTTTGTGTTTTATTAACTTCTCTTTTGTGGACCAGCAGGTTCAAGTCTTCTCTCCTCTTTTTTTTTTTTTTAAGTTTTCTTTTTTTGTAACTGTTAAGCAATTCCACCTGGAGATGTGAAAACTTCACAGGCTATAAAGCTTACATCCTGCAAATCTCCCTATCCAATATTAAAAACATCTAAAGGAGGGGAGGCACCGTTGAAATATTTTGAGTTATGTTTAGGAATGAACACAGGGATTGGATTTGTTCAACAAAATAGTCTTTGCAGTTTCAGGAATGGCCCAATGAATGAATCTCAATGCAATGGAAGTATGAAAAATACCTTTTACCAGATAGTGAGGTGAAACAACTTCTTTAAAACTGTTAGTAGAGTTAAGACCATGTGAAAAACATCTTAAAAGCAGAAGGGACAGTGGCAGCTGCCACTGTCTTTTGTTAATTGTGGAAGTCCTTCTCTCCCACCGATGACCTTTGAAAAGATGCTTTTCCTTGCAAAGAGGAAACATCTGTTTCTCATGTAAGTTAATACTTAACCTAAGATACACAGTAGAAACACCTTATCAAAAATAGGATAGAGGCAAAGACTGGAAGGCTTGGTTTATGCATCCATAGTGGAAGCAAGGTGATACTTTCAATCAAGTAGAATAATGTTGATCTTGGGTTGAAAAATATTGTATAAGAGACATGGGATCATTTGTGTGTATGTGTATATGTATACCTATATATGTAATTAGTAACTGTTTCTAATACGTTATGTTTTTGGAAATGCTTGCCTTTGCATTATTAGTCTCATCCTCATTTTTGTTTAAGATGCTTGAGAGGGTAGCCATGTTACATTGAGTTTAGTACTTGTTTCTTGTTAACTTGCAGAAAAATATTCTAGTTACACTTCCAAACTCTTTTATACTACACCGGCTGTCATACCACCCATAGTGTGGTGCTCCTGTGGTTCTTTTTTAAGATAAAGATGGAATGCTAAAGCAAATAACTATCTGAAGCAAATCTACGGAATATCCTAGTTCATATAGCATGCTTATATATCTGCTTGATGAGCAATGAAAACCTAAGTCTGATGTCATATGAACATTGTCAGAGGAGTGAAAAAGAGCATGTGAGTGCATAGTTGTATTATTGAAATATCACCATGTCTTTGCTTAAATGTAGGAAGCAGTATGTGGAGTTTTGTGGTTCTTTATGCCTTAAAGGAAAACCTTATAACTTGTTTTCCTGCATGTTGCCATAACACTTTGTATCTTAGCAATAAATATTGGGTAAATTTAGTGTTATCTCAAGAAATTTGTGCTCCAGAGATTTACTGTTCCACTCCCACACTACCTTTAAACCCCACATCAGTAGTAGGACAGCAATTCCTGGCCTGCGTTAGGACCAATTTACCTCATTTCCTCTGCTTCAGCAAAGTGAGGTTGAAGAGGTTAGAAAAATAACAAACATAAAAACTGGAGGAAAGCGATTGCCAACCTCTGTGTGTAACACTCTCCGAGTCACCTCGCAGAACAAGCCCAAAGGGTTCTGCTCAGCAGAGGTGAGGGCATATTATTCTTCTTTTGTAGTGCTAAGCAGGACCCTGTTTAAATCCATGCTTGTCACTGTTGTCATGTCTCATCTGGGTGTCTTTAACATGAAATAAAATACTGCTGTGTTAAGGACCAAAAAAAAGTGGAAAATGCACTCATCTGTGTCCCTCACTTGTGCCGAAGAATTTTTCATTCCCACCTCAGCTCTAATTTGAAATGTGTTAAATAAAAATCTCCAGGAGAGTATCCAGAATAGATAGGCATGTTTAGGTCAGCATACTACTTGGCATTGCAATGGACCTCATCTCTAATTACTAAAGAAATAGTGAGTTAAAATACACAGCGACTGTGACCTAAATCATTTCCATTCTGGATACTGGCCTGAAATAAAGAGGGCTTTTCATTAGCATGGCACAGATTTAGTGTCATGGGACATGGAGTTTGTGCTTCAGAGGAAGTGCGGTCAATTGGCCATTAAGGTTTGAAACAGGAGGCAGGCATCGTCTAATCTCAGTGCTGTTGACAATAAATATTGGGGAATAGCTTAATATAGATTCATGATAGCCATGCCAAAGTCACTCAAGTAAACTCAGATTTGTAATACTATGAATGTGCATGCACTGCATTCACATAATGGAGGGATCATTTGCAGGTCCCAAAGGAAATCTTTCCTTTCAGCCCTGGAAGATGAGAAACCGACTGGGAAATCTAATCCAGTATATAGATTGAATGGCAATTACTTTGTATTGTGGGGATTTGCTTTTCCCCTGTTGGAAATAAAACGTTAAAATTAGAAAACAGTTCCTGAATTTTGGCAGTTTTGCATTTAAAAACAAGTAAACAAAAAACCCTCCAAACCAAGATTTACACCTTCTGAAACCCTTCAGGGTATGCATGTAAGGGGAAGCCTTAATAGCTGGGGGAAAGCAGCAAGCCGAGGTGATACAGCACAGGGGCCCCTGGAAGCAGGACGATGCAGTATTGAGGAGGGACAGGAGGTGGCTCGGTTTAGTGTAGTAGGGTCTATGAATCACACGGGAGTGCTTTAGGTTGCCACTTTTGGGGCTGTCATTTTAAGTGGTTATAACTCCACAAGGCCATACCTAAGCAGCCTGTAGCTCGTCTGTGTGTGTCTTGGTGGTGGTGGGCTGAAGCAGCCCTGTAGCCTCCTCCTGCCTGTCTCTTCAGGTGTGCATCCCGGCTAAGGTAAGCCACACTAAATGTAAAAGAACTGCATATTTTAATAGACGTGTATTTTCTGTAGGATTAGGATGCTCAAATTTACAGAGGACATTTGGGTGTCCAGGTCCAAGGGATAATCTTTGAAAGTCTTACTTAGCCTTCACAGCTGAAAACCCTCAGATTTCATTTTGTATTTTTAACCCTTAGTGGGGAAAATTTTCAGGTGTGCCCACCCAACATTTGCTTGCAAACTCTTCAGCTGTCGCATCCCTAAAGCCTGCAAGGCTGGCAGAGGTATCGTTCTGTGGTAGCTACCAGGCTGTCTTGTGCTGCGTGAGCAATCACTGCAATGCAAGGTACAGACACTCCCTGCAGCAAAACTCTGTGCACCCCAACCATTACTGGCAGTACTAGTTACTGCTTAGCAGCTATTCAGTATATTATTTCTTCCTCTTTATTCTCTATATGGCCAAGGTTGTACTTGCAGCAAGCTAAGAAGACTAATCTGGAGCTGGAATGATTAATTTTCTGTGTGTTTTTGTGATTTTCATCAGTTTTTTACCTGAATGCTTCACTAAGATGGGTGTTTTTTTCCAATGTCTCCAATCAAAAGGGATGGGGTTTTTTTTACTGTCATTTAAAGGTGCAAGTTGGTAGCTCAGGATTGTTTTGTACAATAAATATATTTAAAAAATAAAATAAATGAATAAAAGTACCTAGTTTGAAACAGCTAGAATCTGAACTTTTGGAATTTGTGTCATTAAACACTTTAATACAGTGTTTAACTCTATGACAGGTTCTTGATAGACTCTAGACCAGCCATCTGTTCAAGGCTAAGACCAGTCTCCGTCTTCATGAAATTTGTTGCTTTGTTCACTGTGCATTTTACCACTTCTTCAACAAAAAAGCTTCTGTGGACAACAGTTTGCCTCACTAGGCTCCTGGAGCCAGACCATCCTATGAGCAGGTCCTGTGGAAAAGTAGCATGTTATCCTGTAATGAGACTGTGTCATAATGTACACACTCAGAGGGGTCAAACAGAGGTTGAGCAGGCAAAGGCAACCTTATTTCTGTCATTTCCTTGGTTTTGACTTTGCAGCCTTAATAAATACTCTTTTCTCAGTTTCTGTATGCATCTGCATCAGGCAGGTTCCTCCTTTTCCATGCTATCCAAGCAGTGGCTCAGGTGTTAGTGAGGATACAGGAGCGACCTGCACAGGCAATGACTGCAGTCTCTGCTGGCTGGTAATTTCTGTCTGTGGTCCCCAGCCTTGGACTGGAAGGACCATACACATTTGCTGCTCTGACATGCGAGAGCTAGTGGGAAATGGAACATGGTCTGGGAGAAAGGAGTCAATGGAGATTTTAGCTATTAAAGTGCCACTGTCTCTGCAATGTACATACATGTACTTCGCTAACTAAATTTCGGCAGACCTATTTAAGACCAGGAGAAAGTGTGTGCCTGCCACAAAAACCTGCCTGTCTCGTCCCCAGGCAAATTTCAGTTTCCTATAATGAAGCACGGAGGTCCGAAGCCTTCTCAAAGGAGATGTTGTGACCATTTTGACACAAGGACAAATCAATTTTTTTTTCCTATACTCCTTTTCAGAAACAATTTGGGTTTAAATTACTGTAAACAATTCAACTGGAAGCAGACACTTGCTTGGAAGATGACAACCCAAATGTTGAAAGTAATCAAATAATAATTAGTTGGAAATAGTATTTTAAAAGGCAAGCAATGCTAGTAGCAGGCTGTAGGGATAGCCCTGTCTATAGGTATTCTGTGCTGATTAAAAAATTCACTGAAACAATCAGAAGTGTGTTTAGTGGGTGCCTGGATGTACTTGAAAAAGTTCGATCTAGCAGTGCTATGAAAATGCTGAATGGAATTGAAATGAGCTCTTGTCCTCTCTTGACTGAGAGTTTTGTGACAGTATTTATTTGCCAAAAGAACAGGTAAGGAAAACAAAGCAGCAATGAAGGCTGGTGGTACTTGGAAATGAATGCTAAAATTTCTCTGACTTGAAGGAACTAAAAATGCTATTTTATGGGCTGTTCATCCAGCCTCCACCTTGTAGAAATCACAGCCTGTCTTGAAGGGTGGATCCTCACCGAACCTGTCCTGCGCAGCACATGGTCCGACCAGCGGTGCTGTGTCAGCTCCGGGGTGTCCGGCTGTTCCCCTGGCTCCGCTGCTTGTTATTCTGTAAGCAACACAGCAAGGGGAGCATAAAGCTTTATATACATACATACATATATATATACACACACACACATATGGATATGTGTGGATATATATATGGACATAAAAAGAAAAAAGAAAGCTACAGCTTGATCAATTTATGATTATTTCTACTGGTTATTTAACTCTCAAAGAATGTAAAACTGCTACTCTGTTAAATTACATTAAAGTCTGGTTTTCTTCAGGCCTGGTTTTGCCTGGCAGCCGTCCCTCACGTAGGTAGGCCCCATGGGAGGAATGTGCTCACTACACGTATGTCTGGGAGAAGCGGCCAGCCACGCTGCTTGAGTACTAAGTCTTTGGTTTTTATTTTAAACCCTTTTAAGTGGATTAAATCTTCTGACAAACTTAAGGCAAATGAGGAAGGAGAGTACTGTATACAGGCTGAGCTTATCTGTGATCCGGTGGGCTCGCAGAAACTCTGTGTATAGCTCAGGTGGGAGCTTGGGGTACAGCTTGGACGGTGGGTTGGTGAGCACAACTGCATCCCTCCAGCTGCTCTTCGCTTGAGAGCCTGAATGCCGTGTGTTCGCCCAGCCATTCAAGAAGCTTCTGGCTTACTGCACATAGTAGCAAATGAAGGCAGTAAATAGCTTTTATCTGGACCTGATTCATGTGGCGTGCTCAGAAATGTGATGGCTTGTGGGAGGCTGGCACATCTGATTTGGAGGTATTTACTGCTTTAGTCCACGCCTTGTACATTTGTGGCTGGGCTACTCCAGGCCTTGTATGGTGGAGTTGCTCTCTGTTTCCAGTGCAGCACAGGGATTCGAGGCCAATGTTTACCAGATGCTGGGTGAACAAAAGTTACCGTAAAAATCAAATTCTACAGTGTTGGAGGAATTATTTTATGGGGCTGGAGAAATACCATGGCTACCTCAGCATGCCACTAGCAGGAATTTTTATTTCTAGCCAATAAGTAAACCTGAAGAGAGAGGGAAAGAGTGCCTACGATGCAAACAGGGTACCTACCACCTGTGTTAGCAGCATTGCTCTCTGTTTCTGGGGTGAGTTTACTGAGAGGAATTAGGAGACTATAGCATCCTGTCTGCCTCCAAACTATTGAAGCATGTGCCCAGATAAAGTGACTGGAAAGCAGCTGTGGGAATGGTCCACCTCTTTGGTGACCATCCTTGCTGTCACAGTTAACACCAGTCTGGCCTCTGCAGCAATGGTAGTTTCTAGTACCTTTGCTATACACTCTAGCTACCTTCTTCATGCTGCAAAGTATGTCAAGGTTATTTTTTTTTGGTATGTGAGCTTCTCAGATTGTGCCACACTGTTGAAAAATTTTGAAAATAGAGCTGTAAGGCGCTAGCTGTGCAGCTGTTCTAATAAAGTCTCCTGGACTTCACCCATTTTAAAAAACTTTTACTCAAGAAAACGCTGATGCTAATGGGAATTAAAAAACTGAAGTCAGGAGAGTTTGTCTAAGTAAGGGCTAAGTTGGAGTGAAGAGCCAAAATTTGCAAGCAAAAATTTTGCTTGGCTACAGCAGCATGTAACAGCATCATGAGGGGACGTGGCACCTGGAATCCTGTCCTAAGAGAAACATACATAACATTGGCTCTCCTGGCCAGGCCTGCAGAATTACTTTGATAGTGGAAGGCACCACACAGCACACGGAGCATGGGAGAGCTGCTGCTCAGTTCCAGCTTTGAGTTTTGGAAGTGGATTCACCTTAAGAATGTTTCCATGCCCAGGAGCTGATCCTAGGATTTTGGTTTGCTAGTGGCTGAAAAGATGAGGTAAATGTTTTTGAGGCAGCTCTGGAACTAGGAGGACAAAACTTGCACCTCAAAAATGAAGGTTAATGGCTATTTAAAGCTTCTCATGGGTACCCATTTTCAGTCTTGTGTCTATGAGCGAAGATTGTTGGTGCTGAAGGTTGTTGACTGTGGCAGAGTAGGAGCTCCTCTGGCTGTGTGTGTTGAACCAAATCACTAGGAAGGATTTTGCAGACTAGGTTCTACGCAAGAAGCCTTGATGGGGAGCTGTAAATCTGCACCCTTCTCACATGCTAGCAGGTAACCTGATGCTACCCTTTGTAGGACACTGCAGGTTGTGTGATGCAGACCTGTTACCTGCATGGGCCATGGGCTGGAGGTGGGGTTGTGGTCAAGGAGAGACATCCACTCCATGGCAGGTAGACAACTGTAGTCTCTTTCCCCTTCTAGAAACTCAGGGGCCACTTGCATCCGTCTGCTAGGAGGGTGAGCACTGTCTGGTGTCCTTGCTCCCACAGTTGGAGAAAAGAGTGTTGTGGGTGCCATGATAAGGAGCCCGGAGAAAAGCTGCAACCTCTCCTACCCTCCAGGGTGTTCATACCTGGCACATACCTGGGAAAAGGGAAACTTGGGGAACATCCTTGGCAGAACTGCCCAGGGAGAAAACTTACAGTGCCTGGCTGAAAGCTGCCTTGGGGCTGCCTGCTGATCTTTCAGGTTTTGAAACAACAAATTCACCTTCAAAATTTGAAAATTGAGAGTGTGTTTCAACCCAGGGTGTTTCAATGCTTCCATGGAAAATAATTTTATGCTTGCAGTATTGATATGTTTGGAGCTCTGTGCAAAGAGTTAAGTTATTGTATATTTTACTTTTTTAATTGACTCCATATCTGCTGGCAGCAGAATAGACATTGATCTGTTTTTTTCCTTTGCTTTATTTAGGAAAATACAGCACATAGTGTTTACTCTGCCTCCATACAGCATTACTTTGTAGGGTGAAAGTGAGGGCGAGACCACAGTGAAGAATTCCCTCATTGTCAATTTTAAAGGCTTCATAATAAATGGTAGGCTTTTTTGGATGGGAATCAGAAATGTTTTCATGACAGTGTTTTGCTTAACTTTTTGTATTCAGATGGGATTTTATAAACTCTTTTAAATTTGCTGATTTGATCATTTAAACATCTCCTTCTGGGCACCAACTACTTGATCAAATTACTGGAGTGACACTGTACCGGACTTCTGTTAAGAAAGGATTTGAAAGATCAAATTGGTGAGTGTAAACTAAAATTTATCTTTAGTGACAATAGGCATCATTCCCACTGGCAATAGCATCCAGACTGCCTTTCAGTGGGAGAGGGTGAGGGACTGGACCCATAATTCTGCATGGTGAGAGGCAGAACTGTCTCTACACTGGAGTTTTGACTGAGAAAGGACTATAGCACTGAGTCCAGCCTCAGAAGGAAATGAAAAGGAATGGGTGCCCAGAATTGATCCATCCCATATATACCAGCTGAACTATCTACTGAAGTTGATTTGCATTGGGCCAGGCCAAAAACATTAAAGTGGCACTTAGCTCCTTGTGACTTTCCATTTTGAAGTAAATTTCTGTAATTGTGAAGCTGTGTTCCTCCAGGATCCTTAGCAAGAGCTTACTGGTTTCTGTAAAGGAGTAATGTTTTGTGTTGCATATGGACTGCTAGCACAACAGTATTATACTGATTAATTTTTTTCCATATTCCCCTAGGCTTGAGACAATATCAGTTAATTGGTCTCTTCACAACTACAGATTTGCCAGCAGTCATGCAATCCTTTTAAGGGTTACTTTTGGTTTCCTCTGAAAACTGTTCAGGTCCTTTTTTCGTTTTTCTTCTTGGTTTTTTTTTTTGTACTGCTTTGTTCTTGGAGGTCTCCATGCCTGTTGCAGCCTTCCCGGCGAACATTGTATTCAAACAACTTCTGCATATTGCTCATAAAACGTGCTTTGGAGCAGGTCTGTCTCACTCCACATGGTACTGCTGCTCAGTACTTGCCTGCTGAAGAATGTCCTGAGGAGTGAAAAGCTTTGAGTAGAGGAACCCCTTTGGAAGGCATTTGTATTTTCCTCAACTGTAATAGCAAAAAGCAAGAGCGTGTGATCTTTGTGATTGATGAGCAGCTGAGGTATTGGTGCCTTTTTCTGTAAAGTCAGTACTGAGTTCTTGCATCTCCTAGAATGACCACTTGTTGTAATGCATATGTCTTTCGCTTCTTTTTAAATGGCAAAATTTCCTTTGAAAAAGAAACCTTGTTACCTTTAATGCTATGCAAACCACCCACAGAGCCTCTTGGTACAATCTGAGGATTGCTAGGGTCCGTTTGTTTATTTTCACCAGGATCACTAACAGTCGCAGTACTATTTTGCTTGCACTGCTGAAAGATGTCCTGGAGATCTGTTTTATCATCTTAGCACCATAAACTGCCTTCATTCTTTCAATTCTCTTGCAAAATATCGTAAGATTGGCAGGATGTGTCCTGCATAGGGGAATTTTTATTAGGCAGAACTTTACTCAGGAGGTTTAATGTATTCCCAGTGTTACTGATCGATTAACACCATTGTGGTCCCACTTCTGTGGTGGACTGAGCTCATCACCCATTTACTGCATTTAATCAGTATCTTGGACTACACATTTGTGAAGACCATTTTTGCTATTTCTCCATGTGCCCGGTGGTTTGGAAATTCTGCTTCACTGTTGCATTTTCAGTTTAAACTGTGTGGACTGGTGCAGGCAAATCTGTAGTTGTCAAAAAGCTTACTAGGTCCGCTTCAGGGAACTTCCCTGATCACGGTGTGTTTGTGTCAACCTGCTGATTATCGTCCTCCAAATTCCTATGATTTTGTGGCAGAAGAATCCCATGGGGTTATCCAGCTACTTCAGAACCCGACGTATAGGTTTAATAATGCAAATGCTTAAGACTGTCTTCCCCCTCTTCCCCTTACTCATGGCTATGGGTTTGGGGTTTCCTTTCCTTCTTAAGAAGCTTTGGAGAAGAGGGTGGTCAGTAGTAATGCAAGTCACCAAAGTTTGTATTGTTTATGCTTCCTTTGCTATTAGATAGGATTTTTTGCTTTGTATCTTTTCCTCACCCCATGAGATATGTTTTTCTCTTCTCAGTGAATGAGAGTGTTTTCCCTTCCCTGGCATAGAAATAATATACTCAAACATGCTTCAGTACAGGAAATCCTATATCCAGCATGGGGAGGAAAGGCCTTAATCAGTAAAAATTCCATTGCGTTTATATCAATCCTGACCCTCGGTGTCATTTGGACAAAGCTTTTTAGTCTGGGCCCCAGGCACTGGTTGGTGCTGCCAGTTCACAGCTATGTCACTGCAAGTCCACAAGGCCCATATATGCCAGATTTCTGCTCTGCAGGTTATTCTTTATGGAGATTGCCTGGCCTTTCTATGGGAGGGGCTGAGATAAGGGGCAAGTATGCAGGGAGCTCCTTTTAATTGCAAGCTTTTCCCTTCTT
This sequence comes from Harpia harpyja, assembly GCF_026419915.1. Taxonomy (NCBI): domain Eukaryota; kingdom Metazoa; phylum Chordata; class Aves; order Accipitriformes; family Accipitridae; genus Harpia; species Harpia harpyja. The sequence continues at coordinate 17,753,852 of NC_068953.1, read as the reverse complement.
TGGAGAATAGGTTAATCCCCCAGTATTTCCTGAGTATGAAAGGCTTTCATGAGAGAAAAGAGGAGAATTTAGGAGAATTTGCGATCTATTTCACAATCCCTAGCCCATGCAACAAGCTGGCTGCATCTTGACCTTATATTGACGGTCTGGTCTAGAGGGAAAGAGCCTGGTGAGATACTGGTCCTCTCTGAGGTCTCAAAGGGGTGACGAGGTTCTGCTGCGTGCCAAGAGCATAGGTCCATGGTGTGGCCCAGAGCGTTTAAATCAGGAGGAAGATTTCTAACCTGCCTGGCCCATTAGTGAAAGCTTTAAATAGAGGATTGACTCTGTGTAGAAAGAGCCCTGCACAAATAAACATCCCAGCAGCACCCTTCCTTTGCCTTTCAGTGTGTTTTTTATCAGGCTTTGAATTAAACCACTGTCCAATTATTTGAAGGCATGATTTTCAGGAGTCATCCAAAATATAATTAATGGCAACTCAACGCATTCTCTGGGAGTGGAAGGAGAGAGTCTTGCTGCTTTATCTTAAAGAGGCAGCTCTGTGTAACTCGGTCATGGGTTTCTGAGCAGCACATGCCTAACAAGCTGCTGAGAAGAGCATCCCGGCTGGGCAGGCAGGCCAGCCTGGGCAGGGGGCGTGGGTCCCGCGTCTGGCCCCTCTGGCTCTCTGTGAGATGGGAAAGGTGACTGAGGGACACGACCGAGCTGCGGAATGAGTGCTGGCTGTACACTGTCTCCTAGCCTGATGCTGGGATTGGGGTTGGAGCAAATCCCTGTGGTGTCTGTGAGCAGTGAGCAGAGGTCTCTGCCTTATTTTCCCCTCCTTTCTCCCTCCAGCACTCTTTCTTCAGACCAGCAGCTCCCCAGGGTTCCTTTCTGGCTGCAGGAAAAGCAGGCTCAGCCTAACACAGCACGCTGCTCTTCGCTGCGCTCCCTCCTTCCCTGGCTGCTGCCTGTCCCTCTCCCTCTCCCCTGACCCTGCCATGGCTCTGGCTAAAGTGGTTTCTGCAAGCTCCTTATATTGCTGCTTTACACTAGAGAGAAGGCTGGGGTCGTCTCGTCTCGTTGGGATTGCCCCATTGCTCTCCCCAGGATCTGCCGGTAGCTTTTATTTGGGAGGCAGCTGTGACCCTTTCCTGCCCATTTGAGGCATTCCCACACGTGGCATCTGAGGACACATCTTTGTTTAACATCTACATCTTGTAGGTAACAAATGAAAATAAGTCATCTCACCAGCACTTTTCTGAACGTTTAATTAAAGCTGTGCATTTGTGACAGGACATGAGAGCCTATATTTGACCTCTGAAATGTTTATACAATTGATATATAGCTTTTTCTTACCTCATCTCATGTTTGTGTATAAGATACTATGTCAGTACATTCCCAACATGATGCAACGCTTCGTTATGTGATAGACATTTAAAATAACAAACTATTTTTTTAATAGTCAGGGGTATCTGCTGTAATTCTTGGACTGGGAAGTGGGCTGGCCGGAATCTTTTAGATGCAGATGGCAATAGTTCAGGTAGTAGTATTATTGTTATTTTTTGCCAAATAACCAAATTAACATTGAGTAGTTTGGCTTGATGCTGAAAAATTCACTTTTGGAAGTGAATTAGGTTTTTTTTTTTCCCTTCCAAGTCCTGGCACTAGTTGCAAGGGCCTCAGCATTGGAAGAAATAGATTTGGATGGTCTTCAAAGAACACTGCTGTGGTTCTGCCGTTTTTAACTTTTTACCTTGCTGTTCTTTCTCCCCACCTCTTCCCTGGGGAATTGAAGGTAAATGATTGATACTCTGTCTCTCCTGCTCGCTTTCTTTTTTTAAATCTCTTTTGGCTAGACTTCTCCAATGTAGAAATATTTACCAAAAGAAAAATTGCAAGGGCGGGGGAATGGAGAGAAAAAAGGGAATTGAGAAATAAAACATAAACATTCAGCAGTCCAGGATGGTGACTTTGTTGGGGAAAGAGGCCGAATTGTTTGTAGAACCTAATGAGATTTAGGATTAGATTTCCTGTATCAGTGGGCAGCCACTGGGGAAAAGTAAATTCACTGCACTTAATGTACTTTGCAAGAGAGGCATTTATCTTATGTTGTTTGCATATGGCTATACCTAAGGGGTCCTAGCCTTGGTAGTTGCCTGCCCCCAAAGAAATTCCAGTCTAAAACAGACAAAGAAGAAAAGAAACTGGTAAAGGAAATAGGAGCATGGAGAAAGGCAGACACTTGCCCAGACCTGCCCGTGAGATAGTGGGAAACAGAGCTGAGAACTACGGGCCGTTCCTGTAGTGCAGCAAGCCCAGCACTTGTCACACTGCTTTTGCAAGGAAGGCAAAGAAAACAATGACTAGGCCATTGAAGTGGCACAATGCGAAGTATAGCTAAATGTGTTTCCTGGAAAGCGCTTATAGCTGGGGTGAAATTTCTATCTGTTTTGTGCTAACTTTTCCATCAGTCTAAGAGCCAAATATTTAGTCTGGTTTACAGTTGTATGGGTCCAATTCTATGTGCCAAAGGGACTGAATGTAATGGGAATTTTTTCAGTGCCTGGAAGGTGACTTTGCAGGTACACAATTAAATTTTGCTTTTTTATTTACTTTTTTTTTTTTACTTGGCAGGTGTCCATTTTTCAGCTTAGATAAAATATCCAGATTCATAGCTGTTCTCCTAGAGCTTTCTTGTAAGGACCAAAGTATTTGGGTCCATGAACTGACAGGACATCTTACCTAGTCCAGTTTTCACTTGAAATTGTCTTGTACCACATCCTGACTCCAGGTAGATTCAGTCCCCAAGAAGTCTTTTCCTAGCCAAAAAACTTCAATGCTTACATTCAGTGTGAGCTTTGGGTGAAAATTTTTGCATTGTTTCCTCTTTTTGTGGTTTGTATCGATTGTTAGGTTCAGAGAATCTTCTAGAAATTAATTCATAGGATAGAAGTTGGGTCTGCAAGAGAAGAATATGCATCCCCACACAGTGGGCATGGCATTGTTAATTCTTCAGAGACTGTAGGCCTGGGGAACCACTGAAGGCTGTGACCTGTAGTCTGGCCTTCTCCTCCTCTGAAATCCAGCCAAGACACCTCTGTGTGATGCTGCTGCTGGGACCCTGCCTGAGAGGAGCTCTCCCAGTACATGTGGGGGCTGCATCTATACAAACTTCCACCTAACCTCAGGCCAAGTTGAGTTTCTTAGGAGATTCCCTGCAAGGCTGAGCAAGGACAATACCCTACAGGATGAAGCTGTAAGTTTTAATTCTTCAAAACTAGGCTGCATTTTTTTCCATCCAGGCAGATGGCTTTGAGGGCTTACTTGAGGCAGCCTGACCTAGCAGGCTGAGCACTGCTGCGGAAACCAGGTAGCTGTGAATTCCGATTCCCTCACTGGCTCCTTGAAAGACTGTAGACAAATCACGAGTCACTCTGACTTGTTTTTTTATAATTGTACCAATTGTACCAATATGTATTTTTCTCCTTTTCTCCTTCTAAGCCACATACCACACTCTTGCGTCTTGGCATCAATGAAGGTTCTGTTTTTCACATCAGTGTATGAAAAAAATCTTGCCAGATCAACTCTGGCAGCTGTCAGCAGCCTAAGGTGCAGGAAATTCTTCCTTTCAGGAGACCTGGCTCAATGAAATGTCATCTCTGACGTTAAGGTAGATACGCAGAAGATCCAGTACAAGAGGGGCAGAACTTCTAAGACTGCTTATTCTTCATTGCCAGCTGAAGGTATGACCTCTTGCTAAGTGCATAGCTGAAGTGTTTAGACCTCTGGCTGGGGAAGAAGGATGGGAGGGTGACTGATGTTTGATTCCTAGGGTGAAAGTTTCTTCCTCTCTGCCTGGGTCTTTTGGCCAGCCTCTATCAGGGGGAACTCCCATGCTTTCACTTGGAAGAGTAAGTGGAGCCATGTGTCTTTTTTCCATACACGACAACTGGAGTCAGCTGGTTTGGAAAAGGATCTACCCTGCGTCAGCCAATGGGCTAAGGAGGCATATATTCATCCTCCATCCCTGAGGTAAAAGGAGTTCTGAGAGCAGGGGGGTGCATCTAAGGCACAGCTTCTTCTGGGCTAAAGGAATGATACCCCACACTTAACACAGGCCTTGCTAAGAACGTGCCTGTATTTAATCCTCAGCAAAGTTGTACCAGGCCATTGTAATTCCATTGTACTAAAAATGTCCTCAATGTCTTGTTTGGTTTTTTTAAGCTAACCTCTGTTTCCCTTTGTGATACAGATCCCTTTTAAAACAATCCTCCCCCCGCCAAAATAAAATTCTCCCTGAGACTTAATAACATTTTTAAATATATACGCATAAACCAAATTTCCTTCCCCAACAATTCGTGTGGTTTTTCAAATCATTAAGGGAGTTTCCTCATTCCGTGATGGCAAGAGTCACCCAGATCAAAGCCTTTACTGATATTACAATTAAGCACTCTGCACCATTAAGTTCACTTTCCACACTGTAATTTTTATAATAGGTCGGGAAGGAGCTTCATGGTTTGATTTCATTCCAGCCATGGCGCCAGATTCTGATTTCTCATTAGCTCTTACACCATGGTTTGTGAAATACTGAAGTTAACAAGGAGTCTGAATTAATTTTGGACTGGCATCTGTCCAGCTGAATTGTGTTCAGTGGATTTGCATGCATATGAGATGACAGAGAAATGATATGTTATGGTCAAGAGAAAGTAACAGCTTCAAGATAAGAACGAGGTAATCCCTCTTGCTTCCCCCCAAATACATTCCTGGGTAAACCAAGGTTATGCACAGCAGATTCAAGCAGTTGCTTCAGTTCTTCATCTCTGCATTAAAAGTGTAACATAGAGAAACTCAACTTGAGGGAAGAGAAAGGCCAAACTGAAAATGGATCTTGCAGCAAAGCCAGAGAGGAAAAGGAAAGATGGACATCTTTCTTCATTGAGTGATAATGGGATAGTTTTCCATTGCCTTCCTTGCAGGTGTCTGGAGAGCATGCTAAGCGCTCTCAAAATGGAAGGGTCAGTGGACTACCTTAGATAAAAAACAAAAAAAAGTAGGTGTGTGCTCTTCTTTCTGTGTGTGGAGGAATGAAAGGGGAAAAGCATACATGTGTGCATGTGTGTGCTCCCCCTTCCCATTGCTGTTAATGGGAATTGCATGAGTGCAAAGCATCTGGATTCTGAGTTCATTGATGCTGTTGCGAACCTGCAAGGTTTTGGAGTTTTGCTGACAATTGATACCAGCCTCACTGAGAATCAGTGTCTGGCCCTCCAAGAGGAGAGTATATTGCTGGAGAGTTTGTAATCTGGAATGTTAGACTGCATGACTTTCTCTACATAGCACGGTAACTAACACTGGGTGGGTGTTTCTTGAAAACTATTCAAGCAAATGTCAGAAAAACTGATCCAAAGAGAGCGTTTTCAGGCAAATATTTGGAGATACATAAGCTACACTTCTGCCTCGAGCCATAGAGACGGAGTGCTGCAGTCCTGCCAGCTCTGAGGCACTCGGGTGGGAGTCATGCTGTGTAATTTGTAACAGATGACGTTTATTACCTGAGTTTCTGTGGAGAGTCAGATTTGGGAGGAAAGGGGGGAAATATTTGACCAAGTTGGGAGCCAGTGATAAATTTATACAAACTCGTCCTAAACCTGCAGCACATGCCACCACCTAATCTAATACATTCTGCTGAGCCAGGACAAGGACTTGGTTCTGCACCAACAAGATTTACCATCTGAGCATTTTGGGTTATAGCTGCAAACTTTGAACTGAGCTATGAATCCTGCCTGTATTTTTTTAAAAAAGTATTGTCTAATGTGTTTTTCCTGGAAGATCCCTCCATGAGCATCCCCATTCCAGATGCAGTTTCAAACTGTGGCCAGACAGCTTTAAGGTGTGCTACTGAGTTGGGGTCATGACAGACGATAGCTGTGACACAGCATCACTCCAGCACATGCCATGTCTTTCCCCACCCCAGTTCTGACAGACCTGTCTCTGAGCAGCCAGGAGATAAAAGGGCTGTGCTGGGATGCAGATGTAGCTGCAGTAACTGGAATTTGTCATATCAGCAGCCCGCTAATGGGTGCTTTGCGTTGTCACAAAGGGGACAGAACAGTCATCTACCAGTTTTGCGGATTTTTTGGACCAGGATGAGGACTCAGGAGCCTTCATAATGAAAACACAGTGACACCCCCCCAGACACTCAGACTTTGGGGAACCATCTATCTCCCCTCGTGGGCCAGGTCTGGCCTCTGCACACCTGGTCCATGAGACAAGGATCTGGGGGCTTGGCTCAGAGCTGAGATTCATTTCCACAGGGGGCGGAACCAGGCTCCAGATATATACATGTCTACTTTGGCACTGGAAATCTTGTCCCTGCTTTGAAGGAGTTTGAAGCCACGTCTCCTGCTAGGAGCTCCAGGGACTCCAATTCATGATATTGCAAATAAAATCAGGTTTCTTTTTACACATCCTGAGTTCATAAACCAAAAAAGGAGATATAGCCATACCTTAGATGAGTTACCTTTGGCAGACATAACATGGATAATAGTCTTAATTCAGTTTTGGTGATACTCTTGAAGGCTTAATAATCCAAGCCTAATTTAGTGCGAGCAGCTACTGAGCACAAGACACAGCTTGTCAGTGGATCCAAGTCATGCTGACCGGCTGCATCAGGCGCGTAGGATCCGGGCGTGAATAACAGCTCCTGCTCTGCCCCAGGAGCACTCAGCCTCCAGGTGCCGCAGTGGGGGAATGTGGGGCAGGGGGCAAGAGAACACGTCTCAGGCAGGATGCATGGGCCTGTACCTGTGGCCACATTTACTACTTTCCTTTACAGCCTTCTCTCTCTGCAAGTAAACCTCATTTGAGAGAAGACAAAACGTTGAGTACTTATACAGTGTTGTGAACTCCACGGTAAACTCGCAGTACTGCTGAAACGTGTCACTTCGTGCAGCACTTTCTCAGGGGTTTCTCAGAGAGGGCTTCCTGCCTCCTCCCTTGTTTACCTTGTCCCTAAAGTGCAGGGCCCCTCCAAGCACGTGCTGGGGCTCTCCTCTATTTCTGAGCAAAGAACAAGTCTTCAAAGCAAGAGCCCGGCAATAAATTTTCCCTCTAGTGTCCAAATTTCTGCTTGGCCAGAGGCCAAATGCCAAGGTGTGGCATTGCTAGTTTTTCTCTTCAGCAGCAGCAAGTTTTTCTCAAACGCTACTGAGAAATCTCAGCAGGTTCATTCTGAGATAATCTTCCTGGGGCAGAAAGCAGAAGTTGTGGTTCCTTGAGCTGTCTAGGAAGAAGAGGTTTTTGCTGGAATACCTCTATGTCAGACTTCGCTGCTGCTCTTTGCTTGTTCTTGGGGCTCATTTGGCATCTGGCTTAAATTAGAGGCATCTTACTTGCATGGTTTAACACAGCAAATGGGGACCAGAGATGCAGTAGGCACAGGACAGAGCCTGTCATTAAGCCACCTCTGTACACCCATTACTCATTGCTCTCGGTAGCACAGCCGCCCCCCGGGATCAGTCCTCAGTTGTGCTTTGGGAGGTGGGGGTGATGTTAGAGGGAATGTGTCCCTGTTTCCCGTGCTGAGTTTCAGGTTAAAGTCTGAGAGTTTTGGAGTGGGGTGCTGTGCCTCAGGAATGAGCTCAAGAAGCTGAAGCAAGGGTGGTTCAGGCTGTTACATTTGTGCCACCTATAAGGAACTGTAATACATCTCAGGCTTGGTAGCAACACACTAGCACTTGCAAACAAAAAAGTCTTTTTTTCCTATCCTTTAACAGAAATCCCCTGGAAACTGCAGAATTGCCTTCTATCTTCCCCCCTCCCCTGCACATTCCTGCAAAAAGTAGGATGAAACTCCCTCTGTTTTAGGCAAAATATTTTGCAATTTTCCAATGACCTTGCCAATAAGAAAATTATTACCCATATATCATGGGAAATGCCTGCTTTCTCACAAGGCTGTAATGTTAAACTATCACCAGTAAAAGACTGTGTTGGCTGCAAGTTTGGCAGGAACATGAAGATCTTCTGGTATAGCACATTACATGAACTATTGACTTGAGAATGCCAAAAACTTCACCCCATTTTAAATGAGCTCCATTTTTTAAAATACATCAGCATATGAATTGAATGTGTTTATTCCAGAAAATAAGAGTATCAGCCTCTGTACTGAGTTTACATCATTGCCATTTTTATAAGAGGAATCAATCTTGAGTTAACGGTTGAATTGCTTAATCATCTCATCAAACAGTTTTGTTGAATTCTGAGATCCAAGGGATGGTACAGCGACCATTTTGCAACTAAGTGTTAATATTGTCTTGACTAAAAGTGTCCCTTTCCCTGGCTAGTTAATGGTATGTGCATGCCAGGAGCTATTCATTATGGATGAAGAATGGTTTTGTGGTTAAAGTACTGGACTGTGTTGTGGGAGATCTGAGTTCAATCCCAGATTCTTCTTCAGTTTCCCTGTGTGACTATGAGCAAGTCGTTTAATCTTTCAGTGCCTCAATTTTCTTTTGGTAAAATGGGAATAATCCTATTTCCTTTCCTCCACCCTTCACTTTTACAGTATTTGTTTTCACTGTTGCCTGTTCATCACATCTGTAGGACATGGAAAACAGGCCAGTAATGGGAGTGCTAAAACATTATAAAAAGATGAATAATAATTTAGTGTTTCACTTAGTTTTTCATATTCATATTTTAAATTGAGGAAGATAACGGAAAGCTTGATGGCAGTGCTGTTTGTTTATATGCAATGACCTACTTGTCCCAGAAAGCAGTATGGCCAAGAAATTGAAACAAGATCTTGTGAAGTGCCATTGGAAATAAATCTGCTCAACTTCCCTTCTGTCAAGGCATCTCACGCTAGGGAAGGCCACTGGGAGTCATTAATTGTATAATGGATATACTTGATTCTTTAAAAGGGCTGTTTTCCCAAAGATTAAAGCAGTTACGAGCAAAGTGGTTTGAAAAGAAAAAAAAACACCCTAAACCAAACAGTGTGAATGATAATTGGGAATGGTTTAAGAAAACTTCAGCAGATGCTGTAAAAGTCACAGTTCTGCAATTGTGGAAGAGGACTTTGTCAGTGTGAACCCAACACCCCCTTTCCCTCCTTCAGCCCAGCATAAAAGGGAAATGAAAGCTACCGTACAAATACACATATGAAAACATGCACTGGCATATATATGAATGAAAATAAAAGAAAAACAGGGGACTGATAATGAGGCTAGAAATTACTGGTATTTATGAAATAAAGATTGCTGATGAAGGAAAATAAGGATAATCATTAGAAGTTGTTGATGGGGGCAGTAGAACTGGCCACAGCAACACAGAAAAGACAGGAGAATTCCCTAATTATTTGTTTCTATATTAAAAAAAAAAGTTATGTGATATTTTTAGAAGTTACAGGAGTACTGGAATGGTTTATATTCCTACACCCAAGATGTTGAACAGCAACTGCTACAGCTCCAGCGCTTATATCCGGAAGCTCTGCAAGGTTAGCTGATGAGGTGCTGGAGCCAACATTGACAATTAAATAATCTTTAAGTATCGGGTGGTTCCCAGGCACTCAGGAGGTAGCGCAAATTTTGGGTCAGCATTTACAAAGGGTAAGTAGGTTGAGATCAGCAGCAGTGCCCTATTTAGCTGGATATTAATTCAATATAAAATCATGTGAACTTATAAGTGACATATTCACCAAATGTTATAGGACAGGAGCAGAATTAGCGTTGATCAACAGGATTTTTAAGAAAGTAGATATTGTCAAAGAAATTTGATACTGGTTTTCAATAGTTTGTTGAAGGTAATTTTTCTAAAATATGGTTTCTGCAAGATGTAGAATTTCTCATAAGGCTATGTTTTGTTTATGAAATCTAAATTATATAAAATTAAGGTAGTACTTACTAAATATGATAAAATCTGGTTAACTGATATTTCTCAGACAAGTCCTTGAAAATGGAGAAATATTATCCAGTACTAAGGGTTTCTGGGAAAATGTCTCAAAAAGCAGGTTTTTTTACTGCTGCTGTTCCCTACCTGCTTCTGTTCAGTATCTTGATTTTGTCATACAAAAAAAATGTTGGTAACATCTGTTAGTGTTAACTGCAAAAGTTAGTGGTTAATAAAATAATAATGAGAATTGAACAGTCCCACAAGATGATAAAATTTAATCTCAGATGAGTTAAATAATGTAGGTCACACGTAATGGGCCTTTATTTAGGCAAACAGATCCAAGTGATTAACCAACCTTGTCAATAATTACCATCTGCACAGTTATTTGGGGGAGTTAATATAACTTTTGTGTGAACACCAGTGGATATATGGAGATTAGGTTTTCACCACCAATGTCATAGAGACCCATGCTGAAATATTGGTTTCATTTTTGATCAGTGATTACAAAAAAATTGTCAAACCTATGTGAGTTCAGAAATGAGTTATAAGAATATTTTTTGTTCTGGAAAACCTATCTCAGAGTGAGGAATCAAGAAGGCTGAGGCTATTTAGTTTCTCAGACAGGTTGTGTGACAGGGACCTGACTTGGTGGATGTTAGGCACATTGTTTACTAGGAAGAAGAGGAAACGATCTGGAGACTAGAAACTGGATATATTCAGACTAACAGTATGGTGTTTTTTATTTTATTTTGTATTTCTTAATCCGTGAAGATAGGTAACCATTGAAAGATCTTACATAGATAGGTGGTTGACTCTTTGCTGTTCAAATGCACTGCTTAAAGTTCAACTTCTAGCTTGACAAAAATTCCTGTGCAGTTACAGAGCTAGAGGATGTGGTCTTAATTTACCAATTGCTTGAAGAAATTCTAAATTTTGCGTATGTGGGAGGTCACAGTAGACTATCACAATGATTCTTTTTACCTTAAAATCTATCAATCAGTGTGGTGGCCTGTGTGCTGTGTCAAGAGACGTTGTAAGTATTTGGTAAGTATTTGTAGACACCAAATGCTGTGCAACAACAAAAATCCCCTGTGAACTTCCTCTGTGAACACTGTTCCCCACCAACCTCCATAGACTTGACCCATGGAGTAAACGTAGTAGGAGTCTGTCCTTCCCCAACTGCAGACTTCCTCCTGCAACTCAGGTTGGGTGTCTGTATTGGTTTTGTGTGGCAAGGTTTTGGTAGCGGGTGGGGTTACAGGGGTGGCTTCTGTAAGAAGCTGCTGGAAGCTTCCCCTGTGTTCGACAGAGCCCATACCAGCCGGCTCTAAGACAGACCCGCCGCCGGCCAAGGCCGAGCCAATCAGCGATAGTGGTAACGCCTCTGTGATAACATTTTTAAGAAGGAAAAAAAGTTGGGACGGCGGTATTCGGCAGCCGGAGAGAGGAGTGAGAACATGTAAGAGAAACAACCCTGCGGACACCAAGGTCAGTGAAGAAGGAGGGGGAGGAGATGCTCCAGGCGCCGGAGCAGAGATTCCCCTGCAGCCCGTGGTGAAGACCATGGTGAGGCAGGCTGTCCCCCTGCAGTCCATGGAGGTCCACGGTGGAGCAGATATCCACCTGCAGCCCGTGGAGGACCCCACGCCGGAGCAGGTGGGTTCCCGAAGGAGGCTGTGACCCCGTGGGAACCCCGCGCTGGAGCAGGCTCCTGGCAGGACCTGCGGATCTGTGGAGAGAGGAGCCCACAGAGCAGGTTTTCTGGCAGGACTTGTGACCCCGTGGGGGGCTCACGCTGGAGCAGTCTGTGCCTGAAGGACTGCACACTGTGGAAAGGACCCATGCTGGAGCAGTTCGTGAAGAACTGCAGCCCGTGGGAAGGACCCACGTTGGAGAAGTTCGTGGAGGACTGTCTCCCGTGGGTGGGACCCCACGCTGGAGCAGGGGAAGAGTGTGATGAGTCCTCCCCCTGAGGAGGATGAAGCGGCAGAAAATAACGTGTGATGAACTGACCGTAAACCCCATCCCCGTCCCCCTGTGCCGCTGGGGGGGGGGGTGGTAGAGAATCCGGGAGTGAAGTTGTGCCCGGGAAGAAGGGAGGGGTGGAGGGAAGGTGTTCTGAGATTTGGTTTTATTTCTCATTACCCTACTCCGGTTGATTTGTAATAAATCAAGTTAATTTTTCCCCAAACTGAGTCTGTTTTGCCCGTGACGGTAATTGGTGAGTGATCTCTCCTATCCTTATCTCGACCCACAAGCTCTTTGTTATATTTTCTCTCCCCTGTCCAGTTGAGAAGGAGGGGGAGTGATAGAACAGCTCTGGTGGGCACCTGGCATTCAGCCAGGGTTAACCCATCACAGTGTCACAGTCAAAACATGATGGGACTGTGATGAAGACGCATTTTCTTGATTTCACCAGGAAACTTTGGAGGTGACAGCATTAACACTGTGAGCTGATTATACAGTGTAACACATTTCCCCGCCCAGCCTGGTCAGGAAGATTAAACCACAGTATCATCTCTGCCATGGTGACCAAGCTGGCAGTGCTTCTTCCTTCCATGCCCAGTGCCTAGATTTATAGCTTAGGTAGTGTCTGAGTAGGCGAGACTTTTAATTCCCATGTCATGATGCAAGAAGTCACACCTGGGCTCTAGTGACAGACTGCGGAGTGCAAACAAGGCTTCCTCCTTGAGCCTGCAGTCCTTTGGGTGTCAGCCCTGCATCACCCACATGCCACCCTTCCCATCCCTCTGGGACTGAAGCAGCCATCAGGCTCAATGTGTTATTTCTTACTTTTTCCCATTCTCTCCACACCTGAAAGCTGATGGGAGTGTGTGGGTCACACCCCCAGGTAAGTGGTGAAATGACTGCTTGTGCACCCCTCTGCTCAGTGAGTCCCTTCAGGCATTCAGCAGCGTTGATCATCCTGGGGCTGAATGGACGAGGCTGTCCTTCACTCATCAGCTGAGCAGCTGTTTCTCTCCTATTCGGGTGGCTTAACGCTGACTGCTATTTAGGTGCTTGTAAGTAGACGGATTACTTTGCAACAGGTCTTCCAAGTGAAGAGTGACACAGGCAAGCAATTTTCAAGCAAAAGTATTTCAAGCTAGGAGCTTAACTTTTAACGACCACTTCCTCTTTGCCCCCATCCAGTCTTCAGAAATATCAGAGAATGAGAGAATTGTAACCTGTGAGCTTGCATGGTCTCCTTGCAAATGTAATTGGCATTTTAATGAAGGTACTGACACTTGAAAGATGCTATTAACCAATCTAAAATTGTAACTTGACAGACAGCACAGCTTCACAAGAAGTACCAGCTCAGCTTCAGTTAATACTAGAGCAGATCTCGTTCTTGTCTGGAAAATGAATTAAAATGAAAATAACATCATTTCAGTTTGAGGAAAAATTTAGCTCAGAAGCACAGTAACAGTCCCCTGTGCTTGCGTGTGTTCACCTGGACATCAATTCAATTTGATAGTTTGGTTTGCATAAATAATTTCTTAATGTTCATTCATCTGAATTTCTTTTATTTGAGGATGTGGCTTCTGAATCCCATATCTGTGAATGGCAGAGCCTGGGTTCCTCCCTTAAATTCCTGCCATAAACAAGGGGATACCCCCTTTAGAAGTATAACAGCATGAAATGCATTTTCTTGAAAGCAAGATCCAGCCCCCTGATAGTGTAGGGATATAAACCGACTCTTAACCTGAAGAACCTGTGCCTTTGCATGTTATCTTGTTAGTTCTTTTTTGAAAGACAGCACAGAAGTTATAATTAGCTTTTGCAAAATGTTTTGAACGAGCAAAGTCTTTCATCCTGTCTGAATGCCTTTAGAGGCATAGCAGCGAAACTAAGGAACTCATGTGATGGACCTGCAAAGCGAATCTGAGTGTACGTTTATGAAGGAACTCATTACAGCAGCTTGGAGTGATTTAACAACTCTTAAATTGTATTTATATGGTTACTTTAATCTGGCGTATGTCTGCTGTATTGCTGAAAAGGGTGGTTCCACCTCCCAGCCACTGCCTGCTGTTGCTCTTCATCCCCGTTCCTCTCTCTTGTGCTGACATTACCATTTTATCGGTTCAGTTATTTTTCAGCTGGATCAGTTCCCTGATCTGGATCACAACTCAGCCACAGAACTATAGCCCTGGCACAGGGCACATAGCAAGAGCAAGCAGCCATGGAGGAGGACACAGTGCCAGCAGTGACTTATGCCGGATTTAATGACCCTATAATTGCTTCGTGGTGTTTTCTACAGCTCTTCTCTACCCCTTTGTAAAAGTTGAAAATAGGATGGAAGACAGAAGTTAGAGAGCAAAAAGGGTGTCTACAGAATTTAGTCTGGGTACTATATTTAGAAGACCCAGTGATAAATAATGTTTGATGCATAGAGATAAGTATTAGCATACTATGGCCAGGTTGGTGCAGCCCAAGTCATGCTTGAAGAATTTTGCTCTCTTTTGTTCTTTTGTTCCTGCCTGTTGAATTTGCAAAGCAATAATTGACATGAAATTTTTATCATGAGGTCTTTTCATAACCCTCCAAACCCTAGCTGCAGCCAGCCTTTCAGAGGCGGCGAATTACCTGTCTCACCAGAGCTGCTGTTACGTTTCTGTGCTGGCATCAGTTCCTAGCATTCCCTCTGCCATTGGAGAACTCTCAGAGTAGAGTGCAGTCATATTTTACACCCTTATGCAGAAGCCATCAGAAAAGGAAAATAGTTTAAGGTTTAAATTGTACATCAATTCATAATTCATCAACCTCAGCTGGCTTCTTTTTATCTTGCTTCCGTATGCAGAGTGTCCTCATCTCAAAGAAAGATGGTCTGAGCTTGTGTGTGCAAAAGTTGTATTTTTTGCATTTTGGAGGGTTTCATTTATTCTTGTATCAATTACACCTGGGTGTGAATGTGTGCAAATGAATGCTCAGCACGTACGGACATGCTTATTTTTTGTTACATACAAACATGAGCTACCTTAAAAGGAGATGGTTATTTTCTGCAAAGTCAAGTGCTTGGGTGTTCAAAAATGTCACAGTTAACCTACAGCTGACCCCTTGGCACATGTATTGTGTTATCTGTCTTTAATACAGGTTGCTAGGGCTTTTTATTCCTTTATTTTAACCCTTTTCCTCTGAAGTTGCTGAGCCATTTGGTTAGGAAAAAAATATCAGTACATAGCATGGAAAGCTTCAGCAGAAATGGTTAAAGTTTGGCACAGCTACAGGCAATAGTAGAAAGGGTTTCTCTTTTGCAAACTTGGATAATCTTGATAAAAAGAAGGGCTGCAACCTGTGTGTGAGCTAATAGCTCCTACACAATTGTTCATACCCAAATAAAAGCAAGGTTGAGACCACTATTTATTCAATAAACAGGATACATTTGATTAACCAGAGAAACAATTTGGCAGTACCATGATTTATGTAAAAAGTTATTGAAAGTACAACTAAATTTAAATTAAAAAGAACATATCATCACCATGTTTAATATTTTTCTGTAGCCTAGTTTTGAAAACCGTTAGCAGTAATAAACTTTCCTCCCATAAAAGTTCAGTGATTTTAATTTCCAATTAGAACTTGCAGAAGATATATATGTGGCAGTAAAAGTAAAGAAATTAAGTCTCAGGCCATGCTGCAGCCTGACACAATGATGCCCCAATGCTCATAAATCAGTTTCTGTTTGTTGTGAACCTCTTAAATCCACACTGGTAAGAGGTGTAGAGGTATTTGTCTCCCATGAAAACATTCTCCCACACCCTTTGTAATTAAAAGTAATCTTAAATTTCATCTAGTTCCATGAGAAAGAGCTTTCATACAGTAATTTGAGTTGGACTCCAGAACGATGGAATGCGAGTTGAAAGCTTAATGAATTTACTCTATAAATCTTTTTCTCTGTTTTTCTTGTCAGTTATATCAGGGCATTACACATATTTTTCCTTACATTGCTAGCTGGGGAATTTTTTTAAGAGAACCTCAGTGCATGTTTTTTGGTGGAACTGCATCTGCTGAAGTTCATTTTATTAATACTGTAGCATGATTGCTGCTTTTTGGGATCAGAGTTGAATGCCATTCTTCTAATGAAACAAGACTGGGAAAGCTCCTCTTGGTTAAGTGATTTCATGAGTGTTGTTTTAGTTTATTGGCTCTGTAGCATGATAGCACAACAGAGCTTTGGTTATGCTTTCAGCAGTATTATTTATGCAGTGGGATTTACTGAATGCAGGCCTTAAGCACTGCTCTTCCAGCTTCTAGAAAAGCTTAAGAATGGAAACCTGCTAAGAAGGAGTTGCAGTATATTCTTATTTTTTGTAGTGCCACTGCTCCTGGAAATGATGATCTGAACTCCCTTGGGCTAATAGGTGAGAAAAGGTCTTCTGTTCAGGACAAAATGCACACTGAGCTACAAGCAGGGCTTCTTTAGTGCTCAGACTTGCCACGTGCTTTTCTTTAAGGTCTTCATTATTGCTATTTCAGGTTGCCATCATGCGTGTTTCCTTCCAGGTGCACTGAAATTAGTATTAAAATGAATAAAGGAACAACAGGAATGATGACAGAGCGGACTGGGGAAGGAGAACAGAGGGGTGAGGACAAGGAGAAGGTGGGAAAGATTGCCAAAGCAGTTTGGCAATTAGGACTTTAGAGTGACCTCACCATTCTCCCACACAGAACAATTTTCTGAAACTAGACAGATTTATAAGGATTATGGGAAAGTTTATTTTGCGCTACCTACTGCATTTTGTTACATGTATATATATAAACAGAACTGAGGTTTCCTTAAACATTTTTACAAAACATAGTTCAGCAGTGTCCAGAAAGATTAAAAAAAATCATGAGGAATTTGTGTAAATAAAATAAAATATTAAAAGAAAGGGAGATTAGCAGGGAAAGCGGAGGTAGTTACTGATTTGGAGGGGGAAGGAGGGAGCGCTCTTCCCTGTTACCCCAGCAGCATTACAGGGAATACATGCAAGTCCAGATCCTCTCTGTAGGAGAACAGGAAAGTGAAGGAAAGACAGATCGGAGATTTTCTCTTGCCAGAGCCTGTCCCTTTTCTGGTAGTATCTGCAGGCCTGTGAAGGGAGGGTAAAAATCCACCATTCTGATCTGGCAGCAGCACGAACCATTTGTACCAGCGCAGGTACCTAATATTAAGTTAAAGAGAGAAGCTGAGGTTGAGCTTTCCACAACCTCAGATGCTTCTTGGGTTTTTTAGGATCAAAATATGAAACATTAACTAATCATACATTAAACTCCTACATGCTGCTGGCTAAAGCAAGTAGAAATGCTTCTTTTATGTTGACAGCTTACAGGATTAACTCTGAGCTTTGCATTTTTTAATAATAGAAAATGATCACAAATGTTCAAAAAGAAACGTCAAAACACACAATCATAAAGGGCAATTGTGTGTTTAAACAGAGAGACTCCCTGTTTTGTGTTGGCCTTTTGTGCAAGTGCTTTTGCTCCTTCAGCTTCGTTGCTCTGAAGGAGATGCAGCATGGATTGACATTATTTTCTTCATTCATCTTTCAGTATGGAAGACTGCAGTCTGTCACCTGTCAACGCTGTCTTTATTATTTTGGAGAAGCCCAGGGGGGAAAAAGTGCCTTGGGGTGTTTCCATATCAGTGGATGTTGCAGTGTGGTCTCTGTAGCCAAAAAAATGTTGAAATATCACAGGTTTTTCCTACTGCTACTTTCCATATTTCATCTACAGCAACCTGTCTTTCAGATGGTACACAACGAGACAGCGCATATTTTTCTTTCTTAGCCAACACTGGCTGGGATGAGCTCTCAGTGCTGCAGATCCCGGCCATGCCTCTGCCTGACTTCACAGGCTCAGTCTAGGCCTTGTGATAGCACTGTTGCATTGGTGATGGCTTTTCTTTAGGTTTAGACTTCTGCAGAGTTGCCCACACAAATAAAATGGTAGAAACCCCAGTACCTGTTCTAGGCAAGTACTAGAAAGTGTGCTGTTGGGAACAGACCTGCTTTGGCGGAAAGTTCTTCGAGATGTTTTTGCCATATCTAGTCTATCAGTGTTCACTGAATCTGGTTATGTGGTAGCCCAGATTGCTATCACTGGGAAAACTGAGACATACTTTTGGTTTGTAGGCAGGAACTTTACCAAATAACTGGTTCTTTTGAACCTTAAGACCCCCCTACCCCAAACATATCAAGATGGAATTGAGACAAAATGCAGCCATTGAGAGCAGCAACCAGGAGAGCTGCTTCTCCATGCAGAAGTGACCTTCACAAATACCCTGTTGCTTTTCCCAGGCGTTTTACCCTGTCAAGCTAAATTCTCCTCTGTTTTCATCTGAAAAGGGTGACAAACTATATTAAGGTACTGGTGAGACTAGCCAATCCATTTTGCAGATCACAGTAAAGTCCACTCAGCCAGCAGTTCGGTCTATCAGGGCACCCATAAATAACTTCAACAGCACTCAGTCCAAACCCAGTATTTAGGTTTCTTTGTGGGGGAAAAAAAAAAAAAGGCAAGTTGTGATGATTAATGTAGACGTCACATGGAAAGCAATGGGTATAAAGGCCTCTTCATTTTTGACAGGTGCATTGTACATTCTGGGCTCCCAGCCAAGACACATTGTCATCAAATGTTAATAAAATCTGCAAATAATATACAAAGTATTAAATTGTGCTTATTCTTAGAGTAATTTGAGACGTAAATTTATCAAACCATGCTATACATTAAGATTCCTTAAAATGAAGAAAATCAGAAATATGAAGCAGATAAAAAGATTGTGACAACAAAGGGCATTCAGTGAGCCGTCACCCTGTTTTAGGAGAACTAAGCATTTAAAACCTCTTAGTATTTTTGCTTAGAAGTTGTTCTAATGTAAACAATTAAATCCACAAGTAAAGGGAAGCAGGCTGGGATGAGAACATAAGAAATTTCCCTACAGCTACACACTTAAGAAAATAGTAATTTTTCAGTCTTCTGCATATGCCTGTGCCCTTATTCATAAGGACTATGGCTGCAGGCCCCTACCCCCCTGCCATTTACGCCTGCACCTGAGAAAAGCATGTGTATTATAACAAGAAACTCAGTTTTCAGGCAGGAGGGCTTTCTGCAGCTGTCCATTTTGTGCATTTGGCCGCTCACCCTGCTTACTGCCAGGATCCTTCCTGGCAGCTTTGGTGCAGCGCTTTGGTATCCTCCTAATGCTCCCATTTGAAAATGAGATCTGTGGTGTCCTGAATGTTTGTGTCTGAGCAAGGGTATTCAGAAAGCTACTGAATCTTTTGACTTTTGGTACACTTAGTAACAGGAGAGTCTCCTTTAATAAGTATTAAATATTCTTTAAATTAAATGTCCTTTAAGAAGAGTTAAATGTACTTAAGAAATATTAAAAATTAAATATAGTGGAAAAATGAAATCCAGAGTGTAAAGATGCTATAGAAGCAGCCTGCCTACCACCGGAGTCCTTTATACCTGATTCTCATAAATGGTTACTGTGCTAGGAAAACATTTTGAACCCTGAATAGCAATGTCAGCATAAAGAGAGCACCTCTGAGCTCCTCAGTGCCCCATTTAGCTTCTTTAACGCTAGGGCTTTCCTTCCCATCCTGCCTTATGGTGATCTAAAAGAGGTGAAGCTGTTCCCCATCTCCAGAGTACTGGCTTGTCTCTGCTGTGGACAGAGCTAATTTAGAAATGTGTCGAACACAGGACATTTTAGTCTAGGGCAGGAGAACTTTGCTGAGAGGATGGATTCACAGGATGCAAAGGGACAACTATCAAATGCAAATGGGGCAACTCTGAGTTATCCATGTTAGGATGAGGAAGATGAGGGTGCATTGCACCCCTCCTGGGATGCTGATATGCCTCAATACCCTGGCTAACAGGTTGCACAGATCTACCAACATGTGTGGCTTGAAGGTGTAGCCACAAATGCTAAGCCCCAAACACAGCTGCTTCCAAGGCAGAGAACATCCCATCAGCATGTTTCTCAAGCTGGACCCACATGGCGTGGTATTGCCAGATCCCAGAGGGCATCCTCCCTGCCCAGATCCCAGAGGGAAGCTGCAGGGGGAAGAGTGAGTCAGCAGAGCCTCACAGAAGTTCCAACACCTGCAGTCCTCCTGCATCAGGAATGCTTGCCCTGTGGTCTGGGAGATAGGAAGGGCTCATTGGTGTGAGCCTGGCCTCACTTCACCAACACCACGCGCTCTGGGGGAGGCTGGGAGGTGCAGAGTGTCAGAAGCAGCCCCGTTCTGCACCTCTGAGACACCTTCCTCTTCCTCCTGCAGCTCGCTCCGGTGCCAGGGGCTGGGCACACCTCTGCCTGCTGCAGTGGCTCCCCGGCAGTAAAGCCTCTTTGGGATAGTTCTGTGCTCAGCCCTCAAGACACAGTGGGTAAGCAAGGAGCAGGAGCTGGCTAATAAAACGATGAAGCTTTGGGGACTGCCTTGCATTTTGCAATGGAGGCAGGTTTTTTGTGTGCTTCCAGCACTTGCTGCTGCCTCCCATGAGGCCGTGCCCCCAGGAACACGTACCCACTGCCAAGGTCTGTACTGCTCTTCCCCAGCCTCCCAGCATAAGGATTTTCAATCATATTTTCTTTCCCTGGCAGAGTCCTTCCCAGTTCTTTGCTCTAAGCCTATCCAGAAAGGATTTTCCTTGAAATACCTTTCTGTAGTAAGCTTCTCTTCCACTCGTGTCAGTGGGATGGATGGATGAATAGATACTACAGAAGAGCGTAACTGTGCGTAAATGCAGGTGAGAACAAAACTCTCACACTGAAGCTCTGTGGCAAGGCTAACTGAGCTCTCTAATGAGTCATTCATTTTCTGTAATGGGTTTTGTAGAGTGGAGTTGTTGTCCTGTTTATATGAAGCAGGGAAATAAAGAGGGGCTGGCAAAGAGCTGAGCCCAGATTCTGCCTCTGCTGGGCTGCAGCCATTGTCCACCCCTCCACCTTCCCTCCTCTGCTAGCATCTACTGCCGCTTTAAACACAGGGCAGCTCTCTCCCAGCCTTGTCTGTACTTCTCAAGAATGTAATTGCTTTACTGTCTATCCCCTTAGCAAAGCAGAAATATAGCAACCAAAACTCTTTCTCTTCAAGAATGTGCCTTGCCAATGGCCTTTGTCAGGGCCAGGTTGTTATCAGTATAATGCCTGATGTTTACTTTTCAGTGCCAGTAAATAAATCTCAGTCCTGCTTGACCCTTCGCTCTCCAGCCTCCCCCAAGCTGAAAACAAAAATGCTGTTCTGGATACAATCAACCAGTTTGGTTCAAGTCCTGCTTTTCAGGATCTGAGTCTGAAACTGGTGGTCTCTGAGTCTCTTAATGCCATTAAAGCTCAGATTTCAAAGATGTGTGCCTTGGAGCTTTTGGGTTTGATTTAAAGATAAGCCACTCAAGCTATGTTGATCAAGGGAGTGTCTTTATGTGAATTTTCCTTTTCACATAAATCCAGGCCAAGATTTATCGGATCCTTCTAAAGGCATGTGTTACTGGAAGACATTCTTGCCTGCTTCCAGCTCTTCTTTTTTCTTCCTTTAAGGAAGGATCCTGAACTGGCTCCTTCCTTTCTCACAATATCAGAAGCTCTAAACTGGATTGCAGGCAGTTCGTAAAATGATGACACGCCCTCATATGCTGGGGGCTTTGTGTGATTTGTGAAGCCTCCGTGACCATGCCTCACTTTCCTCGTTCTTTTTTTCTTCATTAAAATTTATGAGAGTCTTCCTACGTCCAGCAAAGCAGTGAAAATAGCCAGGAAAGTGAGAAGTGGTGGTAATTAAGGGCTTGTCACCTACCAGCATAATAGGAATCGGTGGAGCTGGCTCAGCAAAATGCCACTAGCAATGCTTCTCCTCCACCTGCAGATATAAAGGTGTCACCTCTGAGCACCTCCAAGCCATCTCTAACTGAACTGGTTTGAGCAGCACCAGGATTGAAACATTTTGCAGGAATGATCTGATTGTGTTAAATGTTTCAGACATTTATTTTCAGGTCAGTCAGACATTTACTGTCTACACTTGCTAGTTATTTTGACTCTTCTCCACAGATTTCTACAAAATCAAATTCAGGGCTTTCAGAATAGGAGCAGATTCTGTTATTTTGGTAGAAATGATGCTTAGATGTAAATGTTTTGGAGATTGTTTTCATATTTGTTTGTAAAAGAAATCCCAGGTATAGGGGGTAACAAAAGGTGATGGAAGGAGCTCTGACTAACTGCTAGATCTCAAGGCAGAGATGTCGTTGCTGCGCTGTTGTCGTATGGATAGGCCTGAATCCGTTTCCTCTTCTCATTATTCACCCTAGACTTTTTTCTTCTTTTTCCTTGTTTTTGCGCTTTGTTGGTTTTATGCTGCTGGTTTGCATTCTTTCATATTTAAAACACTTCATAAATCCATGTAAGGGTAACTTCCTTCGCAGAGAATTCTGAGTGTGTTATATATTTTGTATATATTTAATAGTTACAAATTGGAAAAACAAAACACCACCTTATGCTTTTTTCCCTCACTTTGCCTATTGGCTGAAAGGACTGGTCCAAACCCCAGACACAGGCGGTTTGGGCTGAATTATGGGGATTCACGGGAGGGCAGCTGGTGTCCACATTGATGTCCTGTGGTTCCTCTGCAGGGCAGGGACTTGTGGAATGGGCAGAGTGGTGAGGTCCAGGTCTTCCCAGGTGGAGTCACCAGCTCTCCATTACCCATTTTCCAGCTGTACTGAATCACCAGCGTGGTTCTCCTGACAGTTGTCCAGACACCCCTGATGTCTTCCAGGAGGGCAGCATGTATGAGACAGATCTTACTTCAAAAAACAGAAGAGCAAAAGCTGCAGCATCTGTCTAGGACAACCCAAATCATCAGGGCCTCTTTTGTCTACAAATACCTTCTGAAGCACAAAAGCAAGTACTGTTTCTCTCCCTATCCCATTATGTTTTCAGATGTTGAGTCTGTTGATTAAAACTGTCCCCTTTGTTTTTTATCCCTTCCTGCCTTTTGTTCTCACTTTGGTTTAGCTCTGCCCCTACAGAAGTCCAGCTGATAGGAATCCCACCCAAAATCATTCAGTTTGCATGGCTGTAGCTGGTAAAAATAAGAAATCTAATTTAGTATTTAAAATATTTGAAAGGTGTGCAGAGTCCTAAAGCCAGCTGGAGGTATGGGGAGGGAGAAGCAGCGTTTTCATTCAGGAGGGAAAAGCAAGAGGCCAGGGTCTGGGAGAGGGTGGGCGTATATGAAAGCAGCCTGGAGAGATCATGTAACCTGAGCTCGGACCATTTATGTAGTTTAATGCAGCAGTTCTTTTCTGTAACCACTAAAATGAGTCCAACACATGGTATGTGTGTACCCTGGGGTACCGACTACCTCCATAAGAAAGCATGTTCCCTGCTAGATAATACAAAAGCTGTGATTCCTGAAGGTCTGTTTAAAAGAATAACGTGTTTCTGATCAGCAGGGACATTTTTACCTCTCCTATTTTGAATCCTTCTGGCACTAACATATATATATATATATGTGTATATATATGTATATATACACACATTACTGTGTGGATTAGTGAATCAGGACCGTTGCTGGCGCTCTGTGCCCGTGCGGTGTGTGCCCATTGGGTGGCAGTGACGTGGGCCAGTGCTGCTGCACAGGGGCTACATGGAGCCCCCCCAGCACATAAGTTCTCTGCCTCTTGCAGGTTTTTTGCCGTTCCTCCCCGCTCCCTTGCCTGGTTATCAGGGGGTGAGATGAGGTGGTTACTGACAGCCTGTGCAGCACCTTTCTCCAGGTCTGGTTGACATTTGCATACAGAGGAGATAGAGTAAGATGAATGCTTTTGCACTGACATAATCTGTCATCGCTGGTGCTTCCAGCAGGTACTCGGGGGAAGAGCAGATGTCTTTGGATGCTCCATCCCTGCTTGAGCGGAGCACAGCTCTTCTCTCCCAGGCACCTTGCACTGGTAACTGCTGACTATTTACCAACCAGTGCTCCTGGACCCCCCTGAGAAGTCAGTGAGCAGGGTTTTGTCTTCTCTGAGCATTCCTGCTGGCCCTTAGCCAACACACTGCATCCTGCTTCAAAATTAGTGTTGTTATGTCAGCACCCTCTGCACAGTCCTCTGGGTATCCCTGACTCCAGGTCTGGGTATTCCAAGAGCAGGATTCCCATTTCAGTGACCAGGACCTGTCCTCTGGGCTCATGCAGAGACGTGAATGGAGGTCAGCTCAAGATGTCATCACCTGTGATGACAAGTTGCCACTTTGTGTTTCAAGAACTGGGCCCCTCACTACGAGAAAGACATTGAGATGCTGGAGCATGTTCAAAGAAGAGCAGTGAAGCTGGTGAAGGGTCTAGAGAACAAGTCCTACGAGGAGCGGCTGAGGGAAGTGGGGTTGTTTAGTCTGGAGAAAAGGATTCTGAAGGCAGGCCTTATGCCTCTCTATAACTACCTGAAAGGAGATTGTAGTGAGGACAAGTGATATGATGAGAGGAAATGGCCTCAAGTTGTGCCAGGAGAGGTTTAGATTGGATATGAGGAAAAATTTCTTCACTGAAAGGGTTGTCAAGCATTGGAACAGGCTGCCCAGGGAAGTGGTTGAGTCACCATCCCTGGCAGTATTTAAAAAAATGTGTGGATGTAGCACTTAGGGATATGGTTTAGTGGTGGACTTGGCAGTGCTAGGTTAACGGTTGGACTCGATGACCTTAAAGGTCTTTTCCAACCTAAATAATTCTATGATTCTATGCTGGAAACTCACCCCCATGTCTTTCCTGAGCAGCAGGGTGCTGGATCTCTCTGTGGCCCTTAGGAGCAGGCTCAGGCTAGATGAATGGTGTCCCTGATGGCTACCACATTTGTTGGATACTCCTAATGCTATGTGCAGGAAATGCACATTTTTCTTCTACCTGTGTGAAGTGAATATGGTGCTGCAGGGAGATATCAGACATGCTGGGCACGTACAGATCAGAGTAAATGGGACTGCGCATCTGGGCAAGGGGTACAGGTAGGATGTGTCAATCAGTCTGTGGCCTCCCTGATGAGAAGGGCTGATAATTGCTTCCCTTGAGGACCAGACATGCATGCGTGGCCGAGTCCAGGCTTCTTATGATCTTTGTGACCTTGAGAAGCTTTTCAGTCTTTTCCTTCCACAGGAAATCATGGTCAGATAAATGAAGAAATAGTCTGGTGGGGTCCTCCAGCTCTCAGCAATATTCCCTTTCAGAGCATAGGCAGTGGTTTTGCCCTTAACCAAGCTGCTGCTGTTTCTAACCAAATGAGACATGGAGCAGAGTAAAGGGAGGAAAGATGGAAATACCCAGCAAAAACTCCACTATTTGTGACCTTCTAGTGGAAAATATTTTGAAAATAAACCATGAATACTTAATTTCTATAGCAGTGGAGATGGCTTCAGGCTATGCTTGCAGTGTCACAGTTTCTGAGGAGTTTACTCTGCTCCTAAATGTTTTGTCCAAAGCAAACTTAGCCTTCAGGCCCAGGAATGGAGAACGGTGAGATCTAGAAAGGCATCTGGCAAAAACAACGTCTCATTTTGGATGCACTGAAGGACTGAGATGGGAAAGAAAAGTGAAAGAGAGGGTGGTGGCTCCCCACTTGCTCACCAGCCTGCTGCCTTTCTCATGGCTCTCTCTGACATGACAGCTTCCATGACAGACTGCTGTACTGTGTGTCCAACCCTGTAAGCACTGCATGAAATTGGTCAAGTCCGCACCGTGCGTTAGGCTGATGTCAGATCTGCAGGGTGTTTCCTGGAGGGGAACAAAGGATTTTTTCCATCCTGAAGAAGAAACACTACTGTGCAATGGCTGTATATCTGGCTGCATGCTCACCCAGCCCAGCTGCTCGAGCTGCATGCTGGAGCTTTGCATGGGGAACCTCCCGAGGAAGTGAAAGAGTAGGAGAGTGCAGGTCCAGCCCTGTTTGCCACCTCAGCTCTGAGCCCTGTTGCAGTCCCTGATACTTCCAAGGGAAACCAATTTCCTCAGGAATACCGGTGGTGGCCTTCCCTGCAAACGCAGATGCATTGCCAGGACAGCTAAAGGAGAGACACAAAAGGACTTCTGTCTTTGGGAGTCTAAAGAGATTTTGGCTACAACCAGGCAATAAGGGGCACTCAGGTTAGATGTTCCCAGAAGGACTCCCCTCTCCCCGAAGGGAGAAGAAATCAGAGGAAATGCTGATTTTTGCCTCTTGCTAAAACTACAGGAGCATGGGATGGGGTTGCAGAGCACTGAGAGCAAGGTGAGCAGTCTTCTTCTCCTCGGAGCCAGGGAAGGACAGCAATATGTGGGGTGATACAGACTTTCCCAGCCCTAAACCCCAGATAAACATCCAGCTTGATCTCATCCCCTTTCCCTTCTATCTGCTTCCAGCCCCTCGACCTTTACCCAGACCCAAATTAGATACTGTTTTCTAGAATGATATCTGATTTCTGAGCAATAGTGAGGCTACCTTTCATGAGAAATTGTTCCAGTATGTCATTGCTCTCACAGCTAGAAGATTACATCTTAATTTAAGGTCGAATATGTCTAGCTGCAAGTTCCAGTCATTAGATCTCATTAAGCAAGGTTGAAAAGTCCCCCACTATCAGATCCCTTTTTGAAGTTCCTCTGTGTAGTAATAAAATTGTCTCAATTTTTGGGAGACAGTCTTTGGAGAGAGGCCTAAACATAGCACTGAGCATAATAAAAAGAAGTTTAAATTGGCAGAGAAACCAAAAAAGAAAAAAAAACCAACCCCAAAGCCCATCCCTTCCCTTCCCTCCAAGAACTTTAAGGAACTGAATTAAAAATGAAAGCTGGGAAATTTCAGGTTTGTGGTTGCATCCACCCACCTCAGCTGTCTGTGCTGCAGCTGCAGGAGATACCGAGAGGTCGCCCAAGAGGTGGTTTTTAAATTTACCAAATAAAAAGTGCAGCATTCTTATCTCAAATGCAATGTGCACTGACTTATGATGGGGAGAGCAGCTTTGGAGCATTTCCTTGGTTTTGTGGGTTTAAGCTAGATTACTAATGTTAATTTAAATTAGATCTTTGTGGTTTAATAGTTCTCCATTTGCGGTGTGGTTATCTGAAGAACACAACTCAGGAAGACAGAGAATGGGAAAACAAAGACTGTTCTGAAAATACTGTGCTGAAAGAGATGCTGCCTTCTCAGACAACACACTGAGCTCAAGACCAGCTCCACCATGGGTTTAGTGCTCCTGTGATCCTTCACAGCCAGAGTAGGGGTTCTTCATTCCAGTGCCTTGGTTGGATTCTAGCTCAGAAAATTACCCTCTGCCCACTTAAGTTTCTTCCTGCAGTTTCAACTGAGTGTTATTTTTTGCTTCCGCCTTTGAAAAGAAACCAATAGTTAGCATAATTGGCACAGAGGTGGCAGCAGCGGTAGCGAAAGCGATCTGCGTATCTACTAGAAGGTATTATTTAATATAATTAACTGGAGCATGGATCTGCTGCCTCCCTCTATGGATTCAGCTCCCAGCTCAGACCTGTGCTCCTCATTTTAAAGCTGGTTCTTCAGGCACTGTAGCAGTTTTTGACTGTACAGGTCTGATCCTGTATTCTGCTAAACAGCCTCGACTCCCATTGAAACGAATGAGAACTGAGACAGTTCACCGTCTCCCAGAAGGAGGGATTTGAATGTGAAATGAGTTGAGGATATGGTTTTTGGATCAGTATTTGGTTCATGACTCTGGGGTTAAGGACTTAAAATAATTCTGCTATGAACAGGCTTAGAGTTTAGCTACCGTAGAGCTAAATATCTGAAAACATGCCTTACAGCAGGAATCAAAGCCTTCATCAAAGTCTGTCTGTCTAAGGGCTTGACCACAAGTGGAAGTTGTCTGAAATAACCTCTCAATAACGGTTCTTGTGCCAGTCCCTTCTAGCACAGACGATAACTCTGAAATGAGTCATGCTGGATGAGCTGCACTTCCATTCACATCATGGTTATTTCCAGATTAGGGCCTCATCTGGCTAATTAGTCCGTTTGGTTTTAATTTCTCTTTCCATCTTGCCTGATGTGCCAGTGCCACTGTGGCTGTATTTCACCTGCAGTTAGCAACAGAATGACCAGAGTGACAGAGTCCTGCTAGTATTTATACAGATGATGCTAAATCTTCAGAAAGATGGTTTTAGTTTCCATCATTTCCTCTTAATAACTTAGACTGTCTGACTTAGTTAAAGCCCCTGATATATCAAAGGCTGAGAGTGGCTGTTTCTAAATTGATTTGTCTATCTGGAGTAACCAGTGAAATGTTCCTCCTAATGACCAAGCTCACATAGGAGTCAATGAGAGTGATATGAGCAATAGCATTAATATTCTGACTCAAACAGTGAGCTAAAAATATGTAGCCCAGCATCGGCAGTGTTGCTAGCAGGACCTGTGGAGAACAATCGTCAAGAGATGCCACCCACAGATCTGTATAGGGTGAGCAAACCCCAGAGGGGGAGGAGGTTCTGTTTTGATATACATCCAAGAGTTGCTCTAGAAACAAGGATAATAACAGTCTTCTGGGGATGGGCTTTTACTTGTGATGTCTTTGGTTCTCCCTGGTGTTTCACGCAGAACCAGGAAATGGAGAAAGGTGCACCCAACATCAAAAAGCTTTCAACTAGGCATTTTTGCCTAATATCCTAAGGAAATGAGTCTTGTATGATCACACTGCCTCTGGGGGTGTATGTGTGTGTCTAATAGCTTTTGAATTCTCTGGCCAATTTCAACCAAATTTAGCAAAAGGGTGAAGATCTCAAAGAGGGATATGTTCCTACAAGTTTGGGGAAAACAGGTGGCAGGGAAATGAATGGGAGAGCCCCTGTTAGCACCATGCTGAGGGAGGAGGCCAAGCAGCTCACCTTTTATTAAACATCAGAGATTCACATGGGGAAAAGGAGGTGGAGAAAGATTGGGAATCAGACAAGTGGAAAATGAGCCTTTGTTAGTTCTGCTTATCATGGACGCGCTTGCTGAAATCCCAGAATTGATGAGTTACTTATATTTGCTGCACCATGCGCTTTCCAGATGATAGGAGCTCTGTGGAGTTGGGCCACAGGACTTCCCTTTTGGTCAACACCTCTGTGGGAAGAGGTTGGCTGCTTTGAGAGAACTGCATTCGCTGTGGGGAGCCTACCAATACCCACACTCCCATTCCAGGCCCTCCTAGACTAATCGTACAGGATGATGCACATGCATAAGGACAGCAGAGAACTGTTCTGCCTTTCTGGAGAAGAAGTGGAGGAGAGCACCATGATGCCAGAATGACTTGCTGTCAATAGAGGTATTAAATCTAGCTCTGTGCCCTCACCAAATGTCAGTGCCCAGAGTTGCACTCTTTTCTTCTGCTGTTCCAAGCAGCGGTTGTATCCTGCCTCACATCCCAACTGGAAAACTTGTATTTATTGTTGTACGCTGCTAAAGAACTGCTGCTTACCTGGAGGTTTGGCAGTTCTTTAGTAGTGTCTAGTCCCTTATCTCTAGAGCTTCACAGAAGGATGGCAAGGGTTAAATAATGATTGAAAAATGCACTACTGTATCAGTCCATACTATTATTGCTATTGTTCAAAGCAGTCTCCTCCGTCCCTAAGCTGGGCAAGAATGAATTTCATGTGAGATTCCCCAAATAACCTTCTGGTACAGCAAAGTTGGTTGTCAAAGGTTTTAGATAGTAAGATCAATTTTTAGTCCTTGCTATGCTGCCTCTGGGGAGATGCAGCCCTTTAATGGTAGGAGACCATATGGAATTTTATAGGGCCCAAAGGCCTTTTGAATGATATTTATAGAGACTGAACTCTGAGCACAAATGTTTGATTCTAATGATCTGCCTGGCTATATTGCTAATAAAGCTTTATACGCAGAATTTAGCAGGGACACCTAAGCTAACACTGTTCCCTCAGGGCAAATCCTCTGGAACATTTATGGACCCTCACAAGTTTGCTTACTCTCCCAGCTTCAGTATATCCTGCTGGACTAAAATTGCGGGGTACTTGCTGCTGGGATTAACCATCTGACAGAAGGTGGTCATGAACACTCTATTACTGTCTGGGTGACTGCCTGCTCTCCAGCTTCCTCTGTTAAGTCTAGAGAGCAATTTATTTTGTAGATGGAACCCACCACCAGGTTCAAGCATGTCCTTTGCTGTGAATGTAAGGAAGGAAGGAAGGCTACAGCAGCACTTGTGGCCACAGCAAGGATTTTATTTCATGCTGAGCCTGTAGAAGGACTGCGTGAGCCCTGTTCCTGAGGACAATTTCCTCTTTTTCATGTGTGGTTCAGGAGTCTGGGAGTGCTGTGCTTTAAAACCCCCTGTTTCTTGTTGTGCTGTTGGGGTGCTGCTTGCTGCAGGCAACCCAGCAGCTCCATAGCAGTGAGCCAGGTACAGGGGCTGTTCAGCCATTTCTGTGTGGCAAACCTGGGGACGGCTGAGGTAAGAACCACACCTGAACCTGCACCCAAACAAGCACCTACTGAGTGTGGAGCTGCAAAAAGACTTGGTTTGAGTGGCTATTTTTTTACTTTGGGATTTTGCAAGCTTGGGTGGTTTTACATACCCAGGTTGCTTCACAGACCCAGTTAGTGTGAGGCCACATGGACAGCTGAATTGCCCAGCTGAGGCAGCTCATACCTCCTGTGGCAGAAAAGGATAGTGGGAGTGAGAGGAAGAGCTATGGAGAGAAGAGGGATTGCTCAAGCCAGCTTTGCCATTGCAACGCACAGATGAGCACTCAGCAGACCACCGGGACTGGCTCGGAAGGCATGTTTAAAATGGCAAGGAATGGGTAGGAAATCCAGATTTTAGCCGTACCTGTTCTTGGAAGTACTCAGAAATTTCCCGGATGGCTCTGCATCCTCTTAGAGCAGAGATCTTTCACACAGGCTCAGCATGAAATAAAATGGTATAATTAAAACATACACCCATTCCCAGTCTGCCTGGTCGTGTTGGGAACAGCAGTTTCAGTCAATAGCGTAGCGGTGCAATGCTTCAGTTAAAGGGCTTTGGACACCAGAGTGTAAAGCCCTAGGTTAAAAATATAATAGTGTTGGCAAAGTGACTGGCAAATGTAGTTTGCATTTTACTGGCTTGACTAATCTGGCTGCTCTCCTGAGAACTGCTTTAATGAGCTTCCCTGACTTACTGCCACAATGGGTAGATTTCAGAACCTGCCATTTCCTTAGAGGAAAAATATTTGTCGCAGAATATTAGATTGGCCCATTTTGATTCAACTTTCACTAAGTCCTGTGCAGAAATCATAGATGTGCTTCAGCTGTAGAGCTCACTTCCTAGTGGTTCTGTGAATACACACGGGGACACATTGGGCTCCATTCATTTCTGTGGCAGCCACTTTTTTTTTTTTTTTTAAATGAGAAGTTAAATACTGAAAATGATGGTTGTGACATAGTGGGTGGGATTCCCTCAGGGAAAATGTAGTAGGCAGGTTGGATTTCTCCTCTGAGTCCTAACAGATATGGCATTCACACTTGTTAGTGTTTGAAAATTAGTAATGAATAATGTTAATGTGGCTGAATAATCCACTGTCAGTGTTGTTGGCCACATGCAAGTAAGGAGTTTTGAAAAGCACGGGTGGCTCAGAGCCTGCGGTCTCAAACCTTCAAGCTGCAAAACAGTTTGGCCTTGATATGCAAAGCACTTAGGTGCATAATTAATTCTAATTATCTTGTATAGTCACATTTATATCAATGAAACTACTTGCTAGCCTAAAGTTAAGTGCGTACTTAAATTCTTCCCTGGCTTAAGCGGTGATGTGCAAGATGCTGGTGCTGATGCTTTGTTGCCTTTGGTAGCTCATACTGTCAGACTCGTCACATTTTATAATTACTGAGCCTGAGTAGTGTTAATTCACACCGGTGGGGTAAAGTTCTTGTTCCATTCAAGTCAAAATCCAGGATTTTACTTCACTCTAAAAAAAAGATATCCAGGGAAATAGTAGTTGACAGGGTACGCTTTTCTCAAGGATACCTGCAGTTGGCTGAGAAATAAAATAGCAAGCCTCAAAGGAAAAAAATGCAAAGTTGTCTCTATTCTGCTCTCCACATTTGTAAAAAGATTTCACGACTGTTTTCTGTTGAAAGTAGAGAGCAACTATGGAAAGGATTGTGGGCAATTTCCATCTAGTGGCCTCTTTTTTCTATTTTCAGAGATCAAATAATTCTGATAAGGTATATGATTGCAAAAAAAAAGCAAGAAAAAAAGAAAAATAGTCATAGGAAGTGATGAAGTTGGCAGTTAGGTGTAATAGAAACAATGTCACTTATTTTTCTTAAATGCTTTTTCAATAAGAAAACTCTTTTTTGGGGGTGTTTCAGCTATCTGTAATAGGCCAGAGTAATCTCTCACCATACAGACTCATTTGAAAACAATTCATACCTCCGTATGAAATAGTTTATTCCCTCTCCTCCGGGAAACAAGGGTGGAGCGTACAGAAAAAGAACATCTATAAATCACGTCTTTGATGCCAGATTAGTGAGCTATGAATCATGTATTAGGATGAGAAGGCTATGACTTCCATTATCACAACTGACCAATATCTTTGTTTGCATTAACTATTCTCATTCCATTAACACATTTTAAATGAAAAAGTAGTACATCTGAAAATATCACACTCTGAGGTTTCTTTGAAATACCTGTTATAACAGGCATTTGAGGAAGAACTGAATGGCTTAGAAGGCTTAGCATGTGTCAACTTTTGTGTTAAGGGGTTGATGTTAGTAGATTTAGTCCGTTGGGGTCTAGAGTATTTCTTGGTTGAGAATGAGTGGTTAAGGGAAGGGTAAAGTAAGTAAATAATTCATCTCTGTCATTTTTCATACAGGCATGCTTGGAATCCTTCCTCATCAATAGAGGTTTTGCTGGATGTTGGCAATGTCCCTCAGGCAATGCACAAGATTAATACTACTCTCTATCTAATTACAGGTTTACTGACGGATATTACTAAGGCCCCAGCAATGCAAGTTCCTTACGTTGCACTTTTTCCCGTCTAGAGCTTACAGAAAGAAAAAGGAAAAAACAGTGAGCGTAGTAAGGTATAAAGGCATGACTCAAATTCTACTTCTGCAGTAATACATAAGAGTGAATATTTTGCTGCTAAAGAAGCACAAGTTTAGAGGTAATTTGTTTTTAAATGAATCATCTAGGTTTATGTGAGAACTAGATGTTTTGTAGTCTGGAGGTAATATTAGTGAGTAACAAAAGGAGTTTCTTCGGCAAATAGCTTTGATCAGATAATGTCTAGTCAGGAATGCTTATAGGCAGAATTTTACCCCTTGCCCTAGCTGGACGTTTTCTTATTTTCCTTAAGGAATGGGTAAAGAATTCAGGACTTAAACTTAACCATAAACAAAAACAAACAGGCCCCTCCCCCATTTAGATATCAAAATTAGGGGTAGGAAAATACCATCTCTGTTCAGATTTGTAGCCATGGCAGATTCTAGTGATTAAAGCATGAGCTTTAATGTGATTTTGAGCCATGGGACTCTCTGAATCCAAAGGGTGTCAGACCACAGTGAAAAACCAGGGGAAAACAGAATACACAGGTTTATTATGATTTGACTTCTCTATCCTTAATTATTGTGATCACACTTTCTGATCTATTATCTCCCTTATTTCAAAGAGCCTATACAGCCCCATGTACAGGCAGTTTTAATATGGCCATTGTTGTGGTGGCGTGTGAGTATTTCCCGTCTAGGTGCATGTTGGTTGGAAATTTAAATGCTTTCATTCAACTATCAAGTCTCTGTAGGTGGTTTTCTTTCTAGGAAATGGCTTTTTTCTGACAACGTGACATGAAACAGTGACTCAGGAACCCTTCCCGCATTAAAAGGGTCCTAAAGGAACTTGTAATTGTTGTGGAAATGCTGATTTAAGGTTCCAGGATAATTTCCATGGACTGGTTTCATGGAATTAATTTTCATTTTACATATTTTCTTGCATAATTAATTGGGTTGGGGCAATTAGTGGAATATACTGCTGTCTTTTATAAGTAGTAGTATGGTAACAGAAGTTTCAGATTAGGACCGTGTTTTATTGGACACAGTTGTGCTTTGTGCAGGGTGGCACCAAGAAATGGTGTTTGTATGTTCAGGATGGCTGTGCCGAGGTGTTACGTTAGAGGGATTTTCTGTCCTCAAGAGCTTTCACTGCAAACAGACACAACAGAAGGTGAAAAACGTGTTGTGAGCCAGTGTCAACCAATTAAAGCTTAGTGTTCAGCACCCAGCCCTGCAGCGGCTGTGTTGCATCCCAGCGTGCTAAGCAGGTCCATCCTTCACATCCTGAGCTCCTTTCCTGACCTGAGGCTTCTTGGGGGTAGCAAGCAGGCAGCCCCCCACCGCTCACCCTGGCAGGTACTACAGGGCTGCCAGACTTCCCAAACGCCCATGTCATGTCTTCACACCACAGCTTGTCTGCACAGCTGCCTGGTGCACACAAGGGAAGCAGGCTCTGTTCAGGCTGTTATTAGGCAGAGAAGATCTGTACCCCCAGGTGAGAGGGAAGGAGGTGCACCAGGGCCAAGGAAACAGCTGCCTTGGCCCTCTCTTCTGAGAGCTTGTAGTGGGTTTCTATGCATATTCCTCCTAATCCTCAGCGTGCCTCCTGCTACACTGGGAAAGGTCCCCATGAGGCACGAAGCCCCATGCTCCTAGCTGTGATGGGGATCCTGCTCAAGGACCCTTCCAGCTCAGGGCTGTGCACAGCTCTCCCGGCAATGCCGCTCCGATCGCCGTCTTGGAGGAAAGCTGGGAGCACAGCAAAGCCTTGCTCCACTGGATTTCTCACTCACTTTTTTCCTCCCCTTTATGCGTGTTGTCTTCTAATAATACCTTCTCTATGAATTCATCGCCTACAGCACAGACTTTAGATAAATAAAGCTAGCGTGGGCCCAGAGCCAGACTGGATTGCACAAATATACTGAAATCTTGAGTAGTTAGGCTTTACTTGCTGAGACAGTTTAAGTACTGCTTGTTACTGGTGTGGGGTTTCCTGACAACTGGAGGAGACTGAAATGGGGGGGGCAGGAGGAGGGAGGAGGGTATGATGGATGGTGTGGTGCCACTCAGGGGTGTTCCTGTTTGACTCCATGTCAGTCTTTTCAATGGCTAAGCAGTATGTTTCCTTCTCCCCAGTTACATCTGTGCTTCGCTGAGATGGATGTGGAGTGACACTGAATTTTCAGTTTCTAAAAAAATAGAGATGGAAGGTAACAGGAGGTAATCCACAGCCAGAAAGCTCTGCCCTCTCCTTTCCGTGGGTAGTCATGCCACTTCTTTTAGAGGCATGTCAACAGCTGTAAGATTTAAACAGGGGACAGGGATGAAAGAGTGTGAAGGAAAGAATTAAACTGCCTGACACCACAGCCCATAGCTGTCTGGGCTGAAGATGGGGAAACCTGTTTGTCTGGCTTTGGCTGCACGAGGAGGAAGGTAAGGAGGTTCAGAGATGCCTCTTCCCTTAGTAAAACCTGCCCCCCCCCCCCCACCCCCCCCCCCCCCCCCCCCCCCACACACACACACACACCCACCCCCCCCCCCCCCCCCCACCCCCCCACACCCACCCACCACCCCCCCCCCCCCCCCCCCCCCCCCACCCACCCACCCACCCACACGTTACAGGTCCCCAGGGCACAGACCCGGGGCGAGGGGAGAGTGCTGCTTGCTGCAATGCATGTTGCCTTCTTCCCCACCCACCAAGGACTGCAGGTGAATTCTCTTCCCACTTTTTTCCAGTCACTTCACCAACTTATGCATGATTGGGAAATACAAAAGACGTTGCTCTAGATTTCCTGGGCTTTCCCTGAATTAGTGCCACGAGTATTTTTTTCATTTCAGATGTCTGCGATCATTAAAGTTACTGTGTTCTCAGATGTTATTACATTAATACATCATCCAGGCTCCAAGGCTTTTGATGATATATATGATATACTTGTGTCTGACTTCAGAAACCCTGCTGCTCTAGCGATACATCAGTCATTAATACGCCACCAGTTCAGACCAGATACTGGTGGGCTCAGTTACTGTGGCCCAGTCTTTCTTTTGGTGTAAGCTGGCAAAGCTCCTTTGCAAGGCGATGCGATGATTTACACCAGGTGAGGATGCAGCCCTCACAGTCCTTGGTGTTCTGAAATGTGAGAACCTGATTCAAAAGAAAACAAACCTCACTATCTTGCAGCACGGGGCAGCCTGAAACCATTAGCCCAGCAGGCAGGGTTTGCTGGGGCCAGTGCTATTCTGGGCAGCTCACTTGTGTGCCTTGTAACTTCCAGCTGAAATGCTCATCAAGAAACTCAGATCTGACCAGGCTCACTTGGATTCAGGCTCCTTTTCAGCCTGTTTTCAGCTCCTATATGTTTGGATAGAAAGCACAGTTGTTTGGAAACATTTGAATTGTGCTGTACCTAAGTGTCCTCCCCAGAAACTATATTGATGAACTGGCACCTTTATAAAGAGCTTTCTGCTGTGTTACTTCACTCTGTGCTGACTCCCTGTGTTTCTGTAATAAGGCTCTCTGTTGCCAGTGGACTATGGTTCTGTAAAACATTTTGAAATGCCAATAAATTCAGAGACACGGTTTGGAAGCTGTCAGCTGGAATTTGCTAGTTGGGTTTAAACAAGCTGGGCATATCTGCTTACTCCTATTTTATTTGCCTAGGTGTAGCGAGAGCAGTGCAGTTAGCGTGGCTGTGGGTTTTATTGGAAAAGTTTGGGGAAGGTGAATCTGTAAGGAGCCATGCTAAGTTTGGCTCTCCATTCTCACTGCTAGCACATTCGGGTCATTTTATGTCATGTTGTAGGTAGATTGTAGGTGGCCCTAGGGACACTTCAATGTTGCTTGTTGAAAATACCATTCTTCAGATTTACACAAAAGTGGCTATTTCACTCTTTTTAGTTGTTGATTGGCTTCCAGCTGAAACACAAATCCGAGCTTGTGAGCTCTGGAGGGCGTTAAGGATCTCCAACAGCTTTTTGCAAATGTAAGGGTATTAAACCCAAAATCTTGGCTAAAATCCAAATGAAGGAGTCTTACTCTGAAACTTTTTGGTTTCTTCTATACTCAAGGGAGTTTAAGATATTTTGCACTTCTTAGATCTCACATGATTGTAAGTGACTTGCCCAGGTAACACACAGGAAATCTGCTGGGGAAAAGGACTTGCATCTCAGCTTTCTGACTTCCAGGAGGGCTTCCAGATTAAGGGAAGTACTGGGAGGGGGGCAGGCTGAGGTTCATAACAAGTAATTCCCAGAGCACCCATGAGCTCTGGGGTCCTCAGGGGAGCACCTGTGGGAGTCTCCAGTGGTATAAGAGGTGTAAGCCCATGCTCAGCCTCCGTTTCTTCCAAGGGGAAACAAAGAAACCCTGTCTTCTTTACTTGGTGGTCTGTTTTCATGGAACTTGAAGAATTTAATATCTCTGAGGCTGCTGTTAATGTCACCAAGATTGGTCATCACAGAGTGTGAGCCTGGGAATGCAACCAGGTTAAATAGGAAACCCTGGTGCAGTGGGCACAGTGAAAGAGGTGGCCTGCTGCTGCGTCCACTAAGTTGACCAGGAGTCAGATCAGTGACAAGGGTGATTCCCAGCAATGTTTGTGGTAAGCCAGTCCAAAAGAGCAGATGCAGCTCTGTCTGTGGGGACACAGGCTGAGATCAGCACATCTCTTCCTGGGGGAATGTCACCCACTCACAGATATTGGGAGACACCGATGGGACCTTCTTGAAAGTCCTGATGCTACTTGAGAAGAGAGCCTCTGGTTATGGCACTGTGACATGCCATGGATTTTCACACTGGCATCTGGTTCGTCTTGTGTAGAGAAATGCATTGTTTGACTAGGGACAAAATCCTTAGAGGCCTAAAATCAAGCAGTGCTGCCTTTGACACATCTGTTCGGCTGATCCAAGTCATACTGCTGCTGCGTTTGAATCTGCAAGCTTTAATAAGCAGGCGCCTAGTGCATTTCTTGGCCTTAGAGCAGGGAAGTAGATACATCTAGGAAAGATTGGCCAGAGAGCTCCCTGTGGTGTGGGAGTTTACACGCGGTGTCAGAGAGCATCTGTGGGTATAATGGTGTCTATGAGCTTTGTACCTTTGCAAGCTTTCTTAGCAGCCCTGCTAATTGCTTTGATTTGTAAAGTGAGAGGCTCAGTAAAGCACCTAGCAGGAGAAAAAACGTAGATGAAAAACAGACCTTGATGAAGTGTCTCATTAACTAAAAAGGCAGCAATTTCTGGCATTAAC
This sequence comes from Harpia harpyja, assembly GCF_026419915.1. NCBI lineage: Eukaryota > Metazoa > Chordata > Aves > Accipitriformes > Accipitridae > Harpia > Harpia harpyja. Next base: position 17,715,739 of record NC_068953.1, on the reverse strand, counting down.
CCACCCCCACACACACCCTCCCCCCCCACGTATGTAAGGCTGGTTATAATGTCTTGGCAAATACGCAATAAACAGACGATCAGAGCACACCTTGGAGCAGATTCAGGTTTGTGCTGCTTGTGCTTTATAGAGGTGTAATTCCACTGACACCAAGCTGGGCCAGTGCATTAGGGGATCAAGGCTCTGGCTCTTCTCCCCTGCCTCTCTGACCATTGTGCATTTTTCTTCCCATGCGCTGAGCTCACAGTGAAGAAAATAGAAATAGGATCAACTTGAACTAGTGCAAAAAAGTAGCCCTTTGGAAGGGTAGCAGAGCTCAGGGCACAGGTTCAATCATCGTGCAGGCAATGAACATTGCCACATAAATCTTTGCTTCTGACTTAACTTCAGTCATTTGGTTATTCAACCTGATCAAAACCAACCTGTTTGAGTTTTGCAGTGGCAAGGGTGGCCAGAGCTGACACCTAATGAAAGACACCGGGACTCTCTTTGGTTTTGCTAACAGAAAGGAAAACAGAACAGCCACATATCATCCATCTGAAAAAGACTGTAATTACCACTCCCAGAAATTATTTCTTATTTAATGAAATGTCTCTTTAGGCTGAACAAAGGAATTTTGAGAGAGGAGAGCACTGAAGGGTGGGACGGAGAACACAGGCAAGAACACAGTTCAATTACAGGGAATAAAATCCTCTTGACATTATGACGCAGTTTGTGGGACATCTTATTAGAAACCTTGCCAGGCCAGAGCAACGTGTGCTTTTTTATACAGATATTCTGTATCTATTTATACTGACCCTACCCGCTGTGAACCACTATCTATAGTTCGCCAAGAGGCATGACGGACATGCAGCTCATTCCTGCATGCAAGTTTTGAAAGGCATCTGCTTTCTTTTCTACCAGCAAAATGCCAGATAAATTGTCGAAGCAGGGATGCTGCCAAGTCTGGGAACACCCTCCCGCATCGGAAGGGAAAATGTCTGTGGATGAGTCGCTCTGGCAGTGGGGAGGAGGGTGGAAGCAGGGAGCAGTCAGTCCTTTGGGGGATGTCTTCCTTCCCCTGGCACCCTGTGCCTGCAGGGATGGGGTGCTGTTAGCCCAAGAGGAGACACCCCAGGGGTCAGATGGAGGCAAGAAAGGTCTCCCTTCCTTTTGGCAGTGGCTGCAGAATGTGGGCACAACCCACAGGGTGATACAGGAGGTGGTACCCATGGTAAGGACCACTGGCCTTGGTGCATGACAGAGGTTTATTGGCCCCCCATCATGGTAGGGGAGAAGCTTTATCCAACTTGAAGTGAAACTCATAGTCTCTCAAGCCTCCTGGCTGTACTGAGAATGAAGCCTTTTGGTTATTCTCCGAGCACTTGAAAGTCTGCGACCCATTTGGCACTGGGTAAACTGTGAGCACCACATGGCCAGCCATTTAATGATGGACTGGGATGGCTTGTGAGGAACTGAGGACTCTGCCACGTCAGCTACTGCATCCCTGGGACTTCATCTCCCATAGCATCACCTGGCTGTACAGATACAGACTTGCCAGTCTCTGCAGGTGGTGTCCTGTGAAGCTGTACGATTGGCTTTGGCACAATCTTTAAGGGCATGCACAGCTTTAGGGGAAGTGGGACAGTCAGCTGAGCTCTTCTTTAAACACTTGGTCATAGTTTATCTCAGTTGAACAGGATGGTTACTAATTTTAGAGCAATGCCCCAAAGCAGGAGGACGGTATTTTTAGTAGTTTAAATAATATTTTTCTACTGATTGCCTTTTGAGAAACAAGGCAAATGCTGTGATTTTCCTTCCAGGGACAGACTTACTGGATTAAAAAAAAAAATCTGCTCTTTTTTTCCTTTTTCTTTTTCTTTCTTTGCTTTTTTAAAAAAATGTATTGTTTTTATTTAAGTTCCTCTTTTGGAAAACAGTGCTGCTGGTATATCTTTTTATTGCTTGGATTAAATGAATACTATGTGCTGTAAAATACAGTAAAGTCAGGCCATGTAGGAGATAACAGTGGATTTAACCTCTAGCACTGCTGTAAAAGCAGCCTTAGTAAAATCTGGGGTAAATAATGCAGCTGTGGAAATTGCCTTTCTCCAGTTTATGCTGGTGGAAAAAATAATCTCCTGTAATTAAGTAAGACCCTTAGTCTTTGGTGTTAAATTTCACAGGCAGGTTGAGGGACAGAACATGGGATCATTCTAAACGCCTAACGAAAGGGGCTTACGATCCAAACAGGCTGCAAAAACAAGAATTCATAATTTCTGAGTCTGCTTGTGGCAGAGACCATCAGATCAGGTCATAACCATCTGAGTGAGGAAAGAGCAAGAAAAGGGACAAATCTGGAAGCCAATTACAACCCACAGTAAGAAAGCAGAGACCAAGTCCTCATGACCTACAGCCAGGCACAACTGCATGCCTGCCACATCCTTTGAGGAGGTGAATGCTGTAGAAATGTGGTGTTTGGTGGAGACAGAACATCTCCTAGTGTTCCTGCAGGACCAAGTGGCTCCTTGAGCACTCCCTTTCCAGTTGGCTTCGTCTTCACAGAGTCTTGGCTTCCGTTTGGGTTCCACATCTCATTGAAGTAGGACAATTTGGTGGCCCTAGGGCTTGGGCCAGTATTCTGTGGTGCTTTGGTGATTGTTGCTAATACCGAAAGGTGGCTTGTGACGAAAGAGTGACACTGTGCTAAAATCTGACAGTCAAGACGCAAAAGCCCGTTAGAGCTATCACAGCAGAAATGGCAGCTCTGGGCCCATGTCATCAAAGCTCATGAATGTAGGCAGGAAAAACGGCAGCCAGTTGGAATACCATATACTTAATGAGGTTCAGGAAACTTCTGAAATGTATGGTTAAAACTGCAAACGCTAAACTGCCACTACCCTCAGGCCAATTTGAGAAGCTCTTTGCTCTTAGGATTGTTGCATGCTGGCAATCACCCTAACATAATTAAGTAGTTTATTCTATCATGTTTTGATAAATTCCAACCTTCACCCGCTGGCTTACCCTGTGAAGGCTTGGTCCATATGCTGTCTAATGTTTGTGGTATACAGGGATTTGTTTCTGCTGTTCATTAATTCTTTCAAATTAAATGTACTTGGGAAGGAAAAATATTGATGGAAAAATAAATAGCAACTTTCTCACAGAGGGCTGCAGTGCGTTCTGCCTTGAATCCTGATTCACGCTAAGCCAAGTTTTTCTAGTCTTGTGAAATCATAGGTTTTCCTGCTACAAATTGATAAAACATACCTGTTTGCATTTTAAAACTGATATCCAGGTGCAGCACATTGCTGTGAAAAAAGCATAACATGACCTCAGCAGGATTCAGCTTTGGTTTTGGTAATGTCTCTTTGGCATTTGTTAGCCAAAGCAAAAGCAGATAACATGCTGGAATGATTAAAGTATTCAGTCTTTACCTTAGCTAATGTTTTGACTCTGCAAAGTAGGTATAACTTGCATTTGATTCTCAGTCAAAAACAGTTTCTAGCAGCAATTCTGGCTAGAAGAGTGCCAAAAATGAGTGGGAACTGAATATCCCATTGCTTACAGGCTGCAGAGTTAGTGGGAGCCAGGCCTTGGGGTGCAGTCCTGGAGATGACCAAGGGGGATATTTACTCAACTGTAATTAACTTAATCAGCCACTGGGTATCAGTATTGTCTCACATCAATATATTAAAAAGGGTATTTTTATGGAGCTGAACAACTTGGCTGTTAAAGAGGCATTGCTGAGGACAAAAGCCAGACCTACTTCACAGGTGTGAGTGTGATGGTCAGAGGGTGAATCGCCTTCAGCTTTTAGATACCTCTAAAATAAACCTGCCTACCGAAGCACTGCTCCACAAAGCCTTGTGTCCGTGCAACTGAAGGAGGGGTGAATGGCAGCACAGGAACGGGGCGCAGGGCAGGATATTTGCCAGCAACCTTGCCACCCAGGGAAATGCTCTGCTAATGCTCCTGTCCAACTGCGGACCTTGGAAAGCTGGGCACGCTGCAGGTTAGGATGAGCTCTACCTCTCAGGAAAAGAGCCGTGAAGTGTTTATGTACATGAACTCTGTAATTGGTGTCAGATGGGATTTGGAGACGACAAGCCAAGACGTGGCCTGTGCCAGGGGTGCAAGGGAGCATGCCTATTTACATAGGTACTGCACAATATTGCAATGTCCTTAGTGCTACCTCCTGGCATGAGCGGATGGGGGAAGAGAGAGATGTGACCATTTACCCAGCTGAAATCCTTTCGTGTGGTGCCACTCCTCTTGTCTGCCTGCCAAAACAGGTGGTCGGGTTTGCGTTTAATGGGGTGCTCCAACTAGGATGCGCGAAAGGCAAAAGGTGCTGGCCAGTTGCTCCATGAACATACCTGGGACCGCCCTGTTTGCAGGTTTAGCCCTCAGTCCGCTATGGGGTGGGCTTAGAGGCCACCAGCTTGCTGTGCGATGGATGCACGAGGCAAGAGCTGCTGCCCCATGTAGGAGATGCCCACCCAAGTGAGGTGCATTGGCAGAGCCCTGTGTGCAAGGGCAGTCCCACTGCCTGTGCTTCATCAGCAGGAGATGCTGGCAAAGGCTTGTGTAGTTTTTCTCTTGGGCCTCTCTTGGGCCCCTTCTTCACTAGGGATGGGACTCCAACACTGGTGGGATTTCTGCCTGAGTTTCCATTCAGTTTTGGCTCCAGGTAACAGTTGCTTCCCCTTCTGCTGCCTTGCAGGCTTGCTTCCCTTGCCAAAATGCTAATTTAGCCCTTCAGCTATGTTTAAAAATAAAAAAATCCTCCACTTCTCAGGGTAATAAAAGGCCAAAAGGAATATAAAAAGTTCACCAGACTGGTCAGTTCACTCCCCGCTGTGTCTTCCCGGGGCGTTGCAGCAAAAACACAGGCACAAAATCCAAAGCAAACAGCTTCCTCCTTGGTCTCCCCTGGAGCCGCTGGCTCCCAGCTGCAGCCCATGCCGAGGTGCCCAGCTCCCTCCTCCACCCCCTGCTTCTCCACTCTGCCTTGGGCAGTGCCAGCATCTTTCCAGGCTGTAGTGGCATCTTCTGTACCCAACTTAGAGGATGCTTTTCCGACACCTGAATCATTCCTGTTCTTGCTTTCTCCTGTCCCAAAATTTCCCCACCAGCTTCTGGGCTGTTTGGGCACAGACCCAGCAAAGAGCTCCAGCAATAAGGATTTTTCCCCTCTAGTCCCTTCTGGAGTGAGATATAATATATCCACATCCTCCCCACTGTTCCTGCCATTCCCAGGCTACCCTACAAAAAGACCCTGCTAGGCAGCAAGACTGAAGTCCTCTGCTTGACTTCATTTCTGGTTTAGTACCAGATGTGGCATCACTGGAAGCTGTAGAAGGATTTATTTAAAAATACAAACAGGATTATGGCAATTCATTGGATTTCATAGAAGTTCTGTGAGGTTGGTAAAACCTGTAGGATCACAAGATTTGTATTTATTCCTTCTTAGTTAAGGTCTTATGCTGTAATACAGGAAACTCGGATAACTAGAGCAGAAAAAAGGTTATTTGAATGGTTGAAGGTTTCAGTGTTTGTTGATCTAGAGTGAGGTTAAGGTCTCATTTCAAGCCCATCTAAGAAAAATAAGAAGTGCTCACCACACAACTTCCCTGTTCTGATTTCTTTCAATCTGTGCTGAGAATAGCTGGCAAGGGATAGAGGTCTCCCCTCCACATCGCTCTCTTTTTTGTTGTGCCTTATGAGAATAGGGAAAAACACCTTCTACCATACTAGAAATGAAAGAACATCCTGAGTGATTATCCTGTATTCTGAGAAACCTCCCGGGAACATATCACTTAAGGCCTCTGAAATGTTAACCGAGAGCAGGTGAACTTTTGTAACCATAACTATCCCTGAAGTCGCTGAGTTTTGAAAGGCAAAGGCACGAATGTTGAAAATGGCACAGCTCTGCTCGTGGTTTCCCAGTGCTGCATGCTGGGTCCGTGAGTGACTCCGGCTCTGCAAGACTTGGCAATGTGGCAGCCTATGGGAATATGCTGTTTGATGGCCTGTTTTGAAATATTTTAAGTGTACAGGACATTTTTGAGAGGTAGATTGCAGAAAAGCTTTTCTTCTTTTATTGCGATAATGTCTGTGGGCTTGTTTCTGGACTTCAGTACTGGTCGTGATCTTGAGTATGGGGGACGCTCTGCTTTAAATTGTGCTATGGATAGGGATTGGAGTTCCTGAATAGATCCTTTTCTTCCTCAGGTTTTTCATTTTTTGCTAAGTGCAGCTATCTCTCTCTTAAGAAGTTAAAGAGGTGCCACTTTGAAGCAGCCACAGAGAAAGAGAGGTCTTGTTTGGATTACTTCCTGTGTTTGGGGCAGTGCCTGTTTAATTTTAGAGCTGTTCACTGTATGGAGAGAGACGTCATTTGTTTTCTTCCAAATTAAATGTCATTTCACAGAACTGATTAATCACGAAGAGATACAAACTATGCAGCACTTGTATCAATGTGTAGCTTCAAAAGTCTGAGTCAGCAAAACATGGTACACAGACACTGTCCCATTCCTGGGATTAACCCATGTCTCGGGTTTAAGCATATGCTGCAGTTCCTTGCTGTCAGCCTGCTATAGTCTGTAGGAATTTAGCAAAAGCCACTTTATTGAATCAGGACCAGGGAGGATCAAAAGCAGACCACCACACAGATGTCAAGGAGCGTGCCAGGTGGTGCTCAGTGTTTTGGCAGCATGAACCCAACAACACGATAGGAAGTAAAACTGGAATGGAGTAAAATGCAGTGGGGACATGAAAACAAGAAAGGGAAAACGTGACTCCAACACTTGAGCAAACAGTGTGCAACTAAATTAAGTAAAACCCTGACATAACATGCCCAGTGACCATTATTCTGCAAAGACACATTTTTAAATGTAACTAATGTTGAGGCATTGAGCTCAACCATTTTTCACTGCAACATATGCCTTTTGTCCCTTAATGCTTATCCTGTTCGCATCAGTTTTGCTTTTTTTTTCATCAAATATCTTTTCTTCCTGAACAAGAAAGACCCTAATCATTTCAGGGTGCTTGCCACCTACTATCAGTGGTTTTTGGGGGGATAGCTCAGCAAAGCTTTAAAATGTCTGAACTGCATTAAAATGAATTGTTGGCATTCCAGCCCAACCTCAGGAGGCAGGAATCTGCCATGAGAGCATGGAGGGAAGCACTGTTATAATAAAGCATACATGTAATGAGGTTTGATGTGCTTGAAATTCAAAGTCTGGTCCACATTACGAAACATTCACTGGTTTAACTAAATCAGTTTCAAATTGATCTAATTAAACTCCTAGACAGCCTCAGTGTAGACATCTTCATATTGGTTTTATCAATTCTTAAAACAGTTTAGCCAAGATGCGTTAGGAAAAAAATGTCCAGGAAATCCTCAGAGGGGGTTGGCATTTACAGGTCTGAGATAGGTTGCCATTTCAGATTTGTTCTCGCATATCTTGCTTCTTTAGCTCTCGTTTGGTCTTCTCTCACTCTGGACTCTTGTTGACTTTGGACACTATTAACTGGCCCTGAATCAGAGCGCACTGCTCTATGGAGGAAGAGGAGTACAGCCATCCTAATAATGTAATGTACAATAAGCAGCAAACCAGGAGTACAAATAGTATGCTGTGAAACCTGTATAGATTTTGATCTCTTTTTATAAACATGGCACTTGGTGGACATTCAGTGTCCTGAGTTCAGGCACATGGTTCTGGTTTCCAAGCTGGGATTCACGACTGAGTTGGATCCATGACAGATTTACAACACATGAAGAACGCCAGATCCACGAGCAGCACGGGACTGGTAAAATGTACATACAGAAGCAGTTGTCTTTTGTGCAGCTCTGCAAAGAATTTCGATATCTTACTGGTCCATCTAGGGAGATTGTGTGCCTCCCGAGTGAAGTGCAGCAGTTCATGTCTCAGTCCTGGGAGTCGACAGTGGCCTTCAGAGAGGCAGCCCTCCCACTTGGCATAATGCAGTGGCAGCCTTCAAATTGCCACTGTGTTGCAGGACTGTACCAAGGGATGCAACTGAAAGAATCCCTTCTAGTGGGAAAGAGAGGCTCAGTGTTGAGCTCGCTTGATTTTTCTTTGCAGGAGAAGGAGTGATGATGCCAATTCTGAACTCAAGCATGGACTTTGCAGAGGTTAATGTACCCCTGGAGATTGTGGAACAAAGCTGTCTGTCAAACAAAACTGGTTTTTGGGACAGGGAGGTGGAGTGCATAAAAGTACATTATATTCTGTTGACCATCAATTGTATAAATAAAACACCACTAAGAATGTTTTTATATGCCACTCTGTTTTCTTATAAAATATAGGGATTCCTGAAGCTGTGTAGAAATTCCATAGTAAACACAAAATCTGGCAAATTATATCCATCCCGTGGAACACGGACAGATATTCGCAACTCTCTGTGGAGTAACAGTATTGTGCGAGCACGAGAGGCTGCAGATCTTTCCACAAATGATGGGGACAGAACAACAGAATAGAAAATTCCTGCAACTCTGACCCCACGTGCCCTTCCTGGGAAAAGGAACTGTCATTCCCAGGGGGCTAGGGAATCCCTCCTCCCTTTCTAAGACAGCACAGGTGATACTTTGTGAGGATTAGTGATTTGAACATGATGTTCTGGTCTTAAAACCCTTCCAGAGGGCAGGAGCGGTTGCAGTTGTTTCTGCATATTTAGTATGGAGAAATCAGTGCTTTGTTCACATTCATGGTTTCCAGTATTGCCTGGTGCCCAGCAACTAGGAGTCATCAATCTGGTTTTTGGAAAACTTTTAGGGCATGTCTGAGTGATTTTGACAGCGGCTGCCTGCTTGTGGCTAATGAAAGGTTTTCACATTCCTTTCCATACGCTTTGAAATGCCAGAGGAAATGTCCCAGAGACTCAAATTATAGGTGTTACTTAGGAGTAACTGCTGCATTATTGTTGAACACCTGGAATTAGCAGCAGGCAGGCCGCATGCTGGAAAAAGAAGGAATTGGACACTCTTAGCTGCCCCTTCCTACCTCTAACAACAGGTCCTTAGGCAGCTCTGCCCCTGGGCTTTGTTCAGCTGAAATAGGTACAGAGGGGCTGGAAATGGTCATTCAGTTGAACCTTGTCCCCTTGCCACCCTCTGGTCTTGTTCTGTCTCTCAAATCTTCCTGTTTCCTGCTAAAGCACAAGAGAATTTAGTTTCAGTGTCAAAGCATTCATTCCATGCAGTTAAGCCATGGATGGATTTGGATAGGTATCTTCACAGATATTACTGGATGTTCACAGAGGATAAAGCGTATCTGCGTTCCATGGAGAAAGACAGCTGGGGATGTTCTGCAGTCCCACTGATATTTACTTAATTTATTTAACATCTTGACAGTAAAACCGTTGGAACCAGGTTTGCCGAAGATACTTCTTTGTCTTCCAGGTTATCATCTCCTCTCAACCTAAGAAAAGCATTCTTGGCATGGCAGAGGCAGCCCTTTATCCCACTGCTTTGCCTTTGAAGTTGGGTTCTCCAACACAATTGGTACATGGCCAGGAAAGAAAAAAAAAGTCTGGTACTGCCAGTTGGCTGCACATTCATTGTGCAAAGGTGGTATTGAAGGAAAAACTTCCATTTCACAGAAGAAGTAGTGGGAGGACAGTATTGTTGTTTCTGTTTACATTACCTGATGCAACACGGAAGCTGCATTCAAGATGAAGGCCCAGGTGTGCTCCATGCAAACTCATATTGGCAGCCAGCTCCTGCACTGACGGATTTAATACAACAAACAAGTCCATACCACAGTCAGAGTTCTGCATTTCTTACCACAAGGTGAGATCTACCATGAGCGTACCCTGGCAGTGTTGGCTTCATCACAGAAACTACCTGCATCTTGTTTCCTGCCTTAGTCAACCTGCTGAAAAAAATCCCCTGACAGTGATAACATAGTTTGTACATGTCAACTTGCAAAGTACAGGTAGTTTGGAGCTGTTTGCTAATATTTATATACCTATAATTGCCTTATCTACATTGGTTTACTGTGGGTGAATTAACGTCTGGTAAAAATAGTGATTGAAATGGGACTTCAGAAGTACCAATGTGGTCATTTGGAAGCATAGGAAAGAGAAAGTACTAGTGAGCTGGGATCCAGAACCACTTACCCTGGTGAGAGCTTTGAAACACCTCTCTGCGGTGCCGGTATTGATCCGTCTCAACCACCAGACATAATGCTGGGTGAAATCCTACCAGAGACACCCGAGGAGAACTGTAGGCAGGAAACAACCAGGGGAATGGCTGAAAAATGGAAATTAAAATAAAGCAGGTCTTTCAAGTATAACCTAAAGAGGCACCAGTGATATAGGCCATCAGAGATATGGATGGCACCGGCATAGCCTTGTCACTGCAAGGAAATTGTGGAGACTTAATTGGTATTGGTTTAACTGGTGTCCTGCTGCTCCATGGGCGTGTTGAGGGAGAGGGACCGGGGCATATTCTCTCTCCATTGGGTGGTGCAGGAAGGATCTTTTCTGTGTAAGTGCCTTATAATGAGCAAGGTCACATCTACTGCTTGGAAACCACTCTTTAAGTGATCTAGTTAGGCTGGTACAAATCTGTTTTCTAGATAAGGCTAAAAATTCCCAATGTTCAGTTAGTACAATCTTAAACAGCCCCTCTGCATTTGGTCTAAGACAAATTTTGGGAAGGGCCTTTTCAGCCACAGGGCTCAAATACTAGCAAGATCAAATGGCATCTTTTTTGTAATGGTGGCAGCCTTTTTGTTCCTTCTCCTGATTTATGACAAGGATTTCTGTGGGCTTCCACAGTTTGATCCAGAAAAGTCTGAGGTAGTATGTAAGCCAGGATGTAGTTAAGCTTTGCTCAGTTCTTGACTGGAATTATCAGAGTTTTACTTAAGCTTTGTTTTCTAAATGTTATCTTTACTAACCGCTGTGACGAAGTGGTTCAGTTGCAATATTAAGAGGCTGTGAATCCTTGGTGTCCTAAAGCTACCACTGAAAATTTGTCTTTTGGGGCTTATAATAAAGTCCCTAGAGGTTTCTGGGATTTTTTTGGTCTTAATGGCCTATTTTGTTTCCTCTCTGGCTTGAGTAGGAGGTTCCAAAGTAATTAACCTAGTAGTACCTTTATTAAGGTACATCTGCCACGTGAGATGTTATAGCTGTTGATATCATGCAAAGACACTATGTGAGTAAGTCACCTGAAGTACTTTATCTAAAACACAGGCCTTGAGGTCCTGTGTGCTGTCCTTATTGTTTAGGGAATGCTTTGTCTTAGTGATGAGCTGAATGTCAAGCTGCTCCTTCAATTGGTATAGCCAAGTTTGGAGGAACAACTTACTTTTCTGCAAGCAAAAAGGACTGTGCCCATTCACACTAAGCTTGCAATATATACAAGTCTTTTTCCATGAGTATGAAAGTGACCACTCAAAAAATAGGGAAAAACTTGCCAAAAGTAGTTACTTGGGTTTGCTGGCCATGGAAATCTGGAGCTAAGATGGACTCCAGCCTGCCAGAGATAGGAAGCTAGAAGGTGGGATACATTCACCCATTGTGTTTTGGTCTTGGTTGTTGAGCTTGGCTGCTGAACTACTCCTTCCAGCTATGATTTGTCATCAGGCTCCTGAGAACAGGGAACCCAAACAGTGTTGTCCTCAAACATTTTGCAATCTCCTCATTGTCCATCTTGTAACCCACCCATCGGGAAGCCGATAACCCCTGCTGCTGAGGTTTATTCTCATATTCTGACATGGAGGTCAGCTCCTATGGTGGTGGAGCCCTGTGAAAGCATCTGCACTGCTTTCAGGAGGAGGAGGGCTGGCCCTGTATGAGGAGTGTGCTGCCAGCATCTTGAGTTTCAACCTTTTTTGTTGCCTTGTTGCACCATTACAGCTGTGCTCTATGGAGCTCTATGGATTTCTTTTGGAAATCAGAGATCCATGCTTGAGAGAAACAGGTCTGCCATGTGTCGTGTTATTTAGTGTGCCGAAGACTGCATGATAAAGGAAGTTCACAGGCACAGCAGTGTTGTGGTGCTTGAAAACCCATCTGGGATAAATGCTGCTTTGGATCTGTTGTGAATTCAGACTTCCAACCCAAAATGAAAAATAAGGCCTTGGGGAGAAGTGTCTGGGTGACATTTTGGATTATGCTTATGAACTAGTGGGGGTAGAAAATCTGTTAAAGACCCGAGAGGCTTTAATAGCTTGGATGATGATTTACAGCTGTTTTATTCAGTGATTTATAGACTGCTCCTTATCACAGAGGCAGGATACAAATACTGAATGTAATAAAAGCACACAATTCTCGTTTCTTTCTCAGAAACTTATAGACGGAAAGGACATTCCACAGTAAACAGCAGTCTCTTCCCATCATCTAACCACCCCCTCACACAAAGATTTGAGACTACAGAGCACAGCCAGCACTGCCTGGGCATACCTCTTCCCATATAATTTCCATAATACAGCCCTTTCCTCTGACTGCAATGCAGACTCCTTAAATATACAGCCTGTTACCATAATGCTACATTCCCGCTCCCCCTGTCTGTGATAGGCACCTCAAAATAACATACAAAGACTTAGCTCTCAAGAGTCCCAAAAGAAAGGATCGGCGTTTTTTCTGGCAGTGGGTGCTCCAGATCTTCATGCACGCTCCAGCTGGCTGGAGCAGACCAAGATGGGGTCATCCTCATGTGGGCTCCAAGAGCGCTGAGGAACTGATGTCTAACCAGGGCTGCCTGGGTGTTGTACTGATTCAGAGTCCATATCCTAAACAGTTAGCAATTGCCTCAACAAACTTATAACTGGGTGAGGAAAGTGAGCTCTAGATCAGAGGAAGGACATAGCTGAGGTCACCCTGACCTCATGCTCTGCCTGCTAGGCCATGCTGCTTCCTCACAGCTGACCAAAACCCTCCTTAGAAACGTTCCTCCCTAGCCTGGGAACCATAAGAGAAAATCTGAAGTCTCCCAGTTGTGGTGACTGATGCTACCTCCAAGCACGAGCTTGGTTTCTGTGTGGAGGTCCCTCACCGTATTTCCACTGCTGTTAGTGATTAGCTCAAGCACAAGTCGCGCAGGAATCAGCACCATCTGCTAATAGAAAAAAAATTGCATTTCCACGTGGTACCTCTCTGCTGGGAAGCTTAAAACAGTGCGTAAACAGGAATTAAGCTTGGATCATCACAGTGTAATGAGTCATTTTTATTAACCCTGTTTTCAGACTAATATATTTAGCTTCAGAGATGTTAGATGACTTCTCCAAACAAAACCATGAGAGGGCCAGGAAGAGACCCCTAAGATCCTGGTGCTCCCATCCCTGCTAGAAGGTGTCGCTGCCTTGGCCCCTGCTCCTGCTGTGATACAATAGCTGTGCTGGGGTAGCCAAGAGGAGGTGGAGGGGTAATGCTATTCCTTTCCTAAATATCATTGTTGCTAAGTATTTCCCAAGTGCTCTAATCTTTCCAGCTATATTGTGATTCTTTGATTTCTCCTCCTGTCCTCAGTAATTGTTTTTTGCAAGTAGAAATAGCCTGAGGCGGAACTGGAAAGCAAACAAGATCACACTGAATAAATCCATCTTCACAGTTCTTTTTTTGTATACGCCTTTATATCAATTAGGTTCAAAGAAAGTATCTCCTTACTCTGCCTGGACTGTTTAGCATTTTTTATTAACAAAGTCCTCTTTTAGGCTGTAGCCCATTGAGGTTCATTAATCAACAATTGCCATGAAGTGAAAAATTCTCAAACTTCCAAAAATCTTTTTCTTGGAGTGAGTTAATACTAACAATGAAGTTTTCCTTGGCTAACTGTCCCCTGCTTTGATGTGTCTGGGTGAGAAACTAAAAGCCACAAAGGTGTTATAAACTGGGCACCAATCACAGATTTAGACAGGCTGGTATGTGCTTTTAACCAATAAATATATATAGTATTGTGAGAATTAGTATTTGTTTTGTGTGAGAGAGAATTTTTGGCATTTCAGTGATTTTCTTATCAGTTTTTCATTAGTTGAACTATTTATTTTTTTTTTTAGGAGAACAGCAAGTTCCCCTCAATGTCCTGAAAATGGCTCTGAAACTGGTCACCCAAACCCCATTCCTAGAGTAACATTAGTTTACGTTATTTCTGGCAGGAGCAATAATACAGCTCTTCTTAATTTTAGGAGCAGGCTGTTATTCAAACATATGCCTCTGCAGTTTTGAAAGCTTTTGAGTACCTCTGGAAGCCCTGGCGTGGTGAGCTACATTGGCAACCAGGAGACGTGACCCTGTTCAAAGGTCCATTCCCGGGGCCAGACCTGGCAGCAGAATCTGCTGCTGCCCTTCAAATGGGTGCAGAGCTGACGTGCAGGGCTTTTTCACTGTTATTACTTAGAGTAGGTAATTTTTTATAAAAACACAGGCAGAAAAAAAGCTTGGGGATTACTTTTGAGAGCGTAAAGTCCCTAAACCTGCTCGAGGTTGCGTCCCCAAATAAAGCCTTGCCCCTGAGGCCAATAAAATAACTAGGAAGACTCCCATGGCTTTCTATGGGCCAGTGAATGGGGACAAAGGACCGAATAGCTCCTGAGAGCAGTCAAGCTGCTTAAATGCTGTTTCAGGCCAGCCAGATCCATGCTCTGAAGGTCAGGAGGAGGCAGAGCATTCCACAAAACCAAGACTGCAGAAGTATGAGCACTGCCCCTCCAGTGCCTACAAACCACAGACTCCAGCCGTCCTCTGCCCTCCAACTGAAGAGAGTGAGAAGTTTTGTACTTCACCAACATGTTCCTCAGCTTTGCCTTGATTGCTGGTATTGTTCTGATGGCGTGAAGTTATTGCTTGCGTCATCTTTCCGTGGCAATATTGTTATTTTTTAACCTACTATAAAAAGTGAGCAGAAATAAGAGGCGCTGCTCTGTCCTGCATAAATAAGATGTAGTGTTTACCATTGATAATAGTTACCAGGGTACTTCTTCCTCCAGTGAGTCTGAAGTGGATAAAATCATCCATCTTTGTTTCTGTTTTTGTGTGCGTCTATTTTTGTTGCTTGCATTTCAAATTACTGTATTTTTCTAACAGTTAAAGACTGCGTTTTGCACGCATAGCACATTCTATAAAACCCTTGGAAAAAAAATTGGCAGTGTGAATTCTCTCTCCAGTAGGGTTGGAAGGATTTTAAAGTCTCATGAAGGAAAGACCATGCCAGCTTCCTGCATACAAATTCTGAAATAAGTAGTGGTGATCAAATAGCTAATGTGCAAGTTTCATATGCACAGACACAGAGGGAGTACCAGCTGTTGGAGAAAAGCAACGCTTATGAACAAGCGCTTGTTTCTTATCTCGCATCAGCTCATATTCAAACTGAGTAAATATTTCACTGCAGTAACAAAGGTCTAAAACTTGCAGGGTTACATGGGTGAGGTCCATACATTCAGCATATGGTAGGGAGGTGCGTAGGGTGCATTGGTGGGATGCGGGTTCTCCCTCCAGCTCTGCTGATTCTTTATTGCATGGAGGTGGGTGAATCTCCATGGGCCTGGTGGTATCCCCTTGGGCATCCGTAGGAATCTGTTGGGGAAACATAAGTAGCTTGTTCCTTTTAGTGTTATGTGCCTTGTTAGGGCCAGTTCGGGGGAAAACAAGATAAAGTGAATGGGAGTGCCACCGACATGTCCCATCACTTGAAAACTTACTGCTGAGATATAAGTAGCAGTTGGTTAGTGATTTGTACTGATTTAATAATTTCAATTCAGTAATATATAAAATAGATCTAATAGAAAATAGATGGGAATTCTTCCATAGCTGGCAGGGTTGCTCCACCATTGTCCTTATTTTTATATAATTTTAATGAGGCTGTTTTTCCACCCAGTTTCCACTCTGTTAGTTTGCTTTCCCTGAAGAGAGTAAACAACTCTACACAGGAAGGTGATCTGAGTTCCACTGTTAATAATTTGGGGCTTGAATAAGTGAGAAATGCTGTTTACAAAACAAAAAAAATAGATAAATATAAAAATCAGAAGCTCTGTTTGGCTTTGCAAACAAAAGTAGCCCAAAAATAAACAGGCCTACCCAGCAGAAAAGAGACTCTGAGGGGAAGTGGATGCCAACTGAAGAGGCAGATGTAAAGAGCATTTCCTATTTGGTTTAGCAACTGCAGACTTTTGTCTCCAGTCTGCATGCATTTCCTCCAATGATTCATCATAAATGTGCATTTATAAATAAACTCCACCTTGGCCTGGCACATTGATTGCAGGCTGGTTACTTATGGGGAAAAAAAAAAGTCATACTCCCCATTTTTGAATGATACCTGTGTGGCAATATGTTTTTATAGAACTGTTTCCAGGCTGTTTATTTTATTTATGTTGAGGGATTGTGACTCTGAGAGATGGGACCTGTGGTTTTCTCATTTCATCTGAGTAACGATTCATTAAAGAACTTATTTAAGCCAGCCCCGTGTTATGCTGTCCGTGTTGGACATGTCCAGGGACTTGGGTTTGGAAGCTGCTCCCAAGCCTTGGGCTGAGATGACGGGAGGCTGGGAACGGAGAAGCTGGGTATCTTTGGGGGCTGGAGAAAGGTGTCATTTAGAAGACTGTTTCTTTAGCAGCTTCCCCAGGGACGTGGGGTACGACAGTGGCTCTCAGGAAGGCAGAGTGCAAGAGGCTGAGCAAACCCACAGTGTTTATCACTATGCAATTTTTATGTTTGTTCAAAACAACAGCCCAGGAAGATTCCCATAGCGGTGTCCAAGAGAGACCCCAGTGCAAGGCAGCTTGTAGCAAAGCCAAGTTGTAAGTTATTTCTCTCTCCTTTGAACTCTGGCCTTGAACCTGGCCTTGCAGCCCTACCCACATGGGAAGCTGCCACCGAATCACCTAGAAAAGTTGTAACAACCATGCTATGTTTCTGTGGTTCATTAGAACTCTAGAAAGCCAGTGCAGTTGCACTTGGGCTGTGCCCTTGATGGTTAGGGACCAGATCGCTGCCAACCCAGCCCAGCTATCTACACCATAGACCCCTCAGACTTGGCTCCTTACCATCTTCTCCCCCTCAGAGCTCTGCACAGCTCCTGCCCTGGAGGCCCTTCCCGTCTCCGCTGCCTTCCCAGCCCCACACCATGCTGGGAGCCAACCCAGCTTGCCTGCATCAGTCCTGGAGGACCACCAGCAACCCCACAGTTTTCTTTCCTGCCTTGTTCCTGTAGTACCTATAGTACTCCTATAGTACTTGTCCTATGGGATGAGTTTTGCAGACTGAGTACTGGGGGGGGTGGTCAATTTGCACATAATAACTGTAGCTGAATTGTCTTTGAGGAGAGGAGCAAGGTTCGATACAGCTGGGAGGAGATCGCATCAGGTGGCTTAGGCTGAGGTAAGCCAATCTTATGGTCAAGTCTTCATACTACTTCTTGGAGTAGGTGTAGTTTTTCCCAAGGAATGTGCCATTCTTTTACACCAGGTGCTATACCGAATGCTTCTGCATTGAAGTGTATCATACCGCGAGATGTGTGAGTGGCATTCAGGAAAGAAGGGAACCCTAAAATTCTTCTGATGGTTATACCAGCATGGGCATCGTTCACACAAAGCTACAGCTTTGCCATTTTGCTATTTGAATCTGTCTCCGTTGGAATGAAGCTGGAGGAGCAGTTAAATAAATTTAAATGTTTTTTAAGAACAAGAGCTAGTCAATAGTAAATGTTCCTAACTTTTTTTTTACAAGTCTATTCCTGAGCATGTTCAGAGCACTCCTGAACTCTTACTGACTCATGGAGCCACGGCAAAATCTGCAAACCAAAGGGCTGCTTTCTCTGCAGACAGTGTAAAGGTGCAACACAGAGAAAACAAAGGCAAGGCAGTCTCAGACTCTGCACAGCACATGATTCTCTAATAAAAAATGTTTGGCCTCTTCTCAGGAATAACATGGCCATGCTTGTAGCTCCAAAAGAAGCCCTGAATGATATTAATACATTCATTAGAACAAGTTCAAAGAAAATCATCTTAATTAGCTTGCCTGGCTGAAACTGAGGTTCATTAATCTAAAGTAGATTAACCTGATGGTAATGCCATTAAAGCTGGCTGGGATATTAATGAAATGTATGCAGTTGCAGGGAGCCCAAATGTCCTCCTGCCAGTCATGGACCGATAAAACTGCTGGCGTTTTCTGCAGTTCAGGCCATTTTAGGGAAGACCTGCCTATTTTACAGCCACCACCCTTGTTCTGTAACTCAGCCATGGCATTGCTTTTGGGACACGTTAAAAGGGGGAGAGCATCCCACAGAGAAACTTGAGAAAACAACTAACTTTAGCCTTTTGTGTGAAAAACTTGCTAGAGCAGAGCGTGCACGTGCACGTTTGAAACAGGTAGGGATTTGCCCATGCAGGGAGCATGCAGGCTTTTTATAAGGCAAACTGTGGTGCAGGACTTCAAAAATTTGACCTGCTTTTCAGATATATGTTGGTGCACAGTATGCAGTAAGGATCTAAAAGCTTCCAGAAACCCAGTGAAGACCCAGAGGGCTTAAAATGGCCTTCTCCTTCTCCCCAGGCTCCAGTATTCTTAATCTCAACTCTTTTTAGTCTTTGACACATCATTAAAGTGACAGTTCAAGAACAGCTCCGAGATCAAAGGCCTGCAGAGCTTCTATCGTGTTGCAATGCTTTCGGCAACTCTTTCTCCAGGCCTGCTTCTTAACTCCCTCCCTCCAGCCAGGAGGTTGAATCTCTCTTGCTGAAGGCCAGCAGCATCTGGCAGCGCTGCCTACATCCCTTCCCTGCCCCTTGGTCTTCTCGAGGCTCTGCCTCTCCGCTGGGTCACTCTGGGTTTCGCTGGACCAAGGCTCAGCCCAGCCACTAAATATGATGTATTCACTAATTTAGGTATATGTGCACTAGCAAAACAACTTCAGGTTTGGGCATGGCCATATACAAATATACACAAATCCAAAATGCAAATAGGGAGGATTTGCAAAATCAGCTCTGATCTGGAGTGCAAAGAGAAGACATGGGACGGAGTATGAGATGAGGAAGTGGGGAGATTTGGGTTCCTCTCCCAACTCTTCCCTTGGCATGTAGTGCTGCTGCAGGGAAACCTGCAAATCTCCTAGAGTAGCTCCCGGGTTTTCCCATGTGTACCTTCATGGTGCCTACACAAGTGCATCAGAACAGCTGATTTCATGCTGTAATGTGCCCAGTGTCTAGCATGGGACGCCAGTGGTGCTGAGCAAAGGAAGCCCAGGCATCGCTAATTTTATATTTACTACCCCCCCCGCCTACCTACGTGTTGAATAAGTTTTGCAGCTTCATTGACATATATATATTTGTAGAAAGCTTTGTGATCCAAAAGTGAAAGGAAATATACATGCACACGGTATTGCTCTTAGGACAAGATCTAAGGACCTTCCTTCCTCTGCAGTGGCTCAAACGTGGATTTTCAGATGCGCAGGACTGAGGTCTGCCAACCTCACTGTATTGCCTCTCCCTAATGCTGAATATTCAGTGACTAAGTGTCTTTCTCTTGTTTCACCGTAAAAGGCTGGGTTGGCTCACAGCTTATTTACAAGGTAACACGGTGTGATGCATCATAAAGACACTTTTGAAGAATTTCTGTTATTAAAAACTGCCCATGGAAAGAATTAGGTCAGGTGTTTACAAGTCAAAGCTTTGGGGATAATTAGGTAGAAGGCAGCAACTTTAGAAAAGAGGGTTATTTTCCAGCCCTCAAGAAGCATGTAGTAATGCATATGTTAGCAGTAGCCTCTCATCAGTGAGTCTCCCACCTCCTTACTGCAGGATCTGTTACAGCCATTGCTTTCGGGATGGGGAAGAAAGCGGGGCTTAGAAAAGTCTCCAAAAATACAGAACCCCCTGAGCAAACCTGTTGATGTCCGGGCTTTCTATAAACAGCCATCGAAGTCCTGTTAAGGGGGCTTCTTGTAAATACAAGCTCTAGCTTGCTACTGCTGTGCAATGAGGGTGAATTCTATACTACCTTTGAGGGAAGAAAGTTGGTTTGTTTTTTTTTTTTTAAAAAAAAGGCCACTTGTTCCTGGTGGCAGAGCGTGTGTGTGGAGAGGAGGGACAGGACAGGGCGCTGGCTGTTTGTGCACTTCAAGCAGAGCGACCTCCTTGAACCCCACAGTGCACAATGGTGCTTTCCATGGAAAGTCTGGCTGTATTACCTTTGGCAAGGGCTGAGGGAATATTTTTGGAAGCTTTAAAATCCTCTGTGGAACATGCTTCATTTTTGTTCATATACAGTATCTTTATATTTATTCAGTAAAGAAAAGTTTCTGTTTTGCTGCAAATGGCTGCATGACCCTTCCCCTTCAGCTCTTCTCCAGCCGTGCCCAGGGTGTTGGAAAGGCTGGTCCTCCTGGGACAAGAAAAAGATCAGGCCTAAAACATCAGCCCCTGCCATATTGTACTGGTTAAAACTCAGTTGCCCCCCCCTCCTAAAAGTTTGTTTAAAGTGGTAAGAATATAACCTGTTCAAAGTGAGACCTCCAAGGGCCTGGTTCGCATTTGCATTTAAGCCTTTATGCCGTGCTGGAGCAGGGTAAAGGGGCCCTCTGTCCTAAATGGGAATCAGACTCCACATCTGCATTTTTCAAAGTGTCCTTCCTTTCTGCAAGCAAAGCCAGGAAATGTCTCTTGAATTGGAAAGGGACAATTACAAAAAAAAATTGCAAATCAAGGTTTGCAGGTCTGGATGGTGCGTGCAGTGTTACCAGGCAGTGGATAACTGTCTGGGCTGAGTCCCTGGGATCTCACCCTGGACTGCCTTGCAGAGAGGTTGAGGTGTAAAACACAGGAGGGCTTAAACCCAGTGTTAGCTTTGGGGTTGCATTTGGTAGCTGGAAGGAACAGGGTACCATCAGGAATGTGGGAAGGCAACTAAGTATTAGGGCATCCTAAGAGGAGTTTTCATAACTTTTTATTTTACTAGATTTAGGAAATAAATGTGACCTGCTGGCTCTTCCTCCCTTGGGTCAGCTGTGATGTCTAAACCAGGGCAGTGCCAGGAGGGAAAGGTACCCAGATGCCACCAGCCTGAGCATCCTGAAGCAGGATGAGAACAGAGCAGGACCCGTGGGGAGGCCATACGCTGGCCGGGCTACGACCTGGCTCACGCTGCTCTGCACCGGGGATTTTTCTGCAGGTCAGGCAAAGACAGGACTTCTAGCAGCTGCTTTAGAATTAGCTATTCTTTTATGTTTTAAGTATATTCGGCAGTGCTTTAGGAAGCAAGGAAAGCTTTTGTGTCCCTGTGATACAGATAGCAACAGCGGGATGGGATCGCAGAGCCGACTGAGTCACTGTCGGGGCCAGACGCAGAACCCACTGTTTCTGGCTCCCGGGCTGGCGGGGTGCATGTACCTGCATGCTTCCCTTTTCCCGAAGGGTGGGAATTGAGCAAATCACACCCTGTGTGACAGCCACAAACCCTCTGAACTCAGAGTGGGGTCAGGAGGAGGCTCCTGCCTGCTGAGCCTGTGACCCGTGTGCTTTCCAGCCACACTCCTGGCTGAGATGGGCTGGAGCTGGGGCTGCCTGCCTTTCCCCGAGCCGCAGCACGCTTTGCACTGCTCTGCCTGATTTGTCTAGACTGAGTGAGAACTTGGCCTCGTGCAGAGAGTTTACAACCTGGATGATGGGCGAGTCTGGTCTTGACTGTGGCTTGTAGCCGTACGAGCGAAGGAGACGGGATGTCTCTTCTGCAGAGGCCTGTAATCTTCAGCGGGCTGGTATTCACCCTTTGCAGATGATAGCACAAACTGAGCTGTGAGGGGTGATCACTGGCATACGGGTGATGTGGCTCTGCTGCTGTCCTCAGGGCAGGATCACAGGGTATGTGGGCTAAAAGGTACCTTGGAAAATCCACTCATCCATCCCCATCACAGGGCAGAATTGATGTCTGGCAGATGTGGGTCTGATATTTTCTTGCAAACATCCCGTGATGGAAATTCTACCTGACCCTTATAATCCTTTTTATAATTGTCCTAATACCTATCCTGAATCTTCCTTGCTGTAGCTTTCTTTGTCCTGCCTATCCTGGACATGGAGGAGGGAGTACCCAAATACGACAAGTATAAGCATCTACTCTGTTGCTATGCCAGTTTTGAATCTGCAGGTTAAAATCACCAGAGTGATGTCTTCATA
Source organism: Harpia harpyja (assembly GCF_026419915.1). Lineage (NCBI taxonomy): Eukaryota > Metazoa > Chordata > Aves > Accipitriformes > Accipitridae > Harpia > Harpia harpyja. The sequence continues at coordinate 17,693,621 of NC_068953.1, read as the reverse complement.
AAATTTGATTATAACAGCAGAAATTTATTCCTCTTCACCAAGTTTCAACCCCAAAAGAATGTGTGAGGATGAGTTAAACCCCAGAGAATTGGGATCTCTAGTAAAAACAAACATGAACAGCCTCTTAGCTATTGCAACTCCACTATCAAAACCCCTTTTCAGAAAATGTTTAGTTAAAGATTTAGTTTGGAACAAACATTGTTAAAGCATGACCATTGGTCTGCTTATTGGAGCCAGATGTTCATTATAAAGACATTTGGGTCCATTCAGTGATTTTGCATGCCCTGATAGGCTGGGGTGAGCAGAAGGATTTGGAAAGCTCTGACTCAGATCCTCAACTTGCCCAAAAATGCACAACCCCACTGAAAGTGCCTCACCCTGTGCCATTACAGGGAGATATTCCATGATGGCCAGCATCCTTTTTGTCTGTCTTTCATTTTTTTTTAAGATTTTAAAATTTTTTTTTAGGAATGACTGGCCTCTCTTGTGTTGTCTGTCTTGATTTTTTTGTTAATCCTGCATACTTCTTGAACGGTCTTTTAGGAATACTCCCTGAGGGCTGACTTTCTTAACAATTAAAAAATGAGTATCTGTTGACCTAATCCTGCAAGCTGTCTGGGTGTGACCATCCCACGTTAGTGAGTGGAATGGTGCCCTCAGAAGACGTGCAGAAATCTGACCCCTATTTCTAAACCAAAGGCCAGCAGAGCCAAGCGCCCTGCAAGTTGCGTGCAGGTTTGGCCAAATCCACGTGCTGAAAAAAATCAAAACCAACAAAAGCTTTGCAAGGCTGATTTTATTACTTCTTTTTAGAGCTGCTTCTTCCATTTTTACTGCTTGAACGTTGATTACTGGCTGCTTTGTGGATGGAAAGCTGGACGGAGACGCTCAGTGGGAGAAAAACAAATGTGCAGGTGGGCCAAAAGTGTGCTTCATTTCCTCCGGACCAGTCTCGCCTGTGCTTTTGGGGCCTGTTCCTTGATGGAAATGGGGTTTGGAGCAGGTCAGGGCACTGCGGGCTTGGCTGAGGTGTGGGCTGGGAAGTAGCCACTAGATGGCCATGTGGCTTGTCCCTACCTGTCCCCCCCTGCTCTTGTGCAGGGCAGGGATGTGCCAGCCCTCAGCCCCACACAAGGCAAGCTCAAGGAGCTGCAAGCAGGCTGAAGACCCCCCAGGGCTGTTGGACCTTCCCTGGGAACAGATCTTTGTCGGGGGGGACTGCTTGTGTGGAAGGGAGCAGCAGCCCCCGCAGCTGGGGACATGTGTGACACATGGGAGACCCTGGTGATTTCAAGGCTGAAGGATCTGCATCCCTGGGGAGTCGGCCTGACTCTGGCAGGGCTGAGCTGTCTCGAGCTCCATCGGTGCTCTGCAGGGGAGGACCTTGGCACCAGCAGGTGGTGGAGGTAGGATCAGGCTTCATGGAGCTGGGTGACAGGACTCAGCTGGGATCTATTGCAGGAAGGGTTCTGATCTGCAAAACCATGTATTTTTTTCCATCCTGGACTTCCTTGAGATCAGAAGAGGAGAGGAGAATGGGGGGGGGGGGGGAAATAGAGAATAGCAGGGCAGATCCTCACAGCCTCTTCTTCTACCCAGGTGATATAGCATTTGGGAGTTGCACCCGTTCACACTTGGAGCACATCTTCTGCAGCCTGCCCCGAGAGGCAAACCAAACATGGCAATGGGAAAGAATTGGGCGATTTGCTTCAGAAGTGCACTCTGTAAGTAAAACACCATTGCAGGAGATCCCTGCTCTCTCTCCTATCCTGCCTGAGAGGGCACGGGACAGAGGCCACTGTGTCCGCAGAGCCCATAGCTACATGCTGCAGATAGGTCTTGGGCTTAGTGTTACTGGAGGACACAAAAGCACTTGCGGAAGACATCATGGAATGACCAAGGTGAAAAATTAACTCTGTGATATGAAAAGGGAGTTTAAATTGTCAGAAAAACATAAGTTTCCTTCTAGTAGCACATCAGCTATTGAAATGTTGCTTTCACGCGTTTACATGTCCTCTTTGCCTGTGATCAGGAGTGTTTTAGAGAGGTGTGTAGCTCCAGCTCATCCAGTGGATAGTCACTAGTGTCCACCCAATGTTCAAATGACTGATGCTGTTTACTGGAAGGTTTGGTTCCTTAGAGCTAGGCTTGACAACACAGCATGCCTAGACAACACAGCAAACTTTGCTCAGTGGGACAATTGTCCAAGGCTCATAAGACTTTCCACTGCCTTGAGATTCTGTGACGACTCAGAGTTGTAAACATTGGCACCAGCTGCTCTTCTCACTGAAACCATAAACCCATTAAGGGAAATTTGTTTTCTAAAAATAATCTGATCAATGAAAGGACTCTCTTAGCGTCCCCAGCCTCTCTTCCCCGCCTCCCTCGTAATGACTTCCTCGTAAATATGTTCAGTTAGAGGAGCATGATGCCTCTTACGAGTCTCCCTATTGACCCAGCTTCAGTCCTCCAAGTGCAGATACTTAAGGGGTAGTGTAGGGCCTTATTAAAAGATGTTTAGCTCTTTGGGGTGTAACAGGGAGAACGGAAAGGAAAGGCATGACTGCAGCACAGTTCTTGTAGGGAGAGGCGAACATGGCGCTGGTGTGTGGGAAGATTTATATTTTCTGTGTCATATTTATAATATTGATGCCTACAGATGGTCAGCACTGTGCAGCTGGTGAAGCCAGGCTGGAGGTTTGGCAGGTGCTTTTAAAGGAATCCTGTGGCATTATGTGCCCTGGATCAACTCTGCTTTTCTTTTACTGTATCACAAAAGGGAGTCTCAAGTCATCCTTCATGGTTTAAAGGAATCAAAGGATCGTCTCCATATTGTTACAGATGTCAGCACAATCTGGATGAAGGCACATTGAGCTGGGAGTCAGGCGGCTCTGTTTTCTAATCCAGGCTCTTCACTTTGTACTCTGGTCCTCTGTCTGCTCTCTAGCTGTCAAGTGAGGATCAGGCTAATGCGAGGCCATCTGGCAAGCAAAGGCAGATTGGTTGGCTAATACTGTGGAATGCAAAATATTACTGTGTGCATGCTAGTAATTTTGGAAAGCCAGCAATAGTCAATCTATAATTTGCTCTTTGCTTAAGTAATAATCCACTCTATTAATGCAATGTTGCAGAAGGCTCTGTTCAGATACTGCTGTGATTGGATTGTGCAAGAACCTACTAGAAAAAATTAATGCTGAATTCTGCACCAAGGTGCATGGCACAAACAGCTGCAAAAAAGTTGGATGTGATTCTGAATATCCCTCAGCAAGGATGCTGGTCTCAGATGCCTCCACCTTTATGACAGCTGATGGGGTGACGGTCTGGAAGAGGAGAGCTTTTCTGGTCTAGAAAGGCTGTGACTTTGTATGTCTGATGTGAGCGGACGTGGACTAGAGCCCTCAATGTCCATGAGGACTCTCATGGACCACCCAGACCACCCAGCTCCACAGCCCTTCCCAGGCTTGCAGCTGTGCTCTTCCCAAAAAACAGTATTACCAGTTCAATGACTGACCTTGCTCCTGGAGTTCTGGGTCACAAATCTTATCTCTTACCTTTTGAATGCATTGATACAGCTACAGAGTAACACATTTATGGTCCAATCTGCTGTAGACAGAAGCAAAGGGCAAGGTGCATTTGGCAACAGCAGGGCTGGTTATAGCAGCATGTTTTGTGTTCAGTGGGAACTCACGTAAAAGTGACCTGCACTGCTGACCCAACACCTGCCTCAAGGGGTAACACTAGGAGATCCCACCATCCCCTGGATGTCAGCTGGATATGGTCATGCTACTACTTGTGCAGCCCTGATCTGTCTCAACAGCATCTTAGTGGCCTGTCACAGAGAAAAACTAAGGAAAAAAATTAAAGACAAGCTGGTATAAGCCATCTTTGCCTTCCTCCTTGCTCCTCCTAATGCCATTTCCTGTCTCTGAATCTGCCCCTAACTTCTTCTGAAGGATCAATATCCTTTTAAATAAATGGAAAGTGATCACCTTGAGCCAGAATCCATGCAGCCATCTGTTGCTGGCTGCAAAGCAGTGCCATGCCATCATTGTTTTCTCCATCATTGAGTACCATCCCATGAAGGTCACTTGGTGCTTTCATTCAGAAAGTACTGAATTTCATTGCTTTTGCTGCTGACCATGTTATTTGCAAACTGCAAGTGTGAACCTGTTTAATCTGGCTATTAAATGCAGATTTTGAAATAACACAGAACAAAACTGCCGACTGGGAGGAGAGGTGCCAGCAGTATATTTGTGACCACAATAGAAAGAAACCTATCACAGGATTAATTCCTGGTGCCATGGGCTGATCTTTTCATAGGGAGGCTTGCAAGAGGGCTCTGAGACTTCATTTGGCTTGGCACACATGCCTAGTAACTGGACAGGTCTTTTCACCTTTTATCTGATCACGCTGCCCTGTACTTTGCTACTTGAGACACTGGGCGTTTATTATTTTAATAAACCTGCTCAGTTTTGCCTAAGGCTAGCTTTGAAGCAAGCCCTACCCCTGTAATTGGGGTCTGTGGTGGTTTGGGAGTTTTTCATGCTATGCTGTTGTTCAACGAACGCCTGCAGCTCACTCACATTATGCCAAAGACCTCAACTGAACTGAAGCGCAGTTTTGTTCCTCCTGTGCAGGGTCAGGTGAGCCTACCTCCAGGCCAGGAAGATGACCACACTTGGGTTGTCAATGTATGCTCCCGTGGGTCCCATCAGCAACCCATGGGTTGCCAGCTCCCAGGCGAGCACCCTGGGGCAGACAGGGAGCTGCCACACGGGTGCTGCCCTCTTCAAAGCATGTCCCAGTGTGACTGGGAGAGGTGGGAGGTTGGTGGGCAAGCAAGGGAGGCTGTCCAGGACGGGACAGGGTTGGGAGGAAGAGAGCGTCTATCATTGCAGCATGAAGGCTGTGCTCCCCCTGTATCCTGCCCCACAGATAAAAGACTGATACTTTGGGGAAGGGGAACAGTGTCTGCAGCTAAGCAGGAAGGAAGGAAAGAGGGAATATGGAAAGAATAGGGTAGTTTCCAAGAGAGAGGTGGGAAAGGAAAGGATGTCTTCAGCAGGGGAGAGGAGGAGCTGGGAGATATGAGTGTTTGGAGCGGTATGGCCTTAGGACAGCAGAGATACCCCAGCCTTGGGCATGAAGGGATGATGGGAGGAGTACAGGACCCCTGAAGTGGGTGAGTGGGTGGGTGGAGAGGCATCAAAGCAGCATCAATGAGGTACCCTCAAATCCCTGTTTATCTTCCATTGAAAATCCTGGCCTAGTCCCTCCATGCCATCCTTTTGCAGTGGAACAAGCATCGTGTGGGGGTGACGTTTGCTGTCCCCAAATCTGTCTCTTGGGGGAGGCAGGGAGCAGGGTGCATCCTGAAAGCCAGGCATCCAAGCAGCCAGGAATGTCGGTGCAGTCCTGGCACTTAAAGGGATTATTTCCATATGAGTTTTACCACTACTGTGGCACTGTTGCTGTCCTGATCCCAAGTCTTGCGAAAGATAATTAGTTTATTTTTAATGAGTGCTGAGATTCTTGCACAATCAAACCAAAGGGACTTTAAGATAAACTAAAAAAGTTACTAAATTAAGAAACTAGGGCTTGTGATCGGTGGAGACCTTTGGAAAGCTGACATAAATGCATGCTGGGGGTTTAAAAACAGAAAAGAAATAAAAAATAACTATATTATTTTTTTTTTTGCTGCTGCTGCTGTTAGTAATAGTAGAAATCATAGTACAAGCATTTTAACTCATGCTTTTAACACATCCCACGGTTTGGGAACAGCCTCCCATCCAGGAACTGGCAGTGCTGCCCGTGCCGGGACCAGCCTGGCTCCTGGCGAGGCAGCAGGCAGGGTGCAGCTCCCAGACCGTGCCTCTGCCTCTCATTTGATGCTACTGCAAGATTTCAGTCGTGCTTTGCCATGAACAGCCGCAGCCCTTTCTTTTCTAAACATGTGTGCTTTGAAAGGGAAAAGGTTGTTGCCAGCATGTCTGACTCCTTCGTCCTGACAACATCCGACCATCCATGTTATCAAGCCTTACTGGGACCTATCAAGAGACATAGTTAAACAAGCTCATGTTTATCTGAGGGAAGCTGTATTAATTGCACAGTGGGATAAAGAACTGGCCGGCACCAGGCAAATCTCTCGCTGGCATGGGAAAGGGACAGCAGGCCTCCGCTTAACAATGGGCTGCAGCAAAAGAAAGTCGCTTAGTGCTGTAGCCTTTTTTTTCTTTGCAGACTGCAGTATTTTTTTTTAATAGCTCTTACTCCTGTGTTTTGTTTGCCCATTTTAAAAATAAGAAAACAGTAACGGCTCTGCTGGTTTTCGGCTGAGTGGCTCCCTTAGAAGCGCCGTTGCAGGAAATGCTGTCGCTCCGGCGCACGGCTGCGGAGCTGGGCTGGGGCTCAGGTGCTACGACCCCTCCATCCTGTTCCCCATGCCTGGTGTCTCTCGTTCGCCGCCTCTGCTGCCATTGGTGGTGACGGCCACGTCTCACCGTAATCCACCCCGGGGTCACTTTGGACAGCGAGCTGCTGAGTTTCCAGCCAGGTGTCTGCAGAGGCTGTGGCACAGCTCTACTCGGCGAGTCCCTGAGAGCTGATATGTGTCTGGGGCTCGCTCTGTGCTGGGGGGGCTCAAGGATGGTGTTGGGTGTTGGTTTTCTCATGGGGGTGCATAACGGGCTGGAGAGCAGTGGTTGCTGCTGGCCGTGGGGAAGGCTTAGTGGTCCAAGGAGATCTTCTCAACACGGACGCCTTGGAGAAGATGCTGGATTTCCCAAGGGAACAAGACCTGACAGCACTGTTGTTACCCCCATCTTGGAGCAAGTGTAAAAGGAGGCTTTGCAGCTAAAGCCCATTCAAATAATCAAACAGTGAGGAGTGAATAAGAGCGCTGCGTTCAGCGTGGTTTGTGGGCTCATGCTATTCTTCAGGTACCTAGAAAACTGGAATGGAAATATTTCCAAATTCCCTTGTTTCACAGGTTTAAACTTGAAAATTGGTACTTAAAATATGTGGTTTGCTGTTTTAAAAAAAAAACAAACCCTCCGTCAGTTGGAGAAGCGCAGCAGCACCGGTGAGCTCCGTGGGCAGCACTGCCGCACGCCAGCCATACCACAAGCTCGGAGCTATTGATTAATACTCCAAACAAGCCTCTTGCAAATGGCCAAGAGGCATGGAAATGACCTGCCTCGCCCAGCCAAAGGGAGAATTTCTTGCTGATGGCAGAAACTGGTTCAGTTTGGGCATGATTCACTTATCTGATAAAGGGAGCTGCATTAGCCTGCAGAGCCCAGCTGGGCTGCCGGGTGGAAAGGGAAGGGAAGCCTTGGCCATGTAATGCCACGGAGGCAGGCGAGTGACCGCACTGGCACCGGAAAGCAGCGCAGACCCTGGTTCGTGTCCCCTTTTGAAGAACCAGGCTATCGTTGATTGCCAGCTTTTGTCTGAAGATGCTTCACTCAAAGAAAGATGTAAGAAAGGGGAAACTACCAAATGAATCACATCCCTTTTCTAATCTTATTTTCTCTTGGGGGTGGATTTGGGCATGCTCCAAAGCCACAGCCTAATTTAAATCAGGAGAAAGGTGGCTGTGAAGAGCAGAGAAGCAAGAAAGCTGGGGAAAATGGACAGAAATATTTGTCCTTCCATGAATGAATATCTGTCCTGATGGGAAACGGCCACATCTGGTGATAGAAAACAGAGGTTTCTTCTAGACGCTAATCACTTGCTTTTTATCTGGGATTCACGAGCCATTTAAAATACTGTGTTGTGATGTGACTGGAGGCTTAAGAAGGGGAATGATTCCTGGCTTCCCCATGTCTGCTGCCCTTCCTAGGGGATGCTGACAAATGTCTTGGGGAGATAGCGAGCAGCTTGCAGGAAGGAGCCTCTTCAAAGTCTTCTCTCCCTTATCTCCCCGCTGGAGTTGTTTTGACAGCGGCTAGTTAGAGACAGGAGCCCTTGCTGGGATGAAGTCAAGACTGCAAGAAAAAAAACAAACCCAAGAGACTGCATCGGCAGCACACGCTATAACTAATTTGGAGTGGGCAGATGGAGACTGTGTGATTGCTGCTAGGCCAGGGAAGCTCAGCCGGTCTAAATAGTACTAGAGGTAACGCGAAAGGTCACTCCTGTTGTAGTTCAGCAGTTTTGTGCTGCTAGCGCTCAAATTCATGTTTCAGCTCTGAATGGGCTCCTAGGTTCATGATGGTTTTTGTGATAGGGACAATAGCAGCCCCCTGCTTTTACTTGCCCTGCTGGCTTGGTGAACGGCTCAGGGATCACATCTGGTTTCCTTGCTCTATGCCATTTGCAGACGTGTGTTAGCCAGCCCCCGTGCATGTCCCTGGCTTGCCTCTCTGCACCGCTGAGCTCGCTCAGAGGTCTCACACTGGCTTCTTTCCCCATCTCCTCTGCCAAGTGCAATGTGCCTGACCTTCCCAGCTTGCTACTGAAATCACTGACAGTAAGATCCCACGGATGGAGGCTGTCTCAGGGGCGGAGGGGGTCTGTGCTTTTGACAAGCTGCATGGTGCTCACCCACAGCCCATCAGTCCTGGGGACAGATGCTGGGACACGTAGCTGCTCAGTCATCCTCGCAGCCCATGGAGGTGCCCCCCACTTGGCTGTGCAAAGGGCTTGCAGCCATGTAAACATGCCCCCAAATTCTTACTCTGACTTTCCAATCAAATTCGCTGACCAAAGCCATGTTTGCGAGCAAAGCCAATGCATGCCAGGCCTAAAGAAATCCAGTTTTGAAAAATGGTGGCCAAAAGAAGTTTGCTCTGATGGCTCTGCTGCTGCTCCCACCACCATCTCTGCCAGGTTTTCAACATGCGGGTGAAAGGCAACCTGGCAAAAAGTACCTGTGTCAGGCAGGAATGGGGCTTCATCCAGGTTTGCTGTAAACACCTGGGACCTACCCCGACGCCCATCTGTCCAGTCATTTCCATTTATCAGTGCAATGAAAAAAAATAAAACGGTGCCTCTCTTTTTAAAGCTTTTGGCAATATTTTTAGCCCCTCAAGCTATGCAATCACAGCTCCATGACACAGAGAGATAAGCTAAGTATTTAGGAACACAGACAGGATCTGGGATGTGGCCCAGCTAGTCCTGTACCCTCTCTCTGACAGTAGCCGGCAGGAAATGAATCAGAAATTTTTGCAAAAATGGCTGGAAAGATGACAAGCGTCTCTTCCCAGATGCCGTCTCGTGGACCATTTCGCTGTGTGTCCGAGAGCGGCTCCCACCCCTTACCTCTGCGTAAGACAGTGGTCCTGGCTCCTGTGGAGCTCTGACCCTATGCAAGAAGTCTTGCCTTTTTATGTTGACTTCTGGAGGCAGCCAGTTCATCCGCCTTGCCAGATCAGCCAAGCCCAGAGGGTTGGTAGGTGTGCAAGCCCCAGCTGTTTGTACCTTGGAAGCTACCATGGCTCTCACAATGCTATTGCTCACTAAGCTCCATCCTAAGAGGTTTAAAGTGCAAAACTATTAGTGGAAGTAAACCCATTCTGCAGAGGTGGTTGAAGACACTTTGTAATGGATAAAACCCCTACTGTTCCCAAAATCCCTGTGGTTTTTTACTTGGTCCCAAAACGTCAGCTGATGGCGCTGAATTTGTTGTTCCTGCTGGAGTATTTCCTATCTATTCATACTTGCAAAAAACTCTTCTCAGATACAATTACAGACAGAGCTCTTCCTCATGCCTTCTTTGCCCGATTGACTCAGCCTAAGAAATTCTCCAAATAACATAATTTCTACATTCTTCAGTAAGAGTTACCCCCCTGCGGAGCCTCTGGAGCCCCCCCATTTCAGAGCCCTCATCACCTGCTGCCAGGTGAACACCTTGCCAGCACTCTCCCCTTTGCCATGGGAGCAGTGGGATTGGGCAAAGCTGCTGAGGGGCAGGGGGCTTGGATGGTCTGCTGAAAGCCCACACCTTCGGGTTCAAAGCCTCCAGAGTGACTTTCAGCAATTAGCATGCATCAGAAAACTGAGCGTGCAAACACAAGGTTTGCATTCAAAAGGAAAAGGCTATTCAATTTTTGGCCGGTTTAAAGTAGCATCGGAGCATCCTTGGTGTGTCTATAAATAACGAATTATTATTTAAGGGACCCTTTGCATTAGTGGTTACTATGGCAATGAATCATTTGGTCTCTGCTGGTGCCAGATTGAACATTATTGTCTAACATTCATCCAAACAATATTCAGTCATGGTGCAGTTAGTTAAAGACTTAGCAGATGTTCTAAAGTAAATTCTATTCAGGGCTGTGCGCACTGGCAAAATGCCATTTTCTAATATCTATGCTGAATATGTAAAGACTACTGAATTTCTCTGTTTAGAAAAAAGTTTGTTAATTGTCTGTACCAAGCCTGTCTAATTAATTGCACATGGATCCACCCTAATGTGCAGAGAGAAATGTAAGTGAATCCATTCTGCCACTATTTCCAAAAGTATAATAAGTGCATGTAAAAGCTGTAATCACTGGCTGTAATGGCTTCCTAGTTGCAGGCTGTTTCGTAGACTATGAAAATATGCTGTGTGGAAATAAACCATTTGTGCATTGGACTGAACTAAAACCAAATGCTTGAACTTCTAATTAAAATTTTTCTTCAAGTCAGGGAAAGGAAAGGCTTAATTACCACTAAAATGCTCTCCTTTTCTTTCTTTCTTTCTTTCTTTTTTTTTTTTCATGTTGTTGTTCATAATTTAGCTGTGTCCAATAGTTTTTGGTACATCTTGCATTACTGCCCAAGCAGTCCCTGAAAGCCAGGTTAGCTTTCCAGGATACCTGCCCATGTGGTCCTCATTGGCTCTGCTTTCAAAGTTTACTGCAAACACATGGATTGCTGCCTACACATTCCAGATGCTAAGTAAGCTTTAGGAAAATGAAAAAAAGAGGGAGAAGTGTGCGTGGGGTGGAGGGGGAATAAACAGAGTTAGAGAGAGATGCCATTCCTGGCAGAGATAAAGATGCTAACTTCGATCTTGCATAAATGGCAGCGCTGGAATCAGTCGGTTTTGTTATTTCTCCCTATCTTGTATGCTGTATAATAGAGGGCTTTTTTTGAACTTTAACATTTGGGCTTCTTAACAGACTGTTCTTTAGTGTGGTTTGGGAAGGACAAAAGAAGACTTTTGTTGATTTGGCATAAATTATACAGTGGGTATTTTTGGCATAAATGTTGGAGTTTGATGCTTTTTGTTGGTTTGGCAAAATATACCTTGAAATCACAAAAATATGCTTCTAATTACAGAATGTATGTTGCAGTGATGTGGTACAGTGAAGTAAGGAACCTTTCAGTATTTATATTAACGGAATCAAAAAATTAACCTCTTCCTGTTGAATGTTTACAGCTGGAACCCAGTCAAAGAATCTGAGGCTGGAGCTAGTAATGCCTAATACGTTTCTGCCTCAACAGCAAAGATAAGTAATTCATTATTCAGATGCTAAGCATTCAGCAGGCTAGTCCCAGCAATTAGGGTTTAGACTTGCTTGAGAGGAGAACTGGCAGGTACCGTGGGCCCCAAATTTAAGCTGTGTGGTGATGTTTTATGAAACCCTACATGAACAGAAATCTTGCAGGGGAATAAAAGGGCGAAAAGGCAATGAAAACAGGTTCTTGTTTAGACTGAAACCTCCTCCCACCACGTTTGTCACTCAAGCATTTCAGCAGCCTGCTAGAGTTTGACAGGCAGAAAGCGAAGCTGTTTTTGCTGCCCAGGTAGAGCAGAAAGCAAACAAACAGCTTTCACAGTTCAAGCAAAGCCTGGTTTGGTCAAAGATCTTCTCAGTGCCCTTGGTCCTTCAGCAATAAAAAGCAGGAAAAACTGTTTTACCAACTCGTACAGGACCCGGTTCTCCATCCAGAATTGCCCAGCCCAGCTGGATGTCCCTCTACAAGCCATCCTGTGCTGGTCCTCTCCTGCACTCTTCCTCTGAGCAGGGTGGCAGAGTGCTGACTCTGCCTTGCCGTCCTTGATAAGGATCGTTCTGCAGAGGAGTCAATGACCCTAATTAACAGTGTATGTAATGTTTTGCCTGAAGAGCTTCCTGTGAGTGGCTCTCCCAACATGTCTGTCTTGTTCAGAGATGCTCTTTCTGGAATTACCATTAAATTGCAGTGCTGCGTAATTGCTCCAAACGGTTGTAAATCTCGTTTAACCCTTCTCGCTGCGCAGGTTATGGAATGTGAGCGCCGCAGAGCATTTCCAAGGTATTGGACCTGAGTGTGCTCTTTATATAGCAAGAAAGACTTTTCTGTGGGCTTTTTTTTAAATGTGCATATATTTCTCCTGAAGGCCTTTTTATTAAGCCAGGCAGAAAGTACTGAGTAGAAGTGCAAGAACAACTAACTAATTTAGTGCACCCTAGACAACTCTGAAGGAGATTGCAAAGGCTTGCTTGACAAAACAGGCACCAAACATGTCAACATTTGGGAATGTTACAGAGAGACTATTATGGTTTCAGGCCCTTCAAACACCAGCAGTAGGAAACTACCTCGCCCTGGAGCATATAGGCAGCAAAATGCAAAAACAACGAGTGCGAAACCCACTCTGGCTGTATATGTGCAACCTTGACTTCAGCAAATCATATCAGCTCTCACGTCATAAAATATAGAAAGGAATAAATGCTTTCCCCTTCCCGTTTCTTTAGGAATGGTTATACAATTCCTGTGGTAAAATCTGCTTTGCTGTGCTGGTTGCTACGATAATATGATTGTGTTTTGAACAGGGGGGAAGCAGTCTTTTTATTACTGTATATAATGGCTTTTCCTGTTTCTTGGTCATTACAGTTATTCTTTTTCTTTTCTTTTTTTTCCCCACATTTCTCAGTCCTTGTGAGAGACATCAAGGAAAGACTAAGTTTTCTAAGGTACTTGATGGCAGTAAGAACAGGAGCCTGTGGAAAATCATCAGGTAAATTATTGCCACCTTGGAAAATTTGCCCCCTCAAAACACCTGAGAAGTTGGTGGTAGTGGTAATTTTTCTGTTATTGTTGTCCTTTTCTTAAAAAAACAAAAAGGAGCGCCATAAGGAGCTATCATATGTGGGCCAAAAATGTGAGTTTTGCTCATGATGTTCACTGGTGATGGTTCAGTCGGAGAGAGGTTGGGTTCTTCCAAAAACACTGGTTCCCCATTCTCAGGCAGCTTTTTGTATGATGGTGGGCAGGGGATGGCATGCCTCCAGGCCTCTCTTTCCCTACCTACAATATGGAGATAAGGAAATGACAGGATACTAAAAGGTGATCTGGTAAAACACCAGATGAGCTGGTGTTTTAAAGTGCTGTGTACGGGGCAGGGACTATTTATTCCTCATAATCAACCAGCATCTTTTCAAAGTCTCAGTTCATGTTCCCCTTATGGTTCTTCCTGTATATTCTTCATTTTTTCTCAAGTGAATATGAGGAACAGTGTTGCAGGGAAGGCAAAACAATGAAATGGAGAATGTGGCCAGTCAGAGGACTGGGGAGCAGAGGTTTCTGAGGAGACCTTTGCTCAGCTACCATCATCCAAGCCTTTGCCACACCAGGAATCGGCTGACCACCACTCCCTGTCCTGGTCCACAATGTGGCAGCCTACTTTGCTGGCGTGGGATCTCTCCGGGCACACGACAGCAGCTCTCATGCATGGGTAATGGGGTTCTTGTGTTTGACAGCTGAAATTTCAGGCTTTGACTTCATGTAATTGCCATCAGCAATTGATGGCGACTCTCTGAGCCCCTTATAAACAAGAGAGGGACCTCAGCTTTCCACTGATTGCTCCACCTGGGATGATTTCTCACGGAGATCTGAAGAGAAAAAAGTGATACGTTTCCCATTCTTTGAAGAGAGACCTTTAACTTCCGTGGATAAAATAATGTGTAAAACAATGTTTGGGAAAACTTCCAGGGGGCTCATTTGGGCTTTACAAAGGAACCCTCTGCATTTGAATCCTGATGGGAAGATAAGATAATTCTCCAGCACTGTTTAGTTATCGCATGTGGTATAAACAGCCATCCTCTCTTCATCTCCTGAGAATGCAGTGCTGTTTGGGAAATAGCGTTAGGAACAATTAGAGTAACTGGAATAAACTCCACATTCCTCAAGAGATCATGGACTCTGTCCTCATCTCTGCTTGATGGCTGTCAGTAGGGCTGTGGATCTGAAGGTTGCTATTCATATCTTCAGGGCGATCTGCTGAGGTCTCTAGATGATTTTAGTCTTTTAAAGTAACGCAAACTTCAGTTATATGAGCAGTCATTGCCATTAGATCTTTTCTTGGCTTCTGTCAGTTCCCCAGAAGATTTTAAATGCCATCACTGTGCTGTGCTGGAAGAAGAGTTGGGAGGTCTGCTTTAACACGCCAGGATAATTCACCGCACGCCGGGATGGGGGAGAAGGAGCACTTAGTGGGCAGGAAGAGCCTTAGGGGAGACGGACCCCACACTTGCTGCGCAGTCCACAACAGCAATATAGCTGTGACAGCCACCTCAGCAAAAGCAGTTTAAGCCTGTGCATGGCTCGACACTTCCAGAGTGTGCTGTCTCAGAAGCTGCTGGTAGGGCAGCATGGCATGGATAATGGGGAGCAGGGACATGGCTGTGGCAGTTTCGCCTTCACGGGATTTGGCTTTTCTGGTCCGTAGAGCAGGGTTGGGAGGGGAGGGAGCACTGCTGGTCTTCTGAGCTGCGGCATTTTGCTTTCCTGTCGCACCGAGTCTGGGAGGAATCAGTCATCTCGTTTGTTTGCATCACATATTGGACGTGATTTTAAAGGGAAAACCTTGCTCTGTGGAAGCAGCTGCAGTCAGCAGAACAGTGATATGCCCTACCCCTTATCTAGAACTTTTTACTAGTAAGTTTCAAAGTACTTCACAGAGAGGTCAGAGGTATTATCCTCATTTAATGAGAGGGGAACTATTACTCATTTTGCTCTTGACATTTCTCTCTCATTGCTCTTTTGTTACCAAGCCCCTATAACAGCAAAGAGATCGCTTCCACTCAAAATTTATCTGCAGGGAAGGATGCTGGACCAGTGACAAAATGACAGCGTTGGTTGGAGACCTGTGACTGTAGCAGAGCAGTGGTTAAGTCAGCCAGAGGAATGTTTTGCCAGTTTGTCTCTGTTATTTTTTGTTTGTTTGTGTGTTCAGCAGAGCACTCTGTTATCTTCCGCCCGTCCTGACGCCATGCTTTTCCTGTTTAAAATTCCTACTTCTGATTTTCCCTTTGGGTTTTTTTTTTTTTTCTATTTTGCTTCCCCAATTGTTCTAGTTTTATGTTCCCAGCACCAATCACCAAATGATATCTAATGAAAGCATTTGAAGACATAAGCGTTTGGTGCCTCTGCCTCTTTCTAACATGTATTCATTCCCTGTGCAATTCTTGTTTCATCTCTCTTGCTTGCAAGACCGGCTGAATATTTCTCTGTCTCATTAGCTAAATTTTACCTGGTAATCCCTCTTTGCAAAGGGAGCTCATAATGCAAACACACTGAGAGCAAATTGGTGTCGCAAATGATATCTTATACAAGACATAAAGCTGAGGGGAGAAACACAAATTCCTTTCTCTGGTGCCTCATGCAACGGACACTTGTCACACTGTGGGTACCGTGCAATGTGCTGCGTGGTGCTTCAAGCAGGCTTGGCTCAGGGATGGGTTGTGCATCAGACTGTGCATTTATGTGGGGATGGACCAATGTGCTTCAAAGTGGTCAGGAGGCTCTTCTGATATAGACTCACTCTAAGTTAGGAGGAAACTTGTTTTTGGTACATCACTGCATGCTGGCACAAGGTGATGTGACCCTCTGCATAGCCTGACAGAGCAAGTACGAGAGTGCGGTAACACTTGGTGGCTGGGTTGAGGTGAAGAATTCGTTACTGGACACTCTTGTTGCTGTTGAGTGCATTGAATGGTTTTGAAGGTGCTTTCAAGTGTGCTTTCAAACTCTGCTAGTGAAACACAGGAGGCATTGAGACTTGGTGCTATGCAGGTATTAGTTATATAGTTGGTTCTTTTCAGGGCTAATCTTTGTGCCTGTAGTTGCACAGAAAAGTAGAAACTCTGTAAAAGGCCAAAACATCCAAAAATATCCAACGCTGAAGGCTTTGCAGAATCCTGAGACCATGAGAACATCACATAGAAGGCACATGAGAGACACGGGCAGGGTGGAGAGCTTCCGGGTTGGTGTCACACGAATCTCCAGAATAACTCACCAAAGCTGGGTACCAGAATACTGAGTCCTCCCTCCGTCAGTGCTCAGAGACTGCAGCCTGCAGAAACTGGGCAAAAAAGAGCCAGTAGCTGAGTTTCTAGCCTGCCCTTCAGCCTGGAAGACAGAAAAGGGCTGGAGAACCTGCTGTGACTATGGCGCTGTGGATGTTCACTGCAGCCCAGCACGGGAAGGATGTTACTGTGTATGGTGTCTGCACGGATCGTGCAGAGGGAAAGGATCGGCACTTTCAGTATTTTCTTAGTTGATAAATTTTTAATAATCAGCTTATGACTCATTTCACACATAATTTTTGGTTTGTATAGAATAAGGTTTCAAAAAGGAAATATTTAGTAAATGTATTTTCTAGTAGAGAGAGGTTGAATTTAGAGGGTTACTCAGAATCTGCAATACCAAATGTGGATACAAAGTTATAATACTCAGAGGTTTTGCAGAAATGCCTGGCTGTCAGAGGCAGTAATGGAGCACTTTTTATGTAGTTGTGATGATGCCTGTGACAAATTGGGGCTATTTTGTCAGGAATAGTATGACAGAATTACAAAATAGTGTGAAAGAATCAAAAAATCAAGTGTCTGCAAATGAGGCAAAGTAGAAGCAATATTGCTTTATTGAGGACTGAAGTAATCTAGGTTCATCAAAAAGATGAGTTACCGTGGTTTGGATCTCTGTGCTATGAATACCAGCAGGAATGCTAAGGAAGCAGTTCTGTGCCTTTCTTTCACACGCACACAAATACACTCAGTATTTTGTAAAGATGTTCTTTTGTCCCTCTCTGCATGGGAAAATGTGCTTTCCACCCAAACATAAATTACTGTGCAAACTGCAGCTTACAATTCAGAAGTCTGCATTTTTAGTGGCACACTGTGCAGATCGTTTTGGCAACAGCTCTGAGCAAACACACCAGAAAAAAGTACTTTGGGTGAGTGGCGAAGAAGCAAACAACCTGAATTCACTGTAATGAACTTTTTTGGAAGTCCTGAAGAACATTTTCATGGCAGGGACTATTTTAAAATACATTCTGGGAATACAGAACTTGGAGAAACATCCCCCCCGCCCCCAGCAAAAACCAAACCCAACCCCCTAGACAGCAGCAGAAATCCAGAAGCTACTCGTGCTTGTTCCCAGATCATGAATTAATGCCAGGGAGTAACAACCCAAAGGAATCATCATCCCCTCACCCAGACAATCCCAGATTTTTCAGCTTCCCTTAAAGTCTCCTGTCCCAGTATAGTCCCTGATTTGTGGCGTTAAGCTTTTTATAGTTTTGCTTATCCTAGCATTTAAGGTATTTTCAAACTTTCATACACTTTAATTTGTTACATTTGGAACGAGATGCTGGGTTTAGCACATAAAAAGGCTATTTTCGTTGGAGATGTGATGAACAGTTCAGTGAGGAGGAACTTCTGACCGTGGCGACCTGCCATCCCACAGGTAGAACAAAGCACAGCAATGCACGTGGTGCAGCAGTCCCACCAAAAGGCTCACATGGACATGGAACGCCTGGGACCATCGACAGAGCTGAGCCCTTTGCTGCCGAAAGGCCCCGATCTGCCCAGTCCCTGGGAGCAACTGGGCTGGGAAGGTTTCCAGCCGGGTTCAGGAGAGCTCGCTGCTCAGCTGGATCTCATCCCTTCCTCGCTGAGCTGCACAGAATGGAGGAGGAAGCCCAAAGACCTTCTTGCAGGATAAATCTAGCAACAGATCAAGTTCAGAGTGCATTTCCTTAGGTGAATAGCTGACCTCAGCCAAGGACAGGTACTGACTGAACCAGCAATGGTTGGTAACAAAGGAGAGTGCAGCTGAAATGGTGCAAAAGAAGATGGGAATGGTGCTTGGTGTCCTGCACCCGTCACCGGAGGATCTGACACTCATGGGCACTGGACCACGGAGTTTGCAGAAAACTTAAACTTATTTTTAAGTGTTTGCCTTTCCCCTGTTTCTAATTGATTCTGTGGTGGCTCAGACCCTGTGCCAGGGAACTGTGTTTGAATTTCCCTCTCTGTATCATCCCAGCACACCTAATGTTGTCTCTGATGGAAAGAATCAATCTGCTGTTTTGGAACAACAGAACTATGTCAGAGGGATAAATCCCAAGTGAATTTGGGAGGTGTTGTGAAGGAGCACCATTTTACCCAATCTGCCATGGAGTGTCATATGCTTCAGTGCTACTCTTCTGCTGAGAGAATTGCCATGGAAAGTTCAACAATGAGAAGATCATTCGCTGCAGGGAAAGAGTACAAACTTGGGCAATAAAATTCATTGCACAGTTCTGCGCTTCTGTGGATACATCCCACACTTACTTAGGCATTTCATTGTATGGGATGCCTGAAGTAGAAGTGTAGTTGCTCTTGGCTTCCTCTGTAGTGGAGGAATGCAGGTGAACACCTCCAGGGATTAATTAAGATCTTAGGGAGTAATTACGGTCTTAGGCAGTGCCCACTGGAGATGCATACAGCTCTCCACTTACTGTGGAGGGAGCCTAAGGTGACCAGACTCATAGGCTTGTGAAATATCTCTGTAAGGTGGGTTGAATCTTGACTTGGGACTCATTCACATACCCTTTCTGAGTTGTGCATCATCATAAAAAAGAAAATGCAAGTTTGTGGTTTGTGTATTTCTCCCACTTTGTAGGTTACTGTATAATTCTCCTTTTCAAGCGGATCACAACAAACAAATATACAAATAAATCACTACATTAGAGAGCAAGACCTTTTAATTCTCTCTCAAGAGTTATTCTACAATGACCAGTTTTTTTCCCCTATACTGAAGAAAACTTCATGTTAAGATGTAACAGCCAACTTAGAGGAGGCACTTTGCCTGTGTGTCATCAGCCCTTGCAGTGATGCCACAGGGATTTGACAGCAGCAGAGAAGACAGCCCGGGGCTTCCTGGCAGGCTCCTGGATCTTCTGCAAGGTGACAAAGTGACAGCTTCTGTCTGAACTGGAATTGAAGTTGGGCTGCCTACAGGACAGGATGGATGAGAGCTGCTAGGTGTCAGAGAGGTCCTGAGCTCCACAACACCTCCAGTGCCTATACCAAGAAGTCAGCATAAGTGTTTGAATCCTCTGGGGGACAATTCCTGCAAATGATCTAGTGCTTGAAACCAAACAGAAGGCAAGCCACGTGTTCGTGCAGAAGGCTGAAACTGTAATGCTTAGATACGTGTTGTCCAGTTAGCTGGGTTTGCTTGCTTGGAGACTTGAGACTGTACAAGTCAGCAAGATGTGATTTGAATAAACCTCTGCTGTACCACAGAGCTCCTAGTCACCAAGTCAAACATCTGGCAAATAATATGAAAGGTTACGCGTGCAATGTGCAATGATCTAACGGGACCTTCGCTGCCTGGAAGGGGACAGCACCACCAGCATCGTGCAGACCTATCACTCTTATGAATTTTTGATATAGTGCAAATGTGCAGCACACCTTGCACAGCTGTTGCGATATGCTAAAAAGAGATTGCTGGTGTTTCAGTATTACACTTTTTGTTGGGTGAAGCAGCCTGCAGAGATCCAGAGCCAGCCAGCGGTTTGCTTCTTGCCCCATTACTCTCCAAAATTCAATCAATGTGAGATCTTTTCAGGAGAGATCCTGCCATATCTGCATCAGGACGACTTGCACAGAAGGCCATCACACCTTTCCAGTAAAGCATTCATTATCATGCTTGGTGAACACAATGACAGAGACTGCAAAAATAAACAAACAAGAAAATGAACCTTTAAAGTGGGACAGGGAGTGGTGGCTCTTGAGAAATGATCTTTCATAAGATTAAGAGGTTGCCGCATAAAAATGCAGCCTTCCCTATAATACCATTAAAATGCAATGCACCTCAGGCCAAAAAACCAATCTGTGCAGCTATTTTTAGGAAGCATGTTGGTTTGGGAAAGTCTCAGAGGAATTCCCTTGCTCTCTGTCCCATCTGAAAAAAAAAAAAATTGTGGGTCCAAATTCCAGTTCTGTACAAGTGTAGCTTTGAGGATGAGGTCAAAATAAGTCATTTCTCTTTTCTTGATTTGCGTTTTCCAGCTAGAAAACAAGTAAATAAATACAAATATGTATAAGACAACATATATTCATGAAAATTCCTTCTGAAGATTGTGTGGAAGATCAGCCTGTAGATACACAAGGATTTTGGGTGAGGATTTGGATGAGGATCTTGCTGAATGAGCACAGAGCAAGGGGCCACTTCTACCTCTGGTGGAACTTGTTCACTCTCAGTTAAAAGGTTTTGGGGACAGGACTGGGAACAGTTCAGCCCTGTTCATATTAGTGAAAGCTTTGCCACAGGTTAGATGTAATGTTAAATCTTGAAGTTTGGTCTTTAAAAAGAATTTTTACTTGAGGAAGAGCTGGCTCCCAAATAGTACCAGGCACCATATCTTTTATCGAAGCGCTACAGGACTATCCCATTCTGGAACCCTTCGGCAAGTGTGAAAATATGAAACATTACATACGGGTGAACTACCATGCACTTTGTTCCGTCTATCTGCAAAATGTTAGCTAGTAGCTTGCAGTATCATTTTGGATGAAAAGTTCTCCTTGACATTGAATTATTATCAGAATTAGTCATTAGTACTGTCGTCATCACAAGGAGTTTTGCCACTGATGTAGTAGGACTGGACCTTGGAGCCAGAGTTAGGTCAGCACTTCTTACGTGTTTATAGGAAGGTGGTTGTGTTTGGGATGTAGCATGTGAAAAATATTGTGTGGGGAACAGTTTTAACTGAGGAAATTTATCGATACCCAAATTTCTTTTAAGCTCCTTTCAGAGAATTTGTTGACCTTACAGGAGTGTCTGAGAGCCCATCTTTACTGAAGGACTGGAAATGCTACACCCAGGATCCAGTCTTTATGCTTGCTGAGCTATTAGAATGGGAATTTGTTGCCCAACTCTTGGTTGGGAAACATGAAATCCAGAAAAGCACTCACCTTCAATGGAATGCTGAAAAAAAAGTGTTTTTTCCCAGATCTCCACATTTCCACAAATGCTTACTCGCAAGTGATTTCTCCCTTACGAATTTAAGTGTGTTATCATATTGGTAAC
This sequence comes from Harpia harpyja, assembly GCF_026419915.1. Lineage (NCBI taxonomy): Eukaryota > Metazoa > Chordata > Aves > Accipitriformes > Accipitridae > Harpia > Harpia harpyja. The sequence goes on along the minus strand of NC_068953.1, from coordinate 17,672,354 downwards.
ACACACAGGAGCATCTTAACCCATAGCTGTGCTCAGCTGGCTGGTTGCAGCAGTGTCCTGTGCTGATGGGTTTGATGCTGAGCACTCTAGAGCCTCTTTTCTTGCTGTGATAGCTGCTTCGCACAGCAGCCCGGGGATGGCGGCTCCTGCTAAGCTTGCGGAGGGCCTCACGCAGGGGCACCATGCTCTACCCATGCAACTAGCCCTCTTCCATGCTGGCTGGACCCAGCAACGCCTCCAGCCCTGCCAGCCCTGGGGCTCAGCAGGAGATGATGCCCCATGCCAAGGCAAGCATCCAACGTGTCCCTTCGGGAATCTGGTGCTCCTGGCTCCCCCCTCCCCCGATCTCTTTCCGCTGCCCCAGGCGCTGACTTTCCCGTCTGAGATACCAGAGATTGGATGGATTATCTAATGGCTGTTTCCAGGCTGCTGTTTGTCTGGAGAAATCATACTGGAGATAAGGTGTTAAAATACAGATAATTAAATTTCCTTGATATGAGTGTAATTCTGAATTGAGATTTAAATAGCCTGCTTTGAATTATGCCTTACATGCCTCTCCATGGTTTTGCTTTGGGTGTCTGCTGAAGGAAATGATGGGGAGAGTCCTGCATTGTTGACATTTGCTCTACAAAAACATTTCCAGCTCTTCTTAGGGCCTTTTTCAGAGAAAGAAACCAGTTCAACCACTTCCCCATGAACATTACGTTCTTTACACAGCCAAAGAGCAGACTGTACTGCTGGGCTGGCTGTGATTCATTTCTTTGCATTTCTCTCATTAACACCTCTTCGTCTTACACTGGGGAAATTTCGGAAGTTTCATCTCAAACAGAGGGCAAATTGAACTGCAAGGAGACCCTCCTTAACAATGTGCAAAGCCCTTACACACAAACGTAAAAGAAAATAGAAAAGCCTTCCAAACCTGAGGGCCCTGTTGTCAATTATGGCAGCCGTGAAATGTAATAAACTTTTTAAACAGCACTGATTGATGTGGGATTCTGTTTACTCTGTCGCTCCAGCAATAAACGCTGTCACGCCAGGCCCCCCATCGCGTGGTCCGGGATAATGCGGAGATGCAGAATTTGCAAGCTGAAGGAGGTGCTGGCAATTCAGAACCTGCTCCTTCCCTGTCCAGAATGCGCTGTGTTGTAAGCAGGAGACACAGTTTGCAGGAAATGAATATGCAACTGAAAAGTGAGTTCAAAGCAGCAAAGTTTGGAGGGTCAACCAGTAGCAATTATCCCCAATCTGCCGGAAAGCAAGCTGTCTCAGACTAATTTGAGCTTTCGTAAGATATTAGTCTTCTGGTTTGAATCACATTTCTGAAGCTGGGTAAGAGGTAGCTGAATACTGGGTAACTTTTAAATCCAGGGCAAATTAACACCGCAGCCTCTGACAGTCTCTGCTGAGCAGCTCTGCGTGGTTATGGCCTGACCTTCATTCACAAGAGCCGGAGACCGAGGCAAAGGGCTTGTCATCTTTCTAACCTTGGTGCCCGCATGCAGTTAGCGTCAGTGCAGAGGTCTGGGGCTGCCTGGAGCCTTTGAACGTGCCAGGGCTGATGCTGACGGTCAGCAAATGTCTTCATCTACTCAGAAGGGCAGTGGGTCAGGGAAATTTTTCATAGGGAAAGACGTCGCCCCATGCTCTGTTTTCCACCTCCGTTTCAGGCTGTCCAGCTGATTACGGAGAGATAACTTGGAGAAGAGGCAGACCAGCACTTATCGACTATGTTTTACTGTCAGGCAGAAGCTTTCTTTTCATTGTCATTAAAAAAGTGAGTGTGTGTGTGTGCGCGTGCGCGCGCGGGCGAAATACTGTGTGAGGCTGACGGACTGTGCCGTGTAGCTTTGAAATTCGAGTGGGCTCCTCTAGGCTATGTTTACACTACAGCATAATTTGTGTGTGTGAAAAAGCCTCTACTTCTGTTTCAGCAACATTGCAAGGATGGAAGTAATACCCTGTGACGGCCTCTCCCCTGGCTCTGCAGACACGTTTCTGGAGTGTTTGTTCAAGAGAGAGTCCTAGATAAGGAACACGGCGCAAGCATGTCCTGAGTGGATAGGGAAACCATCCAAAAAAGCAGCTCCTGCCCCAAACTCACATGCAAAACCCTTTTGTGGTCATTGCCCTGCCAGAGCCTTGGGTTGCTGAAGGCTCCAGATCCCTTCCTGCTTATTTCTCTCCCCAAAGTGTCATTGTGTCACTTGGCCACTCAAGCCTTGGTCACACCACACCATCACAGACATCGGGGGATCTCAGGGCAGGAATATCACAGTGATTCTAGGCACCTGCCTGCTTCCATGACATATCTTAATAGGGGGAAGAGAGTTTCCTTGATAAAAATAACCTATTATCTCAAGCAGAGCTTTATAGTGCTATAAAGCAATTTCTACACTTTCAAAACTGACGCGTCAGTTGTGAAATGGAAGTACCGTAATAGTGTAAGAGAGACCTGAAAACACAGGTATAACCATCCTGACGCCACCAACAATTTTGCTAATGGTCAGTTTTGCAAGCTTCTGCAGAGAGAGACAAAATTGCATCTGTCTCCAAACAAGAGCTATCTGAAAATCTCTGCCTCCCCCACCTCCCAGAAAAAGCATGGTTAAATATGTGTTTAAATAAATCTAAAATGAATTAATTGGAATTATTTGAACTCAATTGAAAAAATCACCATGTGAGAGCTCCAGATCCCATTGAAATTTTATCCTTAAGAGAGAAAAAGAACAGAAATTCTGTGAATGCCATTAAAGGTTTGGGCATTCAAACTATTTGATATGGGGAAGGGATTTGGGCATCGCAGTGATGGGCAATGGTGTAAAAACCTAAGCTGGATGGGCAGCTTGAAATCCTTTTAAATTTGGGAGCAGACATGGAAGTCAGTTCACATTCAACAGTGACTGCCTTCCCATTTTTCTTACATTTACAGTAATGGATTTGAGAGCTTCCAAGTGTCCTGCGCTATTGATTGGAGATTTTAATGAGCTTTAAATTACTGAAGGGGTTTATGGGTCAGGTGCCTTCGGCAGAGGAATTGTTCATAGACACTGGAACTGGGGTTCAAAAGCTGCTCCTGAAGCCACGCAAGCAGGATGCCTGAGTCTCCGGCTGCCAAGCGCCTGAGTGCCCTTGCCTTGCCCTACTTATCTGAAGAGGCTGTCAGCATGTTCTATAACTAGTGGAAACCACTTTAGAGCTGGAGCCAGACACTGAGGTGCCGGGGTCCACATTTCATTTCTGTGCATGGGAAAGTTCGGAAGTAGATACAGCCAGATCCTTCTCCCAGCAACATTTTTCTGCCCAGCTAGTTCTCAGCCCTGAGCTGGCATGTCTGAAGATTGACATAGGCCCTGCTCTTTGTAGATGTTTTTTTGTTTCTAGGAAAGAGAAAAACGTGGCCATCAAAAATTGTTGCAAAAGGTTAAGCTGTAGCAGTTTTTAGTGCAGTCTGAGAATTTTAATTGTACATTTGCAGAGAATTTAAGCTCCACTGTGGGAAATGTGTCCCACTGCACTCTATAACTCAAAGTCTAGCTGAACTTCAGTCGCAGGGTGTTTGAAATTCATCCCATTAACAGACCTATTTGGGTGTAATGACATCCAAGAAGCATATTGGAAAGTTGTTCTAAACTGGTTCCTTTTCAACTGTGCGATTAAACAAGTTGTTCATTAAAAAGTGGCACTAACGAAGCTTGGTTTCATTGGGATTTGTAGTCTCTGTCCCTTGCATACTTCCCTATAATAATCCTATCTGTGCTGGGTGATTTCCCATGGTCTGCCCATCTCAGTCCTTGCCGCTCCCTTGCACACTCACATGCAAACAGGCAGCGGGAGGTGCTGGTCACTGCCTGCATGCTCCTGGTCCCCCTTTGGGGAACCGAATCTGCCTCTTTCTTGTCTCACACTGCAGGGCAGCTGCTGTGCAACTTGAGGTCTCCAGGTCTCTGTTCCTCTCAATTATTGGAAACAGGGCTCAGAAGGTGTGCAAGGAGGGACCAAGAGCCTTGCAAATGGACATGCAGGGTGATGCTTTCTTTAGCAGGCAAGGCAAAAGCTTGCTCATTTGTAAGTATGCCCAGTTATGCTGTGGGCTCTGTGGGAAGAGCTTTCCCTTCTCTCTCTGTGCTAAAACTGAGAGTGCATTGCTCCCTGAGAGCCAGGCAAAGCCACCCTCCTCCTGCTGCCCCAGGCAGCAAGCAGACAGGTGAAGGTGCCAGTTTTATGGCAGGGACACTTTCCCAGACTGAGTGCTGTGTAATTTCTCACATCCTCTGAGCTCTCTCGTCTCGGCACCCTGAGGTTCCCATGGAATCCAAGGGCAGTTTGTCATTGACAACACAACAAACAAACCTTGGTCCGTGGGCTCGACGTGGCAGGTTATGCTGTCACTTGAATTAACCAAGATGTATGTTCGAAACGGCTGCCCTGCATTAAAGAATCAGAAATGTAGCAGCCTTAGCATCCTAACCTCTTTCGGGATTCACGCATAGGATAAACCCATCCCTAGGTCTTACTCCTGGGACACTGATGCTCGGTTTCTTCCTCCATTTCCTTAAAACTTTTCTTTCATCATGACCTTGGGCAAGTCAATTATTTTTGCTTTGTTTCCCAAGTGTAAGCAAGATCAGCAGCACTTCCCAGCTTTGGAAGGGTGCTCCTGAGGTGGGTACAGCAGGGCTTCGGAGGTGCACGGGTGGTGCGGTAATGGGAGCCCACTGGGTATGTCGGGTGAGCAAGTGGTCCTACACACAAGTGATCACAAGGTCTCAGCTAAAGATTGAATAAAAGAGCTTTGAGTCATGAACACTTTGCAAGTGCAGACATTTGGAGTTGCTTTGTCAGGCAAAGCAGTATTATTTTAAGGGAAGGAGAATGTTTTCCTAGGGACAGGTTATGCTCCTTAAGAAACACTTCAGATATTATTACTTTACACAGATTCCTGGTTGGGGAAAAACAGAGTTTAAAACCAGCCAGAACTGTTAAAATTTATGGTATCAAAATATATTCTGTCAAAATATTTAGACCATAAACTAGCATCGTTAACTGTCCCCTCATACTGCTCTTGGGAAAGGAGAGAGGAATCTGAGATGTCTGATGTGTAAATTCCTTCATTTATCGCTGGTTTACTGCCTGCCATATCAACAAAAAGTGGCTTTAGAGTTTGAATGAATATAGATCTGAAGGAATTCCTGTTGTTGAACAGTGCTTCTGTGGGCTAAGGGGGTGTTTTCTAAGTGACATATTTCCAAAGGCACCTACACACATACTTACCGTCCCAACCCACATGCCAGCACATGTTATTAGCCTACAATTACTCTCCAGGAGTTGAGCAAGCAGATTCTGCTCCCATCGGATTGTGTGGCCGCAGAAAGGGACCTGGGGGTTTTGTGTGTGAAAATATGAGGCTGAAATATGTATGCACTGAGACCCTGATGCTCTCATCTTCATGGCTTTCCCTTGCCTTTGATGTAAAGCTGTGCAAAGTTTGTGTAAAGCCGGATACAAATCCTCGATACCAGCTTTCAGCACACCTCTGTGAAATCTCCTCTCTGCCTTTTTTATCCTACACCATTTAATTAGAAGGTCCCAGGGATATGCCCATTATTTTAGAGGCCCCCAACAGTGCGATGCTTGTCTGTCCAACGTGAATGGAGTTGCTCTGATGGAGGGACAGGCACCTGGCACCCTGCACCCTTCCTGTGGCCTGCAACAGGTCTGCAACAGAGTGACCACTGATCTTTAATTCCCACCACCATCTACTCCCCCCCGCCCCAGCATCAGCAATGAACTTTTTGCTACCAGATCACTCTAGGGAAAGCAAACAGTACCGCAGTCTTCCATAAAAATGAATTGTTCTGCTTCCTGGAATTATTACTTTCTGTCTTATCACTTATCTATTAATTACCAGTGCTTTTGGATGGAAAGCAGCAGATAGACAGGAGCTCGTTACACACATGATTTAAGATGCAGGGTTACAGTGTCACCTTCTTTTATTATTTCACAGAAGTTTGGGTCTAACATAGGGATTGTTAATATTTGCATTCGTTTGACTGTGAATGCCTGGAAAAAAAGGCATCTATGAGTTTGTTTATCTTGGCAAAGGCAGTCCGATACATACAATGCATCTTTAGTTTTTGTAACAAGTTGAAAAACAGCCTGGAAATGGTGATGTCTGGAGACCATGGCGAAGTACTTCCCAGGGTAAGAACCCCAGTAGGGAGTGGGTGTTGCACTGGACCCTATTTCCAAAGGAGATGCTGGAGTGAGGTCCTGGGCTGTGTTCCCAAGCCTCTGCCAACCCCAACTCACGAGATTCCCTTAAAAATCCAGCAAATGCATATTCTTTTAAATCTTAACAAGGGAGTTCTTTTTCTCTGCTTTCTACCTTTTGCATTATTGGGGTTCCTGGATTTTATGCTTTTCTCTGTAACTGTGAAGGTTAGAAAATTACTTCTGAAAAAAATGAAAGTCGAGATTCTGGTATATTCACAGGTCTCCCAGGACCAAGGCCATACAAAAACCATCAGCTATGAGGATATGTTTGTAAGAGTTGGCAATGGCAAGGTTTTTATGTCCAAGTGTTTGTGCAAGTGAAAGCCCAGATTTTCATTTGTCTGAAAATTATATGGTGTGATAAGGAAACAAAGTGCATGAAAAATATGGCCAAGAAAAAGCAGCCTGCAGTTTCAGAGATGGGCTAAAGGCCCTGTAAAAATGTGTTCCATTAAGTAAGTGAAACGACAGTCTTCCATGTAATGCAGGGGGTGATTCAGCCCTTTCTATTTTCTGGGACATAAGCATGAGGAGACATCTCTTCTAGCATGGGGATGTACAGTGAGGGTGTGCAAGAGGTACCTGTCAAAGTAAAATAAAATTTCTCTAAATATCTCAGATCAGTGCCTGCACAAGTGGGTGATCCGGGCAAGTTTGTCCATGTTATTAAATGAAAGAAGAAAAAAAATAATCTGCTGTTTCTTTAAAGGGCAGATGAAATCCTGCAGATTTTAAGGGATTATTGGGCATTTAGGGCTGCAGTCCCACAGCCACTGGGGGTGTGTGGGGACCGTGCCGACAGAGGCACCACGCTGCAGCACTGCTGTGTTCCTGCAGGTCGGAGCAAGCCTGTAGCTCATCAGAGGTGACAGCAATGACTACGTGTCTCACCAGAAAATGCCATCACCGGAGTGATTAACCTCAGAAATACTTGGAGATGGGCTGTTTGTCAAAGGACGAAGGTAGGTCCAGCACTGGGGAGAGACAACTCATAAATAGAGCTGATGGAAAAACACACTGATCATTGCTCTCCGGGCTTCAGGCCAAGAGGCGGTGGGCCTGGCTCTCTGCTGCCTTGTTTGACCATTTACACCAGTCCTGTGGGGATAAATGAAGCCACTGAGGTTTGATAGCACACTTCAAACATTTTGTTCTTATTTTGCAACGTGTCAGCCTTTAAAGACACCAGTGTGTGGAGTACAGGGCAGTGGAAATACATCCTCGCAACACACAGAGTCATGGTTCCCAAATGGCAGCTGCTGGTGACCCCGGAGGCCATGGGAAGGAGCCTGCAGCTCATCTGCAAACTGCTGTCAACCATAAAAGTTACCTCTCCATCCCACTGCTCTCCTTTAGGGGCTGGCCAGGGCATGCAGTGGTCTGCGAGAGGGTCCTGGTGCTCCACAGCGCAGGAGGTTTGGGAGCCATCAGGCAAAGCATTGGGCAGGGGGTTTGGGAACCATCGGGAACGAATTGTTCCCTTGGGGTAGCAGCATCTGTGCCGTGAATAGCCCCCAGTGCAAGGGAGATGTTCGGAGGAGTCTCTTCCAGCTCTGCCTCTCCTTTTATAGCACACTTACTCACCCTGTGGGCATCTCCTTCGCGGTGTGATGGCCCTGCCTACTCCTTTACGATTAGGATAAGCCTGGGACACTCTAGGGACAAGCCTAGGGATGAGCCTAGGATAAGCCTTTGCCATCACAGCACATGAAGATGGGGGCTCACCAAGCTGCTGCCTGCAGTGGCTGTGCCTGCTTCTGCCTTCACACTGTGCTCCCATCGCTCCATCTCCTCTGATACCAGGAGAGGAAATCCTGATGTTTGCTGAGACAGGAGTCCAAGACAGGCTTCAAAACCCAACTCAGCAGCTTGCACCAAGCCCAGCCCTACACATTGCCAAGCGAGACAGTCACCCAAATACAACTGTCTGCTGGCAGTCATCGCTGCCAGATCCTGGGGCCCCTTTGCAGAGGTATAAGGGAGCAGGTTTGGCTGGCATGGAGGAAAGGAGAGGCGTGACGGGATTTCGCTGTTACTGATATGCAAGGCCAAGCTCTTTTTTTTTTTTTTTTTCCCTCGGAAATGTATATAATGGTTTATACAGGCAGGGTTTGAATGTCCTCAGGCAGCAGTTGTGTCAGTAGTTAGTGATTGCTTGTTACTTTCTGGCACCGTAACAGGAGCGGTGCCAAAGCTTTGGTTGGGAAATCTAAACCCACGTGAGCCAAGTGTCACCGACGTGAGAAAGAGGTCAGGTTCAGGAAACCTGCAGAGCACGGGGGCTTGAACCCAAGGACGTCTCAGCCAGCCCCAAGCCGTTCAAGACCAGGTTTCAACTTGCCCACATTTCCGAACCATTTCTGCTTTCAGCGATTGATATAAGCCTGTTTTTTTTCAGCTGAGACTACGCCTACGTTTTAAGAGGAACCATAAAAAATGTCAAGCATGTGTAAAACAGGGAATCCCAGAGAAGTTGTCTCGGATAACAGAATCATTCCAGGCAGGAGATAAACTCACCTTGCAGAGCATGGCTAGGGCTGCGCTGGGGGTGCAGCATCACCTTGCCATGATCACGTGCAGCACCCAACCCTCAGAGGCAACCTGCTAGGACCCTCCCAAAATGTGTGGGCAGGTTCTTTTCAGGGTGGACGCAGGTTGTAAGAAGCTTCTCCTGCAACTAGGATGTTTGTCCCTCTGTGCTTGTGGGATGGTGGTGTTAAGAGGAAAGCGAATCTCCTCGAAAAGCTCTGGTTGTGGGCTGAGCTCCCATTTTTCTTATGAAGAGGCTTAGTGGTACCAAGACAGCCCTTTGCAGGCTGATATATTTTCTGAAAGGATGTTTAGGCATAGATAAGAATGTTTCCAAAGCTATTTGTGTCCCAGCCAAAGAGCCCTGGAATGGGAGCAGACCTGCATTTTATCTCCCAGTGGGAAATGAGTAAAATTAGTTTTCTGGAGGGACAGGGTGAGACTGGATGTTTAATAGCCCAACCCCCTGAGTTACAGATAGAGCTAGCTGGAAGTTGGACTCTACTGGCCAGGCTTTGTGTTCCCCCTCTTCTAAACTGTCCCAAAGATGAATCAATAAAGTTTCAAATACAATTGGGGTAAGCAGAGATCATAGACCAAGGTTTGAACAGCTCAGTGTGGTTCTGGGATGCAGCAGGTGTGAACTAAGCCACTGTGATAAAAAAAATCCTCTGAACATTCACCCAGGGTTTTCACTGGATTAAAATCAGATTTTTATGGAGGATTCATCTCCTTTTGCTGTTATTATTTTCCTTTTTCAGCACAAGAGGAATTGGGAAACCATGTGGCAGTGCAGGACACTGGCAGGGTTTCTAGCTTGCCTGCAGAAGGAGAGGAGTGCGGGAGGAACAAAAGCCTTTATATACAAGTAGGATGAACCAAGTGACCTCCAAAGGAAAACTTTTATTTTCAGAAGCACTTAAGGCAATTGTGTGTCCAGATCTCCGGTCGGGGGGATTTGAGCATCTGATTCCAGCTTGGAGGGCTGAGTCATGTGAAGGCTGCAAATCTGATTCTCCATCTGTGACCAGATTTCCAGGCTTCAGCGGCAGGCAGGATTTGGCCTTACGCAGGCATCCAAAATACATCTGCTTGTCTCAAGTGAAATCTAATTTGGCACTTTTTTGAGACTTGGCCATCGTTAATTATGCCTGCAATTAATGGCATAATGTAGGTTCCGAGAGCTGATGAACCTGAGTCTGCTGCCGGGTCAGGGCTTGGCTTTGAAAAATGTTTTGAGATGCCATTCTTACGGAAGATGCTTTACCAGGCTCTTTATTTAGGACAAGTCCTAATGGGCATTTGGCTCAAGAACAAACTAATAGTGGCACAGGCTATTTAAACACGACCTGAGAGATTATAGGTTGGCAATGTGTGTTAAACAAAACTATATACTTCTGCAAAATTGAAATGAAATTTAATCACACAGCCAAACCAATGCACTGAGAAGCAGTGAAACATCAAGCTAGCAGAAAGCTGGTAGCAGTTGTTTGCTGTCCTGTTATTAACTCTGATTTGTTTAAAAAGCTGCCTCTTACTTGATTTTTCTAGTGTGATCTTACAAAGCATAGCCCTCCTACTCCTCTTGGAAAAGCAGGAAAGCATATTAAGAGCACTGATAAAAGGTAAACAAACCAGGAGACACAAAGTTTCTTGATATGCTCTAATTGAGCTAGTTTCCTTACTTTGGCTTTGAAAAGGAACAGCCATAAGGCATTCTTGAGACAGCCAAGTGAACTGTTGTTATCTCAAAAAGGTCTCCTTAATGTCTCGCTCGTGGGGGCTCCAAGTCTGCTCCGGCCGTTGCCTGGAAGTCTAAGAAAAGAAGTCTGCTGGCCTCTGTGATAAAGCACCCATTTTTAGGCCTTGGGAAGGATGGGGTTGTTGACAGTTCATTCCTGTGAAAATTCAGTGCGGTCCAGTCTCCTGATTGTAAATGGAAGGAATATATGGCAGCACTAATGCAAAAGGTATGTGATTAGATAGTCCCGTCTGCTATCTGCCCCAGCTTTCTGCTGATAGGCAGCTCTCGCTGGTGCTAAATGGGAGCCATCAGAGTTGCCAGACTGACGCCAGGCCCTTCATCAACTGCCTCGCAGATAAGGGGAGAAGGCTGCAATCTCCACGTAACACAATGTTTCTCCAGTGGGTGAACTTGAATATTCCTGGCTGCATCTTTCACAGACATCTTGCGGAGCCAGTGAGGGGGTAATATATAGTTTCATACTGTAAGGAGTCCAAAAGTTCAGTGTAAGCGATCCTGTTGCAGCCACACACGGCTCATGGTTATCTGCCTGGGCTTTAACCTTCTGTTGAATAAGACTAGATATGATGCCAGCAGAAGAAGACATACCCCCTTGGATGGTGCCAGTGCTCCAGCCTCTGAGCTGCCCTGCATTCCTCGGCTGGTGGGAGCCTGCCTGGCCACAGCACACCCCACGCGATAACTCTCCTTGAACCTCGTGCTTGCGGTTGAGGCAAAAATAGAAAAAAATTATCTGCTGTAAAGGACCCACTTAAGCTCCATGGGGTTGCTCCAAGAAAGCATTGACAGGGTCCCTATTGGCAGACTGGTGCCGGCTCTGCCCTTGCAGGTAAGCAGCCTCTAGTCATGAATGGTCTGAGCCCTGAAAGGCCACTGTAGGGCAGAGTAAAGATGGCTTCAGCACATACATGGTGAAGTCTCCACGTTGCATGTTGATCCAGTTTGTTGTCTGAACTCTGTGTATCAGTATATGGTTGGAGTGGAGCAGTTTCTTGCTTACCAGAAACTTTGTGTAGTGGTGGCAGGATTTGGTCCACAAACCTATTGTGCAGACCCAAAGAGATGCTCTTCCATGGGCCTCCCACCCACATGATATCCAAGTCTTTGGAGATGTAAGCCAGCAAAATCAGCTATCTCAACCTGTGCAGCCACTTCTGGTTTCTGCTACTGCTTGGGAGCTGGAATAAGGGTCTGCCCTTTACTTGGGGCATGGAGCAAGTGGAGGTAGATGCTCCTGGTACCACAGCTGTCTCTGCAGATTTCCAGGGATCTAGGTAGGCACAGCAAAGTTTCTTCCACCATTAGCTTCACTGCATGCAGACAGCTCCAGTGAATAATACTTCTAAAGGCTTTTCTGTGTGGCCGTTAGGACTTAGGCAGTACATGAAGACCTTCATAAAACCTGTAAACCCTCCACAATGAAATGTATTGCAATTAGGATCTCAGGTACACTAGTTCCAGTTAAGCAGTCCAGAAAATTATTTGAAGGCACCTCTACGTTATACCATCAAATGCCAGCTGTTTCTAGGAATGTGCTGGAAGCACTAGGTCGACCTGAAAGCTACACAGACAATTGCATTTCTTCCTTAAGCCTTATCTTTTTCCACACCCTAGAAAAATCTTAGAGCTTATTCATTCATTAAAACAGAAGGGAACTTTTCTCTAAGCTTTTCCCGGTGACTCATACACTCTGTCAGAGCTGCCATCAGAGGCGTGACCAGAGCATGTGTACATTGACCCAAGTTTTCTCTGGCCTTTTCAGCTTGGGTGCCCCGAACAGTGTTGTCATGGCAGAGTGGATTTCCATGCTGGCTACCTGGCCACATGCGTGCCAACCAGTGGGGTAATGCTTGCCGCCGGTCCTGGGGCTAGAATATGAGTTACTCAGGTTTAAAGCAAGCATGTGCATGCCTCCCTTTGGTACAAATCGTCTCTTGATTAGAAGGTAGCCATCCCCATGGCCAACCGTGGTGTGACACAGCCAGCCGGGCAGCTCACGAGGTGAGCACAGTGGTGTGCTTGATCAGAGCTATGTGTGGGCTCATGTTAGTCATTGTTCGCAAGTATTGGAGTGATGGCCAGGACTGATATAAATGTCTACAGAGCCTTGAAGATTCATAACTGTCGGCACAGAAGAGTCTCCTACCGAAAATCCTTAACCTTAAATCCAGGAGTCAGGCCTTTATTGCCAGCTGTTTGCTGCAGGCACCCAGGGCAGGGCCGCGAGCAGTTCCCCGTTGGTCTGCTGGGAGGTCCCGCTGCAGCCCAGCCTCTCAGCTAGAAGTTCAGACAAGCCACATAGTTGGACATTACAAGTAATAGGTGTGAAACTCAGTTTAACCGAACAGGTCTGCAAATGGGAAAAAAAATAGGGGTGACATTTGCAGCAAACATTGCACTCGGTAAATAACATGCCTCAGCTCATTGCACTGCATTTATTTGGTGCTTGTTTTGTTCTTCTCTTGCTATGTGCTTTTCTTCCTCTGTCTCTTTTTAAAACTGCCTTGTACTTGTTTTTATTGTATTTTCCATAGAGTAACTCTACACCAGTAATTTTGCAGCGAGATAACTGTGAGATTTCACATAAGTTTGTTTCTGATTTCTTTTAGCTTGCTAATTTAACAAGTTATGTGAAGCTGGAGATAAGTTTGAGCGGTTTCTTAAAATGTACAACTCAGGTGCAATGCATTGCTGAATATAAAAAAGAAACTAGCATCATTTTGGGGGACTGATGGATGGCACTATCTCTAACGTCCAATGCGTGGCTGTCTGGGTCTGGTGCATCACCTCCTCCAGCCAGAGGAGAAGAGCCAAAAGAGTGCCCAGAAAGGAAAAAATAAAAACGCACTTCTTGCATGCCTGCTGGCAGCCTGTATTTCTGCATGTGTTAGGCCAGGTTTTAGAAGCAACTTTAGAATTTCGACTTTCATTTTCACACCTGAAAGAAGCAGGGCGACACATGCTTACCAGAGAAAGCTGTCTCATTGGACGTTACAACCACCTATATGTTACGGCCATCCTGTCCGATGCTGATGCAGTGGAGTGTGGACCATTCAGTTCTGGGAGCAAATTTGAAAGCCAAGTTTAAACACGCAGACCACTGTTTATTTCAGTGAATCATGCATGCTTAGGACCTGATCCTGCTAGCTCCAGAACATCTCCTGGGAGATCTTGAGAGCTCTCACTGATAATGCAATTATCCCTTTTCAATTGGAAGACTAAGGCAGCAGCTCTGTTGCTTGGAGAATTGCATGAGAGGGCTTAGTGGTTTGGGTTCTGCTTATGAAAACCCATTAGGGGCTAGCTCACCAAGTAGCATCTTGCAATGTGCATAGATGTGCACAAACAAGTGGTTACATGAACAACAGATGCAGTTAAACACATACATAGGTGCACAGCCATGGGTTGTTTCTGCTTGTTTGCTTGCTGCTTATATCACAGTAAGAGTTTAAGGAGCTGACTTCAAGACCATCACCATTTGCAGCAGCAGAACCCGTCCACGTAGGAGGTGACCACAGCCACAGTGTTACATTTTCTCCCATCACTTTGTCCGTTTCCAGCCTGGTGGAAAGCTCAGAGCTGCCAGTGGCAGGACTCTCGGGGGTTTCTATGGGTTTTGAATCCAGCCCTGATTTACTGTAAATCATTCATCACCTTTTTCTTTTTATTCAGACAGAGCAGATCTTGGTGCTAACCATTGGGCAAGATCTGATAAACCCAGCACAAGCAGGGTTCCTTGTGAAGCAAATGAAGTGCCTACCTGTATTCAGGACATTTTATCTATTTCTTTCACTGTACCTCCTGTTAGTTGCTTGGCAACTAGAATAATATTATTGCACACACACATGTTATAGTAGGTATTACCTGCAGTTAGAATTTATTTATCATTTTCATTTAGCAGATTCAAACCCTGCCATTTTGAATACAGCACTAGTTGCCGTACGGAGCTGCTGCCAAAAAGGAGGTAGTTCACAGCGTTAAAGGAATGAGTCACATTCTTACACACTCAACAGGATTAGACATTTCACTCCTTAATGCTTAAATGGAAGGTCATTAAAACAACCCTGTGGTTTGGGGAGGATAGCAATTCCACAATATGCTTATTTTGGTGGCAAGTGAAAAGCTTGGTTTGAATCTAAATTGGTTCACACTGTATCATCACAGAGCAGAGCAGCACTCGCTCTCTTTTGTACCGGAGGGTGCAGTCAGTCTTTGCTGACTCTGTTCTTGCTTCATTGTGGCCAACCATGTCTCAGCAAAGTGGGGACTTCACTGATACTATTTATGGTTTATATCATGGTCCTGGCAGGGTCCTCCTGGAGCTCAGAAGCTGGTGGTGCCACAGGCAGGCACACGAAAGCCCCTTCTCCAAGAGCACGCAGTCCAGGGGTCAGATGAAACAAGGGATATAGAAAACTCTGGGGAGAGATCAAGGCTCGAGGGAGACTGTTATGTTTTATGTAGTATCAGTCGTCACCACCTTTTCCAGAGAGAGGTTTTAGAAAGCCATTGGTGTTCCCCCACACCTCTGGAGGTAGAGTCTTTTTTTATTTATTATGATAATAAAAATAATTTGCTCCATGAGCAGCAGAAATAATGAAGCTCTGGTTTCCTCCGTATTTTTGCCTTGTGATTGGATTTCTGTTAACAAAGAAAGTGCAGCCTCCAATTCAAGCTTTTTCTGACATAGTATTTCCATCCTGCCAGTGGATTCTTTGGTGTCGCATCTTTTGAGCTCATAGTTTGGTCTTTCCCCAGCAGCAGTGCTCAGAGGCTGTCCTCCTCCCAGCTGCTGCAATGTTCACAGAGCCCGTTACATGTGGTACAGCTGAGCCTGCCACTCTGCTGCTAAATTAGATGGTGATTGAGCCATGTCTTTAAAAGTCCCTGCCATGGTTGTGGGGAACATAGGCACACATCCACTGAGAACAACTACATAAGCTTCTGTTTTCTTAGAAGACCAGGTTAAAACATGGGAAGTATACTGGGTAAGGCCATGTAAAGTGTTATCTCCCAGTCTCCCAAACTGAGCCTGGAGAAGGGCTTGGGAGGAGGTGGGAGCGGCAGCGATGGGGCTGGCTGGCCAGGACATGGAAAGCATGTGCTGAAAGCAGCAGCCACTTAGGGCTGGGTGCTGTTACAGGGTACAAAGCATCTGCAGCAGTTTGAGGAAAAGAACCGTGAAAATAATTTTCACAGCTAAACATCCCCATATATATGAAATATGTCAGTCTGTGTCTCTATCACGGACGCTGACTGTTGCTTCAGTCTGATGGAGCTATGAGCAATTCATAAAACCAAATGCCTTTCGCCTTCTAATGGAGTGGTTGAAGCTGAGGGATAGATGATGAAACATGTTTCTCTTTAATCTGCCTGGATTAGGTATGTTTCATCGCTCACTGGGAAGAAACTTCAACAGGATAAGTGATGTTAACAGCAACTAATCTGATGGTGCCAAAGCAAGTTCCTACAGATCAGTCACATGAAGCTGGTGGAAGAGGCAAAGCTTTGCTCTGTGGTGAGCAAGAGGAACGCTTTCCCAGTCTGTCAGCTGAAGTACATGAACAATATATTCTGAAGGCCAAGGGCAAGTACAAATGATCATGGTGAAGGTACCAGCCCTGATCTGTGGGCAAACAATGATTTCATTTAAGAATAGGGAAGAGAATAGAGGTGACCTACCACAGTGTCGGTTGGGGGGGAGGGGTTAATACCAAGGAGAGGCAGTTATTATATCAAAATGAAGCTGCTATGCTTTCTTGATGGTGGAGATACTAGAAGAAAGGGAAACCCGTAGTTATTTGGGGATTTTGAGTGAAAGAACTGTGTTGTTTTAAAAATTACTGATTTTTAGGCTCAGGTCTATTTTGGGAGGTGGGGAGGAGGGCAGGTGCTAGTTTAGGGCTTCTGAATGTTTGGAGTTAAAAACTTGGCTTGCGCCGTTTCTTATTTCACCAAGATGTCTATTAATTTTATAAATTTTAAAAAGGAAAAGGACTAAACCCCTCTGTTCTTTTGGAGATCCATACCAGAATGGCACGTGTACTTGGTGTTCAACCTTTTCTGTTGGTCTTACAACTGTGTGTCATTTTTGCATGCATCCTGTTCCAAAATTGGTGCTAGATTCTGGTTTTAGCTTCTCTAGCACAGATTCAGAGCAACTCCATTGGCTTCAGGTATCACATGGAGCAAGATCTGGCACATAGTCTTCTTCCTTTTTTGTTTCCTTGGGAGCTCTGGTCCTGTCTGTAGGTTGGATGTTGTACTTGCCTTCATATAGTCTAGGTATCATCTCACCCACTACCAAAGTAGCTCTTAGCCTCTTCCTGTGAGCCCTGTATGTTGCCTGATGCTGGACACCCTTGGTCATATCAGAAGCGGCTTCAGCATGAGAGTCTGATCCTGTGCCTGGAATAAGATTTAAAGGTGAATGGGCAGCACAGGGTACAACTGTGCTTTCATCCATGTTGGCTGCTTCAGTTGGACCTTAGACTCCCAAATAACTGAACTGTTTTTCTCTTTCAAACCTAAAGCTTATGTTCTGCAGAACTTGATGGGGCCAGCAGAGAAAATGTTGATACCAAAGGACTGTCTCAACCTCCTGCCGAGACTCCTGACTTCCAGCTCTGTGCCTTAACCACAGGGCCACCCCTTGACTCCTTTGATATGACCATTTATTTGTAGACCAAAAGCGAGCTGATGAAAGCCACCAAAGAGCATCCAACTTCGAGAAAGCATGTGCTGTGCATACAGACCTCCATTCAACCAAGCGCCAGGACGGGCAGACTGGAGTGTTGTGTTAAACAGCTCCTCTGTGCCACCGCAGAGGTGGTGGCGTTTCAGCGGTGGATAATCACTACATGTGCTTTGGAAGGCTCTCGGGGATGAAAAGGCTCTATGCAATTGTAGATTTTTTTTTCCCCTCTAAGGCCAGCATTTGGCTTGGACTATCCAAAGCAGTTAAGTTTATTAATAGTCTGTTTCTGGAGCCGAAGTGACTCCATAGAGGGGAGTTATTCCGTGCAAAACAAAACGGGAAAAGAAAACAATGTCCAGCTCCTCTATTCTGGAGGGGCACTCAGAAAGCAGCATTGTTCCACCTTCTCACGTGAAGCAGAGGAGACCTAAGACAGAGCAGCCTTTGCGGGAGGAGTGCGATGTGGTCCAGCACAGAGATGCTCTGCGGTGGGAGGGACATAGAGAGAGCATTCAGGAATGAAACGTGACTGCCTCTTTTGAAAATGAGTCTGTTCCTGGCCGAGTCACTGGCTTAAGCATTCAGCAAGAGAATCAAAGGGGAGAACTTCACAGGCAGCAGCACAGTCTGTTATTTGATGGGATCCAAGTGCTCGTACCCTTGGAAGGGAGCAGGATACGTGAATTCCCATCATCGTTCGCGAGGTGTATGCCAGACGGTGAGACTTGTTCCATCTACAGAAGTGCAGTGCAGCTTTTAAGTGTCTCTCAAACCTGAGGCTTTGTGTGGCTTTTCTATTTGGGAAGCAGTTCACTCTTTTTTCAGCCCTCTGCCATTGGTTTCCATCCTTAATCAGCACCGCTGGTTTCTCCCATACACACAGCTAGCGGCCAGGTACTTGCAGACACAGGGAGAAAGTGCATCAGGATAGCAGAGGAGCTACAGAAGACCCAGGTGAAGACAACAGTGGAGGAACAGGCAGACGGTCAGCTGTTCTTCCAGAGACTGTGAAGATTACAGGAAGCCTCTCAGCTCAGGAGAGCCCGGGAAGATGATGTTTCTTTATGCAACTGATGTTGCGTTTTTTTGATTATGACTTTCAAGTCTTCTTCCCATCCTGGCTAATAAAGCTATGTGGGCTGAAAAGGACACGGAGAGAGAAAGTAGGTTTGCTCCAGCTCTCCATAGTAAGCAACCCGGCATTGTGAAACACTGGAGACAGTTGTTCATTAGAAAAACAGAGCGTGGAACTTTTCCCATGGCAGGGAACTCTCCCTAGAAATCATAGAATCATAGAATCATAGAATCATTTCGGTTGGAAAAGACCTTCAAGATCATCGAGTCCAACCATTAACCATGCCCCCTAAACCATGCCCTGGAGAACCCTGTCCACTCGCTTTTTGAATACCTCCAGGGATGGTGACTCAACCACTTCCCTGGGCAGCCCATTCCAATGTTTGACAACCCTCTCAGTAAAAAAATTTTTCCTAATATCTAACCTAAATCTCCCTTGCCTCAACTTGAGGCCATTTCCTCTTGTCCTATCTCCAGACACCTGACAGAAGAGACCAACACCCACCTCACTACAACCCCCTTTCAGGTAGTTGTAGAGAGCAATAAGGTCTCCCCTCAGCCTCCTCTTTTCTAGACTGAACAACCCCAGATCCCTCAGCCGCTCCTCATAAGACTTGTGCTCAAGGCCCCTCACCAACTTGGTTGCCCTTCTCTGGACACGCTCTAGCAGCTCAATGTCTTTCCTTAGTGAGGGGCCCAAAACTGAACACAGTACTCGAGGTGCGGCCTCACCAGTGCCGAGTACAGGGGAACAACCACCTCCCTGTTCCTGCTGGCCACACTGTTCCTGATACAGGCCAGGATGCGATTGGCCTTCTTGGCCACCTGGGCACACTGCTGGCTCATATTCAGCCGGCTGTCAACCAGCACCCCCAGGTCTTTCTCTGCCGGGCAGCTTTCCAGCCACTCTTCCCCAAGCCTGTAGTGCTGCATGGGGTTGCCATGACCGAAGTGCAGGACCCGGCACTTGGCCGTGTTAAACTTCATACGATTGGCCTCAGCCCATCGATCCAGCCTGTCCAGATCTCTTTGTAGAGCCTCCCTACCCTCAAGCAGATCGACCCTGCCTCCCAACTTGGTGTCGTCTGCAAACTTGCTGAGGGTGCACTCAATCCCCTCATCCAAATCATCAATAAAGATATTAAACAGAACAGGGCCCAACACCGAGCCCTGGGGAACACTACTTGTGACCCGCCGCCAACTGGATTTCACCCCATTCACCACTACCCTCTGGGCTCGGCCATCCAGCCAGTTTTTCACCCAGTGAATAGTGCACTTATCCAGGCCACAAGATGCCAGCTTCTCAAGGAGTATGCCACGAGAGACAGTGTCAAAGGCCTTGCTGAAGTCTAGGAAAATAACATCGACAGCCTTTCCCTCATCCACTAGGCGGATCACCTGGTCATAGAAGGAGATCAGGTTGGTCAAGCAGGACCTGCCTTTCGTAAACCCATGCTGACTGGGCCTGATCCCCCTCTTATCCTGGACTTGCCATGTGAGTGCTTTCAAAACAAACCGTTCTATAATCTTTCCCGGTACCGAGGTCAGGCTGACAGGCCTGTAGTTCCCCGGATCCTCCCTCCAACCCTTCTTATAAATGGGAGTCACATTGGCAAACCTCCAGTCCTCTGGGACCTCCCCTGTTGACCAGGAACGCTGATAGATGATAGAGAGTGGCTTGGCAAGGACCTCAGCCAGTTCCCTCAGTGCTCTTGGATGGATCCCATCAGGTCCCATAGATTTGTGAGTGTCCAGATGGCACAGCAGGTCCCTAACTAATTTCTCCTGGATTAAGGGGGGTATGTTATGCTCTTCATCCTTACCTTCCAGCTCATGAGGTGGAGTACCCTGAGGATGACTGGACTCACTATTAAAGACTGAGGCAAAGAAGGCATTAAGTACCTCGGCCTTTTCCTCATCACTGGTTGCTACGTTCCCTTCTGTATCCATTAAAGGATAGATATTCTCCTTGGGATTCTTTTTACTGTTAACATATTTGTAAAAACATTTTTTGTTGTCCCTTATGATAGTGGCCAGATTTAGTTCTAGCTGAGCTTTCGCCTTTCTAATTTTCTCTCTGTATGATCTAACAAGATCCCTGTACTCCTCCCAAGTGGCCCGCCCTTTCCTCCAGAGATGATAAACTCTCCTTTTTTTCTTAAGTCCTAGCAAAAGCTCCCCATTCAGCCAGGCCGGTCGTTTTCCTCGGCGGTTTGACTTGCGGCACACGGGAATAGCCTGGTCCTGAGCCATTAATATTTCCTTTTTAAAGAATGTCCATCCCTCCTGGACCCCTTTGCCCTTCAGGACCATCTCCCAAGGGACTCTCTCAACCAGTGCCTTGAAGAGGCCAAAGTTAGCCCTCCGGAAGTCCATAGTGGTGGTTTTGCTGACCACCTTCTTTGCCTCACCAAGAATTGAAAATTCTACCATTTCATGGTCACTAAGCCCAAGACGGCCTCCAACCATCACACCTCCCACCAGTCCTTCCCTGTTCGTAAACAACAGGTCTAGCAAGGCTCCTCCCCTGGTTGGCTCACCCACCAGCTGTGTCAAGAAGTTATCTTCCACACACTCCAGGAACCTGCTAGATTGTTTACTCACTGCTGTGTTGTATTTCCAGCAGATGTCTGGAAAGTTAAAGTCCCCCACAAGGACAAGGGCACACGATTCTGAGACTACTGTCAGCCGCTTGTAGAATGATTCATCCGTCTCTTCAACCTGGTCAGGTGGTCTATAACAGACTCCCAGCACAATATCTGTCTTATTGGCTTTCCCTCTCATCCTCACCCATAAGCACTCCACCTTGTCATCAGAATCGTGTAGCTCTGAACAGTCAAAACATTCCCTAACATAAAGAGCCACCCCACCACCTCTTCTACCTTGCCTGTCCCTTCTGAAGAGCTTGTAGCCATTCATTGCAGCACTCCAGTCATGGGAGTCATCCCACCATGTTTCCGTGATGGCGACTAAGTCATATCTATCCTGCTGCACAATGGCTTCCAGCTCCTCCTGTTTATTGCCCATGCTGCGTGCGTTGGCATAGATGCATTTGAGCTGGGTCATCGAATCCACCCCTAACATCGGCACACTACCCCCAGGCTCATCTCTGGTGCACCTAGTTTTATCCCTTGCCCCCTTCGAACCTAGTTTAAAGCCCTTTCTATGAGTCCTGCCATCTCATGAGCAAGGATTCTCTTACCCCTTTGAGACAGCTGGACACCATCTGTCGCTAGCAAGCCCGGTGCTGTGTAAGTCTCCCCATGATCAAAAAACCCAAAATTCCACCTATGGCACCAGCCTCTGAGCCACGTATTGACCAGGTGTGTTTTCCTGTTCCTTTCAGTGTATTTCCCTGCCACTGAAGGGATTGAGGAAAACACTACCTGTGCTCCCGATCTTTCTACTAATCGTCCCAGTGCCCTGAAATCCCTTTTGATTGCCTTTGGATTCCTCTCTGCAATCTCATCACTGCCAACCTGCACAACCAGCAATGGGTAATAATCAGAGGTCCGAACCAGACCAGGGAGTTTCCTGGTAATGTCTTTTACCCGGGCCCCAGGGAGGCAGCAGACTTCCCGGTGGGATGGGTCAGGTCTGCATATCGGGCCCTCTGTCCCCCTTAAGAGGGAGTCGCCTACAACAATTACCCTCCTTTTTCTTTTTTCAGAGGATGCGAGAATGCGTGGGGATGCCTGACTGGGCTTAGGCACCTCCCTAGATAGGGCTTCATCTACACCCTGATCTTCACTGTCCTGGTCCTCAAGTTCCAGAGCCCCATACCTGTTGAGTAGGGGCAACTGGGAAGGTGAGGGAGACCGGGAGCGGATTCGCCTGCCTCCCCGAGCAGGGACCTGTATCCATTCCCCTCCATCTCTTAGGTCCCCTCCTGCCTGGTGGCAGGAGGGCAAGGGAACCTCCGATTCTTGCGGAGCCTCCATCTGCTGCCCCTGCCGCAGGGATGGTAGGGTGTGGGCCCACCAATCTATCTCCCTCTCACACTCCCTGATACTCCTCAACCTTTCCACTTCCTCCTTCAGCTCTAACACCAGGCTGAGCATCTGGCTGAGTTCATCATAAAAAACCCAACATCATCCGGCTCCTGCCTTTCCCCTCTTCTGACTAAATATAAAATATTCTTCACATGCCTCGTTCCACTGGGATTCTGCAGCGGTTTGAGCATTGCTGGCTTTTTTCACTGCCATATTTCAACATATGCCCCTTATGACAGACAGCAATGTGCCTTTCATCAGTTTTAGCTCTTGGGTTGATTTTGCCTACCGAGGAAGAATAAGCTGTAAACATCCCTCGGACAGGGGCACTGAAGCCTGAGACGAGTTTGGGGAATTACAGGATTACAAAATAGCATGAATTTTAGTGACAGTGCAAGGTATCCATTTAATGACAACTTCAAGTTCCAGCAGTTCCAGTAAGGAAGTTTTACAACAACATTAAATCTGGGATAAAAATGGATTATTGGCAGTTGCAAAGTTTTGGGGAAAAGGTTTGTTCTTGTTCTGAATAAAACAAATGGTTTTCAATTTTTCTGGGAAATGAGGATTTGAACAAAAATGTTGGTTTGGTTGACTGCATGGTTGGATTTGCTCTCAAAACTTTGTAGCATTTTAAAAATAGAATGAAATGTCATTTAGAAATGGAAATTATTTCAACTCAAAGTGTCAAAAAGCTTAATTTTGAAATGCTTTGAATTTTCTTCTAATAGAAATTCAGCATCCATACTATAAGGAAGTGACCAGCCTTGGGCTGGGGCACGTCTGAGATGGCTAATTTTGAATCTTTAACTTAAAATCGCTCATCTGGGTGGAGGAGTGCATGACCCATGACCAGCGATGTCTGAGGGAGGGTGAGCTGGTCCTGGGTACCAGGTAGGCTGCAAGGCAAATTAACTTATTATACCAGAGGCTCGTCAGCTTATTTTGCTGCCTTTGAACACCACAAAATTCCTACTTGTTAGTCACTATTTATACAGTTGCACACAGATTCCTTCTTAAGCATTCACATATTTTATGAAGTTAGAAAAGACTTTTAAGATGCAAAACCCCTGATGTTTTTAATGAGCTTAACAATAAACAGGCAGAGACTAAAGCATGCATAGTCCTCGGGTCAAACCCGCACCGAATTTCCACTGGCCTCAGCACAGAGTTGCTTCAAGCCCAGGCTTTCACTTCCAAATCACGCTGGGCTGGTGAAAACAGAGTTTTTACTGATGCTTCACACATAAACGAAGAATTTTGGAGCACTGAGGGTCGCTCAGAGCTTGCAAACAGCTCATCGGCGTGTGCTGGGTGCTGCTTTGGTTTATTTTATGCAGAGGAACTCTTTTGTTTGATGTGTCCTGCTGGCGACCAGTGTGGCGCGGTGCAGAACTGGCAGCAGAAAACTTTCTTCACATGCCTTTACATTTAACTGAGGCAGCTTAATTGTTACTCAATGAAAGCACAAATCTGCAGCAGAGGCATCGCACCCGCTCCAGGGAGAGGAGCTCAGATTAAAGAGCTGGCAGGGAAAGACCCTTATGCAAGGGCAGAAAGATCATTCAGAAATATTCATAAAACACAGGACAAATCTTTAAAAATTTATTAAAAACAAAGTTTGAATGTTAATTCCCCCTCACACATCACCCGTGAAAGAGATTCTACAGATGAGGAAATGAAACCACAAAGCCAGTAAGTGATTTGCCCGAGGCCTCAGCTGTAAATCAGGCTCTGAACTTGAGATCAGCTCTTCCTGCTCCCTCCATCACCTCTCCTGACTCTGTCGCCTCTCCGTGATAAGGCAAAGGGCTGAGCTTGTGCCCGTGTTCCCCCAAGTACCACCTGGGAGCGATGCTCATCGAGGTTTCAGACCTCAGTTCTACAGCGAGAGATAAACCCTGCAGCTACAGGGGGAGCACCAAGGAGCAGCTGTGATCTTGTTACTTCTCCCAAATGTTATCATGCTGAGATGAAATGACTTGCCTTCTCCAGCTTGTGAGTGTTTTCATGGCCTTATCAATGAAAACACACCTGAATTTAGTTTGGTAGGGTATTCTGTGTAATTAGTGGGAAAAATGATTGGTGTCAGCAGTTTTGTGCTGGAAAAGAGTTTTCAAGTCTCTTTTTAGAGTCTTTCAGATTTTGGCCAACTGTTTTGTGATTTCTAACTCGGGTGGCCCAAGTCCTACAAGTGCAACCATGAGGCCACCAATGGACTGGGAGCCCCAGTCCTCCTCCCGGAGACAAAGCCAACTATCTCAATTCTCTTTTGCAAGTTGGTAGAGCCTTGGCCCCAGCCCTGGTGAGCAGCTGGGCTCCCCAAAACCGCCTGGGCACCGGGGCTGGGTCACCATCCCCACACAGTGCTGTGCCACACAGCGCAGATGTGCCTGCGGAGCCTCGCACCAGATATGCTTCCTCCCATGGGACTCTCCAGATAACTAGCTTGTGTATTAAAAGTTGTTTACCCCATGCTTAAAGCAGGATGCTTGCCTTATCTGCAAGCAGCGTAAATTCCCCCCAGTGCCTCCACGCCGTCATTCCTGGCCTGCTCCTGACTCCTGAGCTTGCTCAGCGCTGGTGGTGGCTCTGCATTATCTCCTGTCTGCAGCGCAGACAGACCCTGCCTGGAGCAGCCTCCAGGCTCTGCAATACCAAGACCAATGTCTTCAAAGACTGAAAATTACTCTGTAATTTGAATCTTTAACAACACATGGAAAAATCTACAGGAACTGGCCTGTATCATGTCTCCAAATGGCTTCATAAATATAACACTGAGGAATTTGGATACTCTTGTGTGTGTCCGTGATAGATGTCTGTATTCTAAGAAATGTATTTTCTGCTTTTCCTTATCTCTGCAAAGCAGCTCAGATCCACCGTGCAGCTCCTTTTCCTGTCCCTTCCTTACCTTCAACCCCTGTCCCACGTCACCAGTGACTGTGTCTGCACCAGAGGGCAGGGTTTAGCCCCTGTCACTAGTTCCTGAGCCAGCGGGCTCCAGTGGCTCCTCCTGGGCCACCGCTATTGTTGTCAAACCCCCATTCCCATCTGCCTGAGACGCAGAAGCCGCATGCAGAAAGTTCAGATACAAAAAAGCTCAATGGAATGTATTTATCTGAAAACAATAGTGTGTCTGGATGGAAAATCAGTGTTTTACACCAATCATGTGGTTGTTATTAATGTTTTCCAAAACACCCAGAGGTACCTTATGTGTTAAGAAAGAGTGGCCTGTACTATTTTGCTTAAAAAGCAAAATGTGCATCTCTGCACCTAAAAATGCTCTTGTATTTCAGCCCTGTATTGACGCCCAGATGGCTGCCAGAGGAATTTCTCGTTCCCCCAGATCTGCAGTCATGGGGCTTGATTTCAGCCCAAGATGCTGCAGCAAATATTTATGCTTGTGTTTCAACACTTCTTTTCCATTCCCTTCCTTAAAGCAGGAGAGTGTCCTGGAAGTGCGGCTCGAGCCTGAACTGTGGCCCTTGCAGCCCTGCTCTGCTTTCTGCTGCCGTGCATGGGCTGAGATGCAATCTCCAGAGCCGGGTGCAAGCGTGCCGAAGGCAGTGCCGCGGCAGTGCCGGGGGTACGCCAGGGGTACGCCGGTGGGGAGGATGCTCACGGGGCGGTACCGTGGGCTCCAGCCGGGTCTTACACCCCGTGCTTTAACCAGGCAAAGGAGCAAACCCAGCAGAGAGCTGCAACGAGGAGGAATTGTTTAGAGAGGCTCCGGCAGCAAAGGCCGAGCTGGAGAGTTCATTTCCTTGGCCGTAGTGCTGCTGCAGCCCCAGAAACCCAAGATCCACTGATAGCCATTGAGCAAGGATTTCCATTTTTGGTGTGAGCTCAGACTTAAAATAGACAGTCTTGAGCGAGGAAGAAACTCTGTTGACAGAACATAGGGAACATTCCTCTAGTGTACTTTTGCAAAGGACTATCTCTGTCTTTAATCTCCGCGCCGTTTCCTGCAGGTCTCCCGGGCCCAGCTTCCCTCTCATTGTTAGTGGCACTTTTGGAAATGACCTCAGGCAGTTTGCAGTGACTGGCGACCCACGGTCAGAATGACTAACCCAGTCTGTCTCCATCCCTTGGACATGTCCCATTGACTAAATAAATGACAGGCACTGACATGTGAATAGAAACAAAAACAGCCTGACAAGTGAAATCTTAACTCTTTGGAGCAAAGAAGCGTCTGGCTGCGTGTGTGTTCAGCCTGCCAGTGGAGCAGAGGGGAATCGCTGCAAACAGTCCTGTCGACGGTAAAAATACAGCAAGCCTCCCCGAGCCACTCAGGACACATGCAGATTGGGTAGACAAACACCTCCAATATTATTTTTAATTGTTTGAAATTGTTTTCTGAAGCTTTTTATCTCAGCACATCTTTAATTAAAAGTGCGGCTCTGTATTTATATGGCCATTTGTGTGTCTGGGTTCAGCATGAATAATTACTGAACGTTACAAGCAAGGGTTAACGACGAGAGTGCCTGTCGCAGGATCGAGGCCCTATATTGTACCCATAACAGCGGCTCTATAACTCACCATGGGTGAGACTATAGGTGCTTCCCTGCAACTCGCCATAGGTGAGCCTATACGTGCTTCCCGACATTCCTGGTCAGACAGGTGATCCTGATTCCCCCAAGCCTGTATGGAGCCCGCCAGCATCCACTGAAATCAGCTTTAGGGGGATGTAAGCTGTAAGGGGGATGTATGTATTTATGCCTCTCCTAAAGGCCACCGGCACTGGGTGCTGTCAAACTTCAAGGACTGAATTTCTCATGTGAGTCCCTGCTAACACATTTTGCCAAGCTCCCTCCAGCCCCCACTGCAGCTAAGTGACACCAGAGTTTGAGAACATGCCACGCCATCACAGCATGATATATCTTTTTTAGGGCCCAGACTAGCTGCCTTTGAAATCTAACAATAGTTTTACCAATAAGAATAGAATTAGTGTTAATAAGCTACATTTGTGGATTTTTTTTGGTTGGAAAAGTAGGAAAGTATTCTCTTTAATATAATCAAAATATATTTTAAGTGTTGTAATTACAATAATTAATAATGCTGCTTAGCAGTTATTAGCACTTGGTGCATTGTTGGGATGTCTGCATTAGCTAAGGTTTAATAATGAGGTTCATATAAATCCAGAAGAAGAAAATAATGATATGGGGAGTGGTTGTAGTGCTGTGGTCTGATGGCTTCTTGCTTTAATGTACATAACAAATAGTTCCCTCTGGCTGTCAGCATTTGTGGATAAGGCCATTAAAAAGGAGAGGGAAAAAAAAAAAGGAGGAAACCTCAGCTAATAAAAATGCCACCCTTGCTTTACGACTCTGAGAGAAACGTTTGTTGTTTGGCTAATGACGATATTAATAACTTGTGTTGGGTTGGTTGATGTCATTCTTTCGTCCTGCGCATTTAACATTTGCATCGAGGGTATGGGGCCCATGGGCCCATGTTTGGCAGTGTGCTGGTCCTCGGTGTGAGGCACTGGCGATTTGGTGGGTCATTGTCACAAACGCTGACCAGTGTCACAGCGAGGGGATGCAGGAGCAGGGGTAGCAGCCCCAGCTGGAGGTGGCTTTGGGAGGTGTTGGCAGGTCTTGCAGCTGAGGTGAAAATGATGTCCTAACCTGCCTTTGGGGGTTATTTTTTTTAATGCAACACAATTTATTGCCTTTCCTCCTAAATGACTCTTGTCTTTAGCTGTTGTTAACCAGCTGCAGTCCCCTACCACAGGGCTGGATGAAGCTCAATGAAGAGAGAGCCGATCCCATGAAAAGTGGGACAAGAATTGCTGGGACTCGGTTCCTGCAGATCTGGTGCCTGAGCTCTCGGCCGAGCTCCTCTACACTCACACGCACTCGTCTCTCTCTCTCGTTGCTTTTTTGGTCTCGGTTCACCACATCTGATCACCGTGCATTAATCATTATTCACTCACTAGCTGAATAAAAAGAGGCTGAGAGCTAAAACCCACTCACCTTATATAAAATTTGTTTTCTATCAGACATTGTCACCAGGTATCTGCTCCAGTCAGTACTCCATCCTCTCGTTCTCATCCCAAATGATGCTGGAATAGCCTGACGGGCCACGGGAAGCCTTCTGCGGTTTCCAGACAGCAGGACAGTTTTGCATCCCTGTGCCAGGTCAGCTCTAGCACAGGCTGGACTTTGGGTAGGGTGGGTAAGAGCCAGCGTGCAGGGTCAGGCTGTGCGGTCAGGCATGGTCCCAGGTAATCGCCCATGTAAGAAGGTAAATAAATGGTCAGATTTTGGCTGGGACCTGTCCACTGAAGGTGATAGGAGCTATGCCAGTTTACACCCTCCGAGGGCTTGGCTGCTAGAGATGGCTGGCACCAAAATACCGGTGAAAGAGTTTAGTGTCGTGAACGCATGCCGAACTACGGAAAACCCCAGTCGTAGCTCCAAAAGGATGATAAGGGGTCTGCAGAGGAGACCTGCACCTCCAGAGCTGCCTGACTCAGTAGGTGTTTCAGCCAGGCACAGACCAATGGGTCTGTGCCCACGTGTGGCCGTGCTGGTGGCTGGGACGGCTGCCCAGTGGGGAGGTATGCTGCTGGCACCCACGGTGCCTTAGGGAAGAAGCTGCTGCTTCTGATCATCTCGCAACAGCCTGAGATGTTGGAGCCAGCAGTTTCCTGGACAGAGACGGCTTCTCAGCACAGTTTAAGGTACAGCAGGACCGACCCTGTGGGGTGCCTGCTCAGAGAGGGGTTTTCTCTTTCCATGGTGTGGCAATGGGACAGAGAAGATCCCCTGGAGACCCAAGTGGCTTCCAGCCACCGTCTCCTTTCTCAGCAAAGCCTGCTCCATGGGCTGGGTGCCTAAGAAGCAACTGTGCTACTGCTCGGTCAAACTGTATACTTCTGTGTCCTGGTGTATGTTTCAGATTTGCTCTCAGTAACACCCAGCAGTGCCAATGACTTTGGGGTCAGCTCCTTTCCTCCGTAATCCTACTTTCTATTTTCACATACTTCTGCATGAGCAAGCCCTGGAGATCCTGCAGCCAGCTGCCAGCAGAGGTACTCAAAATACAATTTCAACACAGAGAGAGATGTAGTTTTGGTACTTTAGCAATGATTGCCCCTGGCTACCTTTGGTCCAGGCTCAAAACAGAGAAGACAATATTCTCTTTTTCCCATAATGATTTTCATATCCCCATTTTGAGGTTGCAAGAAATTTGGGGAAGCATCAGACCAGTGTGTGCTGGTCCTACAGACGTGTACCGGGACTGGCTTTTGAAGCCTGGCTTTTTTTTTTTTTGCCCCTGCTGCATTCAGCCTCTCCAGCCAATGACTCAGTCACTATTTCTATTCTCTTCCCACTTCTGTTCCTGCTTCTCTATAAAGTTTTGGTCAGTGGCAGCAGCTTTTGCTAATGTCTTGTGGCTGCTTCTCTCTGAGTTATTATTGGAGATGCCTACGAAATAACAGTGCTGCTCTTTAAGACACTACTGTACCACTGCAGAAAATATTTACCAAAGATGTGGTAAGCAGCTCTTTACTGGAGTGACTGGCGTCTGCTCTGAAGCAGACCAGACGCCAGTCACTTCAGCAAAGAGCTGCTGCAACAGAACAAATTGCCCAGGGCAGCAGATCTTGGGAAGGGAGAAAAGCCAGCAGCCCAGTCTGTCTGTCTTTGTGTTTTCTAAGGGAGAAAAATTATCTTTTTACAAGCCTGCCCTAGTTGGCTCTGACCAGCTCTTCCCAGAAAATACCGTCGTAAATAGAAGGGCAAACTATTGCATAAATGGACAGGTTGCCATTTATATCTGACCTTTCTCAGATCTGCTTTGATGTCTTTGTCAACCTATGCTTCCTTCTCATCCAGCCCCACCGTGTTTTTAGCTCCTGCTTCTAGGAGAGCACCACTGGACAAAACAAACCTCAATTAAAATCCATTTTTGACATATACGTATACTCCCTCTGCTCTCTGGACCAGCTCCAAAGAGAATAAACCTTTTTTTAATCCCGCCCTCCCAGGGATCTTCCAGGTTTGTGTTTGCAAATTGTATGGGTAAATATGGATAGGGGTAGATTTTTTTTTTTTTTTAAAGACACTGGGCTTGGCATATTACGCAGTTTGTTGCTAGATCAGCATGGTGGCAGCATGCAGTGCTGGACTGTTTTTCTTACTCAGATAGACCCTTTCCAGCTCAAAAATGACAATTCACCGAAGCCAAGCCAAAAAAAAGTAAAGGGCAGTTTCAGAACTGGGTGTTATCTGCCTGGAAAAGGCTCCAGAAAGGCAGACTGTCTCCACAAGCTGCTGAATAAATGCTGATAAAAAGGACAAACTCCTGTGTGTTTGTTATGGGTGGTGTGGTTTTTAGATGTATCCTCTGGTGGACACGGGCAGTTGTAATTCCCTTCCTATTTGAACAGAGCATCTGTTTTATGTGATATTACTTGACTCCTATAGCCAGACCAGGATAGGAGGAGTTTAATGGCTGGCCCTGCTGTTCTGCCTGCAACCAGGGAAGTAAAGAATGAGGCTGAGGTAGATGCTAGGAGTTTCTGTGGGCCTAGAAATCCCCGAAGTGCTCTCACGCAGACAGATGGCTGGACTCAGCACGTCCATCTCTCTCCTGCAGGAATCTCGGAGGCTGCACCACCCTTGGCCTGGCTGAATGTGACTTCTCCTCCCCATCCACTTCTCCATCTTGCACTTGTATGTCCTCGTGCGCGTCCTGGGAGCCGATCGCTGTGCTCACACTGCTGCGGGATCCATTGGAGGGCGGTCGCTCATAATTGACCACGAGGTAGGATGTCCTTCTGGATAAAGCACTAGATTAAGGCTCAGGAGTCAATGTCTTTATCCTCTCCACCCACATGCCTCATTTTATTAGATCGCCAGTTCAAAAGGTCATAGAAAATCACTGTTGATGGCATCAGAAAAGACACAGAAAGGTTTGATAGCAGGTAGATCTTCCCCTGGATCAGCAGCTTCATTCCAGAGCACAGAGGAGTAATGATGATGCCTGTCATTCACTCCTGTACTGCACTGGTGGTCAGGAGATCCTGCAGCTGTCTAGTGAATCTGTAAAGTGGAGGTAAGGCCACAAGATCCTGGTGCTTTGAGGAATTGTAGCTTTGCTTTCCAACCCCAAGAAGTCCTCAGAAAGCCACGTTCGGATGAGCAGTAGCCTAGCCCCCTCCATCTTCCCTACAGCACTCATTGGGTACGTACAGCAGTTTAGGAACTTCTGCCCTCGGTCATCCTGGACAGAAGCACAGGGTCAGAGCAGTTTTGGGGCATGGCAGCTGGGGACCCTCCTCCGAGGACAGTCCTGTCCCCACAGGCCATTTGGCCTCTCCTGGATGCTGACACCAGGGGCCAAACTGGAACTATATCAGCTCTGTTTCACTGAGCATCCAACCAACAAAACCAACTTGTACCTACTGGGCACAGGACTGGCGAGCCCACTGAAACCTGGGAGTGGTGTTTGCTTGGCTGATACCAACCTCCTGAGCGAGCAGCAGTTCGCAGCAGTTCTCGGTCTGAATCCAGTGTGCTCAGCTGTGGAAAAATGGAAAAGAAAGGAATAGTTTTGGGCAGGGGCTCCCCAGCTGGTGGGTGCACATGGCTGCTTGCAGGTGCTCTGCAAGCAGTGGAGACCCAGGGCAGCTCCTGTGTCCCAGCACAGTCCTCTTCAGGCGGAGAAGGTTTCCAGTCCTGGACTTTCACATGAGCTCTGTTCCCTTCTTTAGCACAGATAGTCCCCATTACCTTGGGCAAATTGCTTTCCCCTGGACCAGCAAAGGTAATTAGACCTCTGTGTCCCACCGGACTCCATGGGAGCTGGTCACTGACATGTCTCTGAGGGTCCTTCCCACTGCAAGCCCTCCGGATGAATAAAAGGGGACGTTAACAGCAGTTCCTTGCCTCCCCAGAGTGTTGTAAGAAAAAAATACAGCACGGGGAAATTAACAGTGCTTGCATGGGATCAAGAGGGAGAGCGTAAGGAGGTGGTACAAAGTCCGGAGGTTTGATAGCTGGGTTTGATTAGGCAGTGGAACTGGCTGATAAATCAGATCTCGTTCAATTTGAGAATCTGCCTGGCTGGCCAGAGGACGGGCTCGCACTGGAGGTGGTGGCGTGCATTGGTGATGCTGCCCGCGCTCAGGAAATGTATTGGCTGCTGGAGGAGGAATAAAAGTTATTGACATGAAATTTGCTGAACCTCAGAAGAAGTTTGACTTGGGTTCAGTTCAAGCCTAACGGCTTCTCCTTTTTCCTTGGCCAGTCTGCGACTGCCTGGTTGGACCTGCCACACGCCTGAGACGCAGCCACGCGCAGGTGGCCGGCAAAAAGCCGGATGGGCTGCCGGCAGCACACACTCACCGATCACCTTCCCCATAATGCTGGCGAAGGGAAGCCTCGGCATGCTTTGTGGAGCTCTTCATCCTTTTCAATGTATGGGTAGCTCTGCTTTGCTGAGGTTATGCTGGATTTTTTGAAGGTGTCTGTTTGAGGCTTCTCGGAGAGGAGTGGTCTTCTCGGCCGGGATTTTCAGCACTGTTGGGAAAGATAGGAGACGATGCTCTTCCCGCTTCATGTTTCACCATGTGACCTATGACTGACGCAAGAGCCAAGGTGTTCCTTTGGCTTGTTCTCTCATTGGAAAAATTGCAGTTTAGCCTAAAGGAAACAGCAGATGCAAATGGTTTGGAAATTGTAAGAGGTCTGTGTTCATTGCTGTGATATTTGCTGCTGTTTCTTCTCTGTGGATTGGATCCCATGGGAAGCTGCGCCCTGCAGCTCTTTCTGCTTCAGCATCCTTTGCCGTCACCGAGGCCGGCAGCGAGTGACTTCAGGCTGCGAAGCCACCGCCGGTCCAGCCCGGCCAGCTTGTCCCTGGGAGCGAGACGCACCTTCTGCAATACTCCCCAAAATTTCTCTTTTCACTTCTCACTGCCTGGAACATTTAATAACGAAACTTCATAGCAACAATACATTTCTAGCTGTTGTGTATTTTTCAAATGGAGAAAGTGCGTGACTATTCATCTCTGGCTGAATGTGAAATGACACCACATGGCAGTGGGACTGAACAAGGTCCCTCCGGCTATGTTCGGGGAGAGGGGCAGCTCGAGAGAGATGGAAATACAGCTTTTATTAAGGGGAAAAAAACCACCTTTCTCTGCTGTGGAGGCTGGCATTAGGTTTGGATGAAGGCAGCCTTTCTGTCCTACAAAACCTGAGACACCAGTGCTTTCCTTGGATTGCAGCAGGACTGTATTGGAATGGCTCGAGTTTGTTTTCCTACAAAATGAAAGCAGCAGCACAGGGGATAATCCTGTCCTCATGGCACTGGCCTGACCTGTGGTTCAATCCCTGTTTGTCCTGACCCGAAACAGGGAACTGAACCTAATATCCCATATCTCAGATGGGTGCTCTCGTCTCCAGCGTTAAAGTCGGACTCTTTCTCCCTGAATAACTGCTTAATTATTTGTACAAATTGGCCCAGCTCCACCCAGGAGAGATTTAAAGAAATAGGGCTGCAATCACCTGTAGAGCCAGGTCTTCTCCTGGGATGCGAGAGTCCATGTCCCTGTTCCAAGCAAGGGGCCTCTCCTGGGGTGGGGACCACCATGGATGGGTGCCATCACCCACCGTTGACGACCTGCTGGGAGATGATTTTACCTCTGTGGGTTTGACTAGAAATCCAGGCTTGAGCACAGGCAACTTTTCCAAGCAGCACTTCATGGAATCTGGTAGTTTGCTACCAAAAAAAAAAAACCAAACCAGTTTTGGTTTTGCCGAACTGACATTTTCTGACACAAGAAAACATGTTGTCAAAAAACTTCCCAACCGCTCTGCTGGGAATATGCTCTTTGCCATCAGTCCCCAAGGCTGGAACGCTGGGGTGTTGAAATGTTACTACAGCCCTGGAAACTGTGAGTCAGCTTGTCCCCACCCACAGCAGATACTCGTGGGAAGGGCCTTGAAAAGCCTGGAAACTCAGCAGCTCTTGCCATATGGAGTTTCCATTAACCCATTAACATTAATTTCAGGTCTGGTGAAATGTGGTATTTGGCAAATTTCTGTCAGATTTTGTCCCTTTTTCCCCCCGTCCCCTTCCTGATTGTGATAAATTTTGGAGGATATTTAATTTCAACTCATCCCTAAGCCATTTGGCTGCCGTGGCCCCCAATCACCCCCCAAGCCCTGTGGGACTGGCTGGACCTGGGCAGCGAATGCAGCACCCACCGCGGTGCCACTGGATCCGGTGGGGATTTGGATGGGGTCACTGGATGGCAAAACTTTCATCCCACTTGGAGGAAAGGTGCCGGTGCAAACTTCACCAGTGCAAAACCCTCCCAGCTGTATCGCTGTGCTGGGATATAAATGCATTGACTTGGGCATCTCCTGGCAGGGAAGAGGGTCGTGCAGCGATGTCCCAGCTTCACCAGGAAAAGACATGCGGCTGCTCTGCTCCCCGTGGGGATGCTGGCAAAAGCCGCATGGGTGCCTGCCGTCCCTGCCAGCAGCTGGGCAGCCTGTCTGCCCACACTGGCGGTGGCCGCGGTGCATCGTCACACACAGCAGGGTTGCCTTGAGTGGGTCGGGGTCTGGGTGCGATGCTGCCGTGTGCATGCATGCTCTGTGCACAAGCCCTGCTGCAGTGGGACATGCAAACCCACTTTTGGGGCGCGAGGTCGGCGGGATGTGAGCTGTGCTTCCCGCAGGCGAATCCACCGTGCTGAAGCTAAGCCCTGTTTTCAGAGCAGTTTGTGCAAACCACTGACCTCAGGCTATCTCAGAGCCATCTGCAAACTGCATTTATTGCCGACTGGAAAACACGTGAAGGTAGCAAATCCCAGGTCTTAACTCAGCATACGGTGATATGAAACAACCCGTGCGTTCCCCTGAAGCATGCCCTCGCGTATGTCCCAGGAGCGGTGGCAAAGGGCGGGTACAACTTGAGCCCAGAGGAGCCCGGATGGGCTTTGCCGTGGCTGCAGCTCGCCCGGGACGGTGGCACGTGCCGAGGTGGTGGGGTGAGATCACATCCTCTGCATGAAGAGTTTCAAGATGCCCAGGTCTGGGAGCATGGAGTCCAGCAGTTGTGAAATTCTCCATACAGGAAAATTCTTCAGGCTTTTTTTTTGTTTGTTTTAACTTTGGATTTATCAAAATGCCTTGTTCTGATTTTAGCTTTTTCCATTTTGAAGACAGTCCAAAGTCCTATCACAGTGTGTTACCGCACAGAGTATAACATTTGCAAGAGTGAAATGAAAAGTCGGTTTGAACTGGAAAATCACAGCAATGTCATTAAAACAAAGGAAACGGGACATTCTGATGTTGTCAAAACTTTTTTTCTCTGGTTCCTTTCAAAATCAGCTTCCAGCAAAACCAGCCTGATTTTATGAGGCATTTTAGTTTTTGGCAGAGCCCCTCGCTCTGCCGCAGCAGTTTTGTCATGGTTTCTCTGGCCGGGCTCGTGCGCTCTGTGCCCCCATTCCTGGGCGGTGAAACGGGTGTGCAGTGTGTCCCCCAGCCTTCACCGCCCCTTGGCATTGAGTCAACGGGGTCCCCGTCTCAACCCCATTTCCCGGGCATTAAAATAGTCTACCATTTGGGCTGTTAAAACATTACTTAAATGGCAGTTATTAATTTTGTGTTTTACCTCTGCATCTTTCTCTTTGACTGGAAATGTATGAAATACTAGAGAGAAAAAAAAGCAGAAAGTGATGAGATTATTTTTCCTTACTGAAAGCCCTGAGCGTGGCGGTCCGTGCCTGCAGGTTTGGGGTCTGCTGATGCCTTTGACCGTGCTGGCATGGATGCAACGGCAGCTCTGGCCCCTCTCCCCCCACCCCGGCTGCAGTTTGGCTTTGGGAAGACGTTGGTGCTGGTGCCTTCCTGCCACCCACGGTCCTCCTGGGCCCAAGAGGATTTGGCTTTATATAGTACCTGGGAGATCCACGTCAGATAAGACTGGCAGGTTTTCAAAAGCTTCTCTCCAGCTTTTGTGCCAAGACCTATAGGATGCGTTCCAGAGCATCTCCCAGGAATGTTTGTTATTATGACAGGCAAAAAAAAAAGGGGGGGGTGGGAAATGGCAGTGAAAGAGCACATTGCTGTTAATTACTAGAAATCCTTTAATAACCAACATTACTATAAATTATATGTGCATTATGACAAGTACAATTGAGTGCTCTGTTTTTCTTGCCCACGTTAGAGCACAGAACAATGTACTCTTGTTGCAAGAGCTGAAATGGATGGCACTCTGGGTGAAATCAGGACTTCTCCATCGCATACCTGTGCCCGCAGAGATGGTCAGCCGCCCCGGGCCCCATGAAAGCTCCATTGTTCTTCGTGCCATATTGCACACACCATGATTATAAAGTGTTGGATAAGCAGTAAGATGTTGCTTGCTGAAATAATAACCTATCCTTAGTTTAAACAGTGCTATATTTAAGATGTATATATATTTAAATGTTGGTAATTGCACATTTGTGACATATTATAATTTGGATGACAGTTTGTAAATATGATATTGGAAAAAAAAGCATCAGCTGCATTTAGGGAGGTAAATCTTGGGGTCATGCAGGACAGGTCGATCGATGTGGATTTTAAACAAGCGCTAGTACCCCTCTGGAGCAGCCTGGGGATGGGCAGGGATCCTGCCTGGGTCCGAGATCCAGGAAATCCCCATTTCTGCTTCCACGTCTGAAGCTGAACCTTTTTTGCAGCCCTTCCCTGCCTTTTAACTTGTCTTTATTCCCTGATGTGAAAAAAAAGGCTAATAGCATTTTCCTACCACAGCGGGATGTTGGCCGACACTCGTAAATAGCTCTAAAGCGTGACAGAGGTGTAAAATGTCACTGCTCTGCAGGTTGGTGAGAACGCTGGGGTTTAGCATGGCCATCATGGGACGTTATTTCCACGCAAAGTGAGTCAGTACCCAAATAACATCATTTGTTTTTACTCCCAGTTTGGTTTCTACGTAGGGAGGGAGCCCATCAGAGGAGGACAGCACTGCACGGGACCATCAATCCCCTATCCGCAGCAGTTCAGAAACCCAGTGGCAGAGGGAGCAGGTCCCTTACAGGATTTGTATGATTTTTTACATTGCATTTTTAGTAAGACAAACGGCATGTTTCCTAAAACCCACCCAAAAAGAGCAGATGAAAAGGAGCTTTGCCCGTGGTCCTACAGGTCAGTAGGGGCAGAAGTGACCCCAAAGTCAAAAGACCTGTTTACACATTATACTTAAGATGGTGCAAACCTCCGTGGCACACGCGTATTGATTTTAAATGGAGTATTTTGGAATCCCTTACTTTAAGATGATGCACACAAATTAAGTTTGTCATAAAAAAAATTGTACTAACTTAACCGAGTGTATTTAACTTATGTTCTTAGGTGTATTAGCGCAGGTTTGGGGAAATGTGGGCATAAGCCTCCAGTTATGGCAAGAGCTACCCAAAGATGCCAAGAGAAAAACTACGAACATTCAGGTTGTCTACCATCTGTTGGCTGAAATACTTTTATTGTTTTGTTTAGGGGTTGTTTTGGCTTTTTTTTTTCCTAGCTGGTCAACTGCTGGGAAATAAAATTGCCAAGATTTATTTTTGCTCATTAGGGACGTTCCCCAGCGGGTTCTCGGGCTGATCCTGCAGACAAAGCTCCTTCACTTTCTGCTCTCGGCCCCAGGTTCCCACCGACCCATACGAAGCCGCTGCCCACGGCCGAGGGGAAAGGCCCCTCGCCGGCCCGCGGGGCCGATGCGGCGGAGGCTGAGTGGAACCCCCGCCGCCGCCGCCGCCGCCCGCGCCGCGGCGCTGCTCGGCGCTCGCCCGCCCTCCTCCCCCGCGGGGCCGCGGCCGCGGCCGGGGCACGCCGCCCCCCGCCGGCAGCCGCTTCCCGCCGCCCTGGGCCCCCGCGGCGGCGGCGGCAGCGGCGGCGGGCGCTAGGACCCGGCACGGCGCGGAGCGCGGCGCCCGCGGAATGTCTTTCATTCACGGGCACGCCGCGCCGCGCTGGGGCGGGAGGGAGGAAAGGGGGGGAGGAGGGGGGGCCGGCGCCACGTCCGGACCAATAGGCGGCAGCGGGGCCACGCGTCACGCGGCGACGGGCCAATGGGCGCCCGCCGAGCCTGAACTTTTGCCACGGCGGACAAGTTGATACATCGCGGAGGTGTGTCCCGCCGCGGCGGCTCCGGCGGGGGGAGCGGCCTTAACCCCTGCGCCGCCGCCGCGCCGCCCTGACCTACTTTCCCCCGGGCGGCCGCGGCGGGGCGGGGCCCCCACCCCCGCTCCCCTTCCCGGTGCCCGCGGGGCAGGCCACCTCCACCCGCCCGCTGGAAGCGCGGGGTGGTGGTGGTGCCGGGCGGGGGGGGGGAAGGGGGCTCCCCCCGTTGCTGAGGGGCGGCAGCGGGTCGCGTGTCCCTTTAAGAGTTCGGAAACTTGAGCCGGTGTTTGCGCAACACTTGGTGCCGCGCGGAGCCGCCAAAGTGTCTAGACTGGCACATGATGGGCGGCAGCCAATCGCGCCGCCGCTCGCGAGGGGCCCTGCGTGCGCGCCCCAGCCACACAAAAGCCAGCGAGGGCGGGCGGGCGCGAGCGAGCGCGGAGGCGGTGGCGGCGGTAGCGGCGGCCCCGGCAGCAGCAGCAGCAGCAGCAGCAGCAGCAGCAGCAGCAGCAGCAGCAGCAGTAGTAGTAGTAGTGGCAGCAGCAGGCGCCGCGCGCAGGGGAGCGCGAGGACCCGCCGGCTGCGGGAGCGGACCGCGCTGCGCCCCCGACCGCGGGACCTGCGGCCGCGCCTCTGGGATACGTACAACTCACGTGCTGACACCGGCCTTCGTTCTGGGTTCTGCTGTTGGTTTTTTGATTTCTTCCTTTTTTTTTTTTAATTTTTGACTTTTTTTTTTTTTGCTTACGGGGTTTTTTGCCTTTTGTTTTGTTTTGTCTTGGGGTTGGTGGTTTGTTTTTTTTTTTTGACTATTTTTGGCCGAAGGGAATCGATATCTCCGAGCGCGGACCCGGCGCCGCTTCCCCGCCGGGCGGCACCCCCGCGCCGGGGCACTCCCCTCCACCCCGGCCGCCCCCCTCCGTTGTATGGTGGAGCCGCCGAGGGGCGCAGCCGAGCGCTGCCCCGGCCTCTCGCCGGCCCCGTCCCGCACCCCCGCCGGCCGCTCCCCGCCTGGCCCCGCGTTGGCAGCCGATGTAGGGCACGGCGCGGCGCGCCCGAGCCCCAGCGCCGCCACGGGAGCGGCCTCGCACCTCCGCGGGCGTCGGCGCAGCCCCCGCGGCGCCGTCTATGCCCGCGCCGCGCTCCCTCCCCGCCGCCTCCCCCATGGTGCGGCCCCGCCGCGGGCCGTCGGCGTGTTCGCTGGGCAGGGCCGCGGGGAAACCGCCGCGCCGGGTGCTGCGGGCAGCCTGCGAGGGCGGCGGGTCTGAGATGAGATAAAAGCCGGCGGCGGAGCGAGGAGCCCCGCGGAGGGGCCGGGGGGGGGGGGGCGGGGAGGGTGGCGGCGGCGAAGAGCGACGCGACCCCCGGCCGCCCGCCTGTCGTATGTTCAGGTCCAAACGCTCAGGGCTGGTGCGGCGACTTTGGAGGAGCCGCGTCATTCCGGACAGGGACGGCGGAGATGGGAGCGCCAGGAGCGGCCACGACCTCGGAGCCACCGGTAGCTTTAAAATCCCGGAGAAAAACCCTTCGGCGGAGATCCGCGCGGTAGCGCGCAGCCTGCTGCGGGAGGCGGAGGAGCGGCGCGGCGGGGCGGAGGCGGCGCCCGGCGGGGACCCCATGGCGGAGCGGCAAGGGGCCCGGCTCCGCGTCCCGCCGCGGCGGGAGGGCGCCGAGGGGACGAGCCCGCGGCGGGCTCAGGAGAGCGACGGCCGGACGGTGACCTGCTGCCTCTTCAAGGAGCGGGAGCCGGGCGGCCCTCAGCCCGACCCCCCCGCCGCCGCCTCTGCAGCCGCCGCCGCAGGCGTCCTTCTGCCCGGCCCCGACGGCGCGGCCGACGGCGGCTCCCCGGAGCGGCGGGGCCGGGAGGCGCGGTCGCGGCTGCTGCTGCTGGAGCAGGAGCTGAAGGCCGTCACCTACTCGCTGCTGAAGCGGCTGAAGGAACGCTCGCTGGACAGCCTGCTGGAGGCGGTGGAGTCCCGCGGGGGCATGCCCAGCGGCTGCGTGCTGGTGGCCCGCACCGAGGTGCGCCTGGGGGGCCAGGCGGCTCCCCCCCATCTCCTCCTGGGCAAACTCTTCCGTTGGCCCGACCTGCAGCACCCCGCCGAGCTGAAGCCCCTCTGCGAGTGCCAGAGTTTCGGCGTCGCCGACGGACCCACCGTCTGCTGCAACCCCTACCACTTCAGCCGCCTCTGTGGGCCAGGTGAGGAGCGGCGGGGGGAGTGTTGGGGTCGGCGTCCTTCCGCCCCTCCTCGATTTGGGGGTTCGGGGCTTCTGGCCCCTTATTTGAACCCTCGTGGGCAGCCCTGCCCCAGCCCCGCGCAGCGGCGCGGATGCCAGGCCGGGATGCGCCCGGTCCGGGGTCCCCCGGGGCTGGCATCGCCCACCCCCCAGCCGACAGCGGGTCCCAGTTGTGCTTCAAAAGCCCGTTCGCTTTTCTTTTTTTTTTTTTTTTTCCCCCTCTTTTTTTCTTCTTCTTCGCGCGGAGGTTCCCCTGCTGTTTAGGTGCTGAAGGGGCGATAATACGCAGTTTGCATACTGCTGGCGCCAGCCTGGCTCGCTGTTGATCGGGGAGCCGGGCAATTACCGCCGCCGGCTTAAAGCCGCAGGGCCCCGCCGGGCTCACCGGGACGGCGGCCGGGAGGGGACTGCGGGGGATGCCCTGGCCACGAGAGAACCTCGAACCCGCGTGGAAGGGGTGGGGGAGCCGGGGCTCGTGCATTTCTCGGGGTTTTCTTATTTCTAAGCGTGGGTAGAGGGGTCCCGGAGGGCACCAGCCTCCTGCTGCCGGTCCCTTTCTTGGCAAGAGCTTTGAGATTTTTTTTTTTTTAATTATTATTTATTTTGCAATCAGGGATCCTGCCTTGCTTTGCATCACTTCTTTGAAAGAAACTGTGTTGGGCCTGCTACCCCAGAAGATCGCTAGAGGCTGGAAGAAGCTTTTTTTGCTTCAGTTGGGGTAGATGTGCAGATGTAGGAACGGTGCATTGATTTTAGAAACGGGCAAAGTTTCCCAGTTGCTTTCCTGCAGTGGCAGTAGTTTTCCCAGCGCTGCGCAGAGAGTAGTAGAGAGCAGATTTTTTATGGAGTGGCTCCCTATCATTTTGATAGTTGCTGTCTGTGCCAGGGCCCCACTTGCTCCAGCCAGCTGCTGGGAGCCCGCGGAAGGCCTTGATGCCCTTTTCTGCAAGTGTTTGCATGGCTCCCTGCAGAGACTATCCCTGTTTGTGTTTGTCACCCATTTTACTGGGGAGTGACGTAGCTGAGTGGTGTGAGAACCTCACGCTGCGGTGCTTTGAAGCAGTCCCCTGGGGCAGCAGATCTGGCTCTAGCATGGGACCAGCCCGCTGTGCACGGCATGGGTCAGCCGTTACGTCCAGACTGGGACATTGGCTCCATTATTTTTCCTTTGAGGCTTTTAGGTGCCCTGTGAGAAGAGCATCTTGCTGCTGGGCAGCTTGCTCCGTTAGGGGGGGATGAGGAACCTTTCCTGAGAAGCAAGAAATGACCACAGGCTATCCTAGAGCCATCACATGGTGGGGTGCTGAGGTTCTTGATGAAATAGCCCAAGCTGAGCTGCAGTTGTTGGGCTGAGTGCCTTGTTTTTGGATCCCTGGGGGAACTGAGGAGCACACCCTTGCTTCAGTGGTCTGGGGCCAGTGTGATGCCATTGACTTTCTGGGACAATTTCTCACTGAAGTCAGAGTCTGCTCAGTGCTGGTGCCGTGACAGAGCCCAGCTGGCTGCACACTCCTCAGTTTTAGCAAGTTACAATTCTAGAAGAAAAATCACTGCCATAATTCAGGAGAAGAATACCCTCTAACCAATGCAAGAAGTTGATGGTAGGACCTTCTTCAGCCTTTTCCGTGGCCTTGACTCTTAGTAGCACAGCAAGAGCCACTTAGATGACCTGATTCAGCAAAGCACTTCTAAGGACTTGCTTAACTTGAAGTGCATGATTGCTGATGCGCTGCTGCTTAAAGCTGAGCATGTGCTTGGGAGCTTTGCTGGATTGAGGTCAGCGGGAGCAGGGCAGGAGAGGCTGAGCACTGCTGCGGGATCACGGGATGCTTGTTGGAATGGACCAAAGTTACTTTGGTGGCTCGTTGGCTGAAGCCAGCCTGGCCCCTGGTGTCAGGCTTCCTGTGCCAAGAACGGAGTGACTTTTTGTCACCCGACACCCTTTTTCAGTCATAATGTAGTAGTTGGGAAGCTTTAGTTAAGTCTGTGTGTGTGTTTGAGCTGTGGTTGTCTTCTGCGCAGATGATGAAAGCATCGTTCTTTGGGAGCAATGTGCCATCTTGTGTGCTTTGGGTCACGGGCGCCCAGGCAGGAATGCAAGGCAGGAGTGTAGGGGAGAGCAGCAGCGTTTTTTTGGTAGTAAAGCCCATTTAGAAAGGTCAAGGTGGAACTCCCCATTCTTCAAAGATTTGGAAAACTCTTCGTCTTGAGTTGCTTCCAAGTGGGTTTTCTTCCAGTGGGTGTTTGTAACCTTGGAGGAGTTCCTACCCTGAAAAGGAAGGCGTGAGGGTTTCGTTGATAAACCGAACATGGCACTAACATAAAGTTTTGTTTTTCCAGAGTCTCCACCACCTCCCTACTCTCGGCTGTCTCCTAATGATGAGCAAAAGCCACTGGGTATGTGTTTTCTCTCTTTTGATCTCCCGGCAGCTCTTTCATGGTGCAGTCCTGGTGTTGGTTCTAAGACATCCCTACGTGGCACGTCAGGCAAAAGCCAACAAGTTGGGATTTTACGGCTGCTCGTTATTTCTGAGCAAGATCAGCTGAAGGGTTTTAAGAAGTAAATGGATGTCAGTTTATCATACCAAATTATGGTGTAGGCACATGCATATTTTCCAAAATAATATGAAGCACTATTTTTAATGAAGGTGTAATGAAAGGTTACCAGACGTCATGTTTTGTCTGCGTGTGTAATCTGCGGGATGACGGAGCGGAGGGGGAGTGGGAGCTCCTGGCTGCCATTTCCATAAAGCCCTGGCTGCGCTGTGCCACGGAGGAACTGGCTATTACCCTTCCTCTGCTTATTAAAATGAGACGTAAACTCTTTGAAACTTGGCGCTGTATAATTTTGGAATGGCGTTTCACTTTTCCTGATGAATTATAAAAGCTTTTTTTAAAAAAAAAAACTGGGGAAAGCGGCTTGGGTGGGTAGGCTGGGCACAAAGCGAAGGCTGCTGGAGAGCCTGGCACAACGCAGCCTTGGAGCCTGGTACTGCATGGTGCATGCTGGCTTGGAGATGTTTTGAATTGGCATCGCTGCATCCTGACTGACCTTTCTCAGCGCCCGCTTCTTGCTCAAGTAAATGGGAAGCAAAGACATGGAAGGGAAGGGAGGAATCCCACATCCCTCTTGGGTTTCTTGCTGGGATCAGTGCAGCTGTGGCTGCGTCTGGAGCATGGGACTTCTCCCTTCATCCTGTAGTCGGTGGCTCTGATTTGCGGAGGGGGTAATGACCGAGGCAAGCTGCTTTCGCTCCCCATCGAGCAGGGCCAGGGAGGAGACGGGCAGGGTTTGCCAGGGCGATAGATAGGAGCGGGACGGCGCGCCTGCCTGTCCCACCCAGCCCCGGGGAAGGCGGGAGCTGCCCTGTGCCAAAGGTGAGTCCCTGCCCTGCCAGGCT
Source organism: Harpia harpyja (assembly GCF_026419915.1). Classification (NCBI taxonomy): domain Eukaryota; kingdom Metazoa; phylum Chordata; class Aves; order Accipitriformes; family Accipitridae; genus Harpia; species Harpia harpyja. Next base: position 17,628,234 of record NC_068953.1, on the reverse strand, counting down.
TGGGAGCTGCCTGCGACCTGCCTGCAACGCAGCCGCTCAGCTGGTGCATGCACGCTGGCTGGAGGGACCGGCTCCTTCATCACCACAGCCGGGCTGTGGCACAGGGCAGTGACCAGAGCATCCTGCAAAGCAAAATTTGCTGGTCGTGGAGTGGTTTGGTTATTTTTTTACTTCCTTTTTTTTTTTTTTTTTTTTTGTTAGGTGTGGAGGCACAAAAAAGGAGTTGACCCTCCCTGCACTCCCCCTTCCAAGTTAATTCCCTTTAGAAACTGCTTGTGCTGCAGGGAGAGATGATAGTGAGTGACACGTGACTTTATTAAAACAACAGCCAGGGATTGAAATTTGCTTCATTGGCTTGTTTGATTGGAAAAATAATAGTTAATCTGTGAGCAAACAGTTGAGCACTTAATTAGAGGGGTGTAAGCAAGAGAGAATAACAAAGACTCTTAACTTGTTAAAACAAAGTTTCCTTTGCTTCAGCAAAGAGGAAGGAAGGAAGGAAGCAAGAATAAACAGCTTCAAGAATTTTAATGGTGATAATTAAGTATAGTAACTATGAGTTGTTTAGAGGCTTAATGTAACTTTATCCAGTAAGCACCAAGTTCCTACTTGTTTGATCAACTTAACTGCAGTTATTTTTGTGGCTGAAGCAATTCAAACTTCGCATTTGCATGGTAGAGGTAAAAGTTAAGCGTTGCTTTCTGGCCTAGTGGAAGGAGAGTTTCTTTCGGGAAGGTGACGGGAAGCTGAAGAGCCATGGGTGTTCACGTAGCGCTTGCAAACGCAGGAGGACTAAAAGCGTTGTTGTTGTTTTGTTTTTCCCCCCCCCCAGATCTATCAGATTCCACGTTGTCTTACACTGAAACAGAGGCTACAAACTCACCCAACGTCACGCCCGGAGACTTCTCAGGTTGGCAGATGTTTGTGCCTTCCCGCACGCGTGGTCTGCGCCGGGGAGCTCGTGGCTGGGGCAGGACAGCAGGAGGAGACGGGGGGTTGTGGTGCTGTTGGTTCATATTCTTGGTGTGAAAAGAAGGAAAGAAAGAGCAGCTATTGGGGTCGATTGTTCAGAGGCATCTGCGCTCCGCATGTCGTGATAAGATGCTGTTTCTGGGGTGAGTGCGCTGCGGCAAGCAGGGACGTTTGGGAGGTGGCCATGGGGCTGCGCATGTCCCCTGTGGAAGCCACCTAGACCTCATCCGAGCCCCGGGGTCATGGGCTGGCATGGGGCTGGCCTGTATGCCGTCACCATTTGCGTGGCAGGAGCAGTGAGACCATTTCAAACGATGCTGCTTTGTGGTGGTTCTTGCTGAGTCTGTCCAGCTTGCGTTACCTGTTGGGTCCTGGCCCTGCAGTGCAAACCCTGCTTTTGTGAGCAGGGCTCCCAGCTATGATGCCATTGAAGCTCCCGAACAAAGCTTTGCTTAATTAGGTCCTGGTTTTTGCTCTGCCCCACCCCGGCAAGCTTTCATTCATTTAATGGTGCTCTGTAAGGCCCCGGGGTGGTTTTACCTGCAAGCAGGCAGAGAGAGAGTTGGGGCTTTCATTTGCTTGGCACTGGGCTCTGGCTGCGGTGATGGTTTCCTGTCCTTCCCCTCTGGTTTCCCGTCTCAGGCTGGGGGCTGGCTGCATGGAGGGAAGGAGGGACCTGTCTGTAGGACCAGGTTTAACTTCTATGTCAGAAATGACCAGGTTAATGGTCTGAGAGCTACAATGAAGACAGACAAACCTTCGTCCCGGTGAAGCCCCATGTGCCTCCTTCAGCGGTTGGGGTGGGCTTTGCAGTGGTGTGGGACCTGGGTACTTTGGTGCCGGGTTGCTGGGCACATGGACGGGGTTTGCTGCTCTCTCTGGAGGATGCTGTAGGTCGACAGTGGTGGAGGAGACCCTTGGGGTACTGGTCTGTTAGCCACGGCTTTTCTCGTTTATGGCCAGTTTGGTGAGACCCGTGATTTCCTTGGGATGTTTAAGCCGATCCTGACTCTGCAGTGCTTTAAAGTGCATTTAAACAGCACGGCACCGCAGCATCATGGCATGGTGGCACATTTCCCTCCGGGGATTTTCCCTTCTCCTTCTCCTTTAAGGTTCTCCTGCTGCGGTCGGTTTTGCCGTGGTGCTGCCGCGTGCCGAATCCAGTGGGCCGGCCCGCCTTGCTTTTGTTGTGCTGCCAAGTGTCCATAGCAGGGGAACAATTGATAGCCAGGAGTTGGATCGTTCAGGGTTGTGCTATAATAAATATGTGTTTGCAATTCCTAACAAACATTCCTCGGGCTGGATACACGTCCATAAAGCTCCCCATGCCCATGGTTTTTATTGTAACTTGATAATTGCCATTAATTATAGCAGCCGAGTTTGAAAACTGGGGTTCCTAAGGATGTAATGGTTTAGCTTCTCTCACAGCAGAGTCCTTTATGGGACATCTGGTGGATTTTCTGGAATAGAAGAGAGATTTTAACTTTTACTTGAACAATATAATGATAACACGTGACTGAGATTGTACTGAAATCTGATACCTCCTCTCCCCCTGTGTAGTTTCCAATGGTGTAACTTTTAATAAGAGTCTGGGGCTGCATGATTTATTTTTCCCCAGTGCTCGTGATTGCTGAAAGAGGATAAGAGCGTCACTGAAGTTAACCCATACTTGTCATCACGGGGAAGTAAAGGGAAAAAAACCACTTAGACTCTAGTCTATGTTTATTCTCTATTTCAGCTTATTTAATAGGTCTGCTTGAAACGCAGGCCTGTGTAAATGATACACAAAGCACGTGGTCTTCCCTGCCTTTTCTTGTGTGTACCGAAGGAGCTCAATGTGCATTTAACTCCTGTTCCAAAAATAAGTACGTTTTGGATCTAGCATCAAGCCACTACTATTTATTGCTTCAGCTTTGATCATCAAAAAGGCTTTTCCTACTAAAACCACAAAATTCAATTTTGGATAACAAAGAGAACCATTCTTCTACTGTTATTTGTTTACTTGATGAACTTCTAAACAGGAAGTTTTAGCATGAAGTCAAAAGATCATATCTGTCATCTATATAAATTTTTAAAAAAAACAATAACGCCTCTTTTTGAAGTAGACCTTTTCATGGCTATAATACCACTCTTAAAAATAGGAAAAAGTCTTCAACGAACTAGCAGGTTTACTATAAAATTCAGAGTAACAGTCAGTGCTAACTAGAAGCACAAGTTGTGAATAGTTGTGCGGATATGACCTTCTGTGTCAGGAGCTGGACTGATGGATGATACCCCAGAGTCCTGTTCATCTGAGGTTCAAAGCGTTTGGGTCATGAAATGAAGCTGTCTGTCCAAGGATCAGTGTCCAGCCACGGCATTTCCCTCGGATTAGGGATGCTCCTGATTTCCCAGTGAGGTACAGTGGCTTGGGAAGGTCTGGGTTGGTGGGAAAAGGCACTTGGAGGTGTTTGATCCCGAAGTTTCCATCTTCTGAGCTCAAGCATTGTCATATTCAGGCTTGCGGGAGTATGAAGAGGGCCTCCATCTTTTCCTCATTGTATTTTTGCAGCCATGTACACCTGAGGAGCAGAGGTGAAGAAAACCTGCTGCTTTGGGAGTTGGATTTTGATGAGACAATTCCCCTGGCTGGGGTCGTGCCCATCCCCTGGGTGTCAGCAGAGCCTTGGCCAGTGTCGGCGTCCCTGCAGCTCCCCTGGCTGGACCTGGGGAAATACCAGGGAAAGGGCAAAATCCAGCAAGGCAGAAACAAAAGCTCAGCCCTGTGACTCATAATTGGTGGAACATTTGTAGTAATTTTTTTTTTTTTTCCCTTCCCCTCAGACTTGGCTCCTCTACTGCATGCCAAGAAGCTGCTGTACCCGTTAGACTTGCCAGGCTGCTGCCGCGGGAACTGGTTCAGTATGGTGGGGACGTGCTGGAGCAGATGCTGTGGGCCACGGGCTTTGGGATTCCCTGCCTTCCCCTAAATGCCATGGGGCTATCCCTCACCTTCCCTGTGAAGGACCCTCTCTTAAAAACCATAAAATAGTCCTGCTCGTCGGCGCTCCACTTGCATGGCACGCTGTGTCAGTCTATCTTTCTGGCTAAAAAAGCCCCATGAGTTCCTATGAGTAGCAACCAGAGTTCATGAGTGGTGGCATTAAATTCTGGAGGGATTAAGGACCATGCAGGAGGGGAAGGGTTGAGCACAGGTAGGAGGGCAAAAGGTGGAGCAGCTTCCTGTAGGTCTCCATGCTGACTTGACCATCACTTGTGGCTGCTGCAGGTCTGGAGCAGCTTCTCCATCCTCTTAGAGAGTGCAGAAACGTCAGGGCATTGGTTTTCTTTGGGAAATTAATAAATTATTATCCTTATTAATAAATAAGGATGAGTCATTAGCTGTAGGAGCAGACAGGTGGTGATGGGTGCAACTCACGGCCGCCTTGCAACAAAGTCCCCAGCTGCCGTGCAGAGGTCCTGTGCCGGCTGGGTGTCTCCACTGAAGATACTTAACGAAGACTATGCCTGCAGCAGTCAGTGCCAAGCTCTTAGGATAGCTATTTTTCCTCAAAATGAGCCACTCATCACTAGAGCCTGTCTCATGTGTCCCTACATGCCTGCTCATTACTCCTTGCTTAATTGGGAGTTATACCAGTGTTTGCGCAGAAAATCTCATTGTTCGTATGGAAATGCCTTTGTGAACTGATGTTGCCCGCGAGGCTCGAGCCCTGTGTGTGGCAGGGTTTTCCGGAGAGAAAGGGCTCCTTGCCAAGCGTGGGTGTCTGTGTCCAGCCCCTTTAGTTCTGCAGCGTGCCGGAGGACTGCATCCTGCATCTGGTTGTCCTGACAGGGACCAGCTGAGCTGGTGCCCAGAGTTAGGGGATGCTCAGCACCAGGTACGTTCAGATAGGAGAAATGAGGGTGGCTTGGTGCTCGGTAGTGCTCCTGAGCAGAGAGAGGAGGAGAAATAAGAGCTACCAGGGGAGAAGTGAGAGCTGGGAGTGGAGGAGAAGGGCAGGAGGAGAGTGGAGACGGCAGGGGCTGGCGAGAGGGGTTGCACCAGCAGCAAGAAGCCAGGGAAGAGGCTGCTTTAGATTTTTCCAAAATTACTAATTTTTTTTTAGACTTTGAAATCAGTTAACTTCCTGCGTGCTAACAAGTTTCAGCTCTGGTGAACCCATTTGTAGCTGGGAACACACATCCGAAAGAAGAAATTGTGAGTTGGTGGTTTGCTGGAGGAGTGATTAATTCCTTTCTGCCCTGCAAAGTGGTGGGGAGCTGTACCCGAAAGTGGAAGCACACGCGTGAGTCTGCTTTGAGCAGCTCTGCCAAAGTCTAGGAGATGACGGACTCTGTGTAGAGATGAGCTCTGCTCAGTGACATCCTTTGTGTTATACCCTCCCAAGTTGGTGGAGGATAATTGTGAATTAGTGGAGACAGGAGAAACAAAGAGAGACTGAATGGGCTGGAGCTTATTTAAATTATTTGGGGGTTTTTTTCAAGGCCTGGGAAGGTGGAGAAGTTACTTGCAGGGCAATGGTGGGACTGGGGGTGTTGGTATTGGGGAGCAGGGTCCCTGTACCCCCAAAGGGAGGAGGAAGGCAGGAGCGTGCCCGTCCATCCCGGCTGATGACTCAGCCCCGCTGAAGCGATGCCGTGGCTCCAAAGTGAGAGCCGGAGGTTTTTTTTCTGCTTCCAGCAATATTTAGGATGAACTTAAGGAAGCATATTTTAAAACCCACTGAATGGAGAAAGTGAACGTCTCTCTTCCTCTCCCCCCAGAAATAACAGACTGCAAGGGTTTATGCTAACAAGGAAATTTATGAAGATCCTGTGTGTTAGGAGTAGGAAAAGAAAAAAAAAGCCTATTAAATATGTAAGGCGGATATGCGTGGAAACTGGGCGAACATTGCCCTTTCCAGATTGGGGGAGAGATTGTGAAATTACCTGTTAATAGGAAAAAAAAAAAAAAGATATTTTTCTCATTAATAGGGCAGCAATTTCTTCTGGGGGTGAACTGTTGGTTTTACAACTTTCTGATGATCGCCTCTGGCTTCAGCATGTCTTGGTGCCAGGCTCCCACTGCAGCTCCGGGCATGGGTGCCAGCTCGAGATGGCAGTGCTGTGGGCTGGGGGCTGCAGGTTGGGTCTGACCCAGCAGCACCGTGGAGCCTTTTTGTCCTTTCTTCCCCCCGTCCTATTGCAGAAACATAAATCCACTTTAAAAAAAAAAAAAAAAAAAGGGAGAGCATATCTGTGCATCCAGTTTAATCACAGACAGATGTTTATTTGGGCCAGTAATGGTTTTGGTTTCCTTTTTCTTTCATATTTAACTTTAAGTTAGCTGGCTTGTCTAATCCTGCGCAGTCTGTAACAATCAGGGTTTGGCTAAAAACTTTTCTTGTTGGAGGAGTGAGCCTGTTGCCAAGAGCTACTTCTTTGATGCAAAAAAATACATCCTGGAGGTGCTTTGTCAGATGTTTTTATATTAAACATTTTTCCTCCATAGTTTTAGTTTGCCAACGGGAAATAAAGAGCATCTATTTTCCAGTGTGTTTCAGAGAGGAATTTTTTGCTCGGTGTGAGGGTTTTCCCCACGTGACTGTGGTCGGCCGTGAATGTTGGAATCCCCATCGGAGAGTGTGACCGTGCAGCAGCATCCTTCCCGATGGTTGGGAGAACTTCAAAACAATAGCCTACCTTTGCTTTGGGTTTGTTCACATGCAGCTTCTGGCCCTGCCTGGGGTTGACATCAAAGGCAACTTTGCAAACTACAGGGTGAATCGCGGAATTAATCCCTGAAAGGGAAGATAGAGAAGCTCTCAGAGATGGCATCCCCAGGCTTTCAGCACCTGTCCCTTTCAGAGAGATGGAGGTGTGCTGTTTTATTCTACAACAAATGTCTTTCTGGGTTGATGGTAAATTCACTGGAGCCTGTAAGATTTACAGGAGGGCTGCGGGGTTTTTTGCATTACGTTTATCCTTGCCACGGTGGGTGGCTCTGGTGGCAGCTCCTGGAGTTGAAATGTTTTTTTTTTCTTTGGAGCAGAAGGGAAAGGGAATGGATCATTGATTCTGCAGGTGGGTGAGCTCCTCGTTGTGTCCAAAGCCTGTTGATAGCAGTGCTTCATCCACGAGCAACGTAACCCAGCAGAGAGTACTCCATTTGGATTGTTAATATGCAGCTGAAGATGTTGTCCAGAGCATTGAGACTGAGCAAATAGATCTTACTTAGCAATTGAAGAAAAAGCACCTTAGATCAAGCTGGGGAAGATACTCCCTGCACACGGTTGTTTCTCCATTAAAACCCTGCAGGGCAACTGATGTTGAGCCACCAAACCCAACAGCAGTAGCATTGAGGTCTGCAGGCATTTGCTCTTGTAGAGCTTGTGGATGACCATGCTTTGGTGACGATACACCTTCATGTTGCTGCCTGTACCCAACGTCCCATCTGGAGAGCAGGAGGGGTGCCAGTGACCCCATCCGTGCAGAGCGCGGGCCTCCCGAAGGAGGATGAAATTTCGGCAGTGGCCATGCAGCTGTAGAAGGGTTTCTAAAGCAAGTGACGCCTGTTTGTAAAAAATGTCGTATGGGTTATGAGTTTGCAATGCAAGCCTTTTGGTCTCGAAATTAATTCGGAGCTGAGCCAGGTTATTAACGTGGGGAGGGGAAATTAATTTTGTGAAGGTTGAGGGACTACTGGGGAATTTGCTGGAGATGGGAAAAGAGATGGTTTGTGCTGAAGGTCTCCTGAGGAGGGAAATAAAGGTTGTTCTGAGGCTTTGCATCCCATGCAGCGAGAGAGCATCATTACCAGCCTCCAAAAATACTGTCTTCCAGGAGGGAAGGTATCTTCTGGACTGGGAGATGGAGAAATGTCCCTTTGTTGTTAGCTGCACAAGTGCTTTGTGAGAGCAACGCCGTTCTCCAGTGCATTGATGGTGCCAAGCAGGGAGGACAGGAGGGAGCTCCCACAGCATCCTGCGTTCAACTGGGGCTGCTGTGTCCCAAGGGCCTGCCTGCGCCAAGGAGCTTCTTTAGTTGAGGCAGCTCCGGTGATGTTCTTCATCTGAACTGATGAAACATTGGTGGACTCCCTTCTTCCCATGTGTTTTCCCTGCCAGGAGCCAGAAAGTCAGTGATTTTCCCAGGGTAGATGGGGCAGCTGTTGCAGAGCTGTGAATCGAGCTGAAATTTCCCCCGTCACCATCCATTGCTTGAGTTGCTTCACGTGCAAGAACATCTTTCCTCTTGGATTATTGTGATGGCTGATACTACTGCTTTAAACCCTCCAACACAGACAGCGCTTAGAAAAATGTGGACAGTCAGAGCTGTCCCTAGTCCAGAAGGAGGGGGGAAAAAAAAAGGCAAAACTAGCTGCCAGAGCCTTAGGATCATCTGTCGGAGTAACAACACAGGCTGCCTGGTGCACAAGGGGTGGAAGAAGGTTGGTCGTATCAATATTTGGCCCCATGCCTGATGCAGGGATTAAAGCTGCTTTGCAGATGATACCTCTGCACTTGTGTGTGTATACACAGCTCCCCGGCTCTGAAGGAGAATTTGCCATGATGGAGCCAGGCGGGGTGATGCCCTGAAATGAATGTACCACAGGCAGTATTTGCAGAGCACCGTTTCCTTGTAGGCGATACACTGAATTTCTCAGTACGTTTCTGCAGAGAAGGAGAGAGGGTTGCCCTTTCTTTCCCTCTCTTTACCTGGAACTGGGATGGTTTTTCACAGCTAGCCGGGATGTTTTCAGCCTAGTTCTTGGAGTAAGTACAATACCCAGATAAAATGTTTTTGTCTGTGGTTCATTGAGTAGTTACGATGTTTGGCCTTGAATCACAGAATAATCACATCTCTCACTTCTCCAGGCACCTAAGCATCACACTTAAAAAAAAGAAACATCAGGAAGTAAGCAAGTTACTTAAAAGTAAATTAGTTTAATCTTTGTAGCCAAAACATTACATTCTTGCACCCTATTAGGAGCTGGATATGGCTTTCTAGGTAGTAAAAGTTTTTTTGATGTAACTCCGGTTGTGTCTTTTAAACATTGCGTATCTGATGGCATGTCTTTGTTTGAACTTTACTTTTTTTCTGTGCCTGTGTTTTGCTTTTTAAACAGATTTGCTGAATACTGGACATAGTGTATTTATGACCTTTGAAAACAGTGAATGTTTTGAAGGAGGAATTTTGGCTTCTTATAGGGACCTGTAGAGAGAGGCTTGTATTCACAGTTACAGTAATAGATTTTTTTTGTGGCGCTTTGATGAGTGAGAGGTGTTTATAGGCTTGATTCATAACTGAGTTGCTAAGGTTTTCCACGGAAATAACTTATTAAATCTGTGGCGCTCACCGAAATGATTGAAGTCTGTAGATTTGCTATTCATCAAAGGCACCTCCTTTCCCGGACTCCAATACCTAACTCAGCATTTTACTTCTGGAGGATGCTCAGACCCGAAAGGGCTGTGCAGTGTGGGAGCTTGAGACGTGTTTTAGTAAGAAATAAAAAAAAAATAAAAAAAAAAAATCCCAAGACAAACTGGAAAGGAGGAGGAAGGAAAAAAAAAAAAAGCTTCAGGAAAAACATCCCCTGTCGTTCAGAGCTGCTGATGGTTAAACCTGGCTTTCTGGAACACTGCTTATTTGTGTGGATTTTACTTTGCTGCTTGACAGCCGAAAAGTACATCCCTTTACTGCTGCTGGCCAGGCTGCTGCAGGCTTTGAAGTGCCTCGAGCCCCTGGAACCACAGGTTCAATTTACTGGCAAAGGAGACTCAGCTCTTTGTCCTTCCAAAGTGCTTGGGATCGGAGGGGATTAGGCACGCGGCTGCTGTGATTCCCAATCCCGCCGAGCGCTGCCATGTGTCCTGCTGTGCTGTGGGCTCCGGGAGGGAGGAGAAGAGCATGCTGCCTCCCTGTCTTGTGTGGGGATCGAGGTGTTCGGTGGTGATTAAGGATGAGGAGGGATGTTGGCTCATCGAGGTCCTGCCTTGCTCATGGGGCATCAGGTTTGGATGGTGCTTGTCCCAGCAGTGGGCTGTGCTCGCTCTCCTGCCTGTTTTATGCCTTTCCTTTGGTTGATTCTCCCAGAAAGTGGGTGTTTAGCCTGGAAAAAAGCATTGCTACAGGGGCTGAGCACTTGGAGATGTTGATGAGAAGTTGTGCAATGAACCACCAGCACTGGGGTCCGGGCTTTGGATGCTGAGAACTGTTGAATTTTTGTTTGGGTTTTATTTCTGTAAGAACAAAAATATTTTGCATGGAAATGCCTGTCTTGGCTGACCTCTTCCAGAGTTGCTAAACACTGACTTGTAATGGCCTTTGCAGCTCCTGGGGCTGGAGCAGGGATTAAAAGGTCTCCAGCGTTGAAGCGATGGAGCGTGTTGCTGCCCTGCTGCCCTCTTCCTGAAGGTGCTTTTCCTTTGGTGAGAAGCCGAGCATCGCTTTGGTTCATCATCCCCGGCTTCGGATATGGGAAAATACTAGCAGCATCAGAGGATATAAATACAATTAAAACCAAAGTCCTGTTCCTGCCTGAGCATCTCTTTAATCAGCCTTTTTTCAGCTGTTTTAAGACAAGCAGGTCATGCCGGTGGTTTGCTTCAACACCCCCGTTGCTGGTGTGCAGGGCACTGAGGTTGAGCCTGTATTGGGGTTCAGGTTCTGTCTCATGTTGGATGGCAGCACAGGCAGGCTGAGCCGTGGCCAGTGCTGAGCTGCATCCATCCGGCATCGTGTCCAGGGTACACAGTAATGCCGTCCCACAGTGGTGATGGCGCAGTGCTCCAGTGCCTTGTGCCCCTGTGTTGGGATGCAGCTGGCTGCTCTCAGCCCAGCCAGCCACCCTGAAATAATGCGGTGCAGAGGTCCGGCCACAATCTGGACTCCTTGTTCAGCTGGTGGTAAACAAACATACCCCTTCTTTTTTTTTTTTCTTTCTTTCTTTGTTTTTTTTAATGTGTAAGAATTAACTCTGATGACCAGACCTGAATTCCCTCATACAATACAACCTGTTCCTACCTCTCCACGGGGATGCAAACTTTGGCTGGGAACAGACAGGCTGCGATGCTTCTCCGTGCACTCGGCATTTTGTATTTCAGGTTATAAAAGCCCATGTACGAAACCTGCCAAAAAGTCAAATTCCCAACAGAGCAAGAGAGAGGGATCAGTAGAGAATTTGTTTTTTTCTTCACAGTGTTTTTCTGTTCCTGGGGGAGCAGGAGGCCTTTCCTGATGGTACAAGGGCCCCTTGCAGTGGAGCCCACGTGGTCCTGCCCTGCAGCATCCCCCAGCCTTCCCCATCCCGCTCCTAGTGTGGTTCCCAGGGCAAACCCTGGACCAAAGCCCTCCTCCTCTCCCCGAATGGCAATTCATGCAAGTGCCCTCGTGTCACATTTGCTCTCCCAGCTGGACGCCGATGCTCAGCCGGACCTATTGCAGCTTGGCCGTCTCCCTGCCTGGGGTTTGAAGAGCTGGTTGCTGCCCTCCCTTTCCTCCGCCTGTGTTCAGGTTTTATGGGTTTGGAGATGTTCCTCCTCCTCAGTGCTCTTTAGCAGCTGAGGAGGATCAGGCTGCCCTTTCGTCGCATTGGCTGTGTTTTAGAGGCTGGAGGAGGACTTGGAGGCTTCATCCTGCTGGGGGGGTATCTTGATGCAAGGCGAACCATGCCGGGGATACCTGGGCTTTATTTCTCGCAGCAGCAGCACTGCGGAAGGGTTTGAGACACAACTGTGTCAGTTTTATCTATGTATTCCATTAGCAGGAGTGAAACACTCCAGCAGAAAGGCTATTTTTCAGCTCTTTCCATTTATTAACGTTTTCATTTGCTAAGATTTTTCCATTCAAGGAGCCAAAGAATGTTAGACTTCAAAAAATGCTAACTACTTTATGCTTTTTCACACATAGTGATGCAAACCACTGTTGTTTATTTAATAAAGAAAAAAAGCATTGACTGAAGGGTTTGCAAAAAAGCCCCGTAGATACCTGCATGGTGGTGTAGCATTTGGCTGTCTCACTGATGGGTGATGATAACACTGCGTTGTCTTTAGATTTATTCCACCTGTCTCCAGAGGCTCCCAGAGGGATGGATGTGCTATTAAGAGCACATGACTTTTCTTTCCTTTCTTTCTTTTTTTTTTTTTTTCTGGCTGTTATAAAGCACAGCCTATTCCGGGGGCGAGTGCCTGGTGCCGCGCTCAGACAACAGTCCATTTGTGAGATCCCGTGCCGGCAACATGCAAGTTTGTCCACTTGGAAGAATGAGGCAGTTGATTTGTCTACCCCCGCGGAGAGGCGGTGGGATCTCGGAGCATCCCTGCCTGTCCTGTCCCGCCTGGGTGACAGGGAAGGCAAACACGGACAGTGGTGGCTGGGAACTCCCCTGGCTCTGCTTTCCCTTGCTTCTGAATAAATGACGTTGGTGTCACTGTTGGCCCGCGATGCCTTTGGGAGCACCATTGCATGTTCCCCAGAGCTCTGTAGCACACACCGTCATTGTGCCCGGAACTCTTCCTGTGGCTTTTATATTTTTTGCTCTTTGAGGTATATGAAAATGAGCTGTATGTATTTATTTTTTTTCCCCCATTCTTCTTAAGATCCAGAGAAGCCATGGCATAACCCAACTTTTTGCAAAAAGGGAACAGTGGAATTACACTGAGTAGCCCCTTGCCTTGTGCTCAGTGCTGCAGGTTTCTTTAGGGTCCAACACTTGGAAAAGGGAAACAAATGTGTAGGGAAAGGTCATTACACTAATTAAGTCGTAAGCAATAAGCAAAGCGTATGGGAAGTGCCATACTAAAGTGTTAAAGAGGCTTTGAAATATCACACAGACATAAGTGATGCTGGGGGAGGTGACACTGCATGGGCTTGTTCCTGTAGCATCTTCCTCCTGGGCTTGACTTGGCTGATGGTGCTCTCAGCTTGTGTCCAGGGGCCTGTCTCGGTGCTAAGTGCATGTGTGTTGCCTTGTATAGTCTCTGTGTTGGGGTTTTTGATGGAGTAAAAATGTTGTGGCCCTTCTGGCGTTGCAGGGTGTATCACTTCGGGTGTCCTTGCCTATCCAAAAAGAGGAACTCTCATCCATGCCCGTGTTGAGATCAGTGAGCAAAGCTGTGCCATGTCTTTCAGCTAATAGTCACTGGTACTTATAAAAAGCTCAGGCTCCAAGATTAAATCTGGTTGGTTTTGTCTAGTGCAACTGCTTGGTGCATCCAGCTGTGGAGAGAGGGAGCAGATGTGAAAATGGGCAGTTTAATGTCTCGGACCCAAACCATCCCTATAAAATGCGTCTGCAGCTGCCGTTGAAGTCTCGAGCTGTTTCTGCCACGGGGCTGATAATGGTAAAACTGAATCCATGAGGTTTTGATTTTGGCCTATTCAAAACTAGTGAACTCTTTCTAATAAGATTTTATGAAGCCCTGAAAACAAGATGCCGTAGTTTTGAGGGGGGCGTAGACGCCTGGGCTAGGGTGCAGAAGCAGCCCTTCGTGGGGAGGCCAGGGCTTGTTTTTCCCCAAGTGTCTCAGAAATTGCTTTCTGAGAACTGCAAAAAACCCAACTGAACAAAAAAAACCAACAAAACTTTATGAATCAACCAGGAAGCCAGTAAAAATTAGTAGTAACAAGCTCATTTCAATAGAAATGGGTTTGCTGCTCTGCCGGCTGCCAACCATTTATGAGACTGGCTGGGTGCCGGCGAGCAGGGTCCAGCACACTGCATCCTTCTACCCTCCTGCTGCTGGAAATAATTTGTGACTTAAAAAAAATAAATAACACTATTGTGGAGCTTGTTTTATGGTTGGGGCCTGAGTTGGGCAAGGGTGACAGCTCTAGCTAGCTCCGGAGTTTGCAAAACCTGGTTGGGGGCTTTCTCCTCCATCTCAAGTGGGTTCTCTGCTGGGTTTCTGCAGTGCAGGTGAGGACACTGGATGAGTGTTGCATCCACGGCACATTCAGTCTGCTCACCGGATCCAATGCGAGGGGAAGAGCTGGGTTGGGGTGGCTGTGCCGATGCAGGGGTGTTCGTTGGATGCTGTTAGGTGCCACGTGTTGAGTAGCTCAACAGCACTTGGCAAAAGCCTTACCTGGGGCTTTGACATTGATGCCCCAGACATGTCTGCTCGTGTCATGTTTTCTGCCCTTTTTGTTCAGTGTTCCAGTGGGGAGTCTAGGAAAACCCCGCATGCAAGGAAGTGAATAGCTCAGTCAGTCCAAATTATAGCTATAACTAACTCACTGACCCGCTGCAATCTATAACCATCAATGGCGATTGATTAACATGGTATGAATGAGCCCATCAGATCCGTGTGGTGGGACAGCTGATGTGCATTGGTATCTGCCAGCACGGAGCCGTGGCGTCTGGGGAGGTGGCATTTCCTACAGGCCAACGTGAAGTGATCCGGGCAGCCGCTGAGGGGACCAAGCCACAGGGCTGCTCCGATTCTGGGTCCCCGTCACAGGATGGGACCGGTCTGGCTCTTAATCCATCACTCGGTCCCCATCCTCCTAGTTCAGCCAAAGCTGTCCATGTTCCTGTGGTGTGAGTTCCTGTCCTCATGGGACGGGGTGGTCCTGGGATGAGGGGTGGGCAAGAGGGAATTCTCAGGCTATTTCGTGTCCCTCAATGAGCTGGTGATGCACCATGTGCTTTGCTTCTCGAGCCCAAGTCTCTGGTGGGGACATCTGTCCCCAACAAAACCCAAAGTTGTTTCCTAGTGAGCCTGGCGGTGGCTTGTTTGGAGGACCAGACCCCAGAACAAGCTCTTTTCTGATTTGGCCCTTCTTTAAATATTGTGGGAGGTTCCTAGTGTGGGAATTCATCCGACTTTTCCATTTGCACTGGGCTTTATTTCAACACTTGCACAGAGGGATGGTCTGTGCTGGAAGCTGGTGTCGGTGCCGCCCGTCAGCAAAGCCTCTGTCCATCCCTGGCAGGCGTGCAGGCGTCCATCTGACGCCGTGCCAAGCGTTGGGGGGGAGGAGGGAGGGCGGCTGTTGGCACCCCATTGGCATCACGTCGCATCTGTCTTTGCTGAACCCAGCTGATTTATAGCCGGCCTTGAAAGATTTACGGCTGTCTCCTGGAAAAAGGGGGCGAACCAGTTTCTGGGATGCCACGGGACGCTCTGCTAAAGCCACTCACGTGTGACTGTGGAAACTTCCACCCAGAGGAGAGCAAGGAAATTCCTTTGCGAGTACACAGTAAGGTAAAGATCCTATGTGCATGGTGAGTAGCTCTTCCCCCCATTGTTGAGCTATTTTAATGAAAGGGAAATGTCAGCAAAAGTATGTTTTTAAAAAAAAAAAAGAAGTAACTCGCACATCACTGGTTTTAGAATAGGAGCGCTCTGGGCAGCTTCTTCGCTGCTGAAACAAGAAAATTAGAGTAGTTTTTTTATTTCCAGGTAATTACAGCCACATATTTTGAAATACCCATGGTCTTTTCCATGTCGAATCATCAATATGGACCTTTAGAGCTGGACTTAATTCAGCTGTGCTTGAAAGGGTTGGTCATTTGAGACTTTTAACATTAAAGATCTTTGCAAATCAGTTTTGCTCTTGCCATATTGAATTTGTTTGTGTAAAAAAACCTCGGTGGATTTGGTATGTGTCCGTCTTTGAAGGGCTTTGCTTCAAAGGCTGCTTGCACTTGGTATTTTATATGCTGAGCTCCGCTGTCCATGAAGCTCCGCTGCTTCATGGGGAAGCATCAGCTAATGACTTCGTTAAAACCTGCAGGAAGGAAAAGCTGAGCATAGCTTTTTGAAGCCATCAAGGAAACTGGATGCCCAGGGCTCATTCCTGATAGGAAACCTGTGCTGGAGCTCCGTTAGGGACTCGCATGTGCTGGTGTACAATCCACCCCTCCGTCCTGTAATGCACACATGAGGGTGAACTTAAGCCTTCCCATGCACTGGCTGCACGGAGGCAAGCAAATACATATATGTATGTAGATGCATCAGAGGGTATAACTGACTTTTTAATTATCCTAAACGAAGCTTGCGTGCAAAATCAGGCATGCAGAACTGGGGCAGGTTGGTGTTTGGGGCTGGGGAGATGGGCATTTCGGCGCTGGGCAGTTTGGAGGGGTCACTGGTAGCTCGCTTTGCTGTGGCATTTGCTGCAGCCACCAGGCTCACCTCCTCCCAGGGCTTTGCATGGTTGCAGTCACCTTGGGTTTGGTCTCTGTGATTGATGTAGTCCTGAAAGCGGTTCCCTGCCTGCCCCTTTCCTGCTTGCTTTGGCTGCAGACGAAAGGAGCCCGCGGGTGACCTGTGTGGCGTTTGGAGATTTAGGGGCAGTTGGTCCCAGAAAATTCAACTGAGATTGCAGTCGGAAGCCAACTGCAAGAGATGCGGTCAGACCGTAGCTATTATTTAAAAAAAGGTAAACAGTAAAAATAATATTGCAAAGTTTCCCAATTCTTGGCTCGAAATCTTTTTTTTCCAAAAGTAATTTAATCTCGAAAGCAAAAATGCGAGAACCTGTCTAACATTGTGGCATTTTGCATGTTTGGATCAGATCTGTCACCAAACAGGTTTTGTTCATGGTGAGGCAGGAAGCTCTTTCCCATCCAGCCTGATGTATGCGTGCACATCCCAGCATGCTGCAAATTTTAATTGTTCATTTTAAAATACATAAGGAGCAGCAAAAAAAAAAAACCAACAAAAAAAAGTGCTAATGGAAGGGCCGTTGCCTCCCAAATTATTGGGCTGCTGAAGAGAGTTGTTTTCAGAGTCCCACACAAAACGGATGAAGGTTTATGTGAGCAGAGAGCACATTGTCCACGTTAAATGCAGAGGCTTCATTCCCGGTGATGCTTTTGGGCTGCCTTATCTCGCCGACGGGAAGGGGCTGCCCTGGCTGGATGTATGCGATACGATCAATCAGGGTTTAAATGAGGACAAACTAACCAACACCAGAACATTTCTGAGAGCCAGAAGATAATCCCAGATCAGCCATGGCTGGAATCACTGCCGCTCCATCGCTGCCTTGCAGAAAACGTTTGTTTCTCTCCTCCCCCCCCCTTTTCTCCCTCTCATTGAGATTTCTACACAATATTATTTTAATCCCGATACTCTCGCCCCTCCTTTTCCCTCTCCCCTTCCCTGCAGGCTCTCTTCCCCCCATGCAGGCTGCGAGAGGCACACAATGAGAAACAGCTGGCTCGCAAAGCGAATTTCCCCTCGGAGGCAGGAGCAAGCTGTGCGGAGGGGCCGGGCGAGGGCGAAGCTGGCACCGCGCGCTGCTGGGGCGTGCTCAGCCCCTGCTTCTCCCTGCCGCCTGGCTCTCCCTCAGACTCCAAAGTGCTTTTTCTCCTGGCTCTGTCCTCTTTGAAACACATGGTGGTTTTACGCCTGGGGTTTTGGGCTGGCTTCTGAGCCATCCCATGTCAGAGCATCGCCTGGGTGCCCGTTGCGGGCGGTGCGGAGGGAGGACTGGGATGCAGGGTGTGCCACATGGCTTTCCAGCTCGTGGAGCTCGGCCGCCTTCAGCCATCGCAGCACAAGCTTGCTTTGATTAGAGGTTTGCTAAGACACGGTGCTTACTTGTTTCTCAAGCTCTTCTGCGGGTCGGGCTGGCTCGCTGCAGATCCATGGGTTTGAGTGCTTGCGGCGTGTTGAGCACGGGAAGCCTCCGCTGGGATTTTGAGCCGTGTTTTCCACCCTGTTCAAACACCCGGGAAGGTCTTAGGCATTCAGAAGGTGCTTCCAAGGCAGGCAAGCAAGTTGAGGATTTAACTGCAAGTGAAATTGGTTAAAGCATGAACAACTCGCACCCATCTGCTTCATTAAGTACCAGAACGCCTGCTCACATTCATCCTTCAGTGTCCAGTTGGTGCAGGCATCGCAAACTGGAAGACTGGGAGTTGTCGCTAAAACATACATCAGGATTAAATTCTTGGCTTGGGCTCCTCACCCAGGCAGGGATCTCAGCCGGCTGTGCAAGGTCGAGCCCTGCATTGGCAAAGGGAGCTACAAACGGGAGTAGGGGTGGTTTATTGCCCTAACAGAGGGAAAGAGCCTTTCTCCAGTGCCTGGATGAGTGCATTCACCTGAAGGAAACAGCATGGGCTTATCTTGGAGCTTTTATCACGTATTTCTCCTTTAAAGTTGCATTTAGTGCTTGTGTTGTGAATAAGCTGAAACACTGTATAAGGTGTGTAACATGCAGGCAGCAGAAATGGTTTTCCAAAGTGCTG
This sequence comes from Harpia harpyja, assembly GCF_026419915.1. Classification (NCBI taxonomy): domain Eukaryota; kingdom Metazoa; phylum Chordata; class Aves; order Accipitriformes; family Accipitridae; genus Harpia; species Harpia harpyja. The sequence goes on along the minus strand of NC_068953.1, from coordinate 17,610,077 downwards.
TACCTTTATCCCATCTTAACTGACAGTACAGGGGTGGGACTGCATCTCCTCAGTGTGATCCTCCGATGCTGCTGCTGTGAGTGGTGCGGAGTCGTACACAACTGGAGGCCTTTGTGGTCTCCAAACTGACCTGAATTGGTGGTACAAAGCCAACAGTGAGGTGTTAAACACAGATGCACTCCAGACTTGAAGTGTCAGGTCACCCTGATACCTTGAATTATTTTCCTCTGGTGCAGACTGTGATGCAGGGAGAGATTCTCAACAATTCAACATTTCAGAGCTTCAGATACACCATTTTTCCGGCTAGCTCAACCTAGCAGTTCTCTGCAAAAGGGGTGATGAGAAAATGCTTGCCTGTGTGTGCCAGGATGCCTGCGCAGCCCTTGGAGTGCTCTGGCCATCACTCTCTTCCCGAGGTACCGTCCAGCCCGGTGGCATTCCTGCAGCGAGGGGGAAAAATCAAGGCTGGGTTTTTAGAAATACAGTGACTCGAGTGCTCCCAGAGCGGTGCCTCTCTGTTTTGAGTAAGGTTGTGGGTGTTTATTTGAGGGAAGAGCTGCTCAGCCAAACATCCTGCTTTTAAACTTGACTTTGCAGCAGTCGGAAAGATGCCTGCAGCTATATTTGTGTGCAGCCTCTGACTGCCACTGTTATGAGCGCTTGTCTCTGGGCACGGATGGGATTTGCAGTGAGGGCTTAGGAACGGGCTGCCATCCTTTTGGGGTTTCTGCAGCACTAAAAGCTGTGATTGCCTCGTCTTTGCACTGGAGAAGCGCTGGCTGTTGTAGCACATGTCCATCAAGATGTCCAGTGCCAGGTGGGGAGCTGGGTGTCTCGCAGGGCTCTGAAAATCCCACCCCTTCCCAAAGGATGGTGTTTGAGCCCTGAGTTTTGAGACAAAATAAAACGCAGTGGGAACTGCCAAGTTTTGTGGCGGGGGGAGATCTTGGTTTTGGGTCAAAACTGCTGTGGGTTTTTTCCCCTTGTTTCAATCCCAGACGCAGCCCTGCCAGAAACTTGGCTCAGCTTCACCAGCAGAATTAGGAATGTATTTATGTTTCGGGGTTTGTAAGGAAACCTGAAACCAGGTGAGTTTGGCCAAGGCCGGGCTCTCACCGGGGAAGGTGCGTGAGGCTGTGCACTGCTCACCCCATCCTCTAGCACATCTCCGCACCGTGAAGAGGAGTGGAACAAGGATGCGCATAAGGGAGGGTGCAAGCAAGACTTAATTCTGTAGATGTCTTTCTTAGCAACAGGGCTAAAAGGGAATCGGTGCTCTGGCTTTTACATTGCACATGAGAGGATACCCTTTTTCTGCTGGTGCAGAGACCCTTTTGTGGCTGAGATGGGTCTCTGTTCAGCAGCAGCCGTGTTTGGCCATCACAGGGACCTTCAAGCTGTAAGAGAAGTTAGTGGCAGCTCTTATTTTTAAAAATTGATTCTGAGATAGGGGATGCATGAATATGAGTTGTAACTTCACCATCTCCTGCACACCACAGCATTGTGCTTTTTCAGCCCCTGGCTCCTCTAAATAGCCTATTTAATCTTGCATTGGCCACTTGGATTTTTGTGAAGCTGGAGCATGCGGGTTGTAGCTGTAAAAGACCGTTGGGATACCTTGTTTACCTTCTTGAAGGCATGGGAATGTGCTTTGTTTGTAGCAACACTGAAAATACTGAAGACATCCTTTAGTTACATAGGTGTAGCTAAATGCCACCAATTGCACATCAATTTTGTGTCTGCAGGTAGAAGGATCCTCTGATGTATTTATATTTGCAGTCCATTTCCAGCTCAATTTCATATCCAGAGTAATCTAGGAGGATGACACATTACCCATAAGATTTTAATTCTCTTAGCGAGATACTGCTTTGGTGTGTAATTAAAGAGCTGATAATTTTGGGAGCCATTTTGATGCTGCCTGGGTAGCAGTTGTCACATTTAGTCTTGCATTAACACAAATGTCCAAGTCTGAGCTGTTCTTCTAGATACTTAACTGCAGTCAACAAGGAGAAAAAGCCACTTGTAGGGCACAATTCATCTTCTCTGTGAGGGAGAAGTCTAAAAGTCAGGTGAGTTGTGCCCCCAAAGTGCTTATTTTTTATCATTCTCTGCTGGGGAGTGCAGCTGTGAAGGTCTGGGCTTGCTCGCATGGACTCAGGATGCCATGATTTATCCTCGTGTCAGCCGAGCCAGTGGAAGGGATTTGGGTAGTTGCGAGGCATGTGAAAGAAAAAAATAATCTATTTTTAAAAGAGGGAAATGTGCTGCGCTAGCCACTGAAACGAACAGCAAAGTTCTCTGCCACTTCAACTAGCACTGGACTATCTCCATTGTTTAATAGCGGTTGGGAGCATGATGTCATGGACAGAAAATAGCGCCTGTTGTTATCAGAGTAAAAGTTTAATTTCTTGTAATCTTTTCCTGGGCTGCCGCCCCTTCCAGCCTTCCCCGCGGGAACCTGCAAGCAGATCTCCAGCCCCTTCCTGATTGTTTTTCCAGCTCCATTACACAACGCGCGTTTGTTTGGTTTTGCAAATTGGTCATGAGCAGTGTCAATAGCTGGAGATACACAGAAAGGGGAATGGACTTTATTTGGGTTTTAGGGCCTTCTAAATGAATAGTGCCAAAATAAATACGGAGTTTTATACTGGGACGTGCTAACTAAACAGTCCTGCGATCTCGTGGGGAGAGGTTCAGTGGAGTACAGCGGGGATGAAACCATCAGGGTACCCTGAGCGTTGAGCGGGACTCGGGATTCGTGAAGACTGATGTCCCCTTGGGTCTGGGTTGTTGGTTTTTTTCTTTAATGATGGATTTACAAGGAAGTAAGAACATAAGGGCTGGTAACAGCATGCTGGGTGACTTAGCCCGCTTGCCTTGTGTCTTTGGAAACCACATTATGTTTATCAAGCTCTGTCTTAAAAGAAATTCAGATTTCCATTCCTCTGCGACTGCTGCGTTGCCCTGTGATAGAAACCTTTCCAGCGTTTCTACTCTAAATTGACGCATGGCAAGTTTAATCCCCATTTATTCTGGATCTCTTTGTAGTTACTTGTTCCTTTAAGCTTTTTAGCATAGGCAGGGAGAGGGCAGGTTAGAGCTTCATTGCATCGCAGGGCTTGAGTGCTGTGCTTCATGGTTGCATGAGCTGTACATTCTCAACAAACTCAAGGACTTTAGACGGGCATCTCAATGAATGAGACATCCCAGGTCTGCGTGGTCTGAGCATGGCTCCATAGTCACATAGGCATTTTAAAGCTTTCCCAGCATCTCACGTGACAGTGGCAGCAAGGCACTGGTTTCTTTGCCATCGCTGTCGTCTGCGAGCATTAAAATGACCTTGGTGAGATGCTGTCACTGAGGAGCAGGCAATGGCCAAAATAACCTGTGGCCGGACCCTTCCATTGGATACAATTGCATCATTAGAAGAAAGAATCACACTCAAAGTTTAAGCTTATTGGAGCTGTTTCATGGTGCTGATGGCAGAGCTGTACTCTGTGTTTGGATGAGTAAGGCTGACTTCATCACTGACAGCAGACTGGAACGGCCCGAGTGTTTCTAAAAAGGACAATTTGAACACCCAGGCCAACTTCTGCTCTGAGTTACAGCTGTCTAAATACAACCATGGTGAAGTCAGTTGAGTTACTTTGAATTTCTGGTCAGTATTTGGAGCAGAACCTGGCCCTCCCCACGTGCAGTGTGGAAGAATTTATTTGTAAGAAAAAGAGGAAAATATGATGGTGATTGGAGAATAAATGGGGGTTGGAGAATAAGAGTCAGGCTACCCTGCTCATCATGAATTTTTTTCTGTACTGCAAGAGCTCTCCCTTTAGAAAACAGGTTGCCTAAATAGCCATGGTTGCTTGCTGAGGGCACTGGGTTATGACAATAAATAAAAGTGCTTCTAGAAATGCGAGGAATGTGAAAATGTTTAAATGATTTAGTATGAGAAAACTTTATTTAAACATTTAATCGAAGAGCACGCTTTCATCTTTAAAACATCGGTGTTTGAACTCCCATCCAAGTTTTTTCTGGACTTTCTATGCACTTCATCATATACAACAGAAAGTTGTGCTTTGCAAAGTGTATAAACTTCCAGTTCCCCGTTTCCATTTGTTGTTGTTGTTGCCTCAAACACACTTAAATTACAGTAAAGAAGCAGTTCCGGGGAAAAACTGCTAAACATGTTATTTCCTGCATTAGATAAGAAGATCTGCACTTATTTGAAGAAGCCAAGCTGGGAAAGACCATGTCCAAGCAAATCTCATAAAACTGCATGGCTTTCCATACGGAAACCACCCTGAATACAGATGTGTCAGTCAGCACAACATCTTTTTTTTCTAATGCAAGAGAATATTCACCTCTGAGAAGTGCATCTCTCCAAACAGCACCCACGAGAGCAGCTGTGGTGGATGGTTGGCCCTGGTTTGGTTACAGTCATCTGTACTGGTGAGGGGTGCAGAGGTTGGCTGTAACGAATTAGGCTTTGTTTCAAACCTGCCACATGGCACTAAAAAAAAATCATTTAATGCTTGAAATGGATGCGTATTAGTGGATGATTTTGGACTTACATAATTTTTGCCCATATGACATTAAATCTGATGCTGCATTTTAAAGAGAAAAACCTCAGGACTTCTATCCATAATGCCATCCACTACGCATAACCATAAATAGATTTTTTTTTTTTTAAAAGTGCGACACTGGAGTTGCACTTATTACAATGACTTGTTGCACATAACCATGCTCCATTTTGGGGTGAATGAAGGGAATCAGCTTAGTAATTATTTCCGTAAAATTGTGACCTTAGGGCCCCTTGGGTCCAGCATTAGCATTAGAAATGTCCCTGTTTGTGTTCTTAAAACCATCTAAGCGTGTGCTGCTGTGATGGCCTGCCGTGCTCTGATGGGGAGATTTATGCTTCCTAAGTACATTGTAAAAGTTTTATAAAGTAGCTTAAATATTTACACAATAAGCATTAAAGGAAACAGTTATGTCTGTAAAGGAGCTGCTGATCCTTTGGGTCCATCAGACCATGGACATGGGGTTTTTTAACTGTCTGACCTCCAGGAATTTCTTTTTTTCACCTAATTGTTTTTAAGCAGACAAACAAATGGAAACTCGTACACAGGAACCTATAAATAATGTTAATGACCTGGCTTCTGTCCTCAAAAGCCAGGAAATTTAGGAACATGACGGCGAGCTGGCCCTTCGCTCGTGGAAAAGCGTAGCTGGGAGGAGATGGTGGCAAGGACAGCACAGGTCCTGGGGATGATGTGTGTGTCCCCACACAGGGAGGCATGATGGTCACAGCCACCCAGCCCTGGCAGCAGGCACCTTGCTGGAGGTGCGGCAATTGCACATGCAAGATCTCATCTCCGTGCGGGGTTTGGTTTAGGACTTGCAGCCTTGGGGGCTCCTGTTGCGACGTTTGGGGATTCAGGTGGTGCGGACGTTGTTGTTTTGTAGGTGGTTGGTTTGACACGGATGCTTTTTCTGACGTGTGGGATGTCCAAGATGCAGGTAGTCATTGCACGGTGGTTTTCGGGGAGGTTGAGCGTCTCCAGCACTTTCACCCTGCCCTTGCAATTACTCTGATTATCCAGTCCTACACCCCTACAACATCCCGCTCGCTGCTGGATGCTGAGATGGCTCACGCCACGTGGCTGGACGTGACTTGGGGTGAGCTTTGGTGGCAAGCAGGGGTTTGCCTGCTTTGCCTTGCACTTGCCCCAGGACAACCACCTTTCTTTTGCTTCCAAATTCGATTCTGCAAGGCTCCAGCGATGCTGTATCTCTAGTGTGCCTATGAGGTGCCCGTGCAGCTTTTACTTCTTGCTTCATCTGGCACAGGGCTGTGAGACTGCCTGGTTTTCAGCCTTGGGAGATGCTCAATCCTGCTGTAAGAAAGTGCAGCCAATGGTGGCGGTGAGCTGGGCAGCCTTTGCCTTCATGGACATGTTCAGGAAGATGTGAGGGTCCGGCTGAGGGTCCTTCGTTTGGTCTGCTTCAAGGAAAGCAGCCCATACCCCCTGGGGCAGCCGTTCCCTTTCATTTAGGGCTGGCATGGGATGAGTGCCCCTTGGATGGCAATTGGTGAAAACCTCACTGAGCAGGGAGCAGCAGGGTGGGTGCTTGCCTGCTCTCCTCCCCGCTGGCACCCACCGCCCCTTTCTTTGCGCTTCCTGAGGTGCAGAGGGTTTTTTGTTTCTTGGTTTTTTTTTTTCCTCCCGCTCGCACGGCAAACGGATGTTTAGATCAGAAAGGAAATAGGATCGCTGTTTTCTCGGCTCCTCATGAAGCAAACAGCCCTTCAAAATAACTCCGGTGTCGTTAAGTGCCAGGAAAAATAGCGAAGCCAAAACGTTGTAAGCAAATAATTGGTCTTTTTGTTAAAGGTCTCCTCTTCATCTCCTGAGTTCGCATATTGGAACGGTTGTTTTTAGGTTTTGTTCTGAGGTTTTGCAATTATTTTCAAAGCAAACAGATTCAGTATGTGCTGGGTGAGAGGATTTTACTGATCCCAGACTGCTGCTGCCAGGTGATTTCCCTGGGACAGCGGAGCTTTTGGGTGGGAAATTGTAATTCCTGTAATTCTGGAGCTAATATATTTGGACCCCAAGCACCCAGTGCTGGGTGTTACCCTGGAGGAGGTGACCCCAGAGCACAGTGCCCTCCAGGGTGTCCCCAAAGCAGGAGCCCTCCCCAAAGCCGGGCAGCCCCTGTCCCCTGCGGGGACAGCTCCTGCAGAGGCTTTTAGCCGGCGCTGTGGGAAGAGCCCAGCCTCCCCGCACAGCCCAGCCTAGCCCATCTGAGTCACCCCAGGCAGGAAAGGCGCTCGGCAGGTTTGCGAAACTGGCTGGAAGGACAGGCGATACCCTGCCTGCTCCCTGCCTGCCCCAGGCAATGCTGGGGGCGGCTGCACCTCCAGGCTGAGGTTAGCCCTGAAGCTCTGGGGCCGGGGCTGGTGTTGCAGCCCGGGTTTGCAGACATGCTGCCACGACCCCCCTAAAACACCGGTCCCAAAGGAAAAACCTCAAAAGCAACTCCCTGCAGGTGAGCACCACCGTCCTGCTCAGTGGCAGGACACACGTCCCGTCCCTTCAGGGACTTCTTTGAGATCCTCAAGCAAGGAGCCCAACTGCTGCCACCCGTCCCTCCCTGCGGCACCCAGACCCGCTGGGCAGCCGTGCAGGACCACACTGCCCGCACGGGATGGGGTAGGTTCCACCAGCCCTTCCCCAGGTGCCAGCCCCTGGCTGGCTCCTGGTTTTGTGCGGGGGAGCAGGATGCGTTTAAAATGTAGAAAGTGATGAAGTGTCACCTGGACTGTGCTGTTTCTCAGACCCACAGCCATCAAATCCCACCTTTTGGCTGCTCGGCCTCCAGGCAAAGTGCTCGCTCGATGCTGGCTTGGGACTGCAAGGCTGCAGGCCCACGGGGGTGTCCCCGAGCCCGCTTGGCTCCGAGGGCTCCATGGACCTTGTCACCCATCACCCTTCACCACCATGCAGGCGTCTGGGTGCTCCCATGGTGGAAAATCCTGGATTTTGCAGGTTTGGTGGGTTCGATATGGAGGATGCAGGGCCGGAAGCGAGTCCTGCTCCCTCTTCATCTCCCTGGGGAAGAGCTCATTAGCATAATGACTACAGACACTGTGGTGCACTGAGGTGGGGAGCAGGGGGAACAGGTACTTTTTTTTTAAACTTTATTTTATTTTTTCATTTGGAAATGCAGCCTCTCGCAGTCATGCTGTCACAGTTAAAATAAGGTTTAAATTACAGGGCTGGCTGTGGCTTTTTCCCTTTCTTTCAGAATTTTTGCCAACTTGCAATTTACTTAATGAAATCCTGCTATTTCGTTTAACAGGGATATTTTTTGCAGATGTTGATTTAACCCAGCTTTATAAAATATGTGAACTGTGCAGTTTCTTTCCTATTTTTAACAATTTAAGGATTCTAGTGCAGGAACTTGACAGAGTTTATAACATTGATAGCATTGGTTTGTTTGTACAGTGCAAATACTGGGGTTGAACGATGGGGCTTCCACATCATCCACAGCCCCATCAGAAATAGTCGGAAATGTTGCAGTAATGAGCAGAAGTTGTCCAAAGTGGGAACTGTGTTGCTTGTTGGAGCTTTGTGAAGGTATTTCTGCAAAATATCTGACCCTGATTTTACACTCAGTTATTCTTCAGGTTTTGTGCAGGGGGGTTCTTTAAATCCATGTGGATATTTTATATATATGATACATATAGAATGGAGAAGAGAAATGGGTCTGGTTTAGGCTGCTGACTGGCTGCCTTTTTAATGTATAATACCAGGCATATTTCCCCCCCAATATGCCTTACTTTATTTTTTAAAACCGATTTCCCTTGAGGGGAGGTGAAGAATTTGCTATTTCTCTTTCAGTGCTCGGCTGTGTTGAGGGTGTGCAGTCTTGAACTCATTAGCCATAATGAAGCATTCACATACTCCGTTAATCTCCCTGTCCTTGATTTACAGAGAGCCTGACCTGCTCTCCTTGCCGTTTTCCTCTCGATGGGAAGGTCGTTTACTTTGGTACTTAATTTGCAGAGTTTGTAACTGCACCCTGTGCATTCCCCCCCGAAATGTCTCGTGGAGGAGTTGCAGCCACGAACCCTGCATAGGCTGGTCCTGAAAAGGTTATTTTTAGCTTTAAATTTCAGCTGCCCCCCAAGAAAGATGAGAGCTTGTCCAAGAAAGGTGGGAGGGTTTTTAATCTGAACGAAGACCCTTCTTGAGCTCCGCTCATACACCCACAAATTATTTTAGCTGGCTTATATTGAATGAGCATTACTGGAAATGAGGAGACCCAGAGCTAATGCTGGCAGCGTCTCTGCTGTGCGTATCGGGCTGTGTCCGTGCTATATATAACTCATTAATCCTTTCCTCTTTGAACATCCCAAGTGAAGCTGGAGTATCAGGGTATCGGGGATTCGTATTAGTGCAGCAGGACAGGATATATCTCATGGAGTTCTGTGTGTATTTTGGTATTTTCCTTCCCCCCCCCCCCCCTTTTTTAAAAGAAACTGTGGTTTTTAGAAATGAAAACAAGTCCTTCTTGGCCAGGGAAGGTAATATAGTATGAGTCACCTCCACTTCCCATAGGCAAATACAGGGTTAGGAATTCTGTGATCTGGGAGATGACTGTGAAGATGCTTTTGGGGACTTTCAGGGGCCACACGTTGCTGCCTCGCCAGGCTGCAGTGATGCTTGTGAATGTTGTAGATGTCACGCAAATACATTGGTTTTCATCCCCCATCCCCTGCTTATCCCTTGCACAATTTTCTTGCCGTTTATCTGCACTTTAATAGATTTACAGCACCATTCCAGGGAGTACAAAAACAAGACGAGCTGTGTTTGGTCTTTGGGGTGACCTTATCCCAGGCTAGCAGAAACACATGCCCTGTGCCACATCTGCTCCTCTGGGTTGCTTATTTGTGGATTTTACAGAAAAAGGGCCAGGACACCCCTCCCTGCACATCCACCGTGGCACACCAATGGCACAAGGGTTATTATCCACGGCGTTCACAGTGGTGTAGGTCCTCCTGCAAAGCAAAAACCACCAGCGCAGCATCCTCGCTGCTTCAGCTGTGAATGTGAGGGATCAACTATGGAGCTTAAATCCTGAGATGCTTAAGTCATTGTTTAGTCTTTGCTTTAAGTGGGAGTAAGAGCCCGTGGATGCTGGCCACGAGCGGTTGTTAGTGGAGCAAGCTGCTTGCTTGGAATAAGGGCTGGAATAGAACCAGAAAATGTTTACACATAAATGCATGAACTAGCTATCAGAAAATCTGGCGTGTGTGGGTGCACACGCATGCACGCATCCCTCTGCACGTTCCTGCCAGCCTGGCTGCGGCCGTGCAGACGTGTGTGCGTGTTCGAGCAGGAGGGCAGGAGCTGTCCCATGCTCCCTTCCAGTGCCGCAGGACCCAAGACCTGCCTCTGCCTCGCTGGCTGCCTGCCGCTGGGCTCTTCCCACGGCTGCTCACACCGCATACGGACCCCGTCCCCATTGCTTTTAATTCCTCTCCAACAGATAGGAGCCCCAAGACCTCCCCATACAAGTTTATCCTTTCTGCGTGACCAAATTGGCTTGCACACCGGAGGGGTTGTTTCCTTGCAAAGGCCATGCTGACACCCAAAATCCTTTAATTCCCTGTAAAACTTTGGCAAATCCTCCACAAGCGAGGCCTTGAAGCAGCCACAGGCAGCGTGACATGCAGTGGCAGCCGTGGAGCCATGGCTCCCTGTCTTGCGGTGCTTGCTCAGACAGCAAGGCTCGGGGAGAGCTTTATCAGGAGAAGGATCTTGGGCTTTGGCCAGTGAGAACAAAGCCTGAATTTCCATTTTGCTCTCAACCCCTGTCTGCTTCCCATATATGTGAGGGCACTGATACCGTGCTGGAAAAAAAAGCCTTTTTTAAGGATGCTGGGGGAGAATTATCAGGCAAGGGGAGGCATCCGCTGGAGCCCTTTTGCGGGGTGGAGGATGGGTTGCGATGGGGAACCCGCAACCAGTCTGGGTACGAACAGGTGTTTGGGATGAAAGCCCAAGATTTTTGTTCTCCCAGAGGTCCCAGACTGGGGTCTCATGGCTGCCCGGGGCTGGACTCTGCACTCAGCCAGCCAGGGAGGAGCAAAGCGGCTCATTCCCACCCCGTATGGAGAAAAACATTTGATGGGCTCCTGCTTGTGGCCTCCAGGGAGCCTCCCCAGCCCGGCACTCCTCCGTCACAGCTTGTTTTCCAGGTCAGTGATAGTTTCCTAAAGCTTTCACAGTCCTTGATATTTGCAGTGGTCTTGGCATCAAGCCGACAGACATCTGTCTCCAGTGCCTCAGTCTTCTCTCGAGGATGCTGCTTGTGGCTGCGTGGCATCCTCGCTTCAGAGAAATCAGGGTGGCCTTGGGTTTCTTTATCCTGCTCGCTGCTTCTCACGTCGTCTGCCTCCGCTCTGAAACCCCGCGGCTTGTTCTCAGGAGTAAATCTGATAGAGGTGTGATAGCAGGGTGAGCCTGGCTTCGGTCTCGCTCCGGAGGGAACAGCTCAGGCTGGAGTGCAATTGCAGGCTCTCAAAATACATCCGATGGTGACGTTTGATTTGGTACTGCTTTGATTTTCCTCCCAGGGAAGCATCTTCGTTCATTTTCTGGTTAGTAAAAATAGAAAAGCGTGACAAAGCCACTGCAGTCGCAGCCTGCTTCATTTCCTATGTCCTGTGTGAGCTCTTAAGCCCAAAGTTTCCAGCTTTGCTGGTGTTTTGGGGAGTGGGTTTTGCATGACCAGCCTGGGACATCTGAAGCGTCCTTGCATGGGGGACCAGCTGAGCATTTGCCTTCTGGAAATGGCAAATTTTGTTTGTTACCTGAGGGAGCTGAGCTGTAATTTGGGGTTGGGGCTGTGCTGAGAGCGGTGTGAGTAGGTGATGGTGTGCTGCCTGGCTGTGCGGCCTTTGCAGGACAGCCCTCTTTGTCCGGAGGAGCTCAGTGCCCTTTGGTTATCTAACAACCGGAGGAAAAAAAGGCCTTCTTTTTTTTTTTTTTTTTTTTAATCTGCTGGTTTTCTCCGGAGGAGGTGTCTGTGTCAGGCATCCTGTGCTGGGTTAGTGGTCCTGCTGCTGCTGGGGATGCTCCAATGCTCTCAGCAAGCATGGCAGCGGGAGGTGGGGAGGCTTTACCATCTCTAGGGGCATCTCTGCAGCCGCCTCAGTGATGTTCTCACCAACTTGGCATCTGGCTTCTTAAAATAGCTCCGTCACCTCAGTACCCCCCTTCACCCCGGCAGAAACCCCTTCATTTAATGCCAGTGTGAACCAGGCAGGGCTTTGGTTCGGTTACAGCCCAAGCCTTGCACGTCTGAACCACCACCCTCCGGTAAGGTGATTCCCAAGCTCAGCCGGGAGCCAAGTCCGGCACCCAACGTGCTCTGCCTGAGAGGCGTGATGGAGGCGGAAGGTGGTGTTATTCCTGTTTCTCTTCAGAGGGACCTACTAATTAGTTTCTGCTTTTAAAATGCTTTGAAGTGCTCAGCCGAAACTCCTCTATGAGTGAAAACTATTATTATTTATTCATACCGTTTTGTAGAGTCTGCTCCACTGCGGGATGCTCTGATTTGCCGCAGAACGTTGAACAGATTATTTCCCTCCCCGAGGGCATCAGTCAGGATTTCTAAGAGCACCTAAAATTGCTCCGCAAAGCCGAAAGGGGTTTGAAAGGCAGAAGAGACCTCAGGAGGTCCCATGGGATTTGGCTGGCCCAACTTCTGCCCACCAGCCCAGCCCGAGTCGGATGTGGTTGGCGTAGCCAGGATTGTAGGAGGCGGCCCCCGGATTAATTAATAGCGAGGGCTGGCGCGGCGCCAGGCGGGAGCGGCACGGGGAAGGGGGAGCATTGGACGTTGCGGCGGCAGCTAAAAAGGGAATTCTGCCATCGGGTGATTTATGGGGTGATTTCTCCTGGATTCTCAACGTTTTTCAGGCTCTGGGGAAAAAAATAAAGGGATTGCCTACACGGTTGTTTGGAGGAGTGGAAAACGTGCGAGTTCTCAACCTAAAAATGAAAAAAAAAAGGGATTTCCCCCCCCCTCATTTTTTTTGTCCCGGCACCCCCCACCCTCGCAGTCCTGCCCTGCAGAGGGCACTCGGGGAATGAGCCTTCTCCCCTCCAAGCATTGTCGGTGCCTTGCCTAGCTGGCAGCAGGAGGCAGAGAAAAAAGCCAACCTCAACTAGACGATGCTCGGAAGATTTTCAGCAAACCTCCCAATGTTACAGCAAACCACTTAGCAGAGACCTTCCCCCCACCTTATCCCCCATGTCTTTCACCAGCTCATTTCTCTCCCCATTTTTTTGGCTGGTTGGGGCACCCATGGCCGGGCAGCAGGGATGCTACAGATGCTCACGGAGGTGCCGAGCACGACCCCGGGATTTTGCCAGGCTTGGACTTACTCAGGGCTGGTTTCCAACAGTGGAGAAGTCTCAGCCAAATTCTGGTTGATGACAGGTCTGGTGCTTTCATAATTGGCAGCCAATGTAGGTGATTACGTTTTGGGCTCCTTTTGAAGATGTATTTACATTGTTGTGTTAACTTTTACATGCCAGGTATAAAGCAGTTACGTGCACAGCCCAGGAACTTAAAAGCGATGAATGTGCCTGCGAAAGCTGTGAGCAAGGGAAGCTGAGATTATATGGAGACTGTTCAACTCAAAAAAAAAAAAAAAAAAATATCACCTAAATCTCTGGAAACATTGGCCTTCAGAAGTAACACATAAAAACATCAGTGAAAAATACCTGAGTTGGGCTTTTCCAGTTTTCTTATTTTCTAGGACTTTTCACCCTTGGCTGAAAAGACCTTTGTAAACCATGCAGGGGAGCTGGAAAAAAAACCCTACTAAAATACCTTAAAAATCATGTTCTGGACTGCGTATTTAATGGCTAGAGAAGGTATGTTAGAAACAAACTCCTTGAATTTAGCTTGAAAAGAAGCTAACTGATGATGACTTACAAATTTCCAGGCAGAACTAAACATGGCATGTGTTTTTCTTTGAAGGATATAAAAAAATTAGCATGAGCTGATGATTTTGCAGAGTGGTTTCTTTTATGCAGAGAAAATTGTTTTCATCCTAATTCTTGGCATTGGCTCCTGTCCTGTGTTGCTTTTGTTTCTTGGGCTACCATGGAAATGGCCCTCTGTCCCCCCAGGCCTCTCCATGCGCCTCTTCTACTGGCTCTGTTGCCCGTCAGACCCTTTTTTGAACTAATTTAATTAATTAACCCAGTGCAAATGTTCTTCTGGGTTAATCATCTACTGGGTTAACAAATTAAATCATCTCATGGAGGAGGCTGGGGAGCACCAGAGCACTGCTCTCCAAGGTAAGGCCTGGAGGAAGAGGAAGAGGAAGATGCCTCCTCCATGGTGGGTATGGTGGCAGCGAGGGCTCCTTTCAGCTGTCTGTGGTGCTTTCTTTGGTATTGGTTTTTGCTGGATGAGTGAGCTGAACTGGTCTCCATGGCTGCATGACATGACAGCCACATCCAACGTGAGGAATGTGCCAGGAGCTGTGCTGGGGTTGGAGGAGTTGGGACCCCACCACAACAGCGGTGACACTAGATTAATTGTAATACGAAATCACACTCTTATTTTGTAATTGAGGTATGAGCTGGGCTGAATCTTTATGTCTCTCTCAGCAGAGCAAAACTGAAGTCTGGGAGAGAGTTTGATGCTCTGCAGCAGGGGGGGAAGGTCTAGACTGCTGTCCCTATGGCTGACCTTGGTCATCAGCTGGGGAGCTGGTGACAGCTTTTCAGGGCCTCTATGAATCAGGGAACAAGTTTGTCTTGGTGAAAGCTGGGACATTAAAGGATCCCAAATTGATTCTGGGCCTTAGGGAAGAGGTCCAGGAAGAAGCCTGGGGCTGTCCAGCCTCCTGCTTGCACCCAACTGCCATCTCCTTGCACGAGCCTGTTGTCCTGCCGTAACACACAGCTGCTTGCTTCATCGGAGAAACCATGAAGTAATTAGAAAAGGAGACCAAACTGTCCTTGTCCTCATCAGGGCTTTCCCTGACTTTTGCATGAGGGACCTCCTGCTGCCTCTGCTCCTCTGGTGTCCCCAGGACCACCGCAGGATGGCAGCCCAGGTCCTGCCCAGTGTTCATTTGCTGGTGGGCTTGGGATATTGCCTTACATATATATATGGTGGAGTCAATGTTGGAGCGCTCCCATGGGCTGGCGAAGCGGCTGCTGGCCAAGATGTGGCTCACCAAGAGCTGCAGCTCCTCCAAGGGTGGGAAGGTGCCTTCAAAGTCCCACCCCACCACTCCCAATGAGGATGGACAGACGGATGGTGGCTGGTTTGTGGCCCTGCATCCCCAGGGCGTCTGCATGGGGGAGCACAGCACAACGCTCAGCTTCTTCCCCAGCCGAACGGACAGGGTCTCGTGCCGGGCATAGATGCCATGGTGCTGGTTGCAGCACAGGGACTCGGGGGGGCCGCGGTGATGCATTCCAGCTGAAACTTGTAAGGCAGAGGTATTTTAAGTATATTGGCTTAAGAAAATGGTTGTGAGCTTTGCTGGGGCAGATTGACAATTAATTTTTTTTTTTTTTAGCAGGGCCATAAAAATTCCATTTCTGCTGTGGAAAGTTTTAACCCCTTCTTTACCCTGGCGCTTGTTTCTAAGGGTACTAATGGGGGATTATTTTAACCAATGGCTCCCTGGTGAACTGTTAAAAGATTTGGGGGAAATGTGCATGTTGTTTGTGTTGGGCTTTTTATCTGGACCTTGTTCACAGTGACCTGTGTATGGCTATAACCATCGTGCTTCCATGCTCCTGTGTGTTGGGTAGTATAAGCATGCATCTGTGCTACGGCAGAGGGGAGAAAAAAGACTGAGCATGTATCTTATAGAGTCTAAAGTGGAATAAAACTGAATGGAAAGACATTGGCTGTTGAGAAAGGATGTAACTGAGCTCCATGGCCAGAGGAGCATTAGGCTTCCCCGTGACACAGGAGTACGGGAGGGTGGGACGTGACAATGGCATGTGGGCTGAGTCGTGGGGACACTTTTGAATATCCTACTTCATCTCTTCAGGTGCGTAGATGTGTATTCAAGTCCCTGTCACATTTGGAGAGTGCAGTGATTTTTTAATTTTTTTTTAAATGCATGGTCTTCCCTATGGGCGCCTCTTAAATGTGTTTTGAAAATCCATGAGCGTGGTTTGGGTTTAGATGGGGAAGGAGGGGCTGGCATCACCCGTTCCTCATGGGGGGCTCTACCTGGAAAAACAACATGGTGCCACTTCTGACTGTTTCCTCAGGAGTCCGTGCAAAAATGGGAATAATCCTCAAAGCACTGCAGCAAACTTCCCTTCTCACCCGTTTCCTTACGCAGCAAGATCTTACTTGCAGCCATATATTGTGGGGGCCATTTGACCTGCTGAGAAGAGGTTTGGTGGCTTCAGAAGAGCCGAAGCATGAATCAGAGATACTTCATGTGTTTTGTGATCTGCCCATGTTTTCCATCCTGCTTTTAAGTGCAACATCAAGCAGTAGGACTGTGCAGCATTTTGTTTTGGAAAAAAGCATCTTTCTTTTCTCTTTCAATGCACTGCTTTGAACTTTACTGGCATAAAACACTGTCAAATCACAAATAATCTAAAACCTCAAGTTATTTTCTTTACCTCCACACTCTGCAGGGGGCAAAAGCAGCAGTGCTGCTAACGCCATGAGGATTTACAGTATTTGCTCTTTGCATTTATGCCCGTACCCAGATTCCTTTTGCCTGAACCATGCAAGACTCTTTTCCCATTAAGTTCTGGTTTTGATTCGCCATCTTGCTTCCTATCTTGTTTTTTTATCTTAAGTTGTTTGAATTTCCTTTTGGATGTGTCTGCTGCGAGGCATTGGTGCAACGGACGAAATGGCAACTCGGAGGAACGAGTAAACAAGAGCCAGAGTTTCAGCCTGTCTATCTGATCGATAAAGGTGGCTTTGATGGAAGAGATAGCCCTGACGCCAGCCTAAATGTAGCTGTTAGAAGTTGTAGCTGCCTACAATGATAGTTGTTAAAAACGTGTGGTTTACCATCAAGGGAGGCACTGCAGGACTAAAATATTTTTCTTTCTTCAAAAGAAAGCTAACAAGCCTGCCTCTGTTCCAGCAGAAAGGGAAAAAAAGTGGATTTTCTTGTCTGTGCATAAAGGGCAGCATGGAAAAAGAGGAGGAAAAAATGGAATATTTATTTAAAAGGCAGAGGACATGCTTTTCTGCTGGCCGCCCCTGCTGTCTGCTGAGTGGTAGTGGCTAATAGCTGGAGGCGAAACTAATACTTGGCAGAGGATAAGACACAGCGCAGGCCCCCTTGTATTAGGGGCTTGCTAAAGTGCTTGCTTTATGTCAGGGCTGCGAGATGAGTTCATCTTTTCAGGATTTGGTTGAGTGCACTGGGAGATAAAAGGAGGCAAAGGAACCCGGGGAGTGGGGCAGCCGGCAAGGGTGGCGATGGATGGGACTTGGGGAGAAGAGGGACCCTGCCGGAATCTGGAGGCAGAGGCTTTTCAGATGAGCCCTTTAACCATCTCCTTTCGGAGCGTTCTGTTTGCCTGGGGGCCACAGGCAGGTTGCTTTTGCAGTTGGTGCATGGCTTTGAAAGCCTTTTCTTCACGCCTGGCCAGGAAAGGTGGGGTGGAAAGGAAACTTTTAGCTGCTTGATGTGCAGTTACCTAAAACTCACATCCTCGCCCATTTGAAGGAGTACAGGACATCTCCAGGAGTGCTTCAAGCTGGCAGAGCTGGCAGTGTCGCGCAGGAGCTGTGACGGAGTGACAGAGATGAGAAGCTCATTGGCAGGAGGGATTTCACCCCCCGAGATGCGTGCACGTATGGATGGACTGAAGCTCGTGCCATAAATTGCATGGAAGTGATTTTAAGAAGGCTATTTCAGATGCACGAAAGCAGGAGGTGTAAAAAAAGCTTCCCCTGTTTTCAGTATGTGTATAGATAGATGATTTTGCCAAAATACTTGCCAGTTCCTGGAAAGCAGAGATGGCAGCAGGTATGGTGGCACCTACAGCAAGGTGTTCTTGTAGAATAGACACTGGTTTCTTCCTCCTTTGCTTTTCCCCACTAGGTATGTTAATTTGCAATAAACCATGGGAAACACCTATTTAAATGTTTATTGCTGACTGTTCCCCTAATTAATTCAGCTGATGAGGACACTTCAGTTTTTAAGTTGTCCAATTCTTAGTCTGTATGGGAAATTCGGGGGCCGAGTGGTAGTTTCTAAAAAATGTAATAACAAAACCAACTTGCCTAATGGGCATGCAGGGCTTTGTGGAGGTTGGGAGGTTAAACAGATGCAGAGCTTGGTAATCGCTACCAGCCTCCGGGCCTGGCAGATGAAAAGCTCTGAGCTTGTCTGTAGCCCCCCAGCATCACTCGAGTGGGACAGCAGCAAAATTTGGCATTTGAGAAGAGTTTTGGAAAGGCACTGGGAGCATCTCAACTGTATGATGTCCCAGGGGAAAGATGATTGTAGAAACTGGATGCTGTGGAATATGTACCTGCAGATGAAGCTCAGTTGCTCAGTACCTCTTCTTTTTCTGCTGTTGTGTCATTTATGAACCACATCTTGTTTCACCTCGTAAAAGAAATCTGGAACAATTTGCCATAGTGCGTTTTAAAGAGCAAAATGCACTGACGGTCTGCATGGTGGTAGACCAAGGGATGTTATTGGAGCAGGTCAAAAGATTTTTGTCCTTGCCAAGTTGTTGATTTCAGGGCTTTGTACAGATGTAGCTAAAGATGGTCTTGCTTCAGTAACGTTCAATTAGATAAGACTGTTTGGGTCAGATTTGTGTTAATGCCATAAACTTGGTTAATGTCATTTTTGCAACTGCTGCAGAAATACTGCATAGAGGTTCTGAAACTTTTTATTGCCAATTTATCAAAGTTTCTGTTCTTGGTGGAGATCTTAGTGCACCGTATTGGCACTAGGCAGCTGGGGGTATTTCTAACTCAGAATTACATTTGAATCTTCTCTTCCTTCCCTAAAACTTCGCGTTCACATGGCTGATGCTTTGCAAGGCATCGTGAGATACTTCAGGAAGAGTCAAGTCCAGTCGTCAGTACTTAATGACGTGCTTGGGTACAACATATCCATCATGCACTTGCCGTTGAAGTCATTAGCCTTTCATCATTAGCCTTTCGGAGCAAGTTGGGTTGTTCGTTTAACTCCTGGTGATCTGGACGCAGAAGGGTCATTTGAGATGGCAAAGGAAGTACAGTTACTGGCCAAAGAGTAAGAATAGGGAAAAACCTTCAGTTTTGCTGATTTTTGTCGTTAGCAGGGTGCAGCATTAGGATGGGCTTATTACAGAGTGATTCTGAGTGGTTTCCACTGAGGATGGCTCAGAAGCACAGAGATAGAAAGACCCATCGGTGCCACTGGGCCATGGTGGAGTGTCTCACCTCACTGTAGCTGGGCTGTAGCTGGGGGACAAGACCTGGTCCTTGGGGGAAAGAAACCCAAGTTTGCCTCACCCAGCTCCGGGATGCTGCCATTGCTTTGACCAAGGGTCTTCACCCATTTCCCTGCTGTGCAGAGCCACTAACTCTGAATTTAAGGGGCACATCTCACCCAGTTGTGTTCAGCAGGGCTTTTCCCATGCCTTTAGGAGGCCCAGGACATCACCTCCAGTATTAGGGGGCACAAAGCTGTTGGCTCGCTCCTCCATGGAGGATTGCCATAAATGCAGGGAAATGGTGTTTCTTTTCCCCAGTGGGGTTGAAGTGTCTGATTGCGGCGAGGTTTCCTTCCCAGTTCCAGATAAAACGCACATCAAACCGAAAAGGGGCTATTAGCGGCTGTGCTGGGTCCTAAAAATTATTTAAACGTATGATGGGGGAGAAGGGGGCCAATCTGGCATTTTTGGGGTTATTTAGACCTGTGATGGGTGAAGGGGTTGGTGCAAGATGATGAGCATTGCCCGTGGCAAAGGGCATCCCACCGGCCCTGCTGCATCCCTGCTTGTCCAATTACCCCCCTTCCCCCCATCTACCTCCCCTTAAATTTGTATAGTTACAACTCAAGTTAAACTCTAACAAAGCCGCTTAATTCAAAGATCGTTAATGGGGAGGAGAGCCCATTCCCCTCTGGGGTAATTTGAGCCTGAAAAGAAACAGGGCTGTAGGGCTGCGCTTGAAATCCAGTGCGTCAATAGGGTCTCTGAAGCAAAATAATGGCATCACCCCGTGTGCAAGTTAATCGGGCATGATGGCACGAAGGCAGAGGGGTCAGCAGGACGCAGGCGCTTGATATATTGTCAGGTAGCTTAATGCTGGGCATGGAACAGGGCCGGCTCGAAGCAAAGCTCCTTGCTTGAAATCCCAGGGTGGTTTTCTGTTAACCGGTATGGTAGGAGCAGGAAGGATGTTGAGGAAGAGGTTAATTCACCCTCTTCGGGGCTCTTTCAGGGCTGAGAGTTCCCATCTTCCTTCTGGAGGCATCATAAATTAAACACATTTCTGGCAGTCTGCGTCTTCCTTGAATGTAATTCCTAGAAAGAAGAGACATTTCTCATAGTTCTGGAGAGAGTTCCAATGGTTTTGTAGGAGGACATGTATAGTTCATAGCAACTACTCCCCCTTGGCACGAAATGCCTCCTCAGATTTCATGTTCGCCGTGGGAACATGAGCATCGCTGTCAAAGAATATTACATAGCAGAGATAACTGTCAGGTCAGTCATCCAAGCACTTCATGGACATCCCCTGTCTTTCAGATCAACACAAGTTGGCCTTTGAAAATGGGGGTACACCACCACAGCAATGGTGCAGGCTCTTGGGGACCCGCCAAGCTCAGGGGTGGCTGAGTTGCAGTGGTAGAGTATCCATGCCGGCTCTTGGTGTAGAAATGCGCATATCTTGAGTACACAGGATCCCGGCTGCTGGATGCAGGATCGAATATTAAATTAGAGAGAGTAAGAGGTGTTGAGCTGCATGGGAACTGGTGGGTGGCCCGTTGGGTCACCAGCCTTTGCTTGAGCCTTCTTTCTTGGTGGCATTTGACATAATTGAAGATGAGCTTTGGGTTGGAGACGGGTTTTGGGTTGGACATGGGCTTTGAGCTGAGCACTAGCTTTGAGCTGAAGACGGGCTTTGGGTTGAACACAAGTTCAGCTCCCATGTGAGCAAAGCCGATGGGTGGGAAGAGCCATTTGCTCACCCTCCATACCTGTCTTTTCCCAGGTGGTCACAGCAAACCCTGATTCTTCCTCTGCTTTCCCCCACAGATGCCAGTACGTCGCCTGATGCCATGAAGAGGAGCCATTGGTGTAACGTGGCCTATTGGGAGCACCGGACACGCGTCGGCCGCCTTTACACAGTGTACGAACAGTCTGTCAGTATATTTTATGACCTACCTCAAGGAAACGGCTTCTGCCTCGGACAGCTAAACCTAGAAAACAGGAGTGAGACTGTGAGAAGGACTCGAAGTAAAATCGGCTACGGGATTTTACTTAGCAAAGAACCGGACGGTGTGTGGGCTTACAACCGCAGTGAGCATCCCATCTTCGTCAACTCCCCGACACTGGACATCCCCAACTGTAGGACTTTGATAGTGCGCAAGGTGATGCCAGGCTATTCCATCAAGGTGTTTGACTACGAGAAGTCCTGCCTCTTGCAGCACACGGCCGATCTGGATTACGCGGACGGGCCCTATGACCCGAACAGTGTGCGGATTAGCTTCGCCAAAGGCTGGGGGCCGTGTTACTCGAGACAGTTTATCACGTCATGTCCTTGTTGGCTGGAGATTTTACTCAGTAACAATCGATAACGGTCAGCCTCTGACAAAAGGAAAAAGAAAAAAAAGACACAGACTATCCCAAATATCATCTACCTAGATTTAATATAAAGTTTTATATATTATATGAAAATATATATTATACTTGTAATTATGGAGTCATTTTTACAATGTAATTATTTATGTATGGTGCAATGTGTATATGGACAAAAACCAGAAAATGCACTTTGGCTTATATAATTCTTTCAATACAGATTTTTTTTAAAAAGAAAAATTATACAGCAAAAATAGGAGAAAGCCCTAATTTTGATGTATGGTTTTTTGAAATATTATTAATACCCAGACAAAAAGCTAATACCAGTCACTCATTGATAATAAAGTATTCGCATTATAGGGGGGGGGGTTAATTGTCTTTTTTTCTCCCTGCCCACCCCCCCCCACCCCCCACCCCTGACTGAAGTCTGCAGCAGTGTCTGCTCGGGTGCTCTGTAGTCAGCGGGAGTTTCCACAGGGGTGACCGCTGTCTCCCATCTCAGCCAAGACCCTTAGAAAAACAGTAAATGGGTTGCTGGAAGGCTGCAGTTGTCTCCAAGAGGAGGGTAAGTGAGGACAGTTTGAGAGCCAGGGAGCAAACAGAGAAGGTGAGAGGAAAGTTGCCTGTACCTGTTCTTGCTCAGGGCCTGTACCTGTTCTTGCTCAGGGCTCTGTGATCTCTCTGATAACACAAAACATGATAGGGACATCCTGAAGATGAGCGTGCATGTTTGTGTTTGTGCAAATTAATGGTTATCAGTGCAAATCAATGGGTATCATTGCTGGTGGGAAGAGCAGAATAGACCGTGGCCTAGTAGGACCAGTTTGCATTATCAGCCTTGAATGGGGGTTGTCTGTGAGTCCGGTATCTCCTGGACACGTTTGACAGTTGAGAAACAAATGGTAGTTTTGGACAACACATGGTTGGGTGGATCCGCAGTTGGGCACACCGTAGCATGGCCTGAATTTTGGGAACCTCTCCAGTAACTGGAAATAAGGCGGAGGTGAGTTGGATGAGTTGCGTGCAGATTTGTCCTGTAGATCTCCCAGTCTGTCATCCAGGCAATAAAACTGATACAGAATTGTTTGGGAAGAATATATTTGCTCTGAGGAGCAGTTGCAGCCAAAAGAAGTCCTGGTCAAATGAGCTTGTCTCGGCTGATTTACTCTCTCTGGAAATCCTGGATAAAATCAGGCACTTTGCTGACTTCTGTGTGAGCTTCATTACTGTCAGCACTGTAGCACCCATGCGCTTGCATGAGCAGGTTGGACGTTGTCTGGCTTCGCTTGGTTAGTAATTAGTTACTGCCAGTGACTAGTGTTGCCAAGTCTTGGACTTGTATTACAAATCCCTGTACATCTGATTTTCATAAAGTCCCAGCCTCTGGAGTCCGGTGACTGCAGAAGCACCTCAGCTTTCAATGTTACAGAATGATGCTTTTGTAGCCCTCATATTTGGAGAGAAGAACATGCAATGAGACCTCCTCCATGGCTCAAAACTCGGAGACAGAGTAAAATAGGACGTAAACTTATTATTAAACAGCCCTCCTGATACATATCAGGGTCATGTATTTTGGCAGATGGATTGGTGTTTCTACAGCAGCCACAAGCAAGGATGAGGAAGGTGAGGACCACGTCCCTCCAGGGAAGGGAACTGCATTCCACCAGGGAAACGCACAGACCTGGGGTAGATGTCAGGGAGAGACGTGAGCAGGGAATGTCGCAATGACATTTCCACAGTCATTTTTCAAATTATAACCATACTTGATATTTAATTGGGACCACATTGGTTGAGTTCATGCAGCATCAGTATTAATACTTGACATCATTAATTTTTGTTTGTGTTACAGCCATTGTTGTCAGGGAATGGTGTCAAAACATGCCACTATCGTTTAAAGCCAGCTTTCAAGAGCTTTGCAGGGTTTTTTTTTATCCCCTTTGGCTTAGATTTGGTGTGTCCTGCCATACCACCTACATCACTTGCTGTATCACTTTCGTGTGGTCCGTCAAGAGGCCGTTTTTATGTTTGGGGGTTTTTTTAAGAGGTTTTTAAGAGGTTAATACTGTCCTCATTTTAACTGGGAAGAACCAGCCAAAAGCTGAGTTGCTTCTCCCTGTTTCCTTTTCTCTTTTCTTTCACGGCACTTCCCACCACCATCCAGAAGGTTTTGCATTCACATGCTGAGCTGGCTGCTGCCTTCCTCCCTGTCCTTCTCCTGACATGCACTCATGGTTGCAGCAGTGCCCTCATTTTCCACTTTCTACCAGCTTCTTCCATATTTTGGACAAAATAACACCAAGAATGGACACTGTTGTTTGCTTTTATACCACCCACAAAAGACCTCATCGCAGTGCATGCAGAAGCTGTCATTCACATGCCATCAATTTTCCGACTTAACTCTGCATTTGCAGTGTGGCTGGGCTGGTAGGTGCCTTTCAGCTCTGTTCTGGGTTTGCATCAGCGAAAGCATTTTTGTGGGTTGAAATTTGAGGGTTAACTTTGGGGTTTCCCTTGTGCAATCCACTGACTGTGTTTAATTTTTCTTTTCTTACTCCTCATGCACTTCCCCAGGAATAAATCTGGAGTTTTATTTCACTTGACAGCCAGGCTTTAAAGGGAATAAAAAAGGATTTTATGGCGAGGCAATGCAATAAGACATCAAGTATTTTTTTCTGTCCCATTTCTTCCCTTTAATACCTTCCTGTAATCATTCAAACTTGGGACCCTTTAAAGATGCTTTAGGACTTCTAAGCCATTGAAATCCATGCTGGACCCTCGCAAAGCTCAGCTGAAACCTCCCCCATGTGATCCCCCACACTAGGCTTGAACCTGGGGCTGTTGGGTGACTGTAAGTTGGCACTTGGAGTAGCCCTTGGGGTGGCCATGGAGGAAGCGTGCTTACAGCAGGGAAGAACAATTCTTTCCCTGCCAGGGTTTGCCAGAGCAGCTGGGCATCATTGGGTTTTGCTAACAACCCAATGGGTCTCTCATGTGCCTACAGCCACAGCTGTGGGTGTTTGCTCATCTGTCCCAGCCCCTATAAAACCAGGATGGCACAATCCTTTACCCTTTAGGGGAGTTTCCTGTGTCTTCTGGATGTGGTTTTCTCTATCCTGGAACAGTCATGGTCTCCCAACACCAGAGGTAAGTGGCATGTTCTTATTCTTTCAAGGTCTATATGGGGTGACACCATTTTAAATGGTGGAAATGAAAGCAGTCCCTTGGCAGGAGGGTGCTGGAGTCTTTCCACCTGGGCTGTGCTTGGACTGAGCTCTTGATGCTGCTCTGGGTGCCCTGATACTGGGGTGCTGTGGGGTTTTGTGTGATGGCTTTTGAGCTGGAGCTGGTTTTGCTTTGTCCTGGGAAGGTTGTTGGGTCATGCATGTGGCTATGTTATCACTGAGTGCTTTTTTTGGAGGGGGCAGGGGGGGATATGTTGGGCAGTGCAGCAGGGCAGTTTTTTGGTTTTTGGTTTTTTTTTTTTTTTTTGTAGTAGTAGTAGTGCTGGGATGCCCATTATGCTGTTACAGGGGGTCAAACTGAGCCAAAGGAGCTGGGTGTGCTACCACTCAGCGCGGCAGGATCCCCGTAGTACCCCCAGGCCTGCATGGTCAGAGGAGACCCCTGGGTAGCAAATCCCTGAGCAAACACACCTTCCCACCTGCGCTGAAGGGCTTCAGCAATGCACTGACCTTGGAGTTTGCTCCAACTCAGCAGTTATTTGTCCGGAGAGGTTGTGGGTTTGTTGTAGGACGGGGGTGTTGCATGGGTTTGGTGCCTCAGCTGATCTTAAGCTGGTGAGTCTTGCCCCTCCAAGGCAGTGACTCCTTTTCAGGTGGAGCTTCCCCAGACCACAGCCCTCAAATTTCCTTGTCAGTGAGGAGTCAGATCTTGATCCTGCAGAAGAGCCTGAGATGAATGGTCTGACTCACCCTGGCTGCTTTATGGATCATCTGCGGAGGTGGTGGGACATGGAGATGTTCTAAGGTATTACTCAGGCAGTGAAACTGGCTGGATACCTTCATCTGTGAGTGCCAAAGCATTGACAGAGGAGCATTGGCTGGTTCCTTGTGGTGTTATGGGTCCAACCAGGAGGTTGAAGGCTGCAGTCTGTTTCTGGCTTCCCTGTGCCAAATACACCCAAAGTCTACTCAAGTGGAAATGCTGAATTAGTAATTCTTGTAGTATTGGGTTAGTTATAATGGGCCCTGATTTGTGGAGTGTGTTTATTTGACAAGATCCTCTTAATTTGAGTAATACTGCATTTTAAAACTGTGCAATAGGCGGATGAGAAGCAGCCAGTTGCTGTTGGTAGGTTCCAGAGGCTGGTCCTCCTCCTGTAAGAAGACATTCATCATCCCTGTCCTTGATGTTCATTGCTAGTATGACTGAGAAATACCTTTTACTAGCCAGAATGGAAAAGAAATGAATGCCAAAAGGAACTACACTCAGCTCTTTTTAAGAAGAGAGGCTAAGATCCTTCTGCGGCACAGGTTTTGCCACAGTTCTACAGGGTCTGTCAGTCTTTAGACCATAATCCTGCTTCTCATGATTTTATCTCTGCAGTAAAAGTGTGGGGGACTTATTCAGTGCAAAATTAAAAGCTGAATATTGCCTCCTGTGCATGAGCTAGCAAGGAAAGAGAAAAGGGGGGGAAAAAAAAAAAAAATAACTGTTGGTGCAGAGGAAGGACCTGGAGGTTTATCTCGGGGTGCGATGCTGCTTGGCTTAATGGTCTTTGTACGTGATGGAACATCTCCAGCTCTTTGTTTGGGATGTGAATTGATGTTTTTAACAGAGCAACAGAGTTGCAGTGCTGGTACATGTACCTGCACTTCCCAAAACTTCAATAGGTCCTATAGGCTAAGGCTTTCTGCCTGCTCAGGCTTTCTGCCTGTGTAGCTCTGTGTAGCTTCAAGCTAGTGGCTGGGATTGAAGTGGAGGAAGAGCTTTAACAGCTGCCCAGGACATGGTGTGGTCCTGGGTCAGAGGATTAAGCAGCTGTGTGGTCAGAGCTGCTGCTCTCCTGGTGCTGCTGAGGGGTGTGAAATGAGCCTCAGGAGCCAGAGTGGGTTTTTTCTGACAAATGCCAGGACCAAAAATCAAATGTCTCATCCAGGTAAATGGCCCTGTGGAGGGAACCAGCTGTGGGGATTAGGCTGTGCAAAACTGCTGCTGGTGCTGTCTGGTGCCTTAGGGTTTGAACTGTTGAATTTGAGTGGGGCTGGTGGTGAATCCACTGCTGCTTGGTTGCCCTGGCTGGTGTTTAAGCTCAGTTTTCTGAGAAACTGGGTGTGGGGTGGCTGCAGAGCTGTGCTGGGGGATGAGAGAGATCCTGGTGCTTTCACCCCATCATGTCCCTCCTGTCCCTTGTCCAAGCTATTTGGAAGCAGGAGCATTGTGGGTGAACATGGATCTGGACTGATGGATGGCCAACATGGACCACAGCTTTCCTAGAAAGCAAAAATAAAGATTCATCTCCATTTCCCCTCACTTGAGGTGGACTAGGTTGCTGAATCTGGCAAGCCCCCGGGAAGGGAGGTGTGCTGGGAGTAACATGGCATTGCAACGGGGTCCGCAGCATCGCTTGGTGCTGGGTGGCATCCCGGGACTGGTCCCTGCAGCCACTGTCTCAGTGCTGGCACTTCAAGACTGGGTCCAGGAGTCTGAGACACAGTGGTTAAATGCGGAGCATCCAGAGTTATTTCCTGTAAATAAGTTCTTTTGCTTTCCTCAAAGGTCTTATTTTCCATTTGGTGTGCGATGAAGCATTGCTTGCTGATTTGTGGATAATCCTTTCTGTATTCCTGATTTATGTATGTGCTGGTGCGATGCACAAAGTAGCATCTGTACTATATACACTGTGGGAACAACCCAAAATTGCTCTGAAACTCGACTGGCTTACAATTATATTGGATTCTATTAAATTAAAACACATAGCACGTATATTACACAATAAACCACAGCTATTTCATGGATCAAATTAAGTTTTATTTGGGCAAATTACAACCTTTCTTACAGTTGGGCCTTTGTGAAACCATTCCTTTTTAATAAAAGCAGGCATTTTTGGCAAATGCTCTTAAAGTGTGCATTCCCAATAATTGCATATACTGTTGCTATTCTTTCTGGGATATATGTGGCTAATTATCTTCTCCTATTTAGGATAGGTTCAAATGAGTGGTATCTTCCCTTTCCTCCTCCCCCACACCTCCCTTCTGCTGGAATTTCTTATTGCTTTCCATTTTTATTAGCTTGGCTATGGAAGTCGACAGAGAAAAAAAAAAATCTTCTCGTTAAAAGCAGGAGTGCCTTTCCCGGAATTTCTTGGGGAAATGTGACTCTTGCAGCTGCCCTCCGGCCCTGGCTTGGGGGGATGCAGGGTTTGGGGGACAAAGCTGAAAACAAACCTCTGAGAAGCGAGGTGAAACCTGGGGTGTGCATGAGGGAAGTCTGGGAGGGGGCTGTAAAATGCATCCCACTTGTGGAGGCTCCTTATTAAGTATTTTGTTTTTGCTACAGCGTTTTCCTGCACAGGGACAGGAAGGGGCATGTGCGATAGCATGCCAGACCCTGTGAAATGTCTTTTGTGATTGCTCATCCTCACACAGGTTTTGCTAAAACCAAATACATGGTTCAAAAACTGTGGGGATGGACAGACAAGGTGGTTTTCTCCCATGTTTCCTTAGGAAACAGGGTTAAAAAATAAACCCCATCAGCTACGCTCTAGTTTTGAGAAGTGCTCCTCTGCTGTTTTTCCTGCCTCTTGCTTTCCACTTGCTGTCGGACCAGGCTTAGAGCTACCAATATTTTTCTGGGCATAATTTTTCACACAGTATTTTCAGCCTGGACCAGGAAACAGGAAATGTCCTAAGTGCAATCTTCCTTGGGTAACGTCAGTGTGATTTCTAGATCCCTGGGACAGAGATAAACAGCAGAGCAGCATCCAAGCTTCCCAATTCCTGAACACACAGCGCAAGACCTGCACATTTTAGGCTTTTATTTCTTGACGCAGCAGCACCTCTGGGTGTGGGAAGGGTGCTCAGCCCCTTAGCTGGATGGGACAGGGATGATGGAGCTGTCACTGTAGAAGTCCTAGCGCATTCCATGAAACTTCAAAGCTTTTTGTCAGTTTTCCAAATCCTTCTGGGCACTATTGTCAGAAGATCAAGAACTATTATTTAGCCTCCCAAATCACATCTGGATGCTGTTTATGGGATTGTGTTTGGCATGATCGCATCTGTGGGAAGGGGTTAGTGCTGGCAGTGGGAATTGGTCTCAGGGATGCCAGACTGTCTGCTGCCAGGGCCCATGGACTGGTGGCATCTCCTGCTCTCAGCCTGCGGTCCTGATAAAGGATCCTCGGAGCTAGTGGTTTCCCTATTGCTTTACAACTGCTGCCAAGTGTTTGCTCAGAGGTTCCTCATCTGCGTGTTGGTGCTTCCCAGCTCCTTCCCTCCACAACTCCTTGGTGTGGGACAGCCCTGGGGGTGCAGGCAACCTCAGCACCCTCCAGCTGCCAATTTGAGTTGGGTGGCAAGCAGATGGCCCTGTGGCATATGTGATAGGACTGTCTGGGTGCTCCACAGTTCCTGTGGGGAAAGAGGAATTGGGGTTATTCTGTCCATATAAAAGACTCCCAGAAATGTCTTTATTGATTTTTTTTTTTTCAAATAATAAATTGAAAGCATCTCTGACCTGTTGCCTGCTTCCCAGCATGGCCAGGGTGGGGTTGGCAATGGCTGCTGCTGTGTAATATGTGATAGTGGTGCAGGAGACATTGGCACTTGCTCAGTCCCTAATGCCTCTGCACTGGGGACCCACGGTGGGGCAGGAACCAAATGAAATGGCCACAAAACATTTTTTGATGTCCTGCCTGTGTGACCACAGTGAGGATTGTGTGGCTGTGTCAGTTGCAGTGGCAGGAGGTCGCAGCCTGGCTCTGTCCCCAGAGCATGCCCTCCAGTCTGGCATCACAGGGAAGAGCATGTGCAATGGGAGAGAAAGGGAAGAGTCCCCATAGCATCCCTTGCAGCCTGGTGGTGGGTTTTGGAGAGAGAAGATTCTGCACCTTGTTCCTGGTTGTCTCTTCCATCCAACACCCATGCCTTCTGTCATCTTCCAGCTTGGGTTGTATTTTTTCAGCTGGATGATGCTCTCTATCTCAGCATTGGTCTGAGTCAGGTCGTGGTGCCATGCAGTGGGATGGCATTTGGGGCAGGAGGCTTTACAGGCAGGTGGTACAAACTGCTCTGAGGAGCTAATGGAAACCCTGACTGCAGTTAAACACCACCATCTGAAGGGCTTTGTGCAGAGCATGCGCTGTGCCTCCTCCCATGGCAGCAGGGATGTCTGACATGCCGCTGTGTTCGCTTTTGGGATGCAGAATTGAAACCACAACCCGTTTCTGGGGAAGATATATGATGAGCATGAAGTGCCTTCTCCTGGAGGATGCTGGGGGGGGGCCCCCACTAGTCTCTGGAAATTGCTTTCCTTCCTCTTCTCCTTCCAAAATAGCATAATTAACAGAAATAAGCTTTGCAATGCTGTTAATTTTGAAGGTCTTGTATGCCAAGCTTGAACATGCAGAGCTCAACTGAGCAGGCGCTGAGCACTGGGAATGGTTAATTATTACCCAAATGGTGTCTGAGTTAGTCTGAAAGGATTGAAGAATTATGAAACTGTAACAAGGGAGGCCCATTCTTGGCAAATGCTTATGTGATTCAAATGCTGGGGAATTCAGCATGTTTTTCTTCTGAGGGCTTTAAGCCATCTGATGGTCCAGATCGCATGGTGGGGACTGAGTGGGACCATCAGTCCAGGCGAGTTGATGCTGTAACAGCTTCTGCAGTTCTTCTGTCACAGCAGTGGTTTAAAAATAGCTTTGGTGAGTCAATAATTAACCCATTGTTACTTCTTAAAACTCCTAAGCGTGTGAATTTCTGGATATGATGGTTTGGTGCTGGATCTGTAGGAGAAGCTCTCTCTATGATGCATTTGGCACTGCTGCAGCTGGGACCTCGCAGTGGCCCTTCTCTCTGCTCACATCTGCAGAGGTCTTTGTATACTCTTTGGGCTCACGTATGGACAGTGGTCATAGGGAAGGGGGTTGTGTTCCTATGGCAGAGCTGTTCTTTCGCCCTGGAAGACCAAGAGAAGTTAAAATACATTAGAGGTTTTGGCAGAAGTTTCTTGGGTTTTCTGCTGAATATCTGAATTCTACAGAATCTTCCTTTCTCTCATCTACAGACCACATGTGGTCCATGTCCAGTCTCTTGGATCTTGACCTGTCTGTGCCTCCCTGGAAAAACAGAAGTCATGGAGTCTCAAGAGCTTCTACTCCACCCCTCCAGACACCGTAGTCCATGCATGTGTGGTTGGGGTTCAGTCTCAAGCAGGATTTCAGTCCCAAGTCTCATGGCAAAGGTGGTAGAAGTGACAGTCATATCAATGGAAAGTAGTCTATAACACTGGTCTCTAATTGTGATTTGTCTTGAACAGTTTCATTTGAACAGCCCCTGTTTTGGACTGCTGTGGTCTTTTTGTCTTGAGCTTGGTTCGCTTTCCTCCAGTTCAAATCTTTGAAGTATCGTAAATAGATAAAGCTGGAAACTGAAGCATATGAATGTTTAGAAATCCTTTGGTGACCCATGTCCTGATGCTCTTCTTCAAGCTGCCCCGCAGAGCCCAGGGGTCCCCCAGTCCTGACTGTGCTGTGGAGCGGAGGAGGCTCCCTGCAAAGTGACACTCTTTGGGAGTTGAGCCCTTGGCATGGGAAACTTTAAAAAGCCTTCTTCCTCCTACAGATGTTTTTCCTCAGTTCTAGTGAAACAAGTTAAGCGTGTGGGAATGCCTTCAGTGCTCTAACCTTGGGGGTTTGATGCCTTTCTTTCTAAAATGTCTCATGCTGCTTTTCCTGTGCTCATCTGGTTTTTAGCTGCTTTACTTGCAGCTTTTCAAGGAACAGTTGCGTGTTAGATGATAAATACGGCTGTTCTGCTTTGCTCAAAATGTCTCCCACCAGGAAAGTCCCTGCTGAGTTGTCTTTCTGCTGCATGCAGTGAACTGCACAAGATTCCCCTCTGGTCATTGCTTCTGGTATTTCACAAGGGCTAATCCTCCCCCTCCTCCTCCAGTTGGTTGTGTGTTTGCAGAGTAATCCCCTATAGGACCTATGCTCTGCTCCAGAAAGTGGCTGGAAGGAACCTTTGACATGGCAGATCTAATGTCCTTCTGAAAACTCTGCTGCTTCCTTGTGGGTCTGTGTAGTCCCAGTGACAGACTGCTTAGGTGCCTGGTTGGAGCCTCTTGGACAAGCCAAAGAACGAGTTGTGTGGAAAAACAGAGCTTTGACATCTGGACTCTGCCTCCATGGGTTATGATACTTGGCAAGGGGGAGTAGGAAGGGGTTCAGCTGCCTGAGACATTGCTGTAGTTCATTGGCAAGGTTTTCCTTCTCTTTAGATTGGAGGCGAACACTGTGAACTGATAAAGTTGAAGGCATGGGTTAGAGCAGAAGACAAGTCCACCTGTATCTTCTGGGATCAGTGGTGTTGGGAGCAGGATGTCTGGCTGGGGTGCAGCTTGCCGTGTGACCTGTTGCTAGACTCTGACATGTACATGGCGATGGGCTAATGAGTTGGATCAACAAGCTGTTAGTACCACCAAACCGGGATCTGGAGGGTTTCATGTGTGAACTGGAGGATGAACTCTCAAAGAAGCATCCAAATTACATCTCCAGAGAAAGGATGCCCAGAATGCTCTTATGAACCGAGACCTCCTTTCTCCTGTAGCACTGCAGTTCTTGTCTGTCCTTCCTGCTTTAAAAAGCATGAAGAAACTAAGTCAGAACCTGAATGGTTTGAAGAATTCTCAGCTTTGGAGTTTTCACCTACAGCTTAGTCCAAAAGGCTGCAGTCTTGCAAATTGTTCCAGTTCCATCAGATCAGAATTTTCTGATAAAGTATTCTCTTAAGTTTTTTAAGAATTCCTGGTATTTTCTTTTAGTTCAGCTGATTGTTTTAGTGTTCTCTGCTTTTGCTGTTTCCTCCCCTTGTGTGTCTGGGGAAAGATCTGTGCATAGTTAGTTGCCACTTCTAGTTTCTCCTGTTGCATGTGAAGTTACTGCAAATCACAAGAAGCAGGATAACAGATAGCAAAATGGAGATTCCACTTCTAGTGGACTCTGTGTTTAATAAAATGAGTATATTTATTTCTATTATGGGCAGCCAGTGCCTACTAACTTTACTTTGGAAGTAACTTTTTACAGCTTTATGCTGTGGAATACTCCTTGTGTCCAGGTCCTTCACTCAGTGCAAGCCACTGCTGGAGCTGGGCTCTGCTCCTTTGGGGCTGGGCAGTGTCCTCCTCTGCACCTGGGGTTTGGGGATTGAGGTGTTGTATCCTTACATGGGTTCTGTCTCCCTGTACTCACCCACAGTACTTTTATGGGCACAAAGTGCAAAGGTCCCACTGGTGTCCTGTATATAAACCTCCAGCAGTTTCTGTAGGGAGAATTTCTCTGCAGGTCCATGGGAAAATGATGGGAGACCTTTTTCTTCCTCTCTGCTTTGCAGTTTTATCAGTCCCTGAAATCTGACACATCACCCACCTGGGTCAAACCTGTGCTGGGTTCAGTAGGCAGTCCTTAAATAAGCAGGACTTATGTTGCTGTTGGTATAAGTAACCTATTAAATTGCAGTGCATGTGTGGTAATGTGGGCAGGAAGCCTCTCAACATCTGAGGTGATTTCAAGTGTGTGGTGCCCTGATAGGAACTGACCTCAGTATTACTTGTCCTTTAAAAACTTGATAGCCATGCCCTTGAATTCTTGCATTAGTAAACATCTCACAAAAATGTGGTATTTGAGCTGGTATCAAGCAAGATGAAAAGGGGCTGTGCAATGATATTGGGGTTGGCCAAGATGGTTGTGACTTTTTACCCTGAAACT
This sequence comes from Harpia harpyja, assembly GCF_026419915.1. NCBI lineage: Eukaryota > Metazoa > Chordata > Aves > Accipitriformes > Accipitridae > Harpia > Harpia harpyja. The sequence goes on along the minus strand of NC_068953.1, from coordinate 17,576,780 downwards.
AGGCAAACTGAGATGAAATTTCCAGAAGGTTTTTGGTATCGGCTTAGCATTCATAAACTTCAGTTGTTAAATGTAAAAGAAAGCTGAGGTCATTTTTTAATGTGATGTTGTGAAACATTTCCTTCAAGACAAGTGGTGGGGCGGGTGGGAGGTCAGAGCTGCTCCTTGAGTAAGACTTGGGCAATCTTCCCTCTCACCACCCCCCCCCCCCAGCCCCCATAAAAAACCCCACCTCTGTGTGTCTGAGCTGATTCAGTACAATGTGCCAGAGAAAGGGAAACAAAGTAAAGGCTCATAAAGCCTCTGGACATCACCTCTTGGAGCAGCGGTCCTTGAGTCAACAGAAAACATCTGTAAAACAGTCCTCCATGTGGGCAGGAAAATGGTACAGGGGAATGTAGCAGATGAATTTACGAAGCTCAGCCTACTTTTTACATGGTTGTGAATGATAACTACTGGAGCAATGCTGAACAAGATGTTCCCTTGTTTTAAAAACATCTCTGGGATTATTGTATTGAGATGAGCTGGGAAATGTTCTGTTCCCTCCTTTTCTAGACCTGCTGTTGGTAATGTACCCCTCAGGTGGATTGAGGAGAGGGAAGGACACAGAGGCTGATATTTATTTAAAGCTCTGTATGATGCTGCAAGACATCATGTGTACACAAGTTCACTGCACCACAGGCCCCATGGTCAGGTGTGGGTTTGGGCTGCAGTTTGGATGGACTTGGGTTGTTACTGATCCACTTTGCCACTTTGCTGTGCAGCCTCATGTTGCTCCATCCTGACTTGTGCCCAGGCTGGGCTGATGTCCGCACGTGTGGGGGGGGGGGGTGACACCACCAAACTGGGAAGCACCAGGGCACCCAAGGAGAGCCCTGAGCTCACCATGGAGTTGCACCACTGTTGAGGGACTGGGTGAACCCAAGGTGCTCTGTGATCCTGCTGTCCCTTTGTGGCATTGCTCTTCCACCATGGAGGATGTTTCTGAGCACTGGGAAGTTCTTCTGGGAAGGCTGGTGGTGCTGAGCCCCCTCCCTGCCTGGTCCCAACATCCACTCTGGCTGAGCAACGCAGGTCCAAGGTCGGCATCCCCCTTCAGGGCTGTGGCTGGGTGCTTCCACTCCTAAGAAGACACTTGTGCCAAAGCAAGCAGAAAAATAAGGCAGTAAAGCAGAATTGCTGCTTGAGTTGCTTTTCTCATTAAAAAGAGAGGGAGGGAGAAATATCAAAATCAATCCCCTGCCCCCACAAATCCTACCCTTGTCTTGGAGTACTAAAAACATCCTGGGGCTGAGACCATGCTTATGCTCCTGAATGTTGAAGGAGGATTTCTGCCAAGACACTGACCCCTTGTGGATTTTGCAAATGTCTTTGCATCTCTTTCTCTTCAAAAGGAAAAAAAACACCCAAATCCCCTTTCAGACTTTCACTTGGTCCCTTGCAATCCAGATCTATCAGAAGATTTATTCTTAAACAGGGGCTTCAGGGTGATTTATGAAATTACAGCTGAGCCGTATTGTGTTCTGGTTACAAATTGCAAAGATATTCCATGGGACGTAAGCTCCAATGAGCATGGGATATATTACACTACGGGGAAAAGGGGAACTTAAAACCAGCTGGCCGACTGTAACAACTACAGCCACTTCTCTTTGATGAGAAGATGATATACATCTGGGTTTAATACAATACATGATGGACTGACACTGGGTTTTGGAATATCTTATACAAACTGGATAATTTTTGCTTGTTTTTTTTCCAGACCTGTTGCACTACTTTATTTAAAGTTATATTCCTTTTTTCTGTTGTTTCTTCATGTGTTAGTGACTCCTTGTTCAACTTTATAAAGTACTGGGGATAGCTTCTCACTGCTTTCCAGAAGAAGGGTTTCTCTGCACTCTGAGTGCACACGGTGAGTGCTAGGGCTTGAGAAAGGCAATGCTGCAGTACCATATGTGGAATCACTGAGCTAAATTGGCTACCTATAAATATAACCCAGATGTTAATAGGAAAAAGGAAACTGGAACACATTATCAGGAAGGATGTGTCGTCTTTGGAGTAAATCCCTCCCATGGAGACCCCTCCTCTAGCTGTTAATGACTGCACTTCTCCAGGAGAAGTCATCTGTGAGCCCTGTTGTGGGGGGTGTGATATATATTAAGACACCTCTTACAACCTTCCGGTCAGTAGGGAGTCCTGGTGAGCCAGATGCTATGGGTTGTAAAGCTGTGTTGTTGCTCTGAAGATGAACCTATGCTGGTTGGCAGCATCTGGTCTAAAATCTTCTGCCACCCACAAAAGCATGTACTGGTCAGGTCTTGGTAGCCCATGAGAGGAAGGAATTGGCGAGATTCCTTTCAAGCACTTTGATCCAAGAGAACAGCAAGGTTTCTGCATGAGAATCTCGTATTTTGGCTTGTTAGTAAGTTGTGGCATTTTTATTTAATTCTCTTGATTGGGTAACAGATCATTTAGCACTGATTTTGTTCCCTGGCCTGGTTGAGTGTAGCTCTTAGATCTGACTTCTGTTGTGAATATTTAATGGCAAGTCTAGAATTTCTTACCTTTTTGGTTTAAATTGGCTGTTGTGAATAACTAATCCTGACACACCCATTTCCAGTAAATAGTCCTGGAAGTCTGACTGCAACTGAACTTGCTTCAGCCTTCCCCAAACTTTACAGACTTGTCTGTGGTTCCCTGCCATAGCACTCCTGGGAAGCACCTATAAATATCCACTCTGAGTAGAAATCCTGCTTTCTAGTAGTTGATGGCCAAAGTACTTGCATTCCCTGAGGCTGACTGCTAGCCCTGCAGTTTTGGGAGTGAGAGTGGGTTGCATCCTTCCTGCTCCACCTCAGTCTTGTGCATCTCTAGGAGCTGTGCCTTGGGTGAATGCAACATCCCAAGCTGAGCTCCTCCCCCTTGAGCTTAAATGGACAAAACTTTGGAGAGAATTGTCCCCACCGGGAGCTGCAAGCAGTAGTCGTACTTTATTTCCTTTGTGGGCCAACCTTTGGATGGCAAAGTTGTTACACCTCCATGGCTGGTATGATCCAGCATGCTCCCAGCCCTGGCTTCAGGCCAGGGTGCTCCAGTTCCCAGAAGATCCTGTTTCAGTCACCTTTTTAGGGCTCTTTGGGCCAAAGTGTGCTTTGATGTCTGGCAGTTTGGCCCCTGGCACACCCCGTGGTCTGGCCTGGAAGAAGTGCTAGGAGGATGAAGCACAAACTATAAATTTCTGCAATACCAGCAATCCTGGCTGAGCCTCCCCATTCTAGCAGGGTTACGAAATAGCGACATGGCTTTCTCTGAGATACTAATTAGGGATGGACAAACCAGAGGGAAGAAAATAAGAAGTCCCTTTGCACCCTTTCTGGGGTTAAAGAAAGTTCAGCTAACTTTCTTCCTCCCCCATATTATTTTTCCCTTCAGTGCGGGCTCTTCTCATCCAGGTTCCAGCAGGGTTGGGATGTGGAGCTGCTGAACTGTTGGGGGAGGCTGTAGCTGTTGCTGCAGGATTTCCAAACCAGGCTGAAACAAGCCAGTAACCTCAACCTGAGAGTGCCTGTGTGACTTAGAGCAATCCTGATGTTGTAGTGCTCCTGGCTCTCCAAACAGAATGAACTGATGTGTCATGTATCCAGGAAAGATCTGGATGTTGCTCAGGGTAGAAGATCACCTTTATTCCTCCTTTTACAGGTGGGGATGGTGCTTGGAAGGGTAGGGCTGTGCTTGGTTGGTGCTGCAGGATTGCTGTACTCACCCAGGGTGCTGCGGCCGTGGGCTGGAGGCAGCTGCACCTGGGACACACACCCCAGGTTTGCTGATTCCTTCTGCAGCTGGTCTTGTTGCCAAAGTGGTGGACTTGGTAGTCTTAGGTTAATGGTTGGACTCAATGATCTTAAAGGTTTTTTCCAACCTAAATGATTCTATGATTCTATAAATCCTTCACATGGCATAATGAATGCTTGCAAATCCTTTCTGTGCTGCTGATGTTCCCTCTTTGCAGCTCACTGAATGTAGAAAGCAAGCTTTCTAAATAATAATAAAAAGCAGCGTGAGTAAATTAACACGCATCAGCGCACGGGTCTTTGGCTGAGCTCTGCTCATCTCATTTTCAACAGCAGCCTCTTTCTGCAGACCTCCCTGCCACAACGTGCTCTCGCAGTGCCAGCTTAGACCCCGCATAGATTAAAACCATGCAATCACAATGGATTTGTTTCTGGCTAATGAAGCTCAGCATCTAGTGCAAAATTCCTCTAATGCATTAGGAAATAGTTATCATTTTTCTTTGGCACTGCATTTGATAAGCAATTGCCTTTGGCCAAAAGCAATGCCAAGATTTTACTGCTTGTTATAGAGCTAAATATGTGACATTGCAACACATGTAATTGGGATAATTTAACACCCCATTAACAGAGTGCAGGAATGGCCTCTTCTCTTACCATTGTTTGGGTCCACTTTTTATAAATCTTGAAGTCTTTGGGGAGAGAAATTTTTTTTTTTCAGTGGAAAAATGGACATGTTCCTTATTAAAGTGACTCATTTTGAAACATTGAGCAGAAGCTTTCTTGCAGCACAGATGGGGAGGGCTCCTGATTTGCAATAGGAAACCTGGAGTCAGCTATGTCCCAGTTTGGTAAACTGGGAACTAATGGGTTATGGTCCATAATTCTACTTCTGGTTTCAGGCAAGTCACTTCTTTTCAAGGAACTCTAAAATGAAGACGATACTTTGAATTTTATGATCCCTGTATGGTTTCTGTGACATCCTTGTCACAAGGCACGAGGTATCTGGAAGTGACCCTTGCTTGGGAAGGGAGGTTGGTGTTGGGACTGTCACCACCTCCTGTCCTGTGACCTTCAGTGGAGATGTGTGTGCAGAGCAGTGGAGTAGTCTAACAACAGGTCTTCTAACTATCTTCAGAAAGGCTCTTTCGGGGCAATTCCAGATCTTATTAGAAGCAGGAAAGACTGGATGTTGCAAGGGATCCCAGTCTGAAGAAGCTGTATTTCTGGTTGAGTCTTTCTTTTGAGCTCTGGGTAATGGGGCTGGATGTATTTGCATCAGAATACTTGGCTTCCTGATCCGGGCATCTCCAAGCCTTTTGATGTTCATAAGCATGTGTGTGTTTGGAGATGGACTTCTGTATGTGGTATTGCACTGAGGAGTTGGCAGCAACAGCTGAATCCAGGAGCCAGTAATTAAACCTGTTAATCTTCTTGTCATGATTGTAGTGGGTTTGGGTGAAATCTTGATGAATTTTGGGGTGAGAGCATCCCTCCTTTGGCTTAATGTAGGCTGGCTGGTAGGTTCCTTTATGGGGTAAGGCAGAAGAGGTTAGTTTGGGTCCAGGCTGGCCTTTCTCCCTCCTTCATGTTTCGTGGAACTTCAGGACACTGGGGAGCACTGGCATAGCCAGCAATGTGGTTTTACCTCTGTCCCCCTTCCTTCTCCATCTCTTGGATAAGGAGCAGCTCTGGCTTGAGGGCAGTGACCGCAGTACTAGTCAGCCTGTCCCCACTCATGCATTTTCCAGAAAGTTGCCTACTTTGTAGCTGAAACCCTGATTTAATTAAATTAACACCCAACTACCAAGTGGGGTCTGAAGGCAGGGGAGTGCCTGTTGCTCCTGGAGAGCCAAGCCAAAGACACAGACAGCAAACCAGCAGCCCAGAGATCCTGCTTTCCTGCCAGCCATGTTTCACTTATTGAAGGGACAGTTTAATTTTAGCCTTTCTGGTGGTGCTGTTCCTTTCCTAATTAGATCCAGCCTGATAGAAAAGAAGAAAAATTCACTTGAAACCTGCTGATGGGTTTTGCTCATTCAGCAAAGCAGCAATGGGGACTGGTTTTAGCCTCCAAGTTGGAGAGGGCTGTTTCTGATTAGTGCGGGGAAGGCTGCTGGGAAGGGCGGGTGGGTTGTCTGTGAGCCCTGCTCTGCCTGAGCCATCTTTAACTAGAGCAGCAAGTCCCAGAGAGCTGTTTTATGGCTCTGTGGTGTGAAACGACCTGATTTGCCATGATCTTGCTCATGTTTTCAGCAACACATAGATAAAAGGCAGCACAGATGACTTTAAAATTCATGGGTATTGCTCTTTTAACTTGCATCTCCAATAGGCTCATTCCCCTATAAAAGACAGGTGGGCCTGTCTTTGCAACTGGGAAAAGCCTGATGAAATGAGTTAGATTGACTTTGTTATGGCTTCAGTGAAAACTTCTGGACACTTATTCAGAAGTCATTGTACTTGCAAAACTGGTCCAAGGTGCTAATCCAAGCAAGCATGGTTTTGCTGTTTTGAGGCCATCGGGCTGCTCTTGTTACATGGTCCTGGTTTGCACCATGCTTGGTAGGGTAGCATCCCATGGCTCTAGACCTTCCCTTCTGAGGCTTGGTGACTACACTGTAAACATGAGCTCTGAGCTGAAATCAGATTTCCCTGGTCTGTGCCACAGAACAAACAGTGCAGGTTTTTTTAAAAAAAAAAAAAATTTGGCACAAACCAGTCTAGTTATATTTGCATTTGAAAAAAATATTTCTTCTCCCCCTCAAGCAGTAACTTACTTTTCCATAGTGTCAGATTCTATTTAATCAATTGCCTTTATAAGTTGTAACAAGATGTTTTCTTAAATTCAGCAACTCCTAAAAGCTTTGTTTTGAATGTCAAGCCAATTGTCTGCCTGGCATGAGTGTTGCAGGCTACTTCCCCCACCCCATCAAAATGCTTTTTTGAATAATCCTCCCCAGTTGTTTTTTTTTCCTAAATGCTTTTTGATCCCCAGTGGAAAATTTAGAACTACTCGACATTCGGAAGTCTTGGATTTTTCAGGGCAAAAGGCAGAGAAGCAAGTTTATAAGAGTTGAAAACGCCTGTTCAGAGCCACTGGTGTGCTTTGGAGGGAGCTCCCATCCTGCAGGCCAATGCCGTGCTCATATGTGTACGACCAGTTCCTCGTTGAGGGTTTTATTTTTGTGTCTGCTTCTGGTGCATTGAAGTCTGGAGCATTTTGGTGTCCTGGGTGGTACTGGTGCCCAAGTGGCATTAGTGCAACTTCCTCTAATCTAATTGCTCTTTGTGGTTGATGGGAGACAAATAGTTGGGGGGTTTGCTTTGTAGGGCTTCCTATGATGCCCACAGCACTGCCTTGCCCCTTGTATCGTGGGTCCCAGGATGCGGGCAATGCTGCTGCGGGCGTTTGCACTGGTTCCCAAAGCATCCCACCCTCGTGAGGAGCTGGAGCGTTCCTCCAGCAAAGCCCCAGTGGGTTTCGTTGCAGTCTGGAGCGCCTGTCAGACGGGTCGCGTGCCCTGGGGAAGCTAATGACAGCACACAACGTTGCGGTCTGGCCATAAACAGGTTTAAAGCGAGCTGAGCTAATTCAGTCAAAGGTGTGAGAGCAATCCAAAGGTGCAGTGAGTATCGCCAGCTCCTCGCTTTCTCCTCAGGGCACCGTCCCGCTCATTAACAGGAGGCTGTTCAATCAAGAGCACTGCGGCTTGTTTGAACTGCAGGGCTGCTCTGCTTACACATGTCTTCTCTGCTTTGAAGGCTCTGTCACTCTTCAGTTTGCATCAGAAACATAGGCTCTCCCCATGTGCAAAGCCTACCGAGGTCTCCTCTCCCTGTCATGAAAAAGACCTTTCAAACAGCTCCTGAGGTCTCTGAGGGCTTCTCTTCTGAAAGCTGAATTGCCTGTTGCTTTTGGAGGCCTGTGTTTCCCCCTGGCAGCTTTCCATGTGTATATTTAGAAAGGAAGATCATACCTTCCATCTCAAAAATAACCAAACCTGATGACTTAATTTAGAGCATGAAAATTAAAAGTGCTCTCTTGAACTGCTGAGCAGTCTAGGCTCCTGCAGCCCCTTGCTTGCTTGTTGGCTGTGGATTTTCCCCACTTGACTGTAGGTTTCTCTCGGTCAGCTTTGGGCATCTCATGAGTTATTTGGGAGCAGGATTGTGAACCACAGACCCATGTCTCCTCTCTGCCGGCACTGGCTTCTGCTGATGTCTGGCTGTGTGACTGGGCATCGGTGTCAGAGCTGGACACTAGCCTCAGGGGAGACCCTTTGCTATTACTAGCAGACAGAGGGTTGTGTAAAAAAAAAAAAAAAAAAAAAAATTAAAGTCTCTTTTGATTACTAATATAACTTTACATTTTCTGTAGGCTTTTCTGGGGCACCATCAGAGGCTTATGTCTGTACACTGCTAAAAAATGGGCTGGAAACCTGTGTAACCTGCATTCCAGCAGAGAAACCCCATCTATCCAGGCAGCAATGGTGTCCTTTACACAGGCTGGATTTTGGTCCTTTGCTCACACAAATGGTTGTGTCTCCTTTGGCAGTTTCTGCTCATGTGGAGTAAGACCCAAGCCAGCTCTGCGCTGTCGGGGGCAGAATGCCTGGTTCCCTCCTTACCTCTCATTGTGACTTGATGGGCAAGCCTAGCCCAGCTGCTCAGTTCCTTTACACCTGTTTTTATTTGTAAATCTGGGATAAGCTGAAACCTTAGCACTGAAATTGGGTTCCTCAATTTCTTTCCTGCTGCTTGGGCCTTGCCTCTTGTAGATATAAAGCGTAATATTTAATAACAGCATGGGGGTGTTTGAGCTGGGTTAGTTATTGATAAAGCCCTGGAGATGTGCAGAACAAAGATGCTGTGTGCTGCCATGATAAGTGCTTTCGTTTCACTCATTGAAGCTCAGTTGTACCTATAGCTGCTGATCACACTACTTTTTTTTTCTTCTACTTTATCAGCTGTATTATCTGAAGTGTGCTCTGAGTGATTGCAATGTTGAAAGGCCCCAGAGTTAATTGGCATTAAGAATGGTGTAGTATTATTAGGTGTGCCTTAATGTAACGATCTCCATTTTCATGTATTTACTCTGTACTACTGAGTAAACGTGGAGATAAAAGAAGGTGGAATTAGCACTTCTCTTGCTTGCACTAAAGCCAAGTTGCATTATTTTCTTTTCTGTGGGTTTAGGCCTAAAAGTAGCTCAGGTATGTGCAAGTTTAAACAAGACGAACCAGGGCCCCATTAAAAATTACTCTCTCCTGGATAATATTCAACACAGGATTAATAGTAAAGAGGCTGATGTCATCTCAAAGCTCCCGTGACCCTGTGCACTTCTTTAGTACGTTGCTGAAATAAAACGTTTGTTACAAAGAAGACTTTTCCTGCTGGAAAATGTGATGCTGCTGTCTTTCCAAAAGCAGAGGGAGAGTCATTTGGAGCAACGTGCAAAAAAATTAATTGGGTATTAAGAGCTTAACCTGAGAAGCCACCTTCTCCTAAGAATAACCTTGCTGCTGCTGCGCGGCATGCCATGTGCCATGTCCTACTCATGGATTAATGCTTTCCAGGGTGTCCAGCTCTTGTGGTCCCACAATGCAGAGCAAACCAATAGTGCATCTGTGATTTTACCCATGCAGGTGGGAAGGCTCCTGTTCACTGCCATCCCCGGCTTAGTGAGCGGTTCAGCAGATGCCAAGCGAGGATGTGCTTTCTTCCCTGCTGTAACACTATGGTGCTGAGTTGCTCCAGTCTCTGCTGCAGTCAAGTGGGTTTTGCGAGCTGCCAGCATGGCTGGGATCAGCATTGTACAGGTCTTCTGGGGTCCCACTGCAGACATTGTCATGGAATTGCTCCTAATTCATGCCAGGCTTGTCTTGGCTGGGACTAAAAAGACTTTGCAAGAGTTTGGTGGTTTTCAGATGGTATCGATGATGTTATAGGCCCCAGTACAATTCATGCAGAATCTCTTGCATTTTAACATTAGTTTTATCTTCCTGGCTAGGCTGGGTTCTTAAACCCCAACTTGTCCTTCAAGGACTTGGATGTGTCATGTTCTGCACTGCACCAGCCTGGCTACTGCCGAAAAGGGCTGGATTAAACTGTGGTGGCGTTCTAGGCTGTGAGGTTATGAACAGGTCTCTTGATAAGGAATTGGGTGTGCTATAAAATAATTATATAGCAACTCTCATCTCTGAATCTTTACAAACATTAATTAGCAGATTTCATAAGATCAGTTAACTCATTTTCCCTGTGCCCGTAGGGACAGGTAAATATTACAGCTCTGCCCTGGTGTGCAGTCTGTGGCATCAGGAGGGCGGGCACCTTGTGATGATGTTAGTGTCAGAGCCTGCATTTCTTTGTGACCTTGCTCACACCAACTTTAACTCCAAAAAACATTGAGTTATATTCAAGTTTGCCAGGTTTGTCTCACAGGTATAAACATATACCCCCATGCTGGGTATAAGAGAGCCTGCCTTGGGGATCTGCTTATCAGTCCTGGGTCCAGCCTCTGCTCATGGCTTTTTCTTTCCTCCCCCCAAGGTTCTCCATTTTCTTAGTTTTATCTTGGGAGTCCATTGAGTAGCTTTTGCTCCTTTAGGGATGCTCAAGGTCACCCTTGGAGTGAAGGTTTGCACAGGAAAGCAATGCAGCACCTGACAGCAGCCTGGAGGAGGGCGTGTGGAAGGGGGTGGTTTTATGGAACAGGTCCAACATCTTGAGGAGACTGCAGTGCTTTGCTAAACCCTAAATAACAGCCACTGACTGGAGTCAGTAGGGCAAACTTTCCATAGCTTTAACCCTTCTTACCTCCAGCTGAGGTGGCTTTCCCCTCTGCTCTACCAGGCTGCCCTTGCCTCTTGGCATTGGTCTTGTTGGTGCAGCCAGAATAGGTGGAGGAGAGGGAAGGGAGGGAATCTGTTCCATAGCAGGTCATGATGGCTTGTCCTCAAGAAGGTTACAAGCTGTTCCCTGCAGATGCTGGAGGAAGCAGGGTTTGTGAGAAGGAGCTGGATGCTCCCCAGTACCCTAGAGGGAGTGGTGTGATGGTTGCCAGCATCCTGAGAATGACCTTAGAGAAACCAACTTCCCAGCCATGCTGTGCAGGAGCATGGGCCTCAGCCATGGGCTTGAGAGGAGGGTCTGGCCCCAAGCTTTAAGGAGAAGTCAGGGGCTGTTCTAGCTCTGAGTACACTGCTCCCATGGTATTGATATACCAAAGACCTAGGGGCTGAGAGGGTGAGATAGTCCCCAAACCCCTGTCCCACTTGTGGGGAGGCTGTGGGGGAGGTGAGAAGAAGCTCTGGCTGGCAAGGTTTGCTGCAGGAGCGATAGCCCTGTTGTCCTTTGGGTTGGGTCTTGGGAGGGTGGCTTGTTGTATGTGGCTTTTGGAGGGGATGGTCCATCAGTCTGCATGTGTCTTTAATGGCCCGTTCAGCAGTAATTCTGCCAGATGTCTCTGTTGCATCTGAGCACATGGCACAGGAAACCCCGGAGGCCTCATTGCTGGAGGCCTTTGAATGCAGCCCACGCAGCAGCCCAGAGCATCTGTGTCCTGGTTCCATGTCCCCACCTGCAGTACCCAGGCTCTCCTGCACTGCGTTGGCTGGAGAGGTGGCTGAGGTTCTGGCATCCTTGCTCTGCCAAACGGCAGGTCAGCATGTCTGGGGGATGGAGCTGGGTGGCAGGAACACCACAGTCCTCTTGCCCTGCCCAAATGGGTCCCATAAGGGATGTCACCACAATGAACATATCCATTGTGTAGCTGCTGCTGCAGCTGTTCATCACCTGCAAAAGCTCATCAGTGAGGACAAGTGATGGTCCTTCCTCTGGGTAGCATTTCTGGTGGTGTTAAGCTCCTCTTCATGTAACTTTTTTTTTAATTGCTCTTGTTTGCATATCCTGAAGTCCCTGAGGAGCATAAGAAGTGACTGGAAACATCCAGAGCACAACTGTCTCCTGCAGGAGGGTTGATCCTGCAGCTCGGGCATTAGGAGCCTGGACAAGGCAGGGGAGGGAAAGCAGATGGGTCTGAGCTGCTGAGCTAAGAGCCACTTCGCTGGGGCACAGGCTCCCTGGGCACCCTTCCCTGGCCCCAGCCGGACTAGTGCTAGGATTTTCTGGAGACATGCCCAACAGAAAAATGTCACGGGACAAGTTGTGCCTGTTTTCCCGAAGATTAGCTTTGAAACAGCATGGAGAGAGCAGAGCAACTTCTTTCAGTAAGGACCATCAGCGCTGGGCTCCTGGTGCCACAGCCCCTGCCAGGACAGAGTGAAGGGTGGCCTGGAAGGGGCAAAATGCCCCTTTTCTGTGCACCCATCTGCTCTGTAAATCAAAGGCTGACTTGTCTTTTCCATGCTCTATTGTATTTGATGAGAAGGTTTTGCAACTCAGTCTATCTCCTGCAGCACTACTCAGGATTTTTGTATGTGGCTTTCTGCAAGGTGCATTATCTTACCCAAACTTTGCTTCGTTTAATATGGCCCTATGTGAAGGTTAATCCATTTTAAATATATCCTAAAAGAGCTGGTTTTGCACTTGCAATGATGTACTATTTTAAGTATTTAAAACATCACACAAGGCTCCTGGAGGAGTCAGTCTTGGTGTGACATTCATTTAGGTACTATTCTGCAGGAAATGCTGAGAAAACTACCGCTAATGATTAACGAGCTCCAAAGCCTCTGTCTTAACCTTGTCAGGTGTGTGAGCAGCAAATATTGTAACCCTTAAATAGCACAAGTGCCTAAAGATAATGTTTGCTTGCAGAGTGAGATATAAAATAAATGGGACAGAAGATAACAGGATAATGGGATGCCAGATGGATGCAGTTTAGTGTAACATTGGTGAAAAGCACTGTCACTAATGCCAATCAGCTCTGCTGTGTGATGGAGTGCTGGGGCACTTGAGTGTGCAAAGGAGAGGTGGGATCATGGCTCCTGAGATGTGGCAGTGCTGGACTTAATCCTGCTGCTCCTTTTCTTTACAAACAGGATATGGTGGTTTAGCTCACTAGGTAAATACAGCCAGCTTGGAAATGGGAAAGCCTTCCCGTTTCACAAGGGCTTTCAAAGCCCTGCTTGAACGGTTGCTTATCTGGCCCATCCTTAGCTGTGGGTTTGACCTTCTGTGCTCATTACTGCAATTTCCTCTGAACAGCCGACACGCAGGGGGAAAGTTGTGTTGTTTCTACTGAAAAATCTTCCTCATTACAGAAAAAATATCCTTAATTTCTAATGCAGGCTTTGGCAGGTTAGCTAGAAAGGCAGAGGATGGGGCAGAGCTTGTCCATTGTGGGAAGCAGGGAGGGATACTTGGGAAGCTGCTGTTTGTAACTTGCTGCAGAGCTGTTGTCTCAAGGGAAGGGGAGGCTGTGATGGAACTAGCAGGGGTGATTTATACTTGAAACAACTCCTCCCGAGCTATGTTTTGGAAAAGGATCCCTGAAAAGTTGCTCTTTCACCGGTCAGGGTGATGTTGGTGTCCTGTGGGTGGCAAGGATGATACCCTGCGATGGGGAGGGTACCTGCCTGGTTTTTAGAGCATGCTGTATGTCACCTTTGCTTTAGAGCTCCTTGCTTGGAGGATGCTACGTGGTTAGCAAATATGTGGGACAAACCTTACTGTGTTTTTCTTTGGTTATATTTTTTCAGTAATGGGTTTGTCACAGATTACAGGACTTGCCTTTGCCATGGTGGGGGACAGACAGGGACACTTGCGCTTGTACCAAAGGTGACTCCTGCAGCTCAGGATTCATGTTGGGATCTGTGTGATAAAAATGAGGTTCCACAGATAATGCTGTGTTTCCAGAATGGATCTAAACTGGCCCAATTTGAGCCATGAACTGCTTGGCAAATGTGAATTAGGCTAAAACTGCAGTGTCTTGGCTTTTGTGGCTCGGGTTGAAATCTCAATATGCTGACAGTGATTGTTCACAACTTTGCTTGTCCCTATAGGTATTTTTAAAGCCTAACATGCCTTCATAAATTAGGCAGCAAACATGTCTTACAGGCTCCCTCATATGATATTTTTGGTGAACTCATGCAAGATAAAAGTATTACTTGTAATGAGCCCCAGTGTTATCTGAGAGCATCTGGTAAGCATAATGCTCTGCTTTGTAAATGCAGATACGCTGCTGGGTTGTACAAGGCAGAGATGGTTGGGATGGTGGTAAAGTGAAAACCCAAACCTTGCTTCCCTGGGCAGCCTTTGCCCTTGGGCAATATGGAAACCCATTGTGGGGCTGAGCAGCAGCGATGCCTTAAGGGACTGGACTTCCTATGGGAAATGTGAATTAATCTCTGATGTTGGCCATGATAGGAAATTATTTGTCTCCTTTTTTGCCTATATGTATTAGAAAGAGCTGGGGACCATTTAGGAGAGCTGCTGTGGTAGTACCAGGGTGAGACAGCGCTGATTTTGCCCATCTTTCCCCATCCTGGAAAGGTCCCTGATGTGCTGGATGTGGACCCTGGTAGGACGAGTATTCCTTCCTCCAGCTGGTGAAGCTCAGCCTGTCAAGGTTTCCCCATCACTGTGATAGGCACGGAGTTGCACCTCAAAAGCAAACAAAGCATCAGGTTTGAGTCCTGTCCCTCTTGTCTTTTGCCATGAGAAAGTGGAGGCACTTGGAGAAGTGGTCCAAGTTAAAATAAATCAGAAGTTTGAGTCAAAACCACCCTTTTTGATGCTTTTGGTATGACAGGGACTTTCTTAAGCAGATGCACAAATATTCTGGAACCGGCCCACCGGCAGGATGGTGAAGTTTCCCTGCCGAAACCATTTTGCTGACCACAAGCTTGTGAATAACTGCACACATTTTCACCATATTTATGTTTGCCTCTTGGCAGGTTCAGGCTTGTGCCGCATCTGGCATGGAGAATTTTGGCAGTAACAGGGTTTTATAAAGGCACAGAAAGGCAGCGTGGCCAGGCAGATCTTGCTGCTCTGGGGTGCAGCTATGGATGACTGTGCTAGGATGCCAGTGCCTTGTGTGGTGTGAGATGGTTTCTCATCCAAAGGAGTTTTGGAAGTTGATCTGTAGGTGTTGCACTACTGACCAGGCACAATTTGCAGATGTTTGTGCAGCTGTGACATTGGCAGCTGGATCTGGCTGTAGCTGAGCTTAGGGCAAGGGGACTCTCCAGCCACAAAACCACAGCCAGTGTATTTCTGCTGTAGGGGAGCTAAATGGTAATACTGCTGCTGGCTTCCACTATGGGGTGGGATTTAAAATATCTGTGTGCAAAGGTAGCTGGACTCTGGCACAGTGCTGGGGTAAGTGTTCTTTGTTTTCTGTCTGTGTTGAGAAGCTCTGTGCAGAGATGATTTTAGAGAAATAAATCTGGCTTTTCTCACATGGCTTTTTCCATGTGCCCTGATGAAGGGCATGAAGATATTAAGTGCTTCAGTATATCATGTTGTGTAATCTGCACATCCAGATGTTGGCAGAAAGCTTTTGTGAGACCTGGAGGAAAACTGCAGCTGTGCAAACTGCTGTGGAGAGGGGACAGCCACTGTCCTGGGGACACAGGCCAGCCAGAGGTGAAGCTGGAGGTGTTTGAGACCCAGGCTAGAGGCTTAGCCAGAGCTGAACCAAAAAATAGGCAATGGCTGGTGGATTTTGCAAGGAAAATGTAATGCTGTCCCACTCCTGGCTGGAGTGATGGGCAGCAGCATTAGCATTGAGCCATGTCCACAGCACTGCCAGGAAACCCTGTGAGCCTGGACATAGCCAAGTGACCAGCATATCAGTGCTGGTCTGTGTGGGGACAGCCTGAACCAACCTCTGCTAAAATCATACTGTCTGACTTCTCCTTTGATAACCCCAATTTTAGTGGTGTCCCAAATGCCTTACCAATGGCATTGAGCTTTGCCTCATTGTGAAACATTCCTTCTAAAATGTTTGTTCTTGGACCAAAGTCATCCCTGGAGTAACTTCACTGAGGCTAGTGGGCTTGACAGGAAAAATCTGGGCTATTTAAGGCTGCAAATCTCTGCAGTTTTTAGGAACTTGCTCATGTATACAAGCAGCTCAGATATAATCAACAGTGAAAACATGCTGTTTCTCTTGGAAGCTGTTTACATAACATTTCAGCAGTGTTTAAACCAAGATTTATTTGTACAGAAAGGCTGCGATATCAAAAAGTAAGGCAATGTTACCTTTTGACAGAAAGGATGGAAGAAGGCAGCCACCTCTGCTTGCAACAGGTCTGGGACCGAAATCCCAGCAGTATCCTATGCACCCTGCTTTCTGGGAGGGTTTATGGTTCCTTGTGGAAAATAAAGATACTGGGGTGAAGGTTGGTATTTGTGGTAATATGAATGGGAACAACCAAGCTGCAGCTTGATGTAAAAGATATCTCCTCCCCAGTGCTAATCCAGAAAGGCTAACCAGGGGTTTAGAGAAGAGAGCTCCAGATTGGAATTATTTATTAGAAATACAGATTTCCGGGAGTTTTCCCACTTTTAGCTTGAGTCTTAAGGGGCAGCCTGAACACTTGAAACAGCTAGAATAAGTCTGGGGAGTTATTGCCCTGTTTCAGTTGTGGACAGTGTTCAAAAAACTGTTTAGAAATGAACTAAAGGAAAACCTTCTCTCTGTGGAGAAGCTTGGGTAAAGACCCAAAGTGGCTAGAGATAAACTTCCTGCACAAGCAGGACTATCCCTGTGTTAATGGCCATGGCATCCTGCACTGGAGGATTATGAGATGATGGAAGTGGCATTTGGGATGCCTGTGATGTGGGTTTCTCTGACAAAGCAAGTTAAGTTCCCCCAGGTTCTGGGTCCTGAACACATCCTCCTGCTGAGCAGCCTCAGCTGGCAGCTTCAAAGGCTGCACAGTCCAAAACAAAAACCTCAATAAAGGATTCAGCCATGAGAAAAGCGTACGTGCCCAAGAGGCCACGTGCCATGCATATGCCTGATAAACCACTCCCAAATTTGTTCCTATCAAGCACTAAAAAAAAGGCATCTCATGGTTTGGTCTTCCCTCTTCCTGTCATAAAGCCAAAAGGCATCTCTGCAAGTTTTAATAACTTATTTAAAACAGTTTGGGAAATTATTTAAGCAGGTGCTGTCCCATGGTGTGTGTGCTTTGACTGAAACCATTGATTGAGTCTCTGTTGAGACCTCTGCCTGGAGGGGTGGGATGGGTAGGGAAGAGGAATGGCCACTGATTCCATCAGTTGTCCAGCAGGCCCTTGAAGGAGCTTGTATTTTAGGTGGGGTGGGCTGGGACTGCCCCAAAACTAGACTTTGCAGGGGATCAGAAGGCAAAGCACCGACTGCCCAATGCTTCCAAACGTCGTCTTGAATTTCCTGTGGAGTGATAACAGCAAAGCCGAGGATGTGCAGAGGAGTTGCTGGACAGACTTTTTGGTGGAAAAAGCAAGCTTCTACCCTTGTCTGTGTTGTGATAGCCAGCACAGGAAGCAAGAAGTAGGTCTAGAAAAAAATCAGCATTCATAATAGCACTATTCTGAGTATATGTCTAAACTCTGCCTGCACACACTCGTGCAAAGCTCTGGTGATGCTTTCAATGACTCGCATTGAGACCAGAAGCCTTCGAGATAAAACAGGAACCTGTTTTGCAACTTGCCATTAGCACACAGTTGTTAACTTTTGCAGATGGTTTAAATTCTTCTTTATAAAATGGGGTGAGATGGAAACCCTGATTGTAGCTGTGCTGCAGACCCTGGGAGCTGGTGGGATTCAGCAAGCTGTGGCAGCTGTCAGCACACCAGCCTTTGAAATGGAGAGCTGCTCAGACTAGTGTTTCAAAACAGTGATATGCTGGGGAAAAAATCGTTTCACAAAAGCTGGTGCTTTTTTCCTTTGGGAGAGGAATGTTCCTGGGCTTTGGTTTTTACCTGCGGGATCAGAAGCTTTGCTCAGGCTCTGCCGGTCATCAGGAGAAGCCTGACTGGCAAAGATAATGGCAGCTTAAGATTTGGGCTGAAAGATAAGGCCTGTCAGATGCTTTTGGCTGCTCTTGCAAAAACCACTTACTGTGGGTTTGTTTCCAGTAGCCTGGGGCCAGAGATTGAATTGAATTGAAGATGTACCTAACATGGCCAAAGCTATGTCCTGTGGAGTGGGAGAGCTGGACCCTTCTGTCTGAGGAGTGGTCATACCTGGAGAGCATCGGTCCTTGGTAGCTATGTATCTTAATGGTCTGTGCACCTCCTTAATACCACTGAGAGTCAGTTTGCTTCTCTGCAGGAAGCTGAGACCTTCAAATGCATCTCTTCTAATATTTTGGGGGGTAGAAGGAGGGTTGTCCCAGACAAGGCCTGAAGCAGCTGGGAGCCCCCAGGGCCATGCATGGCCACCAGCACTTCTCCAGCCCTGGGGTTTAAATAAATGTGGGAGCATGTTACCCACAGCTGCTCTGTCTGGAGGTGGAAACATGGGATCTGGGTGAGATTTCTCCTGCTTCAGGGAAGAACAAGACACTTCAAAGGGCTTGTGACAAGGAGGAAAGGTATATCAGCAGAGATGTGAAAGATGACAAACCCCAAAGCATAAAAAGGGGCAAAAAATGAAAATACAGACTCAGGGAAGCAAAGGGAGAAGCCAAAGCTGAGGAAAGGCTAATACAAAGGTCTTCTAAATGAGAAGAAATCAAAGTATAGTAAAGACAAAGAGTTAAATCCTGACCAAAAAGGGAGAAGTAAGAAAAGTTGTTGTGGGTGCAAAACAGAAGAGGAGTTAGGACTTTAAGTTGCGCAGGAAGCTGGATTAATTGCTCTCCCAGGGTCCTGCCTTTCTATGCTGATAATTATTTCTCCTCTGTGCTAGTACAAAATGCTGAGTGACACCCAGGGATTAAACTGGCTGTAGGCAGAGGCAGGACCATGGGTTTGGAGCTCTGCCTCGTCACCCTGCCAGCTTTCCCTGCCTTCCCTTGGTGGGTATGTCGATGTGACCCACAGCAGAACTTGTCCCTTTGCTCCAGGGACGGGTGCTGTGCTTACGCAGGGTTTGAGGTTTGGGTCTTTGTCACTGTCTAAAAAAGAAACTGCAGGACCAGTGTGCTGTGGCTGGAGGGTTTGGATCCCAACTCAGATCAAAGGAAGCCTGGGGAGAAAACGCCCATGAGAAGCAACAAAAGGGCATAGAAATGCAGCATCCCTGCTTGTCTTAGTTTGGAAGGGTAGCTCAGGTTTTGTAGTGTAACAGCAGAGGGAACAAAAAGTCGCATCCAGCTGCTGCTAACCATCAGGAGCTTGTGGAAAACACCCAGAGGAGCAAGGAGCATGTGTGGGGTGGATGTGACCACTAATTTGTTCCACATGTGACACTGAAAAAATGTGTTGAGGAAATAGTGTCACCCCAGAGCCATGAATGCAAGCGCAGTGCGGGGGGCAAGGGCTTTCCTTCAGTGCTCAAAACACAAGATATTTGCCCTGGCTTGGCTGGGAAATGTCAGGAGAGAACCATACAGGAACAAGGCTGAGGGCTCGTGTGTCCCCAGCATGCAGGATGGAGTGGCAACATCTGGCTTCTTTGAGAGGCGATGGGTCTGGCTAATAGGGTCCTGCTTAAAATCTGTTTGTCCTCTGGATCTTCCTAGAAAATACTTCACTGCTTCCCCCCAGTGTAATGGCAGTCAAAGCCATTAGATGTGTCCACAATCTCTGTCCTGTGTCCCTGGGGGGACTGGTTTTGGGCTGGTCACGTTGGTGGGGGCACGGTAAACCCCATCCCTGTGGTGGTGGGGTGGCTGTGCTGGAGATGGGCTGACAAGGTGGCATCAGGCTTAACCAACATCATGAGATTCACCGCAGTTTTCCACTTTGAAATAACTCATTGGAAAAAGAATTGGAGCTTCCTGAGCTCATTGGAGAAGGTGGTGGCTGTGTCCTCTGAGCCACCTCCACCTGTCACTGTGTCCATCTGCGCTGCTGTGTCCATGATATGACTTCAATTCCTGCAACTCTCCTCCCAAAAGCTGGGAGGGAAGAGGAGTGGGGACGGATGGCAGCAGGAATGAGCAGCCCCGTGCTGCCTGCAGGGAGGAACAGCCCCTCGAGTGGGGCAGCAGCTCACAGCTGACCTCACGTGAACTCCTGCAGGGCAGCGATGACCAGATGCGAGAAGCTGTTTACAGTGATATCATGTCCTGTTTGTTTTTAAGTGTTTGTCAACCATTGTTTCCATTGAAGCGTGTCATGCAGCTACTGCACTTCAGGTGCAAGGCCAGTTTGAGTAAGATTTATTGGAGCAGGCTTGTATTACATCTGTCAAAATAATGGGGGTAGTGCTTCACAGGGAGCAGCAGAGGGCTTCTTCCAATGGAAAGGCAGATGATGTTGATTAAGCACAGGGCATGTCTACAGTTGAGATTTTTGGTTTGTTCTGGCACCCTGAGGCATAGGAGAGGGTTTAGAGGCACCCTGCTCTGGGACAGCCAGAGGGTGTGGGGTGCTCTGGGTGAGCATCAGGGCCATTGAGTGGTTTAGGGGCACTTGCACAGAGCAGCTTGTTCCAAAGATGGAAAAAAGCTGGGGGGTGGGGGGGGTGTGAAATTCTGGCACTCTCCTCCTACGTGCTGAAGTGTCAAATATGGACATGTGTGGGTGAACCCCTGGAGAAACTTCTGGCTTCGTAGGTTTGTACTGGGGGTTGTGGTCGGAGGGCTGTATGTGTGGGCGCATCTTGGGGGTGGGAAGGGCATGTACTGGCCCACCTGTAACAGTTTGGACCTGGGCCACCCACTGCTGTTGGCCTGTGAGATACTTCTTGTCCTATTTATATAGTGCTGAAGTGTCCCTGGTACCACCCACTGTCTCCCTGGGGCTGTTTCACAGATTTTTATGTCAGAAGAACTGCTAGGTCCAGCCTGTTCTGATGGAGGTTATAGACCTCCCCAGTTATGTAGAGGCCATACTTTCTGGATGCAGACTGCAAATCCCTGATGCAGGCTGTAAATGGGAGAAGCTGGCATGTTCCTAGGTCACCTCTTCCAAATGGGGATGAACATCTCTCTTGTTCCAACTTCAAACTCATTCAGGTCTGGAAAAGGGATGCTATGCCCCTCTAGTCCTAGTGGCACTGTACTTCTCCCTCTTTCCTCTTCTGTAATCCTCAGCCACAGCAAGATCTTCTGAATCCTTGCAGGAGGACTTCCATAAGGAAGAGTTGCACAACCTTGCTCTCGTAGAATCATAGAATCATTTAGGTTGGAAAAGACCTTCAAGATCATCAAGTCCAACCATCATCCATGCCCACTAAACCATGTTCTGGAGTACCTTGTCTACGTGCTTCTTGAATACCTCCAGGGATGGTGACTCAACCACTTCCCTGGGCAGCCTATTCCAATGTCTGACAACCCTCTCAGTAAAGAAGTTTTTCCTAATATCCAACCTATATCTCCCTTGCCGCAACTTGAGGCCATATCCTCATCCAGGGCACTCACTTCCCAATTATCCCACTCATGTTTCCTGCAGGATTTGCCATACTAGGGCTTCACAGCCCAGTGGGATGGTGGTGGTAAATGAGCAGGTGACTGGAGGGCATGTTTGTTTAAAAATACAAACAAAAAAGGATGCTCTGTCTGACCCTTGCTGCGGGTCAAACACTTGGCTCCTCTATGCCCTGTGCACAGCTCTGGGCAAATGCTGTGGTCAGCCCATCTGCTGCAAATGAGAAATCTGCCTCGAGGGAAAGGTTGGCCTTCCTGTGTGCCCAAATAGCTGGAGGTACACCGGGATGGGCAAGGCTTGGAAGAAGCTGGTCAGGAAGAATAAATATCACAGGTCCTTGCTGGTATCTGCTGGGAAGGAACCTGCAGGTCTTCTGCTCCCAAAGGAGCAGAGAGGAGGGATCGACTCCAAGGGCCTGCTCTTAAAAATACTACTGCCTGATCTTCAAGCAACTTCTTGCCTTGTACTTTGCCTTGATCTAGGAATAAAATCTCTTTTGTCTGTGTGTCATTGAGTAACAATAAGTTACCAGTCTTCCTGAACACCAGACACACTCTTGTTTTGGCCTTTGGCCCTGAGACCTGATATTTGCTTGTATTTACAAGCCCAGTAATTACTGTCCTGAGCCTGTTATCAACATAAATACATACAAGGGAAATTGCAAGGTTATGGTTGAAGCTTGCAGGTTTTTAGACTAACAAATATTTTAGCCTGGAGATATATTCAACTTTATTTTCCTTTTAAGTGGCTTTGGGTAAGATGAGAAGTTGCCTGTCAAATTTGATGGGGTCAGTAAAATTCAACCATGTTTTACTGTAATTAACATTTGAAAAGAATTTGCTCAGGAATTAGCTGTTGGCAGTGAAAAGTGCCTCCTTGTATGGAAACAGAGCAAGCCCATCAGGGTCGATACTGTCCTGTGCAGTGTGGTGTAGGAAGGGAAATCCATCTATTAACACTTGTCTTCCTGACAGTTACTTGAAGATTCATCATGGGATGCTGACTAGATCAACCACAAGTGTCATCTCTGTGTCATTTAGAAATGCAATAATCATCCCAGCAAGCACTGTGTGGAAAAGGTATTTCTACAATGATGGGGTGAAAAAAGTTTATAATTAAAGATGTTTAAAGAATGCAGTGGGCTGGAAGTGAATTTTCACTTACTGCTACATGTCTTGATGAAATAAACTGGTTGTCCCGTTGGCAAATTGAGTCTTCTCTCTAGCAGCACTGAAGTGGTGTTTGGTCTCCAGCCACTGTGCTGCTGGTAAAAGAAGGAGCAATTTGGATTGCAATCTCATCTGGAAGTCCTCATTGTGGGCCAGTTCCTTGTTGCAGTAAATCTCAGACTCATTCCTCATGTGAGTTTAGCCAGGTCTTGGCTTGTGGTGGCAAGCAGTGGGCTAGCATCTGTGCCAGGCTGTAGTGTGACTCCATATCAGACATCCGAGAATCCCTGGGACATGCATGGTCCTGGCTCTTGGCAGCTGCAGGCAAAGCTTCCATGGGGTTTGCTCCCTATTGGGAGGGTGAGGCTCTGATGAAGGGCAGCTCTGCTCTTGTCTACTATGAGAGCGTATCAGAATAAATTGCAATTGAGAAAGTTAGGGGCCACCTTAGGGGAAAAAAAATGGCTTCTGGTTTGTTTCTCTGTGGTTCCCAACTCATAAAGTAGGGGTGATGTATTTATTATGCTTTCTACAGTGTCCTGAGATTAAAGATATCTGAGTATTGCCTACTGCAGATATGAAATAAAGAAGTCACCAACATTGTTGCTTTGGCCAGGTTATTTTTCACTGCAAAGACTAGCAAAATTTCGTTTTTTCCGAGTGGCAGGAAAATAGCCCTTTGTCATCATCACTTAGTGACAACTACTCAGACTTCAGATTTCAAAGCATTAAGGAGAAAAAAAAAATCTGTTTCATTGAGATCACAGGGAAAACGAGGTTTCAGTTTATCAAAAGTTTGGCAGTTTGGCTCAATCTGCCAAATCCTTTCCTAATAAATAACTCGATAGGCTTTTTCGGAGAACAATAGTGTTACTTAATAGTGCTCTGTAATTAAGGCTGAAATTGTATTGATAGACACCCAAAGGCTTTTTCAGTCATCATGGATTACAGCTGCAGGGACGGGACCTGGTTTCAGAAGGTGCTGGGCTTAGCAAGCAAAGATGACTTCTGATAACTTTAGTGCCATCTCTGAAATGTTAAAAGTTGTGCCTCAGAGCTATTTTTCTTCTTTTTGTGATGTAGCTCTGAATAAGATACTGTGTGTCTGCTGT
Source organism: Harpia harpyja (assembly GCF_026419915.1). Classification (NCBI taxonomy): domain Eukaryota; kingdom Metazoa; phylum Chordata; class Aves; order Accipitriformes; family Accipitridae; genus Harpia; species Harpia harpyja. The sequence goes on along the minus strand of NC_068953.1, from coordinate 17,553,278 downwards.
TTGGGGGACTAGGATATTATTTTTTTTCAAATATGCTCTAAAAAGCAAACACCAGTGAGGACTACAAAATGTAGAGTTAAGTACTGGTAGATGTAGTGGATTGGCAGTGCTTCTGGTAAATAGGCTCATTAATGTCCCAGCCCACTTATTAATGCTGGGGACAGATGATGATATTAAAGAGCATCTGTTTTATTGTACTACTTTATAACCAGTAGAGAGTTGACCTTCTGCCCTTCTGAACATCCCCACAAGTACCAGTGCAGTAAAGAAACCTGTTTGGAGTCTTTTCCCTTTTAGTACTGAGTTACAGGCTTTTTCCCCAGTTTTCCTTTCTTGTTTTTGAAAATAGCGACGTGCGCTCGATGGACACATGAGCCCTGCAGGTTCCTGGGGCTCAGCTCTGTAAGCATAACTGCCTTGATGCACTCTGCGTTTGAAACCTATAGATGCAACAGCCATGTTGCTGGCCTCTTCGCTTGCATGGCTTCGAGCCTCAGTTTCACTGGGGAGCTGCCCCCCTTGTTTAGAGGAGTCGGAGGGTTGGGAATCTGAATCCAGGAGGATCTGGAGAAGATTATGCTGATTTGTAATCCCTGCGATGAGCAACAGCACTATCTACTTGTGGTGCCTTTCTGAGATGCACACACGAATGACTGAGGAAATAGGCCGATACATGCCTAAATGAACCTGCTGGGCTGGGGTCACTCATGAAGCTCAGCCAGGCAGCCCGGAAAATACACCACAATGTACCAAACCAGTCACACCTATTCAGGGCAGCTGGTGCAGCCTCTGCTTGTGCAAAGCAGTGTTTGGGCACTTAGCACTGCCAGATGTCAGCCTGAATAAGGAAAATGCTTGTGGATTTATTCCCTGACCAAGACTCCATGGGGCCAGAAAATGTCTAAAATAATTGCAGGGATTGTCTGGTTCTTGTGGCACCCCCCCCACATTATCGGTGTGTTACAGACACAATATTGTTCATGGTTGGAGTTTGCATTCAGCCTGGTGCCAGACAGGTACTGCGGCTCCTCTGCCAGCTTTGACCATGGGCAGTGGCGATGCTCTCTCTTTTTAACCAAAATACCAAAATTCTCCTTCCCTTAGGTCATGGCTTGAGTAGGGTCACTGCTGGTGGCAAATGGCTGCAGTTTTCCCTTTGCCAGGTCTCCACCAGCATAGCTGCTCCTCTCTGGGGGAAAAGCAGAAAACAAAGCCTGATCCCAGCACCAACCCCACTGGAGAGCTAAACAGAGCAAAGAGCATCTGTGCCTTTGTTCTTAAAACTTCTTTGCTTTTTATGATATACCAGCACCCCTGTAAAATCTCAGCTTTAATGCCACAGAAATGCAAATACACAGATGTTACAGAGCACAGCTGGGCTGCATGCCTGGCTACTGCCTTCCCAAGAGCTTCCCTACTTTGGAATGGCTGGGTCCCTTGCTAGGGTTTGGGAATATGGTCCCATGGGGCAAAGGAGCTCTTGCTCCTGGGTGCTAATGCCTCCAAACTGCCTAAAACCCTCAGAAATGGGTTTCTGCTGCTGAGCTGGAAGAGTTGACTTGTTGACTAACAGAGCTGGTGGACCCTCGCTTGTGTCTTCACCATCACAGGCATCCAGCCAAGGTGTGCAGAAACTGATCAAGTGAAATGCCTCAGTCTGTTGGTGTTTGGCTGCATGTCACCTCCTGCCCTTCCCTTTCTGGTGGCACTTGCAGTGTGTGAATGCCAAGCCTCTTGTGAGGGACTCTTCCAGCTCCCGTAGAACCAAATAAACCAAACTTATTTATTCTGTTTTAGCTGATGAAGCAACCTTATCTCATGGATCTTGTCTGCTAAGGCCACCCTGTGTCTTTGAACATGCACTGGGTGGGTATAAGCAGAGTGTGGTGGGGCTCAACTGGCCCAAACCAGCCTCTGGGAAGGGGGATTAGGCTGTGCTGCTGTGCAGAGGCTGCTGAACTCTGCTCTGGCTCGCTGGTGCCATGTGGCTGCTCTGCAGAGCTTATGTTCACTGTTGACACAGTGCTCTGGCTCACCTCTGTTTGGTCAAGACCATCTTTAAGATATCCTCAGAGCATTTTCTTGGGCAAACATGCTTTCTCTTCCGCATCACTGGGTCAGAGCTATTTGGGCTTTCTGATGTTATCTTTTCTAAGTTAGTTTACCTTTGTAACTGCCTCAGGGATGTCGCTGGGGGTAGCAGAGTGGATTTCTAAGTCTGGTTGCTGTCCTGCAAGGTTGGTGTTGGGAAAGCTCACCTTGGTTTTATAGCACTCCTCTGGATTTGCCACTTCCACAGTAAAATGGCAAGAAGTCTTTATTTCCAATGAGGGACTTAGTTGGATTTGGCTTTGGGTTGCACTGACAAAGCATGCAGATGGTCTGGATGAAAAGGAGATGGGAAAAGACTGGGGAGAGGAGGGTCCTTCAGGGTGGCAGGTCAAGGACCAGCCAGGGTCGGGCATGTGCGAGGTGTGCACAATAGACATCCTTTTGGAAACTTAATCCTTTAATTTCCCCTCATCAAGTGGGTCAAAATAATAATAATTAAAAAAAAGGCTTTCTCATGGTGATGTGAGCTGTAATTCAGGGCAACCTTTTTCATTTAGCATTCTCTCCTGCATAAAGTTACTGTCTCTTGTTCCAGAAGAAGCTGCATTTGAGAGCACTAATGAGCTGCCCTGGCAGGACTACAAAGGGCTTTGGAGGAGCAGGTACGCAGAGGATGAGGTAAGTGTTGTCGTTTGGGTGAAATAGGTGTGGAAAGTGCACTCTGCACATGTTAGTCTTCAAAGCCAGCAATAATTACTGCATTTGAGACTGTATCAGCAGTCAGGGCTGTGATTCAAGTCGGGCAGGAATACTTTGTGTAGTGCTTTTGTTCTCAGACATCCAAACTCCCCATCAGTTCGCCCCGTCGCAACTGAGGAACGCAACTGGAAGTGTTGTGGCTTTGAGTTGGCGATCATTTTCTGTGTAGCCCTGTCTTTGATGCGTTTATTCAGGGTGCCCTGTGAGTCCATGAATATGACTAGACTGTAATTGCTTGTAATCACAAAACCATGAAAAGAGAAAATGAGAAATGGGGTGGGTGGCAGCAAGACAGATCTTGCATAGTGCTGGCAGCTGAGAGGTCTGTCTGTGTGGTGGCTCCTGGCAGGTCTCAGCTCTCCAGGAGTGCTGCTTTTGGTCTCATCTCTCTTCCTTGTGCCTCCCCAGTCACTGTAGATGCTTGGACTTGAACTGATGTTGTGGGGCAGGTGTCTCTGAGATGTGTGCTTTTTTTCCATAAGTATGTGCTAAATATAGCGTCATTTGGTGTGTGAAACCAAAAAATATCTCTTAAACAGGGATTCACGATAGATCTTAATGAAGGAGGTCAGTATGTGTTTGTTTTACAGAAGAGAAATGGGTGAAGCAACTTGTCCTGGGTTACCAGCAAGCTAGTGACAAAGTTAAGGAAAATGTTTTGATGCACTGAGTTGGAGCTACCCAGCTCCATTGCCCCCATGCACTGCTCTTGAATAACTAAATTGTGACTTTCCTACACAATCATGTCCAATGGTGCTTCCCCTTGGTGCCTTCACCAAGGACACTGAGGCAGGTGGTCATGGTTAACAACTAGAGCGCAGAGCTCGGAAGTGATGGGGTTGGGGACATTCAGTAAGGGAAGTTCATCTCCAGGCTTGGGGATGCTCGAGGCTGTCAATGTCCCCCTGTGCCTTCAGAACAGGATGTAGCCATTTCCCTGGAGTGTGCATCCCCTCTCCCAGGGAGGAATTTGTAAAATGGTTACGATTGCCCCTGGGGTTCAGATGTTAACATCACTGCTGCCACCCTCATCCCCCGGCTGAGCTGCGGCCTGAGGCTGACTGCTCAGAGACAGCCCCAGAGCCACAGCCCAGCTGTCGCCAATCTGGAGAACGTCTCTTTTTGTAAATTGTGGGGTCACTTTCCCTGCTGGGAACAGCTTTAAACAGCGGAGGCCCTGGAGCACACAAAGGCAGAGTCAGACGCTCCATCAGCTGGCGTCGCCAGTTTTATCTTGGAGCATAATAGCAATGAAGGGAAACGGTCTAATCTCTCCACAAAGGCACTTCATGAAACTTTTCTCCCTAAAGAGCTCTTGTGCCCTGGAACAATAAATACCATGGATGCGCTGCCAGCCTGGGGTTGCTAATCGTATTCAAACCCGTGGGCATTTCTTTCCCAGGGCTGGTGGGGTCTCAGCACCTCTTTGGCCGCTACCCACGCGGGCTGGCGGTGGCCATCCTGGCGACGGCAGGTCTGCTGGCATGAGCAAGGGCTTGTGGGTACTGCGGGGTCCGATGTTTTGGCCGCACGATGACGTCCAGGCTGGTGTGTCCTGCCGCACAATGCACCAGTATGGCGAAGCACAGGAGGAATGTGGCCCTGGGCCATGGTGTCACCAAAGGCAATTGGGGTCTCGCTGGAAAGGTCAGGCAAATGAAACACAGCGGAGCTTGTCTGGTGGACAATAAGGGATGTGTTGTCGCAGGATGAATGAGCTGATCTACTTGATGTCAAATGTTTACTCTGGGTTTCCACAGAGCGGTCAGATGAGGACTGATGCCTCCATTCCTCCTCCAAGCAATGAAGACTGCTGTAGGAGCATCAGGATTGATCTGGTGGGATGGGCTGTGGTGAACCTGAGTCTTCTTACTTCTGCCACCTTTGTGGACAAAAACAGGTCTCACACAAAGCCAATAGCACTAGCAGGAATGACAGATGTCATTTTAGTTGGTGCTTGGGGGGTCCCATTCAAACCCTCTCTTGGGCTTCATTTAACAAATGCAAGCATCTGTTACTAATTCTGTTGTGCATCCTAATGCCTTTCAACATGTCAATGGTCCCCTAGTCCTGGGTAGGATGAAGGGCTGGGTGGTGGCAGGTGGAGATGCGTTCATGCTGTCTGCACAGTGGTTTCCACGTTGCTTGTGGGTATGAGCTGCTCTTGTAACCCTGCAGACAGAGTATGTGATGAAATCATTGCAGCAGCCCAGGTGGTGCTTTGAGGTGGATCTCTGAGTGGTACAGAGATGTCATTAACATGCTCTAAATATATGATCCAATGCACAGTTGAGTCAATGGGATTTTTTTCTGTTTAACTTTATCAGGCTCAGGACCAAATGAAAAAAAACCTGGTTTACTTCAGTGTACAGTAAGAATAAAGAGTAATTTCCTTAGCCCCTGAGCTTCAGGAGTGAGAAGATGAAGGACTTCATCAACACCCCAGTGCTGCCCATGAGAAATTGGGATCAGCTGTCCACAGACACTGTTACATGCCCACGATGTTTGTCTGGAGTGGCTTGACTACATGTGCTGCCTGTAGAGGAAAGCATCCAGGGCTGCGGATGCTGTTTTTCACTGGCTTGGGAAGAGAGAGTAAACATGATCTCTGGCAGCTGTGTGAAACGACAGTGCTGGTCCCATGTGGACCACAAAATATGGGCAGTGTGGTGTTCACCATCTACCGGCACTGCAGTGATGGGATGCAGGGACGCAGCCCTTCAGCAGGGCAACTTGGTAGGAAAGCGGAGTTGTGTGAAGCTATTAGGGCAAACGAGGCATTACCAGGTGAGATCAGAGCCCTGTGTCCATGCTGGGGGGCCAATACCAGCAGCTCAGTGGCCCGTTGCACTTGTGCAAGCTGCACGGATTGAGGAGATTTGCAGCCTGGAGAGTGTGACTCGTGCATCATGTCTGCTCCTCTTGCCAATGCTACAATCCCATTTATTAGACAGAACTTCACAGGCTTTTAATATACATTCCTGGGTTTAATTTACAACTTGGGGAAAGATAGACAAGGTGACAAAGTGAACCGAAATATGAAATTACTTTAATTGCAGAGGACAGTTTATAGGCTTCAGAATCCAAGTAATTTATTTTAATGATCTCTGCCCTCAACGCATAATTACCATTTGCATTTAGAGCTGGTTTCAGTAGAGGTATGCAGTGAGAGCTGGTTGGACCTGTTCAGACGGCAAAAATTTTGGCAACTAATAATCTGAGATGAAAAACGAATTAAAAGCAAAATATATTGTAATGTCAGAAACACTTCTTTGCTTAAGACACTGTTTTTTGCTTAGTTACCTAGAGACAGCTGTGGTCCATCTAAAAGCAGCAATCCAAGGCACATGGCATGCCTGGTTGAGTTTGTTTCCAACCCTACATGGTAAAACACTTGGAAAGTCTCTAGGAGTTAATGCAGGGGCCAGTGGGTAATATGTCCTTTGGGGAGAGGAGATGGAAATGTTTCCTTTCTCTGCCATTCATTACATTAGTGGGTTGGACATTTGGGGTGGTAGTAAAAAAAAAAGTGCACTTCAAGAGAAATGGATGCTGCTTTTCTTGCATGAATAACTGCTTTTGGCTAGTCATACTTGAAACCAGCTGGAGATTTTCATCCCCTGTGGAAGAGGGACTGTCCGTGAGCAGCTCCAAGCTGCTTTCCTGGCATTTCAGGTCCCACAGCGCAAAAAACCTGCGGGTGTTGAAGTCTCTTGTTGGGTGATTGGGCATATGAACATCTTGGTGCTTCCTGACTCTTCTGATGTAGCTGCTGTGGCTGTTCATATGGGCATGGCCTGGCACAGGTGGCTGCTGGAGTTGTGATGAGACTTGATCTAGCTTTCCTTTGAAGGAGGTTGTCTTGTAATTACCCAGCTTGGCTTAGCTCTGTCTTCACATCTCCACTTCTCCAGTGTCCAAGGGCTCTCCGGCTGAGCTTGGCCTGGCTTATTTGGAAGAAAAATGCTGATGCTTTCAGAAACCCGAGCGCAATGCTGGGCTCTTCTTCTGACAGGGTGGTAAAGCAGGAAGAAATTGGGTGTAACCTGAAGAAGCTGGAAAGCAATGATGAGCCCAGGCTGGTGGGACTCATGCCAAGGAGTGGGCTCTGCAGCCAGGCTGATGCGCCTTCCTGCAGGGAAAGGAGGTGAAAATACCTTTTTCTTATAAGGATCATTAAGTTCCTTGGATTGGACAGTTGTGGCATATTGCTCTCCAAGTGCAGCCTTCCCAGGGTGTTTCTTGATTATTTTCAAATTTTTTTTGGAACCACAAGATTGGGCTGTGGACCAAGGGATCACAGGAGTCCTTAAAGTCTCTGTTAGCTTTCTCTGTGCAAAGTGGTCATGAATGTATGGCAAAATGGGACAAAATCCAAAGGCACCTGGACCCTCCATCTGCCTGCTGGAATAGGCTGGCTGGGATTTCACGTGGCCCTGGCTGAAGTCATGCAGCACCAGAGATTGGTGTTTTGGGAGTGCTGTGGGACTTAAGACCCTAAAATCCATCTACCCCTGAACTTCTCAGACCACACTGGAATTGGGTCTGTGCTGGATCCATCCACCACAAGCACTGGTGAACTGCGTGTGCCTGGGGTACAGCAGCTTGTCCTGATGCTGGCAGCAGCTTGCTGGTATGGAAAACCAAGGATTTAAAAGCTAACGTGTCCCAATGTTGGCACTTTGCTGAAATCTTTGAGCTTGATTTTATTATCTAAATGATTGACTGTTGGACTTGAACTGCAGCAGGTAGAGCTGGAGCTGGTGCAGCTCTGTGGGTTCACAGCTGCTGGTGATCTGGCCTTTAAGACTTACCAGCAACAAGAAATAGTAAATTAATTTTCCTGAGTGGATCTGTCTACTTCTTGGCCAGATGGCTCTCCAGAATGAAGTGCTCCTGTCCTGAAGAAGTGTGACATTCCTCCCCAAAACAAAATATCACAAGTCTATCATGCACCCATCCCAGTGCTCAGACACAGCCTCTCTGGCCTTGTTCCTGCGCCACCTCCAACATCTGCTTTAAAACCACACTCAGAAAAAAACCCCAACTATGTTAAAAAGAACGTGAAGGATGCAAATTTCAGGTCTTAAAATCAGAAAATATTATAATAAAGCTGCTTTTGTGAACTTATTTGTCTCCTTGTGCAACATCTAGCCCTGATTTCCAGTCTGCTTTCTGCTGCTGCTAGACATGAGTGGAAGAAGTGATGGAAGAAGAGGCCATATGGCTTTTTCATGGTCTTTTTTTTCATGCTTTGCAGCATAGTGCCAGCAGCTGGGAGATGTGATGAGGGGGCATTCCTGTTGGACTCTGCGTCTTTGCTTTATGGTATATGTAGCCATGGGAATGGTGTATTATGTGCTGATGGGTTGTTGGATGGATGTGGGAAGTGCTCAGAGATGCAGATGGTGTCTTATGGCTGTTGTGCATCTGCTGGAGGCTTGAGGATGCAAAACACATGGGAGAATTATTTGGGAGTAAAAATGGAGTGGGATGGCTGGGCTGGAGTGGGTGATGCCCAGTATGAGTGCAGATACCTCTGCAAAGGAACAGGGTGGTTAGGACCTGGCCTCCCCTTGGCTATTCACAATGGGCTGCCTTCATTAATCCCCACCCCTGGGGAAGTCTCCCAAACCCTGCTTTGCACCCAGGCCCTCTGTGCCTATGGTTGGTCATGCTTGGCATGCAGGTGCCCAAACTTCATCAGTAGTGTTCCTTCCCCCTTGCTCTTCTCCCCGGTGTAGCTAGTCCTTGGTGCAAACCAGCCCTGGTGAGGGGTTCTCAGGACAGGCTCTCCTGGGTGCCTTTTTGCCTAAAGTAGTTTTGCAATGGTGCCTTTTTGAGGGTCATGAGGAAGACACTGCAGGGGCTTCTCTCCTCTCCTCATTTCCAATGTCAGCTCCCACTTTTTAGGGAAAACATCTTTTTTTGTTTGTTTGTTTTGACATTCAGAGGTTGGGGGTTTTCTGCTTTTCTTTTGACCTGAAGTAACAGCAGTTTCCAGACAATTCAGACTTAGGAAGTGGGGATCGAATTGCTTGCTTAATCCTTTGGGTTTTTTATACAAGGGTGTGTGAACTACAAGAAGGATCTTGTTCAGACCCTTGCTTTCTGATTTACATCCAAGCCAACAGAGCAAGGCTTGGAACTGTGATGCTGCTGGAGAAAAAAAAAAAAGTGGTGGGAAGGTTGTGGGATTGGTGGTGCTGCTCAGCAAACAGAAAGAGGAAAAGGAGAGCGATTTCTCATTCTGTTTCCTAACTCCAAACATGACCCAAAGTTTTTATAAACTTTCTGCTCAGGTTTCAGGAAACTGCAAATGAAACTGCATTCCTCTGTGTTTTTTTTCTCTTTCTTTTTGAGATGTAATAAAACATCATCACCTACAAGTCTGCGGGCTTTAAAAGTATTCTCTGGAGGGCAGGCGAGGAGTGGAGGCAGATTGACTGACAGCTGGAATAAAGCCTCTTTATTATCTCTGGGATTATAATTTCACTCTATTCCGGGTGCTGGAGTAACAGGAGCTTGGTCGTCTCTGTTCTCGCTGGCTTCTTGCGTGTGCTCCAGATACTGTGCTGGCGGTGTCCACCCCCTTCCAGCGTTCCATCTGCAGGGGAAAACTCATCAGCTGAGGAAGCTGAACTTCTCATCACCTAGGAAAATACAGTGTTTTTTCCAAAATTGTGGCCTTGAAGGCCTCAAGTATAACTAGTGAGAAAAAGACAACATATTAAATGAGAATATAAAAATAGCAGGAGTGCAGTTGGACCAATGGCAGGATGTGGTTGCAGCATCGTGTGGCTGCAGGGGCATCTGTTGTCCACCAATTCCTTCAACCCTTTAAACTGGTTTTGGTGTCTAAAGTGTGCAAAACCACAAACCAATAGCTGTTCTGGAGTTGAAGCTCACAGGCTTGTTGCAGAGAGCAAAGAACTGGGAAATGGCTAGAGTGGAGCTAAAACCAAATGTGATAACACTTAAAGACAGTCATGCACCACGTCTGTGGCTATTTTCAAGCAGTTTAAGCATGGAGAATTTAGTAATGCAAGTTAAATAGATGTGGGTTATAGTATTTGCATTCCATGTCAAGATAAAGGTGCAGAGCAGGACTCAGTGCACAGCAGTGAACCAGCACAGACCTTTGATAAAGGACCAGCCTCACCTCTAGGACAGCTCGCTGGTAGCACTAATGTGATTTTTTTGGTGGTTGTTGTTTGTTTTCTTAATGTGAATTGCATAGCTTAAAGAAGAAAAAGGCAGGTAAAATGAAAGAAGCAAAAATTTGAAAAAAAATCCACTTGAAAGTTCATCAATATTTTGGGGGGCTTGTGCGGGTGCAGTGGGGCTCTGGCTGCTGGAGCAAGAGTGGGGCTGGGAACAGTGAGGGTAAAGACCAGATTTCACCTGAATGCTGGTGGTGTGCTTGACCCAGCCATAAAGTAGGGGCTGGACCTGTTCAGGCCCTCTTGTTCCTTCAAGTGGTGCTCCTCTTGGAGGAAAACTGCCTCCAGGATGCCAGGGTTCCCCTGTGCAGAGGCACAGATGGAGAAAGACTTGGAGCAAAGCTGAAGAAAAGAATCAAAGTAAAAAATTTGCATGGGAGATTTCACCCCTGAGTTTCACTGATCAGGTCAAAACTCAGGCAACTGGGCAACAGCAGGCAATGAGGGCTGGGCGGTGGGGTGCTATAGAGTAACATCAGAAGCTGATGGGGCAATGTCTCTCCTGCAATTCCTAGGCAGGAAAAGGGATAGGAGATGCAGGGATGGGGCTGGATTGGTGCAGTGTAGTTCCTAGCCTGCTTGCTGGGAAGTCAGGGAGCCTGCCTGGTGTCTTTGGGGGGTGATTCCTGGAGATTTCCCTGTGTTCCTGTCAGGACTGCTACAGGAGATGGGGTGAGAGGTGTGTGGGTTGGGTGTGATCCAGCATGGCCACCTTTCTTCAGTGCACGCGTGCTCCTTAGCAAATCCATCTGGGCTAGTAAATGCCTGGTGTGGAGAACTCTTGGAAGCCAAATTGCTCTTAATAATTAATCTTTAGGGTCCACTACAAGAATCATACGGTACATGTGATACCCTACAGCATGTGTGTATAGAAAATACCTTGAGATGTTGTGTATGCTCAGCACATTGTGCCATATACCTCCTGGGACTCATGGTGCTGACCATGATTGAGTGCAGACCTCAGTGGCATGTCCTTTCTGCCTCATTGCCACCCCATTAACGCATTAATGGTAGCTCCTCGCCCCACGGCCCCTCTCCTGTGGAAATGGGGCAGTGCTCTCGGAGGAGATGAATTCGGGAGGGACCTAGCAGAGTTTATCCAGGTCCTGTGTAACAGAGCAGTCCCTAACGGCAGCCCCTGCCCAGCACCAGAGACCCAAAATTGTTCAGCAAAGGCAGTTAGGATTCTTGATTAATTAGAGAAGACTCGTTATTGGCAGACGTGGGGCATATTTATTTTTAAAGTCTGTTACTGACAGTGAGAACATGCCTCTGGCAAGAGATCTGAGGCTCTGGCTATGTAATTCAGTTGAAAAAGGGATTTACTTATTTCGAAACAAAATCAAACCCCCATGTCCTACCTCCTCCCTGCCAACTAATGGGCACGATCAATGAGGCGGAGAGCTGGAAGGGGCAAGGGCTGTTATTTATGCAAAGTTTCCACCTCCTTCCTTCCTTCCTACCAACTCCCCATGACCCAGACCTGCCTGGTGAGGAAAATGGCTCCCTAGCCTTGCCAATTCAGGGATAAATAGGTCATCCAAAATATGCAAAAACCAGTTCCAAGCCTTCCAGCAGTCGGAAAGATCTCAGAAGTCTTTGGATGCATAAAGCCCGTAATAATTGTGTTACTTCCAACGTGTTTTTTGAAGCTCTGGGTCCTCCAGGAGCAGGGTGCTCCACAGCAGTCCAGGGGCAGTGATGTGACGGATGAGAAAGCAGAACACTGTTTCTAGTTTTATTTCACCCATTTGCTTGTTCAGACCTTTTCGATGGTGATGGCAGCTGTCTGCATCATTACAAAAGCAGTGTTTTATTACCTCCCTGTGGATGGGGGCTGTAATATTTCAATTAAAATAAAGAAAAGTCCAGCCAAGAATGTCTTCTTTTAAACCTCAGTGATGCCTTTAACCTTATGAAGTGGAGCTGTCAAATTTTGCTGGATGATTGAGGATGATATAGGAGGGTTTCCTTGAGGAAACTCTCCAGCATCCCAGTCACTGGCAGAGATTTATCAGGTTTGCTCCGACCATGCAAGGCACCTCTAGAAATAAGGGGTGAGTAAATGCGCCATGGAGCTGTTGAAAACTCTCTTGTCTGCCCATGTTCACACATCCTTAATTTCACCATCCTCCCAGTTTGATTTTGCTAAAGATCCTGAAATCTAGTGAAATCCGTGTGTGTTTGGGTTTTTTTTAATTCCTTTTTTTTCCTCAGAAATTTTCCTTTAAATGCTAACAAGCTGGTTTTCTTGCTTCTGAACTGATGCTAGCATCTGATGAATTGGCAGCTGTCATAAGCCTTGGGCAGGATGAATCAGTGCTCTTTGCTTGCTCCAACTCACTTTAAAATTGAATCATTGTTTTTTAGTGTTAAAAGCAGGTTTTGAGTTGCTTTGTGCACTGGCCTGATATCGTAACTGTATATCCCGTAGCATGTAAGTATGAGCCAAATCAAAAGAAAATGATACCTAAGGTAGTATTTTTGGGGGTTCTCTTACTGCTTCCACCACTGTCTTCGACAAACTTTTGCTCTCAGTGAACGTTCAACCTGTTTGCAGGTCTGTACTCCTCCAAGTCCTCTGGGATGATAAATAGGACTTACCATGGGTCAGACCCAGATAGTGCAGTGGTTTGAATCATGGAAAAGGTTAAAAACCTTTACAAGTGCCTCTGCAAGTCACTGACGCTGTGGCAATGATCTCGGTGTCTCCATGGCATTCCCTGTGCTTGCAGTAACATTACTCAAGTTATAGGGGCTCTCAACGGTGGTCTTTAGGGAGGCTTTAATCTACTCACTGCTGAAATAACAGATGCTTATGCCATGGCAGGAGCTGATAACATCTATACCTTGGAGAGCTTATGCAGGGATATCCCTTTGCTGCAAAAATAGAATCAAGTCTATAAGCACCTTTGTCTGTTTTTTAGAATATATTCCTTTTTTAAAGAACCTGTTATCTCCAACGGAAACTTTCTTGTGCATTAGCGCAATGGGTCTCACCTCCCGCTCTTGCAAGCTGTTTTCTAGCAGTGAGAGCCAGGCAGATGCTGAGGTTTTGCCATTGTGCTGTTATTGCACAGAAATGAGTGTTGCACAGCAGAGGCACTGGGCCTGGGGTAGTAAAAGGTGGGAAATAAAGGAAGCAAATGTCATTACTGAGCGTCGAGTCAGTTATCAACAACTTCCTGACATTGTTAGTCCTTGCTCCATTTGCGGTCCCGCAGGCTGGCCCACGTCCAGGCATCGTCAGCAGGTATTTCCCTCCTGCCCACAGCTTCATCCATCAGCATCCTCCACCAGGTCCATCCTGTTGCACTCTGAGGAAGCATTAAAAATAATAATGTGAGCTATGGGGTGACCCGTGGGTGAGAGCATCTCTGCACCTGCAGAGCCAGGGGCTGGTTTCTTAAAACACCCTTACCTTGGAACAACTGCTTGAACAAATGCCTCAGTATTTGGTGATAAATAAGGAAATAGAAACCAAACTGCTGCTCAAGGATCCACAACTGAGATATAATGTTTAAAAGAGTGATGCAAGACAGTCAACTTCTACATTTCCTATTTTAATATACAAAAAAGAAGTCTTAAGCTTGTAAAATAACAAGTTTGCTGAGAACACGCCCATCTGTAAATTTTTCTCCTTTTTATTTTTCTGAGCTCTGCTCTTTCTTTTCCCAAATGCTGTTTAGAAAGTGGCTTGTTGAGGAGTAGGTTTTAAACCTCCCTTCAGTACTATTTCTACAATGAAGTCACCCGTGTAAGATAAATAGTAGCTGATCTCTTGTTAGTGAAGTATACGCTCTCCTTCACGCTCGACTTGAATGGAAATGCAAAATACTCTGCCATCTGCTTCCAGCAAGCAGCTGGAGCAAAGGATGCAGCCTCAGGGTCCTCCATCCCAGGCCAAAAGCACCGCCCGCTCCCTTGCTGGTGCTGCATCAGCGAGGAGCTCTGTGTTTGTCCGCTGAGGACAAAGTGATGTACAGGGGGATAGTTCTTGGTACAAAGCAGATTTTTTTTTTTTCCTGGAAATACTTCCCTGCTCATCATAAGTGCAAATTGCAACTTGCTGCAGAGATGAGGTTTCACACCAAAAATGCCTGAAGAGGGCTGTGTGCTCAACAAGTGCTGTTCAGCCTTGTCTTGCCATGGCATAAAAACTACAGCCATGGGGGACATGTTGCATCCATACAAACTAAATAAGCTATGATTCCTTTAGGAATCATCCCTTTAAAAAAGAAATGGGATACACCTCTCTTGGGATACAGCATATTGGCTGCTGTTCCGCAGCTGGTGTGACAGACAAATACCCCCAAATTTGTATTTGGTCGGTTTAAGTTTCCATCTAAAGAACGTAATTATCGCACATTACACTGTTTGTTTAAAGAAGGAAAAAGAGTGTGGCAATCGGATTTTGTGCCAAGTTACAGGGCAAAAATGCTTTTTAAAGAAGTAAATATGCGTGCAGGCAGCTGGTGCACGTGAGATCCTGGAAACAAAAGCGAGTCTCCCTGCAGCCAGCTGCGGAGCCCGTGAGGAGCCCATGCAGCTCTGCTCTTACTTATGTCGGGGAAAATGATGCAAACAAAGACATTTAATTGCATGCAGAGCAAGAGCACCAGGCAGGCAGCTGATGAGCAGCGAGTCCATGCTGAATTGCTCGGAGGAGGAAGGCTTGCTCTTGAGGCCAGCTCCCCTCAATGGGGGATTTGGGGCGACACGGAGGTTTTCTGTTCGTGCAGGACTGGGTACCACTGTGCTTCAGTGCTGCAGGATCTGCCTGTTTCTCCAGCCACGCTAAACTTTCTCTAATTCAGCTCTTCCTATCACTCTTTATTTCAGCAGTCCTGGCTTTTCCGCTTGTAAATGTGCCTTTTGCTTTTACATACCATGAATATTTTAAAATTGGCTCTTATCTGCCCAGTATCTGGGCTCATGGGAGGGAAGCAATGCTTGCGATGGTGCCTGAGCCATGTCGGAGAGCTCAGCTCTGATCCACCTTCCCTGAGGTGACCCTGGGTGAACGGTGGCAGAGAGGAATTAACCAGCTGGGTGCTGGGGAGGGGATGAGCAGCAGCACCCTGCCTCATGGCCCTGGGCTCGTCCTCTGCTCATTGCCCATTACCTGCTCTTTCAGGAGCTTTGCAGACCACATGAGGGTTGTTTTTCACCAAGTGACTCTTGGAAAAGAACACGTGAGAACGCGGGTCCTACTTAGAAAGTGAAAAACTTGTCATTCTACCTGTTTTCAGGGAAAAACATTAAAATGTGACTTATGGGTGCTGGACTGACTCCGAACCCAGGGGCCAACCTGTCCTTCCCCCAGAGCCCTTATTCTCTTTTCAGTAGTTTATAAACCATGTGATTCTGGGGGGTCTGACTGTCTGTTTCCAAACGCAACACCTGATAGCACGCACGACTCTAGCTGGGAAAACCAGTAGGCATTTCAGTCCTGGTTCCTCTGTGCAAGAAGGATGGAGGACCAGGAGCATCGCAGCCACCCAGCTGGGAATGGCTGGTCCCTGCAGCAGGATGATGTACCTGCTCATGGCAGCAAACTCCGCACTGACGCTGCTTCGCTGCCTGCCAGAGGAAAGCTGAGTTCCAAATGAAGAGCTGTTGAGGAAATGGGTCTAAACCCCCTTTCTTAAAGGATGGGAGGACGTGAAACAGGAGGTGGGGGGAAGAGCTGCTTACCTTGGGGGGGATTGTTTCTGGGTCCCTCACTGCAGCCTTGGGCTAGTGGCAACTTGGCATGGGCACCTGTTGGAGGGGAGAGCGATGCTGCAGCACAACTGGCTGCAGGATAAGAATTTGGGTGTTTTGTGAAAAACTTCAATGTTTGGACATTTGCTTCTGTTCTGCTGGGGACAGCCTTGGGACTTTTTTTTGGGTTGTTGTTTTTTTTAACTTTGCAAAAGCAATGGACTGTGCTGAATAGCCCCTCAGCCCAATGCAAAGTTAAAAGCTGTGGCTCCCGTATGCTGGGCATGGCCTGGAACAAGTGCATTACTGCTCACCAGCCACGCAGGACGGGACAGGGTGCTCCCCCAAAAGTCCACTGTAGGCATTGAAGAAGTCGTCCACATCACAGATTTTAAAACTAGTACGAGGGTTTTTAAAAAAACACAAATATTCTTCCTTGCATGGAGCAATGATGTGTGAAATGTGCAGCATCTGGGACAAACAGCTTCACCATTTAATCTGCACCCTGGAAAATCCCTCTGCAGCCTCTGGCTTTAGGCTATAGCTTGTGGAAGAATTGCCAGAAGAGCTACAGCAGCAAAAATATATATGCTATCTGGAAAAGATACTTAAATCAAACAGTTATTGGGCTCAGCAGAGCTCAGTTGTCTTCTGCGTGATAGAGCAGGGAGGATGTTATAAAGCAATGTAATTCTGCAGTATGAAGCAGGGAAGATGAGATGAGCCAAGGGCCCTGACCTTAAATTTTATGAGCAACTTATTGTTTGCAAAGAGCAGGGTGCAGCGGGGCTGGGAGATGGGAGGCAGGGTTTCTGCCATTGTGCAGAGTCAGGAAAAATGTGGAAATCTCCTGGCTCGCTAATCTGTAGTGTTTTCCTTTGGGCTTCAGCAGGTCTGTGGTGAGAAGAGCTAATAAAGGAGGTATTTTTAAATAATATTGAGTAGAAAAAGGTAGAGGCTGCAGCATCCCCAGTACCTGGACACACACAGAGCTGCACTATGGCTGGGATAAAGCAGTCACAGCGGCTGACCCTGACCTCCCTGGATTATCTGATGTTCTCAGTATTTATAAGCAAGGAAGAGCCAGTGGTCGTCAGACCGACTGGCTCCGCTCTAAGCTTGCAGCCCAGATGGAAGGCGAGACCTGCCCTCCGAGCATCCCAGTCCTGGGGTCAGTGAGAGGAGTCCCTCCTCCCCCCTTTTCCCCAAAAAGGCCCAATACAAATTGCTGTCCGGGGCGTTAGGGCAGCATTTCTCAGTGGGTCACTAGAGCTGGGACTGTCCTGGACAGAGAAGTCACCAGGAAACATCTCGTCTTGCAGATGTCTCTAGAGTGGCTCTGAATTAGCTGCATCCTTTCAGCAGTGCAGCAGGACTCTGGGCTATCCTTAGAGAACCTTTTTCTTTTCGTTTCTAGCTTAAAAAAAAGAAAAAAAGCTTGAGCTGTCACGGAGTAGAGCCACAGTAACGTTGTTGGGTTCAGGATGGTGTCTGCCCCCCGTGAATGCAGATGCTGCTGACCTCTCCTGTCCTGGGGGTAGATGCCTCCTCCTGCTTTGGTTTTTGGTGGCCCAGCAGCAGGGAGCTCCCACACCCCTCTCTGGAGTACTGAGTGCGTTTAAGTTAAAATAATCCTGTACAAGTGTCAAGCGAGGGTGAGTGGAGTTTGCATGACTCTATGTTCAAACTATGGTTTCTTTAGGACAGAGGAGTTATTTTCATTAACTCTTCAGTGCTTGCTCTCTCTGGCGGGAGGAAAGGTTGGATTAGCTAAATGTTGACGTACGGACTTTCAGCCCTCCTTAAGCTGTTTTAAATCAAAGCAGGGTAGGTAAATGTTTGGCTGCGTTTCCTGCAACGGCCTTGTCGTCTGCAGCCTGCAAAGTAGCATGATCCAAAGGGCAGCTGTTAAACAAAGTGAAAACAGACAACGGGCTGCATGGCTCCCCGGCATCTGCTGCTCAGCGCTCCGGGAATCCTCCCTCCTCCCCCAGCATCCACAGGGATGGTCCGTTGTTAAACCAGACAAAGGAGCTCATGGCTTTTGGGAGGGCAGCACAGGCCAGGGGTTGCTGGCAGGGTGTGCGTTGGGATGCAGTGGTACCCAGGGCAATGCAGTTGGGATGCTGCCCTACCACCACCCTGTGGTCCCACGAGCAAACCTCTGTGGGTTATATGGCTTTCTTCTTTTCTTTTCTCTCTCCTCCTCACCCAGAGAATTCTTTGCCCAAACTATAGGTGGAGATATGGATCCACATTTATCTGTCCAGACCATACTAGAAAACAGGTCAGGCTTGGCTGCTCTGAGTATAGCTGTTTTGATAGGATGCGTTGCAGGCTGTTACGGGGAAGGGCAACAGGGTTATGTTGCTGAGTATTTATAGGAGTCATAAAGCTCAGGAATTCGTTGTGTCCGTGATTTAAACGAGGCGTGGAGGAATTTGCTGTCTCCTGCCATCCCCGCCCTGCTGGAGTGGGTGGCAGAGGCTGGGTCTGCGGGAGAGTGCGCAGTGCACCATCACTCCGGCCGTTGATGGGGATGCCTTAGGGGAAGGGGTGATAAAATGCAATAGGGTTCAGTGGGTGTTACTTATTGGAACTGCATAACTGTCTTTCTCCAGGTTTTCAGCCAGGGCAAGCTTGTTTCCAGGGCTTTGGCAAAGCAGCTGGTTTCTCAGGCAGGCACTCTTGCATTAACACATATAAATAATAAATAGTCATAACGTGTCATGGCACCTTAAGCCTAAAGATGTTTCTTGAATTGCCATGGGTTTTTGTCTGCTCCAGCCCTGTTTTCCCAAGAGCTGGTGTGAATGGACAGAGTGAGCCCTTTCTCCTGGGCTTTGGGCTTCAAGATGCTGTTTGTGGGCAGGGTGACTCGGGCTGTGCATGCACGAGATTTTTTTTAATTGAGGAAAATTTGGTGTATTTCTCCAGATTATCTGCTTAAAGGCTTCACCTGCAGCACCATCCTGCAGGGGCCTGGCAGGGTTTTTACCATTTCCAATCACATCCTTAATTTTGTTTGCTCAAACCACAAACTCAGTAAAATGGGAAGCCAATTCTGCTTATCTTGGTTCTGAAGCAATGTTGCAGCCTGCGGCAGGATAAACCCCGTTTCTGTCTCCAGGTGATGGATTACGTGGGAGTCGCACGTGTAAAATGAGCTGGGTTTTGTGTGCGTTTCTTGTGCCTTTGCAATTCCTGCGAAGCAAATTTAATGCAGTTTCAGTTTGGGTACAACAAAGTCGAGCTGCAGATCAGAAACACATGTTGTAAGTGCTGCAGGCACTGAGTGAAACTTGATCTGCCGAGGTTTCCCTTAAATCTGCACTTTCTCATTTGGCTCTCATATTAAAGCTGTATTTCAGAGCTGTCTAACCCTCTCGAAAGATGATGAATAACAATAAAAACATTCACTGGAGGACTGTCATCATTTCCAAAGGAAGTGTAATAAATACTTTATGACAGGACTTTTTTTTTTTTCCCTATGTACAGCCATAAACTAGTTTTAAGTTACAACTTATTAAGCCTCTAAACAATTAGAGGTTGGCTGTGGGGAGGGCACTGGGGCTGGTCCCTGGGCTGGGGTTTGCCTTGGTTTTGGGCTTGAGGGACCCGGAGGGAATCACTTTGCTGTCACATGCCTCAGTTTCCCCTCATGCTGGTTGAGCCATGGGTGTTTATGGTCACCGAGGTCTTAGGGGGTTTGGGTCAGGCTCTTGTGGTACAGATAATTGATGTACCAATGTCTCCCATGCTTGGTGCTTGTGCAAACAAGAGTTGTCCTTTCCTTCGGGGGTCCCTGTGTGTATCCCACCACTGTGTACTTTCTGCTCCTTATTTTGGTTAAAAAATGTGCAACTGTTTGGCAGCACCAACGAAAAAAAAAAAAATCTGAACACTGTGTGACCTCCCCTAAGCTGCCGTGCCTCCACAGCAATCCCCTTCATCCCCGCAGAAAGAGCCGGCCCCGCAGGTGGTCTGTGGATCTGCCTTGTTGCAAAGCCCCCCTTCCCCCTCCGATGCTTTAGCAGGGGAAAATCTGAGAGAAACTGGCTGAAAATATTCCAATCAGGAGAGGTTCAGATCTCCCTTTATTGTGCCTTTTATTTTGCTTTTGGTTTTACTGAAGGGTAATAAAAATAAAAGGGGGCTGGCGGCCCAAGGACATCGCCTTTCGCAGCATCATCCTGCTCTGGGTACAACACAAGTCTGCTGAAAAAGCCTTTTTTTGTTGAGCCTTCCCCCAACTCAGTCCTTCACTTGGATGATGCTTAATCCCTGTGGCTAAAGAATTGTTGCTGGGATGTGCTGAAAGGCGCCTGGTCCCTGTGGTGGACAGCTTCGGGCAGGGATGGCCATGATGGGGCAGAAGGTGGGCAAGGACCCACGTCATGGGCAACAGCGAAATGCTTAAAACGTGATCTTCCTCTGGTTACCATGGTGTTTCAGCTCTGCTTCCCACAGTGGCTGCTGTGCATAACTGGTGTCAGACCAAATCCCAACCCACCTTTCATACATCCAAAATTCTGGGATGGAAGTAGTGCAGCAGTTCGCAATCCTGCTCCGGCTGCTTCACCGGAGGGTTTGTGCAGTCCAACTGGTGTCTGCAATGGGGAAATTTCTGAGCAAACACTGAAATTGGTTCTAAATGTAAAGCTGCATAAATTGCTCTTCTGTTCCTTGTGCTGTTGTTCAGCCACGGCCTTTAAATGTGCAAAGGTGAAGTGCTGCTCTAGCGCAGTGTTGAGGATACCGCTACCTAATGCGATCTGATGCCGTACGTGTGATGATTGCTTCTATAATTTTCCAATAAATTCATTTCAGACAACAGAAATTTATTTGTGACTCAAAAAAGTGTATTTCTAATGAAGGTTTTGCCCTTCTTGCTGATGATAATTCCAAGTTTCTGATGGTATGTCATTTCTAATCCTCCATTCTTTGATTTTTCTCATTCCGTGCATTTCCCATCTGTGTAATTACATTGCTGTGAAAACATTGCTGGAGAGGCAGGTAAAATAAGGGCTATCCCATGAGCAATGTGCCCCCCCCCTCGCTGGTTGTTTATTCAGCCCTTTGCCTTTGGGTGCTATTTCCCAGCCTTGGGCTGACCCTTGGCCCTAGCACCCACCCAAAGGAGCCTTTTTGGGTGGAAAGATGACAACACCATTGTAGTCAGCACAGGAAGAGATGGTATAATTAATTGTTTCCTCCACCAAGACTCTGTGCAGCACCTCTGGCAGCACCCAGCCTGGGGCATCCCACCGAAGGCACTGCAAAGGTGTGTAGGAAGAGGAAAAATTGCTCCTAAAATGGTCAGGACTTGAGCCTGGCAAAGCACGTGGATGTTTTCTGTGGCACGTGGGTATAGTGATGCTCAACACAAAAAAGGCTGAGAAGTCTGAACTGGCTGGTTATGCTTGGTCTAGTTCCAAAGCTGTCCCCACCTGGCCTGTCCAGAAAATCCCCGTACCTCCAGTTATCGTTGGGGCTGGAGGTGGATTCTACTCTTCAGTGGTGCCCCTGCTCTCATGGTTTCCACCCTGCTTTTACCCTTGCTGTGATTTATCTCAAAAAATGGTACTATTAGGTTGATGGAAGATACAGCATCACGTGCCAAAAACACCCTGAGGTCTGTAGTAAGTGACTACTTAAGGCATTTTCCTTACATTTAATTGTGAAAACTTCACAGACCTCTACTCTGTGGAGTTTACTGGCATTTAAGCTTGCAGAAGATGCAGGGTCTATAGGTGTAGTTCATTATGTGTTTCTTTCCAGTGCCAGTTATTTGCTAACTGG
The DNA here is from genome assembly GCF_026419915.1 of Harpia harpyja. Lineage (NCBI taxonomy): Eukaryota > Metazoa > Chordata > Aves > Accipitriformes > Accipitridae > Harpia > Harpia harpyja. The sequence goes on along the minus strand of NC_068953.1, from coordinate 17,531,736 downwards.
GCTCTAACGAACCTGAGTATCTGAGAGTATTCAACCTGAAATGAAAATAAACATCTCTAGCTAGGCTTTATGGCTGCTAGGGCAAGTGAGTGGATTTGTCTTCTAGTACCAAGTGGGGATTATATTTGCTAGAGGTATTTGCAATTCAGGCCTGTTTTGACCATAAGGAAAAACAAAAGCTATTGTCTGAATATCTTTTAATGCAATCACACACCTACACTGTGAATGACCTTTTCGTACGTATTTCGTGCTTATTGAGCTCTTACACTTACAAATCTTACTCTAAATAGAAAAGCAAAGACTGAATTTCTGGACCGGACCTCCAGAGCACCTTGGCAGCAGACCACAGGTGCCTGTCCCCTGCCTGCAGTCTTGCCCCAGGGCTGGGGGGATGTTCACAGCCATCCTTGGACCGCCAATGCCCCCAGCCCTGGCCACTGGGTTAGCAAGATGCCTGCACAACAGGAAATCTCCAAGGATGGCTTTGGGTTTAACATCCATTTTCTTAATCTGCATGGAAGATGGAGCTCATATGGGATATCCAGGCAAAAAGGGAAGATTTATTCTGGTTTCTGCAAAAATATGTATGAACGGGCACCCATAGGGTGCTCTGCTCGCCCCCGGAACGCCTGGCAGGAGGTGCTGCGGGGATCCTCGCCTGCTTGGTGGACGTGTTTAACGTTTTCTGCATGCAGGCATGAAAAGGAACTGGTGCAGCCTGTGAACCATTTTATTTATTTTCTCCTTTAAAGCCTTTCCAGGCAGACTTTGGTTTGGACTGCTGGCTCACCTTTTTTTTTTTTTTTTAATTGCAATTAGTGCCACAAACATTTCTCATGGAGCACTAGATGTTATTGGCAAGAGGGTTATTAAAAAGCAAAACAAACCCCAAACTCGACTGTAACCTGAAACATATTTGATCCAAGCTATTTTATTTTAAAGAGGATTTGCACTTTGAACATGGAGGAATTTCTAGTTACAGGTCCAGAATATCTGAAAACGTCATTCTTCAGGTGCCTGAAAACAACCTTTTTGTCATTTTCCAAAGCTTGCAGAGTCTTCAAACCTGTGCTTGGCTGCATGGGTGCCCCAGGCCAGGCGATGGAGGTGGCTCACAGTTATCCAGCCCATCAGTCCCATGGCATGATGCTTCATCACCTCAAAGTAGAAACCAGAGCATCGTGATGAACACTCTAGCCTTGTTTGCTCAGGTCTCCTTTGCTCTACAATCAAACACCAAGAAGTACAAAAATCATTCATAAAGTCCATTGATTTGCAATGTGTACCAGAACTATTGTGTGAATCGGCTTCTGAGTGCACTTCTGCGAAGTCCAGTGTGCAATGAGTGGCTCTGGGCTCCAGCACTGATGGACAGCGTATTTTGTTAGCTGTGTCACTTTGACTTGTTTTATTGATTTAAATGGAGCTGAATAGCAGATTTTTTATTAGGAATTTGCATTACTCAATGTTTGTTTACTGTGCTCAAATGAGCCAATTTTTGCGCTCATTGAAATGTTATGTATAAGTAATTGACAGATACATATTCATAGAAGTTGCCTTTAAACGCAAGGTCGTTTGGTGCCAGTAATTCACAGAAAGAGCCAGCCTAGCGCTTCTCAGGGTGCGTACATGAGAAATAGTGTTTTGGGGGGTTGCTTTGATTTCACAGGTCAATGCTGAGTATCTGGCAGGGGTAACAGGGCACTGTGGACTCTCCTGCTGGCGAGTGTTCCTGGTGGCCACCAGCCCTCATCCAAAGTGTGGTCTCCTGAGACCAGGTTGTCTGAGCAAAAGCCAGCCGTGGGGCTGGGCCCAGGTACTTGCAGCCTGTCAGGATTCAGAGGATGCTCTTAATTCAGGTGTGGAAGATGCTCTGCTAAGACCATTGCAGGCTGGGCTGCTGGGTCTGAGGAGAAGACCACGTAGAAAGATCTCTGCAAGGTCCAGAGAGCTCCTTCTGCCCAGAGGACTTTGGTCAAAGGCTAAACTGGAGCTTGAGGGAAGAAGAGATGAAAGGGTTGAGCTGGAAGGGACAGATGAACTGTGTCAGGGTGTAACAGCCCTGACCTTGGGAAGGCAAATGCAGGTTGTGCAGGGAGGATGTAGGGAGTGGGAGAGGCACTGTGCCCTGGAACAACGCTTTGCTGGTCAGAAATCACACAAAATGCACATTTTCCTTCATTCCTATAAAGCAAAACTGGCAAAGAGAGGCTAGTATTTGGGAGATGGCTGTGTTTGTAGAAAGAGAAAGGCAAAAAAACCCCAAAACACATCCCATCACTGGCAGCACAGGTTAAAACCAGGAGGTTGTCCCCAGAGAAGCAGTGCACGGGGTGGCTGTTGTTGTGCTGCAGAGCGTCCACTCCCGAGTCGAGTCTGGGGCTCAGGCTTGGCCCTGGGCTCATCTTCGTCTCCAAAATGGCAAACTTACGGTAGGGATGGAGCCATGCAGCTCCTCAGAGGTGGCTGGGGATGTTCGCTCACTCCCCGCGCTTGGGCAGGCTCTCTGCTTGTGAAGGATTTATAAATCATCCTGCTCGGGGAAAGCTGCTGGGGCTTGGGTTTCGCATGTATTTATATTTATCAAAGTGACAGACTCAGTTTCACAGAAGCGTTCCCAGGTTTAATTTTCTCCTTTTCCATTTGCCAGGCTCAGGGCTGTAACAGCAAGTCCTTTTTTTCTTTTCTTTTTTTTTTTTTTTTTTCTCTACATTGAGCAGAAAACTGTATTTCCCATTGCAGTTTTTACAAGGTTCAAACCTATAACATTGGCAATGCTCAGATGTGTCATTCAACTGCTCTTGTGTATTTGGAAGTAGCATCATCCCCATGTCTGTATTTCCCTACAAACTCTGAATTTGGTGGAAGTTCAGGGACTGCAGTCATGAAGTATACACACTGCTTGGAAATGAGCAGGTAGTTGACTTAAGTTAATTTGATCTTTTTTCACCCCCCTGATGATTACTGTCACCCAGGTATAACCAGTGTTCAGGGTGACCTGAGTGCATGTTGCATTTTTAAGCTGTCTGAAGCTCCGAGAAGCGTTTTGGGGAGCAGCTAGTGTTCGGCTGAGTGGGACTGATGGGACGAGCTGCGTGGAAGCAGCCCCGGTGATGAGATGAACACTTGGATGCTTGTTAGTGCCCAGGCATGTGCTTTGAAATTAATTTTCCACGAATCCATGTGGCTTTGAAATTCACTCTCCATAAACGTTCCTGCTGGTAAAACCTGATCCCAAGAAGGTCTCTGGGAGCTGAGGGCTGTGACCAAAGCAAGGGGGAATTTGCTTTGAAATCCAGACTGATAGCAAAGAAATACTATTGCCTAGGCTCACCTGTAGCTACATTATGTACGTACCGGCTGTATATCCAGGTTCTTGTCAGAGCCAAAGCACTTCAGTTCTGCTCCCCTTCACTGTTGACAGGTATTGACTCGGGTGTGATCTGGACACACAGGAGTCTGACGCTGAGTCCTGGGTCCAATTCTTGCATGTGAAATCTGGAATATGTAGAATTAATAGGAAAAAAATGAACCAGCTTGTTACTCACCTGTTAATTTGGTTTTTTACACCATGAAAAATAATTTGTAGAAGGCCTATGTAATATATGAGCGAGGGTTTATTGGCTGGCAGCTTTACAGAGGTATTTCATTACTATAGCTGGTAAAAAATAAAGAAGTTCCATTACTGGAAGTAAGATAGCAGGTCAGGGAAGGTATTGAACCAGAGGTGCTCAAGCACCAGGCAGGTTTCTGAGCCATCCATCCTCTGGCTGAGCAAGGATGTTGTTCCCCCTTCCCTGCTGCAAGCTTGTAGGTATCTGTGGCCACCACCGAAAAAAGAGCTTAGGCCGCTGCTTGGATCTGGCTCTGGGATAAGACAGAATATTGATAAAATAAAGCATTTCTCAATGACCTGTGCCATCTAGTGGCAAAGCAGAGCTGGAGCTGGAGAAGCAGTAGGGTTTGTGCTCTGAGAGCATCGTAGTGAGATGGGTGCCCACCACGCTGGTGGAGGCCGGCTGCAGTGGATGGTGCTGTTGGTGGGTCCCCTCCACAAAAAGCCTTGTGCCCGGTGTTGGATGCAGCTCTTTGGGCTTTGCACCACGAGTGCTCACTCTGCAAATCTAATTTTCTGTCTCTGCTCGGTCTCAGTGCTGTGCCTTGGATGGCTTGAAGAAAATCGGCAGGAGCATGTCCCAGGACGTGGCCGGTGGTTGCGGGCTCCATGTCTCACCGGCGGCATGGGCCACAACCCTGTTTCCAACAGCAGCAAAGAGCTGCCCTGCTCTAAATGCCTGTGTCCTCTGGGGACACACCGTGGGACACACCACACTCACCCTTGCAGCAGCCTAGCACCTCTCAGAACTGCTTTGGACACGTGCTGAGATAGGAGAGGCATCACTTGAAAAGGTTTTTAAATAATCACTTTGTATTACAACCCAGAATCTATATATGGCTGGCCTGACCACCACGAGGATTTCTCCAGCAGGATCTCCTGGGCTGCAGCTCGGCATGGAGGGAAGGCTGCGTTGACGGGGAGTTTGCAGCTGATGGCAAAGGAAAGCCCCTGGCACCAGGCAGGTCTCTGAAGCTGTAGGCTGCAGGTGGGCATGCTCAAGGTGGGCATCACTGACGGTGCAAGGACATCTAGCATGGGTGCAGAAGGCCCAAGAGTTTTGATGATGACTTTTCAACTCAACTCTGCTTGGAAGTACTGTGCATCGTCCAGCATCTGTTGGAAGATCATTTGGTTTTGAGATCAAATTTAAACATTAAACCAAAAGCTTAGAGGTGCCCTTTCTGGCAATGGTGCACTCAGTGCTGCATGATAGGGCTGGCGGAAGAGATGACCCCACACTCTTCTCGTTTATTTTTCCCCCTCAAGGGAGCTTCCCAAACCCATCTGACCACAGAAGTGGGAGCAGGGCTCCTGGGATTATCAGTAGTCTGTGGTGAAGATGGTGTCCAAAGATTCACAGTTTAACTCTTTTTCCTGGTATCCTCTTTGATACGATATGATATGTTGTATCTTTTTGATATGGCACAGTAGAGCTCGGTTTTGGGTGGCAGATGAGCAGCTAAGGGGCATGGCCAGCCATGGGCTGCCCTTAAAACTGAAATGCAAGTTGCACATAAACTAAAACAGGTTGATGAGTCTATAACCCAAAAAAGAACCTGAAACAAACCATCCCATTAAGCTGTGTATTTACGTTGCTATTTCTAAACTAATGCTCTCTGCTATTTACCGAGCCTAAACCACAATATTTTACCAAGTGGTCCAGAATCCAAGATGCATTTTTGCAACTCCAAGTCAGTGGAAACTTAGCAGTTTATTTTTCCCTTTAGAAAGTAACCAGTTCCTATTTTTATCCTGGTTAAAGCCCACAGCATCACCCATTGGACTCCTGCAAGCAAACAGTTCTTCCACCCTTTGCACCAAAACTGCTAGGCTTCCCCAAAAATCAAACAGTGAATTGTTGCTTTGTGACCCCGATTCATTACTCCAAAATAGAAATGGAAAATGCTATGGCAGGAATACAGAGATCTGTCAGTAAAGAAAACCAGGCAAATTATTAAAGTACATTTAATCTTGGGTTGCTGGATATAAACTAATCTTTCTTAGAGGTCTGGATGACAGAGGCTGGATTATCCTGTGTCTGACTACTCCATTGTTTTTATACCTTCCTCCGAAGCATCCGGTGCTGGCTGCTCTCGGAGACAGGATGCTGGACCAGCTAGACAGTGCCTTTTATCCCACACAGCAGTTTTGGTGCTCGTATAAACGGGCCCAGTCTGTAAAATATATTGAAAAACATTTTTATAGGAACTGGTTTCTGTCCTCCATCCTCAAAGGATTCCTTCAAGCCCATCAGCAGTTTTTCTTCAAAGACTTTCTCCTGCTTTTAACCCCTCAGCTGCCCAATGGGAATGGCCCGTGCCCTTTCCCAGGCACACCAGCCCTCTGCAGTTGAAAAGCAAAGGCAAGGTTTGCACTTTAGAAGAACGCTCCTGAGGCTGAGCTGCCCAAAAATAGGACCTTAGGTATAGTGGAACATGAGTTGATGCCTGACACCAGCAATGTCCTACCAGACCTGCTGGTGGTGGCACCATCGCGTGGCCAAGATCCATGGAAGGTGAGTGACGTACTTGTTTTCTGGCCAAAAAGACATTGCTCCCAAGCGGGCTCAGCAGGTGCTGAGCTCCTGGTCCTGCTGGTGCTATTGGAGAGCCTGGGCTGGTGGTGTTGAGTCCAGGATCCCATCGATAGGGGGTTTTGTTGTCCAAAAGTTATAATTCTTCATTAAATCCTCTACGTAATGTTTCTCCGCTTGATATAATTTTCTCCTGCACTGCATGGGACTTCTCCCATAAGGCAAGGATGGAGAATCAACAAGAATCATTAGCAAGATTCTACAAGTTAGATTTCTTGTGGTTTTGGTTTTAAAGCTTAGCGTATCATTCAGTCGTCATTTTCCATGGCTTACTTGGCTTGCTTACACAAACCAAGTTCACTGGGGCTCCAGCCCTGGTGCCCACAGGGACGCCTCTGGCATTTTCCATCACCAGAAGTTGTCCCTTGCTACTGTGAAAATTTTGGGCAAAAGGCCGGGAGTTTTCACACCCGAGCAGGAGCTGGCAAAGACCCAACATTTCCCTTGTTCCAAGCCTGCTTAAATAGCCCTTGAACACAGAAAGGGCTTCACTGCCTAAATATTCCAGCTTTTGGTTAAATATTCAAGTTATTCTTATCGGCCAGGCCTGGCGCCAGACCTACAGTGTCTCTTTTCACTTGTTCAGCTCATGAAATGGAAGGTGCTGCCTGCCTTGTTTGCAGCACATTGGTGAAATGACCGAGGTCATGGGGAGGTGCAGCAGCAGTGTGGCATGGGAGAGGGCTCGGGCTGTGCTGCCAGCAGCACCTTTGGGTGCTTGGCTGAAGAAATGCGTTTTCTCCTGATGCCTTTGTGAACTAGCATCACCTGTAGTGCACTGGAAACACCCGCACCACCCTTTTACTGCTTCTAAAACAGGAAGAGTGAGAAACATGGTATAAAAGTTAGTTAAAGTTATTGGAAAGAAAGATTTCCAGCCAGAGAGTTGTGCTCTAATCACAGTCCCAACTGATTAAGCTGATACGAGCACCACACTTGGCCCTGTAAGCACTAATTAGCGATAACATGAGTGGATCCAGGTGGTTATTTCTTTATCTGTCAGGAAACAGTCCTGCCCTAACTGTGCATCAGTGGGCTCTCCTGTGCTGGACACGATGGCGTGCTTGCCCCAGACGCCTTTGTGGGTGATACGAAAGCTTTGAGCTCAATCTCACTGCTCTTAATTTATGATTACAGGCAGTAATGATGTTTTGTTTTAAAGTATAAAGGTTCAGCAACACACACAATCTCTAGCAATTGCTTTTTCCAAAGTATATACATGGCTTAGGAGCACCTGTCCCTTTGATTTGGGCACCAAACATCCCAATCCAGCACCAACCACCATGGCCACTCAGCTGAGGTCCATATTCACTCCTTGCCATTGCTTTCCCCCAAAGGACACATAGGAACGGGGTGAAAGCAGCTCAGGCGATGGCAGCTCCCTGCAGCCCCCTTGGGCATCAGTATGTCCACAACAAACCCCAATATCCCACAGCCCAAAGCAGCTCATGAGCAAGTGGAAAAAAAATATTGGGGTTTTCCTTTAAACCCTTTATCCCAAGGAAACGGGCAATTCGCAGCCACACATGTCTGTAGAGCCTCCCCTGGTGACTTTTGAACTTATGGCTGATTTAAAACAAATTTACCAGAGAGGCTGGGTCTGGAGGCTCATGGGATTTCTAGATGCAGAGTGAAAGTAGATGTTGGGGCCACCTCTGAGCCACACAGAAGGAAATCGCACCCCTCACCCAGGAGTCAGGGGCCAGGCAACACGGTTTAGGAAGCCACACTCCATCAGTGCCACTAATCATGGAAAAACATGTCCCAAGCTGTCCCTAGATTTCTATGCCATAATTATTATGAAAGAAGGAACTGCAAAGAGATAGCACAATAAAGTGACCGACACTTTGACTTTGAGCTGAATAATATTTATTGAAGGAAACAGAGCAATCGTGCCATAAGGGTGTTAAATCACCAATATGTGGGTGGGAAGGAGATAGGATGCAGCCTGCTGCTGGGAGCTGCCTTATCCTCACTCACTCCTCTGGGGACTGCCCCAGCATGGGAAAACAGCATCTCCCCTAATACACAGCCTGGGTTTTACATGCTGTGTCAAAGCTCGCCTGCAAAAAATATTATTTAAAATATTTTCTTGTGTTTTTCTCACCCTAATCCCCCCATTTTTGTGCATCTGGGGATGAAGGTGGCAGGGTGCAAAGCACCTTCCTTTGTGCGCAAAACCTTTCTGCAGCCCCTTTGAGCCAGCTTTGTACAGCAGCCCGTGTTTCATGCTATAGCGTGGGGATCCTGCGCTTTCATCCTGCTACACTCAAAAACCTTCAGATTTCAGCTGTAACACACACATCCCTTCTGCAAATCAAAGGCCTTTAAAAAAGCTTCATGTAGCTGAATTTGGATGTTTTGGTGTTTTCTATTTGAATTTTCAGTTGTGGACAAGCTGACATCATTTCATGATCCCTTGTGAAACAGAGACTATAACACACTGGGAAAAGGCACTGTTGGTTTTTAATGGGTGATGGGGAGTGAATCCTGTATTTGTTCCTGTGGAACTGTAGATCAGGTCACAGCACAAGTCATGCCAACCTCATGGAAATACAAGAAGCTGTCGAACTCGAAAGCCAAACCGAGTAACAGCGAGAAGGCCCCAGCCAACATGCAAATTCTCATTTTTCACTACCTTGACAGCCTCTCTACATGGCAGGTGAGCGGTGAAATCAGCTCCGTCCCCGGTGGCGCTCTCGGCATGGGGCATGTGGCTCCGCATGAGCTGGAGGAGCTGATCCTCGGCCACGCGGGTCTGTCAGCTGGGCTGTCGAGGATCTTGGTAATGGGTGATGGCAGCATCTGTGATTGCTCCCAGTTTGCAGCCAAGGGGCAAAAAGGAGCATGAAGTTTATTTCAGACCCAGTGTTGCCAGGGAGCCTCCAGATACGGGTTATAAGGGGAAACATTGAGGGAATGCAGCTGGAAGGTGTGAGCCAGGGACGTGTCTGAAGCACTCCTGCGTGCTCTCAGAGCCAAGTCCGGGGGGGTTCAAAGCTTCACGGAGCCCTGTAAGCCAAGATCTAGCCAAAGGCTTGTTTGCTTATTGGATTCTTCTGGCTCAAACAAAAAAAGCATGAAACCAGTGGCCAAACCCCACCTGAGCTGGGGGGGCTCTGCTGAGCCTGCAGCCATCCTGGATGCTCCCTGGGCTTAGCTCTGAGCAGGGGTGGTTGCTAAACACATACCTTTTTAGTTGCATGTATTTAATGAAAGGCAGCGCTGAGCCTGCTGACTTGCCTTCAGGAAGTGCCTTGGTACCACCTGAAATCTCGATGCTGCCTGTGGTTTCTCCCGGGTACAGCTCTGCACTGCTGGGCTGCACGGAGCACACGGGGATTTTACTGAGCAGTCCTTGATGTCGGGCTATAAACCATGCAGGGGGGACAGAACGGGAGCTGTGTGCGAGCAGCAGACTTGGGAGTGCTCGTGTGCTCTTTGTCCTGTGGCTTCTCGGGTAAGAAAGGAGATTTCTGTAAACAGCAGCAAAGTCCTGGGTGGTCCTCAGATTCATCACGGCTGTGGCACCTTTGGGGAGTTCTGCAATGGCCAGGACAAGGCACCCGGCCCTTGGGCTGTGCTCTGTGTCCGCTCCTGCTCTGCACACACCTCTGCGCTTGTAAAATGGATGTGCTATGCGTTTACACCTCCGGAGCTAAATCATGGGCAGCTTTGCTTCACCCTCCTCTTATGCAGTGTTTGTCCACATGTCCTCCTGAATGGTTCACACTAAACCCCAGGGAATTTTGTGGTTGAAGAGTGGATTTACACAGACAGTGCAGTTGCCTCTGGGTGTCTCTGGGTGATATGACTCCAAAAGAGGTCACAAAATGATAAGGAAGGGTTTCTCTGAGGATGCCTTTTCCATATACACCATTGTGGGTGGATGTAAGACCGTTCTGTGGTATGAATTCAATCCCTTTCTATTCCCTTTTGTTTACAGCAGATTTAACTTGCTCTGTGCCTCTGAGTTTGCCTCTCCTTGACACTACTCGAAGATAAATAAATATCTCTGCATTTTAACAGTAGGAGCGGTATTAAGCAAATCTCTATCTACACAGAAATACTACGTTAAGTAACGTGCAGGGGCATTAAGTTTAGAAGTGCAGACGTGAAGAATGAAGTGGAGCTGTGGGGCACTGCCTAACGTGCAGGCAGGATGATGCAGCCCTTGGTGACAAGTGTATCCAAGGAAGAGGAGAGCTCAGGCAGGGGTGAACAACCCATACACACCAAAACTGCTCCAGCTGGGGTCTGCGGTTAGCTCTCAGATGATGACTTCATCACTAGAAACGCATCTTTTAGCAATGTAGCACGTGAGGCTGATGGTGTAAGTGTCCACAAGTGCTCCTGGGAATCGGAGCCTGGAAATCTGTGCCATGCTCCCTGTGTGCAGGGCAGAGGGGCCCTCCTGGCTGATACTGGGGGGACTGGGCTGAGCAGGGATGTGTGAAGGGGGTTGAATTTCCTGCTTTATTGGGTTTTTTCCCTCTACAGGTGTATTTGTGTGGAAATCGTGACTTGCTACAGACAGTGGTGGTGGCTGGGAGGACTTGCTGATAAATCTGGTGGGATATGCCCAGGGTTTTGCCATGGTGGCTGACAGCAGAGCCATGGCAGCCCCGCAATAGCCCCCCTCAGTGCGATACCCCCATGGCCGTGGAGCACCAGTGCCCTCAGGCTGAGCGGAAAACTCAACAGCAGCAAGAGATCCTGCACAAGGGGAAGTTAATATCTAAATGTGATTTTTATCTTTGCTTCCTGGGTTGCAGATAAGGTCTCTCCAGGGCATATAGAATTTGAGACTGTGGTTTCTGGAGCTACAAACATAACACCACTGTGTTTTCATTAGGTCTGAGGACAAATACGTTGACTGAAACCTTATCGCTTACGTTACCCTAATGGCTTTAATGTCACAAAGTCAGTAGGCTAAAAAGTGTACGAAGGGTGACCTAGCAGCTACAATGGGTTTTCTGCAGCTCAGACGCGTTGTGCCAGACGTGCAACAACACAGAGTGAAGTTGCAAACATCCGAGTGCCACAATTACATCAGATGTTAATTACTTGAACTACATATTACGTGGAGACTTACCTGTTTCAATGAACTGGTGTTGAACCACAAGTTCCCAAGGGGCCTGGCTCTTGTCATGCCTCAAAGATAAACATTTTGGGGTTTCTAACCACAAACCTGTAGCTGCTCCTCTCCCGAGGCTCTGCACGGAGCAGGGCTCACAAGTACAAGGACATGATGGGTGGCTCCAGTCGCATCCCACCGCAAGAACAAGGATGTCTAAGCCCTGCGGGAGCCTGGAGCTACCTGGGGACCCGATCCCTGGCTTTGGCACAGCCTGGATTGCAACCCTGATCCCTTGGGAGGTGCTGAGCAAAGATCACATGATTCTCAGTCTTTTCCCTTAGCAGCTACCAGGTCCCCAAAAGACAGAGTGCATCTTTGGGGTGCCACTTCTCTGTGTTTTTTGAGAGCAAAGTGCAAGGAATTTTAATTCTACAGGAAATTTAAGAAAACATTATTTTTGTTCCAAATCAGAATAAAAATATTTCAAATGGTTGAAATGTCCTGACGCCCACCGATTCTGGGACTTGGCCAATCTGGCTAACATTGCCTGAATGATGTTTTGAGACCAAGAAATTAACAGTATTGTTTTAGTAAATTCTACCAAATTAAGAGGATCCTTTCTTTTCCCTACTGGGTGTACAGCTCATATTAGCCCATCTTAAGAAATAGTGGTTTATTCTTAATCAGCCATGACTTAAATCTGGCCTGATCTGCAATTTGTATTGCTTTGGTCAGAGTGAGCATGTCCCACCTCCTGGATCAGCGGCTCTCAAGCTGCGGTCCATGACCTTGGCTGCAGGGTTGTGTCACCCTCCCAGAACTGGGAGAATAGCTTCAAACACACGGTAAATCCCACCTAAGACGAACCCCCTTCGTTTTTATGTGCCTGTTTCACAGACAGAACTGAAACATCCCATGTGTGCAGGGGGATAAATCAATTGATCATTCAGTTTGGCAGCCATGCAGGTGGGTATACACTATCAGTCTGTTTGCCATGTTTAACATATTACTTTATACAGAGGATTCAACCCCCTGTTGTCTGTCTTAGAGGGACGTGGTTGCATTTGGTTTTCACTGGTGGATGCAAAGCTGTATGGCTCCCTGCTCTCCCCTCTCCACTCTATCGTTTCATGGTAGGTTTGCTCACGATGTGGATTGAGATGTTGGATGTAATAATGACGTGGTCCAGTATGGTACCAGGGAATGTTACGGACCTGTCAGAGGAGCTGAGAGACAAACCCAGCTAGGGCGAGGGGCAATAAAGTGTAGGTGCATCAGGCAAACGCATACCATGATGGCTCAGGGTTGCTCTTCTCTGTTCTGAGCAGGCCTGTTGTTATTTTTTGCAAATGCTCGTGGTTTGATTAGTATTCTGGAAAAAAATGGGGCTTTAGAAATATTTAAGGACCTTCCTCCTTCCAGTTTAATAATTTTTTTCAATGTCTTCTGTTGGTATCTCAGGTATTTCTCTGCTCAGCTGTTCTTGGTAAGCATGCACAGAGAAATGTCAGTGGGGTTTAGTTAGGAAAAAGCCCTACTAATTACTCCATCACATTTTGGAAAAAAACAACAACTGAGAAGTGATAAATTAATCATTAGCTTGAAAAGAAAGAGCTGCGTATATCCCACACATTTCCATACAGGTGGAAAACACTTTTTTCCATCTGGCCGGATAAACTGTTAATAGAGTAGCCCAGCAATTTAAACATGCCCTTAGCTGCAAAACCAAAACCTATTTCTCATAGATATAAAATACACATAAAAGTAAGGGGATACCAGGGGATTACACTGCAAGTCTGCTGTGTTGGAGGGAGGTGGCTGCAACAACAAAGAGCAAATTCACGGCCGGGGTCCTGCCCCATATGAGGTCATTTTCTGTTGAAGTTGGGCTCATTAGTCCGGCCGGCTTGTTGATACAGCTTGAAGTGTGGGTGACAAGTGTGACTGGGTTTGCTGAATTAGGCCTGCCCACTGCGCCCGGCATGCAGAGATTCATCATTGTCTCTCTCTGGGAACAGGACCGTTAATTACACAAACTGCCCAAGCCGAATTTTCCAGCCGCGTGTCTCCGCGAGGTCATTTCTGTCCCAGAACCATCAGGTTTTGACAGCAGAGTGTTTAAACAACATGAGAGCAGTTTATTTGGGACAATAAGGGAGAGGGCCGGGTCACAGGACTTCATTAGGTAACTTCCTCCATGTCGGAGGGGGGGGTTTGGCCCCCAGCCAAATCCCCACCAGGGCTATCTCTGCAGTCCTGCATATCACCCTCCTCCTGCCAGAGCAATCCCAGGCTGCGTTTCACCATGGGCCTTTGGGATGCGGGAGCTCCGCATGAGCCAAGCATCACCACACTGCCTTTTCTCCCAGTGTAAAACACCCCGACCACGAGATGCCGGTTGCAAGCCCTTCCTTTTGATTTATTTTGTTAAGCAGCATGCGGAAAAGCATTACATATTTGTTTGCCACCACGGGAACGTTGCTCTGATGAGGAACGTCGGTTGCTCCTCCCAGCGCTGCCTGCTCCAGCCCAAGCACTTGGGGTGGCTTTTGGGTGGCTACAGACAGTGTTTAATTCAGATAATCCACCCCAGAGGCCACTGAATACACCCTTAGTTTTTCTCAATTGAGTTTGGGGTTTGAACGGTCAGGTACCAGGGTCTTGTTTTCCGAAGCTGCTTGAGATATTCAGCCCAGTAAATCATTATATGCTCATTGCTGCAACGCTTCACCATGTAGTCATAGCAAGGAGTCGCTGAAAACACTTTTTTGCAATTTTTTTTAAAGACAATTATTACTTGAATGTAGCTTTTTTATTAGTAATTAGAGCTAAACCCCTTGGACCATATGTGCTCCTTTTTTATTTACTTGTTTATTGACTAATTAGAAGTAAATTACTTAAAGAAGGGATCCTTCAAACTTAGGACAAGAAGGGGACTTTTCACTTCTCTGAGTGGGAATGTATGATAAAGCTTCTGACCTGGGAGGTTTCTATCCCAGCTGGGAGGTTGGGTCAATGCAGGGGAAAGTCCGATCCAAACTGGATGCGGCACGGCTGAGCAGGTGCAGGGATGCTGCTGGGGATGCGACACCCCGTGAGGATGCTCCGATCCCTCCAGCTCAGCAGCTCGCGGCCGCCAAATCCACCCAGAGGTTTTTCACCTCCCGTTTTGGTTCACACAGATATAAAAGTGACCAGCAGTGGATTTAGAGGTGGGCTTTAGCCAAAACCCACGTCTTGAGGTCCAGGGGTGGCTGGACCATGGTGTCTCTGCTTGGGTCGGTGTCCATATCCCTTTGGTTTGCTGTACACCGGCAGTGCTGGATTACAGCACCCAGCCATTAACACAGCATTTTGGAAATGAAATATTAGTTCTGTTGTTCACTTGTTGGCCTGGATTTTGTTTCTGTCCCAAGAGCAGGCAGGCAGCGCTTCCCATAGCAGCCGGCTCTCCCCTTGAAACCCCTACTACAACGGCTCTGGCAAAGCTGGAAGGAGGGTATTTCAAGCCCAGAATTTCTTGCTGCTCTGACGGGGGTAGCGTTAGGAAACGACAGGCTGTGGTGTATAGGTAGTATTGGGAAAAGGCTATAATTCATTTTACTGTAACCAGAAAGCTTGTTCACCCAGAAGCCCTTTTGGGGGAGCTACTTATTTTCTAATCTTGTGGTAATAATGAAATGATACAGGAGTCCAGGGATAATGAAGACAGACTGATTTCCTAACGTACTGAGCACAAAAGGAAGCAGAAAAGGGTTTTAGCAAATAGATAAAAAAAGAGTTTATTTTAAATAAAGATTACAAAAATAACCTACTGTCAAAGATGATGTGAAAACCATTAAATAGCAATTTAAAGTAATTATAATCACGGGTGA
The DNA here is from genome assembly GCF_026419915.1 of Harpia harpyja. Lineage (NCBI taxonomy): Eukaryota > Metazoa > Chordata > Aves > Accipitriformes > Accipitridae > Harpia > Harpia harpyja. The sequence continues at coordinate 17,516,569 of NC_068953.1, read as the reverse complement.
GCTAAGGGCTATCTTGCACAATTACAATCAATCTTTCTGTCTGAATGCGTTATCCTGAGCCTTTACTCCTGACTCCAGCCCAGTGTTCCCCCTGCAGCAATGCTCAGTTTAGAAAGCGGCTCCATGACTGCCGAAGCCATTGAGACCAAGCAATATCCTCCGAGGGCTGACGGAGAAACCTGCTCAGGCTCTGCCTTCCCCAACTGCAACAGCCCTTTTAACGACAACCACCGGAGTTAATAACCGAGCATGTTACCTTACTGCCGCTGATTGCTATAAAGCAATGTCTTGCCAAACGAATAGCAGATGGCACCATCATGCTTGGCTGTGTTGAAATTTTATGAGCATGGTGGATCCTTATTTACTAAACTAGCAGAACTGGGCAAGCACCTGACACTTAAAAAGAAGGGCATCAATCAGCTGGACCGCGCCGTGCTCATCCACACAACATGCTTCAGCTCCCGAGAAGTAAGAAATAATGTTTAAGAGAGAAAGTGAGTTCAAAAGCATTTGCTTCAATGAGCAAAGCCAGCTGTTGACCTGCAAAAGTGCCACCCAAAAGTGCACTGGGAGAGCCTTCAAGCTGGGAATTGAAGGACTATGCAAGTGCCCATAGGCGTTAGTGCGATCTCGGTGGCCTTGGCCGGGACCCGGCATGGGAGGCACTGGTGTGTGATAGCCCATGTCTCGCTGCACCGTTTCCAGTCTGAAACAAAGGCTCCTCTGTCAGCTCTGAATGAGGAACCCAAGAAAAAATAATAAAACTAATCTCGGTAATCTAATTTATTGCTGGTTCAAAGGTTTCTGTAAGCATGGGAAGTTAATCAGAGACTAATTAGTGGGGCTTGGAGCTGTCCTCCATCACTCAGCAGCAGTTTTGGCGACGCTGGGCTGAAACGCCCGTCCTGGGGAGCTGGTGGGACCATCCTACCCCACCTGGTATGATTCGTGGCTCAACAAGAGCGTGCGGTTCAACTCTGGCAGCTGCCAACAGATTTGGACATGCTGGGAAGAGGTCGTGTGCCTCTTGTTCCCATGAAAATCATTGTGAAGGGCTAACCATTTCCTCTTCTTGCTGATGGGGCTAAATGTGCTGGTCCCAAGGAAGTCTACACCCTTCTCCGCAGCACCTGGAAATGCAGAGAGAAGCCAGTGCTGGACCAGAAGGGGCAGTTGGATGTTTCTCCATGTCAGTTGGATGTTTCTTCATGTCCTGGTTGTTGTCTTCTTGTTTCTCCAACACAGTTTTAGAGCATTCGCAGCTGTTTTAAGACATTTCTGTGCCCTCACAGGACACTTGTACGAAGCAGTTGATGAATCTCACCACCAACATCGTGGATGTGGGTCATTATGACTTGTTCTGGGTTCACTGGCTCCTCAGTAGCATAAACTTATTTGAGCAGTGATGTTAAATACAACATGATCTCCACCACAGATCCTGCAGCCTTGTGGCAAGGCTGGAGCATCCCTGGAGCTTACTTCTGGCCCAAAGCATCCCTGCTGGAAAGGGAAGAAGTTAATAAAGGGATTGGAAGCAGCAAAGCAAACCTGATGAGCATCTTCTGTCCAGTGTGATGGGCATGCAGCTGCAGTGGTACAGCAACTGCATGATCCTTACTGTGTAGCCAGGGCATGCAAACAGTCCCCATGATGATTTTCTTGTTTATGCTTCAGAGTCACTGAAAGGGAGTAATGGGATGGGAAAATCAATAAGGTTAGGTTGTCATAAAATAGCACTAATGATCCTTAGTTTTCAAAGCTTTGGGCATTGTTTATATATGGGCTTTTCAAGCATGGCCATCAAATGATTGCCACGAAGGCAATGGTGCAGATGATAACCCTGATCAGGGGCTGCAGCTCCCTGAAGGTCTCAGCTTTTGTTGAGGGGTCACATCATGTTTCCTCCTCTCAGATGAATCATTGACTGCAGGAACCTGGCTGCCCTAAACTAGGTTTGCCAGCCAGGTTTGATTCTGCCAGACACAGAATCAGGTTTTAGCTGACTTTCCCATCTGAGCTGAGCATGGTGTGAGCATTGCAAGGTGCCAGCACAGCAGTACTGCACTCACTGCGGGAGAAGTCCCTAGGGATTTTAGGTCAATGTCAGTGATGCAAATGCCTCTGCCTCAGTTTCCCACCCCTAAGTGGGGCCTGGGAGTATCTGAGTTGCTGTGAGTAAATGACAAGGAGTAAAATGCTTTAACAAGACCCGACGATGGGTCTGCGGGAAGCACAAAGGCTTCTGCTCAAGTAGCTCCGAGCAGCTTCTCCTGCCTCTTCCTGAGCTGAGGAACGTTTCCTTACCATCCATGCTAGTACTTTCTAGGTCGAGCTTAGCCACAATGTGGTCTGGATCACAAGAAAAGCCCCTTAAAAAGTAAAAGTGAGCAAATGGCAGCCAGGACCAAGGGGGAGATGCCCAGAACCACTGTCAGCAGCATCAGAGAGCTCATTTCATCTCCAAGTGAAGGGGGCCTGGGGATTAGCTTTGTGTAAAAGATTGTTCTGAGGGGGGAAAACGTACTAATTAATTTGATTTTCATTTGGAAAAGGGGCAGTGGTTTGAAAGCTGAAATTGCCTGATTATTGCCAGCACATAAATTTCTCCTAGAAATGTGGCTGCAGTTTATCCTAATCATATTCAACTTTAGGCAATGAAAATACTTCTTGCTATTTGTTTTGGCTTCTCTTGCTGTTACAGCGTCTGCAAAAATATGTCATGCATGAAATGCTCCCCTATAGTTTGACAAGTTATTCCTTATGCTTGCTAATTTTTCATTAAGAAAAATGACAGAAACACCAGATACCCAGTAAGGTCTCCATAATAGCTGTGCATCAAGATTAAAGACTGAGAAGTGTGGGTCTGCTGGAATTGCTTCGTCTCCATTATTTTCATGTATTTGTTAAAAAGAAAGTCTCCCGACCTGTTCCTGCACTTCTCAGCTACGACAGCTGGAATTTTGCCTCTGTAAAACATGCACGATAGGTTGTAATGTATAGTTTGCACAAGGCAAATCTGCTGGCGAGCCTGAGCTGTTACACTCATGTTCGGCCAAAAACTGCCTCTAGCTGGCTCTGGGTGCTGCTGGTGGTTGAAGGGGGGCAATTAGTGTTATTATAGCAGAAAGTAGAAGTTCCAACCAAAACAAAGGGATTGGTGGATTAGGTGGTCTAGAAAAAGTGAGTACAGACAGTTTTGGCCCCAGCTCCAAGTAACTCCTTGACGGGGTCGTGTGGTGGGTGCAAGGGGCCACAAGGTACCCAGGCGGGGTGCTTGGGGATGTGGAGCAGAGCATTAGTCATGGTCTGCGCCGATGCCTTAAGGAAGAGCAGAAGCAATGTGCTGGAGGTTAAATTCAAGGCTGAAGCCTCTACACGTATGTTCTCTAAATTCCTGTAAAACCTGGGGAGCTCTGAGATGGGCAGAGGCCCCAGTGCATTGATGAGATAAAGGGGGTGAGAGGGAGGATTTAGGGATGTGAGGACCCCAGGAGCTGAGGTTGAAGAAACTGCTGTGAGGAAGGAGGTCAGATGTTTTGAGTGCAGTGAATGGTGCTTTTTACAATGACCAGTATTATAACCTGCTGGAAAAATGGCATTGAGCGGCTGCCGTGGAGGGTTTGGTGCAGCAGTGGCAGAGAGCGAGGCAGGCCGGTCCCCAGCTCAGGGGTGCCTCTGCAGAAAGGGAATGTACAGGAAGGAGGTAGCTGGTATTTTAGGATATTTTTAAGGCCGTGTTGTACATCTGCCTCCATGCCCCTTCCACCCTCTGCCTTGTATTGTCAGCTTCCTAAAGCACTAGGAAATCTTTTCTAAAACCCATTAAATGGTATTTTAGAACTGAAGTGCACAGCTTAACTGAGCGGTGGCTGATAGATGGTTTGTGGCTCCTGCAACAAAGCAGCAGTAGGTGAGAAAATTGGTATTTAGGTACCCAAAGTAACAATTTCCCCACACAGATCAGCACATGCCTTAAAGTACAGAGCAAACTTGGAGATGCAGCTGCGGAGAGCTGTGTATCAGCTTCTAAGAATGGGGGTGAGGCATTGCACAGAGTCATTTACATGGTAATTAATAGCGTCTGTGCATGCAGGGGAGAGAGGGTGGGTGTCTCCCCAGGGAGCTGCCTTGTCCCAGCACGCTCATGGGGAGCCCTCACCCCTGAGAATGGGGAAGGAAGCAGAGCCCCCAGATAGCTTCTTTTCCTCAAGGACTTTCCTGAACAGATGGGATAAAATTGCTATAAAAAAAGGAATCCCAGGACAGGGAAATATAATGAGCTATGGGCAAGGGGAAAAATAAATGCTGAGGGATATTTATGCAGCATAGGGAGTAGATAGATCAAATCAGAAATTCCAATTAAGTCCGTAATTTATTTCAACGGAAATAATAAAATTAGAGATAGGCCCAAGTGGCAAAATTCAGATTGGGATCCCGATCCAAATGGCATGTTTGGGCTAGGTCCATGTCTAGCAATCTCTGTCTGACCATAATGGACAGCATAGACCTGCACCCAGTGGCAGGCCCTCCAAAAGTTATGGTGAAACCTGATTAGATAAAGTAGCAGGCATTCAAAGGGCATCATAAATGGTAGGTATTGTGAGACAGGATAATTTTTTTTAAAAATACAGGTGTTAAAATTTGCGGGAGGAAAGGATACATGATGCAAGGACAAACTATATACATCAAATACAAGGATAAAGCATTAATTAGAAAGAGAGACAGGTATTTATCAGGCCTAACAGCCACTGTGGTTGCTGCTAAAAAGTCCTGCTGGCAAAAATGAAAAATCCTCTTGGTCTTTCTCTTCTTTAATCTAGCAAACTAGACTGATGTCCCAGCAAAAACAGGTGTGCATCCTTGCTAGGAAACCAAGGCGAACTCCAAACAGCATGGAGAGGGACGGAGAAATATATTTGGGGGAGGGGTTCCTGTGTGTCCAGCCATCTGCAGTCACAGGGCACATCTGGCACATGGGCACGCCAGCACTGCTTTGTAATGGGAAGATGCAATTGAAGCCACAGCCAAGGAGCTGCCCTGCTTGCTGCAGAATTGCTCTTCATGGTATCTGTCTGCCCCACTTTAATTCAGCATCAGAATCACTGGGATTGGCACAAACACAAACATTTCCCCAAGCTGGAAGAGGGGAGGGAGCTGGACAAATTTTTTTGACCCCCCTAACAGCAAGAGACAGAATCCCTTGAAACACAAAGGGATGATGAAGATGGATGGTTGTCTTCAGCTCTCATGTTCCAGCAGCCTGTGGCGAGCCCAAGGAGGACGCAGCAGTAATCAATCATCTGCAAAGTGCATGAACTGGAGCTCCCTCCACCTTGAGACCTGATCAAGAAATACAACATAACACCCTGCCCAAACAGCCCTGATTAAGCAAGTGGAAATTAGCACTGGGGAACGCCCAGGACAAAGAATGAGCAGGTCCCCTTCTACATGGTTTGGCTCATGATGTGAGGAATTAAAAGGCTGGTAAAAGATGCTGCAGATTTATAAAAGGATGAGAGCGCAGCATTTTTAATCTCATTTCAGCAGGACTCCATGTTGCAAATAGTTACTTATTATAAAAAAATTCTCAGTGGTTGACCTGAAATTGGGCTGGGTTTGGTGCATGGCTCAGCTCCATTGCTGTTGTGAGTAGCATCCTGGGAGGGTCTGGGCAGCGGCTGCGGTGGCACACAGCCTGTCCCAGCACCCTGCATGTGGCCAGGCCGTGATCGGGGCGTCCCCACTGCCTTTGATTTAACACCCATATCAGTACTGCTGATATGGGAGTTTTGAGGAATTACATTTTTCTCCTGTAAAAGAGTGACCCGTAAGAACGTTGTCTTGGTGGCTGTCTGTGCAGCTTGCATTAAAAATAGAAATAAAAGTAATAGTAATATTATTAATAATAATAAGTAGCAAGGAGTGGGTCTGTATGGTTTCTTTCTGCCCAGGTTGCTCACCGAGCATCTCTACTTGGGTGTGTGTGATGATGCTGTCTGGGATCCTCATCCCATGACCATGATCTCTGTGCACCAAGCAGATGGGGTGGAGGGATCCCACTGCTGCAGATGCAACCAGGGTCACCAACGTATCAATAGTAGCAACCAAAGCTCTTCTGCAGGCCAGCAGGTTAACCCCGCCTGGCTGCCCCTGCCCATGCTGCCACACCAGCTGCTGGGCTTTTGTTTCAAAGCCTTGCACCTCCTCGGGAGACTGGTGTTAGCATTTCATTTTAGCCTTCCAAGTGCTATACGTCCACAGCACTTGTGAGTCATGTTTTCCACCCCCTATTATTTAACAGAGCGCTTTCAGCCAACGTGTTTTATGGACTGAAGTCGTCGTGATTAGAAATGTATGTTTTCAATAATGACAATGTACTTTCCCGCCCCCATCCCATTCAAACCCTCAATTTACAAAAGGGAGAAAAGTATTTTAAACATGTAGATCAAAATTACACACCAGCTTAAATGTGTCACTTTTTGGCACAGCCATCTCATTTCTCAGCCAAGACTTGCAACTAAGATTTCTGCTCCTCTATTTTATTGATTTCTTTTTTTCTTTCCAAGAGCACAAATAGCCACTTAACAAAAAAAAAAAAAAAAAAAAAAAATTAACCCCTGAGCAACAGCTCCATCTTCTCTCTTGGGGCTTGGGTTTTGTGCTAATTCACAGTGTTTCCCATTACCGTGGTGGCTTCTCATTGACCATGTGAAGCTTCTCAGCTGCTCCAAATTGTCTCAGGTCCTTTACCTTCAGCTGAGACCAGCTGATGGCTCCACCTAAGGTGTCCTTCAGCAGTCATGGGATTTTCCAGGTGCAAATAGGGGTTTCTTAAATAGAAAGATCTGAGTTCTCTGTAAACAGAGGTTAATTTATATCCTAGCATCTCATTTCAAAGGACCTCTGAGTTTCTCAGATGTTGTAGCCTTTAATGCACTTTGTAATTAAAAGGGAGATTGTAGCTGCAAACATGAATGGCTGCATTTGCAGCTGGAAAAAAAAAGTGGGGGGGAGAATATGAAACAGTATTTTGCACTGTATTTGTGCAGGGCTCTTATAATGGGAAGATCCCACCAGGCAAAGGGAGTTGGGATGTTGAGGTTGCAAGAGGAGTATATTCAATGGCATGCTGCACAGAAGACATTTTGTCTCCTGGCACATGCAGTATAAAACACAACCCTATTGTGCAGTTTAGTGGTTTTCCAGGCTTCTCTGTTGTATTTTGAACTCTGTGGCCTCAGGTAATAAACACATGTATACACGCACCCATGTTCATCATTATCCCAGACTAGGAATTAACCAAAACAGAGAAAGTGCATCCTTGGTTGAGTTCAGTTACCAAAGCTGTGCTGGAGCAGCCAGGTTAAACCTGAGCAAGGGCTTTGAGCAGCAGGAGCAAAGGGGACAGAGCGGGCCTCCTGGTTTTGCATCTCTGGATTGGTGCAGGGCATGTTTGGGGAAGCCTGGGAGCATGGGGTTTGTCCCCCGCACCTGCCTGATGCCAACAGCAGCAGAGCTTAGCTGCCCTTTTGCAACGCACCTGGAAAGGAGCATCGCAGCAGTTCTTACCCTGCAAACCAGTGAGCAAATCTCCTCCTCCCCATCCCCGTGGTGACAGCTGCACACGCTTCCTAGGCTGATGGTATATGACAGGTCTGATGTGAGCAAGGATTTTCATTTACACTATGTAGCAGTTAGCAACAGATGGAACCATAAGATCAATATACAGTCCAAATAATTAAGAATCGTGTTTTTAATTGTGCCTTTTCAACAAGCATTTCAAATGCTTCTTAAATCAGCCGTGCGGTTGTTGATATAGGGAACAGTTGCAATATAATTCGTTTTGAGAGACGCATTGAAACTGCAAAGAGACTGATCCAAACAAGATGAGCGAGTGCCTTCTGTTTGTGAAAGGTTTTTGGCAGCTCTGGGAGGGTCACTGCAGACCATCACTGTGCAGATCGGTTGTGATATCCAACAGATTAACCTGGTGAGTAAAGTAAAGCACAATTGATTTTATCCTTCTGAAGGCTTTGGGCTTTATCCTTCCAAATGCTGTGCTTTCAGATGAATCAAACTGTTTTAAACTCTCATAGTTTCCAGGTGAGTTACAGGTTGTGGTATTTGGGTAAACCAAGGCACAGAGGTCCTATGGTCCAGACTAAGCGAGGGGAGCAGGAGCACTGAGCTGTCCTTCCCTCTTTTACCCTTTGCTTGAGTGTTTGACCCATTAGGACTAAAAGCCTTCCCAAAAGCAATGTTATCTAGCAAGTGTTACAGCAGAGTACAATCTGAGCAGCCTGTTTTTAAACTCAGATGAACTGGATGTTGCCATCAGTGTTCTCACTTGAAAAGCTGAAATGAAAGATTTTGCATCCTTTGGAAAAGCAATCCTATTTGGCTCTTCTTTTAGGCATTTAACTAAAGTAACAGGCTGAAAATCAAACCTGATAGACCGGTGGCTTGGAAGCTGTCCTGTTGCCTGGCGCCCTTCCCCAAGCGCACAGCAGGATGCTCAGACAGGCAAAATCTGGGAAGGAGCTGTGGTCCCCCAACTGCAAGTGGCCCGGTGCCAGTGCTTGCATGGGTGGTGGGAAAGATGCTTTACTGGGGAAGGCTGGGAAAAGGTTTCCCACTGGCCATGGGACCATTGCCCCCCAGCAGCCTTTTGCATGCTGCTGCAGCAATGCTGCATATGTGTGCACTAAAGGCTTTGAATGTGGGAGAGAAGGTGCCACCCAGCTGTGTACCCTAGCTTCCCACCAGCACGGGATGGATGTTGGGGCTCTCCCAAGATGAGCTGAGTGCAGGTATGATGGTCAGCAGAGCCCAGGGTGCTGCACGAAATGCCGCAGCTCTGGGCTGCCTTTGCAAACGCAGGGGGAGATGAAGTCATGCCCCCCTGTATTACTTCTTTTTGGCTGTATCTTAGAAGGCCATTTGGTATCACCTCTTGTTCTAAGGGGTTTCAGCACCATAGCAAGGTGCCTTTGGGTTGTTTCTGTTCACTGATGTCATTTTGGGAGGTCATTTGGTTGTTCTCTGGTTGGAACAGAACATAAAGCCACATCCAGATACGGCCGAGAGCCAGGAGGAGCCTGTGCAGGTGAAGTGCCTGGATTTGCTGCTGGTCCTGTGGGTCCTGTCCCCTGGGAGCCTCGGCCATCCCACCCAAACAGGCTCAGCCCCAGGTCCAGCCCTGCCCTGCAGCGTGGGTGCTCGCAGGCACAGGGGGCTGTGCCGTGACAGTGGGGGACAAAGGGGAGCATCCGAGCTCCAGCATCCCCAGCATCTACCGGCACGAGTCGGACCACGAATGCCGCCTGCACGTGGTTACTCCCCAGCTTAATTTATATTAAATGTGGCCGCATCATTCAAACAATCTCCACGCTCTTCTGTTTGTGCAGGTAATGATGATATAGACTCATTTATGCAAGATTATCCTTTTATCACATTTCCAGACTCATTTATGAGGCTCATGTTTTCCCCCCAAGGGCATCATCAAGTGAGTTAAGTTGTACTATTTGCCTCCCGCAGTGAACTGGCAGGAGCCTACTTCATTGACTGATGAGGGCTGCTGCCTTCGCCAAATAGGGTCTGTGTGATGGATATTTTACTTGTGAATATTATAGCTGGAAATTAGCATGTTTATTGAGGTAGAATGCGTTTGTTTACATTCTGCTACCCATGGTATTACCTTTTATGACCTGAGTTATTTAGCTGAAGATAAGCATAAGTGCTCCCCATCTGGGGGAGGGGAGAGAGGAAATAAAAAAAAAATTAATGAACTACTAGATATCAAATTATGCCGTAAGTAAGTGACGGAGACGCCTCTCTGGGTGCTGCCCTGATCCCCTCATCTGGGCTGGACCGGCTCGAGCACAGAGGGGTGGGAGGGAGGGACTTGGCTCCATTTTACCTACAGTTTTACCTATTTTTGCCTATCAGGAAAGAGGCTTTCCAGGGAGGAAATAATCCCATTTCTCTTGAAGCATCCAACAGCAGTTGGATACCCCGTAGTGGGGATGGTGGGTGGGAAGAGCTCAGGGTCTCAGCCCACCCTGCAGAGCAGTTCTCCCCTTTCCAGGTTCATTCACCATTCCATTGCCTTGACTAAACGATGAAAGCCGGGGTGCAGCCAGGCTAAAGGATTAGGAGAAGACTGATTAACTTTATATTTCTAAGGCAGCAGCGGCTAAATGAACCCTTCCCGACTGTTAAAAGGTGAAAAAAAAAATCTAAACCTCAGGTTGCAAAGCCGCCCGGTGTGGTTTTCAGCATTACAGGAGTGTGCACAGCACAGTGCCATGGGTTCGTGCCATGCCTTAAGCGACAGGCAGGTAGATGCCATCTTTCCCCATTTGTTCTTATTTTTCATTTTTCTGATGGTGGATGCCATCCATCCTTTTTGGCATTGCTTTCCTCTGCGAGGTCTGGCCAGCACACGGGCTCTGACTCTCATTCCCTCCGTGATGTGCAGTTGCTCCTCCGTGGTGACAATGCCAGTTCATTGATGAGTGGCAAACTCTCATGGGATGCTTAGGGCTGGAGGGAGCCTGACCAGAACATTTCAGAGTGGACATGCTTTCCCCACCAAGGGAAAGCTTTGGCCTATGAGACAATATATGAAGTGACCCTGATTGTGTCAAATTTTCCTAAAAAGAGTCATTCCTTGCCTATTTAAAATGACGATGGTACATTCATTATGTGAATTACCTGGATACAGAGCTGACTGCCATCTGATGCAACCCAGACCCGCAGTCAGTAGGGTCTGGAAAATAACACATTCCCAAACCCTACAAAATGGATGTTGTGAAACGTGCTTAAATCCATACATCAAATCCTTGGGAGTACAGGCATGTTCCCTCCACATTCAGAAATGCCTGCATGGAGCAGGGAACTTGCCTGGGCAAATAGGGTACTGGGCGTGGGACTGGATACCCTGCTCCTGGGCAGGAGGTGTTTGTGGAATTACAGATGAAGGCTATCCTGTAGCCTGTGTCATGATTTAATTTCATTTTAAAAGGTGCCTGCCAAGCCCTCTTTTACTTGTTGCACATCTGCAGACAAAAATGTGTTTTCTATCAAGTCAAAGAAATGATCTTTTCTCTTTCAGCAAAATTTGGCTCTAATTTTTATGGCCTTTAAATATACATTATCACATGTGAGCAAAAGAGAAGGGAATTAGTGTCATGTCAGCTAGAGAGCAAAGAGGAGGCTTCAGTGATGGGCAGGGTCGGTGCCAAAGCTCCCACTGTGCCAGCTCATGAGCTGCATCGGACAAACGGGTGCCAGGAAATCCTCCTGCTCCCCCAAAGTCCCATGAGCCTTTCCCTGGACTGCCCTGGTCTGTGAGCTGAGACTAAACCCACACCCAGTTCCCCACCTCTGTTCACCAAGATGCATGGGCCTCCTGCGTGTCGGTGATGTGGTGGCCTCGAAGGACTTGCAGCTGGCACCAGCAATGCTGCCACTTTGTCTGCAAGAAGTGACACCTTCAGAGAGCAATGATAGCGTTACCCCATCAGCATCTGCCTATCTTGCTTTGCTTACCATGTTAATTTGCTGCTGTGTGACTCTCCAGGGTGAAATGGAGACAAATATGACTTCACTGTTACAATAACTAGTAATAAAAATTATGATTGCCAATATCTGGGAGGCACGCGCTTGTGAATCGTAAGATGAAACGAATTAACAGCTTGAAAAATTGTTGGCCCTGGTAGAAAGCAAAGCTGTAAATGTTGGGATTATTTCCCCTGTGACACTGCTGTCAGCAGGGGATGGTGCAAGTGGGGAAGTTCTCCAGCCCCCACAAGAAATCATTTCCCCTTTCCCTCAGCTGTGCAAAGCCCTTCATCAAGGGCATCTATGGGGCTTGGTTGGAGTGTTTAATATATGGCAAATGTGGACATGTTATGCACAGATGTCTGTGAGAGTGTAAATCTGCTTTCACAGGTCAAGTCCGGGAGCATCCCCGGGCCACGCACACGTGACAGCAGCCACGATGGTTTTGTACCCATGAAGTAATTTCTTCCCAACCTCTTGCCCAACCATTTGGCCAAAACTTGATGATTTATCCTGGTTCTGTGCCTCTCCCTGGTCTCCAAAAGAGCTCTCGATGCTCTTGTTATCCCTGTTGACTTCCTCTCCTCATCCTGCTTTTGGCTTTAAAGATATCATGATGTAATAAATTCCTGGGGCTAATTGTGCGTTATGTAGCAAATATTCAAAGCAAACAGTTTGCCCAATGGGCGAAAATACATTTGCAAGAAGTGTTCATTGAGCAGTTATGAATAACCTACAAGTTTTAAAAACAGCCTTTTTGTGGATAATTTGAATGTTTGCTGCAAAGTGCAGCATTTGCTGAATTAATGAGTCATTACAGATATTTCAGTGAGCTCTGGTGGCACTGCCTGCTGCTGCATGAAGGGGTTTTTTTCTTCCATTGCACCTGTACCATTTCAGTGACATGCAATGCTTAATTTCTGCAAATTACTCCTACTAGAGCAATATGAAATACACTAACTTGGGGGAAGGAGAGGTATACTTTAATTAAATCATCTTGCAATTAGTCCTTGAGTGATGAGGTAAGGTGTTTTATCTCTGTTCAAGTGGTACCAAACCACCGAGGAGATGCACAGAGAGGGAATTCCAGAATTGGACATCATAATCAGATGAGTTGTTCAACAATTTGAGATTTCTTAAAAGCAGCCAGCCAACTATTTGGGGGTTACTTTTGCTGATTGCTTGGGACCATCCATATTTACAGTGTTAGAAGAACTGATTCAATTAAAATCGATATTTTCTGGAAGTGCATTTGGGCCCTAAGGACTATAGCAAAATACATAGACAAACTAAAATACGCTATTGATCAGCTATTTTGTGATGAGGAGGATGCACAACATTGCATCCCTTGTGTATAGATACTGGATTTGGTCCTTTGAGACTTCCTTCTCAGCTGTGGGACTCTGGCTCTCTGCTCCTCTGCTCTCCGCAGTACTTTTGGGGAGAGTTACTCAGGGAGCACAGAATGAGAGACTATTAGTGATTGGCAGTGATCTGTGGGTGTGATGGTCCTGTTTGTCCCTTCCAGGTGACACTTGCACCCTCAGAAGTCAGAGATACAGGCACCATCCAAAACAGCTCCAAGGTGGGGTAGAGATTTCACCATTCATTTCCCTTTGGCTTCTTTGCTGGAGAAGGAGATGAATGGCTGAATGCTTCCAAATATATAACTCCCCCAACAGCATTTAGCACAGTGTAAAGTTTTCTTAATGATTTATTGTCCCTAGTGTTTTAGACAGACAAAATGTGTTTGCAGTCTGTCCTGCCTGACATTGAAAACCTGGGCTGGCATATTGAGCCCTCCAAAAGAGAAGAATGTCTTGTTTGAAGACATCTAAGAGCCGCTTGGGAAGCAAACGTGAATTCCTCTGTGCCTCCGGTCTAAGTGTTCATGGCAGTTTGTGCAACCCAGGACCAAGCCCCACGTGCCTTTATAGCACAGTAGAGTCATTATTTATATTCAAGCCCAAGAGACGTCTTGTACACAAGCACTGCACCAACGTCTGTTATCTGAGCATTGGACTGAGTTCAGTCAAAGTCCAAGAAGTTTCATTGACTCTGGCAATTGCTCGGTCAGGCTTTTAATGCAGACTGGGTCATTTTTCTGCTGTCAAGTCGTGCTTAGGGAAACTTGATTTCAAAGAGGGGAGCAGGGAGAGGCACTGGGGAGATCCTGTCCCAAATCGAAGATTAAGTGTTAAACAAGGGCAGGTGCAGGATAAACATATCCTTCAGAGCACTGTTGTCCAGATACAAAAAAACCCAAAACCCTAAGTGCAGTTTAGTAGCAGGATTTGGAATAAAATTATCAGAAGCAAGGAAATTGAAAGTGGCAGCAGCAATTTCTCCCTCTCCTCTCAATGGACCTGAGTATTACAAGAACCAGTGGGATGCAATCCAGGGACCTGCATGGGCGTAGTTTCATGCAAAATATCATTTCTTTGAAGTTTAGAAAACTGTGTATATAATAATATAACATCAGATTCATCTCCCCTGTGAAGCTAATAAGTAGCATGTTCACGAGTACACGTATACGTACAATGGAGACAACAACAAGTAAAGAGCCCAGCTTGAATTTAGATTTTTGGCTTGTATTAGATTGCATAACAACCTTAATGTTACTTAAATGTAGGTGTTTTGTGTGTGGGTGCACGCGCGTGTGTGTGTATGTGCATTAATAGCAATTTGTGATAGATGCCTTTGGGGCCCACACATTCAATAAGAAAAAAGGAGTTTTTATGGGAGATAACATAACTGTTTGCAATTTGACTATTCATTGTATCTTTGGCATTTTATGTACTGCATTAGCTGAGGCAATTTCATGCATATGGATATAATGCATTAAGTAGAAGCATTTAAATATAGTGAAACTAATTTTATGATGATTAGTTGAAGGAAAACATTGCATTCGTATCATCTATATAGGAGCCAATTTGCATGAAAATGCCCAAAGTTGCTATGCCAACATTTTCTGTGTTGTCGGTCGGGGTCGTCTCTGTGTCAAGACTTTGTATTAAAAATCGGTCTCCAGTGCCCGTGTCTTTTAATTCATTGCAAGCTGTAGGCCATTTGCTCACAAAGCGCTTGCAGTAAAACAAATGAATAGCTAAAATACTCATTTGCATGATTCCCATTTGAAAACGATTCCCCTGAAATTAAGGAAGCGTGTTACTCGGTTGTGAAGATGGATGGGCAGATGAGCCATGCAATTAATATTTTTCGGCATTCTCTTTTAAAGCCCTCCTAAGACTAAAAGCAACACATGCTGCCTTCCAGACAAATTGGGTCCCGCAACAGTTCCAGGGCTGCCATGGCAGCAGCTTGTTCCCACTCTCTCCCCTTTATTGTCTCACTTACATTATGCAGTAATTAAAACTATTTACCATTCCTACTTATCTGCCATCTGCTGCCATTGAAGTTTCCTCTTCTTTATAAAGCCATCTTAAGCAGCAACAAGAAAAGTAACGGATTCAAGGACAAGTAGGGGGAGGGAGAAAATTCTCCTGCTTTTTATTAATAGGTAGCAGACCAGGACGAGGGTTGAGTATTATGAACAACTGGGTACTTTCATGTAGTGTGTCATTTTCTATGATTTACATCCTGGCCACCCTGATAAGAAGAGCTTTTTCTGGAGCAAACGTGGGCACATGATAGAGGGAAATAGATACAACAGATATATTTGGTGCTATAGGCGCAGCGGTGGGATACTCCTCTATTTACACCAGGGTGAGTGGGAAGAAGGATTGTGCTGATGGTTTCATTTGCTCCTGAGCCAAGTTGGGAGGAGTGAATGAAAGATTTTGATTCGAATGGACACTGCCTTTGAAGCACAGGTGATTTTTAGCACATCCTTGAATGGCACCTCGGTTCATGCTGGATGAAATCCTGTAGGATGCACTAGCTGCAGTCAGGCATGGATGTTAGGCAGAAGCAGCACCTGATGTCAATACATCAGAGAAACGGGGATGAAAATACCCAGAGATCTCCAGGCGAACAACGGTGCTTGCAGGTCTTACTATGGAAAATACAGTTAGTGCTTGTGGCCTGAAGAATGCTTAAATCATCCCTGGTGCTGGTGGGTCAGGAAGCAATGACAGCCAGGTAAACGGAGCCTGCGGGAGACCCCGGAGGGCCCAGCCCCGAAGGCAGATTTAGGG
Organism: Harpia harpyja; assembly: GCF_026419915.1. Taxonomy (NCBI): domain Eukaryota; kingdom Metazoa; phylum Chordata; class Aves; order Accipitriformes; family Accipitridae; genus Harpia; species Harpia harpyja. Next base: position 17,500,847 of record NC_068953.1, on the reverse strand, counting down.
AGGGCAAGACGTACCCCAGCAGGGCTGTTATACACTCAAATGGGCCAATAAACCAGCTCCCAGTGTGCTGTCGGTAATAAAAAGTGAAGAAGCCAGCAATTACTGTCGCCCTCATCACATAACTCATGCTCCATATTATTTACAGTGACTCTAAAATTTAAAAAATCCAGTTAGCTTAATTGCTTTTTCTACCGCATGGATGTCAGCAAGAGAGGGTGGCTCGAGCCGGCTGCTCCAGCTGCAAAACCCACGGACAGCTCCCGGGGACCAGCTTGCCGGGCGCTGGGTCTAGATGGGGTAGTCGGTAGCAATCCACAGAAACATCAAACTTTGCTGGGTAACTGCTAAAAGCAGTTTCGGTAGTATATTCTCCTTTATTAAAACTCTGGCAGTCTGAGTTACTGCTGCATAAACCCAGCCATGGCACAGAGGACTCTGGCTGAATTGGTTTTTTTCTTAGAAAGCCATGGCAGTTTCATTAGGTTTCCATCAGTCAACTACAATTGATTTTCTCAGTATTAATTTTTTTTTATAAACACTCAGTTCTGTATTTCAACTATTTTTCATGAGAGTCTGTGTTTTTGCCACCATCTTCTGGCCTGAGTAAAAAGTCAAGGAAAAGAAAGATGAGAAAAGGTTTAGTTCTGTGTTTGGGTGGGGGTTTTTAAAGCTGAAGTCTTAAACATTGGTGATGTTGGTGTAAAGCATCATCCAAAAAACTCCAGCAGAAATATTTCCAAATCTATAAAAATATGCAACATGGAGAAAATTATATGTTCGCATTACAAACAATGCTGGCGAAGAGCTGGCCATTCGCTGGGGTGGCTTATTCAGTTTTACAGATATTTCGTTCTCCCCACATCTGGAAGGATTTAATGGTTAGGTGAGAAACAGCATCCAGTTTTTCAGCACTTTGTGCGATTTCTCAAATACAGTGGAAAGCCTCATGTTCAAAATGACAGTCATTTTCCAATCCATTAAATTCCTTTGTTAACGTGCAAATACTTTTCATTCCTTCTGAAGTACAGTAGAGCAGGCATTGTTGCACCAAATTATTTACAGACACACAGCTGAAACCTAAAAGCACAGAGGTCTTTCTAGTCTTTTTTGGGGAACCGTAGTGGGCTTCTCCCCAGATCAAACATCCTTCAAACACAGGGAGATTGGAGCAACTCAAATGAATCCCAGTCCGTCCCGGCAGGACGGGACCACCCTGCTCTCCCCATCATGTTGTTTCTGCATAGTGCAGAATCCTCATCCAGATATGGCTGATATCAGTAGGAGGATGCAAATTGGCCCCAGAGCAGCATAATTAGCTTTTTGCTTGGTGCTGGGCTCCTCTGAGCAGCCGTGGTGCAGTTGGGTTCCTAGAAGTGCCCAGCCATTGTTGCTCCTTGAGTGAAGCATCTCCTTCAGCACCAGAAAACTATCAAATATTCCCTTCATCCAAAGCTGAAAAACTGGCTGAGTTTTCTTTACGCCATACAGCATTCCCATTCCTTTTAGTAAATGATTTTGCATCACAACCCCACCAAAAAATTACCATACAGATCCCATTTAAAGCAAGGGGAAAAAAAAAAAATATGTAAAAGGAAATATTTTAGGTAGGAGTTGAACAGCAAATGCTTTTTGGTCTCTGTGGGGAGTAATGATCCACAACAAGGACACAATTCTATATGCATGTAATATTATCACATGCTTCAAAAAGCTTTTAAATCACATAAATGCAGTTATGGACCATTGTACAAAATAAACATTCCACTTGTGTTTAGGCTGTTTTTAGTTCTTTGATCTAAAGTGATGCTTGCAGATTTTATTGCTTTGTAAATTAAAGCGGCTTTGATTTGATTGAACTAAATTAATAAGACTTCTGCCTTGTTGCAAGATAACAGCTACAGTATATTTTGGCTGCACTGCATATAAGAAAACCGCAGTCTGTAACAATTCTGCTGAAGCTTCATGGAGGATTTCAATACCTATTTTAATTAAAACAAAAGCCTATGTAGCACTAATGTGTTCCTTAAAGAGCAAAATCTTAAAGTGTCCTTTTAAATCTATTTTAATATGTCTTAAGGACTAGAAGATAAATGGCAGGAGAACTGGGCTGTGACAAGGTACTTTTTCTCTGCCTTTTGAGTTTTCTTCTTGCACGTCTAAGGCATGTCTCCTTTTAAATAATAAATCTCACTTGGAAAAGCAAGCAGTTTTCAGGTGTCCTCTCAAGTGCTGAATGATGGCAATGCTTTCAACCCAGCCTCAAGGACCACAAAAAACATCCATGTCCGTGGGCAGAGCCGGCAATGTGCTCATCCCCACAAGCATGGGGGCTGTCCACGACCACCCCAGCAGTGATCCATCGTCAGGGCAGTTCCGACCACACCGGCAAGGTCCTCACCGGCAAGCCTGTGTTGGCCAACATGCAATTACACTTTTCTAGCTAATACCTCATCTATGAGCTATTTTTATCTATGGGACCTCTTGGGGTGGCTGCGTGTCACTAGAAGAAGAGGGAGCCCCAACCCAACTCACAGTGCAGTAACCGTCTTTTAGATACCCTGAAGAGACTCCAGTAGCTCACAGCTACAGGCCCGTGACATGGGCAATCATGGGACAAGGCTATTTATAACCTGCTGATGATTTTAAGCAAGCTGCTTGCTGCCTGTGGGCCTCGTTGGCTTTTTTTTTCCCTCGTGCAGACTCGGGAAGTTTGAAACCAGCAATGTTTTTTGCTTAATTCCATTTACCAAAAATCCTTAAACAAAAGCAGGTCTTTGAAATCTGTAACAATGAAAAGAAGCAAGTGCCAAAAAAATGGAGCTGCCTCATCCCGACCGCAGGGGCACCGCGAGAGGAGTGGGAAAACCACTTCCAACAGGGAAATTTGGGGGGCACAGGGGCTGTGCCCCTCCACCCACACCTCCCCAGCCATGGTCAGGGCATCCCCACACCTGGGGGGTCCCCGGGCACAACCGCGGCCAGGGGAGCTCGAGCTACAGCTCTCCCCTGCCCATCCCTGGGGCTCCAGAGTGGCAACAGCCAAAGAAAGCATAGGAGCAAGATCTCCCTCAAAACCTTCATGTCACATCTCTCCAGTCCCTGGTTCAATGCCACCACATAAAGCAGACCCCCAGTGCTGAAACTACACCAGTGTTTCTGCCCTGGCCAAGCGGGGATCTGGGTGATGCAGGATGGTGACGCTTCTTTGCATCCACTGTTTGTCTTGCAGTTTGTCTCCTTTAAATAGGAAAGGAAAAAAACCAAATTCTAATGGCAGGCACTGCAAACTTTGCCTGGAGTCAAGAGATCAGCAAATACATCAAAGGGACAGTGTTTGCTCATCAACTTCCGTGTGCTCATGGGCTTCATCTGTTTTGTCCCAGAAGCTCAGAACCTCAGATCCAATCTTCCTTCCTTCACCTCGATGGTGGATCTGCCCCATACAACAGTGCTGGGAAGTTTTGGGGTGCTTCCCAGTGCCTTGCTAACTGGGTTGGAGGGACAGAGCTGCTGACCCAACCTTTGCATGGGCAGGTGACCCATGGTCCTGTTGCTGAGACCCAGCTCAGCAGCCTGGCCCCTGACACACTGCCCGTCTCTGTTGCAAGCTCAGCAGTGGGATGAAAAAGTCCCCCCAGGCTCATCTCCCCCAGCAGCAGCCCCAGCTCCCCATCCTTCCCCTCCTTCTTGCCCTTTTCATAAATAATTTTAATATAGTACAGAGTGGCTCAAAACAGGAAACTCTGCTGTTTTAGTTTGGTCTGGAGTCAATTTTCCTAATCCCTGCGGTGGAGTTGCTAAGTTACCCTATCCCAGGGCCCTCGCTGCTGTTTTCATGTGGAAAAAAAAAAAAAAAGAAATCTGTTCTTCGCTAAAGTACTGGAGTTTGAAAAAGCCGTGGCTCATTACTGCGCGAAAGGTCTAGCACGCCGAGCATTTACAGCATTGTCATTTAGAAATCGCATTTACCGCAGCTGAAATCCAGCCAGCAAAAAGCAAAGTCTTCGCAGGCTTCGCCGAGGTCAGGCGGGTCAGACATGAGATGAAATGAAAGACAAACAGTGGCCATGGAAAGCTTTCACTGCCATCTCCTCCGGCGTAATGAGCCCTGGCTGCGCGCTTGGACAGAGGCCAAACATTCATTTACCACAAATCTTCTGTAAATGATTACATTACCTTACATTAGTTTCTGTAGTACCCCCAACTGTTCCTTCCAAAGCAAGTTAAGCAGAAGGAAAGCTGCCACTTCCCTGTAATTATCCTCCCTCGACCAACGGGGCATGTTCCTCCCATCCCTCCTGCCCGGAGGTGCGGGATGGAGGGGGGACAAACCTGCCTTCTCACAGTGTCTTGTTGGATGCTAGCACCTCGAATGAAGGAAGAGTGGTACCCACCAGCAATCGGAGAGGGTGAAGAGCACGGATGAGGCCGGAGGCGCAGACACTCCCCCAGATTGCAGCCGAGGTGATACCCAGCGTTGCTTTGCACCATGGGTGATGGTTTGCACTTTTGCTCCTGGGTGTCTTCTTTGCTGCTGGAGGTCCGTTGGGTTGAAGTTTGGACCTCAGCAAGTGTGACCTTGGCTCACACCAAGGGAGACCGTGGCATTTCTGATGCCCTGTGGTCCAAGCAGGGTGTAAAGCGGGTGCTTTGAATCAGATAACACTCTAGCTTGCAAGCTCCAAGTCTAGTGTCATCCCAAGGTCCAAGATCTGGATGTTTTAGAGAAACCTTGTACCTCCCCAAGAAATTCCTCTTTTATCCCACTCTGCCTCCTACTTTCCTGACCCAGATGAAGGCTAAAGCAAAAATACTAGACATCATCTCTCATCTTTATCCACACTGATATCCCCAGCACACTCCTCTGCTGTACCCATTTCTTCAAGCTGCATTTGACCTCTGGGGGCTACTTTTTAAAGTTCAGCCATATGCACGTGGGTGATGAAAGAACAACTGGACCGTTATAGCCTGGTGTAAACTTACAGTCTGCTGGTGTGAACTAGTTTTCCTAGACGGGAGTGACAACCACGCAGTGATTTCTCCCCTCTCCAGTGCTCCTCAGATGACAAATTCCTGTGGCTTGCAATACGGGGCCAGTTTATTTATTTTTTCCAGTCCTACATGTGCAGCCCATGCTGCAGAGAGGCAGAGCGATCCCTATCCCGACGGCTTTCCATTTCTCCGAGGCACAGGAAATAGCATCGCTTCGCTGTCCAAGACTTACAGTTAAGCTAGAGGCTGGTGTCAGGGGAGCACACCGCTCAAAAAGCCCTTACGAAGATGCTGTGAGATGAGCAGGAAACAAAAAATAAGCCCTGGGAGTTAAGGTCTGCTTAAGCAAAGCCAGGGAGCACCGGCACTTTCTGTCATTCCCAGGTGTGGTCCCCTGCACATCCCTCTCTGGGTCCTCCCTCCCCTCTTCCAGCCTTTTCCCCAGGCCTTCTGCAAATCTTCCATTTGTTATTGATTTTATTTAAGCCACAGCAGTTTGTTATTATTATTAATTGCAGGCACATTTTTAATAGCACTAATAGGTTGAAAGAGAGAAATGCTCTCATTTGCACACCCTTTCTTTAGGCTGGCTGTAGCTGATTTAAGTGCATGCATCTCCCCAGCACAGAAACAAATGGGAAAGGAAGATATAGGCTGTTACCGGTGTTTTTAAAGTGCTGAAGCAGGAGTATGGGGGTGTGAGAGGCAATACCAGGAGGTGTTTAATTGTCATTCTGTGCGAGCACGGGGTGTTAAAAAGAATTGAGCTTGTGCTGCCTTACAGGAACACAGGAAAGTGGCACTAATCCTGCAACTAGTCCCCATTAGATGGGCAGGCTTTTGTAATATTGCCCTAAAGGCAATTGCCCTAATTGCCAAATATTGTCCTAAAGTATTGTAATTTGGCTACAAGTTAGCAACTTGCTCTTGAATTTGTCCTTATGCTGAAATCTATAGGCTTCATCTAATGGAGGAGTGATGGAGAGAGTGTTACCATTCCTCATCGTTACATCTGTTATCTCGCCGCTAAGCTTTTGTCACTGCTACAATGCCGAGGATTTCCCCAGGAAGAGAGAATGCATTTGTTGCTGTGAATTTTGGAGTAAATAACTCCTGACATACACTTGGCAAGTGCTGGCTTGCATGGAGACAACGTGCACCCACAAAGCACGAGGGTGCCCTTGGGGCTTCTGCCCTTACGCTGCAGCAGTGAAACCCAACGGGATTTTCTCCATCGGCCTCACCCCCTTCACCTCCGCCTTTGGCCAGGGATGGGGGAAGGTCACTGCTTGCTGTGAAAGACCTCGTGTGGGGTAGGAGCCATTTCCGAGCCCCCGTGGGCGATGCGGAGCCACAGCCGTGCATCCTCCCGATGCCATCATCACCATCGCTTCTAGGCATGCGACTCAGCTGTCCCCCAGGCTGGCAAGTTGGGAACCCTCTGGGCCTGCTGTAGATTAAAGCAATCAGATTAACAGTGGGACATAAGATGTGCGTAGGAAAAACCCAATTTTAAGGCGTCACAAAGGGGCCCTGGCTTGAACTGAAGCTTCTGCTACCAGGAAGTTTGCCTTTTGTTTGATCTATTTTGCACATCCCTATTAAATAACTAATTATTTAACATCTTTTAAAGCTTTGCTATATATTACAGCAGGCAGGACACAAATGGCTGCTTTTAATAATATAAAAGCCCATTAGCTTCATTTACTGTTAATGTTAAAATAAACATGAGGCAATTTAGATATACTATTCCAATTTCACGGAAACTTTGATGTTTTTCTTCTCCACTCACATAATTAAGGGAAAAAACTACTAATGATATTAAGTTTGTACAGTGTTAATGACAGAAACAAGCTGCAGTAGAAATTGCAGCCATTAATATGGAAAAATAAAATATTTAACACAGGAGATAAATGAAAGCAATTTTAATAAAGTAAAATGAAGAAAATTAATTTTAGAAACTTTCAGCATTCTTAAAATGCTATCGGTTTATGACACGTCTTGTGTATTTTTCTGGTTGGGATTATTTATGGGTGGTATGGAAATCTATCCTTATTATTATTTTTAACACCTACCTGTTTTCTTTTTCTCTTGCCCATTGTTTTCTCTGAAGGCCAAATTCTGCCCTGATTTACACCCCCTAGTCTGGCAGCAGCTAAAGGTAGGCTTATCCCTATGTGATGCTTTATCACAAGCTTTTTTGGGAGGCAGGAGCCCTTCAAGCATCTCAAACACCCAAATACCATACTGGGATGCAGGATTGTGCCATCCCATCTGGATGGGGCTTCATGGTTGCTCATCCCAAGTGGCACTGACAGCTTTCCAGCACGGACATACAGCATTCGAAGGGAGCAACATCTGTGTGGGGCAGGGTTTATGCCTTGGGGAGGGGGGGGTGCAGTTAGGAGTTAGGTGATGCTGCGGTTGTGCTGCGTGAGCATCAGTAACTCAGAGAGCAGCTAATGGGGCTCTGCTGCAGGTGGATCTGGACTGAGATCCACTGTATGGTGCAAATTTGAGTCCTCAGAGCAACCCAGAGCTTGAATAGGACAAAAAGAGAGTCTGTACTGAGGTGGGTTAGAGCAGAGATAACCTGGTGGGTCCAGCAGCCAAGTGCCAACCTGTACTCCTGTCCCCATGGGAGCCCTGGGGCTCTGCTGCAGTGGAGATGAAACCAGTGAGGAACATTGCACCAGTTCTCAATTAAACGTGCTTCCTCCAGGAAAGAGGCAGGGAGAGCTTATACCCACAGAGAGACGCTCTTGCTATGTGGCTCAGCCACGCAGCGCCCAGCATCCTGCTCACTTCGGAGCCCCTCGGTAGCTAAAGCAAGCCCATTCCCTAAGAAGCTTCCCACATTTCCAAAGTTTGGAGGAAGGACAACTGGCACCCACTTAATATTTCAGCTTCTCTGGTGCTTCTTCCACACCATCAGCTCCATCATGCTAACATGTGGCAGCCTTTTACAGCAAACCATTTTTGGAAACAATGCAGTGATTTATTTTATTCTGATGCATATATTTACAGGAAATGATTAATTAAATAAATTCTTTTCATTGCCATTAATTGTTTTGCAGATAACCCAAAGAGATAATCATCACATGCTGACAATCACTTGCCATCAATTATCCACACACCACTGCTGTCAATGAATCACAGCCCCTACCTGGTGGGAGAGTCACTGCTGGTGCCACTGAGGCATTTCGCCAATAATGTATAACGGGGGAGGATATTAGACGCTATTTTCAGACAGGCTGAGAGATTGATATGCAAGCCAAAGGGAAATGCATTAAACTATTTAACTGCCTGGAAATCCAGCATAATGAACATCCAAAGGTATCTTATTACTAGTTCACTGTAGCTTGCCTTTATTTATTTGTTAGCATTTAAATTTTGTTCAAATTAGTTCTTCTGTTGGAAACACCCTTGCTGCTAGGTTAGGACCTGCTCTTGCTCTGCTGAAGGCCACGGCTGAAGTTTGTATTTGCTCAAGTCACTGCAACAGGGAGGGGAGGGGGAGGGGGAGGTAGGCTGGCAGACCCTGGGCACAGGCAGGTCAAGGATCGTGACAGCACTTGCGTGGACCTGGTGTCATGGCATTTGGGTGGGTATGGGTGTGGCATGTCCCTGCTTCTGAGCGTGGTTGCCCCGTGAAGTCACACTGCCCAAGATGCTGCACTTTGATGCTGGGGCAGCATCTGCAGCGCTGCAGCTCAGGGCTTACAGAGGAGACTCACTAGGCACCGTGATCCTAGTGCCCGGGTAATATTTCTTTTTGCTGCCTGGGGTTGTGGGGAGGAAAGCAAGTGTCCTGTTTCCCCGTCCCATCATATCCCCATCAAAGGCCTTGTGACCCAGGCTAGGGCTCGTCATCCCCTCCATTCCCCTTTCCCAAGTCAACACTGAATTTCTTTTGCTGGTGCCGCCCACCAGCACCTCCGGCATCTTGCCTGTTAGATGTTTTAGAAAGAAAACCAAAAACTTCCTCCCACAGCCAGCCAGGGCTGCAAATCACCCCAGCCAGGCGAGGGGACGCTGGGGACGTGCGGTGGCCTCCTGCACTCCCTGAACCTCCCACAGCTGGGAAGAGCAAGGCACCCAGCAAGCAAAGTTTTTGTGAAACCGGACCAATGTGCTCAGCGATGTCTGAGCTTCTTAAACATACCAGAAGGACATTAAATTGAATGTATTCAGTGCTAAGAATTATGGTATATCTTTAGAACCTAAAGTGTATAATTAAATTATAGCATCTGAGATTGGAATTGCTTTTTCACTTGTAGGGGGAAAAAATAAGACATTTTAATAACATGTCATAAGTTTTACAGTTATTGGATTTTCAAATTGTTTACAAAAGCAATATTGTTAAATTGCATAGTTGGTTTTTTTTCTTAAGTCTTTTGATAAAAAGAATAAACTAACAATAATGTTCCCAGGAGGTAAAACAAAATTGCATTTCACTTTTGTTATTTGTTTAATTATCCATTCAGCCAGTCAGTATATAAAACTCATTTTCAGCAGATTCGTTCTAAAAGTCTCCAGCTCCAGCTGTAACTGCAAAGAGCATTCAACTTTTATTTAACATTAATAAGCCAAGGAAAAGCCTGGCAGTTAAGGTACTGCCAGCACCTTGTCTGCAATTCCAGCAGCCTTTAAAAGGGACACGGATAGGAGGGGACATCAGGCTGGTAATTCCCAGTTTTTAGGACTGGGGAGGGGGGAACTATGGATCATAGTGTCCCATTTGTTTTAAATAGGGAACCACTGGGGACCCCTTCCTAAAAATCAACAGTCCCCAACAGTCTAATATCAGCATGGTTTTACAAACCATAACGTCAATTAAAGCCGGGTAAATCTTGAGCAGTTTGAGAGGGTTTGTGAACTCTTCAGCTGTTGTTGTTTGTTGGGATTTTTTTCCTGGCTGTTTCTCCCCAGTGTTGGTAGGAGAAGGGAGCCTGGGCTTCCGGAGGCGGATTCCCTGTGCCATAACCTGAGCGAGGTTCACATCTGAAAGGTGACTTGGCTCAATATAAAGACAGGAGCTGTTCCCATGGTTGGTTTTGTCTTGGTTTTGAGGAGATTTAATCAATGGATTTAATTGATAGATTTCTGCCTCCATCAAAATTCTGGTATTTCTATGCCGCCACCCCTAGTTAAGTGTGTATTTTTAGCAAAGGTAGTTTCAATAGCCTTTAAAACCATGATTTGCTTGACTAGGAGAACTTTTGCATAGCTGGAAACCTACCGAAGCACTCAGTAATCGCTCTCTGTGTAGATGCTACAGGATTAGTACGCACGGCATGATACTTCTGTAGATGGTTTCTCTCTTCTTTCAGCATCTTATTCCAGAGGCTGATTTCTGCCGTGCTTGAAGCAACGATGCTGATATGCAGGATCATACCATACCAGAGAGCTGTTTTCAGGCAGCAGCAGGAGCCTACCCGTTCATGGTAGCTTTGCAGGACACCCTGTTGAAATGAGCTTGCTCTTTTGGACTTACTGCCACATCACCCCCCAAGAGCAGGACCTGAGCTGGGAGCTGGGGGGGGCAAAAAGCAGAAACAGGTTATAAAGAGGCATAAAACTGAGCCACCTTCTTTCACTGCCTGCAGCCAGTGGGATGAAATGAAAGAAGAACATATTTCATCCTTCTGGATGACCAGCCTGCTCCTCCTGACAAAGTGTATCGGCTGTTAAATGCTTACCCAACAGTGGGAGGGAGGTTATTAAGAACAATGAATTCCTTCGATAAGTTCTCAAGTCATAAAGATGTTTGACTCCTCATTTGCACGTTTCTCTTGGAATCAATCAAAGCAGAAAAGCTTGAGGTTAAAAATCAATAAGGGAAAACAAGTCTGTGCAAGGCATGGGAAGACATATAGATACAGATGTGTAAGGTGCAGGGCAATCATTTAGTGTGCTAATAGATGGGAAGATGATAACTCAGAATTGATCAGATGCTGCCTAAGCTGATGCGATTCAGCGGCTCCAGAAGTCTTGGTCTGGAAGATGTCGCAATGGGATGCTTGGATTAGCTGCACAGTTCCCAACACACTCAGCTGCAGGTATTGGCAGGTATATTTATAGCACAGGGGAAAAGCAAAATGAGACTTGCTCTGGGTTAAATACCTAATAAAGCAGGACTTCACTAATAAGTGTTCTCCCTACTCCAGTAGATATTCATTGCCCACTCCATCTTACATGGTATGGATTCAGAGGCTGTCACTGCACCCACACGTGACCCACAGCCTGTTCCTCCTCTGAAAACTGCTACCAGCTTATAGCAAGCTTTGCCTCCCACCAAAGCATCACAGGACATTGGGGGATTAATTATTCCTCCTGACACCCTTGTGGGCTGGAATTGGCTCTGTCCAAAAGTCCCAGTGGAGAAACTGAGGCACGGCATCTCAGTCTCATTCAGAGGGTGGAGAAGACCTGGCTGCTCTTGAGACTCGCCATGGGAGGAGATCAGAAATGTGCACCATAGCTGTTCCCTGTAGGTTGGACATTTTTTTGCAGGGTGGTGCCAGGCACAAGGCACTGCTGCTATAGGAGGAGACAGGAGTCTTCCTGGCCAAGGCTGCCCTTGAGGGCACAGATTTGACATTCCCAATAAGTATTTCTGGATGAAACTTAGCTTGAACACAGGAGGGAAGTCTATGGACCCATTTTTTTGGAAGGCATGCAATAGGATAAACCAGATACATACCACCTGCATGTACCCTCTGGGGGGAATTTCATGGCAGGGCTGTGGGCCAAACTGTGCTCTGATTCCCCTATGAGTAACTCTGTTGTTGGATGGCACCATCCATGCAGTTCCTTGAAACAAATTATGCTTTGGGGATAATTTCTCGAAGATCTGCCCTTAACCTGAATGGGAAGAAGGTTTTAGCACCCAGAAGCCCATGGAAAACCCACCTCTGCTGCTTGGCTCCAGCAGTGACCCCACAACCAGAGCATTGGTACCAGCTGGCTTCCACTGCTGGAAATTTTGAAGACCAGGTCAAGAAAACATATCCAGGAGAGTTTAGATGGAGCTGAGCCCTGGGGCAAGGAGGTGGCAGGTGACCAGGCACGGTCCTCCTGCGCCTGTGCCCCTTCCTCGGCTGCAGGGTGCTGCCCACAAAGGGGCTTTGAAGGTGCCCAGGTACCTTGAGCTTTTTCTCTGCCCTGCAGCCAAAAAAAGGAAAGGAAAAACAAATTTCTTGGTAACAGCTGTGTTTCCTTGACAAACAAATGTTCCCTTAAAACATCTAGGATGACGAGTTGACAGTAATGAAGTAACATCTGTCCAATCAGTGCACTTTTTGGCAGCTCCAGAGCCTCTGAGTGAATGTTCCCTAATGTTCACCAGATACTTGCAGCACCTGCTCTTCACCCCCAGCCTCGTACCGTTGCCTCCAAATGCAGAACAGATGTGAGGGCTGAGATAAAAAGCTTCCCCAAACAATCTATCAGTTTAATAGCATTGATCAAACAAAACAATCTCAGAACATCACTTGTTTTGCTCAGGGCACCTTCTGCCTTGCTGGGGCATGAACCCTGCCATTAACCCTTGCAGGGATGTGAGGAGGGAGGACTGGGGCTCTCAGGGACGTAGCAGGGCGCTTGAATGGTGCCTATTATGGACTATTGCTAGTGCTGGGACTGCAGCACTTAGGGACGTGTAAGAGTTGCTGCTGGGAGTAATAGTGGGACAGAAAGACCATCCATGTAGGCATCGGCTCCAAGGTGGCTCTGAGCCTGCCTGTCGCTGAGAAAATGCAAAGCAAGGACACATCAAGAGAGATATTTTCCATGGAGGCAGGGGAATGTTGTCAGCATTGCACATGGTGCTGGGGAAAGCTGGCATATCCAGTGCAATTCTGGTTGCTCATGCCCAAGACCAATGAAACCAGCATGAAAGGGCAGCTTGGACACTTGGGCAGCTGCAAGCTGTGGAGTTCATCTCCTGATAGGCACCTTGTCCTGTCTGGCCCACTGCGGGTAAGAGCAGTGGTGCAAGGCTGGGCTCCGCAGATCTGGAGGCGGGGGCTACTTAGAGTATAAGACTGCTACCGTCTCACTGTCTGCATCACCCCCAGCTTCCCAGTGCCGCATGAGGTGCTGTAAGGGCAGAGCAAAGCGATCGCCCTGGCTCCCTGTTAGGCTTCTTGGCTCACGCCTGCTCCACTTAACTGTGCAACAACGGTGTTTTGCACCCAGATTCAATCAGTGAGCATACACTGAGAGTGTACGAGCCGTGAAGCTGCAGCCTGGGGGGCTATCCTCCCCATGGCATCAGCACTGACCCCATGTCTCCTGCTGTCTGGTCCCATTTTTCAGCACACAAGGCAGTGGAGGCTATTCTCCGTGAGGGCAGCCAGCCTGCCTGGGCAAGTGGCACTTCAGGACTGTTTATTTTCTATTTAATTAGCTCAGTCCCAGTCTGCAGCTCAGGGGTCAGCAGGTCCCAGCCCTGAAAGGTGCTGCCATTGCTGGTTTGTTGCTATTCATTTCTCAACAGCCTTTTTCATCCCCTTGCCTCGGCACACTAAACCCCCCTGAGTGGGCTCCCTCCAGGCTGTCCTCCTCTCTAATGGGGGCATGTTTATAGGCCAGCAGAATGACAAAAAGAGCAGCTAGTCTCCTTGCTTCTTCCTCTGGTCTTGTCTTGAAAACAAACAAGAGCAAACCTCTGCGCTCCTTCTGAATGGGGGACATGTGAAAGAGCCTTGAGCGTGCTGCTGAGAGGGTCCCAGGGACACCCAGTGGGACACCCCGTACCTGGAAAGGAGCTGCTCCCGCACGCCCAAACCCCACGGCATGGCACAGCACCACCAACGTGGAGCATCAGGGAGAAGGACTGAGCAGGGCATGGCCAGCGCTGGTATAAAAACATGTCCCACGCTGATTGCAGTGCAGGTTAAGTAAATGGAAGCCTTATTAGTCATAAAAGATGTGATATGGAAACACTTAAGGCGACCACTCAGATAGAAAGAGCCAATTTAGAAATCTATTAGGTGCAAAAAGCACAGCATATGTGGTGCAATAAGGGAGAGCAATGCAATCACCAAAGCATATGGACACCTTCCCGTGTCTAAACATATCTATTAGCTTGGCATTTCAGTTCCTGCCAGCACTGTCACTCAGGATTATTAATGTGCTGTCTGAGCACTTGCAGGGAACAGCCACCGGCTCTTCTCTGGGTCACAGCCACAGCTTGCATCTGTAATCAGCCCATCCCCAAAATCCAGAGGGGTGGCTGAGGTCAGAGAGCTCTCGGGTGCTGCTTGCTGCTGGCTGGCACAGGGTGATTTTTCCTGCCACGTGTGCAGAGAGTGACCCAGCCACAAGTATGTACTACATGGCATCTGCTTGCTTCGGGAGCCGTGCCCTAGGCAGCTGCAGGTGGGGAAGGCTGAGTTGCTCTGCATGGTTTTCCAGAGATTTGCCTGCAAAATAGTAACGGCAGCTGTAGACAGTAGGTCATTGTACCCACCAACCGGTCACACTGTGTTATTAGGCCTCTTTTATTTGCTGGGCTGTGAGAAGTAGAGATTGACATAGATACCTGGAGATACCCGCTCTGTTTGGCAATTAGATGTGAACCTTTCCTGCGGTCCCGGTGCCAGGAGGCAGCAGGACGGTGCTGTCTTTGGGGGGGCCATGTGTTCCAAAGTCTTTCCAATACCATAATCTCCTGCCCGCGGTCAGACTTGGCGTGCAGCAGAAGGCAAAACCACCCAAGAACATGAAAATAGCCGAGACTACAGCCGCAGCACGTCACGCCACAACATCATTTTGTGCAGTTAATGGCCCCGGCTGCCTAGAAGGGCACTAATCTGGAAAGAAACTGCCGCTGCCCACTGCAGCAGACGCTGGGAAGTGCTCTAAGCAAGAATTCATCCACACTAGGGCCAGAAGCCCCACACCTCTGCCCTGCCCAAAGGCTGCATCCGCAGGGGCATCTCAGCCTCTCTTGCTTGCCTGGCAAGTGGGGCTGTGTGTGCTGCGCGAGAGGTACCCAGCTGCAGGGGCCCTGCCATGGGTCAGCATTGCCCCTTGCCCACCCCTCCCCAGGCCACCAAGCAATGCTCCTCATTGTCCTGCCCCACAGCTCTGTGTGGGATCAGTGAGCGGCATCAGCTGTGGGTTCTGGAGATGCACCCAACTTGACGCCCAGCCGGGAGGGACGGGAGCCCCCATTGAAGGGGGGAGCAGGAACAGGCTGTCTTTCGTCTTACGGGCGCTCATGCCCAGGCAGCTGCATGGCAAAAGCAGCAAAACACAAGGCACCTGAAGCATGCACAGACCTGTCAGAGACCCCACATCATGGTCTTGGGGTCAGGGACATGCCCAGAAAGGCTGGGCACCATGTGCTGCTGTGCGCTGTGCAAGCGCGCAGCGAGCCCCGTGTGCTGCCTGCAGACAGCCACAAGAGAGAGCCCGTACACCGAGAACGGTCCTGCAAGGGCAGACACCATCCCGGCTGCTGCAGGCTCTGAAGCACTGCCAGCTGCATTTACTGTGCTGGTTTTGTTGTGCTTTGGGGGCTCAGGAATGTTTTGGCTGTTACCATAAGGGCGATCTGAGTATATGGAGCGATGCGGTGACTTGAAAGCATTTGGGTGTGAGCTTGTGTTGTCATTTCACAAAGTTCATAGAGTTCCTGACTTCCCATTCTCTGGTGCAGAGGTTGGTTTTAGAGCAGAAGTTGTCCTGTTATGTTGGCTCCTCTCTAACTATCATCCTCCTGCTCACAGTTCCTTGTAATAAACGTAACAAGTTATTTAAACCTGGGCCACCCATAGAGGTGAAATACATGAATTAGTAAGAGGCCAGAGCATTAATGAATACAACTGTCTTTTAAAAGTCGTTGGAACCATACTGATATATTCCAGCTAAGGGTCTGGCTCAGAGCACATGTGTGGAGATACTACTGTATCTTTTGAGCTGGAAGGAAATTTAATATCAAAGTAAAATATCCTGCCAAAACCTTCTCAGCTTTTGGGATAGAGATTGCCCTCCCAGGCTGACTGTAGAGCACGGCGGGGGCCGTGCCTCTCCCATGCCTGCAATGATTAGATCTATTCTGGGGACAGAAAGCTGAATTTGTTGTCCCATTAACACAAAGCAAAGATGAATTAGCAAAGGTGGAAGGTGAAAGGTCTGTCTGCAGGCTTGCCTGGAGTCAAACAGAGGGGTCTCAGCTCATTTTGCATGAAGTGCAGCAAACTAAAGCCTCAGCCTTGGGGCTTACGGCCATTGAGTTTATGTATATTGATTTCACACCTTCACTCATTTGCTTCAGCTTTCCATAGTGCTTTCATGCGGACAAATTTAAAGCCCAGCAGAGAAGGAACATCCTTAGCTGGAAAAATCAACTGTGGCAAATTCGCGATAAAAGTCAATCTTCCATGCACCTTTGTTTTACTATGTGTTGTAAGAGATTAGGCATTTATTTTATCCAGCTGGATTTTCACCCTGAGCACGCTGAGCTTTCCTTGGTATGGATCAAACTGGAGGGAGGTTGGTTGCTGTGCTTTGCTCTCCTGAGAGCCCAGCCCAGCCGGCAGCAGCCTGAGAGCACTCCAGTTACCTGAAAATACAGAACCTTACAACAAGATGCTGGGAAGGGGTGGTATTTCTTTTTAGGTAAATTCCAAGTAGCTCTGTTTTCCAATTTACTTTAATTTTAGGAAAATCTAATTAGCCATGTAGGCACATTTTGCTGAAGTGGGTGATATCGGCACAATGTTGCAGCAATGAGGGGGTCACCTCCCCCCCTTGTTTCTGGTGCTGTTTCTGGAGCTGTGGCCCCTTTCCTTTCTGGTTAGGTTTGATCTGAGCGTCCCTGCAGCTCTCCGCTGCAAACACTGGCTTACAGCTAGTTCACTCTCTCCTCCTGCCTTATGCTGCAACCTGAAACAAGTCGTTGCTCTTAACACAGGACAAAATAAAGTCTGTATTGTTTCCTGCATCCTCTGCAGTCGCCATCCTCTTTCTCCACTCCAAAGCAGCTAAATCCAGCTTATAAATTTGGCAAATGCAACTTCAGGGCACTTCTAACCTCAAAACCGAGATGGTTTTATTGGCAGCAGTGCGATCCTGGGCATGTTTTGCAAGAAGCATCTTTCAGCGCTGAAAGCTGAGGGTCCAAAGGTGGGTGCTGCTGGTGTGAACTGGGTCCTGTCCTTGGGGAAGAGCCTTACCTGTCCTTGCAGAGGGACCCTCTGCTTCTCTCTCATTCTGCAGGAGAGCTATGGGCCACCCTTGTATTTGCTAAGTATTTATCCCACCAAATGAGTGCAGCTCCGGCTTGCAAGGCATGAAGCTCGAGCTGGCTAAGGCAACTCCATCCAGCGCTGCTTTGTTTGGATTAAGCAGCACCGCTCCCAGCTGCAGCATGTTTGATCTTTCCCCAGGACTGAGGAGATAAGAGCAAGATCATCATGGAGTTAGGAAATCCTCCCTGCTCACCGGAGCTGGGGGTGAGGCGAGGACTGTGTGCAGGGCTGTGACCCCCTGAAGGACTGGATGGCTTTCTTACAGTCCCATAAATCAGGACTACAGGCCACTCTGTCACTGGTGCAAAGCAGGGGAGGGTCAGTGGAGCAGGTTTTAATCCTGGATCTCCTCTGAGAACCGTGAGTGTGCACTGGAGAGGCAGAGCTCAGTCCTTGTCTGGGGCTGTGTGTACCAGCGTGGGAGCTGGGCTGCTCTGCTGTGCGCTTTCATTTATAATTGGCAATTAAGAACAGAGAAGGTCAAGGAAAAATGCCTACAAAGTCATCATGCCTTCATCCAGAAGAAATACAGCTGGATAGAAAGGGAGAAGAAAGAAGAGGAAGAGCTGACTAAGTAGGGGGACGGAGGTCAGTTAATCTGGAGTAAGGAATGACCAGGTTGGCCCCACTGCAAGCCCCATAGGGAATGCACTGGAGCATCCTCCTCATTTACAAGCATCAGCGTTGGGGACAGCTATAGGAAAACAGTGACCAAAACTCCTTCTCCAAACATTATTACATGGGTTTTGTTATATGTCTCCCGCAAAAATGTGCTTTAATCCTGGAGTAACAGGGGAGAAAGTCTGTGGTTTCATCCCTAGCATCTAAGCAAGGGATAAAAAAAATCCCTATCTCTGCATACCCATAAATGGCTAATTTTATTAGGCAGGGCTGTGGGAACAGGGTGACCTGGTTAGGGGTGATTCATGCATGCTGGGGCAGTAGGCATTCCTTGTTAAGGTGTCTTTCCTTCAATCTGCGTTGTCGCTGTGTGAATAACAGGGAACCTCGGCTCTCTGTTATTAATATGCCATCGGACCATATGTTCTCAGCTTCAGCCCATATGTATTTTTGAAAAGAACCACCTGTGAGTAATTCTGCCTCCTCAGAGTAGTGAGTAAAATGTGCTTCGGTGTGTGTGTGCCATGCAGGGAAGGGGGGCTTCAGGCTTTTACGGAATTTGTAGGAATGTCACTGTCTTTTGGTTCTCCCTGTTGCGGCTCAGAGGTTACTCCGGTCCCCGTGCCATCAGCTGTGCTACCTCTACCACCTCACTTCTGCAGGAAACCAGCCCCGAACAAGAGGTTGTTGCTGTTTTTCAGGCAATTGATGGGTCTGTTCATCTCAGGTTATTTTAACAGCTGTCATGAGTGGTTCAGTTAGGAGCTGGTATTTCAGCCAGTACTGAGGCACTGCCGGTGAGTCACCTCCGCTGCCAAGGACAAAACACAGACCTGCTCAGGGATGCCAAGGATGAAAGGCTGACCTGCTCAGGGATGCTGACAGTGCTCAGTTACCCCAAATAGGCAGAGGTGTGTGCCTGACCCTGGCCATAGGCTCCCTTTTATTTTCCTCTACTTCATATTAAAAGCAGCCCGGATGGCCCAAGACCCTTTCCAGAGCTCTCGGAGGCTCTCATCCGCTGCAGCCCTGGGATGCACTGCTGAAGGATGTCCCAAAGACAGCTGTGACTTTCCCATTTTCTGAGGGCATCAGGACAGAGAGTTAAATCTCAGCCCCTCCAAGCTGGTGGGGATAGCTGGGAAGCAGGTGAAAGGCAGAGCTGTTCAGAGGGGTGGCTGTCACTCAGAAAGAAACATCACCTTTTTGGTTTCAGGGAGCCTAACACATTTAGCAGCAGTGATCATGGGCCAGTGAAAGTCTGGAAGTAGCTATTGTTTGCAGATGCAGGAGAAAATGTTTGCTAAACACGTTATGAATCAGTGTTTTAATGGATTGAAACCACATGCTTGTGTGGCTGATGTGTATATTTTTTCACGGTAAAATGTTAATGAAAAACTTTTGGGCAAGCCAGTTCCAGTAAGCCATATAGCCCATGTCTGTGCAATGCTGGGAATGCATGAGAAAGAGGGACAGATTTACTGCTCCATCAGAGTCAAAAAAAAAAGTGCTGTATAGGAAGGGGTGAATACAACAGAAGAGTTTTTTCGCATCCCCACCGTGCCCTGCCTGTGCTATCCTCACTCGCCCAGCACACACATGGTGAAGGGCAGCTCCACCACCTGGGATAATTCATGTCGCTTCCAGGGTATTGCGGAGGGAAGTCTGCATGTGGAAAGCCAGTACCTTGGATCACTCCCCTCCATCTCAGCAGGCTGGCTGGAACTCACAGAGACTTTTTTCCCTTGCAGACGGAAAATATTCCTCAGTGGAGCCCCAGTATTTGACTGACAAAATAACAATATTCCTTTCAAGCTTGTCAGGCAGCCAGGTAAACAGAGGCTTTGCTGGCATCACCAAGGATGCTCTGACACCAACTCCTGGCCCCAACTAAGGGCTTCAAAGCACAGCACAAAGTTTTCCAACACGAGCCTTTAGCAAGCAGGGTTGCACATGAAGATCTACACCTTGCCCAGACTGGAGGGGGTTGAGCAGGACGACAGTGACTTGCTGAAACTGCGCTGCAGCCAGTGCCCAGGTATTTTTCCATCACAGTGTGCCTGGGAGCCGGCTAAAACGACCTGAACTTTGCACCCCAGCTTTTACCAGTGCTGGAAATTTGGGTCTAGGAAAAAAAACCATGCTCTTGGGCAAGTTGTTAGATTTCAACGCTCACTGCAGCTGGTCAATGGAGTCATTCAGAAACGCCTGCTGCAAAGCCCCATGCCTTGGGAGAGAGGGAGCCCAGATCTGCTCCTCTCTTCCAGGCAAACAGTCCCAGTTTGATGGCAGAACGCGTTCCCGAGGAGGTCACCCTCAGCGTATGGATGGATGGCACCATCACCAGCAGGCAGCGAGCTCCCAGGCACCCACCAAATGCCATTTTAGGTAGGAATAAGGCCAATTGCTGCTTCCTTGTGTCATCCAGGGCACTGACTCAGCAAAGTCCTTCAGTGTACGTTTAATGTCAAGCCCATTCAAGATTCAATTAAGCACATTTACTTATTTTAGTGACTAGACGTGGCTCAGATACCAGATACATTTGCTGTATGTGCTTATTTCCTTTCCGGACTTCTTTCCTTTCTGTATCATTTGGGCAGCAAGTGCTTGCTCATCCCCATTCTGCTCCGACTGTGGAGTTTCACTCTTGCTTTTAAGAAAAATTAGGAAGTTGTAAATTCTGCAAATGGAGTGTGCATGTATGGTGCAAGAGGTTTGTTTGTTTAAAAGAAAGAAACAAAAAGCAAAAGAGCCCAGTGCAACTCAGAAAACAGAAGATGCATTTCAGGCCCACCGGTGATACGTATTGTGTGCCAGGGTCTGGAAGGAGAATGGGTTTATCAGCTCCTTCACCTTTCTTTTATCTCCCTGCATTGCAGTGGCATGTGCTCACAAGGGAACTCACTGCACCGGCTAGTAGCAGCTTTTTCCACTCCTGGTATTATACTTCTGGTCTCAAACAAAGCTTCAAACTCACTGAGGTCTTGTCCTCACTAGCAGTGGCTTTCAGTGTGTAGTACCAGCAAACTGTCCTGTGATGGAAAGAGTTTGTACTGGTGAAAGAAATGTTTCCTTAAACGAGAATACCATAAGGTATGGCAGCAAAAGTCTTTCTTGGCCTGGTGACAAATGTACAGTGTGGGGCATTGGCTGGTCCATAAACATGGTGAAAATCCATACTCCTAGGCAGGGAAGCTGTGCAAGGGAAAGTTTCCAGAGCAGACCTGGCCTTTGTTTATGAATCATTTGAATCATCCATTTAATGTAATGCAGAAGGATTAACCCACTACAGATTTTTGAAAGGAAGCTTTAGGAAGATCACTCTTGTAGATTATGGAGGGGGTTTAGAGCAATGACTCAATTTAATCTTTCTGGAAGTTATTGTTTAAGCCTGTTAAATTCCATAGGATTTCTCATGGGATTGAGGATGAGCAAGAGGTAGACAGACAGCTGATGACCAATACTGACTATTCCAGCTGCTGTTTTGTGTTCAAGGACTCTCTTTAGTAGGGGTAATCTTAAATGTCATGCCTCGAACAAGAAACAGAGATATTTCAAGGTCCCCTTTCCTGGTGATCTCATGTCTACACCAGGGAAACCTTAATTATAAATCATAGTAACACCAACAGGGATGTATCATACCCATCCCTGCAGCTCCTCCTTGCAGCAGGAGCTCCGCTCCCAGCTTATCCTCCCTATCTGCTCCCTCCTCAGACAGTGTTTACAGCAGCCTCCCAGCACTGGCGGTCAGAGCAAAGGGAGGAGCGGGGTTTTGGCTTTAGGGATTAGGACCAAAAATAAAACTCTCTGCTGAAAGCCACGCGGCACTGGGAATCTTGAGAAATGCTCCCGCCCAAACACACAGATGGGCTTCCTTGGGTGGAAAATTAGAGATGGGTATTGGAGCAGGCGTGGGCGGCAGGTCGCTTACATAGAATTTGCAGAACCCAATGCTGCCTTGACATAGACATGTCCAGTGCTAAAATAACCAGTGACTTACACTGGTGTAAGCAAGAGCAGATCCTGATGGGCTGTCCAAGCCCAGGTAGTTCAAGAGGAAGCTCTGAAGTCACCAGGGATAACCATGTGGGTGAGGAAGCTGGGCCAGCGCTGCTCAGTTTAAGATTCCCACCAGCATTTGATTTTCAAACTAAGTTAGCTCAGATGTCTTCAAAGCAAAAGCTTTGATTCTGCTATTTCTTGAACTGGTCTAAGAAAAGGAGTCCCCTGAAGTTAATGATTAGCTGGTGCAAATCATGCCTCCTTGGTGGTCCTACGTGGTGCACTCACCATTTCCAAGATAAGCCCCAAGCCACGGCCCCCACCTCAGCAAAGGGCCAATTTTGTGAAAAGGTTTAAAATGCCAGATAGCTGCCAAGCACTGACCAGGTTGGTTAGTCACAACTTTGTCCTGGCACCATCACGACAAAGCGCGTGACACAACAGCCCTTCAGCAGTACCACTTCTTATCACCCCAGAGCATGTGTGTTTAACAGGGCTGGTCTAAGTCAGAGGAGGTTCAGCTGATGGTAACTGGGTTTTGGTAAGAGCAAGACAGCAAGCAGTTCTGGGCAGTTATCTGTTTATTCTCTCTCACAGTGTGACTAAAAACATCCTGTCTTGTTAGTTTTGCATAAAATGAATCCGATTTCATTCCATACTGCTGAATATATTGGATTAATTCTTTAACCTTAATTATTAATCCTAGTTCATTGACCTGTTCCTATACAAAATGCAGCTGGAGTTTTAGAGGACTGAGTGGGAGATCAAGGAGCAAACTAGAGGTGTGTTTGTATAGATTAAGATTGAAACATAAGAAGGACATGGACCTGTTGGACCAAGTCCAGAGGAGGGCCACGAAGATGAGCAGAGGGCTGGAGCACCTCCCCTATGAGGACAGGCTGAGAGAGTCGGGGTTGTTCAGCCTGGAGAAGAGAAGGCTCTGGGGAGACCTTATTGCAGCCTTTCAGTACTTAAAGGGGGCCTACAGGAAAGCTGGAGAGGGACTTTTTTACAAGGGCATGTAGTGATAGGACAAGGGGTAACAGCTTTAAACGGAAAGAGGGTAGATTTAGATGAGATGTGAGAAATAAGTTCTTTATGATGAGGGTGATGAGGCACTGGAACAGGTTGCCCAGAGAAGTTGTGGATGCCCCATCTCTGGCAGTGTTCAAGGCCAGGTGGGATGGGGCTTTGAGCAACCTGGTCTAGTGGAAGGTGTCCCTGCCCATGGCAGGGGGGTTGAAACTAGATGATCTTTAAGGTCCCTTCCAACCCAAACTGTTCTGTGATTCTATGAAACCGTGGAAGAAAGGCCATGCACGAGCAGCACAGCCATTCCCCTGATTGGGGCAGCTCCAGCACAGTTTCTGGTTTTTCCACCCCTGATTCAGTAACACAACTGCGACACAGGTGGGTGTACCATGCGCTGAACTACTGTGTCTCTGGGCAGGTACTGACCCCACGGCCACCGCCACTGTGTTGGCCGATCTGCTTTTTAATATTTTGAGGTCTTTCCTAGAGACACTCTTCTGGCAGCTAGGAAGCCCCATGGTGCCTGCTGGACAAAACATCTCACATAGCCTCAGATAGGCACGTGCAGTGTGTAGCCTAACTAGGGCCAAACTCTTTTCTTCAAAGATAGTTTTCATATTATTGATATTGACACATATTGGTTTGGCTTTGGCTTCTGGCCTTTGTCGCCTATGCTTGAAAATGTCTGGTGCTACAAGACCATTTTGTGTCACCAGTTGTAATAGGTAATGCCAGGCTCTGGAGTGTCTTTCTGTTCAGATGTGTCCTCAAGACTTTGCCCCTCCATCTGCCTCTTCTGATGCACCAAAACATGCCTACGGCTTTTGAAAGCCCATAGAATCAATCTCCAAATTCATATTTGCAGAAAAACATTAATGTTTGCATGTGGTGTCAGAACAAGATAAGTGTCTATGCAATTAAGAAACAGCTGTTGCTGGCGGTCTGCCCCTACCAGTCTCAACAAGGAGCAAGACAGGTAGCCTGGTTTCATCAGACCCTGGAATCCCTTTCAAACCACCCCAGCATATTCACATCAAGAAAATAAAATAAGCATTTTTATTAGCCTGTAGGAATGGCACATTGGTTTGGGTCCAAAACACAAGATTAAGTTGTTCTAAGACATAATGCACTGTGGCGAGAACAGCATGTTTCCACAAACAACACCTGGCAGAAGGAATTAAAAACAATGCTGAAATCGCGCCAACCTAAAGATTTTCTGAAGTTGATAGCGATGCGAAACGAGGACAGGTGTGGCCATATTTTCAAAATCGCCCAGAGCCAGTGTTTCAGGAACTTGGCAGCAACTGGCAGGGCCAGATTTTCTAAGGAGGTCAGCATCCAAGATGTGGAGCTTGCTTGAAAACCTGTCCCATCATATCTAGCAGAGAAATACATACCTTGAGGGTGTCACAAATGTTTCCCCACTGCACCAAACGCAAGGAGACCTAAGACCCTTCTCCAAACCCCTGGACACAGCCTGGCAGTGCTAACTGCCTCTCCTACTGCCAGAGTTATCTGGCAACTTGTGGCTTGAAAGCAACTACTGCCATTTCTCAAATAAAATCTGTGCAATTCCCTTCCTTTTGCTTTCTCTCCTTACCTCTTCTCTTTTCTTTCACTCTTAATTTTTTCTGTAGTTGGCTTGCATTTCCAAAGCGTTATGATTTGCAATTGCGATTCATTAATTGTATTATAGTGGTGAGCGTTCCCAGCATGATGCTGGGAGCTGTACAGACATCTCTGTCTGTCCAGGGCTCAGGCAGGGTGGAAGCAAGACAGCTCCTCTGAGCCAGAGCAGGATACTCACCCTGCCTGCCAGGGCTGATGCTCTATATGAAGAGGTGCCTCCAAACCATCTCTGTCCAGCTTTGGGAGAGGTGGGGTTGGATCTCAGCTCTTGGCATGCTTCATACTGGGCTGAACCAAACCCAGACAGGGACACCCATAAATTCTGGGAAAGTCTGGTTCTGAACTCTGTGGCTTGGACTCCTCTTTAATTACAGGTCACTGGTAAAGCTGGTTGGAAAATGTTATATATATTCTCTGCAAAAATGGTTGTTCAGTTAAAAATTTTTCACAGATTTTGTTCCTTGATTATTGTATCTTTTTACTGAGACTTCAGATATATTTAGTTGTCCATTTTTTCACTTATCTTCCATTTTTCCAACAGAGGAGCAGATTAAGTGACAGAAAATCAAAACCCTCGTGTGCATTTTTGTCCAAAAACTTGGAAAATTCCAACTAAAACAAAGAAATACTTTAGCCAAGAGCCATTTTTGTCAATGAAGTGCTCTGTGAAAAACAAAATTGAAACCAGCCCTGGTCACAAAGCTAAACTGGCTGCCACCACATCCACAAAGTGCTGTTGGAAGAAGTTACCCCAGCACTTGCCCACCCACTGCTCCCTAGCTCTATACCCAAGGCTGTTGTCCTCTGCTGAGAAACCCCACTGCAGCTTGGAGGTAGTGCAGGCTCTGCCAACCTCCTGCCAGCTTGTGCCCCTGGGTGGTATCTCCACTGCCTTGTTTTTAGGGCTGGAGGAAGTCGTAGCCGCTGCAAATGCAGTGCCTGTGCACAGCATGCAAGTGGTGCCATGCTCGGGAGGATGATCCAAGCAGGCAGATGTTCCTGGGAAGTGAAGGGTGTGGAAAGAGAATTTCTGCAGCACGTCAGTGGAAAAAAAAAAAAAAAAGAAAAAATGAAGGCCAAGTGTCTTAAGCAATGGTGCTTCCTGCAGAGCCAAACAACAGTGAGGACAACCACCTTTGGGAATTGATGATGTAGAAGTGCTCTCCTACCGGAGGAGGAAGCAAGAAAGTGGGAGGAAGCAAGTCAGCAAGAAAGGCCAACGCTTCTGAGCAGCTTGACCCACATCCCATTGAAGTCTGCATTTTATTATTAGAATCATTATTATTTGTATTGTGGTAGCATCAAGTGGTCCTGACTGGAAGAGAGCCTCATTGTACTAGGCACTAAACAAACACGGAATAAGAGACACTCCCTTCCCCACGGGATTTGCTGCCAGAGAAGACACACAGAGGGCTGCAGAGGACAGGAAATTATCATTTACTGGCATTCATTGTAAGTGTAACAGCACTTCTGTGCTAATGAGACTGTCTCCCACCACCCTTATTCCCATCTAGGGCCTGATCCAAAACCTGGTGGAGTCAGTGGAAACATGGACTTGAGCACAGCACAAACCAACACATTTATTAAGCTCCCTTCCTGCATGTCTGTCCACACAGCTCCTAAGTATGCAAGAATTCTGGTTTCCAACCACCACTGACTGAATAAAGATGCAGCCTGGAGACAGAGGAGAGATGGGGAGATACGCTCACACTCCTCCCAGAGCTCGTAAATCTAATTTTAGGTTTATCAGCCTTGATTAAGTCCTTTTAAAGACTGACCCAGGAGGGAAAAGCTAACTATGCAGCTGTGCAGAGGCCACGCACAAGGATCACAAGTCTCTCTGATTCCCCCAGCCTTCAGCTTTATAAGCTGGAGATTACTACAGCAGCCTCAGAAGGGAAACTTGAGATAGATCCAAGGTTGACAGGTCTCCCTGGTTTAAGGTCACTTATTTCCACATTCAACATTTTGTGTCTAAGTGGCTGGGAGTCACTGCGTGCATCTCCAGGAAGGGAAAGTGGAGCATATTCTCCAGGGACCCGAACCCCGAAAGACAGCCTTTGTGCTGCCAGGTATGTGACAAATAATAGTTCCAATTTATGCAATTTTTCATCCTTCTATTTTATTCAGCTGACTAGTACCAGAAGTCCAATTCTGGCAGATGATGAGCACTTTGAAATCCACACGAAATTATGGGAGCTGCAGAAGAAACTTAGCATCACAGAGTTGCAGTGGATGGTGCTCTAAGGGAGGCATCACTCTGCTTCAAAGGCAAGGTCCAAAACCTTTTAGTGCGTCATAGTAGGAGATTCCTTGCATACCCATAAGCAGTCTGCTCATGGACTGACATATAAGCCTGTATATTCCCAATGCTCTTGCTGAGCCTGACAAAAAGTCTCTGCACAACCCAGCTGAAAAAAAAGGTAGTGCTCCAACACTGCTCCCTCTGCAACGTGTGGGAGTTTTGCAATTTGCCATGGGCATGACCAAGGCTGTTGTTGATGGAGGTG
Organism: Harpia harpyja; assembly: GCF_026419915.1. Lineage (NCBI taxonomy): Eukaryota > Metazoa > Chordata > Aves > Accipitriformes > Accipitridae > Harpia > Harpia harpyja. The sequence goes on along the minus strand of NC_068953.1, from coordinate 17,473,798 downwards.
AAACAGAGCAACTCAAATCTCAAGCAGAAAAAATCAAATGTGCTGCTAGTGAACTCCAACCTGTGTCGCTGCATTGCTGATCAAGAAGCCGTGGGTCTTTTCTCTCACTCATATGTCTGGCATACGTCTGGTGGGCAGCATTGTGCTACTTGGGGCTGGCTGGCATGGTAGAGCAAGGGATCCAGCCTTACCCTGTGGCCAAAGGCAATCTTAGGGTTATGCTGATGCATATTTGCACTGTCCTTGCAGGGCTGCTATTTGTCTCCAGCTTGTGAACCTTGTGCCAGACACAACCAACACACCACCTGCTCTGCTCAGCATACAGGACCAGGGCACAGAAGAAAAATCCTACCACCACACTGCAAAGCCTGAGCCACGGCTATGGGGTTTGTGATGGAAGAGATCAGTGAACAGTATTTAGCGGGTTGCTGGGAGAGCTGCATCATCTGGCAAATGCTCCCCTAAGACTTTAGGGATGTTCTAGCAGGGGCTGAGACGGGGCAGCTCCCTGCAACCTTCCCTGGAGCACCACAGGGCTCTGCCTGCCGGTGTCCCAGGAAAGGTGAGTGCAAGCAACACAGCAGCTTCTGCCCAGATTTGTGGCAGCTCTGAGAACAGGAAACTCTCTAGACAATTGTTCAGAGAGGTGTGGGCAGGGAACTATTTGTGGGCAGAGACCAAAAAGCAAGAAATCTTTTCCAGCCCAAAGTGACCCCTAACCCTTTTCATTGCCCACAAGTTATCTACCTTCTTGACTACCTACCTGACTTGAACGATGCTTCTTTTTCACAGGAAGACTTAATTTGGTACTCAAGTGTCAAAATCAAGCGCTCAAATGGTGACGAAGTCAAGTACTCAAAAGGTGGGAAGTGCCACTAAGAAAGAAGGATGCTCACTGAGTCTATTTGAACGTATATGTGCCCTTGCGTTACGATGTTATCTTCTACTATATGACTATGCACAATTTTCCTCTTAGGGCTCCTGTCCCTGTCCCTGTACCAACTTGCATAGTGAACCATTATTCAATCTCTTGTTCTTCCTTGTTGTGCAATGTGTGGCCCCATGCCTTATTTACTGCACACTATTCAAATCCTGCTATGAAGACAGAATTATTCATTTCCTTATGAGCTCTCTTAGGGCACCGATGACAAGCATTAGCGAATTTATTTTTCACCGTTCCCCTGTGAGCTGTGGGGGTGGTATTATGCTTGGTTTATAGATGACATTTGAGGCAAAGAGAAATCAAGTTCAAAAGTATTCACCAATTCTGGTTTTGGACATGATGCTTCTGCAATTGTAGTCCCATGCAGTGCTGCAGCTTCTCGAAGCCCGGCTGTCTTCAGATCTAGTTGGGAGTCAGAAACTCGGCGAATGAAGAATGTATATTTAGTGACCATCTGGGAATATTTTATTTAAGTAAGTGACTTGCCTAATTCTGCTCAACAATTCTGTGGCAGAGGCAAGGACTTTACAGACATTTTTTCCAGGTCAGTTTTCAGCTGCATTAACTGGTTGTCTTTCTGATTTCCTCCTTAATTCACTACATGCTTCCCACCTCCTGCAACAAATGAAGTAAGGGCCCATTGGATTATAGCCTCCATCACCTTGCAGCCCTAATTCACCCCTTAATAGGGTCTTGCCTGTATGCTGGTAGAAACTGAGGGGAAAACAAGGACGTAGTAATATAATTTGTAATAAATGGTTTTGTGGGGGCCACATTAGAATGGCACAGGCAGATCATCAGGCCCGTGTCTTCTCTGGTTCCTTCCACAACTCCTACTCATTTCCAGTTCTGTCTTTCTTCCCCCTCCCCTGCTGCACATATCTCCTCTTCCATCCTCTAACACTTAGCCAAGGTTTCTGTCCTCTCTTCTCTCCTGCACTGGCATCCATTCCCAGTTTCATTGCCCAAACTTTATTCTGCAAGATTGCCACACCTTCCAGCTCCTCTCCATGTGTAGCACATGAGGCTGTTGGATCCACAGTGCTTGCAGCACCTACGAGCTGTGGTGACAAAGCTAGCTCTGCTCAGCCTCCCCGGGCGCTGGGCTAACGCCTGCTCTGCTGTACCAGGCCAGCCATGGAGCACAAGTTCTTCATGGGTTTGTAACTTGGGCAAACTTTAGTGGTTTTTTTTTCCAAAAATACTCCCCACTCCCCTTCCCTTGCCAAATTTCAGGTTTTTCTTCTGGAGAGTAAGGATGTTTCTCAGAGGAAAAGTCAACAGAGTTACTGTAAAAAAGGCAAAATAACCTATTTTACTCTGTCCTCATTTCAGAAATGGCTGAATGGTTTCACTTGATTTAATTTGAATCAAGAGAGCAAATAAAATTTCAAGGCAAACCAGACAATGTCAGGCCTTTGACACGAAATTTTCAACTCAAGTGATGAAAGTTTGGCAAAGATTTCAGCGAGCTTTAGCATCGAGGCAGAGCTATAGCATCAACTGTAATAGCTGCATTTTACTCAAGGAGACTGTAGTGACCTCATACTGTTTTGCAACTAAAGAAAGTGAGACGAGACAGTGATATTAAAGGTATTAAATCATTAAAGATTGCAGAGGTGGTAATCTTTGGTTCAAAGAGTTTGCACGCTCTTGTGCTGCCAGGCAGAGATGGCTGAAGATAGGGCTGAGCACTGCATCCATCAGCAGGGACACCACCATGCCTGGAGCTCTGTCCTGTACAGTGGCTGTGCTGAGATTCACAGACAGAAAGCTAGACCAAGTCTTTGTAGCTCTTTCCTTTCATTTCTTATGGTGGATTTCTGGGTGTGGAAGTAGCTTATAACAAAAACTGAATCCCTCCATTGTATCTTTAAAAAAGAAACAGGCTTTAAAGGGGAAAGCTCTTCTTTTGCAAAAGCAGGGCTGACTGGAGTCAGGGACTCATGTGATGTCATCACTGAAGTGAGGGGTTGGTTAGTAAAGGAAATGTAGGACAAGTTCTGCCTTGAAAAAGGCAATGGAAGTCAGGGAAGAGGTTACAAGATCTCTGAAGTTCTAACCTGGTGGATGGAGCCATGGCAAGGGGAGCATTCCAATAACATAGGATCTGCCTGGCTTATCCAGGAGACCCTTTCTGAAACCAGCCTCAGATGTCAGGAGGGGAGGGGTGCTTGCCTTCCTTAAAAATCTCATAGTGACCTACTTACTGTTTAACAGACAGCTGGCGATGCACTTTGGCTGTGTGAACCTACATAAACCAGAGATCAATTGGGACACAAAATTCAGATGTGATAAGCAGGCAAATGGTCTCTAGCTTCAGGATTTATCAGTGTGGGTCTAAATTCACTACCAAGGCCTAAAGCAACGGCTCTCTTTCTAGTGGCAGATACTAATCACAAAAGTCCTTGATCCTGCAGGTTCCAAAAAAAAATGGAACAAACCCTTCAAGGCTATTCTGTACTCTCCTCTTGATGTCAATACACGTTGCTTAGTTCAGCTTTGCATCAGCACAACTCTTCCCCCATGCACGTGCTTTGGGACAGGTAGCATTAGTACCCAGCAGTTCTTTTTAATTGCTGTGCAGTTAAGGAAATTTTCACAAGCAGATATATATTGCTCATAAACTTTTCCTCTAAAAAGTCTTCTGTTTAGAGAACACAGTAACAACCATCCCCTAATATAATACATTTAAACATCATGATAAAAATCCTCTCTGGAGAATCTGACAACACACTATTCCACCAACATTATAATGGATGGTTTTCTTCTTTTAAATGCCTTGCCATTAAAGTTTAACGAGCAATACTTACTTTCGTTCTAAACTTATTTTTCTCCTTGACAGATTGGATACTTAGTTTGGATTTGTTAATATAGCTAGTCATAAAAATGTCTGCTTCAAAGAAACTGATAGATACTGTCTTTAGGAAATTGGGCTTTGATGCCTTATTTGATTTCCATGGCAAAATAAGTTCATATTTTCTTGTTTGGAAGAAATGAACATGAAGTGCTATACTGAGCAAGCTAATAAGCTCATGCCCCTTTTTATTTGCCTGGAATTTAAGTTTATATCAAGCATAACAGATTGTGTAGCTCAGAAATGTCCTAACTCAGGACTGTAGTTTTTAACAACGGGGGGTTCATTTGTGGAATTTCTGATCTAGCTTCAGATGTTTGCAGGATTTTCCACCTTCTAATCCTTTACTTTAAAAATATGTAGTGGTACAAGGAGTAACCAGAAATGAAATTGCGACTAAGGCTCACATCTTTACGTAGAGGTTATTTATGGCATCACACATCTTAACCAAGTGTCTGGCAAATGTCCTTTGTAGTGTTCCCAGTTCTCACGGTTTTACTTTGAACCTCACAATATTAATATTTCTCTTAATATTTTGGTTAAGTTTCCTTTTGGAAGTTTCTTTCCAAAAATGATTTCTATCCTTAAATTTGGAAAGGGAAGACTCAACTTGTGAATTCTCATGCTTCGAGACAAGTATACATTTATTTTGAACCATAAAACAGAACAAGCTGCAAGAAAGGAGGGATGAGCCTGACTCATGATTTTTCTTACATTCAATTTGTCCTTCCTCTGATACACTGAGACTCTCTTAGAATAGTCTCTGTGATCTTGCCAAGCTTTGTGCTTCAAGAACAAACATTCAAGGAAAATATCCTTGACCCCCTTAGTGCTGTGGTGCCTAATGGGTTAGTATGTTAAGAGTTACAGTACAGGAACAAAGCAAGCAATTCAAAGACTTGTGAGAAATATTCACAAGGGAAAAAACACCCGCTGAGTGAGGACATTCAGAATTTCTTTAGCATCATTTCCTTACAACAGCTGCCGTCATTACCCTCTTCTCCAAAGCTGAGCTACAGCACCTACTGATGAGCCTTTTCCTAGCTCAGATGAGGGCAACAGGCAACCGCTTGGTATTTGAAGACACTAAGATCCCCTGGAAAAGAAAAAAGCAGACCACAAATAGACGGCAGAAACCCATACAACATCGCAGCAAACATTTCCTAATTTACTGCAATGCCAGAAGATGATTCACCCCAGTGTTCCTGTTGCATAATCTTCCCCACAGCTCAGGAGAGTGAAACTAGAAAACCAAAGGTCTCACTGGGCTTTCAGTGACATTTATGTTTAGACTGAACTTTCAGTTAGGAAAGTGTGAGTTTTTCTCTGACAAAGGAGGGGGAACTGATATAGTAAGGTGTTGTTTCAGAAATTATAAACTACTGAGTATACCAGATTGTCACCTCCCTTGGCCCAGCGTAAACCCCGAGCCAGACCGCAGGCTTCATTCGCCCTTCTTGACTTTCACACAGGTCTCGTTGCAATGACATTCTGGTCCATTCAGCCTGCTTGGTCACTGGGAGACCACAGCTGGACCCTGAGAGCTGTAAAGCCCCTCCAGATAAACCGCGCCAGGATTCCTCAAGGATTGGTTACCAGAGTGGAAGGTATCCTGGGGACTTCCCCCCGCCCTGACCTTTCAGCAGCAGCAGCAGGAGGTCTGGAAACTCCAGGCACATGTTTGCTCTGCCTGAGCATCGTGCACATGGTAGGTCCAACACTTTTCAAAAGCACCAGGCTTGCTGTGTGCCTGCAGCATCTCCCAGGCGTGCAGGCAGCCCTGGGCGTAAGCACAGCCGCCAAACTGCCTGTGTAGTGATTGGGGAAATTCCACCCCGGCAGCCACTTGCCAGAGAGAGCGGGGAGAAGGGAGTAAGAAAGCAGCAGGCAGCAAGGATCACTACTTCAGAGCCTCTGAGAGGTGTCATATATATACAGCTATGTGTTTTAGGGGCCCGATCTACTCTCTTATTCCTTAAAATCAAGTCAAATGAATCAGTGAATGCTGCACATCTTCAAAGGAACATCAGGCTGAAGACTACATTCTTGTTAGGCTATGTTATCTTGGGTTATCTGGGTGCCAGGCATTTTTCTGTGCTGATTTGGTGAATCCTGTTTCAGAAAAGCCAGTGTGAGCAGCACACGAGTCCTTCACACCTCAGTAACTTTCTGCTCTCTGTTAGACCAGAGTGAACCAGGTTAGTTCCTCCTTCAGGGCAGCATTACTGCAGGCAATGTAATTTCTTCCCCTCTCTGTTGAGAGTAGAAAAATTTCCTTTATTCAGAGAATTTTAAAAAACCCTAAGTATTCTGAGGGTGGCTTTGTTTTTCTCAGCATCTCTGTTTCTGTGGGATTTCCAGTGTTGCTGTATTTCACATCCCCTCCCTGCAGCTGATACACGGCATGGTCTAAATGAGCTGCTGCTTGCCAGTTTGTGGGGCAGATAAGACATTTGCTGAGCACTTGTCTTGAACAAATGCCCTTTTTGGTAGGGACGGGTGCTCTTCAGCACAGCTTTGGCTCTGCAGGTGCATGGCCCTGACTCACAAGGCAGAGCTGTCTCTTTCCTGCAGCAGGGAAATTCTCCTGCTGGCTCTCTGCCCCATGCTCTGCCCTCTCGCCAGGTCTGGACGCGCCATCTGCATCTGAGGCTGGCTGTATCTAAAGCATCCATGGGCCCGGCCTTGAGGAGGAAAGTGGGTGATCCCCAGGTGATCAGCAACAGCTGCTGTCAAAAGCTATGGGGAATCCCAAAACTAAAGAGGCTTTAGGGTTTGAAAACAAAAGGACGGACTGAGGGCAACCTCAGTCAAATGGAGAACACTGTGTGGAGAAGCCTTGTGTTAAGGTTAGTGAAATGAAGGTTCCTCGCATTTTGCCAGCAGAGACCACAAACCCAACAGGCAGCTGCCTGTGGGTGAGAAAGGGCTGCCTGACTCACCGCCTCTGAACACTTCTTCATGCCACCATGGGATGAGAGCGCAGAGCTGAAGTAGAGCTTTATCCCTACAAGCTAGGGTGAAGCTGAAGTAGGAGCATATGCCAAAAAGGGAACAAAAACTCATCAACTCAACCACAGCTGTGGCTAGAGAAGGGAAGATGGGGTTTCACAGCCTCTCTCCTCTCACATCAGCACTGCATACCATGGGGAAGGAAGGGTAACCCACATTGCTCCCACCCAGGCATTACCATGGCTTGGAGAGAGAGTCCTGCAGCACGATTCCCCCATCCCACTACAATCTCTGCCCTCAGCAGCAATGTAGCCAAACAGTTGTGTCATTTGGATGAGGATGGGGATGAAGAGCCCTGCCAGCAGGCAAGGACATCAAGGTGTAGGTGCCTCCTGCATCCCTAAAACTGTTACATTAAATGGAAAGTCATCCACAAGTGGTAAGCAGAAAAAGAACAAACTGGGTGCATTAGTGGAAATACAGGTCTTAGTTGATAGTCTGAACAGAGAGACAAAAAGCTGGGCCTGGGTTGGTAAAGATGATGCTAAGAGAGCACACAGGGCTTACAGATCACTCTGAGGCCCTCAGCTGCACAACATAGCAAAAGGGAAAACACAAATATGGGTGTATTTAGAAGCTACCTGAGAGGCCATAATTCCTACCATAAATGATTTGTATGTCATGATCTGTACACTGAAGATTTCAACTGAAGAGTGCAGCTTTCCCTTGCATTGATGAGCAGGATGGTGTCACAGTTCATTCAGAGAGATGAAGTTGTTTTGAAATGATTGGAATACCTACCCAAAAGAAAACTTTATAAACCATAGATATTCTGCACTAAAATACTTGTGGAATATTCAAGACTTGGGAGGAGGGAAATGTCTTCGGAATTGCTGAAGGACTGATAATTTTCGATGCCAAGTCTCAGCTTGAAGCAAGTATTTATGGCCAAGTTATTAAATGGTGTCTATAATGTTTCTAATGGAAAAGCTGGCACCACCTTAACTCTGGCAGCGGCTGCCATGACTCTGATACTAACATCAGCTGTGGCTGCAGAAATAGGAAACAGCCTCTTGTTTGTTCCTCATTCTGAAGCAGGGAGGGCATATGTGCCTCCCGTGGAGAACCCCTTCTTCCTCTTGTATCCTCTAATTTGTAATCTTTAATATCCTGTTTTAACTGGAAGTTAAGATTTTAGCTTCATAATGCTGCCCACATACTAGGAGTATGAAACTGAAACATGGCATTGACTGCACATTAGGTTCAAAGTCCTGCAAAACAAATACATGTTTAAGTATTCACTCAAATCCATTCTAAATCAGGAAAAAAATATAAAGACGTTTCAGTGTTTTGATGAACAAAGGCAGATTTAAGTATACACTTAATTTATTTGCAGACTTTGGGCCCGGGGCCTGCTCCAGAAGTGTGAGGAGGTGTTCCCTTTTATGGAAGATCTTTTAGAGAATTCTCTTTCCAGAGAATATCTTAATTCGTTACAAGCTAGACTTTGCCATTTCCATTAGTGCAAAATCATCCCTTCACATTGAGCTGAAAATAGCTAAAAGTAAAAATCTAATTTAACTCTTAAAATGAAAAGAATGTTTGGAAGGATATGTTACCAGAGTGTAGGCTCTGCAGTGCTTGTTTTCTATTTCATCTGTGTTAACTGCTGTAGCGTTCAGGCCTTTGACATGCATTGTTCACTGGAAGTGAAATTGCACACTGTCATAACAGTCTATTAACAGCACTGAATTTCTGCAGAACTTTACCTCTTTTCTAGAAGATAACATCTCTCTCTCCTTCCAAGGATAAAATAGCTTCCTTTTTGCAGCAGTACATATAATGGTGCTATTGCTTGACAAGGATGTCAAGTTCCCTTGACTATTAAGAAGGGAAATGTGTTTGTTACACATTTTTGTTCTCCTTTCATCCTCTTCAGAGAGGCCCCCAGCTCAATTTAAACAAAATAAAGCCAGGGTATCATTTAAAAACAAAACCATTTTGAAAACTCTTTGATCTCCCTGACTTCCTGTTAAATATACAATCAACTGTTTCTCTACATCCTCGACCACTACAGAACTGATTTTCTCTACGGTTTATATTGTCTTTGGCACTACAGAAAATTAACATAGCATTTGCTATAAAATCTCTTAAAGGCAAAGAAATTCAACCCCTCCTCAGCTTCACCTTTGCCTCTCTGTGTCCTCTTCTTTTCAGCCCTGCCACCCACCTTTCTGTTTACGTACAAGGACCCTGAGGCTGGTCTGTCTGTTTTGTTGAACTCCTGTTTTCCAACTCTTCTGTCAGTCCATCTTCCCCTTTCCCCAGTCCAGTGAAGATCCTGTATGCATGTTAGCCCTGGAAAAACCTCAAGGCCTCTTCACTCAGCATCTCTTTTCCTTTTGTATCTAGACACTGTTTCGATTTTTTTTCCCTGAGAAGCTTCTCCTGCCCTGCTCCACCAGCACTGCTACCAGGTCACTCTGTTGACTTTGGTCTTCTCCTCCAGCATGGTGCCTTTCTCCTCCACTCCTGCCCAAGGCTTGCACCATCCTCTGGGTGGGGAAGAGCATCGTTTACCCCTCCCCGTGCCTCACTACCTGCCCTGCGTGGTTGGGCCCTGACTTCCCTTGTCCTTCCCTTTCTCCTCACATCTGACTCTTCCTGTAGCTCAGCACTCAGCTGCATCTCAGCCCTGACCTTATCCCTTTTCAGAATTTAAACTTTTCCAGTCTATTCATAATGCCATTTCTTCTCTTTCAAATGGCTTTATGCCTTCATCCTCACTCCATTGCAATCTGAACAATTGATTGCCTTTTTTTTCTTTTCTTTTCTTTTTTTTTTTTTTTTGAGGGGGTGAGAATGAGTAGATGGGAATGAGACAGTTTGCTGTCAACTTTCTACTCCTTAAGCTTATCTCTTAACTACCCAATGTTCATCAGTTCTGGTGCGTTAATGACTCAGGCAACATATATTAATTACTTAGGGTGAGAAGGGAGTTATATCTGATATAGATGAATAGATGGTAAGGTATTTAGGTCTTACTGTATTTGTGCAAAGCACTGCACATAATCTATTGAGCTATACAAGTAGCAACAGGAAGTCTAATCCTCTATACTGGCAAACTGTTGACTTGGTGTCTTCCAGATTTAATTACACTGAAGAAAAACAAAACATTGTAGCTTTAAGGACTAACTGCTCCATTAAGTGTAACATTTTAAGCAAGAGAAATGTTCGAACACAATGGAAAGACACATAATGTTGCTTCATGCACAAATCAGATAAATTGTTCTCTAGCTTTAGTGACAGCAGAGACAAAAGGCCCTGTCTCCCACAATGCAGCAGCAACATCTGGGTGGCTGCCTTCAAATTTCTCCCCCTACTTGAGGCCTCTCTGTGTTCAAATAGCAGGAGAAAGAACATTGTTTCACATATCTCAGGTAGCACCAAAATGGGCCAAGGTCTGAAGCAGGCTGTGAGAGGGTGATGGGTGTAAGTTTTGACATGGCAGTGCAAAAGTGGGAATTGAGTTTGCACGCATCATGGGGAGATTTGCTGTCAGAATAATAGATCTCATGGGGCTTTGAGTGGCTGATCAGAGAATTATTTTGCAACTTGCCTGGTTTCCCTTCTTGCCTCAGAGGTATTTTATAGAATGAAGCCAATATTTCATAAAACAAAGGGCCCAGAATATCAAAACAAATTGCTACGTAGCACAGTCACTCAGCTTACCAAGTACCAACCCAATGCAGAGCAAAGGCCAAATTCTCAGCTTACCTAAATCCATTCAAATCCTGCCTTGCACTGTAGCAGCTTTGTGTTCATCCTGTCTTACAGAGCTCTCATAACCCCAATAGTAATGGCACTTTTTGGGATTCTCCTCCCATAAAAGCACAAACCAATGATGAAGAAAAGACACTGATATTGGATCTTCTTCTTCCCTGCTCACAGCACCCTTATAGCCTCCTTCCCCTTGCTCCCCAGGTCCCATTTTAGTAGCCAGTGGGAACTATTGACAACTGGGCAGTGTGTAAAAGCCACCCTCCACAGGCTTCCGGGCTCCAGGCCCAAGAGATCCTCTTTACAACTCAATAATGTTTGAGGAAAACTCACAACTCTCAGAATTGTCAGAAGAAATAAAAATTGAGCTGACTAATTTCAAATGTGCTTTAATCTCCACCTCAGCAAGCTTAGTTAAGTTTTTAAAAAACAAGCCAGAAAACACAAGCAAAACCAAAACCAGAAATTGGAGTTGCAAAAGACCATCTTTGTATCCTTTCACTGCAAATTTAGTTTCTAGCCTGGCTTCCTTTCTTTTAGGAACAGTGCACCTCTTTGGAAACAGTTCTGTGAACCTTTGTACCTCTGGCTTGTCATTACCACAACTGGTCAGAAAAAGTGATGGTACAGGAGACAAATTAACCATTTCTCTTTTACTGAGTCAGCTTCACTAAAAGAAGGGTCAGCCAGGAGGTCATCCCCTATAGACCAGAGCAGAGATATGGGCCCATTTAGTAAATGTATGCTTTATCTAGCAGCATGTTCAATATCCTGTAAGTATATAGCATAGTGAACTTTCTGCCTGAAGTGATTGTTACTGACATTTTCTGTACCCTTTTGTTGTACAAATATTCTTACTTTCAGCAGTTTGTCTACATAACTAAAGGTCAGGTGTTCTGGGCTTAGGCCATAACAATTTATGCAATATTACAAGTGATACTGAAATGCATATGCATTTTTTTCATGTGAATGTATATCAGAAAGCAAGGAATCAATGGACATTTAATAGCTGAGTTATAGCATTCTGTCATTTTTAACCTAGGGGTCTTCAAACTCTTTACAAACCCTGATTTCTTGTCTGTAATGAGTTTTGGATCAGGCCCCCTAAAATAAAGAAGCCAGTTCTCTTTTACCCAGCTCCTTCTTTGCATTGTAGGCGTAAATTACATTTTACTTTCTCTAAGTGGGGAGCTGCAAACAACTCTGGTGCCTTTGGGGTAGGCGGGGAAAAGAAGTATGGCTGATTCTAAATAGAAGTTACTTGTCAGATCAACCTTGATAGCAGAGATAATGAGGGTGGTCACATGGGAATATAGATTCAGGGTTTAGTTTAATCATCGTTCCATATCAGCTGCACTGATCCAGTTCTGTGTGACTAAGTCAAATAAATGTTAGGTAACTGAAATTATCTCTAGCCTCCATACTTTTCACTCCCCCCTCCAGTACCCACAGCATTTGTTTCAGTGACTTTAAAATAGGTAAATCTATAAAGGACATCTGTAAGTGCTAATAAGTAAACAGAGAAGAGTTTTCATGAAGAGGTATCTGAAGTTAAGCTATGAGAGAGATTTCTAAAGGCAAAAAATAATAGTAAGGTCATAAAAATCACATGTGCCTTTGAAAATCTCTATCAAGGCTGTACTCAGGTGCCTAAATTGGCTTCCATTAACTTTACAGGGATTCTCTGAGTGTTGAAGCATGTGATTTTCAATTCTTCTCCCAACTCCAGGGCAGGGGCGGGGGGGGAGAATATCAATATTGAAAAAATTGCTCTTTGATATATTACAAAAAGCCTTATAACTAGTGATGTGGCATTATCATTAAAAAATTCCCCAGACCTCATATCAAAACCAACAAGCAGCCTTACGTAGGCAGCTCTGAGCTTTGGTTTGGAATCTTGATACAGATCCAAATTTTGCTCGTTAGCTCATCCTAAAAGAAAGAATAAATAGTGTAGGATCTCAATGTATTACAATAAAGCAGTGTTTGAGGTTTCCTTAATTTGTTCAGTATCTGAGGTAAATTTATAATTAATTGCATTTTCTCCACAGCTCTGGTTTCTTTTGCACTGTTCCTACCTCTCACAAGTTTACTGCAAGCCTCACACAGCTGATGTTTCTTAAAGCCCTGAGCTCCTGGAAACATATAATTGCATCAGAACATCAGCCTTGATTTCATTTCGTCTCCTATGTGGGCCAAGACAAGGTAGGAAATATGAACCTTTTGAGATGAAAAAAAAAAAAGGCAGGAAAAAAGAAACAGCGTTATTATTTTAATTGCTACAATTTCAAGCCTATTTGATGATATGCTAGGGTCTTTACTCAGGAGTTTTGAATGCTTGAGTTGGTCATTCTGCCTTTAGCCTCCATACCAAGTACTACACTGTGTGCTTAAACTGAATTTGATTTGGGTTTAGTTTTAATTTGGGGCAGTCTGCCCAGATTGCTTTCCCCTCTCCTGACAGACTTGGCAATGCTTTAGCAGGGCCCTGAGAGCATTTCAGCCTCACTAGCAAAGAGCCCTCACATAAAGCACTTTATTCCCCCCCCAGAACAAATAAGGAGTAAACATCCCTCCTCTCACACACATGGAGTGGGAGCATTTGCGATTCTCTTCCTGTTCTGTGCCGTTCCTCTAGGTTAACTAGGACTTGAGCTTTATGAAAATTTTATGAAACAGCAAAGCTGCACTTCTGCAATAGTAAGGACCCAGAAGAAGACTTAAAGAAAAAAGTAAACCCAAATTTTTTGTATGTGTACATGCACAGCTTGTGGACTCTCTCCAGTTCAGCTGTGTTTGAGGACCCCCATATTAATGGGACTGTGCTGTCTTCAAAGTGTAGCGAAATCCCCAGCAGAAAAGAAGAGCAGGGAGATTGTAGTGATTTGATTTTCCTTTTTTTTTATGCTGGTTTGTTGGGGTTTTTTTGATCCTGAAGAATGCATTTTCTTGGGTTACACATTAAACTGTCAGGAGGCAAAATCAACACTTGGGATTCTACATGGAGCTTGAAAAGTTGTTCCACAAAGCATGGCCACACAGAGCTTCTCCCTTAAATCTTCAAGTTGTTTTTCTTATCTAAGCAAGCTATGTATAAATATTGACATATTATTAATGGGCAAATATTTCCACATCACTCCTTACTGCTGCCAAAAAGAGGATTCTTGATTCAGATGAGAATGACAGTCCCTTTGTGGGGCCTCAACTGCAATTCAGGTTAAAGGAATTAAAACAAAAAAGAGGGTAATGGCACTTCTTAATTAAGTAAACCTCAAAAATGAAGAATTAAGCAGCCTTTAACTGTTGGTTTTAATATAGAGGAGCCACCACATAAAAACTACTGGCTAAACTCTATAGTAATTGAAATTAGTTAACTCCCACTTGACTTTGGTGAGGCAGGGCTGAGATCCAAAGCATTTGTTCTCTGGTGTGTGTGTGTGCATGGATGTATGTTACAAGCAGCCTTAAGCTCTGCCCGGGTTTAGCACAAATGTTAGAGCAAGCAGACGGTGTCAGAGACACACATGTTGAATCTGGATCAGGATCTCCCTATAGTGCTGGGGGGGGGGGGGGGGGGGTGTCAGTTCCAGCATGTTGGCCAGGGTGGTTTCTACTACCCAAGACTGCAGCACAATAGTGGGATTTCTCCCTGCAGCATGGGTGCATTTTTTTCATTAAAATGTTCTTTGAGAATCTCCCTTGTGCACAACAAGGAAAAGTGTATTCCTCCAGCAGTGTAATCTTCCCGTAGAGGGTTTCACATGCCAGCAGTTGTGGACAAGAGGCCATTGCAAGTGGAACATGTGAAAACAGGGGCCTATTCATAAAAATAATATATTTATATTTACTTGTTAAAAGCTTTTGCTCAGGATCTTTTTTAAAGTTCAGCTGGATATAAAATGCCCACTTCAAAAGCCAAAATGAAGACCTTAACAGATGTGCCCTGGCAAAGAAAAGGGTGTAGACACAGCAAGGAATTCAGAAGGGACAGACAGTCATATATGGACATAGGAAAAGAATCTCAAATAAAATGCTTGTGGCTGGGAGCTGGAGTTTTTGTGTTACCTGTAACGAGCCTCTGTGTTTGGGGCTTTGGGGCCTGGCCTATTCCTTTCTTTTTTCTGGCTGCAGCTTTTTTACTGGTGCTTTTTGTACCACAAGAGACTATCTGTGTAATTTTACATGGACCTCAGTCACTCTAGCAAGCAGAGGAGGAAAATGTCTTATAAGGAGAAACTTCCCTGTAACTGAGAATTTGGATCTTATTTGAACTGCATGGCATACTTTAAAAAATATAAAATTTCAGGTTGCAAGGCTTGGAACAGGCAAGTGTTTGTATGTATGTGTGCAAGCAGTTGCATTGAGCAACAGCCTGACAGCAGCTACTTGTATGCAAAGTCTCGGCAGCGCTGAGCGTTTGCAGGTGCTGCCTCCTCGCAGACCCGGGTGTTGAAAATACTCCACTCCATACCGTCAGGATATCTGCACGGCCTAGTGGATGTCTATACTAGTAGACAGTTTTATCTCCAGGTTAATTGAAAGCATATTAATTTCAGGCTGTTAACACATTTGTAAAGATCAGATCAGGCCTTATCCCAGTGATTGTGGTTCAACAGAGGGCTCAGCCTCAGGAGGCTTTTGTGTCCCTGCATGTACCTCTCCTGTCCTCCGAGAGCTGTGCAGGGGAAGATGCCATGGTGTCCCCAGCAAGATGCTTTATTGTCTCTCATGAAACAGAAAAAACAAACCAAAGAACTATCCTCCATACTATTGACTGCCATCTCCTGTCACTTACTGGACATACGTAAACCGTGTTAAGAGTTTTCGTATAAGGTATATTAGGATTTCAAAGCTAAGCCTTCAATGACTAGGGAAAACCAGAATTAGGATTGCCATATTCAAAACTCTGCTAGATGTGTGTTTTTAAGGAGATCCTTCAGGACCCTGACCACCAGGATGTCCCGCTTTATTGAAGCAGATCTTTCAGCAGCTTCCCCTGCAGCTGTGTGTACCCTGCTGCAGACCTGACCCCAGGGGAGCAGCCAGACCTCCTGAGAGTGAGGTGCACACAATAAACACGCACTGTTTTGGCTGAAGTTGCCTTGTATCACACAGGAGCATTGTGATAGAGAGGGGAGAGCTCCAGTTTCCCAGGGGGAGCACTCACCTGCCCTAACCACAACACTGCCCTTTCTCTTTCCGTATGGTCACCAAGTACTGTCCAGTTTGTAAAATAAGTAATGAGAGAATCTTACAGGCAATTTATTTTCATTGGACAACTTCAGTTCATCTTTAGAGTAGCTCTATTCTGTGTCCCAGATGGGACATGGGGGTCTAGTGGAGGCCACTTGTAAACCTAAGTCAGAAGCAGAGAGGTCTTGAGTGTAGAAATGGCCTATCCATGGCTCTCCGGGGAGACCAACTTCAGTTCAGGAGTGCCTAGACAAATAACTGCCAAAAATTGGGAGAGTATATTACAAGAAGGATCACTCTGGACATGCTGCTGCCTTGTATTTTTTCCTTAGGCAAGAGGTACTGCCATGGTCCCAGACAGGATTCTGGCTTAACTAGATCTTTGGTCAGAAGTGGTTGTGTGATTTTTTTTTTTTTTTTTTTTTTTTCCCCCACTATTGAGCCTCTTGGAACATGCAGGTGAACTAGCTTGTGTGTATTAAGTATTATGAATTTTCAACAAAGCAACTTTTTTATTGTATATGTGTAAGTTTTCTCATATGTAGAGAAAAATAATTGCTGTACCCTGAAAGGATTTGTCTGAGCTGTGTTTCAGTGTTGAAGTTAACTCTGAAGGCATTAACTTAGAATGACCTTGCTTTTTTCATGACTCACACCTAAAGTTATTTTCCTGTAGGTTTGTTCTGAGTGATTAAGATAGGTTTGCTTGCATATAAATGCTGTTTTACATATATATATATAAAATACCTTAACCAAGGAAAGCTCCCACACTTTTCCTTGTTTATGCATATTATATGTGACATAGATTCAAAGTTAAATGTCATAGCCCTTATTTACAAGTTAATGTATGAATATAACCCAATTTAAAATGTATCTCCTGATTTTCACTGCTGCCTATCTCACCCTTCAGTGTGCCTGCTACTTACGTAACATGGAGCAAACAAAGTTGAGGACGTCACAGCCCTCTTAGCTGCTCTAGTAAATCCCTATCTGCTGTGAACTTCACAGGCTGTCCACCTGCTTCTCAACTGTCTTGGTCAGTGCCATTGTAAAATTCCCTTCCACACACCGGTAATGACCACGTAGGAAATTATACTTAATAATTCTGTCAGTAAGTGAAAGAGAGAGGGGGGCAGTACATTAGAAGCTGGTTCTCAACCACTCCCTGATTTTCAAACTAGCCACAATTGCATGTTAAGACAGCCTGGGAGCTGTTTCAGCAGGCACTGGGCTCCCCTAAGAACTGTCTGTTAGCTGAGTGTAGCCAGAGAACAGTGTGCTCTGGCCACGCTTCCTCCAGCCTGCCTGTTCCAGCACGCCCCTTCACAAGGGATGTTGGGGAGAGTGGCAGGAGCTCAGGGAACCAGCTTCACGTCTGCCCGAAAATCCCTTGCTCCCTTCTCACTCCTTGAAGGATATAAAGGGAACATAGAGTGAAGCACAGAAGATATTCTTCCATCTCTGAAGCTGTTAAAAATATTTCTAATAAAGGTACATAAGAGCATGTGTGAGCTTCAGAGGCCACCTTCTTGTTTCTCATGCTAATTTTATATTGTTCCTGAATCAGACCCCAATTTTTCACTTTGTGAAAGTAAAGTTTAAGTTCTGTTCCTATACATCAATTGATCCTCCTAATAAACAAGGTATGTAGAGATTGTTTTTTAGTAATTGTTAAGGTGCTAGTGTATTAGTAAAAGGTTAAGAAATGCAAGATAGCTGTAAAGGATATGGTTTTTTTCTTCAAGTATATGAACCAAGTATATGAACCAAGTATATGGTTTTCTCACATTATTGCAGACTATATATAAATCTTTATTTTTTAGTAAGAGCAAACTGCAATAAGTGAAGTCTCCAAACCTGTACTATGCCACAAACAAGCAAAGATAATGACTTTTAAAAAGCAAAGAAAAAATTGTATCACAAATTATCCTGCCTACAGGTGGCTTCCAAGACGTCAGACATTTTGTAAACCAGCGAAGGATCCAGACCATGCAAAATTGGGACGGTCCTGTCTTTTCCTGTCAATTTTTCCACTATGAGAGTGTCCAAAACTCTCTGAAATAAAGGATTACTGTCTAGGGGTTCAGAAAGTCATATTTTCATAGAACAGTTCATTCTGACAGGTAACCCTAGCATGCACACAAGCTGTTCCATAAAATGTAATGTCCCTAATCTTAAAAATTTATTCTACATCCCAAAACCAAATGTTTATTTGTTTTTAGTAGTGTTCACAGTGCTGCTGTGGCCCAGAGTTTAGATCAGTGATTTAGCTGCTTACACCTCATTTACGAGATTGTAAGCAAGTGAGACCCAGTTCGGTTTAGTGTTTAGCAAATTTCTATTCACCCTTTTGTCACTAAATCACTGTTCAAGTGTGAGCAAACCACTCAGCTCTCCCCTCCTTTCCCTTATTCAAATTTACCCAGCCGATCACTTGTGATTTGACTGTAACCAAGTGAAGATTAGCCCATGAATATGTACAGAAAATTCTGGAAGCCCTGCTGAACTGAGGTCACATCATGACTTCTAAGTGTAGAGATGAGATTTGAATATTACCACAAACTTTCTGGATGAAAAAAGTATGGAACTGTCCCCATAATTTTCTAGCCAGAACACCTAGAAAGAAACGGATACAGTCCCCAGCAGAAATCTGCACTGAGATCACCCTGCCATAGTATTGACTTGCCAGGTCTGAGACAGGTCCTTCAGGCTCAGTCTTCTTCTGGGCTGCTTTTAGTTGCAAAATGTGCTGGACCAAGAATTAGGGAAATAGAAAAAGATTACTTTAAACTTCACCACATTTAAAATTGTAATAAGTAGTTATTTCTACACTAAAAATGTATTTAACTTCACCTTCTGCATTTCACTTGGTTTAGGTATTCAGGTTATTCTCTGAAGTTGTGAAAAAAGATTTTTTAAAAATGAAAGTTCAGATTCTTAACTAATCACCAGCTATCAGGAACTAGGTCTTTTCAGGAAAACACAAATATGCAGCAAGTCAATGGCACTAGCAACAGTCAGTAATTTAGGCACCCTGCTTCTGGTGTAATTAGTGTCAAAAATTTTCTGCACTGTTTTAGAGGTATTGAGGAACCATTTCCTCAAATGAAGTTGCGATCATCTACAGGGGTTCCACATCTCTGTACTTCACGCATCTCAACCGAGGCAGCCAAAAACTGGGTCAGGGCAATGTTCCAAAATTTTAGTGGTGAGCCTCCAAAATTCAAGACACTCAGGGAATGCATGTTGGGGAATAATATAAGAATGCTGGAGAGAAAAAAAAAAAATAAAAAGAAGGGAGTATTTGACTTGTACCCAATATTGATATTTCAAAATTTAGTACTGTCAATTTGGACTAAAACACACCGTTTGTTTTAAACCCCTGTGAAAGCCAAGCCAGTTGCCTCTGAGCCTCAGACACTGTCTGAACCCATAGGTTCCTAACTTGCCACAAGGCAATCTGTATGGCTGGCTGCTTGGAATCTGCAGGCACGGGAAGTTTTTGGATGACGGCTTTCGAGGAGTCTCCCCACTGGGTTGCACTGGAACCTGGAACATGAGAATGTGGGCTGGCTCACCATCATCCCTTCTGATAGGATGGAGAAAACTGGGAAGCATATCTCAGCTCGAAACCTCAGAATTTGGGAGCTGGGTCCCCTGAAACTTTTACCCTTGTTCCTGGGCAGGTGTTGAAAGGAGCCGTGAAGCAGCTGGAGTTCAGAAACACGAACTAGCCTCTGCAGAGGCACCTGGTGACTCTGCAGGTGGCCCCCAGCCTCCTTGCTGCTTGCCAGGCTGCTGTGCTTGCCACTTGGCACCATTTTGGGGTGGTTTATCAGAGAACTGGAGCCCTGAGGAGCTATGGTTTGTCTTTACATGTTTTTTAGGGCCTGGGCTCCCTTTTGGCATGGAAGGGCCGATGCTAGAGACTGGGGAGTGTGACAGCCCAGTCTGTCCAGTGATGGAAAGTGAGAAACTGGAAATTTACCTGGATGCCACCCTGAGTCAGCCAAAACCGAAGTATCTCTACAAAACACCTAGATCTGAACAAACCATCGTCCTCTGACAAAAATATTCCGTCTGAGAATTTCTGACCAGGTCTGGCAGTAAACATCTCCAGGGTGTCATTTGTGCCTGATACAGGGTAAAAATTATTCAGGTACCTGGTGCTCGGGGTGGAAAGATGAGGGAATGGAATAGTAAATTAAAGGGGTTGAAACAAAACCTGCTGATTGTCTGAGCACAACTGACCCAAGTTGTGTTCAGCTATCTCTCTGTGGAAACGCACCTTTCCACAGAGGAAACAGCCGTGGCGGGGGCTGCATCCATTCCACCCTGCCCGAGGACTCTCACCGAGGGGGACTTTGTCCCCATGTGTTTGTTTTTGCTGCCTCCCCCGCCGTGGGCTTTCTCCCAGGCACGGCTCCGTAGCTGGCTTGCGGGCTTTTACGGCCGCCGCTGACCCTCCCCGTGAGCCCGCGGCCCCGAGAAAGACGAACCCGCACCGTGGGCCTCCCTCCGGGGCGCCGCCGCCTCGGTGGGTCCCCGCGCTGTGGGGAGGCCGAGGGGACGCGGCTCAGGCGGGCAGAGCCCCCCACGGGTCTCCCGGCGCGGGCTGAAAACGCTCCTTCCCGCCGCGGCGGCCCTGAGGGGAGCTTCCCGCCTTGCCCTCTGAGGGGGCTCGCGGCGGGAAGGCCGCGGGTGCCCGACGCCACTGAGGGGACGCCGCGCTGGAGCGGGGCTGAGAGAGGGAGAGCCCCGTCCCGCCCGGGGAGCGGGGGCCTTTGCCGGGAGCGCGGGGGCTGCCGCTGGCGGCGGGGGCGGGAGGGAGCGGAGTTCCCGGCGGGCCGGCCGCCTCCCCGCCCTCCCTCGGCGGCGTGAGTGAGCGTGTTTGGGAGGGAAGGAGGGGGTGGAAGCCGGGCCGGGGCGGCCAGCAGGCAATTTGCATGAGAGACAGACTGGGAATGAGCTGGAGTGGGCGCCTCTCCGCGCACACAGAGCGGGGCAGGAGGGGGAGGAGGGAGCTGCCGCCGCCGAGGAGAGGCGGCGAACTCCGGGCAAAGTTTGGTGCCGCGGGCCCGAGGCGCTGAGGCACCGGCGGGGTGGGCAAGCGGCGCGGCGCCGGGCCAGGCCACCGCCGCCCGGGGCCCGGGCTTTGTGCTGCCCGCGGCGCGGCGGGGCCTGCGCGGAGCGGCGCGGCGCGGGGGGCGGCGGGGCGAGCGCGGAGCCAGCGGCGGGGCGCTGCCGGCCCTGCCGGGCGAGCCAGCATGTCCTCCATCCTGCCTTTCACTCCTCCCATCGTCAAGCGGCTCCTGGGCTGGAAGAAAGGGGAGCAGAACGGGCAGGAGGAGAAATGGTGCGAGAAGGCGGTGAAGAGCCTGGTGAAGAAGCTGAAGAAGACGGGGCAGCTGGACGAGCTGGAGAAGGCGATCACCACGCAGAACATCAACACCAAGTGCATCACCATCCCCAGGTAGAGGGGGTGCACGGCGGTGGTGGTGGGGAGCACACAAAACAAGGGGCACCCTGCTCGGTTACCCCGGCGGGGTGGGCGCAGCCGCGGGTCCCCCCCTCCGGGGCGGGCACGGGGGTGCTCGGAGGCCCCTTCGGTAGCAGCTTTCTCCCGAGGGACTCGGCATGCTGTGGCACAGCCTGGTAGAGGGCTTGTTTTGCTTTCCAGCCCCGCTGCACTTCGGTGCGGTGTTAGTCCTCTCCTGCATGCTCTATCCTAGCTCTGTAGAGAGTTAAAAAAAAAAAAAATAGCTGGCTGCAGAATTGGTTTACTGTCTAGTAACAAGAGGGGAATGTAGGGGAGGAAATATGTCTCCAGCCGAGTTTTAAAAAAAAAAAAAGTTGGAACTGCTCTGGATTACAGTTATAGTTATTGTGGGTACTCTCATTGTCAAAAGTTTCAGCGTGTTCTCTGGTACTGTTACATTAAGATTTTCTTTTGATTAATGTATCAGGAAAATGGTTTTGTTTGGGTTGCTTGGTTTCTTCCACATTAGCTAGACAGATATTACTCTGAAGAGGTGATTTAGAGCCCTGCTGTGCATATGTTTTCAAATTACTTTTTAAATCGGGACTGCAAATGGCATAGCTGAAGGGGATTGTTTGGAGTGCAAAAAAAGCATGTGAGGGTGAATATAACTAATTTTTTTTTCTTCCATTTTTTGAATTAACATAGATTGTATTTTTAGCCTCCATTCCAAGATTGATCCATAAGACCATTATAAATCATAAAGGATGTGTATATAAGTATCCCATCTAAGAAAAAATTTCCAAGTAACTTGTAAATAGCTGGTCACAAGTGGTGTTTTATTGCTGAAGATTTGTTGATTTCTGTGAGCTCAGCCAGATGACTGCTGGTTCTGTTACTGGTTGTTGTTTGAGGGTACTTTTTTTTTTTAAACAAAGGCCAAAGTTCATCCCAAATATTTGAATGCTGCATAATTGTATGCTTCTGCGTGAGAAGATATCTGTGTGTGTGTGTATTCATGCTTCTCGCGCGCGCAAACAAATGTATGCTTTCTTGGTTGTCAGAATGATTTAATATGCAGTAGCTAATACAAAGCAGCATCTGTTGCATGAAAAAGTGAAGCAAGTAGCTTAGAAATGTGGGTATTTGGAACTCCTAAAATTTTCTCCCAACAACTGTAGTGTTTTTTTAAAGGAAAAGTAAAGTCTCCTTATCTTTTTGGTTGTGAATGACTTGCTAAGATTTTGGCCAGTAATGCAAATAGACCTCTCAGCCTGTTAGAGTTACTCTGGTTCGCCTAGTTGAAGCAGAAATCAAAACCTGTAGAGCTACCACCCAATACAAATGCCTTAAAACCTGTATTTTTAAATTCTTGGTAAGCAGTGTGCTTTCCACATAGATAATACCCTATTTAAACCACTTCCCTGAAACACCATTTCAAAAGAAGAAAATTACTTGAGCAGCCCTGCTGATGTGACCTGGGTATTGTGTCTAGCTGATGCTGACCTGTTGGGGAGCAGAGTGTGAAGCCTCTTGGTACTTCTTTTACTAGTAACAAGGTGATTTAGATAAGGGAGGAAGGTTTTGATATTTTATGATTCAAAGGTAGCAAAGAGATGAGTTGGAGTACGATGCTTTAATTTAGAAAAATAATTTTAAAGCTTGAAATTCAGTAACAACACGAGCAGATATCACAAGTCATAAATATCACCTCCAGACATTGTCCTGGCTGTTCCTACTGTGCAGAAGTGAATGTCTGTTTCTCCTAGACCTTGCTCTGTTAAAGGAAATCTGTACAGAAATTAAAACATTTCATGTTCACTTATGACACAGAGCCTGGATCCTGCATATCTTAAACCTTGGTATGGGGGAAGTGTCAGCATATTTCAATGGTAGCTCCTTATGCCTTGGCACTAGTTTTTAAACATGACACTTCATATGTGCTTGTATTATTGTTTAGTATGTATATTACAGAGATCCAAATGAGCATGGTTAGGTTAGTCTGTGCTGGACCCTCTGCACCAGCATACTGAGAGGTCAGTATCTATATATCAGAGATTGGGCGATGGTGTGGAGATCTGAAACAGCTTGTCTAGAAGTCAGTGTCAGAGCTGGAACTGTAACCAGGCCTTGTGACTTTAAGAGCTGTGTCTTTTCTGGACTGTGCTGTTTGTCCTAATGTATCTGTGAATCTGATTATTGTGTCATTTGAAATTAGCATTTGCAAGACAATCTTAGTATGGTTTTAGTTTGTTGTGTGGTTTGTTTTTTGTTTTTTTTTAAATAATTCCACATATGTAATTTTATTATTGAGTCAAATAAGTATGTTGGGGGGGAGAAAGGGGTGAAAAACCATCATTAAAGATTAGATCATGTTGTGCATTGTCTATAATGCATCAGTAGACTGAATTACAGTGGAGCTATGCCAGTGATGACTCTGGCCCAGCAGGAGTAGGGTAAGTCCAAAATTAGCTGTTGTATCCATGAGACGAAGCAAGTTTCAGATGTAAAAGTGCTTGAGCTTTGCAGAAACATTGCTCATGGGAATAAGGGCTACACAGCAAATTCCTGTAGTGATCAGGTGGGATTGTTTTAAGAAAGAATAAGAAAAAAAATAATTTTTGTTGTAGGGCTAAGGAATTAGAATACCAAACTTATTCTTGCTGTCATTTTTATCTACTTGAAATTGGAAATACACATACTACATTCTGTCTCCTGATGGATTATTAAACAATGAATAGTTTATTTGCTTGTGTATTTGTTCAGCATGTATTACTTTACAGGTGCTCCATTTGTAAGATGACGTGACAGACACCTCAGGCCCCACATTTTCTGTTGGAAGGACCTGTGACAGACAGCAAAGGCTGGAGAGACCTTCAAGGATTTCAGTGTAACGCT
Organism: Harpia harpyja; assembly: GCF_026419915.1. NCBI lineage: Eukaryota > Metazoa > Chordata > Aves > Accipitriformes > Accipitridae > Harpia > Harpia harpyja. Next base: position 17,449,696 of record NC_068953.1, on the reverse strand, counting down.
CTGCTGGCAGGATTTTTCCTTCTTGTTTTTTCTGCTGGAGCAGGAATTAGTTTCCAGCTGAAAAACCTACCAGTCTCAGACCATCCAATTGTTTCTTGTGCCGCAGCTACTGATGCTCCATGGAATGGCTCATTTAGAGGACCTTTGTCCCTCCCTTGTCTGGTGCTCTGCTGCCAAAGCCAATCCTTCTCCAGAAGGGAACTGCCTTTAAACCTCTATGCACTAAGCTGGTGGGCTTTGGTGTCAGGAGCTGCCTAGTGAGTTGTCTGGGTCTGCATGACAGTAAGACATTTTTTCATACTGTATCGGGTGATAAAGTTGAAAACACACATTCTTTTGTCTGTTAAAATATATCCTTTGTAGTCGTTGCATTGATCTTGAAAGCCCAGCTTTCAAGAGGGGGATTTTTATCACTTTTAAGACAAGCTTGAGGATAGTGTGCCATTAGCACATACCTGAGCACAGCCAGGTGTTTGAGTTTGCAGCCTCTCTGCTTTGCACAGTGAGCAAGCTTAGGTCTACTCCAGCTGCTGTCAGATTTTTTGAATTTTTGATGGCTCTATTTGCTTCTGAGACCAAAGAATACAGTAAGCATGGAATCTGGAATCTAATGGCAGCAAAGTCTACAGCTGACATTACTACATACCTGCAGAACCCCATAGACTTCATGCTTTGGGGAAGAGCAATGAGTTTCTAATACTATTCCTGACCTGAAGAGAGACGGTACTGTGCACCTGACAAACCGTCAGCATTTTGCCTCTGGAAGTAAAGGGTGTTAGGCTGAACTGTGATGAGTGTTTAACTCTTAACCTATATAGAGGTCTGAACTGCAAAAGCCAGGAACATGTGATGAACACTGAGTAATTTCTAAAAGCTGTGCAGTATATGTATAGTCTTGCTGATATGGGACGAGATAGTAAATGCTTTGTTTCAAGAGCTTTAGTGGTATTACACATATTAAGACATAAATCTCATGACATTTTGTAATATATTTTCATATGCATATTTTTCTTTTGAACCTATTACTGTATTTGTTTGGGTTTTTTGTATCACTAGTGGTTTTAGGGGAGTCAGGATTCTTGTATGTAAGGAACACCTTCTTTTAAGTGGTGTTTTTTTTAATTTAGAAAATAGTTTTGAAGAGAGGTGGGTGTTATTTCTTGTGGAACTCATCTGATAAGGATAGAATGTACCAACTGAAATGGAAACATGGCACATTTGCTTTTTAAAAGCAGCTGAACAAGGTATTCCTTAAATGATTTGCATTTCAGTGGGGAAAACCCAGGATAATACATAAGTGATTTTAGGAACGTCTTGGGTGTGAGCATGCCTTCTCTTGTGTTGGTAGTTGACCACACCATATTTACAAGAATTGACCATGTTCTTAGGATTGCCTTGATACTGGGAAAATATGAAAACTGTAAATACAGTAAGTGGCAGAGGCTGTCTGCAAGACCGTGAAGTATGTTCTTTTGAGATTTGTGCCCATCTGGTTTCAGTAATAAGAAAAGGGCCAGTCGTAGTTTTGTGTGTCCACACAAAAATTTGTATATTTTTTTTAAATGCCAATTTTAAACTGCCTTGTTTTCAATTTGGCCTGTCCCTGTATGTGAGGAGCTTTAATATTGCATAGACTTGTTTAAGGGTGTCTGCACTTTAGATTGATGTAACGGTGGTGCACTGGAGATGATTACAGTACAGTCCCTGTGTGCAAACACAGTCTAGCTGCCATTATACTTGTTAGCTCCCTGTTGCCGGTAATTTTACTGCTACAAAACTCTGTCCACTAACCTATGTACTGACCTAGTTTTATGGGCAGGTTTTTACAGCCCTATCCTAACCTTTGTGCTGCCACAACTGTGCTGCTAGCAGTACCCACATGAGCTAGTTTAGCTGTGGCAGTGATAGCTGCAGGGTAGACAGCGCTTTACGAATCTGTTTGTAACTAGCTTTTGTGGCATTAGTGTGACTTCACAGATCAGGTCTAAAGGTGAAAATACGGTAAGTGTACACAGGCCTTTAGTCAGGTGTACTTTCTGCATGCAATCCCATTTGTCCATGAGTATCATCATCCTCCTTGTCATCTCCCCAGAGGTCACCCCCCCCCCCCTCCAGGCACAGAGGTTTCTGTTCCCTACAGCCCCTCCAACTTCTTTTCCCCACCCTTGCATCAGAGTTACTGCCTCTTATATTAGCTTGGATAATAGCGTGTGTAGTTGACTTCTAGTCCACACTATGCCATTTTAAAAAACAAAACGCTACTGTTAAGCTAAAGCAATAATGTTGATACAACCAGTTAGGGAGCGACTATGCATTCAGTTATGTTGGCAGAAACGAAGGAACTGGGGAAAGGAGGGAGGTCAGGGGATAAAGCATTGTCCAGCGTTGCAGCCCCTTCCCTCAAAGTAGTTGCTGCTGGAATAGCACATTAGACCCAGCCCTTAGTAAGATGTCTTCTCAAATTTGTAATCTCTCTGTCAGCAGCTAATACAATTCAAAACCTTTTGTCAATATATATTTATCTTTTTTTCTGAGATGTGCAGACCAGCTAACATTTTGCATTAAAACCACTGGTAAAACTCCTCTTGACTTGAAAGGCAACACAGCAATGTTTATATAGAACATTGACGAGCTAAGGGGAAAAAATGTATTTTACCATTTGTTGAGATGTTTTCAGATAGTCATATCTCTGCCTTTTTGTCTTCTCCCTGTTCTGAAGAGACTGAAATATTTAAAATAGCTTCTGCAAGGACTTGTAAGATTCTCATTATATTGTGTAGTAAGTGTTGAATCTTTGTGAAATAAAATGTTTAAAATGGTTGCTTAACTTTTATAGTATTAGGAAAAGACCCTGAACATTGCAGTCATTTAAATATAATGAGAAATAAATGCAAGAAATTGATGAAACCAAGAAATACACACTGTATGGGATTATCACATCAGGGATCCAATTAAAATGAGTTCTTCTAATAAATATTGGTTTAATAATATAAACTTGTGATTGCTATATTATTGCAACAAAAATAAAACTAACAAGATTTAATGGACTGAGCAGCCATTAATTTTCACTTGTTAATTTATTAGGAGCTTCTAATGCTGTTAGATGCAAGTAATGCCATTATCCTTCATGAACTACTTTATGAAATAAATAGGGCCAAACAGTGCTTGAATTAAATTGAAATCAGATTTTACTCCCAAATTATCTTTTTCTGTTTGTTTTTTTTTTATTATTATTAATTTTTCTAGCTTTTCTCTATTGAGTGCAATTAAATTTTCAGGGATGGGATGCAGCACTCTCTTCCAGTAAGGCTTATGAATAGTCCTAATTAACTTTTGTCCTTGTCTGTCTTGATGTGCTATGTAAAAAGCTTTTTCCAGTCCAGAGCTGATTGTGTTGATTGGCAGTGAAGAGAGCAGACAGGAGCGAGGGGAATAAAGACAGGGCAGAGGTTCTTGTCCAGGCACTCCAGTTCTAGTAGGGTGACTCCACCAAGCTTAGCAAATGTTTGCTAATTACATTTTGTTACATGCGACTTGAGTCCAAACATAAAGACAAGGAAGTTGTTAATAATTGGGCTCTTGTCACTGGTAGCACAACTTTCTGTGTAACTGAAGAGACAATAATGTGTCAATTGTTGCAGTTAATACTGCTTTTAAAGATGTTTTGAAGCCTTTTAGACCTGATCCTCATTTGCTCACGCATCTCTTTACCATCACTGTCAGAATGGTGGGACTTGCCCTTAGGCAAGCAGGAAAGTTTGATTGCTACTGGTACTGTGGCTCTGTAGAAAGAGAATAAAAAGCCAGAGCTCTTTCTTTCTGTATTAAAGGCTTGATCCTTCAGAAGCATAGGTCACAAATGTGAGCAGCAATAAACTACTTGTGCATAGCAATAAGAGCCCTATTAAAAAAAAAAAAAAAGGTAACCCTTATCTTCAAAAGAGCTCAGCCAGGTAAGAAATAACACCACCCTACTTTTTAGAGTATCACCCAGGAATTGTGTGAGCTCCAGAGTACAAAATCTTTGTTGTCAACTAAGAAGCCTATTAAACCTAAGCTGCTGTAGCTACACTGTTTCGAGTACCCAAATCTGATCATTTAGCGACAACTTAGATTTCTCTGCCGTACAAGGCTGAGTGTGGTGCAGACGGATTTTAGGCTATTCAAAACAAGTAGGTCAGAAAATCTGTGGGATTGTGTGCCCCAGCAATTGCTCCAGGTATTGAACCGTCATTCCTTTCTCTACAGTGGAGAATCTCCACATGATTGCTGATACTGACCTTGCTTACATCAAGAGCGCACTTCTGAAGTAGCAGATGTCAGTGGATAGGAGCACGGGGAAAGGACACAGGAAGCATGGGGAGAAAATGGTAGCTGTTCCTTGTGAGTTTGATTCTTCAACTTGCTGGTATTCAGAATCATGCTATTCCACGAGGAGTCAATTTGATTGCATTTTTAAAGTATTAGGTGCTGCTGTTGCTGTGGAAGACATGATGACATTATAAATCTTGTTGGTGAGCCTCATGAAAGAACATGCTTAAAAATCCAGTAAAACCTACCTGTTAGAAATGTAACCTGTATAAGTCTAGGAAAGGTGAATAGGTGGTCTTGATAAATTTTGTCACTAGAAATACCTCTACAGCTCACTTGCTGTTCAGCACTGAGGTTATCAGGGCAAAGAAGTTGCATGTTTCAGGTAGTCGTGTGACTGGGGTCTGTGTGTGCCTACCTTGTCCTAGGGCACCTGCATACTCATCACAGATGGGCTGTGTGCCCGACCCCATGAACAGGAGCATCTGCTTTTTGATCTCCAGAGGAATATGCATCAGTTTATGAAAAGTGAGGTGTGTGAATCCTAGAGAGAAGATTGCAGGGGACAAGGTGTTGGGAGAGTCAGTCTATCTGCCTGTAGCCCTTGCTTTCTCCAGGCTTCGGGGTCCTCAGGAAGGAAAGTCTCAGGGTCAAGGTATTAGGTGGGCCATCCTTAGCTCACTTCATAATTTCTAGTTATCTAATCTGAAAATTTCATTAAACTTTTGCTCACAAATTGTGTCATAGGAAAGGTCGGAGATTGTCTTTGAATTGGTGACGTTCATCATAACACAATCTTTTTAAAAAAGGAAGTCAAAGCAGAAATTTCCTCCTTTGTGGTAAAGTTGCAGCCAGCAATGGTTGAATGATAGATGCACATACTGACTCTCCTTTTTCACAACAAAAGAGGAAGAACGTTGTCCTTCCTGTTCCCATTGCTTGAATGTGAAAAGAGAAATCCTCTTACTCTTCACAGATGTAGAACAGTTAAAGTTCACAAAAATACTGGGCTTGGTAGAAGGCATCTGTGGAACATGAGAATGCCTCTTTGTTTTTGTGTTGAATGTGCAACTGTTGTTGCTTTATCTACTTAACAGCTAGAGAACACTTTTTTCCCCAAATTTCCTTTTCTTCCACAACTGGATTTTAAGTGTTGCTATATGGGAAGACAAAGACCCAACTACAAGCACCTTTAATTTTGTTATACTCTGAAAGACCAGATGTGGTTTTTTTCATAGGGATACAAAGTCTGTGGTTTCCATACATGTGGAACTGTACAGAAAAGTCCTTTTCTTCTTATTTGTTGAACAAATTGTTGTTCCCCTTAAGTCAGATGCATAGCTAATTTGTAGCACACATGTAACAGTATCTGAAAAATTATATCAGTGTTTAAAAAGCACACTTTGCCTAAAAGAAAGGCTGATAAGGAGCTGGAGTCTGAGTCTTTTCCCACTCTTTTTGCATTTGTGTAATTACACCGATTTCAGTAAATTTACTTCTGATTTACATGCAAGTGAAAGGAGAGTCAGACCAGCACAAGAAAGCAGTGAACTGAAAACAGAGGATACGGGTGTTTGTAGGTTGAATATTATCCAGTTTTCTCTTTTAAATTCAGGGCTTTTGGGGCTTCTGTGGGTTCTTCTTTGCAGAACTTGAAGCCTGCCCAGCAGAGCCTGCAAGACCTGAGGGCTCCAGTCCTACGAAGACTGGACGTGTCAGCCCTGAGCTGGAAATCTGGCATGAAGTCAGGCAGGATTTAGCTGGAAGTTTGTTGAAAATGATACTTCTCTGCAAAGCATTTCATTTTCGGAGGAGTTCTTGGTCATGTTTCATTGAGGGTTTTCTGATGGGCACTAGTGTGGCTTGGCTCCACATTTTGTAGCTGAGATACCACTGGCAGTGGGTTTGGCATTGGCACGGCTCCTTATCCTGTGCCTGTGCAGAAGGTGGCATTTGGCTGTTCTCACTGTGGGATTTTTTTCTTTTTCTTTTTTTTTTTTTTAACCATTTTTAACCAGCTTGCATACCAATGGTGAAGCCCTTATAATGTGCTTTTCCCCGAGTCCCCTTCCCATCTCCCCTGCTACACAGCTATACAAATACAGGAAGGAGTAGGGTTTCCTCTTGCATGGCTTAGATAAAGCCTACCCACAATTATAGGCCTTGAACTCAGAAGAGCATAAGGTCTGCTAATAACATCTATCCTTTCTTTCTTCCCCCACGTTCAGCAGCCTGTTGGAGGAAAGGTCTAGAATAGTTATTGATGTTGGCCTGGAACCTTCAAGAGAGACTCCAGTGAACTCTGGAGACCCCAGATTAATTACCTTCTACGAGTTTCACAGGCTTGGAATGGTGAAACTTGGATATGATTTGGCTAAACTTTCTCCCTATCTGTTTCTTGGGCCTAAATTTATCTGACTTACTGAATGTAAGCTTCACCATAAGTCAAAGCTATGTTATTGGCCTGTTTAATGTTACTGTTTTCTCTTCAAAATTTTGTGGCTTTTTTTTTTTTTTTATGGCCAGTGGAGTTTTTGCAGAAGATGACAGTTAGGATGGTGGAAAGTGGAAACCAGCTGATTTGAAACCACTGCATTAGAAACAAGCTTTACAAAATAACTAAATGTAAATTTTTAAAAAGATGTAGATAATCACTGTCTGATCATCAGAGCTAATACTCCTTTATAGCTGATTTCTGTCACCAGTAAAAGTCTGCTGGCAGTCTGCAAACTGTTTTGAGCTTTGCTCTGAATTAGATGCCATAAATAACTTGTGTGTAGGTAGACAGCTGATCATTGAAGCTTTTTCCCAAATCTGGTTTTGCTTGTTTGGTAGAGCTATAGGCTGAAAGTTCATGTATAGAGTTGCAGTTGCGTATTTGTTTTTCCCAGTCATAACTGAATTAAGATAGGTTTTCAGTTGTGGATTACTGCATAATGAATGTACATTGTGGTTAGGGAAGACTGAAAACATCAGGTTTTGTTCCATACCACTATGTAACATTGAGCAAAATATTTAACCTGCTTGTACCTTGCTCTTAACTACCTAGCAAATGCAGTACTTGCCTCACAAGGATGTCAGAGAATATAGTAACAGTTGTGAAAAGCTCTTAAAATCTCAAGAGGTAGACTCTTGCAAAACCCAATACCTTGACACTCTAAAGAGCTTTCTGTGGCTGTTTGTCTCATTCATACTAAGAAAGCAGTTTTAATTTTTGTTGGAAACTTTCTTTGAAAATATGTAGGTGTTATGTCAGTGAGAATGTTAGAATTCCATAAATGTTTAGTGGTAAACCTTAACTGGGTTTGCATAATATTTATCTATTCATCTCTATGCTGGTGCCTCCTGTACACATGGAATATTTTGACTGGTTGATACACATCATACCACAGTATTCTGCTACTGAGCTTAAGTTTGAAGTCTGTTAGCACAAGTCCAGGGGAAACACTATACATGTAGCCTCATGTTTTCATTTAAGTAATATTATATAACCATATGTGAACTTAATGCCATCCAAATACAAAATGTTAAATGAAATAAATGTGTGTCTGTCAAGCGATTGTGCTGTCGCTAGTGGGCTTTTACAACCATGACCCACAGCAACACGAGCTGGAAAAACGAAACATTTCTTTACCTATAGCTGTGTCTTTTATGGAACATTTTGGCAATCACATCTATTTGCTTTAAAACTCCTTTGCATCTGAAGACTTCTGGTGAATTGTTCCAAAAGAGGTGACTGAAAACTAATAGCTGCCCAACTGGCTGGAAACAACATTTTAGTTAAGCTTTCCCTTTTAAATCATTTACAAGTTTGAAATAAATGCTCTTTTCAAAGGTATGGAAGCAAGCTGAATTTGAATTCTTGCGGTGGGAAACAGTGTATTTAGCATATCTCTTCGCTAAAATTAAGGATCAAGAAATAATGCTTGATATCATGGTTACTTAGATTTCTTAAGAGCAAAACAACCTCTAGATTAGTCCTTGTGTGTTTTAAGTGGTTACTTTCTGTGAAGGACAACAATTAATCTCAGATGCTGTCAGCTACTCCCATTTAAAAATAAAGAAAATCTTTGCTATGCAATATTCATTGAGTCCTTTTAAAGACCTTTTCATTATGGTCATTCCACAACCTGTTGAAGAGGCCATGCCCTGTTGAAAGGGGAGCATTTGTGCCTTCTTATTTTACACTATAGATCTTAAAGTCCTTTATAGCAGTAGAATTTTTACCCCCTTTTGCTGATGGGGAAGGTGAAGTCCTGAGAACTTGGTTTAATTACTTGATGTTCATGGGGGGCAGAGGCAAAGCAACATTTAGGGTGTAGACATCCTAAGGCCTGCTACAGTGTTCCATATACAAGATAGAAGTGACATAACTCTTGAGAGTGCGTCTGCCCATGCTATGGATGGAAAACAGGAGTCAGTTTAAAAGCTGCTCTTTCTTCATTATACCAATAATTTATAACATATTTGTAATGTAGCATTGATAATTATATTAATAAAACTAGTTTTCAGTTAAATACAGGAAGGGGTCTAACATTTTAGAATCACAGAATCATGGAATGGTTTGGGTTGGAAGGGAGACCTTCTAAGATCATCTAGTCCAGCTGCCTGCCATCGTCAGGGACATCTTTCACTAGATCAGGTTACTCAAAGCTCCATCCAACCTGACTTTGAACACCCCTCCAATGATGGGGCATTCACGACTTCCCTGGGCAACCTACACACAAAGAAAGTATGAAAGTGCTGAGGATACACCTCCTTGAATACTCCAGAGATAGTATTTCATTATGCATGCATATTTTCCAGACTTAAGATGGGTACAGCTCCCTGTTGTCTTGATTTTTTAGTACCTTAAGTGTACCTAGCAATTCTTATCGATATGTTGGAGGGCCAGAAGAACAAGCTTTAATTAAAAGCTATCTGTAAGTATTGCAGGTCCCAATGATTGCACTTGGAGAATATGTATCTTAGGATAGCTAAAGAACTGTATAGCCATTTAGATACATGGAATGGTGTACAGTCATGAAGGGAGAACCCTTAAATAGTGTTCTGGGTTAAAAGAATAGTTTCATGTAAACATCTCCTCAGTTTCCTCCCTTTAGTTCACCATTTCTTGCTAATGGTGTCTGTGCTGTAAAATATTGGTGTGCCAGACACAAATGAACCCATATAAGCAAGTGAAGGCCTTGGAAATTATGGCTTGAAATTGAGTTTTGTAAGTCACTGCTTTGCATGCCAGGCTCTACTGGTTTGAAAGCCCCGTTGAGATAGCTGCTTCTAAACAGGAATAAAAATAGACATTTGAGTGTTCTGATTTTAGAAAAAAAAAAAAAAAAGCATTTATTGGATTATGATTGGCTGATGACTTTGAAGCTGGAGACAGTTTTATATTACAGAGCTTCTCACTCTGCTTATTCTCTCAGTTCCCATTCTCCCCCCTCTTTTTTTTTCTTTTCTCTTTTCTTGCTTTCTATTTTTAGGATGGTATTTCAGAGTTTCTGCTGTACTGGCAGGCCAGCTATTCCAGAAGAAAAAGAAAGAGGAAAGGTGGGAGGTAGAGCTAATGAGCACTAATAGTCTGTTATTAATTTGGCTTTTGAGTGGTTATGTTCAAAGTTTATATGTTTCCAATTTATCTGATAGTTGATTAAAATTCCACTTGTACTTGAAGCCATTGATTACATGCATCGGTAGAAAAGAGGAAAAGTAGGAAGTTTAGGACTGAGGAGAGGCCATTAGAAGTTTTAGGACAATTCTCTGTGCATTTTATATTTTTTTATATGTGTGTACATATATTATTTTTTAAATATGTGCAGATAAATAAATAAAACTTGTGTCCAGTACAATTAGGTTCAAGTAGAAACTGGTATTTTAATTAACTGTTCTATGGAGGGGAAAAAAAAGAAAGTATTGTAACTTCGTTTAAAAAGATGTTAATGGTCTATTAACATTTGAACAAAATACGAATAGCCCTTGTTTAGTATGTACGTGTGCCTACATAAATGAAATAATGGGATAATGGTTTTCCAGTCAGCTCTAATGCTGATCAGAGATTTTAGCTGCTTCAAGGACCTAAAAGCAGGGAAGGGGAATTCCACAGGGATGGAGTAGTTAGTGCATATGGATGTGAAATTCCTCCATCCCTCCTGGTGAAGAGGCTGTGATGCTGTGTGGCCATGCTCAAACTGTTTCGTGAGATGCAGCTGACCACAGACTCTTTGCTAATTCGTGCCTTTGTGACTTGCATACTCCTGTATGTGTGTGTTTTGCTTTGTTTGTTTCTTTAGGGGTTGGGGTGGGGTTTTTTTGTTTAAATATTATTTTTCTTCTTGTGCTGTGTCTGAGAACCTTAAACAGTGGGGAAAGATGCTTATTTGGAAGGCAAGAAAATGAACAAAAATGTTCTTTGTTATGAAAGCAAAAGGCATTACTTAGTGTGACAATGTGTAAAACAATCCAGGCATAGGTGTTCTTGTTTTTGAAGCCTGAGTGGGCTTGATTTTTGTTATTTGTTCAGTAAGTCACATATTTTTTCACCTGTGCAACTTCAGGGCTGTCATTTTTGCACGTGCAGAGCAGCTCTGAATTTACATCACCGAGAGAGAGTAACCGCGGAAGCATAAGAGACTTTGTTGCGCTTTTGCTTTAGAATCACATCTCGATTTTACAAATCATATCATATTTCATCCTTAATTTTGGTTTGCAGTCACTGTGCTACTTGGAGCTATGAAGAATATTTTTCTAGGTTCATTTGAGGGTTGAATGTTGTCAAAAGCTGGCCGAAAGTTGGTCTAGTGTGACAGCATATGTAATGTATTGCTATAAATTAAATCACTGAAGAATTATTTTTAGAAGACAAGGGTTATTTCAAAACACAGGGCCATAGCTTCTCTAACAGTGATTCAGTAACTTATTCCTGTCGGTTAAAAATTGCACCTCACGTTGAGTTAGATCCAATGCTAGCTTGCAGGGGGTTTTTTTGTTTTTTTTTTATTTTTTTTTTTTACAGCAAGTGAGGTTGTAACTCAAAGGTACTTAGTCTCTTTAGAATAAACATATCTCTAGAATAAACGGGAGACAAACATGTCTCTTGGTTCACAAAAACTGATACGCGTAGTTTGTTTTGTAGCTATCATGGGGAGTGAGGTCTGCTGCTTAATCTGAAGTTGGCAGTCCTTTGGGAATGCAGTGTACAGGCTTGCTCATAGGATAACCTTTCTCCGGTTCTGTTTTCTGGTGTTATCTCCTGGCATAAAAGACTGGAGGAGGAGTAAGTCAGTCAAGTGTTAAAAATTTGCATATGTTTATATCTGCTGCAGTAGTTTTCAGGGACTGAAGAAGAGGTGACTAAGGAAACTATGTTTGTGTGTGTTGTGCAGTGGTCTACATGGATGAGACTGCTCATGCAGTCTTTTGGGAAATTTTAAATAACTTTTCCACAGGCTGAAGAAGTTGAAAGCCACTGTGAATGCATGCTGTTGGCTGGCAGATGCATCCAAGCCAGCTTGTTGTAGCAAGTGGCATTATGTTGGTGGAAGTTGAGATAGCAATAGCCTCCACTTTTATTTGTCAATAATTTTTTGTCTTGTACTTTAACCCCAAATATTTTCTTAATATGCCAATAAATGGCAGAGTGGATTTGGACAGAGTAGACATCTCAGGCTGTGCTTCTGTGTGTCATTAATATTGTTTGGAAGCCAAGTTAATTTTAACAGAAATGACAACTCCAAATTATCTCATTTCCATGCACTTTCATGCTGTCGTATCTCTACATATTATGATAATGATACATCAGTAACATAATTTTATTTATGGTTTCCACTTCTACAAGCATAGTTCTTGTTACCTACAAACCACTGCAGGAATATTACTCACTGGGTGAACCGCTTGACTTTGAAGAATGTGACTATGATGAAGTGTTTTGTTTTCTCACATCCTACGCCAGTGATTGGTAGTTTCTTGTCACGATTGCTAACAGGGACTGTTCAATACAAGTTTGTGGCTTTACTAGCAAATAGGTATGTCATGATTCCTCAGTGAACAGGCATCTAACCACATGCAAAACCATTATAGTTGGCCATTTGGTAACTGTCCTTACAAGGTGCCTCTGGAGTGACCAGCACTGAAGATGCAGACTCCCTTATGCCTTTTGATGTCCCCTTCAAAGAAAAGACTAAATGATGTCTCATTGTGTAAGGTAAGTAGCCTGTTAGTGGTCACGTCCTCTAATGAAGAGCTTGAGCTCTTGAGATATCCTTAGTTTAGCACTTTTCATGAGGGTTGAAAGCATTTTGCATGCTGGAGCAAGGTGTTACAACAAAGCAAAACGTGGGTGCAAAACTGTCTGGGCGTTGCTGGAGTGTTCTTCGTGTGGAACGTGAGTAGCCGTGTGACCCTTGTGCAACAAGGAAATGAGCAGCCGTTGAAATACTCCTCCATCTTCTTAACCTAGTCTGGCGCTCTGCAATTTGAACATTTGTTAGCACACAGATAAGCCAATTGTACAAGAGGCAACATTACCTGGCAATTGCCTAATCTTCCCATGTGCAATAATCTGCTACCCAGATATCTCAGGTAATGTATATGTGAAGCGTTATAACTTTATGGGACTCTTTTCTTAATTGAAAATTAGCTATCTCACCACTGTGCATTTTGTCAGAGATGACAATATTTTAGAACGTGGACGTTTAAATGTCAATGACAGGAATTGCGCCTGGAGTGTAGTGAATGAAAAAATGCTTCTTAAAATCTTTTTCGTTTAAGTTACATCAGAAGAATCTTATATAATTTTAACATATTGTTACCATCAGATGGTGGTGTTCATATGCATCTCTAATCAGTGTAGCATTACTTTCCTCATCTTTTTGCTTTACTTGAAGCCCTTCATGTGATTATTTCGGCTAAAACCTCTCATTTTCTGGCATTTGGTCTCTTCTTCTGCAGTGCACTAGCAATACTTAAAGTGATAGATCAGCACCTAATAAAAGTGGGATTATCTCTAAGCTGAAAATAAGTAGAAAAAGCCTACTGTGGAAATTACAGGGTTTGCTTGTCATTACTGATTCATTTAATAATACTTGTAGTAACTTCCAGTGCAATAATCAGCAAGGTGAGGGTCTTCAGAGGACTCTGTCACTAACTGTTTTTTACTACTTGCAGACTATTTAGACTTTGGCTGTTCAGACTGTTCAGATGATCTCTCCAGTCATGCAAATATCACAAGCTGTTCAACTTGTTCATTTATTCTGTTGGAAAGGCAGAGGGGAAAAACAGCCTTGACTTGCACCCTGGAGGGACGCTATGCAAAACCAGTCTAAGGTTTCTGGGGCGGGAGCTGTGGAGTTTTCTATTCTTTTGTTTATTATACTTTGCTTTCTGTCATCTCTTAGCAAATAATGAATAACAGTAGTAGTATGCTGTGAGACATGAAATCTGGAAGTGTTTATTACAATATGTGTGTGAACCATAGTCATCACCAGAACTTATTTTCTCACGGACTGGTCTAGTAACTGCCTGGGGGAAGAAGCTTACAGCTATCTTTGTAATAAGGTCTCAGGGACTCTAGTATTTCTGCTTCCCAGGTTCCCTGTGCATAGCAATTACTGTCCATTCTGCAATCAACACCTGTCTCTAATTTCCATTAGTAGCAAAGGACTCTGCCTGCTGTATAAAACCCTTTGCTGTTTGTATATAGAGTACTTTGCTTTTACAGTCAAGAGCTAGGAAACACCATAAAAGCAAAGTAAAGCAGTTGCTGCAGTAGCCCTAAAACAGACATTAAAATTTGTGAGGTTTTTCCTTCCTTCCCTTCGTGGTTTATTTTTGTCTTTATTTTTTATATGGGGGAGGGGTGTGAGTGGAGAAGATTTATCTCTAAGAGTGAACACTGAAATTTTGTTTGGGTTTGTGCACACTGTTTGTTGTTTTGTTTTGTTTTGTTTTTTTAACCACCTTCCCCTCCTTTAAGAACTGCTTGCTTTAAATTAAGATTTCCATGATGTCAGTCCTGCAGTGAGCTTCCCATGGTCAGCCCTGTGTCCATGTGGAGCTTCAGGAAGCCCTTTTGCCCCGTGAACATTTAGGATGAGTAATAGCAGTCCCACCAAATTCACATGCACTTGAAGTCAGACACGTTCTGAAGACTCCTGCCAGATTGAGTCTCATATAAGTCAGTGGAACTAATCGCACATCTAAGTCTAACCATACGATGCCCTTCCTAAAATCTGCAGCTGCTCGTGCATGGCTATGGTATTGCCTGAGGTGTTGTCAGATGCATGTGTTTCTGAGGGAGCTGCTTTGCCTGCAGTAATATTTCTTTAATTTTATTTTTTACTTTTCATAGGAGATCTGTTTAACAGTGGTGTTGCTGCTACTTTGGACTCCAAAAGCATTTTGGAGAGGATTGCTTGTAAAATGATTTTTCAGCTTGCAGTGACCGCAGTCTGCTTACTAAATATATATTTAGTATTATTCTTTGGGTTTTTAAAGAAAATGGAACATCAGATAATTAATTTAACTCCTTGTTTCTAGAAATGACATCTCTACTGGCAAGCAAATGTAAAACAAAAGGAAGCGTCCTGGTACTGAATAAGGATGCAGCTTCATGTTACACCTCTGATTTAGTCTAATAGTAGATTGCCATTAAAAGGCATAATCCCATTTCTGCCTATCTCTGTGTGAGTCTGCTGCTTGCTTGTGCAGAGTTTACTGTAGTTCTCAGAATGTCTTTTTATCTTTATGGCAACAAGATTACCCAGTCTAATATCCTGTAAATTGTGCACTTTTAAATCAGGCTTGTGGGTAGAGTTTTGACCTCTGTATTGACATTAGTAACCTGTACAAGCGTGTCTTCTAGAAATGCATTCTGTCTTCATTTAAAGATACCGAGACAGAGATTCCACTAGGTTCTCCATTTTTTTCCAATGGCTAATAGTCTCCTCACATAAAAAAAAAAAAAAAAAAAAAAAAAAAAGTATTTCAGCTGCAATTGGCCTGGTGTCAGCTTACAGCATTGCTTCATTGTACCTCTCTTGGCTAGACTGAAGAGTCCTTCAGTATTCACTTTTTCCCCTTCAATAAACATGCTCTTACACTGCTGTGTTTCAGTCGTCACTTGGTCATTGTCTTAATAAAAACAATGGATTGAAATTCTCGTATCTTTTTTTTTTTTAAGACATTTTCTTTTTGCCCTAAGTTGTTTTTGTGGGTATATTTTTACCAAGCTGTATGCAGCCTATTGCCTTACAAAAGTCTAAACATATTATGTCTAGAAAACTACCTTTTATCAACCAAATTTCTCCTCTAATAATGGAATGAAACTAAATTTGAGAAGACCTTAAAACTAGATTGCCCTGAGTTGTGGTGGGTTTTGATTCTGCTGTGGTCTTCTAATTTTTTTCACCGGAGATAAAATTTACCCTGTACCTGCCTCTAGAAGTCCCCCCACCTCAGATGATGTTAAATTTTGTCCCATGATGGGGTTTTTTTATGTTTTGTTTTGTGTGCCCTTGTAGCCTGTTCAGCCCTTCAGAGGAGCTTTCTGAAGAGCAGTTGTCCCCAGAAGCACAGCTTTTGGGTCTGCTGGCTTCAAGAGGGTAAAGGCACTTAAGTAGCATACTATATTGCTGACTTAGTCTGCATTAAAGTCTGTAGTTTGCCTCACGATTTGAGAGGGACGGGAGAGAGCATGTTGGAACATGGGTGTCCCCATGACCTGATACTTCTGATTCTGTGGAAACAAAACTTCAGAAATTCCTTTGTAGGAATTCCCACTGTAGAGGCAGTGGGAGGGGAGGCAGCTTGCCACAGACCTGACATCTGACTCAAGAGGATTGATTCTTTCCACCTGGAGAAGTCCTGTGATTATTTTTAGTACTTCTGATTCTGCTTAGAAATAGTTTTGAATAGTATGGGCTATTGTGGGAAAGTGGGCAAATTGTCCAGGAAGGTGACTGAAAAGGTTTCATTTAAAAAAAAATAATAATCCAGTGTATACATCACCTGTGTTGGAGTAGAACAATGCCAGGTCATGAACAAACTCACATGTGCTCTGCTTACAAGCACCAATGAGCCAAGTCAAAGTTTAGATTTGAGTGTGGTTTCCATAATCTTATGAAAAATGGAAATTTAGGATCTCCTGTATTCTTTCCAATTTATATTTGTTTTTATTTAAGATGCTAGTATGATTTTTACAGTTTCAAGAGGGGCGTGGGAATATATTAACAATACTTCAAGTATTTCTTTTATGGGTAAACTCAGGACAAAACAGTATCTTGTTGTTTCAAGCTACACTTAGCATTTCTGCCCTGAGGAGAAGAATATGATTACACAGCATATAAGGCTTGCTTGGACAAGTTGTAATGAATGTTAAATAACTGTTTGGTAGCTGTGTGCGTGCTTTTAACTTAATAAATATACATTGTGGTAATGTTAGAGAAGACCTCAGGATTATAATTATTTGAAATATGCTTTACAAGTGCTTAGCAAAGCAAACTAGTTTGTAGTCTCAGTCAGGAGCACATGCTCTAAGGATATGCAAGGAATTTTCATTCACCCCATGTCTTCTGCTGGTTTAAACCACATCTGCCTCTCTTTTGGCAGTCAGCTACTTTGCAAGGGCTGTGTAGTGCTCATTGCAGTAAGACTGAAAGATGTATTTAAATACTTGCCCAAACTGGGACTTGTGATGGCAAACTGATCTTCAGGTGGCCTAGGAACCCAAAGTTGCTGAAGACCAGTTGAGCATTAAGTCACCAGAATGGTGCCGAATTGAGACTGGTGCCCTGAGCTTCCTGCACCTGAAAAAACTGTTCCAGGGAATAATCAGGAAGATGCATTTTGACTGATTGATAGGCTGATGGTCTTGCAAAGCTTAGAGACCCGGGGCGGGGGGGGGCGGGGTGTTTGGCTGTGAGCAAAAGGATGAGTAATTTAGCATTCACCTGAGCGGTTTTGAGGTCTAAAAGAAGCTTCCTGTGCCTGTTATTTCTTTACCTTTTACAATAGCTAAAGGGTCCCTCTCCAGCATTATCAGTTTGGTTAGAGAAAAAGGGCTCTTACTACTGAGCTGTGTGATGAGAATGATTACCATTTTGTAGAATTTTTTTCTTTGCTTCATTCTTGGTTTTAATCTAGTGCAGAATGAACTTTGACACTTTTGGGGAATTAAAGTAGACAGGATTATAAACTCTTGTGGTGGAAATTGTCAAAAGGTGATTAATACTAGAATCTCTTTTTTTTTCCTCTTTTTTTTTTTTTTTTTAATTGTGTGGACAGTTTCCAGCATAGAACTGCATTGTTAATTGTTGTGATGCAAAGTCTGTAGGCAAAGCTTAAGACTGCTCTATTTCTGTTCAGGATTTCTTGGAGAGGAACATGTGTGCATCTGTAGTATTAGACACACAGAGTAAGTTTGCGGTTTTGGAAAGGTGTTAGACCCATTGTATTGGGCTGCCTGGATGGTCTCGCAGTGTGAATTGACTCTACAAAATGTGTGGTAGCTGAGATGCTTCTTCAAAGTGTCAGACTTGCTGCACAGGTTTGCAGTTTGTTTGTGCACGTGCAATGAACGTATCTGGACTTTCTGGACCTACCACAACCTGTAGCTTTGGCCAGGCCAGTAGGTCTAGAAAGCATGAAGAAATGTAGAAAAATCTTGAAGGTCTGCCTGAAAGCTTTTTTTTTTTTTATGAAAAAAACGCTGATGGGCCTGGGGAAACCTGGAAACATGTTAGCTGGAGGAAAGCTGTTTAAAATGGCAATGTGATTAATTTCCACTTCATTTCTTCAGCTAGAGTCAATACTTGGACAAGAGTTGCACCCTGGGAACCAAGCATTCAAATGCAGGCTGAGAAGAAAGGAGATTGCTTGCATACCTTTTGGCTTGTTTCTGCTCAAAATAGCCCATACAAATGGAAATTGATTCCCAACTTCTGCTAACTGGGCCCTAAGTAGGCCCTGTTCTTTCTCTCAGCGATGGGGGTACTTTTAAGGCCCGTTCCTAGGTAAACCTGTGGTGTGATGTGCATTTAGTCATCTTTCATTTATCTGGGGAAATTTCGGGGTTGTCTTGTTTCTGTTCAGGGTCCCTCAGACAGAAATGAGAGCACATCCAGGGTATATAATACATGGACAAACGCTCAAGTGTTTCCTGAAGCTCTGAATTTCCTGGGTGTACGCATGCAGTAGCTTGTGATAGCTCCAGTGCTTTGTGGGAGCATATTCCTTACTATTAATTCTCTGTACAGCAGATGAGCCCGTTTCCTGTCGGCAGCCTGTTCCCCGCAGGGAAAAGATGTGGTTTAAAAGCAGCCTGCCATTGCATTCCAGGACAATATGCAGCCAGCTCCCAGCTGCCCTGTTTCCCAGACACTCTTCAGATCTAAGCAGGGGATAGGATGCAAACTGAATGAATTGCCTTTGTGGTAGCAATAGGCCATTTCCAGCCACCATCTTTCCTAGAGAAAGTTTGCCCTCCACCGCATGAAAGGGAAGGAGAGCGGTGAGGATCAAGCCAGTTGGCTCTTGGTTGAGCAGCCCAGGGTGGGCAGCACAATGTGTGTGTTAACTTCTTCCTCGAGAAAATGTCCAGACTCATCATGTGCTGTAGCAAAATTTATGGGATACTCAGATGTACAGGTTTTTTTGTTTTTGAAAGAAGGATCAGCTTGCAAAACATTAGATGTTGATGCCAGATGTATTTGGATGTGGTTTGCTTTGTTCTTAAACAATAGACAGTTTTAAAGAAAGAGGAATATTACTTGTGCCCATATGTCCCATTGTTTCCATCATGGGTATAATCCTGGCTACAGAGTTCAGCATTATCATGCTGATTCTGTTTGTAGCAGCTCATACAGTTGAACATTTGTCATCCAGTTTGTTGAGTTTTTGATCTCTTTGCTTCTTTTCTGATCAAATCCGGAATTTGCACCCTGTGCTGCAGTAACTGCATGGTTTTGTGAAGCAGTTCTGAAGGAGTAAATTCCATCACTGCACACCTACTAGGTGCTTGAACTGTTAGATAAAAGCATTTAGTTAGTTCTGCATATTTCTATCATAGTTTTTCATGGCCCTGTATTTTACCAGCAGTGATTTCAAAGGGAAATAATATGCAGATTTTAAAAAAAATATTTCTAATAGCAGACCAGCAGCATGCATTTAAAAATAATGTTCTGAATACTCTGTTAAAAAAGAATCAAGAAATCCTGAGTGACACTTGCTTTTAATGTAGACTAGGCATCTTTTTCTTCCATAAGGCTAGATAAAATGTACTTTGAAAATGACTGGAAGCATTCAGGAGATCATGCAGATGAGGATTATTTAGGTTTGGGGTTTTTTTGGAATTCTCAGGTCTTAATTAATTTACCTAAGATATCAATTAGTATCTTTCATTTCTCTCTGAAATGCAGGGCTGATAGCTGAATTTAAATAAACAGATACTGTAACACCATTTCTTGGCTGTGTGAACAAAACTTGAAAAACTAAGAGTGATGAAACCATAATGGGATTAGATGTATTCCCTTACACGTTGGGAATATGGATAAAATTTCTGTCTTTCAATAGTTTTGTTTTGACCATGCTAGTTAAAGATCCTAGGCTGATGGCTTGTGTTACAATGGGTTGAATAGCAGATGGCAACTATGGAAGTGTAAATTAGCTAGCAGCTGACATTACTTGGAGAGCTATTGATTGTGTTGATACCATTATATGAGGATAAGTGCTAGATACTCAGTCAATCAATAAGGGGAGAATAGAACTCACTTGGAACCATTTCATTAAGTTAACCCATCAAGAGTTCTTACTGCTGTCCCGTTACACAATGAAACTTTTTTCTGCTTGTTTGTTTTTTCCCCCCCAAAATAACTTGTTGCTTTGAAACCTGGCCTCTAATTCTTTATGGGAAAAAATTCCTAGGCTTTACAGTAGCAAATATTTTTATTTTTAAATGTTTAAATATTTGTCCTTATTTCCTGGACTGTTCACGTTCAGGCACACAAAGGTGAGGGGAGGTAGGAGAGTGGGCCAGACATTCCCATTGGAAGAGTCTGGGGGAATCTTTGTTTCTCTCGAGCAATTTCTCGCTGACTTGGGAGTGGTGGTGACGACAGGTTTTGCAGAAAGTAACATCCGGTTTCCTTGGCCAACAGAGTACTGAATGTGATTCAAGGTTTTTCAGGGAAACAATGGATTTAGCAATACAGGATTATCATATTGGCTCACCAACTTCGGTACCTGCCTTGGATCATAGCTGGTGTGTGATGCATCACAGGAGTTTCCAGTCCTTCCCGTAAAGATCCTGGCAAAGCTAGCAGCAAAAGAAAATAAAGTCTCTGTGCCTTGATACAGCACATGGCATAGGATGATTGACTACCTTCTACAGCAAAAAATTTACTGATTTCTTACTCAGTTTTACTCAATTACTCAAAATGACAATCCCATTTTTAAATGTCTTTAGTATTTGATTTGCTGGCTTTTTTTTTTTGCCTCAAAGAATTACAAAAATCCAATCAAGGTAAGGCATAACGTGAATGAAGTGAGTAGAGCAGCAAACCCAAAGCATTGGACTCTTTCCCTAGCCTAATAAATAAATAGACATGCAGCTTATGGTACAACAGTGTTTGGATGGTGATGCTTTACTCCATGACTGTTCCATAGCATGGAAATTTTACATTAATGCTGAACAAAAGGAAAATACAGGACTTAAGTTCAAGAGAGGTATCTGGCTTCCTGTTAAAGATCTTCAAATCCAACTGTTGCCAGATAGGTGACCAATCTGGGAATTGCTGTTGTGTGGTGCAGAACTTCTCTACCAGGTGCTCCCTCTTCAACCCTGGGAAGTGTGAAGGGTAAGCATTGTGCAGAATATTAATATTTACAAGACACCGAGGTGAGGCTTTTGTTACCATCCCTGTTCCATGTCACTGGTTCAACTGTTGCTTAGCTGGCTTGCAGCTCAATGGAGCAAATGGAAGTTGAGAACTGACTCTGAGCTTCATGTTAGGTAAAGAAGTGGTTTTAAACTAAAGCAATTTATCTGCATATTGTTGAGAATTTACTTGTGGCCTGATTTCATCGCTTGGAAATATTTCAGGTTTTACTCTGAGGGGACTGGTTCCGGGGGGTGCCTTTGCTTTCTGTGGTTCCACTGTCCAAAATTGCTTCTGCAGCTGCTGGAGGCTGTGTGAGCCTTCCATGCTCTCCAGCCAGAGACAGCTATTCCTTCCTCAGGATATTTCTCCAGTTCTAGCCCGGAGCAGCTGCGTGTGCTGCCCCCATTCCCTAGAGCCATATTATATCCAGCAGCGCAAGGAGGCCTCACTGGGGTAGATGGGCAAAGCAGTGAGAAATGGGATCAGTACTGCAAGAAAACCTGCTGTGGACCTGGAGGGCAGGTCCTGTTCCCTCCCGCACAAGCTGGGGACCCAAGCCTGGCACAGCAGACTGAGGTTTCTCCTGATATGGCAGCCCAAAGCCAGCCTGTCCTGGGGTTTGCATACCCTCTAGAATAATATGCCTTTTTCCTCCTGAGTGAAGAAATGAGTTCCGGGTAGGTCTCTCGCTCTTTGACTGGTTTCACGTTTGGCTTTCATGCCTGTATCGGTGAGGATGCGTGTGGCATCATCTTAGCATCATTTTGGAACACAATCACCCAGGAGTTGCATCTCAGACCTCTTCTTACTTTTCAGTGATTCTGAGACAGAGCTAAGACACAGCTGAGGGACTTGCTCTTTTATACCTCATTTCTTCTTTTTTTTTAAACACTTTTTTTTCTTTTTTTTAAGTAAGAAAAAGAAGTCAGTAAGAAAAAGAAGCATCTTGGTTTTAAGCTACACTTAAAAAGGAGTTAAACTGAATGCGTGAGGTGTGACACAAGCTGCCATTCCAGTATTGATTCTGCAATAGAGGAAGGTCTCTCTTAAGGCTTTGAGGAGCAGTAAGAAAGCGCAGCATGGACTCAAAGAGACTCCTGTTATTCAGCGCTCAGGAATGCAGAGGCATGCTCCAGCCGGGGTGTGGGCGGCTGTTTGGTTTGCGGTTCTTGCTAGGGGGTGGGTGATTTTTAAAAGCACTTGCTGAATTCGCATTTGGTTGAATAATGGCTACTTTATATACAAATGATAAATGTTAGTCACAGCGGAGCAAAAGAAGTTTCTTGTGTTGGTCATGGATTTGGCATATCAAAAAAAGGAGGGGGGGGGGAGAAAAAAAGAGAGCAAGCCTAGGGTTTCACTGCTTCAGAAACTGCAAAGTTAAACAGAGCTGCATTTATGTTATGTGACATCTTTAAGCCTTTGGCGCTCTCAACTTAATGCCAGATATCTAATTTGGAAATATTTATTGTAACTGGCATATCTTTTAGAAGCCTGTCATCACAGAAAAACTGTCATCAAACCATCCTTGCTAACTTGTTTCTGTTAAGAGACTTTTTTTCAGTGCTTCAGAGTTAGATGAATCATTTCTGCTTTCCTATGGCAAGTAGTGGCTGTTACAGAAAAGCTTATAGGGTCTTAACTGGATTTATGTGGTGGTTGGTTGTTTTTTTTTTTTTTTTATCTTAGAATCAAAGATTCTGCAAAATTAGATGCCTGAAGCTGTATTCCTAGATTTTTAAAAGTATCTCTGGCTGAGCACCTTGATATTTATTTATTTTTTTCCCAAGTGCTGGAGGCTCACCAGCCCCTCTTTGAGTCACGCTTTGCTGACCTGATTTTTTCAGGTTACTTTAGTGCATTAATATGGAATGAGGATGGAGTTCTACATGAAAAAAGAACAGGTTAGGCATAGAACTTGTTTGAGAATGGAATTTTATTTTCCAGCTGACTTTGGTTTTTCAACACTTTATTTGCTTATTGCTTATTTGCTATTATTGCTTATTTTGAAAAAGCAAAGCTCAGTGCTCCACATTTGGCCGAGGTTAATCTCAGTGCCGGGACTGCTGTGATACTTCCTGGGAAATGGCCTTCTGGATCCCATTTTGCACTCCTCTATATTGGCCCTGTTCTCAGCCAGGTGCCCAGAATTTCCAGCTGTAGTGTCTGTCTTAACTTGGTGTCAGATCTGCAAAAGAAGTACCACACAGCAGATCCTAGGATGTAGAATCCAGTAATGGACCTTGCCTTTAGGAAAGAAATAGGCTCCAAAAAACTACATCATGATAGCAACTCCCAGAAGGCTATGAAGTAGTTTAGGTGGGTAGAGATGATGTTGATTTAAAGCAAAATGTTGCAAAGCTTTCCTAGTCTGGTTTGTCACTGCTCTGCTCCTGGGGTTAACATTGAGACTTGTTTAAAACTCTTTGCTTATTTTAAATTACTGCGTGTCAAGCACTGAGACTCAGACCCAAAAGGAACCAATTCAAAACACTCTTGGTGAGACTGAATGCTGGCTTCTTGCTCTGCTAAACTGCAAAGCCCTTCCTGGGAAGAGTGGATTATAGAAATCCTGGTTCCACTGAAGGAAAAAGGATTTCTCCTATTGACTTCTGTGCAGCAAAGGCCTTGTGCAGCAACTAAAGAGGGTTGCTGAGGCAAGTTTTTGATTAATGGAGGGGGGAGGAATCCACAGATATTTCCAGGCTTTCTGAAAGATGAAAAGGGGACTGCATATCGCTTTTAACGTAAATAATGTTAATAATACAAAGCCACAAAAAGGAAATTAAACTTTAAAAACCATGTTAAAATAACACTGAAGATTTGACTATAGCCCACAGAGGCAAGAAAGTTCAAAGGGAAGACTGAACTTTATCTGACCCTGATGTGCCTAGGAATTGCAACACAGTTTCTCTGTAATATTATCCAATTTTTAGAGTCTTTACCAGAGCAGGAAGAGGAAGGTCAGTGGCACCCTATTTAAACTTGAAGTTGTTCCCTGTGTAGTTAGTACAACACTAAAAAGAAAGTCTTTAAAATTGCAACTTAATACATACAAGCTATCAAATGATTATATATGTGTGTCTATTTACATGATACCTAGCAGAAAAGTAGAAATCTCCTTAAACACACTAGTTTTCTGTTTTGCTTTTTCCCAGAGAAGGTATATGACCAAAATGTCTTCCCCTTGGGATTAATACTCTGTTGTTCCTCTAAACTTTTAGACTTTTAAGTTGTAAATCACTTCCCTTGATACATGATTCTTATTAAAAACCATTAAACTTTGCTGCTATATCTCCCTGCTTGGTGTAGTTTTTGTTTTTCGGGTTTTTTGTTTGTTTGTTTGTTTTCCTTGTTGTGCTACAAATATCTTGGGTTTGGTATGCATATGTGTGTGGGGATCTTTTTTTAGTGGGTTTTTTTTTGCTAGTTTGGAGTTTTGTTACAGATGTTGGTATTTTTTGGCCCTGCACTTGAAATACTGTCAAGAAATGTAACACTTAACAAGCTGGGAAATTCTTGAGTTAACTAGTGCTGCCTTTCTTACAGGTGTTACAGCTTTCACTTTTGGCTTCAAGAGGAGTTTTTAATCAGAGTTTTGAGTGTTTGCTTGTGTGCTGGCGACCTACAGAAGAGATGTATGCCAGCTAACTTCTTCACAACATGCTAGTGTAAACTGTTATTGCAAACGAGAGATTAACTTCATGCTGTAACTTCAGTTTTATACCAGTCTAATGAGATGAGGCTGTTTGAACTAATTATAGGAGCTTGCTCTTTGTTCTTTGTTGTATTCACCCTTGAGCCCTGAGCTGAGGTAGTGTATCCCCACCAGAACCCATTCTCTGTGCCAGCAGCTCGACACAGGAGGGGGGCTCAATAAATCCTTTGTTCTGCCCATCAGGCCAAAAGCCTCATGTTGCCTTCCCTACTGTAATGGTTTCCACTCCATCTACCTCTGGAGCTCCCTGCAATTCTCTGTCACCACTTTTCCATTTCCCCTGGATGCTCATGTCCATCATTTTTCTCTCTTGGCTAGATTGGTCCCTCACCAGTGAGTCCACCTCTGATGTCCGTTTCTTGCTGCAGTGTGCCAGACACTTAGTGTGGCATTCCCCCTTGCCCATGACAGAGGCAGTCTGTCTGTTTCCATTTCGCTCTATCTCGTTATCTTACGCTTTTTCTTTTCCACTTCACTTTGAGGGCACTGCGTATTGGACCCATAGACAGAGTCAACATGTGTAGATGTTTCACTGTAATGTGGTGGCATGCTGTTAGCTTGCACTGTGGTCTGCAGGTTGTTACAGATCTCCTTTAAGCCATTGGCAAGATGCCTTCTGTCTTTGCTGTCTCCTGTCACAGTGGGTATTCTGGTTTTCACCAGAACTGATGGGGGGTTTCTTGCTAATGCTCTTAAACGTTACTGTATTACAGCCAAACGCTTCTTAGAGAAAGGCCAGCAAGTTGCGTGTACGGCCTTGTGTGCTTGGCTGACCAAAAAAACCCAAAAACCAGAGTAGCCAAAAAGATGTAGAGGTGTTTGTGGCCTAGGCTGGAATTTGCAAATGAGTAATATGGTGTGCAAAAGTAGCATGAAGCTGCTCTTATGGACCCCTGATGTCATGGTTGGGTAGTTTAAAGTAACTGAATCTGAGAGGAGGGAAGTCCCCAGAAGATCCCCGCTTTCACTGGGGAAGCCATGGTGAGAGAAAGCGCAGCACAGAGCCTCACTGGCTGCCAACTGGTGCCTGCTGTGGGTGCATTCGAAGACTTTGTGTAAGGGACTCTGCTCAGGTGGGGTGAAAAGATTGGTGAGTAGAGGTTTTTCCCTAGTCTGTCTGCTTTAATGCTGGCTGTGCAGATCTATGAACTCCTCAGTTTCAGTAATGCCATTTGGAGCAGGTTGTCAAACCCCTGTGGTTTTACTGTGCGTGTACTTCACATGTGTATTTTATTGATTCCTTAGAGGGTAAATTTTGCTGTTTGTCAGTGCGAGGGGGGAGGGGTTTTGGTGAAGTGTGAAGTCTGCAACGTGGGTACTTGAATTTGGTTTTGTATTTACTTTTCTGGAGAAGCTCCAGTGAAGCTCTTCTCCTCTGAGTAACACCAGAGGCCTCCTGCATAGGCTGAGCGAATGGAATTCCCACAAGAGACACTCCAAAAATTTTTTTTTAAAATAACAGCCAATTAATAAAAGACTGCTGCTGTATATACTCACTCCATACTCATTCAAAATGTATTTGATTATACCAAACCACATAGTACAGATGGGAGAAAGGCATTAATATTTGCAAGGGAGGGGCCAGTATTTAATTTTTACATTGACCTGTGAGAGACCGAGAGAGGGTGACTGCTAAAGGGCAATCCACTGAATTCACTGCTGAAGCAACGTGGGAATGACATGTAAGCCCTGGACTGTGAGAAAAGTTATACTAACCAAATATACACACAGACATGACTGGCCTGATCCAAATCCTGAGCTTTGGATTAAGTCCTAAGTCTCCGAAGAGGAACAAGGGAGTTGCTTATTGGGATTGCATGCATCTGGGCTCTGCCTGATAAAGCAGGGGTGACTGTTCTGTAAAGAAGATGATAGCAAGGAGGGTGTGCATGATAGCAAGGAGGATAGAACAATTGCTCCCCCCCCACTACACACACACACTTTTAGAAGTTTTTAGGCAGGAGGACTGTAACAACTAGGGAAGCTATTAGAAATGTCTATATTAGAATAGCATATATGTAGTAAATGTTACTCTTTACTGTTACAAATTATTTTGAAGAATTTCCTGTCTTGCCACTGTGAGATAGAAGATAAAGATTATTATTTCTTGTTGCATTTACTTTCTGCAAAGAACTTCTACACACATACATGATATGGAAACAGCATTACACATTAGGCACAACAGGGAGCTGGTAGACTTGCACTTCTGTTCTTGTCATAACTTCATATCTGTTAGTCTCCCTTTGCCTCAGCTTCCTTTCTTTGAAATGGAGCAAATAATTCTTTTGGGCACTGACACAAGTGTGCAAAAGTGTATCAGATGCTTGGATGCTAAGCTAATGGCGACCATATAATTGCATAATTACATAAAAAATGCAGTTTTCTTTTTCAGGTTATTGTAAACACTTTGTTGCATAATGATGTAAGGAGGGAAAACTTAATGCTCTTGAAAACATCATTTGGAATGTCAGCATCATGAGCAATGTTTCTACTTGGGGATAGAGTACGGTGTAAAGGCTGCATTGCAGCATCCTTTTATTAATGAGTAAAGATAATCAGTGCAGCCCTCAGGTTTTGCTCCAGCGCTGCAAGGGAAGACAGATGCTGTGGTAGCAGGCAAGCAACAAAGTGTGACTCTTTGTAACCCTTGCCCGCTATGCGACCACAACCAGGAAGGGAAATGAAGTTGCCTACCAACACTGCCGTGCGTGCAATGTGGCTGACATAGCATTCAAATATATCCTTTCTGGGGACTTCTGAGCTCTGCAGGGCAGTAGGCACAGTCATCTTCTTTGCTTACCCTTTCTCATAGCTTTGATTTTTTTAGGGTAAGAGAAGACATAGTCATGGGCAGGCCTAACTTCTTATTCAACAGTAGTTCTTGAACTGGATTTCTGTGACGATGTAAGGCACTCTTAAAAGTTGCCTTATATATCCCCCCTCTCCTTTCCTGCCTCATTTTGGGGAATAACAAAATGAATCCTTGCCTCAGGCATGACAGGGAGTGGACTAGATAGTTCATTGAGAAAGCTGACATAAAACCTAAACTTGTTCATAAAGTGGCTAGGTTGTTCTGGTGCAAAGTGGTTCCTGATGCCATAAGGAGTTGTAATGGGTCAGCATGTGCCAGGAGGGCTGCTAGCAGTCAGAAAAGCATTAGATACCTTACAGGTCACATGAGGACGATGGAGCAGGATTTTCAGCTTGAACTTCTAAATGACTTAGATTTTTTTTTTTTTTAAAGAAACTAACCCAAATTTTCAGGAGAAATGGAATCAAAACTTGACTTGCCAAGAGTCATAAGCAGATTAGTAGGAGGAGAAGAGCAGTAAGTAAACATGTTCATTGGGTAAGGTATTTTTAAGGCAAATAAGTATAGCCCATGAGCTATATTTTGGAATCATGAATATTTTTTAAATTTTATTGGTGAAACATTTGGCCTCTCAATGACTTCGCTTGGGTAATTTTAGTCAATTATTTTGTATAACTCTGTCTCATGGGAGGGTGCCCTCACAGTACAGAGGATCTTGTATCAGTATGTATCCTGATTTGCCACTAAATTTTCTGAGAGTTTCAACAGAGGCATGTGCAGCAAAGATGTTTTGACTGTCCATCTCCTGCTAGTGAAGATCTGGCATTTCAGATGGCTTTTTGTCTTGCACATATGGCTAGGACCACATTGTGACAGCAAAAGGCAATGGAAGATGGTAGAGGTTAAAAAGGAGGACCCTTCTAAATTTGAGCATTTTGCAGCCCCTCCTGGAGTGTGTTCTTCCTCGAGTTGACAGCGACTGTGATGGAGACTCACAAAATCTCTGCCAGCCGCTTACCACTAAGACCATATGCAGCCATACTCAGTGCTGGCCTGATGAAGAAACCAGGGAGAGTGCTCACTCCTTGCAAGCTAGAGGCTCCAGCAGAAGCCTTGCTCTTGATCCCATTTCCCTGTATCAGAAAGGTGAGTGAGAGAGGAAGGATCCTTAGGGGAGAGCTGACAGGAGAGGAGAGGCTCTTGCTCAGCAACCTGGGAGAGGGAAGCTGGGTATCTGGTCTTGATTGCATTGCTGTTAGCTCTAGGTCTAAGTCCCTACTCAAAAGGAGATTAATGGAAGCAAGGATGTTCCCTACAAAGCTGGTACTTATGTCCTGTATGACTCTTGCTTCTGGGCAACAGCAATCCAACCTGCCTTAAAAATTTAACCAAGGCTGGAAATTTCACAAAAAAAGCTAAGTTTTACTGCAGAGAATTGTGCCTTAGTAATATTCTCGAAGGTAACTAAACGGTCTGTCAGTATAATTTTCTATCAGTTATAAACATTAAATAATTTATAATGGTAAAAAAGACGTCTCTTACTGATACTGCTGCATCAACATTAGGGCTTTTGGTGAAAAAATGATTACAAGGATCATACTTTAATTCACATTGCTGTGCCAATGAAGATTTCAGGCCTGGCTTGGTGAAAACAGAAGATAAAGGAGCTGAGGTTTCCCCTTCTGAGTTTTCATCCAAGAGTTAGATCTGTGCAAAACCAGGCTGGAGCAAAACAGAACTGCAGAATGATGAGATGTTCTACCACATGCAGGGCTGAAATGTGTCTCTGTGTGTGTGCGCCTTGTCAGCAGAAATACCTTGCTGGGGGAAAAGGAGAGTCACAAAGTTCTGTATGGGATTACTGCCAATTTGAAATACGGTCTTGCGCTTGCTTGCCTACCAGCATATAACATGAAGCCCATATGTCAGTTAGAGCTGTAGTTAGATCATGGTTAAGAGTGAAAGGACTTGATTGCATAAACAGAAATAAAACATGGGTAACAACTGGTGGTAGAAAGAACGAGGAGAATAAAAAATGTCTTGTAAATTGTTGTAACCAGTAACACCTCACATGAAGGAGGGCTTGTTCTTTGGGAATGCAGTCCCACAAGGAGTGGTGAGTACATGCAGCCCACAAGTTTGACAAGGTCAAACCATCAATTTTTAGCAAGGCTTATTCTTTTTTTGTTGTTTTAGGGGCTTGGGGTTTTTTGTTTTTTTGGCAATGCAAGTTGCTTTTACTTTGTGAACTTTGGGCATCATTACTGAGAAGTGTGCATTTTTCATCAATGAAGAGCATACACTTTGATATTTTTGGTATTGTGCCACCTATTAGTACTAGTTCAGCTAATGGTGGTACTGACTTTCACTTACCACCCTTCATACTCAATCATTAAGATTTCATTGTCTGGTAATCTATCATGAAATGCCATTAAAAAAGCATTTCATAATGTAAATGAAACAAACAAAGCCCAGCAATAGTTATTTAAAAGTGTGCTATCTTTTTGCATAGTGTGTGGAAGATCTTTCCATGAAAGAATGTTAGACATTACCTGGAAAAATAAAGACAAGTATTAAAGAGAACCTATAGACAGAAAATAGGGAGTGGGATGACAGCAGAGTCAAGTGGGACCCAGCTGCCTCCTGCATTTGCAGGCTGATCCTTTCACACATAGTCAGTGCCAAGGTAGCTTTCCCTGTGCCTAATACGTGGCTATCACTGGTAGCTGTACCTTCTCTGGTTAGTCTCTCTCTAGTTAATGGAGCTATTTGTGGATACACTGTTTAAAGTCAGAATTTAGCCTGTGAGTTTTAATTCTGCTTTTCTTTACGTGAGTGAAAAATTTGTCGTGACCCCACAGTTGTGTAGTTAATTGCATGCTTAGTGACGGAATTGATAATCTATTTAGAAGCCTAAAGAGGAAGGAAGGAAGAGCTTATATATAATGCCAACACAGATTCTCTATAGCATACCCATTAGTGCTTTTGGATTTGTGCTGCAGTTGTTCATACCATAGTAGATGGGTATGTGCTGCAGCAAACCAGCTTTTCATTCAGGGGACTATGTTTGCGAGAGCCCTGGATCAGGGAGAGTGTCTGTTTGCTGTAGAAATAAAGAATATGAAGTATTAAGGTATCTCCTGAAGTGGCACATCCAGATGGAGGCTGATTTCCCATTAGGCACTTTGGTCGCTGTGCTGAGAAGGCTCTGTTCTGCTGCCTCGGTTTTCTGAAGCCCACATCCACTACGTTACTAAGGTACCTACATAAAGTTGAGAGTCAATACTTGTAATACAGGCCTATGCAGTAGCTTCCAATTGTTTATTAGTGGCTTGAAAAGTACCTCACTAAACATGGCTTAGAGTTTTTGTTTTAAGGATTAATTATTCAAAAAAAGTTGCGGTTCAAGCTATAACTAACACAAGTGAGGAGGGTGCCAAGCAGTGGTTCGGAGATAAAATTAATTTCCCACACAGCCTGTGTATCCACACAATGTCAGCAGCAACGTAGCTGAGCCCTCCTTCCCATTGCACAGCCAGAGGTGAGCAGCCAGGCCAGCACTCTTTGCTGGGCAGCTTGCTCTCAAGGTACCTCTGATTTAATAATCTCTAAAACTTATGTCTTCACTAGAACCTGCTTCCCTGGCGCTGATGGATGGGTTCGTTCCTTCTCACTCCTTTTGTGCCGGCACAAGTGCTTTATCGCCGCCTTTAAAAAGAGCCCATTGTTCCTCTCGCCTTCCTGTCTCCGTTTCTTTGTGCCTTTTTGCCTTTTTCCGTTTCTAGATTTCATATTAGAGGGCTTGTTTGGTTCATTTCAGGGAACTGCATACTCCCTTGGGGTTTAGTTTCTTTTTCTGGGGACAAATTGTGATGTGTGGCCATTTTTTCTTAAGCTGCTGCCACCAATGACATAGGAAAGCTGTGGCCTCCCTCCCTCCAACGCCTCTGGGGTGCCCTGTGCTGCTGCACCCTTGCTCTCTCCTGGTTGCCCACACAGTTCCTCAGTAGTCTCACCTGTTAATGCTCTGTATTGAAAAAGAGGAGCATACTAGAGATGGGAATCTGTGGCTGGACAACAGAGTATTTGGGGTTTTAACTTTGCCTCTGCCATATCATGTCAGTCTTGGCCTAATTAATCTACTAAGAGTCAAAAATTGTCATTATCAGCTTCTTGAGAAATATTTCATTCTTTGTAAGTGGAGACTTCCAGGTCTGATCAGAACCTGTTACCTTTCGTGCTCTTGATAGAAGCCAAAACACTGATTCAATGGGAATTTTTTTCAGTATAGCAGTGAACATAGCTATTTGATTTATGAGGCCTGATTATTGCTATATACTGGAAGGTGGATTCTGGACAACCATACTGCTAAAATAAACACACTGCCGAAGGAAATCAGCTTGTGGTTAATTAGCAGCACAGAGAATGAATATGTATCGGTGTTCAGATGTTTGAATTGGAAGTTCTTTATATGACTTTCTAGGCTTGGATGTACTAGCGTTTTTTCAAATGCTTTCTGTATTAAACTGATTGAACTGAGGGCTGGTGATGTCATTTCCATCAAACTTGCTGCAAAACTCTCCTATAAAAGCATAACGTTAGGAAAACCACAGCGAAATGAGAGAAGCAAAGGCATGTGCCCAAGGAATAATGCCATCAAAGGCGGAGTAATAGCACCACTCTTGCACCACCGACTGGAAAGAGCCCAGGCAGTATTTCACTAAGGAGATGTTTGAAAATCTCCCTTCCTTCTTGAAGCCCGTTTGTGCAGTGCTGACACTTTTCAAGAAGGGCATCTTGAGGATTCCTGTGATCCTGACAAGAAGAAAACAGCCTTGTTGTAAAACAGCCTTTTAAAACAAAATGTTCCATTGAGAGCAAGTTGCCAGCACCATTGAGTGCTTTCTTTGAAACGTCTACTGACTTAAAGGAAGGCACTTCTGATTTGCATTGTTTGTGAGCTCCTTCAGTATATTCTTTTTCGTGGCTTCCCTTGGTGGTGTTTTCAGGTGTGCCTTCTCCTCAAATAGGACTTGAAGCAATGCAGGGAGCTTAATGCCATCATCACTCAGATGCATTAAGACCTGCCAGGAATGCCATTCTTAAACAGTAGTGCATATGGAAAATCCTGGCATTTTTACTGTGGAAGGAACCTTATGTATAGAGTAACTCAGACTCTGTGTGTGTGTGTGTGTGTGAAAGTAATCAAGTTTAAAAAATATACATTGCTAAATTTGCCCACTATCCTGTAAACATTCTGTGTAAAATGTAAATGAAAGTGGTTTAATATTGCGACAAATTCACTAGTCAAGCTGAAGCAGGAATCCAGATGGGTTTGGGAAGCTTAGGCCAGGATTGCTTAAATAAGTGTACAATCAAATTAAGCCTGTTGAAGCATGAGAATAAGTGGCCTGATGGGGGTTTGTTGAGCACCCAGCAACTCCCACAGAGCACAACAAGCCTCATTTTCTCTTATCATGGACCTTTTGTAATGATTCCCACTACCAAGGCAGAAATCTGCATTCGCTCAGCAGCAGTGTTTCTTACCCACTCTTGCACTCACTGGCCCAGATCCTCAGGTGTGGAGGAAACAGCAAGAAGCCGTAGTCCTCAGAGCAGTGCTGCAATCCCCACATGGCTGGAGCTCACTGCTGAGAGCTTTCCAGAGCTGCTCCAACCTGGGGTCAAGCCTCTTCTAGCTGGCCATGTGCTCAGGTGTGTCCCTTGGGCTGTTGGGAGGGGACTGTCATAGGGCTGGCTGCCCTTCCTTGGGAAATGCCAGGTGGAGGAATCGTAAAGCAAGTTTAGGAAGGTATAGCTAACATCTTCTGTTGGCTGAGCTGTTCAAAAGCGCAGGATGGGGCTGAGCATCTCGTCTGCTTCATGTGGTGGCAGCACATGGTGCTGGGTGGTACAAAGCCAAGTGAGCTCTCACTGACTTAAGGTTGTTGGATTTGGCCCCCCAAAAATGAGCCTTTTGGACAATGGAAAAAACAGGAGACCTACTGGCTAAGAAATCCTTTATAGAGCACAGTAGACTGGAGTGATGTTAACCCTGTATCACTATGACTAACAGAACTTGTCCTTTGCATAGGCTGGTGTAACTTCATCACTTAATTTTAGGGGAAAGACTTTTGAAGTTACCTTTTCCATGCAGTGAAGTTTGGCTTTAAGTTTTTTCAACTGTTCCAAGAAAGAAGATGAAATGTTGACTTTAAAGCACCTCGGTTAAATACTCCCAAGCTGTGAAAGTGCATATTTCATAGGGGAAAGTTCTGTTTTTAATGCAGTAGTTTGCATTTATAGGAAAGATAAACCTAGTCTGAAGTAACATTTCTCTAAGCCTTTTTTGGTAGAATTTGATCAGTGGTTTAAGCAACTGTAACTGATTCCAGGAACACTTCAAAGCAGGCACTTCTCATTGGCCATTTGCAAAATCACCTTCAGAGACTGAGGCTCTGGAAATGCATTTATTCATAGAATATGTCTTGCATTAGTCCTCAGTTGGCCAACAAAATTATCTAAGGCATGTCTGAGGCAGCTACTAAAAAGAAACTTAAAAGGCATTACTGTTCTAGTGAAGATGATGCAATACACTTGTACTATTATCAGTCTCAAAGTAAAGTTAAATACATTCAAATTAACTTGTTCTGAAGGGATTTGATTAATATAGAGCTTTAAAGAAAAGTTGCTTTGAGTGAAGGCCCACCCTTCTTAATTTATTGTGCATGAAAGCTTAGGTAAAAGGCAAGCGCCTTTACCCGCCCCCGTTGCTTATCCCAGGTTTGCATGTGATGAAAAGGAAGTGACACATGATATTCCGTGTTGTTTTTCCTCATCTCACAGGCAAGGCCTGCAATTGTCGAATCTCTACAGCAGGAAACAAAATGCTAAATATGTTGGCTTTTATTCAGATAGGAGTTTAGAACAGAGTGGGGGTGAATATTCTCTTTAAGTAAGCATTCATAGTTGTTGCCTTGAGGTACGTTAGACAGTATTGCCTGCTGGGGTTGAAATAATAGGTGCTCACAAAAGAAAATACTGAAGGCATTTATTTTTATTTTTTAAAAACACTTCATTATCTAAGAGAACAGCAGTGTTTTAAGATTTCAAAGTCTCTTTCATCCTAACTGAGCAAAGCATTTAAGTGCTTCCTCAATCCATCTCCTTTATGCAGGGGCCTCTAAGTATATGCTTAGATTTAAGCAGTTAATGGAGCTGATGCATGAAGTCTAGCAAA
Organism: Harpia harpyja; assembly: GCF_026419915.1. Classification (NCBI taxonomy): domain Eukaryota; kingdom Metazoa; phylum Chordata; class Aves; order Accipitriformes; family Accipitridae; genus Harpia; species Harpia harpyja. Next base: position 17,414,747 of record NC_068953.1, on the reverse strand, counting down.
TGCTTAAACGTAACATCGACAACATCGACGGGGCATTTCTGGAGTGCCAACTTGGGCAATGAGGAATTGTTCGCTGAGGACCACACTTAGAGCTTTCTAAACACATCGGCAGGTGAGAATGGCAGAGACACAGATGGGAAGCAGGTGGTTGGTTTGCTCTATGCCCGCTCGTGACAAATGGCACACTGTCTTCCAAATATCTGCCTTCACAGCCCTCTGGAGAATGTGTCATGGCTGTCAGAAAACAATTAAGAAGCCATTATGAGGGAATGCTTTTGCCAATCCGGCACCTGACACAGCCACCGGATGCACCTTAGCTTATGAGTCAGGAATGCACCAGCCACAGCCTTGGTCATGTAAGGATTCCCCTGCTGCTGCTGTGCACCCTGGCCCTTCTCCAGCCAGGAGATTTTGTATTTGATTTTTTTTTTTTTTTAACATCTGAAGGATTTGGCTCAAGAAAATCCAATGCCACTTTTTTTCACGGTTTCCATATTATTGCTGTTTTTTGAGAAATAAATGCCTTGAAACTATACAATTACTCATGCATAAACTGTGCTTATTTGCAGTGCCACTGAGTCTCAGGTGCTGGTCGTGCCCACACAGCCACATGCAGTGCTCCTGCTCCTCCCACCCGTGGCAAAGTTACAGAGGTTTTGTATAAGCAAATGTGTGCTGTGTGGTATGCAGGCATACCACTCAGCCTTCAGCGGCTTCTGGGGGCAAGTAATTTGTAAGTTATGTTTTTTGTCTTCTCTGCAGTGTGCATCCGGGAGCATTACAGGGTCTTAGCACCTTGTTGAAGGAGACAACCTTATCTTGCTTAAAAATAGGAGTAATAATAAAAAACATTTTAAAAATCCCTGAGAGAGTCATGATTGATAATTTATCAAGGGTGATCTGCGGAGGAAAGCGAACAGGATTGGTGCTCTTTGCTTTACTGATGTACATTATTTCCCCACAGCCTCCTCTTCCTGATGTGACTCTGTGATTTTCAGAAAAACGTATATTTTTAGTTTTGTGCATGTCTTTTCCCGTCTTTCCTTCTCCTGCATGTAAAAAGAAGCAAAATCCTTTCCAGATTTGCCCACCTGGACTTTAGCACACGTGCTTTGAAAGTAAAATCTGATTCAATGGTGGAAGAAGACTGTGATGTTTTTAATTTCTTTTCCCTGTGAAGCCACTTCACACTTCTGGTATATAACAACTGCTCCTGTGATAACTGCTCCTTCCTGTTTGTCCATTTGTAAATGTCCATTTGTCCTTTTGTAAGTGGAAATCACATTCTCTTTGGGTCAGGTGGCTTTCTCTTTTATGCTGGTTGTGTATTAGCCTTTATGTTTGATTGGGGTTTACTGGGGATTAGTGGGTACTACCATAAAACAATTAGCATCCTCAAAAGTCAGTGATCTAGAGGTCTGGAATGGAATTCACTGAATTCATTGCATGTGCAAATGAGCGCACACAGTTCACCTGGAGGGCTCTGCTTATTCCCTTCCTGGAAGGTAACTAACCTTTCAGGTTTCGGGAACCTGTTTTTGTTTACCTTTCTGAATACCCTTTTACGCCTTAGAACTTTACATAGCTCTGGGCACATTGGAGGTTCTGAGAAGAGATTAGACTGTCTGAATGATGATGCGTATTGTTATACTCAAGGATTGCTTATGGCTTTTTGTTGTAGGGACTGTTATGCATAACTGCATTGAATGCTTTTAAAGTTCGACATCCATTCTTGTGGTATTGAAACTCAGAAGTGTTTCCGGTGTCCTTCTTGTGGTATTGAAACTCAGAAGTGTTTCTGGTGTCCTTACATACTTCCACAAGAGGGACCTATCACATGTATTTTATAGAAAAGCATTGAGACCAATGGGAACAATATTGATAAGAATAATAGACCTAAAAGGAATCTGAAGGTTTTGAGAACTTCGGTCTAATTCACCCAAATCTAGCTAAGCTACACCTACTAGAACAAGAAACGAATCTTACTTTCCTCTGGTGGAGAACTGTGCCCCCAGTGCCTCACTTCTTTTCAATCTGGGATGGCTTTTCACATTCTCTAATTTATGCTAAATGAAGTATTTTCTGCCTCAAGCCCAAATTTTGCGAATGGGAACAAGGAATGCAGAATATAATGTCTTCTAGCTACCCGGAGCACTTTGGTTTTTCTTTTGATTTCTGGGTAGAGAAAGGAGATAGCAACGGCCCTTCACTTGCAGGGAAGAGAAGGAGTGTTTTCAGAAGACCTGAAAAGCACTGCCAACTGCAAGGAACCACGCTGCAGTGAGTCAGCACATTTCAAGGCTGGGTTTCCTGCTGCGGGCAGGACACAGTGCTCCTACAGGTGCTGGCCTTACCAGAAAATGGATGGTAACACCATTTCCTCCTTCCACACCTTCTCCCTGTGCCCCCAGCAGACCTGTGCCCCTGGGCTGCCAGAGGGATGGGCAGCCTGCCCTTGCCGGAGGCTGAGGCAGCCCAGCCATGCTCCCACCAGGTTCCTTGTTCTTCCAATATGGAGCAAGAGATCTGGGATGAGGAGCATAAGGGCTCTGGGATGAAGGCTGCAGTTTATTACAAACTACTGTGTTACTTTTTGTATGGGTGGCCTGATTTGTACAATAGTGCCAATTTGCATTGTCGTGTTTACAGAGTAAAGACAGGATGTGCACCGGCCTGTCTCAGTGCATTATCTGCTTGTGTTATATTTTTAGGCTCTTGCTTCTATGACAAAATATTCAGTGACAGTATATTTGCCTACAAGCCTTTGAAGGTCTGTTTTTGCCTCATGTAAGAGTTCCCATTGTTTGGGATTCAGCCGGCATTTAAGCAGCAACGCTACATTTTACATGTCATCTCCATAACGTTTCTAGAAACAAACTTTGTGTTGCTTTCAATAAAGCCATGGGTCCCGCCTTAAAAAGGTTGAGTTTGTGGCAAGCTGACTGCTGATCAGTTCTTCATGCCAAACAAATTGTGGCGAGTGTTATGAAAGCAATAGGATGTGTGTGGTGCTGTTAATTGTAATAAACATAACAGCCTGTGGAGTAGCTGCTCTCAGGGGCTGCTCCTCAAGCTTGTCTTACAAGCAAGCCCATATTCATAGCAGGGGGAAGACCTACCCAGCGATCCTCAGTTCATTCAGCAAAACAGGAGTGAGGATTGTTGTTGCAAGTATTGGAGCTGAAATGTGAGAAGGTAGTGCGTGGAGGAGGAGGATAGATACTTCTGGTGTGAAGAGCTAGGCTAGAACTGTGGAACTTTCCACCACAGAGAGAGCACTAATTCCCCAAGCTCAGCATATTCAAACCCTGAATGCAAAACTCATATTTTCCTTGAGTAATTTTTTTTTTCTCACAAGCTCACAATGGATAAAAATAAAATCTTAAGAACTAATCCAGTTAAGCTTTTTCTTGCCGGCTGAGAAGAGAGACAGAAAGAGCAATAAACACTTTGTTTCTCTTTTGCAATATCTGGTCAGTGGTCAGATACAATAGAGGTAAAGAGGTCACGTAAACACAGATAATTTGGAGCTGGGTATGCTGCATTACAGGTCTGGGTGGGAGACTGAAATTTTGGTGGGGCCAGAACCAGGACAAAGGTGTGTGGGCAAGATGACTTAGATGACTGAAGAAGACAAATCCTCTCTTTTGGACTCATCTATGAATCAATTACCATTTGTTCCTTATTAATAATTTAGCTGCCAAGAATGTGCTTATTGCTTTAGAAGGGGGGGGGAGATACAGACTGTCCCTGTACTGAATAGCTGGCAGTCTAAAAGATGCAAGACAGTACTCATGGGAGTAGCCAGAGAAAACTGTAACTGTGGGCTATATTAATTACTTTAATATTTTTGCACCATCTCCTCCCTGTAAACCTTTTTGTCTGCTTGCATCATGTTGGTAGTGCATGGCACACTCAGTTTAACTGGCCTTTCCAAAGAAATGAGACAGTGAAGGATCATCATTCCATTTCATCAGGGCTGAAAGGTTTTTCTATGCCCCAGTGTAATGCTGAAAGCTGCACAAGGCAGGGAGAGGGGCTGAGGTGGGGAGGGAAGGTGAAGCCAAGGGGAAGCATGTGGTGGATGTCCAGTCTGGGCAAGGAATTTGGGAGGAGGGGCGAGAAGCTGCGGTTGAGATGAGCTCTCAAATGTGATATAAAGAGGGCTGGAGTGCCTTGAGGACAAGGCTTTAGGCTGTTTGAACTTAATACCTCATAGAAGATACGGGACAGATTAAGAGAGGAGTGTGGTTGATGGGTCAGAATGATAATTTTGGCAGCTGTGTTTTTTGATGGGTTGGAGGAACAAGATATTTATCTGATGTGCCAGAGAGGAGGAAGAGATTAGCTGGGATGACATAAGGACAGGCAAGTTGTTTGGGTTGCTAAAAGGAAAAAGAAGGGGTAGATCTTAATTTGCTTTGGGGGTTTGTTTTTTGTTTGTTTTTTCTTAAATTTTGTGCAGGAAAATGAATCAAGGTACAAGTAGTGAACAAAATAGAAAATGGCTGAGAAGGCTACTAGAGGTGGTGTGGAGCAGTGGTTCCAAGATGGTGGGTAGATTCCTAGAGTAAGGTTTAATATCATTGTTATGTAGCAGGTCTGTGCCAGGATGGGGATGAAATCTGGGTTTTCTGCCTCCAGTTGCAGGCAGTGTCCTTGCCATTACACCAGCAGTGCTTAGCTGGCGCAGCAGCAGAGCGTTAAAGGTAAGGCATGGCACAAAGCCTAAGGTAATAAGGTCAGCGGGATGTTGGGAGGCAGAGGCAAGGAGTGCTGCCAGCGCTCTCCCTTACCGAAAGGCAGGAACCTCTCTGGCACAGCTCACTGCTCTCGCTTCCTTGCCATACTTTCAAGTGCCAGTTTGGGATCAATTCTGGTCTGTGGCACGCTGGGCACTGCAGTGTCCTTTCCCTGGAAGCAGCTAGGAGTGATTTCAGAAAGTTTACCTGGGCAATGTCTGCAGACTCAGAGGTTTGGGAATGGGATAAGGAAAATGGAGAGGAGTTGGACTTGCTAGTGTTTAATGTCTCGTTGAGAGAGGGAGTTGGATCCTGTTACATACAAAGCAGACAGTTGGTGCAGACTCTTAGTAAATAGACTTAGCGCTGTGAGGAGGAGGTACGATTGGTCATTACCTGTGTGTATTTTAGAGCAATCAAATTTGTTTCATGGAGTTGTTTTTTGAGGATGGAGTGGGTGTGTGGACCAAAGGCTTAGTCACGAGGGGAGGGGAAAGAAAACTCTCTTGACTTGTGAAATCGAATATTTGTGACTTATCCCATTGTTTCCCTACCTTCATGTAGCTTGTGCCCATATTCACTTGCTGTAGGAGTGAGCAGTGCTGCTAGATCTGTGTCTGCTTGTATTCCCTTTTGTAGCGTTCAGGTATTCAGAGAGGATTGCCTGCTCTTTTTCACCCTTGGTCGCGTGCTTTCTCTCTCACTCTCACTCATGCCTTGGACAGCCCAGTAAGTATTTAGGGAAGGTGTAGGTAGTGAGACATCTCCCAATCAACAAAACCCAGAGGGTGCTTAAAAATGTGTGGATGATTCACTGGAAGGCCCTCTGTTCTCTGAGTCACTGCTGACCCAGGGACCTAGCAAGTGTATTATGCTGCTAAAGAGGAGACATAAAAAGAAGGCCATAATTGACTGTTACCTCTATATGCCTCATCATGTTGTTTTAGAGAAGCTGGGTGGTGTTCCTGGGTCTCCTGTCTGCATTTCATCTTGAGTAGTTATTGTGGTTTGCTTCTAAAGTTTTCCTCAAGCTTTGATTTGGAGTGAGTGGTGGTGGTCTTCACGTTGACCATGAAAGTGCTGTAGTGTTGCTGTGAGCTGTTAAGCAGCATTTTAGTGTTACTCTCATCTTGGCTATACCACAAAGATGGACAGATCTGTTTGTACATTTGTATGGTTTTGAAAACACTTTAGAATTTGAAGAACTGAAAATTGTTTTGTCTTCTGTGGATTCCCCTTTCAGGTCACAGCAGAGGGATGCTGGTCTACTGCTGCAGTCCAGGTGGAATCTCTCTTGTGGCTTTAAAGAGCTTCCAGTCTTTATCTAGCATTATTGCTCAGGCCAGTACTCATGAAGGTTGCCAGATGGCAAGGTGATAGGAGGCCTGGGAAAGAGAGGCCTGTGTGGTTACAGGATGGGAGCAAAGAGGAGGAGAGTTGTGCTCCCAAACAGCATTCCTTGCCCCTTTTGTGAGTGCCAAAACCACACACAACAGTCCAGCCAGACTCCTGTGTGGCTGGCATTAAAGGCACCAGCCAAGAGGGGCCAAAAAGAAAATGAGGGAGAAAAATATCCCTTGCTTCTGGAATTCTGCTGATCACTTTCCATGATTTGGCTGATAATGGCTGGCAGTGTCACTGTCACCCTGGACCAGCTGCCAAAGACACCAGCCACTCGTTCCCGCTGCGTCACCCTGCCCTACCAACGTTTGACAGAGGACGATGTGCAGTTGGCATGAAAATCAAAAGCAGCTTTAAAATGTGCCCTGGCTTTTTCAAGTACAAACTAATATTTACCTGTGAGTCTGCTTCCCTCCTTGTTCCCCTCTCCTTGGCAAGCCCTAGATCTGCTTCTAGTTTCAGCTTAATGTTTAAGCATTTATCCAGTGAGGTTCCCAGGATGTGAATATTAAATAGGCTTTTTAGTTTGGAGAGAGGGAAGGGGGAGATGACAACAGGAAAGCTACCTGAAATGGCTGTCTGTTACTTAAATGTGAGTTTTGATGCAGTTGATATTTTCAGCTGTTCATTAAGGACACCTCATGGAAAACTTTCGAAAAACATCTCATTTGGGAACAGTTCTGTCTCCTGTGGTGGTTGAAGGGTGACCTGTTTTTGTGTTGTTTTTTTCTGGACTCTTCTTTAATCACTTCTTGCCTAAGTTTTTATTACTACTGACATTTACATGAAAATAAGGTATTTGTGTTGATTTCAGCTACTTGCTTTTTCCTGCTGCCTTTTATGTCATATCAGCTGGATTTCCATGCAAGCAATAGTAATGATAAAACCTTTACAGGAAAGGTACTGTGCACGCACATGCTTGAGATCCTGTTTGGATGATAAGAATGACTTAGTGTGATACTGATACGTGCTTTATAGAGCTGTTATTCATGCTGCTGTGCTGCTCTCCCACACATCCTGCATTAGTCAGAGTTAAGCATTGAAATGATACATCCTTGCTCCCAGCCATATCACCAGTGCAGAGCTGGTGCAGTTTAGGGCAGGGGAGAGTGAAGGATAGAGGGAAAACATCTGTGCTTGTGTTAGTGCTGCTTTCCTTCAAATAGGTAGTGAGTGCTGCAGATCTTGATGGGAAAACGGTGCATCCTGAGAGAGCGAGCAACATGTACAAGTGTGATTTTTGGTGAACGAGGGAATTCCTCATGCCTTGCAGCATGGGGAAAATACTCTCCTGCCCTCATTTTCTCAAAGTTTTCTAGTGCGGTTTTTTTTTTTTTTTAACATAACATGTAATTTAGGAAAGCAGAATTGGGCTTCCATGAATAAGATAATTATCTTGGCTGGAGGGGATGGTGGAGGGAGTGACTTTCTCTTGCTGCATGGCACGTCTGCTGTGCTATATAGGCTGTGAGCGGTAGCCTGAAAAAAAATCTTTCAACTGATCTGTAGATTTACTAGAAGAAAGGAAGCTTTCAGGTAGGCCACATACACAGCTTCCTTTTTTGCTGTTAAGAGTTTTTGGTGGGGGAAAAAAAGATTTCAGCTGAAGCATTTTCCACCTCTCTGGTACAAATAACTCTCTTCTCTTATTGTATAGAAACAGTCCCCAAATAACAAACCAAAAGCCCTTAACACCACCTCCTCTTTTCCCTCACCCTCCTCAGATGTGTTGTAAAACCTGATTATGAGACAGAGAAGTTTACAAAGTTGTTCCTCCAAATACACACGAACTCTTGCAGAGTCTTGAGTCTCTGATTTCACTAGTAATTACAGACATAAGAGACTGTGTAAAATATTAACTTCTGTGGGCTTTTAATGAGGCGTTTCATCTTAAATCTGCAGCATTCCCCTAAGACATCACACTCTTTTAGGTTTACTTTTTAAGCTGGATTTCTCCTGCCTTGATGGTGACTCATAATTAAGGAAGTTAGAGTTGTAAAATTAACACAGCCTTCTTCCACTACCCTTTTCACCTCTCTCACACAGCACACACCTTCTCTTAACTCCTTGTGGAAACTTCAAGGCTTGTTTTGGTAGCGGAGGTAGTTCTTTGTCATCGGGACCAAGGAGGAGAGTCTGTGAGAATGTGCTCTGTGATGAAATACACAGTCTACACATGGGAAATGATTCATGCAGAACTGATTCATTAACAACTTGCAGGATGCCAGAGCGGGTCAGAGGCTGGGAAAGCTCGATTGGAAAAGAGAGGTGGTTAATTGTTTGGGAGAACGGGAGAGACTGAAGGCTAAGGAACCCAGACTAAAGTTTTTGTAAGCAAGCTGCATTTCGTTTAAAGTTGATCAGCCTTAATGAAGAACAGGTCCTCATCACGGAGCCATCTGAGCACATGTGTAGCTCTGCTGTTGAATGGATCCCAAAGGACATCCCTGTAGAGGGGCTCGGGGTGGGGGAGGTTGTTAGACGGAAGTGTGAGCATTTGTGGGATTGGGTCCTCTTGTTTGTGGTATGCTGTTAATTAGTACTGGTTGTGCAAATAATTATATATCAGAGTTGCTGTTAAACCAACTTGAAAAGCAACATAATGTAGAGCCAGTGGAATTAATGGAAGACTTAAAAGGCCTATGTAATTCAAGGAAAGTATCGATCTATGTCTTTAAGTACCTGAGTTGCTTTTGAAAATGGGAGATGGGCACTCTGGAAAATTTCACCCTGGATCTTGTTATCCATGCGGGGGAGGTACAAACCCAGATGTCAAATCTTGAAATAGCTGCTTTTCAAATTACAGGAAAAGCAGAAGCATTTTCACTATATAATAAAGAAAATAACAGCAACGAACCTCGAGTAGCCTCAAACTATTCCAAAAAAGATAATTGGAGGCTGTAGCACAGTGTATTTTTAGTTATATCTGCTATAAAGTAAACATGTTCTTTGCCCAGGACCACCAAAAATGTTTCCATAAGAAATGTTGGCTTTGTCCCAACTTGATAGAATGCACAAACATTTGTCTGAGAAGTCAGTTCTGACTCCTGGTATTTATATGAAGTTTCTGTTGAAGGCACTGGCAATTGTATATATTGTGAAGGAGAGTCCAAGGTCTTAAAACTGTCATTTTTCAACACTCACTATGATAATCACTTTTGCTTTTGTTAGCAGACATATGTATTTGGCGCAACAGTTCTTGGTGTGAGACTTCTATCTAAACATTGTGCAGTATATTAGTTTCTTTTCTCTTTCAGCAATTAAGAAGCATCTTCTTTTCTTGGTTCTTTTGCTCTGGTTTTATTTGGGCTATATCAACAGCCAATGCTAATTTGCAAAGCTCTCCTGACTTCAGTGAAAATAGGGCGATTTTTTCCCTACAGTATCAAGAAGGTGCATGTTGAAGCTAGATATTAGATGTAAGTCAGTGTAAGTACCATGGAAGCTAACAGAATAACTGAGTTTTACAGCAGCTTTTCTTTTCTTCTTCTTCTTTTTTTTTTTTTTTTGATTGCTAGCAGGACCATGTGCTGCAGTTATTCAGTCTGTCTTGAAATACTTTTGTTTTGAATGCACTCTGTGTGGTGGAAGATAATCTGAATCTCTTTGGCATTTCCATCCATCCATTTTCTCCTTATGAAACTCCTCTGAACATACAAATACACAGACCTATCAGTATGCCTGGAATCTCCTCAGAGAGAGGAAGTTGCTGGTTCAGTTGGATGAAAGTGTGTTGGGTTTTGGATTTCATGATTGGAGTTAAACACAGTATTCTGGGAAGAAATGACAAACTCGTGATAAATGACTTTTCAAAAATGCATGCTCCTTTTGAGAGGCTGAGCTTCTTACTGTGTCCGTTTCCTCCACCCCCAGTCCCCTTAAGGCTCAAGCACAAATAAATTTAGATGAATCTGACACAGATTTGGGCAAATAAACTTTGCTGAAATAAATAAAAGGACTAGGACTGCTTAGAAAAACTGTATCTCAAATTTAGAGGAGTTGCAAAAATAATGTAAAAAGTTACATTTGCTCCAGAAAAGGTAACTGGGAAAGGGCTTGTATGCAATACCTTCAGAAACACTTGCGGCCTCAGATTCCACTTACATCCCTTATTCTCTACTAATTTCTATTCATGCTAAATTAGTAGTAGTGAATTACCACATTCTTACCAAAATAAAGCTTGCCTGATCTGCCTCTTGCAATAAAAGCAACGATAGTTAAGGGTTTTTTACCTTGCTTTGCTGATAGCTGTGGGCTTCCCGAGGTTAGAGGGGTACCATCAGAGACATTTTAACTGCATAATTTCTGCTGCAGTTATTAGAAACGGTGTGTCTTCAGTTTTGTGCCTTGCTGTTGAATTCATTGCTTTCCTTTGAAATGTCAGTAGTAGAAGAGTGTACCTTTTCTGAGAACTGCTGTCCACCTTGCAGGTCCAAGTGCAATTGGACAAGTGTAGGTGGCAGAAATATTGGGATGTATATTAGGAAGTTTAGAACTGGGTTTATGATTAAGCCTTAATTAAGCATTAGGATATATTATGTCCTTTCTAGGGTAGGAGGGTGAAAGACATGCATGGTTGGGCCTCTGAAGTACCTATCTTCTGTGCTACTGGCTGTCAGAAAAAGGAGGTAGAAGAGATGTAGGGGCATATAATTACAAAACTGCTGAAAATAGAGGAAAAGGAGCTGGGTTTGATAGCCAGTAGCCAATATCCTGTAGCTGTGGCATAAGCAGAAGTGGTGTAAATAACAGAGATTAGTAAAAAGTACAGAGGAAAAAAATAGTTAGATTGTGATACTACCTGACAGAACAAGATCTATCTGTAGCTTTAAAGAAATCTACATTAAACTAAGCTGTTATTTGCATGCCAATAGGGAGTAGAAGTGGACACAGCTTGGAGAAGAGAGCTGTGGAGTACAGGACAAGCAGAAGGTGGCTTTAGAGAAGCAACAATGGACAGACAGTTTATGGTAAACCAATAAAATGTACTTATGTCTGAATCTGAAATTAGACTCTGAAAAATATGGTCTCAAGGCACCTGCTAAAGAGCTTAGCATTACTGGAATCTTAGTAAGTGACTCATGCTGTCATAATCTGATCCTGACATCAACTCTCCGTGCTGTATTTCTTCAGCTTTTGAGTGGGGGAAGGGGAAGTCTGCAAAGCCTTAGTAAAGACTGAGAGATGTAAATAGGCAGTTAGAAGCCCACACAAAGTATATTGGTAATTTCTGTATTGTCAGCTACTTTTCAAACCCAGAACAAACAAGACTTGAGTAGAAGAATTATGCAGCATCAGAAGAAACGGGAATTGCTCTTCACCTCTAAAATCTTTACCTGATACTGCAGGCTGTAGATTCTAGCAGCCTCTGTTCAAGACTTCAGGGCCAGCAGATGCGTGGAGCTGTGCCACCCACTGGCTGTGATCCTGTGCTTACCTGTAAGTACACACACAAGGGACTGCCCAAAGGGTATAACCTTTGCATGGGTTCCCAAGCTTTGCCCATTGCTGCTTCTTTGTGCCTTTGCTGCAGTGCTTCTGCTCCTGTTAGCAACTCATTGCAAAGGTCAGAAGCATCTGAAGTCAGCTACCGTCTGCAAACATAGAGGAGATGTGTTTTTCTTCTAAATCCAAAGGAGGAATTTAGTGGGAAAAATAAGCAGTCCAGATGAGAGAGTTACCAGCACAAAATAGCTGTGATCTTTGATAGCATTGAGGAGGTGACGAACTCCTTATTCCTGGTGTTGGCTCTGACACAAACTTTTCTTTTGCTTTGGGAGGATCATTTAACTTCATTGCTTTGGGGGCAGTAAAAACTTACCATCTCCATAGAGATGTGTTGCAAATTAGATGTTTGTTAATTCTTTTAATCTTCTATAAATTTAAGTGCTAAGTAGAAGTATTAATTATTAGCTTCCTCTATGGCAGTGTGATAATGTGCATTGCAAACCTCGGTTTGATGCAGTTACTTCTATTTCTAGAACTTGAATGGCAGTACTGTTAAAACTCCACCAGAAATTGGAAAATTTAGTGATGCTGAGCAAATTGAGGGGAAAGGGATGGCAAGGGATCAGCTTTTGAATTACAAATGTGCTGCATGGGTCATTTTTTTTTATTCAGTGTTGTTCATTTGGCCAGTATTCAGGGAAAGTTGAGATTTTATCCAACTTTTCAGTGAAGCCCTGTGGATATTGCACTACTCTGCACACAAAAGTAGATTCTGCTACAAGAATAAATGCTTATTTTCCTGGTGTAGACCAGATGCATGGCCAGTAAGGAACTACTTATGTTTTGTGCTTAAGAGAAAATCACAGCCTGTGGCCGTAGTCCTTGGTGCATTTTAAAGCATACTGGCAATTTATTTGTCATGGTTTTAAAAACCAGCTTCTGCTCGTGGTTTTTAATAAGAATGCCTTAGAAATGCATAACTTAAACTTTTTCTTCCTGATAGTTTTTCTCTTTTCCTTACCCCTTTTTGCACATGCTGGTGTTACTGGATACTTGAGCTTTCAAGCATTTTGCTCTCTTGAAAGATTAATGACAGGGATATAAAACTGATGGGTTTTGCAAACAGGAGTATATGTGTGTGAATGGTAAGGGGAGGAAATGGATCTCTGATGGGGTAAATCTGAACCTTGACAACCCCCCCCGTAATATATTATTGCTTATATCACTGTGCTTAATTTGCACTACTGCATTCCACTGATTTCAACTTCACTTTTAAAGAAGGAGAATGGGTTCAAGGAAGAGTTTCATTACCCATCTAGAGGAAAGATAGCTGTAAAATGCTCAAAGGGGAAAATAAGAAAAATAAGAAATAACAAATACATCTTTTAAAGTGTGGGGTTTGTTTTTTTCTTTCCTGATTTAAGATCTTACAAATTAAATCAGGCTTCAAAACAAAACCAAAAAACCCACACACAATAACAGCAACAAAAACAACAAAAACCCCAACCCCAAACAACAACAAAAAAAACCCCAGTCAGGCCTGGAAATCAAATTCCTGTTATGCAGTGTAATGTTCTCCTATTTACTCCTCACTCTTTTTCAGACAGTTAGAGAGGATTGTTAAAAAAAAAAAAAAAAAAAAAAGCTTCAGTGTTTCTGTCATTCTTTTTTCCTCCCTTCTCTGTTTTTGCTATTAAAAGTCACTATTGCCCTTTGTTCTTAGAGCAACAGTTGTCTGGACAGTTTGGAGTAGTAGTTTCATGTGTTAAACTTTCCTAGTAAATGGCTTGTAACAACATGTAACAATGGATCCTGAGGGGTTTTTTGTTCGTTTCTTATGGACACTGCAATGGTGTCCTGACCATGCCTTATGCTGTTGTGCAAGAAATTAAACTACCCGACTGCATTCCTGGACTCTTGGTCTCTCTTTCTTCATTCAGTATTTTTTAATCTCTGCTTGTAACTGCCCTAGGTGTGGAGTAACCTCTCCACTGGATACCTCTTGATCATGTTTGAATGCACCATATTGTAACCCTCAAGCCTTTGGCAGACTTCTTGGGCATCTTTTACCAAGCACTGAGTCTTCTGAGCTGTATCCTACCTGCGGGATATGGGTGCACAGTCATTATCTTTATTGGTAACACGCACAACATGGGCTGGGACGAACATGCTGTGAGGCACCCGTCTGCTCTCCTGCCCCAGCACAGCCATCCAGCAGGTCTGCTGGCCACACAGTCATCATTCAGGTGGGGAAGTGCTGGTGTCTGCTGTTCTTCTCAATGGGCTGATCCTTGACATCACTGAGCCGCTGTCTTCCTCCTCTCTGCTTCTTCTTTGTCTTGTTGTATCAGGACTTTATTTTTCTGGATCATTGTTGAGTTCATTTCTTTATTATAAACCACTGCTAACTGGTATCAGCTCAGCAATCTTGCTGGGTTCTGGCTTTGTTTTTTCTTTATCTTGCAGCCTCTCATAGCCTACATGCTCTCACACTCTCAGGCGGTGAAAACTACAGCTCATCGTATTTCCCTTGGTAAAACAGGCTTGTGCATCACAATATTTTCTTGTTCTTATCTTGCAAGTTCATGATACGTACTAGTTGTGAAAGATGCCCTAGAACACCCTCTGGCAGTGAGAGTCTGCATCACCCGCTCGGTCTGAACATAGACACTGTGAAAAGATCTCTCTACAACTTTTGCTATTTAATCCCACCATGCAGTATAGAGGCACTTTGAAGGTATGGTGTCCCACCAAAATAAATGGTGATGCTTTTGGAGAGAACCATCCAATACTGAATTTTTGGCCAAAGAAGCTTTGGTATTTTTAAAAGAAATCCTGTTAGGTAGTACGGAATCATAAATGCATCAAGTCAGTTGTACAGGGGCATCCTCAACACAGGCTGGTTAAAAGAAAGGTAAGAGGGAGGAACAATTCAGTAACCCAATGGAAATTTTGGTGCTTAGATTCTGCTAATTTTAATGAAGCCTGGATGTGCTGAGCTCTCAGGTGGTTTGGGGAATACTTCAGCCTTCAAGATCAGACTGTTCTTCAGAACAGGACCAAGAAAGGGTAGCAGTTGTGTGCACTATGGAGTTTATTATCAGATTACTCTGCACATGGATGTGAGAGACACACCTGCCTGGGTCATCCCTGAGGGCTGTGGACTCCAGAGATGGCGAGCCAGTCAAATACATCCTCAGCTGTGGTGCTTGCTAACAAAAGTATATACTAACTCATCTTGCACCAGCTTTTGGCTTTCATCAGGTTCCTCTAAGAAATGTTACAGCCTGCTAACCCATGAAAAAGTGGATAGTCTTCTGCCAGTTAGAGACCTGAGCCAGCTTGTGGTACAAAGCTGAGGGGACAGGAGCCAATGAAGGAAGGGAGGAGTTGAGATAGGGCAGGACCGTGGGAATGGGAATGTGCTGGACAGAAAGAAGACCATCTCACCAAGGCAGTGCTAGTCCTGTAGCTTGGTGCAGCTGCCCTTAAGAATGCAGCCTAGATCATTTATAAGTGAGATGACTGGGTGCTCAAGACAGTTCTTGTGCTCGATCAAGTGTTTGCATCTACAAATGAGCATTCAGTTAGCTAATAAAGACATGGCAATTCACTGTGGCAATTGGAGTGCTGTATCTACACAAAAAGCTGCCTTTAGTAGAGCACGGTGTTTGCTCATCTAACCTTGTGTCCCATCTCAGCCATACCAGTTATTTGTTGCTTTGGAGAAAATACTCCTTGAGGGTTGAGGCAGGACAGCAGAAAGAAATAAAGCTGCCCTGTTACTTAGCCACATTCTTCCCAAGAACATGCAGACAACGTTGTTTTGTCTCAAGTCCCTTAGCAGAGAGCCTGAGGAGAGATTTCACAATCATAAAAATGCAATTAGCCCTCAGGGCTTTGGGGAAATATAATTTCTTTTACCTTATCTCCTTATTGGGGGGAGAGGGGAGAAGGGGAGGTTATTATATCTGAAAATAAAACATATGGCTCTGTCATTTATAAAAGTCTTTTTAGATAAGATTGTAGAGAAGTCCATCTCTTCTGCCTTATAGACAGCGTTCATGCCATGAGAAATGGTAGATAGCAAGCACAACACATTTTCCACAGCATGCAGTCTCTGCTAACAAAAACGAGTAGCTGTGATACTAGTGGTTGAGAGCTATGTTATGCTTTTAGGCTGTTTTTGTTTTAGATAACCACTGAAGCTGTTTAGGATTTGGGGACTGTTCAGACAACAGTGACTTGGTGTCTCTCTCCACTGTCTCCTGCGAGAGCTTTGTCAGCAGAAGGGCTCCATTAACCTGGGAGGCGAGGGCTACTGCATCTAGAGAGTGAGTCAGGCATGTGGATGTACTGGCTCATCTTTTGTTAAGACTTCATAGCTTTTACCAAGAACCCTGGGGTGATGGGAAGAAGTGCACTTTACCCTCCAGCTGTCTGGGGATTCTGTTGTAGGTATAAAAAATTTCTTCTATCCTGGGAAATGTAGGGAGAGACCCATCCTTGCAAGTAATCCCAAAGTCATACACACTTTGTGTTAGTCCCCCCCCATCTCAGCTGCTAGCCCCAACCCAAATCTGTCCATCTTGCTGTGATGTCCATCTGCCGAGCGTGACTGGGAACAGTAAGAACACTTGCCACAGTTGTATCTTCTGCGGCTGCTTGGAACAATCCCTCTGAGTCTTCTTTTTTCTCCTTTACCCTCACTTAGATGCAAGATATCCTTCCGAGCAGGCAAAGATGTTTGAAAGAAGAACAGAAAAGCAGTCCTGTCTTGTTCCTTATATCAGCCTACTCTCTTTTTATTAAATTTAGTATTTTCACACTTTTGGTATAAATTTTTTTTTAATTTTTCCAAACTGACAAGTTTTGGGGTCACATAAGTCAAGTCTTGGCCCCATTGAAATCAATACCAAGATTTCCACTTTTCACAGGAGATCCGTTCTAGACACTGGCGCCCTCCTTGTGAGTCTTCCACCTGGGAAGACTGATTTCTGCTTTTCTGTCCTCAGAAGGAGCTTGGCATAAGAACACAGTTGGAAAATGTGCCAGATACTCAGCTGGTCGGTCACCCCATCACAGAGCAGTCTAAAGAGTGAAGTCTGAAGAGAATGCGTGACCCATAAATAACAGGCACAAAATGAAGAAATACATACTATAAATACATACTATAAATAATAACTGTGGGTGTTGTGCATTTTTCAGGGCTGTAATATACTTGCAGGTTTTAGATGTTTTGTAACATGTACCAGCAAGTCCCTCAGTACTGGCTTAGACTCCTTATATACTTCATACGTAACAGTTATATGACATGTTTTCCTGCTCCCGTAAATCAAGTGCTTGTCAGTAATAGCTTGAATTGGTTGTGTTTTGCCTTTCTCGTTGTTGTAGCAGTGTTTACAAGAGGTGCGCGTGTTACCAAGCTCTGCCAGAGAAGCTTTTGGGAAAACTCTCTTAGGGCAGCCAAGACTAGCGCAACCACTGTTTGAATAATTGTTTGTGTCTTTTGGTTTGGTTTTGTTTTGTTTTTCTAGATTGGCTGCCAACACAAAGAACCAAGGGAAATAATTCTGAGTAAAATTTCAATTTTTTTTTTCTTTCCTTGACAAATTAAAAATAGAAATATTTCATTTCACCAAACCTCTGAAGTGTTTCATTTTGGTCATTAAGAAAAGCAAGGGAAATGAAGGGTTAGACTTCAAAGAAAGTGCCTGGGGGCAGTTCCCATTCAGTGGCTCAGGGAGTGGAGCCCTCATTCAGGATGGAGGAGACCCTGCTCCAATTCTTTCCTCTGCTGGAGAGGATTTGAACATGCTTGTCTTGCTTCCCAGGAAGGTTTGCTAGGAACAGGCTATTCTGAGGTGAGGATAGGATTAGGAGAAAAATGAGTTGGAGGAGACACGGGCTAGATGTAAAAAAAAAAAGTAAGCAATCCTGCAAAAAACTATATTTTGCTTTCAAGCTGCAATTTGGAAAATGAAACTGGAAACCTTGCTTGTTTGTAATGTTTGTGAACACTGTTTAAAGAAAAGGCATCTATATCAATTTTGGATGGTTTTGTCACAATGGAAATTCATGTGTCTCTATTTTAAAAGTCCAGTTTTATTAGCACATATTGTAACATGTAATCCCTTTATGTGCACAGCATAAATTGTTGAGAGCTGTGCAAATGGCCTGTTCATTAGGACACACATAAATGCTTCAGAATTTCCACTAAATTGATGTATTGTTACTTGCTGTAGCTCTTGTCTCTGCCTCCAAATCAACCTCTTTTCAGAAAATGAATAAATCCAGAGCAGGGCTGTTCTATAAAACAAACATTTTGCAGTTCTCGGAGATAACTTCTTGGCCTGAAGACTGGGAGCGGAATGCCTCCCTGCAGCACTGTCTTGGCGGGTTTTGGTGACAAGCAGCTTTTGGATTGTGTCAGGGTACTGCATTTGCTGGGCAGCCTATGCTTTGAGCCTGCTGCTGAAGTCTGCAGTCTTCACATTAGGTTCCCCTGTGTAGCGTTTGATGGGATGTGGTCAGTACTACACATGTATTAACGCCAGTCTAAATTGCTATCATGTTTATATTCTGACTGCAGATCATTAGATGGCCGGCTGCAAGTGTCTCATCGGAAAGGTCTTCCCCATGTGATCTACTGCCGGCTGTGGCGATGGCCAGACCTTCATAGCCACCATGAGCTGCGTGCCATGGAGATGTGCGAGTATGCCTTTAACATGAAGAAGGATGAAGTCTGTGTGAATCCTTATCATTACCAAAGAGTGGAAACCCCAGGTACTGCTGGCCCTCTGTGCAGATACCTCAGCTTCTTGGTACCAGCGTAAGGGATTTATAAGTGCATTTCAAAATTGAGTAAAGCAGCAGGCGTAGGGTTTTAAAACCAAAGTGTATCTATTATTGATGGTAATCTCTTACTGTATGCAGTAGAATAATTTATGAATCTGCACTCGGGGGGAAATATCATTTTAAATCGATAAAATCCAAGTTGAGCAGGTTGCATTGTTGCCAGGTTCATAATGTGGCATTGTGTGCCTGTAAACAACACACATATGTAGTAGATACAAGTATGAACTACAGCAGTGTTCTGTGTATCCCTAATTGTTGGTATTAAATTAAGGATAAACTTAGTGTTAAGTTGAAGTGGGTCTAAGAATAGCTCCCAACACAACTGAACTTCCTGTTCTGAAGTCTCCTCCTGCCTCTGAAAAAGACTTTCATCTGGAACTGCAGATAGTTCTGCTGCATGTCAGTACGAATCTGCAGAACCAGTCTGGATATTTATGGTAATCCTACTTTGCTGTTTCATTTTATGTGAAATTTATTCCTTTGAATTATGTGGTATAACTTCTCTTAAATAATTTTTCAAGAAGACCTGTTTCTTTGCTTCTAAGGGGCAGACAGACTAGGTGTGTTCAGTTAAGCACGTATCCCATC
Organism: Harpia harpyja; assembly: GCF_026419915.1. Lineage (NCBI taxonomy): Eukaryota > Metazoa > Chordata > Aves > Accipitriformes > Accipitridae > Harpia > Harpia harpyja. Next base: position 17,395,710 of record NC_068953.1, on the reverse strand, counting down.
CCCAGCTGAGATACGTTAAGAATAGCATCTTTAACTGCTGCTGTTATTTCAGAAGCAAGTATCAAATTGTGTCCCTTAATTAGCGACTTTGGTGTTGCATGTATTTAAGGGTGTTACTCCAAACTGGTTTCTCTTCATTTTCTAGGGTTTCAGTAATTTTATTTTAAAGCTGTTAACGTTGCTGTTCTATTCTTTTTTGTTTCCATTTGTGCAGTGTTACCTCCAGTGCTGGTGCCTCGGCACACAGAGATCCCAGCTGAGTTTCCGCCGTTAGACGATTATAGTCATTCTATTCCAGAGAACACTAACTTCCCAGCAGGTATCGAGCCACAGAGCAACTACATTCCAGGTACTGTATATCTTCCATACAGCAAGCGGAGGGAAAAGGGTCATATTGCACAGTGAATCGTGTCTGTGTATGCAAAGCTGGATGACTGGAAAGTCTTTCTTTCCATTGTTACTATGAAGCTAAGGAATGGGAACCTATACAAAAATAGATGAAAGCTGTAAATGTAGACACACAACAGTGCTGTTTATAGTTTTGTTTTGTTTTCTTTTCTTTAAACTCACCTCTTCCCTTCAGTAGTACATACTCAGTTAATTGTGGAATCTAAAGCTGAATGTTCCTTTAACAAGTTTAGATTTGAATGAAATTCAGCCATTTTAATTTCAGTAAAACTCTCTAGATTTCTGATGGAATTGAGCTCTTCTATTTATGTATCTCTTTTACAAGCAATTTACACCTTATTTGCATGGACAAGCTATGCAGCTGCACACCAGGAAAGGAAAAATACGTGGACAGAAAACTGTCTACACGGCTTAAAGTTTTATGGGACTGAAAATTTGGATTTTTTTTGTTTCCCCCTCTCCTCTGTTATTCACAAATATGCTATGGCTATCATCCTGATTGTGCCAGCTCCTCCTTTCAGCAGTCTGATGAAGAAAAGTAATAAAAAAGAAATTTAGCTCCTTGTGAATAACAAAGTAAATGTTTTTGGTGTCTGAAATCCAGACTTTGCATCCAGTTGCAATGACAGTATGATCATTTTATGCTTCTAGAGACACCTCCTCCAGGCTATTTGAGTGAGGATGGAGAAACTAGTGACCACCAGATGAACCCCAGCATGGATGCAGGTAAGTCATCTTTTGCCATTTGCTGCAGCTTTCTAGGTCATATCAGAGACTCTTAAAGTTTTTTCTTTGGGGCACTGAAGATCAGATGGTGGTTTGAGGTATTTTGTCCCTGTAGGAGTGCAAAATGTAGCCTGACATCTCATGTAAAGCACAGGGCTGTATGTTTTAGAGCTGCTGGTGAAAGGTACAGCATGTTCTTGTTCTCCCCAACATCCATCATTAGATACTACTAAGCAGGAGCCTGAAACAGTGGAGACTCATCTAAGGATGATAGTTTGTGTTGTATTTGCATCTGGGCATCTGTATGCACATGAAAATTTTGCACGTAGCTGGCACTTTTCTGCAGAGCATTTTTCTGATCACTTAGTTGTTTACATACTTAAATGTCCAGTTTAACTGTATTTGAAATGACCACTAGCAGATTCGTTTTTAAATGGGTTTATAATTTAGTGCATTTATCATTTAGTCTGCATTCTCGCTCATTGCCAAGAAAACAAGTAACCAGGTTTAGAATGAGCAGCTTTCCAGTTCGTGCTAACCTGTATCAACACTTTAAAATTAAACATGCAGGTCTCATCTTTCTGGGAGAAACTGTTTAAGGTATCTTGTTGATCTGAGTGGTGTCACTGCTTGTGAGTAAGAATCACTGAATCAGACTCTGAATTCATAGAACTTTTGCTTGAAAAGCAAAAACACATCCTTGGTTAGAAGGGCTGATGCTTTACAAGAAGGATATGCAAATACATGGCACTTTCATACAGACAGACATGCAGAACCTAATTAATGCAAATACTGCACACAAATATCTTGGTTTCTGTGCATGTCTTCAGCCGTAGAACATACGTGGGATTCTAAAAGAGGGATGACTGATTTGCAGTCTTTCACCGCAGTTGTACAGATGGAGGAAGGCAGTGTGGGTTGGTTTGTCTACATGAAACACAAGCCTATTGACACAATCCATTTTAGTGCATACAATTATTGGTAATGTGGTTGACATGTGGAATGTATGTATGACTTTTTGAAAGTGGACTGGAATAGGCTGGGCCTGGAAGATGCTATAAATACCCAATTTATGTTCAAATGCTATATCCCTTCCTTCACATGTCATGGACTTCCCTCTACAGAAAAACAAATTTTAAAGAAACCAGCCAAACTCAGTGTGAGAGGAAAAGAAAAAATGGGCTGTACCACCTGTCTGCATCCATGTGGCATCCAGAGACTGTGGAAATTGCTCTGGACATCCAAGTGCAGATATTTGAAATATATGCACAGAATTTGTGGACCAAATTGAAATGATTGGGGATAAAATTCTGACAGTCATTTGGTCAGATCTGTATAGCTTGATACAATACTGCATTGTCCCAAAACCAGTAAGATTTGTTGATATCAAGTGGTATGTTTTCAACTGTTATGCGTACGTTTTGTGCCTGGCAATGTAAAATTAAGCTCTTAAATGCCCAGCTAACTGGGTTTGACTGTAGCTGTCATGATGGTACCTGGACCTTTGATAACTGCAAGTGAATGTAAAACTGACAACTGCGTGCTCAGTTTTGAAAATTAATGGGTTAAGCTTAAGTGAATGCATTATGAAGATGCTTAGCAGTATTGCAGATGTAGCAAGTTGATATAAATAATAGCATTTGGAAGCTCATGTAAAGAGTAATCAACATCGGAGAAGCTGCTGGTGTCACAAAATGAGACTTAACTGAGAAGTGGGTTATCCCTCCAGCAAGCCTGGGCAGCACTGAAGATTTTCTGCAAGTGTTTTTCCTTGTGTAGATGCCATTCTAATACTTATGATGTCTTGATTTTCAGGTTCTCCAAACTTATCACCAAACCCTATGTCTCCAGCACACAATAATCTGGGTAAGCATGTGATTTTGAGAAGTGTGTGTAATTACAGTCAAGCTACTGACATTTTAATGATGATGTTATTTCTTGAGGTTGTGCGCTTTTGATGAGGTTGTGAGCACCGTTGATGTGCCTTTCTGCTAATCCTCTTTACTGTGATAACAGTGGTTCATAGTAACTCTATATGAAATAAAGAAATCTGAACTTACATCAGAGTTAAATAAAGAAACAAGAAATGTTGGCAGACAAATACCAGAAAGAATGAGTGAAGGGCTGCTGCAAAAATACACTTACTTGATTACGTGAATTTGCAAGGAATATATCCGTCTGTTTTGCTGGTGGGTTTGTGTCCTTATATTTTTAAAGGCTGCAGCTTGAGGTTAAATTTTGTCTCCTGGAAAGTTACTTTGTAAATTTGTAGTGCTTACTGGTCTCTTTTACAATACACCAGAGCGTCTTGCAATTTTTTTTAATTTATTAATTTGGTGTTACATTCATTATAGGGCAAATGCTGTTATCCACATATTGTGGACAGGGGGCTGAGGTTCAGAGCTACAGATTTGCCTGCACTGCTTTGTCAGCTCAGGCAATCAACTGCTTGACTGAAGGGCAGCAAATGCATTACATCCTCATCTAAACCCAGCTCAGGAGCAAACCCATGTCCCCCGCAGAGCAAGTGTGCAGTTACACAGCACAGATAGGCATGGCCTTGAGGGTTTGGGTGGCAGTGGCTGGGGACTCCTAACAAAACTATGAGTGCTAGGATGGTGTCAGATCATAAGGTAAGTCTACCTGAGGGGCATCCCTGGACTGCATAGGGATAAAGCGGCCCAGAGCCCTCATGTCCCAGTGCCCTAAACCACTGGAACAACTGATGGCCCAGGAGTATAAGTTGTTATAGTACGAAACTGAGCGTGGACTGAGCAGAGCAAAGTGGAGAAGGCTCAGAGTTGGTTGGTGCTGAAATGGAACATAGTCCAGTCCTAATAGGCCACTGCTGTCACTGATTCACTCCATAAACTGTAGAAAGTAAACAGGAGGAAAGCTGAAGAAGAAGGAATAGCGTTTGAACAGGGCCTTTACCTTTGAGATACTATTAGAGGTTTTGTGGCTATCTCTGAACCTCTGTTGTCTTCTCAAATGGCTCTGCCCTTTATTTTCTTACCTACAGACATAAAAGGTCTGATCTTCATCAGTTTGAGCTCTTACCCTGTTTGAAATTGCTCTCAACGGTCTGTCATAAAAAGCACTCACAGCCCTGGCTAGCTGCAGGATCAGTTCTCTAAATGCTCATTAAGCCAGCAGACAGAGGCCACTTGAGATTACTCTTGAATAACCATAGCCATGAAGTTTACATATGCTTTTAATCCTGGCACAGAGTACTTTGACACTGCTCCAAAATTTGTCAGTCATTGGCTGACTTGTAGGTATCTTGGGGCTGTTGAAGAGGGGATTTCTTTTCTCTTCCCCCCCCCCTTTTTTTTTTTTAAAGCGTAGGATATATTGCCACGGTGCCACTAAATTTTTATTTGCTTTAACTGTTAAAGCCTAAGAAGAGAATATATGGCTGACTTATTTTTGTTTCCTTTTTTCTTTTTTTGTTTGAATCCATTATGCTTCAGTGTGCTGCCTAGGAGTTGATGAGAATTTCTAGCAATTTTTTTCAACGTAAAAATAAAAAGCCAATTACATGTAACAAAACCAGCCTGGCAAGCTGACTGTGGCATCTGCCTTACATAAGGAAAAAAGGAGTTTCTAGGAAAGAGGCCCCAATGCATATCCTTTCTAACAAGGATACTAGTTATTAACACATGCTGCTCAGCTGATGGGCCTGTCAGATGTCTAATGTGCTGTCTGGTGACAAAAACTAAGTAGGAGCAGGTGAAGCTGGTTAACCACAAGGAATCTCTTTGTAGTCTAAGGAGCAGACATCAGAAAAGCATTTTAACTTACCAACATTAAAAGATAACTTTAAGTTTTGCAAGCCAAATATTTATTGCTCTTAGGCAAGAGCTTCCACAAATTAAGAACTTCTTGTCTCTTTTAAAAATTTTATTGTAAATTTTTGCATGTGAGGAAGCTACAAAATAATAAATGAAATGGCACATATCTAAGCAACTCTTAACGACTGTCAAATGACAAAGTTGTCTGCATCTGTACCTTGTAGATGGCATATCTAAAGGAGCTGCCTATAGCAGTGTAGGTGAAAACACCAGCAGCCCATCAGACCTTCAGCCTGATGGTCTCTGCAGCCCAGAAAGGAGTTACATAGACTGTAAGAGCAGAACTACTCAGCTTTGCAGGTTCTCTCTCCTGTTAGAAGTTACTTGGTGGCTGGTGACCTGCAGTGTTCCTGCTTTTGCTGTGCTATATAATTCTGTGGATAAGCAGAATACTCCAGTGTCTAGGGCTGTACTTTCATCTGCAGAAGTTTAATCAGGCTTTCTCTGTATGTTTGTTAAGAAAACTGAATAGAAATTTAAAAAACACAACAGCGTGCGATGAGGTAAATTACCAGCAAGCTCTCAGCAGCAGAGTGCAGTGGGCTTTTGTGGTTTTGCCATTAGGAAAATAAAGTCACAGTACTGATGTCTGTTTATTTGACCAGAACTACCTGAAGCTTTTAAGACAGTTTACTTTCTGTAAGCTGAACTTTGGACTTAAATCCCATCCAGAGAATTACAAAGGCAATAAACTAGCATGAAGCAAACCAACTAGGACAATAGAAGCAAGGTTTGTTTGAGGTGCAATGTGTGTATTTCAGCATAAAGCTGTAAGACTGTAATATGGGGTTGAAGGAACTTAGGGAGTTTCATCTCCCCGTTCACAGGCAGAAAAGTGTTGCAAGGTAACGTACTGTTTTTTTTTTTTTAACTCCTTTCAGCTCGTGCATTTGATTTGGAAGCATTTTAGTTTTGGTCCAAAATTTCAGTTGTAAATTTTCAGTTGTCAAACATAAGCTTTAAGTGGAAGTTATAGATATCCAATGTTCTCTTCTGTGTTACTGAAATACAAACTGGAGAAAATACAGAAAGTAACCATAATGAGAGTTGCCAGCATTATGTGGACATTTGGAATGAAGTCAGGGAGTTTATGCTGGCCAAGGGCCAGGCCTGAGGTTGCATGCATATCGTTATTTGGAGTGAGGCAGTCCCTTGGTGTACAGGAAATCCATTGTCAGTGTTTGCTCCACAGAAGACTTGACGCAAAAGCTGTAAATGAAGTAAGCACATACCCTATGGTCAAATCCATCAGTAACATAAGCCTCTGTTACTCTCTGTGTTGAAACACTATCTCCCAAAGCAGTGAAAAGACAGCCCTTCCCAAAGTACAGAGGGGAAGGGAGTATGCACACCTATTTATCTTTTTGTTTCTGAGGAGGGAGTTAGAATTACTCGGGCTGCAACTAAGACAGTTAGATAACATATATCAGTAACTTCTGATATACATTGTGTATCAAACGCATTAACTGAAACTAGGATAACAACCGCTCTTATGCTTAGAGCACACATTGTAGAGAGTACAAAGCAGCCAGCAGATTTTTTTCCTCTGCAGCTGAACAGATAGTACTTCCATCTTGTAGGGAAGATGCAATATGGGTAGCATCCCAATATTCAGTGGACACTTGTGAAAGCAGACCTGTAGTGAGTCAAGGTTGAAATTGTATGGAGACAATTCAGGCAGGATTTGCTTGGTTTTAGTGTATCGTGTTACTTAGTTGTGTACCTCCTCAGGATTCTTTGGTTTTAGCAGATCTACGTTCTTTTACTTTTCCCCAAACAGTAAATCCATAAACTGAAAATTAATGTTCAGGACAGCTCTAATGTAAGAGGAAACTTGCCCATCCCATGACAGCTTAAGCTGAAGCCTAAGACCACAAATCACAGGAGAAAGCAGCATTATTAAAAGCTTGGTTGCATTTTTTTAGAGACAAGTTTTTCTTCAAAATAGGATTTGTTGGTTTGTGTCTTTCCTCAAATTGCAAATAAGCCGGAAATAAAATTTCTGTGCATCCTTCAGTAGGGAATCCACAGTTCCCTTGAGTCGTAACCAAGCGGAGGTGGTTTTTGAAGGAAAGGACCACAAAACCATAGAGAGCAATACAGGCTTCGGTGTTTTTATAACTTGAACAGTACCAATCTTGAGGACATTACTTAAGGATCAACAAAAGTTGATTTGATTTTTCTGGAGCTGAGCAGCCTTTCAATTAAAAAGGCACTTGCTGTGGAATAAAAGCACAGTTATGTGGAACACAATCTGTTTTCCTAAGTGGGTGGACACACTTAAGAGACTCTGATTAGTGCTGGTATTTGCTGTACCTCTATACAAATTGCACTGGAGCCATGTGAAGCCCAGAGTCAGTTACGATGTGTACAGATTACTGCTGCACGCCACAACTGCTAATTGATGACATGAGGCTGGTATTGGAGAAATATGCCTGATGTGGCAGTTTCCAGTGGGACAACCAAATATGTTGTACAAGAGAAAAAGGCAGAGAACAGTAAACTTGTGTGACTCCTGGGTATGTTCAATATCATCTGCACATATCAGGAGAGGGGCTTGCTTTAAGCTATGAAATTGTTTAAAATGTGATGAAACGGCAGGTATGCTTACCAGATCTCTTAAATTCATGTAGCGACCACTGTTCTGTTGAGCTGCCTTCTGTTAGCTTTTACTTTGAGCATTATGTCCTTTTCTGTAAGAGGAAGATAGGCTTTTGCTTTTGTGGGTGTAAGGTGTGGCGGAGAGCAGGAACATCGGGCTTTGCTTGTGATAGAGCATTTTTCTTTTGGATGATGTAATTAAGGAAAGAGAGACTGTGAAAGAACCTGGGAATGGGTATAAGCTCCAAAATTCACGGACTTTGAAGATCTGCTAAGGATTACAGAGTTCCCCAGATGCCCTTTTATTCAATTCCTTACTTGCTGTCAGCAAAGCTTGTAACAAAGCAGAAACCAAAGTTTTTTTCTGATTATTTGCTGCTTTGGGAACTGGCACACCACAGTAATGGAGGGCAAAACAGCATCTTTTGTCTGAAGCCAGGCTGCTTCAACCTGTTTCTAAAGGTTACAGAGTAACAGCAGGTACCAGATGAGAAATTACCCTCAAACCTCTGTAGAGACACCCTCTTCATCATGAGAGGAGGCTGGGATGGTAAAAACCTGTCTTTGATTTTTTGGAGCTGATCTCTTAAGCCCCAGATTCGCCTAAGCCTTGCAGGAGCAACAGATGGGAAAGCCTATGGAAAAAGCTGGGTTTTGCTGCTTGGTGTTAACTCTTTGGCCAGATGGGAAGCTGTTGTGTTCTGCTTTTAAGCACCATTTGAACGGGGATGAAGTGATAAATTGAGGGGAGGACTGGAGGGAATTCTTCTCTTGCTTTTATTTCTTGCATTGAATTTGGGGAATAAAGCACTTATCATTTAGCTTAGTCTGCTTTCCACTTCCTCTGCTCAGCAGATTCTTGGCTTGCAGCAGGACTGGGCACCATCTAGTGCAGTATTTCCAAGAATATTTGACTTGAGCCTTCCTCTGCTGAAATCTCATTGGCTTCAGTGGGAGCAGTTAAATAATTCGAAGCCATTTGAATGTCCCGCCTTTCATGCATATCAAGTATTGTCTTCCTGAGACTGCCTCAGCCTCAGTTTGCTCATGAACTTTGGTCCTTTCGCTTCAGTCCACAGGCTGTGTCAAACCATAACCCCAATAAGAGAGAGGTGCCATCATCTATTGGAGAATTGGATTTTCATTTCATAATTTGAGATTAAATGCACTGGAAGAAAGCATCTCATTTTTAAATCACTTTGATGCCAGTGTTATGTACAATTTGGTGCACATTGCAGACAACTCTACTGGTTTCATCAGTGCTAGAGAGATCATAACAGAGTCAGTAAGAATAAAAGTTGGATTTGCTGGGTACTTGGTGTAAGTGCACAGCATTAGGGTTCTGGAGACCTGTGCTGTTGAAAGCAGGTTTGTGGTCTGCTCTTTCTAAGGTTTTCTGTTTCTTCCTTTTCTGTCCTTTTCTTGTCTCTTTTTAGGGTACTGGCTACCTAAAAGTGATCCCACATTTTATGGTAAAGCTAACTTTATTTTTTAAATTTTCTCCAAGTATGAAGACAGTTAAGTGACACCCCACTTGCTAAGTGACTAGTTTCTTTGACTGTTTGTGATTGTTCCATGTGCCAAAAGCTTCAGAGGTGATGCAGCTTTCTAGCTGTGGTCCGTTAAAATCTGTCAAATAATTAAAGTTTGCTGGTTAAAGTGAGCCCAAGGAATGAAGCAGAACAATATTTCAAAACGGTTGCTTTTTTTCATCCCCCTTCCCCTCCTGAGGGCCTGTGATTCATTTTGCTTTTTATTTTGTGCAGATCTGCAGCCTGTTACCTACTGCGAGCCAGCTTTCTGGTGCTCGATATCCTACTATGAACTCAACCAGCGAGTGGGAGAGACTTTCCACGCCTCTCAGCCCTCTATGACTGTGGATGGTTTCACTGACCCATCTAATTCTGAACGATTCTGCCTTGGTTTACTGTCTAACGTGAACAGAAATGCGGCAGTGGAACTCACAAGACGACACATTGGTAATTTCTAGTTCCTTGGTTTAGTCAGCGTCTTTCAAGGTGGAATGTGGAGACCTGCATGTAAAGCTTTTTATTTAGCTAATTGGCACGCACCTTGGTCAGTTTTAGAACACTGCGATGTTTGAATATCCATGCAGGCTGATCTTCCATAAAGGAACACTAATTATATTTTTTCATAAAAGTATAATGAAAAAGTGCACTGAGGAACACTTAAAATTGCTGCATGTAATAGAGACAGAATTTAAACTTTTACATGCACTCTTTTGTATTTGGATGGATGTTAGTGATAGTCTTGTGTATTCCTTTTCCCTCCTGCACTATTTTATTTTCCAACTGACTGTTCTTTTATAAATGGAAACTTAGTTTCTTGTTTTTCATCTCAATTTCCACTTTTCCTGCTTATGCTGCAAAGTAACATGCAATGTTGTTTTCAGTTAAACTTGCACTAAATAGAATATCCCAGATTTATGCAATTTTACTAAAAGGCAAAATTGCTTATGTTTTGCTGTGTTTTGTGCTGACTTCTATCAGAAATGAACCTCCTGCTTTTTGTCCTGATTTTGCTCCCCTTTATACCCTTTCCTGAGCAGTAAACTTTGATACAGGAGGATCTTTCCTTACTTATTTCTAATATCAAAAAACCCCTAACCCCAAGAAACCCACCAAGATTTAGAAATCAGTCTTTAAATTCAGCAGGCTCCTTATGCTCTATGGAAGAATAAAAGCAAGGTATTCAGATAGGAATGTAAGACTACAGCAAATGTTTATTTGAGCAACAAAGATGTATTCTGGAAATTTGTTTCTTTATTAACTGAGATTTTAATAATTTGTGTAAACTCCTATGGGAAATGTATGTTTGTCTTTGTATACAATGTAATCTCAAGCAAAAGGCAATGATTTTAAAATGTATAATTTAATTCCAAATCACTAAATAAATAAACAGTTGTATCCAGCTACAATGACTTTCAGAAAAGGTTGAAAACCATATGCTAACTGGTAGAACATTCATATGGAAAATATCAGAGACATGTATGTTTGGAGTACGCAGGCTGTGAGGTGGTAAATTTATGCAGTCCAGGCTGTGATTGACAGTGGGGCCAGAGAGTGCAATTCTGACTTTATAAATTTGTCCTCCTGCTTTCCTCAGCTTAACTCACTTGCAGAGCAAATTTATTGCTCCCTATGGGAGTACCCAGTGGGCCAAAAGAGGTGGTTTTCATTTTCCATCACTCATAGTTTAGCTGCTTTTTGAGAGCTGCCTCATGCAGAGGTTGTCTACGTCTATACCAGCTCTTCTTGCACGTTTTGCAGATGATTGTTCTAAGCTAAACCAAAACTGTGCCATGTGTTTCCTAGGAAGAGGAGTAAGACTCTACTACATTGGCGGTGAGGTATTTGCCGAGTGCCTTAGTGACAGTGCCATTTTTGTCCAGTCTCCCAACTGCAACCAACGCTATGGCTGGCACCCAGCAACAGTTTGCAAGATTCCACCAGGTAAGGAATTATGCCCTAGCTGTGATCCTACATAGGCTTCACCTTTTGCAAACAGGGTCCTGCTATGAAAAGCAAGCTCTTTGTCAAGGTAGGTATGGATTTGTTGAGCTCTGTTCTTGACAATAATCAGAAACTTGAACCCTATGATAAGCAACTTGACAACTCAAGCAGGGCATTTTTTATAGCATAAAGGATGAAGGTACCGATAAAGGAAGCTACTATGTATGCTCCAACAATTGTTTGTACTTTCATACAAGTAGGAAGAAATAGTACTGCAGGATCTAAGCAGAACTAAGAGCAGGATCTGCCACTTGTTCCATGCAGTGTTTTATCAGTCCATTATTGTATTGTAATGTTTATAGTCATGTTTATAATTTTGTTTATACCTTTCAGTAAAAGAATATAATGTAAGAAATTTTTCTTAATTTAGAGTCACCCACAATAGATTTAAGTTGTTACTTTGTTCTGTAGTAAAACTTTTGCCCCCCTTTGTGAATTAGTTTTATTCTAGGGAAATTGCATTTGCAGGCACCTTGTTGTTCTGGTTACAGCAAATGTATGTCTAAAGTATGCTAAAAGATAATAAGACATTTTATTGCATCTATCTAGGAAGAAAATACTTTTTTGTTGGATACATGCAAAAGAGCTAGAATGAGAGGATGCCGTTCGAAAGGGAATTTAGCTATTTAGCTAGGCTTACAAAAGCTGATTTTTTTACAGTTAGAAGTATGTATATATTTGAAAAACGAACTTTTTTGTTTAGAAATATTTGAATGAAGATTGTCTTTCTTTTGAGAAGAGATCCATACACTGCAAGCTCTGGCCCATCTTAACAGGTTTCCTTTCTCAGATGCTTAGGAAGCAGCTGTCAGTGTTGCAAACATGACTTAATTCTCCAGCCACATCACAAGAGTCCACCGCGGCTGGAGTCAACATCTGAAGACATAAACAACCCACATTTCTGCTGTAGATTCATCTAAGGCACATTTTTTGGACTCCAGCTCTCCCCATTTTTGCCACAGTCTTTGGCCGCCTTCTCAGACTGATCTTCAAATCTTTGCTGGGTTTGAAGCAGTTTCTTTATTCCCTTGTTGACAAGATCAGGTACCCGCTCCTCCCAGGCACAGTCATGGAGAGACCTGTTCCCATCTAGTCCTGAAGTCTGAACAGCTTGGCAGTCTGATTCTGATCAAGTTTTTTGCTTTCCTTGCCATAGCTCTTTCTCTGTGCTCAACCTGGCCCTGATGCTCTCACCCTTCTTATTTTCCCCCCTTAGACTGCAATATGCATGACACAGCTTCCCTTCAAACTCTCTGCAAGATACATGGCTCTTGGGCTGTGCTCTTTTATGGTCACAAAAATGGGTAGTTGTTTCTGCAGCTGCTGAGCAGTTGCATGCGGTTATGCTTTGCTATATGGAGTTCGACCCAAAACAGATGACAGTATGAGTCCAGCCCAAGAGAGTAGGCTCAGAAGTGATTTTAGAAAAATACAATTCATCACAGTCCAAATAGTTGTTTTTCAGACTTGGCCCATATGTAATCCCAAATGAGCATTAGTTGTGTGCCAAGTTTGAGAGTTTAACTTGTTTCTGGTTATCTGGGAGAAAGCAAGCATGGCAACACTTTTTTAATAGTTGTGTATTTATTTATTTATTTAAACTGTGAAGAATGTTGTTATATTTCACCTTTATCACATAAAACAGTTGAATAAGTTGGTTTTAGTCTTTTAGCTGTGACTGAACATAGGGGGAAAACTCCCGTTTTAAAGGAAAATTCTTTGGTGCGTGATAGTTACATTTAAGAGAGGATTATAGCAGAAGCAGCTCTGCTACCAGCCTTTTTAACCCTGAGAACTGGTTTCTGGCTTGCCAGAGCAGTTTCACTTCAGAACTTCTGCATTCTGCTGACGGACACCGTGTAAATCCAAGACCAGTGAGTTCCCATTTTTAGCTTGTGCATCCCTTTCTTTCAGGCCCCATAGTGATTGCCATTAAGTGTTGTGATCATAGTTAGGCTTTTAAATTACAGTATGAGGGAAATGACTGTAAAGGAGATAGAAGGAGGTTCCACACGAGGATCCCAAGTCTGGTTTCATAGATAGCAATCTGCTGTGTGGGCACTAGCATTAATCATTCCCTGTCCTGTAACATGGTTTTCTTCCTTTTCAGCATATGAGCTGTGGAAATGTGGCAACCTTGATTGCTTTTTCTGAAATGCTGTGTTTAAACAATCTGTGTATAGTACCACATGGTCTGAGGATATGGGAAAGCAGCATTGAGTTTCTTTCCATCCTCAGAAAGAAATGGATTTCTTAATCTAGTTAAGCTAATGCCTTGTTCTTGTCATGTTCTTTTTTCACAGGATGTAACTTGAAGATTTTTAACAACCAGGAATTTGCCGCTCTCTTGGCTCAGTCTGTAAATCAGGGCTTCGAAGCTGTGTATCAGCTGACCAGAATGTGCACAATTCGAATGAGCTTTGTCAAGGGATGGGGAGCAGAATACAGGTCAGGCCTTTTGAATGAAACTTTGCGGTATGCCTGTGCTTGCCATTGCCACTCCTGTATTTCACAGCCTAGGACAGTGTTCTGCAAAGCTTCTTTACTCAGCTTTTAAGGTGTGGGGAATTAGCACAGTGTCTCTTCAGTAATGCAGATAGGTTGTAGTTGTTGAGAATGTGTTGATCTCCTCTCTTTTCCCATCCTATTTGTCTAAAACATACATCATGTGATACACCTGGAACAAATACACATGTGTATTTGGTCAGTGTTGTATGAACCAAGAGTTTTACCTGAAGCACAGTAGATAAATCCAGATGGCCTGTGTCAGAACTATTACTTTTTTTTTTCTTGAAATTAGATGTGTATTTATAGTTTGAGTGTCTTATGACTACACTGTTATCAGGACAGGATCAGTGTGAGTGCTTCCTAAAAGATATGGGTTGGGTTTGATGCTTCTTTTATCAGGGACTAATGGAATTAAAATAAAAGCAGATTGGCTTGAAAATTTATATTTGGAAGAACTGTTAGAGTTGCTGCAAAATTATAGTTAAATCTCCTTATCCTTTCCTTAGTGCTTGTCATAGGGCAATTGCTTAAATGTGACTGGAGGCAGTGGGAGAAACAGTGTGACTATTTTTCCCAGTGAATATTGAAGATAAAAAAGGAGATGCAGTAGGGTCTGATATTTGGGATCGATGATGTGGTTATCCTGACAACACGGGGACAGTGGAGACTGTGAGGGACAGAGTACTCCATAGCTTGTGTTGCTGTTGCTCCACTGCATTAGCAAGCAAACATCCCAAAGTAGCAAAAAGGGAGTGAAATCAGTGTTTAATAGTACAAGTAGGAGAGACGAAATTCATTGGAAAATGAATGTAGTTTTATGAGAGAGAAAGCTGGCAAGGATTTAAGCCAAATGTGATTTTGAAATACTTACTTGACTGCGTACCCTCTAATTCTGTGGCCTTATTTGAAAATCTGGGGGCAGTCCCTGTCTCCCAGAGCAGCAAGGCTCTCTGCTGATGCTCCCCTTGCACAGCTGCCTGCAGCAGACGGGGGAGATGCCATAGTATCAGCTGGAGCCTGGACCCTGCACATTACTCTCCCACTTTCTTCATTTCTCCAGATGTTTGGAGTCCATTTTGTTTTGAAATTGTCCTGCACCCTGGCCAGAGCATTTCAGCCCTGGCTCGCAGCCACGGCTCGTAATGAAATCCAGATGAGCATGACTTACGGAAAGTCAACTATCTCATTAGAGTACTGTAGTCAGTGAAACCCTACGCCCACGCTGACTGCGCCGAAGCTGCTCTCTCACTCCTTCATTTCCTTGCCACAAAATACTACGTCTGATTACCTTTGTCAGAGCACGTTTAGTTGTTGAACTGATTCATATATGAAGAAGTTACTGTGGGAGCTGCATCCAGAGCAGTGTTCCAGTGATTTCTGGTTCAGCTGCTTAGCCTTTTGAGCAGTCCAGTTGGTGGGGTGTTTAGTGCTCTTGTGTGCCAGGGATTTGGTGGAGGGAAGGGAGGAGAAGCCAATTGCATAAGCAGCCTGTGATACAGAGGTTCTCCTCTGTCCAGTGAGAGCCTGGTGGAGCAAGCTGAAGGCATGGAGAGCTTTTGAGGGTTTGCCTTTCTGAAAGGCTGGAGCCGATGTGTTGGTTATCCAGGTGGGAAGGCAGAATGAAGTTTGCCGTGATAGGTTTGCAGAGGGCAGAAGCGCGGCAGCCCCACGGGTAGTGGGTTTCTGTACAGTGTTGCTGGGACAGTCGTTGGACTGCTTAGTGTTAGGCTAGTTTCAGGCAGCAATGGGAGACTAGTTTTTCCTGGCACCCGGGAGGTTTGTGTGCTTTGCTGAAGTTGACAGAGCGAGAGGTGCTCTGCTCTTGCTGTCCTGCAGTCTTCCTGCCCAAACAGCTCACAAGACACCCCTTAATGCAAAACACTTACCATTAAATCGCTGTATAGGACAAGCCCTGCCCATACACCCACTCTTAGGGCATCGCCTGGCCGGCCAGCTCTGGTCAGCCGCGCCTGAGCTGGGAATGGGTGGGGTGCCTTCAGGGAGCTGCTTCCATTTTCAGTTCAAAGGATGAGCGATACAGATTCATCAACAGAACGGGTTACAGCCCTTGGCCAAAGCCTTGCAGAGCCGTACCTTGGAGCCCCACTCCTCTGCCCTGCCATGAAGGGGCAAGGATGGCGGTGGGAGCGCAGGGCAGCCCCACGGAGCAGAGGGTCCCCTCTTCAGCAACGGTTTCTCCCTGGGTCGTGCAGACTTTGGCTTTTGCCTCCCACAAACAGATTCCAAGGACAGCTTCTGTGGAAAATGAGGGTGTAAAACAAGGCTGTTTCCAGGCTATTTCTCTCTCTTTGTAATCTTCCTCCTCCACAGCAGCTGTCCCTGCCGCTCTGCCTGGAACAAGACTTAGGCCATCCCTCTGCAGAGGAGGGAGAGTCCCTTGCCCTGTGCCTTGGCCTCCCTTCCCTTCCCATGTCTTCCTGCTTTACCATCTGGAGACGTTCCATGGGCTCTGGCCTCAGGGAGAATAACAGAGAGGCAGATAGGAGAGGGGGAAGGTGCTTTGTGGCAGGGGAAAGTAAAAGCATGGTGTGTGCTGACCCAGCAAGGCATATCCCCTTCTACTCTTCGGCCACAGCCGCCAACTCTTGAGGGATTTTAAAACACATGGTTTAATACTATGTTTCTGCTTTTCTGATAGGTTTTGCAACTTTTCACACTCTGCAGCATTTCTGCTTCTTTTTAGGCAGCTGATCACATGCAAATCTGTTGGAGTGCTCCATACACAGCACATGTAGTGTAGGGTTCAAACCTCCAGCGCATCCTCCCAAGCTGTGCAAAAAGGATGCTCAGCGGCAGCTCTGGCTGCACCACAGAGAGGGCTCCATGGGGCTGCAGAAGGGAGACTGTATGGCTGAGTGGTGATCTCTCTCCATCACTTCCACATTCTGCTAAAACCTAAAGATACAGTAAAAAAATATCCTTGTCTTACACATAGAGAAATTTAATTGCTTACGTTGCTGTCTAATTAGGAGAGGCAAGGTCTGCAAAATAAAACTGAAGAATTTTGCTTAGATAAACACCTTTTCAGTGAATCCGATGCTGCTGCCTGTTTTCAGGAATCTGAGTAGTAAATAGGTTATATGGTAAGTTGCTCCTTTGGGATCATAAGAAATGTAAAGAGAAAAGGTAGGGTTTTTAAATAGAAGTTGGCAGCATAGGCCAGAAGCGTGTTATAGAGGAGAGAGACATTCCTTTGGTCCCACATGCAAGACTATTGTCTAAGCAGGAAAGAATGCTTCAGTAGCTGTAAAACCTTTTCACATTTGTGAAGTTTTGTAGGTCACGTTTATGTTTTTTTTCTTCTCCCCCCCCCATCTTTCTTGCAGGCGGCAGACTGTGACCAGTACTCCCTGCTGGATTGAACTGCATCTTAATGGTCCTTTGCAGTGGCTAGACAAGGTCCTTACACAAATGGGCTCCCCGAGTATTCGTTGTTCCAGTGTCTCCTAAGGAAACATCTCGGGGGGGGGGGGGGGGGGGATGACAAAGACTCTGGAAAACGGAATTGGCTTAACCCTTAGGAAAATGCATAGTGCATAGTGAACAAATTCCCAGTTATTGAAGTGATGAGAAAAAAAATCTGCTAAAAAAAAAAGGTGGATTTTCTTTGTTTTGTTTTGTTTTTTTAAACTAAATACTCATTTAAGCCACTTCCACTGAAACTGTTAGCACTTTGGTTACAATGCTATGGGCCATTGCAGTTAGAATTTGAAGCTGAAGTTTATCACAACAGAAAACTGGACTTTGTTCCAGCGGAGAGAAGCCAGTGCTCTGCCTCCAGCCGCGTCGTGCTGTCTGGCTGCTCGCTCTGTGCTGTTGTGAGTATGCAGAAGCCACTGACGGCTGGGAGGAAGCTTTCCATTTGCTTCACACAACTCCAGGCTCGTGTCATGCAGCATCTCTGAAAAGCCAGATACCGTGGGACTTTGGGATGACTCTTGCTCATGCATTCCTGTCACCATCTACCTGATCCACACATGTCCTCCCTGGGATTGCAGCAGTAGGGGGAAAAGGAAGCATTTAAAGCACACACAAGAACTAATTTACCCAGTAATGTTCCCAAAAGGAATGTATTTCCCACGCTGGACTATTAACGAGGAGGCAGAGTCTTGCTTCATGCCTGAGGGACGCAGCTGATACCCTGATGGTCTCAGACTGGATTGACGTGAAACAAAAGGCCAAACTTAGGCTCCTGATATTGCTGCAGTGACTTTTGACTTGAGCTGCTCATGGACAGACGTTTGTTACTTGGGGAGCTCTGGCTGGCTAAGTTAAGCCTTTGTTATTGTGCAGCCTATTTGCATTAACTACAGAAAGTTTGTATTCTATTTTCTCAGTATGTTGAATGGTATCTGCCACTTCTGAAGTCTTAGGGGCTTAGTGGATTCAGTGTCCAGGTCAGCTCTAGTGATGGAAGTGAACAGGCCCTTGCTGCCATTTTCAGAATATGCAATTTAACAGGTTATCCCATGCAATCACATCTGACTGCGCATGAACCAGGACATCTCAGACACAAAACCCCTCTGTTTAAAACTTATTTCAGCTGATTAAAATGCTCTGAGATGTAGTTTTGCCTGGAGAAATTGGGAGAGTGTGTATTTACTTGTATTATAAAGTGTTCATTTTAAACATACATGCTCCAGACTGTTTAATATTTTTTCCCTGCAGCAACTGTTATGGCAAACAACTTCCACAACTGGAAAAAAACCCTTAGCACTTGTTTTTAATGGTTCAAATTTGCCAAATAAGTCTTATAACTTTGTCAGTGCTATCCAATTATCTGTTTCTTTATATCTGCATTGAATATCATATGCATTTGTGCCAAAATATTAGAAGGGGGAGGGGAGAAAGTGATAATCAGTTTCCTATGGAAATGTTTTTTGTTTTCGGGTTTTTTTTTTCATATACAAAGGACACACACACAAGCTAGGTCTGGCTCTGGGAAGGACAGACTCAGATGGACTTTACAATGGTTTGTGTTAAGGCTTTAGTCCTGCAAAATTCTGTGCTCCCAGAGGCGAACGCGAGCGGCCCCACTGAGTTCAGTGGAAGTTTTCCTGCATGCCGGGTTGAGGTTTGCAGCTTCAGAGCGCCCTGGTCCCATAATGGGGTACAGACTGGTAATAGCATTTCAAACGCTTATCAGGAATTTCCATGTACCAGCCTATCTGTGAGAGAGGCTTTTCCGATGTGCTTGTTGCTTTGAGACCACTCTGTTTATCAACCCCACCACCAGGTTTGCAAAAAAACCCAACACTTTTGGACCTGAGGCATTGGCAAGACAGGGTACGAGGTGCCCCTTGTTTGGTGGACACAGGAAGAGATGATCCGAGAGGCTCGTTGCTAGTCTTTGTTTTACCAGGCATATGAAGGGATGTTTTAAGAGAGTTTTCTTCCAGAAACAAGAAATGATATTTTGTCTATGAAATTTAAATTCTGAGGAAGACTTTCAGTGGTGGATGTGCTCCTGAATGATGCAGGCACTTTCGAATATCCTCTTGTAGAATTTTGACTGGAGCTTTTCACTGTGCAACATGGCTTGTATCATAGCGCTGGAGGTTTTCTAGGATTTAAAAATTTTTTTTTTAGTTTTTGCAATGTATCTGATTTTAGATAAATCTCTGATTGCATCGACTTGTGCAATAAGAGCAGCTGTATAAAATAGTATTTTCTAGCCACTTAAAAAGTAGGTCTGTCTGTCATTGTGGATTGATTTGGCATATACTTTCAGATACAGGTTTCTAACATGGTTGCAGACAAAAATTTATCCGGACTTCTGTGGAAGTATTTGTCTTGCTGTTTTAGGAGAGAGGGAAAAAAATCTGCTCTGTAAAATGA
The DNA here is from genome assembly GCF_026419915.1 of Harpia harpyja. Classification (NCBI taxonomy): domain Eukaryota; kingdom Metazoa; phylum Chordata; class Aves; order Accipitriformes; family Accipitridae; genus Harpia; species Harpia harpyja. The sequence continues at coordinate 17,376,221 of NC_068953.1, read as the reverse complement.
CCCCAGGTTTCCTCCCTGAGTGTCTTTAAGTCATATTTGCTTATTTTAGTGAACAAACTGTTTCCGTTGTCCACATAATCATGGAGGAAGTTGGACTCTGTGGTGCCTTGTGCATCAGCAACAAAAATGACATCTTAAATTCCAGTGCCAGAGAGTTCATTGTATGTGATGGTGTGTGCAGGAGCCCAGCCTGACCCAGAGGCTACAAGCTGGAATAAACCCTAACTTTAATATGAAGTTTGCACACAGAATTGCCTCCTCAGCCAAACTAAGAATTGGACCTGGATTTCCACTAGGAACCAGATTTATATCTTCTGCTTGATAAAGGATAATTAATTGCTAACCGCTTTTAATAGAAGCCTTTTGAAAAACAGGATTCAGATGATGCATAAAAACTTTGGTTAATCTCACCTCATCATCCCTTAAGTAAAATGACTTCAAATGGAAAATGTAAGCTGGTCTAGCAGTACAGTTAGATAAAATTGAGATTATCTCCACTAAAGTATTAATTTCCTCTCCTCCCCTTTGTTTACCTTCTCACTAATTCATAAAAGCTTCATGGTTTCTAAAGTTACCTTATAAAGTCAAATGGAAAGTCCTGTACCATGCAACAAACGAAAAGATGAAGGTTGGGGAAGGGGTGTGATCCAAGGGACATTACGGCTGAGTTTCTTTATATGTTGCACAGTTGAAGTGGACTGTACAGATGAAAGCTAATTCCCCTGCTAGATCTGAAATGTGCTTAATCATGCCATTCATGTGGACACTAACGAAAGGGAAGAGGTAGCATTTGGCTGTAGATTATTGTAGGCAGCGGTGCCCCAGAGGTGCACGTGGCTGCTTCTTGGTTTTACTTTTTTCTAAAACTTTATTAAAGTAGCTTTGATATGTAGCACAAATGTATGCAATCAACCATGCCCTAGCTTAGATTACATATCTGTACTGGAATATCTTCTCATTTAATGGTAGTCTTGGCTAGTTTTACCAGGATTTCATACATTTTTGTTACTAGTAGAGAGTCACTAGCAGGAACTTTGACTCTTTTTAATTGGTGTAGCCATACACAAGGGCCTGGCTGCTGGCAGATGATATTGATGGCCTTGTGGTTTTAAATGACTGTGGTGATTTTTTTTTTTTTAATTATTATTAATGTATTGAACTGAATTGCAGTTTGTATTTTGTGTTAAGCTTGTCTTAGAAGTAATCCAGTGCTGTCCATTTGATTTAATCACCAGGAATCAGCATGTGTATGTACAAAGATGGAGAAATCTAATCGTAACAAATTTCCCCAAAGCTCTGGCTACCCATATATGCCATGAAAAGAATGGGGGGTAACCTTTGAGAAAGAGTTAAACAAATGAGTTTCCTCTCCCCTTAAGGATCAGCGCAGTTTGAACCATGCAGGGGACTCCTTTGCAGGGTGAAGAATATTCAGGACTCCATCTCAAGCAGCAAGTATTGACATCTGTGTCTTGTGCTACTTACTAACTGGAAAAGCACAAGGAGCAAGAAGAACACAGCTCAGTGAAGGACTTCAGCCATATCACAAAACATCTGTGAGCTTTCCTAGTTCTCCAAGGTACTGGATAGGTAGGAGGAATGGAGTTTCACAAATAAGCTGGTAAGCTAGAATGAGAAATAATTAGTCACTATATAGTAGTTGATTGAGTGGTATGGTTAAGAAATTCAGTATATGTTTTTTATTAAGTACATGCTTTTGTATTTATGTTGTCTTTCTTGAATATTCAGATGAATCGAATATTTAATTTTTAACAGAAAGGGCAATTAAGGATTCAGAGTATTAAATCTTTCATATGTTCCTTTCTGGTGATTGCCAGAAATTAGGCAGTCACTGATGTGAGAATGAGAGACCTCAGAACTGAGCAACAAACCCTGACGAATAGAACAGAACAAGGACTTCTCCAGCAGAAGCCTTTGCCCGAGTTGCTGTTTTATCCTTTAGCAACAAGTCAGGTTCCCAGATGGGAATTGTGCTCTTCAGATTTATGAGGCTTTAAAAAGAAAATAACATATTACTCCATAAATGTTTTGGTTCATCTTACGTTTCCTCCAGTACGTGGATACCAGGAGTCTGCACCAGCCTCTGCTGCTGAGATGCATCTCGTTCACTCTCCCAATGGAGGCAGCCTACTTTCTCCACTCTAGATTGAACCATTCCCCCTTTGATAGATATGTATGAGCATGTTGGCATTAGTGTTTAGATTTTCTTAACCTGAGATTGTATGTTAATGACCGGTGATGTCGCCTACCTGCTTTAGCTTGTTAAGCATTATTCACCTATTTTGTTACTAAAGGCCTGTACTATGTATGCCCTCTTATTTCATATGTGAAACTGTAAGTTCTATTTTTGACATTTTAATAAACTTTGATTTGAAAACTGAGGCTCATGAGAAAATAAGGATATTGTAAAAACATATTTAAGGACACAAACCGAAAGCATTTGGAGTTTTGAAACCACAGATAATTCAGAGACGGCAGCATCTTTAGGCATGTATAATGAAGGCTGTTCCCAGTAATTCGCACAAGATCTCAGTTACAGGTAAGATCTTCATTGTTTCTACAGTTTGGACAGTTTTGGTCAAGAATTTAAAGCCAGATATAAAAAATAGTAAAAAAAATGCAACTAGTTCTTTTAACTAACAGGATTCAAAGGTGAGTAGAAGTGGAGCGCTGTGGCTCAGAGGGTTTATTGTCAAATTGCTGGAAAAGTCAGACATAGCTAAATATTCATTCTTTGGCCAGTGTAATTACCTGTAGCTGTACTTTCACTTTACGGCTATGAATTAGGAAACTCCATTATCAGAAGCATAGGAGCTGCAGTGGAGAATTTAATGCTTTGTCCTTGGTGTCTTGTCATGAGGCAGACCCTAAAATACCTCTGGTGTCTCTGTGTTGAGGAGTTGAAGTCCCGTACTGAAGACATGTGTTAAGCCTCTCAGCTGTTCACTCCTGCAGAACAGAGGAAGGCAGGTGGATGAGCATAAATGTGGTCTCCGGTCCCTACTGCATCAGTGATAAGGTGTTAATGCTCTTGGGACAGCACATGTTCTGGTCCGGCTCAGTAGCATTCATCCAGTCAATGTGTTACCTTACTGAAAAGCATGACTTCTCTCAGACCTGGTTTCAAAGTGCACCACTGTTTCATCAAATCAGAGAACTGATGGTTAGAAGATACTACTGGAGGTCTCTAGTCCAACCTCATGCTTGATCCAAGACCGTTGCCAACACTGGATCAGGTCAGCTGGGCTTTTGTCCAGATAAATCCTGAAGAAAAATCTTGAAGACCAGAGGTCCTACCACCTCCTCCCCAGATAAGCTGTTCCATGGCTGCATTATGTTCCTGCCTGAATCTCCCAGGCTGTATTTTTGGCTGTTACTCCTTGTTATAATGGGTTTCTGGAGTCTGTGGTCTCTCTTTGCAGCAATGACACTGCTCCTCCCTGCCACTCAAGGACAGCATTGTTAGCAATCGCTATGGTCAGAAATGAAACAGTGGCCAAGCTTGAGCGGTGGCGGCTGCAGGGTGGTGGTGGAGTCCTTTGCACCCACCTGGTCAGCTCTGAGAACTGGATGCCAGGGATGTGTCCCTGCTGCTGTTGTCACTACTGGGACTGCACCTAGAGGTGAGTGGGCCATGAAATGTCCAGCAAAGCAGCTGTTTCAGTAGAAAGCAGGCAGGCAGGGCAGGTGCTATACTGGGGGAAAAGAAACCCATATACGCTGGCATTCAGCTGGCCTCAGAGAAGGCATTCTCCAAATAGCATCACTAACTAAGCCAAGGCACACTATGATCTAATTCTGTGAACTCCTAATGTTCCTCCTAGGGTTTCACTGAAATGCAGATATTTTTTTTGTTTTTCCTGACACAGGATTTACGAGAATACTTTTTCCACTCAGTTTTCCAACAATGTGGTAATAAAAGGGTCTCAGCCAGGTTTTGTACTGGGGTTGCCAAAACTCAAGTGTGATGTAGTAAATCGGCTCTGAGCTGCAAGTTCTGCTAGTTGTCACCTGAATATATCATGGATTTCAGTATCACAGTCTTCTCATCTGCACTGGAAATGGGAAGCTGAAGCAAAATACAGGTTTGGTAATAAACGAAAAAGCTCAAAGCCATAGCCAAAAAAAAAAAAAAAAAAGAGTGAATTGACATTGCATGGAGGTTTTGGTTCAGGCAAAAGTTGGGTAACAAGCGGTTGGTTTGTACTGACAGGAAAGTCCTCTTGCGAGTGTCATCCTAGAGCTTCACCAGGACTGCAGCCTGGCTCACACAGCAATGCCTGCTTTCCAGACCTGAATCGGGAATGCCCTACCAGCAGCTGGTTATTCTGAAACTTAGGGAGTGGTGGTGGGGGCTCTGGTTCTACCCTCGAGATGGGTGGTTCTGTACCGAGGTTTCATCCCTGTCTCTGGGCTTTCTCTGGGCTCAAGGGAGGTGCTTCTCCTCCCCGGGTTCTGCAGGAAGCTTCCCTGCACCAGGCAGCTGTATTAGGCCGGCTGCAGGGGAGGGAGGGGAAAAAGGTGAAAGCAGCGATAGCGAGCCCCACCACGGCTGGGAACCAGAGTCTACCACCACAGCACCCACCTTACAAAGGATATAAACCTTTTCTTTTTTTCTTTTTTTTCTATAATATACTAATTGTGGGTATTTAGGACAAGGTTTCCATGAGTCCAAAACACTATTGGAGTAATCCATTTTTGTTTGAGATAAACATTACTGTTCTTGTATGCAAGTAATATTTTCTCCTTTTCATAATTAATTGAACACAAGATTTCTGTAGCCTTTAGTTGGAGTTGGAAGTTCACTAGGAAACAGTGGCATACTTGGAGTCTGTCAGTTTAATTCTATACTCAATTTACTTAAAATGACCTAGAAACTAATCACAAAAAGAAATGCAAACTGCACTGGCTACAGAGAAAGACAGGACTTGGCCTCAGAAGCTCTACGGACTGTTTCACATAGGTCACAAAATCAATACCAGACAGCGTAACAAAAGCGTCTTTTCTCAAGTCAGAAGAGCAGCAGTACTGCCATGAAAAGCCTTTTAAGCCCAAGAAAACTATAGCATGTTTCGGCTCTATTTAAGGACATATTAGTAAACTACCAAACCTGAATGCAAAAGACGACTGAGCCATGTTTGTAATAGGTAAGAGTCATAGCCAATTACTGAATGGGTTTCTCTAAGGCCACAAACTCTTAACTCACTTCTGCAAGTGCTCCTTTGGATTAGAAAGTGCCACTGTCTGGTGGAGAGATACAGAGAATTCAACTTCTCCTCTCTGCATGTGGAGAACAGACTTTCCAACGGAGCAGCTGCTCTGCTGATTTTGGAGGAGGGAGGTTACTTTCAGAGCATAGAGATAAAATCTCTCTGAAACGCCACTAAACCAGATCTAAGGCCACTGGGTTAAACCAACAGCAGTAGGCTGCAAACGACCTCGTGGGGAGAGACGGGCATTCTGCAAACCTTCCCTGGAGCGCAGCCCGTGCCATTGTGAGTGCAGGCTGCCCCTCACCGCATTGCTCCTCTGAGGCTCTTCGTTGATGACGGCACGTGTACTCGTGAGGTTAACAGCTGCCTCCAGCGTGGAGCAATAGGAAGACGGTATTTCAGTACGGTTTGATTTCTTCACTGCCTTTCACGTGCTCCGTCTCTGTTCTTTGTTACATCCCAGCTCAGTCACTCTCTTGCCACCAGCTGCTCCTGTGGCCCCCCAGGGAAAGGAACTACCAACTACCGGCACTCAAACAGGAAACGTGTAGACTGATGGAGCCTTGAAAGTTTAACTCACTACAGTGTGTTTTCGAGAGATTCAGCAATCGTTGTGCCGTGGCTAACACCGGAATTGCAATTTTTTCAGTTCTGTTTAGTTTAAAGGTCTTCCACAGCCTTTGGAGTGTTTGCTGTGACCCTTTTTAGATGCTCTTCACTAATACAGATGCAATCACTTCCCTTTGAGCTTTCTTGCAAAGACCACGGCCAGAAACAGAGGCTTCCCATTTTCACTGAAGCATCATCACGTTTTCCTTCAGAACTGTGTCTTAAAATTAATTCACTGTACATCTAGATGCTCTTGTGACCACCTTTACCTAGGAAAAGCCGCTACATCTAGCCACAGTGTATTAACTTAACTGCCAAGCTGTTCCAGCGCAGTTCCAGTTCAGCACTGGAGTACCAGTACCAGGGAAAGCTAACAACTTCAAAACTGTTACAAGGATTTAAAACCAAGATGGGAATTCTTTTGTTGTTGCTAAACAATGCTGTGGCATACAAAGAGAAACTAAGTGAAAGACACAACAACTTTCAGGCTTGCTTTTCCACCAATGCCCCTTTTATTCGTTTCTGTAACATCTATTTTGTAAAGAAATTCTGTAGCCAAAAACAAAGCTTTTTTTTTTTTTTTCAGAAAAAAAACCCCAACCCACAAAATGAAAAACAAGCTGCCAGCAAAGGAAACTTTAATTTAAAAATACAATACCCTTTAAGGATCATTACAACTATTTCCTACTATCTTCTAGCCACACATCCTACCTTGATCAATTGTGCTGTTTTAAAGCACAGACTGCATCTACAAACAAGACACACGTTTACAACAAAAACATGTTTGAAAGAGTTCTTCTTATGTTAGTAAGATCGGCACCAACGCATTATCTGTGCAAATGTTCTGCCAATCTTAGGCAGAAGCAATATGGATACCTTCCCTGCGGGTCAGTGAATATCAGGCCTACTACCTCCTACTGGACCAGGCTCCCTGTTCCTTCGGATCAAATCACACTTGCCTGTCCTGTCAATCCTTGCTCTGCGCTTTCAAAGACTTGTTCTCATCACTGTCTACACCAAGAGCTGTGAGTCTTTCCAGGATCTATTTCCTCTCATACAAATCTCCTTCTCCTATTTGTAGCAGGCTGGAAAAGTGTGTTGCCCAACATGTAATTCTGATTCCTGGGATAAGGCGTCATTTATGGGAATTTTGCTGCTGCCACTTTGTAAAAAGACAGCAAAGAACTTGATTTTGATTTGTATAATTTTATTAAGTTTAAATAAACTGTCACATGTACATCACGTCTAAAGAATCAGTTTTATAAAGTATTCAAGTGCATTATTTTCTTCACTGCCTTCAATTAATTTACTCTGCGCTTTTGGCATTTATCACTATTGCACAACAAATATGTAGAAAGGGAAAAAAAAGCCTTCAGCTACCCAGAAGCAAACATGGAAAACCATCCCCTACTTGGAAGGAACCACCTTCAGTTCTTTGTTACAGCTCTCTGTGCTGGGGAAAAAGAAGGAGAGAACGGGAGGAGATGGCAAAGTCACAGCAAGGCCCGGCAGCTGTTTTGTGTCGTTCAGTTTGCAAGAGGTGGCCCTGGTAGGTGTGTTTCCTTGAATGTCTGTACATGTATCCCTGTAAAAGGAACATTTTGTCCTAAAAATAGGTATTTTACTGTGGTGGAGCTACTGGTCAGTCTTTGTATGAGAAATGCTTTTCAAACAACTAACAAGGCTTCAGTTCTGTTTCTTAAGAATTGAAAATGCTGCAGTTTTTACCCAGGAAATGACTTAGAGTATTCCAAGAGGCCTATTATTTTACCTTTGCTTAATCTTTAGAGAGGCAGCAATGTATGTCAAGAACCACTGTGAAAGTGCTTTCAAAATTTAAAGCCGTCAAATAATTTATGGAAAGCCACTGTCTCAAGACTCACGAAATTTACTGACATGAAAAAACAGACATTGGAAAAGTTCATTTCAAAATTTCTAAATACAGTTGCCTAACACGGAGTATTTTCAGATCGATAAGGAAATGCTCTTGGGGCAAATACATGCCGTTTCATAGGGTATGCCAGACAAGCACTAAGGAAGGCCCAATTCTTCAGCAGGGCATCTGTTGGCTACCTCTCTCCACTGAGCTGCTGACTGTGTCTGACAGTTGACTGCACTAGAAAAGGAGATAGGATAGCTTTTACCTTTTCTCCTCTCCCTCCATCGCCAGCCTGCGCCCTCCTTCTTGTCTTCCTAGTGCCTTGCACGTTTATACTCTCCAGTGAGTCTACAACTGTGCAGATGATGACAATATACTAAATCTAAGGACAAAGGAATTTTTTCTAACCCTTGATGCCATGAAGCTGCAATTTGAGACTTGTACTCTGGGGTCTTCTAATGAACATACAGGAGCGTAAGTCTGTAATAAATGCGTCAGGTGGCAGCATGAGGTTTTTAAATCATAGGTTTTCTCTTTAGGTGTTTAGGACAGAATTCACCAGCAGAAGGTCTGTGCATTCTGCTAGGCCTTGGAGGCCAAGCATTGCAGAAGGTTTGGGCAGGGAACTTCAGCCCTGGAACAGCAGCAAAAATCTGTCTTGCATTTAATCCCAAATTTTATTTCTAATGGAAACCCAGGGAGTGTGGCACAACACCTGACTTTCCAGGGAAGGACCACATACTTACACATGCAAACAGAATTCAAAGCCTGTGGGCCATTTTTAATAGCTTTGGCACTCAGCAGGATTAACCTTGCAGCCTTGGCATAGCATCCCACAACAGGGCACAATTCAGCAACTTTCTCTTCATGGCTCATATAAATCTGGTTTGTTTTAACTAGTAAGTCAGCTATAAAGCTACATAAAAACATCAAACAGGCCTACATCTAAAATGTTGAGTTTAGAATTAAGTAGTCACTTAATAACCACCAGCCATATGTAGAAAGATAACTGGTAGTAAATTTGTTTATTTAAACTCAAAAGAGGAAACAATAAAAATGTTAATTTGAAAAATGTAAACTAATTATTATTTCCTCTAACTGCATGCGTCGCCTTCCAAAATTCTCTGAGAGAATAAATGAACAGTCAGACAAAACCACTCTAACCATTAGGTGTGGTGGAATGTGTTACTTACTACAATGATACGGAGAATCCTTTAACCAAAGAAAGCAACTAAAGTTAAATGGGGCTTTTCACAATAAACACTCATTGCAGGAAAAGACCACTCTTTCAGGATTGCTCTGTCGCTTACAGCTACAGAAGAACTTAGTTTTCTTCATCCGAGGAGAGACCTTCAATTTCATCTCTGTCCCCTCCAATTGCCATCCAGAATGCTTTGGCCACCTAACAATGGAAAAAAAATATAGGAAAGGGAGAAAAATTCCCCTCAAATGACTGAAGATTTTGCATTTACCATCCAAAAAATAGAAACTGAGCAGCAGCTAAACCTAGCAACCATGTTTCTAGGTACAATGCTAATCCTCTCTGAAGTTAAGAAATTTCAACACAGAGACAGCAGTTTAGAATTCACGGGAGGCATATGTGACAGAAAACTTGTGCCAATTAAGGCATCATTAAATTTTCCTTGAGATCAAGGCTTTTCCATTGACTTAAGTGCAAGCTGGCTTACACCCTCAGTGACTGCAGACTTCATTTCAGAAATTTTGAAAGGGGAAAGTTTTTTCTGGTCATTCAAAATTCCAGGTTTGTTATTCAGTTCTTGGAAGATACCAGCCAGTCTTCCCTAGGACTGTGCCATTTGTTCTTACTACTCTTAACATAGGAACCCTACAAGAGAAGTAACTACGGCTTAGAAAAGAAAACCCCATTTTTTTAAGAATTTCAATGCCAATTTCACAATCTCACCTTTTCCGCATGTAGTTTTCTTTGTTCATGAGGCAACATTGCAGCTTTATCTGTGGCAAAGAACATGACTTAGGTTGTCAACCTCAGGAGTGAGCAGGGAGAGAAATGCAGCTGTTTTTAGGGGACTACCAAGAAACTAGTTTAAGATCACAAAAACCAAATCTTATTTAGTAAGAGCAATTGCAATTCCCAAACACCAGAAAGCTGGTGCTTCTGAGCACACTGGATTTCATCTCAAACATTTGTAGCTTTAAACTGCAAGATTGGCACAGAGTTGTAGAGCGAAAAAAAAAAAAAGTCGTTATAGGTTTGTTTATAGAAAACTGTAGCATTAATTCACGGTGGACAAAATCAGTGTGATAGCAGTATCTACTTCTTTCAAGAGCACTATCAAGGGGAAGGGCAAATTAATGAAAAGATCAGCTACTTATAAAGAACCTCAGACAGGAGAATAGGAATTTGTACGATATTCCCAACTCACACACTGGCTTTCATGCCTTTGAGTGATTAGAATAGGTGATACAGCTCAGTACATCTCTCTCTGGTACCTTTCATTTCTTTCAGCTTTGAAAACAGCCTTTCAAAGTTCTCCAGGTCACCATCTCTCGTGGTTAGGCTGGCTAACTCCTGAATGTCCATATCTAACATGGGATCTGAAATAAATGCATATAGGTCGGTTTAAGGTAAATTATTCTGTTTTGTCAGCAGGTATGAAAGCCTTTCTGATAAAAACTGTATTTCAACATCTGCAAATCCCGTTTGAAAATTCTGCCCCCCCCCCGGAAGGAAAGAAACATTTAATTTACTGATTGCTCATACAGACAACTCATGGCACCATTACAGTGGTAATTAATTTTGATACATTACATTGCAAGACTGTTTTTGAGTTCATCCAATACTTAAGGTTTCTTGCTTATTATAAAATGATCTGTCTAGCCACGGAGTAAAATAAAGAATAATGAGACTATGCTTAGACCACAACTAACAACACCCAACCTTAGAAGATCTCCACATACAACTTGTAAGAAAGTCCCATCTCCTGGAATGGTGCAATTATTTAAGGACCTGTAGCTTAAAACACTTGAACCTCTTAGGACTGACCCAAGGAGAGTGTGCTTCATTCAGCTCTTGTGGGGTCAAACTGTAATGATTTTTCTCCGCAACCATAAAGCTTGGAACTTTATTCTTATAAAGATGTTTCTATATATACACAATATACACAACATGTGCATCAGGAAATTTCACAAAAATCAGATAATGTTTCCAGTTGGTAGTACTGCCAGAGCTCTGTCCTATCCAAACTTGGGCCCATTTTTTCAAGAAGAAGAAGAACACCTCAAGTTTAAACAATTGGCCTCTACTGGCTCTGGCAAACACATTTATGCCATACTTTTCATTGAGAAGAAGCCAGTGGCTTTCTGGAACCATCTCAGCCAGGGGTGCCTGCTCCAACATATCTGCCAAGCAGAGAAAGAGCTTACCTACAATGTTGTCATTCTGTATGCTGTTTGTGCTAGCTCCATCTTCTCTGTTGTCTAAATGGGATTCTTCTCTGTCTGCTGGTGATGGATTGGACTGTCAGGAAACAAACAGATATTAGAGTATCCAATAATGCACTTAAAAAGCATCATCAGCAAATCAGGTTCTTCCTCTTTTGACTTCAAAAACTTAACTCTTTATCATAAACTGTTACTTACTGCAAAACCTGTACCACATGTATTATGAAAAGCCACTTTTGCAACACCGTAAATAGGTACTACATGAAGGTTTTCTACAATAGGTTTGTTGCTGTTTTTTAAATAACGCTATCCCATGATAGTTTTCGCACAAAATACTGCTCTTGGATATTCATGAAAAACAACATCTTGAATGGAGCTTTTAATAATCTTTCCTTGGCTCCAGCAGTTTGTATGGGGTAAAGCATTTACACAGTGCTGAAGTCAGGGTGATCAACACCCAACAGCTTTCCACACTGAGCACACAATCAGACATCTCCAGGTAAAATGATGAGTTCTGAGGCAATGTCCTGAAAAACCGCAAGCTTACAGCCATGAGGTGACAGCTCCTAGGAACAGCTGTCTCAGGAGGACTTGTAAGAAAAATGCACAGTTTTTCAGACTTCAGAAATGTTTCCTTTAAAATACATTCCAACAGGCTGTGAAGCATCCCTTGAGAAACAAGGAAAAAAAAAGCAAGCCACCACCCCACCAAGTGTGACAACAGGAAAGAGCAACACGAGAAACAGTATGAGCAAAGAACAAGAAATAGGAATTACTGTTTACTTCTGTATCTTGGTTCTCTTCTGACCCAATGCTACAGTTTGCACCTGCTAATGTACTGAGAAGACCAAAGCCCTGGGTCCTGTCTAAAAAGAAAACAGCCATTAGTTTGACAGAAGATGCAGTATTATTACAAATAGTTGTAACTGACCAGGTGGGATAGAGAATATTTCAGGGAAGACAGACAGCATTCTGTAAAACTGTGTCAGTGCACTTGAAAATATATTTTAAGCAGAAATTTTTTATATCCTTTAAGCTTTTTTTAAACTATATTAACGATATTTCCTGCTAAATATTACCAACAGGGAATAGATATAGACTAGAATAGAAAAAGCCACAAGAGATGCAAGCTCTTCTTTCTTCTTAATTGAAGTCACTGCTCTGTTAGGATTTGGTCTGGCAAATGTCTTCTGATTCCAAACAAGGCAGTCTTCAAAATACGGAAGCAGCATTTACTATTACTGACATTCAGTGGACCAGGTTTCACCAACCATGGGAAGCAGCACTGAGTTTGTGGTTAGATACAGGAAATGCAACAATGCCTTTGCTTACACACATATTGTCTAAATAGGTTGAGCGCTACAGTAATGGTAAAGGCAATTTTAAAATATCCAATTCAGAATTCATGGAAGGACCCAACCATCAAATCCAATGTTTCTTCACACTGCAAGGTGCTCTGGGCTTTCCACATCTGCTAACCTACTATGTATTTCAGTAGTATTTTAAAATCCAACCTAAAAAAAGCGCTAATTCAAACCTGAAACTAAACAATCATCTAAGATAATAGATGCAGTACATTATTTTAAAAATACAAATATATGCATAATAGGTGATACTATGTGGTGGTTTTTTTTCTAAGCCATGTTTTCAGCTGGCCTTGCATTAAGTAGTACATATTTGCAGTTACACAAGGGACTCAGGAGATTTTTCTGAAAATCTTAGTATTTTGGTCAACTAAAAAAGAAATAACATTAGGTTATTGTACTACAAATAGCCAGGAAACAGTGACTTGTGCCAGAAGAAAGATTAATATCACTTTTTAGAAAAAAGTGTTCTAAATTATTACACTAATGACTAAGCTCTAGACTCAAATGTTGAGATGATGTAATTTTTATGCACTGTCCAAATTTACTTGCTATTTATACAAAATTTCATTTTGAAGAGTTGAATGTGTAACTAAAACCATCAGCTATCTAGAAAACATGTAAACATGTTTCCATTAGGGAATTACTGCGACCATTTCCTGTTTAATAATCTTCACTATGTACTTAGGCTAACGCGTGTCCTGTCCCAGTCCTCTTCTCCCCTTGTGCTCCCCCCCCAGCCCTGAGCAGGTATGTGTTTCAACTGGCTCTGTTTTATACAGTTTTACTGCTTTAACTGATCACTTGCCAAAGGTTTGGGAAGAAGAAGTGAATCAGTCTAGCCAAATGAATTGCCTTAAAAATGTTCAGTTGCAAGATATGTGAAAGCCCGTGAAGGCCACCAGCTAAATTAACAGGCAATTGAGTGATAAAAGATAGGGACTTGCAACCCAAAACAAAGTAGCTTCCCCAAGTTTCAGCAGGCTAAGCAAAGTCAGTCTTTTGGGAAACTGTAAAGATGGACATTTAGCCAATTTCTGAGTCATCTGAAGCTATATTGGACATTGCAGTCCAGAATGTACTTGAGAGAGAACATTGCCACATTGGCAGAGGGGTGGATGAAGTGATCTAATCATGTACCTCTTTCATATCTATGATTAGAGTTCATCCTGTACAGAAAAATGACAGTGGCTCCATCCCCACCACCACCACATACACATAACCTCAGCCAGCGTAATTACAAAATGTTGTCACACTTACAAAGAACTGAAATGTACAGCAGGGATGTCTGAAAAGCAACTATTTGTTTCTGGCTCCGTGGTTAGGGAGGTGGCAGACAAAACACTTGGTTGCAGGCACACCCTTGAAAAAAACCTTCCTATAAACTCTTTTTATTGGATGTAAAAGTTATTTCAACTTCTGGGTGCAATTCAGGAAGTGGGTGATGCCTTACACAATGTTCTTACAGCATCAAAGACAAAAATTATCTCACTCAACTTATTGTAATAGTTGGTGGCTCCATTATGATGGAGTCTATATAGTTTCACAGGTGTCACTCATCAATAGTTGCAGAGCTGTAGTAGACTGTGCTCTGAGCATGGCTTCGAGATTTATATATGCTCATTTCATAGCAAAATGTTTTCCACTGTCTTTATCTACTATTCCTCCATAGTCTGTATCTAGCTGACATGTGGTGATCCTGACTTCCATACAAAATTGGAATTAAAAAGTCAAAATACATGATTTGTTTAAATAACTAAGTTTAAATAGTCCCCCTAAATCAGGTTAATTTTTTGTAAAGAGAGCCAGGCTCATTACTGGTCCCACCCTAGGTAACCCACTTCAGCTGGAGTCACTAAAGCACCTATTTAAGCAGGAAAGCAGCCAAGTAGCCTTTTTTGGAGGGTAATAACGTGTTTCTCTTCTTGCTAACTGGGTCAACTAGCTTTGCTCTTGAAGGGACAGATAAGGACAACAGCAGTGCACTACCCTTTGGGGGAGATGGGGGGGAAGATGTTAGCTGAAGTACTACTCATGCTTTTCTGCAGGAGGGAAAGAAAACCACCCAAGTCTCAGATTGAAGAGAGCTCTGATGCCTGGAGAACCAACAACTTTATACCAACTACAAAACAAACTGCCCTCTGGAGACTCTGGGGTAAGACTGCCTGTTTTTCTTTTAGTAGAGACAATACTGCTTTATTTACTCACAAAGCATGTGGTATTACTTGATATAAAAATGTTTATAATTCAACTATGTTATATTTAATATATATTTTTATGAATTGGTGTGAAAATGAATGTATTTAATGGCTAGAAAAAAAATCAAAAGGTCAACAACCTTAATAGGTGTGTGAAAAAAACTACTTCACAACTTAAGAATTGTGTTTGGGTTTAAGATAAAACACCTGAAGATAATATGGGTTTAATGCTTGCACTTGAAAAAAGTCATTCCTGCTCTGTGTGTAAACTTAAAATTCTCATACAAAGAGATAGCTGAAGTAAGGCAATGCTGTAACACTGGCTTTTTGGATGGCTACGCTTAACAGTGCTATAAGCATTTACTACTACACAAATACCTTATACTCTATGAAAAATCTTCACATGAAGTATGTGGTTTCTAAATGGCCAGCAGTTATAGGTAATTCAGTAGAAAAGCTAAAGTTTGATTTACATGGCAGCCAGTTTCCAGGATCAGGAGGAAGTTGAAAACAAAAGATACGTTACAGGTTGTAAAAAGTTTTATTTTAAGTAAAACAAGCTCAACAATTTCCCTTTGAAGGCATAGTCAGGCTATAACAACTTCCAAATATAGTTCACTTCCTGAGGAGTTTGTAGTAATGTGCATCAATGCTGTGTGGTTTCTGTACTGTGGAGATAGAAAATCTGGATTTTCAAGGAGTCTGACCTTTACAGAACACACTAATGATGCATAGGAATTTCCCCCCATGAAGAACTGAACATGTGACTAAGTTCTGTTCTGTAATGTGGTATATGTCAAATGCAGGAAATAAGCTGCTAAGAAAAGTGGTTTAGCACTAGTGAGATAACTTTACACCATCTCAAATGGCTACGTATTTCTCTGCAATGGTTGCATTAAGTTAGAACCCACCTTAACCTCATTCTGATGTGGCATGAGAAATACTCAAAAGGCTACATTAAAAAAAAAAAAATATTATTGGTTTAGTAGTTCTCATCTTAGTTCTACCGAGTCCCAGTAACCATCTTGCAGTTACAGGAATTGCAGAAGCCTCTCAGCACCTGAAATCATTACAAAGTTAAAAGATGTAGGAAGGAAGAAGCTGCAACAGTGGAAAATTGTACATCAGGGAGCAGGTAGACACTGGAAGGTTGCTAGTGGGATGAGACTTTGTGAAACAAGAAATGTAAGGCCAAGCACTCCACAAGAGTTTAATCTTCCTACATTTCCTGCAACAGCTTGTGTTATTAGAAAGGTAATTAAAGGTTTTCAAGTAAATGGAAGTATCTACACTTGCAATAACTCTGGGCTAGCCACAGCATTTCCTTTTCTAATGAGTCTAACCCTAAAGTGATTCCAAGTGATCCAAAATTCTGGCTCTACCTGATAATCAATTATCTGCAGGAAATTATGTGGGGTTGACTGTTTTTTGTAGTGTTTTCAAAAAATTCTGTGGTTTCCATGTACTCAAGTGGGGTTTTCTGTAGGAAAGACAGTCCTTCTTGCAATGCACTTAGTATGTCCTTCAACAGACATTTGAAATCACTTTTTGCCAAATCTCATCTCCACGCTTGCTACTCTCATCCCTGTTTCAAAAAACTGTAACAAATTTGGAACTTAACACTTAATT
Organism: Harpia harpyja; assembly: GCF_026419915.1. Taxonomy (NCBI): domain Eukaryota; kingdom Metazoa; phylum Chordata; class Aves; order Accipitriformes; family Accipitridae; genus Harpia; species Harpia harpyja. The sequence goes on along the minus strand of NC_068953.1, from coordinate 17,359,885 downwards.
CTTCTACACTAAACCATGCAACAGTTTCTAGACCAAGCTGATAATGACTAGCTATATTTGCTACAGTTTGGTGGAACAAGCTTTCATTTTTCATTGAAGTTTGAAGAGTTAGTGGAATATTTAACTCAAGTTATTGGTAGCAAGCAAGTCAAAGTACAGAAGGAACAGGAACAGATGCTGAAACGAGAATAAATCTCACCCATTGCCTGTAAGTTTCTCTGTGCATCAAGGGATAATGAAAGCAATACCTGAAAGCCTACTATTCCATGTAAAAGGTTGAAGAGTGCTTTAGTTCTCTGTATACTGATGCACTGGCAGTAGCACTGTAGCTGCTCAGTTTAAACTTTTGCTGAAAATACTAAGCCTGCTAAGCCTTACATTCTCCAGAATTCATGTAAGAGGAACCTGTGTTACATACCGCTCTTCATGACTACATTGGACCACACATTGGCATTCAAGGCTTGTACAATTCGTTTCACTCCAGTGGACTCCGGAAAATCATCTAAAGCAAAAGACAAAGGCATTGCACTCCTAACAATTAGACCAAAACCCATTACATGCCTGAAAGTAAGAAGGTGTGTGAATGCCTGTCCTATCTTATAGCAATGGATATAAATGACTACTGTTGTTAGGAAACACAGATTTCTTGCCTTTGCTTCATGAGAGGCCAAACAAATCTCAATGCCTCAATTCTTGGTCTAGGCTTCCAGGTACTATGAACTGTGAGCTCTGAGCCTTTTGTAGAGATATCTAAATTCTGAGTGGGGTTTGTTAAGTATTTAGCATGAGGCCTACATTGTTAAATAACACACAGGTAAATTTAACAGTAATAGACAATTTTTAAGTTGTTGTTAAAAGCCAGGCATCTTTTAGAATGCTGTATGGCATAAAAATAGATGCTAGAATTACTTTTTCTTCCTTTACTTTCTAAAGAACTTCAGACAACTGTTTAAAAAAGGTGTGATGCTTGTTAAAAGTAAAAACAATCATCGTAAAGCTATCTCCACAGCATCTAACTCCAAATGTTCCAGCAATCCTGTGAATTACAGTGACTTGAAAGTCTAGGGAAAGCATTATTCGGACTTCAACTTATTTACTGAATAGATCTGACACCACTTTGTATAACGTCAGTTGTCCCATTTCCTCAGTTTAGTCAGCTTCCCATTTTTGTGCATTTTGTGCTCACAAAGCAACGGGGGGGGAACCTCTGGATACAAAAATGTGATTGCTTAAAAAAAATCAGACTTTATTAGGATGACTCAGGGACAGGTGCAGTAATTGAAACTGCCTTTAAAAATTAATTTAAAGCTGTGACCCCTTAGATCAAATATTTTGCCCTCTATGATACTGCTGTTTGATTTTGTATCAGAGTCATTATCAAGAGTCTCAGTTTAGAGTTCTTGTCCTTACTGCGCAAACAACTGACTGACAGTGTAGTCATAGCAAGTGCTCCAGTTCATTTGTGATGAGCTGCCAGAAATGTCATAATTTTTAAACAGATATTGGCCCAGTATGTTTACTGCATCCATTTTATCTTTTGTAAGTAATTCATACAGTGTATTTACAGGGTAAATGTTACTTACTCACTGGAATACATTTCCTCCTCATGAGTCACAGTGAATCAACTACCATATTAAAAATCCAGGAAAGACCGTGTATCTTAATACTCTGAAGATTAACATCCTGAGTTGTTATTATTCCCATTACTTATATTATTTAAATAGCAAATAACTTGCTCTTTACAACAATTATTCTATAGAAAAAACCCAAAAAACTTGACTTAATGTTACTAGTGTTTCCTTTTAAAGCACTTCATAAGAAAACTTTAGTCTAAGGGGTACCAACTTCCAATTTGTCTTGTTTCTATAAATCAGAAATATGTGTATTCCTCCCTCCCTGACTAACAAAGTGCCAAAAAGAAACTCATCTTTAAAAACGCTGGGGGGAGGGGGTGGTTCTTAGCTACTCAAGATACAATTTTAATCCAGGCCTTTAAAGGGGGTGGGGAGGGAGGAACTTGAGTTCTAGCTTAGAAGACCTTTAGACTAAATTATTTTTGGTGACAGCTGTATACTTGGTGAACCTGAAATAGAGCAAATGTTAGTGACTAATTCCACTCAAGCCTGGAAATGGAGTTAGCTTATTTTAGCTCTATAGAGGTAAGATGTAAACACTTTTTTTGTCACTGAAATGAGGAGATAAGGCTGTCAGGAAGTGCATAGTCACTTTTCAAGAGTGGAACATCACACTTCTGACTCTGCTTCATGGGTTTTATCATGTTATAAATGTATGGTGAGCCAGTGATTTTGAAACTGGTTTATTTCCTGTGTAACAGTGCATGCTATTCTAAAATGTTTTAAAAAAACAAAGAATTTTCCTGCCCTTCTGCATTTCTCTAGTTCTTGTTTTTTAGATTTATTTCCAAAGTAGAATATAAATGCTTCTAATCTATCAATACAGTCTTAGGATTAGTGCCAGAAAAAGGAGCAGATATTTTTATGTAGGTGCTACATAAACAGCAGCTGTATTTGGGAAGAGACAAATGGAATTTCTTGGAGGAAGTAACCACCTCCCCCTGACCTGTTATAGCTGAGACTAAGCCTCACCAACTGAGAGCATTCCATGCTGTAATCATGTAGCACATAAAGTTATGCCCCTTGCAATTGTTTAGAAGGTATTTTGGTGTGCTTTTTCATACTAAAAATTAAAACAGAAGTAGCAGTCCTACCATCGTCATCAGGCAGTTCCTCAGGGCTAAGTTCTACCAGTTCAAAGCCATGCTTGATGCACCATTCTTGAGCTTTCTGTCTGTTAACACCTAAAGTTGGGAAACAAAAATGCATACTAAATAGATATTTGAGACCACTACCAGCAGTTTGATCTTCAGCTACACTTTATTCGCTCAAATTTGTTTGCTTATTCTGGACTGTATGGGGGCAAAGTATATAGTAGCTGGGGTGGGTCCTCCATTCACTTTGGATTTGATTCCAAAAAATTCAGAGTTAAACAAACTCCTCCTTCGAATTGCTTTTTTTTTTAAATACCATAAAATCAAATGGCTTTCCAGTGGGTACTCAAAAGTAATTGTAAGTGAAGTGCCACAGTGAATGAAGACTTCTATTAACTCTAGGTTTGAATCTGAATGAAGTTACAGGGATGTGTGTGTACCTTACAGCTTGCTGTTGTATTGCATATACTAATCTAGAACCAAAGCAAACATGCATATTTAATGTCCAAATGGTCAAAAAAATACTTTCCACTGTAGTTAAGCAACCAACAATCATTGTCATTCTTCACCTGAGAGGATCCTGCACATCGAGTAATATGAATGCCTTTTTAGTTACCTTACAGGGCATGCTGGTATACTAGGAATGGGATACAGGGAGCTCATTTGAAGCAAGCTTGTAAAATTCTGATTCGGTTTTAACCACAGCTAGCTTAAGACTTCTGTTCCTGGTCACAAGAGTAACCTGACTCTTCTCAGTCAAATCTCAAGCCCAGTCTCACACAGGTATTTTGAAACAATTGTGTTGATTTAACTAGAAAATAAATCATTATGCAAGCTTAATAACTCTAAGTCAGTTTGGAACTTCTTTGGGTTTCATACCATTTTCAGATACTCTATTACAAACCAGGATCATGACTTCTGGTAACCACTCTTCTGTCAGAGGAAGCCATTCAGAGACACTATCAAGTCCAGATTTCTAAAGGTGGGGAAAAAAAAAATTCTTTGGAATACATCCTCAAATACTTTAGTTTTTAAACTAGTTTTAAATCATTAGTAGTATTAAAACAAAAGGAATGAAGTAACGAAATATGCTAGGCTGCATATCAAGTATGTTTAAGATACTTCTGCTCTCATCAAAGAAGTCGACTTATACACAACTTCCTTCTGATTCTTGACTTACCTTACAGATGAGTTAATCCTACTGCCTTGGACCTCCCTTTCATGTTTAATATTAATTATGCAATCCTAGTGTAGATTAGCAAAGATTTTTATTTACGGCTAATCATGAGTATTTAATTTTAAGCATATCTCAGGTTTAATGTGCAGTTACTCCATCTGCTACACTAAAGTGGATGTTATGAAAGCTGGTGGACTACTCCCATTGGTCTAGTTTTATTCTGAGACAGCCCTGAGATGTCTGGTTAAAGGTATCTTTGCAGAATGTGTGGTACGTACCCTTTCCCATCTGTGGTGAAAAACAGTTCCTTACTTAGAATATTTTTTTTGTCTCAGAATCTTTCTGGCTTTTGCTAAAGCACTGTTTTCACTGCTGCCATCTTAGTAGAAACAATTTTGGGTAAAATGATTGATAGCAATGCATCTTATGTTTAGCTCCCTCAGTCTTGGCTATCCTAAAGCAGCCTTTCTGAACTAGCATAAGCTAGGAGTAAAGTTGGAGGTGGTGGGCTGGAGGAGGATTTGCCTAACTTAGTGACATATTTGCATCCTGAAAACCTCTCTTGCAGCTAGAGTATAATAGTAAAAGGGAAGGAAACTGCTTCCGTTGTTAGCAGGCATAATTTAACATTGATCTACTGACAATTAATGGAACAGCCTAAAAGGAATGGATGGCACAAGATGAAGAGAATATAATTTGTGGTTATCACTATGATAAGGCAACTATATCATACAGATAAAGCACTATAACTAAGCAGAAAAGTCTTACTATTGTGCTGTCGAAGTACACAACAAATGCTTGCACGGATTCAGCAATATCTCCAGTAACAAGAAATGTGTTTGGTACTACGCAGAGGTGAATATCTGCAGAATAATATTTATTATCTATTGTCCAGGGGTAAAAATTCACTCTTCCACTTGTAGTTGCACCCACAGTAAGGTCATCTTTTCCTGTGATACCTGTATAAAAGAAAATGAATGAGACAGATGATAAACCCAGCATCAAGAAAATAATTTGCCTAGAGAAACTTGGTACAATGCCAATACAGAGCCATCTTTACTTACAATAATAAAACAGTATATATTTAAGATCTTTAAAAATTCAAACTCAGTTTGTTACTCTGTCCTAGAGTTTATTATTTAGCTTTCAAAAGAATTTTGTTTCAAAAGAGTTTATTTTCTAGCTTTCAAAATAAAATATGGTACAGAAGCTCTTCAGAAATCAAGCCTTTCTTCCTGGAAATGTCTTTTAAAGTGTTAGCCTCAAATTCACTACCTGTAAGCAAGATGTATGGAGAGAATACCTAGACTTTATTACAGCAGAAACAAACCTTGCATGTTCATTCAGATGTAAAAAGTGTTTGACTGTGACCAAAACCTGAAGGTAAGTAATGAGAAAATAAACCAAGTTACTACAATTCAGTTGTAATTCCCATTAAATTCCATGTAGGAGTTCGACAATTAAAATCCAAGGCAGTGCTTGGATAATGTAATTTTAAAGACTGCCCTTCATGTGCTGGTAGAAACCTTCACAGGGCATACTCTCATAGCATGACAGCCACCTGGTGGAGTTGAATTACAGTTAGTAGCAGAGCATCCCATCTATATACCTCACTGGAAAGGGCAGGGTATCTTGTTCAAGCTGAACAAATTTAAGGACACTTTAAAACACAGGTCAATTATCTATAAAATTGACTGAGTCATCTAGAATTGCCTTGGACATCAGAAGAGCTAAAATACAGAAGAAATAAGGTATGTGTGTTTTCAAAGATCTTAAGGGTCATATTTTAAAAGTACTGAGACACAACTCCTGGAGATGCTAGAACAGGCTGTTCCCCAAATAGTCTGGACATGAATTTGAAATTATGTGTATCTTATCAACAAAAAGGCAGGAAAAACTCATTGCGAAGGTTGCCATAGAAAGGTTCAATGATTTTTGCAACTAACTGCAAAGTCTGAGAAATGTAACTGGTGAATGAGCATGGCATACAAGGCAGCACAGAGGAGAGCTCTAAACCAGAAGGATTATTTGAAGCAGTGAGGAGGAGGACACAGGGAATCTGAGGGAGAAATTTGACCTCAGAAACAGAAACCTGGGAGGGAATCTCCTGTATGGGTTTCTTTAAAAAAAAAAAAAAAAAGCCACATCTACATGTTTTTTCCAGGTTAAGGAAGTTTGACTTCTTAATTTGGATGGCAATAGCTTTCAGAGTAATTGGTCTTCAGTCAGAAGCTATTCTGTGATAAGACTATCCATGTCACCTTGGGGCTGGGGGATGATGATGATACTGAGTCAATACCAAACAAGCCTTGATTCTGAACTTTTTATTCTTAGAGCACTAACTTGTTCATATAAATGTGGAAGAGACTACCAATACAGCTAACCAAAATCATTAATCTTGAAAGATATCCATTCTTTCACAGCTTTTTTTTATCACTCTTAAGCAGTACACACCAGTTCCAGTGGCACATAGAAGCTGTTTTTCCATGCTTATCTCATAAAAACTTGTATACGTGGATCTCTGCTTGCCCTGCAACACTTCATAGTAATGCTGCAGTCACTTTGCAACAGGTATCTCTATCCTATTTGCATTAGCTGATATTACACTCTCCTGACATGAAGCAAACGCCTATGTACCCATCTTCCAGGGAAACATGAAAATAGCTTTTCAGTTTTAAACCCAAGCTTTTCAATTTAGGCTACACAAATACATCAAGTCTACTCTTCCTCAAAAAAAACCCCAAGTAATTAGTGAAACAGATCATCAAATGACAGTATGTCACTTTACAAAATCTATAATGTACATATTCTATTATAATGAAGGCATTTTGGCAGATGACATTTTTTTTTCTGCTATAAAACAGGTCCTATAAAAATGACTAGTTAAGTGCTATATGTGGTACAATTTAGTTTGGTATCTTTGGTAAACGGGACTATATTTAATATGGGCCAATTGCTACTAGACTAGGAGTTTCTTTTAAATGGATATTTGGGTCAATGGAGGTAGCTTTCACTCTGCTTGGATATAATGTGACAAAATTCCAGCAACTGGGAGAGGAAACAGGTTAGGCAGACAATGTTACTGTGCACATCCAAAACACAGTGATGCTTTTTCTTTCCAGAATTATCTGTTGCCTAGCTTTTCAAATGCAGCTGTAATCTTAATTTTCTGCCCTGGAAACCAGATGTTGTTTGGAAGCTTTGAATGCTACATAAAATATGCTGTAAATTTTCCTTCACTAGTGTTTTGACAGTTAAAAATAACTAAAAAATCAGTTCTAAGCTAGCAGAATTATAAGTCAATGCTACAAGAAGCTAAGAATAAAGGAGGCTATAAAAAATCATTGAAACCCAGAAAATCAGCAATAAGACTTAGAAAGCCAAAGGGAGGAAAAAAGGGTGAGGAAGGGAAGTCAGTTCAAAAGTCACTTCAGTGAAGTTAGCCACCCTAGCAAGAATACAAAAGGAAAGAACTTCTTATAAAAGATTTTGAAAAGCTGATATGAAAGAACTTTCACATTTGCTTTGTAAGTGATTTTTTTTTTTCTTACAAAAGAGTTCATGGACAAATTTAGGCCTCAAAGCACTGCTAGAAGAATGAGGACGTGTCCCATTTCCTATTACATGCTACTTGTTCCTGTATTTTAAGCAGTCGTCTTTCATCCCATTGTGCTTCTGATTACCTATCATTCATCCACATAGATTTTGCCAATCCCCTGTGAAATTTCTCTCCTAGTAAAAATGGATGTTGCACACTAAACTCAAAGGACTGCAGGAACTTTCTGAAAGGATTCAGACTTGCTATGTCTCAGCCTGCATGTAGGGTTGTAACAAATTACTGCAAAACAGCCTGATTGCTCATAGCAGGAAACAAAATGCAGTTTGGGTATCTTCTGAATAGCTCTCTTCCACAGGAGTCACTTAGACCACCAATTAGGTTTTGGCCTTTAAACAAGCAGATACTACAAAAAAATATACACTGCAACTCAAATTGAGCTGTCAAGGATATATTCCATGTTGGAACTAGTTTTAAGGATTACATTTATTACCTCCAGGTTCCAGGAATTTCTTACCAAGACAGCCTATATTTTAATGAAAAAAGTAAATTTGGCTGGAATAGTTTCATATCTAATTTTAGAGAATATTCATCAGAATAAACCCCATTAAGTTTTATTTGGATACGGAATAAACTTCTAGAAAACGAATACGGCAAAAGGAGGTGGCTTGTCAAACTTATCACTAGTGAGTTACTCATTTTTAATTTTAAACTCCCTAGCCATTGAAAGTGTCTGTGGTTTGCCATCTAAAGAGCCTGGAAAACCAACTGAGTCACTCTTTGACCACAACAGTAGGCAGGCCTACTGGGCTGACTTAATTAGCTTGCCTTTTCACAGAGCAGAAGTGGCTTGTTTGGATGACAGGAATGCAAACAGACTCCAAATGCATCACCATTAAAGACTACTAAAAACATGCATGGAGAAGTTCATGCCACAAAAGAACATTGCTTAGTGTCATTCAAAAACATAATTTAGAGTTCAAGGTCCTCTAAGAAATACTGCAACTACTAATGCTGGACACTTATTTTACTGAAATAACTTTTACAATTTTACCAATAACTGCTGAATACTAATTAAGACAATGTATTTCAGTGCCCCACACTTCTGTGTAAAAGCACTTTGGAGCAATAGAAGCTTCTTAATCTACAGTGAATTATTTGAGGCTAGGGACCAAACAGACCATTTCTAAGCCAACTGCAGTATCATCCTCGGGTCATTACCTTCTGCATACATGGGCAGTATTCACCTATGTGACCTCCGAACCCTTGTACTAATGCCCACCTACGCTAAGATCACCACATTTGTTGGACATGGACAATTCCCTTCCTCCAGTTTATCCCAGTTCATGACTCCCTTTGCCTGCTTTCTATCAGAAAACCATTTAAGAACAGAACAGGAACTGACACATGAGATCAGTTCATGGCTTGCTCAATCCAGTAACTGAGAGTGACTGGTATCACATAGCTCAACGAAATTCCAAACTTCTGTGGAATCTGTCCACAGAAAAAGGTTTTTTTACTTCCAGGCAGTCAGTCAGTAGCTTATGTTTTTCAGCAAATTCATTAGTTGTGTCCTTTCTTTACTCAGAAGTCTATAATTTTTAATAAAATGGACAAAATTCTGACCAATACTTTTGGAAATTAATTTCAGTTATCTATTTACATAAATGTTTGCTCATTTTACTGATTTGGACTTGTTGACTTTTAACTTCATGAGCCTGCATACAGACAAGGTAAATTAAACAATGGTTCAGAAGACAAGAGGACACAAAATTGTAAAACCTAACATCCATTCCCTTTTTGCAATACAGAGGCTTAGTAAGTATTCTTTAAGTGCAAGGCAGCAAATACTTTTTCAAAAGGAGAACTGGAAATAACTTTTCTGAAAAGAGCTGAATAATAATCAAGGAACAAGATGTAGATCTCTTGCTGCTTGCAGCAGTGTTCTCAGCTGTCTAATACCTAACTGATATTTAAGCACTTCTACTGCAGAGTGTGTTTAATAGTAATGTTTTTTTTTCAGAGTCATTACAACTCCTCTTTGCAGGTTTTTTTTTTTTCCCAAAGGGATTAAGGTATTGATCACTCTTCCTAGTGTTTTTCAAATTGAATACAAGCTGTAAGAACACAATTCAGTCTTCTGCAATGCCCTGAATGACCCCAGGTCCTCTTAGTTGGTAGGTGCACCAAGTAGTTCTCACATTCTGGGCCTTGAGAGCCACCTGGTGGAATACACCATAAAAAATACTCCTGCAAATTACACAAGGAGTAAAAAGAACTCAAATACGCTGGGGGGGAGGAGGGGAGGGGAGGGGTAAACAGTCAAAAAAGAAGAAAAAAACCCAAAAAATCGTATCAGACAGTATCTGTCTGTTGGCCAGCATTTTAAAAAAACTAAATCTTATTTGCTGTTTTAATTCAAGAGAAGAGCCAATCCTATTCCGTGCATTTTAAATAGCTTTATTTTGCCACAGTATCTAATGAAATAAAGCATTCAGGGTATCCCACAGAAACTTGAAAGAATAAAAATATATCTAGCAAAGGTACCATAATATTCTTCTCATCCTCAAGCCATTTCCTACTTAACAGGATGAAAATGCTGGAAAAAGCCTTGTAATTAGCCTGGAAAGTTCTGGCAGGCAGCAGGAGAAATAGGTTCTAGTACACCTCCTGACAGGGAATGCTGTAAGCGGCTTCTTTCTACTTATAAAACAGGTTTGCCTACAAAGAGCATGTACAGGGAAATCTAGCAACACAGCGGCAAAAGCAGTGATAATAGCAATAAGGGCTTTGTTTCATGTTTCTGTTATAGACTCAAAACCCAACTGCTCTATGGATCCTACTAACTTACACAATATTTACTAGCACATTGTTACCATACATATTGTATCTCAGACACTGTACTGCCTCAGAGGTGTTAATATAATGCTCTTGTTCTCAGCATTGAGCTAAACCATTATCAAATAATGCCTTTAATCTGGTGTGACACTTTCATGCTGTAAAAGCTCAAGTTCTGAGAACTGCACCAGCATTTTGTTTCAACCCACCAAAACCCTTCAGCCCAGCCTACTGTAGCCAGCCACTAGCTGCCTTGTCCTTATTGGTACATCCTTGAATGTTTTACAATGTTTGTTCGGCTTATGCTTCTGGATCTGATGTACTTTCACTTGTTATACAAAGCAGGAATTTAAAATTCTCATGGTATTTATTTTAGTAAATGATCATGTTTCTTTCAGGAAGATTTTAGTGTCTTTTCTGAAGCAACCCAATCAGAGGATACAGAGACTATAAGACTCCAGTTTTGATACTGGCAAACAGCGGAAGCCTAGACATTTCAAAGTGAGTACTATTTAACAAAAAGACAAAAAAACCGTGAAGTTTTAAGACTTTCTCAGATTAAACAGCATTTCTATGAAGCTTTTTGCTCGCCTTCCTTTCTTGTTTAATTTCACTATGAAAAATATTCAAGGTTCCTGTAGATTTCCTTTGATTAATTCCTTCTAATTTGCTTATATCTTCCTCAAAAATAAGCAACAACCAATAATAATATTCTTTGGTATGGAATCTTTAAATAATTCAATATCAACCCAGCTGCTTTGACAGAGTAGCCTTTGATGGCAGACCTTGTGCTGTTGTTCTTGCTTCAAAATGTGGTTTAATGACATGGAGTGAGCCAGTCCCTGTGGGCAGCCCTCTGCTTTATGAGGTCCTAAGTAAGATCTTACTAAGAAAGAGATGAAAACAAATCCAGGGAAGGGGGTGGGGGTGTTGATAAGTTATACATTTTAGTGTGCACATCAAACTGTTCATGTCAGTTCCCTGAAAAGCAAGGTTGTACTAACAAGTTGTAATGGCAAAACCACCAAGATCTAAACAGCTTCTTCCTGGAATCCCCCGGATTTTAGAATTACTAAAAATTCTACCAAAGTTTTCTCTACTATCAGGTCTCACTCTCATACTCCCTTTTCTAAGCCACAAAAAGGGGAACTGTGTTCCAAAAAACCAACTTCCTACAGAATGAATTCTATGTATTTTATATGAAGTAAGTATAATCTACAATTCTGACAACTGCAGAAAGGAAGAACCTTTTAGTTTTCCCTTTTTTGTGCTTCTGCATTGAGACAACAAATGGTCTAATGTGTGAAAACAAGCTTAAGTAAAGCAAGAGCTTAGACCCACCAGGAATTTCAGAAATTCTACCATTCTTAAGGTCCAAGATAGTCTGTTCACTTCATAAATGGAAAGAAGAAACCAGAGGGACAGCATTTACTCTGCTTTTGTTTTCCCCTTGCCTATATTCCTGAGCTGCTCTGGTGTCCCCTCTCTTGTTCTAGGGGCTATCTGGGCCACTGACATGTCCCAGTGAAACAAGATCATTTTTGTACTCTGTTTGAATGACCAGAATGGCCAGCAGCAAACCTTATGGTCTCATGAATCTGTTCTTCATTTGTTGTTGAACAAAGTATTATTTTTTTATTCAGTCTCAAGGCAATTCTCAAATTATTTTGTCCAGGTATAACTTATGACAGTTTATTCACACTTAAGATATGGCAAGTGGGTAACAAAGCATTTTAGGATGTGAGGCTTCCTTTCTTTTCTGTGGGTTGTGAATATTGCCTGCTCCTCAGCGTCAGAGAGTACAAAACCCAATCGGTGGCTCTATATGGGCTCTCTGAAATAGCTTATTTCCCTAAAGCAGTAAAGGAGGCCTCTGATGCCCTCCTCAAGGCCAGGTGGTTAAACGCCACAGGCCCGGGGGCAGGCAGGGAGCCGGCTGGCCGCCCTGGAAGGGCTTGGCCGCTCTGGGGACGGTGCGTGAGGGAAGGACAGCCACCCCTCGGGGTCCCCCTGAGGGCCCGGGCTGGGGGTGAGGAGCTGCCAGGCCGAGGCCTGCAGCTGCGGGCAGGCCAGGGCCCCGCGGCTGCGTCCGTCCGGGCCCCGCAGCGCGCCGCGGCGACGACTCACGTTTGACGAGTTCTTCGGCCGCGAAGCCGGCGGCGCAGCTGGTCACCAGCGCGAAGGGCCCCACGCCGCCGCCGCCGCCATGGCGCCCGCCGCCGCGCCCCTTCCGGCCCCGCCGCTACCACCCGGTTGCGGGGGGGGGGGCGGGGGAGAGGCGGCGAGCGGGAGAGCCCTTCCGGAAAGGCGGGGGGAGCACGGACAGCGCGAGAGGAGGAGCGAGCCGGAGAGCGGGCTCGGCCCCCGTTTGACGTGCCCTCCCTCCCGCGGCGAGGCGGATGGTGCGGTCCGCCCAGCGCGTCCCGTTGCTAGGGGCGAGGGCGGCAGCCGCCATGGCCGGCTTCGTGGAGCCGGGGCAGGAGGCGGGAGCCGTCCTGGTGCAGGTGGGTCCGGGCAGCGCCCGAGCTCGGCCCCGTCCTTCTCCGGCAGCCGTGGCGACGAGCCCCCGCAGGACCCCTCCTCCCCCGGGGAGGCCGCCTTACACCTCGGCTGAGGCCCGGGCGGCGCGGCCTGCTGCTGAGGGGAACGGGAGGGCTCAGACCCTGCGTGAGGGAGCGGCTGCGGCGTCGCCGGTGAATTTTGGATAAGGGCTTGGGCTTTGTAAACGTTACAGTTCTTAACATAACGAGACCTTCAATTTTTTTTTTTTTGTTAACGCAGTGTAAATATACGTTTTTGACGCGGGCTGACATGGTCTCCTCACAGGCTGCCTCTACTTTTCAGTTGCTCGTTAACACTTGGGAGATTCCTGTAGATTTAGGCCATCTGTGCCAAGGGAGATGTTTGAAATGTGTAATGAAACATCATTCCTTGGCCAAAGACCTCAGTCCTGAAGCTTATTGCATTTGCTTTGCGAGATTTGTTTTAAAATTAACTTTCTTCAGGTTTTCTACAGTCGATGGCTTTAAAGTCGTTGGCTTTGTATTCTCTTATTTATTAAAGTACAGAAGTATGGGAAGTTGCATGTATTTTTTTCCTGTATTTAGGAGGCATTTAATTTGGATTAAATCTGCCACATAATCCCATGGTGTTTGGTTATGGGTGTGATTTTTTGTCATAACTTGCTTTTTAGGTTCAAGAAGACCTTCACAAGCTTAAAGTGAAAAATATCAACTTGAAAGAAAATGTAAAATCTGTGGATATTAGCGACCTTGGAACAGCAATTGAAAGAACCAAATTTGGGCTGAGAGTAAGTAAAATGGAGCAGATCCAGAAGACGATTCAGTTTTTGAGATCTCTGTCAGTAATTCACTTAGAGTACATGGGGCCAGGTATTTGTCATCCTGCAAGATCTCTTTCTGATTAGGAAATTATGGGATTCATCAGACGTGACAGTTCAGAATGGTGGCTTCCTCTTTTGGGTCGTCAGAATTAACGGATCTTGTGTCTCATACTGTTAGCCAAAATCAGATTTAGTGCAACAGAAGTACAAAGCCTATCAACTTTTCAGTCGAGTGGATTGCTAAATTAAATTAGTTAAATAAATTTAATATCCCTCATACCTTTGTAATAGTCTAAACGTTATTTTTTCCCTCTAACAGAAACATGCTGAAAATTACTTAAGCACTATGAACAGACAAGTGTTAACTATTTCTTCTACCGATGATAAAGAAGTACATTCAAAAGAGCCCCCTAAATGGTAAGTGAAACAGCTGTTTTATTGCAGAGATAGATGCAAGCAGCAAGACAGAAAAACTGTGGTATCAGAATCTTGTAAAGCAAACACAATTATTGGCCCCAATGAGGTTATTTTGGTCATTTGCTATTTTGTTGGGGTTTTTTTAAGTTAAAAACCAATACAAAAGTAAACGCAGTTCTAAGTAGCTACAGCAACCTTCTGCTAACTCCTGTGGTTTTTTTGCTAAATGCAAATTTAAATAAAAATATAGTCTTTTAGATTCAACCAGATGGAAGCAGTATGGGTTTAATAGGTAAAATCAAAGTAATTTTTTAAAACCTCGCTGTTTGTTTCTTTCTAAATCAGGGGCCTTCATTTTGGTGCTTCTCAGAAACAGCTTGTTTTACCACGAGTACCTGTTGAGCCCATGACTGTCCAGGCGTACAGCAAATCAGCACTACGCATTTCTCAAAGTTCACAGGTCTGAAATAACATACTACTTAATATGCTAGAGACCATATTAAATGAGACTGGTGTCTTGTAGGTTACCAGCTGTTCCCATAATGTTATATTCTGACTCCACATGGATTCAGTTTTTGACAATATACCATCTGTGACTGAAAGTGATAAAAAATTCTTGGTAGAATGAGCGGGCTGAGAGATAGGAGCCTTCTCCTAGCCTCACAGTCCAGATAAAATCTAAGTTAGGAGGAACTTCAGTATTATCATGGGTGCATCCAGAAGCTTTCCATTCTTTATTCCACCCCCCCGCCCCCCCCAAGTATATTGTTAAAGAGTTCTGGAACCAGAGGTTTGTTCTGCTTTAAGGTCCCAGTCCTGCAAATACCATATGCTTAACTGTGATTCTGCAAGTAACGTGTTTAAAATAAATGGAACTATGTATTGGAACAGCATGAGCTCAGATATCAATGTTTGTGTTGTTTGAGACTAAAAGTCGTTCTCTTTTTTGTTTTTGCATAAAAGATAGGGCAAATTCTGGGAAAGACTTCTGTTCATGTATAGGGTAGTGAACGTCTATGATAAATATAGGTTTTCTCCTTGAAATCTGATTTTTTGCTGTTTTTCATAAATGAAGTCCTTGTAAGATCATTTAAAGCCTTCTTAAAATGTTTGTATCTGAAGTATTTTTTTTCTTTTTTATTCTAAGCTGTGAATTTTGACTGGTGTGTTCAAGGTGGTTCCTCAATCATGTTTTAAAAACAAATGAAGGTTATTAGTTGAATTGAAAAATACCCATTGTCACAATTTTGAGTTATTACTGTTTAAATCCAAGGGAGCTTTGAGTGAGAGAGAACCTTAAGAAGAGGCTCTCTGTAGTTCCAAGACTGTTACGAGAAGCCAGGGATTGAAGCTACTTGAAATGGTATAATCAGAATGAGCAGCCTAACAGTTATATTGCTGATTAGCTTTCTAAAAGAAGTCACAATATAAAGTAGTATTAAAATATTGTTTACTCTTGAAATGATGAATAAGGTGCAGTGAGGTCTCTGATTTTTTTTTTCCAGACCATATTCCAACCCTGTCCTATATGAATATGCTTATATTGTGGAAAAAAAAAAAATTATCAGAGTTCAGCTACTCTGTAAAATCTGTATTATCTATGGTCTTCCAACTCTTCATGTGCACCAATGAGCTTAATTTACAGTGGAGCACATGCTCTGTCCTGCCTTGACTTTCTCTTTGTCTTTTCATTTCTGATAGCTATGGCATCTGCTTAGAAATGCATATCCAGTGACACACAAGCTAGCACTAATTTCCCATTATAAAGAAAATGGCAAACAGTGCTGTTTTGCCAGCTGTTCTACATGCCCAGCATACCAACATAAAAAGCTTTTATTATTAAATAGTTGTGAAATCTAGCTGGGAAATTATCACCTACAATTCCTTACTTCCTGTCTTTTCCCTACTTGTAGCTATAAACAGTTTAGGTTTTTTTAAGCATACTTTGGTGTTTTTCAAAATTCTTTTCCACTCAAAGGAAATAATAGTGAACTGAATAGTTTTCTGTTTGCAGAAATTTCCAGTTATGCAGGCTTGAAGAAATCAATGTTTCAACTTGTAGTGGTTCTGAGATAAATTAATAATTCATGCAGTAATATTTTTGTGCTTTGCAGTCCATAGTACACGGTCCAAGAGTAGAAGTGGAGCCTAAGTTGTGTTTGTAGTAGTTCAGGTGTAACGAGGTTGGAGTCAAATAAGCACAGATGCTGTTTTCATATATGCATTGCTAGAATACTTGTCATACGGGAAATAGCTTGCCCACAGGTGTCAGAATAGGCTTAAAATTATTGTTTACTCACACATACAGTATTTCTGGGTCACATCATCAGCAGGGTAAGACTCTGCAAATCTAGCTCACAGGGGGAATTGTGAAGCACTGTTCCTCCCCTCCCCTTTTTTTTTTTCTCCACTATTGTTGTAATTGGATTTCTTCTTCTAATAAAGCTTGAAAACTGTAAAGAGGTGTCTTCCTCGTGCAGTAATTTTAAAGCCTCTGTATAGCAATGGCTGAAAAGACGTTGTTATCCATAACTGGTAACTGTGTAAGTTCAATTTTAAAAAAAAAAAAAAAAGCTTAATTGAAAACACCTGAACTGATGTTTGGGCAGCTTTGGTTTTTGGTTGGGGTTTGTGGTTTTTTTTCCTAAAAGTTGATACTTTCTGTGACATTGTGAATATACAGTAGAAGTTAATATGCTCTCATCATTAATAGAATTAAAGATGTAAATGAAAAGATGTTTGTAGGGGGCTCTAGAGTGTGCAAATAACATAAATAGCTAGACATGAAAAGTGGTTTAGTTACTGATAGTACAGATTGTTTCAAAGATTAATATAATGCAGTCCATTCATAAAGGAATTGGACTGGATTAGAAACCATGCACCACATGCATCTGCAAAACAGAATTACATAGTGAATCAGATTTGTTGGCTTACTACATGATAAAAATGCCCTTCACTCTGAAATGACTTTTGTGTTAAAGCAGAACAAGATTTGAACCATTTAACTGTACTGAACATGTCAACCTGTTCTGTATACTCCATGTTAATAATTGAGCACAATAATTCTGATTTTAATTGAGCATTATATTAGTAATAATGCACTATTCACCATGCTATTCTCATCTTTTTTCTAATTCTGCATCAAGATGGTTCAAGATAGCTTAAATTTAAGACTTTGGGTAATATCGATGGATGGATAATATAGATGGAAGAAACCGATGATGCTATCTGCTCCAGCTTCTGCAAATGTAGAATTGTCACTTGCCATACATCTAAGCTGACAAAGTAACTTTTATCAGGTTTTTTTGTTAAGCATTTCAATTCTTGTTAACCTGTGTGGAATCTGCCACTCCAGCATTGATCATTTCACTATCAGTCTGAGCGGGGAGTCTGTATTGTGAATCACCTCCTATTTTAATTGAGAAGGTACTCAGTTTTCCCCCAAATCTTGTTTAATAGCACAAGCAGTTTCATTTCTGTACAGCGGTGTGTTATAGTAATAAAATACCACAAAATCACTGATGAGGTGAAAATTGAACTTTCTGTCTCTGTGCAGCCATGTGGGTAAAAGAGTAATTGGCTTGGATAATAACTTTTGTTCTTACAAACCCAAATCTAAATGAGCATCTCATTGATACATCTGCTTGTAATTACTATCAGAAGAAGAGAAGATATTGTGCAGATAAATAAATTAAACCATTTTTAGTGCTTTCACAAACTAATACAATTGTTTAATAGTTCAAATATACATGTAATGATTCTTAAAATTTTTACGGCATATTTTGTTTGTCAAAAAATAGAATTCTCATAAATTTATTTTTACGTTTACACAATAGAAATATCAGCAGAGAGTTCTTGTGTATAAATATGTTTAGCTGGATCTTACTATGTAAGGGAGCTTTTGGTATTCCTGTATCCATGTACGGGGAATTAAGCACCTACACTGCCATGCCCCCAGCTCCTCTGAATTACCTTAGCTCTGTTGACTTCTCTGGTGATACAATAGTTTCTGCCATTTGAGGATTCTTCCTTATTTGGCATTGTTTGGTAAATAAACCCTGTTGGGTGCAGAGTCTAGTTAGCAATGTTATTGCAATAAGAGTATTGGGAGATACTACTACACTTGATACAGATCCAGGTGTAAACTAAGATGAGCACATTAAGATGAACCAAAATGTTTTCAACTTAAGAAACTTATACTCTAGTAAAAATAGATGGCATCGCTTCTGGCTTTCATAGGAAGAGGATATGCTTTAGATACTTCTTATAACTAGATGAAACTTTAAAGTCTCTTTCTGTCCATCAGGATGTAAATCATAATAATTTTTATTAGCAAAATAGTTGAATCCATTCTATGCAGATAACACAGTACATTAAGAAACCACTATGTTTGATTCTTATTACGATAAGGATTTTTTATTTCCTCGTTTGCTTATAAGCAAGTGCTCTATCTGCATTGGGTCAATGGGCCATAACTGATCCAAAGAAGCTGTCCTGGTCCATCAGGTCAATGATTCCTGAATTAAAGTCTCTGGCAAACACAGCCAAGGTAGATTGGCTTCTTATTATCATCTGTGGGAAGAATGCACATATAACACCCTCCCAATAGATAGGGTGCTTATAGAACATTTGTTATAACACAGGTAAATGGAATTCACAAATGACCTATGTTAATCAAGGAAGTCAAACCTGATTGTCCTTTTCACTCCAAATTTAACTCAAAGGTGTGCAAATTTGGAAATTTCAGAGCTTGTAATGGAATTAATTGAATAAATTTTGGCAAAAGTGTATATGTGAATAGTAGTTGTATGGCTTACTAAGTTTTCCATCTAATCAAAAGGCACTTATTCATTGTTTGCCCAGTTCTGTGTGGATAGTTAAATAACATGAATTTTCATCATCATTTTGCAAATTTATGAACATGTTAGCCAATTCATGCTTATAAACACTTCTGTCCTAGTGCAGTTATTTTAAGGCTATGCCTATTATATATTTCAGCAGCAGATGGAAATGGATATGAAAATTATGCTTGACCCAGAGAACATCGATAATAAAGCTGTTTTGAAACCACAGAACTATGAGACCAGGCTGCCACTTATAATTAAGGAAAAATCTGCTCCTGTAAGTAATTTATCTTATGGGCTTATATGCATTACTTTTCACTATTAAAGTTAATACATATAAGACCTAAATAAAAAAAATTATTTTAAGTGAAAGTATCTCATAATTTCCTACTTTTTGACATTGATGTGTAACGATCAAAACATTTTTAGTGACAATAGTGGGGAAAACAAACCTGTAGCACAACAGGTTTAGGTAGCAAGACCCCAATCCAGCAAAAGTATAAGTATACATGGGAATGTGCATGGTAAGTAATCTCAGTAAAATCAGTGATCGAGGATAAGCAAACTGGAGCTTGTGGAGTTTAGGATGTCACCCAAAGATCAAGGAAGAAGTAAGTAAAAGGGGTTTTGCTGACAGGAATGGGCTTTCAGTTGTTCATTCTCTGGCCATTTCTTAAAAAGACAAGAAATCATTCTGTTTTCAGATGATAACAAGATTGTTAGGAATAAGTGAAAAATGCTTGTACTTTGTTTTGATGCTCTTTTTAATTGACTTTTTTTGAAAAAGCAATCCTGCCACATGATTGCTGACCCTGACCAGAAATCAGTGTCACTGAATAAAAAAAATAGAGGTTATACTGAAAGACAATCAGAATCCTAAAGTGACTACATAAATTTAGGTGTCATTTACATCTTATTTTTCTGACATGGTTTGAGAGGGAATGTCATGTTCTATTTCTTAGCTCCATGCTGGGACCACTTACATTGGAATGTGAGGGACAGATTCAAATCCTTCCTTTCCATATGGAGATATTTCCATATCTTTTAGATCCCAAGTGTCCTCACTATCAAGCTCAAGGTATTCTGAAGCACAGCCTTTCTTTTATCTCTAGTCAAGCTGTTTCCCTTAGTTCGAAACAATTACCTACCAAAGCTGAAACTAAGCACTTCCACAACACTCTCCTAAGAGTACCCTGACTAGTGGCCATCAAATCACCCTTTTCTATTCTTCTTTCTGGTCTGAGGATGTTCAAGTTGTGCAAATTAAGTTTTGATTCTTCCACATTTCTGCTTTGCAGCCGCTGCTCCTCTTAAATAAACAAATTAACATGAAGATGACATTTTCAGCCAAGTATGCTTTTAAAAAAAATTAATAGGGACAGGCATCCTTCCAAAGATCAATTATGTTTACAAATTTAGCACAGCACTGTGGTCCACATGAAAGAATATGCCGAATGGTCTCACACAAGGATGCTCTTATACAATTTAATTTATGTAATAGAAACATTATGCAGCAAGCCCAGTGCTATAAGAGGCATTCTAAGGTATTTGGTTTTAAAGCACATAAACAGAATCTGTGAATGGCACAGTTGTAAGCTGCCACTTATAAAAAAATATTTTTGAAAGCTGTTGCCCAGTCTAAGAGGTGATTTGTCTAACCCTGTGATATAGAGTTAATTAGAAAAAAGCATCATGGCTAATAGCTTTTTAGAACCACTCTAAAACACTCACAGAGAGGAACATTATACTACTGCAGAGAGCCATGTGTTTTACCACTCTCACTGAAACATATACTGATCAGAGAAAACTTCTTAATGTTGACTTAAATTACAAACATTTAGTGTAAATTAGTCAAGCTCGCTGATACATATTTACAGTTGCTAAGGAACTGTTTATGACAGGGAGATGGGCTGAAAAAACAAGTAGGTATTTCCTATCTCTAATTTATTCTACAGCATTTACTGAAGTAAGTGCTTTTTACAAGTTTTCAAATCCTATGACACCGTCTGTATTTTGAAATGTTCTGGCTTCACTGGGGGTAAAATTTTGCAATTGGATTTGCAAAATCCACTACTGAGATTGCGAATTAAGGCATTTTTGTTAAATGTGATCTATACTAGCACTTAGAGCAGTGATAGTTATAGATCACCAATAGTAACTAAAATAAATAGATGTGTAGTTGCAGGTCTAAAATTATATGGTCTTTAGTTTTGAAAAAAAAAAAAATATCAATTAAAGTAGCTACAACAATTAGGTTAGGTGCTACCTACCCTGTTTTTACTAATCAGCCATTAGAGGGCAATATTTGTACGCACACATGCGGGCACACACACATATACCCATGTACATGCCCTAGATATGTACATAAGTTCAAAGATTATCTCAAAAAAAAAAATCAGTGGCGGAAGGACTCTCACTGAAGTAAATTAAAAACTAATTGCTTGGTTAACTGTATTCAGGTTTTTTCTAAGAGTTGTCAGCATCCGAGTTTTCAAGGAGACCTGAGCATTTAAAAATGTGATGAGATTAAAAACACACTGGTTTTGAGGTGACTAGATAGGTCAAGCACAAATCTACACGGACTTTTTATTATCCTGCTATTTGAGTAGTTTGAAAAATTATTAGTAAGGATCTCATTGTTTCATGCAAAATATCTTCTCTTCTTGCTCTTTTGGTATTATAAAGTTGCTGACGCTGGATTTTATGGTAGAAACTAAGAACAATTAACTATTGCCCTTTTGTACCTTTTTGGGTCTGATAAGCACTAATGCTTCAATCCTCTGTAAAGTTCTGTAGTTATCTTAAAATGAGGACTGTAATTCTGTTTGAAACACCATGGGCAGTCTGGGCATCACTTTATTTTGTAGCCTATATCTGGATAACAAATGAAAAATGATGAGTAGATAATTATTAAATATGTATACTTCCCATGGAGTATCTAGCAAAACAAATAGTAGTCTGAATTGCAGCAAAAATAATTCTGACATACTGCTGCAATGTAGGAAAGTTTCACAACTATACCTTTCATTTTCATAGGACTGCTGTTCTTTTATAGAATTATACCGGCATTTTTTGGTCCTTGTTTTCTTATAAATGTATATTATACTGTAAACTTGGGAATCTTTTAATTTATTCATGAGGTAGAATTTAATATGGTGATTTCTAGCCTTTATGAGTTGCATCTTATATAGTGTGGTTCTAATCGTGATGGCAACGATTTTGTGTTATGGGGGGGAGGGGGTTTAAGCTATCTTATTTGAGCACAACCATTCTAATCATATCCTCAGTTATTCATTCTTTATTCAGTATTTGCATCATGCTAATCACTAATGCTTATCACTGAAAGTCTATGCACTTCCAAAATTATAAAGTAAGGCGAAGCAGGGCAATTCTTTTCATTTCCAGTGACTAGAAGAAGTTGTAGAAGAACAGGTCTTTTGGTTCTCCAAACCTGATTGTGTTTTAAACCTCTGCATATGGCTATAATTACAGTCAAAGCATAATTTGGCAGTGGAAGCAGAATGAGATTTAAACAAATCGATGTTACACTACAGTAATTCAAAATAAGCTTGTTGCATTTGTATTATGGTATGTAATCATAATAAGCAGCACAGTGAATTAATAAAATCTTGTCACTAAAAATAAAAAGGAAATAATCAGTGAGATAGAGTTAACTTAACAGATTACTATAGTCAGCATCCTTTCAACCTAGAAATGGGAATGTGAAGGTCACCCCCATCTCAGATGACAAACGTAGAACATTTTGTTGGTAAACAAATTAATCTTTTGAAAGGTCACCATTTGTTTTAAGTTTTTATCCAGTTCTTGTCATCTGGAATTGGAGATTGACTGTCATTTTGCTAGGTAGGGGTGCAGCCGAAGCTGCTGAAGCTGTTTCTGTACATATCAGCATTCCTTGACAAAACTCAGTGCCTGATTGTGATGCTATGGGCTGCTGGTTTACAGCTGTCTCCGGACAAGAATGGAGGCCCACCCCTGAATTCCAATAAATTGGTCCTGTATACACTGCCTCGTGTAAGCTGGCCCTTTGCCCACAAGTAAAATGTATTGTAGTTCAAGCCAGCAATTATCTTTCTTACTTCCTTCTGTGCTGCTTCTGTTGCCTTTTTCAAAAAGCAGATGTGGGATTCACCGAAGTTCTCCATCTATTCTCTTTTGCACCTGTTATGGCAGAATTTTGATGGAGGTAAATTTCTGGGAGAGCTAGCAGTAGACCATAAAAGGAGCAAAGCTTGATTTTTCCACGTACATGGAAAATTGACAGTTCAGAGCCATCTCTGGTTACTTTAAGAGCTTAAAGTAGGTAAGAATAACATATAAGACCTGTTAATGATGCCTAGTTGCTCTATTCCATTTAAATGGGACTTTATTTTCTGTTAGATAAACAAAATCTGTGGGAAATAATATGTATTAATAGCTTAGTATTGCATCTAAGGGAAACTGTATTAATCATTAAGTCGATAAAATGCTGGACGATGTAAATCGGAACGAGAAGGACAAATTTTAATTTTTCTATACAATTTTCCTATTCAAAAATCTTCGTGAATAAAAAGACAACCAGTCATAAAAATTGTTCATATTTTAAATCTCTTACAGAGACCATTATAAATTTGACTCATCTGACTTTAGAATAGTTCCACTGACACTGGTGAGAATTTGTCCTTTACTTAGTATTCAGTATTTCTGCAGTGAATTCCATGTGCTGGTTCTTAGACTTGGAGGACCAAAATTAGGTTATTTGAAACCAGAGTTAAACACTTTCTTTATTTACTATTTATTAATAAGATTATTTGGCTTGACAGATATTTCATCAGAACAAGATTCTTTTTTCCTATAGAAACTGACAGATGATGCAAGCATGAGTGAAGCTATTCTTTGATACCGCTTCCTTGCTTTGCTGCTCAGGGTGTAAACAAACACAGAAAAAATGCATCCGTTTAGACTGTAAGGCTGTGAAACTATAAAATGCAGTGAAATCCTACAGTAATTCTCATCTAGACAAAACCAAAGCTGACCTGATCTATTGTGGGTCGTACACTCAAGGCTGGACTTGATGTCCTTTGAGAGCAAAGAATTAAAATCACTTAGCATCTCTGCCTTTACTCCATTTGAGTTTTTTACAGTCTGAACTGATTTTCTCCCACTGCTTAAAAATTAGATACCACCTCCTCCTGCATGAACAGCAGGCTCTGTTGATTTGTAACACTTAGGGGACAGACCCATTGAACGCTCTCAGTATCCTTCCATACTGACATAGAAATTCTTCCTGAATTACTTATCAAAGCAGCTTTGCAGCTCTCTTAAAGTAAGTTTGTCTAAACTGTGCTTTCTTAGCTTGCTTATGTAATACCATGATCAGGTAGCTTCAAAAGCTTAGCTCAAGTCAAGATAAGTAGTAGTTACTTTTTCTACCCCACTCGCAATGCTTGCTAACCTGTTGTAGAAAAAAATTAGATTGGTCTGACAAATTTGATCTTGACAGATCCAAGTTGCTCATTGATTTGCTTCTTTCCAGATGTTTATAATTAACTTGTCTGATTATTTGTTTTAAGAATTTTTCCAAGAATTGTAGTTAAACCAATAGGGCTAGAATTCCTCAACACATCTTTTGCTCCTTTCCAAAGATAGGCACTATGCTCTTTTCCAGTCTTCTAGTATATTTTCCATGCTACTAGAGTCCCACCAGCAGTTCTGAGATTGCTTTAGACAGTTCTTTAAGTATCCTAGAGTGTATTTTATCAGGACCAGCCAATTTCAAAACCTCTGAGCACTATCTGATCTGTTTTGCCCTTAAGATAGCCCAAGACCTCTTCCATTTTACACTATAGTTGAGTTGATTCTACTCATAACTAGCTGCTTTTTTAATGATAATTATGAATGTACTTAATGATGTCATTTTTAATTACCCAGAAGTTTCTTTCTACTTGCATCTCTTTTTGTCGTACCTGTTTAAGCAAACAAGAAGCAGTCATCAATATGCACATTTTCTGTTTTCTGTATGCTTTTTTCTTCTTTTGAGATCAACAAAGAACATATGATTCATCAAGTTTGATAACTTGCTATCCTTCCTATCTTGCTTCATGTCCGGAATAGTTTGAGCTTGTTTCTCTAGTACTTTTTATCTGTGGAACAGACAGTTCAATGGAGTTCCGATTTCTTCCAATTAGACTTGCCTTCTACAAGCTCTTTCCTTTCAGTTTCGTGAGCTTATTGAAAACTGACCTTAGTTCCACTGATTTTATTTTGTTATGCTTCCTCCTTCCCTTTATAGGGATTATGACATCAAATCTTGATAGGAACTTCTTAATAAAAAATATGAAGGTAGATGGCAATTTGGAGAAGATAATCATGAAATGATAGATTATTATATACCTTTTCTACCATTACTATCAAGCTCTGTGATTTTTCCGATATTTACTTACCAAACCTCATCTATGTAATCTTCCTGCTTGATAAACTGTAGTTTTGATACATGGTAGTACTCATCTTTTCTCTATATTTAATACTAGTCTCTATTCTTTTACAAGGGGAAAAACATATTTATAAAGATATTTTTAAAAAGAAGTTGTTCTAGTTAAATATTGTTGTCTAGGTAAAAAGAAAACAAATAGAGAACTAATCAGAAAAT
Organism: Harpia harpyja; assembly: GCF_026419915.1. NCBI lineage: Eukaryota > Metazoa > Chordata > Aves > Accipitriformes > Accipitridae > Harpia > Harpia harpyja. The sequence continues at coordinate 17,334,333 of NC_068953.1, read as the reverse complement.
CTCTGTGGTGTTACAACAAGTGCCCTATTTAAAATGAAGCAAAAAGAAAAAAGTCAAGTGGGAGAGGTTTATCCACAGGAGAAAAACACTTTAGAAAGGGTAATAGAATTGTTTTTCTCATGTCCCAGGTTAATTACACTCAGAAGTGCTTGAAATGAAAAAATAGTTTTTCAGCACACTCCAAGCATATTTTAAGGCAAGTAAGCCTTAGTCTGCACTGCAAATTAAACGCTCCCTTCCAGCCCTATAAAACTGTACTTTAAAAATACCCATGATGAAGCAAGCTGTGTGCTGACTTCAGTAAAGCATACCTGCTGAATCACAATCTTAATAACAAACTTCACAAGAAGACATTATTCATGCAGGAAAATGTTTGAGGTTCCAATCACCTCGTAGCAGCAACAGTTGCTTGGGTTCTGCCAGAGAGAAAGCAGGTGATGTGCCTACAGTTAGTGTTGTATAGGGTGTGATCCTTTGCTTTCATGGTGTTTTGGGTCTGTCTACGCTACAAACATTAAAATGCTAGTTAGGAGGTGCCAGTTCCGGAATATGTGGTATTAAATTCACCAGGTTTTGTGTTTATGCCATAAAAGCTGTAGGTGTGAGTAAAGGTTTTAAATTGCACTGACATAAGCAGATTGAAGTCTATTGAAAACCTTTTAAAAAGATGCAATCTTTTAAATATCTTTTTAAGTTAAATCCCTGAATAATGGTAATAAAGCTATAAAATGATGCTAAAAGTAAACCTATGTTTTGCAGTACTTAATATTATTTTTAAGCTCTTACTGTTGTAATTGAGTTGGCTTAATTTTAGTGAAAATAACTGAAGGAGGAAAGCATTTTGTCAAATTCTGCTTTGATATCTCACTGAAGTCTTCAAGAGGACAGCTAAGGCAGCAAATAGGATGCTGAAACAACATAGAAGGGTGTACAGATTGGGTGGAATTTCCGTAACTGTTTTGGGTCGGCTCCATAGTTCCACTATGTTGCCTGTACTATGTAATGAAGTGAATCATAGTGGCACTGTGCAGAGTAAATGAGAGCTTAAATTACATCACAGTTGATCTGTCCTTATTTTAACATGACACCTGCCATGGACTTTATAGAAATTAAAGGATACAGCAAAGAAGGATTAAATATCCATTTTCAGTTAAAAAAAAAAAGAAAACCTCTAGGCTGCTTCTGAACTCATACACTCCACCTGAATCGCTTTTCTTTGTAGCTCACTACATCTCTATGAACACAAATGAAATATGTATGTTTCATAGTGCTGTTTATCCCAACAAAACTCCTGAGATTTAAACTAGGATAAAACTGACCAATAGTAAAATCAGTGCTGCTTTACTGATACAATAGCAATAGCCTGAAAAAGGAGTCACTGTTTAACTAAATTTCTTTCATTTTATGTATTTTTGTTGTGTCCCCAACAAACTGCTGGGGCTGAGAGTGAGTAGAAAAGTGTGGTTTATTATTCCCTTTTCTCAGTATCAAGCCACTTATATGCCAGCTCTTATAAAGTTAATCTTTGTTACATGCTTATTGCTATTTTCTTGGAACACAAGGACATGAAGTTTCATACCTCTAGATCCCTTGAAGCATAATGCTTCATAACAGCCATAACTAAAATGAGTGGCTATGATTTCTCTGAAAGATTCTCTATTATGATAAAGTGTACATATTTTCTATCTCCCTAATGTCTCTTGTGGACAGTGTTATTATACAAATTGGGAGGAAAAATTATAATAGTTTATTTTGATCTATCTCATTCCCTATTAGGATTATAAGCAGTTCTTTAGAATTGCCTATCCCTTTCTATAAAGTTGATGGTTGATGTTATTCACTAATTATGACACAATAGTGCTCAAAGATCCCAATCATGGCCTGGATCCTATTGTACTAAAAGCTGTACACAAGCATGATAATTAGACATTAAAACCTAGTATTTTAAACCAGGAAGTCCCGATGTGCTCTATAAAAGAGGTAAATACCATTATTCCCATTTTGCAGATCTATCGATATTTCCTAGCTTCCTGACTTTATGTATTTAATATTATTTTAAGGTAGTTTATCATTCATAATGAAATAAGTTTTTAAAAAGCAAATAAAAAAATTTCCAGTACATGGCATTAAGTTGTCTCCCGTATAGCTCATCAGTAGGGTTCACACATTTCTATCCAATGTAAGAATTTCTAACTATTAGACTAATGGAGTAAGCGGTAACAGAATGTCACCCACAAAAGCATGGGACTTTTTTTTATTGGGTTTCACAGCTATTCGCTGACTAAAGATGAGACTGTAGAATCTTGAGGTCCACTCTAGATTGTGAGGGAGACGTTCCCTGTTGCATACAAACCTGTCTGCTTCCTTTTCTCAGTCTGCCCCAGTTTCCCCTTTTGCCATTTTTATCTCGCCCCAGTCTCTCTGTTCCTTGAGACTGTCTTCTGAGACTGCTTCCAGATCATATCCTAGTCTTACCTGCCTGATTCTCTGCCAGGCTCCCGAGCTATCTGCCAGGCTCTTTGTCCAGCTTGTCTCAATGTTCTTTCCTGACCCTGTTGCCCCCAGGTCTTTTTCCTTGTCCAGTCTGCCTGCTGGCTTTCCTGTTTGCTCAAAGACCCAGGATGCCCCTCCAACTACCTTTCTTCTTCTTGAGACTGAGAATATGTTCACACCTGGGTGTTGGCACTTATTTACCCTATTCATTCAAATTTGGTCACTTCCTTCTTGTGTTGCCTGGACCCAGCATGAAAGTTACTGGAGAACCTGTAAAGTTGCAGAGGAAGTTCTGAGCAACATATATTAGAGCACACCCAATCCCTAGGTAGTTTAGCTGCTAAAACTAAGAAACCTTTATCTAGATTTCAAAAAATCTGTTGACAGAGTAAGGTTGGATAGACTAGTGTTAAATTTTCCTTTTGCTTCATAAAACATTTGAGTTTATTTAAGTTGAATTTTTCATGTCTCTCTAGGTTCATCATTGTCTTATTTTTCTAGCATCAGCTAGGTGAGAGAAAACAATATAATCTGCTGGTGGTGGTTCACTATCATCAAGTGAGAGATCTCAGTGATGTTACGTGCCTTAAAGTTGCATGTGCTGTAATGCTTTAAACCCACTGAATATCTAGCTCTCTTTAGGAGAACTCCTTTCTTTAGGAGTTGAGTACAACCCACATTGCAAATGGAATAGTATGTGTATTCCTAGTCAGAAAGAAACTGAAGATACTTAGGATATTGGAGAGAGGAAAAAATGTTACATGATAACACAGAGTTTTTGTATTTGTAATACTGAAGTATAAGGTGGCAATATATTCTTTTCCCTGTGCAGTGTTCCATATGCGCAATAATAACCGTAACAGTAAGACACATGATATCACTGTCCCAAAGTGATGTGTGTCACTGGTTGAATTCCTGGCACTTAGAACCAGCAGGTTCTGTTTTTTCAGGCAAGCACAGGTTAACTGGGGAAGTAAGGGAGCTTTCATTCCCACATTAGCACAGCCAGTGTGGTACATGTTTCACATCACATTATCAGGCTGTGTCATTCCCTGCTGTCCTTGAGGAACCCTGAAACTTCAGAAGTCTGTGATACATTTGTGAGTAGTTTCACATATATTAATTCCATTGGTATTCTTTCCAATGAAAATTTATTTACATATTTGAAAGTACTTCCTTTTCTTTCTGGTACCTTGCCTGTGTATGCATTTTATATATTTAAAGACTATTCTGTCAAGAAATACTATGTTTACACTATACTCATTAAAATTGAGCAAACTTCTTGTGATTCCTTTATTAACTAGTACACTGATTTTTGCATAGCAGAAGTCACAAGACATCAATTGGATTTAATTAACTTTATTTTAAATTACTAAAGTAATGACAGTAGACAATCTTGTAGCATGTTCATGAGCAGTAAAAGCGGTGCTTGTACTGATACATTATTAAATCTTAATGAAACTATTCATAGCAGAAATTATATTTATTATTTATTATTGCAGGAGTAGAAAGTGTGTCTTTGCAAATCCCGGATTTCTCTTTGTTAAAAGAAGATTCTGTCTCTTCCTAGATGTATAGTCAGAAGATAGTGAAAGGTCATACAGTTAGCAACCTTTGGGGTTTTCCTGCCTCTCACTACATGGATTCTCCCTTACCCCTGTTAGAAGAAGATATAACAAAAGGTGAGTCACAGAAGCCCACCTGGGTACTGTTGCCACCAGATATATGCTACATAAGCAGTGTTGTTTGCTGTTTGCAGCAGATATCTGGTAATCAAATTTTCTGGCACATCAAAACTTGTAAGAATTGTGATCTCAAGCGTTGCAAAGGTGTCGTGGTTTAACCGCAGCCAGCAGCTAAGCAGCACGCAGCCACTCACTCACTCCCCCCGGCACCCAGTGGGATGGGGGAGAAAATCAGGAAAAGAAGTAAAACTTGTGGGTTGAGATAAGAACGGTTTAATAGAACAGAAAAGAAGAAACTAATAATTATAATGATAATGATAACACTAATAAAATGACAACAGTAATAATGAAAGGATTGGAATGTACAAATGATGCACAGTGCAATTGCTCACCACCCACCAATCGACACCCAGTTAGTCCCCGAGCGGTGATCCCCCACCCCCACTCCCCCCAGTTTATACACTAGATGTGACGTCACATGGTATGGAATACCCCGTTGGCCACTTTGGGTCAGGTGTCCTGGCTGTGTCCTGTGCCAACTTCTTGTGTCCCTCCAGCTTTCTCGCTGGCTGGGCATGAGAAGCTGAAAAATCCTTGACTTTAGACTAAACATTACTTAGCAACAACTGAAAACATCAGTGTTATCAACATTATTCTCATACTGAACTCAAAACATAGCACTGTACCAGCTACTAGGAAGGCAATTAACTCTATCCCAGCTGAAACCAGGACAAAAGGGTAGAGATCATCTTCAGACTACTTACTCTGTGTGGTAGCTAAACTAGGACATAGTATATGTTATGTTGAGCATCATCCTCCCTGAGTCAGTTATATTGTAATTCAGAGAGTTCAGTTGCTACTGGAAAGAAGAATTGCGTGTGATGGAGGGTTCTTATATGACTAAATAACATGGTCAAAATAAACGGTCATGATTAACGTCTGGTTATTAATCATTCAATCTTAACTAGACCTGCACTTGGACTATTTTAGCAATCAGTCCATATTCATGATTACATGATTACATTACATTTACAAGAGTTAATTCTTATCCATTCTGCATATTAAATTGCCATTGTACAAGCATATAATTCCTTTTCAGAATCAGCAGCGTTACAATATCTTTCATGTGTTTGTCAATTTTTATGGGCAAAGCTCACGTTCCTTGAAGGTAAAATACTGAATATTGAAAGATATGAATCTTGAAATAAAAGAAAATCACTGCGTTTCTAGTTTTGATTTGGAATTGGAAGAACTTGGGTCTGCCTTTGTTTAATTCTTTCTTTATTGCTACTACTTTATTGCTACTTTTTTCTTTCATAGCTGGAATAGATATGAATTGTTCAGTAATGTCATCTTCTTGTAGGTGTTCTGAGCCTAACTGAGCAAAGGCTTGTCCCTCCAGCAGCAAAGATAACTCTCCAGACACCTCCTGTTGTATCCAAAGCAGCACCTTCCCATGAATTTCACAGGCAGCACAAGAAATCAGCTGTAGGTGAGTACAAAGGATTGATAACAACCATCAGTTGCATCTCCACCTTCACTTTCAGGCCCTTGTTTTACCTCACAAGGGAACAGCTGTCTAATGAGCACTCACTCAAATTCTTAAGAATACTAAGCGCATAAAGATGTATGTGAGCATCCTGTGTCTTGCAACTGAATGGGACACAGATTTCTTAATTCCTGTGAGGATTTGGTCCTTGTTCATTTCTGAAATCCTGGTAGGTTCCTACCTGTATGTTTCAAATTCTAAGCACCTGCATCTGAAGATCTGACTATTGGCATTAGTGTAAAGCCAATGTTACTGTAAGTCATGACTTAGAAAGCTGATCAAGCATCTATTTTGCCAGGGTGATTATATGAATGCCTCCTGATAAGTGAATATACTCTGGGCAATGGGATTCTGATCTACCACAAAGTGTACTCAAAACTGTTGTTGCTACAGCTGCTTGTGGCATGTAACATCAGTATGGAAAGGAATGTAAACAAAATGAGCAGTGGGCTCACTAGCAATCCCATAAATTTGAAAAGTTCTCCTAATGAAAAGGGGTGGTTGAAAACTGAAATTATATATGGAATAACCTGGAGTATAAGTGCTAATATTTTGACATTGTTGTCCTGGGTATACTGTTGGCTGGCATACTACAAACTTTAGAACATTATAGATTAAAACTGAAAATTGTAACCCACTTGGACATGAGAGCAAACTGGAGCATGCCAGTACCTAATGGTAGGTGGTAGAGTATCAATTTGATGCTGTTGTTGCACTTCTAACAATGAAACCTGCGATCAATTTTTTTTCTTTGGTACAGGAGAGATTAGTAGTAGGGTGGACCCTGAGAATACAGGCACCACCGCCTTCCCAAACTCAAAGGAAGCAATTTATGGCACATATTCCTCTAGTAAAGGTAACATTGCACCACTTCCACCCAGCAGCTCCATGGTTTCAGCAAGGAAGTCAAAGCCGGTGTGGACGTGTCCAGCTCAACAGTTGGAATCTGAGCTGCAGATTCTGTCTCAGACACAGGTATTTAGACAGTGAGGATAATGAGGTTTTTATTCATCTTTTTAATACTGTCTTCACCAGAGATGGTTTAGGAAGTGACTGTAAATCACTGAATTGGTACAGGAGGGTTTGAACCAAATCCAGTAAATAGTAAATATTGAAGTAAAATAGGAAATACTTGATGTATTGCCAGTTTCTACTTTCTCAAGTCTTCTACTTAAATTTGTCTGTTTTTTCACAGAATCTTAGAAAATAAGTCTAGAAAGGATGTTACGACGTTATCTAGACCTCCAGGCAGAATTACCTGTACCTGTAATATAGCAGACAGATGTTTTTCTAACCTGTTCTGAAAACTTTTGGTGATAGCAACTCCACAGTCTCCCTAGGCCATCTGTTCCAGTGCTTAACTATCTTTACTCTTATAAAAGAGTTTTTTAATGTCTCATCTAAATCTCCCTCACTGCAGTTAAGCAAATGTAGTGTTTCCCTTTATATTTACAGAAGACTATAGGGGAGTTTGACCTTGACTGCTTAATGCTTGCTGATTGTTCTTGATCCCTATGCAAAAGGGACATTTCTTTCTTTTTACGGCTAACTATTGTGTTCCATAGCAAACTGTCTGGATCTTTCCAGACTTCTTGACTTTTGTGCCATTGAGGACATCTGAAAATGAAAGAGGAGATCTGAAAATCAGAGATAAAGCAAACTTGAGAAATGGAGATCAATGAGTTGTTAACGTAAATAAAAATAGTTCCCTAAAAATAGTTTGAAAATAGTGCACTTTAGATTGAAAATCAGAGCTAATGAGTTGCTGGCTAAAGTTGCCAGTAAATATGAAGTTCTGCTAAGAGGCAGGAACATTTCTGTTCCAAGTTTTACCCTGTGTGCAGGGTGTTACCCATTCTCCTGGGACAGGTGGAGGCAGTCTCGGTGGAAGAATGCTATTGTAGTTCAGTGAATCACTGTAGAGCTTAATTTTTGTATTTGGTAAATCAGACACAGTTCCCCTGTGCAATTAATGTATTGCCGTAAAAATGCTCATAATCTTGCATGACCTCTGAGGTCCTTGTGTGGCAATGGGTTTTATGGTGAAGCTGGGCTAGACTTTGTGATTATGATGTATAAATTGGTATGAGTGTATTTCAGATGCATAAGTTCCCACAGTTAAGTTGTAAATAGTAATACAGTAGTGTGTCTTGACCACTCACTTATGATCAATGGCAATTACTCTTAATCTGTGGCTATTCTCTTCCCACAGCCCCTGCAAATGTCTCCACATCAGTCCTTACAGGATCCATGCTTTGATTGTGACATTGTTGTTTACCATGGCACAATAGACCAGAAAGCTCCAGGCTTTCTTGCGTTCAAGCAACATTATTGTTTATCTTGGGGGAGCGTTGTCTTTTTTTTGGAACATACAGAAAAGCTTCTCAAGGACTATGCTGTACCATTGGCTAAGATAAACAGTAAAAAGTTGGTGGAAGTTGCATCAGACTTTGAGCTTACTGAGAATCCCACCAAAAGGGACATTCTGTCAGTGATAAAGAATCAATCAACTGTGGAAAAGATCTTAAATCGACCTGGCCAAAGATACAAAGGCCAAGGGGGTACCGAAATGGCCGCTACAAAGATCCAAGCAACATGGCGATGTTATCAGGCCAGAAAAACCTACGTCCATTTCAGGCAGCAGCAGTGGGCATCAGGTGTGATCGCCATTTCTTGGCTCTTGCATAATCACATGGCACGTGTGAAAAAGACCCTGAAGGAATCACGTCAGAGACACCTGGAGAATTTTTACATCAGGGCCAAGGTGTGCAGTGCTACCAGCTGTTACAGCAGCACTTCTTTTCTAAACATCTCTTGCTTCAGTGATTGCAATAAGCTGTTTCCATTTTTTTCCCCTTTAACCATACACTTGTCCGAGTATCATATTTCATCCTTCATCAGCGATTCAGCCTTTGTGGCTGCAAAATCTGTTGCAGTGTTTCTATTGAAAATGTCCCTTCACTTTGACTTCAGTAGTTGTGTCAGAAAATCAATGCATTACCTTAGTTCCTTATATATACCTTGTGGCACTTAATTTGCTGAAAAAAAATCCCTCTCTTGTCTACATTCCTGTCACCACTTTGTCAGAAAGTATTTAAGTTTGCAGACAGCCTCTTAATTAGTGCTCACAATTTCATTTATGTTTGCTTTCTTTTTTTTCATTCATATTCTGTTAATTAAGTGAGCAGCCTCTAATCTTCCCCTGCCAGTAGCTTCATGTAGCCACCTAATTAAATTAATTGGGGAAGATGTTTTAAGTATGTAATTAAATCAATTAATATAATTTATGCCTGGCTTAACTGTACAGTGGAAAAACAGCTGAAGTTTGACTAGATGAATCCACTACCGCTTCCTGTCACTGATCAATGCTCTTCTTGATTTTTAGCATCTGGCAGCCAACTGGAATCGCATCAGGACCTCCAGGAGGACTATTATCCATATCCCATCATTAGGTATAACACTTTTGCCTGCAAATCTATCAGCAACCTCTATTACCCACCACATTATGACTCCTTGATTGAGTTCAAGGAAGGCCCCTTGTTTTATTCAAATTGGTCTCGGCAGGAAAATGTTCTCGACATGATGAGAGTAATAACACAGGGCCTTCGCTCGAAACGGCGTTTAATTTGGGGATTAAGCAAATAAAGTCATTATGTGGGGGCCGCTATTCAGTGGAGAGGTGATTTGCTGTAATTTGCTTTCATCTGTATGAAATGAACTAAAAAGTTGTATTTTTCCCCCTGAAATAACAGATAATGTTTTCAGTCTTCTTTAATGATAGGAAAACATGGGCCTGTGTGTGTTGTTGCTGTTACAGCAATAAGCCAGGATATTGCTTGTACACTGTTTTTAATCAAATGTGCAGTCAAAATGATAAGCTACATTCTCTGAAATTATTTAGTTCTAATTACGAGCAGATGGGATGCTTTATTTGCACCTAGGGCGCCTGAGCAAAAGGAAATGCTGTGTGAACAAGAATAATTAAGAAGTTGAATAGTGTTTTTTGCGCTTAAATAATCTGCAGTTTCATGTTAATTAGCACTAATGTAATTATTTAATTACATTTATGAATTGGGGAGCTTAAAAGCTGTTTTCTGCAATGCAATGGCAAAGTGTAGGTGTTCAGAAATTACAGAATATGATTTCCTGGGAATTTCTAAAATGCACCGATAATCTCTTAAAACATGAAATCCTGTCAAAATGCTTGTAACTTGATTTATAATTTGTACTTACATAGCAAATTAATTGACCTGAGAGATTCAGGATTTGGTAAAGTGAATTGGTTAAGACCTGAATTAATGAAGACTGTAAATAAGTTTTAAGCTCTCAATTTTGGAGCCCAGATAGCCTTTTATTTCATGATTCTGCTCACTATGTTTAACATAAATATACATTTGATGAACAACTGTTTTTAATTACACCTCTGTCTTAAAGTCTCATGTGAATATGCTAGGTTAAATCATGTGACCAAATCCTATGTTAAAGCAGGATCGTTTAAAAATAATTTATACATTCCAGTGTTCTAAACTGGGTAAAAATGTGAAGGAGAGCATTTATACAGGAAAAAGCAATTATTAATTAGGTGTGTGAATTCAAAAGTCAGCAGAGTTGTTGCACAACAGATGCTTTCAAAGTTGTATTAAAAAAATCTCAGTATAATCAAAACAGGCTAACATAAAAAAAATTAATCATTATGTCCCTGTTCCTCTGAAGGATTTGTAGCATGCAGTGGTATTTATAAAAGTTTTAAAATTATTTCAACCTCTTAAGTAAATTCTAAAACTCTAGGGAATTCCACTTCATTTAGCACTTCACCTGGAGCCCAGGCCCTGATTCTGTAACACGCTTTATACAACATTCTGCTGTAAGTACAGGAATTTGTATATGCATGCGTAGGAGGCTGCAGTATTCAAGTGGAAATTTTCCCTTAATGAGGATGAAAGTAAGTAGTAAAGATAGTTTGAGTGCAGATGTTTTCTTAGAAAATTAGGAGGCCTATTTAAGTACAGCATGGAAAAATATATTATGCCCTCCAAAGGAGGGATTTGAAAATGCTGTTTGAAAAAGTTATTTATGCTTGTTTTTACTAAATGCATCGACTATATTGAGAGTTCTGGTAGAGTTCCATAGGGTTTTTATGTGAATTAAATCATGATAAGTATTTAGCTTATTAAAATGTAATGTAAATACATGGCATTTTTTTCTTTTGAAATGTTAAGATTGAACTAGTTTTGAAAAACATCAGCATAAAATGACTAAGAAATTGGCCACATTTGGTTTTATACAATTTTAAGAATAGCTTATATTTAAAATGTAAAAGATGAAAACATGAAGTCTGTAAACTAAAAACCTTTTAGATGTAAGAATAGAAATAATTTTAAATGTTTTATTATTCTGCTCCTTCATATTTGTCATTTTAAAAAACATTTGTAAAATTTTGGGCCCGTTACTGGAACATTTCCAGCTCGTACCATTGTGTAGTTTGTTCTCGGGCATCTTCCAGTTATGCTTTTGATCTGCCATGTCTTACAATATTTGTTTTGAAAAATAACAGCTAAATACGCTGAAATATTTTGCCTTCTTTTCATTAGCCTTATGGAATGTTACAATTAAGAAGTCTGTTTGAGTAGACTTCTAGGAAGCTGGACAATTTAAACAAGTAGTATTTGTTTCAGTCTAAGAGGACTAACTATGCAAAATGACAGCTGATTTCAGCAGGATTTTTTTTTAAGGCCTGAGTCTGGGTAATCCTAAAAATGTCTCTAAACTACAAGGACTGGGACAGAGCGGATAAACACCAAGAGACAGAAGTTTGATGATACACTGTTAGTGGTTTCCCTGTTCAGTTTTGTAAATCAAAAATAGAGCCTGAAATTCTCTACTCGCATTTCCTTGACTTCAGCATTTAGGGCAAATCAGAGTCTGATTTTTCTTCCCATGCGAGTGGAATTCCAGTAAAAGGAGATAGAGTCGTAACTGTGAATTTCTCAGCAGTCTACATTTTCACAACAGTTTCAGATTCATGTCAAGTATCTGGAAATAATCCAGGAAAAGGGATAGTGAAGGGCTTAAATTATACTGCTGTGAGGAACAAATGTTTCCATTTATTTCACCAAAACAAAAACTTTGGATTTCTAGTAGAGCTAAAAAAAGGAAATAGATTTCATTGTTTAAAGATTGTTTAGCATTTTTGTCAGCTAGTGTTAGGAAAAATGAATCTGAACTTTCCAATCTGATTTACTCCCACACTCTAATGGATGAATACACTTCTGCAATATTTGGGGTTCAAATACTGTTTCTTTTTTCATTCAACTGTTTTTCAAATGATCGATCAATCTTTCTACCTGAATAATTACATTTACAATAAATAAAATTTGTCACCTTATATACCCTACTGTATATATATCAAAGCTTCCTCTTGTGTGTTACATGAATCCTTTTTAAAAGCAGTTTCAGTTGAACAGTAGGTGTGCAAAGTATAGTGAGAAAAGTTAGGTATTATTTATTAGACCTGTCCCAAGCACTCAAAAGTACAAGGTGGCTGAATCTTAGATAGCTTGTTTTCCTCCTTCCCCTTGGAAGACATCACCCCATGGTTACTTAAAATGTCATGTCATGTCCCCCCCTACTCTGTACTGCTACTTCTTTTTCCAAAGCAAGTTTGAAAAGTATCGTGGATTCTTTGTTGAGAGAAGACGCTTTGAGATGAGCAAAATTTATTAAGAAAATGGCAGTTAAAGGGCAGTAGGTCATGGCTGAGGTTGAAAGGGGAGGTGAAAGCAGGCCCTTTACCATTAATTCATACACCCCTTACTTTAGTACTTTTATAACTCTCCCTACACTTCCCTCTGTGTGAATTGGGAGCATTCCACTGAAGTCATTGCGCCATACGCTACCATAAAACTCGCATGAAGGAGGAAGGCCCTCAGTGTCCTTTCAGTGCCACTGAACTGAGTAATCAAAATTCTTAGTTCTCACTTTGCAAGGTCAACCCTCCTGCAGACCAGCTCCACCAGTGGGGTGCCATGATGCACTGATCCCTTGTGCAAATGAACAACCACATCCTCGAGTGCTCTGCCGCCTCCAGCTTTTGTCAACACTGCTATTTTCAGACACCGTTTGGAGTTTAACTTACCCAGATTGCAACTAGTAGATCAACTAAAGTAGTGGTTCTTTGAGTCAAAATAGGATCTTTGGCTTCTGGCAAATGCAAATTTATCTGAAATATTTCATGCATTTGAGACCAAATGCTGTGGCGCAAAATGCTACTGATACGTAAACCAGCTATACATAACAAAACAGAAATGATGGCACAGGTAACAAAACAGAAATGATGGCGTGTGTTAGAGTTGTACTGGAACATGTAGACTATGATCACAGTATATGTAATTCTTTTGGGTGGACTTTTGTTTAAACTACAAGGAAAGGAGTATTAAGCCTCTGCCTTTAATAAGTATTGTCAGATGACCAGCCATGTAAGGACAGAGTCTTTAAAATGTATCAGGTGTGAGGATTAATGTGGTTCATAATGTCCATTGGAAGGTGATTGATTCACAAGGAGTGAATATTCCTCTCATTAAATCTAACGGGGCCATGTCAGTGGAAGCTAATGTGTTGTGATTAATATGTTTTATTAACATATCAAAGAAAAGTACATGTGGTAGTTGGTATAATGCTATAGTGTATCTGCAGAACCATAGCAACGTGCAAGTTTTAACTTTTGTTCAATTGCTACTTTAACTATTATTCCTTTCAAATAATTACTGATTTTCCAAGTGATATTTGCATGTTATTTTTCTGCCCAGATTTAGTTCTTAAAAACAAACGTGTTTTCAAGAGGACAGTTTAGCGTAGGGAAATCAGCTACTTTCTACTTTTGAAATATAAATGTTTTGAAATTGTTAAGGCAGCATTGTTAGTGGCTTAAAATTGGTCCCCACCTGAGAGAACAAAATGAAGCCTTGAGACTAAAGTTTAAGTAATCAGAGCAAGCTTTTTCAAATTACTGTAGTTTAATACTAGAGTGGAAAAAAGATCAGTATCTTTTACATTGATGTAGTTCTGCGGGTGCCTGGTACCATTGTGCTAACTACAATATGTAAGTTTTACAAGAAATTACTAAAAATGGAACTGGTGAATTCCATTTCTCTGTATTTTATTATGTTCTGCTCTCCTGTGTGCAAAGTGTCATTGCCACAGCACCTTAGAATGCTGATTACTTGTAATAATTGTCCTTGTAATTTGCCTGGAAGATCCACTATTACTGTCTTCCAAAATGAAAGCACTGAAATATTGAGCAGATTTTAGTCAAACTAAGTTTTTCGTAAGTTTCAGATGATTGGTCATGTGCAGATATATGGAAGTATTGTAAGGAACTTGTCATTAGATCAGTCAAGATTTTATGCCAAACACTGAATATTAGGCTTAACTTCCTTATTGATTCAATTACAGCTACTGCCACTAGCAACTCACATTGTGTGGCTGTGTGTGTGTATATACACACTGATTAATTTAGAATTAGCTGAATTTAGAAATTACAGGCTTAGAGATTATAGTTACAGTGGTCATGTCATTTACTGCAGTGTTTTTGAATGTGAGTATGCAATCAGTGGGGAGTCTGACCTCCAGATAGATAATCCAAGCTCAGACAGGCTGCCACTCATTCATCCTCTGCAACAAAGTGATCAGGTATCACTGAGACATCTCCTTAATGAAGTGGGGTTTTTGCCTTTTATCTGTGAGAAGGACAAAATGTACCAGGATTCTTGCTTAATGATGGTGTCATTTTTTTTCAGTGCTTAAAAAAAAAATCCAGCAACATAGAAGACCCAAAGAATATACTCAGTCTACATGTTCATAAAGCTCTATAGGTCTGTAACATTTAGGTCTGTATTTAAAATCTCATGACATAAAAGCATGATGTTACATCTGTTCACTAATAAAAGTAAATTCATAAAGATGATGCAATTAGTGCTAGACCATGTTTGGGATTTGAAATACTTCTATTACAGCTTTTTTTAATCCAAAAGTCTGATTTCTTTCAAATATGTACCAGGGGTTTTCTGAATACAGTTTGTGGGGGGTTTTACTTGTTTTCCAGGATATTCCCAATGCATCCGTGAGCATATTCCTGATCTTGCTCTCCAACAGAATATGCAGATGGGAAGGCTGTGTGACATACTGGGTATGTTATGAGCTGTTGGCTGCCTATTTTTTGATCATTATTTGCCCATAATTGTGAGTAAAAGAGAATGACTGATGAGGACTTTCTTTTTGTATTAATGTTAAATATAGAGAACACGTAAGATCAAAAGTAATTTATCTGCTATGGCGTTTGCTTCTGTCCACTTTATTCATAAGAAAAACATGCTGATTCTTTCCAACTCCGTGATAAGGTAAAGCAGCTTCATCCTGTGGCATGCTGAGCACCACAAACGATCAAAAGTGTTTAGTGTTCTACAAAATTAGGTAGCTAATTCTGCTAGTGTTCATTCAGGCTCATACAGAGAGAAAGATGTGCTAGAACAGAGCAAGCCCTTATTTAAACCAATTTTTTTTAAATTAGCAAATGAGGCAAACGACATACATTTAAAAGTTTTTCCTAGAATGACAGTCCTCTTTTAAGCAAAGCAGTGAAGAATATTATTTGTCAGTGACCAACTTCATTGGCTCCCTGGAATGACATACTTTACATGATTCATGTATATTTCAGTATCATTATTATTTTATAAATGCTATTTAGTAAGTTTGTAACAAAAATATATTAGATCCAGAAATTTACACTTGCCTAAAATAATAATGTAATTGCCTTTATATATTATCTAGGCACTAATATTGGTTTTCCACAGTACAGTTTTATTTTTTTAACATAGATTTTTTTTGTCTCTAAAATGATAGTTAGAAACTTAAAGGGACAAAGTCAACACATTTAACAGGCATTCTTTCTCATTTTAAAATCGGTGAACATGAAGATTGGTTCTGCTGTAAAATGTAAAATAGACCATAAGTAAGATACAAGCTAGTTAAACATTAACTAAATTATTAACTAGATCAGATGCTTTACCTGTGCCTGGCCGAAGAGCATTGATATTTACCATATTGGTTTTCTTTTTCTTTAGAATACCAGAGGATTTCCTTGCTTGTTGTGACCTCCTCTGAGTTAATCTGTCTCTGGAGCCCCACTATGTCCAAAGGAAACTTGTGTATCTCTTTATAGGGCAGTGCTAAGAGTAGTAAAATGTGTTGCAGCATTTTATTCAACAAATTCACTTGAGCTTGTCAGTTTTTGACAGTGCAGTCCATTCAGCATTACAACCAACATTGGCAAGTAATCTTTTTGTACCCTAGCTGGTAAATTTTCAGGCTCATTTTGCAAGTCTGAGTAAATGCCTAAAAGCAATAGAGTATTGACTAACAGTTCTAGTGAACTGTTCTTTTAATTATTTTAAAAAGTTATATGGTAATGAACTGTATTATATAAAGGCTCTGTCGGGGCTTCAGATAGAGGGCTGATTGTTGGATGCTGTACTGCTTTAATGCTTCAGTTGAGGTTCTGGCCTTATATTTTTAATGTGGGTTGTTTGCCTGCAGCAGTATGGCACAACAAAGTGAATGAATGGGATATCTTATTCCTCTATAACGTTAGGTTTCCTTAGTCCAACACTTGCTTTGCTTCCGATTCATTCACATGTAATAGCAGTTGTCCCTGGCGCTTTCCAGGCTCTTGTTCCTGCGCCCAGTAAAGACAATGGAAGACTTCCTACTAATTTCAGCAGGAGTTGAATCAAAATCTATGAGTGCTTTTTGGCAGTGTATTCTATTGATGTTGCAAAGGCCATTAATTCATTAGCTCATCCATTAACATTAATATTTTATAAGAGCCAAGTAGTTAAAATTTTCCAAAACGGCATATATTAGAGACTTTCACTTTCTCACCTCTAAGTGTTTGTGTATACACTGTCTTTCAGCCCAAGTTGTTCTACATGCAGAAAAACAGATTTTCACACTGTGGTATTTAACTAGCTAATCTGCACACTCACATGCTCAGCAATAGTTATTAATGGTATCCTACCGTGAGCTTTTATGTGGACAGGACAAGAATAGGAACAGGCCATGCAAAATCCAGGCAGCGTATGAAATTGCAATTTCATCAGCTTTCTAAACTTAATAGCTCAGTTTTATAATTTACTGAAGTTAATGGGATATATTTTTAAAGCAGTGCGCAATTCCCATTGATGTTAATGTGAGTCGCGCATATAAATCCCCCTGCAACACTTTCAAAATTCTGCCCCCAATATGTTCTGCAGATTGAATTCCGAAAACTAGCTATTTCTTTGGGTTACTGACCTGTCTTCAGAGAAATGCTGAAGCACAGAAAAAGCAGTTAAACCACTAAGATTTGGGAATTACAGATCTCATTTTTATTTCCAGTGCTCTTTCAGGGAAGCTGTTAGTTAGCACGTGATCAGGAATTATCAGATTACTGTTCTGAATGGAGTCTACCTTTCTTCCAGTAATGAATATTGTGCCCCTTTGTTTTAGATGCCAACGTGGACGTCATCTACATCTGCCCCCTTCATCTGAGTGAGGAGTTACTGCAGTATTACAATAAACTCCTGGGTCTGCAGGCAGCTGTTAGATCTGGGAACCCTGAGGACATGGGTGACCTGCAGGACAGGTTCAAAATTCTCACCCCTGAAGCTATAAACAGCTTCCCTGTGAGTTTGTCTTCTAATTACTACAGCTTGAGGGATGCAGTAAAATTAAATTGGAAATTTTATAACTTGTAACGCTCTGGTACACATCAGTGAAATATTATTGCAAGTTTAAGGGCTTTACTGATTAGACTACTAGTTAGAGCATTGGAAATAAATATCCTGGTTTAGCTTTATAGACTTAGTTGAGATAGTCCTATATTGGCTATTTGTAGACCACTGTCCCTTCTTACTATATGCTTGGGACTGGGAACTTGATAGATTTATATCTCTGAGCAAATCGTAGCAATAAACCATTCTTATTACTCAAACTTTATCTCTGAGTAGCCCAGCATTCAATCATTCATGTGTTCGTAGTGCTTCTTGCAATTAAATCCAATGCGGAGCTTCTTAAAGAACAGAACTTAAAACAACTTAGGTTGGGTAATACAGAAATATTAGTTCCAAACCTGTCAAGTCAGTTTTAAATCCATGTGCTAAAACATGGTCTAAAAAGACACCTTAATTAATGTACACTACGTACAGTGTTTCTGAAAATACTGCAGGGCAGTGAAGACTCTTTACAGTGGAGAATAATTTTATATTGTAAATATTAAGTCCACAGTGTCTTAGCTGAGATTTGATTTTTATGAAACTTTGTGGTACATTTATATCTGTAGGGTCTATGCTTGAAGCCCTGCTCCTGTTTTCGATATATATTAATAACCCTCTTCTAGTTATTGTGTTGAACAAGTATTGGTTATACCATGTACTGATTTAAACTGATAGTTTCAGAAGGTAAAGCAGCTTTTTATGTTTTATAAATGTGTTGGGTTTCAAATGTAGTTCTGTAGTAGCATACTGTTCAGCAAAACACTTGCATATATCTATGAATCCTTTTCTGTTGAACTAGTCTGCAAGCACCTATGTGAGAAAAGTGCTTAGGTCTCTTGCTGTGTAGGGAGAGACCCCTGAGTCAGAGCTGTCTGATAGTTTTGCTGTAGTTAAAATGAATTCTGTAGGTATGAATGTGTTCTGTTTTCTCTGAAGTTGGAGAAAAGCATCAAGATGATATTTGTGTTTTTAGGAGGTGGCTTTTCTTTAGTATTGTCCTTTTATCTGAATACTGGAAACCTACAAGAATCACAGCTGCCTGTGCTGGGCCTTCACCTTGTAAAGTGAAATTATTGGGATGGTAAATCCTTGATAAATACCAGTGATATATTTTTTCTTTTTAAATTGCACTTTGACAATTGTAGCTGGTTTTTCTCTGGCTACTGGCTTATTTTTCCAGTATTAACTACCAAATATTGGAAGCTTTAAGAAGCCTTCTACATAAAACATGCTAAAAAAAAATCTAAACCACATCATATTATGGATAAAAGGTGCTGCTAAACATGGACAGGCTGTCCAGGAATGGAAAATGTCTTTCATGGACAATTTTGGTCATGGTGATTCGGCTGAAGTAGTTTCAGTGTAAAAGCAGGTTGTTTTCAGGCATGCATCTCTTGTGTATAGCCTTCACTCTTCCCATTTCTGTTGAAATATTCCAAACAAAGTTCCTTTTCCAGGTGAAGAGCAAACAGCTTTGTGAAAATTTATTATGCAGCTATGATTTACTGGGAAAAGTTACATGCTCTGATGTAGGGAGCTACCTTAGTTACAAGGGCTACATGGTTCTTTCATGGTTATGGATCACGCTGCTCACGCAGTTGTGGAATGCTGGGAAGTGTATTAGTGCCAAGTGCCATCAGAAAGAATGGGCAATCACAGGTTTCACGTGATACCAGGTTGAGGTATACCCTTGGCTGTTCAGTGTGGTGCACCTGTTTACATGCAAAAGTCCTCAAACTACCTTGTTTTCATTAAGCATGTGTTCTTTACCATCTATTAACTAATGTGTCCAAGAAATGTCTCTTTTGTGTGGAGAAGAATGTGTACTCATAACTGATCGTAGTCCTCCATTGGCTTCAGTGACCGTGGATTTAGCTGTCATTTTGTCCGTGTAAGGTTCTTGTTAAGGATATTTCTTCTGGGTTATTTAATAAAAAGCTTTTGTTGTACCTAATGTATCTAAATTTATTCCTAATATATGAAAGTATGGCTTGAAGGCCACCTTAGCAGGCTCCTTTGAGCAATTCTAGAAGCACAAATCAGCTTTGGCCGGTTTCCTAATTGTTTTGATGAAACTGGATGGGAGGAAGATCTGTGGAAAAGACACCCAGACACAGGTAGCCCTGTACTCCTTGGCATCTGCAGAGGGGAGGCAGAGAGAGACTGTGAGGAAAGGGTGTCCATATACCGTTGTCCTTAGGCATTTGCTAGCTATTAGAATGACCTCTTGTGACCCAGTGCATCCAGGTGCCATGAGAAACATTTCCAACAAAGGGTTACACTATGCTGATTCTCAGCTAGTAGCGTATCAAAAGTGTAGCGGTAGCTTTGCTCATCATGGTGAGGCTGATGCCAAGGTCATCTTATCTGGTCTTGAGAAGTTTAAAAAAAAAAATCCACAGGCTTGAGAACCAGGAACTAGCCCTTTGGTTAACCTCCTAACCACTCTTCTGTGCAGACCTGCTGGAATTTGGAGGATTCCTCAGTTCTCCTGCTTTTACCTGCTTTCACTCACACTACTATATGTCATGGCAGCTATACCACTCTCAAAGCAGGAATGAACTAGATTTTACAGCCTGTTTCCTGCACTCCTTAATTAACTGTAAAATCCATTATTGAGAGACACAAAGCAAATCTCATCCCTACATCACCACTCGTGGCCCCAGGGAGCAAGTGACCGGGGCTGGAAATTGATCCTGTTCTCTACATGGCAGAACTCTGCCATGAGACCAACAGAATGGGCCATCTCCCTGCTTTTATACCAGTGCTCAGGAGAAAGGAAACAAATGAATCAGAACATGAAGAGTCTTGGTTTTAAAACCGATGGAGGGAAAAAGACTTCAGGAAACTTGTTTGTTGCTCTTTTTGCCCTTATAATTCTGTGACTCCCTTTTTTCTGCTAGAACTTTGAAGAGTATCTCATTTCTTTGACTTATATCCTCACTGTCCTTGCAGTATGTCTGACTCCTCTACAGAGACACTTGGGCACTTTTTGGAGCCATGTGTTTGGTATGAGAAAGCGCTGAGGAACTGGCAAAAGGGGATTTCTTTTGTCCACTTCCAGGGGCTCCCACATCTCCTTTTCCACCATCGTCCCCATCCAAGTATTGGAATCAGGATTTATACTTCAGTCCCTGTGAAGGAGCATCCAGGACTTTGAAGGAAAATATTCTGGGTTCTCCAGTCCTAGAAATCCCTAGCAAATCTGGTATTTATGCTATCCTGAAAAGGAATACTTCCCTGACTAGGGCCTAAATTAGATGAAATCTCAATGTGAAGATTTTCTTCTTACGATTATGATTTGTTTATGGCAATCTATCACAGTGGATGTCTCTTGTACTATTTCTGCATGATGTCCATTCCTATCTGTCTCAACCTCAGCGCGCCTCTATATCTTTGGAAAGATAATTGGGTTATCTGCAGACCATGCATAGGATACGTTGTAGCAAATATTTTTGAGGTTTCACCTGCCGTGATTAATATTCTTAGTTTAAATTTAGAGGTTATAGCATCTGTCATGAACAGCTTGTTCAGCAATAGATCTTTTTTGGAAGAAATTAAAAATTCCTTCCAAAAAGTTGAAACCCTTGTACTTTAAACAACAACAAAAATACTACCCTCTCCTTGAGTACTCTGCAGTTGCATTTACAGTAGCTATCAGAACTACTGTGTAATGGAAATGTATATCCCCAGTAATTTAATGTGATCAGTGAAAGCTTTTGTAAATCAAAGTGTTTTATTCTCAGAGAATCACTTAAAATACTGCTGAACTGTATGGTGAAATACATTCCCTGCTATAGGGGTTTTTCTTCATTTTTGTATTGATTTTTAGGAGCTTTAGAGTTAAACCATGCCAGAAGTGTTGCTGAGATGAATCACTATTATCCAAAGGCCACCAGCCTCTCTGCCGACTGACAGAAGGATAATTCCGCATGGATCAAATAAATACAGATGTGTAGTAATTAGTTCTATTCCCAGTGAGCCCATTTCCCACACACTAAAGATGTGCACGATTATGGAGCCTCACCCCAACAGCTTTTATCAATTTAAACTGCTAAGCTACAGGATAGGTCATAACCCAGCCTGCTATTAATAATGTATTTATTGTGTGCAACATTATAAATTAGGTTCATGGAATAGAAAAGAACACCTTTTAACAAGAATAATGTTATCTTTATACAGAAGCATCACATGTGCCTAGCCACTCAGCTGAAGTACAGTCCCAAGACAATCAAAAGAATAAAAATTCTTATCCAGAGCAGAGATGCCTACATTATTGGAGGGGTTCCCCACAAAGATGATTTAGCAGTGGCTGACATGCTAAATGTGCCTATACTAGGCTCGGTGCCAGAAGTGGCTCATCTCTATAGTACCAAGTCTGGAAGTAAACGAATTTTTGCCAGTGCTTGTGTGCCAACCCCTCCTGGAGCATCTGACATCTACAACAATGAACAGGTAAGCAGGACGTGGTCTGGGATGTGTCAACATGCAGATGCCTGTTTTCACTTGATAGGATGCAAACTTTGTACAATTGCAACAAGTCTATTGATTAGACCCTAACTGGGTTTGATTAAATCATGTATGATTTCTTTTTTGGTTCTATCTGACCAATTAAATGCAATTTGTATCCTAGTCAGGAAGTAATACAATTGTTCTGGTATTCTTCATGGTCTTTCCTGAGAATATATAAGAGTGTTTGGTCCAGTTATTTCAAACAGTTTGTGTTGCTGCTCCATGAATGAAGTCATGGCTTCAATGAGATTAACAAGAGTTTTACCATTGACCGCGAATAGAACAGGGATTTCTGGGAAACTAAGTATTTGATGAAGGAAGAATTTCTTCTGCTTAGGAAGTCAGCCTATTCAAATTGAGGTTCACTGAGCATATTTGCAACTGGAGTTTTACCTTGTACCTGGCTTATCATTGCTAAATTCACCTATCTTGTTAGCATGACCAGTAAGAAAAGAACAAAATATTACTACACTAAAATTACAAGGCTCAAGAGTGTTCTATAATGTGTTCAGTTTACATATGTTTATTTTGCATTCAGTGCCTCAGTATTTCATTCTATAAGCTGATTTTGCAATTTGCAGTGGTATGTCTAAGAATGATCCATACTGATTTTTTAAAAAATATTTTTATAGTGGTGCTACATCTCATACAGGAAAATAATCAGTGCCATGGTTTGTAGGTATTCCTACTTCTTAGAGAGGCTTTTCACATTGCTTTGCTTTTTATTAATCACCTTTAACAGTGAAAACAATCTAAGCTACACAAATACATTGCAGCTTCTATAGTAAATGAAATAAATGTATGATCAATGATCTGAAAAACAACTGATTTATTGTTAAATAATTTATCTGAATCTAATACTTTTGATTAATACTACAGTGTTACCCAAGTTCTACTTCTGTTGTCTGCTTGTATGAAATACTGACATTTTAGGTTAAATAATCAGAGCAAGGTGACGCTACGTTAAAGCACAATTCAATTTTCACTTAAAGATAGCACATGATTCTTTATGATTGGTACCGTCCTTACAATATTATTGATCCTTTCCATTACTGTAGGGGAGTCATCAAGAAAAACACATTTATGTGATTCTCAAAAGCCACAAATAGCATCTGGAACACATATGTAATTGTATTTTAGGTCAACATTAAAAAAAATAAACAAAAGTCCCCAAAATTACTGTGTAAAAATGTAGAAGGCTCTAGCCAATGCAACAAGATCTGGTAATACTTTTACCAGGTTCAAAGGCATTTGCAGTTTCTAAGAAGTTAATTGCATCCTACACCAGCTGGGCAAAAGGCATTTTAAAGCCATTTAAATCTGCATACATACACAAATAAATAATTAGCATTTTTATAAAGCCTGCCTGGTAACTCCTTCATACATTTATAACCTTATAATGTACTCTCCAGTAGGAAAATTTCACAGATGTTAGGCTGGTGTTAGAATCTGGCACAACTGTTTCTCAGATTCTGCAAATAGTGTAGTCCATCCCATGTTATTCCCTGTCACAAACATGTATTGAGCTGTACTGATTATCCAAAACCTAAGATCCTGATTGGACAAGAAAGCCTGGACAGGCAAATTCCTCTCTGCAGAATACAATGACCACCAGAGGTGCTCAGTTGCTGTTTGGTAGTCTGCCCAAGTGGACTCAAGTACAGGATGAAGGCCATAGATTCTTCATCAAAAAATGTTCAGGGTTGCTTTTGCTAAGTCTCCAATATAACTGTAGCAACACTAGAGTCTCTAAGAAACAGAAACCATAGTTAGAAAATAAATTTCAAGTCCAAATATGAGAACTGGAAGTCTAAATTGAGGAACAATTTAATATTATCATAGTGCAAAATATCTTTGTGTCATTGCTTGCTCCACAGATGATTAGTGTTCTCAGCCAGCTGATCATTGACAACATGGAAGTGCAGCGTTGGTTGTTTAAAGTGAATGATGAATCTGGAGGAAATGGCACTGCCTATTGCGACATTATCTCACATTTGAAATGCTACCACTGGGTTCAAAAGGAACGTCAGAGATACAGCCCTGAGATATGGAGTAAGAAGTGGGCACATGTAAGTAACAAAGGAGCAGGGTGTCTTGTTTGTTGTCATGGCTTCTTAATAGTCCACTGGTGTTCTTCCTCACAGTAAATCTTTTCTTGGAGCTTTCATTTTAAGACGTTGGTAAGAGTTGATATTACAGAGTCCAGACTAGCTTGTACAAAGCAATAGGCAACAGTAATTCAAATGAAGCAGTTAAATATTCCAAAATATAAATGAATACCTGGCATCCAACTGTGGAATAAGTTGGGTCTCATAACCCTTCATTCATATGCAATAATGTGCAAATGTTAGTGGTTTTTTTATCCCAAGTGAGGACGTGTATAAATGAAAGTATATAAGCGGCAGAGCCTTATATCTGCATAGAAACTTGGAATCATTGGAACAAAGTGGTGTACTAATATAGTTGAACAATACTAATCCATTTGAAACCACATACAAACTGATTACTTTTTAATCTGGCTTTCTAAGGATCATTTTTTCTGTACATTTTTCCTCAATAATAACTTTTAAACCTGTTAGCCATTTTCAGCTGTATAAGACAGAACACTTGAGGTCTCCAAAACCATTAGAGTCCTGCATGTTTCATTACAGTGGGTGTTTAGGTAAGGAGAGGTAGATACTTAACTGAGGGAAACAGTATAGCATGAACTCATGCACTACTAGATTCCTAAGAATCCACAATTGAGAGAGGTTGTAAGATTATACATTTCAACAACAGAAAAATCTATATGAACCTACACTTCATTAGTTCTGGCATTCAGAGAACTATTTGTAGTTTAAATATTCATTGGTATTTAAATGTGTTAATTTCAATAAGCATTTGATATTTCTGTATATTGTGCCAAATTCATTCCTAATGTAATGGTTTTAAAGCCAGAAGGAATGTATCCAGAAAGAATTGTTTAATTTACATAAACAACTCATTATAGCTCTTTTGATTTTTTTTAATTCAATCAAAACTGGTTCAAAATTTTTGTTTGATTGAATGATATTGTATATTAAAATTTCAAATTGTGCTGATTACAATTCTGTTGCATTTGACAACTACAAAATTATTCCACATTATAAAACAGAGCTTATTATATAAAGCTAAAGGGCTAATTTCTCTGATCTCCTAGAGATCCCTCACTCTGCGCAAGTCAAACAGTGTGGAGAACTGGAGAGCTACCCTAGTGGAAGCATTATCTGGCCACTGAGCTCTCTGGGACATACAGCTAGCAGAATATACCCAGATCCTGCTCCCACCATCTGAGTCAGCAGGGCAGAAAACATGATTCATCAAGTCTAGTTCTTTGCTAGTATTAAATCCCTGTATAAGTAGTATTACCTAGTGTTAGTATTAGTGTTCCTGTTTCTGTGCCTTTTTAATTCTTTCATGGCTACGTGACTCTGAATAAAGGACGTAGTTATAACTGTCTGTCTTTAGTTTCCCTTTTATAATGCATTTACCTTGAGCTTTGATGCAACCAGGAATCAACCCATTAGAAGCCCTTAAACATAAACATTTGTTGGAAGTTGGAAAATACATACAGAATAACGTATTTGATCTAATTTCCTAGAGTCAGCAGGAAAGCTTCCACAAATCCAGACCAGTATTAATGTGGGCTTTGGCAAAGCATGAAACTTGCTGCCATTTTGAACGTCTTGTTTGAATATGTGTGTCCAAATTTTTCTGCTTTCTGAGTTTAGCCCTCTTTTGTAGAATGGGAGACCTTTTTTATATATAATGAATTGCAGTCTCCACTGAGTATTACCATTGAGAGCAGAGGATTAAAATCATCCTTTGTTAAGGAATACCATTGTAATGATACACATTTAAACATCAAAGCATTAGTTTATGAGCACAGGCATGCTTTAATGTCCTATTACAGTATGTAGACCTGTTTCTTTTGATAATGAAGACATTGTGTCATCGGCATAGGCTGCCACATACAAAACGTATGCTGGCAGGTTATTAAAAAATTCAGCTTCTTGATGAAAGACTATCCTGCAGGCTAAGAGTACAGTGAAAAGACTCTCCATTTTGGTAGAATTATTAGAAATGAGAATATGACTGTAAGCAGTAAATTATGTTAATACTTACAAATAGCATCATTTGCATAGCAGTTTAAGACACGATACCCAGATTTTCCTTATTGGTATGTAGTAGGCAACAGATTAAAAATAACGTAGTTTGAACTGTGTAAAAATCTATTCCATCTGAAAATGAGACTGATTTTAGATTCCTCATTTCAAACATAACATTGGGCAAACAAAAATGCAGGACAGGATTATCGATGTATTTTACCTTGTTAACTTAATGCAGCATCTGAGTTATCTGAACAATTATTTTGCTGCTGCACAAAGGGTAGAATTCACAAACTATGCTGAATGTCTCTGTAAGGCCTTCATCCTACTGTGCACTGCTGAAGTCTGTCAGCTTATAAAAAATTTCATCCTGAGGCCCAGATTCTAATGATACTCAGTATCAAGAGAACTACTGCCTCCACAAGTGTACATTTGACAATCATGAGGCAATTTGTGGAGACATTCTCCAGTGTGAAAAAGAATGTCAGGATCTGGCCCCAGTTACATGCAAAAAGATCAGTAAGTACTGAGACACCTTAGCAGTTCAATTGTATCTTGCAATGTGAATGATTGTTGTAGGGAGCAAATAAATTCACAGATTTTTAACTGGTTGACATATGCATGTAAGGCATGTGTGCTGTGTGAAATGCTCTTACACCATTCTATTGTGATTTTCCCACCTATTTTCTGTACCAATTCAAGCTTCAGTTAGTCTGTGCATAGCAAAAAATGTGGTTCTGCTACTATTAGAGTAAGTGAAAAAATAATAGGACAGTTGCATGAGGGTCTGTTTGGAATATCTAGAGAAAGATATCCATAATACTTATTAATATATGGTATTCCAAAGTATGCTAAGCAGCTGGGTATCTCACTCCTGCTGAAGTCAGCAGTTCAGTTTTTGGAAAAATCTCACCTATACTTATATGGACCCTTGCTGGGAGACTGTATAAATTCATGGAGGAGAAAACTATTAACTATTATGGCTGACACAGTCTTTGGCTTAGAGGGATTCAGAGCTGCAAATTGTTGGAGGCTGGGAGAGTATCTGGGGAATGGATATGTTTGCTCTGTTTTCATACTTCCCTGAGAATCCACTTGTGACCACTGTCAGAGTTAAGATTTGGGGCTAAGTAGCCCTTTTACAGCCATACTTTCATGACCTTCAAGAAAGATGCTCAGATGCCCACTCAGAATTCAAGCTGAAGATTGATTGAAAAGTGGTCTACAAAGTATATTTGGTGCCTTTTGTTTGTTTTTGAACAGACACCAGGCTGTCAAAGTCTGCGATGCCTCCTGGTCTCTGACTTCAAATCTTGGGACTTAACCGCCACCTCAAACTCTCAGGACGCTTGCAGTCCTCTTCCCTTTTAGAGGAAAGGTAACATCACCTTCCTGTTAGTGTTGCCTTTTTTCTTCTTTCAACAGTCTCCCTTTTACATAAAATAATACAGGACTGTGCAGGGATCCCATCCTCTTGTATAACTACAGAACTCTAAATAGTATCTAAATCACTAGATTAAATTACTAGTCAAATTAATTTTAGAATTATCTTTTATTACACTGTGACTCTCAATTAACCACCAGGACCAGCGATATGATATGAGTTTACCTAGCAGCAATCCTAAAGATAACAAAGGTCAGACTGAAGACTAAAAAAGGGCTAAGTGTGGGTATAAAGAAGAAAAGAGCTGAAAGTACAAGAATAGAACAAGACACACACAAACAAGCAACAAATGTTCTCTCAATAAGCCATTATAATTGGCCATAGCTACACAGCCATTTCAAAACTCTCCATTAACTATCTGTTGTAGAAGAAAAAAAAGCTACTTAATGCTCTTGGGCAGCCTACTGTTTTAATGTTAGAGTGTTTAAATCTTACTGCCTCCAGTTGTGTCACAGTATTTTGTCATGGTTTGTTTTCCTCATAGAATATATCTTGGTTAATTCACTAAAACGTGTAACAGGAAGTCAAAATCTTTTCAAAAGGTGACAAATATGGAAAATCCAACTTCTAGTCTGTGTTGCATAAAGCAATATTCAGACACTGGTTGCAGGATTTTGCATTGATTGCTATTGGAAAATTACAGTTTCAAAGGCTAAGATAAAATGATGCAAAAAGCTGGCTGTTCCTTTAAATTAAAAAGTTTTTGGTCAACTTTCAGAAGTCCTGTAATAAGTATTAGATAAACTTGGTGATTATCTGAAAATCAGGAACAGTGGTGAGCAGATTCTTTCCTGGTTGAATGAATCGCATTCACTATATGAAACCTGAAGCATATATACCACATCTTGTTTCTTTACTGAAGTAAGGAATTCAGAGTAGAGAGTATATGTTTGTAAACAGGTCAAAATAAAACCCACTGTAATACTGTCAAAGACAATTTTAGAAACATGGCATTGCCAGCACAGTATTGTTTCTGATCATCTTTGAACATAGTATAGCTTCCTAACAATGTTTTTTTCCTTTCTGCTACCCATTCTCATTTTCACCACTCCAATCACCTTTTGTAATGCCACCAGCCTTGTTCTAGGGCAACGCTACAAATATTACTGAAACTGGAATAAATTGTGAGCAATTGAATTCGTCTTAGTATAACACCTAAAGTCTACCGAGGGGGTTCTTAAGCAAGTAGTATTTGCTGCTGCTGTTACTGTACACATGCAATTGCAGGTGTGGTATTTTTTTCAGCCTGAAGAGGGCCAGAAGCTCTGATAGATACACAGAAGATGCATTTACAGCATTTTGACAGGCTTTTAAAATTTCGTCTAACTGATATGATGTTTAATAGGAAAAGGGCAAGAACCCAAAGACTTAAGAAAGAAATTGATTACCTATAAAGCAATACAGCTGCAGGTTTTTTCCTAGTATGGGCAGTGCTCTGTCAGCAATATATCCTAAATAGTTTAAATGTTCACTGTACCTGTGAACAGTCTGTAGTGCTCTTATTCAGTTTATTAATATATCTGTGGATCTGCCATGGCGATGTTTCAGGTGATTCTCAAATCTTAAGTAAAATAAAGCATGATAATTGTATCCCTTGGTTAAATTAAAGCCATGATATCCATTCCTAAGACTTGCAATAATCAGATATGCAAGCTGTTGGTTTGTATGTCCTATTGATTTAATATGCTTCTAATCAGTACATAAAGCTATAGGCCTGCAGTGTTAATTTTTCATATGCTTACAAAGTACCCTTTGATTTTCTGTCACGCGTTAATTACAGCGTTTTGCCATTAAATAGGAAGCTTTGTGTAAACTAATTACTAGGTAATCATTGTCTACCGCAAGCGTGCTGTTTGTACCTTTTATTTTATTCTAAAAATGCACAGATCTCGCAGTCTGGAACCACTATACCTTCCAGCCATTAGCTCTCACTAATTCATAGCATTATTGTGTTAAGATTGTAGGAGTTGTAATTGTTGTGGTATCAGTGCTGTTAATTACCGGAGTAAACAGTTGAAATGGTGCCAAGGTCTATTGTACAAGGCAGAGGAAAGGAGGTTTAAATGTTACTTCCACCATCTGGGGACTGGAGTAGAGGCAAATGCTAGAAAACAGCAGTGAGGCAATATCAGAACTTCAGCTCCAGGGTTTTAGGCCATATGGATCCAGAATATTTTGAATCAATTGAATTTAAGTGCCAGTTTGTAGCAATAACAGTGTGGAAGGAGAGGATAAAGCAAGAGCACTAAAGAAATCTGAAATCCGTTAATGTTATCGCATCCAATAAAATGCCTGCTTGGATTATTTTAAAAATGTTTATTTTGCTAAAATCCAAAAAGTAACACATAGGCAGCTCGAAGAATAAAATAAGTTTAACTGTGTGTTGTTTGTGAAACGCGATACAACGTTTTAAATGTGATGCAACGTTTTGTCTGACAATTCCTTTAGCATTACAGCTCAGCAATTTAGATAAAATTCCTGGGAAGTGACTGTGGATTATCTATATGATGTCTTTTTTCCTTTTGAAATCACATTTTTTTAATTCATTAGAATCCTTTTTTTAGACATGCAAGCCAGAAAGGAGGGCAAGTGAACAAAAGTGGACAAAATTTATAGATATTGAAATAGAGAAAAAAAAATAATTAGGAAAATATTATTAATGTAAGGGCATCTGAATTGTTTGTGAGATCTCATTAAAATACAGAAAAGATGCATTCAAATATTACTTATCTCATTTTGTATGAGGATTAACATCTCAGTGCCCTGAACTTTCAAATGCTGCATTGAAATAAACATATGATTTTTTTTTTTTTAAATACAGATTTTTTAAGATTATGACAATTATGTTACGTTTTCTTTGCTCTGAAGGTAGATGTGGGGAACCTTGAAAAACGAAGGCTGCAACCTCGCAAAAGACATGCTTTTATGCATAAAATAGCAATGCACATGGAGTATTTTTTTGGATTAAAAAAGCAAACTATTTAATAAAATCATCCTAATCTCAAATTAACATGCTGTGCATAAACACGCAGAATTATTTGACAAGCTCATAGAGCTTTCAAGATCCTTTTTCTCTCTGATTTTTGGTAGCACAGGCTGTAGTGATTTTATATTTGATTTCCCCGCATATACTGTTTTCTGAGATGACATCTACAAAAAGGGATCACGCAGCATATTGCTGTCGCCAGTTTAGGAGTGTTCAGAGGAAATAGAAAGGATCTCTCTTTCTAAACAATCCTGGTTTATTTATTTTTTATTGGTCTGTTAGCAGATGTTGAAGTTGTTCAGGGCACAATGTAAACATGTGTTTTTCAATGGAAATAGCAAGGTATACAATGAAACAAGCAATTGGGAGGGGTTTTGTGGACTAGGCCAGTGGGGTTTTTTTGCTTTTTTGTCTGTCTGTGTATGTGGTTGAATTTAGAATTAAAAGAAGTGCTTGATCTTTATATATTGAAATCCTCAGCGTGCAGAGTGACAGCATGAGCGAGAAGAGAAAACCATGGCCCCATGTGGTGTGAAAAAAGGAACAGCAGTTTAAGTGCTGGAAAGTTGAAAGAGAACTAACCTTCTTGTTCTTGTAGTCAAGGAAAGTGGCTGTTTTGTGCTTTTGTATTGAAGCACAGCATATGTGCCTCAGTTTGACAAAAAGCCTCTTGAGTCAAAGCAACCCTAGTCCTGTGTGCTGATCCAAAGCGAAGGCCATGATAATGAGGGACGGGCTCTCAGGAAGCAGTGAGTAGATAATACTACATAAGTGGAGAATTCTGTGCACCGTTTTCACCATTCTACTTAATGCAAGTCGCAGCCACGGTGAATCGCTTGCCATACAGCTGAAATGGGCCATTAGCTATCAGGGAAAATTGTCTTTGGTACTTTCAGCAGATGGAGCAAATATTTTACAAAGCAATTTTACATACGAAAAACATTTGTGTTACTTGGTAATGATGGCTGTTTTACATGATGTTACCTTCTATCAGAACATACTTTTCCAGCTCGTGGAAAGCAAAATTGGCACTTTTTAATTTTAAAATTTGCAGTTAACAATTAAATGCCTGGGCTTTAAATCAGGTTGCAACCTTTAAGTAGATAGGGTATTCAGTGTGTCACTTCCAAAAACATTTCCATTTTCATAAACCTCTCAAATTGTTTTGTTCAGTGCAGTAGATTGTGATTCTGGCCAGCATGTACCTGTCTGAATTAGAAAAAATGCCAAATCAGTTTAATTTGCAAAACAGGAAATAATGAAAGTTATTTGGACAGTCAGACAGCAGTTACTGGCCTCTTCCAATATAATCGTGTTTGCTGATGTCGCTGAGAATATAAGAACAAGCTGGGCTGGACCAATTCATGTCAAGGCAGCTGGAATAAGTTATCATAGCTCCACTGATCACAATATAAAGGATATACTGTACAAATGGTATGAATTGTCATAGTGCCATTGAAGTGGCATAAATTGCTGTAGCTTCATTGACTTCAGCAGAGATGTGGCAGTTTGTATTGCTGAGGATCTGTCTGCTGATTTTATTCTTCTCTGGCCCAGTCAGCTTTAGTTATTTAGAGATACTTTCTTCACTCTATTTGCTTGCAAGGTCTAAATAATTTCCTTTCAGTCTGCTTTTTAGCTAAAAAGCTGTAGGTCTTTTTCATGCATTCTGCTCTGCAGCCTCTTTCTGTCCGCAGGTGTTTCTTCCTATTTCTAAGTCTATTTCTTCTTTTCTTCTTTCTACTTATTTACTTTATTACTCAACAGGCTTTTCTTTCCTGACTGATCTGTCTCGAGTAGATTTCTTACTGGTGCCTTCAACACATGTCATGTTTGGTCCTAGTTTTTTGTTGCAACTGCCATTCTAAGAAAGCCTTTCAAAATTCAGCTTGCAGAAGGATGAGAAATTATGTTTAGGGGGAAAAAGGTGTAATTTTTTTCAGGCTTAGTCATTGTTATAAAAAGGTGCAAACCAGATTTGGATAGATTTAAAGAGTTCTGCATGACATAAGCAGTATTTGGGCTGCTCCTTTTTTACTGGTACTAAGAAACATCAGCTGAAAGATTTGAACAAATGCTCCCTGTTTCCATTGAGCCTATGATTCTGAATTGTTTGGGGCCACATCAAGAAATAAGACATTGGTAAGCTCTGCTGGAGATACCGTCCAATTTAAATGAAATTAGCCTACTGAGCACTGATCCTTTTAAAAGGTTTGACTTCATGAGTGAATGTTGGATCCAGCCTTGAATTTGCCTACTAAAACTCCCTATAATCAGGATTATTGCCTTTTTAGAGCTTATGGTTGCAAAAAAACTTCAAGTAGAATTCCAGGTGCTGATCCTTAAAAAGCGGTTGCCGACTCCCTTCTGTGAACACCTTGATTATCTACGCATTACTTGTTAAAAGCACTGTTACGTTGGGTTTGATCTCACAAGAACATTTTTCAGATTTTCTTGAATTAGTTATTTCTTTAAAAGCCTCTCTCTTTCTGTAAGGCAACTGGTTTTGATGCCTGTATCCTTCACAGTCAGCGAGTTCTGAGGGTGCTTTGAACTGCAAGATGCTCCTGAGCTGGGCACTGTGCATCTGCATTGCCCTAACAGACGTTCTGAGTTCATCCTGTGTTCAGGTCCCCTTCAAATGCTATTTGACCTCATTTAAGCTAGCAACACTGGGTCTGTTGAGGAAGTACCACAACAGTCTTGCCTGTCTAACGTCCATCATATGGACAGAGAGTAGTAGCATATGATGTTACTATATGTATAGATAATGTGAGTGGAGACTCTGTGTCTCACCAGCAGCCTCCATTTGTAAGGCAGGTAAGTGTGCCCTTCCAGATACTTCAAAGTCTGGAAGCTCTGCTTGATTTTGCACCCACTTTAGGGAGCTTTCTTTCACAGCCATGTGTGATCCTCAAAAACGACTTTGTTTAAAAGGAGATACTACTGCCCCCAGCACTGTTCCATGGAGACGACATGGCTGCCCTCAAGTCCCTTGGAGTTGTTGCAGTGGAAAATTGTGTCCCAGTTGACATGTCCATAGTTTAAGTTTTACTTATACAAGCTTGGTCACAGCACTCTCAAATGCTTCTACATATCCAGCAGGGATTATTGTTTTTTCCCCCAGTAGTTTATCAAAAGCTTTCAGGCAGTCATTACATACCTCTTCTTTTGTTTGTTTTGATATTTCTGTTTAAATTGCACAATACCCAAAGTCATTAGATCTCAGGGATGAGACTCAGTGTGACAGAGGTATCGCTGAACGCACTGACGGGTGCAAACTGATTTGTAGGTCAGCAACTCCGTGACATTCATCATGGCTCACATTCTCTCTCCAAAGCTGCATTTATTTTCACTGTGCAACAAACCACTTCTTGGCTTAGCAATATTTCAGTGCAAATACAAATCAAGACAAGGCCAACTGATATTTGCTCACTGCTCTGTTGTTTTAGTCAGCTAAGATATCCAAAACCTAAATTCCTCCTTACAGATTTTAAGGAAATGAGCAGTGTAAGACCTGAATCTGGGTAAATTCTGAACTTGGATCTCATGTTTTATGTGGTCCTTTGTTTTTGCCGTAAAGTTAAGGTTGTGCTGCTTAGTATATTGATATACTGACCAAAACCATTTATTTAGCATTTTTTCTGAGATGTTCAAAGTCAACAACATACTTTTCTCCATAGTGTACAATAGGAGCCCACATAGCCCAGATCAGCATCATCATCTAAGCACCTCAATATTTTTAAGGTATTTTTTTCTCAATTCCATGTGAGGTGGGGACAGCAATTGTCCCCCTTTCATGGCTGGACAGCTGAGTCACAGATAGAAAGTCATTTTCCCAAAGTCTCACAGGCAGACTGCATTCAGGAACAAGATATATCTAGGTTTCCTATACACAAAGTTGATACCTTAATCATTGGCCCATCCTCCTTCTACTCATTCTGGTAGATAAATGACAGTACGCTGATTTTGAATTCATATTTTTGGTTACGTCACATCATGCGCTTCATGACAAAGCCCATCTCTTCAAACTCACTAGTCTGGAAAAATAGATTTTTTTTTTTTTTTCCTATTCTTAGGTGTTAGCCATAAGGTTTTATCATGTTCCTCCAGAGCTCAAGATAATATGATTGTGGCTTAGGATATTGCCAAGATCAGAAGACGGTTGGTCATCTTCTGAAGCACAGGATGCTGAAGAGAGAGGATGTAAAACAGAAGCAAAGAGACCCAGGGGAAGCAGGCGAATGCTTATGAAGCAGCAAGAAAAGGAGCCTAAAGCAATAGAGTCAGGGTCCTTGCACTTTATATGCTGGTGTACTTCTGGGATATTTTTGAACAGTAAAAGCAATGCAGTTAGTTTCTGTATTTAATGGGGTTGTTTTGTGTGTGTGATAATACAGTAAAGAATTTGAAATTAGGAAGAAGCTAGTTTATCTCCTATAGTATGACTCATCAAATTCTACCAAAGATAGAGGCACAAATACACTCGTGAATTTATGTTACAGATTGGAGAGTGTAAAAGGATATCTCCTGCTTTAGAAACACTTTTGGTTGGTTATTCCTCTTTTTTTTTTTTTTTTTTAAATAACTAAAGGGTGTTCAGTTTGATATAACAGCTTAAACATAGAATCAGTAAAACTATTTCTGGCATATGTGACTATTTCAGTACACTCAGTTTCAAAATATAAACAATGTAGAATTTATTGACTGCTGGTATTGATCCCTAAGCAGTTACCAAGTGCTTAGCATTTTCAGTTGCCAGATCAAATTATTGATATAAATTATAATGAAATAGATGCTATAATGAAGGGGGGGGATTGTCTTTCAGAGAAGGACCATTTTCAATAGGAGGGAAGAGTACTAAGTAGAAAAATTAAAAAAGGCTTCCTGACTGTGGATAAACAGTAACCACATTTTTTTTTTTTTTTTTTTTTTGCCTGTTGGAGGCCTGGTTTTTAATCACCCCACAAGCAGTTTTCATTTCTGTAGTAAAATTGCTTGTGGTTCTATTTAATTTGTTTCTGCAGGAGCCAGCTTTGGTGAAGATCTCCCAGGAGCTGCCGGGCCTTTTAGCACAGCACGTACAGCCAGTCAATGAGAAACGATTCCCTACATGGGAAAAATTCCTCCAAACATTTCTTAGTCAAGGTAAATAAGACTGCAAAGTCGCTGTTAAGTGTTATAAGGAGTAATTATACCATATTGTATGCCATATTCTTGTTAATCTTGGGCCCATTTAAATATTTATCTCCTTTTATTTCTCTATTATGATTCAAATGTTCATGTATGAATGAATTATAGGCAACTATTCTATCATTCATATGTCATATCCAAGCTTTTAACCTGTATTAATCCTGGATTACCTTTCTCACGTGATTCTGAATCAATAAGCACCAACTCCTCAATCCTGGGTTACTGTACTGGAGACTGTCACATTTGGCAAAGGGCTTTAGGGAATGTTAGCATCAAGTTTGCTCGTAGGTAAATGTGAGAATATTTCATCTTTGTTAGGTGTTGGTCAGCAAACATCTGCAAGACTTGCTTTTCCCTCCCATAGGACCAGAAAGGGAGCTATATGTAAACTTTGGATGCTATATACATACATTGCATGAAGTCAAATGTACTCATAACCTTTAATAGCTTGGAGAAGAGCTGAGCTTTCTTCCCAGTTTTTGCCTTCCAGGCAGGTGGTGTTGCCCCTGAGGATCCATAATGCAATGCCGTATTGTCCCTTACAGTACGTTGGCACAGACTCCTTGTTAGACCATTGCTGTGCTCTTTCTTGCCCTCCAACCAAAGGAAGATGAACAAGTTCCAATCTGATAGCTGGACAGTTTTGTTCGTGTGGTGCCGAGTCCTCAGCAGGGCTTCCTGCATTAAACCCAGTTGTGGCACCTTTGGATCAAAGCTGGCCAGTACCCAACTGGCCTAGAGCTCAGAAGTGAGCCCATGTTTGTCTGTAAGAGGCAGTGCAGATAAAACCCTTGTCTAATCGCTGCAAATCAGTGTATCCGTACGTGGGCTTCGCACAGACATGTTAACATCCTATATTTGTATGCCAAATTTTGGACGGAAAAGGAGTTTGTGGTTGGGTAGTTGTCGTGGTTTAACCCCAGCCAGCAACTAAACACCACGCAGCCGCTCACTCACTCCCCCCCACCCAGTGGGATGGGGGAGAAAATCAGGAAAAGAAGCAAAACCCGTGGGTTGAGATAAGAACGGTTTAATAGATCAGAAAAAGAAGAAACTAATAATGATAATGATAACACTAATAAAATGACAACAGAAATAATGAAAGGATTGGAATGTACAAATGATGCGCAGTGCAATTGCTCACCACCCGCCGACCAACACCCCGCCAGTCCCCTGAGCGGCGAATCCCTGCCCCCACTTCCCCGTTCCTATACTGGATGGGACGTCACATGGTATGGAATACCCCGTTGGCCAGTTTGGGTCAGGTGCCCTGGCTGTGTCCTGTGCCAACTTCTTGTGTCCCTCCAGCTTTCTCACTGGCTGGGCATGAGAAGCTGAAAAATCCTTGACATTAGTCTAAACACTACTGAGCAACAACTGAAAACATCAGTGTTATCAACATTCTTCACATACTGAACTCAAAACACAGCACTGTACCAGCTACTAGGAAGACAGTTAACTCTATCCCAGCTGAAACCAGGACAGTAGTAAATTTCTGTGGTGATTCTGCCCTGCCATCATTTTGTATTATATAAACTGGATATATACATTTCATACATTTCTTTATCTGTGGAAGAGACAAGGATGATTCAAAGCTTTAAAAGTATTTTTTTGAAAGATAATGCTAGTTAACATATATAAACCCCATTTTTATGACATATTAGTTTATCCTAACTAACTGACTTATGGCATTATATGCAATAAAAAGGCAAATCGAGAATGCCAAGCAGTTTTCTTTGTGATTTTCCTATGGAAAACCATGCTAGAAGTTGTCGTCTACAAGCCTTCCCATCTACACACCAAGTTCCTCATGTGGATGAATACCAAAAGGCAGACTACTTATCTCAGACCATCATATAGATGGGAATCTCCAAGATAAGTTCACAGCAGGAGATGCCACTCCCCTGAGGTCCCAACATTGCATTTCACCACTATTCTGGGCCTGGCATTTAACTGGGCTGTAGGACAGCACAGGATTCATTCATACTACCCAAGAACATATTTCTCCTGTCAGATATGTGATATATCCAGTTTGGAACTGCTTGCAAAGCATCTGTAGCTGAGAAGCCACTGATTGAACTGTACAGTGCTATAGCAGATGAGATAGATACCGTTCTCTTCTAAGAGATTCATGGGTTCCAGCTATACTGCTCACATTACATTTATTTACTTGCTGTATCTCCAGAGCAGTCCTGCCTGCAATGTCTGAGCACAATAGGAGCTGGATGGTTTCATTCTGTGCACTCTGAAGAGCATCACATGTGAATTTGATTACTAGCTTAACAGCTAATTCATTTCTTACTAGGTGGTGTGATAGAAGCCTTCCCGCTCTCAGAAAATGTCACAAACCTTACGGTGGATATGCTGATAGAGCCAACAGGCAAGATAAAAATAGTGTCATCTGGAGATCAGCTCCATGCTGACGGTCCTTTGCGATCATCTGGCACTACCATTCCACAATGTTCTGTTGATCCAGCAGTTCTTAATTCACTCTGCTTAAAAATTGGAGAAACCTGTAAATCTAAAGGAGTGCTCGGTTACTTCTCTGTTGATTTTGTGACTTTCATCCATCCACAAACGATGGAGCAGCAGGTGAGTGGGGCAGACACATTACTTCACGTTGTCGCCCTGAGATCAAGAAATGTCTGCTTTCCTACTTGATTCTGGAAGATATCAGGATAAGGCTTTGCCCTTTTGAACAAACTTTATTTCTAAGCCGTGAGGCATGTGGAGGGAGGTAAAGCACATGGTTATTCTAACAATAGCATAAAATTTAGACCTGATCTGCCAGGTGGACCTGAGGAACCTTTTTCATCAGCCTTTAGAGTAACAAACCAACAAAGCCTGTAGGGCTGCTTTCAAAGCTGAGTGATAAGAAAATAATATTTTAATTCCTTCTAATGACTTTTTTTCCCCTAAATTCCTTCTAATGAATTTTTTCCCCCTAAAATAAGTGCATTCTGCATTAAGCTGGTAATTACAGATGATGGTCTTATGGCTAAGATGTTTAGATGATTTTAGTTTCAAAACGTTCTGAATCTCTTGTATTTTGCTCTGTAAAAATAATTACAGGGATTATTGTACTCTTTTGAGTAAACCAGTGTCTGTAAGAATGCAGATCTGAGGTTTGAGGATGAATATAAGGAAGAGGGGATATTGACAATTTCTTGTAGCAAATAGGATGGTAGTGATGAACAATTTGGTTTACATCGTAATGGCTAATTTAAGTAAAGAGAGGTAATGGAAAGCAGTCCAGTTATGTCTCAAGAAGTTACAGCCGTGGGTCAGGAGTTACTTTCTCTTAGCTGGTACAGAACAGCTGACTGTTCTGACTGACAGTGGGATATCAGTTGATTGTGAATGAAAACATGCTCATTCAAACCACTTTTGCTCTTCATTTGGCTTTTAGAATGTCTGAGAGAAGAAAGATAGATTGCGATCTCACACTGAATACAAAATTATTCCCCAATATCAACACACAGACTGAGGTCAATGTGTGGCACGTGACAGTGCAGATGATTAAGGATAATTGTTGCAGGGATTGAAATGAACCTGCATTGCTTCCCAGGTGTAGGGGCCTGGGAGCAATGACTGCAGTGCGTTTACGTCATCTCACTTGAGGGGCAGTAACTTCTTAAAATGTGCTCATGTGATAGCTTAAGCTGTTTAGCATGAATGTTCATGTGGAATTCCTTCTGTAGGTCCTTGTCCTAATGAGTCTTCCACATGGGCTGCACAGGCTTCTGAGTGTTTTTATCAAGCCCTTTTGGTGTATCAAAGCTCTGAGGTTTCCTGCATGCATGGTATCAAGAGTAGCGCATGAAGCAGAGCAGTGCAAGACACCATTCCAGGTCCCCTCCCAACATCCTGAGGCCACACACCGCTTTCTGCTGCAGCGCAAATGTGTACACAGTTAGTAGTTTGTTTGCTTTAGAGTATTTAAAAATACTTTAACAGAACATCAGCAGATCCAGGTACTGGGTGACACATTATGAAATTCAGCTTTACGATAGTGTCTGACAGTTTATCATACTTCCTCCAGTCCTGAAAACTTCATACGATGGGCACGTTAACTGCAGGCACAGGTTGCACTAATGTGGAAGAGATGGGTGGCCTTTTAGGGAGTCTAGACTGAAGAATACAGCATTTTAAAGAATGATATTCCAAGGTTAACACCTTGAATTACCTAGAAAGGAAAATGCTGCTAGGAAGTCAGTGCAGTTTTGGAGTGCTCGAGTGCTGTGTGACTTACATCAGGCATAACTGAGCAGAATGGAAGGGACTAAATAAATGTTTTCTCATGGAATCCTGCCCAGGAGAGTCATTTGTGTAAATGAGTAATGGGGTCTTTTTAAAAGGTAAAATCCGAACCACTCAAGTGACCCTAGTCCTCCCTGCCAGAGTTTACAAAGCTATCAGCAAAACCTCATAGTCAGCTGTATCAGAACTTTAGACAACATAAAAAATAATATAATAAATCAAGACAGCAGAAGGGTATTGACTCCAGAATCTGCTGCTGCCTACGATGGATGGCAGGGAAGCAGAGGAGGGGTGGCCACTGTCCCTTATAATCTATAACTGAACTTTCAGACCTTATAAGGTGACGGAAGATACTGTCCCAACACACACTGCTTTCAGTGCCAAGGAACAAATAGGTAAAAGAATGGATTTAAAGAAACATTTAAACCCTGGCATGAATATTGATGATCAGCCTCGATCATAGTTTGTAACAAAATATTGATCTTGCATGTTTCTATGCTAATCTGGCATTTGTTTTATTCATAAAGTCAAGATTTCTTTGTCACAACATAATCTATTAAATTCTTTCACCAGTCAGATGCTGTGAAAACCAAATGAAGGGCATTATTGAATAGTGTATTCTGTTTAAAAATAAAAACACTTCTCGAGCTTAGAAACAGTGAAGCCAGGTTTCTCATAGATTTGTGCCTTGAAGTTAAGTTCCCACATGTTTTCCAGCTGAACTCACCCTGCAGCTTTTCCTGTTGTAAGATCACTAGTAAGGTCTCTTTCCTCTGTCCATTTATTTTAGGAATCTCATGGGAGTTTAATATATTTGACAATTTTACCTTCTTGCAAATCTGGTTGATATTGGCCAATAGGATTGAATATTATAGTAGCCAGGTGCAAAAACCTAAAACATAATGCCAGGCTAAAATAAAACAAAATGAAGTAAAACTTGGGTGAAGAGACAGAGTGCTCAGTGTTCTGGTAGTGGCCTTGTGTTTGAAGACTAAAGAAAATATAATTTTTAAAGAACATAAAATCCTTATTGTTAGTGATGAATAGTATTGTTGAGCGTACTGGGTACAACTGTACAAATTCAAAATTAGCATATGAATACAGGTACTATTTCAAGATCTGAGCATCAAGTCTCAATTGTTTCTTGTATTTCCAATGCATCTCCTTGTTTTTTCGCTCTTTTGTTTTCTTCTACAATCTTCAGTTAGGACACTCACTGTTTAAGAAGTGTTTAACTTCTTCCCTTCCTTAAAAGGGAACATATCTGTATTTGATGGGATAGGCTGTGTAGTAAGGGTGGACTTTCAGAAAATGGTGTGGCTGTATGCACTCAAATACATTTGGGTGTGTTTCTCCTAGGCGTCTGAAAATCACAGCTTCTATGGTGTGAGAAAAGGCTTTAAACACAGGACTTGTATTTAAAACCAGAGAGTTAGCATATGGTATCTATTGGCAAAAGCTGGCTCTTTGGCAGTGCTATGACAATTATATTCCATTTTAAGCTCAGAGAAAGCTTAAAATCAGGCTTTTGGTAACTGATACCACTGTAGGGTGACTGTGGTAAACCAGAGAATCGGAATAATGTTAGCTTTGAAATACAGATCACAGTTACATTTGACTCCCAAAATGTATTTACACAGGCATTGTAATTAGAACTGTGGATAAGCCATATTGGACAACTTCCATGTAAAGTTGCTTTAAAAAGATTAAGGGATGATATTCTCACCCTCTGAAGTCAATGGGAGTTTTGCCAATTGCTTCACTCAAGCCAGGAGTTCACCAAAACGCAGAAATGCTTCCTAGATTATTAAGGTTGTGATATTTCCTGGCATGAACAACGACGTATTAAATCAGTCAGTGTTTCTTGTGGCCTCTTATTATGCGTGTCTGTTCTGTCTTGGTTTTCTTCCCTTGTTTCCAATTGATTCTACCTTAATATTTCCTGTGTTTGTCAGCATGTACCACAACTTTAACATTATTTAAGCACAGGTTTTTAAATTTAACTAGACGTAGAGGCAATTAATGATGCCATCTGTCTTGGGAGAGAGAGATTACACAAAAGATTGTGTTCCTGAAAGCACTATTTTTTTGGCAAACAAGAAATCCTATTAGACTCTTAGAACATTTGCTCGCTAATTTCAGAAGTGCCCACTTTAATGCAGTAGCTGAAAGGCTCAGATACATTTCCTGGAAGTACGGTACACTTAGGCATTCTTTCAAAGTTATATTTTACAGAAAATACCAACCGATACATGATATTTTCAGTAAAACTAAAAATTCAATATATCGTTGAACATCTGTTACCAATACAGTCTGAGTATTTAAATACTTAAAAATCCCTGAAATGTTCATAAAGTTACATGCTACATAAATACAAGTCTTTAAGAAATGTGAAGGGCCAAATAAGTGAAAACGTATTTCTGTCTTTGCGGACTGAGCAGCTGTATGCTGCAATCCATGTCTTCACACATACTTCCCCTGTGCACTCATGCAAATGGGACTTCAGAGCAGAGGAAAGAAATGCATGTACTTTGAGTTTCAGGCTCTTCATCTGAAAGCCTCTAAAAATCTATATGTCATAAGCATAAAATTAATTTTGATATGAACAACAGGGTATTTGCTTATATT
Source organism: Harpia harpyja (assembly GCF_026419915.1). Taxonomy (NCBI): domain Eukaryota; kingdom Metazoa; phylum Chordata; class Aves; order Accipitriformes; family Accipitridae; genus Harpia; species Harpia harpyja. Next base: position 17,291,649 of record NC_068953.1, on the reverse strand, counting down.
TTTTAAGATTGCTACTGTTAGTATTTTCCTTCAACATGCTGTTGTCGTATTGCTGTGTTCCTTTGGAGCGCTAGTGGCAAAGAGAGTCTGCATGATGGATAAGGAACAATGTGTCTGTGTCAAACATGCAAGTCAATGGGAAGCCAGAGCAGATGTAGAAATGAGAAAGTAATCTCTGTTTGGGTCACTGTAGAGATTTGTGCCTATCACAGACACAGTGATATCTTTACTCTCTTGCAGTTCTTGCAGTCTACACTGACCAAAAGGTCACGAGAGCCATGCTGTCCTCAGGCCTGGAGGAACTGGGTGATGCTGTAACCTTTCAGATATAAGATACACTGCCTTGTGTTTCCACTGGGCTTTGCACATGCTTCTACTTGGTATCCAAGTCTCTCACAGCCCCCTTTCCCTTGTCCTCACAGGAAGGCTTTTTAGTCTGTCACTGTGTGTGCAGTCCTAGCTGGCCTGTTTGCCGCTGCTTCTACATACAGCAAGTAATTCAGAGACATCTACAGATTGTATCGTCCTCCATCTACATATAACTCTTCCTTAAATTATGCTAGAACTGGAGGAGGTTGCAGTTTGTGACTAACAGCATTGAGGGTAGTGCCTGTAGGAGGATCTAACTCCTGCCTGATAGTCTTCACACCTGTCTGTCCTGCGGTCTACTGCATGTTGTACTTCATTTCTTGCATTTCATTGTTTATTTTGTGTATAACACTGATCGGAGTCACAGTGTTGGGTTAGATGAGGAAGGTGGCAAGGCAGAGCCTACCACTGACTGCATCACTCTCTGCACTGCCCAGCCCGGAGCGCAGTGTGGGGCTGTGCATGGTGAAGGTACCCATGGGATTATGCATCAGCTGCCACAAGCTGCCTGGCTGTGAGCACCCTGGCAGGGTTCTGAGGGGCAGAGAAAGCTGGGGACTTGACACAATTCTCTGTTTGCCTCAGGAATCTATTTCTATCTTGGTTATAAGCATCTGTGATTTGTTCCCGAGGGAAAGCGAGATGGGGACATGCTGTTTTCAATGTCTTGTGGGAAAAAAATGGAGGAGAAGAATTAGGTCCGTAACTTGGACTGAATCTCTTCTGATTCCCACTCTGTTTTCCAAGACTGACCTTTAAGAGCAAAGCCTTGACCCTTCGAAGTGAAGTCTTGCACAGTATTGACTGAATGCTGCTCAGATCCCAACTTGTCAAGGAGCTGCACCTAAGTAAGTCCATTTAATTGACTGGGACTGTTTGAATGCATAAAGTTACTTACATCCATAGATCTGTGGACAGATAATTTGGAGAATCGGGGTCATAAGTCACCGTTTTCATCAGTCTGATAGCTTACACAGCCCCATGGCTTTTGCAGCAGTAGTGAGAAAACGCTGGATTAAATTGTTCAGTTTGGGCAGAGAGTAAAAGATGAGGCAGAACATAACGAAAGGAGAATTATATTGCTGGGAAGGTTTAGGTGGGTATTCTCCTTCCATTGCAGCCCAGTGGCTTAAAAAGACCCTGAGGAGGATGGCTTCAGGGCGGTCAGCCAGCATTGGCCATGCAGGCAGGTCTGGGGATAGGAAGAGCAGAGTACAGATCTCTCTGAAGCCCATCAATCAGCTCTGGTGTTACAATTTAGTTAATGCTTTGAGGGATGCTTTCTGGGATGCATTCTTCTGTATTCACATATGCGTCTTAAGATTTTCCAATCTTATATTTAGCAGCATAGAGGTTAGCGCCAGTTCTAGGGCCCTAAAATTCAAGTTTTCAGGCCCGCACCGGATCATCCCAGCAGCTGCCACGAGATGGCAGCTGGATAAGATCCTGCGATGGCTACTGAAATAATCAATTCTATTGCAAATTTTAAAAGTCATAAAAGAAGCTCTCTTTTCAACACCCAAGTTGCATTAGTATTGCACTAATTGACATTTTTACACTGTCATTCAACCACTTCTTTAAAAATAGCAGGTGTGCTCTTTACAATAACGCAGACATCAATACTAGATGCAAATGAAACAGTTGAACTGGAGAAAGAAAAGCTATAATTTAGTAACTCTTTAAGAATTTATGTTTCTTTCCCTTCTCAAGTTTACATTTTAAAGCTGAAGCATTTTTATCGCAGTTGTAAAGAATTACACTATAATTGTGACTTTATTCACTTGAGATGTCTTTACCATGAAGCAGAGGCTCTTAAGCTGTGCACGCTGAAGGAGAGCGTCTCCTGGCAGCACTTGGCAGCCTGTGTAAAAGGGAGCAATTCCAGACTTCATCGTATTTCCTTGGACAAACAGCCAGTAAGCCTTGTAGGATGTATTTCTAAGTATTTTTTTTCCAGTGGTGGGATTCTGGAAAATCCTAATCTGTCCTTTGCTTATCTTAACCTTAAGACTATCTAAAATCTTAACTACTGCCTCTATTTTTCTTTTTTTTTTTTTAAATCATAACTCATAATAAAAACCGAGATCTGACTATCTTTGAACTTTCATTTGTTGTTTGAAAACTAAATATCAGTTCTAGACTTGACAAGTGAGCTCTGTTCCAGTTTAATTTCTGAACGCACGAGTGTCCTGAAAGTCCCCCAATCTCAGGTGAAAGCTCCTTATGTTACGCTAATTTGCCATGCAATCCTATCAGGATGTGACACCTACAATGGTAAATACTTATGATTGCATACCTGCCCTTATTGTATATACTCAGAAAATGAGGATAGACTCAAGTAATAGATATTTATTCATCTGTATGATTGTATCATTCTTTATCTTTACTTAAACTTGACCTTTGCACAGGCCTTCTTCTAACAGCTCCTGATTTAGTGGAGGAGATGATAATTCATCTGGTTATTAACTGCCTGACCTCCATAGACATTGCTTTGTAGACTATGGAAATATGTTCATAAAATAATTAAAAAAAAAACAAAACCAAAAAAAACCAACAAAACACCACAGCTCAGATTTTCAAGGCATTCTAGAAGCTTTTGACACCCATTTTGTAATGCTTCGAAGGAAAACCTGTTGCAATCCAATAGAAGTTACTACAGAGCTGAACCTAAATGAACTTTCTAGCCTGCTAAGAGAAGAACAGCCCAAACTAATAAGTAGGTCTGATGTTTTGTTTGTTTTGCCTGTGCTTGAAGCTCTGTGGAGCTGTTAGACTGTTTTGAAGATTATGTGCCACAAAGGTGGAGTTGAGTTGATGTTTCTAAGAAATGTTTTCATTTGGTTTGGGTGTTCTTTTTTTTTTTTTTTTTGATAGACTGCAGGAACAGGTACTATTCTCTGTCCTGAGACAAAGTGAAAAGCCTTTAATTGATTTCAGTAGGCTCACATTTCTGCATGTAGGGTTTTTTCAGTTAAACTTGGCCACAGATAGAAATGTCACATCCTGCTTGTCTTACTGGGAGGATACTCCTCCCTTTGACATGGGAACCTTACTGGAAAGTGGTGTTCCTTGCTCCACTGTAACACTAGGCATTGCTGGAAACTATATCAAGATCTGTTCTTCACTGCTTTTATCTGATGTTGTGTGCTTTTTCTTTAGAGCTCGTGTAGTGCCACTCTTACCTTTTCCCCCCGACTTCTGCATCAGTTTCAACTGCTTCTATATTTCACAGTTTTCAAAGGCATTAATAGTGGGTGTCTGCCTGAGCTCCTTCTCCTAGTTACAGGTGGTGATGTCAAGAATGAGTGCCATTTTATTTGCCGTATACAATCTAGTTCTACAAAGTATGCAGGGAACCAAAGAATATGTGGGCAAAGCCTTCAATCCAATCCCAGCGATGGTGGGGAGCAGTGCTGGAGGTCTGTAAATGGCACTCCTTCCTCCACCCACAGAGCCATCTGTGGAATCAGCACTCCTGTGAAAGTCTCCATCATCCTTCACAGAGACTATTCTTTCAGTTGGAGTCGTGTCTCCATTGGGGCGATTGGTGCCACCTTTGTTAACGCTGCTTTCTTCTCCACCATACCCTCTTTTCTGTGCCTACGTCTTTGCTCACACACTGCGTGATGCTTCATCAAGGCAGGCCAGCAGCATCAGGACTGCAGAACTGGAAGGAGCAGCCAAGCTGAGACCTTCCTGTGCTCTGACATTTTAATATGGCAAAAGAAGCAGAAGAGAGAGCAATAGGTATGTCTAAATTATATTGCCTGAATTGGTCACGTACATGTGATGCTTAGCTCTTCTTGCTCTAACATCACATGTTTTTCTCAGTTAATGTTCTTCTCTGTATCTGCTGCTGACAGCAGCCCTAGCCGTACTGATTTAGCTTAGTGCTCTGCATGCCAAAGAGCGCTTTCAAAGCAGTGGAAATATGTGATCTTAACACGAGCCTGGTAACATCTTCACAGAAAATGAGAACTCATCAACTATGGACTCCACCTAATTAGAATTCTTTAGACACAGATATAAAGGATTCCGGTGCTCTTTTCTTTGTTTATTGCAATTAATTTTAGGTCATTATGCTCAAGGGACACCTGCTAACTTCAATATGGTCAACATGTGCTTAGTATGATGTAATGAGCTACTCCTTTCCATTTGGGAATATATATTGATGTATTATTGGTGAAAGGTGCCAGACTGATAGAGCTAGCACACAGATGTCCACTGCCTACTTCCAGGATAAGAGCACTATAAGCAGCAGCATAGTCGTTGTCTTCACAGGGCTCCACCAGCCAGACTCAGGCCTGCCGAACTTCCATCCTTGCTCAAAACTACCAAAAAATGTTGCCTATTGCCTGATTGCTACAATTTTGCAAAGAGCACTTGTGACCTTCAGGAACTGGAATGGGACTTAGAAATTGTTCCATCGAAGAATTCAGTCAACTAGCTACTAATGATCTGGCCTGCATTTGAACTAAAAAAATGGGAAAAAATTATCCATCAAAATAAAGTTAGACCCATTGCCCAGGCCCTGTGTCTTTCCCATTTCTGTAGCAGTACAAAGGGGATTTAAAGGGCACTTCTGGATTTCTATGGCAAAAGGGAATCCCCTGCTCAGATAAAGCTGGAATCTTATGCCATCTGATCCTTCTTCCTTTCTCCTGACATTAGGGATGTTCTGGAACACATCCAGGGCAGAAGGGGACATGGCCACAATATAGTGTTTTCTGACAGTCCTGAGCCAGGAAAAGAATCCTTGGGGGTGATCCCAGCTGGCACACAGTAATGACCATTTGGCTGCTTTAACTGGCAGTAGGGGTGGTTCAGCCTCAGGCTCAGGCCCAGAATGAAAGGAGGTGGACAGGTGGCTTCCAGCCATGTTTGCTTTCCTCCCCCTTGTGCTCATGGAGACCTACACCCTATAGTTAAAAGAGCAAAAAATATGATGACTTCACCTATGTAGAATGTAACTGTGACTGAAGCTTAAGTAGGTGTTTAGAGCTCTTCTTCCGTACAGTGTTAAAGAGTGACAGGCAGGGGAGGTGATGGACACCTTCCTTCATTACACGGTAGGCACATCAGTCCACCTTGTTGATCTGAGCCCTTAATTTTGTAGGCAATGGTATGAGGGTAGTCGGTCTGAGATGATGAAACCGTGTCCAAAGCAACTGGTTGATGCACAGACTAAGCAGAACTAGCAGTTGGTCGATCTCATGATTTCCAGCATGAAACTTGCCCTGCTAAAAGCTTTTTCTCCTCTTCCCCATGTTATAGCCCATTCCTTGGGCAGAGAGGAGGCTGGAGCCAGCCCCTGGGGCAGGGATCCAGGAGTGCTTCTGTGCCTTCCCAGAGCAGCAACTGGGAACGTGCCAGTGGGATGTTAGAGCCAGGTTGGCATGCTGAGTTTTTGTTCAGATTATTTGAGATGTATCACACAAGTAATTAATGGGTCTCTTCTCTATATCTGAAATTAAAACAATGTCACTTGCACGTACTTTAATTTTAGTTACTGACAACATGGGATTTGTTGAGTAAGTCTTGCAAAACGTATGTGCTATCCCATGCTTGGTACGGTTTGTCTGAATCTCTACGAGGGTGTAATGAATTTGGCTTGTGCTAATGGCTGTTTATGTTTGCCAGGCTGCATTTTTTAATGCTTTACCTGCTGTTAAATGCTCAACCCATTGTCTACGTATTGCCAGAACACAGCTCTTGTACTTACCCAGATGCACTACGGCTGCAGGGACCTCTTTGCTTAACTTCTGTGGTTTTTCCATCTCAGCCATTTTATGGTCCACGTTCAGACAAACTTGCCTCCTTCCCCTCTGTTTGTGCATCAACAAAGCTTCCCGATGGTGCTGTTGTAGACTTTGAGGTTAGAGCAATGCAGATGTAATATCAGGGTCTGGATTAAGAGCAACCAGTTCACTTTGAGCTAGCAAACAGTCCTTGGATATCGAAGATTTTCAGCAGTCCCTGGTCCCCTCATGTAGCCCTGCCATCTCTTTCTGGGGGCAAAGCTTTAACTGAGAATCTAAAATCCAACTCAAACAAGGTTCAAGACACATTGGCTGTTCCTGATTTGTTGATAATATTTATGGAAATTAATGTAATGCTTCTACAGTATCTATAGTTTATAATTATTATTCAGCTCATTGAAAACATTAGCACATACTGGAAAAGTACAAATTGATATGAAAGTTCCTTCCTGTCTTGCAGAAGTGATGATAAAGAATAAATTATTGAAGAAAATTAAGCATTATAATTGGGGAACATTCCCCTATTACTAAGTAAAGCCAGCCATTAGCATCTGATTTGCATTTTATACCATGCAGCAGGAAATATTTAAGTTGACAAATAGGATATTTAATACAGCAACAGATACTTGGCAGTTAGATATTAACAACTGTTACTGATGTGATTTATTCACCATTATAAAAAGGGCATTACTATGTGCATATGATTCAGAAATTAACTCCAGTTTACCAAGAGGCCTTGACTGCCTGACCTCTTAATATCCTTATAATGATGCCATTTACCATTCAAAGGCTTATTCAAGTCATTCACTGCTAGATTTGTTTTAAAGGGGTCCACTGTAGGGCAGATATTTGTGCATGTTAACATTTCTCATTGGTGTAGTAGGCACAAGCATTTTTTAAGTGGGAAAAACTCATGGGTAAAGCCATGCTCAGGTTATTGGGGGCAGAGGAGCCTCGCAGAAGCAATCCACAGTACTTCCTTCTGCTACACCCTTGGCGTGGACTAGCCTCACAAATCCCACTTGACTTGTACATGCTTTAATGCTTTGAAATCATCTTGAGGTTTATATGAGGCTTTTATCATTGCCTGAAAGTAAGTCCTGCACATGGGTGGGGTGGGCTTCCCTTCTGCCTGCCTGTGGGACATGTCCCACTGGCAGCCCTACGATCTTATGGTCTGACTTCTTGTGTAGTTCTGTGAGTATAAATCTGCATTAGCACCACAAAACAGCAGTGTGAGTGGAAGCAGAACCATACTGCAAGTCGTATGGTTTCCTGCATGCTGAAGTATCCAGTCTGATAAGCCGTGTACTGCAAAGGGAACAGGCTTTGCTGTACCCCTGTGATGACCGATACATATCCTTACACACAGATTTCACACTTCCCTGCTCCTTTTACTCAGTTTACCTTTGCTGTCTGGAACTTCCCTTTTTCTATCACAAAATACCTATTTGTAACTCAAGGCTGATTTTATTTAACATTAATTATTCTTCAGCTGAAAAATCCAGGTGTGATATTTAGTATTTGGATAATTACCTATTTAATGTGATACAGGCTTTAGAGCTGTTGAGCTCATCTCTCTGCTCTTTCCAATTGTTGCTAAAATCTTGGTAGTACAGGTCACTGTTTTGTTCTTAGCCTTTCGATTTTCTCGCAAAAGTTACTTTTGAAATTCCCATTTGGAAGTGGTTTATAGCTGCAAATGAGGCACCGGCACAAGGAAACCGTAAGTAAGCATACCAACATGCGTGAAAATAAAGGCATAGATGTTCCTTTACGTGATTGCTGAGTTTCACCCTTCTTGTTCCCTCTTTTTTTTTTTTTTTTAAATTTTAATGCACCTGTTTGTGTTTTGATTAGGTATGGGCAACGGACCTTGACCTTTGCTATAGTGACCAGCTGGCCTTGACTCAGCTTATGTTGTACGTGACAGATGGAAATCTGGATTGTCGCTCTAGCCGCTTTGAAGTATCTCTTGGTTCAAAGAAAATGAAAAGCCAACGTATTCAGCATGAGAAGACAAAAACTGTAAGCAGTGATTTGTTTACAAATAAAATTATTAATGTAAACTACCAAAAAGTTAAAATCTGCCCTAGATCACTGTTCTAGAGGAGCTGAAACTGCTCCTTTCAGATTTTAAACTGCTACTTTTAGATTTTACAAGGTTAATAAAGTAAACGGGATACCATCACGTTAGAAATTAAAGGAAAGTTTCTGGATGCTTACGGGTACCTGATTATTCATCCTGTGTACTCAGCAATATTGATTTGTGGTAGTAACTAACTTCTAAATATTTCAGGTAGTTTTCAAGTTGTAAAAAATGTGGTAGTTTATATGTTGCAAGAAAAAGGAAGGAGGTGAAAGCACTTCCCTGACTACAGGAGTAACTTAAAAGCAGTCAAGAAGAAATCTGAGCCTTCAGCTGATGAGCTCTGATTTGGGATCAGAAGTTAGAGCACTGAAGTTCTACCCCAGCTTTGTACTTCCATGCACAAAACTGAGGGTAAAACAATCAGGGCTACATCTGCAGAAGGATCTGGACACCTAAATCCCTCCCAGCTCTCACTTAAGTTAAACCCAAATGTTGGTTCTCAGAACCTTTGTTCAGTTCTGCATCCATCTAACTGTTCAGTATTAATATTCATTCTTAATAAATTACGGATACAGTCATTTGAACAGGAAGAAAAACTCATAGCACCCTAACCAAGGTGAGTTCTCTAAGCAGGAATATGCAGTCATACTCCCTCCTGCTTGCTCTCTCTGGCCGAGTTACAAAGCCCAAGGGGGAGAAGCACCTGTTTGCAACACCAAGCAGGATAGCTGAGCCCTGAAGACCCCGGCTCAATCTTTCTGTTTTCTATTGCCAGGTCAGATTCATCCACACTCGGTGTGACGTGCTGCGAATTCAGGTGTGCTTGCCTCTCCATGGGTGTTGCACACAAAGCTGAGGTGCTCAGGATTGTAGGTTTGGGTACTGAAATGATGAGTGCTGTGGCACTTGCTTCTTGTAGATCTCACCTTTAATCTCTCTGAAAACTCTTAAGATTGTGTCCATAATAGTGCCTCACAGGGATATGATTTTAAATAAGATGATATTTGTGTATTGCTTTGAAATCCATATAAACAACACAGTCACAGAAGCATGGTTAACATATTACTTGTTTATTATGCTGATTTGTTGTATTAGATCACTCTTGCTGCAGGATTTACTAAGGTTCTGAACATTGACACTGTCCCTCTAAAAAGGGAAGAAAGGCCTTTAGAAAAGTCAGAGTAAGAAATGTATGTATATGTACACATATAGATATAAAACAGATGCCATTTTCTACATTTTGACAGAAGATTCACAACTCCCTTTTTTTCAAACACAGAGGAGGAATGTAGCACCATTCCAAAAATGTCATGGAGCTATAATTTAGAGGTTAATGAGCTCTTGATCTATTGTTCTTGTCAAGCAACCACTTTTAGTTGGAGAGAAGTAAATTAGATATGATTAGTCCCAGTAGTACAAGTTTTAGAAATGAAAAGTAATCAAGTAGCAACTTTTTTTAATTAAAATTCTGTCAGAATTAACATAAATTGTCACTATATCCTTTATTTTTCTTCTTTCTGTATTTCTGAGGGTTTTATCTCCTTAAGAGTTAACTACAAAAATGCACTCTCTCAGGAAAATATTTTTAGAAAAAGAAACAAACAAACCAAGAGACAAATGCTTTTACAGCACATGATCTGTAATGAATGATTAAGTAAAACACTTTCTGTAAAATTATGATGTTAATAATGATTCTGTCCCTTTTAATTTATTATATATTCTCAATCCTGGTAGGTTTGATTTTGATAAAATGGAGCAGCAACTGAGTTTGTGTGATGATTTTATTTTTAGAAATCCTTCTTTGAAAGAACAAATTTCCTAGATACTGCTGCTACTGTAATTATGTACAAAACCAATCACTCATTATAGTTAGGATACATTATCTTCTAGACAGATGAGGCTAAATAAGCAACACATTAATAATTCATACTGCAGTTCATTATGCATGTGTATGCATGCTTTGTAGCTGAAATAAGCACCTCATCAACCTGATGCCAACCCTTAAACAATAGTTCTGTGTTATTGCAGCCACATTCAAGTTTACGCTTGTTAAACTGCTACTTGGATTATTTTATCAAGCATTCATTTATTTGTGGTCCCCCACTGCAGAGAACAGATTTTGGAAGCTCCTTTTTTAAGTTAATGACTTGAGCAATGGGTGTTATTAATTCTCAGAATATTATAAACATGATTAATTTTCAGGCAGAGATGTATTATATAAGGATTTCAACTATGTCAACTTAAATGAGTCAATGTCAAAACAAATATCATTTTAGAAAAAATACCGTAAATTACATGCTTCAATGTGCAGTATCCCCACTCTGAATGAACAGTCCAGTATTAAAAATAACATCACAGGAAAGCCTTGGTGTAGGAGAACATCTCTATTCAGTTCTACTCAATGCAACATCTCTATTCTTTTGTCCAAAGCACTAATAAGAGTTTAAACTCAAATGCAGTACTGATTTTTATCCATAGTATGAACTCCACCTGTATCAGTTGTATAGCTCCTTGGAGTCACTGCGCCTAGTCTACTCAAAGACTTGCTAGAACAATTATGCACACTAATGCTATGGCAGAATGCTCAGTCTTGGAGAAACCCAATTTCAAAAACTACTGATTATCCACTTTGGAATTTCTGCTATCGAGAAGAGCTGACTCTAGAACAACGTATGTTACCACAGGGCAGGATGGATTCAGAGGATCCACTTAGAATGACTTCACAGGGCTCTGTTACCAATGAAGCTGTGAAAATATCAAAATGTGGTTCATAAAGAGTGATTCTGTAGACCTGATCTATAATATAAGGTTTTACATACAGTGTGAGGTGAGGATTTAATTTTGCTGCGTGGAAGTGTCTATGTTCAATAGACATTGTGATGAACAGGAATTCCTCCAAATGGAGTCTTACTCCACACTTAGATGGGTTCACCAAGAAAAAGCCATTTAAATAGTAAATTGTTGGTTTCTGATATAAACTGGTAGGAAAATAAAGAATCCTGTGTTGTTTCCTCTAGCCTTCTCCAATAAGCAACCGGTGTGCAGTAGCAAGCAGTCAACTGAGGCACTCCAGCCTTTCAGTAATCTACTGTAATGTTCTCCTCCAGATGTGTAAAGCTCACAGTGTTGGATTTGACCTCCAGGTATGAACAGGAAAGATTAGAGAACACGATATTCACTCTGCATAATTTTTGTATGTAAATTCTAATATGGTGAAACCACTTAGCACAATGTAAAGTTGAAGTGTTCTGTTTAGCATAGTATAATGTTTAAGCGTTCTGTTAAAAACACAGCAAGGTGTTGCTCTACAGTTTTCTTGAAGAGGACTTAGTATAAATCAGAATTGTTTCATTTTAAATTCTTTTCATGACACTAATTAATGAACTCTCAATTGCATAAAGGTCTTCAGTAGTTCCTGTACAAATTAGTCCAATATTCTAACACTTACCTGTCAGCTTATTTTAGCTGGGGTGTAAGTCTTGAAGAATGGCAGTACTGAGATATCTGTCTGATTTGGCTTAAGACTGGAAGCAGTGAAGGATGAAGAGTATTACAACATGTTTATGTTACACAGTAGGGAGTGAGATAGTGTTTCTCGTGGAGACTACGGAGAGAATGCTGTCCTGGCAGGTTTGTTCACGCGGCGCTGCAGGCAAAAAGGATTGTGGCTGTCAGCCAGGAGCTGTGCTTGGGTTTAGGACCATGCTAGCACCGAGTTTTCATGAGAGCACTTGGGCATCATATGGCCCTTTCACACACCTCTGTACCCATAAGAGAAGATACACCTTCAGAGGCCAAGAGGTCAGGTGATAATGGAGAACAGAAAGAATGAAGAAATGCAAGTGCAGTCTTTGCTAGACAACTAAGTGCTTCAGGCTTATGAACAGAATTGTAAAAGAATGAAATGTAAAAGAGTTTAGAAGATGTTATGCAAGACAGAACAACAGATAGAGATTTCAGATCCTAGGGCACAGGGCTTCACTGGGAAATGCAGAGTTTTACGTGTCTTCTCAGTATAAACCCTGCCCAGGGATGGCACCTGCTCATGAGACCTCTCCCAGTGACATGTGATAACTGTCGCTTAGCGCATCTAAAAATCGAATGGTGAGTTTTGCTGCTGACCAAACTCTTACCAGTATCAGGCCCGTGATGAACCAGAGCAGAAAGAAGGTTAATGAAAGTTCGTGTCCTGTGTATACCTAAGGTGAAGTATAAGCTTGAAGAACAGGAAAACCTAAGCATATTTTCACTGTCTTTCAACTTAAGTGTGTGTAAGGCTTTCAGGGGTTAACCTGTCTCTTGATAAAAATAACTGTGTAAGGAGATAATTTTTAAGATACTTATGACCATCTCTTACTGTTTTGAAACAAAAATATTTGCTATTGGATAGACTGTGCCTTATGTATTCTATTTACATGAAGTTAATGTATTTGCTACAATAAGTTAGAGCAATGATCTACTTACAATCCATTACACAATTCAAAACCAGCCTTTCTTAGACACAGTTATGTACGTACTGTCCCTGTGTAATACATTTATTATAAATCACTATTTTAGGAATAATTAAAGCACCTTTGTCTTTTTATTTAACAGGAAAAACAGGGGACAGTTTTTATACTGTATGAAGATCAGAAGCGATACAGATTGGGCATGATGTAAGTATACACTGTCAGTTCCACAGTCTGACACACTTGATTCAAAGCGAGTGACCCCACAGCATGTGCTGGCTTGGGCTCTGACAAAGGTCATGAAGCAAATGAACAATCTGAACACCATGCACTCAAGTTCAATGACTGTCACCTACTGTTCAGGAAAGTATAATGACTTCTTGTAAGATTGGCCTTTTGAAAAGTTTTAGGGAGGCTTTAAGCATTTTAGTAATAAAAGAAGAAAAGTACAGGAATCTGCTTAGATCAAAGCCTAACTGCATTGCAGACTAAAGACCTACTGCAATTAGCTTTACAAGAGCTAGATTCACTGTCAATAGCAATCTAGCTGTGAGAGCACACAGATTAGCACAGACTTACTTTTACAGGCAACTTTATTAAAAACCTAACTATACGTGACGCAAAGAAGGTTGAAGTTTAATGCCTTTTTATATTGTTCTTCACAAAGTGATCACTGGCAGTCAGGCAACAGCAGATCTGATAGTTTAGTAATTCTTTAGCCATATGAACCTCTCCTAAGAAGTCTAAGAAAGTATAATCTGGACACATCTACTACATACTGATTGAAAACCTCTCCTCAGAGAGAATTTATGTAAAGTTTACTGCCAGAGTAGGACATAAAGAGTGAGGGGCTGAAACGGTCTGTTCTCAGTCTGCTCTGTATTCCTTTGATGCTGGAGCTATTTCATTAATGAGCTGGATAAGAAAACAGCTTCCTCGAGTGCTGGATGTGACTGCAAGTATTTTGGAGGGCAGGAATAGAATTCAAAATGATCTTGACAAATTGAAGAAACAATATGAAAAATAGTATTGCATTCAGTTGGAAGCAGGTGCAAGAAATTACATTTGAATAGCAGTAATGAATATGAGGAACAACTAGCTTTGCAGAAAAGGATCTGAGTTACAGTGGCTTACAAACTGCCTGCAGCTCACAATGTCATGATCTTATGGAAGAAGGTAAACAATATAACCTGGGAGGCATTGGAAGTAATCCTTCCATTCTACTCAGAGGGAGGCAATGAAAATGTTTAGAGTTCTAGAAAGCATGACTTACAAGGCAAGACTAAAGGGGGTGGGGGGCAGGAGTGAGATCTGCTAACAATCTTCAAGCACATAAAAAGCCTCTGCAGGAAGGAAAAACCTGATTTCCATGTCTTTGGTAGTAGGACAAGAAGAAATGAACTTAACTTGCAGCAAGAAAGATTCATATTTAGTATAAGTAAAATTTCTGATACTAAGGGAAGAACTAATTAGATTGTTCAGTGTGGTTGTCATTGACAGTGTTTAGTAACAGATTAGACAAACCTCTGTCAGGATAATATTAAGTAGCATTGATCCTGCCCTAGCACAGGGAACGGACTAAATGAATCCTAAAGATTGTTTCTAGGGCTATGATTCTTTCAGCCTGTACTGAGCTCCTTGTGGATGAGGCTATTGGTAGTATGCAAGTGAGTCAGACTTGTTCAAAGCTTAGATATTCCTATACTATACTGCAGTCACAATGTAAGCAGCTTACATGATTGAGCTGTAAGATAAATCTGAAAGGAAATCACTAAACTAGAACTTGTAAAATATCTACAGGAGCCATTTAAAAATTGATTTAGGCATCTGAAAGTGTCCATAAGCTGCTAAACTCTCTTAACAGCCCACTGATGCTGAAAGGTGAGCTCTTTCCTTCCCTGACCCCAGCTATGAAGTCCACCTCCCTCCTGACCTGCCTTTTGCATAGTCTGTGGTGCTTGTACACCTCTCCAGGAGTTGATTCAGCTGAATAATTCAGCAGAAAGCTTTCTTTTATTGGATTGGTTTTCTGTGAGGCTAAGACAGAATCAGCCCATAGAGGGGTATATAGTGAGCATGAGAGTTGTGAAAGATAGGTGGGGAGGAAGTGAAGAGAGGAGAAGGACCCGTCACTTTCAGAGTCAGTGAACTGCTGGATTGGCTTGTCCCTGTTTGTGGGGTTTCACTCTGTTAGTCACGTACTTTGGAAAATGGAGTCCTTACGTTAGAGATACTGCATCCTACCTACATTCTTGCTAACTCGTTTGGACCAATACATTGGTGGTTGCTTCCCCGGTAAGAAACATAACAATACCTCTTGGATAACCAGCTTGAATTGACAGTTATTAATATATTACCAGAATACTCTCAAATATATTTGCCATATATTCTGATCCCAGATTTGTCTTCCATCAGATTTTCAATGCAATTTCATTATCTTAATTTGGAAATATTTTCAAGAATGTAACAGTTTGAGCTTGTAAAATCACTGAAATACTGGAAACACCTGTGTGAAGCATCATCCATTTTACTACATTGGAGATCTATTGTCAGTTCCAGTCAGTAAATGAAGTACATTCTTCCTCAGCATAATATCCTGTTCCCTAAGTTCATATGTATTGAGAGTCTGTATGTGCCACTGAGAAATCAAAGCCTCAAAAGCTACAAGAGTCTAAGAAATGCTGATACTGCTGAAATTTCTTTCAGATGTCTTTCACAAATAGTAGGCAGAAGCAACAGTTCTTCTGAACTAATCTAGGTGTTTAAAGTGTTCTACTGTCTCAGTCCTAACTCAACGGTAGCTTTTTACTTGGAGTAGCTGAAACCTTACTGCTTACTTCTGCTGAGTTGATTAATAAAAATTATTTATTACACAAATCCTTTCTGTTGACAAGTTAAAATGGAGCCTCATCTTTCATATCTCCCTGAAGATTGCCACCTTGTGAGATTGAAAATACTCATTAAATTCCATCACCAGACAGGCACAAATGAGAGGGCGATTGTTTTTAAGCATGTGAAGGGAATCATTGGTAAACTCATTTGTTTGGATATCATTAACAGAACAATCGGAGAGGATCTCCAGGGGGTCCTCATGACCTTTGCTCGCAATCTCTTCATCATCCATCAAGAAATATCAGCACCTAATATGCAAGGCGAGACCAATTTTAAGGTGAGGTGTTAATTAACTAACGATCCTGGTTAATTTCTGTACAAGGGCTGAAAATACCTCATGCTGTATCATAAACAAGTGCTAAACCATTCCTTTTTTATTGTTAGCGGTATGTATTTTACAGTGTCTAGGTCAATATAATAAGTCTCCCAATGAACCTGTTAGTTAAATTTAAGTTTGAAACTTTTTCTTTGAAAAGAGACATACTTTAGTGTGAAATTACTTGTAATGTAATGCTCTCAACTGTCCTTTCTAAGAGCAAAGGAGCTATTGGCACTGCCTCAGACAGTTCTGTCACAATTGTCTGTTTTATTTTAAAGGGACACCATCAAGGTAGGAATCTTAAATTAGAAACAAACTTCTTGGTTCATAATAGCTCCTTAGATTATTAACACTGATTTCTTTTAAGCAGGCAGCCACCGAGTACTTATTCCATTAGTTCACATCTTTCACCCCGCCATCAATTTCACAAGTCAATTCTGCTCCCAATTTTCTCTGCTCTTTGAATCTGCCCGCAGTGCCCATCCCTGTGTGCCAGAGGATGCTCTGGGGTGGTGCGGGGGGAGGCAGGACAAAGCGCTGGGGCTTGTCACACTGAGAACGTTCCCCCAGGAGCGCCCACCTTTACTCAGAAGCTCCTTTGTGACGACCTCACTGGCAAAAGGAGACAGTAAAGCAATAATGAATCCAACCCCATGCCCTGAAACAAGCACTCATTACAATGGTGCTTTTTGATTCCAGAGAATAGCTAAACTTTCCGGAGGGAGTTCTTTTGCTAAACTGCATCACCTTTAACTTTATCAAAAGTTTCTAAGATCCTGTCTGTAAGCATTTTGTAGAAAGGTGAAGGGGAGCACTGTGTTACAGATTCGTGTCTTAAAGCACATACCGTAATTTATATCAGATTCTTTCCAGTGTTAACTCTGACTATATTTTCGTCTGACAAGCAGAGTATGAAATGACAGTTTTAGAGAAGATAAAATTAAATTTCAGCATGTTACAGAATAAACAAACAAACAAAAACCCACCCCTTTTTTCAATATGAGGGAGTGGAAAGCAACCATTGAAGAAAAACATAAAAAGGAACTCTTCTTTGTAGTGAGTTAACAATGATTTACATACATGAAATAGAACACCTGTTAGTTAATTAGAAGTACAAATTGCAATTAATTGTATTTTTTATTTACCTGAGATTTGTACATATTTACTAATAATTTCCCCAACTGTCCCCAAAGTAATAGTAAATTTAATTGGTGCATCATGTCCTGTGTAACACTGGTTACCTTTTCAAGGCAAGTACTACCAGCTGTGCATTTTGGCTGCTAGATTTCATTATAATGCCCATTAACTAACTTGTATTCCTTGAATCCGTTACAGATGGCAATTCAAGGTATCAAAGCAATTCTAGGAATTACAGCAGAAAACAAACTGAAATTGGAAGAGGAGCAACCTTCGAAAGCAGATGCTCTGAAAGAATAGTTAACGGAAAATGTTTAAGTGCCTTATTCTTTATGCTTCTGGAAACACTTTCTCATCTGTAAGAACAGGTTTGGTTTTCCTTCTGCATTGGCATGTGAAGTAATATTAACTGAGACAGTACATTTCCATGATTTCCAGGCACGGTATTTAGAAGGATATCCCTTCTTTCACAAAAATAAACTGTTGAAAAGCAGAGGATCATGATAAATGCCCCTGAAGTTCATATTGTCATTCCTGAGGGTACAGAATCTGTTTTTAAAATCTTATTAATAGGGGTCACACTGTCTTTGTCACTAAATCAGACTAGGAGATCATACTCCATTGAAGAGAGTCCTGTACCCCTGAATTCCCTTTCAAACCTTCTAAAAGACAGGCTTCTGACATGAAAGTAGGTCTAGTGTTCCTCTGCCCATAAACAAATACACTTAAATGCCATCCTAGCAGTAAGGCTAGCAACCTGGATTCCTCTATTTGTCCGCTATTTCTTTTGTTATCTACACAATTTTTGCAGCAGTTGTTTCATGTTCATTTTCAAATTATCAAAAATAATAGTAATAGCACTAGCTCAACAACGGATTCTGAGAGCACCATTAGAATTATACTGGAACGATGATTCCCAGTATACCGTGACTTTTGCGGATCTATCTGTCCGTCAGAGAGATTCTGTATTTCAGATACTGGTGACTTTTTTTGTCACAATTGCTATGCACTGTTATGTTAGAGGGCAACAGTTACATTTGTAAAGTTATCTTTATCCATCAAATCTCTAATATCCCAACAGACAACACATTCTAAATTTTACTATAGAAGAGTGCATCTTCTCCATTGGATGGATACTATTGTCCCAAGCCTCGCAAATATCTTTGCGATTACTTCCCCAAAAGCTTGGGCAAAACCCGTTTTTAAGATGAATAATGAATGTGACCTTGCAGTTGCAGCAGATCAGTGCCAGGTTTTTCCGATGCCCAAGTCTTTGGTCTGTTAGCTTCATACATTATCTTTTGTGTTACCCTTTTTTTCTTCTACTTTGGTCACAGAAGTAATTAATTGCAGATGAGAACATTTGCATAAATGCTGTTCCCTGTTTGAAATAAAAATCTAAAAGACTATTTTTGTTTAATTCTTGTTTGGTTTTGTTCCTTTCTTGCATGTAATCTCAATATGGTCTTGGTTTTGGGTATACCAGAGCCCACACAGATTTTTCTAATGTGAAATTTAGCCAATGAAGGAACTTCCTGTAAGTCTTTATGGTTAGAAATGAAAGTAACAGAGGTATTTTTGGCTGTGGTAGGTACAACAATGATCTCTCACTTGCCAAGAAATAATATGCCAAAAAGCACAGTATAATTGCAACAACATGTATTTGTGCTCTGTTCTGCTTTGAGGGGCTGCAGACCAGCCTGTTGTTCTGACTTTTTCCTCACCATATTTATAATGCACTCTCTCCTGTTTTACTGATAAGAAGCTCTTTGTAGATTTCTCACCTAGCTTCACACCCAAGCTATATAATGTTCCAGTTTGGTCAGGAGAAGCAATATCCTGGGAGAAAAGGAGGCATAGGAGAGCACAACAGTACCAACCTGGGAGTCAGCTAGTTTCTTAAGGGTTAAGGAAAATGAAGCCTTGATCTAAGCCAGAACAACATAAGGTCTGAGAGGCTCATTAGTTCACTGGCACTTAATAGACTGCAGTGTCCTAGGAGTAAATGAAACCTGCACTTCCTTATGTCTTTGTTCTATTCTGACAAAAGAAAACTGTACCTGTTTTTGCAGGAAACAAGTGACCTGAAAGTTCCCATGGTGAGAGAGATTTCTCAGTATGTGCGAAGTGTGAAATGTATTTTGAGGGAAAAAAGTTTTTAATTACTATTAACACTTCTGAGCATTGAGCTGACGGAAGGATTGAAACTTTACGGTCTCTCACATTCAATTCCCATGCTGCTGGTGCCAAAAATGTATTTTTTTAGCAATACAGCAGATATAAAACAAAATCATAATCTTTAAAAAAAAAAATTAGAAATATAGTCATGATTGTCCTGTTCACACAACTGGATTATTTATTCCCACTCACTAAAGGAATAATAGAGTTCTTGAACTGTAGCTTGAATTTCAGAACATGATCTAGACTGGGAAGAAAACAGAGTAACTGTGAATGGAAAGATAAAAGGTGGCCCAGGTGTGGCTCCTCATCAGAAATTGGCAGAGAATTCTGCAGCTAGGGACAGCAAAAGCCCAAGCTGGTTCCCCAGCTGCACAGTGTGGAGGAATGCTTGTGGAAGGAGATGAGGAGCAGTGGGGTTTGGCATCAACTGCAGAAGATGTGGGCAATTAAAATAAAGGTTTCGAGCTCCTGATAGGCCAGAGCTGCAAATGAAGGTGTGCATTCACCTGATACCACTTCATGGACTTTGTTTTTGCAAGAATTGACATACTGTGTGTAGCACATGTGCTACCCATTTCAGGTCATTCTCCTGAGAGAACATTACCTGGAATTGATACTAGAAACTGTGTCTCCCTTTTCAGATAGTTGGGTGTAAAGCCCTGAAAAAAACAAAGGGGGGGGGGCAGGCGGGCGGCATTCAGCCCAAGTTTCCACATGTAGAATGACAACTCTGAGCACAGAGCAATAAAGCAGTTCAACAGCACAACCACTTCCAGATGTCCTCTGAAATAAAGTATTCACCCTACCCATTTCCTGAAAGATCTCTGATACCTCATTCAAACGCATTGTTCAGGAAAATTTACCACCTTCAATCTGGGTGAAGGTAACAAATCCCTAGAATTTTAAGACTAACCTGGTCCTCAGCATTTCACAGTGATGACCTAACATCACTTCCCATTTAACACATCACCTGTCATAGATCTGAGGTACTCCCTCGTATGGTATACAGATCCTCTGTATTTCATTTTAGACTACAGATTTTGTTACAGCAATCAGGCACTAAAGATTAGGAACTACAATCATTGACAACCTTCATGAATGTAATTTAATCTATCATCTCCACTGAAGAATGGTTAGACTGGTTTTTAGCGTCATCACAAAGATGTGCATTTCAGGAGACGGTTTTGATGTAAAAATGTTCAGACTGTACCCGAATCCAATGAACACAGAGACCTGAATTGTGCAACCAAATATTATTAACAGAAGACATTTGGAAGAATGCTTCATAATACTTCCAGCCTCATCTTTAGGAGGTTTGGTCATGATTCTTGCATACTTTTGAAGTATGCAAAGTTTTGCTATGCATTTGTAAATACAGATGCTACTTCATTGCATTTGTAGTATGTTGTGCAAGTAGAGGTGCATCTACATTCTCTTAACCAGTGCAAGGTTATGCTGCCAAAGGCTGAAGGATTTCTCCTTTCTTCTTGCACTTTTAACAATAAGAGCAACACAAAATTAACAGCAAAGTAGCTTGAAATAAATACTTTAAAAAAACAAAGTAATTGTCATATGTCCACTTTATAGGCAATAGCTTTATAGGAGGTAATTTTGACCATGAAATACAACAGCAGAATATCACTCTTAAGTGTAATACATGAGTTCAGGCCTTCACTATAGCAAGCCACAGTATCAGATTCCAACTTCTCTTGTATCCTCAGTCATCGTTGCCACTAACAAAGAAAGATACTAAAGCTAACTATAAGCTCTGTTAATTATAGGAAGGTGAACTTGAGTGAAATTTGTTACTGACTATGATTAATAATTACTGGTTCTACACACATGTAGTATATTACAGTAAATAAGCAGGGTACATTGTTGGGTAGGAATTGATTAATTAGCACATTCATACGACATAGCTCAATGGTTTAAGATTGCTGAGTTTGAGATATTGCTTGCAATTATTAAAAGGAAAAATCTGTTCCATTTCTCAGTTTACTCTTCTGTACAGTCTTTTTTTTCTTCTCAAATAGAATGTTTAATGGTTCAAAACTTCAGCTTTTATTTAGAAAAATCCTATCATGGAATATTGGCTATGATTTTAAAGTATTTCTCTTCCAAGGGGTCTAACACTTTCAAAGAACTATTTTTTACCTGATATTACTGTCAAATTTCACCAAATAAAATCAATGCAGCTTAATACATTTTATTACTGAGCGCAGGTTAATCTGGTTGATGCTGCAGCTGTGAGATGTGCCAGCAACACACAGGGTGCTCCCGTCAGCACGCACGCTGTTAAACAAAACCATTTCTAAAAATGTAATTGCCCGATTCTTTGCGATAGCCTCACTCGCTGTAAGGAGCGCTAACGTGCGCCCTTCTGTAGGGCGACCGGCCCGTCTCTCGGCCTGTGTCGGGCAGGGTGAGGTGACTCGCTCCCCTCGCTTCGCGGGGCTAGCCCGGCCGCCTCAGCCGGCGCCCGCCTCGCCTCGCCCCACTTCACCTCAGCGCGGAGGGCTCCGCCGCGGGCTTTCGCGCCTCTCCCCCTGCCCGGACCCTCCCCTCCCCTCAGGGAGTCGCACACACCACACCGCCCCGCTCTCCCTCCCACCCACAGACGAGGACCAGCCCCATCGCTTCCACGGACAAGGTCTATCGCAGCGCCCGCTCCCACGGCCGCCGCCACCCCACCCCACCCTCACCCTCCCGCCCTCCGGCGGCTGGCGCACGCGCCGAGGTGGCGCGCGCACGCGCGCCGGCCGGAGCCGTTGAGTGCGGGCTGGCTGCGGGAGGCGCGGGGGGGGGGGGTGGCCCTGCGGGATGCGGCCGCTGAGGCGGCTTCATGAGGCGGCCGTGGGGCTGCTGCTGTGGCGGGGGGGGGCGTCATCGTCGTCTCGTCCCGCCGCCTCGGAGGTGCTGAGCCAGCACCTAAGGCAGCGCGGCCTGCCCCACTGGACCTCGTACTGCGTCAAGTACAGCGCCGTGCGCAACGACCAGTTCGGCCTCTCCCACTTCAACTGGCGGGTGAACGGCGCCAACTACCACATCCTGCGCACCGGCTGCTTCCCCTTCATCAAATACCACTGCTCCCGCGCCGCCCCGCAGGACCTGGCGCTGCAGAACGCCGCTTTCACCGCCCTCAAGGTCCTCAACGCCGGTGAGTCGCGTCCCGGGCCGGCTCTGCGGCCTCCCCTCAGCTTACCTCGCCGGCTGTGAGGCGGGCGGAGCGGCGCTCCCCCTCGGCTCTTGCCGTTCTCCTGTAGCCGGCGGGTGGAGTGAGGCGCTTGCGGCGGGCGGGCTGGCTGCGCCCCTCGCAGAAGGGACGGCCGCGGTTAGAGGGACACGCCGGCGGGGGTTGTGAGGCAAAAGCGGGGCTGGCCGGTGGGGGCCGCGTCCCCTGGAGTCGGGACGGGGCGGGGGGCTGTGGCTGCGGGCAGCACTCCGCCTTTCCTCCCCGCTCCGCTTTCCCTGAGGTGAGGGAATCGGCTTGCGGTGCCTCGTCCTCCGCCCCCACCGGTTCGGAGCAGGCGGCGTAAGGAAACGGGAATCACAAAATGCCCGAGCTTTCAGCAGCTGTGAGAACGCAGAGCTGTAAACCGATGGTCTTTGGGGTTTTACCGAGTTCGTGTTTCTCTGTCCGGTTGTGAGAGAGAAAAATTAAACCGCCTGAAAGCAAACGCGCCAGCGCTTGTTATTTAAATGGCTAACATCAGTTGGTATGGATCATTTTCCATCTAAAAATCTGCGTTCTGTTACCGTGGATGAAATTCTGTCCTCTAAGCAAATACGCGAGTGCTAGATGAAGCAAAACAGTTTGTTTCTTAGAAAGCACCTGGGCTAATTTTTTGCATCTTGCATCCAGGCAGCGTCTAAGGTAGTGGAGGGCTCGGACCATGCTTGATCCTAAAGTGCTGCTGTAATAAAAATGCTTATAAATAAAAATGTTCTATCAGTAGCTTATTAATATAAAAATGGATATAAATAAGTTTTGAAATACATTATTACTCAAAACAGTATGTGGGTACCACACTTATTTAAATAGTGACAGTCGTGTAACTAATTTCACCAGTTTCTTGTTTTCATGTTTCATTTAAAAAAATAAATCTCATTGGCTTTGCAAGTCTTCAGTGACTTTTTACAAAACGTGTCTGCTAGTCTTTATTTTTGATCTTTCCAACTGACATAGTGAGAAAATATAATAACAGAGATTGATTTCTTAATGATAACAATTTTAAATCTGATTTTATTTTTCCCTCTGCATAGTCAGACCTTTTATCTTCCCCATCTTTCTGGCAGCTACCCTGCATGTTTCATATTTAAATGATCAGCAAGCATGATTAAAAAGTCAACTCATCTCTCTCTTCTGAGAATCTAGCTTAAGGACTTGGGTAACTTTAACCACGTTAAATTTGGTGTTTCTGTACCTTACTGAATTCAGGGCCTAAATCCGTCTCCATTTTTTCCCCTACATTAAGTAAAATATTGTTGTCTGTAATAGATGTGTAGCTCGGCAGTGCTAAAATGATGGCACTTTTTATATATACACCTTTCTACTCATTCCAGTTTTGTTGGAGTTGGTAGTCTTGACTACTGATCTAATTTTCCCAAGAGCAGCTTCATGTTGATGTGTGAAGTCACTGCTTGTTTTCCTTCCTATCTCTACTCTGGTACATACATGAACTCCGAACTGATAACTAAGTGGATGTCTAGGGATTTTGTGTTTTAGTGTTCGGTTATGTACATATATTTTCTTTAATCGGTAGAAATCAGGCTGTAGACATGACCATGTTTCACTTCTTTCATACTGCTATCCTCCCCTTTTCTTTTTCTATTAATTCCTTCGTATTGCTGCTTTTCTTAAGCTGCTTTCTGATTCTTGTGTGCTTGATACACAAGAAGGGTGGTATTATGTACTGATAGCTGCTTGTAAGCATTTCACTAAAGGCAAAATGTTAATAAGGCAGCTTTTACAGGAATGCTTTTTCTCTAATTTCATTTTTGGAGTCATTATTCTTTACTATTAGTAGGTGGTTTTAATTTTCCTGGCTTGCTATCTTTGTATGTAACATGTTTTTGTCTTTTCTTAGGCATCCCAACTTTACTATATGGAATTGGCTCCTGGTTCTTTGTCAGTGTCACAGAGACTGTTCATACGAGTCATGGCCCAGTTACTATTTATTTTCTAAATAAAGAAGATGAAGGCGCAATGTACTGAAATCATGCCCTCAAGTACCTGTCGTTGGTGGGTTTCTGTGTTACAGCTGCTACAAATATCTACTCCCTTTGACTAAAAAGAACTGAAGGCAACTTTTTTTTTTTTTTTTAACAGTGCCTTCTTTTACTTAACATGCTGTCTTCAGGAAGCTTGATGGACTTTTTGGTCATAAGAGATTTATTTTTGCAGAGGTTAGTAAAGTTGAAAAAGTAGAAGCCTTAGGAGAAGAATTAATATTTCCAAGGGTATTAGAATTTATGGAAGTCAGTGACTAGTACTGCTGAACAAACTTGTGATAATTTAAAGAGATACATCTACCAACTTAGATAACTGAATTGTAGCATGTGGGCAAGGAAACTGTGAACACACTAGACATTTTCAGAATGTCTCTGAAAAGATTAAGCTGCTTAGGTTTAAACTCTGACTAGATGTTTCATAATGCATTAATTGTCATAGCTGCAAGCATGTTTGAATGAATCCGTGGCACTGACTATTCACAATTACCTGGAAGACTCTTTGGAAAATTAGCACCCTAAGAAGTTAAAAATGGCTGTATCATATTTATGCAAATGATATTTAAATAAAATATCTAAAATATGTTTTATGCTTGTATCTTTTGCAATTCTTGAACTCCAGACACCTGCATTTTTTTTTCTTTTGGTTGCTTTGTAGGTACATACCAAAACCTAAGTAATCTAGAAGATGTAGTCCCCTGTGCTAATTTACAAATTGCTGATCTTTTTAATTAATAGAGGAGAATGAGAAGATCATTTTTTGGATGCAAAATAACTGATTTGTCCAGCTGGAACTGAGCACAACTGTAACAGGCACATATAATGATGGAATGTCTTAAATTCAGTTGGAAACCTGGGCAAAGAAAAAGCTTTTAGGGAATTATTTGGATAGTGGAAATATGGAACTATTGGATAGTAAGTTCAAACAACAGAAACACCTGTACAGGCTATATTACTGGTGCTTGGTTTTAGTGCCAGCAAATAATGCTGTCTATTCCACATCCCATGTCTGGTGATGTAAGTTGATTATTCCAGTTTTCGTAAGTAGGAAGATAAATGTAGGTACTGTTTTTGGAGGGTAATCACTATTCCTAAATAAATGGTTATCAAGCTATGACTACAGTATAATTTCATTTAAATACTTTTTTACTTAATTCCAGATAATGGAACTGTTTCCCACTTAATGAAGCAATACATGTGGTTTTTCTAAAGGCAACACTAAATAACACTTTAATCAGAGAAGTGCTTGCACTGTTCTGTTTAATTTTGGAGAATATTCTTCACACAAATTAAATGGTCTCAAAGATGAAGAGACAGTATTATAAGAAGCCTCATTAATAATAAAAATAATGACTTAGCATTTTTCTGGAACTGATTTTCACTGTATTGGATAAATAACTGCAGCTCATAAGTTTAAAGTCAAATACTGCTCATTCATTGCCACGGATCTTGTCAATATCTTGCTGTAAAGGTTTAGTCTCAATGCAAGGTTGATAAAATGGTTTTTAATTACCAGACTATAAATACAGCTCTTCATTGGAGTTGCACCTCCACTCACTGCAGCTTGTTTGATTTCTGATAATGTGTGTTGCTGACTTTGCTTACCTGTTTTTCAATAAATGCAGGCAACATGACTCCTTGTCCATACAGTGATGGGCAAGTCTCCTTAGAGAACATCCTTGACAAACTACCCTATTGATTACTGCAATTCTGTGCTGCTTGCAGCATTAAATAGAGACTTGACTTCTTGTTCAATGATCTCACTGTGTAACAATTAAGCAAATGTAATATTTTCTTGTATTACATGAAAATCAATAGACCTCTTGCTCTTATGAAGTTGCTCATGCTAAAGGATGAACTAGAAGATGTTTGAGGGCAGTGTGCAAATACGGTATCATACATTCATTTCGTTAAGGCTTGTATGTGACCTGTTACAGTACATAAAGGGAAAATGTGCTATTTATAAGGGATAACGCTTGAGTTATTAAATCATGACAAAAATAATTTTCAAGTATGAATATAAACCTACTTGCTTGTCTTCAACCAAAGGTAAAATACTTCTTCTGGCTTTCATTCTCTTTTTGCTTTAAATACCTATTTCTTAGTATCTTTTTTCATCACTTATCTTAATTTTTGGCCTGAATGCAAGAGAGAAATGTTGAGGGCCAAGAAGATCCAAGACGATTCATACCATTTTGTCTCAAAAATTTCTGTAAGGCTTGGGGGAAGATAGGAATGTCAAGCAAGGATGAGCATGCAGTGTATAGTTCTCAGCTGAACCTTTGCTGCTTTACTTTTCTAATCCCCATCAGCACAAACTCTTCCCTTGTGGCAGTCAGCTCCTAAAGGGACACTCCAGTATGAGGACAGCAGGGTCTTCTGTTGTGGAGAAGTCTGAATGCTTGAACTAAAGAGTTTTGCTGAAGTGGACTTTTAAGATGAGCTTCTAGCAGTTTAATTGTTCAAAGATGAATTATTTGCATGTGTAGCACCTAACTGCTGTCTCTTGCCTGTAAGGTCCTTTCATGTTGTCTTGTAAACCCGTTGCTTCGAAAGACAACTTGTAGGGAA
This sequence comes from Harpia harpyja, assembly GCF_026419915.1. Classification (NCBI taxonomy): domain Eukaryota; kingdom Metazoa; phylum Chordata; class Aves; order Accipitriformes; family Accipitridae; genus Harpia; species Harpia harpyja. Next base: position 17,264,652 of record NC_068953.1, on the reverse strand, counting down.
CCAGGCTTTGTTAATTCCTCTGGTCTAGAATAATTTATTTGTAAGTGTTTTAATTAGCAGCTTCCTTTTTGTATGTATTGTACTATGCATATGTTGTGTATGCAACATATACTAATGTTGATACGTATTTTTTAATAGATGATTGAACTCCAAAATGACCCTTCTAACTTTTTACAGATTTGATCTGCACCGTTTCCATTTGAAATAAAGTGTAGTTTATCTTGTAAGTCTTGCCTTAATTATCTCTTTACTGTATTCAAGAATGATGTTTAAATGAGTGAGAGATGACATAAAAAGGCAGAGAGCTTTGTTTCACCTCACTTAACAACTACTTCAGGTAAATGAAACCTTAGTCTAAACCCAGAGGATCAGGTAGCTACTTCTTGTAGCAGTCTTTTTAAACAGTAATGACTATTGGGGGCATCTTAACCTAAACGAGCGCTTAGCATTACATCTTACCTAGGTCAATGGTCTCAGGTATCTGAGTTAAACTGTGTTACTGTAAATTAATGGAAAATGTAACTGCGCTTTGCTGAAAGATCAATGTCCAATAAAGGCTGCACAGTCAAATCTTGTTGCAATGATTGAGGTCCTTAATTGCCTTTCAAAGATAAGGTGGTAATCAACAAAGGTTTAACTGATCTTTTTTACCAGTTCAATTACATGCTAATGACTACAGCCAAGTCAGGATCTTTAACTACTTATACTTATTAAATCTTATGTTTGTTGTGAAAAATTACTTAAGCCACACAATCGATAAAACCCAGGTTTTAATTACTATATTTCACTTTTATACCTTTTTGTATGTTTGACAAATGTTTCACTGGAGACTGTAGCACTAATGATAGTACACCAAGAAATACTGTTTTCTGGTATTTTCTACTCCAAATTATGATAACACGTGGGTGGTTTTATGTTTGTTTTAATGAAGTTTTGTGACTAGTAATGCAAACATTCTAGGCAGCTCATTGTACTTAAATATAATTTTTACACGTAATAGCACTCCTTTTATCACTAGAAGATGTACTACTTGCTAACCTTCAGCTGGACACAGTTTCAGGGTGAAGTTCTTAACTTTTTTCCAATGTAAATTAATACAAGATGTAGATACTAGTAAGGATTGATATTCCCAATTGTTTATGATTAGTACTCTCTCATTGTCTCAAAAATAAGCTGCTGTGTCCCCTTCTTCTTGATCTCCTTTCTTTCCCTGGAGCGAGATCCAGTGCTTTTCTCCAGTCTTCAGAGGAACCTGGAGCCAACTGACCTTTCAATGACTTAAGCGGAAGTTAGATCTGTCCTCAACTTGCTTTGTGTGGTTGACCTACTGTAATTCTGAGCACGTAGCAGCATTAGGTAGAATCTTCTGTTTTTTTTCTTTGGTTTTGCATATTTGTGCTTACTTTGCATGCAAAAGTTGGCAGGCACGAACAGATCTCGGTTTCTCAAGACTCCTGCAAAGTAGAGCAGCGGTATCTCAAATTTAACAACAGAACTATCTGACAAAGTGATGTACCTGTGCTTGTATGCAAGTCTGAGCTTCTAGGTGTGCTTGCTTAGGCTTGCTAGGCTCACTTGTGCTCAATGAAAGTATGAATACTGAAAAATCTGTAAAACGATAACTACATCAATAACCTTAGCCTTAATTTGAGTCAATCATTTGAAAGAAGCTGTCAGTCCTTATGGAGCTCTTGTGGCAAAGCACACTGGTATCAGCTAATGTACTTAAATAATGTACTTACTCCAACTTGGCAGCAGTAGAGTAGGAAGGCAAGGCAATTACTCATCAACAGAGAAAAAGGCTACTCATTTTTTTTTTCCTGTTTTTTTTTTTTTTTGAACTGCTGAGATTAAAGAAGTTGGAGGAGGGAAGGGGAACGATGATGTGGAACTTCTGGAGCTCCTACAGGATAATGGAGTGGAGAAAATGTTCATTCTCTGACAAATGTGCTGAGTAAATGTGAGACTTTAGCAAAAACATTTTCAGAAGGGGTGGAGTGGTGTTCAGATGGAGAAGGATGGATTTGGTAGGAAGGATGTCTAGAATGGGACTGAGAATGAGCAAAAAACCATCAGGTTTTAAGAAGTTGCTTGCTTCAGCCTGGTACTCTTCAGCTGTAAGTATTCTCAAACCTATTGATGCCCCTTCCATTACTAACGCTTTCTGGAAAAAGAAAACAGGAATCCAGAGTTCATTCTTCCAGCAGTCAAAAGTGTTACTGCAGTTGTCATGGAGAGATTTAAAGTTTCTGATGAAACAGAATTTATTGGAATCATTCTATAGGCAAGAAAAATTAAGTAGAAATGTGTGAGTTGACCAGATGGTCCCCTTTGAGAATCTAGTAGCAGTAAAAAGATCCTTGATGTTGAAATGTCTTTGCAAACCATAATTATAGATCTCCCTGATGCAGGTTATTATTGAATGAAACTTAGGTATTTATTAATAGTTGAATGCCCTTAGGCCTCTGGTTTAGACCACTTTGCCTAAAACAAAGGAGATTTTGCTTCATATATTATTTAGTTCAGCCATTTAATTTAAACTGGCTTTTGCTGTAACTCCTTAATCATGTTCACTACAGAAAAGTAAGTTAATAATTCTGAGAGTTGTCTTGATTTCATCCCAAAATATACATATTTATGGAAGTAGATGTCACGTTAAGCTTTTTTGGGCTGTATGGTTCGGTTTAAATACACCTAAGAAAAAGTGGCAGCTTCAGCATTACAGCAAGGGGAATTTAGAATAAAAATTGTCACTAATATATTCCAAATTTATTTACAAGATTTTTTTTTATTTGTAGAAAAGAGTAAGATGTTATTGCTGTGTTTGCATTTAAGTCTTTCAAATAAAGCTTGTGTGCAGTAGAACATCAGAATTTGCATTAATGATTGGGATGCTCGATGTCAATTACTGACCTTTGTGAATTAGTAACTGAATAAATGCAGCTGAAATAAAGAGGGCTAATGTATCACAAAATATTTCTTACTCATGGATGAGTGTAGTTTAACCTTAATTATTTATGCTAATACATCATAGTGTGCTAGAAGATGCACTGCGATAGGCTTTTTAGGAAGTAATGATGTCTGTGTAGCATGAGAGCTTTCTGCAGCAGACTGTAAGAGATCATGATTTTGTCTGAGTTCAAGTTATAAATGATCCAGATCATTAACATTTTCAGTGACAAGGTTGTCTTATAGAAAACTCAAATATATATCTGTTCAGCATTTAAAAAAATACAGAGGAAGCCACTAAGGTTTGAGATGATGGAATACTGTGTGTTATAATTTAGCCAGTTTGGATGCATTATGGTTGCTGTTTGCTTGGTAAGGTAGAATACATATGGCTTAGAGTGATTTTAATAGCAATTGCATCACTTTAAGCACAGTTTATGAGCCCTGTTCTAGTTCATTATAAAACCAATTTATTACTTTCAGTGATATTAATAATCCTCATAGAATTAAAACTGTAAAACATGATTAAAAGCAATCCTTCAGACAAAAAGTCTGATCAAGGAAACTTTCAAGTTTAAAATGTAAATTTCAAAATAGACTACTTTTAAAGAACGTGAAATTTTTGAACAAGATTATAAAATATTACAAAGTCAAACCTATTTTTATTCTTACAAGAAGAAATGGCATTAGATATGATTGTTACATGCTTAGTGATTCATGGGCCTGGTTATATACATGCTTTGTGTTATATGAATTATTTAGTAAGAAAAATCACAATAATTTTGTTGTTACTCAAGAATTTATAGGTTGACAGAAAAACAATTATGCCGCCCCTGAAGCTGGTCTGATGTAACATCATTACAGTAACATCATTAATGATACACAGCCATTTTTGCTCAATCCAACTGGTGTAGTTTGTAATTGTTCAGTAGTTGTGTATCATATCTAGCCTTTAAAATATACATAAACATGCTTGTAATCTGCTTTATTTCAAAATATGCTCATAATTTAAAGCAAGAACTAAACATTTAGTAATTCAGCCTAAATCGAGTTTACTGTTGTTTGGGGGTTTTTTCAGTTCAAGATGAGTTTGCTATGAGAAAGAGTTTTAAAAGATCTATTTGAGGCCAGATTCTTCTCCCCATGGAATTAAAAGTAAGATCCATTTATTTCCCAGTATTTGGTTCACAAATGGTCCTTTGCCTCTTGCTCCAGAGAGCCTGCGCAAAGTGTTTCTGCCTGTTCAAGCCCATGCAAAGTGACTGCAAGGGGTAGTAGGAAGACATGGAAGGAAGACAGCTAGTTTTCTGCAGGTTTTAATGCAGGTTTTAAGGGATCTTCATCTATGCGTGTATTGGTCAAGCTGGTACACTTGGGTGATTCTTTCCTAGGAGATGCATTTTAGGGAAGAATATGTTCAGAAAGCCTGGACACTGTTGACCTACTTTTTTCATAAGCCTAAGGGAATTCAGTTTGCTGCACTTGCTGGCAGTCTGAAGATGTGGGAAGAAAAAAAAGGTGAATTTCACCATGATACATTATTTTATCAACATAGAAAGTTATGTACTAATCTTTTTTAAAAAAAGACATGAAAATGTATGCTATTAAAGCAATGATCAGGTGCCATTTTCTCTAGGAAATGAAGAGCTTGTCCTTTGTTATTTATAATACCTATCTAGAAACTGGTACAGGGAGGAAGCAGAGATGATAAATTGAATTTGGTGAACCAAGGACTGATGTTTAGATTCTGATTCCTCTGAGTCTGTTTATATGCTGTATCTGAATTACATGTAATATAGTACAGTACTGGTAATACAGTATTCCAGAACATTTTTAATAGTTAAAATGTTGAATAACATTTAGCACACATAGTTAACAAATGTTAACTACTTAGTCTGTTATGTGGTAAATGCATGCTATTCCTATGTCATAGCTGGGCAAATTCTAGTAGTAGTTAGGTTAAAATTTCCCAGAGATGCTCAGTAGGAGTGGTAATGAAAATGTAGGACTTTCTGACTCTGTCCTCAGCTTCCTTTCTATGCCTCATGTGCTTCTACCCAAGGGTCTGAGCACAGGACTAGAGGACATTAGTTTTGCATCCTAATGCCAGTTGTAATGCACTTCAACTCCTGATATGGCCCAGTGCAATTGGCATAATTTACCTGTTCGCTTCCACTGAGTATTTACAATGGGCATATTGTAAGGGTTATTATAAAAATAGCATGTAGCACGTATGTAAAGAAATGCTGTGTAAAGAGGACTATGCAAGTTCTAAGCACTGCGTTTTTTACCTGCATCAGCCTGATCCACTCCTGAGAATGAGCTCACACATTCTTCCACCAATGGCAAGGAAAACCTCCTAGATACCAGTCCTGGAACAGGAATGTTCAAGAATAGGGCCAGGGGAGTCGGCTCTTTCTTTCCTCCTTCTTTTTATGGAATTTTGGTAGATGGACTCAAAACTTCATTATATGATGTCTGTGGTAGTGAAAAGATAGAAAATTACTTGTGTTAGATAACTTCCTTTGCAGTGGGAATTAGAGAGGGAAACAAGTAATAACTTAGTTTCTTACTTTTTGAAGGCCTTGCAAATTATCATGATAACCATGTTCCAGGCAATCAGTGGGGGACAGCATTTTTTCCATACCACTCACCAATATTCCTGTGAGATTCCACAGCATGGCAAATTTAATAATTTTAGTATTCTTCTGTGTCAGCATTCTGCTTTTCCTTGAAAACAAATGTTTATTTTCTTCACATGGCCATCTCCAGATCTCCTCTGTCCTCTCTAACTGCAATGGAAAGCAGCAGAGAGCAGCAGCAGACTGCAGTGAGACAGTTGTTCTTGCACTTGTAGCATAAAACCAGCCTGGAAGTCTGTGCCACTGATGAAGGATATTTCCCACACACAAATAAAAATAGAATTTATAGAAGTCACGGGCTTCATGATCCTCCTGTAATTAAAGAACCGATATATTGTTCCTTTGCAGATTTTGAATGTTATTTTATTGTAGATAGACAGTAACTTTGGATACGTAATTATAAATAGGAAATCCCTGCATATTTCTTGCTGACAGCATGTCATCTGGATTTAGTGGAGAAAATCAGACTGCTTAATTTTTTTTTTCTGTGCCTTTCTGGAATTCTTGACTTCCTGTGTTGGAAATTTTTTAAGAGGAGATTCTTGGGGCAGTCAAATACTGAACTTTAAGAATATTTTATGATGCATATTAAAAAATATCTGTGTTCTTGCTACACAATTTTCCCCCCAATGTTGAGGAAAAATATAAAAATAGATTTTGGTGAAGTTCTGTTCTCATAGCAGAAGTTCTGTGGGATGATAAAATAAATATTAACTATTTGTTTCAAATGTTGGTGTAGTTAGAATGAAAATTTCCTATGAAACATGGGTTTTAAAGAAATATGTGGCAAAACCAAACCTGTATCAAGAAGCACGTGCTTGATGTGCTGTACTTCTTAAGATATAAAAAAACTTGAAGTTTGATTACAGCAGCATCAACACAAATCAGAATGGGGGATTAAGGTTATGATTAGCCCTGGAAAATCTACATAATATTTATGCAAATTTGGCAAATTGAGTTGGTTTTCCCCACAGTCTTGTGAATGAAAAAGACATTTTAGAAAAATTGCAGTTCTATAGAAATTCTATGATTTTGTATCCTATTCTTTAAAATTTAATAGAAAATTAATCTGATTGAAATGAACCTGACTGAAAGGTATACAGGGACTGTAGGTAAAAGGTTCATTTGAACAGAAAGACATCTGTGTGGGCAGCACCAATCCCTTAGATACTTAGGAGTTGGGGCTCTATTAATTTCTAGTGTAGGAACTAAATTATAAAGTTATTGAACAGAGAGAGAATTTATCTCTGCTAATGGCCATTGAAAGATGCTTTTTTTTTTAAAGCTCAAAGAAAGTAGAATTCTAATATGAGGAAGCTTGAAGATGTTTCAGGAATTAAATGAAATATACCTTCCATTTTTTCCCCCTATAAATTGATAATATAACTCAAATAGTCTAGTTTGTCATATATGATAATGTGAGAGATTGTGATAAAATGTACAGATCAGTAGTCTACAATTGATATTAAAGCTCTTCTCCCACTAAAAAGAACGGGAAAGTTTTGTGCCGCAGAGCTGTATGGAGGGGAAAGCCTTCCCACTTAACTTCTGTCAGGTAAAAAGCTTTTTTTTTAAAGCTGAACATAGCATATCGTGGCTTGTGATCAGGGTAGGGAGATGACACAGCTGTCATGCTCAAATGCATAACCCTTCTTTGCTGCTGCTGAGGACGGTGGATGTAGGCTTTTAACAGGGATTTTCTTTTGTCAGAGCTATGCTTTAAGATAGTCCGTGTTTTGAAATGGACTGTTTTCCGCTGCACCACTGAACAGACGTGGAAAAACTCTTTGATGGAAGAATTTTACCCGGATGTCAGTACAGCAGGTATTTAGCGGAGTATTCTGTAACTTGGAGGAAGAGCGGAGTGCGTGACAGCTGTTGGCAAAACTGCTTAGAGCACGTTAATGCAGACGCCTGGGTGTTAAGTAACGAGCAGAGCCCAGACTAGTCCTGCTTCCAGTGCCACAAGCGACGGGTTTGTGTTGTAGTCCGACGGTCAGGGCAGGGACCTCGCACCCAGGCAGAGAGCGGCGACGTATGGACTGTGCGAGCTGGCCACGCGCGCAGGTTTAGGTTTGCCTACGTTTTTGTGTGTTAGATTGAATAACCTTAAGACAGAAGCCCCGTGAGTTCTTAAGGAAAAGCTGTCGCTGGAGGAGACTCAACTCATAACTCTGAATTTTGAAGACTGGGCACTTTCCACACTTTTTAACGAATGCAGGAGTCCGAGCCTGACTCTGATTTGCTGTCTCAACGGTGGTTTTCCTGTTAAAAGTAGAAGCCATAAGGCGGTGGGGAATTAAAATCGATGCCTCTGCGCTTCCCGGAGCGGCTCCTGCTCCCTCCCCGGGGCGGGCTGTCACAGCGCGGACGGCGCCCGCCTCCTCCCCGCAACATGGCGCCGCCTCCGCCCCCTCCTCCCCTTCCCCCTCCTCCTCCTCCTCCCCCTCCTTCTCCTCCGCCTCCTTCTCCTTTGTCCCTCCTCCCGCTCCCTCCGTTTTGGTTCCGGGGCAGCGAGTCCTTCCTGCGGGCGGGGCGGGGCGGCGCAGGCTCGGCCCTGCTCGGCAGCCCCCGCGGCCCGCCGCAGCATGTGAGCCCGGCGGGGCGGGGATGCTCTGGCTGCTCTGCGGCCCCTCCCGCGCCATGGAGAGCCAGGCGCTAGTGATCCGCATCAAGATCCCCGACGGTGGGGCCGTCGACTGGACCGTTCACTCGGCGCCTCAGCTGCTCTTCAGGGACGTGCTGGTGAGTCCCAGCGGGGGCGGCAGTCCCGGCACGCCCCCCACCCTCCCGCTGCCCGGGGGGGAGAGAGGGGGGGGGACGGGGGGCTCCGGCCGGGAGGACGCGGGGTCAGTGGCTCCGTGAGTGCCGACCGGTCACCCGGGTCGGGTGGGGAAAGGGGTAACAAAAATCCTCCCTGGAAGGCGAAAGGTGTTTGTTTGTTGGTTTTTGTTTTTGTTTTCCCCGGGACGGGCTGTTTGCTGCCTCGTGTCTGCGCCTGAAAGTTTTAACGGGAAAGTGAATCTGGGAGAGGCTGCCCAAAATGACAGGCCTGGGGCAGCGCCGGTGCCCCCCACCCCGTGCTTTCGGCGAGGTGGTGCCGGTGCAGTAGTACGGGGTGGTTTTGCTCTGCTGTGCAGAGGAGCACTTATTTGCGGTGAAGCGGTCAGGAGGAGCCGAACTGCGGAGCGGTGGTCCCAAGGCGTCTGAAGGGTTGGATCCTCCAAGGGGTCGAGCATGCAGTAACGCCAGGCATGCAGCATCCCCCTGCCTGTGGGCCTTGGCGCGATGGGGTGGTCACAAGGCATCGCTTTAGGGTGATTGAAAAAGTTGTCGTGTGGAAATTAGTGCCTTCCTGGCTCAGGCACCATAACTGTGCGCTCTGCACGTGGGCTGTAGCTGTACTTGCTTTTGATGATATTGCCCATTGCTGTGCTATGGGTTTGTTACATCTCCTTCGCCCTGAACTGCCCTCAACCCCTGCCTGCCTTATTTTCTCCCCATCTGCACATCAAGTATACAAGGATCCTCTGTTTACTCAGAAGTGGCAGTGGATATTTATCCCACTTACTGCTTTTTTTTAATTGCATCCTTAGCCCAAAGAAAAGTCTAATCCTTGCGTGCAGGTCATGTAATGTAATATTACTTGTTAGTAATATTGGAGAGAGATTCTGCAGATCTCTTTCAATGTGTTGCATTTTACTGAGAAGACGTGTGGGGGATTATGGGGTTGATTTGCTGGAAAATGTTCAATGTTGGGCCCATGGAAAATTGCGGAGGTAATTGAAGCAGATGGCAGATGTTCCAGGTTACATTCTTCCTAACATTTAGCATTGTCCAAGACTTTCTATGGATGGAGGAGAGGGAGCAGAACTTTTGACAGATTGGTGAGATTTTTGGGAGGGGCAGTTTCCCCTTGGAAATTGCTGTGAGTTTCCAGTGGTTACACAGCAAGCCTGGGACAACCCGCTCTACCCTTCAAAGACAAGTGGTGCAAATCTGAGCCAGGTTTACTCCACATTCTGCTTCATGTTTTCCTTTTTTTTTTTTTTTTTCCCCAAATAAAGTGAGGTAATCACTGGTGCTTGGACTATCCTTTGGTATTTTAGAATTACTGGAAATTTAAGTTTGATTGTATTACTTAGAAGTAAATAGAGAACCGTTGTCAGGTTGAGGGCATGGCTTTGCAAAACCATTTTGCTTTTTAGTTTTCATCCTTGTTGCTTCAGCATAAAAGCAGCTGGGAGTATGTGGGCCTTAGACTTGACCTGTGTAGTCTGTTTAACAAGTAAGTTGAAAAAAAGTGCTGTTGAAGCTTCAACTGCATATGCATAGGAACCAGAGCCTATGGTTTACTCTGAGCCTGTGGCCCTACAGGGGTGCTGGCCCTGCAGATGCTCCAGGAGTCTTTGTTTGGGGCAGCAGTGTGGTATGGGGTCCTGTGTCTAAAAGCTGGAGAGAGCTTCAGACAGCAGAGCTGTAATTCAGTGGTCGGACCGTATCTTACATGTGAGACTCTGCACTTGCAGTTTCTGTTGTAGCTCCTATATTTGCTCCATCAGGTTGCAGCTGGGGCCAGCATATGACTTTTTGACCTGAAGTTAAAATGTACCTGTGTGTTCAGTTGTGGTATAGTACTAAGAGACAGCGTGCCTTTTGGAGCCAGATCTCAAATAAGCAGAAGTACAATACTACAGCTGTTGGAATAGCTCTGATAGGTTTTACCTGCATTGATTTATTAGTTTTATCAGGGCAAAGTACTGAGCTCGGGTCTTGCGAGATATCTGTAACCATGCCCTGCTGCGAGGAGTTTGAGTAATCGCCTCCAGCATGCTCAGAAGAGAGCCTGACAAGAGCCCTTGATATCTGAAGCAATCAATGGACAACATGGGACCTTGAGGAGCACCCAAAGTTGTCGACATGGGCAGTAACCTCCAGTCATGTGGAACTGATGCTTTCTGAGAGCTGTGGCCACTCTAAGTGTGGAAGAAGTGAATGGGTAAGGGAGGACATGTCAGGCAAATCTTCATCTTGGCACGTCTCGGGTTGGTGAGAACTTTGTTTTTCACTGCTAATGTGTTTAGGGAGGCAGTAATGTAGGGGTTCTGTCATAGAATAGGCATGACAAATCAAAGCAGAGGAACTGTGACATAACATGTCACGCAGAGCGTTCTTCCTACCACTAGATGGGCAGTTCCTGTGATCAGCGAGTTTACTTAGGCAATCATCCCCACTCAAAAGGCCAAGAACTGCAGGCAGGCTTGGCTAATGCAGCGCTCGTCTTGTTCTGCATTGCTATTGAAGTCACTGAGAAAAGAGGAAGCTTCTGTTTCGTCTCTCTTTGCACACTATTTTGATGCTCATCTGAGTTGTTTTTTGCAGTTGTCCAGCAGATCTACGGGACTTTTAAAAATGTATTTTTCCAGCTATGAGCGGGTTGAGCTTCCTGTTTCATGGCATAGGTGGTAGTTTCTCCAGTCAGCAGGTGATGGCGAAACATGACAGGAGCATACATTGCTAGTTTTCTTACAAAATCCCAGTTTCTGTGGTTATATTCAGTGATCATGGATGTTCTTCCCAAACTTCTGTGATGTTTGTATAGGAAGCTGTGCACACTGAGGCAGCCGTGAAACGTTTGGTGATGTCCATTGCCTGTGCTGTAGGCACTTCTACCCCAGCCAAGCACAGCTGCCAAAGTGGGGAGTGTACCCTTACACAGCTGTTTCATTTAGCACACCAGAGCACAATGGAGAACTGCACCAGGTGGGTGGCCACGTGTACTGTTTGCTCTTCTATGTGGTGCAGGTTGAGATCACTGTGTTAACAGTGTTTTTGAGAAGGTGCAGCTGCCACAGACATCTGTGGTTTGCTTCACCCAGCTCCTCTGCAGACACAGGTCTGTCTCCAGCCTTATGCACGCTGAATTATTTCCACCCACTGATAGAAGAATGTGAATAGTTCCTGGGGTGAAATGTCCCAGCACTTTGTCAAGTGAAAGTGGATAGATTTCTGCATCAATTCACATCCGTGTTGGTGATGCTAATTTTCAGTTATGCAATGTTAGGCTATTGCATTGAGGGTAGCGGTGACAGCAGTACTTCCATCCTAACTGGAAGTGTTGGATTACATATGGTGAGTCAGTAGGTGATGACGCATTTCTCACCGTCAGTGGAAATCTCAGATGTGGGGATGACGGGTGTTATGACAGTGTTCAGCTGGGAGTGTAGCTGTGCAGTAGTACCATTCGATGGTTGTCGTTTTCATGTCAAAAACCCTCTCTTGTGGACTGTGAAATCTTAAGAAGGAAGAAGTTTAATAAGGTCTGAACTGTCTCAAGGCCCTCATTTGTCTAACTGATTGTGTTTCAGGAGGTGCCATCACAGTATGCACATGCACTTAATTTATCCAGTAACTACAGAAATTAAATGAAGGAGGGCTCTGTACACTAAAGCGTGGTAGATTTGGCACCACATGTGGCTGGGGAGGGCAGGAATGGGGCTGACCCAGGCTTCTGTTGTCCTTCTGCCTTCAATGTAATTTCCCCTCACCTGCTAGGCAATTACAGAGGGCTTATGTGTTAAGAGTATCAATTAAAGATAATGTGGAGAATTGAGACATTCCCTACTAAGGTAAACTACTGAATAGTAATAATCCAGTCAGACCCCACTGTTTCCCTTGTTGTCTATATCTCTTTCAACTGAAGACACAAGAATGCAAGGTACCCCTTTTTTCTCAGCTCTTGCTGTTTGGGGCACAATCAAGCTCTGAATAATCCCTGTAGTTTGCCCTGTTTAGCACCAGTCTAGCTCTCTATGTGGTGTTGTCCAGAGCACAGCAAGCTTGAGCCTGCACCGTGTACCTGCAGTCCAAGTGGTTTGATGGGAAGTACCATCTTGCCTTGAAGTGCAGAAGGACGTTTGCTAGCCAGTTCCAAAAACCAGGTGCATACCCCCAGATCTCTAGCAGCAGTGGGAACTGGCAGCTTGGGGGAGCCTTGAATTAGCTGTGTAGTAAGGTTGTTCTTCCTTCTAAGGTAGATCCCATGGTCTGCTTTGTGTTAAGAAAGCCCCATAAAATTATCTTTGAGAACAGAAATATTTTATTTTTAAACATGATTTTTGTTAATTTAGCATCCTAGAAGTGCGAATGGCCTTGTGAATACAAATGAGTGTAGCCTTGCAGGATTTCAGGCTGGCATGCAAGAATATTTCTGTCTTCCTTTTTCAGAGAAGAAGCAGTAGTATAGAGTCACTAAATATCCTGTCCATAGCCATAGAATAACCTGTTGGAGTCGGGAGTCTGATGATCAGTGGAATGCCTTACACACGAAATGACAACATTTCTTAATTTTCAACTGCTCTAATTCTGTCTCTTGGAGGAGCATTTACAGGTACTAAACTGTGCAGCAGGTATTCAAACTGGAAAACCTGATGCTTGCAGGTTGGTGCTCGTGGTTGGTCTTGATGCAGTAGGATGGTGTTTGACCCATGGAAGCAGCACTGCTTGTATGCTGTAGGTTGGGGATTTTCTTGATTACTTTCCTAAACTGGGTGCTAAGAGCTGTTCTTCATAATGTCACTTTAAATATGTTCTGTGTATATCAGCTTTGCAGACCTGTAAGTTACCAGTAAATAGATTTATTTTAAAGGCACCACTAAATGAATTACAATAAGCTTATTTTTTTTATCAGGCTGTCTAGATTCGTTTGCCCTGGCTGTCACTGGAGTATTTAAGCACTTGGTGTTAATTCAGGATAACTTCATGATGTCATACTGAGATAAAACAAGTTTTAACTGAAACGGGAGCGAGGGCCATAGTTTCAATGTTGACGTTGTTTAAAGCAGTGCTTTCACATTTTCTGCGGTCTCGCCTAAGAGGTAAGTGCTCCACAGCTCTTTTAGAGAGCAGATTTGATGGAGTTCTTGTTTTAGGTGCTGTTCCCTGATTTTTCTCCTCATTATTAGATGCTTTTCAGTTTTATAAGATAAAATAGAAGCTATCGTGTGTGTGTGAGCCCACTTGAATAATGTCTACAAGTTGTAGTATTTTATTGTTTATGATCTCTGTTGTGATAGTAGAAAATCATCACGCGTGCATGATTTAGAGTAATCCGTTAAGCTTGGGTCACTGAGAGGTCTGCTGAATGTTTGAGTATGGAAGTCTTAATGTAGCTGATGAAAATACTATGCTAACAACAGAGTAATGGTGTAATTTCCCTCCCTCCCACTCCCTGCTAGTTTTTCTCAAATGTGTTGATTTAATAGAAATATTGAAAGTTGACCAGAGCAAAGTTTTTTGTGGCTGTTGGTAGGGTTTTCTTTTCAACTATTTATTTAGTGTTAAGACAGAGTTATGGTGCATAGTTCTTAAATTCATGTACTTGGTTATTACTCGTTTTAAAGAAGTCTCAATATATAGAAGAAGTTATTCTCAGTGGGGGGATGGGGTGTGTGTAAGAATTTATCATCACTGTTTCAGTGCTGTAGCAGCTTTGGGAGTCTTGGAGCTTTCCTAGCAGACATTTGGGGCTGTCAGAACTGTCTCTGTCTCAGTGCCATGCTTACACACCTCTTAAATACAGTTTTTAAATATCCCAGAACTGGGGTCCTTTTCTGGTAACAATTTTTAAATCCATTTCATGGAAGCATCTGTGTGCCCACATAAGAACATTTTACAAGTGGCTTAAATCTGACACAATTACAGTGTGTTTGCTGAGGAATTTTCAGTCTTTAACTAAATGGATTTAGGAATAATTAATTAACAGTACAGACTTCTGTTTAGGCAAGACTTTAATTTGTTGTTAGGAATAGAGGGTGCAGTGTGGCTGGCTTTTGACAGAGGACTGACAGGTGTCAAACCCCATAGAAGTATTTAAATGGCAGAATGTTTGTTAACTTGGCAATGTTTTGTTTTGTTGGGTTTTTTTCCCCTTTTTTTTGGTTCCACAAATTTACAGTCTACTTAATTAGGTAAACTCTTACACATCTTTTGTGTACAATTAATAGTTTAAATTACATACTATTGATTTATTTTAGTATATAAAATGAAAAGACAACATGAGAAAGTTTTAGAAATACTATTTGCTTCAGTTAGCTCTGTGGAAATCTTTAAGTTGCTTTTGGTGCTTTCTCCTTGTATTAATTGTGTCTCTTTAATGTTGCACAGAATGTTTAATTTCCTGGTTTTAGACTAAATGAAAAAATAGAGAAAACAAAAGTGACAGGATAGTGATCAGTAAAGTTTTGATATGGGGGGGTGCTTAGCACCCCAAAATGCTCACAGTGTATGTACTACAATAAACATTGTTGTTCATTAATTTCTCATCACTTTGAGACACTGTCAGTGGAGAGATTGTCTGACATGAGAAATCAGGCAGCAGGAAGGAAAAAACCATGCTGTGCATTTATGCCGTGCCCTGACATGACATATTGCAGCCTCGCAAAGGCTGACAACAGCATATACACTGGGAGGCCAGGATGACTTCAGTCTGAGCAGCTATTTTTCACTGAATTTTGAGTAAATGCTGTATGTATAAGGCTAAAAAAAAAAGCTCTCCTCTTGGTTTAGTTGTACAGGAAGGGCTTGTATTGGCACAAAAACAGTGGTTTGGATCAGAGACATGTAACGCTTGGAAATGGTTGATGTGTTTTGCGATGGGCTTGTGTATGTGCAGCTCACATCTGCCCTAAGAAAGGCATTGTATGGCATCATTGTAACGCCAAGGCTGGAGGTTGCCTTCTAGGTTAGTACTTCCACTTCTTTGGGTATTTTAACCTTATTTCCTCCAGGGCAGCCAGCACATTTGAATCTGTCTACGAAGTTTTGAAGAAGTTTAAATTCCAATTAGGAATGACAAAGAGCCCTCCAAACTTTCTGGCTTGCATGTAGTGGAGAGCATCTTGAGACGCAGCGCTGCTTTGCGAGGCAGCAGCAGGCAGCTTGGCGCAGCTGCTGGGTCCTGCCGCTTTCCCGGGCAGTTGTGGAGTGAAAGCAACAAAAATTTGTTCAGTCTCACAGCTACTGTTTTAATTCATGATGGCAGCCCTAAACCCATCCGGAGCTGTTTGTTAGCCTGTTGTTCCTGAGCTGCAGGCAGGGCAGGAGATGGAGCCGTGTGATGAAGTTACATTGTGGTGGGAGGGAGGACCAAGGCAGTTGTTTGGAGGTGGAGAGGAGGAATCAGGGTGATGTAAGCAGAAGGACTGAGAGAGAAAACGTGCTTTCTTAAGTAAAAAGCCATTCATAAATCTGTTTTTATGACTGACTTCAATGAGTTACATATACATTTTTCTATAACCCATGGACAAAATCATAGAATCAAATCGATTCTTTAAACTGCAAGATCAGACAACACTGATTTGTTTGCAATTATGATTGAGTTATGTGAAAACAGTTTTCCTCAAGGTAACGTGGAGAGGAAGAAGAGCACTGTGATTTGTACTGATTTGTGTTGTGCGCTAAAAAGTTTGTAATTTGGGGGCAGTGGTGGGTAGCAGGTCTTGAAGTCTTCAGTGTGCAGCTGGGAAGTGGTTAAGATGATTTACTCTAAATCATCTCAGGCATTTCCCATTTGATATATAGCTAATTCTTCTTTACATTTTAGGATGTCATCGGTCAAGTTTTGCCAGATGCAACAACAACAGCATTTGAGTGTAAGTATGAGTTGTATAAACTGTCTCTTTTGTCACATTATAGGGCTGTCATTTTTAAAATAAATAATGTTTACGTTCATTATATGTTACAGTTAAATATTTATGCATTAATGCAAGTTTAATGATGATACCGAACTAAGCAATATTTTATTATTTAATCACATCTTGAATGAGCATATTTCTACAATATAGCTTTAATTACCAGCATGACCTTACCATGCTCTTACTCCTCACTGCAATTATATTGCTTGAATTAAATGAAAAGTATAAAGCACCTGTAGGTCTAAGTTTAAAATTTTAATCCTCCATTGGAAGAAACCAAAAGAGCAGCAGCTTTTACAGAGATACGGTACAACATACAGATTTTGTACCAAATATAGCAGCGTTAGAAATTAATGTTTCCTTTCACTGGAACAAACGTCTGTTTTTTTGCTGGAAGGACTGCTGTGTTTTTAGTTTTCCTTTTTTCCTTTTGCTGGGCTCAAGCCAAATACACCCTCTTCTCTGTCTCCTGTGCGAGAGTGGGAGATGTCAGTAGTTATTCAGCGTCAGCTCCTGGAGGAGGTATGAGAGCTGCAGGAAAATGGCACCTGGTTAGACTTGGGCAGTAGTAGTAACTTCTAAAAGGCCACGTGGGTCTGGCTGAGACGCTGGGAAAAATAGCTTCTGTGTAGGATCTGAGAAAGCTGTAGGTTGGGGTTGTTCATAATGACGCTTCCACATTGTGAAGGTGGTTTTATTATGCTTTTGCTGAGTTAGGAAAGCTCTCAGTGAGTATGTTAGTGCAGGTTTAGACCTATATCTGCTAATTTCTATTTCAGCTCTATTCTTTGAACCCTGTTTATTTTTAATTTTTGAGGGATTCCTGGGGGATTGTCCTATCTGGAGAGCAATAAGCTGCAAAGGGGAGTCAAACATCTGTGTCTTAGGGGATAAGATACCAAGCTATAGTTTTCTTCCAAGTGGAGAGGGCTCCTGCTATTCCCTTTTAATGTTTATTATATTTTTTTTTCTATGTGACTCTCTGTTTTCCTTTGATAGAGATGAAATAGCAAGAAGGAGCTGGAGGGGATTAGAAGTGTTATATGAGTAAGGTAGTGATGCTGAAGGTGAGAGAGCAGACAAGATAGGGCCTTGTATTCTTATTAGCATTTCTTCCCTTTTTAGAGCTTTATGGATAATTCTGCCTGTAGATAATCAAAGGAAATATTGTTTTATGGTCCTTCAAGTACTATTTAGTGCTTTTTATCTTTCTTTTCCTGTGTTTGTGTTTTCCCCTCCTAAAACACCAGAAATCCAAGAATGGAGATTGTAAGTGTTATTTCTCCATAGCCTCGACATTTATCCTGCCCTGCTTTTTAAAACAAGACTTTCTAAAGAGACCTGAGCAAAACCAGGCTCCAGACCTTGCCATTTTTTTTATGATTTGTTAATATTTTTTTTTTTACATACCTCCCACATCACACATTAGCTTTGTTTGAACTTCATGCACCAGTAACAGTCACTGCAATCAGGGCAGTAGCCCATATTAATGGTACCATGTGTAGAACTTTCCTGGAAATACTTATTTCATTGCGTCTTCTAACATCTGCTTCTGTGCTTTCAGTTCATGTCTCTAGTCTGTCATTTACATCTGCACAAAACCATTTCCCCTGCCATTTAACTGGCATCTAAAATATGTTATGTATATTGATGTGTGATTTTTCTGGTTACTTTTTCCATATCATATGCCTAGGTTTTACCAGCTTAAGCTTAATTCTCACCTGCTTCATTGCTTCTTCAGATGTGGATAATTGCCATCCAGTGCAGGCTCCTCTACTGTTTGTTTAGTTATTGTTATCTACAGTGTACCATCCATTGCGGCTCCTACCTGGGGCTGCACTTCTCCTACTGTTGGACCTTTATGTGGATTTCACCATTGTATTACACATCGCTACAAATAAAATCACTAACAACATATGGCCTGTTATGATCCTTTTATCCAAACTCTGCTATTTTGTATATTTGTGACACACTGCAGATTTTGTGAAGATTGCTTCATAATATTTGTTTACCATCTGCTGCACTCTATTTGGTATCTTGCGAGGATTTCTTCCTCCATTTTAAGTGACATTAGCAAAATCCAGCCAGTACGTAGGCTTTTTTGGTTCTACTTCTGCTTCCCTAATGTGCTGGAAAATCATATTGCTGTGCTCTAGGCAAGTAGAGAAGCCTGGAAATCTTTGTGAACCCATGTGTCATATCTAGCTAGTTTTTGGGTTATGCCCACTTAAATGTCAAGATAGGGTGGCAAAGGATCTCTGCACAGATACAAGAAATAAATTTTTTTCTGGTTTTGCTCTTTAGAAGCATTGCCTGGCTATTTTAGATTTGGCTTTTTTAATGCCAGGTAACATCTTCTGCCTTTTCATCAACATATTTTTAATTTATTCTCTTTGTACCACCATCAGGAATTTTGCAGTTCTGAGAACTTCAGAGTTAATTTCTTAATCATTTGCAATGAATAATGTGTGATTTTTTTTTTTTTATTTTTTTTTTAATGAACATTTTGCAAGTGGACTCTTAAGAGTTTTCTAGCTTTTTTTTTTTCTTTTTTTTGGTGGTCCCAGCTCAGTTTGTTCCCTCAAGCCAGGCTTGTTTAACAGCTTTTATCTCTGTGTATTCGCTTCTCTCTGTCATATGTTTCCTCTCTTCTGCATTTTACTCTGATCCCTTCTTGTTGATGCATGGCCTTCATTGTGTTCACTGTTCTAACAGCTGCTTCTTCAGCTTTTCTTACTCTGTTACACACTGCAACTGGGACTTGGGTTTTGGCCAGGTAGCAGTTTTACAACTCCTCCTCCTTTCTGCCTAAAATGTTTCCAGGCAAGGAAGCATTTGGTTTCAACTCACTAACTCTTCTTAATCTTTTCATCATTCATGACTCGCTGCAGGCTGGTAACCCTAGTAAGTAGTTTTAGCAATCTGACAGTTCACCAGTTAAATTTCCATGAGACAAGGCTCTTGTAGGACATCGCTGTGCTACCTAGTTCCTCTTCCAGCTTCCATGTTTCCAATGTCCCATAGCTCTCTTCCAATACATTTTTGAAGTGTAATTCTGAGGTTTTTATTTTACTTTTTTTCCTTATTATTTCTCTCCTGTTGTTTTGCTCTCTCTTCTGCATTGTTTTGCTTTTCTCTTACAGCCTCAGAATTACCTGCTAGGTTTTCAGAGGCAAAATGAACAAACTCCTTTTCTCGGGTAACTTTAATTTGTTGACTCGGATCTCTTCCCACACTCTTGAGCAAGAATGAGTTTTCATCTAGGGACACAACGGCACTTTTTGATGCTGATGTAATACACAGGGACTGTGATTGTAGAGAGCACGTGTATCAGTTAGAGCACCTCTATAGAGATGGGGACAGACAGACTGCCTCAGCCTCTGCTCGCATCCTGAGCTGGTCAGGAGCAAACCTGCTCCGGTCCCAAAGCCGTGTAAATGCACTCTCTCATCTCCATGTCCTCACCCTTTGGTATTTAACAGGTATTTGAAATACGGTGTGTATGTTGCTCCTTGGTTTCCCAGTGCATGATAGCTTGGGCAGAGTGCTTTTCTTTCGTAACCATACGACTTTCTGACCGGCCTGCTTGCAACTTGGAGCATGGGCAGAATTGTTCTGGTCTGTCCATCCTCGTGTATGTGGACATGTCCTGACACACTGAGCCCCATCACTTTTCAGGAAGAGGTGGGTGTCTCAGGCCTTTTAAATATCCCAACTCAAATGGGCCTGCGTGGTTGAGATTCCCCACAATGGATGTTTTCTGGCCAAAAAGTCATGTGAATTTGTCAGCCATTCTTTGGTATCAGTTGGATATTTCGTGGTTGTTTTATTTTCAAAGAACTCCCTGTCCAAAGGGAAAAAACAAATGTAAAACTGGGCTATACACCAATGTGCTTTGGTTTTGTTTTTTTTTAATAAGTATCTAAGGAAGATATTTAAATAGCAGCAGGCAAAAATTGGAGACAGATCATTAACCCCTCCCTTCTCCCCAAAGCTAGAGCAATAAAAAGAAATTAACATTTTGTAACTGATTTGGAGGGGAGGGGTCTGTTCCATTCATCTGGTGACTGGTGCAGCTCTCCCATCGGTGAAAGTGTGCGAGCTTTTCACGAGGACCAGGGCAGGAGAGGATGGGGTGGACACTGCTCCTGTCTGAGCGAAGGAACCGCACGGGGTGTCTCAGCAACTGCGGCTTGTGACATTGGAGCGTGTTGTTGTACCAGCTGGTGCTAATGGGGGGGATTGAGCCCCCTGGTAAATCTGCACCTGCTGAATCCCGCCATATGTCTTTTGGAAAGTCTATTCCTCCTTCAGATCTTCATATTAATAATTCTTTCTGAATGCCTTGCTCTGCTGCAGCCTTTTTGAATCTTGCTCCCTTTCCTCTGGTTCTGTTTCTACAGCAGCCTCTTTCATTATGCCAGAAGTGCCTCGTCTTTGCGTTTGTGGCTGTGCCTGAGCCGTCATCGCAAAGCCGTGATTGCCCGGTAATGCTGCTCGTGCCTCCTGCCTCCTCTTCACCCACAGTTGCACTGCGAACAAAGGCACAAGACTGGTTTTGCTCGTTCACAAACTTCTGCCTTTGTCTAAATCTCTCTCTATAAACATTGCAGATTTGTGTCCACTTGGAAGTTACTGGTTTTAAGTCAGCGTTGCTCTGTCGTGAAGAAGCAGAGATGCCTGTGCATTTGTAACAGAGATGGGGGCAGAGGGGTGGGAGGAAGTTGACATGGGGCAGGTGAGTTGAGGTAGAGTTGACAGTAAGAGTAGAAGGCTTTAGTGGGAGGAAAACAGTTTAAATTTTTTTTTAATTTTTTTTTTTTTAAGTTTCTAGTAATTCTGATTAAAGAAACCACCAGAACTTAACTCCATCTGGGAGGATCAAAGCACACTAAGAAACTTTACTTTCTGTTTGCTGTGTCAAAAGAATACCTTGATGGGTTTCAGCAGCGGATATTATACTATGTGTAAGGCTCTTGGCTTCTGGAGAGGTTCTGGCGGTAAAAGAACTGTTGAGAGCAAAGTTTTGAGCGCTTTGTTCATGCCCCCTTTTTAGATGTAATTGTAGTCTTTGTTAATTAATGTTTGGAGTCATTATACATTATTATTTCAGAGTACCTGTGTAGTTGGCTTATACATTCTTCATATTTTTATTTGCTTGTAGAAGTTCAGGTAAAAACCTTACATGTTAAAATTGGAAATATCCTTCTTCCATTGTTCATGAATGTGATACATTTCTTTGTTAGATGAAGATGAGGATGGTGATCGGATTACTGTTAGAAGCGATGAAGAAATGAAAGCCATGCTATCTTATGTAGGTATAGTATAACAAATGCTGATATTTTCCATGTTTTTCAGTTTGTTTGTGTATTTTTGCATGTATCAAAGTGTTAACATAAGCTGCAGTGTTCACAGTACAATATTCCTGTATTAAGTGTAGGTGTTTAAAAACTATATCATATGAGATATATGGACATGCTTGACTTTTTTGGGGGGAAAAAAAAAAGACTTGTACACTTACTGATCATATCATAAACATTAAGAATAATGCATCTTAATGACTTTTGCATTAGGTATAGTGCAGGCTAAATGGACTATCAATTTCTTGTATTTTTTATGCAGTACTTAAAGTAACGGCTCATTAAAAATGAACCCCTGGGCTCTAAAAATTTTTCAAAATCTACTTTCATCTGGAGAGTGTTTCACCCCTCCTAACGGAAGAGTTTCATTGTAGCTGCAGGCTCAATATTCATAGAGGATTTAAAGACGTATTTTCTGTTTTTTAATATGAGATGTGTGTGTCTGTGCGTGCCTTTATATACATAGATGTGTGTAAAATATACCTATAAATATAAAATCTGTCTACAGAAATAAAGTATGCAGTTACTTATTGAGACAAAATAATTTGAGTATAGCTTCAGTGTATCTTTCATGTTGCAGATGTAAGTGGAAAAAAGTCATTTAACTTTTCCTTTCAAATTAAATTGATAAGCAAGAAAGTAACAAAGGGGTATTTTCTCTCTAAGCCAGATGCAATGCTAGTTCCTTGTAAAGAGCGCTTCTCACTGTACTCGGAGACATTAACTTGGAACATATTGGAAACAAGCCCTGTTTAGTACCATTCGTAGGTGGTTTTGGTGGGACTTAATGACTTGGTTCAGTTTAGTTCTCCTCATCAGTTCCCGGCTGCAGAGGAAGCAGAGCAGGGACATGCTTGGATCACCTACGTCTTGCCTGAGTCTCTGCTTAATGGATCCCTCTTGGGCACATATTCTCTAGTGTTTGGCAAAACAACGTAGTTTTGTTGTTGTGAATTTAGCACATAAACACATCAAACGATTGGTGCTTCCTGTGAAGGGGGCTCATGTTTTCTAGGCTCCAGGAAGGCTTCCTCAGTTAAATTCTGATCCTCTTGTTACCTGCGGAGGTTGTACTCTTTCTTGCCTCGTGAAGGCTGTAGTGGACATTTGACTGGAAGTCTGTTAGCAGACCCTGGTTCAAAGAGACTTTAGTCATTGCCTATGACTTAATCCTGGGGTGAAAGAAGTGCAGGTTCCAGATGATGGTGATTGATCTCTGTGAAACTCAAGGGATTTATTAAATAAGCCCCTTTCACGTGCAGTTTTCTTTCCAGAGGAGGTGAAACCATTGTATTACAAGTTTGATATTAAAGAGTGTAAGACAGATGTGTGAAAGAAAGGAAGAAAAATCCTGCTGCAGTCAAGGGGGTTTTGTGCTTATCTGAGGTTGGTTTTGTTTTGTTTCATACAACTAGATCACTGACGATGCTTCCCCACTGGAATTCCTTGTGTTTCTTGATTTTTCCTTATAAAGTGTCTGCCATTTTTGCTGTTAAACTGGAAAACTTGCATTTCCCTGGCACAGTCTTAAGATTAATCATGCCTTTGAAGGTCATCTTTTTGCTATGCTTCCAAGCTTACTGTTAAAGTTTCAGTACATTAGAGTTATGATTACTCAACTCTCTGCTTTCCCTTAAAAATTATAGGATGTCTGTAAATGACTTCTTTCCGCTTCAGCAGCTTTTCTTCTCTGAAAATTTTCCCTTCGGTTTTAAACTAGTTTTCTATTTGAGTGTTGCATTGATGGTTTAACTTCCTAACATCCTATAGGTGTCATTTTGGGATATGTTTATAAGAAAACAAATGTTCTTAGCCTACAGGAAAAGGAATGAATCTACTGTAATCTTGAAGAATATACTGGGGAAGAAAAATACTCATTTTTTAGTATTTAGAGGCCTGCAACAAATATTTGGAGGATTGAACAGCTGCTAAAATATTTCTAGGAATTTTGACATGGTGCAGTTTGCCTCCAGTTCTGCTAGTATTCTCCAAAACCAAAGTGAAAGATTTTCTTTCAGTTTAAGAACAACAACAAAAAATATTCCCTGAGAATACAGATCTCTTCCATGCAGGTATGACATTATAATTGGGAAAGATGTTTTGAATCATGCATGAGCTCTTATCTTTAGGTTCTTTCATTTCTGAACTTGACAATAAGTGATTTCAGACAGTTTTGGAATTATTTTACAGTATGCAGAAATATTTTGTGTTATGCCTATGCAAATACTGTGGAATGGTAAATAAAACTATTTTTCTGTTGTGCATTGCAGTTAATTAAAGACAGACATTGAGTAGCAGTGGAGTTGCACTTTAGTTGTTGTCTTGTATCAGTATAAAAAGGCAGTAATTTTTTTGACAGCCACTGATTGGAAAGTTGCTTGCAGCTTTCTGAAAGCAAGGGGTACATGCTCTGGATCAATAACTGGCAAATTTTCCATTAAAAAGAATACCTGAACAATGTTCCAAATAGCCACTGGCATCTTAATTTTCCATGGAAACCTCAAATGCTCATGTGTGGAGGACAAGTCATTTTCAGACAATTTTTCCAGACTACTTGTTAACAGTTATTGCTGTCCCAAAAGGTTGACAGCTTACATGATTGATATTTCATTTACTTGTCATCACTGTTTGAGTAATGGAGAGGTCCATCTTTTTTTTTTATTCTCTCTCCCTCTGTTTTGTTTTTTTTTTAGGGTAGGAAACAGTCTCATGTATGTTTATTTTAGTTTATTATTCTGGAGAGTATGTAATTTAAGTTTATACTGTGTATATATATGTCTTCAGGTCATAGAACACCACTAGTAAAATGGTAATAAAAAAGTTTGGTTTTCTTAGGCAATTTTGGCCCCCAGTGGAGCGGGAGATTCTTTTACAGCTCCATAGCTATTAGGTACTGGTGACACATTTTTATGAAGGGATATGGGGACATGGGGGAGGATTTGGCATGTTATTCATGGCCCCCCTGATACAAAATAAGTCTGTGGGGTAGTTCTGGCTCCTGAAAAACCTTTTGATCATTTCAAAAGAGTGGGCTTTTGTAATGAATAGCTTTGCTCTGTATAAGCACAGTGAAAGCATGTGTCACGCGGTTATTTAAGATGTGGATTTATACATTTGTGCACTAATATGAATGAGATGCCCTGCTCAAAAATCTTGTGGTGAGATTTTAATGACGGAAATGCTTTTAGCAGCAGGCATTGTACTAGATGTACACATAGGAGGTGGGGATGGATGGATCCTTAAACCCTCAGCAATTTTCTTTATAACAGTTTTTTTTCACAAAAAGGAAATTTCTTCCTGTTTCTTGACATGAATGCGAAAAACAGAAGCACTGAAAAACTTCTGCACATAAATTGACTTTGGTGTCCATCTAACACTTGCTTACTATAGTTCACATGTTTAATGCCATTGTAAGAGGAAAGAAAAATGTTTTGTAACATTAGGTAGTTAATAAACTTTTGTCTTTTTTAAGTTACATAAGTAAAAAATGCCTGTGTTATGGGAAACCATTGGTGTGAGTGAAATACATGTGTTTGATTTCACAGACACTTAGAATTTTTTTTCTTGTTGACATCCATTCTTGCCAGCTTGAGTAATAGTATCACAAAATGCTGGTAACAGTGACATGCTGAAGTCTTAGACCACACTTGGCTGGTGAGAATTAGCATGAAAGTCAGTGGAGCTACGCTGATTTATGCCATGAAGATCTGGCCCACAGCCAGCGTGTTTTCTTCAAAGATGTTTGGCGATTGCAAAAGAAATGTGCTTTGTGATGTGCTTTCAATATTTAACACACCATGATGAGAGATGTATGGGTTATAGACAGTAAACTTGTAGCAAGGTCTGTCTTCCTGCCCTGGCATTGTGTGGTCGTAATGTTAAATGTCCTCTCTGGTGAGTGCTCACTGCTTCTCAGGAGTGAGGGTCAATTAAAAAAGGCTTGTAAAGATTTTGATTTATTTATTCCAAATGTTTATTTCTTGATTTAATGCCGCTCCTCATCCATGTGCCACTTCTCAGGCTTCTTCATACTGCATTACGTATTTTCTGTCTTCTTGGGTCTTGATGTTCTCAGATACTTTTGCATCCCTTTTTGTCCATTCTTAGCCTTTCTTTATCAGTAAACTTCCCCCCAGATCACTCGTAGCAGTTGCTGTGGAGTCCAAAGTCTCAGTATGTCTGCAGGAGCTTTCTAGTAACACTGTTTTGCATACCCTACTGTGCATTAAATTTGTATGCTAAGGGAATGCATGACATCTCCGCTTACGTGGGATGTGGCCCCAACTGCCCTGACTGTGTTTCACCACTGCAAATTGTTGGGTAGGTTCCAGATTCTTTTCTCCCTTGGAGTTTTCCTAATTGCACAGTTTTTGACTATATTTACAGCATTTCTTTGTTTCCACATTTGACTGGTTTTCCTGGCTTCTCCAGGTGTGGCAACTGCTGTGTTTGCTGTAAATGTTTCATTTGCTCACTCTTCTGAAGCATTCCGAGGCTTCAGGTGGGCCTGAAACTTGCTTAGCTGAGCCAGTAACAGATCCCTGTGCTGGAGTCAGTCCTGTGCTTGGTATCACAGCCCTATGCTTATGTTCCTCCGTGCCACTTTATTGTGTGAACATTGCAAATGGCAAGAAAGCATTCTAAAGGCTGAAATGTACTATGGCAATTTAAAAAAAAAAACCACAAACCAAAAAACATTGACTTAAACAACCCATAAGTGCTCTTACTACTATTCATACATTACTGAGTAATCTCTTTCTTTAATCTCTTTGCAGTATTACTCCACTGTAATGGAACAGCAAGTAAATGGACAGTTAATAGAGCCTCTACAGATATATCCAAGAGGTAATGCTTAACAAATTCTAATCAACAATGATGATATCAGTAAACTGTTTCATCAACACTTATGTTTTCGGGAGGTTTAAATGCACATAACATGATGTTTACCTCTTAATTTGGATAGAAGAATTCATTATTGTGGGGAGTGTAGTGAAAACTACATTTATTGCATATAAAATAGCTAATTTACTGGAGTAAATTAGGCTAACAAGATTCAGTTTGCATAGTGCATATTTATGTACATTTAAAAAACTCATTGGTGATGGTTGTGCATGTATTCAAACCAAAGCAGATGAATAACTTAAGTTTTGGATACTTAGGAAAATTGGGGTTTGTTAAGGTCTTTTAATGTCATTAATCAGTCTAACAGACTTGGGGAAATGTGACTGTCATTGTTCATTTTGAAAATGGGAACGTGTCTGTCACAGAAGCTCTATGTGTGACATATTTTATTTGAGATTTGGGCACTTCATGGTATCAAAATGATCACTACTACTTTAATAGTTCTCCTGAACAGGGAAAGATGTAATCAATTATGTGGGTTGAGGCAATTAAAAAATAGGTCATCTACATCCTGAACAAAAATCCGTAGGCAGCTAGTTAGGTTTTTGGGAATGCACTGCACTCTCTGAACTCAAATAATGGCTAAAAAAAGACTAATACATTACATAATTCCGCTGATTCATTCAGATGCTCTCACTATCTGGTCTTTGAATCTCTGATTCTTAATTGATGAAACAGATAAGGTTTAAATTCTCCAAGTAAATCTCCCAGCAATAAATTAATTGAAATAATTAAAAATTAAACTCTTCTCACTTAACTGATATTATACAAATAATCATACTATGAGTTTCCCAATTAAACATTCTAGACTTCCATTACTTACAACTCTCTGAAGTTTGAATTGGGCAATTAACCAACAGCCTTCTCAAACACATGCTAATAAGGTCTCAAAAGGAGGCTGGGTTTCCTGGTAGTTTAGTATGCTGCTGTGGAAAAGAGACTTGAATTCAAGGGGAATATGGAGGGGTTTTTATTTTTTTTTTTAAATAGGTCAGGCTAGGAGGATCTGATTGAGAGACGGACCCCCAGGTATTTGAGCTGTGGGACTCCAGAGCAATCAGCAGTTGAGATCTGTTCTCGTGATATGAGTGCAAGGACAGCTGTAAAGAGGGAAGCTATCTTCTGCCTCCTCCCAGGCTGAGATGGGAGGCTCTCAGCCTTTCTCCTGAACCCCTTTCTGTAGAAGGCCATTTAATTACTGACATACACTCTTGTCTAAAACCACTGACCACCACTTGCAAGAAATAAAGTGCTATGCTTTCATGTGGCTTGGAGAAACTGATACAGTGGATGACCCTAGTAGGTGGAGAACCCTTCTTGGAAATACAAGGCAATTAGATATATTTCCCCTTAAGCAAACAGTTCAAGGAAGTTGTGACAGGAGGCGCTCAGTAGCTGGCATGCTTGAGTGTTTAAAGGGACATTTTGAAATTACAAATTGGGCTTAACCTCCTTTTAGATTCTCCTTTTGGGTTGTTCCTGAAGAATCAGCCAAGTAGAGTCCTATTCCTGCTGCTGTCTCTTTTCCTATTTGCTTTACATCCAAGGATAATCTTTGACTACAGATTCAGAATTCATCTCCAGGCTGCTGAGGATACAATCCCCATGTATTGTTTCTGCATTTTCACCATTGGCTCAACTACGCACATTTCTGCTGGGTGTTTCCTCTTAGATGGCTTTAAATTGCTTCAGAGCTGAGTTGCTGTTTCATCTTTCCAAATCACCTTCTTAAAACATCTATTCTTTCTAGATTACAGCTTTAAAGCTACCCTGCACTCCCTTTGTACCCAGACTGCCTCTAAGTTCTGCTGCTGCTCTTCTGCAATATCGAACAAAATGTGCTTCCCTGCATTTTTTTTCTGTCGTCTTGTCCTGCCTCTCTAATGAACATCCCAAATTTTGTTAGCACAAGCACTTTTCTTTCATGCCCTTTTGGCCATGTCTCTCTACATACTGCAGTTTAAAGCCGCATCAGTAACGTGCAGCTTTTCTGCCTGTAATTTAAGGTTCTCCCTTTTTAAGAGCTTTCTTTTGCAAGCCCAGTCTTCCTTTGAGTCCTTTTCCCTTTCTGCCTCTCTTACTTCTGAGGAAGCCTCTCAGTTGCTGTCTCCAGTCAGCTTCTGGAAACTTGTGTCTTCCATAAAGCCTGCCAGCAGTAAATGTCTTATGTGCCATCCTGTGTTACCTTGGCTGTGCTGTATTAAATTGATAATTTAAAGGTCTTTAAGGGGAAAAATGCATTGTTGCAGTCTAGGTAGTAAGAGCCAGAGTTCTTTTTTTATACTGAAAATAAACCTCTGTGTATGCATATACATAAACAAGAGTGTGTGTGCATACACACTCACGTATATATCTCCTGTCTGTGTTATATATATCCCATAAAAAATACTATTCTTTTAATATGTTGTTCAAAATGTTGATTTTAATCTATTGGAAAAAATTTAGTATGCTTATATGTATTTTAGAATAGTTTATTGGGGTTTTTAGAATAGTTTATTGTTTTCTGGGTTTTTTTTTTTAATGCCCACAGTATCATAATATTTTTCTTCTTTAAGATGCACATGGTAATTTCTAATGTCATTTAAAGGCACATGGCCTGGCCCTAACCGATGTGTTTAATAACTATCATCTGTGTCCTTCTGACTAATAAATAGCTCTGTTTCCTGCTGTCAAAAATTGAAGTGAAATGCATGTGCATCAGAGAAAGAGAAAAATCAAATTCATCCCTCCTCAGACAATCAATCAAAAGTGACAGGCCCTTTAACATACAATTTGTAGGGCACTGTAGTTTTAAAATGGGAACTGTCTGTAACATGTAGCTAGAAGCCTTTGTGGCTTTAACATTTGACAAAAGCACATCCACTGAATGGAAGAACAAGGCAATATATAGTTTGAGAGACTTGAGGAAAATACTTTCTCCTCAAGCAGCATGTCCCTCTGTAAATCTAGACATCGTAATAAGATGCCACATTTGTACATCTGTGTCCAAAATGTGGCATTTTGTATTGCATTTATCCAGTATTTGGTTTCTTGAGACTGACATGTTTTTCCACATTTAAAACAAACTGTTTGCATTTGACAATATGACTAATTCATGATGTGTGGCAGCTGATTCCTTTAAAATACATCTTGCAAATATTTCTGTTAAATGCTAGAAAGAATACAACATGTGAAAATAATAGTGACATAAGATTTTAATTTGAATTACAAAAAGAAGCTGATAATTTAAGCCAACAGTTCTCTTGATTTTGATGTGTTTTAAGCAGAAATTAGAATTTATATTACATGGTGTCAGAAAGCTCTTAGCATTTATAAATGCTCACTCCTGCAAGTTAAAAATCCTGGTTCATAATTCCCACTCTGGGTCTTGTGAGGCACTTTTCAATCATTTCTCTCTGCTAATTTTGGTGTCACCCTCATTTCTTTTTAAAAGATTCATTTTGAGCAAATTTGTAAATGGCCCTGATGTGTTCTACAATTTAGTCAATTACTGTTTCAGCCTGCAAGCCTCCTGGGAAACGGAACATACATGGCCTGAAGGTACGAATTTCAATAATTGTTTCAGTAAAGTTAGATGGATTTGTAATGCTGTGTTCCACTTATTGAAATGTCAAATAAAACTGCACTTTCTTGAGCTCTGACAAGCAGATTTTTTTTTTTTTTTTGAGGGTGGGAGAAGGATTCATCTGCTGGGTGTTGGCTGCAATATCTCTATATACAGTTTTATTAAAAATGGAATTGCCTTCCTTTTTGTTTTTAACCTCTGTTAATAAGGTTCCTGAATTTTAATATTCAGTTTATCAACTAATGCCTGCTACTACTTCAAAGAGTTTAAAAAACCTCACCATATTAATTTGATTTCAGTAATTTATCTAAGTGTGGAAGGCACTGCAATGAAATTCTTTTAGGCTGTTCGATTCATTCAGGTATGCTTATTGCTTTTGTAATCATACTAATTTTGAAATGCAGAAGGCTATGAATATATTAAATGATTGTTTAGTTTTTAAAATGAGAATAAATGGTGGACATATAATCTCTTTTTCTGTATTATTTAAGTAAGCATTTAAGATGTAAAGATAGTATATTGTAGTCCATGAATTATATAGCCTGCTAACCTACATACAGGCGAGACCTCAACCATCGGCATGCCTAGCAACAAGCTAATTAACCTTCACAGTGAAATGAGAAATTCATGGCAAATTACAGGTTAATTAGAATAGTGTCCTCTGAACACAAACGACTGATAAAGATCCTTTCCCTGCCTGCAGGTAAATACGCGAGCAGGGTCTGCTAATAATAGCAGTTCGGCAGTCTCGGATTCCCTTCCAAGCAATAGGTAAGAGTCAAGAACGGAAGCATATGTTTTGTTTTGTGTTCTTTTATTAAAACAAAATGGAACCTTGTGCGTGGTAGTTACCAATGATAAGCTTCATGTTGAATAACTTTTTCAATATGACTACTGGGCACGCAGGAGTGAAGTGAGGAAGACGAAATTACCTTGATTCATGGATCTTGTTAGACTCGTACTGCTGGTTCTTCAGGAGAAGTATTTTCTGCCGAAAGAAATAAGTCTTTGCTGGGTATTTCAGATGGCTTTGTCCTTTATAAAGCATTGAAATACTGTTTGTGGGTGAGCTAATTTTTTTTAGGTGATCTAATAATCACTGTCTATGGCAAGGTCTGTATGTTCAGGTCTTTGTTGCTTATCTCATTCCAGGATTCTTTGATTCTAAAATTTGATACCCGATTCAGTAGGTTTATGATTGTGGGGTAAGATTTTTGAAACATCTGAACAGCTCAGGTGCCCTGTTTCATACAGTTTCAGCACAGTTTTGGAGACCATCTCCCTTATCTTTCTTTTTAAATTCCAGTCCTAATTTGAAAAGCCATATTAAGATCTTAAAATGCAAGAGAACTCCTTCTCTTTTTTTTCCTTGAGATCTGGTTTTAAATACTGGAGCATAAACTCTGCTTTATTATATGAACTGTTACAGGAAGTCATTATACTCAATACTGATGTTAGAACAAATAAACAAAAAACCCTTATGTATTCTTAAAAGGAAATAAGAAAAGTCTGGCTCCATCTTCTTCAAATAAGAGCGTATTTGAAACGTGGGAATAGAAGTCTCTGGAGGTCCCTTTCAACCTAAATTATTCTATTATTCTAATAAGCATATAATACTACATTTGTCTGTGCATCAGCATGCTGCTCCCTTTTCTCTCCAAGAGCATTTTGAAAAGAAAAATTGATGAAGATGAACTGATCAAAGACACAGTCATACCGCATTAAGCGTGTTCAGTCAGTGAAGTGTCGGTACCCGTTCTGGCGGACACCACAAAGTGCTGCAGTGGTGGGACTGTCCCACAAACCCTGCCTTAGTGCGGTGGGAGTGATGTGACATGGTTACCCGTTGATGAGCAGGATGCCACCCCACATGGTTGGCAGCAGTGCTGGAGTTGTGCTACAGTGAGTAGCCCCATTCAAGTACCACTAAAACCAGTTTTGATTTTCCCTTTAGTGTCTTTGCTAATGGAGGAGATATAAAAAGAGAGCCAGTACCCTGGGTGAATCTCTTCTGGCAAAGTTTGTCCCCATCCCTTGGGGAAGATTTGCTGTCTATTGCAATGGTGAAGATCCTATCCAAGACTGTTTACAGAAAATAAATCTGAATGTCTTTATGAACTGCAGTCCTCCTCCCAATCTATCATACCACTGAACTAAATAAAGCTCCTTTCTGTCGCTGTTGTGCTTTGGCTTTCAGTACTTCCTGTACTTTGAGCTTGTTCTTAAAGTGCATTGAAAATGAGGCTTCTAGAAGATTCTTGTCACCTTATTTGGTGGTTAATTGCCATTCCTTTTCCGAAACCTTCTGCACTATGAGTTTTGTTTTTGAAGTAATTGAAAGTCTCTCTTTGTTTCATGTTCACAAATTGTTAGTCATGAAAGATGACAAGATCAACTTATGTTTCCTTGGAAAACTTAATTTTTCTTTAAAGTAGTCGTGGGAACAAGAGGCCTATTAAAGAACAAAGACACCAAATATGAAATCTGTGTTTTCACTGTTCTTGTTAATAATGATCTGTGATCAAGACACGTGCACATGCTTTCAAGAATATATTATTTTGTACTTTTTTTTTTTAACCTCAGTAATAAGAGCAGAATGTGTCTTTGAGATTAAGTTTTGCAGACATATTGCTACCTAGGCAGTTCGTTGTGTTGAACGTACAAGGAGCAGAGTTTGTCAGGAAAGGAGGTGAAGCAGTACTTTGTGAGTGGGTGGAGGTAGTTTGAAGCCACTAATAGTTTTACCTACAAAACACACCAAGCTGATAGTTGTGGTTTGTTCAAGTTCTCTTAGTAGAAGAAAATAATAGGGGTCATTTTGCGTAATGTAAGACTAGTGACACGGGAGTAGTTTCTCCTGAAAAAGCATAGGGACTGCAGCAGCAAGTTGACCTGGAATGGATACATGTGGCAATCTGGCTGGACTCACCCACCTCAATTTGGGTATGTCCCTGAGATGCCTAAATCAGGAGTTGTACTCACCTGCTCACCATGCTCCAATCTAATGTCAGTTGAGGTAGTGAGGCATCATTGATGGCACACTCTTCTGTGGCAGATTTATAGAAATTATTGAGGGATAATGCCTTAAGGGGTTTTAAAATAAGATAAGGCACCTGAAAACTAGATGTGACCCTTATTTTCCTGTTGTTTTTTGAAACACTTGGTTTGTGAGGGTA
Organism: Harpia harpyja; assembly: GCF_026419915.1. Taxonomy (NCBI): domain Eukaryota; kingdom Metazoa; phylum Chordata; class Aves; order Accipitriformes; family Accipitridae; genus Harpia; species Harpia harpyja. The sequence goes on along the minus strand of NC_068953.1, from coordinate 17,231,364 downwards.
TCTTTTTTTTTTTTCTTTTCTTTGAACTGACAAACAATAGGTTGTATCTCAAGGGTAGTATAGTCAGGTATCTAAAAAAGCTAGTTTGTAAAGGTGAAAAATATATTGATTTTCTTAAGTGTTCATTGTTTCTTCATTTCTGCTGTCTGCAGTTTGAGGAGTAGCTATACTGAGTATCAGTCAGCATTGCTAAAGTTAAATCTATTAGAATATGTAACCATGAACTTAACCTGTCGGCTTGTTGTTTCTTATGGTTTCACTTTATTTTATAGAGATGGCACAGTCATTTAAAATAATTGCCTCTTATTTTTCAGCTTAAAAAAGTCTTCTGCAGAGCTAAAGAAAATACTTGCAAACGGCCAGGTAGGTGCACTGAATTGAGTCTTGGCTACACACACGTCTTGTTACTGCCTAATACTGCAGTGATTGGCATACCACAAATAGGTGGAGAGATGCTTACTGCTCATTTAGTTGTAATGTGTTCTTTTAATACAGAACTGGAGGGACCATGAAAACCTTCATGATATGAATGAGTTATGTGTCCTGATTTACTTTGATTGGCATAGCAATTTGCTTCCCATTTCTCCAAATGTGCTAATCAGATTTAGCTCCAAATAGATTGAAGTACCTCACACATGTTGCACTGCTGCCACAATTTCAGGGAAGAAAGTTAATCAATTTTGAATAACTAAGTCAACTGCTCAGTTAGAATGACCTTCGTATTCTTTAGAACAGTAGATACTTAAATATTTAGCAGGTTCTTGCAAGGAACCGCTCTGTACTATTTGGAATCACCTTACATTGTAGCTTCTTAAAAAACAAACAAACAAAAAACTAAAACAAAAAAAACCCCAAAGTTGTAGAAAGCTGTCTTGTTACTTTCTCTTCCTGCTCCAGGCATTCAGATTCTGGCACCCAGGAGTGAAAGGTTTAATGTAACAATTGATGGACAAGTGGATGTTCTGGACAGATGGAGCAATCATTTCTTACCCATTTTGATCTGAATGTATGGGCAGGCTTGTAGTAGCGTAATGACATTAAATATACACCATTAAACTAAACTACCTTAAAAGAATCCCGGATTCTTCAGCAGCAACATAAATATGTTTTAACGTTTGTCATAGTGAAAGCCCTTTGATAGCCTTGGAGGCAGGCACCTGTCCATTGCGATCAAGCTTGCCTATTAGGCTCTATTGACTGAGACATCTGTGTCACTGCAAATAAAAGACTCTTATTGATTTTCTTAACTGCTGTTCACTTCCCCTCCATGTTTCGAAGGTTGAAATCTTAATTATCTCAGATGCGTATTCAGTGCCTTCACACAATGACCTCTCCAAGCCTCATTGGCATTTCATGAATCAAGTAGTTGTAGTTGAGCGTGTCAAGAAGATAAAGGCTGGTCTTCATGCTTGTCCTTCAGTATCACCTGTAACATTGTGGTCTAATAGATGAGAGTGCCCCTCTAAAATGTGAGTCGAACATCCTGGTATTGCAACCTTGCCTATTTGGCACTGAATCCTTTGAATACAGCTTGGAAATGTATTTTTAAGCTTGTCATCATTGCTTATGTGCAGACTTAGTTTAATAGTCACAGATTCCTACCAGGTAAATCTGTTAATGTTTCAAAGTTATAGCTAAACAATATATTTTTCTGGATAACTTAAAATTATGGAAGTACCAGCAGCATGCTTCTGAACTTTTAAAATTAAGTTGATAATTGCTCCAATATTACTAATTTTTTTAGAAGTAGAATTACTGAACGTGAATAAAAGCCACCTTTTTGTGATTGAGTCCATAAGCTGTATTTGGCATTTTATTTGTTCTAAGTAATAGAAATTAGTATTTTGTGTGCCCTGCAATAGATTGTTACAGATTTCTTTCCTGCATAGTAGAATTTTAGAAAGATATAAAGGAACCAAAACTTTTACTATGATATTAAAAAATGTTACTTTAACCCATTTAAAAAAAAAAGAAAATTCAAAGTAAGTTTTAATACTATTTTATTCACCCTGCTCTGATAGGAGTTACACTGTTTTGTCGAGAGAAAATGCTTTTTGTTATGCTGCATTGTGTTCTGCAACATTTGGTCACAGATCCGTAACTGGAAATAGGTTTTTAGTTGTAACTTTAACTTTTCCCCCTTTTGGGGGATTAAGTCACACTTATCGTTACTTAAATATGGGTTGGGTTATTATTTTTTATTATTTTTTGGCAGTTTATGCTTTCAGGCATTCATAATGGTATTCCTCTAGTAGTTTCCATTTAGGTTTAATAAGGAATTCATATTAATCATTAAAAGAAGGGGACATGATTCTTCAAGATAATCAAATATTGACAGGTTAGAAATAGCTTTCTGCCTAGGTTCATTGATATAGGTGATGTGATATAAATATTTATTTCTTTTCTGTCACTCAGAGTAAATGCCACCAATTGATTCAGCATTGATATAGTGTCAACAGTTCATAAGAAACATTTGACTGGCTTGTGTTTTCCGATTAGTCTCTGCTCTATAAAGTGGGATTTACTAAATCTCTTCAATTGTCTGCTCATAGAGTGTGACTGCTTTCTGAAACCATTATTGCTTCGATTCGTAAAGCAAAGGTGTGACTATAGGACTTTGCCTCTGTCAGGCCTCTACATATAAAATAAGGATTAATTGAGCATTTTGTTTTTAATGATTTACAAGAGATAGACACTGATTTCTATCAAAAACAGCGGGTATAAGCAAGGGATGTTTTGTTTGCTGATCCATAATTGAAGTCTGTTTCGCTTTTTTCATTAATTCTGTTAATATTGGCATCCAATCAAACTTGGTTTTGCAGGTTTAATATTCCAGTCCTTGCTGTTGAGTTCATTGTTATTATGTTATCATTTTATGATTGAGAATCCAGTTTTCCCAGTAAAATAAATAAATCACCACATGTTTTTGGCATCTTTATTTGAGCCAGTAAATCACACTTTATCTCTCTATCGGTTGCTGGCAGATCCTTGCTCCACCCCAGTCTTCCTATTTCACCCTGGGTTTCTGGTTGCTCCTTTGTGCACAGAGAGAAGAAATGGTGCTGGACTGGCAGCAGGCACGAGCAGTGCGGCATCAGAGGATGGAGCTGCTCCTATCTCTGGCTTTTAGGGAACGGTGTGAAGAAAATACTCTGCTTTTACCAGTTAGCAAAAAGCAGGAGAAAAGAGAATACGCTTCATGTCTGGTTCTGCTCAATTTGTTGCTTATAACTTGTGTAACTACAAAAAATTCTTCTTTTTTCCCCCCAAGAAGCAAATATACGAGTATGTTCATGGCTTTGTGGATTCATTTAATTTCTCTTAAGAGTTTTGTTTAGAAGAACATTGCTGGGAATATAGGAAAGAGATGTTTGTTGTTAGCTCAAAGACTGGAGAATTAAAGTCTTCCAGTTTAGAAGACCGGAACTTCTTAAACACAGTGTGTGCTTTAAATTAACGAATACTGCAGTCTGAGAGAAATTATTTTTAGCACAAGGGATCCAGTATAGATTCTTTACGTATTTTAAAACCCATTCATGAATTATTGCTCCTCATGAGGTGTCTTTTTTTTCCCCTCTTTTTATTTGCATTTTCTGATTGATGCAGTAAGCAAGATAGCTTTCAGTAATAAAATAAATTTTCATTTTCATCATAAACCTTGATATTCGAATGGGACATTTCATACCCTCTGAAGATACCTGGCCCAGGTTTAACTACAAATGGGTAATAATGTAGAGTCAACTTCTGCTTTGAGGTATTTTGAATTTTCTCCGAACTCAGAGATTTTAACCTCACTGGAAGAAATGCATAGAGGAAAAGTATTTCCTATGAGAAACAAGCATGCTTTTTATTCAGGTAGTGAAAGGAAGGAACACAAATTTGGGAGTTCATCATTTCTGTCCTTAAAACTTATTATTTTAAGTTAAATATTCCATTTTCTGTTCGTAAGATGTGCTGAGTATTGACTCTTTAGGGCATTTCAGCTTGTTACCATCACTTACTTGTTCTAGTTGAAGCCAGGGGCAAAGTTCCTCTTATCTTCACTGACATAGTATGGAAGGGGATGCTTAAACATGGCTTAGTAACTGAAGGGGACATGTCCCCACTGAATTTTAAAAGCCGTTTCAGAAGTTGGATAAATACAGATAGTTAGCTTATGGCAAGCTCTGCGTGGCTCTCACCATGGTGCTTGTGGTACTTGAAATTGCTAATTTCAAGCTATCTCAGATGTGTTTACGTGATCTCTAATCACATTAATGATAGCAGACCAGACATATCATTAGGAGGCTTTTGGTGCCTTTTAATACACAAAAATGACAAGAGTCTTTAAGCAGCCATGCCAACTCATGTAAAATGTTTAACATGGTATACCATAAAATATAAATAGTTACTAGAAACGAATTAATGTTTCCTAGGAAAACACCTTTTAAAAATGGGACTTGCCCAATCATTTCCTACTTAAAATGATCAGGCAATGAGGGAGATCTTTTTGGAATAGAAAATGCATACAGTCCAGAATTTATTCTGATTAAAACATTTATTTTCAGGTATACATGTGTGTTGCAAAAATGTCTTCGGTAATTTTTTATTTTCTATTTTTAATAGGTAGTTTAGCTGGAAAATCAGTATATGTATTTGTACAGGAGAAGGTTGAACTGTAGTTTTATATTTGAATTGCTCATTCGGCAATATAATAAGTTTTTATAAAAGCCATGTCAGATCCCAAATTCCAACATTTGCAATCAGCAGTGCTTGTATCGGGCTTCTGTCTGAATAACTGAGGATACTGTCATATCTGGAGAGTTGTCCTAGTGAACAGAACGATTGAGGCAAGCAATTAGTTGTGTATTTCAAGGAAAGTTATTTTTATTGGATAGCAATTCAAGACTATTTTTTTCTGAAGATTTGCTTTTGTTAAAAGGTATACAAATTGAGCACTACAAAGCAATCCTACTGACAGAACTGTCACTCAATTAGTATCAATTATGCTGATTCCAGAATAAATCATAAACTTTTCTAGCCATACTTAAGATGACAGTTTTCTGTTGGATTGTTTCCATTCACCTCCAACTTTGGCTTTGGTTATGTGCTGTTCTGGAGACCCTTTTCCTATCAGTATCTGTGACCTGACCCTCTTGAGCTATATTATATCATTCCATTTTGACACCTTTTATCAAACTTTAATGAAATGACCCAGGCAAACAAATTGTCATTAAACTTTCCATCACTTTGTCCCTTGGTATCGTCTTTTATAAATTGGACAGCAAATGTTGTATTGATCTTCTCGTTCTTGCAGCTGAACTTGAAATGACCCAGACTGCTTGTTGTTTATGGCCTAGAGTTGCTTTTCCTTGACATTTCCATCCACAGCATGACATCTCTTTTGTTTTTCTTTCTTTCTTGTGGAGATGAATGAACAAGACATACGGTATCGAGACATCCTCGGTCATGGCAATGGAGGCACAGTCTACAAGTGAGTGTTGAATTTCACTTAAAATTTTTGAAAATAAGATTTAACAGCGCTCTTTTTTTTACCCTTCATATTTGTATTGAGATGTAGGTGGGCCATTGCTGCTATGCAGAAAAGATTATAAAAGAAATTCTTAATATAAACTTTTTAAGAATTCTCTTTACATATTTACAAGGTATCTGCTCTTGGGTGCTGTGAGGGCTGGTGCATTTTTATTATCTTTTTAATGCTTAGTTTTGAATCCCTCCTGGGTAACAAGTTAATGGTTCACAAGTGGAACTTGAAATGTCCTGAAGCATAATGAATTGCCTTCAGTATTTGCAATGCCATTATTCTTGCTGGCTTACCACGCCCTGTGCTAGCCCAGTACTGAGAATGACACCAGTGGGATGTGATGACACCATTGCTCTGCCTTTCTCTGGCAATTCAAAATTAGTAAATACCCCTGTCACTGTTGCAGTGACTTGCCTCCCTTACAAGCAGCTTCACACACAGGCTGATAAATATATTAAATGATAAACTCCCCTAAATTTTGGTAGTGAAGCTTATACCCTGCAGCCAGTATTAATTTTAATATTATAAAGATTATAATAGCAGAGATACAGTTTTCTTGACAGGAAAGTCTTTCTCATGCATAGTGCAAAGTTTAAACTACATAATGTAATATCTGGTACTTAATAGTCTGCAGTGGTGTATGAAAAATATTCCACTAGGAATTAAGAAATCCATACTTTATAAGAAAGCCCTGAGGGAGTAATAAAGGTTTCCTCCAGAGAGCTATTTACCATATACAGTAACCCAGCATCCCATTATGATTTTGTTTATACCTTAGACATTTTAACTTTGATATTAACATTTTTTTTAAATGTTTTAAAAGCTACGGTGCATTTAGTTTAGTTTCTAATTGGCTGCCAACATTGCAAAATTACTCTCCTTGCAGAAGATTTAATGAAAATGAACTTCTAAAACCTTAAAGGAACAAATCCAGTCTTTGAATGGACTCTTCAGAAATCAGGTTAGCCTTATAGAGGGAATGTAGTTCAGAAATCTCATTGACGTTCTCTTGTAGAAAGATATTCCTAGACCAAGAAACTTGCAGAAACGGTATTGTTTACTTACTTTATAATAAGAAAGATTTGAGAGAGGGTTTGAACTTTACAGCTCAGTCAGTGACTTCTTGGTGTTTTCTGATTTAGAGAAGGTTGCTTCCCTTCTCCGTGCGCTGATAGATGCTCTGGGAGTGATGTAGGTGGAAGAAGCATCACAAAGGACGGCCACATGCTCTGGTCCCTGTGGAAGGCACTTGAGGCACAGTTAGGGACAAGGAATATCCCACAAAGCGATGGAACCCACATGTGTCATTGTTACCCAGTTCTGGGTCATTTTCTTTAGAGAAGTAGCTGAAATAAGGAGCTAGCAATTTGAAATCACGAGCAGCGTAAGAATGGCCATACAAGGTTGTACCAAAAGTCTCTCCCCTTTATCCTGTGTCTAATAGTGGCCAAAGTCTAAGGAATGTAAACCAAGGCAAGTGAACGTGTGCTTTGCTAATGTTTTTGCACTGAGGATCTGCTGAACTTAATGTCTGTTTGGCAACTTGCACCTGCCCTACTCAAAAGGAACAGCTCTATTCCACGTTTGCTCTGTGTGCTTAGTGCGTACAATGATGCAGTGCTTTTAGGTGGTATAAAAATATCTCATTCTTTTATAATGTTGCCACATACTTAGTACATATTTCACGTTTTGTAAAATTCATATGGAAAATTTGGATAAAATGCTGTGTAAAGCCAAACTTGCACTTTTTTACTTCTGTTTGTATTTCTGAAAGGTAGTATAGTTACATGCCTGCTTTTTGTTTAATATTTTTACAAAAATATTTTTCTCTTGTGATGAATACTACTTTAGTAAGAGTCTGCAGGAGTGATGAAGGAAGAGAGGTGTGAACACTTGAGGTGCAGAGGATAATAGTGCAGGAGGGAATGTATAATACTTCTGACACTTCTACATTGGCTTGCTGCATTGTGTGGGCTGATGCTGTGATCTGCTTCATTAAGTGGTCGAGTGTTGCATTTGCCTGCAATTTGGGAAAGTAAAAAATTTTACCTGTAAAAACATGAGCCCTCTTCTGTGTCAGGGAAATATTTTACCTTTCTTCTTCCTTTTTATTGCATTCATATTTTAAATTAGCAGTTGCAGTGAATTCACAGTATTTTCTGCAATGCAAGTGTCATTCTGCACTGCTCCAGGGAATGTGCACTGTTTTGACATGTGGATATTTTACACATTCCTGAAGTTTGACTTTCTTTGCAATGCAAATAATAGCAGGATATAAATATGAAATAGAGTTTTCTCCCCAAACTGGCTTCTAAGCTATGCGTTCCTCTCAGATCTTCCTGAATTTGTTTCTTGGTGCATTGGATTGAAGAGTTGTACCCATTCACTCTTTCATCCCTGAAGAGCTGCTGGTTGCTGTTGTTGCAGGGAGTTGGCAGTAACCGTGTGGTGGTGATGTGCTTTGGACAAAGCACAGACAGAACTTCCTACCTTGGAGCAATTGCCTCTTTGTAAAAGGGAGCCTGTTCTCCCTCACCAAAGGAGCATCTGTGCTACACAAGCCAATAAGAAATTGCAAAATGGAATACTTACAGGTAGCTGGATTGCACTAGTCATAGATAGCAGCCCACATATATTTTATTCCAGTAAATCAATAAACATTTGTCAAATAAAATTAATTGCAAATGTTTGGCTGTTTTCCTCTTCCAGCATTCCTTGCTGTCGGTTTGTTTCAGAAGAGGCTGTGTGTAGTATTGATCTGAATCTAAAGAATGAGTGTGTCTGTGTGGTATCTTTCTTTCTTTCTAGCTCTTTATACTAAGTCATATCCATTATGGCAATGATATATTATCAGCATTTAACAAACAAGATAGCGTGTTGCAGGTCGCTGAGCAAAAATTTTCAGCCTCTCTTTCCACGTGAATTAACTACTATTGAAATAGTTTATTGAGATTGAAGTATTGATCACTTTTCATGCTAACCTTGGCTTAAGGGAGAGAGAGGAGGTGTTTTTGTTCTCTTTGGAAGACACTATGTTTAGTTAGAAAACGTATTTCATTTATTTGGGTTCTTTACAGCTGCAACTGTTTTATTGCTTGGAGAAGAGGTGTCTTAGCTTTATTTTTATGACAGTATAATTATACTTTAGAAATACACTTGATTACTGTGTGTAGCAAAATTGTTCCAGTATATTGGCTTGGCCAATATTGCTATACAAACAACTTTTCAGTCAATTGAGTCTGGTAAAAAAATCAATACTTTATAGCAATATTTCTAGTGAGAACTTGCTGAATCTAAATGTTTTTCCTTTTCTAAAAAGAAGGCGGTTTTTTAGTTGTTTGACTGCCTATTTTTCCCCTACCTTTTAGTACACTATTTTCTTAATTAAGGAATGATAACAATTATAGAGTTAGATATGGCAAAAACAGTTAATTATTCTTGCTTTCTGATTGCTTATATTTTCAAAAATACATGAGAACATACAAATAATCCCAAACTGTATATTCAAAAAGTATCTTTGAATATACAAACAATCAGAAAGAAAGAATTCTTCCACTGGTGTATAGTGGGCAGCGTGTACCTTGTCTTGAGTAAAGATTGTCAAGAAAGTGATGAAATCTGCCATAACACGGACTGAAAGCACGCCAGTATCTTTCTCCTCTGTTTGCCAGTCCTTATAAGTAGTTTACATCATTAACTGGGATTTCCGCTTTCCGTGGAGTATCATTAAGTCGAATTTTTTTGAAACTCTCAGGTGCCATTATTTCATGGAGGTTCGACCTGACAAGAGGGCCCTAAGACTGTTACTCTGGTTAGACACACGACCTTCCAGCTCTGCGACAGGTTTTCTAATTTTTTATCAACTATTTTATAGAAGCTGGTAGGATGGAGAATGCACAGTTTGAGCTGTTTCACAGCAGAAAACTTCTGTATACCAGTACATCTATTTTATTTACTTAAATTGCTTTTTTGGAAAAAATCATTCACAGGTAGGTCCAAAAGACGTTTAAAGTATGTGCTTCTGTGCTGCATCTTTTAGCTTGATCATTGGCTGCAGAGCTCTGAGACTGTTTTGGTAAGATTTCTCCTTTTTACTTCAGTGAAAGAAGGTTAACATTTTGGTTTGTAATGGGATGTATACACTCTGCCAGCCAGTCTCAGGAGTAGCTACATTAAATTATTTACACCTAAAATGCTTAGTTGTATATATTTTGAACCTAAGTATTACAGAGTAGAGGTATTTATCTCTGGCAAATAATTACTCTGTGAAGTCTCTTCTCACGTGGTATATCTAAAGTGTCGCGATTTCCTTCCTTTATGTACAAGCAAAAATAATATTTTTCTCTTATTTCATGTTTTCTAGTTTTTGCAATTGTAGCTAATGAGAAGTGAGATGTTCAAGGAACTCTGTTTAGGGCATGGTATAACCTTCTGTGTGCCTGGGATTTTTTAAAAATGTTTGTTGGGTATGGTTTGTAAATCTTTGGATTCTGTTAGAGGAGTCTTCAGCAGCAGCAAGCTGTAACACTCTGTATACTGAAATAAACATAAAGTCCCAATGATGCTGTAACTAATTTGTGAAGCTACCTAGTATCTGGGAGAGAGGGAAGAAAACGGAGAATCGGTTATCATCTTAGCAAAATGCTGTTAAACCAGACGGCTTCACTTTAAGTTGAGTAATTGGGAGAGAAGTGGCTGTTGATGATGTACCGCCCAGAAGAATTGTATAGCTAGGGAAAATACGGATAAACGTGGAAGCTTAATTTGTTTGAGCAATTTACTTGAGCAATTTTGCTGTTCGGTTGAGTTGTACATTCCAGCATATGCCTGTTTCTTTATTCTCTATCTCAACCAACCTTGGGGTGCCCCATTAGCACGTTAAACATAGTGCATGGCAAGACAGCTGGAAAGTTGCTATCTCTTGCAAGACAGCCTGCAAACGGTGCCTTGCGAGTGTGTTGCAGATCCTCTAACATTAGCAGGGAAAAAGTTATGTCAGTTCTGGAGTGAGGAAGCTGGAGGAGATTTAGCAGTTTTTGAGAGTGAGGGAGGTGGAGGTGATTTAGCTCTATTTGGAATGGTGATGGAATAGCCGGAGTGTATCATTGCCTTGAGGAGCTTTGACTCAGCAAGATTTGTTCCTTCTGGCTTGTCCCATGGCTTCTAATGCAGGACATTGGTGCTGTCATGAAGGAGGTCCCTCAAGAGGGTCTCTATAGTCCCAGTTTGTTCTTTAAAAGCAGTAATCATCATGTACCTGAAATGTTGTGGGAAGCCAGTCTAAATCTAAGCAGAGCTGTTGCTCTCCTCTGTTCATTTGTTTCTGTATTTCTGTATGAATATGCAATACAATGACAATAATTTGCCCCTCTTTAAAATACTTTAATTCAAAGATTATTTGGGCCCTTTTGCAAAGGAGCTAGTGTCATCCTCTGCACATGGCAGAGGGTAAACAGAGACAGAGAGGGAAATTATCTTCCCAAGGCAGCAAAGCAGCGACAGAAGCAGGAACAGAGCCCATCTGTGCAGGTTCCCAGCCCGGAGCACTGCCAGCTGACCCACGTGGCTTCATTGGTATTGTATTTCCAGGGGAGGTTCTCACTACACATTGCTTGTCCCAGCCTCGTGCTTGATGCGGCTCTGAAAAAAGGAAGTACAAGCAGGTTCAATGTTTTGTTTGGCGTTAAAACAAATCTGTGGCCATGTGAAGTCTGAAAATCGCATCTCCCTGCATTCTTGTGTTGCAGTTGTGGAGGCATTTTCCTTTATTTCCTTTCCCAGGCTACATTCATTTTCTGTTTCTCTTGTTTTGTTTTATTTTTAGTCACACTGAAAAGCATTGGAACAATAATAGCTGGACTAAGTTAGAAATACGCCACCAAATTTCTGCATATTATCATTGCAGTTTAAACAAGACTGACCAGTGATTGCTGTTCACTTGTTTCTTTTGACCCCAGCTATCACTTGCCTGCCTCATAAAATCTGTTATGCACAAAAGTGCATAAAATGAAGATGAAGTACCTCCTTCAAGTCTGACAAAACCCATTCCTTTGCAGAATGGTAGCTGCAGTGAAAGTAAATAAATGAATGGACAGCAATCACAGCCTAGTTGATGAAACTGTTCAATTAAAGCACAGGCATTTACATGGTGTAATTTCCCTAAATTGCCAATGAGCCCCTTTAGACACAACCAGTGTTCAAATTGATTTCAGCATTGATTTTGGCTGAAGCTGATAAATTTCTGCTTGTTAGTTAAAGTAATTTTGCAGAAGACTTTGTACTGCAGTATTGAAGTGTTCATTTAGCTGATGGTTAAAAGAGGAGTTATTTACAGAGGGTTCTACTGTTGTTCTGAGATGGGACAATTCCCCGGTCATCTTTTTACTTTTAATTTTTAAGCTTCAGTATACAATCAATAGGTTATTGAAACTGATTAAAATGTATCCAGCCAGCTGCCTATGGCTGTTTAATTAGAAACTGGATGATTCTTAAATTAAAGTTGTTTTGTTTGCATTGTATGCCCATAGCTTGGAAGATTAAGAGAATAGTAATCCTGAAAATTTGAGTTTGTTCTTGTTACCAATGAGTGAGGTGGAGTGTGAGCATAGTGCAGCTTTCTCTGCAGCTTGCCCCAATGTGGGCAATATCATCTGTTTCTTGGTTACAGACAACACTGTGTATAGTAGAGAATTGGTGGAATTTGCCACAGCCAAGCTATGCCAAGCTTATAGACATTGACTGTTCCCTAACATAGAATACTTTTTAAAATAATGCTTTTGCTTATAGAAGTGAATGTGAAATGACAAGGGACAGAAGAATGTGTATTCATGTAGGAATCCTTTTTTGCCATTATGCTGCCAGTGATGTGTTTCAGACTCACTCCTTAATCTCTGATGCCTCTGTGAAGAACAGTGGGCATAACAACACCGGCAAGGTTGATGTTGATTTTTCCATTTCTTTTCACCCCAGATTCTTTGAAAATGCTCACTTAAAATGCTAAAAATTAACTGCTCAGATATCTGCTGGTCATCATAAAGATTAGCCAGACATACCCAGCTCCGATGTATAACCACCTTCCCTATACGTCACCACAGCTGTTTTGATGACAATGGCAAGGAGCGGTACAAGAGGAGCAATGCCAAAATTGTTTCTAGCATGTTGCTCATCATGGTGGTATCTCTGCAATCCAGTAGTGAATGGAGCAGTGTAACTAACCTCACGGTGTTTATGCTCTCAATCTGCTCCTGGGGAAGAGCAAGCTTTCTACTTGAAACTGAACCACAATTAGAAGAAAATGCTCTTTCAGCTATTACAGTGAATACCTAGAAAACTCTTGCTTCTTGATACAGTTCTGTTTTCTACTACTGGTCATTACTGAATTACTGAACGGCTCTGTTTTTCCTTAATAGTTGTTATGCTGTGAGTGTCATGAACGCATCTCGTGAACAAATGGTTTGGTAATGCAGAAAATCCAGCTTTAGGTCTCCTTGTGGAGACATGTTAGCATCTAAATTGCCATCACCATAGGATGTGACGTACTTTTTGGCTCACTCTGTTGCTTCAGATTTCTTCCTAAAATTGTGATGGGTTTACTTTGTACTGGCAGGCTTTATGCTGTGTCAGATAATGCCTGTCCGTGTCAGTCTAAGCTTATGACTGCTCTGCTGTCTTTTGTCCTTGCAGCTACTTTAAAGCCAGCAGCTGAAATACACGACTGTCTCTGTATCTGATCTGGGTTGGTCCTGTGGTAGTGAGTGACCTAGTATTGGGGATGGTGGCACCACAGCCTCCTCAAGCAGTGTCAAGGCCAAGCCATCTCCGTCTTTAGTCCTTTCTGTCTACAGGTCTTTCTAAGGAATGAGGACTGAATTGTAATGGGATGGGTACAAGGAGAGTGACTTGTAATCCAGTTTTCAAAGGTTGACCCTGAATGTTTGGCTGCAGTGGAGAAGGAAGACTCATATAAGTGGTAACAGATGGAAATAGTAGTAGGTTACAGCATAAAAGAGGTGAGGGATTCATTCTGCTGTGCTTAGGCTTGGATGCCAAAACCGCCTCTTTCCCACAGAGATGGGTTAAGTGAGACATTTTGCTATTCGGTATTTTCTTTATGCAGCTTCTAGTGCCAATTTTCTCTTTTGAAAAGTTTAAAATTTAGATAAAAGTGTTTTTTGTTTGTTTTCTAGTTTAACAACAAATCATTTTGCAATCAGTACTCAAGCATCTGTAATGGGATTTTAGATAGAGGGGGAGGTTGGTGTAGATTGCTGTTTGAACTAGCACAGTCCCCATAAAAACTCCTTTTTACAACTGCTGTGCACTTTGGATTTCCTGTTTTAACAGCCAGAGAGTCAGGCTAATGTGTTTGTCTATTGCAGAAGGCAACAACTGTCAAAGTGTTTATTTCCTAGAAACAATTTGAATCTGTTTCTGTAGATGGCCATCGGAGTACATGACAATTCCCGCATTAGACTGCCAGAGTCTGACCAGGAGCGTGACAGACAGTGGCAGTACTAGGAAAAAAGAGGGGGGTGGGGGGGAGAAAAAATTAACAGTAAAGCAAATCTGTGGGTGATTTGCTGCATATAGTTTGCAGCTGGTGACTGCCATGTCATTCTGCAATGCATAACACTTAGAGAATTGTATTCATCTTGCGTGACACTGACGCAGTCATTTTGCTCTAGGTTATTTCTCATAGGGCAGGAAAATGTTCGGTTTGACTTCGTTCAGTGCCCTTACATCCTAAGGTGCTGCTTGCTACAACCATAGCTTTTTGTGTTAACTTTTTAACTCAAATAAGAAACCTAGGGCTTCTACATGTATGTTTGTTTCTGTTAGAAAATACTCTGCCTCAGTCCCAGAGACCTTTCGCGCGTGTTACTCTGTGCGTCGAGTGAGGAGGATGTCTGGAGGACTTCCTCTGCAGTTCATCAGTGCAGTGCTACGGGTGAGCAGATATGGTGAAACGGGACCGTATTTGTGATTCTTGTTGAGTGAAATGACATCTTGATGGTTTTAACAAATGTGTGTAATGAGCACATACCAAGGTGTGAAGCAGAAGGAAATGTATCTGGGAGAAAGGACCTGAAATATTTACTTTTATTTTTACTTTGTGGCCTCAGGTTGCCACTCGGGAAGGTCATATTGGACATTAGGAGAAACCTCTTTGCAAGTAAGATGGTGCAGCACCGTTAACAGGGCATGAGAGTGGCAGGGGATCTCCATCCTTCGGGCTTTCAGCACAGAGCTGGACAAAGCTATGGCTGAGCTCATCTACTCCTCCAGTCCCACTTCAAGAGGGAGGTTGGATTAGATGGTGTGCAGAGGTCCCTTTCAACCACGCTTTCATCTGCTAAAAGCATCGTTTAGCAGAATGACATACCAACACTTTGGGTGAGCCAGTAGAGCTACAGCAGATCTGAGTTTGTGGCATTAGCCCTAAGTTTCTCTGGTACCTCAGCCAGAGGGGAGCATTGCATCCCTGCATCCTGCAGTCACATCACTAATGTAACAGTACTGTCAGTATATCATTTTGTCGTATTTGCTGATGTTAGTTATATTTCTAGGAAGGGAAGGGACTGACTCATTGGCATAGCAGACAGGTCATGGCTTTCCCTTGAATCATTTGGTCTTGCCAAGGAATATCTTATTGATTAGAAATTGTTTCCATGGCTGTTGGGGGAAAAATATAAAAATACATCCTAGTGACCAGAGTGAACAGGTGGGAAGCAGGATCTTCTGCATGGTAGGCTGCTGCAGGTTTCTTCAGTGCTTTTTTTGCATCAGCAGTAGCAGCATGATAAAATAATTTTAATGAATTTTTGCTTCTAGGAAGAGACTGCATTTATTTTCAGTTTTCAGGTAATAGTAAACTCAGTTTGTAGTAGAAAGTTATTATATATGTTAGGAAAAGCTGTTTGAGAAAGCTCAAGGATCTTTGCATACTCAGTCTGTGCTTCTGATGTGACCATCCTTGAGTCACTCATATGTGGGCAAATGCTTTACAATTAAAAATTAGAAAACAAATTGAAAATTGCTGTTTCTCTTGAGTGCCTGCATGTTGAAACCTGAAGTTAGTTCTTTGCTTGCCCTGGAAGAAATTATACCACAATCACAGCAAGTAGTGCAGCACCCCACTGTGCTTTTAGGTACAATTTCTCACAGGGAGAATATAAAATTGTTAGTCTTAGCAAGTTGAAAGAGGGAGAAGATTTTTGTTTGGCATCTAAGCTATTTATTAAGAACCTTGTGCGTGTTCTGTTTGGTTGAGTTTTTTTATTTTACTTTTGAACTGAGTAGAAACTCGCCATATTCAGTGTATGAAATTTTTAGCATTAAATATTAGGATGGGCTATGGTTTGTTCCATAAAGATGTTTGAGCCAAAGCATCTAAGATGCATTTCTCCCCTGCTTTTCTTTGCAGTAGACCTCAGGAAGAACAAAGCAGGCAATGTGAAATTCAGTTACCTTTTTCTTCCTTTTCTTTTAAAGCGGAAACCAGCTGCTTCTGACACTTTCGTTTTGTAATTTGCTTTCCTGTAGAAACACTTCTTATATACGGGGGGAGAGATGCTGAGGAGCTGGCAGTTCCCCCAAAGCCCTATTCTAGTTTTCCATTATATTGATTTTTATTTTCTGGAACACAAGGGATGCACACGCTGTACTCCACAGTCCATCAGAAGTTTTTCCAGCTTAGCTGGAGGGCTTTGTTCAAGCAGAGTGCACGCTTGCTCACACCGTCTTTCTTATTCCCCAGAATAACCCAGCTTTTGCCACGGAGCTGGGCAAGCTGCCTTCGCACTGCTCCCTGAGGGGCACTCTTGATTTTCAGAGTAGAGGAGACAAAGTTATGCTAAAGGACTTGGCTCGCATGGGTCCCCTCAGGGCTTTAAATGTCTAGGGATATGGTTAATAGTCAAGGTTAATAAAATATTTGACACAGCCGTGCCAGTCTTGCTTAGAAGCTGTTCATTGTAATGGATGTAGGGGGCTCAGAGTAACAAACTCTAGTGGGAATGTGAAGGGAGACTCTAAATGTCTTTTCCCCAGTCAGAATGTTTCAAAGCACGTGGTGTTTGAAGTCTGCTTGTCCTTGTCTTATACGACATGCGGCAGCTTTAAGCCAGCCTCTCTGCATCGCCTGCCGTGCATGTTCACTAGAACTTCCCAAAAGGAGATGTCGGCCACTTCCTCCATCTCACATTAGCAGTGTGCCAGGGCAGGGGGGAAGGAAGGCCCCCCCAAAACTCATCTTCTCCCTATCTAGCTTCCAGCTTTCTTGCTCTGTTTTTCCCCTCTTTCTCGGAGCTCGTGCAGTGCTTTCTACCACACCACCTCTGTTGCTGGAATATATTTTTTTTTCTGAGGAGGTCTGAAAGTTGCTGCTTTCTTTAGTCCATCCTCCCTGAAGATTTCTTCCTTTTTTTGTGAAACCTATAAAAATTTTGTTGGGAGTTATGATTCTGAGTTACTGAAACTAGGTTTTAATTAAACAACGATCTCTTAACTTGGTCCCTGCACCAGGTACTGCTAATATGTGTAAGGGGTGCTCCTGCATTTACTGCTTTCTACTGTGTTGTTTGTCACCTTTCTCCTCATCTAGCAATGTTAAATTGGTTGCTCAGTCAAGTACGGGTTTTGTCCTTTATCTGTATTGGACATAGAAACAAAAATTTACGTCTGAGCATCAAGAAAGAACAGTTTGCTTCCGTGAAGAATTTTCATTTTCTGGGGAAAATGAGGATGAGTTATTTTCTTGTTTCCTGTATATATTCTGAGACTAAGATGCAATTTTCAACTACTAGCTTTTACTCTTCACTTTGAAGATGTCACCGCAGATTGGTTTAAGATATCTACAACTTTTTGAACTACCTGGTCTTTTTACAGATGCACGGCACCTATTTGCAGTCAGACTTTGGTGAATTTGAAAAGAATTAATTGTCTTGTAAGATTGGTATCCCAAAATGGATTCCTGAGTTTTGCTTTTTTTTAACTTCAGTCATTATCCTCAGCCTAAAAAAATGCTGTGGCTACAATAGCTAACAACTGCCTCTTTTTAAATAAAATAAAATGAAAAGTTACATGCAGAGTATTGGAGTTATGGTTTCTTTATGTGCAGAAATTGGGCACCAAATGAATTGTCTGATTGTTGGGTTTATTTTTCTACTATTTTAATAAGTACTATGTCATTATTTTAAAATTTATATTTTTAAAGTATTTTAGTATTGGAGAAAGTTGTTATTATGGTGGTTATTAGTCTCATAACACTTCCATCAATTTGCACTTAAAATAATAAAACACCGAGTTTATGGTAGATGCAGTTCTGCAGCTAACCTGGGTGGGATCTGGACCCCGCAGAAGAATATATTCTTAATTTGTCCCAATGTCTGTTAGGAGCTTCCTCTCTAGAGAGTAAAAGAGCAGTCCATGCCATGGTATTTGTCTTGTAAATTCCCAATGTAACTAAGAGACAGAGAGGGAAGGGGAAATGCACATCAGAACCTGCTTCCTGCAGTTGGCAAATTGCAACAAATTTAAATAATAATTTTTCTGTTTTTTAATAGTTGACACTTGGCATCAGGTGTTCAAAATTTCTTTTTAAACTTCTGATTGCAGAAGTTGGCTCTCTGATGTAGTACTGTCTCTTCAATTTCTCCTTAACAATAAATCATTTATAGCCACCTGTTCTCAATCATCTGTTGTAGCTTTTGCAGTGGGTCAAAAGCAGACCAAAACCAAACCCCAACAAAAAAGAGCAGAAAAATGAACTTGTTTTTCCAGAGCTGGTTCCTGCAAGGAATGAAATTTTGCAAACATCAAAACAGTGTTTTCCTTGAATATTTTGCATTTCAATGCATTGAATTTCTACTCTTCAAATTTGTCTTTAAGTAGTTCAGCAGCTATTTAGCAACTGTTTTCGCTCGTTTTTAACATCCACTTGTCTTTACTGTTAGGCACTGCTCAAATGCATTCCTAGCAAGAAGAGTTGTTGTAACTGTTTATTAGGTGACATCATTTGCCTACCATCCTGGAAGATTTCTAAGTGTGTGTTCACTGAAATGTACAGCATTGCTGAGGAACCTATTGCATTTTGCTACTTTTACTTCATCTAATGATCTCGTTCTACAGTGATGAGTTTGTTTACTTACTTTTGGAGGTGACACTGAAATCTGTGAGAGTTGACCCTTGAGATGAGACTTCACATTACTTACAGAGTATGAATATTAGTTTAATCTCCTTGTAGACATCCATAGACTTACTGATGGGTGCAGTATGCACAAAAAGTATGTTTTTCTTCATGCTGTGCACATTATTCTGTGGAGGTTTTTTTTAGTACATCCTTCTGAAGCTACATAAAGGTACTAAATCTTCAGGCTTTAGCTGTGCTGACTGTAACCAAAATGATCAATTCCAACTTACAGTTCTACATAATATCTAACAAAGACGTTTTCCCTACACACTCATTGGAACGGGTAATTACTGTAGCAACTACAGACTAATTTGAAGTGTTAGCTGTTAATTAAAACACTACAGAGGTGTACGGTTGTCTTTTGGTGTAACCAAAGCTCCTATTCAAACTTCATTAATCACTTTACAGTTATTGTGTTGAGGAAGGTCAGGACAATCGAGATGCCCGATCGGCCTGGAGTAAACAAATTCCTTTCCTCCCAGGTAGCATGCCATTTGCGAAGCCACTGGACATGCTGTACCCATGGGCATGGTATCTCCTTTGTGATCCAATTCTCAGCGATAATTAAATGTTAAATTGGTGCTGTCAGTGCTCTGTAAACCAAACCAGGTATCTGCCCTCTGCTGGAAATTTAACCCAAAATTCCACGGATGAATTAGCGTGCATCATAATTAAATAATCAAGTCTTCCCTTTTAATTCACTTGGAAACAGGAGATCTCTCTTATGGAAAAAAGATCAGCTTTCTTGACAAGCTAATTAAGTTGCCAAACTGTCCGGCACAGTACATATTAAGCTAACAGACGTTAAGCATGCTATCTCAACCTGTTCATTTTCTTATCATTTCTGCTGATCTTAAGTCCATAATGTTTTGCCACTGTTGATTCATCCATAGTTACAGCAGAGTTCATTTACTCCCTTGGATTCGTTGATTATGCATTCAGCTATCAGTCTGTCAGAGTTTCGTCTGATGATTTTGCTTTTTGCGTGTTGTACTGATATTAAATAACACTGATTTTTTTTTTATATGCCTTTTTAAACTCTGTTCCAAAAAGCTAGTGCCACTCGGTTACATAAATGTTTATCCATGAGTTATTAAATTAAGGTGAAGTTTTTAGAAACTGCCAAACTATTAACAGAAATTATATATAAGCACTCAGGGTCATAAATAAGATTAAACAACAGTCTCGCCCTGTACTATGTATCATTTTGTGTGCAAAAAAAACTATTAAAGCTTTTCTTCTTCAGTAATAACTGCTAGAGGTATATAGTGGTAAAATATTATAATTCTTTAAACTTAGTGCCCACATATATGACATTACTGTGCATAGTGTCATAAATCAGTATGAGACAATAAAACTAGTGAAGAGGAAAACCTTTAATGGTTTTGCTTTTATGCAAAATTACATTGGATTTTTAAGTAGACTTTTTGTTTCACCTACCTTTTTATTTTCTTAAGAGTTCTTGGTTAGGAATACACAAGTCATTGTTAAATAGCCAATTATAAATGTTTGTCTTCAGAAAGACAAAACTGGAAATTTATTTTGGGCACGTGTGAGCATTAACAATAATGCTTTCTAACTTATATGCACACACACATACCAATCTTAAATACAAATGCAGAAAGTTCATTTTGCTAGTATTTTCTGTGGGTCCTTAGGTTATGATAAAGAATCAGTCATTACCTGTTTTACTTCACTTTGATTGATATAGCTGTGTATCTCGCTGTCTTACCACTGAAAATACCCATAGGACTGCCAAACTTGTGTGATAAATGTTGTTTTACGTGCAGATTCTGAATAATGGATATATCATAATTTTATTTCATTGAAAGAAAATGTGAAAGTGGATGAGTTCATACTTACAAGTTTGCCGTTACGCTGTATGAAAGTCTTTGATGTGTAGATTTTATATAAAACATGCAGATGTAAAAACCTGCTTAATAGTTTCATTGTAACTATATTCTTTTGATCAACTGTTTTCATCAGTCTTTCTCTAGAAATGCTATATAAAATTGGTTTAACGTGAAACATATTAGCTCCAAGTCATTTTTCTGTGAAATTAGTGTATACGTGTTGCATATATGTATAGAGGTAATTTTATGGGTTCTCAAGTTATTTAATTTTTTTTCCTCATGCAGGGCATATCATGTCCCAAGTGGAAAAATACTAGCAGTAAAGGTAAGATATTACAGTAATTTCCTTTCTCTCTTTCTTTCTCTCCATTCTTTCTTGACCTTGGTTTCCTTCCCCTCCCTCTGATTCTTAGATCTCAATTTGTTTATTGCATTAAAGTCTACATTGTTTATGCAGGAAAACCCCAGCCCATAAATTCAGTAATTCCAAAGCACAGAGTTCCCAGAATCCAGGTTTTGTCCACCGGGAATCACTTGGCACTGTGTGTAGGTACCACCACGTCTTCCCGTGGGGTTACATGGATGTGTCCAAGTGCAGTTGTGGTTTGTGTCTCTCTGGTGACTGACAGAGATGCTGCTTCACCATCCTGAGCCCTGGCGTTACAGGAGCGGGGACGGAAAGGTCGCGGGATGTCAGCCTGTACCTTTCTCTGCTAATGCCAAACTGTCCCCAAGGGCATATTCTTCAGTGGTCTCTGCAACCTCGTTTTTAAATAAAGAGAATTTCCCTCTTTTCTTTGGGATAATATTCTGTTTTCCTAAGAGATTTTTGTGGTTTTAACAGCTTTATTTAGTTTAATGTCCCCCTCCCCACTTGTTTTTTATCTACCTGATTTGGGGTTTGGTGGTTTTTTTTTTTTTGGTTAGCATTCTTTGCTAACAGCAGTGAAGCTGTATACTGTAGTGCTATGTGGTCAGATAAATACCAGTCTTGTCTGAAAGTTCAGTTAAAGCTGTGGTAAACAGTATGCCAACTCTCGTATGTAATTTGTTAAATTAAATTTGTAAATTAAATTACTAATACTGTTAATCTATAAAAAAATTGAAATATGTCCTTTTTTAATATATCAAACTTTTTTTTTTTAATTTGGCAATTTTGTTAAAACTCAAAGCAGTAGAGACTTTTGGAAGACAAATTAATTGTTGCATTCATACAATTCCAATTAATAGTTTGGGATCTTAAAGGTGTATTTTAAAAACATAATTTATGGAATAATTAGTTTAAAAACTGTAAAATGGGCGTTTGGGCTCTTTTATTTTTTTGCTGTCTTTACATAATCATTAAATACTGGTGTAACTGAGTTAAACTGAAAGAATGTGGGGGTGGGAGAGGAGGGCAAGAGAAGGATTGATGGGAGCTGGTTGCTGCAAGCAGAATTGGTGTTAAATGGAATTTAAAGATGTAACATTATACTAAAACTTCAAATGAAGCATTTATATTTACCAGGCAATATTTACATATATGGGTAACTTTCAGATTTGGGCTCAGATTGTCTTGGTGCTCCAATCAGATATAAGTTACTAAAAGGAGATTCTGCCCATGTTTTGGCTTTCCTGAGGATCACATAAATAAATTCCTTCACCCCACTAGGAGAAAAGCAAATGCTTACTACTAGATTTGAAGTTATTCTCTTCATGTGGAAAATATGGAAATTAAAATAACATCCAAGTAACTTCTAATTATATGGGATACAAATATCACTTGAAAAAATTTTGGAAAAAGTCACTTTGAAAAAGTCCTTTCAAGTGGTATCTGTCATTCTGAAACCTGTCATGAGCAGTAAGACAGGAATTCTCTGAGTTGTGATAGGCACAAAAGTACAGAAAATTTAATATTCAAAAATATTTCTTATTACAATTGTCAATGCGGGACTAAAAAACCTCTTCCCCTAAGTGCTGGGGTTGCACAAGGATGCTGCTTTTCCCTGGTACCTACTGTATTGCTTCCTCAATTTTCAAGCTCTACAGAGAGCATCATCTGTGCCAGCCCTGCTTGGCGTTGGCGTTGCTGCTCGCCAGCCTGCCCCGTGCTGCTGTGGGGCTGTGGGTGCCCTCAGAAGCTGCCTGGAGAGGAGGTGGAGCATGAGAAAATTCACACAGGCAGGAAGGGAAATGAGTTCACACTTAGCAAGGTTAATTGAAATCCACCTCCCTGTGGCAAAAAGCCTTTTCCCCCAGCAATTTCACCTTCTTGTTTCCCTCAGAGTCCAAGGGTTTGGGTAGTCCTCCTGGATAATTAGCATCCTGAAGATTGGGGAAACTGGGTTCTCTTGTAGATGCTACTCATGGTGGTCCTGTTGCTCTCAATTATACTTTTTTTTTTTTTAGTGTGATTTCAGAAGAGATACTACATCAACATGTGTCTGTTATCATAGTTTAAAATAACATGCTCACAAGCTGGAGGTCAGGAAACCTGCTATAATAGTGATCGTGCCGGCTTGCTCTATTAAGAAAATTACTTACCACATCTATGGCTCAGCATAGCCAGCAATAAAAAGAGGATGGTAATGCCAGTGTCTTGACATGATCATCACACGGATCAAGTGTTTTGACAGAGGATTACCACACTAATAGGAACATCACTGGATGGATCTGTGAAAGCAGAGTTCTGCATTTTGGGGGCTTTTTTTGACAATAACATACAGATTTGATAGGACAAGATAACATGCTGAAAACCTGTTGATTAAAATGCTGTCAGCTGGTAGATAATATTGCAAATATATTGAACAGGAAAACAACCCAATGCTAATTCCTGTGTTATAGACCAACGCTGTGTCATTACGTATTTTATGTAAACTTCACAGCTAGATAATGTGCAGAGGATTTAATATGTTATTCAAGGGTAACTTTTTTCTAATTAGAGGGAAAAATCCAAATGAAAAATTTGAGTGTACACTGGCTGATTGCTATTCTTCAACTGCTTTTAGTTTCTCCTGCTCTTAAGCTAGCATTTAAATGGACCATTTGATTAATCATTTGTATACTGACTATAATACTCCCAAATTTCCTTTGAGTTGTACATACTGTAAAAGACAATTATGTCGCCACAGATTAAATAAGTGAATTAAAACAGAATAGCAGCTTAATTTGACCTGTGATTTTGCTCTCGTTCCCTTTAGTGGAACGTATGCCACTCCAGCAAATAGATGAAGTCATCCATGACAGCTTGTGATGAATTGCCGTATTTATACTGTATATTTTAATAGCCTCACACTAATTTAAATTGAGCACAGAGTAAATTATAATTCAGTCACTTGACTGCTTGTATTTAACTTGACAACTCATCCTTATTTGTCCTGGAGGTGTAGTGGAGAGCAGAGGAAATATGCTCAGGTGTTCCTCTTTTAAAAATTAACCCTTCTCACTTGACACGTTAGGTATGTTCACATACGTTATAAGCATGCTAAGCGATTTCAAGATTGCTGTATTTGAGGCAGGAACTTGATAAGGAAGATGTGCAGGAGTGCTTGGAGCCCCTTGCTGAATCCCAGAGGACCACCATGTCATTTAAATTTTAAAAAATGCTCCCCTTGTCTAGTACCCTTCTCCAGCTCTACCTGCGAGGCACCATTTCAACTGGTTTTGAAGACAGGGCAGGCACTGGAGCTTGGTTGCCAGCCCCTCTTCCCCAACTAGCCCAGGTTACCCTTGGCCCCATCTCTAGACCAGTCCTGTCCATCCACATCCCTGAGGCTCGGTTACCCCTTGGCAGGCATGGGTGGCTGGGGACCACTGGTCATCAGCAATCTGCCAAGCTCGTCTGTTCCTTGAACTTTTGTTGTAGCTTCTGATGCAAACTTGTTAAGAAACTCTGCTCCTGCATGTGTCAAACAGCGCATGTTATTTTATGCCGGATGAATTGGGGTTTGCTTTTCGGCTCTCAATAATTCTGGTAAAATAACAGTGATTTTTTCGCTACGAAGTTCTTTTCAAAGGTGCTGCTTTGGAGAAGTTTATTGTCTAATGTTACATCTCATTCGCTTACCTGTGTTACAGTTGTGGAAGTTGCAGCCAAATCCTTATTCACAGCTTCTTCCTTGGTGGCAATGGGTTTGAGGAGGTTTTTTGGTTTGATTTTGGTGGGGTTTTTTTTTTTTTTTTGGCTTTAACACTGTCCCAGCCCATGCTTAACACTGTCAGCTCACATATTCTTAAAAGTTGTTTCACCCATACAAACTTCATTTTCCAAATAGGCTTGGAAATTTGATACAAAAGGAGTATGACCATGCAGATTAAGGCAGTGCTATATAGATTTGTTTTTTTCCTCTTTCTGTCTCACATTTCAGCGCTATAACTAACATAAGGTTCCTCCAACCTTGACATCAGATGGGTGTCTCTCCTGTGTTGGAAGTCACACAAGCCACGCATGTTTAAATGGAAGAAAATACTTCTGTACAATAGTTATGCAGAGAAGGTGAGACAGTGGTCTCTCCTAATTTATTTTGTGGTGATATATGCTTGCCATAGCATTGCAGTACATTTCTGTACGTGTGCTACCCTAAAGTATCCTGAACACTTGTAAATAGGGTAGCCGTGCTTTTCCAGGTTATCATCACTATTAGAATGCAAAGTCTGTATGTAATTATAGTTAATGCAAATCAGCCAGAGACCTTTCTTCACGCCAGGTCTTGGTTGATTGGATGTCAGTGATGTATTTGACACTGATCATGCTAACTAGTCATTGTTCAGGTCGGTGAAGCCTTCACAGTAAACAAGGCAGGGAAATTTCTGACTGCAAGTAGAATGTAGTGAGATAAAATTTTAATTTTATACTGATGACAAGTTTAAATTCTGTTAATATTCAGTGGGTAAAACTGATGGTATTCCAGCAGATTATTTTAAGTTTTTCACGCTGGAAAAATGTAAGTGAATATTGTTGGCAAATGATTATTGATCTAGACAAGTGTGTTAAACGTTTCTTGGCAGCCCTGTATTACACTTACAATTTAGTTTAGTGACAGCTTTTATAAATAACCCTAAAGCAAATTCTTGATAGAAACAGGTTATCGTTTTTTCTTTTAGACAGATTTTGATACTGTAAAATGTGTGTGTTTGGAAATGGTGTCTCTGTATTTTGTTTTGTCAGCAGTATATGCAGCCTATAATATCTATTTTGCTAATTCTGCAAATTGACTAGATTTTGTTTCCCTTTAGCTTAAAGTATTAAACTGAAATATTGTGTGGTAGGAGTCTGAGCCTGGCTAAATGCATTCGGAGTCCATTTTGGTTTATATAGTAGTACTTAATAATTGAGCGCGCAAGTCTTCAAATAATCGTGGCAAAGAATTTTTTGTTAAAGTTGACTTTCAATGCTGGTTCTGTCAGAACCAGCATCCTTATTGAGAGGATCTGTCTTGAAAATCCTGAAAACTTATAACTCCAGTGCACCCCAGCTTCACTGCAGCACTTGGTACTTTAGTCCTGGTTAGCAGCCTGGCTCAAAATGATGAAAAACGAGGGCATGGGGGAAGGAAGCAGCAGATAAGCATGACAGTGAGCGGCTGGTTTGAGCTGCTGAGCGCTCAAAGTCAGGTTGTTTGTAGTTGTTTTGAGGAATGCTTTGGTGATGCTTGCCTAAGCATCTGTACCATCTGCTACCATCTGCATTTTTTCTGTATATTTAACAGTTTGCCATGTTTCGTACAATGTTAGGAATTGATACAAAAAAGGGGGTAAATATTAAAGAAACTGAAACTGTAAGAGTGGTGGTAAGAGATACTCCTTTAGGGCACCACTGAGACATTCAAAGATCCTTTCAATACTACAGTACTTATTTAGCCCTCAGAGTTACCATCGGCACATTCAGCAAGGCCTGCTGGGGTCACAGCCTTCCAGGCTTTTTCACCAGATGTCTTTGCAGCGAGAAGGATCGGTGCTGGACAGGTGAGGAGGAGGCTGTACTGAGCAGGAGCTGGGAGATGATCATACTTTGGGTGAATAAGCAGCAACTCTTGAGTTTACCAACCTGCAGATCTACCACGCCTGCTCTTTACGTTACGTGTGGGGCTTGTGTTCGAGATCTAACTCATCTCTTGGTCAAATGATTAAACCACAAACCCTATAACATTTCATGGATAAAATTGGCTGTATAACTTAGTTTACTTGTAACACATGACTTTTAAAAGCAAATAAGTCTGTCCTTCCATTTCCTTCCTTTGCTCATTGCTCTATTAAAATATTCTTTCTACCTATTCCTCTCTTTCCTTTTCTCACATAAGGATAATTAATACATGTATCTTCAGGTTTTTATTTTGAATCATTCACGTTTTAAGTCAACTCTGATCATATGTCTGTTTTTTGTAATTTAGGTCATACCCTTAGATATAACACTGGAACTCCAGAAGCAGATAATGTCAGAGTTAGAAATTCTTTATAAGGTATATAGATTTTTCTCATTTTTATTATTCTTGCTTATGATCTTCTTGCAGCAAATTTTAAAACAGACTTCTCTTTTTCCTTTCTTTTTTCCAGTGTGACTCATCGTATATCATAGGATTTTATGGTGCATTTTTTGTAGAAAACAGAATTTCATTGTGTACAGAGTTCATGGATGGTGAGTTGTGTATGTAGTGTGCTTTTGATTGCTAAGTATGTAAATGAGAAAATCGTATAAAGATGTGCTTTTCTGAATGTAGCAAAATGCAGTAGTATGACTTGAAAATGTGAAGTATTAATAACTTTGCAGGTAGTTTTTTTAAAAAACAGGTTAGTATTGGGATTGTGTTACATTCTCCATGGTATGCTGTATTTTCCTGAGTGTATCTTCGCTTACTTTTATTGAAAATGTAAATAGAACAGAAATAAATGCTAGCTTAATTTGTGGTTTGAAATTTGAGTCTTCCATACAATCTGTCCTCGCTGACAAAACAGCTGTTCCTCACTTTTACTGTTTTGATAGCCAAAACAGATTTTCTTTTAAAGAAATCTATTAACCCAATGTCCTATGTGTTTTCAGTGGAAATCGTCTCTTAATTGCAAGACAAGGACTTATTTTCTAACACAGCTGTTTAGCAGAGCTGTGTTGAGTTTCTTTTTGAGTGTACTCTTGTTTCTCCCAATGTGAATCTTCATACTGACAATATCCCCTTCCCCACAATCTGATGCTACTGTCATTATGGAGATGTATTAGTACTTCGCTTTGAAATCTTGTGCTGTGTGGCATTCTTGGAGAAAAGGCAGGAAAAGTATACTGATTACAGCAATTTATAATCATTGCTGCCCTCTGTGTATCAATTCTGAGAGCGTGTCTCATGACAGATGCAGTCCCCTTGTGTCTTGTGTGCAAGAACCCTCTTCACAGCATTCAACTTTTAACATCACGTTGTTGTTACAAGCAATAGTCTATTACTCTCTCCAGGATTTTCTTATGAGCCAGCATTTTATGCCCTATGCAGGTTTTTCACAAAGGTTCAGTTAAACTGGATATAAAGAAGTAAGGATCTTGCAAATAATTTACTGTGGAGGGAAGGCTTTCTGGCAGGAGAAATTTCCAAAGCCAAATGTGTACCATTAAGCATCATCGAGTAGCTGCTTTCTTTCTGATAGGGACCACGGATAAAGCCCTTTAGGGTTTTATGGTGCATTTTGTTTTCTCCCTGTTAAAATGTTCTGTTATTACTGTTATTTCTCTCTTTTTACACTTACTACCTCTGTCCCGGTGATCACTGTGCCCCATTTCCAAGTATGAGTATTCTCTCAGAATTTCCGTATTTGATGAAGAAGTATTACATTTTTTCAACCAAGCCCACAAATTAAATTCTTTGCTGTTCTCGTGCTGTGTGACTATTAGCCATTTCTCTGTTCTGTCCTTGCAGTTGCGCTCGGACTTGCAAGCCTGTGTTAAGCAGTAGTCACATGCAGTAGGGAAGCATCTGCTCATGTCAAAACATGCATCTGCCTTGGAGTATGTATGCTCCTACTAAATCAGAGATTCTTAAAAATGACGGACATAAATGCTTGCAGTTCTGAATTCTTGTTTGAAAATACTTAAGCCTTTAGGGTATGCATCCCTCATGATGTTGCACAACAATGGTGTTTACTGACCATGCACAAATTACTTGGAATTATACTGGAGATGACCTCTAGTCTGCCTCATGTTGTGCACTCCTTCTGGCAGAAAGCAACAGCAATCATTTAAAGGAAGAACAAAATGCAAATAAAGGGACCTTGCCATTTTTTTTTTCCCCCAAACCTTTAACTGTGATGTGTAAAGATGCAGGTAAAGATAAGAAAAAATACTTTCTTATCCTGCAGATGAACAGCTTTAACCTTGACAAATTTTAAGCCCTTTTGACTGTCTTAGGCCAGTTTGTAATATTTCCTGAATCCGTATCCCATGACTCTGTTTGCCCAGTTGTATCCTGTACCCTATTACAAAACATGGGTATTTCCTTTATGAATTACCTAGATACAGGTGGAGCTGCGTCTTTTGGGATACTCATGACTTAGGAGTACTTATAGGGAAAAGGTGCATGTATAGTACCATATTGGTTCTTTCCTGGTACCTGCAAGCAGGAAAAAGCCAAGTAACTCCAAGTCTGCAAATATCAAAACACTGAGGTTGAACTGACCTGGATCACCTCCCCACCTGCCAGTTGATCTTAAAGAGCAACAGAGATGTGAAATGATGCTTTCTGATCTTTGTCCTTTTATATTTATAGTAAAGATGATGTTCTTGCAAATAAAGGTGGTGAAATGTACTATTGCCTTTTACTTATGTTGTTGCCTCTTTTCCTTGAAACTGCTGAACACCAGCTAAATTCCCCTTAAAATCAGTGAGAGGTGCAGCTTATCAGACTGTACCTAGATGTCTATACATAGATTTGGGTGCTAACATTATATATTTGGATTTAGAAATGTAGTCCACTACAGAACTTCTTCTCCATAGAATAATGGCAGATTTCCCTGATTGTTTGCAAAAAGATACTTTCCTTCACTTTTCAAACAGCACTACCTTTAGTGCCATCTGTAATAGCAAGACTTAGCAGTTCGGTGTATAAAAATAGGTCTTCTTTTGTCCAAAATTCAAGGATATGTTATAAGCATTAACAGGAACCACCTGCCATATGATTGCTTTCTGTTTGGCTTTTGTAATGAGCAGTAGGTATCTGTGATGCTACATCCTTTTATTTCTATTAGATAGTACTTGCATTTACTTTTAAAACTGAGGTTCATTATAATCCACAAGCAATGTGGACAATAGAAGTTGAAAGATTAAACTTGATGAACGAATAGTAGTTTCAATGACCTGGAACCAGAGCAACATTAGTGAAGACAAACACATACTGTATCCATTCTATGATTCTATGATTTCTGACAGTAGAGACAATGAGGAAAATGAGGGGAGGAAAAACAACAACCACCACCACAAAACCCCAATCATTAGAATAAGAAGTATAGTATAAATAAGAACTATTGTATAATTAAGGCTGAAGACTGGAGTAAGGACCTTGTGACTTCTTTGGATTGCAGCATTTCAGAATGAATGGCTTTTACTTTTAAAAACTGAACCCCAAGCAAAGTACCAGGTGTAGTTTTCTTAACTGCTGAGTATTGGCCTAACTCTTTTCCCAGTGGTGTCATCAGTAAAATCCATATGTTACAGTGAGAGCAGAGTTAGGTCAGTGCTGAGCACTTCTGAGAACCTCAAGCCTTGAATAAGACAACACGCTCTTGCAAGCTAAGTGTAATATGCTCTGCCTGTGATCTGCTTGTCTTTTTTTTTTTTTTTTTTTTTTTTTGCCATTCTACTTCAATGTTTTTAATTCTCAATTTTAAATTTACTTTCTCGCCCAAGAATTTGTATTTCACCCCAGGGACATTTTGAACACTGTGTAGATCATGAATCTCCTGTGTGGAAGATAAGGGAAACAATCCTTCCCAGTCCCTTGGGAATGTCTATAGGACCGTTAGAGGGACTTGGGCTTCTTGCTTTCCCCATGAATGTATGATGCTGGCTGGACAGGGTTGTGCCAGATAGGTAGCGAGTTGTGTCCCATACTGGAGTTCACTGGCAAAACTTACCTGCTTGCCCAGGAGCAACTTATCTTTCATTTTCAGACATCAGTGTGGACACAGACTGCAACGCTCAACCAAACTTTCACTGGTTTGATCATCAGGAGGAAACAGCTTTAAGCATGTATCTAAGCATTGTATCAGATACCATGTAATGTTAGCACCGGGTTTTGGGGACAAGGGTTAGGATACTTTGGACTTAAGTCCAGTGTTGCTTTTTGGGATGACTTTGTGATTCCCAAGAAGTTATGCCAAGCCTGGTGGTTTTGAGTTCTCCAATTTCAATATTTTGTCCTGTGACTGGGAAGTTTTCTAAAAGGAGTTTTAGTATTAATGCTGCAAGCAAAAATAAGTAATGTGGGTAAAAAGAGACCTGAGTCCTATTTCATGTGTTTATTCAGAGTTTGGCAGATTTTTAAGGTCAGTTATTTCTGACACGGTTATTGTTATATCATTGATGGTGTTTTTATTAATAACCAAGGCCTAGAAAACCCTTGTGACTTCAAATCTAGGGCAGTATTTCATTTTGTATTACCTAAGCACGTTTTGTTTGTTCCTGCAGGGGGTTCTTTGGATGTTTATAGAAAAATTCCAGAACATGTACTTGGAAGAATAGCAGTAGCTGTAAGTACTTTTTTCTTTTTGTCTTTCAGTTTTTGATTGTGCATGTAACACATCTGATTTGAGTGTGCACATGGCCCTTTGGGATACTGAGCCATCTCCAGGATCTGTGTCCTCATTGTGTCTGTGTAAAAGGGAGGATCCTTCCTATCTTGTGCTCTTCCTAACCATCCTGTGTGCACAAGGACACCGCGGTTAAGGAAGTCTTCCTTTTGAATGACCAACACATGAGTTGCCAGAGGCTCAAGAAATGTAAAAGGATGTGATAAATTGAATAGGATAAGAAAAAAAAAATCATGAATTTGCTGCAGAACTGTGTGGTCACGTTTCTTTGTTATCAGCCTGCATAGGATGGAGCAGTCCTCTTAATCGCCTTTATTTAGCCTTTAAGTCCTTCTGTGCTATATGGTTCCTTTAAAAAGTGATTCAGAAGCCCTGTCTTAGCCCTTACGGTGATCCCTTGTCTGTTGCTTCTACTGATTCTTGTGTGTAATTTCCATTCTAACTGTCCTCATTCCGTACAAAGTAACTCAATTAGATTTGCTTCCCAGGTTGTAAAATTAAGTCAGTTCCTGTTATCAAAATGCAATGGCAGAACACATTTGCTGTCTTCCCCTGTGGCAGATGTACTCCTTAAGGCAGATGAGGAGGAGGCTGAAGTTTTTATTTGGCACAAGCCAGGCCTGACAAAGGCTGCCTGGGGACAGGCTGCTCTCTCACCCCTGTGCTGGGACCCTTCACATGTGAGCAGTCATGGTTGAAGAGCTAATAGTCATTTAAGGGATGATGAGCAGGGAGATGGTCTGTGATCTAGGAAGAGCTATCAGTCCCCAGTGTCTACTCAGTTTGGTAGCAGGGTGTTGACAGTGGGATCCTTAGAGCACCTGGTAGCCCATCATTGTGTCTCAGCAGCATTTAGTGTCTGTTGCTAGAAATTCACTAGCCATGGTTGAAAACTCAAATTACAGGAGGAAAAAAAAAAAAAGTTCCATATTTTGCCACAGTTGAACACAGGGTAAATGACCAACGTCTTAGTGGATCTCACAAGGGAGAGAGATACTGCTAAACAATTGCTAAATATAAGGAATACTTTGATAACTTAAGCAGTTTAAAGCATAACAAAGTTATTCTATCATGTGCCATTTAATTAAGTGCTGGGTTTTCGCATTCATTATACATCAAGCTGACAATTTAAATCCTTTAATCCAACACAGGCAGCTATTTAGTCTCTGTTCATTGTAATTCACAGCTCTACTTTCTCTTAATTTGTGTGGCCTGCCCAGGGTGATGAACATCCTTCTCTGATGCTGTTTCCTCTAAGTAGCTTCAAATCTGCTCATTATATAGCCTAGCAGTTTCTTATGGAATTTGAATGCTTTTCACCTTTAGTTCAGAGTAAAAACGTTTCATCTCTTCTTCCCTATGGAGCAATGAATGATAAGTTGCTCACAGTGTCCTCATATTCCTGACGCTAAGTAGCATGTGTATAGTGTAATAATACTGGGATGGGCCTTCAAGTGTTTCTTCAGCTGCTTGTTCCTTCTCTTTTTCCTTATCTTACTTGATGTTGTGTACTTAATACATCCACACTAACTTACCTTATCATTTCCTTACTTGCTTTTGTTTTTCTTGTCCCCCCATCCTCCCCAGCCCACCTGGCTTGGTATTCTGCAGATGTTTGCTTCCAATTTTTCACTTATCCATAATGGTCGTGCTTCAGCCCCATCTTTTATGTCTTGATATATATATTTTTTTGTTCACCTGCAGGGTCATGTCTTTACAAATCTGTTAGTTAGTGAGCATGACTCCCTGACATGGACGGTGAGCTGATACTTGACTTTTTCTAGTTATTTTATTTGCTGCTTTAGCAACCTGTACTGTGCCCACTGCAGTGCAGGGGGTCAGTAAAGAGATGAACAAAGGAGCGGGTGCCTTCAGAGAAGGAACTCGCCCCTTTCTCCTGCTTCTCCATAACAGAAGGCGTGCACTGAGGCTGAACCAGCACTGGCAGCTTCCTCTGCTCTGGTGCTGATTTTTTGCTCAGTTGGCATAGTAGACTTGTTGGAAGGAGGCAGTGAAAGCCTTTGTTTTCTCTAGAATTTATCAGTAGCAGAAGGAATGGCTCCTTTAAGTCTTCACAAATGGCTACCCTGCATCTTGGTGTCTGACATTTCAGTAGAGCCCAGCAGCCTGTTGTGTGGGTTGGGGCACCTTTTTGCCAAGTGCTGTACATAGACACCATAATCCCCACCCCGAACAGCTTGGGAAGATTACCCAAAGCCTGGAGGATTTCTCTTCGTGTGCTGATGAGAAGGAGAATGTCAAACAAAAGCTGGAGCTCGCATGGATGGATTCTGGGGACAAAATCTGGAGCTTCCATAGTCTCTCTTTTTCCAGTCTGTGTGTTTTCTTTCTACCTTCCTTGCACAATGTACACAGTCATTTGTCTTTTATTCTCCCGAGACATGTACAATGCATTAGTTTATTGAAGCTGCTTAATAATATGTGTGACCTGCACATCTGTTAATTAGAATACCCTTTTGTTATATTTGTAGAATTTTTAAAGTGAAACCATTTCCAGAGGAAAATGATGCAGGCACATATAGACATTTAGCAGCATACCAGCATTCCTTTTGCTCCGACTTGATGTTTTTCTTGCTTCCTTTCTTGTTATACAAATTTAATTGTCATGAAAAGTGGTGGACTGACAACCCTTAAAAACAATTGTCCTACTCACAGCAACGAGCACAAAAGGCACAGGAAATTCCAGCTGATCTGGAACAAGATCTGTGTCTGCTCCACACGACATGGCAAAGGGAGCACATTGCCCCTGCGCTCCACTTGCTCAATTAAACACTGAGTTGTACTCAAGGTCATTTTCTTGCACTCTTTGACCTCCACAGGCTGGGGCTGAACTACCTGAGAGACATCCCTTTCTCGACAGCCCTGACTTTCTGAAGCCAAAAGGATAGGACAATGTTGCTACTCATTTCCTTGAAATACTGGTATCAATACTTACCAGGTACCTGCGATGCACTGCTTAATGGGAATGAATGGTACTTGCTTTCTCGTATGCTCCTCTCCCCCAACCAGACTTTCTCATGATTTGGCAGGAGCCAGAGGAGAGTTTTGTCTGCTGAGACAATCAAACGTTTTCTGGTGACAGCAACGGTCACTGTATGTTTTCTGATGTGAACCCCTACCTGCTGAGAAGTAGACTGGATATCCCAGAGCCATGTAGCATATATGTAGTCTGTACACCATAGCGTTCCTTTGCATTCTTGTTATCCATTTCCCATTGAAGAAGCAATCACCATTAATTGTGATGGACAATCAGCTTTCAAGCTTAAATAGCAGGAATGTATTGCCGAGTGCTCTCTTGGTTATTTTTTTGAGGAGTAAAGGGTGGAGGGGGGTTTTGAGGCTGAAAGCTGGAATGCTGAAAATAAAGCAAGGCAGTGAAAATAAATCCTTAAAGGAGGAAAGTGTTTTCCAGGGCTTGGGGAGAAGGACTGTTTTTTCAGGGGCAGGATAAAGTAGTAAGAGAGGTAGAGTCTGCTGAGACTTGGGTCCCCGAGAAACTGGAGGGATCTCTGACTTCATCATAAAATTCATCCTGGTTGCATATATGAGACAGTGTCAATGAGAAGGGAAAATCTCTTTTCTTCCTTGTGTTCTTTATTTGTGCGAAGGGCTAGTGTGTTTTTTGAAAGGAAAAGTGTATCTTGGAAACCCCAAAGTGATGTTGTGCTCGCTCCTGTTTTCATACTGATGTCTACTTACTTGGGTCTGCTGATGTAAAATCTGTTCTACCTTTGCTTGCCACTTCACACATTTATTTTCACTTCAATTTCTGAAGCAGTGACATTGTGGACTGTATTTTGAGTGCTAATGTTGATTGAAGTTTTCCCTGAAAGGATGTGCACTTGAACTGTCAAGAGAGTGAGTGATTGACAGCAAGTAGAAGTACTTTTTGTGTCAAGGCTTTGTCAAGTCATTGTTGCAAAACCTACTTTACTGAATACCAATAATTCCTGCTAGATGTTCAATCAAAAGATACTCTCTTCCAGCACCATTTTAGAATAATATTTAATACTTAGAGTCCTTCCCTAACAGGCAAATGTAAGTTAAGTGAATAACGGTACTTTGCACCAGGTTAGTCCATCTGGGAGGCTCCTGTGCGCATATTTGCAGCCCAGAATAAAGGGAGAAACTCTTTTCATTCCTTTGTATACTGATGCTGAGAGAATCTGAATGTGAGAGTTTGTTTAATACTGTGTCTTTTATAACTGCTTATTCAGCACACGTTCCATAATAAAGATGTTTAATAACTTACAGCTGTTGATTTTTTTTTCCATAGGAAATGTTTCCTTTTTTCTATGAATATATGCTTTAAAATAATTTTATAATGGTTTTAAAGATTTTAAATAGTCTAAATATATGTTTAATAATCAAAGAAGCTTACTATGCTTAAAATCACTTTCACCATTGGAGGAAGCCCAAAATGTTGCACCCCCTTTATTTATTTTTGCAGCAATACTTTTTCTTCTTCTTCTTCTTCTTATGTCAAAATGCCGTGTAAGTAGAATTCCCCTGTTTTGCTTTTTGAAAGGCTAATGTGAACAAGGCCACACCTCTGGGCATGCAGAATTTGACTAAGGCCTTTTGTTACAGGTAATTACCATCCGAGGCCATGAGATAGTTGGGTATGGAGTGTGAGTTTAACGCTGAGGAATTGCTACCTAGAGCAATTTACTGGGGATCCAGAATCATTATTTGCTTTACAAGAGATGCACATTCCACTGATACTGTTTTTGGTTACAGAATAAATTTTAAAAAGAGTTTCTAATCCAACAGTAAGGCTGAAAATTAATATGCTATCTGCTTTCACACTGGATAATATTTTTAGCACTCCTGCTTGATCACTGTAACAGAAGTAATTTCATTTCCGTCTACTTGGACAATGAAAAGAATGTAATTGTTTTGTCTGAAAAACTCATACAACTTTACAAATGTCAGAAATGCTTTATTGTTCTGGAGATGCACAAAGAGAGTGTCTCAGGAAAATGAATGAAATGTCATCTCGTAGATGGAAACTTTATAAAAAAGATTTGCTCTATTAAAAAAGCTGGCTGAGACAGCAGGGATGGTTTGGGTAAAAAGTAAGCAGTAGTAGAAGTATGCTTGTTGAATCTTGTTAGTTCTCTGGGCTTGTAAAAGTAGTAAATCTAGGGGAAAAATTACAATGTTAAAAATGCAAGAAGTATTGGGGTTTAATTACTTTACAGAAATAAAACCTGCAGAGAGGATAACTTGTAACACCCAACTGCTCTCTTAGGGAGTTGACTGAACAGCTTGTATAATTTCGAGCTGTTACTATCATACCGTATATAGAAAATGAATAGAGTGGCAGCTGGATCCAGTGATGATTTGTTGGTTCTGAAAGAGCCGTATGTATGTATTCTGTGTAAGGAAGTGTCATGGGTTGTTGTTTTGGGAAATACTCCTGCATTCATACTACAAATGCATGTCCTACAGATTTTCATTAAAATGCATCTCGTACATAAGGTGCTCCAATGTAGTACTGGACTAACAGGTTTTTGAGTTTGGTTTTAACAGTTAAGGTAGTGGAAGGAGCAAATTCTGGAATAGCAGGCCAAAGTCTGCCCCAGTTCTTATCTTCTAGGGTCCCGATTATATTTTCTGGGGCTATGGGATACAGTAAGATTTGTGTTTGGTCCAGGATGAGTAATATGAAGAATGAGACGATTTACACAGTTCAAGAAGAAATGTTAAGCATTTACATTAAGTAAAAGCCTGGGAAGTAAAGGAGGAAAAAGTACAGATGCACGAAAGGGAAAGGGAGGGTGAAGTGGAAGAGGCTGTTAGAGATTTTGTTATTTTCTGGCCTTTAATTTCACTGGGTTTCCTTTGTTGCAAAAAGACAAATCATTACACACTTTGTCTTTCATGATTTTTAACACCCCAGCAAAGAGAGATGAATTAAAAATACAATGAAATGCCTAAAGGGATTCAGTATAAGCTCAACTAACTTCAAATTACAGATCCTGGGAAGAAGCTTATTTGTGTGTTCTTAAAGAACCTGTTGCCATGTAGTCCGCAGCAGGTTTGCAGCAGCAGTTTATCTGGGTCCTGCAGTCCTTTGGAAGGGATGCTTTGTCTCCCCTTTTCATGGTCCTGGCTCCATTCTTCATTGGAACTCGTGTCTTTAACGACTCGCACCAGCTGAGATGTGTAGTGTTTCCTACCAGGAATCTTTAATATGTGTTGTCGCTTTTTCTTTTACATTCAGGTTGTGAAGGGCCTTACCTATTTATGGAGTCTAAAGATTTTACATAGAGGTGAGTGACAGATGTTTTCTGTTTTCCAGTGAAATACCATATTATTTTATTTTAACAACACTTTCTACAGACACAGTAGACCATACTAGCATCTGGTTTGATTCCAGTGGAGCAATGCAGAATGAATCTTACTCATTAGTCTTGCAGATTTTCTGATAAAATATTTTTTACTGCTGTTCTCTTTTATTGCCCTCCCTCCTCCCCTACAAAGAAAAAGACTAAACAGAGGAAAGACTTCTATAGAGATTTAGATGCTTAGGGTTACAAACAGGTGCCCAGTGGAAAAATCAGCAAGGAAAATCAGATGTTTGACTAGTATTGAAAATAGAAGATAGATAATGAATTTTCTTATGTACTTCAGAAATCTCACGTGACAGCCACAAGCGTTGCTAGAGTCTCAGATCTCTAAAATTGTGGCCTGCTGTCCTCTAACATGGTCATGAATAATTAAAGAAACTTTAAACCTGCTTGGACATAAGCCATTTTTGGGTTTTGCTGTTCATTCTCCTTCCTGAAGCTAATCTGTATTTTTATAAACTTCTCATTTATTTCTTGCTTTTTAATGTTGTTACATTTTGTTAAAAATGTATCTATTGTGGTAAGTTAATTCAGATATACTAGAACTTTCAAAACCAATGTCAGTTCTGGAAACAGTGGAAAATGCTGTTTAAAGAACAAAGAAGCCCTTCCCCCTACACCGCCATCCCCCCCTTCCAAAAAAAAAGAGAGAGAAACTCATTACATTTATAATGTTTCTAAAGTGTCTGAAAGTAACTGCTCTGGTTCCTAATGTTGCTAACAATACTGTTTAATTTAACCCATCTGCTCACTCAGCCCGTGTGCACAGTTGGAGCGTGCAGTAACCGACATCATTTGTGATTGAAAGAGAAGTGTAAAGTAGAGAGACACATAGAAAATTTTAAGTTGCAAACCAAGTAGGTAAGACCATTTCTTCTGGAGTGCCTAGTTTTGGAGTGTCTGAGAAGTAGGTGCTAGGCTCTGGCAAGGTGATGAGCAATGCCTGGGTTAGGCACCCAGGGTCCTGATGTGATCAGTGCAAAGAGTCAGGCACCTCTGGAGAGTCATCCAGAAATCTGTGCACTGAGTGGGGAGAACAAGCTAATAGGAAACACTAATTACCAGTATGTATTGAGGTCCTGCCCCTCCTTAAAGCTTAGGCTCAGACTGTCCTCAGGCTTTTGTGGAGTTTGTTTGTAGTGGAGGAGGAGATTGATCCTTTCTTTATGTAATGGCCCAGCGAGCAGCTGTGCAACAGGACATCGGGTTCAATTCTTCCTCCGTCTCACAGCATCTCCCTCCTGGGAGAGGGCTCTGATGTGAGAGCACAGGCTGTCTCCTGGGTGGGAGAAAGAGGGCTGTGGCCAGAAGAGTGAGTAGAGATCAAGAGAGGACCTGGCTTCGTTACCCCAGATTAGAAGGTGAGTGAAATGCTAAGGCTGCTGGTGTATTTGACCCTAGGCTGTCGCTGGATTAAAAGAACAAAAATAACCAAGAGTCCATGACCAACTTGGTGCAGACACAGGTTACCAAGGAGGCTTCATTTCTGGTGATGGTTTAAACATTTCACCTACCAGCCTGAATGTTGCCAGATGCAGAGATTTATCAGCTCCATCCACTCGCAGCAAAAGGATGAACAGTTTAGATGCCAGAGCTGCCACAGCAATTGACAGAATAAATATAAAAGAAAAGGTAGCTGGAACATCCGTGGCTGGGTATCGCTCTGAATAGGCTACACAGTCCTTGCCACCGTTTTATAACACCCAAGAAGAAAAAAGCAGATTGGAAATTTTTTTCATTTTTAATTTTTTCGTTGAAGATTCTGGCTGCCTACTGAATGTGATTTGGAGAGAGCAATGTGGTCAGGCATAAATACTATATCTGTAACATTTTATTCTGCTGTTGCTGTAAATTTAGAACCTGGGTCTGATTTTTGCTTTGCCAGTAAAACACAATCTCTCCTTCTGCATGGGTTTCATTGCCTTGATTGAAGAGCAGCTCTGAGTTTTTGATGAATTATGTATGGTCCTTGCTATGGTCTAAAGAAAGGCGCAGAAACTGATTTTTCATCGCACTTCCAATTTTCTGGCCTTGGTCTGTTGCTGGATTGACCAAGGTGAGAACAGCACTGCAAAACGCCATGGAGGGGATAACTAGCATTCCAGCATCCAGGAGAGTTTCCTCAAGGGATTGGATTTCAGTATTACTCTACCCATTTTTAAGATACAGAACATGTGTGTACTTAAAAATGGGTACAGAGAATACAATGCAAGGAGGATGCCTATTTCTCAAAGTTATCTCCTTCAGCTGTCTACTGGTTTTAATGCAGCAGAGGTAAATGAAAGAAAATTTAACCCTGACTTCTTTGCTGTCACATGTAAAGCAGACCATGCAGGAAGCTCACATAGGCTAAGAAGTCAAGAATTTCCACCGTGGTGATAACGAAGGTGGAGAAGCAATCATCGTGAAGAAGCTGTGTAAGGCAGTGCAGCACCCGACAGTTTGTGACTTGAGCATGGATTAAAGCGAAGGAAACAAACAATGAGCAAGTCTTTTATTCCAGATCAGACATTTCAGCAAATATTACAGCTTAACTTCAAAACAAACCTTGCAACTAATGAGGTGGTAGCCGTGCATATTAATAAACCCAAAGCTGTAGTCATAGTCATCACACCCACATCAAACATAAACACAAGATTAACACCTATACCACTTCTTTGGAAGATGTGAGAATGTCCCAATGATAAGTGTGGTCTTTTCCCCAGAGGATAAGAAGTAGAAATGGAAGGGTAATGAGAAATTAATTTAGATTTAAAACAGAATTAGCAATTAAACAAGTCTAATCATGTACAAAGTCAAAGTTTGTATAAAGACAAACCAAAATCTGTTAAGTTCAAGAATAAGTATAGACCGTATGCATTTTATGTGGTATGTTTTTCTCTGTTCACACCTCCTTATTAAAAGAAATGTATGAAATAAATGTTACCCACTTGTGTTTAATTGTACTGATCTGTATTTGTATGCATGACTGTCTGTTTACTGGGGGCCAGTATGTATTGCGTGGTTTGGGCACCTTGGTTTCTGACTACGTTTTAAATTTGTGTCAGAGTTTTGGAAGATTTTTCTGGTTGGTGATTTGTGAGGTTGAACAGAGTTGATGATTTGGACTTCCTGGACTGTCTGTTGGTTGCGTGGCTGTCTATGGCAGAAGGGAGGTTTGTGCATCACTCAAACCATCTCTTTTTTCCCCAGGATATTCCCATAGAAGGATAATCAAATCCTCTTTGTTTTGACGTAAGCTACTGGAGCTGAGGAGTGCTGGTTGGTAGGAACAGGCACTAGTGCAATATGGACAGTGAGTGTTCCCATCTTCTCAGCAGTAACTGTGGTTTGCTGAGGGTTTCACCCAAGATGTCCAGAGCAGTGTATTTGACTTCCCCCCGCCCCCCCCCGCCACTCTTTTTAGCTTTGTGAGAAATAATCAGTGATAGCGCTGCATATAATGAAGCACAAACAAAAATACTAGAGCATGTGTACATATAAATGTACATATTTATGTATATATATGTATAGCTAAATGCATATGTGCACACTCATGGACCACTTACCCATATTTGAAAAAAATAATCCTGGCCTCTGCAAAAAGCATGCTGATGAGGTTGTTATGGCAAGAAAGTATTTTCATTCTTCCAGCAGCTTCACTTTAACAGTAATATTCTGTGAGCTGTCTGCAGCTAAAGTTGTGCTTTTGTATCTCGTCCCCCTTGAACCTGGCGTACTGTGGGTTTATATTTTTAAAAGACAGAAAAAGTCAAGAGAGAGCTTTTAAAAATCTGGGGTTTTTCTCCCCACAATCGATAATCTGTTTGCTTTTCAATAAAATAAGATGACTGAAATGTTTGGTGTTCAAAAAGCTGAACTTCTGACAATTCTGTTTACTGGTAAGTAAGACCTTGGAGGTCCGATTTATTTGCAGAGAGGTGAAATGACTTAGATATATCATAAAGAGGACTTGTTCATCCTCTGTAATGATGCTTCATAGAAATAATTTGTATTAAGCAAGCACTGGTAATGGGAGCATAATGACCCCTTTTGGCTCTTGTTTAAATTCTTTCACTTCTAAACAGTAATATTAATCACAAGCAGATGGTGCAGAACATTATTTATGCACATTTGTTTTCCAAAACCAAAAAATGTTTAACCCATTAACTGAAGCGGTTTATGAAACAAAAAGGCTAATTTGCTGACTGGGTGATTTTTCTCCCCACTTTCAATATGAGATTATTTTGTGAAGTGACATTTTTGTCTAGGATTGTCACTTCCTTTTTTTTCTTGAGGAAACCAATGCAACCCTTGGAATTCATAGCAAATATTTGCTTAAATACTCCATTTGCAGCGCTGTTTAAATTCTGCTGTAAGGACAGATAATATTTGTTCTTAGCAGTGCTTGTTTGGCTGCAGCTTGCTCGGTAGAGTCCCCAACCTGCACAGGCTTCCCTTCCTTTACGGACTGATTGCCAATTGCTTTTTTCAGGAATTTTTTTTTTCTTCTAAAGTTCTGTTTGTGGAAGGATTTCAGGATCAAGCCATGCTTAATGAATGACAGATTTTTTTTTTTAATTATATCGACTTACTGTCACATCCCACATGATAGCAGGGAAGGGGAGATGGGGTCTGCAGA
Source organism: Harpia harpyja (assembly GCF_026419915.1). Taxonomy (NCBI): domain Eukaryota; kingdom Metazoa; phylum Chordata; class Aves; order Accipitriformes; family Accipitridae; genus Harpia; species Harpia harpyja. Next base: position 17,189,042 of record NC_068953.1, on the reverse strand, counting down.
TCCCCAGTGACACAAGGTGATGGCTGGATAGAGCCTCGGCTCTTCCTTAGTGGGATAGGGGACAAATGTGGCGTGGTGGTTTCCTCTGGTGAGTTGTGTTAAGGGAACGGGGACTTGTGGGCTGCACTTGGAGACCACTCTGCTTCTTCCTCTGAACTCATGACATATATGCGTTTGAGTCCTTATAGAAAGAAAATTTGGCTGCGTACATGTTGCATCATCATCACTTTCCGTGAGGTCATAGCGTTTCACACTCAGAGCTTCCTTCTGCTTTCCCAGACCCTTCACTCAGAGTGAAAGTATTTTTGCTTTGATAAAAAACAATGCTGATGATCTGGTCCTGATCCCACAAACCTGTTTTCAGCCATACTGCATCAAAATGTTTCTCTCATCCATTTGGCCATTAATTATTTTTGTTACATCCTTTACAATTAAAAGCAAGAGCCTCTTGTTATACTGCGGTTTTCTTTTAGAAGTGTTAGTGCTGTCAACTGCTGGATTCGTGGTGCAGAATGTCAGTATTTTCTGTGTGTGTAATTGCACCTGCTGTTTAGTTCATTACAATTCAGCACAAGCCTAGTAATGAGGTAGCTCTTATTGGCTGCCATATTTTTAGAAAGAAGGTTAAACAGGATTACTGTGCAACTTACTGTTCTCGGGATTCAGGATAGAGCCTGCTGATGTACTCGGCATGTCTTGTTAGATTTAGCAAAGTCACTCGACACCAGAGAGGGATGTGCTGCTTAGCGGGTTGCCACAAGCAAATATTTGAGTCTACCTGAAGTTTTAGTTAGAAAACATATCCTAAAATGTTGTTGGGAAGTGTATGGGAGGTTTTGCGACTGCATGGATTGCTCTGTAGTGGTGGTGTTGTTTCATCACCTGAGGCGGGGGAATAGGTAAAAATCCATCAAAAATGGAGCACACAGATTGAATTCCTAAAGATAAATGGAGATCAGGGTACACAAACTGAGTCTGTTGATGCTGTAACGTGATGGAGACACTTGTGACTAATTTTTCTTTTGGCTTTGGGGGAAATTGCAAAATGTATTGGCAGTATTGATACCTAACTTAAAACATACAGATCCACTTAGGTTATATAATGTGCTATTGAATTCTCCCCTTTTTAAACTGGATTTTTAGCTCAAATATAGGAAAGCATTTAATCAGCTTGTTAATTGAGGTTATACATTTCTACATTACAGAGACAAATTAAGCAAGCTACTGTGGTACCAGAAAACATCTGCTAAACAAAGGCAAACTTAATGATAAACAAAATTAGGTTCTTTTCTAGTTGGGTTTCATCCATCTGCACCCAACTAGTGTTCACTTTTAAAGAAGGCAAAGATACAAGCTATTGCTTTTAATCCATTTTGACAGAAGAAAGCAGTGATTAGGCAAAGCCACTGTGCTCTAATCTTCCAAGTTTAAGCCAGGCCATAACGTGCACATTATGCTTTCTGACTGGCATCCCTGGAACAGAAAAGATGCTCAATGTTTCCTGCACTACAGTCAGGCTGGATGTTCACATGTCGATTTTACAGTATGCAGCAGAAGCGTACCAACTTCTTTTGATATCAGATGTGGTCAACGTTAAGATCTTTGCGCCACTGACAATCTGGCTTTATGATGTACATTGATGTTTTATTTGCTAGACCGGGTTTAGTAATCGTTTTTAGGCGTTGCTGGCAGTTAACCTGTGTAAAAGCTCTGAAAATGTGAGATCAGAGCAGTTTTATGCAGTAGAAGCTGTGGAGGTGGAAGCCAGTAGTTTTGAATAATGGTGTACACAAGAGCAAAGCTGCACTGTATATGTGTTCTTGTAGCAGAAGGAGCCTCGAATGTGCTTGTATTTTTTTGTGTTTTGCATGTGTTCCTATATACAGGTGTTTGTATGGGTTACTTTGTAATTTTTTATTAAATTCTGCTCTTGTCACTATATGGAATTAAGCAAGGGCTGTTAGGGAAGAGGGAGGCAGGGTTAATTGCAGTGTTAGAATACAAAGTCGCAGGGCTGGGATGAACCTTAAAAGGTCAGCATGGCTATCCTTTGATACGAAAACAGGCTTCACTGTTAGCGCTGTTGCTTTTGGCTCGTTCCTAAATTGTCCAGTGACAGAGTTTGTTCCCTCTCTGTCATTTCCCCTTCATGCCGTAATCTGCAGATCCTTTTTTGCAGACCTGCTTCAGCCTACACTCCAGGCAGTTCTTTAATCCTATATTTATGCAGTTGATTAATCCCCATCTAAATGTAGCGCTTCCATTTGTCCCTATTGAATTTCATCTTATTTTTTCAGTCTGATTTTCCGGTTTGTCAAGATCATGTTGAATTCTAGGTCCTATCCTTCAGTCCACTTGCTGTCCCTCCCAGATGGGTGTCACCTGCATATTTGGACTCTGATCTTAAGGGTCTTTTCCAACCTAAATGATTCTGTGATTTAATAACAGGGTTTACTAGTATTTGAGAGGTACAGTGTCATCTGTACTACTGACTGTTACAAACCAGAGGTTGCATTTGGAATATATCTTTGAAATATTTCCTATTAAAATCCATCATGCCAATATTCGTAACGATCTCTGTATATGCGATGTGTATCTAGGATAATACAGATTAAATCCAGTTTTGTTCCCTCAACAGATGTGAAGCCGTCTAATATGTTGGTGAACACGCGAGGCCAGGTGAAGCTGTGTGACTTTGGGGTTAGCACTCAGGTAATTCCCCCTTTAGATATCTGCCCACTCTCCTTCTAATGTCAAAATCACCTGGCTGCCAGACAAACAGCCCCACAGCAAGCTCCCCTCTGCTGGGACAGCCCTATTCATTTTTAATCTCTGGGCGACTTTTCTTCATCTGAATATGATTGTTCATTGTTTAATGACAGTAAAAACTGCTGATATTGTAATTACTACTTACGAATAGCAAACTTCATTGATATGCAGCTTTGATATGAAAGCGTTTTGGCCAGACAAAAGGGAGGGCAGAACGAGAGATGTGTCTGGGGAGCCCAACTGGCCCACAATAAAAATTAATATTGGGAGTAACAATAGTGGTGGGCTTTTACAATGTGCAGCACAAATTTTAATTAATTTCCATTTTGGGCCTCCCTGGAGAACTTCTCTGATAGTGACCCATGAGCTTGCTGTGATGTTGATTTGAATTTCAGCACCTTTACTCTCAGCCAAACATGAGGACCAAAGAGAAGGTCAGCCTTGTATTATAAGTTGTCAGAGTCTGTTGTCCCTCCAGCGTATTTAGTGCTCGTTGCATTCAAGTGATGAATGTGGCTTTATTCACATCTTGAGCCAGCTGACTGAAAAATGAATGCGTTCAATCCTACTTCAAATTGACTTTTTATATCAGACTAGTTTGGGGTACTAAAGCGATAAGCATCCTGTTTAACAGAATTGTTTAAGGTTATCTGCCATAAACTGTAATGCAGTGCTTGTTTAAATTGGAACTCTCATTCCGAACAGAAGAGAGATTTAATCATTTTTAATGCCTTTGCAGATAAATTTGTTCCCTTTTACATAATTTTTACTTGATTTATAGGAATGATGATTGTAGGTTAAATGAGGAATAATTGCCCATTTTATTTCCACATTATCTTTATATTGTTCTAACAGACTGTTTTGTCTGATAGCTGGTGAATTCTATAGCCAAGACGTATGTTGGAACAAATGCTTATATGGCGGTAAGTGGATTTATGCAGGAATAACATTTAAATAGAAGTATTTCTTCACAGTCTTGTTCTGTGTAATGCAGGATATATTCTAAATCAATTCTCAAAACTTCATCTCTCCCTATCCCCAGCATAAGCTATGTCTTAATGGTGTGTGCCATGAAACAACTCCCTTTTACTGTCTTGCAGACCCACTGCCTTCCTATCTGTGCTCACCTGCCTGCTCGGTGACAACTGCACTTCTTGCTCATAGGGAAGAGTAATATTGGAAAAGGGTTTCTTTCATATATTTTTAGTTGCCTTTACTGCATTGTAACAACCAGGAACAAAGAAGGGAGCCAGTTCAACGTTCAAAAAAGAGTTTTCCCCTGATAGCCTGCAACTCTGCAGACCGCTTACAGTCTGATACCATCCACAGTTTGGGAACTGCTGCTCCCAGCCTGCAGTTTAGTAAAGCAGTAAACTACAAAAGTTAGCATGTATTTTCTGTTAGATCAATTTGATTAATTTTAGTTCTCCGTTTAACAGATGTGAAAACTTAAATGCTTCAGTTTAGAGTGGTATATTAACTGTTGACTTTTATTTGGGGCATTAAAATTCTCTTAGCAAACTACTTCTGTCATAATATTGAGGAAAAAATAAGTGTTCGGCTTGTTTAAAAAAAAAAAGTGTAAATAATACAAAGTGGTTGATACTTGTATTTTTCAAACCTCAGAAAAGAGGAGAGAGAAATCCATGACCTTTAATCGCACTTAGGTATTTTTTCTTACTTTCTTGTAAGAAGAAAGCAGACCAGGGTGTCCGTTTGTTTGCTAAGTGCTTTTCTAGTCAAGGTGTACTCATTATGTGGCTTCTGAAACACTCATGCCACCATCCCAGAAAGACTTCAGCTATCCTGTGTCATCAGAATAGTATGTGCAGAAAAATGTTTTTAAAAAAAAAAAAAAAATCTGGTCTTAATGTATTACCACATTTCCTTAGTAAGCCTGCTGATTTCTGTGCCTTCATTTTCTAAAAGAACTAGAATATAGCAATTCAGACAAATAAACAGCTTCAGATTAATCAACTTTTCCAACTCAGCTGTTACTCTTAGAGTGGTCTTAAGCGGGTCTGAGAATTAAATTGTATTATGCTTTTAGTGTACAAATCAAGATTACTGTTCTCTTTCCCAGGTGTACATTAAATAAATTACTTTTTTTTTTTCTTATTGTTCATGGATGAATGTGATAGATTCATCTATTAATTGAAAAAAAGAAGTTTAAGCTAAAACATAGTTGATCTGATTTCTTGTGTTAAAATTGTTTTGCTTGCTGAATGAGTCATTTGTCATCATCAAATTTATAGTCTAGTCATCAAAAAATAATGAAGGTCATAAGCTTTGGTTTGCCTACTTGGCAGACTGAGTGAATTTGAAACCATTAAAAAAATTGAGGTTTCTGTTTAAAATAAATAAGCAAAAAAGCTTTTTGATTGAGAAATTAAGATTTCCAACAAAAATACATTTTCTGTAAAATCATTGTATCACCACTTTCATCCAAAATTATTTTCTGAATTAAAAAGTAACCAGTTGTAGCAATTTTTAAGAGAAAATATTTTTGAGCTGTGTATCCTTAGGATGATCTCTGTGTTGCACACTTTACTTATGCATGTGTTATTCTTATTTTTATCTTCTTTTCCATACTCTTAAATTCACATGACTAGACTTTTTGTTTAAATGTGCAAATGATTTACTTGCCACTGTCTTGCATGAATACAGAGGTTCTAAACATAAGTTGCTGTTTAAAACTTGAGCTGTTATAACAGAAGAATAAACAATTTGATATTGTTCAGTGTGAATTATGCATCTGATTTGGCAGCTGAGGAAAGGCCAAGGTCTCATCTGCACTAAAAAGATCTGCGAGTATTACCATCTTGCCACAGGTGCGCTGTCTGCCGGTAACAAAACGTGCTTGGCTGGGATAGCCAATACCATGTTATGTTATAAAGGCAGATGTATCTGTCGGTGTACATTTTTGGCTGCATATCTGCATCTTTAGGAGGATCTTTATCAGTATAAAAGGATGCTTAAAAATTGTATCCCTATATGAATGATGCTGTTGCAAACATTTCTCAGATATGCTGACCTAGGCTAACTGTACTTAATGAAGGCTTACCTTAATGAACTTTAAAAAAATAAACAAAATTTTTGGATCACTGTTCAGCACAAAATAAATGAGGTTCAGTCAAAAAGATTTTGTTCCAGTTACATTCTGGGGTGGCTTTTTAGGTTACGGCAGTTGTGGAAGGCTATCCTTAAAGATAACGTGGGCAGCACTGTGTTTTTTACTTAACATTCATGCTGCGATAAAAGCTCTTGACCTGGGATTAGCAGTGCAGAGTAAACATCTGAAAACACATTGGACTGGCACTAATTTGGGAGTTTGTTTTCTAAAAAAGGTCTCTGGATTATTAAAGACTAAAAATACAGCCAGTGCTTTGTAGGTGGTTGGGCTAGACAGGTGCATTAACAGCACAGTGGGGAGAGAAGTCTCATGGAGCCTTTTATTGTTACATTTCATGCTGTACTTGACCTTGGAAATGCTTAAATTGTAGCTTTCAAGTAAAAACTAGCAGTTATGTTTTACAGCATTCTATTTCATGAGGCATTAAACTTGCTATTAATAGTTTTGAGTGAAGTCTTTTTTTCTACAGGTCAAAAATGAAATTTAAAAGTATATAAAATAAAATTGCTGGCATGTGACTTCATTGATTCTTTTGGCTTCAATAACTTTGCTTTTTAAACCATAGTTACTCCCCAACCCCTTGACTCAACATTAGGAGTCTGTTTTCCTGGTGTACCTTGCTGCTGTGCCTGGGCTTAGCAGTAGATGTATACACTGTTGGACCCTCACAACTTGAGGGGTTTGCCGCGCATGTGCAAGCCATTGGCTTTTTTTGTTGGCTAAAACAGCCCAGACACAAATGCCATGGCCAACTTTACAAGGTGCATAGCAATGCATGGCTACAAGTCTAAGCATAACCAAGTCCTTCGCTCTTAAAGAAGAGGCAAAAATAAATAAGTCACGTTTGAAGAGTGGATTTGCTCTCTGCCAGGTTAGCTGGTGAGCTTAAGCTTCTACACATTTTCTCAGTTGATTTGTTTGCCCTGGGCTAGCTTTTGTGGAATAAGTACATATGTTTGTTTGCTAGGCTCAAGAAGGTGTTTCTCTCCGTCTCTTTGCAGCCTGAGCGGATTTCAGGAGAACAGTATGGAATTCATTCGGATGTTTGGAGTCTAGGGATTTCCTTCATGGAGGTATGCAAATATCTCTCATTTTCATGTGCACAATGCAAGAATCCAATGAAATCTAACATCAGAATATTTTAATGTAGTCTTTGTATACTCTTTTATATGTGCATGCTTTTAACTATTGCTAAGTTTCTTGGCTGTATTTAGAATGGATTTGTTCTCACTGCGCTCAATTTGGTTAGATACAAAGAGCCTCTGTACAAACCATTTACCAGTCTTAAACCCTCTAATAAAACTCTATATGAGAGTAAGAAGTAGGGCCTGGTACATGGATGCCTCTGCATCCTTTCCACACCTCTGGGACTGAAGATGACCATATTTCTGTATTGCATCTTCACAGGCCAGGACAGAGTGGGCTATTATTAGGGTTAAAATTGCATTATGCAGATTCAAGGTTTGAGGTGGTTAATGGCCTTGCAAAATCTTTGCCAAAATACTTGCACGATGGTATGAGTCTCTCCTTGTGTGATTAAATAAAGTGTTTGAGTTTAAGTGTTCACAAGGGCTTTTAGAAAGACGTCTCACAAACATAGTTTCAAGCAGGAGAAAGTCTGATCAAAATAAAGCAGTTCAAAGAGAATGTGGTCGTAAATGCAGTCATTCAGCAGAACCCATGCTTTCTGCAGGTTTAGTCAGAACGAGGTCAGTTTTGGTTCAGGAAAAAGGTTATTTTTTTCAGCTTAGGGTTCATCAAACATGAATGCCAATGACTTTATAAAAACGGGTGATTTTTTATAGGAAAGATAACCTAGAGTGTATAAGTTGAGTAGAAATACCTGTGTTAGGATTGCATCTTGACCAGTAAAATCACATCTGTCTTGGTCTGGTCTGGGAGGAGGGACAGGCAGCTCTGGGCTGGTGGTGACAGAAGGTTGTGTTCACTTAGCCTTTTTCACGCTGGCCTGGGCTGGCCACAAACAAGTGAGCTACAGTTGGAAACCCTTGTAGCCTTGAGAGCTCGAGCAATAAGCTCTCAGGAGACTTCTTCAAGTCAAGGACAGTCCCGTGAAAGAACTTCTCCAGTCTTGGAGCAGTTGTTTCTTCCTAGAAGAACAGTTCATTCAAGCCATCGATGACTTGCATCATCTTTCTTGCGCAGCCTGACAAAGGTGTGATATGATTAACTGAAAAATATAGGTGCCCTTCCCTCCTCTTCTGGTATATTACAGCATCATTAAGGTGAAGCTGAATATACCTTCTGGTGAAGTGTGGCTGATGTTTTTAGCAGAAGATTAGGTAGAAGTTAAGTAGTCTTGGTGCTGGCCCTTTGCGTCTAGGCAAATTTCACATTTTGTAGCCTAAAAGTTAACCAAGGCTATTGTTATGTGTTCAAACAATGAATTCCTTGCCAAATCAGTTTTAACCAAAATGAAAATACTTAATGCTGAATCATTGCATTGAGACCTTGTAAATCTTTTCCAGAGTCTGACTGAAGCTAACTCTGAATTACAGTAATGACATACTTTAATGTGTCACAGGGGATGCAGTTCTCTTAATTTGTTTTACTGCAAATTTTAATGGTTTGCGATGCTGGAGAGCCCTCACAATTTTGGGAGAGATACAGAATGTACTCACGCACTCTGTACATTAATCTAGCCAACAAAGGGCTAAAATGAGATTATATTACATTAAGACTTGACTATGGTGTTCTTCCTGATTCACGGTGGAATAAGAGTGATATAAATGCAGAAGTCCTATAGAGCAAGAATTTACTAGTTCCTTTGCTGAATAAAAAAATGTATTTTGATTTGCAGCAGAAATCCGATGATTTACCATGTAGACCAAGATATTTGGAGTTTAGTTTAGGATTATTAGTAGGTAACCTGTCTGGTCATGAATTTGATTTAAAGGATGAAGTTCACATTATATTAGCCAACATTAGGAAAACTCCTTTAATTTGCATTTGCTCTCCCCTTTTAAACATTCTCAACTCCCCCCCCCCACACACTTTTCACGACTGTCCTCTGAACCAAATGTAGAAAAAACAATTTGGTTCTATGTGCTCTGTTAATTGGTATGTCATCTGGTCCTCCAAGACCTCTCTTCAACATGATCGCTGTTTTATTGAAGTGGTTTGAGTGATGTGTTAAATGATGAAAGCAAAGACAGTGGCTTAGAAAAATGTCTCAAAAAAGGTGAAGAAGATGCTCAGAGAGCCACACAAGGTCACTGTCATTAAAGTAGCACTGCATCGACATGGGGATTGGTAGTGGCTCTTGCTGATGGAACTGTTAAAAAGGGAAGTTATCATTTGCTGTAGGATTTTGAAATCCTCTCCATTTAGTGGTGTAATACTCCAATCCCTACAACTTCATGCTAGCACAGTTATAGCACATTAATTTAAAAGAAATGGCATGTGGGGCCAAGTTAGCAAGGGCTGTTCTGATGCATGATAATATAAAACAGCAGCTGAGTAAATCTTCTCATTTTCTTTAATATTCTTCTGAGCCTTTAAAATGTCTTGAATTTCTTTGCTGCAAAGCTATGTGTAATGAGAAACTGAACTGTTACTTTTGAAGGTTAAGAAAACTGCCCCCAAAAACTCGCTAGCAGAGTGTGAAAAGTATTAGGTGTGGGTACCACCTAAGTTTTGAGAGATGGTGAGCGTTCTTGTTCCTTTTGAAGTAAGAGGTGTCTGAGGGTGTTCAGTCTTCCCTTTGCCAAAAAATAAAAAATAAATAAAAATAATAAAAATTAAAAAAAAAAAAGAAAAAGTGCTGCTAGCTTTTCTACTATTATTTGTCCATTTTTTTGGAGTTTGCATTTCTTTCTTCAGGATTTTCTGAAGTGAATTAAATTTTATAAGTGTTTCATCACAAATAGTTTGTGTGTTTTCCGGAGGTTTTTGGATGTTTTATTTAAGTGCTCTTGGGTTGACAAAGCAAGTTCAATTTAAACCAATGACACTGCTGTCACTACACTGAAGACTGTGTCAGCATTTTCATTTATAAAAGCTGGTTTTCAGTCATAAAATACACTCCAGGCTGACTGGGCTGAGTCAGAGTGCTGCGTGCACTCTGTAAGCGATTCAGTCTCCCTCCAAGAGCTGTGCCCTGCACAGGAGGATAAATAAGATTGCCTAATATTTCTTGTTACTCTCCAATATGACTCCAATCCTACCTTGCATGGCTGCTATCCTAAAAGCGAGCTTTAAAGCATCCAAAATGGGATAAAATACATCTTGTTGGGTTTTGATAGGCAGCGTTCTTGCCCAGTGGTGCCTTTTTGTGGACACGTTTGAGGAGTAGGTTTGCCTTCAGCTAAGCTGCTTCTCCTGGGATAAGAGACTGCTGTAAGAGACAAGAAGGTGGGTGAGAAGAGGTTTGGTGGGACCCTGTAGGACTGGTGTGTTCTCAGGTCCTCCTGTGCTTCCACAGAGGGTTGCTTCTTGCTTTTCCCCCGGATTTTACCACCTCAAAGCTGCCTGCTGAGGAGTGCTGGCACTCTCTGGAGACTGAGGACCAGAGTCTCCTGCATACCACAAGGAGATGGTAGGTGAGGAGGAGGGAGTTTTGGGAAGGGAATGGAGTAGAGTTGTGATCCAAGTTGTTCACTGAGGCAAAGTATAGGCTTGCGGATCTTTGCCAGAAGATCCATGGCTCATTTTATCTACAGGTAGAATTGGTATTATATTTTGTTGAAATGCAGGAAGTGAAAGTGATTTGCTTATGCCACAAACCGAGTAAGTTTTAGAAGTAGAATGTGAGCTCATGTGCTTGGCTAACGATACCTTTTTGTACCTCCTTTTGTATCACATCCTAATGTCTACTTTCCACTGTCCTCTGCTGAGAACAATAGCTACTTCCCTGTGTTTCAGGTCTCCTTTTAAAATGAACTTTCCTTGCAAAGATTATCAATGCTCTCACCTTCAGGGAAAAGGAGTTTGTCTATTAGTTCTAACATTAGAAGTTCTTAAAACTCCCCAAATGAGAATTTTAAGTCTTCGGTCACCAGAGTTCTCTGTTATCTCTATATTTGCAAGAGTTTTCAAGGGTTGCTAGTTGTTTGTGACATTTGTGTTAAGATGCTGTTTTAAGCAATATTTCAAGCAGTCGTATGACAGATTTTCAACATTTGTGTGCATTCCCATATTACAGGAACACCAATATATATACCACAAACATGCCTTGCATCATGTATTTCAGGCACCCATACATATCTTCTGAGCGAGTTTAACACTGATTGTATGCGATGTCAGCATTATGGAGTCTTAGACTGTTCAGCACACTTGGGCTGGGACCACAGACGGAGTTGTAAGAGCTCACTCAGACCACGAAGGCGAAGTGGAGAAACATGTTTGAAGAGGGTGCTACAAGAGCAAGAAGCTCTGCTTTAAGATGATTCTCTTAAAGCACTTCAATCTTTAAGATGTTTAACTGCATAAAACTGATGTAAAGACTCATGTATATGTAATCTGGTCAAGGATAGGAGGTTTCAGAATTTCTAAGGAGTCTAAAATATGTGATCAGTCACATATCATCAGCTTTGAAGTGATAATGGTTCAAGATCAAGATTATGAGCTGATCTGCAGGAAGTTCTGCAGACCACGATTTTGTCTTCTGCAGGAGTTCACTTATATGTGGATGTTATGGTTGGTCTTTCATCAGTTTTACACCCTTATCTAAAAAACAGCAGGCAGACAGATGGGGGGCGGAATCTAAGACCCAAAGCTTGGCAGTAGGTACAGCATAGTTTCTGTAGTGGCACTGGAGACTCGGTGAATGTTTGGTAGAAAGGGGTACAGTCATGATGGGGCAGCTGTGAATGTCTGTGTGACTGCTGGAAGTAAACACGGACCATGCAGTGACCTACAGTGTCAAAAGCTACACTGAGCGGAGGCAGGAGGAATATTAATTAAAGTAGCCCGTTAGAAGATGGCAAGGGTCAAGCTGAAAAGGGAAATGAGAATTTGCCTTTAATCTCCATGCAGAGCAGGAGTCTTGATATGGTAACAAAATACTTGGCTGAAGTGAGGCATCTCCGATCAAGTGACAGGTCTTACGGGGATTGTCCTTGCCTTTTGTGTGCTTGGAATGAGCAGAATTTTATTCTGCTTGTTTAAACTGGAGAGGCTGGGAAACGCCTTGCCATGGTGATGCCACTGGTGCTGGTAGAGCCACTGAGAATGACTCGTAGCAGAAGGCATGAGGTCATCATTAAGCAAACATGTGAAGAGCATGATTTCCTCATTCCTACACTGAGAATTGAAGAAGTTCTTAAATTAATGCATTAGATGGATCTGGGCACATTTCAATAGATACAGTATTATCTGTCTTAAAGTACTCCCCCCCCGCCTTTTTTTTTCCTTATTGAATTCCAGCCTTCTCTAAACTAATAAAAACACTGAGCCCCACTTCTGTGCCTAGCCATCTAATAACCAGCAATGCTTGGATGTTATAGGTGTTTACTTTGTCACTGCAAATTACTCTAAATAATATTAATATTAGAGAAAACTTAAACCAAGTGTTTCTGAAAATGCTGGATTACCATCTCTGTGGTTACCTCTGTGGTTACCATCTCTGTGGTCTCTGGATTACCATCGTCTCTCTGCCGATAGCAGGGCCTCGAGCAGCACTGGTTTCTGTGACCCCAGCCCTTGGCCAGACCATTCTTGAAAAACAACCAACTTTATGGAGAAAATGTTTAATTTCTGGCCTTTTTCTGGTTTCATGAAGTATGGCTGGGAGCAGACTCATGCCTTGAGCCCTTGGGTCTCGCAGCTTGGACCACTGATATTTGCATAGGTGTGATTATTTAGTAACAGACATCTTTCATTTAGGATTAAGGAAAACAAGAAAATAAAAAGTGCTTTTTTTTCAGTGAGCCTCATCCTGTTACTCTGTATTCGTAAGGACTATACGTATTGTGATGTTTGTTACTTGCATGGACAAATCCTTGCAGGCTTTGCTCAGCCATTGAGTGTGACTGTAACACACACGGAAGTTTGCTCAGTAACTTGAATTGTTCTCATCATAGAATATTTATGTAGTTTTAGTCATTCTGTACAGAATGATGTGTTTCAGAAACTTGTTCTTAGGAAAAAGCTAGCCTAGATTCCCCCCACCACCCTTCAGCTATTTCAGGCGATGACTCCAAGCAGTGGCCGTTAGCTCTGTTTCCTCATCTGCCATCCTCAGTGGCCACCAGGACGAAGACAATGTCCAGCTACATCACGATCTTTGCGGTAGCGGAATTAGAAGTAAAAGTACCAGTGCCTGAGGGTTGGGTCATGAATTAATAATTGCTGTGTGGTGGGGGAGGCCCGTCAGAATAGCTGAAAACAGGGAAGTTGCCTCGCAGAGTGCTATCAATCACTCAGTGACCATAACTTCCAGTAATTAGTGTATTTTATGGGCCTTTGCTTCAGTGACTCGGAAGCACATATGCTCCACTCACAGCTAAACTTAGCCAGAGTAATATTCCAGGATGATTTATCCGCTTGCTGCACTGGGATGTAACCCTATATTAGGTGAAGATTGTGAACTAAGCTGCAATAAAGTGTAAGTTTAGGTACAGTTTGCACAGGTTGAGACCTCAATGTATCATGTTTCTCGGCAATTGCTCTTAGGCCACTGTGGGCAGCCTGTGCGGCAGCAAAATAAATAATAGAGTTCTCTACCTGAATAGATAGATGAGTGGACAATTAAGGAATAACATCAGCTGTGGTGTATTTGTAATATATGGGATTTTGTAGTATAGATTAATGTTCCCTATTCTTATACTGTGTAGTATAGCTGTTTCTACTTTTTAAAAGTCAAAAATTTAGAAATGTTTGTCAGTTGAGCCTGCCTTTCCCTGTTACTTAATTGGTTTGTAATGGTGGGTGAACTTTCTCGTGCCAGTGGAGATGGAGAACAGCTGAAGTTGAGCTGCATTTCCACCAGCACAACCAAATTCGACTTTTTTTTTCCTTTAGGTATTGAATCTAAATCCAGCAAACAAATAAGCAGGAAGCCTCTCTGCTCAAACAGGTAGTCTCATTAATCATTATGGACCATTTGTGTAAATTTTACACCTGACAGTTTCCATAGATTGGCCCTGAAAGGCCCACGTCCCACCTTTTTCCCTTTAGAAAAGGCGCTGCTATTCTGAGTAACTACAGAACTACATCTTTGAAGATGTAGTGGTAAAAGCCTAGTAATGTAAGGGATTTGTGGCAAGGAAGAAATGTGCAATTTAATCATGATTGTCTGCAGTCTTTAGTTTGCAGTGCATTTACTATAGTTCATATTTAAAAGAAGTCAAAGTGAAACCAATTATCTTTAATTAAGGTGAATTAGGCTTTGATTTTTAATATATTTTATGTAGAGAGATCTCGAACTCATCTGCTCAAGCCAAGGAATGTCCCAAAGGTTATTAGGGCATATTTCTATTGGGCCTGATGGTATTAGTAATAACCTTCTTCCTCATAGTCCTAGACATGAACAAATATGTCACTTCATCAGTCTCTGTTACCCGCGCTTATGCCCCTCCGCAGGGGTCGCAGATTCCACAAGTTATCAGCTAATGGCGTTATACATTAAAAATTGAAGCTTTCCTCACTCTGAGGCCTTTCAAGGCTTTGTTCTTAAGCCCCAGACACTTTGGAGTGCAGCTGCAAACTATAGGCAGAAGATTAAATTAATTTGTAACTCTTTTTTTGTCCTGCATTACTAAATCCTGCACATTTAATTGAAACCCTACTTCAAGATGCTTTGTGTTTCTGTTCTTCTTTGTTGTCAGTTTAACCTCAGAAGCACTTTAATGCTGGTAAATTGCTGTTATATCCTTTTGGATTCTTTTTTTTTTTTTTTTGTTTTAACTGTGCAATAAGAGGACAGTGAAATTGATATTAGAAGGAAAGAAAAAAAATCTTAAGAGTAGTTTTTGAGGTATTTAATATTTATTAAGGTCCATACCCTGCAGAGTTTCAGGTGGTTTTAAGCCATCTATCTAGGAATGTATAAATTGGTCTTGGAATGAAATTTCACCTAGGGAATTTTATGTTATCCAGTAGTTAAGTCTGATTTTTAAAGTTTCCTGTGTCTGAATGTTCCGAAGTGGTGGCTGCTTTTCCATAAAATGAGGGTTTAACTGCAGTGCACAATCTAAATGCAAAATCCTTAGATGGAAATTTAATTGTGTAAAATGTGCACAAGGTAATTAAGAACAAATTTTAGAACATTTCAGACTATAAAGTCCTCCTTCAGCTAGATCACTAGCGATATTGTAAGTGCTTATTTTCAATTTGCAGTTATGCTGAGAAACATGGAATGTGTCTAAATTAAGAATAAAAACATCCCATGCTTTTCAGTATAACTGTAAATTAAAAAACAACTTGCACAACATAGACAATAATCTAAGTAGAAGTCTTTATTGCATGAGTGTCCTAAAAATATGTTTTGAACTTCCTTCCTTCAGTCACTTTCTGAACAGGATACAGACCAAGTTGCTATTGTAATTCTTATTAACAATATAAAGGCAGGCAAGTAAAAAGGGATGTAGAGAAAGTGGTTTGTTAGTGAGGATTTCTGGATTTCCATTTTCAGTTCCAAAATTGTTAATTACATTATTTCAACAAGTCATTTTAATTTTGTGTTCACTTACCTGCACATTAAATGTATGTATTTGAGAACAGGTTAGAGTTGCTTTCCAGCCCTTCTTGTGGCTGCTCAGTACAGAGGGTTTGGGCACCTGCCTCTACCAAAACTGCCTGCCTCATGTTCTTTTTGCTTTCCCTTATGTGTTTTTATATATAGTCTGATAAAAAATCAGCATATATGCACACTGTACCTCTGCCTGTTATTTAATAATCTGGGATTATTTCTCAATTTATCAAGTACTGGTTTAAAATCTGATGGTGCACCCTGTACATCCATCTGCACCTCTGTCCAAGTCTGGGGGAAGGCTCCTACCAGGTACTTGCACTTGGAAGTGCACATCATTTTTCAGGACACAACCTCACTGAACACCATAAGGTGAGCTATTGAAGTGCTCTGATGGGCTACTTCTATGTCTAAGAAAGTAATGGTTTTAAAAAAAAAAAAAAAACACACCCCCAACTCCCCCCTCCAAAAAAACCCCCTACACAGACATGTAGTTGCTCTAAGGTAAAATGGTGTAGGAAGGTGTTATTCTGACATAATTCTTGCTGATATGGTCTGATTCTCATTTATATTTCCATACCATGCTGGGATTGCAATTCACTGGGCCTTTTTCAAATGATTTTTTTTACAGTTCTTGGGTAGTGGGAAGGTATCTGTAGGGAAATGAAAACCAGCTCCTTGGAGTTTAAGCATTCCTTTCTCCCCTCCTTGATATCCAGAGCTACATAAAATACTGATCAGTTCCCAAACCTAACTAGTGTGAATGGAAATACCGTGTTTTTGTTATAATGCCTTAAAAATAAAATGGCAAGTCCCCAGGTTTCAGTGTGTAAATGCAGAGGAGATAAGTTTTTGACAGTGTGTTACTTTGGTAGTTTACATTTTTTTGTATCCTGCATTGGGCCTGTGCTGCATATGTTTATATGACTTCCTTGAGACAGATGATAGAGAGTATGAAAATCCCTTTAGTGAAGCTCTAATCTGTTTGTTTTTTGTGGATTTTTTTTCTTTACTTTAACTGTGACACTATTTATAAATCTAAATCTACATACAGAGGTCATTGGTTGGCTGAACTTAAACCATTTTACTTAGTAAATTTAATTAAGAAAATACAGTGCAACTCATAAGCAAATGAGTTTTTCCTAGTTTTAAACCAAACCACCCTCTTGAGTGCTGATTGCCTTGCTCGACCCCTGGTGATATAGAAACAGGCAAAATTAAAAAGGACATTAAAGCTTCATTAAATCTGAAACACATTTAGTACAGTGACATATCTGCGGGCTATTTCAGGGAAGATTACATACTCTTTGGTAAGTTTCTTAATTTATAATACCTTGACAATCTTGCAGGGAGGAAACAACTCTGACGAGATGAATCGAGTGATGGTTCAGGGGGATGCAGAACTGGCACATGATCTGTCCGTGGCTGTATTGCTTTGCAGTTCTCGGTCAAGGAGCAGCTTCACCGAGAAACGTGTTTCTTTTTTAAGAATCCCCAAAGAACTTGTTCCTGATGCATTTCGGGTTCTTCAGAGCTCATTTATACACCCCGTACTTATGTCTGGCAGAAAACTGCTCTTTCCCCAATTATTCTGCTACCTTTGGAGCCCCTGCTGAGGTGTGTGGTGGTCAGGGAGAGGAGTCATCAGTGAGAATGGAAATGCTTAGTTTGTAACTCATCATCGAGGCAGTGGCCATTTTTCTACTTAAATAAGACCTGCAGAATGATGCCCTGTGCATATAGCCATAATCTTCTTGTTCTACAGTGGGATAACTATTACATTTCTACAAGTCTGTAGCTATTGTAATGACCATTCTTAAGTCAGTAGTCATTGGAAAAATCAGGATTTCTTCTAATTCTGTTCATGGAAAAGTGTTTGACATTTATAGGTTTATTTCTAGGCATTTATAGGCTATCACAGCAGCAGTGCTTCTTAGGCTCTTGAGCAGTTCTTGGAAGTTAAGGATGGTCCTCCCAAAAGAAGAGAAGATGAAAAAGGGTATGTTTTAGTAGCTCCTGATCCTTAAGACGGAGCATAACAGAAAACATAGGGTCTTTGCTTAACTGTTTAGCGTTGTATTTCAAAGCCTGCCATCAGAGAGTGACTGGAGTGACACTCTGAGCTGGGGGAAGCTGTGAACCAGACACAAGTGATAGAAGAGATGGCAATCAAGCCTGCTTGGCTCAGGTTGTTTTGTTATGGGGATGAATTTGCTGCAAAGAGAAGCACTGCACTCAGCGCTGCACCAGAAACAAAACTGAAAGGCAGAATTCACCCCAAAGAGTTGAGTTGTAAAGGCAAACCTGGAAGACAAAGCACAGAAGAAACCCAAAGGAGGAAGCTAGCTTAAATTGGATCGCTTTGGAGAACCTGAAGAGATCTTACTTGTCTTGTCACCTTAATGTTGTTCCCTATTCCAGTGTCTCTTGTAAGCCTGATTTCTTCTATATTATGTAGTTGTTGGTCTTACAAACTAAGCAAACACAGTGATGCCCAAATGGAAGTCTAAAGCAGATCACAACTTTCAGAGAGATGAGTGGCACAATAGAAATGTCTCAGAAAAAATGCATGTGTTATTGCTAGCAGGGCTCCTTGCTCAACACCATACTGATACAGCAGACCATAATAGCTCCTCCTCAGTGACTATGCAAACTCCCACTGGTGAGATATTTAGGAAAGTTTGGGGTGATTTTTCAGTGATGCGTGGAAGTGTAGATACACAGTTCCTATAACTGTGATGTGTCTGTGCAGTAAGTAAGCGTTCAGAGATAGTGTACAAACTGAAAACTGTACAAACTACAAACTGATAGTGTACAAAGCCCCTTTAGAACCAACTTGATATGTCTGTAGATTTTTCAGGACAAATACTATCTCAATATTGCGAAAGCTTCTTTTAAGAGTAGTCACCAAAAAAGTTGTTTCACCTCTTTGGGTTTCTCTTGCATGCCTCTCTTACACAAATGCTTCAAGACCTACTCTGCTTTTGTAGTGTCTTTCCTCTGAGGATCTGGAAGAAGTTTTTGCTAAGAAAAGAAGTATTTGCTAAAGCTCACAGCCAAATGGCTAGTACCATACTAGGTTTGGGCAGCAGCTGGAACTGCAGAAAGGGCACCATCTCTGCTGTTTTCTGGTTGCTTCTACTCATGCTGTCAGCTTCTTCTCACCACCTTCTCATGACCTTTTCCTGAATTGGTGAGGCTTGAGTATGTCTGCTGGTCTATGCCCCATCAGTTCCCCACCTTGCTACAGCTCTGGCTATACCTTATTGTTCATATTTGGGATAGTTTTGTGCTGGCAGCCAGGCTGAAATTTCATCATAGGTTAGCACAGCTGCCTCAGCTGCAATCTGGCTAGGTCAAGTAACCACAGCACTGAGGAGCTCAAATATTGGGGGCAATACAGGTGCCATGAAAGAGCTTTTGCCCAGCACTGACGCGTGGTTTAGCCTTTACAGTACATGATACGATGGCTTAAACCTTCAGCATTAATGCTGTTACTCAGTCTGATGTCAATATACCTAGTTTATCATGCAGACAAATCAATGATAGTAGTGCATCCATAACCTTTTTAGTAGACCTCCTTCTGAAGGTTGGTAAGGGCAGGATTCATGAAGATTAACCAGAGTGTAGGGAAGCTCATCTGACTATGGCTCCTCTGTAAACCATGGAGAGAGGTGGGCTTATCCAGAAAGCAGGTCAGAACAGAGCTGCTCTGAATGCCCTTTTGGAGGAGTCTGTGTCAACTCTGAAAACCCTTATCCTTCACTGAAGAGCAGACAAAAAACCTTAAACTAGTTGTATTTTGCTGAAATCTTTTCCAAGGTTCAGAAGATAGCAAATGGGAAAACCTAAAGTCTGGTACAAAGAATTTATCATGGAATATTTATTAGCTATGGCATTATGGCAACAGTAGTACTGTTGTTGGGTCTAATACTGGTACTAGCAAATACTCTAGTAATGCATCAATTGACTTACAAAACAGTGTGGGGAACAAATCCAGTTGATATCGTATGCAATTGAAAGTAGATCTGAAGAAAAGACGAAGTGTCTTTTTGTGGGTGCCATGATCTCTCTCCAGATCCTGCTCACAGGGTCCTAGCTGGGTTTGACACTGATAAGGAAACAAACCTCAGCTATATAACCCAGATTTTACTCTGAGCCAGTTAAGGAAGGACTTTGGAAGTTCAGTGCATGCTCTATAATACCTGTTCATTGCAGATAATTATCAGTAAAGGTCAGTGTCGTTGGCCTCACTATTGAGGCTGAACTGGTTTAATTTAGAGTCCTCAGGAGCTTGGGCATCAAACAGTGTTACTGAGTGGTACAGACAAAAGAGCTTGAGAAATACAGAATTACTCAGAAACGTAGAACAAGGGGTAATTGTTGTGAATGACTCCATCCTAAATACAGCTCTTTGTGTGTTTTCAGAATTACTTTTGCTGACATTTTCCAATTTATGCAATAGTAAGAGTTGAGTACTTTTCTCTGTTTAAGAAAATGTGCCCTCCATGCAAATCTATATAACTAGACAAATATTATTTCCTTTCCCAGCTTGCTCTTGGGAGGTTTCCATATCCTCAGGTAAGATTGTTCATTACTGCTGTTTGCCACTGTGACATTCATTCCTATGTATGAAGGTGCAGAGAGCAATTGTGAACATTTGAGCCACATACAAATAAATCTGTCCTGTTAAATTGAAAAGTGGTATCTTGAAGGAGTAATTTAGAAGTCTCTATTGATTTTTTTTTTTTTTTCCTTCTCTTTTTCTCTCCTCCAAACTCTAGATTTTCTTTCCCTGGAGACAATGAAAATTATGATGATGTTAATGATTGTTTTGTTATGAGATTAAAAAATAATCCAATATGTACAACAGTGCTTTTGAAGCAGGAAAGTGTATCTGTTCCTTTTTTATATTTTAATTTTTAACTCCAATTTTGAATTATGGTACGATGGTCTAAAATCTTCTCAAGTCAAAAATATAATGTGAATGGAATACTTAAGGGAGCTCTGGATTCTCCTTCTAAGAGGACCTAATATTAGTATTTTATTTAGATACTGGCATTTTCTAACTTTCCACTGACCTAACTCGGTTTCATTGAAGTTGGTAGTAAAACTATTTCCATCTTCAATGGCAATGGTTAGGCCAGTGCTGAGCCCTGCATTACCACGTAGTATTTTACTGTGTATGCTTGAAAAAACATGAGGCTCTGAACAAAACAACCAATCCAGAAATAGCTTTGATGATTACTTTAAATTCTTATTGCAAGATGGATGTTAGAATTCATAGTAACAAACTATTCTGTAGTTCCTCAAATTATTCTTTCCTGCGAGAGGGGAAAAAGTGAAGTGTCCAGGGACTAAAATGAATTATTTGAATGTGGTTTTTCTGTTTTTGTATGTTTTATGAACACTGTTTTCTGCATCTTGGTCTATACAGATCAGAGTGCCTGGAGGCATGTCTGATTTAAAGGTGGTGTTGGTCTGTGCTCTTTAAGCATCTATTAACTTACTATTATTATGCAAATAACTGTTGTAATACACATACTAATTTATGCATGGTTAGATTATGCAGATGCCTCACAAACATGGTTATTGAATAATAGGCTGGGACTCATTCTCTCTCCCATTTTTAAGCTGTTTTAAGCAAATTCTCCTGACACTTTTATGGACTTGCAAAGGTTTTGCATATGTACAAATATACTGATTTTTCACTTTCTCATCTCCTATGGAAAATGTTTACTGACTGAGAGAGCTGTAGCTGGTTAGCAGAATGTACTTTGCGTATTTTATCCATATTTTAAAACGTACCCCTCTCCTTTGAAGAGGGGATTGAAAAAGAAGCTCTTGTGTTGAAGTGTCCTCCATACATTGGCGTACTCACTTGTGCTCATTGAGTGTCTTGATATTCATTGTAGATGGTGTATTATAACACTAAATCGAAGTGACGTGGGATACAATTTCAGATAACCCTCTGTTCACAGGAGTGTTGGAGCTTGGGGAGAGAAGTTAGAGCGCATACATTATGTATGATTCTCAACAAAAATTTGTTTTCTGAATTGGGAGCAAAACATGATTGCTAGTTTAAGATCCTTTCTGCTATTCTAATTAAAAAAGCAGATCGGGTTTGTAAAAGAATATTTGGCAAGTCAGTAGTCCATGAAATTGTATATATTTTTTAATGTAAAACAGTTGAGGAGGTGAAACTTTAAAATGTAGCTATTAAGCTTTTCAAGAAACTGCTTTTCATAAGGATTTTTATGTGAAGAATATGTATTTTAGACAAGTACTTACATAGCTGGTCACAAGAACCCTTAGAAACCTGCTCTGATTAGGGGCATAATTAGTGGTTGGGGTTTTTTTTAATGTCTAAATATCTATTCATCTCCCTACATAAGGGCTTGATTCTGCAGTCACTCATTTGAGTAAATCCTCCTCACTTCAGTGGGCTTATTCAAATGAATGAAGCTAATCATATGTGTGTGTGCAGAATTTGTCCCTAAATAACTTGGAGTTACTTCTCTCTCAAAATGGAAAGTATGGATACATGTCTGAGGACACCTGAAATTTCCTGCAAATGAATGTTTGTCTCCAGCTGTAGCTGGAAAAAAATTTTTCTTTTTCCTTTTTCTCTCTTTTTAAGACACAGACAAATGGTGTGTGTAAATTCAGTTTAAATGAATAAGATTTATAGGGGGGATCATTGCAGTGTGGAAATTCAGGACTCCTGCAAGATGCCAGTAAGACTAAAGGATGATTTTTTTTTTTCTGGCCTTTAGTAGAATATTTTAATGATAGAACTTAGCACTTCTGATTTTCCACATCTTTTATAAGTGTTTATTTTGCTAACACTTATTCATCACGCTATCATTATATAATCTTATGTTCACAATAAAGTCTTATTTTGAAAGCACTTAAGCGTGCGAGCAACTACTCATGTAAGTAAAGTTGTGTATGAGTGTGTTTAGAGTTACTGTAAATTTTTTTTTGTCTTGATATGCACCTAACTTCATAATCTGTAGCTAACTGCCAAAGGTAGCAATTTGAACAAGGAAATAACAAATAGTACTGATCAGAACAGACTTTTCCACTACAAAAACTTTGCACAGGAAACTCTAATCCTTAAAATGTAGTAAATTTCTAAACCTGTTATGGTTTTCATGGTTTTGTTGTTCGTTTTCCAGGCATGGTGTTGCAGTGTGCTATTGCTTGCTTGCTGTAATGTAAAACTCCTTTTGGAAGTAGTAGGATATGACACTCATAGGATTTTCTGTAGATACAAACATAAGCGCTTAAGGGTGTATTCTTCTCCTGATGTGTTTGCATATCTCTGTTAAAATTAACAGGAATGGTGCATGCGCTCACACACACACACACACAAAATACTCTTTTGAATAAAGTTCTTTCCTACGTAAACATTTAAAAAAAGAAAGGAAACCCTTTTCACCAAACCCGCTGGAGTCCATATCCATCCAGCTTTTTCAGTGTCTGAAGAAGGCACATAGGGAAAATAAGTTTCAAATTTCTTTTAAAAGTTTAACCTCAATTTATGTGATTTTGATTTTACGTGTCTGTGCAGAAAGAACTATAAAAAAAAAAAACCAAAACCAAAAGGCCATGGTACCTCACAGTATATTTAATTAAATTTTAAGTTGGAACCCCAAAGATGTGCCGTGGCTGAACAAACTGCAAGACGTACAGTTAATCACATAGATTCAAATTCAGTATATTGTATAAAAAAATGATGGGGGCAATGACTTGTTTAATGATAATGCAGTTTAGGAGAAATAAAAAGAATTGCCCACTAAATAGTCTCGGCTTGCAGTCAAACTTTATACAAAGCATGACGTTAAAAGGGTGCCGCATCCATTAGGGAAATATTCCAAAGAAACAGGCAGTACTGAGCTGCCAGGGATTTAATAAGCTATAGGAAAGTGTGGATTATGATGACTGTATTTAAGATATTTTTGCATTTAGAGAAATGTTTTCCTTCCTTTGCCTACAATTCCAGGCCTCCCTTAATAAATTACATGAAAATGACCTGAAGTTTGGGGAAAAAACAAAACAAAACAAAAAAAAACCCCAAAAAAACCCAAAAAAACAACCACCCTGTCCCCCGTTCTGCACCCACCCATCCCACTGCTCCCCCCATGCCCCCCCAAATCTGAGCAAATACTGCCCCTGGTATTGTAAAGCTTTGAATGTTTTCACACCCCATTAATTTATTACTTCTCTTTCCTCATCTTTAAATTTTTTCTTTTTTTTTTTTTTCTTTTTTTTTTTTTTTAAATTCAGACTCCCCGCTGCTACAGCGATTTTCATCTTGTTGTTAATTTTCCCTGCTCCATATGGAGCTCCAGACATTTCACCTGGAGGCTGTACTAGATTTTGCTGTAGCGATCGCACTTCCGGAGGCCAAAACTGTCATTTAAGGTTCCTGGTGCATCTGTCTACGCCAGGCTTTTCACTGGCACCAGGAGAGTGTGAATAACA
Organism: Harpia harpyja; assembly: GCF_026419915.1. Taxonomy (NCBI): domain Eukaryota; kingdom Metazoa; phylum Chordata; class Aves; order Accipitriformes; family Accipitridae; genus Harpia; species Harpia harpyja. The sequence goes on along the minus strand of NC_068953.1, from coordinate 17,164,998 downwards.
AATTGGATGCACCTGAGATTCAGATGATTAGTGTGTTTTGTGAATCTGGGTGACTTGTAAGCAGATAGCTGTAGGGATGGGGAGGGCTAAAGAGCTACCCTGGGTGAATCTGTGCTCACACCTTGCATTTGGGATGTGCGGGAAAAGCGCGAGCATCCCGGCAGCCTGAACGCGGAGAGTAACAAATATTTCATCCTGCCTTGTCATTGATTAGAAAAGAGCCTTTAATTTCATTTCACCCCATGTTGTGATTAATTTGCATTCTTTGTCAGAAGTTAATGGAGTTTTTTATGGTTCACTCTGAAATCCTTGAAGACATCAGAGTTGATCTGATGTTTATACAACCGCCAGCGGAATTTTTTCATTTGATTGATGGAGAGCTTGATGTTATTCCAAACGGCTTTTTAAGCTGTTTTTAAGAATTATTTGAATGAAATGCAAGCAAGATATTGTTATAACGATCAAGATTATCTGTTAAAAATCTGTTTCAAATAAAGAACATGATAAGTAGAAAAAAAGATCAAAAAGACATGAGAAATGATGAATACAGAAGATGGTATTTGTTAAAATAGATAATCCAAGGATTCAAATAAGTTATTTTAAAATGTAGTGAAAGTAAGAGAGACCTTAATTTAAGGGTTGGGGTTTTTTTAATATAAAGAGTTTATTTTTGCAGCATGATAAATAATGGGAATGAATTAGTAAAGAATTTAGTTACAGTTAGATTTTCTCCTTCATTTTTTTATGCTCCCAGCTTTTTCACCTTCGTTTTACCAGCAGCGTGAGCACAGAGCGCTGGTGTCTCTAACTCGGAGAGACAAGACTGTCAGGCCTGTTAGTTCAACAAAATGATGACATATTACTCGTCTCAAGGAAGAGGCATTCTTAAATCCCACTGCAAAGAAAACATAAGTGGATAATAGGAAATTTTATAGCCCAAGAAAGCGCTCACTATAGACTTGCCATTGGTTTGCTTTATAAGAAAATATACGGGGGGGGGGGGGGGGGAAACCTCAGTGAAAGAAAACGGCTTTTTGCTCCTCCTGTTAGGGAAAGGTTTTTACTTTTACCAAACCCCAGCATATCAAAAGCATCAGAGAGATGATGCAGAATATGCTGCGTATGCTGGGCCAGATCCTCAGCTGGAGCAAATCAGTTCTGCTGCTCCGGGGAGATCAGGGGACAATGCAGACTTACACCAGCTTTGGGACACGGCTCTTCTTTTCAGCAGGAAAAGCTTTTGCAAATTTTTTTCTTTTTTTTTTTTTTTTTTTTTTTCATTTCTGATACCAAAGCTGGGGGTTTTTTGCAAGATTTTGTTTTTATCCTTTCATCAGCAAATTCTACCCTCGCTGTGATTTCTGCAAGTAAGATTTAATTATAGGTCAAAAAGCTACTGTGCAAGCGCTTCCATTTAAAACAGATTAATTTATTTGCTGTATCTTAGTTTGCTAAATAATTGCATGGTTTTAAATGAAGCTGCTGCTTTCTGATCCCTGTATTAACATGGTCTAAGATTCTTTTTGTTATATGTAATCCATACTATTGACCAAATTTGGCCTGGTTTCATTTAAATGTAAGCAGGTTGTCAAGGAAAAAAATATTTAGTTTAACTTGGCATGTAAAGTAGCCATTTTACTGTTGTTTTTTCAATTGACAGAAACATCCTTTAAGCATTCATTTATTTTGTGAGAATAAATTGAGGGTTGGTTACAGCAAGTAAGAAAGAAAGAAATGTTTTTCTTCCACATATATCATTATATCTAACCATTTAAAAGACGTTAAACACTGTTCAAATGCTAATGCAAAAATAGTGAATTAAATTATTGTATGATATCTTAAATATGATAGATTTGTGCAAATATTTTTGCTTTTATAATATATTCCAGAAATCACTGACAATATTTTAAGTCATTTGCTATTATTTTAAACTCTTACCAATTTCTTAACATAGGTTTCACTACATATATCATTCGTGAGATAATATACTTCAGATACATTTTGCTTTATTTTTTTTTCTCCTTAGCCAGAAATAAGTTTGAACTTAAATTTGATTTGTCTATTAGAAAGTTGCTGTAAAATTTGAATTTAGTTTTAGTTTTTCCAGAGGTGTTTTCTTTTTTGAAAATGGATAGATTTTAGAAAAAAAAAATCAGTTAGGAATCTGAAGTATAAAGACAAATTTATATGATTTTATTTTAATCTTCCTATCTGTTTGTTTGGGTTTTTTTTAATGTAAAATTGGTGGTTGAATAATATGGTCAAGATTGGAAATGCAGGTAACTAGTAAATCCTGATTTCATAATATGTTTTTGTATGGTTTGAATAGGTTTTAAGAGTGGATTATTAGCTTATGATCTTGAAAGACTGATTTTTTTTTTTTTTTTTTTTTTTTTTCTTTCTAACCCTATCAATTTCAGGCAGTCTGAGGGACCAGAGGTTAGGCTATGTTTTGTGACCAGCATTCCAGGAAGTGTTCTGTTCCGCTGTCTTGTGTAAAACCTCATACCTGGTCGTGCTGACATCAGCTTCAAACCTGTGAAAAGTTCAATTTACTTCTACAAAGTGGGAAAATTAACTACTACAGATAATCATCCATGGGTGCATCTTTGGGGTCAGGATGTAAGTTTGTGTCTTCCAGTTAGTTACGGCATTGTCACCGTTCACAACCTGTGTTGAATAAGAAAATGGCTTAATGCAACGAGCCCTTTTGTTGCTCTGTGCAGTTATTACCTCGCCTTCACAGCACAGGACTGACTGTGCCAAGACCTTTGTGACTGCAGAAGTTGAGCGAGATCCTGAAATGAAATGATGTTTGTTGCTGTGAGAGCTACTTATTGGGGGCGGGGGAGAAACATGCAGGAGGAAATACTGAAATCTCTTCAGAGAGGTTTTTGCAAATATATAAGGAACTCCTGCATGAGTTGGTGCTTCTGTGGAATGGGAGGTGTTGCTGTGGTGCTTGGAAGGAAAGGTCCCTCCCAGTTACAGTTCCTGCAGTGGATGCCTTTGAGTGACTTGCCTGAATGAAAATTTAAACCTGGGAGATCGGCTCTCCCTAGGAAGAAAGCTAGCAGTAGGAGGATTGATTTGTTTGGTTCGTTGTTTTAGGTTGCCATTTGCAAACTGTCAGCAAATATTGGATTTACTGAAAATTTACATCTTCTGTGCTCTGAACAGGCTCTCTTGGCTGGGATAAGGAGGAGGCATGTTTCCTCCCAAGTCACCGAACTGGAGACGAAGGGACAAGGGTACAGTGGATCCCTGCTCCGTTTTGCCCATTTCCTTACCAAGGGTGCACCTGTAAGAGTTCGGAAATGAATTGTGGCTCTTGGCCTGTTTGAGGAGCGAGGGTACCTGCTCCTCATGGGTCTGTGACGTTGTGAGGCACTTCTGGAGGTGGTCCCAACGTTTGCTCTTCCCTAAGTTCATAGACTGGCAATGCCAGAGGCTAAAGGCTGTGTTTCCAGCATGACCTGTAGGAGCACACAGCACGCACAGCCATCTTATCCTCCTGGGCTGGGTGATGGTTGCTCAACGTAGTGAGGAGCCCCAAAGGCCAGAATAAGAGTGAATGATTTTGAGGTCTAGGCAAGGGTTTCCTTTCCACGGCAGCCGTTCTTCTGCCAGCCCCGTGGAACCATGGGTTTAATTTGTGAGAGAGTGCAATGGTACCTGCAGTGGGCAGTCGAATTGACATAGGAGAGGATGCTCATTGCATAGAGTGGTGCCTCAACCCACGCAGCACCTCAGTTTAGTTAGAAAACACCACTCATATACCCAAGTTTTTGTTGCTTTGGGTTATTTCCTTTCAGATGTCCCTAGAATTGTGTCATCTGTAGCAATCACAATTGATTTTGCAGCTTGTCGGAGAAAGCTCAGGATTTTTCTAGATGCCTTCCAGTGACAGGTTTTAGTAACTGTCATTTTTACCTGTTTCTTATCAAGCTGGAAGGGACTTGCAGTGGTGTGCTTATGAGGAGGGACAATCCTGATGGATATTCATCTGCTGTTGAAGAGCAACGCTTCTGGTATTAGAGGCTCTTTTGTTTCCTTAGATGATTTGTTCCTCTGCTTTATTATTAGAAAGGTTTTCCTCGCTGCAGGGTATAGTGGTAGTTGTGTGCGTAACGAACATGGAGGAGAGATGCAGGAGGGTTGTTGGTTATGTCATCCTTGCTCTGCCTTTAGTCTGAAGGTGCTCGTTCTTTCAGTCTCTCTTTTCTAGATTTCTGGCTGTTCTTGTGGTTTTTCTTCGAACTTTCTCCAGCTGGCCCACAGCTCCCTGGGGGGGCGCACAGGCTCAGGCACAGCTCTCCAGTGCTGCATGGAGAAAAGATAACCTTGTGTGTCTTCAGACTGTACTCCTCCCTCGGCATCCCACTGTGGTGTTTGTCCTTTGGGGTTTTTCGGAGGAGGGGGGTAGCCTCATGACATTATTCCTGCTCAGTTGTGATCGGTTTTCCTCTTCTGTAGTGTCCTCTAGGTTCTCCTGGTATTCCTCTCTATTACCACGGTGGTCATTTCACTAAACTTGATAAACGTGGGTGACATTAAGCAAGAACTGGTTAGAACTAAATCCTGTTCCTTTATTTGGTTTCTGGCTGACCACCCTTTGTTCTACTTATTGCACTTTTTGTGATGCTTGAAACAAGGTCTTAAACAGCAGTTTGCTAAATATACTGTCTTTCCTAAGAGTTGCTTGTCCCACATTCCTGCTGACTGAGGAATGTGTTATCATGAGCATCCTGGTCCTACTCCAGTGTAGTACTTATTGTTGGCTTCTCACACTCCCTCCATAATTTCAACAGTGTGTAGTTTTTCATGCCCACTTTGTTGAATTGTGTTACTAAACTCTGGTAAACAGATTTCTGTGAGAAGTGGCTGCAGTTCAATGGTGGATGAAATAATCTCTTTATATAAATTTGTTTGTAGACCTCTGGGAAAACCAGCGTAATATAATTGTAAGAATATATTTAATATTAAGCTTGTTGTGAATTGTCTTTTTTTATTAGCTTGAAATTATTTTTATTCTTTTTTTGTCCTCTGGTTTGTGACAGTGATTGAAGTTTGCAATTTGCAAAATCCACAGATTGGGATGGGGGGGGATGTTGAGAATGTCAGGAACAAGTTAGGGGGGTCAGTCTTACTGGCTGTGGTGCTTTGACTTCTTTCAGAAGTACAACCATTCAATTTTGCCAGACTTTGTAACGTATGTCTGAAGATCATGCTTTCATTCCAGAGGAAGAATAAAACCCATGGTGGTGAACACCACATGGAAATGCAGTACACTTACATATTCCTCTTCCATTTATATCAGGGCAGAGACAAAGCAAGTGTGCATTGGTCATTTGTCAGTAGGAGACAATGTTTGTAGTTTTGGCTGTTCAATAAAACTTTAAGCCTAATTTGTAAAGATAAAAAATAAGGTATATATACTTTTTAAATCCACAGTTTCCTGAATTAGGAAAATAAATGTTCTACTGTGAAGCCTCCCTTAAAAATCATAACTGTATGATTTGTTGGTATATGTATTTTTCTATTAAAAAAAAATATCACTAGCTTGAAAAGCAGTATATATGTAAAGAGAAAATTTGTTAACTGATATGGGAAGATCTAACCCTGGGTCACCTGCAAATCTCTCAAACAAGAGCTGCAGGGCAAGTCCTAATTCCAGAGAGTAAAAGCGAAAATTAAAGCTATAGCTAGTGACTCCTCTAAGTTACCCGGGGTGGATTCATTTGAGTTTCGTTGATTGTGCTTGTGAATATAATGTGAAAGGGATGGTAGAGGTCTTCTCAGCCACTTCCCGTCCAAAGTATCTCCATGGAGACAGAAATATAACCTGATGGTCTGTCAAAAGTTGCTTTTCATAACCAGAGGCATTCATTAAATAGTAGATGAAGCAGGAGGCAAACTTTTGCATTTTTAACCAACCTAAAAAAAAATGCCATTTGGAGAATGTGCTTTATGGAGTAGTTTATCCAGATACCACTGATATTTCATGACCTGAGAAGCAGACTGTTAATGTGATAGATTTATTTATCGTTTGCCCTGCTGCTTCAAATTATAAACTATCACATGCAGTAAGTACAGAAAAAAACACAGCAAATACAATACAGATTCAAAAATTTCAAATAGCTGATCTAATTCTGCAAATTCACACAATTTTGGTTGTATATGAAAAGCTTACAAAACCTTCTGACCAGCTGGGTTTTCCAGCGATGAGCAGGTCAGGGACTTACATGCGTTCTTCTGGCATGGCTGAGGGAGCGTGTTGGTGGTGAAAGGCTTAAAGTGACTTTTCTGAGACGAGATGTTTTAATGAGTGCATCAAAGCGTTCCTCGATACTCTTAAAATGCATTGTCTTCCTTTCAAGCAGGGTTTTCAGTTGTGTCACTGCAACCATTTCACTATTTGAAATTCTTCATGGAAAGTATAAAAACATGACAGTGCTGGTCTCCTTTCTGATCCCCGAGTTTTCTGAGCATTGCACAGGGTAGCGACATGCCACATGCTCAAACTTTTGAGCTGTGACCACTGCGCTTGGATCCCTCAAGACGAACCTGCCTCCTAGACTTCTTGTCTCCCAGTAGTGCATGAAAACCAGACGGTTAGGGGAAGAAAAAAAGGAGCATGGGTGAACAGGAAAATAAAACATTTTATGTTGAGTACTTTTAAAACTGTTCTTAATGTGCTATAAAACTGGATGCTTCACTTTTTCATGAACTGTGTGCAAAAGGAGAAGCACTGACTGTAAAGTTGTCCTCGGTTAGGTTTGGTTTATAGTTGCAGAGGCTGCCCAATAATGTGATCTTGGAAAAGGTAAACAACATAGTTTTAACAGTGAAAAATATGCCTAATATAAATACAGCTAAGTTCATTGCTGTTCAGAACTTGAAAAATACGACTGTAACATTGCATTTTCTAGCGGAGTTAACAGAGGAGCACAGTGCAGCCTTACAAGCAATATATCCGAGACAGAGAAAATAGGTAATACATCTAACTGGGGAGTCTCTGTGGCATTCTCATAGAGGAAGGCACAGTAGCTTTATTTAATTGAGAAAATGAATCAATTACAATGATGTTGCATCATCAAATGCAAGGGAAATAGCAGATATGTCATTACATTGGGTAACAGTGTTAAAAAGTAATTGAGTGTCTTAAGCATTTTGAATCAATTCCAGGTACTGGCACAGCTACCTTAATGCAAAATTTATGAAGATGATCTCAAAATAATATGTCGCCATCAAAATTGTGTAATAAAACCCAGTAACAATGTGCGTGTGAGCGAGGACACGTCTCTCCCTCTTGCAGAAGCTGGGCCTGCTGCTCCAGCAGAGAGTTGCAGTGTCACAGGAAGAATTCTGTAATACTTCGGTTTGTGTTGCTTTATTTTTCATTAGAAGCACTGAGCACTTTTATTAGAAATAATTTTTTAAATCTTGTTCTGAAATGGGATGTAATCATATCTGTGTTGGGGCTACTATGTATGATCCTACCTCTATTCCTTTTCATGACAAGACCTATTTTTCCAGTAAGGAAATGTGACTGATACTCTGGATGAAAAACTGAATCGCCTGTTCATGTGCGCTAATCTGAAGGAGCTCCAAATCATCCCTATTGAATAAGCTGAGTCTATTTTGTCATGTAGCATCTGAAAGTGAAGTACGAAAAAAAGACTTTTTATACCCACAGAATATTTTGCTTATTAGCAATAATGCAAAACAGCAAATTTATTCTCTTGAATTGTAATAGATTGACATTGACCATTACAAAATATAATGGGCTACTGCTATCTCTTTTATTATTTTCTTTTCTTCCTTGGAAAAAATAGAATTATACGCAGAAACTTTATGTGTGTATTTGTGCGCTACCAATACAATAATGAAAGACTTCATGTGCATAATACCAGCTATTTTCTTGGTGCTAGTTTTCAACCTCGTCTATGTTACATTTTACTACCTGTAAAGTATTACTAGAGGATCCTGCCTCTGGCTGGGTATTGGGGGAGATCGCTTCCAAAGCTGATGGCAGCCCTACAACATTCATCATCATGGCACTACACAACAGAGAATATTAAATGTAAGGGGCAAGCCAAATAAACTGTTAGAACAGAAGACAACATTGTCACTAAGGACTGCATTCTGTTTGCATTGCGAGCATGTTGGGTTGCAAGCAACTTTGTGTCTGTTTAGGAAAAATACGCTATTAATTATCCATACCCATTAGAAATGGTATACATATACAAATTATCAGAATACCAGCATCCCTAAATTCAGTCAGATGTTTTGCATTAAGTACCTGCTCTGTGCTTTGTATTTAATCATTTGTATTGTAATTCTGCCTTTGTTTCTTTTTGTAATCAAAAGGTGCTTTGCCAGTATGGGCCAGAATATTTTGTAGCTCTCTCTAAGCAATTGAATGGTCTGTTACTACAAACTGTTAATTAATTTCCCAACCAAACTGATGTTAAGAAATTTAAGAAAGGCTCAGAGGTGACTGATAACAAGTCTTTGCCATTTAAAACAATACAAAGTTCATCAACCTTTCCAGCCTCACAGATGGCAATGCTCTACTTCTAGTCAAAGTAAAACTGGGTTGGAATATATAAGAAACTTGGGTAAAAGTGGAGTATTAAAGGCTTTCCTGAGCAGCGGTAGATACTTCAACCACATAATTAAAGTTTTCTTCACAAAAAAAGGATTGTGAGCAGAGTCTGGCAGTAATCCAAAATTCTAATTTCTGACTATGATTTAATTTCAATTTTAAATAAATCGGTTTTTAATTTAAAAAGAGTGAGCTTCATAACATTAGCAATGATTGCAACATTAAGCCCAGTGTTCACAATCTAGCAATATAAAACATTATTTATATCTGAATCGTAAACAGCCTTTTGAAATGGATTATGGTTTTTCTTCCTATTCTAATACAACCTGGAGGGTACTAAAAAGTGTTGTGTGAAATTAACATTCTGCTGACTTTCGCCTATAAATGAGAAGCGAGCTATTAACATTTGTGTATTTTCATTATGTAAATTGTGTTAACACATGCCCACAAATTGCCACCAGCGATGCAATAATTTTCTCTCAGTGATCATAATGTGTCCAAGTGAGTCATTTTGATTATGACATGCTAATTACATATTGCCTTTTTTCAGATTCAGAAAAACCAGGGATCTTTAATGGTAAGCTTTATGAGTTCAGAAAAAAATTCACTTTTCTTTTTCCTGATGGCTGCTTCCTCTGCATGCTTGAATGCCTTGTTTTAAACTTAGCAAATTGCATTTTGAAGAAAATGCAAACCTTTAACTGCCTGTATTAGATTAGGTACCATTAGAAATAATAGAACATCCTGAGCATCAATGTTTTTATAAGAGTTTGCTGCTGTTGATTAATCTTGCTATATTTTATTGCATTAATGATTTTTTCTTTCCACTCCACTGTAAAGATATTGCATATAGGCTAATACTTTTTCCTCTCTTCTTTCCATTGCAGCCTCTCCAGTTATTGCAGTGCATTGTTGATGAGGTGAGTCGTCGTCTTATGTGCTTTCACTCCTAAAGTCATTCCTAATGGAGTGGAAAGCTTATATTTTGTTTCCTAATGAAGCACAATGCCCAACATCCTCAGAGCACAAGTTGCCTTGTGCAGCTTGGAGCTGTCGAACATGAACTGGCCTTGTCCCACTTTCTGCTGTTTTTCTACTCTTAATATTGAGTCTTTGAAAGACTTGCTCATCTCAAAGGCTAGTCCTTTTAGCTATTTAGGCCCTAAAGCCTCAACCTCACCGTGTGAGTTGATCCTCTGCATTTGCCAGATGAGTTGGAACAGAGACATTCAAGTGGGAGCAGACTTTATAGTGGGCATATTTAATGTGGCTTAGATAGGCAAAAATGGTGTTTTGACAAGGAGAGAAAACCAAAGTGTGAGCAGGAAAGCATCTGAATGTCATCTAATCATTTTTATTTAATCAGAAGGGCAAAATAAAAAGCCGAGATGCAGGAGATCCAGCTGTGAACAGCAGACTGAATTGGAGTGGCTAACGTCACGTTTCTCAGTTGAAACAATTCTTTGCAGCTCCCGTCTTCCTTCCCAAACTGAGGTGTAAGCAGGGGTCCCAACTCTTGACAGTAAGGCAATAGCCAAGGGCAGTCTGCTGTCAATTTTGCTTTGTTTTTAATGTTTAGTAAAATGATGATGATGATAATTGGGAAGTTTGAACAAGAAAAAAAAAAAAACTTTTTAAAGACTTGACTCAACCTCTAGCAGAATGTCATTGCTGGCTCATCAGGTTGGAGTCGTTGGGTGTTGACGTGTCCATTTAGACCATTCAGCTACTTCCAACCTGTCCTGTGTAACATGTTTGTTTAGCTTGAGGTAAGCTCACAGCCAGTGTGATGCCCAAGTACTCTTATCTTGGTTGTATCTCCATCTGTTAACTGCTACTTGTATGAACTGCTAAACCTGCTGCTCTTACCTGTGGTGAATGCTTTTGTCCTTTTATTAGAGAATGACAGTGGCTTAGCTGAACTTCTTTTAAAAAGTGACATTTGGGCCTTGAGGGATGCAGTTAAATTAAAATGAACAAGTATCCTTTGTGTAAAGGAAAGAAGTTCTCCTAGTCCTCCAGCAGTGCTAGCTCTTCTACCTGGCTCTTTATGGTGGTCTGGTTCTTTGGGAGGTTTTTAAGCAATTCTGTTTCTTTCATCTTTTTCATCCATTGTTACTCCTGTTACATACATCTTTGGTCGAGGTGTGGAAATTCCATAGCACCAATGCTGTATATACCAGCAGCAAAAGGCCATCTCTATTCTAAAGAAGTTAAGTTAAAGATGCTTGTATTTATACTTGTGTTTTGCTACTGCTTGACAAATTACCTCTAAATAGGCTGGTACCAGTGCCTAAATCTAAGCTCACTGTTCTAAAACACAGCCCTAAAGATCTGCAGATTATGGTAGACCTTGCAGCTTTCACATCTTTTCCTCAAGATCAGAATTGCTCCAGTCTTCTTACAAAAACTTTAACCAAGGAACTTTGTACAGACTATAAACATCTGAGTGCTGAGCTAGCTTTAACGTTAGCATTTTGTTATTTACTTGTTTTAACTCACTTTATGTTCTGCAGTATGCCATGGAGCCATCATTCTCCTGAGGTGGTGGTTCAGAGTGCACTGTGCTCGTGGGCACGTTAAGACTTCAGGTTACAGAGCATAGCTCAGCTGAAAGTTCTTTAAGTGCAACTCGCTTTGTTTTGCAACACACTCGATGTCTAAATGGAAGTTGCATGCCATAACATTTAGAGCCTGGGGGGAAGAGGAGAATGGATTGGCTCTGTAGTGTTATTTGCTCGGTACGTGTGTATTGTTAGGGGGTCATTTAATAAGATATATAGCGTTTAGATGGTGGCTGCCACACCTGGAAGTGCAAATTCTTGGCATGACGGTGTCTTGGAGGACATTTATATTAAGGCTTATTCTGTTCTAGCTAATGGGTAGCATTGACTTTAACAGATCCTCCTGCCACCTCCAGCCCTGTCCTGTGTACAAAGACCTCAAAGCAAAATGTGTTTAACTTGTGACTATGTTTTTTTTCCTCCTCACTTTGTCTTCCGTAAGATGTGCCTCCTGGGGAGTAACAGAGGGACCTGCTTATTTGGCTAATACACACTCTTCCTTCTACACAAGGACCTTTTGAGAGGGAAAGTCTCTTTACTCTCTGGTACTGTACAGCTGTTGTTGCTACCATGAATATTAAGGATTAGAAATGCTTAGTGTTGTAAGACTGATTATTTTGGGTCAAATTTTCCCCTTGGCTGTAAGGAGGTCCTAAAGCTCACAGGAGGTGGGAACCAAGCCTCTCCCCTGCAGCTGTGCTGTACAGCCTGTCCCCATGGGAACCCCCAGACACTGGTGCAGAATTCCCCACCTACCTTAATGACGATCAGAACAGCAAGGAGTGACGATCGGTAGCTTGCCTATTCCTGCAAACAGATAGGGCACAGCAGTGCTCCCATAATGGCAAAGCTTCTGGATGAGCCATAGTGTCATAGGATATGGGAGGAACAGATCTGCAAGGGTGCGATCAAGCTGCCTCAAGGATCTTCGGTCCCCGTGTAGCTTCATGCCACAGTAATAATTTGCTGATGTTGTTGCACTTGAAAACTCTGGGTCTTTTTTCCCCTCAAGTCCCTTAGTGTGTCTTTTTGTGTGACAGACAATGGTTTGGACTTTTGGCTCCTAAAATTGTGATTAAACAGCGCTGTGGAAGAGAGTGCTTCTTGAAATTGGGTCTTTGCTGGCAGCATGCTTACCCCAGTCTTTCCCCTTTAGCTGGAGCCAGCTAAAAACTCTGGAGTCTGATATGGGAGAACCTAGAAGATTTTAAAATGATGAAGTGGAGACCTTGACTCTTTATGATAGTTGCTTGTTATATTGGTAGTCATTGGGTTTTGTAGAACTGTTCCACGTTCCACCAAAACACAGCAGGAATCCAAAAGTTAATGTTCTGTTCATTCATAATCATTAGTTTGTAGGATTTATTGATGGCTGAACTAGTTAAGAGGTTGCTTCTGTATTATGTAGGTATCATGGACTTTTCTCAAACTCTCTAAGGTGGTGCACTATGGAATAAAAACAGTCCATGGGAGTTTTTAGATGTCCTGCAGTAGTGAGATTTTTGGAGCTGTTTTTAAATTCTTGGTGAAATATGTGAGGCATAGCAGGTCACTTTGGCAGTTTAAAATGTCCATTTGTTCATTTTCTAGGACTTAAATTTACTTGCAGAAATTCTGCAGAATGAGTAAGTGATTTGAGAAGCAGGATAATTGTAACAAAAAATGTCAGGCACTGTTCTTCTTCTCAAATCACAGTAAACTATGCCTGACATTTTGTTGTTGTTGTTAAATTATGTTATTGGGCTTTTAATGGCATTGGTTCTGGGACTATTTTTTTAATGTCAAAATTAGTGAGGAGCATTGTGTGAATAGGAGAGATGCCTGCCAGGACCTTTATTTTTTAACATGTGGTAACTTATAGTGAAATCTGATCCAGCTACAAATAAGACACGCTCATTTAAGCAACAGTCCTAATCGTAGCAGCATCTCCCACCATGATAAGACTCCTGCTTCTGGTGCAAAGATGAGGATAGAGTAATTGTTAATGTAGTTCATCCTGCAACACAGCCAGCAATAAAGGCAGTCTGCTGTTATTTGAGAGCAGAGAGTAATTTAATATTCTAGCACTCAACTTAGTTTGTCTCCAACTCACCGAAATGTTATATGGAAAGCACTGAGCAGTGCAGATGAATCCCTATTGAGAAGGACACGCATCGCTTGCTGTGCGCGCGGTCTTTCCAGAAACACTCCAACATGAAGGAGAATGGAGTCCTGCTGGAAGCAGGAGCCATTGCCTGGCTTGGAAGATGTCCTAGATGTGGCCCTATGTTTCATGATCATGCAGCCAAAGAATTTGCAATGCAATCTACTCAGCAATGGGATTATGCTTCAAAAGCACTAGGTGCATTTTAAAAAAAAAGTTTTTGTCATCAGAATCTGTTCCAGATGATAATTTAGAAATACAAACAACAGACCCCCAGAATAATACCATTAATGTTGCAGACCCCAGAAATGATGCATTGGAGAAATGCAAGCCACCCAATTTCACTTCGTAGGTTGACTCAGAAACCTAAAGATTGCAATAAAATCAGTATGCCTTTTAACCTTTCTTGCTGCTGATGGTCTCAGAATGCCTCCCGTGATTTTTTTTTTTTTTTTTTTAAGCTGACAAAAAAGTCTTTACTGTTCCCTGCTCACCTTCCAAATCTCCAGCAACCTCCCAGACAACCTACATGGTCCAGTTAAGTGTTCTCTTTGCTGATGTCTGCAAGAGTCACTCAATAAATCAAATTCCACTTCCAAGCAGAGATTATGAGAACCATAACCTTGATTATAACTATGCATTTTCCTTTTAATGCACTAGAAAATTTTCCATTTAAAAGGTAAATGAGGGTGTTCTGAATTTTCAGTTTGGTAAGCCATGGGTTACTGGGTTCTGTGACTGCAGCAAAACGGGGGGTTAGGTTTTCAGGAAAATCAGAGCTCTGATCATAGTGTATTTTTGCATTCCTGCCAGTCAGTTGAGAAGTGGCATTGTTTTCAGGATTCTTCCAACCTGTAGTTACTTATTTCCCTGTTATCTTGATGTCAAAATGTATTACATAGGAAATTACTGTTTAGTTACTTCCTCAGCTGTTTTCCAGATGCAGTATTTCTAAAACCTTCTAAAAATGTCATTTTTCCTGATTGCTAGTCAGATCAGCATTTATTAAAACACCTAGATGATTGCAGTTTGTGTATGAATATCCCAAAAGGCCAAACCTGACAGCTCTGTGTTTTTCAGCATGTCAGCTTCCCATCCTTTCAGTCGCGTGGTTTTTGGCTTTAGAGTTCTCTGCTCTGCATCCAGAGAAGGTTGGAGAGACAAAACTTGCACTGTGGAATGCCTCCAGTAGGCAGTTCTCCTGACTTAAGCAACTCCTTTAAATTTTCCTTAAGCTCTCCAGGGCTATTTTGTTTGACCTTTATTTAGTTAGAGTATCCCTTCTAGGAAAGCAATTATTGCCAGCCCCTTGGGTGGTTGCTGTAAACTGGGTTTTGCTGTACTGGAGCAGTTGTGGTCACAAGCTCTGTAGTTAAGCATCAGCTCTAGTTTCTAACCCTTTCTTCTTCATAACCTGAAATAAATTAATTTTGGTTTCAAAGTTTCCATGGTTTGTCTCAGTGTAACAGTGACTTAGGTGTTGGGTTTGGCTTTTTTTTTTTTTTTTAAATGTATAGAATTAGGGAGAGAAAGAACTTGATTTTTGTCCATCAGTTTTTGTTATTGCAATTACGTTAGAAGCTTGAGGAGTGAAGACTTTCAAGAACAAATCCTATTTTTACAAATAGGAGGCAGCATTGAAAAACCTGCCTATTTTGATGAGTCGGGCAGAAATTTAAAAGAAAAATTAATTAGTCATACTCATGAATCCTTACTCTGATAGCTTCATGAGTAAGTAGTGAGAAGCTTTCCATGAGTTTCTTGAGCATTTCTGTTAAGTGCCCCCACAGAGATACTCAGTCTCACAAGACTGCAGTTTAATCTAGCTCAAGGACTTTACAAACTCCACAAATCAAAGACCTCTTTTTTTTTCTTTTTAAATTCGTACTCTAGAAACATTTAGCAGCATCCGTTAACGCTAGTGTAGTGTTAATGCTGAGCTATGAAGCATTTCAGCATCAATAAATTTTCAGATTTTCCCATGGAAAAAATAGCTTGCACTTAATACATGTATCCTATATAGTTGTTTCTATTCCCTTCTTTTTTTACCTGGTTAAATATATCCATCTATTTATTGCTATGGCATAGCCTTAAAAATTCACAGGATGTTCAGCTTGATCAAATAACAATGAAGACCGTTGCCTCTCAAGTGTTGAATTTCTTAACCTTATGCATCAGTGCTACATATTACTATTTCTATAAATAAAAATAAATAAAATAAATATAAAAAAAAACCAAATAAAGTAAAAAACTCCAAAGGCTCAGAATGAAACCAGACTTTATTTTTTCTTTAGGAATTTCACTTTAGATTCTCAGGTATTGATTTAAATGTATGAACACCTATATTTAACCCTGAAAATTTCCAGAGTTTTGAAGATTTCCATGCAAGAGAAACTAGTGTTAGGACGTACACACGTGTGTGCGCATGTGTACACAAACCCACCATAATTTGTCCTGTGGATAAGTTGTTTTAGGGTATACTTTTATTGAGACAGAAACTCTGACCTTACTAGTGTATGAGATTCAGAGACTTGTATAGGAACAAGGTAAAACCACAGGTAGGAATTGCTGAATAATTACCTTTAGACCAACCTGAGCAAGAACCTTCCCAAGAGGGCAAGCTCATTTAATGGTTCCTAAAACTCAATCTTGTGGATGTCAATGGTCATGCTTGATTATTTGCAGCAGTGTTTTATGAAAAAGCAATAAAAATGCATTGGGAGTGTACAGAGGAAAAAGGGAACAATAAATGGTTTTAGTTTTTCAATTGAGTCCCTTTGGTGTGAACAGGTAGAGGCTACCTTTCATGCTGCTGTGCCTTAGCTATTTGAAATGTGCGTATGTGTGTGTATCTACCCAAAACACTGCTGTGCTCTGCTAGCTTATGATCGACAAGAGACCAGCAATGAGAGGAAAAAATTCTTATGTTTGTTTTAGAGAGAAAGCAATTACAGTTACGGTTAAAGGATTAACCTGTTTTTCCAGCTACCTGTACGCTTATCTGCAAGGCCCTTTGGAGAGCCACACTAACGAGTACAAAGCTTGGCAAGAGGTAGAAGATGTCATGCCGTACACTCTAGATTATTCCTGATGTTAATTACACTCTTCCACTTCTTTTCTTCCCTCTTCTGGGGTCTGAAAACTGTCCCACAGTAGCAAATGCTGCAAAAGCGACAACTGAATAGCCCCAAGTATACACTAACTTATTTAACCAGAAATGTCTGCGTGCCTTCGGTGCGAATGTAGGTTACGCATACGTGGTAGTTTCAGCAACTTGGGGAGCAGGTAGCACTGCTGAGAGAATAGCTGGTTCTCACGTGATTTGAGGTGTTAAAGGTAGGCTGAGTGTTTTGGTGGATAAAACACTGGCCTTTCGACCTTGCTTCCCGTCCAGCTAGAGATCTGGAAATAAATGAGTTTACTGCTGACACTCCAATCCCAGCAGACGAAACTTCACACCAAAATGCGCCCACGTATAATTTGTCACGTTTGGCATCTGCTACTAAGAAAAAGAGCAAGAAGCGACCTGGCGCAGAGATGTAATCATCTTTCACCTTCCTGCTGGGGGTGGGAGTATAACAGGGACAATCCAGAAATGCTTTCAAGTCTGGGCCTCTGAGCCACCTCCAGACATCGCTGTCTTCTGCAAACTTGTTACTGGTAGGAAATCACCTGCCATTAGGTTTGTGCAAGGCTTTTGAAGTAGATTGGCTAGAAAGTCAGAAATGGATTTTTTTTCCTTTTTTTTTTTAGGAATGTTGTGAAAGAAAGTTGTCCTTGTAAGAGTAAATCTGAACATGTACAATACTGTAATTTGCTGGTCTCGTTGAAACAGCTCGGTAACTGCAGTGCATTTGTTACATGTAATTGCACCTGGCAGCATTTCTGGTGCATCTAAAACTTAAGTTTGTCTGAAAAAAATCACTATTTGGCCACAAAGTAAAATGCAACTACTGTATAAAAATATGTGTATTCTTTGAAAGCTTTAGTAAAAGAGAAGCTGGGGTGCATAAAAATTCTTTAATCCTAGAGATTTTTTAGGCTGAAGTGATAAGTCAGAAACGCTTTGTAAAGCACACACATTACTTAATAAATACTGCCATTTCAGCATCAATGGACAAGTTGCAGAATAGGAGTATCTGCCCAGAGGAGATGATAATTTCAAAGACAGGGTGTGCTGGGGAAACCCAGAGGAGAGAGGAACTGAAGTTTGGTTTGCTGGGTTCTGCTAACTTCCCTCTTGTGGCCATAGAGCCATAGGACCATGGCATTTCCTTCTGCACAGGCGTTCACACTGAGGAGAGAGTATTGCAAAATAGCAGTAGCTGTGGGGAATGGGAAAATTTAACCCTTCACAGAGAGGAGTTAGCAGATGAGAAGAGGGAGTAAAACCTATTTGTACTGAGCGTGGGGATCCACGGGGAATACCAACCTCTGCTGCACACAAAGTATAGCTGAGCTCGTCTTCAAGCCTGCATGGCTCTGCAGCCTGGCTTTCTTCTGGGGACGTGTTGATGACAGGCTGCCATTGTTCTGCACCGTGGCTGTCCGTCAGGCTGGCCCCCGAAGAAGGAGGTAGGAGGAATACAGGTTTGATCTTAACACATAGTTGGGGGCTTTGCCATCACCTTCTTGAAGGTTTTAGGTGGAAAGCTGTATTTGCTGTTTTCCTGTTATAGGGAGATTGTGGGCTTTCTCTTCCTTCAGAAAGGATGTGATAAATCTCAGACTTCCAGTTGCTTTGAGAAAATATTTCACTCTCAAGAAATTGTCTGTTGGGGTAAGACCTCTGAAGGTGTGTAAAGCATGGGATGCTTTTGGTGTATATTACCAGTCAAGAACTACTCCCAAATTTCATTGACATGAGTGTTTCCAAACAAAATAAGGAACTCAGAGCTGTATCTGTTGGATTTGCTTCTTGAGTTTGTCCAGGCAGACCTCCAAACTGGACAGAAAAGAGGGGAAAGGTGCCTTATCGATATTTGTTTGTGGGTTTGCTGGTCATTATTTATTTCCTGAGCCTCAGTTAGCATCTCTGCTACTGCTCTGCTTAGTGAGAGCAAACAGATCAGGAGATATTTTGAATAATAGGTTTGAGAAGTAGGTGAGGATAACACTCAGACCTGTAATTCAAGCTCTTATTGCATCAGTGCAAAGGTTTGGTTGACTTCTGGATGCAGTGTTAGGTGGTTCACTCTTCCTCTGTTCAGACCTCTGAAAAAAAAGAAGATATAGATAGTAATGTTATCACTCCCTTCAAAAGAGAGGGCTTTTGGAGGGATTTTCTCAGTATTCTCGTTCTCAGGTCTTCATTTAGATAATGTGACTTCCCCTAACTCCATGGAAGTCAATAAGGTTTATACCAGCGCCTTGGCACGCTATAAATTAAATATTAGGAGCAGTGTTTGAAGTTTAAAGCCCTCCCTCCTCCTGCTAGCTCAGATTTTCTGCTGCTGTGCTTTTTTCTTTATGCCTGAGCACCTTGCTGACAAGTGCTAATAACAAAATGCCAAGAGAGGGTCCAGTCGGAGTTACCACACATTAAACATTCTGAACTTGTCCTTTTGCTCATAGATTGTGCATAATTAATAATTAAACGGTTTCAGTTGTAATGGGTTGACCTTCTTGAACTGTTCATTATTCACAAGGCAAAGGCATCACTCAAACTTTTTTCCTATTGCCCTTCCCCGTTCTCACTGTGTGTGTGTGCACAGTTCGGCTGGTTTTGAGAAATCAGAGGCTGATCTTGTCTTCTCCTGCAGCAGATCCCAGTTATGGAAGTATTGCTTGGATGCTTAGGGTAATAGCCAGTCTTGGGAATAAGCTGCCTGGGGATGTAAGAGGCCAATGGTACCTTGACCCTTACAACTGTTTGTGTCTTTACTGCCATTTTAGCAGCATCCCCAATATATAGGTCTTCATGATATTGGTTAAAAGTTACGGCATTTAACAAAGATGAAAGAACCATTTCCCAGTTTTAAATGAGTACACCTATTACCCACTCCTTTAAAATCTAGGTTTTCTACTTTTTTTGCCTCTATAGTATGATTTCATTGTGCAGGTGGGTAAAATACGGCAGGCCATCGGAGTGCAGCTGGACTGTTCCCTATGGTTACATCAAATGTGACTATATTGCATCACACAGACAGCGTAGACTTGATAGAGACATGTGTAGCTTTGCTTTATTTCCTCATATTCCCATCTCTTTGAGTGTCAGCCAAGGTCCGGGGAACTTTAGGATACAATATAGGATGTATTTACTTTGTATAGTTTTGGAAATTTTTGCTTTATACCTGGTACAACAACATTGTGATTGCTCAAGTTACAGAGGTGGCAATGGCAGCACTTTCTCTCATTAGAAATAGCTCTAACTACAAAATAATCTCACCTTTCTACTACTCAAATGGTCTTTTATAGAGCAATATCAGAAATTGAAATATTTTGGTCGTTGGTTTCCCTGGGCAGATACTGAATGGATGTTTTCTCCTTCTAAGGTAAAATGCAGCGTTTGAGGCAGCTTTTCAATGTTCACCTTTGGAAGCAGTTGAGGGTCTGTACTTTCCTGGTTCAGCTAAAACCAAAATCTTCCACCTCCTCCTTTATCTTACTTCTGCTGTAAAGCAACAATTGGCTCATAGGTACAGGAGTGAGATTAAGCTTTTTGTCTGCACTGACCTTTTTGCCCTGAAACACACTTGCCAGCAAGTATTTCCTTGAGATT
Organism: Harpia harpyja; assembly: GCF_026419915.1. NCBI lineage: Eukaryota > Metazoa > Chordata > Aves > Accipitriformes > Accipitridae > Harpia > Harpia harpyja. The sequence goes on along the minus strand of NC_068953.1, from coordinate 17,144,959 downwards.
GATGCACTCTCCCAAAAGGCTTTCAATTTGTCAGGCAAATAGCCAATAAATTTGTGGGCATCCACTCTAAACTCCTTGGGAAGACTGCATTAAAGCATCTAGTTTTCATACTGAGATCCAGTTGGTGTTCATCTCCACCCACCCACCCACCCACAATCTTTTCCTGAGCTCCTGAGAGCAAACCAACCAAGGCATGGCCATGACTGACATGTCTACAGCAGAAAAGAGTAGGCCTGGATGGGGTTGAAATACCTGCATTGTACAGAAAAATGTGCCAAAAAAAACCCAAAAAACATTTACTTTTATCCAGGCGAAATTTTCTTGCACGCTTGTGCAGGAGCACCTTGTCTCCTGGCTGTGATGCAGTACAGGAGCTGTGTGGTCAAGGCGATAATACTGCCGTTGGAGCAACTTCTTCCCTTGCCTGCATGAACCCTGATGCCAGCTTAGCTTGGGATAGCCAAAGAGAAATGCTGGTGGCTTCAGAGCGGTTCATCAGCTTCTCCTCCCCTCTCATAATGAAGTTTCACTCTGTTATGGGTCCGTCATATCTTTGTGATTGCAGAAATTATCACCTACCAAATTAGTGTGAAGTGCCGTATGCCTATTCTGTTCCCCAGCATGGACTGATCCGAGCTGGCAGCCCCATTACGGGGACGTTTGTAACAAGCTCCTCACTTGCATTGTACTTAGAATAAACAGCGGGGGTAGATTGCTGGGCAGAGTCAGTTCCCTGGGGAATGGGCTCTGATAGCTTTGCCCTGTAGTTTTCAAAATGGTCTGTAATATGTGCCCAGGGTATTTCACAGAATTGTAGAATACCAGGTTGGAAGAGACCTCAAGGGTCATCTGGTCCAGCCTTTCTTGGCAAAAGCACGGTCTAGGCAAGATGGCCTGGCATGCTGTCTAGCCGAATCTTAAAAGTGTCCAATGTTGGGGAATCCACCACTTCCCTGGGGAGATTGTTCCAATGGGTGATTGTTCACACTGGGAAAATTTTCCTCTGGTGTCCAGTCGGAATCTACCCAGGAGTAACTTGTACCCATTACCCCTCGTCTTTTCCATGTGACTCCTTGTAAGAAGGGAGTCTCCATCTTCTTTGTAGCCACCCTTTTAATACTGGAAGATGGTGATGGTAAGTTCATTTCCTACCCGTTCTGCTTTGAGTCTGTCCCACCTGGGAAAGCAGCTTTTGCCCCTGAAGGTGCAAGCCCAGGAAGGCTCTGCCGGATAAGAGAAAATGTTGGGGAGAGGTAAAACCTGCCTGGCTCCACGCTGTATAAGCAAGCCTGACATTTTGCTCTGCATTTTCTGTATTAATACGAGTAATTTTCATGCGCAGTTCTTTGAAGTGGAGAAAGTTTAATTGCACTGCTTATTTCCTTGTGTTCCTTCCACTCTCCAGTGGAAACCTTCCTATATTGATGTCATTTATAAGTTTAGAAACAATAACCTCTCCCTCACCCAGTCTAAGTTCAAAGAGAATTTGGGCATGTTATATCAAACGCTCCTTGTATTTAATAGAAGTCTTTGAAAATTGTAAAGCAATTTTGGCTTCTCCTTTTACTCTTCAGTTACTTTTGATTTAATTGTATTTTCCAGCAGTTTCCAATTGTTGGAATTGGAAACAAAGCCTTAATAAGAGTTCTAGTTAATTTTCTGTCTTGTAATTACCGATCTCATTTTTCTGATAATTGGCCACAGCAATTATATGTATATTTACTAATCACATAGGAGGCTCTGCAGTTGTGTCTATCTGCCACCATTGATAATGGCACACACATTGCAGAGGTGCTTTTATCATCTTCTTTTTTCCACTACATCAAAGCTATTTCCTCGCATTCTCAATAATGAATACATGCATGCATTTGACACAGTTGTGTGCTAGAGAAATTGTTTGGCTCCCACCAAATGCTGCACGCTCTGAGTTTCTTGCCTGCAGCGCTGGAAGGTTGTATGTAATGATATATTGCTCATCCAAATGGCCAAAGCACTCCAAAGCACAGTGAGATTAAAATAAGTCATTCCTTTGTTAATTTAAATAGGTGCATGTATCATACTTTGCAGGGTACTTTGTGTAGGGATGTCAGGGAGGAAAAAAGCCGCCGAAAGGTATTTTTAATAGCAAATGAGAATAGATGAGAATGGAGTCATTTGCAGCTGCCTGTTTTATGTGGCTCTCTTGTTCCAACTGTAGGTCTAATGAGATGACACTGTTAAAGTACTCTGCAGTGTAATTTCATTACATCCTGAGCTGTTACACTATAAACACAGTGGAGCTCTCTGTCATTCTTGGAAAAACTCCTAAATTCGTAAAGCCCTTCTTTGCAAATGGTGATGTTGTTTGTTCCCTGTTTGTATTTTTTTTCTTGTGCTCTTAATTTTTTTTTTCTTTCATAAATATTGGGTGGCTATTTTCTACCGCTAGACTGGTAAATCCTGCATTTTTTTCCTCTTAAAAATTCTTTCGCCTTTTAAATCTAGAACAGACAACATATGAGGACAGCCTCTAAAATGAATAAGTGTAAATAAACATGAGTGTAAATAAATAGCAAATGCAAGTGAAAGAAACAAAGGTCAACACAAGAATAATTTCACAGCTCTTTGTTAATTACAAGACCATTTGTGTGTTACTTAAATAATCATTAATTTCTCATTTACACTTTCCCTACCTTCCTTTTTACCCTGTGGCTATCATTGTCCTTTTTTCACCTCCCCTCAGTGTCTTTCCACATGTTTTTACCCATTGTGTAATACTCATTAGTTGAAATTCAGTGTTTTATAACACATTCTCAGAAGAATTTGTACCTTTCTCCCTCAAATTCTCTGTGTGAAAAGGGGGCTTTGTCATTTCCTTGCTTTTTTTTCCTTTTTTCCCATTTGTTTTGTTGTTGCTGTTATATTACTCTCCTTATAAAAAAAATTATCTTCTCTCCTTCTGACTCTGCTTCTTGTTTCAATCCAATCCCAGGAATCGCCCGTCCTTCCAGCCGGGGAGTTCTCTGAGCCATTTGTACACTTCATCACTCAATGGTAAGCTCAGTTTGCAAACATGCCATGCCCTCAATGTAAATGATACATGCCATTAACTCTGCAGCTCTGTGAGACCTTATGGCTTTCCTTGCATCCTTTCTGGGAGAAGAGGGACTTGGGGGCCTTGGGCAGATGGGGCAGCAAAGCTAAGCAAACTGTTTAAATTATGTAAACGTTATTTACACAAAGGGTCGTAAAAGTACTTACAAGGGTTTTTCCTGTTTTAATAAACCTGCCCTGAATGTGGGTGCAGTCTTGTGCACTGAGACTCCCAAGAATTCATCTGGGGGTAAATAGGCCACAAAGACTCATGTGTATAATATCATTGTTCAGGGCTTTTAAAAATACTACTTATAAAATTGCCTCAATATTTAAAAAGGCAAGCGGCCTTGATTAATTCATTGGCTTTTCAGTAAGTAATTTTTACGGAGAGTCGTATTTTAAAACACACCACTGGGTATATTTTCTTTCCTTAAAACTGAATAGTTCATTGAAAACCTTTTAAATTAAAGGAGGATTGGGGAGAGGAGGAATTTGTAGACTAAAAAGTACAGTTCTTGAGTGATTAGAGAATAGAAATCTTGAGGGTAAGCTATCCTAAAGAAACAAAGTGAAGGGAAAAATCTTTTTTTTAACTGTTGCATCCCCCCCACGCCTCCAAAAAAAAAAACAACCGGGGTCAGCCATTTATGTATGGCAGAAGGAATAAGCTTGAATTCTGTAAAAATACAATGTGTTTGATGGAGAAACATCCCTTCTGCAAACGTGCACTTCCAGAGCTGGATGCTCAGCTGTGCTAAATCAGATGGAGCCATCTCAGTGTGTGCTACTGCAAGCTGCAGCCGTGTGGCCGAGAGGGAATCCTGCTTCAGGGATGCGTCCTCCTTGAAGTCCTCGGCCCCACGCAGATCCATAGGTTGGGCTTCACAGCGCTTTCAGGTTCTGTAATGTATGCCAGGACCACTGCAGCAAAAGTCGCCTAATAAAATCGAATTTTGAATACATAACGTAGGAGAAAGTACCTCTCAAGACTGACATAGTTTGTAACAAATAATACAGGCACAAAAAGCAGTCTGATTATTGGTTAACTAAAGTAACTAAATAATTAAAGTTTGTGTAACACAGGCTTCTGTTTTGAATAGTTTCAGTTTACTAAGAGCAGCGCTATTTGGAGGATTCTGCAGCGCAACTACCTGATGCGTGTGGAGGTCTATGCTTTTTATCCTTGCAAAAAAATTGATGACAGACTGTTTTAAAAAAATTCTCATTGAGGCAGAGGGAGGGATAACCTGTGTTAAAATTTCCACAGATGTCAAACTGAAGCATAACTGATGGTGGCTAATAGCCTTATTTTCCCTGGGGATGCAGCTACTTTGGACTGTCAGATTAGAACTGCTACCAACCTACTCGTCAGACAGCTTGCATTACTTGCTAATGCCTGTATTATTTGATGCTTGTAGTTATTTGTAGGGAAGGTAAATTGTATCGTTCATACTTCCAATTTACAGCACAGATCATCTAGTATTTTAGATACAGTGTTATATTGGCTGTACTTTTTAGTGGGAGGCACTACTGTTTAAAAAAAGCAACTAAGAAGAAACTATATACTATTTAAGCAATCTATTCCTTATGAGTATTAGAGATGTCAAGTGAACGGCATATCAGACTTTATGACTTTATGCCAATTACGCCATAAACGCTGGCTGTTTGGATGTAATCCAATTAGTCAGTAGGCAGCTCCTGATGGTCACCTCTGTGCCATGTTATTGTGTTCCTTCATGCAGCTAAGCACAGCCTTCAATAGCTAATTGCACCTGTTGCACAGAAAACTAGGACTATCTGGATGAGAAACATGATCTTATAAACAGGTTAATGCTGTGTAATGAACTATCACCCTGCAGTGTAATGGAAATAAATGTGGAAAAATTAAGGTAGAAACCCCAGGGTATTGTGCGTTCTCCTGAAGCTGTTTAGTGTTAGAGTTAAATTTCCCACCTGTTTGTATAATACTTTACGTCGAGCTATGTAATAATCCCTAGCAAAACGAGAATCAACTTACTGTGCCTTCTGAGCTGACTGGTTTCCAGTGATCTCTATATTTATACACTTCCATGGTTACAAACAGTGCAGACCACTACATCCCGTAAGGGAAGGGATGGGAGGGAAGGAAGAAATCCATTAACATTTTGGTGACTGTTAGGAACCTTGTCTTCCATTGACACATGATACGGTTAAGAAATACATTTAAATTCTTCACTCTGTGTCAAAAGAGGGCATTTTCAGTATTTAAGCAGGTAGAATAAATAAGCAGTTGCTTATATATGAACATTCTGTTTTATGACACATAGCATGAAAAAGCAACCAAAGGAAAGGCCAGCACCTGAAGATTTAATGGTAAGTGAAACTTCACAGCCCCTCCGTATGTATTTGTCTGTGAATACTTTATATTCATGTATATAGAAGTGTATCCATTTTTTTCTACATTTTTCAGTATGTACAAATTTAAATCTAAACTCTTTCTGGCTTGTGCAGCAATTACATATTTACAGAGAGCACACAAACTAAAAGTGGAATTACGATTCCACTGAAGTTGATGAGTATTTTGCTGTTACCTTCATCATGGCCAAAACTTCACTTGTGATTTGGGGAATTAATACAGAACTTCCACAGCCAGTATCAGGTTTCAATCAAAACCATTTTGATGCTTAATACACAGTTTTTTCAGTTTGTATGTCCAGGGATTACAGCTTAATGTAGGTCTCTCTTTGTCATCATTTGCCAGTCTTAACCTTTCAAAATCTGAAGATTGAAAACAGAGGATATGGTCAAAATAGTGTATTTTTAATGAAATGCAGGAGCCACTTTTCACTTGTATTCATGTAAAATGAAATTAGATTGGCTACAGAAGATTGAGTTAATAAGTAGCTTTCGTCTATCCATAGAAGGGCTCTCAGTGTTGGAATCTGAGCTCAGAGACCACTTCTTTTCCTTGCAATTGTCATTTTTTCAGTAAGGCAATAATAGGGTACCTGCTCTCAAGCTGGTCCCTTGTGTCTGTGCATTTAGTGCAGAGTGCTGTTTTGACTGTTTTTAAGCAGCTAGAAAAATACTATCTCAAACAATTATTACAAATGTTTACAGTAAGTTACATGGTAGATAAGAGTTGTAGTCCCCTCTGACTCACATCAAATATCTTTGATTTTTAAATGTTTCATTGCTTTTCTTTATATGCTGTGTTTCCTGTAACTTGGAGGCTTCCTAAAAATCATCATAATTTATTTTCTGTGCATTAAATATCTAGGAATAATTTTAACAGATTTTAACAAGGTAAGGACGTTTGCATCGTCTCATTTCTTGCTTACATGCTGCGAACTGCAAGTAGCATAAACAAGTATTTCTATTGCAGCTATTCTCTAGTTAAAGGCTAATCTCTGAAGGTGCCCTGGGGCAGGTATCTCACAATCCAGACTAGTCTCAATTTAGATCCTGGTTAGTAAAGTATTTAACTGTGAATCTAATTTTAAGGATATTAACTTCAATAGATCTACATTTGAATTTAGGCACCTGCTTAAATACCTTGGTAAAATGAGGCCTTAAAGTTTATCAGAGCCCCTCCACTTTGCGGTGGTGTGTGTTTCATATGAAAGGCTTACACTGCCTTATTTTGTCTTTTTTATTAACTTTTGATGGTTGGAAAATTCTTGCAGTTAGTCACATCTGAGAAAACTTGGAACAGGTTCTAGAGATGTAGACACATTTACCTTGTGCACTATTATGCTATGGCTGGATAGCTTAGCTATTAAAACAATGGAATAGGGTTTCATAAAACCTATATCTGTTTGTAAATTCATGTTTCGGTGATGCAATAGGCCTGCCACTTATAAATAAAACATCTGCAGATTGCACATACCCCCATAAGTATATATGTATGTTTGTAAGCAATAACACCACTCCAGGGTGTAGAGTCATAAAAATGAGGCCAAAGGGTGAGTGCCTGCAGTACCAGGGAAGTGCACAGATTTATCTTTACAACTACATGCCCTGGAGTGTGCTAGTCTCCTTTTAAGGAGGTATTTTGTAAAATAATTTTAAAATTATAGCAGCGCAGGAAAAAAAAAAAAAGCCTTCCTACTTTTTAAACAAAATCTTTTGTTTAATGCATTTTTCCCCTCATGCTACTTTCTATTCGATTATAAATGAACTTGCAACAACGTACTAAAGCATGAGGTAGATGGCTGCTGAAATCAAGTGACCCAGTCCTTGCCTGCAATGTGGCTGACCCTCATAAGCTGCCCTAAATTCCCTCCCCCAGCCTGAGGGGACCAGAGCACCCTGTGCTTTTCTGTAACAGACTCACTATTAGCTCAGTGGTTGCTCGCCAGTCAAGCCCTTTACATTCTTGCACTTACGCAGTCTTGTCAAGGAGCACTTTATTTATAAAACTCATATGCATATATACACTAGCATAATATATCTATATACACACAGCGTATCTGTACATACATATACATATGTGTATATAAATTACCATACTTTGTTGGAAAACAGGGCCAGAACAGAAGCTGTTACACGTCCTCTGAATTCTAGAATTGCTCACCACAATATCCTAATTCCACATCATCTGTTTCTGAAACCTCTGTTGTAATTCTGACGGATATCACCCTGTTAACTATCAGAGTGGGGAGAGTGATGCAGATACTATCAGTGAAATCCTGGACTTGTCAAGGTCAGCTTACTGTTGAGTTAAATGAGAGCAGGATTTCACCTTGTTCATTGGGTTTGGTTTGGGTTTTTTTATTTAGAAGAAATGTACTAGCAAGGATGAAAGGTGTAACGCGTAATCATTGTTAGCTTCAGACAAAACAGTGGAGTGCCGGCTTTCTCCCCTATGGACATTAACCGTACTGGAAGTCACTATTTTGTAACCAATTTAGTATAATTAAAGACTGAAAGCAAAATGAAGGGAGCAGAACATCAATCTTTTTCTACTCTCCTGATAATCAGTGAATTGTTAAATGCACTTTAAGAGCCGACTAACAATACCTGGAGTGCCAGATTGGCAACTCCAGTGAAGTCACGGGGTTACATCAGGGATGGATTTACCCTGTCTATCATGTTAGGAAGCCCTTTTTTATAGAAGTCACTATGCACATTTTGTCAGAAAATAGGGCCAAAGCCAAGGCTGTATGAAATTCCTATATAAAGTCAGGCTTTCTAGTACCATAGATATTCTTGTGCAAGCGAACACTGAATTTCCATAACAGCTGGCATAAATCAGGTTCCTGTATTTACCCTCGCTCACTATGCCCCTTCTTCCATATACCCATCCACAAAACAAGATACATCAGTTGCTCTCTGTATACATAATCAATGATTTAATTGTTTCAAAGTATTTCAAATTAACAGACTTGTTCCACAGGAGTGAAAAAAAAGTAATTTCAGCAAGCAATGGGAAAATTGTCCATCCAAGGAAAGGAACAATCTTTATAATTCACCAGTGGTTATTCTGAAGCTTGTGCTTACAGTGTCTGCTCTTTTGTCTCCAGTTTGTTCCCTCTTAAGAAGAGAAGGGCGTACAGTCAATTAAATTGAACGTACTTCTGTTTCAGCACCAGGGAAGACTGTACAACATCTTAGCATATTCCTCTGTCTCTCCTCTCTCCCCTTCCAACAAGAAAAGGAAAATCTCAACAATTCTTCTGTATAAAGATTCCCCCCTCCGTGAACTCCCTGTTTTCATCTAAAACATGGAGTTTTCTGGCATCACAAGCCTGGCTCCCAGGGACATGCAGACATGCATGTATATTTAGCAGTTGTGATGTGGCGCTACGGGTAAGGTTTAAACTCCTACTTGTGCTGAGTGTATGGGTAGGCATCTGTGGGCTCGTTTGGCTCAGGAAGCTGTAGATCTGACTGTATTTACGGTATTTTTCAGAAGCTTTCCATTCTAAGCTCTATTTAATGGAATCTATGCATAGTAAGTAATCAGGTCAGAGAGAAGCAACATCCCCTGTTTGAGATCAATCGCTGGCTAATACTTTATCTAGGCCACTTTATTATCTCATGCTGATTCCATTCCCATTCTCCTCCTCCTTTGTAGCATGCACTTCAGCTGTGGTAAAAGTACGTATCGCATACATATTAAAAACATATACCCATTCTATCTGTATGTAAATGTGTGAGACACAGCTGGATATTGCAGGAGTTTGATTTACTAATAGTTATTATCTGTTCTAGCTGTTCAGAGGCAAAGAGAGTTTCAGAAAACAAGCTAGCGCAGAAATTGCCTTTATGATATCACTATCCTGCTTTGGTAATTGTTTAAAATCTCTTCTTTAGCTGGAAGCTTGGCCTTTTTATTTTGCAGATTGTATCCGCTTTTCAGAAAACCAGCAGAATTGTTGAAGTCTCTTGTCGAGTTTTTTGTTAATACAGCATTGAACTCTACCATGCTACATAAGGCTATTTAAACGAAAGCGATTTACTTAAAGAAATTGTATTTGAAATACCAAATGTCAAGCACGTAGCAGTTATTCCTTTATGCTTTCCCAAGGATGCATAAAAGTACAGTTTTTAGGATGCTGCTTGGATTTCTCAAGGAAAGTATTGGGCAGGGAGAGGCAATGCTTTTGGCCAAGGATACAGTCACCTTCTGCACTTGATTACTTTTGCACGGATCTAAGAATTTTTGTTCAAGTCTCCCAATTTTAAGTAAAACTACTAGCTTTTCTCCTTTTTTAAGTTTAAATAACTGATGCTTTTTATGTTGGTGTTTTATTAATTTAGAAGATTGTATGATAAATTGTACATCATCCGTGTCAAAACCACTGACCTGCTGGAAAACATGTTGTTCTTTGGGGCTTTTTATTTTAATGCCTAGTGCAGTTTTGAAATTTCCCATTCCTATGCATTCAGCAATACTTCTCTCCATTTCAGGAATAGCATTTAGACCAGGCACCCTGATCTCATTAGTTACAATGGGCATTTTTTCAGATAGACCATTTGTATATTTAAATGTGTTAAGATATGTGTCAAGATATTACAGACTCTCAAAAATGGATTCTGGATGGCTCTTCCCCCATCTCCAACAAGCATAGGAAATTAAAAATGCAAAGCCTTTAAATTTTATTTTATAAATATTTATTATATTTATATATATTTATATATATATAAAAATTATATTTTAAGTAGCTATATTCTAGAGGGTCTGGACAGTAGCACTTCTTACCAGGTAGAGCTAAACTTGTTTGCAGCTCATTCTGTTAAACCATTGTTTTAGGAAACACTTTTATGGTTTAAACAAACAAATGGAGGATCAGCATAATCCTACCTGGATTTTCATATAAACCTTCAGAATAAAGCCAATGAAATACTGCCACTTATGTTTGTCAATAAAAGAGATTTCCCCCAGCAGCTAATTTGGCTTTTGCATTATAGCAGTGGCATCACTGACTGAGTACCAGAGATGGCTGTACAGGTTGGGTTTTTTGATGGTGTTAACTTTTGGGAAAGACCAGAGGGCCATCTGCACTTTGTTTTTCACAAACACATCCTGTAAATCTTGTGAAGACAGCTTTACAGATAAATATTTTCTGTCTGCACCTATCTAGATGTTTACGTGTCATTGGTGGATCGCAGTGAGCCAAGAATTTTCCCTCTTTGGCTACTTATAAGCGTTAGGGTTTTTTTTCCTGAGCCAGTACAGGATCTCCTATCAGTGATGATTTGTCCAGCATAAAATTGTCCATGCTTGAGCCTGTGATGGATAGCTTTGTTTGCAAACATTTAGGCTCTCCTCTGTCACAATGATCCCAGTTGTTCACCCCATGACAAGGAGAAATTCTGACAGACACCAAAACACATGCCAGATGTGAAGGAAAGGGCGCTCTCCTCATTTCCCAACGAAAAAAGTACAGAGCCAAGTATTTTAGCCGTTGTAAATATAGAATCATAGAATCGTTTAGGTTGGAAAAGACCTTTAAGATCATTGAGTCCAACCGTTAAATATATATGATAAATATTTAAGTGTATATCTTCAATCTATCAATTCAGACATACAGTGGACAAAGAGTTCTGGATCAAATCCTGGATACACTGGAGGCGATGTCAGAATTTATACTGACTTCACTGACACTAGGATTTCACACTGGGGCTCAGGATGCTCTTGTTACTTACTGTGTGTCATTATCTTCCTCGCTCAGGGTAGGTCAAGAGTTGGAGAAAAAAATATGTATTCTTTCAGGTGGCTGCATTGCTCAACCTATTGCCCACTCAGCTGAAATGGGGAAAGGTGGGTTATGGGTCTTTCCCTCTCTCTCTTTCCCTCTGTCTTTAAAAAAAAAAAAAAAAAAAAAAAAAAAAAAAGACGTTTCTGTCCTTAGGTGTATGATTTGTTCTTTGTCGCTTGAGAAATCAGCTATCAAAATGGAGAAATACATTCTATCAGTGTCACTAAATCCAGCAATTACAGAAGACTAAGATTGTGACAAGGTTAACTTGTGAGCATTAGTGTTTTAAGGTGTTATATTAATTCACTGTCTTCTGCAGTCCCGTTGCTCATATGACCACTGACTTTTTACAGAAAACGTGAAGATCAGACTTTCTAACGTGCCCTAAAGCAGTGCAATACACTAGCACTTTCCAGTGAAATGTTGAAAGAAGTAACTTGAGTTGGCTCGAAGAACTATTGAAAATCTAAGGAAATTGGACAAAAACAAATTGGCAACAGCTTAGAGTGATACAGTTAATATTTTTGGTTACTTGAGTCTCCTGGGCTTTGCAGTTTAATTTGAGCAAATGTTTCATTTGGCACTTCTGGGTGTTCTGTAGTTCTCCAGGCACAGAGACAAATATTTACATCTCGCTCATTTTGATAGCAGAATTGCAAATCTTTCAGTTATGATACATAGAGAAGTTGTGCATTTGTCTTGTTGATATTTTTGTCATCTGTCTTCCCTACATATTTATTTAAAGAAAAAAAAATCTGTAACCTGTTCCAAAGTAAGAGCCATATCTTTAATTCCCAGAATATTTTCCTTCCTGTTCATTCCAAATTCATGAAGGAATTTGCTCTAACAGGCAACTGTTGAAATCTATGTACGATATTTATTTGTGTAATGAAACAGGAATTTTACATTTAATTCAAACACACTGCATTGATTAAAATTGCTGGCATTTGTGTAGTACCAGCTACTTGTGGGTCTGTACTGCGATTAGCACCTCAAGATGCTCCTGCAGTATTAAATAAGTGTAATAATTGCCTATGAATAAGCAGAGTATAAAGCAGGAGATAGAGATATGGCTTCTTAGTGACCTGTGTGCATTATGCCTCAAATCCCTTAATCAGATTTGTGCCGGTTGATTCTTGCATCCGCAGAAATTCAGCTGGAGGATCAGGGCCTAAAGTAGTAAAAAATCAATTAATACTACTTTCTGATTTGTGCGGTTGACAAAAATGCATATAAATAGGGGGACATTTTTCTACTTAAGAGGGCTGCACTGAAAGATTTTTAATTGGATTTTCATTGTGATTGACAGCATTTGATTATGACAGTAACTTTATTTGGCTGGACTGTTATAGCCCTCTTGTTCGGGGGGGGGGGGGGGGTGTCTTGTTGGGGTTTTTTTTTTTCCATCAAAGCTCTTTTTTATCCGCTGAATCCCAGCGGAGCAGCAGTGCCTGTGAAAGAGCCTTTTAGCACCTTTGTTGCAGCCATCCCTGGTGATGATTGGACCCAGCTGGTAGTAGATAAGAAAATGTGCCTTTCACAAAGAGGTTGCATCTCCCGTCTCCCTCGTTTCAATAATTTTAAGAGCCCCAGAAACCTGTTGAGGATTAGAAGTAGCTTTAGATGTGAAATGAGTGTTAAGTATTAGTAATCGGGAGATTAGGGCCCCGGGGACAATGGGAGATAAACAACTGCAATTAAGGCAAATCTGCCAGAGTAAACAAAATTTAGCAGAAACAGATGCCCTAACCATTTTGGGGGATTGATTGGAGGGCACCGAGGAATCGATTTTTGTCTTGTTTACACTTCCAAACCCCTGTGATAAACTGGGAGGCTAAATATTTCATACAGCCTGATTTTAGTTAATTTTTTTCCAGCTCCTCACAGTAGGCCTGCTCTCTTCTAACAGTGACCAGGCCCGAGTTTATTCAGCATTCACAGGGAGCAGCTAATTGTCTATGAAGGGCCCCTGTGTTTAAATGGGCTTGACAGGAATTTAAATTTTGTTTCAATCAACCTCTGTGCTCACAGCCTGCTCCAGTTTCTAATTTTTAAATTAAACATGATTTTTTTTTATTTTTTTTTTTTAAGCTGCGGCCTCTCCTCCGGAGCCGGCTGCTCGTGCTCCCACCCAAGGCAGCTGCCGCAGCACGGGAATGTGCAGGTTTATTAAGGCCGTAATAGCAAAGCACGACGAGCCGCAGCCGTGGAAAAGTTCATTGTCCCATAAATGTGCATCTGCCTGTTCGGATTTAATGGGAGATGCTGGGGTAAACGCTCGGCTGGTGTAAATCGGGATGGCTCCGCCGGCGTCTGCCTGCACGGCTGGAGAGAGCCGGGGTTTCCACCGGGGAAAGGCTCCCGGTAGGGAATGGTGGCATTAAAATACAAGTCTGAGAATGGAAATGGTTTTCGTGGCCTCGGTCGTTTGTTCAGTGACCTTGTGAGAGATTCAAAGGAATTTTTTTTTTTCCCCCAAGCCAACTAGCGGTGATATATTTTGCTTTCTTCTCTGTGTTTTCAGCAGGGCTCCGCATGTTTATTCGGACGTTGTTTCATACCTGTGCTTTTTCGGCTCCTGAGACGGGGTGATTTGACAGTATGTTCATGTTTGATCATTTACAACTTGCTTTATTTAGTCTCTTTACTAAACCTGGCAAACATGAGGATGTTATTTTGCACTAGATACAGACGGTGTGTAGGCATGTAATGCAATATGATCGTACGGGGTACTTTTAGAAACAACTTGTTCATTTGCAGAAACTTCATCATGGAAATGCTAGCGAAGTGCGGGCTGTTTCATTCTCCCTTTTTGCTTCCAGCCAGATCATTTTCTGGGTTTTTTTTGGTTTGTTAGTTGCTGTTATTAGAGTGTATATGTTTGCAGACATGTGTATGCACACAGCATTTTTTACTCCAAGGTTTGGGTGAAAAACATTTAGGAGATTGTTTCCGTTTACTCCAGCTTAGTGATTTTCTTTCCTTTTTCCCTGTCAGTAGAAACCAGTTTCTCAAAACTTGGAGACAACAATCGTTTTTTCTACCCTTCTTTCCCAGTCCAGGGGAACGCTTAGTGTCTGTTTGAAGGAAATATTATATCAACTTTCAATGTCCGACTAGCTCTATTTGGTGTCAGCGAGACTGTTCCTGTGCTTGCAGTGATACATGAACTGAAGACACTTCTGCAGGTACGTCTACATTAACATTAGAGTTCAGGTCAGGTGTGCCTTTTTGGTGTGAATCTCCAGCTCTTTCAGAGCTACCACTCTTTCATTCTCATCACAGACAGGTCTTGAAGCTCATGAATTGAATCAATATCAAATGAAACCAAACCAGAAGATGTGCTCCAGGCACACACCTAATGAGCTCCAGCTACTAATGGGCGCTGTGTCCGCAGACCAGACCAGAGCTGGTCAAAAGTAAAACCTCTTCCATCCCTGAAACACTGCACCAACCGTTACACTCTGCGGATCTGCTTCTGTTGTCGACAGCTTGCTAATGTTGACATACTCTATCAGCCTTGGGCCACTCTCTCTATTCCTCTTCTACAGCTCTTCTTAACCTCAGTGGCACTTGCAAAAGCACGCTCCAATTATATTTCGGTTGCCTTAGTTTTTTTTAAGAGTCATCACAAAAAAAATACCTTTGCTGGGAGTTAGCTCGTTTTGTTAGCTAAGCACCAAGAGGCATGCCAAGCACAGTTATCGGTTTAACAACAAATATCAAAAGCAAAACTGCTGTGGAAAGAATGATCTGCAGATGGGCAAATAGACTCCTCTGTGCCACAGCCAAAACCAAAACTCTGTAGTAAATTTAAGACTAGTATATGCCACAGAAAGAGAACAGCAAAAATCAGGCCCACCCATGTGTGTACCCGTGCACACCCTGGGGTCCTGCAATAGGAGGGGATTGAGATGTTTGAAGTCAAGTCCACGCTATAGAAGTCAGAGGAGCTGCACTAGTTCCTACTAATCTGACCTGAAAAAAAATTCCCTCTTGACCCTGAGTCTGGTGATGAGTTGCCAACCTGGACACATCAGTCAAGTGCACAAGAGGTCTCTGAGGACTGTTTTTAGGGCCACTAGCACATTGTTTGGCTATGGCCAATGTCCAGAGCTTCAGAAGAAGGTTGAAAAAAGGATTTTAATCATAATGGAAGGATCTGTATTGCTGTTTAAAAATGGAAATTCAGGTGTGATGTGTGGACAGTTCCTCTTCAGGTTAAGGTTTTCAGGTTTAAGTTAAGCTGTTCTTCCTCTTGGTCCATCCATTACACTTGGGGACTGCCAATATTTAAAGACAAACTCTGTAAATTTCAGCAGAATTTTGGTGCCTCAACAAAACTACTAAACCAGCTGAAAATCACTTGTGATTAACTTTATCATATAACAAGTAAAAGTGCATTGGTAAAAGTTAATCTACAAATAGATAAATAATATGAGGGGAAAAAAAAAAGGAATCCTCAAAAAAAAAGGATAAACAAGAAATATAGCTCCAAGGCTTCACCGCTTGGTAGTGTTATCCATTTATCTTTGATACATTTTGTATCATCTTTTCACTGTCTTAAATATCATCAGAGGGATAAAATCATTAGTGTGCTAATCTGGATAGCCATAGTTCTAACACTGACCTAGGCTAATCTGCCTTTGCAATTTCAAGAACTATGTTTGACTCCTCTGAAAGTAACCTTAAATTGTAGTCTTGTAAGAATTCCAGAGCTGTATCCTTCACTCCTTCTCCTAATGAGGTTATGACCAAATGCTCATTATAATTGCTTTAGACTCCTTTTAATTTTCAAGCTTATTAATCATAAGAAGAGTTATTTAAAATTGCATAAATTAATCTTAGATTAAAAGCCCATCAAAGCCTCGAAACAATTAAGAATAAGTAGGATTTCCCTGGGGCAGCAAGTTTTATTTTAATAGTGTAGTCAGGTGGATATCAGAACATTGAAGTATGGTAGTGATTAATGTATGCAAAATTTAAATGAGAGTTTTTAAATGGCAAATCTAAATCACATATTGACCTAACTGTAGGCTTTAACTGCATTGTCTGTCATATATTTAAACTGTTTAGTAATCAACATTTTAATTACAGCGTATGTTAGGGAGGCCATGCAACAAACAAAACTCACCACTTCCCGACACTCTGCGTGGAACTGTTTAGCAGGCTGGGGCTGTGCTGTTAGCTGCACAGAATAAGGAATGAGGAAAGAGAGCAGAAACTTCAAGGAGACTAATGATACTTGATTTTACTTATGGATGTGTTCTTGTCCTTGCTTCATCTCTGCCCAGAAAACACCACCGATCGATGCAGCTTTCTGGCCCTCTTTGCTACCCCCACCATTCTCTAGGCAAATTGGTCCTTTCTGCTCTCTGAGCTGGCAGAAGCTACAGGTGATGTCCTCATGGGGGTGGGAAGTTCTGTGAAAACACTACCTTCTGGGTGCCTTTGTCTTCTGACTCTTGGAGCCCCTGTGCCCTCAGCCTGCCTCTGCCACCCACAGCTTTGCAGGCTCCTGCAGACCTATTGAAGCACTGTGTCTTTGGCCTCTGCTATGGGAGATTTCACTCTAGCAGCCGGACGAGAACAGGCTCTTAGGGATGCTGAATTCCTTACCAAGCACAGCGAGAGGCAGTGCTTGCCCTGAATAGTCGCTATTCTGAGGATGGGAACTGGGAGAGAGAACTGGGCCAGTAAACACTTGGTCCCAGATCAAACGCAGCCATGAAAGTACATAGGAAAAGCTGGTACTTTGTGGCTAAACTTGATGTGATTTGATATATGCAGTCCCATCGCTGCAGGTGCTGCATGGAAGAGACAAGGAGGCTTCATTTCTGGAGGAGAGTGTCTCTCAAAGCAAGGGTTGACCTTGCTGGCGCTTTGGGACACAGGGGTCATACTTTCTAGACATGCATGCTAAGCTAAGCCTCCCAGCCCCTGCTGTTTCAAGCACTTCAGGCACTCACCTTTTTTTTTTTTTAAAGGGTTACCTCCCATGGTCAAAACACATCCTAAAACTGCAAAAGTGAAACAAGAGATGCAAGAGCTAGATCACACTTAAATAGTGTCCCGCAAGCTCTTTTCACCTGTGTACATATTCTGTGTCTCCATGGATCAATGCGAGTGTCTGAAGCCTTCAGATTTTTTTACCCCACTCAAGCCTTAGAAGCAAGCAATGGAGGGAAGCCTGCTGCATGGAGCAGCCCCTGAGGAGGACTCTGACACCTTCTGTGCCTGTGAATTAACAATGTTTTGGGAGTCAGCAGTAGAGTATTGGCCTGAGGATTCCTCACTGCTATTCCTGGCTGTGGGAGCAGAAAGCGGCCTTGTGGATAGCTAGCACAGATAATTAGAACAGCATTTAGTTTGTCTTGTCCTTGGAGGCAGGAGCTCTAGATGTAAAATCCGCCACTACTGGAGGCAGTGGTAGAGTGTTGAAATCTTAGATGTGCTGAGGTCACTAGAGGGGGACACAGGGTCAGTCCGGGGTAGTTTGGGTTACTCAGCACTTCATGTTTCCAGGCATCCTGGGAAGATAGTACAGCTCCAGAGCTAAGATTTGGATTTGTCCTTTTGGAGGTCTGACTTGTGTTCCCATTAAACATGTGAATGGGCAAGAATTTTCCCTCGAGTATGTGCCCTCAGTTAATTACAAGAGCTGTAAATAGCATAGACACATTGGTAGCGATGGGAGAACTAGCTGGGGTGATAACTGTGGTGTGCTGTTTTACAGCCAAGTTCTTATTTTCCAGAATTGCAGGGCTTGCGCTCCTTCAGCCAGCTAGGGATGAGCTGCCAGCCAGACTTTCTGATTTAACATTTGCGCTGTGGCCATCTGATCAAGCTTGCCTTTAAACAAAGAGGACACCTGCAGTGGAGGAAGGCATGGGACATCCCAGCTGATTCAGGAGCACAAGAAGTGTCGTGATTTGATCATGTTTTACGCTGAGTTACTGCAGACACAGGCTGGAGTTCTGCCGAATGGCTCTCAAACGTGGTGGTGTTGGGTTGAAGTGGGTGCAGATGCAAACAGACAGGTCCCAGGTGTCTTGCAGGTCGCGATGGGGCTGTGCAGAGCTGGGTCAGAGGATGCTCTTCCTAGGTCTCAACTCTTACTGCCAGGGAAGCCTTACCAGTGTCCTCGGGGACTGGGGGATGGCAGGGAAGGGGAGCAGGTTTCCAGTTTTCATTTTATTCTTAAAAGGTGCCCCAGTGCTCAGAGATGCCATGTTTTGTGCAGGAAAAGCTCTGTGTTGATGTATCTGATGCACCACAGAGACATTCAATGCTGCAAAGCAGTGATGTGCCATTTCTAATATTGCCTAATAAACTGCTGCATTGTCTTCTCCCTCCCCCCTTTAAAAAATGGCATCAAAATTGCATGTTAAGCGGAGAGTGAGCTTCCCTTAAAGCAGCCTGTAGCCATCAGTAATATTTATTTTCTCTATTTGTTTTAAGCCTGTGAAGACTGTGGTTTCCTCCATACTGTCCTGATGGAGCCCTGACCAGCAAGCGTGCAATGCCCCTAGCCCTAATGTGCCATTAATGATAGGTTAATGTACAGTATAATGTTTTTTGGACTATGGGTTCATTACACTTCTGAGTGCAAGGTCCTTCTGCAGAGCGCCCAAGGTCCCATTGCATTATATCATGCAATAAAAATACCCTTTTCATATCACACACTAATAAACTGTATTTGAAATGCTGTCTAAGGGCACTGCCATTGTCTTGATAGTCTGTGTCTGCAACAGTTGGGATCTTTTTATTATGGTTTTTGTTATGCTGAATTCAAATTTTTAAATGAAATGCATAATTTGTCTGTGCTTCTTTGTAATAAATGGAGCACAGTCCTTTAACTGCACAGTCTGGGAGGATTCCTGTAAAAGAGAGCATTAAAAGGATGGCACTGTTGCAACCAACAGCAATGCTGCTTATTTCCTAACGCACCTTGCGTAAGCATGAGGGCTTTTATTGTCATTTCTAATTTGCTAGGTCTTGTGGTTACGTTTGGGTGTCATGTAGTCGTTAACATAAGACCTTGGTCCCTCAAATGGTGTCCCTACTTCCTCCTCTGTATTCATATGGTTTACGTTAACGTCTGTCTTTGCAGCTCGCTCCTGGCTGCAGGGAAGATGGGCTTTCAGGATGTCGACAGGCAGCCCCCAAGTGTTTGTGGCAGCGGCCATAGCCGGTGCTGGTTCTGCCGGTTCTCCTGCCCGTGGCGTTGGAGCGGCAGTAGTGCTCCTTCAGACCGCATGAGCAGTACAGCACAGGGTACCTCGATGGCACAGCTGGCACTGGCCTTGGCCGTGTAGGATTGAAAGTCAGGGCTTGGCTCTTCTTGCCACGGAGGAGAAAAGGAGGGAGGGCAGCACCCGGGGAACTCAGTGCTGCTTTTGCTGTTGCCAAAGCAGTAGGAGATACTGAGGTGGTGCCATGGGGGCACCTAGCTGTGATCCTGGCAGTAAGCACAGCCCTTCCAGCCCAGCTGCAGCATGGGCAGGAAAGCCACAGCACTGCTCATCTCCCTGTGCAATCTGTTGCTCAAGCCACAGCCACCCCGTAGATCAAGGGGATGCGGGATGGTGTTCCCAAGTTCCTCCCCTTAACCTTCATGTCCTCCTGCAGTGGTGCAGCTCTCTGTGCTGGCTCAGGTGCCCCTGGGCAGTTCCTACCAGGGCAATGCAGTAAGCAAGTACTGACCATGGCATATGCTCCAGGAGAGCTCAGAGTAGGTCATGCTGCCCTACCCAATTAACCTCTCACTGCCCCAGTGAAAAAAATACAAGATGACAGCGTTGTGGGTTAGATCTGGATGCGCTGTCAAAAAAGAGCAGTATCACTGAACACCATTTGGGATTAAGGTTCCTGTCTGTGTCCTCCCCGTCCCCCTCATGTTCTCTGCCCCAGGAAGCACCACCCTGTCATTTTTGCAGATTCAGAAGGAAATTTGTGACTGACCGGTATTTCATGTTGGCAATGTACTTTGTCGCCATCCTGGCTAAGGTTCATAGCCGCCTATTTCATGGACCTTTTAAACCAGTCTCACAGTAAACACTCACTTGTTTTGTGCCTGGAGAGTCCTCTGAAATCACAGAAGCATTGCTTAAGGGATATTATTTATTGTCTGCCTCTCCTTTGGCAGTGTTTAGGAACCTCGGTGTTGGTCTAAACCTCCTTGGTGCTATCCAGATAGAAGGATTTTATAGTCAGTGGCAGAGGAACCTATTTATGGGTGAGACTCTTGCGAAGCTTTGATCTTCCCTGGACTTGTGTATGAGAGGCGGTGTAAACTGTTATGTATGCATTAGACTAAATTGCTGAAAGGATTCGGGTAGCCCAGATGCAGGGCTGTGGGTGATGCACAGGTCTTGTATTAGGGCTGTGTCCCAGGGGGACTTCTGTCTTCCCTGGACAGTTCACCCTCGCTCCTACCAGCAATACTGACAAGCAGATCCAGAGCAGAGCTGCATGTGGGCACCTGGTGCTGGAAAAGGCCCGTGTGTCTGCAGTCGTGCTGAGGATGTGGTGTAAAGTCTGTTGCAATAAGCTCTGGGTGGGTTAATATCAGAAACGAAGATTCCTCAGGCTGGAGGAGAAGGCCATGAAAGCAAATTGCTGAATTTTAAGGGTAGGTAAAATTACAGAACTTTTACCCTTGAATAATGGCAATTTAATTGACTGGGCTAAATGATTGATGGTTTGTGAGCAATGAGTTTGAGTTACCAGGGTTGTGTGTTCAGGGGGGCACTGCCCTTTTAATTTCATGTCAGATATTTAAATCATTTATATCACCCTCTGTGAGGCGCTCCCCTTTGAAAGAGTTAACCTGTCTGGTGGGACACTGCAACTTGAGAAATGTACCCTTTATCAAGAGAACGAGATGAGACAAGTTCATTTAAAAAGCCTGGTTTGTCATTGTTTATCTAATTTTCAGAGTTGACACACAAAATTAGGCTGGCTGACACTCACTCTGGGGCTATCCCTGGCCCCGTCCTGCCTGACCTTTTCGGCTCCAAGCTGCTGTGCACTCGCCAGCAGCTGCTTCCCCTTGGCTGCAGAAATCGCTGTGCAGCTGTGCATCCTACTGAGCCAAACCCCTGGCCGAGGTAAGGCAGGCCAGTACCTGGCCAGTATGGGGAAGCAGTTTGGTGGTGGCTTTTCAACCTATTTTCTGCTGCTTGGGTCTGCTGGACGTACTGATTGCCAGGTATTTTTAAGGCTGGGTATTTAAGAATTGGCAAGGAGGCGGTTACTGCTTTGTAATGAACATGCATAGAAGTCTGAGCAAATATGAAACGCGTGGGGATGGGATCAGGTCTGTCATGGGGACGTCCCGCGATACCGTCAGGCTCCTCTCATGAGCATCTCTTTCCTTGCTGTCGTGCTTCCCTCCGGGATTACGCCTGTCAGTGTTGCAGTGAGCTCTTGCACGTTACTGAGACTCAGATGTTGGCTGAACCATCACTGGTAGGGCATGAACAGTCTCCATTACAGTGATTTTACTAAGGAAGGTTTAATATCAATCTCTTACTTGACAATTCACAGTGGACATAAGTGCCAGTATAGAAGAGCTGTGCTCTCTGCTGATGTTAGCGTGCTCCTGGAGCAGGAGAGCTGGGTACAGCTCAGCACCCCGACTGCTGCTGCCCAGGGGGATGTATTGTGAGTGCAGGGCGGATCTGTGCTGGAAGCCAGCTAACTTCCCCACATAAAAAAAACAGGTGGATGGATGCTGCAAAAAAAGCATGCACACCACACCGAGCAGAGAGTCTAATCTCACCGGGGCAGTGAGAAACCGGCTGCTGCAACAGAAAACACATTTCAAGTTTCCACACATTTAACTTTTTTCAGTGTTACTTTGCAAAGCAAAATAAATCTGTACGGGAATATTTAAATACAGCAGGTTGCTTGTGTTTGGTTTAGAAGATACTGCTCACTGTTGAAGTCAGGGCTGGGACTTTTATTTGTGGCTGAGACACTCAGTGGCCAGAATTTATTAATAGTGCCCAAGCTGTTGTGACTTTCATTTTTTTTCTTTCTTGAGGTGACAATTTATTGCAGCCCCATCCTGCAGCCTGGGCATGCACTAGACCTGGAATGGTGCAGCTGCATTTGTCCTTTAGCAGTTTTGATTTTTACCTGGGTTTTTTTCCCTTCTTCCTTCCTTCCCTCCCTGTCTAATCTCCCTGCCCCTTCTCTCCACTCTCCCTTCCAAAGATATCTCCAGTTTAAGGCTCTGGTTTCTGAGGTGTGCGTGTTTTGGACTGCAGGCATTAATGGTTGCAGTACTCTGGATGCCTGAAAAGGGGGAAATGGGGGACTAGATGCTGAATAGTGGCAAAATGCAGACAACCCATCAGGGTGACTTTATGAAGAAGTCGCTAAGAGCAGAGGAGACTGCTGCTGGTGCAACCACAGTGGCTGGGGACTTTGGAGGAAATCTTAAATGTTTTTCCTGAGACATTTCTGGATGCTAAGCCAAGCGCAAGTCCCTCTTACATAGTTTGTACTGCATTTTCACTTCAAATGTTGCTGTAAGCAGGCCAAAGGCAAGTTTGATGGACTTGTGCGTTTTCCACATGCGTTTTCCACAATTCTGTATTGCTCTTTGATGTATTTTTTTATTGCAGTTGCAAGCATGACTGCAGCAGGCATGATGCTGCTGAGCAAGATGTGGTCTAGCAAGGTCAGGTATTAGAAGCAGCAAAGTGGTTTTGGCGTAGACTTCAGCACAGGCTGTCCATGGACATTGCACATCCTTGGGCCACTTGTGACCTCCTTGCTCTTGGTGCCTGACCTGAACATGCCATGGGCTGTCCACCCAGATTTGTAAAGACAGGTCCCACTGACACTAGTCTTAGTTTTGGTGGAAATCTATTCTCCCATTCTTTATTTAAAAACAAACAAACAAACAAAACCAAAAAAAACCAAAACAAAAAACAACTACCAGATTCTGAAAAACAGCTTCTAGTAAAAACATCCCTTCAGTCTGAGAAAAATCCTCACTAGAGCAGTATAGTCTAAAAACAGAGGAAATCTAAAGAGTAGTTTCAAGTTAAACTTATTCCTAGGGAGAAAAGTGAGTGTGTAAAACCCCAGGCATCAGCAAAATAACCTCACAAAACAAAGCAAATAGGGTGAACAGCATGGCTAGCTGATGTTTTCAACCTTGCATAGCCTGCAATTTCGCTTTGCATGTTGTGAGTAGCTTAAATGCAAGGATATACTGGGTGTGAGATGTCTTCCTCTGCGGGGAGTCTCTCCATCGTAAAGGAGATTCATGGGAGAAGCGGACTGGCTTTAATAGCTGTTTTTTAATTGCCCCAATGCATCTGCTCTTCCTTGTCTGTGGGCTCTTGATTGTTTTTCCCTAGTTCTCACTACTGTCCTTGACCGTTGTTTTGTTTAAGAGGTGAAACAGCTACTTCTAGGATACTTGCTTATAATAAGCATTTACCTTACTCTTGCACCTTTTGCACCCCAAAATACTGAAGTGCTGGACAAACCACGCTTGCACTGATTCTCACAGCACTCTCGTGAGACAGCAGAATCATTTATTCCCTTTTTAACTACAAGGCTGAGGGAGATTAAGCAGCTTTGTGAAGGTCACGCTGGAAAGGATGTGGCAGCTTGGGAATAAACGCCAGGACTCCTGTCACTGGGTTCCCCACCGTGCCCTCTTCTGAGTTGTTTTCATAGGTAGGAACCAAGTAAAACCAGGAATATTTCAGATTGAATTTGTTTAGTAAAATGATGAAACCCAAACATATGTGGGATGTCTGGAATAGGAGGTAAAAAAAGAAGGGTGCTGTCTTTCTTTAGTGTTGTTCCTGATGTTAGACATTCAAGACCAAAGCTAAAGATTTTTAGTAGCCAGGTGTTGGAAGGAAAAAGACATTGTCCATATGCTCAGTGCCGCAAGCATCTGTGTACTTAAATGCATCACTTTAAGATCATCCATCTTCTGTTGGTAGCGTTGAACTGTCTGCTGCCATCCTCAAAGCTCTCCAATGGACTCTGGTACCTCGGGATACATTGTTCTTCCTTGGTGGACCATTTTCCAAGCAACAGCTGAGTGTGAGTACACACACATCTGCCTGGATGGGAAATTCAGAGCTCTCTGACAAATTTAAAGTTGCTGTCTACAGCTAAGAATGGCTGAAAGGAAGCAATTTGCTTCAAAAAAATTGAATATTGGGGGGAAAACATCTATTTCTGTAGCAGTTACAAAGAGCAAACTCAGAAAGGTCGATCACAATGGCAGGTAGCAGCTGCCCACAATTTCAAAGGCCTGGAGATAAAATCAAGGGCTTGCAGCTCGAGCCTGGTGGGAAGCACTGACAAATCTGAGAAGGGGAAAGCAAGTTCTTTGAACTGACTTTGCTTTGGAAACCTGTAATCACACGAGAGTCACACTGCAGCCTCCCATTTGCAGGAGTCAGGTGATCTTGCATCTGCAGGCTTCAGCATCTCGGTGATTGTTTTCTGTGGGATGTGCACATCCACATGTATGTGGGCTTTCACACAAAAGGAACTTTACATCAAAAAACTCACGAGCTTTCTTCAGACTGCAACCATGCCGTTTCTGTTGTAGCTTCATCCCAGTCACTGCGGTGTCTTTTAGATTCTGTAGGCTTTTGGTGTGGCTTTTTTTTCCCCTATTTCAAATTTGAGTTACAGACTGAGCAGGCCGACGCTTTCCATGGGCGAAAAAGCAGGGCAGCCGCTGGGTTGAAGCCTGCAGTGCGAATGTAAGGCGTTCCCAAAGGCTGTGTATTGTGTGCACCTGGTAAATAAAGAAATCCAAGAAGGAGCGGAGGCCACCAGCCTGACCTGTTCATGCTGATACTGGAGAGGAAACCCAGGAGTGTAGTTTCTCCCTGTTCAGGCTGAAATACCGACTGTTGCTGCGATGGACATTGCAGGGCAATGAATGAACGCTGGAGAAGAAACACGTGTGGGGTGTGACCGGTCCTAGTACGTCTTGCACACCCAGTCACCAGCACCGTGCTCTGCCTGTGGTGTAGTTCTTGCACTAGCAGATCATAACAGACCTTTCTTCATCGTGGGTTTTGCTCACGCAGTTATGCCAGCAGCTGTTGAAATTATTCATATACTCACTGATGATCAGCAGTGAGGTTTGTTGGGAGGTGACTGGAATATAGTTATTTAGATTAAATTATCTTCTCTCTGCCAAGGTCTGAACCTGTGCAGTCTCTTACACTCTGATGAATGAATGGGGAAAAGTTTCATTTAAGTAGTTCCAAAGTAAAATCTGTTTCATTGCTGAGAGATTAAGCCACTAAATGTCCTGACTGGTGCAGCTGTGTCTCCTACCACCTCCCAGCTCTTTATTAGCTTACAAGCTTTATTAGCTTACATTAGTTTCTCTTTTTTTCCCCACTTTCAGGGTCTCTCCCTCACGTTTTTTTAACCATATCTTCTTTTCTCAAGTCCGCGGGCTGTACCACCTCAACTTCCACTAGTTTAATTGTGGGAATTAGTCCTTTGAGATGAATGCAAATGAGAACTGGCTCCCAACAACTATTGATGAGTTCACCTTTATGTGTTTATTAGCTTTGTCTTGCCTCTTACTATGGTGTTCCTCCATCTACATGGAGAAGGAGCCACATCTGCAGTGCTCCCCACCAAGGGAGTACAGCAGAGATTGCAACGTGAGAGGAAATAAAGACCAAGTAATATGCTAATTTTGTGGGCTACAGAGACCTGTAGCTGCCTGTTTGGGGACCCTACTGGCATGGAGATTGCTATGTGTTGGTTTTCTTTGAGCTTAAAACACAACATGGCAGAGCTCATCGGCACCTCTGCTAATCCAGGCAGCAGAGCGGCAGTGTCTTTCTTGCTGGACCAGGACCCTTTTCAAGTTGATGTGTTGGGTGCCAGGAAGTTGCTGAGATGGGAGATAAGACTTGAGCTGGGCTCTGCTCCACATATGCAGGCTTGGGTCGCGACGACTCTTGTGTTGCCCCTTCCTTGCATTGCCTTTCCCAAAAGCCTATGGAGGTGCAGCCAGTGTCCCACGGATGCACACATGGAGAGGGAAAGCTGCTGTTCTGCTAAGTCCTGGGGTTGTGGCAGGCAGGGGCCCGTGCTGCAAAGAAACTCAGGCGCAGGGCTGTTCAGCAGCTTTCAGGGCACCTGAAGCTAGTGTGGCGGAATAAACCACTTGAGACATTTGTAGTACTTCATGGCACAGTCCGTGTGTCATGTTCTCCTCGTGGTGGGCTTCTTGCTCAGCGAAGTCACTCCACCAGAGTATTCCTTCCGTCTTTCCTCTATGAGGTTAACTGGGAAAGCAACTGAGCTGGTCCCAGTAAGATCTGAAGATGGCTCTCCACATCTCAGACTTCTCCCTACAAAGTTCTAGCTGAGATTTCCAGCCATCCCAAAGAGTTGAAGCAACAGCGTCTCGCGCTTCCTCCATAATTCTTGAAGATAATGGCATATTTTATTCCCATGGCTCCTGCGTTTGCTGGCCCTGGCCCACAGAGTGTTTTATTGCTTGGAGCTGATGCCGCGAGGATTTATTGTGCTCTATTTAGCCTGGTGCTGCTTCATTGCTCTGCTCGGTGCCATCCTAACCCAGCCAACGACCAGGCTTCCCGGGCCCCGCGTCAGACCCGCTCTCGCGCTCCGTGTGCCGATTGCTGTTGTTCACTGCCGCGGCTGGCATCAGGCTGTGTGCACTGGTAATTCCCACATGTACGTCACCCTTCCCAAAGGCTCCCTGACAGATCTACTCTGATTCCTTTCAGGCGTTGTTTGCAAGAGCTATGAAGTTTAGTGTTGCAAAAACTGAGCTGCTTTTGAGTGATTTGGAGTAGAGGTTTTCATCATCTGTGATGATTTCTCCTGGCGATTGCTTTCTTTCAGTCATTTATGTAATTGCCGTACTCGGTTTCCTGTGGATTTTTATACTTCATTTGAGATTCATCTGAAGATGGCATGTTCCCATCTCTAGGAATGTGGCCAGATTGAGACATGAGCTGCCTAAGCTGGCTGCTGAAATTGCAGGCCATATTTTTGTTTCATCCTGAGATGCTGTTCTGATTTTCCAAGGTGTCTCAGACACAGTCTTCCAGCGCCTGCAGTAGCCATATAATTCATGGCCGAGAATATTTTATAGTTATCCCTCTTTCCATTGTACTTAATTCCCACAATAGCTTCTCATGAAGACCCACTTCAGTTATACTTAGGTGATATTTTCATTTCTGTATCAACTGATCACTCCAAATGACATGTGCTAGCTTGTATGTGCATGAACAAATCCCTCTCCTTACGGACGCTGTGAGTGCTTCAGAGCCTGGCGCCTGGTCCTGCTGCATCTGCAGGCACAGAGCTCAGTGACCAAGTAACAAAAAGAATTCAACACTTGGAGGGATATTGTTTTTTTCCTAGGTAATCTGTAGGACCATCTATTTAAGGGATGCCTGTGCACAGGGTAAGGCATAAGGTTTCCACTGATAAAAGTCAAGGGCGCAAAGGTAAGCGAATGTGGCATTCATACAGCTGCGTGTTTTCATATGCCCAGTGGCACGGTTCAGTTTCTGCCCCACAAATGAAGTAGTCCATGTTGTGAGCGTAGACTGCCCTTACGCTTTCCTTTAGACAAAGGAGCGTGTTACGTTAATACACGTGAATGAGCTGCACAAGGGAGCTGTTGAAGAGAGAAATTTTAAGAGATCACAGACCTTTACAAGCAAACCAGTAGGTTAGTGTTTTTGTCAGGATATCTTTTTACCAAAACATCATTTAGAAGTTGAACAGCCTGGCAGGCCATCCTAGAAAGGAGCTGGTTCAAAACACAATGAGCTAATCAAACATTTGAAAAAAAAAAATGGTATTTTCAAGGAGTGCTAGGCTAAGGCCTCAGTAAAGAGGCTGGGTTCCCCCAGCCCTCCCTTCTCTGTATGAACGATGTACGTGGATAACATGGATCCAAGAGGAAGTTCACTGGTTTGAATCACTGGTTTATTGCATTTTTATGACTGTAACCACAGGATGTTCTAATGTATTTTTTCCAAAAAAATAAAAAAAAAAAAAAATTGGGGGGGGTTCACAGGAAGGGTTGTGTTTATCTTGGCTAAGTCTGCCTATCCCGCTTTCCAGGGCCACCCATTCATCGTGCAGTACAACGATGGGAATGCAGAAGTCGTGTCCATGTGGGTGTGCAGGATGCTTGAGGAACGGCGATCGACCCAAGGACCACAGTGAGCTGGACTGGCTCACAGCAATGTGCAAGACTGGACTAGCAGCACCAGCCCCACGCTTCGGACTCTCAGTCTCTCTGGATCATATTTTACTAAAAATATTTTCTAGAAGCATCAACAAAATCTTTCAGGATATTTGTTGCTGCCTTTCCCTCAACGCCACATTAAGGGATTTTCTTCCCACATTTCTTTTGTTGCTGAGCAATTTAATGTCCTCAGATTATCTTCAGTTAAACTGTACACAGCCTTAAAGCAAGTATTTTATATCTATATTTTTTTGTTATCGAATGTATTGTATATTTCCTGGCTCCAGAGTATTTTTTAACTGTTAGTCTTTTGCTATTGTATGAATGACACGCGGAGTGTTCAGAGGATTTCGGCAGGAGTTGTTGGCTGCCTTTGAGTGCAGACATCCACAAAATGCTGATTTTAAATGTAAAACAAAAGCAAAGAAACAAAAAACCCAAAAGTATCTGGACTTGCCCATCCTGCAAGGAGGCGAGGGATTGCCCTTCCAGAGTAAAAGCATGGCAGAGAGATCAGCATCACACAATCAAATGACTGGTGGTGCCTCTGCTGCCAGTCGCCTGCTGCTGTGGCTCAGGTTTGCTGGGTGGGCCAAGCAAGAAAGACAATGCAACAAGCTGGTGTGTGCAAAGAGCATCCATGCTCAGGCACTGCAGGCTGATCTGTAAGCGCAGAAAGGTTTTGCTGATGTGGAAAGAGGTGAGGTGAAAGAAGACAGCGCTCTCCTCAACAGGGAGTAGGGATGCCGCTGGGTGAGCACCAGCCAGAGCTGGCAGCCCCAGAGCCACGCACAGTCACCGTGGGCTGTTGGCCTCTGGCTGCAAAGGGAGAGCAGCCCCGAGCATGGGGAGTTTGCGAACAGCAGCAACATGCCGTGAGGTTCTGCCCGTGCTGCACAAGGAAGCCGAGGGCCACAGCACAGGCTTGCATAGTGTCCCATGAGCTTGGGGGGTGGGAAGAGAGCCTGCACAGAGGGGCCCAAGCCGTGGTGTGCCACTTGCCCTCCTGGCCAGAGAACAGGCTGCAGGGTTTTACTTACTGTCACAGCAGTTCGCAGCTTGCTTGGAAGTGTCTTGCCTT
Source organism: Harpia harpyja (assembly GCF_026419915.1). Lineage (NCBI taxonomy): Eukaryota > Metazoa > Chordata > Aves > Accipitriformes > Accipitridae > Harpia > Harpia harpyja. The sequence continues at coordinate 17,115,354 of NC_068953.1, read as the reverse complement.
TCTCAGCTCTATCTTGATCGTTTATTTTCTTACGTCAGAGTCGCTGCACGATTGGTGCAGCTGGGTCAAGCAAAGGCTCCCAGGTTTGCTCTTACCGTAAAGGAAAGAAGAACAATTGCAATGTCTCTGCTGTGTTTCTTACTCCTGCAATTTCCGTGTACATTTCCACAACAGACTGACAGATTTAATCAGTCCTTATGTTAAGATGCATATTAAAAAAAAACCACAGAAGAGAGGAGGACCATGACAGGCAGGGTTGGTGTGTGTGCCTTGGGTGGGGGAGGAGGTTGGGGCTTTTGTTTGCTTGTCTTAGCGTTAGAAATAAACTTTTGCTAAAAAAAAAAGCTCAGGTAGTTTATTATATACCAGCAGCTTAAAAAAACCCAATTCGGTGAAAAATTCCTCCTGAACCACTGCAAATCCTAGATGTTACTCTGGAAGCCGCCTGGAAAAGACTTTGTTTCTTTCCTTGGAGGGATCGTTTGTCTTCTTTTGAAGTATAGAGGTTGCAGGCATGAACTTATAGACTAAAGTTTGTCTTAATTGCTCTGATGTCACAACCTCCCTGCCAGATAACAGTACAATGAATGACTCAACAGCCCCCATACCTCCAGGTCCTTTTTCTAAAGTGAGACAAATTTCTTCCCTGTGAGCCAACCAGACTATAGGCAGCTCTTCCATTTATTTATCTCTAACAGTTTGCATTAGCTTTCTCTGGATAAAAAGTCTCTCCCTTGGAGTTAGTTAAAAAGTCAGTAAAACCAAGGCTTTTCCTCTCACTTTCCCTGGCAGGGAGGTCGGGAGGGTAAGACGTCACCCTGAAAATCTGTGCGGGATGCCAGCTGATGGAAACGTGAAAAATCTCCTGGCGAACGGGCTGACAGTGTTATAATTCACTGGCATATGTATTAACCTTGCTGTCTTCATCAGTATACTTAATCAATCCACAATCATGGGGGAGGTTTGGGGCCTCTCTCATCTTTCCTTCCCCAAGTCCTTGAATTCAGTGCAGTCAGGGGACGGGAGGAGGACGAGTGGCCGGGGATCTGCTCGGCGGCACCGCTTCTGCCCCACTCCACTCCCAGCACCGGGTTAATGCCGTTTGGGGAGAATTAGGGCTGGATGAGAGAGCAGAGTGGGCAGGTTGGGGAAAACCCAGTTCCTCTTCAGCTCTGCCAGCCGTGCTGCCACGCCGAGCATCGAGCAGTAGCAAGGTGGGGTCTCCCCAGACTGCCACCTCCTGCCTTGGAGATGGTGGCTCTGGGTGGTGGGTCCCCATGGGAGGTCTGGACACCCACAGCCCCGTCTGTGTTGCTGTGTGGGGGCTGCTGGGCCCCCCACACCCCAGCACAGCACCTTGCTCTCCCATTCCGACCCGCATCCTGGCCCTGCTTTGCACACACGTGTGCAAACACCTGTCTGTGCACACAGAGCCCAATTAAAGCAATTCAGCCCAATTCTCACCACCACCCATCAGCACCAAGGGGCAAAAACAAGAGGAGAGGCGCGGGGCAGGGGGGAGGCAATAAAATTGAGCCAGGATCTGGGCAAATTTAGCTCCACTTGGCTGCCCCCACCCACGGCAAGCAGCTCCCCAGCAGGTCCGCACCCAGCCCAGGCTTCTTTCCCTGCAGCAAGTGCCTGCTGACTCCATGTCTATACCAGGGCAGCGAGAGCCAGAGTGAGCCCGCTGTCGGGCACCCTGATGCGGTGCAGGGTCCCCCCCTAAACCCAGCTGAAGGGATCGGATCCCCTGGGGTGCAGCGCTGTGAGCAGCACGACGAAGCGGGGGCTGCTGTGCTGTATTTGGCCTAAGAAAATCCTGCCTCGGTGCGGGGGCTGTGTGCACGCAGAGATGACTTTCAGGTCGCCAAGACACATGAAACGTGCCGCACGATCTGCCGCCAGCCTCGCGTGTAACATCATCCTGGCCCTGAAACCCCTCTCCAGGGCTGGGAAACGAACTGACAGGGAGATTCTCCTGGCTGCCAGGCAGGGCTGGAAGCGCTGGGTGCTGCAAAGGGGCTCAGCAGTGCTGCTGCTCTCCATGCAGGTGGGAGCTGCACCGGAGCTCGGGCTGCTTGGGGACATTGTCCCTCTCTCTTCCTTCCTGGTGCAAGTTTTTGGAGTCTGAATCAAGGCATCTCTTGGCTGAAAAGCTTGCAGAAAATGCAGCAATATTATACCCTGCAGCTGAGTCCTGCTCAGAAGATGGCATGGGGGGGGTGCATAACGAACACATTAATTCAGCAGTGGATGCTATAGATGTGCTGAGTGATCCCCCATCCTCCCCAGTCCCACCAGCTCGTTTAGGGACTCCACCAGCAGCCCCACACCAGTCTCGCTGCTCTGTCTCCTCGCCCTGTAACCTCAGCCATGGTGGTACCGATAGACCCAGTCTCCTATGGGAGCGTGTACGTGGAGCTCGCGGGCTCTGGGAAGAACTGTTTATGTCCCATCTGTGCCAAAACTTGCAATATATTCCTTTTTTCTCTGCCTGTGATCCTTGCCAGGCAAAGCTCATCCTGTGAGATGAGCCTGGGGTAGTTTGCCCTTAAACAGAGCACAGAATTAGAAAATACTTTTGTTTCTTGTATCCCGTGGCCAAATACATCCTGCTGTCAGCTTTCCAAAGGCAAAGTGTCAGTCTTTGTTTTCCGAATAACAGCCTGAAAAGCTGTGTGTGCGTGCCTCTGTGTGTGTGTGTCTGTACACATGCATACGTCTGGCAAAGAAACCAGAAACCGGGAATTACAGAGGGCTGCGGCGTCGGGGGCTGCGAGCGGTCCCCGACCCATCCCTCTCCCTGGGCTTAACGTCTGTTGAGCAGGGACGGCAGCAGCCAGTGATGGCTCGTGTTAATAACTGAGCAATCACTAGAAACATCTTCGTTTGATCCCTTTGAAATCCAAGAGCATAAAAGCAAACCGGAGAATTGAATCTGGGAGTGGCGTATGGGTTTTCCTGCCTCGCGGAGCTTTGTGGTCCTGCAGGGAAAGTTTACCATGAGACATCAACGGAAAAGGGATGGACCGCAGGGACCCTCCAGCTCTATGATGCAGGGAGCATGTGAGCCATGTCTGAAGCAAAACCTGGGAATTTGGGTCTTAGCTGGGAAAAAAAATCCCTAATCCTGCAGGGAGCAAAATGGGCTGACTGAGAGCAAAGGCTCCGGGAGCGCACAACAGAGACAACTGTTTGGTGACAGAGGGACTTCGGCTGTGGGTGGGGAGGGGGGCAATGCCACCGGGGCAGCCACCCTGCTCGCTCGGCTTTCTGGCTCCAACTGTGCTCCCTCTGCCCAGCGCTGCCTCCGGGCAGGACAGCCCAGGGGGGCCATCAGCATCCAGCTCCATGGGAGGTGCATCTGGGACAGTCCCCCCCAGGGAGCCTGCATCCTCGGCCGGCAAGGAAGAGGAGGGAGGAGGCGGGTCAGGGGGCTACAAGAGCCAAGACACCCCAAGCTGGAGCTCTGCTCGGGGTGGGGGGGTTGGGGGGGCTCCCCAATGCAGAGAGGACTCCAAGGCTGCTCAGCCTTCTGGGGACAAAGCATCTTTGTGCAGAGGCTCTTCCTCCTGCTCCCGTTAAGACGTGCAACCGGCAGAGAGAAACACTTAAGATGATACACAACAACACCCCCAGGAGACCCCCTCCTCGCTCAGCTGCTGGGAGCCGGCCCATGCAGGCCTTGGTGGGCTGATGGGGCTGAGTTAAACACATCACAAGTGACCCCAGCTCTTTGAGAGCTGCAGAAGAACCAGCTCTGGCCTCTCAGCTTCTCTGGAGGGTGCTCAGGAGACCCTCTTCAGCCATGGAAGGTTATTTGTGGGTGACTCCTGCCCTGTGCAGCCGGGTCCCTGCCCCACTGCTATCCCAGGGCTGCCCCCTGCCCTGCAGACACCCAGGCAGGAACCAGCCCAAGCCCAAATGCTGCAGCTTGGTGGGCGTGATGTCCCTGCGAGGGGACATCCGGCAGGGAGGGGGAGCTGGGGCCCATTGCATGATGGTGAGGTCCCGAGCTATAGCAGTTATTTTAGGATAACCTGTCTTCAGCCTTCCCTGGGGGACCCCTCAGGCTGGGGGGGCTCACGGGCACATTGAGGCAGAAATCTGGAGGTATAGGGGGACTGTCCCCTGAACTTGCTGGCCTCATCCTTCTCCCCCAGCTCACCAGTATTGCACCACCGGGCTGCCCGGCCTGGTCTGTGAAAATCTAATAGGGAAAAAAATAATTTTAAATCTCTAACTATACTAAAGCATTTTGGTCACACTGAAGAGAAAGAAGGTTGTGCTTTAAGAAAAGAAAAGCTCAGAGGTCTGTGCCTTTCCCTGTGGGAAGCTGCAGCAAGGAGCCCTGCGGTGCGGCTGCCGAGGAGCTGCACTGACCCAGGGCTGCTTTACCTTCAGAAACGGGTATGGCCATAAACTACAAGTGTGCACTAAGGACAGGATTTATAGATTGAGCCTTACCAGCTACTGGAGCGGCTGCTGCTTCACTGGTACCCACTGCGGCTGCTCTTGCCGCCGAGTCCTGCAGTGAAAGTTCAAGGTTTATAAGTAGCCGGTCAGCTCGGGAGATGTTTAATGGTAAATGGATGTCTGGGGGCTTTTACAGGCAGGAGAAGGAAAACTTCTCTGCAGCCAAGACAAAGCTGCTGGCAGGGCCCTGGGCACAGGTGAGTGCAGCTCTATCCTGGAGGGTCACGGTGCCCAGCTGTCCCCGGCACGGCACGGCCTGGCAGGGCGAAGGCAGAGTTAATTGCTGCCCTCGGCTCATCCCGCTCCATCTCCGGGAAGGCGCTGGTTTAACCTAATCAATAAAGTCATGTCTATCGATCGTGTACGTTGCGTTCCTCCGTAGCCCCGCCGCCCCGCAGCTGCTCCGGCTGAGGGAAATTAGGCAGATTTAGAGCCAGCAAGGACGGCATGGGGAGGGCTTGGGTGGCCAGAAAGGTGAGGGGCAGTGCTGCCATGGGGGGGGTAGGGGGTCGGGGGACAGGGGACAAGAAGGTGACAGCAGTTTGGGGGGAGGTGAACAGTGGGGAACCTGAGACACATCAAGGGCTGCACACTGGGGAGAGCCAGGGTGTGTGTTGTGGGGACAGAGGGTGCATGGGGGGGGGCACGGTGGGCGTCGTGGAGTGCACAGAAGGGGGGAACATGGTGGGAGGGCCAGGATGCATACATGCAGGGGGGGTGGATGGTGGGAGAGCCAGGGTGCACAGAGGGGGTTCATCGGGGCTGGGGGCAGGCGTGCACAGCCTAGGCACTTGGAAAGGGCCCTGGGGTGCACCGAGAGGGCCCCGTGAGCTCTCCGGGGCTCCCACGGCAGGAGCCCCAGGGGGTCCCGACTCCCCCCCCATCCCTGCCCGTCCCTGCCCGCCCTCCGCGGGGGCTCAGCACGCCGGGTCAGGCGGTGTGTGCCCAGCCTGCAGAGAGCCGCCACCCACTCCCTCTGTCAATGTCCAGTAATTAAAATGTCACCGTTTAATTTTCAGGCCTCTCGGAGCAATCTTTTCCTAATAAAGAGTCTAATCGAAACACTCCTTCCCCCCACCTCCCCGGGAAGGGCCGCGGAAGAGGCTGTAAAGACGCAGAGCCGCTGCGGATCGATAGAGAAAAGCCCGGATTGATCGGCCTCTAAAATTAAATTTATTGGGGTCATGGTTTTATATGGTGCTGATACAACTGTTAAATGGGGAACATTCATTTCCAATAGGAGGCGTTTATTAAACTTCCACTGAATTAGACCGCCGTGATTTATGTGGCAATCTCGGCACAGCCCTCCAGGAGAGAGGGGCCTTTCGCGGCCATCCCCGCGTGATTATTTATTTATACACCCGTGACACGGCTCCCTAAGTTTTAACCTAAATTATCCGCCGGCCTCGCCTGCCAGCGGCACCGGCCCGGGGCAGCGGGGGGGGGGCAGTGGGGGGGTCCCGTCGGGGCGCACCGCGCTGCCCGCTGCATCCCGGGTGGCCGCGACCCCGCCGCGCTCCTCCGCGCCCCTTCCGCGGCCGCGCACCCCAACCCGCTCGGCGGCCCCCGGGGGGGCGGTGGAGCCCGCAAACGTCCCGGCTCTCGCGTGCGGCGATCGTTGAGCGTTAATTAGAAATTCATTACAATTAAAAGCCGCGCGCACACGCCTTAATTACATCTGATTTTTAATTCCGAATCCGTGTTTACACAGTAAGCGAGACGTACCTCCTGATTATCCCCAATACTCTTTATACTGTACTAATTATGTAAATTAAACCTAATTAACTGACAAAAACTGCAGTCAATTCAACTGTTAAAAGATACGGCGGCTGCGAGGAGCAGGGTGCCGGCGGGGAGAGCGGCCGGAGCCGGAGCGGCGGGACCGGAGCGGCCGGTCCCGGAGCCGGTCCCCGCCTCGGGGCTCCGCGCTGCCGCGCCGCCGTCGGGGCGAGCCGCGGGCCGGCTCCGCCGCTCCTAGCACCGGAGGAGCTCTGCGGGAACCGGGGCAGCCGCACGGCTCGGGGAAGAGGGGGGGTCGGGACAGAGCCGCAGCCTCCCGCAGCCTCCCGTCCGTGTGTCGTCCCCCCCCCCCCGAAACCCCCGACGTGCCGCCGCAGGAGCGGCCCCGGGAAGGGGGAGGGGGTTACCGGCTGGGTCCGCACCGCCGCCCGCTCCCGATGCTTCGCAGCCCGGTGTGGCTTCGCAGACGGTTCCGCAGCCACTGCGGGTATTTAACACCGGGGGGGATCACCTCAAACCCGGCGGGGAGAGGGGCAGCGGGGCTTGGCCCCAGCGCGGGAGCGTCTCACCGCGCTCCTGCCTGGCTGGAGGATGGGGGGGTGGGGGGAGATAAATAATTAAAAGGCGAGGAATAATTACCGGCTCGGGTTGCGATCATTGCGGGAAGGCCGCGCCGCAAGGCCCGGTCGGCAGCACCCGGTCCGCGTCCCCCCCCGTCCCCGCCCGCCCCCCGACGGGACGTCCCGCGGGGACCCGCGGCCGCTTTCCCGCGTGGGAGCGTGAACCGGGGCCGGTTCAACCGCGGAGGTGCGGGAAGCGCGGAGGAGATGGGTGGCTCCGCACCTGCGTTTCGCTCCGCGCCGGCTCCGCCGCATCCTCCCGGTGCCGTTGGTGATGGCGGGGAAGGCGGGGGGGGGGGGCACACACACACAAAAGTGATAGCTGGGGGCGATCCGCGCCGTTATTAACTTCTGTTTGATCAGTGTAATTGCGCCGATCGCGGCCGGACGCGATGATTAATTACAGTTTAATTAACGTGGCCGTGACGAGCGCTGCATGCGGGAACCCAACCAGGGCAGGGACGCAGCTACGGGCCCCCGCCACGCCGGCAGGACCGGCGGCCACCGGAGCGGGCCCCCCCCCCCCGCTCCGGTGGCTGCCGGTCCTGCCGGTGTGGCGTGGGTCCCCGTGGGAAACGAAAAAACACGGGTGCGCCCCCCCCTCCCTCGCCTCCCGGCGATTTCGTTGCCGCCCCGATGTCCCCCCCCCCCGCCCTCACCCCGGTGCCGGTCCCCCCCCCTGCGCCCCGCCGGCGGAGCGCGCATCCCGGGGGGGGGGGGATGCGCGGTGGCACCGCATCCCCGATTTCGATGGGGCCCCTCCGCCACCCCCCCCAGGCTCCTCTTTTCGTTGCCGCCCTCTCTCCACGCAAACTTTCAACGAGCATCGCTCCCCCCCGCCCCGGGGGATGCCCACACCGCGGGAGGGGAGGGGGGGCGAAGCGCGGAGAGGCGCGGAGCGGCGCGGAGCCCCGCGCAGGTGCGGCTCGGGGCTGATCCCCGCTCTTACCTCGGGCAGCCCGGGCGGGTCCCCGCTCGGTGGCGGCCCCCCACGCCCCCCCAACCTCCCCCCTTCTCCCCCCTTTCCCTCCCCGTTCCGCCGTGCCTTAAAGCCGCGCCGTGATTGACTGGAGCGCATCGGTGATTGACGGCCGCGGGGTCCCGGAGGCAGTTAATGTAAATATGCTGGTGCTAAGTGGGTGTGTCTTCCCGTTATTTTAGCTGTCACCGGATCAATGTGCAGCGTCTCCAAGTACGGTACCGGATCCTCCCTCGGTGGCGCGGTTGGTCACTCGCTCTTGTTGCATCTCGCCCGGGCGGACGCGGCGGCGGGGCGGGCGGCGGCCCCGAGGCGTCGGTGAAGGGCGCGTCGCTGCCCGCCCGCCCCGCGTCCCGGCGTTTGTCCGTGGTAAAGGGCTCGGTGGGGACCGGGCTACCCCCCCCCCGGCCCCCCCGGCTGATGGCGGCCCCGGTGCCGGGCTGCGGCCCCTAGCCCCGAGGAGAGCCTGCACGTCCAGCCGGGCTCCGCGACGCGGTAAGTGGGAGCGAGCGGCGGATGGAGGGGATGGGGAGGGTGGAGGGGGGGAGAGGGTAACGGGGCGCGTTTTCGGGAGGCGCTCCCCGTTATTTTGTGTAATGACCACGGAAGCGGCTTACCGCCGTGAGCCCTCCCCGCTAAGCCAATTTGCCTGGCTCGCTGCTGCCCTTCTGCTGCTACGTGCTGCGGGTCCTGCCCGCCCCGGCCCCCTAATCCGCCCGCTCCTAATCGCCTGCCGGAGACACGACAAAGGGGCTCCCGGCCAGCCGCCCCCGCCGCCCCGCTCCGCCCGCCACGGGGCACCGAGCGGCAAGTTTCGGCCCGTCCGGCCCGGCCCGGGGCTCGGCCCCCCCCCACCCCCGGCCCCGGCGCCTCGGGACGCGCCGGTCGCATCCTCCGGCGCGTTTCGTTGGAGCCCGCCCGGGGCTCGCCGCAACCGGCGGCCCGGCACGGCCCGGCACGGCTCGGCCCGGCACGGCTCGGCGAGCCGGCACAAAGGGAAGGGACGCGGCACCTCCCGGGGACCCGGAGCGGGGGGAGGTTGTGGGGGGGGGGTGCCGCCCCCCATCCTCCCCGGGACGCCCTTGCCCCGGGCGGCCGCTGCTGCCGGAGCCGCTCAGCCGCGGGTCCGCTCCCGGCGGCGGATGCAGCGGGGCTCGGTACCGGCGGCCGCGGCGCGGGGGATGTGCTACGGGTCCGCCAGACCTCTCCGGCCGGCCTGCCCGCCCGCGGCGGGGAGGGTCCTGCGGCAGCACTCGGGGCGGTGGTGGTGGGGGTCTGTGCTCCGGGCCGGGGCCGGCAGCGGCGAGCGGGGACGAGCCGGTCCGCGGAGCAGGGTTCCGGGAGCGGAGCGGGCCGGGGGCGGCGGCGGCGGAGCCCCGGGACCGCTTCTAACCCGCGCCGTTCCCCGATTTTGTTTTGCAGGGGCGTTTTGGGGGGGAATGGAGGCGATCGCCAGTCAGATGGGAAATGGGAGAGATGCAAGCTCCTCCCCAAATTCAAAGCAAGAGCTGCAGCCGTACCAGGGCTCCAATACCCTCAAGCCCAACCAAGTGGGTGAGACCTCTCTGTACGGCGTGCCCATCGTGTCCCTGGTCATCGACGGGCAGGAGCGGCTGTGCCTGGCGCAGATCTCCAACACGCTGCTCAAGAACTACAGCTACAATGAGATCCACAACCGGCGGGTGGCCCTGGGCATCACCTGCGTGCAGTGCACGCCGGTGCAGCTGGAGATCCTGCGGCGGGCCGGGGCCATGCCCATCTCCTCCCGCCGCTGCGGCATGATCACCAAGCGGGAGGCGGAGCGGCTCTGCAAGTCCTTCCTGGGCGAGCACAAGCCGCCCAAGCTGCCCGAGAACTTCGCCTTCGACGTGGTGCACGAGTGCGCCTGGGGCTCCCGGGGCAGCTTCATCCCGGCCCGCTACAACAGCTCCCGCGCCAAGTGCATCAAGTGCAGCTACTGCAGCATGTACTTCTCCCCCAACAAGTTCATCTTCCACTCCCACCGCACCCCGGACTCCAAGTACACGCAGCCCGACGCCGCCAACTTCAACTCCTGGCGCCGGCACCTCAAGCTCAGCGACAAGACGGCCACCGAGGAGCTGTCGCACGCCTGGGAGGATGTCAAGGCCATGTTCAACGGCGGCACCCGCAAGCGGACCTTCTCCCTGCAAGGGGCGGCCGCCGGCGGGCCCGGCGCCGGTTCCCCAGCCGCCAAGGCCGCCCTGCACCCGCCGCCACCCGCCGGTCCCGAGCTGGCACCGGCGCACAAGAGCCTCCGCTGCAGCGGGCAGGAGCCGGCGGGCGAGCGCGGGGCGCTGGGGCTACCGGCGGCTCACGGCGGGGCGGCGGGGGCGCACGGCGGGGCGGGGGCGGTGCGCAGCTACCCGGTGATCCCGGTGCCCAGTAAGGGCTTCGGGATGCTGCAGAAGCTGCCGCCGCCCCTCTTCCCCCACCCCTACGGCTTCCCCGCCGCCGCTTTCGGACTCTGCCCCAAAAAGCAGGAGGACGCGCTGGGCGGCGCGGGAGGCGGCGAGGCGGGCAAGGGGGGAGCGCTGCCCCCCGGCATGTTTTGGGGACCCCCGCACCCCCACCCGCACCAACCGGCCCAGCCTCCCCACCAGCCCGGAGCCGCCAAGGACGCCGGCGTCTACCCCTCCTTCCCCGTCTTCTGGCCGGCCGCCGGCAGCCTGCCCGTGCCGCCCTACCCGGCCCAGAGCCAGGCCAAGGCGGCGGCCACGGCCGTGGTGGTGGCGGCGGCGGCGGCAGCGGCGGCGGCGGCGGCCGAACCGCCGCCGGGTTTGTCGGGCCGCCACGGCGAGCTGGAGGGCTCGGAGCCGTCGGGCAGCGGGAGGAGCAGCGCTACCCCCCAGGAGGGAACCGGTACGGAGGGCGAGCGCTGCCCCAGCGCGCTGTCGCGGGCGGCGGGCGAGGAGGAACGCTCCGGGGACGAGGCGCTGCTCCCCCCGCTGCCCCTGCCCAGGAAGGGCAGCTACCTCTCCGCCTTCCGCCCGGTGGTAAAGGACGCCGAGAGCATCGCCAAGCTCTACGGTACCCGGGAGGCGTATGGCGGCGCGGCCCCCCGCGGCCCCGGTTACCTCTCCCCGGACTTTCTCAGCGAGGGCAGCTCCAGCTACCGCTCGCTCTCCCCCGGGGGGGACACGGCCGAGGAGCCCGAGGTGGACGTGGAGTCCAACCGCTTCCCGGAGGACGAGGAGGAGGATGCCGCCGCCGCCGCCGCCGCCCCTCTCCCCGAGGGACGGGAGCCACCGCCGCCCCGGCTGCTGGCCGGTACCGAGGAACCGCCGCCCGCCGGGGCAGACGGGCCCGAGGAGAAGGCGGGCGAACCGGCGGCGCAGGAGGGCGGCCAGCAGCCCGACGGCAGCCCCGAGCGGAGCAGCAGCAGGGGCGGCTACGAGGTGCCGGGGGAGGGGGGATGTCTGCCCTCGGGGGTCCCGGCGGGGCCGGTCCCGGAGTCCCCGCCGCCCTGACTCGCTCTTTTGTAGGTGTACGCGCCGGACAGGGGGGAGCACCTGCAGCCGCTGAAGACCACCGCCTCCCTGGGAGCCCCGGCTGCGTACCTCTGCACCCCCGAGGCGAAGGGTAAATCGGGCCGGGGGGGGGGGGCGGGAGGCCGGTGCGCATCGAGGGCGCGGCCCTGGGCGTCGCCCCCCGCCGGCTGCTCAGCCCCGGGGACGGTCCCGGGCCGCCGCTTTCGTTTTGGGGGCTTTCGGCAGAAAAAAAACCGAGTGCAAACGGTTTCGGGATGGGGGACGGGGCCTGGTCCCCCCCGCCCCCTTCCCCGGGCCCGGGGATGCCGCCGTCGGACGCGGCCGGTGCGGCGGGGATGGGCTGGCGGGGCCGCGCCCGGCACGGCGGGGCAAAGCTACTTTCCAATAGCAAAGCGATTAGGATGTCCGCTAAGAAGGTTTTAACGAGGGCTTTGTCCGTAATTATGTAATTAAGGATATATCAGGACCATACTTTCATTGCTTATGGTTGAAAATCGGTTTATTAACTTTAAGAGCAAGATAAAGAAGACAATCACTCCGCGGCAGAGGATTTAGAGACCAGAAAATCCTATCAGGACCAAAGGAATGTCTCGCATCCCAGCCCTGTAAATACCGACAGAGGTAAGCTCCGGTCCGCGCTCCGCCGCGGCCCTTCCGCGGGGCGATGCGCGGTCCGCGGAGCCCCCCGCGGCGGGGCTGACGGCACTCTGTCCCCGTCCCCGTGTCCCTCCGTGTCCCCTCGTCCCCCCCCCCGTAGGAGAGGACGGCCTCGGCATGGATGTCGCCGGGACGCAGCTGGTGGAAAAAGACATCGAAAATTTGGCCCGAGGTGAGGCGGGCGCTCGTCCCGCGGCGGGGCGGGGGGCTGCGGGGCCGGGGGAGGTGGGGGGAGGCTGGCGGGACCCCCCGGCCTCTCCCCGCGGCTCGAGGTATTTGTGTTTTCTGCAGGAGTGATTAACTCCTGTGATTAATGTAACGTAATACGATTAGCGCCGCGCTGAGCCGCCTCCATATGGAAAAGTGTGGGCTCCCCTCAACCCCGCCGTGTATTTTTAAACAGATGAGTTACAAAAACTGGTCCTGGAGCAAATGGAGCTGAGGAAAAAGCTGGAGAGGGACTTCCAGAGCCTAAAAGGTACCGGCGATTCCCGCCCCCCCCCCTCCCCGCCTTGCCCCGGCCGTGGAGCGGTGCTGACCCCCCCTTGCCCCCGCAGATAACTTCCAGGACCAGATGAAGCGGGAGCTGGCGTATCGGGAGGAGATGGTGCAGCAGCTGCAGATTGTCCGAGGTAAGGCCTGGCCGAGGCCATCCGGCAACTATTACTTTTATTTTTTTATATCCTTTTTGTCTCGCTCTGGTTTTTTTTTCTTTTTTTCTTTCTTTTTTTTTTTAATCGATATCCTTCTGTGCACTCCGATTCGTCTTGGGGTTTCGAGCCGCCCCGCAAACGGCTGCGAGGCATCATTACGCGGGATCGAATGAACCTTCCTCTCTCGCAGCAATTTCCACCCAGGCTAAATTAAAAACCGAGGCGTAAAATTACCTGGGAAGCCATGCCCGACTTTGCGCGCATCGCGACCCCCCCGTTCCCCGTCCAACTCCCCTCGTCCCCGTGCTGCGGACGAGCAAGATGTCCTTTGGCCCAGCGCATCCCCGACGGGGGGGCCGTTCCCTGGACCCCCCCCGCCCCGGCGCGTTTTGATGCTTTCCCCCCATCCCAGATACGCTGTGCAACGAGCTGGACCAGGAGAGGAAAGCACGCTACGCCATCCAGCAGAAGTTGAAAGGTACCGGGGCAGGACGGGGGGGACACACAGACGTCTAAGGGGGGCTGACACCCACCCATCCCCGCGTGGGGGGGGCCGGGGGTGACGGCTCCATCGCTTTGCAGAGGCCCACGACGCGCTGCATCACTTCTCCTGCAAAATGCTGACCCCGCGGCACTGCACGGGGAACTGCTCCTTCAAGCCGCCGCTGCTGCCCCAGTGAGCGCCCCCCCACCTCCGGACCCCCCCTTTCCCCCGAAGCCATGCGGGCAGAGCCCACACAAGCCATTTCCACGAGGAGACACTTGTACATAGAGGACTCGGAGCCCGGCTTTCCTCGGACTGGCAATACGGCGGGGAGCGGCCCCGGGCCGGCCGGAGGGGGAGCCGGGGCCCCCCCCACCCTGCGCCCCGCGCCCCCCCGGGGCCCCCCGCTCCGCCTCTCCCCCTCCCTCCCTGTGTGTCCGCTTCTTCAACCCTTGTCCAGACTGGAAACAAAAGTGGCTATGTGCAATGGATATAAATGTACTGTGATTCTCTTGGTACAGTATTTGTTGGATTTTTATTTATTTATGATGTATATTTATTCCCCCCCCCGGGCCCCTTCCTCCCTCCCTCACCACCCCCTTGTAAATTTATGGATGTAACAGCACTTTAACGGGCGGTCCGCGACTCCGGAGGCAGAACAACGCTCGCCCGCTCTGGGGAGAGACCCCTCTGTACGTGATTTTGGTTCTTTAATAAAAACCGACTTTAAGAAGCCGCCTGGTCCGTGGGGCTGTCCCGGGGGGCGGGGGTCTCCTGTCCCTCCCGCCCCCCCGGGCACGCCGCGGGAGGGGCTCGCACGGCCCCCGACGGCCCCCCCCGGGCCGACACCGGGTGCCGCAGCCCCGGGGGTTGGGGGAGGCCTGCCTGCTCCCCTGCGAAGTTCTCCTTTCTCCCTCCTCCTCCGCTCCGCAGCCGGGAGCTCATTAATGCCCATTTATATGCTCGTTTCACACATGAAAGTATTACATTAATGAGCTCTGAGAGAGGGTGTGGAGGTGCTCGCACACCTATTAGCCCTAAATACCTGTTTTCAGCCTAGGATTAACCTAGCACGACATCTCGGTGGGCTGGGGGGGGGGGGGATGCACCTCGCACCGGGGTCCTGGGGCGCTCCGGGGGCGGGAGGCACCGGCGAACACACACGCACGTCGCACCGTCGGTCCTACGGCGCACCGGGAGCTGGGGTGGGGGGATATATGCACCTTGCACGGCGGTCCTGCAGCACAACGGGGCTGCGGGGGCCGGGACTGGGGTGTGGGGGGGATGGACCTCGCAGCGCTGGGCACCGGGGCTGCGGGTACCGGCGGCATCCCGGGGACTGGGATCGGTGCGGGGGGATGCACTGGGGGGGCGGGGGGGCTGCTCTTTGCCCAGCCCGGCGCTGCCCGCGGGGTTGCTGCGGTGTGACCCGTCCTCGGGAGTTCCGCAGCGCAGATGTGTAGTAATTAGTTTCTGGGACTCTCATTAGCCGCAGCAGCGGCCGTTCCGCGGCCTGGGCTGCCACCGCGTGGGCACAGCCGGCGGTGCAGCCCCCTCCCCCTCGGCCCCGGGAGGGGGAGTACGGCGATGCACGGTGCTCCGGCCCGGCATCCCCCCCGCTCCGCCGGGCCTGATCCGGCGGCACCCCGCGGGGTCATTTTGCAAAGGGGCGGGGCCGGGTCCTCCAGCCACCGGGTCCTCTTGCATGGCCGCATCCTGCCAGCATAGCGGGGTCCGTGTCTGCCCAGCAGCTCCTCTTGCCAACCAGCTCCGGGCTGGGGGTCTCCAGAGGTGCCTCCCAGCCTAAATCCCCCTGTAAGCCCCCGATCAAACCCCGTGTTTTTTATTAGGCATTATCCCCCTCAGCAGTTCAGCGTGGCTTTTTCCCCTCGGCAGGGCCGGGGCAGTGGGTGCCTGACGCTGGGATCAGCTGTGCTGGAGCAATAGCAGCATCCCCCATCACCTATGGGTGAGGAAGACCATCCAAGCCAGAGCTGGCACAGGTGAACATGATTGTCTGGGCTGAAGGTTACAAAACCTTTGGGGTAGAAGTGCAGCTGACTTTCTTGGGTTCTCCTTGTTTCTCTGGGCATCAGGCAAAACACTTGTGGCCTGTTTGGGGACAGGCACCCTTTTGCACTGTGTGAGCTGCAGATGTCTGCGATACGTGACCCTGGGTGGGAGCAGTGGGGCTGGGGTTGCTGGTGGCATCTTTCATGCAGGTAAGCTTATGGGAAGGGGGATCACCTTGCTGGGATGGGGAAGGGATGCGTAGACCAGGGAGATGATAAAGAGGTGAATAAAAAAGTAGAGTCAAGCTCTGCAAGCTGAGAGGTGGGTTGCCTGGGGGAATGAAATAGTTGGACCTCTTTGGAGCTTGTAAGGGAGCAGCTGAGCCTCTTTCCTTGCATGTTCCTCTGCACCGCTCCGGCTGGGTCATTGCTGGCACCTCGTGGGCTGGAGGTGGCACAGGGTGACCCTGTGGAGGAACCACAGAGGAACCTGGCCCGGGTACCTGGCTGTGTTCGCTGGCACTGCCGCACCTTGGAGGGACTCTCGCTCCTGACCCCAGCCCCTGGTCAGGGCCCACAGCCGGGCTCTGCTGTGCGGTGCTTTCCCAGCTCCCACCTTCCTCATGCCAGGCTGCCGGAGCCATGCTTTCCCCAGCAGCTTTCCAGCCCACAAGGTCGTCCGTCCTCCCCCGCGCTCACCTGCCTGGGCACACCGTGCATGGGCAGCAATGTGGGTGCAAAAATGAACTATTATGTTGTATTAATATTTTCACACTACTTAAGCTCTCATTAAAATGTACTTTGCTGAATTTAATATGCAACTTCAAATGACACAACATATTAAGTGCTTAATATACTAGAAATTATGAAACTATTATAGTCTAAGTAATATGAAATAATTAGAGTGAATTAAACTTTACCAGCAGAATGAAGGAAAGGCTTCAAATTTTTTCTTCTGTTCTTTTTTCAGTCTTAAAATAGTTGAATGCAGTAATAGCCCCTGAAAATAAACAACCAGAGTTAGGATTTGTAAATAATTAAAGCAGGAAAAAGCCTGGAGTGTCTGTATTTGAGCCTGTGATGAATTCTGAATTGGGGGAAGCAGAAGGTCTGTTTGCTGTAGCTGATGGAGTTGTTCTTTCAGGCCAGTGGCAGAGCAGCTCCAAGGAGCTGATCACCAGACCTCCAGCCTTGCCAAGGCTTCTCCCCATATGCTGTTTTCCTCTTGTACGCAAGGC
Source organism: Harpia harpyja (assembly GCF_026419915.1). Classification (NCBI taxonomy): domain Eukaryota; kingdom Metazoa; phylum Chordata; class Aves; order Accipitriformes; family Accipitridae; genus Harpia; species Harpia harpyja. Next base: position 17,098,983 of record NC_068953.1, on the reverse strand, counting down.
TGTTTATTTGGAGGCAAGCGGACGCGATGGCTCCCGGTGACGGAGCAGTGTCTGCTCTGGGTTTCGCTGCCACGCTGCGTCTGAGCCAAAAGTCCCCTTTGCAGAGCAGCTCCCCCCTTAACAGGGGTGCAAATGCCAGAGACCCCCACGTTAAAATCTCAGCAACTGGATGGAGCCTGGCCTCTTGTTCTCGGAAGTGCTTCGAGCCATCCTGCTGAAGTTGGGGTTGAATTGCAGGTGCTTTTCTCGGAGGAAGGGGATAATCCTGGAGCGCGGGTGGACTCAGGGGCTGGTAGATGCTCTCCGGCGGCTCCGCAGCAGCAATGCAAAGCGCCCGACCCATCGGCTGCCGGGTTTAGGCAGGGTATTTGCACCGAGGTGTGAATGCACGGGATCGCGCGGGACCGCACTACTACGGCACACGCCGGGTGCCGAGCACGGCAGGGACCCACTCAATCGGTGTCTCACAGGCCCCAAACCTCCACCGTTGACCTAGTGCAGAGCGGGGTCAGCTCGGATGCGGGTTGTCTCTCCATCGGCAGTGTGGCCGGATTGAGAGGACGCCAGGAGATGGCGTTCCCAGCTCCGCTCTGCGCAGAGCTCCTCGATGGAGTTTGTCTGGTTTTTGAACTGAGGTTCTGTGCAACTTCCATGGAAACGACCAAAATTACCCCTTGAGAAAGCAAGTCTGAGCCTGGGGTGGGGGGCACAGGGAGAGCAGCCCAGCGGAGAGCTGGGCAGAACTCAGCCATCACCTCTCTGCAAGATGGACCTGCAGCGGTGAAGCTGTCAAGTCTCTCCTGAAGCAACGGCTTTGGGGAAAGGAGAAGAAATGGGCACTTACTGTCCCTATGGACTTTAGGGACATAGTCCTTGCTGCTACCATGTGGGATGGTAGCCATCAGTGAGTAAAAATGTGCTTGCACAGTATTCTGCTGGAGGACTTGAGGGGAAGGAAATGAGCAACTGGTGGATGTCGGTCCCATCTGTGCAGGGCTGGGGTGCTCAGGTGGCATGGTGCCATGGGTGGGGGGCAGTCCCGAGGGGCTTGTGTGTCCCCTGCAGGTTCGCTGACCCCCCACAACCCAGGGGAGAGGAAAAAAGCAGCTTTCCTGTGAAATCCTGGTGTCAGGAGAGACCCAGGCTGACCAGGAGTTCACAGACTTGATTCTGGGGACTAGACCAGTGGTACTGTTACATGTAACCTAAGCTGCTCTGTCCCGAAGTGAGGACAGGCTTTTCTTTAGTAAATGCATAAGGCTCTCACCAGATTTACAGAGCAGTATCAGAGAAATAGTGCTGTACTTGGGTGAACACTAAGGCAGCTAACACTCGAGTTAAAAGTGAAGAAAATGGTCCTTAATTTGCCTCCCTGAGGATTATTTAGGTTCCACCAACTGTATCATCAAAAGACACATTTGCTTGGAAAGTCTAATCATTAAGTACAAAGAACTTGCCAGCAAGCATCTAAAAAGTGTTAATTTTTAATATAGCTCTTTGATTTCAAGGGACTATCTGCTGTTGGTGACAGGGAGGAAAAATAATCGCCTGATCAACCTTTTTGAAAATGTGTTGTCTAGTCTTGGGCTAGCATGGCATGCTTTATGGAAGATGTGTTTGTATGACTCATCTGACTTTGAGCGTGCTCTTTCAATGCTGTTTTATCCCTATAGCATGTATTATCTTGGACTGTGGGCCGGTAAGTACTGTGCAGAGACACAGGGAAAACATGTTCCCTTTTCCAACAACCATTCAGGCCCAGGGTGGGTCCGGAAACCAGCAGGTCACATCCAGGTTGGAAGGGACCTGTGGCTCTAGTCCAGTCCCTGCTCAAAGCTGGGCCATCAAGTTGCTCAGGGCTGTGTTCAGCTGCGACTTGAATATCTGGAGGAGCTCCACGATCTCTCTCCACTTCCAGTGCTTGACCTCCCTCATGATAAAAAACCCCAAGGTTTTCCCTATCATCCACTCAGAATTTCTCATGTTTCCTGTTGCCTCTCACTGTGCTCTGAGAATAGCCTGTCTCTGTCTTCTCTGTGCCCTCCCATTTGGGATTTGCAGACAGCAGCGAGACCTCCCCTTTGCCTTCTCCTCTCCAGGCTGGACAAATGCAGATCCCTCCACATCTCCCCATACATTGTGTGCTGTGGCCCCCAAACATCTTGGCCCATCAGGACCCCCCAGGTCCCTTCCTGCAAAGCTGGTCTCCAGTTGGTCACCCCCACCTTGCGCTGGCACGTGGGCTTATCCCAACCCAGGGGCAGGACACGGCATTTGCCTTCACGAGGTCCATGTCCATTCTCTGGCCTGCCCCAGTCTTTCTGAATTGCAGTCCCGTCCTCCCCAGCATCGACTGCTCCTCCCAGTTTGGTGTCATCTGCCAATGCTCTGTCCCATCATCCAGGCGGCTAATAAGGATAATATTGATCCTGAGGGATGGCACTGCTCACCGTCTGCCAGTTGGACTTTGTACCCCAAAACCGACGTTTGAGCCTGGCAGTCTGGCCAATTTTCCTACTAGCCTGCTTATCCAGTTCGTATCTCGCCACTTTGGCTATGAGGATGCTATGGAAAGCTGTGCCAAAGGCCTTGCTAAAGTCAAGGCAAATAAACCCCCTTGCTTCCCCCTCGTCCACAGAGCCAGCCCTTTCATCACAGAGGCCAGCCAGGAACAATTTGTGCTGGCTGTTCCCAATTGCTGTCATCTTAGCCTCTTGGAAATGCTTTCCAGCAGGATTTGCTCCATCACCTTCCCAGGGTGATGCTGGTGAGACCAACCGTTCTGCACCGCTCTGGATCCTCCTCCTTGCCCAGACCACAGCTGGGTGTCATATTTGCTTTTTCCCAGTCATCAGCATCACTGTGACCTTTCGGAGATGATCCAGAGTGGCCCCTCAGTGACGCTGGCCGGTCCCCTGGGTGCTGCCCGCCTGGCACCACAGACGTTTGTTTGCCCAAGTGGCTGAAGCGGACCTGAAATGTGCAGCTGGGACCAAAATGTGCCGTGAGCTGTTGGCTGCCTCAGCCTCACTTCAGCAAACTCAAAAAGCTCTTTCTTAGGGGAAAAAATCCTGGCTATTTCAGGATCTGGCTGCAAGGGGCTGGGGACAAGGTGTGTGTCTAGTCCTTGCCCGGCTGGAGGTTCTTCCCTCCTTCGTCTTAAGTGTTTTGTGTAAATCAGTTTAATTTGTGCAATGAAGTGCATGTATGGCTGGTGTCCTTTGGGTTTAATTTTGGTATGTTAGGGACAACTGTGGACAGGACAGCAAGGAGCCGTATGTAAACAGGCTGGAGCGTCCACATGCAAGGAGGCATGGGTTTAATTAAATTGTTGGAGGTTTGGGTGCAAACAAGACTTTCTGTGCTGTGTGGATGACAGAAGAGCGTACAGCAGGGTAGCTCTGCCTTGCTTACAAAATCATTTATTTTCATGTAACAAAGTGAATGCTGTGGTTTTCTTGGAAACTTAAAACATATTTCCCCCCCCTTTTTTTTTTAAGCTGAAAATTCTTTCCTTTGATCTCCTTTCTGACTCTTAATGAAGTTGTGGGATCTGACTTCCCGCATCGCGCCTGTTGTTTTCGCTTCGCTTCGCTGCCTGACCGTGGCGGAGCTGGCGAGTGGGGCGAGCTCGCCTCTCCCAAGTATTTCACACCTCCTAACACCAGCCCAGCTTCAAAGCATGCTACAAACACGAAAGGCCCACGCCTGCCTGTGTGAAGGCCAGGCTTTCACTGAAGTCCGTAAGAGCTGAACATGCACATCCAAAGGTATAATTTGACACTAACAAATTAAGTCTCGCTATTTTTCTGTGGAGGAATTAAGCTGCTATTGCCACAATGCAGGCGGATTAACTGGGGAGGGGGCGGCGGGGGGGGACCAGTGCCTGTGCTGGAGAAGGGATATTTTCCAGTCCATCATGTGTTGGAGGCAGTGATGGGATGATCAGTCCTCAGGAGACTCACCCCGGCAGTCTCACTGCCCAGAGCCACTTCTCTTGAGTTGCAATTAAAATAATTGGTAGCCTAGGAAGGGAGCAGCGGGCACAATGCATTACACAGCGCTTGCATGCAGAGCTGCAGGAGCGTTGGTCCCGCTCTGCTGGTTGCCAGTCGAGGTGCCCTACGGGGGGCCTTGAGGCCCCCTTGCCCCCATCCCTGCTGTATCTTGGTGGTGGGTTCTTCAGGCCAAACCTGTCCCGAATCGCCACTGGTGAGCTCTGAATGGCTGCGCCAGCCAGGAGGATGCAGGCAGGCAGTGCCGCAGTAGCTCTTGCACCGAAGGCAAAGCCCTTTTGGGAGAGGATGGGAGCACCTTTTTGGGAAGCCTTTGCTGCTCCTGCTTGTGCTACCCCAGCTCTGGAAGAAAGAGCAGCCTTCAGCTGCTAGGGCCGTTAATGTCACCTTTCACAAGTACTATGCTTGCAGAGGAACCTGCCAAGTATAGCACATTTTAATTTGCTCTTTTCCCATGCATTCCTGGATTTATGGCTTAGTTCAGTCTGGTTACTGCTTGCTGTATAGATGTAAAGCTCCCTCCAGAGGGTCACTCCACGCCATAAGCTTTGTGGGTTCCCTTGAGGAAACTGGTGTGCTATTCCCTGAAAAGCATCCACCTAAAGAGGGGTTTTATATTTGATTCTGCAGAAATTTGAGCTTTGAAAGCTGGCAAGGAGATTTGTCTATCCAGTGATTACATCTAACAGGCTTCTGTCTGAACACAGATAAGTTACTCTCTATTCTCTGCGTGCCTTTAAATGCTTAGTTGGTTTTAGGTAGTATGGATTGGGGAACATATTAATTGTGTAAAAATGAAGAAAAAAAAAAAAGAGAAAGAGAAAAAAGAGCAACTTAGAGAAAACGCATTCTCAGTGATGCCTGTACCAGGTTGAGAAGTACATTTGCAGTTGCTTGCCATCTGTAGCAACTTGTCCAAAGGAAACATTACCAGCCCGTCCAGGTTTGGCTGCATAATTGCCATAAACCATTGCAAGGGCATCCAGAACAGCACAGCCCTGGAACTACTTCTAGGATTAGGTCCTACTCCCTTGAAAAATAAACCTTGGCAAGAGCTCAGTTCTCCCTAATAAAAATTCCGTTTTCACAGCTCTAATCAAGTTTTCCAGAGCTGTGGTCCAAATTAGAAACTGCATGCAGAATATCTGACCCAGGAGAACAAGATGGAGTTTTTCATTTAAAGCAGTGCCAGGCTGGAAATTTCCAAAGTTCTCAGTGGTTCACCTATGGCAAAACTGTGGAGTGTGTCCTAATAAACCTGTCCCTTCCATGGCAAAGCTCCGTCAGACCCAAACTCCTGGTTGCTGTTCACATGTAGAAGAATCTCCTTTGGGGGATTCTTCCAGAAATGGCATCTCTCTTCACAGACGAGTAGATATTTCTGGATTGATTTCATGGCCAACCATTAATTTTTTTTTTTTTTTTTAAACTGGGGAATGTGGTGGGGAAAAGAGGCAATGGAGCTGAAGCCACCTGGCTGTGTGAGCATCCAGAGTGCCAGTGGGCTCCGTACTGAACCCTGTCTGCCTGGATGGCACCCCATGTCTGCAAACTTCTTTGACATCCTCCAAAATTGTTCCATGAGTGGTCTTTGCAAAAGATGCTGTGGTTCCCGTAGGATCTCTCCTCATTTGTCACTTACCTGCCCTTCTCACCAGCAGCAGGAGGCATTAGGACATCGTTGAGCTGTGATTGGTGATGGCTCTGCAGGCTTGGTCCCACTTTCCAACCCCCCCCCAACAATACCATGTATTTCTGCATTTACAGGAGGGACACTTCAGAAATACGGGACTGTCCCCAGGAGGGCTACAGGGACTGGTGGCTGGGTTTGTGCGAGTCATCTGGAGTTCAGCGCTAAGTGTTAGAGGAGAGCTGCTCACAAGTGAACAGCAGAAGCAGTTTTATGTTTAATCATTTAAATTGTTTTCTACCATTGTTTTTCTAGCCCTAGATCCAACTGCCCATCAGTAGCTTTCAGTGCAAATGCATTTTTCTTTTTATGTGATAAATGGTCCTCTCGCAATATTTGGAAAACAATGAACCTATTAGTGTCTTGAAGAGAGATGATCCAGTTACATGTAAACACGGGATAAATCTCTGCTTGTTCTGTTACACAGTGCACAGGATTCAAGCAATATAAGTTTATTTTTTAAATGCAAATGCAGCAGTGATCCATGCAGCATGGATCACAGATGAACTTGGCCATCAGTAAATGACAGCGGAGACTGTAGGAGAAAGGAGGAAACCACAGTCACAGTTCATCTTTGTATCTCAGGCTGGCTGGGCTAAAAGATGTACAGAAACATAAAAACCCCAGGCAAGATCATTGCTTAAATGCTCACGTGGGCTCCTAATTGTGGAAACATGTTGAATTATGTGATACGATGCGGTTATATAACACCTTTTATGAAACTCTTGGCATGAAAACAATGCATAAAAATAACAGATGTGGCAAATCACAACCATGTTCTGAAATCTTTCTGTAGTTCATTTTAGTGAAAACAATGGACTTGATTTAAATTGGGAAATTTCTTTTTTCCCCCCAAAAAATGTCCGTGGGCAAAGAAATATTTGAAAGAACAGTAAAAAGGCTAAAAGTGCAAACAGGGTTTCTCCTAAAGAAATCTGCAAGTGGCTGTTAACTCAAGGGCAGCACTGCAAAGGGCATGGGAGGGGATGGAGGGTCAAGCCCTGCTCCTGCGACTCTTGCTACCTTCAGCAAGACTTTTCTTGTAAGCCAGGCAAGTAAGATGTGGTCCTAAGATGTGTCCCAAGGGAATGACAGTAAACCACCTGATTAACAACAGACTATGCAATTGTCTTTCCAGGACCATCACTTCAGCAAAACCTAAAGGGATGCCCGAGATGAATTGCAAACGCATGAGGGTTTCTGCAAGGGAATAACCAGGCGGGTGCCTGGCCGTCCTCTTCAGCCTTTCACCATCCCCAGAGTTTTCCAGGGTATTGGCACACGAGAGATGGGTTTGGAGTCCTCCACAGGAGAGGTCTCGGGTGTCAGGAACATGGCTTTTCCCATGCTTTTGTGAAGCTGCATTGCTGGTAACAGGCCTCGCCATTCACAGCCTGTAATCAGAGCAGAATCTGTGCACGAGCAAATGCTCTGTAACTCCACCGGCTGATAAAGAGGAACAGGCTCCAATTAAACACTGAGAATTTACTCCCGTTTTTGTTGTGGTACTCGGTGTCCTGAACATGGGCACTCCACAGCTTAGAGCACCTAACACCAGACCCAGAGCTTTAAACCGGGAGGCAATGCCATGCCACTGCTGTGCATGGAAGAAGAAATTGGATATTGCTGGGGGTTGTTTGTTTTTTTTCTAAATCCCCTTTCTGGCTATTAGCCTCTTATACAGTCGATTTCTACATCGGCTCAAGCCCTGGCCCCACTTGGCATATGGGACCATCACTGGTACGACAGCTCCGTAATAACCGTTCTTCCCAGAACTGAATTTGGCCTCAAGTCTGCTCCATAATGTCCCATTAATTCATTATTCGTTGTTCGAGAGTCCAGATTTGAGCGCAGGACTGACTGCTCGGTCGTTTCTGAGTGATTTGGCTAAGAAGTGCCAATTATTTCTTGGTATCATTTTAAAGAATTTTGGTTCCCAGATGGAAGAAAACTGCAGGACATCTTCAATGAAAAAGGGAAAAATAGTATTAATAGCCTATTTTCATTAGTAGAGAAAAAAAAGACCTTTCAGTTAAAGGCTTCCAACTTTAAAAAAAAAAGGAAATTTCAACTGAAAGAGAGAACTTACTGTTTTGAAAGAGTTTGCTGGGTGGAGACGTCAAACTGAAAGGATCTTGTGCAACTCTGCCTTTTTAGGTCTAATACTAAATTCACCCATTTATCCCTTTGCTTTACCACAGGAAAATCACTGAGAAATACTAAGGAAAAGACTGATTTTTGGACTAGCCAAAAGCATGTAGCACCTTCCAGGATCAGACCCGGACATCTCTGACTCTAATTTTTGTCCAGAGAGCTGCTATTTCTGTAGCAATTCCCATCCTCCAAGTCCTCTGTAAGTGTTAAGTATTTTTGCATCCAGCAAATGGAACAATAACGGAGGACTTAATTTTCCCATCTGTCAACTAGTCCTGAACAAATTGTACATCTTTCTCTTTAGAGAGAAATCTTAGGTAAATGAAAAGGTTTAGTGTTCATTTTCATGTAACAGAGGTTCTGAAAGAAATTCTGTCATGTTTCTGGCTGATTTTTTTTTTTTAACATATTAGAAATCACAGAAGACTTGTTCTTGTAACTCGGAGACGGTGGCTCCATCTTGGGTAACCTTGGCTCACACTGTCCCAAAGTAACACACATCACAATGTCGAAGCCTGAATCTGGGGGGAAGCCGATGCTGTACGTTAAGGATGGTTAGTGGTGTCGGTAGGGGAAAACTGCAACCCAGGGCCTTCGGAGAGATTGCTCCGCTAGTGCAAAGCTCGAGGGCCAGGAGCGTGTGGCAACGCTGCGTGCTCCGTTCTGCCCTGCTGAGGACGGCTGAGCACAGGCTGGTCCTTGTTGTTTCCCAGCCTGCCAGACAGCGTATGGTACAATGCTGTTTGTCTTGGGCTTGACCGTCCGAGGCCGTACTCCAGTGAACAACGCTACTGACTTCAGTTGGTTTCTGTGTGGGAGGGTGCCGATAACATCGTTTAAAAACATGTCGGTGGCCTCTTGTGCTTGCAGAACTTGTTGGTGTTGACTCTGTGCAGGTGACGGCAGCTCTAGGCCATGTAGCGCTGCTCTCTTCCCTTCAGTTTGTGACCGAAGAGGTGCTTTTGGGTGCAGGTTTCCCCCTTCTCTTATGAGCTTATGTAGCTCTGTGCTTGCTTCCTCTTAGACATTGTCTGTCCTCCCCCTTGCCGCCACCCCAGTGTGACCCAGCTGGCAGGCTCAGATAAGGGCTGAATGGGGAGATAAGAAGCTCTTTTCCTTCTCTTCCCTCATCTGGAGCACCAGCAAACGGTGAGGCTTCGCTTTTGAAATCCCACAAGCTCTGTTAAATACATGGGAAAGTGGCTCCCAAATGAAAATGGTCACACAGCCCCCCGGTCTCTGGAAAACAGATTCGTCAAATACAAATCTTTGGTGAAAGAAGTGAAATGAGAAAAAAAAATTGGAACCAGGTTCTCCTTCTCCTCAGCACCCCACCATGTCTCTTAAGAAGCCACCCTTGAAGCTCCAGGATAGCTTTACCTTGAGCAAAACCATATTATGTGATGTGGCAAAGACGCACCCTGAAAGAAACAGGTAGGAATTTGGCTCTGGAGCTATTTCTACTGGAAAACAAAAGAGTTTCTGTGATAGTCCAGAACAAGTGCCAATTAAAGGATATGAGCTTTTTTCATACTGTGTTAAATGCAGAATATTATTAGCAAGGTTCATGCAAGATACCAGTAGCTTTTCCCACCCTTCTTAATTAGGCAGCCTAAGTGCAACATGGTGAAGTAGTCCAGCAAATTGAGACAACACGGCAAATAAATAAGTTTCTTTTCTTGTCTATCAGTTTCTCCCTCGGCAATGCATTTTTGGAGTGATGTCCTTGGATGCAGCAATGCATCCATAACAGGACTTTGAACAACAGAGCACAAGGAAACTGTGGCAGAGCTCTGGCAGGAATCCTCTGGGCTTTACGGCTAGTGTGATTGCTGCTGCAACATGTGCTGCCTTACAAAGGAGGCATGATAGCTTCATCACACCAGTGATAATGAAGTAGAAGAGGACATAAAGAGGCAGCTATTGACTGGCTCGGGTCTTCCCTGCTCTGAGCCTTGGCATCAGAAGCTGCTGCCGCTGTGATTCCAGCATCGGTATCCATAGCACAAGCTTTAGAGCGGATCAGGTTCAAGTATTTTTGCTGGGTTGTGCTGTCTACTTGCTAGCTTGTGCTGCCAGTAGAGCTGCAGCGGGGATAAATTATGATGTCAAAACAGAGAGATGTTGTCACACAACCATCTCCCCTTCTGGGGTCAAGGTTCTGCTTTATAGCTTGGAAACCCATTAGTCCATTTGAAAGCATACGGCCAAGAACAGACAAAAAAAAAGTCTTGTGTGTTTGGGTCAGAGCTACAGACAAAAGGCTCTTTGTGCTAAGAGCTGACAATGACAAATAAAGAGGAACCTGTTGATCTAGGAGAGAAATGGAGGATTATGAAAAGATCACATGGTGAGAAAAAGACCTTGGCTGTTTGTCTGGATGTCAGTCTCATCTGTCATTAAAACACTTTCTGCAGCTATGGCATATTTGTTAACAGAAATACTGTCTCCTGCTCATGTGTTTTTTTCTAGCCTACAAAATGCTACCTGTGCCTAAATGTGCCACCCGCGTGAGACCACATCAGAGAGGTGGTATGCTCTTAACTGGATCCTTGCCATGTGTTAGGCTTTACGCAGTATAATTAAGGTTTGCAAATCTCTCTGATAGCTCTGGGAGCACTAGAAACAGTAAATGCTAAAAAATAGTGTCTGTCCAACCATGATACATAAATACAGGACACAAAGAAAACCCAATAACAAAACCCCTATAATTCAACAAAGTTATTGGAAGTAAACCAAAAGCCATGTCTAATGCTAATAATAAGCATATTTCCCAAAGGTAACATTTGATTTCTATCCAAACCCAAACATATTTGAAGCTCTGCCTGAACGTCGTTGTATAGCAGATTAACTGGGACAGTTTAATCTGTGAATAACTTTGTAAAGCCTTCAGCCAATTCTGAAGAAACAGCAACAGTCTTGACAAGACTGGGCTACAAAACACTTCACAGATAATGTGGTTTTTTTCACAGTTAGTCTGGAGAAAATAGAGAACGGCTTTGGTTTTGTGGCACACACATCTGGCAAGTGCATAATTCTGATCAGTGTGCAGAGAACACGCTGAACAGAAATATTTATATTGAACATTGATGGGCTGCCTAAAATGACCTCCAGAGTCTATGAAGTGCACCATAGATTTTTAAAAAATCTATTATAGCCCATTATGCTCTGGAATGTATCCGAGTCATCACCGAAGAGAGTGCCAGCAACTCTGCATTTGCTGTAGCGAAGGAGACCTATGGAACCATGTTTAATTCAAAATAAATGGGGGGGGGGGGAATAACAACAGAATGCTTTTTCTCTGGTTTTATTTATCTTTACAGCTGAAGAGACTGTGATGGGGAAGGTGACTGGAAAATGAAACACAAAGGGAAAGGTCCCTTGCTGTTCTTCAAGCACTAGTTTGAAATCAATGCAGATAATGCACTTGGAAGGACTGTCTCATTTACCGGTTTTCAGTAAATTGCTGGGCTATGCTTCCCAGTGATAATGTGATAGTCATGTCTGTGCCAGTAGGAATATACTTTAAAAAAAAAAGGAAAAAAGAAGTGTGCAATTCCTCGCAAGCAGCGTTTGGATAGTTTAGTCTGGGATGCCCTGAATTCTATACATTGACTGAGAAATATCTAGGGCTGCTGCATATCTCTCCTGGTGATACAGCGTGTTTCTCAGTTCTCTGTAGCTTACTCCAAAGACACAACAAACTATACTTAAACACAATATCATCCTGCAGAGAGAAATGTCACCTCCTGCTCACCACAGCCTTGCACAGCCTCTCTGGCACAGCAGAAGTATTCTCTAACCATTGCTCTTCCTTCTTCCTTTGCCATCTTGAATTTTCACCCCTGGTAGTCGGTGATACACTCCCAGTGACTTCAGTGCTGCTGGATTAGGCTTAGGGTCCAATTATCCTCATTAAAAGTATAAACTAATAATTCGTAGTTCAAAGTAGGTTTGCTATGGACAGCACTACTAGGGATTTAGTGCATGATAGTGGAGTTGGTGGTTAGGTTTTCTTTTAATAGTATTTTTTAACTGGAGGCAGATCTATTTATATATGCTTTGGGAGAATAATTTTATGGGTAAATATGATCTTTATTAATATTTTCTTTGTTAATTCATTGACGTTAGTAAAGAGCTTTGAAGATGAAAGCACTGTATGCAATAAATATTAACATTATTCCAATTTATTTTAATGTTGCCAGCATTCCAACTCCATCGTCTTTCATCCAAGAATCTCAAAGTGCTTTCCAAATGTTAATTAATTTCCTCTCAACAGTCCAGGGAGATACCTATTATTATCATCCCCATTTCACAAAGGAGTCATTTCGAGTGCATGTGACCCCATGACTTGGTCAAAATCAGGTAATGTGGCAGGAGTCTGTTTGGGACTGATCCAAAAATTCCTGACTCCCATTCTCCTGTTCTTGCTGCTAGACAGCATTCCCTTCTTGGGAGTGGGGTGTGACACTCACTGGCGCAGTGCTTGCCTGCCTTTGTCAGGTGCTTTTACTGGTTGCTCTTAAACCAAAAAAATAGACAACGATAACATGCCACACCCAGGACAGGTGAAAAAATAAAACTCTTCAAAATCAGAATTACCACAGTTATTAATGGTACTGAGTGGGCTAGGGTGAATTTTCAGTATCTTTTAATGTGCAAGAGTAAATCTTAATTGGATGCTGTTTTGGAGTCCTATTGTAGAGTCAGAATCTTACAATCCATACTCAAAAGACTATTAAAATGGAAACCTTTTCTCAAATGCAGCACAGGTGAGGATATATTGTGGTGGAGAGTGCAAGTGAGCATGAAAGGTCTGAGCTAAATAGCACATGCTGCAGCTGAAACTTTTCTAAAACACTCTCCCCAAACCAGAGGCTAAGTTAATGATGAGACGAGAAGACCATTTAGAGACAGCATGACTCCAGCAATCCATGAGAACAATGCAAAGTTCAAAAATAGCAGTATTGACTGGTGGAAAAACAACATACATATAATTTTCGGGTAATTACTACAGTATAATTATCTCTGTTGTTTTCATATGAGCCATCTGAAATGAACTCTGCTTGCTACTGGAACTCAGCTTTATTTACAGTGTTCCCATGACTAAAGTGATTCTTTAGAAATAGCGATTAGGTAAAAAAATAAAGATGTGAGTACTTCATACCAGATACAGTCTCTGTGCCAGCAGGCATAGCCTAGCTGCTGGCACTTTATTCAGCTTTTTATCCACCTCTACTCTGAACCACTTTAGGCAAGATGAGAGCTAAAGAACTGGAGAAGATGAGCATAATCTGCTCCTATACTGCCTACATTACTTCCATGTGTGGTCCATAATGGAAATGGTAGGACAGGGAGGAGGAAAGAGACTCAAATTGTAACAGGTCTCTGTCTTTTTCTAGATCCCTGTATGTGACTGATGCCCCATGCAAAATTGTTATAAATTAGGATTGTATGAAAATGTCAGCATTTTACACATACTGAGTGAGTGGAGGAAGCGGGGGAGTAACACGGAACATCAGAACAAGGTCTCATTCTCAATCAAATTTCTGGAAAAAATTAGCACCTTGGGTTTGGGTTTTTTGGGTGGTTTTTTTGTTTTTTTTTTCCTCACAGAACTTTGCTTATTAGGAATTATTTAGTATCTGTAGAAAGTAACTTCTTAAGCACTGGGACCTTGCAGTCTTACATATAATCACTTTTAATTGGAATGAGAGTTTGTCAGAGGTAAAACCTGGTTTTGTTGATGCTGTAAGCCTGTACAACTTAAAAGTCTGCCTCACCTCTCTGCAGATATTTTGGAAATAGATGTAGCTTTCTGTAGTTTTCTGTCCTCGTGTTTGAATAGTTCTTGGCTAATTTCAAGATTCTGAAGCATCTGACACTCTAGGTATTGGCTTTGATACGGCACCACGCACTTCACAGCTCACTATGGATCGGCAATGGCCTGTTGCAGTTGCTTTTTACTCTTTCTTCTTGTACTGCATGCACACATTATGAAAATGGGTGCTAATGACAAAAAATCCCAATTGTGATTCAGCAAAGTGGAATTTTGTTGACAAAAAAATCTGAATTCAACTCAGCCAAAGGAAATGCTTTTACAAGTGTAGATGAATACCTCAGGAATGACCATTTCTTCTCAGAGAATAAACTATTCCAGCTTTAATTAAAAAAAAAAAAAGAAAAAGATAACAATTCAAATTAAAGCCCAGAGAAAAGTGAACAAAGGTACATACAGAACTAGGTCCATTCAACAGTGGCAGTTGTCCTGGGATAAGAGTTGCAGAAGTTAATTTTAGTTAAGTTAAAATAAATGCTGCAAGGCCAGTAGGATGCTGTTACCTCCTTAGCTTGGACTGCCTGTAACATGTATGCCTCATTTCAACACAGAAAGCAGTCCCCTATGACATAAAACTCTAGTGTAAATGAGTTTTGCTGTTGAGACTACTGTCGTTGTGTACAAAATTAAACATGGCATTTTGCATGATACCTCTGTGGTTGGTTCGGAGGTCATCCAGGCACTTTTCTTTTCCTGCACCTGTGCTCTATGAAGGTGCAAAACCTGAAAGGCATTGGGCAGAAAGCAAACAATCACTGCGATCTGTAGGCTGTGCGCAGTGTGGTCGGGCAGCCGCAGCAGGCTGATCCCCCGGGAAGACGAGCGGGAAGACTTCGCTCTGTTCATCCTCACCTTAAAATGTAGTCTCCTTTTGACATGACTGATACTTCATTTGACTCAGTCCAAATATAGAATAGCTTAATTATGAAGGACAGGCCTTAAGAACATTAGTGGAGCGCTATGAGCAAGCACATATCATCCATTGATATTGGAGTGGAAAAGGCTAAACAAATAGTTTTAAAGAATGGGCTAATTGTTGTGTCTATTACTATTGTCTTGCAGCTGCAATGCTTTGTATAGCAGTAAAGTACATAGGGAACTGAGCTTGACTTGGAATGTGTGTAATTCCAGACAGGGAATACAATATACAGGCATTCAAATATCAAGGAGTGCAATTAAAATTTTTAAAGATTTGCAAAAATTGCAATGGGGAAAGAGTTTGTACCATGGCCATGGTAGGCTTTGAGGACTTGGTGTTGTAAACCGCACTCATATGTGTACAGCAATAAGGCAAGTTGATATTTAAGAACTGAAAAAACAGGAAATAGGCAAATAAAGCTGGGATGTGTCATGCTGTAACGCTGCATATGTAATTAAAGATTATAGTAACTCATTTACATATGCTTTCCATATTGCAATACCATTGCTATACCAGGAGATCTAAGGATATAAAAGAGGTGACATTAACAAAATGGTCCAGTATCTTTTCCTAATTTAGGATTTTATGTGATTAACTCCCCCTCTGTAAATTTTAATAACACAGTCAGCAAAGATGTAATCAATCTTCCTTTTCTAAGCAAGTAGCAGCCCTTGTTTTGGGTCAAATTCGAGAGATGATGGTAACATAACATGATATAATATAATTTAATATAATATTGCACTTGGATGTGAATTAAGGGGGAGATGTGTGTACCAGCCAACTCTCAGTCACTCAACATTGCTGAACTTACTATGCAGCATATTGAGCAATGCCACGTATATAGCTTATAAAGAATGAAATGGATTTATTTTATCTGATATACTGGCTACTCCATTTCCTTCACATACAGCCAAGTAATTTTCACCAAAATGTGCCTCTATGACTTTTTTTTTCCCCCAGAAGAGGCTATTTCAGTGACACTTCTAAATGTTTTTTATGCCTCCAACAATCTCAGGAATAAAAGATGTTTTTAATGGCTTGGTCACATTTTTCTATCAAGAAACAGAGTCACTGAGAATCTATTGTTAAACAACTTAAGTTATATTCAGGATCAAAAATGTCCCCCATTACTTTTGAGCAGAGAGTAAGTTTGGACTACTAGACAAAGAGGGAAAAGTCTTGGAGACTCGGACTAATGAAAACAACATGTTAGTAGAAAAAATGAATATCTGTTTTAAAAATGTTATTGTGTCTGAACATGGTTTTAAGCAAGTGAGTTACGTGACAGTACATTTTTGGGGAGGTTACAGAATAGGAAAATAGAAGAAATGGTGGTGGAAGGTAGATTTTGGAAGTCATTTATTTTGCTGCAATATGGCAAAAAGGGGGAAATGACCTTCTGAAAACTGTGAATTGAAAATATCAAAACTTTGAATGGTTGAGGAAAACCCTGATCTTCATTTTTCTCTCTCTCCTGCCCACCCTCCAAAGGTTAATAGAAAAAATATTGTAGTTTTAGCTCAGAAACAGAGGTGACTGACAACTGGAAGCCTATTTTGGAGGTATTCTTACCTGCTCCAGTTGCACCTCAGTTGCACTACTTGATGGGCATGTCCTTTTGAAATGAAGACAGAATTGTGACAGACCTGAGTGTTGCCATCACTGACAGAGCTGCAGCAGAGCTGGAGCAACTGAGAGCACCTTTGAAAATTACTGTGTGTGGACAAAGTCTTTTCTTGGCAAAGAAACCATCATCTAAGTCTCAGGAATAGAGAGGAACAAAATTTCATTACATGTAAATGTCTAAAAATAGAAGCACAGATTGCTTTTCACATTAAGTTCCTTCTTCATACTAAAGTATATACCACATTAAAAAAGAAGTGACTATCAGAAGTCCAAACTGAAAAATAAATGGCCTGTATTAGCTTTGTCTGTAAAAACACTTAACAGTATTTAGGGTGAACCATTCTGAATTGAATATTCTGTATCTTCTCTTCTAGTTTGCTTCCTTATTTTAATGTATCTGAAGACATTCTCGGCCTGTTTTATTTAAAGCAAGTTTTGAAAGAGGACACTGTGGTTTATGGCCATGTGTCAGGTTTGATAGTGTTATGCCATGATTTAGCAAAGCACTTAAGCACATGTCCACATCCCACTGAATTTGGTAGGAAGTGAAGAAGCAGAGGAAAAGCTGTTTGCTGTGCAGCAAACCTCTTTCGGGGGGGGAGGGGAGGAAGCAATTGGAAAAAAAAAGGATTTGTCTTTATATGATTATAGATCTTTTGCCAAATTCTTTAAACTAGACACAAACTCATAGATCATATTAGATCATGATTATTAAACATATTCCATCATTCAAAATGAAGTATTCTAAACTGGGCTGGTTCAGACCACTGAAATAGATCAGCTAATTATGGTACATGTGGGTGTACTGGGTAGTCATCTGACTTTTATTTTTTTAGATATCTTGCCTAGCGCCCTGCCCCCTCCCAAAACCAGCATTTTAGACACTATGATAAGTCTTCATTACATGCAGTATTAAGCCAGAGTATCAGAGTATTATTACTCATCAGCCTTTTCTAATTGCTCCTCATTTTCTGAATGCTTCATTTGATATGCCAGTGCTGAACACCAAGAACTGTAAGAGAAATCAATGAGAACAGTGGATACTTGGCATATTTGCAATAGAAATGGGACGTGCGCATGACCTGGAGAAGACAGACGGGTACCAGCACGAAGTCAAAAGACGCACCTGGGTTTTCTGTCAATCTGGTCTTGAGACAAAGCTGGGGAATGTTTCTGGGTGAAATGCTTTGAAATGAAATGTTTGGAAAGAGATGTGCATTGTTCTCCTTTGTTCAGAGAATCAGGACTTTATTCTTACCAATAAACAGGACAGAATCAGGACTTTATTCTTACCAATAAACAGGTATCAAAAAGCTACTTAGTAGAAAGATATTTGATTCCACTATCACACTCTTCCCTCAATGGAAACTCCCTAATTTTAAATTGTGGCTAACTATTCAGGTCATATGGGAGACATAAATTATAATTCAGTAATAATCATGAGTGGTAATTTCTTTACCACTGATTCCCTGTGTGGCCTCAAGCATGCTTTCTTTAATCTGCAGAGTGGGGACATGAATGCTTGTCTTGCAATGCAAATAATAGAAGTGCTTTCTGAATGTACAATGATGAATTTTGTAGCAGCTATGCAAAAAGAGCAAATTTTGTATCTCTCTCACTTAAAAGGATGTACAATATTGGTGGTGTACAACAAATTTTTTCTGTCCTATGCACGAAGGCAAAGGCCAAGTGGAGAAAGCGTCATGGCAATCTGTAATTATAATAGAGTAACTCGTAGGTAAAAGGAAGCTGAATCAAGCTAAGGTGTGTGACTTAAATGCTAGTATTTAAGCCGATCAACTCCACAACTGATGAAGTAATCTTGCCAGTAGCATTTTTGGTATATATTTTTCTCCTCTGCATTATCTGGTCTGCTGTTGCAAGAACCCACATTTTGCTCAAAAATGATACGACACGGGCGCATTTGGATCTAAAAGTTCTGCTCTGATTCTGTAGGCCCTCCTAAAAACACTTGTATTGCTTTTCCTAAGTATGAGGAAAACCCGGGCAAGCTTACGTTGATCCCCTGAACTTCCTCTGCAGTAGCTCAGAGAAATAAAAACTTAACCTTTCCCGCTTCGTGCTGCTGTTCGTACAAATCGGGAGCCGGAGGACGGCTGATGGCAGGACATTCTCCCAGCCGGTCCTGCAGCCGCGGTGCCACCCGCCGCGCCCCAGCAGAGCGGTTGGGCCGGAGCCGGGCACCCACCCTCGGCGTCGGCGGAGCCCGGCTGGCCCGCGCCGCCTCGCTCCCGTCGGGAGAGCGGGGTACCCAGGCGCCCGCTGAGAGACCCCAGCCTAGTCCCGTGCTGTACCACTCCTAAGGCACTTAAAGCTGCGGACTAAGTAGCAGGAAGCGGAGTTGCAAATTCCAATTTTAATCAACTTATTACTACAGGAATGCGTATCCACCTCTTCCCTCTGGTGACCCTATTCGAGAGGCCCCCCGGCAGCCGGGGGCTCTACCCGGCGCGGCTGAGGACACCCGGGGCGCGGGCACCCTCAGCGGCCCGGCCTCGGGAACGCTGCGCGCTCTCCCCTCAGCGCCCCGTTCCCCTCACGGAGTGAGCAGCGCGGAAAGCGGGACAGAGGGGGCCGCGCTACCACGGGGAAACTTGCCAGGCAGGGCGGCAGCGGCGGCGACACGCTGCCCCCAGGGCGGATCGGAGATCCCCCACCGAAGACCCAGGGCTCCCCGCAGCCCAGGGGAGGAATCCTGCGGGCCGCTCCCCGCCCGAGACACCCCCCCCCCCCCCCCGCCCGGCGGAACGCAGAGAAGGGACAAAATGGCGCCGCGATTCAAACGCTGCGCGCTGCGTGCCGGCGGGGGGGCGGCGGGGGGGCGGTGTCCCGGCGGGGTTCACTGCGCCTGCGCCTGGAGTTGCAAGATGGCGGACAGTGCGGAACTAAAGGTAAAGCGCAGCTTCAATTCCCTTCGCGATGCTCCTCGCTGCCGCGCTCGGGGCCGCCGGGGCTGTGCTCCCCTCCGCTCCGGGGGCGAGCCAAGCCGCTGCCGGCGCCGTGCGGCGCCCCGCGGCGCTGCCTCGCCGGGGTGGCTGCGGCGGCGCCCCGCCGGCAGCGGGGGCTGAGGGACGGAGCGGAGCGGGGCGGGGAGCGGAGCTGTCCTCTTCTCTGCCCTCCTCGCCTCCCGCCCGACCGCTCTCCGCCGGGCAGCCCCGTCGGGCGGCAGCGGGGGAGAGCTCCCCTCAGGGCCGGTGGAGGGGGGCGGTTGGGCTCGGGCCGGGCCGTCGTGGGGGTGAGGGCGGCGGCGACGACGACGGCCGGGGGAGCCCCCGGGAGTTGCCAGCGCTGGGCAGCGCGGCTCGGCCGCCCCCGAGGCGGGGGACGGTTCCCTGGGCTCCCCGCAAAGTTTCCAGGGGACTCCGCCAGCGGCGCCGGGCGGGGAGAGAGCCCCGAGGAACGGCTCTGCCCGCCGTTGACAGGCGGCCGGCTCCTAACGAGCGCCCTCGCCGCCCGGCTGGGCGGGGGAGGGGGGGGGGACCTGCCGGGGGAGCCCCGCTTACCTCGCCCCATTCCCACCCCGGTAAATAAAGGACGTCACAAGCAGATGTTGAGGAGTTACGTGATGTTAAGCTTGCGGCTGTCTCTGTCATCCTACGAAACGCATCGAAACCTGGTGCTCCGAAGCACCCTCGAGCGAAGTTACAGCTCCCCGAGTGGGTGAAGCTGGGCGGGGAGGGGGGCTTAGATGGGAGTCTGCCCGGGGTGGAGGAAAGGGAGCAGCTCTGCGTAGCGCATCCCATCAGGTATTTTGAGGAATAGTAGTGGTGGAATAGTGGGTGGCAGGGTATGCATGCTGTGCACCAAAAAAAAAAAAAAAAATCCAACAAAGACGACCCCAGAAAACTTTCCAGTCACTTTGACAAGGTGTGTGGGGGTGCAAAGTCTGCCTTGCACACCTGGTGATGTATTTAAAAGTCTGAGAATTTCATTGTGGTTGTCATAGGGTCATTATTCATCAGGAGGGCTTCTGTCTCATACTTTTAAGTTAATACAGAGAAAGACACAAATCAGAAATGTATTAAATGTGTAACGCAAACTAGAGAATATGTAAAATATGACTAGGGAAATATTTTGTCTTTCCATAGAGTTTCGGTAGGTCTTAGTTTTCTGTGTATCAAAGGTTTCTTGTGCTTTCATTTTTAGATGCTTAAAGAGCTGTCAGGATGGAAAATAGTGTAAAATCTTGTGCGTGTTCTAACTTTTGGGGGTCTGTGTCTGCCAGGTCAGGATAAATAGATTCTCCTTTAAATCCTCCTCTGTCCTTTGTTTTTCTGGGAATCTTGCAGAGTCTATTGCTCGAGCTGTGTTGTCCCCAAGCCTTTTTTTTCAAATTGTGCTTCCCACATAATGAGGCAAAGGGTTGAGATGTGATTCCAGTGTTAAACTTTTGTTAATCTTAGTGTGGCAAATGGAGTAGTGTGTTTTGGTAACTGACTTTAAGAGTTTTTGGTGCGCAGTAGCCAGCTTGGGTTTATGTGATGCCTTTACAAGCAAGACTGACTCAAATAGAGTTAAAAGAGACGAGAGCTAATTTTACTATGAAAATCAACAATTTATTGATCTTAGGAGCTTTGAAACCTGAAGCCTCGCCTCTTGTCCATCGTGGAGCCTCCGGGCTCTGGGTGGGTATAGTCAGGTTGGAGTGCCATTGGTCTGCACAAGCGTAGCATAGAGGCCTATCCTTTTCTCCTTCTCTGCAGCTTTCCAGGTGGAGCTTTCGTAGAAGTGTATTTGTGTCTGCCTGTCATCCTGGACTTCTTTATTGATCCCTTTCAGAAACCTGCTTCTTGAGAACCGATAGAGAGAAATTAGGATTTTTTTTTTTTTTTCTTCTTTCAAGTACTGTTTTTGCCTCAGGGGTCTGAAGGGTAAATGCCAAACTGACTCGTTTATTTTCAATTTCACTTTGCTGCTCAGGATATGTTGTGGTGCTTGCAGGCTGGGATTGTAGGATGGTAACGCTGCATTCTGTGAAAAGTTGTTGTTGGCTTTTTTTTGGTAGCTATGGGAGCTTTGCAGTTGACATAAAAAAATAGTTATAAATTCATGCTTTGAAGAATTCCAATACATTATTTTCTTTTCTTTAGACTGTACAAAGAGGTGTGTGGGTGTGTCCTCCTCTGTCAGGAAGGAGAGGGAAAGACAAGGGGGCATGAAATTTCTGCTTCGAGTTTGTAGCTGTCACATACCGGTTTTCCAGAAGTAGTGCAGCTCAGTTATTAGGTACTGGATGAGGTGAGTGCTCCTTGGAAAAATGTGGCTAATGGAAAGCTGTTATATCGTAGTTGGGTGCAGTGGGTATTTTTAAGCAGGAATGCATCCCCAGAAAACGTGTCTTTAAATAATTTCTTTTTTTGAAAGTCGAAAGGTAACTAAGGGAGGGTTTGTGATTAAGACTCTGCTATTTGAAGAATGAACAGTGAATTCCTTTCATTATTTTAATTTTCTTAGGTAAAGTCTTTTCACCTCTCTCATTAATTAGCAAATGGCATTGATTTCAGATTTAGTGACCTTTAAAAACTAAAATAAAATGTAATAGTTGCACAGTAACTCACTTGCCTTGCCATATAGTCTGTCAGAAAAACTTAGTCAAGTTTCTAAAACTTTCTTGCCTTCCGGTGTAAAGAACCATGGGGGTACATGTGGGTAATGTACACACATGTAAATTGGGGAGTGTGATATAACAGGTGGTGTTACCAAATGCACAAAGTAAATAAAATAAAAGTTCTTGCTTCCTCCAGAAAAACAGTGATCATTCTTACTTGCCATAATTTTCATAGAGTTATAAATCATGAAATAGCGTTTCCTGTAATGTATTTTCTTACCATGATCAAGAGTATTTCAGTCTCTTGCCCCATTTGAGAATGTTTGTCCTGTTGGGAAAAAAAAAAATCAGATAGATCAAACATAGTTTGCAGATCCTAGACTTGTAAGGTTACTGAATTCTTTGGGACTCTCGAAGGTTTGCATGAATTGAACCAGTATGTTTTCATTTCTGCTGATGAAACAAGGTAACCGAAAGTCTGTTTTTCTGTGGATTACCTCCCTAACTCTATAGGCTGAGGCATATGTGAATTTTCCTCATCTTAATTACTATTCCTGTATAATTGCATACAGACTCTAATTTATCTCAAGGTAAGCTATTTAAAGCTCTTTCTAATTGGAAGGAGTACACTTGAGTGATTAAATCTTTCCTTCAATATTTCTTACATCTCTTTAAATTGGTTATTAGATTGTTGTGATCTCTGCCTTCTACTCAAGTCTTTTGGAAATCATTACACAGTTTGCAATAATCAATTCAATTATACATGGATCAAAGAATGAAAAAGAAAAGCTTATGTTCTAGTATTGTCATTCTTGATACTGTCCTAAGAAGCTGGTTTGGAAAGCACATGCTGGGAGGTTTTCTCCTTTGTTCTCTCTCCTTTTAAGAAAGTGCCTTTGGGGATTGAAGAGATCCCTGGTGTGTTTCTTGTTAGACACAATTTATACTTAAAAAAAAAAAAGTGAGCCAAGAGTTTGAATGAAAATTCATAATAGCATTTCCACACAATGGTGATGAAAACAAACCATTTAAAAATACTCAGTTGGGAAATACATCCCCCCCCCCCCCCCCCCCCCCCCCCCAATACAGGGAGGCAGTTTTTTGAGGGGGAGAGGCTGGTAGCACAGCTTCCAGGTGGTGGTAATAGTGACAAATGGATCTCCGGTATGGAAATGCAGTTGTGTTAAATTGCATTGTCAATGCTAATAATCGTAAGCTACCTATTTCAGTGTTCAATTAGAATTTTACTCTTCTGTATTATGAGCTATTTTTGCTTAATCCTTTTTTAAGTTGCTGGGGTTGCGTGTTTCTGTGATTAAAGTCAATATAATCCACTTCTCATTGTTATCTCAGTCCACGGATTACGTTATTTTCATGCCTGTAATTTGTTGTATGTCAGTATAATTGTATTTTTAACTGTATTTTGGTCTAGGTATCTTTTTTGAGCTTTTGGTCTTCAACACTGGATTGCAGATATCAAATGAATAAAATTGGCAGCTGTGCGTCACTGCTTAACTGTCAAAGCCCCAATCCATAGCACTTCTTTATTGCCAATAAAAAACAGATTGCATGTTGTGTACACGTAAACATACTGTCAGCACACTTCTAGTATAAACCCCCCATGAACATTAGGGGCCATCCTGGAAGTATTTGTAGGCCTGTGCAGGTGAAATTCTTATTCATTGACACTTGTGAGAAGGAAGGAAGGTATAAGAACCAGTAGCTCACAGTAGTTATTTTTAATGGATTTACAGTTAATTTCTCTTTTGGTTATAAAGGTATTTAGAAATTACCGTTAAAAGGCTTAGAAGCTAAGAAGCAGGTAGAAGATGCATCTTATTTAGCTTTATTCCGTGAGAATAAGAGAAAAATGTTACCCTAGGGAGGAGAAGAGCTCAGGACTGCTTGGCCATTGATAAGAATGTTTATGGATCAGACAGACACATAAGACAAATATTTAAAAGCATCCCATGAAGCAGGGTGTAGACGGTTAAGATATCTTCAGATACTGCAGTTATTTATAGGGATGTAGATGACTGGTATGGTTTATACTCTGACCTGCATTCATATAGAGCACAAAGATAAGTGCAGACTTGTCACTAATGTGTTTGGCATGGTGGATTTTAGTTCCTGTAATCAGTTCTCATAGAAGTCAACATCTGATCATTTTTCTCTTTAGTGCCATTATAGTGAAAAACAAAACAGAACTTCCAAACACTTGAGACTTGAGTGCTCCCTGTAATTGTTCTGAGATACCCCCAGCTCTCTCCGATCCTCTGAGTGCCTAGCTGCCGCATTTCACTGAAGCGTCTCTTGTAATCCTTGTTGACTGTAGTAATAGTCATGAGTGAGTTCGGGCCTGAACACCAGGGTTAGTTGGCTGGTGGACTCCATCAACGTGGGGTTCATTGGTCTCTGCTGAAACTATTGAATTTGAAGTAATAGTACCTTTATTGCTGTGAATCAACATTTTGAAAGGGTTACTTTGTGGGGCCTTGGGATCACCCAGTGTCCCAGAGGATTTGTGGCTGGAAAATGGATTGGATCTCTTGCAGCTTTTCTCTTACATGGTGATACTGGTGTTTGGCCCTTTGGCTCCACAAGGAAAGAATTCTACCTACAAAACCTTAAGTTGTCTCAGAAATGGCTGCTTAATTTTGCTGCTATGCCTCCACTTGTAGAAACTTTTGCTTTGATGAAAGATGTTACAGGTGCCCTTCTAATGGACGAATGCTTTATCGCCCTCCATAAAAAGTAGTAAAAGCCTTCTGAAAGCCGCAATTTCAGTGAAGAATGCAAACATGGTTTTTTATGTTAAAAAGTTGTTGATAAATACCTTGTGTGTCTTTTGTAGTCCAGCTGCCTCAGCTCGTGCTGTCCCCTGTAAGTAGGAACTTCACCTCTGGTTAACACACAAATGTGCCTGCAAGAATCACAGAGAAATTTTTGCCCTGTTCTTTAGGGGGGAGAAAAGGGAAAATGTATTGTTTGGGTGACTGCTGTGACACATGCTTGGGCAGCTGAATTTCGGAATCCTCTTGATCAAGCTCAGGTATTGATTGTCTTGTTGCTCTGTCACTATTCCAGCTCTGTGTAGACCAATAAATGCTAGGAGTGTTGGTTTGGGCTTTTAAAAATGAAGATGATTGGATTTTATGATGCAAAAATTGCATGTAGTACCTTCGATGGTGGTCTGTTCATGAAAATAAATGCCTTTCTTAAAAGTAGATTCTTTTGCTAGTTAAAGGGGGGGGGATGAGGAGAAGAAAGGAGCTCCAGTAGCTTGCAAAAGGGTGCTTATTTCTGTAATTTTACTCAACACTATCAAAGCCATTTTGAGCAGCTAGTCACTGCTGTAAAATTTGGCTATTTCGAAGTAAATTAGAAGCTTTGGGGCTACAACAAAAAGTAGAAGATGTTAAACCTTTGAAAATGAGAATATATAGAGTTGAGGATGGGGACGGGAGATGTTAGTTTACCTAGCCTTGTTCTGATCTTCGAAATTTTCAATAGCCACCAGAACCAAATTAAACCAGGTAACATTATTTTATTGTTCTCTGTGTGCTGTGTCTCTGTGTCTGTGGTACAGACCTTTCTATTGCCATTTCTTTTCTTACTGTTTTGCTGAGACTCCGGTGTCTGTTGCAGCTGTATTGATCCAGGTGTTTGTCAGCAATTTGCTTAATCTTACTTTCCTGTTGGGATTAGGGATGGGTATAGATGTACTGCCATGTCTCTCCTGTTATATTCTGTCCCTTAGCATATACTGGAGGGATACAAGAGTGCTTTGTAAGCAAGCATTGTATTCCAAGACTAGGGGAGAGTAGGAATTAGCATAAGGTGGGTATTATGGGGCTTGTCTAGAATATGTGAAACAAAGAAATGAAAAGCTAGTATACAATTAGACCAAAGGTCAACCTAAGCTTGACCTTTATGTCTATAGGAGATTATATACAAGAGATTTATATAGGAAGTGGCATGATAATTAATGGAGAAGGAAAAGAAGCCTTTTAAAGCCATTGCTTGGTAAGGATAGAGTCCTAGGCTCTACAGCAGAGCAAAGACTCTGTGGGTATGCTAAAGTTGATTTAGCGTGGAAGGCAGGTAAGTGTTACTCGCTTTATGTGCATCACTGAAGATTGCTCTGTAGTGAACTTCCCTTGTTTTGTTTAGGAAATGGTAATGAGCTTTCTGGATACATGCTAATAAACACGTATGAGTTCTGCCTCCTCTCTGCTTCTGCCAGGACTGCATGGGCTGTAGGTAATGCTTCAGTTGCCATTTTCCATCTTAGAAGTACGTCTAACAGCAGGAGAGAGTAAGAAAGGGGGAGTTTCAATCTCTACTCTGCTTTGGAGCTGATACACAGCCCACAACTTTTCCAGAATAGTAAGCTGTGAAGCATCCCTTTATCTCTGTGGATGTTTTCTTCCTTATGCCTTGCATGTTTGTCGTGTATACTAAGAGTGCTTTTTCCCCTGTTTCCAGCCCAGGTATGATTTGTTGTGCTGAATTCTTCAAGAGTTCAGTAGGACTCTCCTGTTAGCTTTTCTTGGTGTTATTTTCAGTTTGACATCTAGTTGCTCCCTTGATCCTGACCGTAGATTGTTTAGTAATTTTGGTTGGAAGGGACCTTGGGAAATCTCCAGTCCAACCTCTTGCTCAAAGCAGGATCAGCTATGAGGTCAGAACAGGTCACTCAGGACTTTATGCAGTCTGGTCTTAAACCTCCAAGGATGGAGACTGCACAGCCTCTGTGGGCAACGTCTTCCATGGCTTAACTGTTCTCATGGTAAAAACAGTTTTGTTTTGTTTTGGTTTTTTATATCCAGCCTGAACCTCTTATTTCAGCTTGTGCCTGTTGTCTCACATTCTCCTGCTGTGGACCTCTGTGAAGATCATGGCTCTGTTTTCTCAGTGACATGAGAATATGTTGGACATGTCCTTCACACGTTGGAAGGTTCCCATTAGGTTCCTCCAAAGCCTCCTCTTCACCAGGCTGAATAAAAAAAATTAGCTTTCAAAAGCAGTGAATCTTCTGAGGGCAGATGATGACAGATGACAGACAGTAGGCAGGCATCTCTTCACCAGGAGGCTCCATAGGATTCTTGTCCATTTTGAAAATTGGTATACCAAGCTCTCCCATTCTTTCCCTTTCTCCCATTAAATGCATGGTTATTAAACAGATAGAAACTGAGCTCAGTCTCCTTACTGCTTGGTTGCAGCATTGCCTTCACTTCCTGAAGGTGGATCTTTTGTGGCCACAGCCATTCGAGTGTGCAAACATACGTGATAAATGTTCTCAGAAATTTGTGTTGGGCAGGAGTTAAGTCATAATCTTTGGGCAGAGCTGAGATTAGAGGCCCGGTTTTCTAAGATGGGTTTATACTAGGAAAAAAACAGTTCTCTTCCAGAGATGACAAAGTGTAAAACTACAGAGTGCTTTAGGTACACTAGAATTTTACGTTGAAGCTGTAGGGGTTTGTATTCACAGTGGTTCTTCCACTGGGCACGTACTCGAGCTACCAGCCACAATTGTGGCTTTACCTTTCCATACTGTACAACTCATTATTGAGCAGCTGTAGGATCCATTGTATGCAGGTGGTGTTGTTTGCAGTAGGGTGCCTTAGGTCCATCAGATTTCAGCCTTGGCCCTCTTCACTGTGTATTTGCTTGATGCTGCTGTTCTTGAGGCTCCCAAAGGGGGGCAGATCAGCAGCTGAGCCAAAAGGCAGAGTTTAGGAAAATAATTTATCCCTAGTTGCTTCTGGGATTAAAATTGACTCTGTGTATCTCTGCAGAACAACTGGTAGTCCTGGGAGTCATTTCACTGGTCTAGTCTAATGTTGGTCCTTCTGCATATTGGTGTGATCAGTGTAGCCATCTATGCAAGGTTCCTCCAGCTTTGTTTTGCATGCGACAGTGCCAGAGCTTCCTCCTGAGAAAGTGCATCTTTTTTCTTAAGAAGAGCATCTCAGCTTTTTTTTGCTGTGTAAGCAGATAGCTTACTTTCACTGTCCAGCCACATGAAATTTACTGTCCCTTAAAGCAGGACAGTCATTTGAGAATCAGGGTTGAAACTTCCTGCTTACCTTCATGTACAGTCTTCTGCAAGATGTTCCTCCTGCCCTCTGTGTAGAGCAGGGTCTGAACTTAGCAAGGCCGCTCTGTTCAGCTTTTCAAATGAAACCATGCAAAATAGAGTATAGAATGGAAATAGCAGTGAACATAGTTTTGCTTGGCAATTTAGCATAGGTGCAGCTCACTAGTATTTATTTCTTTAAAAAGCAGATATAAGCAGGGGCCAAATACAATAGGGATAACGTGTTTGGTTCAGGTGAAACCTCTAATCTGAGCCACAGGAGTGTGTTGTAAAAAGTTGTGTGGATGAGAATGTTTTCTGATACATTAATTTCTCATATTGTTTCTTGAGACTCCCTTGACAAAATGATCTCACTTCTGTGCAGATGTTGTATCTTGTTTCCCTGGTGCAAAATAAGAGTCTTTGAAACTGTCCAAGTATTTGTGTAGATTTTCTTTCATCTTATTGAAAAATCTGTTAGAGACAGCTCTGCTCAGGCTATCTATGGAGTTGTTAGTGCACCTATAAATATATTGCACCAAAATGAGAAATGTAGAAACTTCAGCAGCGGTACAGAAACAAAGCTGTTCTTTTCTGTAGGTTCCGTGTCGATTTAGCAGTATCTCGTCAGTGAATCTGCTGAGGCCACTTGATGGCAGGGCTTCAAATTTTTTTAATCAAGTATCGGAACTGTTGTTGGTTTGAATTAGAAGTATTTTAGATAATGTTTTTCTAAAGGGTGTACACACAGGTTTTCATTCAGTTAATTTCCACTTTTGCCTCTTTGGTGTTAAAATTTGACTCAGTTGAGAAGTAACATTTTTTAGAGGCTCTTGACAATGTCACTTGGGTTGCTGAGGAAATGGCTGAAAATAAATATGCATAATAAACTGAATCTTAAGAACGTAAAGGTAGCTGTACTGGTTCAGACCAAGGGTCCATCTGGCTCAGTATTTTCTCCTACAGCTTCCAGAAGTGAGTGCGTAGGGAAAAATGAAAACAGGACAAAGTATGAGAGATAACTGTCACCTTCCTGCAATATTCTCCTGGTCTCCAGCTATTTTCAGCTCAGCCCTCTGAATGCAATGGGGGCTACTAGCTGGACAAGCCATAATAAATCTATTTGCCAAGTGCCTGTCCAGGTTCCTCTTGAACCTATATAAACTTATTTTGTTCACAGTGTTTTGGTAGGGATTTCTGTTGTTCTGCTGCTTGCTGTGTGAGGAGCCTTCTCATTTTGTTTTGAGCCTGATTCCAGCCAGCTTCATGCACTGGTCACTATATTGTGTAATGAAAGAGCCTGAACGGCTGATCCCTGTCCACTCTCCTTGTGCTGTTCATGGTTTTCTAGATTGCTGTCATATATCTGTGCCCATGTTCTGTATTTTTTTTATGTTGAAAAGTCTTAGCTTTTGCTATTTCTTAATTAGGGAAGTCATGCTGGACTTCTGTTATCCTTCTGTGAACATTTCCACTTCTAATATGTGTGTGTGTGTATATATATATATATTTTTTTTTTTTTTAAGATCAGACCATCAAAACCTTGAGACACTTTGAGATCTGGGTGAACCAGGGATTTATACAGTGTATAATGATTTCTCATTTGCTCTCTGTTCCCTTTCTAATGATTTCTAACAATGATTTGTGTGTTTGACTGCTACTGAGCTGATGTTTTCATATGTCTGTTTATCTTGGGCCCAGGAGCTTGCTCTAGTGTGGTAAAGGTCATCCCAGAGCCCATCACTTTATATGTAAAGCTAGCTCTGTCTGGTCTGGTTTTCCCCATAGGCATCACTTTACATTTATGTACATGAATTGCTCTGTCACTGAGGTCTTTCACTGATTCTGCAGTTTGCCTTCATCCTTACAACCGCGTCATATCGTTAGCAACTTTGTCACCCTACTGATCACTTTGTTTTCTAGGTTGTTAGTGAATAGGTTAAGCTACATGTGCCAGCATAGGCCCTTGCAGAACTCCATGCATGACCTTCCTCTATTGTTTGGTCTTGGAACAACTCGGAAACATTGGTAATAGAAGAACTTTGAATAGCAAGCTAAGGATCTATGGCCTGCTTTTTTAAAAAGAACAGTATTAATGCTGTAAGAATATCCAGCTTGTGTGTGCGGACTGGATTTTCATAGTTTCCTTTGACCTGTACTATTCTGTTGTTTTTAAACATATGTAGAACTCTGAGGTGGTGCCAAGCTGTTTTAAGGGAAAGCAGAGATGTGTTGAAACTTGTTTCCTATGTTCAGTTAACTAGAAAAGTTTTCTAAAAATGTGCCTTTGTTTTTCAGAGTACATTCACATAGCTTAGTAGAGGGCTCAAGCTAAATATTAGTTGATTAACTGCAATGACTCCTTCATTCCTTGGGCTTGTGCATGACTGATGTCTTGATGCCTCTATTTTTATTTTTTCCTCAGTACTGGGCTGTCCTTTGCTTTTGACATAGAGGCTGAGCAAGGTTGTGAAGTAATACGATGCTTACAACATCCTTACCTGGAAGTGGAAGCTATGTTACTTAGTGAGTCTATCAGGATGCAAAAGGGTGAAGACACTTCATACTAAAATGCTAGGCTGAAACCCAGAAAATGCTTCGTTTTGTCATGAGATCCTAAATAATCTGCCCCCTGCCCCAGTCCCTTGGCCCGTATATGTAAAAAGGGACAGGCAGAGTATAAATTCATGAACATGTGAGAGTCATTCAAATTACGTTAATGAGCTGCAAAAGCCTTGTATATATGCAAATTCCTATTCAGAGTGGGATTTGGATGAGTGTGGTTAATGAGGTGGGGCAATAGTTTGGTCAGTAAGGATGAAAAAGGAGCAGTGACTGGAGCAGCATCCACCTTCTGCCCCGCGAGTGGTGTGGGAGTTTGGGGGAAGGCAGCTCACCACAGGGTGGGAAAAGTAAGGGAGTGTTTGTATCTGCAGTCAGTACTGCAGAAACACTGCACGTTTTCTGTTTTCACTTGGTCAGGATT
Source organism: Harpia harpyja (assembly GCF_026419915.1). Taxonomy (NCBI): domain Eukaryota; kingdom Metazoa; phylum Chordata; class Aves; order Accipitriformes; family Accipitridae; genus Harpia; species Harpia harpyja. Next base: position 17,068,102 of record NC_068953.1, on the reverse strand, counting down.
TCCATGGAAGTTTTAACTTTGCTATCAAAGTTTTCTTAGGCAGCTCTTTCGATTCTGGTTGTTCTTGTGGCTGAAGCCAAGTTAAATGCAGTATCGTTTTTGGAGTTTACTTGCAATAGTTTTCATGTATTTTAAATCATAGGTGTGGCTGAAACTTGGCTTATAAAAACATTCATTCCATCAAGCAGTTTGTTTCCATGCAGGGCAGGGGTTATTGTGTGAATAGATTAATTGAATTCAGTCTTACTTTGATTATAAGAAAAATACAGTGCTTGAAGGATGAGGTGGTGAGGAGAGGGACAGTGTGTAAGATTGATGGCACTGGGAAATGAAATACCCCTCTTCCCACTGAGCGAGCGTCCTTAGTATCTCTCCTTAACGTGCCAGTGTGACTGTGAAAGAAATATTCCTATAGGCCTTGTCTGTGCTATATGTGGGCCAGGAAAGTATTGCATAAAGAATGTATTCTTAGCTTTCTAACGCACTGTTAATGTTTTGTCCTGGGATTAATCATTGTGAGCTAATGGGTTCTTAAGCACTGCATGCTTGTCTTCCAGCCTGTAGGTAACACGATGCAGCTAATACATGTAAAAATACGGTTTTCTGGTGTGGACAGCACTGGGAGGAGGAAGGACAGAGTAGCCCAAATTCTGAGGGGTGAAGTAGGATTGTGGAGTTAGGATCAGCTTTGTCAGGAGACTAGGCCTTGCCTAAATTGCATCTTCTCAGTTTGTCTCTGGCTGCATGTTGTCATTTGAAACTGTGTTTTTTATCCTCTTTTGAATGCTGAAGAAAAGCAGGAAGGTCTGCTTCCTCTCCCATTATTCCATCATCTTTTTGCATTTTTACATAGTGAGAAGAAACCAGTCGTTGTGGGTGATATGAAAAACTGAGCTTCCTGCTTTCTCTTTCTTTGTCCCCATGCCTCTTTTAGATGTCTTCCCCAGGATATGCATTCAGTGTTTGGCACTGCTGCTGCCCCGTTGCTCTCTTTCCAAGCTGCGCTGGTACTTGGAATGAAATCAGTGTGATTCTTGACAGTCTTACTGATGCTTTAGTGTCGTGAGTAGCAGCCAAAGAAGTCATCCATGTCTCATTAACTTGACTGACCTAGGATCCTGAATCCGTCTCTGTGGGAACTAGGTTGAGTACTGACATAGTAAGAGTTTTGAAATGGGACATGAACTTCTGACTGCCAGTATTTTCACCTGGGCTTGGACAAGTGACAGAAGTTTTTTTTTATCCAGCTACTGATTTCTTTTCTGCAATAATGAATGTATTTTGGCACTTTAAAATTGATCTGTCTCAATATGTGATGTAAATGTTACTTTATGTCATATTGTTGCATGTAATAAATAATCACATTTTTTAATGCATCTGTACAGTTAGGAATAAATTAGGCTTTCGTGTTCATTTAACTTTTCTATAAATAGTCAGACCTATAATTTGTGTTTCCTATTGTGCTGCGACAGACAATAGCTCTTCAGAGTTTGAAAAACTGACTTTTCTTGAATTACTGGGTAGCTACATGTGGTTCATGCATAGTTTTCCTGCTAGCACTTTGCTATTATGTGGCTACTCTCTATTCTAGATACCTTGTTGAGAGAAAAAAATGAGCTAGCATAGATAAGAGTGATTTTACTGGGTGGTGTTCTGATCTGGTTGCATAGCCCTTTGTGTTCCTAGGGTAGTCATAGGTAGTCGTGTTCCACTGATGAAGTATTCCCACATTGATGCCCTCTTCTCCTGTCCACCTCTGCCCACGTTTCTGAGGTTTACAGTATGTATTTTGCAATTATTTGCCTTTTTGGGGTGACTGTAGGACCAGATATGTTGTATATCTCATTTGTAGTTCTTGATTCCCTTCTTTGACTTTGCCTTCGGTTCTGAAAAATACTCTTATCCACAGAATCTGAGGTTGGAAGGGACCTTCCAAGGTTGTCTAGCCTACTAGTTCCCTGCAAATACGCTTATTCAGCTGTAGCTGCATGAAGAGCTGTCTGTAGTGATGCCCAAGTTCCTCTCCTGAACCATCAGCTACCTAACGAGAAAAACACGTGCGAAATTTAGGTTTTCTTCCAATTTTGACTGCTTTGTGTTTAGCAACTTTGAATTTCATATGCAGTTATCTCTTAACTTGATGAAAGTTGATGACTGGGAGGGCCATGTAAACATGTGAATGCTATTTCTTGGTCTTGCTTTTAGACTGGTGCCTAAAAACCTGAACCTGTTGGTTCACAGATAGATGCTTTGATAAAATATAAAGAGATAGTAATTCTTCTTAGACCAACTGATATGGTTGAAAAACATTTCAGATGTGCAAATTCTTTCTCTAAATATAATAAAAAGTATTACTTTCCATCAAACATTGCCTGTCTTGCATCCTTTTGTTTATGGCCACTGCAATATTGATAGATAAAATATGGGAAGCAGAGAAGTGCCTCCCAGATAAATGGTGATGCTTAAACAAGAAAATATTCAACAGCTAAGGAACAGAGAAAGGACTCTTAGTCCTTTGGCCTCCGGCAAACATCTAAGACAAGCTTTTTCTAGGAAGGACTAAGACTAAGCGAGCAGAGCACAAAGAACTAGGATCATCTCTGCTTTGTAACGATGGCTTGTGTTTCAGAAATAAGTAGAGGAAAGGCAAGAGAATGGGTGTTTCCTCCTGAAAGAGGAGGAAGACTTGAGCAGAGAAAACGCTTATCTTGCCTGCACTGTATGAAGCCTTAGAAAAACTGCCCTAAAGGAGTGATTTTGAAGAGCTTTGGTAGAACATGCTTGAAATCAATACTTCATCAAAGTAGAGGCCAATTGATGATAATCTATGCTATGAGAATGTTGATGTATGAAACTTGGAGCTTCCCTTGGTTTCATGCTGTCATGATTAGGCAGTCTTCACGGAACTGGTGAGAAGATACGTGATTTGTGTGGTGCATCTTACCTGATACTCTGAGGAACAGTAATGTAAAAGGAAGATTTCTTAGTACTGTTCAAGCTTTTAATTCGTCTTGATGACTTTGCTATATGACTACTTAAAAAGAAGTATGTGGTTTGGCTTCCTTATGTAATTTCTATACATGAATTTGAGGACCTTGTGAAATAAATTATGTGCAGAATGACTAGCTTTTTTTTTAAAAAAAGAAGACTATATGAATACCAGTATGATTGCTTGATGGATTATTTGTTTTCAGCTTATTGACACAGTGGGAACTTTTGGCTCCGTTGCTTATTTCTGCGATAACAATTAACACTAATTGTTAGTAGTAATAAATTACTATTCTTGGTGGACCAGTATTAGAAGGGAATAGGGTATTTGGGCAGTGTATTTCATAGGTATTTGTTGTCAGCAGATTTATTTCGTTTGTGTTCTGTTTCTTCCTTTGGAAAGGGAAATATTTTAATGATAAATTATTGAGTATTTCCCATACCTGATGTTTTATCTGATCTCTTAATTTTCCTGTTCTTCTCCCTTCCTTCCGCCTTTCCTGCCTCCCCAGTTTTTGTTCTAGATGTTATTAACTATTGTTGCGGTCTTTTGTATACTCCTGTGGTTACAGATAAAAGCACTACCAACTTTCTCATGCATCTTGTGAGACGGTGTATGAAGAAGGTGATACTAGTAACATGGTACCCAGTGACAAGGCTGATGGCAGCTGTGGGCCTGTCGGAGTTACAGCCATTGCTCTCCTTAGCTCTGTGGACAGATCCTGCTTGTGTGATGGAGCTCAGCATCTCAGAATTGCTCTTTTTAGGTATAATTCACAAAGCCTGGGAATACATTCCTCAGAACAGAATTTTGTGAGAAGGTTTGCTTCAAAGTCTAAGAGAAAACACTAATTTTATCATGTGCCATTTTGGCTTTAAAATATTTTTTTTTAAAGTGAGAATTGTGAACAGATAACTCCAGTTTTCTAGTTCTCCTCTCGGGGCATTAATGTAGCAATTGGTTACTTTTAAGGGAAATGAGATTCAATTATATACTGGCTTCAGCCTGCTGTTCAGTACTTTGCAAGTCAGTATCCAAATTTAATATGATTGTTAATTAAAACTTTTTGAGATACAAGAATAATAGTCAGTGATGACGTAGTCTGTCTCCTGTGCTGCATCCTAGAAAATCAGACAAATGGAGGGAAAAAAAGTTGATAGTCTATCTAGAAGTGTTTTGGGTATATTTGACTGTATAATCTCATATCCTGGAGTGTTACCTCATTTGAAGCTAATTAAATAGCAAAAGTTTATTTGGTTTTAGTGGACAAGTAACTCTTCAGCACCAGGTGATAATTTATGGCAAGTGGAGAACAGATCGCTTTGCAGTTCTGTAAGCTGCAGAAATAATTTTTTTTTTTTAAATTTTGGAGGAAAATATACATTTATTATGGCAATAATTTGTTTTAATCAAGTGACACTTAAGTTGGTTAACACATACAAAAAAATAATGTCTGTTGATGCAGTAGAGATTTAAATAACTGTTGCAAGCAAACATCAAACACTGAATGTAGGAATGTAGAACTTGAAATTTTTGTATGTCTTGCTGCTAAGAGGTTCTGTAAGCTGCTTGTGGAAGCTGCCTTTTTATCCATGTTGCAATGTAGGTACATTCATTGAATTCCAGGTACATTCTTCTCCTGCTTTCCTTCAAAACTGACTTCCAAAAGCTACATGTGTTTTGTGCAGGTATTTTAGATATTTAGAAAGTAACTAGAGCTTCGTTCTCTAGTGTTCTGCTGAAAATGAACGGCTGTAAGGATTCTCATTTAGTAGACTCCCTATCTGTAAATCCCAAATTAGTCAAATTGTTTATGTAACCATTGCTTTTGTTTTAACTGTATATTTTAAAATGTATGTTTTCTTTTTTAAAATCCCTGAGGGAGGGGAAATAAATGTGTGTTTGTGACCTCTTGTATGGCTTCCAGAAGCTGAGATTTCTTGGTCCTAATTTTTTTTCTTTTTTATACAAAGAGACAATCTTTCAGACTATTACTGAGAGCTGTATAAGTTGTTGTATTTTGATTATACCGCTGTAGACCTTTTGTGTTATTTGTTAGATTGTAATAGGACATACTGTGTTTAGCAAGCTCTTTGGACAGCTGTGTCTACGGCTGGCTTGGGCTTCACTGAAGCTTATTGCATAGGAATTAGCTTTTCTGTCAGCCAGTTGAAAGGCTTAGTTAAGGATAAGAACGTTCTTAATAAAAAGTAAATTTGTCTGGCAATGACCCTCTCCCAAATAGCTGAAAATAATTGTCTTCATTATTAGCCTTAGGTGTAAGCTGTTTGTCTGTAGAGAGGCACATTGTTTTGTATCCAGAGATTGTCTAAACTAGTATTTCTGCAATTAGTTGTCATGAAAATCATGCTAGCGCGTAGCTCTGTACAAATAATTCCCATCTGCAAAGATAAATACACTAGGGACAATTAAGTTGAGTGTGGCTGAAAAAAAACTTGAGTCTCCAAGAACTGAAATGAAGATTACTACTGTATCAGCAACCTTATTTAATACCAAAAGTAATAATATAGTTCACCTAGTGAATAAAATCTCTTGAGAACAGTAAAACTTTTGTTATGGATTAAGATAAAATGTGACTTACTTTAAATCAAATACAATTTAGACATGACTAAAGTCTTGGCAGACTTTCTGCAACAAATCTAGCTTTTGCAGTTTGAGCAAGTTACTGCACCAGCTGCCTGCCCCACTTCTCTGCTACGGCAATGTTAATGTGCAGCCAGGGAGGCAGGGCAGGACACAATGTGGTGTGCAAGCCATCATATTAAAAAAAAAAAAAAAAAAGCCAGAGATTTAAGCGTTCAGGCACTGAAGTGGCATTTTGGGTACGTGGGCACACAGTCAGTTCTGCCGAATCTCTCTTCCAGAGGAAATAACCTCTAGGGAAAGGGGTGGAGTGGAGGTCTAGGAGGGCAAGTGCCTACACTAATTTGCCAGGTTATATGTGTCAAGGCTTTTCAAAGATATTTCACATGTATGATAGCATAGCAAAATACCACAGACATCTGTAAAAAACATAAGACAACTTTTAGCACATGGGGATTATATTAAAAATTCCAAACTCGGCCTGCCTGTTGTTACTAGCAGCCAGTTCAGTGGGGCTAGAGCTGTTGTACTGTTTTCTTTTGCAACATCCTTCCACTCCTCAGTGAATTTTGTTACTTTTATCACTGTGGGTTTTCTTGTCTCCAGTAAGCCATCTCTAAGAACTTGGTAGCGTCACTGGCGTAGGATTAGATGGAGGCCCCTGAACTGTGGGCTGGAAGGAGAGCTTAGATTTGTGTTCATGTATGAAACAGCATTGCTCTGACCTAACTAAAACTTACTAAATTTGAGGTTAGTCAAGTTTTACCAGCATGACAGATACAAGCAAGCAACGTTTGCCAAGAGTGGTTAAGAAAAATGTTCCTTGTACTAGTTGATCTGTGGAATTAAGAGTTAAGTGGTTATGGTATACTTGGTAAGTTGTTACATGAACTAAATACAGAAGGATGGCAGTGGGAAATTGCAGGACCTCAAGTTCAGCAGCCCTTTAGACTGAACTGTTGCAGTTTTTAGATGATCACTTCACTGCCAGAGATCCCTAGTGTTAGCAGGCGCTTGAATCTAAGCTTCATCATTTGGGTAGGCCGGTTCAAGGGTCATAATGTTTATATTAACAGATACGCAACCATATCATTTGCAAGGAAATACATTGTTTGTGAGCATGCTGAAGTAAATAACACCTGATGACTTAAGCTTTATAGTGTACTTTCTCTGCTAGCATGGGAAGAAATATGTTACCTGGTGAAAATCATGAATACAGTGTTTGACCTTAAGGAAGCCCACATCTGTGGAGATACCAAGAGTAGGTCAGTCCAGGCTATTTTTGGCATTTGCAACCTATGGACATCATTTTCTTGATGCATTTTTAATGGATTAAAATCTATTTTGATTGCCAGCTAGACAAATGCTTAGATTTGGTCATACAGTTGTGACATGTTCTTTATGAGCACTGATATACTGTGTAAATATAGGGTTTCTTTGAGTAAGAAATACCCTGTCTCCTTGCGTGTGTAACAAAAGGCAAATAATATTTGTACCTGCCATTGGTTTGTACCTATTCTTTTAGTGCTGCCCTGCTTGCCAAAACATTGTACATACCACTCTAGGAGACAGATGAGGTTTTCATTATGAAAACCAATAGCCTCCTTAAAGGTTGTAGTATGTTGCATATTTATGACTGTTCTGTGCTTTTGCCTCCCCTCCATTTTGAATTACGGTGACTTCAACCTTTGAGTGTTTTAGTTGCATTAGACAAATGCAGGAAGTTACAGCCTGTCATCGAGGCGCTTGAGCTTCCATGAATTGGTTGTTTCACTCCCTCTTGCAGATTTTCGGTAGACTGACTTCAATTTTTATAGTTTAGCCTTGATAGCTTCCTTGTGTGAGTCTTGCAGATAGAATTTAGGACTAGGGAATGTGCCTTCATAAAAGATGGGAATATTTTTGCCTTCGTGATTTCCCATTTGCACAAATCTTAAATGTCTTAGAGCCCAAGAGTTTAGTCTGTGTAACTGTAGAGAGCTCATGTAGCTCAGGTATAGCTTTCTTCTCCGAAGATTTATATCAGGGGTTAAAGAGGCTGTTCATAGCATGCAAGAACTCTCCTGTATTTTTACAGCTGGGTGTTGGAGGCATACTGAGATTAATTCAAAACTATTTCCATACTAATCTAATGCTTCCTAGTCGCTTCTATTAGAAAAAAGAACAATTTTGATTTTTTTTTTTTTTTGAAGTGCATTTTGGAATTCCTTGAATAGTAGTTTCCTTGTTTCATAAGGGATAAATTTCCATTTGCATCGTCCTTGAAGACGGTGTTCGAGCTTTGTCAGTGTGAATGTGTGCACACTGTTAATGCAATCTGTAGCCGGAGCCAATCCCTTTGGACGCTGGGGCCGAAGGTGCTGTGCAGGGTGTCAGTGTGGAGGCTCCTGTGGTGAAGACTTTAAAAGGGTACAGGGGTGTAGTCAGAAGGGTTTTCTGTCTTACGCTTTGCCTTTGAAGTGACTTGTTGCAGTGCTTGCCCTCTTCCGTGATAATGATTCTTAATTTCTGAGACTGTTAGCAAACTATTGCTAGTCACTGCGTTTCTAGTAACACAAGAAATTTACTGTCACTGTCTTAAATTGCTGATTATAAATGGGTGACGTCCTGTTCGTTATCTGTTTTTTCATTTCTTCCTTCTCATTTTACTTACTCTCTTCACCCATCTTTTGAGTAGTGTTTGAGGTCATTTTTTTCTTTTCTTTTTTTCCCCTTTAACTTTCATGTTAATGCTTAGAGAATTGTGGAGGACCTGTTGTATAGCTTTAGGCACAAAATGCGGTGTGGTACCTAGCCAAATGCTTCTTGTTGTGCTGGCAAATCTTTTGAATGTGTTTTGGAGCTTATTCACAGCTTCTAGTTATCATAAACATCCGGAAATAACTTGTTAAATTCTCCAGATAGATCCCGGGGCTGATTACTGGGGATGTAAAAATACCCTTTCTAGAAAGCATTCATCAAATTGTTGGAACTATTAATGCTGCCTCTGATGGATGAGTATGCTGTTTTGAAGACAGTACCTTGTGGTGCTGGTATTTGTGATAAATTTTCAGTATTGTCCATCATGCTTTCCTACGGACACTGCTCAATTTATTTAAAAAAAAAAAAATTACTGACTGCTGTCTGGTTTTCACCTGTCAAGCAAGTCCCTCCCTTCAAAAAATGGGAAAAAAAGGTGAAGGCTCACAATCTGTGGTGTTGGATCTCAGCAGATAACCTGTATCTGATCCTTCCTTGAGCAGTGGGATTTACAGCTTGTCTCCTGCATTTCAAACCAGTGTTTTAGCCCCCATGTATTTTCCAGTCTAGAATGACATTTTCTGCCTGAATCCGCTTGTCTTTTTAGTTGCACTTCTCTGAATTATGTGCCAGTGAGACCCACCACACAGAGTTATCAAAGGAATTTCATATCTAGAGGCACTAACACGTAGATTTTATTTGTTTTTAAACTTAATTCCCAACCTTCATAGATCAGTGAGACAAGGTCCAGTTCTTGAAAGCAGTTTTCTTTGGTCTGACCTGTTAACCTGACCTGTGCTAACGATGGGACTTCTCTAGCCAGAAAGCTGCCCAGCCTGGCCATCTTTCCTTGATGGGTGGAATGACTGGACTTGTGTGGAAAACCATTCTTTAAAAATAAAGATTTCTCTCTGCTATTTTCTCTGCAGAGAGAAATCAAAGTAAATGACACTTAATGTTGGCTGCTCTGTTACAAGTTAAGGTTCCTGGTGAAGTATTTACTCTGAATGCCTAAACAGCATTCACAAAGCAGAATGGTCCTGTTGTGTGGCATAGAGACGTTTCTCCAACCAGACACGCTTGTTTATTGAGAGAACTTGGTGAGTCAGGAGCTACAAAACGTTCATTGATGCTGCAGCCTGATGCTTTTTATTTAGTAGTCCTTTTGTGGATGTTTTTGGAGAAAACTCTTGTTCCTCCTTACCTCATAAGTGTCTACATGCCATTTTTGGTTTGGGGGACTTAAACAATTTTCATATCTGTTAGCTTTTAAAAAAGTGTACTAACTCTTTTGAAAGAGCGCGCTGTAGGTAGAACATTCTTTCCTATTGATAGTCACAGGAGAGAAGTAGGTGGGTGATGTAGGATGCCACCCATGGATTGCTTTTGCATCCTTAAGCCATTTTCTTCCAAACCTTATTGGTTATCTGAAGTAGGCATGGAGCAGGAAATAGTCCTTGTTTCCAGATGAGTTGCTTGAGAATGTTTTCTCAACACGCAGAAATAGGGGGATGCACCTGCTCATGCGGCTGTAGCATGAACTGCATCAAATGGTTGAGTTCACACAATCCGACAGGAGAAAAGTGGCACAGATTTGGAAACAAGCAACTGGGAGGTGGGAAAATAATCTGGCCTCTTTGCTTCTGTGTATCTCCTGCCTGACACATACAATTAGGTGATTTATCGTAAGACAGCAAAATGCCCTGATGGCTTTGGGAAGGATGGACTGTGGTCAAAAGCCTTGGGTGAGGGGACGTGGGCTGAAGCGGGAGTGTATATAACGAACCAAGCAATCCCCATGACTAATGCAGCTTTTGCGGAGGAACACATGTTTGTGTTGTGCTGTCGAGCAGGAAATGTCAGATGCATGTTTATAGATTAGAGTTACCTTATAAACTCTGTGAAGGTCTTTACAGTGAGTCAAAATAGAAGTACTCTGCTAAACTGAGATAAGTTGAGTTTCTGTAAAGCTTGTTCATACTTTTTTATACTTAGAGCAGTTTTTCTACTGTCCTCACCCTCTCTTTGAATTTTAGATATTGCCTAGATATGACAGGTACCAAAACGCACAACATCAGAACACCTAGTGTGCTCGATACTGGAATTTGTTGTATCTGAAACTGGCTTGTGGTCAGCTTGCTGTGTTTCTCCTGCCGAAGTTAGGCAAGTAGCTCAACCTTTTCATAGCTAAATAGCATCAATTTCTTGTGCACTAGTGTGATGTTTGTAGGAACATGTATTTACCTGTATGTGAACACATAACTAAACACCTAGTTATCTGTAATTGCAGTTTGCAAGCTATCTTTCAATCTGTCCTTGGTAGCTGTGTATATCCTTTTATTTTTTTTGGTTGGGTTTGTTGTTGTTGTTTTGTTACTTTCTATCGTGTTAGGAAAGAAAAACCAAAACATTTTGCCAATTCTGATAAACAGCCAGAGGTAGGGGCAGTTACTTGCATTGTGGATATTTGATGTTGTTGGGAGATAGACTCTTTATGGTGGGTTTTGTAGCTTGCTGCAGATGCAGTGTACTGCTGAGAGTGATCTTTTTACTACTCTACTTCAGGCAACAGGAAAAAAAAAGCAAGATTACCTGAAGCAAAACGCTTTGTGTCTTTGCCCTTCAGCTTTGCTAGTGTAACTAAGCCAGCAAGGGGTTTGAATTGTGATGAGGTGAGATGTGACAGGAAAAAAAAATCATAAATTGCAGCTTTTTCATGTATTTACTTTGTGTGTTTGACAGCACTTGGTTTGTTTCCCTGCTATAATTATCCTGCCTGTTCTAAGATTAGGGTACCAGTGTGACATGGGCCAAGGGCTTGTAGCCTGGATAGTGCTTGTAGAGGCAGAGGCACTTCTGCTGGTAGAGCTGGGCTGTGTCCTCAAATAAAACACAACTGTGTTGGAGGAGGGGAGAGGAATTTTCATGTTCAGATTGCAGCAACGTGAGAGACTTTTGCCAGCACGGCTGTCTGTCGGGCTCTGCTTCCCCGTGCCACTGATTGACACAATCCACTGGCAAAACTCTATGGATGTGTGTGTGTGTGTGTGGCATTTGTTTTAAGGCATTGCCTCTTTTTACTTATATTTGTGTCAGAAAGGTTCCTATGACATATGAAATTGTAATAAACCCGCAAGCCTTTATTGCTGTTTTTTTCGTGACTGCGTTTTTACTTGATGTATCTGTTAGTGCCCTCAACATTGCAAATAAAAATGTTCTTGTCCTCCTTTGTAAGGAATGTGCTAGGGTGGGGAAGATCTGGGGAATTTTATTTGTTTTGGGTCATGTGTCTGGCTACATGATAGACCCTGCTTTCTGTATGCTTATTTCTAATTTGCCTATACCTTCAAAAAAATGGAAAACATCCAACGTGTAGCAGGGGCTTCTTTGTTAGCTCAATTATTTCTTAATCCTCTGTGTTTTTTGCAATTTAGGCCTATGAGTTTATTACAAAACAAGAACAGAATGAAACTCTCAGAGGTTCTGGCTGTTCAGGAAGTGACTTTTAATGGTGATGGTAGTAGGCTTTAAACCCTTCTGCTGTAACTGCTCATTCTGTTGAAGAAATGTTTGTAAAGCATTATAAGTAGTGTTTTTCCATGTTTTGAATCTATTTGTTTCACTTTTCCTTTCAGCTGTCAACACTTCTGATTGTAACTGAAATGCCTTATTCTTTTAAGACATCTCTGTTTCTTACAAAATAACTCCCCTGTTCTCATTAGTAGCTCCCATAGTTAAAAGTGTGAAGTAGGTTCTCAGGGTATTCAGAAAAAAAAATGCCAGCAAACTCCTGTTATATCAGAAATGTTTGTGGTAGTCTGCAGCAAGGTTTATCTAAGATTTGCAGCAAGGTTATTCAGTTCTGTTGGTGTGGTTCAACAGAGCAGAGATTTTAAATCTGTCTGGGTGCATACCTCATTAAATACATGAATCATCTAATTTAGGGCTTTTAAATAACATGACCTATTTCAGTACAGGGAAATACTTCTTGTGGACACCTGTGCATTGAAGATCTCTTGCAGGTGCTGGAGGTTTGAGGAATTGATGGGAGTTTTGGGCTAGTTTGCTAAAGCTAGGGATAGCATACTTTCTAATATTAGCACTTTAGATTTAAGAATTAATGTGACTATAACTTGAGTAATGTACGTGTCTGAATACTTCGCGCAGTTTGAAGAGCTGGAGAGGATGGGAGCATTTGTACTCTATTTCAAAGATAGTTTGCAAATGCTAGTTTGGTTATTCAGCATTCAGTGGCTGGGAAATTGCAGAACCCTGATATGCTGAATTAGCTGTTTTAGTCCCAAATATATACTTCAAGTATTATTTTGAATTTGATCTTTTGGGATTGACTACAAAATATTCAGGGTATTTAATGGTTTCATACAGAAGATGCAGATAGCCAGTTGTGGCAATGAGTTCTAGGCATTTCACTTCCTTGTGGTTTCTTGGGAATGCAAAATTCTGCGGGAATATCATTTCAGCTGCTGTCACAGGCCTTGTGATGGCAAACAAGACACTGTCAAGCACTGAAAGAAGTTTTAAAATAGAAACTAGGCTCATAAGTTGACTTTCTGGCTCCTGCTTGACCAGCGGGGAAGTACTTTGTGCACACAGGCGATTGCTGGTTTTGCTACTTTGCATAGTGTTTTTCTTGGTTCCTGAAGAAGTGAAACAGTTTACAAGTTTTACTAGTTTGATTCATTAGACCATATTGGGAGACAGTAGAAGACTGTGTAAATGAAGAAACTAATTAATAGAAGTCAAAGCCCTACTCCCCCATCCAAAACAGAACATGCAGCTCTGATGTGAGAAGTAAGAAAATTGAATCGGAAGAAGTTTCCTTTAATTCAGTAATGATCATATGTGGTTGAACACAACTCAGATTATAATTTCTCTCTTTTTAACATTGGTCCTTTCTCTCCTTTCCTTTGAACCTGTGTGGATTAGTTATGCTGTATGGCAAAAAGTGAGGGAGGGACTTGAAAATGAGGTAGGGTTCCAGAGTTAAGGACTGGCACAGCTTTTGAGTACAGGTACTGGAGACTTGGATATTGTCGATGTGCGACTCTATTAATCTAGCCGGAAGTCAAAAAATTTGCTAACATTAGAATTACTAGCAGAACAGTGATTAGAAAATGGTTATGTTTACAAGCTTTATTTTGTACTGGCAACTTGTCCTTCTCTCAGTTCCACCCCCCACCCCCCTCCACCCCCCCCCCCGGTATTGCTGTCCTGAATTGTGTATGGCAAATGGAAATCCCTTTAAAAATTCCTCATTACAGACTTTCAAAGTAGATATATGTCTGTGAACAAGTACTGTTTTGCATTATATTTTGGATAATCAACGGAGGAAGAGCAGTAGTGGTGTGCCTTTAAAAACTGTATGCTTAATGGGATTAAGCCACATTCTAATGTTAGTGTTTAAGATGATGTAACTTGAATACTAATTTTTTGTTTTGTTTCTTTTAAGCAAATGGTTATGAGCCTTAGAGTTTCTGAACTGCAAGTACTTCTGGGTTACGCGGGAAGGAACAAGCACGGACGAAAACACGAACTTCTCACAAAAGCACTGCATTTGTTAAAGGCTGGCTGCAGTCCAGCTGTACAAATGAAAATCAAAGAACTCTATAGGCGAAGGTTCCCTCAAAAAATCATGACACCTGCAGACTTATCTATCCCCAGCGTACACTCGAGCTCCATGCCAGCAACTTTGTCTCCGTCTACCATTCCACAGCTCAGTTACGATGGCCACCCTGCCACGTCACCATTGCTTCCTGTTTCACTTCTGGGACCTAAACATGAACTGGAACTCCCCCATCTCACATCTGCGCTCCACCCTGTCCATCCCGACATAAAACTTCAGAAATTACCTTTTTATGACTTGTTGGATGAGCTGATAAAACCTACCAGCCTAGGTAAGGTTGCAAATGTTGTAATAATATTTGAAGTAGTTGGGTTTTTTTGTTTGTTTTTTTTTTTAGTAGTAATGGATGAATTCAGCTGCTAATGCAGTAACTGGTTAAATATTGCATCACACCAGTGTTTAGAGAATTGCTATTTTTGGTAACTTTTGGAACAGATTGTTCTACATGGAGAGACATCTTACGTAACACTCATTAGTTGCTTTAGCTGAGCCACTAAATATGGTTCAAAGATCTGTTATATCTAAGGGGTGAGTTTGAAAGAAACAACTTTACAAGAAACAAACTAAACCATAGAAAAAGGAAAAAACCTATCTGCTTTCAGTAGTTCTTATAAACCATAGAGTTTAATTATTTAAAAAAACAAAATAACAATACCCCTGAATCTGTCAAGTCCACAAAATCTTCTCATCTGTGCTGGGAAAGAATGCCAGGCTAGATACTTGCTGTGATCTATTACAGCCTGAACATCTGAGTTTAGGAAGACTTGTGGTTCTTTTGCAGTTGTGGCTACTTTTCTTTAAACTGTCTGTTGTATTAAGGTATAAATCACTTGTGTAGCTGCTGAGAATAATCTGATGCTTACAGAGCATTATATAACAATGTGTGATTTTTCTGGCTCTGACTCCATGTAGCACTTAACAGCGTGGTTAACTTTTAATACTCTTAAATGCTGCTTAAATACAATAGTCCTGTTGATTTCTGGAGGGGCTGCTTGCATGTTGGAACCTCTGCTGTCTTGAAACCTTGGAAAAGATTCACTGTGAGAATAGCTGGTAGGAGGAGATTTGTGAGAATAGATACGGGGAGATGGTGGGTGAGTGAAAAAAATGTCCTTTGTGAAAGAGATCCCTTTTAAACAGAAATGAGCAGGTACTTTACATTAACAGTCTGAACAGCTACAGGGACATAGGAGGCCTGATATGTGAGTGGCGATGGTGGCCTGCACATTTCTGAAGTATGTTGCACAGTTGTTTGCATATTTTTTTGTTTTAACTGTTATAACTGAGACACTGAGGGAAAACCAGATAGCTTTTGATAACCTTCTGGTTCAGGTATTCTTTTAAGAGGTATACTGTATCTGTTTAGCTTTAATCTAAAACCTAATTGATTAATAAGCATTCCAGGCAATGCTGGTGGTACAGGATAATTAGGTACTCAGTATGTGTCTCCATCACTTCTACATTATAAATACTTAAAAATAATGCTGTAATTTCAATAAGACATTCCAATGCGGGAATTATGGTATGCATTTATTCCTAGATGTGGTAAGAACACTTTGCTGTCAGCTCCATGTCTGACAAACTGGCCCCAAATGAAGAGATCATAATTCACACTCTGTCATGTCTTATTGCTTGAGAAGTTTATATACAATAGGATACATTTTTTTTTCCCCGTTGTGGACTCCGAGTGTCATGGTGGGAAAATGGAAGTGGGTGAAATTCCAACCAGATACCTTTATAAGCAATCTCTGTCCTTTCAATTAACTTAAGGGTCTGTTTGGGGTTTTTGTTTTGCATGTGAATCCTGTCTGCAGATGTCTTTCTGTTTGTCCGAAGTAATACTATTAGAAAGCTTTTTTTTTTCTTGTGCTTTTGGGAGAGAACTTCAGTGTCCATGCATATGAGAAATGGTTGGTTGTTTCCTTTTGTAGTGGAAAGTAATGTTGCTACAGATTGTAAAATTGCTAACTATAAATGTCATGAAGGTATTTTAGAGTAATAAATATATATATGTTAATGAAAAAACCTGTTGGATTAATAACCAGTGATATGCAGCTTTATGCGCTTCCAAAACAACTTGGAGCAATTGTGCATACAGCTTAGCAGTTTTAAATGCAAGTATGGAGCAGACTTGTATTAATTTTTTCCATTTATACAGTTACTGGTACTCTAACTAAAAAGTCTTAAATGATTTGTTGAATATTTGCCCCAAAATGGTTTGGGCGTCCTTGTCACTGCTGCAAACAATGTGGATTTCCTCAAATGTCAAATTTCTAGGTTCCCTGGCTTTGTTTTCAAATGGCAGATGCATATTACAAACACTCAGAACTACTTATTGGCATTTGGCCAGTGCTTCAGCATCTCCTGCTTGCTTTTTCCCATCAGATTCCTCATGGGGTAGGGATAAGAAACTTCAGAATTTACTTTGTTTCCCTCTACCGCAAGAATGAACTGATGACCTGATGTGGGGTTTTGAATAATTATCTCCCTGCTTAAAATGGAACCTACAGGAAAAGAAAAAAATATGTGTGAAAGAGAGAATGAGTGCTCTTTCCACTGATTTGAGGATATTTAGCTGCTTCTGAAATGATAGTCATTATGTAAAAGTTGGGTAAAGCACATCTTTGGATGTGATTCTGCCTGGTCTTTCCCAAGTCAAGGTGGAATTGCTTGGAAGGTTTGCTACAGTAGTCTTCTGTCCCATCAAGAAGTGATTATTAATTTGAAAAACAATAATTTGATGAAGCCTTAGGGAAGGGAGTTGCACAGCAGGGCACTTGAACATGCATCCTCTACCCAAATATTTTACGTAGGTGGGTAGTACACAAGTTAATGTGAATAACAGATAAGGAAATCAAATTTGCTAACTATTATTTTTAATGTCAAGAACAAAAGGAGGAAATGGATGTTACCTTCATACACTTGCTTCCTCAAAATGTAGCTCTGAACTGTGATTAAAATCGAGATGCCGACTGCTCGCTGGGTTGGATTCATGGCAAGGAAGAAATGTGGTGCTTTATCCATCTGTACCCTTCTCACCAACAGCTGTTGAGGATCTTTACTTGAGCATGGCTGGCTGAAGCATGTGTGACAAGCTAAGGTTAGAAGGCCGTTGGCTAACTTGTTTTAACTTTCTTTGGCTTACAGTAGCCTATACAACTTGTAGCAGTGAGTAGGATGCTTGCAGAAGAGCAGACTTGCCTAGCTAGTTGAACTCGTAAACTCAGCCTATGCTACCTCAACCTGCTCTTGTTTGAAGAACTGAAAATAGCAGCTAGGCCCTGCTGACGGTGGGACTCTCCTCCTGCTGTTACTCTGCTCAGATAGCAGAGTCTCTTGCTTCCTTCCGAGTGTTTCAAGTACATGACTCCTCCATAGCTCTTTCAGAGCTGTGTGGCTAATACTGACAATTATGGTTATGCTGGCTGTGCTGTCAGGAGATGACAGCATTTTCTTTACTCCCAAGAAGACTGTCAGTTGGGCTTGTTTATCTGAGACGAAGAGCTATCTGTCCATGTTTAGTGGAGCTGTCGAATTTGATCCGTATTTTATTAGTCATCCTTATTGCAAAATTGAGAAAGCTTCTACATTGGATGTTTTTGTGTACAAGCCAACTAGGAATGCTCTATATTCTGAAAATATATGTTGGTAGATGGAACTGTACACTGAGCTCTTGCAGTGCTAGTGAGAAGTCTGAGCATTCTGCCCCATGGTTAACCACGATTTGATGTGATTATATGACTGGTTTTTTTGGAGGAAAAGCTATCCAGTTTGGCCTTGATGGAATGTATGAAAGTTGCCTTATTATTGTGACTTCTCTGTTGTTTTTTGAATAGGAACTCCTTTAAATAGGAGAATTTTGGTTGTTGATTTCTGAAGTGAAGCTGCAGCTTTCACTTAATTTTTCCCTATTTTCAGCCCCCAGTGCACAGACGCTGCTAATTGGTTGTTTTTTAAGCATAGGGCCAATTTTCTAGAAGTAACTTCTAACACACAGATAACATCTCTTTTGTGTGATGAAGTGTGTTCACTACGAGATGAGTAGAGTACCAAAATTCTGCCAGATTATTATGGAAGGGGCATTAGATACTTCAACAACATCTTAAAAATACTTGTTACAGCATATGTCATTCCTAATTGCTTTAGCTGTGTAGTTGTTCCAAAAAACATTTTAACTAGGTTATGGGTCTTTACTTACCTGTAAGGGGAAATTAACCTTTTATTTTCAATTTAAAGGATTAAAGAGGCTGTGGGCTGTGCTACTCTTTTAAAAACTGTCTGACTGGCATACGGATGATCATCCTACAATTTATTTGCTTGCTTCAGGTTTAAGCGATATGGAACACAGCACTGAAACTTAGAACTGAACCTTGGAAAACGAGATTTTTTGCCTACAGGTCACAGCCTCCTGGAAGGAGGAGACAAGCATCAGGCTTTTTGGGGACTCAATCACTTACAGAAAGCATGCTGCCAGACTCCAGATACTGGCTCCATCGGGTTAAATGAGCTTCCAATGGCTCTACTGAGGCTTGTCTTGATTTGCTTAGGTCTTAGTTTAATTTCTTAATCTGTGGATTCTAATAACGGGGTTTCTCCAATAAGCAGAATTTCACCCTTGGTGCCTGCCCTCAAGAATTATGTGCTTACTAACCAGCGTTTGTGCTTCTGACTTGCATTTACCTTGAAATTTTCTTTTTGACTGTGATTGATCATGGTAACTTGGACACGCTGTGTTCTTGAAGACAGATCTTGCAATTGATCTGACTAAAATCTTTAGGGTGACTGTAGTTCAAGGTACAGCTATTAAACAATTAAACAATTCAGTGCACTTAGAAACCTAGGTTGGAAACTATGTAAGTTTTGTTTGGCAAGTATTTCTCCCTTTCGTATATCAGCAAGCTGATCTGTTGCTCTGTGCAATCAGTATCACGGTTTATATGAAAGTCATGCTTTTACTGTCTTCTGTGTTTGTTATTTTTTTAAATGTACTTTGTGGGAGGAAGTTCAACAAAACACTATATTCTCAACTTGGGCTTGAGCTTTCTGACTTCCGGCTCTACAGCTTTTAATTGTGCAAGAATAAGCTGAAATATTAGTTCTGTCTTGTTCATGTGCTGTAGCTGAACTAGAATTACAGTGCACTTAAGTTTCTTTTTTTGGCTTCAGCTTGTATTTGCATGTGGTATGCCTCAAGTTCATGTATAGAGAATCTTTCCATAGTCTTGAGTCTGTTTCTTTTAAGTATGAGAGCTTTAACCAACCGGGTAGCTCTTGTACTACAAGAAAAGGAGTATAATTTATCACGGCTCGCTTTAGCTGATTGCTCAATCTCCTCATGCGCAGAACTGAGATCACCCAAATTCCAGGACCTTACAGGATATGGATGTTTTCAGACACTGCTGCTCTGATATGAATGGATCTAGGAAGCCACTTTGCTTTCCAAGATCAAATTAGGATATGTTTTTGATAATTGATAATTTGATAAGGAGTTTGGCTTGATGATCCTCGTGGGTCCCTTCCAACTCAGGATATTCTATGATTCCAATTAAAGCTTTTAGTAGAAGGAATTACGGCAAACCATGTGGTTGACTCAAAGCATGTGAGTAATCCGCTAATAATCAGTGAACCAATCTGAGCTTGGAGTGGTATCCCTTTTAAGTGTTTGGAGAGCTTGAGGCCTAGCAGCGGTGCTCACATAGCATGAGAGAGGAAGCTGTGCTACTGCAATACGTATTTTTTAAGATTTCCACTTGCAACCAAGATGTTGAGATCACTTAGTAGCTGTTGGAAATGCTACTGGGACTTGGAAGTCTTCAGTAACTTGAAGTCTTTTAGAGATACTTTTACCTCCCTTTATGATGGCTTTTAGAAAAAGATTATATGGGTTGTGCTAATCCTGGTAGAGAGCTTACTAGGGACTCTGTTATCTAATCATGAACTTTAATTTTTTGCCTTTCCTGTTAGGCTTATAAAACTTGCTACTTTCTTGGTGAGAGTAAAAATGCAGTATAAGCAGGATACCTCATGTAGGGACATGGCAGTGCCAGCTTTTTAGTACTGCCCATTTGGAGTGTTTAGCTGCTGTTGGTGCTCTTAGGAGTAGAAGCTAAAATTTTCAAGTCTGAATGGCAGCAGTTGAGTTCTGGGACATACGTTTAGGTGTCTAAAGAAACCAAGTGTCTTAAGAGTACGGAGGATCCAGTGATGTTCCTTCCCTCTGGTAAAATGCTGGAACAGATGTGCAGTGGAGGTCTGTGGGCCCAGGATGGGCAGTGGCGAGAGGAGAGCTGGGGTAGGTGGGTATTTACTCCACAGAGGTAGGTTGGGAGGGCAGAGAGTTCTGGCACTGAAGGTCCGCATGAAATTGTTCCTTAATACTAACTGTAGGTCTTCAGAAATCCTCATTGCTCAGAAATTCTCTAATACATGAGTGATTAAAAAAAAAAAAGAAACATAAATATCTGTCCAATTGCACAGAGTTTCCAGCTCATCTATTCTGTTTATACAACGTATCATAGAGAGTTATAAAACACGTAATATTTATGAATTAATTGTAGCCCTTGGAGTATTTCCAGGCTATTTTCATATATATATTTAGGCACTGTTTCAAATAAGCTCGTTCGCGTCTCTCTACTCTCTGCCTTTCCCACCCCCGGTGTAGCTCTGTCTATTCCTTCTGAGTAGTAAGTGTTAAAAGCTTAAGTTGAACAGAACCTAAAAATGATCTTAAGCGATAAATGCAGCAGACTGACCAGAACCGGAGTTCAGTTTTTGATCTGGTTTAAGCTGAAGAACGTGGCATTGTCACTTCACAGTAATGCAGTGTATTTGTGAGTGTAGTGCAGCTGTAACCTGTGGAAGTGGGTTAAGAGCTAGTCACCGCTATCAAGGAGAGAATGATTTGTATGTTTATTAAAATGCTTCCCTGCAAGTAGTTTTGAAGTGTTAAGGTTACACAACATCCATTGTGATAAGTGATTGAAATGAAGTGAAATGGCCAAGATGTCACAGCAAGCAAGTGACAAAACCAGAAATGGGAATCTGGGATTTCTCTTGGTGTTGGATGTGAGCTTGGTGTGGCCGAGTTCCTGAAGCCTACGGCTTGTGCAGGGCACGCGGTGCTTCTGCACAGCCCTCGGCCCTGCTCTTAGATGGCTGCCGTGCAGCTGGTCAGGGTGAAGGGTCCAGTTTTAGCCTGGTCTGACATGGCTCTAGCGATTAGCAAGAGGCTTCTCCTGCCTTCCAGGGGAGAGGGTGGCTCTGAGGAGTGGTCTAGCTGGGACCGACCTGATACTACAAACTACAGATGCATTTAATGGGCAGCAGGAAATTAAGGGTATGGTGGGTAGTCATTTAAAAGGTACTGCTGCTTGATTCTAGAAGATGGCAGGAGCTTGGTGCTAAGAGGTTGTGCTTAATGGTAAGGAAGTGTTTATGTATAAACACTTGCGTTACCCAGGAACTTTATAAATTGCGGTGGTTTTAAAAGGGCTAATGATGCATCCCGAGATGTTGTAGATCCCCCATTAAGGTGTATCCTTTCATTGTTTCTCTCCCATGTAGCTGCTTGGTTTCTGCTTAGATACAGATATTGCATTATACTGTACACAAGCATTTGATCTCACGTCCAAAAGCAGTTTTATAAATGAACCCTGTTCAGGATTGATAGAAGAGGTTGTGGACAAACTACATTATGAGGAGCTATGTGTATGTAGTATTGTGTAATGGATTTTCTGGCTTCTGCTGCAATTGAACATAATTCAAAGCCTGTCTGAATTTTACCTTTTTAAAAGGTAAACATTTTCTGTGCCTTAATCTAAATGCAGTAATTTTGGTGTAGCTTGGAGGCAGTGTGTTAAATTTTGAGCAGTGATATTTGAAAGAGGATTGAACATAAATTGATACAATGCCTTCTGTTGTTTAAAAGAAAAAGCAAAATGCCTGTGCTGCAACAAAATGAGGTATCTTACCTATCTGGGGAAGATAAGCAAGAATTATTTATGTGTTGGGTTGAGAACTTCTACAATGCTTAGGTTTCTCTGGCTAATATTTTGACAAATTTAACTGATCAAAATTATGTACTGTATTAGGTTAGTGAATAACCAATTAGATATCTCTTGTTTATCTTACAGCATGTAGCAAAAATTTGCTATAGTCCTGATACTCTTACTTAACATAATTATTTTTGCCTTTGGAAATAAACGTGCTACTGGAAATCATTGGTAATAGGCCAATTCAATGATAGCTTTTCTCATGGCCTGAGCTTAGGTAATTACTGCAGTGTAAAGTGCAAGTTTAATTTTAGTCCAGGTATCTTTCTGTATTAGAAGGTAACATGTTCCCTTCACTATTTAATAAGCTGCACTTGGTGATGGTAGATAGAAAAGATTAACCTTAGTATATTGGCAGTATGATGGTCAGATGCAGTTGCATTAGGAAGCATCACCACCTCAACAATGTGATAACAAAAGTTTCATTAAAGATTTTAAGGTATCTGTTCTTGAATGGAAATTTAGAGACTGGCTTTTTCTCAAGACAGCAAGAGGTATTTTACTGCAGAAAGATTGTGTGGCTATTTTTAGCTGTGGGTACTGGTGAGGTGGAACAGAATATTTTTAGAGCTGTAGAAAATGCAGCCACTCAAGCTGGGTTCTTTTTTTCACTCTAGCGCTATAGGGTTTTTCCAAAATAAAGAATAAAATTGTTAGGAAATGTTTTTTAAGTATCATTATTGTTACTTATATAAGTAATATATTCATACACACATATGTATATATACATTCATATAGAATTTTAAGTGTTTTGGTCCTGTGAATGATACTGTCATGTATTAAAATAGTTTTTGCTCACATTTTGAAAATTCATTACCCATGTGAAATATTTATCAAAATATACAACCAGCAAGGCATAATTGGGTCACTCTCACTTAATATGTACCAGTCCCATGTGCTGTTTGGATCATTACTTGAATGAGGTAAGCATGAAATAATTCAGGAAACTGTGGTGATAGTGAATTGATAAAAAGAACAGCTTTGAAGAAGAAACTCTACTCTGTAATGTTTTTGCAGTGTTTTAGGCATTTTAGAGTGTGTTGTACTGATGTTGGGGACCTGCAGAGGCAACGGACCTGAAATTGTGCTGGTTTTTAATAAGTGTATGTACATGTTTACAAGAAAATGTGGATTTTATTCATTGCCTTTCCTGGATTTAAGCTGGATGAATGAAGTAGTAGTAAATACTCCCCTCTGCCCGTCCCCCTTCAGCACCCCCTCAAAACTGGTGAGATTTTGGTAAGATGAGAAGTGGATTTTATACGGCTTGTCTGAAACTGTTCGTGTTGACACCCATTTAATTACATAAGTCTGCTTGAAAAGCTTTTTATTATACTTTCAAAACCTGCCCTTTCAAATTTCTGAATTATTTAGGAATTTTTTTTAGCAGCAAGGTAAAGCAATGCTTGTGATTCATGGTTGTTGTTTTTTTTTTTTTAAATTATTGTGCCTTTGTTCTTTATATGTAAATTTTTCTTTTTTTTTTTAAAAGTCCATGAGGCATTTTTGCATTGTACCTCCTTTCTGAGATGGCAATGGAGATGTGGCCTATAAACCACTTTTGACTAATCCTCCAGGCTCTGTACCATTCAGAGAGTGCTAAAGAAAAGGTTATAAAATTTAATAATTCATAGTTATGAAAAAAAAACCCAAACCAAGGAACAACCAACCCCAAACAAACCCAAACCCCCACAAAACTGGCAACTTTCTTAAGGATGTTCATATTAACTCTGTTGTCCTGGCTAGATTCCAGCTTTGTTAGATTATAAATTCTATTTTAATCCACTTGGTTTTCAATTGGAGATCTATTTTTGCCTTTCTTTTGTTAAATAATAATAGTTGTTTGCAGGGCATGGTTGCATGTTTCTAGCCATCAAAATTATTTTCTTGTATAAAACTATATATTTGCATATTTCTGGTTTTAATCATACTCCAGAACTTTAAAAGTAAATGATGTGTTTGACTTGCCAGGATCTGTTTGGTGTTCTTAAACACAGCAGATACACCAGATGAATTAATAGAAATCTGTTGGCTTTTCCACACTTAAATTGCAGATTTCTGATGTTTCTGCCTTGAGAAATCTGAAGTCCTTAGAAACAGAGGAGTTTCTATAGTCATAGATAAGCTTGGAAGCTTAGTATTAAATAGTAAAGCTGCTAAATTAGCTCTCTTTAATGTGTTTTGTTGAAATTTTCATGCATTGTTTGTAGGGTAAGTAGATCTAGAAAGAATAGATACGGGTATAAAAAGATTGCATGAAAACATATGGGAGAAGATTAGAGAAAAACCACAAAGAAAAAACATTTCTCATCTCCCTTCAGAGTATGCTTTTGGGTTTTTTTGCTGCATTTCCCCCTTCCTCCTAGGCAAACCTCAGATGTGCGAACAAGGTCCTCCTCCTTAACCTGCCCCTTCCATGTCCCCTGTCCCCCACCAAGACAAACCCCCTCACAGCCTTGGTTTGCAATAGCATGTGAGGCAGCAAAATAAAGAGGCAGTTGGTTTTCAAGTGTAGTAAACAGAGTCTTTATGAAAGGTGTTGACGTTTCCTTGCCGTATTTAACTGACCTCTGCTTCAATTAACTTGCCATGATTTTGCAACTGGAGGGTGTATTTTGCAGAACCGTCCTTTCCATGGCCTGGCTGCAAATGCCATTACAGTGTGGGGAGCCGGGTTCCCTGCAGCACAGGTGGGTGGCAGGTTGTCCTGGTGTGTTGGTGTTAGAGTGGCAATCGTGGAATCCTAACTGAAAGCTAGAAAATGAAGTAATGCTTTTAACCGCTGCAGCCTTTGTAAAACTTAACTGTGCTTTCAGATGTGATAGCCTAGTATTTTCACTGTTGTTCCTGGCCTCTTTTACAAGTTGTTTTCTGTCTGTGTTAAACTGATTCTATTTGTTCTTTGCATAGTTTGTTCTTGCCATTTCTTAATATTGTGCTGAATGTAAAGATTAAAATTATGTCTTTATAATTGGCTGAAATGTGCCTGTTTGTAAGGGTTAGATTTGCATATGGTAGCACACACTGAATTGGGCAATTGGTGATTAAATTTGCTCTTTTTCTGGTTGGTAGTTACATGTCCAAGGGGCAGAGCTGTATCCTAATACTAGTTGAAGAGCCTGACCGTAACTCTCTTTTAGTTTAATGTAGCATCTTGTCTGTCTTCCTCTGTCTGTACTGCTCAATCTGTCAAGAGTTTTGAAATCTTTTGATTGGCTTTTGGATCGTCTTTGCCTAATTAACAAGTTGTTTCTTCCTTCTTTGCAATTTGGCCGTGCTCCCGTGGTAATCACAATGATTGCTTGTACACAAAAGCAATGTATTGAAAATATGGCATGTGTATATTAATGCTGTTTTACAGCTAAGAAAACATTAAGCAGCATGTGATAAAGTACATTCTGATCACTGGGGACCATTGATCTATCAGCTCATAGACTTTTGCTTACAGTTATTAAGACGAGTGCATATGAAGTTAATAGCATAAGAAGAAATATTGGAGGCCTTTTTTGTTCTTAGTCTAAACTGACAGTGTTAAAACCAGCCAACCAACCATTCTCCCCTCAACTCCAAAGCCTTCCTCCTTGCCTTTTTCATTTTAGGTAGATTCTAGTTAAGAATAAGTTCATTGACTGCAGTATGCACAACGCAGTTATTAGTAATGCTTACATTTCTGTGGTATTTTAACAGTTACGACTTTGAAGTGGCTATTTCTGTTGCAAAAATTTTTGATTCAAGCACAGGCTATTTATTGTCTTATAAATGTGCTAGAACTATAGCTTGAAGAAAACTGGAATTATGAAAGCTCTCATGTCAGCACTGAAGAATGTACTTTTTAATTTTCTGCCATTTTAATGTATAATGTTTTAATTTGGCCAATGCGAGAGCATGATGAAACGGAATATAGAAGTTAGAAACCCACTTTTCAGGATCACATATCACCGTTTAGCAAAAATAAGTCTTGCATTAATACCAGCTGGTAACGAACAGAGGAAAAGGATTTAATTTTGGAACCTTTGCTGTTTTGCTAACAGTTACTTTGCTTCTCCATTCTTTCTAATGCTTGCAAAAATCCATATTACCTGCTTGACTCTTTAGATTGGGGATGCTGCAAAACCAAAACAAGCAAAAAGATGAGCAGTTGAAAGGGAAAAAGATTGCTTGGGAAATTTGGGTTTAGACTTTTTCTTTTGGTGACTGCTGTTTAACTTCTTTGGATAATTAAGTTTTAAATGAAGGTAGCATTAGTTAAATGTTCAGGAGTCTTGGCCTTTAATTAAAGATGTTGGAGTTCACAACAGAAGTTCACAAAGACCTTCCAGAACTTTTCCAATAAAGCCAAAGCTGACAATTTCTAGGGTAAAGCAAATAATACATGGGAGGAAAATAAACCCGACAGATTAAGGCCACATTTAACCATGTAAAAATATGAAATAATAACTTGAATTTATTCAGTTCTCTGGTCTGCAGTGCATTAACTTTGCTAATTCATCTTTTGTTGATTACAGTATATAATTCTGATCTTTCTATTTATAACTAAAAATAGGTACAAAATTACATTGAAGACCAAATATTATAACAGATTTTCATTGTTAATTGTATACATTGTGTTTATATTTCCTGCAAATTCTTACATTGTGATAGCATGACTGGCTGTCATGTGAAACCCTGCGTGTTTCTCATTTGAAGAAATGTAATTGAAAATGTATTAAAGTAAAAATAGATGCAGGGTACTGCAGGCATGAGCATCTAACTAAACATAAACTTGAGGCTCCATGCTGCACCCTAGCCCAGATGGTGCTTTTGGACACTACAGTAGAACTTATTATTGAAAAAAAAGATATATGCATATATATTAAAAAAACATATAAAATATAAAAAGTTATTTATATAACTTTATGCTTTTTGAAAGGTTTACTATTGCTAGTATTTTCACAAAAGTTGCTGTTTGGTATATATTACGTATTCTTGCCCGTCTAGCTTTAGAGCAACTGATAATGAACTGCATGTGGTTTTTGCATATAATGTAATAAAATGTACAGATCTTGTAGCATTGTCATACAAAAAAGATATAAACGTAATTTTGTGAGATTGCTGCTATTAATATTTATACTAAGGCAATGTCTATTCTATTGTTGGTTCCAACCTACCACATGCTGTTTTTAACAAAATATCTGAAGTATCACCCTGAAGTATTCACTCATCTGTCACTCAAGGATGAGTCAGGAAATGTATTATAGTAAAACAAAACCCGATAAATTTATCGAGTGTTTAATACACTATATAGTTATTCATAACCTTATAAAATTATTAAGAATAATGAAATTGAATGGCAAGCTTCTTACAACTTCATTACATGTGTTGATGAGCATGTTGAACAGTTCTCTGGGGAGATGCTTCTCTTTTTTTATTTTTTATTTTATTTTTTTAAAAAGCCATTTTCATTGCCATTTTGTATGGTTCTGTACTGCAATGGTGCCTGTAGCCCTGGTGAAGGGATATGTTTTAGATATAATAAGCACTATTTTGGAGATGTTTAACGGTACTTTGATTTTCAGCAGGTGCATTAATTCTTAAGTAGTGTTTGTTTTGTTATGGAGCCCTATGGCACAGAGTTGAAGGACTTTAAAACCAGATTTCATACTTGCGTATCTTGTGAGTTGTTTGCATGTTATATATTTGGTGCATTTAACTACATAAAATATCTTACTGAAATGTGAGAAGTTGCAAGTGTTGTACTTCTCAGTCACTCTGTATACTTTTACAGGCTAATCTGTGATCTTGTGCGTTAAAAGAAACAAAAAAGTGATTGATGAGAATCCTAAGAATTTTTTTAATTTACTATCAAAGAATATTTAGCATTAAGTTACCATGACTGATGGAAAGTCTTAAGCTGATTTGTCTCAGCTTTGCTGTTATCTTTATCACTTTTTTTAATGTATACTTTATATGCATATAAAGTTTGCTTATTGTATTTTTATTTACAGGAGGGTTTAAATGGCAACTTTCTTGTTGACTCTGAAGTTGTTTACAGAAACAAATGCGTGTTGTGCTATTGGGGTTGCTATAAAAATGTGTGTGTATATATATGTAGATGCTTCAATGAAAGGAGATTGTTCTGTTAATTACTCTCTATTTGCTGTTTTTAAAGTGATGATCTCTTGTTTTCTTCTAGCATCAGATAATAGTCAGCGATTTCGAGAAACCTGCTTTGCATTTGCACTGACGCCACAACAAGTGCAGCAAATCAGCAGTTCAATGTGAGTTTAATCAGTATACAGTATTTAAATAAAAATAAATAAAAAAGGAACTAGCTTACCATATCTTTCATTTTGAAACGTGATCTTAAAGAACACAGGTGTGTGTGTGTAGTGCCTCAGAGAATACTCTTCTGGGGAATTCTTTTCTCCTCTGTATGTAAGCTGATGAAGAGGGTGAGGAAGAGAGAATTAAATACCACCACTGTCCTGTGAGTATTGGGCAGGTTTCTCTTGTACCAAGCACTGTACAAATACATAACTCTTCTTCCTGCAGCCCTTTCTCGCCATCGGTCAGATCCTTTGTCAAGTTCTATGTTTATTCACTATAAAGGTGGTGCGTCATAGTGACCCATCAGAGTTTTCTTTATAGTATACAAAAAAAAGGAAATGGTAGAGGACAGATGGGAATGTAATTGTTTTATTTACCTTGAAAAATAAAAGTGTATCTTTTAGTGTGTCTTGAGAGTGGTGGTTTGACTGACCAGAAGAAGGAAAGTGTGGTATACACTATATATACAGCGGAAAGTATGGTTTATATACATTGAATGTACAGCAAACTCTAAGAGAATATTGATGAACCTGTTGTGTAAACGGTATGTTTTAACCTGTGTTCTGTTGTTTCTAGGGATATTTCTGGGACCAAATGTGACTTCACAGTACAGGTCCAGCTAAGGTATGTATTTGTATCACCTGTTCTTGATGCTACTGTTTTTTAAAATATAGCAGATACATGCTACCCAGCAGGTCAGGCTTTCCTTTATGGAGAAGAGTCTTATCCTGTTGTTGTCTTTAGAAAAGCTTGCTGTTGGCTGCTTTGAAAAGGGCAGCCTTAACTATTTGTCCTTGTTACATGCAGCTTTCCTGAAGTTGCTGGTGGCCTGATACCTGGCGTGTCAGAATACTGCATGTACTTAGCTATAGCCAGCTGGCTTTTTTCAGTTAGCTGTTTTAGGTTGTGTGTACACTTCCTTCCTTAACTCCACATCTGTCGGATTCCAGGTGCCTGGGCCTTCAAAATCTATGTGCAGGGAGGGTTGCTTTTCCTAGCAGAGATGTCAAACACAGTACTTCCTGGGCATGATAACCCAAGGCAATGGGAGGCAAGATTTTGGGAATCACCAGGTTGGGTCTTAACCTGTTGGTTATTTCAGAGGCTTTGACAAATGTATCAAAGTTTATTAAATCCTATGTATACCTGCAATTCTGCGGAGGGCTGTGAGCAGAGCTGACTTCAGAGCTTGTTCCTGTCAAAGATGGCTGTCTTGCCTTTCATCCCCTTGGTCATGTCTGCATGGTGAGCTGTTAACTTGCCCCACAGAAAGTGATTGCTTTTGGGTCTTGCTTGTTAGGATACCTTCTGCTGATCAGCAAGTCGGGTTGGATGGACATAGGGACAAAGAAGGCATGAGGGAAAACGGAAACAGAAGGTAGCTCCCCCTTTTTGAGAGCAGCAGCCTGTTAGGCTCAGCTGTGTTGAATAGCTATACCCTGCTGTGATGGTACACTTGTGTGGATGGGGCAGGTCCCCTGGAAGAAATCCAGTGGAGTTGAGAGGCTCTTTTTGGTCCTTTGAATGCCTATTGTCTGCCATCTTGGCCTACATGCATTTCATAGGACAAGGAAGGGTGTGTCTTTCTTTGGTTCCAGCAGCAAATAAGCCTGTCTGAACTTAGGTAAATAAATAAAACAGTCTTAAGTGAGAGGCTTGACATAGGCAAGAGGATAGCATTTGATGCTGTGGCTAAACAGCTGTCTGATTTATTGAAGTTGGAGGAGGGACAGTTGAAGAGACTGTATATTTTGTCCTTTGTGAAACCCTGGTCTTGTATCAAGAGGTCAGGCTGGAGAAATGGTAGGAAAGAAATTCAGATGATCTGTCTTTTGTAACAGGAGCCTGCATCTGAGTGAGTCAGAGTCAGTCTGAGGAATGCCAGAAATCTGAGGAGGAACCTACAGCCATCTTGATGCAAACCTGTAATTTTGGGGGGCTTTCCTGCTTAATCATCTGTACAGCTAATTTGAGGACTGTGTTTAGCAAGATTTGTCGAGCTTTCGTAACTCTGGAAAAAAAATTCCTGCTAGGAAGAGATGATCTTTAAATCACTTTAGAAGTGAAAGATGATGGAAGCTCTTTGCTTTTAGGTTTTGTTTATCAGAAACCAGTTGTCCACAAGAAGATCACTTCCCACCTAATCTGTGTGTGAAAGTAAATGGGAAACCATGCAGCCTTCCAGTAAGTAAGATGTTATTTTGATATACATATTTGGATAGCATCATGAGGAACTGTCTGTCAGAAATTAGCCTTAGAATTTATCCTAACCTTTGTTTTCACATTTTGGAGCATTTGAATGAAGATGGATAGATGAATGGAAAAGATAGTTAAGTAAACTGTTTCTCAGGAGGCCAACCAGTAGGTCCAGAAGATTAATTTTCAAAAAACATGACAGTAAATTTTTATGTTTGACAAACATCCAGTTTGAAATTTGACTCTGTTTTGGAGGTCATCTGTGCAGGGAATAGACCATCACTGACCAACAGGACTAAAGAGAAAAACGCCAACTTACAGTACTGGGGCAGCGCACAGGATTAGACTGGGCAATGTTAGCCAGGCAGGTTGAACAGCAGTACTGAGAAAGGAGAGATGGCAAAGGTGCCTTTTAGTATGCCATGGGCAGGGTTAGGATTTGGAAAGTGCAAGGAGAAAGGGCTTGTAAAACACCGATACTTTATTGTCTGATGTAGGTTATATATATATATATATATCTTTAAATTGGAAAGGGATCCTGGTTCAGGTGAGACAGAGCTTTTACTGGGGCATGGTTGTGGTGAGAGGGGAAGAAAGCAAAAGCAGTATTTATTTTTTTTTTTTTTTGCTGAGGGGAAAAATACTTTGATTTCTAGGGCTATCTTCCACCAACCAAAAATGGTGTTGAACCAAAGCGACCTAGCCGACCAATCAACATTACCTCACTCGTCAGATTATCTACGACGGTACCAAACACAATTGTTGTTTCATGGACTGCAGAGATTGGAAGAGTAAGTAACTTTGGTACATAATGCTGTCTAAAGCTTATTAGTTTCTGCTTTGGCATCTGTTTGAAAGATTTGAAAGATAAGCAAGTTTAATTGTGCAGAAAACACTTAATGGTTTAGCAGTAGACTGTTCCTTCTTTTGTTTGTATTATTTATGCTAGGCAGATATGACATGCTCCCTTAGATCAGTAGCCCTCAAATATTTTGGTGTGATCCCTCCCTCTTCACCCCCCCCCCCCCCATCTTTGTGACTCACTGAGGGCCCAGATAATAAGATCAAGGCATCCTATAAAACGTTTGTTTGTTTGTCTTAACTTCAGACTTCAAGCTCTTCCTGATTTTAGGGACTTGACAAACCTAATTTTGGCTTCAACTTGTAACTAGCATGTGACATTCAGTACAGAGTGGTCTTTTATAATTGTAAATGTGGACACAAAGCATAGCGACTGGGCAGAGCCCAGGAGATTTAATTTGCCTTTTTAACATTTCTGTTCTCACAACTGCTATAGTTATACTTAATATTTAAAAAGTCATGTTTTTATAACTTTTTTGTGTCTGTGGGGAGAATGTTACAATTGGTATTATAGAATTGCTGATGTTCCACTGGACTAATTAAATCTGGAACATGCTGCAAAAAGTTACTTCAGTAAATTAGTCCATGAATTAGTGCACTGCTTTCACTGATGGCAAAAAAGCTGCTAGATAAGCATTACAGAGTCAACATGTACTTGAAAAATGGTGGCTTTGCCATTGCAACCATCCTGTTTTTAGAAGTCCTGAGATGAAACATTGTCGAAGAATTTGTCAGTGCGCAAAGCCCAGGATTCCTGAACCAACATGGAAAAATGCTTACAGCCCAGTCATGCACAAGTCAGTTACAAAACATCACGATGGTGTTTCATGATGGATTTCTTGTGGAGCGTAAAACAGTCTCCATTCAGATTATAGAATAAATGATGGCTGAATGATTTTTTTTTTTTTTTTTTTAAAAACCTTCTTTTATCTAATGAGAACTGCAGGTATCAGAAATAAGCATTTAAAATCGAACCTGTTTTGGTTTACATTGCAGAAGTGCCTGCATGCAAGTTGATGAATCCTGGTTATTACTCTGCATACAGTACTGCAGTTTTGCTTAAGAATACCAGAGAGGATTTAGGGAAAAGAAACGTTGCAAGTCTGCGTGGACTCTAAGCTAGTCTCTTGTGAACTAGCTCATTTCTCAGGCTTCATATATATTTCAGTTACAAAAAACATATTGGCTAACTACTAGCTTACAATACAAAACTGAAGAGAGTGACAGATTCTTAGTGTATTTCATGAGAATTAGATGCCAGTCAGAACTTACCCACTCACGAGATGTAATGCTACCTGAAGTGATTGTTTGAGACCTTGACAGTTAAATGCGAGGAATTATTTTGTATTTGGATGTGCCTGTATAGTACAAAGTTTGAATTCCCTTCCTTCCCTTCCCTTAAGAGTCAGTTGCATGTCTCAACTGGTGTACTCTACCTTTCCTGAAGTCATAATTGTGATTTTTACACAATCTGTTTCAAGAGCCTTCTGTACAAGATGCCTTGGGCAAGTTCCTAGCTTTGTAGATTCAAGCTGTCGGTAAATAATTTCACAATGTTAATTAGCATTTTTCTAACTTCTATACTAATTGAGGCATTAAACAAACAAGTTAAAGCAGTAGTGGTTTTTAACGATGTGAGAAGCATTCATTGTAAGAATAAAATATTTAAAATGTGGTATTTCTGATGCTATTTCAAGTTGTGTGATTTTATGGTAAGATATATTACTGAAATCCCATCTTTGGATTCTGGTGGCATCCTAAATAAAGGATGGTAGATGTCACAATTGTATGCTTTTTTGTTTTGTTAGTGGAAACATACATGGCAGTTGCTGGGGGAAGCCTTTCATTTTTCAATTTAAAGTATATGAGTGTAGCTACAGGTTTAGGAAATGCTGTTTATATCAAAAAGTAATTGATGTACCCTAACATGAGAACACAAATTTTGTCCTTTCCATTTTGGGAGTGGGGGGAGAGAGGGGTGGTGCTGATGAATGCATAGTACAATATTACATTTTTAGAAAGGCAATCACTACCTGCTGTTGTTAGTAGCTTACAAGAAGAATGAGAGCTTCAAAAATCTCAGGCTGTGGTTTGAAATCAGTTAGTAACGCCAGGGAGAGCACTCTGCCACTCCTGCTCGTCCCTTGAGGGAAGGCTTACCCTGCTTACAGGGGAGCTGGCAGAGTTGATGTTCAGTCTGCATCTAACCTGCTTGTATGCCAAATTATTTTCTGTAGTAGCAGAAGTGAGCATCCATGGCTTTTTGCTGACGCCGATAAGGAACATTTGCATGGTCTGTTCTGTTGAGACTGATGGGGGGAAGTGACCTAACCTATTCCAGAGGGGAAGGACAGACAGTTGGGAGTGGTGACTTCTTGCCTGCTCTGGCTAGATGCACTAGAGTACATCTTGGCCCCACTGAACTCTTGAACTCTTTAACTGCCTTACTTCTGTTAAGCTTTGGCAGTGAAGTTAGCATTTCATAGACAGTAAGTGCAGGAAGATAAGAATAAGAAAGTTCAACAGTGCTTCCAGACTGAGTAGGAAATACTGCAGATGATGCATCTTTTTATGTATTGCTTTTGAAGAGGCATCACTGCTGATTTACATATTTTGAAAATGAAATAAGCTTTTATTAAAAAAAAAAATTGATCATATTTGACCTCACAGCTTCCCTTAAATGTATTGACACAACTGCAGTACCTAACACTATTGATGTAAAATTACCCTTCTTAAATGGACTGTAGACTGCGTGTCCTGAGTTAGACGTAAAACTTCCAAAAGTGTCCTAAGTGCTGTTTTAATAGCTTGGTTTGCAGCTAAATCTAATGTCAGTGAAGCGTGAAGTCACTTCTGTTGCATCTCGAACTCCTCCAGCCCTGTGAACTTTCTGAAGCATGATGGGTTTTCTCTAGTCTGAAAACTCTGCCATCTAAAGTCTTGTAACTGCTTTAGAAACACAGTGCCCTGTAATCACGTAATAAATTGCCTAAGCATTGTATAAAATTCAAGCTGTCTTTTGATTAAAACAGTTTTTACTTTGATCTTTTGTTCTGTTTTCTAGAACTATTCCATGGCAGTCTATCTTGTAAAGCAGCTGTCTTCTACGGTGTTACTGCAGAGGTTGCGAGCAAAAGGAATACGGAACCCTGATCATTCTAGAGCACTAAGTATGTCTGATGTACTACTTGTTTAAAAAGGAAGAATAGCTTTTGTAAAAGGAGATTTGAAATAGGACTGTACTAACTGAGGTTTGGACTTCCTACAATTCTGTGGGGTTTGAGAATCTGATAGTGGTGTTCTTTGTATTCAGTTCTAATTCAAAAACTCAGAGGCCTTTGTTTGTACTAGGAGCCAGTTCAGGAACCCTGTTGACACTGTGAAGGGAAAAATGCAAGAGAATCTCTTTCAGTTCAGCCATACTGCCTTTGTTTCTTCGGAATAGAATAACTGTATTTATATAGTTAACTGGTAATTCAGTACCTCATGCAAGCTGAACTAAATGCCTGATACTGAACCTTGATGCTGACATGCTGGAGGAAAGTCTCCATCAACACAGTTTTTGTTCCTTTGGCACGGTATTGTGGATTCAGCTCCTGGAGAGAGAGTGTCTAGCACAGTACTCCTCCCAGCCCCCTTCCAAATTTAAGTGTGACGTTTGCTGCTTTATTGTTTTCTCTGACAAGTGCATGTTGGTATAAGTTTGTATAATAAAAATGCAAGAAAAAACTGCTGCATGTTTCTTTTTCAGGGAGGGGGTGAAAATACCAACACCTCACAGCTGTTGGTCATACTTTTTAATGCTCAGATAACGTGGGTTATACACAGCACAGGACCTTCTCCAGAAGGGAGGAAGTTAGTCCACCAGTAAATGCTACAAAGCCAGTGGTATATAGTGCTGGGCATTAGCTTGTGCTAATGCCGTATGATGATTTAAATCCACAAAAATCTAGAGAGTTGCCAGGTGGCTACTGCTCTGTGTATACAAGGTGAGAATGAGCGTGTGGGTCTGGTTCATAGAGCAGGAGGAACATGGAACTGACTTGTTTGTTTACCAAATGACCACTTATAAAACAGTCCTTATAAGTAAAAGTAGAGGATGGGTAGAGATGAAAGACTTCTGTAAGTGCTAATACTTCACTGCAGTTATTTAAAACTCAAATTTTATCAGGGTACTTCTGATTTCCCATTTCTCAACTTGCTTTTCAATTTTAAATCACAGATTGCTTGATGAGTATTTAAGAGGTTTACAGTGGTGCTTGTCCATGTGAGAGTTACTGACATTTTTTTAATGTACTTAAAGTTAACAGTCAAGTCTATGTGGCTCATCTTGTCGGTAGATTTTAAATAACTGTCAAGTACAAAGTTGCGTATATATGAAAAGAGACATCTCTGTATGAATACGTTTTCTAGGGACCTTGGTTTAAGATGAGTTTTTCCTGCTTTTTGCTTTCTTAAATCCTGTTGTTTATGATCTTTCTAGAGAGTAAAGACTGCTTACGTTACATGTTTATTGTGTGAGTCTGAAACAATAGTCACTGCTGCTTGCTTCCAGTAGATATGGCAAACTGAAAGTTTAGCACACAGTTTCAGACTTGTTTTATTTCTGTCATCCAATTTGTGTTTTAAATCAACTGTAAAATAAACCTTTTCTTCTTTCAAATAACAGTTAAAGAGAAACTGACTGCTGATCCAGACAGTGAAATAGCAACAACAAGCTTAAGAGTTTCTCTTCTTTGTCCAGTAAGTTTTTATTTTAATTCCCTCAAAACTGATTCTGATCAAAATGTGGCTGTTCTGGGACATGTATTTGGTAGAGGTTAGCTTGTGGTTTACCTGTGTGTTAACTTTGTGGGGATAGGATCTAGTGCTGAAGTTATTCGTCACTGTGCTTAAGCACATGATATACCCCTGAAAAAATGAGTATTCCATTAACTTGAAAATGCTATTCAAAATTATATGTAAGCATACATTAAATCTGTCACTAGATCATCTGAGTGTGCAGTTTGGGTCCTTGATTGTGATAAAACCACTCTCAGTGGTAAGGTAGGTGAATCTGACTATTAAAAATAGCTCTGCAGCCAGTGTCTCTAGTCAAAGAATTGAGCATCTTTTAACTGAAGTTGATTATATGCATGTATACTCATTGAGTATTTAATAATCTTAGATTAAAAATGAAGCAGTGTCCTAGAGGTTGTTCAAACACAATTTTTTCCAAATTTGAAGTGGGAGAACATGGTTCCAATGAATGTGGAAGTGGCAGAGTTGTACTGTATCTTGACCTACTAACTGTTTTTTAACCAAGCAGATGCAGAGATAAGTGGTAGTTTATACCTGGGTTTATGTTATCATTGGTAAACTGCACAATATTAATATTATGTGCACTTTTTTTAATCTTTGGAACTTAGTGCTCTTGTTTCAAGTACCATGCACTTTCAGAATACTTGCTCTCTGTATTGATTGACACAGTATCTTTATTGCAGTATAACTTTTTAACCTCTTTTCAAAATTAAGGATACATCTGTTTCCTGGTTTGGCTCAATCTGTTCAAGCTTGACACGAAATTTTCACTTTCGAAACCTAAAGAAGAAAACTGCCTTATTCTTGCAAAATTGAAGCTTATTTCTTAAGTTATTAAATGTGTTCTTAAACTGTACCAATGTAAAGATAAACTTTATATAAGCTTTGCTTTGTAAAAAGCACAATTGACATTGTGGTTACTTTTAATGTATGTATTAGGTTATTGTAAATCTTTAAATGTGGTATTTTCATGATCTTTAATCTTAAAACTTTCTCCAAATCAACATTGATGCTAACTAAATAATAACACATTTATAAGGAGGATAAAACTCATCTGTAAGAAAGATACAGGGATTGCATTTACAAAGTAAAATCCTGATCTGTAAACTTAGAATCTCATAACCTATAATCTTATAAAACTATGAACTTATGTGTCACATCGAAACTGCTGCAGATTTGGAACACTGAAGTATTTTGGGTCCACACCTGGCAGCTTATTTTGCTGAGTTGTTATAGTTGAATTTTTGTTGTGCTGTTAGTACTTTGTTATTCTAGAAAGCACGACGATAGTCCTGTTGGTTTTTTTGTCATTTTTTATGCACAATATTCTTACCACTTAAAATTAGTTTCCTATACAGACAAAAATAGTAATCCCTTAGCAGGAATTAAATGACTGTAAGAGTTTAGAAGTGCCTATGTATTAATTCATTATCTTAAATTAATCTTCATGCATCTTCTGGAATTACAGTTTTACTTCAGTCGTACTTGATTAGTCAAAACTGCCACTTCAGGCAGTTATGTTGCTTTATAGATCATTCTGTGGGAGTTTTCTGGCACATTTCTGTTTGTCTTGATTGCCTCCATTACTGATAAAAGTTTTTCTGCAGTGCTTTTAGATGCATTTTTTCCCCTGCTTTTAGATGCGTTTTTTTCCCTGAAGACTGCAATTCAGATAAGTTAGTATTAAAGCAGGAATATCCTCTACAATATTACTTTTAGGACTGCAAGTTTGCTAATACCTAAATATGTCAAATTCTGTTTTGCTTTCTCAGAGTTCTGCCAGGTGTAAAAACAAAACAGCAATCAGACATTAGGATGTAGCTCTTCAGAAGTCCTACCTTTGTCAGTATTTCCTCTTTAAAATTTACTACTTTTCTGATAGACATACAAACCAAAGTCTATAGCAGATTATTTTGAGGATATTTGTCTCTGTATCATTTTAATAATGTCTACAAAACATACACACTTTTTTTCCAGTATGTTCCTCATTCAGTGCTGTCTGATTTCACTGTAGCTCTTGCAGTAATCCATCATTGCAAAGAGTCTCCTTGCTCAGAGAGGATCAAGAGTAAGGTACCAGAGATAGGGGTACCATCCCATTGTTGGGACAGAGGCTGCACCTTTGAACCTGTCCTATGAACAGAAAGGTTATTAGCATGATTCAGACTGTGCTTGGGTCTGAATGTAATTTTATTACAGCCTCTATATTTTTACTTGCTAATTTGTAAGCATTTGGCTCACGGAAGATTTTTTTGTAAATATT
Source organism: Harpia harpyja (assembly GCF_026419915.1). Classification (NCBI taxonomy): domain Eukaryota; kingdom Metazoa; phylum Chordata; class Aves; order Accipitriformes; family Accipitridae; genus Harpia; species Harpia harpyja. The sequence goes on along the minus strand of NC_068953.1, from coordinate 17,029,649 downwards.
TTGTGGTTATTTTCTAATGCTTGAATGGACAGTGTACGCTTTGAAAGTACACGTTGGAAGTGCTGATTTGATCTCCAACAGCAGAACCAAAAATTAAAGAATGATGCATCTTCAGCTCTGTTAATGTGAGGGTGCTGTTCTCCCATCTCATTTGTTATGGGTGTGATTCTCTCGTGCATATACTTCAATAAAATAAATGGAATTGCATATCCAGGTGGGGGTGGCAGGTTTAGACTTTATAACCTTTGTTTTGCCCTCAAAAAAGTGCAGAGTGAGGCAGCTTCCTCTGAATTTGTTTTGGATTACTGCTGAGCTTTTTTTAGCACAGAGGCCTGCTCTCCCTCTGAGACCGTGGAGTATGGAGAAGAAAGAAGCTGTCCTTAACTATTGGCTGAATCTATCCAAGATACAGCAGGCAAAGGGGCTGGACTGAGTCTGTATTTCAGGAAGACGCTTGAATTCATGTTCTTTTTTTCCCTTGAAATAAAAATAAATAAATCCACAGGCTCTGCAGCCAGACCAAATATTTAACTGAACAAAAATTCCAAATATAGCATTTTACCATAGTTTTTCCAGCTTTGTTTACAAATCCTTAACTCCTGTTTTGGGTGCATTTTTTAGCATGAAAGGATAGCAATGTTTTGTACTCTTGTAAAAGAAATCAATGCAGTGTTTCTTTGGCTGCCAACAGGCAAGAATCAAAACAGTAACAGGGTTGGAAAACAGAGTTTTTCAAAAGTTGGGATGCATCTCTTCTTTTATGACCTTTTCTTTTGTCAGTTCTGACACAGCTTGGCCAGTATGGCAGAACTGATCCAGGATGTTCAATGCCAAAAATGAGAAAGGAGACATCAACTTGTTAACGCTAAGTATGCTGATTCTATCTGCATGTGTATGGCTTCGGTTAAATCCGACTGCTACTTAGAAATTAGAGCCACAGTTTTTATACCAAAACCTTGTGAAAATGTTTCTGGTTTAAATCTGCTTTTTTACTCAGGAGACAGGTATTTATGTTCTTCCTGCAGCATGTGTCTTTGACCTTCCTTATTTTTATGTTACATCACATAGAAGCATCCAGGTTTTATCTCTGGTACCCTTACTCTTGATCCTTGCTGAGCAAGGAGACTCTTATTGTGCCCAAAAGACAAATGAGCCATTGACCTACCATCTGGGAGATAAGAATTCATAACGGACATGGATCAGGGGGCCTTGCTTTGTTGGGGGTTGATTATGTGATAGAAGTAATGTGCTTGGTCATGGATTTTGGGGGAGGGGGTGCCAAACACATGGCACATACAGCACCTCCTGCTGTCTGAGCTCTCCACCACCATAGCTGCAGACTCCCCAGGGAGTTCTCTGCTCTCCTCCCATCTGGTGGTGAGTTTTGTGACAGTGACTGAGAGCCAGAGGGAAGAAAAATAAGCAAGATCCTGCAGTCTAGCTGAATTTGCTGAGAATGGGGTGGAGGGATTTCTGCTTACGGGGGATGCAAAAAAAAATAGCATCATGGAGGAAGTAGTGGACTGTGAGTAGAGCCTTTGTTCTTGATACTGTTTTTAGTTTTCTGATATTCTGAGATTGAGTGCCATCCTGTGGCACCCATCTTGTATTGCTCAGAATCAGTATGCATGACCATGATGCTTGCTTAAGCCATACTAAAAACAGTTCCTCCTACTATTCACTGCTAGAATTGGCTGAAGGTTTTCAAATGAAGTCATTGTGCATGTTTTAGTCAAATATATATAACTTCAAAATACTCAGTATAAATAGTTCTTAATAAATAATTGTTTTGTTGTTTTCTAATGTGGGAAAAGTCTTCTTCAGACATTCCTACTTTTTACCTTTAATATGGTCAGTTAAAGCCCCTCCTAAATTTGCAGTGTAAGGACTTTGCCAGAAAACAACTGCTTGGTTCTTTTGAAGAGAGAAACCTTTTTTATTTCAGGTTAATATGAAATGCCTTTCACTGTCTAATCAATTTTGCATTCAATGTAATCAAATCATATGTTAATGTTTTTATGGTCTGGGTTAGCATTGATTTACCTAATCCAAACTAAGATATTCCTGTTCCACAATTTAGCCTGAACACTCACTGTGTGTAGCACTCCTGTGTTACCTGCTCAGCTTAAGCACTCAGCTGTGCTTTTTGTATTAAACTTGTGAAAGCTTTGTGCTGGTCTACAAAATCTCGCTGTCCTGGCCTTCCTACAATCTTGAAGGAAAGGATAGTCCCCATCAGAAAGTGTACTTTAGAACTCATTTGCTCCTGTCTCATCTTCTGTTAACATTTGTAGGCCCTTTTTAGTGTTGAAAAGATATGATGGTAGTATAGGGGATAGTCAGCTAATTGTACTTTACACAAGAAACAGGGAGTGAAATTTCAGGTTAGCTCACAACTGTATATGTAGCAGTGCTGTTTATCACAGCAAGAGGAGTATAAAATAGTTTCTTAATAGTTAGCAGGTGTGACTTTGTGAGTAGTCACTTTCTGACAGTGCTTTGGAGAATGTAGTGAAAATGGTGGAGTTAGAGAAACACGTCAGGAAATGATCCATAATCCTGAAAATGCATTTTCTGTATGCTTTCTTCTGTGACTAAAGTTAAACAAGTAGTTCTGGTAGTGCCCTGATGACTGAGTTATGGACAGCAGCTTGAATGCACACTTTAACTGTGAGTGAATAGGAGAGGGCTGACCCATGTTCACCAGCTTTTAAAATACTAATGAAGAAGAATTCTTTTTTGTGGTTCGTCCAGGACACTGGTATGTTACAGGTGCTCAGTGCACTCTGTATTTTGTTACGGGAATATAGAAGGATGTAGTCTTCAACCTCCTTGATCAAATATAGTTAAAAATGTGATTTTTAGTAACTTTTTCTTTTATGCGATAATCAAACCTACAGGAAGGAGGGAACAGTGTATATGGCACGTATTTTAATCAAAACTTGGATTTATGAGAGTTCTTTCTGGAGTAAAACTCAACCCGACTCTGTCTCTTTTCAGACAGAAAAGCCCTGTTGGTTAATTTAATACCAAGATGATGTAATCTTGGGTTTTTTTTCTCTTAAAGCTTGGTAAAATGCGGCTAACTATACCATGTAGGGCCCTGACTTGTTCACACCTGCAATGTTTTGATGCCACTCTGTATATTCAAATGAACGAAAAGAAACCAACCTGGGTTTGCCCTGTCTGTGACAAGAAGGCTCCCTATGAACATCTCATTATTGATGGGTAAGTAAAACTTGAATCAAAATGAAGGATGTACCTTACACTCTGTGCTTACTCTTCCTGTGCTGCACAGAATACAGTGCTCTGAAATCTTGGTTATTTGGCTGTGACTTGTTTTAAGTTACCACGTCCTTTCATTTCCTTGCTGTTGGTGAAGAATTACTAACCAGGTACCTCTTCATTCAGTATTCTGGAATAATTGTGGTCATCAAACTGTTAAAGTTAATAATAATGAAAGGTATTCCTTCCAATCCTAGGTAAATTTTTGAGCTATCCTGCCTAAGATGGTTGTGGGTTTTTTGTTTTTGTTTTTGGATCGCAAGGTGAAAACAGCACGTTGTCTTTTCTTTTAATGGAGCAACTGCACAATTCTGGCATAGTTGATAGCAGACATTCATGTTAGATCAAATAAATAACTGCCACCCCCCCAAATGCATGTACAATTCCATGTACAATTTCACACTTGGGAGTTGCTATACATAGAAAGTGACATAAGAGATTGATTCCCTGGTACTGCCTACCTGTAAAACATTAAAAAAAAAAAAAAATCTAGCATTGGTTTCCATGAAGAAATGCCAAGTATCTATTCCTGGGTTTGCATTTTAATTCCTTAGATGGGAATCTTCTTTCCAAAGTGTGATAAAGGAAGAGAACAAGTAGAGTCTTCTGAGAATACTCTCAGGATGTTTTACTAAAAAAACAAAAACAAAACCCCCCAAAACCCCCAAACAAACAAAAAAATCCAAACAAAAAACCCAAACCCACAAAAACTCCCAACAACCAACCAACCAAAAAAAATGCCCAAACAAACAAACATAACCCCCAAAACAAACAGAACCCCATAAAACCGTCTCACAAATGATTGAGTCTTTTTAGTGAGTACGTGCTTCATTTTGGTGACCTGCCAGTGAAGCATAAGGTTGCTCGGGATCCCCTTTAAGGCCTTGCAAAAAGCTTTTGAAGAGACACTCGGGGCTCACACATGCTGCTTAGGATTCACGGACCCCAAGATTTATAGGTCCTCTGCTTTGGATCAATGAACTGTGGGGTTCCTTGTTCTGGGTTCCAGCCTAAAATAGTAGACGAAGAGTAGTAGTAATTAAAACAGCCCATTTTCCTTATTTCTTCTTGTGTTGCCAGGTGTGGATGTTGGAGATTAGGTGATATAATTATAGCATCCCAAAGAGAAGGTTCTTTCTAGAAAATGTTTCAATCTGGGAAGGAGTGAACTTTCTCACTAATTAAACCAAAGCTCTTTCCTACGCAGAACCACATGAATAGTCTTGGTCAAAATCTGGAATTCCCACTGGGAGTGATGTGGTGCCAGGATCCTAAAAGTTTTAGAAGATGCAGCTAGGAGAAGAGGCTGCAAGTTTAGATTCCCATGCTCAGCTTTTGTTAGGAAGCTCTTACTTATAAAGAGGTTTCAGGAAATACTAATCCTTAAATACTCAGTTATATAGACTCCTTTAAGATATGGGCTTCCTCAGTTAAATATTGTCAAAGATAAATATGGGTAAGGAGGAGGTTTGTTTTTTTTAATGCTAGTTTACATTCTTCCTTCGCTTTGGGAAATGGAGAGAGCTGTGTCATGAGCTCTGCAGGATTCTGCTCTCGTAGTTCTTTTAAGTGGATGTGCAGATTTTTATTTTAGATAATATTTTAAAATTTTCAATGGCTCCTTTTTATCAAGGAAGCAGATGAGAGAAGGGTAGAACAATGAAAGCTTTCAACTTTTTAAACACTAATTCAAACTTACACTGACTAGTAAAGATATTGGAGGAAGAAAAAGGAGTTAAGCTCTTGAGGACTGATATTAGATGTTTTTGATTGACAGGTTGTTCATGGAAATCCTGAAGTATTGTACAGATTGTGATGAAATTCAGTTTAAGGAGGATGGATCGTGGGCTCCTATGAGATCGAAGAAGGAAGTACAGGAAGTAACTGCATCTTACAATGGAGTTGATGGTAAGTCATGTTTTGGGGTGTATGGACTCAATGTCATACTGTTGAACTGTTAAGTATTGATGTTCCTTTAACTTTTCAAAATGCTCAGTTTTGCATGTATGTTTGTAGCTTTTAATGATCATTTGTGAGAAAGATTACTTGAGTAATACCTGTTGATGGGGCTGATGGTACTTTTAAGTTTTTATCAGTGTTATGTAATTTTGTTGTCTTTTATTCTAAGTTGTAAGCTTTATTTATGAAGGCATATAATAAGCTGTGATGTTATGATGATTGTAGTGTTGTTGTAAGCTACAGTTTATAATGTTGACTTCCTTTGTATAGGATGCATAAGCTCTTCCTTGGAGCATCAGGTGTCTTCTCACCAACAGTCAAATAAAAATAAGAAAGTAGAAGTGATTGATTTAACCATTGATAGCTCATCAGATGAAGAGGAGGAAGAACCATCTGCAAAGAGAAGCTGTCCTTCCATATCTCCAGCATCACCGTTAAACAATAAGGGGTGAGAATAAAATATGCAGGCCAATGCAGAGAGAATATACTCACGATGGAGAGTAGTAACAAATTTCAAAAGAAATTGTATCTAGAAAGTTCTGTATTTGGATTATATCCCGATTTAGTAGCTTATAGCAAATGGATTTGATCTTGGGTCACAAGGCCTGAGAAGATTGGAATAACAGCTTTGAGTTGTTAAGTGTGTAACACGATACAGTTTTTCAATTGCATTTGTGAAAATTAGTATAGAATGGCACAAAAGGTTGTGGCTTACAAGTATGTTTTTTGCCAATCTGGAAATGTTTTTCTTCCATAGAGAAATATAAAAGCAGCACATACGGAGAGAGAGAGAGCAACGAGAAACATGGGTGTGGTATGGGAGTGTGTGGGTTTTGCCAGTGATTACTGCCAGTAGCATAGTAATACACAATGCCAGAATAACCTGATTACACCTAAGTAGCCAAGCTGTTAATAGCACCCTGTTTACATAAACATGTAGGGATGAAAACTGAGGCTAAACCGAAGGGATCCTGTTGTTGAAGTGATTACTACTACAGTAATGTAAATGACTCAGTGATCACTTAAAACTCTTCAAGACCTTTTTGGCTGTCTTCCATTGCTAATGATCTTGTAGAGTATAAATGTTGTGTTGTTATACAGATTTGTATGTGTTTTTGGGGGGTTCAATATACCTTTAGGATTGTCTTGTCCTGGCTTAGGAGTATTTGTAACATATTTATAGCAGAGATGCCAGTACCATTTATAGTGAGAGTTATCAGTTTCTGCTGTTTGAGACCAAACTTTCCTTTGCTTTTAATTTTGCTAAACTTCAATTATCTTGGACTGAATTAACTTCTGATAAAATGTCATTGTGAGAAGAAAGCTTGGGGAACGTGTGATGCTCATGTCTCTTCCACTCCCTCCCCCTCCCCCCCTTCCAGTCCCTACAAGATTCATTGAGGTGCTGTAGCAGTGTGATGCTTTCTAGTGAAGCTTTGAAATTAGTGGGGGGGGGGTTGTTGGACATCTGTCAGAAAGTTCATAATGTGTACTGAGAGGTTGACTTTGTGTTAAATCTGAAAATAGGCATACCCTGTGTGGGACAGCAATAGAAATATTCAAATGCTGTTCTTTTAGCGTTAAAGCCAAGACTATATTTTAAGCTTGTAACAAGCCTTTGTTTCTTCCAGCATTTTAAATTTACCCCATCAAGCATCTCCTGTGTCAAGAACACCAAGCCTTCCTGCTGTTGACACTAGCTACATCAATACATCACTTATCCAAGACTACAGGCATCCATTCCACATGACACCTATGCCTTATGACTTGCAAGGTGAGCTTCTGACTGTTTGTAGCTGTAAGTACAGCTCTCCAAGCAATAATAACTATTGTAAAAGGATTCAAATGTGCAGTTGTTTGACAATCCAGTAGTGCAAAATATTATTTTGCGTCCACAGAGGATGAGATGGTATTTAAAAAAAAAAGAAAATTTAGGTTAATATCTTAAGGTTTTAAAAGGCTGATGTTTTGCAGGCTCCAGTAGTGAAGAGAATCTGAAGTGTCGCCAGTATTATGCTGGTTTTATTTCAAAATAAATGGTGGGAAAATGGGGAGGTGCTTTTTTGTTTTGAGAAGCTTAATTTTTTTCCTTTGGCTCTTTACAGGTTTAGATTTCTTCCCTTTCCTGTCAGGAGACAATCAGGTAAGTAAAGGAAAATCAAGTCATATGGCAGATACTCTTTTCAGAGAAGGACTTGCTGGCATGGATGTATAGGCGAGGAAGGAGCAGATGCACGATGTAGGTGTAAATGCAGGCAGGCTGCAGCTTTATTTTATACACATAGAAACTGTGACCAAACATAAGCATTGTCTAAATATGGGTGTAGGATAAGGCCTTAACAAAAGATAAACGTTTCAGTTTCCAAGGGTTAAGCTCAGTCAGCCGCTGTTGTATTGTGGAATGACCCTCGGCCATGGCTGAAGGTCCACCAACCACCTCCTTAGTTTTTCAGATCAAAGGTCTGACTTTGGCCATCTGTCAGTGCTGGGCCCCACCACTGGGACTCTTGACAGTCCTTTACACAATTCAGAGAGTCAGGGGCAGCTCTCTGGTTTTTCTGAGGCTGCGTGCCTGTTCATACCGTGTTTGCCGCCTTTCTGTAAATACTTACTGAAATGGGCTAGATAAGTGCTGGCTCCGCCAGTTTTGGGAGCTAAGCAGGTTATTCTCAAAAGGAGGCTGGGTTGGCAAGTCCTCCCACTTGACCACTTTTCCTCCTGTGCCTCCAAGAAAAGAAGGGGGCTGGGGTAGCTCACCTGTCCTTTGTGCCTTCATGTCTGTTCTGCAATCTCAAGTAGGAGAATTGCACTAAATGTAGAGGGATACTTTTCATATCATAATTAAGACCAGAGCCTACACTGTAGAATTTGAATTCAGAAAAGCTATCTTGATATTCAGTAAAACATAGATATGAGAATTATTCTGAAACAAGTAGTGCGGAAGTCTGATGCTGCACTGATACAGCATAATTATACCAGTGCATAAATGTTGGGGAACAAGGCTGAAAAGCCTGCATGTATGTTTCATCATAGTGGAAAGAAACATGAAGAGCAAAATCACCCTACAGAGAGATTGTATTTAAAATCTGATTCTTGATAGCTAAAGTTCTTGCCTTTCAGGGGCTGCCCAGCAGAGAGTATAACTTGGGATAGCCCTTGTTGCCATCTAATGGGACTAAGCGTGCTATTTCTAAATGCATTTTTCACAGAAGTATGCTTTCCTCCACCAACAGTGATTAGCACATAGTTTCACCAGCTGTGGTTGGTCTGTGACTTTTGAGCGGAGGAGAGGGATGGCAAAATGTTTCTTTGAATTTTGGGGAATTTTTCCACCAAGGAATTTTTTGAAGAGGTAAAAGAGTGCTGCTGCTTACCGTTTCTTACTGTTTTGGGTGTCTTGCAATACTGTTGCCTTTCTAGTGTTTGCTCTTACTAATACTAGTATTTCCAATTTCTTTTGGCTTCAGAAATCAGGGACTGCAGAGGTAAAAGTTCACTGCATCAGTCCACTTGCCTTACAGAAAGGTTGAGTAGACGAGCTGGTGTGAAATCCAGAAGCTGTCAGAGCTTTAGCGTACAAATACTGTCTTTTGTGCTGGTCTGAATCAAAACTATGGTGTCTGAAATGTAACTTGAAAATGTTGTTTTTCCCCCCAGCATTACAACACATCCCTTCTTGCCGCTGCAGCTGCGGCAGTTTCTGCATCAGATGATCAAGAACTCTTACACTCTCGTTTTTTCCCATACACTTCATCTCAGATGTTTCTCGATCAGCTAAATGCAGGAGGAAGCGGTTCTCTGCCAGCCACAAATGGTAGCAATAGTGGCAGTAACAGCAGTCTTGTTTCCTCCAACAGCCTGCGAGAGAATCATGGTCATCCAGTTGCAAGTAGGAGCAGCACGGACACGGCGTCTATCTTTGGTATCATACCGGACATTATTTCGTTGGACTGATTTTTGGAGTAAATGAACTTGTCAGAGGAAATCTTTGTGCTTGGTTTTACTTTATGTTAGAAACATAGACAAGTTTTTTTCCTTTTTTAGGGAAAAAAATTTATGTGTACAGAGAACAAAAGTATATTTTCAGTTTTACTTTTGTATATAAACCTAAGATGGCCTCACTGGTAAAAATAAGAAAAAAAACCACAAAACAAAAAAAAATTAACAAAAACAAGGAGCTTCAGTTCATTTTTATGGATGCTGAAGATTTTACACCTGTGCATTTGTCATGGAGTTACTTTTTTTTTCCCCATAGTTTGGACACAAATGGCATTATTTTCTTCACAGTAACATAAACAGAAAAGGAGCTGAACTTCTAAAGTTCAAACTTGTGAGCGGGTGTTTTCTCCTCTTGGAGACATTTACCTTTGGTGGTGGGATCTAATTCCCCATCCCATATTTAGTGCAGAATTTATTATTATGCTTAAAGCGGAATAAACCCTACCCAAACTGTTCCACAGCATCCCCTCTGTTTGCAGGACAGAGCCTTTCAGGAGTGGGTTTGGTGTTTCAGGATTTTTTTTTGTCATTTCTGGTTCTATGTGACCCTCTATTCAGATGATTTTTTTTTTTAATTCCATGCTTTAGTCAAGCATGTTGCAAGCTCATTAGTGCACCAATTATTCTTGAGGGCCAGACTCAGTAAAATCTCAGGCTGAGGAAATTACTTGGCTGTGCTTATGTGGGACAGGACAATTTTTATAGAATCTAGCCCCAAATAAAAGCATTGACACACTGGACTGTAGGGTTTTGTTTCTAAGAACTTACTATGAAATCCTTTTAAAATAACTTGAGATCCTGATCAGCAAAATATTAAGCATGTGTCAGTTTTAAATTTGTGGAACTGCTTGTGCTTTAAAATTAGCCATGCGTGTATAAATGGCCTATTGAGTGGAGGCCTATCTTGTTCTGTCTGGAGAAACCTACTTTTAGCTGCAGTAGATCAAATTTCTGCTTAAAAGTGAACTTGTCAACAAAAGGAAGAAAATACAAATACCAACACACTATTGCATGGTTTGTGCAGCTGATAATGGTCTTGGTACAGTGTCTCCTGAGTTCACATTCGTCAGAATTTATATATAATGTTCAATGTGAGTCTCTTAAACCAAAACCCAACCCAATAAAAAAGCCCCACCCTGTAGCCCATGTACTCAAATGTATTGCTACCTATTGAAGTCTCTTAGGGTAGTGGGTTTCAAAATTCAGTTTTCTCTTTTTGGCCTTGTAATTATTTTGATTTCCCTGGTTTTTCAGTAGTACACTTACGTTGAACTTTGAGCCATACTTACTTCCTGGTTTCTTTTCTCTCTCTCTCTTTTTTTTGAAGTTGTGCATGACATAGGAAAATCTTTTTTTAGAACTGATGGGTCATTTGGGCTGATCTGTTCTTATTAAAGAGTGAAATGTGTAAATAGCTGGAATGCAGTTTTTCAGGAGATCCTTTAAAGTAAGAGAAGGGGGAGGGAAGGAAGTGATTCTCTTGTGTCCCAAAGTCCATGTCAGAGAGAGTAAATATTTCCTCTGGTGTGAAAAATATTTTTGTAACTGGTTGAAAGTGCAGGTAACGGGTTTATCAGGAAAGAGTGTAAAGGAATACTAAAATTAGCAGATTCTTGTCTGAATTTTTAATGTCCAAAACTGTTGATTGCAGCTAGTTGCTTTGAGCATTGACAAGGGCCACCTTTTGCCTATGAAGTTGTCTCAAAATCTTGCATTGATTAAAAAAGGAAAAAAAAAAAGGAAAAAAAAAAGGAAAAAAGAAAAAAAAACTTTAATCCAAGTAGCATTAGGTATTGCTGTATGATCAGTCGTATGGTTATTTGAAAGGTTCACATTATGTGGCATCAAAATCGTTTTTAGTGTTTTTACAGCATCCCTCTGCCACTAAATAGTTGACTTGAATTTTGAAAACAAATGTTTGTGTTTATATGTATATGTGTGTGTATATATGTATTTATAGATCTGTGTGTGTGAGTTAAAAGTGAGTTAAATAGTTTTTCCCATGCATGTGTATTTCATACATATCTGGCTGATATATATATTTCACCATACACCAATTTTATAATTTATTAAATGTCAGTTAAAAAATAAATAAAAGGATAGAAAATGGGAAATACTTATTTTTTAAACTCAGTCTGATTTTGAAGTGATTAAACCTACGCTAGGAATATATCTCGTACATTTTAGTCATGAAAAATAACCTGGTAACTTCAGAGCATATGCTTTGCTATAATACCGTTTGTAAATCTGGAGTACAACTGCCATCGGTGTAACTGGGAGCGTGCGTGTCCCCAGCTTCTGAAACACCTAAGAGAAATTTGGGAGAGCTTGTGGCTGTTTTACTGATGATTGTGGCAACATTTCCATTGACTGTATTGTTAAAGATGACCTGAAGAGCAGCTTATGTCACTTTTGACAGTGGTATTAAAATCTTGTTAATTCACATATAAAATTAAATGTGGCGAGTGTGTGGTAACGCAGAATCTGGCAACTTTATGCCTGTCTTAGCTTTTGGAAAGTGAGGTCAGCTGATGACGTCTTCCATTTCCTCAGAAGTTACCCTGAAGGGAAGGAAGGCTGTTCAGTTCACCGTTGCCATTTTTTAACCTCATTGCTCTACAAAGAAGGGACAGAAATGTTCTTAAGTCCTCCTTTGTGGTATTAATCCCATATGCTGTGTGAGTATTCCTGTTTCATGCTAGGGTGTTCTTTATAGTTGATAATTCTCTGTGCCTCTGACCACAGTTAACATTGCTTGGTAGAAGTCTCAGTCTGAGTTCTCGACAAGTTCCCTGCAAATGTCGCTCCAAAACTCAATCTCTGTTAGTTCACATATTGTCAAAGATGCAGTAAAGCAACCCAGGGTGGCCTGGCTTGCAGTACTGCTCCGTCCACTGCAGATTGCAGAGTTTCTGTGATCCTTAAACTAGCAGTCTCTTGTCCTCAAATTCTTCCACTAGAGGAGCGGAGTGTGCACACATGCGCACGTGTGTCTGTGTTAGGTATAGAGCTCTGTGTCTGTGTATGTACATACACACCCGGGTGTGAGCATGTAGCTGTTTGAATAGCAGGGTGGAAGTGGCTTTGAATCGCTCTTGAGGGCATTACTGATGCATGAAAAACCACGCTAAACTGTAACCTATGCCATGTGTTAAAAACTTTGTAGTCCTTCCATAATGATAGATGTGACAACAACTCCAGGCTTGCCCCTTCCTCTCCATGGCAAGTATTCAATAAGCCTTTCAAGGACGAGGTGACTGATAGATTTTCATTGGACTCTCTTGGACCTGCCTCCCAGTGCAGAGCTAAGGACTGTGAGGAGAATGTTTTGAAAATTAATTCTTCGTTGCAGTTTAACATTTCAGGTTTTTAAGCATATTTTAAATAGAAAGGATTTTGTTTTGTCAGTGTAACTGTTTTTTTTCTTTTTTTTTTCTTTTTTTTTTTTTAAACAGAGCTTAGATTTCTAACAAGGGAAAATTGCTGGTGGTCCCCGAAAGTGCTGCTGTTAATTGTTTTAATTAACAAAGGGAAAAATGTATATAAGCAGAATATTAAAATTACCATTAATTCCATGAATTTAAATCTGTCATTCATTGCCTTAAAACTTTCTCTTAGTTTCCATACGGCATGCCAAACCAGTAAATGGCTTTTAAAAATGTATAGTAGACCAATGTCAGTTTGTATAAAAGTACCAAGTGAAAATATTTATTATATGCATTGGAAAAAAAAATGGTTTACCTATTGAATGTTACCTGTTTATGTAGAAATCTTTAGATGTAATAAAAAGCATTCAGTTATGTTGTGTTTCCTGGGGGAAAAAAGGGGGGGCGAGGAGGGTGTTTTCTGTGAACTCAGAGTTGGAAAGGTCACTTTTGAACAGGAATGCTTTGCTTCTAAACGTTTTGTGGCATGGAGTGTCTCACACTTGTCTCTCCGAGCTCTACCAATGCTGCTTTGTTTTGTGAGTGTGTGTGAAGTGCGATTCCTTTTTGCTAGCTTTTATTTGGGTAATGTTTACCCACCCAGAGAGGGTGGTAACCGCCTGTTATGATACAGATGCATTCTGGAGTAATCCAAAGTGATTTTGAGCTGATCAATCCCCATGACATACAAGCTTTTATATTGTCTGCAGCTGAAAGGATTTGTTAATCAACTGTTCTGGTCAATAGGGAAGAATTAAGCTGTGTATTGGATCATTTGTAATTTGGCTATTGATGCATATTGGAAACAAATGCTTCTAAATGAACTCCTTGTTTCATAAGCTAATTACGCTCATGCTCAAAGCAACCGAGGTTTTTGCTCGCCTTCATTGCTGGTACTTCTGTAGCAAAGGTCTGGAATAGCTCCGGAGGGCAGAAACTGAACTCCACGCTGTGGGCAGACCTCCAACAGGCACTAGTGTGGAAAGGCTCAGCGTCAAGGTAGGTGGGTTTTTTGTCCAAACATTGAGATTAGCTGTGAACAGTGGGAAGAGAGTTACAAGGGAAATCCTATCTTCTGCTGTTATTTGGAACCTGTTGTTTGTTTTTCTAGTGACTCCTATCTTTATTTCACTGTATACTGTTTTTCTGGAGTGTTATCTGAGCGTTGAGCTGCTTGTAACTAATTTTCACAGAAACAAGGGGGGGTTTGTTTTGTTTTCTGTCTGTAGAGTAGGAAGAGCTAATATAAGAACTGAGGGATGTAGTAGACAGGCATGACAAGGTGTGTCAGTTTTACATCAAGCAAAGTTCATTTCCCCTTGAATCATGATCCTTTGCTGCTCAGAGGGCCTTTGCTTAGTATGTTAGCATGTCAGGATCCAAGTCTGAGCTTACTGGGTTAGCCTGGGACTGCTGTCTTCTGCGAACAGCAGGCTCTGCAGCTTGGCTCTGAATCAGGGGAGGTTGGGCACAAAACTGCCATTTGTCTGAAAGATGCATCCTGGATCTGCTTCCATTTCTTGCATAGCATTTAGCATGTCATTTAATCTTTTGTGGTTTTTTACCCCATGTAATAATTTTCCATGAGAATAATCCCTATTTTACCCTTCTAGAGACACTGTTACTGATTTGGAAGAGTTATGATTGGCTCGTGCTTTGTTTTTTCAGTTTATAACCAAGTTTGTGCTAGTTACAGTCCTGGCTGATTCCAAGTGTTGCAGTGATGTGTGATGGTTTTGGTGATAGCGTTAGTCGCGGTGTTCAGGCTGTGCTGGGTGCCTCAGTAGTGGATAAATGCATTGTGTCTGCAATGGCTGTGATGATTTAATTGCTGGTCATTTCATAAATTGAGCAAAGAGTGAGTTAGTTGCTTCAGTGATAAAGATTCAGAATTAAAAAAAGGAAGGAGAGGCATGGGTGGAAGGAGGGGAAGCTGAAGGGAGGGGAAGGGGGCTCCCATGGGTAGAAGCCACGGCAGGAGCCTGTGCTCTTCCAGCGTACTTCACAGGTTGCTGCTTAGGCTGTGACTGTGCAAGGATGGTCTCTGCAAATTTCCGACTGACTCCAGAGAGAATATGCTGTATGTTGTCCTGAATTTCATACCAGTCTGAGGACCTTAGTTAAGGCTGCCAGGATATAGATGGAAGAAGATCGGTAACGACTGCTGTGGGTCACATTGATTTTAATCAGTCTAAAGCCAAGGGAGATGGGGTGGTTTTTTCCTGTTGTAGAGCAGCTGAATTTTCATGGCCTCTGTTTTTCCCTGCCGGGCTGTCTCTGGGAGTGTGTTCTGGGCAGCTAGCCCAGAACTTGGTGACACATACATTTACCAAGCACAGCATTTTCAGTGTGTTGCCTCAAAATGTGGGGGCAGCTTAACTGCACAGAGACTTGATGTTGCAAGTTACTGCATCTTAATAAATAATGTGACAGAAGTACAACAATACAGACATCTTGTATGTTGGAGGAGTGAAAGGTGAGGGGAGGAATGAGACAGCGAGCATAGACTGTTCCTGAGCTTGGAGGCTGGGAGTTGTCCTCTGCAGCCGGTGAGCATCACTAACTGGGGGAGTTGGAGAGTTGCTGGCTGCTTGTCTCCTGTTGCTCTGGTTAGTCAGCAGGGACGCGGCCACCCTGCAAATGGGGCTGTTAACTTGACAGTTTCATGACAGGGGAACATCTGGTTGGGAACATACCATGGATCCAAGGAATACTGGGGAGCTGTGCATAGTTATACTAAATTTACCGCCGTCGTGACATAATCAAGCTTCCCGGGTTATGTGTTTCTACACAAAGAACTGTGCCTGGGCTTGGGTGTGTGGAAGCAGCAAATGGTTATGAATGATGCTGACTTCTTGGAACACAGTCACCATGAGACCTTAACTACAAGTTATCATTTATGCTGCAATCTGTAGACTTAAATGCCTTTTTAAAATAAGAGGGTTTTTTTAAAGCATGACACCTGTTACCCAAGGGAATGTTACATTCAGTTTATTTAAGTAACAGCTCACATTTTGTGACAACATTTCTCCAGAAATGGGGTGGGAACCTGTGTAAGTGTAAGCACTATCATGAAGGCAAAATAAGGATTTGTAAAGGCAAATGATGATTCCTGAGTCCAGGTAGTAACTAGGAAGAACTGAAGTCAAAAAGTTCCAGGTCCTGCTCTTATCAAATCTCGTTTTGAATTTTAGTAGTCAACTGTAGGAAGACAAACGATGCGGACAAATTCTTCATATTTTATTGTTCCATTTGGTCCAACTTTGGCTTCTTTTAGCAGGTCATCAACTGAAAGAAAGAGTAAAAGAAAAATGTAAGTCTGAGTGGCATATATATTGGGGATGTCATGATCTTCAAAAGAAGAGCAATGCAGGATTTGGGTTTTCAAATCATTTTTCTTAGAAGTAATAACTTCTGGGATCAGTTGGAGGTGCCGTCCAGATGATAGTTTTAAACTAGCATCAGTTAGCACTTTGATGTTCACGTGTAACTTTCTGGAGCAGAGCTGTCCATCTCTTTGCCACAAGGAAAAGATTCACAAATTTAGTCCAAATCGGCTTTTCATTGCTCTTGGTAGGAGTGGCTTATCTGGCTTGAATAGCAAACCTGTCCTTGTTCAATTTAGACAAAACTAAGTGCTCATGCAGATTATGTACCCAACTTTATGTAGATTTGTGTGCTGTTTGTTAATATCGGCAGGCCTTTAGTGTTTGAAAGTGAAGAATACCTTCTCAGCTGGGGCTCTAAGGGTCTCGCTGAAAATACTTATGCAGATGTGGTAACTGTGCAGTTGGCACCTGGCAGTAGTGATGCTTTTCATTCCAGCTTTGGGAATGCCTTGGCAGTGATAGCAGTTATCTAACTTAAAATGCTCTCTTCTGTACAGGCTAAACCATTAAAAGGTATTTTTCCTGTCAAATAGTGTCAATAAAATAGAAGTACGTGAGAAATGATGCATAGAAAAGTAAATTTAAATGTTGCTGAATGAAGCTGCTACTGGGAATTAGATGCCATCTTCCTTCGGATGACAGGAGAGGAGGTGAATTCCCTTGCTTGTTTACTTTACCTGTAACATATATAGTGGGTGGGTGCTAAAACAAACATCAGAGAATCCCAGCAGCTTCTATTTGATAATGTTTTGGGCAGCAGTTAGTTTCCTTTGATAAGGTATCTAATACAGTCTGGAAGAGGTTTTTGCTTGCATGCTTGCTAATGTTGAGGGGCGCGTGTCCAGTTTCACAAGTGGGTTGCCGTTTTGCTTTGGGCCAGCGACACATGAACAGGATCGCAGCTGGATGCTGTGCGGAGGGATGGGGCAGGCAGTCTGTCGGAGAGGAAGCTGTTGGGTTGTACACCTGCATTTATCGTTTGATAATTAATTAGCAGGACACCTTCTAGGTGTTTAGAGCTTATTGATAGACCACTGAAACAGGGATCATACATGGTGTCATGCTCCATAATCTCATGCCAGTATGGGTTGGAGTCACCTACCCAAGGCCTTGCTTGAGTGCTCTCCCTTTCTGAAATGGGTGCGGGCAGGTTGGCGGAGGCTGGTCTGTGTTTTTACTTGTGAGCTACTTGGCTGAGGTTATCAGAATGGCTGTTCAGGCTGAACAAGCTGTGGTTGTTTAAATAAGACTCCGAGTACTCGTCCTGGAGCACAGAATAATAGCTTTGCAGTTGCCAGTTGTGAAATCCAGGGGGAAGGTCATGGGAGGGGGGAAGGTTTAGGGCAAAAAAAGCTGTTTTACTGTAAGTTGTTGTGGAAGGTCTCTATGAGCAGCATAACCTGCTTCCTCTCTCTGCTGTTCGTGGGGGTACTGGATGAGACACCGTTTTCCCCCTCTGCCCCTGTTTGCAGGCAGGTGTCAGTGTATAAAAGGGGTAAGTGCAGCCCCTGTGGGAGCTGCTGCCAGGAAGATTTGGTTGCAGCATGGGGTAAATGAGGGGCTGTTGTGAGAACTGCTGTTACTGTAAGGTAAGTAACAACTTTCTTTCCAAGAGATCTATTCCTCCTTTCAAAAAGAATACCCTGATGGTAATCAAATGCTTCTAAGAACATAAATTCAAAAAATAATTAATTTTTTCCAGAACATTTAAAAATAACACAGAAGAAAAATGTGTTGGTTCTCATTTGCTAAAAGTATGCTAAATTAAAATGAAGGCTTTTCTGGAGCCACTGTAAATGAAGGTACATGCCAGTAGTTACTGAACAATTGCAGATGCTAATGAAATTGAGTCTGTTCCGGTATCAAATGTTTATAGCAGCTTTAGCAAGCTGGAGTTCAGTGTGTCAAGCCAAAGGGGAAATTCCTTGTTGAGAAGAAGCATCGCTTCCTACATTAGGATCTATAGTGCCTTGTTACAAGTTGTGAGTAGATGTGCAGCCTATACGCCAAAGTAATGGGAAATCCCCCTGCACCTCCCAAATCTTTATTTAATAGTGGTTCTTGCTAGGATGCCTTTAATTAGGGTTAATGTCTCTATGTCTTCACTGTTTGTTCAGCTCTCATAATAGCTCTGAAAGTGTTTTCAGATGTAAATAGCTGCAAACAATTGAAGAAAACACTCAGAAGAAATGCCTTGTTGGTGTATCACTGGTGAAGCTGGTGAGGAGACTGGACTGACCAACCTTACTGTGATTAAATCTAAAGTCTACTTTTAACATTAGAAAGGACAGTTTTCATACCCTCAAGGAGCTTAATGGGGTCTGTACAAACCCCATAACCCTGGTAAAACTCATTCCTTGCCTGTATCAAGCTGGTGATGGGTTTTTCTAATGCTGTCTTTGGCAGAGAGTGAGCAATTTGAAAGCTCCAGAGCTTGCTCCCTGCAGCGGAGTTGGAGGGGTGAAAGCTCTGCAAGAGCTGGAGAAGAAGCCAAAGGTGGTGTGGTTTGGAGCAAGGAGGGGACAGGACAGCCGGTCCCCAGGACTGGGGCAGAGGGGTGTGCAGAGCACTGCCCTGCCTTCCTGCAGGCCTGGGCCCGCTCCTGCAGCCTGTGAAGGCTGGAAAGGTGGGGTATGCATTTAAAAAGCTTATAGACCTACATAAAATGCCTACAGCAAAATCGGCTGTCTAAAAGGTTTTGATCACTTTCAGCTTCCTGGAAATTCCCTCCTGTTGTGCCCCTTGGGGTCAAATTTCTGACAAGCAGGACTTTTTTTTTTTTTCCTGTTCTTTTTTTTTTTTTTTTTAAAGAACCTTAATTAAAAAGTTCCCCTCTCTCTTCCAAATTGTGCTGGCCGTAGAGCTCACATTGCTCTTGGGAAACTGCCAGTGCCCTGTGTGCTCCTTAGAGCATCCCTGCAGCTGGGGGGCCGGACGCTCTCCCAGGGCCCTTTGTGGGACAGGCGCTTGCTTTATAAATACAGCGAAGCATCTTGGGGTAAAAAAAAAAAATCGTTCGGGAAACAACTTGAGAAAGGGAAAAGGCCTCTTGGTTAACAGGCAGCTGGCTTACCTCTTCTGCAAGGCACAGAATCTCTGCTTAGTGATCGTGGCGTGGGCAAAGGCTGACAAGGGCGAGGAGACTTTGCC
Organism: Harpia harpyja; assembly: GCF_026419915.1. Classification (NCBI taxonomy): domain Eukaryota; kingdom Metazoa; phylum Chordata; class Aves; order Accipitriformes; family Accipitridae; genus Harpia; species Harpia harpyja. The sequence goes on along the minus strand of NC_068953.1, from coordinate 17,010,442 downwards.
ATCATGTGAGTCGAATTAGCTGCAGCGAGCTGACGTTGCTAACGCGCTCAGCTCGGCTTTGGGAGTGCTGCCTGCTCTGAGCGCCTGTCTGGGTTCAGCCAGGGGCTCTCGTTTACGTGGGCAAAGTGGTGTAAACCGCAGCACAAGCTCATGGTACGGCTGTGGTGGGGAAGAGACCGGTGCCAGTGGGGTGGGCCGGGGGACACGACAGCAAGTTGCAATGCCCTGGTGCACTGCATGTCTTGGGCGTGATGGGCAGGCCATCCCTTCTCCCCCCTCCCCCCGAGGGTCACCAGTGCTATGTCCTGCTGGCCCAGGACCTTCCTGGCTTCCCAGCTGGAAGCGCCCGATCCCAGGTTTGACTACAAAGGAAAACCAGGAAGGATATAAGAAGATGGGGAACATTTGATACATCTTTGAATTGCAAAATACCTTCTTCCTCGGAAAGCTTTTCTCCTAGTCTTGTAAGTTTGGCTCTCAGCTCCGAAACTGAGATAACGCCTCTTTTCTGCCTGTCTATCATGGACAAGGCCGTGAGGATTTCCCTCTCAGGTTCCTCTTGCTTCATTTGCCTGTACATTATATTCAGGAAAGTGGAGAAATCCAGCTCTGCATTTCTGTCTGGAAAAATAAGAGCAGATTCTTTAGGAATGGCTCAGTTTTGTAGTCTGCATCTAAACGTAAGCATCCCCCCCCCCCCCCCCCCCCCCTCCAGTTCACCTTCCTGGGGCACCTTTTCCATTTTGCCTGACTCTGGTCTGGACCAGGGTGGATCCACTCCTGGGGGCTTTCTCCTGCCCAAAAACCCATTTATAGCTTTGCTAGGCTTGTGCTCTGAAACCTCATATCCAGAATTTTTAGCCCAGCCCACTTTATCTGGTGATTCTTCTTTGGTCTCTGTGCTGTGCTTTGAATTTATTTAGACAAATCTGCAGATTAATATCTTTTTGTGCTTTTCTACTTCTGCTGATTGGACTGGACAGTTTCCCAGCCTCAAAATCCATAATCAATATGTATGCTTCCCACTGCTCTTGAAGCTTTTCTTTTTTAATGGCACTATTTTAATCTGTATGCTGGATTGACTTTGTTCACCATCTAGCACATCAGACTAGGCTTTCATGACTGCTCTTGGTTATGCTCCATTGCCTGGCCTGTTTGAGTATATATGGAGTGAATATTATCTCTGGGGCTCCAGGAAGCCTCCTTGTCTTTGCATGTAGTTTTCTGACCACAGAAAAGTTGAATTTCTCCAACCGTAATCCAGTGTGTTTTATTCATTGCAACCGCTGCGCTTTGCTTACCAATCTTGTGCAAGTGCAGGTGTCTCTGCACCTCTCCCGGCGTCGGGCTGGCTCCCAGGCATCGCATCACTGCCATCAGGTCAGAGGCTTTTATCTTGCCTTTTTGTTTCTTGTCGTACAGGGAAAAACATTCCTTGAACTCTAATTAAAAACCAAAACTCTGTTATGCCATGTAAGATTACATTGAACTGCCAGCGACGTTTCTTCTCCCATTGCCGATCGGGTGGTGTTGGTAGGGTTCCAGCAGGGATATTGTGTCTGGTTTGGGGTGTCTTGTTTCAAGGAAGATGATGGACAGTGGGGGAGTACCCCGGGTAAAGTGCCAAGGGCAATTAAAATCCAGGCTTGTGAATAGCTGAGCTAATTGGGGTCCTTCAGCCTAATGAAGCAAGTCTGAAAGTGGAGTCAGGCTTCCAAATACGTAGAATACTGTTAAGAAGTACTTTTCTCTGCCTTCATGAAGGGTAGGAGAGGATGCTAAAGGAATGAGCCTTAAGGAGCAGTGGAGGATGCTGGTTGGGTCTGGCACTTGCCCCTGCCTCGGCCTGCCACCGGCTGGATTTTAATAAAAGACAAAAGAACTGATAATGTCGCATTTGACAGTCTGAGTGCTGCCAGCTGCGTCAGTCTAGCAGAGAGCCCCTGCCTGCCCTGCTGCCATCCCACTGCAGCATCTCCCCTCCCTTGCTTCTCCCCGCAGTCCTCGCCTGCCTGCTCACCCTCTCCCCTTCCCCCTCAAACACTGGCTTCGCAGTTTTCAAATAAATAAATAAGGCTTGCAGCTGACCTAGATAAGGCTGCCGTCTCTCATCCTCCCTTCCCACTCTGCTCCCTCCTCGTCACGCTCAACGCTAACAGGCAAGTTGTGCTGCATGGGGACAGTCCTGTCTGCAGAGCAGCCAGGGAAATAAAAATCAGCCTGTTTTGGTGCAATCACCCTCCACCCCCCTCCTCATCCTCTCTGTCCCTAGACCTTCTTGCAGGCGTGAGTGTGGGGTGCCAGGGCCCTGTGGGTGGGTGCTGGGGGGCCCCGTGGGTGCCATGGCCTCCCCCTGCCCCGGCCTCCTCCTCCCCTGCAGCAATCCTGCTGAGCCCGAGGGCACTGCAGATTAACAGATTTGCAATAATACTCTTATTTCAGCTTTCTTCTGCCGTTCCCATAGCAAACCCTTCCTTGTTCCAGTCTGAGGCAGGGGTCCCCTTTCCCAGGGAGAGCCCCGGTGTCTCGCAATGAGAATTTGTACTTCCTGCACCTTCTTCTTCCTCCTCTTCCTCCTTCACCTTTACTCCTATCATCCATGAAACCTCCACTACCACAAATGATCACCTGAAACTTCTGATCCCTGCTAGCTTGGCCAGGGCTGATGTGTTTATGGGGTTGGGAGGTTGCTGGTTAACTTCTGGTCTTGATGCAATCCAGCGTGTGGGTCTGCGGGTGGTTTCAGCTCCCTGCCTGTGCCCAGCACTGTTTTAACAAAATCTGGGAGATTTCTCTGGTTTCAGAGCAAGCAGATCCCCTCAAGAGCTGGGAGGGGGACAAGTGGGGGAGCACAAGCCCAGACAGAGACACTTTTGGGGGAAATGCCATTTTTTACATATATATATATATATATATAAAAATATATATATAAATACAAATTTGTTAAGCTGATCTTGCTAATAAAAACCAGAACAAAACTGTACATACCATTAATTTGATCCTGGGACAGAAATTTTGCCTGTAGCATGAAGCAGAGAAGGAGAGAAAAAAAAACACCACCACAGCTTTAAAATCTGGATGGGATGAGGAGGGGTGAGCAGTTTATATCAGCTGAAACGCTTCACTCACCATTATTTTGGGGGCCCTCCTTGTGTTTTACGCTGCCCGTCAGGATCGGAGGTGTCTGCAGCTACTTTTCTATTCGATTAAGGGCTAAAGTCCACCAGCCCCGGGGTGGAGTGCGGCCGGGCTGTAATAAATACGCTGCTGCTATGGCTACGAGACCTGATCCCTGCTGGGGCTGGATCCTGCTGCCAGCCCAGCTCCTGTTCGCATGCCGGAGAGAGAAGGGCTCTCCCCAGCCTCCCCGAAACCTCGGGACTCCGGACGGGACCCCGAGCAGCGATGCTGTCAGGAGGAGTGGGGCGAGAGCTTCCCTCGATCGGGGTTTAAGGGTGTTTGGGATTGGGCTGGTTAAACACAAAAGGTTTGATAATCTCAAATAGCTGCACACCTTGCACTAAGCTTAGCTGCTGGGAGACAAACCCAGCCTTGGTGAGGCGGCTGGGGAAGGGTGCGGGGGCATTTACAGCTTTGCAGTTCACTACTGGAGGGGGTTTGCTGGTGGGCAGCAGCAGGAGTTAATTCAGGCTTTGCTGAGCTCAGTGCATGGCATTGGGCATCGCTGGCAATGTGGCTGTGTGCTGCCTGGAGGGTTTGCGGGGGAAGTGGGTTTTAGATATGCCCTCTGCAAGCATGGACGAGCTGGGACATTGCAGACAGGCTGAGAGGAGAAGGGATTTTTGAGATAGTTTAAAAAGCTCCCCATTGTCTTAGTTTTTATTTATTAGCATTTATTTAGCTAATCTGCTTGGGAGCAAATGGCCTCTAGGACTGCCAAGTCTTGTTGCAGCCCTCCAGAGGGACTCGGAAGGGGGATGCTGAGGAAATGATGCTGAGGGAGAGAGAGGGCTGCAGCGTGCTGGAGAGCTTCTGGGGTTTAACGCTGGGTGCATGGGGGAGGCAGAGCCTCCAGCTGTTGTGAACTAGTTCAGACAAACAGCTGTGTTTGCTCACATCTTCTGGTCCCTTCCAGTGCTAGGCTTCTGCCACTCAGTTGACATGCAAGACATTGAAAAGCAAGTATTAGACATGAATCTACAATTTTGTCCCATCCTGTCCCCTACAAAAAAAAGCAGCTTGGCTGGGTGCAGGATGGGTGATGCTTTCCCCCTCCAGATCCGCTGGTGCTTGAAGAAAAGAAACCCAGTGGCTGTGCAGGCAGGGCTAGCACATGCGCAGGGGGATGAAGTACCTGATGCCAGGTGGTGGTGGAGATCCAGGCCCAAGAACAAAATATTTAGTGGCCATAGTGACCACTGTAGCATGGACCAGACCCTTCCCGGGGTAGACCCTGCTCTGTTACAATGACACATTCAGGGTCCTTAAATCTCATGGGATAAAGATTCTCCATTCAAAGAACAGAGCTGCTTCAAGAAGCAATGCGAGTCACAACTTTTACCAAATATTTTTATTCAGTATGTTTCGCTAATAGCTTTTTTTCTTCTACCACTTGGATTCTGTCACACAGGGCTCTAATACAAGTTTTATAGACATAAACTATCACAGGGATGCAGCTGGCATTGCAGGAGCTCAGCTCCATCACCTGAGGCTGGAGAAGTGGTGAGCGGGAGCAGAAGCTGCTGGTGGCACAGACCCCATGGGAACGGGGCTGATGCTGGAGCTCACCCCCCTGCCCGATGCTCTTTTCGGGCTGCGTTCGTAGGGAATTGGCCCTTCTGCCTCTGCCACCAGTCCGGCCCTTTCTGCACAATGTCTGTGCTCAGCAGCGCAGGCACTGACGGCCAGGACCCTGGGAGGGCTTCTTGGGGAGGCATGGCCGAGCAGAGCTGCCATTCAGATCCAAGGTAGGGTGGCTCAGCCCCTTCCCAGCATGTTTACTTGGCTGGGAGGAGCGGATACACCTCTCCGCGCTAAGACATGGGGTGGGTGAGAGTGCTCCAACTTCCCAGCAAACCGCTCCTGTTAAAGGCCAGGATGCTCTCTCGGGTGGCGATGGTGGGATGGGGGTTTGCCAGTGGCGTGGACCACCATGTGGCGGGGATGCTGTGGCCCTACTCCGATACAGGAGGGATTTGGTGCTGTCCCCTAAGCACCTGAAAAAGTCCAGCGTGGAACTGCATTGTGCAATTTTGAGGGCTGGCTGGTGCAAAGCCAGTGGAGACGCCCCTGCCACGACCCTGGCTTTAAAGCGTTAACTCAGACTATTTTTCCCTTTTGTTCAAACACCCCCTCCCTAGCTAGCTCTAGTTAACGTACCATACATCTTGCAGCTACTGTTGGTCAGGAATTTATTTGAAATGCATCTACATTAGAAAAACTAGATTTTTTTTTTTTTTCTTCAAATCACTCTAAAATATCAAAACTTATAAACTTTCCTTTGCTGCATGGAGGTTGTTCATGTGCAGGGTATAAAATGCCCATGGCTCAGGGATATAGATCACGCCAGGGTACTTCTTCCTGAGAATTTTGTCATTCCACAGCCAAACCACCCAAACAGCAATGAGGACCAGTGTTATGATGAAGGAGTAGAACAGAAAAAGCCCATTGCTGTCCAGGACAAGTCCTTTGCGTTTCTGGTGCATCACTAAAGCCATCATGGCAAAGAAAGTGAAAATGTAGAGGATGAAAATCTGACCCTCTGTCACGAGATACCTACAAAGCAAAAACACCTGTTAGTGCCCCCCGGGAGAAAGCACTGAGCAACAGCAGCCCCCAGCACTTCCAGCTTTACCTGGGGTGAACATCTCCCCCTTCTCCCTGCTCTACATCCAGACAGATGAAGCTGTGCTGCTTTCTACTGCCAGCTTTTAAGCTGTTACTTGTTTTCACGTTTCTTACCACTAATTTAACAACTGAGCTATGGGCTTCATTAAGAGAATGGGTAAAGAAATGCATGCCCAGTATGGGATTTGAAAGGGGATTTGTGAATGGGATGCTTAAAGGCAGAACCAAAGCCAGACTCTGGCTCCCACCTGGGGATGTTGTGCTTATTTAGTCCAAAAATCCACTGCTCCCCCTGTGCTGTATCTGGCAGTGGCCAGTCCTGAATGGGTGTTAGCAGGGGGAAGGAGGAATTACACTCCCTTGTTCTTAAATCGCTAGCACACAAACTGCACAGATTCACGCTGATATATTTAAAGGAAGTGCAATGGGGTAACTGGGAACTGACCAAATCATCTTGATGATTTTGACTATCAAAAATTAATTTACTGTACAAAACCAGTCTCAGCAGGGGGCAAAGCCACAGGCAAGAGAGAACATCATCTCTGAGGATGAATGAAAAGTTGTTTGGCTGCCATCAGGGAAACCGTTTGGGAAGATGAGGCTAATGAAAATGGGAAATAAATAAGACCTCTCTCAAAAGGCTATTTGGACCCGCAGGGCGAGCTGAGGAGGCAGCATCCGAGCATCACACAGGCGGCCTGGGCTCTCTGTAAAACGCCTGGACAACTGGTAAGAGCATCCCCATTGCCACCAACAAGCTGAGACCTGGTGGATGGGCTGCAGGCACTGGGTGACCATCCCACCCAAAATCATCGAGGAACTGTCTAACAGCACAGTGAGCGGCAGCCTTTGGCGGGGGGGCAGACAGCAAGTACCACGGAGGCTGGAAGCTGGAGCTCCAGCAGTAACAATATGACTGACTGTGGTTGAAAAAAACACCCTGAGCAGCGACAGGAGTGCTGAGGGGTGACCCTGAAGTTGTCCCAGCTTGCAAAGGCTAAAGCAAATTTCAACAAGATTTGATTTGATTTGATTTTCCAGACCTGCAGAGCAGAAGCCACAGCAAGTTCTGCCCTGGGAAATGGAGAACTCCTGCCTGCATGCTGTGGGGCTGCCTGCATTACTCCCTCTTCATCCCTCACCCATGCAGAGGGGGCAGAAGCCACTTACCAGTAATAAAGGCTGCTGGGCCCCATCAGAAGCAAGGCAGCCACTGGCATCCTGCTCTCCTCTTCAACAGGGGTGAAGCAGCCGGTGAAATATATAAACAGTATCAGGAAAAAAGGGATATACCTACAAACATAAACAACTCCAATTGGTGGTGTGACCCTGGAAGGTGTTTCAGCCACCCCCCCAAATCCAAACTGTGCACATAACCAATTCCTATGCTGAGCCCGTGAATTAATTTGGTGAAAGAGGAGAAGCAGAGGCCACCCAGCCTGCTCTGGCTACATGTGCTCAGGCAGGTGAAACAGCGGGTAACTGGGGTGTGGGGTCCTGCTCGGTGGGGTCCTGCGGTGCCAGTCAGGGCATCACCTCTCTGCCAGCATCACAGCTTTTGCTACAAGATTACTGCTCTGTCCATATGACAGACGAAGGGCTGGCAGTGCCTGGTGCAGGGCTATTGTATGTCCTGGCTGCACCGCGTGCTCCTGCAGATAAGACTTCTGGGGCTCTGGCAGGAAAAGCCCAAGTTTGCTGATTAGGTCAAATGCTGGGCTCAAGTGCTCCATCAAACAATTGCATCCGTTACACTCTCAGACTCTAAGAGGCTGTGTAAGAGTGTTGTGTTAAAAGCTGAACTGCAGGAAAGCAGGACGTGGACCAGGATTTCAAGAACCTAACAGAGCCCTTTTTTATTTAAAAGGATGGGATTTGCTTGCTTCACAGCGCTCAAGGAACAGTAAATAAACTGGGAAAGCCTGATGGGGAAGAGATTTCCCTCTGCTCTGAGCAATCTCAGGATTATCTGGCAGCAGATAAAGGGCCAGACAGTCCTTCCTGGGGTCTTCGGTGCAGGCAGAGCAGCAGGACATGGGACACGGCTACAGTGCCTGGTGCTGCTCATGTGGGCGGGAGGGTGCTGATGGGACCTGCCACAGCCTGCGGGCCCTACCAGCATTACCTGCCCCTGGGTCAGCAAGTGCAGCCACGCTGGATGAAACACGCTGTCCAGCTGGAACAAGCATTTCTAGAATTGGCTTGGGGCGATAGTGCTGAAATCAGACCCTAACTGAGCTCCCTGGATCACCATGGTCAAACGGTCTCTGTTACGGGGTGGCACTGGTCTCGCCATGTGAGCAACACTTCCCTCTTGCTGGAGGGTCACTGAACAGATGCACAGCAAAGGAGAGGAGCGAGCAAAGGGCTAGAGAGACTGGGCAGAGTCGGGTTGTTTTGGGTTCAACCTCCAGAGGAGCAAAAATGTGGGTGGTGACAGCCAAGGAGTCTGCGGAGCCCTCAGACCTGCACTGTAACCTGTCTCTTTATCTGGGTATCCTGTGGAAGGTGGCTGAGGGGTGAGACCTGACGAGTCGTTCTTTTGGCCCCTGTGGCCGTCAAACAGCTGCCACATCCTAGAAATATCACTGAGATGGAGACAAAACTAAGGGGAATGGGTGATTTTCCAAGGGAGAGATCCACTGTAATCACACTGGCTATGAGAACATTATCCTCAGCCAGCTCTCATCAGCTGCATTTTATTTTTTTACGTATTAAGCTATGATCAGATCAGATCTGCCCTTCCTTGTATTACGTTGAGGCCACTAGATAGACTGTAAATTGCTTACCACATCGAATGACCTAAATATTCATCGTAGTAGTACAGCAGCTCAAAGGAATCAATCTGTAATGTACCAAAAAGAGATTTAAAAGGGCAGAGGGAACTGGATGCTATTGAACAAGAACAAGCAATTAATATATTTTTTAAGTGCTTATATAAAACACAGCCTCTTTACCAGTGTCTCTGGCTTCAGGTTCTTGATGATGGGATTCTCTCTTACAGACAGATGGTGCTGGTAGCCACTGAAAATCAGCCGATGGTTTACGGAGTCTCCGACTAGGTGGATGCTGGCTCCCATGACAAACATGATGATGCTGACATAGACCATTGATCTCGGTAAGGTTTTGGGGGATCTCTCGATGAGCTAAAAAACATAGAGACATGTTGAACAGTGAGAAGGTACCAGCAGAGATACGTGACAAGTTCTGCCCTCTTCGACTTCACGGTGCTTTGCAAAAAATCATCAAAAAAACAAGCAAGAGGCCTGCAGAAAGCTGCAGGTGTAGCAGGGAAACAGTTGTCCCCCCTGGGAAAGCGGTGCAACCACACCAGAACGAGCTTCCCTGATTGCAGCTACTTTCCATAAATGCATCTCCTCAGACACATTTGCATCAGCCTACGTGGCTTTCAGGCTTGAATACACGCTTTATCCCTGTTTGCAACAAGAAACCCACATTTTTTGCCCTTGTTAAACCTTTCTGCAAAGCAGCACCCACAACCTCAGTCAACGCTTAGACCGAATCAGTGATCCAGTACTTCTAATACAGTACTTGAAGCAATTTCTTCACCAGATGTGATCAAAACCGATTAATGAGAAACAAAAAGGCAACTGCTTTCTCTAGTTGCTCTGCTGAGCGGATCTGCAAGGCTGGCTGTGCCCTCCAGTGGCAGGAAAAGCCTCCAGCACCACTCCAGCTGAGCACATGCACTTCACTCTCTGGCTAAGAGACACTTGCTCCTTTCTAATTCTCTGCTGGATGATTTTCAAAGGCCTCTTGTTGAAATGTTTGGGGTTTTTAGTTCCTTCCTAATGGAACTGGACTCACCTCTCTGTGTATTTGCTTCTAAAGAGGAAGCTGCGTTTAAACCCATATCTAGAAATACCTAATTGCCAGCAAAACCAGTTGAGGCAACCTTTTGAACAGCAGCTTTGGCAATGAGCTCTCCCTGTACCATCTCATGGTCTGCTTAGGTCTGGGTGGAGGCAGGCACGTGAGGCTGGCAGGGAGCCCGATGTTCCTCAGAGCCCGGGATGAGCTCCTGCAAGCCTAGCTGGGGACAAGGAGCAGGAGCTTCTCTCCAGAAAGGAGCTCCCCACTCAGCTTGCAAAGTGGGGAAGACCTCAGAAGATGTAAATCCTAGCTCAAGCGGTTCAGGCGTTGGAGGGGACGCCAAGCCGGCCTTGGGAACCATGGGTCAGGGGGGACACATCAGCCCAGCCTGAGGATCAGCTGGGCCACCTTCGCCTCCTATCTCCCTGCTGCCAAATCAGCTTTGCAGCCCTTCATAAACAGTGAAAAGCTCCTTATTTGTATTTAATTTTGAGGCTTAACTTTCCCTTTCTCTGTATCTGCTGTATGAATGTCAGAGGAGTCAGAGAGGACAAGAAGAGCAAAAGGTCCAGGAGAGCTCTTGTCTGATGGAAAAAGACGGTGGGACATGTCCTTTGAGGGGACACTGGGCAAAAGAAATGCATCCTGAATAACAAATGGGTTTTTTTCTGTGGACCAACCCTTCATGCTGTGCTGCCAGGGAAGTCCAAGATAGAAAATTTTAACCTGATGAGTACCCAGCCTGCAGAAATCGGCTGTGTCAGACTGTGATGGGTCAGACTGAGCTTCAGAGCTTTCACTTCACCCAAAGGACTTCGATCCTGAATATTCCTTTTTGGCCATACCGGCATTTAAAATCTCCCAGACAGACTCAGGAGAGAGAGAATCATTTACATCTTAGGACATAATTCAATTTCTAGCTAATGAAGGTTAAAATATATTTATAATTGCTTTCTCATATCTTCTGGCTGCTAAGTATTTAATATAAGAAGATTTCTAATGATATGACAGTCTTTAACCTCATAAATGGTTTATACGATCCAGTCGCTGGCAGCTGAAGCAAGATAAATTCAAGCTAAACATACAATTCTAATGTCGAAGAGCAAGTGTAATTAAGCTCTGAACAATTCAGAAAATCTACTATAGTTCCAGCTGTCTCATAAAATCTTTTAAGTCACGGATGGATGTTGTCTAAAAATACGCTTTGGCTCAGCCAGGGAGAAGGGCTCTGACTCCTGCTGAATCCGGAGTTCCCGGGGAAAGTGATATGCTTTGTATATGCAGGAAATTGAGTTGCATTAAGATGGTCACTGCGTTGCTCTTTAAAAGGTGGCATCACAAATTCTTTCTGAAGTGGCAAACCTCTAACGTACAGTAGGGCCAGCTCACTTGCAGGAGTTTGTGAATAACCAACATTTGTTCACCAAGCTCCTAACAAACTCTTAGCCTGTTTTTACACCAGTAATATTAAAAAAAATGCAACACCTGCACCTCAAGGTTTACCTTTAGCAGAAGAAATGGCGTGATAACATTGTAAGCCATGTGGAAATAATCTCCAGCACTCGGTTTATTTAGAGGAAACCACTCCAAAGGTAGGATTATCTGAGGAGGGGGGAATAAAAAGCACATCAGTATATCCTCACCGCCCAGCTCGCGATTACAGCCCCATCACTGGCTAAAAGGCAGGGAGAGAGAAAATCCTTGCTTTGGACTGCTGCTGCTTGCTAATCGTCAGCTTGACTTCATGTAGCTGTTAGTAACGAAGCTGGGCAGCTCTTCTTGCAGTAAGCATCCCTAAAAGCACAATCTGGAAGTGAGTGCTAAATGCACAGCATATTTACATCTCAGCCATTCACTCCTGCAGTGCTGCCCAAAGCCAATGCCGTGAAGTTGTGTGGCTGAGCGAGCAAGCAAGGCATTTGGAGTCCTGCAGCAGTGGATCTCCGTTAACCTTCTGCCACGTGCAGATGCCAGCAATAAAAAATTACATTTGAGGGTAATGGCCACTTCTGCCCTGCACGATCTGGAGACCAGGAGTCCCAAGCTCTGGAGATACAGGCAAGGTATGGGGAAGAGCAGCAGGAACCTCTCCAGGTAACTTTTGTTATGAAAATACCAAGTTGTGGGACAGATGACTTGGAACAAGTTTCCCAGATACCTTCCCCGTGACTGGAGCAACACGCTTGGTACCAGTTATACCAGTACATCGCAGTGGTCCTCGTCTCAAGGACAGCTCCTCAAGGGAGTCCCTTTGGTGTAGAAAACAGCCCATGGGTCTACAGGGGACCAACACGGCTCTGCCTCCCTGTCCTCCACCCCAAATACGTTGACCGCAAGCAAAGCAGCGTGCCTGCCTCTGCCACACTCACCATTGCAATGGGACGCCCAAAGTCCAGCACCCAGTTCTGCAGAGTGAAGTAGAACCACAGATCAAAATGAAATGGGGAGGTCTTGAAGGTGTCCTCGTTCTTGACCGCTCCATGCCTAGATGACGGAAGTGACGGTGTCAGCCTTAAGTCATATAACAGGTTTCCAAGGAGGCAGGGAGCAGACTCTAGGTCTGCATCCCCACACAAAACCTGTGCCTCCCTGGCTGCCAGTGCATCTCTGGGCTTTGGGATCTGTGGAATAACAACAAGGCTGAGAGGCCAAAATGAGAAGGAGGCAGTACAGAAAGGCAAAGCATTGTTAATAAAAACTGGCATGTCCCCAAAAGGAGGCTCTTCCTGGCTGAGAAGTGAGCACAAAGGCAGCATGAAAAGCTTAAGTGCTGAATTAAGTGCAACTATTTTTAACTTTTGCATGACAAAGCAAAATTCAACTCCCATGGCACTTCTGCTGAACGCTAAAAACGCATTGATGCCTGGTGGTACTCAAGCACAGGGATGCTCTGGACGCACTATCACCTTCATCTTCCACTCTGAAGATCCTCCTCCTCTGCCTTTGCAGAGCAAGGCCTGATCCAACCCCGCTGAACTCCTTCCATCAAAGAACCCTCCAGCACCACTGGACCTTCACCTCCCTATGGGAAAAGTGGACGAATCGCTCTTCTGTGCTGCTGAGACCAGAACGGCATCAGCTGGATCAGCCATGAGCTCGTGCTACCTGAGCCCGTGGTCCAAACCCGACAGATGGAGGAGGAGCATGGTTGTACCCTGAACAAGTCGGGGTGCCCTGGATGAGCCGGGAGAGTTGTGGCTCCCTGGAAGAGGCCGTCAAACCCTGGACCAGCTGGGATAACCCAGGTAAGCCAGGATGCCCCGGACAAGGCTGTGGGGCCGAGTGGGGGAACCCTACACGAGTCTGGGGGACCCCGACCCTCCGGGATACTCTGGACAACAGCAGCATCCCGGATGGGGTGCTGGTACCCAGGATGGGGCAGGGGATGAGCTGGGGGGCTGGGGTATCCTGGGGGACCTTGGGGCAGGATGAGCTGGGGGGAGGGGAGCTGGATGGGTTGGGGACCCCCGGGGAACAGGGAGGGGGGGAACCCGAGGGGAACGGGGAGGGGGTGTCCCGGTCCCGTGTCCGTGTGTCGTCCCCCCCCCCCCCCGGCCCGGCCCGGCCCGGCCCGGCCCGGCCCGGCCCCGCCGCTCACCTGCCCGGGTAGAGCGGCCCGACGGGCTGGGGGGAGCCCGGGGCCGCCGCCGGGAACGGCCGCCGCCGCGCCGCGCCCTGCATGTGCCCGCCCGGCCCCGGCCCCGGTCCCGCTCGTCCCGGCCCGGCTCCGCCCGGGCCCCGCCTCGGCGCCGGGGGACGAGCGGCGGCTGCGCGGCCGGTGGCCCTGGGACCGCCCCGGCCGGGCGGGGGGGGGGACGGCGGGGCGGGGGCAGCTCAGCGCAGCCCAGGCCGGCCTTCCCCTCCCCGTGCAAAATGCAGGCAGTTTATTGTATTTCCCCTCCCTCTCCAAAGCAGGAGTGGATAATCTTTGGTGGTTTTAAAATCGAGGAAAAGGAGAAGGACGGTATTAACTCCTTAATTGCTCTTTCGATGAAAAGCTCTCGGCCCTGACGCACAGCCAAGTATTCTCCATACGAGTCCTCACCCGGCCAAGAAAAATGAGATTCGGGGGTGGGAAAAGGCTGGCAGAGTATGAGGTGGAAAATACAGCCCGTCCCATGCAATCACTGTAGTGTTTTAAGCCCGAGGTTTAATGGAAATAAGGTGGTGGAGCACAGCATTGGCTCTGCCACAGGTTTGGCTTATCACCACAAGCAAATCACTACGTGCGGCAGGTCTCGTCTCCATTCCCCTGGAACGAAATAACTTGTGTTCTGCACTGGCACGGCATAAAGCACACGGACATCGTTACTCCAATAAGTCAGGAGACATGGATGCCATGCTCTGTTCCCTCTCCCCCGTTTTGCCTGGATAAATGCCGTCGGGTCGGGACAACTCACGGGCAGTAAAAGTGTGAGGCAGGGAAGGATTTGCACCCTCTGGGACTTAATTTGCACCCCCTGGGACTTGTAGTTTAGGGTCTAAAACAGGAGGTGCAGAGCTCCTTGAGCGGAGATACAGCTTAAGATGTGCTGCTGGTCTCAGGGGAAACAGGGATTTGATGGACTAAGTGGTTTGATGCACTGAAACCCTTTGGCTTCTGACCCTGCTCCTGGGCAGCTCGAGGGCTGTTGACGCTGAGCACGGTGGAGCTCAGGGGCTTACATAGAGCTGGGAGCTCTGCAGTAACTACACCGACACGTTCGCGTCTCTGTTTCCCTGGCCGCGCGTGGCGATGTTGCTGAGATGGTAACTAGGGATAATAACTTGAAGCTGTGCCATAGCCTTCTGCTGAGGAATCGTGGTCCGGACTGCAGCGAGCTGGACCCACCAAAGCTGATGAGGCTCCAAGAAGCTGCAGAACGGAGACCTCAGTCTCTCTGCTCAGCAGTGCTGCCAGGAGGGACGTCCGGTGGTAGCATCAGCGCTTCCTCAAGGGACCCTCTCTGCACCGTTCATGCTAACCCACGGGGGAACACGAGTGGCAGCTGGGCAGGATTTGTTGGGAAAAAAAAAAAAATCCTTGAAAAGTGGAGGAGATCGTTGAGGTAATGGAGACAGGTTCCACTTAAACTTACCATGAACCCTGCTTGTCACGCTGTACCTTACATGCGTACATGGCTGTTAAAAGCTGATCCTCCTTGACTGAACACCACAGAGCTGACCGCGGCCTGACTCGCTTCCCTCTCGCCTCTCCAGGGCTCCTTTTGGCAATGCTGGCCGTGCAGCCGGGCTGCTGCTCCCATACATAATGCACGGCCCGGCCTGCACGAAACTTTCCACAAGAGTTGCGGCTCCAGTTGCATAATTTTAAATTAACTATTAATACGGCTGATACCGTATCCCCTTGAGAACAATGGCACGCAACAGACAGTGGCGCAGGTTGCGTATCACGTTACTTACCGTGGCCTTTATTGGTCTCAGGTAACCGGTCACAGCGTGGGGCACCTCCCGAAGGTCTCTGGGAGATGATCTGTACAGAGGAAAGGAGAGGCAGCCAAGCAGGTGGGTTGCATTTAGCTCTCGGTTAAGCTGATACGCGTGCAGCGAGGCTGGTAGTGGCGTCCCTGAAACCAAGGACAAAGCTCCTGTGTGTGCTGAGACTGGGCACGACAGGCTTTTCGGGGTGGAGTCATGGCCGAGGCGGTGAAAGCTGCCGGTCCCTTCTTTAAAAAAACAACAAACTGAACCAAACAAAACCCAACCCAGCCCAACCAACCCAGCCCAACTCAGTCCAACCAACCCAGCCCAGCTGGACCCAACTCAGCCCAGCTCAACCCAACCCAATCCAACTGAACCAGACCCAACCCAACCCAACCCAATCCAACTGAACCAGACCCAACCCAGCCCAGCCCAGCTGAACCCAGCTGAACCCAACCCAACCTAACCCAACCCAGTCCAACCAACCTAGCCCAACCCAACCCAACCCAACCCAACCTGAGCCGGGAGGGCCCAGCCCAGTGCCAGGCCACCCGAGGAGGGCAGGCCAGGGGAGGCCGTGCAGCCTCCGGCCGGACAGCTGGCCATGAGGCCCCGGGGGCGGGCGGGCAGGCAGCACCGGGGTGCCTGGGGAGGGGAGGCTGCCTCGTCCCTCCCACCCCGGGGTCGTCAGCCGTCCGCGGGCCGGAACGTCCGTGCGCTGCCGCCGGTTGCCGGGGGGGTTGGAGGGGGAAACGGGAAAGGGCGCGGCGCTTCCGGTTTCCCTTCCGGAGTCGGCGGCGGGGGCGGAGCGGCGGCGGACGCCCGTGCCCGCCGCGCGCCCGGCAGGGCCCTTCCGGCGACCCGTAGCGGTGCCCCGCGCGCGCGCGGCGCGGCCCTCTGCGGCCGGCGGAGCGGCGCCGGTCCCGGTCCCGGTCCCAGTCCGTGCCTTGCCGCTCTAACGGGTCCCGCCTCCCCCCGTAGGGCGGGGCCGGCGGCGGGGCTGCGGGTTCGCGTCCCCGGTCGGGACAGCTGAGCGGCGGCGGCGGGGATGGGCCGCGGGCCCGGGGCGGGCGGCGGGGACTCGCGGGACGGGTGAGGCGGCGGTGGGCGCTGGGGCTGCCCCGCCTCGCCGCCGGCCCGCAGGGGCTGGCCGGGCCCGGGGGGCGGCTGGCCCCGAGGGGGCCGCATGTGCCCCCCGCCGGGCACCGAGGCAGGACGGAGGAGGAGGCGGAGGGAGAGGCCGCCCCGGCGGCGGGGCAGGCCGGTAGGTCCGAGCGGGGCCGACCCGGTCGTCGGGGCCGCAGTCGGGAGGAGGAGGCGGCGGCGATGGAGGGCCTGGCCGGGTACGTGTACAAGGCGGCGAGTGAGGGGCGAGTGCTGACCCTGGCCGCGCTGCTCCTCAACCGCTCCGAGAGTGACATCAAGTACCTGCTGGGCTACGTCAGCCAGCACGGCGGGCAGCGCTCCACCCCGCTCATCATCGCCGCCCGAAACGGCCACACCAAGGTGGTCCGCCTGCTCCTCGAGCACTACCGCGTGCAGACCCAGCAGACCGGCACGGTCCGCTTCGATGGGTACGTAAGAGCTGGCTGCCGCCTGGCACTGCCCCGGCCAGACATCGGTGTTGGTACCAGCACGGCGTAAGGGCTCAGGACCCCGTCGTTCGCCCAGCTGGCGTTAGGGAGGTTGTTTTTGTAGCCGTAAAAATGCCTTCGGCCTTCTGCAATCCTCCACCTGAAACTGTAGACGGAATAATATTCGCCGCAGCCTAGAGAGCTCCTCGGCGAGCTCGTCGCCTCGTATTCTCTCTCGCTGTGCTGAAGTGACCTTTTCTGTGACATTTCTGTGCCGCGGGTGACAGTGAGCATCGGGTCAAGGTCAGGTGCTAGCTGCACACTGGGAGCTGGGCTTTGTTTTACTCAAATTGAGAGTTTTTTGGTGTCCAGCCCAGACATCCCAAGGAACATCCCTTCCTGGCTGCTGGCAGCCAAGGTATGGGATGGCTGGGAGCGAAATGTGACATTTTAGGATGGGAAGGGAAGAAAGGGAGGGAAGGGGGTGCCAGGCCCTCAGCTGGGACCCGGCTGGGGCAGCGGTGCTGATGCCACTGTTTGGGGAGAAGCCTGGCTGTGATGTCTGGGTCCTCAGGTGGTGTGCTGCCACGGCAGAATGAACGAGGAATGTTGTTTTTAAAACCTCCTACAGTGCTCATCAAGTTCTTGCCCATATGTCGGCCTTCAACATAAGGCTGACTAATCGTGAAGGTAGATTGGTCTTTTGAACAGCTTCAGGTTTTGCAGGTAGCTTGCACCAAGAGGAGAGCTCACATCAGATACTGAGCGAGAGAGATCGTGATGGGTCCCCGTGGATATCTTTCATCTGGTTCCTACTTCATGAGCTGGAGTTGTGCCTGTGCAGCTCCACCTCGCCCAGGGAAAGACTGGCTTGGTTCTTACATGCTGAGTGAAGGGGGAGGAACCGACTTCCCTGTGTGGTTTGGTTTGGTTTTTTTTTTTTTCTTTCTTCCTCTTCCAGCCCTTTTTTTCCACAAGCAAAAACTGGTTGGGAATACCTAGGGTGAGGTCTGCCCCAAATTCAGTTAAAGGAAGGGTTTCTGTTGACAGAAAGTGATAGGAAGGGCTGTCAGCCCCCCTCTGCCGCTGAATTTTCTCCTGCTGTGCCTTGATGGGATGGTGATCTGCTTGCCAGAGCCTCTGCCTGGTGCAGATTAAAGGAGGTGTTGTCTGAGACACAATGGGCACAGTGGGAGTCGCAGCCTGGTGAGAAGAGAGGCGGCATGTGATCCCGGCATTATTGTCGTTCTTGGGATAAGGTGGCACAGGCACAGCAGCTCTGCTTGTTTGGGCTCCGGGCTTTTGACTTGTAAATATATACCTCTGCACCAATAAATTACCTCCTGTTCATTAACAAATCCTAGGCCCTGACTTTCCTCCGGTTTTAATATAAAAGTATTTTAGTGTGATTATTTACAAAACAAGGAACTTCTTACTGTGACTAAAAGTGTAGACATCTCTGCATGCCAGAGGTCTTAAATGGCTTCTGGAGTGTTGTCTAGAGGTGTTGGATTTACAAACAGCCACACTTATATTCCTGTTGAGCTACGCGAGAGCTTCATAAAATGATAAAAATCACTGTTAAAGTTAGAATTAAGTCAGTGTCTTATGATATTTTAACTTTGGGAAACGTGACTGTTTGGACATAGGGAAATAAGGTATTTGTCCCTCCTCTGTGATTTGGGATGTGCCTCAAGTGTGTATTCTCTGCGATGTGAAGCCACCTGTTTCTACATTTAAGTGCTGCTTCAAAAATCAGGAGAACAGAAAGGACATCAGCCTTTAGCTTTGTAGTTACACAATGTGCTGTATTTGGGAATGAAAACAACTTAAGAAACTGTGATGCTTTGCTGAAGTTAACTGTCCCCTTGTTTACCAGTGCCAGCAAGCTGTCTACAAGGCTATGGTGTAAAACAGATCTCTGAAACAGTCCGGCTCAGAAGAACTTCTGCTTTTTTTATTCCTGGAGTTCCATTTGAGTAACCAGACTGCTGGTTTACCGTGCGGTCTCTCAAACAAGAAGTATCGGCGCAGCAGAAGCAGTTGCAGTTTTGCAGCTCAGGGCGAGAGAACAAGTGAAGTGATATGAAATTCTTCAGCCAGCTTTGCTGCCAGGGCTGGTGTAGTGTATAGCTGTACTGTTAATCATGTCTGAGTTTGTTTTTTTGTGTCAATATGTCAATTTTGAGTTTTCTCTCTTTCTTCAATGTGTCAGTTTCTGGCACAAGGCATCAAAGAAGCGGTAATTTTTGTAACTATTCTTCCTGAGACCTCAGTAGGCTGAGGGCTGGAGCTTGCAGGTAGGATCTCCAAAGCAGCCCAGGAAGTACTAGTGCAAAATGTGGCTAAATCCCCTGGCTGCTTTCAAGTTTCAGCTTCCAACGCTTCTTCCTTTGGGAGGTCTGCGTGCTTGATAAGTCTCTCATTCTTTTACCTTGGCTATCCCGGTAAGTTCCTTCAAGTACAAAAATAGGATGGCTATAAAATAGTTTTTAATGGCTGGGTGCGTACGTGCCTGTTCCATACTGCTTGGCTGGCTGTAAAAGATGCTTTTGAAAGAGCGTCAGTTTAACTGCTTGTTTCTGTCTTTACATTTTCAGCTTTGTCATTGATGGAGCCACAGCTCTCTGGTGTGCAGCAGGAGCTGGCCACTTTGAAGTAGTCAAATTGCTGGTGAGTCACGGTGCCAATGTGAATCACACTACGGTGACCAATTCGACTCCCCTGAGGGCCGCGTGTTTCGATGGCAGACTGGACATTGTGAAATACCTGGTAGAAAACAATGCCAACATCAGCATTGCCAACAAGTACGACAACACTTGCCTTATGATTGCGGCTTACAAAGGCCACACGGACGTGGTGAGGTACCTCCTCGAGCAGCATGCTGATCCCAACGCCAAAGCCCACTGTGGTGCCACGGCGTTGCACTTCGCGGCTGAAGCTGGCCACTTGGAAATAGTGAGGGAGCTGGTCAAGTGGAAGGCGGCGATGATGGTGAATGGCCATGGGATGACTCCGCTGAAAGTCGCTGCTGAGAGCTGCAAGGCTGACGTTGTAGAGCTGCTGCTTGCTCACGCCGACTGTGATAGGAGAAGCCGGATTGAAGCTCTGGAACTTTTGGGTGCCTCATTTGCAAATGACAGAGAAAACTATGATATAATGAAGACTTACCACTATTTATATTTAGCGATGCTGGAGAGGTACCGAGACAGTGAGAATATAATTGAAAAAGAAGTTCTTCCACAAATTGAAGCTTATGGAAACAGGACTGAATGCAGGACTCCTCAGGAATTAGAGTCTATTAGGCAGGACAGAGATGCCCTTCACATGGAGGGCCTCATTGTGCGGGAAAGAATTCTGGGCTCGGACAATATTGATGTTTCTCACCCCATTATTTACCGTGGGGCTGTTTATGCAGATAACATGGAGTTTGAACAGTGTATCAAGCTATGGCTCCATGCGTTGCATCTAAGGCAAAAAGGCAACAGGAACACTCATAAGGACCTCCTGAGGTTTGCTCAAGTCTTTTCTCAGATGATACACTTAAACGAGCCTGTTAAAGCCAAGGACATTGAGAGCGTTCTGAGGTGCAGCGTCTTGGAAATAGAACAAGGCATGTCCCGGATCAAAACCACCCAAGACTCTGACATCCACACAGCCATGGACAACTATGAATGCAACATTTTTACCTTTCTCTACTTAGTCTGCATCTCTACCAAGACCCAATGCAGCGAAGAGGATCAGTCGCGAATCAACAAACAGATTTATAACCTGATTCACCTCGATCCCAGAACTCGGGATGGCTCTAGTTTGCTGCATCATGCTGTCAATTCCAGTACGCCGGTTGACGACTTCCACACGAATGATGTCTGCAGCTTTCCTAACGCACTTGTCACAAAACTCTTGCTAGATTGTGGTGCTGACGTGAACGCTGTGGACAACGAAGGGAATAGTCCACTCCACATCATTGTCCAATATCACAGGCCCATCAGTGACTTCTTGACATTGCATTCCATCATCATTAGCCTGGTGGAGGCTGGTGCTCATACAGACATGACGAACAAGCAGAAGAAAACCCCTCTTGATAAAAGTACAACAGGGGTGTCTGAAATACTCCTTAAAACTCAAATGAAGCTGAGTCTCAAGTGCCTGGCTGCCCGAGCAGTACGGATCTATAACATCAGCTACCAAAACCAGATCCCCAGAACTCTGGAAGAATTTGTGAAGTTTCACTAGGCAACATAAAATCTTTCGTGGTGGTGCTATCCCGGGATGACATCAATTGCAGACAGCAGAATACATTATGTGTACATGGAGTTGTTTTTCTCTATTCTTTTGGTTTTGGGTTCCTCTGGATTCAGTCTGCAGCCTCAGTTCTCATGCAGACCTTGGGTAGGGAGAAAAGCCACATCATTTTCCTGTAGTCAAATCTGATGTTTGAGATTTTGGTCATTTCTTTTGATTAAAAGAATTGCTTCGTTATCTCTTGTTTTTGTAAACAAAATGAAAAGAATCCCAATGTAACTTGTGCAGAATGTTTTCTTTCTGATAACACATCTCCACTTACGATTTGCAGCTGAGTGCTTTAGGTAGTTATTTACAAAGGCACCTCTGAAAGCCCATGTCACCTCGCTACCGAGGCAGTAGCTTTGCAAATTTTAAAACTTCTTGGAGTGAGGTGGGAAAGGACAATTGGAAATTATGTGGTAGTTGGTTAAAAGTGAAATCTCGACATACAGAGCAGTCCATTGCTCTCATACCTCACCATCTTTTTATGCCTTTCAGTTAATGCTGAAGATGTTGGTAACGTTTTAAATTTTAATTTTTTTTAATTAAGTTTTGAACAGCAGTTATCAACAGCTATAGACGTATGGAATGCTCTGTTAGGAAATACAGGTTTAAATTCAGCTATGGTATGTTCATCTAATAACAGTTGAAATATCAAGCTCTTCATTTACACTACTACAGTAAGTATTGAATAACTTTTGAAAAAGGAACTTGCACATTGACCGAAATGAACCGGAGTCATGGTTTCTTTTTATGTAGCTAAGTTGCTCATATATAAAGATCATGCATGGATACCTAGAAAATTTATAGGGTATTTGTGTTTGTGTGTGTCCCAACATTTCAAAATGCTTTTAACTTGTTTTTTGTTGTTTCAATGATCAACATGCACCTTTTTGACTCAAAGTATGTAAAACTGCACTCTTGGATTCCAAATGCTGTATCTTCCTAATGGAGTAGTCTGTCGCCAAAGAGAGTCTTCCTTGAAACTGCTTGAAACTGGCTTTTCCAATAAGCGTGGAGTCTGTGCCTCCCTGAATTGGACTTGAGGATTTTTCATGATTTTTACTCCTTTCATTATGAAAATCTCTATGAAACCTGATTTTTAAAAAATTGTCCTATCATAAGATCTTTATGGTAAGCAACTGATTGTATAATAACACTGTTGCTTGAGAAAGTACTTCTCCTTGGTAGAAGTTGCAGATACTCCGACAGTAAAATGTCACTTGTTTTGACAGGCTACTGAAAACTCTGTTTATTTTAAATGCAGCTTTTTAACTGTAAGATGATGAAAGAATGTTCTGTAGGTTTTTTTTAAACAATCTGGGTAGAACTTTAAGGCGAGATTTGGGCACACGTTTCTATTTGTATTACAAATAAATAAACATTGAATGTGGAATTAGCTTGTAACTGTTAATTTTTGTTTAGTGCCAAGCAGAACAGCGCTGCTTGGATTGTACGGTACCATAAGCGCTGGCTGTTGTGTCTCCTTCAAGGGAAAAGCTTCAGAAATACCGTGTCTTCTAAGCTGCAAACTTTACTCTGCTGGAAACTAGGACCTAAAATGAAAAATGCATCTGTCACTTGTATCTCAGGTAGGTTGGACTACTGCTCTTAAAAAACCATGACTCTTGCAGTCAAAGGTCAGGCAAAATGGCAAAGCTAAATTCGGCCACCTGGGGCCTTAATGCAACAAGTGGATGTTGTCAAGTGGTTGGGAAGGTGTTAGTGTTTCTATAAATTGTTACCCTAAATGTCTTCCTCCTGTGTGCTGAGATGTGTTCATCAGAAGTCATCAGGAAAGCTGCAGTTTTGCTGAGAATTTACAGTGGTGATTTTTAGCCTGGCTGTTGGAAATGCAAAAAAATGTTTAAGTCACTGTGGCTTATCGTGAGAACCGGGGAACACTTTTAGTCTCCCATTTGGGGATTGTGTCCCTTACCGCTAAAGCTTTGAACCTGAAACTTGAACAACTTGAGACCATGTACCAGGTAGTTATTATTTAGGTACTAAAGTTGCTGGTAGCTGACTAGGTTAAAATTAACCAGTATATGAACTCGTGTGTATGTGTTACAGAAAAGAAGTCTTCTGTTACCCTGTGCCACGTGCTTCAAACAGGGCGCTGGTGCCTTGCTGTTCCTTTTTGCACTTGCACATTTATAATTTGTGATGTGCCTGTAGTTAAAAATGAGAGTCAGCGGTCCTTGAGTCTGTTTGACTTGGGAGAGTGAGGGGGAAAGAGGGGAGAGGGCTGAACACTTGCAGTGACTCATACTGCTTGCTGTATAACAAAGCGTTCTGGATTGGAAATCATTTCGAGTTGCTATATCATTGATTAAGACTGTATTTCCTTGCACTGTTTCTTTTTTTCTCAGGACCTGTTTCTGACATGGGGTTATCTAAGTGTTGTGTTCTTGTGAAATGCCTGTATAAAACTGTTGTTGGAACAAACGTGCATGCTTGAAATATCTGTAGGTAATAAGGGGACAGAAGCTGCTCCTCCCACAATTCTGCTTTTTTAATAAGAAACAGAATGTTACACCAAACAACCTTGTAGAAAAGCTGCTGCTTTCTCCCTTCCTGTAGCTTTGTTCTGATCCTTTCCTGCTTTTGGCTCCGTTGCAGGAGATTTGCTGAGGTTCTGCTTTGTTCATGCTGTTCCTGGGATGATTTCAGTATGTGAAGACCTGAAGAGAGAGTATGCTGTTACCTAGAAGCAGCAATAAAACTTCTTGTCAGTAGATTGCAAAGCACTTTCTATAAAGAGGGGGAAGGTCTGTGCTATGGAAGGAGCAGCTGATGCTAAAGCCACTCCTGTCTCAGGTGTTGTCCCTGGTCTTTGTCCCAGTTCCTGATGAAGACGGGTTCCTGCTTGTCTGCAGCCCGGGAAGGTGGCGTCATGGAGGTGCTGTTCTGCTGCCTGTGCTATGGCAGTAAAACCTCTTGGCCAAGGGATAGAAAAAAAAAAAATAAAGGTGGGTGCCTGTTACTGCACACCGGCAGATGCAGCAGAGTCCATCATGGCTCTTGGCGTCCCGGGACCATCCCTCTCCTTAGTCTGGAAATTTCTTTTTCAAGCATTAAAAGCTGGAAGAGTGCGCTTGCTGTCTTTGTGGGAGTTATTTAAAGCTCTTGATAAAAATCTGTACAAACCCCACTGGTGCCCCTTCCACTGGGAAAAAGGAGCTGCGTGACATCGCCTCTGCCAGGGACGAGGCATGTGTGTGCCCATAGGTGGTGGTCTGTTATTTATAGAGCTGGCTCGGTGCAGAGAGCTGCTGTTGGAGAGCAGACTGGCTTTTAAAAATATACCTTCCTGAGGCCAGCCCACGCTCGGTGGGATGCAAACCCTTGGCAAACCTGGAGTCTTGGTCCCTCTGGCCGGAGGGATGTGAGCCTGAGCAGAAGGGCAGTGCCACCGCAGATGGAGGGATCTGCAGCTGGCATTTTACATGCTTGTCTTTGGGTCAGCTATGCTTAAACCATGGTCCTTAGGTGGTGATGAGAGCCCTAGCTGGTCCTGGCATCGTGTAGCTGCATGAAAAGCTGAGGTTTTCACTTATTCCCATAGGCTTCTGCATCTCTGCAGAGGCAAATGTTGCTCAACTTTACCTCAGAGCCTCGGCAGCGGCAAGCAGGGGAGAGCACTTGGCTTAGTAAAGAAAACCATTTTCTGAAAACAAGTCACTTATTTTTTTTCAAATGATGGGACTCAAGTTTTTGTGTTTGGCAGGGCTTGCATACCAGCCCCATCACTGCCACTGCTGCAGGGTGCCTGGTGGGGGACCAGTGGCCCTGCAGACGTGGCTCTGCAGGGACCCCCACAGCCTCGAGCCCCGTCCTGGCTGTGGCAGCGGTGCCTGTTTGCTCTGGTCCCCCTGCTGTGCTCACAGCAGGGTTTGCTGGATCAGGCCCTGGCTGGGGCTGTGCCACCCTGGTCAGGATATGTCAAGGTGCAGAATTAATTAATGAGTTAGTCTATCTGAAGATGGCGAGAGCTGCCTCTTGTCGAGGAGGTCAGATGGGGGAGCTTAAGAGAGCTTGTTTCACTGAGGCTTCCCAGGGCATGAGCGTAAATTTGTGACCTGAAGTACCAGTGTGCAGCAGCTCGACTGCTTTGCCTGTGCTGTTTTAAGTTAAATTGATAAAAGCTGTCGGTGTAAGTAGCTTTAACCAAGTTCTCAGCAGTAACAAACTCTCTTTGTGTTTTCGGAGAAGGGCTGATGCTTTCATGCCTGGTTTGGGTAAGGAGCAGCCTGCAGCAGGGCTCGTGTCCCACAGGGTGGGCATCCTCCCTGGGCACCCTGAGCCCTTGTGCTGCAGAGAGAAATTGGAATTGTGTTTCTGGAGAGTTTTGACTGAATGGGAATGAAAAAGTGCAGCTTTCCTTCCTGCGAGGGCACAGAGCGGCTGTCGCACACCAGCCGTCCGGCTGTGGCAGAGGTACGGCCGCACGCCTCGGCCGGGGACAGGCACCAGTGGGCAACTGCCGCTGCTCCACGCCCTGGGATGCTGCTGCGCGGGAGCTGTGTATACAGGGACAGTATAGAAATATATATATATATGTACACACATACACACACATATATATACATGCACACATATATATGCCTATATGTATGTACCCACACATAGATAAGCATATACACACACACATATGTACACCCACACAGAGATCATAGCTGGTGCACAGTGTCCCTTGTGATCACAGCTTCCCAAATCTGGAGGTAGGAGATGCTCTCTCAAATACACACACACTTATATTTATAGACCACGCACATATATATACACACACATATGTAGATACACATTCACACACATATATGTAAATACACATACGCAGAACCTGGATGGTGCACCATCTTGCCTGTGAGCATGGTTTGCCAAAGCTGGAAGATATATATCCACATGTAGAGGGAGAGAGACTGAGAGTACATAAAAAACATATATATATACACACGTATGTCTATGCCCTTATATGTGGCTCTGGAGCCAGACAGCAGCAGGAGGGCACCCACGTCCCTGGGGATGCCCTGCTGAAGGATCCTGCCCAGCCCTTGCTGACCTTCAGCTCTTTTCCTTGCAGCTGGTGCTGCAGGTATCGAAAGCCTGGGGAGGAAAGGAGGGGCTGTGCGGGGGCTCAGGGGGAGACGAGCGGCCACTCTTTTCATAGCACCAAGGGCTGAGATGCTTTTGGGCAAAGCCTTGAAAAGCAGTTAGTTACTTTTTTCCTAGGAATAAAAGGTTGGAAAGATGCCATCAGTAGTTCTCATGCAGCCTATGTGCTTTCAACAGCGGTAAGGCAATTGAAATTGGTTCAGCATGAAAAGGGAGAAAAAAACCCAGATCTGCGAAATTTGGTGTCTTTGGGGCCATGGGAGCGCCGGCAGTGCCAGCATTGCCCTGGACTCATGGAGCCCCAGGCCCCCACCCTGATGTCTTCACTGGCATTTTGGCTCTCCGGGGTAGCCCTGCACCCCAGTCAGGCCCCCTGGGAAAGCTGAGACCCGAATCAGCCAGGAACTCTGCCATTAACAACTCCCATTCAAGGTGAGGATGCCAGCAATGAAAATGAGATTTTTATCCCCCCCCAACCCCCCTTTTATACAATAAGTGGGGCTGATTCTGCAGCATACCTTCCTCCAGGCTCGCAAAGGCTGCAACCCCCGGCCACTCATCCCACCTGACAGCATCCCTTTAAAAACAGGCTGCAAAAAACTTGCATCCCACAATAAATAAGTGGAGGAGAACGTCTGAGCCCCGTTCTCTACTGCATCCCAGAGGCATGTGAGCAGCTCCCCCCTCGTACCCAGCCGAGCCGTGCAAGTGAGCTAGCACAGAAGGGGAGTGGAGGCTATTCATTTTTAAAATACTGTATTTTTAATCCTTAAAAAATACTAGGACAGTATTTAACAAACTTCATTACACATCCAGCAGACATATGCTTTCTTTTCATCCATAAAATTAATATTAGCATAAATAATTCTGTTATGCAAAAAGAAAGATTTTTGTCAAACAGCACCGATCATCCGGTTTTGCGTGACACCAAGTATGTACAATTATAATACAAGTGCGGACCCTTCCTGGACACAAGCTCTTCAAAACTGCTCAGTTTGTAGCAAACACTTCAAACTGGTTTTTGATTTTTTTTTTTTAATTTTTGAATTTTTTTTTCTCCTTTGCTTAAACAGGTAAATATTTTTAGAATAAGTATGTACAGCTGGACACTGGAGATTTGCATTAAGGTGCTTTAATTTGCTATCATTTGTATTCAGTGCATTAAGAAGGCGGCAAATTAAAATCTCCACCCAATTGCTCCGGTTAGCGAATGCCATGCAGTTTGAGAGCTGTGGCCAGCAAAGCCTGGGGGTTTGCTACAGCCCAGCCATAGGAATGGGCAATCCTTATTTTTAAAGGATATTATTTTTTACAGATTTTTGCAGCCCCATAGTTTGCCCCAAGTTACAGGGCACGTTGCTTCGGTGGCCCCTCTGTCCCCGCACTGCTGCCACCTCCTTGCAAACCCAGTTTGAAGCTCCTGTTGCTGTGGCATGGGGCCACAAGTAGGGGTTGGGGATTTTTGGTACGTGTAGGGTGGTTTGTTTTGGTGGGGTTTTTGGGGGTTTTTTTTTGGCTTTTGGACCTGTTTAGGTGATTTTCACACAAAGGGGCGTACTCTCATCTCGATGCAAACCCAAGTTCAGCACCCAAATCCCTCGGCATTGAGGCGAACCTCTGCTCCGTAACCGCTGAGGGGCTGGGAGGGAGTGCAGGGAGCGGGGGAACCCGGTGGCCCCAGCACCATCACTCCAGCCCCTGGGTGCTCCGCTCCCGCTCCGCCGCTCGCCTGCGGCTCCCGCTTTTAAAAAATCCAAGCTGTAGGGTTTAAAGAGAAACAAAAGAAAGCCCCACCATTACTTCAGCTGATTGCTGGGAAGCATCTCTCTTTTAACGGGATATTGCCAGGAGGTTTAGACCCTGAATATAAATAATATGGAAGCAGAAAGAGGTTAGAGGAACTTTTTGTGATGTCCGGTGGTGCCGAGGGGCTTGTGGGGCTGTGGACACGGAGCTGGGGGGCCAGGGGGGTCCCTCCTCACATGGGGGTCTCCACCGAGCCCCCAACATGCATGGCTTAAGGGCTGCTCACCTTCCAGAGCGCGAGGACGAGCAGGGCCAGGAGCAGGAGACCTCCTAACGTGCTCCCCAGGATGATCCAGATGGGGATCTGCGATTCCTCTGGTTTGGAGATTTCAAACGTTATCTGCAAGGAAACAGCATCAAAATATGCTGCTGCTGCTGGGTGCATGAACCGGGCGGGCAGAGGATGGGGCAGGGGGACACACGGCACGATGGTGGGGATGTTGAGCATCCCCCTGCTTTGGGAGGATGCTGGAGCTGCTGGGGAGGATGCCCACCCCACACACCAGTGATTTGGCTCAGGTTTTCCCTGCTGAAGCTGGTGGTGCTGGGACCAGAGCTGCCCAGCTCTGGCCACAACCGCACCGAGTTGCTCCAGGCTCTGCGGAGCTGGGTGCCTGGCTTGGGTTGCTCCAGCCCTTCTGCTGGACACAGGGTTTTTCCCACTGGGGTCAGAGCAGGGTGTTGCAGCATCTCCAAAGCTGCCAGGTCCATGTGTGACCGTCCTGCCCGGGGACTCACCTGGCGGCTGGGGTCCTCCTCGCGGAAGATGAAGGGGCTCCCGAAGCGTCGCTGGAGAATGGCGTTCGTGGTAAGCTTCAGTGACTTGAACTTCAGCTGCGCAAAGAGATGCTGGACATGAGCACCAGCCATGGGAGAGGACCCAGCGCCCTGACCGGGTGTCCCCCCATGGCTTTGGTCCCCAACACAGCTTTGCATCTGTGCCAGGGATGCTGTGTGCTGCATCCGTGGGGGAGGACGATGCAGGTCAAGTAGTGAGTGTGGCTAAATTGCAGCAAAAAGGACTGCTCAAGATTAAATTCCCCACGACAAGGTGCTGTGCGGGATGTTAGACGCACACACCAATAGAATAAATGGGATTTGAAAACAAATTCATCCCACACATACCCAGGCTCCCTGGCAGGGAATGCAATTACAGGAGAGAAAAAACCTCCATGTTATCATGGTGTGAGGGATCCTTTGGGGGATTTCTCCTCAAAAGCCGTGCGTCTGCTTTGGGAGGACTTACTGCTTTTAGAGACTTCATCCACAGATTGCCATGCAAGTGCAAGTTCATCTCCTCGTTGGGGGCTAGTTTCACATTGCAGTCGATGGAAATGACATCGGAGTTGCTCTGGTTCTGCAAGGGGAGAAGTTTGTGGTGTGGGAGCATCACTACTGAGAAGGGGATAAAAACCTGCTGGGCTTCTCCCCTGCCATACACCGAGGGGAGTGAGATCCAAACCCCGGCAGAGGGGCCATGCACCCGTCCTCCCCCGTGGCCGTGGGCCATCCCCATCCTGGGGGCTTTCTCTTTGGCTTGGGGGCTGCCTGGGGCGGCAGAGCTCATCCCAGGGCCAGGATCAGGCCCACGAAGACACACACCAGGTGGGGGGTGCGGGAGAGGTCCTCCTCGGCGGGCGTCCTCTGGTAGTCAGTGGTGTTTCCCCAGATGTTGCAGGTCGCGTTCTCCTGCGGGAGAAGCTGATGGGCTCCGAGCATGGGGATGGGGACCACGGCGGCCACCTCCCCACATCCTACCCCTTGCTCAGCACACATCCTGGTGGAAGCGGGGGGGAGGGGGGACCCCAGCACCCCCCTGGCTTTGCTGGTGCTGGAGGCTGAGCCTCTCCCCAGCAAAAATCAGCCTGGCAGAGACCCCCATCCAGGACTCCAGCCATGTGCGCAGGGGTGACACGGGGACTTTGCCAGAGCTGCAATACAAAATGCCCCCATTGAGGCCAAATCCATCCATAAAGATGCTGTCTCCTGTGCTGGGTTCTTTCCATCACCGGCACGCGGGGCAGCGGGAGGCTTGGGGTACCCCAGGGTCTGCTCCCAGCCCTCTCACCACTTTTACAGTCACTCACACCTCCAGTTTGCCCCAGGCACAGTTAATGCTTTCAAGACCTTCAAGAATTCATTGCATACTGGAGGAAGGTCTAGCTCAGAGAAATATTTGGACCAAACCCTTTGGCCGCTACCATTTTCCATGTTTCCAGCCAAGCGAATGCAAAAGGGAGAAGCTCGGGCACAAGCCAAGGCCGTCCGTGCAGGTGTGAGCACGGGGGGGAGGGTTTGCAAAAGGATGGGGTGACCCGCCATGGGTTGTCTCCATCCCCACCCCTGGTGCAGAAGAGACCCACACATGCTTAATAGGGATGAAACCCCCTTCCTACCTGGTCCACCATGAATTCAGTCAGGAGCAGGAGGCGGTTGCCCGCCCGGGTGGCCACGGGGACAGTGAGCTTGATGGTCACCCCCTCCACAGGGAAGAAGCCCAGGTTCTGCAGCTGCAAGGGCAGAGGACAGGGATGCGCCCGGGGTGCCGGTGCCCCATGGGATGGGGATGAGCAGGGTGACTGTGGCACATTCCACCTCCGGGATGGTGCTCAGGGGTCCCTCAGATGGTTTAAAATCCTCTGCTTACCTTGAAGGTGCAATGAAAGGGAGGGCCGATGCTGTCGTATCTCTCCAGGGAGCTGTTCGACCTGATTTCATAGTAGTCCAGGCTTGAAGTTCTGTTGTGACAAAGGATGACAAGTCGCGAGGTGGGCTCGGAGCAAACAGAGCATGAAGCAGCCCCACGCCCAGCTGTCCTCTCCGCAGGCAGATTCCCCAAGGAGAGGACTTGTGGTCTCTCTGGCCCCATTTTTAGATGGAAACCATCACCTGGCTCCACCCCATGCAAAAAAAGATGGGGGATTTTCACACTATTCTGCTTCTGCAGTATTTTTCCCTTTCTTTGTAGAATTCTTCTCACCTCTTTAATATAACAGAGACATCCAAGACCCTGGTCAGCTGTTTGAATGTCACGTATAAATCAGAGGAGGTAAATCACATCTCTGTTTCACAGCTGGAGAAGAGGGGAAGGAGCCAGGAGCATTGATGGGTGCCTGTGGGAGCCTGGCCAGGATCAGCTGCGATGGGACGCATGCTAACCAGTGCCATGACATGAGGCACATGGCCCAAAACCCCCAAAACTCTTTGAAATTATTTCCTCTTTTTGCCTCCAAGGTGCCCAAATTTGAATTTTTTGTGCTGTTACTTTTCCCCCAAGTTCTCCCTTCTCCCATAAGGGTGATTCTGATATTTGTTAAACTGAGAATCCCCCTGCTCCCCATAAATTTTAAGTATTAAAATGGTTTTATTTTCAGTGCCCCAC
Source organism: Harpia harpyja (assembly GCF_026419915.1). Taxonomy (NCBI): domain Eukaryota; kingdom Metazoa; phylum Chordata; class Aves; order Accipitriformes; family Accipitridae; genus Harpia; species Harpia harpyja. The sequence goes on along the minus strand of NC_068953.1, from coordinate 16,979,215 downwards.
TGCCTCTAGTGTAAAAAAAAAAAAAAAAAAAGTGACTGAAGGTCTTAAAAATCTGCTAAGAATTACAGCAAGTGATGCCAGAGAATGTGCTTCTGGGGTCCACGTTTTTTCTTATGATCAGGTTAATAAATTATCATCTGTGCCTTAGCTCCCTGCTCTCCTTGGACCGAGGACGCTCTCTGCTTTAGTTACTGTTGATGCCCAAACCTTCCACACACATCCCTCAGCTGAGCTTCTGGTGAGATGATTTTTAGTGGGATGGCTACCAGCCCAGGTGCTGGCTAGTAACATGTTACAAACATTAAGTATTTTTCCCCCTTAAAAACCAATTGGCCTCACATCTATTTAATAACACTTGTGCATTTAAACATTATGAAAGCACAGCACCTTGTTGCTCCTTGCTGTTGATTTTTATGAGGACCCACTGAGTGGGATGCCCCTGATTTTATAGTTCCTTCAGCCCCTTTTCTAAACAAATTTCCCAAATTAAAGCTCATTTGCACTGGGCTCTGTTTGAACACAGCTCCCATGGGGCCAGTACTGGTTTTCCTGAAGGACACCCTGCAAGCCATGTCCCCCTAAAAGCTGCGTCCTGTTCCAAAACACTCACCTGGTGAAGAGCAGGTCGGCTTCATACTTCAGGTGAAAATTCAGGTGGGCAAAATTGTCCTCCTTGGTGCTCTCCTTCTCCTCGCTGTCACTGAAACATCAGTGGGGCAAGTGGGGAGTGAGGTGGGAGCCAGCTCCCCTCTGATTTTTTTTGGGGGGGGGGGGGGGGGGGGGGAGGGAATCATAGGAAGCAGGTGGGGAAGGGTTGAACTTTTGCTTTTTTGGCCAAAGTGTAAAGAGAAGCAAATTTATTCTGTATTTTTTATTAGCCCAAGGCCATAAAAGTAGATATTTGGAGAGAGGTTTCACACCCAGCAGCCTTAAAGCGGTGCAGCAGCCCCAGCAGAGCAAATCCTCGGCCGCTCTCTGCCACCACAACTGATGAAAATGAAAAATATGTTAATGAGATTTCAGTTGGCTGTCAGAAAACTTAACCTGCGCAGGGCAAGTGAGCAAGGAGAATTATGCAAAGCTGTTGGGAGATAGTTTTCCTGGGAGTGTTTGCAGTTGTGAAGGCTGTGAAGAAAGCAGCAGTGGCTGGAGACCTTTTCTGCTCAGCGCAGAGCCTGGCAGTGACTGCACAGCTTCCACATACACAGAAAAATGAGGGATATAAATATACAGATAAATAAAAATAGCCTGGTTTGTGAATACAGGGCTGCACACTCTGTAATAACCCATGGCAATCAGATTTCCTTGTGGTTATTCCCCGAGTAAAGCCGTCAGCATCACCTATGGGTCTGGAAGAAGGAAACCCAACACATGCAGGCAATGTCCCGTTGACCTCGCAAACGCGTGCAAGGGAGAAAGCAACCATTAACCTGTTGGCGATCAAGTAGATCTCCATGCTTTGAAGGAAAATCGACTTGCTGAATTCAAAATCCAGGCGAAAAGCTACCTGTGGAAGTTGGAAACAGATTGGAGAAAACATTAGGGGGGGAAAACCCCAAAACCCGAGTGCCGGCCAGGGGCGGTGTGGGAGCTCTGTGGGTGAAAGCATCCCCCTGATCCCACTGGGAGATACTGCCGGGCTTTGGGCAGAGCCTCAGCTTTCCAGGGAGACAAGAGGCCATGCCAGGGATTTGCAGGATTTGCTCTCAGCCCTGCACATTGCATTTTTTTGCTCTGAGACTGGAGAAGCAAGCAGCCCCTCTTTGGAAGAGAAACCCTCCAGGGGACCTGCAGTGAGAGGCCGCTCACTCCCATCTGCGGCACGGGGTCGGCTGGCGGGGGAAGGCAGCCAGAGGGAGGCCAACAACAATAAAATGTGATAAATGTCACATCTGCAAGAGCTGTGGCAATGACCTCAAACTGTCTGGGACTGCACAGCTGAGTATAATATTAAAGCTCCTGCTGCTCTCAGGCCAAATTTCCATTTCCAGCTTGTCTTTGTTTTGGCAGGACCTGGACTACCTGATGCCACGCAGATGCATTCTCAGCCCCCGTAGGTCATGGGGAGTCAGGATGCTGCACTCTTTGTGCAGCCACAGGCATCTGAGAGGGCTTTTTTTGGAGCTTTAAAGCCTAGTGAGGTGCCTGGAGCTCATCCATCACTATCAAGCTTCTGACAAGGAAAGGCTTCAGACAGATACGGGGGTTGGAAAGATTTTTATCTTTAGATACCATTTGTATTGGCCCCTTTTCCCACGGGCGTGCAGAATGGGCAGGTGGGATTTCACACAGAGCCCCGGTGACTGCAGAGAACGGCATCTCCTTGCTTTTCCTTCCCCACCTTCATGCTGCACGTAATGTTTGCAAAGGGTTTTATGGCATATAAAAAATGATGCTCCCTGGACCTGGGCTTACCCCCAGTGCTGGGAACCGCTGTGAGCTGCGGTTTGGAGGGTGCCACCAGCCTGAGGGGGCTTGGGCAGGCTTGGAGGAGGGTCTGGAGGGACCCAGGGTGTTCAGAGCAAGGAAAACCTCTCAGGCAGGGAAGGGTGCCTCATCCTGTGAAGAAGGAGCGCCAAGAAGTTACCATCAGTGGCTTGAAGCCAATATTAAATTTCTCCAAAGGACTGGAGTCAAATTCTTTGACTGGGAGGAGCTGGGTTTCATTTTGGTACTCTCCCAGCATCAAGGCAGCATCCTAACCATCCCTGCTCCCCTAATGTGCCTTTCAAACACCAGAAACAGACAGAGAAAGGGAAGAAACCAAATGTTTATCTTTAAAAATCCTGTTTAAAGCTGCCCAGCCTGAAGACGGATGGATGCAGACCCGCAGCTGTGCCAGGGCAGAGGGCTCCTGTCCCATGGGTGAAGCCTCACTTGGGCAGGAGGGAATAGGTTTACCTTGGCCTTGGCTCGGAAGAATGGATAGCTCACGTTGCACACTTTCTTGTTGGGGTGCTTCTCTTCCGTCATGCAGTCGATGTTGATGTCCGTGTCATCCTAGAACAGGTTGCGACTTGTCTGTGACACTGGGCATGAGCCCCATGACCTGGCTCTTTATGAAAGCAGCAAATGCACCCGTGGGGCTCAAAACAGGCTTTAACTTTTGGAAAAGTTAACCAACCAACAAAACCAACCAACCAACACTGCTTGCTGCAGGCTGGGAATCCTTCTCATGCAGCTGAATTTCTAGGGCCGTTCCTGGAAAGGGGCTTTTCTAGCAAACAACTTCTAGCTTTCTGATTTAAATCCTCTTTAGAAATTTAGCTACAGCGGTGAATGAATTAACTTGATTATCTTGCCACTTAATTGGGAGGAAGAATATTTTTCAGTGGTGAGGAGTCACAGGGAAGCATCAAGAGATAACATGAGCTATTATTCTGCATGGCCACCAGCTAAGGAGTAATATTTAATTTCCTCATCTCAACAATTACATTCCTGCTGCTTGAACACCTTCCAGCTCACCAGTCAGGCTGGGGAAGATCCTGCCCATCGCAAAGCCCAAGCACAGGCTGGGGTGGGATGGGACACCGACCCTGCTCCACTGCCAAGCTGTAGCAACCCTACAAGAGGTTGTAGCCTGGTTGCATGCAGGTGTCCATCCCCACCACGAGACGATGAGCTATTCCAGTTTTTGGCCCTGTGTTAGACCACGCAAGGGTCTCGGTTCAAGCTGCTGCCACTGGACAATCCTACTGAGGAGCCGAAACATCCCAGCACCAGCCACAGGGAAAATGCCTTGACAGCCACCAGCAATGGCCTGGAGATTTCTCCCACTCATCTGCTCAGATTATGGACTTTCTGGGTCCACAGCTACTTTTGTTTGGATCTTTGTACAGCCTCTGACACAAACATCCATCCCCTCCACTTGGCAATTTGCTTATTTATAAGGAGTGGCAGCCAGGAACCCGTTAGCAGTGATGCTTCTGTAACCAGCTACAAATACTTCCTGCAACCACTACTGCATGGTGCTTTCTGTTACCGAGCATTGTAGGGTTTTTCCCCCCCTCACTTAATTTGGAGAAATGTCTCAGAAAATGCATTTTTCTTATTTCGTGGGCAACGTGCCCCACAATTTTCCCTTGGCACAGCTTGTAGAAAAACAAATGAAGGACGTGGGATCTGCGGGTGGGTATGAAGTCATTGGGGGGACGAGGGAGGGCTCGGCAGCATCAGCATATTTCCCAAACCTCGCTGGGAAAAGGGAGGAGTCTCACCAAGATCCAGCAAGTAGTGGGGGTGAAATATTGAGGAGGGTGGGAGTGCATGGGGCACAATGGGCTTATCCAGGGGACAGCCGTAGAGAAGTGGCATCGCCCGGCTCGATGCTGAGTTGTGGCCACATTCTCATTATCAGCCCACACTTCCAGGAGTTATATCTCAGCTGCAAAAATTTATTCCTGACGGGAACTTGGCCATGTGCAGCAAGTATTTTTAAACTACTGGAGTAGAAAAATAAAGAGGGAAATAATTTCATCTGCATTTGACCTTCTTTCAGGTTCTTAAAATTCAAACTTTTTTTGTATTTCCAAAATAAAGAGCTGAAAGGGCTGTAAGTGCTTAGAAACTAAGCCCATAAACATGTCTGATTTATGAGGGATGGAGACATTTTTGGGCTCTGGTTTAGGACACAGCTTTCTCATCCGGCCGGGATTAGAAGTGCCTCTGGAAAGCCCTGGATCTCCCCTGGCAGCCTTACCTTGGGGATCAAGCTGGCGAACTGGAGGTTTCTGGAGAAGGAGACGTTGAGGACCGTGCTGTAGGCGTTTTCGCCTCGGTTCTCCAGCGCCGCTTCCACGGCCACCCTCCTCCTGCTGCTTTCGATGACGAAGACAGAGGTGTCGAAGGAGAGGGTGAAGGCCGAGCAGTCCGGCGGTGCCCTCCGCAGAGCCCGACGGCAGTACTCCCTGCAAGAGGAGCGCAGTGGTGCAGGCAAGCGCTGCCTGCAGCACCGCGCCAAGATCTAGCCCCGGGATTTTTACGTGCACAGTGCATACGAGAGCGCAAGGGAATCCCTGCTCTCCCTCTGTTGTGCTGTGCTGCTGCCGAAAGAGGAATCACAAATTCTTCCCGTGGACCATCGTTTTGCTTGTGATTTTTGGCTAACGGTGCCTAGCTCTCTCAAACCCAGTTAGGAGCTCTTAGTACAGCTGGGGTGTAAGGAAAAAAAATAGATGCCATACCATTAGCAAAGGGTAAAGCTGGCATTTACTTTCAGCCTGGCTGAGATCTTTTCCCGGCAAGTTTACCAGCACAGACTCTGTAATGACAGCAGCATCTGCTTTTGCAGACTTGATGGGTGTTTGGGCATTTATTTTCTTTATGAAAAATAAAAAAGGAAAGGAAAATGTAGGACGGTGCCACCTTCAGAGTCACCTTCTGCCTTTAATGGCGGGGCAACCAGGGTGCCAGTTTGAAGGAATGGCTCTATTCCAACAAGTCACCTCAAAAATGGTTTTCTCGGCAGAAATCACCTCCGTATCGGTTGCTTTTCTAGGGCATGGTCCAGTTCCCAGTGATGCTGTCGGGAAAGCTCCACAGGCTTCAGGAGGAACCAAATTAGAGGTCTAGCACCCCGGTAGACCACAGCATCTGCCCATGGTTATTTGTAGGACTCCAGCCACTAAGATCCATACATAATCCCTATCTACAGCTCACTTCAAGCTCCCACAGCCCAGCCCAGCCCAGCCAGGGGTGCTGGGGGCCCCCACCCTCTCCCAGTCAAGCCCTGAGTGACAGCCTCAGGACCAAGAGCTTTACAGGAGACACAGAGCAATAAATGCTGAATTACAGGATACAAGTAATCCCCAGGTAGCAGCACTGGCTATGAGCTTGGTTCAGAGCCCACTGCCATAGATGGGAGGCGGAGGTTCAGGCTCCTGCGCTCCTAGATAACCTTTAAAAGCTCTTTAAGCAATGAGTTGTAGCGTATAATTATTTCTGCTGCGTGAGTCAAGCTTGTAATTGCCAAGTGGGTAATGCCAGCCTTGCATTTATTCCCTGCTGTTATTTACTGATTTGTCTCCCTGGGGCTCACCACCATGGCATCAAATATTAGATGTTTTGTGGATTCCCTGAAAAACCACTGATTTGTTCCAGGCAGGGAGCAGGCAGAGGCTCAGAGACCCACTGCAAGCAGAGGTCCCAAGGAGTACCTCGTGGTGGTGCTGGATGAACCTTGTGGTAGTGTTGGGTGAAGAACCAGTTGCGATGCCATTATCTATGGAGCGTGGGTTGGGGCTGGGTTTCAGAGGCCCCCCCCCCCCCCCCCCCCCATTTGTGATATTGGTTGGAGGATGCTCTGAGCGACCTACTCACATGGCACTGGGCACATCGCTTCTGGCATCCAGGACCAGATCAGGGACGCAGTGCTCATCCTCATTGCACCCGTTCCAGAAAGGGACCTGAAGGGGACACCAAGAGCAGCTCAGTGATGATTTGTGCCCCAGGTTGTACTCCATGGAGAAGGGACATGGGCGGTGATCCCCGGCTGCAGCAAATGCCCAACACATTGCTATCATGGGAAGGACCAGGGATTGCAGCCCCAAGATGCAAATGTTACATCCAGAGATAAATCTGCTGACCAAGTGCCTGATAAAAGGCACCCTGGGAGGTCGGTGCTGCTACCTACCGAGACCTTGAGCGACGTGGGCCAGCCATCGTCCAGCATGGGGCCATTCTCAGGGTGCTCTAGCTCGTAGTCAACAGAGAACATCACCGGCTTCACATAATCAGCTGTGTCCTGCGGTGGACAGAAAGCATCGTTGAGGAGGACAGGGCTCCTGCTTATAGAGCGGCAGCATCAGAGAGCAAGGTAAGGCAGAGCTACAGGCACGTGTGATTATTTTATGAAATAAAAGCTTTGCTATCTAGTATTCTTGGTATGTAATCATCCTGTCTCCCCAGCTAACCCTTACCTAGGGACAGGGACAACCCAAGCTCAGTGGTGCTGCTCAACAGCCATCCACATGTACATGTCTGATGATGCTGGAAATGTTTCACCCCAGAGATGCTGGCTCTGGAAGGTGGATGCTCCTTGGTGGGGGCTGTCCCCAGGGGGAACAGAGCTGTCCTGCAACCCTTACCTGGGGCTCATCTGGCCAGTAATGAAACTGCACTTTTCCTGGAGGTCTATGAGCTCTTCCCACGCATTGCCTCAGCCACACGGGATGCAGTTAGATGCTCTGAAGCAAGATGCTTGTGCTAAATCACAAGCTCCATCTTGAGCTCCAGACTCGAATTTCCCAGAAGTTCACAGCAGTTCAGGCCAGGGCTTGGGGCCGGGCCAGTCTGGCAGCTCGGCCCTCCCTGGCCTCTGCAATATTCTCATCATTCACTGAGAATGTTTGATTTTGGCCAGGTTTGTGCATCAGCTGTTCCTTGCAAGCGATGCAGAGGGTTTCTCTGGCTCCTGCACCCAGGGAGGGGGACCCAGAAGATTAGAAGGGTGCAGAGGGTGAGAGCAGTGGGGACTGGCACAGAGGCATTTGGTTCCCAATGGAAAAAATGTGTTTTCACCAATTTTGGAGCAGGAGGACCAGCCTGACGTGGGTGTCAGGAGTGCACGCCCTCCCTGAGGGCATGGCTAGCAGCTCGTGGAAAGGAGCACAGCGCAAGCTGGGGCTGCAATGAAGTCAGTGCTCAGGGACCCAGCAGCTGCTGCATGCCGGCAGCTCCATCCCTGACCACATCAAACCTAGCGCGAAGAAATCCAGGCATGGGGATGAGGCTCGTTTCCAGCCTTATGAAGCCATCAAGGCTCCTCTGACAGCATCCCGGGGCATCACTATTTTTGCACAAGGTGGAGAGCATCTCCCCCCAGGCTGGCAGAGGAGGAGACCCCAGCCTTGTTCTCCTTCACACTCACCAAGACGTGGAACTGGAGCGTGTTGCAGTGCTCCTGCCCGGCAAGCAGCACCAGCCCCTTCTGCATGTGCCGCTCTCCGCTCTCATCCAGGTGAGCCCGCGGCGTGTACCTGCGCTCATCGATGGTGGCATTGTACCGCAGCGCTGGAAGGAGAGCAACACCCTCAGGGCTTCTCCCTGGGGTTATGCTCACTATATAGCAACACTGGGTCAAAGAATGGGCTTTTGGGCACTCAAACCCCTACTGCCTCACTAAGAGAAAATCAGGAAAATCAGATTATAGTTAGCATTGCCTGTTTCTAACAGATATTTCTTTTTGGTAAAGCATCGACTCTCCAGGTCAAATGAGGAACTTTAAATACAAGACACTGTGTAAAATCTGTGCAGGATATATAATTATTTGCCTCATATATTCACATGCTGGCCTGTACCAGTTCTGGAGGTTTTGTACCCTGGAGCACTCTCCTCTTCTAGGTGCTTTACTGGAGATGATTTTCTTCCTGCAGCGCTGTTGAAAACAAACTGGTTCCCAACCCAGCACCAAGCAGGGTGGGATTTGCACCCACTACACAAGTGTGATGCAAAATGTGCATAAGCAAAGAGCAACCATCAGCCCCCAGCATGCACTGTCCACGGGGTGGCTCTTCTGGGCAGAAATAAGTGTAAAATTAAATAAATAAAGAAAACCCCACTCAGCTTTTTGTCCTGCAAGCTCCACAGTTATAGCAGGGAGGAGGAAAACACTGGATTCGATAATACAAATTGAAATTCTTGCTCTAGAGGATGGGAGTTTTTCCTTTGGCTTTGCTCGGGACCCGATTTTCTTTTGACAGTGTTTGCTGCTGGTTTACAAGGGGCTGAGCCACTATTGCTTCCCCCTGCGTCATGGGCATCCGCCGGGTAGACTCAGGGTCACAGCAACATGCAAGGACTTCATAGCAGAGCTGGCCAATAACTTCAGAGAGATTCCCCAGGATATTAGGGAAAGATGCACATATGGTCGGCAGATGTGTCCTGCCGCTGCAGCGGGGAGGATGGATGAGCTCTGCGGGACATAGTCTGGGCACGTCCCCTCCTGTCCCACTGGCTGGCAGGGTGATGGTGATATCCCCATCACACGTACCATGGCCAGATCAGCTGCGGGAGAGCTTGGCCCCAGGGTGTAGGTGAGAGAAGATGTTCAACATGGGTAAGGTTGTATCCTCGGAGTGTTTCTTGGCCCTGCTTAATGGCAGAGCCACCGTCCCTGCTACATCAGCCAGGATAGGGACAAATTTGTGGGTTAAAAGGGATGTGGTGGGTGGCAATGTGCATGCCTCCAGACATGCCAAGCTCCTGGATGGTTTCCCTTGGCAGAAGCTGGGTGCTGCCTCGGGATTGGAGACCTAAACAATGCATGAATTGGGGTTTTTGTTGCGTGAGCAGCCGTGCCGCTTACCCACGCTGGCTGTCTGGAAGTGAGCTGAGAGGAAGACGGCAGTGAAGCAGATGAAGGCTGACATGCAAGTGGCATCCTTCCCATTCCGCTTGCAGTCCTTGGTGAAGATGTTGATTTTGGAGGGCTCGAAGCGGATGCTGGCGTTGATCTGGACCACGCTACGGGACCTGTGGGGTGAGCAAGGGTCAAGAGACGTGCTGTAGCATAGGATGCCCTCACCCCTCTGCAGCATCCTCCAAAAGTCTCCCACATCTCCCGATTCACCCTTTTCACACCTTTTCATTCTTATTCTCAACATCAAGGTGTTGAGGAAGACCAAAGGCCACCACAGCATGCTGATCTACTGTCAGCTCATCTATGTAGCATTTGAAGAATAAAATCTCTTGCACATATTTGCCTCCTGCTTATGCCAGTGAAGTAGGTCAGTGCCGAGAGCAGGATTTGGCCCCTTACATGCACATAGCACTTTTCAAGGCAGACCCCAGGGTGGCCCATCTCTGCTGGGTACAGCTATCCTCCGTCTTAACAGCTTCAAGGGCCTTTCCAAACATTAATCAATATTTGAAAATATTAAATTGTTCTTATTAAATAAGAACAGAGGGAGCCTGGGCAAATCACCAAAAATCAATTAACTGATTTGAAACTCCTGGGGAACTAATGATGAAATTCAATGCAAAACCAACTCTGACATCCTTCTAGGGCCTAATGGCATTGAAATCCCATGGCCCCACCAGACAGAGGGCCGTTACTGTGAAAAGATGGGTCAGATTGTTGGGACATGAGTTTTCCCCTGAAAAATGTCAGCATATTGCAATGAGCTTTGGGCAGAGGAGGGTGCCAAATGAGATACAGCTAACCACAACAGGACAGCGTTCCCCAGAGAGCCGACGGCCAAGTCTATGAGCCCATCTTCGTTCAGGTCCAGCTGTCCATGGATGCTGCATCCAAAATACATCAGGCCTGGTGCAAGGTCCACAGCTGCTATCCGCTGAAAAGCAAAGGGGAGAATCCAGGCTGGTTTCCAGCAGGAGGATCCCTACCTGCGAAGGAGGGGTTTGCCATGTTGACCTCCACCACGCTACTGAAGGTTCCCCTTTCCAAGAGATTGCACCAAACGTAATTCTTTAGGGAATGAGAGCAGTTTCTCTTTGGAGACACCATCCAGAGATTTCTGCTGAATTTACTCTGCATATTTACTATTTCTCCCAAGTGTGAGAAATATTTTATCTAGAGTAATTCACTGCACCCAGTGCTAAGCATTGCCCTTAATTTCAAGCATGTTTTCCATACCCTACGTTTGCTTTGTCTTGGACCCCTCAAAAAAGAAAGTATCAGGCAATAATAATTAACAATGCAATACTGCGTGTGAATTTATTGTGTTCTACCAATCCTTAAAATGGGCACAAATGACATTTATTCTGATGAAGGATGAGGACAACCGAAGCACCCAGGAGCCATACCTGCTTGTACTTCTTCAGGACGGTCTCTTTGAAGCCGAGGAAGATGTATATTGCTCCTTGGTGCTCATCCTCCAAAGGTGCCCCGACAACAAGGTCGTTGTAGGAGTCCTGGTTGAGGTCAGGCACGGCAGCGATGCAGGAGCCGAAGCGAGAATTCTGGTAGCTCTGCAGATCGATGAGGGCACCGCTGGAAACGAAGCGGTTCTGCTGGGCCAGGCAAAGAGAAAAGGCAAAAAACCCCCAAACCCCAAAACAATCAGCAGCAAGCCTGGCAAGAAGAGAAAACCCTCAAAGGGAAGCAAAAAAGATGCAGTGATATGTGAGCAATTTCTTTAAGGAAGGAGGTGAGAGGTCTCCCAGGGCTGCAGGACTTTCTGCTGAGCACGTCCTTGGGGAAGCATGAGCCCCATGCCAGGCCCATGCCTGCTTTGCCTTCCTTTTACAGCAACCTACGTAAATAATTGCCTAAAAATTTGTTCTTTAGATACAGGGACTCCCACTGCTCTGGGTGGGCTCTGCAGCCTTGGATATAGAACACAACCTGCTCGCCGCCCCACGTGGCCCCATATCCTGATGGATTTGGCTCAGAAACTGCATTTTGAGCCAGATTTGAGAGCGGCAGGAAAGCTGGTCCTGCCCCAGAGCACTGCTGGGCACGAGGGCAGAGGACAGGGATGGCACATGTTCCGTCTGTGCCCTGAAGTAGTGGAGGGACCGACCTTGTCGCACTCCACCACCCTGGGCAGGAGGGTGCCCTTGGAGGGAACAGTTTAGGGGGAGGCAAAGCGAATGGAGACACCCATGTTGCAAAGACCCCACTTGCAGCCTGTGCATCGCCTCCTCGGGGCTGGGAGCAGCAGGACCTCGCCTTGCACCCTATACATCACCTCCTCAGGGCCGGGAAGCTCACCTGGCCGGGAGCAGCAAAGCCTCGAGACGAGGTGGCTCTGCTCCAGCGCAGGCTGGACACCCTTTGCTGGCAGCGAACAAACCCCCTGAGATTGTTTATAAACAAGGAAAACAGACAAATCCTCCTTGAGTCTCGCAGCAGCCACAACAGCGAGGCGCTGCCAAGCTCTTTTGCCTTTGGGCAGGGCTGCCGTGCCCTGTGATGTTTGATGGAAGCTGGTGGGTGACTGCAGCCTGGAGTGACCCTGGGGAGGTGACAGGAGGGGACACAGTTCCTACACTAGCGCCCGAATGCCCCGGCCCCTGAGGCATCCCTGGATCTCCCCCGCAGTGCTGCCACATACCTCCCGCAGGGTGTAGACATAAACCTTCCCCCTTTCTCTGCCCTCGCTGAAGTACATGGGGGCTCCCACCAGCAAAACATCGGTGATGCCGTCACCGTTGACATCGAGGGAGTTGATCTCACTGCCGTAGTAAGAGCCGATCTGGAGGAGACAGAGGAGGGGGTGGGAGCAATGCTCCCGGTGTGCAGGGGCACCGCCACCCTCCCCGACAGGGGCATTTCAAGCCCTGTCCCTGCTACGGCCACCCCGTTTGGAGCTGCAGGTGCAGCGACAGCCAGGACATCCCCAGCTGCCCGTGGATGCACTACACTGCTGAGCCATTTAAACGGAACAGTTTGCAGAATGAAGGGGGAGGATTGATGGAGGAGCATGCATGCCACATGGAAAAATCAGTGCAGCACCCTTGGCAGCGTGTGCCCCGGCATTACCTGCTCTCCCTTCAGTGCCTGGTGGATGGTGAGATTTCGGTTGTTGTGCATGCTGAAAATGATGACTTTCCCGGTGTGGTTGAACCTGGGCGCTCCCGCAACATAAATCCGCTCATGCTCGGTGGATATGACAGAGGAGACGGTGTAACCTGGAAGCAGGGGGGGGCAGGCGCGGGGTGAGCACGGCTGAGCAGCTCCCTGCCTGCTCCCAGCCGCTGCCTGGTGATCTGCTTTCCATTAGCCCCCAGCTGCTGACACAACTCTGGCCACCTCCCAGATAGGGAAGCTAGAAACCCAGATTTCTTCAAAGATAAAGTCATTCCAATAAACCCTAGTGCCCTGACCCTGGGCTTTGAGCTGCCTGCTCAGGTCCTACCTACAGCCTGAGCAGCACAGCTGTGCCAAAAATTTTGGCACTGCCTAATGCAGCCGGCAAACCCCGTGCAAAATCCTTCTTTCATCGAAGACAAGTCCAATTCCTGGCCCGATAAGTGTTTTACTTCATGGCTTACATCAAGTTAAACAAACATTAGCGAGGTGCGTGCACGCCAGGAGGCTGTGGCACCCACTGCACTGCTCCTTCGAGACCTCGGCAACACCACGTCCAAAGCCAAGTGTGAAAGACTTTGCTGATGCTTGATGTTAACATTGATAGTCCAATAAAAGCCATGAATCCATCAAGACCGTTGCTCAAGAGTCCTTATGGAAGTAACCCTCCGTAAGCAAATGACCCTGAGCAATCCCTCTTTCCTACCCAGATGGGTTATTTTCTATGCCGGGATCACTGACACCACACGTTGCACACTGGGCTGCGGCACTTGCCTGTGGTTGCAGATGGGCTTATGTAGGAATATAATGCTGGGGCTGCAAAATCCTATTTTTCAAACTCCAGGTTCCTGCACATTCACAGTCAGTTTTAAATGCTACTTAAATTATTAGAAACTCAAAGCATGGCCAGCTATGAAGCTGGATCAGATCACTCAGGGTCACATCCTGTTTAATTCTGAGTATCTCCAGGGATTATTGGGGTTTATGGACCCCTGTCCCTGGGCATTGGCCTTACCTGGGGTGTCTCTGTACTCCTAAGCCAAGCATCAGCCTTGAAACCCCCAGGTCCTGGCACTGAGTGAGCCAAGCTGCTCTGCAGCAGGATGCACCGACGTTTCCTTAATATTTCTGGATTTCTTACTCCAGGCAATGGGAAAGACAGAGCCCAGCTGAGCTCCCACATACTGTCATGGGTACCCCTTGCACAGTTGTAGCTGTCCCCACTCCAGGTGCTCGCAGCTGAGCCTGGGGGACACTCTGCTGTCACCCCAAGAGATGAGCCAGATGTCCAGGGGCTGTTCATGTCCCCAGTGGAGGGAAGAGCCCCAACGCACTGGCAGGTGACCCCACAGCATCCCACCCTGCTCCCTGCCACGGGGCAGCTCAGCCTGGCATGCACATCTCCAGAGAGAGGCTTCATTTTGCAAACCAGGCTGATATTTTTACTCTGGGGCTTCAACAGCCGCACATGGAATGGATTAACCCAGCAGGTATTTCCTCCCTAGGCATGAAATTTCATCAGTGCTTTTTAAACCATTCCAGTAAGCACTGTGGATGATCTGGGCTGGCTGGTGTCTGAGATACTTCTGCATTTAAATCACTTTTGTGCTGCACACTGTGGTTGATGCTGGACTCTTCCCAGGTGAGGATGCTCACGTACGCTACATCTCTGACCAAAGGGCAACACAGGTCTCGCGCCCATGGGAGCGTGCAAGAAGCCAGGCATGGTACTGCCTATGGTGGGAGCACTGGCTGCTATTAGTCATTTGAGAAATATGTTGTGCTTCCTATTATTAAGCATAAAATCATTAATTCAGCCCTGGCAGCAGAGCCTTGTTCAGCTTCCTTACCCAAATACGCTCCGTGATTTTTCAGTTCTTCCGGGAACTCCTGGAGATAAGATTCCCGCAGGGGAATGACCTTCCCGCTGCTGGTTTCCTTCAGAACGGCTCCATTCCAGTCATAGGCACCCACTGCCCCCAGCAAGATCCCGTCCTGTGGGAGAGCAGAAGTAGTCTGAGAGTATTTCTTGCCAAGTGAAGGCAATCGTCTCCCTCACTGCCCATATGGGCAAAGTCGATTCATGCCGAGATGGACGAGGCGACCCGATGGGCTAGTTTTGTGTGAGAACACATATGGGGGTCCCCCAAAGCCCAACTCCTAGACTGTATACTTATTGGAGGCTGCAGAGCACAGAAGAGAAAACCAGCAAACGGTCTCTCCCAGAAATCACGTTTTACAGAAAAGGGGGGGGGGGGAATCTCACAAATGGCAAAGAAAAAAAGAAAGACGTCAAGCAAACCATTCTCTAAAGCACACCTGGAAAGATGGAGATTTTTAAACATGCTGGAATGATATTTCCACCCCATTCATATCTTTTCAGCATGCTTTTCCTCCCCAGGAAAACCCTGAGCAGAAATCCCTGCTGGCTTTTTGCTTGGACCTGCCGGCCCGCAGAGGGCAGAAAGGGACTGACCGTCCTCCGCACCCCACCACCGACGAGCACCTTCCTCCGTGGCACATCCCAGCACGTCCTTTCCAAGAGGTCGTGGCATCGGGAGGAGCTGCTGCAGGCTGGTCCTAAGGACGGCACTGGTCTCCCAGCAGCTCCCTTCCCCATGGGATAAACCAGCACCAACAGCATTTTCTTCCTTATGCTCATGTTAGCAGTTTAGCTTCACGATTAATAATTTGCCCCAAATACCCATCTCTCCACCTGCAGCAGCTGGTGATGATAAAAAGCACAGGGTGCCTGCTTGCACAGGCAGGAGCAAAAATAAAACCCCCACATTTACTCTCTTACTTCTACAACATGTGATGAAAATCCAGTCTGGGACATTTCCAGGCCAAAGGAGATTTCATTCTTGTTAGTTCCTGAAACAAAAAAAAAAAGGAAATTTGTATTTAATGGTGAGCTTTGCTTTCTTGGAGGGGCTGAGTGGTGCCTTGTTGGGTTGGCAGGGCATGAGCATCCACCTCTACCCCACGTGGAGCACAAAGGACCTCAGCTGCAACAAATGAGCCTGTTTCTCCCTAAATCACCACAATTACACAAACTCGTGCTGCTAATAGGTACTGGGAGCTCTGCTGTGGTGCGGTTCTCTCCTTTTCTAGCTGCAAGATCACACAAAAATGTGGATTTAGAGGATTTTGCTTCATAATTGCAACTGGGTGAAGCTTCTCACCCAGGGAAGCTTTCCTCCACAGAGAAGTGTTGGGCTGGCTGGACCAAGGTAACTGGCAAACTGGTGGGGAGTTTGTGAGCTGGTTTAATCAAAATTCCCCCAAACCCTGAGATGCTTAATTTTCAGTGAAAGCCCTCCATCTTCTGTTTCAATTGTTCATCCCAGGATGTGCTTTTCCTATGAAATTTAGATAAATATAGTTTTGGAGACCAATGAACTTGTCACAAGGCAGACAGAAGTGCTGTCATTTAGAACAAAAATATTTCCTGATATTTAATTTCAGCCAATAAACCATAAACCCCCACATTATTCCCATAACTCCACAATGTCTGCCACCCCAGGGAGTCCCTGGCAGTTGATGTGTGGTTTTTGCCTGTTTATAGCCCGGCTGGGTTTGAATAAAGTTTGATGGGTGAGAAAGATGCTGACACCCAGATGACCCCCATACCAAATTTCAAAGGTTTGCTATAAAGGACAGAGCCACCATAGCTCTGCAAATACCAGTGGCCAGAATGAAGGGTGTCCTTTGGAGGAGAGGGGATCTGTGCTCCTGATGCTTGAGGGATGCAAACCACTCAAAATAAAGACACTTCTTTATAGATGAAGATATTCAAAGTATGATTTTAGGTTCTGTATCAAACAGATATTAGGGAAACCCCCAGTGTGACCCATTCAAATTCAGCAAATGGAGAACCAATGGCACATCTGAAGCAACCCACTGCAGCCTGGCCAGCCGGGATTTGTCGGGGAGGAGCATCACTCACCTTCCAAGCTAAATATCCTTTCCCCCAGAGCATCCACAATGTCTTTGAGTGCTGCTTCATCTGTGACATTAAAGAAATGCTTGTCATCTGGGTCGCTCGCTATAAATTTTATCTCGTTCAAAAAGGCTTCGGGATTGATTCCTCTTCTGTTATAATAACCCAGTACCTAGGTTTAAAATAGAAGTGCAAGACTTAGGTTTTCATGCGATGGATGGAGCCGTCCCAAAGCACCTGAGGGGTATCCATATGGAAGGAGCCCAACAGCCTTGGCATCTGACACCCCATTGTGGGAGCAAACCGAGGAGCAAGGAGCTGCTGTAATTCCTCCAGGCAGCCCAGGCCGGGCACCCCTCATGCAATTTGGGTGCCCGGCGCAACGCAGGGTCCTGCTTATCCCCAGCCACAGCACCTGCTCTGGCAGCTGAATCCAGAGCTGAGAATCCCACCGCCTCCTGCAAAAGCAGGACCAGCAACAAAAAGACCCCTGCAAATGCACCGGGAGTGGTGGAGTTGGGCTGCGCTGCCAGGCCCATTGCATTGGGGCACACAGGGCACCGCCGAGCTCTGCACGGCTTTTGCAGCTGTTCGCTGCCAAAAGGGTTCCCCTCCACTTACTGCGACTGCGTATCTGGTGACATTGTCCTTCTCGCTGTCCTCAATCACCTTCTCCAGGTCTGGGCTGTCGTGCGACTCTCCATCTGTGATTACAATCATTACTCTCTTTGCCCCTTTCCGGCCACCTTTCTGAAATGCTTCCGAGCTGCAATTGAAGAGATGCCCTGGGCTGCTCAGCCTCGCCAGGCAGGTCACTGCCAAAACCGTCGCGGCTGCCGAGACACGCACCCAATCGCCCTCATCATAAAGCACTGAGCGGTGTTTGGTGGGCTGCTAGCCCCTGGGGAGGTGCAACGGGTGCATGACTCTCAGGAAACATTTTAGGACTTTAAAAGGGGATTTTTCCACTGACAGGGCTGGGTTCTTGCAGGAGAGGAGTTTTTAATTCAGAAAAATGCCCTAAATCTGCAGCAGGAATAGTGGTCGGGCTGTGGCAAAAAAAGTGCAGGAGCAGGCACTTGTCCCAGATAATGGAGGAGATGGAGCTGTGGGTCACGGCTGTACCGAGCTCCTGGGTACCCGATGAGGGTCTGCAGAAGAACTACAGTGCCTGGGGCAGACGTGGGGTCACGTTTGGGGGCTGAGAGCTCGGCTCTGGGGTGCTTTCAGAAAAAGGATATATTTTCAGAGTCTGCCCCTGTGCCCTCCTTCTGGTCCAGCTGCAACCGAGGACAGGGCAGTTTTGCATTATTTGTAAAACATTAATTGAGGACCAAGCCTTTTTGCAAAAGCATTTTTAGCCTGGTGGTATCCCCTGCGTTCTAAGCAGCAAGGAAAAGCAAAGGGGGAGAGAGGGAAGAAAAATAAATGGTGATTTTAAACTTGTTATCAGAATAAACAGGAAGGTGAACGATTTTTACCGAGCAAACTCTATCCCATAGGCAGTCCTGGTTTCTGTACCTCCTCTTTGCTCTATGTGACTGGCAGCCGCTACCACATCTTTTACAGACCTGTAGTCATTTAAATGAAACTCATGGACGACATCTTCTCCGTACTGAACAACTCCAACCTAGGAATTAAAGGAATATCACGAAGGACGCCAACAACCTGCCGTGTAGTGAGGACCTGCGACACAACGAGCAGGCTTTGTCAACCACATGAAATAACAGCCACCGTTAAAAATCAGTCACTCTGTCCCCTTTTCCTCCAGTTTTTCCCTCCATGGGACAATTGATAATGCTCAATTGTACTTCTATTCTCACCCATGTGCAGCCACCCCGGCCCTGCTATAAAGGTTTGGGGCGATGCAGATGTGCTGTGCCCCATTGTGGACCCACAGCATCTCTAGATGGGACCAAACGGGGTTATTTGTGCAAATTGTTAAGGATATCCCTGCACAAATCCCTGCCCATATCAGCCCACGGTTACTAATAGGAAGAGGATGGAGAGCTCTTCACAGCTGCAACAAGCTGCCTTGGCACAGGACAACACTTCTGTATTTCCGTATGATTTCATCCTCCCCATGCCTGGTCGGGGTGTGGGGTGCTGCTCTCTCCGTAGCTCATTTAGGGACACTAATGTGAGCATTATTTCCATGGGCTCAGCTTTAATATCCATACAATGAAAGTTTATTTTGAAAAAGCACAGCCCCAAATTACAGCATATTGGCAGAAAAGGGACATTGAAAAGGGCCCCGTGCGGACAGCCAGAGGACTCTGCATGACATGGAGGGATGCACAAGTTGTGCAGGGGCTTACTTGTATCTGGCCAGGGCCAATATAAAATTTTTTCAAGATGTTTATCAGGAAGTGCTGAACTTCAACCCAAGGGTATATGCTGTTTGATCCATCCAGAACTATGATTATGTCCATGTACGTCTGGCATCCTGTGAAAAATACGCAGTGTGTTATTGAAAGACCTTGGCAATGCTTGCAAAGGGGAGATTTATGGCTTCATTCCTTGCAGTCAGGTACTTGCTCTTATGATTTCTTTGAAAAAAAAAAAAAAATCTTATTTCAATCATTCATAAAGACCTTTGGGCTTCAATAAGGTAAAGAGAAGCCACAAGCATCCTGTCTGCCGAGAAAAGACCGGATAACTTTCTAAGAATAACACTCAGCAGTATCTTTTCTGATTCAGATTTGGACCTTTATCCGGTCTAATATAGTTGCATACTTCAAAGAGTGGCCCGCTGCAGGCAGGATCCGGCCTCTGTTCCTCCCGCGGAGCAATGCTTTATGCCTGAGTCACTCCTCAGCCCTGCCTGTACTCGCCATATAACGCAAGTCGGGTATTTCCTCCCCTTCCCATTAAATCCTCAGCAACGAGACAGCCAAAAACCCCAGCGAGGACCCCAGGGCTCAGCTCTGCAGTATGAGCCGTGAAGGATTTAGCCAGCTGACTGGTTTTCAGTAGGGAAAATTGCTCAGTGTCATCTCTCTATTTTGCTTATATTTTATAACATTATTTACAAAAGTTGCAGAAAACCAGAAGATGCTGAATTTCCCAGTGACACATATTTATCAGCTGCTGTTTTCACCTGATGTAGGCATTTATGGGTTGGCGCATCCACAGACTGGAGTCACACATGGGTCGCTCCATCACTGTGGTCCTCAGCTGCGTGCCACCATCTTGATCCCCTGCTCACCCCGGGACCCAGGGAGAGGAGCCAACCTCCAGCATCCCACTTGCTAAATGGTGACATTCTGCTCGTTAACCACTTTCTCTCAAAAAAAACCCCAATTACCCTTTGCAGCGAGGGCTAATAGCATCTTCTGGCCATAAAGAGGGAAGCAACACTGAAAATTTGGTGGTGGGCTCTGCCTTTAATGCCTCTGTCCCCCAGAAGTCCTGTTTTCCTGTGCCCTGCTCTACACCATGAGAATTAATTGATACCAAACGGGTGATGGAACTGGGGCATCACACCCCATGCCTGGCTGGGGCAAAGAGCTTCTGGGAGCCCCAACGGTGCAGGACGGGCTTCTGCAATTTCTTACCACCCACAGGAAAGCCAGGAAGCTTATTTAATACCTCAGAATAAAATCACATATCCAAATTTACAAATTTGGGCCCAAATACTTAGCTTTCAGTCAATGAGCTCTTTGTTTTGTGTGGCCAAGGTCTGAATTCTTTCCCTATTTTGCCTTCCTAGCTGTGCTGATAAAATATTCTGGATACTTTTATTTCTGGTTTTGGAAGAATAAGGTATTTTTTGTCTTCCCCGGGTGTCAGTCAAAAGGAAAATGTTTACCAGATGTCTGTGTACGTAACCCCCTTTGAATCACTTCCCTGCAACCATTTCCTCTGCTCTCTTGCCTTTGCTTAAACACTGACATCGCTTTGTTTTCTCAATGGGACTGAAGCGATTAGAGAACAGAAATTCCCTCTGACTTCAAAGGCGGGGTTAGAGCCGCAGGGCAGATTGTTTCTCGTACTCTGCAGAGCTGGAGCCACCGTCTTGGAGAACCTGAAGTTGGAGTTGACCCGGGAGCACATGCCCGTGGTGTAGTAGGAGCTCCCGCACTCGTGGGACCAGAGAGGGCTGCAGGCCTGGGGGAGAAAATCAAGCATCGAGGATGGGTTTAAAACTGCCACTTTTTAATTGCTGCTTTGCAAGGCTGTCCTCTCCTTTGGCATCTTTTTCCCCATGGAAGGTGAGGTTTCTGAGCCCCATGGTGCACACAGCATATATAAAAATACACAAAGAGGTGTATTTGCATGCATTTACATGCTTTTGTACATGCATCTGGTTTTGCATGCCTTTACATGCTGATATACATGCACTCTGCAGCGACCTCCTGGCGCAGGGAGGCCAGGCTGTGCCGAAGCCCCCGTTCCTCACCAGAAAGCTGTTGTCCTTGGGGTTGGTAGCCAGGCTGAGGCCGAGACGCATGTTATCCTTCCGCTCGGAGACGTTGGAGAGCGTTACCCGTCCTTCGGAGAGAGGACGTGGTTAGAGACAGCTGCCGGGCAGGGATGCCGGACACCCAGCCCACATCCCCTTGGTGCTCCCTGGCATCTCTGGAGCAAGAGGGAACCCAGCTGAACAGCTGGAGGAGAGCTGTCTCCGCCTACTTACACTGCAGACTTTGTGCTTTTGCTTTTCTTTGGAAGCAGTTGTCAAGATAAGAATTGTTTTTTTTCTTAGATGCCACAACCAAGAAAGAGAAAAGTCTTCTAGGGAATTAAGCTGTGAGTCAGAGATGGCATCTCTTACGTAGTCAGTCCTTCGGAAGAAACTTCTCTGAGCGGCTCTAGCATCTCAACTTTTATTGCAGGGCCAGCAGGCATTTAGTGGCTGATTTATCTTTGTGCATTGCTTTTGTTTCCCATGTCACAGCCCAGAAACTGGGAACAGCCCCCAGGGCAGCCCTGTCTTTCTGTTAATGCCAATATCATTTAGCTGTGACTCTAATGCTGTCTAACTCAGCCATTCCTCCACTTCAGGGGGCAACGCAGCTCCTCGCGAGCCAGGGCTCCCCCTTTGCTGTTTTGCCTGAGAAGCAAACTGAGAAGGAGGAAATCAGGCAATTAATGGTAAAATTGGGGGGTTGGTTTCTTTGCCTGTGGCTTTTGGAAGTTTCTTACTGAGGTTTAAACTGAGTGGAGGCTCAGAAACTGAGAGCCACAACCCAGAGCTCAAAGGAGCTCAGCCCGAAGCTGAGCACCTTCCAGCAACCCCTCACTGCTCCCCTACGGACCATCTGGCTGCAGCCCCGGCTCTCGCCTGCATGCCCTGGGCTTGCTCTGACCCCCTGTCTGCATGCATGCTGCAGCAAAGCCAGAGAAAAAGAGGCTTTAGCTCACATTATAAATCCTCCAGGATCCTGGCTGCAGATGCTGATACCCTGCTGTCCTGCTCTGGTACCCAGGTATGCTACACCTTGCGACTGCAGCTCTGCGGTGGGAAGCAGGATGCTCCCAGCCAGCTCCTGCACCCGCTGCCTGCTCGGCATGAGAAGGGCAGGGGCAGAGCCCCAGACCCACATCAGCTCGTGCTTCTCCACACTACAGTCATCTCTGCTGTACGCTCCCTGTCAGCTTGGCATCCCCACCAGGCAGCTCTGCGTCTGGTTTTACTCAATGGATTACTCAGTGGATTGTGCTAACTGGACAAGTTAATTGGGAAAAAAATAAAATAGGATGTCCTCATGGAACTGATCTTTTAATTTGAAACTTGTTTCCAATGGAAAAAAGATTGCTTTTTAGCAAGATTCAAATTTACACACACAAGAGAGAGATTTCCTTGAAGAATCTTGATGTTCTCATAGCAAATAAAAAAAAAAAGGAAAAAAGAAAAAAGTGTTTAAAAAAAATAAAAGATTTGGAGCCAGTCAATCAAATATTGCAGATGATCCAAAGTTCCTCCTCCCTTATCAGCTCTGGTAGAAACCCAGGAGGGTTCAGATTCATAATGATGAAAAATAAAGTGAGAACAGCTGCTCCAGTGTTAAAAAATCCCAGAACTTGGCCCCAAAGCCCAGCGATGCTCCTCAGGACCATGAGAAAGTCCCCGGCTCTCACATTCCCCACTGAGACAGGGACATGCCCTTTGGGCATCCCACTTTGGGCAGCAAAGGGGACTTGTCCCCCCCATGCCTTGCACTGCCCCGACCAGGGGAGGGCACGTCCCGATATCGCGATATTGTGCTGTCGGCACAGTTGGTGCTGGACCAGCCCGAGAAATCCTGAGATACCAGTCGCTCTCTCCATCCAGGGAGATGGGATTGGGATGTCTGTGGGACCGGAGCACCCCCAGGGTCTCTCCTCCTGTGACACAGCAGTGATGGGGCCTGGGGGTGGTGGGGCTGGGTGATAATTCCCCAAATACCAAAGCCACAGGGTCAGGCTGGATGCTGGGAGCAAAACTCGCCTGTGTCCAGGGAACCAGCTGCAGTGGGCACATCGGCCCAGCATTCCCCGGAGAGGGAATACAGACACCGCCATGTGCAGTCGGGTATTTACTAGTGGCACCATTATCCATGGATAAGTTTATCCTGATCATTTAATAAACCAGGTCAAGCTATATTAAATAAGTAACTTTTTTTACTTTATTCCAATTTGCTTGATTGTACCCTAACGCTGCTTAAAGTGCAGCACCGGGAGTAACGTGAACACCTGAAATAATTCCTTATCTAAAAATCCTCCTAAAACATGCAGTCCTCGTGCTTTTGGGGACAATCTGGGCAACACAACAGGGTGCATCTTTACAGACAAAAGGACTGATAAAAAGCACCGTGTTAGAAATGCCCAGTTCCCCTCACTGTCCCGCGGATGTGTGGTACCTAGGTTGAGCTTGGTGCAGTTGCTGTGGGTGTCGCTGGTCACTGGGCACTTGTAGACATCTCCCGTCTTCTGCTGGCCATTGGTTTCGTAGGGAGCTCCCACCACCAGCCTGTAGGAAAGAGGGGTCCGTCAGTGCCCAGAGACTGGATGGGAGGCACGGGAACAAACCCACAGCCACCGCCGGAGGGGAACCCCCCTGCCCTGGGAAAAAGGATTCCCCAGCCCGGATCCCTGGCTCATGGTTTGAGAGGTGTCAGGAGAAGGTCTCTTGTTGGGGGGATGCCGTCATTCCCCTGACCTGACTCAGTGCAAGCAGCAAAAGCATTATTTTGACTTCCCCTTCGCACGACAGCAATAAGCCGGGGATGATGACTCAGTGCTGCTTGGAAGTAATGCCCATCAGATGCAACAGGGGCAGAACAAATGTCTAGCAGCAACCGAGGTCTGCAAAACTATCTGATGGCACGGGGAAGAGCAGGGGATCCCCATCACCACCTCAGCTCATGACCGGCACCGAAACCTTCAGCATCTGTCTGAGGTCCTGTGGTGGGCTCGGCTGGCCCCGGGATGGGGGGAATGGAGGTGTCCATTCTCACTGCTGCTTCAGGTAGGAACCTTTTCATGCCAGGATTGCCTTCAGGACATGGATGTGTAGGAAGGAGTCCTGCCTAGCGACACCCAAAGGAATAGCAATGAGCTGGTATAGCAGTGACAGCGACTCACACTGGGATCCACAGGGAATTTTCCCCACTAAAAAGGTGAAAAAGTGAATTTGGAGGAGTTTTGCTCCAACTTGGGATTGTTCACTTGCGAGCAGCCCAGAGCAGTACGTTAGGATTCCCAGCTCAGCGGTGGGTGAGGACCTTGGGCATCTATCTGTTCTTTAAAATAAGAGGAGCTGATAAAAACGCATGCACCCACCAAGGGTGGGTGTAGTTAGGGTGTATCTGGGACATCGTAATCATTTTTTGCACTTTTTCCTGTGGACTTGACCAGAATAGTACAAAAGAGCAAACCAAAGGAGGAGGAGAGCAGGACTTGAGGAATTTGACCATTCCTTCCAGGCTAGTTCAAAAATACTCTGAAACACGTGTTATTGGCGTCTTCTGCTCCCAATGTGTTAGCCCAAAATAAATCTGCCCCATTGCTTTTTTGCTTTCAAAATCCTATCGGTGGATGCAACCGTCCAAGTCTGGATCGCCAGATAAACAGGACCTCTTTTGTTCTGCACCGCCCTACCCAGCAGCTGGCAAAGCGACCGTCCCCAGCACAGATGTTCCCTGTTAGACCAGAAATGGTCATTTTTTCAAAATGCTGCTTCTACAAAGACACTGAACACTCATTCTTTTATTCCATCACTATAAAACGGAATTGCTCACCAAATTAAAAGCTCCAAAATCTAAGCAGCGTTTAAGGATTCTCATGGAAATACTTCCTGTCTTACAGCTTCATTGCTAACGAGGAGATTAGGGGAAAATAATAACCATCTGGAGCCATCCTCAGTAGCATCCAGAAGCTCAGGGCAGTCTGGTACCTTCTCCCTGACTTGTACAAGAGGCCTTGCTTATGTCCCTCTGCCTCTGCTGCACTATCAATGCCCGTTTGCTCATGGTCAGAGAGGGGGGGAAGGTGAAAGATGTGAAATGTAGTGAAAGGATGTGGGAGGGGGAGAGAAAAAGACTTTGAAGGTGAGAAGAAATACAGGTTGAGACACCTCAGAAGAGGATGTTCTCATTTTTTTAATTCTCAATTCCCGAAGAAGAATTTAACACAAATGGGATTTAACATGAACTTCTCGGAGCAGCTCCACCTGGGTGTGCCCCGCCCCCGGCCCCAGCAGAAAATCCTATCTATCTGGGACTTTCCCAGTAATTAATAGTCACATATTAATATTACCACACTACCCATTAATAAATATTCCCAAACAGCAGTGGTTATTAGGTCAAGGCATCTCTTTCAAATGCGAGACGATGACGAGGGCAAGCCACCCACTGCCCCAGTTCCCCAGCCCTACGTCAGGGCTAGAAGCTCAAAGAAAGCCCAAATATTTACAGACGCTGCCATGAATGCAAAAGGGTTGCGAAGCTCATGAAACCAGAATTTTTGTCTCCCAAAGACAATGGCATTGTTTTCCCTTTTTGGTTAAATTTAAATGATTAATTAGCTGAAGCTGTCAAATTCTCACGGAAACTTGGCAGCTCAAGAAAAGGCTTTTCCAGCTGTTTGAAAGGTGCCGGTTTCAGGGATGCTGTAAGTCCCCGACTGGGAAAGTCGGCTGTCAGAGATGCTGCTCCACTCACCAGCTCACAGGTTGCTTACAAACCTCTTCCTTTACTTCGTGGTTTGTAAACCTGTGCTCTAATGTGTTTTTTTTCCTTAAGAAAAAAAAGAAAAGAAGTCCCATCCCAAACCACCCAAATCCAACTGGAGCATCCTGCCACAGAAGAGAGCCATCCCCTGCTCCATCCCAGCTCTCCCCCTCCCCACGCACCCTTGGGTCACCCCAAATCTCCTCCCTCGTACTCCTTGGAGTGTTGCAATCCCCCCACCCCAGCCTGATGCTAAACAAGCAAAGCCCTCTGCAAAGAGCGAAGCAGCAGGCCCTTGCGTCATGGCTTGGCTAATAAATGAAGCTTTAAAAGAAAATAAGAACCAAACAAGCCCGCCCTCGCCTTCCTTTTCATGTACTCCTTATGGGGAAAACAAAAGCAAAAAAAAAGGATGAAATGTGAAAAGCGCAGACTGCTTAGAGCAACATGTCTGAGGACATATTTTTAACTTTCATCCTGGGAAAAAACAAAAAAAAAAGGAAAACCAGGCTGCTGGTGGAAGTACCCGAGGAGCTTCTGCTCTGTCTGTGCAGTGAAGGGAGTGGAAACCCAATTTCTGCTTTGCCAGCAAAGCACCCGTACTGGGTCTTGCTTCCCAGTGCCTTGCCCGGGCTGGGGATGGGACAGCTGTGTCTGTGGCTGCAGGCTGGGCAAGCCTCACATCAAACATAAAAATGATGTGTCAAGCTCAATTTGCATTTTTTTTGCACTGTTTTAAATTATTTTATTACACGAGCACGAGCGGTGTGTGCAGTGCCAGGGCAACATAAAACCCAAGCACTGCCGTGCTTCGGTGTCTAAACCAATTAGAGTCACAGCTGCTCGGTCCTGATTGAATTATTGGGGTATTTTTTTTCCCTTAGTCAAAACATTATCTGGTGAAATTCCCTGTGTCACAGACATTAAATCATGCCAGTTATCTCAGTGCTGAACCCAAAAAATTATGTTTGGCTGGAGCACATCTCCCAGAAAAACATCCGTCCCTGATTTGAAGGCATCAAGCGATGGAGAAGCCAGCATTTCCCTGGGAAATTTGTTGCAGAGTTGAGTACTTAAAAATTTTTGGCTATTTGGGTGTACCTCCAGCATCTTTGCCCAGAGGTAGCTCAGCCCCTTGCCCCATATGCATGATGATCCCACACCCCAGCTGAAGGGTCCACCAAATCCAGCAAGTTCTGGACTTTTTAAGGGAATAACCCCCCCCAGCACAGCAGGCTCCTTGGGTGCATTGCAGAGAGGTTGCAAAGCTCATTTTGAGCCTTAAGATATTTTGATTAAATGGAAAGAAATCAGGAAAGGAAGGTATGTCTAGCTGGTGATCCGGGAGTGCAGGGATTAGGGAGGAATGGAGAAGCAACTATGCTTTTCACAGGATTTTTCAATCAATGGGACACTTAATCTCCTGCAAGGCAAATTCACTTGCACTTAATTTATTCAAGATGGAACTGGATGAAGAAGTGATTAAGGAGGTTCAGGAAAGGGAGAGTTCAGCTGTGGAAAACTTTAAATGGGATCGGGGCTCCTTGGAGGGAGTGTGACAGAGGAATGGACTTTGAAATGTTTTTCTCCACATTGGCAATGGTGGAAAAAAATACCTAGTGGGAGTCGAAGGAGAGGTAGAAACAGTGGTGGAGTCAATGAGATGGTGGCACAGGAGGATGTGGGACCTGAAAATGAGTCCTTGGTCTGACAGCAGCTTTCTGTGTAGCCTCTAGCAAACCATTTCATCAATTTCTGGTCATTTTTTCATCCTTAAATATGAGACAGCTCCGCTGAAGAGCACAGGCAATGCAGGACAGCTCAGCTGATGGTGAGGATCCCATCGCCTTGCACAGGCAGCAATGGGCAGACTGCTGCTCCAGCCAGTTCTGCTCACCACGAGCAGCTAAAACCCGCGTCTTGGTGACCAAGGGCCACCGCAAAAACACGCTTAGGAGAAAGAGCTGTGGCCGAGCGCCAGGTGACCTCCCACATGGTCTCACAGAGGGAGTTGGAGTTGATGGCTATTGCATTATTAAACCCAGATCCATCCCTTAGCAGTGCCCAAAGCCTGGGGAGGTGCAGCAGAGATATCAGAAGATGACAAACCAATTTTTTTGTCTCTCTGTGGAGCAGTCCCATGGGCCAGGGGCAGCCAGGGAGGGAGCTTGAGGCATCTGGGAGAGGAGCGCAGGTCGGCAGCGAGAAGAGACGTTGGGTCTGGGAGCACCAACAAGCTATCCTGATGTGTGCTGGGTTAACAGCGTGTTAAATAATATCAACTGGGTACATTCAGCAAGCAGTTTTGAAAAGGCACAGTGCACAAAGCCAGGAGCGATGCAAACCTTTGCTTTCCCACCCAGCAGCAGCAATATGTTTCACCCAGCCCGGGAACCGAGGCCGGGGTGTGGGGCCAGGGAGGAGGAGGAGGAAGAGGATGGTTACAACAGGAAAGTATTTGCACTGTCTATATCAGGTTTCCATTACCCTCCGTGAGGGACAACGTCCCCTGGCACTGCCACCCAGGAGAGGATGCTCCTCCCGTCCATGGTTGTTTCATTCACATCCCTCTCTCCTGTGCGTAACATCATCTCATCCCGATCCGTTCCTGATCATCTCCAGCCCTCGGCACTGCTTCTGGGCTGACATCGTTCACACAGCTCTGGAGGGGCTCTTCTCCAGCACCCAGCTTTGGGCTGACTCATGACCAACGAGCCATTCAGGCTCACTGTTTAGTGGTGGTTGCAGGGGAATGTTACACCATTTGCAAGATTGTTTTGCCCATTAAATACCTGATAAATCATCCCTTGGCAGAAGCATTCCCAGTGGAGGCATTAGAGCCTCTTGCTCACTCCCAAGTCTCCTTGTGCTCCCCATATTACCCCAATTAATAGACAACCTACTAACGACAGAGCAGTTGCAGTGCTCCATCCCCATGTTTGGTGAGTTTTAGGGGATTTCTCTCCCAAAATGTAGTGCATCCTTGCTCTGAGGTTTGGGTCCCACTGACCCCACAGTGCCCAGTGCAAGCAACCAGGTCCAGACCCTGACCTACTCCTGGACATGTGGCTTTGTCCCCATCCCTGTCCCTTCCTGTCCCCTCCTGCTCCTGCACAGGGAGTGCCTGCAGGAGGCTGTCCATCTGCCACCGACATGCACAAGCACCCTCAGTTGTTGTTTTTTTAAAGGCTGATCAACGTTTTCTCTGCTTTATAACAAACCCTCTCATTGCAAAATGAAACATAAACACAACTGTAATTTACCCAGCTGTTCTGTGCACCAGGTCGAGCCGGGAATGGATGCTCCTAATTACACAGCCCGTTCCCAGAGCGCGTCTGCAAACCCCTCCCGTGGCCAGGCAGGACCTGGCGGGCCATCTCCCCCTACACCGAGTGGCCACATCGCGGGAACAGCCCCAGGGGACCCAGCACCAGGACACGGAGGAAAGCAGGATCCAAGCCCCACGTGCTGCTGCAGCAATTACACAGACATCGCCGTAAGCAAAATTACCGGAGTGCTCCTTAAAATAGCAGACGACGGGCGTGTTGCAAAACATGTCTGAGGAACTCGCAGAATATTGTGGTCAGCAGTAATGATACTTTCTTATTTTTCCTGGTGTAATTTTTTCCCTTTTACTTAGGGATATTGTAATAAGGAAGTGTTTACAGGCGAGGTCCATCAGTGATTCTTGGCCCAGCTGTGGGTTTCCACTGCAGCATTTGGAGCTACTGATCGATGCTCTCTGTAGGCTGCACGTGTCCATCAGGACTCATGCAATCTCTGGCTTTCTTCTGGAGGTTTCCAAAGCAAACGCTGATCTGTGACTCCAGTTCTCGCCAGGTGCCTCTTGCTTTCCCCAGTCACCCATTACCACCTGCTAACGGCATTTGGGGGGGGTGTCTCCCACCCACACATTTCTGCATTGGAGGCACCGTTGGGTCACCGGCTCCAATATCACAGCACCATCCAGCTGCCCTTCAGTGCTCTGACACCAGGGCCCCAAGCCCCCAACCCTAAATAATGATGTGATTGCAAAGGCCTTTTTATGGGTGAATAATATGGGCTGGGAAGAAGCAAGACACCCTTCCTCCATATAGATCTTCATAAGTGAAGGTATAGATATTTTGTAGCACACGTGTATCGTGGTGGCACAGGCAGGACTTGGTGTCCCTCTACCTCCAGACTCCCCCGGTCTCACTGCAGCAAGGGTGCTGGGATCTTAAGGCTGCACCTGGATGCTAATGCTACGGCGCAATGAGGATGCTTTAAAAAACACGAAGGAGACAATTTTCTTCTGTGCACCAAGGGCCTGGTTGCCAAAGCTTGTCCTTGATGTGCCTCCTCCAGCTCTTCCTAAAAGTCCTGGTGCACCTCAGAGGGGGAAGCCCACCCGGGCATCACAGCAAGCAAAGAACAGAATCATTAAGTTTGGAAAAGACCTCTAAGATCATCAAGTCCAACCTTCAACCCAACACCACCATGCCCACTAAACCATGTCCTGAAGTGCCTTGTCTACGTGCTTTTTTAATACCTCCAGGGATGGTGACTCAACCACTTCCCTGGGCAGCCTGTTCCAATGCCTGACAACCCTTTCAGTAAAGAAATTTTTTTCTAATATCCAATCTAAACCTCCCCTGGTACAACTTGAGGCCATTTCCTCTCATCCTATCACTAGTTACTTGATAGAAGAGACCAGTACCCACCTCACTACAACCTCCTTTCAGGTAGTTGTAGAGAGTGATAAGGTCTCCCCTCAGCCTCCTTTTCTCCAGACTAAACAAGGTAGGTTAGGGAATGCTGTTCTTGCCGCAGCAGTTTGGAAAGCCTGGGGTAAACCCGCAGGGTTGGGGCAGAGGAAATTTTCAGGCCCTTGGAGTGAGGAAGGTGAGATGGAGATGCTGGGATGCTCAGAAGCTGTGGAGATGCTGCTCTCCACTGCCTGGATTTGTTGGGCAGCCCAAATGCCCATTTCTGCATGTGCCTCCTCTTGGGTCCCTTGTGGAAAAAAATACCGAGCGCAGTTTTGCTTTTTTGCTGGACACGCTGGCAAACCTTTTCCTTCCTCTTCTTGGTTGGTAGCAGGCTGAAAGAGTGTGTCAGTGGAGTGCAGCCTGGGCTTGCCTGCAAGGGGATGTCCTCCTGCAAGCCCTACAGCAAGCAACACAAGACCACAACTCTTTTTCCAATTAGACCAAATGCTTTCTAAAAAAAAAAAAAAAAAAAAAAAAGGCCTAACCTTGCAGCTGATGCAAACTGACCCTGGAGTCTGTGATAACCATACTGCTTTATGGCAAGGAAGATCTGCCCCAGGGATGTCAGATGTCCCATGTCCTCCAAGGCACTCCAGGAAGGTGCCGGGCAAGGACAGACCAACCCATGGAGCAGCCCCAAAGAGCTCAGCTATGCTAACAACAGAACCTATGGGATTTTCTGGAAAAAAAGGCCATACTGTGCCAAAAAAGGGACAACCCCTGAACACAGGAGATGGGGTGGGCTGCTACAGCATCCCACACCCGGCACCCAGCCTGTGCCTGCAGTCCTGGCGTGGTGGGAGGGAGAGCCAGGAGCAGACATTATCCCCACGCCGGAGGAATGCTTTGCAGTTATGTACCCTTTCACCAAAATAATCCAAGCACTCGGGTACCAGCCAAACCACAGGAGAATTACAGCCAAGAAAGCCTCTCACAGTAGTAGGGAAATAGCAAACCCTTTAACTGTTTTTCCAGATCAGCACAATTATAGCTTTAAATCCACCAAGCAGATTTTTCTCTCTTCTCCCTCCTCCTTTTCCCTTTGGCCGCACTCCGACTGGAAACGTCATGTCTGTGCCTGGAGCAGCCGCAGGGATGGGGGCTCAGGGCTGCCCCTCTCCAGGCATCCTTGGAAGGGGGAGTTAGCCCTGGGGTGCTTACAAGGGTGAACTCTTGCTGAGGGCAGTGGGGAACTGTGCACAGGGAGGGGCTCAAGGGGACCAAATCCTGTGCCAAGGCTTCACAGCACCCCTTTGCCACAAAGCGGGGTCAGGACAGCACGAGACATGAACTCAGGAGGGAGAGAGCAGCTAGGGAGCATCCAGCATCCCAAATGCTAGATCCACAGCCCTTGAAGCCCATCCAGCTGCCAGCACGGCTGGGGTCCCGCTCCCCAGCCATGCCACCTTGCCAGCAGCATCAGCGAAGCCCTGGCCTCAGCCAGCTCGGGAATGCTATATTTATTGTTTTTACGGCTTCTGAAGGCTAATGGATGTTTATTCCCAGGGCTTTCCTTCCACAGCCAGCTCTTCTCGAGCTTCATTTTTTGCATAGCTGGAAACTTTCAATCCGCAGACACAAGCCGGCGTGGGGCAGCAGTCCTGGCACTCGCTGCATGGAGCATCATGGCTGCTGCCGTCCACTCCGTGGAGGCACAACCTGCCCCCTGGACCCCTTTTCCTCTCCTGCTTCTGTACTGGAGCATCTGGTGGCAATGGAAAGCTGAGGGCGGTGGTTGGCACGTCCTCCTGTGCATGTGTGGGAGGAGGGAACGGGTCCTTTTGTCCTCCTTTAGGGAGTGACACAGCTCCTGCCCATGGGATGATGGGGAGCAATCAAGAAAAGCAATTGGGAGAGGGGAGATGAAAGATGGAGGGAACTTTTTTTCCCTTTTTCCCCTGAGGTTGGGCCTCTAAGAACATTTTTCCCCTGAACTCAATGTGATTACAGTTTATGTTTGCCACAAACATCCATGTGCGGCATGAGAAGAACGCAGATGGGATCTTCCACGTTTGAGGGACATATGTCCCATGTGCATTTGTGGAAACTCTTTGCATGTTTGAACACACTTATTTTGCCCAAGTAAATCCATCCACAGCAACAAACCTGCCTGGACTCATGTGATTCACACCTTAAATACCCCCAAAATGGCACGAACCAAAGCGTGACTTGGGGGAAAAGAGCAGCTCCAAGCCAACTCACCACTTCAGGTCAACACCATGATCATCTCTGCCCTTACAGTAACTCCCTCTCCTTCTGCCAAAACTCCTGCCAGGCCACTTTGCCCCAAGCACAGCAACACGGGGAATTCCCATTTCCCCCAGGTTTCACCCAAGATGCCCAGCCCTGGGGACTGGGGATGCTCAGACCCTGTAATACCTGGCACTGCTTGCCCTGCCTGCATTGGGAACACTCCAGGGCAGGGCAGCCACTGTACGAAGCTACGTTGCACGTTAGGATGAGTTTTGGTAGCCTGTTGTAATTTTTTCCATTCACATACTTGGAGAAGACACTTGGGTTGCACCTCCAGCTTAATGAAAAAGGGAGAGAAAATGTTGAAAGGGAAGTCTGAAAGCTACTTGCTGCTCTGGAAGATGGTGAGCAGAGAAAAGCCACCCCACAAATCGATGAGATTTTCAAGCAGTATATATCCAAGCGTTTTTTCCCCTGGAGTTTAATAATCTGAATTCTTTCCTCCCAGATTTTCCACTATCAGTGTTGCCATTACAGCCCCCTTGGGCAAATGATCTGGCTCCTTTCTCAAACAGTTAGAAAAAGGGAAATAGTCACAACGAAAAATATACCTAGAGAATATTATATATAAGTTTGTATACACTCAAATATGCCTTTACACACACATCCATATATATATATAAAAATATATATAAAAGCTGCTTTGAAGCCCTTCTAAAACCATCTACACTAGCCAAAAGCAGCATTAAAAGACTCAGACTGAAGGATAGGTGCCAAAGTCCTCAGATTCTACGTTTGGTATTTGGCAGTCGGGTCTCTGCACGTTGTTATAACCATCGCTCCTATACGAACCATGCTTCTGAGATAACCATTTAGTTTCTCTGAGCTCTTCTGCATTTCAGTGGATTTTATTGAACTCCTCAGGGCCATACTCAAAGATGCTTGTCTGGCTTCTGCCTTACCGGCAACTGGGGTTTCATCTTAGCATCTCCATTTCTTCTGCCTCCTGCCAGCTCCTGGGGTTGGCCAAGGCTCCGCACAATTATTATCCTGCTCACTCTGTACGTCCTTGGTTTATACTATAGATGTTTCGTTTGTTCAGTCATTTATCCTTTAACCAGAGTGAGTCATGTTGGTTTCATTTTTTAAATAACACATATTTAATAGACATTTTGTACAACATAATTGCATATTCAAACAGATGCTGTACTTATGTATATACATACACTCATTCTGTGCAGAGAACATCCATTTTTTTCATGCAGAGGAACTGACAGAAGAAAAAACTACAGCTGTGTCCTGCCTGATGTTGGCAGGAGAGATGTGAGAAGGGCCAAAATGAGCCAGAGCTGGTCTTTGCTCCAGTGTCCTGCTGGGAAAGGAGGAAAAATCCTCCCTTTGCCAGTCCCCAGGGAAGCCAGCCCTTCACCACCCCATCAGTGATGGCGGCAGCTCAAAGGCATGAGGAAAAAGCATAAGAGTCCCCAAATGGCATGGGAATTGCAGACCCTCTGCTGAGGTGCAGCCAGGATCATGCCTAAAACAGCACCTATAGCTACAATTAGGCTGAAAATATTTTTTAAAAATGGGTGTTTTCCACCAATCTCTGCAGGGCCTCTCCCTCAGAGAGCTCACTTTGGGCAGAAATCCCTGCAGAGCAGCAAAACCAACCTGTGCAGGAACTGAACACCCAACGGCTTAGCTACTGCTGCCATCCCTGCCTGGCAGGGAAACCAAACCTTGAGGGGCAGGAGGGAATTGCACCGGATCCCTCATAAATGCCTTGGTCAGGATGTCTGCAAGATGGGCCAAGGGATGGGATAGGCTCGGCTGCATCCATGCCCTGCATGTCCTGCCCAGGGGTGGGCAAGGACAGTCCTTCCTCGGGAGCAAGGCTCAGCTGTGGTCCCAGGAGGGTTTCCCACCAATGGCACCTATGGATATCATTTTTGTCATTTGAGGAGCACAGTGGCACACCAGCACTTTGGAGCAAGGCGCCTGCGTGTCATTCATACCCAGTTACGCTGTTCTCCTCCAAGGGGAGACTTTTAGCGTGTTTAGGATGAAATAAGATACAGAAAAGGGATATTCTCCAGAAGCAGAGGCAGGGAGGAACGTGATAGCAAAGACACTCAGGTTCTGTTCCTTATCTGCTTTGGAGAACCATGATCTCTGAACAGCCTTTCCTGGGCTTAGCCCTGACCTGGCAGACAGCTCTGTGGAGCTGGAGTCACTTGCGGGAGCCAGGGCAAATATAACCAGATTTGGGGGGTTTTGGATCCGTTCCTGATAGAAAAATATTTCACGGCAGAGGTCTGTGCAAATGAAGACCTCACATGGCCTGAAGCATCAGATCAGTTATCTTGGAGAGCATGGTCCCCATCCCACCATCTCACAGACATGCCTGGGCTCTGCACAGAAGCAGCTGAGGGATGCAGACAGCAGGCTGGGCTGAGATTCCCTTAGAAATTACGCACATGGTGCTGCCCAGTTGTGCTCCAGCATCACATGAAGGAAGATGAGGATGGAAGACTTCATGCCAAGCAGAGTAACATCATCCATTAACATCAGCTGTCACTACCCAGGTCTCGAGCATGGGACGTTGGAATTTGCTTTATTTACTGGAACTACTCGACAGCCGTGTTTATGCTGTGCTCCAGTGGCTTCAGCCACAAGCAGTTGTGCTGTCATGCTGCCCAAAATTCTTTATCCCCCCCCCCCAAGCATTTCTTTGGCTAAATATCCACGTTCTCAAGCGAAGAAAGGGTGGAGGGCTGTGTCCCATGCCAGATATTTCTGGCTTCTGGCTTGTTAAGTGTAAGCTGGCCAGCTGGGAAACAGTCCCATAGCACAGGTTCATGGACAGTGAGGATGAAAAGAATCCCAAGAGTCCACCTGGTCCCTGACACAGCCCCAGGCAGGGTCAGCTATAGGAGAAAGCTCCCTGACTGCTATGTGCAAACCTGCTCAAGGACCACAGGGACGTGCCCCTGAGAGGATGCTCTGGTACCTGGCATGGTCACGCTTCTGGAAAGACTCAGCCTGTCCGTGAGCAGCCCTGCGCTCAGTCTTGAGCTGAAGCAGTGGAAAAGTTCATCACTGCCATGCAGATGTGAGTCTCTGAACTTCAGAGGGGATACTGGGTGCTAAAATACCTGCTCAGGACCCATCTCTGCAATGGGGCAGAGCCAGCTCCATGGGCTGCACCCCAGGTAACTCCTTCCCTTTCCAGCCCATCCCAGAGCACACAATCCCAGTGGAAAGCTGAACCTTCTCTCACCATTCAAAGCTTTATGAGTATTAACTTGGGTCTCTGCTGGACGGCAGAAGGAAACAGTGACTCAGAGAGTGCAAATATCAGCGTGGATTTAATTGCAAATGGCTCCCCGGGATGCAGCTGGGAACACCAGAGCCTGGATGGCCCCCACAGCCCCAGTGCAGCACAGGGGCCACAGCACCAGCATCACCCCATTAACTGGATGCATGGTACCATTTGGGAAAAGCACACAATCCTTGCGGGAAACTGGGGCTCAGGGCCAGCAGAAAGGCTCACCACAGCATGCCTGGGTAGCTGGCCCTGACCTTCCATTAAACAGAAGGGAAGCAGCAAGCAGGGAGGTTTCAGGACGTGCTGATGGCAGCTGGGGAGACCAAGGTTAAAGTCAAACCTCCCTGCTCCTCCTTGCAATGAAATATCAGCTCAGCTTGAGGACACAGGACAGGGTCCAGCCCTGCACCCCCCACCAGCACCAGCAAAAGTCATAGAAAGACAGCACAGGTCTGATTTTTGAATTTCAGGGGTATCCATCTGCATTAATTCCATGTTTGCTTGCTGCCTTAAGCCTGGCTGTCATCCACCCATGGGGCAGATCCTTCAGCTCCACAGTAATTGAGTTGGAGGGAATTTCATGGGCTTTTGAGCTGCCCTCATCACTGCAGCATCCAGATGTGTTTCTGGAGACAACCAAGGGTCTCTGCCAACATCTGTGCAGGATCCCCCAGCAGGGATCAGCCCTGGCAAGGAGCAAAACCTGCCATGAAACCCAAAACCTGAGCAAAGCCCATCTGAGTCTCATCTTGCACTCCTGATGGACACAGCCAGGTCTGAGCACTTCTGCAGATGGCGGCACTTTGGTGGAAACTACATAAAATGGGATGGCCTCAACCCAAAACCCAGATGGGTTTCCAGCAAGCATCGGAGGCTGAGGGGCCCCGGGGAACCATGAACCTGCCTGGAGCAAAGCTCCATGCACAGCACCTACCACCGAGAGGCAGCCGGGCAGGAGCCAGAGCACAGCACCCTCCATACACATACACCTATCAAATACAAAATAGACTGTTATCCCCCTCATAAAACTCCTTTTTTTGAAAGGAAGAGGGTTTCTATTCTCTACTTTGCCCAGGCTGGCTTGGTACCAGCATCACCAAGAGCAAACCTCAGTTTCCCTTGGAGGCACAGCACTGCCCACCCCAAACCAGTTGTTGGAAGGGGCAGGAGGAGATATTCAGCGTTTCAGGTAGGTTGTTTTACACCCCCTCCTCTTCAGACCCCAGCACGGTGCTCACTTACCATTTCTTCCCCCCAATATCATGCTGCTGCACCGTGTAGCCAAAATACGCTTCCTTAGAGCCAGCTATGATTTTGGGCCTCTTGGTGTCAATGTTGAAGGTGTCGCTGAACCCTGGGGAGAGAAGAGAAGGATCCTGTTAACCAAGGTGCTGAGATGGTAGGAGAAAACACTTTTGTACTGTGGTCAGAGACTGAACAAGTCACCCCAAGAGGCTGTGCAGTCTCCACCCATGGAGATACTCAAACCGCAACTGGACACAACCCTGGACAACCTGCTCCAGGTGACCCTGCTTGAGCAGGGGTTGGATGAGATGACCTCCAGAGGTGCCTCCAACCTCAACTATCCTGGGAATGCTGCTCCCCCAAATTATATAATATGCCCCAGGAGGGTCCTACATGAAACAGAGGTGGCTTTAGCCACCCACAGCAGGTCTGTGGCACAGCATTCCCACAGCCAGCCAGGATGGAGAGGAGGCTGCAGGATCCAAAGCACACCAGCCCCACCTCACCTGCAGCCACCCAGTGCTCCTCTCTCCACCACTGAGCCTCCAGGGAGTAGCCAGCCCCAAGGTTGCAGCTTTAAATGGGTTCATTTAGGGTTTACAGGCCACAGCTGCACAAGCCCTAGAGGGCAGCTCCCTTCCCCAGCCCACCTTCAAAGGGGCTTCACCCTGGCAGGCACCAACGTGCCCCTCGGGGCCGCTGAGCTGGTGCCCACCCCTGCTACCAAAGCAAAAGTGTGTTTCTGGTTTATGATAAAGGAAAAAGTATTTCTCCTCTAGGCTGCTGTAAAAGTGAGTCAGCTGAAGCCAGGGCTGCCAGGACAGGCATGGGGAGGGAAGAAGAGAGCACCCTCCTCCCCTCTGACATCTCCCCTGTGACAGGCAATGCTGCTCTGCAATGCTTTGCTCCTCCAGCTGTGGAGCAGCAGCTGCTCATGGTGGAGATGGCCATCACCATGTCACCACCCACCCCAGAAGGGACCACGGGCTGGGGGTACATAGAAAATGTGTGGCCACACCAGACGTGCCCCGTCTGGAGCCCATCACCCAGCCTGGCTGTCCCCATGGGCTACCTCCTGCTGTCCCTGAGGGTTTTGCAGTACCAAAGAGTCAAAGCTGGGATTCACTTTTCCTGTGCAAGCAAAAGCCGGTGCCACTGGGAGGTTTGCTAGGGAGAGGCATGTCCCTGAGGATGGTTGCTCAAGCCAGGATGGGGCGATTTTTGGGCTTCGTCCTCTCCCCAGTGCTGCTCTGGAGGATGCCCCTTCCCGCAGGACAGCGGGAGCAGGATCCCTGGCCATGGCATCCCAGCTCTGGGGAGCCCGGTGCTCACAGCCCACGCGGGTCAACCTTCAAGAGCAATTTGCTTGTCAGGGAGCAAATCTTGGCGGATTGGTCTGGCAGCTCCTCCCTCTGCCAGGAGCCGGACCCAGGAGCAAGGTGTGCAGATGGGGGGGGTCAAGTGAGTCTCCCCAGGACTGGGGTGTTTTGGGGCTGCTGGAGATGCCCCTTTGCCCATCCATGGGTGCAGGAGCTGCCCCAAATTATGCTCACAGCCCCCCCTGGGTGCATTCAATGAAGAAATTGGCCAGGGGCAAAGACCACCCCCGGGCAGGGGGGAAGAGCACTGTCTGTGCCAAGGAGCTCTGGCACTGCATTGCCTCTATTACTGGTGGCTGCAAAACGCTGCAGCCACCCAAGTCCCATGGTCCATGTCCCATAGCCAGCAGGTAGCAGCCCATGATATCCCGGTGCGCATCTTAATCCAGAGACACACACACTTTGGGTCAGGCCAGCAGCACACTCAAACCCTCCACGGGTGCAAACTCTTCATGGCTTCTACGAGGAGGTGTATTTTTCTCAACAATATTATTTTCCCCACGGGTTTGCTTAAGCAGAGGGGCATGGCCCAGGTTCCAGCAAGGAACGACTGTGTCAGAGACGGTGCTGCAGGGATGGATACCGATAGCCAGGATATCCCGGCTCTTCGTTTGCCTTTGGGCGGAAAGTAGCTGCTGGATGGTTCATACAAATAAAAGATCTTGGCATCCTTATTAAGGATGGCTTTAAAAGCAGCAGAAGGATCACGTTTGGTATTTATAGAGGCATAAAGGGGTTGTCAAAAGGAGAGATTGGGAATGCTGCTTCCCAGGCAGAAAAATTCAGGATGGAAAGTGTTTTTATAGGTAGGAATGTTAGGGATAAACCTGATTTTTTGCAGTCATAGGAACAAGTCTGCAACATTGGCTCCACGAGCAGAGAACTGCAGAGTCTCGCCAAGGAGAGCTGAGGTAAGGAGCTTTAAAAACCTACAAAAAGAAATTCTAGAAAGCAGGGGGGGAAAAAAGGAGATGGGGGGATGAGAGCCAGCATATTTTGTGGTAGATTGACCTTATTTAGCATTACAAAACAAATTAAAACCTCCTCTGAGTTAACTGTTACCCAGTGGAGAAACAGAGGCCAGGACCGGCCATTGAGAGGACTGATGGGCAAGGGGAGGGGGGGAGGTCGTGGGGAGCTGGGAGCACCCTGGGGTGTCACATTGCTGCCACCAGTGAGACGGGGTGACACCCTGGACCTGGCTGGAAGAACGGGGTCTTTTGGGGAGGGTGGGTTGTATTTCAAGCAAGGTTCAATTCCAGGTAATGCAGAGGCATCTTCATCACTTGAGTGCGGAGCAAGTGTCAGAGAGGATAGGATGGGTTTTCTTCTGATTTCTTGCATTCAGCAGAGTTTCTCTGATTTTGTGCTGCAGAACACCAAGCAGAGGTTTTTGGGGAGCGGGAACACGGGGACAAGTTGGGGACCCCCATCCCATGGTTCCTTGCTTTAGGACTCCATTGTGCAGCTGTAGCCTCCTGCAAAAGGCAGCCAGGCTGGTCATGAAAAGCAACATAAACCACCAAATAAATAGCAAGAACGCTTCATTAAGTGCAAAGGTCTGAAGCGGGGGGAGCAGGGAGAAATGCTGCAAGGGGCTTGTGCTGCTCACCGTGCCAGAGCATCCTGCTCGTGGCAGGTAGTGGGGACCGGAGGAGGTGATGGGGCTGGAAAAGCAAAATGATCTGGAGAAAGTTTCCAGGCAATGGATGGCAGAGGGGAGGAATTTCAGAAACCCAACAGATGTGGGTGCATTCGAGGCAGTAAGAAAAAAAAAATAATCAGAGACTATTTGAACTGGCTTAAACTAAAGGGAGCTTTTTGAGAGGTTGTCAAGGAGATTTAGCAACCCGAAGAACCGAGTCTCATTTTCTTGTCAGGAGTGACATCACTGTCATAAATAAGTGACCAAAAGCCACATGTTTTGCTTGTGATGCTGCCAAGGCAGGAAGCCTCAAATACCTCCTTGCCGAACTGGAGCTTCTGTTGAGTCCAAACTTTTGATTCTTGTCAGGTCAAATAATGAAAAGAAAAAAAATAACACACATTTGGGTAACAATACTGGGAATAAAAGCCACCTTTCCTGCCAAAAAGAATAAAAATAAGTCCTCCCTGTAAAGGAAACCTTCCGGAGGGGGATGGTCTCAGGGCCCCAGCACCATCGTCCTGCCCATACCTCTGCCCATGCCTCCTGCCTGTATCCTTCGGGCAGGCAACAGGATTCAATGCTGGCAAAGGGACTCCTGGAAGGTGCTGTAACGCAGCCTAATGGCACTTGCTGTGATGCCCCAAGCCTGCTTCTGCTGCCGTGAGATGTTTGGGGCTTTAGCTCGCTGCCTTTGCTTCAAACCTTTGGGATTTAAGGAGATGCAAGCTGGACAGTGAAGGTGCCGGGAAAATATCTTCTTTTTTTTTTTGACCGTGAGGAAAATGCACTCAATTTTTTTGACTGCATGGTGCAAACCCAGCCTCTTTCTGTGGCCTCCAGCACTTTCACAGCTCGGGACAGAGTTTCTGGAGAGAGGCTGAGCTGACACAGGGCAGTGACATGGTGGGAGAAGCATCTCAAAGGCTGGGGCTGAGTCCAGCCCATGGGAACCTATGTCTGGATCCGCATGGGCTCTTCTGCTGAATTCCCCAGGGTGAAGGCAGCTTGCCTGTTGCTGGGCTGCTGCGGGTCCCCAGGGGCAGCACAGGAGGACACATGGGATTTGAGGTCACTACAGGTGACCCAAGGAAAAGGGTATGAATGGGACACAAGAAGAGCACGTGCCACGCTGGGGCTCTTGCTTTCTTGCAGGGACGAGTGAGCTGCTCACTGGAGAAGCCTGGGAGCGTGTGGTGGGGGGAAAACTCACATCTGCCAAAAACGTCAGGGGTCAAACAGCCAGGGTCAAACAGCTCGGTCTGGCACTTTGAAACTTGCCTTGCTGCTCTCGCTCCCGCTTCCTCTCTCATTGCTCAAGCCCACGCAGGAGATGCGAGCTCTGCGATGGGGCAACGTGTCCATGGACACCAGCATCACCGCTGTGACCCCTGCATCCGGCCACCCAGCGCTGGGCTCGGCTCCTGTGACCCCATCCCCACCACCACATGGGCTTTGGCATCATCAGATGCTCCTCTGCAACCCATCTGCCATGCATATTAGTTTTTCTTTTCTTAGGATTGAAATGTTTGTCTTAACTAGAAAACGTTTAAGCTTGATATAGGGTGTTTGGGCAAAAACCAGCAGGCATCGAGAAGGAGCAAGGGGGGCCACATGTCCCTGTGCTTCCCTCTAGCTTTAATTCCTGTCAAGCGCTCTTTGCTGAATGAGATGCTGAAAGCACCAAATTCCTCTCCAGGTCACTATCTCAAAGCCAGCATTTGTCATCAGCTATTAGGAAACAACCCGGGGTTTGGTGGCTGCTGCAGTGGTGGATGGCAAGCCAGGGAATACTGAGGATGAACAGAGGATCAGTCATCGACAGCTCGTGTGTTGTAACATTCCTGGTTACCCACAAAATCTCTGACAAACAGCCCCGGGGTGTTAGCTACACAAGTACCTTGTGCTTCCATAATTCCAGCTTTCTGGCCCCCCAAAAGCCGGGAAGGAGCCATTTGATGGCCACCTTTTGCAGCCCTAAGGAATGTGTTGATTATGCATTTGCAGTGCATTCATTAGCAATAACACAAATGGCATCAGGTATAAATAGCAGCAGGTGTCAGACCCCCCCTTTCCCAGGGAGATGCCAGGAAAGTGATAGGTTGTGGGGGGCATTGTTGGGGGGGTGGCTTCTCAGAGCCCCATGCACCTCAGGGGGGTTGTTTAATGGACCTTCCCTGGCCAAACCTTGGCCAGTGGATGGACAACTGGTAGGCGGGGAGGTGCTGTCCCTCAGCCCCACTGTTGGGGCTGTGCAGCCACCCAAAATTAAGTACCCGCCATCAAAGCCTGGACTGGAGGGTGCCTTGGGAACCCACCTGCACAATCCCAAATGTGGCCCATGGAGCAAGCATGATGGTTTTACCATTTGGTGACCCTTTAGAGAGGGAAGGAGCCAACTACTTTCTCTGGAAAACTAAACCAGCGAAGGAAAACAGATGCATGGTCTGACACAAGGGAAGTCATCACATCTCAGCGCATCCTCCCTGGATCCTTCTAGCAGCCGCAGCTCCCCTGCCAGTGCACGGCGTCGGCAAGAAACCGGGCGATCCGTGGCCACTGAATGCATTTATTTTAACAAGCCGTGGCTCAGCACCCTTTGGCTGGGCTCTCTCGCTTTCGACCCAGAACTGCTCCCTGCTTGCACCAAAGCCTCGGGGAAGAGAAGCTGGCCCAATCCAAAGTTTAGGGAAACCTTGGGTTGTCCCCAAGACAGGCTGTGCACGGAGGCATGGCACTGGGGTCCCCGGCCCTGCAAGGTGGCTGCTGGAAGGGGACCAGCTGCCAAGTGCTGGCATCGCCTGCCTCCTCCCTTGGCACTGAATAATCACCAGGCAATCACCGGGGACGCCACAGTGCCTCCGGGGACTCCCAGCCCATGGGACGATGTGAAAGTGGGCAGAGCCCACGTGCAGGAGGTTCCCCCAGGACCTCTGGAGAGAGCCAGGAGGGGGGTGTTCCCTTGGGCAAAGCACCCGAGGGTTTGCGGCAGGACAGGCAGCGCTGCTTGCACGGCGAGGGGACCATTCCCAAGGATGCACATCCCAACCTGGCACTCTCAGCTCAGCCCAGGGCCCAGGGGGTCCTACACATCGTGCAAACTTGCTTTTAGTCCAGACAGCAAAACACCAGCATTAGTCCTCAGCAAAATATATTGACCAGTAGCCACAATGCATCCTGGTCTGGAGACCACCACAGAGCGCTGGAAGCATTAACCCTTCTCACCGGCACACAGCATTGCCAGCCACTCCAGGTGCACGCAGAAACCCCTGTGGGCAGAAATGCTCCCATGGAGGTTTTCCCATGCTCAGCCCCATGGGCTCCCATGTTCAGCCCAAGGCAGAGTCGCCGATTTGCCACATCCCCCAACTACCGCTGCGATAACCATCATATATCTACAAGCAGCATCTCTTTAAGGGGACTTGACCCCACGGGCTCGGTTGCCCACGTAAGCATGGCTGGGTCTGTGCCACCATCTCCATGCCAGAGCGATCGGCCGCGGCAGCTCCACGCAGGCAGCCCCGCGCCCCGCCACGCTCGCCGCCGCCATGCAGGGCGTACACACATGTTCCCTATTAAGCAAAGAAAGGCAGCTCCGCTGCGGCTTGCTTTAAAGGATCGAGCAGCAGTGCAATTAGAAAGGGGAAAAAAATAAAAGTAAAAAAAAAATAAAAACCCACCCTGGCGTGCTTTTCCATCAGGATGTTTAGAAATGTTTGCAGTTGCAGAAGCACTGCAGGCTGCTGGGGAGGCGTGAGCTGGTGGCAGTGCTCCTGGTAGCGGGGAAAAGCTCCTTCTTCCCCTTTGCAGCACCGAGCAGTCCCAGACTGGCTGCTCTGAGTCCGGGCTGCGTGCGGGAGGATGCCAGATGTAATTGCAGCAAAAATGACCAGTGCTGGGGAGTCTCTTTCTGCAAGAAGAGAGCCCGAGCATGCCAGCAAGGGGCCAGCAAGAAGCATAAAACCCCCTGTCCTGCTGCAGCCCCCGGCAGGGTTTGTCCCGCACCCACTGAGCTGTAGGAGAGGGAGCTGCAGGCTCGCCTCCTGAAACCAAATGCTTGCCTAAAACCACTCTTAACTTATTTAACCCCAAGCAATTTTCTTTTGCACATCCCCCTCAAGTACGACAGGACAAACCATCTGTGGGTCACAAAAGTTAACTCTAGGTAAAAGGGTCTGGATTATTTTGGGGGATTATTTTTTTCCCCCACCATCTGATGCTTCAGAAAAACACTAACTAATCCCGCTCCAACTGCAGCCCAGCCGAGGAGGGGGGCCG
The DNA here is from genome assembly GCF_026419915.1 of Harpia harpyja. Classification (NCBI taxonomy): domain Eukaryota; kingdom Metazoa; phylum Chordata; class Aves; order Accipitriformes; family Accipitridae; genus Harpia; species Harpia harpyja. The sequence continues at coordinate 16,934,805 of NC_068953.1, read as the reverse complement.
GGAGGACGCCGTGCTGTCCGCCTGCCTGCCTGCCCGCTCATTCCTTGGGGAGCCCATCAAAGATCTCCATCCCTTTCAACTCCCCTTCACCCACCTCAAAGGCACCCGCCTCGCTCCCTCCCTCCTGCTTCTGGCAAGACTTTTCCAACAACAGCCTTATTAACCTTGGGCTTTCTCCAGCACCTTTCCCAAACAAGCAAAAGTTATTCCCGGTTGCTTTCCCCTTGCCTGGGGAATTGGGGTGAGTGCAGGAGGGGAAGTGGGTGCTTACCGGGCAGGAGGCAGAGGGAGCAGGCGAGGAGCATCCCGCTGGGGAGGTCCATGGGAGCACCGGCTGCCCTGCTCCCCGGCCCCGAGCATCCGCGGGAGGCAGCCAGCCAGACTGGTAGCCTCGCTCGCAGAGCCCTTTCCTTATCCCCAGCCTTTCCCGGCTCCCTGACAGAAGGCGAGCATTGGGAGGGAGTGGGAGGGACGAACGAAACTTGTAGGAGGTACAGCAGGAGAGGACGGGAGAGGGGACAGCCTTCATGCGGCCGCGGCACCCTTTAGGGATCGGCTTCCCAGCAGGGCGGTGCCAGCTGGGAACTTCAACCCCACAGCAGCACACTGGTCTTCTCCCTGTGGTACCCCTCTTGAAATCCCTCGCCCCGATGGGGGCTTGGTGATGAAAGGTCTGCGTGGGGTCACTGATGGTTGTGGGGTGCCACCTCTGCGGGGTGCCACCTCTATTCAGGTGCCACGTCTCCTGGGATGCCACCTCTGCTTGGGTGTCTCTTCTGCTCAGGTGCCACTTCTGCTCAGGCAGATGCCACCTAAGCCTGGGTGCTACATCTGCTCAGATGCCACCTCCAGCTGGGTACCACCTCTGCCCAGGTACCACCTCCGCACAGATGCCACCCCTGGGGTGGAAGAGAGCAGGGCCAGTGCCCACGGCACCAAGGAGGCTGCTGTGATGCCACAGGGTACCACGTAGCCCTGGGGCAACTGGTCACACCACTTAGTTTCCCCAGCACCTACCCAGGCATGAGCACATCTCCGCTGGCATGGGCACCCAGGAGAGCCAGGCTGGGAAGCAAACAGCAAGGGAGCAAGAGGAAAACTGCTAATGAGTGTTTTCTTCCCCTCTGCCAGAGCCACCCTCAGGCATGACCGGGTGCTCCTGCTGCACACAGCTCTGGGGCCAGTATCCCCAATGCCCCCACAACAGTCACCATTGTCATTTAGGGCCCCATCACCTCTGGGCTGGGCTAAGCAGCCCAAAACACCTGAAGCACAGCAGCATCCCTAGGGTGGGACTTTCTCCCTCCATCCTCTTCCTCCCCGGGCTGGGGACACCCTTTGGAGGAGATGCCCGGGAGGAAGCTCCAGCAGCTCTGGCTGTGGTGAGGCTTTGGGGCTGGGACACAGGCCAAGTGCCCACAGACCAGACCACACAGCCCAACTGGGGCATGTCTGCTGGGGAGGTAGGACCAGCCACCGCCTTGCTTCCACTTTTTCCAAGCAGAAAAGATAAATGCAGTCTTTGGTTTATTTCCATACAGTAGATGTGACCCAGGAGGTCCTTCCTTACCTGCCCTCCAGCCCAAGCCCTGTTTGCAAATGGGAACATCTCCACTTGCAGTTGCTACCTGCAGCGAGCCAGCGCGGTGAGACCAACCTCATAGCCAGGAGAAAAGCAAAGCCAGAGGCCTGCCCGCTGCAGCCACCGCTGTGGTGCCAGCTCTCCTCCTCTTGAAGCAGAAGAGCAAGAGAAGGTCCTGGATGGGGTTTTTGTCCCTCTTCCCACCCAGCTGAGAGCGAACATCTTTTGAGGTGGGTCCAAGTGTTGATGTCTCTGTCTACCGAGTGTCTGTCAGATGGTTTGGGGTCTGTGAGAGGGAGATAAGCTCAACTCGAGACACTCTTGGATGAAACAGACTGTCTGGGAGATCCAGTTTCTTTTTATTGTCCCCTCTTCCCTCCTGAAAATACACGTTTGGGGTCTGCAGGCAGGAGAGGACACATGTCTGGAACGGAGATCAAAGCAGCAGTAGGATCCAAAACAGCGCAGAGATGTGGATCCTCTAGCTTGTTTGTACAGTGCTCCTTCCACCAGCAAAACGCTGCTTGACAGAATTAAGTATTTGCAGTTCTTAACTACGTTTCCCAGCTGTTTCTCCCCTATATAACTCTGGAGCAAAAAGCAGAATTTCAGAGGATAGCAGCAACTGAAAGGAACAAAATGCATTTCTGGTTTGGTAAAAGTTAAAAAGTTTTTTTTAGGGGATAAAAGGAAATATTAAAAAGCTCAGGCAGGAAGCACAGATGAGATTTAAAACAGAGTAACCAGAGCACAGAGGGAGGGATCCCTCAGAAGTGGATGCTCAGTAGAAGTCACAGTCTCACTGCTCTTTCTCCTGGCCTGGGGCCGCAGACGGGGCACGCAAGGGGAAATCCCTTCCTGGGAACTAAACTCTCCCATGCAGTTGGAAGCCAAGCCAGTTATTCATGAAAAAAAAAAAAAAAATTTACAAAAGGCCTATATAATCTTGAAATTTGCATCTTGCTTCAGTTTTCAGAGAGGTTATTTGGAAGCAGGTCGCTGGAACCAGCTGGCTTGATGGGTTTTGGAGGAAAGATGGGGAAACTAACACCAGAGAAAGGGTCCTGGGTCTCCTGTTATCTCTTCCACCCCAAACAGAGCAAGTGGGGTCTCAAGCACAACACTTCAGAAGTTAAAAATCTCCATGGAAAACCAAGCAGCAGCAGCTGCCTCCTCCCTCAAACTCCCTGACCTGGAAACCAGTGGAAAGTCGGATTTACAGGGATCCGCTTTTCCATGCCTGCCAAAGGACTGGCCTCGAGAGGTTTCTCTGCGTCGGCTATGGTTCCTGTTGCTGCAAAGCAAAAGGAGAAACCCCCAGGAGCTGCTCTGGCTTCATGAGCGACGGCTGTCAGACCCCTTCTGCTTCATCTCTCTCTGCTGGTTGTGTGCAAGCAGCTTGCAAATGCATGGGGGTTTGTCATTAGTCTAAATAGGACCCAACCAGGATAGCAGGGGAGCGGGGTCTTACTCGACTGATCTTCTGCAAAACTGGTTTAAACTATACAGTCACTGCTGTGGCTGCATCGCTCTGCAGACCCCTCCTCCGCCGAGTCATCAGCATTAGCCCTCGGACATCTTAATGTGACTGAGCCTCTTCACATGAACGAGAAATGCCAGGAGTTCAAAGGAGAAGAGCTGTGCTGTGATAATATTGATGTAATGCTTCCAAAATGTAAACAGCTGTCGGTGGAAGTGATGGATGGGAAAACAAAAAACAAGGAAATACTAGTATTTCAACCCCTTGCAAAAAGTTGTATGGGGACATCCCATGACATACAGCAGAAAACTCAGCAGCAGGGCTCCTTAATGTCTAAAAAGCCTACAGAAGATAATTTTCATGTATTCATCATATGATGTTAATCCTGTAAAAAGAAAAAAGCTGGGCTCATATTAAGAGCTGCCTTCCCACTTCGTTCTTGGATCCCGCTCCCATTTCAGTGCTGTTTCATCCAGCCCAGGCAGCGCTTTCCAAAAATCTCTGCCCGCAGCGGCGCAGAGCTGGGGGCAGCCGGGGAGACCCACACGTGCTGCCACGGGCTGAAACACAAACTCAGGCAACTGAAGGAGGGCTATTGTTTTTGGTTTTGTTTTTGTTTTTTTTCCCCATCTCCCAGCTGCCAACTGCAATGAATGCAGCAGCAAGGGGAGCAGTTTTGCACATGAGCATCACGGATGATGAGGACCGGCCGGCAACGCTGCTTCCTCGTGGGGCTGACACACACCAACCATCTCCAATAGAGACTGGCGCGGCTGCAAACAAACAGCCGGTCCCTGCGCAAGCGCTTGGAAGGGCGGTAGGAAAAGATTTGCTGCGAGCTCTGCCTGGCTTTCAGCAAGCCCTTGGGATGGTTTTCTTTATGTTGGGTTTTGCTGGGGGATGGAGGGGTAGGGGGGTGCTGAGAGCCAGGATGCTGGGCTTTGCAGGTGCTTGCAGGATCCATCCCCACTGGTTAATCGGGCATCCCACCGTGCTGCAAAACAAACCTGATGAGTGGCATTGAGCCCTCAGGGCCCTCCGGCAGCCAGGAATAAATTGGTGGAGAAAGTGAGAAACAAAACAGTTTCCTCCTCAAAACAGAGTCAAGCAACAGCTTTTGGTGAGGAAGGGCAGCCCTCAGCTTCTGACCCTGAAAAAGTCTGGCTCCTGAGAAAAGTTTCTGCTTGTGGCTCAGATGTCAGAAGTTTGTGACCAAAAACCCTCATATTTTCTCTGCAAGCCTGACAGTTTCCAAGAAAAGTGTCAAGGTGCAAACTAAGGCTTGCGCACATTGGAGGTCATCCGTGGCCAAACACCGCTGGGCTTAAACCACCCCATCTCTTCAACAGAAGCATAACCCAGGAGCTGAATTCTGCACCTGAGCCCCGGGCAAGGTTTTACCTTCCCAACCATCAGCATTTTCTGCAAATGCTGGCACAAGTCAGTAAAAAGCCAGGAGAGAGCAGGCAGGGACAGTTTCAACCCAGGCAGCAAGTTCATCTGGCTGCAGATCTTGTCAGGGAATTACACAAGCCATTCCTGAGCCATTCCCAAAGGGAAGATCTTGTGTCTTCCCCAAATTAACATCCTTGGATGGGCTTCTTATAAGATCTGTATAAGGAGAATACTGCACTGATGGTGCCCTTGCAGGTTGCGTGAGGATGACCGCAAGCCGTATGGCTGAACCAGGCAAGCCTTCATACACCACTTAAATAGAAAAACCTACAAGTAACTAACTTCAGCTTCCATCTATGCATCCGAGTCCCAGCTCAAGCTCTCACCCTGACACCTCCAAACCCTGCATGAGCTCGTGCTACTGACTCACTGGCTGCCTGACCTTCCTCACCTACGTTTTGAAGTCATCCCAGCAGTTCACTGTAGGTTTTCCCACGTGTGGTCATTTTTTCCAAACTTCAGCCTTTCCCTGCAGCAGATGCCTCCTTGTGCCTGACCTTTTGGAGGGTGTCATGTATTGGATGCTATTGCTTCTGGAGTTTTGGAAGAATTAAGCTAGGATACAAGGAATGTAAACAGAGGCCAGGAATGAAAACAAAATCCCTAATTCACTAATATAAACTGAGGAAGGGCTGACAGTGTCATGCGGGGATTTAATCGCAAGCTGCCTTGGGGTGATGGTGCTGTGGAGGGTCCAGAATTCGCCTGGTGGTCCCAGGGGTCCTTCTTCCAGTTTTGGGGGAAGGATGGGTGCAGGTTGGATGTTCAGGTTACACATGTTCCCCAGCTCATGAGCACCAAATGCTGCTCAAGACCTGGCTCTGGGGTCAAGATTACACCCGCCAGCAGTTCTGGCATGGCAGGAAGGGAAAAGGCAGCGTGAAGCCGGACTACCAGCAGCTCCCTGGGGGTCTTGACATGCTCAGACCCCTGGGTGGGTGCAGTCGGGTGCAAGCAGATTTGTCACCCTTGGGTGGTAGGGAGCAGCTCAAAGTGGTCTGCTGAGGGCGAGCATGGGCCAGCAGAGCACGTGGTGCTGTCATGCCTGGCCGTCACACAGCCCCGCTGAGCTCAGAGCTCTGGAGAGTTGGTTGTCCAAAACAAAAGCTGATGTAAACAGAAAGCCAGCCTCTCCCAGAGACTGTCAGCTTCATGTGAAGACCGGAAAAATGTTACATCTCTATAGAGCACAAGACTAGGAAGGCGAGAGCCTCCCCTGCCCTGCCAGCACAGTGCCCAGGGGGAACGACCCGAAGGTTTCCCACTTTGGGATACTCCAGGGTTATTTCTGTGCCCCAAGGTTCTCCCCATCACTTGCGCTACCCCGAGGACAAGAGCAATGTCCCAGCTGGGATCACCCTGGATACAGCCTGGTCCAGGGGAGCGGAGGGAGACCAGAGCCTGGGAGAGGAGGGGAAGATGCTGAGCCGGGACCCAGGGCACCCTTGGGGGTGTTGCCCATGGAAGCAGGAAAATCCCGAGTTATGCTACAAGACCCATGTTCAACATCTGACTCCTTGCCGGCACAGTTTGGTGTTCCTGCTCTCAGCATCCTGTGTCGGCTGCAGGGTCCTTCCATGTGCACTCACCATTCCCGGCGGGCACAGACCCCCATCCACTCGGTTCTCCAGGGGAACCGAGGAGGAGGGAGCCACAAGCAACACCCAGCTCCAGAAGCAAGGTCGGGATAAAATATACGCTAACCCAAGAGAAAATTCTCCGGTGAAGTGGTGCTGCAGAGACCCACTGGCAAAGCAATTTAACCTCCGGAAAGCAGACACTTGGCACCCCTGCTGTGTTTGGAAGAACTTTGGCCCTTAACTCCCAGCACTCAATTAGCATAAGCTGTATTTATTAGCCCTTGCCAAAATGCTTTGCTCCTCTTCTTCCATGCCACCAAGCTTGTGATGGGGCCAAACGCTTTCGCAGCTGGACCAGGGCTTGCGGGGGCTCGGCGGTGCCAGGCTGAGGTAGACAGCAAAGCCTTGGCAAATGATATTTTTTTCAAAAATATATACAAAAATCAATAGCTGAGATGTTCCTTGTTGGGTGTTTCTTGCTGTCTTGGCAATCGGCACCCAGCATAAACATCCACCTCTGAACAGATGACTTTACACACCGAAAGCTGCTTTCTGAAGTGTGCTAAAACCCTGCTAAAAGAATCGCTGGAGCCCCAGGACCCGGCGGCAAGGGCAGGGAGCTGGGAGAGCCGCAGCCTCCCCTGAGGGGACCGTGGGGCTGCAGGGGGCCAAGGAAGCAGCTGTGGGGATGGGGTCCCCCCTATATTTAAGGTCACTCCTCTCCCAGCTGGACCCTGGACCCGAGGCTCCCCAGGTGTCTGGCACTGCCGCGGTGACTTCACAATTCAAGCAGCTTTCCCAATGCTGTATTTACAGACCCCTAACCATAAAAGAAGTGTTTGCTACCGAGGAATTTCTTTGTTTACTTAGCCAGTGTATTTTTTTCTATTTATTTAGTCTCTCCCTGTTTATTTCTTACTTTGAATGAACAAACATCCACCCTGCCTGGATAATGAATTATTAGGATGAATCCCCTGGGGCAGAGCTTGTGCTGAGTAACTGTGGTCTGAATTCCCCGCCTGACCCGTGGCACACACTGTCTAGACGAGTTCCCAGGTACCCCAGCACAGGCTAGATCCTGCTCACACCTCTTCCACACATATAGCACACACACAAATAAATCATATGGTTGGGGTTTTTCCCCCTCTATAAGGAAGGCTGAAGTGTCCAGCATTGGCTGGATCCCTGTGCATCCTCAGTGCATCACCCCAGAGAGGCCCTGGGAAAGCCCTTGCATCCCAAGCACTTAACCCCCTCTCAAACCAAGAAAAAGAAATTAAATACCTCCATGATCAAAACAGAATCTTTCCCCTGGGAAATTTTCCATTGCAGAAAAAACCCTCTTGCATAACTATTCTGAGCTATCTATTATGAATATTATTTTATCTCCTGCTCCACAGCAGTGCTATTCACAGCTGCAGGTTTCTGCTACCTCCATTTGCCTGCATGTAGCAATTCCTCCCTGTCTGGAGGCAATTGCTGTGCAATATGAATTCTAGTCCGGCTGGGGGTGTCCAGTTTAATTCTACCAAAGTGACACACATAGCTAAGCCATTACCATGTAATGGTAAAGCCATTTAAACCTTGATTTGTCAGAGGAGATGCCAAACTGGCTGTGTGCAGTTGGCAGTCCCTAAAAATCACAACATCAGAGGAGAGCTTGATTAATATGCTGCTGAACCTCCTGGAGGGGAAAATATGTGATGGTAAAAGTAACTCTGAGCACAAAATCTTTTGCAAAGGAAGGAAAAAAAAAAAAAAAAAGGCTTTTCAAACCTGCTTTCCTCCCTGTTGTGTGCAAAGGGGAGGCACAGTCAGGAGAAGGGTGCTGCATCCATCTCCATGCACCATCCATCTCCCACGCACCATCTGCTCGGGGTCCCCACGTTTCCCCAGGGATTATACAAGGGGTATCACTTGCACCAGCACAGCTTCATGTTTCACTGGCCAAGGGGGGAAATTGTGTTAGTGCACACAGGGTGGCAGAAAAAAAACCCAAACAGCTGATGGACTCAGGGTGGGGACAGTGCCCTGGCAGTATCACCCAGCCGGGTCCTGCAGAGCTTGGTGGTTTTGCTGAACGTGCTTCAGGGTTAAGGAAAGGGATGTGAGTTTTTACACTGAGACCAAAATGTGGTTTTTTCCCCTCTTAAAGGAAAGCAGTGTAATAGCCTCTCTTAGCACAAGCTTTGAGGGGATTCAAAATCTTCAGAAAAGGGAAATACAAGTTTGACCTGAAATCTGGTTGAGGCTCGAGATCATCACGGCATGAATCCCACCAGTTCCTCCTTGTTGCTTGCCTCCACACCAGCTTCCAACACCAGCCCTCCAGACCAGCAGCATCGAAAGGGTGAGCCCAGCCTGCACACCGCTTTTATTGGGCATTCTTGCTCCTCTGGATGCAGGTTAGGAATTGAATATTTTTGGTCATTTCTCCAGAACAGTCCATTGCAGAAAATAAGCACGTTACCCACTCCAAGATGCAATTGGGTTGCTATAACAAGCCTTCATACTTTCACAAAACACTTCCTCCAAGCAGCTCAAATGCCTTTCCAAACCAGAAATGCCATAAGACAGCAAAATGGGATCCCCAGCTCCCCATTCACCTGACTCCAGGGCCACTTGGTGCTGGCATTTTCTAGACAGCCCTCTCTAAAAAAAGGAAGGATGATCCATTTTTAGACTCTGGAGGCAGATTTAACACATTCCAGGCATCTGGAGAGTGCTCTGTTTTGCTGTGTGTGCTCTGGTAAGGCCATTACCAGCTGAGTGCTCCTGCAGAGGATGAGTGCCATGGTCCCCTGCCTTGCTGACACCGATGTCCAGCAGCTGGGAGCCGGCCGCAGCCCTGTGCCGAGGTGGCAGCCCAGGATATTGCCTCTGCCGTAATGTTTGCACACTGGTGGCAGATCCCTGCTGCCCTCTGATTCATCACCTGCATCAACTTAAGCATTCTCTGATGGAGGGTTCACTCCTGGTGGGGCAGCTGGCAGCAGCTGCCCTGCAATGGCGCAAGCGGAGAGGGCTTTGCCTCTTGCAAGGGCATCCCAGTGTGCTTCATGTCCCTGGCGTGCGCTCTCCCAAAAGGCAAATTGCTCTACTCTTCCCTCCCCACCACTAGTGTTACAGAGCAAATACCTTCACACATGGTCCTTTAGGGATTTTAAAGTGTCCCCTCTTTGATTTCCTTTTATGAATCTGCTTGCAAGCAGCTTCGTACCCCTTTGGTTTGTCAGAAGGTCAAAAGCTTTTCTACTGCTCTGAGTTTCAAGCACGGAGGTGTGAGTTCAGCTGCATTTAGTGGCCCTTTGGCCATCGTCTCTGAAGCCAGTGGACTTTGCTGGGAATGGCGTTGAGCCTCCTATTTCCAAATGCTCTCTTGCACAATGCAAACTCTGCCCATGTATTGAAAACGCCAATGTTTAACAGTGATTAGCTTTAAAAAAAGAAAAGAGAGAGAGAGAGAGAGACAAGCCTCCCTGGCTGCAGCTCCTGTGAGAGCAGAGGGGATACACATTGACCTTGGATGTGACAGCCTGGTCATGGCCACACTGTGCCAAGCTGCACCCGGTCAGTTGTTTGGGGCGGAGCAAGGCAGACAAAAAGCATCATCCTCAAGGCATCATCTCTCTCAATTTGCACTGCTTTAGATTTGATGCTAGAGTCAGTGCAAAGTTTCCTTCTTCTGCCAAAGAATTTGAAAGTTGGATTTTTAAGTAAAGATCATCCAAAAGAAGGTGCTTTCTTTGTTAATGAAATCAGCTTTTACTCCAAAGCTGAATGCCAGCACATTCTCAGATTCCCACCCCCCCCCCACCCCCCCCGAAAGCCAGTTCTTTATAGAGAACGCTGACCCTACTTTTCACCGTCCCCTGGCTGCCTGTGCTGGCTGGAGCATCAGCGGCTCTGCCATGCAGCATTGTCTGCAGAGCAGGAAACGCCATCAGAAGGCATCCAACTAAAGGAACCAAGCAAAACGGAAAAAAGGAAAATGTGAAAGAAAGCATTTAAAGCTGCCGCCATCAGACTGGCTCTCACCGAAACAGTCTTGATGTCTAAACAATGCCTTGCAGATTCTAGAGATCCACATGAGAAATATTTCAGGCTAAGGAACTTATTACCTCACAAAGCAGGTGGCTTCTTTTCCTCCCTCCAGTCCATAAAACCAGCCCAGAGATGTCCCAGGGACAAGATTGCTCTGAAACCACGCTAGCATCAGAGCTACTCGCTCCTGCTTCTGTCTAAGAATACACTGAAGGTTTAACTCCATCACTTGCTTAAAATCACATAACAGCGTTGCTAAGTTTTTCCCTTGTCCTTTGCTTGGATTTTGGCTCCCTCCATGGCTTTTGCCATGCAATGGGAGGGAGGAAGAGTCACCCCTTCACTACAGCAGCTGCAGGGAAGAAAACCCCCAACCATGGGTGTCTGTACTCATGCTTCCCCCCCCTTTTTTTTAAACCTAGTTCAAGCTCCCAAACTACAGCTTCCTCTGGCTTCTCCCACCCCTTCCCACATGTTATTTTAGCACTATTATTATTTTCCAAGTTGCATTATTATCAGTTTCCAAGTTGTGGCACGTGCAGAAGCCCTGCCTGCAATGGCTAGAGGGGCTTGCAAAGCCCCTGCTGCCTGGTGGTCCTGTACCTGCTCTCCACTTACCCGTTTTGGGGATCACACCCCTGGGACCGTCCCCAGCCGGTGCTCTCAGGGCCAGGCAGGAGCAGGGCCAGGCGGGGATGGTTAAGCAACTGTATTTCAGCAAGTGGGGATGAATCAGTGTCACAGAAATGCCGGCTCATGGGGAAGGATGCAGCATCAGCAAGAAACCTGCCCTGGCTTGTAACAGGAAAAAGATGTTTTGCTGCCCAAACCAGCCCGGGGCCTGGGACAGATTAGGAACAGAGAGAACTCCCTGCCAGCACACACCAGGGACGTGCCAGCAGCTGCAGCGGGCTGGCACCCACTCGGGAGGGCAGAGCAGGGATTAGTCAGTCCCCAGGGCTGCCCACCTTCCTGGCAACTTGCCTGTTTTAAACCAAACTCCAGCATATCCTCTGGCAGATGGTGCTGGATCTCACCCCAGGTCTGCAGCCCTCTACCTCTCCCTGCAGCCCGGACCTCCCAAAGCAGCTGGATCCTGCTGCTGGTGGTCCTTTGCAAGCCTGTCACAAAGCAGGGGACAGCCCCTGACCCAGCCCAGGGATGCTCCAGGGGAGCCTGTCCTCAGAGTAGCCCAGGCAGACAGCACAGGCACCTGTAAAATCTCTTCACCACTGATAAAATCCTATCCTAAAGAGATTTCATGCATCAGAATGAAATAAAAGTAAAGAAAACAGGCTGTCTACTTTGTATTTTCCAAGTTATAACAAATGAAAAATGATTCTATTCACAAAAGATATTTATACCGAATGCAGCACTTTAATAAATGACCACCTTCATAAACTAAATAAATCTGTCAGGAAGCAGGTTTTAAGATCTTTCTTTCAGTGGACATATAGATTTTTCTATGCCATCTGCATGCCATATTTGTGATGGAGTCAAGTATTATGTATAAAGGCACCTCTTCTGATGTCAGGATGCTGCTGGGATAGAATAAAACCCGGTGTGAACCACAGCTGAGTGCCACACGCTGCTCATCCCACATGGGTCGACATTGGTGTCTAATATGAAAAACAACTTGGGTTTCAGATGAAAAAGGATGTTTTATAATTTAACAGCAACTTCAGCAAATCTCATTTTCCAGAGGCCTCAAAACCCAAGGCATCGGTGCCCACAGCCACTTCTGCCAGTGCTCCAGTTGCAAAGCGGCACCGACTGCTTACAGCACGTCCCAACTTTCTCTTCCTTCCATTTCAGCTGCTTCTTGGTAAGACACTGCATTTTTTAAAGCTCTCAACATCTTTTGGTAGTTACAGATTTTAAAAGCTCAAAGTCATCTTATAAACCTGGAGTTTTAATTATTTCCACGTTGTTCGCTTTTAAAACCAGCCTTTTCCAGCGGGATGGGCCGATGCACTCTAGGGAGGGCTCGGCGGGAGGGCCCCTCAGCTCAGCCTCCAAGCTCAGCTGAACGTGAGAATTCACAAGCATCCCCTTTGCTTCCTTTTTAATTAAGCATGTAACAAGGAAAGACAACTATCATCGCCCCACAAGCACTATCCATATTAAAGCAGACTTTCTCCTTTCTCCTGCTTCTCCACGGCTGCTGCCAGTGTTGCAGCACATCTTCTACTCTGCTACCTCCTAACCCCGAGCCAGCAGAAGTGGTCCCACTCCTGACTCAAGGAGGCTATATTTAGCACTTTAGGGGAAAAAAAAAAAAAAAAATACAATTTTGCAAACTGTAACTGGAAGAATATGTCATTTTGCAGACGTTTTCCTCCAGGCCAGACTGCTGGGAAAACATGCGTTTCATTAGATGCAGTACGTTGTGCAGGTGGTCAGGGCAAGGGAAGCCAGCCCCATGGCAAATGTACTTGTTTATTGTTTGAGGAAGGGAAAAAAGCCTCAAATGATGTCATGAAACCTCCAGACACTTCACTCCCCCTGCTCTAGAAATGAAGAGGGACTTGCCAAACCTTTAAAGGTGCTTTTTCCCCCCCAACACCATCAGAATTGTATTGGGAGCATTACACAAACGCTGGCTGGAGACTGCAGGGAGTCAGGGAGCCCAGGTGCAAGCTTTGCCTGACTTGATAAATTACTGCTGAGGTGGGACACCCGCAGCCCCGAGGGAGCAGGTCATTGTAGGTAGGCTCTGTATTAGAAACACAACAGGAGCTGGTTCCTGTGCCAAAGGCTGAACAGCCTTCACCCCAATCCCACCCCCATCCCCATGCCGGAGGGAGCCAAGGCAACACCCAGCCCTTGGCATGATCCTGCAGCTCCTGCATGGCAAGCCAGGGAAGGTTACAGCCAGGGACCCTTCCTCCAGCAGCCGCCTTTCACTGGGACCAGTCAGGTCCTTGCTGGAGATGCTGCACCCACCAGCTCCAAGCTCAGCAAGACCTCAGGGACGGAGGGTGTCCAGGCAGGGGCTGCGGTGACATCTCACCACGCTCCACAGTGATCCCAGCACAGCACACTACAACAGCATGTGGACTGCACTCAAATGGCACAACCTGCATCCATCAGATGCTGCTGATACCCGAGCAGCCCAGATCCAGACCTGGGCTGGATCTCTCCAGTCCAGAAACCCTGCTATAACCATCACTACAGGACCTCTCGACTGTAAAATTACTACTTCAACTTTTTTTCCATACTCCTATCATGTAAAAAAATCTTGGTTTATGTAGCCAAGTCTCTATTGCTCTTAAGTATGATGTATTGTTAATACATTTATGGAAGCAAAGCCATTCCTTTCATTTAGTGTTATAGCCCATGTTATGCTACCTACTCACACCTGAAAACCATTTAGGGGAGCTCTAAATTATTGTTCTGCTGCTGTGCTCGCCTAGGTCTGTTAGAAAAATCAAACCAGAGCGGGTGGATTGGTTTCTTCTCCACAACACTTGGCAGCCTGTCCCAGGCCCCCATTTCAGCTGTGGGGATTCATAAAAGAGGAATCTTTTACAGTATTTTTCACTTCACACACGTGCACACAACCCCTTTTCATCACCTTTTGAAGTGTTAAGTGGGCCCGGACCAAACACAAACGCTTTTGATCCAGCCCTATGGTTACCCAAGTTGTTTTGCAGCAAGATCCCCCTATCCACTGCCTGGCTGGGCAGGAGAAATATAAAGCAAAGCTGGAACACCCTAAAAAGAAATTTTGCAGATATTTCTGGCATTTGGGGGGCTGCTCTGGACTCTCCAACACCAGAAGTGAACCTGCCATAGCCTGGCAGCAGGGTTTTCTCATGCTCGAGCTGCTTTTATTTCACTTGCAAAACTCTCCTAGCTCAGGGCCGGGGGAATGATATGCAAAGGTGGCAGTGGTCAGCATTTTGGAGAACTAGCCTTTTCCTGACTCCCCTGCAAAGGATGGCACAGGATTGAAATTAAAAGCCCATTTTTCATTCCCAAGAGCTCTCTGTGCAGGGCAGGCAGGCTGTGCCCTCCACTTCCTTCCAGTTTATTGCACTGCTGGGGAGGGTGAGGCTGTTTAAGATTTAGGATTCTGTCCTGGTTTCAGCTGGGATAGAGTTAACTGTCTTCCTAGTAGCTGGTACAGTGCTGTGTTTTGAGTTCAGTATGTGAAGAATGTTGATAACACTGATGTTTTCAGTTGTTGCTCAGTAGTGTTTAGACTAATGTCAAGGATTTTTCAGCTTCTCATGCCCAGCCAGTGAGAAAGCTGGAGGGGCACAAGAAGTTGGCACAGGACACAGCCAGGGCACCTGACCCAAACTGGCCAACGGTGTATTCCATACCATGTGACGTCCCATCCAGTATAGGAACGGGGAAGTGGGGGCAGGGATTCGCCGCTCGGGGACTGGCGGGGTGTCGGTCGGCGGGTGGTGAGCAATTGCACTGCGCATCATTTGTACATTCCAATCCTTTCATTATTTCTGTTGTCATTTTATTAGTGTTATCATTATCATTATTAGTTTCTTCTTTTCTGTTCTATTAAACCGTTCTTATCTCAACCCACGGGTTTTGCTTCTTTTCCTGATTTTCTCCCCCATCCCACTGGGTGGGGGGGAGTGAGTGAGCGGCTGCGTGGTGTTTAGTTGCTGGCTGGGGTTAAACCACGACAGATTCACATCCCCGTGCCAGGACCCTCTAACAAGCTCACCAGGACATAGAGCATCCTCAGCAGCTACAGGGACAATCACCCAGTTATCAGCACAACTGGCCCCTGATCCCCAAATTTCCTTATTTTGTCATTTCAGCTCCCTCCACACTCTTCCTCCCACATGTGTGCACATTCACAGACAGATACAAACAATATTGCTATTAAAACTCCCAAGTTTATTCACAGAAAAGCATGTAATATGTAAAAAATGAGCGTGCTGGCTCCCCTGCTGCCTGCAGGCAGCTCTCCCCTGCCTGCTCCTCTGCGGGGGGATGGCGCCGGCTCGCTCATGCTCACTGGAAGGGAAATCATGGGAAGTCACCCTGTACCAGCAGCTGGGCCATAGCATGCACCCCAAAGCCCTTCAGAGATGATCCCAGCTAAAGGAAGGGGGATGTTCCACCTCCTGGGTCTGCTCAGTGTCCCCAGCCCCACGTGGTTCCCAGCCACAGAGCAAACACGTGGGCATGGCACGGCACATCACCGCACGCCTGGTCTGGGGTGCAGCAGCCTCTGCCAAAGCTTGCCATGCTCAGCCCTGTAGTCATGGTCACCTTGAGGGGGGACACACACCAGCAAGGGTCACACTGGGGTTTTTGCCCCACAGGTAGTGTTTGAGCCAGGAAAACAGAGGTACATGCTAATTCAAAGTCAAGAATGGAGATTAAGGCATTTCTCTCTACATAGCGAGGTTTTCTATTTGGGAGATGAAATGGGTATTTCCAGCAAGTAGCTGAGATGTTGACAGCAGAGGCGATGCATTGGCCTGACTTCATCTGAGGGGGTCAACAGCTCACTTTCACCCTGCATGGAGCCAGAGAGGAGCCTGCAGAGCCTGGGGACATGCACAGGGCTCATTTCACTAGCCCAGGGATACATTTAAGTAGCACATACAGGAGCAAGCCAACAGTCATGTAACTTCATGCCCATATAAGCAGCATCCTCCAGAGCTGAGACCCCAGAGCGAGAGCTAACAGCTCACTCCAGCCTTCTCTAACACCACTTAGAGCAGCAAGACCATAAAGTGTTGCTCAGAGGAGAAGCTGCTTCTGCAGAGCCCATGGGCAGATCCATGCAGATAACCAACACCGGGGCCAGGCTGGACCTCCAGGACCCCAACAGCAAAGTGCTCAGAGGCACCTGGCACCCATGGGTGCTGCAGCACCTGGTAGGGTCCAGCAGGCTTTGTTAGAGATACGGCTGAGCTTTGCTGACAGCCACAGACAAACCAGGACAGCACCCTCCACAGTCGAGCAGCCACAGACCCCAGTACTCACCCCAGGCAGAGGGTCCTCCAAACACAGCCCCACAGCAGCCTTCATACAGAGACATGGATCCAGCCTGGGAAGACACTAGCTCTGGGTGCAAAGCTGGGCAGAAAGATTTTGGTGTCTCTCCAGGACAGACTCCTGCACCAGGGGAAGCTGTAGGACATCACAACTTCTTGCAACACCAACAAAACACTGCCCTTGGTCCAGCTCCAACCCTTTTAAGCACAGACTGCTAATTAGTACTTGCAGCCTAATGAGCTCATTTATCTTTGGACTCACAGCTGACAGCACACTCCTGCTGCAGCCCCAAAACGGAGCACCAAGCTGCTGGGGTTCTCCCTCAGCAGCCCTGGGGACAGGGACATGGGGGGACAGGGGGAGAGGAAGCAGCCCTGGGTGACAGAGAGGAGGACCCTGCCTGGTGCGTCCTGTGGGAGAGGGCAGGATCTGGGGCCAGCTGTGGCTCCGGCAGCTGCTGCACTGGATCAGACCCAGGTGGCTCCAGCCCAGCTGGGGCTAAGCACAGGGACGGCCAGAGCTCGTGACATGCGCCCATGCTCCAGCAAAGCTGACCAAAACCTCCCTGTTTGAGCTCTCCGACAGGCTCTCTCCTACCAGCAACTGCAGCAGAAGGTGATGAAAATAAGCAGGGAAGGAGAATCAGAGACAAAACCGGTACAAAGCGGCAGCAAGAGACCTTTTTGCAGCAGTATTTGGCTGAGAGGTGCGCTGCACATGGCCATGTTTCCAGCGTGAGTCACCCCGCGGAAGTGGGCTCTCCATCGCCAGCCCCAAACTCACGTTTCCAACAGGACCCTGCTGACATTTGCCAGAAAATTAACCCGGAGCTGCATGAAACGTGTGCAGCATGTGTGGGTGGGCAGGGAGCGCTTCTGGCACCGGAGAGGGGTCAAACAGCCTCTTAAAAACTGCCAAGAGGGGTGAAAGCTGATGCACTTTCTCCATGTGTTACACACAAAGCATCGCCTTCCCTCGCTCCCCGGCTTGGCCATGGGTCTGCAGGCAGTAGGACCAAAACTCTCTCCTCCTGGGCAGAAAAAGCTTGTGTTTAAATAAGCATTTAGCAAATAAACATAGCTGCTAGCAATGATGCTCAGAAATTTTTATTTTTGGGGTGTGAAGTATTGTTCAGCCAATGTACCCATAGCACTGCAGAAACCCTGTGCCTGCCCAGAGTCAGTGCTTGGAGGGCAGCGGCTTCCATGCTTAGCCTGGGTAAACTGAGACACGGGAGGGTGCAGATGGCCAAGCACCCCCGCGGCCTCCATTGCCATGAGTTTTGGGATCAGCGACTACCATGTGTAAAATACAGCTGAGCTCTGGCAGAGCTGATGAAACTGCTGGTCCCTGGAAATGCACCCCACCGTCCCAGCTCCTTGGTCATGCTTTGTGGCTTTCCCCAGCGGCGCGTTGTTTGCTTTTATTTATTTTGCTCCAAAACATTTGTAAAAAGCTCGGGGAATGCAAATGGCTTTACAGCCACCGTGCCAGGCACACGGCTCTGGTTGGCGTTGTGGTGCATCGCTGCCGAGGCTCTGCCTGGCACTCTGTCCTGTGCATCGTGTGCTGTCCTGTCCCATCTGATGCTGTCACAGCCCTGTGTCTGTGCCAGCATGCTGCCGGGGTGCCTGTCCCCTGCAAGGGCTGAGCACCCCATCCCATTAACACACAGGCAGTTAGCCTTGATGCTGCAAGCCCTGGCCTCCTGCAGCTAAAATAAGGGGTGATGGGGGAGAGCGCTATGCATTTTGATAAAAATCTGTAATTATTTCATGGCTTTAGTGGAAATTGTGGTGGCTTTGTGCACCTTCTCTCACCCCTGGTCCTGCACAGAGTCACGCCATTGGGTCTGGCTCAGCCCCAGCTCAGCACCCCACTGCAGCATGGGTGCCCACCACGGCTGGCACCGGCACAGGCTTCGGCTGATGTGGGGTGCCAGAGCCGAGTGGGATTTGGCCTGCTCTGGGTCAGCTGGGCTGGCCAGGCTGGGGGCAAGGCGGGGAGACCCCCGGGGCGGGGGGGGGGGAGCGAGCCCTCCCCAGGGTGCCCGGCGCAGCACCCCGCGCAAGTCCCGCTGTGGGGCCGGGTTCTGCGGGGTCGGTTTTGCAAAACCCCCAGGGCAGAGGGGAGCCGGGGAGCTGGGTGCCCGCAGGCTCCGGCCCCCCCGCCCCCGCGGGCCCGGTGCAGGATGCGGC
Organism: Harpia harpyja; assembly: GCF_026419915.1. NCBI lineage: Eukaryota > Metazoa > Chordata > Aves > Accipitriformes > Accipitridae > Harpia > Harpia harpyja. Next base: position 16,916,481 of record NC_068953.1, on the reverse strand, counting down.
CGCCGTGCAGGGAAGCGGCCGGCGCTAGAGGGCAAACGCGGCCGCCGGTGCTGCCGGTGCTGCCGTGGCTGCCGGGGCTGCCGGGGCTGCGGGGGCTGCCGGTGGGGCGGGCTCGGCCCAAAAATGCTGCGGTGCACCCTGGGCTCAGCCCCCCAAAAGGCTGGGGTGTGTCCTGGGCTCAGCGCCCCAAGATGCTGCGGTCCACCCTGTGTTCAGCTTCTCCAAAATACTGCGGTGCACCCTGGGCTCAGCCCCCCAAAATGCTGGGTGCACCCTGGGCTCATCCCCCCAAAAAGCTGCGGTGGTTCCTGGGTTCAGCCCCCCAAAATGCTGCGGTGCACCCTGGGTTCAGCTTCTCCAAAATACTGCGGTGTGTCCTGGGCTCAGCCCCCCAAAACGCTGAGGTGCACCCTGGGCTCAGCACCCCAAAAGGCAGGGTGCACCTTGGGCTCAGCCCACCCAAAATGCTGAGGTGGACCCTGGGCTCAGCCCCCCAAAATGCTGGGGTGGATCCTGGGTTCAGCCCCCCAAATGCTGCAGTGTGTCCTGGGCTCAGCCCCACAAAATGGTGCGGTGCACCTGGGTTCAGCCTCCCCAAAATACTGCAGTGTGTCCTGGGCTCAGTCCCCCAAAATGCTGAGGTGGATCCTGGTTTCAGCCCCCCTCCCAAATGCTGCGGTGCACCCTGGGTTTAGCCCCCCAAAATATTCAGTGTGTCCTGGGCTCAGCACCCCAAAATGCAACTATGTGCCTTGGGTTCAGCCTCCCCAGAATGCTGGGGTGTATCCTGGTTTCAGTCCCCCCAAATGCTGCAGTGCACCATGGCCTCAGCCCCCCTAAAATGCGATGGTGTGCCTTGGATTCAGCCCCCACCCCCCCCAAATGTCTGCGGTGTGTCCTGGGCTCTCCCCACAAAATGTAACAGTGTGCCTTGGATTCAGCCCCCCCTCCCCAAATGTCTGCAGCGCATCCCGGGTTCAGGCCCCCTAAAATGCTGTGCTGCACCCTGGGTTCAGCCCCCCAAAATGCTGCACTGTGCCCCAGACTCAACCCTTGAAAGATATTGCAGTCCATCTTGGACCCAGCCCCCCAAAATGCTGCAGTGGCCCTGGCTCAGCCCCCCCCAAAAGGCTGTGGTACCCCAGCTTCAGCCCTCTAAAAATGCTGCAGTGCACCCTGGGCTCAGTCCCTGAAGGATGCTGCAGTGCCCCAGCCTGGGACCCCAGAAACGGTATGGTGTGCTTGGACTCACCCCCAAAATGCTGCAAAGTGCTTCAGGCTCAGCCTTTTAAAAATGCTGCAGTACCCCAGGCTCGGACCCCCAAAATGAAGGGCTGTAGGAAGGCGACACACAAAAGCTGCTTGGAGAAGTGTTTGACTCGGGGCTCATTTCTCAGCATTTTCCTTCTCCAGTTTGTCCTGGCAAACTGGGTGGGAATGGCAGATGGGGGTGAGGGGTGCAGAGGCTGGGGGGTACTGGGGGGAGTGAGGAGCTTTGGTGGGCTCCCGTCAGCTGCTGCGTCCCCAGCCCCTTTCCCAAGCATTGCGTGGGGTCTTCCAGCTGGGGAGCAGATCCCATTTCTGGTGACATTATCATTGTGGGGATCCTTGGCAGGTCACCCACACAGGTCAGTGGGAGCGATTGAGGGGGCCTGGTCACTCTGCCCACCCCGACGGTGTCATCCCCCCCCACCCGCTCCTGAGCCCAGGGAGACTTGGGGATGCTCGTGCTGTGAGGGGAAAAAGAGCAAGTGGGCCAGGCGTTTCAGGTTTGCCTTTAAAATGCATATTGGAGACAACTGCCAAACACATTCACCAAACAACAGACTCAAGCTATGGAAAACCCTTCTTAAATTGCCCGGGCTAGCTTCCCACAGCTCAGGATGCTTGCCAGGATGCTCTGCTTAAAATGGAGTCCCATTTCCATGCCCTCTGCACTGCGAGGAGAGCTCCCAACTCCGGCCACTTTCCAATCTGCCACCGTATCCTCCGGGTTTCCAAATTCAATGTGTGTTTTTCCCCAGCAGGAGATGTGACAGTGCAGTCTTAAATCTGGACTCCATTTAAATCGAAATCCGTATCAGGCATTTGCCTGTCTGAGCAGCGGTGGTTAGCCAGGAAGACCCAGGCTGATGAGGGTTAGGAAATGAGCTCCCCATATGGTCCCAGGGGCTCAACTCGGGTCCCTGCTGGGAGGGGACTGCACCCCCCTGTCCTTTTTGCTGCTCTCCCCCATGTCCACCCAGCCTCTCTCTATAGGGGACAATATTACGACCCTGGGAACCTCTTTGAGATTCATCCACAGCTCTTGGGGCCCATGGTACCCAAATGCTGCCAGGTTGGGAACGTCCTCTGTAGGAGATAGCTGAGAGACCTCGGTGCACAGTTTTAACCCAATATTGTCCCTCTGGTCTCTTGTGCTTTAGCCATTGGCACTAGAAGCAGAGAGGAGCTTTGCGAGAGAAGCGCAGGGGGTTACCACAACACACAGCCTGCAGTGGGAGCCACAGCTCTGCCTTGGAGCTGGAGGATGGGGGGAACGTGTTGGGAGCATGTTGGCTTTGGGGAACTGTGACAGAGAAGAGCCACCCATGCAAGGAGGGCTTCTCACCTTGGTCAGGCTGGGGAAAAAGCTGGTTTCCACAGGATTTTTGTAATCGCCTTGGGTTTTCCCACTTATTGCTCATTTAAATCTCTCCTGCCTGGGTTTAGGTTTAGAGCTGCTCTGGGACCCCACAGATTCATCTTCCTCCAGCAGGGAGCAATGGAAGAGCTCCAGAAGACCCCAGCTTCTCTTCTGCACCACCTGATGCTCAGCGCTCTGGTTTTCCACCAAGAAACTCTGTATGGGCAGAAAATAAGGAAGCTGGGAAGTATTTTCAGAAAGGAGGGCTAGGTCATGGTTTGCACAAGGCACGGGACAGGCCTTTTATAAAAGGTTTAGCTGGGGAGCGGAGCTGACAGCAAACTGAGATGCTGAAAGCTCGGCTCACAGCGCTGCCTCTGATCCATGCCAGTCCTTCAGCGCCTGCAAATCCATGTGCCCCTGGGGAGCCCAGCAGCGCTGGCTGGAGCCTAAAGCACCAGGAGCACCTCTGTAAATAGGAGAAGAGGGGGAAGGACATTGCTGTGTCTCACGAAGAGGATGGAGGCTTCACACATCCTTTGGGCAGCAGCATTTCGCCCAAGCTCAGGAGCCAGCACCCATTCACAGGTACCTGAATGAGCCGTCTGATTTCAGACCTCCTCGTGGCACATGTTGGGTTAGGGAGGCTGAGCCAGAAAAGCTGCTCTTGCCAATAGCCCCCTCCTCTCAAAGGGTCAGAAAACCTCGCTGGGTGGGCAGCTCAAGGGGAAGCCGCCATCTCCTCTGCCACGGCCAGAGCCATCAACGCGGAGAGCGATGCTGCACGGGAGAAGATGCAAATCTGTCCTTGAGCTGCGCGTCCGAGAGGTCACTGGAAGTATCCTTGCTGGGACACGAGCCACCAAACCCACAACATGCCCAGCCCATCAAAAGATAGCGAACACTTTCAAAAGGCTTCTTTTAAAAAATAATTTTAAAGTCTTTTGTGCCCCCAGCCCAAGCCCTTCATTTAGCAGCAAGAGCCCGGCCACCTCCTGAAAAGCCCTGGAAAAACCCGCTGACCTCAGGGTGTTTTCCACCCCAGCTAGCCCAGATCCCACAGATCACAGCCATCACTGGTGTGCTGAGATGCAGGAGAAGGAATGCCTGAAACCACACAAACGCTCAGCATGGGACACGGTGACGAGCCACCGCAGGAGCCACCAGCTTGGTGACAGGCACTGCTGCAAGCCAGCGGCCCTGCTGAGCTGGAGAAATGCAGGTGGGGACAGGCAGCCCCCTTGCAAGGCCAGGGACAGGGTGAAACAGATTCAAAGGTGGAGATCAGCTCTGTGTTTCCAGTGAAATCTGTCTCCCCGAGATGTTGGTGCAATGTCCCCACTGAGGGACAGGTTTGCCATGCTAGCTGGCACCAGGTGAAGCTGAGTTCAGAGTGCTTCATGGGCTGCAAACACCATCTCAACACCTGAATAACCACAGTTTTCTTTGGGTAGAGTGAAAAAAATAAAAGAACCGCGACTCCTCTACAGGTAACTCACACCTTGGCTACTCTGCAATGAACTCGGGCTGCTTCAGACCCATCTCCAGACAGTGACCCTGAGGGAGGACACACAAACATGTAGTTAACTTCAAGCACATCCTTATTTCTGCTGCCATCAGGAGCTCAAGCGTGCGTTGAATCGCTCTCCTGTGGCCGGGGGACTTGAGGTCTTCGCTTGCAGTACGTGACCGTCCTTTCCTGGCTGCTGCCCGGCTGCAGGCAGCTCGCCCCTCACTGTGGCAAGTCCTGCTGCGGGAGGCGGTGTTACTGCGTGGGCACTTTGCATCACACACGCGATGCTCGAGTGCTGCAGCAGCCACCGACCTACCCGTATGGAAGGAACACACCAGGCAGGGTCAAGCTCTGAGTACCCCAAGGGAGTTATATATATATATATACACAAAATATGTTATATTTATCTCTTTATCTCCCCAAAACACACCAACCCCAAATCTAAACAGCTCTTCGCCCTGGCTCTCTTGCTTTGCTTCAGCCTCTGACGCGACGGCTGTTTTTCTCTCTGTCATCTTCTGCAAAGCGTTTCCGATCCGTCACATGCTATCAAATTAGCAGCTATGGCAAGAGCTGGCTATAAACAGGCGCTATGTAAACAACAAGCCACAAGAAGGGGCTAGATTTAACTTGCTGGTGTTGAGAGGCTCCCTCTTGCTTGGTTTTTCTTGGGAATAGCTTTTCCCACTCGTGAGAGGAGGGCTTTCCTCCCAGCCAGCTAGCAGAGGCTGCTGGCACCCTCGCCGGGGAGGTGAGCAAGGAAGGCTGTCCCTCCTCCTTGCTGGAGAAAACAGCAGTTTCCCGCTGGGGTGAGAAGATGATGGGTGCCAGGAGAGCAGTTTGGGACCCTCTGCTCCCAGCTGGTACGGAGGAGCCCCAGACCCCGGCGCTGGCCTGGCCTAACCAAACTGGGCTTCTCCCTCAAACCCACACTTCAACCACAGCTTCCCCCTCGCCAGGGGTCATTGCTACCAGTTCTGGTGGTTGCCTGGGGTTTGGGGACGGAGGGCACTGCTTTGAGGTGGGAAACTCAGCTCCCACCCTCCATCTCCCATGCCGTTAGAAGTGATTTTCCACCGGGAGGAGCTGCCATGTCTCTCTGATTCCCCTCACATGTTGAAGCTCATTGCGTTTTCATTTGTGCACCACATTCAATTCATATTTGAAATGAGTAGAAATAGCTCCAAGTTCCCCTCCTAGTTCCCTGAGCAAAACGGGACCTTATCCAGGACTAATCTGAACCAGATGACTGTAGCAGAGGGGAAGAGCAAGGAGAGTCAGTAATAGAGAGATGTTTGTTCTTGCTAACAGTGTTTTTAAATGGAAACATTTTGCTTTCAAGTAGAAGGGCTTGGGTTTTCAGTGCAGTACAAGTGCCAGGTTCTACCAAGTTATTGTTATTCCAGATGAACTTTCATCAAAGCAGATGAAAGCCTGTCCCTGGACTTCTCTATAAATTATCTGGTATGAAATCCAAACATTAACCTCCATATAATTCACAGCTGCAGTAACTCTGGGGATAATCCAGGACAATTTGCCATGCACAGACTGTATGTAGTATCTATGCTATATTTATTTCAATGTAATTTTAGCCAGCGCAAACAATGCGCTCAGCTTTGGCCACCCTACTCCACCAGTCCAACGATGGGAGAGTCTCTGAGAACTGTAACTCATTTTTGATGGGGCAAGGAACCAGCTCAGTGGATCTTTCCTTAATGATCAAGTATTTGCTAAGGGAGGACCATACGTCCTTCATTTCAGGGGGAATGGCATTGCTGAGAAAGAGCACGGACCTGGAAGACATGAAGGCTTGTTCCACCTGCCTCTGGGGTGGCTCATGCTCGGGGCAGCATCGGGACCACCGCCTCTGGCAGCAGCATTGGGACCACCACCTCAGATGGCAGCCTCGGTCCCAGTCTGTCCCTCCAGCACTCCGGTGCTAATGGAGCCCAGACAGCCCCAAGCACTGAGCGGTTTGGTCTCCCAGCCAGCCGGGCAGACACCTCGTGCAGGAGATTTGGGGCCTGACCTGCATCCCCAGAGCAAAGCCATCATGGGCTTGCAGCAAGTGACTTGGCCAGCTCCATTCATGAATCATCTCATAACCAGGGCTCTCTGGTGACACAGTGATTATGTGTTACAGCGTGGCTTTGTTAGTATTCTCCTATGTCTGCAAGCACAGCCTGGTGCAATAGAGATGTGTTTTTCCGAGTTTCATATGAAGGGCTAAACTCACCCATGGTGTAACCAGCTCAGCCTCGGAGCTTGCCCCAGAGCCCAGGCTGGCCCAAGCAAGCCAAGTAGTGAGTAATGGGTTGATGAAGTCTCTCCAGACTTACGATTCGGGATGGGTTCGGCAATATTTCTCTCAGGAGCTTTCCATGAACAAGGTGATGTATTGCGCTGAAGACAGAAGTGTGTCTGCAGCGTTACACGTCCCAAATCTCCTGGACACAGGCACTACAAGCCACGCTCTTCCTGCAGCCCCTGCCCCACTGTCCAGCCAGCCAGGCAGGCTCCAATTTTCCCGATGACTTGTTTTAATTGCTCACATCCACAGAGGCAGCATCTCCTTCCTCCCGCTCAGCAGCGCCAGTAAATTAAACACGCAGATAAATAGAGGGGTGGGATGACCTGCATGGCAGGAAGGAAATGCAACCGTGCTCTGTGCGTGGGCTCCAGATGCTGCGAGGCAGGAGATGGGGGGGCACAGGGGCCCCCCCAGCCTGGTTTCGGGAGGGCTTCTGTTAATTAGCCCAGCTCAGGCCTCTGAGCATCCATCTGCCTGGGTTTGCTCTGCTGCAGCAATGGCTATGGACTTTTGCTTGGCCCAAGGGCTGTGGAGTGCCACATGCCCCCCCCCCCCATTGTCCCTGGGGTCCCCTGGCATCCCCTGTCCTGTCCCCACGCCATCCATTGCAGCTGGCGCGTGCTCCCAGGCTTGCGAGCTTCCCATCCCCGTGACATATACAGCAATTTTATCTCGGCAGAGCCGGGAGAGGGAGCCCAAAGCCACCCCCACCGCTGCTCCTCGCCCCAGCCCCTGGCACACACATGGCTCCATGCCCGCCATGGCTGCTTGGCCTGGCTCGGCAGCGTGGCATCACACCGCTCTTGGCATCGCCAAGGACACGCTGTGGGTGGGAAATTGCAGCTCCCTCCAGCAAGGGCTCTCTGCTCCATAGCTCTTTGCAGCAGATGCGTCTGCACAGGGTTGGGGCTGCATGGCCTGATCCAGCCCCACGGGAGTATTCCCGTTGGCCATCCTGTAGGCATCCTCCCGAGAACATGGGGACCAAGTGATCCTCCCCACGCAGCTGATGTTTGATGCTGATTTCCTCTGCAGGTAACTCCAGCCGGAGGAGGCCAGGACCGATCCTGCACCATGCCAGCAGGAGATTTTAATGTTTTGCAGGTGCTGAGCATCTCCCTTTCCCCAGGGACTGCAGCAGGAGAGTGGGCGCTGTCAGTGCAGCTCTGCACAGCCCCGGCAAGCCCCCGCCTCCTTGGCCCCCCCCCCCCCAGGAAGGCAAGTCCAGTCTGGGGCATGAATGGAGTCCCAAAAAACCTTCAAAGCAAAGCCCCGGTAACAAAGCCCTTGCGATCTATCACTGGCTTAATTTTGATCAAAATATAATAAAATCCTTTCCAGCCTGCCAACAGCCAGATGATTTGGTGTTGGAGTTGCTGTGCCGTGCTGGTGAAACAAGGAGCCCATGCTATTTTCCTGGTGGTGGGGCAAAGCTGAGGGCCCATTCGCCCCCACCAGCTCTCAGCAGTGCCCCACGCACCCATTAATGCCATTTTCTGCTGGGACTCATGCAGAGATGCTGCAACGGGTGCCCTCAGCCCACAGCATTGCTGGAGGGCAGCCACAGCGCAGGCACTCAGGGCAGGGAATTGCCCCGTGCTCTGCCGGGCCAGCACTGCTGCAGCTTCCCCATCGCTGCAAAATCCCACCTTCCCAACCCAGCAAGGGCCCAGCATCCCTCCCGCTCCCCAGCAAGGACTTGGCTGGTGGGGCTGCACCGGCTTCCCCAGCCTTCCCTGCTCCATGCTCCCCCCCCGCAAAGGGGGTCCCAACACTTTCCCCAACATTTCTGGGATTCCCCCCAGCAGCAGCATTTGGGGTTTGGGTGATGCTGGGGTTTACCACGACATGGAGAGGCCGGGTGGCTGCAGCCTCCCTCCATCAGCAGGATCAGGCCCCCAGGAACCACCCTGCAACACATGCCTTCCCAGCAGCCTTTCCCTTCTCACCCTACCTTTGCCAGCTGTCCCAGTTTGCTGCTCCAAGCGAGTTGTTTCAATCAGCTAATTGGTGCTAATTAATCCCAGCAGCTCCAGACGAGCGCAGGAGGCACAGCAGGCCCCAGGAACTGCCGCTTCCACGGCACAAGCGAAGGCAGCCGGGGCACGGTGGCTCCTCTAAGGCTTTGCAAGAGCCTGGTTTCTCCCCATTTGGCTTATCTGGGCCTCAGTATCCCCCGTCTCGGTCACCTCCCAAGCTCTGTTTGGTTTTAAGCATCATCTCTGTCTGCATCGAGCCTTCCGCTTCCATCACCAGGTCCTGGGAAAATGTTTTTTTTGTTGGGAAGAGGTCATTGCTGGGTGGTTTGGGAATTAGAGGTGGCTTCTTCTGCTGGCTAATGTCATTAGCTTGACATTAATTGCATTAACCTTTTTCAGTTTCCAGTCTAGCTCACAGCACATGGCTTGTCTTTAAAAACGGAGTTGATTTTTAGAAGAATATCAGAGGACAGACATTTTTTTACAACTCCCAGTATTCACTTGTTATCAGATCCACTGGTATTTTATGGGAAGGCTCGACACCAGAATAAAACTCAGTAATCTTTCATCAGACTCTTGGCTGAATAATCTCCTTATAAAAAGGAAATCCTTTGTTTATTGGCAGAGTACTTTTCTTTAGGGGGAATTGGAAATGCATTTGGTATTGGCCTCAAGTAGTTTTAATTCAGCAACAATAAAATAAGTTGGTGCAACATCTAATCTAACGGCTGGATAATTCTGTGCCTGGGCTGTATCCTGCTGGTTTCATTCCCTTGTAACAAGGAGACAACGAGCTAAAATGCTACTTTTTCTAAGTATTGCTTCTCTCATGTCCAATGATGGGGATCTTTAAAAATGTGAGAAAATGCCTGTGTTTTGTGGCTGGTGCAAGGGTGTGCAAGGGTGCAAGGCCTGGCAACGCAGGTCACGGCTAGCAGGGATGCTTCAGCACCACCTGGTACCCTGCACTGCTGAATTTGTTTTGAATCGGTGCCATCAGAAGAGTGGTTTGCTGGGTGGTGAGAAGAGGAAGCAGGGTAAAATTACACAGATTTTATTCCCTCATCGATGACTTCATGGCAGCTGTTTGGGCTGCGGTCTGTGGAGGTACCTGGGCATGGTGGGACACCGGAGTCCTAAGTAACCCTGTGCATCTGAGGCCACCTCCAGTCTGGGCCACCCTTCATTCGCCTAGAAAATGGAACTGACAGCTCTGGAACAAAGCAGTGGTCTCTGGTGTTGTCACTTGTCACTGTCTTAATAGGGAAAAAAAAAAGAAAATCGTGTTGTATGCGAAGGGAAACAAGCACACGGATGGATGCTTATGGATGCTATAGGACCCTACTACGATGCCCAGCCGGGAGGGACCAGACAGCAAGGTGCGAACCCTGCGGCACATCCCCGGCTCCCGCTGCAGAAAGGCGATGATCAAATACGTGACTTGGTTGCAGTCACCCTGCAGAAGCTGGCGACGCAGCCCGCCGCCCGCTCAGCGCCCAGAAACCCCCGCTTATTTTTATGGCTTTGCAGAGGGGAGAGCTATCGCGCTCCCAGCGGGTACACGCCGGTCTTACTGGTCACCACTGGACCTCGAGGGATCGACTGCGTGCAGGGAGGCCGCCACCCCCCCCGCGCATCCCCGGGGTGGGGGGCAGCAGGTGCCTGCCCGGCTCCCGCCCCCGGGAATGGGAAATTCGGGTTGGCAAAGAGTTAAAAAATCGCCTTTTCTTCTCCCCGGAGCTGAGCGGCACCCGCTCCCCCCCCCAGCCTTGGCAGTCCTCCCTGCCTGCCCCTGCCTGCCCCCCCCTCCCCCGCGGGAGGCGGCTGCTCCGTCACGGCGGCGCGGGCTGACATCACCGCCGCCGCCGCGCCGAGGACCGACCGCTTCGGCTGCTCGCCCGGGCGGGCGGCGGAGGGCTGCGGGCTGCGGGCTCCCCCCGCTCGGCTGCGGCCGCCGGCGCCCGTTCCTCTGCAGCAGCGTCCCTCACCCCCCCCCCCGGGCCTCCTTTTTCTTCTTTATTTTTTATTTTTCCCCCTCTTTTTCTCCACCCCCCCCCGCCCATCTCCCCCCCCCCCCCTTCCCGCCGCCCGCGGAGCTCCCTCATCCCTCCGCGACTTCCCGCATGACTGTCACCAAGGTAAGGACCTGCCTTCCCCGGCTCGGATGCTGTGCCGGCCCCGCGACGTGCCACCCCCCCGCCCCGCCGCCCCGCTGCCCGCAAGGTGCCGCGCTGGGGGCTGCGGAGGGGGGGGCGGGCCGGCCACCGCCTCCCCCCGCCCAGGCTGCTGCTTTTTTATTTATTTATTTTACTTTATTTTGTTTTATTTTGTTTTTTATTTTATTTTATTATTTTATCTTACTTTATTATTGTTATTGTTATTTTATTTTATTTTATTTTATTTTATTTTATTTTATTTTATTGTTTTCCTCGCGTCTCCCGCTTGTTCGGGCCCTCCAGCTCGCAGCCGTGCTGCATTTTTAACCCTTGGAGCAGCCGGCCGGGAGGGCCGGGGGAGGGCTGAGCATCCCCTGCGGGCGGACCCCGCTATAAGCCGCTTTGCGCGGCCGCTCGGCAGATGCTGCCGAGATCTCTACAGGTGGCTGCCGGCTTGTCTGGGGGGTGGGGGGTGGGAAAGACCTCGGGAATGGGGTTGGGGGGGATTATGGAGCACGATGGGGAGGGCTTTGGCGTGGAAGGGGCTCAGCGGCGGCTCAGCAAACCCACCCTGAGCAGAGCTGCTGGGTGTGGGAGGTGATGTGGGGCTGCTTGGGTCCCCCAAATCTAACCTTCTGCTGGATCAGCCTTAGAGCTCAGCTCTCCCAGATTGCTGCCAGTGCTGTGGAGGGGAAGGGTTTGCTCTCCAAGGACTGTTTCCCATTTCTCCCCGTCCCCACGATCCCTCGTGCCTGGGAGCTGAGTTCATCACCTCCCGCTCACCCCATCCTGCAGTGGGTCAGGGTTGTGCCAGGGTGAATCTGCCATGGGGGTGGTCCAGAGCACACAGCATCCTGCTGAATTAGTGCGTGATATGGCAGTGTCCGGAGGAAAGGGGCCACCTCCGGACTGGGGCAGCCATGGGACTTTGGGAGCAGAGCAGTCCAAGCTGGACCTGCTTGGCCCAAGCCCTCCTTCTCACTCCACGGCCCCGACACGAGGATGTCATGTCATGTCGTGGTCATGCTGATGAGTCTAATGGTTCATACACTCAAGGGGAAACAGTAGCCCCCCTGCCCCAGGAAGGCCCCCCCAAGCGCAGGGCTGCCTGGCCCCGTGGCAGGCAGGATGTGGCCATAGCTGGAAGGGTCTCGGTGGGCTGTGATTGCCATCCCGGGGACGGGACTGACGGCATCCCTGCGGGTGTTTGGTGCCACACCGCTGATCCAGGCTGTGGCATGGCTCATGGGGCTGTAGCGCAGACTTGCCGGGGCATTGGGCACAGCACTAAGTTAACTACCTTGGTGCATGCCAAGTGGAAGCAAATGGGACTGAAGCTGTTGTCGTCCTTCTCTGAGCCCTGAGGCGGGATGTGCCCAGGGATGGCAGCGGGAGCTGGGCTCGCTTTGCTGCCTTTCACCCCAAATGTCGCTGGCCTCTCCAGCAGGAGGGGACACGCAGCAGGGGCACGCATGTTGGCATGAGTGTGCTGGGGACATCCAAAGAGCCTCAAGCAGCTCCAGAGCTGACGCTGGTGTGTGCCCAGGCTCCCCAGTGAAGATGCTGCTGGGGAGGAATCGCTCTCTCCCGTCTTTGTTCTTACCAAATAACTTGCATTTTGCCTGCTTGGCGTTTGCTGGGCAGTCACCGGCATTTGTGTTTGTTGGGTATTTCCACGCGCCTTGTGCTGCGTCGTGCAGTCCCGCAGCCCCTGCCAGCTCAACAAACCCACCAGCATCAAGAAAAAGTGTGTTTCCGGCTCTTCTGGGTGCTGAGAGAGGGATTGATGGCCGAACCTGAAAGGTCAATTGGGTTAAAAGAACTACAAACTCACTGAAATCAAGTGTCACAGTTTTAAGCCAGGCTGACTAATTTGCAGTGCTCATTCACAGATTTTTTTTCTGAGTGCAAATAGATTTATTCAGAGCTACGTTGAGAAAAGGCCACAGGGCTGTAAGGAAAGCACCTTCAGTAGGATGGGGAAGGGCTCTGCTGTTAATTTTTGGGGAATGGAAGTGCAAACTAGGAAGATCTATGTCATGCGCACAAAATACACTTTTGCTAAAGCACTGTAAAGCTCTAATACACCTTATAGATTTTATTTCCTGCAATATGGACTATCCTGATGGAAGTTAAAGAAAACCCAAGAGCAGGCTCCTGACCAGTCACAGCATCAGCACCGGGGTCTTTGCAGGCAAATTGGGGCATGGACCACAGGACTGAGGTGGTGAATGTGTCTTCAACGCACCGGTCCTTCCCCTGGGCGTGAGGCTAGCACGTATGGCCCAGGCTGATGTGGTGAGGGGAAAAGAAAGGGGCATGAGCATCCGTGGTAGAGGACATGGTTTTTCTCTGTGGTTTTGGCTGCCAGGAGTCAGTGCGAGGCAGGGACTTGGGGAAGGGTCCGGTGACCCAAGGTTGGGGCGAACAGGGAGGTTTGGGACAGTGGGGCAGCTGAAGGGGAGAGCCCCAGGAGACTTCTGGGGTCTTTGCATCCTGTCCAGCAGCAGGCATCGAACTAAAACCAGTAAAGCCCACAGCTCCCAGTGCTATCAGGGACAGGCATTTACGGTGTTCCTGCAACAACTCTTCCCACGGAGGGGCTGCTTCCCAGGCAGTGCGGAAAACAGGAGCCATGGGTAGGATTTTACAAACTTTGCAAATATCCCTGAGCAATTCATCCTTAGAGGAAAATGGATTTGAAAATCAGGTCTGGGTGCCTAACACCATGCAGAGCTGTCCTAGTGCAAGCCCGAGGCATGGGGAGGCGTGAAAAGCTTTTCCTGGTGTGTGGGGGGGACTGGGGAAGGCAAGGAGGGGGCAGGAATATCTGCTGTCAGTATGTGAAACAAGCTGGTTTAATCCGTGTCCCAAGCCACCCCCTTCCCCTCCCACAGGAAGAAATGCAAGCAGCCGCATCCCCAGACCTTGCTCTTTTGGGGGAGTTTGCTACCCAGGAGAGTTTAAGCAGGTTATAAATAGGATGGAGAAAGGACTGATTGAAATGCCAAAAGAGCCCACGCCTGATGCTTGGGGATCTGCCCAAACTCTGTGACACCTCCCTGGCATGGCATGGCATGGTGTGGTGTGGCGTGGCGTGGCGTGGCATGCCACACCAGCTCTGCCTGGCTAGGCCTTTCTCTGGGTTCTGCAGTAAGAGCCAGCGAGGTGGTGGCCTTCAGCTGAGAAGGTGCTGTAGGAATCAGGGGCAACTTCATCCCCACTGTTGGGGATAGATCAGCTGGTCCTGCCAGGGTCTGGGGTTCAGGTTCGGTCTCTGTTGCTTGCAAACAGAAAACCAGCCCAAATACCTTACTTATAAAGAAAAGGGTCCGTCTTACGAAGCTGAACAAGTCTGCTTGCAAAAGCAATAGGCAAACAGCGCTGACAGGGCCGGGTCTCATGGCAAATGGGGAATTTCTTGATGGCTGTGGTTTACTGGGGCTGCGTGAGTTAATTCCTCACCCCAGATGACTTTCTGCTTCATACCAGTGAGCAGGAAGAGCACGAAGCCGGGCTGATGGCAGGCGGGCGGCGCGGGGCTCGGGGGAGAAGGGATGTGAGTCACAGGATGGAGAACAGAAGTGGGAGGAAAGAGCCCATGGTTGGGCTCTCCAAATTTATTTGCCATCGAAAGGGTAACAGGATCTTTGGGGATACACAAGTGGGAATCCTGTGGTCGGGGAAGGACTAGACAAATTTAACCTCCGAGCAGGGATTGTGCTGGGTGTGTTTTGGCAGGCAGAGGTGTGGCAGAAGTCCCTTGGTATGGCAATGGTGCTTCCAGCTCCCACCCATCGCCAGAGGCTGTTTCCAAAGCCCTAAATATAGATACCCATGAACACAAGTTAGTGGGGGCATGTTAATTTTGGGAATATAGTTTTAAAACGACTGGAGGTTTTTCTAAAAGATGCGGTTTAAAAGAGGATGCCATCTGGGAGGTCCTGTGGCGTGCATTAGCCTGAATTATCCAATGGTCTCCTCTGGCTTTATTATGTATTGTATTAATTGGCATTAGTCATTGAGCCATGCTGCCTAAATAACGGCTTGTCTTCATAGTTCAGCAAGCAGATGAAGCCAAAACCAAAACCCAGAGAGGAAATTGCAGCTATGGCCTGTCATGATCAACCGTAGTAAATAAATGATGCCCTAACACGGGTAAATAGTAATAACCGCAGAGGCCCTTGATTGGGAGGTTATGGTTACAATGCCATGATGTTTCTGATGGTGAGTCGCAGTGTTGTCCGCCTTGTTGGTAAGGGCAGGTTTAGTGTGTCTGGGGCAAACACTGATCCCATGGAAAAGCTGATAGTGTTTCAATCAATAGGAAGCTTGATTGGAGGCACTGGGCCATGTTATCAGGGAAGATGGCTTTGCAGAAATTAGGCTTTGGACAGCACAGATTGACTTTATTTCTGGAGAAATAATGGGTGAAGTCTTCTCTAAGCAGTTCACTAAAAAGGAATCTGATGAAGCACCGTGTGTGCTCTGATGCTTGAGAAACGGCTCCAAATAATATTAATAAAACTCATGTTAATGGGTTAGGTGCAAGCTAACCCCCATCTCTAGAAAATAGATTAACGGGATTTATCATTGCATGGGGTTTTTGCTCATGGTGTTCAGGTCAACAGGGCTTCTTTAACCCTGAACCCAGCTGGGGCTGTGCACCGGGGAGTGGGGCCACGTGCCCACACAGGACTGAGTGTCACAGCAAGCCGCTGGCACGGTGCTGTGACAAAGGGCAGATGCTCTTCCTGGTGGGAGAGGGGCATGGAGGCAGCAGTAAAGGCAGAAACAACCCATGGCAGGTGTGGGAGGAGCAGGGCTTTCTCTGCCTCTTGCTGCCTTAAAATCTGTATATTTTTAGTTGGGGTTCAGCGATGTGGTGGTTGGAAAAGCCTCGCTCATTTGGGCTGCCCAGGCAGACATCGCTCATGAGTAATTGTGCAAAATGGATTCCCAAGGTGGGTCCAAGGCAGGTATGGAGGGATGGTGGCTCTTCTGGAGGGGCTGCTTTGCAGCGCCTGATGGGTGGAGATCAGGTAATGGTGCGTGGTGCCACAGCTGGAAGGAGGTAAGGAGGTCACATTGCTTACCAGCCGGACCGGGATGGAACAAGGCAGTCAGTGCTGAATTGTTAATGAAGTACAGAACGAGTTCCCTTGTTTCCAACAGGGACGATGTTCGCTAATCTTGAGCTTTGGTGGGATTTCTGAGGGTCGGGAACAAGCATAACAGGCCGCTTTGAGTCTAAAAATGGAAGCTTCCCGTTTCAAGAAGTATTACTCTCATCAAAGGCAACTTGTCTGGCCTGCGGCTTTTTAATGAGTTTTAATTGAGATTCAATGCAGCATTAATCTGGCGCTTTAACATTGCCCGTCTGTGGCCAGCAGGCTCGCTGGGCGCTGTAATTCATACCCTGCAAATGCAACTCAGGGTCACCCCCCCTTCTTCTTCTTTTCATGGAAATTTTATCAAATGATGAATAGTTCAATTCATTACCCAGCTAGAAGAGAGCTCGAAGGAGTTGAATCCTGGATTCCTATCTCCCGAGTCAGTGTGTAATTACCCAAATCTGGCAGCAGGCAAAATCTACGTGACAGAGCCAGCTGCTAGAGTGCCCCACAAATCTGTGAATCCCATCGTTCCTGAGATGGGAGGGGACCAGTGCCAAGCTCAGCTCCCAGAAATCCCGCGCTCCTTTGTTCATCACAAAGCTGTTGGCAAAGCCCCCTCGCTGCAGCTCTCTGGCTGGAGTCAGTCTGCAGAGCCTCGAGCATTGCCGTGAAAAGCCCTGGGAGCAAAACTGCTCGGGGAGAGGTGGTGCCGGGCAGTGCTGGAGCAGCCAAGATGTTGCTTGAGTTGCAGAGAGCAGGGAAATAGGGCTAAACCCTTCAGACTCAAGCCCAGATTGGGGTCCTGCTATGGCATGCAGCTGGTGAGCATGTCAGAGACCCTGCTTGATGGGAAACCCCAGCATCCTCAAGCAGAGCAGGGTGACGGCCACCTCGCTGCACCAAAAATGAGGCTTTCCAACCTGTTGCTCCATGCTCATGTAAAAGCACGGCCGAGGAAGCCCCTGCTCCTGCTCAGCACCAGGACAGGAGGTGTGCCTGCAAGCTGCAATGCGCTGCTCTCCCTGTCTGGGTGCCGACTGCAGCCCCTGTCCTCCCGCAGGGATGTGGACCCGGATTTTCCCCCTCTCGGAGCGGTGGTTTCTTCTGTCAACAACCTGCTGTGAGAATCCCTCAAACAAGCTGTTGGGCCTTATGGAAAAATCCTCACCCACCTTCTGTGCCGAAGGGTGGGGAATAGCCACGCTCCAGCCAAAAAGCCCTGCGGTGCAGCTGGGGAAGCTGCTGAGGCCAGCCTGGGGACGTGCACGTGCCTGTATTGGGGACAGGGGTGTGCCAGTGCTGGGCATCACTGTCACAGAGTTAATGCTGTTTGGTTTTGGTAATGGGAAGGACCTCAAAGGCTGGTTCCCGGGGTTGTAGGGGTGCTGGGGCTTGTCGCCAAAGCCTGAGCTGTCAGCGATGCAGGGATGAGGGTCCCTTTGCAGCCATGGCTGTCCCTTCGGACAGCCCAGCCCTGGTCGCCTTCCGCTCTGAGCATCCCTGCTCTCTGCCTGTACAATAGCTGCTATAAATTCCCCAGAGAATAACGGCCTCTCTGTCTGCGCACAGGACCGTCTCTGCATGTCCGTCGCGAGGCATGCTGGCCCTCACAGGGCCTGGGGCAGCTCCAGAGCGATGGGGGCCACATCCTGACCCATCCGTGCCAGCAGTACCAGGAGTGTGGCCGTGGTGCTTGGGGGTCCTGTGGCTGCAGAGGCTGCAGGACCCATGGCTGCAGGCAGGCTGGAGCCATCCCCATGCCAGCTGCCAGCACCCAGAGCCTCTGCACCGGGTGCTTTGGGGCTCAATATCCCCACCGGTGAATGAAGGATTGCTCAGCTCACACTATGAAATCCCTCCTCACAGCTGGGATAACCAGCAGTCTCACCGTGCGGAGCTGGGGGCTGGCGATGAGAGCGGGGGGCTGAAGCTAATCCTCATATCATGAGGAATTAGCTGCCTGCAGCTGCGCTGGCACCAGCAGCTGCACCCCAGTGCATGTTGGCACCCAGCATTTCTCGAGTGCCTTTGGTGAAGCCGAGGTTGAGGGGCTTGGGGCAGGCGGCAGCGATGCTGTTGTAATCAAAGGGTTTCCCTTTCTTCCAGGGTCGAGGAGCGCCCACGTTTCCCTGAGCCCCACGTCTGTTCCTGGGTGTCAGGAAGCGCCCGACGAGCCCGCGGAGCAGAGCAGGGCAGGTGAGGACCCCGCGCTGCGCCCGCGCCCCGACGGACCCCAGGACGGCCCCAGGGGGGGCCGGAGGGGGATGGAAACAGCCCAGGGATATGGTGCCGTGCCCAGGGTGGGGGTCTGCCACCAGCAGCCCCTCTTGCCCATCCCAAATTCCTCTGCAGGTAGCTGGGCAGGCGGTTGCATGTCCAGAAAAGCATTTTTTATCAAGAGGAGTGCAGCAGCTGCTGCAGCTCTCCTCCTTCCAAAATTTGACCCTGTACCCCAAAGAAGCTTTGTACATCAGATGAGAGCAGATCCACGGAAGTCTCAGTCCTTGCAGAAATGCTGAGTCCTTTAAGCAAGTGGCCAAAAAGCTGAATGTACAGAAATATTGCTTGGGTGAACATGGCGAGGCTGTGGCGTGCAGCGAGCATCCCATGCGGGCTCAGCCTGCGGGACACGAGCTCCTGCACCTTCCCGGGGGGGTTCACAGCTTCGGGTCAGTTCACTACAAACCTCTGGCAAAGAGAGTCGCTTTAGCTGCTCTCGCAATTACATTAAGTGCAAAGAAACCCAATTCTAGAGCATTGTGTGCCAAAATGCAAGGAAAAATAGGGAAAAGGGGAGATTGGAGGCTGTGGCAAATGCATGCACGTCACAGGGCAGAGGAGGAATATCGCAACCGTTCCTCCATGAGCTTCCCTGCGCTCTTGTTTGTGCCTGTGTAACAAGTCTCCATTTCACTTTCGTGGATGGTTTCCCTCTTCCTGGGAGCCGACGCACAAGGGAGGGCTTGTCCAGGCTCCAGCTCCCCGGCGGGCACCGCGCAGGCTGGCAGTGGTGGGGTCCGTGCCTCCCGCATCCCGGCCCCGGCTGTCCTGTGACCATCCACCCAGGCTCTGGCACTTCCTCATGCTGGCCAGGAAACGGGTTTCTGAAGCCTGAAATATTTAGAAGATGGTGTTTGTTTTTCTTCTTCTTTTTTTTTGTTTTCTTTCCTTCTTCTCTTTTGGAAAACTTTTGCCCCCAACTGGGATAAACTTCCAAAAAACCCCTGTGGTTTTGTAAGCTGTCCGGGAGCGAAAGGCTCTGTGCGGGAGCAGCTGGGATGGGAAAGGAGCCACTGGAGCCTGGGCTGTGGGATGCTGCCCCATGTCCCGAGGAGCACCCTGGTGTGCTCATTCCCGGGGAACATTTTGGGGTTTTTGGATGGAAAATAGCAAGTGAGGGAGAGGTGTCTGAGCTGCTCACCCATGCGCTATCTTCCTGCTTTAGAAAAGTCCCATTTGCCAGGATAAATAAGTTTCTATGGTTCATATCCTGTACAAAGCTGGGGCTTGGTAAAGATTTTTTTCAGGCTATGACAAAAGTAGAAATGTTAGTGCTCCCAGGAATCCTCTTTGTCCCGAATTTTTCACGCTAATGCACCGAAAGCATCTTCCCAAGCAGTTTCTTACCCGTGGGGTCTGGCAGCCACTTGTGTCCCCACTGTCCCCCAGCCCTTTAATACCTGTGCGTGTGGCTTTTCACCTCTTTGCAATTAAAAAGCAGGTGAGTTTAGGAGGGGTTGGATTTATGGCATCCTCCCACCGGAGGTTGTTATACAGGCAACCCCTCTTATTCTGCTTAAAACTGCTGGATCCTGGCTGGAAAAAACCTGTTGTGACCAAGTCTCTTGACTCAGTCTTCTTGATGACGTGTGATGCGATGTGAAATAACGCTCATGGACAAGCGCCTGGCTCGGTTACCCGCTCATCTCAACACGTGAAAGACTTTTTTTCCCCTCTCTGAGTTTCCTAAAAACCTCTGAAGTTGAGAAAAAGCATGCAAGATTTTTGCCCTCAAGGAAACATTATTCCAAGAAGCTGGAGGAGGGAGGAGGATAAAATCCTGTGGTCAGTGACCCAGGGCAGCTCTGGGGGCCAGAAACGCTTTGTGCTTCATCAGGATGTTTCCGTCGGCTTTGCAGGGTGGGAAGGAGTTGAGAAACAGAGTGGGAGGAAAATTGTGCTTGTTTACAGTATTTATTGACGAGCGTGAGATTTGTGTTTCTTCTCAGCACGTGGGCCAAGGAGAGGTTTGGTTTGCCTCCCCCGGAAGGTTTCCTGGGGGGAAAATGGTCCAAAATGGGGCCCCCGCCGGTACTGCAAATCCTGGTGCCAGGGATGCTTTTTGTACGTTCCCAGGCAGTCCGTGACATCTGTGGGACCATGTGAAGTGCCCAGGGTGGGTGGGAAGCAGCACTGTGGTCAAGGAGGGATGGGGACTGGCAGTGACAGCCTGGCCCCATGGCCAGGAGACATCTGGCCTCGCTTGGTGATTTTTTCCCAGCGGCTTGGGAAGAGGAGAGGCTCTTCCCAGGCAGTCAGGGGTCTCTAGAAAGAAGAAATCATTGAAAAGTTGAACTCCAGGGAAATCCCAGTCACTTCCTTCCAGGCTGGAAAAAACTCAGCTGGCAGATATCACTTCAGAAATGTTCATCTGTCTTTTGTCCTTTGTTTAGACCATATTAATGGGATTAATCCTTAATATTTGTTAAATCAATCTACTGCTCTCTACAAGTTGGATAAACACAGAACTCTCTTTGCCTCTTCTCCTTGTCTGTGCACTAAGGACAAGTGCCTTTCCCAAAGTGAACTGTACCTGCCAAAAATCCCATCTCGGGCCCCCCACCCCCTGCTCCGGGGTCACTGTCAGGGAGCTGGGGTGCACCCACTGCCCCAATGGGTGCAGAAGCAGACATCTGCTCTGGCTCTTGGCAGCTCAGCCCCACCTTGGGGGGACCAAATCAGAGCAGTGCTGTGGTGGTGGGGTCTCAGCCCCTCGGGAGCTCTGCCCTGGGCTGTATGGCTGCCTGGTGTCCCTGGTCTCTCCTCTGCCCAAACGTGACTTCCTCGCAGGGGGACATCATCCCACGGAGCTTCACGGCAGCCCTGGTGCTGCTCCTTTGCTCACGGCTGAGCGTGGGGCAGCCCAAATACACCCCTTGAGCGCAGCCACCGCTCCCGCAGCGCTTGTATCTCGCCATCGGACTCGGTGTCAGCAGGGTCCATCCCGCTCCCCTGCCGACCCTGCCCATGGGAGAGAGGTTCGGTGTGTGGATGCATTGGTGGGGGGCACATTCCTGGGGCACAGCAGGAGCGGATGGTGCCAGCCCTCCTGTGAAGGAAGCAGACAGGCCACGTCAGTGCTGGTGCTCCTGCACTGCAAGGCAATTAAATCCATCATCTCATCGTTCTCTCTAGCAAACAGGCAAATGCAAAACCCCGCGGGTAAGGGCTCAGTGAATTCAGCATCAAACCACAAGTCTGTTTTTTTTAATGCAACCTTAACCCAAAGTGTGCTCCGGGGGCTCTGCTGAGCCCACGCTGCGGATGTCCCACGTACCAGCGTACAGCCCTCCGACGGGCTGGCAGCATCCCCCTGTGAACTGGGCTGCTGCTGCTGGTAGGGAGCTGCTGGTGAGGTGCTGGATGGGGTGAGACCTGAGCTACACCCCACACCAACCCCCAGCCACCTCCGTTTTCCCCCCAGCAAAGTTTTTAGCTTTGCCACGTGGTCTGCTGCTGTCCAGCTGTGCCAGGCAGGGCGAAGCCCAGTGGGACGGAGGAGCTGGGAACATGACAGCCTGTTTTATAGGAACATGCTCTTTTTTGAGGCCCTGCTTAGTGCATTTATTCCGGTGTTTATTAGAGCCCAAAGGTGTTTCCTGCGGCTGGGTACAGAGCTGAAGCCATTTGCTCAGCTTCCCTCTGCCGCTCCAGCTGTTTGTGCCATCAGCCAGATGCATAAATAAGGAGAAAACAAGGAGCTCTGCTGGTTATTGTAGGATTTGCGTCTCCAAAGTGTTGTCAAGAGCAGGCTGAAGGGCTCTCCCCTGCTCCGTGGAGTGTGTATGTGTAAAGGGCTGGTGGGGATGGGGAGGATGGGGTCTCTTGTCAGTGATATGAACATGCACGAGCCATGGGAAAGACACTCCAGCACCACGTCCCGGCAGGAGACAGTGCAAATGGAGCTGGTGGGGTGAGACAGAAGCAGGAGGACCCTCTCCCTGCATGGCTGATTCACCTCTCCCCCCAAGAGAAGAGGGGGCCGGTGGCACCTCATCTTGCCACGGGCACATGGCAAGGGATGCTGCCTCGCGCGGCGTCAGCTGGCAAGGGTGAGGACTAGCGTGCCTGCGGCACTGAAGGCTGCTGACCTCTGCCCGGCGCAGTGCCCTGGGTCTCCATGTTAGGTCAATAAAGCAAAAAATATGCAAGTGCTTATCAGCCTTCAGCTTTTCATGGGGATCAAACCTGTATCAGAATTGGGAAGAAAACTTCCCAAGGAGGAGACTCTTTTCTCTGTTGAACATTTATAATTAATTTGGGTTGTGTATAATAAACTTTTTACTGAGGGATCGAAACATGCATGGAAAAACTTGATCTGAAAGTAAAAGCACCTTCGGGATGCTGATGGCATTTGGGACTATGTGCCTGCGGGCAGCCATGGAGGGGCTTGCACGGGTCTGCATGAGACCCCGGGGTAGGGGTTCGGCTGGACCGGTGCTGGGGGGGAGCAGAGCTGTGATGGTCCCCAGCCCCAGCCTGGGAGCCACCGCACTTTCGCAGCAGTGGGAGATGGATGAGGTCCCGTGGCACCACTGATGTTATCTTGGAGTCATCTACCGAGCCATCCAAACCATAATAACTGCATGGAGGCTTAATGGGGAGCTTTATTCTTCATTATCGACATAGTTATTCTGTAATGGAATGTGCAGTTTTTCCTGCCTCATAAATACCCATAATCTGCTTTTTAGTGGTCAGTATATAATCCTGAACTGACCTCATACAACTATTAAACCCCTTCTTCCCCTCCAGCCCCTGTAACTTTCTCAGGCTGGCATGACTTGGTTTCGGGACTCTGATCATCATCGCTGCTGTGTTGCTGCATGTTGTCAGCCTGGTACGGGTGTGCAGGGCTCTGGCCAGCGTCCCTGATGCCTGGGGCTGTTCCTCGGGGGGACACGGGCTGGGAACGTGTCAACAAGCTGTGTCCATCAGCCTATGCTGGATTTCATGCAAACTGCCTTTTTTCAAAGTTCACGCAAGGGCTTCTTGCAGAGAAGCACAAATTCTAAAATTGAAGCCTTTGAAAATGTACCATTTTAAAAGTTTGTGCTATGGCAGTGTGCAAAACAGCTTCTCCCCATGGCTCAGCACGACCCCCCCATTTCTGGTGCTTGCAAAAGCCGGTTGCACTGAAAATGTCCAGCAAAATAGTGTTCTCCCTTCTGTGTTTCCCCAAAGAAGGGGATCAGCCCCTTGCCTGTCGCAGCCACCACAGCCCCAATGCCATGGCAGGCCGTCCCCGTGCGGGGCTTGGGGCCGGATCCTGCCCTGGCTGTGGCAGGCGAGGGGTGGTTGTGCCCACACCGGTGCTTTGGGGGCTCTGAGCAAGCAGCTGACTTGCCAGCAAGCTTTACTTAGGTGTATGAATAGATGTTGCTTTACATCCCGCTGCTGATCCCAGGGTTTCTGGACAGGTTAATGAGCATCTTAACTGGGTATGAGTCAGGTAATGTGCCGTGTACGTAAATGCTTCCATTTGCTAACGGTCTCAGGAGCAAAACCTATTTGTGTTGGAGGTAGTTTGTTCTCTAGAAGAAAGTAGGTGGTGATGCGTAATTATCCTAAAGGGGGCTGGCAGTCGCCAGGGAAGAGGAGATGGGGGTCGGTGTGATGGCTGCTGCCGGTGACTCGGGGGGCTCAGCCTTGTGCCCTGCCTCTGGCGATGCTCTGGCTCATGCAAAAATTACCTGGGAGCAGCCCTGTGGGGGTCAGATCCTGCCATGCATTGCCCAACACCGCGGCACGGAGAAGCAGGAAGGGTTTGTGTGTTTTATCTCAGCCTCCTGGGATGGTGAATTGAATGTTTTTGCTTTCCCTCTCTGCACAGAGCTCTTGTCGAGTCAATGAGAGACCTCCACAAGTCTAGCGTGCTGGGGAGCAAGCACGGCAGCCTGGTGAGTGTCCCGCGCAGGGCATTTTAATAAGGCTGGGACAGAGAGATGCATAGAAACAGCAGCTGAGCCCAAGCAAGCCAAGAGCCCAACTGGCTGGCTCTGCTCTGAAGGTCCCTTGGCACGGGAGAAACCACTTAATTTACACCGGAGACTCGGCATTTCTTAGCCCGACTGCTTTTAAGTCAAGCTCGGGCTGCAAACGCGCCCGGGTCCCCCGGCTGAAGCATCAATCCTGCAGCAATGCTGAATCTGGACTTTCAGACACATTTGGTGGCTGAATTATGCCTGCACACTGTGAACATGTGTTGCTCGCTGTGGTGGAATTGTTATTAAAATGAAGAGCGGGATGTGCCTAAATGTTAAATCTTACCGAGCCTCGTTAGCATGAAAGCCATTAATGTGAACAAAAGCCGTTTTCAAGGTTGAATTGAGAAGCATCAGAGCATTAGAGTACTGGAGAGATTAAAATCAGCATTTGTTTGGCTCTAATCTAATGTGCATGGAACAATAAGCATTTGATGACTAATTTTGGCAATGCTGAGTATCTTATCAAAATATAGCTGTTTAATTTCAGGCTTTTCTTTAGGGAGTGGATTCCAGCAGCATAAATCCTACGTACATGCTTTGCTAATGCACTGGGCATGCACTGAGCAGATCCCATCCTCCGTGTCTGGAGGAGCCTGGGCAGGACACATCTTGGGGTGACACAGTCCTGCCGCAGCCCGCCAGCAGCTCTGCCAGCTCCTGCTTGTGCATTTTCCTCTCCGAGTAGAAAAAAATATTGGCTTTGCTCAAGCAAAGCAAGCAGGGACAGGGTTGGGGCAAGGAGGTGGCTTTGCGGTGCCTCCCCCACCACTTAGTGATTGCAGGGACAGTGTTTTGCTGTTTGCCAGCATTGATTTAGGCTACGAGCACAGGCCTGCTCAGCCCAGGGCTTCGCAGGTGCACGTCCCCTGCTCCTGGCTGTTGTGGGACCTGGGCTCCCACTCAAGTCCATGGCCGATACATACCACGTCCTTTGGGAAGGGGTTTAATCCCCCCTCGGCCACGAGGCTCCTAAATCCCCCAGTGCTGATGCTCAGTGGGTGCGGAGGAGCATCAGGAGCAGAGCAGGGTTGCGCTCGCCTCGCGGGGACTTTGGGGATGATGGCTCTGTCCTGGAAGGCACATGGCAGGGTGCTCAGGAGTGTGGTATGGCAGTGAGTCTGGTAGTGACTTTTTCCTCTAAAATAAGCCCTGGAGAGCTATTTTGATGTTTTCTTCCCTGCTCTCTGCACAAGGGAGCTGTGAGGAGTGTCCCTGGGCAAGGGCAGGGCGGGATCAGGCAGCCCTGTGCTTCCTGACAGATGAAGCCATCTCCTTGGTTAAGACCTGCCGAAAAGCAGCTCTTGTTTTTGCCCAGTAACACTTCATTGCCTTAATGGCTGATCGATACTTGAAATGTCAAACTCGAGCACCACTGACCTTTCTGATGGAAAATAACTTGTGCCCAGCGGCTTCCAGGGATGTGCAGGCAATGTGTTGGCTCCGGAGAGGGGCGAGGGAAAATAACCCCATGCAAGGGAGGCACAGGGGCAGTGAGGGGGTGGGTTTCTGTTGTATTTGGTTTTCTTCGTACAAAACCGTGCCTTGACTTTAACTGGAAAGCCCCAGATGGGGAATGCTCGCCAGAACCTCTGCCTGTGCCAGGAGGAGGCAAGAAAAAAGGGAATAATGTGATTTTGGAAAGGCACTGTCTCCTGGAGTGCTGCAAAACCCCTCCTGGAAGCCCCAGATTTTCTAGGCAAACGACGAGTGTTGCATTTCCTTTTCCCAACACACTTTTTCATGCAAATATCTTTTTCATGCTAGTCAGCCATAACCCTGATACTTAACCATGGGCAGAACAATAAGTCAGACAGTCATGATGAAAGAGCACTGGTTTCCCATTAAAAACCTCTCTGAGGCCATAGGAGATGTTATGTGCCATCGCAGCAACCCGAAGATCTGCTGTAGGTGCCACAGCCCCATTGTCACCCTGCCGGCACGCTGCTGGAGGGCACAGTGCAAAGGAGAAAGGGTTCCCGCTGCGCTGGGACTGGGGGGGGGGCGGATTGCCAACCCCCCAAAATGACTGCTTTGTACAGGTGAAAGCAGAAATTCATTTCTCTGAAAGCTTTCATGACTGAGGCAGATTAAACGCTGCTATATATAGGATATGCAGATTTTTTAGGGATTACAGTCCACTGTGCTGTGTAACTGCCTACTGCAGCGTTAGGGGCTCTTTGCGCAAGCTTTCCCTCCCGGCTGCTGTTGCCAAGACTCCCGATGCTTGAAAAGATGCATTTAAAAATAAACACATTGAGACAAGAGCTGTGTCCTGCTGCTGCTGGTAGGCAAAGGCTGGAGCTGCCAGCAGATCAGAAAAGCCTCCAAAGAGGTGCTGAGTTTTTGCTTCTTGGTTCCTTTTCTTTTTTCCAGGTGAATGGCAGTGCTGTTCCCAGGGGGATGTGGGCAGAGCTGGTCCTCCTGGGTTTTGTGTGTGGTGCTGGGACATACGGGTCAGATCTGCCTGCCCCATGGCATCTGCTCTGCCCAGCTGATGGTGGCTGTGGGGTGGGTACCAGTCCTTCATCCTAGAGAAAAACCTGCAAAATAAAAAGTTTTTCTTTTTTTTTTTTTTTTAATGCAATTGCTCCTGAAGCTGCTCTCTGCTGTAAAACTGAATGGCAGCCTGAGACACCCACTTAAAAGCTTATTTCCCCACCCTGCAAGAAGCAGGAGCTTCCAGGCTGCCCAGGACAGGGCAACTCTGACCCCTCTGCAGCTGCAGGGTTGCTTTGCATCTCGTCCTGCGGAGCTCCCCGCTTCCATGGATCAGGGCGGATGCCGCTTGGATCAGCTCCTCCATCCAAGAAATGGATGCCTCCATTTCTTCCTCCTGTGTCAGCCCTGCGATACGTGATGCAATATTGCAGCTCCTGGGATAGACGGGGAAAAAGAGGGAAGTCAGCTCTCTGCAACCTCCACGCACAGAGCAGCCCGCGCTCTCAGAGAGGAAAACTTGCCCGTCCCTTCCCTGGTATGGGGCTGCAGCCGCTCCACAGCATCGTCACCTTAATCCAGCCCTATCGTATATGGAAAATCTCTTGCTAACCAACCTACATTGAATGCTCCTGCCCGTCTTCTCCCCACATCTGCTTTTGCAGTGGAGCAGGGACAGAGCAAGATCCTAATGCAACTCTGCAAAGGTGCCAGGGAGCGCGGCAGGCTTCACCCGGAGCTGCAAACGCCAGGCTTCTTGCCTATAATATTGTCCCTGGGGCCTTTCCCCACCTTCAGGTCTGTGTGTTTTCCTCTGATTTTGAGGAACAGCACCACAACCAATGCAATGACGCACAGAAAACAGTCTGGTGCTCCTCTCTATTTCTCCTTCAATGAAATATTTTTGCTAAACGAGGGATGTTCCCCCCAGCCTCGGTGCCCGGCTCGGCGCCGACAGATATCGTTGCTCCAATTATGAAACCTCAATGAGCTGCTTTGTTCTTTTGTTTGGAGAGGAGGAGCAGGATGGCAGCGCTGCCTGGCCTTCCCCTCCCCGGGGCTGCTGGGGGGAGCAGGGCAAGGAGAGGAAGGGGATAGAGATGCTCTGCACTGGCCTGTATCCCTGCTCAGGGCTTCCCAGCACGCCTGTTTTCTGCTCTAACTGTTGTTGCCAAAGAGATTTCCACCTTCCAGCTTGGGGTTTTGGGACACGCTCTTCCCCTCAAGCGCTTAAATAAGTAAAACATTGCAATGAGCCTAAAAACACCGGAGTGGAGCGGAGAATTTCTTTGCTGTTGCTTGTTTCATGAGGTTAATGTTGATGCTGAATGTTGTGATTGGGGATGTGATATATTTTATTGCCTCACTTCAAAGTGCTTTACAATATTCTCATTTTTCTTGTAAGTTCTGCTCAACCTAAAACAAGGGAGGAGTTTTGTAATGAAAGGAAAAACCAGAGTCCAAGAATAATGCAGAACTAGAATGAACCTTGGAAATGGTGGCACATTAGTCCAATTCTGGAGGTGGATGGAAATGAGTCCAATAAATCAATAATTTTTTTTTAATGCCTCTGAGCCATTGAGAGTGAGGTGATGGAAAAATAAAAATGCCCATTAGCATCAGCAGAATGTAGAGAATTACTCAAAAAGCGAGTTTCATAAAAATTACATACTGTAGGATAGAAAATGCTTTGGATGATAACTTCCAGAATTGCTGGATGTGGCACATGGCATGGTGACAGGGGCTGGTCCCTCGCTGCTGGGAGTTCAATCTGACCTGGGGCTGACCGGGGCTCCAGGGACATCTGCAGCTTTATGCAAGTGCACGAGGGCAAGTGGCACACAGGAGCTAGAATTAGCAGGATTTTTTTGTTTTCCAGCATCGTGCGTCTTCTCGGAGAGCAGCTGGCAGCAGCATGCCCGTCAGCTGCAGGGTGATGGCTGAGGGGCTCTCAAGCATCCCTGACTCACCCCGAGTTTCTTTTTTTCATTTTTCTGTTCTAGAGCAGAGAGAAGGGTATTCGTAGGGGGAAAATAATTTGCAATGAAAACGATAGGTTCTGAACACACACAATTTTGCAAAATTCAAGTCAAAACCCCGCAAATAGCTTGTAAGTGTGGAGAAAAAGGAAATTTGGAACAAAAATCCCCAAGAGTTTGAAATGCCATTTGTTTCCACAGTTGCTGAAATGCAGATGGAGCAAGGGTTTAAATTCAAGGGGAAGACAGCAAATGCAACGTTTCTCTTTAAGTTTTGGGGAAGGTTCCTGTCCCCTGGCACATGGAGGGCTTGCCACAACAATGCCATCATGGCCAGGTGACGGACACCTCTCCCCACACCCAGTGGGACATGAGACGCTTTGGTCTCCACATGCAAACACCCGTGCAAAGCCCCTGGTCGCTGTCGCCGTCCCCCCCGGGAGGAAGCGCAGGGCAGAGGGGCTGGCATGGGACCGTGGCTGGGTCACTTTTTCCAGTTTTTCCTTTCCCTCTTTGTCTTGCCCGAGTCGAGCTCTTTTGGGGAAGAGGCTGTTTTCCTCCACGCCTGGGAAACGTCAGCACTACCTGCAAAATACTCGGCGCTGGAGGGGAACGCTGAGCTGCGTCCTGCCAGTGTCCGAAGCATCGCTGCATCCCTGCTCCTCTCCATCCCCTCCTCGTCTTCAAAAGCCTTCGCTTGCTTGGCCAGGAAATAGGATGTTTGTCGAGCGCCGAACTCCAGCGTGCTCCCTCTGAGCCTGGAAACCCCAGGGAGCGAAGGACTCTGCAAAGCAGCACGTGAAGGGAAAATAAATAAGTAAATAACAAAACTATTTCCCATTTGAAACTATACCTCTACCCTGGATTGCAAAGGCTGCAGGATAAGAGATTTTCATCCTCCCGGCTAGAAAATTTGACATGTTTTGAACAGTTTTCCATCATAAAGTGGTGTTTCTTGTGAAACCATGTATTTTGCTGGGAAGACTTCCCACATGCAACCCATCGGCAGCCGTGTTTGCAGCGTAAGGGCGATGCACCATGCTTTGCACGTTGGTTTTTCATTGACTTTCTTCCTCCTGGCATCCCTAAGGTCCCTTG
Organism: Harpia harpyja; assembly: GCF_026419915.1. Lineage (NCBI taxonomy): Eukaryota > Metazoa > Chordata > Aves > Accipitriformes > Accipitridae > Harpia > Harpia harpyja. The sequence goes on along the minus strand of NC_068953.1, from coordinate 16,887,002 downwards.
GTGGCCTTGCGCGTGGGCTTGTGCTCTTGTCCACATCCTGGGTGCCGGGGAAATCTTTCCAGATCGGAGCCGGGGTGTCCCTGGCAGCGCTGCCATGGGCTCAGTGCTGCAGCCACCATGGGCTGCCAGCAGAAACCAAAGGGCTCCTGCTCCTTCCCCCATCCCCTGGATGCTTGGAAGCCCCATGAGATGTGCCTGCCTGAAGACACTAGCTTCAAAGAGAAGGTTGAAGTATATATAGTGGGGATAAATAAGTGGAGGAATAAATAATAAAATTAAATGGAAAAATAAAGCTGGCATCTGCTTGGAAACTTGAAGTTTTCATCAATCCAGAACTGAAACATCACTCACGAGAACCCCTAAATGGGATAATGCAATGGGAAACTGGTCATTTTTTTTCAGCCAGAATATCTTTCTAGGTTTTTATTTGTGGGTAATGCCTCCTGCAGCCCAGTGGGCTCCACAGGGAAAGGGCTTTGGGCAGAGCGTGGCAGCCCAGGCTGGGCAGATCCCCTCGATGCCGGCAGCACCTCCACGTGCCAAACCCAGAGGTGTGAACAGTACCGCAGAGCAAGATGCCGCTTTCCCCAGGACACTTTCCAGCTGGAGAACACAGCCATCTGCTGAAGGACCAGACACGAAGATGATGTTTTGAAAGAGGACTTTTCCTGCCCACCCACCTCTTGAGCACCTTGCTCCAGTGACGGGACACAACGCCGGCAGGAGCAGCCTGCTTCAGAACCAGACGAAGGGCCAAAGGACACTGAGCTCTTTATTTTTCAACCCAAACCCTCCCGCTGGTGCAAAACTGTCCCATCAGCTGCTTTTCCCCGCTCCTCCCTCACCGCAGCACCCTCTCCATCCAAAGGCTGATGCTCCCCACAGCCGGTGGGACTGGGACCCCTGCAAGCCCCCCCCAGGTTCCCAGCTCTCCCACGCGGCACAGGGAGCTATTTCTGGTGTGGGAAAGCCTCCGCCGGCTGCCAAACCCAGAAATGTGCAGGAAAGGGCCCAGCCGGGAGCCGCCCGCCGCACAATGCCGGCTCTGGCCAGCCCTGAGCCCCTCGCCGGGGCTTTTGCTGGCGTTTCCGGGCTGTCTGCATCCCTGGGGCCGCAGGGCGATGTGACGCTGTTTACAGGAAATACTGACTGAGGTTAAAGGAAAGAAACTCTGGATTTCTCGAGCGAAACAGGCACTTAAGCTTATTGCTTCCTCCCGGCGTGGCGGGGGCTGAGTGGAGACTTGCCCAGTTTTTGTTGAAAGAATAAAACAGGGAGGGCTGGAAAAAAGAGAGATGCAAAAGTGGTGAGGTCCTGGAAGCAGCATCGCTCTTGTGTCTGGGGACCGTGGCGAGTAGGCAGCATCCATAGCACACGCGCGAGGAGCCACGTCAAGGGTAAAAACACATCTCTGGGCTGCTTGGAGCTCATTTGTGCTGGGGCTTTGTTTGGCAGTGACTCGTTAAGCTGAATTTCTGGATGCAGAAAATATTTAGAGCCCCTTTTCTGCTACCTCCCACGCGGCAGGAGGAGTTTCAGCAGGGGGGTCCGTGGGTTTTCTCCTGTGTGGGGATACGCTACGAGGCATCTGAAAAGTTTAGTGGGGGAAGGATTGGGCAAGTGTCCCTTTCAGTAGAATTTGGGGCTTTTTTTGCAATAGGTCCGGAGCAGAGGGGCACAGAGGGCAGAAATGAGAGCAAAGTCAAAGTCCCGGGATCACAGAACAAATCGAGAGCTTAAAAAATATCAAAATATATTTTTGTGCTTTTTTACCATTATAAAAAAATTAATTTCACCATGAAAACTCATCTGTTCAGACAAAGGAAAGTGTAGAATTTAGTGTAACTCTTGAAAGCCACTCCTCAGGCTGCGGTTGGGGTGTTTTTCCTCGCCCTGCCTGGCTCCAACCGCTTGGGTAGGTTTGGCAAAGATTCACAGCGCTTTGTTGGACATGAGTCTGCATTTTTTCAGAGCAGAAACCTTTCCAGCCAAAAATGTCTCTGCTGTCGTTCCGGGTTAAGTCCTCAAGGATCTGTGTCCTTTTTCCTTGCAGCCTGGGGATCGCAGCATCATCTCCATGGCAAACGGGCAGCCCCGGTGCTGCCGTGCATCCTCAGAAGGATGCTCCCAGCATATGTGCTGCTGGTGGGATGGAAAATGCAGCTGGGATTTTGGGTGTGATGGGTGGATGAAGGCAGCACAGCGGGATCCTTGCACAGGATTTCTGCCTACGGGCAGGTTTCCTGCAGGCAGGGCGTTGAATGCTGCGAGGAGTATTGGTATGGCGGGGGCTCTGCTTGCACGACGTCACTGCAACATGTCCCATGTCATCATCCCTACAATGCATGGTGCAGGCTATTACCCTCTGCTGCTCCTCCCTCTGCCTTTTGCCCCATCGCCATGAATTAAGCCGATGAGCTTGTTTATACAAGTTAGAGATGGAAACACTACTGCTTCCAGTCTTAAAGCACTCCCCTTTCCTATTCAGGAGACACTGCTCAAACACACCATGCTCCTGACAGTGTGCCCATGGTGTTGAGTTTATTGGGAAGCAGGGACTTGGATTTATTTAGGATTAGAGCAGCCACAGGAGTGTTTTCTGTGGTGTTGCCCTGCACCGAGAGATGCTCTCAGCAGGTGACCCAGTGTTTTAAGTACACACTTACGTGCTTTTGTCGATAGATGCTGGTTATGAAGACATGAGCGGCTACGAGTCCTCAGGCGTGCAATTACCCTGTGTTTGGATAGAGCTGAGTACTTATGCTGCTCTAACGTGGCTTAAATGCTTATGCTCCTCTGCACACTCAAAGTGCCTTAAATCTTTATAGATTTTATCATGGACACTTGTGCTACCATAAGGATTGTTCAAAAGAAGAGCGAACTGGAAAAAGCAGTCCTTTTTTTACTTAGAAAAAGCAAAGTAGTGAGGACAAGCGAAAGCACGCTCATTTCTGTGCATGCATCTGCAGTGCTTGGACTTGGTTTGGGGAAGCAGGATGAGCTAGGGGGTCCTTGGGATCCCTGGTCCGCTGGGATCAGCTTGTGGGTGCCTGGGAGCATCTCACCACCGGCAGCGATGGCAGCCAGCCTGCAGCAAGTGCTTCTGCGATGCTGTGGGTTAGCCCACGCAGGGACACCCATGCAAAATAAGCTGAGACAGCTGAACGCATCATGTACCAACTCTCCGATGCTCACTCCCTGCCTAAGTGCTCTTATTCTGCCCTGATGCATGCTTTCATGTGGTCCAGACTAATCCATTTCCAAGTCATCGCATTAAAAGCCTTAATTCATTTGTCATATGCACATGAAGTAGTAGTGCTGTGTGTTCTAGATAAGGAGTTCATGCTGAAAAAGAGATCAGCTTAAATTTTGCAACAGTAGAGAGCCTTTTAATGCCTTTTGTGAGCTGTACCTTGCACCAGGGAGACATCTAACATTTTTTCAAGGGTGTTACATTTGCAGATCTGGACTGCCCTGATACTGCTGTGCCTTGTCAGGCAAAATCCCTAACGCAGCACAGGTTGGAAACTAGAAAGCAACTGGGAAACAGCCCAGGTGGGGTATTTTTGGAAGGCTAAGCCCTCTGCGTTTGCCCCGCAGATGTCATGGCGCCCGCAGTACCGCAGCTCCAAGTTTCGGAATGTCTACGGGAAGGTGGCGAGCCGGGAGCACTGCTTCGACGGCATCCCCATCACCAAGAATGTCCACGACAACCACTTCTGCGCTGTCAACGCCCGCTTCCTTGCCATCGTGACAGAGAGCGCCGGCGGGGGGTCCTTCCTCGTCATCCCCCTCGAGCAGGTAAGAGGTTTGGCCCTGGCGGAGGCGACTCCGATCTGGAGCCGGTCCCTAAGGGCAGATGTGCGGATGCACACTCCTTCCTGGGAATCCCTTCCTGCAGCAGGATGCGCCGAAGCTTCTGCTGTCCTTTACTGGGGTTTTCTGGTGCGGGGAAGGGAGGATTTACAGCTGCCTTAGCGAATTGAGTTTTTTCTTTAGGAAGAAAATGAAACATTTGTTAAAAGCATTTTTGGCATCTCTCAGTGAGCACGTGCCAGCAGGGCGGGCGCTGGGCATATCTCCACCCTGCCCCTTCTCAGTGGCAGAGGCCACGCAGGTTTGTGATCCCAGTATTTCACCGATGCAGCTCCCAGAAAGCAAGGGAGTCCCTGTGGAGCCCCTTGTCCTGCCGAGCAGGTAGCAGGTCCTTGCCCTTGTCATGGTTTAACCCCAGCCAGCAACTAAGCACCATGCAGCCGCTTGCTCGCTCCTTCCCGCTCCCCATGGGAAGGGGAGAAGAATTGGAAAAAAAAAGTAAAACTCGTGGGTTGAGATAAGAACAGTTTAATAACTAAACTGAACTAAACTATAATAATAACAATAATAATATAAAATATAATGATAATAATTGTAATGAAAAGGCATATAACAAAAAGAGAGAGAAACAAAATCCAAGAAAATACAAGTGATGCACAATGTAATTGCTCACCGCCCACTGACCGATGCCCAAGCAGCGATCCACCCCCACCCCAGCCAACTCCCCCCAGTTTATATACAGAGCACGATGTTCTATGGTATGGGATATCCCTTTGGCTAGTTTGGGTCACCTGTCCTGGATATGCTCCCTCCCAGCTTCTTGTGCACCTGCTTGCTGGCAGAGCAGGGGAAACTGAAAAATCCTTAACTTAGGATAAGCGCTGCTTAGCAACAACTCAAACATCCGTGTGTTATCAATGTTACTCTGACACTAAATCCAAAATGCAGCACTGTACCAGCTACTAGGAAGAAAATTAACTCTATCCCAGCTGAAACCAGGACACCCTTTATTTCAGCTTGTCTGTATAATCTTAGCCCTCAAATTTCACACCCTGGGCAGCCTGAGAGGGAGAGCACGGCTGTGCACCCAGTTTTCCTGTTGCAAAACCCCAGGGGCTTTTGCTTTGTGCACTGCAGCAGATGCCACCTCACACAAGATTTATTTTTAAGACTCCATCACCAAGCCATAGCCCCTTACCAGCAGCCGATGCCCAGGAGCCATGTGCTGTGCAGAGGGCTCTGGGCTTTGGTTTGCAGCTGTACCTGTCTAAAGCACTTTGCACGGCGGAAGCGGTGCACACGCCTCTGCGCTATCAATCCTGTTTGCAGCATGTATCCCTTCTCCCCACCGTGCTGGGCTTTTGCTTCCCCAGCTAAGACTTTCCCCAGCTCTTTGCGTGAGTACCCCCGTGAATCCGCATATCTCTTGCTCATGCAATTTTAAACTCCTGTAAATTCAGCTGATGCTTCAGAAGCCGCCCCGTGGGACTGCACTTGGCGTGCAGCAGTGGCTCCTGGCCGAGCACTCATCCCCGTAGCAGGCACAGAGCTGCGTCTCTTGAAGGAAAAGCCGGGCGGCAGCAACCTTGAACATGAAATAAATACTACCTTTGCTTTGCTGCTGAAACTTGAGCACAGGGCACTGCCACGGGGTACCACGGTCACACTGATGCTGCTGCTCTCCTGCTGGTGCTCCAGTGTGTGGACCAGCAGCTTGGAGCTGGTACCAGCATCCCATCCCTGGGCACCCTTCCCTCGCCCCATGGCTCCTGGGCTGCAGGAGGGGACATGGGGGCTCCGAGTCACTCATTCTCGAGAGCATTTTTGACATTGGAGGAGCTGCACTCACTCCCCTTAAGGATGCACCTACCCCATGCAACTTGAAGACACACCGTGTATGAAGATGTACGACATGCATGGGGAGAAGGTGGTTGTCTCTCAGGCTGCTGGACAGCAAGTCGCAGTGACAAACCCACCAGGATTTCCAGCCGGGAGGGGAAGCTGGCAAAGCTGGCCACAGCGGGATGGGGGAGCGCTCCCCTCCGAGTCCCTCCGCACCCCATCTCCCCACACCCTGGCATTCCTCTTAGACACTTTCCCCATGTAACATTCACATCTCTTCTGAATTTCTCTTTAATTTCTGGAGTAGAATCGGCTACAGATGGAAGAAATTATAATCAGCATTTTAATTGCAGCACACAGCTTGACTCTTATTAATATTCAAAAAACCAGGAGCTTTTTCTGAGCACTCGGAGTGCTCCAGCCTCCATCTCTGCCTCCCTCCCCACACCACTGAGCCCGAGCTGGGAGGATGCCCATCCACACACCACTTGCTCATGGTCCTAAATCCTGAGCTAATAGCCCAGTATTGCCAGCAAATTACCTTTTTTTTCTGGCAAACGTAGCCCGGTCCCAGTGGGATAAGAGCAGAGGGAGCACGATGCCATTTGCAACCTGTTCCGAAGGGATCGTCAGCCCCGTGTGGAAATCCTGGCAATATTGCACCCAAAAAATCCCAGCCGGAGCAGACCTTGGCACTCCGTGTCAAGTGGCTGCACATGCCTTTGTACAATCTAATAATTTCATTTTTTTTTTTAAATAGGGACTGATTAGCTCATTAAGAGTAAACTAATTTTCTTTGGAAATCAGCAGCCCTCTAATTAATTGGCATCCATATTTAGCTGAACATAATTAAGGTAACCTAGATACTGCAGATCTACTCAGGATTTGATTTGCTGCCATCTGTTTTTTTTTACATTTCTGCTCTCTGTTCTGCTCAGAAATGTTCACCAGAAACCCCTCTGCTTTATGCTTCAAGTGACAATGCATTTGCATACGCTGGGCCATATGTTCCTCTGCGTGCACATCAGAAATGCTGGTTCCTCACGTATTTACGTAGCGATCACAGGGATGTGTAACCACTTGTGCAAGGCTGCGTAGGTTGGAAAGACCCCATCCTCCCCGCGAGCCGTCCCCTGTACTCTCTGCCTTGTGAAGGGACGTGTGGACAGAGAGGAGCTGGGTGAGCCGGACCTGTGAAATTATAGGAAAGCCAGGATTTGGGCTCTATTTTGAAAAGATCTCTGCAAAAATTCCAGAAACATCAGGAATCATGTGGCTACAATTTTTTAGCAGAGAACGTGCTTAATTGGGAGAATCTGAGATCGGACCCTTTACAGCCCAAACAGCAGTGTGTTCCCAGTGCTGCACATTCCTTAACATCAGCACTGAAATCCAGCATCGCCATCAATAGCACAGAGTCACCCATGGAGGAGCCTTTTTGCCTCTTCTGGGCTTTCAAACGCTCCAAGGTGCTTTCCGTGGCATTTCCAGGCTTTTATCGGTAGCGATGGGGCTTTTCTGTTCCTCTGAAATGAAAGCAATGACTTTCACATCCATGCGTGACCCCAGAGCCAGGATGGGGCCGAGCAGCCCTAGGAGCACCCGCCCTCCCCCTCCCTGGGGAGTTTCTAGCCCTAAACTGTTGTGTTCAGCTTTGGTCTGTTTAGTTTTCAAAATGCTTTAGCCTTATCCAAACGCGTGGGGAGCCCCGGAGCATGCTGGCCAGGGAAAGGACAAAATACGTGGCACTTTTTGAGGATGCTGTACTTGCAGCCCTGAAGCCCGAGAGCTGCTCTCCTCCCAGTCCCAGAGCTGGGAGAGCTTTTGGCAGCAGTTATTAAATCAAAAAATAAACTGATGTGTTTGCACTGCAGCTCACCTGCAACAAGCAGCACCAAGGAAGCTCGGAAAGCCTACCTGTTTTGGGCAGCACCGGGGTTTTCCTGGCCCTGAGCTGGCCAAAACAGCTGGGGAAGAACAAACTCCAGCGGTATGGGGATTTATTTCAGCTGTGCCTGATTCAATTAGCTTCATATAAACTGGGCTGGGGGGAGGAGGGGTTGTAATGCAGCTTGCTAGGGTGGTAAGGGGATGCTGTAGGGGTCCCTTAGGACAGCCCTTGCAGGGGAAGGGTGGCTGGCATCACTTGTGCTGCGTCGGGAGGATTTTTGTTTCTACATGGGATGAAGATAGCTTGTTTTCTGCAGCCAGACAATGTTATCTGCCTGCATGCCTGAAGGAAGCAGTGAGCAGGAAGGTGGAGTCTCTGTTTACACGTAGGAAGCTGAAGTCTGAAGCTGTTGCTCGTGCCAGTGCTGCCTCTTGCAGCCGTGGTTGTTGTGTGCGAGCTGCTTGAGCTTCAGTGCCCATGGCGTGGGGCTGGGCGTGGGGCAGGTCCCTCACCCTGCTGCGGGCAGGGCTGCCTTGCTGCTGGCGATGGGTGGCTGTGCAGAGCAGCAGAAGTGTGAACGTGGGGGTTGTGGGGGGGCTGGCAGGGGTCCGAGTGGGACACTGATGCCCATCACTGCTGCTGTGGGGGCCTGTATAACCCTGCCCAGAGCTGGGGCAGCCCATGGAGGTGGCAGACCCATTGCTAATCCCCACGGAGGTCCCAAACCTCCACGGCAGCCCTGGGGAGGACAGGGACAGCAGTTGGGCAAAGCCTGAGTTGTGCTGCAGGGAACCACTTGCCTGTATTGCCTGTCCCTTCCTTACCCAGCACAGGGGGATGCAACAGAGGAGCAGCCCCTGTGTCACAAGGAGCAGGGCCACCGTCCCTTGTCTGTCGGATTAGCGGGTGCCCCCCTGGCAGCTGGGTGGCAGCTGGCGAGCGGGAGGAGTGGGCTGCGTGCCCCAGGCAGCCTGCCCTGGCTCTGGGATGACTTGTCTTGGCTCAAGGTGCTGGTGGCATCTGTTCTGCCTGTGGCATCGCCCAAGGGACCCCCCCCGTGCATGCCCTACTCTGCGGGGACATTGACTTGCCAAGGTTGGGCAGAGAACGGGCAAGCTCATCACATGGCTCTTTTCCTTGCTTCTCAGAACTGCTGCACTTCAAAGTACCGGGAGGGTTTCTGCAGGAAAAAATACAGAATTTTCTTTGTTTCTCTGTACTATGTCCGTGGGGCTTTTCTGCCTTTAAACTCAGGACCCAGGAGACTCACTTGGTCTGTGCTACTTTTTTGTTTTCTGTGAATTTTTCTCTCTCTGATTTTAGTCTGCAGGAGACATTTCCTTTAACCTAGAGTTGGCCAGAAAAAAAAAAGACCCGAGGCTTACAAAAAAGCTGACACTTCAGCATTACCATTCCACATTGGAGCACAATCTGATGTCCCTGCATTTATCAAGGAGATAACAGGAGAGCAGCTGTGGGAAGCCCAGACCTGGGATCTGGCTGGTTTTAAGCACCTGGATCAGTCAAAAAGTGTCAGCATAAAACTTTAATGCTGCCCTGAGAGCTGGTGGTGGACCACAGGAGGAAACAAGGTTTGAAAACCTGAATCCTTGGACCAACAGGAGCTTGGGAGAGGAAATATGGATTTTTGCCCCCATTAATGCTGCTGCGTTTGCAGCAAAGCCTGGGGTCGAGCCTGGGGAAGCGAGAGCTCGGCTTTGCCTGGCCCATTGTAGCACAGCCCTGCCTGCAATTGCCTGCCCCCTCTGCCGGTTAAAATAGAGAGAAACCCTGTCCTCGCTGGGGAAAAGTGGCTTTTTGTTACCAATAAACATGGATTTATTTTTAGTGTCCATAATCCAATTTAACAGGGACATTATACGGGCTTTTGTCTTTTTAATTAACAAGCTTGAGCCTGGCTACTGCTTTTATGGTGCAGATAAATACTTCTGCAGCAAGGCTTCGGGGTTTTAATCTGTGCAAATTGTTTGTCAAAAGCTGCTGTGTGCATTGCTTTGTGGGTTTTAGGGCTCTAGGGCTCTGTGGGTCCAGCACGGCTGGAGAAGCTCATCTGATGGTTACCCCAAGCGCAGGCAGCAGTGGGGCTGCAGCCTGCCTGAGCAGAAGATGGGATGCTTACAGCCCACAACAGTATTTATATTTAATTTTACGGTATTTCTATCCACACAAGAGGATATTTAAACCTTCATCCTGGCAAAAATGGCATTAAGCAATGCTGATTTCTCTTCTTGCTTTATGACTTGTGTGGTTTAGTTGTATAACAAAAAGAGTAACTGAGTCATCTATTAATGGATGTAATTTTTTATGGCAAGTAACCTGGTAAATCTGGGACTGTGTGTTTATCCCAAAGCACCCCAAGCATGGAGTTTGCCAGAGACAGCGATAGCATCATCACTCCTGGGGAAACTGAGGTATGGAGAGGAGACTTGTGATGTTTGCTCAAGGAGCATGGTGTGGAGGCTGAGATGCTGTCCAGCTGCACTGCTGGTGGGGCTGTGGGCGGGGGGGGGTGGTAGCTTCTGCCAGGGGAGAGGATGGCTAAGAGCGCTTGCTGTATGGAGGATGGTGGCTAAAACCTGCTTGGGTTGCAGCCTTTTCTGCTTTCGACTTCTTCCCCCTCGCCATGGCGAGGCTGGCTGGGGCAGGTGCCTGTGGACCCAAGGGCATGGGAGATACACAGGCAATAAAATCCATAGGACTAAGCAGAAATCCTGTCCGGCTCTGCACCGCCCTGTATATTCCCACTGCTTGTTTAAAGAATACAAATGCTGTTTTAGCAGGTGCTGGAGGATGCACAGAGCACATCTCCATCTCATTCCTCTCCCTGTTTGAATTTCCCAGGTGTTACAGGCTGGGAAGAGGGGTGGCAGTTCTCACTTGTGGCGTTATTTTCCTGGAGGTGCACATCTGGCTAAATAGCTTCTTCACTCAAAGGTGCCAGAACGTGAGCTGAGCTTCTAGAATTTGTTTACTAGAAAGCTGGCTCTTGGCTTAGTGTTTTCCTTATTGCTCTCATTCACAAGAGCAGTCAGGAGGCTTGGCAGTGTGTTCATGACAACTGGGTTACTCTCTGCAGGACCCAGAAGCAGGTTCAGACATTTCCAGCACCTGGAACTGATGTTTGCATGGATTTATTTGGGCTTGGGTTTTTTAATGGATTTATATTACTGAGACTCCCTGGACCAGCTTCCAGCCAGGTCAGTTGTGTGCCCCATCCCTCCCGGGGGATGATCCTGCTTGGGAACACATGTGTGGTTGCCCAGTCTCCTCGGCCTTGGCTAGCTCTGGCCGAACTGGGGCCATGCAATTGCTCCCGTCTGGTGGTTTGCAGCTGCTGGAGGCTGGATGAGCATCCTGGCAGAAGGGAGGCTGCTAGGGGAGAGCAGAAAGAGTGGAGGAAAGGCTTGAGGCATCTGTCCTTATTCAGTTGTTGGAGAGAAACATCTCCAACAGCAGCATCCTTCCACCTGCACATGGGAATTTCCTTGGGGAATTATTTGTGCAACTGCACAGGTGACTAGGGCAGCAAGTGCTGACTCTTGGTGCAACACCTCCACTGCCCAGGAACCCGTCCCCTCGTGTTCAAGCGCTCGCTGCTCTTTGCTTAAGTAACTCGTGTTGCAGATGTGATGCCCAGCTCTGCCTGGAGCCCTCCTCTTGCCTCCCCCTTCCTGTGGGCTCTCAGCCAGGGCTCGTCCCTGCTACAGGGAGATGTGCAGCCAGCACCCATCGTGGCAATGGGTTTTCTGGGTCCCTGCCAATGGTTTGCCCAATTTCTCTCTCGCTTGTGCGGGTTCTGTTTGACTTGGTTCCTAATGAAGATCAGTTAACCTGCAATGACCTTTCCTTGTACTGAAATCAGCCGGGGATCTGCCCCAGGTCAGGGAAATCTGTGTAATTTCCTCCTTTTTGGCTCTGAAATAGGAGAGACCTTCTTTAAAAAGACAGCAGTAAATGTATTTACTCTTAATCTCAACCACTGGAGACTTGTGTGTACTCAAGGATTTCCTGGGAAACCCTGTAAATCCCCTATGGCTCAGGCAGCGCTTCCCTGATCCTCCTCTAAAAGCTAATAAGGGATTAGGGAGCGTCTGGGGGAAGCTGCTGGGTGGGGAAGGGTGGTCTGGCCAGTCCCCAGGGCTGGTGGTGGGTGCTCCTTCCTCGGGGAGGTTTCTCACCCAGGGACAAGTGCTGAAGGTGCTGGCATCGATGCCAGGTGGATGCTGCTATTGTTTCTGTAAAGTTTTCCACGCATGGTTGGTTTGAGGGTAGTTTGAATAAAGGTTTGTGCCACACTTGCAGAGCTTCATAGGAAACACGAGGATTTGGAAATGTTCTGGGTTTGTATTTCCAGGGAACCTGGTGAAAAGCAGGTTTTATAGAATACATATATTAAAATGATTTATCCGAGCTTCCTGCTGGTTGATTGCAAAGCAAGTGTGGAGTCCTGCCATCATGAGACTGAAGCTTGTGCTGCCTAGAGGGTCTGAAGCGGTAACGCTTCCCATTGCTCGGGTCTGGTGATGGCCAGGAGGTTCACTGAGGTGAACTCTGATATCAAAATTACTCATGAGCTCACGCTGCTCACAGCAACGCTTTGATGATGTAGAGTGCTTAAGAGGGATGCTTCTAAGAATAAAGAGGCTTAGCTCCTCCTGGTGATGGTGTTCCCCTTCCTGGGGCAGTCCGACCTCCTGGGGTGGTGCATCCACCCCTCCTGGGCTCTGCCCTCGCTGCTGTTCCAGCCGTTCCTAGGGGAAGGCTTCCTTCTCGGTCACCAAGCAGCAAAATAACTGAATTCAAGAAGCTTAAAAAAATTCATGGTCCTTTCTCCCCTTTGTCCCCCAGCCATAATACAAACAACTTTCTCCTTTTCAAGTGCTCCTAATTGCTCCAGCAAAGGGAGGGCTTTGAGGGGCTGAAGTTGCTGGAAGGTTTGCTCCTTCCAGTGCATGCCATGGAAAATGTCAGAGCTGCTGGAGCCCGGAGAGCCACCCCACAGCATGGCATGCTCTTGCTAAAGAGATGGTATCTGGGTCACCGAGCTTGCCCTAGCCAGGGGTCAGGGATCCAGCGATTAGGATTCACCATGGCTTAATGCATGGCTGCTGGCAAGGTCCCTCTAAGAATGACTAAATGGGAAGCTATGGCATGAATCCCTATTTCATTTATTTTTTTTCTTTTTATTTCCTTTATTTGGCTCCTTGTCCTCTTTCAGGTGCCCTGGGTATGGGCACAACTCACCACTGCTCTTGCATAGGCACTGTCCCTTACTGCAGGCACCGTGGCAGCTCCTGCGTGCTGGCTGCATTCAACTAACTTTGATCAAACCTCTTGACTTCTTGGGCAGAAGCTATCCCTAGTATCCAGAGTCTGGTTTGTCCTCTTGAAAGCCTAATGAATTTTGACAAAACCCATCAAATCTGCTTTGCAAAGGAAATCACTCAGCTGGTTGCTCAAAATTAAAGTGATTGCATATTAACTTGTGCCATTAAAAGGTCTGTCCGCCTGGAATTTAACAGCTGCTGCATGAATTTCTACTCTAGACAGTGTGTTAATAATGTCATGCTAATGCAAATATGAAAACAGGGGGAAAGCTAGATAAGGTTAAGCGGTGTCTGCTAGCGTACTTAATATAATAACCGATAAAGCTGTGCTTTGCATCCCATTAATTCATAGGAGGGTTGCTGGGTGGTACCGGGAGGCAGAGCTTTGTGTTGGACTGACTTTGCTATGTTTCCCTTCACCTTCTTTGTCTCGCTTTTGGGTTTTTCCTTCCCAAATCTTGTCTGCTTGTCCCGGGGGCTGCATCCCTGCAGCTCACGCGTTGCTCTGTATGATGCTCATGTGCAGGATGAGACCCAAAGCACCCTGTCCTCTCTCCAGCGCTGAGCTCTCCCCATACATGCCAGCTCCTCCCCAACCTGTGAAAAGAGGGCAAAATTAATTTTTTTCCATGGGAAAACTTAAAGAATATGAAAAATCAGATTTTTCTTTGTAACTTTTCTTGGCGTGATTTTTGCAGTGGAGTTCGGGTGAAGGCGATAGCTGACCCAGGGGCTCTGCAGGTCTCCCCAGGCGATGGGCAGCTCTCGCCCCATGTCCCGAGCATCCATCAGGGCAAACAGCTCCTCCTGGGTGCCCAGCGCAGCAAGGGCACCCGGTGTACCAGGGCCCCGAGGAAACAACTGCTGAATGTTTTAGATATTGAGCTGTTTTTAGTGAAAAGCAACATTTTCCTAAATCTTCCCCTCCACCCCTTTGGAAAATTCAACTTGGTGGAAAACTAACTTTTTGATCAAAGCTGTTTTCTAGGCTCTGCATCAGAAATACTTTATTTTTTATTTAAATGAAGGACTTCTCTAATGATTTTCCTTGTATTATGGCCCAAGTACTTTTGGCGCTTGGTCAGTCGATGCTCCTTCTTGGGCTTTGCTTTTCCTGGGACTGTTGGCTCCCAGCATGGAGATCTTAGTGTTTTGGGGGGGTCACTGGGGGCCATTGCCCCCCGCTGTGCAGGTTTGGCATGATGGGGACTTCCCAAGGGGCTGTCTTTGCCACTGTTTAAAAGCAAAATTTAAAATCCACACGTGGTGCGTACTTTAATGTATTGCCCTTCCTATGGGATGCTCTGGTGTTTGCAATGGTGCTTGATGTAATCTAGGCAAAGAAGAGTATCCTGGGGGCAGGAGGGGGGATGAGGGTCTGCAGGGATTTGGAGCCAGGATGGGGGGTTCAGGGGACCATCCCTCCGGCTGTGGCATCATCCAGAGCCACCGGCTGCCAGACGTTTGGGTCACCCTGGCAAAACTGTCAGAAAGTCACTTTCCTTGTTTTTATCCCTAAAAATGTGAACTGATTTATAATAGTGCTAATAAAACCCAGGTCTGGGGCATTAACCAGGAAAATGCCTTTTCAGCTATTTGATAATGTCAGAAATGTTGTGTACATCGATCACTGCTGCTTATCTGGGGCGAAGCTGCCAGGTACATGCAGGGAAGAAAATGCATTAGTGGATGGCAGGATGCAGTTAAGGGTCCAGGGCTGACGTGGCAGCTCAGATCTGAGCCGGGTTGTTGCTGATGGGCAGAAGGATCAAAATTCAGGCTCTCTGAGCGAGCTGAAGTGATGCTGTCGGCAGCTGAAGGAGGAGAGAGGCGCAGCTGCCCCATCCCGTCCCTTCCACCCATCCCTGCCCTGACACCCCTGAAATTGGCCCTAATGGAGGTTAAAATCACACCGGCAGGTATCAATCACCGAGGGGAAAATGAACCCTGTGCCATATGGGTAGGGAATTTGCGTAACATGCCCTAATTAGAAAGAGGCTCATGAGTTAGAAATCAGTCTTGCGTTAAGTGCTCATCACAGACTGGCTAATGGGGATGTGATCCCGCGCCTGTCACACGCCGGGGAGTTAATGAGCGTTTGTAAGAGACTGTATCGAAGGGCAGAGGGGAACGACTGCCGATGACCCCGTTACCCAGCCAGCGATGGAGCTGAAGGTGTCCATTTGTTCACATACTGAAGGCAGCGAGAGCAGGCACCTATTTTTTTCACTTTACCTCAATAACTGAAATGACCCATATAACTAAGTCCCCGGTGTTTTAAGCCCAGCCTAGTTCTCATCTTCTATATGGGCTGTGTCCAAGGGATGACTTAGAGCTGTTGTAGCAATTTGAGCAAGAACCGGCTTTTCATTCTAATAATAGTGCCGATGAAATTTTAAAATTGATAAAGTGGGCTTGGGGAGGGTTGGGTTTGCCTGTGCTTCTCAGTGGCTCGTGTGACAATTTTCTGCATCTCTGTCTCTGACCAAATCCAGGCAGGCAGAGCTGCTCTGCCTGCGCATCCCGTGCTGGTCCTGGCAGGTGTTCACCGGAGCTGCGACCGCCCGTGCAGTGCTGCAGCGGGCACCGTGGCTGCCTGGCAATTAGCAGCCCTGTCTCCTTGGGAGCAAATTAATTCAAATAAACCTTCCCAGCAGTGATGGCGCAGGGCTGAGTCCCCGGGCCTGATCCGGCTGCCCAGAGTGCTCCTGGCTGTTGCCCTTAGCTGCGGATGGTAAAAATGCAGCGTGTTATCCTCGGTGTGTTTCTTTGTTCATGTTAAATGGAGCCAGGAGCTTAATATGTTAAAAGGTCAGTGCTGGAAGGGCTATGAAATATTTAGTGGCTGTGTCGTGCTGACCTAGTTAGCTTGCACGCTCCGAGCGTGCCACCACCTCCGGGCTGCGGCAAGGAGCCAGCACAGGGGAAGGAAGGACGGTGGGGTCGCCAGCCCTGGAGACACCCTGCAAGGTCCCTGCAAAGAGCAGGGGGTTCCCGCAACCCATCTGCGATGGGAACCTTAATAGGAGGCTGTGCTGAGTGCTGTGCACCGTCCTCTGCTGCGGAGCTCTGCAGGTCCTTGCTCTGCTGGGGCGGCAAGACCACACCATCCCCAAAAGTCTTGCAAGGGTTTCCATCTGTGTGGAAGGAACCCATCAAGTGGTGTAACCGTTAAGTTATTAGCATGGTTAAGCAAGAGTGTTTGTGATCCTGAAGCCAGTGGGGATTTGTTCTGTGGTGTACGCATACAACATCGCTTCTGAAGTTTGGGAGGAAAGTACCAAATGTTTCATGTGTGACCCAATGGCTGATCTGCCTCAAGTCCCTTCCAGCCCTTTTGCCCCTGGTTTCAGATGGTCATGCAGAGATTTCCTACTGCACTGGGGCTGGGCGGGTGCTCGCACAGAGCAGCCCTATGGGGTTGTGTTTGCAGAAACCCCTTCTCATACGTGGATCAGCTGCAGATGCCCTGGGAATACTGATGAGGTAAAACCAATCCCCAATTCAACCAGGTGTCTCCTCCAGCCAAAAACCCCATCCTGGGGCGAGCTATGGAGCTTTCTCCCCTAACAAGGCTCCAGCCTTAAAAAAGACCAATTTTATAACTGAATTTTTTTTTTCCTCTTTTTTTGGTTTATTTTAAATTACAGACAGGCCGGATCGAACCAAACTACCCCAAAGTTTGTGGTCACCAGGGCAACGTGCTGGACATCAAGTGGAATCCCTTCATTGAGAACATCATCGCATCATGCTCTGAAGACACCTCGGTGAGCTGCAATGCTTCAGGCTGGCACCTCCTCGGAGTCATGCAGCTCCGTGAACCCTCCTGCCTTCAGTTTGTACACCCAGAGGCGTGGGAAGGGGCTGCTGGAGGCACTGTGGGTGGGTGATGGCTCAGCCGTCTTGGGAATGGAGAGGGAGTAGGAGATTGATGCAGAGCCATAGGCAAACTGTGCCAATCCCTGGCTCCTGTGTCGGTGGTGCAGGGGCTGTGGCTGGTGCCCAGCTCCTCTGCTGTCCCCAGTGTCCCTTATCGTCACAGTGCTGCTCTTTCTGCATCCCCTGCTGCAGATAAGCCGTACAGCTGTGCACAATGAGTTTTTTGGGGGTTTTTTTTGGTTTTTTTTTTTTACAAGCCCAACAGCAATGCTATTATTAATCCTTCATGCTCTCGGGGACCGCAGGGGCTGCAACTGCTCTCGTGGCCTGATCCATCAAGTGATACAAGCAAAAGGCAGCTTTGCAGGCTGGGGGATAATGAATCAGGTCATCTTTACGTAGCTGTTATTTGCATCCTCCTCCTTTTTATTTTCTGGATGCAAACAAGTCCATCCTAAAGGCTGTATCACAAAGGAAAAAAAGCCTTTGTACAAGGGAGAGGATCAAAAACCATCACCCGTTCTGCATGGCAGAAGCTGGGGTTTGGGGTGATCCAGTTTTTAACCAGTTACAAATCTGCCTTGCCTGATCCTTAGTGTTTCACTGTATTATCACCTAATGTCTCATCCTCTCCTTCAGTTCAGTATATTGGCATTTTTTATTAGCTGAAAGCTTGTCAAGGAAGATATTGAGTAGGGAAAAAAATGCAGATCATGGCCATGAATCATGGTGAGCTGTCTCCCACCTTAAATTATAACCTTTTATATACAGTTGCTGGGGAACAGGGGTACTGGGAGGGAGGGAGGATACTGGGAAGACTTCATGAGTCATTGTTAAACCTGGAAAATTAAGTTAATTGCCCCTGAGGCTGTCTGGTGCAGGGGTGTCCCCAGTGGAGATTAGTTGGAGGGGATCAGCCCCACAGCTGGGTGGGCTCATGGCTCCTGGTGCCACCCCATGCCCAGGGTGCTGCTTATGGGCAGGTCCTGCACCTTCGGGCTCTCTCCACTCACTCCCAGGAGGTTTAACAAGGTTCAGGCCAACAGTCTTTACTAATGAGAGAGGATGCTCAGGTGCTTGAGGAGTCTGAGCTGCAGAAAACAGAGTATTTGCATGATATTTGTCACCCGGGGGCACTGCCGGTCCCAGGCTGGGGACACCACCGCCGCAGGAGACACGGAGGACCTGCCACGTGCACCGCTAGCCTGGGGGGAGCATGGTGATGCAGCCAGCTGGTCCTGCTCCAGACTCGTGTCTTTTCTCCATCATGCCCTATGCAGGGAGGACGACGTGTGCAGCCTTGTCCCCAGGACATCGCTATGGGTTAATCCTCTCCAAGGCGGTGATGAGGATTTCACATCTTAGCAGCACCCAATATTAATGGCCACGGTTAGATGCTGCCTTGCTGGAGAGTGATCTCTCTCGCAGCCCACCTGGGTTGTCGCTCTGCTTGAAACCCCTCCTGTAATTTCTCCCTTGCTATCAACCCCATATCCATCCGTACCTGTCTGCTACCGCTCAGATAACGGTGTCTGTCCTCGCCTGATGCTCTCCCTTGGGGCACCAGGACTGATAATTCATTATTTGTCTTTGCGGGACAATTAGCGACAGGGCTGATTCTCAAGTTCCTGGTCCCTGCTGCAGTGCTGCGAGCTGCAGAAATGCTGTGAAGGCTTTTTGGGAAGGAGCTTTTAAAGGACAAACCAAGTGGGAAAGACTAAAAGGGGAATTCCCCAATCTCTGTAGGTGTTTCAGGCTCCGCGTTTTCCTTGTGCCGGAGCGCTCTGTGCACTCAGGCGCAGTGAGCTGATGTGGCGTGCAGAGCTAGAGGGGGGATTTTGCAGCAGGGTGTCTTGTTTGCAGGGTACATCTCATTGTGGAAAGGGGCGTTTCAGGGAAAATTTTATCAAGAAGGTTTCTTGGGTTGGGAGAGGAAGTCTTTGGTTTCACAGGCTGCGTCCCACCCCGGCTGTGCTCCCTGGTGTCAGGGGAGGAGGGGGAGGGAGGTGCTTCTAGGGCTGTTCCTCTGGGTCTTTTTTTTAATGAGAATTTTCCAAAAGCATCATTTCCATCCCAGGATGGGACAAGGTTGTGAAATGCAGTGCTTGATTTTTGAGTTAGCTCCAGCTATGCCTATACTGGCAAAAGAATGGCACTAGTACTGCAACCAGTTCTGACACGTCTATTTTCAGGTCATAGTGACCGTGGTAATGGGGAAACCTGCCTAAAATAGCCTGTCCCTGGCACTCACCCCCTTTTTTTGCAAGACACAAGGAATGATGCAACTCTGTTAGGAGCAGACCGCAAGAGGTGATGCTGTGCTGCGAAACCCTGGCGATGATTCCCAGCTGAGCACAGATGCAGGACACATTTAATAACCATCCTTTAGGCTACCTGCACAGCAAAAGGCAAGAAGTAGCTCTTATTTGAGCAGACCCTGACGATGCAGGGACCCTGACGCTGCGTGTCCCACCCCCCCGGGCTTGATGCTGCATTCCCCAAGCAGCGAGCGTGCAGCAGGCACCTCTGCGGCATGCAGAGCTCGCTCAGAGCCCTTGTGGATGCAGATCGCTGGAGCGAGGCGCAACCGGAGGTTTGGTAACAGCTGTTTCGTAAGCCGCTGCTTTCGTAACCGGTTCCTTTGACACCCAGCAATCAGGGTTGTGTTGCTTGTTCCTCGTGTTGTGCATTGTTTGAAAACCGCTGATGCTCTCAGAATTGTCCCTCCGAGCCAAACCAGCCTCTTAACCATGTCTCTGTCATAACGCCGTTTCCTCTGCATGCCACGCAACCTGAAGAACAGCGTCTTCCACCTCTAAACGTGCAGGTTCAGGCAGAAAACTCACCGCTCCATCTGTACATCCTTACGCAGTTTTTTCACTGCAATATTGCAAATTAACTTTTGCCACCCTTGCCCCAGCTGTAGCTAAGCCCCCGGCTGGATGGGGTGACCTTTGGCGGTGCTGGAGAAGAGAGGGAGAAGGCACCGAAGGGACAGCAGGATCAGTCCTCCATGGGGAGCAGCCTCCCAGATATTCCCTACGTTTTGGAAAAGCTTTATTTCAACTCAGCAATGCTCGTTGGGGCAGCATGGCCCCAGCCACTGCGTCTGCCCAAGGGCAAGCTTGTCTTTTGAGATGCTGGTGGAGGAGGCGAAAGGGAAACTGCACAGACTGTGTGCTGCATTTGATACGGTTTGGCTTTTTTAATGGGTGTTACTTAAAAGTGTTGTGGTGTGTCTGTAACTGATGTTAGAACTGGGATGAGATGAAGGCTCTGAGAAGGATGAGTGTGCTGGCCAAGGCAGCCTGCCGTGGGGAGGAGATGAGAGTGCAAAGCTCAGTCATTCCATCTCTTCACCTGAACGTGGGGACATGTATGCACCACCAAACGCTGCTGGGTTTCAGAAGGCTTTGAGAAGCCACAGGGCTGGCAGGACCCCGGGTCTCGCTGCTCGGATGGGTGCAGAGTGCTCGGGCACGGAGCAGACCGAGGGGGGGTTAGATAAATGCGACGTGTCACTTCGGCTTCGTACCAGAGACCTGCCATGAAGATGAAAGCACCTGTAACCGCTCTTTGATAGTATTATCTGGAGCTGTTTAATTGAAGAGGAGACACTACAGAAGCCTTATTCTGTCCCAATGCACCGCCTCCTTTTGTTCAGCAAGCACCTTCAGTGCGGAGGCTTTTCTGGCTTGTTTTTAACCCAGGTTCTCCTCGCTGATGGCAGCGGGGGGTCTCCCCTGGCCCCGCTCCCCCGGAAGCGCTCCATTGGCTTTATCGGGTCCTTCTCCTCAGCACCCGCAGTCCGGGTGTGATCAACCCCAGGACATCCATTGGGGTGCAGGATGAGGCTGCTGGCCTTGGGGTACTGTGGGGACTCAGCAGCTCAGAGCCCCCCTGGGTGGGTGTCGGGGTCCTCCTGGGGCTCCCAAACCCATCCTGACACCTGCCCTGTCCCACAGGTGCGGATCTGGGAGATCCCCGAGGGAGGCCTGAAGAGGAACATGACGGAGGCTGTCCTGGAGCTGTATGGGCACAGCCGTCGCGTCGGCCTCGTCGAGTGGCATCCCACCACCAACAACATCCTCTTCAGTGCTGGCTATGACTATAAGGTGAGCCCTGCCCTGCTCGGCTGCTGCCCAGGACTGCCCTTGCAAAGGCTTTCCCTGCTCGTGACACGGGTGGGAGTCACCTGTGTGCAGGCAGGGCAGGATCCTGCCGGCTGGAATAAAATGACCCACCGTGTCTGCAGCAGACAGTACCTTCCCTCATGCAAGGGTCTTGCACACAGTCTTAAGGACTATTGTAATTTTGCACAAGCAGCAGCTGCAGGGCGGCCCTGGGAGGATGGAAGGGGGGTCTGTAAGGGATGAGGGGGCGATTTCAGCCAAAATAGGAGATATTAAGATGCCCGAAGCAGATGTGGAGGTTGCAGCAGGGGTGGGCGGTCTCCAGGCGTGGAGATGCCAGAGCAGCCTCCCCGCTTCCCACAGGTCCTCATCTGGAACCTGGACATTGGGGAGCCGGTGAAGATGATCGATTGCCACACGGATGTCATCCTCTGCATGTCTTTCAACACCGATGGCAGCCTCCTGGCCACCAGCTGCAAGGACAAGAAGCTGCGGGTCGTGGAGCCGCGCTCCGGCAGGGTCCTGCAGGTGCGGTGCTTGTGCCGGGGGGCTGTGTGCTGCATGGGATGGGGGGTTAGAAATAAGATCTTAGGGAGGAATCCTACTGAAAACACATAAAAACATTTGCAAGGTACTGTACGTACTCATGATGTGATGTTGTGCATGTGTCAGTGTCTGCAGGTAATTCTCTGCTTGTTGTTAAAATTAGGTGAAGGTGTTGGAGAGGGCTTGGCTTCATTCCAAGCATGGGAGTTGGAAGCTTTTATTCTTTTATTAATTAAGGATTTGTGGAAAATAGTAGAAATTAGGGGTGGGTGTGTGTGTGCAGAAAGTCCCAGAAAGAGCCACAGTTTGGAGGAAGACGGTTTCTCAGTAAAGGTGATATCTAATATTCAGGGAGATGATAGGCATTTTCGTTTTGCACAGGGGACAGGTGTTGAATCACGGTACCTCCATCCTGGCTGCCACCCCACCAGCACAGAGCTGGTGTTTCACCGGGATGAGGCGGGAGAGGCGTTGGGGGGGCAGCAGGTCGGGGTACCTGCCAAAGAAGGGGCTTTCCTGGGATGAGGGTCAGGTCTGGGGGCCGCGGCGGGGGGGTGGCTGCCGGTGAGCATGCTCCTGTCTTGCAGGAGGCCAGCTGCAAGAACCACCGTGTCAACCGGGTGGTCTTCCTGGGCAGTACAAAGCGGCTGCTGACGACAGGGGTGTCGCGCTGGAACACGCGACAGATTGCCCTCTGGGACCAGGTGGGTGCCAGGACCCCTGCTCCGTCCCCACTGGGACCCCCGCTCAGCACGAGCATCGGGACAACTTGGTTAATAAAGTGCTTTTCCCTGTTGCGCAGGAAGACCTGTCCATGCCCCTGATAGAGGAGGAGATCGATGGGCTCTCAGGTCTCCTCTTCCCTTTCTATGATGCCGACACTCACATGCTGTACTTGGCTGGCAAGGTACGGGCTGTGCTTCGCGTCCCGCAGCTGCGGGAGCTGCGGCATCTCCCGGGGAGGCGAAGGGGCCTCTCTCCAGCAAACTGTGTGTGGGAGAAGCGCCGTCCTGGGAGCAGGGCTGTCCTGAGCCCCAAGCAAAGCGTTACACAGCTCTTTGGCCACGAAACCCTGGTTTGGAGAGGTGCCTGCCAGTGTTGCATGAGTGGGCAGCATCCTGCTGGGTGGTGCACAGGGCTGCAGCATCCCCAGCCTGTATCCCTCCAGCATTTCCCAAGGACAGGGTGCTGGGGGTTGTTATCATGGTCTTTATTCAACCTCGTGTTTGCCAAAGCACTAAACCATCCCTCTTCCCTGCACTCACTCCAGGGCGATGGCAACATTCGGTACTATGAGATCGGCTCGGAAAAGCCCTACTTGAGTTATCTCATGGAGTTTCGCTCCCCAGCACCGCAAAAAGGACTGGGTAAGGATGGCTGTGCTGCTGACCCTTCGCTCTGAACATGCAAAAGGTAGATGATGGAAGGCGCTTAATTAAATGCCACAGGCAAATGGGTTTGGCATGGGTTTGGCAGGCACTGTGCCGGCTCTGGAGCATCAACACAGGGCTGCAGTGCTTGCAGGGCGGTGTTCACATTGCTGTGCTGTTCCTCCTGTGGTGATTCAGCCAGGCTGGGGCTGGGTCCCGGCCAGGCGCATGCTCAGTGACACCCTTCCTGCTGTCACACATGCCATGGCTTTACCAGGGGACATCAGTCAGCGATTCATGTGATTTGTCCTGAATAAAAGCTGCTCATCCCTTTCCCGATGTCCCTGCAAACGCCTTTGGTATGGCCCAGGTCTATGCCCCAGGTCCCCAGAGTGATGGCAGGGATTAATTCATCAAGGATCTGGGTCTCCAAATGGAGAACGAGGACCTTTTGGGGTCCTCCGTGCTGGGGAGGTGGATGGGTCCCAGCTGGCTGCCTCGGGTTTGCAGCACCCGGGGGTTATTGTCTGTGCCTCTTCCGCAGGGGTGATGCCAAAGCACGGGCTGGACGTGTCGGCCTGCGAGGTCTTTCGGTTCTACAAGCTCGTCACCCTCAAGGGGCTGATCGAACCCATCTCGATGATTGTGCCGAGGAGGGTGAGTCCCTCGGGGCGCAGGGACAGGCTGGCCGGGGCAAGTGGCATATGGGGGTGTCCAAAGTGGGTCCAGTGTGATGGAGATGCCCCCGCTTGCAACGCTTTGCTGACCAGTCTGATCGCTGGGTCTCTTTGCACCAGTCTCAGACCTCCCAGTCATTACACTTCCCAGGCATGGGATTCCCACGAGGGTTTTACCCAAAGCTGAATGGGAATGTTTTTAGAAAATGCATCTCTGCATTGCTCCTGGCCTTGATGCAATCGATTTGTGCAAAATCAGCTTGGTCCATTGCGACGGGCAGCAAGGGGCTTGTCTCGCCTGAGGTTTGGGGGCTGTTTCTGGTAAAATATATCTCAGAGGTGGAGCTGGAGCAGGGTTTGGTGTTTGCCTTCCCAGCACCATCTGTAGCTGGAAGCAAACCCAGCTGCCGGCCAGGGCTGTGTGGAGGAGCTGGTCCTGGGCTCTGCCACAGCTCAGCAGCCGCTCGTCCTCCTACGGCCCCTTGGCACTCCTGCTGCCAGTGGCCAAGCCAGCATTTCCCAGATCCACCACGTGTGCCCTGAGCAGGCAGCGCTGGCATTTCTCATCTAACTTAATGGTGCAAACACCAGTTTATTGCTTCCCCAGATGCCTTGGGTGGGTGCATTGCTGCATGCCAAAGGAGTGAGCGCAATCATTTGCAGCACATTGCAACGTGTAGTTAAAATTGTGAGCAGATTCACGGAGGCACTTGCTTTTCTTTCCCCATGTTTTCAGTCAGAAACGTACCAAGAGGACATTTACCCGATGACTCCGGGTACGGAGCCAGCCCTCACGCCGGATGAATGGCTGAGTGGGGTGAACAGAGGTAAAGCCACCGGTGCTGCGCTGGGTGGGCGGCACGGAGCCCCGAAAACAGCCGGGCAGTGGGATGGGACCGCAGCCCTCCCTGACCCCCTCCCGCGCTCTGCCCCGCTCAGATCCCATCCTGATGTCGCTGAAGGAGGGCTACAAGAAGACATCCAAAATTGTCTTTAAGGCACCAGTGAGGGAGAAGAAGAGCGTCGTCGTTAATGGCATAGACCTGCTGGAGAACGTACCGCCCCGGACGGAGAATGAGGTAGGGCAGCGCGGCCCTGGCATGGGGCACGGGAGGGGACAGTGGCTGGCTTGGGGGGCACATTTTCTGGGTGCAGTTTGGAAAGGCACCACTCTGCAGGTCTCTGCCTGTACTCCCAAACTGAGGTACCCAGGCACCGCGTTTCCCTGTGACTTGAAGCATCCCGCTCCGTATTTACCACAGAGCAACTGAAAGGAGCGGCGTTAAGCTCCTAAACTTTTTTTTTTTTAATTAAAATCCTTCTATGGAAACAACATACAGCAGCGCTGGGGAAACAGCGCTTGGTCCTGGAAGGCATTTTTTTTGCCGGAGCCGAGTTTGCAGATTGCATGTGTAGGGTATCCCCAAGCTGGAGGGTAAAATATTAAATCCGAGAGAGCAGGCAGCATGGCAGACGAGGTCGTGTTGCAAAAGCAGCCGAGTTACGAAATGGCCCCAGCATGGCTCCAGGGGCTGGCAGGAGGGCGAAGCCCTGGGGGCAAGCGGCTGGTGCGGTCCCTCCAGCTCCCTCCTTCCCTTTCAGCTCCTTCGGATGTTCTTCCGACAGCAGGACGAGATCCGGCGGCTGAAAGACGAGCTCTCGCAGAAAGACATACGGATCCGACAGCTACAGCTGGAGTTAAAAAACTTGCGTAACAGCCCGAAGAATAATTAACTTCCAGGGACGTTTTATAAATAAACTTTCTTTGTTTATACTTGCTCTTTAATTTTATTGTATCCACTTACACAGAATATGAGCCAGAAGTCAAGTGACCTGCCAAGAGCCCACTCGCTAACTGGAAATACGTCCTCCTAGTCTTGTCTAGCACTAAAACCGCTATAACCGAAGGCTACTGCATGAGAGGCAGCTGGGGCATCCGCGTGCCCCAGCGATGGTCTTGGAGTAAGTAGACGAGCTGTGTCCCCTTCGTCAGGAATAACCGGCACAGGGGAGCCGAGGCGGCGGCGACTCCCTGGGAAGGTGCGATGCTTTGTTGCTATTAATTTTTTTCCTATGCAAAAATGTGACAGCGGGTGCAGAACTGGAACGGGGTGCGGGAAGGGCTTAATTCACAAAAGCACGCTGCCACAGCGGTGGCCTGGGACCCTTACCATGACGGTGGTGCTGCCGGGTGGGCTCCGGCATGGCCGGGCTTTGGCAGGAGCAGCCTGTGAGTGTCCCCAGGCTACAGCCTGGGGAAGGGAGCTGCTCCATGTGCATGCATGTGTGCGTGCGTGCATCCATGCACATGCACCTATAGCCGCCTTTAAAAAAAAAAAAAAAAAAGAGGCTGGGTTTTCTAAGCAGGGATGGATTTTTGCTCCCTCTGCAAAGAGGGACTTACCCTCCTCCAGTCTGCTGGGACATGTGCCAGTGCCACAGGGAGGGGGGAAGGATGCTACCAGGCTCGCCCTGAGGGTCCCCAGGCAGACACCATGGTGCTGCCCCAAGGGATGGACCCAGGGGATGCTGAAACTGTGTGGGTGCTCAGAGGGCTCAGCGGGCTCAGCACATGTGTACAATCACGAGTTTTTGTGGATTAGGCCTGTAGCACAGGGAACAACACCAAATACTGCTAGTTTACCTATATATATATTTTCACTAAATTGAGTTGCTGATCTGCCCAGCACTACCAGTGCAATGGTTTCTCCTCTCTGTTAATTCACATCGTGCCCTGCACCCACTGCTTCCCCCTCTTTACGTTCAATGTGCTGTCATCGCCTATTATTTATGCTACCACGGAATAGTGATGAAATAAAACGTTTTCAAGATACCAAAACCTTGCCCACTCCTTTCTTTCTCTGCTGAGGGGCCATGCATGAGCGCTGGCCCCCACCCGAGACAAGGTGGTGGGACCCAAAGGGACATTTTTGGGTGTGCACAAAGGTGTCCTCTGCTTGCCCCGGGCTGGGTTGGCTGGTTTGGGCTCCCTGGCAAGGCAAGTGCTGCCAGGGGGAGATGCTCGCTGGAGGGACTTTGCTGGATGGGGGAAACAGCCAAAGGTGAATTGTGGACTCAGAGAATGGTTTGGGTTGGAAGAGACAACTAGACCAGGTTGCTCAGAGCCCTGTCCAACCTGACCTTGAATGTTTCCAGGGATGGGGCATCTCCCACCTCTCTGGGCAACCTGTTCGCGTGCCTCACCACCCTCATCATAACAAATATCTTCCTTGTATCTAGTCTGAATCTCCCCTCCTTTAGTTTAAAACCCTTGTCCTATCGCTACAGGCCCTATTAAAAAGTCTGTCCCCATCTTTCTAATAAATGTCCTATGCTGAGACCAGCCCCAAATTTGCGGGTAAAATGCAGTGGTTCTGCAGCTGCCCTGGCTCCCTGCAGCGCTGCAGCCGGGCGTGTGTGAGCAAAAGGGCAGTGCAAGGGATACCAAGATGGAAATAGAGCTTTAAGCTTTATTTTCTTCATTTTCTGTGCTGAAGACTGTGTTAGCATTTGGTGTCAGGGCTGGAGTTTCCTAGGTTTATTGTGTGTCATAATTGGGAGGAGAAACCACTTTTTACTCACGTCTTGGCTGCTTTGTGCAGAGCAGCGGTGGCTTGGTCCTGTTTGAGGTTATTTATGTCTTATGGCCTTAGTCAAAGGGGGTGTGTTGGGACTTAGTGCACTAAATTATCTCTTGTAAGGGAAGAGCCAACATTTCTCCAAAGCCCCTTGAATCAATACGAAATGAGCCCAATTACAGCTGCGGGTAGTGATGATTAATGAGTCAATTAGCATATCTGCAAACATCAGCACAAATCTAGTGGCGATTGCTGCCTCTGTTGCAGGTGACAGGGACCTCTCGGGGGTGCAGGCGACTGATGCAGGATGCGGCCCCATGGGGTGGCTCTGGGTGGGCTTTAGTGTGCAGCATACCTTTGCAAATCATGCTCAAGGGACTCCCAAAATGTTTGGGATTCACTGAAAACCTCCAGCCCGAGTTGTGGTTGCGCAGTTTCCAGGGCAAACCCTTCACCAGCTTCTCACTGCTCCTCTTCTTGCACCTTTCCTCCCAAACTCCCCTCTCAGTAACAGCTTGAGCTTTTCCCAACATTTCCTCCTCCACCATCTGGGTGCTATTTAAAGCAGAAAGCCCATTTTTGGGGGCACTTGATATATCTAATTTTAGCACCGAATTCCCTGCACTGCTGCAACCTTATGACTCGACCACGGAGCAGGGGCCCCATGCAGCTGGGTGCAATCCTGCATCGCTGCAAGGACCCACTGCATCACCCCTCATCCTGGTGATTTGGGGTCACTTGGGAACCGTGAGACATGCTCCTGCACTGCCCCATGTCCTTGCTCTTTGCTCTTGATGAGCCTGTGGTTCTCTTGTGGGTTTTTTAGGTGCTTCTGGGTAGTTCAGCATTTGCCAGGGTCTAAATGAGACCAACGAGTCTGTAACCTCCCAGCTTTTTTTCTCCCATCCTTCTTGCAGACATTAGTTTCTTTAAAGCCTCCCAACGGCTCCTTGCTCCTGCAGTGTTAGCAGAGCTGATCCCTTGCTCTCCAGGCCCAGCTCCTCCAGGACCCCTCCAGAAACTTTATCCAGCCTCTGTAATTCACAAACATCTAATTTATCTGCAGCATTTCCCAAGCTGTCCCTATCCAAACCCAGGCTGAGGTCTCACCCTTCCTGTACTGCTGCTAACTGCAATTACCTCTCCATCACAGCTGACATCTTCCGGGATAACAGGTTTTAAGGAAAAAGGCTTAAAGATCTCAGCTGTCCGTAGCAGACAGTCCCTTCCTTCTTCAAACGGGGCCATGGGGTGATTTCTTCCCTACTTTGTTTTTCCCCTCCATATTAATGCTGTCCCTCTGTGCTCATCCTTATCAACCTGACCTACTTTCTGCTTCCTGGAGATTTCGCTTTGTTTGAGGCTTGGCCTCCTCATATGCTTCCTAGCTGCAGGATTATTGTTATTCTCTGTTTTCCAACATTTTTTGAGTGCCTACTTGAAAAGATTTCTGGTGATTAAAAACCCCCTGAATTTATAGATGAAGATGTAGGATCTGGTTTTTGAAATCTAAAATTAAGCAAATGCAGAGAAGCCACTATGGGTTTTATTTTAATTAAATGGGAGTTTCCCATCGATTTGCTGAGGATGACACTGGTCCTTCCCTTTTCTGACATCCTTAAAATCAAGGGGTGCTTTGCACTCACAGAACTTGGCCCCGCTTGGCTCAGCAGCTCCAGCTTCGCACCCAGGGACCCTCCGTTGGGAGCTCAACCCCCCCCCCCCCCCAGCAAAAAATTATTAGAAATTTTTACCAACCTGGTACATTTTTAGAAATTATGCACTGCTGCCTTTTGACCTTAAGTGAGATTCCCCAGAATCCAACCTTCCCATTCCCTCCTGGGAGGAGGCTTTCAAACACCAAAAGGGGAATTTGGTGCTAAATGGAGCTGAAACCGCACCAGGATTTGTGCAGCGGACGGCTGCTTCTCTGCGTGTCCTGGCAAGCACCGGGCACGTGCCACATCAACCTGCCTGCTAGGACCGAAGGCCGTGCTTGGACGTACCTGCTTCAGCCAGATGTGGCTGCTCCAGATGTTCCACAGCATCTGTAAGGGCTCAGCAGGGAAACACCCCGTCACCTGCCCTACTGCCCAGCAGCAGCCAGCTTCCAAACAGCGCTGGAAAAAATCACAGTAAAATTAGCAATTACAGCAAAGCTGTACTGTTTGGAGCAAGGACCGGTGGTGGTCTCTCACAGGAGGATGTCCAGGGTGAAATGCTCACCTGGTGCTACCTCTGCTGCCACGTCCCTTCTCCACGCACATTTAGCAAGTGCCAAGCATCCAAGTGTAATGGAAGAACTCCAAACTGAAAATGTTAAAAGTCTTGCTAAAAAGTTCTTCACCGTGTTTTTACTGGCTCCAGGCAGGAGGAGCAAAACCAGCAGTGACAACAACCAGCTGATAGCAGAAAAGTTGTACGGTGACATTATCTGGACCAAGCGAGAACTGCTGAGCTAAAAAGAACAGCAGTTAAAATGCATTTGGAGAAGCACCAGTAAGAGTTAATGGGAGATGCTCGGACAGAAGTGGTCAGGTTTTCCACTTAAAAGGGAAGTAGTAACTGCAGCTTCCGAACCACACATGTACATACTCTGACTCCAGCCTGTGTCCCACCTTGCGCTTATCCCCCCCGACAGCATTAATCCCCACTCGATCCCCTTGCCCAATGCATGAAGCAAAATAGCAGCCGATGATTTAAATCTTCCCTCGGTGATTCGTGCAGCCATGAATCGGGGCACCGCTGCTGCCGCCAGAGCCTCGCCTGGAAGAAGGGCAAGGGCTTTTGCAAGCAAAGCCGTGGGTTGCACGGGGCGATTGCTTCACACGCCGCCGCGAAGGAAGCATTCATCAGCGCTCAGCAGAGTGGGAGAATGGAGGAGAGCTTTCCCAGCTCCGTTTTGGGAGGTGGGAGGAATTATTTGCAGGAGCAGAAGAGAACAATGAGCTGGGACACCAAGGGAAAGCAGTGCCTGCTGCCCTGGCCTCTTTTGGCACCGGGAAAGCATTGCGGTCCTTCTCTCAGACCTACCTGCCATCAGCCTGCAGCGAGTGCAGCAACTTCATCCCATTCCCAGGTTTCCCACTTACTTTCTGCTAGAGCCAAGCTGTTGGTCATGGTCCGGAGGGGCTGGCAGGACGCAGGCAGCAGCGGCACGGCTGCAGGGGGGGCTGCCCTCACTGCAAAACCCGTGCTGGGGTATCCTCCCCAGCTGCAGAAACGGCCGCTGCCAGCCCAAACCTCTGCCCAGCCTGCACATTTGGTGCTGGTTTATCTGTGCATCGACATCAATAACTGAAGCCAAAGTACCTCCAGAAAGCTGAGAAACATTTTTGCATCACGATGAGCTCCGTGCAGCTAGATCCTTCATCAACTCTCATTTTTTAAGTACTCTGCAGTACATTTCTTGTCTTAATGCTGGGGACTGAAAATCCTCAGGGCTCCTAGGGCTGAAGTCTGTAGTCATCAGAGATTTCTAAATTTCAGCATGGGACAATTCATTCTTATGGAAACATAAGACATCTTTAAAGACAACTGTAAGAGATTCTTGGTCAAAGCAGGGATTGTTCTGCAGAGAACCAGGGCAGTGATTAAACACCAGCCAAAGCATTGCAGGGCAGGATAAGACCCTAGACTATCACTGGTTTAGTGATAGGGATAGTTTAGTTTAGGCATCCACTTTTGGCAAGGATGGTCAGTCGTTACATCTGGCTGCAGACCAGCAGATTTGCCCCTCTATTTATCCAAATCTCAATTCAGAATGAACTGGAATATAAATGTGGTCAAGCAAGTCACTGCCCCCACCTTGGGCAATAGGATGAAGGAATAGGTTTCCCCAACTATCACTCTCCTCCTGTATAATTGGATAAGGTTGACAATTATTTGGGCTCAGAAAGCCTTCCTGACCTTCACCAGAGTCCCGTCCCTTACTTTAAACACCACAATTAGTACAGGTACAAGAAAGCATTATCAAATCAAGCAAGGAGAAGCTGTCCTCGAGGGTGCTAGAAATGCAAACACCTAGGCCATTATGTTATTAAGACTATATGGATTTGCAGTCCCCATACCTTCAGCTTGGCATGTAACAATTTTGACCATGAACATCTTGTTCCTGGCTCGCATACGCTCATTGCCAGGCACTGCACAACCCCGAGCAACACAGGAGGGAGGTTTTGTTTGTGAAGAGGGGTCACAAACAAGGCTGGAAAGCCCCAGCAGGACATTTTAGGTGGTTTGAGCTTTACAACAGGTTCAGGACAACAGGCCAAAATAAAGCACCTCAGGAACAAACTCTTAGGACTTCGCCAAAATAGGAGCCAAGGGAGGGCTCTGCTTTTCCATGAAGAACCTTTCCCCAGCACCCAACAAGTTCCAGATAAAGCAAGTTTCATGCTACATATAAAGACAAATGCACAAATGAGAATAGTTTGGGCATCTGGCAAACACCAGGCTCCATCCCCACGGTCCCTGCCCAGGCAGATCGATCAGCCCTAGACTGCTGCACAACGAGAGCTCTTCAAACTACCATGTAGTTAAAAGGCAAACCAAGAGCAGAAAGAGCAAAGTGACTCAAAACCCTGGCATTTGAACATGCTGAACTCTGCTGTTATTCATTCCCGACAGTATTTCTACCTGGGTTTTCCTGCTGAACTGTTATAAAGTACTGGGGTTTGGGGTTTTTTTCCAAGAGTATATAAGTCACTAAGCATCACTGCAAGTTGCTAAGTATCTTTAGCCAGCACTTATGTACATCCAGAGCACTTGGGAAAACAAGCCCTTGGTTCTCAGCATGACAAGACTGTACTTATATACTATGAAATATGAAATAACTGTGAAATTATCCTCATTGGGCAAACCTCGTTTTTGTTTTCAGTGGCAGTAGGCAGGCAGAAGTCACTTAGTTTTCCCCCTCCCAGCACACACAGTCAAAACCTTGCTGTTCATCAGATGCATTCATGCTTCTCCTTCCCTCTCTCTTATCTCCCAGAGCATTAGTGCTTCAGACGAACTGAACAGCGAACAGGACACTGCTTCACAGGGCAAACAGTAAATACCAGGCATGGGTAGCAAAGATCTTACTGCTGCAGTTTCGAGACACCTAATTAATTCCAAAGTAATCTTTGAAACAATTAACGGTACAAAGAGAAGCGTTACTTAAATGACACCTGGGTCATTCACCGCTTACACAGGGCGAAGAGCTGAAAGGTTTCTGAATGCTTCCAGGGTAAGAGGAAAAACGCCTTTGCAAGCCAGCAGTGGCTCCCTAGAGCCCACGGGTGACAGGTTAAACCAAACGTCACTTCAGCATTGCTGTGTGAGCCTGGTATTGCTGCATCTTGTGCATGCAAAGGACATGTTCATCTGGACGTCCTCGTTTGCTATGTCCCTGGGACTTAGGGAGGCTCATTGTGCAGGAAATGTCAGGTCCAGTTGCTGCCGATTCCTTCTAACAGCTCGAGTAAAAAGCTATGTCTTTGGAAAACCGAGTTCCCCAATACAAAGGCAAACTGAAGTCTGAGACAGAGCTGGTTTAGAGCAACACAAGGTTTGGGTTGTACCTCTAGAGCTACTGGCCCTGCCCCTGCGTTACCCAGGGCTGGTGGCTGCTATTTGCTTTGCAGGAGCTTGACCCTGCCCTGCCAGTTCATGGTTTCGGTTTCACAGCAGATGATCCTGGCTGGGGAGGGAGCCAGGATTTCCCTCCTCCTCTCCCTGGAGAGCCCAGTTGGATTTCCTCTTAAAAAAAACCCCAAACAACCAAACAAAACCCCCCACCCTACACAACGCTTCAGGATAGTGTAGTTTCCCACCTACAAAAAAGGCCTGTTTTTTTCCAAAGAGATCTGGTTAAGAAGAAATACGTGATCCTCCACAGCTTCTCATGCTCTTGCATGGCACAGAAACTTAAAGTACACAGAATATGCTACTTGCTGTGCCATTCACCTTTAAGACACAACTCATTCACGAGAGAGGAAAACACAGAGACCTTGCTCTGGACTGGCAGTAAGTCATAGCAGACAGCCCTTGTCTCGGATGACCAAAGCTCCTAGATATACTAACCCAGAACTCACACACTGAACCACAGCACCGCACTCAGACGAAGGAAATCAAGAGTTCATGCTGGTAACACAGAAGAAACCCTCATTCTGAAAGAAAAATGGCATACCATTATTTGCATTAAAGCCACAACGCCTCCCTTGGTTTCACCCGACCATGGCTAAAAGTAGTTTTTATGGTGCAAAACGTATCATCAAGCTACTAAAAGTATCAGGGTATTTACCAGAATAGCTTAGTAAATGCCTTTTTAAAAAGGTATGCAATTCCTTCCCAGTGGCCCATTTTACTCAAATAAGCCACAGAAAAATTGTATAAAAAGATTTATTGAAATTCATCAATGACAAACAGACATAAAACTCAAAGTTTGGCTCTTCTGGGAAAAAAAAACTGTTGCAAATGTATTTATACAGATGAAATATTGACTAGGAAATACAAGTCACTTCTAAAGCTATTTTAAAGAGGGATATGAAAGTAAAACTGTACATTCACTAGGTATTTTCAGTCATTTTACTGACTTCCACTAGGTAAGAAAATACAATTTTGTATTAGTATCTCGTGCTTGAGTGTATGAAAAGAAACCTCCTACCCTACATGCTGAACTGCCTCCTGTATTTAGGTTTGTAAAAATTTTCAAAGTATATAGCACAAGTGGAAGTAGTTTCTCATCACTTAAAATTGACTAGGTGTTATATATTACAGACCAAAATAGTACACACCTTATTTAAAAGGGTTGAAACATTTTTTTATTACAATTGTCAAATTCATTTCACTAGTAACTCAGGAATTAGGAACACTTTTTATATATATTTATATATATATTTAAATGCCTGCCATTTTCAGTGTATTGGCTATACCCTAGCCAAAAAAAAAAACAACCCCAAAAACAAACAGAAAGGAAAACACACAACACACAGGGCAGGGAGGGGATATTGCAAATTCACCCCACAAACCAGATCCAAAGGAACACCCCAAAAAAACCCAACAAAAACATTTGGTCACTATTTACATACAGCAAAATAAAAGGTACCTACAAAAGCAGGGAAAGCATTGGCTGAAAATGGCAGTCATTCACGGACAGGCAACAAAGAAATCACTTTATCAATATGCCATTCTCACACCTGTTGCTGTGGAGGGATGCTTTGCCTAAATTTGCAGCATCCCCCAAAAAAATGCTTATAATGTATTTAGTGACTGGCAGCGGTGGAAAAATCCCAACAACCAATGCTATTCAGCTGTCTCAGAACAGAGTATGTGTATTTGGGGTATCATCCACTGATCTTAAACCTTTTTTTTTTTTTTTTCCAAAGATGTCAAACTATCCACTCCAATAATAAGAAACAAATTACCACTTGGTTTATACTTACTATTGCAGTTACAGGGACTGAGAGAGGGACAAAAAGAAAAAATTTAAAAAGAATAGGAGGAGGAGTGGCAGTAAAAATAGTATTTTATTCCCTTGCCCACCCAGTCTGCTTCTCCCTCTCGTTCCCACAGCAACATTACAATCAGGAAAAAAAAAAAAAAAAAAGAAAAAAAAAGAAAAAAAAAAAGAAAAAAAAAGATTGGGGGTGTGGGGAGGGAAAATATAGGGTAAAAACAGTCAAATCACAATAGGAAATTTTCAAAATAGGTTATTCAGTTTAGTCATCTTCATCCCCTTCATCTTCAGGTTCTCGTTTTCTCTTCTGTCCCCGTTCTTCATCTAGAAAATAAAACACAACTTGAATCACATGAGTGCTCCCTCATACTGCTGAGGAGTTGAAGAAGTTCAACAAGCTTCTACTTTGGCAACTGGCTTACTATCAAAGGAGCACGAATACAAACAGAAGCCTGTTTTTTAGAAAATGGTATTTTACCTTATTATTATTATTATTATCATTATCATTATTTTATCTCTAGCAAAAACTGGATTGCTGCCATACCGGGCTCTTCTTCATCTTCATCGTCATCTACCTCACCATCGTTGTAGCCTTCTTCATCCTCCTGAATTAGAAAAAAATAAATAAAGGAAGGATTAAAGAAAGTCAGTTTCAGTACAGGACCCTTCACAATTTGGCAATATCCAACAGCATTTTACAACAGAGAGAAAGTCCTTGAAGTATCTTAAACAAAAACCAAACAAAAAGGTAGACACTTCCCACGCACTTATATAAGTGCAGTTTTTTGCTACAGTGTAACTGGACTCTGGCCCAAGTTTCATTGCAGAAAATCAGAAGCAATCATAGCAGCCACTTCTAGCTTCAAGTCTTCAGTGAGAAAATGGTTTTATACTTCACGCTGATATGCAGCTGCAAATTTTGTTATGATGTCCTGAGTTTAGTAAAACTTGACCGGTCAGTAGGAGAAGGCACATGTTCTAGGGGTAGAGAGAGTTAAAACACAAACAGACATCTCCAGAGCTTGAGGAGCTGCTGTTGGTTTTGAGAAGAGGCTGACCAACCATTCAGGAGTGGCAGTTAAGTATCTAAGATCGTTTGACCAGCTGAGAGATAATATGACCTCCTACAGTCAAATTTTAGCCCCATCCCAGTGGTTCTGCTAACAGCAAAGTCTCAGCAAACTGTGACAGGCTCAGCACACCCTACACACTGGAGCTGGACTATGCTAAGAATTTAAGCGTCCTGAGGAATCACAAGGTACATGCCCAAGGAGGAACATTGGTCTGAGAGCACAGTCAGTAATTCACGCACCACTCTCGTCTGTATGGAGGCTGTAACCCCAGCCCTTCAAAGGCCCCGCAAACTAGGTCTGCAGATGTTCCTGATAGTATTTTTGACATCAGCCCAATAAATAGAATGATTTCATGTCAATGGTCACTAGATGGCATCTGGCTCATAGACAGGCATGCCTCAAAGCCACCCCCCACTGTGATGCTTCTCAAGTAAAAAAGCAAGCACACGCTTGAAGTACTCAAAGCCTCCAATATTTGGTCCATTTCTTGCCCAACTATTCCCAGTTAGAGCATGTTCATTCTACACCCATTATTAACTGCATAAATCCTTACCTCCTCTTCTCCGCTCACATCCTCCTCTTCTCCTTCTTCTTCTTCCTCCTCATCTTCTTCGTCTTCTACTACCTGAGCATCATCATCATACTCCTCTTCTATACAGTCAAACAAGATTAACCACTCAGACATTTAAAGTTTACTTTTTTTGCAACATTGCCACCTGAGATGTGACCTCCTACCGACACAAGGAGCAAATGGAAAGCTTTGCTTAAGGGCTGTACAGAATTAAAGGCAGCTCTCCAGCTGCTAGACAGGGCTAGATGTAGTCCTGTGTCTCTTTAGCCTAGTGACAGGGTAGTGTGGCAGCTGCACCCATGGTCTGAACTGCTCAAGGGCTGCAGGGGCCTTGACAGTAAGTCACAGCAGCCTCAGGACTGCTTTAGCTTTAGCTGCTCCAGTTCCCACTACTAATACGCATTTCTGAGCCTGTGGGACACTTGCAGCTCTCCATCTGCAAGTGTTCATCTGCTCCCACCAGGGACAGAGCAGACCTTGACAAGCCAACCATGCACTAGGAACCCTCCCCAAGGGACAGCCCTTGCCTTTATGCTGCCAGAGCAATACAAGAGGCTCACACACAATCCATCTTATGGGTTTGCAATCTCTTTTCAAGAGTAAAGAGATTAAATGCAACTAGTCCAAGCAACAAACCAGAAATTGTTTTTCCATGCTGCAGGAATGGTGTTATGGAGCTTTTTCATGCATTTGAATGCAGGCCCAGACTTGTACTCTGATGAGGAGAACCTGTCCCTGCTGAACCTGCGTGCTGCTGGCTGAATGCACCGCTCTGCCAGGCACTGCTGCAGCACTCGCCCCTCTCACCAGAGCTCACATTCAGCGCTCGAGGGAAAAGTGCAAGTCCAGCTATTTTGCTTTTGCTGTGCAGCTGGGTTTGAAGAGTCTAGCAAATTCCCCAAACTCAGCCGGATACTCATCCGACTGGTACACTGATGCCTCTGAGTGCAGTCTGCCGGGCAGGCAGAACAGCACCTACAGCGCAGTGGGACCCACCGTACATTTTCCTAACATTAAAAAGTTGCTTGCTGCCTAATTAGTGCCTTTCACAGAGCTTGCCCCAGGCAGACTTCAATACATACACTCTCCTCTCTTCTGCCTGATCTCAACTAGTTCATTTTGTCCTCACGGAGCAGCTACAAACTCCTATTAATGCCTTGGCTCCTTTACTTAACTCCTTGACTCAGCTACTTTTTTTCTATGCCCGGTCTGGTTCTCCACCCTACCCTTCTCCATCAGTCTCTACACAATTGCTCATACCTCCCTGACCACACAGTTCCTGGAAAACTGCAGTGTGAGCACGCCATCCTTTCTTACCCATTTCTGCCTTATGTCCTCGTCCCCTGGGGTGTACTGTTCCCTGAACTCTTTCAGGGTCTTACTCCTCCTCCTGGTCCCTTTCTTCTACCACCCTTTCACTCCCCAGCTTTTGCTAGAGATAAGACTGAGATAGTAGCTCCATCAGGCCCTGCCCATCTTCTCTCCTCTCATTCCTTCAGAGGAAGCTGATATACTTCTTCTTCACATCAGTCGGAAGAAGCTGCTGAGGATACCCTTCTCCTGCCACCAAGTCAGAGCTGGGAGCAAAATGTACCACGCAGCACATCAATCTTTCAACTTACGTACACCAAGTAGCACAAATTCACATACCATCTTCATCTTCCTCGTCGTCGTCTAAGCCCTCCACGTAGCCCTCTGCATCAGAGTCCGGTGCTTCTTTGTCATCTCGATCTTTCACTAGAGATAAGACTGAGAAAGTAGCTCTTTCAGGCCCTGCCCATCTCCTTTCCCCTCGTTCCTTCAGAGGACACTGAGGTACTTCTCCTTTACATCAGTCAGGAAGGAGCTGCTGAGAACACCCTTCTCTTGCCAACAAGTCAGAGCTGGAAGCAAAATGTACTAGGCAGCATATCGATCTTTTAACTTACGTACACTAAGTAGCACAATTCACATACCATCTTCATCTTCCTCCTCGTCGTCTAAGCCCTCCACGTAGCCCTCTGCATCAGAGTCTGGTGCTTCTTTGTCATCCCGATCGTAGCCATCGAGGTATGTGAGTTGCGGGAGAAGATTGAATACGTTTTCTCTATAGTCGTTCAAGTTGGTTACCTCGCAATTGAAAAGATCTAGACTCTTCAGGTTTTCTAACTTTTTCTGCAAAGAAAGAAAAGTCTCTGAAGTTCAGTGTTACAATAATTCTCTACAGAGCAGAGAATGCAATAGCAGCCAGAGTTTATGTGCTCAAGAGCTTCCTATGACAAAAGGGTCATTTTCGTCTCTGCCTGCTAAATTGGTGTGGAACAGCAATCTGCAATGCCTGGCCATTGCTGCTTTGGTATCTGAGAGCGGAAAATGCCCTCTCTCAAGATCAGCATCTTGTAAATAGAAGACTGAAGTCTGGAAAGAGGTAATGGTGCAAAAATCACACATGCTGCAAGGGGCCAAGCTAAGAATAAGTAATAGTCCAGTCAGTTATCCCAAAAGCACAAGGCAAGATATTGGAGGCAGCAGCCAGGTCTATTTAAACTACTATTTTCAATGGAACAAGAAACAGACTATTCTTTGGACGCAAGGATTTTGCTAAGAGAGATTTTAAAAATTTTAATGACTGTACCTTAGCCTTTGGAAAAATGAAAAAAGGCTTAGAAATTGAACAGGAATTAAATTCCTGTTTTTAGTTTGGGGTTTGGTTTTTTTTTTGAGGTAGTCTGCACTGCCCACAGCACTTCAAAGTACTAACAACAAAAGCACAAGCAGTTGAGGATTTGTATCAAGTCTTATGAAATATCTCCCTTCTGGAGTTCAGTCTGTAGAGCAATGGTGACATCAAGAAAACAATAAGCCTGAAACTGGGAGCAGTTACAATCCTCTCTCTCATTTGTTTGCTACATGAGTTTAATGGCTCTGCTCTTTCCTTCTGCTGGGGGAAAGGAGATCCAAGATGGACTCATCTGAGAACTGCTCCTTGAGACATTTTAAGAGCAAGCATTTGGGAAACAAGCATGAGCCAAACCTCTTCCTTTCTGGAGAGCAAAGGGCATGCAAACCAAGAACTAGAAAACAGCAACACCAGAATTGACACTTGGATGCTTTTTGGAACCGTGACCTGACAAACTTGCTCTCAGCACTTGAAATAAGAAGTATAATGACCGTGAGCAGGAGAGGCAATGGAAACCAGCAGGAATAAGTTGGAAGCTCAGCGACCTCTGCCCAGCTGCAGCGAGCAACCCCGTACAGAGGCACACGGTGCTGCAGCTGGCCCCTGCCACCATCAGCACACGCCGCACCCCTGGGCAGAAGTGGTGGCTGGTGATTTTTAGACCCAACGCTTCAACAGAAAACACACCGAGCTGAAGCAGAGCATCTGGGAGAGAGACCCACAGCCCACACCACCGTGGAAAGCCATGGTGGTCCCTGCAGGGCCTGTGGGAAGAGCCCAGCCCCGGCAGCGGCCGAGCCGCAGCCACTAGAGGGAAGCAGCCGCCGCTCACGCTGCCGGCACAGCCCCGGGGCAGGGCTGAGAGACAGCCCGGGGCCAGGCTGAGCCCCACAGCAACCTGGCTGGAGAGATAAGCACCGAGGACACTCCACTGCAAGCTGCTTTAGGACTTTCCAAGCCCGTAATGCCTCTACTCGTCACAAAATGGGGTTTGATTTCACCCTGTACCGCATCAACTTACCAGAGGTTCTATTGTACCGAGATCTTTTATTTTGTTGCCGCTTAGATTTAGATGCGTGAGGTTCGGACACTTTTCTGCCAACACTTCCAGTCCTCCTGAGATTCTGTTGTCGCTTAGCTCGAGCTAAAAGGCACATAAACATCTTGAGTTTTTAGTGCAAACGTGTATCACAAAGCAGTCTGGTCAGCTACATTACGTTTTTATACAAACAACTATTTGACACATGCAGTAGAGTGCAAAGAGGGAGGGATATGGCATAGGACATTTTATTTACCTTCTTAAGTTTGTTTAACTTTGGTAAGTTTGCAACTGAGGTTAAGCCTACGTTGATTGTACTTAAGAATTCCAGCTCTTCAAACTCATCTGTGAGGCCTTCGATTTTGCCTTCGTATGACCTACAGTTGTCAAGAACGAGTTCTTTAACCTGGAAAGAGAACAATGCAAAATGTGCATAAAACGTTCTGCATGGAGGATAAAGATTTCACTCACAAGCAAAGGATGACACAGATCAGGCAAAAATGAAAGGTATTCCAGTAAACTGGCAAGTATGCGAAAGGTTACTTTCAGTCTCTGATCCTTACTTTTGCTAGCATGGTTAGCACTGTTTCAGAAACACAGGTATTTGGCTTTGCTTCAACTGCCCACCTTGGTATTGTTCTAAGAACAATGTAAACTGTTCAAAAACATTAATCCCGATTTAACCAATTTGACTGTTAGAAGTAGCATCGTCTTTAGTAAATGCAAGCAATAAGCATTCTAAAAAATATAAACGCAACCTATTTATTTTTAAACTAACCTACAACTTTGACACTCCGTACAAATCATGCTATTACAACGCATCATCAGTTGGTAAAATAGCTTATTTCTGCATGCAAAAATTATTTGAGCTTTTCAAGCGTGGAGAGATTACTGTCTCCTCAGACACTCCTGAAACCTAAAGAAGGTACTGGTGATCCTAAACCAGGTCTTGTTGCAGTCCTCCACCCTCACCCCTCCTCATTAGAGTAGCTTAATAATGATTAGTACTTTAGGGGAAGATCTCCACAGAGGCAACTCCTTTCTTGGGGAACTGCAAGGGATGTGTAGGATGATGCTGGCAGGGGAGGTTCTGTGAGCATTGCTGCTGCAGCAGCAGTATACCCCTTATCTCCCTTGCCCTGTTGCAGCAGGGAGGCTCGAAGGGAGAGGTGAAGATAATGTCCCCATGGGCCTGAGCAGCACAGGACCTGCCCGACAGCCAAAGCTGGACAGCCACATGGGTGTGTACAGCAAGTTACAGCCTGCAGGGTTTTGTTGTTGTTTTTAAACAGAGCACCAGAATTTTTGCAGGTGCTATCTTCAACGGACACGAAACAACAGCATCAATACAAAAGAGCCCCTAAATACGCCCCAGCCTGAATAAGACTGCTCCTTTTCACCCTAAACCCAGGTCAGCCTTATGGGATTCAAGTCCCTCAGTAGCCAGCATGAGCTTTCCTGAGCTCTGGGGAAGCTCTGCCACCGAAGACTATGACTCCACAGGAAGGGCCCACCCATTCGGGGAACATGCAGACATTTTCACACCGATGGAGAATTTCTGGGGATTATTTCTCCCCTATAAAACACCTAGGAAAACCCATCCTTCTGCATGCACTGCAGACTCCATCCCGTGCTTGAGGTTTATTTACAGGTTTGGAAAGGGAGGGAGTGGTGCTTTACGCTGAGGATGGGATAAAAGAAGTCTGCAGTGTATGCAGAAACATGAAGCAACTCTTCATTTCACACCACGGACAGTTAACGTGCAAATATTTAATTTTCTTAATTTTTTTATTACTGTAATCCCACTGCTCAGAGAAGAATCCGATGTAGTTTTATAGCTCCAAATAACATCCCTAGATTTCTAATTAAATCCCAGGCACTGAAGTCAATAGGGAAGTCAGCCCAAAGCAACACAAGAGTACAAGTGATTCATTGAGAGTAGGAGGACCAGCGTTAGACAGGAAATACATTTTCCAAGACTCTACAATTTTCCTAGAAGAATTATGATAGGGAATGACTACACAAAAGTCTTCCAGAAGAATTTTAGACTGGTTAGAATAAACCAAAGATCAAGTCGAATGCTCCTGATCCCACATACATCTATTCCACTGGGGAAAAAAAACCCCAAACAACAAAACCCCAAAAGCAAACTACAGAAAACCCCCTTTGCTTTGAAACTTAGACAGCACGAAAGCCATTTTAAAGGCAAACATGCGTATCTTCTTACTGTAACACTATTTAAGTATCAGAATCCTCCAGCGAGATCAATTCAGGGACAAACACACGGTTTTCTCAGTCATCTGCTTCACACACACACAGAGCTCCCGCCAAAAAATTAAAGAAGGAAAAAAAAAAGTAAAATAAAAGAAGCTCCACCCCAAACCCAGACCATACAGCAGCTGCATTCCCCCCTATCTGTGTCCTTGCTCACCACCACACGAGGCCCCTGCCTGCCCCACTATCTCCCTTGGCCAGCGAGGTGGCTCATCAGGGCACCCACCTACAGACACGTTTTGGAGCAAGGAGGGTAAAGGAGCACAGCTGCACTGTGCCGCACAAGAAGAGGTTCTCTGCAGAAAGGGGCTGATCTCCATGCTGTGTAGAGCGTGAGGTCTTTTTTTGCCTTATCCTCTTTGCAAACTAAGTTTGCAAGAGCACAAATAGGAAGATGAAGCAAGGCAGGAGGGAGTTCAGGGA
The DNA here is from genome assembly GCF_026419915.1 of Harpia harpyja. Taxonomy (NCBI): domain Eukaryota; kingdom Metazoa; phylum Chordata; class Aves; order Accipitriformes; family Accipitridae; genus Harpia; species Harpia harpyja. The sequence goes on along the minus strand of NC_068953.1, from coordinate 16,844,445 downwards.
TGGAAAATGCTCACAGCTGCAGCAGCCAGCACAGTTTAGAGTCAGCTCTGGCTCTGAGCTATGCAGCAGACCAAAGGCAGAAAGCAAAGCAGCACCTAAACCTCACACTGAGAAAGAAATGGCATCTGCCCTCACTCCAGGAGGTGGGACATCCATCCCTTCATCCTCCCCAAACACAGGATGGAAAAGAGGCAAACAGGGAATCGGACAAAGCTTCCTCAGGGGTAGAGAAAAGATTTGATGGGGAGCTGGAAATAGCAATGGATGCAGAAGAAAAACTCTTTAATATGGTGGCAGAAGAGCCAACTGGCTTCTACTTTCAGTTTGCTCTTTTGAGGGCAAGACTGCAGCTTCCTCTCTGCTTTTCAGAAAACTTTGATACATAACTGCAATGCTCTCTTCTTCACTGCACCCAGTACCAAGATACTAGGCAAAGGTACAGTCAAAACAACTCCATGGCGAAGCTATCATGGAATAAAACCAGCCAGGTCTGCAAGTGGTAGAAAGCTTGGTTGAATCGAAGAGCTCGTTTAGGAAAACGGCAGGGTACAGGCTCCTAACACTCCCCAAGTACAATCACAGCAACGTAATTTCAGTGCTTATGTGGTCAGAGGTATATTAATACACTGAATCACTTCTGAAAGAACATGACTCCATAAAATAACATTCAAGTCAAAATTAAGACAGCTTCATGTTCTAAGAGATTTAAGAATCCTGTAGAAAATACACGCATGCAAAAGGAGGACGAACTGGGCTTGTGGGGCTTCTCCCAACTTCACTGCCACATGCGCTCTCACTGCTGCATCACACCCAAATCTCCTGCATACAGTACAAGCAGTAGAAACTACCACCAGCTTATACAGTTTTTCTAAGTATTAAAATTACCCTGCTGCTCTTTGCCCATAGCCTCTCAGCCTGTGCTCCTGCGCATCCCATTCTCCTCCACTTCCACTCTCACTTGCCATCTCCTCCTTAAGAACTCGCTGTTTTGCAGTTAACTGGAGAGGGCACTGCCCTCCAAGGCCCCTCTGGATTATTAACAGGACACTTTTCCAACGTGCTGGCTGCTGCACAGAGGCCTCTTTTCAAACCTTAGCCCCTTTGTGAGGATGTTGGGCCTCATCCAGGCGTACTACAGCCTTGACAGTTAGTGAGCTCATAACTGTGTCAGTGTACAGAGGGAGAAGTGGAAAGGTGACCTTAGTAAAGCTACATTCCATCTAAAACAGCTCACTACCACAAAAGTATGACAGAAGGACTAAAACCCTATTACTTGTTTGTTTTTCAGAAGTCTTTGTAATCTTAAGGAAAATTCCACCTCCTGAATCACTCTCCAAACATCTACTGAACTTCCCTGAAAATGCACAGTAAGACTACAATTTTTACATCTCTTTATCTTCTGTCACCGAAACACAGAATAAACCTTTGCCTGATGCAAGTAGCCTGGGTGAGCACCCTTTCTGAGTCTTGTTATATACCTGAATGAAATGAGTGGGCCTCAGCTGGTCTGAACCAATTTAGCTGTATCACACTGCAGTCTCTGTAATAGTACAGACACAGAGATAAGCCATCAGAATTAGGGAGGACAATCTGAACACATTTGGAGAGAGAGGCTAAGGGAGTAAGTGTCCTCAGCTAATTTGTGTTTAGCTGCATCAAAGACAAGAAGATAAAACTTGCAGAAGTTGTGTATCGTTAACTATATCACTGTCTATACCACAATGCATAAGCAAATCGAAGCACTAATTGGAGTAAGTACTAATATGAGTACTAGTAAAAGACAAACCACATGACCTTTACTTATCTTCGCAAAAAACTGCTACATAGTGAGAAACAGCGGAAGAGCAACGTGCCATAGGCAACCAACCACCACGAACAACACCGCAAAACTTACCTAAACAGCTAAGAAGGCACCCACAGGTGAACATCTAGCAGAAAGCCTAACATGCAGGTGGCTAGGTTGGTTCCCGTCGTACATAACCGTGTCTTTGATAGCATTTAAGGCACCATCAGGTGCTTGGGTAGGGATATTACACATCGTACAGCTTCAACTGCCAAGCGTTTTGCACCCAGCCTGCTGTTCTGCCTTGTCCTCTGCATTCCCGGAGTGGCTCAGGGCTCTGCTACCCTCTCCCCGATTAGTGGGTGCCATCTGCTCCTGCTCCAAGCATACTTCTGCTTGAGTGCTGCTGTGTGGTTTGCTGGTTTTCAGCAGTCACATGTAAGCAAGGAGATTGCTGCTTCTTCAACAAACTCTTCAGACCATGCTCCTTGGACCTGTTCTCCTGTGGTCATCCCAGTTTCTATTTCTGATAGTCCCAGATGCTTTCAGCAAATGACATCACATCACATCTCTGCTAACACACGCTGCACTGTTAACTGGGGATTACAGCATCCCCTATATCTCTTCATGACTTCCATGACATCACACTCTACATTACTGCCTGCTTGATAACCAGGGACTCTTATCTTTTTCCTAGTATGGTTACTGCATTAAGCTGTGTTCCCAAATGCATATACGACATCCTTAGTATAGCCGTGTGGTATACTGCAAAACTCCAACCTACTCCTAGGGTAAGAACAGGCAACCATGTGTAAGCAGCCACTGGCTTTCATGGCAGTCATCTCAAGTGACATCTGGGACTCACTCACTGTGCATAGCACCTGGCACACCTTCCCCTACCTCCCTTTCCCAGTGCTGGCTGCCTCTCTGGAAGGGACCATACTCTCATCAACACACACGCAATCAATAGAGTATAATCACACACAGACAACTGTTAAGCTGCGCATGTCACCACCTTAACCTTTAATCTATATTTCCATCATAACAGGTAAAAAGGCTAAGTCTCTACTTCAGAAAGCCTACAACCCATGGGCACAGAGATCCATGAACTTGGGACTAAATTCCCAAATCCCAGTCTGTAATTGAAGGCTTAACAAGGTGACAGAAGGACACAGTTGTGAATATAATTTTAAAAGATAAAAGGCAAATTTACAAGTACAAATACCATTCTGCTGGCTTTATAAGCAGAACAGCAAAGGCTGTAACATCTCATTTTCAGCACAATGGACCAGATGCTTTTGAAGTGTACATTGCATATGGTACCCCTAGGACAGGAATATCCCACTATGCGGCATTTTTATCGAAAAAAGCAGGTAAAGATGAGGGTGTTAACTCTGTCCTGCACTGCTCTCAACCAAATGATCCAGGGGAGCATTCAGAGAAGTCCTCCATACCTCTTAACCCAATGGAAACCTCATGTGGAGGAGGGCAAAGCTGTGGAAAGAAGGGAGGGGAGAGCAAGGGAAGCCTGTTGTGGTAAGTGGAAGTGAAGTCCAAATTACTTTTGAAAGCAGAGACAGTTTTATTCTTTCCCAGATGCACATGCACTTCTTCAAGACACTTCGTTTCTGTCTGTGGGATTTTTTCGGTCTCAAAAGCCTGCATAGCCCATGCAAAGCTTTGCATCACTCCACAGTAAAGAATGACTATTGCTGTCTACTGTAACCAGACTGCCAAGAGTTGTGTCCTCCTACTTCTTGTACCGTATTCTAGATCTGTACTCAGGCAGATTTGGGGAACCTTGAGCAGCAACAGATCTGCTTAGGTTTCTATTCCACTCGGTTTGTGCAGCAAAATTTAAGAGAAGCCAGCCCTCCACAGTCACGACGTTCTTGTTTGCTGGGGAAGGCATGAGTTTGACAAGGCTCAAGATACTGCTCAAGTCTTGCAGGAGCCCAGTGTTCATGCTCAGCTCCACAGTGATGGTAAGGACATGATGTTCTCCACGCTCATGTTACAAGCTTCCCCCAAAGTTACTACTGGAGGAGATAAACATTGCATGAATTTCCATTTCAGATACTATCTGGAATGTGACTAGGCCACAGAATTCTTGAATGAACAGCCTACTTAATACCTTGGGCTAACAAAGCTGCTCTGAATGCTCAAAGACGTGATGCCATTTCTGCTCTAAGATGATCATCAAAATGTAACCAACCTGAAGAACTTAGTTTTTTTTAAAAAAAGATAGCACCACATGCCATTTGCCACCTGCATTCAAGATGGATCTTCAGCCATGTTAGGACCCCCTGTGATATAAACACACAGCAGAGCCAGGCTACACATAGTTCAGCTCCTGGTGGAAAACAGTGAGAGAAAGAGGAGTGCAGAATAATCTCTCGCCCAAATTAGAGCAGCTACTAGGCTGCTGTACATCAATTCAGATACCCCTCAAGAGCTGTTCAGCTTTTCCAGGCTTGCCAGTGCTGCCCGTTCGGGCTGTGCCCCCTGCTACCTCTGGCATGCTGCCTGCAGGCAGGCAGGCAGGCAGGGGAGGGGAGGGAGGCAAGTGCCATGGCACCAACTGTGCTGGCTTGGTGCCATGAGGGACTCCCCTTTAGCAGGGCAATCCTCCACTGCTCCTTCTGGGCAGCTCAGCATTGCCTGGTGGAGATGCTCGGGGATGAGGATCTAACTGCGAACAGAATTAAATTTAACAGGGAAGGGAAAATTCCGATAGTGTTGACATCCTCTTTCTCCACCAAGATACACAGGGAAAAAGCAAACCAGAATAAAGGCACCAACTGCAGGTGACAGCAGTTAAGTTTCTCCTTACCAAACCAGCACATGATTTTGGATTTTGATACATCCCTTCAAGGCTTTTTTATGAGTATCTGAGATGAGATAAATAGATTTAACTCACTTGCAGTACATGTCTTAAACTAGTTAGCCAACAACCATTTACCTCGAACAGGCTCTGGTCATTACTGTATTAGGCACAGAAACTACAATTCCTGGGGCAGGGAGCAATGCTGTGCAAAAGATGGCCATGTAACACAAACCACTTCACTTGAGATACAGGCAAGATATCTAGCAGCCAGAGTACTTGAGAATCGTATTAGCAGAGGCAGTGACTGACAGCTGGGAAGGGACTGGATGGGATTAATGCGTATACCTTGTAATTTTGAGCAGGGCTCCATTACCACCATTACGGACACCAAGTACAAGCAAAGATCTTCACCATGGCTGAATGCCAGGTGCCTGTCAGGACTTCAACGCAGTTCAGGCTTAAGTTTACAGGATTTCCCCCAGGCACACTCCCCACACCTGAACAAAGGCATCCCTTCCACTGGCACTCTGCAGCTGGCCCCTTCAATACCAAGCAATTCACAACTGCTGAACAAAACAGCTTCCAGTGCAGACTGGTTCAATGGCAACCTGCTCCACTTCTAGCTGTTTTGCCTATTTTATACCCATTCAACTGAGCTAAACTCCAAATTCTTGCAACAAGGTCATGTGAAACTACTACTGGACCTCAAAATTAATCTACGATTTTTCCAAATGATGCAACCCTGTCAAACTTTCATATTTTAATTCCTCTTCTGCATCTTTCTCAGAAACTTCCACCAAACGCTTCAGCGGAGGATTTTAGAAGCCCAAAATTGAACTTCCAGCATCATGCCAATACAGTTTTGGTGCCTCTCATGTTTTTCACTACAAGCACCAATATGCATAGATGTGCGCGGATCCCAATACTGCTGTCTTTGAACCATAATGCCATGGTTCTCGTACAGGTTTACTCTGTGTTTGTACACTATACCCTAGCAAGCACTTTGTATTTAATTTATTTGATCCAACAAGCACATGATGAAGAAACTCGGACTTACTCCAGACAAGGGTGCAACCAAGGAATTGCATGAAAATATTTCCTTAGGTACCAAGACCGATCCAGTGACAACACGGGCATCTCTGTGGACATCTGTCACAGTCCGGACTCAAGCAGCTTGTTAAACCGCTGTACCCAAGTTCAAAGTGATGCAGTAAAATAGCAGTTTAAAGCCACCTTTTAAACTCCCCTTGAGCTGGGCTCTGTTTATGTTAACTCCCACAAGGATGAGCACAGTCAGTGTCCTCTTTTTGCTGGCCACTCTGCACGTATGGGGGACGCTCCAACACCCCTACCCCAGCAAAGGGAAAGGAGCAGGGGAGGGGAGTCAGGAAATTTTTGTTGTTTTATTTGTTTACTTGTTGTTTTTGTTGGTGGGGGTGGTGTGGTGTTGTGGTTTGGTTTTGTTTTTTTTTTTAAATCAAAGCTGCTCTGTGTTCAGAGACAGCTTAAGGCTGCTTGCACAGCTCAGAAAAAATCTGGCTCAATATCAATACATTTACTTTTTTTACCCTCTAATATTTTTCATAGCACAGCTATAAACCCTCAAAGCAATACATATGGCTCCAACTAATTTTACGTCCCTTTGCTCTGTTCTATGAGAAACTAAAGGTCCAAGTGAAACACATAAGCAGCAGAAGGGTGAAGAGTCTTGGCAATTCTGACTACGTCTTACAGTCAATCTAATTACAAGGCATCTCCAGTACTAGAAAACTTCCAGAAAGAATAATCTACTGTTGTCTTTCACAAAAAACACCCCCCCAACCACGAAACCCCATGAGTCACATAAATATACTTTCACACATTTACAAGGGTCAGTATAGCCATATGCATAAGCAACATACTAATTAATAAATCGAGAACACACTCCAGTGACATGAAAAGCTGTTTCATTCAAAAGCATATAGCTAGTTCTCGTTTTTGTTTCTACTGTTAGCAGCATAACTCTGTAAAAACTCCAAATATTTCTTTAGATAGACTGTTTCAAATACATGACTAAACTGCTTGATTTTTGCATTAAATGCTTTTTAATATTCACACTAATGTTGCTTGCGTCTCTCTTCTCTACAGATGGTATCACCTACCGGCAGAGCACTTCGCTCTGCTCCTGGCCGGAGTGGGCGACTTTGCACGGGTCACTTCAGCTCCGCATCTCAGTTTCTCTCTATTTGAGAAACTGAGTGCCTGATACCACACCCCAAGTGCTTTTCATTCACTGCCAGCTATTATTAAATAAACCAGAAGCAAAACATAAGATTGCATCGCACCTCTAATTTGAAAGTTCTTGTTAGAAATTTTAAGCATTTAGCTGAACTGCGTAGTTTGTTCAGTTGCACGTACTCCGAATTGCCCTCAGCAACAAAGGACTGATGTAGAGACAGACATAAAAAGAGAAACACTGCATTTAAATGAAGACTAATTTTAAGAACTGCATGTTTAATATGGAAAGCAGTCTCTGAATATGTCAGCTGCTATAGAATGCATTGGCAAACCACACTTGCAAAAGATAAGCTTTTCCTAGCCTTTTTTTTTATGGCTTCGAAGGGAAAGTGTTTGATAGACCAAGTCAATGGACAAATGAGTGCTCCGGTAGAGAGCACAACTTTTACACAGCAGCGTAAAGACAAAACACTAAGGCTTTTTTTTGGGGGGGGGGGGGGAGATTTCAGAGGTCATGCTTACATATGCAAGGGCTTCAGGACTGATTTTTTAGCAACCTAGTAAAAAAAGACAGACTACGTATTTACTAGCTATTTTGTCTGAAGGATAGCTGAGCAACAGAGGAGACAGGAAAAAATTATATGCAGAACAAGTCCAGTAGTGTCACATAAATAGCTGAGAAGTGTCCATCACTCCAAAGCACAACAAAAACATCACTGCTCTCTATTCCCACTTGAGACTTGTACCTCGCTGCAGACACAGAGGGTTTGGTTCATCGAGCTGAGCTGTTCGTCAATCAAGACTGCTGAAAGCCACCATGAGTTCCGCAAATGGCAAGCCTGTCTCGGCGGGTGGCAAGGAGAGGACCTCCCTTCCCGGCACCCTGGGGAGTCCTGCTCCCTCCCAGACACGGAGCTGGGATCCCAGAGGTGCCTAGGATTCTGGTGTGCAAACCGGAACTACTCCCATAACTTTTCCTTACTTTTAATTCATGCAAAAAACATTCAAGACATAGCACCCACACATGTTTCATAGGTTCAGTTCTTATTTTTCAGGCTTCTCCAATTTACCAATACCTGTATCTTTATGGCAGGAGGATGGGGGGAGTAATCCACAGAATGAATGAAATGGGAAGAACCAGTCAACATCAGCCTTACGGGATGTAAATATTTAGAGCAAACAGCCACTGACACTTGTGCCACCATTCAATGTACATTTAAAGATGCATCACTGACATAGGTAATACGTTCCTTTAAAATATTTTATCTTTTACTTTATTTAAAAGTCCTAAATCCCTGCATGTGATTAGTGGTACCTCGAAACATTCAGGAGTTTCTGATGTACCTTTAGAGCAGAACAGCAGAAAGGTATATTCTATTTATTGATACATAACACACAAATCCTGCTGCAAGCATGGATTGTAATAGCTAGGCTTAAGCCTAGAAGGTTTGTACTGAGTTTTGGGGTTTCCCCCCCGCCTTTTTTCAACAACTTGTTTCATTTGCTGGGCAGGACAAGAACACTTTTTTCTTCAGGAGATGCATTTCTTGATGGACTACAACACAATTACATCAACTAAACCCCAGCTGTTTCTTGTAATGCATTTTTATCAAGCCAGTATTTGGACATACACCTGAATCATACAGAAAATTTTGTAACTGTCACTGCACTTTACATATTGCTGGTCAAAAGGGAATTCTCAAGAGTTGAGGGTTAAAAAAATAAAAATCTACCATTGCTCTTTCTAGCAGCATCACAAGGAAATGGGAAAACTAGGCAACCAGTTTTAGATCCATATACTGGTGTTTTTCAATTCTACATTCATAGTTCTTTTCATATGCTTAAAACTTGGTCCAAGTTAACAGAATTTGCCAAATATTTCCCTGGTCAGCCTGGTAGTCAACTGTGAAACTAAATTTCAGTGAGGACAGCTCACACATCACACCTGTTCTCCAGCCTGATTTTTGTGGGCTGCAGTCCCTCCAAGATGAGCATCCATCCATCCATCCATCCATCCATCCATCCAATAGGATGCTCATTTTAGAGGTTTGCATCTGAAAATTCAGAGCCGTGAAAACCAGCTGTTATGCGAACTTGGGAGGTTTGCAAAAAAGACAGCTACTTCTTTGTACATTTACACCCTGCTGTCAGCTACATAAGTGGTTAAGTGATATAAGTCCGCAAAAATCCATGATAATCCGCACATGCCGCATAGTTTGTACGTGCTGATCTCATGCCTCCCTAGACACAACCATATCCCACTTTGTTTCAAACCTAGAGTACATCCCCTTCCCATTTTTGGGTTGTTCAGCCTGGGGAAAGTGAAAAAGTGTGTATCTGCACACATACGCAAGACCAGAATTTTTTTTTTAAATGCAGGTCTTTAAAGTGACGTGTATCACTTTAAACTCTTTACTGTTCTTGCAAGCATCACAACAAGGAACTAGCTTGGGGAAAAGAGCCTTTTTATTTATATTCTTCATTTGAAAGAACACTTTGTATAGATGCTTGCACCGTATTTCCCTTCAGTTTTAAGATCTACAGAAAAGAGAGAAATCAGACTGTCAAATAAGTTTTAAAGTACAACAGAGAGTTAGAAGAACTGTAAGAAATACTCAATGTTAGTCAGTATTTTATCACTGTCACAGTTTTGAGCTGATAAAGCACTAAGTCCTCAGACTAAATGAACTGGCATGGTAGCTGTACACCAGAGAAGATGAGTTTTGTGTGTAATTTCAAAAACCTACCTCTGTGTCACACAGCTAAGAGCCTTAGTACTGAACCTGTTCCACCGTCTTTGCAATGCCCACAAACATGCCCAGGTGAGCAGCCCCTCTGCGAGGTCAGTGGTTTCACCTACCAGTTCCTGGAGGAAACCCCTTGTAAAATAATTGTACCTGGCCCATTTCTAGCAAGCAGTTAATTATAATAGAAAACCATGATAAACAAAGCAACAAAGGAAACAGCAAGTGCACTACTGTTAAGTGACCACTAAATGTAATGGGACAAAAAGTTGAAATATCTGGGCAGAAAGTAGATGCGCAAGCTCAATTCTGGCTGTACAACACAGAAAAAAAAAAACAAATTTCAAGCTCCAAAACCCCAGACCTCTCACCAACACTGAATTCATATAAAAACAGAGGGCGAATTAAAAAAAAAAAAAAAAAAAAAGGCTGAGGAAGAAAAGGAAGAAATGGCTTCTATACAATCCACTTCAGGACACTTATGTTTTATTAGTCAACATGTAACCTAACAGGATTATATGACTTAACAGCTCAAAGCAGCTAGCTCAGCTGCATAGTAGCGCACAGTATTCTACACAAGAACCATATTAGCCAGATCAAACTGTAAAATATTAATATAGGCTCAGAAGGAACCACAACACCTTATCAACATCCTATTATCTAACTCTGATTTACAAAAAGTTTTGATCCCGTACGCTCTGATAACAGGATATACTAAGTATACATAAGATGTACCACAAAACTTAAGCATGTATTGGGCAGAAACTCCAAAACAAGTATATTCACAGTTATTTTCACCAAGATTTATTTACATTACACTTAAAAGTTTGAAAATAATGATCCCCCAGAAGGAGGAGAAATACTGCCTATCTATCAAAGCAGAGACTAACAAAAACACTTCACAGAACTATCCTGTTCATGCCCAAAGACTTAATAAAATCCATAAATAAATGACATTGGCTTCTAAACCCTAGTTCCAAGTATTTTAGCTAAAGCACTAGCTGGATTTAGCTGAATTTTATTTTAATAGGTATTTTAGAGAAACAGACTTCAGACTGTACACTTAATTCTCCACAACACAAAAGCACGTGCACACATCTGTAATCAATGGCTTTACAAAACAGACTCTAAACACAAGAGCATTCCCAAATGGCATCTCTATCCCCCTTCATATGAAACCAGAAAGATTTGGCTTTGTAACGGGGTGATCACCTTCGCTACCTTGGGAAGACAGATACACATAACTCACTGACAGAGCTAAAGGCTAGCAGGTAAAAAGAAAAAGTAACAGGTTAAATAAACCTTCTACAACTAACTGCCATAGATTTCTGTGTTACTGAGGGACAGTGAACGCCCACCAGATCAGAGCTCTCTCAACTTTCTTTGACGTAAGCCAGAACAGAGCAAAAACTGAACACAATCCAAGCCTGGAAAAAGGGGGGGGGGGGGGGAAGGGGGAGAGGGGGAGAAGTCCAGCTTATAGCTAACACACTTTGGATCAAGTCTTTAAACCATAAGTCTGTCTTTATAAACGGTGAATAAGCCTCCAGCAGTAGGAGCGATGGACAAATCCACCAAAACTACGGGGAAAAAGGCAAAATACTACTACTAATAAAATAATTAAAAAAAAAAAAAAAAAGGAGCTCCAAAAGCAGAGACCTACCTTCCCGCAGGGCCCTGCCCAAGAAGAAGGCATATTCCCAGCGCCGCGCTCCCTGCCCGGGGGGGGGGCTGCAGGGCACCCCCGGCCCCACTCCCACTCCCGCCCGGGCGGGCGCTGCCGTGCGCGGGGCGGGGCGGGCAGGTGCGGCGGCGCTACCGGCCCGGTGGGGCCCGATCCCCGCGGCAGGCCGGGGGCGGGAAGACGGGCATCCCCCTGCCCCACGGCGGCACCCGCGGGATTAAATAAAAATAATTAAAAATAATAATTAAGGAGGGGGGGAGGGAAACGACGGCGCCTTTTTACCCTCCTGGCTCGTCCCGCCGCGGTCGTCACGAGCCTCCTCCCGCCCCGCGCTCGGCGACGGCGGCGACAAAATGGCAGCCCCAGCGACGGGCAGTCATGTCGGAGAGGGCGCCCGGGCGCCCCTCCGCCGCCGCCGCCACCCGGCCCCGCCGCAGCAGCCGCAGTGCCGGCGGGAAGGCCCCCTCCGCCAACGCCTCATGTCGCACTTCCACACATCGCCGCTACTCCCCCCCCCACCCCGGCCTGCCAGAGCGGGAGCCAGCGGCGGGCGGGCCGGGGCGGCGGGGCTCCCCTCACGGCCCGGCGCTGAGGGCCCGGTAGGGCGGGAAGGACCGCCGCCCGCGACCGAGCGTTCCCTCCGCCGCAGCTGAGGAAAAGGAGGAAAAAGAGGAAGAGGAGGAGGAGGAGGAGGAGGCGGCGGCGGCGGCGGCGGAGGGGGGGGGGGAGAAAAAAAAAAAAAAACATGGCGCCGCGTCCTACTTGCGGTGTGGCGCTGCCAGCGCGGGGCCGGGAGCGGCTCGGCGGGGCGGGGGGGGCGCTCGCCGGCCGGCCCCGCTCGCCTCATTGTGCCCCCCGCGCCCGAACAATGAGCCCCCGCGAGCCGCGCAGGGCCGGGCCGGGCTGCGCCTCACCCCCCGCCGGGAACGGCGGCGTGTACAGCGGCGGGAGCCCTCCTCCCCCCACCCCCCCGTCCTCGTCCTCCTCCTCCTCCTCCTCGCCCAGGAGTTTTTAAACTTTAAAGAGCAGGTTACATCGACCTGCCCGCCTTTGTCCCTCGGACACCGCGCTTGGCCACCGAAAAGCCGCGGGGCCGCGTCCCGCCGCCTTGCCTCCGCCCTCCCCCCAGCGCCCCCCGGAGAGGTACGTTCCCCCCTTCTTCCCCTTCCCGTTCCCCTTCCGCGGTGGCGGGGCCGGGGCACACCTCGCCCTCCCCGGCCATTATGCAAGGGCCTGGCGGCGGCGGGCCCCGCCGGGGGATGGCGGGGCGGGGAGGGGGCTTCCCCGCCGCTGCCCTCAGCCTCCCGGAGCCCCGAGTTCGCGCCCCGCCGGAGCGGGTTCGGGGCCCCGCCTGCCTCCGGGTACCCCCCCGCCGGCCGCCCCCGACTCTTTTGGGGGTGGGTTTGGTTTTGGGGTTTTTTTTTTCCCTTTTTTCTTTTCTTTTTTTTTTTTGTCCTGACAAAGTTTTTCTCTCTCTCGTTTATTCCGCGAGACGCGGAACAACAACCTGAAGTCCGGCCCCGGGGGAAGGGGGAAGGAGGCGGGGGGGGAGAGAAAAACACGCACACGCACACATCCAGCCTTTTTGTGCGTGTGTGGGGATGGAGGGGGTGGAGAGTGCGTTTATTTCTTGCAATATTTTTTTTATTCAACGCTCGCGCTACCGGCGGCGATACCCGATCGCCAAAAACGCTAAGCATTGGTTTAAAATTCTTTTCTTTTATCTTCTCAGCATCTGGAGAGAGGGAGAGAGAGAGAAAGGGCGCGTTCATGAGGACTACAAAGTTACAAATATGGCTCCCCAGTCTCTCTTGCCTGATCACTGCAAAGAAATGAAGACGCACTTTAAACTAAACCATTTGCAACTCACTCGCAGTCCCTGTCTGCCTCTCCCTGCCCAGCACCCAGTACAAATATTTGCGAACTAAACACGCCAAGAGAGGAGCACCAACTTATTTTTATTTAATGCACGGGCGAGCCCCCTCGAAGGCATCGCACACCGGCAGAGTCGGGAGCAGCCTCTAGTTTCCCCCTAGACCGTAACGCGTGCGCCTTCGGGCACCCCCAAATTGGGGTGCACGGCCCCACACGCACAGACACACACACGCGCGCACACACACACACACAGGTAGGCACCTCAAGGGCAGCAGCGGCCCCGCCGCCGCCGCTGCCCCCCAAACCCCGCGGGGTTGGGATGCCCCCTCCTCCCCCCCCCCAAAAAAAATGTGGGATGGATTTTTATTATTAATTTTTTTTTTTTTTTGCATTGCTTACATCTGAGGGCGTCCTGTTCCGCAGCTCTAAGTGGATCCTTTTCTTCATGTCCATGTCCGTGGCTGGCGGGAGTCGCTCGCTGTCCCCGGCTCCGCTCGTGCAGTGACACCGACGGAGACCCCCCCAAAGCCAGCGCGGTGAGGGACTTTGAGGGCTCAACCAGCTCCGCTCGGAATCCCGAGCCCCAGCACCGCGGCGAACACTAACCTGATAACTGCGGAGGCGGGCGCTCCCGGGGGCTCCGGCCTGATTGACGCCCGTCCCCGCCAACCGCGGTTCCGCAACGCGAGGCCGGAGCCAATGGGGCGGGCAAGGGGCGGTGGAAGCCAATGGGGGAGCGGCGAAGCCGGCCAGGGGGACAGCCCGGCTGGGAGCGGAGGATCATTCCGTGCTGGTGGCTGATGGGGAAGGAGCGGCGGCGGCTCCGCGGTGGGGATGGGGTGCGCTCTGCCTTCGCCGCCCGCCCCTCCGCTCCCCCGCCTGCCGGATCCTAGGGGAGGCGCCGAGGCGCGGGGCGGGGAGCGGTCCTAGAGCCGGAGCCGCCCGGGCAGGGGCGCGCAGCCAGGAGGGAGGGAAAGGTGCGGAGCGGGGCGGCTGAGGGGCGGCGGAGCGCGAGGAATGGCGCGCGGGCCAGCCGGCGGGGGGGGGGATGGGGAGGGGGGGCGGGGAGAGCGGGAGGCGGGCGGGCGGACGGACCGACCGACCGGCGCGCGGGGGCGGGGCGCCGATCTCCTCAGCGGCGGCGCCGGCCGCGAGGGGAGGCGAAGCCGCCCTGCTCTGCCGGGGCGCTCCGCCGGGCCCTGCCCGCCCTGAGCGGGCTCCCCGCGGCGGGAGAGCGCGTAGGGTGTCGGCGCCGCTTGTACCGGGTGGGGTCTTGGTCGGCGCGGGGTGTTACCGCTCGGGGTCCCCCCGCTGTGGGTGAAGGGGCTGCTGAGGGCTCTGGGCAGAGACAAGGAGGACAGGGAGGCGTTGCTTGTGCAGAGCAGGCCCGGGTCGGTCGATTGCCTCTCTGGAAAGCTTCCCTGGAGATGCTTGCGGCTGCTCTTGAGCGTAAGTGTCACCAGAAGCCTCGCAGTCTCTCGGAAGCCTGCTCTTGCTGTTAGTCACGTCCGGTCGTCGGACGAAGTGGTGGGGCAGGGCCTGGGGTGCCAATAGGAGGTACGTTCTCCGGTGTCTTTTGCCAGGCAGACTTGCGAAACGAGGTGCCAGATAGGTCCTGGCAGGGCTTGCTGTCTGCGTCAGGTGTTGGATCCACTAGCGTTCTGACAGTGGCGAAACTCCGCGCTTGCTTGTCTCCGTGTAGTTGTGACTGGTTTTATCAAACGTAGGGGACCGCTTTCATTGGGTGTAGCAGATGATAGGTAAAACGTGCTTCACGTGCTTAGTGAGATGCCTGCTTGTCCCTTCGTGCAGAGTCACCGGAGTTTCAGTGGACTTGTTAACCTTACCTTCACCTCAGGTGGTTGAAAAAGATAGGGCTGTAAAAATCCCGAAGAATTGTTTAAAACATTTGATATTCGCTATCAACAAAAAGATGAGAATTGCTGGAAAACTGTCTGTCTTGTCAAAATATTTTGCAGTGCAGGATGGAGATACTTCTTTTACCCTCCCCGTCTGCAGATAAACTGTAAGGAATGCAGTTGACAGCTAAGGACAATTTCTGTTGAGAGTGTGTGAGCTGGGAGAAAGGTTAAGCCGGGTCCAGCTTAAGGTAAAAAGTGTAACTTACAGTACGGTACCAGTAGTATTCTGCGACAGGTTAATATTTTTGTGATGGTTTAGGGCCTCATTATGATTTAACTGTTAGAGCCGTTGGATTTTGGTTTTCTCTGTGGCATGGACAAGCCATTTTATTTATTGTTCTGTGGCACTGGTTTCAACATAACAGAAGTTACTGCAGTAGTTTTAGAATATAAACTTTACAAAGCGTTTAGGACTTCAGGATCAGGGTGAATTTTATTTTAGCTGTCTCTTAAATTCTCCTTTACAGGTGTGAACAAAGGTGGCCCCAGGGCTGAGGCTTCACAGAGGAAGGTTTGGTCTGGAATCTGTTTTCATGGCACAGGTGAAGACCTTTGGAAAAGAACTTCTATCATGGAAACAAAGTGACTATAAGTATTAACTAAACCAACATAATATTTAAAAAAAAAAAGTTTCTGAGAGTACAGAGATACTTTTTCCTTTGTTTTCTCAGAAGAAAGAACGTGTTGTGTGTTCTAATTATATAAAGTTGTGTAAAGTGTCCCCCTCCAACCTATTGGGGGAAACTTACTCAAAGTTCAAAACCAAAATTAAATGTTTAAACCTGTTGGTTTCTCCTCTGCCCCATTCGTGTGCATGGTGCTTGTATTGCAAGGGTTTGAGAAGTCTTGAAAACTGTTTGGAGAACTGAAAATGAATGGAAATGTTCCACAGGTCAAATACCTAAGCATCCTATCGGAATGGCAAATAAATTCTAAATAACATCTTTGAAGAGTACAGCTTTTCTTAAACAAACGGCAACAAGAAAAATCTGGTCACTGGACTGATTAATACTTCTAGGATATGAAAAAATGTAAATCAGTTTTAAAAATGGGTATGATTATGCCATTTCAACTAAGGACCCGGTTTTGTTCTCTTTGTAATAGAGGAAGAAACTGTTACATTTTGATGAAGCAATACTAAGTCTTAGTTGAGGAATTTTTATGATGCGTTTGTATGAATAAAGCTGTCAACTAATCTGTTATAGATGTCATTGATTAGAAATACTGTGTACTGACACAGTGTATGGAATCCTGTCTTGTCGGACGATGGTGGGAAACTCCTCTGTAGGATCCCTGGTCAGTCTCCTGTTGGAAGTTCAAAATATTTTCTGTTTTTATCTGTATGTTCTGGTTTTTAAAGCTCAAGCACAAAGGAGTTGATATTGTGAGTAATCACTACAGTTAATGTTTGATTTTTGCACATAGTTCACATATTTGTCCAATTTCTTCATTGCTCAAAGTAGTCTGTTGTTAACTATATGAAAAGGAAATTCTAAATACCAGGTTTTGCATGTTGAAGCTGATCATGTGTCAGAATCCTGGGCCGAAACCTAAAATCCTAAAAACACTAACTGTAGAAACTCTTCAGTTATGGCTGAGCCTGAGTTAGGTTTTCATGCATTTCTATATGATTATCTTTCAGCTATTTTCTGACCTAGCTTTAAAAACTATTTAATGTAACTGCAACTTGGCAAATTAGGTGATTTCATCCACAGTTTATGTTTTGTTATGGATGGTTTCTGGTTTCTTGTTTCTTTCTTTCTTTGTTTTTTTTTTTTAACATGAATACCGCAGCCTTACATTAACACAAGTTTCATATAAAGGGCTCCTATATGTTAAGCATATGCATCGTGTGTGAAATCCTACTGTGTTGTACGTCTGTAAAATTGCTGGGTAGCTGAACATTTGCTGAATGAACTGCTGATTGTTTTTTGTGGCTTATAATACTCCTTTGTAGATGTGCTGGTATCTTGTTTGTCCCTGCTGTATCTAGACAATGCATTCCTTCATGTTTTGTGTAACATCTTCTTCAGTCATTTCTGTCTATGGAGAGATGGTAACTGGAAAGAGAAAATTCTGTTTTTAAATTCTCCCTCTTCCCACCCTTAACTTCCCCACTGCCCAGCATAGCTGGACTATTGGTCATTAAGGGGAATTTAGAACAGTATTGATTGCTGGTATCCAGGAATTCCGGGGAAAAGGTACAAAAATGAGTATGGGGAAACTATGTGAATTTTCTGACAACACAAATTTATGCTTTGAGACCCTTAAAATCAGTAGGGGAGTGCTACAGGCAGAATAAAAAAAGAAAGAAAAGGAGTTCAAGATGTTGGATGAATAAGCTCTGGAGTTTACTGCTGTTTTAAGAGGCTTGTCTGTTGTTCAGTTGTTTTAAATTTCTCCTGGTAGTGGTTAGCAAGGAGTAAACTGAGTGGTCAAGTCTAAACCCAGAAGGGTTCTTCTCTGCTGTTATTTGCTGGGGTTTTTTTTTTAATGTAATCAGTCCTTTGAGGGAGTCAGGCAAGTTCAAAACAGTATGTTTTTCAGTGCTTGCTTTTGGGACCGGTGTATAATTGCTTTGGCTTATGAGTGATTCCCATTGGTTTCTGCATTAATTGCTTGCAAATACTCCACATTTGTGTCACAATATTCTGTTTTCTTGCAGTGTTCCAAGTAAGAGATTGATGCTCAACTGGGAAGCTGTGACAAGAAATGAAGAAAGGTTATTTACAGCCATGTATAGAATGGGAAGCAGCTGTTTTAAGTTAGCAAATTAGGAGAAGAAGTGGTGAATACTTCTGGTATGCCTTAAAACTGGCTTTTTTTCCCCGAGTTGAGTGTTGGATGTTATTTCCCTTTTTATTTGCACAATATCATGCGTACCAGTGGAGCCTAGAAACATTAATTAACAAAACGAAGAAATTGTTTCACACGTTTTTGCTGGTCTACGGGAATAGACTGATCAATATATATACCCGTAAACCTTCCATAACTTGTACCCCAGTTTTTAAAATAGTTTAAATAGTTTTCTGCAAGTCTTTTGCAGTATGCCACTTCCTCCCGCTGCTGTCCCAAGTTTCTGTTTGTCAAATATGTTTTATTTCCTACCAAAACTGGTTGTCAGAGTTAGTGCGCTTTTAGGACAGGGTTTAGATTACTTTTGGAGGTTTTGTTTTGCTTTTTAACCAGGAGATGCTCTGTATATCGTCTCTTTTTGTGAAAAGAATGCTTGAGAGTATTCATTAAGCTTATTCTTTGGTATTCGTTAGATTATCAGGCAATTCATTACATAAACAGGCAAATTTCTTTGTATTTCTTTTCTGAAGCATTAATCATTTTATTATGAAGGTAGGATGACATCGTTACAAATAAATGCTTTTTTATGGCTTTGATACTTCATTTTACTGTACAGGATTTAACAAATGAAAAATGCGTTGAGTTAGTTCCAGTGGCTTATAATACATATTCCTTGCTTTGTAACTGAATATTCAGCCATTCTTACTGCCGTTGGTCATCCTTTTACAAGCTGTCCTGTCCATGATCAACTTCAGAACTTTTGTAAAATCTCAAGAATTTGACATTGTAAGCCAAAAATATTACAGATTCACTTAATTGCTAGATAAACCTTCACGATAATTTGGGGGCAAGATGTGTGTATAACATGAAAGTGAAAAAATCCTAAATTGAAGAAATAGCATAACTTTGAAGTCAAATGAGCAGGCCATGCAGCTTTCCTAAGTAGTTTGTAAAGAATCAAAATACAGTAACTTGTTAGACATGTGACGAGAGGGAGGGTGGGAAATCAGCTTTTTTTTTTTTTTTTTTTTAAGCCTGTCATAAATCTGTGAGTGGGTCAACACAGAAGTGGGAAAAGAACTGTAGAGATTCTTGCAAAACTCCTGATAAAATTCCTTTTAAAAAGCTGATAAAATCAGCTGTGGTATGGCAGAATAAAACAAAATCAGAGGTAGGTAAAAAAGAAAGGCAATTTTTAGTACAAAAAGTTTAAGAAGGCTACATACCAGAATTCAAAGCTAAAAATATGTGTTAATGTATTTTGTAACTAAGGTGGAAAATACAGTGAATGCGGATGTCAAAATGAAACAGTATAAAATGAAGTTTATTGAAAATACTATGCAGGACTGATTTAGCTGTTCCTGAAGATGACAAGAGACATTTGGAGGACTAATTAAAACAGAAAATTCGGAGATTCTTGTCAAATCGGTGTGTGTTGGGATAAGTAGAAAGGTGGTTTTGGGGGGTTTTTTAATAGCAGTTTGTCTGAGTAACTTAAAGCAACAAGAACATGATGTCAGGTTTTTACAAGGCCTGCACACCAGCAGTATGAATGTAGTTGAAGGTGCAGCAGCTTTACTGCTCCACTAGGACTTTAAGAAAACTTTTGGGAGTATTTTACCAGTTATACTCTTTTCGGGGGGGAGGAAATGTACTTGTTTTTATACTTTACAGAATGATTAGGTTTTGATTTAGCAGAAGTATTTAGGAAGAACAAAGTGCATTTCTTTCTTATGCTCAAAAGCACTGGCTGTAGAAAGAGCGTATTGTACGAAACTTGCTGCAGTGGATGTGGGAGCTTTCAAGTCTGACAGTTTAAGTAGCAAAGATGAAAGTGAGGACAGTTCTTGGGCAGGGGACTTCAAGAGGAATGTGATTCATGGGACATAGTTACTAGCGTAATTACCATTGCAGCTGCCGTAGTAACTTCTGCCAGTACGAAAAAATCTGTCATGTCCCATGCTTTACTGGTCGTAGTATAAGTGATAAAGATGGGAGCAGCAGCAGTGTAATACCTTGTTCCACTTGCCAACTTCAGACCAGCATACGTGCATGGAGCTATTTCTGCTAGGTTTCAAACTGACACCAAAGCTTCACAGGATTTCCTAAAGTGATTAGGCTGGGCTAAAATTTTGGAATTGGAGGTGGTAAGATTTTGTTCTGTGTTTTCTCTAAATAATAGTGAAAGGGCAGGGGTTCAGAGGGACTGAATTACTCTGTTGAATTCAGGCAAGAAAAAAACCCCAACCCTTAAACATAAATGCCTTTTATTTTTGCACTTCATTACACAAGGTTTTATTTCAGTAATAAATTCATTTGTTTCAGTATTGTAATAAATAGGACTTTTCTACTTCTCTCTGTGATAATACTTTCCATTTGACATTCCTTAAACTGTAGGTCAGACTTTTCATTTATTAATATTTGTTTCCAATTATGTTGAACGGAACATTTCAGATTTAATCCAAAATGGAATTTGGAGTGAGGAGCTGTTGAAAAATTCGGGGGGATGAGGGATAAGGAATGTTCTGCTAGACCCAGGCTTCCTTTTAAGACAGATTTTTTGTTCCAAGGGGAAAATTCTTCTACTGGGAAGTGGGGGACTTCTGAAATACTTACCCCAAAACATGATTTCTCTCACTAACGTGTTATCAAAACTCACTTTTCTAGCATTCAGCAAGTGCAGTTTCCATCTGAAATTGTTAAAGTGAATTGCCAAAGGTCACGCATCAGTCTAGTGTCAAAGATGGGTCTGGAATTCAGGAACTCTGATTTTTATAGTCAGAGCAGTCTATTTAACTGCCTAGCCCGAACATCTGCATTAGCAGATCATAACATTTCATCTGTGCAGCAGAAATAGTTATTCTGTCCTATTTAAGAGAATATTTAGCTTCCTTTCTAGCTGTTCTGAGTATCAGCAACACACACGTATGCATGCGCAACCTTCCTAATTTCTTTCAGTCTTACTTACCTTCTTGAAAGAATTGCCAGGTTTGCCCTTCTCAACCTCTCATCTGCTGTTGCGTCACTTCGGTCGTTTCCACCTCCTGTTTCTTAAGAAGTTACCTCCTGCAGCTTGTTTGGCATTCTTGAGCAAAGGTTTTTGTGGCTTGCTTCAGAAAAGAGGTAAAGAGGGAATCAGAAGTTCCAGTATACAAAGTTGTCACAAGATTGTTAGTTATTTCATGAAAATGTTCTGTAAGCATCCCTGACTGTTGCTCCTGTTGACTGCTACAGTACTGTTCCTACAGACTTAAATTCAGGCAAAACATGAGTCCTACAGTAGTCTTACTATAGGACTGAACTGTAATACAGGGCAAGAAGAGACTCCCTGTATTCCTCCCAAGCACCTCCTGACTGCAAACAGCAATAGTAAGTAGTGCAGTTCTGTAGCTTACATGTCTGGCATGTGTA
This sequence comes from Harpia harpyja, assembly GCF_026419915.1. NCBI lineage: Eukaryota > Metazoa > Chordata > Aves > Accipitriformes > Accipitridae > Harpia > Harpia harpyja. The sequence continues at coordinate 16,823,186 of NC_068953.1, read as the reverse complement.
TGTATGCATTGAGGCTCAGCCCTAATAAAGTAACCTTTTTTATGGCAGTTATATTGCATATTTTCGTAGTCATAGATGGCTTCAGTTTATGGAATGAGAGTCACACTGCGCTTTTGAAAATGCCATTAAAAATTAAGATTCTCTACAAAATTTATTTTTGCCTGAAGGTTGTGGTTATTTTTTTTGAAGAATGAAACCCCCAAGCCTGAGAATTGTAGCTTAATGCTTTTTCTGTGCCATCTTTGAACCTTTTTCCAATACAGAAAGCAGGGTGAAAACTGATTATTTTTTAAAAATTTAAATTATCTCCTTTTAAAGCCAATGAAACAAAAATAGTTCTAGTTCTAAAATGAAAACTACGGTTTCAGCTGGTGTAAAAGGAGATCAGCTCATCCCAGAGTGTTTTTCCTCAACAATTAGGTCTTCACAGTCTCCAAAGTAGGTTAACAAATAAGAGTTTAATAATCCTTTAGTTCCTCTGCTTTTCTTTGTGACTTGTTAATTTTTCTGCCTAATGTAAAGGTATGGTGTGTTGTACATTTTTGCCCAATTACATAAATCCATGGTTAAACTCTAAGGTTGATCACAGGTGGCGATAGAATATGAAACTCCTGTTTTTTGCAATTCTTGTAATGGTTCAAAAACTCACTGAGCCAGAGATAATGCCAGCCAATGGATTGGTAACTATGAAGAATCACAGAATCATTTATAACTATGAATGATATCCATGAGATGTACAAACTTGGAGGAAGACTCACATCCATTGTATAGATGGGTAAATTAAGCTGTGGTGATTTGGATGTCATGTGGGAAACCTAGATAGATCAGAACTTACAAATCCTAACAGATGGCAGAGTTACCCTTCCTATCTGTCTACCCAAAAGGACTTGGTGCTCCTTAGGAGTGCAGGCTAGACTTCAAGCGTGTGATGTGTCTTCTACCATTTTTTATGTACAGTTATAAAAATAAATGCAGCTACTTTTAAGACACAGAGGAAGAAAAGGAAAAGTTAATTTAACAAATTGAAGTCTTGACTTGTGCTAGAATATGTGGATACTTTTTTTATTCAGAGACAGAATGAAGGGGGAAGGAAGAAATTCTGTAGCATCAAAGTTACTATTGAAACGAAATTAATTATAAAGTAGATGGGCCATTTTAGAAAGTTACAAAGCAGGATTCTTGCGTGCCTGCACCATTGATGCCTTTAAAGAGGAAGTGATGTGCTGGAATAAGTATGATGAATTGGTGCTGAATAGGAGGTTGAGCGCACACTGGATGTGGTGGCCTGGCTCATAGAGTTAATGGAATTGTTGCCATTGGCTTCGTGAACTCTTTGGTTTTGGCTCATAAGCCGCTTACAGTTCCACTTCTGCAGTGGGAATAAAGAACAATCAGCAAGTTTGTACAGAAGCTGCTGGTGGACTTTAGTCATGAGATCTAGCCTGGCATTTAATTAAAATTTAATTAAATAAATGTTTTTCTGGAAATAATTGAGAATCCTAATCCTCTTGTGGCCACATTGTGTTGTTTTCCCTCCTAGGTGGGTATGGAGTTTCTGGGCGGCAAAAGCAGGAGTTTCACAAGTAGTCCATGCATTTTGTCCTCTGAAGCTGTAATTCAAGTATGTTTCATGTCTGCTAACGCAATAGTAGCTACAGGGGTGAAGGAGGACTTGGATAAGTGATGTTCAGTTTTACTTCAGGAGACTGCAGAGTGAGGGTCCCTACCTCCTTCCTCGTGGAAAGAGGACCCTAAAACGTAGGAAGTGCTTCATGCACCGCCCTAGTAAATGGAGGCCTCTACTGAAAGATAAAACTCGGTATGCTGCTCCAGTGAAATACATTACACATTTGTTATTTTCTGGGTAACAGCCAAATCATTTGTTGTCCCTCCCCACACACACTTCCATTTATAAAGGAAGTCTTCAGTCTTTTGAATGTCATACAAAACTGTTCAAAACCAGACTTGAGCAATTGAAATTCAATTAGTTCAATCAGAGCAATTCAATTGACACAGCTGAGTTCTGTGATCCGAACAAAAGATTTTGCTTTAATTGTGTAGGAATATATAAATGGTGATGTGATTGTCTTGTTTCCAGCCCTCCAGATAGATGTAATGCATTTTAAACTTTACTTGTATGCACCCCATTTTACTACTTGAGGTTTATGTGGTGCGTCAGCCTTTCATAAAATTGCAGGTGAAAACAGTCTCCTGGAAAACAAGAAAGTGTCGGTGTTTGCTGTGGGCAAGCCTGGCAAATGTTGGGGGTTAACCCGTAACGTTACGACTAAATTCGGTAAATGGCTCAGTCATCCATTCTGTCTTGAGACAGGTGATCTTGTAACATTCGTTTGCAGATAAATCATTTGAGGTTGTGATTCACAGCTCAACTGTAGCGATGTTCAAGTAAAAAACTGAACTTTATCTCAGAGCAGAAGAGGTTATGATGTCTGCTTTTTTAAAATCTGTTTACACTGGTCAGTCTACAACATACAATGGGGTGCAAAGGCAACGTAAACATGTTTATTCCCTAATGAGAGGACTGAGATTTTCCACTAGCTAGAAGCAGAAATTTCCTTCATCATGTTGCTTCTGCCACTAGCAGTCATGCTCTTGGACATCTGTTTTCCCATGGCATCTGTGGATGCTTGCCACCAGTTCTTTTCTCACCTTCCTAGATGCTTCCTTACCATGTCATGTTTGTTTTTCTGTATGTAATCAAAGACCACAGTTGTTGTGTTGCTTCCTCTGTCCCTCACTTTGCATAAGCATGAAACTAGTGGTCATACCAGCAGTTCTGGTGTTACCTAGTTCTGTTTTCTGTCACAATTTTAGATCTTATTTTGTCTTTCTGAAAGTGTCTCTGTAAATGAGGCATCAACTTATGCATCACACAGTTAAACGAGATTTGCTTCCTTTGCCAGTCCTCCTTCTTCACTGTCTTAGTCGCAGTAGATGAAACAGCCTTATTTGCTTATCATGCAAATTCAAATCGGGCATCATCTTTGAAATAAGATTTCCTCTAATTCTGAGTAGGGTTGTCTAAACTTCCATATTTCTTTCTACATGAAATCTTAAATAATGTGGTACTTGGCCATCTGCACATGGAAAACTTATGCAACATTTCACCATCTAATTAATCACTCCTTCCAATATGTTTTTTCTAACTTGACAAATTTCATCATGTGTTGCATCCACACAGAGCGATGCCGTGGAGGGCATTGTACAGGATAGTGGCTTGATATTTCATCCCTTTCTTGTGCTGTGCTCTCTTGCTTTCAGTAGGAAGTATTTTTCCTTATCTCAGATCCCACACTGCCTTATTTCTCCTCACCTTAGTCAGCCACCAGTTTTGCTTCGTCCAGTGTGCCAGCCTCTGTTGTCTGTCAGTTGCATTTAAAACCCATTATTTTCATACATGGAGGAATATCCCATAAACAACCCCTTCTCCTAAACAACCCTTAATTTTCCTTTGCTATGATGACTGCAAAAGTCTTCAGAGTTACTTGTTGATGGGTCATTGGGACTATCAGTGCTGTCTTGCTGTTTCTTTGGGCCTCCCTACTTGTCTATTCCACTGCTGCCTCTTACGTTTCTTCTTTGTGCGCATTGTGGAATTTCTGTCACATGTTTATCCTATCCCAGGACTTGGCATGAGTCAGTGGCTAGACTTTATAGACATTATAGCAAACCAAACAAATAATGATAGAATATGAAAATAGCAAACTTCGACTCATAAGTACAGAAGGCCCTCTAGTCCATACTTCCTCTCAGGGCAGGGTCAGCTACACATAACTTTCTTCCTAACAGATGTTTATGTAGGCTGCTCTTGGAGGTAATACTGAAATTTCTGCTCCCCAATAATTTGCTCCAGTACCTTGCCATCCTTGCGAGTCATAACGTCTAACCTGAATCTTCCTTGCTGCAGTGTAAGCCCATTTCTTCTTGTACAGGCTGTGAACAGAAAAAAAGGTATTTCCCTTTGTTTCATTTTGGGGTGTTTTTTTTAACACTTCAAATAAAGTACTCACAGACTTTGTGGTCTCTTTGTCAGGCCAGCCTCCTCTGTTTCTTCAACCCTTCCTTGTAGGTTGTTTGCTGAACATCTGATTATTCTTACTGGCTTTCTGTGTATAGTCTGTATTAGGTACACCTCTTCCTTAAGGCACAACATTCCAAAGCTGGGTGCTGTACTCCAGCTGAGACCTGGGTTATATTTGTCTTTGAACCCCATGAAGTGCAGTGCTGCTGTCAAAATAAATAAACACTGTTGACTCATGTTCACCTTGTAATTTCTCTGCAACCATTAGATTCTTTTCTGTAGAGTTACTTAGCTTGTTCTGTCTGTCCAGTATTTTTGAGATTGAAGTGGCAGTAATAGTAAGTAGCTGCAGTTTTTTCCGTCAACGAGGGTCTTGGTCTGGATCGTCAGTATGTCAGTGAAGAACTATTCCTAGAGGGAAGTGTGATCAGCACGGGGAAGTTGCATGGCCTTGAACTGGAAATGGAACCGGAAAAGATGCTGAGGCAGTTCAAAAGCCTCTGGTGGACACAAGCCATCTGATGTTTTCATGGCGGTTTGGCTATATCCTTGTAGTCACCATATCTGTTAGATCAAATAACATTGCTTCTCTGATAGTTATCCCTTAGGTATGTAGAGGGAGGAGTTTTGTCCCTTTTCAGCCTTCATTTTTGTGAAGTGCCTATATACTTGTTGAGATCTGTTACAAAGACAGTCTTAGCTGTTCTTCTCTGGACTTGTGCTTTGCTAACAAGAACAATTACATTTTTACCAACTTTTCTGATCTATTTCATCCTGGGTGTCACAGCGCAAGGGATCCAGGTTTCATTGCTGAATCTTGAACCTTTGAGATGACATAAAGAAGCATAAGTATATCAGATGGTACTTTGATGAGTGAGTCAATGGGCCAAGTGGCTGAAATCCATCCTTCCCATCCACACAATCCCAGAGTGCTACAATGGGTGAGGAGCAAAATCTTACAAGGATTTTCAGACTGAAAAAAAAAGCCAGAGGGGACAGAAAAGATCTGAATAGGGAAAGAGAGGAAGGATTGCTTGTTATTAATCACTATCCGTATTGCGTGCAGTACTACTATTCTAGGCCCTGGAAAATGACATATTATTTTCTTTTCTTTTAAATATGACAAAAGCAAAACCTAGGACTAAGTGGTGGATATTAAATATTGAATATACCAAAAGGATTTGTCATCTGCTAAGCATAAAAAGGCTTCACTTCAAAAAGTAACAGGCTGGCTAGGCCCTATATGTTTGTTTTTCTTCATACAGATCATGTATTCCCGTTTCTGTTAAAGTGACATTTACGTTTGGGTAAATGGAAGCTCTTTTCCTTTACAGAAATACTATCACAAAAATAGTAAGTGATTTAATCAAATGAGCTTCACAGAATATTCACATTTCACCCTCTTGTGTGCTAGTGTTCAGCGTTGTACAAACAGGATCAGAAATTCTTTGCTTACCTAGCAGCAAATTGGCTGCTTAGTCAGATATGCAAAACACCCTGTTGAGCATACAGTGCTGAAATAAAGTTTTGATAATTTAGCTTTCTTCTATAGTGTCATTTGTTGCGGGGTCAGACTTTTTCAGATAATAGCTGTACAAAGTGCCTCAGCATTCTGTGTGTCTTCTGAATGAAGCTCAAAGCATGGATCTTTACGCTGGAATGTGTGCTTGGAGATGAGCTAGGGAAATGTTCAGAGGCTCTGAATGTTATTACTGCTTATGTGCTGCGTTATTCTTTTTGAAAATTCCCAGAGCTTGCGATAAGTTGTGTATATTTAAAAGCCCCAAGAGGGGAGGAATAAAATACGTTCTTCTTCTTTCCTCTATACTTCATGAATAGCTTCTTTCTTGAAAATACAAAATGATACAACCTTGTTTATTTTCTTATGTGTACTTCTACTGTTTTTACAGTAACCTTAAAAATGTACTCTTTCTGTCATTGTTCCTTAAGTATTTGCTTTCCTGTCTCAGCCTTACGAGTGGAAAGCCATAGGAAATGCATGTTCATGGTTTATTAACGTTTTAAGTTCTGGTAGTTGAGAGTTCTAGAAATCACTGTAGTATGGGCAAAACAAGTAGAGTTGCATTTTCAAATATTGTTTCTGTATGTGGAAATTCTGTGGCCACCCTCTGTTTTTTTTCTGAGGCAGTTCCACAGGTCAGTCAGGCATTCGAAACTCAAATTAATTTTTGTGAAAACAGATAAAAAAAATCAGTTGGCAGTTACGGGGTATGTTACTACAGACATCGGAAAAACACAGGAATGCCAGCTAGCATGAATGAGAGTGTGTGCTTATAAAGAAAGGTGGGTGTTCATCTGAGGAAATGGGTAGACTTACAAGATCAGATTCTGAAAATACAGAGGGGCTGAAGGAGCATGTGCAGGTATGTAGAGCTGCATGCCAAACGTATCTACTAGTTTGCAATGACCATCCATGCAAATGGAGCTTTTGTGGATGCAGATGAGCTATACTTGTTTTACTGGGCATGTATCTAATTCACACACAAGTTCATGACAAGTCATTATACAAATGAGAAGTCAAATGACTTGTGTTTAATATTAGTGAGCATGTTTGTGAACTTTTAAACACTCTGATATACATGGTCATGTATATTTGAAGATACATCTCTGCATACAGGTTGCTAAAGGTAAGTTCTAGTACCAGGAAAAGTATTAGTGCAAGGACAGTACAATGATATAAAAAAGTCACCTTTTGGTTTTTTATTCTGTGAGGTAAAATGGAGGGATTCTGATGTATTATTTGCTAGCTAGGCGTGAGTACTGAAGGTGGCTTTTTCTTCTAAAACGAAGACAGTGGCTCACCACCTTCTGGTTTTCACAGACACTGGCAAAATATCTTCCCCTTGGTTTAATCTTCAGCTTGTTCCAGCTTTCCGCCTTCCTTCTGAAAATACTCACAACATGTCTTTACTCAGCATCTCTGAATGCAAGTGGAACATGGGTGGGACTTAAAGCTAAGGGTAGGAAATTAATTTAAGCAAAGGCAGACACTACTTGAATTTTTTTTAAAATGTTTTATTTGTTTTACAAAGGGCTACTTCTATCACAAATTCACTTTATAATCATAGAGCAATGTTGCACTCCCCAGGAATATCTAAACTCCACCCAAAAAAAGTCCACAAAAAAGGAGGAGCAGGAGTGTAAAAGTACCTATAATGAGCATGTTTTCTTTTTTTTTTTTTTTTAAGGGGTATCCTGTAGATTCCTGCCAAAAGGTCCTATTACTGAATCTTGTACATTAAGCTCATTAAGCGTTTTAATTAAAAAGTGTAGGCACTCCCCTTAAGTCTTGATTAGATGCAAACATATATATTGTTCCCCCTGCTGAGAACCATCGCTTTTACTCAGTTCTGGCCACCTCTTCTCGTGGCCTAATCCTGTTTTGACAGAATCCCCCTGCAGCTAACTTGATGCCTGACTGAGGGTGGAAGCCCACAGATTTACAGCACAGTTGTGCAGTTGATTACATGTACAGGAAGCCATTGTTTTTAATTGCCGGGTAAAGTGTTGAAATTGGGGAAGAAACGCTCTCGAGATCCTTAGTGTTGCTGTTCTCTTTGATCTCCTTGGCAAATCCCTCTGTTTAGGCAAGTCAGATCCTTAATGTCTTGAGGTTTTGATACGGGCAAGTCCACCTCGCTGCAGGGATTAAGTGGCTCTGTCCTGCCCTTTTATAATTTTACTGTTTCTTTGGCGATTCTATGATCACCTCCAAGCTCAGATCCCTGCAAGATGCCATTGTTTTCCAGGGAGTTATTGAGGTCCCATAGTTTTTTTATTTCACAACTGAACTTGCAGGGAATATCCTGTAATAGTGAGTAGCAGAGTAGAAGCCAGTTGCTTATTTGGTAAAGGTGATAGAAAGGACTGGTTTGGGGTTAACCTACCACTAGCTTGCCTTATGAAGCTTTTTTTGATGTGATGAGCATACTTGCTTCTTAGTTGTTCATTAATAGCAGTGAATACATTTTAGCCTTTCTTTCAAGGTAGAAGAATGAACATTAAGTATGTAGCTAGACAACAGCCTGTCTTTCAAATAGCCATGAAGTGCCACAGTGTTTTTAACCTTCCTGTTTATTCTTGCTTCAAGGTAAGTATATGTGACTCGGCTGTCAGTGTGGCTGTAACTTAGCACTGAAATGAAACCATTGCCTAATATACATAGTCAGATATTCCAAAACCAACAACAAAATAGTCTTCTCTTTTTGTGGATGACTGTGACTGTCTGGTGAATGTCATCTGTGTTAAAATGCTTTTAACTTGTTGCCCAACAAAAAATGTGTTATAGCAGCGCTTTGTTAGCATTAACATTTTTCTGGCCATATCCAGTGCAGTTTCCAGGGTCTTATCTTACATTTCTGACTCTGGAATTCTGCATCTCTGGATTTCTAGAAACAGAGTTTGTTAACGTTTCATGCATTTAGTAACCATATATCCCAAAGCAGACTTTATTTTGTCCATTAGCTAGGGGCTATGTGCGTAGAGCACAGCATAAGTTTTGCTAGCTATACTTGATTTTAAGAAGTGGAAGTAATGAATAAGGTAGAATCCTTAGTGTACACAAGTTTGGGCCAGGAGGGATTCATATTCTATGAGATTTGCATAAAAGAAAGGTGTTTCTGGCTGTCTTTAACATAATTTTATATAAATATGTTCCAAAGGCTTTTGTATTGAAATTTCTTTTTACCAGTGCCCCATGATTTGCAGATGTGTTGTTCCTCAGCAGAAATAACTGGCTTGGCTATTTTGTTATGTTATTGTTAGAAAATCCAAAAGTAATGTTAGTTAGGATTGCTTTCTACAAAGTTTACTATTCCACTGATAGTGATCTTTGGCAGATACTAGACAGGAGTGACTAGCCATAGCACTCAAATAGGAGCAAAAAGAAGGAACGGAGTGATTGAGCAACCTATGTGGAACATGAAGAGTTCTCCAGATGTGACTTGCGGCCTCTTGTCCCCGGAAGGGGTTACCAGTGTAGGTCAGGCGTATGTAGTACCTAAGGAAGCATTAATCAGCTCCTAGATTCCTCAGCAGCCTGTGAAACACTCTCAGGAACAGTCTGCCAAAGAATGCCAATGATCAAGCGATTCTTAACTTGCATTTCATTGGGGGAATGCGTTGTCAGTCAGTATCTTGCCAAGCAAGTTTAATGGGGTGGAGATTCTGGGAAAACTGGTGGGACTGGAAGTAAGTAGTACTCTTCTAATATTAAAATTGAGTTAGGCTTCTGAATAAAAAGTGATTATTTGCCTAATTTCCCTTTAGATGTTCTAATATACACATGGGTCCAAAACTAATTCTCTGACTATTTAATAGCTTTTAGTTAGTTAAGATGCAGACCTTAGAACTGGGGGGGTTGGGGAGCATCAACAACTCGTGGATGGGAAATCAGGTAGGTAGAAAACTTTTGAGGTTTTTTTTTTTTGTACCTTCCAAAATCTTTTTCTTCATGGTTTCTGTTATTTCCAGTTCTCTCATGCCTTTGTGATCTATTATTCCTATGGATGTTTCTCAAAAAGCTGCTGTTCCTGCTTGTAGCATATAGCAAAATGGGGAGAAGTGGTTTGTAATGTCATTTTTTAAAAAAAAATATTTTCCATGATGCCTAAAAAACAGGATGGAAAAGAAATCCTCTTCATCTTTTCAGAAATACAGCTTGCATTTTTTTTCTGTTGGGAGACTGTGGATAACCCAGAGATGGGGTCTGTCAGCTTTGGAAACCCTTCCTTGAAAAGGCAGGGATTTGAAGTCTCAGCCAATGTTACTTCTCCCCAGGTATTTGAGTAATGAACATAAATAGAAACCAGATAATTTTAAGCCACCTCTAGTAAAGCAATTTCCTTTGCAGAGCAAATTTTGCTACCATGTCTCTCAGATTCTGACTACGCGTACCCCACGGGAGAGAAAACCTTAGCATCCAATGTAAGATCTCGGCAGGCAGGAAATTTTTTTTTTCCTTTTAAACAAATGTAACTAGTTACACTTCACCTTTTGTTTTTAGGGTTTATAAAGAAAATTCACAACCTGGAAAACAAAACAAAAAAACCCAAAAAACTTTGATCTTTCCCCCAAATGAATCAATTTGCAATATTTTCTTTGAGCAGACTGATTTTCCCTTTAGCTGTGCATGCCTGTTCTGTAGGCTGTTTGTGTTGTCCAAGGACTTCCAGGTATTTAAGATCCTTGTTCCTGAAGGTAGCATGTGTAAAAAAAAAAAAAAAAAAACAAAACCAAAACAAAAACAAAAAAACAACAACAACAAAAAAAACCCCCAAACTCTATTCAGGAGTTCCTAGAGTGCATCCATATTTGAAACCCATATCAGGATCTCAGTATTTGCATTAAGCATTTTGCATTTCAGCCACCGTTGAGAGAGCAGAGTGCTGGTAGTGTATAGGTACATTATGATTAAGCTATTTTAAGTAATGATATAGCCAAACAGCCTGGTGACATCTTGAAGGAGGTAGTCATCGTTCTGGTAAGCCATCTCATGGTTCACTGTGATGGTGTGCTGTGTGTTCTGGCAATTACTGTGTTGCATGTTGTGTGAGTTGTATCGGGGTAACTGAAATTTGGGACTTAATTGCAAACTGAGCAAGCCCTGTGATGCTTCTTGTTTTATACTACAAGTGTCCTTGATATTACCCCCCCACCCCAAAGTAGAGACAGGCCCTAGCAAAGAGGAGGAGAGATGTGCATCTGCACTGCATTCCTCACGCTGGCGGGTTCAAGCCGGCTGCTGCAGGCATGTGTAAAGATAGGCAATAGATCTAGACCCAGTGACACTGAGAAAGGGACTGATGTAGAAGAACATAATGCTTTTTTTTTTTTTTTTTTTTAAATTGAGAAAGTTTATGCAACGAATGCCAGTTTGGGGATCAGCCAGCTGACCCTGACTGGGAAGTGCTGTAGGTCTGCAGTAAGAGAAGCTGAGGATGTCTGGAATGATTTTTCTCTGTCACAGATCTTGTTTTGTGGCTCCACAACACTTATATGCATTCACTACTGCCTCCTCCCCAGCTGCAAGTCCATAGCTAGCCAATTTGGTATTGACAGATAAATCACTAGGGCTTCTCTAATGGAGCCAGCACTGCTGACCGGAAGGTGTTTGTCCCCCCCTTGGGTTATTTTTGTCTGAGTAATGCACAGGAACTTGATAATGGTTTGAGATTTTTTCTTTTTTTTATTATTATTTTTTCCTCAGTGGAGTTTCTGAATTGCACGAAACTCACCAGTGGAACTCATACCACGGAATCATTTAAGTTGGAAGGGACCTCTTGAGATCAACTAGTCCAACCCCCCTGCTGAAGCAGGGTCATCTACAGCAGGTTGTCCAGGACCGTGTCAAGTCAGGTTTGGAGACAATGCCTCCTCTCTGAGAAACCTGCTCCAGTGTCTGACTACCCTCACAGTAAAAAACAAAACAAAACACCCCAGTGTTTTCTTGCGTTGAGATGACACTTCCATTGCTTTTTAATTTGTGCCCCTTGCCTCTTGTTGCTGGGCTCTACTGAGAACAGTCTGGCTCCCTCATCTTCCTTCCCTCCCATCAAGTATTTATGCACACTGGTAAGATCTCCCTGACCTGCTCTTCTCCAGCCTTAAGAGTCCCCGCTCTCTCGGCCTCTCCTTGTGTGAAAGATGCTCCAGTCCCTTAATCATCTTTGTGGCCCTGCACTTGACGTGCTCTAGGACAAGTCCATGTCTGTCTTGTACCGGGGAGCCCAGAACAGCACATACTGGTAACAAGCAGAGGACCTCACTGGCTTTTTGCTTTCCACAGTTGGTCTCAAAGATTGCTTTCAAGAGAGGGTGTTTTGTCCAATGTTTTTTCCAGCCTCTCTGACTACCATGAGGTTACTGGGGGGCTCCTAACTCCAGGAATGTATTAAGTCAGTTTTTTTTGAGAAGAGAAGGGCCACAGGATACATGCAGGCTACAGCACACTTTGTGAGTGTAGAACCAACACGTTATTCAGGAAAACCTTGGCTTTGTCAGCCCTGCCAGGTACTGGCTGTTTCTCTGTCCTTTCTTCTGACCCACTTTATGGAATCTTTACTCCATTCTTCCACTTTTTACCTCTGTTTTGGCCAAAACAGGCTCTCACAGAGTGTATTTTGTACCATTGTTCCTTTGGCGTAGATTGGCCAGGAATTCAGAGACATTAGGAGCTTTGTAAGTAGCAGTCACCAGCATAGTCGAGTAGCAGGGGGAGGAAAGAGAACATGAATTCTGATGGTTAGGTAGAACATAGCAGTGGGGAGTCTGGCAGAGGTGCAGCAGCTGTTGGGGGTGACTGCCTGCCTGTGGACTCCCTCTGTGTCCCAGTAAACCTATTTCCTGAGAGCTTCTAAATACCAGCTGTTTCCTAACAAATTCTTCTGTTTATCAACACAGACTACTTTGTAACACCAAATAGCAAGCAGAGCTGCAAGTAATGTTGAGTATAGGCAAGTTGTTATGCTTGAGGCCTGAACGTATTTTCTGGAAGTTAATGCCATCTCTGTGTTCCTGTTATCTCAGATTCCTAATTTAGATGAGATCTCTAAGGGGTTCACTTGAACATACTCTTTACTAGCACTTCAAAAATGTCAGGCATATGTTTGTCAAATTTAGAGCTGGGTTAAGCACAATTATGCATGCATTTAAGCACAGTAGTTAAGTGATTTCATGAACTACATCAATAAGTTTATACTAATATAATTACAGTGATACTAGCAAGTTTTATGAATTAACTGTATTTGTTTCCAAACAAATGTAGTTAGTTGTATTGGTACAAAAATCTGTGCATAGACAGACCCTTACTTTTGCTAATAATACAGTATTACAAAGATGGGGTGTGTTTTCTAGGATGCATTATAATATTCTTTCCCTTAAACAAGAGGAAACTGAGGAGTTGGAACAAGATGCTTCAGTAAAAAGTGGGTGTAAATTTTGTTTGGTTTGGATTTTGGGGGGCTTTGGGAGTGGGGTGTGGGTTGTTTTGTTTTTGTTGGGTTTTTGTTTAGTTGGTTTGGTTTTGTTTGTTTTTTCTTTGAGGGAATAGAGGGCTACAAATTTCAAGGAAGAAGCATGCTTGGCAGCAGTCCAGAGATTGTTTCAAGTGTACCATAGTCAAAAAAGAATAACTTGCAGAATGAGTGTTGTCGGGGCTTTCTTGACTGGTGATGACCAGGGAAGAGCATCTTTGGTGGGTGAGCACAGGTTCTCTGAGCATGGCTATTCCTAGGGAGGCTCCCTGCAGTCTGCACCGCGCTGGCAGCAAAAGTGTGTACTGAGCTGTCACAGAAAAGAACCTGGCAACTCCTTTGTCCGGCTCATCACTTCTAGTAGCTGAGCATTTACCACGTAGAGGTCGAAAAGCCATGGAGAGAGACACATGGGTTGTTCCTGGGAAGTAATTTCTGAATTAGATTCAGCTCCTGCAAACCATGCAGTACAAGAAAGCTCCCCTTCTGGGGGCGGGGGATTTGATGGGTGCAGGGGAAACAGCTGCGTGGTATTGAGGGGTTCTCTGGGTGCCTACGGGGAGGAAGAAGAGGATGGGAGTCCCACTGCAATAGTCCAGTCCCTAAGCTTGCTTCTCTCTGTGTGCAGAAGTAATGTGACAACCTGCAGCCCCTGGTGTGGCGTTCCCAGCATTAAATATCAAAGTTAGCCTTTTCCTTCTGTTTTCCAATTCTATAAATCCTGCATAAGTACTGCCATCTCTAGCCCTTGGGAGTACTGCTGTACTCCGTCTGCTGCTGCCACCTGACAGCAGTGTCAAGCCTGATTCATCTCTGAGTGAGACTTCTTCTAAAGGGATGAGCCTACATTTTTAAATTAGCTGTATTTTAACTGAACTGAAAGGTAGGCCAGAGCCGGAGCTGCCAACTCTCAACAAAAAGAAATTTTGTTTTGAGAGGAATGCAGTAAAGAGTCCAGTCTTTTGTCTGGAGTGGATGCCATTTTCACTCCAGCTGCTTTGCTGGTAGAGGAACCTCTCAGGATCAAGTTCTCACTGATTTGTTTTAGGGACTAAACTGGAATGGGCAGAAATGTTTGGATAGAAGTTTCATATCAAAGCATCTGTTTTTTTAAAATTAATGTGTTTGATGTTTCAGTAATATTTGGGGGGGGGAAACTGTAAAATCTTCAAAAATTGAAAGCATGTTTTGGTTTGCCTTTCCCACCTCATTTCATATTCGATAGTGTGAATGGTCTTGTTTGACTTTCAGATTTCAGATGTTATTATTTTCAATATTTTGAGGTGGTTCTTATTTTGGCAGTTCCAGCCAGGTGCTGCATTCGGAACAGCTCTGCTGGCCATGAGGAATTGCCGTTTGGTCACAGCTACCCTGAAGGGTTTCCTTCCCAGTGGGTGCTGCTGCTGGCTTGCAGGAGTTGCTGCCCTGGTGTTTGCAGGGGGTACGTGATGGCTGCCAGGGCAGCCCTTTCCCCTGCTCCCAATGCAGGACCACCCTTGCAACAGTGGTGCCTCGGATGCTGCAAACTGGTAGCTGGGCCAGTCTGTCTTCTCCTCTGTTTTGAAATGCAGACATCAAAGTGAAAGAAATGCTCTACTAAATTTTTTTTGAACCTCTGAAAGAAAACTTTCCTTTTCCCATGTGTTTTCCATTTTGTTAGTTTTGCAATATCAACTTTTCATCCTGATTCAGGTTTTTTTTTTTTCCCCCCAAAACAAAACAGAATTAGCATTTTCCTGGAACAGAAATCCCATTTTCACACATGCATTTCCATTGATTTTTGTGGTGCTACTCACACAGATAAACAGCTACAGAGTGTTACTGAAATCACAACCATAAATTTTGTAATAGGTTAAAAGTGTCCTGTCAAACTGTGGATAATAAATTCTGGATATAATGAAATTGTTCATAACTTTTGGGGAAAAAAAAGAGACTGCATTTCCCCCAGTGATTTACAACAGCTGTAATTTTTAAAGGGCCTAAAATAACTTTTCAATTTAAAATTATTTAAAATACTTCCCTGAACAAACAGTGATGCTATCTTGGCCATACTGCTATCTAATTAAATATTTACTATATTTCTGTATCTGGTGGCTGAACCAGGAACTTGGAAGTGCTGATGCACACAGCTGTGAAACGGCTTATCTTCCAGCTCTGCCGGCTGACAGCCCTGACCTTGGTGGGCTGACCCTCCGCCTCCCACACCCTCACTTTGCTCTGGCTACTCTCACCCTGGCACTGTCACTGCAAGCCTTTCATCCCTAAAGCTCTTCTGGCTTGCATGGATTTTATTTCCAAAAATCTCTTTGACAGGTGAAAATGTCTGTCTTTGAAGTTCCCTGGAGAGGCAGATTCCCCTTTGGTCTGCAGTTTGCTGCACCAGAGCCTGTGCCTCTCTGTGTGTAAGTGTTTCTGTTTGCTCTATGAGCCTTTTGCCTCTGCTGTGCTCTAAATATTCCTCATTTAATGAAGCAAAGTTCTTTAATTACTATTTTTCTTTGTGGAATGGCTCATGGTCCCTTGGTCTTTTGATATTATCAGACTGAAAGGGGAAAAAAAATCCTTTAAACAATTTTCTGACTCCCTCTAGAGGATTTCTTTCCAAGCCCAGAAATAGCTCCACAGTGGGAGAAGCCGAGCATTCAGTCACTGTGCCTGCACAGCCAGGTTTCAGTGCAGGTTACATCTTTTCCAGTACCCACAGACTGCTTTCTTCTGTCAGTTGCTGCTAATGTCTCCCAGATTTTACTCCCACTGTTCTTTAAATATAAATACTCGCAGTCCATTTTTCCTTAGGCAGCGCAAGCTCGGTGTTCTCTGCCAAAGGACCCCACTGCAGTCATTGCTGTCCGGAGAATGGTTGTTCCTGTGATGTGCTCACTCCTCTGGACCAAACTTTATGAGCCTATCGAGTAGAAGGCTTAATTTTAACACCTTTTGGATGCCTTCTCTCCTATTGCAACAGTGAAATTTAATGTCTGTCATGAATAGCAACTCATTTTCATGATGTCATGGATTTTTTTCCCTTCATCACAAGGGGTATGTGTAATTTTCTTGTATTTCTGTCCTTTCCTATTGCTGTCCATTGTGTCATGCCACAGGTGATGAAAAGTGCCCTTGAAGTTGGGCAGAGTGGTGTGGCTTCTTTACAAAGGTCACAGGAAGAGTGGAGACCTTTTTATTAGAGCATACTAATGGGGTCCTTCTCTGAAAGGTGATAACATGGTGTCGGTAGTCTGTAAAGAAAAATGCTCCAGGGGACTCTGTGTGAAGGCTCTTTCTCCTACATGTTTAAATGACAAGGAATTTATTCCTCATATTTCAAATGCATTATCTTATGTAACCATTCAGTACCACTATCTTATTTAACCATTTCAGATGTGTTATCTTATTTAACTGGGGGAATATTGCTAGCAAAGTTGGAACAGGCAGTCCTGGACTATTCTTAACTGTCACTTGTTAGTTCAAAATTCTTTCAGGATCTTCTTTAGCAAGCAGCTGTGGATAAGGGCTAATAGCTGGATTATTGCTGCACTAAATAATTCTCAATTTGATACAGGTTGCAGCCACCTCTAATTCACCCACTTGTTTCCTAAAGGACATGTTAACTGGAACAATCACTTCAAAAGCAGTAGCTAATGATGGGCAATATAATTTGATTCTTTTAACATGCTTACAATCAAGAGAGAAGTAAATCATGGTGTAACCAACTCATGCTACCATCAGTCCCTCAGACAAGGGGTCAGGTGTGGATGCGTGCAGGGACTTCTCTGCCCCTGCACACCCTCATCAGTCCTGTACTCCACAATTCAGCTGGTTTCTTTGGAGAGCTGGGACCTGGATGATTTCGTCCATGGCAGTGGCTCCAGTATGAAGGTGACACTGGGTCCCCATTCTCGCCCGTCACACCCCTAGCATGTACTGCCGGGACATGGCAACCCCTGCCATGGTACCTATAGGTAGCAGGGTTATTTCAACCCCTTGACCAAAGGCCCTGCAAAAGCACAGTAAAAAGTACCTCAGGGCTGGGAAGGTCCGCAGGTGGTTTGCTTGGTGTGTTTCTGAAGGGCACAGCCTGTATCAGCAGCAGTAGGCACCAATGCTACGGCGGAAGCGGTTATTTATTGCTGGTCATGCACCCTGCCTACAGCTGCGTATTTCTCTGCCCTAATTGCAGCAAATTGTGATTGCAGTAATTTCAGATTTGGATCCTGCATCCTAAAAACAGTTTGGTTTTATGGTGTGTCACTTGTGATAGCAGAGAACCCCCAGAGCGCCAATATGTAAATGAACTTTATTCATTTTTTCAGTGTGTGGCTAACACATGCCTGCATCCGCTGGCCCGTTGGTTGGCTGTGCCTGCTGTGCCTTGCACAGGTCCAGCAATCCCCATTGAGAGCAGTGCTGCGGAACAAGATTTGGGGGTGTTGGTTGACGAGAAGCTCAATGTGACCCGGCAATGTGCGTTTGCAGCCCGGAAAGCCAACTGTATCCTGGGCTGCATGAAAAGAAGCAGGGCCAGCAGGTCGAGGGAGGGGATTCTGCCCCTCTACTCTGCTCTGGTGAGACCCCACCTGCAGTACTGCATTCACCTCTGGGGCCCCCAACATAAGAAGGACATGGACCTGTTGGAGCGAGTCCAGAGGAGGGCCACGAAGATGATCAGAGGGCTGGAGCACCTCTCCTGTGAAGGCAGGCTGAAAGAGTTGGGCTTGTTCAGCCTGGAGAGGAGAAGACTCCGGGGAGACCTTATAGCAGCCTTCCCGTACCTAAAGGGCACCTACAAGAAAGCCCAAGAGGGACTTTATACAAGGGCATGTAGTGATAGAACAAGGGCTAATGGCTTTAAACTGAAAGAAGGTCGATCTAGATGAGATGTGAGGAAGAAGTTCTTTACTCTGAGGCTGGTGGGGTACTGGAACAGGTTGCCCAGAGAGGTTGTGGATGCCCCATCCCTGGAAGTGTCCAAGGCCAGGTGGGATGGGGCTTTGAGCAGCCTGGTCTAGTGGAAGGTGTCCCTGCCCATGGCGGGGGGATTGAACTAGGTGATCTTTAAGGTCTTTCCCAACACAAACTGTTCTATAATTCATTCAATGGTTTGTTCCCCAGCTCCCTGCCTGGGACGGGTGGGCTGGGAAGGGGAGGCCCGACGGGACAGAGGCTGTTGGGTGCTGCTGTGATGGTGGGGGGGCAGCGCTGGGGTTCCTCTTTTTGTACCCCAAATCCTGCCAGTCTGAGGTTTTCCCAAGGGCGATGCAGGGCCCAAAGGGGCCAGGGCTGCAGCGGCCCCTTCTGCGGGCAGCTACTGATTTATCGTGTAGCTGGTCCTGGGCTCACATGCCTGTTTACTTCCCAGGAACCGTCGTGGTTTGTGCTGTGCTTTATTCATGGTGCCGAGCATGTAAAAACAGATAGGAAGTGTTAGAATTATCCATAAAGGCGATGCTGAACTGCTTAGCTACATATACAATTCCTTACCAAATTAAAATGCTGAATACCAAAAAAAAATTGAAGGGGCTATCATTATACTACTGAAGCTAGTGGCGTTAGATATATTCTTTTCAGTGTTTCCTAATACTTCTTTTTAAAAGGTGTTTTAAGTGCCGAGAAACCATGTAGCTTCTGTGTGCTTATAAAAATATATTTATGTCCTATCAGTTATAGGTTAAGGGTTGTTACTCTGTCACGTCATGAGGGGCCTAAAGGAACATAATGTTCACGTATTTAGGGAAGTGGCAAGCCGAAATAGCTCTTCTGCAGCTCTTAAAGTAGCAATCTGGTGTGAATGCTTGAGCTTTTCTGCCACCAAGCGAGGCAGAGCGCAAAGTGATGAGTGACTGGCCCATCTCCCCACAGTCATCGTCTCCTGTGACTAGTGTTGCTTTAAAATTTCATTTTCTTCCTTGCATTTTCTACCTGTTTCTTCAAATAATTCTCTCGTTTCAAAGCTTGTCATTTGTTTCACTGGAAGTATTTGGTTATGCCCCAAACCACAGGCGTTTGCTTAGTGATAGTGCATTAGTCTGCTGTTGATGGAAATGACAACTTACATCAAGACTCCTCTTCTTGCTTAAATCAAGACTTCATCAAGAATGACGTTGTCAGATGTGTTACTTGGAGTTCAGCATGTGTCTGAAAGCGAGCGAGCAGGACGGGGAGCACCGGTGCGTGGCCGTATGCTGCTGGTGCAGGCTAGCAAGGGCAGTTGAGGAGGCAGAACGCATCTACAACTGCTGTTACCAACCTGAGGAAAGCTCGTGAATTTATTCCGGTCTGAGCTCACGTTCTTCCATAGTGTATCACTCTTTCACCTTCGACAGGAGCGGGCACAGAAGAGATTTGATGTTTCTGTTTGTACAGAGGACTCTGCCTGGTGGTTAATTGTATGTGTGCCTGTGGGAAGCCGTTGCTTGTGTTAAGTCATGCTGCATAAACCACCTTTTTCCCTTTGATTGTTTGCTGAGCAATGGCTTGTTAGAGAAGACCAAAAAACTTTATGTTCTTGCCCTGAAATTGAATGAACTGGAATACATCTGTGGCCTTTTCACACAGTCTTCTGTGTACCTTTTTATGGAATATATATTTTAAATATTTAGCCATTATAGAAAATTTTACAGAAATAAAAATAATGCTAGGCTTTGCCTCCTGTATAGCAATAAAACTTTTAAATTGTCTTCACAATATTCTACCTGAATAAACTGTTAAAACACTATTCATACCAGAAGGCAATGCAAGATAAACCTGTTAGAGGCCATCTATTACCTGAAACCTTTCCTTATTTACATATACTGTTCCTAGCATGGTAGAAGTTGTAGGGCTGCTGCTAACTGAGGCATAAGGAACATTTGGAAAGAGCAGAAGGCACCTGCAGATGCCACCAAAGTTTATAATATTTCTATTCTGTTGGCAGTTTACTTGAGTGTAGCACTTATAAATGTTTTCTGTTGATACAGAGGAGGGGAAATATCTTTTTTTCTTTACACATTTAGGAAATCAGTCCATATGATAGCTAAGCCTTTGAGTTCCCAGCTGACAGCATTTAGTCTGTTAGCATCTTTTGGGGGATGGTAACTGCCATTTCAGTGGATGGAAGGCCTTTCTGGTGAGCCTATGGGCAAGAGGATGCAATGTCAAGTCACAGCTGATGGGCCTTCTGCTCCTGCACGAATTGCTATTCTGGGGAGGTTTGGAGGAAATTTTAAAGAAGACAGCTGAGTACAAATCAATATTTTTCTTGACAGCCCTGGTCCTCTTCCTCTCTTTCCAATTTACATCTGTCCTCCAGAGGTGACAAATCACAGTGTAGGAACCAGAGAGGCTTTCCATCTTCTGGATTACAGTGTGGGTTTGGGGATGGGTTTTTTTGTAATTCCACAGGCAAAATGGATTAATCGGTATACTTTCTCCACTGTAAACCCTTTGAGATCCCTTAGATTTTCAGATTCTCCCATTGCTTGAATAGGAGTGTAGCTGTAATTTTTTTTCCCCTGTTCTCAGTTTAATTTTTAGTCATTAAGATTGCTCATCTAAATTATGAAATTAGAAAACTTCAAGCTATTGAAAGCACTGCATGAAAGTCTCTGTAAACCCTCACTTGTTGGAGAACTGATCATGTGAGGAAAGCTCTTTGTCATCAAAGGTCAAATTTATTTTCTTTTGTGGTTTCAGCCTTGCTCCAAACATGATTTCTTGTGTGGATGCTGTTCTGTAAATAAGATTCTATAACTTTTTCAGCTAAAACTTTATTTATTACATATATGTTAAGGTATTGTGAAGCCTCACGAAAGACAAGAGAAAGCCAGAAGTTTATTTGCATTCTTTCAGCAAAAAATCACGCACCCTTTTTAGCAAATAAATGTTTGTGTAACATTTTAATTCGATTTTATAACGGTTAGTTTTGTTTGCAGCTCTGTTTCCTAGCTTTTGTTTCCTGATTAACCATGAAGGCTTTAACTGTGAAATTCTTATTATTTTACATTGTCTGTCTCTCAGAAAAACATAGACTTAGGAAACAATTTGAAGTATTTTAGGTTGAGCAGTTGCTGCAACATATCCTTACTGTTAAGCTTCAAGGTTCGATATTGTCTTTGATGTTTTTTCCTTTGTGTGTCTTTTTGACTTTGGAGACTTACTGGAGTGCAATTTTTAAGTGATCTAGATAGTAACGTAGCCATTGTAATGATCACATCATAGAATCGGTTGTACAAAGGCATGCTGCTATTTCACTAGTCCTGTTCTGCTGTGCAAGTTATTTAATGGCCAAGGTGGAAACTTGCATAGCTCCTTTATCTAGCAGTAGAAGATCAGATCTCATTTTTATATTACCTTTCATGTATTTTTTTTCCAAAGCTGCTCTTCTGTATTGCTCAGGAGGGACCAGTAAGATTTTCTGTACTCATGCAGCATCATACAGGCAAATTGCGACTAGCTTTATTTCTAACTCACTTTGAAATTGTTAGGATGAACTGATCATGCAAGGTAGAAGTCAATCCCCCCAAAATAAGCCTCTGAACTTTTGTGAACACTTGAACGCTTTCAAATATGTACCTGGGGGATCACGAGGGCAGTGTGGCATGGGGAAAGGAGATGCATCATGTTCTCTAGAAGGTCAATAATAAGGCTTTACAGCATTTCATTGGAGGTTGTTAGACTGTATTGAGTCACTAGATAGGATGCTTCAATATAGTATCTTTATTAAGGTGCTACATGGGAAAATAATTCATTTTCTCTCTGTTTTTAGAAGTTCTCATCCTCTGAAGGAAATTCCAGCTTTGGAAGGGAATCTGTGTTTCAGAAAAAATCCGTACAAGTTTCAGAGGACTCACTGCAAAAAAAAGAAACCTAGCTGTAAAAAAGAGGCCACTCTCTTCTGTTCTTTCACAATAGAGCTGTGCAGCTTTCCTTTACCAGAACTGCTTATGACATGGCAACTTCTATTCAAAGCAGAAGATTATAAAGTACAGAGAACAGCAAATTCAAGCCTATGTATCAAATTGAGATCACGTTGTTTGTGTTTGTGCTGAGTGACTGAGTATGTTTCTAAAAAGTTTTCTTTCTTTTAGCATTGCAGCATAATTTCAGGAATCCTAAACATGTAAAGGTAATTTTAATGAGGGGACTTTGGAACACGGATGTATTTATTTCTCATTAATTACTTGCCGTTTTGGTGCTACTGTGTATATGATAAGCCAAATTCTGCTGCTCTTGAAACTATTAGGAAGCTTGCCCGTTGATTTTTATGGGACCGATGTCAAGGGAGACAAAAGGGAATCCTAACAGGTTCCCAGTATGGGAAGACTTGCATGAATTTCATTTTAAAATTTGCAAGGTGGAACCTTTCATAAAGACACTTATTTATTCCTAGTGAAGAGGATTAATTTCACCAAGTGGCAGTTCTTATAATATGTCACTTAGTTTTGATATGTCACACTATTCCAGTGCTAAGATTTTAATGATGATATAGGAACAACAATCATAACGTTCTTTTCTGATTTCATGTTTTTCAAACATAATAATGTGGTTTCCATGTTTTTCAAAAGTTTGTGATGTGCTGTGAATTTTATGACATTTTATTGCAGTTGTTAGTGATGACCAGCTTGGTTCAGTAGTTCAGAATAGCTCTGAGTGGAGGAACTTTGCTGCTTCTGAGGTGCAAGTAATTTTAAAGAATGCACGGTACTTTTTTGTAGTTGAATGGTACTCTTCAAAAGTTGTACTTTCTTAGTTGTGCTGTGCTGTTCAAAAATACTAAGTCTAATGGCAAGAGAATATACTGTGTACATGTAGGGCCACTGGCCTTGTATGAGGCTTTAATTCATATTCAAAGTTTTGCACCTGTGGAAGTTTGTACATATATTTCTTGTATTTCAGCATGCAGACGGTGTAGCTATTTAGAATCTACCTGCTGTAATTTTTTTTCCAAGAAAAAAGGTAGGAAAGCAAAGTGTAAATTAGAATGTTCATCTGAAAGTGTTCATTTGCAAATTGGATTTTGACATTTTTAAACTTGAAAAAGCCTGTATTCTCCCCGACATGGTGCATCTAGAAGAGAAGCAAATTTATGAGTTGTGAGTATTGTAAAGAATATGTTCACAAACAAACTGGTTTTTTTTCTTGCCCTGGTTTGATTGCTTCTTTACTAAAAATAGTAGCCTTAACTTTGAGTTTCCAGGCCTTTCTAGGCAAAATGTTTGGATTGAAGTTGTCTTCTTCCACCCCAGTTTTTTTACAGTAGTTTGTCTTAATTTGAACCTAAAAAATTCAGTGCGATAATACGGTGATGAATATTGTCATTTCAATGAGCTGGAAGTTCTGATGCGATTAAAGTTAGTTTTTGTATTTGACAGATGATGGTGCATCATCCCTCCTCATCTACTGAGACTTCAGCTGCAGACGCAGTTGGTGCTGTAGTCCATGGTAAGAGCTTTTCCCTTGCACAGCAATGATCCGCAGTTCAGCTGCATGCGAAGCAATAGGACCTTTTTCAAGCCAATAAACTCTTGAGGAAGGCATCCCATGCACAATTCCCATGCTCATTAAGGCATAAAAACTGTGGCTTTCGAGAGCGGCATGGAAAAAACTCCATTTCACTGCAGAGACAGAGTGAACTGGAGAATTCACTGCATTATTCATCCATTCAAGAAAGCAGGGTTGCTATCTAGTATGGCAAAAGGAATGGATTTTTTGTGAGTATGAAGATTATAATTATTCTAGCAAAAGTGCATTTGTACTAAAGTTTGTGCTATTTGTGATGTTGACTGAAAAGTGAGCATAGCGAATGTACCTCTGACATTTGCATGAACGCACAGCTTAAAAGCTATTTAATACTCTTTTGCAGCATCTCAAACAACTCCCTCTAGGACAGAAGCAGTTAAAGAAGAGGACACCCTGAAGAACCTCGTGGACATTCTGCAGCAAATAATGCAAAGTGTGCCCACTCAGGGCACACCAGCTCAGCATTCAGCCGATACACTTGCTCTTAACGATACCATTGATGCTCTTTGGTTAAAGTATACAGGAAACATACTAAAAAGCAAAAAAATCTAGAAAACGTCGCAATGACAAGAAAAACTACTCCATCTACAACACCGTCAGTTCTGACACTCCAAACTGACCCAGATATTTCTGTTGTTTTATGTGTTTATGAGTCTACTCAGCTGACAGCAGCACTGAAAGAGCTAGCCTTAATATTTCAAACTGCTGCTACAAAAAAGAAAAATAAGACCCTTGATCAGTTAATGAATGGATTTAGTGAAATCTTTGAAGAATGTTTTAAAAAAAGGAATGCTAAATATCGCAATTAAGTTTGAAAACCCAGAACCTACCAGCAAAAAGATGAAAAAGGTTGCATGAGTCTAAGAAGGTGGAACATCAAGCTCTAGGCAGAGTCATCTTAGGAATGACTGAAACGTTACAGACAGCAGTAGAGAGTGCACCTGAGAGCATTAAACAAACTACATCTCGGTGGGCATGTTGAATTGGCTGGAATCTAGACAGCAAAAGCTCAAGCACGAGAAAAGCAGTAGAATTTGTGAGAACAACTGTATAATTTTTCTAACGTTTCCTCTGCTCCTCTGTCTCTGTCCACGAGGTCTAGGAGAGAGCTCAACTGAAACCAGGAAAATAAGATCTTTGATTAACCTGCTTTATGATTTTAGTCATCAATTAAATCCATATATTGATAGTTATGTTGAGAAAAATATTCCAGCTTTTAAGAATGCTGAAAACACTCTAAAAAATTGTTAAATACTAATGTCTGGAATACTGTCATTGTCTTTCCTTGAGGTTTAAAAAATTGATTTTCAGTTTTGTCAGTCACCCAAACCAGATATAACTGTATTTATTCCAGTAATTAAAAGTTACCATTTTAAAATGTTTTTACTCACATTTGTTATATGACAATGATAAATTGGACTGTAGTGAAATAGAGTAATGCTCATTTGGCTTTTCCAAATTTTACTGTGTTTAATATGTGCATATAAGAGATGACAGCTCAGGTCACTCATATTTTTTGAATACACTCTATGTTCTACACTAATGGCACAACAATAAATTGGCTCCAACAATTTCTCCAATTTTTTTTTTTTTTTTGTGGACATATTCCGATTTCAGCATTGGAAAATATATTCTTACTTAAAAATAGCACCATGCAATATTTACATTTTCTGCTGCTAGTTGTCAGATTTTTGGAGCTCTGTATTGTTTTTATTTTCCTCCTGTTTATTTGGATTTTCTTTTGGATTTAGTTAAATTCTTAGAAGGCTTCTGTCAAATATTGTTCTTTCTTGAAACATAGTGTTCTGCATGGGTTGAAAGCTGAAAATGGAAGTTTTGGGGTTTTTGGCATAAAGATGCTTTTAAACTAAGTATGCTCAGTTGTATGTCCTTTAGTTCAGTATGCATGACATACTTCTTTATTGCTTTTTCCATTAAAAATGGGGTTATACCATGATGATACAAGGTTTATATTCAGAGAAGTACAACGTGCATGTTCTTGGTAAAGAAAATGATTACATTTAATTTTAAAACATATTTCTAACTTTCTAATACAGTCATTATTTCATAAATTTGGCATATTCAGTTAAAATATTTTCTTAAAACTTTTTTTCTTCTGCCTGATGAAAATTAAAAGAAATAGGCTGTTGGCTTTAAACCATTGACCTTTAATGTATGCAAAAGTAAGTGGTACAAAGAAATAAAAATGCCCGTTGACAGTAATGAATTGTTTGTAAGACTTTCTGCAAGACCTGAGGAAAGAATCACTTCTGAGTTTGCAGTTTGGATGCAAAATGGAAAGAACCTCCACAACATTAGCAAACGGATGGAGGTTTGGGAGCCCGGTGCCTCCCATGGTCCAGCCCTCAACACGGCAAGTTGCTTGCACTTGGGTGGTTGGTTGGTGCTCTTGGCCAGAGGCCCCCGAAGCATGTCTGACTGTGGGGTTAAAAATTATCAGATATAAATGGACTCATACCTCCTTCTTACTTATAAAATACAGTACTGTTATGAACATGAATGAACTGTGCTCTGCTGTACGCCCGGCTGTATTCGGAGTGCCTGGTAGGGGAGCTTGTCTATAGAGTTTTCTCCATCGCCACTCGGATGCGGAGCTCGCGGCTCAGCCGAGCAGTTCGCCTTTGCTCAGCTGAGGGCCTGTGATGTTTTCTGTGGATAACTTGGTTACGTGCATTTGAGGAGCCACGTGCTCTCTTCACTTTTCAGAGTATTTAGGCAGGGACCCATAAGCCACTTTCAAAGTAGTTCTAAAATAACTAGGTAATTACAGAAATGTCACAACCAGCTGCTCCTTAATGGTTCAGCTGAAATCCTTTTTTTTTATTTGACATGAAAAGCTTTACTGGGGCTGACTTAGCTTAACCCTTTAAAAGAGTACGCATCTCTGTGGTACAGTCGTTTAAGGTAAAATCATTTCGATTGGAATCCACAGCAAACTGGATCTTTGAATGAACAAGCATGAAAGCTGTATCAAATGCCTGATTTAAGGTGAGCTTAAGTATTAAGAATGTTATAGTAGACTATTTGTCAAAGGAAGTTTTTTTTGCCACTTTTAATACAATTTAAACATCTTAAAGTTTTCTGCTTGGTAGAAACATTTGTGTAAAATCTGAGCAGACTTAAGTATTTTTAGATCTAAGTTGCACAATTTGTTAGTATATACATAATTTCTTGCCTTAATGCAAATATTCTGATAGTCGGTAAATACAAAATTAACTTGATTTTTTTTTAAAAAAGGAAACTACATATTTTGAGGAGGATTCTTTAGATTGATCTGTATTGACCAGTTATAATTTTGTATTAATTGTGTGTAGTTTGAGTATTTAAAGTATTGTAGATTAGGGTTTGTGGAATTATAAAGTGATAAAGTATGTTTAACTTAGTTCTAAGAAATGAAATGGAGCACAGCACTTAAATCATGATGCTTTTGTGCATATTTTTAACATGAGAGAAACACTATATTGTCCTGGTGAACAATCATTTAGATTTTATTTCCTCAGAAATTTTTTGATACTATTTAAAAAATATATTAAAATTAATCTCCATTTAAAGGATATTAATTTCTCAAATCTAATTCTTAAATTTGTAAACATTTTCTTTCTCCTGTGTCTGTACATATTTCCTTTTTGACTGTCTTTACCTGAAACTCGGCACTGAGTGAATACACTGATATACTATATTATCTCCATTCTCCTTTCCAAAGTTGCCACCAAACTGCGGTTTGGTTAATGCTATAATCAAGCATGTGCCCGTTGTATTAAGCTTGAAGTACTTGAGGGTGTTTTCAGAAGATAATGGTTTTTTTCACAAGTGTGGAACTCCACAGCTCCTCTGCGTGGGTCCCCTCCCTCTCCGCCTGTTTGGGAACACTTAGAGCAAGATGCAACAGGGGAATTATCTCAGAATTACCGACATCAAACACCTGGAAATCACAAGCCAGATCCCGTAAAAACTGGGCTAGCTTAGCAATTGAGATTCCTGATAAATAATAAAAGTCAGCCCCTTTTTAGCTAGCTGCTGGTTTGGGGCTTTAAAAATTCATGTTGTGAAGAGAGGGAACCCAGTTGCTCTCGATCCAAAGATACTGAGAGTCGTGAGTTTCAGACATCATGACATGACTCCAGGTGTTGAAGCTTTTGGAAAAATATCAAATATCACTGATGTTAGGATGACACCGCAAGACACGCCGGCTCTGCCCTCACTGCCCGCTACTGTGCTTAATGCATCGGGTCATGAAAGCTTCCCCGGGTGTGGAGGAAGAGAGCTATAAAAATCAAAATGTATCAAAAGTCAAGTTGCTAATAAATGCAAGAAGAAAAATATTTAAAATCATGGCTCATGGCTTGACTGCCTTCAGGCTACACAAAGACCCAGGCAGGGTGACTTTCTTCCTAGAGCAGAGATGACTTTACCTCTGCCTTCCCTCCTCCCCGCAGTGGGATGCTGTCTTCACCACCTCCCACCAAACACAAGGTTTATCATCCTACATCTACAAACGTCCCAATTTTCAAGCTCCATTAGTAGGGATGTTGCCTTTGAAGAAGTGACTCAGGAAGGCAGCTGCACATTTCAAAGTTGCTTCTTGCCAAAATTATTGCTCAGCAATATTACAGGGATATACCTCTTCTGTATTAATTACAGCCTCTTCATTTAGGCAGGCATGAGCCTTGCTACTTCTCATCCTCGGGTGTTTTGCTGATTCTAGGGCCAGTGTACGTGCTTGTACATTTGATTTTGGTCTTGGAGTGCCAGGCGGTTGAGGCACCGTCCTGTAAAGTTTTACAGATGCATAATTTGACTCTAGAAAGTAGTTTTAGTTAGCGATTTAAATGGAAACAGCCTGCATTGGGCTCTAAGTTTTCTCTAACCTGCTCTAGGTTTTAGTAGAACTGGGTCCTTGTCTTCAGGCTAGCTAGCATGGCTTTGGTTACCTTCATACATTCCAGTGTGGTGCAAAAATGCTGGGTTTGTGGTCATCTTTGAAAGCCTGAGAGGGGAATCTCTGCAGGCAAACAGAAGTGCTTTTCTTGAGAGATTGACTTGTCGGGCTTATTTTCATAAACTTCTATGAGGAATTTAAGACAAGAACTGAAATAGAACAGACTTGTGCTGGTACATGCGCCAGCTCCAAGGGGAATAAATAATCCCGTATCCCACTCCATGCAATGACTGATATCTGAATATAATACATTATGTTATTTTTGTAGCAGCCTGACCACAATTTATTAAGTCATATTAGCAAATTTAAGGTCTCTTCTTTTTTTGTTTTAGATACCTACAGTATGTTCGTATAGTGGAAATACTCTGAGTATAAAGGGGGGCTTGTGTCTGTAAGATCCAGCACATGGAGGTGATTTATATTTTACTCTCCCCTGTACCTAGTAAATGGTTTCATGACCTTGGATTACCACAGTTTTAAAATGAATTTATCTGGATTGTGAATTGACACTTTTAGCTCAGTTCAGAATTTGTGCTTGGTTTCTGCTGGATCCCAGTGGGGAAAGCTGCAACTTTGTGTAAAATACACACAGTTGAGAAGAAATACTGCTGCACTGGGAAATGGGGAGAATAACCCCCTTGAAACTGTATTAGTTCACAGTGAAGCTCAGTAGCACGCAGTGTCTACAGCAGCTATTTCTCAGCTCTTAGTTGGGTTAAAATATTTATATTTATTTTTGTGTACTTTCTTAAAATCTGCTTACTGTAATACTGGTTCAGCACCATTGCAAATTAAAGCCTTATCATGGTTAGGGAAATAAGCCCTTGTGCGAGGAATGACTCAGTCGTGACCCAAGGAGATGCTTTTTGTGTGATGCATTTTGTGTTTCCTGATACTTTCCATCGTGATACTGAGTCAGGAGGGAAAAAGGTGCTGACTGCAGGGCAGTGTGTACGGGTTTCCTATACGTTTTGTCAGACTCTGCTGCCTTCACCACGTTTGTCCCTGCTCTTTGCGGTCCAATATGCAGGGCATGCATCAGGGTGACACTTGGACGGTAAGGTAGGAGAGGTGAGGTTGTAGATGATCCTGACATCGGGTCTATGTGCAGCAAGAGCCTTGGTCCCTGGGCAACGTCTCCAGACCTGAGCTGTGTCTGCAGTGCCCATGGAGCCAGAGGGGGATTTTTGTACAAAGCTCCGCAAACTTTCCAATAAACAAGACAATAGTTAGTCCAAGGAAGTTTTCCAGCTGGGATCGGCTGCTTCAGCTCCGGCGATGAAGCGAAACTCTGCCGCTTAGCGTACAAACCATCTCCCTGCTTTCCCTGCTTGTTTACTGCCTGGAGCACCCATGACATCAGCCGGAGTAATAAAGCAGAAATGCTTTACTACCTGGTTTCTGGTTCTGACATTCCCATGGCAACCTCCTCCCCAGTTTAGTCACAGTTTAGTGGCGTACAAGCAGGATTTGTTCAAAAAGGAATAAAGCTTGCAGTATGGAAAAGACACTTCCCCATGTGTTCCTGATGGCCAGTAAATAAGGATTGAAGCACCAGGTGAGTACAAGCTCTTTATTGGATTTGGCAGGGCACGCGCTTCCCAAGGTGAGACTGCTTAATGGCGCAAGAAATATAAAATAAAGGAAATTAAAAGAATAACATACAACAGCTGTGATCAGCTACATTTTAAATATTATGCGGCAACAGAAGGACCGGGCTGCAGCTAGAGACCTGATGACAAAACGGGGTGTGATTGTAAGATAGGCAAGATGATAAATTAAAACCGGTGTGAAGCAGGAGAGGGCTCGGGAGTGACCTCCCTGTACGTGAGCAAAAGTTTGTGCCTTGTTTCCAGCCGCACTGCCCAACATTGCTCTCTCACTGCCTGTTCTCCACAGGAACACCATGTCCTTCTGCTGCGACCCCCATTTTACGTCCCACAGGAGCCATTTGAGAACGGTGAACAGAAGAGGGTTGGGGTAATTTGGCACAGGCTGGCTCAGAGTTGTAAAAAGGCTCATTGAATGCAGCAGCTCTGTGTTGATTTTCTCTTGGTTTCCCAAGATAATGAGAGCCAGTGGTAATTTTGGACTCTGTTGGCGAGCTGCTGACAGATCTGACAGAAGGATGGGGGATTCGGAGAAGCGCTGAGGTCTGGAGCAGGAGATGGAGAGGGGGACGGGGAGACGAGAAGGCAGGGACCGAATGGGATGGAGCAGGAGGATGGAGGTGAGGACCATCCAGGAGAGGAGAGGGAAGGGGAAAGCGGGCTGAGTGCCTGCAGGGAGCAAAATTTCCCATCTCCCTGCTCGAGTTTTGTTTGCAAAGGGAAACCCCAGAGCATCTTGCTGCTGCCACCCTCCCTTCGTCCCACCTCAACTGAGGAGCGGCACCTCCCTGCCACTGGGAGCTGAAAGGGTCTGGGAACGGTTCAGTCTGTAAAACTGAGCTCTCGAAAGTTAGGGAAATCCGAGGATGAAGGTGTGGGTGTAACAAAAAGTTCAGCCTCACTGAGCACACACTGTGAAACACGTCGGGCCGTGCGACGCTGCTCACGCTCGGGTGATTAGAGGGACCCAGGCAGCCCAGGGACTTGTACGCGAAGTACCTGGTTAACCTGACGGACGAGCTGCTCGAGAGCAGGAGATGAAAGAGGAGAGACTGCGCAGGACCGCCAGGGAGCGAAGCAGGAAACCTTCCTTCCTCTGCAGCCCCTTTGGGGCTGAGCCGTGAGCTCTGTCTCCAGGAGGGGAGTGGGAGCACGAAGCCAGATCATGGGCTGACCCCCCCGAGGATGCTCTGCTCCCGCAGTGGCTGGCAGGTCGTGGTAGCCATGTGAGCCTCGTGCAGCACAGGCAGCTGCAGATTTTTTTGGGGGGGGGCCGGTTATTTCTCTCTTTTAGCCATCAGCTGCACAGCCCCTGCGGGGATGTCTGCTCCGGCAAGGGTGAAGCAAGACCAGGGAGGTGCCAGATGCTTCACAGGGGCAGCCCGTCTCCTCTCCCTGCAAATGCACTAGCTCTTACCATCTTGTGTGTTAGTGCTTGCTAATTCAGGTCCATAAAAGCAACTGAGTCTCACGTGGGGTGTGCAGGCAAAGGGATGGCTCAAACAGCTGCATCTTTTGACTTGCCTTGGGAGGAAATGTCAAGAAGGAAGGAGTTACCCCTTATTAGTGCTAATATCACCTCAAGCACCTTCACAGTGGTGTTCAGTAGCGTGGCAGGTACAAATAGGACTCAGTAGCTCATTTCTTCGGTACATGGAAGTTTGGGGTTGCATGTGATGCAGCACCCACATGTCCCTCAGACGTGTATCATCACTGCAGCCATCGGGGCTGCCCAAGTCCCAGCTCAGCCCAGGGCGGCTGCTGCGGGACCCAGTTTGGGGCCAGCGGCAAGGGATGCCCCATCCTGCCCTGGCAAGGCAGACAGAGAGCAGCCGCCCTTTTGCTCCAGAGCACAAGGTTGCAGGGAGTCTGCAGGTGCTGAAAACATGGCAGGAACAGTAAAAAAGCAGATTTTGAAGGCTATAGGGCATTACTAGGGGCTGCTGCCCATCCTGTGCTTCTCCCTCCCCCAGGTTCCTGCACCATGAGTGCGGCCGAGGATGCCGAGTGGCTGCGGTGGGTGACAAAGCAGTTCGGGAGCATCGTGGGGGAGGACAAAGAAATCGACTTGGAAGAGTTCAAAACCGCTCTCCAAGTGAAGGAGGTGAATGCTCCCGGGGGGGGGCGGGGAGCTGGGGCCTGGGGTCCTTTCCTCCAGGCAGCACTAGCAGCCCGACACCGAACTGTGCTCTCTTGCTGTACTTGGAGAAAATTAAGCTTAAAAATAGAATTGCACGGTGTTGTGTGAGAAGAGGGAGAGAGAAACCTAGCGGTACTCTGCAGCAAGCAGGAGTGGAAACCACCGATTAACCATTGGCAATGCAAAATCGATTGGCTATCCACAGCCTGTCTTTGAACATGCTTGGCTATTCCAGTGAATATTCCCTCCCAGCTGCCTCCTGCCCCATCCCATCCTGTGTCCCCAGGGCTCCCTCCTTTCCCTGGGTAGCCCCCTCTGGCTGCGGTGCCAATACACCCCTGCAAAAAGCAGCCTTTGTTCCTCCCTCCTGTTTTCAGGCTTTCCCCATGACTTTCAGCTTTTGCCAGGTGATTCCCATTGCTGGCTGTGAGAGCTTTGTTTGTAGCATCAGGTTTCGGTCGGTGGAGAGCATCCCACCGCCATGTGAGAGCATTTGTCCTGCTCCCCGCAGTCCTTCTTCGCCGAGAGGTTCTTCACGCTGTTTGATGCAGACGGGAGCGGGACCATTAGTTTGGAGGAGCTGCTGAAAGCCCTGAGCCTGCTCGTACACGGGAATGAGATGGACAAGCTGAGATTCCTCTTCCAGGTTTACGATGTGGATGGTAAGATAATGAAAAATAGATTCATTTGTCTTTTTTTGAACAAAGTTGCAATTTGCAAGGCAGCACGGCTCTCCTCTGAGCATCCAAGTGCGGGCATCGCCACTCAGCTTCAGTGCTGGTGTCATGTCCCCTCTTAGGTTAAGCACAGCTGGGTAATAGCGTAGGAGGGTCTTCACTGCTGGATATTCATCAAAGGTAAGCAGTGTTGGCTGCCTTTGTCCCGTGATGAAAGCATCAAAAATCCATCTGAAAGCCAGCAATTAAATCAGCCACATGTCAGGATTTCCCACGATTCGCTTTCACCCTTGGCTGCTAAGAGGAGCAGTCTCTGCTCCACTCAAATATCAACTCTCAATCCCATTGATATTTATGAATCCCAGCACGCTCTCTTCTTCCTCCATTGGCTGGGAAAGCTGGAAATAACAAAAGCAAAGCTCTTCTTGAGCTGCTTTTCCTGCTCTGACCTGCTTGGGCATAAAATGCTGGCCGAAGAACTGAGAGCCGAGCCTCTTGCCTATCTGGTTTGCTCTCATGCCTTGCTGCCAGATAAGCGTGTCTGCATTGCTTTGCTAGCGCCGAGCTCTGCCAGCCAAACGACAACGTGGCTGCTGCAGGTAAACTGCCAATTAGGTCACCTTTTTTTTTAAATGCATGAGTTTGCTGATTTATGAGCAATGGTACGGTCCTGCTCTGGCCAGGCACAGTTTCCTCCCAAAGAGCCTGCGTGCAATTTCTGCATTAAAGGGAAGCAACTGCTGGATTAAAGGTGCAAGATGAAGGTAAAACCATGGGGTTGTCAGGGTGCTGTGGCATATCGAGGTCCCTGCTCTGACCTGTGCAGGTAGTGGCTCCATCGACCCAGACGAGCTGCGCGTGGTGCTGGGCTGGTGCCTGCGGGAGAGCACGATAGCCCTGCCTGAGGAGCGGCTGGGAGACCTCACCTTAGCCCTCTTCGAGGCTGCCGACAAGGACCACAGCGGCTCCATCACTTTTGAGGAGCTCAGGGAGGAGCTGGAGGGTTTCCCAGAGGTCCTGGAGAACCTGACCATCAGGTAGCTGCATCGGTCGGTGGGTCCCTCTGGCAGCTCCACGGGGCTGCAGGTTCCCTTGCAAGCACCTTTTTCCTCCTGCATGGAGGAAAAAGCATGGGATTTATGTTCTCATTAAGGCTATCGTGGGGTGCCCAGACCATGAGGTGCTTGGGCCGGCACTCGAGCAACTCAAGTGCCTGATGGTGCCAAGCCGGGTGCAGGGCTTGGATGCAGGGATGGGTGCAGGGATGATGCCACGCTGGGTGCAGGGCTTGGGTGCAGGGCTTGGGTGCAGGGCTGGGTGCCAGCCTGGGTGCAGGACTGCCCCAGCTTCCCCCTTTCTTTGGGCAAGGAGCAATCCAATGCCTTTGCTCCCAGTGCAGCGAGCTGGCTGAAGCCCCCGCCGCCCGCAGAGAGGAGCTGCCAGCCGCGCTACCTGACCCATGCATACTGGCACAACCACCGCAGCAAACTCGCCTTCCTGGGGGGCTATGCTGGCCTCAACCTCCTGCTCTTCACCCTGGCTGCCCTGCGGCACGTCAGCCTCAGCAGGTGGCTGGCGGTGGCCCGGGGCTGCGGGCAGTGCCTGAACTTCAACTGTGCCTTCCTTGCAGTGAGTGCCAGGTCCCAGGAGGGATGCGAAGCTTGTGGGGTGCATGGGGTGATGGTTACCTGGGCTATTTACAGTCACATTTATACTGGGACCTTATCCCTGTGCCAGGGGCTCTTTGGAGGGCAGTAATTAGAGCCTGTGGGCTTTTGCAGCTGTGGGACCAAGCTGTCTGCTCTAAATAATTACATATAAATAATGGGTTAGGGAGGTTGTGAGCTCTTTGAGACAAGGGCACTCATGGCAGCCTGCAGATAGGTCCTTGATTTCTGTCTCTGGGTGCTCTCCAGTCTGATACCCTGTATCAGCAGGGAGCTGGCTCTGGAGCCCCAGGGGACCTGGCTGAGGCCCCCAACATCTCCAATTGCCCCCCAACATCTCCAATTGCCCCCCGGCACCTCCGATTGTCCCTCTCCCTCTTCCGGAGGTGCTGATGCTGCGGAGGTGTCTGACCTGGCTGCGAGCTACCCCCATTGCCAAGGTTTTGCCACTGGACCAGCACGTTGTTTTCCATCAGCTTGTGGGGTACGTGGTGCTGACGCTGGCAGCCATTCACACGGGTGCCCACATCGCCAACTTCAGTAAGTAGCAGCTCCTGGGCAGGGGAGGCCCTTTGGCTGCCGTGGTTTTATCTCGGGCAACACCCCCTCTAACGCGCCCCATCAACCCTGTGGTGGGTTCCCCTGCTGCTAAATGGGAAAATGCCCCTTGGTGGAGGAGGCATGACCCACACTGCCCTGATGAAAAGCAGCAGGGGTCTGCACCGAGCTCCAAGGGGAGATGCTTTTGTTCTGGGGGGGGATGCACATGTCCCAGGGAGGGGATGCACATGTCCCAGGGGAGGGATGCACATGTCCCAGGGGGGATGCACATATCCCGGAGGGATGCTGGTGTCCCAGGGAGGGGCTGCATGTGTCCCCGGGGGGGGGATGCACATGCTCCATGGAGGGAATGCACATGTCCTAGGGGTGGGACACACATGTTCTGGGGGGATGCAGACGTCCCAGAGAGGGGCTGCTTGTGTCCCCGGGGGAGGGGGAATGCACATGTCTTGGGGGCATGCACATGTCCCAGGGAGGGGGATGCAAGGCCGGGAGAGGAGATGCACATGTCTAAGTGGGCAGCGAGGCTGCAGGCAGGGTGCAGGGAGCTGGAGGGCCCGTGCGGTGCCGCACAGTCTGTGTGCTGTCTGTTATCCCCCTCTAGTGGCTTCCCAGCGGGGCAGCGAGGGGCTCCCACTCTCCCCCACGCAGCTCCCGAGTGGGGTCTGTGCCCTGCATCCCACAGCCCCGCACCCCACAACCACCCTTACCCCACGGCGGGGTGCCAGGGCTGCACCCTTCCTCTGCTCGAGGGGATGATCAGCACCCCAGGGAAGCATGTCTGCTTGCATTGCCCACCCTCCTGCAAAATGCCCCCCCTTGCAACAGTGCTGAGCCCAAGAACCTGCTCTGGAAAGGAGAAACGTTGCATTTTTCAAAATGTCTGAGCAAAGCACTTGAGCGCTTCTTAGTTAAAATAATTGGTAGCAGTTCGGTGAGTGCAGCAGAAATCTGGGTGCGCAGCGGGTGGGTGCTGCGGGTGACCAGCACCCTGTCCCGACCCGTGCGTGTGCCCAGGCAGGCTGGCGCGGCAGGACGGGCGCCATGCCCTCGCCGAGTACCTCTTGTCGGCACGGCCCGGCGTGGGGGGCCTGGGCGGCACGGCCTCGCAGACGGGGCTGGTGCTCCAGGGGCTGCTGGCCGCCATGCTCGCCTTCTCCAGCCCCTGCGTCCGACGGAGCGGCCACTTCGAGGTGGGTCCCGCCGTGGCCCAGTGCGACCTGGAAAACCCCAATGTCATGCCCAAAGCTGCTCCGTCTCGGGGAGCCGGGGGGACCGGGGCGAGGGTCCGGCGGGTGGGTGCCCATCCGGGTACTTCCCCATGGGTGGGGGAGAGCTCATGAGCCAGTGCGGTGCCCCTTGATACCGTCCTTGGACACCCCCCCACTCCTGAGATTTGCAGTTTTGGGGTTTCTGTGCTTTTCTTCATCATTTGGGCTGCCTTTGCCTGCTGGGATGCCCTGGCACAGCCTCACCACAAAGCACCATTTGGCTCTACCGGCTTCAGTTCATGCTCAGCCCCCCTCAATGTCCCTTGCTCCCTGCCCACAGGTCTTCTACTGGACCCACCTCTCCTACATCTCTGTCTGGACCCTCCTCATCCTCCACGGCCCCCACTTCTGGAAGTGGTTTGCTGTTCCCGGCTGCCTCTTCGTGCTGGAGAAGGTGGTGGGCTTGGTTTGGCGGCGTGCTGGGGGGCTGCGCATCGTGGAGGTCAACTTGCTGCCCTCCAAGGTCTGCACCCACAGGGGTCTCCATGCCTCTTCCCACCTCCCTCCTGATGCTCTCCTCTTCTGAGAGCCAGAATAAAGCTGCTATGGTGCACAGAAATACCTTTAGTATTTGCAAAGCGTTTTGCAGTTTGGGGAAAAGCACTTTGCAAGTGACCATGCTGGTTATTCGACACAGGGGAAAAGGAGGGACAGTGGGACATGGGAGGGAGTGACGGCCCTGATGTGTTTGCACAGCAAGCTGGAAGGGGGATACTCTCCCGGCCACGTGTGGGAAGGACGGGGCGCAATGAATAGCTTATATAGAAAAGATGCGGGTTTGGGTTCCTTCGGGCTGTGTTGGTGAATGTTTGCAGCAAAAGGTGAAAGCAATTTTTTTTGTTTTCAAGCAATTTTTTTAAAGCTTAGAATTTTGTCTATTTTTCAAGTAAAAAACCCTAAACCCATAGAACAACAAAAGACAAAATGAAAACTGCTTTGACTCTTAGTTTCTTCAGAAAAAATCTTGTTTGAGGCCAGCCCTAACTGAGATTTTTGTTTGATGGCAAAGCTGGGCAGTGAATAGGAGAACAAACCTCTTTCTCAGGTCAAAGCTGTAATTCCATCTCATGCTGGCCACTGTTTAAAACGGGAGGCACAAACTTGGGTGCTCGTGGGCTGCAGGGAGACCAGCCCGGCAGAGACCGACTGGCATGACGTGCCTGCTAGATGCTCCCAGCTTTTCTGGTCTCCTTTACCTCCAGGTGACTCACCTTGTGATTGAGAGACCGCAGTTTTTCCACTATAAGCCTGGAGACTACATCTACCTCAACATCCCGGCCATTGCCACCTACGAGTGGCATCCCTTCACCATCAGCAGCGCTCCCGAGCAGCAAGGTGATCGCTCATTTTGCATTGCTGGGATGTTTTGCATCACACAAGCCCCATCGGGGTGGCTGGATTCCCTCTGAGGGTCATGCAAGGAGGTGTCCATGCCCATGGAGCAGGGCAGTGTGTGTTTATGCCTCAACTCCCCTGCCTCCATCTCTGCCTGTACATAAGTGCTGTATAAAAACATGTGCTTGGGTTATTTCAAGCAAAGCATGGGGACAGAATGGCACCCAAATGCCCTGCCTGGCTCCATGGGTGCCCAAGGTTTGGGATTTGGGCTTCACCCAGCTATTAGAGCAAACCCGATCCTCCACTTCAAGCCCGGGGCTGATGTGAAGGACATCGGTGGGGATTGCTGCCGGGTCCCTGGGGCTGGAGGTGTACGGCACACAGCCTGTGGTGCTGGGGCTGCAGGGCAGTTCCTTACGTAGGATGCCCACCCACTGCTCCACTTCATCCTGCAGAGACCCTCTGGCTGCACATCAGGTCGCTGGGCCAGTGGACCAACAAGCTGTACGAATACTTCCAGCAGCCCAAATTGCCCAGCCTGGAGCCGAAACCGCTCAGCAGGAGCCTGAGGGAGAAGAGATGCCGACGCTGGGAGCAGGTTGGTGTGGATGGGGCTCAGCTTTTGGCAAACACAGAGGTTAGACCTTGAACTGCTGCTGGTTGGCAGCCGTTTGCGAGGTGGTGGCTTTGCCAAACTGAGGACCCCCCCGCGATGTGCCCATGGGATTCTCAAGCTGATGTCCTTGTCTGGCGCGTGCGCAGGGCTCTGCCGGACAATCTGTCCCTGGCCAGCTCCAAAAAATCAAAGAAGTGAGGACAGGTCAGGGCTGGATGTGCTCTGCTGAGCCGTTCCCCCCGGGGTCATCCCAGTTTTCAGCCACCCATGCAGCACCAGGCTGGGTGCTGGGGGTACCTCTCCTGGTGCACATCCCCTGCAAGGTGCTTGTGCAGCCTTGAAGGATTTCATGTCCCACCCCTCCACCGAGGCTGTATGACCCTGATAGATAGGGCATCAGATGCCCGTGAGCATCGCAGCCAGTGATGCCTTGGCCTTTGGCTTCCAGGAAGGTCTCTGCAGCAGAGCTGGCTCTGCAGGGGGGTCTGTGGCCACCGGCGGGGACAGAGCCGTTCAGCTGACATCGTACAAAGCCACCGGTGCTGCTGCCCCAGGAGATGAGGACCTGCCAGCGGAGGGGGTGAGCACCATCTCCCACCCTCGCCCAGCGCCGCCGAGACCCCCACGCTCCCTGGTGGGCAGCAGCAGAGCCCCTGGTGCCTGCAGGGTGGGGGTGGGGGGGTGTTTCTGCTCTCATCAACACAGCAGTGGCCAGAGGACTGACCTGGAGAAACGAGGGGAAGCATTGCTTCCATCCCAAATGGGCCAAAGCTCGTTAAAAGGTCTTTTCAAAAGAAACTTCTCGGATATCAATCATGGCAATGCCAGGATCCTGAGAGCCACTGTTAGCAGCTTTTATCTCCTGACATGAAAAGCTCTTGGGATATTGATTCTGTCTGGGCTGGAGGAGCAGTCCTGGCAGATAACATATTTACATGCACCGGTTTTAATGAGTTTCTCTACCTGTCACCCTTACATTCTTATCTGTCCCTGGGTGAACAGAGGTTCCCCATGCCTGCTCCCACCACCCAGGCCATCACGGTCCTTGGAAACTTCTTACTCACCTCCCAACTTGTGTGGGGATTTGGATAATTGCCTTTTTAATCAATACTCAAACCGATTATGATCCAGATAATGTCATCAGGTGACAGGTTCCTGGCATTGGACATTAGTGGGACGTACCGCCGAGAGTGCGGGCACTGTGCTGGGCTTGGCAGGAGCAGCGCCCTGGGTCTGACCGAGGGATGCGGCTGGAAACGTGTGCAGTCTGGATAAACCCAGCTGGAAAAAAACCACCCCAAAACCAAACCCAGGGAACAAGCAGGTTTAGCATTAGCTGTCATGGAGGGGTTAGGGATGGGGAGGAGACGGTCACTGCTCTCTTTACCTTGCAGGTCTCCATCGGGCTGGGTGAGACCCATCGGTTCTGCAGCATCAAGGTGAGGGATGCCTCCATCCTTCCCCGGCTCCGGTGAGCAGGGCTGCACTCAATATCCCCAGGGGGGACCCACGCGTGTGCCCAGTCACCCCACATGTGTGCCTGGCCACCTGATGCATGTGCCCCTGTGCACAGGGAGTCCCACCTGGGGCTGAAGCAAACCCTGCACTGCCGGAGGGCTTTGTGCTTCTGCCCACCCTCTCCTCCTCTTCCTTTGCTCCCATGAAACTCCCATAAAAGACCCCAAATTCTGCCTGGGCTCCATAAGCCTGCAATGCATCTTGCACACTAACCCTGCTGCTATCTGCAGCCTAAGAATTGTTTTAGCACCCACGGGCTGCTGGATCTCTCCCTATTTCTTGTCTCTCCTAGTGCTACATCGACGGCCCTTATGGGACCCCGACACGGAGGATCTTCACCTCGGAACATGCTGTGCTCATTGGCGCAGGCATTGGCATCACCCCCTTTGCCTCCATTTTGCAGAGCATCATGTACAGGTTGGTGCCGTTGCAGCAGCTCAGGCTGCGGTCATGCCAGCAGACCCCCAACGTGAGCTCTGACGTGGCTTTGGGAGGCACAAGACGTGATGTATGCCATGGTAGACCTGTCCTCCGACATTTCTCCTTGCGGGATGAGCACCATGGGGCAGCACCCATTGTGGCTCCTCCTCAATTCTAACCTTGGGACTCATAACACATGGCCATGAGACCCACACGTGGGTCCTCCCTTGGTGTCAGGCTTCCCCCTGGGGATTTCTGCTGCAGGAAACCCTCTGGCAGGAGCTCAGCCATGGGCATGCACCAGAGCTGGTGAGGAATTGGTGCTCGGGGTCTCCCTGAAAAGGTCTGCTGGGGTCGGAGGGGTGCGGGCGGTGGGGCAGGCAGGGCTGTGCTTGCCCTTGCAGGTACCGCCGGCGAAAGCAGAGCTGCCCCAGCTGCCACTACTCGTGGTGCGAGGACCTGCGGGACGAGGAGATGACACTCAGGAAGGTAGGAGCAGGTGGAGGGGGATGCAGGACCAAGGTTTTCGCTGGACATGGGGGCAGGAGGGCTGCAGACTCCTGGGGGTGGAGAGCCCATGAGTATCCCTTCCCGCTCCGGGAGGTCTGGGGTGGTGGGTGGCTGGATTTGGCCCCTGTGCTGCCTGTCAGCTTTGAAGCAGAGGCTGCTGTGTCCTTTCAGGTTGACTTCATCTGGATAAACCGGGACCAAAAGCACTTTGAGTGGTTTGTCAGCCTGCTAACTAAGCTGGAAATGGAGCAGGCTGAGCAGGAGCCAGGAGGTGAGTGGGAGGCAGAGGCCAGCCAGCACAGCCCCCTGACCCGGGGGTCCCCAGCCCCGTGTTTGGCATCACCCCCAGGAGAGCCCAGCCTGACCCAAGAGGGCACAGAGTGGGGCTGGACACCCAGACTGCAGCCGGGCTCCCCTTGAATGCCCAGGGCGGTTTTTGGAGATGCACATGTACATGACGTCGGCCCTCAGCAAGAATGACATGAAGGCCATCGGGCTGCAGATGGCCCTGGACCTGCTGGCCGCCAAGGAGCAGAGGGACTCGATCACTGGGCTGCGGACCAGAACCCAGCCCGGCCGCCCTGACTGGACCAAGGTGAGGGCTGGCTCTGCCCCACCACCAAAATCATGCTCATGCAAAGGGAACCATGCTCACCAAACCTGCTCTTTGGGGGGGAATACCACAGGAGAGCCCCGTTTCAGAGCGGGAGGATGCTCCAGGATATCCAGACCTGGGGAAACCTCTCCCTCCCGTGGGAAAGCAAGTGCCATGGGAGCGTGGGGAGGCTGAGTTGTGCCGGGCAGCAGCTGCCAAAGCAGGCAGGGATCCGGCCAGGGCGGGAGGGGGCTGTGCAACCACCTCCTCTTCTCCTTTTGCCTGTGCCCTAGGTGTTTGGGAAGGTGGCAGAGGAGAAGAGAGGGAAAGTGCAGGTCTTCTTCTGCGGCTCGCCAGCACTTGCCAAAGTCATCAGGGCACACTGCGAGCGCTTTGGCTTCCGATTCTTCAAAGAAAACTTCTAACCAACAGCTCTTGCCTCCCTGCCTGCCCCTACAAGCCCTGAAGTGGGGTGATGGGCTCTGGTGGCTGGATCCTGCTGCACCATCCGTGTTGGCTCCCGGCTACGTCTCAGTCAGAGCTGGGGAGGGTGGGATGCATGGCGAGCAAGCAACAGGGAGGGGAAGGGGCTGAGCTGGGCTTTGGGGTGGAGGGGACAGGATCTTGGAGCCATTTGGGGTGTCCTGGAGCATCCATGCAGGGGTTTTGAGGAGGAAAGAACCAGTGTCCCAGAGCACTTTGGGATGGGGGGGGATGGAGTCCTGCATCCCTTTTCAGGGCTTTGGGATGGAGGGGACGGGGCCCTGCATCCCTTTGTGGGGCTTTGGGATGGAGGGGACGGGTTCCTGCATCCCTTTGCGGGGCTTCGGCACGAAGCCCTTTGGGATGGAGGGGACGGGGTGCTGGAGCCCTTTGGGGGGGGGGGGCGGGGTCCCGCAGGACCCTGCGGGGTGCCGGGCGGCCGGGCCCGGCCGGCGGAGCGGTGCCCACAGGAGGGCACTGCAGACTCGGCAACCAGCGCCGTGCCGGCCGCCCGGGGCCGGGGCTGCGCTGGCCTGGGCCCCCCGGCCCCCCTGCCCAAGGGCAGACCTGCCACAGCCCGCTGCCCGCCCCGCTGCCCGCCCCGCACCCTGGGGCAGCCGCAGCAGCTCCGGCTGCTCCTTTCCGGAGGGCACGCAACATTTTTCTGCAAAAAGACAAATAATTTGGCAGCCCACCCCCGCCCCCTGCCCTGTCCCATCTCAGCCCTGGTTTGCTGACCAGAAGGGGTTTTGGTTTTTTTGCACCGGGAAAATGGGTATTTTGGTGGTGCCGAGGGGCCCCAGCCTCGGGATGGCTGGCGGGATGGGGTGACTTCCAAAACAGTGGCGCCCGGGGTGCGGGGATGTCCCCGCGCGTGGCTGGCAGTGCTGGGAGCAACAGTGGCCCGCAGGGACCCAGCTCGTGTGAAGCTGCCTTCCCTTGCTGATTTATATGGTCTTTTATGGGCCACCTGTGCAATACGCTGATGCTTTTGTGTAAAAAAATAAAAAGGAAAGATTAATGTGGATGAGACACTCATCTGACGGCCAAGACGCCTGTGGGGAAAGCAAAGCCTAACCCAGCGCTGGAGGAGCAGCCCGCTGCTGGCACAGTGTGCTCCCGGCCGTCCCGCAGAGCCAGCACAGCCAGGCATGGCAGGGTGCAATGTGGGTGCCGGGCGACCTGTGCCCTGGGAAGGCTCTGAGCACCCAGCCATGCCTCGGGGCAGGATTGCACCCCTCGGTGCGGTGGGAGCCCATAGTGGACGAGAGCGTGCAGCACCCTGCACCTTGCAGTCCCTGGGCCTTCATGCCATGCAGAATGGGTGCTAATTGGCATAGCTGCTAGAAGGGCACGGGAGCCCGGCCAGGCTGGGGTGGCCGTCAGCACGCCCCGGGCTGCAGATCCTTGTTGGGGCCGTTTTGGTTGGGATTTGATGCTCAGACCCTGCTGCCTTCCAGAGCTGACCACAGCATCCGACCCCGTCCTGGGTCATTGCACCCAATGCTCCTTGGTTTGCCTTTGCA
Organism: Harpia harpyja; assembly: GCF_026419915.1. NCBI lineage: Eukaryota > Metazoa > Chordata > Aves > Accipitriformes > Accipitridae > Harpia > Harpia harpyja. The sequence goes on along the minus strand of NC_068953.1, from coordinate 16,779,765 downwards.
TTTGCCCTAGCTGTGGCAGCCACAGGAAGGCATCGATGCAGTGGGAGGCCCAGGACAGTGCCACAGGCAGGAGCAGGGGCTGAGCCCCCTTGTCCCCAGTGCCAGCACAGCGCTGGGAGCTGCCCCACCACTGCCTTTTCCAGGCATGACCTGAGCGAGGCAGAAACCCCCAAAACTTGGACCCGCACCTTCGTGCTCTTGTTTTTCTTGCAGCCCCAGCCGTAGCTCCCTCCTGCACGAGGTAACGGGGCAGATGAGCTGCAGCGGGGTGGCAGTGTTTGCTGGGGTGGCACCCGGGACCCCTGTGTCATGCTGTCAGTCCACTCCACCGGCCTCATCCCGGACCTACTGGGATGCCGGCACAGGGACCACTGACCTTATCACTTAGCCTGAACCAGTAGCTGATGTGGGAGGCAGTGGGGAGTGGGGCTGTGCAATCGGCTCCAGCGATACAGTGAAATCTGGAGCCAGAGAGGAGAAATCATTTGACGTGGGGCCATGACATAAACTCTGTGGCTGAATCTGCTTCAGATAGCATGATAGATGGGTTGGGTAATGATGCCCCGTGGGTTACGTCCAGGGCTGATGCATGATGGATGGAGAGACAGTGGAGAGCTCTCAGCACCCCACGAACACGCAGCACAAGGTGAAGATCCCAAAGTCAAGTGTCTATTTTTCTTAACCCAGGCTAATGCGGGCTTCTTGCCTCAATTAGTGGCAGGACGGAAACGTAAGGCAGCTCGCTGAACTGAGCTCCTCTGGCAGTGTCAGTGTGGGAGAGGGGCTCCCCTTTCCTCTTCTTTCACCACATACCTCTGACGACATATTCTCCACCTTCAGCTCGCTCTGCAAAGAGTGTCCTCAGCTCTGCACTCCCCATCGCTGCTCCGTGTCCCTTCCAAGCTTCGGCCAAGAAAAACAAACCCATTCAGGGTCTTTGCTAGAGACCCACACTGTGAAACGGAGCCTGGATGTGACCCCAAACCTGTGGGCTGATCCTCTGGGGCATGGACCAGGGTGCCTGTTTTACTGGCATTGCCACAATGGCAGCCCATGCACCATAATTAAGAAGGCTGTTTCAATCAGGGGATGATGTAAGATCCTGCTCGCCACATCCAAGGGAAAATCAGGACAGCTGCAGTCTCCTGGGGCTTGCAGGGAAATAAATACCCCCTCTGCACACGGAGTTATGGTGGTTTAGGGACATCTTTCAGCTATGGTCCCAGACTGACTCCGTTTATGTGCATGCATCTACGCATTCACATTGCCAAAGACACCAAAAAAAAATTGTGGCTGTATGTGGCAGCGTCACGTGACTGAGGAAAACACACTCATCTCAATCATAAAGAAGAGTTAATTACATCTCCCCGCTCTCCCTACATTTCGAAGCAATTATAAACAGAATGAATCATTATGCGTCTGCTGATAATCATTTTCATTCCGCATCCCCGCTGAATTGCAGGGTGCCGAAGCGCTCTGATGCCTGCAGCATCTCCCAAAAAAAAAAAAAAAAAAAAGCAAATTTAGCTCTTTTTGAGCATCGTGGCACCAGGGCACCCAAAGCAGGGGGATTTGGGGGGAAAATCATACAAAACACCCAAGAAATGGGGATGCCACCCTGATGGGAAGCATGCAGCCGTGCTTTTGAAGGGGAGGAGGGTCTTGCAAGCCGGGTGGGCTTTGATTTTTATTTTCCCTTTAGAGGAAAGTGTTGGTGTTTGGGGACATCGAGACGTATAGTATGTCCGCTCTGCAGCTGGCACACTGCCCGCCAGCATGCACACTGCTGGCCTTTTGCAGTCGTGCATATGGTTCATCAGGAAGAATTTGGTTGCTCCTCTTCGTTTCGGGGCTTGAAATGTGCCGGGCAGGGGGTTGCAGGAGGTATTTTTGCTGCCCTGGAGCATGCAAGCGTCTTGCAGGCTTTCAGCTGCCTGCTCCCTGCCTGCTCATGCCAGCAATGGTACCCGCCTGCCTGCACTCACTCCCACCCCCGGGGTGTTTTCCATCGCCGGAGGGCAGGCTGATGCTCAGCAGATGGTGGGGAAACGCTCTCCAAGGGGGGATGAAGGCAGCATCAAGGTCACTGCTGACATGATGAATACTGAGCTGCTCACGTCCCAGCCACGGCGATGAAAAATTAATGAATTTCTTCCCTTTCCATCTGCAGAAGCTCCGTCAGCTGCCATTTTTCCCTGCATCTCCGGTTCGTCGGATGTTTCCTTTGGATCCCAGGAATAAATGATTAAAAGATGCGAAAGTTGGGGAGGGGGGATTGCTGCCGCTCGTGAGGTTTCGGCGCTGGAGCGGGCACGGAGCTGGAGCAGTGGGGTACAGGCAGCTTCATCTCCTTGGCCAAACCAAGCCACAGCTGGGATGGGAAATGGTGCCCAGAGAGGGGCTGCTCCCTCCAAACCTGGGGTTTGCTTTGTTTTGGGGTTGTTTTTCATGTTAAAGCAACAGGAGGCTCCGAATCAGGAGCTGGGGAGGCAGGGGGTGAGGTTGGATAATGATACACCTCCTGATTAATGCCTTCCCTTGGCTGGCTTCATTATTGTGATTACACTCTGGCTGTAGCATAGCAACAGCTAATTGTTGGTTGGATGCAAAGTGCATAATTCCCTGTATTAAAATTTTATTAAGATATAATTGCATTCATCTTGCAGCAGCGGATGCTTCAAAGATGCCGAGAAGAGGCAGCAGTGCTTGTTGGGGCTCTGCTGTGTTTACCCCAAGCCACCACTGCAGCTGGTGGGGTTTCGAGTAATGGTTGAGCCTCAGGATATGAGGTCTGGGTGTCAGCATGTCAGGGGTCTGCAGTGCCGGACCGGGGCTGGGCACCGGGTTTCAGGTTGGAGAGGGCTGGCTGAGGGCACCTGGGCTGCGGCGCCTCTTGCACAGGATATTCCGTGCAGAATATTCCCTGACAAACCCTCAGTACATAAATTTTCAGCCACTGACAAAAGAAAATGAGGATTTGAGAGGTGATGAAATGCTGCCGTGTATCAATGCTGCTGGAGGGCTGCGAGGGGCGGCTGCCGTCAGCATAGGAAGGTTTTTGCAACCTGTCATTAAGAAGAAACTAAAGTAGGAGCTTATGGCTGCTGAAAGCCCTTTGCTCCCCCGGCACTGTGTCCCCACTTCTCCAAAATCCAGACAGAGAGGAAAACCTTGAAGAAACTGTATTTATTAACAGTATGATCACACTTGGCATATTCTATTACTAAGCGGTCCTGGTACATAGATATTATTCACTTAAGTAATCAATCACTGCCAACAAATTACAGGATACAGGGAATGAAATTAGCAAAATGAACTATGGATGTAAAATTCATTTGAAATTCAATTTAGGAGCAACATTAGCTTTCAATTAGTCTGCCCAACTGTTTGAGCGTCATTTTGTCTATCAGATTTTTAAATAAATGTAATTAACCTTTGCTGTTAAATTGTTGTTGATTTCATTGATATAATTATTACGCGACTCCTAATATTTTGCTTGGATGATATCTCATTAGCTGGTGGCTTCTAATTAGGGAAATGAAGGACCGGTGGTGATTTCTGGGTCTTCTTGTTCCCTCTGCCTGGCAGGGCAGGGGAAGGAGATGCTCCAGAGCTGGGATTCTGGGTGTGAAATTTTGTACAGGGTGGGGATGTGACCTGCCCCTACTGTCCCCAGCACAACTGGTCCCAAACTGGTGGAGCTAGGGACTGGGGAGCAGCGGGTGCCAGGCGTGCCAGGGACAGGGGAAGGACCACGGGGCGTAGGACCACGAACATGAGCATGGGGGGGTCCTGAAAATTAAGGCAGCAGCACCCAGATGTTAGACACCTCCTCAGGTGCAGCTGGAGGGGATGATACTGGCTTCATCCCAGGTTGTTTGCAGCAGGGCAGATGGCCCGTGGGGTTGGTAGGGGACTGGTGCTTTTTTGTGCTCCCTCTGTTGCTGTTTCCATCCCCATCACCAGCGGGATGGGGGGTGGTGAGCCCAGGCACCATTTGTCCCTAGCACCGCGGTAAGAAGAGGGTATTTGGGGCTTTTCTCCCTTGCCCACTGCTAATGCCCAGCACAGCCGCTTCAATGTACCGTGTGCATGGCCACAGGTAAATTCAGAATTAAATTAAGCTCTTATTTTGGGGCAGTAAAAACTGTTTTGAAAGCAGAGGATTCCCTGCAGAGAGGAGGGTTGGGGACTGTCCCACGGCAGTGGGGGAGCAAGAGGCTCTGCCGCAGCCGTCAGCGGCCACGCTCCCCCCTGCTGCCCTCCCACCCGGCTTTCAAGAGAGGAGATGGATGAGATGGAGGAGTTAATTAAAGAGCAGTAACTCGTTAGAGCCCCATTTGAAGAGCTGGGGGTCTCAGGTTGGGCAGCAGCTGAGCAGGGCTGGGATGCTCCCCACGTCACAGGCAGCCCCCCGTTCACAGCCAACAGCCCCAATAGTTGTTTTTCCCCCTGAAAGGGAAATATCTTTGACAGTCACTTAATTCCCACGAGTTATTTTTAACAGATACAGCTTTCCCCCTTCAGCTACATGGAGTTTCGCGAGGTTATAAATCAAGTTAATATCTGATATATAGGACTAATTCTGCCCCTATTGAAGCCGATGGAAATGTTTCCATTGACGTCAGTGAGAGCAGGATTGATCTCCGTGCATGGACTATTTGTTCCTGAGGTTTTAAGAATTCATTTCCTCCTTCCATTGCCAGAGACAGATAGCAGCAGTGGAGGTAGAGGACTCATCTAATAACCACATATTAATACATGAATCATCAGCTTAGAGCCCAGTGCAGGAGGAGGCTGAAGGGAGAATAACTGAGCTTGATATTGGGCTGGTGGAAAGAAAGGATTCCGCAGACAGGGCACAGCAGCTAATCGGGAACAAGATAATAATTGCAATGTAGATTTTTTCATGCTAGCATGCAAACCGCATCCTTTAAGCTCTATTTAAATGCATTACAGTAGACGGGGCCTCTGCTGAAATCCCTTATCCCATGCTGGAAGAACACCTGCGATATTTCTTTGCAATACACTTTGAGGACACTATTTGCTTTTGGATTGATTCCTAACAGCACTTAAACAAGCCAGGATACCTGACGTGCTGTCATGACGGTGTGGGGCAGGCAGAAAGGGGCCTTGAAGTTTTACCCGGACACCTTATTTTTACTATTGCATTTTAATGAAGGAAACTGTCAATTTTTTTTTCATTTAACGATACCTCCTGTACAGCACTTCAAGAACTTCTTACGTGAAAGCAGAAAGATGTATTCTGCTCAACCTTACATTTACATCTGCCAAAGTATGTAAAAGCATTGGTGGGATTTTGAACTCATTTGCAATGGAAATTTCTCGGCGCTGCTGGCTCTGGTCGCATGCTCCTTCTGTGCACAAAGAGGAGCAGTGGAAGGCAATAACCTTTCATTATCTTAAAATCTCTTTGCATTTTACCCTATGATTTTGTTTTCATGGTGTGTGACAAATAAGACTAACGAATAACTTACACAAAGGAGTGGGGTGCGTATGTGTGTTTATTGCCATGGAAACAATCTCTGGGCCAAGCTAAAAGAATAATTCTTTTAAGACTATTCCTGCTTTGCAAAGCCACCAGAATCCCAACGTTTGAGAGGTCCCTGCAGCACACGACCTTCAGCAGCTCCTGCAACATAACCGAAGGTCAGCATCTGGTTCTACACTTTTTATACACAGTCTTGCTTACTTAAGTGCACCCCAGTAACACACCAAGTGACACATGCACCCCCCTTCCACTGCTGCTCGTTTCCCAGACCTCGCACACCACGTGCTGGGGCAATCTTTTATTTGCAGTGGAGAAGGCAAGACCGAAGGATTGTGCTTTGCAACTGCAAGGCAAAGCGGTGAAGGTGGCGCGGCAATGCCGAGTCCCCGCCTCGAGTAAATGCCTTCCCGGGTCTGCTGATGAGTAATGAAGATAATGCTGTAATTAAGACACTCACTGAGTCTCTTCTTACTTGGTTAATTTAAAATCAGTGGAAAGTCAATCCACCATTTCTAGCTGGAGCTCCCTAAACCTGGATTTTAGCATGGGAAGTCTGTAGTGGTATAAAAGACCTGGAGGCCGGCGGGCTTGGATGATGTGGGGCGAATCCCCGTGCCTGGCACCTCCGTGCAACTGGTGCACAAACAGGGCTGGGAGGGTCAATCCAGCCTGTACAGCTGGGACATGCAAAGGGCCCTGTGCTCAGCCCACGCGCCCGAGAGCACCGTGCTGCTCCCAGAGCAGCTTTGTCTCCCTGCTCCGAGATCTTACCCATGTTGTCAGAGCCCCAACAGTGGGCAAAGGCTTTTTGGAGCTGGTGGTTAAGCTTAGGGGAAAGGCAGCCCTCGGAGCCGGAGCATGGGTGCAGGGGAAAGGGAGTGGGGCAGCAAACCCCTGCCCCAAGGGCAGGAGCAGAGGGAGCAAGGCTGCAAAATGCAAACAAGGGTTTTGCAAGAAGCAGCATGCAAGGTTGTGCAAACCCACCTGGGCAGGATCCAGCCTTTGGATGGCCAAGTGTTGCTGGCACTAAGCAAAACAGCTGTACAGAAGCTGCAGGCAAAACCTAAAAGCGGCTGAAGGGAAATTCGGCATCTGTTGCCTGCACAGGGATGAGGAGTTTTATTTCTGGAGGGAAACCTCTGGCATGGGTATCTCTGAGAACACGAAGGAGAGCGCCACACAAACTAACACATCATCAAATGTCACAGCAGTGGGTCAAGGCAGCGATTTCTGCACGCTGAGCAGAAACAGGTAAAATTTAGTTCATGTAGTAAGTAATTACGTTTACTTCAAGAGAGAACTAGACAAAAAAGTCCAGTAACATTTGTAAAAGGTGACATTTGCCATTGTTTGGGAAACCACGGTGCAGCTGCAAACCTGCCAGGCCTGAGGGAGAGAATTCACAGCTCCACCTACAGGATCGCTAAAACCCTTACAGACTATTTTAATTAAAAGGAAAACAACGGCAAACGCTCACAGGTTATTTTAATTAAAGCCCCCACCCCAGTCACACGGAGGACAGCCCAGCAGGCCGCCGCCACCGCGGCCGCCATGCCGCCACGTGCGCGCTGCCGAGGCGCGGGGCGCCGCGCAGCCAATAGGCAGCGTCTCCCACCCGGTAGGCCCGCCTTCCCGATCCCGCGCAGTCCATTGGCTGGCGGCAGGCCCCGCCCACACCCGCCGTTCTCGCGGGAAGTAGGGGCGGGGCGGGGCGGGGCGGGGCCGGGCCGCCCGTTCGCCCCCGCGCCCCCCCCCCCCGCCCCCGGCGCTGGGGTTCCGCCGCGGCCGCTGTGCGCTGCCCTTCCCCGGGAGGCCCCGCCGCCCCGCCCCGCCCGCCACCCATGTCGGCGGCACCGCGCAGGTAAGGGCGCGCCGGTGGCTGGAACGGGGTGGAGTGAGGCCGTGGCTGAGGGGGAACGGAGCGGGGGCGGCCTAGGGGGGGCTGCCCGCTGTGGGGAGGGGGGGGGCGGGAGCGGCCCCGCCGCGGGGCCGGTGTCCCCGGTGCAGCGGCCCCTCCCGCCCCGCCAGCTCCCCGCCCCGCCGGCGCCGCTGTCACGGCGCGCCGCGCGGCCCGCGCCCCGCGCGCCTATTGGCCAGGGCATTCGGCGCGCCCCGCCCCCCGCCCTCCCATTGGCGGCGCGGCGGGAAGGCGGGGCGGGACGCGGCGCGGCCCCTCCGTGCGCCCCCGCCTCCCCGGCGCTGGGGTTCCGCCGCCAGCGAGGCCCGCGCCCCCGCAGGTAGGAACCGGCCCGGTCTCCCGCCGCTCGGTACCCCCGGCCGCGGCTTCTCCGCCCCGCGGGGTCCCGGCACCCCTCCGCTTCCCCCCGGGAGGCCTCTCTCAGCCCCTCCGGAGGTGGTGCGGCCCCGCGCCCCCTCCTCAGCCCCAGGCGGGCCCCCTCGAGGCCCCCTCTTCCCTCAGCGGGTGGCCGGTAACGGCAGCCTCGGAGCCGGTAGCGGCAGCCGCAGGGCTCTCTGAAGGGTGGGTTGTGTCGCGCAGCGGCCTGGGGCTGCTGGGGTGGGCTGGGGGAGGGAGCTGGGGCCAGCCGGCCTCACCCCGCGCCCTCGATGCGTGGAGGTGCTCGGCCCAAATTGGGGGTTTGGGAGTTCTCTCTGAGCCTGGTAAGGACGACGCAGGAGCGCGGGCTGTGGTTTGCAGGAATACGCGGAGGAACCCTCTGTTTTCCAGCCGGTGGGATTCCAGCGCGGTGAGTCCTGCCTGGAAAACCTCCAATTCAAGGTGAACCAAACTCTAGAAGGAGGAATTGCGCTAGCTGAGGTCTCCCAGTAAAACCCGGTGTGTTTCTCGCAGGGGAAGCAAAGCTGCCTCCTTCGCCTAAGCTGTGTAGCAGGGGTGTTACCTGGTGAGATGCGACACGGTTTGTGTATGGTATCTGGATAGGCTCAGCGAATAATAAGGAATCGTGTTTAATCACATAGTACAACCTAGCTTCTGCTAGACGAGAGGGTTGTGAATATTTTCAGAGGCCGACTCCCGGTACAGAATGACAGATGCTGCTCAGGTAGCTTGTCTGAATATATACCTAGGGAAAATGCTGAAGTGGCCCAGTCAGGTGCTGCTGGCTTGTCCCTGCTCAGGCGTGGGTGCTCTTTTGCTCTGTCAAGGCGTTTTGCATGCATTTGTGTCGGTACCTGAGATGTCAGGGTATAACAAAAACAACAGGAAGGCACTCACAGTAAGGCTGAGATGCTTAGTCAGGTGCCCATAAAGCTAAACTCAACTCGGAATACTTTCTTATTCTTTAGTTTTTCACTGGGAACTGGAGGTGCATCAGACTTTGTCAAATCAAGCTCTGAAACTGCTTCTGTACCAGCAAACAGCAGGTTTCCTGGTGCTTCTGGAATCAGCAAAGTAACAGCCACCTGTAAACCTATTTACGTGAAGGATCGCTGCGTGCTCCAAGCGAGCGCTGTAGCAGGTGTAACAAGATGAAATCGGCTTTGTTAGGAAGGCCGCAGCTAAGTGGGTTTTGTGCTGGAGGTATGTTAGTACAGGAACAGTCACTCTCCTTAACGGGACTGAATTGAAAGAGACCTAGCCTATATGTGCTCTTTATTTTGCCTTCTGGAATTCACACCCACTTGAACAGCGTGAAGAGGAGAAAACCTGATCAATGCGCTCTCTGGGAAGGGGAAAATTAAAATAATATCCATGGTTTTTGTAAGAGCTAGAATGAGTGCAGGTGAGTACTTGGATGATGAGAACAGTATGTTCCGGGATCATGTGTACTGTGTCTTCTTTCAGAGTACAACATACAGATCAGCTGCTGCAGACCTTGCGCATGAAACTGTGGAAGATGCCTCATAATGAAAGAGATTTTGGGCATTTTATTGTAAGGCAAAGTCATGAGAACACAAATAAGATGTGCTTGTGCTGTAGTTGCAGATAGGTTTGAGCATCCGTGGGCTGCTCTGCTTCTGCCCATTCTGAGAAGCATAAGAAGGATGCATGATAGTAGTATTATAATGCAAAGTTTTAGCTAATATATTCTGCCTTTAAGCAAAATTTTAATGTTGCAAAGGCAAATACCTCACAGCTTCCCAGGTAGTGGAAGAGGATCAGTGTACAAACAGGAGTGTGATTTTTCCAGTTCTTCCACATGATGCTTGTTGGCTTCAGGGGAGTGCAGCCCCAAAAGTGTGAGAGTGTTTTGGGTTTGGGGTTTTTTTTTTATTCTTTTGACAGTTAGGATCTTGAGCCTTTTGGCTTGTTCCATTAGACACAGGAGCTGCCAGTAGTTAATAGCTCTCCTAGTTAGAGCTGGCCAAGCAGAAAAGGATTTTAAGGACGTCGTGTGCTTCTAAACTTGGCCAGTTATAACAAGCCTTAACAATATTTGATATATCTGTAGAGGCATCTTGCCCTACTAAGGTGTTCTTTGGCATAGTTGTGAAATCTAGGTGAAATATTGCACTTTGTTTACTTAAAGGCATTGTTTTCACTTCAGTGAACAGCTAACCCTTCTGATACAGTTGGTGATCGATAAATATAATTGAGGTCAGAGGCATCTTGATTTTCCAGGTGCTCTTTGTACCTTTTTAAAAAAGCAAATCTCTTCTTACCAAGATACGATGTAACTTCCACGACTATTTTGTCTGCCCGGCTTGTGGAATGGCTTTTGACATTGTGCTCTAATAAGGTAGGAAGACTTGCTTTAATAAGGAGATCCTGGCACGTGTCCCTTCAGGTGGTGCCTCGGGAAGTCCTTTAACTTTTCATGAGGTAATAATGTCACTGTCTGCATTTGGGATGGTAGCTGTTTCTTTTTTTTTAAAAATCAATAAAAGTATCCTATAGCACAGCCTGGACGAAGCTGCCCCTTTTGTATCACGCAGCGTGTTACACAGCTAAAAATTAGTAGGGACCTGAAATGATTAGTATCTGGCTGGTGGCCCAGAAAGAGGGAAAGCTGGGTCTGGCAGCATTTGACAGTAATTTTCTGTAAGACAAGTGTCCTTAGCTCTTTCATTGTCCAATTGATTCTTTAACAATAGCACTCCCATTTGTAATGCGGAGTCTATAATGCTACTCCAGCTGGAAAAACAAGAGGTGCGCTAGTCGCCCTGGCTAGTGCATATGCTGCAGTAAACAAGAGGTCTTGGGTGACTGCTGCAGAGAAATAGGTAAAATGTGTAAAACAAACCCCCCAAAGCCCCCTGCCCCAATAATATTTGGCAGGAGTAGCAATGGTCGCCTATGGTACTGTTGTAGCATGAGCAGGTGATAATCCAAACTGCTGCTTTGTGGTTTTTTGCCTAATGGTCTTTGGTGGTTTTCTTCTCTCTGTTCAGGGTCTCTGCTCTTTTGGCAAGAAAAGGGAAATAATAAGTTAGGTTTCACTGAGGCTACATTTAAAGTAACTCTCTTTCTCTGAACATTTAATTGAGCTGTAAGATTAAAAGGCATCTACTTGCGGTGTTTCTTAAACTGGTTACTTTAGTATTTGGGTATGTTTTTAATGACCTAGCTTTCATGTCTGAGCCGCAGTCAAAACTTTAAGGTCTAATTTCTGCTGGTTTTCAAAGCAAGTTGACTCATCAGTTTAGCCTTGTGCTGCAGACCTAAAATGTCAGAAGATGTTCCCCTTTTACAATATTGCCATTTTGTGATTTTCCTTTTTTTCCCTGATGCTAAAATTCTGATGTTCCTAAATAAAATTTGGGGAATAAACACTCGTATTTGTGGACTATTTGCTCATGCAAGTAAGCCTAGCGCGAAGTTAGCTTTTCTGTAGTTATGCTGGATTTTGACTTAGCATTTCTATAACAAAATGTAAATTTGCTTTCCTATCGGCACTCGCTATTTTCTTGACTGCCCCCTCCGTGCTCTGCAGTTGCAGCTTTTGTTTCTGTTTTTTCACCTCATCTCCTCTTGGCATCCTTTTTGCTTCCTGCCTCTTCACGGTGTCTTGTTGGCACTAGAACATGGCACCTCCTCTGTGTGTGACAAGCGGGCTGCTGGCTTTTTAATCCCTCCTCACCGCCGAACTTTGTGCCGTACTTGCTGACAGAGCCATAGATGAGCCTCGGCGCTTGCTTTTAATCTGGGTGAAGCGGTGCGCAAACCTGTGGCACGAAAGAAAGACTTTGTAATGATCTAGCTAATATTTAACAAAGTTTGCTTGAAAACCGCACATAGCTTCTTGGCTGTGTTTTCAATGTTAATATTGAATTTGAAATATTGGAGGTGACAGATAAAATGCATGGTAATGAGATCCTTCTAAAGAAAGCTCACTGCTAATTCCAAAGGAAATGAGCTTTTAATTAGTGTCTTATCTCAAGTATGCCACCTTTTCTTTTTTCCTCATTTATATTGCTTGTATTAGTAGAGTTAAAGATCAGCTGGTGTCCACTGATATGGGAACCAGTTGGCTGGTGTCACTTTATAAAATCTGATTTACAGACTCTAGATTACATGTGGCTTGTTGATCACAAAATAAATTGGTTTGGCTATGTTTTCAGGAGTTAGAATTTATTGTTGTCTGAAGTTGCACTTTTGGAAATTAAGATGTTCAGGTTGCATGTTGCTGCCCATGCAATATCTACCGTACAGATGGAGACTTTGAAGCCTTGAATCTTGGCTCTTTCAGGAATGATATATTCCCTGTTTCACTATAATAAAAACCTTAACACAGAATTTTCTGAAGCAACTGTAAATGCTAAGCAGTAAGGTTAGCCACTCAAAAAAACGCAAAACACCAACCCCGCCCCCGCCGCCCCCCAAACCATTTTAGCTTGAGCTTTAAAATGTATCTCCTGCTGACCTTGGTAAGGTTGAGAACAATAAGGTTTCTATTTGATTAAAGTTCTTTTCAAATGGGCTTTCCACAGGAATATTAGTTTAAGAACATGTAAAATAGCAGGTAAGATTTTTAAACTTAAGCAAGCATGCATGTAGTTTGGATCCAGATTGAGAGACACGATTAGATGATTTGGATTAAGGAGCAAATTCTGCCTAACAAAGCTCACTTGAGCAAAGGGTTTCCATGTCAAGCAGGGTCCAGCATTTCTGCTCTGGATGTTCCCTGGAGAAGGTGCTGGGGAGGGACCACGGTTCAGCACACGCTCTGCAAATGGGAGTGGTGGTGAGCCACGTTTGCTGGGTTTTAGGGCTAATATGTGGACCCACGAAAAAGCAAGGTAAGAACAGAGCTGAAGTGAGGGAGCAGAAAATGAGCTTGACTTAGCAGTAGAGCACTTGATCTTCTCGTATGTAGTGGGAACTAGGAAGGTTACCGCTTGGTTTAGCTTCTAAAGTGGCTTCATTCAAGCTCATTTTTTTTTCTGTCCTGCTTCTTGCCATGAAAAATAAAGTCTCTTCCAGAGTATCAAAACTTTTTCTGTGTCCCTTGTAGGGTACTTGTGAGTTTAGTTTAGGCTGTGTGTTTCAGTGAGAAGCCTTCTGAACAGGCAAGTTTGATAGGAGTGTCCCTGAGCTGGTCTAGCACGGGAAATGGGGCTGTTAGTGCATTTCTTTTCCTCTTTTTAATTGTATTAAGGTATGTGGGAAATTCCAGAAAGTTTTGAAACAAAAGCAGTTTATCAGGAGCTCCTAGAGCTGGTGCGGCTGTGAGGCTTCCCTTGGAGGTGAAAGCTCAGGATATTTATTTGCGCTTCTCAATCTTGGAGATACCAAAGGTTGACCTCACCTTCAGTAAGTGTGTCTGGTGCTTGAAAAGGCAGTTTTGTTCCTCTTAAAACTTTGGTTTCCATGTTGAAAGTGAAAGGATTTTCCCGTTTCTTCCTGGGTGTGGTTTTCCTGAAGAAGTATTTTTGCTGTTTTCCTTCTCTTATAGAAAAAAGGAAGTCTAAATCTGAACAGAATGAGCTTATTTTACCAGTTATTATATTTAATGTATATTTGAATTTCCCATAGAAATCTTTTTAACAATACCAAAAGATATGAATTAATTCCTGAAAAAAAAACCGCTTGAAGAAATAAAAAATGGTTTCTGTTGCTTCCTACTCTGCTTCGTTAACAGTCTGTTAGCTCAGCTACAGGCGTTCAGTGCCATCCAAGCTGCAAAGGTAACTGTGGCAAGAAAATCATCTTTAAAAATCATGCCCTCCAAGTGCAGCTCTTGTTGCTTATGGTGGGATACATTCCCATGAAGTACCTGAAGCTTTCGGACCTGCAGGTTTCCTAACCTCGGTGGTTGCTATCCATTTAATTTTTGAATGTTTGTGGTATTTGCCACACTTTTAGGTAGAGTTGAGTTGTTGAAATGGACTTGAAGGTTATCCAGTCAGGTGACCTTCACACAATATTTAACTTTTCTTTTTCATTCATATTTTCCCTGAAAAGCTGTTGGATTGCCTTGTTTAGTTTGATGTTATATGAGATGGCTAGATACTGTTTTGGCTGAATAAGAAATAATAGATGGCTGCTGGCTTAATTTTCTTTCTAATGATTTGTTTTAAGCAGCATTTGAGCAGATATAAGGATTGTTAAATTGATTATTGAGCCGACTATTTAAGAGCATGGTTTGTGTTTGCAACCAGTTGTCAAAAGCGAGCAAAGCAGAGTTAGTGAGCTGACCTGGATGTGTTTGCTGAGTGTCTCAAGACTTTAGAGAGAGAAGATGTCATACATCTGCAGAAGCCTCTTGTCAAATGAACGTACTCGTCTGAAAATAGGGTTCTGGCTTGTGGTTTGAAGTGGAGGGGCCTTTGAAAATACTTTTCTATTTACTTTTTTTTTTGTCTGTGCCTTTTTGATTTACACTTCTGCTTTTTGATAAGCAGAAAATTTTTTCTTTAGCATATATTGTTAAAAATGTTGACTTTGATTTTTGGGAAGTTGAGCTATGACTTCAAGATGTATTTATTCATCAAGCTCTCCTGTTAAAAAGGTACCTGAATACAAAGTTGAATACAGAAGGCTGCTGGTTATGTTGTCTTAGCTGATTTTGTTAAGTTCTTTTAAAAAAATAAAATTGTGTTAACTGTACTGTGTATCTCAAGCTGAAGGACTAATCGGCTCTTGCCATCCCTGCTGTTTAATGTAGGCTTTCTTAAAAACCCTAAGAAGCTTTCCTTTCCTAGTAGGGCTTTCAGATGTCTCTCTTCCTAATGATAAATGTCAACAAATGAGATCAGAGCATCTTCTGCTGCAGTAAGGGAGAAGTAATTTTCTCAATGTGGGTTGTTTGGGTTGTTGGTTTTTTTTTTTTTTTTTTGATGTATTGTTTCTCCATGTAGCTGAGAAACCAAAATAGATCACATACTTCACACTGCAAAGGTAGCAAGCCTTTTGGTGATGCATGGTTGCCAGTGGGATCCACTGGCTGCTCTGGGACAGTCTGGTTGTACTCAGAGGGAAAATACACGTGCAGGCAGGGCTGCCTGCGCGCACCCGGGAGCCTGCTGTCTCCGTGTGTGCGTGGCCAGGGTTTGCTGTGGTGCTGCTGGCTGTGAGCAGCTATCCTAACCACGGAAACACAGCCACAGGAACTGCTGGAAATAACTTTCCCTAGGCTTGTGAGGTTTTCTACTGGTTGATAATAAAAACGTAAAGAACAACATGAACAGCACTATGGTTGCTCTACAGATGAAGAAAATGAAGGATGAGTCATCTGTGGAAGAACAGGGAAGATGCTGAGTGTAATTGGAGTTGTTGTGATTTTTTTTTTTTTCTTAATCTATTCTTAAATAGAGTTATGCACTTCTGTTTCACTTTATAACTGGTTTTGAGTGTTTTTTTCCTTGCCCACGTGATAAATTTGCACTGGAACTGCTGTACAGAAGGTGAATTTAGATAAAATCTCCATTATATGCCACTCCCACAGCCGAGGTGTTGGAGATCTGCATGCTTTGTACAATGACAGCCACCTTCCTCCACATGCTAGTGGGTTTTGCTATATTTTTCGTGCACTGAGTATTCTTCCAGAAAAATCTGAATTTCCCAGGAAGTTAAACTGTCAAAGCTACTTGCTTTTGGGTAGGTGGGAGGAACAGCTTCATCCTGCTCAGCCATATGTTAGTGGTAACTTAAAGCCAGCAGGGTTTTAGGATTAGAAAAGGCTAATATTTTGGTCACTTCCACAGCCTGGACAAACCAGGACCCCCAGCACTCGGTGTGTGGTGCTGCGGCTGTGCCGCTGCCCTTTAGTTTGCAAAAATGCTTCTTGATGCCTGTGGCCTCGCAAGCATCAGGCTATTTCTCACCCCGAACACACTGTCTTTGCCCCTGGCAAGGGTGCTCCCTGCGACCTGCTCTTGGGCTTGTCTTCCAGCTGCTTTGCTTGGAAGGCTGTCCCTAGCTTCATGGGTGCATTGCAACCAAGGGATGTGGTGTTTATCTTCTTTTAAGCTATTTTCAGTGCCTCCCCCAGCAGACAGAGAGCTTTCTGCAAATCTCTGCTCTTTAGCTGAAGCTTCAAGTACCTCCGGTGCCTAAGAGCATGCCACTGATCTCAGGGTCAGCCGGACTGTAGCACTTCTGTTTGAGGAAACCTGATGGAGGTAACTGGACCTTCACGCTGGGAGGCTTGGCGAGCCCCCGCAGCAGCGTTTTGAAGGCAGCTGAGCATGCACACAGCGCAGGTTGTGCAGCAACTTGCCATGGAATCTCAGCTTGATGTGCAGTACCTTCACACTTCCATTGGCACGGTGGTAATTCGTAGCTTGGATGCTTGCGCGCAGTGAATCCTAGGTGGCCAAGCAAAGTAGGTCAGTTATTTTTAAGTGTTATGACTAATTTATAAATGCCATTATTTTCTAGAGGCAAGGTAGATCTAAATACTCAATCTTATGCGATGGGTGGCTGTTTGCAACAGAAAACTGGTGCTTCACAGTAAACAAACGCTTTTGCAAGGGAGAGCTAGAAGTAAGTGGAAAGGATTATTTTTAAGCTTCAAGCTTTGCATGTCTAGAGATTTTTCTTTAACATGAAATGGCTTTAGAACAGAAAATCTTTCCTGGTATGTAATGCTTCCAAAACCCTTGGCAGATGGGTGACTTTGTTTCCAAACATCAAATGTTTTAGCTGTTTTAATGCCTGTTTTTAAGCATGAACAGCACTCTCGGAGAATGTTCATATTAAGCCTGCTGGGAATTAGACTTTTAAAAGAACTGTTTCTGTTGCGTTATCACAAAAAGTGAAGAATTATGGAAAACTTAATGCTACACTTGGACTCCTTTGCATAATATACAAAATAACATCACACTGGATAGAAGAGGGGAGGTACACTCATGCCCTAGTGTTTAACCCTCTGTAGTTGAAAGGTGTATATTTGCATACCTCTGGTAGGGAAATGGCCTTATATCAAAAAAAGCTGTGCATGCACACAAACATTTTTGACGTGCAGTATCAAAACCCTTCAACAACACTCATTGGTAGGGCTAGGATCAGCACCTTGCTGAGAGGTGAGAATGGACAGATGCGAGAAAAGGTATGCTTTTGGATTTAATGTCTGCCAGATGCTTTCCTCAATAGTCACAGGTCTTATTTCCACTAGAGGTTTCAATAGAGGGCTTTTTTATCACTGAATGCGTAGTTTATTACTGCTCTGGGCAGGAGGTTATGTATCCCTGTTGGTATAACGTGGAGAAAGTCGGTCACAATACACATCTATTTAGTCCTTAAACTCCTATTTGATCTTTGAACTACATCTAGAAGTAAGTATTTGGTGCCTTATATCTTACAGAAGTATTACGTATACAGAAGGTGAATTCGTTCTTAAATTTTAAGCTGAGTGGGTCACAGAGCTGAGAATTGCAGTAAACACCAGCAGTGAATGTTATGCTTTAGACAAAGGATTTTGCACAGTTCTGAGTTTTCTTAGAAAGGTGAGTCTTGGCATTCAGTAACAGTAAAGTATTCTTGGTATTTGTGGACTGTAAAATTTATAGAGTAATAGATATGCAAATGGGCTGCCACAACACTACAGGCTGTATAGTAATGCATAATTGTGACATGTTTTTTAGCTATTTGCAAAAATTGGCTTTCTTGCAGGAGTGCGATTTATCAGGTTCTCACCTTTTTAAAGATACAATTCTCAAGTTTCTTACCTAAATACTTTTTTTTTTTTTTTTTTTTTTACATTTTATGGTATTGGTGGCTTGGGAAAATGAAAGCTTACAGATCATTCACAGAACAGCCATGTTTTGATGGCTGTTTTTCATGTTCAGAAGACTTAAGGTGATGCTGTGTTTCTCTGACACTTACTAAATTGCTTCATCTCTGACATGTTCATAAAGGACACAAAAAGGACACATGTTCATAAAAAGGACACAGTATCAGGAGGTCAAAAGTTGATCTACTCGGTGCCTGGCAAACCTAGACATTCAAGCCCTGGAACAGCCAGGTTTACTCTCTTGGCATTTGCCAGGGGTATAGTGCTTGCCAGGTGCATGTTCTTGTGATGGCAGAGCAGCACACAGGATTTTGGTTTTGCAGACTCTTGTCAATCACGCATTCTGATTTTGCCTTAAATCCAGCTGTGTGATTCTAAAAACCTGTCTTATCTATAAGCTTTTAAACCTATGTAAATGAAAAAAAAAACCCAACTATCAATCTTCCTGTGTTTTTCATAGTGCATGTAAACATTTGCATTTTCCCTGACATGGGCTATATAGTGTGCAGTTCTTATCCCACATATTTTATACTGTGCACAATCCAAGGTGCACAGCTCATTGCATTTGCTTGGAGATGTATGCTGTAACTGTAGGCTTATTCCTTGTTGTGACAACTACTTTAAAACGACCATCTGTAATACTCTGTGGTAAAATGCTTCTTGCTCCAGAAGGACCATTGACCAGTAAAACTTTTTTTTCCCGAAGTAGCTACAGTTGAAACTGGTCCTACTGGTTTCAGTCCTTACATTCAGTTTCCATTTGAGCAAATGGAGGTTATCTTGCTGAGATACAACTTGTGATGCACTGCATTTTAATGCTCATGGGATTTTTAATAAGTTCCCTGCCTGCTTGACAGGGAATTTCAAATTTTGCTGCTATAAAGTTGGCCACTTCTTCGAGAAGATTTAAGCTTTCTTTGCAAAATGTTGCAGCGTAAAAAACATCTAACAAGATGCTTGGCTTGACTTGTGACATTGCTTTCTCCTTATTTTAACAGCTGGTGTGACTGACAGTAGTGCACATTTCCCCTTAAATAGTTTCCCAAAGTGGAAGGACTCCTCGGGGACTGGTGTGGAGTTTCTTATTCTCTGGTCTTTGCTGTCAAAGCAAACCCATCTGTGTCCAGTGCGTGGGATTGCAGAGACCCTTCGAAACGGGAGTTGGCGGCAGAAGCGTTTTGCTGTGGCTGGAAGAGAGCCCGAAATTAGACGTTGGATCGAACATGTTGCATTTGCGACTGCTTGAGGACTAAGGGCAAAACTCGTCTCTCCCGGTCGATG
This sequence comes from Harpia harpyja, assembly GCF_026419915.1. NCBI lineage: Eukaryota > Metazoa > Chordata > Aves > Accipitriformes > Accipitridae > Harpia > Harpia harpyja. The sequence goes on along the minus strand of NC_068953.1, from coordinate 16,760,877 downwards.
GAGACGTTGGCAGAGCCATCCCCACGCCCTGCGCGCGGTGGGTTTGTTCTCTTTTGGCATCCGAGTGCCCTCTGCTGGAACTCGCTCCTCTCCTTCCAGGGATGAAGTTTGCTCTATGGATTGCAGCAGGTCCCGCCTGATGTTTGATGTCACTTCTGCACATCGCAAACCTCCTCCCCTTGGTATCCGAGTACAATTCAGTCTCCTGCTATCCTGATCTCCTGATGGCTAAATGATTTGCCATCATTTCTCTTGGGACATGCTTTAAAAAATTCTTATTCCACCATTCTGCATCGCAAGCTTAATGTTTGTCTAGGTGGGGAGCAGCGGTCTGTGCAGAGCCCCTGGCACCCCGCTTCTGCAGTCTGGGGCTGTGTGAGGGAGGCTCATGAGGCTGATGAGGATGGAAAACGAGATGCAGATAAAACCAGTGCAGCTACAAGAGCGAAGCTTACAATGCTGCTGCTGTTTAGCAGAGGTTTGTCCTGCTTGGGGAGCTGCAGGAGCTCCTGCTCAGCTTTGGTGAACGGAGGCAGGCAGGTCCTTCGCATTTAGCCCAGGACTGCCTCCAGAATAATTTAGTCTGAGCATAGTTTTTGTAATCCTATTTTTTTGTAACCCAGCAGAGCTCCCAACTTGTAGGACAAGGAGATCAATCTTAAGTGGGCACTCTTTTTTTTTTTTTTTTTTTTTTTTTTTACTCTAAATAACTGCTTTGCACTACATTGCAGTCAGAAAATCAGCTGTGTTGGGATTGAACAGTGGAATGGCAGCACTTGGGAGGGATGGTTTTACTGCCTCCGTGGCTCAAATTGAGGGACTTGCTGTGACAGCCAGCGCCTGGGTTAGTTGGGTTTAACCCCGTGGGCTTGAGTCAGGCTGGTTCCTCTTTCTGTGGGACCAAAAGTTCCCCTCTCACCAGGAGCAGAGTTGGGTAAAGCTGAACGCTGGTGTTTAAATGGGCAAAAATCAGAATGGAATCCAGCTACTAAAATGAATATCGATTTTTTTAAAAATTGGGGGGGGGGATGGTACAGTATTAGTGCAGCTTTGTTGTGTGTGGGTTCAGACAATTAAGAATCCCACGTCTGCTTTGAATGTTTCATGAATATTAATGCCGTCCTCCTACTGAGCAGTTAATTGGGTGCTATCGCTTTAACCACCTTATTTAAATTGAAAAGCGCTCTTAATAAGTGACAAATGTCAGCGTGAAACTCGGTGTGTTCAGTGCACTGAAGGCAGGCTGCTGTGCCTGCACCTTTTCTCATCTGCCCTCTTCTAGCAGGCTGATACTTTACCTTAAACCCGTGAGTCTTTGCTGGCCTTTGGCATCTTAGCTGAGACATCAGGTTGCAGCTTCCACGTTGCTCTTTTGACTGCCCGTACCACCATCCTGTACAGCTGGGAGGCGACAGAAACACTGGGTTATGGAAAAGACGTCCGTCTCTGTCTCGATGGATGGGCACAACACATTTAGAGGAGCCACGTTGGTAACGGGCATTGTATGAGAGCAGAAATTCAGATCTTGGGGTTTATGACCAAGTCAGATGCCTGATCTGAACTGTGTAACTTGAACCTGTCAGATTCTCGACTCAGATGGCAAAATGTTAAAGTGCAGCTTGGAGGAGGAATTGTGTGTCCTGCCTGTGCCTGTGGATGTGGCTCAGTGTCAGAAATGTGCAACAGCTGGAAGTGGAGTAGAGAATTTTTTCTCTTAACAATCTTGGGCTTTAGAAACAACAAATTCTGTTTTATAGATCACCGAAGTAAAATATGAGGTCTTACTGTTCTGTTTAATAGAAATGAGATAAAATCCTCCTCCTATCTGGGCATGAAAAGAAAATGTGATTTTTGTGCATTCATGAGAGTAATATCAACAAAATGAGTTAAACTGGTTTTGGACCATCTCTTTGGGATGTATTCTGACAGCCTTAGGACAAGATCCTCTTGCTTCTTCTATTGCAAGTCCTTCCTGGTGAGGCTGAGTACTTGTCTCCTCTATAGCTTCTGTTAGCCTGACCCCTCTGTTAGCTTTGCCTACAGCCGAAACTTTTGTTATCAAAGGTGGAAGAGTTGTTCTTTTATGTGATGCCCCCTCCGGGGAGCATCTTAAAACCTTGTATGAAAGCTGGAGTTACACTGTTGTCCAACCTTACCCTGCTACTGGAGAGGTTGTACCTCCTAAGGCAAGCTGTGGGCAGTTACAAGTAGTCCTTTTTTTTTTTTTTTAATTAAAAAAATAATAAAAAATTTAATGTAATAGTAAAAAAAAAAATTAACTTCAAAAAAGCATGGCAAATCCTTTCTGTTTTAATTGTGGTTTAGGGTATTGCATTCCCACAGTGTTCTATAAAGCGTTAGCCTATATCTAGAAACAGGATTTCATCTTCAGTCGGGAGTTTGGAATTGATTGTGTAAAATTTGCATGCTTGGCTATTTGTTTTGTCATTTTGAAACCAGCACATGCCTGTCACTCTAACACTGTATTTAGACACAGCAGGTTATTAACACATTATCTGATAACACTGCTGTGGTTGTGCTGAAATTGCAGGTTGCAAGCAAAGGCTTCTAATCGCCCAGTACATGTATTAATGACTTACCAAACCTTGCTAGAATCACTATATTTCAGAAATATAACAAAAGGAATCCAAAGCTTTGTTTCAGCGCTGAAGCTGAGTTTGGAGAAGTGAAGCTAAGTGGAGCAAGGCTTAAAATGAAGCAGATGGCTTGGACCAGAGAGCAAAAGCTTGTCTCTACTGATGGTTAGAAATCTTTCATTTTACGCATGTATTTGTAAAAGCTCTTGATAAATGTGCAACTCTGTCTATGTGAATTTTACCTTCAACCTGCAAGTCAACTGATTTTCTGCTGAGGTGCCTCCTGAGGAAGCTACCACGTTGGGCTTCTGCTTCCAACGTGGCTTTGGGCTCCTCTGAACAGAAAATAGCTGCTCTCCATCCCTCAGGGCTGCATTAAGTGTCACTTGTGCCTTCTCCTGCTCGGTTTCTGTCCTCTCACCCTCTACCTACCACGGTCCTTGTGGAGCTGCCTGAATGTCTGACTGCGTCAAGATCTTGATCCCTCTTCTGAAGGTACCCGCAGGGATTTCTTTGCTGTTGGAGCGATGCCCTCGTCTAGCCCCCAGTGCAAGCTGTTTGCATGAGCTGCCTCTCGCCTTGCGAGAGAAACGGGGGTAACGCACCTGCTTGGCTGCTCCGTGCTCAGCCTTCAGGCAATCTCCTGGGTTTATTTCCAGGCTCTGCAGCTGTTCTTTCTGCAAGCCAGGAGCAGACAGAAACATAACTTGGCCAGATTGACTCTCCTGACTGTGTCCAAGCTGTTGCAGGGATGCTCCTTGTTTATTCTCTGCTGACCTGTTGTAAGGAACCAGCCTGGTCCTGCCCGTCTGAGGACAGCGGGGAGCAAGGGGACTTTTGCCTAGCACTGATCTCTGCATCAGCGCTGAACAGGACTACAATGGTTTCTGGAATTTTACCAGTATTTTAGAAAGGAATTCTCCTTGATGAAGAGATGCAGGGGTACTTCTGATGCTGATAAACAAAAGGAATGTGCAAATCTGAAGTGTCAATGGGTCTTGTGCCTTCTAAGTCAAACATCTCAAACATGTTGATTACTTTTAAAACTTGGTAGTGAGACACAAGGTGAAAGATTCGTATGGGCAGACTCCTCTAGACGGATTCAATTTGGGCAGGAACTGAATTTCTGCAGTGCTGGCTGTTTTTTTCTCAAGTTAAGGTTGCAGGGCTGGTTGAAAATTGTGCCAAGGCACAGCCCTGTTGAAGGAAATTTTGGGCACTTTCGGTGGCAGGTTAAAGTTTGAGAGAAGGAAGCTGCAGTGTGTGAAAAAGAGTCGATTCACTCCCAGATAGAAATATTGACAAAAAATAAGGGAGGTATTAAAAATCCAGAGCGCCCTTAGCAAGTAACTGCGGGGAATCCTAAGCCGTCACCTTCTTGGTGTGGGACACATAGCATGTGTGTTGGCACCATCCTTCGTGTATGGAGGACTGTCTTGGATGAAAATATCACTGCTTTCTCATGTTAAAAACTTGTATTTCTTCTCTGAGAGTTGTTCCCATATGACCAGAGTGCAAAATGGGGGAGTTCTCGCATTGCCACTTGAAGGCAGCAGGGTGAACTCTTAAATAATAAAAATAAATCTCTTGGGGCAGCCAAGTGAAGGGCTTTCTGGTAGATGTTATGTGAACGCACTGCGCAGTCTTTAAAAATACATGTTGTGTGTAGAGTGGTTCTCGTCTTCTGCAACCTGGCTGTAAGGAAAATACATGTGGTGCTTTGTTGTTCGGATTTTGGCTTTGTTTGCTTCAGTTTATAAGTAAGTGCCAAGAAAATGAGTATTTTGTTGTAAAGATATTTTCAAGGCCATGTTTTTGTTTGTTTGTAGGTTTTTTTTTTTTTAAAAGAGAATCGTGGAAGACAAGCTGACAATTTAATGGTGCACGATGCACTAATAAAAATGTCTGCGTGGTTGCGTTTAATCCTTTAAAGGAGAGAAAAGAAACACAGTAGTTATCAGCATTCAAAAGGCAAGACGCAGGCTTAAACGTATGCAAAGCCTTGGAGAGAGACTGAAGAAATGTACTGACTATGTTGTAGAAAGCTTCTGACAGGCACATCACATCGTTGAAAGTAAGATTTGAATTATTAGAGCTGCCTTTGTTTATTAAATTGAGCCTCCAGCAAGAGGATTATAGGAAGAAATACTGTGCAGGCTCAAGTTGCGTTGGCATAAATTTTAATGGGTGATAAAATTTACTTTATGGAGCTAATCCAGTAAGAAAATTCAAATAGATTTTTAAAAGATCCAGGTGTGTCTTAGATACCTAAAGAAATAGAGTTCAAGTGCACGAATAAGCCTCCTTTTATAAAATCCAGTTTGCTTTCAGCAGCGGGTAATCCTTTTAAAACAAGACTTCTTCAAGGCAAACTCCAACAAAAGAGTTTTTGTTTAATTTTAAATTGGGAATGCAAGGGAAGGATGCAGAGAGCTAATAAGAGAGTAATTATACACGCTATTGCCCAGTTGAGGAAGGGTAGAGACTATTAAAATGCCATTTTAGGAGTTAATTATATGGTGTTTCAAGTTGATGCTAGTGTCCTGATTTCTGTTTAATCCACATATACCATGTATTTAAGATGTTGTGTTCATGACATCTAATTTCTATTTCAAGGAACTTTAGGCCACTGCATTATGAAATACTGTCAAAAAAAAAAAAAAATTGTCCAGCCTCCATAGGGTTTGTGCCTGTTGGATCTGATGAGGAAATATGCAGAAGCAATAAAGGAGATGGAAAAACCTTAGCAGATATTTTGGGACCGGCACACATACCATAAATAAAGCATTGCAGTGGAATTTGGTTAGTTAAATCTCTTCTGAAGCTCATTTAATAATTCCAGAGCCTCTGTTACTGCTCAGATGTAGCCAGCTGTAATTTGTTTCAAGGTTAGTCTTTGACTTCTGTTTTATTAGCTTTTCAGTTTATATTCTTCTACTTGTGCAGTTTCTCAAGTCAAACTACATAATGGTTTAGCTAAAACTGGGATCCTTTAGATAGGGGCTTTAAATTGGAATTCTTCAGAAACATTTAATGAAAGCTCTGCATGAGGCAGATGTCAGGATTTACTCTTCAGTTGGGTAGGATTGTGGTGGGGAGAGCAGATTAGGCTCCTTTGCAGTTGATGTGCTGCCTAGAGGAAGTGACATTTATGCTCTTGATCCTTCAGTGATTCTGCATGTCAAGAGCTGAGCCTTGAAATTCGTCAGCAGTGCTGTCTTAAGAGCAGACAGGACTGAATAAGAGGATTTTTACAGATAGAGGGGAAAAAATTCAACTCCGATGGCTGTTGCAGATCCTTAAGTACTTAAATTTTTCCTTTTTTTTTTCTCTCCACATCTCCCCTGTAGGAAGTCGGAGAGGGAAATCGCGTTAAATCACCAACTGATATATTTTTGAAGCTGAAAAATCTGAGATGCATTAGAATTCAGAGACCTCCCTTTGCTTAAGGTAAGAAAGGAGCAGATTTTCCCTGCTCCCTGCTTAATAAATGTCTGTATTTGGTTAACTCTTGGGCTGGAGTTTCTGTAAGGTGTTTAAAATGTGTAGCCTGCTGCCGATGCCTAAATGGTTAACGTTCATCCAATTTAATAACTTGCAGCTGCAGAAGGCATATGGCTGTGTGTTTACAGGAGGTGTCCTGGCAATAACCAGGTTCAGCCTGCACAGAGGAAGGGAAGCAGGCTGCTTAGCGTGGGGACTCTACCAGCTTGCTTTTGGTGCTCGGGCGGAGATGAGCTGGTTGTTTTTGTTGTACAGCTGAACGGCTGTCATGCCTAAAACCTAATTTTCAGAGGTTTTTATTTTCCCTGTTTGGACAGTAAGTAAGCTTGGTAACTTCTGAAGGATGCGGGGGGTGGAAACAGGGTGGAGGTGGTGAAAAAATCTCACTTTGGAGAGGTAGTAGTTGCATGAATTTCATGAAAGGTGAGACTTGGTGAGCTGTAGTTATGTTACCATGGTATCCATAAATTACTCCAGTGTGAGCACTTGTAAGTATCAATGGTGAATTATTCCGGGTAAGGTGGTGTGTGAGAACAGGTCTGCATGCTATTAGCCTAGCTGTTTGTTTTTATGTGAGAAGTGTGTTAATTACCTTCTTTTGTAAGTTGTATATAATGATACATGCTGTAAGCATGAGCTCAGTAGCACAGAAGAGGCAGGATTTTTAACCTGTTGTACTTGCATAGGGGCTTTGGGATACTATACAAAATACACGTATTAAACTGAAGCTCGGCTTTCCATGACTCTAATTTCCAAGTGAAGTTTCTCCTCTTGTTAAATTTAGTGATTATTTTTTTACTTAAATCGCTTCTCTGCTAGTTGTGGTATATCTCACTGTGCACAACTTTAGGAAACCTAATTCAAAAGGAGAGATGCCAAAACTGGAAGGTAGAAAACCTTGTCTGGGGTTTCCAGCGTGCCTCTCGTGCTACAGCTGGAAGATAAAAGCTCTTTCAGAGCTGCTATACCAGACAAGTGATTCAAAGCATTTCAAAACGATTAAAGAAAACGTGAAACTTCTGCCCAGTAATTAATACATGCTGCTCTTGTGTGCTTAATCTGAAATTGGTAAGTTTTTTATTTTTCAGGCTTCTGCTGCTGAATTCGTTCAGCTTGGGGTGAGTACTCCTGTGAATCTGCCGAGGTTTATTTCAGAACTCGATGTACAAACGTCAAGCCTGCACTGGTGTATGTGATCTGTCATTTCCAATTACTTTGTGCAGCAGGACTGTCTCGGGCACAGAATGTTTTAAATTCTCCCATATTGAATGAGCAGAAAAGAGCATCTGTGTTAGCAATTAAAATCTTCAGTTAGAAGTAGGAAATGAATTTTTAACCGGACAGAGAAACTTGTTTGGAAATTAAGGTGGTGGTTGCAAAAAAGCATCCATTTTGTGTTACTGCACTGTGCTTTTCTATCCTTTGTGCAGCTGGTGTGAAAAACAAGCACATTGAATCCCTTGTGGTGGATTTTTTTTATCAGTTGCTTAAAATGTTCACTCTTCTATCACTTGCTATATTCTCCAAGTCTACTCCTGAATTGTTTGACTTGTCAAACTCATCATCCTTCCCAGACTTTTTCAAGCTTAACTGATCGTAGAATATGCTTTTTATTAACATCAAGGCAATAGAATCTGAGAGAATACTCCTGTTTAGTAGGGGAATAAAGTTTTGCTGCCAGGTTTTAAATATATATCCTCTTAAACATGCTTAGCAATCTGCTTATGTGAGCATCATGAGTTTTTAAAGTGGAGTGATTTTTTTTTTTTTCTTTAGGATGAAAGTAGTTGAAGATCTGAATTGTGAGGGACAGATGAAATTAAGCCGCAGAAGCACTGATGGCAATCTACAAAGCTTTAATGTGTTAATGTAGTCTAGGCATTATACATATTTAGAAGCAGTCTAGATTGAATCCTGGCGAAAAAGCGGAGTTATTCATAGACTCCTGTCTTGATCGTGTTTTCCTGTAAGTGATGGATGGTATGAAACAGTGGTTTGAAGGCGATGCTAAAAATCATTTTGCTGCTGTTAGAACTGTATTGGATATTAATTGCCCCCAAGTTCAGTATTGGTTTAAAAAAATACAGGGGAGGGTGGTAGATGAAAGAATGATGTTTGCAAAATTTCCTAGCTGCGTGTAGGCCTTTTTTTTTTTTTTTTTTTTTTTTTTTTCCCCCCTTCATGAATTATGCAAGTTTTCAAGTTTGGTATATTGCTGTATTTAATATGTTTTAAATGACATTGCATCAGTTAATATGGTGAAGGAGAAGATCTGGGTAGACTGATAATTAATCTGCCATGGGGAACAGCAGCAGAGAAGCTATTGACATAGACTGAACAGTTTAGTTTATACAGACAGGGAGCATTTTAGCATCCGCTGAAAAGGTATTTTGATAGACCAGGACTGAGAAGCTTTTTGGAGCCAGTGTCTCCATTCTAGCGCGTTGCCTTGACCCTGGCTGGAGCCTCTGGATGCCCTGCAATATAAAGTAAAAATTTATAGGCTGTCAATGGGCTTGAAAGAGAATAAAGAGTGAATGCATTGAATTTCTAGATGAAAAAGGGAGCCTTGTGGCATCCAGAAGAAAATAGGTTAGTATTAATTTTATTTTTATGCTTGAATATTGAACAGCTGTTGAACAGAAACTTCAGGAGACTACTCTGTTCCTGGTAATGGGGGGTGTGGGGTACAACTTAAAGAAATTTTTACAATATTGGTGAAAACAGAACGTTCTGCCTGTGTATTCGTCTCATGTGCTACTAGAGGCGCCAGGTTGCTACGGGCAGGGGCAACTCGCTGGCTGCACCCTCGTGGTAAATACAGCCATGGATACCAGGTCATGTCTTCGACTTCTACATCAGTCTGTCTTTCATGTAACATCTCCAGGTCAATATTGCCTTTCCGAAGCAGCAAGGTTGTTCTAGATTATTTTTGGAGGTGGCTGCCCTTCTGTGAAGTCTTCTCATCCTTGTTGATGGCCTCAATTAACGTTTCTGGAGCTCGTTGTTAAATTAGCTTTTTCTGTAATAATTCTGTGATGGTCTTATTCTACTTGTGCTTCAGTGGTAACTGTTCAGCTGTAATAATTAGGATGGATTCTTTCTAGGTTGTTTGATCTATCATATATTTAAATAACTGGGTCTGTGCATCTATAGCACACCTGCTGAAGTTTAAGATCAGCTCTATCAGTCCCCTGGTAAAATGCAGGTGGCTGTTAGACTGCAGAGGAGCTTTAAACTTTTTGTTTTATATTTCTGCTTTGTGTTAGTTAAGACTTCAGCTAACTTTTAACTAGCAGCATCAGAAAAACTCATTTCAGAAGGTTGTTCTGAACTCTGTTCAAACAAGGGGGTGTTTCAGTCCTGTGACTGTCCTGGCGCGGGCGGTTCTGTGCGGCCACCTCGCAGTTCATCAGGTGCTTCAGGGATCTGATGCACCATGGCTGGGTGGAAGGAGATCTTTGCAGTGAGCCTGTTAATTGCTTCTCTAGTGACCTAGTTCCCTTGCTGGAAACAGATGCGTAAGCCTTTGCTTCCTCCTCCGTATTTTATGATCGTGATGGAGTCTAGATCGGCACATCCAGAGCCACTTCCCCAGCAGGGTGGGGTTTTGGTTGCTGGTTTTTTTTCCTGAAAGAACCAGCTTCTGTTTGGAAATTTCCACAAGCTTGGTGTATTTTGTGTCACTTCCCTGTGGATGTGAGATGGGCTGTGTTTCGCGGGCTGTGCTCAAGCGTGCCTTTCTGTAGCTACTGTGGAAATGTCACATCACCATATTTTATTACCCTAATGTGGGAATTCATTTCTCCAAGCAGATGGCAAAAAGGTGGTTTGGTTAATTTGTACCTGCGTGAAATAAGTCACTAAATGTGCATTAAACTACTCGTTTATTAGGCCAGAGCGTATTACTGATGGATAAATGATGATGTTGGATTACAAGCTCAAAACCACTGAGGAACTGGGCAGGTATCTGCAACTAAAACAAACCCAGACAAAATGTTTAACTGACTTACAGCTGTTGGAGCCTGCAAATAATCAGCCTTTACAAAGGAGAGTGATGGCCATTTGTTATGAGAAAAACTTGCCCCACAAAGAATTTTTGCTAATAAATTCAGCATTTCTCCTATAAAATCTCTCTTGTGCTGTTTGCTTGCAGACTTGGCTTGTAGGGTAGTAGACATCTGATGGTCACTGAGATGGTACCAGGTGCATGCTGGCCTTTATTTACCCAGCTGGGCACAGGTACGTGCTGCACCCAGCCTAGTATTAGTCCTCTGTCATTGGAAAAAGATCTGCCATTGCAGTCAAAAACTGATCTTTCAACCATGTCCTTCACAGAAGGTGAAACTATTTTTTTTCTTCTTGGAGAAATACACCTGGCAGAAGGGGTAAAATCACTTAATTATTAACTCACACTAATTACTAATTCTGTGAAACTTGAAACAAAATAGTGTTTGTTTTCTGCCCAACATTTTGGTCTTTGTAAAGTGTGGTCTTTCATAAGCATGTGGTTTATCTCATGCTTTAGTAGGTACCAGGTGCAGGTGTTAAATTCTGCCACTGTGTTCTCATTGCCTGAGGAGTTAATAATGCTCTGGGTGTCCTGACGGGAGGAGCTCCTGCACTTGCTGCAGCTGCAAATCTTCCTTTATCTTTCTGCTGTTCCCTCTTTGGCAGAGGGTCTCTGAGCATCGCCAAGCAGTATAAATCGAAGTGAAACTGGCCCAGTAGCCAGCTGAAGGCTGGGAAATGTTGCCATGCCCTCTCTGAGAGTATCTTGGAGTTGTGTAAACAGTTTCTCGATGGCACAGGTTATATCTAATGGAACAAAAGGAAGCTGAGCTAACAAGAATAGCAAAAGGGAAAATGATATTTTTCGGTCATGTGTAAGAAGGACATGGGGATGTGGACCTGTTGGAGCGAGTCCAGAGGAGGGCCACGAAGATGATCAGAGGGCTGGAGCGCCTCTCCTGTGAAGGCAGGCTGAAAGAGTTGGGCTTGTTCAGCCTGGAGAAGAGAAGGCTCTGGGGAGACCTTATAGCAGCCTTCCAGTACCTAAAGGGCACCTACAAGAAAGCCCAAGAGGGACTTTATACAAGGGCATGTAGCGATAGAACAAGGGCTAATGGCTTTAAGCTGGAAGAGGGTCGATCTAGATGAGATGTGAGGAAGAAGTTCTTTACTCTGAGGCTGGTGGGGTACTGGAACAGGTTGCCCAGAGAGGTTGTGGATGCCCCATCCCTGGCAGTGTTCAAGGCCAGGTGGGATGGGGCTTTGAGCAACCTGGTCTAGTGGAAGGTGTCCCTGCCCATGGCGGGGGGATTGAACTAGGTGATCTTTAAGGTCCCTCCCAACCCAAACCATTCTATGATTCTGTTAATGTGTCTATCAAAGCTGATAACCTGATCTGCCCAAATCTAAGTTGTTGAGAGTAGCTCTTGCTGCAGCCTCTAGCAGCGGGTCCCGGGCAGCTCAATGGTGAGCCCAAACAGCTTTCTCTGGGCTGAGGCATTCACAGGCTGCAGCTGGAGTGTGGGGGACCTTCCATCAACTGGGCACGTTCCTTTAGGTGTGAGGGCCTCTGTAACCCCAGATACTGATATCGGGGAAAGGGGGAGATGGTGTCGGATATCCATCCATCTTCTCTTTGGCAAAGTGCTCCTTAAATTCAACAAGAGAAGTAGCATGACTTCCTGGTACTGTGAGGAAATATTCTCGACTCTGAGTGTTTTAGTACATCTGTTGCATTATGAGGTTTCCATTAGTGCCAACTAATTACGTGGACCATGTTGCATTTGAGTTGCAATTACATTGACCGATGTACAATAATTAGCTTTAATACATGTTTCTGTGTGTAGGGGAGATTTAATTGCTTGCTGTTTTTTGACAAAGATATTGCTATTTTCCGTAATTGGGTTTCCCCTGTCTTCTGCAAGTGACTCTCGAGAACTAGCAACCACTTGAATAGGAAGGTACAGCCACCGACAGTTTCTTTGAGATGAATATGGCATTAGCATTCTCTCTGGCAGTTTCGCTAATGGCGTTTTGTACATCTTGCTCACAAGCAAATACTTTGTCTTCACGTCCATCTAACAACATTAAGCCTTACAAGTGCGTTTCCTGTAACGCAGTGCTAGCTCCAGCTAAAATGGAAATGCTTTTGGATCAAACTCGTTGGTCTGCAGTAACTTACGTTAATGGAGGTAGTCTACGTACGCATCTTGATGGTTGCAGTTAACAAATTTTATATCAATCCACGTGTCTTTCTGTGGCGGAGTGATGGCACGGCAGCTCACAGCCCTGTCTGCCTCTGGCTGTATGACGTAGTGGGAAGACTGCATCGATGTCTTCTCTTCTGAAGTATCAGGAACCCACCTGCTTTGTGTCATGCCTGGCAGCTCATGGTGTCCGCAATGCAAAGGGCAGAAGTAACCAGTAGTTTTAGCTTTTCGTGTCTTTACTTGGTATCTTCCAGGCACCATCTTTTCTGAAAATTAGCAGTGACGTTAGGAAATAAGTCAAAACCACTCTGTTTGCATTATTAGTCAATGCTTATAATGTGTAGAATAGAAATGCTTATAATGCGTAGAACAGAAATGCTTGTAAGGCATAAAATAGAAATGCTTATATATGCATAGAATACTAAATGCTTATGTTTTCTGCTTAAAATGTTTACTTTGAAAATTCTTTTTATTTAAATTTTCAGTAAAGCTGCTAGCAAAGAAATGCTATGAATCACTTTATCCTGTCTGTATATGCAGTTTCTTGCTGCAGTGCATATTGCTGAATGTGTTCAGCATAAACAGTATAATCAGCGAAACTATTGTTAATGCTTAATTGCTAACTGGATCTTTGCATGTTTGCAGAATTTTTTGGCAATGCCATTGCCAGTTGCTCAAAAGACAAACTCCCCACAAAGAACCCGCTTGTGAGTAAATTATGCTTGCAGTGCTACATTTGTCAGTGGCAGACCTATCATTAATAGTACAAACTTTTAACTAAGATGCAACAGTAAAGCCACAACAAATATTAAATACATACTAAATAACATGTTATAAAATTTCAGATAATGCTTTGAAGTGTATTGCTAATAAACCATTTTTACAGTGCTGTGATGAGTTCCATCTGTAGAGTGATTTAAGTGTCTTCATCTTAATAGCTCTTTTGCCTGTAGCAAGGTTATATGATCAGGATTAATGATGAGGTATAGTATCGTTGTCAGTCTCAACATATTTTTCTTGATATATTTTCATTAGATTAATGACCTCGTAGGATAGACATAACTTGTCTCTAAAGCAATCGTTATGTTTGTATATAAATAGATTGATAAAGCTCTCCTCCCTCCACGGTTGTTCTCCTTCCTCTTTCAACTCTGCATTTCTTGTGTTCATCATCTTGCAAGTTGGCGAGCAGGGAACCAGGATAAACTGGTGCTGCGCGTGCTGACTTTCACTGTGGTCTGTCTTTTCAAGTATTGAAGTTTTCCTCTCTGCGTTCAGTGGAGAGTAAGATTTGAGGTCAGCTCGTGCTGTCCTATTTGTGGAACTGAGCTGAGTGTCTGAACTATGAGGACTTTCATAAAGTCTAAAAGGCAACCTGTTGAGTGAATTTTCATCAAGTGGAGATTTCCTTTAGCTTATTGAGTGCTGGAGACTTCATTCTGAATATATTTAGCTGATGTTAAATAGTTTATATTTTCTTGTATTTTTGGTAAAGATATTTTCATTTTGGTAAAAGCTCTTCCTCCAAAGAGGCAAAGCTATTCTAGTATCTTCTAGTGAAGCTAGAGTATCTTCTAGTGACCCGAGCATCTCTAATTTTTGCTGTTCTGGGATGTAGTGAAGAGTGCTCATTGCTTGCTGTGAATCAGCTGGAGTTAACATAAACCACTATCATCAGAGGGTTGAACTAATATATTAAAACATTCTACTGCCAGTTTAAAACTGGAAATACTATCTTTTTTTCTGAAATCTGTGCAGCAAAACCAGATATTTAAAATAATGTAAAAATAGGTGAAAGTAGTGCAGTTTGTATTTAGATGAGCACTTCAGGAACTGCTGCTGCAAAATGAGTTCTTTCTTGCTTTAACAATAAAAGGTTTTCTGGGAAATTTAAAGAAAAGTATTTCAGATCAGGAGGTAATATTTAATTGACTCATCTCTTTTTCCCTGCTTCCTCTGTTAATGAGTTGCATGTTTCATGGTTTAGAATAGATGGTGTGGAGATGAGAGAGAGGGTCAGTGCTCGTTGTGTAACTGGATTGCTTGGGAACCTTCCTGTGTCAGTATTTTCTGTTCAGTTTAAGTATTTGTAACTTGTGTCTTTACTGTGGAGAATATCCTCTGCCTGGGTTTTAAGTTTTTGCCCCAGTGTCTTAAGACAACACTTTCTGCCATTTGAAAATGTGTGGTTTTGGAAGAAAAAACCCCATCAGTTTAGTCATAGACACCTCATTGGCTACAAGTCACACTTGGAAGGTTGAGGATGCTGATCTGGAGTTGAGCACAGGAGGGTCCTTGGAATTGGGTTCATCTTCGCAATGATTGTGAAAGGGGTTTGGGGTTTCTTGCTTGCAAATAGAATTTTTGTATCTGCAGATTGTTTTGGAGATACTTCATAATGAAGGAATTCTCAATTATATTGAACTTACTTAAATTTTGGACTGTTCTTAAAGCTTCTTGAATTTTGCGTTGCTTCTCCCCAGAATAGCTAACTTGATTGCATCCTTCCTGTTTGTTCCTTCTTACTTTGAAATCTTCCTTGCTATTAAGCTTGTGGTAGCAATGCTGCCTACCTGTGTGGGGCGGAGGAGGCATTGGGCTTGTTGATGTTTCACAGCAGTTTATTTAAAATAGAAAAATCAACTCCTCCTTCTGCAGAGCAGAAGTTGCATTGGAAAAAACAGGTAAACTACAAAACTGAGTTCTTTTAGCAACAGGAGCAGATGCATAAAGTGGTGACGATTTAACCTATTTTGAAAAAGAAGAGAATATTTTCCTGCTGGTTCTGACTTGCTGTCCTACTACATTATACGTGTATGTTTGTATGAATACATATTCATACATTATTTATTGACACAGGAGAGGTTGATAGGTTACGGTCCATTAGATTCAGTCTCAGAGTAGTGATCAAAGACCACACATCTATCGCAAATCATTCTCTTTTACATGAAGCGCTGTGGGAGACGGAGGGAATTGTGGCCTCTTTTTGCAGGAAAACAACTAAATAAGAGAACTGCCTTTATCCTGATTGTTTCATGTTAATAGCTGTTTTTTCATAAATGGAATTCTATAAGAAGTAGTAGGTAAATCTTGGGATTCTGAGGATTTACATTGTGTAGCTTCTGTGAAAATGTCCCCATCTTCCAAGGATATTGAATGCATCTTTACTGATTTACATGGGGCTACTCAAAGTATTCGGTGTAAGTATCAAGGTCTAATTTAACTCATCTGCCCTACTGACCAGGAGCTAGGAGGACTTTGTCTGCAGCAGCAGCTCTGGGCCAGTGCCTGCCTGGGTTTCAGCAGGAATACTGGTTATGTGGGTACAGCCGCTGACACCTCGATTCCCCACTGGGACAGGGGAATTGCTTGCAGGCTTCAGGCAGTGACTGTCGTACAGGTACGTGGTAAAAATTTGCAATGCAGAAGTGAAATTGTGTTCTTCCTGAAGTCTGTAGCAAAACTCCTGTAGGTTAATTTGTGTAAAATAATATGCAAGAAGAGAATAGAAGAAGAAAATTTTGGGGTTGGGAGGTGGTGCAGAGAAAAGTCAGGAAGCAAAGATACTTGGCTGAAGGTGGGCACATCTGCAGTTTGTGGTGGTAAAATTGGTCTGTTCCTGTAACCATCTCTCCACCAGAATCCCACAGCGTTTTGATTAACTTGCATGGCAAGTTGCAAGCCAATAAAAAGTCTACAATAAATGGAGCTGAAGAGTCAAAGATTAAAAAATGTGTGCTGATTTCCTTGAGGGTTTGTTCTGTAATGTGGCAGTTCTTAAAACAAACTGCCTGCTTGCTCTGGGGAAAAGGGCATTGCTGAGTGTGATCCTGCTCCCGGTGAAATGGTATTTTTGGCTGAAGGAGACAGTAGTTTTCTCCCCCACTACTCACCTTTTTATAATATGTGACATTTTAAAAAGCAGAGGAGATTCAGTGCCAGGTTACCAATCCTGCAGTGACATGTGTGTGCTGGGTGATAATTGTGTGGTAGGTGCAAGGGTTTGGATGGGTGCAAACGTATTCCAAAAGCATTATGTGCAGCCAGGTCATGAGCTCAGCTAATCTGGGATGTTCAGAAGCATTTAGGGAGGAGAGTTGGTTAGGAGAATTTATTGACAGCAGCTGCTTGTATGCTGAAATAGTTTAAAGATGAAATTGTTGCTGTAGGGGCATCACAGTATCCTTGAGCACAAGAGTCTTTACTTGATGGCTGCATGATGTTTAGTCTGACCTGGTAGCACTGAAGGTATTAAACCCTGCAATCCCAGCTGAATTGCAGCTCTAAAAGCCCCATCCCACATTTTTTTAATGTGAAAATTCAACTGGGACTATTGCTGGAGGGCCTGTAGCTAAAGTTAATCCAATCAAACTAAGAGCCCAGAGAGGAAATAGAAACCATCGTGAAGCCGCAGACCAAAATCAGTCTGTGCTTGTTAGGATCGAGGTTATTCCACTGCCAGTTATTTCCCTTGAAACACATGAAGTATCTGTTGTCCGTGTCTTTTGTTTAATGATACTGCTAGACGCTATGGCTGACTCTAGGGGTTTTTGCATGCGACTGATCCCAAGAAGAAAAGCAGAAAGATTATGTTGTCAAGAGCAGTTAAGTTTGGGTTGCAGAATAGAATTCTGTGGGTTGCTCAGCATTTAGAGGTTGAAGAAATTTGAGTGCCACTTCTTAAAGAATAGGGAGTATCCTGTTGTAACATTATAACTTGGTGTATTGCAACAGGAAGAACAGCTAAAATCTATCTTGAGAAGTGGAGCCAAAGAAGATCGTTAGAGACTCCCTCTGGATTATCATTGACTGTAAATCCGCATTTGGAGCTGAGCATTGTCTCTTTATAAATTCTTTTCTTTCCTGAATATATGAAACTGCAGTCAAGACCTCTTCAGTCCCCTAATTATTGAGGTGGAAGTGGGGAGGAGTCTTTGTTACAAAGGCTAACGGAGAACAGAGTTTCATAAGGAAGAACGGTTGTGCATAGTCGGGATATTTGTGTAAGTTTATGATTTCTGGGGTTTAAGAACTCTTTTTATTGCTGTGACTTAACTGGTCCAGCACTCATTACAGTTACTGCATAGAGAGAGAGGGTGTGATGGGAGGGACTGTGCAAATTTAATTGGGAAGCTACTCATCTTTCATAGCGAACCGAGGATTTTGCATGTAGGCAAAGAGCTGCCTCCTGCACATGAACTTTATCAAAAGCCTTTTCTATCCAAATGGAAATTACGCAAGCCTCATCTTCTGAATCTATTGTGAATCCGAGGAGTTTGGAGTCATTTCATCTATTTTTTCTAGCCTGTGAGAAGCAATTCAGTGCAGCTGTGCCTCCAGCTCCCTCCGAGGGATGGAGGTCCGGTGCGTGGGAGGGCACGTGGCTTCCTGCCCTGGGAACCCCCCAGGAGGGCTGTCGGCACGCTGCCGGGCGGCATTGCTCTCTGCACGGAGAAGAAACCATCAGTCCCCTCTTCGCAACAGTCTCCAGGACCCCCCGAGAGCAGCCGCTTGGGAGAGCAAAATCGAAACCCGCCTCATCCCAGCAGAAGCGGAGTGGTCCTGCTCCTAGTTACAAGGAGGTGGCGGGAGGGAGCATAATCAGACTCTGTATTGTGCTCCCACAAAAGGGAGAAATAGGTTTGTGGTGGCATCTGTTCGCTAGCAGGGCAAGTCAGAAGAGGCTTGATGTCCAGAGACAGACCAGTAGAAAATATTTGACACTTTGAGAGCTGCTTGCTTGCTTCCATTTTTTATGTTCCAGGATATCCAGATGAACTCCCCCCCCTCCTTTTTTTTTTCTTGAAAGGCTGAGGCTCTTTTCTTTTTCAGGATTGAATTACTGTATCTTGAGATTGAGCTAGGGAAGGGAAACTTGCTTTGGAAGAGAGTTTGAGAGTTTAATTGATCGTTAGGGCTTTTTTGTTAGGTTAAGTGTGAGCTAACCTAAATTCTAAAGCACGAACTGGAAAGATGTAGCCACCAGAATGTACGCAGAGCTTTATTTGCCACAGTGCAAAAAGATACTTTACAAGCTTCCACTTTCAGCTGTTAGACAAACTGAATAGAGCCATTGTTGTAACATCTATCCTCCATTAAATGTTTCTAAATGTTGTAAAGCACAGTGAATTTTTTTTTATTATTATTTCAATACAATTATTACCTCTTCACTAGCAAATGACATGAAAAAAGGAGTTTCTGTAGGGGATGCGCGGACACGCTTCTGTAAGGCTGCCTCTCCTAAGGACAAACCACTTAAACTTGCTGAAGTCCAATTAGACTGGGATGAAATTAAATCAACTGCTCCAGGAAATGACGTAAATATTCCATAAAAAGCCAACCAAATAAACAACTTTGATTGTAACAACTGGTTTTGATATCCAAGCACTGGAGCAGAGAGCGTGTCTGTAGAGATGCAGAATGGATGATACTTGGCCTTGAAGAGGCCACTGGGAATGTGCCTTCACAAAACAGTGGTGTGGATCTGTCCCTGTTGCTGCTCTCTGAATCGTCCATGTCCTGGAGTGGTACTCATAGCAGGTCAGGGTTCCGGCTGCATCTCCAGAAATGCTGAGCAGAGCAGAAGGGTTGTTGTAAGCCATTTCCATGTGTATACCCATCCTGTGGTGATTTTTGTCACGACAGCCTGCTGGAGTTTAATTTGCAATGCAGTATAACCTCTAAGTATTTTTAAAAAAACAAACAACAAAACCCCAAAGCCATCCTGTTTAGTGGGACAACTTCTGCCTTCTCATTGTGCATTTGGTTAGTCCTGTCTGAATAACTTGCATTTGTTGAAATTTTCTTTTCCAGGTGACTTTCTTAGTTTATTAAGCATCCTATTTTCCACTGTACTTGCAATGCTTTCCTAGCTTTGGCAGATGTACTGGACGATGGGGACAATAATCCCTGTTAGTGAAAAGCATTGAACAGAAACAGGAAAGTCCTGTAGGCAATGCTCTGTGCCCTTGATGCTTTACCTGGTGCTCCCCTGGTAGCTGGTGATCTCCAGGAGCGGTTGCTTCCCTGGGCCCTTCCGCACCCTCCTGCTGGAGCAGCCGCTCGTGCACAGCATCTGGCCTTGCCTTGCCTGTGAAAATGCTGCTTGTTCATCTAGTTTGATGCAACTCGGTGTTGCAGCTCTTCATCAAACCACATACACCACTGGGACTTGTTCCTGGTGGGGTGGAGTTGCCTCATAGGCTTGTTTGTGTTTGGTTTAAAAAGTGTAGGTTTAAATCATGGATGAAATGCTGCCTACAAACATTAAAAGAACTGAGACCCTGATGCTTAAAATATTGGGGTAGAATGCTTGTAAAATGTGAATTCATTTTTCAAGCAGGAATAGGCGTAAAAAAGTCACAAAAATGAAGAATCTGGCACTACAGTAGAATTTTAATGTCTGGTATTTCCTGCTGTCTTTGAGAATGAAATCTGTTGTTTGCTCCAACTGGCAAAACTATTTAAACTTAGACGTGGCCTTCCCGAATAGAGCTGGAGAATAGACAGGCATGTGGGGTATCCCCCAGCCAGGTCCCTGCATTTGATCTCTCATCCTGTGTTGTGGCTCTGGTCCCCCTGGATAAGAAGTCTGAAGATTTTGCATTTATGTTTCTTACAAAGAAAAGCTGTTTTGACTGATCAATTATAGTTTGTTTGCTAGAATTTTAAAGCTACAAATCCTGCCAAGCCTGTGTTAGGTTGTGTGTTGGACATACAAGTCTATAATTACCGTAGGTATGCATCCCAGTTTTGCTGGAAGCAAAGAACTAAAGAATCTTAGAAATCAGCGGAACACAGGAGCCATGGACAAAAATATTTCGTCTCTCCCCATGCAATAGTTCTTCGCACTTTACCGACCTGCGTCCCTTCCTGAAGAAGGGAGTCTTCTCTGAAAACCTTTTTTCTCTTCTCAGCAGTCGTCCTGACCTTTCCTTTCACTGGTAATTTTTTTTTTGTCTATTGAATGTTTAATAGTAATCACCTCCTGTACTTAAAAATAAATAATTCACTGTCATAGCTATACAAAATAATTCACGGCCAAAGCAGTTTGCTATCAAGTAGCTTTCAGCATGCTTTTATATCACTTCTAATTTTGTTCTGCCCTCCTTTTTCATCAGCTCTTCTAAGGAGCTGAAAAGTAGGATAAAAAAGGTAAATTAAAAGGATATCTCTATCTTATACCTTATTACATGCCTATATGGATTCATGGGCTGTATTCTAAAAAACAGAATTAAAGTTACTGTTGTGCCTTACGTAAAAGCTAGCTCAGCCTTTGTGGTGAACTTCAATAAAAACAGGATTTGTACGTTATCTTGGTCTCCCCAGTACCCAGCGCTGCTGCCTCTGAGTAATCTCTGGCGTGCTGAATATGGAAAAAATCTAGAAACAGAAGGTTTCCAAACACATTTGCCAGGGTTAATGCCAGAGTCTAAACATAAACTCTGCTGGGACAGACTGTTATTTGGAGAATGAAGTGCCAGACTGAGCTTGATTTGAAGGATTAGGAGAAGGAAAGGCAGCACCTCTCCCCAGAAATAGACGTCTTGTGGATCGGAGACCCCGCCGCTGGGCATTTGCTCTTCTGCCTTGACCCTGTTCCCCATTATCTACAGCTTGGACACTGTTACCTGGTGCGTATATTTTTGTGTACTGATTGTTAGAAAGCGATAATTCGAAGTGGGGCCATGCACAGGCACTGCTTTATTTCAGCATCTGTCGGATGCTCCTGGTGCCTGTCCGCGTTGGTTTACGCAGCCAGGCTGTGTCTAAGCCAGGCTGTAAAACCCAGAAGTGGCCGTCGCTGAGGTCTCTGCTCTCTCTATTTGTTGTTCAAACCAGCACCTATGGAAAACTTTATGCTTTATGTTGCTGCTTAGCTTGTGTTTATCAATATTGAGGTTCAGGCACTACTAATATATGATATGAGGTACTTTGAGGAAAAGTATTTCAGTAGTTTTTTTTCTAAGTGAACACTATGAGAAAATACCCATGAAAGCAATTACAATCAAAGCTTCAAAATTTCCTGGCAAGTCTCTCTATTAAAGTTTTTAAGTGGCATTGCTTGTTGTTGTCCATGTCATTCTCTTTAGAAATACTCAGTTGGTGAAGCAGCAAAATTTCACTGAAACCTTTAATTCTCTGATTGAGTAACTACCGTACGTAACTCCTTCCTGGAGAACCATCTGTACAGAGCGCCAGGGTTTGCTAAGCAAAAAAAAATGAGGCATTTTTAGCCAGTTCCTCTAACTTAAAACAGATTTTATTTATTTCTCTGCTATAAGCAGCGTTACTTCCTTAACCTCTGCTTTTTGCATAGTGAAAGAAAAAGCCAATGAAACTGTACCTTCAGAGTATGTATGTAAGAGTACAGTTGTGAATGGTTTATGCCAATAATAAACTGTAAACATTGGTGAACCAAAACTGTGGGGTTTTGGGCTTCCCAGAGATTTGAGCTTTCACGAGAGCACTTAGAAGCAGTGCATGAGAGAACTGCTACTGCCTTTACTGCTGTGACGCTGGCACTTGCAGCACTGTCGTTTGCAGAATCTGTGTATCTATCACTTACTGGAAGATAAGTCATGATTAACTGCAGAAATTACGTGAAGCTCACTAGCAATAGCCAAACAAAAACATGGTCTTGTGAAGCTGTTGGACCATGTCTTCAAAGTTCATCTGCTTGATAGGAACCGTGTAACTTTTAGGGCGAGGTGTGCGTATTCTCCAAAGTCCCGTGCCCACTCTTTTTAAATGGTGGCAGTGTTCAGACTAGAAGGGTTCTTCTATTTTTATTTGAAGGCTGCATGCGAGCAGGCATGCCAAATACTTGCCAGCTGTCCGAGTTGTAATTTGGAGCACACTTTGTATTGAATTCTTGTAGGCGTTGTAATGAGTTGGCAGCAGAAGTGCCTGCATCTCTGTCCGCTCCGTTAATGTCCGTGAAACCCTGTCGGGAAAGAAAACACCGCTCCGTCTTTCCCACCAAAACGTGCGTTGCCTATCAGGCTGCTTGATGGCAGGAAGAACATTATGATGTTCTAAATCGGGATTTTTTTAGTGGAAGCTCCTAGAGGGAACCTGGTAGGGAGGAAATGAAAAGCACAAAGTGAACTTTGGGCTTTCTGGGCAGCAAGAAAGTGTCAACAGGTCTTACGCAGTCGGGGTCACTGAGCTGTGCTGCCTCTGTTGGCACCGGGATAAAAGATTTTCCTCTTCTGTTTCGTGTAAAAGGTCTCCCAGCGCATATGCTGAGAGCAAAACAGTTAAACTCTTTTTTTCAGAATGAAGGAAACTCGTGCTGCTTTGGCTGCTAGAAACTTACAGCCATTATTTCCCAATACATTAGGAAAGCAAAGGAGTCGGAGAACTCAGCTACAAGCTGGCTCAGCGTTGTGCCTGGGTGATGGTGTCACGTCATTTGGTGAAAGAAATTAGTTGCAGAACATAGTTGCTAATGTGTACGTAACTGCGTGAGACAACTTTCAAGCATTTCTGATAAGCCAGTAAAATGTAAAGTGATAGTGAAAAATCTCATTTTGATCCTACGCTGTGTGTTTGCTTTCCATTAATTTCCAGGGAAAACACATCTGCTTGTGAAATCAGCAGAAGCGATGCTCTGTGCCAGCAGCCAGGCAGCTCCTCGGGTCTGGCGGAGAGGGGTGCTTTAGATGTTGCCCTCTCTTTTAAAAAAACGAGGGAAGCCAAGCTTCAGGCTTTGCATTTTAGTTCATCTAATGTATGTTTGCAACAGAGACAGGTAAACAAGAGATGCAGATGATTTCTCGCACCTGGATTGGGGTAGCCGTGTGTGACACGCAAAACTTGTCCCGAAGCAGGTGATGATAGCAGGCTGGGTGAAAGGAGACATGGCTTTTTTGTTTTGTTAAACCTGCTTTGCTAAGCACAGGGTTGATGCTATTATTTAAGTTCTGTTGCTATAAGCTACAGATGTGCTAAGATACATAACCTCGTGATGCTAGATGCTTTGTCCTGCGTTGTTGTGGTCTGCACAGCTTAAACACTGTCCCTTTTTTTTTTTTTTTTTTTTTTTATGATTCCTAAATCCAGCCTAGAATTAGGTTGGAAATCCTGTGTCTGTGGTTTGAAAAGCAGGTCTCTTTCTCTCAAAGACCCTCCAAAACTTTACTCCAGGTGTGTAGGTTTGATATCTGTTCACCATGCCATGAAAAGGGAAGCAGGAGGGGAAAATTCTGCTTTTTTTTTTTTTTTTTGCCTTACCAGCTTTAAAGATGTACGTGCATAACGTTGAGCTGTAGAAATGGATTTCCAAAGTAGGTACGTTCTGACTTTTTAGGGCTAAATAGACCATGAGTTATGTGGTTTATCCTCTCTCCAGTGGCATGATCAAAATTTAAATTACTGCCGCTGTACTGGATCAGTCCCTGCATTAAAGGAATTTGGCCTTAGATGCTGGCCTCCAGCAGAAAGCTGAGATCTGAGTGTTTCCAGACAGCCGTGTGGCTGGGGTGACAGGGGCTTCAGCTGGGCGCTCCTGTCCCCTCTATCCCCCATGGCACATACAGTGGGACATCCGTGCATTCAGTTCAATACCTGACTGAACATTATCCATCTACTTAGAAAGCGTGTGCTATGTTACTGTTTAAATGTGTTATCTTCCTTTTTGTTATGATTTGACTATTCCTTGACTGCAGCTTAAATGTAAAATACCTTCCCACCTTTAAGATAAAGGTTATAATGATTTAACCAGCAGGCAGGTACTGCAGGCTTTCTATCAGCAAAGTTGTCTGAGGATATAAATCAGCTTATCAGTCCATTAGAGATAGTGCTGCCAAAACCATGTGTACTTTATATGTTAACACATTTTCACAGTTACTATTTTCACACACGTATGCGAGAGAACTGCCAGAGCAGAGAGGGGGTGGGGATTTATATTCATTTAAAGTTTTGCCGCTCTCTGTCATCAGTATAAAATGCTTCTCTTTTTAATAAGTCAGTAACAAATAGGAGCTGACATGATAATGTAATAGTTGCCAGCACTGATGATTAAATGTGACCTGTATGGAGACTGCAGGATTGGAGAAGCTGGTAACAGAGATACCGTGGAGGCTGTTTTTAAGGATAAAAATGGTGTTAATCAGGGTATTTCACTTAAGTAAAAACATGTAGCTTACTAATCTAAGTAATTGGTCAAATTACACTCTTATGAACCTTTCAGATTACTTGTAGTCATTGCAGCTGAGGATTCAAATAGTTTGAATGCTTCGTGGGGAGTTTTGGGACAGGGAGAGTGAGGAAGGACGTGTGCTCGCTCTCACTTTCTTCATGTGAAATCTTTTTCTTCTTCGGGGCTGTGATCAGATGCCTCGTTACGAGGAAGTTACTAATGATCTAGAGGAACAAAACGATCCAATTGGTTGTTCTTGCCAGCCAGGCTGCACGGTGGGATGGAGTAGATGATATGTCTATGTCCACAAAGCAGCAAATGCAGCCTGCAGTCGTTTTAGATGGCTTTTTGTTTGCTCTGAATGATTAACCTACAGTGAGACCTTTCCTGACAGTCCACTCATCATATCTCACCAAACAGCACTGTAAAGAAAAAGGTGTATGGGGCTTCCCCTGTTCGGTTTGTTGTTGTATTTTTACTTTATGAAGACAAATAGTTGGAATGATGCATTTTACGTTGTTCTAAGAAGGTAATAATGTGTTGCTGAGCAGAAAAATGAGCAGCTCTAATGCCTGTGCCTGGCAGTGCAATCAGAGCACATACTTGTGCTAGCTTCTGTAAGTTAAATACAGTTGGCAGGTGCAGTTATTTTTGCCTGTAGGTCCCAGGATTGCTGTAAAGCAGAACCGACAGTTCAGTTACTGCTTAAAGCTGCTGAACCTCAACCGGCTCGCTGGGGTTGTTCGGTGGGAGCTCCTCAGCCCCCCACCCGATCCCTGCAGGAGCCCAAGACGATGGCTGCGTATGCCGCCCTGCTTCCCCTCCCAGCTGGTGTTTCCTCAGCGCTTCGATATGCTGTTAGAAAGGTATCGCCAACTGAAAAGGAATTTGAGCTGAATGTGGTAGCAGTGGCATCCACGAGAGGCAAGTCACAGGCATAACTAGTGCCGTCCAGAGTACCGCTAAGCAAAAAGGGACTGGGGGTGCTGTAAAAGTAGCGGTGCGGTGGGCTTTCCTTTCCTGCCTGAAGAGAGAGCCCAGCTCCCTGAAATAATATTGCAAGGCTCCTCCTCAGAGTCTTGTTACAGCCCTTAATGCTGCTGTCTTGAGACTTGCTCAGGCATTGCTTTCAAAGCCTAAATATGAGGGAGACTGATGAAATGGTTTCATCTTTTGCTTCATTAATCTGCATAGTAACAATATAATACTTGATAGCTTGGAAAGAGGCAGCGTAATGCCTCCATAAGCAGCAGCTAGATTCGGAGTTATTGTTTGTGCCATTAGTGAGGGGTTTAATAGCTTAATCCATCTGGAAAGCAAGTAGATTTATTAGACTGTACAATAAATGGGCTGATAATTACAGCAGCAGTCCCTACTAACTGGTTTTCCTGATATGGCATAAAAGTATGATATACAAGTAATTTCATCTTCAAAGTTTTGTAGTGATATTCTGTACTAGACTTACTAGCAAAACAAAGGCACCTTTAGTCTCTTTGGTGTCTGAGAGCTTTTGCAGTGGCTGGGACTGGCCAGCTGGTCCGAATGCATACGGGCTGAGCAGTTGTGCAAAGAAACACAGATAAAGCCATCGTTTGCAGTGCAGGACAAGTGAACACCCTCCTAGCATCTTAGAAAAAAAAATTTTTTTCTATCTAGTTTAGATTACAATTACTCTTTGAGCTATACTCATTTTTTTTTTTTTTTTAATACAGGCTGATGAATGCTTTTCAAAGTGTGCAGCATATGCAGGAGTTTAGAAAGAAGACCAGTGCTTGTTGTGTAGGACCAACATAAACAGATCCTGTGTTTTCTGTTGACTACATCAACGTGCCTTCTTAAAGTTCTGCATCATACTATGGATGCATAGAAAAGTTGAGGTTGCAGGGGACGTCTGGAGATCATTTAGCCCCACCTCCTGTTGAAAGCAGGGCTTAGACTAGGTTATCCAGGGCCTTGGTGAAGTCTTGAAGCAACTTCTCCACTTCACTGCAACGAAGTGTGCAAGTTTTTTCCAATTTTACAATGTTTTTTCTAATTTTAGATCAGAAAACATTCCTGATCGCATGATAGTCAAAGGCCCATGAGTCACTAAAATCCTGCTCTCGTGTGGGGAAGTAGTTTGCTCTGACTTGTTTTAACTGTCTTGCGTGCAGAGAAATGTATGTCTGTCCAGAGGGCAGGAGAAGATGGCTGTCCCACAGGGGAGCGGGGCGAGGGTGGGGTGCAGTCACTCCCTACATGTCTCAAGGCAGCAGCTAAACCTGTTTGAAAACCTTGCCAGTTGTGTAGCTGCATGGATACCAGCGCTGAATGCGCCCGATGCTGAAATTAGATGCATATCTCAGTTTCTAAGAAGAAATGATAACATCGGTATCCATAGAAAAGTACTTTGACTTTTTGAGTTAACTATTATGTAGCCACAGACTTGGCTGATGCTTAACAATAGATGTGTTGCTACAAATACAACTGTATTAGGCTAATTGGACTGGAAAACTGTAGGATAAGCTGCTGGGTACAGCTTCTTCACCTTATATTTTAGATCCTCTCTGTCTAATCATCCACAGATGGAGCCAACATGAGCAGATTGAGGATGCAGGTAAAACATGTTTGAGAAATGCAGAGCTGTTGGGAAGTTAGATGATTCATAAATATCACATTTTAAGACAAAAGTAAGCTTTGGCAAAGGATCTGAAATTTTGATGTCATTACAATTATCAAAAAGAATTTTCCACAGTTACTGAAAACAACTCCCGAGTTCTTTGTTTTTTCTATTATATAACATTGTAATGACTAGCCTAAATAGCATTTTGCTGTGTGTAATAAACAGGAAATGGGGGACAATTCTATCTGAGGTTTGTGTGTAACTGAGTATAACTTTTAGGTCTGGGTATATATTGAAGTTCTAGTCTTGTTCCTTTCTTTTGTTAAATTGTATGGTGTATCTTTTCTTTAAATATTGAATTTAGTGTATCTCAGATTGGCAGTCACTGTTCAGGTTTTTTTTTTTCTCTGTACTAAATAGCTTAGTCTGGCATAGAGACTTCAAAGTAAATAGGTAGCTTATCACTATTCAGCAGAAATCCCTGGTCTTAAGTAAAAATACTGTCTTTCTTCCTAGCGAGCAAACACAGAGCTAGTGCGTTAGACTATTGGGAGACCTCCGGGACTCAGTGGGCAACTTTTGATTATTGTTTAAATGCAGAGAATTTAAATGTGAATACTTTAACTTCACGCCAACCAATGTGTTCTTGGGAAATGTACTTTGTGATGTGGTTTCTTGAGTCCTTACTCGGTTATTTACTCAGGATGACGTCTAGTATTTTTAACCAGCTTAAAACCCTTTTTGTGCTCTTTGCTCATGCTAGTAGGGCGGTTGCAGAACCATGGAAGTTGGGCTCTTGCTGCACGTGATGCATCCTCCGGGGCTTTTAATTTGAGTTAAATGTGAGTCATCTCTGTTGCTTGGAGGATCATTGATCTGGTTTATTAAAAGCTTATCCGTGCACTGTGAGCAAAAAAAAAAAAAAGACAGCACTGAAATTGCCACAGGCAGCTTGTATTGCATACTTATCTGAAAGCGCAGTTTGTATCTGTGTCACCCAGGTGAAACGGGCATAATGGTTAAAAATAAAAGCAAGCATGTGGCCAGCAGCAGTATTCCTGTCTGCATTCATCCTGCTGTCACTGTCACCGCAGTGTGTCCAGTAACCTGCACAGATGGGACCTTTGGGAGCTGTGAGAAAGCTTTAAGTAATTCTCACCTGTAGCCTGGGTAACATGCATCAGCCCTTATGCAAACTGTTGTGTCCAGTGTCAGCACGTACCACTTTTTAATAGTCTTTCTTTTTTAACTCTGAATGCCAGGGAGACTTGAAAAACACCTGAGGATGTGTTTTTTCAGAAGGGCTCTGGGCAGCAGGACCATGTCGCTGCTTTGGCATCTTCCTCGCAGCAGAGCCTTCCCGTTCCACTTGAAATATGTTCAGGTTGTGGAAACACAGACTCTGCGAGGACCGGTGCAAGCACGAGGGGAGGAAACGCTGTCGCCAGGCAGATGGGCAGCAGCAGCGCTGCAATCTCCCCCCTCTGCAGAAACTAAATCCCGCTTTCTGAAACAAGATCAGGATGGTAAGTCTGAGGATTGCTGCAGGTTACCCTCTTCCACACCAGTTGGTTTAAAATGAATTCACCACATCATGTTGATTAAGACTGGGAAAGCAGAAGTGCTTTTCGGAGTGCATCCTCCCTTTCAACCCTCCCGGGAGGCACAGACAGTGCTTCCCGTCCTGGGGAGCTGCATCTTCCCACCTAGAAATACCCCAAGGTCTTCCTGTGCTGGAGAGTATTGCTTACAAGCACAACTGTGCGCAAAAAGACTGCAGCGTTGCCTGCTCGATTTACAAATGGCCTAAATCGATGGTTATATCCAAGAGAGGAACCTCCTGTGTTTGTCCTGGGTTTTGAAGCTGAGCAATGACGAGTGAAGCACCGGGATGGTTCCCGTGCCGAGTACACAGAAACCAGGCAATAGCCTGGACTTCAGAGAAATTCTTACTTTTAATATATTCAACACAGTTTTGCAGATCAAAAAACCCCTGTCTTATAAGGGACTTCCTGAGAGAGACATATATATTTTTGGAATGCGAATAATTTGGTTTCATGTAAGAACTGAGTACCAGAACTGAATCTGTCATTCTTAGATACACAGCTGGGACTGTGGATTCCTAATTCACAGCACGGAATACCAAGATTTGTCCTCTTTCCAGGCATCATTAATAAAGCAGTGGTATCAAGATTTTATTTTTATTTAACCCTCTTTTTCTTTATATTAAAAACAGTGTCTCAAAACCTTGTCTTGACACCTCAACTTGAATTGGCAAAATAAGTTTCTCTAATTGTGTCCCTGTTTTGGGATACATTTGAAGCTAGTTGTTCACTCTGTAAGAAATGCTATTTCATTGCATTTTAATTAGAATTTATATAATGATTTGTACAGCAACTATGTAAGCGTAAACAGTGTAAAACTAAACAAGTATTAATTTATAGATTATTTGTGTTGTTGCTGTAGGCCAGTGCCAGGTGTCAGTCCCAGCTGTAAATAACAGCAGTGCATTGCTCTGCTGCAACCATTTCTGTAGCCCAGTAATTCAGCATAAGAATTAAAGGAATTTTAGCCAGACTTCTCAGAAGTATTTGCCTTTTAAAACCTGTAGCTCCAGTATTACTTGAGGGATAAGGATCGACTTTGATGATAACAGCCTACACCTTAAAATTTAGGAGGGAGATGTTTTGGTGCACAGCCTTAGAGAGGCTAGGTGTGTCATCCAGCAAAATGAGGAGAAAACAAACATGGATCTCGTGGATATATTACTTCATAACTTAAAACTACTTTCCTGTGTTGTACTCCTTAAATCTTTTAAGTATGGTATGATGAAATCCTGTTTATAAGAGCAGCAAGGGAATAAACCAATTTAACACAGTCCCTTTGTGGGTTTAAATTACCTCTTTTTACTGTTGAGATTCTGAATTCTTTTTTTCTGCAGTTGAATAAAAATCCATCTATCCATTTAACATGTAATAAGTGTCTCTCACATATTTCTAGATTTTTTCGGTGACTGGCGACACTTAATATGATGGTTCTCTGAAAATACTCCACTTTTCTTTCTGAGTCCTCTTCAGTTCATTTATAGTTCATAAAAACTAAATATTTCAGCAGCGTTTCCAGGAAGCTGCAGATGCAGCTGGACCCAACCTGCAGCATCTCCTGCTCTTCCTGGAGCTGCAAGGTGAGCATAGGGAACGCTTTGTACTGCTCCAAGTTCTCTACTGTCCAAGGCAGCAGAACCAAAATAAAATAAAAGCTGTGTATAATGGCATAGCCAGGACCTTTTCACAGTTATGGAGCCTGTTTAAAACCATGGAGTAACAGGCATGGGGTAATAGGGATGTAAAAAGTGTGGTGATGGTGTTTCTTCTCTCCCCATTCCCTGGTAATCCAGATGGCTTGCTTAATTTTGAGTTTTATAGGTAGGGGTGAAGTGTGTCAGAAATGTCATTCTGTATTTAAAAGTGAATTATCCCTTTGTGTAAAAAGAGCAGAGCATATTTGTTGAGGTCATCCTGAAAGCATCATCACTAGAAATTATCTGCTGATGCAGAAAATTGGATTTATTCTTATGTTAGCATTTCCATAAAAACACAATTATATATAAATTTATGTTCTCTAAAAGCTTGTAGTAAACTGGGCTTTCAGAAAATAAGACACTTATCTTTTAAAGTCCAGTTTTAAATGACCAGATGGTGCTTACAGTATGGAAGCATAAAACTGGTGAGAGATAATTGATTATTTCCATTTAAAAAGGGGGGGATGGAACTCGAGGTGAAACTCCTTTTAATTGCTGTATGGTTAACTCCTGCTGATCAGCAGAATCTCTGCAATATCTGCAGCTGTTTCTGGAGCACCTTGTTGAAATCACCAGTGGTCAGGTCCAGTACCGCTGGACCATCCTCGCACGCCTGGGGCTGCACGAGCCCCCCAGCTCAGCTGCTGAGCGGCCCCCAGGGATGTCAGATGGGACTGCAGTTAAGCAACGGGTTTAAAACTTAACTCAGTGGCTCTGATGCCATGGCTTACTAGGGAGGTGAAATTAAACTTCTGTTTAATAGGGATTTTATGAAGTGTATCTTAAATATTCCTGCGCATTTGAAAAATGCACATCATTTGTTTGAAGGACTTCATTCCTCAGCAAAACGAGGGTCTTCTGAGCGAATGTGCTTAAATCACTTCAACTTCTGGATTTATTTTCCCGCTGTTCAGCCTTGCTCCTTTTTGGGGCTGTAATGGTGGCATTGGAGCATGCTTCATGCAGCAGGAGGTTCATCCTGCAGGAAAAAAATAATAAAATCCCGAGAGAGGGTTTACATAGTTTCTGCCTTCTCCTGGGGGACCAGGACACGTGAGCCCCTGAGCATGTCTGTGGAGGTCCTGTCCTTTCCCAGTCTCTCCTTCAATTCTTCTGGAGGCTCCTGCCTTGGGGCTGCTAGCACCATCCCTGCCGGGGCTCTGGCTGTAAAGTCCTCCATTGCCAGCCTGCTTGCTCCTCCTCATACACATTATTGTTTTAAAAGTGCATTTGAGGGGCAGTAATGTCAAGAATCAATCCAGCCTTGAGCATTGAGTTTCTTCTCAGAAAATGTTTATAGCTTGTGCTTTAAAAAAAAAAAAAAAAAAAAAAGGCAAAAATAGCCATCCCTTTTTATGTAGGTATCTCAGTGATTTAAGCTGTGTGAACTACAAATATTTCTGGGCTTCAGGTTTTGATTATAAGGCTGTTTTTTTGGAAATCCCTCTTTCATGGTGCTGGGTGGGTGGCGGTTAAATTCTGCTGGGGATTTCTCTTCCCCTTGTGCGCTGGGGCCGGTGAGAGTTTGTTCGCTGATTCCCGGTGGCTGCTGAGCATCTCATCAACATCACGCTTTTTATTTAGAAGCAGTTGCCCTGTGATTGCTGCTGTTTCTTTGCGTCCTTTGCATTTGGTGAAACAATGTGTTGTCGCAGCAGGGAGGTGAATTGTGACTTGGTATGTTTGATCTCGTTGCTTGCGGAGAGCTGGAAAAACCCAAACTGCCTTCCCGGTGCCCCCGCCTGTCCCCTTCCCACCAAACACCATCACGGTGCACACGTGGCGATGCTGCTGCTGGATGGGCTCCACTGGGACTCTGAACTAGCAGAACCAACAGCTCCGGCTGTAAGCACCGCGTCTTAAAAACCTCTCCCCTCTCTGTTTTGCAGGTATGGTGTGAATATGCGTTGCTTGGCAGCTCGGGTCAACTACAAGACTTTGATCGTCATCTGCGCTCTCTTCACCCTGGTGATGGTGCTGCTCTGGAACCGATGCTCCTCTGACAGAGCCGGCCCGTTCCCCCGCAGCCTCGCTGGTCCCGAACGCCGAGCCGCCGCTGCAGCCTCCGAGAGTGACCTGGCCCGGCAGCAGAGTGAGGAGGCATCGCCCCAGGAGCAGCAGAAAGCTCCCCCCGTCGCAGGAGGCTTCAACGGCAACAAAGCCCCGGGGCTGAAGTATGAGGAGATTGACTGTCTGATCAATGACGAGCACACCGTTAAAGGCAGGAGGGAAGGCAACGAGGTCTTCCTGCCGTTCAGCTGGGTAGAGAAATACTTTGAGGTTTATGGGAAAATTGCTCAGTACGATGGTTATGACAGGTTTGAATTCTCTCATAGCTACTCCAAAGTATACACACAGCGAGCACCTTACCACCCCGATGGGGTCTTCATGTCCTTCGAGGGCTACAACGTAGAGGTTCGAGACAGAGTGAAGTGCATAAGTGGTGTTGAAGGTTTGTGTTAAGTATTTTTTTTTTCAACAGTTGAAATGCTTCTTAAAATTTGCTGTCATCATTTGAGATGTAAAGTGATCTTAATTTTGTCGTGATACTGTTGATAAAACCCACTTACTCTGAGAAATCACGCACAGTCTCTGCTTTGTACTAGGTTTACCAGTTCCCATCCTGTGTCTCTGGTTTTACTGGTTGCAGCAAACTCTGGAGGTGGCAGGACGCTTCTCTTACAGTGCTGCTGTCAGGTTTTGGCATTGTTGTTGACGCTTGTCATCTCTGTCAGGGAGCCAAAATTATTTTGAAATAGAAAATTAAATAAAAAAGCCTGGCCCTGCTGCCTGAGGAGGCTCCTGCTTCCCTGCGGGCACAGATACAGCCCCACGCTCTGAGCCAAACAGCACTGCCAGAACCTGTGGAACAGCCTGGCTGCTCACAGGCAGCTTAATAGTGGATATTTGTCTTCAGGTTTAACAATATCCTGTCTCCTTGCATTGCCGGGGCAGTGCTGGAGCTACAGCAGTCAAAACCTTCCCTGCTGGGCTGCTCCAGAGCAAGCGGGGAAGGTTTTGCTCAGCAGTGTGGGATTTATTCTTGCCAAAGCTCGTCCTGTGCACAGATCCGGGTAAATCAGTGTCACCGCGCTGCCGTACCCAGGGCAGGCAGGGCATCACCTCGCCTTGTCCTGTGAAAGGTGCTGCTGCCCCGCAGCAAGGTGAGGAGGTTTCGGAGAACTGCTGAAGGGTCAAAAAGCTCTCCAGCCACTGAAGCGTCCCTGGATAAAATTAATATACAGTAAAACCTTTCCAATTTGCACTTTTGCTAAAC
Source organism: Harpia harpyja (assembly GCF_026419915.1). NCBI lineage: Eukaryota > Metazoa > Chordata > Aves > Accipitriformes > Accipitridae > Harpia > Harpia harpyja. The sequence continues at coordinate 16,727,230 of NC_068953.1, read as the reverse complement.
CGTGCTATCGGTAATTAGGACGCAAGGTCTTCCCACATCTCGGCAAAGATTTGATGGCAGAAAATTCTTGTCAGGTTTCATATTAAAAAAATCAATGACTTTATAAAACTATTCTGGAATGTGACACTGTGACCCCTCATAAATTAAAGACCAACTTTCACTTAAGGAATAAAATACATTCATTTTCATGCACCTCAGTGATGGGTGATGCTCTGCTGTGTTGATATGAGCTCTTCCCATGATATGGTCACTGCAGAAAGCTGGCATGTCTTGCAATTAATTTCTCTGTAAAGGATTCACGTAAACAAATGCCTAGGGTGTGTCAGTTGAGTTTTTTGTAAGGTTACTCTCACATTTTGATTTTTTTTTTTTTTTAACTCTCATCCTTGTTACATCTGCCAAGGAAGGGAAGCAGGGCTCTGAAACTCAGGGCTTTCCCAAAGGTGCAAATGCATCTCGGTAACTACACATCCACTATGTGTGAGCGTTGTCCTGCTCAGGGTTTACATCCACTGTGAGAGGCTGAGGAAATAGCTTTCCTTTCTAATTGCTACGGTCATTGCTGGTTAAATACAGTTTGTGAATATGAATAATAGCCATGGGTGCTGCTTTTTTTGTTGGGCTTGGACCTAGGTCTTGGAGCCCCACCAGTTTTTGTATGATATGTGGAGGATGTGCAAGATGCCCCTTTGCCCTTTGCAACTGGACTCCACAGTTCTTGTGATGTTTTCCAGCAAAAAGCTGAAATTCAGTAAGAGCTAATTGAGAACCAGGATGGATTCTGCAGGCTATTGTCATGTGTAGCTGCTCTCTACTTAAGCCTCAAGAGACCAGCGAGTTTAACACTCGACAATGTGATTATTTATCTATAAACCTTGCTTTTTTGCAGCATGTGATTTAAGAGCTATCATTGTGAAACGTGGTGCCAGAACCTGGGTTTTGTAAAGGCAATAGAGTTACTGGCATCCAGCAAGCAGGTCGGAGAAGAGAAATAGTTGTAGTTTGTAGGGAAGGGGTTTTAATATTAAAACACGTTCTCAGGCAGTTTTAGGCTCTTGCCTTGCATCATTCCAGCCCTAGAGATTCTCATATTGCTGCATGACGGAAAAAACCTCATGTTATATTTTCACCTTCTCCCTTTCCGCAAGGTTAATGTGTTGTTATGTCCTGTGACCTGGAGAATTTAATCTTGTCATCTTGTATAAATTTCAAGTAAAGCTCTTATAGCAGATTTCTTTTTTTGCATCTTTCAGTCTCAATGAATGCACCCTTAACTGAAAATGCTTTGCATTAATGAGCAAGCTGGCTTGCAGGAGTTGAGCTAATACATGGTATTTAAATATTTCCTGCGACGGTTTACTCTTCAGGCAGCAGTAAACCATCACATCTCCATCAGTAATGTTTATTAATAACACAAAGCACCAAAATATGTATGAAAATGTATCTTTTTACATTTAGTTTAAGTAAGCTTTTCATTGTACCAGATTTCAGAAGAAACTGGTTTCTGAGCGTGACATTGCCAAGGGGAAAAACGCTGCAAATGCCAATGTGTTTATTTTCATCTTCCTTTTCCTTTTCTTACACACCTGCAAAGGTTTACAGTACTAAATATCCTTGGCTTCCTGCAAGAGGGTCACAGTGATCTATTCCCACTTTGGATTCATATTTAGAGGTTGGGAATTTGTTCCAAATAAAACTCAGGACTTTAGGAGAATCCTGGTTTTATCCGTATCTTAAGTATCCTGTGTTTGCTTGCTTATGGAGGTATGTGTATAAATAAGTCTCCTCCACACAGTTTGTTTTCATTTCCCACACAGCCAGTGATGCAATAGGCAGTTTATGGCACGAGGGTTTTTCCACCCAAACCCCGAGGCTGCAGCTCCTGGGAGCTGGTGAAGAGCAGGCAGAGGAGAGCCTGGAGCTTGGCAGGGTTTTCTGCAGGTGCATCTCTGCTAATGATCATAAAGGAGGGTGGAAGTTTTATATCGAGCATGGCTATGTGACATTGTCTGAGCTCATGCAATGGGTTTTGCATGTGAAATGCAATACATCAGGCTATGGAAGATGTACTCTGTGATCTTCCTGCTTTGAATCCTCTAAAGAGGTGGTGCTCCAGGGGGTTCTTCTGGTCCGTGCAGACTTTTAAATCTAAAATCACCCTAACCCTGAATTAAGAGTGAGAAGTGTGCTGTCCTGCGAGGCTACCAGCTTTTGGGACAGTCAGTCACGTGTGGAGGGTTAATCCTGGATGTGGCTGGGCTGGAGCAGTAGCTCTGAAGACAAGGGACAGCTTTGGGTGGAAGAGGTGGGGCATGTTCTGCTGGTATTGCATGGAGAGCTTGGCTGGTTTCCGCAGGCAGCACTTCAGACTGCGCTTGTAATACTCTTAGGGGAGCCAAGGTAATTGGAGCAGATTTGCAGATGCTGGCTAAATTGCTCTTTTAGCATCGAATAACTCTTACCAAAATCTAGTAATAACATATACACTGAGTTTGCAAAGATTTCTGTGGCATTAAAGGGATTGTGTTAGATATAACATTGTTTGGAGATTTAGTGGTCTCTGGGGTAGGGGGAAAAAAATCTGTTAGGGCATTTTAAATGTATTTTAAAATAAGTGTGGTGCTTCAGTAAACAATTAAATGAGATGTATGGAAGACCATGATAAGGACTTCTCAGCCACTCAGATCTGCTTAGTTTTGCCTAGTCATGGATCTCAGTGTAAATGGGAGCAGTTCACTCTTTGAACAGGACTTTCCTCAAGTCTAGCTAATGGTGAAGCCTAGAAATACCATTTGCTAGAAGTAAAGGAGTGATGGGGTATGGAGGAGGAGTGTGCAGAGCTGTAAACACTGCTTTTTGAAAACATGCTGATAAAATACTCATTTTCTTCCCCTCTTGTAGGTGTGCCATTATCCACACAGTGGGGACCTCAAGGCTATTTCTACCCCATCCAGATTGCACAGTACGGGTTGAGCCACTACAGTAAAAACCTGACAGAGAAACCACCTCACATCGAGGTGTACGAAACGGCCGAAGAGAAGGACAAAACCAGCAGGTCCGCAGACTGGACAGTGCCAAAAGGCTGCTCTCTGTCCACAGTATCTGATAAAGCCAAGTTCACTAGTGTCAAACAGTTTGTTGCTCCAGGTGGGTTATCCTAAATGTGTGGCAGCTAAGCCATGTCTGTTAATTTGCACAGATGGTATCAGGGGAGCTTTAACTTGCTGGGATCAAAGTGTTTTCATTATCCTGTGTGACTTCCCATCCTTAAGATCTCACCTGAGAATGTCATCTTGTTTCCATACCTCTGGAGTTTTTCTTTTGTTCTGTTTGCTCTCTATCACTGCTTTTTCAACACTATTTTAATGAAAAAGTGGGTGGATGTATGCATGGAGGGCAGTGAGAAGCTACAGTCACGTTTCCTGAGCCTTTCAGCTTCTGTCTCAAAATAGAAGCAAAAAAAAAAAAAAAAAAAAAAAAAGATGGAACCAGTTGTGAAGCCTGGGAAATAGCACTGACATGTGATAAGCAGATGTTGACAGATGATAGATAAGGTCTATTTTCAGCCTGGAGCAAGCGTAGCACGTGCAACTCTTTGGTTGGACCTGGGATCTCTCTCTTCATTGGGATGCAAGTATTTTTGCAAAATTTGAGATCTTGGTTCTGGCTAACCCAAGTTGCCTTAAACAAGGCAGCAAGAGGGAGCAGCTGCCCATGTGCTGCGCAGGTATTTGCAGAGGACAGGGGGAGGACGGTGAAGGTCTGGGGCTGCATACGGGCGTTCTCCTTCACCTGCAGATGTGCAAGATGCATTTTGTTGCCGTCTCTTCAATTTACTGCGTTCTGTTTTGTACTTAGCAGGGAAATTCATTATTTCATGCAAGAGTTTCCTTTGTGCCAGGACAGGCTCATTAATAAGGACGTAATGTATTTTTCCTCGATCAATACCCATTAGAATTAATGAGTCCATTACTTAAAAAGACAATGAAGTAATTTTCAGTTGGCACCTTAGGCCTGAGTCTCTAGGGAAAAAATTGTCGAACACTCTTGTGTCTTTGTAGTAGATAAATATGGGGAGAGGAAAGGCTAAAAGATCTGTTATGTATTCTCTCCTCATCCTTTATTGATGGCAGAGTAATCTGCGGGGCTCGAAGGCCGAGGTACGCATCCACTCGTCTTAGATGGCCTTAAGTAATGGATTTATAGGCGCTTAAGGCAGTGCAAACAACAGGCAGCCTTTAGTTCTCCTTTGCTTCTTAAAACTCTTCCCCCCCCCACCATTGTAATTCACTTCGTTATCACACAAGCATTTATTTACAAGGAACCATAAAACTTACTTGACAGGAATTGCGAGTGGGGTTTTTTAATTAGATTTTTCATAGGACCAAAATGTTGTGTAACAAAGCACTCAGTTTCTTCTCCCGAAGCAGATGCTGATCTCCAAAACTCAAAGGAGTGAGGCTTTTACTTTAAAAGATTGGAAAACATGACATTCAGTCAAAATAATAGGTACTGTACAATAGCACCGTACAACACAAGACATTGCAAAATGCCATAGATTAGTTTGGGAGATGGAGAAAAGCCTCTGCTCTGCAGAAGAAGCTGACTGTAACTCGAAGGTTGCACGTAGAAATATTTATGGGGTATTTCACACATCAAGAAGTAGCAGAAAGGAGACAATTGCCTTGCACAGGCGAATTTTATTCTATGGAAAGCTGTTAATTTAAGATGACTGTCTTTAAGTGTTTATCATCCCCCTGTGCCTTCAAAGCTACAAGATTTGCACACAGCTTTACAAATTAATTAGCCCTTTGATCTTCTAGTATAGGTTTTTGGGGGAGAAGTTGGTTTTACATTTTAAAATCTAGCCTGCGAGAGAGCACCGGATTTTATTATGTGGCATTGCCTAGGAGCTTTATTTGAAATTTTTTTTAATTAAACTGAGTTTTGCCAATGGAGAGGTTAATAAATACTTTAACATATTAGTCTTTCTATATTCTTTTCTTTTTTTCCCCCATTAAACTAATCAGCGCACTGGTTTTTGGAACTGTCAGGTTGGGAAAGAAAAAAGTTGTAAATGTAGATATTAGTCCCAGGGGAATCCTGAATACCTGCTTCTCGGCACTCCTGGCTTTTTTGTTTTTGCTGAAAGCAGAGCTTTATTCAGAAATGGACTGCTCGAGCGGCGCTGCATTTTTGGTGTCTTTTCTGCCAAGTGAAATTTTCAGTTTGGAGCAAAAGAGTGGTGGTTCATTTATGTTGTGAATTACAGAAGGGAAAGATCACGCAGCATCTACGTTCTTGCAGCTTGGCTGCTGTGCCCCATCCTGCAGGAAAAGTGCAGCTCTGCCTGTCCTGCATCCTGCCAGCAGGCAGCTGCAGGCAGCAGTAAGACACCCCCCCCCCCGCTCATGTCCCTTTCCCTTACCCCAGATCTTGCTGGTATCTGTTGCACTCCTCCATCGATCAGGTACCAGAAGCCTCCGATAAAGCCATTGATCGAGCCCCTGGCACTTCTGCTCCGCAGCGAAGTGTTGCCGCGTGTTAATGTGAGAGGCAAATGAGTTTTCCCCGGTGCTGCAGGAGTCAGCCTTCGCTTGCGAATTTACTTTTATGCTTAATTAAATAATACATGGTAGGGCGCAGAAAGAATGATTGAATTAATGATGGGCTGCCCTAAAAGCTTTTGGATCCTGTCTGGTAAGAGGGGTTACCTCTGGAAAGTGCGCTCTGTAGCTTAAACATTTTGGAGAAATGAGTGTTTTACCACTGAACAAGGCTTTTTTGGTTTGTTTTGCAGAAAATACCGAGGGGGTATCTCTGCAGCTTGGGAACACCCGAGATTTTATTATTTCTTTCGATCTCAAATTCATAACAAATGGGAGCATTTCCGTGGTTCTCGAGACGACGGAGAAGAACCAGCTCTTCACTGTCCACTACGTCTCCAACACCCAGCTCATCGCTTTTAAGGACCGAGACATCTACTATGGCATCGGTCCCAGGACTAGCTGGAGCACCCTCACCAGAGACCTGGTAACCGACCTACGGAAAGGCGTCGGCCTCTCGAACACAAAAGCCGTCAAGCAGACCAAAATCATGCCCAAGAGAGTGGTGAGGCTGGTAGCGAAGGGTAGAGGCTTCCTCGATAATGTCACCATCTCGGCCACCGCTCACATGGCGGCTTTTTTTGCTGCCAGCAACTGGCTGGTGAGGAACCAGGACGAGAGGGGTGGCTGGCCCATCATGGTGACGAGGAAGCTGGGGGAAGGCTTTAAGTCCTTGGACCCAGGCTGGTACTCGGCCATGGCGCAAGGACAGGCCATCTCGACGCTGGTGCGGGCGTACCTGCTGACGAAGGACCACGCGTTCCTCAGCTCGGCTCTGCGGGCGACGGCGCCGTACAAGCTGCCATCGGAGCAGCGCGGGGTGAAAGCCGTCTTCATGAACCGGCACGACTGGTACGAGGAGTACCCGACCTCACCCAGCTCCTTCGTGCTCAACGGTTTCATGTACTCCTTAATCGGGCTGTATGACTTAAAAGAAACGGCCGGGGAGAAGCTGGGGAAGGAGGCGCGGGTTCTCTACGAGCGGGGCATGGAGTCCCTGAAGGCCATGCTTCCCCTCTACGACACCGGCTCAGGGACCATCTACGACCTTCGGCACTTCATGCTCGGCACCGCTCCCAACCTGGCCCGATGGGACTATCACACCACTCACATCAACCAGCTCCAGCTCCTCAGCACGATAGACGAGTCCCCCATCTTCAAAGAGTTCGTCAAGAGGTGGAAGAGCTACCTGCGAGGCGGCCGGGCAAAGCACAACTAGAGCTTACAACCAAACCCCTCGGTCCTGCTGCCTCGCAGAGGTACAGTTTCAAAGGTTGCATCCTAAATTTTTACAGACCGTTTCAAAGAAGTGATCCTTAAAACTGATCTCCTGAAATCATTGCATTCCAGTGTGAAAACATTTGGGTCTGATGGGTAGGATCTGGGAACGTCACCTGTCCTTAGTGCTCCACAGTGAAACTATCTGCACGAAGCAAAACCCCTTTGTGCTCCTGAGTTTGGGGACGTTTTTTGTTTTTCTTTTTTTTCCTTTTTGTAGGAAATATCTGCAGAAGCCATACAGGTCTCTAAAGTCCAGCACTTGCCTGAAAAGTTAGTCCGTGGCCTCTTTTAAAATGGAGTTAATATGTGTATATGTTGGAACAGCGTAACAGATCGTGTGGTGTAACGCCGTAAATGTGTATTTACTTGTAGCCTGGGTAGTGGACAGTGTATCTTTTTTAAAGGTGGGGGCTTTTTAATAAGGATTCTTTTCTTGGGGTGAAAAATACACTTTTTTTTTTTTTTTTTTATTCAGTTCTTTGTATGGAGATCCTTTAGCTGTATGGTTTCTTTACAGACGTGTGGACAGAAAACACGCAGACAGCGTGCAGGCTTCGAAGTCACGTCACGTAAGCACAACTCAGTGGGGCTCACGGACTGCACAAAGCCTGCAACCATGCCACCCCCTTTTTATAAAGCCAAATTTACCATCGCCTGTCAGGTTTGCTGGTGTCGCCTCCTCCTTGGTAGCTGGAATCTCTTGTCGTGGAGCCTGATGTTTTGTACTGTATTTTTTAATTACATCTGAGAGGTTTCTCTAAGCTTTGGCAACTTCATTCTTTGGGAGACTTGTCTTGAATTCCTGAGTATGACGTGGAGCTCATTTTCAGTAGCGTGCAGGAAATGCAATTGGAATTAATTACAGTTTTCCTATGGTGATTTTCATTTTTAACCTGCTTGAGTGTATCAAGCATTTTAAAAATTAAAATTACCCCAGAGGGCTTTCCAGCTCCACCTGTGCTTTAATACCAAGTTTCACCTCTGCCTACTGTCTTACTCATAGTGTAAGGGGTTGTTACATCTCCAGCACTGGCTTTTTGGGTGTGCTTTGTCTTCGTGGCTCTGCCAAGCAAGCAAGGGTACCCGTGCAATAACCAAACACACATGTCCGAACCCAAACGCTTTCACTGTACTGTTGTAATGCAGAAGAAACCAGGTGGTTTCTTTTTCCTGTTTATCAGTCCTTTACAACCACCATTAGTCTGCCTTCTTGGTGTGTAGCATCCTGGTTGATCCAGAAGAGTAAAACCAACTGATAGCATCATTAGATCAGGGGTGTTTTGGTTGGTAGTGTAGCAAATATTGGGTTATCAGCTCTGTTGAGGCATGCTGATGTTTGCTGTTAAGAGTCCCAGACTCGAAAGCTCCTGACGTATGCCGGCATGGGAAGGACATGTATTAGCTTTGGGGTTTTTCCACTGATCCTATTACGTGTTGTACGTGTAGGTGGGGGTTAAGCTTAAGAAGTTCGTGCTGACAACAAAGTTCATTCAAATCACAAAAAGGCTAGGCACAAGGACAATATGCATCTTGGTTTTACTTTTTCTTTTCTCTATTTTTTGATGCTTTTTCTATTTCTCGCAGATATTTGAAGCAATTTTTTAATTACTTGATCTTTGCAAACACATGCTACGATTATATCAATTAATATGAAAAGTGGATGTCACAGGAGAAATTTCAATACCAAAGGTAGCAGAGGTGAATTTTTTTTTACGTACATGTGTACACACACGCGCACACTCACACACATACAAAACCCAGAAAAATGTGCTTCCTTTACAAACGACTGGTCCTTGCTGCAAACACAGAAACATCTTTCTCCTGCATGTTTCCTCCATCTTGTGCCCATTTTGGATTTGGAGAATCTAGAGAGACTCTCTGGGTACTGCTCAAGAGGTGGTATCGGTGCCTTACGGAGGCCACAATTTCCTCTTGGTTTTGGGGGGTTTTTTTGGTTTTTTGGTTTTTTTTGTTTTTTTTTTTTAATTAATGCCAGTTGAAAAATTGCAGTGTTGCTGATTTTTCAGTGCTTCGTGAGCGGCAGCCCGGCAGCTGTTGGATAGGTGAGCTCAGAAGCGTAGGTTGGCCATGCCAACGCTGTCGGTCCTGTCAGACCACCTTATCCTTAACATCTCCATTGCATTTTTGTTGGCCTTAGCACATGTGTGATGTCAACCAACGACCATCAGAGGTTGTAGAACCGAAGAGAGTTAGTGTGGGGTTTCTCCTGTTACTCTTTTTAATTGAGTTGTGCAGTGGAAAAGGATTATTGGACATTGGTGCCCATAACTTCATCGAATTCACTTAAGTTGGGTTTTTTTGTTTCTTTTCAGTCTTCAAACTGACAAAGGTCTTAGGGGCTAAGATCTGTTCAATCTTTCCATGGGGCTTACTGTACATAGACTTCATCGGAAACATAGTGCGCATGAGTATATGCAAACCAGTGACACAAGCACAACTGTACAAGTGTGGCAGTGCTGTTTTTCTTGGCCATTGTGCAAGACATTCACTGAAAGCTGCTATTTTCATTCACCTTGTAATTGTACTTTATTTTTTCTACTTTTTTTTTTTTTTTTACATGTGGGATATACACCATGTGTTAAATATGCAATAAATTGTTTACAGGATGCTCTTGTAAAGGGTAGTCCTTTGTAAAGCTGTACAGACTTTGCAGTTTAAGCACAATGTGCACATGTTAGTTTTATATACAGCAAGACATGACTTTTTGCAGCGGGAAAGGTTCTACTATGTTTATATACAAAGTAAATGGATCAACGTTTGTGCTTAATGTAAAGCTGCTTTATAAGACTGTAAAATAAATTTTTTTATCTTAAGACAAGCGTGGGGCATCTTCATTATTTCAGTTGGTACCTTCTACCCTATGTGTGGTTGCAGGTGAGCCCTGGTGAGCAGTCATCTTAGTGGTTTTGAGATGTCTCCTTTTAGGGTATTCTGGAAGGTTTTTATTCTAAGTAAGGTGGAAAACCTTCTTCTTTTCAACAGTTAAGAGTTTGCTGATTTGGAGTGAGGACTACAGATCTATATTCTCTGTCTGCTCGAGTAAAGTTCACACAGTATGTTGCTGGTGTGAGTTGTTTCTGCTAAAGGCATCTCGTTTTGAGTTTCTATGATTTTTGTTAAATAACAATTTTAACTGACTGGTCACTAAAAAATACCCTAACAAAGACAGCAGGTGGTCTGCTGAGGTTGCCTGTAATGTGCAAGAAGTGCACCACTTTCTTAATTCCTCTTTTCAGCTAAAAATATGCAAGTCCTATCAAAATTCCCCCCCCCAAATTGGGATTGAGGTCACCTCTGTCTTAGCCGTTCCATGCCTGAAGTGATGCTTCCCACCTTGATGCAGAAGTGCTGTTAAATCGGAGCTGATCGATGGAAAGTCAGTGCCTCCTTGGCTGTAAACGTGAGCTGCACCTAGGATGCCACGTTTGACTTGGTCGTGAATAATTTTGCATGACTGAAATGCATAGAGCAAATCTTCTGCAGCCGGGCAGAGCTTCAGGACTGTCTCCCAACTGCTTGGGTGAAAATATTGATTTTCATTACTTAGCAGTTTGTTAAAAACGTATGAATTGAAAATAGAAGTGGATTTCAATATGTTGTCTTGGTGATGAATTTGAATGTTTGCTGCTCAGTTTATGGTGAAAGGAGATACATTTACCATCTGCCTGGAGTGACTGATAACTCCCATGTATGCGTTGCATTTCCTGAATGTTAAATAGCTTATTCCATACTTTACTAATCTCCTCCCAAAACGGCAGGAGCTATTTAAAAGGCAAGCGCTCAATGTTTCAGCCTATTCAACAAGGTGGAGTTTTGCAATGAAGTGCAAATGTTGAAAGACATCCCGGCGCTCGCTGGCTTGAATCTTTAGGACAGTAAATATTTTAAGAGCTCATCTTGTTGAATTTGTATCTCTGAGCAACTTGCTGAGTAGCTCTCGTTGGGTTGAACTGAAGATTAACAGGATGGAGCACCTTGCGCCATGGTAATAACCACTAATGAGCAGAGGGTGGGAGGGGGGAGCAGAGGGGTTCTGCTCCTGCTCTTGTAGCTACTCAGGGGTTTCCCATCTCAGAGGAGAGGAGTACATGTGCCTGCCTTGGTCTGGAAAGGGTCAAACCCCACCATGCTGCTGGCCTCGAGCGGAGCTGCCATCCCGGGAGCAGGACACGCTCTGGAGTCTGTCTGTCTGCACTGGCCAGGACAGATGGATTCTGTGCATCTCCTGCCAGCTGCCACAAAAGGCTGTTCATCCCCAGAGCAGAGGAGTTCCTGCTCCTTTCGAGGTGTCACCAAGCCTTTGGACCAGGGAATTGGTGGACCCTCGTGCTGTGAATATGCCAACAGTGCTTTATTTCTCAGCGTACTTGGGTGACCGCAGACAACTGGCTGCTGAGGGCTGGCTGTTCCTGTCCCTAAAGAGGCAATGTGATATGTTTGATAGCTAATTACAGCAAGGTCAGGCTTCTGGTGCAAAGTGTGGGAAGAAACACAAGTATTGGCCTGGCCTCAAGCACCTGAGGGTCTGCTCTTACCCTCAACATGTGCAGATGCTGGTACCAGGTCATGTTCGTGGTGGTGGTGAAGGTGAGGTGTGTGTCTCTTGGTTTTTTGGTTTTTTTTCTAGCTTAGTCTAGATTAATAGTATTTGCTAGTGGGAAAAAGCTCCATGTACAGTGTTCTTTCTGCACCATCCCGCTGGGGCTCCATCCCTTGCCTCGTGTGCCTCCTGGCCCCCCTCTGTCAGCAGAAATGCTGCTCTAAAGCGTTTTCCCTGTTTATAAGCCCAGTCTGATTGCCTTCCTGAGCTTAAGTGATGCCATTGCCTTAAGGCACTCCCTTCTAAATGGATTCATCATGGTTTAGTGGCTTTCTGTCACCCTGACGAGGAAATACGAGCAACGCTGCTGATGCACGGAGCGGCTTCCCTGCACAGCAGGTCTCCAGCGAAGGAGGCAGCAGCCTCTTTACCAGCGCTGGAAGACATAAATGGTGCACGGACACATTTCCTGGGTCCAGGCGCCTGTTTGTGAGTGAAATCTTGGCTGAACCTTCCTGGGTGTTGAAAAGAGGTTTTTGAGGATGTTGGGGAAGAGGCTTGTTGTGCAGGCGCTGGCATCAGTGCCTGCTGAGGATGCTGCGAGGGCTTGGGGCTGGCTGCACTCCATGGCTGTGCCATGCGGGAACCCGCTCTGCTCCCCAGCCCCTCCAGAGGGACCCTGCGCTGGCCCTGGGCCAGCGGTTTCCTCCCTTCCTTGCGTTTTTCCAGGTGGGGTATCAAACCGTCCTCTGTATGGTTACCTCTAAGGTACTGAATCAGCCAGAGCCCCCCGGGCATGGAGCACCAAGCGGCACCGTCAGCTGCTTGTGTGCAGGAAGCATCTAAAAAGACTTATTTCTGCAAAGCCCATTACTGGGAGGGGAAAAAAAGAAAATCCAAATGGCATCGCTTGGGTGGGGAATACTAACCCATTAATTTGATCATAAAGAAGCCTTTTTATTGAAATCCCATCTTTATCCCAAGTGTTCACAGGGCTTGGCTGGATCTTATTAAATGCTCTGATATTCCACTGTAGCTTTTTGTTTTCCCTGGGCCTTGTTTGAACAATCAAATGTCAGCAGAAGCAGCTGGTGGTAAATGCCATTTCCCTCTGCCCGGGGACCGCAGGACTGGCCGCTGGGTGCTTAACTGAGAGATGAGCTGCTTAGAGAGAATTAAATATTAATACTGGCTATTGCTCTCTGTAATGCACTGGGCCCGGTGGTGTGTGGAGCGGAGCCGTATCCAGCTGGGCCCATGGGTGCCGTGGGCAGGCAGAGCAGCGTGTGAAGCTCCAGGGAAGTGATGATGAGGAGGGTGCCAGGGATGGCAAGGAAGGGCTGGGGGTGATTTTCCCCGTGGAGTCCCAGTGCTCCAGCGAGGGTTTGGCTCCTCTCCCATGATGCGGCTCTTCCTCGGCACCCGCTTCCCTCCCCACTGGTTTTCTGCAGCCGCTCTCCTCCCTCTCTGCTCTGCATCCCCACAGCATCCCTGCTCCTGGCTGGGGCTGCTGTACCCCCATGTCCTCCAAAAACTTAACAGTAATGTCAGCACTGGCACATTCCTCCATCTCACATGCCCTGTAAGCAGAACACGTCAGCATATTCATTTTGTGATTAGAAGTATTAATTAAGGGAGGCTGGAGCCAGAAATGTGTTGCATGAGCTGGGCTGTGCCAGCACCAGGGGCTGGCTGCGAGCAGGGGCCGAGAGGGCAGGGGTCCTGTTCCCTGTCTGGGATGTTCCAGGGTGGTGATTTTGGCCAAACTCCCCTTTTTCCACCCAGGCTCGGCCACCTTAGTGCTCCCCCATCGCTTTCCAGATGCGGGGGTCTCCGCTGGGATGCGGGAGGTGGGGAGGTGATGGTGGAGCAGGAGGGGAGGAAATGCTGGAGCAAAGCCAGAGCTGCTCCGCAGGTACCTCCCAGGCTCAGCAGTGACCCGTGGGGGCAAAGCCCACCCCACCCTGCTGCTGTGAGCCCCCCAGCTCCTCGGGGCGGAGGAGGCTGGGAGACGGCATCTCCGGAGAGGAGGGCAGAGAGGGGTGGTCTCCAAAGGCATTAAGGGGCTGCAGCAGGGCTTCTCCTCTGCTCACACAACAGCTGCTAACAGTGATGATGGAGCTGCTAATGATGTCAATTTTTTCTTTTTTTTTTTGATGAATTTAAAACTTTCTAAAGTTTTGGGGGTTTTTTGTTGATTGCTGGTGCAGCAGTGTTCCCAGAGTGACCCCATCCTGTAGCAAAGCCCCCAGCCACTCTCGCCCCAGCTTTCCCTGCCCATTGCAGAAGGGGGTAGGGACAGGGATCCTGCTCGGCTTGTGAGTGCCACCTGCTTTTACCCATCCTGCTCTGTTATTTGCAACGATTTCTGTAAAGCCTTTAGTTGCCCTGACTGCAGCAGAGGTCTGCTGGTGCCAGTGGGCTCATGGTGCGCTCGGGGAGCTGCTCATGTGTGCGGGTCCCGCTGGCAGCATGGGCCATTAACACCCACCGAAGCAGGGGGCCGTGGGACATGCTGCAGCCCTGGGTCACCTACAGACATTTTGCAATTCTGCAAGTCAGGCACATCGTGAGCTCGGCTCCGCTTTGCTGTGAGCTAGCACAAGGTCTGGAACAACTGATTGCCTTCATTTAGAATAGCTCCAGCTCACAACAACTGACTTTATAGACAACTAACTCCCTTTTATGGGGAAAAAACAACTCAGAGCAGTAGAATAAACCGTTGCGTTCCTATTCCACAGTTGTCACCTTGTGAATTGTCCCTTGTTGGTATTTGCACTGTGGTTGTGCCCAGCAGTGCCAGCCCGGCTGGCAGCAATGCCTGCTGCAAAGATGATGCTGCCAAAGCGCAGGCAGTGCAGGCAGAGGTTGCAGTGGGAGCCCTCATCCTCCATGGGCATCCACACATGCTCTGCCCGGCACTCGGGCACAGCAGGATCAGGCCCCGCAGGGCTGCAGGAGATGGGACACACCGGGTCGGCCCCCGGTGGGGTTTGCACTGAAAAGGCGGCACTTGCGGTAGACCATGAATAACACGGCAAAGAATTAAATGTGTGTAATTAAACATGTGGGCTTAGGGCTAAATTAAATATTAACCAGTTCTCCCTTTGCACCTCCTGTTAGCAGCTCTGCCACGATGCTGCACGGAGAGGAGGCAGCAGCAGCTCCTCTCTGGGTAACCTGGCTAGGAGGGAAGGGATGAGCCAGCGCTGCCCTGACAAGGTCCCCTTTGCGAGGAGGAGGAGGAGGACGGGAGACCAGGCTCCCTCTGGCCGCAGTGACCCCCCCCTCCAGGATCTGGCACAGGGGCTCAGCACCGGCCGGTGGAGCCGCTGCTGTGCCGGGCACTGTTGGCCCTGTCACCCAGGGGTGGTGGGCGACCGATGGGGCCATGCAGCAGGTTTTGGGCAGGGCAAGGGCGAGAGATCCCGGAGGATCACCCCTGCCCATGCTGGTTCCTGGCTCTGTGGGGAATTGTGTGCCTGACCCGCAGCTCTTGATGGCTGTGGGGCCAGGGATGCTCCTCAGTCCTCCCGTGCAATGGCTTTCACGTGCTTGGACACTTCTGGGTTGGGGGGAACCTTTCCCACGCTTGGTCTTCACCCCTCAACAGAAACTTTGGGAAAGTCTGTGCCCAGACTCTCCAGTTAATGTAAAGACTAAAAAAAAGCAGAAGAAATACTTGCTTGGAGCACCTTGCCATCACTCCCCTGTGCGTCAGACCCGGGCAGAGCTGGGCGGTAGGAGTACAGCCCAGGCACAGCCTTGCGAGGGCCAGACTCTGCCCTGCGAGCTGCTCAGCCTGAAAGCTGGGCTCAACCTAAAAGTTGGGCTCATCCTGAAAGCTGGGCTCAGCCTGCACCTTCCAGGGCTGGGGCTGTGTGGGTGCCTGGAGGCTCGGCAGCCTGCCGTGGCTCTCCCCCAGGTTGGCAGGGATTTACAGGCAGCTCTAGGTGCCTCCATAGCTCCCACTGAGTCATTTTTTTTTGAGGGTGGATGTTTGTCCACAGTTCAGCAAACAGACGCCGTTTTTTCTGGGGTATGGCCAGCTGGGAAAAGTCACCTTTACGCTCCTGCTGCCCAGTTATAAGTCAAATAAAAACCAGGGAGTGATTAAAACCAGAGCACGCTGTGCTGGTGAGTGCAGGGGGGGATGCAGCCTGGATTCATGAGCTCAGACTGCGGGTGGGATTAGCGCTGGCACCCACGACATGGCCTCTGCTCCGGTCCCTTGCGTGGGGGCCACCAGCATCCCCTGCCCCTTGGGTGGTGGCTGTCCCCAGGCTGTGCAGGGGCTGCGTGGGGTGGTCACATCTGCATGGGGGAGTGCAAGGGCATGTCTGGGGGGTGCACGTAGGCAGGGGGGTGTGCACGCCTGGGAGGTGGATGTGCGCATCTGCAGGGGTGGCTGTGAACATCTGGGGCTGGATGTGCACAGCGGGCGTGGGTCTGCATAGCTGCACGGGGCCGTGTCTGTGCGCAGCTTGGGGGACAGATGATGTGCAGGGGTATGCGCGTGCCCTTAGTGCTCCCCAGGCCATGCGGTGCTCCAGGGCTGCTGGCAAAGTGGCGGCGGAGCCAGTGCTGTCCCTGTCCCCAAGCCGCAGGATGTCCCCACTGGCACCGCTCAGCACCCAGTTCCAGCAGTTGCCTGCTGGGCCAAGCTGGGCCCCCCAAAAACCTGCAGTGGGCACCCTGTTTGGGGCTTTCCTGCAGGTACCCCTTGCCCACAGCATGCACCTAGAGCCGCCGTGACCCCCCCCAGATCAGCGGTGCTCCCTGTGCTCGGCCACACTCAACTCACACTGTTCTCCATGAACGACAGAGCAGGTCAGCAGGATCTGGCCACTACTCAAATACCAATTTTTCATTTTTCGTCCTCTCTGGCTTTTAACACCCTCAGTAAAAGCTCTCGGCTGGTTTGTGCTCGCTGCTGGTTTCCAGACCCCTGGGACATCCCGCTCGCATGATTGTAGTTCAGCTTTGTTCCTATTTTGCTGCAAAAACCGTAGCTGGGGGTTCAGCCATTCAGTGCTGGGAAGTTTCTACTGGTTTGAAACTCATTGCACCAGTTGCGTGGGAGGCACCGCAGGACTGGCACAGCCTTTGCAAGTGCTGAAAACACTGGTTTTGGAAACATGAGGTTTCCTAGGCTGCTTGTACATGGGCACGGTGCTGGGAAGAAAGTCCTGCCTCGGGCTGGAGGTCATGCCCAAAGCGGGGTCAAAGTACTCGGGTATAAAATCTCTCCTCCACCGCTGCTAGGCAGAGCTGCTGCCAGTGCACGAGCCACCAGTGCGAATAAATGCAGCTGGATTATCTGATGGGTTTGTGTCAATGATCGTGTAAAAACAATCAGGAGTAATTTTAAAGTTTTTTATGGTTTTATTACGGTGCAACAGCAGACTTCATCCTTTCCAGCTCATTTGACTGGCTGCAGCTCATAAACCTGGGCAGGCGAGGGGGTAAGTAGAGTAAATCTGCATCTTGGTCTCTGCAGTCAATGGTTTGGAGGAAAAAAGAGCCCAGGAGATGGTTTAAAACACATGCTTAATGCCAAAAGCATGGAATGGGCAGAGAGGCAGCGTTTTCCTCCTGCTCGCCTCTCTCCTGGCCCGGAGCCCTGCGGGGACGGGGGCTGCAGGGTATGAAGTCAGTGACAATCTGCCCCAGGAGCCGAGCTGTCCCCTGCCCTGCAGCTGGATGCAGACGTGTGTGTGCGCAGCCCGGCCATGGCCTCACCCGCCCCGTGCCTGCAAAATAAATCCTAATTTTGTGCCAATTTGCTGGCAAGGGGGAAAAAACGCTGCAGGAGCTGTGGGTGACCCAGAGGTGCCCGGTTATCCATGATACAGCTCCTCCTCTGAGCAATGCTGTGATGAAATTGTCTTCCTTCTACTGCCGGGGGACAGCTTTACTTTCTTCATCCAAATAAAAGGGCTGTTTATAAACCCAGCCTTGCATGGGCTCACACTGAAGCGTAAGCATCGGCTTCTGCTGGCATGCATCCGTCCCCGCATCCCCGGCTCATCTCCTGAGCTCTTGTTTGCTGCCAGGGATGAATTTCGTGGTAGCAGAGGTCATGGCCACAGGGTGTGGGTTTTGCTGGTGGCATCTGGCTCTCTGCATGGGGGTCCCTTCATTAAGGAACCTGTTACTGGACCTGTTGGTGCAAATCCCCGTGCCTGTCCCATAGCTGCCTCCCGCCAGTGGGTCAGCCAGCGTGGCTCTGACATTGGGAAGCGGGCATGCTCTCAGCTCTGGGGCATCCCTCATGGTGGGAACAGCACCCAAAAGGAGATGGCAGAGCCCTGGGAAGCCGTTGTCCGAGGGGAAGCTGTGCTGCAATGCCGGCGAAGGAGGGTTAACATGCTTACCCCCAGAAACTGATGTCAAGAGACTTTCCCTTGTGATTAAAATGCAGGACAGTGCTGCACATTCACCAGCCCTGATTTCATATGACCCTTAATGCTTCTCCCCGTGACCCGTGAGCAGTGCATTACGCTGGGCTCCAGTTCTTCCAACTACTTAGTAATACAGGAGCAATGCCCATGCATCCCTCTCCAGTGACTCACAGTCCTCAATCTACCGCTCTATTCAGATATTGTGAAACACTTTACCAACGGCTGCAGTAAAAGTAGAGGCTTTACCGGGGAGGAGAAGGGGAACCACGCTGGGGTTTGCAGCCGGCGCTGGCGTGGGGAGAGCCGGTGGCTCTGGCTCCGCGGTGACCGAGGGGACCCCCATCGCCCAGCCGGCTGTGGTCCTCTGTCCAGCTGGGAATGATGTAAGAACTCTTTCCAGTTTGGGAGCACCTCCCTCTTCGTCTACGGGAGGGTTTTAACTTTACAGTCTCCTCGGAGGCACTTAAGCAAATTTTGGGTGTTTTCCAGTGCTAAAGCAGAAGGGCCTGGGAGCTGAAGATGCACAGGGAGGTCTGTGAGTTAATATTTTTTCCTGCCTGTATTCCACTTCCTTGCAGCCCGGCTGAAGCTAATCCAGAGCACAATCTAAGAGCGTTTGGCCACAGTTATTTCCGGTTTTATTTTGTTGCCTTTTTCCTGTTCCACTAAAAGACGAGCCAGAATTAATTTGCTCCTAATCTGGGAAAGCAGCCGGCAGGGCTGACCTCCGTCGCGTCCTTCCCCCCGAGCCCAGCTGGGGTGTGGGGACTGTCCCGCCGGGTGCCAGCAGCAAGCAGGGGTTTTGACAGAGCCTCCTTGCCCTTCCTGCCGGGCTGCCGGTTTTGGCAAAACCTGCCCCAGCCCGCTTGCTTGGCTGCCTACGCCCCGACTAGGCTTCCAACGCGGCTGGGCCATGTGGGCTGTGTTTGTACACAGATGAGTAATACGGTCTCCCAGAGCCAGCGCCGGCGATAACACAGCATCCGACCCAGCCCCGCTCCCAGGAGCAGCGCCGTAAGTACCGGCCGCTCTGCTTTTTCCCCTGAATCATTTTGGCTTGCTGCTTTTCACGCTACTCCAGGGATGCTGAGGGTTTGCACGGCACGATGCTCGCCCGTGGGTCTGCACCGGGAGGCTGGGAGTTTTTCACACGCGCCGTGAAAAGATGAAGGTGGGAAGGAGCTGTGTGTGACAGGGACAGTGCTGCAGGGGCCGGCAGGACTTTGCTTTTTCTCTGCCCTCCTACAGCACCAGCAGCTCGTGGCTGTGCTGGTCGCTTGCAGAATTTATGGAAGTTTCACTCAGCAGTGTTTTAGGAGCGGGACGGGGCACTGAGACGTGGCCGTCCCCTGAGGAGGACGAATGAAAGCACTGGGTCTGGCAAAGAGCTCAAGCACGTGCCTGAGACGCACTGATTTTGGAAAGCCTTGAGCTTATGCGTATGCTCGGAGCTGCGTGCTCATCTCAGATCCGGAGCAGATACCAGCAGCCACCCGCAGCAATAACAACCTCCTACAAAGCCTCTGTTGTTCTGCTGGAAAAGGTCTTGGCATGTCCCATGTTGCTGATGCTGGGGCTGAGCACTCAAAGGAGCCCAGACGCTAGTTTTACAGTTCAACTAGTCTCTCTCCTTGCGCCGCCGTAAGTCATAAAAGTTAATAATTAACAGCTAAAAATATTTTTCCCTCCATTGAAAGGCACCGGCTGCCGGCTGGTGCTGGCGGGGAGAGCTGTGCCGTGCGAGAGCTGCTGCAGCCATGCTCCACGCACGCTGGAGCCAAGTCTGGACACGCGGTGGAGGGACGGTGACAGGGGACATGTCAGGGCTCCTCTCGCCAGAGACAAACCGCAGCCTTTAAGGGTGAAAGCCGGTGCCAGGCAGGAACCTTCCCTGGGTGAACTCGGCACAAACCAAAGGCTCCTGGGCTGGACCTGCAGCCTGCGGTGCCTGACATCCCCACAGGGCTTTGTGCATGGCCATGGGGGGATGAGGATGAGGAGGAGGAGGAGGAGGCATCCCTCATCCCACACCGCTGCCATGGGAGCACTTCTCCCCGGGTGGAAAAAGTCAGCTGAAGGAGGAGGAAAACACGGGACTGCAGGGTGTGCCTGGGCTGCTGCTGCACCCCGCAGCTCCGGTGACTCATTTTGCTTTTAAAAATACAAGTTCTTCGTTAAGACTGGGCCCGGTGCTTCCCACGGCCTTCTGCAGAGGCAGCCTGGTGTGCGGTGGGCACAGGGGACCAGCTCCCTGCTTTAGGCATGGTTTACCTGGGTTGCACCCAAGTCCACCCAGCTCGGGGCTCCCATCCAAGGGCTCTTTGCAAATCAGGGCTCCTGCACCTCACGACGTGCCTTTGTGAAGAGCTTGTGCGGCTTCCTTGGCTTCACTGAGATAACAGACATTATTTTTGTTCCATCCCATCATCACCTTCATTTGTGTTTATATCAGCCATGCAGCAGGGATAGGCAAAGGCTGCCTCTGTGCCAGGCTGCCCTTTATTTCTGGAGCATGCAAATAACCAACCACAGCCCTCGTTCCCTGCCCTCACTCCGTGCCCTCCAGCTGGGTCCTGAGGCTCTGGAGGCCACCGCAGGGTTCAGGTCCCTTTTCCCCATGGAGAAGTGCAGGAATACTGGGGGGGGGGGGGGGGGGCTGCAGGCTCTGCATAGCTTTAAGGCAGCGTTCTTGTAGTTCAACAGCCGAGAAAAAAGCCTCTGATTTAAGTCTAATCTTTAACTAAAGGCATTTCCAGTTTTATTTTATGTCAGGTTTATTGCTCTCTTGCCTCGTTAATTTTTTCCCTTCTGTTAACCACCTCCCAGCCACCTCCCTCTCTCCAGGCACTCCCCGCACACGGTGGCCCATGGCATTTTGCCCGTGTCGTACCAGAGCTGCTTGGCCTCGAGGAGGGGTAGAGTATGGGCGGGGAGGAAGAGCAGGGGAAGACGAAGGGTAATGCCAGGGGCCAGGAAAGGGCAGCAAAGGGGTTTATTTGGGACTAGCCAGTCTCTGTGCAGCACTGGCAATGCATGCTGATGGCTGAAACTCGGTGTGTCCCGATGTGAAGTTATGGGACAGCTGGGGCAGCCGAATCGCCATCCCAGGAGCAGCTCTCAGGAGGCTGATCTCACAAGCCGAGCCTCGGGCTCCCTTCTCACCCAGCTTCCCCTGGGCCAGGTGCTCCCTTGCAGAAGGGCACAGGAGATGATGATTTTCTTTTTCACCTTTATTTCACAGACCGGAGGTGGAGGTGGAGGGGGGAGAGGCAGCGCTGCCAAAGCCATCAGCAGGTAAGAGAGGGAGGCGTTGGGGCCGGAGGGGCTGCACCGTCGATGTACCAGGACGTTCGATGGGGAGCTGGCAGGGGGGAACCAGCCCATGTGCTGCCTGGGACCCCATGTCCTCCCGGCTTCCGTGAGGGGACCTGCCTGCACCCCCCAGCCCCCCAGCCCATGCCCAGGGCTTTTTGTGCAACTTTGAGGTGCTCTGGGGACACGGGCGCTTGTTCCTGCATCACCCCTGGCTCTGTTGGGGTGATAATAGCGGGGGTCAGTCCCTCGGGGTGGTGGGCACAGGGACATGCTGTCCTTGTCCCCCTGCCCCTTTCGGATACAGGTGGTAGGGAGGGATCCCAACATCCCCTGCAGGGATGGATGCCGTCTCCCCTCCCCATGCCATGGGAAGCCCCCAGGAAGCATTTAGCCACGTGCGGGTTTGGGACCCCGCATGGAGACACTGTGCCATGTCCCCACGAATGCTTGTCTCCCCCAGGCCACCCATCCTGAGCTCGAGGAGCATCGCTTCGGCCGTCACGGGGCAGCCCTGTCCCCATACCATCGCTTCCCCAGCAGGGTGTGAGATGCAGCCAGGCGGGGTGTGAGGCACTGCCGGGGCTCGTCCCCAGGGAAGCCGAGCCGAAAACGTCCCTTGGAGCTGGAGCCCTGACCTGCGCAATGCTGAGCCTCAAGTTACCCCGGCTGCTTAGCATCAACCAAGTGCCTAAGGTCAGAGGGGAGCTTTTCTTCCCTAAGTCCAAAGCTTGGCGGGATTTTGGGAGGTGACGGGCAGCCCCTCCCCAGGACCACCTCCCATGGCAGAGGGGACATGGTTCTGTCCTCGTAGCAGGGTCCTGGGTCCTGAATCACAGGCAGCCTTTCGGCAGCCTTCCTTCCTTCTCCTCCGACTGCCACCAGTACCAGTCTTTGCCTTGCAGGGGTACCAGGAGCAGGGGATCCTCTTTGGGTATCGCCCCCCCAGAAGCTCGGCAGCAGACTGCCTCCTCAGCGTCTTCCAAATGACGAATGAGACCCTAAATATCTGGACGCATTTTGTACCTGCCTGGTAGGTACCATGCTCCGGGTCTTCAGCATCTGTGGGAGGAGGTGGTGGGTCTCTGTGGTGGGAGCAAGGCTAGGGGACCAGGGACAGGGGACACCCAAGGGTGCAATGCTCACCTTCCTCCATCCCACAGGTACTTCGTATGGACCCTGGTGGGGCGGCTGCGGGGGCCAGGGGGCCGGGAGGACCCCCACGCCTGGCCCCTCCTCGCCTACCTGCTGACCTGCTGCATCTACCCCCTCGCCTCCAGCTGCGCCCACACTTTCAGCACCATGTCCACCCGCGCCCGGCACATCTGCTACTTCTTCGATTACGCGGCTCTCAGCATGTACAGCTTGGGTAGGGACGGGCATGTCTGCGGAGGTTTTGGTGGGGTGCCAGACCCCAGCACTTCCCCGGGGCAGCAGGAGCTGAAGCACAGGGAGGCATCAGGGATGGGGCTGAATCCCGAGTGCTCAGATGGCTCGTACCCACCAGACAAGCAGAGCTGGTGGCTGCTTGCGTGTAGTTTCCACTCCTCCTCTTCCTCCTCCCTGCAGCCTGGTGCTTGGGAGGGACAGTGAAGCATCTCTGACGCTGCCACAAATAATAATTTGGGGCTGGATTTCATACTGGGCAGCCCTGGGACAGAGGCCTGGCTGTGTGACACTCTTCGGTCTTTGTAGTAAATAGAATAAGGAAAAAAAACACATTAAAGACAAATGCTGTCAGTGAAGTCGGTGGCACCTTGCTGGGCTGCAAGCCCCGAGTAAGCAGCAGCAGCCGGGGTCTTTGCATGGCACAACATGCCTCCGGCTCCCCAGGGAAAGGCGTCTGCAGGAGCTGGCTGTCGGGGCGTCTGCCTCATGCTCTCCATAGCTACTTAGCCGCTCCTCTACCTTAATTCATATCTCCCTTTCTTGAGAGAACCCAATGCCAAGTGCCAATTTGAAGGTTCACAGCTGTGCCCAGGAGGATGCTGAAGGTCCTGGCAGGACCTGGAACTAACTGAGCACCTCCTATATTTCCAGGGTCTGCGCTGGCATACTCGGCATACATTTTCCCAGCAGAATGGATCAACAGCACTTTCCACCACTGCTACATCCCCATTGCGGTGTTTAACACTGTCGTTAGCACCAGTCTGTCCTGCTATTCCAGGTAAGCCTCTGCTTTATCTGCCATGATGACTACAGCATAATCATTAATTAGTATTATTAATAAAGCTTTTCAATTACAGGCTGTATTGTAACAATATGAGCGTTCTGCTTAGGAAGGGAAAGAAGAGGACTTTTGGCTTTGGAAGTGTGTTGCATGTGGGCACTAGGAGAGTTTGATGATCAAAAATGCAAACAAATGAAGTAGCTTTAATTTTTGAAAGTTCAAAAGGTAATTTTGTATGGTGTATGCCTGGCAGGAAGATACCCACCTCCAGCACCTTGTTCATGCCGTTGTTTTTCTAACATAACCTGCAAAAAGGGGTGGGCTCCAGTGCCCCCAACATTTAAGCATGTCTTTAGGTTTAAACATGATGTTAGTCCTGCCGAAGGCATGTATCAGCCTAAGTGCTGTGTGCGTGAGGGTGTGTTTATATGTGCGTGTGTGTGTGTATATGTGTGTATAACAGATTTGCAGAGGAGGAACTTCAACATTCTCGCAGCCGATTGCTTCATTTTTAAAGCATGAGCAGCATTGTGTGCGCGGTATTTTGTTCCTGAATGGCATTCGACAATTTGTTTGGAATAACTCAAATGTCTAAACTCTTTGGCTGATTTCCAGTGATACATGCTGTGCTAGATCTCTAGCTGGATTGGGTTTTGCTTAATTCATGGTAGATACCCCCCTGAAGGCTGTGTTTGTAAAGCACTCATGTCTGTCATTGCGACGACACACAGTTTGCTTTGCAAAATGTACAATTCCTGTTTTCACAAGCGGTGCAAATAATTTGGCATTATTCCTTCCTTCTATTTTGGGGTGTCATTGTATTTTGGGGTGTCTTTGGCATGTGGTCACCTGTCGCAGCATCACGTAACCCCAGGGGTCTTTTCCTCCCTGGCTGCCGTGGCCTGGGCAGCCCCCCCAGGACCCCCCCAGCACAGTGCTGTGTTTCGATGCTGCTGCCTCGGCAGGGAGAAAGATGCTCCCATGCCCTGGCAAACACAGCAGGAAGAAATCACGCTGCCTGGCTGGCTCTGCTGCAAGAGGGTGGGATGCAGCAGGGTGGGATGCAGCTGAGCATCGCCATGTTTTCCCAAGAGGGAGAGTGCCAAGATCTCAATATTCCTTGCAGATCCTGCAAATTTGGCTCATTTAAGTGTCTGTTGAGTACAGGAGGATTTACTTGCCTTTTAGTCTGTGGGTTACTCACTGGAGTCTTCTCCCTGGGGTAGAAGATTTGGACCTATCCTTGGTATTACTGAGCAGTACTGCAAACTCAAGGGTCTCTCTTGGATCACTCAGTGGATGATGCCAGTTGGGGCTTGGTATTTTTTCCTTATATTCCTCATTTCTTTCTCTTTCTTTTTCTCTTTTCCCCCTCTTATTTTTGTCTTGTGCGTCTCTTTATTGTCTCATTAGATGGGCTTAGCAAACGAAGCTCACTGACCATGTGCTAATCCTAGTACTTACCACTTGAAGATAACACTTAGGAAATATCAGCAACTTGAGATCAGTTCCAGATTAATTTGGATTGTTAAAAAAATTCTTGATCTGCAAATTTAATTGTCAGCATCTATCTACTACAAAACTGTAAGTACAGGTATGTGAAACACATACAACTATCGCTATGTAATAGAATAGCAGTTCATGTTGTCTCAGTAATTTTCATTAAAGAAGTAGTAAATCCATCAAATGTAGGCTTAAAAAAAAAAAAATCAACAAAGCATCCCTGGGTGAGCAGGAATACTGACTATACCATACCAGTGGGGGCCAGCAATGGTGCTGGGTTGCCCCCACGGTAGTGAGCAGAGAATGAGCCCCCGTAATTCGTCACTGCACCCCGCGCACACCGGGTCATGTCTGGAGACCACATTAGCCATGGGGATGCTGCCCCGGCACACTGGGCTGCCAGCATCCCCATGGCAGCTGCTCTTGTCCCGTGCCCCTCTGCACACCCCATGCGTGTGAGCATCTCAGCTGTGTCACACCAGCCAAAAGGTCCCTCCAAGGTGGGGGCGGTTGGATGGGAGCAGACCCAAAACCGAATTGTGCAATGGGCAGTGATGCTACCGAGCCGGTTGTGCTCAGAGGGGACCTGTCCAGGCACTCCCGCTCCTGCCCGGCTCACCGAGGGCTCAGCAGCAGCACAGCAATGCTGTTGGGGCTGCTCCGCCAACCACACCTTGGGCAGGGTTCTCTTCAGGAACGGGGAGGGTCCGTGGCTGCCAGCGGCCCTGGGTGCACGTGGCACTGCCAGGGACTGGAGTCACTTGAGGAGAGAGAGGTGAGCAGCACGCCTGGCCGTTTCAGAGAGGTTCTTTTGAGGGAAGGGCTCCTGAGCCCAGCTGAGCTTCTGCACCATGGCCAAATGCAGCAGCAGTGTATGCTCAGCCTCTTGCACGCACCCTGTGAAGGTCGATGGGAGTATGGGTTAATGCAGAGGAGGATGCAGCAACGTGGTGAAGGCAGGGGCTTGCAGTGGGGCATCTGAAGAAAGGCATTTGCTAAGCTGCTGCACCAAATTTTACCAACTTCTCAGGAAAATTTTCCAATCCTAGATGGGTGGTTGATGAGCCGACAGTAAGAATTTTTGTATGGTTGGTTTTTGCATCCTGTGCCCTAGGAACATTGAATTGCCAAACAGGGAAACGTATGCAGATGGATGAAATAAGTGTGTTTATCCTTTACGTGATGCTAGATACCTCTGTCACACTGAAATAGAGAGCATCCAACTGCATCCCCCCCCACTGCAGGATGAGCAGATGCACAAAAGGTTTCTTTTATGCTTGACAATTTGACATCTCCCTGCGGACATCCCCATGAAAGCAGAAAAACCTGTATGGGTTTTTCACGCTGAGAACAGAGTACACTTGAACTCTGCTACATCTCACGCCATCCTCTGTGAATAGGGCACTGTCCCCGGGGTTACCGTGCGCCTGGCCATGCGCCCAGGCTGCA
Source organism: Harpia harpyja (assembly GCF_026419915.1). NCBI lineage: Eukaryota > Metazoa > Chordata > Aves > Accipitriformes > Accipitridae > Harpia > Harpia harpyja. The sequence continues at coordinate 16,700,944 of NC_068953.1, read as the reverse complement.
ATACAGTGGGTCTGTTTTGGCAACAGAGGAGTGCAGGTTGGATCAGTACATGGCCGAAGGAGTGGTAAGATGTGTGGCAAGGGTGAGCACAGCACCGTGCAGCATCAGGCGAGCAGGATGGAAGTACAGCCCTGGGCAGGTGAAACCACGGTAGGAAAATGCAGCAGGAATCATGCAGAAATACAGCAGAAAAATAGAGCAGGAGGCATCTTCAGCATCATCGTGATGTCTTCTGAGCAAGCCACAAGCCATGGTGGAAGGCCAAACCCAGGAGGAGCAAGAGGAAAGCCCTTATGCAGTTAATGGCTCTAGAGCATAAGTTGAAGTGTTGGGGTTTCAACCTGTATTTTGGGTCATATTGACTGAGCCCTTCTGCTTTGTGGGCAGGTCTGTTGTAATTCTGCTCAAGTTAATCACCCTGTTTCCACATTGGGCTAAAACCCTACAAAAGTTGGTCTTTCCCAGCAGGAAGGCATCGGAGGGAGAGGTTTTCCATTCCTGGTCTGGAGCTCCCGTGGCTGCAGCGGGAGGGCAGGGTGATGGGCTCACTGCTGAAGCCCTCCTCGTGGGAGGGAGCATCCCGACAGCCACCCTGCTGCCCCCCAACTGCCCCTGTGGCTGGAGGGGCAGGTATTGGTGTCGGGCGCGTTGACCGTGCCGGTCTTGCCGCGGGCGGCTGGAGACACTGCATGGAGCAGGATGGTTGGCGGCTGTGCCAGCATGTGCTGCTGGGCATCTCCGAGGCTCCCCTGGGCTTTCTGTTTCCAGGTTTCATTTGAGTTGTGTTCTCCATGCGGCAAGAGCAGGCCTGGGGCTTGGCACAGGGCTTGCAACCCAGCTCCAGGTTTTATAACGGCTTTTTGGGGGACCTGGGTGGTCAATTATTTTGTGATTTCAGCTATGAAGTATGTCCTACATTTCAGCAGCGTGATTTCCTGGGGAACAAAATGCAGAATAGTATTCCCTGTCCAGACATACACTTTCCTCCTCATACATGGTATGATTATAACCAACAGGCTGCTTCTTCCATTATAATGGTGATGTCATTAAAAAGTAACTTGTTTAATTAATTTACTTTGTGATTTCAGTAACTCTCTCCATGCATTCTCTGAAATGACAATCGCAAAGTCTTGGCAGGATGTAAAAAAGAAGGATGCTGCGACATGTCGTGCATTTCAGACATAAGCTGCAGTACAGCTTAATTAACAAACAGTGACAATCACATCCTGAATGCTGCATTACCTACAAAGCCTTCCAAACCAAGGCAGATGTATTCTCCTTGATTGCTGTGCTCAGAAAGCTTGGATTCAAAACCAAGAGTGAAAACTCAGTTAAAAACAACTGCAGGGGCAGCAGCTGTTTAAAGACCAGCTCTGCTTCTACCTGCTGATGGGTAATGGTTAATGAGCAATGGTGAAGGAAGCAAAATCAGCCACTCCAGGATGGTGTAAAAAAGACTGTTTTCAGAGCTGCAGGGATGCACCTGCGAGAGTCAGAGCATAGAACAGGGGAAGGTGGCCCCTAAATCCTTCCTCCCCCAGCTCAGGGTTCTGCCAGGGAAGGTTCAGCCACATGAGCTGAGGGTGGTCACAGCTTTAATACTCTCAGCAGACAAAAACCGCACTGCTCTGGCTGAATTCACAGTCGTCTGTGGAAGGATGTATGTGCAGCCTATATACTGCAATTCACGGTCCCTAGCAAATGACTGACAAACAGAATCCAGCGCTTACGTTAGCCTAATCTGCTGTGCTGTGCCATGTCAAATACCTTCTCTGTTTGCCTCTAGGTTTCTGGAGGTGGAGCAGCCCAGGTTCAGCAAGGCTTCCCGCACCCTGGCCTTTGTGTACCCATACCTCTTCGACAGCATCCCTCTCTTCTACAGGGTATGCCTCCCACGGCCCATATTCACAGCACCGAGACATTTGCTTGCTGCAGGGTTGGAAATATCAGCTGCTTCATCTTAGTCTGGAAATATTTGGGAAAATATGCCAGCCTTCTTTTTTTTCAAAGGAAAACAAACTCGGGCAGGAAAAGAGATTTGGTTATTTTTTCCTGCACCTACTGATAGGCAGATTCCTTCCACTTCAAAGCGCTACGTTCAAACTTTGCCCATGCTGGAAAGTTACTGCCTTTGAAAGCTGCAAGTTTTCCAGTTCCTAAACTGGAGCGGGGTGGGAATTTTGCTGCAGTGAGGTCTAAGGACAGGATGTGCAGGGCTGGGACTTGCATGAAATGGAGGCGACAGCTCTTGTATTGAGCCCTGGGTCTTGCACCGTGTGCCCTGGTGTTGGGTGATGGGCAGCCAGAGACGATGGGGGCTCAGGGAATGGCACTGCCTCCTTTAGAAATGTGTTGTTCCCCTCTTTCCTTTGCACGGTACCCCTGCACGGATGCCTCTCTGCTGCTGCAGTTCTACTTGTGTGCGGCAGAGAGCTGCACGGAGGCTGCGATCCTGGTCCACTACAAGCACACCATCTTTGCCTTCCTCACTTGCTTCATCTTCGCTAGCCATCTGCCAGAGAGACTTGCGCCAGGACACTTTGATTATATTGGTAAGTGCTGAAAGGGTAAGTTGGCATTGTTTTCTCATTATTTTCAGGATGAAAGCGCATTAATGCATGAGTGACTCCCAGAGGTTATAATATATTCCCTGCTGGAAATTCAAAATGTTTTACATACAAGATAGAGCAGTCCTGCCTAGGTAAAGTGGGAACAGCTCCGGAAGTGTGCTGTTTTCAAAACGTTTCACAGAGGGTTTCTTGACCACAAAGCGCTCATTTCTCATGCAAAAAACTCACCTGTGGCACAGCAGTGCTTCACAGTGCCATGTCAGGGCACTGCAGGAGCAGCCACCAAGGAGACTGGATGGCAGTCCTGGCCACACTGGGGTTTTCCCTGTTCCCCCCTCCACGCCATGCACAAGCACAATGCTCCTTAGCACATCACATGTGCCAGGACCGCAGCAGCAAGCTGCATGTCCCTTGCTTCCATTACAGCTGGCTGCGTTTTGGAAAGGAAGATCTCTGTGCTCTGGTGGTGCAATGATAAAAGCCACAGAAATTAGCAGAATAAATATTTAAAGGCAATGGATGCTAGGCAGAAGGTCTGCTGAGCCCTCACGGCGGTGTCTTAATGAAGCCCAAGGAGTTTCTTCGTGAGTGCTTTTGGCTTTGTTACAGGGCACAGCCACCAAGTTTTCCACGTCTGTGGGATCATCGGCACGCACTTCCAGATGGAGGCCATCATGATGGACATGGCTGAGCGCCACGACCGGCTCCTGCCCACCTCGCTGCTTCCCTCCTCCCTGCAGACCCTTGGGTCGATGGGCATCTGCATGGCTGTGAGCCTGGCTGTTATTGGGCTCTGCTCGATGTCCCTGAGCTTCATGCCAGAGCCTCTGCACAGAGAAAAACCACATGGGCATTAGGCTTCAGGTCTAGATAGTATTTATGCTGCTCCACAGGAGACACCCTAAACAATACATGTATGGTATGGATGAGGAGGAGTTTATTTTCCTACGCTCTCTGAGAAAATGTTTATTTAAAATTTTCTCAAGAGCGAAACATATTGCACTGGTTTTTGTACATACAGCTTTAAAGCTGGGAACAGATTACGAAATGCTTTTAGTAGAGTTGCTATTTCACCACAAGAAATATTTAAAATAATCTTAACTTTTTCTGTAAAAGGGAGAGAAGTGCTAATACTTTCCAAAGCAATAGGCATTCATCAGGTCTGCCTTACGGAGGAATCGGGGAGGCAAGTGAACGTGGATAACACCAGTCATCTGGTGACACAGATGTCCTTGTCATCAGTTTAGACCAATAGCCAAGACTCCTTGGCAAAGGCACGAGCAAGAGCTCTCCCAGGGGCTCCCTAACTAAGGTTTTCACCTTGAAAGTGGCATTATTTTGGAGATTAAAACCTCAAATATCCATTTAACACAGCCTTACACTAAACCCAAGTGCCTGACAGATGTGGGATTGAGAGACTAGAGTTTGCCTACATTTTAAATTCAGCTATTTTTAGTCATTACCCAGAGAGAGTTATTCTGGAACTCTCCGTGGGACATTCCTCCAGAATAGCTTTTTTTCTTTTTGACCAATTCTGGTGCATAGGTAAGTCCTGGAAAATTAATTCCCATGGGAGAGCCAAGCTCCTGCCTGTGTGGGCGATGTGACTGCCTGGCGGCTGATGCAGCCCCAAGCACAGAGCATGGGGGGCACCGTCCGTTCCTCCTTGCACCGGACACCTCCGTCCCATACTCACAGCCGGGCTCTTTCTCTAACCTCATTTGTGGCATCAAAGGTAAATGGAGGAAGAAATACCTGCACCTGCCAGGTGACAACACGGGCTTCCTTACAAGCACTGTTTGGTACTGAGTGTTTAACACGGGTGTGAAGCTGCCTACAGGCAGCTGTGCTGTTCAGAAAAGGTGTTTGACACCGTGTTGAGGGTGATGGCTGAGAAATTCATGACTGCCATGTCAAGACATCCTCTCCTGGGTGTTTCTGGAGGCAGGATACTGGGCTAGATGGACCCTTGGTCTGAAGGTGTGACTGATGGTAGAGCCATCACCTCTGAAGCTCTCTAGCTTCTGGTCCCACTCGCATTGAAGAATGTTTTTCTTTTCATAAGGGAATAGGATGGGGGTGTCTGGGGAGAATAAAACATCAGCTGAGCAAGAAGTGGGAGTCTGTACAGCATAGAGATGTGAGCATTGTTGGATGAAAGGCAGGAGTTAGAACAGCTGAGCTGGTAATGCACAGGGGACCAAAACCTGTAATTTTAAAGCATTTCCAGAGTTAGACCTCTGCTTACCCAGCAATAGCCCTGTGCTCTGGCGGTTGCTCCTCACTTCCCTTTGCTGCTGCACCTGGATTTTACAGGCAGAAGCAGAGAGCCCTGGAGAGAGCCCGGAGGTCTCAGCCTGGTCTGGGCAAGGGGGAGGCAGCCCACGGGGAGAGCTCAGCTGGTGGCTCCAGCGACGGAGGTTGTCATGTTGGATTTACCTAACACCGTGCAGGAGGTACAGGAACATGTGATGCAAAGATTACTGCTAGGGAATATTATCAAGCTTCTTGATAATCATACGGGTGTATAATTTGTTTTGTGTATAATTGCCTCTATCAAGGTATAATTGATGCACTTTTGAGTGATAATACAATGGCTCGTTAAATATATTATGGGACAAATAAGTCTTTCGAAAAATAGCTTTCTTTTGAAAGCTGACCAAGATTTATATTAATATTTATAAGCACTGGAACATAATTGTTTATTCAACAGTTTTATTTCATTAAAAGAGAAAACTAATATAACTATCGCACTGATATATGCTAACCTGATTTGTATAGTTTCATAAAAATACCGCCTGTGAAAATTAATCACTTCAGAGATAATTGCTAATAATTGCAAAGCTTATTTACCTTGTGTACTCATGTGACCGGAAAGGAATCTGGCTCTGCATGCAAGACATGATTTAAGAGTCTATAAAATTTACAGGAATCATTACACATTTTTTCTTAGTCATTTAACTTTTGAATTTGGGAAGTCCTCTCATCCTCTTTGGGTGAAATTATTTTTAGGAAAACTACATTAAAAAAAACCCCCACCATATTATAGACTACCATAATCCCTCTGGATCCTGCAGCGCTGCGCATGGACCCTTTGTCTGGCATGTACGTTATGCACTGAACGAGTGAATGTTTGATCTTGAAGCAGCACAGGTCAGCCAGATTTCTTCTTCAGCTGGAGACAGACCTCCAAAAAGCTATTCAATGTACTAAATTTTATTCACATAAAAAATAAAAAATCTGTGTCAAATTGTTACAAGTAAATAATACAGGATATTTATGTGCTGGAACATGTTGTTTCATTGTGTCTCTGTGCCCAGTCCAGAGCAAATCCTAAACAAAACTATTAACTTTATGACCAAATCCCAGAGAACATCACTCAACTGCTCTTCAGCCAAGCAGGTTTTACTGCCCTGATGAACTAGGCAGATACAGCAGATTTTTAGGTCTATCGAGTTCCTTTGGGTTAAGGTAAAAGGTGAATCTGAATATTGCTGAATAATGCTTAATCCAAAATGAGCTGGAGTGAGGGTATGAAATTGATTGTGGCAGGACTGTTTTCTGGAGCACGTCCCCGGGCGAGGCAGGCACTGTCGTTGGGCTTGCTGTACCTTCAGTCTTGGGAAAGGCGTCTGGTGTGTGCGAATTGTTAGCTTGTTTGTAAAACCACCTTTCCTCCTCTGACGATACAGAATTGTGCTCTCATACATCCTGCGTGTATCATCTTCCAGGTGGATATCAGTATGCTGGGTTTAATTTATTAAGTCCTAAGTGGTCTGGGATCCATGAGAAGCAAGACGCTGCCGTGGCTGTCAGCAGAAGAGTGAGCTGAGTTTTTTGCTGCGAGAAGTGCAGCTTCAGGCGTCATTATCCATTAGTTCCGAGGGCTTTGGGAATTCAGTCTGGTTTGAGGACAGCAGCCCCATCTTACCAGTTTTAGGGTGCAGGGGAAGGACAGTTGTGGCTTGCAAGGTGCTCTGTGACAGTGGGACTGCACGTGGGGCTCTGGTTCTGCTCCTGGGGAGGCCAGTTCAATTTTGACCGCTTCTATCTTTGATGTGTGCGATGAGAACATTAAGAAACGTGTCTGTTTTGATGTATTTTAAAACAGTGTTTAAGAAGTGAAGGTTGGCCCGGGACACTAGCTTCTTCTGATAGTGGTCACAGTAAAAAATACAAGACCGCTTGCTGGGATTTCTTTGGATTTTCTTTTTTTTCCCTTAAGGGGGTAAGCTTACTTGATTTGGTTAATTTGCACTAAAACTGAGAATTGACTGGAGTCTGTGGTTTGAGAGAGACTGAGTTCAACCCACAGGAAGCCTTAGAGCTGCTACCCAGGGTTAAAACCCAATTACTTCATCCTTTACCCCAGTTTCCCCATTTGAATTAGAAGAGCATTTCCTTGTCAGGAAGTTAGGTCTTTCAATGGACTTGTTTGGCCGGGATTTTTATGTGTGTCTTAACTTCACATTTTAGGCTTTATTTTCCACCATTAAGCATCTCCTACAGGCAAGGAAATAACTAATTTACCTCCAGGCAGGTAGCAGCTTAGCCACAGGGAGGCCCTGGCCCAGCGAACTTGCTGGATGACACCTCTCCTCCTGAGCCCCAACCTTTATTTCAACTGAGCAAATAAAAGAGGCAAATATAAGACAAGCCAGAGCCCGGGCAGCCTTCCAGGGAGAGCCTCCCCTGGCCTAGCATGAAGAAGCCCTGGCCTAGCATGAAGCCCTGGCCTTGAACTCCAGTGACATTATTGTCTCTGTCCCTGCTCCAGTGTATGGTGGCTTGGCTGGTGGACAAGCGGCCCCGGGGTGGGATGGCGGGGTGCGGAGGGGCGGCTTCCCGCTCCCCTGTGGGGCACCCAGAGCCCTCAGCACGGTGGCTTCAGCCATTTCCCCGAGGCAAGGCCTGTCTCCAGCCTGCAGGCCCAGCTATGGGCCCACCCCCAGGCGGGAGCACCCCCAGCCCGGCGCCGGGGACCGCCACAGGCCGCAGCGAGGCCCCGGGACCGCCGGGGCTCCCCGCGGGCCCGGTCCCACTTGATTTCGGGGTTCCCAGGCCCCAGGCCCGCGGAACCGGGGCTCGCCGTCCCCTCAACCCCGCCCGGGTCCGCCGGCACCAGCAGGGGGCGCCCGCGGCTGCGGGCGTCGCCCGTTGACGTCGCCATGGCAACGCTTGCTGCCTACGCCGCCGGCAAGGGGGCGGGGCTGGGGTGGAGTGCGTCGCCGCTACGTCGGCGCGCGCTGAGCGGTGACGCTGCGGGGGCCGCGGCCGCTGATTGGTTTGATTTGAATCGCAGCGGGCGCGCGGACGGCCGGTTGGAGGCAGCGCCGAGCTTGAGCGGCAGCGCCCGCCTCGATCGCGACTTTCGGCTCCTCCCGCCTCGATCGCGACTTTCGGCTCCGCCCGCTGCGGCTCTCAGCGACATGAAGGCGGCGTAAGTCGCCCCCACCCCCCTTCAACCCCCTCCCGAGCCCCCGTCCGGCGGCGGGGCCCGGCCCGGCCCGGCCCTCACGCCTCTCCCCTTCTCCCAGTAGGGCCAAGACGCCGCGGAGGCCGGCGGTGAAGAAGCCGTCCAACCCCAGCCTGAAGGATCCCGTGGGGGTGAGTGAGGAGCCGCCGGGCTCGGCTGAGGCGGGGGCGCCGGGCGGGGAGGGGCCGCTGGCCCCCGGTGAGGGGGGGGTCCCTGGGGGCTTGGCCTGCTGCCGCCCCTCGGGGCTGCTCTGAGGGACGACGGGCTCTGTGTGTGTCCCCCCTGCCCCGTCCCCTTCCCCAGGTGTACTGCAGGGTGCGGCCGCTTAGCCGCCCGGACCAGGAGTGCTGCATCGAGGTGATCAACGAGACCACGGTGCAGATCCACCCGCCCGACGGATACAGGATATTCCGCAACGGAGAGTACCGGGAGGTAACGGCCTGGGGCGGGGGGGGGTTGGGCAGCGGGGAAATCCGCGAGAGTGTGCCCTCTGCCTTGGACCTGTGGGCGGTTGAAGGGGCTGCCTGCAATTAGGGAATCGAGGTCCTTTTCCCTGCTGTGGCTGTTTTCCGCTGGCTTGGGGTGTCTCCTGCAGTGTGCAAATCAGCAGTTTGCGCACTTAGAAAAGCGAATTTTCAAAACCAGGAAACCATCTAGAGCAAAAATGCACCCTTAGCCATCAAATATATTCTCCATATAGGACAAGGCTGCTTCTCCAGGGCGGAGGAGGAGGGTGAAAAGAACAAAAGCAAAGCTGGCAAACATTTAGACTGCTCAAAGGACCTTTCTATGTAGGATTAATTGAAAGAAACCAGCTCTAAGCTAAACCAGACACAAATGAATTAACGGTTGATTTGTCCCAAAATTAAGTTGGGCAAAAAGCAATGTTTCCCTATTTACAGAATACGGGGGCAGGGGGTGAAGCTGTAGGTTATGTGCACAAAGTGGTGAAATGTCATGAATTGTGGAAGAGTAGGCAGCGGGTCACGGGGTAGTTCATATGGTTACTTGATCAATACAAATGTTTCCTAGAAAAGGAGGGTTTAGATCATGCATACAGAATGAGGAGCCAGAGTATTGTAGCACAGAATATGAGTTGGTAGTGCAACAGTTAACCGCAGGTTGCCACTACAGTGCTGTAACTCAAAATGTTGCAAGGTAATGGTGTTTCTAAGGGCAGGGGGAGGAGAAGTTAGTTGGGATGTACAATACTTTGTTTCTGATTTCAGCATGGGAAATTCTTATAGGAAGTACATAAAGTGATCTTCAAAGGCTTAAATAAAATAGGCAAAGTTTAATTAAAAGTTTGGTAAACAAACCTTTGCTCAAAAACTTAAAATTCAGATATTTATATACGGAGGTGCTTTGATTGAAAAGTGACCAGATTTATCAAAATAAAAAAAAGTATACTGAAAACCTATGACTGGAAACTGAGGCTAGACTGGAAAAAGACACAAGCTTAAAACAAAATGATTAAATACTGGAACAACTCGACTGTGGCCACTGTGGGTGTTCCTTTGCCCAGTGCTTGTGTGGGTTATGGTGGGAGCACAAACAGAAATTCAAGCTTGAAGCTGTAAATTGTGAGATTCTCTAGTCACTGGGATGGCAGGCTTTGTGATCGTTACGGTTATTTCTGGACTTGAGCTCTGTGAAAATGAGACAGTTGCTACTCTTCATTATGCACAGCTTATTCTCAGAATAGTTACACTGGAGCAACTGCCCATGTTCAAACACTGGTATAATCCTAAAGTAGAATCTTTATCATTCTGGTAAGCTGATGGAAAGCAGTTCTAAGTTATGAAACAACAAAGCACTTTGAAACAATGGACTTCTTAAAGGGAAACTTAAGGCTTAGGACAGTGTATCTTCTTTTCTTCAGACACAGTATTCATTTAAAGAAGTGTTTGGCACCCTTGTTGTTCAGAAGGAGCTCTTTGATGTGGTGGCTAAACCTCTAGTGGAAGATCTCATTCGTGGGAAAAATGGTAAGCAAGTACTTATTCTCTACCACTTTTCTGTATGTCTACCATGCAGTTTCTTATATTGCTATGATTTCATATGTCTCAAGGTTTCCTAGCTTGTCTAGGTAAAAACATGTATACCTTGTTTGCAATGAGAATAGCTCCCCTATACAACATCCTTGGGAGGTCTTCCTGCCTTTCATTACTTCTAAGCCTATTTACCTTTGTTATGATGTGCATGTTACTTGTGTCAAGGTCTCATCTTTTTGTACACCATTAACTGGAGAAGCTTTTTTTCTGCAGAAAGGGATGACTTACCCACCTAAAGACTGACCACAGAAATCAATTTGTAGGGCTTGATCTCCTGAGCATGGTTCAATATCATGGTGCTTGTCCTTGCAGTATCTGGCTTATGTCAGACTCCTCAGTAACAGTCATAACAAATGAGCCCTCTACACCTGGGACTTAGTGGCTTCCTTCCATTTTGGCTTCCAAATGCCCTCTCCCCAGAGAGGATGATAGGTACTGTCAGTTATAGTTGAAGTGGCTATTAATGAGATGCAAACACTAGTGATGACAGTGGCTTTGATGGGCTGGAATAGTTAATTGTTCAAAAGGAGTCATTGTTTTTTTCCAAATACATTTGACAGGGGGAAAGACAGGGCGTGTGATTATAACTGAACTTTCTTTTGAGACAGCAAGCGTGATGGCATAACTTTCCTGTCCCTCCTAGGTCTCCTTTTTACGTATGGTGTGACAGGCAGCGGGAAAACACACACCATGACAGGATCTCCTGGTGATGGAGGACTTCTCCCACGGTGTTTGGATATGATCTTCAACAGCATAGGACCATTCCAGGCCAAGCGATTTGTGAGTAGTTTCGCACTAAATTCTTCATGCCATTGCTTATAACAGCCTATAAACCCTAGACAAAATGTTCTGTCCAAAGTGTTTATCTCCTGTCTAGTCATGTGACTGGAGCACTTTAATAAGAAAACCAACCAAAAAAAAAACCCCACTCCCATGAGATGTGAAGAGTAAGGCCAAGGAGGCAGGCATAGCAGCTAGGAGGGATGTTTCATGAAGATGTACAGTCTGGCTATCCTTATAATTGCTGCTCACTCTTTAATGAACTTTTTTAAAACAATAAAAAAGGAAAGAGGAAGCTGAGTGTTAGAACGAAATCCCACCACAAGATACAAAAGCCACAGGAAACCATATCTAAAATAATACAGGGCATGATGTGAGGCTTTTCTTGTGGTCAAACATCTCTGGATTTTGGGTATCTAAATATATTTGAAATAGTACTGAAAGTCTTTTCCTTGGTAGCATGCTAGCTTGGGAGCTTTTAAGAAATACTGTTATCTTGCAAATACCTATTATCTGTCAGACCTACTTTGCTTTAGCCAGCAGATCAAGTGTTAGTGAGGGGCATGGTATTTGCTGGTTGCTAGACAGCTTGATTAAGTAATTTGTTTTGCTGGCTAACACCTTATGTTCTCTAGTGTTTTTCATTATATTGTCTAAACATACTCACTGCTCAGGTTTTCAAGCTCGATGACAAGAATGGTGTGGATGTTCAGTGTGAAGTAGATGCTCTATTAGAGCGCCAGAAAAGAGATGCCATGCCTGTTCCAAAAACTCCATCTGGCAAGTAAGTAACTATTGTAACATGCAGAATGAATTTAGTCAATGTAAATGTTGTTCTGAAATTGTGGTTTTAACTCACCTTGGTCTCTTTATCCTTCCCTTGAAGAAAGAAAATAAAAATATTAATGGAAAGCTAGTATATTTCACGTGGTTTGAGCAATTGCATAATTAAGTATTTAGATTAGAAGACTTAGAATCAGGCAACGGAAGTCTATGTTTTTGTACCTGTTAACCCATGAGTAAAATGCTGTGACTTCACTGAATAGGAATACTGTGAAGTTAAACTTGGGGATATTTTGCTAAATAGTGAGATTTCTGAATGGGGGATAGAAATGCTGACTATCCAGGAATTTTGCAAGGCATTTCTTACTGCAGCTGAGTACAGCAGTGTCAGATGAAAGTTTATCTACTTAAACTTTTCAGAGTGCTTTTTTTAATCTAATGAGACTGGATGCATTGTTGTTAATTGCTAGTGTGAGCACTTCCATACTTAAATCACGCTATCTGTTAGTAGACTTGCTTTTTAACTGTATAGTCCCTGTCTGACATGTTAGCTAGCTGTGGATGCTCCATTACAATCACTTATTGTGTGTGTTCAACAGGCGGCAAATAGATCCAGAATTTGCTGATATGATCAATGTGCAAGATCACTGCAAAGTGGAAGAAGTTGATGAAGATAATGTCTACAGTGTCTTTGTCTCCTATATTGAGATCTACAACAACTACATATATGACCTCTTGGAGGAAGCTCCCTATGAGCCTATAAAACCAAAGTTAGTTTTATGAATACTGTTACTCCTACTTCAGTTACGCTTTGGGGGGAACTACAGTGTTTTTACAGCTGTAGTCTTGGCAAGTCTGGTTCAATTCATGGGAATCACCTAAAAAAATCACGTGAAAAAGGTGATGGCAGAGGAGTCCAGACAATAGTATTTAAGTGTGCCAAGTACTGATGGTTGTTCTGTTGCTGCTAAGACTTGGTGCTGCCTTCCCCATTATAATGGGAGATTAATAAGCAAATATTTAATTTGTTAGGCAGTGTGTTGTATCCCACTGAGATTCTAAGTCTATTTGTGCTGTTCTGTGAGTACTGTTCCTAGCAGGTGACTGCAACTTGTAGAGTAAGCCACTCCTTAGCTGACACTTTTCCTGGAAACAGTGTATTGGGCAAAAGTAGCTATTTTGTTGTTGCTTTACAGTTAATGCAAGTTTGCATATTATTTCACTCGATGTTAGTAATTTCCATAAAAACAGAAATGAATTGTCTTATAAATGAAATTCCGGGTATTTTTTGGAAAGGTGTGTACTTGGCTGATGTCTAAAATCGGTAAATCTTGAGACTGTCAGAAAAAACAGTCTGCAAATTGAACTTAGAATACATTTTTTTAAAATTCTAAATCCATTAAAGAAAACCCTATGCCTGTCCAACGGTACATGTGTTAATTAAAGCGTTGGCTGATTTACAAAGACTATGTACAGCAAAACATTCTATGTCTCTGAAACCTCAAAAGCTGTCTCCAGGGTACTGATTTGAAAAGGGTTTGAATGTCTGTGAATTCTCTTTAAAGAATAATAAAATTATTTGGTTTAGTATTGTGCTTATGTCCAAAAATCGGCCTACAGAGAATCTGGGATTATTTCTATTTATGGAAACAACAGTATATTATATATGACAAGATTTTAGACACAAGCTGAATGACTTAATATTTTTAACCCTGTCTTTTTGGTAGGTGGAACAATTGCAACACTCCTGTGCGAAATGGTGACTTTATGTATGTGCATAAGCATATTATTCCCAATATTGAAAAGTGAAATTTCCTATTAGTAGAAGCAGAAAATAAATGCAGACTGACTCCCTATCTCTTCTTGCTTTACTAGCGAATATAGAATGCTGTTGAAGCCATCTTGCTTCTGTATGCATGTAGAAAAACAATAGCTGCCACCCAAACCCATGATTTCCAATAAGAATTGCAATTAAACCTAGCTTCTAAATTAAAGCAGTAGCTGAAGTGTAACTAATCTTGGCTGAATGTGTGTCCATGTACTTGTACTTCCTCTTCCACCTGCTGTATGGATAATCGACATGTCCAGTCTGAATTTTGTACTTAAAAGAAAATTTGCATGGCATGATGTTGTACAGAAAACTCCACTCAATTTTAGTGTTTTCTTGTTTGTTTTATTTCCTCCTTGTCCTTAAGACCTCCACAGTCCAAAACACTTCGTGAGGACCAGAATCACAACATGTATGTCACAGGATGCACAGAAGTAGAGGTGAAATCTACAGAAGAAGCTTTTGAAGTGTTTTGGAGAGGTAAATCTTAGAATATAACTTCTTAAATTCAGTACAGATGTGTAATCCTTTATGGTATTATGCTGAAAGCAGAATTGGCTTTGCCAGGTGGCAAGTCTGTTAAATAAAACGGGTTTTTTGAGGGATTGTTTTTGTTGTTCTAAACAGGTCAAAAGAAGCGGCGTATTGCAAACACTCAGCTGAATCGAGAATCTAGTCGCTCTCACAGTGTTTTTATAATAAAGTTGGCTCAGGCACCCCTGGATGCAGATGGAGATAATGTGCTACAGGTGAATTCCAGGGGAGGACATTAAAAGGAGAGCTCTGCGCACGTATGCATGTATATATGTAGGTTAGAAAAGGTGGTGAGCCTTGCAGCATGGCCTACTGAAACAGTTACTGTGTCTTGAGCATTAGCTATTTCACTTTGAAGGAAATCAAAATTATTAAAGTTCGAGTCTGTGACAGAATGAAAGTAGGGCGTTAAAATAGAGTGCAAAGCTGCTTATTCCTTTGATTTTTACCTCTGCTTCTTTTGAGCAAAACCTGCTAATCATAAACTTGAAGGATTTGAATGAGCACAGCTGTTATATCTATCTTGTGGCCCAAGACAGAAGGGATCTGCTAAACTTGTTCACAAAAGAAGCTAGTGGTGCACAGCTTCTTGCACTAAGGGCTAGAAAAACACCCTCAGTCTTTATTTAAAGGCGCAACACATATTCTTTTTAAGTGTGCATGCTGGTTTAGGTTTGGGGGGTGGGGTGTTCCCCCCCCCCCCCGTTAGAAGGAATATAGAGCTAATCATTAGCCTAACATAATTTGTTTTCTGTAACAGGAGAAAGAACAGATCACTTTAAGCCAGCTGTCTTTAGTTGATCTGGCTGGAAGTGAAAGAACTAATAGAACAAAAGCTGAAGGGAACAGGTTGCGAGAAGCAGGTATGTACCACCTTTTAGAGAGCCTGGTAATTTTATGTGCTAATATATGCTCATATTAGTCTTGTCTCCTAGTAAAGACATCATAGGAAGAATTGAAGGGTTCTGTTATGATGTTCAGTTGTCTGATCTGATGACCTTAAATCCTCCAGTTTGGAAACCAAAAGTTTTTAGTAGCAGTTATTCTGATACTTCAGTTAATTAGAGTAGTTATATTTGTTACAAATAACTTAAGTCCCGGCAATTTATTCTTAAGTAAACTGCTAAATAATTTGGGAACATGATCCAAATGGCTGCTTATAGAGTTTTTTGTCTTGTGGTTGGTTTTTTTTTTTTTTTCTTAAGGTAATATTAATCAGTCACTAATGACATTAAGAACATGTATTGAAGTTCTACGGGAAAACCAGATGTATGGAACAAATAAGGTATGCAACCCATTATCCAATTATCTCTTGATTTGATGAAGATCTGGTGTAATGAAAGCTTACTAGATCTTTCATTTACTTTATTTTAAGATGGTTCCGTACAGAGATTCTAAACTGACTCATCTCTTCAAGAACTATTTTGATGGTGAAGGAAAAGTGCGTATGATTGTGTGCGTTAACCCTAAAGCTGAGGACTACGAGGAAAGCTTGGTAACTTCCTTGCAGATCTTACCTCATTCCTTCCTCTTTTGCATGTTTATCACTGAATTCTTGTACTTCTTTAGTAGAGGAGAGGAAAGATAATTTTTGTTGCTTGGGCACATCAGGTAATCAAATACAATATTGTAGGGCAAATGTGCCCTCTAAGTCTTGTTTTTCCTCTTAAAAATGACAACTGCTACTTGCTTGTAAAATAGAAAAAGTTTCTCATATCTGCAGAAGTCCAAATAGCCATATTTAGGTGCTTAATCCCTACTATGACAGTACTTGCAAAACTTCAGCTATCCGCACAGTCGGTTTCATGGTTCCTTGGGGCTGAGGTTGGGGAGGTATTACGGGAAGGTTTCTGGATGCTCCACTTCAGAATCACAAGCTATCTAGCTGGGAACTACTTGAGATTATAGCTTGATAATGTCTCCTCTAATATTGACCTAAAAATATCACTTTCAAACTTACATTGGACTGCTTCTGGTTAGTTTTGTTGTTAAGCTTGCTTTTGTTCTTTTGTAGCAAGTCATGCGCTTTGCAGAAATGACCCAGGAAGTTGAAGTTGCAAGACCTGTTGATAGACCACTCTGTGGCTTAACACCAGGACGGCGCTTTAGGAATCAGGCCTTCAGAGAGGAACTCTCCCGGAAATTGGAGATGCGGGGTGGCCCAATAAATGGAGGTAAATGCTGGAATGCTAGGAGATTACAGCACAGTTTTTTTCTGTTAGGAGTTGAAGGCCATTTTAAAGCAAATTATTTGAGCCTTGGAACTGCAAAAGGAAGTTCACTTAACTGCTAGTTGTGTGCCTTCTCTGCAGTAGGCATTGTTCTTCTCATACTGCAGTGCTACTTGTAGTATAAACCCAGTTGCTGTGTATGTCTTGAGGTAATTCTTTGTTATTGGTGATGAGTTGAATTCATGGTCCCATTATTGCAGCTCCTGAAAGGAAATTGGGCTGAGAATGATATTTTGATGTTTCTGTATGCTTAGGGCCTACTTTAGAAATCAAGAGTTGCCTGGAAGTTTTATAAAGCAGTGAATCAAGAATGCCACATTTAATTTTTTCTCCACACCGTTATCTCCTCTGAAACTTCTAGTTATCATTAATATATTCTAAGTTCTGTCTGCTTCATGGTACTGTGGAATGAATGATCTGTGGGTGTGTATTGTCAAATGGAATTTTTCTGTTCTGTAGCTTGCTGACAGACTTTCTTGGCTTTAATCTTGCAGAAACAGAAGAGCAATCTGTTTCAGAAATGTTTTTGCAGAACTTTCCTCCATTGCCTTCATGTGAGCTATTGGATGTTAATGATGATCAAACACTTCCAAAGCTTATTGAAGTCCTGGAAAAACGCCATAAACTACGACAAATGTTGTCAGAGGAGTTTGCCAAAAACGGTAAGAATTTGAATATCAGTGTGGAGCTAGATTTTTTTTTTGGCGCCCTTATTACTGCTACTCAAGGGATCTCTTCTGTGCCAACATGAGATAAGAATCTTGTCTAGATTGATCACTTAAAACCCCTTTTTTTTTTTTTTTTTGAGGTAATGAAATAGCTGGTAGTGTTAAATTGGTAGGAGAAAAACAGAACTGCTTTTGATATTATAGACATATGGTGAGAAGATAAAATATCAATTCTCTTGCAGTGCTTGCATTTAAAACAATGCTGCAAGATTTTGACTCCAGTATTGTATCCAAGGAAAACTATATTCAAGGGAAACTGTCTGAGAAAGAGAAAACAATAGCAGGACAGAAAATGGAGCTAGAACGCCTGGAGAAGAAAATTAAAACTTTGGAATACAAGGTCAGTTTTTTTCATTGTCTAAAACTAAGCACAAAATGCATTTTCTATGTACCATTTAGCAAGCTTCTGGACATCTGAAGTTGCTTGCAAGATGGATATCAGAAAAAAGATTAGAAGTATTTTGGGGGGAACTTTACTGAACACTTAGTTTTTTGGCTTTTCTTATGAGGTAAGACTTTTCTTAATACATTAAGAAGGGCAACTTAAAGTTGTAAAATTTCTGAAACTTTTTGGAATGTGGACTATTTCTCTCGGTGTATTTGTACAACAGCTAATATATTCTAGTATATGTTAACAGTCAAATATAACTAGCAATTCTGGGCTTAGATAGTTGCACTTCTAAAAAGCATAGCCAAGTCCTTCCTCTCTTCCTCCAGATTGAGATTTTAGAGAAAACCGCAACAATTTATGAAGAAGACAAGCGTAATCTTCAGCAAGAACTAGAAAGCAAGAGCCAGAAATTGCAACGTCAGGCTTCTGACAAGCGTAGGTTGGAGGCACGATTGCAAGGCATGGTGGCAGAAACAACCATGAAATGGGAGAAGGAGTGTGTAAGTACACTGCCATATTTATTAGAAATGGGTAATGGAGCAATGCTGGGGGGAGCCAGGTGGCTTGTTTTTGTGATGGTTTTTTATATAGTAGTACCATGAAGAATGGAGGTGTGTTTGGCTTTAATTATGGACATGGAACGGATATCTTGAACTTAAATTTTATAAATACGGTATGATAAGATAAATTCCTCAAGGACTTTCGGTGCAGTTAGAGCAGCACTCTTAAGCACTGTGTCACTTCATTTCAATGTCTAGAATTTGTTCTTTTGAGTTAGTGGCACTCTAACTAAGGAGTGATTCCCTTGTTCTGTGGGTTCTCAGTAGAAGCCTCGTGACAGGGTTTCCCCTTTATCCTCATGTAAACTCTTGCTCAGCTATCCACTTGACAAGCAATAAGGAAAGGAAATCTGAGGGATTAACTTTTACTACTGCGGGACTGTTTACTACTTCAGGATGATTGATAGAACTATAGTTAGACATGTTTCCATTTGTCATAATTTAGGAAGCAAAATGGTTATGGCATCAAATGTATTATTTTATAATCTGGAACGTCTTTAGCTTGATATGTCATTATCTCCAATAGCTTGTATCTCAGTGGGGAAGAATTTCATTCCACGTGGAATATGCAATTCCCTTCAAACCTTCAGCACAATTGCTTGTGCTTTCGTGTAACGTACTTCATGCTTGTCCTTACTTGTCTTTGTAGGAGCGTCGTGTAGCAGCAAAGCAGCTGGAGATGCAGAACAAACTTTGGGTCAAAGATGAAAAACTGAAGCAGCTGAAGGCTATTGTTACTGAACCAAAAAATGAAAAGCCAGAGAGACCTTCACGGGAGAGAGACCGAGAGAAGCCCGTTCAGAGATCAGTGTCTCCTTCACCAGCACCTGTAAGTTGCCTTTAAAACACTTCTTGATATAGGAAAAAGCATATTTATAAGAATGAACTGAAGAGCAGGCCAGTTCTTTTTAGAGGCTAGAAAATAGTTCCCAAGCACAGAATTTGGATAACTTAAACTTGCTTTGAATTCTTTGTCTCCTGTTGTATTTATCGGTGCTCTTTATTTGTGCTCCTACCTTCTAATGCTACTCTAGTATTGGAGGAATAGCTGATTCTTAATGCTGTCACTGCAACAAAATACCTCTCCAAAACAATAAGCTTGAATAGCTGAATTGTCATCCTGCACATTGTCAGTATTCATTGTTTTATTGCCTTATAAGTTGACAGTTCTGTATGTTTGCTAATTTCTTTCCCATTCTCTCTAGCCTTCTAGTAACTTTATTACTTGGGTCCCTAACACCCAGCGGCACATGAGCAACCCGCAGGTGCACAGACGTTCTAATTCTTGTAGCAGCATTTCTGTGGCATCCTGTGTTATGGAATGGGAGCAGAAAACCCCTTCGCACAAGCATACCAGTGGCACTTCTAATGCAAGGAGTAGACAACAAGAACCAGAACAAAGTAGAGACTATAACACCTCAGACAGAAGGCGAGGGATGTGCTGGACTGGAGTCATTGAGGTTCCCAGGCATAGAGATGAGCTAGAAATAGAAGAGGATCAATGCTGCAGGGTTAGTGCTGCTCCTGTCAAAAGCTAAATGTAGCATTGCTTAGTCTGACTTAAAATCTCATTACAACTGCTCTCTTACATTGAGCACCCCTAACATAGATTGGAGTTTTCCCCTAAATGTATTTCTCATAGGACAGTACTGTTTCGAAATTGAGTCTACTCATTCTCTTTGACTTCTTAACTTGACATTTGGAAACTCCTTAAAAGCAGTGTGTGTGTTTCTTGCTGGCACCTAGATGGCACTGGTAAGGAATGCTGAACTAGCTAGACTTTTTCTCTAGCTATGAATGTGCTTGTGTTTTAACTAGTGTCTGTCACCTCAGATCTATCTTGCAGCCTGTAATTTACCATAGTCTGTTTGGGCAGCTTAAAAGGTGGTCTTATAAGCCATATCTGCACATGTCTACTGGAAATAGTGCTTGGACAAACATCTCACTTGTGTGACTGTTAACTTTCACTCTCTCAGAATAGTCTTCCCTAACTTTCACATCTGCATTAAAACTGGGGGCTTTGCTTACAGGTGGGAGACTTTTTCTTCATTAAACTGATGCATGCAAATGTTTGTATTGGTGGTGTCTCTGTCACGTTATAGTGGTGTCGCAGTGGCTCAGGTAAATCGAAGAGAATTGTACAACTCCAGCCTCTTGAGAGAGCTTCTAAAGAGGAGGAAAGTTTATCACGGTACAATTCATTTTTGAGAGTATTCTCAAGATTTCTGTCACTTGCTGGCCCTTTGAATTCAGGGACATGCTTTTAAGCAAATGCTATTCCAACTAACTAATACATGAACCACTGTCAGCAGAGTAAGGGATGTGGTCTCTGCCACAGTAAAATGTGACTAGTAGTAGTATGCCCTCTCCTTACAACGTAACTTCTAAGGCACCTTGGCAGAATTGTTTCAAAAAGCCGTCAACGGAAATAAGTACTTGCCCACTAAAAGTGGGGGAAGAAAGTACTGAAGTGTGTTTTTGGTTTTGGGGGGTTTTTTTGGTTTTTTTGTTTTTTTTATTTTAATGGAAGATTTTTGCTGAAAGCCACACTTCCCTATATATGTTTAATTTTTAAGAGCTGCTTTAGCCTTGTAAGAGGTTTATCTGTAGAGGGTACAGCCAATCTCTTGTCTGTTGGTCAAAGAAATCCTAATTGATGCTCATCACCTGAAAATACAGTGGATGGGATTTGCATTCATAGGTTTGGGATATTGACCTCACCATGATTCAGAGGTGTCTCAAATTAGTGTGTAAATGGAACAGAGAGAGTCTACAAATACTCTTTCAAAAGCCCATTCAAAGATCTTGAAGGGACACAGGTTTTTGTTTTTAAACAAGTTTCCAGAATGTTCTGATTTTCCTGAGCAACTGACAATAATGTTCATAAAATAAAAATACAAGAACTTCAATCATTTTTCATGGATTTCCAACAGCTGAGTTCAGAAGTGATAGCACTAGCGCAGGGGATGCTTCCTCTGCTCTATTTACTCAGAAAAGTTATGAGGTCTTGCATCCTTTAGAGATGTTGGCAATCCATACTTAGTCTGCTTCCTTTGCTACCTCAAAAATACATTTTGATTCATGAATGCATCCATGGAAACAAATGTCTCTTTTCTGGTCGGTTAATATGTTTGTAGCAATCTGTTTTGATTTGGAAACTTAGGAGAAGCATTACCGAAAATAATATATTCTTGAGGAATATCCTCCTTGAGGAAACTCTTACTAGGTATGGAATGCAACAGATTGGATATAACACTTACCTAAAATTTACAAGAAATAGGAATTGGCACAGAAATAATCTGTTAATAATTTTATGCAAGGCTCTTGGTAATGGTGCCTTTCAGGATACACTCTGAAAACACTTCAGGAATAAAGCTTTGATCTTCATACAAACGTATCTTAACCAGACCTGCAAAGTTCACTTCTGCTAATGATAACCTCCGAGAGATTTACTGTGTGCTGATTTCTTCTGATTCTCTTCCACTCTGATCAGAATGCACCTCCAGTTCGCCTCAGACACAGACGGTCGCGCTCAGCTGGGGAGAGATGGGTAGATCATAAGCCACCTTCTAATCTGCCCACTGAAACAGTCATGCAGCCACATGTCCCTCATGCCATCACAGTAGCGGCTGCAAGTGAAAAGGCACTAGCTAAGTGTGACAAGTATATGCTGACACACCAGGAGCTAGCCTCTGATGGGGAGATTGAAACAAAACTAATTAAGGTAAAGCAAACGCCTTTGTTGTAAACTTGTGATAACCCTGTCAAAACCTATTTCTGGCAATGTCTTTGTGCTACAGGCTTACTGGCTTGTGAAAGGGTGTGTTTGACTCAATCTTTTAAGAGATTTGATTTGAAAGTTTTGTGCAGTTGGATTCAAGGGAGCTTTTAGAGTCTGAAAATACTTTTCTTGAACTTTGTCATTACTTCATAAAAACCTTTACAAGCTTGTTTATCTTGGTCACTGTTTTCCTTGAAAGTAATTAAGGTGGGTTTTTTTTTTCCTCTAGTAAAATGCAATAATCCATTTGTAATGAAAGTTTCTTAGACTTGTGGCTGCAGCTAATCTTGTGGAGTCAGTCTTGTTGGAGTGATATTATTAGATTTCCACTAGCAGTATGAGTAAGCTTGCTGCAGTGATGGATGCTTGGATGCTCCAGGACATAATTTCTAGTAGTCAACTGACAAACAAATTGGTGAGACAGTCTACACTTTGAAAGCTTGCAATGTTTGTGTCCCAAAACACTGACTGTACTTACCTAAGGCAAACTGAGACCTCTTCGTAATTTGTAGCAAGAAGCTTTTGGTTTATTTTTCCTACAGTCACAGGCCTTCCAATATTGTCTTTTTTCTTTCTGAGTTTTAAAAAAAGCTCTCACTCCTGTAAGGTAACCTTGTACGTTCCAGCGATGTTGCCAAAAGCGAAGGCTTGCATAGCTGACCACATACCTGTTCATGCTGTGGAATGGAACTAAGCCTATGACATGTTTTCTGTAGTATTACTTGGTCATCATTATCATACAGAAATCTTTGTCATCGTAGTGACTGCTCTATGGGTATCTTGCATGATCATCAGAATAGATGGTGTTCACTCTTTATTGTCCTGTGTTTAATAAGAGAAGATATACAATGGGGCAGAGTGTATTTGTGCACATATGCTGGCTGGCTACTAACCTGCAAGGAAATGACAGTTGTAAGCACCTAAGTTTTCATGTGAAACCGGTGCCGTAGCTATCATACTGACCTAGCGACTGTACCTTAACTACTTTAACTGCTTTTGGTTTCCAGGGTGATGTTTTCAAAACCAGGGGTGGTGGACAGGCTGTGCAGTTCACAGAGATAGAGACTCTAAAGCAAGAATCTCCAACCGGGTGAGTTGTGGTCTTAATTTTAGGTTCTGACACTGCTGGAGATACGCAACTCCAATCGTGCATATGTAACCGCTTCTGGTCCAAATAATTGAACATAAAGTTGTTGCATCTAACTTGAAATCATATAAAAGTAACTCAGAGAGGCTTTATAGATACTGTAGCTGCTTTTAACGTTGGTCTGCTGCTGAGACCAAGGTATTTATTTAGAAAGTATAAAATGTATTCTCTCCTGTATGAGAATCTGCCAAAATACATGACACTTGTAACTTCTATTTTCCCCATGTACTTCTTTCAGTCGAAAGCGAAGATCATCCCCTTCCAATCCTGACCCACCTGAGGATGCTGCAGACTCTGAGTGGACTGATGTAGAAACCAGGGTAAGCTAAAAAGGAAGAAGGGGGACATCTCATGCTTGGTCTGGATGAGAATTTGGGGTAATGCTGATAGCTAGGTGGGGGGTTAGCAGTGAAGACTGATTTTCTGTGTCTTCTCAGTGTTCCGTGGCAGTGGAGATGAGGGCAGGATCAGCTCTTGGACCTGGATATGAGCATCATGCTCAGCCCAAGTAAGTGCAGCTCTCCTTTGTAGCTGGGGTATTGCAATCTCTTTCCTGATAATATCTAAAGTGAGAACTCCCCCCCTTGACCTTGCTGCCCTTCCCGCTTTAGGTTTGGGGTGCACACCTCCTTAATGCTGTAGGATAAGCAGACTTATTCAGTGTTGGAAACTGGTGACAGGGTAGATTGGTAGGAGACTCTAAGCAGAAATATTAAATTGTCTTCTGGGTCAAAGTCTGGCATTCAGTGCGGTGAGCAGAATGTCAAGTTTGATCTTGTGCTATCTTGACTGTGAAAAGGTGGGAACTGTAGGATGCCTAGCAGGTCCAGACTGGCATAGGGTTAGGGATTGCAGGGACAAGGTACTAAGCTGTATTCCCTCTTCTTCTGCCTCCCTAGCCTCTATCAGGTGGTGATGTAGTAAAATGTGTTCATTTTTATATCTTTAGATAAATTTAAATTAGATAAGGTTACAAATACCTTACTATTCATTTCAGTATGGTTTAGGGAGGAGGAAACTGAGGCAACTGTGGGATATACCTAATGGTATACTTGAATGTAGCTCATATTCCAGCTGCTACCTGCTGTGTAATTGTCAAGGCACCTGCTAAGGAAGCATGGTCTCTAGTCATGCTAGAAGAAACTTTCCGCTTTTTCAAATGCATAGATAACAGTCTGAATTCCTCAGGGCTGTCTTATCATTCTTTACCGTGGTGGGATCAGTGGCAGTTGCACACATAAATGCAAGCTTACCAAATCAGAAGTCCCAATTTCTAGCAAAAGGTCCAGATGATCCTGCAGTTTGTAAGGCTCTAGTGCCCAACACTTGAGCCCCCATGTCTAACAAAACACTTTATTGACAAAAGAAATGCTTCAGATAAGATAGTTTTGTTAAACTAGGTGTTGCAGAACAGAATTCAATATCCAGATTTGCCCTCTTGCACATAGATGCTGGCAGTGCTCTGGAAGTCACCTATTCAGCTCAGGGGAATAAAATTTGCAGTTTTGCAAGAGATGTTTACAGGCAGGAGAGGGGCTGGAGAGGTAAAGAGGTTTCTATGAAGCCAAAATCAACTAAACTTTCTGCATTTGGAATCCAAAAAGTTTAGAACTATGGTGGAAGGGTATTTTGGAGAGTATCTGAAATCAGTAATCCCTCTTCCAGATAAGGTGACAAATTTGTGCCTCTCATCATGTTAGCATATACTTTATTACATCTCTTATTAGAAACTGGGACCTGCTCAAGGTGGCTACCGCTACTTACAGCCTTGTAATACAGTAGTAAATCCTTTAGTTTGCCTCTGTGTTGAGTTGGAGCTTGTATTAAAAACTAATTAAATAATTTAAATAAAAATTTGTTTTATGCTCATGGTTGTCTAAAAAAGAAAGCAAAATACAAGTGTTTCTTGATAAATAAGCTCTTTAGTTTTGTTGTGTTAATTGTTGCATTTCTTAGCATAGGAGGTGTGAGAGACATATACAGCAGAATAAGTAAATAGGCTATTGGCTACTGTTAAGGAAAACTGCTGCTGTGTAAAATCTGAAAGTTGTTTGTGGCTTTTTTTTTCTTTCCTTTTTTTAGGCGAAGAAAGCCGTGAACTTAATGTACTACTGCGTTGGAATCCTCTTGATTTTATCAGACTGATGTAATATCTGCTGCCAGTGATAAACTTGATAAAAACTGCCTTGTTATCAATCACTACAGGCTTATATTTATATAACGGCCTGTGCTAGGCAATGGTTAAATGGGAGATACTTCTTGCAATCCCAAAGAAGCCTATGTGTGGGTGTGTATATTTTCAATAGATGTAGGGAGGTTCTGCCATTGTGTCCTCTGGACTTCTGAAGAACACCTTCTGTCTCGTATGTATGAAGCCCTTGTTATTAAGCTGTATCTTTATAGACTAATGACACAAGGCTTTTGCCTTGCATATTTTTTCATTTTTTTTCTTTTTATAGTGCAAAATACTTCTGTTCTGGTTACTATCCCTTCCTTGTCAGGTCCTCTGTTTTGAAGAGGCATAAATGCTACTATTTATTTAGATGCAGTAACGCACTTTAAGCGTGTTTCTATGCCATTTCATATTTTATTATAACTAGCAACAGCTTAGTAATATGGATTTCTTCTTGAAAGAATTACCTTTGATTATTTAATATGCATATCAGCTTGTGAAAACATTTCAATCTTCAAACCTTCATAGTAACGAAGCAAGAATACTGATATGATGAGTAATGGTGACTTGACATCAGATCTACTTTATTTTGTAGTGCAAGTAAATAAATGTTTTACATCTGTAGATATGGGGTAAAAGGGTAATTTGCTCACAGATATGGTGAGAACTTTGTATGTGTGGTTCTGCAAACATGTTATAATAAATACTTTTATTCAATGGCTCTTGCAAACCATGTTCTTGTTATTTATGGGAATGCTAAGCTACAGAAACTAAGGTATGCGTTGCAGCATCTTGACTGTGTCTTGTGCAAAGAGCTATGAATGAATGCACTTTTAGGGATATTTCTGAAGTTTAAACCAAGGAATCTGCTTGGATCCCAAGATATGTTTTGGACAACCTTATCTTCATGTCTGCAAATTGCTTCCAAGGGCACTTGGTTCCATTCTGAACGACTGACTGCCTTGTTAAAAGATATTGAAGCTTTGAGCTTTTTCCAGCATAAGAAAATGCTTTTGTTACTAAGTAGTTTAAAAAGCATTTTTATAAAGCCTAGGGGATTTTTTTAAAACTTTTTTTTTTTTTTAAGGAAGAAAATGACCAATGTGAGTGCCTGTTCATAGCTGATATAAACAAATTTATTTTCAGGTAGGCCATGAAAAGGCTTATGTTCTAAAGAAACGTCATCTTTTCCACAGGTCTCCTAGGCCTGCAGCTGGAGCAGAAAGCTGTACAGCAGCAGGAATGGCTAGCGCTAACACTGTCTGCTGTGGTAGTCTTAGCAATCACCTAGCTAAAAGCAGGCTTGATCATAATCGCTCTGAGAACACACAAGACAGAGCATCATTATTCTATTGTCTTGAGCAGGCAGTGCTGCTTAATGGTTTCAGAGGCTTTCCGCCTTGGTCTGGGAAACAAGACGTCCTACTTGAAAAAGCTACAAGCTTTGTGTGGCAGGCATGCATTTGTCCAATGTGTGTTCAGGATGCCGGTTGAAATACAGTTTTGCTTTTATTTACTGCCTAATTAGTTAAATGTAGTGCCTAAGAACGGAAGAAAAACCAATGAGGGGACAAACCAGCCTGAAGAAACCTGTGGTTTTAAAAGGCTTCTGTGAACTTGAGCTCAACAGCCAAATCCCACACTGCCTGGCAATGGAGCGGTGGGAAGCCGAGCTGCATGGTGAGCTAATGCCACTAGATGGTGTGGAATAACCATCAGGGGCTGGGGCTGGATCCCTCTTCCTCTGCCCTGCAGGGAGGTAGGCTTTGCCCTGGGCATGGAGCAGGGGATTCCTTTTTTTCCCACCTTGCGGTGTCTTGGGATATCCCTAACCTGGGCAGTGATTCCCTGCTGCCACCCATCTTCCTGCCTTTTGCTGCTACCCTGTGGGAGGATAGGGATAGGAGGGGCAGCCAACAGAAATAACGATGAAAGAAACTTAAACAAGGCCTATGCTCCTATTTCTGGCATTTAAATTAACTCCTTCACATAGACTAAAATAATTAATCTCCTATTAATGATGAGCAAGCTGTCAAACGCATTATCTCTTTGATTTGGATTCAATCATCCTGTCATCAGTGTAAGTCATATTGAAAGTGTTACTGGGGAAACCTGGGAGGGAGGTGAGAAACTGATACTCAGAACTTTGTAAAGGAAATATAGTCAGCTACAGAGCATGGCTTCATTTGGGTTGCTTCAAAAGCAATGGGAAAGGCATTCTGAATTAGCTCTCAAAATGCTGGGGTTTGTATCACTGGTGGCAAAGTACGCATGGCCAAAATGTTTGTTTCTCAGTCGTTGCCAAGGTCTGTATTTTGATGCACAATGTTTTGCAAGAGCTTTGCTCAGAAATTTCGTGTTTTGAAGGAGAGAGCTGTTAAGCACAAACAAAACAGTTACTGCAGCCACCTTGTCCTATTATAAAGGTTAATCAAAAGCGCAAATATAAGACCTTGGTGAGGAGGATATCTGTCCTTGCCAGTGCTGTGAGGAAGGTGGCAGCATGGTAACAAGTCGTCTCGAGTCTGTGACTTGTTCTTCATGTGCTTCAACTGCCCTTGAGGTCTATTGCTGAGCTAACTGTGCTGCCTCGTGCCTCCAAGCAGAATTTAAGGGTAGGGTGAAGGCTGGGCTGCTCTTTCTGGCTTGAAGTCTTGACTAGTCATCACCCCTGTGCAGCCAACACAAACCATACTGCACCTCCCTCCTATCTTAGTTACGTCTTTAATTACTCAAATGCTATTATTACCTCCTGTGATGGGTGCCATAGATAACTTCAAAGATTAAAAACTAATGAGTGAGAACGAGCTTTGCAAGCTGCCCTGGGTTCATGTTTGGAAAGAAACAGAACTTGGATGAGGACTCGGGCTCATCTTGTGAAGACTGTTAACTTGGGGGAAGAGAAGACGCGGGGATTCTTGCAGTAGCAATGGCAGGAGGAGCTCAGCGTGCCCATCGAGCTCGGTTTCCTAGCCCAGGCCTAGCAACGCTTTTCCATCAGCAGAGTTGCATTCCGTGCCGCTCAATCGCATTCCTCTGAAGTCGTTCTTCATGTCTTTGCGTATTCTTCGCATATTTACCCTCCCACATAGTACTGGCAGTGTTTACTCTGCAAAGATTCCTCTAAGACTGAGCTAAGCACACAATTTACTCAGCTAACAAGGGCTGGCATTTATTGTGGGTATCTTTGTGTACTTGTCGTTCTTTAGTCTCCGTTGACATTCAGTGGGAAGCGTTAAAACAAACAGCAGCACGCAGTAGGAGGGTTGCCTGTACCAATGCTCCTCTGTGAAATAGCTGAACGAGGCTGACTGCTTGATGTTGGCCAGAGCCGGCTCCCACCAGTCTGCTGTCAGTGAGGATGGAAAAGCCTTTTTGAAGCAAGTGGGCTTTTGGGAAAAATTTTCATCTTTTGAAATTCAGCTTTTTTTTTTTTCTTTGCGGTACATGTATACCTTCCTTTATTTTCCCCTTGAGCTTTGCACTGATTGCTGCTAACATTTTCCAAGAGTGGTTAAGGAAGTAGCCCTACGGAGTAACTCAAAGTTTGTTTCTAGCGGGCAAGCTTTTGGCGGGGCGGGGGGGGGTTTCGCCCTGAATTTGTTGTTGCCCAATAATAGAGCAATTTATTGGGCTGGAGTGATTTATAGAGCAGGGGCTCTAACCCCAAGGGCATCTTGGGATCTTGCCGTCAGCAGCAGGAATGTTTGCTGGGGATCTGTTTGCTCTGTGCTTGGTAGAGGCAGCTGCCCACTTGCCTCCCTGTTGGGATGCTTGAACCTGTTGCTGAGGAGAACTCAGTTATACATGGAAACAAAGTAACCAGTGTAATGTAAAGGCATGATAATCTGTGTGATTAGTGCTTTTCTTCATTTAAACAGGGTTCATGGCAGGTCCTTCTTGTTTCTGCCAGTCCTCCTGTCGGCCAACAGGAGCATACCATACTCCAGCGTGATGCATCATGCTATTTTGCAAAGGCTTGTAGCCCGCTGGTGAAAAGCTATTCAGTGCCTTTGTTCTGAGGCTCGTTTCTGTGATTTCTGGTTCATGCAGCTGGAAGCCTGCAAAATTTCAGCACTTCCAGTCAGCTGCTTCTCTCTGGAAGAGAGCTGATGAACAGCGGATGCCCTGCTCTGTGAGCAAGCCTGGTGTCAGAGAAGAATTTTGGTCAGTTTGCTTGTCCTTTAGCTCCTTAGCAAGCCAGCATTTGTCAGGAATACTGAACTGAATTTATGTTTACCTTTTGAGGTAACAAATTCCTACCACAACAGGCTGAAGTCTGCAGCTAACACTGCCTGATCTTCCTGCCAGTTCTGAATCGTCAGAGTTTCCTGCTGGCAAAAGGTGAAGGCTCTGGACTCTGTTGCCTGTGTTGCTTGGATGTTCTTGGCATTAATTGGCTGCAGCCTCTGCTGAGTAATGAAAAGCAGAAGAATAACATGCAGGCTCAACCTTGAAATTGTAGACACAGTGAGCTGGATTAGAGCTGTTCTTGGACTGGGACTGTTCCAAAGTCTGCTGTCGAAAACGGGTCAAGGTAGGGTATGAAAGTTCAGGACACCAATCTTCTTCCAGGTCATGTTCTGCCCCTCTGTGTCCACAGCAGTGAATCACTGTTAAGGATGTAAGTACCAGAAGCCTGTAGGATTAGCTGAACTCTTCCCAGTGAAGTTAACGGGGTTTTACTGCCTACCTCGCTAGCCAAGTGCTTTGCAAAAAAAAAAAGGTGCCTGCACTCTGCTGCTGTGAAAAGCGTTCTGGCTGAACCCAGCCTGTGCGCTAGGCAGGCTGCCAGAGAGCAGGGGAGGAAAAAGCTGATACAGAGGAGCCTGTTTGCTTTTGGACCTGGCAGCTCCTGTGCGTGCTTCACACTTGCATGCTGACATGCTCCGACCCTGACCCGAACGGCTACAGCTGTTCTCAGCCTGGCCTCTCGATCGGGGACTGTCAGTCTCCTGATCCTCCTCTGTTGCCTGGTGGAAGCTATTTGCAGAGAGGGATCAAAGGCATGGCCAAAAAACCTGACTATCTAGGGAGGCTGTCTGAAGTGGAAGTCAACTTTTGCTTCGAAGTCATCGCAGAACATCTATGCTTTGGCTGTGCCTGTCAAGCAATGCTGCCTGAAGGCATGTGAGCCATGCTGGCAGCAGGCAGAGTTGGGCACTTGGTGCTGCTGCCTTGTCCTCGCTATGTGATGGGGAGGCAGAACGGGCTGCAGGGGCAGGCACTGACCTGAGACATACAAACCTCGGGTTCTGCTGCTGCCCCATCTCCATCAGACATTGCTCAGTGCGTAACAGGGATGCAGGAATTCATCTGGCTCTGAACAATGCATCTGCCAAAATGCAGGCGGGGATCAGAGAACAGCCACTGCTGGATGCTTGGGATAAACTCACTTTTTAGTGATTGTTTTTGCTTTTAATATGCTTTCTCACAGTGAACTGTTTTCTACTTTCCACTCCCTTTTGTGGTCTCCCTTTCTCATGTCCAACCCTGATTATTGCAGAGTGTGTGTGGCCTGTATTGTGGCTCTGTGGTGTGGGCAGCGCTTGCTGGCCTGGGGTGGTCCATGGTGGGGTGGCCTTCATCTCCCCCCAGCTACGTCCACGGTGATGGTCTGAGTGGTAATTAGGGGCTGGGTGTGAAGGCTGAAAGCTGACTCTTAAGAATTTGCAGGAATAAGCTTTAGATTGCCCAAAGGAATAAAAATTGGAGTTGCTTTTCTTCTGAGAGGCTTGCTGTTCATGGCACAGCGTGAATAATTATAAGCAATAATCCTGGCAGGCACGAGCAACCCTCACGAAATCATGGCAGTAGATGAACCGCTGGCATGTGGCAAAGCCTGTGTTGGCAGAGCGGAGTGGCATTGTGTGGGGACGACGCTGGGAGCAGTGTCTGAGGGCTTGTGGATGATGAAAATCACCTTGAAGCTTACTACTTCAGGCAAAAGCATTGATCTTACTGGGGCGGGCAGCTGATGTGAAAAAGGGCTGGAGTCTGTGACAACTCAGCAGCACCCCTGTCCGAAGGATGGGGCTTTATCCCTATAAACAGGGTAGATGCTTATGTGCAGACGTCCCCCGGCAGTGCTGGTGGCCATCCTCCTTCGGACAGGACCTGCTCCGGCAGTCTGAATGACATATAAGTAATGGTCTTTTCCAACATGCTGCTCCCTGCTTCCCAGAAATAGCATTTGTCTCCAATGTCTGCCTTGATTTATGTTGAGTTCAGATGCTGTTAAAAATAATCCACCCACATGCTAAAATTATATTGTCTCTGATGATAGTCAGCTTTGTGGATGAAGCACCTATAAAAAGATGAGTAAAAGGGTGTTTGGGTGGTGATGGGGAACAACAGTTGTTTTCTGTAGGAAAGAAGTTTGTCCTTTGCCCCCGCCAGAGCCGCTATCCAGGGGCAGGGATAGCACTGGCACAGTTGGATCACCTTGAGTTAGCTTCCAGGGAAAGGCAGCAGACTGATTCCCAGTTTGCCCCTGCAAAGAATTCATGTTAGGTCCCTGAGACTGGATGTGCAAGAGTTAAACACATCTTTTAACCTGTGGTTCAGATGAAAACTCTTTAATTAGTGAGCAAGGAGTTTTAGATGGTAGTGGAAAAGCCTCCTCCTGCCCCACCAGCTTGGTTATTCTGGAGCTTTGGACACTTGGATTTATTTTTAAAATACCACGAGCTGCTCTTGTTGTTTTATTAGGAAAAAACCTAGAGCCTGTAAAATACAATTCCCTAGGATAGAATGCTAATCCTCTTATTTCTACACATTTCTGGATGATTAAATGGCTGGATTATTTAAGTAGTGATTTGTTACTAGATTGCATCATCAAGGAGATCTAAGGCATATATATTAGCTTTGGGCCTTTGGCTCTTTACTGTTGAAAGGGGTAGAAGGTGTTGTGCAGACAAAAGCCAGAGAAATTAAATTAAATGAGCATGTGGAGCAGCGGGTCACGGCGAAGCCCCTAAACCCATATTGGCTCACAGCGCTTTAACCTTTACAGTGAACATGTACAGTAAGTAACATCAGCTTTGCCTAGTAAATCTTGTCTCCTACTGTGTTTCGAAGTGAACTAGCTCTTCTGCTGTACTTGGAAATGTTTTGAAACCATTTGTTAGCTTCTTGGGCTTGGATTAGCCTTTCCCTTGTGCTGCTCCAAGTCCTGGCAGCTGTTTGTACAGCCTCTGCCTGGCAAAGGGAGCACAGGGGGGCTGGGGGTCCCGTGGCAGCCCCTCGCAGTGCTCCCCCCTCCCCAAGCCCATGGAGCAGCTGTGGGGGTTTGCCCCAGCACCAGTGGGGCTGCATCCCCACCACGTTGGTGCCGTGGGTCCTGTATGGTTGCCAGTCCACGCGCAAGCAGCACAGGGTGGCAGATGATGCTCGGTCGTGTTGTCGCCAGGTCTGCTCCCACCACCCTCCCCTCTGCCTGCCCTGAAACGCCTCCACGACCCCCGTACTTGGGGAATGCAGCCTTTGAAGGACAGCTAGAAAAATGTTGGGAGCAGTTAATGAGGGCATTGGAGATGCTCTGGAGAAGGGTGGCCGCGTGGCACCCTGCCTTCTCATGGCACACAGGGAAAAACAGAGGAAGACCTCCCATGCTGTGCGTCATCATTTACTGGCAGTCCTCTAGACACATGAGTTCCCCAAGGCACGAACGCAGGAGACATCTATTTGGTGCTGCTGGAAATGCATGGTTATTGTAGGGTAAACACTGGTGTTGCATGTTCCCACCTGGCTGGTGCAAGAAGAGACAAGCCTGTGCTTGTAAAGAGGTGTGACAGCCAAAGGTGTCCAGAGTGAGGCGCATCATCTTGGGGTTTGCAATGGAGCACGCTGCCCATCAGGTCTGACAGCCTCGGCAGCACACAGAGGATGTTCTTCTCGTGTTTTCCTCCCTCAGGTTAAAAACCATGACAGCGAGCACAAGGACAAATACAGGAGCGAAGGGAAGTGGCTCCACATACAAAGCTAGCTGGATTTTGCCTCAATTTGACTTGAGGCACAACACGTGAATCGCAGCACCCTTTGCTGACAGCACCCATTGAGGCTGATGTTCCTTGGGGTGGGGGGCGGAACAAAGAGAAAGAAAAGGGAAAACCTCTTTAGTGGGCAGCTGGAGAAGCAGGGGGGTCCCTGGAGAAGCATCCTTCTCTTCTGGGTCCCCGGCCAGGCTCCAGCGGTGGGGGTGATGCTGTGAAACATCTCATACCTTCTCCCTGGTACAGCTGCACCCTTCCTCAAGACCAGCTCAGGCTCCCTTTCAGTGGCTTGTTTAACATGCTACCAGCACTGATTGGAATATGCCTAATTAAGTGTGGTTGTTTTGCACTAATCGGTTGTTAAGCCTTGTACGTGTATAGTGTTGGGCAGTATTTAACACATTAAAATGACTTACCCGCTTCTTACCTGCGAGGTTGTGTTTGTTCTAGCAAGCTACAGACTAAATGCTACAAGGTGAGAGGATCTTGGCGTGGAGTTACAGACTAAAAGCTACAATGCAAAAGGGTGAGGAGATAAAGGGAAAATAGGATGGTTTAAATGTCAGTGGCAATCACTTTGACAATAAATCCGGTGTAGCAGTGACTCGGAGCCTGCCGGTGCAAGGTGATGAGGATAAGAGCACTTAGGACACTGTGGTGTCTGCACCCCTGGCCTCGGGTGCACAGGTGAAAGGTTGTGAGCAGCAAAAGCAGGACACGGAGCTGCGGCTGGAGAGCTGTCAGCACTGCAAAGGTTAATGCCCTATCTATGTACCACTTACACTTTGATGCTTTCAGGGTGAAATGAGCCTCCCCCAGCTCTGACCTTGCCCACTGCTCAGGACTGTGGCTGCAGCCCCTCACGGTGGCCCCTGGGCGCTGGGGAGGGCTGTCGTGTGATGGGGCACCAGCGCTTCCATACCTCCTTCCTCCCCTGCTCTGAGCCCGGGGGGACCAGCTCGCCCTTGGGTCCGGCGGGGGAGGAAGGGACGGGCGGCTTGGTCGGGTCCTGCCAAGATGCCCGCTGAGTTTTGGAGAGGTGCCTTGCTGTTTGGTGGTGGGTTTGGGGCTTTGCTGCTCTGGTTTTGTTGTACCGTCTAGCTGGAATCCCCCAAATTATTCTCAGCCAGCCATGTAAGGAGAGATGGGTGTTAAGCAGCATTTTGGTGGATGCACTGCAGACTTTAGTAACGGTATCTGAGTAGTACAGAGGGTTCAGGAAGAAAATTTGTTCACGAAGAAATGTGGGTTTTGTCTCTAGCTAGAGAAAGGAAGGTGAGTGCACGTGGCTTTGGCTCTGGGTTAGGGGCCAGCAGGTCTGGGGCTTGCTTTCTGTGTGTGATGTGCTAAAATCAATTGGTTTGAATATTTTCAGGGCTATTGGATGGAGGGATGGTAGGTGGCTGAAAATCAAGGAGTGCCGTTGGCAGGGTGGGCCTTCTGCAACTGTTTGGGTTTCTGAGGTTTAGAAGAAGTGGCGTTGGAATGAACCAATGCAAAAAAAAAAAAAGTCGCAACAATAAAAGTATTTTAAACATAATACTGATATTAAAATGAGTATGAGCAGGAAGGGTGTTTTGCTGTGGACTTGAAACAAGAGCAGAGTTGGAAAGTGCAATTTCTCAGCCGCTTTAAGAAATTCAGTTGAAAAATAAGAAAAAGTAAATATTTACTTGAGGTTGGACTATCCGAATGCATTATTGCATTGGGAATTCTTAGCTCTAGTACATTAATGCTTTCATCTGTTGTGTTAATAAACCCTCTGACAGCGGGGCTGGAGCACACCCCGCCGAACCAGCACACGCAGGGAGCTGCCCGTCGCCGGCTCTGGGCAGCCCGCTCCCACATCCCCCAGCTGCTTCTGACACCTCTTGTTTAAACACAAGTTCTGCTTTTTAATGAATTCAACCTTCAATGCAAATTAGATTCCCAATAATAAGTAATTAACTTTATCAAATTGACATTACCATTTATAACAAAATGTCAACATTGCCTTTATAAACAAGGCAGAGCTGCTATTTGCAGAGCCGGGGGGAGACCGACTCGGTAGGAAAATGCAGCAAAACCCAGACAAGAACAAATCATCCATTTCTTGGGCTGTGGTTTCTTGCCTGCTGCTATTCAGAGGGGCTCCCTGCAGCCCCATGGTCCGGAGACCTCGGTACCCCAGGTGGCACGGCCAAAGGATTTTGGGGTGGGATGCCTCCACCCACCCCCAGACAGCGCAGGTATCGCAAAAGCCTTTGTGTTATTCTAGGTGAAGCTTATAGATAGTTTCATTTTTCAATGGTGCTTAAGCGGAAAAGCAGGGTTTAGCTGATGGTATTTCCAGAGGTGTGAAATATAGGCAAAGAGGTCAGGCTGCGGTATTAGGATTCAAGCCTGGATTTCCACCTTCCTCTCAAGCTCTGGGTTTGACACCTCTGGTTTTATAAAGAGAAAAAATAAGTTATGGATTAGAAAATGTGGCTCTGGATCTGGAGTGGAGGCCAAGCCCATGATGGATGCACATGCCTAATAAAAATGTGAAAATTTGCAAACTGGGAAGTTCCTTTAAAAAAAATAATCTAGTGTGTTTTTTAAAAAAAAAAAAAAAGTGTTTACTCTCACACATGGAAAGAAAATCACTCCTCTGTGTGCATTGGTGACAGTATTGTATATTTTCTCGTTACCCAAGAAATGAAGTTACTCATTTACCCCTAGTGTCCTTGCAGGCAGAGGTTAATAGCTGCAATAAGGATAAAGTTAATCCTCCCTCCTGAAAGCACAAATCTGAGACTGCAGCGTCAGAACAGAATTTAAACACATAAAACTCGAAGGGCTCTGCCCCAGCGGTTCCCGTGAAGGAAGCAGGAAATACGAGCCGTGCTTTTTTATTTCGGGGTGTTGTGCAATGGTTCCAGGTTACATGCAGGGACCCCGCAGCCTCTGCAGGGCTGGGGGGTTTAGGAGCAGGAGCCCTGCGGCAGGGGGGGAATGACAACACATCTGAGTTGGGGGGGAGGAGGGGGGCAGATTTCTTCCATGTGATTTGGTTCATAATTTTATAAGGAATTATTTTCATCATGGAAAATACCCATTTTATTGGCATGGGTGTTTCTGTGAATATGTCTTTCTTTTTACTGCAATTCACCATTCCTGGCAAAGGCCACCAAAAATTCTGCAATCAAAAAGCAAGTGTTAAAATAGAACTCCCCATGGACTAGCAGCTCGGAGGTGTCTGCCCCAGGGATGAATATATGGGCAATTAAAAGCTTTAATGCTTTAATGATCCAGGTGCAAAAAAAGTATTATTGGTTTTTTTTAATTTTTCTGAAGGTTGCTAAGTAGAGGCCAACCAGTCAAGAAGATGCCAATGTGATTTGTGGCCTTCCTTTTCAATACATCTCTTGGCAACAATAAACAGGATAAATTTCAATTTAAAGGATAATTTCTTAGGACTGGGAAAAAGTGGGATGGGAGGAGGAGAGCAGCTCCCCACCTGAAGTGGGGCTGCTGCCCTGAGGGATGTGAAACCATTTGAAAAGACAGTTTTGTTTCAATCCAAAAATCCATCTTCTAGTTAAGATTAAAAAAAAAAACAAACCCCAACCCACACATTAATCTCATCAGTGGAAATAATCACGTTGGGTCTATGATCTTAATTTTTTATGTCATACACATCTGGAAAAGTAATTCAGGGGAAATAATATAAACCTCAGCTAAGCTGTATAAACCCAATGAGAGAGTGATTTCATTGAACTGCAGCTCGGTGGCCCTTTGTCACACGCCTCCTTGTAACAATATTGACTTTATAACACCTACACTTTGTTCCCTTCCTTAACAGGACAGCTGCTAAGTGCTGGTAAAACAAACATCACATGCTCTGTGGGGCTCCTACAAGGTTTGCAATCAAGCGCTCTCTAATAACTGCTTAAATACTCTCATCAAGCTTGTCCTTGCTGTTTGCTTTAGGACACGGTGTTTTTCTCTCCCCTCTGTATTTATTCTACGCCAGCGATAGTTAGAGCTAGAGGTCACACAAAGTAAATGCAGGTGGCGGGGTTTTTTTTTTCTTTCCCTGGGTTGACTCTCATCGTTGGGTTTGCCTTTCTCCATCAGCAGAGTGGAGGTGGCTTTAAAAGCATCGCCTTGTTTTTTGAGGTTGGGTAATCTGCTCTGAATGCGGCTCCTTATTCTCTCCTGGCAGGTTTTCAAAACCAAACGGAGCACATGAAAGGTGACAAGAGAAATAAGAGCTTGTTTAGCAGGAAGAAGGGAATCCACACCATCCACACAAAATTATATTCCCTCTTTGCACAGCCTCCAAGGTCAGCAGAAACTGGACCCAGTTGCTTGTGAAAGGTTGGGGGGTGAAGCCGAAAATACCAAGTGGCTGCTTACCCCTGCCCCATCCCAAGGCAGCAGCTTTCCTTCGCAGGTCCCTGTCTCTCCCCGGGGAAACTGAGGGTTGATGCTGCTGCCGGTTGGTTTCTTGCTTCGCTTAAAACTGCTGTCTGGTCTCCATGCGTCTGCAGCCTGGGCCTTCAAAGCTGTTGCTGTAACGTACAGCAGGTATTGTATAGGTAAGGCTATAGGATAGCTGTGGCTGGTGAGTTACCCTAATGGGAGCACAACCCCCTTCTCCTCTGGGTGACTGGTCTGGATTTGGAGTACACACCTCCATTACATAGCTGCATCCCCAGAAAAGCATCCCAGGATGGGATGCTGTACATCCCACCCAGCACCGTACATCCCCCCTGCCTCACATGCCACGTACCGTGGGGTCTGGGAGAGCGGTGGAGGCAGATGCCTATGTATGGGAAAACACTGGGAGGGGGGCCGGAGAGGGCGGGACTGGTAGCACTTCCCCAAAGAGCTGCCGGGAGCAAACGTTTCCAAAAGCGATGGCTCTTTACAGTGTGTGGCTCCCCAGCACCAGCCACGATGACAAGTCTAATACAGCCCATTGCGTTGTTGGCTCGCTTACCTCTGGCAAGTGTGCAGCCCAAGCAGCTCGGCTGCAGGGGCTGGCTCTCCAAATGCCCTTCCAGCCATTTCCCCACAAAGCTGCTATTATACCCTAACGAGGCTCCTCCGATCCGCTCGCCCTGGAGCAGCTCCATCCCATATGACCCAGCTAGCCATGTCGTGCACGCCACACCCAGCTGCTTCCACATTAGCGTTGGAAACTGGAGCTTTATGATCAAATAACATTTTGTCTGATTTTGCAGCTCGCGGGGCTTTGCAAAAATC
The DNA here is from genome assembly GCF_026419915.1 of Harpia harpyja. NCBI lineage: Eukaryota > Metazoa > Chordata > Aves > Accipitriformes > Accipitridae > Harpia > Harpia harpyja. Next base: position 16,662,679 of record NC_068953.1, on the reverse strand, counting down.
TGTGCCTCATTGTCCCGAATCGTGCTGTGCTCCTGTAGCTTGTGTTTTGGTGGGGATGGCGAAAGAAAGCAGCCTGTGCAGCAGCCTGTCCGACCCAAAGATGTGGTCAGCATGGGTGCATGTGCAGGGCTGTGCCTTTTGCAAACCCGCTGGAGCCCAGCAGTTATTGTCCCTTGCAGAGCCAGGCTTGCCAGCCCACGTGCATGGCCCAAAATACATGGTTATTTTACCGAGCTAACCTGTTGCTGGCGTGAGGATGGGGAGGAAGATGCTCTGCTCAAAAGCACCTTGCCTATCAGAGATGTGCAGAAGTTAATGAAGGGTTCAAATACTGTATCCAGAATGACTTTTGCTGATAGTGGTGGACACCAGAGACAAACGTCTCTCTCCCTGGGCCGCAGCGGTGCGAGGGCACTGCCCAGCTGCAGCAGCGATGCTGCTCGGCCCCATGTCCTGCCAGGGTGGGGAGCAGGCAGCTGGGCAAGGGGCATTCCCTGCAACCGCCTCCTGTGTGGCACAAGCAAAATGAGTCTGTACCAGGGCCTCAAACATCCATAATTATTGTGCGGGCAAAATTAAAATAACCCTAATGAAGCCGTATAGGTTTATCCTAATGGACCAGGAAGACTAAGCTGAGGCTGCCACAATTTCTGTGCTTTCCATGGAAGGTGGGCCAGTAATGCTGGCTTCGCAAACTTGCTTGTTTTGCATTCTTTGTCTTTCTCCACTTTTTCCACTTACCTGCTCCCGCGCCGAAAGCTCTCTCTGTGTGCACGCAAAGCAGCTCCTTCTCTGTACTGCAATCCCCTGGGGCTTCCATTTAATATCAAGGTGACTTTTCTGTTGTTAGCAAGGGGGATGTGTCTCCTGGGCGATCTGTGGTCCCAACAAGGGCTGTCTGGCCATGGTGGCTGCCCAGGAGGGTCTTGCTGGCACTGGGGGAAGGCAGCGCTTGGGAGCCAGAGCTGCCCTCAGTGCATCCTGCACAGGGAAGGGTTTCTGCAAGGCTGATGCCCTAAAGCCCAAGTCCTGAGTCTTGGCCGGACAGCAGCTTGTCCCCCTGGCCAGCCTGGAGTGACACCAGTGGTGGCCCCGTGGCTGTGCATAGTGAGCCAAGCTGCAGGTGGGAGATGCCCATGGTGAAGGGTGCAGGCGGAACATGTCCCCAACACACCAACGGTGGAGGGGAAGAACTTGAGAGCAAAGGGGAGAGGTCTCCAACGAGCCCCAGTAACGCCTGGGTCTGTGCCAGCGCTCCTGGAGCCGGCAGGTTTATTGCTCCTCTCCTGCCTGGCTGCTCATCCGGCCCTCGGCAAAGCAGGAGCGATCAGTGGGGGCCGGAAAGTGTTCCCACCGCTGCCGCTGGGAATGGGGTCTGGGTTTCCATCAGGTTACGCAGTGGTGTCCCAGCTGAATGCAGCCCTTCAGCTGCTGCAGGTTTTCTCAGCTTTCTGGTTTCCTCTAGGAAAACCAGAGCTGGTCAAAACGTACTGGAGACTCTCAGCACAGGAAAGGAGTGGGGCTCGTCTAGGGTCTGGGCTCCTTGCTCCTGGGTTTGCTCAGGTAGGCAGAATGGCAGGAGTGAGCATTTTTGGGGTTTAGAAACTGTGGATTTCACTCTGTGCAGTTGCTGTGACCAGCCTCACTCAAAATAATCAGATTACATGTTCCCTTTAAAAACAAGGGAAAACGCTGCATATTTTCTTGCTTTCAGAGAAAGGATTTGCTCGTGCTGAAGTCCTTGTTTAATATGCAGAGTCCCTGCATGCTGGATGCTTTCCAGGTACCGCAGCCTGGCAGAGGTCAGCGGCACTCTTGTAACGCAGGAGGTCCTGGCGTTGACGCTGCGTGAACCCCCTCGGTGCACGTAGTGGGGGTCCAGGGACTGCTGCGATCGAAAGCGATGGGCTGCCGATGACGGCGTGAGTGCGGTGTGTTTGTGCAAGGGGGATCAGCCCTGGGCACAGAGCCTGGGGGAGACCCTGCTCCAGACCGAGCCCTCCTGCTCTTTGTGCGATGCTTAAATATTGCTCGAGGCAGAAAGCAAACACTCCCAGGCTGTGCCTGGATTCCCCATGCCTCGGGGAGTGGCTTCCCACGGGGTTTTTGCCTTGTTCTGGAGGGGCTTCGCATCCCTGTGCCTCCCCTCTCCCAGCTGCTCCTCTCTCACGCTGCTGTCAGAAGCAGAGGCAGGTTCTTTCCATCGCGTCATAATTTTACGTCCAGTCAAAGAGTCGTTAACTCAATGCTGTTGGTTTTCTCAGCTCCCAGTTTCCTTCCGGCAACTGGAGCTAGCTGAGTGCACTGGCAGCACTGGAGACAGGGCTTTCAGGTAAGAGGGATCGTAAAACACCAGCACTGACTCCCCAGCACTGTAGTAAATCTGCCCTCAAACCAGATTCCCAGCCCAAATGATGTAGCAGCTACTGTGGATGTGACCCAAACCCCATTTCGCAGAGCACACATGGCTCCCTGGGGAGCATCCATCTCTCCTTCACACCTGCACCTCGGTTCGGAGGTCAAAGCCCTGCTGTAACATCTCAGAATAAACCTTTCCTCCATTTTAATTTGAGAAAATCTGCCTTGCATCTTACAGGAAAGCTGCCACCTTAGGGAGGACAAATCACGGGGCACACTCTGCCTGGCACGGGGACTGCTCCATCTAGGCAGCAGATCAATACGGAGGCCTGGATGAGGATGTGGTATTTAAATCACCGGAGAGACCGTTTAAATGGGAAATTAGTAAGTGAAGCATGAGAGATTGATTTTAAATAATTTTTATGGCCGGGGACTTCAACCTGTTGTCAATATTTCTGCATAAATAATGAAAAACATTAAAAGGGGGTAGACGTGACCGACAGTGTGCCTAGATAAACCTCGGGGCTGGCGGGGTTGGAAGGTGCAGGGAGCACTGCAAATCACACTCCTGGCAGGTGAAGCTGCTGACACACCATTTATTTTCCTGTGCTGACAGCATCAGCCCCTTCCTCGCTGGCACTACCAGCAGCAAGCCGCTTATTAAAGCAATGCTGATTTAAAAGGAAGGAAAAAAAAAAAAGTTATGATAGGAAATGATGAGCTGGGCAGATCTTATATCCCATCCCTAAGTGGCATCTGTTGATTTGTAGCAGCAGCAGCAGGCATGGCTGTTCCTCCGGCTGCAGAAAGCCGATGGGGAGCATCCTGGGGACATGGGGGATGTGGTCCTGCCCGCTGGGCAAGCACTGGCCGAGCCCTAGGGGACAGGGCTGGCGGAAGACAGCACCGGGTGTTCATGGGCAGGTTGGGATGATCACTCATCCTAGTGTTTTAATTTCTAAATGGGACCCTCCTGCCGTGGGGCTCTTCCTGAAACCCCGCTGCAGTTGGTGGGGGCTCTGGCTGCTTTCCCCAAGTGGCATTTTGGCAGCATCTGTGGGTGCTGCCCCCATCCCAGGCTCTATTTATAAATCATGTAGATGTTTTCTCACTTCCATCTTCCTGGCCAGGACGATGCCCGCTCTCACCTCGTCCTTGGTCCTGTCACAACGCCTCTGAAACAATAACCAGGCGGTAGCTGGCACCCGCTCACAAAACATCCATTACCTTGGTCTCTGCAATCAAAAGCCATTTATAGTAAATGTGTTTGCTTTGTACTGAATTACTCACAATGCTGCCAAGTACAACCACACCAGCTGTTAATTAGAGTTTAGCTTTTATTACTAAAAAGTCTGCTCTGTTGATATGGAAAATGGGAATAAAAAGCCATTTAACCTATTGTGATGTGAAAATAAACGATGACTTGTTGGTTTAATTAAATAGTCTATTTATCTAGCCGTCAAAGCGTTTGAACATACACAGGATTACGAGCAGCATTACCCTGGCTTGTCTCCTGTTGTCTGAATAATCCATGTTGTTTGAAGTGACAGTTACCTGCTAAATGGCCCATTGAACTCAACATGAATCTTTCAGCAGAAAAGTCCGATGCATCACTTTGCTTCCTGCGCTCTCTGATGTTTGTTTGCTTGCCTTTCCTTCCACGCACCAAGGAACCGCCACCTCCTTCCCACCACGCTCATGCAATTATTCTTGCTGCACAGCAAGGGACATCAGCGTCAGTCCCTTCCCTGCATCCATGTGTGTGCGCACATTCTCTGCTTCCCAAAAATCATTCCCGTTGGGCTCATTTCAGGATGTTGCTATATGTTGCATGGAAGAAGTCATATTGGGGTTTCCAGTACGGGCTCTGCCTTCATGTTTTGCATCCTGCTCTTTAGGATAAAGCTGATAAGGGAGTTTCTCCATGCTCAGGTCTGATGGTCTTTGTGTTTTCTGCCTTTTCTTTGTACCTGCAGCTCTGTCTTGGATCACCGAGAAAAACACAACGACATGCAGAACCGGGATATGTGTTGTGGTGAACCGGGCTCGTTGGGACCTCCAAATGGTAAGGCTTGGATGGCAGGCGTGGGGAGCAGGCTGTGCTAAATGGAGTGGCTCTAGTGCTTCTCCTGGGGGGAAAAAGGAGGGTGAGGAGTTCTTCAGATGTTGAAGGGAAAAATTGATTTCAAGGCCTAAAGGGAAATCTGGTGGTGGGAAGGGTACCGAGGATTGCCTCTGTGCTCCCGGGAGGGTGAGCAGCTCAGCACAGCAGCTCCAGGGACAAAATGGCATCTCTGTGCCGGGATACTAAGCAAGGCAGGAATGTAAATCCCAGAGTTTCCAGGGCACAGCTCTCAATTGTGAAATGAGGTGGGCAGCAAGGGAGCTGGTGCTAAAGTGATTCGGATGATTCAGGAGCGGGCTCGGAGTTCATCTGTCAGGCACAGCATTGCAAGCTGCCCTGGAGGACACAATGCCTCTTTCTGGAGGGAGTTCAAGGATCTTTATTCATCTGTAGCAGAAATGGCCTTGTTATTGCTTCTTTTCTTTTTTCCTCTTATAGAGTATTTTGCCATCTGCCAAAGCTGGAGGGAAGATTTCTTGCTCGCCAGGCTGGGGAGGAGGGTGGTGGGGTCCCACCAGGGTTGTGTGGGAGATGCACACACTTTTCTGTCTCAGGTGCCTGTTTAATACAAAACAGACCAACCAGTGCCATTGAGCATGTGTTTTGTTCTTGGGGACATGGGGTTGTTCTCCTGGCACTGCTCAGGGGCTTCTGCCTGTCCCTCCCACCACATCTCCTACCCTCCATCAGTGCTCCATCGGACTTCCCTGGCTTGTGGTGCTGCTATTGGATTGCGAAGGTGACGAGTAGCCTTGGCAGCTGCTTTGCAAAATGTGCCAATGCATCTGCACATTGCAGCTCTGCCATCGTGCTCCCATCGAAGAGGGGACGTGCTGCCAGCTGCCTGCATTACCTCCTGCCCTCCAGCCCCCTGCCAGGCTTGGTCCAGCCCACAGCTCATGGAAAATGCCCCTACTGTGGTGGCAGGAGGTGGATTCCCTCTGTCACCCCGGTCCTGGTTTTATCCTCGGTTGAGCAAAACTAGTGCTGGTGAGAGCTGGAGCAGAGCTGAGTGGATTTGCAAGAGCTGGTAATCAACAGCAATGACTCTTTGGGCAGAAGTTCCACTAATCTTGGCATTGCAACATTTTCCTGTCCTGAGGAGCCTGGAGAGGAATGGTCTGCCTTGAGATAGATGCACCGACGATGCCACACACGTTGTCCGTCGACCGTCTCCTCTGGAAACCCTCTTTGGCTGCTCTGCCGCCCCAGACCCTGGGATGAGCAGGGTGCTCTGACCCTGCATGGTGCAGCCGGCTAAGGAAAAGCTTAATTGCGCGTTGCTCTTTTTTGGTGTCAGCCTGATGTTTCCTCTTTAAATCCTGCAGCGGTGGCACGGAACACACGCGTCCTCTGCAGAACTCTGTCTCCATGAGAGTGCTAAACTTGTCATGGCTGTTTACTTACGCTTTCGCACTGTTTGTGTAGTCAGAAGTCTTGATCTCTTATTTATCTCCTCTTAAAACAGCTACAGTTTATAGTTTAAACACATTAATCATTTCCAAGCCTTTAAAGGGCTTTTAAGTGGAGACACTGGTTTTGTTTGCCTTTTAATTTTTATTTCAAGTCTCCCTTCCGAATCAGAAGGCAAGTGCTTTAAAGGACATTGAAGGAGCGCAGTCTCGTATAAACTGCAAGCCGATAAGTATGCCCCCATGCTAAAAAAAATATTGCAGGGAGTTGTTCTTTGGAGGGACACCTCTGTGTGGGAGCAGCAGCTGGGTCCTTGTTGCTTGGGCTGGTTTTCATCTGCTGAGCAGTACTTCGCTGCAGCCTGCCCTGGGTGGCAGGTCCCTTACGGACGGTGTGGGGCTCCTCGGCGTGCTCCTGGGTTCATGGTGCTGCATCTCCAGCCCAGGGGCACGATTTGCGCCCTGCAGCTAGCGTGGCCTTTCGGGTGGTGTGTGCGGTCGGCATGTCGTGGGCCGGGGAGATGCTGCCAGCCCGGGTTTGTGTGGTCTGGCTGCAAGGGAGGTGTTAATGCCTTCGGTGGTTGACTTGGCTGAGCTGCTCCAGGGCTTGAATTTAGGTTTTTACAGTCCCCGGGTCTTATAAATAGATGTTGCAGTGTTTTAGCTGAAGGTTAGAGGTGATCAGAAGTGCTGGCAAAGCACAGCCTACCTAAGGAGATAACTAATGGCTCTTTGGGGTCTGCGTTGCTATTTGGGTTATACCTCTCCCGTGCTGCTCTCGCCCCATCCCCGGCAGAGAGGTTGCAGGCTCCATGGCTGACCGTACCAGGGCTGCTCGTGGTTGTGGGGTTTGAGCTAAAAATCTCTTTCAGGGCTTTCAGGGAAGAGAGATGGGTCATCCTGGCTCAGCCGCAACTAAGCCATGCTGGCTCTCCTTCAAGGAGCTGCTGCAGCCTCGCTGGGGACACGGTGCTCAGGAATGCTTTTGGTAAATACTGGCACGCTTATTTACTTTACAGGGAGGAAATTCTGCCAACAGTAAGAAAACTCATGCAGCATCCGTTTCGTATAGAAATAATAAGCATTGTGAGGGACTAATTGCTTCAGGGCATCGGTTAGGCATGCAAAGCCTCTCGTTAGCGAGGGGTTGTGACCTCAAGTCATCAGTGTCTGGCTAAAATGCATGAAATAAGGCTGACGGTTTCTGCTAATCACCTAAAGCCAGGTGTCAGCAGCTCGGAGTTACTGGCTGGAAAGGCAGGATTTGGGCAGCTGCCCTGTCCTCTCCAGCCCCCTCGGGCTCAGCATGGCTGCACCGCAGCGGCTGCAAAGCACTTTATCACCAGTCCTCGCTGGCCTTGGGGGGTGCAGAGCTCGGCGTTGTTAATCCAGCACCTTGCACAAGCAAAACCTGCAAAAAGCAAACAGGGAGAAGGAACTGCTTTTCCTGTAGCTTCCCAAAGCACTTGCCTAGACAGGACGTTAACAGCGACTTGCGCTTTGTGTCCCCCGTCCTGGGAGGCACTGGGCATCTGGAGGGGGAGGGATGCTGGAGGGGTGCTCGTAAGTAAGGGCACATTTTCCACTGCTCCCTCAATGCATCTGAGGTGTGAGGTGCTGCTGGTTAATCAGGGTGTTGATGTTTCTCCCGTGGTGGTGTGAGAATAGGACCCTCCTTGCAGACCTGTTTTACCCCCGCCATGAGTGGCTGTGAAGGTGGGTTTGCCAGACGCCGACTCTGTGCTGTGCCAAATTACTGTTGTTATCCTTGGAGTGCCATCTAGGTGCTGCAAATAGCTCCAGATGTGTCAACACAGAGCCCATCTGGATCTGCCAAGAGGCCTGGATGAAGCAGTGTCACTGTAAAGGGATCCGCACTTGCAGGGGCCAGGACGTATCTTCACATAGCAGGATGGAAATCTGGATGTGGTTTATTTTTTCCTTCCTTTTGGGGAGGATGAGTGTCTGCATCCCACATTGCCAGGGCTGGAGCTGAGACCTGAGGAGGCTTGCCAGGTATGGATGAACACAGATTTACCATCTCATTGACTTGGGAAAGGGAATCGTGGCAGTGCTGGCGGGGCTGCAGGGCTCCGGGTGTTATAGCAGTGGCTCATCATCTGCATGACAGCCCGAGGAATGAGGCGCTTCTCCCCAAAACTCAGCATGCTGCACGAAGCAGATGTCCTGCAGCCGTGCTGCAGCTGAAGGGCAGCAGGAGAGCTGCCCTGATCCCTTGGGGGTTTTGGGGGGAGTTCCATTCCTTCCCAGCTGGTGAGCTGGACACGCGGAACCCTTCTCTTTCGCAGCAGTAGGTACAAAGTGGCCTGTGAAGGGCTGATAGCGTTTAAAGGACATCCCAAAAGAAGCAAAGAAAAGTCCACGTGTTTCATGCAGGACCTGGAAATTCCCTGGTGATGGTCAGGAATCAGCCTCAGACCTGCCCCGTCTCAGCCCACAAGGTGGGTTAGCTGGTGGGCAGGGGCATGCAGGGGGAAAGGAGTGAGCAGCCATCCCAGCAGGGATGCAGCAGCGAGATCTGGCAGTTGATGTGGATTTGACATGTTCCCTCGAGGGCTGTGGGTTCCCAAACCAGCACATAAATTACAGCGAGGCTTCCCTAACCCAGCACTCACATTTGCTGGAGGTAGCCCAGTACCAGTGCTTTCTGCTACATAAAACCAAAACCAGACCCATTTGCTCAGCCCTCTGAAATTCCCAGTGAGAACAAGTTCCCCCTGAACTGAGGGTGAAACCCGGCAGAAACTCATGGCATAGAGTTTGGCACAGCTCTTTCCACCCCGCATAGCCACAAGCAAACTCTTTATATTTCTTATTAAAAATACGATCACCTAATTATGCTTTTGCATCAGCATTTCTGTGCTCCTTCAGTGCTCTGCAGGGAACATGACCCAAGCTCTGAAGCTGTGGCTTGTGTGAGCCCCGTGGGAGGTGGGAGCAGCTTTTGCTCCCAGTGAATGGGACTCCCTCAAGAAAGCTTTATGCATGTAGGAAACCGAGAGTCGGTAGGTTTGTCCCAAACATTCCCTTTTGGGCCAAAGCAGGGAAAAAGCTCAGATTTCTCACCATCCTGTTTCGTGCTTCAGTTGTGCGACCGCTGTTTCTCAGGGTTTCTGCGCATTTGTCTAGTTTTCTGTTGCTCTCCTTGCAATTTGGGTGATGCTACGGATATCTTTAATAACTGCCTTACCATAAGCAACTTTTCTCCAAAGTGTTTACAGTCTCAGGTTCTGGCCTGCAATGTTATCATGGCAATAGTGAAAGGAAAGGCAAAAAATGGCTTGGGGACTAAGTCCGTGGATGCTGGAAGCACCCGAGGGCTGCAGCAGCAACGGTCCGGTGGGGAGGAACAGCTGGTGCTGTGGGAGGAGAGCACGTCCCTGTGCACGGGAGGGCTGGTGCTGCCCACCCCTCTGCTCCTTTCTTCCTCATGTTTGCAGGAGCAGCCCCTAAATGAAGTACTAGATGAAGTGTACTGGTGGGTGCTGCTGATGGGATTTGTGCTGTAGGTCCCGGGAGGGTCGCTGCCCCGCACACAGCATCATGGCTCTGGGAATGAGGTGCTGTGGCCAACGGGGCTGGGAATTGTGGTAGGTGTTCACAGCTCTCCTCGCCTGAGGAGATGCCACATCCACAGAGCATCAGGCCATGGCATCCCGCTGCCAGGACTAGCACAGTGGGTTGATGAGAGATGAAGCCCCTCTGCATCCTCCTGCCTTTGAGCTGCATCCTCAACATCTTCTTCTGCTTCTCTAAGGCAGAGCCCAGAAGGTCCCTCTGGAAATGCAGTAGGTACCTGAGCAGCGGTGCTGAGCAGATGGAAGGGGCTCGGTAAGCCTGTGTTTAATCTGCCCTTGCCCCCTTTCTTCTTGGAAAGAAGGGGCTCCCTGGGGCTGGGAGCGACTGGGCAGAGCCTTTAGAGAGGACATATAATTTCTGTAGGTGACTTTCTGCTGCGAGAGCCCTCTGGGTCTGCACCCTTTCTGGGTGATACCGCTGCCAACAGCCAGCACAGCCACCTGTGGTTCCTCTGCTGCAGGAACGGATCATCTCCCACCTAATAGCGATGCTTAGTGCCGAGGAAGCTGTCTACATCTTCCTGCCACTGTGCAAATATTAGCTAATTAAGTGGCAGCAACCTTATCTAAAGGACACTTGTGATGGCGTTGCTCGTGGCTGCAGCAGGTAACAGGGAGGATTAATTCCCAGCAGTCATTTGCAAAAAAAAAGAAAAAGGTGGCGTTGAAGCTGGCCAAGGATCTTAGCAACGCTTTTATTATCAGCTTTTGTTGGGAGGAGGGTTTGTCAAGGGAGGACTCCCAGGTGCCTGCTGGGGGGTGGCCTGGGGGTGCACAGTCTGGGGAGACCCCAAGACCCATCTCCTGTGAAGCTGGGCTTGGCTGCAGAGGCCGGACTTGCTCCAGGAGGAGGATTGCAGACACCCGCTCTGAAACAGCTGGTGATGGTGAAGGGGGTGCAGGTAGTGCTGAGCCGGGGGGGGAGCAAGGGCACTGGTGTCCTGCCAGTGCTTGTGTAACCGGGGACTTCGCAGGAAAGGCCAGAGCTGCCTGCTTGTACTGTGCAAAAAGAAACGATGTCTGAAACCTCAGCGTTTTGAAGGAAGGGAAAAATCATTTCAGGACCCCCTCAGTTCTCATCTCCATCATCCCCCCAGGCACCTTCACCTCTGCTGCTGCCCTGTGGGTGGGAGGCTTGTCCCGCTCCCAGCTCCCATGGCACCTCTGTGCCGGGCTGCTGCTACAGGACTTGGAGGTAAAAGGCATTCAAACTTGTGAGCACTTGGGTCTGACAGTAATGAGGGCTGGCTAAGTGACTACCACAGGGTTCCCCTGAGGGTGCTGCATCCTCGTTTCATCTGTGAACTGGATGGCTGCTCTCTGTGATGTTTATTTTAAGCAATTTTGTTAAATACTGTGAATTATTCCTGTTTACTCACAAGCGGTCATCTTGAAAGCAATCTAAGAAGTTCAGATAAGCTTCCCAATAACTTGCAGAGAGATGATTTCTGCTCACCTGCAAAAAATCTCCTGCCTATAAAATGTGATGGGCAAACTGGCAGCCCGGTGGTGTTCAGCTCTCCCCTGTGCTGGTGATGCTGCTTGCACACATTCTTCTTTTTACAGAGTGAAGGACAAAGTGTCTGTTTGCCAGCAGGCGTTAGTGCACTGAAGGTCCATGTGCATGTTGTTAGCTTGTGCCTGGTAACTCAAGATTCCCTCCTGCTTCCTTCATTAATTTCTAACAAATTCATTTTGTTTCTTGTTGTAGAGGACAGTGCACCAAAAGACTACTTTTTTTTTTTTTTTTTTGTATAAAATCATCAGAAGCAAGTGAGACTGGAGGTTAAGTGTTAGGTTTGCAGCTACAAGACCTCCTCCAGGTTGTGCCAAACAGCGAGGGGACTCATGGTCTCACTTAGATTACTTTAATTGCAGAGAAATGTCATTGATTTTTTGTACAGCTAATACCATGGCAAACAGAAACAGTTTTGTTAGGACAAGGTGGGTGACAATATTCAGGCCTTTGTGATGAAAATCTGTCCTTTAAGCGCCTCTCCAGCTCCTGCAGCTCTGCAATTGTAACAAATGCTTTTTCCATAAGATGTCAGTATGGCACAGGAGTTTAGATGCTTGTTTGTTAGTTGTGTGAGTAATCCATCACAGGCAAACGAAGGAAAGCCATCTTCTGGACCGCCACCAAGTTTCAGCTCATTTACAGCTCACAGCATTAATTTTTTCATTGGCAGAGGAATTGCTGCGCTGATCTCGTGCCATGAAAAGACGATCGCTCACCTCCAGTGTTAAGATCAGTGCCAGATGTGCCTGGCCAGCCCAGGTCTCTCCCCCTGCCTTTGTCTGTTTGGCACTTTCATCCTACTGACTCCCTTGGGTTTCTTTCTCGCCCCCAAAAATCCAGCCTCGAATGCTCTTTTCTCCATTCTGTGCACTTGAAACAATAAGCAGGAAAAAATTTTGGGGTATTAATAAAATTCTGGATGTCTCTTATACACTAGATGTAACCAAAATAGGCAGCAAACCCACCCCACTTCCCACCCCCCTTAGTGATACTTTTGGCTACCGTATGAATTTAATGGTCCATAAGGAAGGGAAGGCAGGACTCCATAAACATGGGCAAATGTGAATATTTGGGCAATGTTTTCTCTGACCTTTTCATGGGATATTCTCCCCCCAGAAGCCAATGTGTGGGGAGAGCTGGAGGTGGCCTTGCATTGGACCAGCCATGTGCTTGGAGCCAGGAGCTTTGCTGGCTGAGCCTTTGCTGAGCCCAGAGGAAGAAATAAGAATTATTAGGAGAAATACAGTTTTACAGCAAACGAGAAAAACAGCCAGGGCTTCAAGCCATGAAACGCAAGGCACAACCCCGCAAGACCGCGGCTCTAACGCAGCAGGGAGTTTTATTTAACTCGGGGCTGCGTCGTGCTGGTTTTGCACTAGAAGTTTTTCAGTACCAAGATTTGGCTCCTAATGTGGGACCAAGCTTTGTAGCTAGAGCCCCGCGCCAGCTCCTCCTGCTTGCCCCGGCCCCATCCTCCTGCAGAGCTGCCATGATGCTTGCTGTGATGCTCACCATGATGCTCTCCACCGGCCACGGCTGCCAGCCCCGGGGCAAAGGGAGAAAGGATGATTGTCCTCCCTGGCTTGGCCATCTGCAGGGAGGTGGGCTGGTAGCAGCAGCAGCTTCTCTGCTCCCGGCGTGGGCTTAATTGCCCCGTTGACGAAGCTGTGCTTGTCTAAGGGTTCTTAGTTTGGGATTTGTTAGGAAGGAGCAGCTCCAAAGGCTGCTGAAGCCCATGGAAAGCCTCCTGTTGACCTCATTAAGGGCTGGATCGATGCCTAATAGCAGACAAAGGGCTCTCCCTGCGCAACTCTGGCTGTAAGCGCAGCACTCCGGCCCCCGCTCTTCCAATGGTAAGGACTTTGGGGGCCGAGGGGATTTATTTCCTCTCCGGGTAATGGGCATGCTTGAATAGTTCAGATATTGCATAGTCCTTTTCCTTCTCTAGTTTCAATTCGATATTTAAATCCAGTAATATGTGTAATAATCTGCATGTCTGGGATTAATATAATGTTATATGTTTCTTGAAAGCCTTGCTGATCCCGTAGTTAATTTAATCTTTTATTAACATTAACTAGCTCATGTGGTGTCCAGCAAGCCTGGGGAGTTCGCTTTCCAATACCAACAGATGACAAAGAGATGAAAATATAATAGCAGATGAATTCCTCCTTTACCACAAAAGCAGCAACGACAACAAGACTCCAGCAACGAGCCTTCTCCTGCTCAGAGAGTATTGTCTCACAGGCAGAGCACGTACTGCGCTGCTAACGGGAATTGCCAGGAAGTAATACTTATTGTCGAGGCTTTGAAATGGTAAAGGAAGAGATTATTGAAAGGCATATCTCTGGCCTAGGAGCAGCCTGCACTTAACAGCTATCAATGCACAAGTGCCAAGAGGAAAATGTTAACCTCCCTGGTGCCAAAGAGACTCCACGGATCCATTCTTTGGCCGCTGTGCAACGTTATAAAATAGAAATAATGGCATGCTGGAAAATGGCCATTTCGCTGCTAGAAACGCTGCTCTTGTGCAAATGCCAAGGCTCTACCTCTGGCAGAGGCACGGCTTTGCCCAGATCGTGAATGTCAACGTGGCAGCGTGCCGGTCCCTGCCAGCCTGGGCGTTGCAGGCAGCAGGTATCGCACCGTGCTGCAGTTTTGGGGGTGACTCCAGCACCCAGGCCATCCCCGCACCACCTGTCTGGCCACAGGCATCCCCTTCGGGTGCCTTTTCAGCGGGAACCCCGGCAGCTCCCAAGGGGCAACTGGTGCATGGCGAGGCAGGGCTCCAGGAGCGTGAGAATGGCTGGAAGCCCCTGCTGCCAGTGTCCCGCCGCTGACCCGCACTGCTCGGCCGGCTCGGCACGTCCGCCCACAAGCTGCAGTTAAACCTGGAGGGATCCAGCAGTTTCATTAATTTCCAATTGAATATTTGCTGGTGCAGCTCACTTCTCTCGCTAAAACAAAACGGTTCGGCACAGTTTGCTGTCTCTGACACATACCCATGCTGGGATAACACTGGCATTGGATCCAGATGGGGAGAGGCTCTGCTCCGGCAGTGCAGAGGGAACCCATTAGCAGCACGCTGTTTTCCAAGGAATTCCTTTTCAATTTCCTTCCCGATTATACCGCTTATCCCCAAGCATGAACCCTCCCCTGGTTTCCCTTTGGTTTATCTCCGCACTAACTCTCCTGAACTTGTGTGTTTTCTTTTCACTTCATCCTATTTTGGCAATTGTGCCGGAGCTGGGGAGCCTGCAGGGTCCGTGCTGGTGGGGAGCAGGTCTATGTGGGGTGGTCGGGTGCCTCTTCTGGGACGTGCTGGAAGATGGGCCATGGGGTCCATGGGTCAGGGGAGCCTTTGGGGGCTGATTTGTCTTTCATGCAGAGTCCTACAAAAATATGGCACCTGCACAGTGCTCACTTTTCTTGAGAGACTTTTTGTTGCAGCTTCTCTGAGCCACTTCAGATGGGATGAGAGAGATGCGCTCTCCAGTCTGTGATGGAAAGTCCTTAATTTCTGTCTCTGCCAAGCCTCTGAAGATCATTGTGCTGTTTTTAAGTGGCTCAGTGCAACAGCAACTAGGCTTTGAGAGGATGGGGCTGCGTGGGGTGGTTTTCTTAAATGTGGGAACGTGGGGAAAGTCTTGGGGAGGGTTGTCCTTGCACGGAGCTTCAAGCAAGCTCCCCTGCATGTGTGCATGGAGAGGTGTGTGAGCTTGCTCGCCTTCTCCTGCACAGCAGCAGGACCTGCCTGCACCCAGCCCAGCGCTGCTCACCTTGCGCCCAGCCCGACAGCTTGCTGTGGCTGTGCCACCTCTGTCTTTCTGCCGGCAGCTGCATATCTGCTATTTCTCCTCCAAAATGCTGTGTGCATAGGGAACAGAGCATCCCCCCGTGCTGCAGCCCTCGTGTACTGGGACTGTTCCCTCCCCAGCCCCAACTCAGGGTGCAGGGTGGATGTGGGTGGGTGGGTGGGCAGGCGACTTCCTGTGTCCTGCAGGGTGGGTGCCTGTTGACATATCCCCGTATGATATTTGCTTGCTCTTGCACCCACAAGCCACTTGATGACTCAGGTTCAGCTGGTCTCCATCATAACCCCAGATTCTTTCCTGCAAGTGCTCAGCAGCTTCCTATCGGACCCCAAAGCACGTTCCCCAGACAGACCTCCCTTCCCCTCTTTTTCCTCTCCCAGCAGAGATTTGACGCCAGCCCATGTGTCATGTTTCAGGGAGAGGGCATCTGCTTGACCCCATTTGCTCCATCCTGGGGGTGACCGCAGCTGGTAAGTACCACCGGTGACGGGCTGGGTCTGCCCGAGCTGTGCCACTCCTCTTGCCACTGTCTGCAAGGTGGGGGTTTAAAAAACTGAGGCTGGAGCAGGGCTGGGTGCAAATTTGGCCTTGAATATCCAGCGTGGGTATTTTTTTTTTTTTTTTTACGGACAACCAGCCCTGCTTTTGCATGCTGCCCAAAAACAAGCACCAAAAGTGATGCACCAGGGTGGGGTTTGGTAATAGCTGGCAGCTGGCAAACTGCTGGTTAAACACCAGCTTCCCCAGAGCAATGCACCCAATTTGCACACCGTGAAATCAGACCAGTACAGGCTCTAAATGCAGGAAAGCAGCATAAAAAAGGCATTGGTATAAACAGGACAGCAAATGGGGTTTTCACTGGTTTAGTGAGAAGTTAGCAAATGAGCTGGAAAAGACTGGGCTCTGTTTTCTGAGCCATAAGCTACAGTCAAAAGTAAACTTTCAGAAAGTGTGGTCTCCTCTGAGGTCTGCGCCATGGTGAATGCGGTGGTGCTTTCCAAACCTCAACTGTTTTTGCTGGGCTAATAAAAGTTATAAGAAGCAAAGGAAAAGACGTAGTGGAATTGGGCTATGTGAGAGCCAGGACCTGAGCTGAAACTTCAGATCTGGGCCCAGCTTTAAATAAACCAGACCAAAATCCAGCTTGTGGCTCCAGACATGGGCAAGATGCAGTGCAGCAAACACGAATGTAAGCCATGAGGTCTGGGGGTGTGCGAAGCTGGCAGACCCCGGGTAGCTCCATCCCCTGCCAATTTCCCACAAGGTCTTTAAATATTTTCGGGTATGGGTCTGGTTTTAATTTGTTTTTTGCTTTGAGAGAAGGTGCACCAGCATGTGCTCAGGGAGGTGTAAGTGGAGGGCGGGTTGTGGTGGTGAAGCAAAGGCAGAGGAGGTGGAAAAATCATAGTCTGGGAAAAAAATTGGCTTTTGCATACATCTGGGGAAGGTTGTTAGTTAGTGCAGAGTCACCACACCAGGGACCACCGCATGAAAGGTAGAAATCGTCAGTGATCGGGTTTGAGACAGCAAGGGAATGTTGATGTGATCTGCTAAACTTCACCTTAAGACAAACCCCTGAAGAAATTCAGGTTTTTGTGCTGAAAAAACTCGCTGAGCAATGCTCCCTCCTCTAGCCCCAGTGCCTTCTGCCCTGCTCCTGCTCAGCTCCGTGGATGGGGAGAGCAGTTCGTGACATGGCAGGACGGTCCCTCGTGGGAGCATCGGCCGTGCTCCAGCACGGTGCCCGGCAGCCCTCCAGCAGCCGGATGGTCTGTGCAAAAAGCTGCATGGGCATTTGGTCACGGTGGTGTATTTAAGTTCGGGCTTTAAAATAACCTGGTCCCAGCCCTGCCTTTCTCGTGTGCTCAGCACTTGCGCTGGCTGTCGGGCTTGTGTGTGTCTGAAGTGTGTGCCGGCAGGTTTATGGACATTGGAGCGCTTGGGGTGCAGCTTCCCCTCTCCTGGAGGAGCTGAGGCTGGCAGTGCTGAGCTGGGCTGGAGTTTTCTTTGCGGGAGATGTTACTGTAAATAAGAGCTTTGGTGCGTGCAGAACTGGGGTTTGGGGAACTCTTGTGTGTACCCGTGCAGGACCGACCCCCTCCCCAAACCCATCTTCAGGATAAAGCTGCTTGAAAGGAGCTTTTCTCATCAGCAGCGTAATCATTCTAACTCAACTAGGTGTGTCTTTATTGCACTCTAACACATGCCCTGTTATGTCTTATTCTTTAATGGGTACTTGGCATTTCCTTGGTATAAGTCTGTCTGGGACCTATTGGAGATAAACTCTTCCTCCATTAACATCAACTGGAAGTTTTTATGGGGTTGATGAAAAATATATCTGGGAAAAATCATTGTTTTATGTCTTAGAGAAGGAAGACCTAAGAGGCCTCCAGACACACAGTGAGAGAATCATCAACCATTAACATGAAGGTATAATTTGTCTCTCATCCTCTTTAACATAGGGCTGAGGGATACTTTCTAGGTAAATAGAACGTTCAGCTGTCTTCTTGGCACGGCGGATAAGGGCAAATCCACTTCCTTGGCAGATTATAATGATATACATTAGCCACCCAATTTAGTGAAAAATATTGTTTTCTCCTAATTAAGCAAATTGTTGCAAGCTAGGTCGCTGACTCCTGGGGAAGTTACAGTTTCTGCCTTCTAGGCTTGCTGACAAGAGAATAGATTTATCTCCAATTCAGATCACTAGAGAGGGTTCCTGGTATTTTATTACCACATGCAACTTTCTGGATGTTACTAGGAGATTAATGAAGAAGGGAAGGCGGGGGTGAGGGGAGTTCAGCAACAGTCTGTGCATGACAAATATTAATTATATTTCATTTCATATGCAGATGATGCAATCAGCTGTGCAACGCTGGAGATAACACTTTTGTCTAGGTTTGTTTCTTGACCTTGAGAGGCCATGTTCCCCTCCCCCCGCTTCTTCCTACACATCAGAATTCACATCTTAATTACGCTCTGTGATTTGAGTTCCCTTTCATACGCACAGATTAGCGAATGTTAACACATGGGATAGACAAGATAACTACCTGCAGGTCAGCTAACTCTCGCCCTGGAAGGATCCTCGTGCAGGATAGTCCCACTGCCCCAGGGAGATAGAACCATCACCAGCTCCTCCTTCCACCAGCTCAGAGTTGCCTCGTGAGACCACATTAACTAACTCAGCAGTATCGCACCCGCCGGGGATGAGCGGTGGCATTTACCTATTGCAGGTCTGGGCACAGCAGGGTGCTGGCTGGCAGCACCCGCTATCCTGAGCAGGTCCCCAGCACGCTGTGGAGGCTGCAGACATCACCTCCTGCTTACCTGAGAGCCATCGCTCGGGGGTGGTGATGGGGAAGGTGTCGGCGCGTCAGCCCATGGTACCGCGTTAGCTCGTGCAGGGGAGCCTGGGCTGGGAGCTGGGAGTCGGTGTGGCAGGGCTCAGGGATGCTATTAATATTATTTATAGTTGTTAGGATAATTGTCTTCCCAAACAGAGAGGAGTGAAGGAGGGTAGCAGGCACAAGGGACTTCTAATGGTGCTTTATTTAGGTTTGAGCTCTGGCGCATGCCTGGGGTGCGGCTTGGCATGGCCCCATGGCAATGCCTTACCTGCGCCCCTTGGGAGCAACCTCCTCCAGCACTGGCATGGCAATGCAGCCAGGGAGAGCCAGGCAGGCTGTAACGAGCCCACCTTCGTTTGCACACGAGGGGACACTGCAGAGAGGACAAGGCTGGTGGCACACGGGCAACTGGTGAGCGGTCACCTGTTAGGCATGGCATCGCGATTTTATTTGATAACGCTGCTAAGCACTTAGTCTGGGAGGCCAGAAGTATTTATTGGGAAAGCACTGGGTCAGCTGGATTGCTCTACATCCTGCGTTAATGTTGAGATAGATACCGGTTGAATACAGAGTAAAACTCTCCCTTCACGTATGAGTGTGAATATACATATGTACATGCTCTGCCTTTGTGTGTGTGTGCATATATATATATATATATGCACATATGTGCATGTATGCATATGTGTAATTAGAAGTGTCTTTAAGTGTCCCATAACAAAACGGAGCTAGTAAAGAGCGTGAATTTTCTTAATATTCCAGCCGAGCAGCTCTTGGCCGGAATTCCAGCTTTTTATTAAAATTTGATTCAAAGCCTTCATCCACGGTAGTATTTTTTCTGTCTTTAAGATCTTAGTGCTTATAAATGTCATCACCCCTGGCTTTTATTTTGTTCCATGAACTCTCGCAGACTCTGGGAAGCGGCGGCGGTTTATTGTTATAAGGAGCCGCTCTGCGGGTCGGGAGCTGCCGGCCTGGGGTAGCGCCTGGCGAAGCCGCCCCGGTGCTAATGCACTATAAATAATCATAATGTAAAGAGACGCTGTCAGCTTAAATACATCAGGCTTGTTTTCTCACAGAGTGGCAATTTGCTCTGTCATTTATAGTTATGCAAAGTAAGGGTAAAATAGTAATATCCTCATCTGCTAATAGCTTACAAGCGGCTCGTCAGAGGGGAAATGGCTGTGCAGAGCAGGGGAGGGGTGCGTGGGGCAGCAAGAAGCCTGGAAACTCCTCGTGTCTGGCACCATGGGCTCTGACAGCTGATTGGCTTTTAAGACTTCTTCACTCGGGCACATTTCCTTGCTGCTTGTGTTTTCCCATCCTCTTTCATTTGTTTTTCCAGCCCTTTGCACCCCAGGCTCCTAATTTTTCTTATGCTCTTAAGTGAACTTATTATTCCAAGGGATAGTTTTCTATTAAAGCTTGGTAAAGCTGCTTTGCTTTAACAGGTATTTTGTCCATAGCTATCAGTTTTGCAAAAATGCTTGGGGTGCTTGACACGTAAATGTTGAAGTTGTTTTTTTTTTCCTGCAGGAGCCCTTGGGGTCACCAGTCTGCTCTCAAACACATGTACCCCAAAGCCACAGCATCCAGCTGGCACAGGACCCATGTCCCTGAGCCTCTTCCACTGGCACTCACACCCTGCAAGGCAGAGATGCTGGAGGAGGTAAGGGGAGGCTTTCTACACCAATGAGGGTTTTGAGACGTAACAGATCCTGTTCATCAACTAATTACCGGGCAGCCAAGCACCAGCGGCCTCCCTCGCCGAACACGGCTCTTTAGTAAGTGGCTCATTAAGTAACGAGGGGTTTGCTCCGTTGGCGGTGTTAGTGTGGGCTGGCGATGCCACCCTGCGCACGGGGAGGACCAGGTCCCGGGAATGGGTGGCTTACACTGAATTTCTTACTTATTCTTCTGAGCTACTCCCCCAGGGAACACAGGCACCGCGCAGGCTGGGTCTGGCCGTTTCCAGCCTGTTCTGGCTCTGATCACCCCTCCCCCCTGAGGGTTTCTTCCAGGTAAGTATTATTTGCTTCTGTCCAGGATTAGCAGATGACTGTTTCCCCTGGCTCCCCGTTGCCTGAGGGATCCGCTATGGGTGATGCTAATGCGCTTGTTTGAACAGTACCAGCAAAAGTGGCCTTTGCTTGTGCAAGGAACCCACCTCACCCCCCCACCCGGTCCTGCCATGTGCCCATGGGTGCTCAGCAAAACTGGAGGAGGATTTGGGTTCCTCTTGCTGGTCTCAAGGTCAGAGTGACCTGGGTTTTGGGGACAGTTGGGTCTGGGAGTGTACGTTCCTGACAATACAGGAGCGTTTAAGGCCACACAGTGAATCCCCGGTTGTCAGTTTGCTTCAAAGCGAATCTACAGCGTGTGCTTGATATGCAGAGCCATCGGCATGTGGAAGTGGGATTTAACGTCCAACGAGCCATAAGAAACAGCAGCGACAGCCCCAGCTTCCCTGCGGCGTGGCAGAGAGGCTGGGATACAAACCCCTAAATCCAGCATAACTGTTTTTCCACCATTTCTCTCTGATGGATGTCCTGGTTGAGCATCGCTTTGCCCCAGCTTTAGTCCCAAGCCGTGACCCCTGGGCACCCCCCAGCAGCTGAGCAGCATCAGGCTTGTCCCTTGGGATGCTCTGCTCCCCCCCAGGCTGCTCCCCTGGGAGCAAATTAATCCATTGAGTATTTAATTGATTCATCATTTTCTGCCTTCCCATTATAGGTACGAGTGTTTTCCTAACCCTTCTAATTCATGCAGGCTTGTTTTTTCCACTGTGGGGCTTTTTTTTCCCCCTCCTCTGTGCACAAACAGACAAGATAGCTTAAGAGCTCTTATCTGTAAAGGAAAAAAAAAATAGTCTTAATCCCCATTTAATAACATAATATCAGCAGGTAACATGTTCAATATGGCAAAAGAACTCCAGCACCAGGTCAATAGGGTAGCTATAATTTTTGGCAATAAACAAAGCCTGCTTTTAATTACTTCTGTGAAATTGCTTGATCCATGCATGATTAAATATTCATTCTGTGTAACTAGACAGTTTCTTTGTATATAGATCCATATTAAATTTAGCTGGCATCCTGCCCACACAACACATCTAATAAATTCCTTTTAATGTGCTGCAGCTTTGAAGACATTTTCTCTCCCCTCCTCCCCCCCATCTAATTTGTATAAATAGCTGATGTCGCTGCCTTACCTGGGCGACCACGCGCTTGGGATACACATGGAATCTTTTAGGAAGGGAAATGATGGAATTTGGGGGAGACATGGGAAAAATAAACCTTCTGATCGCTTGGTGATGGATCTGCTAGGGGAAAAAGTGACTCTCAGACCTTGTTTTTTCACTGGCTTGCCAGCTAACTACTTTGGCAGCATGTACAAGAGGAAAAAATCCCTCCTTTTAAAGTGAAGCCAGGGCTGATGTAAATATTTATGTAATATTTTATTACAATCTGAATTTACTTCTTGATTGAAAACATTTCCTAGAAACCTTCTGGAAATTCAAATTAATATGTAATTTAAGTATCTTGATTTTTTTTTTTTTAATAGTGTTTTTACCAGGAATGCCGATGTCCATAGGTAGGGTGGAGAGGTTGGGTCTCAAGGTACATGATCGGTGCTGGATGCCCATGGATGAGCAGACCTTGCCTTGATTTAGAGCCCTGCTCAGGAACAAGCTGCGTGCTTGGGAAACCCTCACCCTCCCTGGGGCTAGGGGCAGCTCAGCCTGTCACCAGCAGCAAACCCCTGCTGCTTTTTCTGCCTCTTTCTAATCGCACGAAGGCGCGTTGATTGATACAGCGCAATGTTGACCCGAGCCAAGTGCAAGCAGGCAGGCACACGCACCTCACACGTGGGCTGCTGTAATTAATAGGTTCGGGATGTTCACCTAAATACAACCAGCCCGAGCATTTCTTCCCATCTGCCTGGCACGGGGACGGGGCTCCTGGCTCACACCAGGGGACATTCCCCTTCCAGAAATGCCTTCAGCCCTCTGTCAGATGCGTGGGCTCTTGAGCAGTCTCCATTTATCCTCTGTTGCTGATGCCAGTCCAAAAGGTGTAAATATTTGTACAAAAGAGGTGACGGGTGAGCTGCGGCTGGGTGAAAGCCAGCAGCGGGCTGCCAAGCTGTATGCACGTGCGTGTGCGAGCATGGGGGAGCGCTGGGCGTCACTCAGCATCTGTTAAAGTTCAAGGCTCTTTGGGATGAATCTCATATCCCCGATGGCTAGCCTTTCGGATGGGCCAAATTCAAGAGTTGGACCCTTGCTAAAAGCCGACAACTTTTCATTTAGTCCAGAAAATCCATCTTGCCTCCAACCGAAGGCAGTGGGCTGTGCCGGGGGCTGTTCCTGCCTGCATTCCTGCCTGCAACTTGCGTTGGGGGGCTGCCTGTCCACACCAACCCTTCGCCAAGCATCCCACTGGATCTGGTGGGACCGGGGGGTCTGGGCACGGGAGGACTTTGAAGCCAACCCCCCCGAGAGGGACAAGGGCTGGTTGGGAGTGTGAGTGGCTTTGAGATCTCTGCCTCAGCTAATGGGAATCACGGAGGATAACGATTTCCAGCTGGCAAGCGCTGTGCTCTCAGGGTCCCTTTTGCACCTCCCATCCAACCTGCAGCGTAAAGGAAAACCTCACCTGCACCTTCCTCCCTTCAAGCCAGCGCTCAGGCAGGGACCATTGATGGAGACACCCAGCTGTGATTTAAAGGCTTCAAGCGATGGCAAAATCATTTGCCCAAGCAAATAGCAGCAATGATTTGAGCTCCTCTATTTCTAGAAAGAACAACAGGACAATCATGCAATCCATCAGTCAATTTGGCAGAGAGAATCAGTTAGCTGAGCCAGCTCTAACATCAGCAACACCTCCAAGTAGCAGACCAGTGTCCTCCAGATGCATCCGATGACCGTGGCACTTGAGTGTCTCGGTGTCACCCACCTGCGGTGGCTCCAGCACCCATCGCTCCTGCTGCGGGGGTCTCTGGGCCAAGCCTCTGTCTGTCTGTGTTTGGTTTTCCACCACAAACCTCTTTATTGATATTGCAAATTGAATGAAATAGCTAGCAGATTTTAAAATTAATAATGTATGTGTTTCTGTCATCAAGACTGCATTGTTTAATGAAATCTAATTCAGCAGAACATAATTACTCAATGGGAAAAAAAAAATCTCTTAAATAATCAAATCTGCACTGATAAAGCTAAATCCAGTCCTGCTTCCAAACAGACTAGCCAAAACAGTGGTTTGGCTTGTACTTATAGAGCTCTCCTTGCCCATGGAATGGGGCTCGGGGTGTGCGGGGCCAGAGCACGGAGCTGCTGCTCAAAGCACAGTTCTGCATATCCCCTACTCGCCCCGTTACAGTGAAATTTATCTTAGGAACAGTCCAGTTTCTAGCTGAATTCACAATATTAATTAGCAAGCCTGTGTTTCAGACTAGAACTTATTATGCGTTATCTTCTGTGGCAGCAGCTTCTATAAAAGACTTTCTCTGCTTTTCTCCCCCTTTTACTTTTAATCTCACATTCAGGATTTTCCAATCAAAACAAAAGGGTGTTTTATCTAATGAGGATGCCACTAGTGTTTAGGAAGCATTATTTTTATTGTATGGTACAAAAAAAAAAAAAGAATTCCTTGGAGGCCCAATACTTAAAGCTGGAGTAACAGACTGCTTTTAAATTTGGTTATAAGGAAATATAAGAGTTGTAATGAGCAGGCAACTGAACTAAATGACTGGCAAGCCAATTAGCTTGCTTTAAAACATTGTATTCATTAGAATGAAAATAAAGCCAAACTTTTTAAAGATAATTGTGTCTTTTAAATATCAGTATTCTTGATCCACAGTTGTCTCATAAATATGCATTATTATATAATCCTTTAAAAAAAACATGCTCCCCTTAATAAGGAGCACAAAAAGTACGCTAAGTGTTTGAATTTATGACATGAAACAAAACAAAAAAAGTAACAAAAGCAAAGAGATTTGACTTAAAAATCTCAGCCTGGCACTTAGCTGTCCCCTGGCGTGCCCAGGCATTGTGGTGTGCCCGGTGCTGGATGAAACGAGCCTTGGGAGGCAAGATCATGTGGGCCAGTGGTGGAAGGGATGGATCCTGCACCACTCCAGAAGCCCTCACCAAGCTGTGCTGGATGGACCCAGCGGCGCCCGGGACCTGGATCAGCACCAGGAATCACCCCTGTGTATTGCAGGTAAGGGACCGCTGGGCTTTGGCTTCTGGGCTTCGCTTGGGCTTCTCTTGGCACATCGCTGCATGGTTTTGGTCACCCAACAGCAGTCGGGATCGCCTGCGCTGTCCTTGTCTGCATCCCACCCCAACGTCAAGGCCGGTGACCTCTGTTAGCATCCTTGCTCAAAACTTCTTGGGCTGAGGCTTTTCAGCCCAGCTTTGAGCCAGAGTAAAGGTTTAGTCCTGAGCCTGAATATTCAATTAGCATGCAATTAGCAGCCGGGTTGGGTGGGGGGAGAGCGAGCTGCCGGGCTGCTCGGGGGTGGTGGCTGATGGTGGCTTTGTGTTCCCATGGCCTTTGCTGTCCTCCCCTGGGAAGGGGGGTCAGGAGGCTGGGAGTGGTTGGAGTATTTTCGTCTCTTAAAAGGTTTTGACCTTGCAGAGCTTTTCAGGACTCTTCCAGTCTGTAGCATTTTCTCAAGAGCACACTTGAGGATATTCTTACATTAAAAATGCAATTAACAGTAGTGGAGCCTTTCCCAAGGGATGCATGGGAGGGCGGGGGGGATGCTGTGCCTGGACCCCATCCTGCATGGCTGGGATGCCTCGCAGCCACAGCAAGCAGGAGCAGGAGTGAAGCCCCCGCTGCACCCAAAGTAGCGGCTGCTGTGGCACATGTCCTTTTGCCCCGGCTGGGATGTCCACGGTTACAGTGAGAAGCCCAGGAGCAGCAGTTTATGGTAAATTTGGGCCAAAGTTGTGGGGTTTTTCTTGCCTGACCCACCGTGGGGCCGGCTGCAGGGTTCCTGCTCTGCAGTCCCATGCCCGTGTTTTCTGTACTGAACTGGAGACTCAACCTTGCACCTCATGAGCAGCTTTTGACCCTAATACATACAGAGAGGCTGTCTGGGGGAAAAAAAGAAAACCTGCTATTTCCCAACGCTTACTGTCCATTGCAAGCATCCTAGCTGAACCCTGGTATCCCGGAGAAATACATGATAAATGTTGGCAAATACTACTGTTGAAAACCCGGCCGTGGGGTGGAAATGGGGAACATGGGTTTGTTTAAGCCAGCGGAGCTACGGGGCAGTCACTGCGGGGTCCCCGCGATCTGATTAATTGGCTGGGGGGGCAGGGGGGGAAAACCACTCTCATCGCTCTGGGAAAGTGTGGCTCCGCGGCTTCCTGCTCGCTCAAACAATTTCCTGATTTTATAACCCAACAGAGAGTGCGTGATAAATTACTTAAAGTGGGAAAGTTTGAAACAGTCTTAATTTTGCAGTTGTGTCGAAGTTTGCCACGCCTGGCACGACAGCAAAATGAAGGTGGTCCCCAACTCCCTCTAAAGCATCCCCATGTGACAATTAGGATGAGCAGGAACTAATCAGACGTTGCTTTTTTTTTTTTTTTTAACAAGAGAAAATATAAAGGGCGTTATATTCCTGGCAAGAGAGTGCAGGTTCTGTGTGTGAGGATGATGGCAGGTCCCTCCGGTGAAACGGAGCAGCTGCTTTTGAAGGGAAATATTTTTCGGGAGGGATTTCACCTCACCTTGCAGCCGGAGGGGCCAGTACTGCATCAATCAGTGATGCTAGAAACAAAAGCGTTGAGAAGGTGAATAAAGACAGAAAGGTAAATTTTGCTTCTCTTTTCCCCCCTGGAGGTGATAAGAGCTACCTGCGCTCCAAGCTTTGCTGGAACATCGCGCTTTAAGACTAAACTAATAGAAGTTGCTAGCATGTGCAATTTGGAGCTTACACTGTAAAAACCTAACTTAGTTGTCCCCTATGGTTTTATTTATGGCTCTGGGAGAATTAGCCTGTCAATGAAGAGTGTCACTGGAAGAAAGTGATCCATGGTTACTGCTTTACCTGGGAAATACTGAAGCCGCTCTTGTATTTCAGTCCGCCTGCTGACCTCTGCACCGTTAGTGGTGGGAGAAGTACTTTTCCCCCCAAAACCCCCTGTGATTTCGGGGTGATGTCCGCCTCTCTCTGCTCCTGGTGTGGCATTGGAAGCCAGCTTTCACATCAAAAATACGCATGGCTGGATAATGCCATGAATGTCTTTAAACCCCCGTCCTCCTGCTGGTAAAATTTGCAGTGTTTAGTCCTTGTATTCCTAAGGACTGGCCTCTCCAGTGGCTTTTGCTGCACCAGAAGGTTGCTTCCCTCTTTCTCTCTCTCTACTTACCTGCAAAATCAAGATTTAAAAGACTTATTTAGTTGCCAGACAAGATGAGACATGACTTAATCAATGTATGTATGATATTTTGAGAACATAAAGCGCACGCATTAATAAATTATTGTTCTATTATAAATGAAGTGCTGTAGGTTCAACCTGACAACGTGGCACAATGCCGACTGAGTGCAGCGTGATGTGGAACCTGCAGCATGTTCCTGCTGCTTATTTTCACTCATTATTCCAGTAATAAGTTGTTGTTATATGATAAAACAGGATAATTACCAGCTACCTTTTGGAAGGCAACTATAAGCAAGAATTGCAGACTATATAGCAGATTGAATTAATTTTCTGCCATTTTGTTTCTTTTCCAATCTCTCTCAGGGTAAATAGGTTCCTGTGGCTCCTGCCATTTTCTATTCGTTCCAGGCTTTGTTAAGAAAATGAAGCTTCAGAATTGAGCATCTCATCTATTTCGTGACTTGCAGGTACTGTGTGTGTGGCTGGGAACGCACCATCCCTGGGCACAAAGACGATGCTCATCAGGCTGCGTCCGACACCAGCTTTGGCACCTGGATAAGTTTTTTCTCTTCTTTTTGCCCTTTGGTGTCTCCAAAAGTGAGGGCTTCTGGTAAGAGCCTGGAGGTCAGGCTGGGCCGGGGCAGGAGCAAGGGACAGCGTGAGGGGGAAGCACCATCCATGGCACCGGGCATGGGCACCTGGGACCACTCTTGCCTCAAATTCACCAGGAATTAACCATGCAAACTCTGCTAGCCACATACATGCGCAATTGGCTGGCTAATCTGCATATCCAAGTACCAAAATCACATACGTAAATCAGGTAACCATGTGGAAAAGCTTATCATGATTCACCATTTGCAGGCAATAACCTAATTTCGGTACGTGCATTAGCTGCAGCGCTGTGCACGCCTGGGTTTTGCAGCAGGGCAGGTGCTGCTCCAGCAGCTCTGGCCGTCTGGGAAGGCACCAGACAGACAAGCGTGGCCGTCCATGTGTCTCAGGAATGGCCAGCGAGGCCGGCAACCTTCCCAGGTCCTGCCGGCAATGCTGCCCTTGGCTTTCTCGGCTGCACAAGGGACGTCGGGGCAGGATGGGAGCAGCACAGCAGCAACCGTCCCACCAGCCAGCGGGGTACGGACAGATGGAGCAGAGCCGAGGGAGACCGTTGTACATGACAGCAGCACTGGAAGTGGCCTGAACTTTCTGGAGGCTTTAATGCTCCAAGTAAGCATTTAAATAATCTTACTTCTATTTATTTTTGTTGCCGTATGGCTGCTCCAGAAATGGCCAGAGAGATTTAAAATTGCTCCAGATTAGGAAACATAAGAGCATCATCCACTGCAGCACACATTCTTTTTCTGTCTATCTTAGTTATACACTAAATCCATGGAAATTGGATTTATAATAGAAATGTTGGGACAACCTTTGCTCCTGTTTTGCTACTGACTGCTGCTGCAGTGTATTTCTAGTGCATCTTTTCTTCCCTCCTTCCTTCCCTCCTCGCTCTCATCTCTCCCAGAAGCAATTGGGTGCTGCACTTTACCTGGCATCCCCCCTAAGGTGAGTGTTTTAAAAACCCAGCAGCCCTCTATGAAAACACACCCTGCCCTGGCAGGTACCCCAAGCTCCCTGTCTCGCCTCCCGGGGTGTCCCCAGCTCACACTCACTCCAAATCATGGAAATTCCCCTTCTTTTCCTCTCCAGGAGCTGCAGCTCTGCAAAGTCCTTCCTTAGCACCCAAAGGATGGCTCCCAGCGCCCGCATCCTTAGACACCAGCCAAAGCACAGGCAGCCCTGGGAACTCACCCCATACATCGGGACGTGGCGAAAGCAAGGAAGACCACGCGTGTTGTAATTCCCACTAGACTTTTCCCACAGCTGGAGCTGGAGTTTGATGGCTCCTCGTTTTTCCGTTGCTTATTTGTGGTGTCTGTGCTCTGCTGAGCTCATTTCCATGGGGAGTGACACATCCCAGACCTCTCTTGGCTGTTTCATGCTGACAAAACTCTTTGTGTCGCTGTAGGGTTTCACAGGGACATTGGGAAGGAGGTGTCCCCATGATGTGGCTCTGAGGAACATGTGCTCCTGGCCATTGCTCCACGCTTCTCTTCCCAGCTTCTGGTTTCGCAAAATGCTCACCCATTTTGAGCAGTTTGGCTCAAAACTTTTATCATCTTTGGTTTGAAACTCCCAGAAAGTGATTTCCTGAGAGGAACAAAGCTTGAATGGTTTAGATCCCATCGGTGCAGGGGCTGGCCTGGATAGCCCAGCAAGGGCTTTAGCACACAACAAAATACCTTACAGATGCCTTAACAGCAGATCATCTTGTTCTTAGCTCCTACTGCTGAAGGGGATAGTGGGGGAGATGCATTATCGGGTTTCCTTCCAGAGACATTTTGCTTTATGGTTGGCTTCATAAGCTGGTGTGACTGGAGCAGCCCACTGTGTTGCTGAGTGCTACCTAAGTAGGGCCCAGCATTAAAGAATAATGCTAATTTTTCTTAAGAGTTGGCAGTGCTAATGGCTTTTTTGATTACACTGCATGCTTTGTTCTTCTGCTTGGCCAGCGAAGAACAGACACTTCCCAAGTAAATGTGCAGCACTTCGAGGGGAGGAGAGGAAGGGGCAGGGATGCCCTCGCCCATCACTCTGCGGTGGCTACGGTGGCATGGCATTTTCAGACGACAAGGATGGGTCCCCCTACTCAAACAGTGCCATAAATCTCACTTGCACAGTGTGCTCATCAAACTGGGCCTATCTTGTTTTTTCCCTGAGGTCACTGGAAAGTTTCCCAGTGATTTCAGGGAGCTGGATGCGACCCACGATGGTGCACGATGAGGAGCAGAGCTCCTGGGAGCAGAGGGTGGGCAAAGCTCTGAGCATGGAAACTCTCTCAAAACATGAGGGCTTGGCAGGCTGTGAGCTCTGCCAGCTCTTCCTGGTGGGTTTTGTGCAATTGGAAACGTACACTACTCGGGTTTAATAATTAATCGGGGCTTTATTTAAGTCCATCGCTACACTGTACTGCAGTAATGATTCATCAGATACGTTCTTATAATGTGTACATTGTAATTTTTATTAGAAGGTACTTCTTAAGCAAAAAGCTGGTTGTTACCTGTTTGTATTCAAACCCATCATTAGTTACTATGTAGCGTGGGTCAATACACAGGCATAGAACAATCCCTTTTCTTCTCTTACAATGATTAACCCATCTATCAACAGTGTCTGTTTAATATCTCTCACTATAAACAGTCGTTATTTGCAAGCATAGCCAGATGGGCAGATAATTTAAAACATAACTTAGAATCTATTTTAGTTTTTAGAGGCCTAACCTAAAAAAAAGAAAAAAAATCATAGAAATGCCCATGCAATCACACGCCCAATTTGTGTGCGTAATTACCTTGATTACATGTGTGCTTGTGGTAATTGTCACCACAGATGGTATTTGGATGCATGAATGGTCACTTGTGCATGCAAAACCGCGCTGCATACCACACCAGGGTAATTGCACATGCAAATTGAATGTATATCTCGCGCACCCTGCGCTGCAGAGCGCGGCATGCAGCGCTGGAGCCAGGGCTGCCACCGCGGGTGGCCGTGCCAAATCTATGCCTGGCCTCCGGGAGCCGGCTCCACTCGCGGCCGGGGTGGCCGTTTCAGGCACTTTGGCAAATACCATGGAGAGATGGAAGGAGGCTGCAGGGGGGTCCGTAAGGCACCGCAACCCGGCTGCGTGTCCCGGCTGGGAAATGCCACAGGCAGCCGCCAGCAAGCGGGTGCTGGGCCGGTGCTGTCTTTTGTGCCCTCGCTGGTGCTGATGGGGCATCACCCCATCTGCCCTTTTCCACATGACAAATCCACCTTCAAATGCCTTTTTCAGGGCAGTTTCCTCTGCAGAGCATGCAGAATGGCTGCCAAGCGCCACGACTCCGTGGGCCCCATGAGAAGGCACAGCCCTGGCTTGCCCTGGGGAGTGCTGCTGTACCGGCGGTCATGTGAAAAGCCTCTGAGAGGGGGGGTTTGCCCCATGTTGTGCCACCCCATTAGAGCATCCCTGTGCCACCCCGTTAGCTCATCCCCGTGCCACCCCATTAGCACACCCATGGGCCAGCAGCTCTTGAGGCCACGGCTCCTGCTCGCTGCCAGCCACCATCCTCGGCTTAGAAGAATTAAAGATGCCTGATGCTGTACTTACCAGGGGAGGAGAGAGAGACTTGGGAGGCAGTCCATCTAAAAGTTATTATTAATTTTTATTGCTGCATGGATTTAGAGATTTGGAAGAAGATAAATTCCAAACAGACATCCATTACCAAACCGACAGTGTAGCTTAAAGATAACATTTACGTTCTGACGGTGTTTATATATATCTGATCCCACTCAATCTGCTCCCTGTTCAAACTTTTTGCCACCTTCAGAAGGATCAATACCTACATCAAAGGTTATATGAAGGTGGCCAGATTCTTTTAAGCTGTTTGCATAGCCCTCAGTTTACAGTGCTAACACAGGCTGGTACTTCTTCCAATAACTCTGTTTGCCTTGTATTAGGGCTGTTTGCTGAAACACCTAGCAGAATCCAATAGAGGACAGACTTTCTAAACATTTGGTCACATCTGTCAATCAATAACACCAATCGGTTTCCTGATACAAACAGCAAACTCTGCCAAATCTAATATTTGCCCAAACTTTTACTGACTCTTGCTGGTTTTAAACAGTAAAAGGCAACTGAGCAGACATTAGTGTAGAAAGGTTCTCGCTAATATTTAACTCTGGGCAAACAGAGAATAATTCCAGCAATGAAAGGAGCAAAAACAAACAGTGTAATTATTGTCCCCTTTTTATTTGAGATAATTTGCTTAAATGTACAGCTATTATCTGTTAATATGGCGAGGGATAATTAGAAGGGACCAAATCAGGGTTTGGCTGAAACTCACACACAGGCGCGCAGCGGTGCAGATTTCAACTCTTGAACCTTGCCCCTTGGGCTGAGAGCGTGTTTGTGCAGGTGATCTTGCAGCAAACAGGGTGATGTTATCAGGGTGGAAAACACCTGACTCGAAAACAACCAAAAAAAAAAAAAGAAAAAAAAAAGAAAAAGTACTGGGAGGACTCCAGGCAAATCTGAATTCCTGCTTAAAACAAAAAGGAACAATAGAGGCCAAATGTTTCTCTGGAGTGACTGCCAGGCTGGGATGGCCAGCCAAAAATTGGCGCGAGTCTCCTCCATAAAACCAGGAGATGTTTTTCATCTGTAGCTGAAAGAAATCAGAGCTGGGCCAGCATCGACACCCCAGACGTGAGCGGGGCTGTGGGCCACAGGCCGGATCCAGCCCACGGTGGGGAGCCGGGGACCCAAGTGGGGACCATGCTGTGTACGGGGATGGAAACACCTTTGTGCCAGTCCCTGGTTCTTGGTAAGGGGTCCCCAAAAAGTGACACCACCCCTCCTACCCAGGTGGCTCCTTTCGCTGGTGCTGGTTGGGAGGCAGACTGTAACGGTGCGGTTCATCTTTAATTCATCATCTTGTGGAAGGAAAATAAGTGGGACAGATAACGATCTGCACAGTTTTCCTTTTGGGTAACCAAATATATCCTT
The DNA here is from genome assembly GCF_026419915.1 of Harpia harpyja. Lineage (NCBI taxonomy): Eukaryota > Metazoa > Chordata > Aves > Accipitriformes > Accipitridae > Harpia > Harpia harpyja. The sequence goes on along the minus strand of NC_068953.1, from coordinate 16,630,516 downwards.
GTGATAAGTGACAATTACTCTAAAAGCTTCTCTTTGCAGGTAAGGTGCTCCAGCTCCGCTGCCTCAAAGAGTCGTTTTCCCCAGAAAAGGAACCTAATTGGGCTCTGATCAAGAGCAGAAAATACCTAAAAGATGCAGAGAACAATATTTTATCCAGGTAACAGCCTTTTCATTCTGAATGCACAGAGTAACAATATGTGCGACGTGTAGTCACATCTCTAACACTTTGTTTATTGCAGCGCGCTGCTAAATATTAGATAATGGTAGTTAGAGAACACTTTTTGTAGGGGAAAACAACTGAAGGAGAAAGGAGGCTTGCTGCCTGGCGTGGAGAGGCAATCACACCGCAGGTGATGGGAATGATGGTCCCTGATGCATGTTAATGGGTGTGAGCTGGCTCTGGCAACCCTCGTGCCCACTCCCGTTGAGCAAGGCAGCAAATCTACCCCAGTTTGGGTTTACAAGCAGCTCCCAGTGCTCCTGCCCCGAGTCCCTGTGATTGTTCCCTCAACTCCTGCTCAGGTTTTGGCTAACCCAGCTCATGCTAAGGCCTGAGGTGTGCTGGGAGCAGCGCCGTCCGGTCAAAGTGAGAGCACCAGGTGGGCAGGATGGGTGGCCATGATGCGATGCAGGGCCATGACGCATCATGATCACGTGCAGCTTGCCATCTCCTGCAGCCAGCATCTTTTGTCTGGCAGTTTTGTCAGAATCTGGTAACTTGGGGAAATAGTATAGGTCAAAACTCCAAGCTGGAAGCTGTAAAACATCAGCTTACCCAAAAAACTTTTGAAGCAGATCCAGCAGCAGCTGGACTACTGAGGCTTTTGTGCTTCCTGGTGTGATACATGGGATGCCCACTCCGTGACGGAGGAGGAAGGGTGAGCACTCTCACCCTCGGCTAGGCAATGAGTTCTTTTTTTTTTATTTGCTCATAGGTGCACGATATTAAGACTTACGGCTTATAAGTTATGAAACCTTATGACTTGAATGGTGAGTAAGTGAATTCACGTGATTGATAGACTAGTGCGGGCAATAGGGGACTGAGCGCCTGTTTGTCATGTTTGTTTATTGTATTTCTTAATGAGCTTATGAAATAAAGTTTAAATCACAGAGTGCATTGTCCTGTAAATTTGAGAGATCCGAACAGACTGTGACAGTCCTGTGGTGGGATGAGCCCCTGCACTGCTCTTCAGCAGAGGTGTGAGGGTGCGAGCACCACGTCCCAGCTCAATGCCGTTGCAGCACCGTTGGTGAGCGCTGTGTTGAAGTACCCTTGGTTCTTTCATGTTTCTGAGCCCGTCCCCTTCCCCCTGCAGAAATCACATGGGTTCAAGCTGAGCTTTCGGCCCCGTGCACGCCAGACCTGCGGCCGCTCGCCTTCCTCTGTGGGACCGTGTGCTCAGCATGGCTGTGAGCCCCGAGCATCCCTGCCTTCGAAACAGCCGTTCTGCTGCTGGGTGTTAGTCCAGGCTAGAGACGTGCCAGCACGTATGTGGAGAGTTGCCACGTGCAGACATGCGCATGCTGTGCATGGCAGAAGTGCGTGCGTAGGGATTCAAAACTCATAAAGTTTCAAGGAGCCAAAGCTCCGGAGAAGCCCCAGCCAGCGCAGCGCGTGGCAGCAGATGGCAGTGGCACCGTGTCGCTGCCTGTCTGGACAGCCCTTGGCAGCTGATTAACATATTAAGTGCTCAGAGAGTTGCGAGATTTGGGGCTTTGGGGACCTGAAATGAACTCTCTCCTTTTTGTTTAATGTCAGGTGGAAGGATTTGCATGTAACAGCATAGCTTGTGGCCTTGAAATTCAGCCCCAGCCATGTGGCTGAGAGATGGGGATCGTTTCGATGGCTGCTGAGCCCACCCTGTGGCCCCCGTGGCCGGGGTTTGGCTCCATGGGGGATGTCTGGGCTGGCTCCAACGCTGTGTGTATGGTGGATGGAGGGATGCTTGGGCTGGCCTTCAGCTGCTTTGGAAGCTGAGGTGATGCCCTGTGCTCCCACATGGCAGGTCCTTGCTGGCACTGAGGTCCCAGGGAGGAGCGAGAAGCAGTGCCTGAGGCTGCGGCATGCGTCGACGGTTGCACACAGTGTCTTGAAACACAGAAGGGCCTGGAAGAAATACTCACCTGTGGAGAAATGCGACCCCTGACCTGAGACCCAGACATGCTAATTAGAACTTTGTTATAGTTTATATCTAGACTGCTCTAATTTGCAAGTTGAAAATTAGCTGCATTGGACTTGATTTTCTGTACCAGCTTATTGCTGCGATATTTTCCTAGACACCAAGATGAATCAGAGCATCGCATCTCATTTCATACCATCTAGAATATATTTCCTGAAGAACGTTAAGGGTGTTTTACTATTGAGCAATTAACCTGGATGCTCTGGGTTAGGAGCTGCTGAGCATCCATCAAACATGAGAAAATGCAGCAGGCCGGAGCGGGGAGGCCATCGGGCACCTGTAAGAGCAAAGCAGGTCTCCTTGTTGTGCCTGTGTGGGCAGAGGGGAGGCCTTGGGCAGTAAGCCACCCATTGATTTCTTCCCTGAGCTTTGCGATTTGGCTGGGCTGCAGCTTGCACAAGAGGACGAGAGGTGACTCCGCTCGCCTCGAGAGCAGCTGGAAGACGCTGCAGGAGCTGCAGCCCTCCTGCCATCCTCCCTCAACCTCTTGCATCCAGCAGGAATGGCTTCACATCCAGGTTGCATTCACCAGGCGAGGTGCATCGGTGTTGCCCAAACGTGCTCGTTCGGAAGGTTGCACAACAGAGCGGCTGCTAATTAGCTCCCGGCCGAAGCTCTCAAGGTGAGCGCCAGCTGCTGTCCCACTGTCTTCACGGCGAAACCCCGGCCCTGTTGAAGTTGGTTGTGAAACTCCTTAATTAAGCGAGCTGGACTGAGATTTTTGCCCTGCCCCGCTGCTCCCTGCCGTGCCCTGACACGCTGGCCAGCGAGCTTGTGGCTGTGCCGGCACGGGCTCCAGAGCAGCCCAGGCAGGGCCGGAGCCTGCAGCCCTGGCCCCACTTATGTCTGATGTATTCGCCCAGACCAGTGCTTCCACTGAGGTCAGGACCAGAAAAACAGAGGTATGTTATCTCATGTGACCTCCGCTGCAGCGGGAAGGGGATGCTGCGGAGGAGCCGATTCCTGGAGTGATGGCCCCTGTTTGCCTCTGTCAGCTGCGGGGATGGGAGCGGTTTGGGTGGATGGTGGTGTAAATGCCGATGTGTGAAATATGCTCATTTGTTCTTTAAACTTTGAAATTGTATCTTGGGGATGCCCAGAGATGATTTGGAAAACAAAGTTAATCTGAATTCTTCATTAAAATGTATTTTTCTGCTTTAATATATATGAAAATCTTCAAAAATGCACAGTTTGGAAATATTGGCTATGGGGGTGACAGACAGCTCTCACCAGCTGGGATGCTTCTTCTAACCCATGAGCAATTTTGCTGCTCCAGAACTCTTCCCCATCCCACATCCAAACTATTTCACTGAGAAATGTCCACGATCTACACAGCCAGCATTAAATATTTTGTCCTTTTTCTGGAGTTGGCCGGTCAAAAAAGTTTCAGTTCTATTTTGACTTTTAAATATGTTGAAACCTTATTTCTGTCTGCCTGGAAAACCCCACACCAGCTCTCGCAATGGCGGGTGCTGGTGTCAGAGCACACAAAGTCGCTGCCGTGTGGAGTTACCTCCCCAAGCACAGCTCGTGTGGGGTGACCTGGTGCAGACAGCCGAGATGCTTTTTGTCTCCCAGGGGAGACAGGGATGGGGACATATGTGCCACCACCACCTTCTCACTGACCAGAGGCTCAGCGCAGGAGGAGCTGGGTTATCATCACACAGCATCTCTCAAAGGTTTCTGTGGATTAAGGAGATAAGCATAAAACTATTTTCCTAATGCTCTTCCTGGCCTCCGTGAGCAGACTTGCATGTTGTTTGCCTCACGCAATTTGCAGCAAACTCCCAAGCGATGATGTATGATATCCCGACAGACTCGGTACTCCAAACACCGCTGCTCCGCTGGGATGACTCCCTGTTCCGCGGACTGGGGAGCACAGTGAGCAACCGCTTGCGATGGAGAGGACATTTGGTTACTCCCCTTCAGCCAGCCTGGAGGAAAAGTGGCAGGGAAAGGCCTTGGGTTTCATAACTGGGACACAAAAGGTGGGTGGGGAAGGCTGGGGTAGGAAGGGCCATTACCACGAACCCAAGTTGCAGTGCACAGCCATGCCCACAAGTGCTTGTGCCCCTTCTGCCCCGTCCAGTTTGGTGACATCTGTCCCCATTTGCCCTGGATTACGCTATAAGACTGCACAGGCAGCCATGAGATTTCTAAGCCTTTAAATGCCCCTTCAAAGCAATCTGCATTATTGCTATTTATTTAGAATGCGACACTGACCCAGATGTCACGGGGGCTTCCCATAGGAGCCAGCCTTTGCGTGGCCAAAGAGCGAAGGCAGCCGGTGCAGGCAGGTGAGGACATGCCAGCAGGGACGTGTGTAATGATGGGAAAAAAACCCCTAGTAGTTAATGATAGGAGCTGGTTGCTCTTGTGTGGGTGAACTGAGCTCAGAAACAGGGAAGGCACCAGAATTCAGAGGTGATGCCCGTGCTGGTTGTCAGTTTGAAGTGCTGGAGGTCGAGGATGGTACCCACCAGCCAACGCTATGGGAGCAGAAAGGGCTGAGCTGGCCAGGAGCAGAAGGTGAAGAGCAACCTCAGGCCGTGCTGGAGCAACCCCCTGGGAGAGGGGGGGATTTGTGGGCATGGGGAGTGGGCAGGGGGAAACCCAGGCACCCAGAGAAGGCAAGGTGAAGGCCACGCGATCTCTCCCGGTGGAGCATTGCCAGCAGGCTCTTGTAGATAAAACCCTTGCTGAGGCTTCCAAACCACAGCAGGCTAATTGTAACTAATTATGAAATGTAATTGTTTGAACACGGCACAGTGCTTTGACCTGAATAATAAGGAGGGACACAGCATCCCTCCTGCATCCCCCCACATCCCGGGCAGAGGGGCAGGACCTGGGAGCAGCGGGGGCTCCTGCCAATATCTGGGTACAAAAAGTCGCCGGGAATGAACCCCATAGGAGCGCTCAGTGTTTTCATCTTCAGGCAGATTAAAAACCTGCAGCAGGCACCAAAATTTTCCCCTGTGATGGTGCAGAGAGAAAACACTCTGGGCTGGGAGTGGGAGACTTTAATTGTTCTGATTGTTGAAGGCAATGGTGCAAAATACAATGGGAGTGTAGTGGGAGGAAAGACAGGTCCAGCCCCAGCACCCATCAGTCCACCTGGCCAGCCGCTTCTTGCAGACCAAATCCTCCCCTCTGCCCATATGCCTTCACTTCAACCCAGCAAATGTGTTTATTAAAAATACCAGAGAACCCCCAAATTAAAGCACTTTGCGTATATTCCTGCGTACAATCGCTGTCTTTGTGGTAGGCAGGGACTGGAAGAATCAAGGCTGGGATTTCCTCTTCCCCTCCCACCCCCCCCTTAATATTTTTTTTTTGCCTTTGGCAAAAATTCCAACATTGGTTTAATGTTTGTAAAGCAGCATGAGACCCGAAACGAAAGGTGCTACATAAGCACAAAGCATAATTGAGAGCCTGTGTGATGGGCTCTATAGAAATGCATGTATAATAATAATGACATTAATAATAGGCTGTTATTTGTCACTGAGCAGACCTGAGGCCCAGGCACGCCCCGAGCAGGCTAATACAGAGCAGAGAGCTTCAGTCTGCATACTGGTTTAAAATAATATCATATAATAATACCAAAATTGCTCTCCAAACCCTGACACAGTCCTGCTCAGGGATCATGTACAGCCACCGAAGTTACCCTGGGCCTTGTCCCAGGACACAAACAGCTGCAAACATGGTTTCACAAAACCAGATACCTGCTATTCTCCTGCTTTTGTTAATAAATGAATGCTTTTATGAGTCATTTACTGCCCAACTGGTTTTTTTCTCCTTTTTTTCTACCCAGAAAGGGAGGTGTCTGCCTTCTCTGACACATGAGGACGTCTGGAGCAGGAGGTTGTTTCAATGTCCAGCCTCCATCATGTCCTGGAGGCATAGGTCACCCTCCTGGTTAGTGATTGCCCACTGAAGTACCAATGGTTCCCCAAACAGAGTGCTAATTTCATCAAAAAAATATTAATTTACTGTGGCAACATCCTGCCATCACTGCATCTGCTTCCTGCCTTTGCATTCAGCCTGTTTTGCTCCTCAGCAGGTTCGTGCACATGGAAATGAAGCTGCTGCCATGCTTTGTGGAGGTCGTGGAGAAAACATTACAGCTCAGCTGTGCTGCCTCATCCCGGAGCGGGGGACGTGAAAGCATATCCGAAAATATTGCAGGACGGACCTCGGTGCTGGGAGACACAGGTCAGGTAAGGGGCCAGGATTTGGCCCTTTCTCCTGAGCTCGCTTGAGCTGCGCGGCCCTGGGGGATGATAAAAGCTGGCTGGGAAGTTTTGTGAAAACAAACTTGGCATGTTTGGCTGCCCTGGGGGCTGAAGTGCAAAATGGAATATAAGAGCAAAGGAGTGTGCAAACGCCTTCACTCCTTCTGCAGCATCCAAAGGGCTTGGGTGCAGGAGCGATCTCCCCTCCCTTGGCTGAGCTCAGCTCAGAGCAAATGTCTTTCATTTGCACATGGCCCAGCTCACCCAGCTCCAGTAAATTCACAAGTGAGAGGATGCTGGGGCCACCATGTCAGGCCCCTGCAATGGAGGGACCCCAATGGACCATCCAAAAGGACCCCCGGCACCCCAGCCCTTCGCAGGGCAGGAGCCTCCCTTGAACCGTGCACTGACAGAGAGGACCGGGCTGCGACAACTTCGGTTCTGGATTGACTCAGCTTAGCAGACTGTATTGGGTTTCTGTGGCAAGGTTTTGGTAGTGGGGGGGTTACAGGGGTGGCTTCTGTGAGAAGCTGTTGGAAGCTTCCCCTGTGTCGGACAGAGCCCGTACCAGCCGGCTCTAAGATGGACCTGTTGCCGGCCAAGACTGAGCCCATCAGTGACAGCGGTAGCGCCTCTGGGAGAACAGATTTAAGAAGTATGAAAAGTTGCTGTGCAACAAAAACTGCAGCCGGAGAGAGGAGTGAGAACATGTGAGAGAAACAACCCTGCAGACACCCAGGTCAGTGAAGGAGGAGGGGGAGGAGATGCTCCAGGCGCTGGAGCAGAGATTCCCCTGCAGCCCGTGGGGAAGACCATGGTGAGGCAGGCTGTCCCCCTGCAGCCCATGGAGGTCCACAGTGGAGCAGATATCCACCTGCAGCCCGGGGAGGACCCCACGCTGGAGCAGGTGGGTGCCCGAAGGAGGCTGTGACCCCATGGGAAGCCCGCGCTGGAGCAGGGTCCTGGCAGGACCTGCAGATCTGTGAAGAGAGGAGCCCACACTGGAGCAGGTTTTCTGGCAGGACTTGTGACCCCGTGGGGGACCCACGCTGGAGCAGTGTGCTCCTGAAGGACTGCACGCCATGGAAGGGACCCACGCTGGAGCAGTTCGTGAAGAACTGCAGCCTGTGGGAAGGACCCACGTTGGAGAAGTTCGTGGAGGACTGTCTCCCGTGGGAGGGACCCCACGCTGGAGCAGGGGAAGAGTGTGATGAGTCCTGCCCCTGAGGAGGATGAAGCGGCAGAAATAACATGCGATGAACTGACTGTAACCCCCATTCACCGTCCCCCTGCGCCGCTGGGGGGGGTAGGTAGAGAATCCGGGAGTGAAGTTGTGCCCAGGAAGAAGGGAGGGGTGGAGGGAAGGTGTTCTGAGATTTGGGTTTATTTCTCATTACCCTGCTCTGGTTGATTGGTAATAAATTGAGTTAATTTTCCCCAAGCTGAGTCTGTTTTGCCTGTGATGGTAATTGGTGAGTGATCTCTCTTGTCCTTATCTTGACCCACGAGCCCTTTGTTATATTTTCTCTCCCCTGTCCAGCTGAGGGGGGCAGGGGGAGTGATAGAACGGCTTTGGTGGGCACCTGGCGTTCAGCCAGGGTCAACCCACCACGCAGACCCAGCAGGGATTCACTGTAAGGTAGCGGAGCCGGGGGGAGCAGCGTGCCAGAGATCTGCCTGCCTTGCCCGCACTGCGGGCAGCACTCACGTGGTACATACAACCATACAACCCCCTCTTCGAGCCCTTGCTCTGGTCCTCCGCGAAGGGTGATCACCCCTGCGTGCGTAAACCCCTGAGCGCAGGTGCCTGAGTGCCTCTTGGTGGTGATGATTCAGCCAAAGCAAACAGGCAGTCCGTGCCCTGCCCAGAGAGCAGCTGAGCAATGATAATTACCTCTTTGTTTCCTTCTTTTGGAGTTATTTGTGGCAGAAAGCATGTTTGCCTTTTTCTGTTTATTCACACGGTCAGTCCTCAAGTGCTTGCTCTCCATGCCTTTGTGCCGTTTGTTCATGGCCGGAGGATGAGGAAGATGAGGGTCTCTCCCCTCTACTTCCCCCTGAGCAGTGTTAGCCCCCGGTAGAGGCTTCTGAGGGTCCCCTCTGCCCACCCAGCTGCACCATTTTGGGCTTTACTGGGAAGGGAGCCGACTGATGAACACTTGCTAGACGGGGTCTGTTCTCTGCCTCTGTGTACATCCGATATGCACACACGTCTATTTTATATAAACTAGTGGACGCACGTGGGAGGTAAACAAGGCAATCAGTCTGGCTGTGCAATCTGGAAGGGAAACAAAATATGTCTGCAAAGTGAGTGCTAACGGAGGAGCGCTGAGCGGGGCTGCTGAGGAAGGGCAGCTCAGGGCAGCAGGCACCCATGGCACCTGAGCCACGGGTGCTACCCCACTCTGGGTGGACGAGCGGCAGCGTGGGGTGCTGGTACAGCTCATGTCCCTTGCAGGATGCCATGCTGATGCTCCATATAAGCCAAAATCGCTGGGCAGCCGTCCTTGCCTCTTCCTCTACTGCTCTCGCTGTCCTTCTCACCACAGAGGGGTCTCCTCTGTCCATCCATCTGTCTGTCTGTCCATCCGTGGCATGGTGCTGCTCTCCCACAGCAGGCGCGATGTTGGGAGGCACGAGGGTGCCTTGGCATGGGGCAGCATTCACTCACCCCGGCCCAAAACAAACCCCTTCGGGTCCCACCCAAGGAGACAAGCAGAAACAGAGCCTTTCCGTAGTGTTTGCTCTGCACGAGTACACAATAACGCTGTAACCTTGGGCTGTTTGAACTAGCCAGGAGTGTCATTGCCAGCATTATATTCAACAGTTGTACTTGACTGAATAAGCAGATGGGGTTTTTTTCCCCTCTGTCATAATGGCACTATCCCACGGAGGGGTGATGGATTGCTTTTTCGGTTGCACATGCTGTTATCGCTGTGCTGTTCTAATGCTAGTCAAACATTATTGTGAATAGCCAAACTCAATAGCAGCAGTGTTAGGCTGGAAAGTCAATATTAGCTGAGCAAACAAAGCAAATAAAGAGTTGCTATTTGCGTAGCTATGAGTATTTGTATGCTCTGCTGCTGAACAGGGTACTTTGAAATAATAAAAAAAAAAAAGTTTTTTCTGCAAGGCAGGGAATGTTTTTTATTTAGGGCAGAGGAATCGGCTTTTTTTAAAGTTCATGTTTGCTTCCTTAGAAGTTGTGGTGGCCCCGCGAGCAATGCAGGCATGGCCTCCCCTCGGCCAGCTCTCAGGAAGCAAAGCCGGGCGTGCGAGACGGCTGCCGGCCATGCCGCCACTCATGCTGGCACTGTCAGATCCCCTGACCTTTAATGCCACAAGAAAAAGTGTGGGAATCTGCCAGAGCAGCCGAGTGCTGAAGCAGCAGATGATATTAAGTTATCCATTAAAAGGCAGCTCTTCTTCTGGAGGAGCAGCGCCATGTTTTGGCAGTATCTCCTGGCAGACCCGTAATTGCTCCTGAGCGGCACCTCTCTGCCCTGAGGATGCTCCTCTGCCGCTGGGCCAGGGGCCGTGCGTGGGAGCGCCTGTTCCGTTCTGATTTGATTTGTGTTTCCCTGTTTCTTGTTAAGTTTCTGGCACTTTTCGAGGTTCGCTGCGTGACCTTCTAAACAACACATGCCTATTTATAACCTGCTGTCTGTGGCCCAGTGCCACTTTGAGAAGCCCTGGGAATGAAATCCAATAAACCTTTCCTTCATTAATATTGTATAGCCCAACGTATGCACCCAATGTGCATGCTAAAGAGGGGATGCCATAACCCATCTTCATTCCAGGCTTGTTTCCTTATAGAAAGCGTTGTTAAGTATACATACTGAGCCAGGTTAGCTCAGGGGCAGCAGGTCCCAGCCCCACGGTGCCTCTCTCCCCCCAGGACCCCTTCCCAGCTGGGAATGGATGCGCTGCATTACTGGTTTAGTCTGCGTAGCATTTTTCATGCAATCTCCAGCCCAGGATGCTTTGGAGAGCTAAATAATACAGCTGGGGGATTAAATAATTAATTCCAAAGCAGGAGAGTAGCTGTGAGGCATAGGCAAGGGACCAAATATATATATAGTGGTTTTGGCTGAGCTGGAACAAGATGGAGAGTCAGGGGTGGTGAAGTGCAGGCTGCCTCTTCCTGGGAGGTGCAGGAAAGAGGGCTCTGGTGCTGGGAAGGGGAAAAAAGCCTGGAGGAGATAAGATGGGGATAAGGGCAGTGCGAGATGTTCCTGAAGGTACCAATGGCTGAGAGTGTGCTTGTGCCTGGGACACCTGCAGTCTTAGCTAGCGGAGAGGGAAGGTTGTCCTTGAAGATCCCACTGCAGAAAAGAAATAAAGTCTGGGAGGTGTCTGAAATCTGGAGGCTTTGCTTTCCTGCTGGTTTTGTGATGAGCACTTTGGCCAGAGCAGTTTCTGGGAACTCGGCAGCAGAGGCACTTTGCCCTTGGCCAAGCCAAGCATGGTGCATCAGCCATGCTTCCGTGAGTGATCCCAGCCGCCCTGTCCTCGGCTGCACGTGCCCTCGCAGCTGGGACCGCTGGGAAGCGGGGGGCCAAGCTCTCCCCCAGGGGAAGGGCAAACCAGACACCCCCCTTGTAACCACCCCACTCCATGCCTGCAGCGCTGCTGCCTTCTGAGGATGACCGAGAGCATCCTTCCACTTCAGAGAAGACAAAGAAAGTGCCGGGAAAACATTATGGCTTTTGCAAAATGAGCAGTGGCTGGGGGCAAAGGGAAGGAACCAGGACCGCCACCCCAAAATGTGCTCTTAAAAAGGCAGGAGAAGGGCAGACAGCTGTGGCCTTGAGGATACAAATCACCCTACAGCTCATCTACAGGAGGGGACAGGGCCACAGGACTGGCACGGTGGTCCTGCTGCCCAGCACTTTGCCTACAAGGTGTCACCCATCCTCATGCAGGTGCATGTGACACACCGTGGCTTTGGGGACAGCCCTTCCCCGGGGCTCGCACACTGCAGCACCCTGCTTGCACTGGCGCCGACGTTGCCGGTGGGCTCCTGGGGACACCCCACGTCACAGGGCTGCAGGAGCAGCATCCGCCAGGGAATCGCCTTTGGGGGAAGAGGAGTGCACCTCAACACTGAATTAAGCCCATGCATTTGCTGTAATTTTCTGCAAGCATCCCATTATCGACTTGTTGCATCGCCGGCTGCTGCATGGGTCCCTTTTGGCCACGGTCGTGCTCGGAACCCGTGCGTGGGGCTGGGGCAGCCCTTCCCTCCGTACTGTCGGTGCTCTGCTTCCCTGGGGCTTTTGGAAACGTAAAAACATCCGCTACTACATTCCACTCGGTGAGTCTTGATATCATGAAGCACATTTGCTCTACAATTATAGCCCAGGCTAATGCTGTTTGGAATAATTAAATTCACATGACAAATGTAGTCACATTAATTTTATTTATCTTGAGTGGGTTAACAGGAACTAGCAATGGAAAAAGCAATTATTTTGTTTCTAGGGTGCTGGGATTGCTGATTTGGAAACGTCTCCGAGACATATTCCTTAAATGTGGAATAGCAGCATGTGAAATGCATGAGGAGCTAATACAGTGCATAAAAATGAACATAATTTCTGAAAAATTGAATTAATGAGGCAATGAGACTGTTTTAATGAGCACAAGGTCTGCAGTAAATGTCACTGTTCCCATGTCTTTATTGTAAATTATAATGTGCATTTTTAGAAAACACTGCCTCGGTGCAAGCCGAGGGGAAGCTGCTGGAAGGGGCCGAGCTCAGCCCGCGGGGCCCAGGCTTCGCAGGGAAGATGCACAGCCCACTGCTGGTGGAGCAGAGCTCCTCTCCTGCTCTGAGCTTGGCACCGGTGATGCTTTATTGACATTGCATTTTTTTTTCTTGCTGGGCGAACAGGAGTGTTTGGTTGTGGAGGCTGACCGGGAGCAGGACCGGGAGCGGGACCGGGAGCGGGAACAAACAGGCCAAGTCTGCGGCAGCTCCTGCCCACGGCACTGCATCTGCTGCTGCGGCCATGAGATGAACCAGACATCGATCTACCACGCAAATATTAGCCAGGTCACCGTGTGACTTCAGTGGAGGTTTGGTTTGATCAAAAGCTCATGCAACTGTTTAATTCTCTTGTTAAATAAGGTAGGTGAATGGCAAGGGAAATAACAGCTCTGGGTTGAGCTTCCCTGCTTTGAATAAAAGCTGTGGCTTTGGTACCGCTGAATTAAGCAGCAGCAGCACCGGGTCCCATGTGCTCGGAGCCAGATATGAACAAAATCCTTCTTAAAACTGATTCATCATCCAAAGTTATTGCACGTTGTCTTTGTAATTTTATTCCTGAGCATCAGCACTGGGAAGGTTTGCAGAAAGTGGCTCTCCTGGGCAGGGGCAGCCGGGATTTAATCCGAGCATTAACTCCCAGCAAGAGCTGGCGGATGAGAAGGAGGATCTTTTGCTTTGCTCTTCTAATCTCTCAGGGAAGCTGCAGCAGACTTTCTCCCTGCTGCCCACAGCTGATCTCCCCAGTGCCGAGGGGCTGCCAGAGGCTCCCAGCAGGGTACAGCCCATCAGAGCGTGCAGGGAGCGCACGAGGAGTGTGCAGGGTAGCTTTGGTAAACAGGGACGTTTCCTCTGCCTCCTGGAAATGAGGGCCATCCTTCCCCTGACGTCGCTGCAGAACGCGTATAGACGTAATGTTGTCAAAGCTGGCAGGCGGCCCAATGCCGCTGTGATGGGCATCACGAGAGGGTGACATTTCCTCTTGACTGTGCAGGACACGAAGCATCATCTTTGCCTCCCCCAGCCCTGGCACCTGGTTGGCTAATTAATCTCCATGAAATATATCCCTGCAGATCGCCCGTCAGCCACCTCTGGGGCGTTTTGTGTTATGGCAGTCCTCCCGATGCTATTGGAGAGGGTGACACCGGTGTGATCCTACAGCCGGCTCTGCCCTCGCCCTGAGCCAGGTGGTTGTGGGCTGTCATGCAGATGGGCGAGCATCTTGCTTCGTCTTAGTGCTTGGAGCCCACCGCAGCCCGAGCGGGTCCTGTTTTGGCTGGCAGCAGCTCATGCCTGTGCCCCCCATCCTGCAGTCCCGCTCCCAGCCCTGCCGCCCTCCCGGGCTGGGAACGGCCCTTTGAATGTCCCTGCACAAAGCCCCTCTTGTACTTTGCATGTTGCTATGACCTGCCCCTGCCATCAGCGCTGCCACCGGGGCAGCCGGGATGGATTTGGCCCTTGCAGATGTCTCGCCTGCCCAGAAATTGCACAAATTTGTGATGGCAAGAAAGGTCACAACCCCCGGTCACTGGTGGAGCTGTGCAGAGGAACCTCCCGTATCAGCATCACCTACAGATGCTTTATCGGTCATAAACCCACCCTAATTTTCTAGGGAATAAACCCCCGGTGTTCCAGACCCACATCTTTCCAATGAAAACAAGAAAGTCGTCATCGCTTTTCTCAAGAAAAACAGAAAAAATAACCAGCTGCGACAGGTGTGCTGACTCGCCGCTCACCTGGGGGGATGTCCCAGGCTCCCCATGCACCTAATCCCTGCTGCTCCCCAGTCGTCAGGAGGATCCAAGAGCTCCCCGTCATCCAAAGAGCTGGAGCCGGCACAAGCTGTGCCAGCACCGGAGGAAAGGCTCTGCTGGCACCGGCGCCAGCACCACCGCCTTCCGGGACAATGACTGGGTGAGAAGATAAACCCCAGCACGTAGCGCGGGTCATCCAGGGCGCATCCTCTTCCAGGAAGGCATCTTTGTCCCGGGATGAGATATCTGAGCTCGCAGGGCTCCGCCGAACCCGCCGCAGCTGTGGGTGTTTCGGGTATTGGTCCTTGTCGCCAGTGCCAGTGGCTAATTGCGAAGCTAGGGCTGGTGGGAGAAGCTGAGGGCTCGCTGCTTCTCCACGCTGGGTCCCCAATGCGGTGCACCTGACTGCCTAAATGGGCCCGTATTCCTCATTTTCAGCTGTAAGGTTTCTGGTAGGGATGACTAATTTAATGGGAATTATTGTTTAAGAGCCAGTGTGGCTCCCTCAGACCCCCAGCTTCCATTGCCCAGCACTGGTCCCTCCCAGAGGACGGGGACCACAGGGCTGGGGGGGCTGCTGGGTGCTCTGCTAAGAGGTAGTCAGTGAACTGGGGCAGAAAATACAAAGAAAAATATAGTTTTGACTATAAATTTCAAAAAATAGGTTCCAATATGGGTCTTTCCTTCTTTTGTACTTGGGTTTCCCTTCAGTTTAAAAAGCAGGAAAAGAAAAAAATAAATACAAAGGCAGCCTCGAGGAGAAGGTTTTTTCCTATTTGTTTTCCCCTCTCCCATTCTTCCATGGAGGAAAGGGGAGAAAAAGGACTCAAAGGAAAGGAAATACTTTCATTTCCTTGTACAGTGCCCGAGATGTGGCAGGGGTAGCAGGCAGGACCACGGTCACTGTCCCTGCCCTGCTCCGGTCCCCCAGCCTGGGACAGCTGAGGCATCGCTGCAGGATGTGGCCGAGAGCATCCCAGCCCGGCGGGCAACCGAGCCCATCCAACCTCCCAAACTTCCTAGGCTTGTCAGCGGGTGTGGAGCCGGCGAATCTGAAAAGGGCTTTTCAAAATCAGGCTTTTTTAAACTCAGAAGAGGCAAGAGCTCTGTGACCAGCGTCTTCTGGCAAGCGGCTGCCTGTTTACAGACATGTAAATACAACTTCACAATTGCCATAAATCCTATTGTGCAATATTCTCTAGAACCAATTAGATTCTGACATCTGCTTAATGTTTAATTACTTTTTGACGAAGGAAATGGAAAAATTGACAAATAGTTTAATCCATCAAATGTCGGCCTTTTGTGAGTGTGTTTATATAAAGCTTACATGCCAACGTCTCTTAATTTTTCTTGCTGCTCTGGCAAGGATAAGGACAAATATTTATATTCCAGGCACACAAGATGGCTTTCATATTGTTTTCATGTTTAACTGATTTCAAATGAACTAAGATGGCTCTTAATGTGGTTATAAGAATTTGCCATTAATTTTCACTTAAAATTGGATCCAGCTTGCTACATGCCTGCAATATATTAAAGTTAATAACGATTTGTTTAGAAAACGCAGTGCTTACTGCTGGCTGATTGGCACACGCTTGCTTGGTGGAAACATCAGATTCCTATTATATTTAAATGATAATTAAGCTTAGAATATTACTCCTATTTTGGAGCGCTTAATGCAGGATAGTTTTGTTAATGCTATGGGAAAAGACAGCTCGGTGTCCCTCCATCACCTCCAAACCCCAGGAAATGCTCCTGCTTTGCCGTGGGATGCTTGGGCTCATCCATCCGAAGCCCAGGCCAGTCTCTTCTGCTGGATGAGTGTCCGGCTGTGCAGCCACCCGGCCTGGCCGACCCCAGCCAGAATGGTTGCACTGGGCTGGATTTGCCTTTTCCTCCCATCCACCACTTTTGGGAAAGGCGTGGGAGAAGGAAAGCAGCCCAGCTCCCTGATACTTCACTTACACATTTAATAAAAGGAATAAAATATCAGAAATGCAGGAGAACCTTTAATAATTCAGCAACGTCGAGTTGTTTCATTACCTTAATATTTGCAAAAATTGCCAGCAGCTCTTGACACCTTTTCTCGCTCACGATCTGAGCCAAAAAAGCCACAAGGAAGTACGATATATTCACCTGCCCTCATTATGTTAATCACAGCATTGCAAGGCTTGCCTGTAAGTGTCCTCACTCTCCGTGATGGAAAAAGAAACGCAGCGCAATAAATTTGACCTAGAATACTTGTTGGGAAGAGAAAAATGCGTAAAGCATGAGAAACCCACTGATCTTACTCATAGCATCTTTGAAAACGCTGTTATTAACTGACAATAAATCTAACAAACTTTATAATTAGGTTACTTCTTTCCTTTGAACTCCCATTGCCAGAGCCATTAGCTAGTGCAGTGCTGTGATTTATAAGCGAGAAGCAGCACTAAGTTCGTCAGTTTATCGGCTTTTATTTTAAAAGGCATTTGTTTTCCCGTCTCTGAGGAAAGCCTGCTGCTCCCTGAAGCTTTGTTGGAAGTTGTAACGTGTCAGGTTGTTTTCTTTTCTCTCCCTGCCGAGACTGCCAGCCAGCATCCCAATTAGCCCCAGTGGTGGTGATTTCTGGGATGAGGGGAGTTGTCCACTGGGAGCTGGATGGAGAAGGAGCAGGTTCCTTCCATCTCGGCCATCATGGGGGTGGCAGACCATCACAACCCACGGTCACACTTGCGCTGACGTCCAAGGGGTGCGAGGAAAGCCAGAGTTGTGAAATTTTCCCCTGTTTTGGGGACGTGTTTGTATTCTGAGCCTGAACTGTCTGGGAAATGATGAAAGCACTGCCAAAACATTTCCACGTTTATCCCATGAATTTTGAAGTTGTCTGATAGCTTGCAATAACTCAATTTAGCAATTAAAAATTCTGCTGCTGCAGGATTGTATGGCCATCCTTCACGTGCCTGTTGCATGATGTTTGTCCCATCCGTGCATGGCATTGCCCATATTCTCTCTCCTTCTGTGGGGTCCCCACTGTCCCGTGAAACCCCCCCTCCCATGGCCAGTCCCTGAGCGAGGAACGCAGGGGGGAATCTGCATGCACCCCTCCCTGAGGAGCTGCCACCAAGTCCCCTCCCTGCTACCTTCCTCAGTAACCCTCCTGCCTGCCATAACCCAGCTTTCCTTGGGGCTACCAGCATCCTCGTATTTTTTCCATGCTAATTAAGGTTATTATTTGTGTTTGTGGGGAGCGATGAATGCTGCACTTGCTGCTCACTGCAGCGGGCGCTGTGCATGGGCCAGGCTGGCTCGGGTGCTTTTTGCTAACAATCTCTCCAAATAAGCCATTTCCCTGCAGGCTTTTTGCTGTCAGGTCATTGCTTTAAAAAAAAACAACCTCTACATGAAAAGGGTTCGATTTCCACAGCCAGTCGGCGGGTTTTCCCACTGCCTGTGCTGACAGAAAGGGTTTTTTATTGTGCATCAATTACTTTCAAGTGAATGGGAGACATTATGTTATTAAATCCCACCCTGCCTCTCGAGGTGCTTTTAATTTGTATGTTTAGGTTTAAATTTCTTCAGGAGTGCCAAACCTTGTATTTGTTTTCCTTGGGCTATTTTCATTTAGGGTTTCGGTAACTGTCAAAGCCTGCGAGTTAATTGTAGCTCACAAGGTTATCTTTCAAAGCTAACTTATATTTCTGTCATATGCTGGAGCCAGTCCTTGACTGCCTATCTTTATGATACTGTAGATTTTGACTCTTGTAATTATCCTTTGAGTTTAAGCTGATTATGTAGACTTTATAACCGGTGTTTGTTTAACTTACCCACAGTGTGTTGTTTGTACAGTGGCTCCGAAAGTAAACACGAACCTGATTAAACAGCTCTGCCTGCCACCAATGGCCGTTTTCCCAAAGATACACTAAAATAAACAGCAGAGGGGCTGCGGGAGGGAAGCGGTGATGCTCGCTTGCCTCCTTGCACTCAGTTGCAAAGAGCCCCGTCAGCCCAGCTGCACCAGAAAGAGCTGGTTTGAAAACCAGTATTATCTTAAGCCAAGTAAACCCAGCCTGAAGGCATTCCCCTCTGCTCCGGGGCAGAGGTGCCTGTCACTGGGGAGGGAGCACGGCGCTGGCACTGCCACGCTGGTGGCTGGCTGGGGGGTTCGGCATCGCGGGGACGCTGCCACCGAAGGAAATGGGGTCTGCTGGGTCCATACCGCTGCACACAGGGTCATCCTGAGCATCTCCGCAGGACAGCGAGGGGCTTGGATAGCCCCAATTCCCCCTGCGCAGCTGGGGCGGACCCACACTCTGCAGGGCCACGCAGGGCTGGAGTGATGCCGTCAGGGTGAGAGGTGACGTGTCTGTCTGTCCCCTGAGCACCTGGGTGGACAAACGCCTCTGTCCATACCTGCAGGACCCACAGTGCTGGGATTAGAGCAGCGCTTCACCATGCATCAAGCACCAGACTGGGCTCGCTGCAGAGCTCCTTGGGGCTGGCTCTGCTGAGGTGGGCTGGGCTTTGCAGGCGTCCTTTTGTAAATGCACTCATTTCTTATTAGAAGTAATTAGCTCTTGGAGTGGCACGGTGTGTTACGCAAGCATTTGAAGCTAAGGTGTTTTGGCAGCTCCCAGCCCTTGGATGGCTCTTCTGGAGATAGGTGATTTGGACGGGGAGCCCTCAACGTGACGGCACAGGTCGGATCCTGGCTGCTTTCCCCGACGGGGGCCAGGCGTGGGCACAGCATCTCGCTGCTGCCAGCCGGGGTGCGGGGCCGGGGGTCCCTGTGAGGGGGCCAAGCAAGGCTGCTGGGGATGGGCACCGTGCCGGCTCGCCCTGCTCAGCACCCACGGGGATGTTCTGCAAGTGACACCTCATTAATGAATATTTTTCTTTTCATTAATCAACAAGCTCTAAACTTACTCTTGAGCAACTACAGTTTCTCACATTATCTGGTCTCTCGCTGCAACGGACAGGTTAAAACGTGTGCATCTTATCAGGTTGGGGTTTTTTCTTGTTTGCTCTCCCAGCCATGCCAGCGCACCTTCCCCTGCACAACCCGGAGCCACGCTCGGAAATGCTGGTCGGTCCAGGCACCGAGGACCTGCTGCTCTTGAGGAAAGGGCACCCGGAGACGCAGACACTCTCTCCCAGCTGCTGGCAGATGAAAGGCGGAGGCTTCCCCCCCAGCAATGGGAGCAGAGACCCTGGACGAACTGTGCGGGAGGTTTCTGCAGGTCAACGTGGCTCCTAACAAAGGCTCGAGCTCCCAAAAATCCCCCCCTCTGGTGCCAGCTGCTTGGCTGGCTGGTTTGGTTTGCAAAAGGTGTGAAGCGGGATGGCAGGCATCCAGCATTCCTGCGGGCTCCTTTTAATATCGGGTTTAGACAGATTGGAAAAACTCCTCATTCGCACAGGCGCCGTGGGTGGTTTCCTCCGCTCTCCTCCCCGGCCTCGCAGCACCGGCTGCTGCTGCTGCTGCTGCTTGGGGTCCCCAGGACTTGGCTCCAACCCCACTCTTGGTCCCTTTTGCCTCCCCCTTTTGCTCGAAGCAGAGGAGACTTGGCCGCTCAGTTACAAAGGAAAAGCTGCCTCCTCCTTTTCCCCCTGCTGCTACAAGCACAGCCCCCTGACCCCGAGCAATTTTAGGGACAATAGATGCTGTTTTCCCATTTCAACACCTCCTCAGGGTCCGTTGGACCAGCCGGCAAGTTCGCACCTCCTTTTGGTCTCACTTTCACCAGTGTTTTCTCCAAACTGGGCAGGTCCCTGCCATGCCGGACCACCCCTGGGGCAGCTCTGCACTCACAACCCTTCTCACGAAGAGGGTCCACAGGCTGAGCCCTACTGCTCAGCATCACCGCTGTGGTCCCCGACTCCGGGTATTGCCTGCTTGAGGAGGGAGAAACTCTGCTTTTGCTCTTTTAATGATGTTTTCTCACCTGCATTAAGACAGAAAAAAATGCCAGCATGGCCTGCTGGGGACAGGGGTTCTGGATCCCTCTTAGCAAAGTCCGTAGCCTTCAGTGAGCACTGGTGGGCGGTCAGTGCCTATGGGGGGGCTGGGAGAGGACTGGAGCTTTCTCTATGGGGTCAGACTACCCCTATGCATGCTGTACCCCACTGCGTGGACACGGGGGACTGGTCAGACTGGGAAGGTAAGCATGTGGAATGGTAGCCAAGGAAGGGCTGGGGTGTGCAGGGGCTGAGGGACTTGGTCAGGGCAGGCAAAGACATTGCTGCCATTCCCGGGGCATGCAGGAAGGGCCAATAACCTAGAGGGAGGGAGAAACTTCACGTGAAAACTGAAATGTGGCAGCTCAGGGGTTAGAGGAAAGGGTCATGGGAAGAAAACAGCTTTTTCTCTTCTGCTGGAGATGCCCCTCTCAGTTCAGCCCTGGGCTGCAGCCTCCCCCATGTCTCCACTCCCTCCGGTGCTGCTGTGGGGAGAGTTTCGGTCTCTTCTGAGCACTTTTATCTCTGCAGATGGAAGTGTTTGAGGAGCACCAGAGAGCCAGCGAGGATGACCCCAGGCTGTCTCACGGTTCTTATCATTCTCCTCTCCTCCCCCAGCAAACACCTCCCATCCCCACCTGCCTCTGCAGCTCCCTGCCTGCTTCTCCCCAGCTCCAAACCACTCTTACCCCATTAAATGCCACTCCTGCTATCAGGGCAGGTGATCCTCAATTGCAGCCTCACGCAAAGCCAAGCTCCAATGCCATAACGGAGGGCTTTTATATTCTTTTTTTCCCCCAGAGGAGGTTTGTAGAGGATTCCCTGAGCCAAGGCAAAAACTCTCTGCCAGGTCTCCCTGTTCAGCACCCGGGGAAATTCCTCTGTCCCTCCTTAGAAGAGCACCGGGCAGCCCTAGTTACAGGGAGGGAGCTGGAAAGTGCGCAGATGTCATTAACCACCCTCAGGTTTGTTCTGGAGCCAAATTAAACAGCGAGGGTGGTAAGAGCTTCCCTGAGGCAGAGCCCTTCGCCCAGGAGGGCTGAGCTGGGATGGTCCCGCATGCTCAAGCAGCACGGTGCCAGCTCCGGCGGCACGGGGGTCCCCGTGCCAGTCCCACCAGGGCTGGGGTCTTCACCCCAGCAGTGACCCACTGCAGCCCTGGGGATGGGTGAGGATATCTCTCAGAGCTGCTCTGCTGCCGGAGAAACCATTGCATGTGCCCATCCCCATCGCTCTGGTCCAGAACCCTGGCCCTGGGCTGGTCTCGTGGCTGAATTTCTCTAAGGCCACGTTTCTAGCATCTGGCCTGGGCTGACATCCTAAGCCAAAGGTGATGCTGCTGTGTCAACCGGCATACATTGGTATCTGTGTTTATTTCTGTGTCATGAAAATACTTGTGATGCGTACTTCTTATTCCCCTTTCTTTTTATGGAAAGTACTGGATTCTCAGCCCTGTGCTGATAAAAGCCTTTCACAGGGTGGTTGTCTACCCAGCCCTGTGGTGGGGGTTGGATAAGGCAGGGGGCTGGGGCGGGGTTAAGTGCCCGGGGGCTCAACTGATGCCCACCTGGGTGCTGTGCACCCTCAGGGTGCTGCCGGCTCTGTACATCAGGCTTTGCTGCAGAGGGCTGTGGAGTTCTGCCCCGGGGCTAGGAACATCACAAGCAGCGCTTCTTTTTCTTCCTCTGGTTTTCTAATTGCTCTTTAGCCTTTGTTCATATATTTTCAGTGGTATGTGTCCTCATGTATGAGTGGGAACAGACAGGGAAGCTGCCCGGTGCCAATGCACGGGGGTGGATTCTTCCCAGCAAATTGCTATTAGCATCTAAGGGTGAAAAAAACCCACAGCAGGCTGTGAGACACCCAGGAGATGGTGTTTTTCAGGAGAATATCGAGAAGCAAGAATGCACTCAGGCTGCTAGAAAAGGCCCAACACCTCTTGTTTTTAAAAGCTTGATGGGCTTTCAGCTCTCCTGCACCCGCAGCAGCACGCTGAGCACCTCTCTCCTGAAACCATGGACTGCGCTGGCTGCTCTGCAATATTCAGGTGTGTGCATGGCTGCAAAGCGGAGGAGGGTTTTTTTCTTTCCTTTCTGGCGGGCATTGGAGACCCACAAGCTCAAAAAAACCAAGCTCCCCTTGCATTTTAAAAGCTCTAAAACATATGAAGCCTTATCAGTCAGCCCCTTACCTTATGGGATATATATGCAGTTCCCAAGCTGTGCTAAATCAATATCTCTCCACAGATGGATAGAGAGATAAATTTTAAAGAATAAGCTTAATTTTATTACTGTCTTCTGAGTGGCCATTGCATGACAACGCAGCACCAGATTGACAAGAGTTTGATGTTCGGTAATAGCACATCAGCAGGCCCCCAGTACTTTGATGTATTATAACAGTGCATCATCAGAACAATGGCGTTTTGATATATTATATTAGAACATAATCAGAGTGATGGGGCTTTGAGATATTATGTAAGTACATCATCAGAGCGGTGGTGCCGTGACATATTACCTTAGAGCACTGTCAGAGCTGCCGCGCTTTAATGGATTTCAGTAATACATCACCGGGGCCGGGGGTCCTTCGGAGCCATGGTGCTGACAGCCAGAGGGACCGCTGTGCTCGCTGCAGGACATCTCTGCCTCTAAAAGACCTGACCAGTTCGTGTGACAGACAGAGCTTTCTGAAGAAGGTCCGGGGAGGAAATGCTGGGGGGGGTTCAGGGCAAGCACAGCCCAGTCTCCGTGGGGTGGCTGTGGGGCTCAGGGACACCAGCTTGGAGAAATCCCCCTGCACACAGCCCGGGCTGGGGAGAGGGATGTTGCTGAGCTATTTGGGGCTGGTGCTGGAGACTGGGCTTGGGGCTTGCTAGGTGCCATGTTTTTGGGGTGCCACATTTTCTGGGTGTCAGATTTTCAGGGCTTTACTTTTAGAGCAGCTGGCACACCCATTCTTTCCATCAGCGATGGGTAGCTGAGAGCCAGGACTTGTGGTTGCACAGCGGTCCTGATGCCACCTTCATTGCACAGTACTAAACTTCAGGTTGCATCTCTGAGCTGTGAAACAGAGGATATTTCCAGAGGAGCCTCGTAAGGACAAGATAGCGCTGGCAGAGCATGCTGGCAATGAGCAGGGCGGCTGTCTGTCATTAGCTGGAGAAGATCCCTGCATTTTCCTTCTTTCATCCTTTGGTTTTCCTTCTTTCATCACATCCCCCTGCCATGCCCTGAGCCCCGTACCTGAGCCCCACAGCAGTGCGGGGGCATCCCTCCATCCCCACCCGAATCCTGGCTCCTGGGGCTGGAGAATCGTCTCGGCAGCATTTTTATGGAAAGATATATCAACTGCATGGCTGGTAAAAAATCACTTAATTTAGTCTCTCTGTGGCTGGGACATCCTGTAGCCCATTTGCATCTCTCTGGGTGGAAGGAGAAAGGTAAGTAGCACAGGTAAGTATGAAAAATAATAAGAAATTCTGGAAATTTCAGCTTATGCATGCTGAGGTTTCACAGAAGTGCTCGTCAGTGTGACACCTGGGTTGAATGTCTTCTTGTGTTAGGCTTTTTGTTGGTTGTTTTTTCTCGCTTTGGGGTCAAGCAGTCATTTGCACCGGCCTAAAAACATGCCTCATTTTCTTCTCCTCTTCACTTCAACAACAAAAGCCATCAACGATGAGTCTCAGGTGAAATTTCCTTTTCTTTGCTGAAACGGACACATTTCATCTCTCTGACATAGAAACATGTCACGATGTTGGAGCTTTCTTATTTCTTTTCAAATTACATTGGCTGCATCTAAATATATTTCAAAATAAGAGAAGAGTTGTTCTATTTAAAAATGCCAAAATAAACATTTTCACCTTTCCGAAGTCTCTTCTGATGGGATGTGGCTAGGGCTGAGTGTTGCTGACTGGCTTCCCAAGACCTTTGCCAGGCCCAGGAAGTGGATGTCTGACCTGAAAATGAATTCGGAAACGGAGAAGAAGGAGGCAACGCAGGAGACTGCCAAAAGAGAGCTCTTGGAAGTGGAGAACAGCGCTAATATTTTGGGAAATTGAAATTCCAGCCATGAAATTGCCTATCATTTATCATCCCCAACCACCTTACAAAGTAAGAAAAACAGGCATTAAGCCTTATTGCTTTTTAAATACTTATGATCTCAGGGAAAAGCTGTCTAATCTACTTCCTTTAATACGTATTCTACAAAAATGTCCGTGAGTGTAACAGTAATGTTTGTGTTTATATGTGCATTTGCACGTGTGAAGAAGCGATGTCAGGCTGTTGTTGGGATGCTCAGATGACAAACCCCATCTCTGGGGCTCGGGGGCTGCTGTCTCCTCCCTGTATCCCCAGTGCTGGGGGGACAGTACCATCTCTGAAACCAGACCTCCCCGGCACAGACCAGGACACCTTTTCCTATTTCGCAATAAAGAGTTCAAATCTATTCCCTTACAGACCAGGACTGAATTAAAATCTCAGCAGCAGCCCTAGGCACCAGGGCAGAGCCCAGAAGAGGCAGTGGATTTCCAGGCTCAAGCCCTTCCAAGCCCAGAAAAGCAACGCTTGCCCTCAAAGCAAGAAGAAGGTTTTGCTGCTGCTAGAGCATGTCACCGAATAGTTGTTTTCTGATTTAAAGGTGGCAAGCTCCTGAGCACCTCTCCCCATCCCTGCCATGCTGCTGCAGCTCCATGCCCTGAAACCTGTAAGTCTTCAAAGGTCATACCCCAAAACTTGCTGGTGTTACCACTGGGAGCAACTCTTGGGCTTATCGCGGTGCATATTCTGAGGGGTTTTCCTCCCTGGTGCCAAGGCCCATGGGGCAGCGATGCTCTTTCCCTGCCACAGTACCGGCCACCCTTATAATTTCTGCAGGTAGGATTTTGTGGGTGTTAGGGGTACCAAGCTCTGTAAATGTTAATAGCAGCGCCATGCAAAGGCATTTAGGGCAGGTACTTCTGTAATTGTGATGCATTGGAAAAATTTGGTGTTCAGCGGCTGTTTCACTTGCACGGCCACCCTGTGCCGGTCCCTCCAGCTCCGGGCACCTGCAGCCCTCCCGGCTGGTCTGGACCTGCCACCATCTCCCGCAGGGTCTCTGTGACTCTGGGCGCCATGTGCCTCAGCTCCTGCCTTTCGGTTAATTTGCTTAAAATGGAATCAGAAAGAGCAAAAACCCCTGTTGGGCAGCGCAGAGTGGGCTGCAGGGGCCTCTTGGACACACACAACGCCCGAGCTGCCTCCTGCCAGTGAGACGGTTGCGGGGTGCCTGGTTCCCACGTTTTTTGGGGATGCTCTTCCCTGCCTGGGCATCAGAGGGTGCACAGGGCAAGAGCAGAGAGGGGATAGGTGGGAGCAATGCTTGCTGCAAAAGCAGCTCTGCAGGGCTGTTGTCACCATCACTGTTCTCTCTGGGAGCAGGCGGTGATGGGAGAGGATGCTCGGTGTCCAAACAGCATCAGCCTGGTTGGTGTTGCTTCCCAAAGCACCAACGCGACTCCCCAGCACCCCTGCAAAGTGCAGGTCTCCCTGGGGGGTTGCATGCAGTGTGGGCAGCTTCTCCCCACGCCGTGGGGCGTTCGAGATTCCCCGGCGAGGGCAGATCTCCTCCTCCTCCTCCACGGGCAGCGTTTCAGAGGCTTCCTCGTACATCAACACCTCGTGCTCCAGAGGAAATGTTGCAGTTTACCTGCTAATGGTCAACCACAAGGCAAAAAAAAAAAAAAAAAGGAAGCAAACAAACAAACTAACCAACCCTTGAATGATAGGGGAACATAAATTATCCAGAACTGGCAAGAAATGAAAGTGTTGCATGGTCCCCTGACAGCAATGGGATGAATAACTGATGATGATTAGTTAAATCATAACATTGCTCATGCCATGCATAAATGATGAGCCAACTGCTTGCGATGCCCTGATGAGATGCAGCGTTCTTAGCTTTCTATCATTCCCACTTTGTAGCCCCAAAGAAACTACCACATTTCTGCATTTTTGTGTTATCTGGCACATCAAGCAATGCGACAATGAATATATATTGACCTTATTATAGCAGCCGGCTGCTTGTGCCAGAAGCAACCAGGCATACTTTGCACAAATTAAAGCTGTCAGCATGTAATTTATGGTTCATTGCAAAAGAGGAACAGAACTCTGGGGGGAACATTGTGGTTTGGGAAGCAGGTAGGTAGGCAGATGAATTGCATGATAAAATATCTTGCTAATGATGTGATGTTAAAGCTGAAGTGTCATTTTCATTCTGTTTTGCACATTTTTTTAGTTATTTCTTGCTTGAGATGATTTTCCCCTTTCCACAGTTGGTTGGTTTTTTTTTTTTCTTTCCAAAAGCTAAATTACTGGTTATACCTGAAAAGGATGAAGTAGGTGTGATAATTTATGAGCAGACAGCCGTTGTCTGAAGACAATGTGGTGGCACCCTGAGCGATGTTAGAGCCCCGTAATAGGGAGTTGTCTTACACGTGCAGCCAACAGCCTTGACATCGGGGTTGGGCGTGGATGATTAAAGTTTTGCTCTTTTTTCAGACCAGAGAACAGTCTTGAGGAGAAATAAAACAATCTATCTGTGCGCCTTCGCTCCTGTTGAAACACACACACACGTGGTGGCAAAGCCGTACATCAAAAAGGATGCTCGACATTGCAGACAGCATCCTCGGTGCCGATGTCTTTTGGGTTCAGGGATGCTGGGTCTTTCCTGCCTTTTTGTTTCCCAATCGCTCAGCAGCTGAGGGAAAAGGAAAGGGGGAAACAAAGGGAAAAAATATAATTCAGAGAAATAGGTGGGGGAGATGTGTTCATGTGGGATTATGTCACCTTGAATAATGCACGGAAGTGCAGGAGCAGGGAACGTGAGAGCCGAGTGAGGAAAAGCAGGGGAGGAAATGGGGATTTATAGCCTGCCGTGCCAGAGAGCTCTCTTTAGTCCAATAAATAAATGATAAAATAATTAAATTCTGAAATAAAACGTCACTGAATTATTTAACTGCTCACCTAGGACTAGCTCTGACTCAGCTGGGTGAGTGCTGTTGCTCTGCTGCGGGTGCTGCCGTGCTGCCAAAACCAACGTAGGACACAGAGAAGCTCTCGGCACGGGGTGAGCGGCTGGTCCCTCGTGGGATGGTGTCTGAGGTTGGGAAATCCGGGATTTGCTCCACCTTGGAGCTGGCCCAACACAGCTTGAGAGATTTGGCACGGCGGGGAGGGGAGGAAATGTCCTTGCCCAGGCGGAGCGGGTTGCGTGGGGACTCGGGGAGCAGGAGATGTCCCTGGTGCGGGGACCCCGCTTGAAAGGCAGGAAATTATTCTGCTGGTGTTTTGGAAAGCATGAGCATGTGTATGCATTTTACAGAGCAAGATGTACATGCCATGAGAGATGCAATAGGGCAAACCCAGCCCCACAGCCCCCAGGCACATCCCCCCCTGGCCAGATTCTGTCCCTGCTCTTGCTGTGGACAGAGCTGCTTGGCAGAGCATCCCTTGAGCGGGATTCTCTCTGAAATACCAGTTTTATTTTCCCTTATCTTGGCGATTTCCTCGCTGACACGCTCTGCCAGCTGGGCTCCACACCTGCCACTCACAGGTGGATATTTTACTTGACACGGCGAGAGGAGGCTGGGCGATGCTGTCGCTGTCAACGTGCATCCCGTGTGGGGCGATGCAGAGGCAGCAGCAGGGACAACAACGTATCGGTGCCAATCTGGGGTGACAAGGCTGCAAGACGGAGGGGGTCCGGCCGATGTCACTGTGTTTGGAGAGAGAGGTGGGAGGCAAAGCAGGGGGAGGAGCGGCTGAGCGGTGGCAGCAATGGTGGCTGGAGTGGCACGGGGAGGCACTCGTGTGCCCGAGGACAGCCCGCCTTGCCAATCGGTTTGAGTTCCAGCTCTCCAGCATCAACAAAAGGTAAACTGAGCCTGAGAGCTGGCTAAGAGAGGTCCTGCCAAGCTGGGAGAGTCTTCCCAGGAGGTCACTGGAGCCGCTGCTCTTGGGGACGTGCTAAAATGCAGAATATGCAGGAAATCCACAGGCAGGCATCAACGATCACCAACGTTGATACTTCCTTTTTGGACACTTTAGTTACTGTATCTGAGTGGGCAGCTCCTTAGTCCAGCTCCTTTGCCTGTGACAGGACGCTTCACTGCTGTAACTGGTGTTAACTGGAAGATGACTGCAGCCAGGACTTGTGCTTGTCACACCGGTTGCTGCTTGCTTCTGCCTTGCCGTGCTGCTGGAGCGCGTCCACATGCATCCCGTGCTGTGCCATCGCCCATCACGTGTGCGCTGGGGCTGGCACTCCTGGGGACCTGGCAGCACCTGGCAGCTGCCTGTGAGCCAGCCACCACCTCAGTGGGAAGCTCAGGAGAGGGTGGGAGGATGCTCGTGTGCACCAGCTGGGATAGCCCCGCTCGCATCCATCCCTCACCGGCAGCTGTGCTGGAGTCGCCCGCGTCTGCCCGGCGTGCTGAGCTCCGGGGACTGCAAGGGGGACTCGGCACTGCAGCCAGCCACGGGGTCCCATGGAGGGGGTTTGGACAGTGATGCTGTCTGTGGTGACAGCCCCCTCCAGGTCCCCACTGCCCGTGCTGCCGTGAGGACTGTCAGAGCTTTCACCTTCCTTGCAGGGAGCACGTTTCTTGAGCAAGTGCGTGAGTGGCCCTTCAACACAGCATTGCATTATCCGTGTCCATTAAATTGCCACTTCTCCACCCAGAGCAGTGACCTGGTGTGACCAGCCAGGCAGCCCATTCACCAGCCCTCTGCGAGCTGTGACAGCAGAACTCTGCTTGCCTCCCGGTGCTGGGGGGGCTGCTGCAGCATCCCCCACCAGCCATGCCCCCACCGCCAGTATGGACAAGACCGATGCTGCCAAACCAGGCAGCCAGAGCTCCGAACCGCCTATCAGAAAGGGGAAAAAAAGTTTTTAAAAAAAAAAATAAGCCCGAGTTGGCTTGGTGCTGGCACTGCCTTTGAACCAAATGTCTTGCTGCAGCCAGTGACAGCTCTGCAACAAGAGCGGTGGCAGCATTCGCGAACTATTAGTGTTAAATTATTCCAACAAAAGCAGGCCTTGATGTTGTGTTGAAGTTGATAACTTGAGGATGTGTTTGAAAAGGATAAAAGCTTTGCCTTCAAAGGCTGGCTCCTCTTTTGTATGAGACACACTGCTGAGCGAATTAACCATTTTTGTAACCAACGCATCATTCTAGAGGTTAATTAGCAAGCGTTGGGGCTCATGGTTTGGTAACTGTACATTAAAAAAAAATAATAAAAGGATTAGCTGTTTTCTTGACGTCCAGCAGCATGTCTCGAATGCCACTGTGCTGCATGCATTTGCTCTGGGCAGGGGCAGGAGACGTGTTTCCCCAGCGGAGAAGGCGCAGGCGCAGGTAAGGCTGTTCACGGGACATTTGGGGTGACTGAAGCAGGGGATGCCAGAGGTGCCGGTGCCGACATGCCCGATAACACATGCTCCTGTTCTCCTTCCCAGGACTAAAGCTGCAATCTCTTTCCAAGAACATTTTCCATCACAGGGGCTTTTCTCCCCTGTCAGCCATGCATGGCTGTATGTCCTGTCTGTGATATGAGCAGCCAGCCTGTTTCAGGTCCTGGGCCATGGGCACAGCAGCTAACGAAGGGGTAATTTAGCCATCATTGCCTGTGCCACTTGCTCAGGGCCAGCAGAGAGGCTGCAATCCTGCCGCGAAGACAACGAGCAGGCAGACATGTGGGAGGAGGGAGGTGAATCGTGAAGTCTAAAGCTTCAGCCCCAAAATGTGACCTGGATTAGAAACGAACCCATCTCGTGCCGCAGGAGCTGCTCTGACAGAGGAGTGGAGGTGGGAGAGCATCGCATGGTGCACAACCCGATGCAGGGGCTTCCCTGCACCACCCATGGTGCATCCCCATTGCCTGCAGAGCCAGGCAAGGGGCTTTGCTTGCCCCTGGGAAGGGGGTGTTTTAGCACACGTTTATATCCCAGCGCTGCAGCATGGCTTACAGAGCTATAACAAGAGAAAAAAAACCCCTTTTTTTCCCAGGTTCATGATGTCTGATGGGAGCTGAGTGTGGGAGCACTGGGCACTTCCCCTCCCTGTGTTCACGCAGCCCTAAAACCCCCACTCCGCTTCCCACCCCTCCAGGCTTGTGGGGGTGAAAGCCTAACATCTCAAAACGTGGGGGGGCAAGAGCCATATGTCCAGCCTGGTGCGATGGTGGGTACCGCTTGTTGAAGGACCAACGGCCACCCCTTGTCATCACACCAGTCCCCCAGGTGATGCTGGCCCCATGCCACCAGCAAGAAAGCCATCCCGTCAAGCAGCAGCGCCGAGGTTGGGTTTGTGCCATCTGACATTGAACCAGGGCTAAATTTGTCCGGTTTACACTTGGGCGGAGTGACAGCCGCGAGGAGAGAGAAGTGCCTTCCATTTTCAGCGCAATAAAGATATGATGGAAAAAAAGTTTCATGGTGGATTAGCACCCTTGAGGTACTTGAAGCTGTCACTTACAATATGCAAGATCCATTGCCTGACCTCTGCTCTGTGCTACGGGAGGGGGAAAAAAAAAGAAAAGAAAAAAGCCTTTTACAGGATCCCTTTTGCAAACATGTGACAGTCCACAAATCAAGGCCGTAACATGGAGAACTTACCCAGTAATTAGTTTTATAAACACGCAATTCAGTTGATGTAACAAAAGCTGTAATTTAAAATTTGACACCATCTCCCTTTGCTGGGGGCCGGCGGGAGGGAGGTTATTAATAGCAGGAGTAAGAGTTTGTATTTTTCTTCTCCGTGGCACTTGGGAGGGGGGCAAATGACCTCAGTGTGAAGAAACTTTATTTTCTACTGCCTCTTGATTTATGTGGGGAATCTGTTGCATGATTAGCGCCTATCATCAATAACCAGGCGGTGCAGGCTGACAGCTGCTGAGTGGAATGAAGAAACCCTGTGAAGCAAATAGCTACAAATTTCCCTGACAGCCCTGGTTCGATTACACGGCGTCAGCTGCCAAAACACCAGTTATTACAGGCATGGAGTGCCATGAATAGCTGAGCAGAAAGGAGCACGGGCAGTGGTAACACGGGTTGGGATGTTAACACCCCCGGTGCTCTTTTCCCTTGGCGAGGGCATTCGGGGATCATTTATTTACAGCCACCCGGGCTTGGTGTGCGCCAGAACCTGGGGCTGCTATTTACACTGATGCTGAGGGATCACCTCTGCCAAGATGAACGGCTGCGTGAGCGGCAGCATTTTTTCCTCTTCCCAGCCAGAGATATTAACACTAGAAATAAGGTTGTAAGAAAGCCCATGCCCTGGCTTTCCAGGTGAACCCTTTCTGAGAATTTGCCAATACACATATCCTTAGGAAAAAATTGGAGGCAGTATGGAAGTAAATACAGGACGTGCTGCTTTACCCGCAGCGTCGAATCCTGCAGTGGAAGTGCTGTGTAGAGCAGCGAAGGAGGAGGCGGGGGGGGGGGGGCTGCGCACCGCTGGTCTCCAGGGCAAGCACCAGCCACGGCCCTCTGACCACACGCTGCACCATCCAGCCCTGGGCATCGTCACGCAAGGCTTTGCTTGTGAACCAGGCTGCTGGCAAAACCGGCTTGGGAAATAATTAGAAATTTTAAGCAAATGGTGGAAAACCATCATGAAAAGCATGAACATGCAAACTGGAACCTTAGCAGGCACAAAACACGATTGCAGTGTTACAGGCACCTAACTGGGGGGTCGTAGCGTTCCCCAAGACCGGCACAGCCCGTCCAAGCTGAGCAAACACAGCTCGAATTTAACCTGCTTAATGCTCGCGGGGAGCTATTTGCAAACAATCCGAGGCACCAAGCTTCATTCCCAAAAATGAGAGCAGCAACGGTTTTGAACAACTGATAGATCTGAGAAACATTTGTCTGCTGGCAGCCTTTCCACGTGGGAATGGAGGTAACACTGAGTACACCACTTACTGGAAATTATTCAGCCCACACCACTTAATGGATATGCCCCTGGCAGACTAAGGATCTTCCCTCTTTCCTTTAATAATGAGGGTTTTTTTCATCGAGGAGGGAGATGGGGCGGTGTTGAGCCCACTGCAGCACCGGCTGTTCGGGTCCCTTCCCCAGATTTTGGAGACAACGATTGCAGGGCGAGGAGAAAGGAAACATTTTGTAAATGAAGACGAATTTGGCATTTTTCATGGGAATGTTTGTCAGCAAACACTCGCTGTGAGACACAGTCTGCTTCCCAGAAGCGTCTGGGAGGTTCAGCCTGCCGAGCTCTGCCACAGCTCAGCCCCGTGCACCGTGGGTCTAGGGCTCGCACTTTTGGTAAGGACAGCCCGCCCAGCATCGTGCAACCCCCCGCACCCAGGATTTGCCATTCCCTGGCTAGTTTCTGCTGTTTTCCATCTTGAAAATAACGCCTTTGAAGTCAGTTGCCCTTTGCTCACTGCAAGGTCTCAACAGGGAAAGGAGAGGACCCACCAGGCAGACCCCCAGGATAGGGCTGGCTGGAAGATGCATTGCCTGAGGTTTCCTATAGGAAAAGAATTTCTTCCAGAGATGGGCATGTTTTGAATTTAGCCTTTCGTGTCAAGTTGTGTGCCAGTGTTAGTATTTAATTTTGTTTTGATGTTTATATACTTTTTTTTTTTTTTCTAAAGCCACAGAGCACGTACTGGCTGGAGCGCTTCTGGTGAAATCTGGTTTTTGTGTGCACGTGGCATGTCTAAGCAGGGAAATGCCTCTCCCAGGATGACGTTTCCAAAGGGAAGGCTTTGAGGCTGGAGAAGAGGCAGGTTCACCCTGAAAGCCTGGAGCTGGGGGCTGGCTGCCCAGGGGGCACGCTCACAGCTTCTCCCTCCCTGCAGAGGGGAGCAGTACCTGGCTTTGGACCCTCCCGGCTGCCCTGCGGAGCTGGGTGTTGTGGTTAGGGCTTTTGTTTTCTGGATGTTGATGAGAGAAAACGTTTTAGCTTTTTTTTCTTAAAAAGGTCAGAATTTTGCCTTTCTTTCCTGTTTAGAATGAGAACACCTCCCAGTGCTGAGATTATTCATGGACACGAGCCACCACTTTCTGACTGGGATTTTTTCTTCTCTTCCATAACATCAGTGCTGTCGGGGACCAGCATCAGGGTGAGGACCAGGCAAGGGGCTAGACAGAGAGGCTTGCTCAAGGCTCTGTGGGTCCCATGCTGCAAGGATGGCCGGGATGTGCAGCCCACTGCAGGCAGTGCACCCCACTACAAGTCATACACCCCACTGCAGGTAGCGTACCCCACGTCAGCAGCTGCCGTACATTAACACTGAGATGCCAGGCTGCACCCAGCCTGTGTCCATGCGATGCCCAGGCAACCTAGAGTCTCAAATCACATCGTTTTCTGCTGGAAACTCTCCAGGTGCTAATGAAATATTTATGAGTCAAGGCATACACAGCCTCTATGTAAGGAAAGAAACTGTTTTTATCGTGAAGATGAACTTGAGGGGAACATTTTATTAGAGAGCATGGTGTTGTAAAACATTGTATTCAGAAGAGGATGGCATGTGATTTCCCTCCTGTGGAGCAAGGCTCAGGCACTGAGCTGGAAAGCCAAGCGTTTCCTTACCCAGATGTACGATGCTGCCATGGGGCTGAGATCTCCTGAAGACAGGGTCTGCTCTGAAACGCAGTTGATGGTGGTGAATGGCATTTGCTTTCCAAAATAGCATCCTCGTTGGGATAGTGGGATGTTGCTGGTGTTTCCTCACCCTTGCGACTACTTGGCTTTGGTAGGAGATGCGACATGCTGCCCAGCACCCTGAGGAGGGCTTGGGAAGGCTTCCCATCATCTGGGATGGAAATCCTTCCCCTGACAGTGCAGGACAGATCCGGCAGCCGCACTCAGCTGGGCACGATGCTCCAGAGCTGACTCGCATTTGCCTCTCACCTGCTCAGCTGGAGGTGAGCTCTGCTGCTGGCCCCTCTCCCGCGGCACAGGGTTATTGGTCAGGTTTTAGTTTCTCTCAGCTTTCCTTTTTAAATAATGGAAGTGTCAACCCTGGTTCACGGGCTGGTCAATGTTTTAACTCCTCCCTAACTTTATAAGGCAATTTCATGAATTATACAGTGTGGTAACAGAAGGAGCTAAATAAAGATGCAACACTAGCTGTGTTTAATAAATACACCCTCGCTATCCGTGGAAGCTATTTGCAAGTCAAAAATATGGCACACAATGATCTAGCTGTCGATTGCAAATTTTTTAGATTACTGCTAGGTCAGCACTATTTTATGCTAAATCCCATTAACTAAAAATAAAAGGAGGAGGCTGTGCGTGGGGAGCTGTAAAGCAGAGGCAGCCTCGCCGTGGGCTCCCTGGTGCCGGGGACCTACCGAGCTAACGACCAGGCATAAATGGACAAACTTGTATTTCGTCTCCTGACAGGCACTAAGTAGCCTCTTGGGAATTCAATAGGCCTGTTTAGGTGATGCCAGGAGGCATTAATAATAAAGGTGACCCTCACCTATGGCCTGATCCTGGGAGGAACAGAGCAGCCGCCGGGAGAAGGAGCAGGAGAGGGTGCACAGGAGGTGCTGGTCTTGGAGCTGCTGCTGAAACCCCACCAGAGGGGACAACCCAGCAGAGGGGGATGGCTGCTCTTGCCACGCTTAGCTGGTCTTGATGGGCAAGAAGAGGTTTTTGAGGAGCACATCCAGCGGCGTGAGAGAGCAGAGCGAGCTGTGTGCCAATGGCTGCATCGCCACGTCTCTCTGTGGTAAGCAGCAGCCGCCTCTTTCTTCTGCCTGCCCCGCACACCTCTGCAACAGACTGGAGAAGGGCGAGGGAGAGGTGAGGATCACTCCCTTGATGTTTGCAAATAGCTTTGAAAATAGGCAATTGTGCACTTGTGGCAAGACTGTTTATATTTAGGAAATGTCCAGCTGCGAGTACCTTTTTGCTGTTTTTCTCCGGCAAATGCCAGTTTGCTCTGCTTGCACGCCAAGCCTCGGTGGCAGCTGGGCTCCTGCCTGCCTCAGAGCTGCTTGGGTTGCCTTGCAAAAGCTGTGCAGAAACACCTAACAGGGGTCATTGCATTGGGCTAAATGCTGGCATTGGGCCATGCCAGCACTGGGCGTTAGGAGATGCCACACACCAAATGCTACACACAGCATCAAGCAAAAGGTGGGAGAGAGGCAGGCAGCAAAGCCCAGGCTGTGCTGTACCTGGAGGGCCTTTGCCACAGCATTGGAGCCTGCAGAGACGCTTTCACTCAGCAGTGTGGCGTGCCGGCAGAGCAGAGCCTGGCACTGCCACCAAAACCACCATCTGGCACCAAAGGCAGGAGCGGGAGGAATGGGATCCAGCCGGGACTCAGCTCCCAGGCAGACTGAGGGTGGGTGAGAAGAGGTACTGACACGTGTGTTCCTCCTTCCCTACAGTGATGAGCTGCTCTCCCAGTCAGCCAGAGAAGGTTTTCCACGTAGCCCCCAGCCCACGCAGCCCAGCCAAGTGGAGCCAGCGATGAAGCAGGGGAATTGCCATCCCCGCACAGTCCCGGGATGAGCTGCAGCCCGGCGTGCGAACCTCTCCACCACCCGCACCTTCCTTCCCGCACCGGTCTGCAGCTTGCTGGCATTGCATCAAAGCCATGGGGAGGTGCCTGAAGCCTGCCTGGCTCTGCAGGGGCTGCCACAGCTCTCCTCGGCTCTTGGGGGGTTAAACAGCCTGCAAATATCAGTGATGCCCTCCTGGTTGTATTGATGGTCATGCCCGGTGCGGGCGATGCCCTCCTAAAGGTGTCTGACCAAGGTGACTCCAGCACAGCAGGACTCGGGTTGCATTCACCACTCGGCCAGCCTTGTTTCAGCAGCAGGGATGGACTGAGGGAGAAGAAATACTAATATTTGTGCTTGTCTCCCTCTCCGCATGCACAGTAAATTGACCATTAGTTACCAAAAGTCTATAAAGACAGACTGAGGGTGGTTCCAGACTTCAGAGAAATTAGCTGGATTCAATTAAGCTTCTCCCGTTGCAACCAAATCAAAGGGTGAAGATGTTTGCAGGTGCTGCGTGCCCTGGAGCAGCCACCCAGGGGGACAGCCATGCCAGGTTGGTAACGACAACGGGTTTGAACGTTGTTTCCTGCAGCTGGAGTGCAAACTGGAGTCTTCCCTTGAAGGATTAGCTGGAGGTTGCAGGTTGGCACTGGTGCTCGCCTCTGAAGCGCTGCACAGGCTCAGCCCGGCTGCATTTGGGGCTCCCATTGGCACTGGCCGGCGCACACGGACCCCTGCCTCGTAGCAGGACCCCGCATGGCCGGGGCACGTTCACACACACGTTGCACACCCCTGCGATGGGGAGGGAGCTCGGTCCTTCTGACAGCAGCCCCTTACACTGCTGCAGCGCTTCGTCCTCAGCACTCGAGCGAGAGCTTTACCTCACTGTGCATTAAGCTGTTCTCTCTTAAATTAATGACATCAGTCTTGGCTGCAAATCAGGCAGACCCTGTTCTCCCTTCCCATGCACGTTACAGAAATCCCAGTCTCTTTTCCTGTGTAAGAGCAGAAAACAACTGGAACTGCGTACTGGGAGGAAACTACCATGAAATAGCCCTCGGTCATAGATTAGGAGCATGTCATATGTTTCATTACCTGCTGAAAGACAGTTGCTGTGTGCTTGGGAATATTTATAAAGCCAAACTATTTACAGCTCTCTGCCTTTTCCTTGCAAGCATGCAGCCAGAAAGGCGTTAATAAAGTAGCCTTGATGATCTGAATGATTTATGGAGCAGCAATTCTGTAAATAGGGTTCAAACTTCTAAAGATTTATTTGTTTTCCAACAAAAAGTCATCCTAGTGGTACGCAATGTATATACCATGTAGGTTCATTATGCTATTTATATCTGAGATAAATTGTTCAGTGGGCAGTATGCCAATGCACCAGTTTAGCTTGATGCTAATGTTTTCTAAGAGACTTTTTATCCCCCTGGAAGTTTTGTAATGAGTTCATGTCACTGCCAGCTATCGGGAGATGCGTGTTCGAGCCAGACATCACACCACTCAAGTGCCCCGCACGGTCAGGCCACATTTCTGATTTTTTATTAAAAATTCTCTTTGTTCCCCTCTGTCTGCTGTTGGTCCTTCTTGCGCTGAAGCATGCGAGCAGCAGAACACTATGTTGGATTTTGAAGTGCAGGCAGCTTTCTTTTCAAATGCTTCCTTTAAAAACCCCTTCAATATTGCAGCTTTTAGAAGTCCCCCCTTTCTGCCAAGCCTTTGCATTACTTTTGTCCTTTGTTCTGCTTCCTTTGAGCCTGGTCCCCCTTCCATTACGCCTGCCAGAGGAATCCAGAGTACAAAGCTTTTTACCAGTGCCTTGCTTGCTTTCTGTCTCCCTCCCTCCATCCCTCCAGCATCCTCTGTGATGACATCCCCTCCGTTGCTCTACGGCTGTTCCCAAACTCCCCTTCAGCATCTGAAGCTGCAAATCACTCCTGCCCCACATAAGCACAAGGGGTTTGAATCTGTGCAGCATTTGAATCCCGGGGGCTGGAAGGTTTTTTGCTCTGGCTTTCAGCAGAAGCCGGGATGCGGTGGATAAGGCTGACTCCCAGTGGCTCACAGTCCTTGACTCGGCCAGTTCTTGCTCTGTTTCCTATTCAGGCGATGAATTGCAGAAGCACTCTTATTCTTGGAAATTTTGCCTGTGCACATAAGTAGATTTTTATCCATTCCTTCCAGATGCTGCAGTTATAAGTGCCCGTGTACATTTTGTTACGGTTCCCCAGATAACAGCATTTGGAGTATCACTCCTTCAGAAAATCCATGCAAAACCATCTGTGATTTTCTGCTCTTGGATGGATAATTGGATTGTAGTGGAGGGTGGGCTTGGGGCTTGGGTTTGTTTCCTTGCCTGAAAACCCGAAGGTACTTACACCCAGGCTCCAAGAGGCTTTCAGAAAAGAATGAAGCCTTACATGCCCATTCCTGGCTGGAGGTGAGCAGTTTGCCACCAGCAGCCCCAGTTAACCCACAGCTGCCCCACTGGATGCCTCACGGCCACTCTTGTACCATGACTCACCAGACAGGAACCTCATTTTTCCTGCTCTGGGCTTGGTCCCATATTTTAAAGCACCCTTTAAAGAGCTGCAGAACTTCTTTGATATGCTTTTAATATCTGCGATAAGTTCCTTCAGGGCAACCCAGCTTTCTTTTCTTTCCTCTTGATTAATTAAACATTGGGTAACGGTGGCATTTCTAATTATCTATGGACAGGGCAAAACAACTGCCAGCAGCGCAGCCTTCCTCACCCACCCCTACCAAGAAACACCTTGAGGAGGTGGCACCCAGGGCCACCAGGATTAAGGATGCTGCTGCACGGGGCACGGCAGCAGCACATGGTCCCCGGTGCTGCGGCACATCCTGGACAGGACCAGCAACGCGGTGGCGGTAAATCACATCATGGAGCAGGCGGAGGGAGGGAAATGAAGTGAGGGAGGTGCTGGCAAAGGCTACGGGGTGAGCATTGAGCAAACAGCAGCCCCAAATCACCCCAATGTTGCGTTGCTTGAGACCCTCGTGGACTTCTGGGCAACCTGCTGGGCCATCAGCGCTGCGCCAGTGCAGTTGGTCTTGTCAACTGGAAGGGCATTTAACTGCAGGGCATTGAGCATCTGGTGCCACATTGCAGTCCAGCGGCCGTGCCGGTGGAGGGCTGAGCCAAACCAGCAGCGGGGGCATTAGCCCAGCCACCCACCCGCACCGCTCTGAGTTGGAAGCACCAGCCCCAGCTCCTTGGGGTCACAGGAGGCCAATTTTGGGTTTATGCAGGCAGCAAAACCACAACGACCTTTAGGAAAAACAAAATTTAAAAAAAGCAAAATACAGAAAACAAAGAACCAGCGGGAATTTGGATGGGGAATGGAGCTGAAGGATGCCAGTTAATGCTGCAGGCTGGTCCAGGTGGCTGGCTGGCTGTGATTTGGTGACAATCCGGCCGGTCCCTGCCGCCCTGATCATGCTTGTGCATGGCCCGGACGTGGCAGGATGCAGCCAGAGAGCTCCAGGGCTGCACAAGCATCCCAGCGATGTGCTCTGCCCGACCCTCTGCCCGCCAAGGAGCTATGATGCTTCTTCCACCTGGTCCCCAGCACAGAGACAGCCCCAGTTTGTGACTGGCATCCCTCACAGGGAAGCTCTGGCCAAACTGGTGGCTGTGGCTCCAAGGGAAAAACCTTCATCTCCCGCCGAGCCAGTGGTGATGGAGACGTGCTTATAAATGCACTTGACATTTGTTGGGTTTGTTGCTGTTTTTTTTTAAGAAATAGCAACCCGTCTCCCATCTGCCAGCTTGAGTGCCATGGAGCGCATCTCCAGCACAGCCAGACGGCTGCAAAATAAACCTCCCAGGCTCTTTCCCCTCCAGTCGGAGGAGTCATTGAGAGCCATTGGCTGTGCTGCCCCAGGGATGGTGCATTCCTGCTCACCTGATTTATTATCTCTGCTCAGCACACAGAGAAGAGGATTCTTCCTGGGAAGAAAAGTTGGCAACTCGAGGCAGTCCCTTGGAAACAGGCAGTGTTTGTCTGAGCATTCATCCAAAGGAACAGAGGGAGAAAGGAAGAAAACTGTAGCAGAGAAAGATTAAAAAAAAAAAAAAAAGAGAAATCAGAGGCACTTGCAAAGCTGGACTAGCTGGACTACAGCAAGGCAGTCAGTATTTCTGTTCCAGAAGGCTGGGACGGAGACCTGCAGAGACGAGTTTTGCATATTCAGAAAAGTAAACAGCAGACTCAGCCTTGTTTTTTTGCAGAATTACAGGAACCAGAGATGGAAAAGACCTATTAACTCATCTTTCCATTTCCCTCCAGGGCAGAGCAGGATTGCTCCCTGGAGGAGATTATTTTTAGCACTCTGTTGAACAGAGTTTTCAACGTCTCATGACATGGGGGTTTCTTTTCCAGGGTTTTAGATGTATGAATGATAAACCAGGTTCTGCCAAAAGAAGGCTTGACCCAGAGATGAAACGAGGATCAAAGCAGCGCTATGAGGTTCAGAAATGTTTGCCTGCATGTTTTCTTCTCTCTCTAACATGTTTCTGCATCTCTCTACAGCAAGCCTTGCCTGGGAAGGAAGCAGAGGCAACAAAGCCCCAGTTCTCCTGAGATTTTTGTTCTTACAGAAAAGAAGAAATGCGACAACTGCTCTGGAAGAAGCTCCACACGGGCATCCCACGTCCCGGGAAAATGTGGTACACACTTGCATTTATGGGGAGAAAAAAGAGGCACGGCACTGCTAGGTAAGAAGCACATGCAACGCAGTGTCCCATAGACTCAGCAGAAGGAGGTAAGCCGTGCCAGTGGGTGATTTCTGGCACAGATTTGGGGTGACTGTGCTCCTGCACAGGCTCTGCAGGGAACCTGGTAAATCGGCACCCACCGGCGCTGCACCCACAGGACCTGCACATCTCCTGCCTGAGGTTCAGGGGACCTTTGAGCTCTCACACCCACAGCATATTTTAAATGGCCTGAATTAATGCCACAGCCTTGGTCTCCTCGGTGGGGTCTGCTGCAGCCCTGCACGCCTTGCTGCAGCTGCTCGCTCAGGCCGTCCATCACTTGTAGCTTCCCCGCACAGTTCCTCTGCGGTGCTGGCATCGCTCCGGGCACGGAGTCCGGTGGCTGCTCAGCTCCTGTAACTGCTGCAGCTTGTTAAAAAGGAGAGACACGCACTGGGCTCTCTCCTGGTCGGGTCACTCCCTCCTTCCTGCGACTCTCTTTGATCTTAAAATTGAAATTGTTTTCAGCCTGTGAGTATATTTTTTCTCCGCGTGGGCTGAGCGACGCCAGCCGAGTGGGGCTCTCGCTCCCCAGCAGCCCTCGGCTCATGGGGAGCGGCTGCAGGACTCGGCAAAACCTCGTGTTTGCGCCCAGAGCGATTGCAAATGGTTTCAGTGGCTGTTTCGGCGCGAGGGGGAGGGAGAAAAGGGGAGGAACTGGACTTGGATGCTGCCTCTGAAATGATTGTTTGCAGGCCAGTAATTCAGGTTGCAGACAAGGCCCCATTGACTCTCCGGCAAAGACAGAGCAGTTCAGTTGTTAACCCTGGAGAACCGGCTCCTGCCTGCGTGCCACGGGGCCGCCCGGAGCTGGACCTGCCGGACACCGGGGCAGGATGGCCAGGACACCGCTCGGAGCTGCCCGAGGGGCTGGCCCAGGTTTTGGGCAGCCCCTGCAACCTGGCTGCAGGGACGGGCTCAAGACGCCAGTTTGGAGCCTGGGGTGCTGCATGAGAGCTGCTCTTCCCAGCACCCTCACCGTCCCTTGACTTTAGCAACAGCACCCATGAGGTGTGCAAGCAGGAAAGCACGCAGGGGCAGCAATACACCCCTTCCAGGTTCATGGAGCACCTGGTGCAGGATGGGAGCACCCTGCGTGCTGCTCCTCTCACCTGAGCGCCCAGGACACCCGCCTGTGCACGGGTGCTGCAGATACAGGGTGTGCAGGGGGTTTTGCAGGTGCTGCATCCCCACTAAGCACTGCGGCACGCACTGTGATGGGGTATTGCAACGGCCAAAGTCCCAAACAGGTTTAGGTCATGCTCCCAAAGGGTCTCGGCACGACCGATCTCCCAGGCTGCATCCCTCTGGGATTTGGGGCATTCCTCCCGTGTTTCCTTCGACCTTTTTTCCCTTGCAGCTCAGAGGAGGAGGAAATGTTTGTTTGCAAGAAGCAGGTCTCTGGCTGAATTTCCCTCCTGTGGGGGATCCTGTGTAAGCAAGAGGTTTAATTTTATGCGGCTGTGCTTTGCTCAAAAACATTAGCTTAACATTATCACGGGGTAAGTCAACAAATATGGAAAAATCTACCAAGGTTACATTCTACCCACTTTTCTTGCACCTTTGGAGATGAAACTCAAGCTACGCTGCTAAGTTACAGTGATTTACTGGTGGGCTGAGAAGCTGGGTTTTAAATACTGCATCTTTGGGATGCTGGCAACCTTGCTTCCTATAAATCTTAACTAGTATTTCTAAGCCCTTTTATGCCAGCTGCTTTCATGTATTCAGAACCTTTTCCATGCAGTAGCCTATGAAAATATTGAAACGATGCCCAGAGCAACACCAGGGTATGAAGGGGAAAACTTTAAGATGTTTTGTAACTATTTTTTCACAGAACCTGCCAAATCTTAATTTTTCCAGTTTACAAGTAAGAGCCTCTAACCATCTGTTTGCTGTCAACTGATGTTTGTTTGGAAAGGAATTTTATTATTTTTTTCCATCTCGCACTCCTGTTCTTACAACTAGTTTACTGAACTTCATAAATGTCAGCTTTCACAGTTGTTTTGTAAGCCAGTTATGATTTAGGATTTAATCAAAATTGAGCAGTCAGTGTCTTTAATCAATCTGAACGGAGATCAAAAACAAAGAAATGGAGACTGAAAAATGAAACATTTAATGTATCCCAACAGTCTTTGAAAGAGCCATATTTCCAACATAATAGCTACCAGGAATCATTATAACAAACTTTAAAAAAAAAAACCAATACCCTCCAAAACTGCTTGTCATGTTTTTTAAAGATAAAAAGGGGCTAAGGCAATTTAAGGCTTAAAAGCAATTCCAACTTTTTATCTCGTTAAGTATTAAAAATAAACCAGCATCAGCCCCTCGCTGTGGCGCAGGCAGCTCTTGGCACGACGCACGGGGCTGCTGGTGCCCAAAACACCTTTCGCCCATCCCCGGTCCAGTGGTGCCAGCGCGGTGCCAGTGTGGTACGGGCCAGAACCGCACCATGCTCTCTGCGAGGATTTTGGCATCGGC
The DNA here is from genome assembly GCF_026419915.1 of Harpia harpyja. Taxonomy (NCBI): domain Eukaryota; kingdom Metazoa; phylum Chordata; class Aves; order Accipitriformes; family Accipitridae; genus Harpia; species Harpia harpyja. The sequence continues at coordinate 16,587,872 of NC_068953.1, read as the reverse complement.
ACTACCGCGGTCTGGCAACCAGTCACGCGTGCCCCAAGACATGCCGATTTCCAGCGTGGAGATAAAACGAAGGGAGGTGGGAAGCGGAGCCATGAGGTGACCCTCCATCACTCTCCGGCCTGCGCGTTGGGATGCAAACGTGGGTGCTGCTCTCCCGCGTGAGACCCCGCGTTCCCACCTCCCCCCGTCGCTGGGGGGTTATTGGGCGTTTGGGGCTCTGGCAGGGGAGCAGCTGTGGAAAAACCCAAGTCATCCCAATGGGAATGACAGGACCCAGCACCTCCTCCGCCGCAGCCCAGTCCCCTCCTTAGCTGGCGCGATGGCGGCCATTAATGACGCCCGGGGCTCTGCAGAGCTGACGTGGGTCGGGAAAACCAAAATTAGTTGGGGTGGCAAGCGGAGCAATACCCTGATGAATAACGAAGGAGCAGAACCGAACTTGGAGGGGCCTCTCAGGGCATCGGGGCCGTGGCCCCACGCCGCGGGCTGCACCGGGTCCCCCCGGCGCCGGGGTGGGTAAGGGGAAGGTCAGCCACGGCGAAGGGGATGCGGGGATGGAGCAGGGCAGCGCTCGGCTCGGCTCGGCTCGGCTCGGCTCGGCTCGGCTCGGCTCGGCTCGGCTCGGCTCGGCTCGGCTCGGCCCTCTCGAGCGCCCCCTGCCGGCGTGCCGCGGGTGCGAGCCCAGAAAGGCGGCGCGGTGGGGCGGGCAGCGGCGCGCGCAGGCAGGAGGCAGGCAGCGGTCGGGAAGGCAGGCAGGCAGGTGAGCGGTGGGAACGCCGAAGCCTGAAAAGCCTTCCTCTCCTCCTCCTCCCGCCCCCCCCCGCCCCGGTGGCTGATTTAACTTCATTAAACTCTTAGTTTTGCCCTTTGGCATCCCCCGCTGGAGCCGCCGACAGCCGTGCGGTGCTGCCGGGAACAGGACGAGGCTTCGTGGGGACCCCAGAGCATCACCGTGGGTTTAACTGGGGAACTGGCCCCCGACCTTTAAGTTCAAACCATCAAGTTCTGCTTTGCACTACAGGGGTTTGCTGCTTCTCTCCTTTTTCGCTTGTAAGGCCCCATCCCTGGTTGGTTTGTGGGCTCCTGGGTGGTGGGGTGCCCACATGGATGCTTGTGAGGTTAAAGGTGCTGAGCTGCTCCTGGGGGACCCAGCACCTCCTCAGACCCGGCCATCCCCACCTCTGGTCAGCCCTCTCCAAAGAGGGGAGCTGCTTCTGAGCCCCGCAGTCAGCTTTAATGGGCAACTGGGCTTGGACTGGTGGGAGCACGAGGAGGACCTGGGGTCCTGGGGTGCCTCAGCCAACAGGGATGTGGATCTTCAATTCGGCCACGTTGAGCAACTGCTGGGCGCAAAGACAAACCCCAAACCTGCTGCTCTGCTTTTGCGGTGCTCTGTTGGGGTGGGAAGGGAGCCCTGGGAAGAGGAGACTGTCCCTGCAGGAACGTCTCCTCTCTCGTAGCAGAGCATCCCCCTTCTGCTGCGGCATCGACTTGCAATAAATGTTTTGATTTAGCGTCAGGGTTTGTGTAGCAGCAGGGAAGACCCACCCCAGCGTGACGTTGTATTCCATTTGAAACTGGCTCTTGGACGAGGCGCGAGAAGGAGTGGATTACCTCCTTAAAGGGGTTTGTCCACGCAGGAGGGAAATGCGGGGTGTCCTGCCTCATATTCTGGGGTGCAGGCTTGCCATGGACGTGGTGCCATGCCGTGCCGTGGGTGAGCTCCTGCATGCCAGGATGCGGCCCTTGCATCAGAAAGGGTAGTTAAAGCTCTGACCAGCAGTCGAGCTGTACCTCCGAGCACCTCTGGCCAGGCATTTTCTGGGTGTCCATGCTGGGCACCTCAGTCCTGCTGCAGGATGCGGGTGTGCCCACACACTAACAGGGCCCCTCTAATTACATCGCTGACAAGGGAGTCCTCGCACCCGGCCTCTGCCTCTGTGGTTGAGACAGTTGGCTGCTGGCAATCTCTGACTGATGGGGTTGCTCTGTGGTTTCCTGCTCTCCTGTAATTTTCATCCCAGTTAAAGCCAGGCTTAATTTTATTTCTACTTGGAAGCAGTTGCGCTGGGTCTCAGTGGCACAGGGAAGGTGCAAAGTGCTTCGATGGAGCCGGGCCAGGGCTTTGCAGAGATGCCGGTGGCATGAGAGCTGCCACCTCCAGCACGAGAGCCAGAATGCTGTGTGGTGGCAGGGCTGTGAGCATCCGCGTCCCGCCGGGCTTTCGGAAAATGCCCCTGCTCCAGCGACTAAACCCTTTAACTGTTCTTGGAGTACCCGCTCCCCACGGAGGAGAGGCTTTGCACCTCCCCAGGCAGGGACAGAGCAGGGAAGAGAAAACCTACCTCGTGCAAAAGCTGCTGCAAGCATCAGGCAGGTGAAAGGCTCCCTCCCTGCTGCTTGCTCATCTCCCCTCCGCTTTGCAAGTGGGCATCCTGCAGCCAGTGACCATCCGATGCCCGTGGTACTGCCCGTTTGCCACCACGGTTGGTGCTGGGTGCTGCCCATCCGTAGTCAGCACACCAGGAGCTCGGCTACTGGCAAATGTTACCCGCATCAGGAAATCAGGGGGTTTATTCCTGCCTGAAACCCAGGCTCAGCGTCGCCTGGCCTTGCAACAAACAGCCAGCGCTTTGCTGGTGCTACTCTATAAAATTCCCTCCGAATCAAGGGAAATGGGTTTTTTAAATCAGTTTTAAAGGCCTCCAGGGGCTCCACATATTCTCGCAGGCCTTCCTCTTTATTTGTCCCCTTATTGTAATCCCCTCCGCTTAGGATGTATGGGCAGAGCCGAACATCTGGCTCTCATCACACCTTCTGTTGACTTACTGCTCAGCACCAGGGCTGAGATGGCTCCCAGATGTTGCAGTGTGTCGGTGCCCTGTCAGCTGCTTGCTTTTACAGTGGGGGATAAACAGAGGTGGGTTTGAAATTGGAGGGGGGACTGAATAAGTGTTACCTGTGGGTTAAGGGCACGCAGGGACTCATGCGTGTTTCACACGCCTTCCTCAGAGAGGTCTCATTTTTGGGGAAAACCTGCAGAAGTCATCCAGGGCTTCAGTGGGTTTCCCTGTGGGTTGTGGCAAGCGTGGGACAGGCATCGGCTGGGCTGGCTGCGAGGTGGTGGATGGTCTTTACTGCCCTTCTCACTAACCTCATCCCTGAGGCTCTTATTGGCGTGCTTTGCTTTATTTTTAATTAAAGGCATGGTGTGCTGGTTTTGCATCCCCATGTGCTGGGAGAGGAGGTGAGCAGGGCCAGCAACAAAGCTGCCGTGAGGCTGATTGCCACACAGCCTGTCCCAGAGCTTGGAGAAGACCTGGCAGGGTCCTGCAGCACCTCTGCACACCCACCTGTGTGCATTACGTGTTCCCCTGGTCCAGAGCTGTTCAAAACCAAAAGGCATGCACTTCAGTGTGAAGCATCAACTCCCACTGAAGCAGGATAGGTCCTTGGGGCTTTTGCTGCCTTGGTTGTCTCTGGCACTGGTAGCGGTGTGCTGTGGGAGCTGGGACTGCTCAGCACGAGACGTCTCTTCGTCTGCGGTGCTCCAGCCGTGCTCGGATGCTGCTGAGCTCCTTGGTGCCTTCACCAGGGTTGGCATCTCATCTATGGGTGGGACCTCCTGTGATATCTGTAGAGCAAGCTGTGGCATCCCTCTGTGTCCTGTGACCTTGCAAGGGTGACAACCACCCAGGTATTTGCTTGCAGATGAGTCCTCAAGGCATCCAGCCTGTCGAGGTGCCGGCAGGCAGCGGATGGCATTGTTAACAGGTCTGAAGCCTGATCTTGAGCTCTTTGATGCTCTGAGCATTGATGTAGCTTTGGTTCATCTTTTTGTCATTGATATAGCATGTTTATCTAAAAAGGAATCTAGTTTTCATTATTGCGGATTCGGGGGCTTTTTGCTCTGCATGCCAATGAGTGGGAAGGGAGCTGTGGTGGAGCCCCTCCGGAGAGGCTGCTCGTTAAAATGCCCTCTGCAAATACACGCCTTAGACAAAACAGCTCTGCTGCCCGAAGGCATTTCAATCCTCACTGAACCTTTGCTGTGGAGGAAGGCAGTATATCAGAGAGCCAGGATTTCTCCAAGGCAAATGAATCTGTTCTCATCTGGTTTTCCTCTTTGATGCATTTTTATGTTAAGGGGCCTAAGTGCTCTTTTAATAGTTCTGGCCCTGTCAGAGAAGCTGTGGTTTCTTTGCTTTCTTGTTTCTTCCAAACTTCCCTCCACAAGGCTCCCTGACAGCTCCTTTTCCATGACGGAGATTGCCAAGCCCCTGCGCTTCACCAACCCTGAGCTGGGAATATCTGTAGCTTCCAACAGCAATGCTCAAAAATGCATCGTGTCAGATTATTTGCCTCAATGACTGGGGGCTCCCAGGAGAAGCCCAGGCTCTTAATGACAACAGCAACAACAAAAATTAAGTCTGTCTGGTGTTGGTTGTGAGGGTGCCAGGATCCACAGGCTCGTGCCTGACTCCAGGACGGTGCCGAGCTGAGCACAGAGTCCTCCTCAGGTCCCTCCTGCCCCAAGCTGCTGTGCCAGCTGGTCTCTGGTCCGCCTTGCCAGTTTGCCGCTCGAGAGCTGGAGAAAGGCAGAACTCGAGGGTGATGGGTGGTCATGGTGCACCTGCATCCCTCCGCTCCTGCTGTTCTGAGCCACGGCCAGCTCCGGCCAAGGGTTTTGCAGCATTGGAGAAGCTTCTTGTCCTTTCTCCTGCACACACCACGACTTGGTCCAGGGGCACAAGGTGGGTAGCATCGAGCTGGATGACAACCAGGTTTGAAGCTCGGTATCTTGCTGTGATTCGGAGGTCCTCACTTGACATCCTGCTATAGCTGTAGCTCTGCTGGCAGAGACCCCCTTGTGCTTCTGCAGACTTCAGGAAGCCACATAGGGACAGAGGAGCAGGACAAGCAGGTGCTAACTAGTGACATACCCAGAGCGCACAGGAGGGCTATTGCAGGAGCTTTTTGGCAATAACCTTGGCCAGGTGCTTTAGTTATCACCCTGGGAAGGGTCCTTGCCTCCACTGGCCTGTGCTGCCCATGGAAGTCAGGGGAGGTCTCTGTCTTGCCCCATGCTCCTAGAAGCATTTCCCAGAGGTCTCTGCTCTGCAGCAGCGCAGCCTGCTTGGCTATGGGCTTTCTCCGCTCTCACACGGTGACCAAGGTTGATAGGACCTTGATCAAAACCATCTGGGGCAAAGGGAGGTTCACACCCGGTACCTGCCTGGTGCTGAGCTCGGTGCAACCCTGATGTCCCCTCGGATGTCACCAAATGACCGGGGGGCTGTCTCAGAAACACCTCCTGGGGTACAGCCAGTCTGGCGGTCCCTGCATCAAGGTGCCTCTAGCTTCGCCTTCCTCCGTGCACTCCCGGAGAGCTGGTGGGAGGGCAGCGCGCCGACATCCCTCCGATCTGTTCTTGCAGGTGAAGCGGGGAGATAGGGAAACCTGTGGCTTTGCTTGCTTTAAAGAACAGTTTCCCTGGCCTCTTTTTTGTATGTGGGCTGCTTTTTTAATTAGCTTTTTTAAAATATAATTTTAAACTTCTTTCTTCTGCTTGCATTTTTATCTCAGCTTAGGATGCACAAAGCTTGACTATTTTGTTCTCAGAGTCAGCTGGATGATCAAGGTTTTTGCAGTCTACTAAATTATTAAAGAAAACTCAGTTACTCACTAAATATTATTGCTTCCATACTGTCAGGGAGAAGATCACAGTAATATTTTGTTAATTCAAACATCTTTCTCTTTCTCTGAGGTTGCTGATGACAGGCAAAGTGCTTGCATAATATACAAAGGTGCTCGTTACAGAAGGAGGACATAATTAATTTTAGCAGTAGCAATAAGTCTTTGCTACATGCAAAGCAGCATAGGGGATGCGGGGCTGGCTCGGCGAGTCTTCTCCACGGCTCTGTGGATGTTTCTCATGAATCATGGGGGTAATGCGTTTTGCACAGCTGATGCAGTTGGAGCGTGATGGTGGGGTGGTGGGAGGCCGCCCCACGCATCCCGACGGCTTTCCTGGCTGAAGATGGGCCGGTGGTTGGGGGATGCGGCATTGCCGTCCCTCTCAGTTCAGAGGACACCGGTGTCCGAGTGGTGCGTGCCTGAAGTGGAGAGGCTTGTAGCAAGGCTGTGTCCCCTTGGGTTGGGGTCCCAGCTGAGCGGTACCCGATTCCTGGGAGGGCATAGCAAGCCCCACACAAAGATGGGAAAGGCGGATGCACAGCTCCCACTGGCTCTGCCCCACAGGGACCAGGAGCGGTACCTGCGGTGGGTGCCCTGCCTCCCTTGGGGTCTGCGGGGTGTAATCCTTCCTGCATCCCTTGACCCCAAATTGCTCAGCTGCTCTTGTCCCCCCGGGTACTGCCGGAGGGGCAGAGGCACGCCTTGTCCCCGTGGCTGCCGGTTATGTTGGGAGGCACGCGTGGGGCTGCAGTACGGGAAGGCAAGGCAGGGCTCTGTTGGCATCGGCATCACTGGGGGGGTTTTGTCCGCACCCTGCCTGTGCTGCAGACATCCCCGGTGGGACGGTGGCACATCCCTGGCGCAGGGCAGGCACACCCACGCCTGCCAGGCAGAGGCCGTTTGGTGATGCGGCCACGCACAGCCCGGGATTCGTGTGGCTGTGTGGCAAGTTGTATTTTCACACCAATGTTTTTTGGTTTGGTTTGGTTTGGTTTTTTTTTTTTCCAAGTCATTACAAGCTAAACAGCTCAAATAGTCTTCAAGGTGAAATCTGCTTTTCATTACTCTGTAAGGGCACTGCGGCTTCATTTTCATAAGTTACATTACCATATGCAGCATTATACTGCTTTGCTCTGCTACATATTGTCAACATTAAATAACCTCTTTTTGTGGTTACATCATAAAAATTCTTTAGATCTTGGAAGCAGACTGTGAATATTTGCATATGTATATCTTTAATTTTCGCAGAACAGGCTGGCTACCAGATGGGTAAACCAAATAAGCCTCCAACATTTATCTGAAAGTTAGACGTTTTCCTGTGTTGTTAACCGCAAAGGAAACTAGGTGGTTTTCAGCCATGCTGAGCCGCTGCCAGTCCCTAACCTTCAAATATTTTCACAGGGAGGGGGAAGAGGGAGGGAGCCTTTTCCTTCAAACCAGATGGCCGTATGGAATCAATAAAAGGCAGTTTTCAAAAGTTTGTTTACTTAACATTGGATATAATATGCCTTTGTGGTCCCTTTGCACAGCAGAAAAATGTGATCCAGCAACCGAGCTAATGAGTACAGGGAACGCGGCGCAAACCGGGGACGAGCCTGTTCCAGTTATTGGCTTTTTCTTCTTTTATACCCCAGCAGCCGATGGGCTCAATGGCCGGCCGGCACCCTGGGCTGGGTGCTCTGCAGCCCCTGCTGAAACCCCACACTACTGCCAGTGTCCCCAAGCCTGGGACATGGGGGTTTGTCCCAAAGGACCTGCTAGGTTTTGGGGTGAAGGTGCTCTCCCTGGGAACACGGGACAGAAATTATGGTTTTTTCCTATTGACAACCCTGGATTTCAGCATTTGGAGTGTAATGATGTTTTTGGGGGTCTAAGGGTGTTGCCCCTTCTCCCACCCACGTCCCGAAAACCTGTGCAAAAGGCAGGCTCGACTCTCCGCTGCATGTGAGAAATGTCTGAAATCTTGTAAGGTATTAATCTTCTGCCGTAATTATTTTTAAACATCCCAAATTATATGAGTAGTACAGCAAAAAACAATGTAGCCTTGTCTTTAAAGCAGAGACTCTCATTACGGCAATCTGTCATCTGTTAATTCATTAGAGCCCTGACAGAAAGAACTTAGATCAAAACTGTTTTAAATGATTCCTGATGACACACAATGGCAAATTTCAGCCATTATTCCGGAAATGTAACATCGTTCCTTCTGCTGCCTTCAACAAGGGGCCTTCCGCTGATATTAATTGACTTCTAAGTGGTTTCATGTGTTGTATTTGCGTTATTGCTCAGATCTCTGGTTTGAAATGCTATTTGAGCAAGAAATCTTGTACTTGTTAAAGGGACTGATCCAGCTCCAAAGGGCAGAGCATGGTTTGCTGGCGGGTGCCGGGGTTGCGGCACAGCACGGTGCAGCCCATCAGAGCGGCAGTGCCGGGGCACGAACACCGCGAAGCACTGGGCTCGCCGAAGTGTGGGAGGCCAGTTCTCCCTGACAAAAAGAATAACAAATATTAAGAATCTTTTTAAAAAAAAAAAAAGTTTGGGTTTTTCTTTTTTTTTTTCCCCCCTAAAGATCCAAGCTGGATTTTAAAGCAAGTACCAAATTTTATTTTGCTTTTTTAATTTTCAGGAGATTTTGTGGTTGTCCACATGGCCAGAGAAGCCATCCAAGAGTCAACATCTGCAAACACAGAAGCACCAGAGTTTCTGCTGGCAGAAACGCGAGAGTGGGCGAGGTGCTGGGCAGGTTCTGGGTAACAATGATTGTTAATGGCTTTATTTGTAAAATAGCATTATTGTTGTTGTTCAAAGCAAGATGCAGAAACTGTGGAACACTTTTAGACATTTTTCCTCCTACATTTCAATATACTTTCCTGCAGGTCCGCTTTCCTGAAAAGCCCTGGCACGTCTCTGCTGTGGGGAGCCTGTTCCAGCTTCTGCTCTGCCCGCGAGTGCCTGACCTCATCTTCATTCGGGAATTGAGTCACATCCCCGCAGCTCTCTCTAACTTGCCGAAAAGCTGTTTGCTGTTGGTGGTTGCTGAAAAGCATGAGCCCCTTTTGCTGTTTGAGGTGGGGTGCTGGGGCTCACCCAGGACAGACCCAGCCTCTCTCTGCCCGCACAGAGCAACATGGAAACCTGAAAAAGATGGGGGATAACCAAGTCCTGCTGTTCATGCAGCTGGTCCCTCGTGGCTCCTGTCCCTAGGTCAGAGCCTCTGCAGCCAAATAATGTGCAGTCTCCCATGGATGCTTTTCCTACAGTTGAAACATGGTCCCCAGGACCATCACCGTGGACAAGAAACAAAACCTCTTTGCGAGGCTGCATTTTCCGGGTGCCCTCCCACTGATCACAGCTGCGTGTTCCTGCCCAGAGCCCGGCCGTCCCCAGCTGCATCCCACCCTGTGCTCCCCTGTGCCACCTTGAGCCCTGCGTCCCTGAGTGGGGGGGGGCCCATTGGGTGATGTGGGTCCATCCCCAAGGGCTGAGCCTCTCGGAGAGCAACCTGAAACATGAGAAGTTGGCTGTGCTGTCAGACACTGCTGTTAGAGAAAAGGAGAGAAAAACCCAAGTTTTGGTACAAAACTTGATAATCCAGACTTTTCCAAAGATTTCCATGTCGTGACACAGAATGTCTTTACTCTTGCCGAGTGATGAAAGGCAACGCAGTGGTGTAGGGGTTTTCCTGCTGCTGTGAATGTGCACAGGAGGGTGCTGGGTTTGCTGGTGGCTGTTACAGCGACGCTTTGTTCTCACGTGATGCGTACCTGCCCGCACCGAGCCTGCCGCTGCCTTCACCGGAGCCGTGCTCCACGGCTTTCCCCAGGACGTATCGGATAGCTGCCGGGCAGGTAATGGAGAGGCAGTAACATGCTTGCAACGGTGCAAAAGTGGTTTTGCGAGTTGCCAAAAGAAATGTATTTTGTTCTGCTGAAGTCGTCTCTGTACTTTTTCCAAGTGAAGTATATGAAAATCCCGCTCAAATGATGCGTGAGTTTCTCATGAATTGGGCTGAGAGCTGGTAAATTGCTATGTTTAATTAAATACCTTGATTTACTGAACTTGAGGTGAAGCCAAGTATAGCGACAGGCCGTTTTTATAAATTATGAGAAAATGAGGAAACCAATGATGATCCATAACGTACTGTAGGACCAATAAAAAAAAAGAAAAAGAAGGGATCTGAATGCTCTTTTTGTACAGCAAAGCCACAGCCATTGCTGGGCGCATCCCAAAGGGCCATTGGAAACGTGGCAGTGGATCAGCTTTGGGCAAATCCCATCCCATTGAAAAATGTTGTATTTGCTTTCCCTTGTGCTGCCTGTTGGCTGTGCCCCCCTGTGCCCGGTGCCTGCCTGGAGGTACGGGGCTAAGGACAAAATCTGCATGGGGGTAGCTGAAGGGGTTTTGGAAACAGCCTCCAGGCTGAAAGTGGGTGCAGGAAGATGGCTCGCGACACGTGGTGGGTGGCAATTGCCCACCCTGCAGAGCATCCCCCGGGGCTTTCTGGGCAAGTCCAGCGCTTTGCTGAGAGATGCAGCTCAGCTCGCCCGGAGTAGCTTGCTCTGAAGCAGGACCTGGGAGGGAAGGATGCTGACTTGGGCCTTGGCTGCAGGAACGATGCTCACGCACAGCTGTGCCGGTGGTCTCGCCCATCGTGTTACGCTGCACTTGGGTCCTTTCTTGTTTACACGTTGGTAGGAAATGCGCTGAACTGAACGGTGAACACAGTCAGGGCTTGACTTGTCACTGAAGGTTTATGCAGGAGCAGGAGCAGCCCTGCTCTGGCACACACCTGCAGCTCCAGAGACACCGGGAGCCCGTCCCTGTGCCAAGGGGTGAGAGTGCAGTGATGTCCCCCCTCCCGTAGGGCTGGCTCCACTGCAGGGATAGGACCGCTCACAGGGACAGGGCTATTTTTGGTGTTAAAAGCCTTCAGGGGACAGGATACTCCTTGGTCTATCCTGCTTTCATGGCCAGAGCCGTCCTTGCCTGCCGCATCCCGGTACAGCCCGCAGCACCCCTGCGGCACCCGGTACTTGTCCCTGCGCGGCTGCCCGGGGCCGGGCGCTGGAGGAGCAGGGCACCTTGGAAACTGCTGTCCCATCTAGACTATATTTTCTATACGAATCAAACAAAGTCACTGGGGAGACCAGGGTCGGGCGCAGGAGGACTTGCATCCACTTTATTTATCTTCGGTGGCTGCTACCTTGCTGTGCATGAGCATAACTCTTCTGTGCATAATTCAGTGTCTTTGTACTTCATCGTACTTTAAATAGCACAGCAGAGCGGAGAAATAATTATTCTTTTTGGTTGGCTGGTGTTGAGTCTAAATCTGCACGAGCAGCGGCTGTTCAGGGACTTTCAGTGCTTGAGTCAGCGATCTTCTGACTTTGTAACTTCAGAAGGGGACAAGCGCTTTTCCTTTCTTTTTTTTTTTTTAAAAAACAATATATAACAACAAAGATATAAATCTGTGGCAGTCCTGAAGCATAAATAGCAGCAGTGTGGCTAGCTTGCTCTGCCGCCCGTGACCCGTGAGAGGTCTTCACAGCTTTCTTTTCAGCTGTAAAATTGCTTCAGTCAGCTGTGACCGGCTTTGGCAAAAAGTGCAAACCGGCCCAGCACCATCTCCCTGTCCCTCGTGGGGGCACCTGGGCGATGCAGAATAGGAGCAAAGATGAACAGTAAACATCTTCTGAGCTCCCTTCCTTCTAGCTGGGAGAGCAGGAGAGGACGCATCCAGTTGGTGATGACAGGGTTGAAGGGAAGGAAGGTGCACGTTTGGTAATGAGTTAATTTGCAGGGGGCTGCCTGGCCAGGGAGGCTTCGCATGCTGCTGCAGGCTTTGCACGCTGCGGGTGCCAGCAGAAAGAGTTGTGAAAATATCAACTGGAGTGTTTACAGATTTATTTTAATATTTTTTTTTTTAATTTTTTTTGAGACGCTGTGATTATGAGCCAGACTTTTAGAGACAGGAAGGGCCTGGCAGATGAGCGTATTAATCATTTCTTTCATAAGCTTTTGAAGATTTTGCAAATCATTTTATTGCTTAGGTAGCGGCCTTCCCGTGAAGGCAACAAACCTGGCACTGGATCAGGCAAGGGGACGAGTGTATGGCGTGACAAGTCCTGCACCGCGGGCGCTCTTCTTCTTCCAGATCCCAGGGTGAAGAGGAGCGAAGCCCCGCTTGGGGCAGCCAGCCTGGCTCCCTGCCCTTGCGTTTGCTGCCCTCTTTTTTTTCCTCTTTAAATCTCAAGTGTTTGGGTTTGCTGGATGGCCTGGTAGGTCGGGGTAAAACTGTCAGTAAACACTGCTCCCCCAGCAGACCCTGAGGACTTGAAGCTGACCAGTGGCTTAAGACACCTATAAACTTTGGGATTTATTTAGGCAAAACAGGCTTGGCAGATTGGAGACTTTTTTGGTATATAAGTGTGTGTTGCTCCCCACTCCTCCAAGCAGATTCTTCCTGTAATACTACGGATAAAATATATTTGTGCCCATTTCATAGGCTCTACTCCCCGCTAATTAAAATCAGTAAAACAAGCCAGGATGAGCTAAAAAATAGGGTGCTGGATGCCCGGCGGCGGGCCGGGAGCGATGCCAAGGTGTCCTTGGGTGCCGGGTGCTCCCTCGCCCGGAATGCTGGCGTAGGCGAGCTGCGGGATCGCCGCCCTCTCTGCCACCCACTACGCATCCGGGGAGATGGAAGACAGCAGCTCAGTGCAAACAGAAGAAACTTAGATCTGTGAGAGGTGGCCTTCAGTTTTAAAAGTGTCCTCAGCAAGCCCTTGTTATTCCTGGTGAGGGTATAAAACGCGTGTGAACTATCCCTCCCTCTGCGCACGTGTGTGTGCGTGCACCCACGTGTGTCATAAGGGAAAAGGTGCCAATTTCTGGTCCATGCAGCTGTCCCTGGCCATGAGATGTTGTTGCAGGGATCACCTGGGGCAGCCTGTTCAGACCGAGCTCCTCTCCCGCCCAGCACCAAGGGCATGTTTTTCCAGGAATGTGAAATATTCCACATGCCAGGAATTGGTTTATCCAATGTTGGCCTGTCCTAACACCTGGTCCGATAATAATGTATCTTTCCTGTAATTCAAATACTCTATTTCCACCATGCAAAAAATAATTCCACCATGCTGAGCAGTAATTAAGCTGCTGGGTTTTGGCTCAGGTGGTTTCCCTGGGATGGCTCTGTGTTCACCTGTGTCTCTATCTCATCTCAGTGAGGATGACACCTCAGCTCCAAAGAAAACATCCAAAAGAAAACGTGGGTGCCTGGCTTTCCTTGGGAGGTTGAGGATGGAGACAGCTTCAGTTCTCATCGGGTCTAATTACTGTATGAACGTGCACTTAGTAATTTTCTGTACAGAGTAAATGGCTTTTAGTTTGCAAAGTGAACGGAGTAGGATCTGGCAGTGTTGGATACAGCACAGCTGAAGAAGCAGCAGCCCTGGTTCTGTGCCTTGGTGAGGCGTTTCCAAAGCAGCCTGCAAGCCGGGGGTAGGTGAATAATTTTGGAGAGGTTTATGTGCTTTATTTTCATAAATAAATTCTAATGTGAGCTGCTGGTTTTGCATAGGAAATTCCACAGTTGGACTTTCAGTCTAGGTCAGAGTGAATAATACAGCTCTTCTAAAACATCTTTTAAAAGTGTGTTTTATTTTTGAAGACAGTTGATCTATTTGGGAATGGCATTTAGTGGAGTTTTCCTTGCATTTTCCTGTGCAACGGGTGTGCAGGGGGGTAGGGTCCTTCACTCACCGGAGTGAGGGGATGTGGTCCCGTGGGTTTTGCTTCTGGGCTCCTCTGCTGCTGCCTCATTTGTGCAGGTTGGCAGAGAGGTCCAAAACTTTCTGACATCCGTTGGAAATCTTTGCCCTGGGTGTAGTTTGTCTTCATTTGGGCAAAGCAAATAAGTTGAACCGCTGAGTCGGTGCAGCTGCTCCTGAGCTCCGAGGAGGGGTGATAAGGAAGCAGCAACACGGAGCCGGTGCCTGCAAAGCCAGAGACTCAGGGCCAGGCTCATCGTCCGTATTTATAGCCGATGCAAAATTGATCCTTGCTGTTTCCAGACTCTGCAGCCAATTAAACCTCTTGCTCCCTCTCCATTCCTGGGGCAATTACCACCTTGCGCCCTGTAACTTGCAGCTATGAGTAAGCCAAATTCAATTTTATCTAGAGTGTGCAACGTGAAGTGTAACTGGGGAGCAGTTTCTCGCGTGCCGTCCCTCCCCAGCCTGACAACCAGTTTTACTACCCAGCAGGGAATAGGCTGATCGCTCATTTACGGCTGCAATCATCTCCCTGTTACAGCATTAGGAAGGAATGAGCACCAAAAGCCATTATAATTAAGATCTCTCTGGAGCTGACAGTAGAAATAGATGGCATGTGGAGCTGGAGCTCTGTGGCTCAGCTGTTTCTTTTCGAGCTGTCACTGGAAAATTACAGAGGCTGACAATCATATTTTTAACGCAGCAGTGCTAAGTAATATATATCCACCTTGCGCTGGGGAGCGGAGAGGAGATGGGGGCTGGTGCTTTCAGAGCTCCCCCCCCCGCGGGTGTTGTGCTGGGCTGAGAGGGCTGAGCCATCCCCACCGCATCCCTCCGTCTCCGAAACCCCAGCTCATCGTGGAGCCGAGGGTCTTGAGCATCTTCCTATGGTTCAAATGAGTATCTGCTGATGAGGGTGACCTGGCAGCGGGGACCACAGGTGTGGGACAGAGGGACTCGCACCCAGAGTTTTGCCCAAGGCTCTCAAGCCTTGCTAAACTTTGGGGATGTCTTTGCAGCCAGAACGGCTGCACTGTGTTCCTAGAGACATCTGGGAGTTAAAAAAAAAATTTAAAAATTCCCATTTCTCATCTTCCCATTGAGCATCTGAGGCTGCACCAAGACTGCAGAGATGGCCTGCTGTGTTGAGACCTGTAGGTCTTCATACCTGAGAAACTATTGCTCAACAGTGATGCATGATTGGAAAGAGCAGACAATGCTTTCCCAATTATTTCATAATATTGGGAGCCGCCTCCCCTTCCCCTGGACAGCAAATACCACGTGGTGATTCTTTAATTGAGGGGTGAGTTGGGTTTGCTGCCTGTAGAGACAGGGTGCTCAACCTGCTGCCTGCACTGCCTGCCTGCATTTTTGGCTTTTCAGGGTGATCCATCTTCCCTCCCACCCCAGGGAGGACTCCTGGTTGGGGCACCCCTTCCCAGCCCCCCACAGCAGCTGCTGATGAGAGAGGCCCACGGCATCCTCTGGGTCTTCCCGGTATGAACCAGGCTGGGAACATCCCAACCACTTCAACAGTTCTGCAGTTCACTTTGTCTTTCTCTGTGGCCAAAGGCCGTTCATGCCGCCCTGTGAGCTGGACGTGGAACAACTGAAGTCATGCGCTTGCTATCTACATTTTTCACTGGCAGAGCTATTTCTTTTAAATGCCTGATGCTGTGTCTCATCGTGTTGGGTTACCTCTTGCCACATACCCCCATGAGCACACATGCTGTTTAAAGAACCAGTGCTCAGTATGTTATACTTCCTCACCCCGTAACATAATAAGCCATAAACACTGGTGGCCTTCCTTTTTTTAATATGTGGGTCTTTAAGAAGATCCAAATTAAAATACAGTTTGTAGATGGGGATTGCACCAGTCTCTGATTTATTTTGGCATGCTGGTTGTTCCTGGCAGCGGGTCCTGCTGACGGTGCTTGCGGCATGCTCCCGATGCACAGAGTATTTACGGCAGAGCCCGGTGTAACGCGACGCGGGGCACTCGCTGTCCCCGCGGGCAGCAGCGATGGGAGAGTGGAGAGGAGGAGGACGCACGTTATCACCCGCTGTGTCACGATGAGGATCATTTCTAATTGCCTTCCAGACAACCTGCACCGCAAGTGCCCCTCTGCCGCCAGCCAGGGTTTTGCCAGGGGAAGGACAGGGGGGGTGACACCATTCCTCGTGCCCCGAAATGGATGATGGACGGAAGCTGTCCCCGGGTACGGCCACCTTGCCAGCCCCGTGTACTCAGCGGGACACAGGCTGGGGAGCTCACTCTGGCTTCTGTGCCCTTACAAATGCACTGCAGACTCAGGCACATCTGGGGCCGCATGTAGAGGAGTATTTTGAGTCATCCCAACGTGCCATCCTGAGCACCCGAGGAGTTTGATAACTGGGTGATTTCAGCCCTGGGCTTATTTATAGGCTGTGCGGATGGATTGGGGTGCAGGTTTGGGATCAGACATAAGCCTTGGGGCTGCTTTTGAAAGTATTTTGGAGACTCTTCTTCCATCACAATATTAAAAAGCTTCAGACCCAGACTGTCCTGTTCCTACAGCTAACGTTGCGTGAAAGTTTCTTTTAAGCTGCAAATGAATTATTGATGCAATTATTCATTCTCATTTAAATATCTATTTAATGGCATTTAAATAACAGTGTTCAGAATGTGTCAACAGTTTACACAATAATTTGGATTCTGAACTTTATACCTCTGTTTTGTCCCCACACAAATAATTGAAGCTCATCCATTTTGAGTGACAATTGTAGATAAGTATCACTTTTTTTTCTATTGCACATGTGCTTTATCTAAATATATCAAATCACTTACTCAATTTTAATTTCATTTGAATGATTAATCAGTTACTTGGCTATAATTATTTGTGTTAAGACATCTCCGACTAGAAAACAGAGCAAAGAGACAATTAGGAAAACAAGCATGTTGAAAATCCACCTGATCATCTTGCAGCATGTGGTTTGGGATGCAGGAAGGTGTTACCGCTGCCAACAGCCCCAATGCCGGGATGAGAGGCACAGCCTCCCGGGATAACTCGGACCTGGGAGGCTCTAAATACAGGTGGATGGGATAAATGTTCTTGTGTGATTCCTTTGGCTCTTGGATTCAGTGTGAGCTCCAGGGGCGAATTTCAGGGCAGGGTGTGGGTGCACCCCAGCAGGGAAAGGGATTGGTGCCCCGCATGCATCACTGGGACCTCACTGGTTTCAGGTGGCTTCAGCCGCTTTGCATGAGAGTGAGGTCCGGTATATCATTCCTAGATCAAAATGAAAACCTTGGCTTTAAAAACATGCTTCTGCCTTTGATCTTGTTTCCACACACGTGTAACTTTACGGCCTTTGCAGAATTGACTCCCGATGTGCATCTCTCCAAAGAGCGCATCACCTCCCTTAAGGTGGAGAGACGGCCTCACAGCTGCCGCTGTTTTTATTTTGGGGTTGGTTGGGATTTTGCAGATTTCAATGAGTGCTTGAGTTCCCAGGTGGTTTACTCTTTCTCACCGTGCCATCCCGCTAAACTGCAGGAGACGGGTGCAGAGGGGAGGACCTCAAAGGCCGTGTCGCTCTTGGCAAACGGGTGATGGGTTTGCTGGGATCACAGCAAAGCCAAGAAGAGAGCAGGGTGCTGGCAGTAGAGGCTGAGTTAATTTGCCAGATTTTAGGGCCATTTCCCTTCAAAAAGGTCTTTGTGGGTGAGCGACCTATGGCCTGCGATCCGCCAGCCCGTTCCCTCCTTGTTGCCCCATTTTTCTTTTTTTTTTTTTATCCCAGAGATGTATCCCAGATGTGAGCTTTCTGGAACTAATTTTCCCTGGGTGTAAAGCCCTGCGGAGAAGCCCAGGAAGGGCAGAGCCAGGCGAACCCACGGAGCTGACCTGGGGGGGCTTCTCCTCTGCAGCCCTGACTGGGGGCGTCCTAATTGGCCCTCTGCCTTGGGTGCATTACAGTGACCCATCGACATCCTTACTGTCCTGGGTCTGGGGAGAACCTGCCCTGAGCTATGGAAAACTGATTTAACCGCAGGCACAAAGCTGTCAGGGGAGCAGGATTATGCTCCTAGTCCCAGTTTCTTCAGCCCCTATTTGCCCCGGTCACCCTGTGCCGCACAGTGCTCTCAGGCTGCAGCTTTCAGAGGTGCACTATCATTAAAACACCTTTTTTAAAATTTTATTTTCTGGAGGGCTGCGTGGCCGGGAAGGCACCGAGCATGCGAGCGTTAAAGTGCAGCTGGAGTGGGACTTGCATATATATATATCTCTCTCTATATATCTATATAGAGATATCTCCAGGCCGGAGCACTGAGCAGAGCCAGATGTTTCTCCCCTCCTGCGGCTTGTCAGCGTGCGGCGGCCGTTGTGTGCAGCGGTAGTCATGTCGGTGGTAGGAGGAAGCAGACACACATTGGGGTCACAGTGAGCACTAGCAGATCCCCACAAGATTTATGGCTAAGCTTTCCAGCTGGAATGCGTTTGAGGCCGGGATGTACTGCTAGGGATGGATGTGACAGTGGGGATACGTGGGTCCCTGTGGGTGATGCCTTAAGCCTGGTCTCAGCCCTTGGCTGTGGTAGGGACCAACGGGGGGACCTCAAGAACCAGGGGAGCTGTGAAATGGGAAAATGCTGGAGAAACCCCCCAGGAGAGGAGAATAAAGGGACCCCATTCCCAGAGAGGTGGGATGATGCTTGATGCTGCTCTGCCAGCGCCTTTCCCCCCACCCATGGCATCAGGGCCGGAGCAGGATGCTCCCCTCCCCATGGGCAACGTGCCGAGGTGAGCAGCCCGCATCCCTCCTGGCACCCTGCCCCTGGATTTCCCATGAGGATCCTGTGCTGTTAATTACCCCCGGGGGATTCTCCACTTACCCCCAGCAGCTGCAGGCATGCACTCATCCGGGAGGTTTTCAGCCTGGTTTGTGCTCTTGGCGGAGGCAGGAGGGGGGTAACTGGGCTCCTCCAGCGTTGCAGCTCCGGTCAGAAGAGCCCTGCACACAAACTGCACTGGCAGTGTCCCCATGCGCGGTTGCAGCGATGACAAATGTCACTGACGAGAGCTGGCATCACCCTGGCCCCATTGGCCCCCCCAACCTGCAAAGGCTCCGAGTTTCCCATCTCGGAGGTGTGGCTTGGCACTGCCTTGGGTGAAAATGTGGCATAATGAGCCAAAATGTGCACTTATTGGCACTCGCTGGACCAGAGCTGGGTGCCAGCCAAGGGTTTGGCCCTGTCTCCAGCGGCAGAAGAGATCTTCCCTTCGGCATATCAGCTAAGGAGAAATCTTCCTGGGCTGCCCACTGCAGAGCTGTCAGGTCCCACTCGCCCTTCGCCCCCCACCGACAGAGGCACTGGGTTAAATCACTCTCCACTTGCAGCCCTGGGTTCCCCCGAGCTGTCCTGCCATGTTGCTGTAGCAGAAGCCCACGGGGTGTGCTGCACTGCACTTTGCATGCAGCCTTGGACACATATCTGTGCCTTTTTCAAAAAAAAAAAGATTTTTTTGGCTACGAGGAGGAGCACTGGAGCTGCCCCAATACTTCTTGTTGTTAAAGTGCCTCAGCGCTTTCTGGGCACCTCTGGCTCAGTAGAAAAATGAGGTTTGTATTTTGCTGATCATTACCAGAAGCAAAGAAATGGGTGTTTCTGTTCTATGAGTGAAGTGACTGCTGGGTGCTCAGGAGCTCACGCAGCCACTTGCACCGGCACAGTGTCTGTACCGGAGCTGCACTGAGGCAGGTACAATAGCAGAGATGGGTGGTGGTGAGGAGGGTGTGTGGTTTGCAGCCAGCATTATCCATGCCAAGAGGAAGCACTTTTTATACTCATGCAAAACATGCGGTGACCTTCAGGAGCGGTGGTGCAGCCCCTGCTCTGCCCAGCACGCAACGTGCAGCAGCCCGTGCTGTGGGGAGCATCGGGGGAACCCCACAGCGGGGCTCCGGCTTTGGCACGCTGTGCCCAAGCGCTTCACCTTGCAAGGTGGAGGGGTGAAGGTGGGAAAGGCAGTGGTCACTGTGGGAAAACACAGTCCTTAAAGAGCCAGGAAAATTGCTCTGGGATTTGTTTCATCCCTGAATTTTAGGGGTTCCTTGTTCCTTGCCTCGTCCACAGGGCTGTGAAGTCTGTGGGACTGTTGAAGTGCGGTCGATGGTGGGCTTGAGCCACATTCTGGTCCTGGTGTTCACATTGCCCAGGGTGGCTTGCTCCCAAGCCAGCAAGGTGCACTGGACCTCACCCACAGCATGGGTTCCTGGA
Source organism: Harpia harpyja (assembly GCF_026419915.1). Taxonomy (NCBI): domain Eukaryota; kingdom Metazoa; phylum Chordata; class Aves; order Accipitriformes; family Accipitridae; genus Harpia; species Harpia harpyja. The sequence continues at coordinate 16,568,141 of NC_068953.1, read as the reverse complement.
GCCCATCGGGAAGGGTCCCTGTGCCTGGCCAGCTGGCAGCTTGCTGTGAATGCAGGGTAGCCCTGCTTGCCCCAGCTAGGCAGGAGCAGTGATGTGCTGGACCCAACACGTGCAAGGGGCACCCACGGATGTTCGAGTAGAGTGGGTGTCCTTGGGGGTGTCCAGGAACGCTGGCACTTGTCCTGCGGTCGGACAAGAGCGTGATATGTGGAGCTTGTTTCTCAAATACCAGGAGTTTGAAAAAAGTCTCGGCTGTAATAAACCTCCAATATTTCCCACAATTCCTTCCATAATGACTTTAGCACATTGATGAGATCCACCCGGCGTGGCTTCCCCCTCCTCTGGAAGGAGGATGTCCCGTGGGGCAGGGCTGCACGAAGAGGGGTTGCACAGCACGGGTGCAGCAAGCTCCAGCAGCAGCAGTCATGGTATCGTCCTCCACCAGCAGGTCGTGAAATTGCGGGGTCTGTCCTGCACAAAGGCAGAAGTTTGGTGTTTGCGTGACTGGGAGCTGCTCGGCAGCGGGGCCACCTGCTGAGACACCTGCGCTTGTGGAGGACCTGGCAGCCCCATTCCTCATCCTCCACCTTCCTCCCCAAATTCATCTGTTTGCTAATAGAGATTTCAGCAGAACAAGCGATACGCAGATCTGGCAAATAGGTTTCTTGCAGTCCCACGGCATCTTTCATTAGTAAAATGTAAAAAGCCACTATCTGCCACTGAGTTCAGGACAAAGGAGCAACACGCCAAAGGCTTCGGAAACAAATTCACCCGCGTTACCTGTTTTCACCATTTGCCAGTCAGCTGAAGGAGATAGAGCAGCTTGTGGAAAGAGGCAGTCCTTGTTTTGCTGCTGGATAGCCCCTCCAGCCTCTCCCAAGGCACTTGTTCACTTTTTTTTTTTAAGGGGAAAAATATCTTTCATTTGTCCTAATGGGCTGTTAATGGGATTGGTGTCACAGGGCTGCCCAAACCATCAGCAAGATGTGGGGGTCGGCAGGCTCCAGCCTGCAGCGGTGACCCGGCGCGTTTGGGGAGCAGGCACTTTGGCAGCAGCAAAGCGTTTTACCAGCTCTGTGTTTACTCGGTTTTCATTTTCTTTTTTATTTTTGCGGCTCTGCTCCATTAATCTTCTTCGTGGCATCAGTTTTCCGGTGCCTCGCTGCGTAATGTCTTCGGCAGTGCTGTGCATTTGCTTTTTATTTCTTCTTGCTGAAGGGGACAGCCAAGAGGGAGTTGGTGGCAACTAAGATCATGCATTTGGCTCTTCTCATGGTAGTTTTCTGGCCATGATTGCAAGACTCTTTCCTCTTGCACGCTTTAGGAAGCAAAACTGGCTATAATCTGTAGATGCAGCTGGCTTTGATGCCCAAATCCAGGACCAAGGAGGCTTGTGGCTGGGGGCTGTAGGCAGTGATGGTACGAGTGCCCGCAGATATCACTGGGCTCTTTTGGTCCACAGGTGGTGTGGGAATTGGTCCAGACTGATCCAGATGCTCTTGGAGCCTAGGCAGTTGGGATAAAACTCCCTAACTCCAGCTCATTTTAATTAAACCCTGCATGGAACAGCAGCTGCTGAGGTGCAGCTTCCTGTCACCGGCAATGCTATTGCCAGCCTGGGTACCTGCTTCGGCCCTGGTAGCAGATGCAAAAGCAGGGTTATGTGTCCCAAGCGAGAGCCTTTCACGTCCTCCCAGGTCTCACGGGGTTTGTTGGGCAGCCAGGGCTGGCTCGGAGCGCCAAAGGGAAACTCCAAGGCCTTCCGCAGGCCGATGAAGCTGGCTTGCCCACCCTGCAAAGGGCAGCGTGCGGGAGCGGAGGCTGCACGGAGCAGCCAGTGCGTACCTCACCTTTTCTGGGGTACCATCCATCCAAGTATCAGCCGGTACGTGTGCAGGAGAAAATCCTGGAGCATTAATTACCCCTTGCAAGATGCCTAACAGTGCCGTTGTTCCCAGCTCACCTCATTTAGGTAGAGATTTGTGTAGGTGAACCCATTTGCTAGGGCAGGTGGTGGGGCTGTGACCATCCAAATTCAATTGTCTTTTAAGAGCTGTTAGGAAGCACCCAGGGGCACCCAGCATTGCTGCCTCTGCCACCTCTCTCTGTGCAATAACTGGAAGCGGGCGCTCCCAACCTGGGGGTGCCACGTGAAATGTCAGCAAAAATAAATCTGGCTAATGCCGAGGAATGACCGGGCGCAGCAGCAGCCCTGCAGTTTCAGGGAGATTAAAATAAAGTCTTGCATTACACCACTTGGAGGGGCTGAGATTTACTTGGAAACTGAATCACATTAATTAGCATTCTGCTAATGGCTGTTTTGTATAAATATAGTGTGCCTTAATACCAACACGAGTCGCAGGTTGACATATTTAGATCGTTGATATCAAAGTCATTAACGCCTCTCCGTGGTAAACCTATTCTCAGTTGGGGCTGCAAATGGGATTCTCCTGAGCCAATCAATCTTACTAAAGCCTGAGCAGAGCCTGTTGATCTTTAGCCACCGAATGGATACGGCTTCCCAGAAATGTGCTTGCATCTGTCAAAATTATAAGCAGCTGGCAGCCGTAGACAAAGGTCATATTTGCTGCGAGTGTGAAAATAGGATCTTAGGACAAGAAATGCTATTTAGCAGCGTATCAATTCGGGATGTGCTATTAATGTTGCAGCACAATACATGCGTGTGTGTATGTGTGTGCACGCGCGTGTCCATTCCTGCAGGCATTTGTACACATGTCAATTATATTTTTATATGTAAAATTTCTCACGTATACCCTGTGGTCCTGGAACTTATCCAGGGCTTATTAAAACTTAGTCACATCAAAGGATGGGAAAGGTCTGCCTGAGTTTAGGAACTTGGAGAGCTTAACAATTATTTTGCACTAATTCACTCCTAATTTATCGTTCATTATTGCCCTGATTAAAAGCCCCCGCTGCTTGATAGCAGTGGTGAAGGTATCGGGTTCCTTTAAAACCTGATTTTAGGGAATTTCAGCATGGCAGGAGCATGGGGCTGCTACCATTTCTGAGAGCCACTGGACATATTAGTCATGCAATTACTACAATCATCACACTTAGCACAGCAGAATGTTCTCCGCTGGGCTGTGCCAGGAGCCGTCTTCGTCCGGGCGATGGGGCAGCCCCCCAAGGGCTGTAGCCATGTGAGGGGTATGGAGCCGGTGGGACTGGGCAAAGCCCTGATGCTGGTCACGGACCCCTGCGATGGCTCTTGCCCAAGAGCAATCAGCAGCACTGATTTATGCCTCTGCTACCCGGGGGGGATAGACCGGAGTGCAGGGCAGTTAATGCATATACACCTCCCAGTCCCAATGTGTAGGGCTGGAAGCGATGGCTGAGTGGGAGCGATGGGCATCCCCAGGACGGCATCCCCTCGGTGTTTGCCGCTCTGGGACAGAGCAGGTACCCTGCTTAGTTGCCCGCAGGAAAGCATGAGTCTCCTCGTCTGCGGTGAAGCCCCTGGCCAGGCGGGCTTGACCCGGCACTCACGCTTTGAAGCCGGGAGCGTGGTCTCATCTGGGGTTATTATTAGATTGCAGTGACAGGGATGAAACTGCGTAAACCCAACTTCTGAAGTATGCAAATGCCTATCTCATCCAGGAGACCTCGCTCTGTGGTGTAATTTAAGGCCAAGCATTTTAGCTTGGGAGTTTTAATTTTAAATTATAATCTCTACGGTACCAAAATCAGGGTGCCGCGGTAGTCACTGCCTGCAGGTTCCATGCTGGGGATGGCGATCGGATGCACACTGCCTCCCAAAATTGGGGTGCATTTGGGCACCGAGCAGTCTGAGATAGCATCCCTGGGTGGGACGAGGCCATGGAAACCCATCCCCTTTCCCTGATGCCACTTCAGGGGAGGCTGCATCCTAACAGGGGTTATTGCCACCTCTTGGGAGACCAGCCCTGACAACAGGAGCATCATTTGACTTACATGAAAACCTGAAAACACGCTTTGTTTGCATGTGTGAGGTCTGAGTCCAGCCTTGTCCTGAGGGAGGCTGGACCAAGCATTGCTGCCCAAGGGCAGCCTGTGAATTAACACTGCTTGGGGGGGATTCCCCCTGCTCCACATGCAGGGAGCTCAAAAAACACGGAACAAACTCCGTTAAGCTGGCGAGGAGGGAAAAATGCTAGACAACAAGTTGAGGTGGCCTAACAATAGTGAGCACTTATTTTGACGGGGGGGGGGGGGGGGGGGGTTGCAGTTGGGAGGTTGTGCTTATAATAAAATCTGTACTTGGCTGGTGGATTTTAAGTAACACTTATCTCATGGATTGAGCCAGACAGTATGTAACGCTGAGGTCCATGTATGGCATGTCTTTCCTTTAATTATTTCTACCTCCTATTTGGGGTATTTGTTAGCGAGCCCTGAAGCCCTGAAATAGCTGCAGATTGCAAACGAAGGTTTTTAGAATTCTACCAATCAATAAAGGTATTAAATAAGAGAGAGTGAGAGCCCTGGAAGCTGCATGAAAAGTCATTAGAGTGGTCAGGGTTTGGGAAATATATTTGATGTGAACAAATATAAATGTCTATTAATTTTTTATTCAAAAAGGAGATGTGGGGGTGGAAAAAATACCCGTTAGTATAAAAATGGCTGGCATAATTTGTTTTGTCAGAGACCGGGCAGCTAGAGAGAGCTTTAGATACAATCCTCCTCCAAAAGAAATGCAAGCAGAGGAAAAGATTATCAAAAGAGGAAAGGCTTTAATAAACTGTGAAGCCCTGATCACCCACTGAGAAGTGAAGTTTAATTAGAAGATTAAGCAGTTCTCTGGTTGTGTGCGTGGGCTCCCTGTGCGGCGGTGCTGTGCTGGGAGGCACCAGGATTGGCTCTCCACTTGCTCCTTTGGCTTTCCTGGGATGTAAAACATGGCTCTGCCTACCTCCGAAACATGGCACCACTTCCTTCAGCTGCACCCACATCCCGCAGGAGTGCAGTGCTGGCATCGCTGGCACACCTGGGAGGCCAGGAATCAAGCTGGGAAAGGGGAAACCCTTCGGAGGCAGAGCCTGCGCCTTGGCTTTCCGCTCGCTTTCCATGTTTCAGGCATCCTTAGGGACAATCCATGACACTCAGCTCTGTCCTTCCCGCTCCGCCTGTCCAGAGCCTGTCCTGGCTCCCTCTGCACCAAGCGCATCATCTGCATCAGCAGCTGCTGTTGGGACTATTACTTATTTTACCCAAGTGCCCGCCAAATGGAAAAGCTGTCTTTAGAAGGCTATAAATCGGGACCATTCATACATCTTTATTGCTCAGGCTCCGCTGACTGCTGGAAGGGCACACCGGTGCGTCCCTGGGAAGGGATGCGTTGGTGCGCAGCTTTATCTGCTCGCCAGCCGCAGGGTGGGTTTCAATTACATCGAGCAACACGGTGCAGAAGTTATGCTTCCAATTTCTCCAGTTAGCAGTGAATCAGGCTTGTTTGTATTGCCAGCTAATCTTTATGCCAGAGTTGTTAATATGCTCTCAACCTTCTTTAATTCCACATGCTGAGATCCCCAGAAATGCCGGCAGCACCCTAGGACGTGTGCGTGTGATGTATCTCAGCGCTTCCAGCACGGCACTACCAGATGTGTGTACATCTTGGTGCGCCCACTCCTGCTCTGCCGGGGTGGGTGGGCTGGATGGGGCCTTGGGTGCTGGTCCAGGTGAGACACCAGGGTTTTACCTGCTTGGGAAAAATCTGGTTCTCTAGATAGCGCACCTTGCTCCCTCTGGAAAAACGTGATTTAAAACCCATGCTCTTCCAGGAGATTTTGTCTTGTCAAAGAGCCAGCAAAGCCTTTTTCTTTTTGCTTGCATGTGAAAATAAAGTGCATTTGCAGCCATTGGCGAGGTCTGTGGCAGAAGTAGCCACCGAGCGTGGTGTGCATCCCAGCAGTGCCAATCCATGCTGCTGGGCAGAGAAGATGGTAGCAATGCGCCGCCTTGCCCTCTTCCTGGGATGGCCGTGTCATGACAGAGCTCGGGGTGTGCCTGAGGGCACCCATAGCCTTTTGCTGTTGCTGCTGTGTGTTTTTCTTGAAAGCCCTGCTGCTTCCCACGCCATTACAAACGTGGGTGCTTTTTGCATGGAACATTTCCCATGTTGCAGCATCAGCCCGTGACTCATTTGCTCTCTCCATGCCAAGGCTGTGGTGCTGCTCCTGCCACTCCCGGGCTGCCCCCGTGCCCCGGCTCCCAGGCTCGCTGCTGCTTGCTTGTTGCCAGAGCATCTCCCTCCATGCAGGGTGGACCATTGCCCTGGGGGGTTGCACCTCCAGCCACCCCACTCTCTTAAACGCTAAAAGCAAAAGCCATGCTCTTGCAAGGGCTTTATCTGAACGCCATGCGTGTCTGTGTGCAGCATCTCTTTAGGGAGAGTCCAGTACGATGCCGTATTGCAGCTCTCACTGCCCGGCATTGGTCCAGGGCTCTGGGACCCGTTATCGGCTGTGCCATTTCAGGGACTAGGGTGCCACCTCTGGATGGGTGTCGTGCGTCTCAGCTGCGCTCGGGGGACAGCCCGTGCATTTCGGGTCCCCAGTGCTGCAGGAGGGCAGCAGCACCTGCATCCCCAGCATTGCCCAGAGCAGTTCCCGCAGCGGCTCCATCAGCAGGGAGGAGGTGAGATGAGTTTGTGGTGAATGGGCCTCGAGGCACACGTGTCTCAGGGTAGGAGCAGTTTGCGGAGGAGCTGTGGGGATGTCTGTCTGCAGTGAGCTGGGAAAACAGCCGGGCCGATCTCCAGGAAGGGCCTGGCAACCTTCAGATCTGCATTTGAGACCCTGGCATCTGCGGGGGATCCTGCTGTGCTCGGGGCTCGGTGCCCGTCGGGAGTCGGCACCCCACAGCCCCGGGTGGGAGAGGCAGCCCAAATGCCACGGGGTGGCTGGCAGGACCGAGCCCTGATGCTTTATTCAGCAGTTAGCACCGGCAGCTCATTTACCCAGGTTGCACTGGAGACGTGGTTTTGGTTGGCCATGCCGTTCCCGCCTCCTTTGCTCCCCCTTCCCGCAGCCCCGGGGCTGGTGGTTTGCGGGGCGCAGGGGTGCCCCAAAACTGCTTTTTGGGGGGATGCCCACGCCAAGCATGGGAGCACCTCAGGGTCGGGCAGGAGCTCGTCCCGCCGGCAGGAGAGGTGCCGCCGGCCTCGCCGTGCCATGGGCAGTGCCGGTGGCGTACCGCCTCAGCCACGGCCTTTCAGCAGCAGCGAGGATGTTTCGGGATGCTTTAAAAAGCATTTTCGCCCCCACCCCCCCACACCCCACACTCACACACATGCAGCTTGCAAAATCTAATAACAACCAGTTGAAAAACATACTAAAACCAGAAAATTTATGTAGCATGACCCAAATTGAATTATACATTACAGCACTATAATTGATTTTTTAGAAGAGAGATTAAATTTATTTTATGCCTCACTAACTAACAGCTAGATTTACCTAATTGCTTGGAGTGCAGAGTTAGTATGATTCATTAAACCCCATACATGCCTGGGTACATTACACTGTGACTAAAGCTTCCCTGCTTCGAGCAATTAAAGTGGAGAAACTTGGGGCCTCATAAGTAATTGAATATAACAATACAGCTTGGAGTTGCTGTGGATGTCTTATTAAGTTCTTTAAGCACAAAAACACAAGTTTCCCTCCATTCTCCGGTGAATCATTTTGTGAAATTTTCTATGACTGGCATTGTTTTCTCCTATTGCCAAAAAAAAAAAAAAAATCGTGTCTATGAGACAGATTTCATGCCTTGCTTCACAGTTTAATTTTATCAATCATAACATTTAAAAAAAATTGACAGCACTGAGTAGACATCCCCACTATTCCAAGGAGAGAAATTTTGGGTAGAATCTAGTAACATTTGGTAATTATATACACATTGCAAAAATAAAGGTAGCAATTTAGTAAAACAGGAGTGGAGAGAAATTATCATTTTAGCTGGCAGGAATAAATTAGAATTGTTTGGCACGCTTTAATAAAATCCCACATAGGCACAAATTACTGTCGGAAAAAGCAGCAATGGTTGCGGAGCTGAGTGTTGGATGCTGGGGAGGGTTGCAGGGGGAGGTAGCAGCCCGGTCTCTCTTGCACAGCCGTTGGGATAGTCATCGCTGGCATCATCTCACGGTGGGGTTTAGATGTTTTTTCCCCCCCATTTAGGGCTCAGAAATGCTGGTGGGCAGGGAGTTGTTCTCAGTGCCGTGACTATTCTTCCTTAATGCACACCGCAGGCAGGGCGTGGGTTTGCCTGCTCTTAAACAACCTGGCCTCCATCTCTCTCCCATTTACAGGTTGCATTTTATTTTGCCAGTAGAATGATTAGAAAAAAGATCCCGATTTATTGTAATCTCTTATCAACAGCTCAACCCATTTAAATGCTAACTGTGCTGCAGCTGCCTTTTCCCAGCAAGGCTTTGAGGATGCTTCGAGGGTGCGAGACACCCTCTGGTCCGGGGCAGGGCTAACCTGAGGGGTGATGAAATAAGATGTTTTAACCTTGGTTGGATGCACTGTGCTGTTCCTACAATTTTGGTTCCTGCAGACCTGTTACGTGCAGAAGCAGTCTCCTCATCAGTGGAACTACTCACCTGCAGAATATTAAAGAGTGAAGAAAGTTTCCAGCATTTATGCTTACATGAAATTGGAAGTCCCAGCAGGGCTGCACCATGGTTGCTCTTGTGGACTAATTTCAGTAAAGAATTTGGGGTGAGTAGACGCTTTGTACAATTATTAGGAAAATGATTAGTAGCCTTCCAAACGCAGGGTTGGAAATGCACACAGCATTAACGTTTAATGAGCATTGCACAATCCAGGATCATCAGTTTACTCACTTCATGGAGCCCACAGGTCATAAAATTCAGGCTGGATTGTGTGAAACATCTTACACAAAGGGCTTCCCGTAACAAAATAAGCCTTTAATTAGCAGAACATCATGTGAGGCTGAGGTGCAACTTTCCCAGACATATCACCGGTGACGTTAATTACCGAAAGGCTTTGCACATGCATGATTTATGCCTTTTTTCCCTTGCAATGCTGCTGTGTCGTGTTTCTTCATGGGGCTTTGCCGGGGGAAGGCTGGCACCGCCACAGGCAGTGGGTACCCGTGGGCTGGGATGGGGGCACGGCCACTGCTCCATCTCTTCTCCCATCTGCATCCATAATTTCTCATTGCAGATGCACCTCTCTGCTTGCTCCTGGTCCTGGCCATTCTCTGTAGGAATTGTGTGATTCACGGTTTCCTTGTCCGTGTACTGTGACGCACTTGTAATTTTATAATCTTTTTTTGCTGAATTACTTTTGGAGCTCAGAGGCATCAATGGCAAACTTTGGGAGGGAAAATCTTGTGAGGGTCTCTTGAGATACAAGTAGATGACATTAATTTGTTAGATTCATCAAAACTGGGGAACCTGAGACTGGGAGGAACCTGCCAGCATCCCCCATGCCGCTGGCTGCAGCACAGCCTGGGACCTGCGGTGCTGACCGGCTGCTGGCACCACGCCAACAGATGCGGGGAGAGACACGGGGTTTTAAACCATTAGGCGAATGATTGTGTTTTTTTAATTACAGCCAAAGCTATATCATAGGAAACCTTTCAGTGAAGGAGCATGCAGCGCTAATGGGAACCAAAGCGTATGCATTTTGTCGCCTGAAAACGGGGTTGTTTTTTCTCGGCGCTGGTATCGGCGAGGTCTCTCACACTGCCGTTCCCTTTGCCGTCTTAAGAGGCTCCTTTTGCTGCAAGAGCTGCAAAAGAGCCTGGGAGGGTTACAGCTCCAAGAGAGATTAAACTGCTCGTTGAGGAGATGCAGCGTGATGAGGATGATTCCCGCGTGTGATGCTGATCCCAGGCTTTTTTTTTTTTTTTTTGAAAAAAGAAAGATCAAGGGATGCATTTAACAAAATGAGATGCCCTTTATGTCTGTACACACAGGCATCGCTCGTAGCTGTTACTGTGAAGGGAGAACATCATTAAGAAATAACGAATGGCCCTGCATGGGCTCCACCCCGCTCTCGGTGCTGGGAAGCCTAATTAGAGCACAGAGATAACGATGGAGTGCTCAGCTGAATTTGCATGGGACTCCAGCCTCTATAGGGTATGAAAGTAATTTATTATGCTTATTAGAGAAAAGCTTTTGTCACTGCAGACAGAGCCCCGTTAAGACCCTTGGATCTCCTGCCCCAACACCTGCGGCTCAGGGTGGGCTCACACCGCAAATTCCCTCCCCAGCCCCGAGAGCTTCTTTAGTCTTGTGTTTGCTTTGGGGTGGTTTTGGAGGTTTCTGTAAGGTATCAAGCAAGCACCCAGTGGGAGTTGCGGGGGAGGGATGGGTGCTGTAGAGCACCGCTACAACTGGTGTGCAGCTGGGTAGGCTCAGGGGTGTTTGTCCTTGGCGGGGGGCTTTGGTCTGACTGGTCAGAGCTGGGAACATGGGGTCTAGGGCAGGGCGTGGGGCACCCCGAGGAGAGCGAGCGGCCAGTTTAAATCCTCTTGAGGCAACTAGAGACTAAACTGCCTCCAGCTGCTCACAGGGTAGAGCTGAATTAGATTTACTGCCTTTAAATTTTCCAGAAAGCACCTTTGTCTTCCTCCTAAGCAAAAGTACCCGATCTACAGCTTTAAAGCATTTTGCTCATCTTTATTATCTTGCCTCTTGGTTTTCCCTTCCCCAAGTAAGTGGTCGCTCTGGGCTTGGCAGACTTTCCATGCTGCCAGGGGATGCCGAGAGCTGCGGGTTGGAACAAAGTCGGGGGAACCTGTCACTTGCCCACTTCTCTTTTATTAAAGTTCCTGACGCAGGGATCATCGTTAATGGTTCTCGCCTAATGAATGCGGCTCGTAAACAATGGCAAACATGTAAACAGGTTTCATCAGAAAAACTCTTTCTGATTGAAACTGTGGTTTGGGTTAATTAGGTGGAATTGTCTTGGTTTCCTTTCACTTTTCACAATTTTTGACACTCTGCACAGAGGAAAAATATTATTGCAAGGGTTTGGAAGTTTTTAGAGATGTTTATTTCCAGAAACAATAGGATGCAATTGCTTTTTGATGGAAAGCTGGCCCAACGCAATCCTTCCCGTGGGGTGGGGAGCAGCGGGGTGTTTGCTGCTGCATGCCTGCCAGCAAACTGGCCGTGAGCCGGGGCCGGCTGCGCCGAGGGAGAGGTGCCTGTCCAAGCTTGGGGCTCAGGCAGAGCTGCAGCTGAAGGACAAAGGTACAAAACGCAATTGCCCTGCTTGCTTATAGCTGTTTCTGCTGCTCTTCTAGCTTCATTCATGATGCCATAACCCAAGGAACTTTCTATAGTGAAAGTTTCCAGTGAAGTCACCACGTGTTTTGCATGACAAAGGACAGGGGAGAAACTGGGGAGCAAAATCCCTTAGGCCCAAGTGGCCCATGGAATGTATCTTAGTCCCTTGCCCCAAGCATCCTATTCCCAAGTTTTGGGCGGACCACTGGCCCTTCCTGATGCTCCGATTCCCAGTGAGCTTGAGTGTGGATGGTGCTAGCAGCTGCTGATCCGGCTCTGGCTCAGCTCCAGCTGGCAATATGAACGTGCCTGGTGAGGTGGCACTATGGTTTGTGGCACATTAAAAAGGGGTAGTTCCTGGGGTTAAAAGTGGGCTGAGATAGCATCAGTGAAACCCAAATCCAGTGAGCCAATCTCTGGTTGCAAAGAGCAACTCTGAGATACGAACCCACATATCCAGCTCTGCAGTATCTTGCAGATCCTTCTGCTTCGTGGTTGCCGTAAGCCTCGCTCCAGGAGGAATGTGGCACCAATAATTGGTGTTAATTGGCACCAACCATACCCTCCGATACCAGGGCTACCTTTGGGGCTGGTGGAGTTTTGCTGTTTGCATATGGCTTGACCTGGGTGTGTGTCATGCTCTGCGAACACTTGCTGGATAACCATATACAGCCCATCCAGCAAACTCTTGTAAAGGGCTTTTATTGCAGCTGACACTTACAGCAACACAGATAAAATGTAGACCAAAACTGTGGGATAATAGCTCTGTTTTTCTGCAGCGATTGCTCAGAGACAAACATGAAACTGCCCCATTAAACGCTCCAGCTCTATCCATGGGACATCAGGAGAGGTCAGGGGTCTATTCTTTCTTATGCTGTTAATATTTTGGACTGAGCCACGCTTTGTGATGTAGAGGTTTGGTCTACAACACGTCTGCCTTAATGAACTATAACAGCACAGAAGGCAATTATGTTTTTGTCTAGACCTGTCTAAGACCATCAACAGCACCTCATTACTTTACAGATTGTTAATGCTGTTGGCAGAAGTTGAAGATCCTCCTTGAAAAAAAAATACCAAATTTATTCTCTGTTGCAACGTACTTCAGCTGATGATAAATGATAAACAGGGGCTTGTGGCTAATTAGACCTTGCTTTGTCCAGAGGCAGATACGTAACAGTAAACCGCAATCAGGATAAAAGGAAGAGGGGAAATGGCAGAGAACTCACATGAGGTTTCTTTTAAACATCATTAGAAGCTTTAGGAAAATTAGGAAACAAAACTGCTGCTGTTGTGTCAGCACGTCTTCTCTGCGTATAAGGATTCATGGTCAACAATTAATCATATTGCTCTTGAGACTTTGGGCATGGATTCATTATGTAGATCTACTTTTTTTCATTTTTATGTACATATCAAATCTGATAAAGAGGAGTTGACACCCAACAGGGCTTCCTATCGGCACTATTCATAGAAACATGGAACAGGTTGGGTTGGAAGGGACCAGAAAGATCATCTAGTCCAGCCCCCCTGCAATGGGTAGGGACACCTTCCATTAGACCAGGTTGCTCAAAGCCCCATCCAACCTGGCCTTGAACGCTTCCAGGGATGGGGCATCCTCAACCCCTCTGGGCAAATTTCTTTGAAATTCCCCAATTTCAAAATGTGTGGTGCAGTTACTCATTTTTCCCAACATTTCCATCCCCGTTCCTATTCCCGTCCCCCATGGAGAGGCTGCGTGCCGGGAGAGCCCAGGGTGTGGATGAAGCCCCAGCACAGGGGACAGGCTCAGCCCCACAGCGTGGCAGGGGCAGGGACCGTCCCCAGGACAGGGACCGACCCCGGGGCTGGGAGGCCGATGCTGACCACCATGGGGACCACCTGAGCCCGGCATTGCAGGGCGAGGCAGAAGCACCCCGGGAGCGGGATGTTGCAAATAATTCAGGCTCTGTCAGCACAAACGTTGCAAGAGCAGAGATGCGTGTTGTGAGCTGTCAGCTGACAGTAATGGACTTGTTAGGCTCCTGATTGATGGCGATGGCCTTGGAAATTGCCAGAAGCCATTTCAATCTTTGTCTGGCTCTGACACGGCCATGCACAGGGACGGGGGGAGTGCTGACAGACCACTTTGAGCAGCCTTACGGCTGCCTGCTCTGCCCTTTGCACTGCCTGCCACTGTTCTTAGCTGCTACATGGTGCCTTCCAGACATCAGACACCACATCCAGCCGTTCAGTGCTACAGATATTAGCTGTTTGGTGTCCCGCAGGTCTCCTCCATCTCTGTCTCTGGAGCAGCCCTGGAGGGAAGGGCACAAGGATACACCGTAGCGGTCAGTGATGAGTAAGGCTCACTGAGAAATGTGCAATAGGAGAGATGAGTGGATCACCTTCATCTCAGAGTTGCATGGTTCTGTGTGTTCTGACTTTCTAAATGTGTTCACAAGAGTAAAGAGCTGCTGTCCATTCCTGGAGAGATGCACAGGGATCAAAGGCAACGTCCCCCTGGCCACCTCCATCACCTTTCAGCCCACGATTGGGTTGAGCGCACTGCAACCTTTCTGCAAACCAGGGCCAGGTGCTGCAGGAGCCCACAGGCTGGTGTTGAGAAGGGGCCAGGGGAAGGGGAGGGGAGGGGTGGCAGGTCAGGCTGGGAGGCTCGGCTCGGAGCCCCTTCTTTGGCAAATCAGACCATTTCACAAACGTGACCCAACTTCACAGTCCTGGGGCTGACCTCCCTGGCACAAGCCATTGGGTGAGGCGAGCAGACCTCAATATGCACTGATGAAATGGCTCATACCTGTTACAATGCTACTAAACCGGCCCGGTGTCAAGGGCAGCAGCAGGCTTGGTGCTCCTGGGCCTTTCCCTTTAGCCCAGGCTCTCCGTGATCCATCAGTCCCACAATGAAAGCAGCAAAATCCTACATGAGACACCTTGGAGCCATCTCTAGTGCCTTGGTCAGGTTTGAAGGCCAGGCATCTAGCGGAAGTGGTTATCCTACTGCAGAGAGCGTCTCAGGTCTCCTCATCTCTGGACTTCGAGGGGTGAAAATCATCAGTTCTTCTCATGGCCTCCACTGTAGACTTTACAACCATTTTTTCTGGTTTTGTAGGATCTGGTGACTCTCAGGAAGCAGCTGGAGGACGTATCCAGGTGGAAAAGGAGGCAGGGAGCTGGAGTGCTGAGCAGAGCAGGTGGTCCAGCACACGAGGTCCTGGATGTGGGCGCTGCGGTGGTGGTGTGAGCAGGTAAGGGTGTGCGCAGGGTCCGTGGTTATCCGACCTGCCCGTCGCCTGTGCGTGTTGCCTGGGGATAACATTGCTTCAGTCCTCACTGCACACAGCTGCAAAGCAAACAGGGCGGTTATCTTGTTAAAAAGGTACGTTTTGATGGGCTGATTAATGACGCGGAATATGCCTTCTCTTAGGAAAGTCTCCTCTTGTTCTGCGTTGGTCAGTGCCACAGAGGAGGGGCTGCTGTTATTAATTGCTCATATTGGGGAATTACCCAAAACAGGCTGATGCTATCCTGAGGTATGGAAAGGTGCAAGTGTCTGCCGTGGAGATCTTTCCATCTGGGCAGACAGGGTGGGAAGTGTAAGCCTGGGAGATGTGTGACTGTGCAGATGTTTATCTCAGAAGCTGGAAGCTTGGCAAATAACAAATGTCTGCATGTGGCCATGGATGGGGAAAGGGGTTTTACTTGTTTTGCTAAGGGATTCATCTCCTTGCCAACGTCACCATGTGGGAATGCGTAAAGGAGCAGAGGTGTGCCGTTTCCTCATCTCATCTTTCGCAGCGGCTCTTGCCCTATGTTTTGCTTCTGCCCACTGCTTCACCGTTTGCTCTTTTCCTCGAGGTAGGCTAAGGGAAGAGCAGCTTACAGACGCCCCTTCCCTTGCCTGCAGCCCATGGCTGAGCCTGTCTGCAGAGGAGTGGGTGCTGCCCACGGCAGTGCTGCAGCCCAGCACCAAACCATCCCATCACTTTTAATCTGAGCTCTCCAGTGGTCACCGGCATTGGAGCCCAGAGCTCCTTTCTCTTGTACATCCCCTGGCCCATGGGCGTGACTCAGCCTGCAAAAAGAGAAGGCAATTGCCGTTCTCGGGAGAAGTCTTTCCATTTGGGATGGGATAAAATTAATGAGCCAAGGCAGCAGTAAAATGCTGTGTTCTGTGTGGTCATGGGGTTTCATCCACGAGGAAAACCTGTTCGAAGCGGAGCTGGTCCTGAGCATGCTTATTAGGATGAGATGGAGGATGGAGAGTTCATTTTACAAGGGTGGAGAGAAATTTGTTTGCTTACTCAAGAAAAACAGCCTGCGGAGGAGGTTATGGTTGTAATTAATAGATATACTGGGGACATAAGCATGAAGGAAGATGAAACGACGTAATGCAAATGTGAATAAACAGAGACTTGACTTCAGGAGGTGGCTTGCAGCCCTCTGAGAGGGGAAACACTGGGATTCCCTTGGACAAGTGTCAAAGTGGAGGCTGCTAATGGGATTTTACAGTGTGGCTGTAATCCGTGGTCCTTCCAATCCTAGGTGAAGAAAATTGGCCTACATTTGACTGCTAAGTATAGAAAAAGCTTGTTTCTGTCTGTGCCGTGTGCGGTGCGGAGCCCCGGGGGCAGGAGGCTGTGCTGTGGGGTGGGTAATGGCCGGGCAGGAGTGGGCAGCGAGGGACCACCAGCCCCTGGGAAAGCAGAGGCTAGGATTCAAGCTCTCCTGCCTTCCTGACCAGCTTGCTCCGACTGTCAGGAAGCTCAAGCCCACGCGGATAACGGTGGTCCAAGTGGCACTGAGTTAATCCAATGGTGCTGTTAATGCCGGTGGTGTGGATGATGGGGAGGCAGCTTTGGGTGACGTCCCGGCAGCGAGTTCCAGCATCAGGGCAGGAGCGGTCCTGGGACCCGTGCCTTCCTCCAGCACTGCCTCTCCTGCAGAAAACCCCACTCGAAGATGAGCATTCCCAGGGCACAGCCTGGAGCTGGGGTTCATCACCCAGCCCGGCTGCGTGCCCAGGGCCTCCCCACCAGCCCTCCCCGGCGCAGTGCCTCTCTCTGCCAGCAACCTGGCAAAGTCTGGGGTAGCACAAACTGTTCATCTCTGTGACCCCAATCTAATTTAAGTTGTTTATCTTAGCTGCAGAAAGAAAATTAGGAAAAAAAAAATCAAATCATAGTTGTGGAATTCATTGCAGTGTTTATTACCCTCTATTGTGTTATCCCCAGCCTTCATACAGACCCTGCAGCCACGCGGCACTGCCTGCGCCGGGCTCTGCCAATGCGCTTCGCTTTGACCTGAAGGGATCACTATGTCTTGGGTATAAAATGTTATTTTGTTCCCTCTTTTTCAATCTCGGGGCTCGTTTTAGCGAATGCGATCATTTTGAATTGTTCTCAGCAGTGAGGTATTTTTTTTAATGGACTATTGAGCTCAGATAACAAATTTTAAATTATAACACACATGACCTGAGCCAATTTAAACTTAATCTAAAATGCCGAATAGCTATTACCCCAAATGGCTGCAAGAACACACACACACACAGAGTTGTTGTTTAAAGAAAGTTATTGCAGTGAAGTGAACGAGGCCTCCAACCCACAAGGAAGCTGAAACCTTGATCAAGAACATCACTAGACCCTAGTGATCTAAAGCAGATTTGTGTGGACCAAAATCTGAATTAAAATATTTTTGCGTCTCTTCAGGCCACATTAAAAAGCAGACTGCTTCAATGGGATTTTTTTTTTTTAAATGCCCATTTTTGTCTAGGCTGTCATTCAATTACTGAGGCCTCGGGCTAACTTGCTTTGAGATGAGCTTGTAGAAGATGGACACTGGGGCTGCAGACAGATGCTCACAGCCGGGGCATGGGGAGGTGGGGACCCCCGGGGAGGTGCTCAGCCTCAGCTATGGGATGCTCATCACCAGCATCCAAAGCCATCCTGTAACCACCAAGCAACCTGACCTCCTATCTGTCACACGTTCGTTGTCCTGTCCTCTGCCAAGGAGGATTGTCCATGCTTGCATGTTTTGTTTTGAATCGCTCTCGTCGCGTGCAGGCAGAGCATCCCGCCAGGTCCAGGGTAGCCAGGACAGAGCATTGAGTCTTGTGTGTTGGGTCTGGTCCCCATGTTCCCAGGAATCATCTCCTGGGATCTGGCTTGTTTCTGTACGGGCTGGTGCAGAGCAGGTTGAGGCCATCACCCTGGCTGCATCAAGGGTCACTGCTTTGAAGTGAGTGAAGTTGGAGCAGCACAAAACCGAGGCGAGTGCGGTTGGGTCCAGAGCCACGCTGTGCTAACGGGCTGGTCAAGCATCAGCCACAGGCAGGCTTCCAAGCGTCACCTTTGCAGTTATTAATTAAGATTTTACCAGCTGCTCTTCGTCTCCTCTTGCTTCTTCCAGATACCCTTCCTTGGCTGAGCAGCTCGAGCAGAGCTCCCGGGGGATGACTTGGGGCTATCCTCATGGCTTTAACAGCACGCGTGGCTTGGCTCGAGGAAAAACCACGTTGAACGCAGCCGGAGAGCTCGTCTTTTTGCAATATTTGGGGATCAGAGGGTCCCTTGCGGGGAACGTCCCCAAAAAGCCCAGCAGACACACAGCGGCAAGCACAGCGGTGCAGGCAGCTCTGCGGGGAGGCTTTCGGGCTCGTGGAGTGTAAAGCTGCACGAGGGGCTGTCGCAGTGCAGCCGTGCCGGGGAAGCTGTGCCATGCCTGCGGCGAGCCGTGCCGTGCCGTGCCGCGGGAGCAGCCGCGACAAGCTGCAACCGTAAAGCCTGTGTGCAAGAAATCATCCGTGCTGAATAAAATGACAACAGAGCTGTAATGCTTTGTGGAGTGTGTTTAATGAAAATATCAGCCCAGGCCTACGACGTGAGGCATTCATGTATAATAAAATGAGGTTCCTGAAACACTTCAGAGCATAAACCATCTGGTCTGCTGTGATGTACTAACAGCTTTGACTAATTTTTAATGCAGGTTTTATGACGGATATGCACATCATGCTACCCATGCATAAGGAAGATACAGCCTGGCTGCACTTTGAACTGAACTGACTGATGATGAATTTGTCTCCCATTTTAATTACTTTCTGTACATTAAAGGTGTAGTGGACCATGTGAAGTGCTTTGTCTGGCTGATCCCCTCTGTGTCCCCACATCTCCTTAAAGTGCCAGAGCTGCCTCCACTCCCTTATCTGCAGCCAGGCATGTGGGCGACGGAAAGGAGGGAGATGAAGAGAAAAATGCCTTGTATAGGACTTGGTCAATAAACACGCTAGGCCACCAGCAACAAGCACGTTTCATGAGGTTAATTAGTTCTTATTAATTATGTCCCTTGAAATTTTCTCCAGCCCATATGGCAGGGATCGGTGCTGCCTAGTGGGGTTTGCAAGGAGACCTCACCATTTTCTTCTGCGCAAATCAGAGCGTTAACTCACGATGGAAAAGGCTTTCAGACTGCAATCTCTGCTCTTGGCTGCCTCTCGCCAGGCTCTTTCTCTTTAATGAATTTTTAAAAGACTTTATCAGCTTCAAAACATATTTATTTATTTAACGCAACCCAAAAGTGGAACCATTTATCTGAGCGAGCCCCAGACATTCAGGATGGTGCTGAAATAGGGTTGGCTTTAGTTGGATCAAAGCCTCAGCAGGACTTTTGCCCATTTGTCACTGAATTTGCAGCCTCGCTTGGCTCTGCCCCTCTCCTGATTCCCAGGAGAGCTGGTTCCCTGAGGAGAGACCGGTTTTGAAAGGTGAGCATCTCCTTATGTTGATTCTTCTGGCAAAAATCAAATGAAGTTTAATGCTTTATTATGGGAGGATCGTGCCCCTGTTTCCTCAACTTTTCCCATCTTTTGGAAAAAAAGGAGAAGAATGAATGAACCTCAGCCAGGGCTGGCATGGCTGTGTCGTTCCTCTCCCCTTCATTGTGTCATTCCTCTCCCCTTCCACCATGGCGGCTCTGGAACATCAGAGCTGCAAATGATTTTCTTTCTGGGTTAGCGACAATACCAGGATTTAGTTTGTCAATTAAAATGTGAAACAGGCCTTCAGTCAACGAGAGTGAGGCTTTTTCCAGCTCCCCTTTCTCTCTCCTTCCATTGGGCCTGGAACTGGACAGACCATTAATTGCAAATACATTATCTAATGACTTTAGTCCTTTGTTTATTCTGAAAGTCATTTGTGAACCGATCACGATTCCTTTCCCTGCCGTCATCCTTCGGGGATGAATGAGCTTTACTGTAGTCTGGGAATTCAGCTTTGGCTGTGTTTTTGATGCTTGCAGCGTTGTCCTGGT
This sequence comes from Harpia harpyja, assembly GCF_026419915.1. NCBI lineage: Eukaryota > Metazoa > Chordata > Aves > Accipitriformes > Accipitridae > Harpia > Harpia harpyja. The sequence goes on along the minus strand of NC_068953.1, from coordinate 16,548,586 downwards.
TTTACTCATCGATTGGCCAGCTGAAGCCTTTTAAATGGGAGAGGGCTAAATAATGACTAACCTGTATCCTTAAGCGAGTATCCAGACATGCTGAATTTCACAAACCTTTTGGGATTCACCAGTATTTGAACAAATAAGCCAAGAGCCGTCCTGTTGCTGGAGACAAGCTAAGGCAATGGCTGTGCTATGAGCCACCACAGACAAAATGTATTTTATTAATGGGAATATCCACAAATCACAGCTTACGTTCTCCAAGTGGAAACTTAAATTCTAGTCTCACAGTAAAAAAAAAAAAATATTCCAAATTCAGTAATGAGACTGGGCTTGGTGACTGAGCAGAAGGGAAAGTACCTACAAGCAGCAAATCAATTGCCAAGGACGGAAACCCCTCCAAGTGCGATGTGGTAAAAAGCAAAATGTCATTTTATTGGATGTTCGCTTCGTCTTGCTAACAAGCATACTGCTTCATTCCCTTTTTCTGGAGGATTTTAATTTTAGCTTTTCTGCTGCATTCTCAGTTCCGTTGTTTCTGCAGATCTCCAAGCGAGCGTCTTGCGTAGCCTTCGCGGGTCAGTGGTAATGGGGCTGTTCTCCCATTAGCAGCAATAACAGCAAGTTCAGCACTTAAAACCACGTGTTAACTGATTTAAGCGGTTTTGTCTCGACCGTACTCGATCATCAGCCGCAGATATTAAATGCATCCCTGTCGCTGCGTGCAGCTTCAGACAGCTGCTGCATTTACATACCCTGTTCCTCAGTACAAACGAGCTCCTGCTTTTGAAAGTTTCTTTGGGGAATACCTCACAGTTGGCCTTGTTTGTTTAGGAAAATATTTATACAAGTTGTTCTTTGAAGAGAAAGGCTTGCTGAGAGGCTTCCTGTGGAGCTGGGCGGTGGGGAAGGAGCGGAGGAGCTGGTCTGGGCTGCAGGGCTGCCATTGCTGGGGCACCCACCAAGCTTGCTGCGGTTACACCAGAGTTTGCAGGCTGCATCCATTGCTACTGAAGCTCCTTTCTGCTCCCCCAGTTTGGCATCCCACTGGGACCTGAGCATCCTCCCAGTGCCGAGACCTGCAGGTCCTCGGCAGCCGGGGAGAGGGAGCTGCCCGGGTATCCTCCGCTGGGCACAGGTGAGACTGCTGCCAGGCTGGGGTCACCACATTGCAGAGAGGTTTTCCAGAGCAGAAGGAAAGCCAGGTGCACATGGGGTGTGCAAGCAGGCGGTGTGTTGGACGGAGCTGCACAGACCTCCCGGTGCATGCATTAAGTAGGATGCCTCCCCAGAATGGTGGGATGCATTGACTCTGGATAGCAGGTGCCATCTTTCTGGCCTGCTCAGCAGAGGTGCCCAGGGCAAGTGGTTGAGGTTATCCAGGATGCCTGGGGCCAAGCACAGACCTGGGCAAATTCTCCAGTTCCCAGGGGAGCATCCTGGGCGCTGGCCGTCCCTGTGAGGGCCAGTCCGGGCATCAGTGGGGGGTTTTCATCCCCCTGAAATAGGGTCCACAAAATCCCACAGCACCTGGCATGTTGCTGCTGTTTGTTTTGGAGCACAGCATTGAGAGTGACTGTGTTGTCCCAGCTGGGATTATCGTGGGGTCCAAAGTGATGGAAGCGGTATGTGATGATAAGCCAAGGAGCGCATTGAGGGATTTTTTTTTTTTTCCTTTGAAAAAGTCATGGTTGGGCAACAGCAACAGGTCTGGTGCTGCTCAAACAAGTCCTGAGTAATTGCCCCTTCCACCTGTCTCTGCTCTAAGCTCAGAGAGCCCCAACAGGCAGCCACAAGCTCACCCAGCACAGCCAGCCCTGATTGCAGGAAAGAGGAAAAACCATGTGTGTGCGTAATTTGGAGCCAGATGTAAATGAGCATCGTTACTCAAATCCGCCACTTGGCACCTGTGGGTGCAAGGCTGTACCATGGGGCAGCTCTGGAGTGATGCTCTCCTGCAGTCTGGGGTTCGGGCTGGCAATGGGATATCGCCCTGGCCATCCTTATGGCAGGATGGGTGGGTGCCAGCCCTGCTGGCTACCTCCACCCAGGGCTGCAAGCCACATCTGACCTGCCATGTGCTTGCGTGGGTCAGGCAGGGCGAGTGCAGGCAGCGTTGCTGGCTAGTGAGCAGATGGACGCCATTTCAGGACAAATCGCGTACATCCCTGCGAGTGATGAGCGTGGGAGCTGCAGCAGGCTGGCATCCCCTCTCTTCTAGTTTGAATTTCAGGATGACGTTGGTCATTTTTAAGTATTTTGTCCCGTTCCCTGCACGGTGGTGGGGGATGCTGCAGGATCTGTATGACTAGGAGTAGGCAGGAGAAGGGCAAATTCCAGATCACTTTGCCTGGCCATTGAATAGGAGCTTTATTACTAGGTCAAAAATGTGGCTGACTTCTTCCCATCTGACTCCACATTTCCTGTTTTCTTCAGGGACCTGGCATGGAAAACACTGAACCGCCACAGGAAAAGTCGTTCTCGCTCATCCACTGAAATTCAGGACAGGCGAAAGTTTTCACACGGGTTCCCCTGGGATTCCCCAGCCCGGTTTTGTACACACAAGTGGTTTAAATCATCCAAGCACTTAGTTGAACTGAACTTAATGTCCAACCCTCTTGAGATCAGCCCATCTCTATTTACTGCTCCAAATTTTTTATTTTATTGTTACATAAGGATAATGCTGCTTTTTGCATTTCGGAGTTGTCTTCTAATGGGACTTAAGTGGTACAAATTTTTATGTATAAAATGTGCACTCCTCTGCAATTAAATGTAAAGTACTTCAGCTGCCTGTCCGAGCGTTTGAACCTCTCAGCAGAGAGATGCTCTGAGGTACCCTGATAAAGATGCCCAGGCTTGTTTTCAGGCTACTAGGGTGTATGAAATGGGCACTGCTCATCTTGGCGTGGCTCCTCCGCTGCACCTGCTGGGGATGGAGGGACTGTCCATCCCCCCTGTGAACGCACTGCATGAAAAGGTTAAGAATGAGCCCAAACCTAAGGCAGCCCAGGGAAATCCAGGAAGGCTGGAGATGCTGGTGTCAGGGTGGGCATTTTACATCTCTGTGTGTGACCGCTCAGACTTCACCAGAGGATGGAGGACCTAGGTGTCAAAGGATAGAAGAAACCTAGCAGTGCTTGCAAGCAAGCGCTTGCTGTGCAGTGCATGTCTTGGGTTCGTATTGGCCCCAAATGGTTCCGGACTGGAATGAATTGGCAAGAAACGTATGTACAGGGAAAGTAGCGGGGTCAGAAAAAGAAAGTCACGATTACATGAGTATGGGGAAAAGTTACTCATATCAGCTGGGCAATGGGAGAGAAGCTATGGTGTGATAATAAGCAGGTTATATATGAGGTTTGGATAAGGAGAGCTCAGTTTCCATGGCTGTAAGTCCAGGAAAAATTCACCCCAAAGCAAAACAAAAATGCACGTTTGTGGTTTGGATGGATTATGTACACCCAGAGGAAGTAGGTTGTTTGGGCTTTGTAAGTTTGTGCATTTTGATTGCGCGTTTTGGGGTTCACAGCTTGGCAAGAGAAAAGTCTGACTATCATAAATGAGAAAAAGAGAAAAACAAAAACTCTCCCAGACATAGCATCCCCCGAGGTATCCCTTGCTCCCCAGGCAGAAGGAAGCCTTGCACAGAAATTCATCTGTGGAGCAGAGGTTGGTGCAAGCCGGGGCTCCAGGCAGCGCTGCCTGCACGGCAATGGAGGGCTGCCTCCCTGCCTGCTGCTCTTCAAGGACCTGTCTGCTCTGGGAAAGCCCTCCTCGTCCGAGCCAGCTCGGTTGAAAGCAAAACACCATGTTTAGCAAAAATATTCCTGGAAACGGCTGGTGCTCACGCACCACTCCATCAACGTCCTTACAGCTTCTCAACCGTTGTATCAGTGCCAGCCCCGGTGTTATTGCCAAGCCAGGAAAGTCTGACAATGAAAGGAGTCCATCATCACTCTCGCACACATTTCCTAATGCTTGTTTTAATGCCTGAACATCTGGGAGAGATGCATGTTATGCTCCCAGAGTCATTTGCTTTGGCTGCGTGAAGACATTTCAAGCGGCGGGGGAAGCAGAGCCTGTGTGGGCCAGGGCTCTGCGGAGGTTGGAAGAGGGGAGAATTATTTTAGAAGTGCATGACAAGTAATTAACAGCTTCCTGAGAACTAGAACCAGTTGAAAGTTTTACTGAAGTTTTTTTTCCAAAGAAAAATGGCTTTGTGAGAAAATAATTTCTCTTCAATTCTTTCTTCTATTGAGAATTTGGGAGGTTCTTCTTAAAAAAAAGATACTATGATATTTTTGGTTGCTGGAAAAACCCTTTCTCAGCCCAAAGTTTTTTGCTTTTTGGGACATGATAGACAAGCCCAGGAAAAAATAATAAATGAAAAGGCAATATTGACAGAAAGGCAGGGCAAGGCAAGCGTGTCGATGTGGGGGGAAGCAGGCAGCAGCCTGCCTGCTCTGCCTGCACACCGGCAGCACCGCGCACCCCCGCCACTGCCAGCCCATGTCCACCGGTGTCCGGGAGCACTGCGAGAGCCCCTCCGCGTTCAACAGCCACAGAGAAATAACGACACGGATGATTCTATTAAATTCAATTATATTTGAAACAATTAGATTAGACTACATAGCTAATTAACAGCAACCTTAGTGGTGAGACCTTCATTAGGAGCGCGGGGTTATTGCCAGGGGCGGCGGAGGCATCCTCACCCTGCCCTCCCCTGCTCGTGCAGCTGGGGGACATCGGTGCGTCGGTGGTGGACCCATGGGACAGCACTTCCAGATCTGGCTGTAATGATGCTAATACGCTGCTTTCTCTTAATTTTCTATTAATTGTTTGCACTCCCTATGTGTCTTCAATCCATTAGTTACACTTTCAGGGATCGTAGCAGGCAATAAATCCTCTGGCCTGCCAAGGGCTCCTGCAACGTCTTTCATATGATCATCCCCCAAGCTAATGTTTATAATGCAATTGAAGCAATCCGTATCAGACCCCGTCCCTCCGCTCTTCCCTCCGCCAGCTGCGGCAGGAGCAGCGCTGCCGGATTCCCCCGGGGCCGTGCCTGCGGAGGGATGATAAGGGAATCGGATTTTAGTGGCGACACTAGAGGTGAAATCCAAAGATCCAGAATATTTAGTTATGTTTACCCACAGTAATCAGCTTCTCAAATAGATGTCACTGGGAAAGCTCGCACTACATTGATTGCACCGTTCCCCACTTTCTGCCCAGGGGCAAACAGCTCTGATTAATATTTCACAACACTTTTTTTTTTTTTCCCCTTTTTTTTTTTTGTGCTCAGAGAGCCTTGATAGAGAGAGACAGAATATTTTACCATCTCTTGTGTTTGCCTGCTCCAGTAATCATTGGATTCAATCACTCTTGCAATGTTTTTATGAATTAATAACAGGCACTTTGGAGGGCTAGCGGGAAGATGGGAAATGCAATCTGTACAACCTTAATGAGCACCGTGGGGACCCGGTACCATGGTTTCCAAAATCCTCTCTGTGCTTCACTCTAAATCATTGTCTCTAAAATTACCTGCTTGCAGTTGGCTTTAGATGGCTCTCGTTCGGTGGGTAAGTACACCTGCCGCCCCGCTGCGCCCTCTCTTTCATCGCAAGGGCTCGTTTGGAAGCTGTCCCAATTAATTTTTTCGCTTTTTTTTTTTTTGCTTTAATAAAAGCTCACCTTTGTCAGCGCTGACAAAATGTTTGTCTTCGCTGCCTCATTAGTGTTTGCTCTGCCCCAGCCGCCGCTGCCACCGGAGCCGTGCTGGCAAATTAGTTCTCGCTCTCCACCGCTGGACCTGGGAATAAAGTGTTTTGGGCATTTTGCTCTGCAATTCGATGGGGCAGATGGCATTGGGGAAGGGGGGCCATTGGATCTGGCTCTGATTGACACTGCTGCTGCAAAACAAGGGAAAGCGGGCCAGGGCACAGCGGGGCGAGCACAGAGGGGCTTGGTGGTGGGCATCTCTCCGTCTCTCAGCGGTGCAGAGGGACGGGGCTCCGGTGTCCAGCACTCTGCTCTTCACCCTGGCCGTGGAGCAGGTGAGCGAGGGTGGCCCCAAAATGGAGCTTTAACCATTCCTGCCCATCTGAGCTGCTGCGGGCTTCATCTGCAGCACTGCCTCACCTTTGGCCAGGTGCTGGCCAGCCTTCCCTGCTCTCAAATAACTTCCCGCCAGGAGACAGCCCTGCTGTTCTGCTCAGCAGCTCTTCCTAGGCATTGTTGCTTCCCCTCCACCCAAGTGGAAACTAGTTGCATGAGATGATGGCATCCCCCAGCCCAGGCAGCACGTGCAGATCTCAGCAGGGAGGACCGGCACTGTGGTCCAAGCTTTGCCCATGATAGTGCTGCTTTTGCCACCGTTGGGATGTCAGGTTGCCTGTCAATCCCATCCCTGGCGTTCTCCATGGCTCCGCGGCGGGTGCTCAGGCTGCTGTGCCCCAGTGCTACCCGGTGCATCTTCTGCTGCATCCGCAGAGCGCCCGACCACTGTGGGTGCTGGGAACTCTTGAGTGATCCTCCCGAGCCCGCTGTCCTGTGCTGATGGAGGGGGCTGACCTCCACCTCCCAGCTTCACCTTGTCATCCACCTCCCGGGGCTGAGCCCAGGCAGTGCAGCTGTGTTGAGCGCTCGGGGCACTGGCTGTTGGCTCCCGCAGGGGCTTTGAGGACAAGCATCCAGACACCCATAAGCCTAGGCGTGCGACTGCACTTTTAAAAATTGTCTGAGTGGAAATCTGGCCACAGGCAGCACAATTGTATTTCAGCCTTTAAAGCCAACTGGAGCCATTAAACCACATACTATATTCCTCTGGAGGAAGCATAGTTGTTGATAGGGCATAATTTCATAGTGCAAGTGCTGGCTCTCAATTTGTGTGAGTTCACGTTTGAGGAGTCTAGAAATATCAACTGGCGAGATCCACACGGAGAGTCCTTCGCTGGGTCCCTGGGCAAAGGAAGCATTGGGAAGCAGCCAGGGGCCATGGGGAGAGCTCGGTGCCCACCCATGGTGGACAGTGCAGATGTGGCACAGCTGCTTGGCACACAGGCTTGCTCATGACATCTCTGGGAGCCCAGATGCTCCTCGGGTCTTTGGGAAGTGACGCTTCCTCCTTTAGATCAGCTGGTAGGTCACCTGCAAGAGGGGGGTTTGGAACATGCTGGTTGGGGGCCTCGTGCGAGGTGTCCGTCGAGGCCGGTGGGTTTGCAGGGCTGTGGACAGGCGTGTCCCTGAGACCCCGGCAGCATCCGCAGGACCCCCGGCAGCACACAGGTCCGGGTGCTCCCCGACACTAGCACTCGTCCTGAATGCAGCGCTCCTGCTACTTTTAATTGAGGACTAAACAAATGAAAGAAGCAAACAAGCAAACAAAGCCCCCAAAGGGCTGCAGCCACTGGGCGCCATCTCCTCCTCCCAGGCAGGCACTGCTCGCCAGCTCTGGCCATCGCCGCTCCGAGAGCCAGCTCTGCCCACGCCTGCCTTCGCAGAGGATGGAGGCATTCCTGCCTGCTCCTCCAGTGGGCCGGCAGCCTGCCTGCAGAGCTGCTCTCCTGTTGATAGCCCAGGAACGTCCAGCATGACAAATGCACCTCACCGAGCTCTTCACAAGGGCCCTGATTTATTTCCACCGCCCTCTATAGAAAATTGCATGGCATTTATGAGCGGACCCAGCAGAGCTCCGACTTTGGAGACTTCTCAGTTTTCACCCTGTTCTGTTTACTTTCTGGGTCTTTTTAATTGCTTTTTAGAAGTCTGTTCTCAGCCTACAGCTATTTTTGAGATGTGGCACGGAGATCTTAGTCTGGGTGACTAATAAGTAATTTATAGAGAGTTGGCCAGCGCCGCTCAAACATTTCTGCTGGCCAGACAGGCATTACGGTGCGGCAGACGTGTCGGGACACGCATGGCAAGTGCATTTGAGCAACACCTACCGATCTCTAATCGGCTTAAAGCGGCGTGAACTGGGGAGTGCTTGCAATACGGAGAATAAACAGGTCGGTTCTACCACAATCTGCTGTCGATGGGAGCAGGCAGCACGTGTGCTGGGATGCTCCGCTCTGGCTGCGTCGGGGCTGGGGGAACGGTTGCACCTGGCCATGTAGGGGCAAAGCCTGGGCGGTTCGCAGGGGAAGCTCATGTTAAAAGAATTTCCCCCAAAACAAGGTCTGACAGTTAACCTTGCCCAGCGAGCAATGAGCCGGGCATTGATTTCCTATGCTGACAGCATATTATAGCGTGCGTAGCCAGTGCTCTCCGGGTCTGGAGAAGACCAGCCAGCTCCCCGTGCGGGTGCCCGCTGGCGAGGGGTGCTGGCTGCAGCCCCGAGCCGGGCAGGATGCGGCCTCAGCAGCACTGCAGCCTGGGCTGAGCCAATAGCTCGGCTGCCAGCGGGATGCACGGGGTGAGACGGCACCCAGCACCCTTCCGTGTGGTGGGGGGCAGCTCGGGCATCCCCGCGCCGGGCCACGCTGCCTGCCAGCCCCATGTACTGAGCATCCCTGTTCCTGCCCTCACCTCTGCACTGCCAGCTGATTTTTTTATTTTTTTTTTATTATTTTTTTTTTCTTTCCTCTTTGCTTGATGGTGCTGTTGTAAAAGCCCTGAACAATAGCCTGCATTTATCCGGAGCACGCCAGCCTGCCAGCTGGCGGCAGATCAGCCTTCTCATCCACTTCCAGGGCTCTTAAAGACAACTGTCCCAAAAACTGGGGTGTGCGTTGCTCTGAGAAGTCCCTGCTCTCTTAAATGCCTGGGCACTGATACAATTAATGTTTAGTGCAGCATTCTTGTTTCCTGGTTGCCATTCTCTGCAAAACAATGGGGTGTTTTGCCCATGAAATTACTGTTCTGATTAGGAGGAATATGTCCGTCATTAGACTTTCAAATGCGATCCTTCTGCAGCGAGGCGCTGGCAATCCGGCCGAGATTACTCCGGCGATATTTCTGTTCCTGAAGGAAATAGCAAGTGCAAATAGGGCAATTTTATACACTTACTAGGGAAGGGGATTTGCATTGATGGATGCGGTTGTGTTCGCAGCAACGACAGCTGGGGCCAGGGCACGCACAGACTGCACCAGGACACAGCAAAAGCTGCGGTTGCAACTCTTTCTCTCTCTCTCTCTCTGTGTCTGCGTATGTGCAACAATCCACATTTTAACAGGGGCCCAAGCTGGCCCAGGCAGAACAGGCAGTTCAGCCTTGACCTTGAAAACCCAGGGCCTTTTAATTCAGAGCAGATGTTCCAGGTTTCTCCAACAGCAAAGTCACGTCAGAAATCCCTGTCAAGAGGGAGAGGACCAGAGGTGCGGGTCTCGGGGCTGGTCTGTTTGCACGGCTGCGGCACGGGCTGCGGTTACGGCACGGGGGGCACGAGATGGAGCTGCTCAGTGTGGGGGGCTCTGAGGTGCAACGGCACCCTGAGGTGTTTTGGGGTGCCCGCTCTGGAGAGGCGGGTCCGTTTGCCAAAGGCAGGTGCTGGGGATGGTGCAGTTGTGCAGCACCGTTCACGTCTGCTGTGGGGTCTTGCAGTGGCTCGGCGGGGCTGGTTTTCCTGGAGGAAGGGGCTCACAGTGAGCCCCTTCACTGCTGGGGACAGGCAGCAGGGCTGGATTGCTGCCTCGGGGCTGCACTGGGGCCAGCACTGCTGCATGGCTCCTGTCGGTACTGTGTGAAGGGTTTCATCCTAAAATACCTTGTGAACAGCAGTTAGATAAGGCAGATAAAAGATACAGCGAGACATCAGCATCTCTAAACTCAGCAGCTCCCCACGGTGTGCCGGGGATGCTGCCTGGCAACAACGGGGGAATTATTATCCCTTCCTCCCCATGTCCAACCAGGTGAGAAAGGTACTTCGAGGGGGTCGGGAGCCAGGAGAGCCGGGGGCTGCTCGGGGGTCAGAGCTGCGCCTGGGCACTTCTCCCCACTCTGTTTTCCTCCTGCCTTCCCCAAACCTGCAGCGTTCAGTAGTGGGGCTGGAACGGGGAGGTCCCAGTCCCCAACCCACAGCTCCTAGCCCCAGCTGAGCCTCCCTCGTCAATCAAATGTCCCTTCCTGAGCCTTGGAGAGGTTTTTTCCGGAGTTCAGCCGATACAAATTCCCACCGGAGAGTTCGAGGCTGGCAATCAGCTTACTCATTCTTGGCTTATCATCACAAACCTCTGACCTTCAAACATGGCTGGTGCGGTGCCCGACCGAGCAAACTGAAATCCAAACAGGCAGGGATTCACCAGCGCTTCCTTATTGCTGCCTGAAACCTCCCTGCAAATTCATACCCCCCTATCAAGGACCCCCCTGGGAATGCCAGTGCCCCCAGTTAACCCTCACCCAATGCTGGCACGGGGCTGGCCCCATGGGTGGCCAGAGCCCACATGCCACCTCTCGTGGGGCATGTGTCCGATTCTCCATTGCAATCCCCAGGAAGCAAGGTTGGGGTTTTGGGGGTGCCGGTGAGCGGGTTTGGGCTCCATTACCCCTCGAAAGAGCCGCCTGGGCACCGCAGGAGCAGCCAGGTACATCAGAGCCACCCTGAGCCCCTCGTGGCTGGGAGCAGCCAGGCTGCACCCGCTCGGGGACGTTTCCCACACAGATCGAGGGCAAAAAGGGGGGAGCCGTGGGGCTGGGGGGTTCCTCCCCCTGCCCCAGTAGGGACATGGGTGAGGCAACTGGTGTGCTACTAGAAATGGAGGAATGCGGCAAAATGGGAGGGGGGGGAGAGAAATTAATAATTATCTAAACCGCACCCCTATCACTGTTCATCAAAATTTGCCCATACTTCATTCCAGCCTCCTTTCTTCTTCTTGCCTCCAGTAAGTACTTTAACATCCTTTTTAAAAATTAAAGGGGGAGGGTTATGGAACAGATAAGAGATAATTGCCTAGCTTTGACTCTTCTATTGATGTGAAAATAGGATTGGAATTACTCACTCTGGTTGAAAGGTTAGTTGAAGGTTATTACAGGAAAATTGTTATTCATACATTTTTTCTGTGCTGCTGGATAGCCTAAAAGATTAAATTCACAGAGTGCATAATGACCCATCACAACGGACAATGGTGGGAATAATCTCCAGAGACTCCAGATAACAGAACAGAGACTTCTTTGAATAATTCATGGTTCAACAGACATCCCTCACTAACAGATTACATGTGAGTTTTCATTAGAAAGGAGATAATTTAAAGTAGCTTTAAAAATAACCGGTATTTTTAACGGAAGTGGAATTACCATAAGCATTTATGCAGTTTGTTTATGCTTTAATAAATCTACTTTCCTCCTGACCTTCATGCCATGGGAACAAAACACAAAGGGATAAAGAAAGTCATTGTTTGTGACAGTCCCCTCTCATCCGCATACTGCTGATCGAGCATCGGTTTCACATTCTGCCTCACACTTGACTGCCTTTAACACACAGGACGTGTGAGTGCTCCCGGCTGAGAAAGATGCTCAGGACATCCCGGACCACCCGGCGCTGGGTGGGGATGCGGATGGAGATGTAGGGGGACCGAGCATGGGATGTCATTGCCCGGCCCCTCCGCTGCTCGGCTCCCTCACCCAGCATCAAAATCACGCACTGGCTCTGGCTAATCTTTTAATTTCATCTCGTGGAATAGCTATTACACTTTAAAAGCTGATTGTTTGTTAAAAGCACATATTTATTAAGGTTTAATGGAGGCCCGATACACATCTGTCGCATTGTTGTGAGCTGCGACAAATATATCTTAAATAATTAATTGATATTTAGTAAACATATAATAGTTATCTTCTCCAATCTAAATTAAATACTAATTAAAGCTATATAATTCGCTGCTACGGGCTGCTTAGATTACAACTTTTCTGACAAGGGGGATGAGGAGGGTTGCTCTCGCTGCAGAGGGGTGAGCGGAGCATCCCCCAGATGGGGGGCTCGGAGGTTTTATCTCTGCTTTCGGGCAGGTTTTGGGACGCTGCCGGGTGCTGCAGCTGCTGCGGCTGGGAAAAGGCTGCGATCGGGGATGGGCTGCAGGTCCGGGGGGAAAAGTGCATGATGGAAGCTGTAGTCCGGGAGCTGCCTTCCCTCAGCGTCCCCGCTTCATCATTTTCAGGCTTCGCTGCTTCCGTCGTGGGTTTAAAGCCAACTATTTAACCGCTCACAAAATAAAATTGGTGGGGGAGTCGAGATGTAATTATACGGTAAGGTAAGATAAAGCAAATATTTGAAAGGTGATTCATTTCCAGCATAGCTGAGTGATGCGCAAGCATTCCTCTGGGAGAGAGTCAGCTCGGGAAATATTTACCTTCTCCCATCAGGTGGATTTGTGGGCAGCACGCAGAGTAAATGTTGAGTAAAGTAACACGGAGCTGCTTAGCAGAAGGCCATCATGTGCGCTCTCTCCTGCTTGCATCACCGCTGTTGACAGAGCATATTTAGAGCACGCAAGGAAAGACTTTGACCTAAAACGACTGTTAAAAAGGAAAAAGGAGTAATTTGCTGCTGCGATTAAAGGCATTTCTCTGGATTTCTTCTGGCCTTGCCAAGAGCAGCCTCTGTTGTGAACTCTGCAGGAAACAACGTTCTCCTTATCTTGCAAAAGATGTTTGCTCTAATTGTCATCTTCCTGCGGCCGAGGGGCTGTCGCGGGGGCGGGGGGACAGCTGGAGCTCGGGGTGGGGGCTGGCCGGAGGAAAACGCTTTTCTTGAGGCCCTGTAGACACAGCAGCAGCTCCCCGGGGCAGCTCTCCTCCTGCCGCAGCCGCTGCCCACCTCTATGTGGCACAGGATGGTCAATATTTTGCTCACAGGTGAACCTCTTCCATGCTTCGCCTTCATTTTGATGCAATATTTGCAAACGTTGAGTGCGGTGGGGAGTCGCCCTCCTCCGTGGGCAAGAGGGTCTCTGTCAGGACCAGGTTCTCCCCATCTCCAACAGCTTTGGGTCACACTGGTGCTGATGGAAAGCCCTGGGGCAAGCTGGATGACTCCCTAAAGTCCTTTCCCAGCCTTGCCCCCCCCCCCCGAGAGAAAAAAATGAAGTTTTTAAACATCATAAAGTACTGCACTACGCAGCTGCTGTCCCAGTGGGTTATGAGCTGCCTGCTCTGAAGGACGGGCAAGCCCCCCTTCCTGGTGGCACACAGCAATGTTATTTTTCATCAGGTCCCTCCCTGTCTCTTTTTGTCCCTGCCTGCACCGGCCGATCTTATTTCTGCCCTTAGCTGGTTCAGCTGGGTCGTGTGGTGAAGACTCCACGCAGCCTGCACGACGCAGGAAGGCGAGATGCTTGGGTTTGCCTTCTCTGAGAAGCAAAGGAAATCCTGGCAAACTGATTCAGAACACGCATGATGAAGTGTGAAACTGAAGTGATTCCTCAGGTCCTATCCCATCTGAGAATTAACTGAGAAGGATTTATCCCCATGGGGGAAATGGAGCAGGTACAGAGATTTTATTCTCACCCCACCCCTCTAGGTATAAGGGCTTGTTATAAATAATCCTCGAGTCTAAAGGATGTGAATGAGGACTTTTATAGATTTAACATGAAATTCTAACATCTTCTTCCACTAAAGCTTATGTCAATAAATCATTTTTTAATTATAAGCTTAAATTATCAGCTAAGCATGTCTAAATGATCTCTGGAGTGATTTCTGCATTCAGAGCAATGTTAAGGAGGCCTAAGAAGAAAGTTGTTCTCCTTCCTTTTAAAATGCTTTCTATTTTTTCCTACCTCCAGGAAAACCAACCACTCAATGCATGTTTGTCAGATGGGATATGAATGAAATTCAACCCACCCCTAAATTAAGGACCGTACAAATCCATGTCCAAATGTTATGGCTCGGTTCCACCTCTGATATATAACAAGAGCAGTGGGTTTGATTTAGTGCTGCCTTCTGTGATTAGCTCGCATACCAGAATTTGTCTTGGTGCAGTTCAGCAGTGCTCAGGTGCCCTGGCAATTATTTTAAGGTTGGCAACGCACATCAGTGCCGGGGGGGGGGGGGGGCAGGGGGAGTCCCAGGGGAGAAGGACTGGCTGGGGCACATCTTGCGGCAGCAGCTGGGGGATCCCACTTGAATCCGAGCATCCTAATTTTACCTACAGAAACGCACCTTTCCGTTGTCTGCACTCCACGATCCAGAGCAGGATCCTTCTGTTTTTCCAGGGAATCATCAAAGCCCAGAGAAAAAGGCATAGAAAATAGATGTGCGGGATGCTGCTGCATTACGTTGGCCAGTGCTTTGGTGGTGATGGAGCTGGAGAAGCGCATGGGGGGGCATTATCTGGTGTTCTGGCCCCAGGTATAGATAAATCGATGCTGTTTCGTTAACTGGAAGGGAAGAGCTCCTCGCAGGCGAGACGTGCCCCTCATTTCAGATGGCCATCAGAGCAGGGCCCTTTGCTCCGCAGATTGCTCCCTGGCCACTCAAAATCCATTCAAGAATTATTTTCTTCTTTGCAGGAGGAGATTTATAGCATTTCTCATCCCTGAGTGTCCCATGTTGCCTAATTAATGCAGTTAATCAAGGCTCTATGGCCCATTGACGGGGCGAGGAGCCGTGAGCGGCACACAGGGCTCTGCCCCAGCCGAGAACCGAGACAGGAGCTGCATCGCTCCCTGCAGCAGAGCACCGGTCTGCACCCAGGGGCTCCGCGGGCTGGCATGAAACAGAAAAAATTCAAACCATTTTCTGGTATGTTTTCTGTTCCCAGAGAAGTGCCTGCGATGACCTGTGAATTGTTGCTGGAGACCCTGTGCAGACTGACACACTGCTCCTCCTGCGAAGGAGTAGCAAGTCTCTCCGTGTTTTAAGAGGTCTGGAGATCTTCAGATGAGAGCGCTATTGGTATTCGATGGCAATCCTCCTCAGCGCCTCTTATCCTCCCCAACTAGGCTCTGATTTCTCACTTTCTTTTCCTCTGCCCCGATTAATCTTATTTCATGGATTCCATGACAACATAAGCATCTGAGGATCTCGCTCTTCAAACCGTTATTGAATTACATGCAGGGAGATGGGGCTTGCTCAGCCCCTGAACCACATTAACCTGAGTATGCTATGAAGGTCGAATGCAAGAATTAACTGGAGTTCTAGCAGCACATCATTTTGCAGGGAGGTGCATTGGCTCTTTGTTGCGTAATATAACCACCAGCTCTCCGGACTGCCCTGGCAAAAAGGATTTAATCTCTCCTTCCACCTTCCTTCCATCCGAAAAGAGGAGGGAGGGCAGCAGCTGACCCGAGCCCCTTCGTGGGAGTCTGGGCTGGCGGGCAGGCTCACAGCCCTGCGGTGCAATGCTCGAACCCCGGCTACGCTGCAGTTGGAAGGACACCCCATTTTTGTCGCCACTAAAGAAATTGCCAGTTTATTCCATCTGGTAAGTGGTCCTCAATTACTGCTGGCAGAAATGAGAAACTGCCCCTCTGAAGGAGCTGGGAGCATCCTGACTCCTCTTTCCCCATCCATGAACATTTGATTTCAGTGGGCACCCACTGGAAGGGTGCCTGCAGCTGGGGAGGGATGCCTGGGATGGCTAATAAAAGGATAAAAAGCAGTGAGAGCCAGAAGGCTGGGGGGGAGGGTGGGCCCAAGGGGAGTGATGTTGGTTTTTGTGGGTCTGCCTCCCTTTCAGCTAATGGGTGTCTGCCAGCCAGGCGGCTAATAGGTTTCCGTGTCATGGCGGGCAGGCAGCAGTGACGGGGTCAGCTCAGCCCCGCGTGGCTCCCGAGGACGAGGCCGCTCTGGGCCGCTCTGCTTTTCACCGCGGCTCCAGCACCAGGGCGTGCGGCCGCCCCAGGTTTGCATTCACGGGGAGCTTAGGTCTCCCCCCAGCTCCATCCCGGCTGGGCTGTGAATACCCCTGCCCGGCCTGGTTAAAGGCTTTTGTCTGTGCTTAATGATGTGGCTGCAAATTTACCCTAGAGGAGGTAGGAGCTGTAAATAATGTTGTTTTTTAGAAAAAAAGCCTTTTGAATGGGATGCTGTTAACCCCGAGCTCTCCAGAGGGGCTGTTCCTGCGAGGTGCTGGTCGTCCTTGGCTGGCACAGCCAGGGCAGGGGGTGCGAGGGCATCGTGGGCGGCTCAGCACCCGCAGGATGGTGCCTGTGGGGACCGGCAGCCTGGGAAAGCTCCCGCATCCTGCACACCCCTTTGCACACCCTGGCATTGGGCAGGGCATGCCAGTCCCTGAGCTGCGTGCCCTGTCACCTGGGTGCTGGCATTTGAGCTACAGTTGCCTACTCGTGCTCCTTTGGTGAAAAACACCCCTGTGCCCCCAGCTTGGTTGCCAGATTGGAGGCAGTGGGGGGGGGGGGTGCATGGGGCTGGGGGGGTGCATGGGGCTGGGGGGATGCATGGGGTCAGCAGGATGCATGGGGCTGGGTGGATGCACAGAGCTGGGGGGATGCACAGAGCTGGGGGGATGCATGGAGCCAAGGGGATGGACTGGTCTGGGAGCTGCTCCTGGTGTCTCCGAGAGCCCGGAGGGTGGGAGCAGGTCCGGACTTGTGTTTGCACTCACTGGAGCAATATGTTGAAGCTGAGGGAAATGCACCATCTGAATTCCCATCCTTCCAGCAGCAGCGTGGCTGTGAGCAGTGTTACGAGCCGTGAGAGCTTCATACAGAGGTGGCCAGACTCCCACCTCACTAATAACTGGTGCAGGTGAGGGCTTATGAGCAAAAAAATGTGGCTATGTGGCTGCAATTGGAGGGGAAAGAGACCCCCCCCGGCAGGCTGGGGTGCTGCCCCCGACAAAGCCAGGGGCTCCTGTGCACCCTTCCCAGGGTGATGCATTCAAAATGGCATTTGAATTCAACAAAGCTCCCTCATCCTGTGTCTCAAAGCAGCATCCCAACGTTTGCAGTGGGGCTGCTGGGGCTGGGGAGAGGGAGTTTGCTCCTTGTAATGTCCAAATTTAGAGCCTTTGACACCCGATCCCCCGAGCCCCCCGGCTGCTGCCGACACACATGGTCTGCATTTACCCTTCCTTCTCCTTCCACTGAACACGTGTAGCCTTCAACAGGTTGCTTTGTAAATTCCTCGGTATCTGAACAGCCATCTCCTCCATCTGCAGAGCTTTCTGTTAGTCAAATAGTGAATCCTCGCTGCAAGTTTGTTTTCGAAATTGAAAAGATTCAGTAAAATAAGGGTTTTGCTGTTGTTCAAATAAGTGCTTCCCCACTGAAACGGTGACATTTGCTCTCAGACCACCAAAGGACTTGCTGTCTCCCGCACAGGGCGTCTTGGCTCCTGCAGGATGCTGCTCGCGTACCATCGTTATGAGGCTTAGCATTTAAAAATGTCCACCCTCGGTTTTAAGAGTGTGTATCCAAAAAATCCTCTTTTTTTTTTGCCTGCAGAACCATAAGCCACTGGGGTTCCTGCACCTTGACGGGCTGCAGCCCTCTGGGAGATCTCAGTGTTAGGCTGCAGGACGGGTTTATGTGGGTTTTTCCCAAGCCAGGTCCAGTGTTAGCTCTGGGAAACGGGGACCAAGCCAGCGCGCCGGCGTCCCCACCCCTGCCTGGGCCTGCTGTCCCCCTTAATAAATAGTCACTGAATTGTCTTTTCTCCTTCCTATTTTACTCCAGGAAAGCTTTGGACAATTTCAAGGCGCACCTTTCTCTTTGCCAAGGATCTCTTTAAAAGGAACAGAAATAGGGCAACTGGAGTGCGCGGTGCCAGCGGCAATCCAAAGCATCCAGGTAAGAATGTTTTGTGTGTTTGCTTTCATCTGTCTGGCCGAGCTGCTCTAAACATCCCGCAGCCTGGAGGTAGAAGCACATGTGCTGTGCCTTTTCTATAGCCAGCCCTCCAAAATACAGTCCTTTAATAATGAAAAAAGCAGATGATGTATGAGACCCTCGCAGGCTGTTAGCACCCCGATGTATCACTGCTCAGGAGTTTAGTAAAGAAAATTGTATTTGCGGCCTGGAAGAAGAGCAATTTCCTCTGGAGCTCTGTGATCTGGGCAGGAGCACCAGGGATGTTGCAGCCCTGAGTTTTGGGGGATGCCTGGTGCTTGTTTGGCAAAGAGACCTGCTAGGAAGCTTTTCCGACCTTGCCAAGTCACCATCCAGCTCTGCCCGTTATCATTAGCTTTTATTGGACTGTGATGGTGCAAGTACTGGATGTCACCGCTGTTTGTTGTTATTTATTAATTACAGCAGCATGGAGGGACCCTGTCCGGGATCTGGGCATCACCGTGAGGGGCAGGAAGGACCTGAAGTGCAAATAAAATGAAGCCACACATGGCGATCATGAATGGAGGTGTTCGGTTGGGGTCACCCAGCATGGGCGAACACCCAGGGTTTTGGTCAAGAGCGGGTACCTTAGAGCAACCCACCTCCCGGGGAGCAAAGACAGGTTTTCCTTGGCAGCCGGGTGTTCCTGCGTGTGTGGCTGCTCAAGCCGGGTGTGCTCTGTACAGGGATTTTGGGTGCGCTGTGAAGGGACATGGGTTTCAGCTGTGCTTTCGGTGGGGGTCTCAGTGCTGTGGTGAGCTGGATCCCTCTGCCTCAGGTAGAAGATACACCTTCAGCAAAGGGAAAGTTCTACTTAACTCCTATAATTATCCCTATTTCTGGATTTTTAGCCTGCCTCTCCTAACTACGTGCGAACAGTCTCGTGCACCTCCTGCATCCTCAAGCCTGCATCTTCCTGTGCCCGTTGCTGGAAGCCGAACGGCCAGGGGGCACACAGCAGGTTTTCTGGGCACAGGGAGCTGTGGTGGGTCTGTGTTTGCCCCCTCTCATGTGCTGAAAGGCCCCCGAGGAGGGTGGTAGGCTGAAAGGCACATCAGTCCTGGAACCTTTTTTTTGCTCTGCTGAGCCCAGTGTGTAAGCATTATCTCGTACCCTGAGCACCTCGACTGCGCGTAGTCGCTAGCACAGCTTTGGGGCCGCACGTGCATGGCCATACTCATGGTTTACTCAGGGCTCATAGCTCTGATGGAAGTCTGCTCTCAGCAGCTACCGAGTACTTGAGGATCTGTCGTGGGGCTTTCTGGGGAGATTTCCATATCCAGCTCTCTTAAAGCCATAGATTGGCAGATTTGGATAACACGTCCTGCAATTATAACTTAAGATCATGGCTCACTTGTTTCTCAACCTTCAAGTTATTTGTTGCAGCCTGCAGGCTTGAAAAAGCTGCTGATCATCCGTCTGGTCCTGCGACCCGTGCTCTCTGCCTGCCTGCTGGAAGAGTGATCCCTTTCCTGGCAATACCTTTGATTTGTATTGTTAATATTCAGAATAAATAAGTTTGTGGTCTTGCAGTTTGGGGACTGTCGCTCTGAGATCTGACACCTAGGCAGCCTGGGGTGGGGGCTGGGAGCAGAGAGGGGGGACATCTCCTTGTCGAGGCACACAAACGTGGGGTGAGAAGAGGTGAAGCATGTTGGGGTGCGAGACAGCTCTCCACCTGCCTTTCTGGGGATCTGTGGCCAAAGCATTTGGTGGAGCGGGTGCCCCTTGCTTTGCAGGATTATTCTGTGGTTTATTATGCTCAAGGTTGCTGGCACGTCCAGGCAGCGCTGGGCTGGGGCGGCTGCGGTGCTGCTCCACCTCCAGCATTAACTGGGGTGCAACACATCCCAGTGCACCCCAGTTACCCCAGTACACCCCAGTGCTGCTGTCCCCAAAATGCCAGCCAGCAGGCACAGAGGGAACGGAGAGGATAGCTGATGCCTGTGGGTTAACTGGTGAATAATGCAGGCAGGGTAAGGTGCTGCCGGAGGAGTGGAGTGTGCAGAGCAAACAGGGAGCGAGCACGGAGCGAGCGGGCTGCTGCGTCCTGCCCGCCAGTGCTGCAGGGCGCGGGGGCGGCAGGAGGGTTTGGCTGCTCGAGGGCTGCTGGTCCTCCCTCTCCAGGAAAGCCGGTGTGCGCTCAGCTCCAAGAGAAAGACGATGTATTGTTCACTGACCTAGAGCTGGTTGGACTCTGAACTGAAGTGGTACTTAATTAAGAAGTGCTAAGTTTTCCACTCCAGCCCTTGTTTGCTATCTGGTAAAGTGGGGAGAGAGTGGGCTTTTTCACTGTTTACTATTCTCCCAGTTGCTACCAGACCAGACCTGGACCTGGGGAGTCTTCAGTGTCAGCATCCAAGTGTGTGCTTTTATGCACAGTACATGCAAACACTAGATAATTTATTTTATAAAACTATTTTTATTGCAGTTCCCAGTGCTCCTAGTACCAGCTGCGATGAGAATCACTTGGATACTAAAGTGCTGTTGACAAAATTGTTCCCAGTGGCATGTATGCACAGATGCATGTCTCCCTTCCTGCCAAAATTCAAGGTATTGGGAGGACGAAGGCATCGATGCAGCCGAGCCCTCCAGAGACGTGCAGGGGTCGTTTGGGGACAAAAAGCCTTTAATGAGCAACCGCCGATGCTGCACAGGGTCTGTGGGAGACGTGCTCAGACTGCAGGAGCCAGCACCGCCGGCTCGCTGGCTGCTTCCGCAGCATGCCATGGGATGGGGCGACGCCGGGCTCTGCCTTTCCCAGCTCATGGGATGGGGAGGATGCAACTGGACCTAGGGAATAGCTAAACCCAGTCTTGGGGGAGAAAGGCTGATTTAGGAAGAGCTTTCCTTTTAGTTTATGACTCTGGAGTGCTGCTTACCTGCGGGGTGTCTCACAAGCATGGCACGTCCTGACTGTTCAGGCTAGGAGGGATCGTGGGCATCAGAGCACCCACAGCCCCCCAAGCTGGTGGGTGGGGTGGCTGGGCAGGAGCCCAGGGGACGGTGGCAGGGAGAGGGGGACAGTGTCCGGAGGGGATTTTGGTGATCTGTGGAAGGGAACCTGGCAGGAAAAAGGCTGGGGGGGCTGTTTCAAAGGAGGCGGCTCCTGGAGTTGGTGTTTGGAGGTTTGGCTCAGCCCTTTGCAGGGACATGGGCCATGAGCTGTTCCCAAGCCTCAGGGAAGCTGCAAGAGGAGGTGATGTGTTGGGCAGGAGGAGGTGGCACCCAGCACCCAGAGGAACCGACCACCAAAGCCCTTGGGAAGGAGAAATGCTGGGGTGGGAGGTCAGGGGTGGCTCCAGGATGGCTCCAAGGATGCAGATGGAGGTGCAGGAGCAGAGGAGGGCTTGCCGGGACACCCTTCTGGGGACCTGCCCACGTGCCGGCTCAGCTTGCAGGTGGAGGAGTGCGTGCCGGCTCAGCTTGCAGGTGGAGGAGTGCATGACTGCGGGGTCTAAAATGCAGGTGGTCCTGCGTGTCTGGAGATGCCCCTTCTGGCAGCATGGGCAGCATGGGGCTGCCCGCCCCCAGCCCTGCCGGCCCCGGCAGCAGCACCCTCCATCATCCCGTGGCTCTGCAGCGGCTCAGGGTGGCTGTCGGCACGGGTGTCCCCATCCCGCCACGGCTGCTCAGTGGATCAGGGGTGGGAATATGGTGACAGCCGAGTTCGGGGAGGAGGAGTTAACAAGCAAGGAAAATAGGAGATAAATAGCAAAAGAATGCTTCAGCCCATTCATCCTGGAGCCTTACTAAATGTACCATGAATGATTCCTTACAAAATTGAGCTGTATGTACACTTGCTTGATGGCACTGCAGTGAATTGCTTCTTTAGTAAATCTGTCATGTATGCGTAAACTTTATGGCTTTTTTTTAATGTAAGAGCTGTGCATCTCTTCAGGTTGGATATCTCTTGCCAGGAGCCAAATCAGGTTCTAGTGTGTCGTCCTGAGTCCCTGGTGTTCATGCTGGGGGCTGGGGCAGGGATGCCTCTGCTCCTGGAATGTCCCTGCGCTTGCCTCGGATGCCGTGATTTTGCTGGGTCCACTGTGGCTATTCTGTCACCCTTCGCCCCAGCACCATGATGGTGCTTGCGTTACCGGCTGCAGGAGGCAAGGTGGTTGGCGGGGATGTGACTGCTGCAGCAGCAGGATCCCAGGAGCATGCCGTGGCAATGTGACTGTGCCATGTCTGGTCCTGTGCCCAACCAGGCATCTCTGCGGGGCCATGGACCAGTCACAGCACGTGCAGGAGTGCCCTGGAGTCCCAGCACGGCCATGGGCATCTGTCGTGTGTCCAATACATGTGTGTAACACATGCACCCAACAGGTGCATCCAATGTGGAGTCCAGCACATGCATCCAGCATGTGCATCCAACAAGCGCATCCAGTGCATGGACCCAATGCGTGCATCCAACATGTGTGTCCAAGACATGCATCCAACATTTGTCCAACAATGTGCATCCCACATGGGGTCCAGTGCAGGGTCCAACATGTGCATCCAACGAGGAGCCCGTGGTATGCCCCCAGCCAGCAGTCCTGCAGCAAAGTTGTGCAGCCGTTTCCACATCCTCATCCGTGGGCAATGGGGTCACTGCACGTGTGCCATTTGCAAACTGCACCCCCAGCCTTTTCATGCCCCGATTTCCTCCTTGGCTGCTTCAGGAGGAAGATTTCTTATTTCTTCTCGCAGGGTCACTGAGAGGGTAAATGCATTAGTGCGGCTCCCGGATGGATGGTGCTGTTAAAACAGAAAGTCTTACTGCTATTTGTATGCTGGATTTCGCTTGGAGGGCTGCTAGCAGCCAGCCGTTGGCTGTGTATTTACACGCTGTGCTCCCAGTCCACGGGACAGGACAGATATATTTTCTAAGATACTTTCTTTTCCATAAAAAATATTTGATCGCAGTATTGACAGAACCACTGATGTAAAAGGGCAAGGAAATATTTCCAAATGGTTTATCTGGCAGCTGTAAATTTCATCTCATGTTGCTTATTGACCTCTAATTGTTTCCAGTAGTAGCGGGAGACAGGAAGATCAATAGGGCCAGGGAGATAGTTAATACCCTCCTGATGCACTTAACTGTAGTTAGAAAATACTAGAATTCATCTTCCTGTGATTTTTAGCAGGTTTGTAATTGAAACATTGGGCGCCCGTATGTTGGACTTCTCCATGTGCTGGGTTCTGTATAAAGCTTTAATTTCCCTGCTCACTCCTTCTCCTCGCCTCGTCCTGGAGGCTCTGAGCAACCTTGTAGTTCTCCAGCTACCTTTCCCTGGACAGAGGAGTTTTAGAAATTCAGGAGACCCTAATCTAGGGGGAAGGTGCAAATCAAACTCTTCTCCCAAAGAGCCTGACCACCTCATTTGCTCCGTGACGGCAGGGGTTGTGTTGTGTTTGCTGAGCAATGAGGAAATGGTGTGCCACCAGCTGCAAAACAAACATTCATTCTGCATATATTTCCAATAACTCACTTGTGTTGGCTGCCAAGAGCTTTCCAAGGTCTCCAGAGCCTCATTGCTTCTGTCTTTCCTCGTGTTAACCCAACCAAACCACCTCTCCTCATGCCCAGGAAGCTCAGCAGCCTTTCTGTCCAGTGTATGGCACTACAAGTTTCCTATGCTATAGACAGGAATTTTTGCAATTTTTCAACTTATGACTCTTAGTGCCAAAATTAATGGAATGATTTCCCATTGCTCTATAAGCTGAAAGGTGTGTGGATCCATCGGCTGCACATTGCCTGTCTGTGGAGGTCTTGCTGTCCCACTGTTCAGGGTGGGTTAGCCCGGCATGCCCGGACGCAGGCGTGCCCAGGCTCGGGGGCAAGCAGCAGACCGTGCTGGGCTGATGCACCAAAACCTGCTGCCCACATCCATGCCGAGAGCCCGGCGGGTGTGCGCCAGGCAGGCTGCACGGGCAGCATGCAGGCAGAGTTGGGAATCAGCCCAGGTCTGCAGCTATGCCGTGGGGGGCTCCCCGTGCTGTCCCCAGCTCTGCCGGGTCTCGCACCCCTTCCTACTGCCTTTCCCGGGGCTCCTTGGGTTTCTTCCTTCTTCCCCTTGCTCGGGGTCAGCGGCTCGCTTTGCATCCCGGCCACCACACACACTGAAGGGCACATTTGCAATGCAAATGTAAGGCTTGCTCAGGAAAATAGGGTGCACCCTACCTGCCCCTGTGTTTGCAGGGTGCTCCTAGCTGGGACCCCCCTGCCCACCTGCACCCAGGCTGCAGGGAGCGGGCATCCCCAGCATCACAGGCACTGCCCACAGCCTCTCGTTAGCACTGCTTCCAATTAGAGCCAGACAAAGCCGAGGAATTTTTAGCAGTCCTTTAGTCATTTCTGTTACTCCACAGCAGATATGTTTGGATTTGGGCGGTAGTTTGGCACGACCCAAACGGAACTGTTCTGTTGCATTTGCGGGCAGGGAATGTGACCAGTATGGGTTTCTTTTAAAAGGGAAGGAGGCATCGGGGCAGGCGTTTCGGTACCTCCAGGGCTCAGGGGCAGCTGGCACGAGGCAGCATGTGCGAAGGACACGTGGGAATCATCCTGGCACCAAGTGCACCCAGGTCCTGTGGTCTGTAATAGCCAAAGGTGAGTCTGGTTTTATAATCGCTTTCCAAATCCTGGAATTACCAAATCTCCGGTGGGAGCAGGGTGTCCTCCCTTAGTGTTCCTGCAGCATCTCCGAATCCCACGGCGTGCAAGACAGCTGAGAGGCGGCAACACCAGTACTGCAGAGCAGCCCTGGAAGTCACCCCATCGTGGCTCAGGCCCCCCAGCCACCCTGCCATCCCCTCCTGGGAAGGGTAAGAAATAAACCCGTGCTTCATGCTGAGCTGATGGAAATGCTTCTTGTTGTCTTGCGTGGTGGTGGAGTTGGTCCATCCAGCGTGGGACCAACAGTGAGCCAAGAGCTGTGCTTCAAACAGGACAGGTATCTCTAATAGATCACCTCTCCTCCAGCTTTCTCAAAGGCTTTCTAAAAGTGCATGAGGATTCTGGTAGCCAGAGCTCCATGGAAAAGAAGGGGCTGAAAAAACTTGAGCAAAAAGGGAAGGTGAAGTGAGCTGAAGTGTGGTCGAGTGCTGCTGGCTGCACCGAGGTGTGGGAGAGGATTCAGGCATGAGGACCACTGGGTGCATGAAAGGAGGTGTCAGGAAAAGCCCTGGAAAGGCAGGGAGAGGGGGACATCTGGGAATTCAGGATGGGGATGGATTGTCCTGCAGAGGGAGGCGGAGAGGGACCAGCCTGCAGAGGCAGCTGGCTGGCCCGGGACACCTTCACCCCTGGGAAAGACGGGGATGCTTTGGGTGATCCCACAACCGGCCTTGGGGTGGGGAGCGGGTGGCCGTCAGCCAGCCGGTCCCCTCCCCGGACCACCTGCAGGGCCACCAGCGGTCCCCCTGCCCGCAGAGGGGCCGCACAGGGATGCCACTCTCCAGGGCAGCAGCGATGCCCCCACCTCCGGTCCAAACCCATTGCAATGGCAGGGCTGCAGGTGACGGTGACGGGGTTATTGTCTGCCCAGTGAAACACAAACAGCTCCCCGGCTCTGCCTGTCATCATGAATCACGGCAGAGCAGTAATCTTTCATTAGAGCATTCAGCACTAATTGCTGGCAAAATGCCACGTGCCTATTTTCTCATTTTAACAAAACATTTATGCATGAAAGATTTAATGCCAGGTATCAAGCATATCATTGTAAATTTACCACTAATTAAGCCTAATTAAAATAATTAAATGGCTGTGGAGTCACAATGTGAATTAAAATCACATTTCCTCTTGTGTGCGCGCCACTCTTCTTGCTGCCCTTACTTCGAATTTAAGATACAAATATTTTCCTATTCAGATTCATGCGAAGTGTCTGTGTGGCAGAGGGGATTTAATCATTAAGATAATGCTGTGATTTGATGGTAAGTTTTTCAATTTCAGGACCTCTTGAGATTTTTCTTTATCTGGATGAAGTATGGACAATTTGACAAATCTGTTCCTCCAAGCAGTTGCTCGCTTTTGCATATTCATTACTCATTGGATTTTTAATCAAAGTCGCTGATGGACCCTTTGCACCACAAATAACTTGGTCATGAATAATTGATGGTGTATAGCTGCGGGTTGGTGGGTGCGGGGGGCTGCTGCGCCTGGCCCGCTGCACGCACCACATGGCGCTGCAGATGTTCGGGTTTCACATGTGCACAGCTCATCAAACCCAGAACCGAGCCGGACCCCTGGGCAGGCGCCGTCCCTCGGCACACCATCTGCTTCCCACCCGACGCGAGGTGAAAACAAACCTCGGTGAATTGTGGGAGCCGGGTTTGTTTTCCTGCTGCTGGTGCACGAGGCGCTCTGCTTCTGGTTTCTCCTTTTTTCCTTTTGCTGCAGAGGCTCTAGCCAGAATTTCTGCCCCGTTTTCACAGCCGTGGGTGAGCAGGGACTGGGGAGCTCCAGGGGATGCTCTGGCCAGGGGGTCCAGCTGCACCAACCTCTGCTGAGACTGGGCTTTCTCAGAGAAACGCACATCCAGGTGCCAGGACTGCTTTCCCCGGGCCTTTGCAGGTGGCCCCCCACACCTCCCACCCCTCCCACCCACAATGGGTGCTGGGGACCCCTGAGGCTTGCAGGAAGCCTCCCACCACTGAGCTGTGCTTGGCAGGGACCACCCTCCTCTGCCCCAGTGTGCCCGTCAGCAAGCACCCCGGTTCCTCCAGCAGCCCCTCCATCACTGCCCGCACCTGTGCTGGGGCCAGTTCCCCACAGGGTATGGGGTGCCTGTCCCACACGTGCCTCCCTCGTACCCCTGATGGGGGCAGAGCCTTCCTCCCACCCCAGAAAACTGGTGGTTATAAGATTGCCGGGTGTAATTGTTTCTCACCCCTTGCGTTCATGTGGCCTGGCCGCAGCACTGAGGGAGGTGCAGAGCAAGACACACGCTGCAAGTTAATTAAGGTGCTGGAGGAGCTGGAAGAATCCTATCACTGAAACAATGAAATGTGAAATAGTTGTGATTTTGACCTAAAAGGACACGAGAAGGGGAATCATCACTGAGCAACCAACCAAGGACATCCCCAGCAGCCCCAAATTGCCACCAACATGGGAGGGCTCTGGGCACGTGCTCATCCCACACAGCTCCCCAGAGCAGAGGTGGGAACAGCAGCTGGGGTCCCCTGCAAAAGCCCCAGGGCATGGGGAAGGGGCCTCTCTGGTCACCCAGGGAGGCAGAGGAAAGCCTTCCTCCCTGGGTCACACCCTGGCCTCTCTGGAGGCTGGATGAAACCCTCTGTGCTCGACGTGTGCTGATCCTCTGGGGTCCACGTGGAAAATGAGAAACTGCTCAGGAGGCAGGGGACATCTCTGCTTCAAAGGGGCTTGGTTTCTCCTAGAATCCTTATGAATTTTGGAGGCCTGATAAAACAGCTGGCAACCTGCTCCCAGTAACACACCAAGTTACAAGGGGGTTTATGAGGAACCCAAAAATCCAACCCTATTTGCCCTGTAAAGGAGTTTTCATTATCATGTTGTTTGGGTGCACTTCTTGGTGCCGTTGTCCTGATCTGTGCAGTTGTACGGCATTGGGCCAGTCCTTTACTGGATTGCAGGGATGTTGGGAGCAGCTCGGCTGGTTGCTACTGGCTGCTTTTGCAGCAGCATGTGTGTCATTTTGCTACTGGGTGAAGTCAACTGGAGCCTGGATCCACAGGGACGAGTCCTTTGTGCCACTGGGGGCATCAGCCAGCTGCTGCCCCATTGCCCCTTGCCCAGCCCCACATGGGCAGCAGCGGGTGTTTGACTTCAATTTGTGCCCTTTTTGGGGAGCTCGGGAGCGGTGGGTGCTAATGCTGCCTGCTGAGGCTTTGCTACTAGAAAGCCTTTCTGCTTTCTTGGTGCCATGAGAGGAGACAGACCTGAGAAGGGCCTTCTGCTGGGAAAAGTCACAGCAAACAAGTGGGCACAGACCCCTGGGGCTTGGCGTTTGCGCAGGGATGCTCAGGGTCTCTGGGGAGCTCAGGGGTGAGCTTTGGGTGAGCTTCTGGATCTGGTGCAGTGCAGGAGGCTGCTAAGCTGCTCCTAAAAATCTCTGAATCTAACTGGGACAGAGTCATGCCAAGTCTCTTGTCAGTGTGTGTCCAACAGAGACAGAGGAGGTCTCGAATTACGGAGCCCTTCTGCTGCAGAAGTGGTGGCTGTCCTTCACTTCGAGGATGCTGAACTTGGAGACTCATCCCTTCCCGAACCTCATCCGTGATGTAATTAGCAGGCGGTGGCAGCCCTGACAAACCTCTGCTGGCAGCGCACAGCTTGTCTGCCGCTGATGGGGATGCAGGCACAGCCGTCCTGGTATCGCTCTCCCAAAGGCGTTTGTCAGTCAATGTCAACACGACACGCAGGTGTACAATCCATCCTGGCTCAGGTCTCAGTGACGGTGTGGCTCTTTGCTTCCTCCCTCTGGGCACGGGTGGGAGGAGGAGTGTGGTCTCCGGGGCGTCGCACAGACCTGCCGCCGGCAGTTGCGGCGCGGCGCTGCTGGGTGCCAAGCGCATGTTCAACATGCTCGGATGCAGCGAGGCTCTGCTTTTTTGGGAAGCATCGCTCGATGGTGCCAGCAAGGCTGGTGGTGTGGGGCACTGCTGGCTCGATCTCCTGGGCCAGGGTTTGTCCTGGAGGTTCAGCCACTGGAGTCAGCCAATATATGGGATGGTCACAGCTGCCTTTCAGAGCCAAGGTACATCCCTGTCCCCTCTGCACTCAGACAACCTGACCCATGCCCTGAGAAACCCAGAGGCTATAAAATACCACCGGTGTGGGTGTGGGTGTGGGTGTGCCATGTGGGTTGCTGGTGTGCGGGGAGAGCTTTATCCGCCATCCCTTCTCTTCCCTTGAGGAGCAAAGCAGGACCCTGCATTTTGCAGCGATACTGGTTTCTTGTCTTTTTTTTTTTTGCAGGAGGAGGCGTTTGAAATTTTTACCCTGCGGTACTTATTCAAACGGGCAGCCTGGCACCGGGATCTGACAAGGAGGTTAAAAGGAAAGGGAGAAGGAGGGAGGCTGGCAGGGGCGGAGATGCATTATTTACTGCTGCTCTCACATGTGTGGTCTCAGCCAGGTCTCCGATGCGGCATAATGGATTGCAAAGCCCCTTTGTATGCTCGGTGTGGCCGCTGCTATATTTTAGACTCGAGACATTCAAATAAACCCTGGGCAATGCTCTACGCAGGCTGATTAACCTTTTATTTCCCAGGAACTGGCTCATTTTCCCTCGCAGCATGGCGTCCCTTGCCCTGCACCCTCAGCCCGCCCTGGCTGCCAGGTTTTGCCGACTGGCCAGGCAGGGACTGGGCAGAGGGGGGTTGGTTACCCAGCACTGGGGTCCCTGCAGCGGAGGAGCAGCAGATTGGCCCTATCGCTGCACCCTCTAATCCCGAATAAAGTCCCCTAAGCTCTTTGGCAGTGCTGCCTGCTGCACGCAGGGGCACGGCAGTGCCGGTGGCGGTGGCGGTGGTGGCAGCGGTGGTGGTGGCAGTGGTGGTGGTGGTGGCAGCGGCAGGGGGGCCAAGCGGGGTGCAGGCAGGCACCAGGAGCAGATCCAGGCAGATAGAATATCCCACTCTGGCAGGACTGAGATCTCCCAGGCTACAGCGTGGGAGGTTGGTCTTAAATTGGAAGGAAGAGCCGCGCATTTAACCCTCCTCCCACTTTGGGCTACAGAGAAAAAACGAGGGAGGTGGAGGTTATGGGAGGTGTAAGGGGACAGGCAACGAGCCAGGGTTTGGGGACGGGCACAAGCCCATGTTGCATGTGCACCTCAAGCATGGGTGACCTCCCTCAGCCTGGGAGCTTGCCTGTACCCACTGAGTTTGTGGTAACACACAGCTGCAAAGTGCTGCCCATTTATCTCCTTCATCTCGGTGGTTTGCAGGATGAGGTTGTATTTCTCTTTTTATAACCCAGGGAAGAAGTAGCTGGGTTTTTATAAAAAAAAATGAAAGAAAGAAAAGAGGTGTTGGTTTTCTGAAGAGCTGCCTGTAATTGTGTCTGTGAAGGTAGATGCTCTGCAAGCCTACAGGGAAAAAGCCCCTCTAGGTCCATAAATAATTCAGCTGCTCTGACATAGACTGCAAGCATGTCGGCGGAGTTCCTCTGCTGCAGATAAATCTATTGATCCTTGTTTGATTTGAATCCTGGAGACAGAGCTTCCTGGCTTCGCCTTCCTGTAGAAGCGGAGAAGCATCTTGGCATCCTCCACCTCCCAGCGATGGAGGTTTCACAGCAGCTTTGAGTCGCTGTCCTGAGAAGCACCCAGTGCCGCCCGCCACCCTCTGGTCCTAAGGGGCATGTTGCTGAAGTCCTTTATCACCTCTCCTCTGAACTGTAGGATGAATAATTAACTCTTCTGGCTAATCACTCTGGAGTTTTGCACACTGAAAAGGAGCACTTCTGCTCCCTATTAAAAGCAAAATGTTATGGCATTATCCCCTCGGCCGAAGGGACAAGCGGTGCGCAGAGCTGAGTGCCTTCCTGGTGGCCACAGCATCCTCCTGCCACAGCAGCATCCTCCCAGCACCACAGCATCCTCCTGCCACGACAGCATCCTCCTGCCACGACAGCATCCTCCTGCCATGACAGCGTCCTCCCAGCACCACAGCATCCTCCTGCCATCGCAGCATCCTCCCACTATGGCAGCATCCTCCTGCCACGACAGCATCTTCCCAGCACCAGAGCCACCTGTGCCGGGCAAATATTACACTGCAGAGCCCTGAGAGGAGGGAGAGCTCCTGCAGCCATGGGCAGCTTGTTTTCTTGCTACGGTCTGATCTGCAGAGCGATAGCATCCCTTAGCAGGGTGAATAGCGGCCCCGCTGCACCCACAGCCACACAGCACAGCAGAGTACCTGCACAGAAATCACACGTGAGCCCCCAAAGGGTCTCGTTAGCCGTGCTCCATGGGTGCTATTTGAAAGTCATTTCAATTTGGGCTTTAAATTCAAAAAGGGAGGAAGAGGCTGAAAATCATCTTTTTCTTGTTTCCTGAAGTGCGATGGCTTCTGAGCTACACAATTCACTGCGAGGGTCCATTTTCCCAGTTTGCTGGGCATTGTGTCCATCCGCAGGTGATAAAACTGATAGGAGCCCTTGTACAGACACAGGCGTGTTATTGTAAAGGTATTCCAAGATACCTCTTCTGGCACAGTTATCCTCCCCCTTGTTGAACGCACTGAAAAGATTCAAATGCTTCAAATGGATTAAGCATTTGGTTTTACTTGGATTAATTTTTTTTCCATGAATATAAACCATTTTGCATTTCAAAATCCTTCAGCAAACAGAGCAGTTTGTCTTTGTGTTTGCTAATTTAAAAACAAATATTTGCCTGCCAAGCAAATATAGTCTCTTAGGATGTGCTATTAATAGGATAATTAGGCAGCCGGTAATGAAAAGGATTGCTGGTAATTATGGCAAGATTTGTTTTGGCATTTGAAGGCAGAAAGGGAGGCTGAAGTGCTAAAATCTACCTTAGAGTTAATTAGTGCTATTAGAATACACCTGAAAAAATAGGCCAACTAATGAACACTTCAGTTTATTTTTAAAGAGGCCATGCAAGTATTTTTTCCATGAGATATTTAGAAAGAAAACAAAATCCTCTTTCTTTCAGGTTTCCATGAAACATTTCAGGTGGGATGAAGTGTCACTCCACGGCGGGATGGAATCACTGGGAAACCCCCGGAGCAGCGTGGCTCAAACCCCGGTGGTTCATGGGGTCCCTTCCCGGCGCCGGCAAGGCTTTGGGGTGCCGGTTGGGGATGTTCTGGCTGTGGGTGGTTGCTCCGGCATCGCATCGGGGAGTTTGGCCGAGGTCAATGTGAAGGGGCAGTTTATTTTCCAGATGCAGAGCAGAAACCTTTCTGTTATATAAAGCCTCCCCTTGCTCACAGTTGAACTTTATGTGCATTTGTTGGTATACAAAAAAATGCGGTGGCTGGCCCTGAAATGATTAATTAGAAAATTACATTTATATAACCCTCTAATCTGTATTTGTGTGTTGCCAAGGGCAGAGGCAGAGGTAGGGGAATTACATCCAGATTAGCTCTGAGCCAAAGGAAGCCCAGATCTGAGATTATTTTGAGAGCAGAAATTGTAAAATTGTACCAATTTGGGGAAAAAGAGCCAAAATTAGGGTGTTTTCCTTAATTCTCCCCTCCCACAATTAAAAAAAGAGAGAAAATGAATGGAGTGAGGTGGTGCCTTTCAGGGGTTACTGGGTAACAGCCCCGGAGCCAGCTCTGTAAAGCAAGAGGTGAGATTATAGAAAAAGCTTATTTCCAGCTGAACATGGCCTTCAGTTTCCCAAACAAAATTGCTTTTATTCTTCTCAACATGTGTTCAAAAAGATTAAAGAGCTGTAAGCTTGCACAGCTTAATAAGAGTATGCATTAGAAGAGTGGCCTGGAACGGCAGCGCAGAACAAGTCCACCCCAGTTTGGGGAGGATTTGAAATCCTGTTTATTGAATTATAAAGAACCTTAAAGGATAAAGGATATTGAAGTAGGGATTTTAATACTTTGTGGTATTTGGGGGAGTTATTAGATCACAACAAATCATTTAAAAAGTATTTTGTTGGGGGTTTTTTGGGGGTATGCAAGCGGAGTACGAGGGAACAGGATTGATGATGAAGAGTTAATGGAAAAATAGGACGTGGCTCTGATTGCTGGATTGATTTGGAATGCAATCGCTATAAAGAATACATTTTCTCTGTAATTATATGGACAAATTAAAGATGAAGCCTAAAGGCTTTGGTAGATGCTCTATTAACTGAAAAAGTCGAGCGGCAGCAGAGCCCTGCGTGGGGTTCCTGCTAGGAGGAAATTTTGGGTTAAGTCAATTCTGGAAGGCAGACGTAGCCGAATGCGTGTTTTTGGTGTGTCAGTCAGGATGGTATTTAAGTACCTAATAAGATCTGGGGATAGGCAAATCGCCTGAAAGCAAAGTGACTCAAAGCCCTAAAATTTCTCTCCAGCTCTGGGGAGGTTGGAGGTTGACCCAGCGCTGCCAGAGCGGGGCTGGGGCTTCGCCTCGCTTCTTCGCATCCTTTCCAGCCTCCGCGGTGGTGTGCGCTGGCAGGAGCAGGATTAACTACAGAGTTCAGGGTTTGCTGGATGGGTGGATTTGCAGTTTCTAAGCAGCCCCGTTGTCTGTGACAACTTATGCTGTTCTGCTCCGTAAGAGGATTGGGCAGATTAAATGAAATCATGAGACATGCTATGCAAATTACATCCCAAATCTGATTTTCTGTCAGGGATTAGGGTTAAAATATTGGGAACTGTAAACTTTTTCCTTGTCTGGTCTAGAGGGTGCACTTTCCAAATGAGACGGGGAGTGTTAGCTCGAGAGTCCCAGCTGGTTCCTTGGTGTTTTCAAGCCCGGTGTTTAACAATAATAAAAATAAAACACCCCTCTGCTGCTTTGTAGGGAGCCTGGCAGCCCTTGCGTGGTCTGCCACATCCCACCAATGGGATAATCTTCCTGCAGCATCCTGGGAGCTGAGCACAGCCCGCACCGGGATGTCTTTGCACGCCTGCTTCCACCCAGCATCGGGCATACGGCAGCTCTCGGCTCTCGGTCTCTCCAGCCTCCGGATCCGTCGGCGCCCGTGCTGGTAGCAGATTTGTGCTTCTGCCAACTGCCTCCCCACACCTGGGCTGCTGCAGGCCCGGGCAGAGAGGTAAACCTCTTAAATTTCCCCAGTGCTGTGTCCAGGGATCTGCTGGAGTTACACATCGGGTTACTTTACATCTTTCTAATCTCTTTTGCTCCATAGCAGGGCAACGAGCAATGGATTGGAGGAGGGAAGGCATGAGCAGTCCCTGCAGCTCCCCGGTTTGCAATCCCCCCCAAATGGGTCTGGTTTTCAGGTGTTCCCTGTTCTTTATGTGACTGTTGGGCAGGGACCAGCCCTGGCAGCACAGCGGGCAGGGTCAGAGCCCAGTGCGGCCGCTCTGGCCGGGGAGCAGCTCCCCCACATTGTGTTTGCTCGTCTCCAAGAGATGTGTTCCTGCCATGCACCCAAAAACTGGGTGGAACAGAGCAAATAGAAATGAAAGCAGCTTTAGTATGACCTTGAAATGTTACAGGACAGCCCAACAGTCCCTACAGGGACCTGCCAGGTCAGGCACAATGCCGGCAGGTATGGGAAGACCAGGCAGAGCAGGAGAGAGCTGGCACCAGATTTCTGAGTAAAGAAAGAAATAACAATAAATCTGAATCTTTCCATGACTCAGAGGAATTTGCAATGGAAAATAGGTTTTGGCCAGTTACGACTCTCCATAGGTTTTGGCAGCCAGACACGACAGTGCTAGGGTGTATACTGGGGTTGAGTCTATAGAGCTTCCCTATAGCACCGTGCTGTATATATGGTGTGATGGCACTGGCGTGTGTGCTCGGGTCCATGGAGCAGCTTGGGGATGTCCAAGACCCTGCGCCACTGCTCACCAGTGCCGTTATCTGAGCTGAAAGTGATTGTTGCCTGCTTTCCACAGGCGAGGCGTGTTGACTACTGTGCCCCCAAATTCCAGCCCTAGGGCCATAGGAGCAGGGGAGCGAGGACAGACCCCCCTGTTCCCCCAAACGCCCCATCCTGCTGCTCCCCCCCTTTCTGCACTTCTGCTCAGGCTGAGTCTGCACCTGGGAATAAATGAGATCTCTTACTGATCATTAACCCCTTTAGACGTCCTTGTGTTCATTAGGCTTTATCATTTTTTTGTTTTCTTTTTAAAAACCCTGGATTGCAGCTCATGAACGGCCCGTCCCACTGACCCCTTGCCATTTGGAGAATGGCTCTCTTTCTGCAGCGGCCATTGGGGCTGTAAATCAAGGCCCTTCTTATTAAAGCTCAAAACCACTCGGGGACATCCGCACAGGTTTGGGGTTCACGTGGTTTTCGTGGCATTTATCAAGATGTCATTAATGCTGCTGGGGACCGAGTCCCTCTGGAGCTACCCCGTTATGTTGCAATGCAGCCGAACTCTTTATTGTCCTTAATTTTGGAGGTTTGCTGGGCTTGTGCCCTTGCCTCTTGCAGAGCCTGTGTGCACAGCTCATGGGCTGCAGGGGTTTCCAAGACTAAAGCCGGGTTTTGCCATGGGGAGAGCCCAGTGCCAGTGTCATGGGAAGATGGGTGCAGGAGGGAGGACCCTTCCCCTTGGGGTCCCAGGCGAGCGGCTCATCCCCAGGGACCACGCAGTCATGCTCTGAGAAAGGAGGGGGATGGTTCCAGCAGCAGCAGGTCCCCAGTGCCATGCCATGGAGCACCGGGCTCCCCACCACCCCGCTCCCCTGCCAGCTTGGGGAAGAGATGCTGCCTACCCACCCCGGGCACCGGTAAGCTGCTTTTCGTCGCCTCTACCAGGAAGGGACCACCACCATGTTGCTCGTCCTGCATCCCGGGCTTAGGAGCTCTTTCAGGAGCCTGGAGGGCTCACAGCACCCCCAAATCCTTCCCTGCCTGGTCCCCCAGACCCTCCCTGCTACCCACACCCCCCCCGGGGAGCAGCACAGAGGCTTTGCAGAGCTGCATCCCCGGGCAGCTTCGAGTCAGCCCCATTTTAAGGGTGTATTTGAAGGAAGAAGGGGCCTGGCAGGGCAAAAGTGACAGCCACAAAAATAAACACCAGCCTGCCCATGTGCCCTCTGGCGGGTGCGGGAGGGCAGGGGGGGCTTTTGCTGGCTCTGTCAGTGTTTGATGTCCCGAGGTCTGGGGAGAAACGCTGCTTCATGTAGCACGGGACACACCGGGCTGTGCTTTTTGGCTCCCGCGCACTGTGTTTCTTTTTAAACATTTCCAGCCTGGTTCAATTTGTTTTCTATTACCATCAGCTCCGGTGCCTGTGCAGTTTTGTTGATCAAAGCAGAACACGTTGGCTGACATCGAAGCACTTCCAAAAACCGGGGGGGGGGGGGAACACGGCCTTTCCATGAACTCGCTGGAAAAACAACGTACCTCGGGGCTGCCTGGCTGCTAATGGGGTTTTTTGGAAGGCGCTGGCCCTTGGTGGGACCCAGTGCCATCATTTCATCACAAGCAATTAAAATTGAGGCCAAAGAGGGTGCACGCTTGGAGATTCTCCCCTCGGCGCGGTGCAGCCGCATGCCTTGCACCCGTGTGCGATGGCCTTCAGTGGAGAGAGGAGGATTCCCACGGAGGGAGCGTGGTGTTCTCCCCCCACGGGAGAGGGCTGCGATCCGTCGATCTGAGAGGGCCGCGATCCCCGGGGGACCTCGCTGCCCGCGGCCAGGCTCCCCACCCTGCTGCTGCCGAGTTTCTCAGCTGCACTGTCTGGCGGGGATTAGGCAACATTAGCGGCCGCAGCTGAAGGTTTCCAAAGACAGATGTAGGAGCTGGCATCACCTTGCCGTTTTTATTTGGTTTTTTGATCCATTCCTGGAATGTAAATTAAAGCAGAGGAAAAACATATGGGGCCAAATCCTGCCACTAGATACGCGGGCACCCGTCCTGCTGGCTCCCGCATCAAGGGGGGCTGCGCCCAATGCTTTGCCGGCTCCAGCAATGGCTGCTCACGGCAGGGAGAGATGCTAAAGGGCTTGGGGTCCGGAAAGTGGATCCCAAAGAGTCTGGGGACACGGGGGGATCCTCGTTTCAAGGGGAGGGGCGAGCCCTGCCCGAGGGGATGCAGGAGGGAGAGGATGTGGGAGGGAGGGGATGTGGTACCCAGGGATACCATCAGCTCCCTGCTGACCTCAGGTTTCCTCCAGACAAGGATGCCATGGGTTTGTCACCATGAGGAGAGCTGGGATGTATAAAACCTCTTCTCCACTGGCTGCTCTGGCTTCCCCAGGCACTTTGGGCTCCAGGTCCTCCTTTTCCCTAAAAAAGGTTTGCTAGATTTGTGTGTGAAGTAACCAGCTTTTGCAATGGGTTTCCCAGGCTGATGCACTGCACTGCTTGGGGAAACACTCAGCATCCCTGTGGCATTGGGATTTATTTATTCAGTGTCTCTTCCAGTCAGCGTCACTTAAGCATTCCTAATACTTGATATAGGAGATGGTAGCTGTCAGGGAGAACAGCCCTGTGAGCTGTACACCTTCAGCATCCTCCAGAGCATGTTTAAGAAGCTGACACTAAATAAATAATACTGGATGAAGATGCAGAAGTGCTGTTTTCAGGTAGTGAAGTGTGGTGTTCAGCAATCACCTGGCATTTCTCCTGAAATTTCTGTAACGTCTGCAATCTAATCATCCCAAATGCACTTCTTTTGAGGAGTAAAGGCACAGGATATTAATGTTTGGGATGAGAAAAGCTTTTTTTCCCCAAACAGTGTGTAGGTACAAGCTGGAGCATCATGTTGCTTTGGCTCATCTCCGCTGTTCTGGACTGAGGTGTTTGCACCTGAGCTGAGGGGGGAGCAGCATCACGGCACTGGCTGCAGGACGGGGGGTGGCTCAGCACCCCTTAATCCCATCGGCTCCAGCAGCAGCAGCCAGGGAAGGGGCAGTGGCAGCGGGAGCTGCTTCAGCGCCGGGCGATGCACATGGCAGCGGCATTGGGAGAGGGGCAAGGGGCTGCCTGAAAGCACCAACCAAGGCGATGGCTTTTTGGGGTGCCAGGACTGTGGCATCGCCCACTGGGGATAAATCGGTGCCCCAGTGCCCCGCTGCTGATTTCAATGGGCACTGTTCCTTTGCTTCCACAAAAACCTCCCCCGCCCCTTTTACCTCCTCCCAAAAATCAGGGCTGTGACATTGGGTTTGTGTATGGGTCAGGCTGGTCTGAAGCCGGCCAGTGCTTTCAGATTTGGGTGGCTTGAAGCGATGTTCTCAGACCCGCCATGCTCCTTCCCATGGCCAGCGACCGCTTGTCCAACCTGGGCTTTCTCCAGAGTGCAGGTTTCCAAATGCGCTTTATTCGGGGTGCTGGAGCGGTGCTGAGCTTGGGGAGCTGCAGGAGCTCAGGGAGCTGCAGGAGCTCGGGGTCCTGCAAGGGGCCAGGGTCCCGCACTGCTGGTGTCCTGCTCCATTTGGCTTCCATCAGTGCGAGCTCTCCCTGAAACCTCGAGCTGCTTTGGCCACCTACCTAACCAGCTCCAGCTTGGGTTTGGTGTTTTGTTGCTCTCTGTTCTTGAATGGAAAAGACCTTTTGGTCATGTTATTCAAATATGGGATTAAAATGTAACTGCCTGAACTCAAAGGTTGCCATAAGCTGCGGTCCCCCCTCAATGCACCTCTGATCTGCCCTAGCACTCGAGCAAAGTCTCTCTCCTAACCCACTTTAAATTATTCCAGAAAATGGCTTATTGCTTCTTTTGTGTCTTGCAAATTTACGGGAGGAGGGACTTTTTATTTTCACAGATTAATCATCGCAAGGGGAGCATAAAGGGTAAGTCATAATAATGGGGGTTTGAATTAAACTTCTAAACTTCAAGCCCCTAAGCCTAATAAGATTAGAGCGTGCATACCTCCAGACCACATTAAAAGGTCCCGTTCACTGCCCGCGCCCTTCGGCAGCGTCCCACACCAGCCTCCCCTTGCATCATATTAAATGGGACCTTAATGAAAACTTCCAAGGGATGTTTATATTAATTCCAGAGGAAAATCTTGCAACACAAAGGATGCACGGAGCTGACGCTCTGGTTTGGGGTGAAGCTCAGCACGACCAAGGGCTGTGTTCATGGTCCAGCCTTGGGTTTTTCCAGGGTGGCTTTGCCACCAACCTGGGTGGCTGGAGATGGAGAAAGAACTGTTGTGCCCAAACATCTTCCTTTCGAGTCCATATTGGCTCTATGTTGTTAGATATTAAGGTTTGCCACTTCTACCAGAGAAAGCTGGTAGGTGGACCCTGTGAAGAAGGATTTCTTTGTCTTGTTGAGTCATTTGGTGATGCCCATCACAGGGGCTCCCCGTCCCAGGGGTCTCATGCCCCTCTGAGGCAGGCACATGCCTTTCGGAAAGCCCTGGAGAAGACACTTGGCATTTTGTTTCCCTCTTGGAGGCAGAAGATAAAATCCCATTAGCATCCCGCTACCAGGAGAGGTGCGGGTCCTGCTGGTCTGTTTAATCTCCAGGATTTTCCCCTCCAACCCACAAAAAAATGTATTTCTTTTAACCTATATTCAGAGGCAGTAAAGGAGTTTATGCACTGTGGTTTTTCTTCCTGTCAAACAGACTAAGGAGATTACTACGCTGCAAATCTGATATAAAAGATTTCTTTTAAAGTCACTGATAGAGCTCAATAAATAATGAGCTCAGTGTCTGAGACTGCTTCACAGAGATATTAGACTATAAAAAAATTTAAATGGCTGTTACTTAAAGTAAAAAAAAAAAAAAAAAACACAAAACCCAAACTGTAGTATATTGCATAAAAACAATACCGGTGGGAGAAAATGTGGAGTTCTGTCTACAGGAAAAAGAAACATTTCAAATTGCTATCTATTCACACCTGAATGCATAATGGGTTTGAGCTGCAAGTTTACATACATTTGCAGGAAGAAGAGTGTATTTGAAAGAGAGAGCCAAGAATTTGTGTCTCATTTCCAGTAGACAACAAGAAGGCTGCAGAAATGTTCTCATGCATTGCCTGCGCCTCGCCAGCGGGTCCGATAGGAGACAGAATGGAGCTCTTCTTGTTTTGGAGTCATGCGAACACAGCAGATACAAAGGGGTGTTTTAAGGGGTGCATAGCGAGAGCGGGATTCTTTCTTCAAGAAAACGAGGAACGGCTTTTCCCCAGAGCTTCAGGGTTGGGCTGGGACACTGGGGAGCGAAGGCTGGAGGAGCCCCAGGCTGGGGAAACCTCTGGTGCATCCTCCCAGCTGTGGCTGAGCGGTGAGGAAGGAGCAGACGCTGCTGCTGTGCCCGGGACCCCCAAAGCCTGGGGTGTCTCCCCGCATTGCTTCAGGGCCCCTTGCTGCAGGGGAGCAGCAGGTCTGGCTGCTTCACACCCCGGAGGGAGGAAAGCCGGCCAGCCCTGGAAGCGGGAGGTCCCAAACCTCCTCCTGGCACATGCCGTGGCACTGGGGATCCCT
Source organism: Harpia harpyja (assembly GCF_026419915.1). Classification (NCBI taxonomy): domain Eukaryota; kingdom Metazoa; phylum Chordata; class Aves; order Accipitriformes; family Accipitridae; genus Harpia; species Harpia harpyja. Next base: position 16,508,855 of record NC_068953.1, on the reverse strand, counting down.
CCGAGCAACCTCCTCCAGCGCCAGGGCAGATGGGTATGAACCACCTTTTCCTTCCTTTGCTGTGCAGCGTGGCTCTCGGCCCCAGAGCACAGCCTCTGTGGGGGAAAATGCTTTATTTATGGCTGGGAACTGCCCTTGAAACTCTTTTTTATCCTGACATGCAGCTCCTGAACAGGACCCCCCAGTGCAGGAACTCCAGTGAGGTGGCTGGGGAGGGTTTTTGCCTGAGCTGAAACTCTTTCTATCCCTTGCATGCCAGAGCTGTGCCGGGCATCCCTCCTTTCCGTGCATGCCAGAGCTGTGCTGGGCATCCTTCCTTTCCATGCACACCGGAGCTGTGCCGGGCATCCCTCCATCCGATGCGCAATGGTGACATGCCAGGCGTACCTTTCCATCTCCCCATGGGATCCTGAGCCGCAGCACCCAGCTTGGTGGGAGCCGCATCCTCCAAACCTGCCAGCACCCCACGCCATGATGCCGGCCGGCAGGTCGGGGCCGTTTTGGGGTCAGGAGCTGGGAATCGGCCAGGCTTTGGGGAGACGAAGGAGGCTGCGGTGGGAGCGAGGATCAAAGCCTCCTTCCCCTTCGCCCGGCGAGCACATGGGCTGGCTGAGCTTTTGTGTCGGGAACCGACTGCCAAATGGCGGGGCCGCGGGGGTCGGGGAGGCAGGGCGGCCGCGGAAGGTCCCCATATGCCGGGGAGCCGGGGGAGCCGGGGGAGCTGGGGGAGCCGGGGCTGCCCGAGCCCCTCCGGCCAGCTTGCGGGCCATGCTCGGCAGCTGCGGGCTGTAACTCCTTATCGCCGCTGTCAATAGGATTTGCTTTGTGTCGCTGGGAAGTCGATTAGTCCACCAGCATCCAGCCTTAACAGGGAAATAACTGGAAGTGTAATTAAATGTTTAGAAGAAATGAAACAACACAGAGGGATAAGCATCTGCAGCGGTAAAGCCCAGTGATTGCCTTGCCCCGGCATTTTATTAAATGCCGCTTGGTGCTCAGCCACATTTAGCTGCAGCAGCAACATGGGCTTGTCTGTCTGCGTGACTGTGGCCGGCACTGGGCCTCACTTTTGGGGCTGTTCCTCTGAGTTTTTTGCCATGTCCAGGGCTGGCAAGGCCCTATGGCACTGGCTGCAGGTGCAGGAAGGGGTCCTGCCCCTCAGGTGCTGCAGCCCTGGGAGAGAAACGTTGCTCTGAGGGTCTGGGTCCGCAACCCTGGTGCAGTTGGAGCTGTGTCTGTTAGCCCAAAAAAGAAGGACTTTTTTTTTTTTAAACAATAGTTTTGCATCTTTGTGTCAGCTGCAATGACGCTGATGTTTGCCACTAACACAAAGTTACAAAAGTGTTGCTATAAAACAGCACTAAATGCAAAAACTTATTTTTATCTCTATTTTGCGGAAGTTAGTTATCAGTCGAGGTTATCCCCTCCTCTTGTTTGAGGGCAAACAAATAAGCACACTTCAGGGAGCACCTTGTGCCTGACCACAGGTGTCTGCTTGTGGGGTGCTGGGAGACCCAGACCTGGGGTCCTGCAGCTTGGGCATCTCTGCCCGGCTGGAGACGAGGAGGAGGAGGAGGAGGAGGAGCAGAAGTGGCAGGGGGACAGGGGGTGCAGCAGAAGTGGGGAACATCACTGGGCAGAGGAGGACCCCTATCTCCCGTGAAGAGGGTGGAAGGGGCGAAGGGGCCGCAGGGGCACGCTGCAGGATCGGGGCCACCCAGTTTGGGGTTGGGAAACCCACAATGGTTGCCCAGATAATCAATATCCTCCTTCCTTCTAATGTACAGGAAATGTGGCTTTTTTTTTTTCTCTTTGTTTTGCTTTTTCTTTTAAAGGATGCATGCGTTGCATATCCATTTTAACCCAGCCTGCCCCAGGGGATTTATAGCCTCTATCCAGTTTTATTGTTGATACAGATCTTTATCTGCCCTGGGCTTATAACTGACATTTAAATTACACTGCAAACAATGAATCAATATTTATGGATTACTGGTCCAATACATTCGCCAAACGAGTTGTTATGGGATTCTGTCTCCCGGCAAACAGGACAATGAGGTCAAGGTCAAGGCTTTGTCTAATGAGAAATAGGCACAGACAGGAGCTGCCAGCCCAATATTGACTGCCTAATAGGAATGCATTTATGTTAGTCATTTAGCCGAACGTATTGAGCTCTTTGTTAATTTTCTCATTCTTGTCATTTTCCCGCTGATAATTGTTCATAATTTAAAGCCCCTAGCCCGGAGTGTTTCCCCTTGCCCGTAGCAACCTGGAGGCGCGGGGAGAAGGGCTGGATGCCAGCGTGGGAGCAACACCCGTGCACGCTCACGTGCATGCACGCTTGCACACTCACACGCACGTGCATGCTCCTCTCGCACACACCGAGTACAGGCTTGCGTTCCTCTCATTTTTTTCCAGCCCTGCTTTTCCGTGGGAGCGGGTAGGACCGACAGCTCCTGGGGGTGGTTATCAGCGTCAGCAGCTGTCGGGAAATTCAACCTGGACTCCAAGAAACCAGAGGAGCCGGGCTCATTCCTGCGCTGCTACAAACCCTTTCTGGGTTTCAGCCTCAGATGGGAGCTTGCATGCTTTTCCTCAGCTGAAATCAGGAGTCAAGCTGGCAAAAAAGAACACGGCTCTTTTTTTTTTTTTTGGCTTTTTTTCCCGGTTTTTTTTGGCCCTGTTCTTGTATAATTCTGGTGTATATTGTGCTTAGGTATCTGTCTTAAAGCAGCAATAGCACCGGGGCTGCTTGCTGGCTCTTTGCACTTCTGTGCCACTTAGGGTTTTATAAATACTGATTTATTATGCTTCATGTGGCCCTTGGAAAACAGGGGAAAACTGTGTTTTATTGATGAGAAGGCTAAAATTGGTTAAAATTCAGCTTCTGGTTCCCAAAAGCAGTGAGACGCTGCCAGCTGGGTGCAAAACCAAGGTCAGCCGCCTGCTTGATTTTCCCACGCAGCTTCTCCAGGCACGTGCACGAGTGGGTGAGTGTCCAAGGGCAGACGGCAGGAAAAAAACCAGCAGCTCTCGTGGCTGCAAACTGCCTCCACATGCCACCGTGCCTGTCCCTTGTCCCTCTCGACACCATGATGCTCATCCCTCCAGCCACCATGGTGCATGCAGCCAGGGCCATGGCTGCATCGGAGGGACGAAGCTGCTGCGGGACAGGAGCTCCCCGGGGAATTAAAGCATCACGGAGGCATTGGGCAGCGCTCACCCTCTCTTTTTACCCACCCCCACCCCAGTCAGCGCCAGCCCCCCCCCAAGGAGCTGCACCCCAAGTAGGAGGGGATGACCGGCGGGGCAAAAGGGAAAGGGGGGTTGGGGATTTTTTTTTGCATCGTTTCTTTTGGAAGCTGTGTTTATCCCCCTTGTTAAATGCCAGATGAAAAGTTTCAGGCCTAAATTAGTTTTGTCCTCTTCCCTTCGTTTATTTACATTATAATAATCCCACGCCTGCGAATTGTGTCAATTATTCTTTCCTCTGGGCGAGCCAAGAATTCTTTGTTCCTTGCTAGTTTACAAAAGTGAAATATAGGTGAGGTTTAGGACCTTTTAATCCTCCTATGTAATTACTGTTCCCTGCAGACACCGCAGCATTTTACAATCGCTGCGTGTAGCTGCTGGGCTCAGATTAGACACACAAAGTCCCTTCACTTCATCAAAGGTTTCCTTATCTGCCCAAGACAGCGAAACAACAAACGATCCACAAATCTCACCGGACCCGGTGTTTATTTGACCACCACCGAAATAAATAAATTTGCTGCAGCCAAACACGCCGGGGCCGGCGGTTTCCCTGAGAACGGGGGCTCGGCAGGCGCCTGGGTGGGAATTTTCAAGAGCGTGAAGGGCCAGGGACTACAGTGGGGCTTTTGAAGTGCTTTTTCCACATTTTATGAGCCCAAATGAGGATGAAACTAAAATGACACGAAGAAATAATCCCCCATTCAGCCCTGAAAGGATTATTCTAATTACTTTGATTATTAAAGATCAGACAGATTTTTTTTTTTTTCCCCAGCCTACGAGCAGAAGTAAACCAACCCCGAAATACAAATCCTCGCTGGGAATTGAGGAACGTCTTAAGTAAACAGCGGGAACAAACGGGCTGTGTGACGGATACCCAGGGTCCGGCAGCCGGGCCGGGGGGGCCCCCTTTGTGCCGGCCTCAATAGGGGCTAAACGCCCCCCGAGACCCCGCTCCGGCTCCCGAGCGAGGGGCCGCGTCTCGCCCCTTTCAGATGCAAATGCGAGTGGGTTTCGCCTTTATCTCGGCGGTAAGATGGTGGTGTCAAGCTGGGCCTGGATGAATAAAATGGAGAATTTATGCTTTATTGAGATCTGGGGTGGGTTTTTTTCCCCCAGAGCCTGGCTCCCGCCCGCTGCCTGTGCCGGGGAGGGGTGCGCAGATGGTCCCTCCCGACCCCCTATTTATCACCCCGCAAAGGCTCGCTGGGCGCGATTCGTTTAAGGAGCCTGTTTGTTTCTGCTGATGAGGACTGTTAATTTGCACAGCGGTCTCATTAGGCCTAACCCACCAATTAATTTCTTTTGTTCTCATTAAACGGCTGATTCCTAAACATTTCTGCAGCCACAATGGATGGCTCAAAGCTGCAGCCCCGGCATCCTCCCCGGCAGCCCCGGCATCCTCCCCGGCCACAGCGGGTACCGCTCGGTAGCACTAGCGCCACGGATGCACTTGATGCTCTGGGGCCCGATCCCAGCCTGCAAAGCCAGGCGTTAAATGCCTCCAGCCTGCCAGCGGCTGCGTCGCCGAGCTGGAAAATGAGCGTGCATGAGTCCTGGGGCACAGGGGATGCACTTGCCGAGCAGGCAAGCCAAAGTCCAGAGCTTTTCCCATCATTTCAACATGTCGAAAATGAGGCGCTTTGGATTTTTTTGCTCTGTGTTTCATTATGGTTTTGTCTGATTAGGGGTGTGTTCAGGCCAAGAGGAGCTTGTGGCTTGTGTTTTCCAGCTTGGCCACACAATTTGCAGCCACATTGAAGAGTCCTTGACTGTCTCTTAGCAATTTAATGCCAGAAAGTGTCAGCTTTTGTCTGGTAGTGATGCTAGGGCAAGTACTTAGCCTCGCTTGACATCCCTGAAGTTCAGGCTTGCTTTGGAGAATTAAATGCCCAAGGTGAGATTACAAAATGACTCATCCTTTACCAAAAAATTAAAAAAGAAAAATCCCCCACGGTCAAGATAACCTTTTTGCGATGGCCTTACACCAAAACCTGCTGCAATCAAAGCACTTTCCGGAGTGCTGGGCTCACTCGCTCGCTCTCAGAGTATTGCTGGGATTTGTTTTCCTCCGCCATGGCTGTGCATTCAGGCACAATCGCTCCTTTAAAACTGCTGCCGGGGGGGTGGGAGCGCAGGGGGGGCTGCGTGTCCCCTCCCAGCCACGGCTGCAGTGCAGTTGGTGCTGGAGCACATGGCACGGCACGGAGCTCAGCTGTGTGCCCACATAGATCCTTCCACTTCTTTCGCCCGGTAGCGGTGACTCTGCGCTTCCCTGCATCAATATTTCCTTTCCTCTGCTGTGCACACTTTGTTCTCTCCCAGCAGTTCGAAAGAGCTGCTGCAGGGAGATAAAATAAGAAAGGAGCAAACGCAACCCTTCTCTGTCAACTCCTGAGCCTGACACATCGCCCCTTGCCTCACCTTGGGCACAAACACTGATTTTGTCCATCAGTCTTGCAGTCACGTCTGCTTTTTGAGTTGACTTTTTGTTAGTTCCTCAGCAGTAGTGGACGAGCTTTTTTTTTTTTACCCGCCAGCAGCTCGGGTAAAATCAGGCTCAGTTGGGGTATCGCCCTTTGGAGACCTCCATGGTGGGGAAAACATGCTGCCAGGGCAGCACCGGTCCCTCTCAAAGCATCCTCGGCAGCTGGCCAGAAGCTGGGTATCCCTCATGCTAACCGGGCGCTGGGCAGCCCAGGGACGGTCCAGGGGACACTCTGCACCCTGGTGTAACATCTCCAGCCTGCCGTCATCTGGGGTGCAGCCAGTGTGTGTGTCTCCAGCCAGTGTGTGTGTCTCCATTTCTAGCTCTTCCCACAGCTGTTGGGGGGGCCCACGTGGGCTCCCGGGCTGAGCCGCTTCTCTGTCTGCTCCCAAAAGGCAGAGGAGCCAGAAGCCATCCCTGTTGCCTGCAAAACATCCAGCCTGCCTGTCTGGCCGGAGCGGTCACCAGCAGCAGCATCGGGGGAGAGCTGTGGGTGACTGCTGCACCCTGGGGACACCAACGCCATCGCTCAGCAGCCAGAGGAGCACCTTTGGCGCGCACTCCATCAGGTCAATGGAAACTGGCACGTATTTATATTTTTACAAACAAATTGGGGGGGGGGGCAGGCAAGTGGGGAAGGAACCTGTAGAAACAGAAGACGAGCAGAGTCCTGGTGATTCGGGTGCCGGTAGCGGGTGGGCTTGGTGTGAGCTGGACCGGCAGCCGGGACCTGCCGAGATGCCATGCTCTCTGGGTGCTGGGGTAGCCTCAAAAGGGACTGCCATCCAAACGTGTGCCCGGCCCAAACCAATTAACCTTTTTAATATAACCGTATACTCATGTGGCTACCCATTACAGTCAATTAAGAAGAGCTGTGGCTAGGTATAATTACTGCCAGGCCATAAAGCGAGCTGTGAGCAGGCGGTCTCCCCGGAAGGAGATGGGGGGGTCCCTGGCGGGGACACGGAGGGGCTTACAGCCCCAGCTTCCCACCGCGGAAGATTGCATGAGGGTTCAAAAGCAGTCGACACTGTCAAACAACAATTGCTTATTGTGTTTGCTGGGTTTGCCTGGATTTATGGTGTCATCGTGGCCCGATGGCATAAGCAAACAGCTGCTGGGGAGTGCAGCGGCCGCCCAGCAGCATAGGGAGAGGTTTGCAGCACCCTGGGAGGGAGCAGAAACCCTGTCCTTGTCCCGCCGGGGGCTGAGCTGGGGCCAGGGGACCCTGGCAGGGTGATGCCACCTCCACGCCGGGGACGATGGTCAGCACCCATCAGAGCGAAGTACCCACTGGGTCCTGTGCACATCCTCTCCTCCTGCTGTTATTGATGTCCATAAAACTCTGTTGTGGAAACAGCCTCTTCCCAAGCAGGTCCCCACGCTGCTGCCTGTGGGTTTTCTCTGGGCCGACGGCGGGCTGCAGTGCCTGTGCCCGGGATGACTTACACACATTCAGAGCAATTTCCATTTGTCTCTATTACCTGGAAGAAAGGCACAATGATCCTTGAAAAGGGCCCCTTGTTGGGCTGCACCACCGCTCCTTCCCGCATTTCCTGCACCTAATGAAGACAAATGAACATTATCTTAACCTGTTCCAACAATTCCCGGCTCCAGCCAGCACTGGGAGAACAGGCAGTAACCCTTTGTTTGCTGCACTGCCTGCACTGGTGCATCAGAAGCAAGCTGGATGTCCCTGCGAGGGTTCCCGGGGCAGTCCTGGCTCGCTGCTGTTTGTGCCATGAATGGGGCTTTGACTTATTGCTTATGAGCTGATTTCTCTTGTTCCCATTGCTGGCTTTGCTGTAAGGCCGGAGCTTCAGCTCAGTTTGAGTTCCTGCTGCAAGTGGTACTTTGCAGCATAGGAGAGCAATTTGGTCCTTGCCAGGAGGAGAGCAGTCAAAGACCACTCCACATAACATCAGGAGAGATGGGAAAGGTACTGAACCCAAACCCGTGAATTGTTTAAAACCAGTGGATTAAAGGAAAAATTAATACCAGCAGAGAGAAAGCTGAGAAGAAGACCTTTCGGAGCAGGACATCTTAACAACGTATTCCTGATCTACAGGAGGAGGATGCAGAAAGGGCAGAGGTGTTCAATAGCTGTTGGTCGGGTGGTTGGGAGGAAGCCAAGGGTTGGGATCGGTGGTTGGTGATGAAAGACTTCCCGGCCCCACAGTCACTCACACAAACGTTAAGCAGTTGCTAAACCTGGGCGTGTGGAAATCGGCAGGTCCGGTTCAGCTGCAGCCAAGGAGCTTTAAAAACGGTTGGCCAAGGGGAACGTTTGGGCCATTAATGTTGATTTTCAATAAGTCTTTGAAGACTGGGGTGGTTCCAGAGGGCTGGGAGAAAGCTAATGTTGTGCCGGTATTTTAAAAGGGCAAACAAGATGACCCAGGTAATTACAGGCCTGTCAGGCTGACATCGATCCTGGGAAAAAATAATGGAACAGCTGATACAGGACTCAATTAATAGAGAGTCAGAGGAGGACAGTGCAATTAATGCCAATCAGCATGGATTTATGGAAAACAGCCCTTGTCAAGCTCTTGTGATATCTCCTTGATGAGATTACAACTTTGGTGAATAATCATAAATGTCGAAGCGATGGGTTTCGTACTGTCCCCAAGCGCTCGTGTGCCGGGAACCCAAATAATGTGAAGGCACAGAGCCCACGGAGGGTGGCTGGGGGTCCCAGGGGTGCTGGCGCTGGAGACCGCTCGACGTGCCCACCAGTGACCTGGAGGAAGAACAGAGGCTGTTGCCTGGGGGGTTACACAGAGGATGAAGGGGTGGGGGCTTGCTGAGTGAGGCGCGAAGGCACCGTCTATATTTTAACCCAGCCAAAAGCAAAGCCCCTCACGTAGGAACGGGGACTGGCGGGTGGAGGAGGGACCAGTGTGGGTCAAACCACCCCAGAGGAGGTTGGACTGCTTCAAAAGCACATCTAGGGACATCTAAAACTTGTTGCCTGACCTAGGAGGAAATGTGGTGCTTTCAGGTTATTAAACCTTTAAAAGCTCAGCCAATTTTAAACTTAAAAAATTGAAAAAAACACCATTTGTAAATGCAAAGGCTAAATTCCATTTTGAAAATGTCAGAAATAAAACATTCTAACATCTTCAAAAGGAAAATCCCTGTTCAGGCTTTTATTTTCAGCCAAAAGCTCTCAGCAGGTTTTGTACCAAACCCCCGGGGTTGCTGATGGCCTTCCCACCCTGGACCCATGGATACGGCCAGGCTGCTCCTGGCACGCACGGTGCAGGCAGGGATCTTGGAAATGTGGATTTTGGGGGGGGACTTCGGGGCTGTGGACGGGCAGGGGCCACCTCGCGCCTGGCTCTGTGGCAGGAAGGGCAGAGCTGCTCTGCTGGCCCCCAGCACACATGTCCCTGCGTGTCCCTCCCCCCCCCCCCAAATCAGTCTGTTTGTGGGCGCATGGTGGCAGATGGACTCCTATACAACCATAGATACTCCTTCTCCTACTGACCAGCCTGATTAGCAATCGAGATGCTGCTGTGCCCAGCTCCCAACACCCATTTCTGGGGAACCTTTTATTTAAAGTATTAGGCAGGTTATAAAAATGTCACTGATGATTTGCTCGTGTTTTCTAAACTGTCGTTAAAAATTTATAGTCAGGACAAAATGCAAAAGGGGGAGGGAAACCCCCCCCGCATGTTTTAAGCTGAGCCTCTCCATAAATTAAAGAGATTTGCTTTTGAGGGTGGTCCGCAGAGCTGCATGCCAAAATTGTGTGCGTTCAAAGAGTGAGGATCATGAGGTTAAGTGTTAGGAAAGGGGAGGGGAAAAGCAACTTATTTAAGAAAGCGGTGCATAAAGCAGGCAGAGGTCCTTGCATCTGCCAGGGTGTCTGTGCAGTTTCTGGCCAAGGAGCTGCTCAGGGGGTGGGACGCTGGCTAATCCCCGCTGCCCTCCCATTAGCATGCAAAGCTGTGGTCTTGCTTTGAGGAATTTTTGAGCTGCTTTTGGGGATTACGGGGATGTCAGCCAGCATCGAGCTGCAGAGGGACACACGGCACAGACCTGAGGAGCAGCACCAAGGCCATTCCCACCCCATCCTCTGCACCGGGATGGGGTCTTGGGGACTCAGCAGGCAGCGCGGCGGGGGGGATGAAGCAAGACCTTTACAGAGAAAATGGTCCCTATTTCTGCTGCAGGAAGCAAGTCGGCTGTAAGGGAGTGTGCTTCCCATTTATAGATGGGGGTCAGACCGCTGCTCTCTCTCCAAGGACAGGCTTTCTTGGGTTTGCACAAGCTGGGCAGGCTCAGCTCTTGTGCAGCCTTGGAGCAGCCCTTGCAGAGAGCAGCAGGGGTGGTTTGATGGCTCAGGAGAGCTCCTGAGCTGGATATTAGCTGGGATGCTTGCTTTGCCGTTCAAATGGCTCCTCTTCCTTGGTAGGTATTTATCAGAACAGAGATAAATCTCATTAAAGCTGGGCAGGGGGTGTAAGCACTGTGTCTGAGTGCCGGCTGGTTTCAAAGGAGCATTGGTGCTTTCAGGAGGAGCAGTGACCTCCAGCACGGCCGAACCAAAGCTCGCCAGGAACCCCATGGCCAGCGGCCTGCCTGCCACGTTAGAGATGTCTCCTCTTTGTTCCTCCAATGTTACTAGGAAAAAATCTAAAAAGGAGCACAAAACCACCCAAGACCCCCAAGTTTGCCCTAAGGGAGAAGTGGGGCCTCACCCACTGGGCTGAGGTTATCCTGGGGGGCTGGCTGGGCTGGGTGGGAGCTCCCCGGCTGGGACAGCAGCATGGGGGAGCTTGCGAGGGAGCACACGGCAGGGACTGCCCCAGATGTTGCTTCCACAGCTGTTTTGAGCTCTTGGATACTGCGCAGAGCAAAGCAGCCGTGGGTGGGATTGGGTCAGCCCCAACGAGGGCTTTGATGCCTACGAACCCGCAGTGCTGCCTGGCCCCGCAGCAGCATGTCCCCCCCTCCCTGGGCAGGGTGCCCGCTGTGCGTGCAGAGCCCAGGGCAGCACTGCTGGCCCCCCCCAGCCTCCCCCCCCCCCCAGCCCTCCGTGGCATCCGTGGGACGGCCACCCGCCACGGCACGAGCCACCCTGGGAGCCGGAGCCTCTGGCCGTCCAGGCTGTGATGCTGCAGTTTGACCTTGCTGGCTCTGATCTTTATCTTTCTTTGAAACTCTGTGTTTTCAGAAACATACTGACTTTTACAATTTTGCCTCCTACAGAAGAGCAAGCTGAAGGCAGCCGGTTGCTTCGCTGTTTGTCCAGCAGTGATCAGAAGGGCACAACCAACGCCAGCGTGCAGTGCCATGCTGTACCGTGCAGTGCCGTGCCTGCTGGCCTTGCAAGGGCCAGGCAGGGGCTCCCAGACCTGCTCTCGGTGCGTCTGATGAAGCAACATCACGCTCACATGGTCCCCTCTCCTGCTGACCTTGTGAAGAAGATGGACTCATCCCTGCTTTGAAATTTTGCACTTTTGCATTTATTTCTAATATCCGAACTATCAGAGAAGTGTTATGTGTATGAATTTAGCAGCATCGGTGGAAGACTGCCCCAGCCCATCTCCTCCCCCTCCGCCGCACTTGGCAGGAGGGTGGAGGGCTTAAAGCTGTTATTTCACAAAAATGAGTGGTCAAGCACAGAAGAGAGACCCATTGCACATGCGGGACCAGCTACCCCGCGGGGAGGGCAGTGCCACTGGGAGCAGCTCTGGCCGGTCCCCCTGTGCCTGTGCCCAGCCCCCTCGGCTCCCCACGGTACCCGAGGCTGAGTGACCCTCCGCCAAGGGCGGCTGGGACAGCAAGGATGTGTCCCCACCACACTAGGATCAGAGTAACAAGCGTTCATAAATACCGCATCTCTCAGCACGTTGTGGGCTCGCTGGCTCCCCCAGATAGGCTGTACTGGGGGATAATATATTTATCTGCAAGTAAGGTATAAGGCCACAAGTCCAAAGCTACAAATCCTCACAAGTGAGTATTAATGGATTATGCCTCTGCAATCCATTGCATGTTCTAGTTATACAACAAAAATTGGGATAATAAAACAGCTCTTAGTGTCAAAATGTAATTAAACTGCTTCAGTACGCCTTGAGAACAGCACAGCTGCTTTGTGCCGCCATAAAGCACTTTAAAACTGCTGGGCCATTTGCTTGGGTGCCTAAATGAGAGCTCCTGGATTCAGCCGTGGCTCCTGCACCACGGCATCTGCAGGGAGGTGAACCTCTCCTCCAATAAATCAGCCCTGATGTGCCTGCACCTGTAAACGTGGGTCCCAACGTCCAGCTGATGGATGCACTCCCCCGCGACTGCTGCAGAGAGCAGGGGCTGAGCCCCACTGCCGTGTCCTGCCAGCAGCAAAGCTTTGGTCCCTGCCGTGGGGAAGGTGTTGTGTGTGCTGGAGGGGGATCCCCCACCACCCCAAAATGTGCCCGGGAGGGGCTGCTGATGTTTATCCCTCTGCTGCCAGTGCCGGTCAGAAGGTAAATGCCAAGTGAACAAGACCTGTCGATAGACTCTTGTTTAGTACTTCTGGGGGATAAATGAACCATTAATTAACCTCCCAGCAGAAGCTATCAAACCTGCATGCATGAAATACCAATTATCAGTCAGTCACAGCGTTTATTCTCATCAACCTCGTTAGTGTCCCAGGTGTGTCCAGGGCCCACGGTGCAGCTCCCAGGGGTAGCACGAGGTGCTGCCCATGCTGCCACACACCCCAGGGGTCCTGCCGTGTCCCCATCCCCGATCCCATCATGGTCACTCATGGGACCAGCCCTGCTAAGCAGTCCCGCCTTGGAAGGTTCCTGCTCTGCAGACGAGGGCGCTCACTCCAGCAAGTGTGGAGGTTGTGCTTGTCTCGCAGGGCAATGCCAGCTGTCGCACGCGATGCATGGTTCTGCCCAGAGGGGGCTGCAGGCAAAGGGGTAGGGCGCATCCAGCTCCCAAAAATCCCACTGGTTCCCTGGAGACCTCTCCCTGGCAGGCGCACGCTGACCTTGTGGGTCCCCAAGGCTGCCCCACACCAGCCACTGATGCTGCAGGGTCCGGTCCCGCTGCCAAACCTGTTCTGGGGGTCTGTATTTGTTTTAAATCTCAAACTGTAACACACGACCTCCCTCCCCAGTGCCCAAGGCACCGTGTGCGGGATGCCCTGGCTGAGCCACCTGGTGCTCCTGCATCCTGCTGAAACTGGGGCATCCCTGCCCCACTGCCTGGGAAAAAAGGGCTTTTCTTCATGGCACGGCCCATCCAGGGTTCAGGAATGTCGGGATAATTATACCGGGCTGGGGGGGCACCTTCCTCAGACAGCCCTGGGGGGGCAGCCGCATCCCAGGGGCCGCAGAGGAGCGTGTATGTGTGTGCACACACGCACGTGCACCCATGCACGCAGTTGCCTTTATCATCTCACCCATCTTCTCCCCAGGGGTGCTGGGGGTTTTGACTTTTATGTGTAACAATAAAAACTTTCATTGTAGCAAAACATTGGCTGGTCAAAATTAGACTAGTTAATTCCAGAGAATTGTTTCATCTCAGCTCAACAGTAATAATGAATCTTTTTTACAAGATGAATTGGTGAACAGCCAACTTCCTCCAGGGCAATTCCTATGTAGTGTTGATCCCGCTGGAATTTACCTTGGAAAAAAAAAAAAAAAAGAAAAGAAAAAAGAAAAGGTTTAAAACTATCAAATGCTACTATTCATAACAACATGTTATTTAGCTCAGTCATTTACTGACAGTGTACAGATGGAGCCAAGTCTTTTACAAAAAATGCTCACACAACACTTTTCTCCTAAGCCAGCCACAGCCTAAAAGAAATATTAGGTGCACACAAGCACGTTATTATCCTCGCAGAAGCCAAGAAGCACGATGGGTGCTTGCAGAATGCAGAGCTGCCTTTAAAAATTAATATGATCTTGGCCTCTACCTCAGAAATAAAAAAGGGTTCGTTCCCACTCGAACGCTGTGTTTTCAGTGGGCTCAATGCTCCCATGTCTCCCTGCGGAGCCGTGCCCCTTGGTCACGGCTTGAGATCCCCAGATTTGCAGGATTGGTCCCTGGGGGCACAGGGCTGAGCTCATCCAAGTGGCCAAGCACTTGGAAGGTATTTATCAGAAAAGAGATAAATCTCATTAAAGAGGGGGGTCGGTGGTGCAGCAGTGCTTTAATGAGATTTTTGGGACTTTTCATGCTTTAATAAGACTTTTCATGCATTTTAGGGCCAGGAGAGCATGCAGCGGCCACCTCACTCAAGGTGTTTGCAGCAGAGGTGGTGGCACGTCACCTGGCACCGTGTCTCCTTTCGTTTCCCCCTGGGTTGCTTTGCAGGGGACAGGCACGGTACATGCAGGCACTTGCAGCAAACAGCCGTGACTGAGGCTGGCAGCTCGCCTCTGCCGGCCCTGCGCCATGCTGCTGACAGGTCGGCAGGTCCAGGGGTGGTTTGGGGAGGCTGCAGATGGGGCGGCTGGGCGATCAGAAGCACAGAGCTTCCACTTGGGAGCTGGCACCAGCGCCTCGCCGGCACCCACGCACCCTCAGCAGGGCCAGGAGAGAGCATCGCATCTCGCCCCAGCCTGCTGTCTGCATCCCACCCACGGGAAACACTGGCTGGGAAAGGCCAGAGTGCCCCACGTGAATAATATCCCTTTCCTAGAGCAGCAGAGACCCTCGAAGCTATGGTGAGTCTCCAGGCTGAAGCTGGCCCTTCAGGTGCTGCGTAAGCAGCAGCATGGAGGAGTCCGGCTAGTTGCAGCAGGGTTTAGCTGTATCAGGGGCTTTGCAAGCATCCCAGGTCAGTGTTGAGATGTCACCATCAGAACACGGGCTGGGTTTGGGCTGTCCCCAGGCTGGGGCCCTGACGCTTTCTCGTGCCGCTGTCCCCCAGCCCCGCAGCCACCGTGCCAGGAGCAGCCTCTCCCCCGGCAGCAAAGGCGAGGGCGGCTGCGAGCACCGTGCACGGGCCAAACGGTGGGCATGGGCATGGGCAGAGCAGGGCCAGGCGCCTTTCCCAGGGCTCCAGGTGCCCGTGTCACCTGCAGAAGGGACAGGCTGGCAGCCACAAGCCGCCTGGTGCAGCGAGCGGCGGCTGGCAGGGGCGAGCCCCCTCTGGGAGAGGCTCTCGGCAATCCCTCGTGCTGTGGGCGGTGTGTGTCAACCAGTGCTAATGATTTTTTCAGCAGCCAAAAGCTCTGCAGGGTTTTTTTTTTGCTGTTGTGGTGTTTTGTTTTTTTGTGTTGGGTTTGTTTTTTTTTTTAAGAGGGATTAAGCCAAATTAGTTTTTATCTGTTTCTGCAGTTTTCCGCTGGGATTCAGTGAAGCACCAATGCCTGAGAACAGAAAAACGATAAACATCTAAACGCAGACACTCTGAGTACTGTTTTATCTCTGCCATTTGAAGTGATGACACCCTTCAACCAGATAAACAAAGCAACGAGGAGGGGCATGTTGTTAGATGGAGTGTGTAACGAACAGAATACTCCCTGCCACATTACAGACAATGGTAATGCACAATCATTCATTATAACTCAATTACAGTAATTAAAACTGGTGGGATGCAGAGGCAGAACAGACGAAGGGAGTAGTGCCAACAGAATTTACACTCCGTGTCATCAGCTAGCGATAACAACAGCTGATGGTGTCCCAGAGCCTCCTCCTGCCATCTGTTCGGAGAGCCGGCGACGAGGGATGGCATTAGGTGCTGCAGCAACCGAGCGGGTGGTGGATGGAAAGGGGGTAGCAAAGGGCTCTCGGCCCTCCCCGGCACGACACCCGGCCCAGTGGGTGCCATGGGTGCCGTGCTGCAGGGAGGTGCTGCCCCATGCACCCTGAAGGGTGAGCCACCCCTCTGAACTGCACGCAGAGCCTGGGAAAACAAAGGGGGAAGGGTCACCCCGTTATCCCAGCTCCCTGCAGTGCAAATGGCACGGCCGCCTGCCTGGGAAGCCCAGCCTGCAGCAGTCTGCTTCACTCCTGGGGTGGGCATGGCATGGCACAGCATGGAACGGCACGGCTCTGCTATGACTGTCGTTTAGGGATGAGACACAGAGCATGGGAAAAGCTGCTTGGCCAGATCGGCTCCTCGGGGCAGGCATTCCCGGGGGGTCACCATCCCAATTCTCTGCCTGCTTGGGGCAGGGGACATTCGTGCACCCCACTGACTGCGCAGGAGCCCCAAGGCGGCTCTGCCAAAGCCCTCGGTGCAGGGGGCGAGTCGGGGCAACCGGCACGGCGGCAGCCAGAGCAGCCACCCTGCACCTTGATCAGTTCAGTTAGTTATTTCACGGCAAGCTCACCACCTCTGCCTCAGCGCCAGGACCTACGCACTGTAATTTGATAATTGTTGGTTACTCAAAGTGCAATTTGGACTGACTGCCGCCCCAGAGAGCTGGGCTGGGAAGGGGGAGTGGTGCCCAGCCCAGGCGGCTGCTGGAGCGGTGACCTGCGTGCCAAACCACCCACCCTCGCGGTGCAACCTTCGCCCTCACCTGCAAGGGCTCCGGGAATGGCACCACTGCTGAAAACCAGCCAGGAGCAACGTCAGGGTGCACCCAAAAGGATAAGGGCTATAGGGTACGCCCAAAAGGGTAACAGCTCAGTTTTGATGCCCAGCAGCTACCAGGATCAAACATCTCGCACGCTTCCATGGGAGCCCTTCCTTGCAGGAGTGCGATGCTCATGGAAGGAAATCACTAATGAAAAGTGGGTAATACAAGCCAAAAGGCACTATTTGCTGGGTGTGCTGAGCCATGGCCCACCAGCCGCATGGCGCAGCCTCGGGATGGGCAAGCACCGTTGCGGGTGAATCCTGGTGCCCCCCTGCAACACCCACACCATTTGCCAGCTGAAGCGTGAGGTCTCTGCCTTCACGCCCTGCTGTGTCACAGCAGCATTGGCCAAGGCTGAACTAAAAGCATGTTAAAAAAAAAGCCTTTATGAATATATAATAAAAAAAAATTAGCGTATGGGGCTTGGAATACTTTAATTATAAAGTCCGGGCATTCGGCGCCTGGCTGATAGCATAAATGGGAATCAGAGAGACTGTGCACGGCTCTAACACCTCCTCCATCAGCACTTTCGGAAAGGTTGTAGTCAAACCAAATTAATTGCAAAGGGCAACAGTTTGCTGGGAACTGTTGAAAGCAGAAGCCACAGCGGATCAGGTGCCCAAAGGGGCAGCGCTGGGGGCTGCTGGGGGGGATGCCAAGCCCCGCCGAACCCTTCCGCTCCCCTGCACTGGGCTCTCCAAAATCTTACAACAAAGGATTTCTTGCAATTTTTATCTTTTAATGGTCCCCCGTGTAAGCCCCTCATTCCATCCAGCTTAAAATCAGATTTAAATGCACTCATAACCATTTACCGCTGTACATTATCGGGAAACCAAGCAGTTAGAGTGCTGCTCCTGCTTTTTATTTCTCCCTCGCAGCAGGCTCTGTCATGTTCAATACATCACAGGGAAGCCCCCGTAGGACGGTACATATGTCCTCGTTCAACGAAAGTGCTTTGTCTCTGTCAGGGGCGCTCGGGCTGAGAGCGCAGGAATGCAGGTGCTCACGTCCCGTGGTTTTGGAGCCACCCGACCCCATCCCTGAGCCATGGTGAGCATTCCGCCTGCAGGCACGGGCACCCCAAGGGCTGGCACCCCGCTTCGGCATCCCCCCGGGGTGCAGGGTCCCCTGCTCCCAGCCCTTTCTCTGCATCCCTAAGTCCTCCCTGCAGGCTTGCAGCAGTAAAACAAAGCAGCTGGGTGATGCCTTCAGAAAGAAAAAAGAACCAATAGGGTCCCAGGTGCCGGTGGGCTCGCTTGCCCCGAGGGTGATGGGGGGACATCCAAGGAGGAAGGAGCACGTCCCTGGGTAGCACATCCTGGGCAGGAGGGCACGGCCAGCCCCCCAGAACCAGGGGAACGGGGAGAAGCCGAGGGCTGGGGGCTGCAGTCGGCTGCTCCCATCAGTCCTGCGCTTGGTTCTTCCTCCAGCTGACCTCCGCCGTCATTCCTGCGGGTGAAGGGGTCCCTGGGTGAGGGGCGTCCTGTGCCCTCTGGCCCCGCCGCACAGGAACAACGGGCCCTCTCTTGCTTTGCTTGCTTTTATTAACAACTCAGTGCAGGTTTTCAGAGATCAAATGGTTTATAGACACTTTGCTTTCATTTGAGCTTCATTACATTTGCTTTTTATTCTTTTTTTTTTCTTTTTTTTCTCCCTTTTTTACAAAAACCAGTTGTAGTTATTAACAGCTGTACATATTCTGCTACATACTTTGGTGTAAAGTTGAGGAGTCTGACTCAGTAACCCTCCGCCAGCTCCGGTACATGCAGTTCCTCTATTTTTATTTTTTTATTTTTTTGGAGGAAAATGAAGCACCAACTTGCAAACCAGTGACCACGTGGGACACGATCTGGGGGTGACGTTACTGCTGGAGGAGTTTGCCATGGGGACAGTTCAAAGCCCCCCAGCCCTTTCCAAGGCACCCCCCCCATCAACGCAAAGAGGGGGGATGCTCCAAGGGCCCAGGTCTGGGGCGCAGGGGGACAGGCAGAACTGCCCCTGTGCAGATCCGTGCCAGCCCCAGGGACGAGCCCCAAAACACACACAGGGCATCGCTGAACGCCCCAGCAGGCGCCAGCGTGGGTCTGTTGGCACCAGGGGCATTTTCAGAGTCATTTTTCTGAGCCAAACCGCCCTCAGAACCACTCTCCCTAAATGCAGTTTTAAAGAGCTTGCTTTTTCCTTTGCTGGATAATTAGTGCACAAGATCGATCCCATCTCCTCCCTGGCCAAGGCAGCAAGCAGTGAGCACTAACGAGCCGCACAGAACAGACACCATTTGCCTGGGACATCCCCCTTAATTTTTCTTTTGAATAGAAAAGGGCAAAAATCTCAAAAACCTCTTATTTCGATGGGGAAAAAAAAAAAAATCATTTCCCATGAGATCTCCTTCCAACCCCAACTTGTCTCTCCCCGCTCCAGAGCAGCTGCTCAGAGGGATGTGATGCCAACCACGCGTCCCAGAACAGCCGGGGTACCGACCACCTCTGCTTCATCCTCCTCTCCCCCATCTGTAAACCAGGCAGTTCTCACCTGAACCCTAAGCATTATTATTTTTGACCAGATTAAAATCAAAAATTAAAAAATAATCCATAAAAATGTAGTATAAAAGTTCTCTTCCATATGCTACAATACAGGGTGAGCGCTTCTGCTACACAAATACTTTTATTTCCCATTATTTTTTTTTTTTCTTTTTTTTTTTCTTTTTTTCCCCTTTAGTACAAAATGCTGAAACGCAGGCCTGTGCGGGGAGGGGGTTTGCTTCATCGGAACCTATATACCAGAAGACACAAGACCATATATAGCCCACAGGACCCTACCACAGCCAGCCCCTTCCCCCCACCACACACAAACCCTACTTGTTAGTAAACTTTGCTTTTAAAAAAACTGTATTTTAAAGGTTATCAATTCTAATTCTTTACTTTCATTTGAATACAAAACACATAAGTTGCTATTATCTTTCATGGCTCCCTGAGCTGAATTTACTATGCTTTCTTTGAAATCACTCCTCATTGCTTCTGTCCGAAGACCAAGAAGGGCTTGCGCAGACGATCCCGCAGCGTGGGCTTCCCCTTTTCTTCAAACATACGAGCACAAAAAAATCCATATATAAAAAAAGGTGATTGTGTTGCTGATGTCCCGTCAGTAGCTGAGGATCTGACCGAGTCCCCTGCGGTCCCAGCAGCGTCCCACCATCACTAACACACCGAACAACGCACGGGTACGACAGTAGGAACAACTTTTCACCAGTGGACATCTTTGCTCAG
The DNA here is from genome assembly GCF_026419915.1 of Harpia harpyja. Taxonomy (NCBI): domain Eukaryota; kingdom Metazoa; phylum Chordata; class Aves; order Accipitriformes; family Accipitridae; genus Harpia; species Harpia harpyja. The sequence goes on along the minus strand of NC_068953.1, from coordinate 16,489,317 downwards.
CCTGGTTACGCGCTGCACGGCAAAGTCACGTCCCAACGGACGCTTTGGGGGAGGGTAAGGAAAAAAAAAAAAAAAAAATTGCCACCACCAAAACCATCAGTGGAATACAATTACAGCAGACGAAAAATACACAACTAGTGTACCGGGAGGGGTCCCCCACCCTTCCAATGCTATTTACTAGTCCATTATTTACATTTTTCACAAGTCTTATGCAGGATGCACAAAAAAAAAGTCACAATAAAAAATAAGTCCTTTATAGTGCCACCAAAGCGCAGACGGAAAGAACCAGAAAACCAAAAAAAAAAAAAAAAAAAAAAATCAAAATAAAACCCAAAACCCTAAAACCAAACAAAAATTTGTTTAGGGCTTCAATGTGTGCCATATTTGCAGACCTCCAAATAAATCCGTGTGTATTGTACGCTGGGGCCCTCGAGGCAGAGCCCTGCCGGAGCGTGCCGGTCCGTAGCCAAGCCCCGGGGGCTGCCCTGCAGCAGCCCCCCCGAGCCCCCGGCCACTCCCCGCCGGCCACCCGAGTCCTGCCACCACCGGTGCTGGGAGTTGCCAGCCCTGCTATAAAATCCACGGTTAGTAGATGACCTCGTAGACTGTGGCCTTCTTGTCACCAGAGCCCGTGACGATGTACTTGTCATCCGCTGAAATGTCACAACTTAAGACGGACGAGGATTCCTTGGACTGGAAAGTGGGGGGGGGGGGGCAGAGAGAGAAAAATTAAAACCATCAGTTTGGTTTCCCCAATGAGGCTACCACAGCCACGTTTCACCGAGCAGCATCCATGTTGGTGGCATCACCACATCCCACACGCTGGGTACCGAATCCGGCCACCCCAAAAGGATATCCCCCTCCCCAGGGCTGGCAGCCCCCCAGGCTGATGCCAAGAGGGGGGTCCAGGTGCTGCCCACCGCCATGCCCTGCCCGAGAAGCAGCCTCCTACCTGGAAGATGCTCGCTCCGTAGGGCGTCCTCCAGGCATTGAGCAGGTTGTCTTTTCCAGTACTCACAAACCATTTACCTGCACCCGGGAAACACGGCGTCAGTAGTCGAAAGCTGCCACTGCCGACTCCCTGCCCCGTGGCCGGCAGCACCGAAGCCACCGGCCGGACCCTGCAACCGGCCTCTCCCTGGCCCTGGAGGCTTCTGGCTGTTTACCCTCAGAAATTGGAGATTTTGGAGAAATTGGAAAATCTGGAGATTTCCCAGAGATGGCTATCCCAGCCTCTCTCCTGGTGGGACAAGTCCCACCACTGCCCCGCACTCGCACAGGGCCAGGCATCGGGTCACCTCCTGCGACGCGGCAATTTACAACCACAACTAGGATTGTTTTACAGGGATAAACCCCAACGGCACCATCGTGGGACGGATCCTGCCAGAAGCCTCCCTGCTCAGCCCCCCACCACCGCGCCATGCATCGTCCCTTCCTGCCGCTGTCCTCGTGTGCATCCCCAGCTGTCACCGAAGGAGCCGAGTTTAGGGCCGGAGCCGCTTACCGCAGTAGGCAAACTTGAGGGAGAGGACGCAGCTCTCGTGGAGGTGCAGCTGGTACTTGTCGGGTTTCGTGTGGTGCAGCACTTCCACATTGCTGCTCTCCATTCCCACCGCGAGCCACTCGCCCGTCGGGCAGTATCCCAGCGAGAAGATCTGTGGAGGGGGACGGAGGGGTGCTCAGGGAGGGGGATTTGCACCCACCAGCTCTGCCTGCAGCCCCCTGCCCTAGCAGGCACCAGCCACCTCGGTGTCCCCAGCAATTCCTCATCGCAGAGAGCCGCCGATCGCCTGGGCACGAGCTGAGCTGGGGGTGATCCCCTCGGTGATTTTAGTAACATGATGGCTTTGCCCACAGCACTGGCAGCGAGGCCAGCAATTCAGAAGAGATACAGCCCGACAGGCAGGGAAGGACGTAGCCTGGTCCTCTTAAATCACCGAGTGTCCCCAGCCACTGGAACGTGGGCACATCAAAGCTGGGAGCCAGCGGACGTGTCTGCCCCTGCAGCACAGCCCTGGCTCTTGCTGGATGAGACACAGACTCTTCCAGGGCCAGCACTTCTGTCTTTGGACAGAAAGTACCTTCCTGGCATCCTCCAGAAGTGGAAAACTCAGCGTGGAAGGCAGCGAGACTAAATAAGCTTTAAGCCACAGCTATTCATGGGCTGCTAACCGTGGTGGCATGGCTTCTGGATGCCCAGGTCCGTGACAGCGAGTGTTAATGCAGTGGGATGTCCTGTCTGCCAGTGCCGTGGGGTCAGCAGCTGGGATGCCCTCTTGGCATCAGCCTGGGGGGCTGCCTTTCTGGACCCTGATCACACAAGTCTAGTTTCACCGGCCGTACGACATTGGTGGAGGTTGCTGGCCAGCCCTGAGGAGGTGCAGCAGGGTCTGGAGAGGCACATCCATGTACTTGGAGCAGCTGCACGAGACCTAAAAATGCCAGGATGGCTCCAGCCCCATGGAGACTGCTGCACTTGCCGAGAGGACACAAGGTCCCAACTTTGCCCCTCTGGACAAGGGCTCTGGGAGGGTCTGCAGGAGGAGGCAGGTGCCTGAGCCCTGCAGCCATCCCACCTGTGGGGCACCCAGAGCCAGCCTGTAACACCCGTGGGCATCCCTAGGCGAGCACCGCTTTCTTAATGGCAGCCTAGTCTTGCAGCGGATGAAAAAGCGATGAAAGAGGAGCTGAAAGAAGAGCCAGGGAGCCCCACAGCTCCTACTGTCTTGAACACTCTTGGCTTACGCCTAAAGCAGTGGGTACAGCCACACACAGATCTAACAGGGGCCTGTGCAGGCTATTTTCCCAGCAGGAAAAGCCCCCTCCAACACCCACACAGGAGCCAGTGCTGAGCAGGCTGCCCCAGTTTCTGTGCAGGGATAAACCCCCGCGTGGGGTCTCCACGAGGAGCTGCACGAGGCCAAGACGTTCCCTGCTCCCGGGGCTGAGGGCACCCCGTTCTTACCTGGGAGGTAAAGTCGTGCTGCTGGAGCTGCCTCCCTTCCCGCAGGTCCCAGGAGCGCACTGTGTTGTCCAGACCCCCTGTCCACAACTTTGTACCGTCATGCGAGATATCTATGCAGCTGGCACCATCTGTGTGGCCTTGGAATTGCCTTCAAACAACAAAAAATAATGCAAATCTTTAAGGGGAACACTGGCAAAAAGCACGTAGGTTGCTTCAAGGGAGCTGGTGCTCAGGCTACATTTACGAGGCTCCCCTGCACCAAGCACACCTGGAAATCCATCCAGGAGCATCCTTTGCCAAGGCACACCAGCCTGGCCGAACCCGCTGGGCTCACTTAGAGCCAAAGCATCACCAGATAGTGCTCGTCACCATCCCCAAGGTCCTCACGCCAAGACATGGCCAGAAAGACCCCGATTACGGAGAAGAGCAACCCTCGGTGCTCCCAGCCCTCCTGCCGTGGTCGAGGGTGCCGAAGCTGGCTCACCTGACAAGTGTCTGGTTGTGCAGGTCCCAGACGGCGATGTTGCCGTCGCTGCAGCAGGAGAAGCAGACTTTGGCGTCGGGGCTGATGGCCAGGGCGTAGCAGGCGGGGGCGGAGGAGGTCAGCTCGGCCTTGATGCGGGGCGTGGGGGAAGCCAGGTCCCAGATGGTGAGCGTGCTCGCCTCCCCTCCCACGATCAGCGTGCGGCCGTCGGGGAGGAGTTTGCAGGAGCGGATGTAGTTATCTCTGTTCTGGAGGGGAAAGAGACATTAGCAGGAGGACGGAGAATGATTCACCGCATTAGAAGTGGGGGAAAGCAGGGGGGACATGCACTTGGGGACCAGCGGCGATCCACTGTGGCCTGCTGGCTTGCGCACGCATCACAGATGCTCCAGCTCCCGCGCAAGGCAGCGGCACTGCCCCAAGTCCCCTTACCAGGCAGTCCAGCTGGGAGATGGGGCTCTTGCTGCCCGGCTGGCTGATATCCCAGATCTTCACGCACCCCTTGCCCCCAGTGTAGACGTGCCTGGTGGGGTTGCTGATGGTGACGGCACACACCACCTCCCCGTGGCTCAGCGTGTTGATCTGCCGGGCGTGCCGTGGGATGCCGGGACCCGCCAGCGCATCGTGGGGAAAGGGGACCGGCTGCATCTGCCCATCGGCGCTCACGTGGAAGGAGTAGGCTCTGCCGGGGAAGGGCGAACAGGAGGGGGTCAGCCCCAGAGACAGAGGTTTGCTGCAAACCCAGCGTAAGGCGGGGGGCGGGTGGCATTGCAACCCGGCTGCCAGGTCGTGCCTTGCTGGGGACCAGAGACCACAGCTGCTCTCCAGAGGCTTGGCTGGACCCAGCCCCAGGTGAAGCCCCATGCTCATCTCCCTCCCGGGCACACTCATCCTTACCCAGTGCACAAAAAAAACCAAGAGGGACTTACGGCTTCCCTCCAGGGATGGACGCCAGGCTCGAGGGCAGGCCGGGGGCTCTCATGGGCGGGTGCGGGTCGAAACCAACCTGCCAAGAGACACGCAGACACAGGTGAGGTCGGACACGAGCAGGGCACGTGAGCAAACAGCTTCCCGTCCGCGAGCCTGGACGGGCATGGGGACACTCGGTGGCTCCTTTTCCCTTGCTGCTCAACAGCTAATTGTTATCTTTTCCCCGGCAGAAAGGGCTGGGGAATTAGCCAAAGGTTTTGGGTCTGCAAGGACCAGCGTGGGACAGGCTCACCCTCCCCGTGCTGTTCCCAAGCCCCCAGGGACAGGAGCAGCCAAGCCATGCCCAGCACCCCAGCTGCAGAAACCCCCATCTCTGCATTAACAGCAGCATTTTACTTCTTGTTTTGACTGTGTTTTGCCTTACAGCATGCAATTGAATGTTTAGCAAGAGTAGTGGGGAGGGGGCTGTACAGTGGGTACTTTCCATGCACGGGGGGAAGGATAAGCCCCAATGTAGTAGCACATGCACTTTACCCCACGGGGAGGCATCTCCACGCCCAGCACCCCTTGATGGTGGCTGATTCAAAACGCAGCTGGTGAGGAGCCCCACTTTCACAGCTGACACAGGGACACCCCCCCGCCCTCCCTCCCCGCACCCACCACCCCACCGGGAGCGAGAAAAGGAGCTAAAAGTGCTACGTACAGCTCCAAAGCTCACCATTGGCGACCGGCCATAGGCAGCGGCGGCGGCGGCAGCGGCACTCATCTGCGGGGGGATGTTGTGGAGCCCCGCGTAGGCGCCGGGGCTGGTGAGCGAGCCGTTCATCTCGTGGTGCCCCATCATGGCAAAGGGAGCCGCATAGGAGCCCGCAATGGAGATGGGCGTCCGCAGGGCCGAGGCTGCGGGAGGGTTGGGGACACGGTCAGGGGACAGAGCCCACCAGCATCCAGCCCCACTCACCCCAGAGGAGAAGATGCAATGGCTGGACCTCCCTCCTCACCCCACCTCTGACACAGGGACCACCTGAGCTGCTGGCACCCCTGTCCTGACCTGGATTAGGTCTCCAATAAACCCGACACCCCCCCCACAAAGCTGCTGTGCCCCCAGTGGAGGGCACGGACTGAAGCTGTGCTGGGGACAGCAGCAGAGAGGTGGCACCGGGGACCAGTACCCACCCAGGGGGTCCATGCCGGTTGGCTTGCCAGGCATCGGCCGCAGCCCCGGGGTGCTGCTTGTCCCTGGGGTCGGAGCATCATTCCTCGGCGTCGGAGTGTTCGACTTGAGCCCGGGCGTCGATGATTTGTCATTCTGGATGGAGAAGGGATGAAAAACAGAAAGGATGAGGTTCAACCGCTGGCACCTGCAGCCCCTGCTCAGCAAGCCCCTAGACCCAGCGAGTACCCGCGGCCAGCGGGGCCTGACCCCCCCGGCAGAGCAAAGGACATACGTGGCCCAGGTCTTTAGTCTTGGAGGAGGGAGTGCTGCTGGAGGAGGCGACCGAGGCCGGGCTGTTTGGTGCGTCCCCCTTCTTCAGCCCACGGGCTTTGTCTATGCCGTTCTCCGGGGGGGAGTGGGCTGGGCTGACCCGAGGGGTGGCGGGGTCCTGTGAGACAGGAGAAAGCATTGGCACCCCCAGCAGCGGGGAGGGCTCCCTCCGGCTCCTCTTTCAGGCAGGAATTGGGCCGGTGCCGGGGGGCCCCTGAGGCATCACCCCCCACCCCTCAAATCCCCACCGTGCCGCGGGGAGAAGAGCAAACCCGCCAAAACAGCCCCATGGCTCACCTCGTTGGAGACGTCGACCACCAGGTCATCGCTCTTGTCACCATCGCTGTCCTGAAACACAAAGCGAGTTAAACCGTGGAGAGGTGCCAAACCCTGGGGTGGGGGGCAGCCCTGCAGGGAGCCAGCCCCCCACCCCCACCCCGCAGCAGGACACATCACCCACACCACGTTTGGGAAAATATTACCCAAATCCCGCTTTCTCCCACCCAAAGTCCCACCTGAACGCGTGCCGCACGCCCTGTGCCTCATGCTGCTGCGTCCCCTGGCAGCTCTCAGCCCCCCCCGGCAGCCACCGGACCCAGCTGCAGACCGTCCCTGCCACTTACATATCGGCTCATGCTGTCCTTCTCCTCTGCTTTCCGCTTCTTGGAGTCAATGCTGTAGTCTGTGGAGCTCCGGTGCTTCTCGCTGGCTCTCAGGCTCTCCGAGGGTGAAACGGAGTTATTCTGCAATAACAGAAGACACTTTTTAAGTTGGAAACAGAAGGAAACAGGACTTCACAAGCAGCAGCTTAGAAGGTGCCGCAAACAGCCCTCCAGCCAGCACCGAGCCTGAAATCCAGCCCTGTCCCAGACCGCAAAGCCCCAGCGGTGGGGTGAGACCCCACAGCCCACCATGCTAGGGAGCAGGGGACAGGGTCCAGCCTGGTCTGGAGGATGGCCACCACCAAACTGGGCATCGCTTTGAGCCCCGGGGATGCTGTCGGGGCAGCCCCGCACAGCTGCTCCATTCCAGCAAGGCTGCTCCTGGACACCTGAGCCCATTTACTGCAAAAGCAGAGCAGAAAAAAGGGAGGAGCTGGTGGTTGTTTAAAAAGGCAAACCCTGGGAAGAAGCTGCGTGCAATTACAGCAGCCCCCAGCAGCTGCTGGGATCCACCAGCGGGTACCGGTGAATGCAGAGAGGGGAAAAGCTGTGCTCCCCTAAACCAGCCCCATCTCCACCTTCCTCTGCCCCCCACGGGGAGCACCGCAGCTTCACCCTGGCCCTGGGCAGCGGAAGGGCTTTGCACAAGGGCTAGCACCCATGAGAGCCCACGGGTGCTTCCTCCAGCATCGGCAGAGCTGGGGGGCTTCATTCCCAGCATTTGTTAGGGGAGCAAAGGAATCGCTTCATCCCAGGCCCGGCCAAGCCGCACCAGCAGCTGAGCTCTGCTAAGCCAAAGGGCATCCAAAAAACATTTGTCCAAAAAACGTTTGGAAAAATCCACATCACCAGGAGGGGCAGAGCCCAGCGCCCTGTGGTGCAGCTCCGCTCGGAGGGGGGGGCTTTCTGTGCTCGCTTCAAGCGGCAAAGCCCAGGAGACACTGGCATTCCCCAGAAAACCCCTCGCGCACTGGGACTGCGCTGGGAGCAAAAATGGCAGCGCAAAACCACCTCGAGAGCAGCGGAGAAAGCCCGGCACCGCATCGCCCTGTGGCACAGCCCTGGCCCTGCGCAGATGCCCTTCAATTAGTTTCTCGGAGCAGCAGGAGAAATTACCATCATTTCATGTCTTGTAGAAGAGCCTGCCACCCCTGCTAAGCAGAAATGTTCCTAAGCTCCTCTGCCTGCCTTTCTTTCCCAGCTGAAAGGGAGAACTAAAGCAGTTCATGTTTCTCCTCGGTACCCAATAAGCAGCTTTGGATAACACCGGGGTCTTTCTTCTCAGGCAGTCATGCTGAAAAACCTCGCAGCTACCAGAGAATCATGTCAAGCATTTAGAGGCATCGATCCATTCAGCCCGCCGCTGGCCCGCCGCCAAGAAACTAAATATTTTTTATTGCGCAGGCAAGGCTAGGAAAATATGAATGACTAACTCTGATTATCGTGCGCATTAAACCTCCACGGGGAATACCCCGTATTTTATTTTATAGATTGGGAACCTTCCCATCTCTGACGGCCCCCTCCCTGCTGAAGGGGGAGGTTAATGATGCCCAATTCCCCTCTCCCCCCTTAAATGGCACTTTTCTTCCCATCCGCCCCCGGCTCTCAAAAGGCCCATTTGTGGGCTCGGGGATGGCAGGAAATTGCTGCAAAGCCACAGCTCAGCCGGGCTTTGTCCTGCCAGCTTTTCCCCGAGACAGCAGCATTGTGTACTCCAGGGGTGGGGGGTGCAGGCTGAGCTCCCCCCCCCTCCATGGGGAGAGCAGCACCCCACCAGGCTCCTACCAGCCTCTGCCCACCAAAAAAATATATTCACCACCCTCTCCATCCATGCTTAGGCACTGCACCCAGCCAAAACAAGAACCAAACCACTGCTATTAACACTGAGGTGTCAGGGACACAAATAAAAAGCAGCCGTGCTGGAGGTGACGTTTGCCCTCCACCACGGTTATTTAGCTGGTTAGTTAACTGCTTGACCTTCCAAGTCCTACTTAACACAGCGTAATAGCCAAACCCATCCCAACAGATTAGATGACCCAAGATAATAGACGAGTGATCAGGAATAAAATAGCTTTCCTAATCGTCAAAGGATTTTTAGCTGCGCAGACTTGACTGCGCTCATTCACAGGGCTTAGTCAATTGAAACTGAATCTCGAAGCTCTGCGGCAATCAAAAAGATTTAAACCAAATCTCATAACCGGCCCGGAGGAGGCAGCTCCACTCGCTCCGGCACAGCCGAGAGCCCAGCAGCTCTTCCAGCCAGGGAGGGGGTTTCTTGCCCTTTTTTTTTTTTTTTTTTTTAAATTAAATAGGACCTGTGCAAAAGGCATCCCTGGAGCTCACACCCAGAAGTCTGTTTTTTAAGACAATCGATAAAACAAAAACATGCAGCCACCAGAAATTGAGAAAAAAAAAAGGAGGTAACGGGACTTACTGCACTTGAGTCTCGCTCTTTTAGAAGAAGCCGGTGTCAGAGGTGAGGTCACAGCCAAAGTAAAGAGAAGACAGAAAAACAAAGCAAGTTAGGCTAAGTCTTAAAACAGAAAAATAACTCTAGAAGGTCCTCATTGTATGGTCTCCTGCCTTAACTCAAAACCTATCTGGTCTGTCTTTGGCTTGCTTTAAAATTCCTGTCCCTTGTCCATCCGGCTCCTGCTGCCTCCTGCCCCTTTCTTTTTGTTGATGTGATTTATTTGGCAAAACACACAGAGGAAAGGGGAAATGCCCTGAAATGCAAAAGCAATAGCACCAGCCTAAGGCTTTTGTGACCAAAGTCACAAACCCAGGAGAAGGTCCCGACTGCCCGTCTCCACAGCCACGCAGGCAGGATGTGGTTTAGCCATTAATTTGTACACAAACAGCCCCGTTTTCCCTGGGATCTCCTGGCAATTTGAATCCATGCAGAAAAATTAATGTAATTGGAAAATTGCTACCAATAGTTTTTTCTCACTGGCTTTCACATGGAGGAAAAACACCCCAAATCCACCAGCAGCAGAGCCCAACAACTTTGTGAGGCTGTCGGATAACTGCCCTGCAAACCGGTGTATTAAGGGGAAAGATCTCAGATCTTCATGTGTTAACGGGCAGGGGGGGTTGTGAGGAAAATCTTCAACACTGTTGGTTTGCAACCAAACTCATGCATCGTTTTATCTTTTAAAACATTGTCTTATCACTAACAATAAGAAAAACCAGCAAGTTTGCTAGTGAATATTGCTGGTTTCCAGACCATCAAAAGTCTCTGACAGCGATGGAAAGGAAAAGGAGGAGGAGGAAGGCTGCTTTGCCTTTAAGGCACGGCTGAATGGGGACGCAGGATTTGCAGCAAGACTCCATCAAAGCCTGCTAGGACTAAAACCTGCATGCGAACTCAGGGGGCAAGTGAGCAACTCAACCCAACAGAGGTCAATCTGCCGGTGTCATTTCTTGGGGTGATTTGCACTCCCTACCCTAAATGAGCAAAGAAAGGAGCCGTCTGGAGGCAGGTCCCCACCTCCCCTGCCACCTGAAAACCCGCACCATCCCTGAGCTGCTCCCAAAGAGCATCTTGACCCCAGCAAACAAGAAAAGGGAAAGCTTTGGGATCACCTGGAAGCTGCCACTGGGAACATCCCGCAACAGCGGCAGCATCTCCCTCAGCGACCGAGGCTTATTTAAGGAGCTTGAGCATCATTTAGGGAAAGCCGCATCCCTAAAGGCACAAGCCCACCCCCTGAAGTCCACTACCCTGAGGGACGGGGCGGTGGGAGCAGAGCCATGCCTGGACCAGGGCATTTCTAGCACCAAGGGATGCAGCGACGGGCAGCCCCCGAGGACTGCATCGACCCGGCCCCTCGCTCTCACCCTCACCTCTGTGGTCCAGGTCGTGATGGTTTTTCTCATCCTTGACGGCGAGGTGTGCCTGGCTCCCCAGGGCACCGAGAGCCAGCAGCCCTGAGCTGCTGCCGGTGACCGGCGGGATGCCCGGCGGCTGGAGGCCCGAGGGGTGTGGCGGCAGCTGGACCGGGGGTCCATGGGCGGCGTGGGAGAGGTGCTGAGCCTGGAGCTGCTGCTGCTGCAATAAAACCACCAGTGAGCCGGGGAGGGGGCAGCAGGACCAGGGGGGCATTTCGAGGCATCGAGCGGTGGGAGCAGTGCCAGGAAGGGGCATGCCCCGCTTCACGCCGGGAAGGCGGCGAGATGATGCCCTGGGGAGCTGCCCCGCTCGGCTGCCTGGAAGGAGAAGCCCCGTTAGCAGGAGAGACGGAGGGTGTCCTGTGCATGGCCCTGGGGGTGATCCCCGCCGCAGCCGTCTACGACGCGGCTGGGTGGCACGAGTGCACACATGGCATACACACCCTGGGCCAGACTGTGAGCGTCATCCATAATTCCAGGTAATTCACATCATCGCTGCAGGCTTAGCAAGTTTTGCTTTTCAGCAGATATAAGAAAAAAAGAAAAAAAAAAAAAAATACCAGGACACAGAAAACGGCTCTGGCTAGAGCGCCAGCTGCTAAACCAGATCAGAGAGAGAAAATTCAAGCGTCCAGGATCCTCCCAGGACACCTCAGAAAAAAAGAAGTTTTGCTTATTTGCTCAGGACCAGCTTTAAGGTGCTTGAATGTGAGAAGAAAACTGCCCACAGAGCACTTTGGCCCCATCCTGCCACCCCACTGCTCCCAGCCCCCTCCGACATCAGCTGGACGTCCCCGGCACTGGGGATGGGGCTGGCTGAACCGCGGGTGCACCCTCTCCCCCAGCCGTGGGGCCGGGCATCACCACCCACACCCCCAGCAGGCAAGGCAGGCAGCTCCAGCCCAGCTGGAGGGGTGCACAGCCCCCCGGCTGCTCCCCACCTCCCCAGGGCTTCGGGGAGCCATGAGCCCTGGCCATCCCAGCACACACGCATCCAGCCGTGGGAATTGCCCACTTGTCTTTAGCTGGAAAAAAAACTGAACTACAGCTTTGGGGAGAGGAAGGGAAAACCAAACACATCCCCTGCATTTCTATTTCAAGTACAAACTTGAAGAAAACAAGCTGAGATCCGAGTTGCTATCAGTCAACAGTCTGTCCTCGGTGGTGTCACTTCCAAGAGCCTCAGGCCACCACTCCTGCGGCTCCTCCGCCCCAAGGACAGCAGCGGTCCAGCCAGGAGGGTCTCGGAGCTGGCACTCACGTTTCCAACCCTCCTGCCTGCACCCATGGCCACCTCCAACAACACCCTATTAGCTGCCAGTGAAAGCTGCATTTGGGCAACTGCCCTCCAGTAGGAATCATGGGCTGGGGTGGGGGGACACCTGAGCTGCAGCAGAGCCCCCCACACCTCCTCCAGGTGCCCGCAACCAGCTCAGATCAGATTTTCTCCCTCCCCGGTGCCGCCAAGCACGGCAGAAGCTGTCACCAGAGCGGGCAGCTTTCTAGCAAGCCGGGCTGCGCGTGGAGGAGGATCCCACGGCACAGTGAGCGGATATACCACCGACCCACACCCCATCCGAGGGGCACAGATGGAAAGCAGGCGAGGGCCCTTCCTGCAAGGTTCAGAGGGGCTCAGTCCCAGCCCTGCATGGTGACAGCCAGGGAGCCGGGGGCTACATCGCAGCACAGCTCAGCTCAATTCCCAGCAGCAGGAACACACCAAAAATACCTCCCAGGTATGGGGGACCCTACCTTTCCAACACTTCCATCAAGGAAATTTCCAGCACATCTCCCCCAGCACAGCCCAAAGCGGGCTGGGGGGGGGGTGTGACACCCTGGGACAGCCTGACAGGCAGCACCGGTCACTGTGATACAGCCCACAGCTCACAAAACACACTGGGAAAGCAGAATTGGGTTTAACCTAAGGAGTCCTGCACTCAGCTTCACAGAGGGCACAGTTTGACCCTGTTGCGCATGGGAGGTGCACTTGAAAAGTTTTCCTCCTGCCCTCAAGCAAGGCTGGTGCCCTCCAGCCCGCAGCCCCCCCCATGCTGGCAGCTCCCCCACGCGGCTCTGCTGCAAAGCCGTGCGTACAGACCCATAGCCCCAGCGAGGCCGAGGGCACCCTGCAAACGCCCCCCCCAGCCCCTGCAGCAGGAGCCAGGATGCAGCTTTCCGGAACACACCCCCCCGCCCCGCGCCGAGGCCATGTCTTCAGGGGAAACACAGGTTCCACCCACCTCCCGACTAAAGGACCTATTTTAGGGGGTAGCAGGAAGGGGTGACTTGCTGTCACATGCTGATGGGCACGGCAGGACGGAGCAGCCTCTCGCTGCCCGGGGCAGAGCTGGGTGCAGGGAAAGCGGGTGGGCGACCCACACCCGCCAGGCGCTGGTTTCTAAGCCTTGTGCGAGGGGAGAGGGAAATCCCCAACCCAGGATGCAAGCTGGGGTCAGATCTGAAAGGCAGTAGCTGCAGTTTCAGGCAGAGGAGATGCATTATCTTAAAACGCAGCTTCTTCCGGGCAGAGCAGAGGTCTCAGCTGTGGCAGAAGTCAAATCGAGAAGGCAATTAGGCCTCTGCAGTGCTGTTATAGGAAAAGCATAAATCATTGTGTCCTCAAAAGAAGGAGCTTTTGGCTTCTGCTGGGCTGCTCCATCCACAGGCTAGAGAGGGGGAAGCATCCTCAGGACCTCCATTTGAGGAGGCATCCTCAAACCCACGCGTGCAAAGCAGCAGTGCAAGGAGAGCTTGCTGGCAGGATGAGGGGAGCACCAGGGCTCGCAGCGGGGGGTCCCCAGCCCCAGGGGCTCTGCCGGATGGTGCCAGCACCGTGCTGGTGTGTCCCTCGACAGCATGGAGCACAGTCCCTGCCTCCTCGCCACACACACGTACAGAGATCAATTCCTCCGACACCAAAGCAAGAGGAACAGAGCCTCAGCTCTTGCTGAAATCAATGAGGCTCTTTACAGTCCCAGTCTCATGTGATTTCCACCCATTTAAGTGAGAGGCAGAGCTGGCCATTATATCAGAGCATCACCCTGGAGCACAGCCCCTGATGGTTTTCCAGCACAGTAGACTCCTCTCCTACAAGCTTTCCAGCAGGGCCCATGACCATGGGGCTGGGATGCACAAAGATCCGATGCTTTATCCTCAGCAATCTCTGACTTCCAGAAATATCTGCACTGCATAACGCTCCTCCCGGTAGCTTTCCACTCCGGGGTGACAATCCCCTGCAGCAGCACGAGCCCCAGAGAAGTGGGGGCACGGTCTCACGGGCAACCTGGGTCCATGCAGCAACACTCCAGCCCAGTGGCATCGATAGGGGTCACAGCCTTGGCACAGTCCCAGGAAAAAACATAGCTCTACCACGAGCAACTGTAGCAGCACCCAGTTGGGGCAGAGCAGGGAAGGCAGGAAGAATCACCACCCTGAGCCTCACCCTCCAGCGGAGCAGAAAACTGCTGGTTTCTTCCTTTTTTTTCCTTTTTTTTTAACACTGCCAGCAAATACATCCATCCAATGCCCCAGTGAGCTGCAGGGGACTGGCCCCACAGGGTCTGAGCCCCCCTGCAGCAGCCCTGCTCCAGCACAGGGCAGGTGGAAACAAACGTCAAGACAAAACATCCCGCTGTGGCCCAAGATAACATTTAAAGGTGGTTTTCTCCCCTTTGGCAGGCAGGAACTGGTGAGCAGAATCCATTTGGAAAGTCTCCTCGCCAGGCAGCTCTGGTTTGGAGCCTCATGCCTCTGTCCAACTGGGCTGCCCATAGCTCCACAGGGCAACGAAGATCACACCTCGGGGCTGCAGATCTCTATCCTGGCACCACTGGAAGGAGCCACGCCCCAGGCAGGTCACTCCTGTGGCAAGAAGACGACAAGCCAACAAGCCCAGCACCCGTCCCCGCTGCAGGTGAGGGCGCCCGCATGGGTGCTGGAGGATCCCCAGGCTCTGCTAGCAGCTCCCCACGGCCGTCTCTGCCGTCCTTCCTGGCCGTATCGCTCCACCGTGTTTGTGCGTGTCGGCCCAGGGAGTGGTTGATGCAGGTCCCTCCTGCACAGCGCTCGGGAATGACATCCTGCAGACTCCACGGAGAGGGATAAAACCCACCTGGGACTCCACAGCACAGAGGGATACAGCAGAGCTCAGCAATGCTGCTCACTTGGCATCTTCTCCGCTGAAAAGCCCACCTTCCCTCCCCTGCCCCTTATTCCCTTCCCTGAAAAAGGTTGTTTTTCAAAAATACATCACGTGGAGGCTTGCTGCAAATAACCTGGGGGAGGGCAAGCTGCAGGAGCTCTTTTGCCACCTTCGCCACCCAAAAAACACCCCTGCGCCTGCAGCCAGGTGCGCCACGCCTCAGCCAGCAGCAAGGATGAGACGGGGTGCTCGCCTCTGAGCAGGATCAGAGTCCTGCCCGACAAAGCCATGCACACAGTGCGGTATGTGCGAGGACTTGGGGCAGCCTTCCAGGGCCAGGGACTCTCCCGACCCCTCCCCAGCGTGCCCAAGCTAAAGGGCAAGCTCAGACCCGCTCAGGGTTCTGCACTGGGGCTTCTCATCTGCTGGCAGGACTCCAAACCGGACTGACTTCCCTGCAGAGCCCAGGACATCAGCCTGCAGCACGGGGCTGCGGACAAAGGCACTGCAAACCCAGCCCCGGGTGATGGCGGGGACATCAGCGTCGCCCAGCCCGCAGGTCTGAGCCAGGCAAGAGGAGCTGGTTGGAGATGTGCAGACACAGAGATGTTTTCCTTCTGGGGTCCCTCAGCATGTGCCAGACAAATATGGTTAAGATATGAAGGAGGTTACAATTTACGAGAAAGGCTGGCAAGGAATATCTCGTATGTAGAGTGTTTTTAATTGGATTATGTACATCATGCTTCATGCCTTTGTTAACCGATTTAATGGTTCACCACTTAAGTTCACCACTTGCGTTAAATTTAGTAAAGTAGTCTAATCATTTCCAGAGCTATAACCAAATCAAGGGCTCAATTTCACAGAAGCCTGAAGCAGAGGAACTGTGAGACAATGGCCTAGATGCATAAAATTAACAGTTCTTGACCTCAAAAGGGGCGAAAAAGAAGGTTTTAATGATTTGGTGCGGTTTTTTTGTGTGTGTTGATTTTGTTTGTGGCACCTGCACCAAGATGCTGGTGCAGTTTATAAATAGCATCTCCCTCTCTCACTGCAAGGCATCGCAGGGGACAGCAGAGCCACCCGGGCCCCCCGCCTCAGCAGCACATCCCCATGGGACACAGAGGGTGGGGGTCTGCGCACGCCCCAGTGTGCTGCCCTCTTCCACTCGAGAAGAGCAAACAAACACAAGCGATCTGCCCCACATGAGCAACCCTACAATAACAAACCGCTGCATGCAAAGGGGAGAAATCCTGTTTGCTGGAAAAAAAAAAAAAAAAACAAAACCAAAAAAAACCCCCAAACCAAAAAACAACAAAACCCTCTCAGTTTTGTGTCTCAGGGGGGCACCGGGGCAGGTGCAGCAGCCACCAAGCAGCACGGACCCGCGACCCAAAACAGCTCCACATCTGCCCAGAGCGTGCACAGCACATCTCAGAGACAAGCTCTACCCTCCTCTTCAGCTGTCAAAGCGCAGGGCATCGCTCCCCACACCCTCCCGCCGGCTGCCACCCCAGGTCCCTCCCTCAACAAGGCACACTGGGAGGAGACGGTCCCCACTGCCCGCCCAGAGGAGCCCCACACTCCCCCGGCTGCCCATAACTCCTGCCTCCTGAAAGTTCGTCAGGCAAAGCGATTAAATGCCTGGCTGCTTAATGACGGGATGACACTCGCTCTGATCCGAGGAAGCAATTACCTTGAAAATGGGGGTCATGGGCCCCGCTCATTTACCTTAATTGAATTCCAATATCTGCCTCTAGCTGCCTGGGCTCCTGGCTGTGACTTAAAGCAGCTCATCAAAGCCGAGCATCTCCCTCACTTTCTGTCTCTGCCACAGATCCACCAGCTCACCTCCCAGCCTGCTGGAAAGGTGCGAGGTGCAGGCAGCGGCAGGCAGGAGGCCAGGCAGCTGCGTGCCGCTGCTGCCTGCCACGCCGGCACGGACCCAACGAGACACAGTCCCGTGGCCAGACCCCTTCCCAAGTGCCACCGCCGCACCAGCCCCACCACGAGGGATCCTGCTGCAGCCGAGGCTTTCCTCAGTCCCAAGGGCTGCAGGAGCCTGGAGCACATTTCCACACTTAGTGCTACCCATAAAACCAGAAAAATGTATATAAAAGCAAGTTAAACACAGAGAATCACAAAGATCCTTGTAGCTTAAGAAAGAAGTGCAAATAGTTACTCAAAAAATAAAATAAATTAAAAATCAGTATTTTTTGGAAAACAAACACCAAAACCCAGAGGAGCTCTGGAGCCACCTCCCCAGGACACTGGTTGGGGATGCCGATGTTCCAGGGTTAAGGAAGCTCCAACAGAGAGCAGGTTTGCTGCAGGACTGAGACCGTTACATCAATTAAAGAGACAATAAAAAACTGTTAAGTCTTAAAAAACGCCCAAGATCTGAGAGAGAGAGCCTGGTAAGACGGGAGCGGGTAAGTCAATGCATGGAACAACAACTCCGTCAAGTTTACAGCACATTTCACATCAACAGCACACGCAGAGACATGCCTGGGCTCAGGGGGCTCCAAGAGGGCTGCCGGGCACCCAGCCCCGCTCCGCTCCCCAGTCTCATGGAAAACATCCAATTTGGCTGGCAGAGGCTCCTAGGGGTGCATTAGTGCCCAAGGAGGGGGACTGGGCTGCCCAAGCAGTGGCTGCCACCCCCCGTCTCGCTCAATGCCAGATTGGGGGAGTTTTGGTGGTTTGGGGGGGCCGCAGGACGGCCGGGGGGCTGCGAGTCACCCTTCTTTAACCCCACCTGAGCGCAGGATTGCCTCTGGTTATGGTAAATGATAGGAATAAAAGGGGTATACACACGGTGAGAGGCAGATTGGGAAGTCCACGTACCCCGATGATAGCATTCAACTCCGTCATTGTCACTTGCTTGGCACGCTCAACAGCCTGTGCGACTTGCTGTTGGTGCTGCAGGGACAGAGGTACATGGCCAGGTCAGAGCCGGGCACGGGGGCACCAAGCCAAGGTGTGACCCTCCACCCTGGAGCTGGTCACCCCTAGTTTTTTGTCTATATTTTGCTCATGGGAGCAGCAGCCCGGGCACACCTCCCTGCTCTACGGACCACAGCGTGCAGGGGGAGCTGGAGCAGTCCCTCACAGCCTTTTTTGCTTCGCAGGCTTGGCACAGACTCCTACAGCTGAGCAAAGCCCCTCATGGGGTCTGGCTCTCCCCCACCCCAAGGGTTTTGCAATGCGCACACAGGATCTGAGCCCCATTTCTCACGGGGCACCCCGGAGCAGCCCCACTCGCCCTAAATATGGGTTTGGTGGGACCAGGTCTGTGCCCCCCTCGTGGGACACCCCCCCCCCCCCCCACCAAGGGGCACAGCACTACCTTCCTGGGGAGACCCCCAGGAGAAGCAGCATCCCCCATCTGGGGCGTTAAAAAGTCCTTACCTCTTGTGACAGAAAAGGCATGATCTGGGCTAAAATCGTATTCAGTCTTTTAGCAATTTCTGTCTGAAAAAAAGGAAGAAGAAAAAAAAAACAGTCAGCACCAAGCAACCTCCTGTGGACTGCACGAGGCTTCCCAGCAGCAGTGCCATGCATCCCCCCCTCCCCGTCCCCTCCCATGCATCCCCTTCCCCACCTGGCCACGCAAGAGGAAGCGGCAACTCCCAAAAGAGGCAATGAAAGTGCCTTTGTGCACGGTCTGTGCTCACCAGCACTCTCAGGACACTTTGGTCCCCTTCCCATCATGGGACCGAGTGTCACGAGCCAGCCCCAGCAGCTTTGCACCAGCCTGGACTTCCCTGGCTTCAGGAAAACATAGCCAGGCACTAGCACAGCTCTCCATCCTTAGAACAGCCGTTCCTCTCCAAAGAGGCCAGATCATGTAAAATCAATTTTGCATGTCCAGCACGCAAGGGACAGCCCCTCGCCATCGCTTTCCACTCCCGGTGCTTATTTGCGGGCGTTGAGTTTCTTCAGAAGAAACCTCGGCAAACACACACCGCCCCGTGCAGCAAGTGTTTAGTCAATAGCAAGGGCTGGTGGGTGCTTGCTCTGATCTCAGCACCGTTCGGGTTCCTTCCGCCATCCTCGCATCGTGCTCAAGAAACTTAACCCGTAACCATTTATGCCCGTCAGTTCGACCACATTATTTAGGAGCTTAACAACAAACCTATGCTGTCAAACTGTGGTTTCTGCAACATCTCCATTAACTGGGAATAATGTTTTCCTTGAGTGATAATCCCAGCACATGTTTGGGGAGAGCCAGGAGGTGCCGTCCTGCCCCGCACCGCGCACCCCACAGATGCTCCCGCTCGGCACACGGAGCTGCCCGCATCGCCGCTGCCCGGCTCCCAAGAGTTAACGCCGGCTGCTCGGCTGGCCGAGGCAGCTGTTAAAACAGATTTTGGTCCAACTCAAACACGGCCCGAGCAGCCGCAAGGATTCAGCGCCACAACAATGGCCGGAGCCGAGCCCTGGCGCAGAATCAAACGCCCAGAAATTCCTTCCGACAGCCCTGAGCAGCTCGTTATCAATAACACAAGTGATTAACTGGGTCTCGCTCCAGCCTCCCCGTCGGCAAGGTGCCTCCTCCCCGAGATGGCCAGCAGCCACCCCCACCTCAGAGAGTCCCTGCATGCTCCCCAAATCACTGCCTCCATCCCGGGCACCCCGAGGCTTCGCCCTCCCCGATCCCCACTGCTCGGCCCCGAGGCGTCCCCAGGATGCACCCTACAGCAGCTCTGATTCTTAATCCCAGCCCCAGTGGGGTGCTGACCCAGAGAGGAGCTCTCAGCTCCACCTGCTCTCACATACTGCAAGAAAAAAAAAACTAAATGTCATAGTTCAGAGGAAGAAAACCAACAGACACTCAACCCTTGCTTTGAGGAGTTGGGCAGTGGCTGGGGCATGCTGGTGTTACTACAAGACTAACCTAACAAGCACAACCAACATGCCCCAAGATGACCATAAGCAAGGAGATGCCAGGAGAACCCCCATCTACCCCAGCCTCAACTCACTCCCACCGAGGGAACCACCTTGTAGAGACCACAGGGCTACTGGAGCTCAGGGACCTGCTGCAAG
This sequence comes from Harpia harpyja, assembly GCF_026419915.1. Taxonomy (NCBI): domain Eukaryota; kingdom Metazoa; phylum Chordata; class Aves; order Accipitriformes; family Accipitridae; genus Harpia; species Harpia harpyja. Next base: position 16,469,712 of record NC_068953.1, on the reverse strand, counting down.
GGGTCCCTACAAACCACCCGCTCCTTGCTCCGGCAGCACCTTTGCGCCAGCATTGCCAGTTTCGGCTTCAAAGCGACGGGGATATTTCTGGCCATCGTCTTTTCCGAAAGCGCCCTGGTGATCGTGTTACACCTGATGCTTTTATTAGCCTTTCCAGAGGTCAGCGGAACATGCTGGCACGCCGTGTCAAGGCGGAGGCATCTGGAAGTGACTACGGTTTGGACTCAGGTACCTTGGCTGGTACAGCGATGCAAGTGCTGCAGCCGCCAGGATTATCATGGACCCGAAAGCAAGGATGTGGGGCTCATCAGGCGGCTGCCAAAGGCATGATACTCCCTGCCCAGAGGAAAGGGCTCTGGCCAGTGCAAGTTTTTAAACACCCAACATGCGTGCATCGCCCGCTGACCACTCTGCGCCCACAAAATTGGGCTGCAAGCTAAAACTGCAAAAATCAAGCCCAGCCACGGTGCCGTGTCCGAAGGAGCATGGTGCAGGAGCGCGGGCTGGCACCATGCGTGCCGCCAGCCGCCCCAGCAAAGCTGCCCTGGCAAAGCAGTGCCACTTCAAAGTGGCAGCAACGCCACCGATAACCACCCCAGTGCTCACATCAGGCATTGCTCAGCGATAGGTAAACCTCTTTAAAGGCCTTTTTGGCACTGACGCATCGATTAGATTATATATAAACTGCAGCTCCATTAAATATTTATTCCTTCAGATGAAACCTATTGGATTCTGGATGCAACAAGCACTCAGCACATTGTTCCTCCAGCACGGTTGCTTCTCCTGTAACCTCTTTCTTGCCAGCCCCCAAGAAATTCTAGAACAAATTCAATCCTTATTTGAGGTGAAAACAGCGGTGCCAGCACAAGCAGCCCCTCCGGCTGCGTGTCGCAAAGGTCGTTTAGGTGTAAAGGAAAAAATGCAGCATCCAAACAGGCCGCCTCCACGGAGGAGGGAGGGAAGGTGCTGGGTTTTCCCCAGGCATCATCGAGCACTAACACGGTCCAGAAAAACAAGACGCACGATGACCCATCGCCTCCACGTTTAAATCCAATTCTGCCCAAACTTCCAACAAAGATTTGAAGAAAAACTTCACGGCCTGCAAAGAGAGAGACTTCCCACGTGGGATTCAGCAAGCAAGAAGATATTAGATATCCAAAATATTATGTTTACAACCGTGAGGCTTCCTGTTAACATGAGATTCAATAATCTTTAAATATTTGCTCACTTTAACTTTTCCCATTGCCCAGCATATTAAACTCTAGTTGTCCCCATTAAATTTTAATCGGGAGCAAAAGGGGATCCTCCAGCGCGCCGGGAACAGGGGAGGGTTTCATGTCTTGACACCTTCCCCGTAACAGGGCTCATTCATCACCTTGCCCCAGAGCGGTGGAGCCCCCCGAGCCCCTCCGCCCCCCCCCCCAGCTGCTCCTGCCAAGAAAAACCTCCATTCCCCCGTCGCGGGTTGCCATGGCAATCCCAGCCTCTGCATCCCCTCCCAACGCCCTGCATCTTTGCCGGACCACGGTGTATGTACATCACCGAGATGGGGGCTGCAAATGAGCGGTGGATAAAAGACCAGGGGCTCCATAGGGCACCCGAGGAGAGGCACCCACCCGTGCAGCCCAGCATTGGCACCCATGGGATCACCTCCCGAGACACTCACCCCAAGCAGCAGGATGCTGACGGCGGCTCCATGCCACTCGTTAAAAAGAGCAAGGAGTCAGGAGAACCTGAAATCCCAACTAATCCCCCACCGCCCACCGCCCCTGCCAGGAATCTGACCTGCTGCTAGACAAGAAACACTTCTGGGGTGGTGTTTCGCAAGCGGGGAGCGGGGAAATCAGAGAAAACATTTGCACTGGTTATAAATCAAGAGACAGACCGCTTGGCCACAGGCTGTGAGTCCTGTCACTTGCTCTTAAAATGGCCAGAGCCGCTACCAGCACCCAAAGTACTTAAGGGCACCGAGGGCTGCTGCTGGAGCCGAGTCAAGAGCCGGGCAGGGGCTCCAGCTACTGCAGCGCGCAGCGGCATGGTGTTAAATAGCTGCGGGGCTGTCTCTCCCCAGCAGCCCTGTCCCCCCGTCCCCTCGTCTTTACACCTGGACATGGCAGAGGGAAGTTTAAAAATAATGCTGCCAGCCGTCAGTCGCGGGATACGGAGAGCGGAGTTGGAAGGAGCAACCTTAAAAATCACCCGAAGCACATGAATGCAAGCAGAGCCCCAGCCTTGAACTGGGGTAAGGGGGTGCAGGAGGGAGCCTGCACCCCAGTGCAACACCCTGCAGACATTGCTCTGGGCAACAGAGACGCTCGCTGTGCCAAAATATATTAGCCTTGTCCTTAGCCGACCAGGTGAACGGGAGCTGCAGGGCTGCCCTGGGCTGATCCCAGCACCCTCGGGCAGGACCCCGAAGCACAGGACCAGACCCAAACCCCTCCTGGGTTCCCAGCGCTCAGCAGTACTTTGGGGCCAGCACTCAGCCACGCTCTGGGGATGGAGGTGCTTGCAGAAACCCACCCTGCAGCCGCCGCTCTGCAGGGAGCACCCCCAGCCTTCCCAAACGCCCTGCACAAAGCATACGCGCCCCGACCCAGGGAGATCCTCCACGAACATACGTGATTTTGAAGTGAATCACACCAGTGCGCCAGACCAGGCCATCTCACGTGCAGTCTCAGAACAGACTGGGCCACACCAGACCAAACTCCAACCTGCCCTTGCTTATTGAACTAAACGGTGGGATGCAGGCTGGAGACAAGGGGCTGAACGCGCGGCATCGCTCAGCTGACCCTTCCTCCTCTTGAAAAACATAGCAAAACTTTATAAAGACTTTCCACCGCAAGCTTAAACCCTTGGAGCAATGAGGTTGGTAGGGCTGCCGAAGGCAACGGTCTACAGGATGCAGGAATGCGCCATCAGCATCATCCCATGGTTCACAAACAACTCCCAGGGATAAGCACCCACTCACAAGCCCCCAGCTTTCTCCTTGGCTCCAAAACCACAAGTCCCTCCACACACACACATTCCCAATGATGTTTCCCGAGATGGCTCCGGACCACCACAACCCTCCTTCAGCCACCCCAGGTCTCCCCCCACGCTGCGCACGCTCCCCCCCAAACCTCAGCCCTGGAAGAGGGTGGCAGAGGCGGTCAGAGAAAGGCAAGGAGTAAATCACACCACCGGTGAAGCACCAGAAGCATTTGTTGAAACCAGGATATTGTCTCTTTAAGCACATGAAAATAAGGCCCTTGAGCAGTGTGGTTCTCACTCCGGCACACAATTATGGGTACTTTCAGCTGTCTACCACTATTTCAAGTGCTCTCTCCAACCAGGCTGTCAATGGCATGTTGAAAGCTATTTGTGGCTGCTATCGTTATTAGCAAAGTGGAGAGCTTCACTGATGAGAATTAAATTCAGGGAGGGGGTGTGGAGGGGCGGGCCACAACCCCTCATTACAGAATTACCACCGGCACCAGGGCTTTGGGGGGGGGGGGGGGGGGGGGCAGAGCTCATTCTGGACCCCCAAAACCCACCCAGGGCTCCCACAAAGCCAAGGAGAGGAGGAAGAGGTTAAGCTGGCTGACAGCTATTCCCTTCTACCTTAGGAGACCTGACAGTATCACACTAACAAATTACTTGGCTTCTGAAGTATTTAGCAAATTATTACCTGGCACTCCTTGCTAACGAGCATGACAGAAAGTATATTGTGTTCTTGGAATATTCTAGAAAAAAAAAAAAAAAAGCATGCCTCTCTTCCCCTGAAGTGTCAGGAGGGTTTAGGTTTGTTCCAAGCATTAAGTGTTTAAGCACGAAAACAAGAAGTGCTTATGTGGAGAGTTCTCAGCCATAAAGAAAAAAAAAAAATCAGCACAAAGGTTCTCCCCTCCGAGGTGTCTCGTTTCCCCACGCAAAATTAGTTTTTCTTTTGGAATCGTGATTCCCTCCGACTGCACTCGGTGATTATCTACAGAGATCTGAACAAAAACAATGCAAAAACAACAGGGGAATGAAAGTTTCTTTTGTAAAAATCAATTAACCTGAAAGAAAGAGTTTTGCTCAGGTTTAAAAAGAAAACTCCTGACCGGCCTCAGGTTTAAGAAAGCTGAGCCCGGATAAGAGAGCGCTTCATTCAGCAGGAAGACTGATGTAAGGAGCAATTCACTGCGTTATATGCAACAAAGTGGGTAGTCACTTCCTAAATATTTCCTTGCATATGGAGTTGTTTATGAAACTACATTTTTTTCTTAACAAGAAACAAAACGAGAAGAAAGGAAAAAAAAAACCACACGCGGCCACATATGCACACACTTAATATTCAGCGTAGAAGAGATAATCTGTTATATAAGCCCACAGACAGACAATCCCCTTTTGCTTAAAGATGAAGTATCCATCAATGTTTGTCTCAAGCAGATGTAATCACAAGCAGTCAAGTCTGGAGGGCAGGACACTGCATGAATAATTCAAGCACTTCAGTCTACTTGATTGTGTGCAGATAAACACAAGTCAACCGCTAAACAGGTCAGCTGATAAACTTGTTTGTTCAGGACTAGCCACCCTCAACCAGATGCAGGCAGGACCACGCTGCAATTAGCGGCGGGATGCCTTTCGGGGGGATGCTGCAGCCCAGAAGAGGGGCAAACCCTCCCTGGGCACCCACTCGGGCCGAGCTCTCCCATCCCTCCGCTCCCTCTCACCCCATTTTCGCCTGGAAGCGCGCTCGGAGCAGCTCGGGCTGCTTTGTTTTCCTCCAGCACCATGCACATTGCTGTCAATTAAATAACAAGACAGCTTCACCTCCCCAAACTTCCCCCATCAGCCCAGCACTAGGCACGCAGCATATGTCACCAGGAACAACTAAAGCAGGCGGGGGATGCTCGGCGCAGGCTGGAATCATCCGGCAAAGATTTATCTGCTGAGTTGCAAGGCAGCGAAGCTCCCAGCCAGGCACACCGACCACGCAGGGCCTCCCCAGGCTGCAAACGCCGCAGCGTGGGAATTGCCACCCTGCAAAATCCGGGTCAGGGAGGGCAGCGGCAGCTCTGCCTGCACCAGCCCCACGGAAAACCGCCCCTGGGCATTTTGAGGCTCCTCAGTTACCCTCTGAAACCATCCCAGACACTTTGCCTCACCAAACACCACGGGGAAGACACGCTACGTGGTCACACCGCAAGACGGAGCGGATGGCGGAGCGCTCCATCCACACGCCGACGAAGGCAGAGCCCGTGAGGGGCTCTCACCCCCCAGCCCTGACGCTCATCCCACAGTGCAAAACCTCTCAGATCAATTTTTGGTTGCAACTGTGCACCGGTGGAAAACACACTGCACGTCTCGGGAAACAGCAACTGCTTCCAAAGCTTCGATCAAGAGAAAAAACTCATATCTTGCTGCATTATTTCAGCATCTCCCAGCGTCTGCACAGAGCGAAGCCGTTCAACACCGAGCAACCAGGTGGTAAGAGGCATCCCCCCTCCCGAAAGCAGCCTGCACTTGCGTTACTCCAGTCCTTTGAGTGCTTCTGAAGAGGCCACGGGGTCTGTGTCCCTCTGGACGCTTGCAAAACAGGCACGGGGTCCTCACAGGAGGCGACCACAGGCCTAAGCAAAAACTCTGCATTCAGGGGCATTTCTGACTGCACCAAGGCAAACGGTGCCCGAGGTTTCTCCAAGCCGTACACCAGCCCCACATGCTCCCGCTTACCCCGGGCATGGGGGACCCGGGGCTCCTGGGCAGCCCCCCCAGGGCTCCCTGCAAGCAGCGCTGCCTCACGAGGACGCTTTTGTCCAGGCAGAAGCAATGAAGAGAAAGAAGTTGGGATTATCTGTATGGAAGAAGATATTTTTAAAAAAGTGAAGACTAAGCAGTAATTATTTTCGTTACCCTGTGACTACGTACCAGAAAGCTACAGGGAAGTGTGTGCAAAGAAGAAGAGAGGCAGATTCACAGACACGCTGCTTTGAATTTCATCAGTCAGCTAACAACACTTTCTTACTTAGGAGGGTGACGCTGCTATTAAGCAAAACCACTCTGGAGCTGAATGGGGCTGATTTGCAAATGGCAAAGTTGATGTCAACTTATATCTGCCTTAAGTTCTTAATTAGAACTACTTCTAAAACCAGTAAGCAGCAGCAGCACAAATAATCAGGTCTAATCTCAATAATAACTTTATTCCTTTAAGTTTTACCATCATGTGCCCAGCCTTTAGGCTCTTTAACTATAATCTTATCAAGGTGGCACACCACATTCTGCTATGGCCTTCTATATTTTTCCTCCAGGCAAGTTACATATTAGAGGAGACTGGAGAAAAAAAAAAAAAAAAAAAAAAAAGGACCAAACATTGCTTCATTTTCCAGATGCAAAGACAAATCTGTGACATTGAGCAACACACCATAAGATATCGGTATCCCTGAAGATAATTCCCTTCTAAGTCTCACGCTACAGCACGGCGAGTATGACCTTAGAAACAGTTGTGTTGTACCAACAACAAAACCAGAGGAAAACACAGAAGATAACAGTATTTTCTGAGTGCCAGGAATGCGCTATTCCAGGTACCGACCTCCCAGCACAGAAGGCAAGGCTATTTTCACCTCTTCTCATAAACACTCTTTCCAAAGCCTGAGTTTCTCCTGAATATAGGCAAAAAACCCACCAGCCTGCCATCAACGTGCAGCTCCCGATATAACTGCCGGGCCACGAGATCTCACCTGGAGTCACATCCCTGACTTCAGCACTTATTCCCCATTTAGTGCAATCAGGGCCTATTTTATCTCAGGTTGAGAAAAGGGCAACAGGAGATCAATCAATCACAATTTCCCCCCTTTAAATTACTCACCTGTTTGTGCATTTCAATATTCAAACCATACGACATTTCATAGTACTGGGGAATAAAGAGAGCCAAGAAGAATTTGAATTAATTTAACATAAGATATTTGCATAAGGTCATTACCAGAAAGCATCCCGGTCAAAACTGCGCTTAAAGCACTCGTAGCCAAGGAAATTATACCTTATAATAAGCAGATGTTTATAGGGTTTAACTGGCATGCATTTAACAAGAGGACACTCCTTTTTACTCCTGTTTTCTCTTCCTAAGCTACTTAGAAAAACAAAGAGGCGCAGAGCTGTGTGACAGGCGTCTGCACAGCCCTGGCAGAACAGGTACAGCCCGTAGTCTGGCCAAAAACCGAGTTTCTCACCGGGGGGGTGGATTTATTCCCCCCCCAGGGTCCAGCACTGCTGCTGGGAGCCCAGGGAGCCCCCTGGCCCCTTCCTACCCCCCAGGAAGGGCCGGTGCTGGGTCCTGCCGAACCGATTACAAACACAACCGATCCCACCTCGGGGCCCTGCGGTGCAAATTTCGCAGAAAAAGAGGCAACAAAAGAGCCCGCTTTGCCCGGGAAGTAGGGGGGCGGGGGGGGGGTGCCCTGGGAAGGCACCGGGGTGGCCTCCCCCCTCCCCCCCGCGCTCCACCAAGGGCCCCGGGGCAACAAGGGGGGGCAGCCCCGACACGCCTCCCCCCCCCCCCCCCCCCCAGCTCGGGGCCGCTGCTCCTGCGCCCCCCCACCCGCCGCAACCCCCGGGGCCGCAGGCGCCGGCAGAAGAGGGTTAACAGGAAACTTGCTATTGCACTTCCAGCCGCCTCGGTCTCTGCTGCGCCCTGGCACCAGCCGAGTGCGGCGGGCGAGGGCAGGGCAGGCGGGCGGGCCCCCCCTCCCTGCCCAAAGCGGGGGCACCGCGGCGGGCTGGCAGGGTCCCTGGGCAGGCAGCTGCCTTTCTGGGGAGGTGGTCCCCGTCCCCCCCTTCCCCAACGCACGGCTGGGCTACCAGCTAATGACATTTACAGCCTGATCCGAAATCTGATTAAAGTCTCTTACCATAACGTAATGGCGCTGCATTTCTGTCTTCTCGTTTGCCAGCTTATCATACTCCACTTTCAGGCTGGGGGGGAGGGGGGGGGTGTAAGAGCAGAGGGGTGAGACCCCGCGGGCAGGGAGGGCAAGGTAAGGCAGGGGAGGGGAGCGGCGCTGCCCGCAGCCGCGCCCCGGCCCCCCCCCCGGGCTCACCTGTGGTACTGGGCTTGCAGGAACTGGAACTCGTCCTTGATCCGGTCGCAGGATTCGGCCACGGTGAATTTGAAGCCCGGCTGGCCCGGCTGGTGCGGAGCCTGCGGGGAGAGGAGCTCAGCGCCAGGAACCGGGAGGGGGGGCATGGTGGGGAGGGGAGGGGGGGGTGTCGGGGGGACCGGGACTCACCGGGTGCCGGCCCTGGGGGTACATGGCAGGGCTGGGGCGCGGTCACTGGAGCCAGCCGCGCCGTGCCTCGCTACGGCGATCGCGACGTGCGCTGCTGCCCGCCGGCCACGGAGCGCTCCCGGAGAGGCCGAGAACTGGAACAAAGAGACGAGAGGAAAGTCCGTGCGGGGGGCGGAGGAGGGAGGGCGGGGGGGGTGGATGGGGGGGGGGGAGAGCGGGCCCGGCCGGCCCGGCTCGTTGCGCGCCCCCCCCTCCCTCCCCCCCCACTCTCCCCCCCCCCCCCCGCGCAAAGCACCGCACCGCCGGGGAGGCGCTGCGCGCCCGCGGAGCCGAGCCCAGCCCGCAACCGCCGCTCCGCGCACTGCCGGGGCCAGGTGCCGAACACCCCCCCCGCCTCCCCGGGCCGCCTCGCTCCGCGGTCCTCCGCTTCCTCACCGCCTCCCCCCCGCCTTTCCGGCACTCGCTCTCGGAAAAAAGAAAAATCCCCCCCCCCCAAAAAATTAAAAAAGCAGCAACAACAACAAAACCCAACCAAAACAGCCCCGGAGGAAGGAGGATCCCGCGGTATTCCTGCTGCGAGAAGAAGGGGGAAGCAAAGCCAGGAACTAACGCCGGAGCACGACGGCCATGGAGGAGAGGAGGAGGGGGGAGAAGGCCGTACACATCCGACTTCCCGGGCGCCGCGGACATGCGAAGTGCGAGCGGTGCCTCCGCCGCGGCTCCCCCGCCCCGGCGGGCGGCCGTTCAGCTCCGTCCGGCCGGCATCGCCGTAACTCCACAAGCCATGCTGCTGCTGCTGCTGCCTGGGGGTGGCGGGGGGGGTCCCCGGTCGTGGGGCGGGGCGCCCTGCGGAGAGCGAAGCTGGTGCTGCCGAGCGGAGCCCCCCGCGATCGCAGCGGCGGAGTGAGGCAGAGCCGGAGCACGCGGTCCGCGCCGCCGCCGGAGCGCTCGGGCGAAGCGCGGCGGCGGGGAGGGGGAACAAAACCCGGGCGGCCTGCTCCGCCGCCGACCAATGGCGACGCGGCGAACCCACGTGGGGGAGAGGGGAAGGGGGCGGGGGGAGAGAGGGAGAGAGAGAGAGAGGCGAAAAGCGGACGCTGACTGGGCGGCGACGTCACAATGCCAGCTTGTGTCTGAAACGACGGAGCGAGAGGGGCGGCGGGGTTCCTCCCGCCCCCCCCGCTCCGCCCACTTCACTCCCAGGCTCCGCCCACTCCCGAAGCTCCGCCCACCTCACCGCCCCGCCCAACCGGCGGGGCCCCGCCGCGGCCGCTCGGTTCCCCCCTGGCCCCCCCGTCCGCCGCCGGCGGGAGCCCTCGGCCCCGCAGCCGGTGAAGGATAGCTCTGCCGGTAATCTCGTTAGATCGGCAAGGCAGCCCCAATTAGGTGCTATAAAACAAACAGAACCGCTTTGTCACTTTAATGTTTTCACTTCACCAGCCGCCATACCGATAAAACGGTCGGTAAAGAGGGGGGGGGTGGCGAGCCTCCCGCACCGAGCGGAGGATGGCTGCCCTTCCTCCGCCGTCCCTCCCCGCTCCCAGAGCCCCTTTGATGTGCCGGGCCCGGCGGAGGCCGCAGCCCTGCCCGGTGCTGGCGACAGGGGGGGCCCTTCTGCTCCCCCCCCAGCGCCTCCTTTCAAGTCTGAGCGGCTTTAATGAGGAACACGGGTAATGTCATTAACGTTACAGACTCCCGCCAAGCGGTTCGGCTCTGCACAGCCGGGGCGGGGGGGAGCGGGCGGACCGACACACCCGGGGAGCCTCCTGCTCACCCCGGCGGGCCCGGCATGGGGGGGTCACACCGTCGTGCCCGCCCCCGCCCCGCAGTTCTGAACCCCGGGAGGGGGAGGGGAGCCGAGACCCCACGGGTGGGCCCCACCGAACGCGGCTCCGCGGCACAAAATGGCTCCTCTCCCGTCACGTCACACGGAGCCTCCCCGCCCCACGTGGGAACCCTCCAGCAAACCCCACCCCTTGACCAATAAAAAAAAAGCCGAGCGGCCTTTTTCTCTAATACCATTGGTTGAGCCGCGCCGGGCTGCCGCTCTGGGAAGGGAGCTGTCAATCAAAACCACGCGGGGCCGTGAGCGCTGACAAATGCCGCTGCTGTTCAGCCCCCCGCTTGCAAATACCGCCCGGCATGGCGGCTTAATTAGCTCGGAATGGCTTTTCCTCCCAGCTCAAACAATCTGTCACTGCCGCGCGGCGGAGGCAGCCATGCATAAAAAAGTAAGCAGAGGCTAAATATCAATTTGATTTTGTGTATCAAAGGAATATTTTAGGTTTTCTCCCCAGTAATGAAACGTATCCATTTAAATAATAAAAGGGGGGGGGGAACACAAAACACAAACCCCAAACCCCAACATCTCCCCCCGAAGCCACCCCCTCTAGCACGCAGGGGCCAGGTAATGTGTGTGTCGTGCTTCCCCCCAACCCGCTCCTGGGGTGGGGGCCGGGGTCCCCCCCCGCGGGTGGGGGTTGGGGGCGAAGCGGAGCCTCCCCGCTGAACCCCCGGGGAGCGGGGTGCCGGGGGGGGGCGGGGTGGCCCAGCCCGGAGCCCCCCCCGCCCCCCTCCGAGGCCCCACCGCTAATTGGGTGCGTTCCGGCTGTTGACGTGAGAAGAAGTGTCAGGGCCGGGAGATGCCCATTGGTCGTCGCGGCCGGCCCCGCCCTGCCCCCACGTGGGGACCGGGCCGACGCGGCGGGAGCGACGCGAAACCCGGCGCGGCATTAAACACGCGGAGCCGGAGCCACCGCACTCCCCCCTCCCACCTCCTCGTCCTTTCGGCCTCCTATCATCATCTCCCCCCCTCTCCCGCTCATTTGTTTAATTTGCCTCCCTTTTGCTTTTCTTTGTTTTTCCTCCATGGAGACAGCAGCTCCCTGCCAAGCCCCCGCACTGCAAGGGGCCCACATTGGGGTGCGCATTGGGGTGCAGAACCCCCCTGGGACTGCAGCCCCAGGAGACCGGCTGCATGCGTCAGGCCAGCAGACACTGGGAGAGCACCGGTGCAAGTCAGTGTGGGAAAATGTGGGCCCACGGTGCTTCGAGCCACACGGGGAGGGGAGCTCCTGAGACCTCCTGTACCCGGAGAAACAGCAAAAATTAATGGCAACTAGTAACCCTGGAAATATTAGTGGTGAAATCTGGACTTATTTTTCCTGTAAAGTGCTCTCTCTGACAGTTCGTTCTGCCAAGTACATCCAAGGCGACATCCATTTAGTGGAGAAACGTGACCGGTGCTCCCAGCGTCACACGCTCACATCAGTCCCAGGAGGATCGCAAAGCAAAGGCAGCAGTACCTGAAAAATCCTGCCCTCCGCGAGGCCCTCGGGGACAGGACACGCGTTGCCCTTCCTCGCCATGCTGCCCCTCCTCGCCACCCAGCACGGCGGCAGGCTGCCGAAGCTGCCGAGGCTTCCTGCAGGCTCATGGAGGATGGAGTGATCTGTGATAATTCTCCAAATTGCTGCACTTTGGCCTCAGCGCTTGCTCTTGGGTTTGCAGATATTTGTTACTTTTTCATGGCTGGGGAAGGTTAATTGATCTTCCCCCCCGGCAGGTTCATGCTAACCCTGTAGCTGCAGCGGTGCGGGTCTGGGTTTGGTGCTGCTGGGTGCTGAGCCTCTGTAAGCCCGCGCCGGCTGCTGAGCACTCGCATTCCCTGTTGAGCCTCGCTCTGTGCCTAACTGAGCTGGAAAAGTGCAAAAAAAGGAGTGATTCCAGCAGTGGGGCTGAGCCAGACCCTCTGCCCGAGGGGCTTTCTGGGGCCTAATTCAGTGGACATGGGGACATGGGGAGAGGAAAGCAGTGGTTTTACAGTGAAAATTCATTTCATTGCTCAAAATAGAACACATTAGATGAGCTGCTTCCCTCCCCAAGTGGTACTTATGGACAAATTCTGATTTTTATTTAATGGTTTCCCCGAAAAGGTTGTAATTTTCTTCACAGTCCCATCTAGCTATAGCTCCAGCGCTGTTGTGGTGAACTCAAACGACCGAGAATGCCTCTCGTTAATTGATACTCCTCACGCTAGGACTGTACTGAAATAGCAGATGTTTTATTTTAGCTTATTAAAACTCACCTGGTTGAAAAAAAAAAAAAAGAACTATTAGGGGTGAAAGGAAACATTCTGCTTCATATTGATTTAAAATCTACTTAAATTGATATTTGCACATCCCAATTATAAACCGTGATCTTTTCCCATAAGTTATTTTTCTTTTTCTGAGTTTTTTTTCTTAACAATCTTAGAAAAAGCCTCAGTGGGAGAAGCCACCATCTCTTCTCCCAGCCAGCCCATGTTGCCACGAGATGCCTTTGTCACCGCAGGCCAGGGACGTTGCATCCCTCCTCGGTGGGCGATGCAGGGCAGGAGGTGGCCACCTTGTCTTCTCCCCAGTGTGTTGCTGCCTGAGCTGAGGCAGCCAACACCACCAAGTGAAGATGAAGATGAGGATGAGGGCTCTGGGGATGCTCAGCGAACGCCCGTGGCCCCATGGACCCCATTTGGGTGCCTTGCAAAGGGCAGCTCCCCACGGGGAAGCGTCAGTGGAGCACCCCGGGGTGAGCAGAGTGCTGGAGAGGTTGGGGTCCCTCGGGGCGATGCAGTGATCCCTGCCTTCAGAGGTCACTGGTCCCAAGAGCGGTTTTGGCCGAGATGTGCCTCACGCTGCGGTGCCGGGGTGCCTGGGCATGCTGCCCTGGCACCCTGCAAGGTCTCACGGCCAGGGAAAGGAAACAGGAGATGTCCTCATCCACCCTATCTGGGGAGAAACCTCGAGCTCAGCTTCTGGGCACAGGGTGTTGTGACACCGTCCCTTCCCCACCGCCATGCCACCTTTTGGGGAAACCAACCGTCTGAGCTGCCCTTCCTCTTCCCAAGCGGCCTCCACGGGGGAAGAGCTGCCGCACTCCATCCTCCCACCGTCGATGCTCCCACATCGGCCACCCCTGGCTGGCCCCAATGGCCCCAACGGCCTCAGCACTCCCGGGTCCCGGGTCCCGGGTCCCAGGTCCCAGTCCCTTGGCGGGTGTACACAGCCCCCCCCACAGCCCCGCTCCTGGGGGCCAGGCTGTCCCAGGAGTCATGGTACAGACAGCTGTAGGAAATAGGGGAGAAAGAAACCCACAGGATAAGGTTTGTTGCAGCTGGCCGGGTCTGAACGCCTGCACAGCCACAGTCACCCTGCTTCCCTCCCTGCAAAATGCCGGTGAGGAGAGGAAATGCATTTTTTTTCCCCATACTTTTTGTCTCCCCTTCATATGTTGTGTGTCCCGTGAATCCTGGAAGAGGCTGGCTACGGCTTTAGCACAGATTTGTCAGGCCATGTGGACTCACTGTTAGGGTACAGAGGAGGTGGCAGGGGAAAGAGGAGAAGCTTGCATGCACATGCGCACGTGCACGCACATGCACCCACTCGTGCACGCACACGGACACCCGCCGGTCCCCGAGTCGCCTCTGTCCCTGGCCGCCGTGACCAGCCGAACTCGCCCAACGTGCAAGCAGTGCTCCCTGTGCATGGCCGTGTGACGGCAGCCGCCCCGAGAGGTGGCTTTATCGTTGACAAGCCGGTCCCAGCCCCAGTCAATAGCATGTGTTTACATTTCAGGTGACACTATCTGCCCTCCACGCAGGGCAGGACCCTGCCTGCCAAATTTCCTTTAGCTTTCAAGTTTATCTAAACAAGGATTTCAGAGCTGGGAAGGCAGTGAAACGCATACTAATGACTGACCACGGAGAGCCAGGAGAGCTATCAGCAAGTTTATTTTGCTTTGTGGGGAAGCTCAGTTTTATCTGCTCTTGGCAGTAAGGTTTTACAGCCCCCCCGGCAAGAGAGGGTTCAATCCTGCAACTGCTTCTCCCACCAGCATCCCCCGCAGGGCTGGGGACACCAAAAGCCTCTTTTAGTTTTGGGTGTTCCCACTAGTGATGCTCCGAGCACCCGAAGCCAGCCCCAGCGAATACCTGCACAACAGACCATGCTCTGACTTCGAGCTTTTCCAGTTTCTCCTTTTTTCCTTTTCAGAGCAAATCTTGGGGCTCCAGGTGGAAAAATGCACCCGCACAAACCTGCAAAACGGCAGAGGACTGCGGGTCCCTCCTGCAGGAAGGGGCCTGAATTCCTGATACGGGTCAGACCCTTGACCCGAGCCTGCAAACGCAGCACTCCTCCTCAAACACCTCAGCAGAACTCTTGAGCTATGACTTTTCTCTCTGCTCCACAGCAATTAAAGAAAAATGAAAGCACCGTGCTGGGGTCCCTTTGGGCCAGTGGCAGGAGCAGGAAGCAGTGGGGATGGCTGTTGCCCTCCACGGACACAAGCATCTGTTCTGCACATCCGCAGCCAGCACCACCGAGAAGCCATTGGGAGGTTTCCGGCAGCCCGGCACGCAAGCGGACGGGGAAGAGCGTCGGTTGCTGGTGTTGCCACAACAGGCCCCGATTACCCCGTCCTTTCACAAGCAAAACTCCCATTGACCTCACCCTCATCCGCGGGATTTGCTTGAGCAATCCCTGCGTCCGCCCAGCCCAGCGCCTCCGGGCTGCAGCCGCCGAGCCGGGGGCTGCCCAGGCAGGGGGGCCCAGGAGGCAGCAAACCTGCTCGGGACCTGCCACAAAATCCTCCTGGCACCGAACAAGGGCCTGAGCCTCAAAAGCAAATATTTTCTCCCCTGTCCCCCTGTGGTCGGGATGGGAGGTGTGAGGAGGTGGGTAAGGGATACAGATGGGTGCAGATGGGGCCAGAGGGAGGGAGGGAGGGAAGGAGAGAGCCCCAGGACCCTCCCAGCAGCAGAGGCAGCTCAGAAGAGCCTGCCAGGAAAGCCTCAGCCCATCCGCTCCTTTGCAAAATTTTGGCCAAGAAGTTGGGACGAACAGGAGGAGCTGGTGGATGGATGGATTGGGCCCAGGACTCCCTAACAGGACTTGTCTGCAGCTCAGGTCCAAACCCAGCAGCTCAGGCACTGCCGGCTCCATCAAACAACGTGCCGGTGTCCAAACCCAGATGGGGAAAACAAGGCATCGGAGAGCTTTTGCAGGCAGGGAAGCGGTGTTCCCTGACCCCTGCCTGCCTCCCTGACCCCTGGCCGCACCCAGCCCCAGCACTGCCCCAGTTGCCCAGCACGCAGGGACCCCACGGGTGAAAGCAGCCAGGAGCTGGCGCTGTGCTTCGGCAGAGGATGGGTGCAGAGCCCCCGCACCGGAGCAGTGCTGGCCTCGCACACTCAACCAGCACCGGTTGCACTGGGGCTCTGACACTGCGGTGGCTCCTGGGATAGCAACACCGTGGGCTTATATATATTTAATGCCAGGCTGCACCCTGGATGGAGGAGGGAGAGGAGAGCCTGGCTGCTCTCGGCAGGGAGAGCAGGTTCGGCTGTGCCCGCAGAGCCTCCCCGGGCACGGGAGCCGGGGCCAGCCCCTCGCCAGCCTCCCCGGTCCCCGCAGCCAGAGCCAGGTCGCTCGTGGGTGCCGGCGGGTGCCGGCGGGTGCTTGCCGCCTCCGGAGCCTGGGCCGCGGGCACTCTGCTCCCCACGCTCACCTGCCCTCCCTTCCCGGGGCGAGCAGCTCAGCCCAAGCTTTTGCTGTATACTGTCTAATTATAGATATTATATTGCAAATGGCTTTTGGGCCTGCTAATGGTATTACTGGTGTTATTCTTCTACTTGTTAATTATAACCAATTTGTTTGGGATGCCTTCCCAGTTTTCGTCTGTAATTGCTCTCCCCATTCCCTGATGACTGTGACTCAGCAGAAACTCTGCAGTTTCGCTCAGGGATGATATTACTCTTTGTCTCTCCTGCCAAGCGTGGCTGCAGACGGCTGCCTGCGCAGCACGGCTACCGCTCCCACCCCGCCAGTGGCCACACTACAGCCCGGAACGAGCGGCTCGGGGACCGGGAGGGATGCGGGATGGTGGTGGTGCGGGGCTGGCATCCACGCCAGGTTGGAAGCAGGGCGATGGCAGCCTTGCTTCAAGGCTCTGTGGCCCCAGATGCGGATGCGGCATCGCCTGTGAGAGATGTTGGGCTCAGGCCTGGGGATGCTCATAAGCGACTTGCTGAATCAGGGCTGTGGCCCGTAAACCATTATAGGATTCTGCCTGTGAAAACCCAGCAAGGCTCGGTATGACTAAAGGCTTAGCCAAGGAAAGAGGAAAATATTAAACAGATTGTTTTCTTTTTATTATTGCTAAATTCTGAAGAAGTTTGCTCTTCTCCTCTCCCCAGCATTAACTGCAGATAAGTTATTTGGAAAGCGAGTATTTCACCAGAACAGCCATTCAAGTAGCCTAATACACACATTAGAGTCTATTTGCACTTAAAAGAAGTGGGAGGTATTAAATCAGCCTCTGGCCAGATAGTCATTGTATAAACAAGAGCTGTTAACTCCTACTTGATAGCAGTGATAGCAAGGGAAAGGAAAACAGCCCTGCAGTGTCATGACCAACCTGACACAACATGTTTTAGGTCTGGGGAAAAAAAAAACCCCAAACCAAAAAAAACCCCAAACCCCTGCGAGTTCATGACTGCCTGGGCTGCGGGAGAATGGCTGCCAGCATCAGGCCTGGCCGGGCTCTGCAGGCAGGGATGCTCCTCCTGCCCACCCAGCACGCCCGGAACCCTGTCCTGCTGCTCTGCCCGCACCTTCCCCGCATGCCCTGGGCCCTGGAGCAGCTCCCACACCCCGGGGCTCCAGCAACAGCATCGACAAGACAGGCAGCATGGCACCGTTGCCTGTTCGCGGACCTGCTCGGGCCACTGGCAGCCAGGGACAGGGGGGTTATTTGCAGCCAAAATGCTCGCCGATGGCGGATCTCCAATCTCCTGGGTCCTGCGCAGCCAGAGTCCCCCTCCAGCAGAGCATGGCTCTGCACGGGGCCCGGGAGACAGAGGTCTGCAGAGCTCCGCTCGCTCCCGAGCAACCCCGGGTATTAATGAAATTTATGAGTCAGAGCGAGCAAAAGAAACTGTTTTCAGCTGACTTCACTCACCACTTCCTCTCCTAGCGTTCGTCTCTCCCAGCAGCCCACTTATCTTCCCCCTGGAGCCGTGCCCACCCTCCCCTGCCCGATACGCCTCTATCGCTAACAGGCCGGAGCGTTCAGCACCAGGATTGCTTCTGAGTTTGCTCACTCACTCACTCAAGCACTCTCAAGTTGTTCTCTGTGGCTAATCAAATGTCAAAACAAGCTACCCCTGTGATTTTGAGAGCTTTTAAACAGGAAGACATTTACCACTGATACATGAGAGCCGCGCACATTTGTCTGGGGCTCAGCCTAGAATGGGTTTCAGCGATAGCTCAGGACTGGTTTCAGTTGCAGCAAGTATCTGCTGGGCAGGAGCTATTTTGTGGTCTCTCTTTGGAGGAATAATGACTGTACAAGCCCGTGGCAGCGGTCCCACCGCTTGCCCAAAGCCAGCACTGCTGTCTCCCACAGGGACGGGGCTCTTTCCCTCCCGCTGATGGGCAGGAGATGGCTGCCAGTGTGGGCGGGCAGCACCCCTCCGTCCCAGTGCACCCAGCTCCTTGGCTAATTAAACCATGGTTTATAGCCCGACTCTAAATCATGTGCTTCAGGACTAAAGCAGTGAGCTTTCAGCATTGAGAAGCGATAACTTCCAAGCCGTCCAGAAGCCCAGGAGTCCCCAGGAAAGGCACCGGGGACCTTTCGGTTCCTATGCAGCCTGCAGCGAGGTGCAGCATCCGCAGCGCCCTCCGACCCACCACAGGCCGGGCTGAGCCGACGACTGCAGAAGAGCAAGACCCAGTGTAAGGGACAATTTTGATTTCAAAGCCACTTGACCTGTCTCTGCGCAGCTCTGACATCAAAACTGTCCTTTACACAGGTACCCCGCTCTTCCGCAGCCAACACTAGCCGAGACCCGGCGTGTGACACTGCAAAGGGCCCCGCACAGCCTGGGTACCCTCCGCCTCCCTCCCTGGAGCATCCCCTGCCCAGGGGAAGGGGTCAAAGCCCCTGGCCCCAGGGTGGGGGCTGTCAGCAGGCCCCCCCCCATCCCTGGCACGCCCCTGCTCAGCAGGGGGATCTCGTCTCCCCATACCACCCACGTGGGATGAAAGGCGCAGCGTGGGGTTTGGGATGCCCCGACGCGCTGGCGGGGCTCCAGCATTGTGCAGCCGGGCTGCCTTGTGCTCTCCAGCCCCAGGAAGGAGCCGGCTGGGAGCCGGAGGTTTGACAAAGGGCTTGTTTTGCCCTGGCAAGGCACAGCGTTGGGCTTTCAGCAAAGGGGCCAGCAATTACGTGCTGCCCGCGAGGGCATGTGAGAAGTGCTATGGAAGCAAGAAGAAAATGGAAGAGGGGGAAGAAGAAGAGGCCCACCCATTGTCCCCAATAAAACACAACATTTGTCTGCAGAAGGTTTGTTCCAAAAGCTGCCCGGGCGCTGCAGGGCTGAGGGATGCTCCCTTCCCCGGGAGCCCATCGGCTCTGCTGCAGGCAGCCGGCAATTTCCCTCTTGCAGCATTAGCCCTTCCATAGAGGCTGCCTTAGGTGACAAGGCAGCAGCACCTACCCCAGGGCTGTGCCCAGCTCTGGCCGAGGGCACCCGGATCCAAGCAGCTCCAGGAACAGCAGCACTCGCACCCGGCCTTCAAAGCCATCACTTATCCCAGTTGAACGCTGAGCACAAGCTGCTCACGGGAGCTGCCAGGTTTGCACAACGCTCTCCCTGTGTTTTCCACTTTCCTCCCAGCACATCTCCAATGTCTTTAAAAAAAAAAATACCCACAGCTTCCTGAAGGCTCTACAACAGAGAGAGATGCTTCTGTTGCTCAAGCTGTTGCTGGTCTGGAAATGAAGCATCTCCCTCCTCAGAAGCATTTAATCAAACACGAAGAGTGCATGCACGCAAGTCAATCCGAGCGGTGAGCCCTGATGCTGCCGTCAGCCAGAAACAGAGCGGTCCACGCAGAGTCGGCCAAGCCGCTCACTGCCACGCACTGTGGCTGGGGAGAACGAAGCCTCCTGGGGTCTGTGGGGGCAGAGGGGAGTCCTGGGGATGGAGACATCGCACTGGGGCTGCAGTGCTGGAGGATGGAGGGGACCAAGCCTCGTGCCCGCAGCCGAGCCCAGCTAGAGCATCAGCCTCGCCACCTCCCACTTCAAATAACTCCCAAGCTTTAGGTTTCCTGCTTTGCTAGGGATCTTGCTTAAGCCTCCCCCACCAAGCACCAGCTGGGGGGGCCAGGGTTGCATCTGTGCCACCCCACAGAGCCCGTCCTCGCGCCGGCTGCGGGGTTAGGAGGGGGTGATGCCCACTGCCATCAGAGGAAGGGTGTTGGGAGCAGACAGGCACAGACTTTGTCCCAGCCCGAGACAAGGAGAATGCTGTGGGTTTGTTTTTAGACAAATGAATGGATTTTACTGTTTGACCAACACTCATGAGAATGCCAGTCAGTGCGAATTTGGCAGGAGGTCTGACACTTGTCAGCTTTGGTTTATAACAGGAGAAAAGCAGCCAGCTCTCCGGAGGAGAATGACGTGCGTGCGTTGCTGTGCGGGTTTGTTCTCGGAAGAATGTGTGGCAACAGAAGATCAAGCAAATACTTGGGACTGCTACATCACGGAGGACTTTGTCAGCTAGCCGGAAAGTTTTAGAAGGGCTTCACACTCTTTAGAGACAGCCAGGCCACTGCTTGGAGCCGGGGCGAAAATACAACAGCGTGGGGTTTGTGAATAACAGAAGCATTACTGTGGCATCCCTAACGAGCGCGGCCTCGCCAGCACGCCCTCGGAATGGCGCTTGGGGAGCTCTGTCAGTAAGCAGCCATGTTGGCCCCATGCAGGCAAGCTGCCCGTCCGTGGAGGAGAAGTGGGAGCTCGCAGCGTTTTCCTTGGGGGGCCTTTGCTACAGGCACCTGCCTGCCTGCCTGCTGCTGGACCCATGGGAGGGGGCAGGTGCAGGGCGCAGGCAGCTCACCCCACTGCGGAGGCAGCCTGCGGGGGTACTTTGATTC
The DNA here is from genome assembly GCF_026419915.1 of Harpia harpyja. NCBI lineage: Eukaryota > Metazoa > Chordata > Aves > Accipitriformes > Accipitridae > Harpia > Harpia harpyja. The sequence goes on along the minus strand of NC_068953.1, from coordinate 16,449,479 downwards.
CTGAGGGAAAAGCCACGGGAATGACTGCAGCCCTGCACCAACACCAGCTTGCACCTGCACCCCAAAAGGACCTCGGCCTCGGTGCATGAGTCAGGGTGGGCAGGAGCCCATTTCCCCCTTCCCTCGCCAAAGCGGGGCGGCTCGGCCAAGACCTGGGGGGCGGTGGGGGGAAGCTGGTGTTCTCCCAGCCCGGCTCTGGGCTGAGGTCAGATGGGATTTCCAGCCTGGCTAGTGTCAGTGTGGTGTTTTGAGCCGGCAGGCCGGCCAGCAGCTGGGACAGAATGACCTCCCGCAGCCAGGAACAGCATCTCTTTTTATTTAAAGCCATCGTCTCGGCCACATTTCCCGTGCAAAAGCCAGAAGCTGGTGCAAGAGACACATGTGCAATTTACTTTGTATTGTTTTTTAAAGGCTCTCCAGCCTGCAAAAGGGAATGAGGGTTTCTCCGCCTCAAACAGCTCACCAGAACAGCTTATTCTGCAACATCTATTCCAGGCAGTCTCTCCATGTTGACAAAACCTTTGGACAGGGAAGGTCAAATGTCTGTTGGGATCATTGCCTCTTCCTTGTCTCTCTTGCTTGCCCAGGGATGCAGGGATGCTCAAGGGTCTCCGGCACGGGAGATGGGCAGTCCCTCCGGCACCCACCGCACACCTGTGTCGGAAACCTGGTGCTGCCGTGTCCAGTGATGCTGCACCAGGAACTGACACCCCAGCCTGTAAAACGGCCCTGACCAAACAGACCAGACCAACTCTGAATGAATCATTACAGGCAATGGAGTAAATCATCCGCGCCTCCAAAAGGGCAGCAGCTGCCTTTCCCTGGGTTGCTTTGGAACAGGTCTTTAGGAGACAGGACTTTCTAGTGAGCTTTATGGCTTGCCATGGTGGGAAGGGTGTGTTGCATGCATGGCTGCAGGGCAGGTGCTTGCTTTTCTCCCGGCAAGAGATTTTCTCCAAGGCATGGCAAAGCTCTGACTTTGACCTGTGGTAATGCAGCTCCTTCTGCTGCGTGCTGACAGCTCAGACTGATGCTGCAGCCCGGCTTTGCTGTGGTCTAGGTGGCCCTTGAGTATGGGTTTGGTAGGCTCCACCTAGCACCTAATGAGTGTTTGCCTGCTTCGCTGTGCAATTTGGCACGATGGGCAGCCTTTGCTCAGGAGCTGCCCCAGTCTGGGAGAGATAAGGGTGTTGCAGGCCAGCTCCGAGGCAGGATGACAGAGCTGTTTGCAGGCAGCTCCTCTGATCTGCCCAGCTCTGCTATTACTCCCCGAGCAACCATTAATAATCCGAGCCATTACGGGGTGCTTTTCCATTCAGAGACTTAACAGCTCTCTAAAGTCAAACGAGCAAGGCGGGAGGTTACGTGCTTCACCCCAGTTGTGCAACGAGTCCACAGCTGAGCCAGGAACCAAACCCACACCTAATCACCAGGCCACAGCTCGCCCGGTGCCTGTGCTCAGACCCTGGCCCAGGGCCCAGCTGGGACTCCTCTGTGAGACCACAGCAGTGTGGTGCTCGCAGGCTGGGGCACACTCATCTCTGAGCTGGTGGGGTGTTTCCCCGCACAGGGACTGCGTCCTCAGAGGTCTCGGTCCGCTTTGGACAGCTTTGATCTGCGCGTCGTGGTCTGCCTGGCTTCATGCAGTGGATGCATGGAGCGGGAGGAGGATCAAGCTCTGCCTGCCTGGTCCTGACCCGAACTACTGGCTCCAAAGACTTGTTTGACACTCAGTACTGCAGCATCCCCACACATCTGCTCAGGCTCCGCTAGGAAAGGAGGTCCCTGGTTCCTCATACATATCTCCCTGTCCCCTTCCCCATCACAATGTCGTTCACCTGCAGCCCCCATCATGTTGTCATGGACCCCCAGGACAAAGCCCATGAGCCGTTGCCCTCCTCTGTCCCACTCTCACCTGCACACCTCAGCCCTCCCTTGCCCAGGTAGCTGCAAGGCAGACGTGGTCCATGACGTTCCCATGATGTCTGCATTACAAATAAGCCTCTGAGGTGAAGGGATTGCTGTGATGAGCAACATCAGCCTGGCACCTACGAGCTGGTTCTTGAATAGGAGAGAAACGTGGTTCTCAGGTACTGAGCAACCTTCTCCTGGGTTTGCCTGCATGAGCCCACCGACCGCCTGGGAGGAAGGAGGAAGGGGGAACTCACAGGTTCTGGGGGGTTTCATGATTTCCCAAGCGCAGGGTGAGCCCCCTGTGCCATGCAAGGTTGCAGCCCCGTGTCCCAGCAGCCCTCGCTGGGGAAGGGGCAGCCCAGCAGCCCGGGGAGGCTGGTGGTGGCTTGTCAGGTAAGGGAGGCCTGATCATCCCCCTGCTCCTAACCAGTCAGAGGTGGCCACTCCAAGGGCTGTGTCGGTCGCGGCAACCTCCTGCTATAAGAGATCATCAGTCCTTAAAATAGCTCTATATCATTAGCTACATCTAATTGAAGGTGTTTTGAATGCAACCTCCACAACACACAAACCAAATGGGAAATGACATACCATCAAATTAATGCCCCCAAACCATGATAAATGACTGGTTAGATGATTAATGTTTCTATTTCTTGGTTTAAGAGAGAACAATGCTGCCTGGCCTAGCATTTATCTGCGTTGCCTGCAAAAGGTCACCAGGCATCCTCAAAATAAATAGGACTATTGCCCCGCTGTTATGCCTTCAGATGCACTGCGGCTCTCTTGTCTCTACACACGCTGCAGCCTGCATGCTCGGGGATGGAGCAGGGCGAGCTTCAACCATTGCCATGCTGAGCAAGCGAGGACAGGCGGCCGCCCCAGCTGGAGCCAGAGAGCAGCGATGATCCTTCTTGGGTCCCTTTCGGCTCCATCATTATGGACATCCCAGGCTGCCTCGGAAAATCATTCCCTGATGATGCATCTGAGGAAGCCGGTCGTCAGAGGAATGGTTTATTGCATTGGGGTTTTGACATCTGAGAGGACTCGTTGCTACGCTGGTTGTTTTATTAAATCATTAAAAGACACTTCTTTAATAGTTCCAGAAATATCAACTTTTCATGTGGCTGGGGCGGCTTGCTGCTCTGCACCTGGAAACGGCACAAATTCTCTTTCAGGTTCAAAGCAGTCTGGCTTCTGATACACCACGTGTAATTAGAGATAATTGAAGTGAGCACGTTCAAAGGAGCCCAAGGACCGGCGGGGCGCAGGAGCTGGCTGCGCTGTTGCGCAGCACTGTCTGCACCACGCGGTCCGAACCGCCACGCCGGGGCCGTGCCAAACCCCGTCGGCCCCTCGACACCGGCATTGGCTGAACCCAAGCGTGCGGGGCTGATGCTGCAGGTCTTGGAGATGCCGCTGTAATTTATGGCGAAACCCTGAAGAGGGACAGCAGGCTGGGGCGAGGACGGCTGCACCGCAGCCCGGAGATACCACAGCTTGTCCCGACAAGACGCTGTTTGTGTGCGGAGATTAAAGTCTCCTGTTCAGTAGCAGGAAAATGCAAATACTGTTTAAACAAGCTGTTAATTGTTAAACCACATTATTTAGGGGTAATAATCACTGGAACACTTTGTACTGCTAAAATGAGGCCAAGAGCTCTCTGGTCATGGGCTCCACAAGAGGAGGATGTGTCTTGTTTATGGGCTGTGCCTGATGAAAACGAGCAGGCAGAGAAGTGGGAATTGGGGGAAGAAAGGAAATTGGGAAAGGACACCGTGAAAGGAGAGGGTCCAGGGGAACAGCTCTGGTGGCCGTGGCTCGGGTCCCGCAGGGATCCCATGGAAAAGGAGACCCCCGGATGGAGAGGGAGATGGTGGGGATGGAGAGGGAGATCCCGCTGATGGAAAAGGCTGATCCTGCTGGCTCGGCCACATGCTGGGAGTTGCCCCAGCTGACGGCATCGAGGCTGTGGCAGGCGCCAGCACCTCTTTGTGAGGCCAGGGGTGTTCTCAGCTGGCTGCCACCGTGGGAGCAAGCGCCCTGCCCTTGCTCTGCACCAAGACCCCTCTGGTCCTGCTGCATTTTGCATTTGTTTGCCATGCACCCAGGCCTGGAGGCATTTGTTGGAAGGAGGGCTTGCTTGTGGGATGGGTGCTGTTGGGAGCCTGGGTGAACTGGTCTCCTTCAGAGCCCTGGTGATGGCATCAAGGCTGGCATGATCCTCGGCAGCTGGAAGCCCCAGGAAATCCCAGCGTGAAGGCTGAGGAGCAAAGCTGGCTCTCACCAGCGCAAGGATGGGAGATGTTCGGAGACTCCCGGCAGAGCGGCTTGCAACTCCTCCCAGTGGGTCCATGGGTTCAGCTGCAAGTGGAGGCTTCGGGCATCCCCATGCAGATGCTGCCGGTCCCACCTCACGCTGCCAGGACATCACTGAGGGGGGTCCGGCCGAGCACAGACCCCACCTGAGCTGGGAAATGGAGCAATGCTGCAGGGCACGGTCCCCAAGGACAAGCACCCACTGTCTTCGCTGCAGATGGGAGAGTGGGATGCATCCAGCCCTTTGGCTGTCGGTGCACTGGGACACGGGCACTGGGCTTCAAGATCCACCATGGCAGAGCCAAGCCGTGCCAGGCCCGTATCTCCCCATCTCCCTGCTGGGAGGAGGTTTTGGTAGGAGCTGCTCTCTCCTCATTCCACCCGGCTGGGGCCTGAGCTGCGGAAGATGTTTCCTACCTGGCTGCGGCAGGAGGGAAGGTGGGGGAGCGGTTGCCAGACCCAGCCAGAAAGAAACCCCCTGCTCCTTTGCACCAGGGCAGAAACAGTGCAAAACACCCCAAAGGGCAGCCGCGACCCTCGCACCCTGCAGCGTGGGGCAGCCCCGTGCCCCAGCACCGCAGCACCCATCGACACCCAGAGGTCCCTGCGTGGGGAACCCGTTCCAGCATGCCGTGATTTTTTTCCCCTGGGTTTGGGGAAGACAGAGAAACCCCCAGGCGGAAAGCGGCTTGCTTCAGAGCTGGGTTTCGACAACCAGGAACTCATGTATATTTTGGATTTTAATCCAATGCGGCTGGGGCCATGTGCAAGATGTAATTTAAGCTCCAACTCAGGGTCCAAATGTTCTCCAAGTGCGGAGGTTTTGGCACTGAGGTTTTGGTTTGGTCCCAGCTTTCATGGCAAATTGAATAATCGTATGAGGGAGAGGAAAGGAGAAAGAGCAAGAGAAAAAAAAAACAAAACTATCGACAGATCTTCCAAAAGTGGAAAGAACCAAAACACATTTTGGCTTCATCAGCTCTGAAACAGAGTTATTTCCCTCTAGATCTGGAACAGCCTTTCGAACAACGTTTTTCAATTTAGCTTTTTATTAAAATAAAGCCGTGCCCCGGCAAATCTGCGCAAAGCTGCCGCCTGTGACCGTCGAGGTTCCCCGCGTGCCGCCACGACCGTACCCGGCTTTATAGCTCCTTCTTGTGCTGCTGGCATCCAAACAAACATTTCCTTCACCGTTTCAGAGGCCTCTGGGAGTGGCTGGCTATGAAGTACGGAGAGAGATCCCTGTGCACATATTTAAATCACCTACTGTTGTGCTAACTTTCTGGCCTTGTATATCTTTTAATTATTCCCATGTTTATAGTTTTCTGCGGCTTAAAGGATTTTTTCCCCTTAAATGCATGTTTTCCTGACAATTAGCCCTGCTGGCTGTAAAAGTGCAGATGAAGAGCTGGAGACGGAGATGAGCCCAGCCCCGAAATCCAAACCTCCCTCCTTGCTGCAGTGCCGGCGGCCAGCCCCGGCTCAGCACCGTCCCGGCTCAGCCCCATCCTGGCTCGGCACCGGGACCAGCGCTGGCTCGGCATCAACCCCCCCGCCCAGTGCATGCCCTGGAGCGGGAGCCCTCCGCCAAGCGAGCCAGGATGTGGCCAGCCCAGCCGGTGGTGCAGCAGCATGGTGCAGCCAGAGGTTGGGAGATGCCAGGGTTTGCCGCAGAGCAAAGGATGGGCTGCTGGGCAGCCGTGGGGCATGGGTCCCATGGGCTCATGCAAGCCCACAGCCTCCCGTGCAAGCTCAGCTCCGACGCTTGCACGCAAGCGAGCAAATTAAAAACACGGCTGGGCGCGCTCCCCCCGCCGCCGGCTTTCCGTGCCGCCGGCCAAGGCTCACATGGACCTGCTCGGCGGTGGCTGGGTCCTCGCCCTCCCCGGGGGCCCAGCCTGTTCTCCCCGGCCGGTCCCAGGGCCCATACAGCAGCTGGGCGCTGCTCTCTGGGGGCACCCGGGGGGGCCGTGCGTGCTCGCCGTGCTCTCCCGCCGCAGCAGCCAGGCAGGGGGTCCACTTTGCTTGGCTGCATTGTTGCCTATAACAGAGAAGCAAACCGCAGCGCTACCACCGCCGCCCCTCGCCGAGCCTTTCCGGCATGCGATGGCTCGAGAAGGAGGGTGCCGGTGCCCGAGGGGACCCCTGAGCCCACCCTGGTTTTCCCTGGGCGCACAGGAGGGGTCTGGCGAGGTTCGTGCACAGAAGCAATGCTTAACATCCTCAGGTCCTGCTGCTCAGCCCCGGTTTGGAGCAGGATACGTCCCCAGTGCCCCTGTGACTGAGGCCTCAAAGCATCCCAAGCTTGGCTGGAAACCTTGGGGAGTTTGCCGAAGCACAGCTCAGCCAGGAGCACGCACCCCACGCACCAGCCAGCAGCAAGCCAGCCCCAGCACATCCCACGGCTCACCCGTGGGTTTTATTTTCCTTGGAGCCCCGCACAGCAGCAGCGGGAGGGGAACCCCAGGCCTCCCTCCCAGCCAACCCCACTGTTTCTCGCTCTGACTCATCCCGCATCCTGCACGGTGCCCGGCTGTGTGGCTGGAAACTCCCGTGGCACACGTGTGCGGGCACAGGGTGGAAAGGTCCTTCGCCGGAGGCAGAGGTGCGGGCAGACTGCCAGTCCCGGCCCCGCTGCACCCCTGGCCATGGGTCCCAGCCCCACTGAGCGGTTATCCTCTGCACTTTTGCACTTGAGGAAACCCCCAAAATAATCCCAAGCTCGGCTGAATCAGTGGGGTTTACACACGTGCAAACAACCCCGGACCTGGCTGCTGGCTGGGGCGAGGGCACACGGAAGGTGACCTGGAGGGTGACAGACATACACAGGGCACCGGGGAGCAGGAACACATGGCAGGTTGCAGACCCCGCAAGCATCCACCCCCTGCCCCGTGCCGTGGGACCCAGGCTGGGAGCATTGCCTGGGATGCTCGTCGCCTCCTCCGGTGCCCCGGGCTCCCGGGGAGCCTTTGGCTCTGCACCAGCCCCTGTGCACCGCAACCCCCATAACCACTGAAGGCAACAGGGAGGTGTAATCTCATGATTACCAGGATACAGAACATGCAACCACGCTCCAGTAACCCTGCCCGGTGCTCAGCCCATCGGCCCGCTCCGAGGCAGAGCCCATCTGCCTTCCTGCCGCAGCCAGGGGATTCCCAGGGGTTTGCAATAACCTCTCTGCCAAATTTCACCCCAGGCTAAAACACAGCAAGAACGACCTCTTGGGCGGCAGGGACATTATGAAACAGTCTCTGACCATCACCCGCCGGCCAGAGGTCCTCCTCTCTCTGGGAGAACCCGCATCCGAAGAGGGACCCCCCTGGAAAAGAGACGGGCTTGCCTGTCACCGCTGCTGCTCGTCCTCTGGCTTCAGGCTGGTCTCCTTCCCCAGCACGCCTGAAAACACTCGGGGCCAGAGACACCCCAGTTTTAAACACCCCACTTGTAAAGCTGCACCTGAGCCTCTGCACCCATGCAAAGAGCGGCTTCGGGGTGCAGTGGGGTGTCGGGGCCAGGTACCAGCTCCCGCAGAGCCCCCTTCATCCCTGCACCGCATCTGGCCCCTCATTAACCAGCACTTCCCTGAAATTAGATGGGAGGTTTCTGTTAATCAGCTACAAACTATTAAGTCATTGGCCAAACTACTCTCCTGCTACTTTTGCAAGGAATTAGGCCTCTATAAAATCAAACAGCATGAATCTTAAAGATTTACACAGTGCTTTTTTAACAGTTTTCAGTATATTTCAATAGTTAATAAAACTAAATGCTGCTTTGTGTAAAAGGTAATAGATTACAATCTAGTGTATTTTACTAGCACTCAGTGTGTTCATCTAACACCTAATACGTTAAAGTTGGAATCTATGAAAAGCACTTTGTGAAGATTAAAAGCAGATTTATCACAGATGTGCCTCAACATTATGCTTGGCTTGAACCATTAGACTCCTGGAGTTTAAAGGTTAGACTTTAATGACTTCAAGGAAGTCGGTTACTTTTTAAAGCTTTAAATAAGCAGCTAAGATACTAATGCCATTTACAAAACAGGGAAGACTGGTTAAGAGCTGTTCAGAGGATGCAGGAGTTACCACTTCAATGTCTGCTCTTTAAATCGCTTTGAAGCAGATACATCTCAGCACAGTAGTTTAACCCTCATGCAAATTAATAATATGTTATTTACTAGATGAAAGTGTTTCCTTGAAAACTTTGGTGGCAGAGCTTTGCTTCCACGTCTGCGCTCCCCAGCTCTCTGAAGGATGGGAGCGATTAGCTGCAAATTCCGCTGCCTGATTGCAGAGGGCAGGAGGAGGGAAGGGCAGCCCAGAGCCCAGCTGTGGTTCGTGGCCGGCCGGTGGCCACGTTATATATTCACGCAGAGAAAATGCTACGTACGGAGGAGTATCAGCTTTAGCCTCTGTGTGCTCCTGCGGTGTTCACATCCCGTTGCAGAGGAGATCCAAACCTCAGCCCTGATGCAGCAGTTGCCAGCGGAGGAATTTGCTGCCTCTCCAACTGCATATGAAGCTGCTGTGGCTGCTCGTTGAGGTTCTGCTGCCTGCTAATGGTGCAGGTCCCTGCAGGCAGTTCTCCTGCACGGCCGGCGGCTTTCCGTGCCCACATCCCTGCCCTTGCAGACGTGATGGCAGAGCTGAGAGCACGGCCATGGCATGGTGATAACCTCTGCGCCCAGGCCAGGTGGCACAAGCCCTAGGGACATTCTTCTGCTCCTGTCCCTAACCATTCCCCCAACAGGCACCATTTACAGCTCCTGGGGAGCTGGTGGGTCCTGGGAGGTTCCTCTTGGTGCATCCACGGGCTGATGACCTACAGATGCCCTGGATGTGTCTGCTCCTCCACTGGGGAATCAAATCAGGCTAAAATACATTTTGCAGAGCTGGGATGATTAACATCGGAGATGCTGTGGGTCCAGTCCCTGCGTGGGGTAACTCAGCCTGGATGCTACGAACGGAGGGATGGAGCAGCACCAGGCACATCGCTGATGGCCCAGGAAAGGTACCCTCACCACTACACTCATTTTTGGTACTTTCTATGGTCTGGCACGATTTTCTGCCCTAAGGACAGCTGCCACGGCAGCATTACAGTACTGGCAGAGCATCATCTGCACTGGGGACATATTTTCCAGCAGCAGATCAATGAACCCTTGTCCTTGCGCTCCACAAAATGACTCAACTTGTCCTTTGACTGGCTCAGACGATGCTGGTGAGCATTTCCCCCAGTTTTCATGTATTCCTGGTTTTGTGCCTAGTGCAGGCAATCAGGACGAAGCCCCAGCTCGCAGCCCCCCCCAACTCGCTGCCGTGGACAGGCTCGCTGCTTCTGCTTTTCCCCGGCCACCGCTCGCACGCATGGGCATCTCACTGAAATCCTTCACAAAGATTTTCCCAGCCAAATTGCTGGAATCATTAAGATGACTGCAGAAGATTATCCTGATAATGACTTAAAAACCAACTATTGATCTTAATAAATACTTTACATATATACAATATACATATATACAATAAATACTTTACAACAAGGTATGTATTGTAATTGCTTCTGTCCTGAGGGCAATGACTCTAATTAAACACTTACAGATACGATTAAAATTTAACCCCAGTGACACTAACTAAACATTAAAGGATGTACTTAACATATTTAGGAAAGTACCTATACGTATGGTGATTGGTGGATAAATGACATTATACATATGACTTAAAGCGCCCTCATTGCCCCCTCTGTGTTCAGACAAAGGGGGTGCGACTGGCTCGTTTCAAGGCTCGTGGCTGGGTACATTATACATGCAGGGCTTCAGCCCTTATTAGCACAAGTTTCTATCAATGTTTAAACAAGCAAATAATTATGCTGCCATTCAAATTTCCTTTTTTTTAATAAAAAACCCCTCAAAACCACACACTCTTCCTATGATTTAGTTTGGATTTCACTGTTTAGGATGCAACTCCTGATGGCAATAGTGTTTGATATCAAGCTGGGCAGAGGCTGAACACTCGGTGCCGATGCCCGCGTGCCGTGCCGTGCCGTGGCTGGGCAGGCAGCACTGTGGGCAGCCGTGCGAGCAGCAGTGGGAGGAAGCAGGTTTGGAGCAATAAGTTCCATATGCGGGGAAGAGGGGGAGCAGCTCAGTGGGCGCTGAAGGTCAAGGAGAAAGCGTATGGGCTTGGACTGTGTCAGGGTGAATTTTGCCTCACGCCACTGGGTTGTTTGGGGTTTTTATTTTTTTGCATCCTTTAGTCTAAAAAGATAAAAATAATGTAATAGTTAATAATTTACAAGGTCATAAGGAGGCCAGTCACTTCCAGGTGGGATCAGGGCACTTGGGTGATCATTCCCTATACACTTGAAGAGGTCCCGTCTTGCCAGAGGGGCTGAGCAGGTCTGCAGCAAGACACAGAACACCCAAATTCAGCAGCGAGCAGATTTCCATGATCAAAACCCCAAAATGAACCAGAAGCCTATTCTTCAAATGACTGTTGACACATTATTTTTTGACAATTGCAGTAATTTGTCTGGTATGCTTGTTCTTTTTCATCTTCCTCGTTTTCAAAGTGATATTACAGAAATATAGGGAGAGAAATTATCACTCTGGTATGCTGGTTGCAGCCTGGCCAGCGCTCAGCCCTGCTCGGTGGGGAGGTTAGTGGGTGCTCTGCAAGTGCAAACAGCCTGACTCGCTGTTGCAGTCCATATTAAACTTTCTGTTCTTTGATGGGGATCTTTGAAGTCACCCCGAGATGCTGCAATTAGCAAGAAATAACATGCAGTGTACAAACTTCATATTTGAAATTCTTCCCAACCAGCATTAACCAGTTGCTAAACGTTTTCCATTTTGCAACGGCTTTGCCTGGATTGCAATTGCAAAACGTTTATCTGCTGTAACACCGCGATTTCAGAAAATGAAGGAAACCGTAAGATTTCTCCCGAAACTGTATAAAAAGTAAGACCTCTAAAAGGGAGATGCTCCCAACGTGAATGGGTTATTTGTTTGCTGTATACGTGCCTGTTACTAATTCAATGTCTTGAGCTGTAAGAGGCTGCATACTTCTTCCCAGGTGCTGCTTCTCTGTAGCTGCCAGCGGCATTACGGGCCATCAGAAAGGCTCATGCCCGACGGGGACATTCTCAGAGGACAAGCAGAAATGGGACTTAAAAAATTTACCTGGGCAGCCCCCGCCTGTGCGGAGCCATTAAACAGCACCTCGAGTGCATCTGCAACTTGTGTGGGGCCTCTGGGATGCTGCTGCTGTTTGAGAGTGAGGCAGGTATTTGGGGGTGATGCCGGTGTTTGGGGGTGATGCTGGTGTTTGAGGGTGATGCTGGTATTTGGGGCTGATGGTGATATTTGGGAGTGATGCCAGTGTTTGAGGGTGATGATGGTGTTTGGAGGTGATGCCGGTATTTGGAGGTGATGCCAGAGTTTGGGGGTGGCACAGTTGTGGGCATAGTGTGCTGGTAGTGTTGGTAGCAGAGATGGTCCAGTCTCCAGCAGAGACAGTAGCAGAGACAGCAGGGACACAGGGTGAGGTGGGAGCCATCCCGGTTGGTAAATGCTCTGTGAGCAGTTGGAATGGGGGCACAGGATTTGGCCCCGCTGGCTGGGAGCAGCCTGCTTGCAGGCAGCCCAGAACCTTGCATGCCGGGCAAGGCGCAGCCCCGATCCCACCATGAGAGTCTCGCTTTTGGGAAGAACGAGCCAAACCCGGGGTCATGCTGCTGCCCCACAGAGCTGCCTGATGTGTGGGACCAGGGGCAGCCAGCACCAAAACCCCCTCTTGCCCCATGCACAGCACCAGGGAGCCATCTCCATGGGCTCAGACAAGGCCCCTTATTTCTCTGTTCCCGCAGGACCAGGTTCCCTCCTGCTGGGACGCCGTGCTGGGCAGGGAAGGACCAGGCTGGGAGTCCATCCCCTGCGCCCAGCGTTTGCCAGCAGCACCTCCCTGCCCTCTGCTGTGGGAACTAGCCCTTTGGCTCAGGTATGCAGATGGAAATTTGCATCGGTCCATCATTAGGCGGTAGCTCCCATTTAAGGCAATAAAGGTGCATAATTTCATAGGGAAAACTTAATGGAGCACTTAGTTCCCATGCACTGCTCCCCTGACATTTTATAGTCTTTGAAAGTATAACTTAATAATGGCCAGAAGCCTGAATCCCCAGGTTCTCCTGACCCCCTCAGGAAACAAAATAAAGCTGTTTGGAAAAAAAAGAGCAGGTGGTGTGGAAAAGTCAGAAGATGCAAATTCTTCCTTCTCATTAATTATTGTATTTATTCCACCTGTTCATATGACGTCTCTCCCTCATGGAGACTTCTCACAGCAGATTAAAGTGCACTTTTATCATTATTCTGAAAGGCATTTCATAAGGGAACATTAGTTCTCCTACATTATTCTCGCATGTTATAAAAAGTGTCTTTTTAAAATATTAGACAGCAATCGAGATTAATTTAAACCACATCAAACATGCACGGCTGGTTTGCTGGAATATTCCCCCCCACTGACACATGCTCCTCAATGCACCGGCTGCAGGCAGAGCTAAACTTTGCTTTCCGGCATGGTAAGCAGCCCAACCTCTGGGCTCTTCTCCCCAGCAATGATGGAGCTGCAAGGAGATGCCGGCGGTCCGGGCTCTGTTCTGCAAACTCCAGCCAGAGAAGTGCAGAAAAATTTTGACCATCGGAGCAAGTCTTGGGCCCAGGTTGCATGCCCTAGAGCGATAATGGTCCTCAGCCAGGCATCTCCTCCAAGCAATGAAACACCTCTGGATGACGCTAAGGCAGAGCTGAGGGTAGCATTGGGGCAGGGCAAGGAGGTCCATCACCCATCCCCAGGAGAGACAAATCATTTTGCTGGCATGACTTCCATCACTACTGCTGCTTCCACAGCCCAGGCCTGTGTCCCATCACAGGAGATGCTTGGACCTCGCTGGTGTTCACCTACCAGTGGCCAGATCCTGGCCCCATGTGTCGCAGACCAGCTGGGCAGGACTTGGGCAGGGCCATTGTTCCCAGGGGAACCAGGACCATGGAAAACCCAGAGTCACAACCGTTTCCCCAGAGCAACGGAAACTTTTAATCCTCATTCATTTTTGGCCGAAACCATTCCTCTAGGAGCAAAACTTTTATAGTGCTTTTAAATATAAATAGTGCCTTCTTTATCAACTTGGCGAACAAGGACTTCACACTCAGATCTTGTGGTCATTTTGAGCTGCAGCATTTTATCGCCGCACATCGGAGCAGAGCAATCTCCCCTTCTCGCTGCCTGAGGGGCCAGATTCAGCACTGCGTCACTTAGCATTCAAGCCACATCCTCCTCATGGAGGACCTATCAGCCAGATACCTGAAAACACATTTTCAACTCCAGTGAGCAATTGACTTTCAAAGCTTGTGATGCTTGTCAGCGTGTCTCCTAGGGCAACAAACAAACTCCGGAGAGCAGCGAGCCGGGCTTCCCACAGAAGAAAAAGAGCACGAAGGTAGAAGAAGATTCTGCTTGTATTTTAACACTATTTATGGACTGTGCAGTACTCGGAGGAGAAAAAAAGCCTGCAGAAACTTTGGTCTGGTTTGCTTGGTGGTGTCTTGTCATAGGAGCATCTTCCTGGCTCTGTGCCTGTGGGTACCGGAGAGATGCTGGTCCCCACACCTGGGCAGCAGCGGGAGCTGTGCGGGATCAGTCCTGGGACTGCAGCCCACACAAAACACACATCTGGAAGTTCAACAGCTGGAAGGAAAGCTGACCTGAGCTGGAGGGATGATGACCGACTAGGGATGCTTTTGGGCCTCTCTTCAACTTTGCACAGTGAGTGTAGGGGCCAGGCTCCCCGGGGATGCAGGGCACAGGCAGCGGGACGTGCTCATGCAAAGGGCCAGGTAAAGGGCCGGCATCACGGGGGGCAGCCGCAGGCAGCCCGTGCCTCCAGGGTAGTGATGCAGGATTACTGCTGCAGCGGGAGCAAGGCAGCACTCAGACATCTGCCCTGTGCGTAGCAGTGAAGCCAGGGGCCAAACCCCTTGAAAGTCTCGTCCCAAGTTACTTATTTGAAGACCAAAAGACAAGGGGGGCTGCAATACGGGGCTGCCTTTGTGCATTTATTCCTGCAGCCGAAACCTGCCCGTTCAAGTGGGCTGTGCCTAAAGCGGTGCCTCCGTCCCCAATTCATGGGTGTGCTCTGGTCCCACCAATCCAGGACTCCCCTCTCCCGGCCTGGGGCTCTGCAGGGCTTCCCCAGGGTGCTGGGGGGGGCGAAGGAAGGCCGGGGTGGAGGTGACGGCGGAGGCCACTCCGGTCTCGGCTGCCAGAGAAGCACTGCCAATGCTCCCTTGTGCAATTCCCTCGCAGCTTCCCCCCCTTACATGCTCAATTTATAGAACATATGAGAAGTGTCTTCTTCCCAACGTCAGGCATGGGATGAACACTCCTGTTTGCCACATGTTTTGTTAGATCGTTAAGACATCAAACAGGCACCTAAAGGAGCTGCAGTTCGGCAGCCTCCTCCCTGGCGCAGGGTGCTGAGGACTGGGGGGAGGCACAGCAGGAGCCGGGAGCCGAGGGAGGGCTGAATCCGGGAGGAACCCCCCCTTCCCACCACCTGGCCATGCCAGCAGTGAGCCTGCAGACTTCCACAGTGCTCCATGCCACCAGTGTGAGCTCCCGGGGCTAATGAGGACCATTTATGTGTCAACATTCCTACCTGATTCATTGCTGAGTGACACACGTTCTCCGTGAAGTTCCTGTTATTATTAAGATCTCCATTACTGGACTAACCAGGCATGAATCTGCCTGAAACTCCTGAGCACAGGATGAAGACCAATACCCACATTTCTCAGCCGGCTTTTGCAGGATAGCGTGCAATGCTGCCCTCCCTTCCATGCCTGCATGAGCTTTCCTACCATGTGCTTTCCACCAAGGCTGCAGGATTTTGTCTAGGAGCCACCTGTGCAGCAAGAGGACACTTGCCATGGGAGCTGCCACATCTGCAGCCTCAAAAGTGTCCATAGGTGCCCCTTTCCATGGTGCAAAGGTGGTTTAATGAGAGCAGAGGAAAGGCAAGAGACACAGCCAGTCCCACAGGCCTGGCAGGAGAGAGGAGGATGGTGCCAAGGAGCAAGGGGAAGGGGACAGGAGAGGGGACAAAGCCAGGCATCAGCAAGGCAAGAGGAGGCAGGCTGGTGTCTGTTTCAGGACACAGAGAGGGCAGAGAAGGATCAGGGTGGTGACTGTACCTTTTACAGGCCATGGGGTCCCTGGGGATGAGCATGCCTGGACCGAGGGTCCCACTTCTGCCCCCGAGCCCCCACTGGGCAGCGGGGTCCTCCCAGCAGGACAGAGGGATGTGAGACCTGGGATGGGGCTGGGTGCAGGATGGAGGGACGTGGAGGGGTCCCAGGTCCCGGGCAGGGGTCCCAGTGTGGCTTTTCCAGTGCACAGGAGACCATGGACAGCAGAAAGCCAGTGTGGAGAAAAGACCAGCATGGCCCTGAGCTGTGCGGGCGAGCCAGCGGGGTCAGCTGATGCTCACTAAATGTTTCGTTAACTCGCCGGGTTATAAAAAAACAGGAGAAAAACTGAACAATAAAAAAAGCAGAGGTTTGCCTTAGCGATGCTGCTGGGAACTGCTGACAAAGCTGCTCCTGACAAAGCCCCAGCAGGAGGGGGGGAACTGTCTCTTTGCTCTGCCTGTCTCCTGCTGAACAAGGATCACTTTTAATGGGCTGAATACATACAACATACAGCTGACAACAAAGATGTTAGACTAACCTAACAAGAGAGTGAAACAGAAACAGCACACAGTGAGTAATTAGAATCTAATTAATTTGCATTTCACAAGAGAGTCAGAGATGTCAGAGGGAAAAAAAAAAATTCCCCAAGATTAAAGGGCTGGCGGAGAAGAGCAAGGGGGTGAGTGGAAACACTCGGCGCAGCCGGGATCGACACGCAGGAGCCCGCAGAGCCGGTCGGGATGGACAGGATTAAATGGTAGCAGGTGGGAAGATGACAGGTCTGGGAACAGCGGCCAACAAAGGTGTCTGCGGGTCAGCAAAATTACACTGAAAATATCCAAACAGCAACTTTTTCTGTTGAACAGCATCCCTTACTTTGCAGTATTCTTCCCCCTGCTGCTCGGCGGCTCTGCCAGAGGAAATGAAGGGGGGGGTGGTGGGAAAAAAAAGGCGATGGTGTGGTAAGAGCATCCAGCTCTCAGAGCTGCTGGGAAGGTGGCAGCAGACACGGCGCAGAGCTCGGCAGAGCCGCTAACAGCGTTACCGACCACAGCTCTCCTCGCAAAGGCAGTTCCTTCCCAAAATTAGTGCTTGCAATATGTTAATCTTTATGTTCAACACCCTATTTCTTAACGCTGGCTGTTCCCGTGAGGCAAGCCATCCCGGATCTACATAACATCAAGGGAAGATTTACAGCTTGTTTCCATAATGATGACACCAGGCAGAAGATTATGCTGTCAGAGATGCCAGCACATCCACACAAGCCCTAGGGAAGAAAAACAACCGTCACCCCCCATAGTGCTTTGTGATTATCATCCTTGCCTATCGACAGCTGCCAGGCCAGCCCCACGCCCCTGCCTGTACCCCTGCCTGTACCCCCGCCTGCCTGCCTGCCCTGTGGCTCTGGTCCCTCGTGGGAGTGGGTGTGAGGGACGGGAGGCATGGGGGGGGGGGGGAAATTTGGCCAGCTAAATTCAAAAGGCACCAACCCAGGCTGCAGGCAGTTGCCTGCCTAGTGAAGAGGATGAGGGTTTGGAGACAAGGGTCTGCTGAGCCTTCACATATGAAGTGCCTTTGGGTTTTCATGGAATCACAGAATGGTTTGGTTTGGAAGGGACCTTCAAAGGTCCAGCTCCCCTGCAATGAGCAGGGACATCTTCAACTAGACCAGGTTGCTCAGAGCCCCGTCCAACCCGACCTTGAATGTTTCCAGGGATGGGGCATCTCCCACCTCCCTGGGCAGCCTGGGCCAGTGCCTCACCACCCTCATCGTAACAAATGTCTTCCTTATATCTAGTCTGAATCTGCCTTCTTTAAACTAAAGTGTAAAGCCATTACCCCTTGTCCTATTGCAACAGTCTCTATTAAATAGTCTGTTCCCATCTTTCTTATAAGCCCCCTTTAAGTATTGAAAGGCTGCAATAAGGTCTCCCCAGAGCCTTCTCTTCTCCAGGCTGAACAACCCCAGTTGTCTTGAATTTGGGGGATTTGGGGGAAAGAGGGGCAGGTGCTGCTCCCGGTGTTCCCTGGTCTGGGCTGAGGGCATCTGTGGGCCAGACCTCCCCCGGGCCGGGGAGGGCAATGAAGAGCGAGCAGCAGCGGTACGTCCTTCCACGCCAGCACCGGTGCTTTCCTAACCTGGGTCCTGGGCTCTGCCTTCACTGTTGCTTTCGCAAGGCCCACATTCAATGCAGGGGAGGAACATCTGGCACATCTGCATGCATTGCAGGGACGGATGGCAACACGGGGCTGGCTCGGTGCTCCTTGCACCCACGGCTGCAGCCCAGGGATGTGGCAGCAGCGGATGCAAACGAAAATCAGATGCAAACAAAATGCAAATCTCAAACCTTGCTGTAGGCAGACGGGGCTGGGGGCAGCCTGGGGAGAGGAGACATGGGACAGAGGGAGGAGTGGGGTCCCCCCAACCCAGCTCTGCACCCAGAGCAGCAGTGCTGGGGCCTGAGGAAAGAGCGAGCGGCGTTTCAGCTTGAGAGTTGCCGGCTGCAGCATGCAAATGGGGGAAATCACCCAGGGCAGAGCTGCTTCAGGAGTCACGATGCCGAGGTGGCAACTGAAAGCCCATGAGCAAGGGGAAGCCCCGGGAAGGGAGACGAGAAGGGGTACGGGCCCTGCGGAAGGAGGAGAGGGGCTGGGGGAGCAGATCTCCAAACTCAGCCGGAGGTTTCCTTCCCGCAGAGCAGGGGACCGGCTCCTGCCCCGCCGCAGGGGCATTCCGGCACAGAGAGCCAGCTCCCGAGATTGTCTTTACTCTTCTTCTTGAAATGCCTTGCCCTCCAATTTAGGCTTGTGTTTGCCATACCAAATCAGCACTGTAAACACGCCGAGGGGGTATTTGTTTTTCTTGAAAGCAAAATAACAAAACAGCACATCAGAAGAGAGGCATTTAACGCAGTCGGCTCCTTTCTTTTGTTGGGAATCAAAGTGATGATTATTTGAGCAGGTTTCTTCCAGGCAACCCACCACAGCAGTGGAAAATGTGCTGCAAACATTGCTTAAGTTACGTCAGCTCGCGGAGAGCCAAGATTTTGGGCAGTGGTACTTGTGACATGCAGGCAAGTGGGGATAAGGCTCCTGCTCTCATTGCCATACCCACAACCCGCTAACGAGAGCTGTATGAAGGCATTGCAGGCAGCACACAGCTGACTTAATGAAATGGAGATGCACGTCCTCTGCAAAGGATCCCTTTGGGAAGGATCGTGAGCCCGGCGCAGCCTGAGGACAGCCCAGCCCAGCGCGAGAGTAGAGCATCTCCAGCAGCACAGCTCCTTCCATTTTTAAGGCCCCATCCTTTCTTTGTTCCTCAGGCAAAAAAAAAAACCCCAAAACAAAAAACTAAACACAAAAACAAAACCCTCCTACTGAAGTCAAAGCTTTTCAGAAAACAAACACACGCACTGCTATATCTGAAGTCACCGGGCACCCAGCCACTGTCGGGGCGGCGGGATCCAGCCCATAATTTGTAGTGTGAGTGCTATAGCAGCATTGCCACAATATGATGAGGTCCTGAGTCATCTAACCACTGAAACCATCTAACCAGTCCCTGTATAACTCAGAGGCTGGGAAGGGAACACACATGCACTTACGGTTTGGGGTAACTCTTTTCCCCGTGCTGCCCGGAGAGCAGGCAGCTCACGGGAGCACAGCCTCAGCGAAGCTGGCTGCCAGCACAAAACCTTCTGCCCCGGAGACAGCAGAGGGGCTGCAGTGGGGCACCTTTCCCTTGCCAGCCCGTGCAAGCAGCAAATGCATCCCCCGCTCCGGGGCGAAAGGGGAGATGCATCTCTGGGAAGCATCACATTCGGCAGGGGAGAAGTGTGGACTTAGCGTGGGTTTGCAGCAATGCTTTGCCGGTGGGTTCCTGCGCTGCCAGCCCCAGTGTGGCACAGCTCCGGGCAGCGTGTCCTGGGGATCTGGGCATGGGCGAGCAGCGCAGGCATCACCTCCAGCTTGTGCCACGCTCAAAACGAGCTCCTCAGAAAGTTGTCAGAGATGGCAGCTGGAAAACACGCCAGAGAAATCCCGCTGCCAGTTCTGCCACTGGCCTAATTACAGCCCCATCCTTCGGGGACATTTGCAAACAAAACAAAGATGATGAAAAATTAATGCACCGCTCTCCTGACAGCCACAAGTTAGGCTGTGATACATCCCCACCTCTGGGATACGTGGCAGATATTATTCATTGTTCCCATCTCACTTGTCACCATTCAGCTCTCGAGCAATCAGAGCTGAGAACTAGTGGAAGTTCACAACTCTCTGCTGCGACTCGCCTGCAGATTTGTCAGTTCACTAAAGACCCAAATTACACACATTTACGAAGCCCGATCCACTGTTAAAACCTGAACGCGTTACTGCCGAGATTAGAGATTCACTGTGGTAATTATGTTAATGTTGATGTGTAGACGGATAACTGGCAGCAAGAAGTTGTTCTGAAATGTCTATTTATAGTTCAGGGGGAAAAAAAAATAAACCTTGCCTTTCCAGGCAAACATATGGGCTACTGAGGCAGACAAATTAAGTGGGAGATAAAAGGGATAGAAGAAAAAGAAATCGGAGTCAGGCAAGCCCTGGGAGCCAGTGCCCACTCACCTGGTTCCTGTGGCCCGATGCTTGCAGGGAGGATGGTTTTGGGGCTTGGCACCTCGGTGGCACCCCGTGCCCCTGGTGCCACCACCTCCCAGGGCTGTCCGTGCCCTGAGGGAGGCCAGGCTGGGCGCCTTGACCCGAGCTCATGCTGCCAAGCAGCCTTGTTCTGCCCCCAAACCAGCTCCCGGGCTGCAGGGAGGCACCCGGGCTGGGGCTGGGGCAGTCGAGCGCAGGGAGCTCACAGGGAGCTCGCAGGGAGCTCGCAGGGCCGTCCTGGAGCTCCGGAGCACCCTGACCCCGCACGCCTGTGCATCCCCTTGTGTAAGGGGAGATGGCAGCACAGCCACGGCAGCGCTGCGGGGAGGGTCACGAACCCTCGGGCTGCCCCATGGCTGCAAGCCCCACGCTGAGCATTGCTGAGCTCGGTCATGCCACCCCTCATGCCGGGCAATGCCTCCATCCCATGGGGAAAACCAGAGAGAGCCATCCGGGGCGGGTTAGCAGTGCCCCTGCTCTATCGCGGGCACCTCCCGAAATATAATCCTGGCACCCGCTTCCCGCAGCATGATGCTGAGCGCGGCACAGACGATACTGTATTCTCCAGCTCTCGGCAGGATGCAAGATTTAAATTTTTAGCTGTGTGCTAAATTACATGGGCCGTCAGTCAACTCTTTGAGATGTTTTGAGCAGACAGATTTATACAAACACTCAAAGCTCAGTAGACCCAGCGCAGTATCTTTTATACCAGGCAAGAAGGAAATAAATCACCACTCCCCTTCCCCCTCTTCCACCACGCTGAAATTTCTCCCAGACATCTTTCAAGCAGGATCACAGAAATTTTTATTTACCGTGGAAAAAAACAAAAGCCCCAGAGCACCAGGGGATTGTGCCTGCCCTTGACTGACGGGCCACCCAGCCCTAGCAGGCTCTGCAAGGAGGAGGGAGCCTGCCGCGAGCATCCCTCGCTTGGCATGGCTACGCACACCCTGCCCAGCCCTGCAGGACCATCCCCAGGAACCTCCAAATCCACCTCATGAATAAACAGGGGCAGCACCCCAAGACTGCCAGCCGCTCCACTCCAGCCCAACCATCCAGGACACCAAGGGAGGGGGGGATGGAGACGGAGACCAGGATGGTGATGGGTGTGGGAACGAAAGGGTCAACACAGAGGCTCTTATCACACCTGAAAATGCTACCTTTTTTTTTTTTGGCCTTTTTTTTTTTTTTTTTTTTAACTGATGCTCTTAAATTCCTGCAGGCTGGCCCAGTGCACTCTTCCAGGCACAGTGCTATAACATGCCATTACAAAAACAAAGTGCTTTCTCCACTTGATAGCTGGCCTTTTATTTTTGGAACTGATACATGCAATCACAGTAGCATGGCCCCAGCAATTAGGAAGAAAAGTACTTTTCTTCTCCAGGCCCAATTACCCATCCTGTAATTGACATAATTATTATCTTTCAGTTTTCTAATAATATTTATTGAACACTACAAATTCTCATTCTCAGTGAAGCTGCTCTCGGAGCACAGCAATTTTCGAGTCCTAACAGGATCTGTGCTGGAAGGAGGGATCAATATGGTCTTTAGCAGAGCCCTTGCCCGGGGGGAGAGGGGCTTCCAGCACGAGAGCTGTGGCAGAAACCACAGGGCACAGAGCTCCTGTGCCCTCCAGCCCAACACACGCCTGGGACCAGACCCTGGCTCAGCAAAGGAGCCCCCACAAAGGGGGGAAACAGCATCCCCCCTCCCATACTCAGATCCTCCTGAAGCTCTAACAGGAGCTTCTTGGGGACTTCCCCACCCAGGCATCAAATCCATCTTCCTCCTGCTAACAATCCCTTTCTCAACAGCCAAATAAGTACCCAAATATGTATTTTAGATTTAGCATATTCCCATATACTGGAATTACATAATGGACAACAGGCCAGTTACGAGCCCTAAAGGTCTCGAGGGCAGGAGGGACGGGAGCAAATAGCTAGTCCTAGTTGTAAGGAAAACATGCATATTAATTTAAAACAGGCGTAAAAAAAAAAAATTAATTTTAATTTTATTTTGGCTGCCTCAGGGCCTCTGTACCATATGCACAGACAAGTTATGCAGAATTCCTGCATGGAAATGTGCTCGCTGGCTCCTCCGTGTTTATCATCGCAACCAGAAAAATCTGTCAAGCTCTTCCCTTCCTCCCAGGCTGTCCGGGAGCGGTGGCTCAACCCAGCCCGCTCAGGGAGGAATGGCTCTGCAGGACAGCCCTGACTTCTCCTGTGCTTCCCCCCCAGCAGGACTGCAAGGGATTGACCGGGGTTCGGAGCCTTGTTTACCCCCCGGGTTGAACCGAGCCTTGCAGCTCGGGTTCAGCAGGCAGGGAAGGGTTTAGCTGAACCGCAGAGCATCTTCCCTCGCCCGCTGCCAGTCTGGTTCCCCGCCAGCGCTCCCCAACAGTCTCTCTGGCGTGGGGATGCTGTCCCGACTCATAACACAGCGAAACACTTGGGCCAAGCCCTCCTCCACCGGATTAGCCGTGTTCCTCTTGGATGGTGGATTCCACCCAGGAATCCCAGGGAGGTTTCCAGCCTGCATCCTATATCCGAGGGATAAAGCCTTTGCAGTGAAGCACAGCAATAAGAGCAGAAGTCAGGACCTTGCCCAGTGCCAGGAGCCCTGGCTCTGCTCTCCCTAGCAGGGATGGGGCTCCCCAGCTCTCCCCCAGCACCACCTGGGAGACACGTCCACGTCCAGCTTGCTGGGAATTGCCTTCTGGCACCTCCAACCCAAACTGCCACATGGGCCACGAAGGTCTGGGAACAGTCACGCAGTCTGGGCTGCAGCAGGGTCCTGAACACAGATGAGGATCCCACAAGCAGATATCCTGGGTTTTTTCACCAGTTCTGGTGAATATCTACAAAAATCAAGCCCTGAAGAGATTCAACCACAATCGTGCCAGGAAACCAGGGACAAAGCAAAGCCCACAGCGCACATGCCCTTAGCTGGTGCTTTATCCCCTGAACCACCCACCTCTTCCAAACCCACCATTTTGAGCCACATCCAGAAGCCAAAGGTCTCTCCCAGCCTTTTGAATCCAACACATTAGGACATATTACCCTAACCATAATTTTTTCCTGCATAATCTAGATTATTTATGGTCATGATCTCCTAATTGTCCTAGTTATCTGATAAGTGGATGAAGGGGGGAAAGGGTGGGTCAAAGTAATTCTTGGCAGAGTGCAGCTGTGTCGGGCATGAGATGCTGCTTTTTGAAAGTCCTCCCAGCTGGAGATCATAAGGGTCTGAGCCTCCTGCCCTCAGCTGGTGAGGAGGCTCAGGAGGACTGGGAACACCCCTGAATTCACTGTAATGATAATTTCTCAGAGACTGTGAAGATGGACCCAATACATGAATCAAGTTCTTCCATTATCCCCTCTATAGACTATTACCATGTAGAATTGAACAAGCATGGAAAAAATACAGCCTTAATCTTTTCCTAGGCTTCTTTTTAGTACTAACGTTACTGCTCGTGCCAATGTCATCCTCGGATCATCACAGGAGCTCCAGCAACCCTCCCCGGTAGAAAAACCAGGACTATTTTGAAGAGCAACCTCACATTTCCTGCTCCGCTGCGGTCCAGGGGGATCACGGGCAGGAAAAGCATGCGGAGCATCCACCATCGGGTGCCACGCATCCAGGAGGGTCTGGGGGACTGCCTCGAGGGAGGCCAGGGTGGGTTTGGTCCTCAGGAGATGCGTTGGGATGACACTGGTTCGAGAGCACAGCTGACCATCGGGCCAGAGGACAATTTGCGCGTGCTGCTGCACTACCCAAGGCAGACAATGCCCTCATTGTATTTAAATCTCATTCATTTCATCTAGAGGATAAAATTAGAAAATCAACCTAATTCCCAGGAGCCTTGTTAAATCAATACAACATACATCAAGCAGGCAAGGCACAATGCAAGGCTGAGATAAAATTAGAATGAGTCCCCCTGGGTGGGTTGATATCAGCTCTACATTTCAGAATTGGCAGGCACTTTTGCATAATTTATCAATTACAAACAATTTAATTCATGCAGAATAATGAGTTGCAGGGCAGCTTTTGACGAGTTAAATGACGCAGAGGCTGATGGCCACAGTGGACTTCAAGGAACACCCACTGACTTGTGCAAGGCGAGAAACTCAAGTTATCCCAGGGGCAGGGGAGGGCCGGGGGCCATCGGGTGCAGCCACTCTGTTCCCCGGGGCACGGCATCCCCTCTGGGTGCCGGCGTGCCATGGGGACCCAGCCCCGCAAAGTGGGGTCCCAAGCAGGGCCTCAAAAGGTGTGGATGCTAAAGTGGAGATGACTCTGCTGTAGGTGAAGAGACAAATGGGACACGAGGTAGGCAATGCCGAAGAAGAAATCCAAAGCTTCCCCATCGGCACCCTGGAGCCAAGAGTTACAAGCACTCCCAGCACTATCTTGCTGTCCCAGAAAGGGAAACACAAAAAGGTTAAGGGTAGGTTATTTGAAAGAACAAAAGTGATAAAAATCAAAAGCATTTCATCTGCTGAGAGGGAGCCTTTAGAAGGTTATGAAGCATTTCCTTCCTGCAGCCCTCTTTTGTTCCTCTGCCTATTGCCCCGGCAGGGCCGGGGGCCGAGGGCTCACTCCGTCCCAGAGCCCCGCTCGGTTCTCACAGAAAACAATAGCAATTGCTCTGGGAGAGGGCAGGTTTAGCTGCACGCCAGGAATGACACCCCCCTTGGAAATGCCTTCTTCCCTGTATATTTCCCCCACGATCGAGCACCGGGATCCTGCTTACTTGCTTTAATGCTGGCTTACGCAGATATTAAAGCCAAGAAGTTAAGTGGTGCATAATTATGGCATTGTAGTTGCTAATTATAATCCCACAATGAAATCAGTGCTTTGCAATGAAGGCCGCAAAGACCTGATGGTTTGGAGCAGGCTCATTTCTAAGCCCTCAGAATTCCTCGTTAAAGCCATGAGAACCTGCAAGGAGGATTCAGAGAGAGGGAGATGCTAATAAAAACACCCCTCCAACCCCATTAACCTCCTCCCAGTCAGCGTGCCCAGGAACTCACTTCACAGAGCCTTTTATGAAATAAATGTTATAGAGCTGACGCACAGCCCATCGAGCATCCCGGCATAGCCAAGCCCAGCACAGCGTGTACGGCTCCAGCTGCAGATCAGCCCTCTGCAACTGTTCGTGGTGAAGCAGACACACGGCCCCCTCTCCCCACCATTTCAGCCTGGATCCATCCCTATCTGTTACTATCCCTCTCTGTAGGAGCCTAATAACACTGTCCGCTTTATATCCTAGGTGCTTGATTTATTAGGTAATTTGTTTCTTCTCTGTGGTGCTGGCCTGCTTGTCATCTGTGTAATGGGATGATGGAAGTGCAAGCTATAGACACCAGGCATTAAAAGCTAGGCAAATATGACCCATCTAAACTTGATGTACAAAAATCGATTCATAGCAATTTTTGTGCTTTTGGCTTGCCTGAAAAAAGAAACATAAAAAAATACAAAAATTAGAGGGATTCACTGGGGCCTGACTCCTGTATGAAGTCGGGATGGCGGAGGGTGCCAGGATGCTGCCGAGCCTGGCAGCGGGGTCTGTCCTCTGCGAGCCAGCAAAGAGCCCTAACGCAGAGGGAGCTCAGCCCGGTTTCTACCCCAACCTAATTCAGCCACTCCCCGGTTTACACGACCCCGGGAACTGTGTGTGCACATGGCCCAAGACTCATCTTAATTAAACCAAAATGCCTAATGGCTTCTCCGTCGATGCTCCTCGCTTTGCAGCGGGAGCTTGGTGCCTGCATCTCCCAGCCGCGGCTGGGGAAGAGGGGACAGGGATGGGGAGGGATGCGCAGCGTGCGGAAAGGGCGCGGGGGGTCTGTGGCTCCTTCCCGAGGATGTCCCCCCTGTGCTCAGGGTCAAGCTGTGGCAACCTCAGCCATCCCCCAAAGTGTCTGCAGCGGGTTACTCAGAGTAAATGGGGCACTCGTTAAAGCCCAGGCTAGAAACCACAGCGTGCTCTAATTCACACTGTAATTTATATTTATTAAGGTAATTAAGCCGCTCAGGTAGCTGTGCTGGTGAGCAGCGTGAATCACTGGACCGGGGAGCAAAACCAGGGCCAGGTGTCTGCAGAGGACCGGGGCCAGGAGGGGTGCAGCCGAGGAACCCCCCGAGGCTCCTGCCTCCAGCCCCCTTTTATAACCTCCCAGCCTACCCCAGCGTCTCTGCTGCCGGACTGGGGCATCCAACCGGAGCAACAGCTGAGCGGGAGAGGGCTGGCATCCACCGCCTCTCTTTCGGCGATTGCAGCAGCCTTAGCCAGAGCAATAGAGATGCAGGACAGATTGGGAAGCTCCGACACTGCCAGGGTGTCGAGCTGCACCCAGGATCTCCCACACTGATAACCATCGGCTGTCAGGGCGTGTACAACATTAGCAACTCAAAGGGGATTAGGAGGGATGCGCCGCTGGATGTGTGCAGAGCTCACCCGCCACTTGCCCCGTCGCTGGCAGGCCGGTTTTGTTTTCGGTAGGTTTGGATGTACTCCTGGCGATAAGGATCTGCCGCAGCCCTCGGTGAGGCAGCCGGCACACCCTCCCCGGGAACGGCCCCGCACCTCCATTCTCAGCTGCCCCAGCCAAGGCACTGCCGGCCGCTAGAGCAGCCCGGGGGTCGTTCCGGCTGCCCATGCCTCCAGACTCGCGTGGGGTAACGCTGCCAGAGGAACCCCAAAGGAGGCTGGTTTGAGTCTCGGGTCCACCCGGAGCCGAGGGGTCTCCAAGCACCGGCACAAGGACAGGATGAGCGCGGCATGCATGGAAAAAAAGCCTAATGAAGCCAACCAGAAGAACCCAAAGTTAATGAGCAGGCTGGAAATCATAAGCCAAAACCTGTTTTGGCTGAGGGTTGCCGCCCCGACGTGCCAGACAAGCTGCGAGGCCGGGAGCTCCGGGGGAGGATGCTGCTGCCCCGAGGGCACTTTGGAGATGAAACAGGGTTTTTGTAAATACGCGTCTTTACCCAGGCCTGGAGAAGGGCTGGTTGGGGCCAGGACAGTGCAGCCACTGCTCCCTCGGGAGGGAGCACCCAGCTCCAGCCCGGCTCGCCCTGTCTCACGCTGCTCCTCTCGCTCAGCGTGCACCCGCCGAAGGGTGCCCGAAAACTGCCCGCTGCGCTTTTCTGCCCAGCCTGATGCTGCTTTGCATGCCTGAAAAACACCGGGGGAGCAAAATGGAAAGTAAAATCTGATTTCAGCACTTTCTGCTTTTTTTTTTTTTCCTTGTTATTATTATTTTTATTAGCCTCTCTGCTTTGGCTGCAGGGCCTCTCGGAGAGAATGGAGTGTCGCGTGGGTGTTACCGGCTGCTGGCGCTTACCCTGCTTCAGAAAGAAACGCCAATTACTAATTTCATGGAGATAAGCCATTCTGAAGGAGGGGAGAAAACAAAAATATAAAAAATTTCCCAGCTTTGAAATGCGAAAAGCGCCTTCATTTATTTATTTATTTATTTCCGCGACAGCTCGTGGGGGCGCAGGGATTGCTCAGTTCAGTCCCCAGACAGAGGGACGGGAGCAGCACCCAAGGGCCATTGCCGGAAGGTGGAGTTAAGATGTATATGTCTGTATGTTCACACGCACACGTGACCCTGCGCTGACGCCGGTCTTGCATCAAGCTGGATGCACTCCCCAGCCCTGCGAGCCCCGGGGCCGGCAGAGGGGCCGTGGCCGCAGCATCCCACTGGCTCCCACCCATCCCCTCCCCACCAGCACAAGGCAATGCCCATCCGGGCTCCTGCCTGCCGTCTGGCTCCCACAGCCCCGTAAACACCGAGGGCATGGGCCGGGGAGGAAAAGAATGGTGCATGGAATTAATCTGGGTGTAGTTTGCATTTTTATTGCTCTAGCCTCAGATTCCAGCCTACAGAAAGGATTCAAAAAGGATTAGATGCCATAAAACCTTTAATAATCCTCCCACATCTTACGTTTAATTATTGTTTTTACACATGCAGAGCCAACATGCCTGTAGCGAGCAATCAAGTATCACATGCCACTCCTCCTGCATTTCTTCTCTCCCGTGTGTCTCTGGCGGTATTAAGCCAGCACCCGGTTTTCCATGGCTCATCCCAGCGATGACTGGGAGATCTCCTCCTTCCCCAACCCACTCCTCCCCCAAAATACAGCCCTATATAAGCACATCCCAGCTGCAGTCGGGGTGAGTGTGCCACCCAGGGCGAGGCAGCCGGTGTGGGAGGGGACACGGATGCCACCACTGTGCAGCCCTTGCTCACGGTGGGAGCTGGGACCGGTGCCAGATGGGTGCCCGGCCCCCAGCAGGCTCCAGCATTGGGTAGTGGGGGGGGACGAGCTCAGCATCCTCACCAGAGCCACGGAAATCATACTTGGCTGGGAATTTAGAAAAAATCCTCGTCTCCAATTATAAACCGCCTGTTTGGAAGGAACATTTTGTCACTAATTTGGTGCCATCAAAATAGTTGCTGTTTCTTTGGGGAAAAAAGAATCAGACTCTTTAATCAGTTTTTTCACCTCAACAGCTTTTCCTTAAACCAAACAGCTGTGGAAAGTTTTCATCTGTAAGAAAAGGTTAAGAGTAAACCGCGTCCCAGTCACTTTTTTGGTAGGACTTTAGAGGCTCTGTTATTCATAATAAACTATTTAAAAGCACCCCTGGAGCACCCGCCACCCTGCTGAGAGTGGGCAGCTCAGCTTTGCACCCCCAGCAGCAGCTGTGGGGATGGTGCCAGTGCTTGAGCCACGAGGACACGATAATGGTGTGTGCCTGGCACTGCACGGGGGACTGGACACAGGGACTGAGGCATCAGATGTGGGTAAATAACTCCATAGCTGCAGATTCTGCTCCATTAGGCTCCCAGTGTACTGGTTGTTTATTATTGTTATTGTTATTGTTATTGTTATTGTTATCGTAAGTGATGCTTGCCCTGATCGCCTGCAGTGCAGCTCAGTGGGGGAATGATTTTTGCCCAGTTTTTTCTGGGTAGGGAGAACCTGCCAAGGCCAGAGCAGCTCTTCTACTCCCTTGCCTACTGCTGCTCCACTGGGACAAGTCAGGGCTTTCCAGCAAAGCCCTGTTTCTTTAGGAATTTTCCCCATTTTGACCCTGGACCAGTGGTGAGCTGGGATGGCCCCAGTGTGGGCTCTCCTGGTTCCCTCCCAGGGCCAGGGGGATGCTCAGGAGTCAATACCCAAAAGCATCTGCAAGCAGAGCTCGGACAGGCATTGCAATTACCTCTGAACTCACGTTGTTCACATCCAGGGATCAGCTCCATTGTTCCCAGCCAGGGATCAGCTCATGCATGATCCAACACACCACGCAGGGATGGGGCAAGGCGCTGCCGGAGCTGCCCAAGTGCTCGTCTCTCTGCTGCAACGGGAGCACGGGACAGCGCTGGAGGTGTTGAACATAGCAAGTGCCGGCCGAGGCAGCATGCGAGGCAGGGCTGTTCATATCTGTGTGACGGCCGAGGGCAGCGGGAAGTAAATGAACCGTTAACCACATTCCTAAATGCCCGCAGCTTGCGATGGGGTGGATTAAATGAAAAATGTAAAGGAAAACTGGTGTCTGAGTTCAGACCCAGGAAGGGAGCCTGGTCCCCGGCCACTGCAGATGTGGGGACAAACCCACTAGCCCCGTGGCCACTGCAGCCAGCTCAAGGACCACAGTGCCAGCGGGACATGGGCTCGCTCTCCACCATCCGCTCCTGAGCTGCTGTGACTCTGCGGGACAGCGCTGGAGTCTGGGTTCATCCCAGCCAGCAGTACCTATGGCGGTAGCAACATTGCCACAGCACCGTGCAACACCAGGGCACTTGCCAACACCGCAGCATCGTGTCCCTGTCCCTGTCCCCTGCGCTGCTGTGGTAGGTTGACCCTGGCTGAATGCCAGGTGCCCACCAAAGCCGTTCTATCACTCCCCCCTCCTCAGCTGGACAGGGGAGAGAAAATATAACAAAGGGCTCGTGGGTCAAGATAAGGACAAGAGAGATCACTCACCAATTACCATCACGGGCAAAACAGACTCAGCTTGGGGAAAATTAACTCAATTTATTACCAATCAACCAGAGTAGGGTAATGAGAAATAGACCCAAATCTCAGAACACCTTCCCTCCACCCCTCCCTTCTTCCCGGGCACTACTTCACTCCTGGATCCTCTACCTACCCCCCCAGTGGCACAGGGGGACAGGGAATGGGGGTTACAGTCAGTTCATCACATGTTGTCTCTGCCGCTTCATCCTCCTCAGGGGGAGGACTCATCACACTCTTCCCCTGCTCTGGCGTGGGGTCCCTCCCACGGGAGACAATTCTCCAAAACCTTCTCCAGCGTGGGTTCTTCTCATGGGCTGCAGTTTTTCACAAACTGCTCCAGCATGGGTCTCTTCCACAGCATGCAGTCCTTCAGGAGCACACTGCTCCAGCGTGGGTCCCCCATGGGGTCACAAGTCCTGCCAGAAAACCTGCTCCGTGGGCTCCTCTCTCCACAGATCTGCAGGTCCTGCCAGGAGCCTGCTCCAGCGCGGGCTTCCCACGGTGTCACAGCCTCCTTCGGGCACCCACCTGCTCCGGTGTGGGGTCCTCCCCGGGCTGCAGGTGGATATCTGCTCCACCGTGGACCTCCATGGGCTGCAGGGGGACAGCCTGCCTCACCATGGTCTTCCCCACGGGCTGCAGGGGAATCTCTGCTCCAGTGCCTGGAGCGCCTCCTGCCCCTCCTTCACTGACCTTGGTGTCTGCAGGGTTGTTTCTCTCACATGTTCTCACTCCTCTCTCTGGCTGCAGTTTTTGTCGCGCAGCAACTTCTCATACTTCTTAAATCTGTTCTCCCAGAGGCGCTACCGCTGTCGCTGATGGGCTCAGCCTTGGCCGGCAGCAGGTCCATCTTAGAGCCGGCTGGTACTGGCTCTGTCCTACACAGGGGAAGCTTCCAGCAGCTTCTCACAGAAGCCACCCCTGTAACCCCCCCCACTACCAAAACCTTGCCACGCAAAGCCAATACAGCTGCCAGGACTCCCTTCATGTGCAGCGGTCACACTACCCCTGAGGCTGGTCTTGCTGTCACAGACAGTGGCAGACGCAGTCCAAGCCACCAAGACAAAGAGACCCGAGCTCAGCTTTAGGGCCAGCGATAGCCCTGTGCCTCTGGGCTGGATCCCACATTAATCCTCTTTAACCCCCTTTCCCCAGCCCCGCAGCAGGCAGAGGTCTGACACTGTCAGCCCCCAGATCAGAGCGGGCAGGAGGCCTCTCTGGGATGCAGGCAGAGCTCTGGGTGAGCTGCTCTGACCCCTTTATCCTCCGAAACATCAAAAGTTTCAATTATTCTGCCTGTGACTCATTTCTGATGAAGACTTTTCTCAGAAGAAACTCAGTGGGTGGGACAGGCAGGCACTCAGAGCTGCTTTTTCTACCTCTGGAGACGAAGCTGTGCAGCATCAGCAGAGCCGTCAGAGCTGTCTCCCGGGAGGTGACTTTGGTCTTGTTTGCGAGGAAGGATGTTTCGACCCTGGCGACGCCAGTGGCATGAGGAGTTAAGGGACCGGTGCCCAGAGGAAGCCCCTCTCAGCTGGGGAAGGACAGACAGAACAATCAGTCGTTTATTTTGGTCAGAGGCAGCGTCCCCTTAAAATATTGCCCTCCAAGTTGCGCGCACATGGCAAAAACCAGAGCGCCTGGCTACAGGTCAGACAAAGGGAGCCTGTGCTCCCGAGATGTTTTATTCATGCGCAGCCTTGAAGAGCAAACAAGCCCAGCTATTCTGCTGCCCCAGACTCGATGCAGGCCTGCCTTTGTGCTCCATGCCTGTAGAGGCGGGAATTGCAAAGAGGGGCTGGAGTGGGAATTGCAAAGAGGGGCTGGAGTCCTCCCTGCCATGTGGGACTTGTTGCTCCGCCACTGGAGCGACTGCTCCCCCTCCCCAGGCTTACTCAGAGCAGGCTGGTTCAGCACCAGAAATTGCAATTGCTTTTCCAATTTCTCTAGTTTATTGCACTTATTCACCTGGCTGCTTCGCCAGAGTCGCAGGCTCAGCTCACGACCAGCACTTGGGCCCTCCATCATTGCTGCTGAGCTGAGCCTGGAGCAGCTGTCCCCGGTGAGGACACGGGGACGGTCCCCTGCTCCCAACACGGCTTCCAGTGGCAAGAAAAGGCCACCTGCAAACAAAGCAATAATAGAAGAGTCAGCCTTAATGTCACCCTGATCATTTCTAATTGAATATTAATACCATCTTGATCTTCCTTTAATGCTCCATTTAATCTGAATGTTTGTCTTATTTTCGTTCTGGGCAGAGGATTAGCCATCCTGGGCACACGTGGTGTCAGGCCATGGCTACTGCAAACAGAGTTGGAAAGCTACTTCCACACGGAAATAACTGCAAATTCAACTACTGGAATTGTTAGAAATGAAGTTAATACCTAGGCACCAGTGATTCAGGGTGCTGGGGGCAGGTGGGCTCAGTGCCTGTCCACCCCGCACTGGGGGGGGTCACCCCAGCCCTGCTCAGCGGGATGGAGCAGAGCCGCCCCACAGTGGGGGACATGGGCGTCTCAGGGTGGGAGACACGGGCGTCTCAGGGCAGGGGACATGGGTGTCTTGGGGTGGGGGACACCGGCATCTTGGGGCTCATGGAATAACTGTGCTAAAGCGCCCACTTGAGGGAGGTAGCCATGTGGATTTGGGGCAGAGATTGCACGTCTCCCATAGGTAAAACAGCCTCTTCTGTCATTCTGAGGAGCATACATGGAGGTCGTACCAGACGTGATCACCCTGGGAGCTCAGGCCTTGCCAGCTGTGTTGGGTGGGCCCGGTGGGCTGTCAAAGCTGGGGATGTCCCATCCTATGTGCAAACCCAGTGCGAGGGCAGTGGGGCAGCAGGGAAGGAGCAGACTGGGGAGGTAAGCAGGGTGGTTTTGCCTCTGAGAGGCAAAGTGGGCAATGGTTAAGAGATGCCACAAATCTCCATCCCCATCTCCACCTGGCCCCAGCCTCCCGGTGCTGTGTGGTGATTCACGGTGAGGAAGACCCCGTCAGCCATGGCAAAGCCAGATCAAACCCAGCATCCAAGGGCTGGCCGCAACCGATGCTCCTGTCCACGCGTGACTTCACTTTCCTGCTCGAACCCTCGTTGTTCAGAATTCACAACACACTTGGGGCATGGGCCAAACAGGCACTGGATGGAAATAAAAGGGTGAAAAAAAACATTAAAAAAATACCTGTGATGCAAATGGGTGGCACTGCGTGCCTCTGCTCTCCCCTGCAGAGCAGGGATCAGCCACCCACCACGTCCCATGCAGCATGATCCTCCCAGCCCCGTCCCGGGCTCCCCAGCCCATGCCGTCCTACCCAGCTTCTCCAGGAACACACGCAGCTCCACAGCCACTGAAGGACGTTTGGTAATGCATGAGTAATGGGCCGGTTTAATCTCTTCCAAAATCACGATAACCCCGAAGGATGTACCAGCTGAGGAAGACGTTAGCGTGGAAGGTGTGCAGCAAGCAGCGCTGCTGCCAGAAATACCAGAGGAATTAACAAATTGGGTTGCAGCTCTCAAGTGAAACCATTTATTGAGGATGGACTGTTCCTTCTTGTAATCCTCTGTCATCAGCACTCACTGCAAAAATTTAACTGTGTCAGACTAAGGCAGCGTGGTAAGCCCCAGGGCTAGTTCTGTGGGTAGAAAGACTCATTCGTTGCCCAACGCTATTTGCAAGTCAAGTGTATTTCTTTCTTCGTGTTGTAATTGCTGAGGACTGGGAATGCCTTACTAAGCAGCGAGCAGCGGCAAGGCCGCCTGGTGCTGAGGTGTGCTGAGCTCACACCGATCCCAGCCCACTGGCTTATCTCCTCCTGCCAGACACCTGATCAAGGGACATTAAGTGAGATGTGCCCGGGCTGCGACAGGGTTTGAGCAAACTTTGGGGGATGCACCTTTCTCCCTGTCGTGGTGACAGTGGCAGCTGCGTGGACCTGCTCCATCCCCTCCATCACGGTGGCCCAGGGAGCACCTCTGCCAAGGAGGGAGGGGCACACCAAAAACTTCATGTAACCCGACATCATTTTAGTATCATTAGGGCTAACAGGACAGAAAGCTCAAGCAAGTCTGCTACTCGCCCCTGCTCCAAAAGGACCAACCAGCAGGAACAGCCTGGCCAAGGAGAGCTGGCACAGTGACATTTAATACCCCTAATATTTATTTGAGGGACATTAACATAGGCAATACTTATAGAAAGCACCTGGTGACTCAGAAAGTGGAGAGAGAAATGGCCTTTCCAATGCACTGCCAAGGTAGCAGGAAAGCTGCCCCAAAAGGAAAGGGGTAAATGAAAAAATGTGCTGCAACTGCCCTTGGTGAGCTCCCTGTTATTTATTGGGAAAAAAACCCCAGCTGGTGAAGAAGGAAGCTTAGAAAGAAGATGTAGCAACTCCCAGGTGAGGGAAACTTTGGCTTCCAAGGCCAGGAGCATGAGGAGTTCATCTCGGGTTATGTCAGACCTGGTGACACACAAAGCTTTTCCCTTCAAGCACTCGAGCTTGTGTGCCAGCCTATCGCTTTGGCTGCTGGACTGTGTTGCATCCCAGCCTCCTCTTCACGATACCGCACGTCTCTTCCTCTGACCGCCTCTAGAGGTGCAGCTCTTTGGAAATTAGTGGCCCTTCTCTTTGGGCTTTTGATGTACCCCAGGAGGAGGGTGCATGGTAAGCATTGCTTCACTGCTGTTTGTGCAACCTCGCTGCAGATCCCTTATTATTCACGATGGTATCTTGCCACTTGATATGCATAATAGCTCAAAGGTACCGTTGACTACATTTTTCCAGCTCTTTGATGTGCTAGCGATAACTTGTTTCTGTTTCGCAGCCATTAAGCTAGGTGGAAATCATTACACTACGTTAAATGTGGGGTTTGTTCTTTAATCAGTGTTGTTCTGGTTCCAGGCTTGGTGTTGCAATCTGTCATACGTGGAAAATATCCTCTTAGCCCAGGTTAACAATTCTGGAGGAAGTGAGCACAGCTTAACAGAGTCTCTTCAAGGTCAGAGATCAAGGACCGAATCCTCCCAGGAGACTCCAGCATCCCAGGCGGGTTGCAGCAGCTCCCCGGCCACTTGCACCTGCGCTGCCGGTTGCATGCGTTGCAGAAGTACCCACAGCATGAACCAACCTCCCTGCATGGCAGACACACCGGTATATGCTAAAGCCACGCAGAACAGACCCTACTTATCCACCTGGCAACATTCACTTGAAGTTTTAATGTCATATTTGTGAAACTAGACTAAACAGGCCACTTCTTGGGTCAGGCTTGGACTTGTAGGGTACATATTTTGGATTGCAGCTCTGCAGCCCCCAGCCACAGCCAGGCGGTTCCTGCCCTGTAAAAGCCTTTTGCTGTCCAAGAAGGGGATGCTCCACCCTGGCAGCCCTTCTCCTCCAGCACCTCTCATGCAGGTTACAGTGTCTCACCACCCCTCTGCATCAACCACCCGTACTGCCATGGCACCAGCACTGGAAAATCATCTGAAGGCAGGAGGGGAGAGGGAGGGCATTCCCTGCCCTGCACTTTTCCAAGCACCCCTCCGGACTCAGCACCTGACAGGTCAGCCCAACACTGTGCAGAGCTGGAAGGTGAACATTCACATCTCTGCACCCGGCCCCGATGAGAGCATCGCACGCTGCTCACAGAGCACTCTTCTTGACAGGAATAACCACATATAGCTTCCGATAATGATTTTCTCAGGGAAGACTGATCAGAGGGAGGCTGACCCTGGTGATGAAGGGATGTGTCTCAGGTCTGCTTTGCCCTGCGGATGCCGGGGAGCTCAGCCAGCCACACGCCCATCAAACCATCAGCACACGACGGCTGGGTTAAACCTGGACAACACAGGCTGGGGATGCGACGACTGACAGTGCGTTGGACTAGCTACATGCTGCCGCGAGCACTACCAGCTCGTTAGGAAGCAGCTCCTGCCAGTGAGGTGAAGCAGCCGCTTCGGTCCCAATCCTGCAGTGTGTTCCCTCTGCAGCCACGGGAGCTGGGCACATCCACCCACGGGCTGGAGGGATGCACCGATGCTCGGGTGGCTGTGGGAGAGCTGCTGGTGTCCTCAGGGTCCACCCAGACCTTATCGGTATGTGGCTTCTGGGCTTTTTGGACTTTCTCTTCATTGTCTTGCAGCAAAATGAGGCTGCAAAGGGTGGAAGGGTCCTGGCCGCTGCAAGAGGAAACCTTGGGAGCAAGGAAGGGCCACGGCGAGAGGGTGCTTTGAGGCAGGGAGCACCATGCTGTTGGGAGGCAGAGCAAAGCAGCAGGGCGGCAGCCCACGTGCCAGGTGTGAAATGGCCAGTGAGTCCCCCCAGGTGAGGTCCAGGGGACAGCCCAGGGACAGGCTCACTCCCTGGGAGCCCCAGAGCCCTGAGCACCCGTCCGCAGAGGAGCTGCCGTCTGCAGAGCCGGCAGTGCCAGAGCTGGCCTCGAGCCAGCTCTGCGTGCCGCAGCACGAGCACAAAGACCGTCTGCGATGTGATGCGCTGTCCCCAAACGGGGCCATCTGGGTCACGCGCTTGCGGCTGGTAAAGGTTCAGGATGTACCAAGAGGAGGAGCGTGCTGTGGTATGCCACCCTGCACCGCGTGGGGCAAGGACAGAGCTCCTGGGCACGGGACCATGGCAAAGGAGTCTTACACAAGCAAGGAGGCGAAGCAGAGCATGGGAGAGACTCCCCAAAAAGAAGAAGCCCAGCAGCTGACAGGAGGGATCCTGGCAAGCAGCGGGCTGTGCTCTGTGCAGAGCCCCTCGAAAGCCTGTGTGGTTTTCAAATGAAGTCTATATTTGTTTTGCAAAACCTCAAACCACCCCTCCCAAGAGTGTATGACAGAGACAAGTGAAAACGTGAAAACCTTCACCCGTTAACTCCTTCGTGCCAGGGGCCAGAGCGGGAACAGGCTGCCCACACTGAGGACGGGGCCAGCAGAGCCCGGCTCGGCCGCCCACACTGAGAGGCAGCCGGCAGCGGCTGCTCTGCTCACATTTGTCTTTCAGGCTCGTTCGAGGGCTTTGGCAAGCTACGATTCAGTTTCGTTTCCTGCTTTCTTGCAGTCTTGGCATGTTTAGTTTGGCCTCCTGTGTTTTGCGACATGAAAGCCTTGGCTATAAATACATCGCCCTGTGTCTCCGAAGGTTTTGTGGCGTTTTCCTGCCTGTGCTCTTCATCCCTTTGGGAAGGTCAGGAGCTGGGAGGAGCGTGTGGAGGAGGCTCCAGTGATGCCGGCGGAGCAGCTCCCTGCCCAGGACAGCCCTCGGCACATGGCTCACAGCACGAGGCCGCTGGCCCTTCTGGAGCCGTGCTCGACTTACAGATGTTTATCATGGCCGATAAGGCTGTGCTGGCTCTTTACACAAGAGGAAGGGGGGGTTTGTGCAGCAGTGAGCTGGTCACAAGCCTGGGGAGCGGAGCTCGGGGTCATGGTTGTGCTGGATCCCTGGGTTAGCCTGCAGCGGTACTGTACCCCAAAGGGCTTTGGCATTGCTGATTCCTGGAGGTCACAAATGCCGCCAGGACCTGCCAGCTGCAGACACGCAGCCAAGGTCCTCCCTGGGGCCGGTGTGCCCAGCTTGCCCCGCCGATGCTTCCATGCCGGCCCAGGCAGCAT
This sequence comes from Harpia harpyja, assembly GCF_026419915.1. NCBI lineage: Eukaryota > Metazoa > Chordata > Aves > Accipitriformes > Accipitridae > Harpia > Harpia harpyja. Next base: position 16,411,733 of record NC_068953.1, on the reverse strand, counting down.
GCCACGGAGCGCCCACGCTGGGGCAAGCAAGCCTTGCAAAAGGTAAACATGTGTACGGTAGCAGCCCAATAATTACGGCCCTAATTCAGCAAAGCATCACCACTTACAAGGCACCTAAGCATGTGCTTAAAGTTAATTATACGCTTAAAGATCTTTCCTGAATAAGCACAGATTTAAGGCTGTGTTTGGTATCTCCTGTACTTAACTGTGATTCAGCTAACCACCTACCCTACCTCTTTGTTTCCAACAACCCAAAACCATCATGAAGTGATTTCAGAGCTCAGCTCCAGCACTAGAAACCAAACATCTATGCACTTCTCTCTGCAGGCTTGCTTTGTAGATATGAAAATAAATATCCTTTTGATTCTTATGGCTTTGTTTTCCCGATAGCACTTCCCTCCCTGCAAGCCAGCAACTTCCAGGCTGATTAGGACTCTACAGAGACCTCCTGAAATGGCTTCTCTGACAGAATCAGATACTTGGCAGGGGGGAAGAGAGAGACAGAAAACGCCTCGGTCGAAACTGCCCCGCTGCAAGACGGCGAAGCTGAACTGGCCCCTTTGTACGCAGTCAGTTTTTCCACTGCATTTGCATATCTCTGCTGTTTTCTCGCAGCCCGCGCCCGGCTGCCTTTTCCTCCATGCAGTTTCTGCTCAACAGTCGCGTGTGAACCAGAGCCGCGGCTGCCTGCGGTTTTCTCCCCGCCAGAGGTGCACCGTGGTGGCTGGGAGCCGGCGGCTGCAGGAACTCCTCCTGCCACCCTGGCCGTGCCAGGGCCAGACCCACCGGCAGGACCCTGCATCGGTGACCGGGGGGAGGTCGAACCCAGCCAGCAGCAAAAATAACTGTGGGTGCAGCTGGTAAATAATAAGAGGGGCTGGTTAGAGCAAGCTGCCTCCAGGGTGGCTTCCGCTTTTAGCATCATTTCTTTAACAAATCAGAGCAAGTGTTTTCAAGAGAAAAGGATTTCAAAGCAACCAGTTTGGGGTTTTTGCTGCTGAAATTCCCCAGGGAAACATTCCTGGACCCAGAAAGCCCAGTGGAGACACCCGGCCCCTTGATAATTTGGGCAAGCAGGGCCCTCACCAAAGAGAGCCCAGAGACCTGCCTATAATCTTGTCATTTTATTCAGCATTTGAAAGTCTTTGAGGGTTTTTTTCAGTCAAGTTACTGGTACAAATTACACACTGTGGTGTGTGTGGCTCTAAAACATGGCTTCAAAATGGGATGCATCTTGCCAGAGGGGCTGGCTCTCCATTAGAGGCTCCCATGCAGCCCCAGATGTGGCCCTGCCTGGCAGAAGGATGCTGGATGCCAGGTCCCTCCCTGTGCAGCTCCGTGCATCAGCCATCCCATAACCTCGGTTCCGGCTCTTCCCACCCCCTCACTGGCCACAGACTATATCAGTGGGGCCACCCATCCTGCATCTGATGGCAATTCCTCCCTTAGATCAGCTGTTAACCCAGCATCCCAATGGGAGCAGGTTGCCCAGGACCGTGTGCTGCTGGGCTTCAAGTGCCTCCAAGGATGGATGGAGCTCCACAGCCTCCCTAGGCAGCCTCTCCCAGTGCTCACCCACCCTTACCATCAGAAAGTGTTTCTCCATCCCTGTCCTCCATGGCACCTTCCTGCCTGCCCAGTGGGCGGGAGCAGAGCCAATCCCTCAGAGAGAGCCCTGGGTCTTCTGCAGGCTCCCTTCCCACCTGAGAGATGGCCACAGAGCCCGTCCTTTGGTGGGAGAGCTCGGGGGCCACACAGTCCCACAGCTGTGAACAGCACCAACCTCTTGGCACCATGTTTTGGATGCCTCTGCTCACTCTGCGAGCGCATGTGACAAGCACCTTCCCAGCACTGACAGCCAGGAGCCTCTCAGAGCTGCAGATAAAGTTATCATTAGCATCTATTAGCAATAACAAACAATATCAGCTTCATTCATTGTCATAAGCTGGGTTATTAGTGCTGGAAAAACAGCTCCCCTAACACCCTCGGAGCCAGCCGAGATTCATCTGTGTCTCATTAGCAGAGCCTTCCTTCTTTGTTTGTTCAGTTAAAATTAACTCTCCTTCTGGAAAAAAAGGAGCAAAGAATCACCCTCCTGGCCCGGCACGGCCCGCCCAGCTCTTCGCCCTGGCCCCGAGGGCTCCCAGTGGTTGTAAGGGACTGACCCCAAACCTGCAGCAACTCCATGTGCTCGCCGCTGGATACGGCCCCTGCTCCCACAAGCTGCTCCTTTCTCCAGCAAAACGCACGTCCCGTCACTGCTCTGCAAGGAACTCTGCGAGAAGAGCTGCAGCCAGAGAGGCAGAAATGCCCCAGAGCAGGGGGCCAGAGGGTTGCAACCCCTCTCTGCAGCTCTTCACTTCCATCGCCTCCCTCAGCAAGCTCCCCCAAATGTCACCGAGTCACCTCACCCTCCTCACCTCCCTGTCCTAGTCCCCCTCCTGACATGGACGTTTCCTCTCCCGGCATTTCTGTGCTCTGCCCCTTGCAACCCACAGCACCCCATGCCCTGGGCGAGATGCCCGAGAGCAGCCCCAAGTGGCACCAGGACCTGCAGCACCCTGCCTGCACCCTCTGCCCGCACTCGCTGCCTGCAGCCTGCCTCCAGCAGCCAGCAGAGCCCTGCACAGCGGCAGTCACGGCGAGGGCAATGCACGGCTGGGCTGGGTACTGGGATGGTTACCCAGCTGGGTCCCAGCCCTGCCATGGGTGACCCCACTGTCCCTCTGGGAATGTGCCCCCAGAGCCCAGCCCTGCAGAGGCGGCACGGCTGCAGGCGTGCGAAAGCAGGGCTGGCCCGGAGAGGTACCGAGAGGGGGGCAGGACATGAGTAATTGGGGTAGGACGGGGCTTTCCCGGGCAGAGCACGCAAAACCAGGGATTTTTGTGTTTGCATTCACACCTACTTAACCCCGCAGATCAGTTAATGCTTTTGTAAAATTACATCTGTTACTCGTCAGGCTCAGCATTTTCAATCGGTTGCCAAAGCCGCTTGGATATTTATAAAACAAGCCAAAAAGAACCCAAAACCCCAGGCCCCAAACATTTCAGGTTTGTCAATCACAAAGAATCAAAAATAAATTGAATATGCAGTCACAGACCTGCACAGCACCCTGCACCACCCAGACCGAGGTGTATCCGTGGGTGCAGGGGCTCTGACAGACCAGAAAACTCAAGCCTTGACCCAAACTGGAGCCCGGCTGATGAGAGGCGAAGTGTCCCTAAGGGCTGGAAACACGGTGGTTTGATTCGAGGGGTGAGCCAGGTCCTCCATCCCCAGCTGAGCTGCATGGGGTGCCGGGGTGACAGGGTGGGAAAGACACAAATGGCACCTGGGGATGAGGCGCCTGATCTGGGCTCCCTGCACCAGGGTCAGCAGCATCACTCAGCTCTCCCCCAGGCACTGTGCTTGCTCCACATCCCAGCACGGTAATAATGAACAAGGCAGTAACGAGCAAGGTGTGCGGGTGGATGTGTCGGAGCAGGGCAGCATCCCTCGCCGAGCTGCGGGCACTTGGGAGAAGCCGGGCAGTGCTGCTGTGAGCACCCGTGGTTTGGGTTTTGCGGATTCTTACAGGTCTCCCCTCTGCAGCACTGAGCATCTCCCACTGCCCAGGCACCTGCCAAGCACCGGGGCCTGGGCGTGCATCCCCATGCCATCCTCCCTCCCTCGTCCCTCAGCCCAGCAGGTAACATTACCGACGGGCACAGGGACTTCATGGGTGCTGAGTGACTTGTGGGAGCCGAGGGACAGGGCAGCAGCGCGGGACAGCCGGTGAGGCAGAACCCAAAGGCAGGGGCAGAAATGCACTGATGTGTTTCAAAAGCCACTGGAGAAGGAAATCTCCGCAGGTGCTGTGCGAGGACCATGGTCCTGGCACAAATGCTCCAATGCTGGGCAATCTCCCCTGGAAATACATTTTCTCCTTGAGCCCATCATCAGCACTCACAGTAAAATCCAGAACAAATAAACCCCAAAGCAGCGGGTGAAGGACAAGCCCAGAGCTCCCGTGCCCAGCACGTGCCCACCCTGCGGGCCAGATCCCTGCTTCGGTGGGATGGAGAGCCAGATTCAGCAGATGCCCAGGAATGTTCTTCTGAAGGTTATAGGCCAGCAAGGATTTTTGTTTTGTTTTGTTTTAAAATTTGTTTGTAAAATAACTAAGTGGCCTTTTTCTTAGCTAGATTAATGTCACAGGACAGGTTAGTGCTCCTGAGAGCTGGACTCTGGTCTCCTCGCAGCCTGGGCATTGCTGCTTGACCGTGAGCAAGTTACCTGCCCAGCCTCTGGTCTGGCTCTCTGTACCTTGGAGACTGCCCTAAGCTACTCCAGTTTTGTATTTAGAAAGTTAAAATGATAAAAAAAAAAACCCTCTGTAGGCCTGATGCAGGAGTTGGACACCAGCATCAGCAGGGCTGTGTGAGGCAGAGACTGGAGCGCACTGGTCAGCAGCTGGGAGGCAACTTTGCTGTTTTGCTACAAGTACATGAAACTGTTTAACACAACAAGGCTGTTAAACAAATCGACCTGAGGCCAGCAAGTTCGGTGCTGTCTAGCCTTCCAGTTGAGCGACAATAGCAATTGATCCTGCTGGGAGGTTAAAAAATAAAATAAAATCTTCATCCTGGAACAACATGTTTCAGCTGGAGCAGCCTCGTGCCCATTAGCGGTAATTGAGCGACGCGGGGCTGTGCCGTGGGAAGGCCGATTGCCCCGCGCAGCGGCGGCGTGATTAGGGACGGCTTCGGCTCTGCCCGCGGGGTGGAACGGCTCGGCCTAATTGAGAGCGAAATGCCGGGGTCTGGGCAGAGGGAGACTCCGCCAGCGTCCCCGATGAAGCCACGGGGAGCTGTGACGAGCAGAGATGCATGAGCACAGCTGAAACTGCAGGGACTTTGGGAGGGGTCAGCACAGCATGGCACAGCATGGCACGGCATGGCACGGTGCATGCACAGGGCTTGCCAGGCATGGGAGCTCTGCAGCACTGCTAAGGCTTTTACGCACCATAAGAACCTCTTGAAAGCCTCATTTTGAATAGGGGGTTATAGAGTGCTGAAGAAAGCTGAAATAAAATATTTTCCTTCTTGCACGTGTCGGGGAAGCAGAAGTCCTGGGCTAAATGGGACAGGCTGTGCCATTTTGCCGTATTATTTAGCTGCACTGGAAATGAAGGATGAAGGTGATAAAGGGTTTATTTTAGCAGGCAGCAGCCACTAACTGCTCGGTAATGCACCGAGGAAGAGCTCAGCTCCGCCATCCCGTTTCCCATTCCAGTCACGTGCCCCCAAAATTGCAAATGGAGATTTGTTACATTTCATTTGCTCCCATCCCTGGGAAGCCATTTGCGATGAGTTCACGTCTCCCAGGAGGCTCTATTCCAATCAAAGTGAAAAGAGAGGAGAAAAAAAAGTCACGCTAAGCCAGATGACAATGATATCTCAGTGCCGATCACTGGGTGCTGACTGGCGCTACACGTTTTAATAACAGCCAGCCCATGTGCAGCAGCAAGACTGAGGCACCGCTCCCAGGCTGGGGGATGCTGAGGCACCGCTCCCATGCTGGGGGATGCTGAGGTACCTCTCGAGGCTGAGGGATGCTGAGGTACTGCTCCCAGGCTGACAGATGGTGAGGCACTGCTCCCAGGCTGAGGGATGCTGAGGTACCACTCCCAGCCGGATGGGTACTGATCAGCATGGCTCAGCCCCAGTTTGTCCCCTGCGCTGGCTCCAGCTGCCAGCTGCTCCAGGATGGACACCCACCACCTTGATTTTCCAGCTTTCGTCTTTCTCCATGAGCAGCACCTTGAGCTAGGCAAATAAAAACAGGGCTTTGGTAAACTCAGGGAGGACAGGCTGAGCATCTGCTTCAAGTTTAGCAATTTTAGCTATATATTGGCCTGTGCTTTACAAACTCTTACTAACTGAGTGTGCACACACACAGAAAACGAAAGCAGAGATGGTTGATGGTTGGGGCTTGTCGCTTTTTTTTTTTTTTTGGTTCCCCCTTTAAAAAAAAAAATCTTGTTTTCACTTTAGAGCAGTTTTGTGGGCTGTGGTCTGGTGTTATTGATTAGGGCATGTTATTCTGGAGCAGGAAGCTGCCTGACATACTGCCTGCCTGCTGCTAAATTGAAATCTCCTAATCTTTCCAATCCTTTTAAGCACTGGCAAATGAAAAGGCAGCACATTGTGGAAAACCTCTGCTCAAGAGGAAGTAAGGCAAGATCTACCAGAGTGAGAGTACAAGCCACCATGGGTCAGAGGGGACCTGCTGCCTCCGCTCACTCCCGTTGCCTGATCAGGGAGGCAGGAGAGGTGTTTGCTCCTGCTGCGATGCCCTCGCTCGGCACAGGGGACATCCCCAGCACATCGGCTGAAGGATTCAACCGAGGCGCATCGAGCCCTCTTTGGCATGACCTTGGCGAGGGCAGGGGCTGGCGGTACTGATCCGGCACGCGCGGTGCTGCTGGTGCCAGGGGCTGCCCTTGGTTCGGGATGGCTGGTGGCAGGGGGCTGGGGGGAGACCCCCCCTGCCCTACAGCGTGGCTGGTGGTGGTCTCCAGGGCTGTCACACAAGAAAGGGGACTCGATTCTTGTTTGTGGCCGAATTTGAAGCTGGATAACTGTGTGCTCAGGTGACTGCAGGGTAACCCATGAACTGCTGAGGTCGGCTGGGCTCAGGGGCACAAGGCGTCTTTACTGGAACATAACAGGGGCTGCCCGGGGCTCAACTCGGGCTAGCAGAGACCACCACTTTTCATCAGGCTCATTCTCTCCTCCATGATTAGCATATACCCTTAATTACGTACTGAAAGCCTGGTGCTCTGCTGTTCAGAGCTGTTGCCGTCTACTGAGTCACGGCAGCAAGCTAAAGCAAGGCCTGCGTATGAGGACAATGTGCTTTTTACTTAGCCTCATCCCATAATAACGGCAGAACAGGAGGGATCTTCCTGAAAACAGCAGATCTCCTGCCATCCTGCAGCGCACGCTGCTTGCACCCACGGTCCCCCAAGCTGCCCACATGAGTAGCTGGCTTTCTCCCCGATGCTATGGGTATGTGCAGCACCAGAGCACTGATTCCAATTTTGACCCCGCCAGTGCCATGCCTCTTGGGCTCTGTGGGGACCGGCTGCCCAAATCCAGCAGCATTTGGGGATGTGGACATTGCCCTGCCGGCTGGAGGGAGGCAGGGACTGCCCTGGTGCATTGGGATTTTGGGGCGTTCCGGTTTGGCAATGGGGGGACCTGCAGGTACTTCCCCAGCTGCTTTATCACCCTCAGTCCATGGCCGAAATATTTAGCAACGTTTGTTAGGGCAGAGCAATAATTTGATTTAACCCTTGTGGTACTGGGTAGCTGCCGACCGATAACCAAATGCATCCTTCGCAGAAGGTGCGTGCATTAGGGAGATCAATGCATATTCACAAAGGGCCAATTTACATTGCATCAGTCTTGGGAGAGCAATGTAACCTCAACTTCCTGAGAAATCAAGGACACCATATAGCTAAAACTTCAGGAACGCTGTTGTTAATCTCTGAATAATGATTTCAGCCTGTACGAGGCCTTCCCTGTACCCCATCCAGGGAAGGAGTGCTCAAACCAGGTTGAATTTCTGGCTGTTGGGCAGCATCTTCCCTTCCACCCCTGCACACTTGGCTTCTCCTTCCTGCCCCGAAGCCCATGACCTGCCCTGCACCCCAAGCCCCAAGCATGTGTCCCCTCCAAGGGGTCCACATGTTGGGACCACCCTGGGGCCTCTGGGCTCAGGGGAGGAATGGGAGCCGCTGGGCACAACTTGCCCTGCTTGTATTTTTAGCGTGTGAAGCTGGGAAAAGGAGAGCGTGTTCATTAACCTGCACAGCCAGGAATAACAATTGCCTTCCATCAGGACCTCATGAATAAGTCGCACCATCTGATTTAGTTATTTATATCCTTCCTGCTGGTAAATTAATTAATGTTTCATTTGCAGCACAGGCAGCCCATAAGACTGTTTCTCTGTGCTCTGAAAGTGGGCACGCTACAATGTCATCTGCTTTAAAAGGCATTTTTCCTAGGAAGATAGTTGGTAAACATGGACCACTCACCCGTTGGTGATGCTAGGTCACCTCTTGCCATGCCCTGCACTGTACCGGCAGTGGAGCGGCATGCCACAGACCACTAGGGTCTGTGGGGTATTTGTACAGTGCAAAGGGTCATTTTTATTCTTTCTACTGGATCTTAAGGAACATTCAGGGGGAAAATCGTGATCCTGTTGCTGGGGTAGGTTTCTGGTCCATCCATCCAGAGAGAGGATGGGGAGCATGGGGGCAGCTGGCAGTGCCGCAGGGCCAGGAGTGCCCAGGGGCCAGGGGACCTCAGAGTGCAAAAGAAGATGCTTAAAAGAGAAATACTTCTGTAAACACCTACAAGGAAATGGGCAGAAGGGAAGGGGAATTATTATCTTATTAGGGGTAGCAGGCAAACAACAAGGCATTGCAGGAGGGGCACGGAGGGGCAGCAGGAGCCTAGGTAGAGCTGCTGGGTTGGGTGAAGGTCTCTGCTGGCTGTGGTGAGGGCGCTGGGCAGCCCAGGGACCTGCTTGGAGGGGTGGGCAGAGCCACAGACCCACTCCTTTTACAGCAGCTGGGGCTGAGCTGTGGGTGCGAGCCAGCCCTGACGGAGCCGGGGGGGATAAAACCTCTCCCAGCACCGCGGGGGCTGATGGTGCCCCTGCCAAGGGGGATGCAGGGCGGGGGGCTCGGCCGAGGGCAGGCAGCACCGGCAGCTCCCTTGGCATCTCATCCCGGCACTGGCTCCGGGGTTTTGCATGCCTGCTCTCAACGGCTGCAGTGGGAAACGCCGGCCATGGCACATGACTCCCTTGGGACAAAGATAAGAAGCTGGAAAAATAAACTGCACTCCCAAGGTCGCAGAGGCGCTCGGGGCTCTCCCCTGCACATGGGCTGCTTCCCTTTCCGCTTTCAGAGCAATCGCCTGGTGGCTTTATAATGGATTAAAGCAAAATATTTTTGCTGGGGGAGGGCTGGCAGAGGGCGAGCGCTAGCATCCCCCCTGGCATGGGTCACTCCAAAGCACCACGGAGATGCCCCATTGTCCCACTCTGCTTGGGTCCCCTCCAGCTGCCATGTGCGTGTCCCCGTGTCCGCGGGCAGCCAGCGAGTAGGCAGAGCTGCCAGCGGACAGCAGCATGCCTCTGGTTTGATTATTTGCTTATGGCATCCTAATATGCCCAATTATTTTTCAATGCAGACAGTTGCGGTTCATTTGCTTCGCCATCAGGCAGGGGCTTGTAGGAGACATTCTAATGCCGGCCACGTTTTAATTTCCTCAAACAGCATGTTTTACGTGTGCTAAGTACAGATGAGCTTGGACCCAGCTATGGGATCCCAGGAGATCCCCATCATCCTGTGAGAGAAGGTGCCCCAAAGTTGGTCAGGTCAACTGTACCTTCCATGGCAGTGACCCACGCCTTACAGATCCCCATGTAGGGGACCTCGGGTTCAATGTGCTTCCGAAGATGGAGCTGCAACTTGTTGATGTGTGTTGGTGGGGGTTTTTTTTTTCAAGGATTATCCTTGGGTTTTCCATGCCTTACCCATGGCATTCCTATCCCCAGAAGTGTCGCAGCAGGGAGCTGTGGGCTTGTACTGGGGCAGGTTTGATATGAGAAACCTTCAGCAGAGTAACCCCGGCACATGTGGAGCCACCAGCACTGCTGGTTTTTAAGAGCAGGGATCTTGCTATAATGATGTGGGCAGTGTTAGCCCTGCCTGGTGAGGGGAACTCCCCGGGGACCTCTCACAAACCTCTCCACCCCCTCCTTGTCCTGCATCCATGAAACCAGCAGCAAACCCAAAAATGAAGAATATGGGTGAGAACCAGAATGGCAAACCTTGAGTCTTGATTTGGGGTTTTTTTTTTAGCTCTAACCACCATTATTTGAGATGCCAAGTCTGATTCATGATAATTGCCCATGCCAGAAGCTGGAGCTGTGCTCTCCACGGCAGCAGTGTCACCCTAGGGTGGGTTTTCCTTTGGCCCCTCATTTTTTGGCTGCTTTAAAGAAGATGATCAGCAACATTTTTATCTCCTCAACATTTCCTCCTTTCTAAACATTGCGAAGATAAAGAAAATATTCCTCTGTAGGCCTCCCTTTCTCATCCCAAATCTCTCCTCTAAACAAGGAGGATGGTTGCCTGCCAAACCCAGGAACGTCCAACTTCAAGCCCTGTTTTCATTTATTTCTTTTTTTGGATGATATTGTCCGTGGGTCTGTCTGTGCAGGGGTGTGGATGCTGCAGCTCACTCAGCTCTTAGGGCCTGTAAACTGTAGCAATAAAGCATGTGCTAGAGAGATGTCACTGGCAGGATTGTTAATGCGTGAGCCTAATGAATATGAATGGTCTCTTCATAAATGTAGCTTTGTGTCATTAAATTCCTTCACACCTCACTGATCATGGAAAGGTTACTCAGAATTAAATGTAAATCACATATTTACTGGTACGAAACAGATCAGTGCGTCGTTTTTTAAAAAACATATAATTTAATAATGGTGCAATCTTCCCCTAGCAAGGCTTGGGTGATGGATTCGCGGCAGTCTCTCACTCGGGGTTTCGGTGGAAGGTGATACAGATCTCACATGATGGGCAATTTACACCGTTTTCTTTCCAAAACAGTAGACTTCAGTTCTTAATCATGTCAGTGGCCCAGAAATGAAAGGAGTTATTTCACCCATGCCACTCCATATAATTAAAAGATTAAGGAATGGCTTCTGTTGAGTTATAAATTAAGGGGATGGGGCTGGCTGGGGTGGGGAGCACCAGGGTTGGGAGCACCGCAGCTGGGAGTACCAGTGTCTGCAGCCACCGGAGGGGTGAACAACCCCCCTCCCTGCCAAATTACACCCATCAGCATCCCCAGACACTGCTCAGGGCATTCCCCAAAGACCATTGCACACAGTTACACCAAGTAATGCAGAAATAAGGCATACCTCTTTTTTTTTTATTATTGTAAAAGCGTGGGATTGTGCAAATTTTCCATGCCGAGCCTGTGCAGCATTTGACCCCCCCAGCCTACAGTGGAATGTTTTACATGGTGCAGCTACACGTCTGCCCACCCAGCCCCTGTGGACGGAGCGATGCTCATCAGCACAGACAGCTCAGCCCAGGGATCGGGAAGAGCAGGGCATTTTTAAGAAGCTCTAAAGAGCCATCCCAGCTGCCCGCCAGTAAAGCCCCCTAACAGACTGCTTTAAACAGCACTAGCACGTATTAGCTTGTAAGGGAGAGCTGATTAGTAATTAAATGGCTTTTAAAAATAAAACCATTAAGACTAATCCCATCAAAATTGGAGCTTCATCCAGGCAACTCTTATTAATTATCGTCCCACCTTGCAGTTTCCAATGGCTGGGCTGTTGTCAACTCTGTAAATAAATACACATATTTTATGAAATTCTCTCTGGTAGGGGCGTGCTCCCCCCCCCGCCCTCGTTTGAAGGTGGGGAACGTCCCAGCTTCTGCGCGAGGTCCCCGTCCCCTCCTGGCACGTGCATCCCTGCTGTGGGGCTGCTGCCGGCAGCGCCGTCCCGCCGGCCGGGGACACAGCCGCGGCGTGGCCGGCAACCATGGGGCTTTGGTGGGAGCCTGGGGCAGCTTTCCCAAGCTGATAAACCAGGGGCTGAGCCCTGGCTAATCCCACCGAAGCGGCTGGCTGCTCTCTGCAGTGAAGGGAGGTGTAGGTTTCAGCCGCAGCACGTTGTTATTTCCCTCAAAGTATCAATAATTTCAGGGTTAAAGAAACAAAAGCTTTTTTTTGCTTGTTTGTATTTTTCCCCTCATCAATACTGGGGCCAGGCAGGCCACTTCCAGACAGTCCCCAGGGCCTACTCAGCTATTAAAGATAGAAATTATATCTTCATAACCCAGGATATTGCTGCTCGCTTATTTATGACTTGCTCCATTTCAAGAATATTTATTCTAGACAGGGAGCCTGATAATTTTCATCCAATCTACTTCTCATAGCTCAGGGCAAAAGAATGGAACAGCTCAATTGAAAGCGCACTTTCCCATTATTGCCAGGTAAGGGCAGAGCAAGCTGATCTCATTTCTGCCCTTGCCTCGCTAACACCACTGGATTCGACTCCTTTTTTTTTCTTTTTCTTTTCTATTTTTTTCTTTTTTAATTCATCGAGGAATGGCAGCCCACACAACCACTTAAAGGAAGTACTGCATAAATCCCAGTGCAGTAATTACCCATTTGGAAACATGACGCTTTATAGGAGAAAAGGCATCGTGCCAGGATGCTCAGCACGCTACTCCTACTCCAGCTGAAATCCTCCCAGGGCTTGTAGGCAACGGTTAGCGTCTGCAGTCACAGGCTAATAAAACTAAGCCATTACAGCTGGGGCAGGAGAGCTGCAGCCCACAAAGCAGAGAGCTCCCGAGGTGGGAAAAAGCTGTTCACGGGTTACAGAGAGGAGGGAGGAACCGAAGGACCTGCAGCCACGTGGGAAACACGCGGACACTGCCCGTCTTGGCTGGGGTTGCATCCAGACCGGCGTGGGCTGGGGCTGCCTGGGGTCCCAGGGTGCTGCGGGATGCTGCAGAGACCCATGGCCGTCCCTGAGCGATGCCCCATAAGAGGGAGCAATGCCCCATAACATGGCAGCACCCGGCCGGGGAGCACCTTCCTCCACCTGCACTCCTGCCTGCTGCGTGCCTTAAATGTCAAAGCCAATGAAGTGTTGAAAAGGCTTTATTGCTTTTTGTGAAGCCGATTAGGAATATCTTCTACTAGGTAAAGAGTAATATTGCAATATGAAGGATGGGGGAAGTTGAAGGCAGCCCTGTGTGAATTCCCCACAGAAACCTCTGTTCTTGCAGCCAGAACAGTTATCAAAAAGACAATTTAAGCAGGATTGCGCTCTAACTAGCTGGAGGACAGGGGAGCCAGCCCTGTACAGTAATCTTTCAGCCTGTGGTAAATGAAATTGCAAAAAAATCAGCTTTCCTTCCTGATCTGCAGGGGGTGAAGATGCCAGAAGGAATGGGGTTTTTTTTATAACCATTAGCTCAACTCAGCACTCCCTGCCAACGGCGTGAGCCGCCACAGCTGACACAGGGCCGGTGGCTGCCGCATGAGGATGAAGGCAGCTCAGCATCCTCTCTTCCCACGTCTGCAGCTCTTCCAAGCACCAAAGCACAGCAGGAGAGGACAGAGTAAACTCACAGCCCCCTGTGTTTCATCGCTACGGCTCCAGCCAACCCTACCAGTCCAAAAAACCCAGCTGGGTGTAAAATGGAGACCCTTGTCACCATTAGAAAGAAGATTTAGGCAACCACGAGATACCAGGTTCAATGATCAAAGGGGTTTCTCCTGTAAGTGATGCCAGGTGAGACAGGCAAGGTTGTTATGTATTGGGGTGCTTCTGGGAACAGCAGTTCCAGGCACCGTGGGCTGAAAGTCACCTTTGAAAAAATCTCCATTTCAGGGGGGAGAAAGGCTTCTGCTTCTGCGGGGTCATCCCTACCTTGCCAGCACGAAGCATTGCGGGACCTGTGATCATCTCTCGGATCACTCGCCTGGTCACCTCGGATGCCATCCTGTCTGCAGAATGATGCTGGAAAACAAGGCAGGTTAATGACTCTGGCAGACAGGGAGGACCTAAGGAAGCATGTGCCAGTCCTCGCTGTTAATGGTAATTATTTATGGAGCACCCTGAATTCACCCCGTGTTTTGGAACAGCAGCACAATGGCCAAATCCAGCCCCTGGTGAGGTCTGTGGGAAGCAGAAAGCCATTTCCACTGGCCTTGATGGGAGCTGGACCGAGTCCTACGGCTCTGATGACATCCCTGTGAATTTACAGCAAATGTTGCCATTAGAAAAATGATAGCTTCCCAAGTTGAAATTACTTACAGACGCATCAGGGGGAAAATTCCCTTTATTTATTTCTTGGTCAGGCAAAACTGAAAAGAAACCTTCTCCAGCTGAAATCCCCAGCCCACCCGTGGGACCCACTGCCCCCAGCCCGCGGCACGGCAGCCACTTTGGTGCTCTGTTATTTACCACCAAAGAAAATAACTGGGCTTAGATCAGAAAATGCTGCCTGCAAATCTGGAGGTTTTGCAGGTCAGCTTGAAACCTGGCTATGTGTGCCGCCTTGCTGGCTGGCAGCCTTGGTTCGATCCTGGCAACCTCTGAAGCATCAGGGCTAAATGCAAGGTGGGGGAATGGGGCAACATGGGTGCTGGCCATCCGTCTGTCCGTCCCAGGGCTGCAACCAGCCCAATTGTATAACCAGGAGAAGACGTTTAATAGCAATTATTCCATTGGAGCAATTAATTAGAGTCAGCTGGAGAGAGGTGCGTGACTCCGGGTGTCTCTCCAGCAGCTGGGCACACCCTGCTCCCCTCTCCCCAGCTCCCGGGCATCCCTCCAGGCATCCCCCTTTTTTGCAGGGATAAGTCCCAGGGAATCACAGACTGGCCATGGCACTGGAGGGCGAGCATGTGGGGGCTTCTCAGTTTCTACAGACCTCTGGCCAGCAAGCAACCGTCGCTGTTCCAGCCCGTGTTTTGCTGGTGGAGAAGGTGAGGGAGGCAGTCTGCAGGTTTTGCCTGAATTTGCAGGTTCTGCCTGAATTTGCAGGTCCATGCCCCCTCCTTGGGCCCAGCTGCTTCGTCCCCACTGCTTCGTCCCCACTGCATCCTTTAAAATGAAGAGTTTGGCTTCGAAGAGCAATTTCTCTGGATCTGACGCAAGAAAATTCCCTCAGTCTGAGGCAGCTCTGCAATTTGGGGTACAAACTTCTCCCCAGATCACTGTGCTCTGGAACGATGCATGGCTTGTGCTTTTCTTTTTGCCTGCCCGTTTAAACAGAGCAGAGACCCAGAGTCATCAATTACTCCTTGGCAGCCCGGGGGGAAGGCTTCACCACCCCAGCAGTGAGGCTGAGCCTCACCTGGTTTCCTCCCTGCTCATCCCACTGCTTGCTGCCTGCGCTGGTGATTTACTTCCAAGGATGATTATTACGGGCAGGCACGGATGTGCCATTTATCCTCAGTGTGCTGCTGTGGCTGTACAAATCCGCTGCTCAGCTCAGCTCGTCTCACTGGCTCAGACCCTTCGAGGTGTGGCAGAGATCCCCTAGCCCAGCTAACTCTTGATCAAAAAGCCTCGTGCATCCCTGGAGATGCACCCAAGCAGCGGTCCCCCTCCGCTGTTCTCACTGCCTGGATGTCAGCAGCTCCCAGCAAAGCCCCAGGCTCTGGCCATGGGCAGGGGATCCTGCTCAGCCTCTCTCCTCTGACCTCCCCTTGCTTGAAAAAATAACGTCCAGTCTTCAAGGAGAGCAAGGGGGAATAAGCCTTTAATCACTCCTCTGCTGCACACACGCGGCGTGACAGCATGTTGGACCGTCTGCACTCCAGAAAGGGTCATTTCAGTTTTCCCAGAGGTTTTCTTCAGCTGGTGGAATCTGTAAGACATCAGGTTGGAAGCATCTCTTAAAAGCAATGGAGGCTGCATTGGTTTGTGCTTCTTTAGAGAAAGCTTGAAAAGGGTATTTTTTTTCCCACCAGTGAGCAGAAACCTTTGTCTCTGCTTGCTCTCTGCTCCCAGAGCTTTCCCAGGACAGCCAAGCCCGCGATGACGGTGCTGGGAAGTTTCCGAGCCTGGCCAGCAGACTCACTCACACCTCCTCCAAAGGGAAAGCTCATTAAATTGTTGATCCAGGTATCCTTTATCCAGAATCTTACATTCTTATTAGAGGTATTAATTAAAACAATAGCAGATCAAAGCGCTCTGAAGCATCTCATTTTGGATGATGCCTCCTTCCCTCTACATCCCAGCTTTTGTTCTCGTCCCTTTGAGGTCATCAGCGTCATTATTGCACCAGCACCATCCCAGGGCAAGACAGGCACGAGAAGCGTCTGACCATCTTTCTCCAGTTGAAGGAGCCCAACATAAGGGCACGAGGGTGACCTGTTCCCATACACGCTCTGGGAAAAGCATTTCCTTCCTCCGGGCAGGTGAATTTTTCCCAGGGGCTGCCTGGACCGAGCTGTATCTCCCCTTCCTCGAGGCGCTCAGGCAGAGCCGTGCTGTTACAACTCCTCTCCGCAGCTCAGAGCACAGCAAAGCACCTCGTCCTGCACGGCCAGTTTAACAGCCGCCCTGATAGACTCCATGTTCGTCCTTGACCGGCAATTAGCAAGTGCTTGGTGTGATGGGCATCTCCCCTGAACTCCTCTTCAGGCTCTTCCAGCTGCTGCTTATTAACGTCTGTGAGTGCAGCTAAAGCAGAGGGCAGCCTGACCCGGGGAAATCTGCAAGCTTTTATTAGCACTGCAGATAATTACATTTAATAAGGACACTAGCTTTTCCCACACCAGATAGCTGAACCATCAATCTTCTCTTTAATAATAAAACCCTCTCCAACTCATTTCCATTCATTGTTCCTTTTGCAACACAACATTACACACGTTTTATCACCCTGGGATCTAACGCAGCCATCTCACACAGTGTGTTGCAGGCAACGCAGCCACGGTCCTCGTGCCACAAGGGCGGGGGGGGGTTGGCGTCCCCGGCTGAACACATCCCCGTCCCCATGCCCAGGGGACTGGCAGCCATTTACCCAGGGAGCCACATCCACCTGAGCACACACATCTTGCAAAACTTCACAATAACTCTGTGGCTTCGTAGACTCCGGAGCAATTACTCACCTGGTGTGAACCTGCACTGCAAGGATTGCATCTTCATAGATGGGTCTTTACACAAGGATACAGAGGAATGCTTATGAGCATGTACTTTTAAGGCAGAACTGATATGATTTTTAGAAATAGAAGTAAATGCATTTTGTGTGTGTGTGTTGGGAAGCACAGTGTCTCTCAGGAGATAGGAAAAATAATGTTTAAATGAATAACAGTGCAGCAAACATTCATCTTCAAAGCTGAAATTGGAGAGTAAAGCTGAGGGTATTATAAATCCTATTTTGCTGTTGCTTTGCTGTTATTTGGTTTTGCCAGCTCGCACCAGGACAGATATTTCAGTGCGGTTTTCCCTCCCAACACTCCTTGCACCACCAGTACTTCCCGCTGCTGAGGGTGGGCAGCAGCCCCGGCCATGGGACATGGTGGTAGCAGAGGGCCCTGCTCCCCCTGGCCTTTAAACGTCTTCTCCTGGCCTGGAGTGCTGGAAAACAGCCATCCTCTGGGCACGGGGGGGGGGGGGGACTGGCCAGGAGTGGCGGGGGGCGCTTCTCCCACCCTTCCCACAGGATGATGAAGAGGGACTTGGCATCACGCCGAGACCTCCTCGGGCTTGCTGCAAAGCTTGGTGGAGACTTCAGGTGATCGTTGCTGTCCCTGTGCAGCTCAAGCACAGGAGGATCTAGCGAGATGCTGATTTGTAGCAGAAAAGGGGAATAAAAGAGACGTGCAAGCTGCACCTTCCCTCCACCCTGTGATACCATCTGGCCATCCCCATGTGCCCAGACTGTCCTCTCTCTGTCCCCAGGCCAGCAGCCGTGGCCAAGCAGGCAGTGCCAAAGCCAGCATGGGAATGACATCATTCCCGACGGGATGGCAGCGCCAGGCAGAGCCGAGGGGGGGACCGTCACCCGGCAAGAGGAGCCCGGGATGCCCACGATGCCTCGGGACCATCTGCACTGGCCAAGCAGATCCCCTGCCAAGCGCTGCCCAGCCATGCCCATCATCCCCATGCACCGGCG
Organism: Harpia harpyja; assembly: GCF_026419915.1. Taxonomy (NCBI): domain Eukaryota; kingdom Metazoa; phylum Chordata; class Aves; order Accipitriformes; family Accipitridae; genus Harpia; species Harpia harpyja. The sequence continues at coordinate 16,394,004 of NC_068953.1, read as the reverse complement.
TGTGCCGATGTGCCGAAGCGCCCAGGCAGAGCAGGCAGCAGCACGAGGCGGGAGCGGCGGGCAGCGGGGTGCAGCAGCGATCCCCTGCATGATATCCGCTGGGGAAGGGGCCCGCAGCCCCCCGCCGTGTTTAGTCTGGGTACGGGGCTTATTATCAGCTCAGCCCCATCCCTGGTGGCTCGGCACACCACTCCCCACGCACCTCCTCTAATCTTCTTTTATTTGGCATCCCTGGGATGAAGCAACAGGCCATCCATCAAGTGCCAGTGTTTAGAGTGAGAGGGGATCTGCGGGGCCCCGGGTTTAATTAGGAGCCTGAAGCCTGGGCTGGCGATGGGCAGCTCCTAATCTTCACACGCACAGAGGAGCAATAGTCCAGCGTTATCAGCTTCATATGCATTGGCATTTAAAAAATTCCCTGTGCTGTAGGTTTATTGCCTGGTTATGCTGCAGGGAAGTAGTCAACCCCCTACTAAAACAGCTCAGCTTCATTTTAAACCAGGACACCCAGGCCTCACTCCCCCAGCCCACCCTGCAGCTCTCATGGATCCCACTCCTCTCTCCACAGGATCCATCCCAGCTCCGGGTGGGAGAGCCAAGGATGGGGCTGCAGACCTCAAACTCGCGTCCCTGTGGCTGAGGTGCAAAAGCTCGCACCTGCCTGGTGCTTTCCTCCTGTGCACATCAAAACAGTTTCCAGCTCGGCTGTACAGCCCTGGCCTGGACCCCCTTGGGCATGGCAGGTGCCAAGCAAAGCCTTTAGCACTTTTTTTTTTTTTTGCAAAACACTTCTTCCCTAATTTAAACCATCATCTTTCATCTTGGAATTTTTTTTCAATAATGGCTGAATCCTGGGAGCAGAAAGGTCTCTTGATTGAGAGTGATTCTTGGCACATCTGGAAAAAAAGCAGGACCCCCCTCGCATGCTGCAACTCCTGCTCTGACAGACAGAAAAAAAACGCCAACGCCTCTGAGCGCTGCTCAGAAACCAGCAGGACCCGACGGCGGCCAAAAAATACAGCAAAACAAGACAACAATGCTCATTTCCAGCCAGTGCAGGGGAGGCCGCAGACTTGGCAGCGTAAGGGAGAAGGTCAGAGCCGGCACCCAGCGTGCCCTCCTGTGGTCCCAGCCTGACGCTGTGCTGGAACCACGCACCCCACAGAGCTGTTTTTGCTGACTGTGCTGCTCAGCTGCCCATCTCCCAAGCCAAACGCTTCCATTTTGCAAGCCAAAGCCACAGATTTCTTCCGTGGCATCAAGGATGCCCCTTTGCTTCCCGAGAGGGTTGTGACCACAACCTGCGCTGCAGTTCCCGGGGAGCGTGCGCTTGCCCCAAGCCCCCCATCCCAGATGTGCTCCTGCAGCGGACATCCCTCCCAAATCACTTGGCGTGGCTGCTCCCGAACGGGCTTTAACTTCGAACACCTGCCTTGAGCACAGGATGAGTTTTAATGCAGCTCAAGCTGCGAAGGGGTGGCTGTTGGGGTGATCATGTCCCCTCTGCACCCGGCCGGGCTGCTCGGGGCGGTGTGACCAGAGGTGGTGAGAAAGCAGCAGCGGTGTGAAAACAAAGTGATGAAGAGGTGAGAGACGGGGCGACTGCAGAGCAGGCGGCGTGTGCTGTGCCGGCCTGGCAGCGGGCTCCTTGCATAACTGTTATTTATTTCACGAGTCTGAAGATGAGCCCAGAAACCCCAACAGAAGCCAGGCAGTGCGATGCTTGGCCGCTCCAGCTCTGCAGGGCCGAGGGCTGGGGCTGCGCAGGTGGCTGGTAATGCCGGTCCCTGCTCCGGGCGTAGCACAGGGCATGCATCACATGCCTGCAGGGTTTACACCCTGGGGAAAAGCATGGATTTGCTTTTGGGAAGTGATTTTTCATCCTCATTAGCAAACTGAAGCATTAAAATTAATTCAAATTGAAATTATGCTGAAATTATGGAGGAAAAAAGTATTCTTTGCTTTCTTGGTTGCATTTGGTAGCACATGCTAATGCGCAGCCTTGCCGGTCTGCGCTGTGCCCTGCAAGTCCCCCCGCAAGGGCTGATGCTCCCTGGGCCTGGGCAAAACCAGCTTCTCCGCACAGGCATCTGTGCCGGGTTGGGAAAATTCCCCAACCCCTGGCCACAAAGTGCAGCTCTGCCACGGCTTGGGGGGGCGGAGAGGGGCCATCCCCAAGCCCCCACCCACCAGCATCACCCCAGCCCTTTCACCAAAACCCCTGCATTAAAGGCCAAAGTGTTGCGGGCACCTCTGCAGCTGCCAGCAGCCTGGCTGGGGGTGCAGGAGCCGAGATGATGGGTGCAGGAGCAGAACACGGCTGCAGGTGGGTGCAGGAGCCGAGCGCCGGGTGCAGATGGCTGCACTTGTGCCCTTGCAAATTCACCCGTGCCCAAGCCCGCCCCGCTCCATCCACATCTGGCCACAGGCTGCAGACCCCGGGAAGCAGTGGATCTTTCCACGCAGCACAGCAAATGTCATCGGAGGCGTAAGTATTTCCAGATTGGAAGCTACAGCAGGCAGAATCAGCCTTCCCCTTGTCATGTTTGCAGTCAGGTTTTACATATGGGTATCCACGGCTCTTTTTTTTTCTTCCTCCTAAGGCAACTTCCAAAGCAAGTGATTTGCACCATATGTTTCTAACGCTCCTATCAAATACCGTCCTTTAATGAAAGTAAGTGCAGAGGGAGAGGAGTCATCCGCTCGCTAGCTCGCAGGATGGGAATAAAAAAGCAGAAATCATCTTGCAATAGCTACTCCGTAAAAACCCCGCAGAAATCCATTTGCTGGAATTTATTTCTTTCTTTTAATCTTCTGTGAGAAATGATAAAATGGAACTTGGCAGAAGTCACCTTTGACACATGTTATCTCTATAATATCTCGATCCGATAATCCCCACCTAAGCTTTGTGCTTTACACCATTCGGGGCCTCAGCTGTGGAATAACTCTTTGCCAGCCCATTTCATTTCCACTCGCAGTACATGGGCTATAGGATTTCTCCTCTATCACGTAGCCCTTTAGCCACCAGTTCATAAATATTTGTGTAAGAGCCTCTCCTCCCAGCCCCGCTGATGTTACATTTTCTCCAGTGTAGCAGGTGACTTTTTTCGAACTTTTTAATTCCGTTCATTAATCATTTAGAGAAATGTGCAATTACTTGAGTCCAATTACAGAAAATGTGCAACTACTTGAGTCCCATTATAAGCCTGTACGAAATGCCAAGAACTTGATTAGAGTAAAACCACCGCCAGCCCCATATACTTTAAAAGAAAATATTGTGTGTTATCCTAGCGGGTGAAAAGAAATCAGAATTTATTTACGCACAAATGTGTCTAACCCTCACTGACAATATGGGAAATCTTTCCTATCGGCGGTAACGTGATTTCAGTGTTCCCTCAAGGAAGAGATGTCTCTCCCTTAATTAAAACAATGCCTGAACTCACTGTAACCTCCTGATTTCATAGCAGGGATCTGCTCTCATTTTTCCAGAGGGTTTATAATTACCCCACAAGCTGATGTCTGGCCCAGCACTGGGCTGCTTGTTTTCCATCAGTGCCTTGAACCGCCGGTCGGGGCAGGCGATGAGCAGGGAGGACTCGTGCTTTCCACTCCCCAGGCCAGGCTTTCTGCCCTGAAGACGCAACCAGGACTAAGAAATGCCGTGCGGTTCTCTGACAGCTCCTATGGGACGTGGCCTCTCTAATCTTTGCAACCAATTGGCTTTATTCGGTAATCCGTAATTACACGAACTGTCTCCTATGCAAATCATAAATGTCTCAATCAATCAGCGGGAGCAGCCATCGATGGCAACGCTGCGCACACAGAGCGAGCTCGCAGGAGGATTTCTGCCACATGTGGCTTCTAAACTCCTGTTATTTAGGTCAGCATCTTCTGTGTGCTGTCTGGGGGAGCGATAGGTATTACCGCTTATTAGGGATTAAGCCGAGATTTACCGGCCTTTCTTAGCATGTAGCTGTGTGTACGTGGACGTTCGTACAAGCCTGAATACCAAAGTCTGAGATTTTCAAGAAGAATCTTGAGCTAAGGGGCTTAGGGAGGTGAATTAATTTACTGGGACTCCATAGCTCATCCAGAATAAAAATCTCTTATAAAAGTATAATTTTCTTCTTGTTATTCGTGATTACAAAATAATAAGATTGTTTAAAAATCCAATAGAATGGATGTCAATATTGGCAGGAGATGTAATTGCAAAGCGCGTGCCAGCCTTCCATGGTTTTTCTTAATTTTAATTAGGATAAAATTTACTAATCTTACAGGGTTTGCAGAAGTAGGTTTGCCAAGAGGCCATCAATTGATCTGGATGATATTGGCTTCCTTTTAAGAGCCCCTTGCTAACTGCTATGTAAAGCCTGGGCTTTTAGCTCCTTTCTCAGATCATCTCTGCAGTTTTTTTGGCATGTCAAAAGGCCAGATGTTTTTTATTTGAGAGCAAATTGACACGTTAAATTACATTGTGCAAACAGTAAAGCCAGCCATGAGTAAACAGGCGACGAGGATTCATTGAATTTTATGGGTCGCAATAATGTTTATGTAATTTAACAAATTTATGCTTCGTGTCAGCTTTACCGCAAGACTTATTCATTCCAAAAGGAAAAACAACTTACATTACAGCCCCCATATTATTCTGCCTTGGAGCCAATCAAAAGCAAAACAAGCTTTAACATGACAATTGCATAGGGGCATGCGTATGCCTGCACAAGATAACATATATCACATAAGTTAAATATAGTCTGCAGATATTGCTCGATTTGTGGGGTTTTTAATTCTAATTTGATTACTTTTCTATCATCCAGCCAGAATGCAAACAATGGGGGAGACTTCTGCCGCGCCAAGTATTGCTCCAGCATTAGCAATACAGATCCAGGCTCCGCGCGGTGCTTTCAGAAGGTCATGTTGATTTTTACCATAATGCATTTTCCAGGTCCCTGGGAACCTACAGCAGATTTAGCAGGAATCCTCTATGAATCAGGCTGTCTTCACTCTCCAGTGAAGTGTATACCTAGCCCGAATTTCGCTGGCAATGAACCATGCATTAATATTACAAACTCTTCTGGCTATTTAAATGCAAAATCACATCAGACTTCAGGGCAAGCAAGTGGAGTCGAGCAGGCTTGCTCTGCGCTGGCAGGGTTTATCACATCAGTCTCATTAATGCAGTTTAACACCTTGTGTGCTCCGGGACACGCAGGGCGGCTCAGCAAAAGGTCACACCGCGGCAGAGCAGCGGGCGATGCTCCCACGGGAGAGAGCTGCCGTGCCGCCGGGGCCGGGATGGCGTGCCAGGCTGCCAGCCTGGCGTGGGTTAAAGGAGGGAAGTTCTCTTTTTTTAGAGCAATGAGGCATGCTAAGCTAATAAGACCTCTAAACTGGCATCAATAACAAATGGCTTTCCACCAACACACAGCAATTATCAATAGCAGCCGCCGCTGGAGGGGCTGGATCCGGCCAGGCTCTCGCTCAGAAGGGAGAGCGCACGGCGATATTTACTGGCAGGTCCAACAGAAACCCCAGAGAGCGAAGGCGAAGCATCTTCCCACACTCGGCGGGTCCAGCCACGGCCTCGCTGGAACCCTCCCAGCAGTGATGGCCACCAGGGATGGTCTGCAGCCCCCCGCCTGCCCGGCCATGGCACAGCAAGCTGGGGGCTCTGCTTCCTTGGGTCTCCTCTACGATGGAACTCCCCTGGGGACAGGGAGCACTCGGGGGAGCTGGGGCCAGCCGGGAGGTCCAGGGCCCCAAGCCAAGTCAACGGGGAGATCTCCGGCTCACCCTGCTGATAACGCTGCCTTAAACACAGTGCAACTAGAGCATGCCAGCTCTGGGCTGGGAGCGGGCCCCATCAGACAAGCAGGAAAAACTTTCTTAGAGGATTTTTCACCCTACAAACTATTGTTGACAATCAAACAGGAATGGTGGAAAGCCACTGGCCGGGTGAAAGTGCTCCTGGGCAGAGAAGTGCCGTCTCTCCCAGCATCCTTCCACACGGGAAGGGCCTGATTTGAATTCACGTGGCTCTGACAGGCTGGGGGATGCTGCTGCAGAGAGATGCTGTGAGAGGCATCGACAGGAGCCCTGAGCCTGGGCAGGTGCCAATCCAGGTGCCCAATGCCTGGGCAGGGTCTTGGTGGGGCTGGCCAGGAGAAAACCAGGGTGATGCTATATGGTCACAGCACACTCATCCCCCATTCCCTGCCCTGCCAGACCTCACCGGTCAGTGCTACCTGAGAAAGAGGTACAGGTCCTCGTGCTGCAGGGTGTTCGCCTCACATGTGAAGGCAGCCCAAGGACCTCCAGCTGGTCCTCCATGCTTTGTTTTCCCCCATAGCAAGGTGGAGCCTTCGGGCTGCCCAAAAACCCCAAGAGGGGATGTTAAGGGAAGCTCGGATTTTGTCCATTTAAGAAAACAGAAGCACCGACCCCCAAATCAATATTGTTCATGTTGCAAATTACTGGTCTGTCTCCTCTCTGTTCAGAGAACCACCAGCACTGCCTGTGGGATGGGCCCTCATCGGCAGGGAACTGGGCTGCAGCTAATTTCTATGTCTAAATGGCATTTAATGCAGTCTTGAAGGAGATCTGTACACAGGACGTGAAGAGGGAACTAAGGGTTATTGCTGTCAATATAATTAATTTCAAGCTAATTTGAGCATCTGATTAAGTTTAGCATTACCATAAAAACTAAACTGCTATTTAAAACCAGAGAGGGGTTTATTAAATAAGTGCTGGAATGCAACGGAAAGCAAAATGAAGGTAATAAAGTCACTTAAAGTAATAAAATTAAGTGAATGCTAGAGATAATCCTTTGATGGATCTTTCCTTACCCTTCTTCGCGATGGAGATCTTCCTTCCTCAGCTGTATTTTCTATACAGACTTCTGAAATTCTTATGGGTCTTTCTAAATCATAGAAACAAAATACGTGTGGAAAAAAATGGTCAATACAATCTTTTTTCTTTGGAAAAGGAGGAGAAAACACAAGGGAGGAGAGGTGGCTGTGAGCCAAGCACATCACCTTGCTGGAGTTGTGCATTTGCACGAGGTCACGGGCAGCTCGGCCAGCTGGGAACACTGCCTGGGGCAGGAACGTGTTTGGGAAGGGGAAAGAGGGATTTCCACCCTCCAAGGTGCTGGTTTGGGGTGCTCCCTTCATCGCCTTCCTGCATGTAATAAAACACTAGTCCAGTTAGACAACTGGTGGTGAAAAACCCTACGGGGTTTCTCCTACTATGCCAGAGCCAGCCAAGACAACTTACCCTTCTCCTCTAGGTTCATATGTCATCCAGAGAAAACACTTATTTACTCTGAAGGCCACAGAAGCCTTAAAATACAAATTCCAAGATAACACTGATAGGATCACACAGACATCCAAATTAATTTATACTGCTGTCCTAAGCAGAAGTGACTCATTGATATCAGAGGAACACTGTCCCTCGGTTAAACAAGGACCTCGGCAGGGATGCCGTGGCAATAGGTCATGGCGGAGGATGAGCTGGTGCTCGCTGTCCCCTCTCTGTCCCCTGCTCCTGGAGCCCTGGGCACTGCCTCAGGACAGGGATGGTGAAGGAAAATGAAGGTCCTGCCCTGCCTGTGCTGGGCTGGGGATGAATCAAGGATGGAGATGCCATAGTCATGGTCCTCGGTGCTGAACACCCCGTCCACGCACTCACTGCTTTGCAACACGCAACATTCAGCCAGCTCGGTGGTCTTTGCTGCTTCTGGGTCAAAACCAGCCAAGATGCGTGAACATGAATTGGGTTGGTTCAAACCCCAAAGACCTCCAAGGGGAGGGTAGTCAGCTGAAACCTGCAAACCTCCTTTACCTCTGGCAAAGGCAGACCCAAGGGAATAGGAATGTTCTGAGGCAGAGCTCGGGGAAGAGGGTGAGAACAGCCCTGAAAATGCAGTGAGAAGTGACCTGATTGGCCTTGCACCTCTCCAGAGCATGGCCTGGAGTCTGGAGAGCAGGGCAAGGGATGCTGGGGTTTCCTTCTTCACCTGGAAGGGACCTGAAGCCATGACATTGCCCTGACTGGCAAATGGCAGCTCAACAGCTCAATAGAGATGGCTCTTGGACACCCCCCTTCAACCGCAAAGACATCAGGACACAGGGCAAATAGCGAAACCGTGCAAACAGTGGGGCTGCCAGCATCCAGAAATGGCCTCGCACACAACATGCCCCCGGTTTGCATCAAGACATCTTGTACGAGACTTCATGCAAAGCCCACTAAGCCCATTAACACCATTAATGCTTTTCCCGTTGCTCGCCAGGACCCCCCTCCCCCTCGGGATATTGCCCATGCTCAAGCTGGTGACCAGACCTGGAGGAGATGCGCACTGACACTCGTCACAATTTTAGGTAGTTTCAGCAAATATTGAATTCCATCCTGAGCCCCAACTTCCCCTCCTAAGATTTCCATCTGGCACCAGGGTTTGCTGGTAACTTCTATTGCAAGACTGAGCACAATTTAGATTATAAAATATAACCGCGGGCTGTTTCCTTAATTGATTTCTTTTGTTTCATTCTATTCCTCAAAGATTTGTCAACATTAATTTTTATATGCTTAACACTTTGCAAATACTGGCCAACTTTTTAAAATTAATGAGTTGAGATGGAGATTGAATACCTTCCCTCCCCTACAACTGCAGCAGGGAACTAACACAGGATGATAGTAAAACATGTTATCAGCATTTAATTTGTAAAATTGGAGTTATTAAAAAGTGAATCTGCCAGCAGCCATTGGCAGCTGTATTAACACTGCTGAACGTTATTCTTGCTATTATTCTAGATGAGGTCTTCTCGATTGCATTTCACGAACCAAAAAGCACCACATTTCCCACAATAATGTGATTTCAGCTGAAGTTAGGAGATTCTTGGGTTTCCCAGGGTTCAAGTCAACAAATCAGCAACAAATTGCATTCCTAGTAAATTCCTGGGAAGAATTCATTTTTTAAATATAGCGAACTCCTAAGGGCTGTGCCCTTTAATGACATACAGTGTGTCAGCCCTTGATAAAGCATCAGCAACTAAAACTAACAGAATCGGTGCCAAATCCTCCTAAGAGCCTCCTCCCAAAGAATACAGTGGTTTGATGTTAGGAGCATATCATGTGTTTATAAGACTCACTCCAAAAATACATTTTTGAGATAGCTTATATTAAAGTGCAATTACAGGTTAAGTAACAAATTGGCTTACTGCCTAATATAGAGAAACACACTGTGACAATCAGATAATGCAGGAATCAAACAAGATGGCAACAGCCACTGTGAAAGGAGTTGGAGCAAGGAGCCCGCTGCTGCGAGCGATGCCTTCATCCCGGGGAAGGTGGATGGGCCGGTGGGGCTCTGCCATCACCCAGCTGCTCAGACTCAAAACAAAGAGGACCTTTGAAACCCCACACCAAATAATACAGTATAATATCCAGCAAAAAAGCTCCTCTCCACCCGTCAAGCCCAAGCTCTTGTGCAGCAGAGAGATCCCGGCTGTCACCAAGGAAACCAGAGATTGCTGGAGCGATCTCCAGCCCCGGCTGCCTGCTGTTCCCTCCAGGGATGGGTGTTTTAGCAGTCGAGTGGCACTCCACCGCCTCCGATGCCTGCTCCTTGAGACAGGGACACCACTCCATCCCCAGCACACGCGGTAGGACACTTGTGAGAGGCTCTGCAGCAGCAGCTTTCCACCTTCTCACCACGAGCCTGCTGCAACTTAGTGCCAACACTTCACCCTCTGACTTTGCATACACAGCAATGGGTTTGAAGGAGCTATTACCACTCAGGAAGAAGGTCCCGGGGCCATCGTGGGGACTTCTGCGCTGACTTCTGCCCAGCGATGCACATGCAGTGCTGGAGAGGGACAGGTGAACATCTCAGTGCCACAGTGTAGACCTGAGGTTGCTCACACCTTGAGCTCTGCATCTGCTCCAGTCCCTCCCGCACCAAAGGGAACTGGAAAAGGTGCTGGGAAAGGTGACAACTGTGCGCAGCTGCCCTGCCTGGCTTGCACCGGGGTGCAGGCAGGGATGGAAAATCCATGGGGGTGGTTGAGAGAGCCAACAGGATGGGGCAGGACTTCCCAGCCTTGAAAAGAGATGAGAGGAGCATTACCAGGGAGGTCTGCAAGCTCTGGCTGCATGGAGATGGCAGAGATGGGCAATTAACCCATGATGGCAAACAGGGACATCTCTCCACCTCATCCTGCAAGATTTACCTCTAATTCTTCACCCTTAAGGTGGAAACTCTTAATGGCTGGTGCAGCATGGACACGGTTCTCCTCCATGGTGCTTCACCTCTTCTTTCTGGAGAAAGATCAGCAAGGCCACCCACCCGCAAATACAGACTCATACGGGTCCTGCGGTGGCTTTAGCATCACTGAGGACCAACAGGACCACCTAGTCCAGCTCCCGCATTGCACAGGACAAAGCCCTTTACCCAGGATTCACCCTCGTAGCATGGAAACTCCCGTTCCGCCGCTGCAAAAGGTGGTTTGAAAAGCTGCCGAGGGGAAAGGCTTGCAGAACCTCCACAGGCTTGGCTCAGGAGATTTTCACAGTGTTTCAGTCCCCATCTTGACCAAACTCTCTGCAAAACCACTCCTACGAGGGTGAGCAGGAGCTGGGGGTGAGGAGCAGCTGATGGGCTCTGCTTGCTTCTTCCACCACCAGCAAACCCGTTAAAAACGTGCCGCTCTCGCCTGCGCCATAATTGCATTTATCCGTTCCCATTTTGGAAACAACAGGGAAGTTAGCAAAAGCAGAATACTTAAGCACAGCTAGTTCTCAGTGATATAATTCTCTTTAATCTTTTAAGCATTTGACAGTATTTGCTTGAAAGAAGGAGCAACAAGTACATAATTATTGCACTAATTAAGCTGCCAAAACACAAGCATGCTGCAAGAGCACCTTTGAAACAGTGAGCTCTCGATTCATTAGCATCTGCTGTAAGCTTATTAATCACCTAACAGGCAATTAGCAAGCTGTTACTGTTTGAGACTAGTATGTAAATAAATTCTTGGGTTAATTTCTTCCTCTGATAATAAAGAAAACATTATGAAAATTAGCTAAGCGACAATGTAAATGATCTTGACTGTTAATTATATGATGGTGTTACATATGCGGCCGCCGTACACTAGATAAGGGATGCACCTCTCACTTTGCGTACTGTTTTAAAAATAAAATTGTTGACATAGGTAATAGGGAGGCTTTCTGCATTAGAGTCACAGATGTTTGCCTTTAGCTAACCAAAACGAACTGCCGAACGACTGACACTGCAATATTAGCAACTGGGTTTATTTGCAGCAATCGCCAGCCCTGCGACGCCTTGCGCAGGGCCCTGGCTGCAGCTCTCTGGTGGTGCTGGAGGGCTCGAGCCCTCTGCCCTCCGCCCGCGAGTCCACAGACCCCCCCAGAAATCATCAGTGTGGGCCCTGCTTCCCGAGCAGCCCTTCCCTGCCGGGGCTGAATCGATGGCTGCGTGCGGCTCACAGCCATGCAGTAGGAGTGCGGGCAGGCAGAGGCGTGGGCAGGCATGCTCACGCTGCACCGTACAGTTGGCACCACTCACGGCTTGCCCTGGGCTGGACAACCAGCACTCCAGGCGGATGAAAATTAATAAAATTAATGTGAAAACTCAAACAGTGCCCTGCCTGCACAGCATTGACCGCCACTGCGGACAGGAGGAGAACAGATGCTTATTCACCCTCTTTCCTTGCAGAAGGATGTTCTTTATGGCCCAATTAAGATGATTTGCCTGTGAAGCCATTGATTATCTCTGCAAACACAGGCTGATGGCATTGACCTGTTACTCGTTACTTACTTGGGCAATAAATTGTAAGGCTTTCCTCTCATGTGGCACCGCCCTTCACAGAGCGCTCTACCATCAGTCACCCACAGAAAAAAATAATCCTGTGGCAGGGGTCTGGCAAAATGGGGCAATTACTGATGTGCTGATGGACCATGCAAGCTGTGAGCTTGCATCTGCCAGGGAGTCCTGCCCCGGGCAGAGAGCCCACGGGGACGCGGGCAGCAAGCAATGCCCCGTGCCAATGCCCCAGAGCCATCCCCTCCCTCTGTGCCACCACACAGACCGAACCCCCACAACCATGCTATGCCATGGGGGCCGGGAAGGACATTCCCCCGAACTGTCACCTTCCATTGACAAAACCCTGTTCTGCTATGAGCTCGACTTTACAGCTTTCTCTCCCCCAAAAACCTCCCAGCTCCTTTAAGCATGCTCCAGCGAAGCAGAAAACTAATTACAGTGAACTGCGCGCCTGTTTGAGTGAGGAATTACCAGCAGCAGAGGTTACTTAATAATCTTATTAATTTAAACTATTTTATCACCATCTTTTGCCCCATAATTATGAGTACAAAACGCACACAGAATATTTCACAATTAAAAGCTTGAAACAAAAGATGAAGATTAAGGGCGAGATGAGGTGCTTTCATGCAGCTCCAGCGTCTCTGGGAAGAGGAGTGCCGTGGCCCGTGGGCAGCCCAAGCACTCCTGCCCGCTCCCTGCCTGCTCACTGGGCACTCACTGCTGGGCTCGCTGGGTGCCATCAGCTACCTGTGAGCAATGCATCGACACCGAAACACACTCCCGCCTCTGCAGAGAGCATGCTTGGCTGCTGCACTTTGCTGGATAACATGGGTACCCCCGGGCCAGGCAGTGGCATCCTGGCAGGGCCACCGAGCCTCGGTGGTGGCACATGCTGAGCCACCACTGCTGCCCCTCCATCAGCTTTTTGCAATTAGCACTTGTCAAAGAGGCGATGCTGAGCTGCTACGTGGCCTCTCTGACCCAGCACAGCAGCGAAGAGCATGCTGAAAAGGGTGCAAACCTGCTGGGGAGGAGGGATTGAGAGCACCAAGCATGCAGACAGCTCTGTTCTCAGAGCTCAGAGGCAGGCACCTGCTCAGGCAGGTCTCTGAGCCTCCCACCCAAGCTCCCAAGCTTCTCTGGCTCTGCTGCCACTATTACTTTTTAGCAAAGAAAACTACCTCTTACTCCCCATGGTTATTTTTTTCTCTGGATGTTTTGAAGGAAGGCAGGATACCCAGGTAGCAGAGCGAGCAGGCAGCATTTGTATAGGGAATTGCTCTTCTGCCTTTTATTGGTAGAAATGAGCTTCTCTGGGACGGTCTGTTCCGAGAGAGCATCGGGACCCAATGCATTTAAAGCATGGTCATGCATCTGCTATAACTGAGTCTAGCCGCACATTACGAGCTGAAGAAGACATGGGCAGAGCCGCTGTGCAAGTCTCCTGGGGCTGGTTTATGTTGCAAAGCTGGGCTGTTGCACAGGACATGGGTCCCCCATCCCTCGCACCAGCACTTCACCTACTGCAGAGGCTGCGGTGCCCGGGTGCACGCTGTGGGAGCTGCACCTCTGCCAAAAATCTGGACAATGCAAGACATGTCCTGCTGGCACAGCGGGGCCGTGGTGCTCTGTCGGGCTTCACCCCTCACTCACCCAGAGGCACCCACCTTGCTCCTGGCTGCGGGTCTTGCCCCCACCCTGGGGCAGCACCCACCTTCCCCTGCCAGTTTTGGTCCTGCAAATGTCCCAGAGCATTTTCCCCTGTCTGTTACGACTGGCCACGAGTCTCTCCTTGGCCAGCTTGCTGGCATTTCTTCCGCTGTTGGATCCTGGAGGAGAAAAAAAACCCCAAATGTATTGATTTCTGAGCTTGTTTTAACTTGAAAACAAAAGCCATAAGCAGTGTGGTTCCAAAATATCATTTTCCACTTCCAGAAGCAAGTGCTGGAGCTTTACAACAACTGCACGAAACCAAGAAGACAAGGAGGGAATGGCTTGTAAATGGCTTTTTAGTACAAACTGTGTTTCAGTTTTATGGGTGATGGCTGGAGATCCCTTTAGAGCGATGTGCTAAGAGGTTATTTTGGATCCAGCTTAGAGACTGCAGCAGTTTGGCCCATTAAAAAGTAAATTTTTCATGTCAAGAAACAATCTCTTGCAGATGGAGTGCTCATCTGTGAAAAAGGAAAAAAAACCCAAAAAACTAGGTCAGGAAAGCAGCGTGCAGCTCAGTGCGCTCGCAGTGCAGGGCTCCTGGGCAGGCTGTTTGGTTCGTACCTGGGTCCCTTCTCCCTGTCCCAGGTACGGAGGGAAGCCGGTTCAGAGTCACCTTGGGCCGTGTTTGTGAGCGGCCGCCTCCACCCGACGGGGACTCGCAGCAGCCGCCGGACCCCGCTGGCAGCCGCCTCGGCCACGGATCCCAGCCCGCTGCAAGTGCAAACCATTTGTGGTTATTCAGCCTGAATCACATCAAGGTCTTGGTCTCCCACTAGCAATTTAGCTGGCTGGATACTGCTGCTGCGTTATACACCAGATGTTTGTGGAAGGGCCCAGGGACAGATGTGCCTTCAGCCTCGACGGAAACCAAAAAAAGTTGCCGTTTCCCTCCATAAATCCCAGCTTTCCTTGGTTTGATTTGATCCCAGACAGCTCCTCTCCGGCCGTCTGTTGGTTTTGCTTGATTTTTCCCTCTGTTCAAACACAGATAATGGCACCGGGTGCTCAGAGCACGGGCGAGCAGGATGCCACCGGCATCCCCACACATCACCTGCATTAAAGAGATACAGTGTGTGGCAGCAAATGCTGTTTGCTTTGAATTCACCTTAACTGAAATAACACATTTAAATTAAAAAGCCCTCATAAACCTGCCACTGTTTTTTACAACCATTGCTACTGAAATTTTAATTCCGGACAACACCAGTGAAGAGCCATAGCAGTTGTAATCAAAAGCAATTGACAGCAGTAATCAAAAGCAAAACTCAACACCTGAAACTGTCCACTGAAAATATGCTAATTAATTTATATTTTTTAAATGAAAATTCTAGACCTTTTTTTTCCAAAAGCAAAAGCTTTCCTTTTGGAAAACTTCTCTCCCTCTCCAGCTGAGACACTGCAGACCCCACACCTACCAGCTCTCATGCAAAGGAAACCCTCCATTGTGGTTTTGTTGCCTGCATGCCCTTTAATACCATGGCCAAAGGCACGCAGAAAAATCAGAGGGCACAGCGGAGCTGAGCATGGTGCCGGGGTGCCCGAACCATCCCGGCTGAGGATGGGGCAGCCCCAGCTGGGCCACGAGCTCCTGGCCTTGCCTGGCTGCTGCTGCAAGCCAGCAGTTTTTTTATTAGACTTGTATTTCTGGGGCAGAGGCAGGAGTCCTGGCCAGGAGATGTCACAGAGCCGCAGGTTGAACGCTAAACACCAGGCTACAAACCAGGAGGGACTTACGGTGTTTACTTATCCCTGCTCATCCTCGAAGGCAGGCTGCGGCTGCTCCAGCTCCTCTGACCAGCTCCCCCACTTCAGCTTTTGGGAGGAAAAGCAGGAAACCATCTGCCATGATGTTTCACCGAAACAGTAGTGGGGAGGAGAAGCACGTGGGTCGGTGCTCAGGTTCGCCTGCCCACGCCAGTTGGGTTGTTTCAGCACAGCATCCTTTTTGTACATACATCCTCTCCAGGCAGGGATGCAATAAGCCGACCCGCCGCTCCCCAGGGCTCCGTGCACCCCTGCGCAAACGAAAGGTCCCCGTCTCCCCAGGGACTCCCCCATCGCTGCGGCTGGAGGACACCAGGAAGCACCCGGGGAGCGGGTGAAACACTGGTGGGAATGCAGCAGCCTGGAGGACAAGGGAAGAAAAGGGTTTGCCAGATGGGTTTGCCAGCATTTCCAGAAACCCCAGAGCATCAATAACTGTGATGAAGTTGTTATGCAGCACCAGGAGTAGCATGGAAGTGCCAGTCGCGGCTGTGCGGTGATGTGCCCTGCTCGGTGCCCCTGGGGCATGTCCTGGGGATGTCCAGTGGGAGTGAAGGGCAGGGTGTGCGTGCTGGGGTTTCCCCCGGGAGCTCTGCGGGTCCTGGGCAGAGGGAGAGCTGTGCTGCAGCCAGCCCCTGGCAAGCTGGGTCTCCTGCTGCTCGGGAAAGAAATGTGCTTTTCAGGAGGAAGATGTCTTTTTATTATTATTATTTTTTGAGTTTTTGAAATAAAATCCCTTTGGTAGCACACTCCAAGAGGAGGCCAAAGCCACCGAACAGCCTGGGTGTGATCATGTTCCTAATGACGCCTGGAGCAAAGCTCTGGAGGTAGTTTTGTCTGGGAAATCTCCTTAAGAAAAGCAGATTTTATACGCTCTGAAGTCTCTAAACACCCTACTGTGCCCAGTGCAAGAGGGTATCAGAATTACACAACTCCCCCCAAATTAAATAGCTATGTATTGATGGCCCTGTTAGCACACAGCCTCATTGACAGCATGAAGGGTTTAGCCACGGGGCTATTGATCCATTAAATATTTTGCTGATTAGTCAGGGGAGGGCAGCCAAGCCAAACTGTTTGCCCGGTTTGAGGAAGGGATTACTTTGGACCAAATCAACAAGTGAGGAAAATTCCTTGGCCGGCAGCAATAAAACTTCCATCCACTCAGCGTTTGGAGTCTGTGTGTCACTAACGTCATTTCTGCTGGTGACACCGTCTGACGGAGGGACCGTGATGTGCAGACGGTGCAAATGGGAGAGCTGCGCTGGGGAGAGGGCCCGCATCGATCGCAGGAAAACGGCCTTGTTGTTATTACAGCTGACCTCGTCCGGAGTCTCTGCCACAGATACAAAGGTCATACCAAAGCAAACAGCTCCCTAATGACTGCAGATACTCACAGCGCAACCAGAACAGCCTGCAAATATCCCGACCGAACAAATAACTGCCTGGTGACCCAGCGGCTGGTGCAGGGCAACCTGCGGGGCTGCAGAATCCAGCTGTCCTCCGGCCCCTCCAGCGGGCGGGGAGCGGGTCGGAGGAGGAGGAGGAGGAGGAGGAAGGGATGGCTGGGGGCATGAACCACACCGGAGAAGGGCTGGGTGCAGGGAGGGATGCTGCACCGCAAACCGGGCATCACCACCCCCGCCTTGGGGGGGGGGGGGGCTCGGCCAGCCCCGTCCCGCCGCTCTCCCTCCTCCGTGGAGGGACTCTCCTACCACCGTGTGGCTGTGGCCGGCCGTGCACCCGCCGCCTCCGCCCACCCGGGACCGACCCGCGGGGGGACACGGCGGACGGCGCGGGGGGACACGGCCGCTCCCGCCCCGCCAGCATCGCTGCCCCGGCCCGGGGGGGGACGGGACCAAGCCCCCATGGAGGACAAAGGCACTGCTTTCCCGGCACAAATCCGCATCCCGCCCGCCGTGGAGGAAGGCCCCCAGCCTGGCGCCGAAGGGCCTGCTGTGGGTGGGAAGTTTTCCCGCTGGATATAGCGCAGATTCCTCTTGTGTCCCGAACGGGTAGCTCCTTCTCTAAACCGTTACAAACCGCTGCTCCACTGGCACACGGCTGCTCCGTGGGCCACAGCCACTCCTGGTGACAAGGGGGTGGCAGCCAGCACCGTGTCACCTCCCTCGTCTTGCTTCACCGGCTTCCTTCTTCTGCAAAGCCAGGAGGCACCAAGCGGAGGGAGTCCTGCTCCAGGCTTCCTGCAGACCCTTACCTCGCCGGGCCCCAGGGACGGGGGCCAAACCACCCGTCAGCTCGTGTCATTTCGTCAAGCTTCCTCTCAAGACTTCCCTCCCAAAAGATAAGCGCGATGGAGGTCGTGGCCGCGGCCGGTCCCTGCTGAGGTTCCCCACCCGGGCACGTGATGACAGATGCATTTTATCTCCGCGCTGGCCTGATGCTGATAGAGCCAGCGTCACCCCTCTACAGCAGCATCCTTCATGCCGCCTGGAGAAGGGCTGATCCAGTTCCCACTCTGCCGGGATGGATGGGGATACCTTGGCTTTTTTCTCCCAGCCTCAATCCCAACCAAAGGGCTGCCCAAAATTTTACAGTGCGTCTGATCTGGCTCAACAGCATGATCCAGCGGAGTCCAGAACAAGCCTTTGGGTATTTTTTTTCTGCAGGACTGCCTGGCTTTCTTCCAGCTCTGGGAAAATTTAGCAATTTCAGGTTAGCTAGATGTTATGTGCTGTTACACATACACGAGCTCACCTTGTCAGTTTTAGAAACCCATCAGTCTTTGGTGAGATAACAAGGACCAGTCTCTGACATCTCTTCCAAGATCTAGTGATATTCCAAGCTGCTCTAAGCTCCAATTTTGATTTTTCAGGCAGGCAGCTGACGACTTCAAAGGCACCGGTCCTCATCTGTTAGAAAATTTCCCCAACTGCCTGAAAGCATCTGCCCTGGAGCAGAGGTGCTGCCCACCCGCCCGGGCTCTGCAGGTTGTTCCTGTCCCAGCTGAGCATTGCCCAGGCAGAGACGTGGGACAGATCTGGGGTTTTCAAGGGGCTGTCTTTGGGATGAGAGGTCAAGTCAAGGTTTTTAACCACCTTCCCAGGGCCGTTAAACTTCCAGGTCTCTTAACAGCAGAGGACGAGGGTTTGCTTTCATTTCCCCGTCCCTGTGGATTTGTGCACAGGAGATGCAGGCACAAACATTTTGGGGATGAAACTCTCTCACTGACTGCTGCAGAAATAAACATTTTGCCCCGAAACAAGGTGTTTCAACAGGACAACTGGAGCTATTCCAAAGCCTTCCCTGGGGCATGGAAGAGGAGTACAAGGTCCTGCATCATTGGGGCTCTCTGGGCAAAGCCAGCAGCAGGTCTCTCCATGCCACCCCTGATCTCCGTGTATGCCTTAGCACAATGCAGAGAAGGAAGAAATACTCTGTCGCGGTGACTCCCTGGGGTCTTTACCTCGGATGCCCCAAACAGAGCCCGGTTTGCTGATCGAAGCGCGGCATGGAGATGGAGTGCAGGAACACAGATGATGGTGCATAACCGGAGAGGGACTGAACATTTTCAGCAAATTACCGCTGTTATGAGCCTGGCCATAAAAATCACCTCGCAAGTGAATTTAGCTTTTCTCCTCTTCATGCCCAATCAATTAGCACATGAGTAATACCAGGCCCATTAGGGCAAACTGATGCCGGGGGAGTTATGTCATCTGCTATAGAAATGATTGCTTAATATACCAGTTGGCTCAAAGGAACACTTACCCATCGCACAACCCCCTAAAATCGATAGCAACAGTCAAACTGTATTGTTTCAAACAAGAATACTGCTGGGTAGCTAAGCTCAGTATCAGCGTTTGTGATCTCAGACACTTACTGGGCTATAAATAATACAGAGGAACAACAACAATGGAGGACATTTCTAACCAGGAGAAAGGGTTGGTTCATCTCTTTACAGAAGGACAACAAGTGCCGTACGCCGGGTGCAGAAGAAGAGCTCAGTGCAACGCTGCGTCCTCTGCAGCCACGTCTCAGCAAAATGAGCCCGGCTGCTGTCCTTGGCTCTGCTCCGGCTGGCAGAGGACACGGCAACGCTCACACTGCATAGGGGTGCAGGACAGGGCACCGCACAGTTAGCAGACACACGTGCACACACATGTCCATGCATGCAACTGAAGACATGTGCTGCAGGGAGCAGGCAGTGCAACCTCTGTGGACCCCTGTCATCTCGGGGAGCTGTTGGAAAGTAACCTCTGTTGCACCAATAGCCTACCTGATTTCAGTCTGCTGTTGCACCCCTCATGCTGGAAGAGAAAGACACCATTTCCACTGGTTTAAAATATACTTAATAAAGTAGAAAGCAGCACATAGCAATTACTAAATTTGAACTTGAGGATCTTGACATGGTTGTTATTCTTCGTACTCTATGGCCAAGGACTAGCAAAACGCCCCAACTCCTGTTTCTACTACCTCTTCCCATTTCCAGTATAGATCTTCGCCCCCTTGTCAGATGCAGGGGGAAGGGAGGAAAGCCCAGGGGAAAGGCTGGGAGCTGGCAGAGGTCAGACCTAAAGCCAGTGCCCACCTGGCCAGCCGCAGGCACAGGGCATCCACCACCAACCATCCCAGGGCAGCAGGAGACATCGACTGCACCAGAGAGATGTTTCACTGGATGTAGAGAAATACCTAAAAGTAGAAGAGAAAAAAGCTCCTCTGCCTTGCCCTGGGGATGGGGCTTCACATTATAAGCACAGGACAAAGCACTCTTGATATTAGGTCTGCCAGAGGATTTGAATAGGATTGGCCTGGGCTAACAAACTGTGATCAAAGCTAATCTCTGATTAGCTATACTGAGGAGATTTAATTTAGTTTAAAGCCTTACCTGAAATGCAGAACTGGGTATTATTGCATATCTGACCGAGACTGCTGTTGTAAAGCTGAAGTATTTATAGTCGAATTAAAACCTCTCTGAAAGCAATCATCCAAGGAAGCAGCAAAATTGATTGCAGCGTTACTGGTTCCAAACACTCAAAAATCATGAGTCAGTCCCCAAAATGTCACAAGATTTTTAAATGTAATATATTTTGTCTTATTTTTATTTAGTTTGAGAGACTAGCGTTCATATTTTCAAGCCATGAAGGTTGAAATCTGACTCTCTTCTAAGGAAGCGGAGATTTTCACCTAACAGAATTCCAGGAGCTGGAGGTTTAACAAAAGCCACTAATTATTTTGCTGCTCCCATGAGAAGGACCGAGGCAGCAGTGGCCAGCCGCAGCCCTTGGACGCCAGGGCAGAGGCTGATGCCCTGCAATGCTGCAGAGCCTTGTGCACGGCTCTGGGTTTGATGACCACGATGCCTTTCCAGATGCTTCCAGGGATCTTTCCGGAGAACCACAACTCAGGAGAGTGTTTTCCCACAACTCAGAAGGTCTGCCCTGGCACCGAGGGCTGGTGCAGACCTCAGGGCAGCCCCCCACTCCGGAGCAGGCACAGATCCTGCCCCTGCCTTCCCCAGCTTCTGCTAGCAGCATCTCATCCCCAGGACTTGGCCCAGCCCTGAGCTCCCCTCTCACTCCCGTCCCTCCCTCCGTGCCAGGCCAGAGATGCTGGAGGGATGCACGTGGCAGTATGGCAAGCGGGTCTGGATCTGGCCGCCTTCCCGTGCACAGGCTGGGCTGCAGCCAGGGCTGGGGCCGGCTGCTTCCCCCCGCCAGACTTCTCCTGGTCCTCCAGCTCCCTGCAGACACTCGGTTCCTCCTGCCCCTGCCTGCTCGGGGTCCTCGGCTCCTGACGATGACAAACCTCTCCCATTTCTCCCTGTCTCTTCCAGGCCATGACATGTTTGTCTGTAGGGCATGAAGAAATGATGCTGACACAGTGGCGAAGAATCCCAGATGGGAGCATGCCGTCCAATCTGACTGCCGGAGCCCTAGGCTTAACCTTGGCAGGGAGGTGCGGAGCGCTGATGGCTTCCCATGCCAGCAGCCCTCCGAGTTGTGGTTTCCCAAAGATGACAAGGGTGGGTGACCAGGATGATCTCCTTATCCACTCCCGGTCTCCTTTTGCTGTGTACATCAGATGGAGAGCGCTGTGCCTGGCAGGAGCCTGCGAGGACACGGAGGCGTTACACACAGTGATGCTGCCTGCCCTCGGAGCAGCTCCACGCACATCTCCGCGCTGCCGGCTGCGCCGCAGGACACGGCCCTGCTAACCTGCGCCAGCACAAAACCCATGTACAGCTGTGTCAGCGCGTACGCCGCTCAGCAGCATCAACAGCTGCAGATTTGCCTTGGCTTGTAAATGTGCTTCTCCCTGACAGGGCTGACGGTGCAATCGCTCTTCCCCGTGCTGCAAGCTCCTGCCCCGCCAGCTGCAATTCAAAGAGATTCCTGTTGGGCAGAATGGTATCATAACCAAGCAGGAGTCAATCCAGTTTGGCATGTGCCCTGTTGCCGGCAATGGTGCCAGAACAACTTTCCCATAGCCAGCAGCCTTTGGGGTCAGCTCATCACAGCACCCGTGCACTACGCTGCATTTGTGGGGAGAGCCGGGGGTCCCCGGGGCTTCCTGCGGCGGACGCAGCGGCTCCTTCGTGCCGCCCAGTGGGGCAGGATCCCCATACTAGCAATAGCAGAATCTCATTTGAAGTAGGCCAGTACCCCCTGCTCTGCTTCCTCACTGCTCTGTGCTGCATTATTTCAGACACGGAGTGGTTTTCTGGGTCAGAGACCTGCCCCAGCCGGCCAGGCTGCAAGGGGGTCCCGGGGTGCTGGGAAGTGGGGAGGGATGACTGCTGGAAAAGCAGACCTCCACAAGCATCATTGCCTTGGGAAATCAGAGTAAAGGGAAAAAATAACCCTAAGCTAACTAATTCCTATTAGAAACGAGCTTCTCTTGCTCTCCTCATCTCCTGCGAGCGTTCTTGATTAGCTAATAAATGATTAATCGTGCCAAGAAAAGCCGGCTCCTTCATCTCCTGCTTTCATCCACCAGCTGCCTCCAGGGGATTTCAAATGTCATGGGCAGATGAAACGGCCTCCCCAGGACCCCACGAGTCCCTCACCAGCCGAATCGCCGAGGAGGAGAGGCTGCACCTCAGCTCTGGCCTGGGAGCGTGCCGCCCATCCCTCCCTCTGCACCTTTGTCCTCTACCTTGACGCCTGCGAGTGCATCCTCTGCCTCCTCTAAATGCTGTGTAATTTACCTAAGAGAAAACCACACGCATTGATGCCACAGAAACCAGCAGGCATGTCGCTGGAATCCATCGCTCCTGACAAGTACTCTATTTTAATGCTCCTAACAGCAATTTTTATTCTAACAGTATGTGAAGGCACTTAGATTTCTATGCAGTTTTTACTTTTTAATCTCATATACTTCTTGCTGGTGTCAAAGTGTCACCATTTAATAGTCTTACTGGAAAAAAGAGTGTTTCAGATCTTGTTCTATAGTCCACATTGTGAATACATTAGAGAACCACTGAATGATTTAAGAGGAATTTTTATACCTCTGAACATGGAGGGAAGGCTAACGTGGGAGTGCACACGGGGCCCAGCCTCATCGCTAGCTGCTAAAAAGCTGGGCAGTATTTTCTGCTCCAGGCTCCCCAAAGGCAGCGGGGTTTTGGGTGGGGAAAAGCGCTGCTGGCACCTCCTCCTCCCCCAGAAACGCCCAGAGATGCTGCCTCATGTGGAGCACTCCAATTTAACTCTCCCAAGCAATTTTTCCCCCGATGAGTATTTCATTTCACGGGCACTTAACACCAGGAAAGCTGATACCCGGTGCCGGAGGTTACGGTGCAGCAAGGAAAGCACGCTCTGCCTGTGAAGCGAGGCCAGTTACTATCGGAGTTTCCCCAGGTAATAGGCAGAGCAATTCCCCGTGGATAACGGGACGTCCCTGGCAGCGGCGGGCAGGCGCAGGCACGGGATGCCGAGTCTCACCCATTCCTGGCCGGCGTTGATTGCACCGCTGCCGGAGCAGGGTCCGGCGATGCCGCTTTTGCTGCCTGCGCCGGTTCACACCGCAGCCTTCCTGCCCCAGCAGCCTTCTTCACCTCCCAGGTCCCGGGGGCGGGCGTCTCGGGGTGCTTTAAAAGAGGCTCCCAAGGCACCTCCGATAATGAGAACAGGAGACGGCAACATGGTTTCTGTGAGATCAAAGCGCTCCCTCCCCAGCTGTACATGCCCTCAGCAATATAATCATCCTGACAACCCCATCAATATGTATTCCAGCTCCACCAATTCCACCCAATTAGTTCACTAATCTCTCCCCGCCCAGGCACCGTGCAATGGCTGGGCAAAAACGCAGACCGCAGCCTCCACCACTCCGGCAGAGCCAGCAGCAACCCCCCGCGCTGGGACCCGGCTTCCACTGCCGTGGAGACAGGGCTGGGGCTGCAGGGAAGCCAGGCATCATCATTATTATTATTATTATTATCATCATCATCATCATCATCATCATCATCATCATCATCATCATCATTATTATTATTATTATTATGGGTATTAGTAAAGGTAATTTGCAGCCTGTTTATTCACCTCGGCAGGATTCTGTATGAAACTCGCTGAAGGCTGGTGTGCTCAGTGGGACTCTGACTTTGGGGAATATTTGTATTAATTCAGGCCTTACACAGGGGTTTGCATCCTCTCCCTCCCAATGCATCAATAAGATTTGCAGATGTTGTGGCACAGGCCGGACCCAGGAGCACCGACGGCTGCTCTGGACCAGCGCAGCGCCCAGCTGGGGTGTCCTGGAGAGCAATTCCCAGCTTTCCATGGTCTCCACATGGGATGTGGGGGCTGAACCCCAAATGCAGGGCAGAGCCTGGGGAGCAGGGAGCCCCCAATACCTGTGCCTGATGGCTGAGAGGGGCTGCCAGTGCATCGCCCAGCACTTTCCTGCCACCAAGGGCCGTGCTTGGGGGAAATGCAGCCCAGACCCCATGTCCCCCCCACCGGCACCCTGGGCGATGGTTTCCTCATCCTCCTCTTGCCCAAAGCCCTGGGGGACCACGCGCCGGTCTCGCTCCCCACCCAAGGCACAAGCAACTCCCCGTGCATTTGCAGGGCTCTGTCCTCCTCCCGCTGCTGAGCGAGGGTTGTCACCCTGGGATCTGGAGCACTAATTGTGAAAAGAAAAGGGAGGCAGAATAAAGCCCGTTACTTTAGCCAGGGGATTTACAAGGCATCGTTTGCTACAGGTTAGCTTTGGCTGCCATAATGATCCAGCTCCTGAGATTACCTGTCAAGCCTCTGTGAATTTTAAATAAAAGGTAAAAGGGTTTAACTCGAACACGACACCTCTGTGCATACAGAAATAGCTCAGCTCCCGCTTTCCTACAGAGGCAGGTACACTCCAGACCCTGGATCAACACTGAGCAAAGCTACAAATCAAGGGCCAGACATGATTGCAAACATATTCTTCGCTCTTTCCTTTTTTTCTGCTACAAAGGAGATTGGAGGCACACATGGGCTTTGCTTACATCTCATTTCAAACAAAGTATACACGCATAAATAACACCGGCTGACAGCTCGCAGGCTTTCTGATCGCACTGCAGAGGAAGACGCCTGATTAGCAGCACTTCTGCAGCGACAGCCCCGCCAGTGCTGCGTGGGGGGCAATCACCCCCCGGCCGGGCACGGAGCGGTGGGGGCAAGGGGGTGGCCCATACGGGGGGATGGTGCTCCCCGGGATCTCCCGCCAACCCGAGGGCTGTGCTGCCATCACCCCGTCCCCAAAGCAGTCCCTGCCCACCCTTGGCCGCCCTTGCAAAAGGAGGGTGAGCAGCAGCGCTGGTGTTTGGACGGTCCAGCTTTGGGGAGGGGGATTGCTTCATTTCAACGCTTCTGCCATCTCATATCCCCCTGGAAAATGTTGGGTCTGTGTTTTTAACGTGCAACATGCAGGAATCTGTACCAATAGGAATCTGCACCAAAGGATGTGTGTGAGAAATCTAGTTTTAAAAAGCAAAATTTCTTCTAGGTCCAATGAGGACTGCACGGCTTGTTGCCTATACCCTTTTCCATTGCCAAAACTTGGCAATTTCACTGAAAACCAGTGGCATTTTCAGAAAAAAAACAAACCCAAGCAGAATAGCCTAGTCAAGCGTTAACACAACTAAAGCGGACTGGCAACTATTTTACAGTGTTATTACATAAAAAACTGTGATAAAAAAATCTCAAATCCCAAAATGAAGTTTGCACTGCACAGGTGAAGAAAGTGCAGCTCGCAAAGCTGCTGTGGAGCAACGCAGCCAGCCTTGCCTTTCAAATGTAGTTGTATTTGAGCATAATTTCATCCTTTTCCAAAAGCTGTTGTAACCTCCCCATCGAAACGGTGATCTCCAACAGGGACGCAAGGAACACAACATCTGCGTGGTGGTGGCTTTAATTATTTTTAGAATTGATCTCTTCTTAACTAGAATTATTTTATTTTAGTTTTTTAACAGTAGTCCTCAGGGCATATTGAGGTCTTGCCCATCTAAAGGGGCACAGGTACCGTCAATGCCCTGGGGCTGTGGAGGTGGGAGAGACCCAGGACGATGGGAACCCCCTGCAACGGGAGCTGCTGCCCTATAGGGAGGGTTTTCCGTACGGAGATTTCCCAAAGGCTCCTAATTCAGCTAGACGTGGCTGCTTCTCAGCAAAGCCAGCACGGCACATTCCTTAGAGGAGCCTGTCCTGACAACTTTCAGGTCTGGAGTGGCTCTCTGGAGCAATCACAAACCACTGCCGGCAGCGTGCAGAAGCAAAGCGAAGGCTTTTTTTCCTCTAAACACACTCCAGGAAACGGATATATTATTTCAGCTGGAGCTCCCCCAAAACTCAAATAATTTCAGCCCAAGGCAAATGCTCAGCCTGCACCGTCCGACTTCGGCACGGCAATAATAATAAACCCAAAGCAGGGTCTGGTGGTGAATCATGCCTTCAGCCCCAGCGTGGCTCACGCTGACTGAGAGCCTTTGGGAGCCCCGGTCCTCGGGGTAACAGGTCCCGGGGGGGGGGGGCTGCCACACGAGCGACTGAGCAGCGATGCTTGGCGTTTGCATTGCGAGCTCCAGCAAAGCAGGTTGTCGAGTGCGATGGAGCTGGGGGGAAGGAGCTGCCAGCCCTGTGCTCTTCTCCAGAGCGATGCTCACCCCAGGGCGGAGAAAGGCATTTGCATTTCCCTGTATTAATGCAGGCATCCAACTGGAAGATGTAGATGTCTTTTTAATGCACCTACGTTTGAAGCCTGAATACATAATCTCTCTATTACATGTATACTTTACACATATATAGCCACACAGAAATAGTGATTTATGCAGCCGTATTATATATGCAGAGGCTTGGGATCCCGTTGCACAGTGGGCAACGATTTCGGTTTTCCATAGCTATTTATTTGCATAGCAGCAACTGCAGATGATTAATAGAGAGCGCTGCGGTCAGGGCGAGCCCACTGCTGAAATACAGCCCCGCTTCCAGAAGCCGCCGCAGCATTAATTATTAACTCTGTACAGGAGATTTGCCACTCTCCCAGCACCAGACGCTAAAATAGTTTCCTACATAAAAGAGCATTAAGTGAAAGCTTGGATAAAGCCGATCGCTCGGCAAAGTGGCGTCCCGCTTTCAAGACCTATTGCTCGGCAGGAAAATTTACAATCCTTTAATTCCATTTACAAGGTGGCAACACAAAAGGGAGCTGGAGATGGAGGCTGGAAGCCGAGAGACCGAAGGGGAAGAATAAAATAAACAGGAGTCCAAGGGAGCCAGGATCAGGCCCCCCCTCTGAAATTCAGCCACTCATTAAATTCCAGCCAGGATTAGAGGCAGGAAAGCGCCGGGTAAAGATTTCGCTGTTGTACAATGGGAGGTATATTAAGTTATATAGGTTCCATCTTGTCCCTATTCATGACTAACTGTGTTGTATATATCCGAGCAGCTAAGCGTAATTTGCTTATAAATAATTGACTTCTTGGCGATTAAAATCTCTTGAGGGTCTCTCGGTTTATTCACAACAAGCCGCCTCGGCCTGCCGTGCAAATTAGGCCTTTCAAACCTGTCTCATCTCCAACAGAAATGTTATGAAGAGTGATTTTTTTATCCCCTGTAATAACCTTCAACTAACCTTTAAACTGAAGTGAATAATTTAAATCTTATTTTCATATCAATGGGGGAGTCAAGCCAAGCAATTATCTTTTATCTGTATACTCTGTCGTCAGAGCAAGGCATAATAAAGTTTTCCCAAGTGGGCAGAGCGGAGCAGCGAGAGGAGGAGAGAGCGGGAGCGCGATGGGATCTGAAGACATTAATGCAACGATGAATTATTCAGTAATGAGTACAAGATCTGCCATAAAAGATCCGCCAGCGCCTGGTGCATGCCACAAATTGCCGGATGGTCGGTGCAATTAGTGCCGGCGCGGGTGCAGCCCTGCCTGGTGGGTGGCCGGCACCTCCCTGCCCGGGGAAGGCCGGACCGCACACCCCCATGGGGATGCTGGAGAAAAAAAGGGGGGGAAAAGGGTAAAAAATGCCCCCCCCACCCCAGCAAGCCATCAGGGGGGAGCGGGGGCTGAAATTCCCCACCGTGCTCATTGAAATTCTGCCGTGCGTGTTTCTCCCCGAGTCCCGCCGGACCGTCCATGATCTTTTTTTTATTAATTCATAAAATATCGCACCCGTGATTGAGGCCGCTGATTACAGGAGCAGACAAACACAAGAGCTGGTGAAATATTGCATGTTTCCTACCCAGCCTCTGCGAGCGAAAACACGGCCGTCGCATGAAATATTAATCCCTTCCCGTGGCCGGGGGCAGAGAGGAGCGGGACGGGCAGCCGGCGTCGGCAGAGCAGGGCTGGCGAGCTGTCTGAGAGTGGGGAGAAGCCAGGGAAGAAAGAAAATCATTATTAAACTACTGCATTGAGTGTCCTTGCTAAATTGCTTCAAGACATATTCCTTTTTTCAGGCTTAAATGTGGCTTTAACCTGCAGGTGCTGCTGCAGCCACAATTACCCGTTTCTGCCCCCAAAGCTTAAGGTCTCCGAATTCCCCTGACATTGTCTGTAAAAAAAGATGCTGGCACCCACCTCCAGCTGCACCACTGCCTCCCAGGGCAATTAACTTCATGTCACAAAATCCTGTGGCAGAAACACGGGTGCTCCAAGATGGGGACTTTCCTTCCCGGCTCCCGCCCCACTCAGGCAAGCCTCATCCAGCACATCATCCCTGGTACCCTGTAAACATTTGCATTACAGCAGAGAGGCAGGCTGCAAGGGTTTTCTTCTTTGATTTTGCCACCCACCGCTGGCGGAGGGCTGGCAAATGCCGGACAACTCGGGAAAATCCCAGCCGGTGGGAGCCCAGGTACTTGCTGCACAAAACAAGGACCTAGGGCAATAAAAAGCAATACAAGAGAGCGCTGGATTAGATGTCAGGGCAGCTCTGGCACTAAGCATTAAATATCTTCATGTAATCTTTCCACTTAAACCAGTGATTAAACAGATTTAGCAGATGATTAAACAAATAAAGATTAATGAAACAAGCAAAGTAATCAAATCTTTATGGGGGAATAAATGCATGATTCAAAACAATATTAGGACAAATTGTCTAAAACTAATAGCGAATGTGTTGCTTTTGTCTAAACAGCATTTGTTATGTTCTCACTTAGTTGCAATCAAAATATTTGCTCAAACCAGGATGGATCTGAAAAGCCAAAACACTATCGAAGATTAAAAAAAAAAAAAAAAAAAAGGTGTTTTGCAGGATCCCCTGCCCTCCTGGGCCGAGCCAGCAGCCCCTGCCCACCCCGTGGGTGCCCGAGGGGCTGCGGGCCAGGCTGAGGGCAGGTGCAGCAGGAGGGGCTGGGGATGGCCCTGAGGGACAGCGAGGGATGGGACAGCCAGAGCACGGCCAAAGGGACCCTGGCATGGGCTCCAGCCCAGCAGCCGCTTGTGCCGGTCCCCCTCTAATTAGTTTTGTGGGAACTCAAGGCTTTGCTTTCACATATAAGCAGCAGCGGTGGATTTTAGAGCTGTAAGTCTTTTTCTTTCATCAATTTTGCATACAGAAAGATCGTGTTTGCTCTAAATACTTTTGGTTTTAAAGCCTTTTAAATTTTTGAAATAAAAATAACAAGGGGGGGAGACTTTTCCAGACAAACTGTCAGAAGGCTGCAGCCACCAAACAAACATAAACAGAGCTCCACCACCAGAGCAGTTAATTAAGAGGGGAAGGAAACAAGGTGCCTAACACAGGGATAATTGTGCACGTTCCTCAGGCTGCAGCACACGTGTACCTGCAGGCGTGCACACGTATGCACCGTGCACAAGCAGCTACAGCACCCACAGGTTCTCCCCGGCGGTGGTCCTGCCGGGACATGGCCAGGTCGCCGTGCTGTGGGCACGGGGCATCCCTGCGTGGATGCCCAGAGTTTGCCTTTTCATTCAGATGATGCTTTTACACAAAACAACCTGATTCAGCATCACGGGATAGAGCTGAATGGTTTAACTTACGCTTCTAAACCTTGTCTACATTGGAGAAAAACAGGGCGGCCACTTAACACTAAAGCAACTCCCTGTTTCCAAAAATAGCGTGGCGATGCGCTGGGGACATGGGGAATTCATCGTGTTCTGGTGCGAGATCAGATCCCTCCCTCCGGGCCAGACCTGTGGTTAAGTGCAGAAGCAGCTTCATGTCACACCCCTTTGGACATCGTGAGATGGGGGTGCGCATCCCTGCTTCTGGGCTCCAGCCAGCCCGCCCTCCTGACCGCCCTGCCCTAAGCGCAATGGCAAAGGGCTGAAGTGGAAGAAACCCCCTGAAACCCACCCGCCCCGGCCTCCTGCGCGGATGCTCGGCTCCGGTGCCGGGGATGAGCCCAGCCCCCACTGCCCTCGCTCCAGCGCGGCTGCTCCATGCGGCGGGGAGCAAACCGATGGCCGTTCCCTGAGGACGAGGCCGTGCACAGCCCCTGCTAGGGGCATGCCTTCCGGCTGCAGTGCTGCTACTGCTCATCTGCTGCCTCCGAGCTGCTTCTCTCCTTTGCATAAACTGCTGGTTCTTTGCCACGTGGTGCATAGCTGTGAATAGGGAACGCAAACTCCTTCGGTGTCCGTTTCCCACGTTTCTGGTCCAGGCTGAGCCTGTGCCTCCACCACGACCCCCTCAAATACCCCGATGCGCGGGGGCGGCAGCTGGGGAGCTGGGACTGGAGGAGCAGCAGCAGCGACACAGCCTCATCTCCCGCCCCGGCCGGCCCATGCAACACGCTTGGCTCAGTGCTGTTAGCACCAGCACCTCGCTGGGAAGGCATTTTCTGCTGCAAAAAGCCCGGGACTATCACAGCCATCGCACACACTCTTGGGAGAGCGCTGGAAACACTGCTGCAATAACAGAGTTTATTATTGCTGTTAAATTGGAAAATGAACATCTCGCGCTACTCGCAACGTTTCCCTTCTCACACCTGACATTAATGGTAACAGCAAAACCACCCGCCATGAATTCAGCCCCCGGTACGAGTGCGCAGGGCACAGCAATGGGACCCTTCCTCTTTTTGGGGCGCTTTTAGCATCTGAAGGGATGCAGCTGAGCAGAGCCAAGAAGGGACCCGACTATTCCAGGCTCCAGGCAAGCCGGCCATCCACCACATGTAGGAATCGTGCTGTCAAGGCCAACAGCTCCCAGGGGCTTTTGGTTGCCTGTGCGGCTCCTGAACGAGCCTGTGGGTGCAAGCCATGCTCCACGTCAGCCAGTACTGTGCACCTGCCCCTGCCTACCACCATCACTGACTTCCTCCTAAAACACAGCAAGCATCACCATCGTGTTCTGCAGGAACAGATGCCAAAGAGCTCCAGAGTCCTGTGAGTTCCTCATGGCTGTCCTGCTCTTCTCTTCAGAGCACAAGCAAACCTGGCTGAAGTACATGTTTCTTTTTTCTCCTGTCTTCAGCCAAAAACAAAGTCAAGAGGAGCCCAACAGAGTGGAGAGCTCTTGCTCCACAGACACCTATTCTCCATCATGCCCTGCCCTGCCGTGAGGTTTCTGGGCCTGAGCCGTGAGCTCCTTCGGCGGCGAGCTGGCAAGGGACATGCCAGAAAACCCTGGAGCACACAGATGGTGGCTGTGATGTTCAGCTTCTACAGATGAAGCAAAACCCCTTGTCAGTCAGCTGCAAATCTACACTTGAACTACAAACCCCGCCGCGGGGCCCTGTTGCAGAAGACGCCAGCGCAGGCGGCTGGACTTCAAGCCGGTGGCTGCCGGGCTGTGCCTGGGATGCTGACAGCAGCCTTGACCTTGCCGAGCCGGGAATGAAGAGCTGGAGCCAAAGGGCTGGAGGGGAGGACGAGGCGGCGGCAGGGCAGCTTGCCACAGCGCGATCTGCTGCCCGGCACGTGCCACGCATCCCGTGGTCCAGTCTGCCCGTCCCTGTCGCCTGCAACGCTGCCCACGGTGCGTGGCGAGCCCGCCACCAGCCAGACCCACGCCAGCCGCTGCGGCAGCGCGGCCAGCAGCACGCAGCACCTCTTGCTCCCGATGCCGGGCACTCTCCTTCCATCGCCGCAAACAAGCTCAGGTGCCACCTGTCCCGCAGATCCCACTGGAAACAGCCCCGGCTGCCCGGGGTGGCCGCAGAAGGGACGCGGTGCCCACCCTGCACAGGGCAGAGGAGCCCACCCAGTCCCGCTGCATGGCCGGCAGCACTGCTGCTGCTGGACCCCGTCCCTCTGTCCTCCTGTCCCTCTGTCCCACCCAGCTGGGATGGAGAAACCCCAGGGCAATCTGCTGCGGGATGCAAGCAGCAGCTCCCATGGGATGTGCCTGCCCTGACCCCTCACTGTCCCTTATGGTGGGGCGAGGGCAGGACTGAGTGCTGCATGACTTCATTACGGGGAGGGGGGAAATAATGAATTTGGCATCTGTGCTGCTCCCCGCAGCCCTCAGCTGAGCCCCCATCCCTGTCCCTCGTGGGCCGGGGAGTCTCCACAGCCCCTGGTGAGCCCGGCTTCGGTTCAAAGCCTGCGTTGACCCTTCCATTTAGCCGATGCCACTGCTCTGCTTCGGCAGCAAGTGGAGATTTACATTCACCAGCTGCAGCAAGAGAATCCAGCGAGTCCATGACATGAATTACAAGTCTCCCTCCCCCAAGGAAAGGCTGGAGCCAGCTCAGCATCCCTCCTCTCTCGCCCCCCCCCTCGCTTTTTTTTTTTTGGAGACTCATTACTATATTGTGGATATTCTCCACTAAAGGGCATCTCTTTGAATGCATTTGCTTTTTTATTAATGTGTGCTAAGACAAGTCAAGCCTGATTATCATGAAGACAATTGCTGAATTCCCTCCTGGAGAAATCTCATCTAGACTGTGTAGGCGTTTTAATTTCAGAGACCCATTAATTGGCACAATTGCTTAAGCAGCTGCTTTCCGTGTCATTTTAGGACCACTTTATGAAAAACAGAGCTAAAAAAAAAAAAAAAGAAGTATATGACAGGCCAGAGCTTTCTACATGGTAACATAATTAATGCAAGGAGCTTCCTTTGAGCGGCAAAGCAACAAAAAGCCATCCTGCTACCAAAATATGGGTGCCCTGCTCCGGCTGCATGCAGGGAGCGCTCAGCTCCAGCATGCTCCCACTGAATACCCGCGGCCCTTTGGAAATCAGGGTGGGTGAGGTGCTCAGCACCTTGCTGGTACCACCACAAACACCTCGCTATCCCAGCGCTTTTGGGAAAATAAAAGAATATGTAAAAGGGGAAGGAAAAGGCACCCAGCAGGAACCAGCCCAATGCATCTCCTGGGGTGGGCTGCAAACCCAGAGGCTCTGAGCAGCTGCTCGTTGACACTGCGGATGCCCGGGGAGGTGGAGGGGACTCAGGGATCCCTTCCTGCGGTGGCACCTCAGGGGTGACGAGGAGGGGTTAGGTGGTGGGGGAGAGCACCCTCAGCACGCAGGTGGGGGAAGCGAGGGGTCCGGAGGGCTCCGATGGCCCAGAGCCGACTCCACGAGCAAACTTGGATGCTCGCAACTATGCTTGCATCGGCCCTCCCTGGCAAATCCACCTGCCCTTGGCCCTGGGGTCTCTCCCGGCAGCCCCGCGAGTGCCCCGAGGGTCTGGGGTGGCACAGGGGCTGGTGGCCAGGCAGCGGGGAGGGGGGGTCTCGAGCCGGGGGAGAGCTCGGGCGCAGCGCTGAGCACTCACGGGGATCTCAGCCTCCCTCGAGGTCCCCGTCCCTGGGTGCTATCCTGCCCGCGCCCCACGCACTGTGTGAAACGCACGGCCACACAATGGCTGGCGTCGCAGCCGGCACACATGCACTTTCTGTGGCAGAGCTGAGTTCCCAGAATTAGGTTAATTATTGAATTAATAAAGAACAAATCCTTCACTCCAGGAGAAGTGGCCAGACAGAGTTCTGTGCTAGTCTTTGCTGCAGGCAAAAATATACATTCCCATTTATTAATAAATAAAGCCATATCAACGCCCTAAATTATCAGCGGAATATATTTGCTAACCCAAAGCAATAGTAGGAACAATTACTTATTAATAAAGCAATAGCTAAATCTAATTACATCCCCATCAGATCCTGCAAGTAATAAAACCACAGTTGCCTTCCAGAGCCAAGGGACCTCCTGACCTCAAATCAAAGTTTAAACCATCCATCAGCTTCCAATACATTCACAGCACATCCAGCAATTACCATCACCTCCGCTCCGCTCCCCGGCAGGGGCAGGGGTCACCCCATGCACTGCATGGCTGTAAGCTAGAACAGAGCCTTAGAAATCTCATTATCCTGTTAACCATACATTTATCTGACAAGATAAAAGAGACTAGGTGACCAAGCTATCATTAAAGATTAATAGAAAGTATAAAAAATTCAGCTGCAACCAGCATTACTGTTTAGTGCCTGTGATAGGCCTGACAGGATTATTAATCAGGCAGCCAAAAAGATTTAGGTCTTTGCTCTTGGTTTTTCGTTTTAAGTCTTTAGTTCCACTCCCGCCACAGAAAGCCCAGGTCAGGGAGGACAATGGCTAATTGGTTCTGCGGGGTTTGGACGGTAACAACTCAGACCAATTATAAAATCACCGGGCGTCGAGGTGACAACAACACGAGGAACCTGCTGCAGCCGGGATGCTCGAGCGAGGGCTGCGGCTGTTTATCACAGCGGCTCCTCTCCCCGCGCCAGGCTATTAATAAATTGTACAGATCAATGCCTGGATTAATTTTAATAGAGGGCTACAAGGATCACGCGAGTCCCAGGGTGATTTCCCCTCATTCTTAATTCCATTTAAGTTTAACATGAAAGATTCTCAGGTAACACCTACACAGGAAGAAACGAGATTTCCCTGTTTTTAAGTCTTAAGTATTCTTTTTATTCTGCTTTGCTTTTTCCCTTTTGATCATAAATCAATGCCCTTCCACCGCTTTCCTGGGAAGCCGGGCTCGTGGGCAGGCTGCACAGCTCTGCCCTCCAGTTCTCCACCTGCGAGGAAGAAAAACCAATAAATTAGGAAAGGCGCTTTCTAACATACTGTGTGGAGAGGGGGAGCCCAGGCAGCTCAGGGGGTCCCGGGCACCCCCCGGCCCTGCTGCCGGTGGCTCTTCAGGCTTTCCTCACCCCTCTCCTGCAGGGACCTGCAGCCTGCTTTGCTTTTCCTCCAAATGCACTTTTTAAAATAAGAAATAGTACTGAAAACTTTACCAGCCTTTGTTGGTGCATCTCCAGAAACTATTCACATCCTTTTAAAAACAAATTTTATTTTCTCACAAGAAAATACTCCAGCGTGAGCTCGGGATGGCTCAGACCAGCACAAGTGTCCATCCTTTTCCACAAAAATGGAAAAACCAGAGAAATATACTGCGAACATCAGCCTCCCATGAGAATCATCTGCCTTAAGAACAACCAAAAAAAAAATTTTTCCTTGAAAAAAGTGCAAATCAACCCACAGAGTCCCTGGCTGGGGCACTGCCCCATCCCCTCTTGTGCATGGCTTCTCATCTCTGCTTCCCTGAGCAAAGCCCCGGCCGGCCCCACGCCTCTGCCCCCACGCCGACCGCGCTCCCCCCGGTGCTCTGCGCCCTAGGAAAGGATCCAAGCAAGAGGCAAATGCAGCAGGTAAACATGGAGGTGTCTGAGACACAGCCCAGAGCCTAGCTGGGAAAGCTATCTGCATAACCACAGTGTTTTACATCCCAAGTATCACATGTAATCCTTTACAAGGAGCATTATCTGCTGCAAAATCACATTTAAAAGCATCTCCCCCCCATGAATTACCATGCTTTCAATCAATTCAGTCCATTGTTTGAGATCCTGCAGTTGGGCAATTAATTATCAAACATAATTGAAATTATGTAAAGAACAAACTGGTCCCGTAGAGATGCTCAGGGAGGTTTGCTGACGAGCAACAGGGGCGACAGTGACCAGGATGTACCGGAGGGACCTTCCGCCCACACGGCACGACAGCGGCCGGGATGCGACACATGTCAGCTCCTTCAGCTGAGGACACACCCCTGAGCACCCACTGCAGCACCAGCACAAGCTCCCACTTTTCCAGTGACACAGAAACTCTGCAAACCTTCTTCTAAGCCTTTGAAACACCAGGAAGGGAGTGAGGCTTCAGGTCCTGGTGAACTGGCTTTGCTGGCTTGCAAAGCTCCTGGCGATGCTCCCCAGCAAATGGTGCTTTAGCAAAAAACCCACCCCGTGCTTTCGCATCCTCTGGAAAAAGTGAACGAAATGCCTGTCCAGGGGAAAGCTGGGTGTTGCACCATGCGAGAAGCCCACAAAGCTCCCCCGTCAGCTCCATCCTATCTCCCAGGGTATGTGCCCATCAGAGGCTATCCTGGGTCAGCGATCCAGTGGAGGACAGCTCAGAGACAAGAAGCCGGGACATGTACCAGGAGCCGTACCCTGTATCTTACACCCGTTCTTGCTATCAGAGGAAGTGCTGTGGTTAAACACACTTTTGGCCTGACCCATACCGCTGGGCACTCCATTCAAAACTGTACACAGGGCCAAAAATAATCCAGGGGAAAGCCAGGCGAAGCATCCTGCAATGCTGCAACAATGTGAACAGCCACGTGTCTCACTATGCGTGGTTTAAAATAAATTTAATAGATGCTTCAACACTTCGCTGCTGCTATTCTGGGGATGGTGTTTGGAGTCGATGCTCCGCCTGCTAATTGACAGATCAGGCTTGTGATCCAAGAAACACGAGTGTTGTCATCTCGTGAAGCTGTGGCTTTCTCTTGCTTATCTGCAGCAGGACAACTGTCACCATGCCATTGCATGCGTCTGCAGCATCCCCTCTGAGCACCCCTGCCCTCTACGCTGGCCCTGCTCCCAGCTCCCTGCGATGGATGCTGGGGAGCTCCTCGTCCCCGTCCCAGACAGGACCGACCTCCTCCGGGAGGGAGCCAGCTCACGGAGCAAGAGGCTGGTGGGACCACTTGCGTAAGGCAGATAACCTTCATCTCCTTCCAGCAACCTCCCCTGATCCCGGCTCCCACCGCCAGCACTGGAGCACAGCTCCTTTGAGGAGCTTTGGTTGCACACCCACGCTGGAGCACACCGGGGCCGACGTGGGGAGATTTTCAGGAGTTTTCCGACAGAACGGCTCCTGCAAACTTCATGCCGCTTCCTGCCTGCAAGAACAGGCAATGCAGGCAAACGGGGAAGAGGGCTTTGATTTGCATAAACTTGTGCAATCAAAAGCTGAAGATGGTGGCGTCGGCCTTCGAGCCAGGATGCTAAAAAGCCTCTGAGAAGCCTGGTTTTGCATCCATCCAGGAACTGCTGTGTAGTTGCTGCTGAAACCAAAATAAATCAATTCCAGTTCTGCAGGACGAGTATGGGAAGCATGAGCTGGTTAATCCCCATCTGCAGGAAGGTAGAACTTGGCTTCACGGCGTCTTTGAAGCTCACAAGAGTGAGATAAAAGAGAAATGCTAAAGCTTTGCAAAAGCGAGCAGAAGGGGGATGGCAGGGAAGCTGGCCATGCGGCCGAGCCGGCACTTTGCCGGTGTCACGGTACGGCAGAGCTCGCATCTTCTGTGTCTCTGACAAGTCTGGGATGAAAGGGAAACCTCCAGCACTGTGCACGTGCCCTGCGCTTCAGCGAGCAAAACCAAGAGTTTCTCCTGACTCTGAGGCCACATGGTGATGCGATCAGGTTTGCTCGACAGTTTGGGGCAAAAACTGGTGAGTCTTTGAAATAACGTTTCAGATTTGTAACATAGCATACAGCCAGGCAAGACTCACACAAGTCTGAAGGGTTCGGCAGAGGGACTTCATCTCACAGAAGAAGAAAAGCAAATCCAGACTGATAGAAAGTTCAATTCATCTCAGAGGGGTCCAAACCACAAGGAAACAGATCTAAATTTCAAACATTCCCAGGGTTTTGTGGTATCCCTACCCCAAGGGCTGGGCAGACCCATTATACAGATGAAAACCAGGTGCAAAAAGCTGTCATGAGGTGGGCTTGGGCTTGTGGGTTTTCAGACGGAGGGTTTCATTTCAGGGACATCTAATTCTAAGTAAATACATGTGACTCTTGCTTAAAATATTCCACCACATCCCATGGAGCCGGCTTTGCCATTTATCCTGATCTGGATAGGAGTACAATGTTGTGGCTGCCATTAACACATCAACATTTACCATATGATCTCCCCCAGCCTCGCCGTGGTGTTTTGTAGAAGCTGCCGCTCTCCTTGGAGGCTCGATACATCTGGCAGAAGCTCTTCGTATGGCAGTGACTGGAAACATTTGGAAGGAAAATCCATCCTTTTTCTGGGGAAGAAATGTCCGAAGTAGAGAGAAGATAAAGTCAAATTAATTATTTACTTACATTAGCTCATGGAAAGCTTCCCTGGGAGCCCACTGAGACCAGCGGGCTCTGATCTTTTATCTGTTTAGCAGGCTAAGATGGAAGAAGAGGATGGGGGGGGGGAAGAGCTTAATGACGGTGTCTGTTGATCATCAACGCGAGAAAAATGAATTGCTTCCCTGAACCTGAAAAATATCAAACTGCATAAATAAATCTATTTAAATTATTAATAAACGAATTTACATTTGGAGCCTGAGCATGAGAATTGATTTCATTTCTTACGCTAAACTGGCCAGTACGGCTGATGACTCAAGAATTAGAAGATGCAGAAATGAAGGAAGAATGAAGGTAGGGTGGTTTTGTAAGGAAAATGATGCAAAGTGAAAATTCTTGGTCCTAAACAAAGCCAGCTTCCAACAGCTGTAAAGTAAAAGCAACAGGAACAAAAAGGGTCTTTGAGTCTGAAGGTGTTTCAGGAACAACAGTCCCCCTCCATCTCCGCAGCTGGTGCACGCCTGGTGCAGCTGTCAGTATCTCCGATCGTGGCAGCTCCATGGAGGATGCCTAGGCCAGGACGTTTAACAACAGCTAATGCATGCTTACAATTACTATAAATCAAATCTAAGCAAAACCTCAGATTGAAACATCCTTCCCAGAAAACACTGGCCATCTCCTCCACCCCTCCGCCCTGGGGCTGCCGGTTGCTGCCGTCCCCCGCACTGAAGGGCCCCCGGCTGCATCCCGCACGCCTGCCCGTCAAAGGCAGTCGTGTGTAACACCAGCGCATCAGCTGGCTGCTCCCGGGGAAATTAATAAGAAAGTGCTAATTTTAGGTAAAATATTGAACTACAGTGGAGGCAGGGCAGAAATCCTCACTATTTTTTGCCCTTTGTGAGTACTTACATCAGAAACGAAGTCAAGAAGTGGGCAGTGCCTTGGTGGCTGCCACAGATGGGAAACTGGGCAGAAACGCCGGGGGTTTGGTGCACTTCCCCATTGTCCCAGTGCTCGTCAGAACGATGGGGCTTGGACGGTGGTGGTTTTGCAGCGCCAAGGCCAGGGCTTGGCCGCGGCAGCTCCTGACGTCCCAGGGCACGGGAACCGCGTCAGCCCCTTCTGCTCTACCGCAGCCCCCGTGCAGCTGAAGGGCCTGAAAACGCTTCCCCCCTCCTGCCTCCTTCCCTTTTCCAGACTAAACAACCTCATTTCTTTCCATTATCCCTCATCGGTCATGTTGCCCAGGCCCCGCTCGCTCTCCTTCCCCCCTGGACCAGCCCCAAGCCATTCGCATCCTCCCTGGGAAGCAGGACCTGGAGCCGGAGCGGTACCTGTGCAGTGCCCGTGCCCCAGCCCCTCTGCGGCACACCGTCCTCCGTGTCGGCAAGGGACACAGGCAGCGTGCCCGCGGCCGCAGGCTCTGCTCCCTTCCAGCAGCATGAGTGCAAACACACATCCCAGATAGCGCAGCCCTTTTTTTGTTGTTTATCCCATTCTGCTGGGAACTGGCATTTGTGATAGATTGCGTATAAAAACCTACTTATAAAGCAATCTTTTCCTCAGCTGCCCTCTCACTGGAGCCTGTCTGCAGTCTCTTTGCCGGGATGCATTGTTATTTCATGTGATGAGACATTCCAGAAAATGAAATAAAATAAAAATAGACATTTGGAGGGGCTTTTGTTTTGCTTTTTCACAGCTCCCCCCCGTTTGACTCCTGTGAACACACTTGTCGAGTTGATTTGCTCACGCTGCCTCCTAAGCATGTCCTTGCACCGGAGACACTGCTCTTTTAAATTCAGCTTCTCAGAATTAGAAGACAAACTTGGCAAAGCAACAATAGGGGAAAAAAAATATGAATAATCTCAGAACAGAAGTTGCATTATGTGATGTGGTTGCCATGTGGTTAAGTCTGAGAGAGGATCATGCAAGCGCATTGTGGGAAAAATGATAACAGGCGAAACAATCCGGAGAAACGTTGAGGGTTTTGTAATAAGAGGTTATAATGCAAACCCGGCAATACCGTGCCATGGCCCGATGCCAAGTGATCTGTGAGAATCCATAATAGCTGGGTGGGTGAGTCGGGATAGGAGCGAAGGCGGTTGCCATCGTCCCCTGTGCTGGGCAGACTCAATTCGGGTACCTTTGGCCACACAGCTTCACGATACGAGGATTTAGACTGGGGGATGCAGCGCTGCTGGCAGTGCATTCACTTTGGGTACCAGCCCCAAACCTCACCAGGGGGAAAACCATCACACAAAGTCATGGCTTAAAGTACAAGACAGACCCACAGCAAAACCTTCAGCTGTCGGATGCGTCAATGGCTCTGGCATTTCCAAGGCAGCAGCCGGCAGAGCCCTGCCTGCCACCGCCAGCACCGACCGAAACGCGCTTGTTCGTGCTGACTACATCAGTCCTTTCCCTGAAAAGCCTGGACACACCCCAAAAATCTCACTTTACATCATCAAACAGGTTTCCCTTCCACAGGCCACTCGCCAGAGCCACGGCTGCATGAGACATTTCAAGCACACACCGAAACAGCAGCGATCAGCGAAAGCTGCTGACACCCATCACCTGCCCCAGCCAGGCTCCCACCGCGCCGGCCCCAGCCCCTTCCTGGGGTTTGCTCCGTACAAGAAGATTCACCTCCTCCACCACCTTCAGAAAGCCGTTGGCCATTGCGGGTTTGTGACCGAGCTACAGGAGTTGTCTCCAAAGCGTCACCTCTGGGGGACCGGCTGTAGAGAAAAGCCAGATTTGAGATAAATTGAGATTCAGGTGGTTTGGGGGAAGTACTTACGAACTATGAAAACCCCACATTTTGTTCCCCAAGTGGTATAAGCTGCACTGGGGAACCATTATCAGGGCAAAACCGACCTGTCCTCCTCTCACTTGCGTTGTCTTGGTATGAACGCGTGAGTGGGAGGAAAGTCAGCGCAGTCAGCTGAGCTACGGGAAATTCAGAAAGCGTGGGGAAATACATGCATTAAAAAAAAAAGGGTAAATTCTGTGAAATTATATCAGCAATGTGAATTCTGCTCTTTTACTGCAACAGAATTATGCTGCTCGCTTTTAGCCCGGATGGTGTAACACTAGTTGGTGCAGCACAACGCAGAATGTGCCCTTCGGGGTGGCAAGTCACCGGTTCCGTGACTCACGCGGGTCACGGTCATGGTCCTGCCCACAGCAATATGCGAGCAAAAGCGAAGCGTGGGGCAAAGGGAGGAGGCAGACAGTGCTGTGACTTCCCTGGATGCTTTCTCCCCAAGGCAGGGGAGGTTTTGGGGTTCCCACTCCCAGCTAACACAGGCAGCTCTGTCCCCAGCTGAGCCTTGGCGGGGCAGCGGCTGGGGGGGCAGCTCCGGGGTGCTGCGGGCAGGAGGGTGCTGCCGTCCCCCCTAGCTGTGCCAGCCAGGGGCTGAGCAGCACCCTCCTAGATCTGGAAGGCAAGGACTCTGCAGTAAATTAAACACGCCGTGAAGAATTGGCAAAGCAGCCCATGTGCTGGCGCCTTGCTTTGTCTCGGAGTAATTTAGCAGGCTTTAATGAGAATTCATTCACATTATATTGTGAATAGCTGCTTTTATGGGAGACAAGAGGTGATGAACTAGTCGGAGCGGAGACAACTGGCACAGATGCCACCATGCATCACCGCTCCCCGCTCCCCCTCGTGCCAAGGCTGCCGCAGAAGCACCCGAGGAAGACTGGTGATGAGCAGAGGTGGAGCAGAGGGAAGGCAAAGAGCGGGCTCAGCTTCTACGGGGACAAACCCAACGTCTCGACCCCCTCAGGGTCGGAGGAAAGGTAACGGGGTTGTCAGGATGTAGCTACAGGGCCAGCCATCCCACCAGTGACCCTGGTACTGCCACGATGCTCTGGGGGTGTGGGGCCGGGCAGGGTCCCCACGGACCAGCCCTGGGACCCGCCCCGTCACAGGGATGCCCCCACCTGCGGCAGGGACAAGCTCGTAGCAGCGAGAAGTCTCGAAAGCATCACTGCCACCAGAGCTGCGGGGTCCTGGCGCGGGGGACACCGGTGGCACCGTGCCCGCTGCTCTCCACCCAGGGAGGACAGAGCCCCAGGACAGCTTTGCTTCAGGAGTGACTGAGTTCATACAATTAGAGACTGATGCGAGGCGGCGGGATTCAAAACCCTAATTTGGCCTGATTAAAGCTTAATGATTCCAGCTTAATGATTAAAGAAATGCCCCAATTTCCTCCTTCCAAACAGCCCTTGCTGCCAAAACTCAGGTGGAGCGGACACGCATGGGGCTGCAGCTTGCAGAGACAACATGGAAAAAAATCAGGATTTCAATGGCTTGGGCACAGAGAGAAGGATTCATGCAAACAGATGAGCCGGTTAGCTAACGAAAGGGAGAAATTAAAGTGTTTTAATGAGGATTTCAGGATGAATAACAACCTGGCGGACTCTCAAGCAGAAGAGAATTGCTGTGTGCAATAATTTGAAGGGCAGCAGAGTCCAAGCTGGTGAGGGTGGGCTGCAGCCGCCCACCCCACAGCCCCCACTCTCCCCACCATCCCCAGCCAGGGTTGGCAGCTGAGCATCGCAGGGCGAGGGGCCACAGAGCACAGGAAAACGCTCCGGCTCTTTCCAGAAAGCACT
Organism: Harpia harpyja; assembly: GCF_026419915.1. Taxonomy (NCBI): domain Eukaryota; kingdom Metazoa; phylum Chordata; class Aves; order Accipitriformes; family Accipitridae; genus Harpia; species Harpia harpyja. The sequence continues at coordinate 16,351,318 of NC_068953.1, read as the reverse complement.
TCAGCATCGCGCGAGGCAGCCTCCCTGGAGAAGCACAGGCAGAAAATAAAACTACCCATCTGCGCTCGAGCTCTGGACCCCATTAAATTGGCGATCGGCGGGGGGAGAGGGGGCGGCCTCAATTCACACAAGGTGCTCTCTTCATGAAAGCATCTTTTGATTATGTTATTGCAGCTATCAAAATATTGCAGAGTTCAGAGCATTCCTCAGGGATCCCCGAGCTCTTCAAAGACCAGAGGACCACGGCTGGGGAAAAAGAAGCCTTTAATTATGTCAGCTTCCATGCTTGTTTCTGCAGTGGAGTTCCTTAAAAAAAAAAAACTGGGTTTAATGAGAAGAAACACATATGGCTTCATTGTTCAAACACAAAAAAATAAAGCCCTTTTTTTCTTCTTTTTTTAATAGATGTGCAAGTTTCTTTTAGGCCCTACGGTATCATCCAGGACTGCATACCGAGGGGCTCTGGAGCACAGAAACTGCGCGCTGTGTAAATCAAAGCCCGGCTGCAGAGCTGCCCTCCCATCTCCATTCCGGGCAGAAGCTTTTCCTCTAAATCCCAGCCCAGCCCCGGCCGACGCTCCCGCCATTCCCCATCGCTTTCACATACTTCAGCAGCGTTTTCCTCCTTCCCAGCTACTTCAAACTATGCAAAACCCCACAGCAGGATGATAAGATTTCAGTGGGGTAATCTGCCACAAACCCAGTCATTTTGTTCAGATGTTCATTTGAATTTAAATGTAAAGGCTCGTTTTTGTCCCCAAAAGTAAATAGCAAATAGCAGAGCCGTGTATTACACAACAGAAAGCATGGGCCGACCCTACATTTTAAAGAACATATTGAGTAAATTCTTCTAATAAATTATCCTATCTAGGAAATTTAATTAATGGACTAGCATGTGGTGCAGCCTGCTGAATAAAATATCTCTATTGGATCTGCAATGCTTTTGGAAGCTTTGAGTACTAATAAAGAGTGTTTTGTTCAAGAACTCACAGGGAACAATTACAAATAATTGCCAAGAAGGGTGTGTGCCTCATTTAAGTGACTACATATTAAAAACGATGAAACAGAGTTAAAAAAAAAAAAAGAAGTCATAATTATTAACCACAGTAAGAGTGACTAGCTTTGCCACAGCGATTCCTGCCCTTCCCCCCCTCCCTCCCTGCTCCCAGTGTTTTGCAGGATGAGCAGGCTGGATTCTCATGGGGCTGCAGAGGAGTGAGGAAGTTTCTGCAACTGCCCAGGACTGCGCGATAAATCACAGCCAGAGCCTGGGATATAAATTTGGACATCCCGATGTATGTCCTGATGTCCGTCCCAACATCTGTCCCATACCCAGCCCGCACACCTGCATTTCTTTGCTGTGAAACACCAAATCTGTGAAGCCCCAATGCTGCTCGCCAAAAGGCAAGAGCAGGCGACACAAGCCATGGCTGCAATCGCACTAACAAGAGAGTCTGCTCATTAATGCACCAGACTTAACGTTACGTTTCAAATCCACGCAGCACATGAAGAGCAGTGCTGCAGGGGAAGAGGAGCAGGTTGTTCCCTTTGTTTTCTAGCCCAGCAATTTTAAACCCGCCGACTCGCTGGTTGGACGGGCATCCCGGAGCGAGGGCTGCTCGGCACCTCCCAGGAGGGCACTGCGGCGTTTTGGGCTGTGCAGCCCCAGAGCAGAAGCAACTGCGGCTGTGGGGTAACGAGAGGTGGGAGCAGCTGGAGGCAAGTGGCATGAGGAAAAGTAGCTACAGAGTTATATACGCCATATCTCACCGTGCTAAACCTTTGCCTAGCATTTAATGGAAATGACAGCAGCAGCCTGTGCATTACAGGAGTAACTTTGATTTAAGGTACATCCTTCCAGCTCATGCCACGTGCCACGTCGAGTGTTAATCAATCATGCTGGAGAGGTTGGGGTTGCAGGAGATGCACCCCATTCCCTCTCCGTGTGGGGTGACAGAGCTGAGCCTCCCCGTGCTGGCAGGACGGCCGCAGAAGCCGCATCCTGATCCTCAACCCTCTCCATGAGGCTTTGCCTGCGAGACCCCTCACGGATTCCACTGGGAGCTACTTTTCCAACCCATAAGACAGCAACAGGCAGAAAACTTATTCACGATGGAAAAAACAAAACCACAAACCAAAACAAACCAAGAGAACTCCAAGAAAAGTCACTCACTGTAAAAAGATTTTCTGGGAATGTTTCCCCATCCTTCCTCCCTTGAAGCTATGAAGTAGAGTGGGATTTTTTCACCCTTTTCCTCAGAATCAGGGTCTGCGTGCAGAGTTTGAGCTTCACAGGGGATCATGTTCGCTACCAAAATACTTCATCCATGCAAACATTCACACTTGAAAAAAAAAATTGTTTCTCAGGGAGCATTAGAATCTACCTCAACCCTCTGAGTTTCAGAATTTCCCTATTCCACATAACCAAAAAAATCCCCAGAACCCCAGTGCTTTCCAGGCTAAATGTGATCATGCAGTTTTTCAGCTGGAGCTGTGGACAGAGCAAAAACGGGCAGTGGTTTGTGAATTTCTCTTGCAGCACTCAATATTAATATATAGCCTTTGGTAACCTGCCAGTGCCTGTCTTGGTCCTTTCTAACAGTAAGTACGATATCAAGTCAAGTAAAAGAAAAAACCTCCTTTACAATGACTTCTCATGGTAGAAGGACTTACAAAGAGCAACTTTTTGAAAGGTTATAGCTGCAGCACTGGCTATTAGCCAATTTCTTTACCCTTCTTGCTTTACATGACAATAGGAAAAAAATCTTGAACATACAGCAGTTCCCTTCCCCAGTCAGCAGGACACTGGCACTATAATGCAAAAATTAAAGCTCTGGCAATAACGAGCAGCGGAGATCGGAGACGTAGCCACTGATGCCAAAAAAGGCACATTCAAAACCACCATAAAGACATAATTTTTCTGTGTTTTCACATGCAAATCATAAGCCAGGAGAGCAGCATCTCTGGCGCAGAGAGCAAAGCAGGGTTCAAAACGGGCTGAGCCAAGTACATGGTTGATAAAGTTTACTTAGAGAAAAGCTCAGACTTAGCACATACACCATCATGCTCCGGGTCTGGAGCCGACCCCTCGCTGCCCAGGGCTGACACCCCCCGGGGCAGAGAGCACCTCTCTGTGTGCTCCCCCAGCACAGGGCTGGGGACAGCCGGGGACAGAGGGGTTTGTCCCATCCTCCAAGCCAGAGAGCATGCCTCTTGCTAAACCCCGGACCTGCGACACCTCACTGGGCAGGAGACGTTTCCAGCTGGACTTTTTGGTATCCATCCCCGCCTCCGGAGCTTGCTTTCCCCCAGGAGCAGGCCAGAGCTGACACGTGCAATGATTCGGGGGCTGGTGAATCCAAAATAAAAGGCCAGTTATAATTCCAGCTCACCCACCAGCCAAGGCCAGGGCGGACCATGGGTTGCAGAGAGGTTTAACGCCAACAGCATTGCTGCAGCCCCAACACCTGGTGAAGGCAGCGCCGAGCTCGCAGCCTGCGCACGCTCCCCTTCGCTGGGCCCAAAGATGCGCTTCCATGGCAGCCTGCACGGATGCAGAAGCAGCCCGTATGGATGCGGGAGCAGTCCGCACATGCTCACCGCAGAGCCCTTGCTTTTTAGGAAGGAGCCACTTCAAACCAGCCAGAGCTTTGGGTTACGTACTGCAAAATGCTTAACAACCCCTGCCCAGGAAAAAAAGCTCAAATTAACGTTGTGGCAAGAGTCGACGTGGCATTGGGGCCCCCCGTGCTCCGCCTGCCCAGGATGCTCCCGGCAGGCATGCAGAGCCACGCAGGGATGCAGCAGCAGGTGCTGCACGGCCGGGAGGAGGATTTACACGAGTGTGCTGTAGTACCCTGGGACTGAAAACAAACTCCAGCAAGAGGCATGCGGTGCCATGTCCTGTTACTGCCTCTACAATACACACACAGTGTTTCAGCTACAAACATCCCGTTTTGATTTCATCGGGCAGGAATGTTGTGAACTTCAGTTTAAAGAACAATTTATTTCTTGCAATTTCTTCTCCTGGTAGAAGCGGCTCAGTTTTCCAAGACTTGATTTTTTCCAAAATAAAATAAGTTAACCATTAAAATGAAGTAACCCGCTGCTACATTTGTTTCCCTATTGTGGCGTTTCAGAACTTAGATTAAAAATGGAAAGGGGCACCTTTAAAACTTTAATACCATTTAAATGTTCCAGTCTCACTACTGCACCAGATCGTTCAGTAAAGTAGCTAATTAAAAAATGGCTGCTGTGATGACAGACTAGATTAATAGTTTTTGAAGAGCAGCCAGTGCACCAACTGCTCCTGTAGCCATGATGAAAGCTAATAATGTAGAAAATTCTGCCAATTCTTTTAATTCATGAATATTTAAGCCTGTGAAAAATCTGTCAGATTATAGCACTTTTCTGGTGATTTTCTGCTTAAGTACATTTATGGGCAAATGCCAGTTGCTCAAGAAACTTCAGTGGAATGTGAAGACTTTTTATTGTTTGCAGCACCAGGGCCCTTTTCTCTCTCCTTCGGCTGTTTAACCCCTGCCAAGGCTGCAGGAGCCAGGGGAGTCGGCTGCTCCAGACAGAGGGGCATGCAGCCGGGCATGGCCCCAGCCGCCCCTGGGGTGATGCTGTGCCCCGGCTGCCCCCCTCACCCCTGCTCCCCATGGGAAATGCACCCTCCCGGGAGCAAGGGAACAGGATAAAGCTTTGGGGTTACGCACCAGGACAGGAAGAAACCCACAGATGATTCTCATTTAGGGATGTCTTTGCTGCAAGAAGAAAAAAAATTGTATTTCTTTTTATAGGAGCACAAGTTCCCTGGTGTCTCCTGGCCAGGCTCTCCCTGAAGAGCAGGGGCCGGGGGAGCCGCGGGCTTTTGTGCCCTCCCCATTAGCCCCGTGTAATTAGACAAAACGGGCTGGCAGCAGGAGCGGTGAGTGCGGCCGCGGCGGGTCCCGGCGAAGGGGTCGGTGCTGGCACCGGCCACAGGCTCGCCTCCCAGCTGGCTCCAGCGAGACCCAAAACAAGAGACTGTCTGAAGCCGCGAGTGGTTTATTGGCAGCAGATTCGCTGGCAGTTCCTCAGCGCTCTCCTTGCTGGTGGGCTGCGTTCTGCTGCAGTGCCAGGTGACTCATTTTACAGCTATTTAAAAAATAAAAATAAATACGCCTGGTGGAAACGTTAACCAGCTTCTCTGCTCCTCGAAGCACTGGAGGCTGACGCTTCCCGTGAGCGCGTGGCGCGGTGAGCATGGGGTTATCCTCGAGACCGCCCCAGAAGGGATGCTCTTTTCCATCATTTCCAGCATTTTTCCCACCAAACCTGCCCAGTTCTCAGGGCTGAACCACAGACCTTGTTCTGCTGGCTGGAACTGGAGCAGAATAAAGTCAAGCAGCCAGCAACAGCAATGGGCCCTTCTCCTCTTCTCCTTTCCCACCAGGGAATTTCACCTGGGATGCGATGGGATGTGAGCAGAGCCAAGAGCATCACAGTGCACCAGTGGGATGTGGCCATGGCTTGGTCCTTCGGTCTCCAGCACAGATGCTCCCACCGGCGGGACGGGCGTGTGGCAGGGCACAGCCAGCTCTCCCTGCCCACAGGCAGCATGATGGAGGGCAAGGTGGGGAGGGAAGCAGCAAAAAGGGGTGAAAAAAAAATAAATAAGAGATGCTCAGCTGTACTTAAGTGCCAGATAACCTCGTTTCAGAATATTTCAGAATGTGAAACACAGAGCGACTTCGAAACAAAAATGAGGAAACTCCACCAAAATTCGGAATGTTACCTAAACCTGAAAATACAGTTTATCATCCCAACCTGGCTGGTGAAAGGAAAGCCCACCGTGGCGTGGCACACCGGGAAGGCTCACGCTTCCAAACCTCGACTCCGTGTCTCCTCTGTGCTGCCAGATTACATGAGCCCTTTAAAACGTTCCATAAACATCGCTGTGTAATTAAGTGCTTACAGGATCTGCAGGCTCTTTGTTTCACAGTGGGGAACGGCTCCTTTAAAGCTCTCAGAGTTTAGCGGGTCAGCCTAACCCCAAGGTCCTCACCTCCAGGAAAAAACGGCCAACCTGGGTGAGTCCACCAGGGCTCGGGTACCTCTCGCCCCAGGAGGCGAAGCTGCTCCCGGCTCCCTGCCCCGCAGCAGCCGATAATGCTGCGCTTGCTGCAGCACTCATGGGATGCTCTATCTGGGTGCCACAGTGAAAATGAGCTTTACAGGCTCGCGGGGGGACTTTTGACCTTCACCATGGGCCGGGGTTTCTGCTCTGCTGCCGCGGGGATGCACACATCCGCAGCGGGATGGAGGCGAACCTGGAGCACAGCAGAAAAGCCGAGACCCCGCTTCCTCTCCTCATCACAGACCTTCAGCCACTTACAATGTCACTTCAGTTGAGTAATAAGCAATTATGATTTAATTACTCCAGTGCTCTTCAGCAGAATTTTCTGAATAATAATAGTCACTTTTATGGCACCTCATTTATCCTTCCTCCTCTTCATCTGGATTTATTCTGCACCACTGTGAGTCTCGGTACCGCCAGACCCGCCAACGCCAGTCACCTTGCCTCCTGCTCCCACTGCTCCTCCATGCCTTCGTTCTTCCCACAACACTATTTGCCACGGCACGGCGGCGGCGGCGATGGCAGGTTTGCAGCCACACACGCGCCCGTCCTGGAAACTTGCGGCTCAGAAAGAACACGACAAGTGCCGCTAATTCATAAATATTTAACACCCAAATCTGCTGCCTCCTGATAGCTTTTTCCAGAGCTTCTATTCTAATACATATTCCACCCCCTTCCCCTCCCCACTGGCCCTCCTCGGTTTTTTTTCCCTTCCTCTTTGCCGGGCACTAATCCAAGTGCTGAGATGACTGTTTCACTTCCCTGCTGTCATCAGTTGTTTTTATCTTATCTGGACCGTGGATGCCAGTCAGCAACCCGCTGCGGTCTTTCCAGTTGAGTCCTGACCTCCGCAATCAGCCTCAAGATGTCCTGTAACAAGCAGATACGGTTACTCAACTTGTCCATCAGCACTTCTGGAGGGGGGCGGGGGGGAGAAAAAAAGAGAAAAATCCCCGCAGAAGACAGAGCTGACAGCTCGGGGTGGGGAGCTGCCGGGAGCACGGCGGCTCAGTGCTGGGCAGGCTGCTTGGGGAGGCTGGGCTGGGAATTTCTTGCCAAACGGGGTTAGTGGTGGTGCTGGTGCTGCACAAGCCCAGATGCTTGCAGGGGTTCCTGTGGGTGGGGATGCTGGCCCTGCTCTGGGACCCCTCATGAGGAGGGCATGGCACGGCATGGCATCTCCAAACCGGGGCGAGGGGCACAGCAGGACAAACTTTAGAGTCTTGGAGGGACTGGGAGCAGCAGGAGGATGCTCTGCTAGGGCTGCAGGCTGGCTGGGGGGTCCCTGCCCCTCCCCACCCTGCTCAAGCTGCCTCTGGTGCGTCTGCTCCATGGTGTTCATGCTTGGCCAGACATCGGACCGCTGCCCCCAGCCTGCCTGGACCTGGGGGTTATCTCCTCCACCATGCCCCACTGTCAATCAGATCCCACTTATTCCTCCCAAACTGCCGCTTCATCCCTCCTTTGCTGTGCTTTGCATGCAGGGGCACCTACATATGGTCTGGCTGCCAGGGGAGGGGAGAAAAATTCATCTGGGAAAACAGAAGGACACGGCTTTTTCCCAATCTGCAAGATGCCAGTACCACCTGGATGAAAGGGGCCAGGACTGGCAGACCCCAGCGAGCACAGCAGGCAGCATGGGGTGTTCAGCCTGAACTCCGGCCGGGTGCTCAGGAGGAATCGGAGAGGGTCCCACGCTCTGCTGCTCTCAACCAGCAAAGCAGCAACATGCAAAGAGCCACATACAGCAACAGGCACCACCAACAGTACACCTCCCTGCTCTCGAACGCCTTTCTTTCTCACCACGCTAGGAATGTGCATTTTGTACATCACTTGTTGGACATTTCAAACACTGAGAGAAGGGTTGGGGTTTTGTCCTCCAGAGTGGGAACTTGGATCTGGGGACTAAAAGATTTGTTTTCTGGAGCTATCCTGTCTGAACTCTTGGGCAAATTCAATGCGTGTCCTTCCCCCTCATCCAGACCCCCAGGACTGAGGCCACTCTTTGCAAGATGAGCCCCTTGGAGCGAGCCAACCCTTTCGCCGTACCTCACTGGCACTCAGGAGAGCAGCAGCAATGAGCTCATCACTCTGACCTAGAAAAGAGCTCCTGCAGGCAGCACGTCTCCAACTATTTTGGGACGTGTTCTCCTTTGGGTCGGACTGGTGCAAGTTGGGTGCCTTGCGAGCAAGTCGGGTGCGAGCCCTGAACCTGGTGTTGCAGGTTTGCCAAAGGGACATGCACAGCACCACAGAACGGGGACACTCGCTGATCATATGCTGAAAACACAACAATAGCAGCGGTGATTTAGAGCAGGGGTTCGTTTCTCCCATCTCCCACAGCAGCCAGCAGCAGACCGAGCACAAGAAGAGGAGGAGGGAGGGCTGGATGATGCTCCCTTGCTCCCTGCCCAGCCCCAGCTGCTCCAGAGCTAGCGGCTGCATCCAGACCATCATCCTTCCCGACTGCCTCGTCCCCTTCCTGTCTCGCCTCCAGCATCTCGTAGCACTGATTTCCACAGTTAATTTATCAGTTTAATAACGACATCATCAAGAACAGCGAAGCAAGGTTAGCACTGAGCCAGCTCAACTTTATATACATATCACCCAGAGTAAAAATGTCATGTAAGATTTACTCAACATGCATTTTATCAAAGTGCTCAAGTGCTGAAGTAAAAGGGCTTTTAGTTACAGCAGATTGAAGGGGGTGGCATGTGGGGAAGGAGGAGAGAATGGATGGATTTTAGCTCTGCCAGAAGCTCTTGTTGCTTTTGCATCAACATCTTTATTTTCTAAGAGAGGATTTAAGACCTTGTTGTGTATAAACAACCGAGACTAGAGTAACTCGAACGGTGAGGAACTGTGAAAGGTTATACTGAAAAATGCTATTAGTCTGCATGAAATAAGATTCTTCCTGGAAACATGACACTGAACATTTAAGGGAGGGGGAGGAATAGCTGTAAAATGGCTATAGAAAAGGGGTTACAAATTAAATATAATAAAAAGAATCCTTTTGAATGAGATCTTAATTTAACCTCAACATCATGACCGTATATTTCAGGAAATTAATCCCTCAGCCTCCAATAAATCCAAAGTATAACACAACCACTTATGGTTCAGCAATGAGCCATTAGTATGGACTACAGATCCTGCAAAACCACCAGACCCATTATTTAGGAATGTGCTGAATTACCCAGCTCTAATGCAGCTCATCAGCGATCAGGGCTGCCGGGCTGCCCGTAGCATGGGCCACGTTGAATACCTGCACCCTCATCCCAGGGGTCTGCCAGCTTCTTTCTCTGCCCCGTCCCACCCCTCCAGGACCTGGTTCCTGAGCAAACGTCGTGCTCCTTGTCTGCAGGAATAACTGGGGAGAGGTCTTGGGGAGGGGGGTCAGCCTCAGTCGGTGCCGGACCCCAGAGGAAAGCCCCGTGGGGTGGTGGATGCCGTCCCACCAGCGCCATGCAGGGCTCCCAGCCTCTGCTAAACTGACATTCATTCAGGGCTGGGTTTGTGCTGCTTTCGAAACAAAATAATTGAGGACAGAAGTGCAAGAGCAAACTTCCTCCGGAGCCTTTCTGAGCCCTCTCTGCTCCACCGTGCACGTTGCCAGCTTGGCACCAGGCTCTTCTGCATATGCCCCCAAATGAGGAAAGTAACTTCTAATGAGTCAAGAGTGTAACCTTGCTCTGAGAGCGAACATATGCCACTGCAGCTCCCTTGGCAAAGGCACTTGGAGCCGGTTGCTGGCACTTCAGTGAGAGCTCTTCCCATCCAGGCCGCAGACACTTTGGGGCTCTTGATAAGGAACACGTAGACCAGGTGAAGAGCACTGAAGCTTTGCAAGCTTCAAAGGACCTGCTGGCAGAGCCTGCTGCATCCCTGCTTCATGTCAGAAGCAGCCGGCTGTGCGAGCAGCCAGATTCCTCCTAGAGAAACGTCCCTGCAAACCATTAGGGATATTGTGGAGCAAGTGGCGATTTGGGTGGTAAAAGGCATCACTACAAACACCAGCCACCCCACACATTTAGACCGGGTGACATAATCAGAGAGCACGCAGACACAGAGAGCTGCAAAGCCCCCAGCGCAGGCTTGAATCTTGAGAGCCTGCACCCTCTCCGCAGCTTTCCTTTCCAGACAGGAGAAAGCAGCAGAAGTAGGAACGTGTCCATCCTGATGGGCAGCCCTGCACAGAGCTGGCCCGGAGCAGTTCAAGCTTCCTATCTGAAAGGATTTTGGTCAACTGTGTAAGTGTAGGGCAAAAACCCAGCAATAAGTCCAAAAGCAGCCCAGGAAGCACTGCCACAGGAAAAAAAACAGCAAAAGTGCAATTTTGGATGGGGAATCACAAACAGATGGGCAGGATCTTCCACCGTCACCTCTCTGCACCCCAGCAAACCCCTTTCCCACAGTGCAACCCATCTCTGGGCTGGCTGACCCAGCGCAGGGCCAATGGGAGCCAGGTGACCACCTCACCAACTACATTCAAGCAGAAAGTTTCCTACATTTACGGTGGGATCTCCTGTTTGGGGCCACACGAGGGGTTTCCCACCTGCAAAAGTCACTTGCAGTTGGAGAAGGCACGAGGTGGGAACGAGAGCTGCTCTGCTTTCTCATCAACCACCAAAGTTCTCATTTATTGCACAGCCCTGTTCCCAAATCGCTCGCGTGGTTCTCGCTGAAGCGGATGCTGTGGTTTTCTCGTCTGAAATAAATTGCGCAACAAACTCAGCCCAGCGTTGAAAAGCATTAGCTAAAGCAAAGCAGCTCTAATAGTGCTGGTCCTGTACGTCCCGCTGGGAGACTTTCAATTGATGGAGTTACAAGAGATGAAATATTCAGTAGGATTAAGAATTTGGAGGAGGTGGAAATCAAAGTGAAAAAGAAAACAAGTAAAAACAGCTTAATCTAGCCTTCTAGCACTAATTGTCATTGGGATTCAGGCTAAAACAAACACAACAAAACGAGCTGCCAGTCTGAAAGGGGAAGGAAGAGGGCGAACACGATTCCCATTGCATCAAAAGCAACCTTTTTATCTCCGCACTGCCGCAGACAGCAGCAGGCAGGGGCCAGGAGGCAGCAGGCAGGCAGGGACCTCCCCGTCCCTCCTGCCCTCGCCGCGGTCCATGCGGGCAGCCTGCCCCAGCCGCGTGAGCAGGATCCATCCTTCCCGCACGGGCAGCCATGCCTTTAGTGAAGGTGCCACCATAAATGCCCCCCCTGCCCCAGCGGGGCAGAACCCCTCAGGCAGACCTGGGGCTCTGCAGACCCCTCTGACCGCTCACAGCCCTCGCGCAGGAGAAGCAGAGCCCAACGCGTTGCCCTCGCGCTGCTGGGGCTGAGTCACAGGAGAGGCAGATTATCTTACAGCCGAAGCTGAGTTATCCAACACTGCAATTTAAGTTGACAATTACATGGTAACCAACTTGCACACAAAGAGAGGCTCTGGAAGTATTCCCAGAATACAGAAGTCTGACAGTATCCACCCAATTTGTTGCAACAACAAAGAATACTGGAATATGTCCTTTCATTTGGCAGAGGAGTATTTTATTTTTTAAGGCTAGGTGGAGAAATTTAGCCTGCTATTTAAGGAGCATGTTGTGCCTTGAGAGTGACAAGCCAAGAGTTTCACTAGAAAGCCAAACTCAAACACAAATTGCATCCTGCCACCCAAGAAACTAAATTGCACCAAGGAAAGAAATTAGCAGGGCTGCATCTGTTGTTAGGGCCTGCGTTTTGAGTCTTGGGAAGATACAACTGGGGGCCTTTTAGAGCTCCCCTATACATTCCCCTTCTCTGCACTAGCTCCAGGAAAAACAAGATCTCAGCAAGCATCTTACTTTTTTTAAACACTCTCTTCACAGCAAAGCTGGATCATTTGCAGGTGTCTGTGCCACTGGAACAGACCCAATGCGGCGGCCGAGGGAACCAGCCCGTTTTACCCTCCCAAGGTGCTTGGCACCTCCTCAGGGCCCCCCGCAGACGGGTTTCCAGGTTCAAGCTCGGGAACTGGGAGAGCCACGACATGACCATTTGCTGTGCAAGTGTCAAGAAACCACAATGTCCAGCTCATGTGGGGAGACGGTGAGCCAGGGCTGACGGCACAGCAGCGTCTGCGGTGATGCAGAAGGAACTGCCCATTAACTTTCTCATGTTTTCCTGGTAATTTTATATCAGGATCTTCTATTAAAAAGAAAAACACCAAAAAAACCCCCCAAAATTCTAAGGGAGATTCTGTGTGCCAGAAGATAACACTGGCAGGCTATAAAATAAAGCACTTCAGAAAATAACCCTGAAAAGTAAGACCAGTGGCCTTTGCATGCTGTATCACAGACCCAGAGGGGAGAGGTTTTGGGTGCAGGCAGGCTTAGCTCTTTGGGATGGGAAAGATTTGCATTCCCGTGTTTTGTCCAGCCTGGTGAGAGTGGCCGAGGGACAGGACCGGGGCCATGGGCAGTGCGTGCTGGCTGAGGAAGGAGTGCTCGAGCACCCAGTTTTGCTCTGATATAAGACAAGCAAGGAGGAATAAAGACTTTCTAGCCCCAGCACAGACAACCCTAAGGAGCCTTCTCTGTGTTGCCCAACCACAACGGTGCTGGCTGCGTGGAGCGAAGCAGGGGTGCTGATGGCCCCGGGGCTCAGCTCTGGGCACTCCCTCGTCACCGAGCCCCTCGGCCTCTCTCAAAGGTCTGTGTCAAAAGGTTAGTGGCACAGGCATTTCTTGGGATGTTTTTTTTTTTTTTCCTTGTGGCCTTGCTTCTGGTGGAAATCAGTCAGCTTTCCAGAGCAGAAACCTCAAGCCATAGCCACATTTCTGAACCGGTTCGTCACTGCCACCATTCCACAAACCACTTCCTCCCAGGTTACTGGCAGCCGGTCCCAGTGTGTGATTAAAGGGCAGGAGCGTGGCTGGCGGTGAGGAGCTGTGCATCCCCAACCCCGTGCTTTGCTGCCAGCGGGCAGCTCAGGCAAAGGGGGTATTTGCAAGACGTGGGCGCAGGCGGGGTGCACAGAGCAAGGCGTGAGAGAGGACACGGCGCAGACAGGTGCAAGGTTATGACTCCACAGGGCACCATGGGCAGACACGGAGAAGCCCCAACCCAAACCCAGAGGACTCGGCTCACCCGGAGTTTGGTCACATCGACCCTGGTCCTGTGCCGGGGTAACCGCAGATCCCATGCCTGCTCCGACAGCAGCCCGGGCAGAACCAGCTCACACTTGCCTGCGTGGGCAGCACAGCCCCACATGGAGGAGGCATCTTTCTTGGGGGAAACAAGTTTTTATGTCCCTGCAGATCCGCCTGGGAAGTCTGGAGGAGCTCAGGGACAGCCAAGCCACCACAGGTGTCCAACGGCAGCCCTGCCACCTTCGCCTCCATCTCATGGTACTGGAGATGCTGACCCCCAGCTCGGGGACGGGCAATGGCCTTGGGGCACGCAGAGCCCGGCGTGCAGCACACACAGCGGCACCCACCACCTGCACCGTGCTGGCACGCTGCAGAGTGCTTTCAGTGACAAGCTCTGAGCCAGAGCTGCTGGCGCTAACCCGGCACCGCCACGCTCGCGCTCCTCGCTTTTCCCTGTGGAAACAAACCTTCGGCTCACACAAACAGGATTTCGGATGTGGGCAGCGTGGATGTGTCCAAGGGATGGCATGGCCATGAATCGTGGCTGCCCCAGACACAGCCAGCTAGATGATACTCAAAATTAGTGTTTCACAAGAACTGACTGTGGACAGGAAAGTGCAGCACCTTGCTGTATCTGTCAGCTGGTGGTTTAGCAAACTGCCGCCCCACTGCTGCTCTTCTCTCTTCCCCTTCGCCTTCCTCCCTGCCCTGCGTCTGCCCCGTTCCTGTCTGCAAAACCTTCTGACCTGGCAGAGACAAAGCCCAAATCCCAACCACTCTGCCACGGGCACTTTGCAAAAGCTGGGGTTGGAAAATTTAGAGCAGAGAAAGGACAAAGGGGAAGAACTTGAGGGATGCTCGGAGGGAAATGGAGAGTACAGAGGCAGAAACCCTGCGGGTTTGTCCAGCTCACTGCTGTAGAAATGACACCAGGCTGAGGATTTGAACTGCCTGTGATGGTGCTCATCACGTGCTGTCCCCAGAGCAGAGGTGAAAGTCACGGCAGGCAGGAGGAGGGACGCAGCACTGCCATGCTGGCAAAACCCTCCTCTGAGTTTCACACGTGCCGGGGGAGGCAGGTGTGGGCCCCGCTTTCCTGGGCTGATGCAAGGGTGCAGCAAAAGCCTGCGCAGAAGGATGGCAGTGAAATCAGAAAATTTCACCCTGTTAAACAACCGCCTTTCCCCTTCAGCCTTGCATTGCCCTGGCACCGCAAGGATATGGGCAGAGCCTGCACGCACCAGCCGTCCCAGAGTGGCATCGCCAGTGGCTCCTGTCTGGGGCCGCAGGGCAGGATTTATCCATGTCATCCATGAGAGGCAGGACCGAGGACCCAGCTGGGACACAAGACTGTTTCAGCACCCAGACGAGTTTCTCAAATTATTCAACAGAAACCAGCTTTACCCCGGCGAGCCCTCGAGCGGCCGCAGACCGGATCACCACCCACGCTGCGGTCCTCAGGGAGCGGAACACCCTGTCCCCGTCACCGTGTCACCATCCCCCCGAGTTCAGCATCTGGGGGCTGGCAGCAGAGGGGAGAGCAGCACAGGAGCAGCATTGACATGGACCACTTGCACCCCGCCTGCAGCCAGGGAGTGGGCGGCAGCGAGAGCATTGCTGCCCCACTGGGGCCGCTGCCAGCTGCCCGACCACAGAGATTTGTTTTCTTTAGAGAGGATCTCAGCTTGAAGGGGGAAAAGAAAAAAGACCCCCCCAAAAAAACAGAAAAGAAAAAGAAACCACGGCCACATCCTGCCTTAAACTGTCACTCGTGATGTGTTATTTGCCGACGAGGATGCAGGGGGAGCAGCGCTGGGGGCGGGAGATCTCCTCCACTTGCCAAGTAACACTTCAGCTATGAGTCAATCGACCGAAGCCACAAATCCATTTGCTTATGAGCACGAAACCACAGCAACCCATGCTGCTTCTCAGGACCACGTGTGGCAGCACCTGCCTGCTGCTTTGCCCCACTGCGGAGGTGCTCCCTGCCTGGCGGGACACACTGCAATAACCCCTGTGAGCCGACCCCGATGCTCCCTGGGGCCGGGGCCCCATGCCCTCCCTGGCACCGGCTGCGAGGGGGGCTGAGCCCTCCCAGCACAGGGTTGCAAGGACGGGGCCACTGTCTTGCCGCAAGCAAGCCAGGAGGTGCCGTCCCCCCTTCCCAGGTTATTCGCCCCACCGCATCCCTGTTTTGCAGGCTGGGCTCCCCGGTCCATCACCGTGCAGCACTGTGGAGCGATGTCTCTCCACTGCGGAGCATCGGCCGTACCCCAGCCCTGGCAGCGGCTCAGGGATCACACCTGCACCACGAAGCCGGGCCAGCCCGCACCCCTGCAGCCCCCACCCGCGCCCGCCGGCAGGGAGGTGCTGCCACCCTCACGGGGCAGAGCTGGACCCTTCACCCGGCGGCATGGGGCTGGGTGGGGTGGAGGCAGCGACCGGGTAAGTCTCCTGGTATGCGGCATTTTGAAAGCCCGGTGCTTTTCCCCTGTGGGTTAATAAACACTCGACGTGGGTGGCTTGTGACTCACAAGCTCCGTTGCAGAGCACTACAGGTGCTGCTAGCATGGAGAAAGCCAGCAATTAAGCATTGGAGGAGGGAAAGAAAATCCTGAGCAATTAGAGGCTGCAACGATGACCCGGCCAGGACCCCTTGGGAAGGGCACTGGGGGTTCCCCCTCACTTCCTCCGTGAAACACTCGTGCGATGGCAAACAGCCACGGCATCGCACGCCCGCCCTGGGCCACCCCTTGTCACCTGTCAGATGATGCCACGGCATGTAAGCGGTGCGGAGGGCTGCCAGAGCATTGCAAAATGACTCCTCCGGGGCTTTTCATGGGGGAACACAATCACTTCATCACCACATCCAAACTACGCCTGCTGCAAACAGCTCTCCACCGCAGGTGGGTTTGGTGGCTTTGCCCCGAGCTCTCGCTCCCAGGAGATCTCCCTGCAGCCAGACAGAGCGGGGCAGCCCCAGAGAGGGTCTGGGTGGCTTTGGGCATCACAGACACCCCAGGTCCAAGCACAGCAAAGCATCCCCTAATGAACACATGGTAGTTGTGGGAAAGGCTCAGAGATCACACGTGCACCACATACACTACCTCCAGGCCGCGCAAGAAGGGAAAATAACCCCTGGGTGCTGCTCAGTGACACGGAGCCAAGTGCCCCTGCGCACCCCCGGGCACGTGCCCACTCCCTGCTGTTCGCTGGGACAGGGCAGCCTCCCTGACAACAGGCCCTGGGTTCACACGACGCAGCATCTCCTCCCTGCGAGCCAGGGTTACGCTCTGCAGCGCAATTAGGAGGAGAAAAACAATTATGCGGTAGAAAAACATGTGAGGGAAACAGCAAAGCGTGTTTCTGGGGGGAGATGTTATCTGTGAAGCAAAATTGTACTCTCAGGAGCTTTGACAGGTTTTGAATGTTTTACTGTGGCACTACATCACCAGGAGAAAACCCACACTGCCAGGCAAAGCCACATCCCTGCCATCAGAGATACCACTTCTGCCCACCTCCCACTGTAAAACCAGAGCTGCCAAGCACGCTCACCCCCTGCACCATCTCCTGGGACAAAACGAGGCTCAGCAGTCACAGGTGCCTGGTGAGGAGAGAGGATTTAGAGAATCGCAGCAGGAACAAATGGCTGGAGAAGTCCCAGCACCTGCCAGTGTTATGGTCAAAATTCACAAGTCTGAAGCTGTTCACCTGGTCGGGGCCAGTCCCCTGCCCGCTCAAGCAAAGGCAAAGGAAGGACTTGGCTCAGCCATGTTAATTCCTCATCAGGGTCGTTTCCCTAATGAGCGCTTGTGAGTGCCAGAGGTGCCCGACCAGCGCTCACGAGGCTCGGCAGGACCCAGCACCGAGCAGGGACCAGGGACAGCACGGGGAGCTCCTCGTGCCCCAGCATCCCCCGAAGCCGGGCTGCGAGCAGCACTGCCCAGGCTCCTGATCCACATGGCCTGAGACGTGTGGTCAGCCAGGACCGAGGTGCAAAATGAGATGCAAACAGCAGGAACAGCCCAGCTAGCAGGAGCCAGGGTGCTCGCTAACCACCCCCACCTTAAATCAAGGCTGGCAGTCCCAGGGGTCGGCTCCTGCCCTGCTGCAATCCACCGGTGCAATGCAGGAACCCAGCCCATGGCCCAGCTGGATGCTCACAGCCTGGCTGGCCGCTCACACCCAGCCCTTCCATCCAAAACCTCCACGCAGCAGCAGTGATAGCCGAGATGTCTCTGTGTAGACCAACAGCAAACAAACCCATTTCAAACAGGCCACCAACATCTCCAGGGCAGGAATACTCACCACCCATTTCTTTTTTTATTAAAGTAGCGCTGCATGGAGTTTCTGGGAATAGCCACGTGCATGTTATCCCTGCTAAGGATTTTGCTCTTGGCTGCAGGTAATAACCTGTGCCCCAAGTTGGCTCAGCAGGAGCAGCACCCGCTTCAAAACCCAGGCTGCGCTGGCATTCATCAACAGCAGCGCTGCCCCGAGGAGGAACCGAGGAGCCTCTCCCCTCCCTTCCACCTCCCTTTCTCTGTGTTAACCTTTTTGGCTCCTTTATTAAAGCAACTGAACAGTTTAGACTTTTTTTTCTTCCCCCTTCTCCTGTGTGGTTCTCGGTGTAATCTGCCTTGAATACTTGATGTGGAATCCCTTGTGAGAGCGAGAAGTGTTTTTATGGGCGCTGGAGGAAAACTCTTGCAAAGAAGAAGTGGTAATGAGTACCCCTGAGTACCCTCTCGGTTTCACAACTGCCTATGTTTAAAAATGAGCAGAAATTGGGCAAGTGGTTCTCATCTGGGAGCGGAGCAGCCTCCCGCTCCCAGCAATGCTCTGCCTTCCAGTAGCTCGGTACAGTTGAGCAACACTTGTTTATTCCAATTGAAGCTGACACCAGCAGCAGTCCAGACCAACCAGATGAGCTCATGTGTGTCCTGTTTTATTTCCAACTCAGATTAACAGCATCTCTTTAATTTCTAATGGCCCATTCTGGGATTTGCAGACAGTGTTCAGACAACATTATGGGCTGCGTCTCTGCATGCCCCTCCGCTCACGTATCCCCTCTGTGACCAACATCATGATTTTGCACAATGCGAGAGCTCTCCTCCCCATTACATGGAGTGAACTCGCAGGAAGGTTTTCATCACACGCAGACACATTTTTTTTTTATACCCAGGTCTCTGAATTTAACACAGCAGACATGATCCCTCTCCTTTTCAAAGGCAAAATATTCCCTTTCATTTCCAGACCCCTGTACATCATAACCCAGAGCAAACTCCACGCAGAGCTGCACAGCGACGCTGTGGCTCAGCATCAGAATAAATAGCTTTGAGAAGTCCTGGAGGTATCTCTGCTCATCTCAAAAGGAGTTTGCCCCCAAAGCACACACCTGCGGGGCGCCCGGCCAGGCTGGCAGTGGGACGGGGAGCTGCTCCGCACGCAGCCAGCCAAGAGCGGGGCTTTGGCAGGGCGGCTGGGGCGAAGGAAGGCTTCGGGCAGGTGAAGCGCTGCGGGTGCCTGTGCCTCCCTGTGCCTGCAGCACCCCGCTGCACCCCGGCGGGACCTGCTGCCACGCAGCAGGCTTCGTGATAACAGGATCAAACAGAAAGCAGACTCTCGCTCCTTCGCGAGCAGCAGGGTCCTGCTTTACTGGGAAGCCTGATGAAAACGGCTGAGCAGCGGATGCTCTTCAAGGACCGTGGCTCATTCACAGGGACAATTGCAAACCAGCCACAAAGCGGGAGGAGAGGCAAATCCGTGCGACAAATGAGGCCTTGCTGGTGTCTCGCCAAAGCCTTCTCCCTACCCGTGTTGCCTGCAGGAAGAGCTGGAGCCAGGGCTCGGTGTTCGCAGGGATGAGGCTCTGCAGGCAGCCCCTGCACGCACGGCTGGCCAGCCAAGCCCAGCACCGAGCTCTGCAAGGACTAGGGGTCTGTTTCGGAGATAGAGGGTTTGATTCTTTTAGCGAGGCTTAACAAGTCGATTAGTGCAGCTTGGGCAGGGCTGGGGGGTCTCCCGCAGCTGCTCGGGCTTTGTGTCTGCATACCCAGGCAACTTCTCCTTCCTGGGCCTCTGGGGGGACCATACACAACCCCTCACCCATGCAAGACCCACAGCCCCAACCCAGTGGTGGGATCATCCGCTTGTTCCTGGACAAACCACGGCTGCCGCTGTGCAAAGGCTGTCTGCAGGTGACTGGCGGGCGGGAGGAAGCACCCGCAGACCCACGGGGGCTCACGCAGGGTGCCCACAGCCTCCCAGCCCCTCTGCGAGGGCTGCCACAGCACTGCAGCTCCTGCAGAGATGCTGCAGGGTGCAGGGTCAGGATTCAGCCCAGGAGGCTGCAGCACCTCACAGGCTTATGTGCAAGAGCTCCTAAGCCACGTTCCGTGTTCGGCACGGAGGCAGCACCCTCTCTGCCAGCAGTCCCCCTGCTCACCCCATGAACAGGACCGACCTGGGCAGCTGGAAGGAGCAACACCAAGGATTGCCCAGGCTTTCAGATGAACCAGCACGTTGTAGCAACATGGGAAATGGATTTGGTTTTCCCCTGGGCTTGCTCCCATCCCCACACTGCTGTGCTGCAGCAGGATCAGAGAACACTATTAAAATAGTGTCATGTTACCTATCAATAATAAATGACCAGAATAAATTCACTGCTCTCTGCTTAATAACCCTACTGGATTTCCATTTAAATATCTGCAAAGAAATGGGTCCTCATTCAATGAGCCTTTCAGATGAATGCAAGTGCTGCATTTGCAGAGAGACAGCCCAGGGGAACCTAGCCCAACTTTTAATGGCAAAGTGCTTTTCTCCTGCCGCAGGACCAAGCTGCAGCAGAGGGAGGAAGAGAAGCTTGGGACAGATGAAATAAATCCAGTATCAGTGGTGTGCTCCTGTTTAGATGCAGACCGAGCATCTCCACCCTCAACTCCCCATCAGGTATTTGGAGCTGATAACTGCTACCGCTGCTGATCCCTGGCTGCCTTGGCCAGCAGCATTATCAGGGTTTCATGCCCAGGGACAGGACCCGGGGCTATGGCCAACAGAGATGCAGCAGAACAAAAGTGAAGCTGGTCCTGAGATGTTCCCAGGTCCCAAAAGGCTGTAGCACAGTCCCCAAACCCCTAGGCCAAAGGATGAAATTAAGCCACCAAACCCCATTTGACCTGCCCAGTGCAACGAGCAGTGATGCTGGGAGAGCATGGTCCATCCTGCTGCACACCAGCCCCCAGGCAACCTCGCTGATTCACAAACCACACTGTCCTTGGGATGTTCTGCTCTTTCCTGGGCATGTTTTAGCTCAAATGGCTCTTGGCCTCTGTATTAAAGATGCTACAGGCCCAAGGTGGCTGTGTTTCAGGTGGTGGCTCCTGGAGGGGGATGGAGCACGGTACCCCAGATGAAAGGTACACCTCAGCTGCAGAAGCCGGCCTTACAGCCTAAGAAACACCACGTTTCCACCACCGCAAAGCGGGACAAAACAAGCGGGCCAGCACCAAACAACCCTACTGCAAGCAACAGCAGGTCTTCGCCCTCATCCAGGCTGGCAGAGCCTCCAATGGCACAACCCATCCTCACCCTGCTGTCCCCTGCACACGCGGTGCCGGGGCAGGGCAGCACAGTCCGGGTACCCCTGTGCGCATGGGAATGTGGCACGCAGGTCCCAGAGATGCACAGAAACACCTTTGCACCAGACCCACTGCCCTGAGCAGGCACAGGCTGGAGCATCCCATGGGACATGTGTAGGAGATGCAGCCCCTGGAGACCTCAGGAAGGGCTTCACTTTGGTCCTTCCTGCAGGGAAGGCATGTGCACAGGTCAGCAGAGTTTCTTTTGTTTCAGCATTCACATAAAGCAAATTCAAAAGGGAGAACAAAAGGCAGAGGGGATCTGGGGCTACGAGGAGCTCACCCAAAGAGCCGAGGAAACGGCGCTGGTGCTTTGAACCTCAGCATCACCCACACACCTACCCCAGTGCACGCCTGAACTGGCAGCTCAAAGGTGCAAGGGGTGCAGCACGTGAGCATGCCAGGAGGCTCATTACCCCTGCCTCTGCCTGCCAGCCCCGTCTGGCTTTGTGAACAGGAGAGAGGCTTCCCACAGGCATCCAGCAGCTGACCCAAACCCTGCAGGAAATGGAGCACATCAGGCTGAGATTAACCCCAAACAATCAAATGGGTTGGTTATTTGCAGCACTTGCTTCTATCTGATGGAAACTCAGATTCGGGAGCAACTTTCTCTCCTTGCTACATGCCCGAGCAATACAAGAGTATTACACTTTCCTCTAAGAGCCTTGTGGTAAGGCTGGAGGAGGAGCTTGACTCCCTGAGTGCTCCTCCTGGCATCCCATCTCCTGCTCTTCTGCAGCTCTCTGCTTTCCACTTGCTTTGCTCTCTTCCTCCCTTCCACGCAGCCTGGGCACCCGTGCAGGGAGCGCAGAGGGTCGATCGATGCTAAACAGGATGGCAGCTGCAATGTCTGGCTGCCTCACCAGCCCCCAGCAGCAGGGCAAGCCCAGCTCAGCCCATCCGTCTGGCGCTGGGGCATATGCAGACACGGAGAGCAGCAAACACACACGTCCCAGCTGCGAGGGGACTGAGCCCAGCGGGCCGGAGAGCTGAGCTCCCCGCTGCCCACCAAGCCTGAGCCTTGAGCTCACACCGGCTCGGAGCCAGGTGCCTGCCTTGCTGCACCATCCGTGCAGACGTGCATGTCAGCAGTGCTCTTGCGTGCGTTTTATTTTGCTTTTTAAACATGTCAAAGCAGACTGTTTCCCTCCCATTGCTCTCAGATGTGGTTGAATTGTTTTCGCCAAAACTTCCCAAATACAAAGTTTCAACCTAAAGCAGACATTGCCCACAGAAAGTTTTCCCCCCAAGCTAACTGCAAAGTTATAAGCAAATAAAACTGGATTTAATAATGGGAAATATTCATCATTCTTGTGCATACGCCTCTGAAGTAAAACCACCCTCGTAGAAGACATCCTTCTCGAGTAAAGCAGAGTTTGTGCTGGATGCTCACTGCGTTTTGGACCAAAGCACAGGGAAGACTGGGTTTATTTTCCCTTCATGTGGGCACAATCTCATAGCACTATTCGGATCGCCTTTCCTTATAGTCTTAAAAATTATCAAGGAGCTGCTTTGTTGCAGCCCTTTTTCAAGAGGTCCCCAAGCCAGCCTCTCCCCCAAGACAGCAGAGTCCTCAGGTCTGCCAGCATTTAAAATCCCACCAGTCAGTTCACGGGCACAGAAGGATCCTATTCTATTTTTCAGTCAAAACCAGTAATGAGATGTATAAGGACACCTTAAAGCAGCTGCAGGAGGGCTGTGGGAGAGTAGCGCTCCAGGGCAGCACGGCTGCTGGGAGCCCTCACCATCGCACACACGCGAGGGACAGTTTTGGAGCCTGCGAACACACGTTGTGTCTACTCAGCAGCATCCTCCACTTGCTCTCATCACCCCTCCACGAGACGAGATGGTAGCGTGGAAATTATCAACAGCTGTACAGGCAGAGACCATCCTTGGCACATCCAATTTGCCATCTCCTCATCATTGCTTCCACAGCAAGCAAAGTTTTAATTTGATGTGGTCCTCAACACCTCAGAGCTCTTTGTTCTTCAAATCTAGAAACTAATTAAACCTGACCGAGAAAGGTTTTCAGATTCTGTGTCTTTTTTTTTTTTATTGGAAATCATGAGAGAAATACCATTGAGCATAAAAATACAATACAGTCTCAACAGCAATGTAAACATTGCAAGGAAAGCTTCTCACGACATGGAGTCGTCAGACCTTTACTTAATGCTCATAATGAAATTGCTTTGAATTACACGGCCTCCTTAATGCAAAGCTCCCACGAGAGCAGGGCGCAGCGCCTGAGCCCCGGCGGGCAGGATCAGGCAGCAACATGTGTTTGGAACGAGAGACTCCGGGTTGGGGGTTTGGATCTGCAGTAATTTGTTATGGGACATTGCGCAAGCTACATCGGGCGTGTTTTTCTTTTTCCAGAGGGGACATAAAGCAACCCCTGCTGCTGGTGCTCTGGGAAGGGCAGCCCGAGGTGTGTATAGCCCCGCAGAGCGGGCTGGGCTCAGCGAGGCGGAGGTGCTTTCCAGGCTGCATCAATGCCCGCCCATCCCCATGCCCCTCCATGCCACCCAGGCACAGAGGCTGGGGTTTATTTGAGGTTTCACAGCTGGAGGTTTTCACCAGTGCATGAGGCTTACTGAGGGGTTTTGAAAGAGGAAAAATAAGCAGGAAGATGTAAGTCCACCTCAATCAAGTGTAGTGCACAGACAGATCTCTCCCAGGACGTAAGAAGGGAGGAAAACCAACAATGCTCCAGGTTATTTTTCTCTCCCGGGGATCTGGAGCAACAGAGAGGACCACAACAAGCCGAAACAGCATTGCACACACCAGGTTCATTCCAAATTTGGGACTGAAACAGCAGTTTGCCTCGTCCACGTACAACCTGTGCCTGTTTACCCTGCGCCCTTGGGCCACGGAGCAGTGAGACCGAGGTGAGCAACTGCCTGATCTGCTGGAGATGACACCGGCTGCAGGTCCTCGCCCCCCACACAGACCTAGTCGGGGAGGGGACATCACGAGGTGCAAGGTTCAGCCATGAGGGCACATCCCCACTGACCGTCCCAAACAGCCAGCACTTGCCAAGAGCCCTTTGAAGACACCCAGGTAAGTAACATCCCTGGGCTCCTTTCAGCCCAAAACCAACACCAGAGATGAGAAGACCTCAGCCTGACATGGGGACAATCTCATACAGTTTCATGCGAGAGGACACACATGCCCAGGACAGCATGCACACGCATGCCCAGGAGGGCATGCACCCCAGCTATGGTGAGGAGGAGGAGCAGGTGTCTGGCTGAGAAAGGACAGAAAACACTGCAATTCTGGTTCTCAAACATAGTTTGTCTCATTCTTTCACAATCGCATCCGCCACGCGCTTGTACTCTGCCATTTCAGGGACAGGTGCCTGGGGGAAGGTCATGCTCCATAACCTGACATCAAGGTACCTCCCAAGCCGGGGAATTTATTATTCTCGCTGATAAGCTATGATCCCTTAAAGACACTTCCCTGTATCCTTCCATCTTACACAGCTCTTCTCTGCCAGCCTGGGAGGTGCTTTTAGATGCTGCCTCTAGTTTAAATGGAGGATCACACAGAGCGGGTGAAAACACAGCTATTTGGAAGTGACAAATCTCCCTTTTCCCCAGGAGCATCTGTAAAGCACAAGCCTCCAAGCAAAGCTCCTCTTCCCAGGAAAGGAAGAGAAGGAAAAGAGCAACGCTTCAAAAATCAGAGCTTCCTTTACAGGGATTAAAAAGGAAAAAGATGCAAAACATCCCATAAATTCCCACCTCTCCAAGGCAGAGCTGCAGAGGCAAGAGCACGCAGTCGTCTGACAAGGGCAGCACAGTACAGCACAGTCTTCCACGACTGTAATGCCTTCTCCCCGGAGATTTGAGATCAATTCATTTCCATACTGGAGACAGAGATCGTTTGTCAGCTTTAAGAGGGACAACGTCGTTCCCCCCGCTGTCGAGCCACAGCAAAGGCGGACAGCTTCATTTGAAAAGCAAGCATCCCTTCGGGTTTGCTATAAGTGCTCGCCACATCCCCACGCTCAGCCCTGCTGGTGGGAAGCGATGGAGGTGTTGAGCCCCACGGGGGGCTGGGGGCGGACCAGCAGCTTCCCCCAGCATGCTGCAAGGAAGGGCTGGAAGGTTGAAGGTAGACGAAAGGGCTGGAGGGAGGGGGATGAGCTGGCAGGGTGGGCTAGAGCACCTCCAGCATCCCTCCAGGTTACACTGCTCTGGCAGTTGTACTTAAGGGATAAGGCATGTGACGGCAAGGTCCTGTGGATGCTAGGGCCTCTGGTCCCTCGTTATGTCAAGGGTAATTGCAGGGATGGGTAACACAGAGACAAGCAGTCCGCCTGGCACTGCCGGAAACTATCGCCATGTTTCTGATACTCCGGCTGGGGGAGGCAGGAGGGAGGCTCACAGGCTCACCTCTGCTCCTTGTTCATTTTGCATGCTAAGTGACCTGCCGCAAAACAAGACCCAAGCCATGTAACCCAGCAGCCCATGGTAATGGGCTTCCCCATACCAAAGTTACTCATCTGAAGGACCTGAAAAATCTGAAGGCGAATGCACACAAAGAAAGAATATATTTGTAGAAAACAAGAAACCAAGCCTGTGAATAATGTATCAATCAACAATCTCTGCTTTTGGACTCAACAAGTACTATTCAAAGCACTCAGAAAAAAGTGATTCATCTCTGATGTTATTGTTAAAATCCACACCAATTTGTTTTTAATGGATATCAAGTGCTCTGATGAAGAGCATCAGGAATAAAAGTCTTTAAAAAATTAATATTTCTTTCTAAAGAGTAAGCTGATTTATTACACTTTAATCTTAAAAAAAAAAAAAATCAGAAAGCTTTCTGCATCCCTGCCAAAGCAGCTTCTGGAGTGGCGGTGGCTCGAAGCAGAGCTCCACCAGGCCAGGACGCCGGGCTCCACTGGCAGCACATCTGCTGCCAACGACAGAGCTCTATGGGGGTGGAGTCAGCCACAGGGCCCTGGGGACTACACAGGTACCTGTAGGGTGAAAGCACAGTGGAGGCAGTAGGCACGAAGAACTCAATTAACTGTCCATATGTACCCTAAGCATCCATGGCTGGTGTTTAGTTTAACTGCAGAGAGAGCAATAAACCTTCCTGGCCTCATAACGCATGCATTCAGTTCTCATCATAGTCAGCCTCACCAGCCTGACGGCTGTCCATGTGAAAAACAAGAAGGAAACCCAGCAAAACCCGGAGATGAGTATCAGGAATGCTGCTTACTGGGAGACACCTCTAAGGAGCTTGCACATGACTCGCTGGCAGCTACCGCCATGCCCTCCCAGCCCGGGGCAGCCTCCAGGTCCAAGCCTGTGCCTTGCAGGAGCTCCCCATTTCTGGGTACTCGTCCGTGTAAGGAGTGAGAGGGAGAAAGATGCCAGTTTGTGGTTGCCACGAGCCCTCAGTAACACCCACCTGCTTTGCCGACTGCCAAGCTCCCTGCTGAGCACCGCAGACAGCTTCTTTGCACGGCTCACAACACCGACCCACAGCAGAAAGGGGCCCACGGGCGTTCAGATCCACGAAGTGCTACACATCAGCAAAGGAGTGGGAAATCACTACGTCACTATCCAGGCATTAGGTCCAGGTTGAAGACTGCTCATCAACGTCAGAGAGAGTTTGTAATTAAAAGGCCAGATGATTTGGGAAGAACTGAGGTTAAGGTGATGCTAAGGTGACTTGCAGAAAGGATACCAATGCCTCTATTAAAGGCCTACAACATACCTAGAATGAACACATCCACCCCTGGAGAATGGGGCGGGATGCAGCGATACTCAGCACCGGGAACAGCTGGCATTGAACAGGATCCGCCACCGTTCAGAGCCCAAGAGCAGAAATGCCCTGCGAGTGAATCCCCAGGCATCAGGGGAACAGCAAAGAAAGGTCCCTGAGCACTGAAACAGAAGGTGCTACCACTTGTTCCCCAACACCACGTACAGGACTAAAAGACAAGTTGAGATATTACTCACTCACTCACGAGGAAGACTGAGACAGCTGAAGTGCTTCCCAGGTCCTGCTCCATAACATTGCCTGGGAAAGGAAGGCAGGGGAGAAGCCAGCACCCTTTGCCACGCTGTTTATCTCAGGCCACTAAACGGTAAACACAAAAATGCCCACACCTGATGAACGTGCTCCAGCACTTGCCCCTTTTTGTGCATCCCTGCCAGATCCCCCACGGTGCATCCTGCAGCTCTGCAACGGGCAGATGGGGCCTGGCTGTGCTGCCCTCACCGGTTCCCCTGCCCAAACCTCCACCAGCCCCAGCCGGCCCAGAGAGCAGCGAGGAGGGGGCTGGCAGAGGGGAAGAGCACTGCGTCACCCGTCCTGTTCCCCTGCAAAAACCCACACGAAGCTTAACCAAGCGTCTCCTCGCTGTGTCTGCAGGGCAGGCGGTGATAAATGGCTTTGTGCCTGTGCCCGGGAGACCTTGTCTGGCCCAGCTCAGATCTGGGGGGTGCTAAGCAGCAAGGGAGCTTCTGCAAGCTCTGCAGGCTGCTCACAAGCGCTGCGGCCCAGCTGATGTGGAGGGAGAGGAGGATTGCTCCTGCAAGTGCACCTGGTGGAATCGTGCTGCATGGTGCTGAGCACCAGCACAGCTTGGCACAGCTTGGCATGGCACAGCACAGCGTGACCAAGAACACCCGGAGTCTGGGAGCCAGGCCCCTGACAACAAGGCATTGCAGAAAGTCCTTTATTAACCTTGTCTGTGATCCTCAAGGCATCTGACAGCAAAGCAGCTCGCCCGTGTGTGTGTGCACAAGGAAGGGATGCCAGGGCAGCAATCTCGACGGTTGCACTCTTTCCTCCTCCCTGGCTCCCCCTCCCTGCACAGGCAGCACCAAATGCTAATGCAGATGCCAAAACCGTGTAAAATGCACGCTGAATTCTGGGGAATTAGGAAATTTCCATTTCAATTCAAATACAAATTAAACTCAAAGTTGTCATCAAAGAAAAGAAGAAGATGAGGATCAAAGTGATGCAACACTCTGGGAAAGGAAAAGATTAAAGAAAGTAAATTGAACAAGATTTTAAAGAGATATTAAAAGGTGTTAATGCAAGCTAATGCAGCTAATGAAGAGAAAGGGAGGCTATTCAATTAACATTTGCAGCAAGGAGAGGAGAGCTTTCTACACCTCCGCTATAACATCAAAGGGTGGATGCTACCTCTTATTAAAAGGGAACATAGAATATTTAAAAGGCAGAATAGATTAAAATAGATTTCAGATAATTATGTCTACCTCCATAATGGCAACAGTTTATCATTATATTCCAAAAACAAATCTAATAATATGTGCCACATACTGTGGTTAGAAACATTCTTTGAAGTGTTTCAGAAAAGCAGCAATTAAACTAAAGTACAGACGGGTCTGTGGTTTCTCTGGGTAATGGGAAACTTGAAATGTCCAGCTGAAGCTGGGAACTTCGCCCTTTGCCCAAGCTCATCCTCCCGGCCTCCCCCAGCCGAAACGGCAGGCCGCGGCTGGGCGAAGGGAAGGATGCTCCACACGAGAGGCACGAGCTGCGATATTCCCCGCAGAGAGGAGACTCGGTGAGCCCCGCTGCGTTATTAATAAGAGATGACGGTCGCACGCTGGCAGCCAGAGCGAGCGCATGCTCGCAGGGACCTTCAAGTGAAATTAAGAGACGTGTGCTATAGCCAAAAGGACCAACTGCTCAGCTTCCACCTTTGATCAGCACACCCTGCCGTCCTCCCCGGGCCAAGCGCTCGCCCTGGCACTGTCACAGCAACACCGCCTCTTTCCTCGGAGCTTCACCGAAAGGGGATGGGGAAGGCGGGGGGTGAAAACCCCAGCGAATGCAAACAGGCAGACAAAGGAGCCTGACAACCCACAAGAGCAAAATGACAAGCCAAAAGCCTCCTTCTAATCGACCCTCCAGGGTTTTGGTCCTGCTGGCAGTGAGGATGCACCGCACATCGGCACACCGCAGCGCCTGCCAGCCAGCTCTGCCACGGAGCCCAGCGCTTTAACGCGGCGGGGTTTAACATGGGAGATGTTGTTTGGTTGGTTTTAAGCAATAATTAAAGATAATTTTAGTATTTGCAAACGCCTCAAAACCAAACAATGAAGACCAAGTACAGTACTATCTCCCGGGATCGCGGTGGATGCTTATGCAGATTGATGTGTTTTTACCAGCAGGGATTGCTTGCGGAGCTCTGCACTGCCACCGGGATTTTATTGTCAGAAAACAAAAACAGGAAAAGAAGTGGAAAACCTGTGTCTTGGGAAGAGCAGAGGGATGCGATGCTCCCACTGTGCCAGGAAGCACCGAAGCACTCAGGACCCAACACAAGCACAGCCAGGGCAAGGCTGGAGACCATGTGCGGGAAATGGTGTTTTTGTTAGCTTCAAACTGGAATCTCATTTAGAGCGTATTTCTGCGCAGAAGATGGGCCCTGAACGGCCTGAAGCGATGCCCATGCCAAAGTCCTGTGTCCTCATGCCGTTTCTCAGGGCCAGATCCTTTCTTGCTTTTAAGACAGTTCTGCGTTCTCCCCCGGCAGCCCCTCGCTAACACAGACCAGCCCGTCCCTCCAGCATGCTCTCACAGCAGAGATGCTGCCAAGGCAGAAGCAAACACCAAAGCTTTTTGAAAGTTATTTTCCTTCTAGTTAAGGGGGAAAAAACCAGACACTGCATTAACCCCTGGGCAAGATGTCTGAGAATGAAAATCGATGTATTTTTAATTTCCTCCTGAGAAGCTCAGCACCATCCCTGGCTCCTGGGGGCCGGCGGGCTGCCTGCTCGCATATCCCTGGGTGCGAAAAAGCCAAAACCACCTGAACCAGCCAGGACTTGGGTGTTTCAGGAGACTCGGACAAAACTGTCAAATGCTGGAGCCATTGCTCGGTATCTTCAGAGATTCAGGGCATTTTCTCAAATTTGGCCAGAAAGAAAAGCAGGCAGCAAGGAAGGGTCCTCTTTTGTTCTGTTTTCGGGGTGGGGTTTTTTTGCTTCATTTGATACAGATAACAGAACAGCAGCATACGTCAACATGGAGGGAGGTACTGTAGGCAAATGCCACCCAGAGCTGGTGGTTTAAAGATGCTCTGCCCAGCTCGAATCTTGTTCTCACGCCTGATCTCTGGTAACATTGAGCAGCAGTTTGCCTGCTCACGCTGGGGGCACAGCCCCCCAAGCAGCACTACAGCTGCAGGAGCACATCGCCCACATGAAGGCGTTAAACATAAGGGAGTGAGATCTGACACTGCAGCGATGAACCAGCTCGTGCTGGTGGACGTCAGCACGGCTTGCGTCTCCTCCTCACCCTTCCCTGCTCTGAGCCGTACCCGGAGCCGCCCGGCCCCAAGGCTGCCAGAGGCACGCACAGCTCTCGGTCCCACAGGACACCCCCTTCCCTGAGAGAATTTCTTCTCTCTCCTGTCCTTGAACATTTGCCATTTGTTGATCTTGCCACTGAGATGATCTACTTTGTCGAAATCTCTTCTAGCCTTCTTGAGTAATACTCCTGCCCTGCAATTTCTGTCTGACTTTGAGCTGCCTCCATCCAACAGGGAGGAAGAAGAGGTGGAGTTGTGGTCCAGACTCGGTGGGAGCCGGGGACCTGCTCCTCACAGCAGGGTCACCACAGACTAGGCACAGACCACCACACTCTCCCCACGCCAGGCAGCGCTTTGGGCAGCGCTTTGGGCAGCTCCTGCATCTGCTCCTCCTCTCCCTCTCCTGCAAGGGGCAGGCCAGGGAGGTGGCTGAAGGGAAGGACCTTCCCCAGTCCTCCCAGCACTGCCCATCCTCATGGCATTGCTCGGATCCCAAGCGGTAAGGAATGGCTCCCGCCCTACGATGGGCTCCGCTGGTGGGAGGTGTCACTCCCCATCTCATCCCGCTCCCTTGCCCTTCTCAGGGCAGCCCAGGACCTGCCTCCGCACGTCACAGCCACTCGGCCACGGACGTGTCCCCGGAGCAAGAGCAAATCTTGCCCTTGAGCCATGGGAGCGTGATGAGATTAGGAAACCTCACCACTAACTCCAGCCAGGTGACATGGGTGGGAAATCCTCTCCAGTGCGTTTGATTTTTTGTTCCTTTCTCCCTGGAAATCACCACAAAGTCCAGCTGAAGCCCTGTGGGAGGGGTGTCTCGCCACCGCACAAGTGGGTGCTTGTGCAGATGGGGCTCTCCAGCAAAGCAAACCTTTACTTTGCAGTAATTGAGCATTTCGTTGAAATGGAATTAGTGAAACCCACAGGTTTCGGGATGGACCGCTCAGCCTGATGAGTGGAAGAAAGGCAGGATCTCTCCATCTAAGCAAGGGCATATAAAACACTGAATTAGCAGAGCTCATTATTTCAAGTGCCAGAGGATTTCACTGAGATGCAGCAGCTTAATAGCACAGCATTAGCCTGGTGACCCGCTCACCTCTGCCAAAGGAGTGTTCAATCCACTCCTTCTCTCCTATTAGGAGCAGCCCAAGTGGGTCTGGTTAATGACACACCTGCGGATGCCCCTGCCCACCCCTTGCTAACCAGCAGATCATCTGCAGAGCCTGTTCAAACACACAGAGTGGAGAACCTTCTCACCCCTGTTTAGAGAAAAACCCAGGTTTTGGGATTCTTTCACAGGCAAATGTCAGCTCTGATGAAACATTTAAATTTTCCCATGGGAGATGTCTAAACAAAACATTAACATTTTGACTTAAAATGTCATTTCACTCTAGTTCTTCAATTAAAAACAAAATGACATTTCAAGTCAAAACATCAATTTGAAACTTATTTTTTTTGTTTTACTTTAGAAACCAAAATTATATTTCAAAGAAGAGAGACAAGATGAAAGGCTTGATCAGGAGCACTGCTTTCTCCTAGGTTACCTGAGCAAACTCCCCAGGAAACCCAAATTCTGTGGACAACCAGTTTTAAGAAAGGTTTTTTCAGTAAAAAATTTTCTGCCGGGAAGATGCTAGTTCCCAAGCTAATTCACATCATCCCATGAAGGCAAAGGAAAGCTCACCAGGCCATCCAACGGGGCCAGGATTGTCCCCGTGTGTGTCAGGCTAAGCTCTCCATCCCACTCGATGCAAGGGCTGTGCGGCTGGGAGCAAGGCATTGCGTGCCCACAGGATGCTCCACCCTGCAGTCCCCTGCGCTGCCCACCCAGTGAGAGCCCCCACCCGCAGCAGCACTCAGCTGCGCCAATTTTCACCCTTGAGCCGCTGGAGACCGCGGGCAGCCTTGGCTCTTGGTCGAGGTGTTTGCTTGGCACCTAACACCGTGATCACGGTCAGATTTTTCCTCCGGTAGAAACAAAGTTGAACAAAAATTCCCTGAGCAATTTACTGGAGGAATTTAACATCCTTTCCTTGCCTGTTTTGTTCTATATATATAAAACATTATTTTATGCAGTACAAAAATACTTTGAAACCAATTTATCCTTAAGCGTTACAAGGCCTTTTTCTTCCAGCTGCAAAAACATCTGGGAGCAGGTTCAACTTTTCCCCCGAGAGAGCCGTGGCATTGCTACACGGTACCTCGTGGCAAATATATAAAGCAAGAGGAAGATTGCAGACTGCGTTACAGCGTCACAGGGAGTATCCTCTGCTGTAATTTAAATACCGAATAAGCAGTTACCAGAACAAGTAACTATATGTTAGAACCTGGTGAAATGTTCACAATAAACTTAAAACCATACAAAATTCTCTTGGTTTTGGCCCTTCGTCCAGACTCCAATCTCAGGTTATATCCGTCGCGGGGTGCGCAGGGGCTGGTTTGTGAGTGAACTCAGCCTGTTGGTTTTATTGTTGGATGAAGATCGTGAGAAATTCCACTTTGCAGTGTTTTCACAAGAAATTCAGTCACTGCAACCAAGTTTGCTTGGGGCTTTGGGCCTGCCAGAAAGTGGCAGACCCACAGCTGTGATCCCGCTCCCAAGCAGCAGCACGGCCGCCTCACTGGCTGGGCTTTCCTCTGCTCAGCAAAAACTGGCACCAATGCACAGCTCAGGATGACTCTAGGAAATGAGAGGGATGGAAGGATGGACTTTGGGAGCACCTCTGGGTCTTGCTGGGCCGCTGGTTTGGCTTATCTAGAGCTTTAGGATGAAAGAACACATTGATGCATAAAGACATGAAGTTGTACCGCACGACCTGAAAATCCCCAGTGCTTCCAGAGAAGAGACTGCACACCCTCGAGTCACGGGAATGAGCCTGCTGGGCAGGGAGAACGCACGAGTACTGAACAGGCTGCTCTTATTATTCCCATTGCAATGCACGTGGGGCAGGGGAAGCTCACGGGGCTCCCGCCGCAGCCCTCCTGCGCACATCAAACCGACAGCAAAGGCAGGGCCAGGCAGGATCTGCAGAGATGCTCCGTAGGCAACGCCAAGGAGAAGACCACACACAGAATTTGCTGCTTTGAGCAGAGGCCCCCATCCCAACATGCAGCGCAGGCAGTCCTGAGTGGAGGGTCTCAGCCAGGCTGAACACGCGTCAGGGCACGGGCTGGAGCCAGGGCTCCCCTCTGATCCCCACACAGCTGAGACGGGGTCAGTCTCTCTGGCCTTGATCACATATAATTATTTCTTGCAAAGCGTGACCTTTTCAAGCAGGAGACTGAAGTCATCTCAGGCTGGTACGCCCAGCCTCTGGCTGCCCCAGGTGCATGTGGCAACCTGTGGTTAGTCAGAAGATACCTACCTCCTTCTGCTCTCCCAGAAGCTGACCCAGATGGCTGCTCTGGCCCTCATGGATCTTACTGGACTGAGGTCCCTGGATATGACAACTGAGGAACACTTAGTCTGTGCATCCCGAGATGGAGGCAGACACAAGCTATTCAACACACGGAAAACTCAGATGTGCTGGGAATAACAGGTAGTGGGCATCTTGGTGCCTAGGGACCCTGCTGGCAGAAACACACATGCCAACTAGACTTTACGGTCCTCCAGGGTTAGATCACACATGAACGAGGACTTACATTTCAGATCTGGATGCTCACAGGAATAGTAAGGCAGTATTTAGATGCCCAAGTCATTTTGAGAAGGAATGTACATGGCTCCAAACAAGATCAGAGCTCTACTGTGGATACACACAAACATGTTTTTGCTCCAAGGAGATTACTTATAAGCCAAGGCTGGCAAAAGAGTAGAAAAAGCGGCCTAGGGTTATGGAGAAATTTGCTCGAAGCCACACCAAACCAGTGCCAGAGTGGAGAACAGCATCCAGGTCTCCAGCTCCCACCTCAGGCCGTCGACAACCGAACCACATCCAACAGCTTCCGAAGATGCAGCCAAACCAAACCACAGACTTGGGCAGCACTCACGTCTCGGTTTGTCTGAAGCAAACAAAAAGACGGTGAAAGTAAAATCCACCCTCTCCCTTTGGTCCCTCCCAAACCTTTCTGCCGAGGAGATACACCAGCAAGTCGAGCCCAGAGGAAGGGAGCACGGGCTCAAGCTAGCAGCACTCTGCCATGCTCCAGTCACTGCCTCCAACAATGCCTTTGGAGGCAGACGGCACCCCACATCCTGCTTCCCCATGAGACCTTCTGCACCGATCCAACACAGCTACAGCCCGCGTCCCACATCCCCAGCAACTGGCAGGGCAGATTGCCTGCTTGCAATGGCGGCTCTAGGAGCCTGGCGTTCACGTCCCTCCAGACAAGGCTGACGAGGCAGCTGAAGGACAGCGCGGGCTGACGGCTTCACCCAGCATCTCCTCCACAACTTGTCTCCACCACCACAGGCACTGGCAGCGAGGAGCTTTGCAGATTTCCTGCCATTACATGGTGTTCCTTCCCCATGCAGCGAAGGAACTGTCACTTTGCTCTAATTAGCCAATTAGGTCCCTAATTAGCTGATGTAATTACTCCGAGGAAGTGATTTCATTTAAGAAAAACCTTACTCCCGAAAGCAGACGGAGCCAGCCTGTCATCAGCAGGAGCGGCCGGTGACTCCTGACGGCGGTGCGGGGACGGTGCCCAGGCTGCACCGGCTGCCTGCCGGGGCCGGCGGAAGCAGCTCGGCGCGCGGGGAACAAACAAAGCGTCATCCCTGCAGCCGGAGCAGAGTCAGCACCGGGCGTGCTTCGAACCCACAAAGATAGCTTCCCATCAACAATTTGTTCTTTAGAAAGAGATCAGATAATCTAATCAGCGCGGCTCCATCTGTCGAAAGGACGAGGAGAAGAAAAAATAATACTGCTTATTTACATTTTTCCCCTTTCTTGATGTAACTTCTAGATCTAATCAGCACCAAGCTGTGCTTTAATTAGAAATATATAGCAGACATGCATTTCCCTGCAGCTCATTTGTTTCTTCAGCACAAAAAATCGTCAGTCAAGTGGACAAGGCGGCACTCAGCATCCTTGTACCTGGCCTGAGACGGGTCCTCCTGCTCCCGACGGGAGCTGGGGCCACCCCAGGGACAGCTGAGTCCCCACAGGGCTCCTTCCTGTGCCTCTCAGGAGCAGGAAGACGGAGGTGAGATGCTGGGAGGGACTCGGTCAGTTGAATAACTACCAGGCTTGCACCATGCTGTTCAGGGGGAGCTCTGGAGGAGATCGTGTTGCCATGACTTTGAAGCCTCAGATGAGCCCCACGTTTTGACTTGGCGTCTGCGTACCCCATGGCAGGCAAAGGAGCCCAAGAGCAAAGCATCCTCCCCAGAACAAGAAAAGCTATTTCTGTGTGACGACAGGAATAGCTGTTCTCTGCCGAATGTGACTCGACAAGCATAGTATCTTCCCCAGCCCTCCAGCAGCTTTAGCTGTAAAAGTCTATGCAGATATTGTGACCTTTTAAGAAGGCACAGATCTGTGAGGTTTAAATAGCACGCCACAAAGACTCCCAGGCAGAGCCTCTGCCAGACAACTCACATACAAAGCACTCACAGAAACAATTTCCAGGTCAGCAGAGATGAAGGAAGAAGAGTGACCCTCCAACAGAGAGGCACAGGGAGCGCGGATGAGCCAAGAGCCCCACAACCTCAGACAGATTGTACTGAAGGTGTTGCCGCCTGGAAGCAGAGTGACAAATAGCGTGAATCCAGGTTGTCAGTGTCACACAAATGGGCACAATCTAATTTGCTTCCGACAGTTTTGAGCTGCAAATTAGCAGCCAAAAGCTGTTAAGTGCTTGAATTCATCCACAGTAATCAAAAGAGGGATCGGGGACAGGGACGAGACACCCAGTCTGCTCCCCAAAGCTTCATATTAAGGCAAACAATAATGCATGTATGCAAGTCAGGTCATTAGAGGACAGAGATGTTTGCACTCCTCCTTTCCCACAGCCCTGCTGGTGGCTAAGCTTGAAAAATCCCCAAGATGGGCAAATGCTAACACACTAAACTGCGGTTTATGTCACCTAGAGCATTTTGCAAAGTCTCAGTGATCTGCAAATAATTAAAGGAGAAAGCAATCAATCTTGTTGTTCAAAACAGTGATTAGCCTGGGAGAACCCAGCATTGTAATTCTGTAGGCACCCAGGGGAAAGATGCTGCATGCATAATGATAGCTGCTAGTCCTCACAAGTTCAAGGACCACGGGGTGTTCTCTGGTTGTGATGGGAATTTCCTATCCGTCTCTGAGGCTGTGTCATCCTGTGTTTCACAAGCACTTTGCCAAAGGAACAGAGAAACAGCTTTGCCGCTTGTCAGGCACAGCCCAGCCCCAGTTGCCATGAGTACAAGTGCACTCGTACATGGCTTTTTCCAAGGGCATGACCCAGCTGTGATGCAGAGACTGAGATGCAGGAGGTACAATAGCCAAAGCATCACCAGGCCTCCAGACAGGCAACTGCTAAAAGCTGTCCACGTGTGTAGCGAGAGACAGCTCCGGGGAGAGGCCAGGAGAAGGCTTCACCTGGACAGGCGTGACTGGCAAGAGAAGTCCTGCCCCATTTCAGAAGAGCGTGCAGAGATGGAGTGCCTTTTTCACACAGGGGCTGAGATGAGCCCCAGTCCCGTGGATCCTACCTGCCAGACTGCCCTCCCTCAGGGCTTGCAGGATATTCAGGGACCGCGACAATTAAAGCTGTGTCCTGCCTTTGCCCCCCATGCGTGACCAAGGTGAAGCCTGCAGAGGCGCACAAGCACAGTCGAGGGCAGAAACCAACCACCAGCACTCACTCCACCTCTTCGAGGGCCTGGTTAGCCAACCTTCATCCAGCCTCATCCGTTGTTCAGCATTTCACTGCATGGCCAAAAACCCAGCAGATCCATGCACAAATACAACTCTACTTCTCCCTGATTACTCTGGGCAAAGAGAAATAAAAAACCCTCCGCAACCAGGAGAGACCAGCATACACACATATGTAGGTCTGCGTAGCACTTCCTACCCACCTTCTGTTGTGCATTTGGATGTCAGACTTTGCATCTGTGGCTAAAGCAACCCACAATGATTTAGAAGTGATTGCACAGCATTTTGTATGGGGTTAGGTGGAGATTTCTGTTTTGTGTATCATTACGGCAAGCAACAGCGGTTTCTCAGGCTCGGATCTAGCCTTACCACAAGGTGAAGAGGAAATTGCAATTATTTGTTGATGGTTTTTCAAAGCCCTCATCCAAGCACAATGCACACACAGCTCCCCTGAACCCATCACCAGGCAGCCTATAGACTTTCCAAAAGCTGCCAACAGAAGCTCGTTGTCTCTGCTCCACCGCTACTCACTTCACCATGTACCTGCTTCTCTCCAGCACAAGGAAACACCCCTGCCAAGCCAATTCCCAGGGTGGCTGTGGGAAGATGTGGCTTGGAAAAAAGTAGTATTTCAAAACCAAACATGAAAAAAAAAAAAAAAAAAAGGAAAAAAGATAGAAAACGTTTCCCTCAGCATCCCCACCTCCACAGCCCAGAGCCACTGTGACAGTCAGGAGGCACCAGCCTGGAGAAAGGAGGACTTCCCAGAGGAGATGAAGTTTTCTGTGCCCAGAACCAAACTCCACAGAAGTCATAAGGAATTTCTGCCAGCTTTTCTAGGGCAGAGACCAGGCTTTTCATCTGTCCCCAGCACACCAGTGTGCTGCCCCAGGAACAGAGCAGTAGATGCTACAGGAATACGTGCATAATTGCATTGAACTTGGAACCAGGTCTCACGCTTTCATGTCCCTGTGGGGACTTTCCTCACATACTACAGCATTTGCTGCTGCCAGAGTGTCCCTGTTAGGGCAGGAAATATGAATAAAGCAGGCAGCACAGGCAGAGATATCTCTGGCACAATGGAAAGAGTCTCCCCATGATGGGTTCCTTCCTTCTGCTCCACAAGGGGACAATAAGCCAAAAGAGATCTTTACCCAGAAGAAAGTTTTACTTCCTGAATGTCAAGACACAAGACCTGGATCAGATAAGGGCTTTGGTGTGCTGATGCTCAACACAGCCCACCTGGCCTCTAGAAGGACCTGCTGGTTGTTTCCAGCCAGCCCTGAAGGTAACACAGACAGAAGACTGCCAAAGCTGACCATTTAATGCAGGCAACCCAAGAACACGTGAGTTTTCCCTGGAGCGCA
The DNA here is from genome assembly GCF_026419915.1 of Harpia harpyja. Taxonomy (NCBI): domain Eukaryota; kingdom Metazoa; phylum Chordata; class Aves; order Accipitriformes; family Accipitridae; genus Harpia; species Harpia harpyja. The sequence continues at coordinate 16,312,951 of NC_068953.1, read as the reverse complement.
GTGCTTGTGGCTGAAACCCAGCAGCCCACCACGTGCACAGGGCTGTTAACACAGACGCATGCAGCGTCAGACCCAGCAAGCAATGCAGGAAACAGCTCTCAGGCAGCAGAGGTCCCAATGAGCAGAGACTATGAGTCAGCTCAAGCTCCACCACGAAGCTGTGGCCCAACCTCAGAGCTACTCAGCACTCTTTGCCCCGACAGTCCCTGGATCAGTCCAAAAGTTTGGGTGCAGAGGTAGGGTGCAGGCACTGGTTATCACACAGCTGCCTTCAGGGAGCATTGCTAACCTCTCACCAAAGCCAGACCCTGCTGCACAGGCACTTTGCAAACACTCCCAGCCAGGGCGGGCACCCGCTGCCCTGCATGAAATGCAAAGAGGGATTTGCATATGTGGCTGAAACTTGTGGAAGCAGCGCTGGTATTTTGCACGAGGCGATGAGAGGGGCCGTCCAAGCAAGAAGAGCTCAGTTACAATTAGGAAGACAATTTTCTGTAATGTTTTTATTGGGAGGGTTTCACATGCCAATGGTCTCCAGGGGCAGAATTCATGCCTGTGAGGTTTTGCTTCTCAGCCCATCCCTTTATGTGATACTTAGCTTAAGCTGTATCTGAAAGAATCAGTCTCTCTTATTATCAAAGCCACAAGCCATCTGGTTCCACTTTCCTAGGGAAAGGGAATGAGTGGAAATCTGGCTTCACTTGGGTTTTCCTTCCCTGGGTTATGGTTTGCTCTATGTTTAATGTTGTTACTGCAATATGATATTTGGGCAGTGGGTGGCCTGTTTCCCCCATTTGAAACTAATTTACAGCTTTGTCTGGCAAAATTGTTGCTTCCAATCAATTAGCACTGACACAGAAATTAAAGCATCCTGGGGTCTTGACACATAAGGAAGCAGGTCCTCATTTGTTGGAAGAAATTCTCTGTTCAGTGGGGAATCTGGTGGCTCACCCTTCCTCTGTGTCAGGCTGGATTTTTAAAGATCCAGACTGCATTTTTAAAAGAGATTTAATAGGCAAGATTGGGATCCATCATGGATGCTATTTTTGTTTTACAGCCATGACCTTGTTAAGGAGATGGACAAACAAGCCAAAAATGGAGTATTAATAAATAAAGCCTGAATCCATCAAAACATCCACTGCCACCTCAGTCATTTCTTCTCTGAAAACACACTGAAGAGTTGTCCAGCACCTTCCTCTCCACCATTTCCTACCAGCCTGCTCAAAGGACCAGCTCCCTTCCCATCAGATGCCACACACCCAATGCATATTTCAGTTTCTTTCCCAGGGCTTTGGCTTGGTGCTACCTGCAGATGGTACAAAGGGATTCACCATCCACCACTCCCCTGGGACAGCTATCTTCCTTCCAGAGCACTGGATATCGACGACGAGCTTCAATCCAAAGCAGGACTCCAAACCTCTGTGCAGGGTCTCAGCTCTAGACCCAGGAGCTGAGCACAGAGACTGAGTACCCAGGCCAGTGCTGAGCACCTGCAAACCTGGGCAATTCATGAGTTTGCTCTTTACTCCCTGCACAGGGGCATACAGCTGAGGTCCTGGGTTACACACATTACAGGACAAGGCTGAGATTAGGCTTGGTGACCCTGAGCAGGCTTGCTTTCTCACATCACTTCTACTAGTGCTATGACCCTCCTTACGTTGCTTCCTTTCCTGCACATGTTCGGATAGCTCCTTGAACAATCCCATCCCAATTCGAGGCAGGGCATCATGGACTATCCATCTGGTAACTGTATTTAGAGCCATGTCAGGAGCTCATGTCCTGGTCAGGCACATCTCCGGTCAAGGCTGAAGCTATCCAAGCAAAGGAGAGCCATCCAGGTCTGCTGCAGAGCCACGCTCAGCCCAGCCTGTGCTGCTGGGACAAGGACAGCATGGCAGCAGCCTCCATGCAGAGGAGCAGCACAACACCCAGGAATGCAGGGAGCTCTGAGAAACCAGCATCCCCCTGCCTTCACCATGAAACAGCCAGGACCTGCTATGGACCCTGTGGCTGGGGCTGCCTTTCTGCTGCAGCTGGAAGAGGGCACATACCACCATTTGCTACAGCCCCTTCTGGTGGCAATGTGCACTGTCAGGGCGTTGGGTGGAGGAAAACTTGGCCACAAGTGCTTTGCTGAACACCAGCCTTAACTTGAGCCCTTTGCTCTTCTGAACCCTCAGCCTTCCCTGCATGCAGGCTAGCACATGAGCCTGTGCACTGCTGCTTTGAGATGTTGCCATAATGGCACTAGCACTGCACAGACACCTCCTGCAATAGCTCAGCAGCAGCATCTCTTTCCCCAGACCCAGCAGCTGCTAAGAACTGGAGTTCCTAAACTTTCCTTGAGCATTTGGACCCTCAGCAGTGCTGCAGGAGCATGGATGGTTTAGAACAAGCAAACAAATAAACAAGCAAAATCTAACCTCTCTCCCAACAGGAAGAAAAATATTTTTCAAAGTATTGAAGTTTTTACAGCTGGTGAGAGACAGCAACAGGGAAGGCTGGAGGGCAGTCCTGGCCAGCAAATACTAGCCAGAGTAAGAGCATGGGAGAATACTGAACCAGATAGAAAGAAAGGAGATGAAGAAGTGGAGATAAAAACGAGATAGCTGACAGTCTGGTGCCTATGGAGAAGGGCACCAGGGCCTCGTAGCTGAAGATGCACCAGCTATAGCTGGGAAAATTCCCTGGCTTTGAAGACCATGTCTTCCTGGAGACAAACAGCTCTAATCCACACTCCTGAGTAATTCTCTCTTTGGCAACACATCATACCAGCATTGATTCAAACCTCAGGGCAGCTGTACTGGCTTTAATCTAGGTTTTATTTTTGTAAACTACAGTTTCAAGGAGAATGCTTGCAAAGTGGATCTGGGGATGGGTGGCAGGGAGCAGAGCCAGAATCACTAATGTCTGCAGTGGAAACACTTGAGCTTCTTCAAGTACAGGGACCAAATGTGAAAAGCTTTGATCCTAAAAAGCTAACAGCCCTGTCAGAGAGAAAAGGGGTCAACCTCTTCCACTTTTGCCAGGGCAGCTCCCTCTGCTGTCTTTGCTCACCAGCTGTTACCCAAAGATGCAGGTCAGTTCCAGATGGGCTCACAGCAGTATTTCATCAACATGTGGTCATTAGTCTCCTCTGTAAAGTTATCACCTATGAAGAAACTAGTCTCCACAGAAACCAAACTTGAAAAGGAAAATGCCATCCCTGCTACCCCATTCGGCAGCCAGCTGGATTGGCCACAGAAAATAAATTACATCCACAGGCTATCACAAAGCCAGATAAGAGTCAGTCCCTGTCTCTAACTAACATCCCTTTCACATGTGGCCAGCTCAGTAAGGATTCAGCAGATGTATCAGCATGGTGGAAACATGTGGCATGGCAGGAACATTGCCAACAAGCATGTTTGACTAAGAAAGCCAAGTCCACAGATGCTGGTTGGGTACTACGCACAACCAGTTCACCCAGTGCCACATGCAGCAGCCATTTGGACCCAGCTTCCTTCAAGGATGCTGCTCCTGGACATCAGTAGGAAGAGACCATGGTCTTGGGGGGCACGGCAGGAGGCTACACCTCTTTCAGAAGAGAAAGATGCATCCCAACTCTGTACAATCAATGCTTCCCTAAGAGATTGTGCTCAGCTGAGCAGGTCCACTGGTTCCAGTATGAACAGAGCTCTTATGCCAGGCTTGTGCTGGCAGCAGACATCCCCTTCAGCAGGAGAACCCAGGGATTTCTTTTATTAGAACCTGTAGTTGACCCCCAATTCTTACCACTACAAGTGCTTTTATCAGGAAAACAAACAGTCAATCTGACATCTTTGGAAATTAAGAGATCAAGTATTTCAACCTTGTGATAGCTATGAACCATGGCAGATATACTGCTGCTCTCCAGACATCCTTGTTTTATCAATGAAAGATTAATTCAATAGCCTGCCTGACTATCCTTAGGTTTTTTTAAACTGTGTTAAATGCTCTCAGATTGAGAGATTAATGAAAATGTCTTCAAGGATATTCAGAACCAGGGGAGATGCTCATGGAACAGCCAAAACACCAGACAGGATGGATAAGCGAGCTGGTGTGCAACCTCTGGCACATGAGGCCAATAGTGGATGTGCACCTCCTTTAGATATTCTTCTTTACAGGGCATTAAAGAGCAAACCTTGCTGCTTTCTTTGCATCCATCATCTTTCACTGCACAGACAGGGTCCAGGACCAGCCCTAACTAGTGCTAGAGCAGACACAATGCAGAAGAATGATGAAGCTATAAAGAATTTTTTATAAAAAGTGGGGGACCTTTTCCACATCTTAGTGTTGTTTTTAATGCTTCTCCTGCTTCAAGGTAATATTCTCAACAATCTAAAGCAGTAGGTTTTGTAACAGCTTTCCCTGAACTTTGGAACACTCTTGGTACAGATTTCTTCTCAATTTCCACTTACTTCTCAGTATTACCTTCGTATTACCTCTGTGCCACCGAGCACAGTATTCCCCCAAAAGAAGCATTTGGGCAGAAAGCGATGCAGTAGCAACCAGCTTGCTCTTGTCCATGTCTCTGGCACCATCTGCAGGTTGCAGTGCCATCCGCAGCCCAGGGCTCTTGCACCTCCCCTCCGCAAAGGGGCAAGCAAAGGGTGCATGGGAAGCAGAAGAATCTTCAAAATCGTGTGTTTAACCACAGAAGAATAGCACATGTCTGATAACTCAAAGCCCAGCCAGCACAGAGGAATGCTGCAATATGCAATGTAATAGTCTCTCCTATTAACATGAGAATCACTCCATTGAGTTCATTCAGGGAAGCAAAAGAAAACTAATAAGAGTATATATGAAAAGGGCAGCATGGTGCTTAGAGATGTCAGCAGAGAGCTCGCTCTCAGCATTAGCCAGTCCCAATTTCTATTACACTCAGTGTTTCACAAATCTCTAGTGTGTTTATCCTCCCAAGCCCCTGGAGAGACACAGCAGTGCTTTTATCATCAGCACACAGACAGAAAGCCGAAGCCAGGAGAGATTTGGGGACCAAACCAAAACCTGCCTGCAGTGAGACCAAAAAGCCAAGCATGTCTCCCAGCTTCTCAGCTTACCACACAGAAGTCCTTTGTGATAGCAGAACCAGGACTGCCCATGCAGATTTTGCAGCACAGGGTAAATAAACGTTTTCAAAGCTTGTGAGCTTATGATGACTCCTAGGAGCCGCCTTACAGGACTGTAGATCTGATCCCACGTGCTCTTCGGGACATGCCCAGCTCTCACTAGGGTTCAGTAGAAGTGCTCACAGGCCAAAGCAAGCCCACGACAGTATTTATATGTCAGGGCTGACAGATGCCCCACAAGGTTCAGTCAGCACCGGGAAGAAAGAATGTACCAATTTATAAAGTCTGAATTCTCCAAATCAAGCCCAGTACGCTTCCCCTGCCCCCCTCCCCCCCTCCCCAATACCACACTCTATTCTCATGTCCAAACTGCAAGTAAACAGGCCAAGTATTTATACATGGCAGGAAGAAAACATTTTGGGAGTGCCTGCCCACTATAACCCTCCCTTTGATCTGTCCACCAGCTGCACACCCCATGGCCAAGCCTCCGGGCAACAGGTGGACCCAAGCACATCACCACAGTCCAGGGGCCCCCAGGCCCACTCCATGCTCCCCTGACAGCTTTACCTGCTCCATGGCAGATGCAGGGTTCAGCCTCTTCCATGAAGATGGGATGAGCTTTCCAACACTGGCTAGAAGCATGTGTCACTCCCTCCACAAGCTGCCGGTTCACTCGCACCATCGCCTGTCATAGTCCCTGCTGACAAGCCACTTACCAGCAGTTATCAGGTTTTGGCTGGAGCTAAGGGAGTTTATTTCTCATTCTTTGGAAAATGAAACAGCTGTGATAGTTACGGGGAAGGAACTGTGGTGAAAAGCAACCACTGGCACAGGGATGAAGAATTCAGGAGGTCGGAAGTGCTGGAAACCCTGGTTTGCTCAGGAGATCAGTGCAGCAAGGCTGGTCTGATCCAGGGCACCTGGCTCCTTGCCCACCTTGCACAAGCAGGGAAACAGCCTAAGGATTTCCACCTCCCATGGGAAGCCCAGCTCCCTAGGCACTGAGCCAAACCCATTGTGGAAGGCAGATTTTTTACAGCGACTTGAACAGGCATCAGTTCAAGCTCCCATACCATGCACTTGGGTGGGAGTGGGCAAGGGGAATTCTTCTCACTCTTTGGCACAGCTGAGGCTGGCTTATCTAACAGCTCGATGTCAGTTAACCAGCACTTCCCATAAGGCAAAAACAAACAAGCAGACATGCTTCTGAAGAGCTTTTGGCTCTGATTTTATCATGGAATGTGCTGAAGGTTTAACATTTCGAGTTCTGCTTTTCTGAACACCTGTAAGTGTTTCCTTAGGTACATACTCAGCATAGCTTAGTACTGATGAAATTCCATATCTGAGACCTTCACCAAGCCATCCTGCTCAGCCATCCTGGGTCTCCACGACACGTATTGGCTTTAGCAGCATTTAAGTTATTATTCTGGTGCTGGATACCAGCCTTAGAAGAGGCAGAGCCCAAGCATGGAAATGGAAAAAGCCTTCATTCCACAGACTTTATCACCTAAGAGATTTCAAACGTAACATTCCCAGCACAATGAGAAATGCCACAGGACTGGCATATTTCCTTCCTGAAGATTTTGCAAAATATACTTTTTTTTCTGCAGCAAAATCAAAGCCAGACTCAGCATCAAATGATTAAAGGTTAACTAAGACTTCAAACAAGTATCATACGATGGGTCATTCTCCTAAGAATTATGGAACATAAACTAGGCTTCGGTTTTAATATCTGCATTTAATTATGGCCATGTCTGAAGGCGATGAGCAGAAAAATACAAGCTTTGTTACAGATGTGCAATTCGCCCTGGAAATTCTTCGGAAAGAAAAATATTGCTGCACCTGTTAGGTGCAAAATGCTAATGATTTCTCAGCACTACAGGGAAAGTGTCCTGAGTTTAGGGCAAAATGAAACTGGAATAATTTTAAAATAAGCAGAAGATTCCACTTAAATACACTACTTTTTTATTCTATAGGAAACAAGGTCCACTGGCTTAGGATGTGAGAATGCAAACATAAAACAGGTTAGAAGGAAACTTCATAAAGCATGCTGCACTGCAGCTAGGTTTCTCCTCAAGAAACGTGGCCTCTAGAAAACACGAGCAACTAACACAGCAAATAGGAAAGCAACACACCCCACACTGGAAACCAGCATCTGCTTCCAGGCACATCCTTTTCACACTTCTCTCCATCCCTCACTGAAGCCTAATCACAGCAGCCTTTTAATTAAAAGAGGTGGCTCAATGCACCTTTTTCCTATTGATCTGGAGTCAACAAGAAACCATAAACCAAGAAATTAAAATAATAATTTATAGCCTTTGGCCTGGCTGCCTGCTAGCTCTGTTTGCCATATTGTACACAATAGTTTCCTGCCTCTGCCAGTATATAAACTTGATACAACTGCTCTGAAAAGAAAAAAAAAAAACCAAAAAACCCCCACCAAACCCCACACACACAACCCTATAAGGCTTCCTCTAAAAAACTAGCTCTGAGGATGGTTTTCAGCTCACCCTTTGTCTGATCTGGGGCCAATCCTTGGTTCCAATCATAACAGAAAACAGAAAAGATGAAAGGCCAAACTGTTTCTTTCCAGCTTGAGCCAGGTGTACAGCTGGCACCAGCAACCTTCGATGGTAACATGTTCCAGTGAAGACATGTTAAAGCAATAAAAAGAAAAATGAGTAACATGTGGCTAAAAACGTCTATTCATTTCACTTATTTTCTATAAATGAATTTTCCCAGGGCAGTGTTTTGGGGTTTCTTTTTAACAGTGTTCAGTTCCATAGGCATTACAGGGTTTCCAAGACAGTGTGATCCCTCTGAGAGGTTTGAAATGCCAGCAAGCATGTCTCTTATAAACTAATAGCCTATTATTTACAATTGTGAGTGGCTCAAATAGCTGATTTAAAACCTTCAAATGACAAAAATTCCTCTGAGGCAAGATGCCAAAGTTGAGCAAACAATTTGTACGGTATGTTAAGTGTAGGGGGAAGCCATAGAGCTTGCAATGAAGCCATGTCTTGTGTTTCCAATCAGAGGCAGGCAGGACTAAATGCATTACGGCAAGCTACTGAGTAGAACAACAAACCGGGGGGGGGGGGGGGGGGGAGAAGGGGGAAGCAAGGTTGGATTAAAATATTTTCTGTGGCTTGTTGAACAACATGACGTAGTTATTCCTTGGTATGGAGAGGATAGGTGCTTGCAAAGAGCACAGAGCCATCTGCTGCTCATCAGATTCCAAAGCAGATTACAGAATCCGGGTGTTTTGATTATTTAAATTTTTTTTTTTTTTTAAATCGCTTTTATTTCTGTTGCTCTGCCTATACAGCAACACCCACAAGGACAGCATGAGAAGATGTATTGAGGTCATCCCCCAGGTGACACTTCAGAGCAAGTTTCAAAGAACAGTTGATGTGATGGAGATAAATGGTAAAGTGGAATAGAATCACGCAGAGAGCTTTCCCCCCTAGCAGATTGTGCGAGGCTGCCCCAAGAGGGCTGGTTTTAGGTGTGCTGCTCCTCCAGACAAAGGACAGTGGTGAACCTCAGCTGTACTTCCAGAAGGCACCTGACGCCATACTCCAGAGAGCTACCTACTTTTGATGTTGCCTTTTCCATCAAGAATCCATAAAAGAAGAGAGAGCAGGGAGCAGGCATTAAAGTGGCTGTATCAGACTGCTCCTGGCACACACCGGAATCCTTCAGAGATCAGTCTGGGAGATCAACAGGAGTTAACAGAGAGCAGGTTGTTGAGAGCATACTCAAGACACTGAGGAGATGAAGTTGTGTCACTGCCAGTGCCCAGGGAGAACAAAGTTTCACAAGTCTGGAAGAGCCTCACCACCCAAAAAGCACTGGACTGCTATTCAGAAGCACAGAGATATAGAGACAGTAAGCACTGAGAATGCAGAACAGCATCTATGCTGAAGGACAATATTGGTATGAGACCAAAACAGGTACAAAGCTGGCCATGAAACAGTTCAGGCCAGAAGCGATGAGCACCAGAGCCACACAAGCAGCAAGGCTCTTCCTGAGACTGATTGACAAAGGCATCCAACCTGCTCCTGCTGCAAGGGAGATCATCACATTGCCAGGCATGCCAAAATCCACACCCCAGCAGGAGCCTGCACAAACTACTTGCAGTGGCAAAGGTGCTAGAAACTGCTCTTGCAAAGTGCCTCTCTTATAAGCTCTACCCACACAGGCAGTTACCCATGTGAAACATTCACATGAAAACTGCACATGGAACAGGGTCAGGGAGGCTTAATCAGAGCTTTAAGGAGTTTATTGAACAGAATTAGAGCCTTCAGCCTTGAGATCCTCCCAGCAGTATTTCCAGGGTTTGTGGGAGTCCAAATCCCCGTCTTGGGGAACGTGTCAGAGCATGCACAATTCAGCTGTTAGGTACATGCCAGATGTTAAAAACCATGAGTAATCCCAAAGCATAAGGTTTCTCGTAGGCCTGAGCAGCTCTGCTTCTGCCAAGTCAGTGCACAACTACCCCTTCTTTTTCAATGAAATCCAATCATATCAGGATAGGGCAAGCTCCCTTTATATTAGTATTAATTGCAATGTCCTCCCCTAAGCATAAGTACTCAGAAATCCTTCTTTCCCTAAATTGCTTATTTATGGAAATTCTCATTTTGAGGTAAGTTTTAGAAATACTTATTTCTTTTAAAAGAATGCATCTCCCACTTACTTTCCACCTTTCTCTTCGTGCCATGCAACATTTCCACAGCAAACATGGGAAGCTTTAAAGAAGTGCCCACACAAGTGCTCAGAGAAGAATTGTCTCTTCATAATATCTTTTGACCAGCTGTACAGAATATGCCGTACAGCAAGCATTTTTCTTCCTACATAAATACTTCTGCCTAAGAGCATTCATCTCCTATTCATCCATCCTGGATACTGGTAAAAGTCAGGACACCTGCCACCTTGTTATTTGTCCAATATTCATATCAGGCAATGCTTATAGCACTTCAAACCACCTGGCTTTTTTCAGAAGCTTCTAAGCTAGGAAACTGCCTGCACAGCCAGGCCTTCACTAGTCTGAGCTTCCCGTGACCCGCAGTTAATGAACATAAGCTTTTTTCCCTTTCCTCTTTCACAAACAGTATTAACATACGATTTTCAGGTTTGTTTTGATGGCCCAATAGTTTGGGGTATCCTATTAGATTATGGACTCAGTGGCAGCACAGGGTAGCAGTCCAGACTGCAGAAATCTGACAGTTTGAGCATTAACCTGTTCCAGAAGAGCATGGATGAGTCGCAGTCCTGCAGACAAGCTGCAGCTGGGCCAGATCCAGGCTTGCATAGGGAGCAACACAGGGCAGGGTGCTGTGCAGTTCAATACCTATCAGTTCCCTGGTATTGAGCCTCAGGGCATTCTACATTCAGCCACAAGACTACATATCAAACATTAGCCCACCTAAGAATTTAAAACTCTGTCTTACTGTCCAGCTCTGGACTATTTGTGGTGTTCATTTCTTCTTCTCCTATCCCTCCTGGAGCACATTCCCAGGCTTTCAGGACAGTTAAAAGACAGTCACATACATACTTTGTCCTGATGAGGCAACCCAGCTGACATATGTAACATATTCCTTCTTGTAGCCCAAGGAAAAGTCCATCTGCAGCATTTTTAACCTCTCCTGGGCATCTCTGTTTTCAACAGAAACACAAGAGCATCTCATGTCTGAGATGGGAATATACCAGATAAGCACATTCCTGGGTGTTTGGTATCAAGGTAGAGCCAGAATCCTCTCGCCAGTGTTCCCTCCCCCATAACACTTGTTATACAGCTTATATGACTTGCTTTATCAGTGCAGAGTCAACACTGTCAATTAGGAAAGTAAGCTGGCACAGAAAACCTCAGAGCCACAGGGCAGAACATCGTCTTTGCCAGAGCCTACAGGCACAAAAGCTCTGTAAGTACACTGCAATTACATGCATTTGAAACTAACAGCGGAAAGTATGCATCTTTCAGAGACAAATCTGATAAGAACCTTGACTGACAAGCAAGATGCCTTCTCCCCCCCAACGGTCCAGCAGTCACTTGCTGAAATAGCAGTTTTGCTACTCAGGGTCTACAGCCTCTTCTAGTTCTTCATCTTGCCTAGAAAACCATACAGCCTTCCTCCTCTCTCTCCCCAGCCTCCTCCTGGTCCCAGAAAGGATGCTGAGAAGCTAGCTCTCCATTAGCATAAGAAACTGCCATCTGAATAACCATGTGGCCAAACCCAGACCTACACAGAGAAAACATCATCTCCAAATCTCACCCAGCTTCAGGAAGAGAATAGGAATAAAAACAGCTTGCAACACAACAGCTAGAGATGCACTACACTGGAGACCCTTTTTTTAAAGTGTTTTAATTGCTTTTCAGCTCTGAGGTGTCTGGTACAGGATGAAAACATACCATAAGCATGTAGCCCAGAAGTGCTGATCCAGTATAAACTCCCTGAGCCAGTTCACACACATTCCAGCAGTGTTGGCACATCAACTTTGTCCTGGCAGGCTCTGTGCCAGATCAGGTAACCTCTGTCCTCAGCCTAGCTTTATCTGATTGCAGAGAAGAGGTTATGCCAGAGCAGGTACCATCTGTTATCCCACAGCTGGCACAAAACCCACAAAGCCAGCATGAGCTCCAGACTGCCTGTTCTAGCTAGTCTGACAAATACAGTGACAGGATCATGCTTGAGGTAGACAAATTTGTACTGCCAGGTGATCTGATGGCACACAGGCACATTGTTAATGATCACTAACCCAGTCAGAAACACTTGGAACACAGCCCACAGTGCAAAGCTATTGCTATGAATTCTGCCTAATCCCAAGAGACATCAATAACAAGCATGCACATCACTGAATGGTGGACCTCTCTGCTACAGAGCCAGAAGGCTAAGAGCGTGGTTAGATTTAAAAGGTAGGAAGACAAAGAAGAGCAGATCAGGTTGCCCTGACCAGAATGATGCCTCTCCCATGGGCTTCCCTTCCTTCCAGGCTAGCAAAGGACAACTGCCAAAAGTGGTTCTGAAGAGACTTTTCCTTGCTTGCTCTTGGCCAAGCGCATAACCATGCACCCCACATCAGCTGGCACTAGCTACCACCAGAACTCAGATTCTGGGGTACAGCAAAGCCTTTTGCGAAGGAGTCATTGCAATGTCCTTACCATTGTAGATGTCTGAGCAGGCTGGCATAGATTAAAAATAGACATCTCCTAAGCAGACACCCACATCACTGGGGTGGGGGTTTTTTTGTTCAGTTGTTCTTTTGGTTTGGGTTTGGTTTTGTTTGTTTTTTTTTTTTAAGGTCAACTCAATTAGAATGAATAAAAATACCCTTAAAAAACCCAGCAGATAGTCAGTGTTTTCAAAGGCACAAGAGCACTTTAGAAGCAGATTGGTTTATTTGTTCCATGTAATTTACTTTAAAATGTGTCCCTGGATTCCCCATCAATTGCATTTGAGATACTGCAAAGGTGACCTGGGAAGTTTTTAAATCACATGCTCTATCAGATGCCACAAGCAAGCCATCAGACAGCCAGAGTTTGGTGTGTGGATTAGGGGCATGGGGGTTGTGCTGATGTGTGTGGTGGGGGTGTTTAAATAATCTCACTTCAGCTTTCCAAGGTCACATTTCTGGCAAGGACAACAGTGAATGCCTGCAGCCAGCCTTGACTGTTTGAGATTCAGAGGAAGCATCTATAAAGTGGAACAAGACAGACATGTGCAATCTGAAGCTGGTGATCTGTTGAAGCGCAAATAATTTTAAAGCTCTACATCACCCTTCCTTTATCACCAAAGTTCTTAGCTCTAGAACAGCTCAAGAGAATAAGCAGATTAAATACTCTAACATTCACAAAGAAATTAATACTCAGCTGAAGCTCTCCCATGCAATGTCACATCTCTGTCCTCTCCCTTACCCCTCCAGCCTGATTCACTGTAACATCCCTTGTAAAGGGGCTTGTGAGCAGCACACAGCACTCCTCCATCAGGACTGAGCCATGGCATGGAGCACCTCCTCTGTCACATGGAAAAGCTGTCACTGATGTCCCAATGCAGCCCTTTCTCAGGATGGCAAGCTTTAGTCAGCCACAGCTGAAGAAGTCTTTCCCAACAGCACCTCCCATAGCAAAATCAAGAATTCAGATGCTAAGAAACAAGGTGAAAGCTCTTTTGTTCTGCTGCAGAGAGGAAGTTCTCTCAGCCATCGAGGCCCTCCTGAAGTTTCAGCCTTCCTGGGAAGGGCCAACCCCTGCACTGCCAACTGCCAGGACCCTGCTGCCAGCTCCTGCAGTCACCCTGCTCTTGCTGTTTACATACAGGTGGACAATCTGCTCCTGCTCCAGCAAACCAGGAGCAGCACAGGGAAATGCAGTAGGTCTGAGCAGCAAGACTTCATCCTTTCAGTCAGGGTAAATCTTTAAACAGAGTGCAGCAAAGTTAAGTCTCCTTCCTTAAGGACCCTCTTGGAGAGGTGAACAACTGTCTGTCCTTCCATCAGCAGCCCTCTCACTGTGGGTACACAGGGGAACAACTCTGGAATCTCAAGAGCCCTCTCCTGTGCACAGGGGAATTGTACCACCCTCCCTCAGCTCTTTTTATACCCTCATTCAGAAGAGAAAAATATAGCAGAAGACTGTCAGGATCCTTCAAAGCTTCCCAAATTAATGTATTTTTGCATTTCCCTCACTCTCCCCAGTTAAATCTGAAACCCTATGAGAACCCTGTTACCTTTTTTTCAGACCCTGCTCTGCCTCCACCCTAACCTCCTGCAAGTTTTTGCTTTTTACCAAAGAACTCCCTCTTAACACAGCGTGTCACTGCTTAAATGCTCACTGATTTTCTTTACCTTTTAGCAACAGTAGGATGTGAGAGACTTAACTGCCTGAGGCTGGGAGGAGACTGCTGGAATATGGGTTACCATATTTCTGCCTCAGATTTCTCATACAAAAATATCCATGAACACCAGAGGTCCCATGTTTTCCAAGTGCATCACACCCACTCCTTGTATGTGTGGAAGATAAACACAGCACCTCCAGAAAAACAGAAAAACCTCTGACAGCTTGAGAATGTCAGACTTAAGAGCTGAGATGAGTACACACAGTTGTCTTTTATTCAGATTTATAGAAATTTGACACCTCTATTGAGCTTCAGATCAGAGCAAGCTGCCAACAGTCCAGGATTCTTAAAAGGAGACAAGGTCATTTTCTTCAAGGCAGAAGACAACATGAATATCACCATTTGAAAATCCAAGTCCTTCTGCAGTCGATGCTGGAATTCCTAGCTCCTGTAAGGTCAGCATTTAAAGGTCTTGTACTTATCACTTACACTTTAAATTTGCACTTCTGCAGCCAAACACTTCCCCTTGCAATCCACTGCAAAAGCTTCAAATCTCCCGTCCATCCAGCAGCAAGTAATTGTTGTTCTAGATACCTGGTTTCTGTAGGGGCATACAAGATCTGAAAGCAGCTCCCTCTTTATCAGTATGCTTTCTCCCTGCTCTATTTCAAACTGTAATCTGCTCTTCAAATTTCTCACCCATTAGAAGGCATGATAAATGCACACCCTGCTGCAAGAAGCATTGCAGACATGAGGCAATTTGTGCACTGCAGAACTGCTGCAGTCAGAGAGGGGAGCTCTGTGCCTCATCAGACAGCACAGCCACTCAAGAACACATCTCCAAGTAATTAAGCTTGCCAGCTTTGTGCCTCAACCAAGCACACAGCATGATGCAGACTGATTTGTTCTGTAGCTGTTTTCAATATGTGTCATACTAGCATTAGAAAGTACTCATTCATATATCATTTCAGCATCCTCCTCTGAGCAGGAGCAGATATGCTGCAGTAATTTCACTTCAGATACGCAATATAAAAGGCAAAAGCTTAAGTACTTCCCTGTCTTACTGAAAGAAATTAAAGACTTCACTATTTCTCTATGTATTACTGGGTAAGACTCAGCTGAGTTTTACCATGTTTTTCCAGCTTTACCACACTAGTAGCAATGTTGCATTTTCTCACTAGACAAGCCAACACTGTGTCCTGCTCCAAGATATGCAGGCTGCCAACTTCTTAAATACAACTTGACAGGTTCTTGATATCTCCTAACTCAACCACTACCAACAGAAATCAGCACCTTCACAGGTTCAACTCAGCTGTGACTGCACAGAAGCAGTCAGAGCAGGAAAGGCCCACTATCTTTTAGTTCATTCTTGAGCTAAAACTAAAACTTTTCAAAATGTGATGAACTTGCAAGAGTCCACCCACAGACAGCTCTCTCCTTACTGTAGCTTTCAAGCCCAGAGGACAATGGCTCTCTCTGATTTTAGGCCATGCACTGGTAGCTTTAATATCATACCTCACCACCCATTCTGCCATTTCCAGTATATTCCTGTAACAGCTCACCAGCTGGAACATATTCCAGTTTCATAATTTCAAGACAGGCCCATAAACACTTAATGGGTATTTCTCAACCCATTTCTTTTAAAAACTTGTCCATTATTCTTGCTTCCACCAAGTACTCCTTTTAAGTCCTTGGATTCCTATACACACACACACACGCAAAAAAACCCCACACCAGCTTTGGCTGTTTCTCTGAAGCTCAAGCTATTTTCATATCCTGGAAGGGTTTTTATTCTGGTGTCACACAACTGGCACTTTTTTCCCTGCCCCCAAGTTTCTGTTCCTCCTTTTTCCTAGCTAATTTCTCATTGAGAAAAAGATGATCTATTTTACCTCTCTCATCCTTGCTTTCCCTCAAAAATTCCTTTGCTACTACTTTCAGAGGAATTTGCAAGTTGGACTACATCTGCATGGTCAGATCACCCTTTTTCATCGCTGTGATGTTTATAGACAACTTTTTAAAACCAAAGGCACAAGTATTCCTACCTATCAAGCCCCAGAGCTGCTTAAAGACAAAGTCACTTGTCCAAGTCTGTTGTGACCAGATCACACTACAACTTTACTTGATCTATACTCATCATCTGTAAGGTTATCCATTGGTACACAAGTCAGTATCTTACAACACCTAAACTCCAGCAAGTACTATGGCAAGACAAGACACCAACTAGAAGTGTCTCTGCACCCAAAGTAATTCTTATGCTACTACACCTGACCCTCAAGATGAGAGGAACCCTTAAAAAGATCCTGTCTTACTTTGAAGTACCACCATTAGATTACAAAACTCTAACTTGATGCCCTGCTGAGAATTTTTAAAGTCTTCTCCACTGTATTCTAAAAGCATATAAGCAAAAACCCCAACATTTAACGAAGTGTAAAACTAATTATGAAATAAAACTAGCTGTTCACAAAGTGGAAAAACATCACATTTTCATGTCCTATTTTCCTCTAAAATGTATTCCCTTCCCATCATCTAGCATACTTTGCAAATGTAAAAATAAATATTCTTCACAGCAGAGTGCTGGCTTGAAGGCTACGAGTCCAACAATAAAAAGCATCACAATTTAATGGCCCTTAAATGCTCAACATCTTTTTCACTTAATGTAAAATCCATCTGATCTAATAGCTGTGACTGAACTACATGTATGTTTTTTCTATTAAAAGTTAATTTTCTGAGTTGGCAGAGCAATACAAGCATTAGATTAAAAAAAGCAGTAATCTCTATAAACTTTCCAGGATTCAGAGATATTTCCAAGTCATCTACTCAAAACAAAAAAAGAAGTCACATACCTACTTTAAAAAGTGCTATTACATAATAGGAACATTGTGCCAACAATCAATTATAAGCTGCATTACCTTATTAATGTTGCTTTACCATTTCACGAAACAGATCACAAAACACCTCTTGTGAAGCACCCCTCAAACCTCTTAGATGCATTTCATTTACATTTGACATTTTTGTGACCTCCCATTTCTGCCTTTCACTTATCTGCAATGTTTATCCATGAATGTATAAGTATTGAAAGCTTCCTTCACTAGGCAGGTGATACCTCATGCTTGATTTTACCAAACACATGGATTATCACTGCCACGGGAACTTCACTGATAAACAGAAACAGCCCAGATTTTACCTTCACCTTCGTGAGGAAATTGAGCCAAAAAAAAAAAAAACATCCCAAACTTATACACAGCACTGCCAAGGGACTTGTTCATTCAGTTTTGAGCCTGGAGACATCCCCACTTGCACAGTATTTAAACAATCCACACCTATTAAAACTCAAAACATTAAGCTTACTATAAAATCATAGCATGCAAGAAAGTATCACCAATACCAAGGTAACAACAAGTCTGAGCTAGCATGTATTACATGAAATATTCAATTAGTGTTCCCAAGGAAATTCAAATTTAGTTTTTCATTTCTATGGCATTCCTTATTGTGCATTTATTTCTGAAGTAGGACCTTCTTCTGCCTACTGCCACCAAGCTGGCAAGAGCTCTGTGGGACTGCTCCTCCAAAAAGAAGCCATTTTCTGATGTCAACTGAAATGTTACTACAGAAGATGCACAATTGGGCTTGGTGGGTTTCTCTCCCCCAGCAAGTAGCAACTTCTCAGCTTAATTATCTCTTTTAGTATCATATTAACAGGAAATACAGAGGAGTATTAAGGAGACATTTTAAATAAGCAAAAACAAAAAAACCAAACCCAGGACACCCCCACAACTTCCAACCCCAGCCACCAATCCACATTTCGTAGAAAAGTGGTAATTTTAATTAGTCCTTTAAAAACAATGTATGTCCTGCAATGGATGAAGCCAGTAATCGTATTCATGCTTCAAGTAACATGACACTGGGCTGAAGCTGCAAAAGTGACCCTGAAGTCATTTAACATAGTGAGAAGCCTCAGATCTATGCCACTTTAATTCAGCTGCTGGAACAGCAGTTAGAACAATCAAGTCTCAACATAAGAACTTAAAGTGTACAACCTCAGCATTTCCAGGTATCTGTTCTGGTATGGGTCAAGGAGTAGAATAACAGTATTTTCAACTAGCAGCTTGCTTTTGAAGATGTTTCAAGGCTGGTGTTTAAGTGGCATGTTAATCTCCCCCACACCCCCAAAACAAAGATGGCAAAAGTAAAATACTCTAACAGAAAGAAATTACTTTGTCTACTAAAAAATAAAAGAGGATGTAAATATAATGGAAAAAGCTTTTAAATAACTAGCCTCACTCTGCAGAAAAAACATGGAGATCAAAATACCCATATAGTACACCTGAGAATATACAAAGTTATCAGAAAATTATCAGTGAAAAGCACTTCACGATACCCTGGAGATTAGCTGACTCAGTAAAGTTGACAGAACATATCTACTGGCAGAGGGAAGGTTTAGACATATCAAATCTTGAAACAGTTCTACTTAAGTGCCAGTTCCTCTTCAGAAAAAAAAAAAATCAAATGTATATATATTCATATACTGCCCCCCGCCAAGGTCAAATTAGAGATTTACAAGAACCCTAAAGAGAACTTCTGCTTACTAACTCAGAATACAAACATCCAAGGAAGAAACCATTGTTCCAGTCACTATTTAAATACAGTAAAGTTTCACTTATACTGTTGTCATGTTTAACACCTGCTTGCTGGCAGAGCATGGGAAACTGAAAAATCCTTAACTTAAGATAAGCACTACTTAGCAACAACTAAAACATCAGTGTGTTATCAACATTGTTCTCACACTAATCCAAAAACACACTGTACCAGCCACTAGGAAGAAAATTAACTCTACCCCAGCCAAAACCAGGGCAACTGTTCATAACTTCACAACCTTACTCGTTTCCACGTCCCACTGGCTGGACGAGATAATCCAAATAACCAAGAATTAAATTAAGCTAATGGTGAAATGAGAGAGTCCTTCACTTTCAAGCCACACCAGATGAATGGACTTTGGTAGCACCAAGAACTTATTCTGCAAGGATTGCTTAGCTTACCCTGCTACCTGATTTCATGCTATTAAGTGAATATATTTTCATTAAAAGCAGTAGTAAAACTTCACTGGCTCACCCCCAAACCTCATGAATAATGTAACAGACAGCTTGCCCTGTTTGGTGTAGGAGTGGCCAGAGTCAATTTACTCTGAAGAACTAACTGGTAGACGCTTTGAGTCTCAATCAATGTCACCAAAATTTTACCAACCATAAGCTCTGGAAATAGAAAAACCCAATAATCCCAGCAGACATCTAAAAACCAAATGTGTTACCTGATAATTTGAGAGCATTCAAGTGAGTTCAATATCCTTCACTACCCAGACTATTTTGCCAAACTATTTACATTTCTTTACCTTTTACAGAATTGACCACTGCAATAAAACAAAGAAGAAAACATTTTATTGATAATGTAATATGGGAGAAATTTAGAAAAACATACATAGAACTCCCTTAATAAGGAAACATACAATATCAAAATATGCCAGAGTTAGTATATCAAAACAAATTCTCTCTAATAAGAGTTTCAAGTAATGCAATCATAAAAGAATTTGGCTAAAAGGTAGCGTATATATACTGAGATGTTTTCTGTAATAGTCCTCTAAGAAATTAAAGGAAAGCAGCAGTAGATCTGTTTAACTACAGACACATATTTAGTAAATATATTAAGTGTATTTATATAATAAAAACTGCCCTGCACATTCATCACTATGTCTGTATCCTCCTCCATGTGGCAGTTGTCTCTTCAATTCTGTAACAAGACTCTGCCCAAAAAGGGACAAAAAAGGAAACAAACATAATACTACTAAAAAAACAACAACAAAAAAAAAGAGACCTAAGCCTGTGAGGTACAGCTTGTTGGGAAGCCCAGTTAACACGAAGCAGAGAACTCTGCACTCTGACTTAAGTCCTTATTTTTCAAGAACATGGAAGAGGAAGTTTGTCTTCTCTGCATCAGGTTGCCAGATTCCTACTTGCTAGTTGTAAGTAAATGCTTTCAACCAAGTAGACTGAAGTTAACACGGCTACTGATAGCACTTACACTGTTTGCTCTATTAAAGCAGCCACATATGTTATCAGGCTCATTTTTCAATTACTTCCTTTGAATAGTCCCAAATTTCATGTTTTCTTTCATAAAACTTACTTATGGGAACATCATCCTTCAGTTAAAAATGAAGCCCTGTCTTGTTTAATAGGTAGATTCCAAGCAAATAAAAATTCTCATTTCATTAATCCTTACTATTTGCAACTTTCCCCATAAATAAGATTATAGTACATAATTTACAGTTAAGAGGAAAATACCTTAAACTTCCATGAGATAGTGTTTGAAAATCCAATACCTGAATTATCTAGTGTACAGCTTAATGAGCTGCTCAGTCTACACCCATATGAGGTCTAATGAAGAATGGAATTATACAGAAGTAGGACTATTGCATTTAGATCAAAATGCTGCTCTACAAACCGTGACACTCCAGTCCCACTATTTCAGCCTACAGTAATCAATACTTCAAAGCATTAATGAAAAGCCTTGGGGGAGGGGGGAAGAAATGGCAAACATAGAAGTTAGTGTTTTGATGGAAAACCTAATTTTTAAGTCTTGCAAAAAGCAAAGGCACTACATCTTAAGCTTTTATTTAAATAAAGTCTGTAACTTGGCCAGCCAAGTTACAACATATACCCAAATACCTTTCATCTACCTTTGCAGCTGACTTACTAAGCATGTTGTAGTATGTCTTGATCAGCTTATATAACGAAATAGCCACTTTCTCATAATCGTTAAAGGAGATATACAGCTACAATACTTCGCCAAGCTCATTTGAACACAGTTTATTTTCAACCATACCATGAGAGTTTAAATTATAGGATAAACTGGAGTTTCTGGGTATAAGCCTTGCTTTAATAAGTGGTCAATCAGACATGAAAATAATTTAACTACTATGTCATCATTTTGACAGTCAGCTTGTATACCAATTTTAAAAGACGTTCTACATCTTTTATTAATCTAAATAAAGAAGTGTCAGATCTGAAACTCAGTAGCCCTACTTTACTGTTTTACAAGAAGAAAATATTTCAGCTTTGTAAGTTGTTTCATATTTGGAGGTTCTAATTGCAGCTATACTATCATAATTATATAAATCTCATTAAGGTTATCACTACCGTAATCACAGCACACCTACAAGATGCAGCAGCCTTCAAGAGCAATGGCACTAAAGCACGTCAGCAAACAAGTCCCTGTCTCATTCGAATGATCTGTAGTAAAGCAGCTTGGACATCTTCATCCATGTGACCCTAGAGCAAGCAAACACTTCGTTAAAAGAAAAATTAAAAATCCCATAAAGTGTCAGCCATCTATCACTAACATTAGGAGATTCTTCAAAATCACCCAGAAGTCTTAACCCATTGCTGTACTTTCACCACCCTCTGGGAAAGTCTCAAATACTTTAGGAATCCTGTTATTTTTTTCTCCTGAGAGAAAGAAGGGTCTGCCTCTCTGACATAGCAATTTCCTTTATGAAAATATGATGCGGGAAAAATTTACTGTTCCTATCCTCTGGACTCCACAGCCTGCTGCTGCAGTAATGGCCCATCTTTTGCATGCTCAAGTATTATCTGAAGTCATAAGACTTGAATTAGTTGATCAGCTCTTTGTTCAGTGGGAGCCACTGGATAAGTCTGCATTAAAGTTTCCAACTCCTACTCGACTTCTCTCTAACATTACCTGGGATGATGCAGAATTAGTAACATGCTCACATCACCAGACACCATCACCCTTCAAAGTAGGTTATTGTTACATATAGTTATGCATAGACAAATGGTAATAAGAAGATGGCACAATAAGACTACAGTTGTGGTGTATGTTTGCTTTTTTGTCGCATCAGTGCATTCTAAATTAAAACTCTCCACTTGAAAACAGGTACTTGATGCTAGTTTCAAGTTTGAGGTCTTCCAGTATGGCAGTTAGAAACATGTCTCAAGAATCTCTACATTGACATGACAGAGTAAAACAATGTGAACTTGGCACTATCATACCTGTACAGCACTAAGAAGATGTGTCCGATAAACTGAAACTACCTCTTGATGCTGCCTTTTAGCATCCTATAAAAAGAAGACAGGAAGAGGAGGTGAAGCCATCAAGTTTTTAACATCTACTCTTACCTATTTCCAACTTTGTGGGCTTGGTTTTGTTCCTTATAGGTTAGCCACAGCAGAATTTCAAGGTTAAATTTAGCTATATCCCCTCCATTAATCAAGAAAAAAAAAAAAATCACTGCTTCACTTTTTTTATTACTTAGTTGTAGCAAAGCAATTTTGCTGAAAGGCTGAAACAGGCTGATCTAGTGCGTCAGCCCAGGTGCTAAGATTAAAAACTTGTTTCATCAACAGCATTAGCTATTTGTTTAAAACCACCCAATTTAAGAATGCTTTGCCTTATAAAGGTCAACCTTGCAAATACTATTAAAGATGTATCCTACTTCTGTACAGATTTAGAAATAACTAACTTTGCTCACATACATAGCTTTCATTATGAGCTTTATTGAAGTCACAGGGGCTGCAAACATGTTTGTGCACAAAATTACAGCACTTACCATAAAGTGTTCCCCTTTACTGTTACTACTTCATGATAAGCAACACACTTCACAACATTTGCAGACAAAGGGACACAAAGTCAAATCCATTAAGAAAGGACCACCTCACTTGCTTTCAAAGTGAGAAAATAAGTGGCTGGTGGTTTTTTGTGAGAAAATATTAATGTGGAACTTGCATACAGAAATGGTCTTGGCATGAACTATAGCCGTATATCTCATAAGCACAAATTCTCTCTAAATTTTGTCCTTTTTATCTGGAAAAGTTCCCAAATGTTGCAATTCCAGTGTGCCGAAGGAAGCAGACAATTTTACAGAGAAGCAAGCAGTTCAGGGGGAAAAAAAAAAAAAATCATGAATACTCTACTTTAGAAGTCTAAGCCTACAGTCAACCCCAGTGCTCCAGTGGCCACATACGTATCTCCTTGTCTATACAAGAAACTGTAAGCAATGCTACTGCATTTCAGACAATACCTTGCATGACTACTTACAGCTAGCTGCTGTTGCAGTGTTTTCACTTGGTTCTGGAGCAGTTCAACCTGCTGGTTCTGCCTCTTTGAGGGAATCCCAGTGGTGTATGTAAGCTGAGACAAGCCATTAAGAGCTTGTTTTAACCGCTCTACATCATTAAGCAGCTCTGTTATCTTTAAAAAAAAAGCACACAAAAACTACATTTAAGGATGTCTCACCAAAAACTAATATTCTTTAACATTCTTTAAAGACTGATGAAGACCAGCAAGCACTGAAGGGTCTTCGTCCCAGCTCACCACGACGCTGGCTAAGAGACTTCACAAAGATAGATGACTTCACTTTCATGACATGCTATCACTGGTTCACATTCTGCTTCCTAGCCTTGAAATTTGTAAGGTATGGACCCTGGAGGTCAGCCAGCAAGGTAAATGACTTATGCTCAAAAGATATTCTAGGCCTAATTTCTACAAGGAACAATGAACCACCAGAAGGCAAGCCAGAGATGCTAAGTAAATACAGCTCCAATGGAAGTATGAGCTTATACCCCCAGAGTCTAAAACCCAGCTTGAAAGTTTTAAAGTTTAAATACAACATACAATGCCCCAAACATACAAGGAATTAAAAAAAAAAAAAAAAAAAACTTAGTGTAACACCAACAAAACCAGGACTTCATCTTAGCAGACTTAGGCCAGTCCTGGGTACCTAATGCACAGCACACAAAGTTGTGCTTGAATACTTAAGTAGCAATATTTGAAGTCTAGTTAATGCTCCTGACATTTTCAGTTTAGCAGTAAGGAACTGTCTGCATCCTACCTTGTTATCCTTGGCTTCCACCTGCTTTGCAGATTCCTGTATTCTCTTCTGCAAGTCAATAATTGTTGTCAATGACTTATCACACCTTTCTTTCTGGTCCTTAATTTCTTGCTCAATACTGCAACTCCGTAACTGAAGCAACTCCTTTTCATCCTTTAAAGAAAGCTCACTCTTTTTAGCTTGCAAAGCCTCCTCACATGCTTCCTCATACTTTTTATTCACACTGGACAAATTTTCAGCTATGCTATTAATCTGGGCCTCCAGAGTACTTTTCATGGATTTGTATTCTGATATGTCAATCACTTCTTTGCTCTCCAGGTCTGTTAAAGCTTGCTGAGTAAGCTGAATCTCAGACTGCAACTTCAAGATTTCTTCATTTTTAACTCGGTTTTCTTCTTCCTTTTCTTTCAAGGTGTTTTTGATTGCCACAATTTCTTGTTCTAGCATTTCCTTCATTTGTGTATATTCTACCAAAGGTATTGAAGACTTTTTTAGACCTGACAATTCCTGTTGTAGTTCTCCTACTTTTAGTGTTTCTTTGTCATAACATTCCTTCTTACTTCGGAGGGCTTCCTTTAGATCCTCTATAGTGTGACCAAGAGCCTTCTTCAAGGCTTCAATTTGTTCTACTGAAAGAGGCTGAGCCTGCATAGTTATGGGCTGCTGGGTACTCTCTTGCAGCTCATCTTTCTCCTCTTTTTCACCTGTGTATTTCTGCAGCAATTCTCTCAATTGTTCATTCAACTCCTCCATTTTGCTTGCAAACATTTTTTCCATTTCATGGGATTTCTCAGCAAGGATATAGTTCTGCTGCAAGTCATTTTGGATGGACAAAACACCATTTTTGAGCTTTTCATTCTCCTGTTTGCACTTCTTGTTTTCCTCCTCTCTTTCTCTGCACTTCTGCACCTGTTCCTGCAACTGTGCTCTTAATTCTTTCACTGTGGCTTCAAAGCTTTGTTCTCTGTCTTCAAAGGAGGCAACTGGGGCATATTTTGACTTAATGCATTCTTGAATTGTGTCAAGTTCCTTCTTTTGGGCTTCAATTTCTGCATGCAACTGTAAAATTTCTTCTTGACCCCTCTTATATTCAGCCATAATTGCAACATTGTTCTCCTGAAGTTCTTGCATGCCTTTATTTAAACTAGTCACTGTAGTTTCATGATCTTTTAAACTTATATACTCAGTTTGTAATTGATTCTGTAAGAGTGTCACCTTATTTTTCAAAGTTCCATTTTCTTCATTTACCCTCATGAATTCTTGCTTTCTCTCTTCAGTCTTTTCCTTCAGATCTGACAGCTCCCTATTAGTCTTTTCTAGTGTGTTATTCAAGACTGTTTTAATCTCTTCATGTGTTGTAGCCAACACATACTGATCCCTGAGAGTCTCTCTTATGACTGTATTTTCAGAGACTAGTTTGCACACTTTTGCTTGTTCATCATCATATTTTTTCTGAAGCTCAGCAAGCTGCTTTTCAAGTTCAATACCATTAGATTTTAAAGCTTCCACTTCTTTTTTGTGCTGCTCTGGAGACAGGTACACAGCTTGGAAGAGGCTGATATTCTCATTTAAATTATTGTTCTCTGCCAGCAACTTTTCAGTTTCTGCTTTGCTTTCATTGTACTTCTTTGTTATTTCAAAAAGCTTTTTGGTCAGGTCACCAACAGTCAGATCATTTGTTTTCTTCAATTCTTCGTGAATTTTTAAAGGCACATTCTGGCTTTTAATTTCAGTTTTTAGCATTTGGATTTGCTGTTTAAGCATCTTGTTATCAACCTGCAGTCTATCAAGTTCCTTCTGCAGAGTCTGATTTTTCTGTGATAATTCAGAAATTGTCTTCACAAGTTCCTCATTTTTTTTCTCAAACCCACTCCTCATTTGTTCATGGTCTTCTGGCTTTACATGCTGAGCAAGTTTAGCTTTCTGACTCTCAGATTCCCTCTTTAAAAGCAGAATCTCTGCCTGCAGTTTTTCATGCTCTCCTTCCATCTCTGCTAACTTCCTTGCTTTCTCATTCACTTCATTTGATAACAAACTCTTCATGTTTTCAAATTTCTCTGAAGTTACAGAGTGGGCTAACTTCACTGCTGTTTCTTTGAGCTGCCCTTCTAACTCTACAACATTTCTTCCCCTTTTATCTCGCTCCATCTCCAACTTAACAAGTTCCTTCTGCAACCTTTTATTTTCCTCCAGTAGCCTTCCTTCATCTCTCTTAAATTCTGCCACCAGCAATTCATTCTGCTTAATCTGGTTCCTTAGTTTTCCCACTTCAGCAGAGGCTCCTTCATACTTCGTTTTCATTTCTTTCAACTGATCCTTCAGCTCCTCTGTTAGCTTAGTGTTTCCCAAAGCAGCTTCATTAGTCAGGTGATCTTTCAGAGCAAGAAAGTGGGTCTGCATTTGCTTAACTTTGCCTTCAGAGTCAAACATTCTTTTCTGTACATCTTTTAAAGCATCTTCCAGTTGTTTTATCTGTCCATCAGATTCCGCCTTGGTTCTTTCACACTCTGATGCCAAAGCTGTACATTCAGATACCTTGTGAGACAGTTCTCTCTGCAATTTGGTAATTTCTTCTTTTGCTGCTCCATAGCAGGCCCTCATGTTGTCAAGTTCTTTCTTTAAAATTTCTTTCTCTGAACTGGATGATTCGTTAGGCAGGGAGAGCTCCAGGGGTCTCAGCATAGACCTAGACTGAAGATAAATTAGCACAAAAATGGATACATGTTAACAAGTTTGACAAGTCATAGGCATATGACTTATACACATAACTGTCTTAAACCTATGCTGATATGAGCATAACATTTGTGCAAGAGGTCTCTTATCTTAGAAACACACCAATCTATTCTTGCCCATATTACAGAACACATTATTTCAGCTTTTAACAGTAAAAAAAAAATCTTGAATATAGCTCTACATCACTGTTTCCCAATCATCAGACCCTAATGACATTAAAGTACAGGTATAGTATATTCATTTCCCTTGTTATTCATATTTAATCACTCATCTGCTAGTAGAAATTTAATTTCAGAGATTTCTTCCATCCCTCAAGCACATGAAAATAATTTTAAAAGAGTATGTCAGAGTATGTCATAGTTAACAGAACCTTCCCTCTGAAAAGGCTGAGGAAAACAGTCATTTAATTTACTGTCTGCTAAAAGATCTCTCAGAACAGCCAGTTTTGCCCTCCTGCTATGTGGTCTTCACTACCAACCTTCACCACCAGCCATGATGGCTATTACATGGCATAGGCTTGCTCCAATGATCTCATTCATGTTCCAAGGACCAGAAAGCAGTAGGTAGCTTCCAGATATGACTAGCTTAAAGCCACTTAATTCCCTCTTGGGACATGGTTTGGGTTTTTTTGATTGGTTAGCTTTTTGTGCCCAGCCACTCCCCCCCTTTTTTTGTTGTTTTTTTTTTTTTAATTGCACATCAACTCACTTTAAACTTCAACTAAGAATAAAAAAAATCCTAGGACCATTGGGATAAGGTTATGTAAAACATGGCAGAAGAGAGTGGATTTTTCTGCGTTAGCAGCAGAACATACAAAATACATGTATCAGTGAAATCTGGCAAGAAAGCATAGGATGTACGGATTTATTTCTAGCCATCACTCACTTCTAGAAGCATTACAGCTAAAATACTCAAGTGTAAGAACAGTTTGTCAATTAGGAGCAATCCCTATCGTATATGACTCACTGCAAGGGTCTGATGGACCTTGTCTATAATTGAATTGTTGCTTTAAAAGGTAGCTAGCTGTCAGCAAACAAAATTGACAGGAAATTATTGTATAGGTGGCAGAAAAATAAAGCCTTCTAAATTTTAGCTGAATTTGAAGTAGAAAAAAATTACGGAGATGAAAAACCAATTGCAGTTTACACTGACTGTTGATCCAGTAGTCTGTTGATTCAGTTTTAAGAATGCTCATTACAGATCAGACCATTCAGCATCCAACAATTTCACAGCATTTAACAGTCACACATGTAACTCTAGAGGGCACCAGCAGTTAAAAATAAACATAGCGAAGCAAGCAGTACTGAAAATGTTGCATTTAGAAGCAATGTCTAATATACATACATAACTATCTTAGAACTCTCCCAAGTGGTAAAATATTTTACCTGCGATTCCACAGCAAACACTTGGCCTTGTTTAAGTAATAAATCTTCTTTTCCTAGATTTTTCAAAGCAAACAGCATTTAGTCTCTGTTTAAAAACAGTCACACATAAATCACAAGAACTCTGATTTTCCTCCCTAATTTTATTCTGTTCAATGGGACTGTGCAAGGCTACAGGTGGTGTTTAAGTACTTGGTATTAAAACAACTCCCCCTTAATTAAGTCACATAGGAAGTCTGGACAAACTCCTCCTAAGGAAAAAATACCCCTACTATACCAGGCTAGGTAAATTGTTCTGCAAAACAGTCATGAAAGCCACCTTGAGCTAGCTGCATGTCTGCACATAAACACACCAAGGAAAAGCATCCCCTTGCACTCCAAATAAAAGATCCTTCCTGACAGGCAGCCGACCAGCTCTCACAACAGCTCATGACAGATAAACTAACATTTTAAGTTACACAAGTGCAAGACAGGCCTGTAACCACATCAGATGCAAAAGACTTCAGTTTCTGGAAACAGAATCATTTCTAATAGAAGTGTAAGCTGAGGTCTTGCCTGTTTAAAGCCGCTTTCAAACCTGCCTACACTCAAGCTTTCACAAGGACCATAGTTTTTTTGTCACATACACATGAGTGTTTAAGATACGAAGAATGGAAAGGGGAAGGCTCAATTTGAAGCACAGAGCTTGCTCAGCTCGTTTTTCACGTTATTAGAAGACATAGCAGAGTGGCAATGCACATTTCACAAGACCAGTCACTTGCAAGCAAGACTGATCAATAGTGCCCTAGCACTCGCATACAAACACAACTGCGATGAGCTGACTGTATTCTGAGGTTTGAAGTGTGGACACACACACATATTATGCTTGGCTATAGTTAAGATCAACAAAAAAAGAGAGAGATGCCAAAAAACCCACCCTTTGTCTATGTATTCTAACACTGCATCATGCATGGCAAGTTTTAAGAATTAAATACACTTACTGTTACCAAAGTTACTTCCAGATGCCACAAAGTCAACCTAAAACCAAACAGCAAGAAACACAAAAATAAAGCTGAAAATTAATTTCAAATTTTTACTATATGTTAAGCTAGGGATTAAAGGGCAGGGAAAACTTTTACAATGAGATAACCATTTAAGACCTTCAACAATTTAAAATTGCTTAAGTATTTACTACTGCAAGTATCAATTGCTATATTACATTTCAAATCAGTTAACATACTTCATAGTATTTGAGTTTAGCTTTGAGAGCTTCAATAGTTCTTAAGCTTTCTTCCTGCTGTTTTTCCTTGGTACTTAGGATTTTCTTCAACTCATCTTTCTGAAAGAGAAAGAGTACAAATAGGCAAAGCCACAAGAATGGCCAGATTTGTAAGGTCTTGAGCAACATTTTAAAAAAGTTTAGGGCAAACTTCAACCAAGATCAGCACCTAAATTTTTGGTTCTGAAGTTCTTCCACAACACTGCTCCTCTACAAGAAGAGTCTTGAAGAATGAGTCAAGGGAATATGCACCAACATAATTTGTTATTGTTTAATTTATTCACATTAGTCTTGCATTACTGAAAGTTACTAAAGAGATACTTATAATAAAGTCTACTTTAAAGGTGCCATAGGCATTACATATACTATTTGTAGTAACAGAAAAGCTATGCAGCTGTATAAACAGAGTACATATAAATGCTAAATGAAATATCTACTGCTAGCTAGCTTTTAACTATAGTTATAAATACCATTACTTAAATGTGATAGTCACTTCCCCTATTTGATAGTTCTGTTACACTTTAAGGTGATATATCGTACCTCATTTTCAAGATCATCTGCAAACATTTGCTCCTGCAAAAATAACAAAAAATTCCCCCACAAATCATTTTTTCAATAATGGTTAAGGGGCTTATACACAGTTCATCAGTGGACAAGTCTACCCCAGTTTCTAATGCTACATGCTTCTGACTGTTCCCCTTTCATTTACCTTCTAACCTCTGGCAAAATAAATAGATGAACAAAAGTTAAGGATGTTGGACAGAGCAATGTCTCTTGACATGCATACTAGGAAACTGGAATATCTTTTCAATTATCTAGATCATACACCTCTCAGGCAGAACAGTACAGTTTCTCAGTGTGGGAAGTAAGTATGACTGAGTGAGTCTGTGGGTTTTGTTTGTTTTATAAAAGCAACGCTTAAGACAGAAGTTCAGACAAGCCCATGATTCCAAGAAGAAATATTCTTTCTATCCATGTGCTACATTTAGGGGAAAGCTGCACACTTTTTAAATGTACCTCTACAAAAATACAGTGAAAGAACAAATGTGAGCTCCCACAAAGCAGAAAAAAAAAAAATCCTGTTTTTATTTTCTTCCTCAAACATACCAGTCATATTTAGACCTCTAAGAAGGAACTTTAAAAACAGAGTTTTAAATTTGGGTGAGAAACTCCTTATTGAAAACCTTTGTTTCTGTTTTTGCCAACTGAAGATTTTTCTCTGTGTTTCCACTTACAGTAACAGCTGGAAAATAAGCAGTGGTTATGATAAAGTAGTGACACACAACACCTACATTTAATTGTGCAGATGAAGTTTACTCTCCAAATTACAACGTGCCAGAACACCTTGTGGTTCACATTACATTGCGAAGTATAGCCATAAATGTTATTGCTCAAATTTATGAGTATCACTGCATGACATTGTAACAGGTCTCCTTGCATTTTGAGTATAATTACAAGACCAAAGGCTTTTGCAGCAGAAGAATATGACAGTGACACATACAGGAATAATTCACAGGAAAGCAGTGAAGACCGCATCTTAATTACACATGCTTTCCTTTCTACTTCAACCAGCCTGTCAGTGTCAGGTAGTTATTACAGCTTTCAAGTCAGGTTATTCCAATACTAGGTTTACCTCATTCAATTGTAGCTGTAGCCCGCTGATTCTATTCAGCAGCATCCTTTGCTCCTCTTGCACTTCTCTCATTCGATCTTTCAAATCTTGATTTTCTAGCTCCAATTCCTTAAAGTAAGTAAAAAATAAAGTTAAAAACCACACACCACCACACTACACACACACACACTGGGAAAACTAAAGAATCCGAACCAACAATTTTAACAGTCAAAGACAACAAGCCTTGCCTAACAAGTCCCCTAATGATTTTGTGGCCTTACTCCAGGTTTGTTTCATTCTGAAGGTTTATATAAGCACAAGATCCACAGTCTTCAACCTTTTCAGCTCTAGATAGTTCATTCTCTTGTAAGTGTACATACAGGTTTTGAAAGTATGAACAGAGTAAGATTACATTCAATGCTGACAGCACTCAAGAGGCTGCTTATCTGCTGTCTGTTAACAAGTAAAAATAACTAATGCTAAAACAGTTCCTGCAACTCAACCACTGCAGCCAAAGGTGTAATGAAAAAGCCTCACCAGCATGAAGCATAGCAACCTTTAAATGAGCTAACTGTTCCAGCAGCCACAAGAATCACTCTAGTAACATCTAATAAATCCAAGACATGAAAATTATAGGTCTTTGCACCATCAATCAGTCCAGTGCTCACATGCAAACAATAAAGCATGTTTAACTCTTGCCTGGTAATCGCTGCCTTAACCGTGGTAACTACTTTAGCTCAAACCAGAAGTTGCATTTAGAGATCTTTATCCTTTTATTACAGAGCATTTCAGAACGAAGGCCTTAATTTTTCAGTGGTTTGTTCCCCATAGCTTAAAACATCGTTTACCTTTTTGAAAACTGTAATGACAAAGTAACAAGATGAGAAAATTAATACAAGTTATTAGAACAGTTATGATACAAGCTGTTTTTAGCAAGACACTTAAACATCTCTCTTGAGAATGTTAAAAAAATAAATCTTCCTGGTTTGTGACCCTATGATTTTACTGCAGGCAAAAGTAGTAGACAGAAGGTTAAGAGATGGGCAGGGTTAAAACATGAAGAGACTTGCAACTATTTGTTACACAAACAAGTGCTTTTTTCCTGAAGTAGTTTACAGCTTATCTGCTTAATTGCCACATTACTTAAAACTTAATTGCATGACTGTAAACAGCAATATATATGACCTTTCTTAATGGCAATGCTAATGCTTACTTTACAAGCACATCTTGTCTTTAGTATGTCTGGTTTATTATGCATGTGGGAATATTCAAGTCATGGAAATCCTTCTTGCTTACCTGAGCATTATATTCCTTCTGATACAGCTTGACATTCACCTCCTCCTGCGCATGCAGCCGATTCCACTTCTGTAACATATTAGTAATCTGTTACTGCAACAGTAAAGTATTAATTTATATTCCTGTTGTGTTCTGCAGACATCCATTTCTGGGAACAGTGGGCTGCTCTCAGCCTCCATTTCAGCTTCCACTGGGGGGCAATACTACCAACACTCCCATTTTGACAGATTGCTTCTCAGCAAGAGGTCACTCATCTCATCCAGACAGCAAATGGGATGCTTGTCAAAACTCTAATCCTGAATATGCACATCATCGAATATTTTTCAAATAGAAATAGCCACACCATCTGACTAAAGGGAATCTTCTCAGCTACATATGAAGTTAAGAATTCAAAAAATACTGAACTAGTTTTGCATCATAGCACAGTCTTAATCCCTGTCTCAACAATACCAGCGATATACTGCCTTAGGAGATACTTAGTATAAGCAGCCTACCTTTTGTTCAGGTTGCCCTTTCTTCATGGTATCTCTTGCTAAAAAAGCACCACAAAAATAGGAATTTAAAAAATGCACTTCAAACTCATGCACCACATTCAGCTAATTCTAGCTATTTTCAATCTTGGGAGGACATTTCAAGAAATAGATTCACCATCCCTCCAGTTAATCAAATATGGAAACATTCACAAGTACAAAGTTTTTCTATAAATAAGGCTAAATAACTCCTATGATCAATACTGCAACACCAGGTTCAGCAGTGTTAATACCTTGAGTCATGAGAGCCTGCATTTACTTTAAAAGCTTTACTAAAACCGAACAAAACCCAAAAGCCTTCTTTCCCCTCCCAAACAGGCAGTTTATCACCTTTTTGTTTAAAGGACTACAGCTGCCCTCCAAAAAACAGTTCCTGAAGACATAGCAGTGGGAAGATACACAATTCAAATGTAAGAATAACAGCAAGCTGTTATAGCTGTGTTCTCCATACCTTTGCTGGAATCCTCAACGGCAGCTTTTATTAAAGCCAAAATGTCAATATTGTCACCAATTCTGGCATAGTAAGCACAGTCATGACCAAGGCCATCAGTCAAACTAACATCCGCACCATTTTTGAGCAAAACTTCTACTGCATCCTTGCAGCCATATTCACAGCCTAACATTAAGGCAGTCCTGAGGATGGGGAGAAAGACTGCATTCAGAGACTCAGGGATGTCACGCTTTAATGGAGCAATCACTTACAGAAATAACCCTTTGTACACTTAAGTCTAATCATGGAAACTTGAGTCAAGGAATCTTTCCTCTATCAAGAGAGCAAACTAAGCTTTAAAAAGTCATTTAGTCAACGTTTAAATATTTGTTAAAAAGCAAACAAAAACACTGTAATAGCAGTATTTTCATGAAACCCAGCATAAACCCACTGCCTCTGAGAGAACCACCCAATGTTTTGAAAACTCCTATGACTTCAGCTTCCTCTCTAGATACAAATCTCAACAGACACAACAAATACATGACAAGAAGTTTAGACAAAGTTTGGGGAGGCAAGTGCTTGGGAGCCCTGGCAATACCTTCCAAACACTTGCCAGCTTCAGAACATGCAATGCAAGTACCCATGCTTTGTCCCATAGCAGCCTCACATCCATTGGCCACCAGGTAGCCATCCTCCAAGAAATAACTGGCAGAAGTAGCAGCTACAAAGAGAAAACCCCTCCCCTGATCCCCTGCCATGAATATAGAAGCAAACTTCTCAAGGCCTTTAGGTCCCTTCAGAACTCCAACAGGACCTAAGTACTTCTTGGCAGTGTACCACTTTTGTCATGACCCATTTTGCATATTGATCCCAATGGGTGCAAGATCCAGCTTTGGACGTACAAACCCTTAAAGAACCAACTGCAGTTTCTCTGCTGGCAGTAACAAGCCTATATGTATTTTAGATGCAAGAACAAGCAGTAAAAAAAGGCCACACCTATCTGCGTTACTGAATTGGCACATCTGCTTCTGAACTA
This sequence comes from Harpia harpyja, assembly GCF_026419915.1. Taxonomy (NCBI): domain Eukaryota; kingdom Metazoa; phylum Chordata; class Aves; order Accipitriformes; family Accipitridae; genus Harpia; species Harpia harpyja. Next base: position 16,278,852 of record NC_068953.1, on the reverse strand, counting down.
AATCCCACGTCTTTTTCCACTGAATTTAGTATATTTATTCTGTAGCCTGAAAGTCAAGGGACAGCTTTCTACCCTTTAAATGTCAGCAGGCATTCTGACAATCCTCTGCAAGTGTTACCTGTTTTGTTTGTCCCTAGCATTAACATCTGCTCCTCTGTCTATCAGAAGTTGACAAACCATCGGACGACACATCTGAGTGGCCAGCACTAGTGGTGTCCTCCCATCCTGAAGAGAAGAAAGGGGAAAGAAATAAGGAAAAGGAGAGAAAGCAGAGAAACCACAAGAACTCCAATAGGGTTTGTGCAGGAGAATGCTATAAGCAACAACTTACTCCATCTTTTGAATTCACCAAGGCCCCATGATCACACAGTAGTTGTATGCTAGAGGAACAGTCTGACATAGCTTTCAAGAGAAAAAGAGCAAGTTATACTGCTGAAAACAACCTTTGTGAAACCCCAAACACCTCCTTGAGTGTATTTGTTTCACAAAAATTCATGCAACTAAGTTAAAGCAAGACAAGGCTCTGTGACTTAGTTCTCACATGACCACCTCAAGAGTACATGAAAAATCAAACGCTACTGTTCAAGACACTGCATAGCATAATGAGGATGCAGACAACCGAGAGTAAAGGTATCTTAACCTACTAACACCATTGCTCTAAAACACTGCTCGTGATATTTGCTGAAGATTTTACTAGACAATTCATGCACATCAGAAGAGACTTTCAGACCTACAACCTCTGCTAAGACTGTTAACAAATTTGTTACTGATGACAAATGTCATGACAACATAAAACTTATTCTCCTACTACAGTCACCAAAATTAAAAGGAGAAGAATTTGGCCCATCTGAAAATCAATCCATTAAATCTAGATTTCATATTACAGTTATCAGAAAAGCAAAACCTTTTACCTGCATCATGAAGAGCAGTTCTTCCTTGAAGATCCACATTCTCTGTTGGACAATTGTACTGTTAAAATAAGTAACCCTGGTTATCAATCAGGATTCAGACTGCACTTACAAAACGTGAAATGTTTTGAGGGTTCAATTAAAACAAAAAAAATTGATTTAAGGAAAAAAAAAGTAAGTTTGTAGTTTCTAAATATAGTGACATACATGAAAGAGTGAGCTATGGGTACATGCACTTTAGTGCTCTAAACACACTGATCAAAAGTTGTAGACATAAATTAACACCGTGCAAAGAAAATGTGCAATTCACAGACTTTTCACAAACACTTTCAAATGTTTGTTCACTATGGCTAAGATTCTCCACTACTTGTCTCACTCCTTCACTACCAGTATCACTACTAGTTCTGGCACTCCACAGAAAATGTGCCATTTATGTCTGCATGGAGACATGCATCAAATAAACAGAAGATTAAAAGAACCCATTAAAAGTTAAAAAAAAATTCAAATGAGCATAAGCTGACCAGGAATAAAGAAAAAATAAATATCACACAAACCTAAGACGACCCCCAATATTGTTTCATTAATGAAAGATTATGGATATAAACACCCATCTTTTGAAGGAAACACTACTCTTGAGCAGACCTTTCAGTATTACTGTTTGTAAATGCAAATGTATTCAGAAAAGGAGCACTAGTCTTTAAAAGACACACAGCTCCATTGTCTTTAAGAGGTAGAAAACTACAACCTGATTTTATTGCCTACATGAAGAGACAAAGTGTTTATTTTATTTATTTTGGCACTCTTCCAGCCACAATCTCTTATTTAATATGAAAAGGTCTTTTCCCCATGACTATCTTATTTTTTTTAAAAAGAATGTAATTGTTTAAGAAAGGAGAGAAGTGGCATGTCCCAATTTTGAATCAGTATATTTAAGAGTACCTTTCTTCCTCTCAAGAATAAAAAAAGTGACAACAAACAAGTTGTATTTTTCAGTACCTGCAACAGCTTCTGCAAACACAAAGCATGTCCATATTTTGCAGCTAGGTGCAATGCGTTTCTACCTAAAAAGAAATATCATCAATTCAGGATCTATTTTGAACATGCATTAGAAATACCACACGCAACTTCAACACGCCTATGTTGTTCCTCAGAAAGTCTATTACTAATCATAAAACACTAATTCATAAGAACTTAATTTGTACTTCACTAAAGCATTGGCATAGTTTATTTCATCTGAAGAAAAAACTGTCATCGTCCTCCTCCACAATTCTATACACTTCATTACTGCTCATCACTAGATGTATGAAACTTCAAGATACATATGTGTCATTAGACTGCTAGACTGATTTCAGGACAAGAGACAGTTCAGATCAATATTCGCATGATTTTAGATACAACAGTCCCTGTCCCCCCCACCAATTCCATCAGTGCTATAACTAAGTCATCTCTCTTGTTTATACTTCACTATTTGTTACAGTCTCTTCTTATTTTAGAGAAGCTGCAACCAAGGGTTCAAGTTCACTACTGAAATTAATCTCAAAATACTGCAAATGACTCCACATAAGCATTTAAAAAAATAATCTGTCACATGAAAGGAGGAGGCTAGGTATTTCTGTAATGAAATTGAACACAAGAGAATATTCATTAACCATGTTAAATTATGAGGTAAACAGTCTGAGGCAAAATTAACAGCCATTTTTAACTACCTCTTCAACAAGACCTTCACACAAACTCTAATATCACACCTGCAAATCAAGAAGGTAGCGCAGACACGCTCTGAATTTTTGAGGGCTCAGTATGGGTGCACAAACACCTACTATATCATTTAATTTGAATCCTCATTGCATACAGTACTTTACAAGTCTCAGTGAAATACATTTAGTATTTAAATGAACACAAATTCATTTAAAACTGTTCTTACACTGTTATTCTCAACCAGAAATGCTAATCTCACCAGTGAGTCCAGAGCAGACTATATATACTGTTATAGCAGCACAAAACCAAAGTTCTTAAGTTCTTCTGCATTCATGAACTTACATGACAGGGCATGACCAGTTTCCTCACAAGTTCAGCAACAAGTCACACAGATAATCAATTTTTTTGCCAACTACAGGAAACTACAGAAAGGAGGAAGATCTATCTTGTAGTTCAGCTTAATTCTACTCCAAAATAAAAACCAAGCTGAGAACTTTTGCAAGTTGCACTTGGACATTTGAGGAAGCCTACCTGCAGCATCAGTGGCTGTGATATCAACTCCATGAATAAGGATGGTGTTCAAGCAATCCAGGTTTCCCTTTGATGCTACAACATGGAATCTAAAAATAGAAAATACCTTGCTTGAGCACAACTGTTTTATACACAAAAATGGTAGCATTAACCAGGAAAGTCAAAGCAAATAGCTGTATACTGAAAGTATTATACAATACAAATGCAGCTTTGGACAGCATCCAAATCCAGTTAAGAGTTTTGCAGATATTACTTTAAGGAACAAGACAATGATTACTTCAAGAAAGTTATTTACCTTCAATCAGTGAACCAGGTGAGAAACTAATACGCTTTCTATTTCTCTTTAATATTCAAATCTGGCAGGAGCAAGTATTTAAATACTGATCTGCACTTTGAAGTGAAGATTGTTTGAGAATTTCACATTCTAGCCATCTGGTACTCTAGTTTAGATGAAACTTGAATCTAACATGATGTATTACGTAGATTTGTATATTAAAAAAAAGAGTTTTTACAGCAGCAACAAGATTTAGGAATTGAGTAACTTTCAGTAGCTTTCCAACACCATTATTGGAGTACTGGAAGCTACTTACGCAGATCTCCCTTCCACATCCAGTTTAGTAGGACTGACTCCTTTTTTGGCAAGGATTGATGAAACCTTTTCCACATCGCCCCTTTCAGCTGCTTTCATTAACCTGTCATCATATTTGTTCCAGTCTGTGTTCAGCTGTAAGACAGAATTAGAAAAGCAAGTGACCTTATAGTACACTATCGATCCACTAAAGGAACTTCAATAAAAGGCTGAATCATATGCAATTGGGGGGATACAACAAAAAATATAATGGTTTCCAGAGCTGTACCTGTTAAGATGTTTAGAGTTATTTATGTATAACATCACTGTAGGATTTCAATCAGGCTGTTAGCATTGAATGTACAGTGCTCCAAGACAGTCTGGTTAAGTCACTTTGGTCCTAAAGGAGACCTTTAGGATCAAACCTCTTTGGTTTTCCTCATTCCGCTTTGTTCTAATAGAACTAAAACTAAAGCCACACACAGTAGATCCCATCCTCATTCTCAAATGAAGTTTTCAGACAGTTTCTCATATTAGACTGTCTTTAGAGGGGCTAGGAGGAGATGTCTACCTGCCATGTGAGGCTGCCCAGACAGCTATCTTTTCACTGTATCTTTACTTTCTCCTCTCTCATCATGGATACTTCCATCCTACCCCCCCCAAAAAACCAAACAAACCTATCTCTCCCCCCGAGTGGTTGATTAACAAGAATAACACAGCCCTATGTAGCAGTTTAACTAAGGATTTCACACAACAAAGGATAGGCTAGCATGTGTACTCATACACATACACACTTTATAGAAGAGCAACCTGTTATATCTCAAAAACCTCTCAGTGTGTCTAGAAGGGACTTGGAAGTCAAAGAGACAGGGAACCCCACACAAAATCAGCTATAGCTCTGCATTGTTGTCCTGGTAATTGTCAAAGTCTCAAAAGCTCAACTAAAGGAAGAGGTAAGAGTGTCCAAGGAGACCTGCAGTTCAGTCCTTCATTAATCGTATCAGAGAACATTTTTCCTAAAGCCTAGTTATCACGTTTTAATCTCTCCACCATGCACATTAAGAACTCCCCTTCTCCTTTTCTCTGCAGCAACTATATAATTGAAAAGCTGTCTCTCCTTAGTCTCATGCCCTTTAGGAAAAGCACATCAACTGCTCTTTCACATCAGCAAGGCAATTAACTCCATCAACTATATGAAAACTGGAGGGTTTCTTGTTCATCTTTATTGTCAATCATCTGAATTGTAATAGTCTAAATAAAACAATCAAGTGTTTCATTTCTATATATTAAATATCTGTACAAGCCTCAAAATTTACAAATTAATAAAAAAAGATGCAACACAAAGGAACATATAAGTGAGGAATTGCAAGTAACAGATCCCAAAATAGTACTGCTAACAATTTCCAATCTAAGTAATCATCTTCAGTATAAGCTTTCCAGTATTCGTTAAAATAATTATTTCATAAGGAAGCAGGCAGACAAAACACAGCCACTACTATTTTCCCCCTCCATCAACCTTTATATAAGTAAAGGTACCATAGAGAACTCAACAGGTGAGCTTTGCGAGATACTTAAACAGCACAATTATGAAATGTATGTAATCAACAGCAGACTTGTTTCCATTAATTCAGCAACACATGAAATACGTACTAAATTCAGCCCTCCCTAAACCAAGTTCACATTTATCAAGAACAGTTGAGCTTCCCAGCTTTACTGAAAGTTACACTGTTTTTCATGTCCAATGCATAACTAAAATTGATGAAAGAACATCAGAAAAGCAAAAAAAAAGCAGAGACCCTATATTCCCCTTATCAACACATACAAGTTGCTTTTCCTCAAAGCATTCTTTCATCCACTCACAGGGGTGCAGAGTTTGATGCTGCTTCCCACCCCACATAACCACAGGCTGCTGCCAAGGAAAGCATCCCTCCCCTCCCCAGCCACTCTCCCTCCGCTTTGTGAGCCTCAGGCAGGGGAGCATGCTCATCCTGCAGATGCCCAACAAGCTGATCCCTAAGAAAATATCCACAGAGAGAACTGCCATGGAACCAGCTCACTGGCCTGATCCACCTGCAGCCAGGTAACAAGGAAGGAAAGGCACTAGCACAGAGTCGGGGACGGCAGTGGATTTAGTATGACACTGCACCATAGCCCAACCCTGCACAGTACAAAACCAAATGCTGAAATGCTGCAAATCAACATAGGTACACACATGACATCAGTACAGAAACATAATTCCTTATTCAACTCACTGAATTTGGCCATTCTTAAAAATAGATCTGAACCAGCTCCATTATGTCCCAAGCAGTTTTCAGATTTTAACATCAAATGGATGTGCTAAAAATATGCACAGGACACAGTTTTTCCCAACTGTTCAAAGGGTCAAAATTTAGCTAAGTGTGATATTCAAGAGATTAACATCTATCGAGCTGTAGAAAGAAATTAAAAGTTTATAGCTTTAAAATTGCCTGCAACTACCAAAGCAATGTAGAGTGCAAAGAAAGTACAAGTCAGTTATAAATAGACCACCAAGCATTCCATCTCAGACATTCGTCACCCCCCACTTTTTCCTTGTTTACTTCAAATTTAGAATTTCAGGCCACAGGCCAAGCATCCCACCCCAAAACACAGAGCTTGTTCTCTTCGTTGCCAAACCATCCTTTCTGAATTGCTTTACACTTTTCAGGAAATTCTCTTCTGTGACAGAAACCTCACGGCCAAGTTAGACACTGATGATTTCATATTCAAGAAGCTTTTAACAGAAGGCAGCGGCTTATAAAGGAGTATTATATTAAAAATCTACATGGCAAAAGAATTTACTGATAACAGTGAGACATACACAGCCTGTAGGTACATGAAGTTACTTATCACTAGGGATCAGAAGCTCCACACCTCACTGAATAAAGCACATTAAAACTAGTAATTTCCAAAATAGAGCAGCCAAAAAGTAGCTGAGAACAAGTAGCTGAGAACATTTTTGCTTTTTTAAGTGAGAAAGCAACCTGTCAATCCCATATCCTTCATGTTGGGTTCATCACAATACACTCCTCCACCTCCTTAAAGCACCAAACCCATTATGCAAAAGTCTTAGCAGTCTTCATGTGAAAGCAAGAACAACAATAATAGGTAAAAACCAAAAGCTATGTACAATTCTCATGTTAAAAAAAAGTTACATTCTATCAAGACAGAACTACCTTCTCCTTAAGACTATCTTACTAGTAAAGACCAAATTTTTTCAAGATTTAATGTAATAAAGTCTGGAAGATCCCCAATGGAAAGAGCCAATGCCAATTAGCCAGTTCTCAAAGTGGCCAGAGCTGCAGCCAGCAAGGTCTTGCCTTGCACCAGAGCCAGGGTTTGCAAGGTAGAAGAGGAGATAAAGAACAAAACCAAAAATGCACTGCCACCACCCTGCATCTGTAGAATGATTTGTATAATGGAGTTGTAATCATGATTATCTTTATTCCCCATTCTCACGATAAACAAGATTACAGTAATCATAAAGTCTTAGCAAGTATTGTACTGAATAGGCTATTGCTAAAAGGGACACAAAGTAATAAAAAATAGACAACTAATGAAATTACAACTACTAGTGCTGCCCAGCTAAAGTGCAGTACTGATTTGTCAGTCAATTAAAACATCCATTAGCTTAAAAGCCAAGCCAGCCTGGTTGGCATAATGAAGTCATTGCATTGGTGACATTACTGTTCACAGCAAAAGCTGCACCCATTGCTGGGGGGAAAGACAATATTCCTCCACTGCTTGGCAAAGTTTCCTCTGATAAGCAACCTTATTATGCAACTTTTACATTTTATTTTCAAATACCTTAGAAACTGTACATACATAGAGGGAACAGAGCTTGATGCTAAGTTCTTTTGCTTATGACACATTTCACATCCTTAGAGGAAAGAGATCACATCTTGCATGTTTGCCACTGGGTTTAGATTGCCAAGTTTCATACTTGCTGCATATACCTACTAGCACAAACTCACTCAAATCTATAGAAAACCCTTCATCAGCCATTCCTTGTTCCCATTTCATAAATCTTCTGATTAATAAGTGCATTATTTAAAAAAAAAATTTTTTTTAACCCTGTGGTTATAACACTTAAGTAAATTGTATCCATTTCCTATGATGTACTATATTGTCACTTCAGGATTTCACATTTAAGGAAAATTCCTCACAGGAAGAGTTGTTAAAAGACAGATATAACACACATTAACTAAAAAGAAACTGTTACAAAACATTTACAAAATTCAAGCTTTTGCATTTTTGCAGTTGTAGATTTCATATCAATGGCAGTAATTTAAGATACCTACTGTGTTTTTAGCTGCACAAGAAAACCAACAAGTCATCATAGAACTTGCAGCTTCTTGCTGCCAGAAGCAATCAGTTTATCTTGCATCAAGTTACAAACCACTGCAGCTCACAAAGCAACAAGCCAGAGTTCAAACAGGCTGCTTCGAGAAACATATTCTCTCCACGACCCTGAATTCATCTTGCTCCATCCTTCACTTAGCTTGGATCCCCGAGTTATTCTCCCCATCTTCAGGATCATCTTCAGACTTCATAACTCTTAAAAAAATATGGGCTACCCCCAGTCAGAGGCTGCCCAGCTGGCGAAGCCCTTTGTGGAACCAGCCGCCTGCTCAGCCTGTCCCTCCCCAGCAATCCCCAAGAAAACCCTCCCAGAGCTTTTGTTTCTGTGTTGCAACAGACTGCCAGAGTGACTCAGACTCACAAGTAAATACTGCCCAGATCTGAAATATCTTGTAAACAATACGTAGACAGTCTCATCAACCCAGATCTATTTTCTGATAATCCAGTACTTGATAGCCAAGCGATAGAAAGCAATAGCTATTAATACATTCCCCAGATGCTCATGCCTTGACTAAGGCATGTTAGATTTAATGTTAACTAACAAGACAAGCATGCATGAAACTTTACTACTGTGTTATGTTCTGCAGACATGCAAACACTCACTTTAAAATAACAAACACATTAGTCAAATTAACTGTCCACTGACATTAATGAAGGTCATACTTATCACCACTAATAAAACAGAAGGACTGAAATACTCTCAGGAGTAATTTTTTCCCATTCCACCACATCACAAAGCTGAAACCAGACTCATGATCAGACTTCAGACAGTTACGACTGCAGAGCAGATGGAATGCATGATCCTATTTTGACAGAAATGTAACCGATTTTAAATTAGAAAACACACATGCCTCTGCTTTAAAAAAAAATCTCCTTTTACAGTGATGAAACCCATTCTGAATAGAACCTGGTTTCAGCTTACTGCTGCTGCCAGTCTGTCTCCCAAGATGTTAAACGAGGAGTCACAAAGGCTGTGAAAACATTAAATAGACAGCATAATGATTAACAGTAGGAAGATGTAGAGTCTCCTTTCACAAGTTTTAAATTTAAATGGAAACCTCCCAAGTGCCATATTTAGAGGACTAGGTCAACACGACAAGCAATGCACTGTTTTGTCTGCAGACAAGAAACACAGTGCATAGCCAGAAAAACCACATACACATACACCCCCGAAGGACACACACACGAGATCACAAATAACCTAATAAATGGACCTTCTCAATAAACAGATTTTTAAAATCACTTATTCATATTTGCACAAATTCACCCTTTCCCAGCAACTTCTGAACTATTCCACACCACTTGCTGTGAGCACCCAGCCCTTCGCCTTGCAGCACTAACATGTTTCTTGGAAGAACCTTCCAAGACTTCTCTGCAATTAGTGTCCACATGACAAAGCCACTCCAAAAGAGTACAGTGATTACCAGAATGACTATGTCATCTCAAGTTATCTTCTGACTATCTTCTGACCAGAACCAAGTCTGTCTCCTCAAGCTAAAAATGGCATTTGGGGAAAAAAAAAAAAAAAATACACTCCACAAGTGACAGCAACAGCAAAAATAAAACCACTTAACTGAAATCAGTTTGGTGAGAAACCATGTAGGTAGTAAGACGATGCCTTCCATAGTTTTTTATTTATCTCAAAGGTTTCACTTGTCTCCTTTTTTATCTGCCTGCAGACATTCCTCATGACTCATGAGCTGCACTCATCCTGCAGCCCCTTTATACTGAAGATCCTCCCAAGACAGTCTTGACCACAAGATTTAGGATTACTAAACCACATTCCCCAGAACTGCCCAGCTCAGACTAAGCACAGACAGCAGTTCTCGGGAAACACAGCTTTCATGGCTCCATCAGCACTGAGCAGCTTTGGTAAACACAGCCCGGCTACAGACTCACACCGATTAAATTCTTCTCCAGGGAAGCTGAATCTCAGAGAGCTCTAAGGGTGGAAACTAATGAAGCATGCTTGTGTTGCATTCTTTCAGTGTAACTGAAGTTTGGAATCTAATTCAGATTTGGTTTCTCAGAACAAAGACCATCAGAGAACCAGAACTGCACCAGCAGTGCAGATCCCTGGACATGCTAAATTACCAAGGATATCACAGGTGCCTACCTAGCTAAGGCCAATATTGCCCATTTTCTGGTAACACAGAGCACCTGTTTTACCTAAGCTCAGCCTGCCAGAAATCCTTCCCAGCTCCAGGTCTCAAAAAATACAGGAGTATCCCATCTCCACCATCTGACTAGGATCAAATACAGTACTTGTTCCTATCAGCTTGTATCTGGTGTGCTCTCAGTTTAAGGGCTTTATATTGAACAGATACATTAGGCATCTGCACACACTCTGCACATCCATCTGCTATTATAACACCTTCAGGAGTGGCGCAGAGATACACATACACACCAGCACGCTCAGAAAAAGAACATAAACTGAACAAGCACAGAATACTTTTTTAAAAGCTCTCCTAGCTTTCATTCAATGATTTAAACTTACTGGGCTAGAGGGATTCTACCCACATGCTTAATAATTCAGAATGAATTGCTCTATTAACTTAGCCAGTTTTTCCTCAAGCCCAGGTAAGCTTTTAGCATCCTCAACACCCTTTGGTAAGGGACTGTACAACTTAACTACATGTTGCATGAACAATTACCTACTTCTATTCTCTCTGAACCTGAAAACCCTTATCTTACCAGGTATTTAGCAGATCAGAAGTCAAGCCACTAACTGAGAACAGTAAACAGCACAGTTCAGAGTCAAAGTTTATAGTAGAGTCTAGAACTACAACCTTCAAAAACAAGCCTGTTCCTCACCTGCCATTACAATTAAGTATTTAAAGATGAGAGCTGCAAGAGCATTAATGACTGCCACTGGAGATATTTACAGTCAGGACATATTTGGTACCAAGACTAATTACTCTCATTTTTCTTAGCAAAGGAAGACAGGATGTTCTAGTGTTACCGCGAGCAGTGGAAAAGGCACACCGCTGCTGGCAACAAAAGCCATGGGGTGCTATCAGCAAGGGTAGTTCTGATAGGCTGAAAGAAATAAATATGTATTTGTACACTGCTGACAACCAGAGAAGCAATTAGCAAAGTTAATGTTTAAAGTTTAATATAGTTATAGGATATATATTTATCAATAAATAAACATAGCACCATACTTAGGGAGTCTGAGCTTGAAGCTACTGGACATCATCTCCCTCTCAACCAAAAGAAAAGCGGGTAGAGTCCATGAAGCTGTGCACAGTATTACTGCACACCCTGCCACCCAAGTGTCCCTACTGAGGAACCTGGAACAAAGTGCTTTATCAGAGATCCCAAGACACAAGAGGACAGAATAATACTGGGGTTATGGGGACCCAAACAGGACAGACAAATTAATATCCCAACCCTGAAGGCCTTTGGAAAGCAATCCATAATACCCTTCAATCCCAGCAGCTCTTCTGCTGAGATTTTTCTCAACCCAAATATTCTCCAGAGTGAAGTCCTAGCAGCCAGAAGGGAACTCACAAGACTTTTCATGCCAGCAAGAAGAGATTTCTGGTCATCAGTCTGAGCACAGTCAACAATGTACAATTCCCATTTGAGAATGCACTGACTGTTTTTAAAAAGACAATACAGGGCCAGGGACACAAGAAATATTGGCCTTAATATTGCAATGAAAAAAATTGTGACGAGTTAACTTGTTGCTGAAATAGTATTGCTCAGGAAACTTCCACCTAAACTCAGAATTGCTCATCCAGAGTCTCCAAACACTTTTGCCTACATAGCTGCAGAACACAGACTACATAAACAGCTTATTTATACAGAGCATAGACAATCTTTAGCAGTCACCTAACTCACTTCAGAAACACCAGCTGTAATTCAAAGCAGTTCTTAAACCTTTCAGCCTGAAAGCTGACATAAACCTGTGAAACTGAACACAGCTCCTCATTACTGCTGGGCTAGGCAGATAATCCTATTAACGAAAAAAAACCAAACGGGACACATCCTCCTCTAATGCCATTAGCAGGTGACATAAGCACATAAAACACACTGAGAGTAAAGAGCTCTGGTAAAACACTGCCATCACCCCTTACAGCAAGTGCTCACAAATATATGAATGGTCCTAAAAATTATGTAGGCAAAACCAGTAACATCATACTTTTATGGAAACAGTTATAAAACTACTAAAGCTGCAGTTTCTCAAGTCTGTGAAGGCCATTAGATAGAAAAATTCTTGTCAAAGAAGGACCAAGAATTATTAATTTTAGGCCTATCTTTGTCACAAGATATTAATTTTTCCCATTTAGGTGTCCTGCAGAGAAAGACAGGCACTCACTGACAAAGGGGAGTTACTTGAAAAAGGTACATTTGTCACATAAGCCGAGCACAGATGAGAAGGGCAGGCTCAGCACATCTATCAGCCCGCACATTTAATTTTCCTGCTCATTCTACAGAGGTCAGAGTACATTTGTGATCAAAAACTAACGTCTGAACAGACACACCCTGTGATTTTATATTGCACAAAATGACAATTGCTTTTGAAGTAATTTATTTAAAAACTGCACAAACTGGCAAAATGAAAGGATAAGTTAGACTACTGAAACTATTTTTTAAAGATATTCACCAGGCTTAACTTCCCACTACAGTACAGATGCACATCAGCCAATACCCATCTATCTCACAGACTTTGGCTTATCTGCAGTTGCCTAGAAAAATACTGCAGATACCAGGTTTGAGCAAGGGTTAGCTCAAATGGGGGGGGAGGGGGGAATGGCATTTTATATTTTATAAGCATATCTTGCTTATCAGGATATGTCTGTATTCACATACAAATGTTTTGGAGTTTAAAACTGCCAGAGTAAGATGTACTGTTTAGTCTACATAAGGGAAAAAACAGACACAGCTTGAACACAGGGTTCTTGTTTCACCCAGCACCTTATGTTATCACCTCATTTACCACAATTTCTCCATCCATGGAAAATTATCAAATGCTACAGAGTGGGCAAGGCTTAGTCTAAACAGTGTTCAAAAATAACAGCCTTCCTAGGACTGTTCTGGTTTTGCATTGCTCAAAATGCTTGTATCAAGAATTCGTATTAACAGTTATGCTGTTGCATGTCTTGTTTAAATGTAACTGCATCCTGTAATTAATATAGGTAAAAGTCTCCTAATAAACAGGTTAAAGCAAAACAAACAGTAACCATCTAAAACCCCACCATAAACATTTCTGATTTTACCCTATTCTTACAGCATTTTCCTTCCTACTACAAGTTAGTACATCCCATCAAGATCAAATTACTAAGTATCAAGAAAGTATTCAAATCTAGTTCTAGCCATCTGTGACATGTCAAATAGTCCTCTCAAAACCATCATAAGGGCTCTAAATCTGTGTCAAATAGTACATTTCTATCTACAAGGAGCAACATGTATGTACCTAACAGCATAGCCAGTTTCCCTTTTCAGCATGGCTGGGGTAGGGTGAAAAACCACTAGCATCAACTACAACAGCACACAAGCTACAGTGGAAGTGTCAAAGAACTCTGCATACAACTCCTGAAGGATGCAAAGTCTGCTAAGATTTAAAAAAATGAAAAATATTTTCAAGTTTGTTTTTAAACACAACTTCCTCATGTCTCTTTGCCAACATACAACTCAAGTACACTGTATTGATAAAACATCTTCAACTTCTCAGCCCTAAGATACAGATCAACTTGGACACTAATAAAAGTGATCAAAACTACTTACGCACTCCAAAAACAAACCAGTGTTTTTGCAGCTGCATTTTAAAACAGCCTGTTAAGTATATTTTATGGTAACTGGGGCCAGACTTACACAAGTCAAAGAACATTACACCCTTTTACAGCAATGAGAGCATCACGGCTTTCACCACAAAAATAATGGGGAGCCCTAGAAGCCTAGGTCCTGCTGCAGCCCAGCTTAGCCCCTGCAAGTGCCCAACAATTACAGAGTGCCCAGGAGAAAGTATTTCCCCTTTAAATGGGGAGAAAGCAGCAGCAAGGTCAGAGTCCAGCTGCCTTTGCCATTAAAAGCTGCATATCACACCACCTTCCTCAAGGCAAACCATTAGTTTGAAATCACAAGCTCTCAGGCAAGGACCAATTGATTTGTGTACTTCCATTTATTAATAATAAAGCATCAGAAAATATTAGGGGGTGATGAAACACGACATGACTATTACATTCATCATCCAGGGAAGCAGCCTGAAGCACATATGCATGAAGAAAGGAATACCATGTTACAGTCCCGAATCGATCCTGTTCAGTCATTAAGTAACGAAAATATGGAGACAACATCAGTCTCTCAGCTGTTATAAGCATTTGCTTGCTAATAAATATTAATATTGAAATACTGACAAAGCACTACGTAAGTTGTATCTGAGCAAAAGGTCAGATGAACTTAAAACAGATAACCAAACAGCCTTATCTGCATAATTATGTCTGCAAATCAACTAAGGATATTTAACTTGCACACAGGCACTCATTGTACCTCCATTTTTTTAAATATTTAATTGCTACATTCCAAAATGATAAAGCATTCAAAAATACTCCTTTTTAAGGAGCCTGAAAATTACAATGCACCTGTAAACAGGCTGCACCACAAAGCTTTTGCTGAACCACAAATTGCCTGTCTTGACTAACCTTGTGTTTCTTCAACATCAACCACAAACATCACACAAACAAGCATCCAACTCTAATTAACTAAATGCAAATGAATCACAAGGGGTTTTTTTCCAAGGAACATACACATTAGCACAAGCCTTAATAAAGCTTCCTGGAACCCAAACATACTCTAAAGAATAACTACAGTCAGTCTAGGATTTGACATTTGAATATTATAGTGTTGTTGATTCTTGGCCATGCTGCCTGAAGATGGCATTGTAAAGTCACCTTAGGTTGCCCACGACAGATACAAGGGAGATAGGGCAGAGGGAATGGTAACTTTGCTCCGGCCAACAGCAGCAATGCTGGAAAAATTCTGCTGATAGGTCATAGCACCGTGATCAGCCTGACTGACAAACACTGTTTTGTCTTTGTACAGAGCAGAGTCATGACAAAATGCCATGAAAATCTTGTTCGTTTACAAACAGATGTGTGCCACCAGCAGCACAAGTTTTTTTCTTTTAAGAAGTTCAACACAAAAGTGATCATGAATCTTTGGTTAAAATTAGGTTACCAAACATCTATTTTTTACTTCATTTCTTCAGTTATTAATGTGCATTCTACAGCACACTGGTGCGACAAATAATTTTTAACAAAGTTATTCTGCTGTACATACAAAGATAGTGTTGTTGATTAATTAGCAAATTCAGACAACAAACAGTATTCTTCCATTCCCTTAATAAAAGTGATCAGATCAGAACAAGAGGTAGTACCTCCCCTCTCTGCTGCTGACAGGGCAGTAGTAGTTGTTTAATTGTGTACTGAGTCAACCCACAAAGTTCCACTATTTACATAGAGAAAAAGTCATCCATTTAACTGAACTGGACAGTCTCCACATGAAAAAAAGTGTGAACACAACCTTAAACAAGTTCAGCTGTCACTAACTACAGCACTTGTACAGGTATTAATTTAATAATCACAGATCATCATACCAGGGCAAGTACTCAGGTGTTTACCTTTGTTTGTTGCACAATGGTTTCCGCTAATTATATATGATGTTCAGTTTCTCTTGATTAAAAAAAATCCAACATCATTTTTCCCAGAGGGTAAAGGATTGACAGTTTTCACATGGTTTTACATCTGCTCATTCTCATTACTTGCAGGTGCTCCAGGCAGTGCTGCTGATTTCTGAAGTGCATGCATACCTCAGACCATCTCTGCCTTTAATGTCCTATCTTAGGATGCAAACAACTCCAAAGAAATGCAGACCTGCCACTGCTCAGTGATACAGCTTCAGCTGTGCTCAAAGCACTACCAAGAATCCCATGTTTCACAGTAAGTAGCCATCCTCTGGCAAGCAGTCCAGAAGCCCCCTTTCCTAAATTCCAGACTTCATTATAAAGGACAGAAAAGTGAAAACCCCCACATTAACAAGATAATGCACCTCAAATTTAACAGAACACCTCCACAGCTATTTCCCAAATGTTAAAGAAATAAGTAGGCAACCTTTCCCCTCCCAGGCCAAGAGTTAGAATCTTACCAGTGAAAGTCAATTAGCAAAGGTCTGAAACAAAAATAACTGTAGAACAATAAACCAATCTTTCCCCAAACATCTTCTCAAGAAAGACCAACCAGTGAGCACTTTATATTTGCTTCTTGTACATACAGCTACAGAAAGAATTTCCAACTTTACTGGAAGAACACATTTCCTAAACACAAACATACACTTATTATATCAGCATGTATTTTGGAATCTCAGAAATACTATCAGTGCATGCTGCTGTGGTCACCCCAATAGGACTGACTATATTAATTAAAATCTATCTTCTAAATGTTGGTGAATGAGGCATCATTTCTGACTGAAAGTGAGGAGCATGCCCTCAAGGCTTTGTGCTCCACAGAAACTGGTGCTAAAGTTTCCAGCCTACACTGCTGCAAGTGATAAGCATGTGTCTCGCTATTCAGAGCACTTAAGTTACTGAACAGGCTGCTTAGATTATTTTCCAAGCACCATCAGCCAGCTGGAGTTGGCAAAACTAGATAAATCCATTTTCAGACAAAACATTCTGGATAATTGTGGGACTGGTAACAACTATCATTTTTTCATTCTGCTGCTTTTCATGGCTTCCCTCCATCACAAGACTGGTAATAAAGCCATTTCCAAAAGATCACCATCAGAAGACAGAGGGCATGCAACTATTACCTTGACCTGGAGGAAAATTTTCAGAAGCATGATGAAGGGATTAAGTTTCTCTCCACCCCCCAGGAAATAGCACTGGGTGGGAACAGGAGAGAGGGCTGAAGTTTCTCAAACAGGCAACTCTTTTTACACTTGTTTCAAGCAGGATCTATAAAGCTCACACTGGCAGGATTCCCACCCACTTCCCCTCCTTCCCTAGCAGTTAGAAACAGAGACACAGCTTTACCCAACCACCCCCCCCTTCAGCTTCACTATTAACACCCACCCATGCAGCTGAATTTTTTTTCCCCATATAGAAGGTTATAAGTTGGTGTTTGATTAGCCGGTGGAGTGATCATGTAACCAAAATATGTAATAAACAGAGAAAATAAGTCCACCATGGGTACAAACGCCAGTTTTTAAAAGATCTCACTGAAAGTAATTTCCCTTCATATCTTTTAGAATAACTTCAGCTCTTAAAAGTATTAAGACTGCTCAAACCTACTTTGAAAGGAAGGTTTATTGAGCCTTCACCTATGGAAGTGAAAAATCTCCACGTCTATTCAAAAGCAAACATGAATGCTGTAAGTGTTTGTTGACATTTAATTATTGTAGGCTTATTTTGAAATAACAAACAGTTCTGAAGTATAGGACAACTAATGAATAACATAAACCAGTGCCAGCCCACACATTACAAATTATCATAACAGAATTCTGAATCGCTCCTTTGCACAGTGGAATGTTCAGCACAGTGATGCACTTCCACACGGAACTGTCATTTCATCAGATGAGTTTGGTCAGCAGTTTACAAGCCTGAATATCGACATATCTTTCAAATGAGCTATTATTTTCAAGTAATAGCTTCAGATCCAAGACAAATGTGCAGGAGTACTTTAGAGATGGCTAATACCTTAAAAGACAACTGATAAAAGTCAGTGTATCATATTAACCTGCCCTTTTCCACTATTCCATGTAGCCAGCAGCAAGTTTAGCAAATCAGCACAGGAAGACAGCAATAAGCTTAGGAGTACAACTGCCACAGTAGACTCCCAGGGAAGCATTTACTGAATGGTCACAATTAAAGATGATTTACCACACGACGCAATTTCCAAATATAGCTTTGTTCAGTTACAAAGACCCCTCTCATCAAAAGTCATCTGCAGAGATGAATGAAGTAAAAATGAAAACCAATAAAGCCACTTAAAGCCAGTTAACACCAGCCTCAATTTTGGAAGCCACAGAGAACAAGACAATTGCACCATCACAAAGGCACCTCATTTCCAGAGGTTGTAACAACCCCAGGCCCAGTATTCCCAGACTAGATGATCAGAAATCACAACTGTGTAAAGTCACTAGCCACTTTGAAAGCTTTTTGTCCACTTTCTAAGCAAATCCTCCTTCTGTGCACTAGGATAAGTGCTCCGATGTTGCCACAGAAATTACTAATGTTGAACAAGCTACTAACAATGCCATGCACGCAGATCTCGGCAAGCCCCAGGGCAGGTTGCCAGTCAAAGCTCAGCACTGGCTCCCAAGGCTCTTACAGAGAATTAAAAAAAAAAAAAAGTGTTAATTTCTGCTGAGGCCAGAAAGCAAAACTGAAGGCAGAGGTAACATGCATTTGCATGCTTGTTTTCCGAGCTGCAGGTCATCTAGGGCAGCCTGAACAAGAGGCTGGGTGGGTGCCAGATATAGTGCATATTCTCATCCCGCTTTTCCCCACGCCAGCACTCAGAGATCCTCTCTCCGCTGTGCCTCCTCCCCACACACAGACCACCCCGGGGGCTCACTGCCTGCCCTTCAAGCCCTTGCACTCAAACCCCAAGGAACCTCCACTCCTCCAGCAGATCTCCAGCTCACTGAAGCCCAACTCCCCCAAGTGCCAGGGTGCTGCCCCTCCATGTCTCCCCCAGAGAGCTCACTCCCCACAGATCCCAGAGACTCTCTTCCCCCCAAGTCACCCCAACTCTTCCACGCTCTCTGCCCCCAGCAAAGCCTCGGCTCCCCACGGAGCCGGGACTCCCTCTGCTCTGCCCCCACGCAATGCCCCGCTGTCCGGCCCCTTCTGCTCCTCTCACCCCAGACCCCAGGCACCCCACACATCCACAGCCCTCCTGCCCCCTCCCCCAGTCCCCAGAACTCCCCCCCCTCAGCTCCCCAGCCTCACCCCCAAGCAGAGCGCACCCTCCTCCCCGGAGCTCGCCGCCCCAGCGCACCTCCCCGCGGAGCTGCATGCCCACCGCCCGCCCGCGGAGCTCAGCCCCACCGCTCCGTCCCCAGGTAACCCCACGGGGCTCAGCTCCCAAAGCACCAGAGCCCAGCAGCCCCCAGCCCCATCTCCCCTCACAGGAGCTCCCGGGCCCTCAGCCCGCCAGCGCAGGCTCCGATCCCTGGGGGGGGGGGGGGCTCTCCCTCCCCTCTGCCCCCGGCCCAGCCCTGCCGGCACCCACCGCGCTGCCCCCGATGACCGCTTCGTGCTTCTTCAGGCGGGACTTGAGGCTCTTCATGGCGCGGCCCCGGGCGGGCGGGCGCGGCACCGGCCCCCCGACGCGCACCCGCCGCCGCCACGGCCGGGACGAGCTGGTCCCCGCCCGCCGCGGCACCCCTAGCCCGCCGCCCCGCCCACCCCGGAGTCGCAGCCAATCGCCACCCGCCCGCGCGGGAGCCGCGGCCAATCACCAGGTGGAACAAGGGGAGGAACTTCCTCATTTTAAAGGCCGCCTGAGGGGGTGTGGGTGGGAGCGGCATGGCGGAGGCGGAGTTTTACCTCGTGCGGAGCCGCCCGCCCGCCAGGGGGCGCGCCGCAGGCGGGGCAGAGGCACGCGCCAGGCGGTGCGCCGCTCTGGCGCCAGGGCAGCCCCTCAGGGACACCACTGAGAGGGCGGTCGGGCCTTGCTGTGCTGTGGGGCTCGGGATGCGGCCAGGCTGCCCCGGCGTCTGTGCCTGCTCCACGGGAAGAGACCGCCTCCATCCCTCCGGGTTGCCGGGCTGGGGAGGGAGAACAGAGCTCCCAGGCCTGGTGGCGGAAGGGAGAGGGTAGGAGCCTGGCACACGTGCTTGCCAGGAGCAGAAAATGCAAACCGATTGCTATCCTTGCAAACGTCTTCCTTCTTAATAAACGAGGCGTTTATTCACAAGAGATCTTGAAAGCTGAGTAGAGGCAGCATTTAAAACAACGTAATTAACTCCCTGCTTCTGCGTAAGGAATGTCTGAGGGTGGCAGTTTGCTTGTTTTGGTCACAGCTTTGTTCAGAACGAAGTCTATTTAACATCTTTTCATCACATTACTCACAGCCCTGTCACACACAGTGGCACAGCACCGGGAAGTTTAAGGTCATGCACAGTTTTGAGGCTACTTAATTACAACCCATGGATTGTCTTTAAAACCTTGCTTATTACAGCTGGATAGGAGCTATTCAATCAATATATCTCTCTAACATAGAGCTCTTGGTAAATGTCACTGCTTTTTCATCAATTCAGGCAAACTGTGGATTCAAACACTTAGGTTTCTCTATAGGTGGCCTGTTTAGAGGGAAAGATACTTGGTGTCTTTAAATACATACTGTCATTTTGTGCACATCAGGGTTGCTGGAAGGTACCACCATGCTCTGAAATTAAAACCTTCGCCAGCAGAGTCTAATCCCAAGCCTAACCTCATCGAAAAGGGATTAAATCCAGATCTGAACTCTTCGGAGAAAGGATGTTCATGGTCTGAATGCCATTTAATGGTTTCAGGGTTCTCTTCCCTAAAGAGCCGTGCTTTCAGGCAACATCTTTCCTTTCAGGAGCCACCTCCATTCACCCCATGGATGCTTCCGCACTTTCAAGGCACTGACAGAAACTGTAAGACCAGCATCTCCTCAGACAGAAGCTGACACCTCTTGACACCTCTGTCATTCAGCTGGCCAGAAAGCCCTCGGGCTCTCAAAGGCCTTTAAATCCCCTTTGAACCTTGGTTCCCACCACTTCAGCCTGGTATTGCCATCCTGTCACCACTGGCACAGGTAATCTGACCCTGCCTGGCACAAATCAAAGTGATGTGGTGGGTAAACTGACAGTAGCAGTTGGAAGCTGGTGAGATCAGGATTCCCCGGTTATTTTCTACCCATGGCAATACAAGCAGTGGTTTCCTTTAGCTGAAGGTACAGAATTGAAAAAGCAAATTCCTAGAGCGCACCCAAGCCACAGCACCTCAAAAGGGTGTTTGTGTAAGGATCTGAACAAACATGAGCCAGCAGTGTTCACGTCCACTCACAAATCCAAGCACAAAGCTAACCCCAGCACCAGTCTAACCCGGGGCAGATGAACTGGTTTGAGTTGTTCAAATCAGAACCATTGCCTGCTGAGTTGTCGCAGAAAATAGTTGGGTCATTAAAAATAAGTTTTTATTACTGAAAGTTTCAGCTTTACAAAATATTTTCTGACTTTCAGGACCAAGCTAACAGCAGTATCTTTCTCTTCCCTCCACCAAATCTATGCTGTTTAAAGGAAGCTCCTTCTGAGTCACTCCAGCGACTCTCCAGGGAAAGCAGAATTTTAAAAATAACTCCTTGCTATCATGTCAGTGCTGAGAAGCTGCACATAGCAGTTCCAAGTATTCAACCCGTTCCAGAGCCATTCCCTGTCCCCAAATAATCAAACGCATATATGCGTTTGCACCAACCAGCTGGGGCTCTGCTCTTCTGAAGGCTCAGCAGCCACTGCAGGAAGAGGATGGCATCTGCCTTGTGAACCAGCTTCCTGCTGCTGGAGTTGATCATAGGTGAAGCTTGTCCCAGTCACACCACATTTCTCACTAGCCAGCTCTGTGCAGGGTAAAGCAATCAGCCAGATCAGCCGGAGAGGAGCCTTTCCCTTTTTTCACTTCTGTCAAAGCAGAAAGCTCCCTATCTGAACACCATCTTTCAGCCCTAGTGCTGCATGTGTCAGCACAAGAACAAGATGTTTCACGTTAAATTACTAGGGACTGACTTGTACAATTGACTCGCATCCAGGCCATCCAGATTCAGGAGGGAACCCAGCTAATCTTACTGCCTCAGCAGCACGTACTGCATCTCTCACCTTTGACTCACCAGCCCAAGCCAGGCCATAGCAGTGCAGTCTGGACAGATGTCCATGCTCTGGCCCTTCCCCTGACCACGGAGCCAGAGCTGCTCCCTGATTCTGGACACATCTACCACAGCCTTTTTCTCCAGACTTCTCACTTTGCTCTCTAAATTAATTCAGGCTGCTGCTGCTAAGATTCTTGGCATGTAGTTCCCACTACATCACCCCTCTCCACATCCCATCCCCTCTCTGCCTATTAGCTAGATATATCCTCGTTTGTTCTGCAGTATGCTTTCACCATCACTCCATTACTGGTTCTTGGCTTCTGTCGCCTCATTCCCTACTTGTCTGGCTAGACTTTCTCCCAGCTCTCTTGTAAGTGAGACGAGCCAATACAAGCCAATCTGCTATGGCTTGTATTTGCTTTGCGTGGGCACAAACGGTAGAGCACAACCTGAGGGTGGTTAGATAAGGTCACTTCACTGCTGACAAACAGAGACCAAATGGAAATTTGTGGCTCTTGCTGGAGATTTGTTCCACTCTCTCCCCAGCTCCACATATTTCTTTCTCTGTGACTTTATCCTTCAAACCACAGGTTTCTTTGGAACAATGACTGACACTGACTGTATGTCTCCTTGTATGCTGACATAGGGTTTGGTGGATGCCCGTTAGATGCTTATGCACCAGCAATACTGTGTACATAGTAGCCGCTGTCCACACTCACCGCTGCCATGGGTGGCCAGCCACAGGGACTGTCAAAGTAGTGCTGAGCACAGCAGGGCTGCACGCACTAATACACACTTGGTGCCGTTTCAGTAACCGTGGCTAAAATCTGATCTAAGCAAGCAGCTTATGTAGTTCAGAAACTATCACACTGTATCTGCTCAAATGTTTCATTTTTGTGACAACCTTTGCTTACAGCAGCACAACAAAGGGTATGTTTATTCCAACAATGTTTGTGTGATAAGTACTGAGTTAATGGCACACAAAATTTGCTGGCCAGTTCTCTAACAGACCTGGGATCTAATTAATCTCTGGCAAGTTCCCCTGAAATAGAAGCAGTGTTGGCCTGCACATCTAGCAGTCGAGACAAACTAATTGGAGCCAAGCTGTACAGTGAGATAGGAGGAAGGAATAGCTTCACCATGATGGAGCTTTTTTCAGAGTTACAGTGCCAAAGTCTGCGTTTCTCTCTATTAGAAGAGCACCATTTGTGCAATTCTCTTACCCACAGTCAGAGTTCAAGAAGTATTTGAATGAGAGTCACAAACCAGCGCAAAGCTAGGTGGTCGTGCACTCCACAAAGCGAGCTGATAGGGACTTTCTGAGCTTGTGAGCAGCAGAGACGACTGAGCAGTGGGTTTCCATACAGACTGTCACTCCCGGACCTCCACCTATGCTCAGTGACATCTTCCCTGCAGCCACACAGGGAGGTGTCTGGGGAGCATCCTCCGAACAAACCACCGCATGGCAGCATCCGTCTCCAACAGGAGTCTCAACAAGCTTTGGTTCTCAGCTATTTTGTAAGACAGAAAAGCAGATCAGTGTGAATATATTGCACTTCTCCAGGCATTTGACTTATCAATCCGTTTGTAACAGGACATAAAAATCAAACCCCAACACGACTGAAAGGGAAACGCGCTCCTCACTTTCTCTTTCTACCTGGTCATTAAATTACCCAGCCACTTCCTGCATCACTTGCTGCCTTAATCATCCAGATAAATTAATCTCCACGCCAGGCACGCGCGTGGAGGAGGACATAATTTTATCTCCCTTTGCTCTTGAACCCATGAAGAGTCACATTCTTCACTGCAAGGATACAGCGAGGCCTTGTTCTCCTAGGGCGTCTTACACCCCGTCTCATGCCCAGGCTCACAGATGGATGCAGCGCACCTGGCAGAGGCACACTTCTGTGTCCAGTGCCTTTCTGAGCTGGGTCTTGTGCACACACCAGACGTCTCCTGGGAGCAGCCTGCAGCGATGGCCACACAGAACCAGAGCACACACGCAGCCACTGGCACACCAGGCAGGCCCCGCAGCCTGGCTGCTCTGCCTGCTGCCTGACTCCCACCTTCCCCTACGGCCGCTTCTCCCATCCCCCAGAAGCGCCAGCCACGTGTGCACAAACCTGCCCACACGTCTCACTGCCTCTGTGCTGGGGATGGGGAGGAGACGCGGCCGCAGGTATGAACAAGCAAGCAGTGGGAATTCTTTAACAACACAGAGCCAAAGCAATCCAGTGTCCAAGCTTTTGTTTTACTCCTTTCACCCCCATTTTGTTCTGGGTTCCAAGAAAGGGAGAAGGGAGGAAACATGTTCAGATGGAAACCTCCATGCAGCCAGTGTTTACACACTGTGCTCCTGAACCAGTCTGGCATGATGCCAAGCTTAGGAAAAAAACAAAGCATGTGCCAGCCTCTTGGGAACTGAATTTGACAAAAGCTAGGCTGCCAACTTGGCCGCTCTCGCTTATTACTAGCGGCTATTTCAGAACAGTGCCTGACAGTCACAGGAAACACTCAGCCCTGCACACGAAGCACAGTGCCCAGACTGAGCGCGAGACCGTGCCTGTCATGAAGAACTGCCTGCGTGTAACCACCAGGGCAGCAATGGGAATGGAAACAGGTGGGATACAACCTTCCAAAGCTGTACGGCAGGTGAGGAGTGGGTGTAGAAACTAGGGCTGCTGCCTACCACCAAGCCAGCCAACAGAACAGGCTGTCCTATGTATTCATTACTGATTAAAACACACCCCAAAAGAAGATAGCACCCCAAAGGAAGGGAATCTGTTTCGGCAGCAAGAGTGGGTAAAGCTCAGGTTGTGGGTGAAGTGTGAGACAGAACAGCTCCTCAGTTTTTCACACACAAACGTGTTTGCAGGCAAGTGGCTAATTTAATTTTCGTGACCGCGTGGGACTCTAGTTCCAGTTGTAAGGGGAAGATTTTGAAATATCGCTGGGGAAGATGTACATGTAAAGGCATCTTATCTTGGGTCTCCAAGCCTTGCCAAGCACCTCTGCTGCTGAGAGAAAGCACATATGTTTTCAGAGAAGTGAAATTGTTGTGATGAGGCAACAGCACTGAGAGACAGCCAGTAAACCTGAGTTTTTAGCACTGTGGTCCACAGCATCTGTGTGATAAATTATATTAATTAAGCAGCACATTCCAACAAGTATAAGGGAGCTGAATTTCCAAGTGAAACTAAAGGCAGTGTGTCACATACAGACTGCAGTGTTCACCCCAGAAAGCTGCAGTTGAACTCTGTGTAACGCACACTGTGGTCGTATCCGAGGTTGTGAATGCTGCGTAGCCAAAATTAGAAACAGAAGTGGGTGCAAGAGACACAACAAAAACTTCTCGCATTCACACATGCATCAGGAAATCATTGCCATTAGATTCTGGTTCCCCACACCACAAACAAAAGTGGGGTTTTCTGCTGCCTCTGTTTATCAGCAATAGTAGGCAGGAGCTTCAATCACATACTGCAACTCCTGTAACATAGGAGCTTCTGTCCGGAGGCTTCCCAGGATGCCACAGTACCATGGGCAAATCTGCAGAAAGTGAAACAGCAAACACTCTGCAAACTGAGAGCCTGGTGTAGCCCCGCAAGGCCCAGTGGATTAGCAAAGCAGTTCAGGAATGGCTGTGGAGGCAGAAAACATAAAACAAGCATCTGGAAACATGGAGATCCTGAACTCATCCTGTAAGCTCTCCCTGACAAGCAACTCATCCATGGGCTGGCTTACAGCAGAGACCTGAAGGGGAACTGCAGGGGCTGTTTCATTCTGGCAGGCTCTTAAACTGCCCAGCAGCCACATGTTCTGCCTCCGCTCAGAGCAGAAGCAAAGGGAACTTCACTAACCCCCATGCCTGGACCAGTGCTTCTGGGGCTGTACCAAGTGAAATAGCAATGGCAGGACAAAGCCCTGTCACTCATGGACTGATATGGTCACAGAAATAAAGCCTTACCGTAAATATGGTAAATGGGAGGACAGACAAATAGAAGGGATAAAGACAAGTGATAAGGAGCCTAAAGGAATGTAAAGATCAAAAGGAACTTAGCCAGACCTGAATGCTTTCCTGGGCCTGATAGAACAGACTAGCCAGGGAGTAACCATGCTCCGGTTTAACGACTGATTCATTCAGTGAAAGAGAGAGAGAAAAATGTGTCTCTCTGGGAACGTATAGTGTGCAAATCCATCTGACCACTAGCAGAGCTGCAGACGGGTCTTCAGAGAGACGATGCTGTCTATGGGGAACCAGCCCTGTTCAGAGGAAAACATCTCAAATAGCTGTTTGTCATTAGCACATCTTTCTCCATCCTCACTGGATTGCTTTTGGTGGCTGGCTACACTGGAAACCAGAGCTCATAGGCAACACAGGACGCAGTTTCCAAAGCTTTAGCGGTGGAGTCAGTAGCAAAAGGAAAGCTCTTCCTAAGCTTCTTATCCTTGTTTGTATGATGTCTGGGGTTGGACCATCAACAGCTCGGAGCCTTGTTTAAGCTCAAATGGATCAACAGTGAAATTGGAGCCCCTTGACCTTCAGTAGCTCCCTCATACTCTGTCTCCTCTTGGGAACTCCTGTCAGCACAGGAGAGATCCTTGATTCATTTTTAGGTTGATGAGGAGCAAAGCAAGCAGAGTCTGAGGTTAGCAACCATCCAGGCATGGATTTGCAATGTAATAATAGCAACCACAGCGTCTCCCACAATAATCCTAAACAGCAGTGTCTCCTGTAGTCAGAGAAACACCACACAGCTCTCCAAGCCTCACAAAATAGCTTCATTATCTCTGCCATACTTTGTCCACTCTCCATCTGGTCTGATCAGCGGGAAACCAGCAGGGTTTGAAATCCTGCCTTCTGCTGAGGTAGCAGCTGAACCTGCGCCAGCAAAACCAGGGGCAGCCCAGCATTCACAGGAGGAGTGAGAATGGAACTGCAGCAGAGGAGAAAGGGGAGGCGGCTGGGGGATGCACAAACCCCCGGGGTAACGCAGGGAGAACAGGAGTGCCTGGGGTGACCAGCGAGGCTGGCACACGGCTGTCAGCTCGCACCAGCGCTGCCCAGTTCCTGCACCCGCCGATTTCATGATACTCCTGCAAACTAAATCTTCCGCCCGCATTTACTGCTCCCTCTTGGATGCTGGCTGATGGTAAATGGGGTGTGAATTTCCTATGAATGGGATTCGATTCTGGAAAGGAGCTTTGGCTCATGCTAGGCAGCAATCTGTACACAAATCCGGGCGCTGATCTAGCTGTAGAGCAGAGGCCTCAGCCCTTGGAGCAGTCCTGGAAGAAGGCAACAGGAACACTGTGTCCTAATTCCTGTGCCTCCCCCCCAGCATGCTGGACAAAGCCACCACGCAACAAGAGGCTGCCTGAAATACCTGCCCGTTCAGTTCAGCAGCCGCGTAACATGAGCCTGCTCTCTGTGCTGCAGTGCTGCGAGAGCTATTCAGGGATGGATTTTCTCAAAGTCTTGTCATTTCAAGAGAGAGGAAAAAGAAATACTCGTGGGTCAAAGCATCCAAACAGCCTGAGAACTACTCTGAAAAGAGTCCTTTCCTCTGCCTCTTTCACATGGTTTTGCATGTGCCAAGTGCCAGGGTGCACTCCAAGCAGACACCAGACACTGTCTCAACAGTCAAGAGCTCCTCCAGCACCACCGGGATGGCACGTCTCCCCCAGGAGAGCACGTACGCCTCCGAGCATCCCACACGGGCTGCTCACTGGCTCTCGAAGAGCTCGCTTCCCTGGCTACATGACCAACTCCTGCTCCTGGACTTGGTGCCTAAATTCAGGGCTTACTATAGCTGGTGAGACTCCAGCCCTGCTAAACAGCGTCAGTCTTCATCTCTCTTGGGTTTTGTTATTTGAATATACTTGTTTGCTCACTCAAGTGGAGTGAGCAATCTGCATTGTAACTCCATCGATAAAATAACCTCTGTCCTGCTAACAGGGCAGCTTCCACTTTCAAATTCCTTCTTGCATACAACCGGGGAGGCATTCAAGAGTGGCCTCTGCAGCAAGGGCCTCTTGAACAATAAGCTGTACAGCAATGATCACCTGTGTGTGTGCAATTGCACAGCACTGCTCCCTCTCCACCTCCCCGGGAGGGCCCAGGCAGCTTTGCACAGCATGTGCAAGGCGGCGTAGAAGCATGGGTAAATCCATTGCAGTTCCAGTTTTGCTGGAGTGGAGTGAACTCGTCCGTAAGGATTTCCCCTGCATCCTATTCCACTCCACAGCAGATAACTCCCTGGCCACATCCTCCCTGCGTTTCCAGCTCGTATGAAAACAGGAGGAGCCTGAGTTACTTCAGAAATATTAACTACAAAGAAGACTTGGAAGACAAGGGTCAGGATAAAGCCAGCGGTGAAAAGCATTGAAACTAGGGACTGAACAGTCTAATACAAAA
The DNA here is from genome assembly GCF_026419915.1 of Harpia harpyja. Classification (NCBI taxonomy): domain Eukaryota; kingdom Metazoa; phylum Chordata; class Aves; order Accipitriformes; family Accipitridae; genus Harpia; species Harpia harpyja. The sequence goes on along the minus strand of NC_068953.1, from coordinate 16,250,517 downwards.
TAATAATCAGTATTAAAAAATCAAAAGCTGAGCATACTGAATTCAGGCACAAAGCCTTTCCTTCTGCAAGCTTCCTCACCACAAGGCAGGTCCCTCCAGCGCAGTGTGTGTTTCAGGGAAATCGGTCCGTACAGATGTGCTCTGCCTGCACAGGTGTGGAAGGAGACTGAGATTTGTGTCCTGGTTTGCACACTCAATTACTGCTTACCCGGATCAGGCCTGGAGAAAAACCAAATGTACTTTCAGAGTCCCGTTAGCCATCCAGGCTGACTGCATCTCATGGAGACCCATTCAGTCGCCTGCCTCGCCATGACACAAGAGTGTGGCATGCTGAATCCTGCTGATAGATGTTAGCAGGAATGTTTATGCTAAGACTAATAAGCTGCCATTTTAATGTGTCCTCAGAAGAGTGTTGCAGGCTGCCTGCACACATCACTGTGCTGATTTACAGCTGCTGTATATTTTGACATTTTTGTTGTTCATACTGAGGAGGGAAAGAAAATTACTTGTATTTTAAATAAAAGCTTAAATTCTGGAGCACAAGACCCAAACATCAGGGAAGAGAGCCTGTTGCCAAGCCACCCTAATCTGAGCACTTTCCTCCTCTGTATTTAGCATTCCTGTTAATGGAATTTGGACTACAGCTAATGCTGATTAACATTTCCATGTTAGTTATTTCACATAATCTTTTCTCCAGCTGTGGCAGAGACTAGAAACACGCCATTTATACTTGTTCAGTCGCTGATTAAGCGTGCTTTCCTAGCTCTTGCCAGCCAAAGCCGCTGAGAATGAAAGGCTACTATGTTTAACCAATCCTAATATGGATCAATTCCTAAGCACAGGAATGGTGTCCTTTCCCTATAAATCTCTGCCTGGATAACAAGATTTTGATTGCAGGCTAATCCTGGGGTGGGAAAACGGCAGTAGGCGATTGGTATGAAGCACAGGAGGCAGAAGTGTGGGCACGAATGAGCACTGCACTTTTTAGTGACGGAGCACTGGTAACCGCCAGCCCATAAATAATACATCTAATTTTACACCTGCACTCATTCTTCCGTGCTGGGAATTCAGTGCAGATATACTGCAGCCTAAAATTAGAGCAGGTTACAGACATGATCTTTAACATGTTAAAAGTAGAAACATGCCAAAAGTAGAAACATGCCAATGGATGCAATGTCCTCACCCCATCGCTCCAGCCTGTTTCCACTCGGGGCTGGCAGGAACATACCAGACACCACTCGGGGGCACCTACAGTGTTTGGTTACATGGCTTGGGCAGTGCGGCACAAACACGGCACCCAGCGGGACTGTGTACCCCAGCATGGTGCTCCGTGCCGCGCTGCCTTGGAGCTCTGATCGGAGCAGCCCCCAGCTGCCACTCGTGAAGGAAGAAAGGTGTTGGGATGTCACAGGAAGGCATCCAGAGGAGGGGCTCTGGAGGTCGACCACTGAAACTTTCAGTCACCTCTGTCAAATGCCAGCTCTGCTGGGCAAACCTGCCATGCTCCCCATCTCAGTTCTGCCTGGCCACGTCACTCCCGCAGCCTTCACCACTGCTTGATGGCATCATGAGAGATGCAGGGAGCTGAGCAGAGGTGAGAGGGTCCCCAAGCCGATCCCTGGCAGCCCTCCATGACTGCAGACCACAGCTGCCGGATGTGAGGTCCCTGTCCTACTGCACGTTCTCCTTCCAGCACCAGCCTGCTCGACCTCCTCTTACCTCCACCTGCCTCGGTTTCCCCTGCTCCTGTGGCAGGAGTTCTGATTTCATCTCCTCAGCTGCTCAGAGGGCTCGCTCAGGCACCAGCTTGGGATTATTCTGGGGTAGCTCGGCTTTCCCTCATTTAAAAAAAAGAAAAATAATCCAAAAGACTTTGTGACACACCAGTTCTTAGTCAAAATTAATTTTTATGTATCATTAATTCTCCCAGGATGAAAAAAAAATAACACTAGCATGTATAACTACATCTGTTTGCAAGGTATTATTTGGGCACTAGAGGTACCTCTGCTGTATGAAGATGAGAAGAGCTGTTTCTAGAAAGCAGAGGGTGCCTCGCAAGCAGCAGGGAAGAGACGCACCTTCAGCTCTGTGGACCCTTACACCCACCATGGATGTTGGCTTTATGGCAGGACCGGCATTTTATTCATCTTGACGTGTGGGCAGGTGAGGTTATGGCTGCTGCACAGGTTCAGCTGGGGCAAAGAGACACATCAGAGCAAATTACGGGGAAGAGCTTCTGATGTGAAACTCCCGTGAGAAAGAACGAACAGGAGAAACTACTCCCCAGCCGCTCCCAAGGGCTAATTGCTGAGAGCGATGGACCAAGAAGCATGCAAGGAAGGCCCAAGCAAGTAATTATCCCGCCTCAGGAGGAGGATCATCACCTTCATCTGTAGCCGGGTTCAAGTGGAGGCTTGGAGGTTCACGCAGGTCAGGGCTCCCGAATGGCAGCCCCATCACGCTGGTTTGGGTGCGGTGGAGATACCAGCCCTGGGCTGGGCTGGTGGCAGGACCAGGATATCAGGACTGGCAAGGGCTGCTGGCAGCAGGCAGGACCTCAGGCAGCCCCGGCATTCCTCACTCCCCGGCTCTGCAGGGATCACATGCCATCACTGATGTACTTAAGGCAATCCAGGGAGTAAACAGGGAAAAGTGGAAATCCCTTGAAACTCAGCACAGTCCGGTCCTCACCACATAGCTCTCCCATTCTGTCGTGGTGGACCAGCAACGCTGGGCAGCCAAAAGAGTCAGGAACCTGCCCTGCAGTTTTAAAGGACCTACAAGCAAAGGGCCGACCCATCCCTTAAGCACCGAGCATCTTCGCAGTCTGGGGAGGGGACACGACTCGGCAGCTGAGGAAGCTGGTGTGAAGGGAGGTGACCAGGAGCCAAGCTGGGAGAGACTGCAGATCCCCCAGGTCCTCAGCTGTGGAAAGCTGCCCTTCCCCACCGTTTAAAGAAGTGGGGACAAGAGAGAAAGGAAGGAAGGAAAAAGAGACTGGAGATGCATGTGCCCTCAGTCCAGAGGAGAAGGGAAGATGGATTCCCTTTGTCCTCCAGAGAGCCTTCAGGAGAGGACAAAAAGAAATCCCCTTGCTGTCTCTAGCTCTGAAAAAAACCTCTCCTTCCTTTCTGTTTTTCATAGATCTGTGCATCAGCTGAGCAAGGCAGAAGCTGTGCCTTCAACAGGGCTTGCTCCAGGGCCTGACTCTGCCTTCAGAGCAGCATCCAGGCACAAGTTGTCAGTGCTCGCTGTGGTGGCAGGGGCACAGCTCAAGGTATGGCGGCAGCCAAGCCAGAGAGGAAAAATGTTCAGCTGCAGTCAGTCACGTCTGCGGGGCTGGGGCTAGGCTGCCATCAGGTACGCTGCACAGGGAAGCAGCGCTTCACTCCTTGGATTATTTGTTGTTGGAGCCTCAAGGAATTAGAGAGTGGGGTTTTTTTGCAAGCTGTAACCACGCAGGCAGGAACTCAAAACCGCCCTTCTGACCCCTCCAGAGGTATTTTGACATAAACATTTTAAAAGGTTTAAATCAACGGCAGGTTTTTCATGCGGTGTTTGTGGGGAAGGGAATGGGATGGAAATCACTAATTACCTTCCACTGATTAAGACCGAGCTCTTCCAGCCACGCCTGCACGACAGCTGCCCCATGGCACGCGTCCCCATGCTGCCCCATGGGACCCGCGGTGAGGTTGGGTCAGGCCAGCAGCACCGCCAGTGGAAACCCTGAGCCGTTTCATGCCGACTCGGAGACCAGCCTCGGGCACGTATGTCTACCCTGGCCCTGATAAAGCTGGGGTTGTTGGGGCGGCTGCCAGGCTCACAGGGACGATGCTTAGCCTGTTTCCATGGAGAGCTCAGCAATAAAGATAAGAAGAGATGAGGGAAGGGTGGGAGCTTCATTAGTCTGATTCAGGGAGCTGGGCCCCTGGATAATAAATCCCTCTTGTTTGTAAGAAAGGGGATGCCGGGCTTCCCCTCTCCACCCAATTAAAAAACAAAAGCAGTGATTGCAGCAGCAGGAGCATCCAGCTGATAACGCGCCCGCAGCTCTGCAGGGCGGCTGCCCTGGCCACAGAGCCAGCGCACAGCGGGATGCCTCCGGGCTGGTCTCCGCCGTGGCGAAGCCACTTTCCTTTTCCCTCAGGGTGGACACGAGGGCTGTCGCAGGGTCAGGAGCGAAGGCGGATGCACTGCACCATCTCCTATGCACAGGCTCTCGGGTTTGGGTGTGCCCATACCTCGCCAGAGGCCCACGGACCCCCATCTGCTGTGCCGGGGACCCAGTAAAGCCAATGCATGAGGAAACTGCAGCAAGAGGACAGCAGGTAGGAATGGGGCCATGTTTCATCCCAGACACGAGCTCCGTGCTCCCGACAAGCAGGAGTCACGATCATCAGCGTGCCACAGCCTGAGAGGCTGCAGGCTCAATAGCAATAGTAACAACATCCTGCAGTAACAAATGCAACAACAGGAGAAATATTCTCAAAACAGCAGCTAGTGGCTTTGCCAGGAACCATCCCCAGTTAGGGACCACCTCGCATTTTTTCTCCCAGAGCGCACACTGGCAGTACGTCTGTCCCCACCATGCCCCTCTGCCCCATGCGGCACAGGTGATCCTCACCTCCCTGCATCCCAGCCACCAGCTCCCCTTTCCCAGGGCCACGTTGCTGCCAGCCTCTGCCCCATCCTGCAGTCTCTGCCCCCGTCCGATGCCCTTCTGGGCGTTATTCAGCTGGTGGCACAAACCATCTGGGATGCTGTGGAGAGATTTGTCAGTCACGAGCAGCCTGCCCACCTAACTTCTCCAGCCTCACCTCAATGTCCCCAATACACTGAGGGCTCTGGAATGGGGGACAGGCAGCTGTGGGCTCTCAGGGTAACATCAGCCCCTGCTTTTATGTCAGCATCTCTGCCAGCCCCGGGGAGGCCTGTAAGGCACCTGCTTCTTCCCTGCCTGCTGCCCCCAGTCCTCCCAAACATGTTTCCAGGCAGGAGCAGAACAAGATGGAGCGGGCAGGGACCCAAAGCTGCGGTTGCCCAAGGTGTCACTCCTGGCTAACCCTACACTAGCTGGAAGGAGGGCTGTCCCGCATGGCATCTGGGCAGGGACGCTCCATTACCCCATAGTCCCCCAGCTAGCACCTTTCCCAGCCCTCCCAGGGCACAGACACAGCCCCACTGGGACACATCCAGGCACCGGCTGAGCAGCTTTTCCCTCTGGTGACACTGCAGAAGGCTCAGAGTGGGCAGGCTGGGCACACTGCACCATGATCCCCGGCTGAGCCTGCCTGGGCAAGGAGCTGCACCGCGGGGCCAATTAAATAGGTCTACACCGAAATGGCACAGCGACCAAAGTGAGAAGCCAATGGTGTTTTGAAGGCATGACAGCAGCTTGGGAAGGTTTCTGTCTTTTAAGCGTCGTCTCATTTTGCTATCGAGGGACTCAGGACTTCCTCAGCCAGGTCTGTGTTCACCAACTACAGCTCTAAAACCTCCAGGGCAGAGGGAAGGCAGCCCCTTCCCCATGCTCTGGCTTCCTACAGGGAAACGCCCCTGAGCCCCTACAGGTTTGAGTGGACTCTGCTCTGCTCCCCAGCTCCAGTGTGCCCCAGCACACCCCAGCAAGCAGCTCAGCTCTCCTGCCACTGCCGTGCATGCCGGCTCCTTCCTTCCTGGGGCCAGCGGCTGAATCCAGCACCCAAAATCCGGGTGGAAAATGGTCCGTGTCAGAGCGCAGAGGGCAGCTGCCAGGATACAGCCCAAGGCCCAAACGGCAGCGTGCCTGGCACAAAACGTCTCCCTGCCCACACAAAAGCTTTAGGCAGTGTCACACAGCAAACAGACTTTAATGAAAGGTATGCGCAGGCATGTCTGGGCACCGGGACGCTTTCGCAAGCCGTCCTCAGCAGCTGAACGCCTTTGGGGAGTTGGTGCAGGGCTCTGCCGTGCACCTGAGAGCTCCTGTGCGCTGCAGTTAAAACAAGCTTTTACTTCCCAGAGGACAACAGGAGGCTGCACAGAGGGAAAACATCTCGGCTTCTCTGCTGGTCCAGCACCGCCAGGATTCCCACCTGGGGATGTGCGAGGGGCTGAGTGCCTCCTGGCCTCGCGATGCTCTTGGAGCCTCATCCCTCTGTGCAACCGCAGTGTCGTCATCTCACGCTGTGAAAAGGCGCCTGGTGAAGTTAGAAAGGCCAAGACCTGCAGTTATTCTGCCATCCCAGGCCTTCGCTGGGAGGATGAGGAGTTTCTAATGGGACTGTTTTGTAGTGATTGGGGGAATCACTCAGAGCTAGCAGAGGTCTGGGGGCAGTTAGAAACACTGTTCTGAAGTGGCAGGTAGCCACATGCCACTGGCATTTTGAAAGGGAAGAATTTTGGGGTAAAACTTTTTTTACGCAACATTCTCCAACTTTAAAAAACAAAACCAAAAAAACCCCCTAAACCTGCTAAAAAGTTGGTGCCCCCCTGCTCCCTGAGGACATGCTTTCCTGCAGCTGCCCCACATGCCCCTGGGGAGACAAGGGAGGGAGAGAGTAGAGCAGAGAAAAAAGAGAAAATGAGATGAAAACCAGTAAAGAACTAAAAATTGCACGGCACCGTATTTCATTTGCAGAATTTGTTCAAATGCACAATTTGCCCACAGACTTTCACAAAATTTCTTACACTTCTCCACAGAATCCCAAGTAGCTCTGGCAATTCATGTGATTTCTCAGCAAGTCTGCTCTTCAAAACGCTCATGACGGGAGCAATGTGTTGTGTCCCGGGAGGAAGCAGGGCTGCAGCGCGTGGGTCCCTAGCAGGTCTGGGACACCACCCCACAGGAGCCTTTGCTGCTTATTTCTAATGAAAGCACCAGGGAGAAGGAGGGCTGATCTCGGCCACCACTTTCAGCCCATGACACCACACGCTGTCACCCAGGCTTTGATCTCCCTGCTGTCCAGAAGATGTGAAGAAGGGAGTGCACACGTGGGTTTGTTTTTTCTAGCTCCATTAGCTGACCTAATGAAGTAATGACATCCCTCTGGAGCCCTGGGAGAAGGAAGCGTTTCCAGGATGATTTAGTCGCTCCTGAAAGGCTGCTTTAAAGAATAAACTAATTAGCAAGCAGCCTTCATTTCTGGATTTAGCAGCCCTTCAGTGCAAATTAAAGGTGATGAGCAGCGTCTGAGCTGAGAGCTGCACGCAAGCCTCGCCGGGTGCTCCTCATCATCCTGCGAAGGACAGGTATCTGCACAGGGTTGCGCAGCTCCCGCGGGACTCCCACCCTCCACTGGCTTGTGTTGCCTGCCAGTGGGTGCTGCCCAGCCAAGGGCTCCCAGACCAACCGAGCAGCTGGTGGGACTCACGGGTGATGCGAAGCCATTTGGGAAACGAGTCACGGGCAGCTGGCACCCATGGTGGGCGTTCTGTGCATGTCAGGCATCCCTCCTCTCGCACACAGGCAAGGAGGCGCATCTAAAGCCTGATACAGGCAGGGGTGCATTTTTAAGAGCATTAAACATTGCAGGCACGTCCATGCATCACCAACCTTGCCTTCCCAGTCTTACAGTGGGAAAACCGAGAAGAAATGCTGTGATTTTTGCACAAAGAAGGCCAGGCACAGCCTCAGAGGAGCCACCCTCAGCCGTACGCCCAGCTGGGCAGCAGCAAGCAGCTCCGGACAGGAGTGCAGCAGGGTGCCGCATCCCACGTCTCCCGGAAAGCGCCAGCGTGGGCTGTGATTTCTCAGAGGGAAGGACGCCCTTCAAAATACTCAGGGTTGGTCACATCTTTCTCCCTGCTCTTTCCCACAGCCCTGGAGGCAGGGACATCCTGCAGGCAGCCACTGCTCAGGGGCAGGAGGAGGCAGAGCCCCTTGCCTTTCTGCCTCCCTCAGCTCCTGACCCTGCTGGGGGCTTTCGTTGAGCATCAGCTGGAGGAGGTGGTAAAGAAAACCACCCAGGCCATTTATCTGCTGTGGTTTAGCTTCCTCCTTCACTCACTGTAAATCTTTCTTTAAAGATGCCAACCTTGGCTAAACAACTGGGGTTTCCTCTGTGGCTTCTGGGGGTGCCCCAGGGCCCCCTCCCTTCTCCAGCTGCAGGTGAGCCGCTGCAGATGTCTCGACCCCCTGGGCAGTAACTCCAGTCTTTTCCTTTCTCTCCTTCCTGCGCTCCAGATCAGTCTTTGTCCTTTACACAGATATTTAACAGCAGCAGGGAGGTTTGGGCAATGCTTTGCAAACCAGCTTGGAGAGGAGCAGCAGTCTATTGCCACAGCTTTTGGCATAGTGGGCACCAGATTTACTGAGCAGGGAGGAAAACCAGGCTTTCCAGAGGGACATGATGATCCTCAGAGTATCTGTTCCCCAGATATGCTGTGTCTCCAGGTTCTGAGAGCTGGTGTAAGATTCCAAGGGGGAAAAAAGAGAAAAGGAATGCCATGGAAATCGAAACCTAACAGTGCCACCCAGCAGCAGCTGCTGGAGGATCCTCGAGGGGAGACACTTTCTGGCAGACCCAGGCACCCCCTGCTCCTTCCTGGCCCCAGAACAGCTGCAGAAATCTGATTTACTTGGAGAGAAGCCGATTACAGTTTCCTGACACCCAGGAAGGCAACGCCGGCAGCAGACCATGCAGTGGGGCCGGGAGGCTTCGGAGCTGTGTTCACCAGGGGGGCACCGGCGGGTCCTTCAGGGCGATGGGCCGGGGGCACTCGGGGAGCGTGCTCCGCAGGTGCTCTCCACGTTCCTCCACTGTTCAGCTCACTAATTCCACTTGCTGTTACTAATTAACAGCAGCGAGTAGAGCGAGGCTTTGGTGTAATACCCGTGTGGCATTAGAGCGCGTGTAAAGCCCGGCGAGCGCCTGCACGCAAAAGCCTATAGCAGTTAACAGGGAGCCACATGTAGACTTAATGGACTTTGGCTTGAGCTCCGCAGGGGGACTATTAGCTCTTTACTCCCTGGTGTAAGCTCCTTATCTCTTGCATGAAGGCAATGCAGGCAGCTCCAGCACCCCCGGCTCCTTCCCTCACCCACGGCAGGACCGAGGCCCCACACGCTGGCACAAGCCCTGCATTCATGGGCAGCCGAGGAGGGCACGCACTGCCCCTGGTACATCCCAAAGCACCACGGACACCGTGCACGCAGGCCACGGCAGGAGAGGACAGGGAAGTGTTTATGGGGGGAAGCGCTCACCTGTAAGGATGCCATGGCTGAGCTTGAGCAAAGTCGCAGGGAGCACTCTGCTACCTCTACTCCTCTCCTGGCCATCTTGTGGAGTCAGAGCAACAGCCGAGGTAGCCGAGCTCGCGCAGGGAAACGCCCTGAGGATGGAGGAGCGTTAGGATCTCATTTGACACAACTGCTGCTGTGCTGGGCAGACTCCAAATGGCAGCAGGAAAAATGAGGTGAGGATGCACCCAGCCCTCCGCACCCCACAGCGCAGGAAATCACCCTCAGATTGGAGCAAAGGAAGGAAAAAGGCGAAACAATGCATGGGGCAGGATACACAGCTGAAATGCCGGCCACTGTGCAGCACCGCCTTCCAGCCACAAAGCCAGGGTCACCCCAAGAGGCACAGTGAATAATCACTGCTCATCAACAACCTCCTAAATAAAATAATTTTCCATGTGTAAGAGGACCTTCTTCAGGAGGGAACTTGGCCAGTTAAGCTCCCCCTGGCTCGGTCATTCTGTGCCATATGCCAGGAGGGAGGCAGGGGCTCAGCACTGGGCTTGTGGTGCCCCCCGTCCAAAAGCCTCCCTTCCAGGCCACCCGGTTTGGGCTCAGCACTCCACATTTGAAAACATTTCTTTTTCTACAAACAGCGCCTCAGCTTCTCCAACGGGTATAACCCTCTCCGAGGCACCAAGGCATACGAAGCTCTGGCCCCATGAGTGCGCACAGCCTCGCCGGGGTCTGCATCAGCTGGAGGACAGACATATGGATACTGGTGCAGCTCCACTCACTCACTCTTTCCCCATATCTAGCTCAAAAGAGACTCAGCTAATGAGGCAGATGGGTCCCCACCAGTGGTCTGGCCCTGGAGCTGTGAGGTCTCTGTGCCTTGGGACAGGCTACACGTGCCCCACAGCATTTGGAGCAGAGGATGCTTTTATTTGAGCGAGTACAAGGCATATGTCGTAACCCTTCACCTTGAGACAGACACAGCCTGTACTTCAGCAGGGCTTTAACTCCAAGCTTAGCATGAAATTTCTGCCTGGAAGCAGATGATTAATGCCTCAGGCCAGGAAGAGTTCACCCTTCCCAGGAGGAGCTGTAACGGGCAGAGGTTTCCCAGCTTAGAGGGGCCACACCGCACCAGGCGCATCCTCTCCCTGGGGAAGCCAAGCACCACAGGAGCAAAGCCCTGGGAACCTTCCACTCCTGCAGCCAAAACATCCCTTACCCAAAAAGCCCTAGGCCAGGGACACAGGGTTGCAGGGCTCACGAAGCCTCAGTGCTGGCCGAGCCTCCGCCTGCCTGCTCGCCTTGCTTCCCCACACAGCAACCCAGCACACTGCATGCAAACATCGCCAGGAAAAAAAGAGCAGGTAATTTCTCGTGAGTTCAGCACAGAAGCAGCAAAGGAGGAAAGCGCAGCAGGCTCCCTCCATTCGAGAGGAAAATTTTTGTGACTCTTGCTAGGGTACAGGCCTTGCCCAAGGGGGGCTGCAGGCTGGCACCACCTCCAGCTCCCTCTCCTACCCTCACGTGGGCTGTCCTGCTCTTGGTTTTCCAGCAGGCTACGAGGAAGCTACCCAAGTAACCACCAAGGGATCACCAGAATATCCATACAGGCCTTGGGTACAAATACTGTTCTACAAACATGAGCACACTGACAGCAGAAGGTTGTTTTCACTCTTGGGGCAGTCTGGCAAAGGATAAACCCATTGTTCAGACTCAGAACACAATCTTGGCTCTTCATCTGGGTAATGGCCATGATAAATAGAGAGCAGTAGCTAATGAGCCTCATGAAGCTGTTCATTAAACACTGAGAAGAGCACACAGAGATTGTAACAATACCAGGCAGCAAGTGGAGCACGCATCTTCTCACACCCACTTGCATTTCCCACACAGCTCGAGGGCTTCCCCTCCCACCAGCCCGGAGCTGGGCAAGGGAACCCACCAGCCCCCTTCACTACTCTGCCTGCCCCTACCCTCCTCTGGACTGGATTCCTACATGGAAGCACTGCAGCTGCTCCCTAGCACTGGCTCCGTTTCCATGGCAACTTCCACTCACATCATTGCTCCATATTGTTCTTTTCCATTTCACAAGAGATCCCTGCTGCTCCTTCAAATAGTTCATTATCCTTTGTGCTCCAGCAGACTATCCCTCAACCAGCACTGCCCTAGACAAACCAGAATCAATTTACTAAGCATTTGTGCCTCTGTACAGAAGGGCAGGCAGAAGAGGGTGGGACATGACCCAGCCGGATTCTTGTCCAGGCACCTACCTCAGGAGACGACCCCCAAGAATGGGAGCCTGCTTACACTTTCCCTGGGCCCAGGCTAGCCCATTCCCAGATTTACATCCCAGTGGCTGCTCTGGGAGGGGTGCAGCCCGTGTGGGTGTGGGACCCTCCGGGCCAGCCGGGTGCCATGGGACAGTTCCGCAGCCTCCCACAGGAAGGGCATGCTCACACCCACCAGCACCTGACCAGCCTTTTGGCAGAGCCGTTCTCAGATCCCCAGATCCTGTGGTTTCCTGCAATAACATCTGTGATTAAAAGCTGGTATTTTGCCTAGAAATAGCAACTACTTAGACCACAGCCAAGTCATGCGATGCTTTTGATAGTTGTGACCGAAAACCTCATTTGTCATTCCCATACTCACCCCAAACAGCACTGCCCTCCTGGCAAAAGGCATGCAGACTGCAGCCGAGACAGAGTTTAATGCTTTGCTATACTCAGGAGATGAAACCACTTACAGGAGAACTCTATATCCTGTCCCACAGATGCAGAATCAAGGTAAGAAAGCATTTGCCAGGCAAAGCAAACCTGATGTACTGAATTTGGTGTAGCTGACTTCCCTTCTTACTGGGTTGGGGAATTCTGAGCTTCTAAGTAACAAAGGGTGTAGGCACAGTTTACAAACAGAAAGGAGTTACCATAAAATTGACCTAAATGAGCTGTTACAGAAGAGTTTCTTAATAGGCCTAGGGGCAGAAGGAGATGTAGACAGAAGACCTGAACAGGAGATGGCTCCCAGACAGAATTTGGCTAAGAGGGCTGGAATAGCAAGTTTGTAACTTCATGATGCCCGAGCACAGACAAGCTGCCTTGGGAAATACACAGGGAGGCAAGGAAAAGAAACAAAAGCTAGACTGGACAGACTTACACAATAGTGTAAGCCATGTATTGTGCTGCTCAGAGCTAATTCCATTAGCAACCTTCCCAGAAAAAGTGTGTAAGCTTGCAGGGAACTTGCAACATCAAGAGTAAAGTTTTACACGCCTGATACTGAGAGTTCAAGGCCAAGTACAACACAAATCTGCCCATGAAAATAATATATACAAGGCACCTTGAAGTGTCAGACCCTCTCCTATCAGCATTAGTTCAAATTCCTCTTACCACCTATTTCAGCTTTTGCCACAGCTCTTTTCGCAATGGTACTTAGTCAAGAATCAGGAGCAAGGGTAACAGCTTCCAGAAAGACATTAAAAACAGCAGCCTGAGCAGTACAAGTCACAGCACACCTCACTTGCCCTCCAGTTTACCATTTAAGATACTACTACACATGGAAAATTGAATTAGAATGGGAAAGTGATTGACAGAAGCCAGGCAAAGCGTGCTCTCAGGGTTCAGGCTTTTAAGAAGCAGCCTTTTAAGAATTCTGCAACAAATGTAGTAAAACTGCATTATCACTACTTACAGACTATATAATGATCCCAGAGAAAAAGAATCCACTTTCCCCACTGGAACGGGATGCATGGGCTTTAACTACTAGTCCTTAGGATTAAAAAGAAACACAGCATCTCCAAGTTAGTACTGCAGAACTTTATACTACACTTAATACACTTAGGTCATACTTGACAGGACGCTGTCAAAAGGTAGTGACTGATGCAAATACAAATATTAGAAACAACATTTGAAATTAAAAAAGTTTATTTGAAGATTTGTAAAACAGCTCTTTGAAAGACCAACATTTCCAAGACACTACGATATGATAAAGCATTTTCCTATTGTTAGAATATAAAAAAGTCACAGTCCTTCAACCACCTAAATAAAAGCATACATTTATGGACCAAACATTTTACTTCCAACACCAAGAAAGTAAATGGGTTTGAAAGTCAGACAAATCAATAGCACCAACACTAGATGATCACAAGCCCCATGGGTCTGAGAGTCTGCATTTGTCATTACTACACAATAAAGCAGGTTAGTGAAGCAAATCTTAATGTCAAAACAGACCTACAAGCACTGAAGAGTTCGTACAATGAAATATCATAATGCATTTTTTACATTCCATTGATGCAAACAACAGTAGCAAGCCAGAAACACCAAAGAGTTCCCATTAAACTCCAAGCTTCCATTTCAGGACAAGAAATCTTCAGAACTTACAAATGCCAGTTCCATTTTAAACACACAACTTTATTCACTTTATGTTTACATAATTTGTGCAATAGAGACATGTGCAATAGAAAGGTGAAGAACAAGATGTAGAAGTGGACAGTATTACAAGGATCCAATTATCACTTCACTGTCAAGCAGCACAGTATTATACTGCTTTCCGATGATACTCAGGAGGGGCTACTTCATAGTCACTGGCGCTAAACAATGCAGAGGAATTCTTTGCTAAATACCTATAAAAAATAACGAAAACATTAAATTACCTTCTTGCCTAAAGTCTCCATTGTTTAGCATCAACTAAGCTAATTACTAGGTGTTTGCCGAGACCATAAAACATGATTTCAAGAGTAGAAAACCAACATGTATCTACTAAAAAGTCAGCTGTGTAAAGCAATTAAAGATTCGACAGCTCACACCAAAAAAAAAAAAAAAAATTCCAGACAAGTTGTCATGCAACTCTGGCTCCAAGTGAGCACAGGGAAGTTAAGATTAACAGGATGAAACAGTTTACATTTGAGGTTCAGTCAGCTGCTGTACCAAGAATCCATTTACTACTGATGGTACTCAAAGGGGTAGAGACAAGACATTATGAAGTTCTGTCTGCATAAATATGGAACTTGAATGATGGCTAGAGCAAAACAAGCAACAGTCAACTAAGTGCAATAGCAGAAGATAAGCATTAAATGCCGTTACCCCTCATTGAATGGACTCAGGGATGTAACATGTCTACAGCACCACAGGGTACTGCAGTGCACTAAAGCTACAATGACAGTCTGTCCCATAAATAACATTAGTAAGGTTCATCTGTTTTTAACATTTGCTCAATTGTTGTTGAGTAACTGTTGTGTAATTTACTAGTTTGCTGTAATTGTCATCTGCTTTTTATAGCAACTACAAATAAATGCTTCAACATTTATTTTGAAACAAGTAGTAGACTCAAGACAGTTTAAAAGTGCAGACTAACAGATACATAAACACACATCTAACTAGCAATAACGTCACTATTAACTGGAGAGAAATTAAAACCAGTCTTACTCATGTTCTGTACAACACAGTTTGAGAAAGCTTCACTGCAATCTTTGGTGAAGATACCACACACAGGCTCAAGATATAGATATTTTATCTATATATCTATATCTGTGTGTTATATAACAATCATTCACTGAAAATAGGCCACATGACAAAAGCCTGTGCTTACTGAACTTTTTCTTTCTTGCTGAAAGACTTAAAAAGTACTCACTTTAAGAAGTCATGCAAATAGTTTAACAGCAAAGCCAGGCTCTTCTCATCAAGAGGAGTGTAAGCAAGCATAGCTCCAATTCGTACTGTTTCAAAAGAAGTAGTACTTGTTAGTTATAAACAACAGCTTTAACAAGTATTTAAGTACAGTCTAGAACCTTACAGTTAGCATATAAAAGCAGCCCAGAAGTCTATTCCAAGATATAGAAGCTCACTTAAATTAACTAGACTACTGAAAATCCATTTCCATTCTAAATTCCTGAGTGGCTCTGAACATTTTAGGTACACAGAGTAAGGAAAGAATGAAACCACATTTTTCATAGTTGCTTGTCAAATTTCTGCAGTTCACATCCACTGAGTCTCAAGACAAGAAAAGGAAGCATTCAAATACTTCTAACTGCTCTTCTTCAATCTCTGGAGATCATACTCACCAAATAACCTCAGTAGGTGTGGAGCACCATAGACCTGAGACATTGGAGCATCTGGGTGATCTGCTAAAATTTCGGCATATTGGGGCCTCTCAAACTTGTACAGCAGTTGAGTTCCCAGCATGACATTGAAGTATTCTTTAATTCCAGCCACAACTTCATTGACTGCGTACTCCCTGGTAAACAGAGAAAATGCTGCAAGTCTTGTTCTAGTGACTGGATGGACACAAGATGAGACTTGGCTCGGTCAGTCCATCAAAATCATAAAGATCTTTCACAAGCCTTCAGATTTTTCAAGGAAATTTGTCTGGAGACCTTAAAATGTGCAGCACAGGGAGCAATGCATTTCAAGACCTCCTTTAAAAATGGACTGTTCCGAACTCAGTAAGAATGTAGGCAAACCAAGAAAAGCCTTGCTTTTAGTCATCTACTCACTTAAAGAAATTAACTCTTAGAGAGTCCTCTCAAGCAACAGTAAGTATTTTTAAGAACACTTACCCACTCTTCTGTTTTCAACCAAAGTTAATCCCAACTCACACCAGTTTAAAAGTGCAATACTACTTTAAGCAATCAGACTGAACTCCTGCTGAATGGAAAGGGACAGCCACCAAATATTTCAGGCAACTGACCCTTTCTAACTAGGCCTCTCAAACTCCTGCAGGCCTCCAACTTCACAACTAATTGAAGAATAACTGTATAGGAATTAGCAGTGACACTGCACATCTGAGAAGTACAACCCCCACTCCACCCTGCAAACAAATTTAGGACAGACATTAGGACAATCACATAAAAGAATGTTAAAACACCCTGACAAGTCAATAATATGCTTCCTCTTGAATGGAAGAAAATAACTTCACATTTCTAGTTTGTCTCCCTTTAAAACAGGGAAGCTTCATTCAAGAATAAACACACCTTGTTTGCTGTCAGGGCTGGACAGCTGGCGTAATTACAAGTAAGAATCTTCAAAGCTATCACCTCAAAGTAATTAGCTTTGCCCATCTGATTCTTTTAACAAGTCATCATCTACCTCCCTGTCCCCCACCCCTCTACCTCCGTGAGAGAGTCCACCCATACAGTAACACGTTGCTCATCTGCTAGGTAGCTTTTTTGATAGTTTGTTCTGCTCGTACATAGCAAGTGCCAATAACTTTATTCACCCAAAGTAGGAAGCCTGAGCTAGAATGAAGGGGTGGAGAACTATTCACTTGACTTTTATCAGCTTCCTTTAGGAAAAGGCCTAAGGAACATAGGGGAAACAGAAATAATATCCAGAAAGCAGACTGCATTCTTGAATTACCTCCTCAATGGTTTCTAAACTCCTCTATCACCTTGGTCTTGGAACATGAAGTTAGACGTAGGGCTGGGACATGTTTAAGAACCTTACTAAATTTTCCATGAAATACAGGTCGAACAACAGCAAGAGAAATATTGAAGGTTTGAAATGGCTGCCACTTACTTGTTATCAGTATTTCCTCGTGATTTTTTGTAGTTTGCATAATCCTCTAAAATGGAGTCAACGTTCTTCTTGGCCGGAAGATAAAAGAGCTAAACAAGAAGCAAAACCGAGCAAATACGAGTTGTCTAATTTATGCAGACATTTATATCTGCATGCTAAATTTAAATCAACATACATAAGGACATTTCTAGAATAAAACTTACAGGTTCAGATGTTAAATGTTATTAAAGAACACCCAACTGTTTTAGTGGTGCATACAAAAAAAATCCCGTAACAGTGACTATATCCATGTTTCCATTTAACACTTACACTGCTCAAAAGCAACCTGATGATGAACTACTGAAGCCACCCCAAGAGTCAAAGGTATGCAGCAAAGCACACACATGCCCCTACAGACCTGCTTACACCAGGCCACACAGCAGTTACAAAAACAATGGTGACCATTTTTGCCTATTCTTCTGTCTGCTCCTCTTCTTGCATCCACAGTTCAGCACCTGGCACTACTATTGCTGCAAAGCCAATAAGCCTGCCAAGCATCTGCCAGGAAGTTTTGTTGCCTGCACAGTCTGAAGAATATCAGAGCTACATTAGAGCTAACAGAATTGAAGAAAAATATTCCCAGCCACGATTCACCAAGGATTAACTTCCATCTTTAACACCATACACAGACCATCTGCACCCACAGACACTAGTTCAGTTGTATATGGCAAGGCTCAGTAGTACAGCAAATTCACATACTTGGGAGTTTTTTTGAGGCATGGGACCCAGTTCACTTATCCATTTCCTTTCACAAGAGCACTACAGTCTGAAGACATTCGGGGGGAAAAAAAACCCCAAACCCTAAATCTCCAGAATTGGAGTCAGCATAACACACAGCAGTGCTTAAGCACCTTTACTGCTGATGCAAGTCTAAGATTTGTATTCACCAAGAAAATCAGCCTTATCCACGTAGGACTTGAACAAGATTTTTACATGTCTGGGATTGCAAGAACAGAGACAGCACCTCAGAGCAGCAGTAAGTTAGAGCATGCAATTGCAGCCTATCAAACAATAACAACCAGTTTTCAACAGTATTTTCTATGCTTCTTACCAATTTTAGTAGTGGTTTCATACAAGAAACAAGTAATGATTCATTAATACTTTTTAGATTCATGAAAGGGTTTTATACTTTTAAAATGGAAAGCAAAGTTTAATTTACTGTATCAGGAAGCTTTATATGGATCCAGCCTGGCAGAAGTTAAGAATCACTATCCTAAGTGGCAGCTTTCTGTCAGAGCTGTAGAACAACTTAAGATACTTGCTGAACTTGGCAGTAACACATAAACAAGGCAGGAAGGAGCCGAGGTAAAATAGGCATCACATGTGATGTTCCTACAGACCAATTCTCTGCCAACTAAGTAAACTGTTCAAAACCTACCAGCAGGCCAAGAATGCAGAGAGTTAACATCACACTTAAAGCTTAAGTATTTAAAATTATTTGCCTTTCTAGCTTATGCTTGATTAGACCAAGTCTATTCTACAAATTTACATGCAACTCTGCTGAGCCACAGTCCTACTCACAGGTGACCTTTGGTTAAAATCCAACTGGAATAAGAACTGTCAAGTAAGCCATCAGGCTGCTGTCAAACTCCACACAAGAGATTTCACTACACTGCACTTGAAGAGGGTATGAAATTCTAGTTTTAGTGTCCTCACCTATATATGGCCAGATTGTTCTTTTGACAAATTACCTGCTTTTGCCTGGTGATCAAGTCCCAGTCATCTACCAGCCATGGTTTCAGCTCTTCTGGGATTTTCACCTTTACTTCAACTCTGTTCATAAATGTTTCTTCCTGAAAAAAGTGAAGCCAGACTAATTACTTTCAGATAACTGTCCAAGCTAAGAGTCACCCATATTCCTTGTTTTCACAACTGACATACACCACTGGACTGAAGAATTACTACAGTAATTCCTGTAGGCTCCACAGGGAATAAGGAAATAGCTTAGATTTTTCAAGGCCACTTGGGAACCTTAGTTTTGCAAGTTGTAGCATTTCACACTGCTATACTGCAGGAAAAAATACTGCTGCCTGTATTTCTGAGCAAAGCAACCTTCCTGTTTTCTATCAAAAATCCTGTGAGGGAATCAGAAATACATACACTTTCAACTGTTGGATCTACTCGAGCCCTCTTCTTCCTAGGAGGCTGAGGAGTCTCACTGGTACTGCTCCCTTCTCCAATTCCTGGAGCTGTACAGAAGACAGACATTATGCTGCTTAAGAAGTCTAGTAAGTCAGTAAGAAATATCAGTAAAGAAAGATTTAAAAGAAAGATTTAAAAGTAAGACTCAGACTTCTCTCAGGCCACCTTTTCACTTGTGTTTTTGTTTTAAATATTACTTGTATTCTGGAAGTCCCACATATTTGTGACAGTTTAAACTGCTGTATTTACACTTATCTGAAGATGGAGGTTTCTGCACTAAAACCAAACCAATATGTCAGTATCTGTAATGTTCTTCAGAAGAATTTTTGGAACCAGCAGCTCAGCTTTGCAGATATGCCACATCTCCATCTCATTAAGGAAACATAAGTTTGACTTATGAAATTATTTCAACAGATCCACAGAGATACACTTTGCTTTTAATTTGCAAGAGGTCAAAATCTTGACAGACTGAAACAAGTAGTTTGTGTACAAACCAGAAAAGTATGCCTTCCTCCTGACGAAGAGGAAGAAGCATCTGAAGTCCAAGATGAACAACACAAGGTGATAGTAGGTAAACTTAACTGAGGCAGATTTAAGGTCTTATTCCAGCTAAGAATCCTTCACTAAGGATATCCACTTATATACAAAATAAAGGCATACTTACTTTTCTGTTTGTTCTTTTTTGTTTTCCTGCAAGAAGAACATAAATTATTGCAAATATAAAGATAGCGGTACTTAAAGAATCGAAAGTAGAAAGCCAGCAAAATTGTCCATCAAGTTCAGAACAATGAATGAATACTGAGTAGCCTATGGAGTATTTAGATAAAAGCACATGTAAGAAATGTCAGATATGACTTAGCATCACAGTTACGACACAAGATTTTTCATGTAACTGGTTAGAATTCACCATTTTGGGGGGGGAAATCACTAAATTTAAACCTACAAAACCCCAGAAGGCATGCCAAGAACGCAAGTATTTAAAAACAGTACTGACTGACACTTACGCAAGTAACATCTACAGATGTTTCATACTTTCCAAGAGCTCTTGGAAAACTACACTAGGTTGTAAGGTTTATTTCTGTATTTCAGGGATCACTTCGGGACAGAATATGGGACAAGGAAACAGAAGTGCTGGGAATTATGAGATAAATCTCAGTCAACTTCCAGTTGAATTAACTTCCAGTGAAGTATTGAAAAAACCCACACAGGTTTACCACTACAGCAGTAGAGGGAATTTTATGTAGCACTATCAGAATTATATGCATGAAGCTGCATGGACTGCCTACAATTGCATCATCAGCTTTTAGGGGAGATCGCGATTACACTTGCCACTTATTAGAAACATTTGGAACAGTACTAAATAGCATTGTCCCTAATAGTTATCTTCTTCCAAATGCTTCTCTCAACACTTACTGTTTCTAATTTACACACTTCACACTTCTCTAACGTCTCTATCCTTAGCCTTTATTTTTATTCCAAATGAAGAGCTGTACTTCCAAAAATTTTAAAAGAAACCTGAAATACAATGCACAGGACACAAATATTCAGATAGGTCAAGAGTAACAATGACAAAATTAAACTGTCCTAACAGGTATTTTTGTTATTATCTGAATTTTGTATATTTACTAATTAAAATTTTCTGAAAATGGTTAAGAATACTACTAGTCATGTTTCAATTTGCTCACTATTAATAGGAGTCCAGTTAAACCTCTCAAAAAAATGGCAGATTTTGTGGATAAAACTCTTTACCAGTACAAGATTATTTCCTTGGAAATTCACCACTATCTCAAGTGACTCTTGTATTCAGGCTTTGAACTGGGTTTATCTGAATCAGGAAGTAGGGTTTCTAGGAAGGTCTGAAGATAAGAAGAGTAAGGCTTTTTTCAAGCTTCAAGTCAAACAACCATTAGGCTTAAACTGTGGGCAGAATAAAGATCATCTCTTTCCAGGAAGAAGGAACAATTGCCAAGCTGAGTCACTGAAAATGGACTTCTGTATTGAAGAGAAAGTCTTTTCCTCCAAACCTAGAGTCAACACGGAGGAACAGGGAGTCCTTTCCAGAATTAAAGTCACAAAATAAAAACAATGTTAAGCATTAGTCTAGGACCAGAGTCTTAAAAAATCGGGACAGGGAATATAAAGTACTTAAACTACCACAACTAGGACAGTAAACCACATCTATGTTACTGAAGCACAAAGTCTAGCATAAACCATTGTAGGCAGTTGCTTGTGCTCTCCCACCTCATTCCTTATATTTCAAGTCATATGCCTCTGCTTCAAGTCAAAGCAGCCATCTGTTTGCAAAGTCTAAAAGACAAATCTGAGTTAGAGAACAAACAGAAAGAGCTAAGGTTAGAGACAAAACATTAGCATTTGGCAGACTTTTGATAGCCTGTACAGTGGACTGTCTAAAGTAACACTCTTCATGAGGTGAAGACAGCTGTGCAAGGTGAAGTGCTGCTGTTGTGTACAGTAACTGAAGCATGCAGCGCACTTGATATCCGGAAGAAAGACGCAGCATCTGTATCACAGAGGTTATGGACAGCCCTACTGATAGAAGTTGTAGCCCAAGATGAGCAGCACATCTTAGATAACTAGATTCCATTAATCAGACCAAGCAGACTCATTTTGAGACATACAGCTGAAGAACACCATGTGTGTTCCTCATGATGGCAGATAATGTCTTCCTGCAAGGACAAATGGAATGCAAGTCCTGAAGTGACACAAAACGGTGAAACATATCTAGGATAGGTTAAAACACATCCGTTTGTGCCACTTCACAACTACATTATGAACTGCAAGCCCTATACCGCTGTATAGAAGCAGTACAAAAACTTAAATTGACTTCTCTTTATATAGCAAGTACAGCCCAGCTGCTATTCTTCATTCACGTATTTCTCTATTGAGTAGCATTTTTCACTGAAAACTGACAACAAAACTAAAAAGCAGCATGGAGGTTTCAAGGAAGCTTCTGTGGAAAGAGTTTTAATTAAAAGACTGAACAGAAGTGCAAGGTGCTAAAGACCTTGCAGTTCAAACTTAAAGGATGCATCCCACTGTAGTCAGACATTACCTCCTCAAAGAAGCAGGGCCAGCAAGCAGTTCTGGTAAGAAGCTAACCCAGCCCTTGTTGCAGGGTTCTATTTTAGCAGAACAGGAACACAGAGCTATAACAAGAATATTCAACTATTGGGGATCAAAATGTGAGACTGAATTAGAAAGCCAAAAATAAATGAACTACTGACATAACCATCTGAAATTGTGTAGAAACAAGATAATCAGTAGAAAACAAACAGTATTACAGCTTACAGAACAGCTCACAACAATGAAATGCTATATATCAAAAGTGACAGACTTGGAAGGAAAATAAGCAGTCCATGCCACAAGAGCATGGACCTCCAATACTGAACTTCCAATCTCAGTATCCAAAACAGGAGTGTGTACACGATCAAACGGTAAGACTAAAGAGGATGCCATAGAAGGCAACATACTGGAAGATTACACTTCACCTTTCCACAGAGATTCATCAGAAGAAAGATAATCTTAAGTATCTGTCACAGAACCTTGGATACCACCTCAAGAAGCCAGCAATCTTTGTACAAGAGTTGGTGTTAATGCTCAGAGCTCTAAACTGGAGCGTCTTCTGGACATATCTAGAAAACTGTCAGTAGAAAGTAAAAATAGCTTAGAAAATAGAATTCAACACAGACAAATGACATCAGGAAAAAACCAAGACTTTGGATGGTTTACTTACTCCACAACAGTTAGTCCATGACCTGGTAGATAAAGACGTTGTGGACAATAACAAGTATTTTACTTTCCCCAAATCCATGTGCCTTTTAAAGGAACTTAGAGGTCTGTCAGAACCTCCCTACTATAGCTGGTTAAGATATGAGCAGCAGAGAATGAAAGTAGTTATCACTTGGTCTCAGGCATTTGAGTTCAATACATTTGTAAATGCCAGAAAAAGGAGATCAGGTGCCAGTTTACTGATAAAACAACAGTTGTAACTAAGCTATATGAAATCAAAGTCTCTCCTAATACAAGCTGTATAATAATAAAAAATTAAAAGATTCAAGTGTGAAAAATAAGTATGTTGGAAAAAAGCGTGAAATTAGCCACTATTGCTCATGCAGCTTGGTCACTAACTTAGCTGTGAGAAGAAGCATTCCTATGAAGATTCAATTAAATCATCAAACATTATTAGCAAAAGGATAGAAAGAAAAGTCAGGATTATATACACATATGACTCCTGTGCCTGGTCAGGCAACCTAACCTTAGAAAGCACACAATAGAACTAGAAGAGGTAAAGAGAAGAAAGAATAGTTGGTAGTGTACAACAACTTCTATACCATGAGCAACCAGGCAGACAAGGGCTTTCTCAAGTTGACAACTGGACAGGAAGAGGAGGGGAAATGTGGTAGAGGTATCACTAGCAATAAAAGGTAAAGCTTGAAGAACTAATCAATCTTTCCTCAAGATAGATGGAAAAGACCAAAAAAACCAAAGCAGCAGACATTAAAGAGACAGAAGGAGTCATCCTCTTTCCTCCCCTCTTCAACACAGACAGTACTGAATTAAAATGAGAACACGCTGCCACAAGATGACGGGGATGCCAGAAGTCCAAACGGTTCAGACATTATTAGATAAATACAAGAGTCCTACAAAGGGTTATTAAACCCATCACATGGATACAGCCTCCAGCTCTAAAGTCCCTTAACTGCAGACTGCTAGAAGCAAAAAGGGTATTTGGGGAAGAGCATCATTCTAGGCTTGACTCACTTGATTATCCCTAAGCACATGTTACTGGTGACCATTGGAGAGCAGAACAGGTTAGGAAAATCTCCAGCTTGAGCTGGTGTAGCCATTCCAATGTTGTTACAGCCCTAGACAACTGGCATGTAGACATATTCATATGCTGCTTGACATTTAGAGGACTTGGAAGTAGCTTGTGAGAGCTACTAGCTGTGCCAAAGATAGCAGAGGATGCCACAAGAGACAAGCAGCAGGAGCATATGCTTCTGAGTAATACGTTCAGATGAAGAACAAGACTTCTATTAGAAGAAAAAACAGTAACTCCCAAGTTGAGATAGTGTTTTGAGAGCATCTCTGATGAGACTGCTTGCATATAGTATCATTTAAAAACAGATGCTATTCTCAAATTTGTTATTCAGTGCCGTATCTTCCCTCCAGAACACTCTCAGTTGCCCTTATTTTCCAAGCATCTGTTAACTCTGATTGTTTACTGATTTTTTGAAAGTTAATCATATTAGGCCCATGAAAGGTAGCGTAAACTCTTAGAAGTTGGAGTTCAGCAGAGTGACATATAAAACAGTCTGCAGAAGCCAGTATCTGTAGTGTTCTATTTCATTTTTGGCAACTGCTATACCCATACAAAAATTTTTTTCTATGATAGCTTCTAGCTAAAATAATTATTTTAAAAACAAATGTATACAACCTGCATTTCATGCATATTTCTATTTCATCAAATATTGCTTACAAATAGGCCCAAAAGCTTTTTGAACCAGTTGCTGCAGTTTACAGAAACAGTTATTCTGAACAGACTCAAGCCAACAATAAAAATATAGCACATTAAGGACCAAGTTCAAACCTCACATTTCTAACACTATCTATCATAGCAGCCTTGCTCCCAAGACTTACAGAAGACAATGCTGTTTGTTACTGATTTCCACAGAAGCAGAACTCCAGGCTGCAGTAAACATGCAGACCAACTGTAACCCTCTAGAACTATCCAGTTTCAAAAATCTGAAGTCAGTTGTCCTCCACTTCTTTTTAAACAGCGGACACACTGAATGCATTTGACTACTCATACTGTACCCTATCCCAACTGAAAAGGTATACATTTCAGAGAAACTAAAAAGAGGTGGTCCATACTGGCTTTAAAAAAAACCAAAACGATATACTGCAGTACTTATAATTGTTAACTGAACTGCTACCAAAGCTTACATTATTACAGCTGAGGACTTTAAGAGTCTCTGAAAGAGAAATCTATGAAAGCATGGAGATTTGGATTTCAGGATGAAAATCCTGGTTTGACAATCCATCCTTAACTCACCGCGTCGATATTGTAGGGGTCTCCAAACAGCAAACAGTATGCGCTCCATCTCGTCTGAAAAATCTAGGCACAATGGGGGTTGAGTTAAGGAAAGAATGTCAGACCTAGTGTTTAGCCTTAAAGAGAATCTATTTAAGATTCAAAAATTTACCTTTTTAGCAGCATATTATAGTCTTACTGAACATTCGTGGAGGATAAGTTGTGCTTAGATTGTTATTTCCTTTCCATTATTGTTTGGCTATCTGAAGAATAAGTTTCAAAATATAAGTTACCTTTCCCTTTGTCTGATCCTCCAAGAATGCTACAAAAGGTAAATTTTGAGGCCCAAATAGGTTGACAGTGTTACCCTTTTAGAATAGTTGTGTGATCAGTTTCTCCCCCTCCCCACCATCAGTACTTTATGTATCTACAATGACCTTAGATTTATAACAAGAGAACAATCCAGAAGTGTTATTTTGGAACTGTATTTTGAGATTTTTCAGAAGCCATCTTGCCTTTAACGGTAAGCAGGATGTGAGCAGCAGTAGTTTGGTCAATAACACATCAGTATCACAACCCTGCATCACTGCTAGAATAAGTCAAAGTATTTCCTCTCCCTCGGCCTCCAAATAGGGAAGAAAAATAGGGAGACTTTGTTGAAAGCAGCACAGGTCTAATTCAGAAGGATGCATTGGATGCTGATAATGGCTAGAGACTAGGAGCAAGATCAGTGCAACAAGCATATGGGACCCTGTTATAAATAACTTTCACAATGCAAGACTGCTATTCTAATGACAGGTTTTCCTTCCTCCCCTTTACAACTCTGAAAATCCACCATCAAGGAATTAATTTTTCCAATCAACTTGAAACAGAAGTTTTAGAGAATTAGGTTATCGTCTGTTTTGCTATGCTGGAAACAACCTAGTGATGACAGCAAAAAGCAAAGCCACTCCATTTCCCCAACTGGTTTCAACCAGAAAGTAAAGACAGACCTGGTAATATGCTTTCAAGCTTTAGAGTTACACAGAGGCTTAAGACGAAGTCATTTCTACTGTGTGGGTCTCCCCTGGATGCAACATTATTAGGTGTTGTTGAGAGGATTAAGCCAACTTTGATTTCAAGCACAGGTTAACATTTACCATTTACTCAGCCAGAGAGAACAACTCATCCCACTGCAATCAGTCTGAACTACCAAGATGACTAAAGCTGACAGTATGGGGAACCCTAATCCTGAAGTTACTATTGGGATGTTCTCTGTAATGCAAATTGTAGACATTTACAATTGAGTCATCACTACCTGTGTCAAAGTTACACATTAAATTAATGCTACTCCCACTGACTAAAATGCAAGACGACTCAGGTGCAACAACCACTTAAGCAGCCGAATTAGTAATGGTCATAATTTAGATCTGCTTAATTAGATTTTAATGACATTCATTAGGAACTGTCTAAACAGACATTTGGTTGGGTTTTTTTGCCACCCCCAAATGAAGACAAACAGGTGTCTAGGTCCCTGTCAGAGGTCCATCCTGAGCTGACAGAGCACACCAAACCAGTGGTGTTAAAGCACCTCAGAACCTACAGCGACAAGACCACAAGGGAGCATGCATGCAGCATTATCGCCAAATCCGTTGGACTCCCCATCCCAGAGACCAATTTACAGCCTTGGCTAAGCTTTGACTAATCCCAAAGTGAAATCTGCATTCAGGATCTAGAGGGGAAAAAAAAAACCAACAAAAAAAAACCACAACCAAAAAAACCAAAACACACCACACTGCCAAAACCCCAACTGTATCCACTACTGCTGCACTTCTCAAATCAATGATACATATTTTGTAACATAAAGTTGCCCCTAAATGAGACATGAAATCTGAGGCTGCTGCCAAATGCTCTTTGTAGGAATTGATGTCATTTCAGCAGCTTCCTCATGAAGACTAGAATCATAAACGAAGTTAGGAGTTCAAAATATCACATTAGTAATGACCATCTTCATAATTAAGTGTAGTACTATCCCCACCAGAAGAGTTTCATGGCACATGAGCAAAGAGCAGTAGAGCTGTACTGATTGCATGAAATCTAAACATAACACCATGCAAGCCTATTCTGAAAAACGAAAATGATGGAATGAAAGAAAACTGACAGTTACATCCTGAAATTATTTTTTCTAATAAATGTCTGAGCTTGCTTCTGGTCTCTTAAGATGCAAAACCATTTTTAATAGCGTATGGGTTTAGTTTTGTCAAAAACAGCAAAACAAAGACTCTTTAAATGCAGTTTTAACAATTGTACAGTAAGAAGGCAAGGTATTTTAAGGATTTTATTCAAAAGTACTTGCACGAACTGTAAAATTCTATATAGAAACTGATTTCACTGAGACACACAAGCCTTAAGAGGACTCACCACTTTTTGAATGTCAGTTCACTAACTTAAGAGGAATAGAGCGCAAAAAAGCACAGAGTGTTAGTGTCTACTCAGTACCTTGATTCAGTATTAAACACTGCACAATCTAAGAAGGCAGTTTTAATAAAATACTTCAACAAAGCCCTTTTTGATATGACAAAAGCGAAACAACTTTTGTATGGGTTGTGTCAGAAGTAATGTAGTTTAGCCTGCAGAACCATTCTAAGAAATATACTATTTAAAGATGAATAGTAAAACTGACAAGCAAAAGTTTGGGAGGTTTTTTGGGTGGGTTGTTTTGTTTTCAGGGGTTTTTTTTGTTTGTTTGCTTTGTGGTTGTTTTTGTTAGTTTGTTTTTAACTAAAAAGCTTCTTACACTTCAACATTTTTCTGCTGCAGACCAGAAGTCTTCTTGCCTGGAGCAGCACCTCTCATCTTCCCCTCTGCATATTGTTCCCTTTAAAAAAAAAAGAGTAAATTCGTAAGACTTTAATGGAAAAAGAAGCTTTTTTCCCCTCAAAGGGTAACAGGTTATGCAAAACATTTAGATAATGTCTAGTAAATGGCTTTGCAAATCAGTATGCGTCACGAGCAGGAACAAATTCAACTCAATACCAAGAAAATTTAGTCTTCTTCATACAACACTTAGCAGTATGAACACCCATTTCCTCCCCCTCCCACCATCCTTGTTATTCTGAACCATGCGGAAGCAGCACACTGCTTCCGAAAAATATAAACCAGCTTCTCAATAAAAGCATTTCTATTAAAGAAATACAATATTAGCATTCATAAAAATCAAGGTATTTGTAGGCATCCTGAAGCTGTCTGAGAAGATCCCTACCACTTAAAATATATTAAGGATACTGCACAAGGGTCATTTTTAGCCACCTAATTTCCACATTACAGGATATACTTGCAGTTAGTTAGGCTGCCTGTTTCATCAACCCACTCTTCCTTAAAACCTCAAGTCACCATTTTAAAATTAAGTAGCAGCTTGCTCTTTCTAAACTGCTAGAGGACGAAGATCAGAACACCTCTCTAAGCCAAAGCATCTCAAGAGTAAATGAACATACGAACACCTCTTGAAGGCTTTATTTTTTTTTAAACTCACTAACTTCCCTTGATATATAGTTGTTGGATGGAAGCTCTATAAAAAAAAATTACTGACAACGATTTCTAACAAAAATACTTACTGATTGGCCTTTTGAAGTTCTTTTTGTTTCTGCAAATTGGTATCCACGTATTTGAGCACTCTGCTTTCTGGAACCCATTCATCCCAGCTGAAAAAAAAATTTTAAAAAGTCAAATGATCATTCAAAACATTACATAATTGCATTCTACACGCAACAGTCAATTAAAAGCTTCACAGAATTTGAGACTGAACTCTGCTTTTGTATCAAGTCATGGACTGGCACAACTGAAAGTGTAAATTACCAAACGCATTCCCCACTTACTGAAGCTGTAATGATTTTTCTAGGGAAATGTAACCCTCAGTCATTTTCAAAGAGTTTCCCAAACTCGAAGGATGGGCAATGTAGAAGGGAGGGGACTGTCTTTAATTTAAAAGAAGCATCTCAGAAAAATAAAAATTTTCTACACTTGCTAAATTATGGGACACCTGTAGCCATAACTATATTATGAAGCAAGTTTCCTTTATCTATTCCAACATTTTATAGGTTAACAAATTCAGCAATAAGATCTTACTGTAAGAAGAAGAGCTCTGATTTCTGTCTGTGAAGGAAACCAAGATGGCATGAATATTTGAAGAATCTGAAGTGAACGATTTAAGAGAACAGGTGTTGGGGAAATTGCCATTACGAGCAAGAATTCCACTTTGACAAAGAGTGGATAATCTGAGCAATCTGACAATTTATTTCAAATAAAACACATTAAAAGTGGCCAAGTTATTCTGAAGTACGCAAGGTAAAACTCTTTATAAAGAGAGTTCTGTGTCATTTTCATTTCATGGCAATAGCTGCCAGTCTTAGAACATGGAGGTGTACAAGAAGTACAAGGTCTTCAAGAGTGTTAAGACAAGGCAAGCTTAGCATCCAAAAGTTAGAGAAACACATTTTCAGCTGTACACATTCTAAGACTATGTTTTTAGGTTAGTGCTTTGGTCAGATATTTAAGCTACTTGTCTTACTCCTGCCTGTACAGCTGCAAGAGACCTTCAAAAGAAGTGCTATATAACTGTGCAGCACATTATACTGTATGACGAAGAAACTTTTTTAGTATCCTAACTGTTGATATTTGCAAAAAAATTAAGAAGTCAAGCAATTAACAAGTAACAAAGGATCACAATTACAAAAACCAAGATTAAGGAGTCATATTGCCCCAGTTGTCTAGATCTTGCAGCAACGCCACTTTTAATGTAGTTAATTGGAAGCTTGAAGGCAAAAAAAACTCAAACAGCGCAAGCAAGAAAAGCAGGAGTCACGACATCACTTACGGCACCCTTCATCAGAGATAAACAAGGAGAGGAAGTATCAAATTTATGCTGCCTCATTAATATACAACAGCCACCAGAAGAACCAATTACACTCCCTGTAACTGTCGGTGTTTACAATAAAACATTTATCTGTGCATTTAGCAGGGAGGCTGTGCAGATGCATTTAAAAAGTTACATACTAAAACATTAAGTTCAGCTTTTAGTCATGTCAGTGAGATCAAGATACTGGTGACTAAGTCTTCACTCTAGAGTCTGCAGCATTAAAATGAAACAAAACAGGAAAGTGCTCTCTGAAAAGAATTCTGGAGTCTGAAGAGCTGAAGCTTTTAATTGCTAAGAAAAACCCTCCACTTTTCCTAAGTTCAAAACCTAGTGGCAGAACAGAATTCAAATGAAAGAAAAAAAGACAAGTACATAAATGCAATAATGTCATGAAAGTATTCACCTTTAATGGGCTCAACATTTATTTCATGGAGACGCCTTTATTCTTCAGCCTCTCTCACCTAGAATCCTACCATTTTTGCAGAAGGGAAAAGTATTTCTAACTTTACCTCAGCATGAGAGGCAAGAGCTGAAATACAGGCTAAGCCTGCTGCTGTGAAGGACTAAAATAGACAGCCTTTCCCATTCTGAACACAGCCTTCAGTAAGCCATGCTTCTCCAAATTTCTGCTACCAAACTTCTTTGCTAAAAGTGGTATAAAAGTAAAGTCCACTGTGTATTTGAGTAGAGTTTTGCTCCACCTCAGTAGGGGTTGCCTCTCCTACCAACACATAACAAGGAAGTTTTTGTACTAGTTACTGCTGCCAGGGAGGAATTACAGTAACTATTTTCAAACTTGAACAAACAAGGCTATAAAGCATCACCATTAGTCTACTGACACCCTAAGCCAGTTTGTCTATACAAAGCTCTGAAGGGTTAGTTAGGCAATGTTTTCTTTGTGTTACTATAAATCATTGACTTATGTATAAAAACCATTTAGGTCAATTTCAGAACATCTCCTAAGGACAGGGACATGGTAGTGCTAGTCCATCAAGCTCACATTCAAACTGACAAAGCTTGCGTTTTCCCCGTAAAGGACAATGAAATGCTGCTTTCATTTTATGCAATACTTACTTTTTATTCCAACCACTGTAATGGATAAAGTATTTCACTTGCTTGTCCTTTATGGCAACCTTTACACACTGGAACAAAGAAGAAAGTTCAGTCAGTACCAATGAGAACAAAGAGATCTGAATGAGCTTTGCTTTTTTAGCTTTCAGAGTTTAAGCATGCAGAGATTTCCATGCAAGCGACTGAAATACCAGCAGCTATTTCACAGCAGAAAGTAAGTTCTCTAACACAAGTTACTGCCTATTTACAGATTTGGAAGGGCTAGGCAAACAAGCGACTCTACTCAGCTATCCAAAGGGACACCTTCATTCACAAGAAGGATCAGAAACCCCTGAGGATGACCAGAAGAGTAAACAAGCAGTCACTTAACTACCCCCAGGTTAGCCAAAAGCCATTCACTAGAGAGCTTGTTCACATGCAGGCCCCTACCTCACAGACAGGTAAGCTGGCTGAAGTAGAGGAGTCTTCAAAAGTAAAATAAATAATATGGATCTCTACAGCCACAGAGAGAGCATTATATTCAGTAAAAAGATTTGCAGTAAGGGCTTTTTCTAGGTTAAGAATGTATACATGAGGTAAATAAAAACAGTTACTTCCATCAAAAGACTGGCCTATGAATACAGTAACTTCCTCATACACTAATATTAAGGCAAGACCATTAGAAGAGAGAACACATATATAACAGGGTTGCTCCAACCACTCCACAGTATCACTCAGATTCAGCAGTGTCCCTCACAAACTCTTCTGCCTTACAGTTTAGCACAGACCTACTCGCGGCCTGCAAGACCCTGCCTCAGCTTGGAGGAATATATTCGGGTGAGCTGGAACAACTATGTACGCTGCCCAGTAACAATACAACTTCCTCCTGCCCCTGCAGTCTGGCATGTAAGAGCTCAAGCTACCACATTTATGTAAAAGAAAAAACACAGCCAGAGACATGCCTCTTCCTGAAAAAAAAAAAAACAAAACAAAAAACCCCAACAAACCAAACCAAAACCAGCCCAGAACAGAAACTACATAACCCTAGTTAGTTTAATTATGTGCCCAGCACATGTCCCTGAACTTCTTGGCTATACCAAATTAAATCCACCAGCTTTGGCACTTCATCCAGAAAGTTATCAAGTCTTGCTCTGGAGATGTTGGGATGTAGGTGCCACTGTACCACTTTAACAATGAAATAACAAGGATGTTGTAAAACATGAAGAGTCGCCCTCTTTGGCTCTAGCTTTTAGTCCCTTTTTCAGGATTCTTTCCACTGAAGTAAAAAATTATGCATAGAAGTCATAATTGCTATTTTCTTGCCATGCTAATTGAGTCACCTCCTAAGTATTTGAGAGGGCAGAGCCCTCTGCTACACAACATTTTCTCAAGACCACTGTGGTGACCTCAATGTGGTATACCCTCTTCCATTAAAAAAATTGTCAACTAGAGAGGAACATCATATTTCAGTACTAATCTCCAAAATGTCATATACAGAACTTAAACGCAGTCTCACCCAGACTTGCAACTAGGAGTAAGGATATCCTAGTCCTGTTTACCATACTACTGCACCAGTGGCTCATTTTGACAGACCTGAAGTTAAAAGCCAGCCAAATACAGACTGCGTGCTTAAAAAGCATCTACTTGTTCTGAAAAATATAAGAACTGAGCATGAAGTAAAAGAAGATTCAAATATATTTCTGTACCAAAATCTTTTCCTTCCTGCTGGAGGTTAGAAGTGCCTTAAGTGAATCTCATTTAACTCTGCATTGTACAGAGATGTACAAATAGTTACTGTTTGCCATAATTTTTCATACTACTCTAACACAAATGAGTGCTTCTCTCATCATCTTGCTACAGGAAGCCAAGGATACAGTCATCAGGAACAAAACTTATGTATTGAGAATCACAGAAGAAAAATACATCAAAGGAACAGGAGGAAGGCTAAGGTTATTATTCATTACTACCTACAAAGAACCTTTGTAAAATTAAACCCAGTTCCTTCTGCCATTTCAGGAGCCCAGAAGGATCCAGACTCTCAATATAAATAGCCAGCCAAAAGCCATCGTGCCAAATGGGAAGTCCCTTCCAGCACCAAGCTGGCAGAGCCAGTTCCTGCAACGCTCATTCCACTCTGTGTAAAAGAGAAGAGGGGCACAGCACAGCATGAAGCAGCACACCGCTGTAGCAGCTCCGGGCTGTTTAACTGGCCAAAGAGTTAAGATTGCTGCTAACAGAAGTTTGTTTCCACAGAAACAGACGCCTTGATTGCTCTCCTCTCTGTACTAACACCTGGACAGGCACTGGCTGAAGACAACACTCTGAGCATACATTCACAACGAACTTGTCCTCCAGTTATAGAGCAAGGGAGAGAACAGAGTAGAATCACTCAAGAAAATGTTTTAGACAAGTACGTCCCCTGTCAATGCTCTGGACATTATTTTAACATTAGAATGACTATTTCCTGATAGCATGAAAAGAGACATCAAGCATTTCTAGCTGCCTCCCTACTAACACCTCTCTGAAGTTGTCCCATCAGTTAACATTTACTGACACTAAAAGCGGATGGATTTAAATCTGTTTAAGGTGCCCCAGGCATTTCTGCAAGTCTTCTAATCCACACGGCTACAAAAGCCCTCTTTTTCAATTTCAGAGGAAGTAGAAACAGGCAGTCAAGTTAGGAGCTATACCTTCAGTAAAACAGATGCCATGGCAGTGACATCTGCTTATGGCCCACAAGAAATGCACATCATTGAAGGCATGCAGAAGAAGTCTGCAACTGAAGCAGTAGGGATACTCCTCCAAGTCACAAATTTGCAATGCATGGTTTCTGCGGTTAAAAACGCAGAACTGAGAATGCCACTTCCTTTGCCACTTTAATCCAGCATTATCTCCTGCAGCATTGTTCCATTTGAAGACCACTGATTGTACTCAGCCACCTACACCTCTGAGGATGCTCAAACTGCAGCTAACTTACTAGCTCATGCATTAGCGCCAGCACCAAGTCCTATGGGCACAAATGCTTTCCAGTGTTCTGGGAATACAGGTGTATCAGATGTTCAACACTAAGACCACCCAGGCTTTAGTAGTTAACCAGAATAGCTGCATAGTACCACTGGGTTTTCTGAAAATTTTCTATAATATAGAGCTCCAGGATTTAAAACTGATTTCATACATTATCAGGTTTTTGTTCATTTTAGTTTTAGTCCTTAATCCCATCTAGTGAGGCACAGTAGGTAAACTAGTACAATTCCTTATTTTCTTGGGGAACAGTCAGAACCATCTGCAGCAGTAAGCAACCACACATACCTTTGCTTCATAAAGGAGAGGTCCATGAAAACAAAGCACTCGCTCACCTGAAAGAAAGTTGCAGATAAACATCTTAGAACACCACCAATGTGCCATTTCTGTAAAATATGTCATCAAGTACAAGACAGCATGAACCTAGTGTCAACCCAGGAAGAAATTCAAAAGCAAATACTGATTTGAGAAGCAGGCTGGTGTTTGAGAAGCAAATTCACTCTTGTACAAAAGAGGATCAGAGCTCTGATTATTTAGGCCATGAAGCAAAGATTCCTGAGGACTCCCTGAAGAGCACTCATGCAA
The DNA here is from genome assembly GCF_026419915.1 of Harpia harpyja. Taxonomy (NCBI): domain Eukaryota; kingdom Metazoa; phylum Chordata; class Aves; order Accipitriformes; family Accipitridae; genus Harpia; species Harpia harpyja. The sequence continues at coordinate 16,216,048 of NC_068953.1, read as the reverse complement.
GGACAGCTGCATGCAAACGATGTCCAAGCCTGCCCAAAGTTCTGCAGAATGGCTGATTACTTCTGCAAACAATTGGCACCAGAAACTTGCATTCCTGCTCATACTTCCAGCCACTGTCAATTCAAATTATAGGCACCCTTGCATCCTATTGCAAGGCTGGCAACAGAGAACTCCTTCAAAGCCTTGAATTTCAGATGCAGACACCAGAACACGCTGGCTCAATACAAATGGACTACTTCAGCCTAAGTACTCAAGCAGTAAGCAGGTAAAACTGTCTTAGTGTAAGGGATTCTTTAGTCTCCACGACATTGCATTTTGATTCAGAGCAGGAAATTATCTCTCATAAGAGATGTCACCTCTGCATCTTAAGCTTCTGACACAAATGAAAGCAAGTGTTGTTAGTGCGCCTTTTCCTGCAGGAGGTACACCACCTGGTATTTCTAGTTCAATGAAGTCAGGAAGAGAGAGATCCCCACATTGTTTCCCCATCTTACTTGTGGGATAGAAGAATGCCAGGTTTGTGTAACAGCAAGAAAAATCGTTCACTTTGTGGTTTTTAAGTAGGAAGAGATTGTTCTTCAGTCTGGTTGGGGTTTTTTTGGCGTTTGGTTTTTTTTTTTTTTACCCTCAATGGCAAGGTCTTATTATGCAGTTATGTTGTGGGAATTTGAACGTACTTAGCACAGGATATCTGAGTACAGATGTTTCCTTCTTGAAAGCTGCAGTACCTCACATTTTCAGAGAGACAAGCTGTGTAATACACTCCAGGGTGTAGCACACATCCAGTTCTGCCACTATTTCCAGGACACGCAGGACAGAAGAGAGCTCTCACAGTCACCATGTGCAGGCTGTGCAGTACACATGTCCAGGTACTTATTCAGTCCTCTGACTGGGCTGGGAATGAGGTGTGCAGAAGCAGGCCATCTCACCAGTTAATAGAACTCCAGATGTCTTCTTCCTTGCGAGCAGCTCAGGAATGACTAGGGTGGGGAAGGACCAGTTCATGGGCTATAGGTTTAAAAGTACCCGCCATTGTAAATTTTACTCTGCTCTTCAAAACCGCTTTCTGCATATTCAAGTGATAAATACAGTCAGTGGCACATTGTACCATTAACTTGAATCCTGTTCAATTCTGGCTTTATTTTCCTCTTTATCCAACAGACACATAACATGACATTGATGAAGCTTTTAACCAGATGGGCTCTAAACAGACACTCGCTCTGCAAACAGAAATTGAACATCCCCACAGCTCGATTTTTTTTTTTTTTTTTTGTGAGGGGGCAGAGCAGTTCTTGCAGTCATTCCCAAAACACACTGCTGGCAGGATCAGGGCAGTTACACAGTTTATCAGGTGGCTGATGACAAACCACCTGTTTTTGCTTGAAGCAGATGAGGGAGGACTCAGACACACCATTTCACCACCAAGACTGGGAGACAAATTGAAACAGCAACGGGCTCTTCAACCAGCATGGCTACTATCACATTTCATCTAACACATCCAGACTCTGATTGAACAAGATGCAACTATAAATTTACTACTCATTCCTACATTGACTGAAAAGAACTGCTGATGTTTTAAGATTTCATTATTATCCAATCTGTAGGATCCCATGCTCTCCATAAAGCTGAAACAAGCATTCACAGTAAAGTCTAAGAACGCAACTAGGTCAAAAATGTATTTCAACTTGTAAAATGTATCAAGAAAGAAAAAGACTTAGATTCTCACAGAAGTGCCCATTTTGGTACATGCAGTACTTTTACTTAAAAAAAGAAAATGTCTTTATAATCAGGGCTAACAATCAGAAGTTACATTATTATCCTCACGTGTCACAGTGCTCACTAGTGCTACTGGAAAACATATCTCTGTTTCAATTTTTGTGCAAGGTCTTTCTAAGTAAGGTGTTCACAGTTACCAAGAATTATTTTATTTATTTTTAAAAAACAGGACATGAATCTCAAGTTTTGCAGAAAGGGTTCTTCTGTTTTCATGATAGCCTAACAGGCTCTCACTCCTTCCCAGCACAAGGCCTCTCCTCTGAGCCTACAGACCATTCTCTCCTACACACTGCCACCACTGCAGCAGAACACCCACACCTATTCCTTATCCCAAAGACGGTATTTGTAGGAGAACAGCTCTTCAGCTTAAATAGCTGGTAGAAAATATTGGAACATGCTAACATGCTCTGTTAACACCCCTAGATGCCAAGCTACACAGAGCATTTCTGTTGCATACGAATGGCTTCCACGCTGGTACCTGGCCAGCACACATTGCTCAAACACCAGTTAGGCTCTGAACGGGCATGTCTTCTGGTCTCACCACACCATCAAAAAGCTTCATGTGAGGAAAAGCTCGGGGAAGTCAGAATTCAACTGCCCACTCCTTCGAGTGTTTTACATGCAGAGTATTTATAGAAACAAGAGGTTCTCAATCTGTGGATCAACGATACAACTACCAATGAAGCCTTCCCATCCACATCAGAGCTGCAGGCTAACTAGCATCTTCAGAACAGACCAGAAAACACAGCAGTCTCATCAGCAGAAGAAAAAAAAACTGCCTTAAGCAACTCAGAAGTTGGAACTGATATCTGCAACACTTTTGTATTTGCTTAAAAAAAAAAAAAATCAGTGTCAAAATGTAGAACACCTGAAGTACCTACAACCCTTAATTCATAGCTGCCCCTATGCTGATCTCATTTCTCATGCCTGCATAAATACATCAGCCCCTTCAGTTTAAGGGGTACTCATACTTCTAGCTTGACATTTTTATTTCCTAGCATTTATAGGTTTTCACAATAAATTCAGCCTCCTCCTCACCCTTTGCTTTGTGAAAAATGCCACTCTGGATAACTTCTAAGTCTACCTATCACTCTTTAATGTACACTTAGCTCGAAAATCTACAATTAAAATAATTTTCATTTGTCATGCTATGAAGGGCCACAATAAAGCATTTAAGTTCTAGGCCTGCAGGAAGCTTCATTCACAGCACTCTTCTCCCTTTTTAATGTCACAGTTGAGATCACAAACATATTTACATTGCGGAGAAAAGCCTAAAATTTTTAACTTCTGTACTAGATTTAGGTTGCACATATTCCTACAGCTGTGAACGTAATTTTAGCCTGGAATTCTACTTAAGTTTTAGTTTCTGCAGTTCACTTGATTTCACATAAATTACTATAATGTAAATCATACATTAAAATCTTGATTATTTCTGCAGGTTAATAATACCATTGGTATTAACGTGTGGCATGGAATGCTGATGCACGATTGAAAACGTTCCGACACAAGCAGCCATGAAGCACACACAATTACAGTGTTGTTTAAGCTACCCAGAATGGCCGGCTTCCAGTCATTCTGCTGCAAACTGCACTTCTAAACATAAATCACAATCCTGTGGAAAGTCCTGCTTAGAAGCCAAAGTGAGGGACAGATAGAGAAGAAAGGGTGATGTAAGTTTTCATTTACCATTGTCTAGCATTTTCATTTGCCTATATTAGTATCAACCACAACCATTATCTAAAAAACCAAAATGTATGCAAAATAAGTCTCAGGAAAAGCATCATCCTAACCCTTATTCATCTAGAAAAAAAAAATCTGGTGCTTTGTTGTAAATATGGATTCCCATACAACTGCCAGCTGTAGTCCAAACACTGCCCCTGTGAATCCTCCTGCATAAGGATCCCTAACTGCACTCCCTGTCAAGTAAAAGCAAATAACGACCATGTTTCAGACTCAAGAAAATAAAAATCCCGACAGACTTCAGAGATTCCAACAGTTTTAATGCCAATGAATGTCCGTGCCTGCAAGAAAATGAGGCATATTTAGAATAGCAGAGGACAGGAAGGCCCCACATCTTCTTGGTAGGAAAGATGAGGAACAGGAAGAGAGACAAAGACTACTGGAATTCATTTTCTTCCCCATATTCTCACATTGTTAGGGCTGAGCAGTGAAAGCTAAAAACCAAACCATCCTCTGTGCTGAGGAACCATAAACATTGGAGTCCAAACCCGGCCTAGCTGAAGGCCTTATTGAAAGCTTGCCTCAGAGCCACAAGCACCGCGAGACGGAGCACTGTAATTACCCTCTGCTTTATTACAAAGGAGAGACCTGGCCGAGGGCAGAGGCTGCCTCCAGCCAGGGCCGGCCCCACCTGAGCCCCGACGGAAGAGGGCCAGGACTCGGCCTCTCAGGAGCCTCCTCCACGGCCGCCCCGGGCCTTTTCGCTCTGCAGTGTGCCCGCCGCAGGTACATCTCCTCGGACTGCGACTCTTCAGAAACGGCGGCGGGATTTCCCCCCGCCCCCGCCGTTAAAGCGTTTCCTTTGTTTCTTTTTGGCCCACCCACCAAGGAAACAAACGGCAGCAGCGGGCTGAAAGCCGGGCTTTCCAGCGACCGCTGGGTGATGCGGCCGCGGGAACCCACCGCCGCCGTCCCGCTGGGAGCCGGCTCCGGCCTCCCCCTCCCCACCCCCGGCAGACGCCCCCGACCAGACCAGGCCTCGCCACCTCAGCTTTCATCCCCACCTCGGGCCCCTCCCTTCCCCACACCGCAAGCCCCAGGCCACGACCTTCCCCCCCCCCCCCCCCCCCCGCACTCACCCTCCTGGAATTTGGGCTTGGGGTCCTGCTTGGGCGCCATTTATAAGTGACTCTCTCTCCTCCCGCCCCCTCCCCGCGGGGGCCTCACCACCTCCGCCGCATCATGCGCGGCCGGCCCCAGCGCCCTCCGCGCCGCGCAGGCGCGTTGCGCCCCGCCGCATCCCCCGTGGCATGCTGGGACTTGTGGTCTGCGGCGGAGCACCCCGCATCCAGGCGTCTTCCCCCCCCCCCCAGTCCCGGGGAGATAAAGTATCGGTTTGGTTGTCGATTGTTGGCTTAAGGGCCGTGAGGGGCGCGAGTGTGTGTGTGTGAGATACAAAGAAAAAAGAGAGGAAGGGGTAAAAGCTAAGCGCCCAACGTGGGGCTCGAACCCACGACCCTGGGATTAAGAGTCCCATGCTCTACCGACTGAGCTAGCCGGGCACCACACGCACCAGTCTCCCTCCGCCGTACTCGGCAGCGCCCCCCCTGCGCCTGCGCCTTGCCCGTTCCCCGGCCGCCAGGCGTCGCCCGCGCGAGGGGGCACGGGCCTGTAGGCCAGCGCTGCCCCCAGTCATTTGCATATTTAACATTATCACTTCAATCATAAAATACCCCCCTCCCCCGCCGAGGCCGGCAGAAGCGGAGTCGCCGCAGCCGTAACGGCCTGGGAAAGCTGCGGGCTTGTCAGTGTCCTCTGCAGCACGAGGAGCATCCCCCCCCCGCCCGCCGTGTGCTGCCTGCAGGGATGAGAAAATACATTTATTTTGCGTGTTTAGCGTCATTCTACTCCCTCTGCCCGGGCGCGGCCCGGGGAGGTCCCGGACGGTGTTACCTGGCGCCCCCCCCCCTCCGGCTAGGAGCCCTCCTTCCTGGCTCTGTCAGTCCTCGCGCACCGGTCACCTTTCAGGATGGGCTCACCGGACACGGAACACTCGGTTTGTTGTTTTTTCAACATTTTTCCCTCCTGGCTTAACGCGGACAGCGGGTAACGGCATCAAATTATCCAAGTTTCGTATTTCCCGCTCATTTTATCCTGAAAAGAACATAAAAGAAGATGCCACAAGGGAACGCCGCAGCCTTGCTGCTCTGCCTGGGAGACGCCAGCCTCAGGAAAGCACCGTTTGGGTTTTTTTTTTCCCCCTGAAATTCGCGCAGCCCCCCCCTCTCCCGCCGCCGCGAGGGTCCCGGAGGAGCCGTCCACCGCGCCCGCCAGGGGGCGCCATCGGGCCGTACCGGCGCCGGGAGGCGCGCGCTGCCCGACCCGGCCCTGCCCGGTCCTGCCCGCGCCCGCCGCAGGCGCGGAGCCCCGCCCGCCGCGGCCGCCCCCGCCGGTCATGCCCCGCCGCCGGCCGCGCTGAGCCGCTCGCTGCCCGCACCCATGCCGGTCCCGGCCGGCCTCCTGCACCTCGCCGCCGTGCTGGCGCTGGCCGCGGGCGGGCAGGCGGGCGGAGGGACGGCGCGGACAGGTCGGCGGAGGAGAGCGGGGGTGGTGGTTGGTGGGGTGGGGGGGCTGTGTGGGACGGCGCGGGGCGCGGAGGTGCAGGCGGGGATGTCCGCGGCGTGCGGAGGTGTCGGCGGGGCGCGGAGCCGCACGGGGCGCTCCGCGGGAGCCGGAGCCGGGCAGCCCGGTGGCCACCGCCGCTGCAGCCCCCGCGCTGGGCTCCCCCCGGCTGCTCCCCGGCTCCCCCGTCCACTCCCCGGCTGCCCCTTGCACTCCCCCGGCTCCCCGCGGCCCCAGCGCTGCGCACCCAGCCGGGGAAGCGCCGGGGCGCTCGGTGCCCGGGGGGTGCTTTGCCCCCAGAGACGGCTTCCAAACACCGTTTCAAAACTGAGATTTGGGGGGCTTTTGTTTGTTTTGGGTTTTTTTCCCGGCAGCGGTAATTGAACGGCGGGAACGCATGCATGGAAACGGGGACCAGCCCCGGCCGGAGCAGGGCTCTGGAGCTGCACCGCCCGCCCCGTACCCCTCTCCATCCCTCCCCAGCCTACCCCGACCCTGCCCTTAGCCCTCCCCCAGGGAAAATCCTAGCTCCTGGCCCCCCGAGGGCAGCAGGGGCAGCGTGGGGCCCCACGGCTGTGGGGTTCCTGCCCTTCCCTGCTCCATGCCGTGCCTTTGGCAGCGGCAGTGGATGCACCGGTCACCGGATCCAACTGGTATTTGGGTACTTGAGCCCACTGGGCTGCCTTTGGGAGTTCAGCATCCAGCTGAAGGGGTAGGAGAGGAAAGGTGATGAACCCTGAAGCTAACCACTGACCCCCTTTCTTCCCAGAGCCTGCTCTGCCCTACTCCAGCAGTGACATCGTTCATCCCGTCAAGGTTGACGAGAGCGGATCGTTCCTGTCCTACGATTTGTCCCACAGAGCACTTCACCGAAGGTCTCCTTCCTCCAGGAGCAAGTTTCTCGCCTTCTATGAACTGCATTACAAAGGACAACCGCTGAAATTCAACCTGAGCCTTAACAACAATCTCCTGGCGCCCGGGTTCGTCAGTGAGAGGCGATACGGGGGGATCGCCAATGCCAAGATCCAGTCTCACACGTACAACTCCTGCCATATGATTGGGGAGGTTCGGAGCCAGGCGCTGACGGGAGGTCTGGCTGCGCTCAGCACATGTGATGGCCTGGTAAGTTTGGAGATCTTTAATCAATAAGGAAATAGCAGAAGCTGTGTGAAATCCTTTTTTCTGCTGAAAGCAGTAGCAAAACTCCTCCTGACAGCAGCAGAGTCAGGATCTCACTGCATAGGTTTGATGCGGCCATGGATGAGCTGACTGTAAATTTCCCATGGATTCCAGTGGTTTGGGAACTCTCCGGGACTGTGTTTACTTGTTTGTGTCCAAATTCCCAAAGAGAGCAATTCTCATCGCCTCTGCCTTCTAGGGCATAAACGTAGGATTATGAGAAATCCATCTGAAAACAAGGTGTTTGAAGCCTGGAGGTATTATGATAACACAGCTCACGTATAGGTAAACTACTTTATGTTTTGTGAACACCTCCACTGCCTTATTCCACTGCACATATTTTCAAAGGCGACAGTGACCTGTAAGAGTGTAAGCTTTGCTGAAAGGCAAAGCAACTTTCAGGATTAAGACTGTTGTGTCGGTGCTTGGCAAGGCAAATTCAGGACTTCAGCATAAACGTCCATATCCGCATGAGCTGGCATCCAGCTAGCGCAGGTACCACGTACCCACAGGGTTTAAAGCCCCTTGGTGGTTTGCAGAAGTGTTACCATATAACTTGGTAGGTCCCATGACGCGCAGACCCCCGTTCCCGAGCAGGGACTGTGGGTTGACAGAGGTGCTGGGGTTTGCTGGAAGTGGTGGGTGTAGCGGGGTGGGTTTCTCCTTTTGGGGGCAAGGGGAGGCACCGCTGCGGAGGGAGGGATCACCAGCAGTGCTTGCGCCCAGCGTCCCTGGGGTTGGAGGGATGATGACTCCTTTGGCTCATCATCGATCTGCTGGCTGCCACAGGTGGCTTCGTTTGGCTGGGGGCTGTGTTTGCATTTTAAGCTTCCTGTGTTTAAATGAAGGCAGTGTGTCTGTATGCTGAGTCAGCCTGGTGGAGTGGGGTGGCTTTTAAATGGCAGGTCTGCAGAGGCCACCCAAATCACTGTGCTTTGTCTGGAGGTGCAAGAGTGCACTGCTGGATTTCGGGGAAAGCAGAGTGCAGGGCACAGGCGTGCGGCGGGGAGCATCGCTGCTGCCTCTCTGTCACCTGAAGCTGCAAGAAGAAAGCTCAGACCTTCCCTGCTGCACAGCATGGCAGGACAGGAGCTGGGCACGTCCTAGAAGGTGTTGGTTGCTCTTTTCCTACCAAATTTAACAGCAGTTGAAGGTGTTCGGCGCCTTGCACTTCATGCAGCACTCCTGTCTCCAGGGGGATGAAGCCTACAGAAAATAGCCAGGCCCATCATTCAGTTAAAAAATAAACTGATGCACCTGGGAGGAACCTACAACCTTTTGATTCATTTTTCTGTGAATGTTTGTATGAGAGAAACACTGATGGTTGCAGTGTACACAGAAGTAGAAAGTGTCACAAACGCTCCCATGAATGCGTATTTGCACGGGGAGACCCCTGGTAATACGTGATGGTTCTGGAAATGTTTGCGTGGCCTCGTCCTGCCAGTGAGCTGAAATCTGCTGTCAGACTTAGAAGTCCAGTCTTGCAGCGTGAGTCAGGCAAAACCAAGCTGCTAATAGTGAACGGGCTGAAGGATGTTCACCAGGTCATTCGAAACACGTGCTGGTTAAGAGATTAAACTTCTCTTTGTGAATTAACCACAGCTGGGAGAGCAAAAAGGAAGTTACTTGTTACATAATTTGTCATCCACATAATGTGTCCCTTGAAAACACCCATTTCATAGTGGTGTTTGGTGAACCCCATCATTACGGTCTGTGAAGTGTGTTGAAAATGAACAGTATCCTGCAAATGCTACGGATTAGTATTTTTTTAAGAAGCAGGAAAAGTTGTTAGCTCACAAAAAGCATTAGCACAATGTTGCAAGAGAGTCTGCCGTCCATAAACTGCGAGTGGTGAGCAAACCGCAGCCTTAAGCTGCTTTAAACCTTCTCTACTCAGTCTTAAAATAACCATGGCTTTTTGTCAGTGAGACATGAAATCACGGAAAACTGTACTTAGCAATGTGCTGCATGTCTCATAATTATTATGGAAAGTAAAGTAATGAGCTACTGCTTCATTACAGGGAATTACTCACATGCCACTTGTAAGCATGGTCGGTATTACAGGATGTAAACAAGGAGCTGACTCAGGTGTGGGGAAGCATAGAGCTATAGGCTAGGGCAGTATATTACATTTATACAGGTAATATGGTGGTGATACCTTGCATTTCGAGCCCGGCGTTGCTGCATTGAAAGCACTCTGCCATTCCCAGTTGTAAAGCACAGATGGGCTCTCCCAAAATTCCTGCCTGTGGCATCCTCATGCGTTGAACCGAATCTCATCAGTGCCTGGAAGGGCCGAGTTCCCCGTTACCATCGTTAGTGCAGCGCCTGCTCCAGCATTAGCTACTGGTGTGGCGCACAGTGATGGTACCTTGTTTGACACCCTCGGCCAGCCTCTGCAATCCCTGTTCCCACAACCAGGCTTCACCTTTCTTACCACACTACTATAAGACTTCAAACTCCTCCTGTCAATGATTTTAAAATAAAATATAGTCATAGGAGCTGGATTCTGCTCTCACTTGTGTAGTTTTGCCAGTGCAATTTCACCTTCTCCAAGGCGATTTCTTATTCTTGTTACAGTCTGTGATGAGGGAGGCAGAGGTTAGGGATGCTGGCACTGCTTACCGGGCTGGACTGGGACACGCAAGGTGCAGAAAGGTTAACCAGGTGTGTTTTAAACAGAGAGAAACGGACCTTCCCACGGGCAGCAGATGCCACTCAGTGCTACCACAGAACCAACCGGTGACGAAATGTGGCCCCTGTGCAGGGCACCCTGGGAGGATTTCAGCCGGGGCAGAGGTGTCTGTTCCCTTCCTGGCTCACAATAACCTGCGTCAAGAAATGGAGAAGAAATCATATTTGTGGCCTCCTTCCCTTCCTTCCCCATCCCCATGGTGTTTCCTTCTTGTTATTTTACATTTGCAAGGACTTAATTAGGGAGGAAGCCATTTTCTCTTCCCTGGCACCACATGAGCAGTGACAAAGCATCACTGGTAGGCTCAAGTCCTGTTGTATCTTGGAAACAGTTGGAGAGGCGTGTTTTGATTTTCTGTCTTTGTCCCTGCCCTGTCCTGGGGTGTGAAAAATAACAAACGTGTCAGAGCAAAAGCATGGTAAGCAAAACTGAACATGAACAGGCTCCTGAGTAAGCATAGGACACCTCAGCCTGCTCCAGACACCGTGAGGCTGCTCTGAAGCAGCCAAGAACAGATGGAGTTGTCTTATGGCACAAAATACATTTACAAAGCACTCCTCAAGGCAGCACCCTTGACGCTGCAGAGTCCCATGGGAGCTCCCATTCCTTGGGTTGAAACTACCCATCCAAAGAGCTTCCCATGCAGTGACTGCAGCTGTTTGTTCTTGAGATGCGTGGAGGCTGGGGAGTCCAGGGTGAGTCCATAAGGATGTGTTGCATCTGGGCCAGGGTCAGGGGGGTCATAATTTACCAAAGAAAGTTTTAGGGTGTCATTTCCTGCTAAACGAGAGATGTCAATAACACATCCTCCCGTTGTTGCGTGGAGGGACTGTGCTCCTTGTCCTGGGACTGACTTTCCTTGATTGGAGTTCCTGCCATGATCAAGTGCTGCTGCAGGTTCCTCTTCCTCTTCCCTGGAGGTTTTCTGGTCTTTGACCGCGGGAAGTCTGTAACCCGATGGTTCACAATGGTGGTGCTTAGGCAGTGCAAAAGGCCAGAAGCAATTGTCTGTGTCTTAGGATGTCCTTAGGAAAAGACCTTTGGTGCTGCACTATGGTCCAAGCTGTCCTTTGGGCTGTCTGCCTGGAGTCCCCAGAGCGTCTCCAGGAAGGTCAGAGAGAGGTGGAGGGAGCACAGTCCCAGACCATATGTGCGTATTCCTGGGGTGCTCTGGTTCTCTGGAGAAGGCGTTTCTCTGTCTCAGCATCCCTGCCGCCCCTGAGCTCCTCGCTAGCAGACACCCATCGGGTTCACCACCCATCTGCACTTTATGATGGGATCTCTTTAGCTTTTTACCTTCTTAATGATCAATCCATGCTGGCTTGTTCTCTTTTGTCTGGGAGTTTAGAGCTCAAAATACCCACAAAAACAGTTTCTTTAGAGACCTGTTTCCTCCTGGAAAATTTTGCAAACCCTCTCCCGTTCCCGGGTTCTTCAGTGTGAGTCTGTGCTAGATGCAGGTGGCTTCACGTGACAACTTTGTCTCTCCCTGCCAGAAGGGTGTGTTTCGGCTCATGAACGAGGACTATTTCATCGAACCGGTATCCACCAGCTTTCAGGAGGATGGAGCGGCGCAGCCCCACAGGATATACAAGCGCCAGGCACCTGAGCACAGGCCAGAGCAAGGCAGGAGGCCACCAGCTCCACGGGAAACCTGTGGTGTGCAAGGTATTGTCCCCTTCCTCTTGCATTTTTGCAATGAGCTGGTAGCAGCTGGGTCCTGTGATTCATATGAAGCACATTGTAGAAAGATAAAGGGAGCAGGTCCAAACCTCAGCCCCCTGCATTGCCTCCGCAGACTCGTTAGTCTTAAACCCTGGCATTCAGCTCCCATCCTAAGCTCCCAGCATTCATCGATGACACCCATTGCTCATAGTTTGAGTTTTGCAAGCTGGGCTGGAGGTCCCTCTTGCCACGTAGGCTGGCAAGGAAGAAAACCCTCAAGACCAAAAAACTGAACCAACAGCAGGGAGGGGATGGACTGTGGGCTGTGCGGCGTCCTGCTGCGGGGTGGCATTTGGCATGGGAGGTGCACAGTCAGCGGTGCCACTGGTGGGTGGGTGTCTGACGGCCTGGAGCTGCTGGTTGGGGGACAGCCCCGTGGCCCCAGGGGTGCCCACACAAGCATTCCCATAGGCGTTTTTATTGCAGGAAGGCTCATTCACATTGCTAGTCAGGAGATCTCACTTGCTGAGCGCCAGGCAGTGGGTTTATGGCATTAATCACAAGTGACGGGAATCACTGCAGAGCACAGAGTTGTTGGGGTTTTTGTCTCCTGCTAAATTTTCTGTATTTGCTTACGTTTCTCACATATACGACTCAAGGCGTGCCGAACCTCAGGCCTCTCGCTCTCATCCTTTCCTCCCGGCCCTGCTGCAAGCATTCTGTGATGTGGAGACTGAGTATTTCATTTCCTTGCAAACATTGTTTTCTGACCTGTCGGGGCATTGGACTTTCAGAGTGGAACCTGGTCGCTGCCCCAGGAGTCTCTCTGCCGCGGGGCAGAGAGTGCGTGCCGGTTCCTTCTCCTCTGTCTAGAGCAGATGGGTTGGATAAACTTCCAAACCCAAGATTTCAAGTAATGAGGGATTCAGTGCATCCCCAGCAGCTCCTCGTCTGCATCGGTGAAGCTGCATCTTCCAGGCAGTGTGTCTTGTTTTGCTTATTTCCTAGAGTGCTCTGCTTTTGGAAACTGGGGTTTTTTCCTATCATCAGGTTATCTTCAGGCATTCTTCTGTTAATTTAAGTTACTTATTTAATCTATGGTAATCATAATGGCTCCTTTTAGACTTTGAAGTCTATTCATTCTAAATGAATTTCCTTGGGTGTAATATGGCCCGTGTGTAATGCATGTGGATCTCTACTGCAATCTGAGCTAGAAAAGTGGATGTGATGTGTATGCCCTGGAAAGGAAACCAAAAGTCTGTAGGATTTTAATTACTGCAAGCCTTTCATTTTGTACTGATGTATTGCTGGGTTTTTTTGCAAAACACCACACAGCCAGATGGTGTTAGGCTGTTAGGTGTTATTTAGCTTCTGTCAATACATAGTGCAGCCTGTGTGTACAGCTGGGTGAGTGTTTAAGAGGGATCTGAAAGGCAAAATGCCACACGAGCCCTCCCTGGGGTCCCGGGAGCCCTCTGCGCCCATCCTCTCTGCAGTACCTTCACGTCCCGGCTGGAAGCTTAGCAGCAAAGGACACAATGGAAACAAGCTCCAAGGAAGCTGTTGTGATTAAACTGTCACAGTGGTATTGGCAATTCATCAAATTATCCAGATACTTGGGATTTTTCAGGCTGGGGGATAAAACACTCTTTCACAACTAATGTACAGTATAGTCCATAAAATGTAAAAGTCCATTGTTAACTAAGTAAGGCTGAACCCTTAGAAAATGGTCTTAAAAGCAATTCCCCCTGTGTGGGATGCAGTTTGTAAAGCCTTTACCCAGCTTGGGGCTGACCCTGACCTTGATCTTGGAGCAGCGTCACAGGAAAAGTCTCCGCATGAGAATTCCCAGTTGCTGGTGTGCGTGAGGAGCATCCGAGCTCTCCTCCGCCTCCCGTCTCTTTTCAGCCCAATGAATGTTCCCCTTGTTTCTCCCCAGGAGGGAGCAGGGTTCAGTCTCCATGTGGCTGAGGAAATCTCTGTGCAGTCCTGCAATGTCTTGGTCTTGCCCTGGACACTGATGATCTTTGGGATTTGGCTCAAGACATCAGTCCGGCTTTGGGGCCACAGAGTTTATCGTGTTGGGGAACTGTCTCTCCTGCAAAATACAGATTTGTGATGATAATCAGAAATGTTGAGCCACCGGGGTTGTTTCTTGGTGGTACATGCTCAAGCATCTCTGCAGGGTTGCCTATAAATTCATATGTCAATACAAACCCTAAGCACTCTGCTCTGGGAGGCTCCGTGTTCCTCGTGGAATATTGCAAACCCTGTTCCAGTCAAAAAATTACTTTGAATGCTTTTTAAAATTTTTTTTTTTTTTCATGCTAATGCTGCTGTGCAACAGACTGAGGTCAGAGTCTTCACCCCACAGTAATTTTTTGGAACATACAGCACAGCAAAATACATGTAGGTCTAAGTGTGTGGAGCCTCCTTCTCAACACCAAAAGGCTGTTTCTTTGAATTGAAAGAAAAAAAAAAAAAAAGCCCTTGATGATATTTTACCAAAGCTGCAGATATTTTACAAAAAAAAAAAGTCTTTTTTCCCCCTTTAATCCCTCAGAATCTCAGGAAAACCTGGAGAGGTCTGAGAAACGGAGGGAAAGATGGGAACAGAAGCAGCACAGGAAGAGAAGAATAAAGCAGCGCTCCATCAGCAAGGAGAAGTGGGTGGAAACGCTCGTGGTGGCAGACACCAAGATGATAGAATACCATGGGAGAGAGAACATAGAGAAGTATGTGCTGACCGTGATGAACATGGTGAGTCCTGGTCCTCTCAATGGCAGAGCCGCCAGGTCCCTGGGGACACGGCTGTGAGACATAAAGACCGCTGGGCTTGCCAGGACTCATCCCTGGTGGGACCTCAGCAAACCTCTCACCGGACAGGCTGTTACCACCCACATGTTGGCTTTTCTGCTCCATGCTCCATCTGCCGCGGGAGGATGGGTCAGTGTCAGCAAGCCCGAGGCCAAAATTTGGATGCAGGCGGAAGCAGCTCAGCCTGCAGCGGTTTCACCTTCGCCATGAGCTCAAGGGCTGTTCCCTTCTCCTTCCCTCCATGGGGATGGATAACTTGGCCTCCCAGGGAGATACCCCAAGGGCAGAGATGCTCCAGGGAAGGGAGGTGGTGGGTGCTGCCCAGGGTCATGCCGCTGCGGCTCTCCCCAGGCAGGCATGCAGGCAGCTTGGGCATGGGGATGCAGCTGAAGCTGAAACCACCCCGAAGCCTGCGCGAGGGCCACCCACCGCCCTCCACATGGTAGGGAAACCTCCTTGCAGGAGGAGAGACCCGCGGGGACCTGGGAGCTTTGGCTCAGACTCCCTGGAACTCAGGGGTGGCCGTGCTCGCAGAGGGAGTGCTCCGGGGCAGCTGCCATCGGAGCCAATGCCAGCACTAGCCTGATTAGCAGGAGGGACGTGAACAGCTTTCCTGGGAAGGTGGCACTGAGGACAGTTAAGGGAAGGAGCACCGGATTGTGGTGGTCTCCACTGGAAATCTGAGAGCGGTTTGCTGGTGCCATAAAACAAGCAGATATGTCAGCGTGAGTTAGTTTAGTCTGTTCACTCTTCTGCTGCCGTGGTAGCGGCTATTTGCATTTTAGAAAAGGGTTGATGGCCAGAAAAGAGTGTGGGATTGGGCAGAGGACGTCACGGTAACATCCCTGGGTTTCTGGGGGTTGGTGAAGGCACCCAGAGAGCACAGGCTTCCTTTGAGATGTTAAACACATCCATTAGGAGCGAAAGCAGAGGTGTTCCTCCGGGTGTTTCTGGTTGAGTTTCAATGTGCTACACAGATTATATCGATTTTAAATGGATATCATTACACTCCGAATGCTTTAGTCCAGGTCTGCATCTGGTCTTGTCCTTCATTTTGGGGAATTCCCTGAGATGTTGTCAACAACCTTCAGTAGCTTCCCCTTGAGCTCATGTTCCCCTGCAGATGTACTTACCAGCAGCAGTGTCACAGGGCAAGGTCTTTCATTTGGGCTTTATTTCTTTGGCTTTTGACTGTTGCAGGTGGCCGGTCTGTTCCACCACGCCAGCATTGGGAACCCCATCAACATTGCAATAGTGCGACTCATCCTGCTGGAGGATGAAGAGGTAAAAAGAAAACATGGTGACTCACCCTCCCGTCCTGGCAGCGAGGCTGGGATACACGGGGAGCTGGCCTTGAAAGCCCATAAGCTCTCTCTTCTGCTGTCTTCATGGCCTGGATGAGTTTGCATAAGATAAACACAGGTGCCCGTGCCTTGCTTCCTTGTCTTCTGCATGGGCTGCAGCCCTGGTGAAGTCAGGTGGATGGCATGGTCAGAGGGACTGCAGAGTCTGATTCTTATAATAATCTATGATAACAACATCAATGCCGGTAGCAGAGGGCTGTGAATCTCTGGTTGGTTGTGCTTCCAGCTGCAGCGGTGGCTCTCAGGGAGCCTGATGCCCCTCAGATAGGCTCCCCAGCTGCATCCTTTCCCATCAGACAGGACAGGGTATTTTCCCGCAGTGTTTCTTAACCCCCATTATCAGATGACTAAATGTTTCAGTTGCATCACAGATGAAAAAAAACCAGAAGAGGACTGTATTCCCACCCAGCCTACAACCTATAAATATGGAGCAATTCCATCTGGATGGTAGTTACTCTTGATTCCACTCTGATGTGTCTGAGATCAGACCTCTCCCCACTGCATCCTGAAAACCAAACAGATCTGGCAGCAATATGACAGCAGGCTTTTATTTATGCTGGCAGGAGGACCTGAAAATCTCCCACCATGCAGACAACACCTTGAAAAGCTTTTGCAAATGGCAAAAGAGCATCAACATTAAAGGAGATTCTCATCCCCTGCATCACGACGTCGCAGTCC
The DNA here is from genome assembly GCF_026419915.1 of Harpia harpyja. NCBI lineage: Eukaryota > Metazoa > Chordata > Aves > Accipitriformes > Accipitridae > Harpia > Harpia harpyja. Next base: position 16,199,572 of record NC_068953.1, on the reverse strand, counting down.
TGCTCACAAGGTATTGTGCCCATGTGCTAATTTTATGCTGTAGATGCCATGCTGGCAGCTAGAAACACGTCTGCCGGCTGCAGACAGGGAAGCAGACAGGCAGCCAGAGGAACATCTCAGTGGCAGCTGTTGAAATCTCACTATCCATGCCTGAGCCCTGCCTGGACATCTGCACATAAGATATGTAACGTGAAATCCAAAGATAACCTGGTCCTAGTGGCTGGAACTGGTCTCAGATCTCAGGTTTAAACCTGGAGACAGCTCCCAGTTGACTAGCAGTTGAGGTTTCCAAACCAGATTTTCACCACGGCCCTGTTGCCAAGCCCCAGAATGGCTGGATCCTCCCAGGAGATGTACACAGGGCTTAACTCTCCTTTTTCCCTTGGAGGCTAACTCTAGGATTGGCAGAGGAGCCTCTGAGAAGGCCCCTGACCTCCCATGAAGCTCGCAGGAATTCACGCCTCTGGCCAAGTTTATATACCTTGCAGTCAAAATGTAGTTTGATGGTTTCATGCTGCAGCAGCTTGTCTGTTGGCAGTATCATGGTGGTTTGTGTGATGATTCATAACCCACAATGTTTTCATCTTCTTTAGAAAGTTTGCTTTGTAGCAGAAATAAGGCACTTAAGGCCGTGTACTTCAATGGAGTTGTTCTTCCTGGGTGGCTGGCGCTCCTCTGCCCTGGACCACAGCACTCCTGCGATGTGCTTCCCCAAGCAACGTAGTAATCACTTAATTATTCCCAGCATCAGCTTTATTTATACAATGGAATAAACGTAGCTAGGCTGGCTAGCAGTTCCCATTAATCAGGCTTAATAATAAGCCAGGGATACCGGGAGAGTAAAGGGGAAAGGAAAGGTCATAAATCTTTCCGTTGCGGGAAGACGTTGGATATCTCCATTCTCACTTCTGTTTGGCCAGCGTCCGTGTGTCATTCTCCATGGGCTGGGACGTGTCCCATGCTCCTTCCCACGTGTCGTGTTGGGTCCTGCCGCTCTCAACCCCCCTCTTTGCTCTCTGTCTGTGTGTTCGTTGTCTCCATCGCCAAAGGAAGGACATCTGCGCAGCGATGAACAGACCCTGCGAGACCCTGGGTCTGTCCCACGTGGCGGGGATGTGCCAGCCCCACAGGAGCTGCAACATTAACGAGGACACAGGACTGCCCCTCGCCTTCACTGTGGCCCATGAGCTTGGACACAGGTACCACCGGCTTCCTCCTCCTCTCCTCTGACCTCTGTCCTCTGCGCCGCTCAGTCAGGGCTTGAGAAGTCACGGGTGGAAGTTGGGAGAAGATTGCCGAGCAGTTCCACACTGGTGCAAACCTTCCTCTGCACCTGCGAGAACTTACCCGGGGAATTTCATTTCAGAGTTAAGTTTTTGGTTGCCCCAGGTTCAATGAAAATCCCATAATCCAAGGCAACCTGGACAAATTGCATTTGTATATTATCCTGTGTTGCTGATGCTAAAAGTTTTGGAGAAGAGAGTTGCCCATTAAGAAGTTTTAAAATAGGCTCTGCTTATAGAATCAGTGACAGAATTTTGCTTGCCCTAATTTCAGTTAAATTTTGACAAGATCACTTGAACATCATAGTTCATAACAGATATCTTTGTATGGTAAAAATGTGTACCCAGCAAGTTTAATTAACTCGATCTTGTTCGATACTCTCATTACTTTTTTTCTTGGCTGGGTTTCAGTAAGAAAGCTGAAATAAAAGCATGGGACAAAGTTCGGGGCAGTGTCCTTGGTATCACTGAAATGTCCCACACGGCCAGATCCCCCAGTCCTGTTAATGACCGAGTCCCCGTGGAGCTGGGACGGTTTGTGATGTCCGGCGTTGCGTGTTGTTGTGCTGGAAAGCAGAGAGGCTGCGCGGTTGTAGCGGCGTGCGGCTCACCTCTCCTTTGTGGGACTGTGCTCTTACACAGTTTTGGGATTCAGCATGATGGAAGCAGCAATGACTGTGAGCCAGTTGGGAAAAGACCTTTCATCATGTCTCCACAGCTCCTGTATGACACGTCCCCACTCACCTGGTCCCGCTGCAGCCGGGAGTACATCACACGATTCCTCGAGTAAGTCCTCCTTTCCTCTTCTTCCTGGCTTGCGGGGTGCTGGGGGTGGCTTGGGGCTTCGGTCTGCAGCTGGGGACTGACCCAGGCGATTGCGCTCAGAAGTCAGCCCCAGGGCACGTGGGGATGCTTTTATCTCACTCGGTTGCCTCGGTCCTTGCTGTGAAGGATGGGGGTTGAAGACAAAAGCAGCACGAGGTTTGGGCGGTGGCACAGGGGTTGTGGCTTGAACAAATAAAGCTGAAGTGGTTTTCTTCGATGCTCTGTGCAGTTTTCTTCGGTGCTCTGCACGGGGCAGATGATGTTTGCCTGTAGGCAGGAGACATCACGTGAGGAAATGAGACCAAGCCAAATTCTTCCGTGCATTTGTTTATTTTTAGCACCCCGTGGCTGATTTTTCAGCCTGTTGTTATCAAGTTCTTAGGAACGCGGCCCAGAGATTTACATTTGTCAGCCAGTGGCTTGCACTGGAGAAACTTTTCTTCCTTGCTAGGGGAAGGTTAGAAAACAGTGAGAGCATCGGAAAGAAACCGCGACAGGGAGAGCTGGGCGAGGGACTGGCACTTACATGGCGGGGAGGCTGCCTGGGGCTGAGCTCCCATTTCTAAATCCCAGCCTGGAACGTGTGGGCTTGGCCTCCATGCAGGGTGAATTATTATTGATTTACGGCTTTCGGTGGAATGGAGCTTTCTCATATCTGCAGCATTCTTGGCCTCCTGCTTTTAACCTTCACTTTTGGATTAAGAATTTCCTGCTTGCAATGACCTTGGGCTGCTATGAGCTGCAATGGGGAAGAAACAGAGCAGCTGGATGCTTCTCCAGTTGGGTTTTGGTCTCCTTGCTCCCCCTAGAAGGGGCAACTCTTCCTTACTAGTGGAGCAGAGCCCGGCAGGCATCTTTCACCGACTGCGACATCCCCCCAGCGAGGGAGAGGCCCGTTGCCAGCACAGACATGAGTGTGTTATAATACGATGTTGGCAGGAGAACAGGAAGGAATGAGCCAGAAAATAAGACCCTGCTGACCTGGGGTTGCTGGATGTGCTTGGAACAGACCTCGCGTTTGTTAAAAAAAGCACTCTCAGATGACGATTATTATTTTACAAAAGATTTTTATTTTACAAGCACTGCCGAACATTTAAGCATCTGAAAATGATGCCCGTCACTGACAGCAGCACGGCCCCGGTGCTGTGGGTCAGGCCCTGGGTGCAGCCAGGGCTGGGTGACCCTCTTGTCAAGGCTGTGGGTCGGGGTCTGCTTGGACACCCAGGGGTGATGGAAGGGGTCTCCTCCCTGCTGTGGTGGCGGTGGCCCCCAAGGAGCAAGCATCCATCATGCAGGCTAATGAGGGAGGCTGGCACAGGGTGGGTGGTGGATGCTTCCGTGGTGGAGGCACTACTCCGGACCCGGGAATCTCGTCAGCCCCGGGACGTGCCAGCACTTCCCAGATAAGCCCTTTTTGACGTTCTGTGATTTTTTCCCCTCTAACCCTTGGAGGAGTCGGAAGATACTGTAAGGCTCTTTGCGCTCCACCCCTCACCGTGACGTGAGCTCTTTCCCAGCCCGGCTGGTGGAATACCCTTGTAAAACAGGGTCTGGTATCTCGTGGATGCCCTGCCTGCACCATGAGCATGCGACGGTATGGAGCAGCCTCCCTTCATCTCAGCAGCAGCCTCGGCACAGCTGCAGGTTGTCTTGTCTCCCTTCAGTCTTCTCTCTAGATCAACCAGTTTTTCAGCCTCTTTGCACAGTGCTGGAGGCCATCTTCCATCATCCTCCTAGGGGCTCCTTCCAGCCGATCTCCTTCCCGGAGCTTGGGGACGGCTGGTCTTCCCCTGCCTTTGCAGCCCTGCTCCACCGGCAGCATGCAGCCCTGCCTGCTGCATCATTCTTCTGCCAGTTCTGCCAGATCCCCTGTTTGTGCAGCTGATTCTTCCCAAGCTCCAATCCTTGCCTTTGTTTTTATTGAATTCCATCCTGGCTTTTGGACCCTTCCTCCAGTTCTCTGAGAGCTTTTGGAATTTTAATCCTGCTCTCGAACGTATCTGCAGATCCTCCCAGCCTGCTCCCATACGGGGATTTGATCATCATACCATCTACTCCATCATCCAGCTCATTAACGAATGAACTGAAACAGTCAGATGTAGTGCAGACCCCTGTGCATTTTTACTGCAGAGTGTGGTTTATTGCATATCCCTGCAAAACCAGAGGGAAACTTGTGCCAATTTTTGCTGGCTCAGTAATGTGTTTTGGCCAATGGAAGAGACGATTGTAAAATATTAGGGTGATTGTAACATATTTAGGACAATTGTAAAATATTTAATGAAGAAATAGATTTTAAACATAGCACTGGAAAGCTGACAGCAAATCTAAATCACCTCCCATACTGGGACAGAGACCTCTCCCATAAGCTGGGGCAAGGCAGAAAGGGCCTTGAGCAGATCAGAGGGCATGGAGGGTTGGGAGTGGTTTTGGGGCGATGTGCGGGGCCCCAGGTACCAGTACCTGAACAAGCAGTTGGTGAACTAGTCCAGAGGAGCACCAGTATCATGCATGTAGCTCGTGCAGGAGCCCAGCGCTTAAGCCTGGACTTTCCCCAGTAAAGATATCATTCTTTCCATTTTTAAAGAAAATACTCTTTTGAAGTGTTTTCTACCAGCGGGTAAAGAAAATACCTCTGGAGGTGCCATGCAGTGACCTCTCTATGCCTGAAACAGGCTGCACCATGTTACTGTGCCCAGCTGCCTAATCCACGCTTAATTCATCCCAGCTCAGCCCTGCATCACCCACAGCGATCCTTCCCTCCCCGCCAGGCTGGGAGAGGCAGGATGCTCCCGCTGTTGTGGACTTGGGAACAAAGACTTTCAAGCCCCTGGGCTGCTGAAAGCAACCTGTTTACTGGTTTTTCCCATAGGGAAGCTGCTTATAAAAATATATACGCATGATATTTTAAGGGGCTGTCTTCAGCCAAGTGAGCTGTTTGCAGGTGTCCAGTATGGACCTCACTGTGGTGGGATGGAAAAGGGAGGAGAGCGTGCCAGTTCTGCCGGGCATCGCCCTGTGGCTCTGCCGGCACCCCAAAGCAGGAGCTCTCCCGTGCTGCTGGCCCTTGTTTCTGTGTTGCTGGTTTGGGTTAAAAAGGAATCTTGTTTCAAGCTAAGTTAGACCCGTTCCCAATCACAGCAGGCGGAAGTAATCTAATCTGCTGAGAAACCCTCGCCAGAGACTTTGCCTTGCTGGAAACAAGTTTGTTTAAATCAACACTGAAAGCTTAACTAGTGACAATTTCTTGTGTGTTTGTGAAGTATCGTAGCAAAAGCGCTCAGAGCTGAGAGAGGCGGCCAGCAACGTCCCTCGCGGCTCCTGCAGCCTGGCTGCCTGCCACCGGCTGCCTTGATGGCTCAGTTTTAATATCTCTTTTCTAAAGATGGCCTGTCCAGCACAGTTTGAGCACTGTTTGTAGCAGCAAATACGAGAGTGAGTGCGTTTTGCTGCTGACAGTCTACTTTATTTCTATTAGCAGGGCATTGACACATGGGTTGTGCTGTCCACAGGGACATTTCTGGGGTCAGTGTGATGTACAAACGCGGGGACAGCATCTGTTTCTTGGCAATGAAATGTTTATTCAATGAAACCCTTCACCTTGAATGGCGAAAGCGGGTCCCGGCTGAGGACTGAGCTGATGACCTGTTCACAAAGCAAAAATCCAAGGGATTGTTCCCAGAGAAAGTGACATTTCTGGCTTTCCGTAAGAGGGAGAGGGGCATCTCAGGGGGGAAAGGGGGAGTGTGCAAGGCACCAGCCCTGCAGCTGCACGGAGAAGCCGCTGCTGCCTTTGCCCCTCCGCCTTCCCCATAACCCACCGTGCCGGGGGTCTGTGGGGCAATTGCTCTGGGAGTGGGCACCCATCCTGAAAAGCAGGTACCCACATGTGCCTGTCCGCCTGCTGGAGCGGCTCCAGGGTTGACTGGAGAGCCAGGGTCCTATTGGCTAGAAATGCTAATTGCTTCTCATCATGGTGGGACATTAATGAGCTGTTCTGTTCCTCCGTTAGCAGCTGCTGGAGCATTATAGTGTGCTGGGCTGGTGGTGATGCCGCTCTGACCTCTGTTTTTCAGCCGGGGCTGGGGGCTGTGCCTGGATGACCCCCCTGCCCAGGAGGTGCTGGACTACCCCTTGGTGCCCCCGGGCGTCCTCTACGACGTGGGCCACCAGTGCCGGCTGCAGTACGGTGCCTACTCCACCTTCTGCGACGACATGGATGTAAGCCAGGGTCCCCCCTGACGTTACACGGGCTTGTGCAGCTCCGAGGGGCTATCTGGGGGTGGGGGGGGTTGCACGGGGTGATCCTCTCCCTGCAAGTCCAATTTGTGCCGATGGGTCGGCCGGTCCAGTAACTGAGTCCTGTGTAACCGTGTTTTCTGCAGAGTGTCTGCCACACGCTGTGGTGCACAGTAGGGAACACGTGCCACTCCAAGCTGGACGCTGCTGTTGACGGCACTGTGTGCGGGGAGAACAAGGTAATGGGGAGCAGTCCCCTCCGCGGCTGCAGAGACTCCTTGTCCTGCACGCAGAGGAATTTCACAGGCTCCAGCACACAGGGATGGGCTCACCTCGCTGCCCTTGCTCTGCCCAAACACCCACTGCTGCCAGGGAGGGACTGCCTTCAGTGAAGCTGAAAATGCCTTAAGGTGGTGAAACACACAGTTAATTACCATGGCAGGAGAGCACGAAGCTCTCCCTCTGTGGTAGCGGATGCTCGTCTCCGGGACCTGCCCCCCTGCAGGGGAGGCACCTCTCCCTGCTGTGGGGCAGAGAGGGGGTCCGGCAGCACCCACGGCAGCTTGGCGGGTGCTGCACCAAGCATGGGGTGTGGAGGGGACCAGCTGTCTGCAGCCAGCTCCAGTCACCCTTGCAAGGGTGATGCTGGCTCCTGTACCGCAGCAGCCCTGGGACGCAGTGTCGCTCTTCCAGAACATGGTTTTCCTGTCCAAGGTAGCATAATGTAGAGTTATAAAAATACCTGTAGACATCTGTCCTCGCTAGGTTTAGTGTCCCCTCCCAAAGCCCTGGCCCAAGAGCACTGGGGATGACCTTGGGCTTAGCCACCACTCCCTGTGAAACCTCCCGCCGTGCCTTTGTCTGTGGCTATGCCTCGCTGGCTCTTCCCTCTGGGCTGAGATCAGGCCACGAATCCCCTTGCTCAGGTGGAGGTTTGGGTATGTTGCCTCAAGCAAATCCTCAAACAGCCCAACATCTCTCAATGTCCCATTGCTTAGAGGTGCACCGGGCTGTGGCAGAGCCCAGCTGACCCCCAGGCACCTCGGTGTGAGCGAAGCATGGATTTTCACAGGGCAATATGGGTGCTGGGCTTCAGTGCTCCCTGCAGCTGGGCTGTGTGACTCACCATCAATTATTGCATCCTTAAACCTCGTTTTCTCTTCTTCTGGCCTGTCACTTTGCAGTGGTGCTTCAACGGCGAGTGCGTGCCCGTGGGTTACCGTCCCGAAGCGATTGACGGTGGCTGGGGCTCCTGGAGCTCATGGGCTGCCTGCTCACGCAGCTGCGGTGCGGGCGTGCAGAGCGCAGAAAGGCAGTGCAGCAGCCCCACGTAAGTGAGCGCTTGCTCCTCTGGAGCTCATCCGGACCCTATTTAGGAGAGGAACCCAGCGCTTCTTTATCACCTTGTAAAGCTGGGGACCGTCATCTGGCCAGTGCGGTCGTACCCCTGTCTGCATCACACGGCAAAGCCATACCATTATGCAGTTATCAGTCTGAACAATGTGTTTTTGAAACACTCAAGGGATTCATTTCACGGGGTTATCCAGCCGGCTGGGCAGCAGAAGCCTCTGGAAGGGCAGAGTTTGCTCTGTCTCCTTCCATGGATAAGTCGCTCCCGCTCTGTGCAGGCAGAGAGCAGTTGCAATATGATTCAAACAAAGAGCAAAGCCTCCACGCTTGTAGATGTAAAACATATCTGGTGTCCTTTAATGACAGAAAAGAAAAAATACGTGTTCTTTGAGCCCGAGTCAGTCGTTTTGAAAAATCCAGCTGCTGTTTATCACCCCATTGCTTGCCGTAAGCAATTTTTGATCTGCGCCCGGCCAGAGGCTGCCTCCTCCCAGCCTGCCGGTGCTGCAGCCAGTGCTGGCTCTCGTCAGGAAGCGTCCGGGCACTGGCGGAGGAGCAGCCTTGTCCATCCCATGATTTCTGGGCTCACCCATCTGCTCCCCAGATGTCCCCTTCATCACCCAACTGCTGTTGTATTAGGTTCAGCCAAAGCCCCCGGCTTGCCCAGGTGTCAGAGCGTCCTGGGACAGGGAGAGAAAAGGGCTTTGTGAGCAATGTTCCAGTGGCAGTCGCTTTTTAGAGGCTTGAGGAGCTCTGAAAGCTGCAGGAGCAGGCTCTCTAATGAGGCCAGATGTGCTTTCTGCCCAGCTTCTTCCTTGGGCGCGTTGTTTTTAGCACATGCTGTTGAGCTGTTTAAAGAAGCGCCGCGTAATCTCGGTTCCAGGTCAAGAGCTGGGTTTGTGTTTGACATGAGTTTTGTGGCAGAAGTGCAATTGTAGTTTATGGAGTGTTTTAAACACAGCTGTGGGCGGGCAGGAGAGCAAACACTGGAAAAGCAGCAGAATTTCCCCGGGCAGTTGTTTGCTTTGGCCACCGTAGGTAAATCTTCAGCTTTGCCTTTTGGATGGAGTGAACAAATGTGAGCACTGGGCAGTCCTCCTCCCGCAGGCATTTCCTCGGGGCAGGGTGTGTAAACACAACCCTAAAATAATAATTAACTTTATTCTCTTCAGCAAAGTGTGCCCGGACTTAACTGATCAGGGAAAAAGTAATTTTCATGAGGTCATGGGGATGTGGGCCATGGAGAGTGCTGTGACCAAAGGAAAAGGCAAGCATCAAGAGATGGTGGCAGTATTTTGAGGGTCTGTTGGCACCTGAGAAAAGCCTATCATTGCTTTTAAAGTCCCTCTTACTTTAAAAAGTCCGGCAGCAGCTTTGCTGTTCCCTTGGGCAGTAGAGGAGCAGAGTCAGAAGCGCGTCCTGGGTGGGATGGAGAGCAGCTCCTCCGGAGCAGCTGCGGAACGGGCACCTGGCTAACCTGGCTCCTGAGAGCATTGGCATCTCATCAGCCACAGTACCCAGGATGGTGAAGGAGATGTTTTACCCCAAGGGAAGGGTGCCTGGCTGCAGCTGCAGGAGGTGCGGGGCTTCGGATGTGTACACTGCCAGTGACGCCTGACTTTAATAACTGCTTTTATAGCATCGTGCACTAGACTATAAAATTGGCCATATTTCCAACATTAAGGAGAGACTGTCGAGGGACAAGACCCAAGATGTAGCTAATTGGCTTGAGAGCCGTCACTCAGCAAAAGCTGCCTTTGCTCCACAGTCTCACCCTGCGCGGTCCTGTAGCACAGCCCAGCAGCCGCAGCAGCAGCAGGGAACTGCTCCAGGAGGGACTTGGAGAAGGATGTGGGCTGTGGTCTCCATGCATTTCAAAAGCTTGCTCTGTGGAGTGGGGTGGATGTTCGGTTTGTAGCCAGCTTCCTTACGCGAACGTTGCAGCAGTGCTACGTGTGAGTTATAACTGGGAGAGCTCCCTGTTGACTCCACGTGGATTCAGGCTTGACCCAACCTCATGAATCAACCTTAGCAGCAGGTACAAACCCACCCTCCCTTAGCTGCAAATAAAAAGGGAATTTCCCCTTTTGTGTGGTAGGTCCTTATTTGATAGGACAGGGGTGATGGCTTTAAACTAAAAGAGGGTAGATTTAGATGACATGTAAGGAAGAAGTTCTTCACTGTGAGGGTGGTGAGGCGCTGGAACAGGTTGCCCAGAGAGGCTGTGGATGCCCCATCCCTGGAAGTGTCCAAGGCCAGGTTGGATGGGGCTTTGAGCAACCTGGTCTGGTGGAAGGTGTCCCTGCCCATGGCAGGGGAGTTGAACTAGATGACCATTAAGGTCCCTTCCAACCCAAACCCTTCTGTGATTCTCTGATTTTTCCCTTTTCCCTCCCATGGACAGGCCAAAGTATGGGGGCAGGTACTGCCTGGGGGAGCGGAAGCGGTTCCGGATTTGCAACGTCAGGCCATGTCCCCCCGACAAGCCCTCCTTCCGTCAGGTCCAGTGCAGCCAGTTCAACCCCATGCTCTACAAAGGGAAACTCTACAGGTGGACGCCGGTGCCCAACAACAGTGAGTCGAAGGCAAAGCCCGCTGCCGGGTTTCTGCCTGCAGTTCTAATGAAAAACCTGAAACGCAGTCTTGCTAATGGCTTGGTTTTGCTGTTCATGTCTGTAAGATTTGCCTTGCAGCACGTTTATGCTGTATTTTAAATTATGGCTGGGCTTGCAGGGTTAGTACATGTTTTCAGAAATGGTTACTTGGGTTTAGTTTCTGCCTGTTGGGTTCCCCAGTTAACCCCTGCGAGCTGCACTGCCGGCCGGAGGATGAATACTTTGCAGAAAAACTGCGGGATGCCGTCATTGACGGGACACCATGCTACGAGATGAACGCCAGCCGCGACATGTGCATCAACGGCATCTGCAAGGTGGGTCCCATGCCGGGGCCCTCTGGGGAGGGAGCCCAAGGACCCCCCGTGCCTGGGGAAATGCAGGCGGGTGCTGTGACCCATCCCATAGGTGAACACCGTCCCCTCTCTCACATGCACTGACGGGCTGAGCTTACTCCTTTTGTCATTCACCACTCAGAAAGCTTTCCTTATTTCCATGAGGTGTGTGGTACGGACGTATTTCAGCCTCTGTGTGGGCCTCAAGGAAATAGAGCACAAACCCAAGGAAATGAAGCAAGAAAAGTTTCCCTTGAAAATAAGGTCAGGGATATGAAAGGGTGTGTAGAGAGGATGCCCAGATCAGCCCTGCACCCCAAGTGCGGCTGGTGCTGGTGGCCACAGGTCTGACCTGCAGCGATGGAGATGCTTCCCCTGGCTTGGCAGACTCTCCCGGCATTGGGATTTGTCCTTCCTTCTGGGATGTTATTTTTCTTTCTTGGAAGCTCCTTACAAATCTGCTGCAACATGCGGTGGCATGGCTCTGGCTGCCGGCCAGGGAGGGCATCTCCCAGCGTGGGAGACACAGGAATCTGGTGGAGATGGCGCAGTCGGCGCTGTGGGAGGTGCTGGCGTGGCCGGGGACGCTTTGCCGAGCTGTGCCCTGGGTCCTGCAGCTCCGTTTGGTGGCAGCAAGATGGTCCCTTCATTCACACCTTCCTTTTGCCTAGGGAAGCAGTCCTGAGGTTTTCGATAGAATAAGCGCACCTGGAGGACATTGGATTTCTGTTAAATTAGGGAATGGGTGGCAATCTGAGCTGCTGTCGTGCCATGGTCTGTGGTGCAGATTCCCACCATGGGACGTACCAAAGCCACACTGCCGCAAAGCTGACGGCCGCCTGTCACCAGGGACACACGCAAGCAGGCAGGACACGGTCAGGTCTGCCGTAGTGTTGGATAAAGCAGCTCTCTGAAAGGCTTTTCGGAAAAATAGGCTTTTTGGAAAAAAGGCTTTTTGGACAGCACAAAGAGCAGCAGGAAAGAGGGAAAATAATCAGTCAATGAGTTTCCTTGCAGCCTCTTATATAAAAACCATTCGTGGAAACTTCTCCCTCTCGCTGGCCGTGCTGCCAGCAGCAGCAGGCAGGGGCCGGACGGCAACTGGAGGCTTTGAGAAGGTCCCGTTTGTTCCTGTAATAGGCTGTAAATTACTTCAAAGGCTGCAGTGTGCTGATACACAGGCACGGGCTGGAGAGAGGGTGCAGGCGTCATGATTTTTACTTGGCACATACAACAGGGTGCGATCCGGCAGCTCGCGGCAGACGACAGCACGTTTAGCCAGAGCTCACTGCACACAAAACCCTTGTCGCCACTGAGCCTGCTGCTGGCTGCAACACCAGAGTTAAACCTGGCTCACTACAGACTATCACAGTAGTTAAAACAGTGGGTGCTTCTGCTGTAGGTGCGTGCCAGTGGTGCCTGGGCACCTCCTCGGGCAGCAAAGGCTGAAGGCTCCTTGCTGGCACAGGACCCAGCGGGACCCTTTGGGGTCTTGGCTGCAGCTTTTATGGTACAAAATCACAGGGAAGCTCTTGCTCTGCATCCGTCGAGTGATTTGGCACTTGGTCTAGAGAGAGTTTCAGCAGAATATAAAAAAGGTTTTGGGGAAGTGTTTTGAAACAGGACTAGCAGGGCCGAGGACCAGGGGGTTTTCCCAGCTCAGCCTGACACGTAACGTGTGCCAACAGGCTCTGCTGCCCAGGGACGCGGGTAGGAAAAGGTAAAAACGAGATGTGGGTTGTGATCCTTGCTGCGTCTGAACAGAACAGCAAGACGGCGAGGATATGTTAGAGAAACCCATATTGCAGCCGATGTGGCTGTATCGCCACCCATCCTGCAAAAGGACTCCAGCTTGTCCCTCTCTCCCATCCATGTTCCTTATTTCCCACCATTTAGGACCAAGGCTGGTCCTCCTCTCCCTCGTTCCTCCCGTGTCAGCGGCCGACAGCACGGTGCAAGGCTGGGGGCGTGCGGGGGCGCGGGCGGCTGACAGGGCTGCCTTGCAGAACGTGGGCTGCGACTACGAGATCGACTCCAACGCGGTAGAGGACCGGTGCGGTGTCTGCCACGGAGACGGCTCCACCTGCCACACTGTCAAGAAGACCTTCGAGGACAGCGAGGGGCTGGGTAAGGGCGATCGGCTCCCTCCCCAAAACACCAGGCGCCTGTTCCACTCGGAGCCGGGCTCGCTGCTGCTGCTCATTTGGAGTGTGGTTTTTAATCACGACTTGTCAATTTGGATGGGATAAGACCTGAGCGGCAGCGTGGGGAGACATGGCGTTGCCATTCCACTTCTTGCTCCTTGAAGAAAAATATTCCCTTGCTACTCTTTGCGTCTAAAGGCCTGAAAACAAATCTGCGCAAGCTGGAGCTGGTTTGGAAAGGTTTAAGGGGATTTTGTGTGTTGACAAGGACACGTTGAAAGTGTGGTAAACGCTTTGCCAGCACCCGTGCGGGAAATGTCTCAGTCTGCGATGGGCTCTCCCAGCAGGGAACGCAGCTGGGCTCAGTGCAAGGTGGGGTTTGGTGCCTGCTGGTGCCTTGCAGAGGTGTAAGGACTGGCAGGATGCTGGCACCTGAGGGACACCAGCACCCACCCAAGGGACGCTGGCACCCGCCTGAGGGCGCAGATCGTCTCTGCCACATCTGTGACACCCCCCCAAGACCAATGCTCTCTTCCATTCCCAGGTTACGTTGATATTGGGATTATCCCCGTGGGAGCACGGGAGATCCGGATTGAAGAAGTCGCAGAAGCCGGGAATTTTTTGGCGCTGCGGAGCGAGGACCCGGAGAAGTATTTCCTGAATGGCGGCTGGACCATCCAGTGGAACGGGGACTACAGGCTGGCGGGGACCACCTTCACCTACAAGAGGACGGGGAACTGGGAGAACCTCACCTCACCGGGGCCCACTGTGGAGCCTGTGTGGATCCAGGTATGGTTTGGGATCTGCTGGTGGCCGGAGTGTGTGGCGGGGAGGATGGAGGGGACAGAGTCCCTGGCTTTCCTGCCTTCCCGTGAGGGCTGAGCTGCTGGTCCATCTGGGGGATTGGGGCCACGTTTCTCTGGGAGCCAACATCAGGAGCAGCCAAGCATGCACTGCTGGCCGAAGGAGCATGTTTCTAGCCCACGCTGCTTCCAGCTGAGCTTTGTCCCTTTTGCAGCATTCCTCAAAATATTTACACAGCGGAGAGAGCATGAGGAGAAAGAGCCTGTTTCCTGAGGCCTTTCCCATATCTTATCAAGAGCAGGGGAAGAGCCCATGGTGCTTCTGGCAGGGCTGGAGCAGCCAGTGAATGCAGTGGGAGCTGGGAACCGTCGTGGTGGCAAAGGGTGGCCCACCAGCACTCCCTCGGCAGTGCCGTGCTCCCGCTGGTGCCATAGTCCCCTCTGCACTGCCTGATGCCGTGGTGAGGAGCTCGGCCCGAGGGGTCCTGCTCCGTGGTCCAAACCCGGGTGGTGCTGCCCAGGGCACTGCAGGTCAGACTCCACTTCCTCACAAAAGCCCTTGAAGTGGAAGGTAAAAATCTAAAAGGATCGTTTGAAATCCTCTGAAACAACTAGAAATTTCAAGTTTTACTCTTTTTTGCATGTGGGAATTTCCATAAAGCTACTTCCCTCCCCAGAATAAGTTGTTGTTGTTCATCAGACTCCCGAGGCTTTGAGGAGGTGAGCCCCCTCGGGGAGTGATGCAGGTCACGGCACCTGGGACCTGCTCCTCTGCCTGCCTGGGTCTGGGCAGCAGAGGTTACAATGAGCCACATAGTCCAAAAAAAAAAAAAATTTTAAAAAGATGGCATTGCAGCAGTGTGTTTCCAGGATGGCAGAGTTGCGGACAGGAGGAGAGTATCTGCCCATCTCCTGCTCCCGTCAGGCATTGCCTCCAGCAGACAGTGGGGGAGCAGACTTAGCAGATAATGAACTGCAGGGGTTATTTATTTCTACATGACCTGCTCACCCTAGTGGTCCTTTTACCTCCGAGTTGGCAGGAAAGTCTTGGTCTTTGCCCCAATGATGGGAGCACAAAGTTGCTTCCCCAAGCCTGCTTGGCTGCCCAGGGACTGGTCCTGCTCCAAGCCCCCAGCCGCTGCCCCTGCTCCCCAGGATTCCCCTTCTTGAATTCACATATTCTGCAAACACTTTTAAGATGAGCCCAACTTGACCATTGCTAATCCCCTCCTCCGCTGCAGCAGTGGCAGCTCTAGCACTTATCTGGAAATTGCCTTATTTTGCAAACCAATCCCACTCTATTCATTTTCACCTTGTTTCCATGGAAAGGAGTTGCCTGGGGGATTACTTTTCAGCATGGCTTTATATTTCAGTGAGCTTTGCACAGCTTTGCAGGAGTTATGACTGTCAGTGGGGAGGGTAGTGGGAAGGCAGTGTGGCGGGGGGGAGCTCAGGGCCATCCTTGCCGGGCAGGTCCCTCAGGAGCTGCTCGCTGCTGCTGCTTCCCTGCCTGGCTCTGCAATTCCTTCCCCTGGGAATGGCCACCAGGACAGTCAGGACTGAGGGATCTGCCAGTTAATGCAAAGCTGTCGGGAGCCAACATCCTCGTGCCTGTGAGGCCAAGCTTTCCCCCAGAGAAGCCGGTGGGAATTGTCCTACGGGCAATGGCACAGCTAGCACCGGACTGAAACTCCCCGTGGTGCAAAGTGTGCTCAGTTTTGATTGCTGCAGTTGGAAATCCGAACAATAGTGCCTCAAAGGGTCCCACCATGTGCAGCGTGAAGATGGCCCTTCAAAATCAAGCAAACAGGGCATATGAATGGATTATGCTTGAACCCTGGAGGTTTGCTTCATGGTCATGTTTGAACCTTGTTTTTTCCCTTTTAATCACCCCCTGATAACTGCAGAAAGCGATTGCCCCTCCCGGATGTGCTGCCTTCGTTAGCACAACTGGAGGAGGGAATAAGAGACTCGCGGGAGAGCTGCAGCTGTGGGGCAGGAGGGGAGAGGACTCCTTCGGGGTTGGGGTTTGCAGAGCCCAGACTTCCAGCTGATTTCCCCTTGGTTTTGCCTTCCCTTCCTTGCTGCCTTTCTTGGCACAAAGGCAGTGACCACCACGGAGGTACATCGCACAGACCCCCAGGACCCCCTTGGCCCCAGCAGTCACAGCTCAGCCCGATGCACTCTTCCCAAGCATCAGCCCCTTTGTAGAGGCTTGGCCTGGAGCCTGGCCACGTCGAGCAGCCAAAGTCTTTGCCTTTTGCATTTCTTTCAATAGAGGCTCAAGATGAAATGTGAGCAAGATCCTGGGCTCGTCTGCCACCAAGTGCTTTTGTTAATGGGAACGCTGGCGTGCTTGGCACCCGCAAATCATTTTTGGGGATTTGTAACCTAATTAAAACCTTTTGACAAGAATGTTTCAATATTCATGAAGAGGTTTTGGAAAGATGCCCTTGCTCCTGCCAAAGCTCCAAGAACAACAAAGCTTTGGCAATAATGGGAGCACTTAGGCTAAGAAAAACAAGGTTAAACTCCCAGCCTTTGCCAAGTGCTGGTGCAGGAGGTGCTTTGGGCAGGATTTGTGTCAACCACAGGAGCCACTTCGTGCATGTTGAGAGCAGCGGGAACCGTCTCAAGTGGGGAGCAATTAAGGAAATTCCTTCAGGCGCATGTCACCATCAGCCATCGCTGGCATTTGCTGCCGGCAGCTCCCTCCGACACGGTTGAGCCACTCGCCTGGTGCTGCCCAGGGCACACTGATGGCAGGTTGGAGGTGCGAATGGGGACCGACACGGGTAGCCAGCATCTCGAGCTGAGATGTGCTACGGTACTTCCCCAGGGCGATTGCTAGAGCAGTTGCAGCTCTCTAGGACATGCAGAGGCAAGGGGATTTGATTCCTCCTTTGCGGGGCTGGACTCTTGCTGCAGTCCCCTTCCCTTCTGCCACCATCCCAAAGGACAGGCCACTGTGACTGATGTTCACCTGAATGTCCATCTGCCCAGGCCAGCCACCATCAGTCCGGCAGACAGGGCTGGGAGCAGTCAGAGCCTCCCTCCAGCCATAACATCCCTTGCTGAGAGTTCAGGAAGAGTGATGGAGGGAGGCAGACGTTGCTCAGCACGCTCCCAACTGCGGGATCAAGCAGTGGGTCTGTCCTTGTGGGGAGGGTCATTCCTGCCCCACATGCTGCAGACCCAGGGCTGGGCTGGGGCTTGTGGTGGCCATGCAAAACCTCCTGGGGACGTCTGGCCATCTTGGACCCTTCACTGTACTGAACCTTGAGAAGTCCTTGGATGGGGTTGCATTTGGCAGTGGAACTGGACAGTATTAACAGGGGAATTAACAGCAGCTCCTCTGCTCCTACACTGCTTCAGCCATTTTGCTAACCTCCTTGTCGAAATG
The DNA here is from genome assembly GCF_026419915.1 of Harpia harpyja. Taxonomy (NCBI): domain Eukaryota; kingdom Metazoa; phylum Chordata; class Aves; order Accipitriformes; family Accipitridae; genus Harpia; species Harpia harpyja. The sequence continues at coordinate 16,182,581 of NC_068953.1, read as the reverse complement.
GTCATGAGCTGCTGCTGGGGTACAGGTAATGCAGCCCTGGTATGAAGCAGGACAGAGAATCACATCCTTATGGCTGTGCTGGGCAGGTTGTTATCTCCTGAAAAGCCCCTGGGGTGCAATGGCAAGCCCTGACTGCTCCGCACTAGCCACGTCCCTGACCGTCCGTTGTCTCCCCACAGCTGCTGTTTCAGGAGACCAACCCTGGCGTGCGGTACCAGTACACCATCCAGCGCATGGCCGACAGCGAGAACGAGATTGAGCAGACAGAGTTCCTCTGGCGCTTCGGCTCCTGGACCACATGCACCGCCACGTGCGGGACCGGTGAGTCCAGCTCCTGCGGGACCCCGGGGCTCAGCCACCCGCAGTGGAGGAGCGGAGCAGGCAGAGCATCCCTGTACTGCGGGAGTGCCTTAGAAATTCCTGGGTCTTTTGTTTCAGGAGGTCTCGGGGGGGGGGGCGGGGAGGCAGCATCTGTTGAGGTCACCACTCTTGGGTGCCCCCGTCACGCTCACCCGCCGGACCCCATGCTTTATCAGTGCTTTGCTCATTGCTCGGTGTCCTGTTACTGCGCTGGGTGTTCCTTGGCATCAGGGTGATGGAGACAAAAGAGCTTTAGAGAAATCCAGGGAGTGTGGAATGGCTGGTCTCCCGCCTGGCTGGGCCTCTCCAGGGGATATGGTTTCCAGGATTTTACAGAGAGCACGGGGGAGGGTGCCTGGCACGGGCAGAGCACTGAGGTCCTGCACAGCCCCGTGGTGTCAGGCACTTGCTTCCCCCCCTTCCCGCCCCACTGCACCGCTGGCCAGGCATCCTGGGGCAGCTTTTGGGGTGGCTGATGGAGGGGGATGGTCTGGGCATGCTGCAAGGGGGGAGGCTGGGACCAGCGAGTGCTTCCTCGAGCGCAGCTGCCACTGAAAAAAAGGGAACTCAAGGACACTCATACTTTCTAGGTAGCACAGAGTGCCAGGAGATGTTTCCTGCCTGTTGCTGGGAGACAGGTGCGGATTCCTGCTTGGAGCGGGAGCACTGTGGTGTGGCAGGAGCTTGGCGGGGTGTTTCATGTACATTTACGCTGAGAGCAATTCACTGTGGATTTGCATGGGCCCTGCAGCATGGGGAGTCGGGCAGGGCAGGAGCTGAAAGCGCTTACTTTTGTTTAAAACCAGCTTTCCTTTGTAAGGTTTGAGTGCTTGGCTTCCAGAACAGAAGGGAACTAAATACAGGAGCAAATTGGGCAGGAGTTGGGTGAGGATGCTCACCCTGTCCGGCCACAGGTGAGCAGCCGGAGGAGGGCTGAGCCCCTCTCCCTGGGCTGGATGACAGTGTGAGCTGGGACATAGATTTGGGAGAGCTCAGGCTGAGCCTTTTCTGTGGGGGCCAGCCCCAGCCCCACCGGCCCCATAAGCTCCCGAGTGCTTGAGCCAAAGCCCAACTCAGCAGTTTCAGCAGTCATATCAATCTCAGCTGATGGCAGTTGTTAATATTTAGAGCTCTCCCAAGTCACAGGTCAAGTACATGTTGCAAAAAGGAGGACAAAAGCAGGCAGTGAGGCAGCGTGTTGAGGGTGAGGTCATCCTGAAAAATATCGTCCCGTGAGCACGGCAGACCAGGGGCAGGAGGCTTCGGCGGGTGATTTATCCATGAGCTACGGCTGGGGCAGGAGCCTGCCAAAAAAGACCTGTGCTGCTGCCAGTTGCCTCCCCTTTGGACACAGCCCCCCCGAAAGTCTCATTGAGTGTGTGGGCATGCACACTCACGTGCACACAGGCGCTCTGATGGCTGGATGTGGCTCTGGACAGTGGTGCCTGGACAGTGTTCCCCCCGTGGGCTGCAGCATCTCCACTGCTTGCTGTCCTGCCCCACATGTACTCCTCTGTGTGGCTTTGCCAGCCCCAAACACATGGCTGCAGAGGCTTTTCACAAGGGGAGAGATGGGGAAAGGCTTTTCCCTCTGGCCGAGGGGTCCCTCTGGCAGCAGGGTGTTTTCTGCGGAGCCTCTGCCAGCTGCATTGCTGTTAAAGCCCATTAGGCAGCTTGTGGAAGGGCATTTTTCTGCATCTCTTTCATCTTACTGCTGACCATAAAAGTTGTAGGGTAGTAAAGGTTTTACTCTAGAAATTTCTGCTCAGCAGCTCACCCAGCAATGCCCCTTGTGATGCCTGTGACCAAAGGACGCAGCCAGAGGCCACCAGGACCAAGCCAGGGTCATTGCAGAAATCTGAGAGTGGGAGCCAGCAGAAGGGTGGCAATGTTCCTGCTTTTGACCCATCTTGTCCCTCTGAACTGCTTGGTACAGAGACAAAGCACTGAGAGGGCGAGCAGAGATGTCCCGTGGAGTTTGCGAGGTTGAAGCAAGCCGTCTCTCCATGTTTGGGGTCTGCTGACAGTTCTGAACATGGTTGTCCTTACCTTGCCTTCCATGGAAACTCTTGCCATTCCTTAGGTATTTCCTGACATCCCTAAGCCCTGAAAGAGCAGGATCCAGCAGCTTTTTTCTAAGGGAGAACAAGATTTGCCAACTCTTTCTGTGGTCTGTTTTTAGCTTTCTATGTGAGCAGCCCTGGACTGGGTCTCAGGACAGGAGCCGAGGTTTGCCTTGTGCTGGACAGACAGAAACCCTGTCCCGCCAGCCCCAGGGAGGGCTTTGGCTGCGGTCTGCTGCTTGTACTGCTCAGGACCCTGTATCCTGGCTGGACAGGTGTTGCTTACATCCATTCATCTATCCATCCATCCATCCTGTCCCAGGTGTTCCTGCTTTGTAGCTGCATATTCAGGGTCATTTTTCAGCCCAGTTAAGCTCTGTAGGTCTCATCACACATGTGTCGGATTAAGACCAGGTGTCCAGCTCTGCATTTCCCACCTGGGTACACTGGGAGCACTGGTGGCATTGGGCTCTGTGAGGGCATCAATACCTCAGCAGGAGTGGGCTCTCGACTTCCAGTTTCAATTTCAGTGGCGGTTTAATTTTCTTTCCCCTGATTTTGGTAGCTCAGGCTTACCTTAGGGCCTCCTCTCACCTGCGGCAGAGAATGCTCGCTGGTTTGGTTTGATTTTTGTCTCAAGCCAAGCCCTTGCCTGTGTCCACAGGGGTGCAGCGGCAGATTGTTCACTGCGTGGAGAAGCTGGCTGGCATCGTGGAGGAACGGTACTGCGACGCACTCACGCGCCCCGATGACCAGCAAAGGACGTGCAACGAGGAGCCCTGCCCGGCCAGGTCTGCTGGATTCCTCCTCACCCCTTCTCAGCAAAGCTTTAATCTCCAAACTGCCCTAAGCAGCTATTTGCACCCATGGTTTTGCATCTCTCCTCTCCCTCATGTTTGAGAATGGGTCCCAGACCCTGCATTGGTCCATGGGAGCAAATCCATGTGGTTGCCTAATGGCTGCAGTGCGTTGCTTCTCCGCAGACCACGAGCCGCACGGGAAGGCAGCATCCTGGCAGGGCCGAGAGCCCCTCTCTGCCTCTGTGCAAATAACCATCCCCGACACCACACAGGGACTAATCCTTCCCTGACCCTCGGTCTGGGCACCCTGACCTTGGGCTGAAACACAAGCCGCAGTTAGGATCCTAATTCCCCCGGGCCCTGCTGATCATTACAGGCTGCTGAAGCCCACGTGCATCTCGTGGACGTCTCCTAGCCCCAAACACCTCTTGGTGCACGCTCTGCAGTGCTCGGTGCGGTGGGGTACGGGCCAGAGCCCGGCTCATGGCCGCTTGCTCCAGCTGAGACGTTTCCCTGTTCACATTTCCCCAGGTGGTGGGTCGGTGAATGGCAGAAATGCTCGGCCACCTGCGGCCAGTCGGGGCTGATGAAGAGGACGGTGCTCTGCATCCAGAGCGTGGGGCTGGACGAGCAGAGGGCATTGCAGCAAGCAGACTGCCTGCACCTCTCCAAGCCAGATGCGACCGCGCCCTGTCACCGGGAGGTCCCCTGTCCCTCCCAGTGGGCCGTGGGGAACTGGTCTGAGGTGAGAAATAGCGCCGGGGAGGTCCCGGTGTCTCGCAATGCTGGGGGGAGCTGGGGACAAAGTGCCCCCCAGACATCCTCAGCCTGCCCAAGAGTGATGGCCCTGCTCCAGTTTACAGGGGAAATTCATGGATGTGTTTCCATGACTGACGTTGTAACACCAGCTCACAGGGACGGGAATTTCATTGCATGGGGAGGTCTCAGAGTGAGGAAGGAGCACCGGGCAGTTTGACTCTGCCCCATCCTCTCTGAAGGGGATGCACTGCTTGATTGCGAGGAGGGCAGAAGCAAGAGGCTTTCAACCCTTCAGCATATTTTCCAGCACCACAAGCCTTCCCCTTTGTTTTGGCAGAAGCCTTAAAGATAATTCTTGCTTGCTGAAGCAAAGTGTTAGGGGCAAGCCAGGGTTTGGGTGCACCAGGCACATGCGTGCCAGCCGGTGGGCATCTGCTCCCCAGCAGCGTGACCTGGCGCTGGGGCGAAGCTGTCTCGTCTCTGCTGCTGGGGTGGGCAGAGACAGAGACCCCCTCAGTAATGTTCCCTGGGAGTGTCACAAATTTTTCAACAATTTTTTTAAAAAGAGAGGGAGAGACCAAAAAACCCCATGTGTAAAATGCCATGGTCTGTGGACACCCTGTGTAGCCTTTATTTATTTTTGTATTTCTATGGATCAGCTTAACCACAAGTTGAGGGTTTTAACCAGAAAATTATAACTCGTAATTTAAGCAGTGGTTTCAAAAAGTGTTCAGCGTTAAGACAAATATCAGGAGAGAAATGAGAGAGCCTGGGAACTGAGCTTGTTGCTAAGAAACAAACAGAATAAAAATGCGAACAGAAAATTTGAAGGCTAAATGAGAGCTATTTAGAAATATTTTTCTAGGGGCCCACAAAAGCCACAATTGCAGGGCTGAGAGAGACGGCTGCAACAGTTTAAAGGGAAAATCATGAATTGCCCATGGGTCTGTGCATGAAGCCAGCCCAAGCCGTCACAGTCATCTTCTGTGGTATTGACATCAACGGACCTGTGAGCCCAGCAAAAATGTGCTCAAGATTTTGAGATGTCCGTAATTTTTCTGTCCTTCTTTCACTTAAAGCTAGAGCCCTCCTTCTTCTCCATTTCCACCGCCACCAGTAAGTAGAGAAACTTGAGGGGCTTGGAAGCTTCCCAGAAACGTGGTCCTTCTGTCCAGCGATAATAATAGGCAGTTGTTGCTTTTTTTGTATTTGCAGATCCTGGGGCAGGGCAGCACGTATGCCTGTGTGGCCCTGGCAGCACCGGGGCAGCTCACGAAGCCAAAGGGGTTATTTGCAGTTTGGGTAGCCCAACCGAATGCTTAAACACTGGGACTTAGTGCCTCCAGAAGAACCCTAAAGCAATGTATATCCAGTTCTATGGACTTTCCAAAGAAGTCCACTCAGAAGCATTATTTGTTGTCTACTAATACACAAGGGTTTGCATACAGGAGCATCTATCTGTTGCTGGCTGGAGCACATCCCACCGTGCAGCCTGCCGTGATGCCTCCTGCAGTCGTGTGCTTGATGCTAAACCTTCATGCAAGCTCTGGGTGTTCCTCCATGAGGCTCCTAACAGCCATCATTTCTTATCTGGGTCCCAGAGGCTTTCCTGATAACTGAGCCTTGGCAAATAAGCCCTCTCCTTCCCCTTGCAAGAGCTGCAATAACTGGAATTTGTCTCCTGGATGGAGCTGGAGGCACTTGCTGAGAAATTTTAGCTTAAGGCACATGCAGCAAGAGTTAACCTCTGCCTAATTTGGCAGGGCCATCCCAGTAGGGAGAAGCAGATTGCTTGCACCCCTCCCACAGATGTTAATGTGCAGTAATGTTTTATTTCAGCAACACTGCATAGCTGGTGGCAATGCCTGGTGGTGGCCACGCAGTATTATGGACTGTCCCTTCTGCAGGGCACAGTCCTCAGGCTGCTGGGTCAGCGTGTCCTCCAGACAGCCCCTGCCTGGGAGGAGATGTCCTCCAGGGTGGGCACCCACCCGGGAGCCCACCAGGACCGGCGTGGGGAGTGGGGCAGGTCCCAACCAGGCACCTGGCCCTCATGAGGACTGAGCAAAGACAAGAAAGGCTCAAAGTACAGGAGTATATATTGTCTGAGGAGCGCATCTCCTGGCCAGCCCAGCCCAGCAGCCCTGCCTTTCCACCTTAACCTCTGAATTTCAACGTGCTGGCGGCTGGGCATCAAACCCTCACCTCGGCCCATCTGTTTTCATCCAAATAGCAGGGATTTCAGCAGAAATCCCCTCTGTTGGGTTTGTTTGCCTTGTTGACTATTTGTTCTTGTTGGCTGGGTCATGTAAGGCGCTTTGATGTACGTGACTAATGCTCTGTGCGTCTGTCACCACAAACTGCAGCAGCCTGTGGCTTGTGCAGCGCACATGTGATGTTAGTAGCACTATGATTTACTTATCCAGCAGAAAATTTTGCTCTCCTCCTTTCCAGCTTGTGGGTTTCTTTTGTGCTGAAAAATCTCAAAGAGACCATTATGGTGGAGGAGGGGGTGTCCTCAACAAAGCTCCTTATTGACCCTTGCTTTTTCTGTACTAGGACAACACCCATGTTGTTATCCCCTGTTTCAAAAAATTCTCTTCTAGAAGAAGAGATGCAATTCATGGCAACAGGTCATAGAAAAGAGCTATTAGATCATCTTACCCAATGCCCTTCACAATGTCCATCTCCCAGGAAAATTGTTTCTGGCTGGAGTGCAGGTCAAGGATCACCCCGAACAAAGAACCCTGCAATACCAACCCTGCACTGGGACGGTCTCTAACGGAGACAGCCCTGGAGGTAGATTTGACCGATAATACCACTGCTTACTGGTGTGACTAGTCCCCCCTGCTCCTGACTCCTGGTACAGGGGACCCCATGCCACAGGTGGGACTGGCACAGGAGACATCCTGGGACCCAGGTGGGTGGTGGGAGTGTGGCAGAGCAACATGGAGCCCCTTCTCCCTGTGCCCAAAGCATCGCGGCACAGGGGACGGTTGAGCACCCACTTCAGTATCTCAGAGGGGAGCACCGGCAAGGGGCATGGTGGGTTCTGCTGCGGCACCGCTGCCGGCCCCTTCCCCGCTCCTCCTGCTGCACCCTGCATCGCCCATGCTCCTGTTCCTGATGTTTGCGTCTCTCTTCCTTTCCCAGTGCTCCGCAACGTGTGGAAATGGGACACAGAGGCGTCCTGTTTACTGCAGCAACAGCACTGGAGCCGCTTGTGACCCTGCAGAAAGACCCAGCTCGGAAACTATTTGCTCCTTGCCACAGTGCCAGAAGAAATTAGACAATGCCAACACAGACTGGTCTGGCAGTGGGTCCTCCAGCAGGGAGATATTTAATGAAATCCATTACATCCCCAGCAACCACATTGCTAAATTTAACCCCTTAGTTCCAAATATTCCAGAGTCTAATGATATCATCACTGAGGAGGACTTCTCAGCCAGAAAGGGAAATGTCTTTGTTGATGATTTTTACTATGATTATAATTTTATCAACTTCCATGAGGATCTGTCTTACTATCCCTTCACGGAGAAAGAGACCAAAGGCGAGGGGCGTAAGCCAGAGCTGAGCACCAACGTCATGGAGGGCTCCCATGAGATGCCTGCTGATGTCCTGCACACTGTCAAGCCGGGAGGAGGAGCAAGTGAGGACCATCTGGTGACCAGCGAAGCAAACACTTCTGCTGCTGTGCACAGTGAAGGAGAGACAGAGCCTGGGGGTTTAACCATGAATGACCTCCTGAGCGTGGTCCCTGAGGATGCGGGGACAGCCACTCCCAAATATGCCATCCCTGACTTCATGGGTGAGGAGGAAGATGCAAGGTTTGTGTCCCACTCCAAGGACCACCCGCCCTCCCAGAGCACCACGAGTCACAACTCTGCCAACAGCCATGACCACCCACCCCTGGAGGAACCATGGGGAACCATGCCGGCAAGGACCAGTCCTGGGCAGGATGCTCCAGCCCGTGGCCTTGCTCCCTGGGCTCCTTACCCAGATGATCCCTCTCCGCCGCTGCCCACTGGCAGGGGCAGTGCTGGTGCAGACACGTCCAACAGTCTGGGAGAGCCGGGGAGCAGCAGCAAGGGGCATGCAAGCACAGAGGGGCCAGGTAACACCAGCAGCGGGGAGCACAGTGTGGCCGGATCTGCGGGGAGAGGTCATGAAGACTCAGGGGAAATGGGTCTTGTCATCACCAGTGATGCTAATGGTGCTGTCCCCGAGACCAAGGAGCCAGAAGGGTGGGCAGAAATGCCAGAGGGGACGGTGGGCACACACGCAGCGTCACTGGCCAATGAGCAAGCCCAAGGGACAGAGAGGGCAGGTCTTTCCTTCCCCACCCCTCAGGGACCGGGGCAGGAGATGGGAAGGAGTGCTGACGGCACCCATTCCGCTGCAAGTCCCTATCCTGTGGGTGCTGATGGGGGTCCCGTGGGGCAGGCAGGGCACCAGCCAGAGCTCCGCACACCCACGTTCCTGACCTCGGCCCCCTTGGTGGCCACTACAGCCTTTCCAGCAGCAGTATCCTTGTCCCCTGCCATGCCTGGGCCAGCCACCCAGCTCACCTCCAGCGGCCTCACCCAGCAAGAAGCCCTGGCACCAGCCTTGCCCACGGCCCCAGCTCACAGCCCTCCCATGCACCCAGTGGGAGCATCGCCCTCTGAGTCCCCCCCAGCGTGGTGCACCATGGGGGTGTCCCACCACCCAGAGCCAGCATCACCCCGTGCAGAGCAGACCTCCCATGGGGCCCTGCTCAGCAGCACCGTGCCAGGGGAGCGCTCGCCGAGGACAACCTCAGGGACATTTGCTTTCAGTGATGGGGAGCACGAGTTATTCCAGCCCACCGCAGCCCCCCCGCCGCTCTGGGAGAAGAAAAAGATGGAGAAGGAGGAGGCTTTGCTTCCACCATTGACCACCATGGCAGCCACTGTGATGCCCAGCTGGGAGGTTGGGAACTGGAGTGAGGTACGTGTTGAGTCCCATTAAAAGTGCTACATGGCCAGTACGGAGGTGAGACACCTGTCCCTTTCCTGGCTGGTCTCCAGGGCATTGCTCTTTGCATGCAAAAAAATCATGCATGGGGCACACACGCTCCAGCTGCCGCTCCGTCCTGTCCCACTCCCTTGGGCACTGGCTACAGCAGCGGCTCCTTGCGCTCTGCAATGCTCGGTTCAGCCCAGCCCGGCACATTTGCAATCACCCTGCTTGCAGCCCTGGCACACCTCCCTGCTCCAGGAGGGCTGGTTCTCCCGTGCACGGCGTTCCCCAGCTCTGTAGGGAGGGTCCCGGGGCAGGGGGTGCTCGGGCAGTAGTGGCAGTACACGGCGGGCAGAGAAACGCACTCCCCGCCTGAATCCCTGCCTGCTCTGGAGGAACAGGCAAGCAGAGAGCCCCCACGCCGGGAAGCCAGACCCTGGCACGGGAGCAAGCTCTCCTGCCATTGTATAGGAGAGAGTATCTTAAAACATGCCACAAAAAGACAGAAATTTAAATGTCAAGTGTAAGGCGCATCAAGGCTGCAAGTTACCAAAGGGAAGGGGCTGTGCTGAATGCAGTGAATGGGGGATTATCAGCAATTATCAGCTATTGTCGTACTGCCTAGTTGTCCCGGGGCTGCTCTCTGCATAGCATTTGCACTGACAGACAAACTTCTGCAGCAATTCACGGTAATGGGCTTTTATCAGCACAAAAATAACAAGCCTTTGGTGTGGTGGGGCAACCAGAGACTCCGTGATGGGGGACTCTTTTAAGAAGGCTGCACAAAGGACCCAGTAAGGGTCAGGAAAATACTTGGTATCAGCAAAAATACAGTCCCACATGTGGGTTTTATAAAAGGGCTTTGAACATCACTTGAGCCGGGGCATTGGAGGAAGCTCTGCGGCAGGGATGGGACTGGTGGCAGTGCTGTGACGTGGAGGCACACGGGTGTGTTTTGAAAGCCCTGCAAAGGCTTTTATAGGAGGCAAAGACTGCTACAAAATAAATCAGATCAGTCTGGACACTGAGGGGTGAATCCAAAAGAGGAGGTGGAGGCACTGCCTTTCAGGTGGAGAGAAATCTCTACTGGGGCTTTTAACACTGAAAGAGCAGGGGACAGACAGTGCTTGTGAAAGAAGGGCATGGAACAGAGCTTTATGAGAAGCTTGTTGAATGGTTGAAGCCATTAGTAATAATTAAGAGAGACCTAGCAACAAAAAAGCTAAAGGCACCCCAGCTGCAGAGATCCTCAGTGCTGCCCTGTTTCCCACCGAGCTGTGGGCAGCCGTGACTGGGAGGCTGGTGCGGGGCGATGGCTGTCACTGCTGGGGTCCGGGGTTGCGGCATAAGAATCCGTCTGGAAGCCAAAAGCTGAACAGGGAGAGAAAGGACAGTCCTAGCCAGACCAGAAATGACTGAAATGGGTTATGGAGGAGGGTTTTCCTCTTCCTTCACCCAAACCGAGGGCTGCCTGATGTGGGACTGGTTCGAGAGGAGCCTCTCACTATGGGGAGTGATCTGTGGGCCTGGGTCCTCTGCCAGTGCAGGGCACAGCCTCAGGGAAAGCTCCTCTCTCCGCATCATCCCACAGCCCTGCCTCTGCGCGCCCCAGTTTTCCTGGCACCCCTCCCGATGCCCACGCAGGAGGCAATGAGCTGAGTCCCCAGGGACCTTTCTGCTGGGCTACCAGCCTCCATCCTGGGCCAGAGCCAGCCATGGGGCATTAGGGGCATCAGGGTCCAGCCCCGCTGGGGCCGGCAGCAGAGGAGAGAGAGGAGCAGGCGTCTGCCTCCTGTGTTGCAGTGCTCGGCCACCTGCGGCGTGGGCGCGATCTGGAGGACGGTGCGCTGCAGCACCGGCAGTGACGACGGCTGCACCGCGGCGAACAAACCCGTCCCTGCCCGGAGGTGTTCCCTGAGACCGTGTTCTTCATGGCGTGTGGGGAACTGGAGTAAGGTAAACAGGCATGTAGCCGATAGGGAGGGTCCTGAAAAATTTACAGAAGAATGAAGGCAGGTGGTGCCTGCCCTGTGGCTGGAGCAATACTGGCTCTTGGGGCATGCGCGTGCCCGATGGCTCACAAAGGCAGAGGGTAAAGGTTTGCGCTTGCCACGGAGTTTAAACTACTTCATCCCACAATAATCTTTTCATTTTTCCTGCTCTTGGGCTCATTAAAAAGCCAGGAATTTGCAAAAGCTAAACAAAGAGTGGCTTGAAAGTCTGTGGAAAATGTTCTGGCCGCTCTGCGCTACCAGGGGGTGTTTGCAGTTGGGTTGGGTGAATCCAGTAGGTTCAGTGGTGGGGAGCAACCCTCCTTGCTCTGGGTGGCCACCGTTTCTTGGGATCATCAGTTGTCTGACACATAAAGACACTGTTACCATTACAACTGGAAACCCATTGCTTTCAGAGGGAGAGTAGTGACAGATTCAGAGCTGCACAGACTTTTCTCTAGCTTGGACTAGAGAAAGAGCTGAAAAGAGGTTGAGTATGGACTCAATCCAACCCAAGGCAGAGCGTGTCTCTGGGGTCACCTCCCATTGCCAGAGGGATTCCCCCTGCACCAGCCCTTGTCACCGTTCCCCGGCGTGATGCTCCTGTCCTTTCCCAGTGCTCCAGGAGCTGTGGCGGGGGAATGAAGGTTCGGGACGTGCATTGCGTTGACACCAGAGACCAGAGGCTCCTACGGCCCTTCCACTGCCAGGCTGTCCTCTACAAACCACTGGCGCAGCTCCCCTGCCAGAGCACGCCATGCCTGGACTGGTACACGTCCTCCTGGAGAGAGGTAGGGGCTGTTGGGGAGGGGGCTGAGACGGGGAGGGGGGGCAGCGCTTGACCCCCGAGCATCACAGCGGGGCTTCATCCCTGGCTGGGCACACACAGCGTGTGTGCCTGTGACGGGGTGTTTCACACCCGCAGTTATTTTTCCTCTCTCCCTGGAAGCACATTCGGCCAACACTCAGCATTTGCTTGCCCAGAGCAAATGCTCAGTAGCTGGGCAAGTGCAGGGCCAGGGGGACTGAGCTGCCTTCGCTGGAGCCCCCTGATCGTTGCTGGCAGGGAGGCAGCGAGCTCAGCCCGCCTTTTCACACGCCTGCAAAATTTAAGCAGATACTTGCAATGGGTCTGCTGGATCCTCCTGCCTCTGGGAATCACCCAGCCGGTTTCAAGCACAAAAAGGAAATCACCCGCTAATAGCAGGGGTAGCTGCGAAGCGGGTGTTCCACCTGGAAGGCAGGTTTTGCGGGTGCTTATCTATTTGTAGGGTGGGTTTGCAGCGTATTTCCTTAAGACACCAATGCATGGAGCCTGTCTGCCTTTCTGTTGTGCCTCTGGCTTCCCCTTTCAACGGCTCGTGTCTCGGCAGTGCTCGGAGTCGTGCGGCGGCGGGGAGCAGGAGCGGCTGGTGACGTGCCCGGAGCTGGGCCGCTGCGAGGAGACATTAAGGCCCAATGCCACCCGTCCCTGCAACGCGCACCCCTGCACCACCTGGGTGGTGGGCTCCTGGGGAGAGGTGAGCAGGCACAGGCGGGAGCACGCTGCTCCCCTCATACAGGGCTTTTGCACAAAATGCAAGGAATGGCGGGGGGGAAACCCAACCCTCAAAACCAAACTGGGGACTACGGCAATAAAAACCTCCCGGGGTCTGATGCTGCTGGCACAGCGCAGCGTTGGGGCGGCGGCTCTGCGGGGCGTGGGGATGGGTCCCCCCCACTTCCCGGGGCTGACGGGGCTGCCCCGCTCCCGCAGTGCACGGCTCCCTGCGGCGGGGGCATCCAGCGGCGCCAGGTCAAGTGCATCAACACCAAGACGGGGCTGGCCGAGGAGGACAGCAGCCTCTGCGACCACGAGCCCTGGCCCGAGAGCACCCAGAAGTGCAACCTGCAGGACTGCGAGAGCTCCGAGTCGGGTAAGCGAGCGGTATCCCACGGCCCTTCTGTCTGTCCTGAAAGCTGAATGTTTTGTCTTTAGTGTGGTTACGTTCCCCAAGGGCTTGTGTGCACTGTTTGGGATAAATGCTGCCTTTTGAGGACATGGTGATAATTGCGGAGATTGGTGTGAAAACCACCCAGGCTCTCAGTTAAGGAATATTACTTACAGAGCGGGCAGCTCCTCCTTCATCAGCTTTAAGGAGGAGTGATGCAGCGTCCTCCATCCCCATCCTCTGTCATGGTCAGAGACACTTTTCCACCATACAGCACTGGTGAGGGCTGATGCAGTGACACCCAGTTAGAAACTTGGGTGTGCACAGTTTTGCCACTCGTTGTGGGTCGCAATGTGACAAGGCACAGCACAGCATTACCTGGGGTGCTGTGTGCTAGGGAGGTTTAAATGGCACTGTGGTAGTGGGCATTGGGTGGGCATGTTGTACACGGGCTGGGTGGTCTCATGGTCTCTTCGAAGCCCCCCTGTGAGACAACATAAAGTCCTTGTAAGAACATGACCCATTTCTGGGTCTGGTAACTGGAGATGTTTTTTCTAGCCAAGTTTAGACTCATTCTTTATTTTTCTTCTCCCCACCTTTCACTTCTCCGTCCCCCAGACAGTCTGGAGGAGGACGCCAGCAATAACTGGCTGTGCTGAAAGAGGAGCTACACTCAATTAATTTTGCAGGGGCAGTTCATGCCCTGCGCTCTCCCAGCTGGCCGGCGGCACGACGCCGTCCTGCTCCTGGGAAGGGACCCCAGGAAGGGCCGTGCAGCTGGTGCCGGCACAGCAGCACCCGGGGTGGGACGGGCTGGGTGCCAGGGGCGACCCAGCGGAGCGGGTGTGGGAAAGGACGACGGGCGCGTTGTGCTCACGGTGCTGCTAAACAGGGAGCTGATGCTGGCTGCAGCAAGGAGAGTGATGGGAGAGGAAAGAAAAACCAGTCAGCCCACTAAAAAGCAATGTGTCTGTGGGGAGATGGAGGGGGTGTTTTATATATGAAGTGTGTAAGGCTAGCTTGGCTAATTGATAATTAAGTGGGAATGTTATAACTGTCTATAAATGTCCAGAGCGTTTGGCTGTGAAGGGGCCAAGTGTGGTTTTACTGGCATGAATGTGAGCTGGGATGTGCTTGTTGGAGGCAGCAGCATCACCCAGCAAAGGGACCGCCGGCGCCCGCCTGAGTGACCATGCCGGGGGCGGCGTGGGACAAAGGGACCTGGTTCAGGAGCAATGTGTAATTCAGAAAAAGGAAGCCAGAAGGAATTATCAAGGGCTTAAGCTCTCTGACCACCAGAAGGCTGTTAAGTCCCAGAACACAAAACTTTTGAAACAAGCCTAGGCTCACCACTAGAAAGTCAGATAAAAGACCAGTTCTCCAGTATCTTTGGGTATGGCTGAGAAGTGAGTCAGTCCCATTTTAAGCTGAGCCATGTCTGCCAGCTTTGTTTACCTGCTCTGGCTGCAGCCGCAGTGCTCAGCCATGCCACAGGCATTCGCCTAGCTTCTCCTCTCGCCTTCACTCAGAGATACACCTCCCATGGCACCAGGCAGTTCCCTGTAAGCCAGAAATCTGTGGGCTGCAAGGGTTAACAGCACTTAGAAGGAAAAGCAATATAATGAGGGGATTAGCTGTCATTGATATTAGCATGTTGATCATTAATCAACCTTATCTTTTTAATGTGTCTGGGGAAAAAAAAAGCCTTTTGACTGCCCAGAAAGAAACGTTAGACCCTCAGGAGGTTTGTTGAACAAAGAGGGCTGAGAGCCGGAGCGGGGCAGGGGGGCAGCGGGTGCCCAGGGTGCAGGAGCCAGCCCCATGGGCTGCCGCACACCTCTGTGCAGGTCCCCCTCTGCAGCCTGGGTCACCCGTTCTTATCCTTTCAGCTCTTTGTATTTGTTCTGTATCTAGCCGTGCTCCTCCTAACACCTATTCTGGAGAGGGCAGAAGCACTGGCTTTGGTTAACTGGGATTTGGAGGCTGTGACCGCTGGCCGTTGGGATGCTTTTAGCCATTAAATCGTTCCTTTTCAGCGGCTGTGCGACCCTCCTGCCTTTGCAAGTCTGTTGGGCAGTTCAACATTTAGGAAATAATTAGTCAGGCTTGCTCAAGAAATGATGCGCGGTTCCGGCTATTTTTGTCACGGGAAAATTTCCGTGCCAGGCTTGGTGATGAGAGCTGTGGAGCCGCACAGCGTAGTCAAGGTTGTACCAGAATAACCACTTAGATGTGTAGGAAGCACACAAATAAATGTCAAAATCCTGGATAAAAAATGACATAAATGCTCTGGCTGTAGCCCAGGGCAGGAAACGCCTCTTGGAAATACAAACATTTCCTGCCAAACCATGAAGAGGAACAAAACTTTCACATGGCAGGAAATCACAGATGTGTAAATCCACAGGCAGAGGCTCCCAGAAAAGGCATGAACGTAAACTCCAGCCCTTTCCTGTGTTTTAAAGGATCTTTACTGCACAAGATTAATGCAGGCTGGAGTGATTCATGTGTTTATGTTAGAAGCACAAGGAGCCTCTATCTCCTCTAACATGAAGTGCACCGATACCAGCAAAATCATGTATTTGTCTTTGTGAGCAATCGTGTTCTTGCTGGACACAAAAATGCGAATAACCCCAGTAGAGTTTAAATGTTAAAACCATTATCAGATGAATTTTTAACAGAGATGGAACAGATTAAGCATAAACAAACATCTCACAGGCAATCAGCTCACTTCAATTAAAGGAGCTTGGAATTAATCAGAATCAGAATCCTGTTCTGTCGCCAGGTTATAAATTAATTGATGATTACACAGAGGTTATTTTTAAATGTTTTACAGCTGCATCCAGCTGTGAGTGGAGAAGATAGGGTTGGCCGTGTCCTTAGGTGGCTCTTGGGTACCATCGGAGCCCATTGGGCACACAGATGCCTCTGTGCCATGCCCCAGCAGGGCTGGGAACGTTTATCTTACTCCATGCTAAGACAAGGAACTCAAACAAGTGCGACTCCAACACAGGAAAATCTGCACGGGGGCTGAGAGCCATCACTCTCGCCCACACTAGCAGCAGCCAGAAAAGCCCTGCGGCTCCTTGCTGGCGTCCGAGGGTGCAAGGAGGACTTCGCTCCCCTCCTGACAGCACAGCCTGGGTGATAGGAGCGGGAACAGATTTGCCAGACCTCGGGCAGGGCTGCCGGGGAGATAAGAGCAGCCTCTGGCTCAGGAAAGCCTGTTGCTGTCTGATTTCCACCCGTGCCTAGCTCCGAGCCCGGGCAGTGCTCTCACACCCACATCAGCCACTCCTGTTACCAGATCATTTCTTGCAGCTCAGAAAGCTGGAAAAAACCCCTCACAACATGTTTATTTCTGTGTTTAAGTATTACAGTTTGTTTTATGGCCATCTTGGAAAGGAGCTGAGCAGCAGGTCCCATGTGAGAGCTCGGAGAAACAGGCGCTGGTTTATCCAGCAGGTCAAACAGCTTTAAAACGCAAAAGCAGCAATTGCTTTATATTGGAGGAGGATGCTAATGGGTGAACTGAGCTGCAGTCGCCCCGCTGCTGCAGATGTAGTGGTTGTGCCTGCAGGAGGGCTTTTGGCCAGACCCCATCAGTGATGGGTGAAACAACCCTGTTCAGGACCGAATGTGTGCAGCCCATGGGGCACTCATTGTGGTAAATGTCATAAAATTAATAATTTTCCTCATGCCCATTTCTCTGGATCTGACACTGCAAGTTCCCCAAATTCACTCCAAGCAGGTGATGGGTCCGGTTCTTCCCTCCAGCCAAGGCACCTTAGCAAACATGGCTGTTTCCCACACGTGTCTCAGGCTCTGAGTACCAAAGGAATTAAGGTAAAGCCTTCGGCTGGCCCAAGAACAAATATGTATAAACTGGCCGTGGATACAGTTTCTCTGGGAAAGGGACAGAGGTTTCCAGCCAGCGGGAAGGGATGGAGTGGGATGGAGTTCAGCCTTGTGCCCTGGGAGCAGCCAGCACATGGGACCGTGTTTGGTGGGGCTGTGAGAGGGGCGATGCCTCGGGGGGAGCGAGGGGTGAAGTCTCCCCCGCTCACACCAGGGACGTGCTGGGGCAAATCCCAGACAGCTGGTGCCCTCTTCAACTGCTGCCTTTTGCGGTGCTCCAGGCTCATTATCCAGGGTCTGGTTGTATTTCTAGTTGCCTCAAGATTAATTGGCAATTAAAAGTTATATTCCTGCTTGCTTTGCGTAGGGAAATGAAATTATTCATGGTTCTGCATGTAGATGAGTTTGTCCACAAGGGACACATACTAGAAATAATTGCAGCAAATTCCAATTTTCTGTGTCATTTGAGCATGTAAGTCTGTATCCAAGGGGCAAGACAGGGAGGTGCTGCTGAGCAAGTTGTTAAGTGCCCTTTATTTACTGCTAATTAACAACAGGTGTCAGTGGAAAATGGGTGCTTGGGAAAGGATTTCCCGTTTTTGTTCAATGTAGGAGAAATGAATGTTACACATTTTAGCCTTACAGAGAAACAGGCTTTCAATGACACGGGCTGGCAGAGTCTGTCCCCATAGCGGCCCTTCCTACCGAGGGGGTTGATGCAAATGCCAGGTCCGAGCAGTAAGGATGCTGTGCAGGTCCCCTGTAATGCGCTCGGACGCCGATCCACCTGCGCCGTGTCTGCAGAGCGGCTCCCATGAAAATTCGGGCAATGGAAGAAAAAACTATCATAACCATCAGGCAGATGGAGCAGGAAAGGCATGTTTCCTCACCCCGACGAGAACAGTAGGGTTTCCTTATTGCAGTGCTGCATGCTTTTTATGTAAATGACCTTGGTTTGACCAGCGGCAGTGGGAGATGCTTCTCCTCCCTCCTTCTTGGCAACTGCTGAGCAGATTTAAGTTTTAGAAAGTGTAAATCGCAATGGACCTCAGCGGCACTGAGGGCTCCCAGGCTCCAAGCCTCCGATAATGGGAGGCAAAGCCTAATCCCAACAACAAAAGATTAACCCTTACTTGACTTCTTTGAAAACTCTGCAGAATACATCAAAGGCGTATTTTTCCATGCAGAAGAGCAACCTTCGGCAGAGAGGATATGGGCCTTGGACTTGAAGGGCTAAAAACAGAGAAAGCAAGGACAAAAATGAAGAAATGGTGCTTTACCCATGGCTGGAAGAACAACTGTGCTCAGCCACGGCAGTCACGCTCTGAGGGTCCTGCCTGGCGTCGGTTTCCCTCAGTCCTGAAAGAGAGGAGGGCTCAGGGCTGCTGGCAAGCATCCTTACTCTGCCTAATCTTCATGTTAAAAAAAGGCAAAAGAAGCAAAGACTCCATAGATGTGACATGACTGTCTGCTCAAGCTCTACTGTTCCTTGCAGGGTTGGCTGTGGGAAGCCCTGGATTCAGTGTGTTTAAAGCAGTTTTGGATTTTGGCAAGGAAGGCAGGGTCACGTTCAGCGACTCGTTTCGGCAGAGTTAGCTTTTTCTCCCCCTCCCTGCACTCATGAGAAGGAAGGGGAAGACAACGCAGAGCGTGGGGAGAGTCCCGGCTCTGCTGCAGCTCTTTGGAAATGAGAATTTCTCTCTGTCAGATCCAAGGACTCTAAAAAATGGATAATCCCCCTCAACCTTTTACAGAACACTAGCGTTTTCCTCCCCCTGGTCTGTAATCCCCAGGCTGGATGCTCAGGGAGTGTCAGTGGGAGCTCCGTGACAGTGCTGAGCGAGATGTGCCGGGAGCAGCAGGGCTGACACCTGAAAACCAGTGGGGTTTTTGTGCTTTTCTCCCAGTTTTCCAAGCTGCAGCCGTATCAGTGCCTGCCCGTGCAGGCAAACCTGGCAGCTGAGCATACATCGCATGCATGCTGACCGGTGGCCACAGCTCTAGAGCTGCCTGCAATGAAATGTGCTGCCTTCGCCAGTGCTCATTCCCAGGGAGGGCACCGCGGGCCCCGGAGCAGGAGCCTGGGATAATACTTGTTCAATTCGGCACTGGCTGAGAGCATCCCGAAGGCCAGAGGTCAGCAGCTTAATTCTCTGGTTTTGCTAGCTCAGCTCTAAGCTCAACCTTTCCTTGTTTTTACAAAACCTGTTCCAGGAAGTTTATTTTTCCCCAGCATAAAAGTAAATGCTTAGGTCTGTATGGCAGAAGCTTAAATGAAATTTAAAGTGACTTCCATGCCAACTTAAAAAAACAACCAAAAAAAAGTGGGGGTTTTAAGTTTCTAATGTGCTGACTTAGCTTGGATTTTAAAAGCCCTGCTTTAAGCTATTTCTTTAGACTAAAATTTGGCATAGACTTGAACACTGGAGTGTATGTTCAAATGAAGTGTTAGGATTATATGAAAAAGAATAGTTAATAGAAAAAAACAACAGTAAAAGGATTAAATTAAAATTGAGTCAATTCTGTAGGGACCCTCTCTGAAGAGCTGACAAATTAAGTGCTTATTACAGCTTCCCTTGCCCAAGACCCATTCCAGGGAGGAATCACGAGCTCAGCCAAGATTTTTCAGACCTGAGCTTGACCCCACACATATCCACGCTGAGACGCTACATCAGACCAAAACACAACCCGATCTGGAAAAATGATGAGCACTGAACAACTCTCATTGACTTCATTTTATTAAAATGCTTTGGAAACCCGGAGTCCTGCTGCGGGGTCTCACATAAGGTCAGCAGAGTAGTTGCAGCAACGCCTCCAGCCAAGGGTGGTGGCTCTTCTCCACCCTCCGTGAAGCCCATCCCGGCTGTTATTCCGCAGTAGGCTCATACCTTTGCAGATAACATGGTGTACAAAGAGAAATAACTCCTGGCAGGAGACCGATGGGCTTATTTATGCCTGTGTATGGCTCTGGGTAGTGCAGGTACAGGAATTTCCTACTAGCGCCCAGGGTGTTGACCTGTTGGAAAGGGATCAGAAAACAGCTAAACCATCACCTCTGGTCCTGGAAAGCGACCTTCCAGTGAGAGGCTCCAGAAGCCTAGCCTTTACAGCTCTTTCAAGGGAAGACAGGAGGCAACTTGGTTGTGATCCATAAATAGCTTTCTAGGAAGACTGTTGCGATAAGCAGAGGGGTCGTGAACAGAAACAAGCCCAGCAAGGCACAGCGGCAGTGTGCTAAAAATACCGAGGCGCTTGGCAGGGGTCTGCCTCGGCGCAGCATCCCCCCAGGAGCATTGCCCTGGGACTGCAGCGCCGACAGTCCGAAACGCCGGTGATGTTCCCGTCCACCCATGCAGCATTTTTAACTAAGTTCTTCTAAATAATGTGGAGTTTTTACTGCTGTTACACTTGCTCGGTGCAATGCCGTGATTAATTAACCCCCCTGGAGCACACCAGCCCCTGTCCGTGCCTGCTGGGAGCTGTCGCTGTGTCCTCCATCTCTCCTACTCAATACCGCTTCGAAACCCAGCAACTTGAAACACCACAAATTCATAAAACCCGTGGGAAGTACCGGTTGGTTGGGCAGGTGGGGGTTACCCAGCAGTTGTGCCCCAGTGAAGAGTAAATGATTACCAAATCCTGCACGAGGGGAGAAATGGCTGATATTGGTGTGCCAAGCCGGAACTGGGCACCAGTGCTTTTTAAGGCATCGTCGCCGCCAGCCGTAGGGGACAGGATGGGGCAGTTCTCCAGGCTGACATGCCCTCAGGCTTTTCTCTCTCATCAGACACCCCAGAGGTGTTTTAGGATCCCTGCTTGAGGCATCCCAGTCCTGCAGCACGTGCAAACAGGAATACATATATTCGTGTGCATGAATGTCCCCATGTGAAAGGGCTCTGGGGGTTCAGGGGATGCTGTGCCAGAGCCACAGGGATGCTCCTTGGGAATACCATTCATGAGACCCCGATGGAGCATTGCACGAGCAAACGCTTCCCTTTTCCTGACCGGCTCTGGTGCTCTTGCGCAGCGTGGCTGCTCTCATGGCAGGTCTGGGGATGTGCACTGCTCCCGGCCTGGACCTCTCTGGGCTTCACAGCAATTCCTTGTCTACTCTGCTCAACCAGCAGGAAAACTCCGCATTAACCCCCAGCACCCAGGGGGTTGGACCAAACCCCCAGCCCGTGAGTGTGATGTGGGGCTGGGATCCGGCGCTCAGCCCCGGTCTGTCGGCAGCTGTTGGATCCGACACCGCCGGCCGGCAGCAGCTTCTGTGTTAAATGGTTTCTTCAGGGCACAGAAACACTATTGCTGGGCAGAAAGAGCTGTTGCTCAAGAGGAAGAGAGGAGATACCTCTACTGAAATAGAAAATTAATTTTAGACCAGTATAGTGACCTCCTTGCTGATGGGCTGGGGCCAGGGGGGTGAGAGCTGTGACTGAAATCCCAAACGGGGGGAAAGTCTCTGCTCTGCATCTGCTGAGTCCTTTGCATTAACTGCTGCGGGTCAGCTCGTCCCTGTGAGAATCGGGGCAGTGGCCTTTCCCTGAGCAAAGCCTTTTGTTCGCAGAGGGGAGACGGCAAGGGGCAATGGTCAGTGAGAGCTCGCTTGGCTCAGTCCCAGTGTTTCCCCAGCAGAAAAGTGTCCTGAGAAAGAGAAAAACCCATTTTCTTGCCTTGTTTCTGCATCTGCTCAGCATGGCCCTGGGCAGAGGGTGCCTGGGGAGAGGCAGTGCGGGGGGACCATGGGGTGCTGGCTCGAGGCGTCTGCCCCACAGAGCATCAACTCTGCCCTTCTTCAGGGAAGAGCTGTCATTTGTTTTAATCATTTGTACAGGAGGTAAAATTAGACAGAGCTGATATAATTTCAACAAGTCTTATACAACTGGGTGAGATGCTGGAGGCTCAAGGAGGTGCATGTTTGTTTTGTTATAAAGTAGAAAAGGAAGAAATTAAAAATTAAATCAACCCAACTATATATTCTTATAAGCAGTGCATGTTTGGTGATGGGTCTCTGCCGCCCTAACTGAGCTGAGAGGCAGCCTGTTTGAGCCCGGTCTGGCTGGCGACAGAGCTGGGAGCTGCTGGGGCTGGTTTCTGCAGCCTCTGCTGATGGCACAGGGGAGGGCTGACCCCTTCTCGCCACATCCCGCACCATCCCATGGGATGCCCGGCACCGTGGTTTGCACAGCGCCATGGTTTGCATGCGGTGGCAGGCATGAGGGTGTTTTGGGGTGGTGGGATGTCCTGCCTTATCGCACCCCAAGGGCAAGGTCTCTTTGGGGCAGCGCTCGCGTCTCCCCGTGCTGTGAACCCGAGCGCTGGACCAAACGTCCCAATGTGGCACTCCCGGCCCCGGAGAGGGATTTGTGAGTTCCAGACTGTTTGCAGAGAGGAAACAGTTTCTGCAAACAGTTTGCTCAGCCTGCGGGTGACTCAGCTGGGACGGCTGGGCTGCAACCCATGGCCACCACAGCCGCTGCTGCAGCTGGCCTGGGTGCTGCCCCCGCAGCAGGGCTGGGTGCTGCCCCCCCAGCAGGGCCGGGTGCTGGCACTGGAGCAGCGGTTCCCAGACAAAGCCCATCCTCGAAGCAGCGACGATGTTGTTTTGAGGTTTGCGAGACACCTGCAGGAAACAAACCAGATGATGCGGGTTCTCGAAATAATCTAAACACAATGCAAATTAAAATGAATTATCGCCTTTCTGCTGCCTTCTGTTGGCATTGCAGGGAAGGTCTGGGGGCTGGGAGGAGATGTCATTGCAGGGAGGTTTGTCGCCTCTCCCAGGCCTCCAGCACGGACCCTCCTCCCCAGGGAGCGAGCCTGGGCTCAACCCCGCTCCCCCATATCGTTTCTCTACCCTGGGAAGATGCTGCAGAACTGTAGACAACAGCAGAGGTGTTATTTCTGCTGGCAGTTAGAAATAACGAGGATGCTTGGTACCCAGATGAGGGTGGGCTCTGCATTTGCTGAGACCTGTCTTTGTCTCTGCCAACTGCACGCCAATTTTCACAACAAATGCCCGATAACCGCACCGGCAACACCGGCAATAACGCTGTCCTTGCCCTCTCACCTTCCCTCCAGGCTTCGTCTGCAAGCGTGACCGCTTGACGTTTGGCTTCTGCCAGACCCTGCGGGTCCTGGGAAGGTGCCACCTCCCGACGGTCCACCTCCAGTGCTGCCAAACCTGCCGCCAGCACCAGCACCGCGCGGCACCCGACCGGGACCGCGGGGACGAGCGGGCCTCCAGGAGGTGACAGGACCGTCCCCGCGGGCAAGAAGCGCCAGGACCCACGGCGGCTCCCAGAGCAGCGTGGCGACGGCAAAGGAGGGAGCTGGCTCACAGCTAGGACTTGCGGCTCTGCCTCGTCCCACAGCAGCGCCGGACGGTGCTGCCCACAAGCTGCGTGGTGCTCTTTCAAAACACGGGGAAGGCTTGATTTCTTTTATTTGTGCTACACTATAACGGTGCTCAAACCATCGGTCTGAAAAATAAGGTCTGGCGTGGGCTGGGTGTGCAGGTCCCACTGGTCCCTGGGAGATGCCGGGGCAGCCGGGACCCTCCGTCAGGGTCGTGCTGCCACTGGGCGACCGGCCGGGAAACATTTTGGGAAAGGGAAAACGAAAGCAGCAATGATTCGGGGGAGACCTCTCAGAAATGCTTATGGTGCTATCATTTGACATTTTCAGCCTCTTGATGGTGTTGGCAGGCCAGCACAAAACTCTTGACTTTTATTATTATTTTTATATATATGAAGTGAGCATCTAGCATTCCACCAGTACAGCCGACCGTTTGGGTTAGGTTTTTTTTTCCTTAAGGAACTTGAAGCTGGCAACCCATTTCTGTAATTTTCATTAAAATGTTTACGCACTGAAGCTAAATAGCCATAATCTGAGAAATGGAGACAGGGCAGTGGGATAAAGTATCGGCTTTAGTTACCCCCACGAGTCCAGGGCTCATGGTGTGTGCGAAGACTCCATACCCTCATCTTCCCGCTGCTGGCTTTGTGTGCCAAAGCCATTGCCCATATCACTCTGGAGCAGAGGGGATGGTCAGGGACACCAAGGCACAAGTGAAATGACACATTGGTTTTGGAGTCCAACAGTGCATTCCCTTGCATGTATTTGTGAAGGAGAGGGAAAGCTGCTCTGGCCCCGGTGGTGAGCAGTGCATCCTCTTCGCTGCATCCTTCCTCCTGAGCAGCAAAAAGTACTTCCACACCTGGGTTTCTGTATGCCGTTATGGCATAGCAGTTTAATGGTTGGTTAAGGTGTTTTTCTGTGTTCTTACAAGCTAAAAACCTTTTTTCCTGCTTATATAGATTCTACTCTGTTAAGCTTAGCTGATTCTTTTAACTAGAATATCCAATATTGTACAAGGAGCGGCACTTCGCTGGCACAGCCCTTACCACCTGGTCCGGGGGTGTCGTGTGTTAATCCCTCCCCGTCTTGGGGAGGATTTGCTGTTAGGTCAGTCCCTGGTGGAGGGTCAGGAGCATTTTGGTAGAAATTCCCTTCCGTATGACTCTTCAGGCTCTATGGAGGACACCCCAAAACTGGGAGACCATGAAGGCAATCCTACTTGCATTGTACAAAGAAGGGCTCAAGCACAGCATCGGCCGCACCGTGTGTGCAATGCGGTCGCACAGCCCAGGGTGCGTTTCTTCTTCCCCTGTGCTGTCGGGAACAACATTCAGTCCCATAACAGGGGAAATTCCTGTGTGTAATTTGTATGTAAAACAGAAGCCATGACTTCACCATTTGTGTTTTATTCCTTTTCAACGTGGTGTAAATTTTTATGTTTCAAGAGCCTGTGTTCAGTCCTGTTTTCCTTCTCACCGGCACCATCTGTCCCATGCTTCTGTCATGCTCCCAGGTTTTGCTAAGGGATAGCAACTGAATGTGTTGGGGTTTAATGGCTATAGCTCATGAGTGTGTTAAATTAAACAGTTACTGAAGAAAATTGGTTGGGTTTCATATTTTCTCTTCCCCTTGGGAAATTTTGAGGGATTTTTCACTGAAAATGCAGTTAAGTGGAGACAGTTTAGGTACTGGCAACAGCGGGGGTGTGATCACTCTCTTAGCTGCAGCAAAAGGGGGCAATCAGTTTGCATCTGAAAATCATTTAAGGCTGCTGTTTGCAACTGGGATTTGTGTGATTAAAATGTGAGCTGGGTTGATGGGGTAACTGCTGGCAGCCCACTGGTGACTCGCAGATCTAAAGGCTCCAGCCTCTGCCTTCAGCCGCTGCAAATCGATTCATTTCAGTGGTAACCTGACCTGGTGAGCCTCTCCTGCAGTACCTGTCCGTGCACAGGGTCACATCCGTGGCCGCGACGAGGGCACAGGATAATTCCTCCCACAGGGGACCCGGCCAAACCCATTGCACCATCTGGGCATCAGTGTCAGGAATGCCGGAGAAGCGATTGCAGCCGAGGGGAAGACTATAACAGCAGCTGCTGTTTCATAAATGCTTCAGCCTGGCCAAACATAAACCTTTGGGAATACGTTGATGAAACAGGCCCTAAATCAAAGGCACTGAGCTTCTGTGAGAGCTCTGTGCACCGCGTGCTGTGCGGCAAGCAGGTTTTCTTGTTAGCCCGGCACCCTCGAGTGGAGCCGGTGCCTGGGCGTCCCCAGCCGGCACAGCCGGCCAGAGCACGATCCCCACCAGCACCTTCATGTCCCTGCAGCCCTGACCGGCATGGGTCTCAGCGGCACAGGGAACCGCAGCAGCCAGGGAAAAACTTGCCGTTTCAACCCTGAAACCTTTCTGTTTCAAGAAGGGCCAACCCCAACGCGTCTGAAGCCTCGGGGTTTGCAGAGCAGAGCGGGTGCCCCGGCTCTGTGATGACACAGCACAGTGTCCATCTGGGATGGGCTGAGCAGAGCCAGTTCCCTGGTGCTCAGACCAGGAGCAGCAGGAATTAATGTAAACCAAAAGCATAGCCAGCCAGCCCCTCAGCCCAATGGCTCCCAAACTGCGGAGGTTTCTGGTGGGTGCTGAGGCTAGAGAAGTTTGCATCGCAGTGTGGGAATCTCTAGTAGAAGGGCATTTCATCTGATTTTTAGCCACATAATAAGACAGGCCTCCTACAAGCACATAAATTGCATTATAAGTAGTAACCACATCTTGCCTAAATACCTGCAATATTTTCTTTCAATGAGACACCTACAGCTTGCAAAATGGGCTGCAACTGTAAATGGAAAACTCTCCAGAATTGGTGCAGTTCCGACTCCCCGGCCCTGCCATCGCTAGCTCTGACAAGTCTGACGGCAGAATCTGCTTTAAGCCACAGGGACGCAGGAGCACATACGTGCAGAGCTCCTCTCCTCCTCTCGCAGCAAAGCCAGACCTTTCCCAGGAGCAGATCTGGATATTTACTTGCTTGGCTTTGTTAGTATCCGTGTTTTCACTTGCTCCTTGTAACCAAGGAACTAACTAGAAACGCCTTTTTTTCCTTTTTTAAAGATGCTTTTATTAACGTGTTGACACAAGAATGATGTTATTCAGAAATAACTGCTACAGTGGTGTGCAAAGGAAAGCAGGAAAGCAATTATGAATCAAAAGATGTTTGAAATAGAAAGATGCTTTTCCCGGGGGTGTCTAAGGATGGTTTGCCAGGAAAGCAAGTTTATCCTTTTTGCTAGCTTAATTAGAGCAGACTATGAAAGAGAAAAACAAGAATATGTCAGCCCCCATCACAGAGGTCCCCGAGCTCCATGGCTGGCATCCTTCAGCCAGGCCCCGGCAGAGCAGAAGGAAGCCCACCAGTGCCGGCGTCCCTGCCGGTGATGCACCAGTCATACCGAGAACACATATGTGTTTGACCGGAGACCGCAGCAGAGCCTTCCCCTGCAAGCATCCCAAAGAGCCCTGGCTATGAACAGCTCACACAGAAGAAAAGCCCTAAATCATGCTTTTCATTAGAG
This sequence comes from Harpia harpyja, assembly GCF_026419915.1. Classification (NCBI taxonomy): domain Eukaryota; kingdom Metazoa; phylum Chordata; class Aves; order Accipitriformes; family Accipitridae; genus Harpia; species Harpia harpyja. Next base: position 16,155,912 of record NC_068953.1, on the reverse strand, counting down.
ATACAGGATGCATGGTGACCAGGATGCATTCACTTTGTCATTCTAAGATACTTTTGGTTCATTACTTCAGAAAGACCCCATTGAAGACCAGTGCTGCAGAACTTGCATGCTTCATTTGGCACACAGTAAAGGGGGGGATTCCCACTCATTGTGAACCATAGCAATGGGGGGGGTCAAAGTCTCTCCGACCTTTGGCCGCTTGGTTTTACTTGGCCCATTTGAAAAACATTTAGTTTCTCTGCTAAGCTGTCGGAAGCTACAGGGAAATTTGTTCTTGCAGCCTGGTCACCTCCCAGCACTAGCTGGACATCTGCACTGGGTTAACTGGAGCTGGGAGCTGGTTTTTAAGGCAGGAATGTACATTCATACAAATCTAGGCAAGTTTAATTACAACAGCAACTGATACCAGAGCCATGTCTCTTCTTTCAGATGAGTTGTTCTTAAAATTTGGTACCATTCAAGACTTTTTTTGGGTGCATGGCATAGTCTGTGCCTTCCTCGGCAGGCAGCTCAGGCTGACGGAGACCTGCTGGCCCCTGTCTCTGCACATACATGTATATAGGTACATATATATACACATATATAAGTATATATTCAGCAAGAGCCCTTGGTGACACTGCTAGGATAGCAAATTGGGAAAGCACATGCATGGTGTTTCACAAGGTGAGCTCGCGGCTCAGCTTGAGCAGCTGGAGGGTCCCTGGGCTCCACTTGCCACAGCGCTGGAGGGGGTGACCAGGGGCTGCAGCTGAAAAAAAGGAGAAATCACAGGGACGTTGAGGATGGAGGAAGAAACTAACAGCTTTGGGCAACGTTGTGCACACAGCTGCTGTTCGTCCCACACTCAGGGGTTTACTAGCCCCAGTCTGAGAGTCGTCATGATGATTTGTCAGTAGGAATATTTCCTTTTATTTGATAGAAGACAGACATATTTATATGTTCAAGAACATATTCAAGAAAGTAAGTGGCTGAACCAGCTCCCTGTGAGCCAAATCTTTGGTAAATGTCTGACTGCGCTGGAGTTTGAAAATGACTGTCCCTTCCCATTCAAACGGCTTCATCCCCAGGGACTTTGGAAGGGAGAGGCAGGAGGGAGCTGGACTGATTCTGCTCCCCCCGGCAGACATGGGGTTTTGGCCAAAAGTTGTGAAGCTCTATTTTAAAATGGTTCCCGCAGCACTGGCAAATCTCAGGTGCAGATACTACAGGGATCCGGACCTCAAGGGCACTGTCAGTGCTCAAGGAAGATCTGAGAGCATCCCTCCACAGGGATCTCCAGGCTGGCTGTTGATCCCAGGGCAGCTGCCTTCTGTGCTACTTTAAAAACCAAAACCCAAGTGTTTCAGCAGGTCCTGAAGGAGGGAAGAGCTGAGGGGAAGTGGAAGACAAAATTCTGAGTAATGGAAAAAGATAAAACCCAACACAACCCAAATATAGAAAGTTAAAAACAGAAAAGTTTGTATTTTTGGCAAATAGAGCTTCACAATGACTAGGAACTGACTTTCCAAAAATTTCCTAAGAGGTGCCAGTCAGCTTCTAGATTTCAGATTTCTCCACTCCACCTGTTCCCAAAGCAATCCAATGCCCAAGCTGCCTTGGAAGTCAGGTGGAGTTGCTTTAGTAAACAAATGCAGCCGTGGTCTGTCCAAGCCTCCTTTGCCCACTTCTTTCCCCGTGCCCCCAGACCCTCCTGCTGACCCCAGCCCCCCCCCGTAAGCCCAGCACCAAACTCTGACAGACACCCCGAAGTAGTTTTTTCCTATATTTTCCACAGAGGAAATAGAACAAACAATATGTTTTTAAAAGACGATTTCAGCTAAGTTTCCTGAGATCTATTGTAATCGCCAGATGGTAGTTACCAAACAGGGAAAGAATTGCTCACAGGTTTCACTTGCCGTTTTTTGGACCAGCACAAGATAAACCCATAGAAGGTGGATTTGGAACAAGGGAAAACCCTCACATTGTGCAGGCTTCATTCTTGAGAAATTGCTGATGAAGTTAATTTAAAAAATAACTTGATTCTGGAGCCAATCAACCCTAAAGTGCAGGTTTTAATTTTGCTAGAATGTGGTTTGGTAGCTGGAGGCTGTTTGAGCAGCTCTGGATGCACAGGGGCTATACGGGTGGCTTGGACCAAACCAGAAGACAATTTAAGTTTAGTGCAAACACAGGGTGAACTCACCCCCTTAGGCAGGCCACCTGCTCCTTCAGAGTAATATTTAAACCTGGTCAGTTGACTATTTTCATTACGGAAATATTGGCTTAAATGAAAGACCTTTCCTCCCAGATTTTGCTGTTTTCCAGCCTGCAGCTGCGGCTCCCATTCAAGTCGTCCTGACATCCATGAAACTGAACTTCCAAAGGACTTTGCCTGGTTTTTTTCAGGACCAATTGTAAATATAAAACCTCCCTGAAATATTTTCTGTTTCTCTGTGGGCTTTCAGTTTGTGCTTTTATTTATAAACATCTGATTTTGCTACAGGTCACCCATGCAAACCATTGACATCAAGATGCCAGTCGAGGCTGCCCATGCTCAGGGTTCCCACCTCTGTCCAGAATCTTTAATACCCTCTTCTCACCCCCATCCTTATCAGAGGTAGGATTAAATCACCCATCTCTGCACTGTGTCTGTCGGGGCAGCTGGATCCAGCCCAGTTTCTGGAGACAGATGGCAGGTGTGATTTAAGAAAAAATTCTGCAAGGTGTGAGAGCTCCCTTTTAGTGGGCAGCGAACAACGTGGGAAAGAACTGGGCTACGATCCAGTGGGAAATTTGTGAAGAAGGCTCCTGACTATAAAAGGAGACTGTGGCCGGTGGTGTTAAACCAGGGCAAGAGGAAAGAAGGGTGGTCAGACGGAACACTCTGCCCTGCAGCTGCAAAGTCTGCATCGTTACTTGCTCCAGGGTTTGGGCAAGGCTTGTCCCCATGTGGTGATGGTGGGACAGGGGACAGGAGAGCTTTGGAAAGGTAATGCCAAGCAGAACTATTAGATGTAACTAAAATAACGAGGCCTTCTAAAAGGTGAGCCCAAGGTCTTGTCTGTCAGCACAGCTTAGTCGAAGGAAGCAGCTCGCAGATGTTCATCAGTGGAAACTTGAGCTCAGCCAGCTCCCCTGGGGAGGATTCCCCATGTGAGGGAAGACCTGGAAAACCAAATGAGACATGGACTTGCTGAAACTGGGGACACGCCGGCAAGCCTGGTGGCTTCAGTCTGGGCAGTGGGGAGAGGCTGTGGGGGCACAGCAGGCACTCGGCGCTGGCATTGGCATTGCCAATCATGGGAAGAGGTTTGGGGCGCTCCCCAGCCCCACAGCCAGTGCTGGGCTGCAATTGCCTGAGGATTGGGTAGGGCTGTCCTGCAGGGTTTCTTTTTCCAGGGGAAAAGAAGGAAAGGGAATATTTTAAACAGCCACCTTGGATAGGTGACGGGGAGATGGGTGACTGGGAGATGGGTGACAGGCAGCAGCATCCCGGTAAGCAGCAGAAGGATGGTGTTCACAAACACTTTGAGACCCCTCCTGATTGCAGCGTTGCAGGAGAACCTGCACAAGGAAGGCATTGGGGCAGTAACCTGTAGCTTGTGTTTTGCTGTTGCTTCTATTTATTCATTGGGATCTCCTGAAAGCCTCTCTGAGAGGAGCCAGAGGCTTTTGGCTTCGGATTAGAAATCAGACTTTGTGCCTCCCCTGGTCACCTCCAGACATTTCCAGAGCTGGAGACAGGAAGGAACTGAGAGCTCGTTAATTGGGAAGCAGCAGGCATTTTATGGAGGAGGTTGTTTGTGTCCCTTATTAACAATAACACTTAAAACACTTCCGCATCTCAAGAAGCAGTTGGGTCACCCTGTCAGAGCACCTGTGTTTTGCAGGCTCTCAAATCTTACCCGAGTGCTTCTGTCCAGACCAGATGATCTCAGCTGGAGTATTTTAATCCCCAAAGAGCCAGAGGGGTCATCAGACCTTCATCAGCTGCAATGACCAGTGAGGGATGTCGTCCTGCTGGTGACCTGAGCACACAAGGACGCAGCAAAGTCCAGACGGACCAGGAATAGCTCACAACACCTGTCCATGCCTCTTCAGCTAAGAATAAGAGATGTTTTTATTTTCTCTTGTTCTTAAAACCTCTAGCTCTTGTACTACACAAAGGTTTCACAAGCACAGCCTCAAGAGTCTGAAAAGCAAAGGCAGGACAGCAAGAAAAGGATTTGAAGAATTTAGCTGTTTATCTTTTTGTGGCTTTTATATGGCAGCTGGTCACTGTCAGCTGCTCAGGGTGGGGATCTTGGGCAGGGGAGCAGCCATCGTCCGACTGCTTTGGGGTGCTGAACCCCAGCAAGTGCTCCAGTAGGTCATGGCCATCCCAGGGCTGCCCATTGCAGGCAGTGGGCAGGCAGAGGGACATTCCCAGTGGGAAGTAAAGCAGCAGAGAACAGGAGGAGGAAACCAAGGGGAGAGAAATAAGCCACCTCGTTCCTTGGCCGCATAGCTGGTACCAAGGTATGGCATGCTTTGCTCACCCAGACCAAACAATTTTGTTGAGAAATTAAATAAAGCTGTTTCGCATGTGTGTTGAAAGCAGGGATAAAGAGAGGGACGACCCGTACAGCCCAAGTCAGTGGCTGGATTAGCTCTTGACCTGCATTTGTGCTTTAAGGAAAGCTCAGCATGACTGGAGGTAAATATTTAGAAATATCTATATGCTAAAAATAGCTCTGCCTCTATATGCAACTGTTCTGTTGCCATCTGTAGTGACTACTAGTTACACCTCCATGTAAACTTTTTGCAAACAAGCCCCATGATCCATTTATACAGCCCTGCTGCCATCAAAGCGGGGCGAGACCTCCCGGGTGTAAGCAGTAAGAGAGGAAGCAAACAGTCCCTTTACCTCATGGCTTACACCTCACTTGCAAGGATTTACAGCCCGGTGATCTGGGATTGGAAACATGATTTCAAATCTGCTGTGCCCTGCCTGGAAAAACAGAAGCTGCTATAAATCCCTTTGCATGCAACAGGAGCCTGGCAAAAGGGCAAAAGGATGATGCTGGCTTGTTCTGGAGGAACTGGAGGTGGGGAATGGCCTGCCTCTGGGCTTACGCTGCGGTTTGAGGCTGTGCTGGGCAAGGCAGAGCCATGGGGCAGGAGCTAAACCTGGGCTGTGGGAAGCTCCCCTCCTGCCAGGTGGGTGATCTGACTGGGATGAAGGTGCCACACAAGGGATGAAGGTGCCGCACGAGGGATGTAGGTTCCACAGTAGGGATGAAGGTGCCACACGAGGGATGAAGGTGCCACACTAGGAATGAAGGTGCCACATGAAAGATGAAGGTGCTGCACTAACATCCCCCTGGCTGAGTTCCCCACGGCTCCATGCGTTGCGGGGGGCTGCTGTGCTCTGCTTCCTTTCACATCCCTACAGATGTTTCCCAGATTCCCCCTGAGCCTCTGGCAGAGGTTTAACCCCAGGTGCCCGCAATGCTGCCGTGAAACGTGGCTCCCCTGTGATGACCATGAGCGGGGAGAGCCGAAACCCTACAGAAACCATTGCAGCTCAGATGAGACACTGCCAGCGTTGGCTCCTCTGCTTCGCAGCTTGTCCACAGCTTTTCCAACAAACACCTCGACTGCTCTCCAACCACGAGACACTAGCCTGGTGCCAGATTGCTGCCCGGGACCTGGGCAGCCCGGCTGGGGACTCGGGAGAGCATGCAGGCCGAGATGAGCAGCTGTGCAGGGTGCCCAGGTGCGGACCCGGGCCCGGGGAGCACAGGGCAGGGATGCTTCTCACCCAGCAGATGACAGTTACTGGTTGTAATATCGCTCTGTGGCTTGCTGGTGCCCTCTGCAGTTGTTTCTCCTTATTGTAAATGCAAAATATTAATAATATGAACGGGCAATTTTATTACTCGATGACAGCAAGTGAGGACAGGTGACACATGCCTGTCTTCCCAGGTTTGGAGAAACATCGTATGGTCCTCAGGCACCTAAAATCCTGCCTGATACCACCCTCTGCTTGCACACAGACTGCTCGCTGGCTGTTTCTCTGCCGCCACGCGGTATGGCTTCATCGACGTGGTGACCCCAAAACCCTGTGGCTGTGGTGCGAGCGCAGCAAAGCCTCTGCTCACCCCTGTCTGCAGGGCAGCAGCAACAGGGACAAAGCTCCTAACCCCAATTTAAATGGAAATGCTGACAAGTGCAGCAGCTCTGGAGCTGCCTCCTGAGCTGCTGGAGCTCAGCCCTGGGGAGCCACCTCCCAGCCCCCCCAGGAGTGACCCATTCCCTGAGGAACTGGGAATATTCCTGGTTTCAGAGACCTGCTTTTGAGGTCAGCTCCATTTTACTGAATTGCTGCTCTGAAGAAGGTTAGCCTCCATGCTCCAGCGCAAAGCCGTCAGTGCTAATGATCTCAAGGCCCTGCAGAAACAGAAAAAGTCCTCTCGTGGTCATCGAAGCATCCTATTCCCTGTCCACCAAGGGCAAAGCTTTTGTCTGAGATGGGAATGCCATTTCGGTGGTGCAACCTGAGGCTGTACACAGGTACCCAGCAAGTTACCAGGCAACTCATCTGAGAAGAGCAGCTGCATATCTCATGGTTGCAGTATTTTACAAAACCTCATTGCTCCCAGCAGATATCTCCATTCTGAAAAGAAAATATCAACTGCCTCGCTGGAAAGCAAAAAAAGCAAGTTCCAGGAAAACAGCTGACAGATAATGCCAGCTCAAGCTTGCAGGTTCATTTAATTATCTGCCTATAGTAACCTCTTCATAACAGTAAGGTTATAATGCAGGACGTGTGCCCCCATTGTGCCGATACAGTGGTGCACACTTGTTCCTTCCCTCAGATTTCAGAAAGTCAGACAAGCTGCCTGAGCACTGTGTGCAGGGATGCTTTTTTCTCCTGTCAGAGCAGGAAGTGGAAGGAGGGGCCTTAAATCTAATTGTAAGTTAAAAAACAAGTTTGCTTTTCCTGAATTGTTTTTTTTCTGACCCAAGGATATGGTTCTTTTTTGATAAAAGTCCTTCCCTGGCAGTTTTCCAGGTCTGATAGGCACAGGCGCAATCCCTGCCTGCATCCTCTCCAATTCTCTTTATATGGGGTTTTCTCAGTTTTGGTCCACTGCAAATTCATTGCTTAATCAAATGTTTCCTAAGGCCTTGGCTAGAATAACTCATTGCTTCATCTTCTGCCAGCACCAGGAGATCTTGCTCACATACCTTGCTTAAGACAGCCCGTCCCTGGTACCTCCAGGCAGCTGCCCGATACACTTTCTATAACACAAGTCTGTGCTGGGGAGCGGTGAAACCCTGTGGGCATACAGCAAAGCTGTTACCAAAAATGACATTATATCGCTGAAATTATGTTTTGCCACAGTTACATTTGCTGGCCTGGTTAAACCTCAGCTATACAGTATTTCTAGAAAATTGCATCTTTTGATCATCTGTCAAGCAAAACATAATCTGGAAAAATCCATTTTAGTCATTTTAGTAATTTGAAATAGTCCTGCGCTTCTCAAGAAGCTAAACAAGCAGCAGACAGCTCCCTTGTCACTTTATCTGGGTGTCACTAACACCAACAAACTCCCTTGCATAACGCTTCGAAAACAACTGGCTCTTCAGGGCTGAAGACCTCCTCCAGGCAGCAGTTTTGTCCTCCCACAAAAGTAAAGTTTTTAAAAACTCACCTCACAAGCTCTGTCAATCACTGTGCCTAAGCAGGAGTTAGCGATCTTTCTTTCTTTTTTCTTTCTTTCTTTCTTTCTTTTCTTTCTTTTTTCTTTCTTTCTTTGTTTCTTTTTTCTTTCTTTCTTTTTTCTTTCTTTCTTTATTCATTCTTTTTTCTTTCTTTCTTTCTTTCACAGCTGAAACACAAGCCGGTTCCTGCTTTTATGCAACCAAATCCATCCCTCAGGGAAGCTGTAAGGCTTTGCCAGACTCATCCCGAGGCAAATAGCCTACGGGGCCGGCAGCTTCGGGGATGTCCGAAGCAGCTGAAACCAGCACTGCCACTGGAGAAATAAAGCTTTGAAGTTCCATATTGGCATTTAAAAATATTTTAGCCATCTTTGGCCCGATACCATTAGCAGTGTGGAGGCTGGGGGCTACAGAGGGGTTCCAAGTGCCTGTGGGCAGAGACACAGAACAGCAGTCACCTCCTGCCCTCAGGCTTTTATGTGCAAATCTCACACTCACTTATCTTATTACAATCCAGAAGCTGTTTATTTAAATTAAAGGTTATTTGAAATGGGTTGAGACTCTGGAAGCACGACTTGGAGCATTTTTGTGTCGGATCAGGAAATGGAATAAGATAACCCTCTTGGGATTAAATTTCTAGAGAAATACAGTGAATCATTGCCATTTCCCTCCCCCAGAAAAGCCTTTTCCTTTTCCCAGGGTATTTCTCACGGTGTTTTGAAGGATACACTTACATTTAAATTGGAACAGAACTAGTGTAATTTGAGCAGAAATTACCCTCCCAAAGCCTGCCGAATTTTGCGGGAGGCTTTGCTCGTGGTCAGTAGGCTTTAAGCACACAACAGGCACCAGCAATTCTGCAGTGCAAACTGCATGGGTGTGGACAGAGCCCTCCCCTGCACACGGACTTTCATCCTTTGAAAACTAGTTTAGCAGAAGCTTCCTCTGGGACATATCATTCAAATGAAAACTGATCTATCAAACAGCTCGCTCTGAACTGTGGCAAAATCGAGTAAGGAACAGGAAAAGCAGTTGCACCTTCCAGGGCTGCCATTAATCCCTTCCCAGACACCCAGCGATGACAGCCTCCGCCATCAAGCAATACCTTTATGGCTTTCCCTCCGACACTGAGACGCCATTTCCCTTTGTTCTATGATTTAGGTACTCAAGGGACTGGTCAGGGATCTGCTGCTGATTTTGCAGGATAGTCCTAAGGTGGATCTTTATGGACATCAGCACGATGACCCTAGTGCAAAGCTGGGATGGAGTGGGATGGGATGGGATGCAGCCCTCATGCCCACCGCCATCAAAGCCCAGTGCATGTGCGGACGGCTGTGTGCAGCGCTGCTGTCCTGCACCACGGCGAGCTCCCTGTGAGGAGGTGTCAGGGCTCATTCCCAACGGGAGAATAAGCTCACACAGTGCATGTCGCAGTAGAGACGGACACGACAAACATCAGATTGTGCCAAAATGGCTACTTTATTGTTCTAACAAGCCTTTTTATAACCTTCTTCAGAGTATGTGTTCATATATGATTGGTTTAGTTAGTAACTAACAATTCATGATTGGGTAACAGTTTTTCTGCGGATTCGCCAAGACGGTTCTTCTTATCATTTTCTTGCTCGGGACTTTCCAGACTCTCAAGGATACACCACAAGCTGCTCAAGGTCACGCTGCTCATGCACCGTCAGGTATTCAGCAGATTCGCTGCATTCCCCGACAATTCCCCCTTTTTGTATTTGTGCTAAAAATATTGCTCCGGCGGCTCTCTGCAGGGCCCTTTGCAGAAGGCTGAGAAGACAGGGCGACATTAGGAGCACAGTTATCACTATCAAGATCACTACCCCCACAGTCTTGAGCAGAGATATCAACCATCCAGACAATCTCCAACCCTCGAACATCTTTGTTAGCCAATCTGACTCATCGCTTTTTGTCAACTTCCTGACTTCCTTCTTTAATTGTTGAATACTACTGTAAATGGATTCTGAGTGATCGGATAGATTCATACAACACATCCCTTCAAACTCATCACAACCATGTCCTTGTGCTAAAAGCAAAAAATCAATTGCAGCTCTATTTTGTAGTGTAGCATGTCTAACACTATCAACGTCAGTTAGAAGGCCACTTAAAGCTAAAGAGGTAGCATTAGTTTGTTTGCTAAGCCAACATCCCAACTTATTTAAAGTTCTTAAGGCATTTGCAACGCCAACTCCTGGTGCCAATATGGAGGCTGCTATGATCTGGCCTGGATTCCAGAATTCAATGTTATCTTGACAGGAACTGCTAAACTGATGAACAGTCCTTTGGATTCGCTTATGTTTTCGAGTCATGTTCAGAATCATTGACACATTTGGTGTTAATAACGTGAGGCGTCCGAGGCTACACGGGCCTCCATTCAATTTAGATGGAATGCCTCCCCAGGCACGATCTCCACAGATTAAAAACACACCAGGAGGTAGCGCAAGAGGAACAACAGAGGATCGTGAAGCATTAGGTGCGGTGTAATTACACCACGCAGTTGCATTGCGATAGAGAATACTATTTGCATTAACATTTTGGCCTCGGCGAGCAGTATTGTTATAAGAGTAATTAAAAAATACACAAGCATCCATCACTACAGATCCTAGTAATTCTAACTCTTGGGGTTCCTGGGTAACCTGTGAGAGGTGTGCATACACACCATCCCAGTTTTTTGCACAATTTTCTGGAGAACTACAGAGATTCGGGATCTGCAGTGGGTTTGGCCATGTGTCCACGGGTATTCCTACCAAGCATGTAGAAAATGGATTTTCAGGGCTTGCGGTGGCAAGACACATGGTGTCCTGATGTGTCATGTTTGCTAAAGTGACCCAAACATTTTGTTTAGGTTGTGAGACCACCCATCCTTCACCCTGAGGCAGGTTCCAATACAGGCCGAACACACCGAGCAGGAATCCAGCGAGGACCGGCATCTGTGGAGACAGAAGCATAACCCCTTCCCCAGGTTAATAGCTTACATGGTCCACTCCACTGACCAGTAATTAAATCTTTAACATGTACTTTGATGCCTTTTTGTAAATTCTGTGTTGAAAAAAGAGAAGAGAAATGTTGAAAAAGAGGAGGTAGAGAAGAATTATCCCCATAATGGAGAAAGTTAAGAACATAAACTGCTTTATCTAAACATGCCTGTGGTAGTTCCCCAATCATTCCCCCTTTTTGTTTTTGAAGCTGCTGCTTCAACGTGCCATGTGCACGCTCAACAATTGCTTGTCCTGTTGGGGAGTGGGGAATTCCTGTAACATGAGTAACACCCCACAAATTAAAAAATGTTTGAACTTTCTGTGAAACATATGCTGGGCCATTGTCCGTTTTAATTTGGCATGGCACCCCAAGCATAGAGAAAGCCTTCTGCAAATGTCAAATCACATCTTTTCCTGTTTCTGCATTATGTGCTGTTGCTACCAAAGCATGAGAATAAGTATCAATAGAAACATGAACATATTTCTGTCAGCCAAATTCATTTATATGAGTAACATCAGTTTGCCAAATCTGTAAAGCCTGCATACCTCTGGGATTAGTACCAAAATACACTGGAGTGTGAGTTCCTTGACAATCAGGTCAGGCAGCTATAATGGAGCGAGCTTCAGTATGGGACAAACCAAACTGCTGTCATAAAGCTCGAAAACCTTGATGAAAAAATTGATGTGATAATACAGCTTGTTGCTTCAGGTTAGGAACAGTGCTCAGAGCCATAGCAGAAACAAGAGCATCCGCTCTGGCGTTACCTTCCGTATAAAATCCTGGTAAAGTGGTATGACTCCGGATGTGCATGATAAAATAAGGTTCTGTCCGTAGTTGAATACCCTTCCAGAGTTCTAAAAGCACATAAAATAATAATTGATTGTCTGACATGGTCAAAACCACTTTGTCTAGGCGAGAAACTAAGTTAGCTACATACGCTGAGTCAGTTACAATATTTACAGGAGTAGAAAAAATAGAAAAAGCAACGGCCATTGCACGCAGCTCTACTACTTGTGGGGAACCATTTTGATAAACTACTTTTTGTTGTTCCAGTTGTTGTTCTCATACCATACTACTGCTGCTTTACCTGTTTTTCCCGAGCCAACTGTAAAGACAGTGGGGCCTTTCACAGGTTCTGGCTGGTTTAGATTTTTCTGACCAAATGGTATTTCTCGAGCAAATTTCAGTAGCGGGTGTGACGGTAGATGATACGATATCTGTCCTTGAAAACCCGCCATGGCTGCTTGCAGCTCGGAATTGTTCGCCAGACACCATTCAAAATACCAATTTTGAACAGGTAAAACAATCGTAGCTGGATCATGTCCTGTTAGTTCTAAACATCGTTTTCTGGCTTTTATGATTACATCAGCAATAAGTTCAAACAATCCAGGAGCAGTTTTTCGTGGCTGGAATGATAAAAACATCCATTCTAAAATATGTAATGGGTCATCCCACTCAGAATTCCACTGCACCAAAGCACCAAACGGCACAGTTTTGTCAATTAGTACAAAGAATTGTACCAATTGAGACAGATCTATTCGAGAAACAAATTTCTTGTATATGCGTTGGTCCACCATGTGAATTACATTTAACGCTTCCTTATTTAATATTCCGGGTTCTGTTGGATCAGTGGAATTTTTTAATAATTCTAATAAAGGTTGCAACTGCGAATTGGTCAGTCCAAGATAGGGCCTGACCCAGTTCAAGGATCCCATCAGTTTCTGTACATCATTGAGTGTCTTAACCTCAAGGTTGAGTTTCACAGGTTGGGGCACAACCTGCTTGCTTGTAACTGTCATTCCGAAATATTTCCAGGGTTCTATTTTTTGTACCTTTTCAGGGGCAATAACTAATCCATATTGTTGTAACGAATTCCTGGCCAAATTCTCCATGTCATTCAACTGCTCCTTGTTGTCTGATGCTAACAGAATGTCATCCATATAATGATAACAATAACTAGTAGGGAATTTTTCCCTTAAAGGTGACAAAGCTTGTGCTACAAACCATTGACAAATTGTTGGCGAATTTTTCATGCCCTGCGGCAGAACTCTCCATTGATATCTTTTCGCCGGTTCTGCATGATTGATAGAAGGCACAGAAAATGCAAATTGTCTTGGGAAGCTAATGGTATCGTAAAAAAACCAGTCCTTAAGGTCCATGACAATGATTTCCCAGTCTTGAGGGATCATGGCAGGAGAAGGCATGCCTGGTTGCAGAGCCCCCATCATGGCCATGACAGCATTGACTTGCTGCAGGTCATGCAAAAATCGCCATTTTCCTGATTTCTTTTTTATCACAAACACTGGAGTATTCCATGGGCTCTGAGAGGGTTCAATGTGTCCAGCAGCTAGTTGTTCTGCCACCAATTCTTGCAGGGCCTTTAATTTTTCAATTGGTAGGGGCCACTGATCCACCCACACAGGGTTATTTGTTAACCAAGTTAAAACAAGCGTGGGTTGGCTAACACCCTGCAGCACAGCGGCCCCCGTTAAAAATCCGTGGTAATTCTCACCCCCCATTGTGACAAGCAATCCCTCCCCCATAAATTGAGGGCAGCTGCTGTCACATATGGTTTAATGACTGCTTGTTGGCCCTCAGGATTGGTAATCAGAACTGCTGTGGCTGCCGTCCTTGCTCGTGTGGATCCTCCCAGCCCCACTACCCCTATACCCGCATCCTCTGTTGGCCAGGTGGATGGCCACAGATAATCAGCAATAACAGTCACATCGGCTCTGGTGTCCAGGAGCCCCGCAAGCCTTACTGTGGTCGGCGATCGTCCGTGATTCGACAGCGTGCACGTCATATGTGGTCAGGATGATGAAACAGTCTGAGACCAGCAGACTTGAGGGGGTCCTGTAGAGCCGAAGCCTCCATCGCATCGCAGGCGCTGTTCTGCTTTTGAAACACAACTCGAAAAAGGAATAAGTTGAGCAATGCGAGTACCTTTTGGGATTGTTACTGGTGGGTAGGGGGTTGAAACCAGCGCGCAAATTTGACCTGTAAAATCAGCATCAATAACTCCTACATGCACAATTAGCCCATTTAACGTGCTACTTAATCTTCCCAGTAGCAACGCACTCAGTCCTCGTCCTATAGGACCCTTTGCATCAAGAGGGACCTTAACGATGTCCTCTGTGACTATAGTTATTTTGTCGGCGGTGGATACACCCAGCCCTGCTGACCCAGCTGTTGCGGCTGACCGTTGTCGGCAGCGGGGAGGTGGCCGGCTGCTGGGAGGGGATTTGTTGTCTTCGCGCGCCCTCTCGCGCTCTTCTTGCGGTGTCCCTGTAGTGGCTGCCCATTAATATGAAATTTGGAACGACATTGTTTTGCAAAATGTCCTGGTTTTCCGCATTTGTGGCAATTAGTCCCCGGTGGGATGGTCACCGGTTGTTTACCTGGTGATGTTCTGTTCGGACAAGCTGCCTTTATGTGCCCTTCTCTGCCACACCCAAAGCATTTCCCTGAATTTCTCATATTCATAACAGTAGCTAGGGCGGCCACTTGCGCTGCCGCCTGGGCAGCCACCTTATGTTCCACTGTCCCAACTTTAGAACATGCGGCCACCATGTCGGGAATAGAAGGATCTCCTGGTAAAGCCTGTACTATCTTTTGACAGTCCTCATTAGCATTATCTTTCGCTAGCTGTTTGCACATCATTTGTCTTAACACCTCATCTTCTACCTGTTTTTCCAGTGTGGCAGATATTTTTTTTACAAACTGTAAAAAGGGTTCTCTAGGGCCTTGGTGGATAGCAATGTATTTTTGCTTCAGAGCTGCTAGTTCCATGGTTCGCCTTAATGCCGTAATTCCTATTTGCTGTGCCTGTTCGAGAACAATCGGAGGCCATGTAGCCTGCAGTTGAGGGTTACTAAACGGCCCTTCACCAAGCAAAGCATCCTCTCCAAGGCCAAGCCTCGGGTCATCCTGTGGCAGACACTTGTAACTGCACGGGCTGAAACAGCACCTGTGCGAGACGTGTAATGTCATATGGACACAGCAGATCCATGCTGATTATTCGAATAAGTTGCATCACCTCAGGAGAATTGATTCCAAATTTTTGTGCTTTATTCTGCAAATCCTGCACCACTTTCCAGCCAATTGGATTGTGCTCATCGTGTTGGTTTGTGCCTGCAGCAGCTTTGAAAACAGGAAATGTACCAGGAGCCTCTGCTGTTATGTTTACAGGCTTCGGACATGCTGGTATTGGAGAGCACGGGCTGAGGCGTTCAACTAGATCCCAGTTGCCAGCTTCGGCAGCATATTTCCTAACTCCCTCCCAAAATTGATCAGGGGATCTTGGGACTACAGTTACTGTGGGTGGAGGGAGAGTCCATGGGTGGGCTTTTTCCACTATGGTTTTATCTGTAAGATGCAGAGCTTGCATAGCGGCAGTTAAAGCTTCTTCTCCCTCCCTTTCATTTTTGTTCTCACTTTCCGGCTCTGTGTTATTCGCCGGATTCGCCGTATGTTCCTCCTCGGGGGGGGCCGGTGGGGTCACCCCTTCTGCTGCTGCACCGCTAGGTGCCGCTGCTGCAGCACTGGGTGGGGAGGGCCCCTCATCGCCTTGTAAAGTGTTTAATGGCGGAGGACGGGGAGGTGGAGGAGGGCGTGAGCCGCTTTTGCCCGTGAGGGGTTTCCTGCCTGCTACCGCTGATGCTGCGGCATCGGCTTCATTTGTTCCTTGGCTACAATCTTTCCCCTTCCTAACACTTTCTGGTTTTTCATCTTTCTTTTGCTCATCATTCGCCTCACATTCTGCTTTCCATTCCTTCAGGGTCTCGCTTAGTAGACGCCATATAATCGCCAACTCACATGCCTCTTTCTGTCCTTTAGAGATCTCATCCAATATTTTCCATCCTACTGCTTGCCATGCACTCACACTGAATGCAGTAACTGTTGTGGCTTCAAAGCCTTGCATCTTACTCCATATCAAAATCTTTTTCAGGTTTTGTTCGGTGGTTTTAACCCCTTTTCTTTTTAATAGGGCTTTCCAGGTAGACAAAATTGTCTCCTCTTCTTTTATTAATTGCTGCCCCATTCTAACAGTTTAGTCCCCAGCGGCTCACCTTTTTGGGTGTCGAAGTTCAGGTCTGGACCAAGTAGACTCCCTCTGCTCTCAGCTTCACCAGGCTCCGTCTCCACAGCTCTCCCCGCCGCCACAATACTTCTCAGCAGCTCTCCCCGCCGCCGCTATATTTCTGTCTAGTACCGAAATATGTTCTTTAAATGATCACTTCACCCGATCACGTCGGGGTCACCATTTGTCGCAGTAGAGACGGACACGACAAACATCAGATTGTGCCAAAATGGCTACTTTATTGTTCTAACAAGCCTTTTTATAACCTTCTTCAGAGTATGTGTTCATATATGATTGGTTTAGTTAGTAACTAACAATTCATGATTGGGTAACAGTTTTTCTGCGGATTCGCCAAGACGGTTCTTCTTATCATTTTCTTGCTCGGGACTTTCCAGACTCTCAAGGATACACCACAAGCTGCTCAAGGTCACGCTGCTCGTGCACCGTCAGGTATTTGGCAGATTCGCTGCATTCCCCGACAGGTGCATTTCGAGGAGCACACAGCCCCCACTGGGAGGAACGGACAGATGCTGCCCAGCCACACGGGCACACTGGGTGATGCAGAAGCAGGTGCCACACGATTCAGCACTGGTGGGGAAATGCGAAACCTCTCTTCACCCTCCTACTCTGTGTAAAACCATTATTTTAGAGGTATTTCCCTTCTGTAACTGTTTTCTGGGGTCAGTAGGGGAAGTGGACAACCCCAGATACATTGCAATTAAAGCTCTGAGTTCATTTCGGTGTAAAGCAGCTGAAACTGTTGCCTGTTTCCTTCCTTTCATGAATCCTGACAAGCAGTGTCTCTCCTTACACAGCAATGGCATGAGCACATACTTGCCTGACACAAGGAACATTTAATCAAAACAAGATTCTTTTATTTTTCTCTTGATGCTTTCTATGTGGGAGTAGATCCATCGGAAAGAAGCTGCAACAGCTCATGGAAATGTCAGGAAAATGCTGTATTATGCTACGCAACTATTAACTTTCTTGCTTTTTAAAAAAACAAATTGTTATCAAGTGGAAAAGAAAATCCATTCAGTTTATAGACCTACTACAGCAGGACATTATTTGATTATTCAGACAGTTTTAAATGACATCCTCATACAATGCTTAAGGAAGTATTTTCATGAAAATCCACCCAGGACAAGAAATATTCTCATCTAATGAATACCAACTGAAGCAAACAGTTATGTTTACATTTCTTGTCCTAATAACATTTTAGAATAATGCTTTAAAATATCAGAAAGATAAAAAAAGGCTTGGTTAGAGTAACTAATCAAAATTTGTCTTGTCAATTACCAGCACTTTGATGCAAGTAGCTTTGCCACAGAGATTTCAGCAAACCCACCCAAAGAGCAGTGGTAGAAGGAGACCTTCGCATCCGAACAACTCCCAACATCAGAGGCATTTCACTTTCATACTTAAAACGGACTTCTGGAGTACAATTTACACCTGCAGCATGCTGAACCACAGACAGAACCACTCTAAAGTGTGGGTGATGATACAAATCCAGATCCATCTACAAAATTGGTATTCTTGAATACATCTCTTACTACAAACACAAGAGGGTTTATGGTTTTGCTGCTTTGCTTGAGTCTCGGACGTGAAAACTGACCTCTCCCATCTAGTTCCCAGAGTATCAGCATGAAAGATCAAACCCGGGAGTTTTGGTATGGCAGGAGACAAAGAGAAAAAAGGCATGTAAGTGCTATTTTGGGATGTCTGGCAGTAACAAACAAGTTTTCTCAAGGGATGAAAGTTTTCTGAAAAAGTTTCTGCTTAAAGACAAAAAAATGTAAAATGTGGGATTAGAAGATAAAGAGACAGCTCTGAGGGACAACTCCCAGTCTCTAATGGCAGCTTTAAACCAGTGTAACCTGGAATTCTGATAAAGAAAATTATCTTTGCCCCATATATTTCCATCTTGGACCATTATTAAACAGCCCACAAAAAGCAAAGACAAATAGCAAATAATAACAGCCTTTGAGCTGTGGTTACCCTGACACTTGCCAGGAGCCCGTGAGCTCTCAGGCATCCTCTGTGCCGGCACCAGGCCACAACCTGGGATACAGCCCTGGGTTTGGCTGCTGGTGCGTGTGCTAGGCTTCCCTTTGAGGTGAAAAGAATGGATTTTAAGGAAGTAAAAGGGGAAAATAAAAAGAAGGAACATGAGCAGAGGTTTTTTGAAAGCTCCTGAATGCAGAGAGCGGGTCCAGACGAGGGCCATGAAAACGATCTGAGGGCTGGAACATGTCTCCTATGGAGAGAGGCTGAGAGTTGGGGTTGTTCAGCCTGGAGAAGAGAAGGCTCCAGAGAAGCCTTTCAATACTTAAAGAGGGCTTGTAAGAAAGATGGAGAGACATTTTACCAGGGTCTGAAGTGACAGGACCAGGGGTAACAGTTTTAAACTAACAGAGGGTAGATTTAGTTTAGCTCTAAGGAAGAAATTCTTCACTCTGAAGGTGGCGAGACACTGGAAGAGGTTCCCCGGAGAGGTTGTGGATGCTCCATCCCTGGAAGTGTTCAAGGGCAGTTTGGATGGGGCTTGGAGCAACCTGGTCTAGTGGAAGTTGTCCCTGGCAGGGGGGTTGGACTAGATGATCTTTAAAGGTCCCTTTCAACCCAAGCCATTCTGTGATTCTATGCTCTTTTCTCAGTGCTCCCCCTCGTGGGAAAACACTTTCAAAACACTTCCAGCTCTGCTCATTTCCTTCTACCCAGAAATCATTAATAGTTAAAAAATCCTTTGCTTTTGTTTTTTTTCCTTCTGAAAAGGAAAAAAAAAAAAGACAGATTGCTTCTACTTAATAGAAACAAAGTCAATTTAGATTTAATTTTAAAATGAAAATAGAGACTCTTTCATATGAAGTATTATTCTCTTTTAAACTGCCTTTGCCCAGACTTGCAGACATTGCCTTGAAGCCATTTTGGATACAACACATGACAGCAAGTCTTACGGAGCAATAAGCAAAAACAGAAGTGGCAAGGAATAGTGCAAGCGTCACAGTACATCATGGTTTAGCAATTCAAAAATTTTTGGAAGAAGAGTTGTGTTAGAAGTGCTGGGCTGATTATGACAAGTAACTACACAGAATAAATCCTTTATATTGAACTGAACTGCTAGTTGCATTTACTGAAACTACAATTTGCAAGGGTTACCATCTAACTAGTTTATTGAAGTGTAAACAGTGGGGAAGAAAAACATCACTCTTGTTCTATACTTTTTTTTTTTTTAATGGCATGGCACAGCAAAACTGGGAACCTTATCATAGGAAAACATCTCCACCTGCTTTGCATAGAAAAGAAATTATTTTACAGAAGTAGTTACCATTTAATAAGCCTTCCCAGCTGAAAAAAAAAACAAAACAACAAAAGAAACACAAAAACCCAACAGAAAACCTTGCAAAATGCATCTTTTAGGATACTTCATGATGGACCATTCCAGCAGGAGTCTACATACACAGATTTTAGGTTTTGCTCAAAGTAGGGTTTTAAAAAAAGAAATTGGTCCATGGGTTTTTTATTTATTTTGGAAACAGTACCAAGTTTTTAATTTCTCATGCAAACATCAAGTAGCTAATTCCCTTCGCATTCTGCTGAACACCTGAGGTAGTGGACATAGCAGTGTCCTACATTTAAGCTTATATCTAATTACACTTTACAGAAGCATCTGTAGAAAGTGCTACTTAAGGACATACATACTTCCTTCAAGCTAAATTCAGGGTGAGCAATGAAGTTACAAAGGCTTTTGAAATTTAAGTAAAATTTAATTGGCTGAGTAATTGAAGTTAAGAAAAGTAATTTTCCACACACACTAGAACTGACAGTTCTGCAGATGTGCAGTAACTTACGGAAAAAGGGGACTGTTCCCCCCCCCCCCCCTTTTTTTTTTTTAATAAGATAACTTTGGCACTGAAAGTAGGGAGATTGTAAGCTCTTGTTGGCGCAGCTGCGATGTGTCTGTATACTGTTTTACAAAGGGAAAAATTTCCCCCACTGTTTATAAAGCATAGCCTAGCTGGAGTCCATTCAATCATTTCAAGCCTTCAGGAAAGCTTTATGTGGCCGATTATTAAAATGGTTACAAACCCCTGAAATCTCAACAGATGTTTGCGCTGAACTCCAAGGATTTCTCACCGTTTAAGCCCACTAGAGTAATCACTGTTTCACAGGGGAAAGGCTCCCTAAATCTCTCACGAACCACTGCAGAGGATAACTACTATGTATAGACCAGGTAATGCACCCCTGGGATACCCGAATAGTTTGTCAGTGCCATGGGGCATGAGACGGGTGGCAGCAGCCTCTCTCCCCCTGCACATACGTTTACCACTGAGGCCCTCCTGTGGCTGTATGGCAGATCCTGAACATCACTTCCACTGGGAGGACAGCTGAGCTAGGAACATCTGCCTAATTCTTCAGGAAAAGGTAAATCCATGGTCAAATCCACAGCTGCAGTGGAAACTAAACCCTAGGGAACTTCTCCAGGGGGAAAATGTCTGACAGCTGGCAACATTACAGGCACCCCAGATAAGATTAGTGAGGGAGCAGCAAAAAGAAACAGGACAGCAGGAACCAGAGGAACGAAGGGATGTGGGATTCTCTCACTGTCCAGATTGCAGGCAAGTCATAAGAAAAAGCAGGATCAAAGTGGCAAGATCTTGTCCATAAGAAAACTTTACCCTCAGGATAATTATAAATATATAATATATAATTATAAAGCAAAGCCTCCAGAATCAGAAACATGTACTTAACAGGGCAAAAAGTGCAAATATTTAGCAAGAATAGCATCCCAGTAAAAATCTACCTTGTTCTAGTTCAGTCCCTTGGTTCCAAATTATTTTTCTGAATTCATTTCAGCTTTAATCTGTTTATCAACAACAAAGAACTTGAATGAAATGTTTCCATCTCTAACAGAAATCTAAACCTAAGCTTAAAGAAAAAAAAAAAAAAAAGAAAATTCCTGAACTCAGAAAGCAGCATTTCAGTACAAGAATCTGTTTTATTTTTACAGTGCAGTGATTGAAACAATGTAGAAATTTAACTTGCAAAACTGAATTTATATCACAATCAGAAGGCAATACATATGTGTTTGTTTGTTTTCAATCATAAAATATTTCTCTGGACACCAGAAATTACAAACTCTTAACACTATACGCTTGACTTTATTTTAGAGACTAATTCATCATAATTTAAATCTATCTTATAAACAATTTCTTTTAAAAAACATGTGGAAGATAAAAAGAACTCAAGTATTAAACTCAAGGCCTTGATTATTATTATTATTTTCTTTTTTTTAAACAAAGATATTTTAAGAAATGTATCAAAATGATAACTCTGTGGGTATTGTAGCTATTAGTCAGGCTCTGTAACACACTGCTCCACAATTTCACGCAAGTTTGGATTTTCCATCGCAGCTGCTACTCTCTCTTTGTCATTGATTTGCTTGTTGACTGCAAAACATCACGAGAAGTAAAGTCAGAAGCAGTTTTCAGTGGTACTTCACACATACTGCATCAGTAACGTGACAAATGCAAGATACCATAGCGCAGTGAAGATTTTCCAAACCTAGTGAATGGCCAGCTCAAAGACTGAGAAAATGTACAGTAACAGTACATTGTATCAACTTTCTTTTCAATTTTCTCTTTAGGTGGAAGATATTATTTGCATAATATCCAAAACTGAAATTTGTACAATAGCCAATAAAGCACTGTACAGGCAGACATTTAAGTTGCATGGCCTAGAATAAGAAGGTTGTTGCAGACACAATGGAAGGATGACAAGACAAGAAGAATATGAGGGTGCTCAAGAGCCAGTAGTCAAAGGACAGAGGATTAACAGGAAATTGGGAACAAAGCAAATGAAAGCTCAGTCACAAAAAAACAACCATCAGAAACCAAATATTTTTGTTACTTTTCTAGTTCAGGAAAAGAATGTAAGATTGTTTAATGACATGTCTTAAAATCAAGTGTGAAATTCGTGATAAATTAGTAGACCAAGTTCTCTGGGTTCAATTTCTAGTCACTTAATCAAAAGAACCAATTTTTGCCATACAAAGATATCTAAATGCTTAAGAACAAAAAAGCCTGGGACATTGCTTGGACAAAGGCTTCAACAGCTGTTTAAGACAGCGATTGGCTATAGCTTTGAAAGAACTTCGATGTCCTATAAGTTTTATTTCAAATATTGACTGAGAAAGTTATGTTTTTGTTATGATGATGTTAAGATAGAGAGATCAACCAGTCAGGTAGTTCTTCAAGTTAATTATTCAGCAGCACAGTAGCAACTTCTCAACATTCAACACCTGCAAGAACTGCAGGGGGTTTTTTTGGTTGCTTAAAAAAACCAAACCACCACCACCACCAAGCATATGTTCACACTACCAATGCAGCTTTTGAAACAGCCTCAACTACATGTTTCATTTTAAAGCTTTAACAGTGTATTCATTTCTGAAAAGGATAGTAAGGTAGGGGAAGAAAAGGACTTCTCAAAAGAACACAAACATACGATCTAAAGCAGCACTCATTCATAAGCTCTACTTACTGTCTTCTTCAGTGGAATGTGTACCTTCAGATATGTAGATTTCCAGCTAGAGGAGAGAACATTAATGTTAGATGCACACACCAACAGTTGAATATATTCATTACTGGAAGAAAAAAATTGTGCAGTACACATAGAATGCATGTAATTCATACTTCTAAAAATGTTCACAGACAACAAAAGGGGATCAATGTCAAGAGCTGATCTTAGACCTCACTGCAACGCAGTCACAGGACAATCTCCTCCCCCATTTCAGAGAGGCCCCAATAATCTTTCTTCGAAATTGTGGAGGCATTCATTCCTCACTAATATCAACTGCTCTTGTGAAAAAGTAATAGCAGTTAGGCTATTCTGGAAACTGAGTGGAGAATTGGCACTACTTTCTCAACATGTTCTCTGCGGGCCACAATTCAGGAACAGTTTGTTTAAAAGCCACCAGAATTGCAAGTGTAACTTTCACAAGCTAAGCACCCTTGAAAAGCCATCCTTAGGGAGAGATTCCTAGATATTCCTAATAAGTTTTGCTTAATGATGAGAATCACAGGTATTCTATTTGAAAATGGTAGTGTAATGCAGTATCTATTTCCTGCACGAGAACAGATTATAAGACTAGAATCTAAACAGATGTAAATCACCTTCATGCATTTAACAGGCCTGGGAAAAACAACAACAAAACCCTCACACATGCTGAACTGCAAGGAGATCTCATAAAACTGATGTATCAAAGGAAAACCAAGTAAACAAATCCTATGCCTTTTATCTTACCTCACTGAAGCTAAACCTATTTGTTACCACGTGTCCAGCATAACAAATCACTACCTACCTAATTTTCTAGAAATGCAAGTCTCACTTTACACTGTTCAACTGGAAAGATGAAGCTATCAACTATAAAAACAAAACAACAACAAAAAAATCAACAGCAGAAATCCTCAGCTAATTAATTTATACTTCAAATTATTTCGGGCAAGTTTCTAAAGGCCTATAGAAGACTATGTTTGTCATTAAAAGTCTGCTCCTAGTTCCTGCTAAGACCCAAACAGCTTTCTTTAAGGATGTATTAACCCCCTGTTTCCTATATAGCTTCTTACACTCCAGCAGCATAGCCAGGGCTGGCCCCTGTTAGGAACAATATACTGACCAGGGTCAGGCCCGTATGCCATCTATACAACAGTTCCTAAGACACAGGTCATAAAGAGATTCCCTCAACGCAGTTCCAGTTTTGAATTCTGCAGTTCTTCTAAACTCTAATAAATCTGTTCTGAAGTTTTTACTTCATAGATGATGCCTACATAAAGTAGTGGAACTCCACTTAATCGGTTTCTAACTGACAACAGGGTAGTTCTCTTGCTTTCAGGGCTGCTCGCTCACAGACAGTTGGTCCACTGGAGACAACTCTCAGATATTCCAAATGGTACAGCAGAGTCAGTAACTATTAACATTTTACATTTATGATGCTTCGATATATTGAAATATTGCAGAAGGCCAAATTCATTTTCCCCAAGGCAAGAGTATTACTTCAATTCTTTGTAACACTGGATTTGAAAACACCTTCTCTTCCACCAAGCAAGAACTCAAATGACAGCTGGTGAGGAAATCTCTTGAAACACAGAGTTATTTCAGAAGTGCAGCAATAAATGGTCTTTTGTAAAGGAAAGGAAGAACCACAGTTATTCACAGATCCCTTCAGGTGCTACACTGTACTGCAACATTCTCTCCCTCCATAGGCAAATGACAAGCTTTAAAAAGACCCCATCCTTAATCACAGCTTGCAAGTTACTTGATCCTGCAGCACACACTCTTTTACAGAGAACTGGGCATACATTCATGTAATTTAAAGCAAGATCCAGAACAGATACTTTACCTTATGTCTAAAAGGCAAACATCTCTGAAGTTTTATTCTTAAACAAAGGCCTGTTAAGCAAAACAGATAAGAGATTTTCTTGTAAAATTCAAGGTTTGAGGTGCATTTTCAGAGAATCCATATTTAACAATCAAAAAACACCAGTATAACTGACAACCTTCTCCTTTTGTGTTCTGAGCAGCACAAGCCACAGAGGAGACTAAATAATTTGTGGTTTGACCCTTTGGACGTAGCTTCTCAGTTAAACTCATACCTGCCTTACAAGCTTAGGAGGTCTCTGGTCTCTAAACACCTCCTGGAAACACTAAATACAGACAAATTCCTCCATTTCCAGCCGCCTTCTATATTTTTGATAGAGCTTCCGGGCTGTCACTGTGGCTGCATCTATACTGAGAAGAATGCTTTTTTTGTTTTCTAACATTTGTTAAAAAAATCCAACATAAATTGCTTGAAGAACACAAGCCTGCAATGACTTGGGGGCAAATCAAGCTCATAACTTCACTATTTAATGTCTAACGTACAGACTGAGCAGAGGAGTGTTGTGGTTCATCTTTGGGAGCAAGATCCAAGTTTGGGGACACCCCTACCACTAGCCCATTTCAGCTTCACCACAAGGCTTGGCTTTACGATGAGCTACACACAGACAAAGCCATACCGCAGCCCCAGTTTGTCCTCAGGCTGAGCAAGTGGTAACAGCCATAGAAAATACTCCCCAGAAGAACTACCAGCTTAGAGTACTCTGTACCGATAAGGAAGTTTGGAAAAAAACCTACCTGTTTACTGACTACATTCTTACATCTACTACCCAGCTATTTAAAACAGTAACCATAACCCTTTCCTGTAACAGCATGAGGAACTACGCTTCAGAGGTCCACAATACTGATAACGACTGCACAGTCAAACAGACATCAAAGACCTGGCTGACATTTAAGTGCTGAGAACATGATTAGCACGAAGTTTAAGATTTGACATGTACACCATTGATCCTCAGGTCTGAGCCTTAACCCACTGATGTTCCTAACAGGGTCAAACTATAAATAAATTATTACTCTTTGGCATGACAATGCTTTGCTACCTATACTCTACTTTCTACATAAAGCTGCAAAGGTTTATTTGGGCATAAATACAGGTACTTCTTCATTAAACTAAATAAAAGACTTATTTTCCCTAAAATCTTTAAAACAGACTAAGAAATCTTAGTATTGATATATAATGGTAAGAGCTGCTAACCTTGGCACATTTAAACAAATCATTTCAGAGAACTCAGATGTGATTTTTCAGATGTAATCTCACCACGAATAATAAGGAAAAAAAAAAAAAAAAAAAGACAAAATAAGCCAGGGTAGATTCTCATTGAACTTAATTGCTTTCAAACTCCTAACAGTTCAGAACTTTTTTTGGTGTTCTTGGATTGCATGTGGGGTTTTTATAAATGTGTGGGAATGGAGAACAAGCCCATAAGGTAAGGGAAAGATAAGGGAGACAATCATAAAGTTTTAACATTTTTTTAAATTTAAGACCTGATAAATTTTCAATTTAACATTACTAAAATAATTCGGAGAATATAAAGAAGGAATTCTGCACCACTTCCCAGTAGATTTTTGAGAGCTTCACTTTGAAGCTGAAGTTTCCCTAACTTCATAAAAAGAGATGGAAGTCCCCACATTTCTTCTGGTTTTTGTTTGTTTGCATTCCTAGTAGGGTTCTCAGGATGAAATTCCTGGTCAAACTGCTGGCAAAGTCATACTGAATTTTAACTAAGACTGATGTTGTTCAGACAATCTAAAATTAACTTTATGCTCCTTGTTACAGATATAATGAAATAGAAAACTTACCAATGAGAGTAGCCAAAGAGCAATGAGGTACTGTTGGTGTAAACCTGATGATAACAAGATACTCATCTTCACCTATCTCTTGCACTTCAACACAGCTTTCCGTTACCACTTCCAGTTCTTCTAAAGTATTAGGTTTCTCTGGGTCCCGGATAGTACGGATTATATCTAAAGCAGAAGACAAGTGACCAACAATAAAGTAGCTTTCCTGAATTTAATAAAAGGTACTTTTATTAGAAACCATCTTCCCAGCATTGTTTATTTTGCTCCGCTTCAGAAAAGACAGAGCTGTAAATATCAGTGATATGTTATCTCACAAGTTGCTTCGGAACTGGGCAAGTTGAGGCATTTGTTGTTCACTGTGCATGTATTTTTCATGTTCCAGCTCTAAACTTGCTATTATTTTTACAATCCCGTTATAATAAATAGAAATCAAAACATGCCTATTAAAGGATATGTATTACCTTCAGAACTACAGGTCATATAAAATTAGTCTAGATACACATAGATGTAGTATTTCAGATAGGTTTGCTTGCCTTTCAGGTTTTTCAAAACCTAACTTATTAACAAGAAAAGCCAGATTTCCTTCTCATCATCTTCTCTCCAATTCCCAGTCTGGGCCTCACAGATAAGATTTTGAAGCCATCTTAAGGAAAGCCAATACAAAAATAATGCACTAATCCATATTTATCTGTATCAATGGTCCCTTCCTTAGGTTGTAAAATGTGGGGATCAACTAGGTTTAATATACCTGTATAGAAAATTATAAGCAGCATTGCCTTTTATAGAAGCAATGTGATGTGGATTAGCCTAAGGAGGTTTCATCATACAATGAAACAGAATTACATTTATTGTTGCTTTTCCATAGAGCAAAAGGTTTTAAAGTAATATTCCAAAGCTACAATATTTGATTATAGGACACTGAAAAATAATGCACAAGAGAGTACATGAATTCAGCAAATTTCCTAAGAGCCTGAGAAAAATAAGTCTCTGCATTTCAATGTGTTTGCTGAGTAATGCAGCACAGAAGGAAAGGCAATGAGATCTCTAGCCTATTCACATCTGTGCCATGTACCCAGCATAACTTGAAGAAACACCAATTTTGACAGTGAAGGCCAAACCTAGGAAGTTCCCAGCTATCACGTCTCACTCGCTTCTGCCTTGTATGCAGTTGTTTGTCCCTTAGAAGTGCAAGTACAAGCATTTCTGGTATAAATGGTAACTAAAGGGATACAGGTTAAGATCAGTTTAAAAAAAAAACAGGTTAAAAAAAAAGAATGGGTAGGTATTCTTAGCTATCTATAGTGATTTTAGTTGTAGTGTAGCCCTACCAATAGCTCTACTACAATAGCTAACTGTATTGCTAAAGCAAATGTGATACCAGGCTCCACTACGGCAAATTACTTCAGTCTATCTTCAGGTACAGACAGACCCACCCAGCTCGAGAGCTGCAAAGCTGCATTCAGTGCATTCCTGCCATTAAGCTGATAGGCCCAGCCTCTGAGCAGGGATCACAGGCATAGTACAACATGGCACTAATATTGCTATATTACTTCCAGGCAGGAAGGAAGCAGGCAGCCAGCGGGCAGGAACGGTAGTTCATGTCTGTCTGGACTCCATCCGTCTGAGAAGGGTATGCCTGAAGTCAGAGATATGCCCTAAAGTCTCTGACCTATGAGCAAGGAAAAGACTTACATCTGTACAGTTGTACAAGCTTTCACTCCTGGTACTCAGCTCACCTTCTCAGAACTTCTCACCCTCCTGCAAGGGCACTCAAAGTACTCTCAAGACCCAGGTAATCCTTTCAGCAGGGCTGGGAAACACTTGCTTTCCAAAGTAAGCTGTCATCACTCATACCATAAAAACAAAACTTGGGATGAATGAGAGAACTGAGCCCTGTTCCCTGACTTCCAGGGAAGCAGACAATTGCTTGAATCTTTCTGAAGCCCCCAACCTCTGTTTCTCTGTCTACATCATAAGGATGTGATGCTGCTGAATTACAAACCTAGAAGACACAGTAGATGTCACGAGGCTATTTGTTCTGTGCTCCCAAAGAACTGGTAACTGTCCCCTCAATTACATGAAGGATCATGATGGTAACAAGCAAACAAACTGTTTGGCTTTGTTAGAATGTTTACCAGCAAACAGATAAATAGTCTTATTTGTCAGACCAATAAAAAGTATTTTCACCTTTTTTTCCATTGTTCTGGCTCTAATATCACTTTTTGCTTAAAGTCTTAGCCAAATAAGAAATTACTTCCCATATACATACAATGTATTTTCACATACACATTTCCTTGTAGTTTCCGATACATTTCTTCCTCTATTTTTAAATTTTATCCTCTTTCTATGTGAAAAGGCCCAAGAGGAAATCAATTGCATCACCAAACAGCGAGAGGAACACTGAACTTGGTATAGTTCAGCAGTACTTCATGGATGCCTCTGGTCTTTTAAACCTAAATTTTACACAGACAGATGCTTTAGTTCTGCGAAGATAATGCACAAGCATAACCCTATGGACGAACTGAAATCAACAGGACTACTTACATGGTTAAGGTTCATAACCAAAGTTATTACTTAGAACCACTGATGTTTCAAAGTGCCTATATTTAAACATCACTCAAGTTTTAAAATTGAGTTTGTTTGACATTGTTTCCTTTTTTATTCTTTTTAGATAAAAACATGTACAGCGCTGCATAAAATCCTCACACTACTCCTAACTGCCTACAAAATAACAGCGCCTTGAAGCTTGACAATGTTTTTCGAATCCTCTAAGATCCTACATGCAACATTTCCAGAAGTGAAACCTTTCCATATTTTACAAAAACCTCAGTCGTTCAGTAACAGAAATCTCCATTTCGCTGGACTAACTGGCTGACCTTTCTGGAATTACTTGCCTTTCCAGGTGTGTCCAGCTCCTGTACTGTCTAAGGTGATGAAACACTATGGTAACTCCCCCCAACACAGGGACTGAGCAAGCCCGGCAGCAGTCCAGCCCCTCTCCCACAGCTCGGGAGCTGGGAAGCAGCAGATCACCCACCAGTCAAGCAGTGCATTCAGGCAGCTCTCTCAGCACGCTCCTTGCTCAGGATCCTAACTAACAGTGACCATGCCAAGGTCACAGCATCCACCCCATCTCCAGACACAGCCTGGGGCTGGCCGTGTGGTTGGGGAAAGCTAGCAGGCACCCGAGACAGGCCCTCACTCTTCCCTTAACACTTCCCTGACTCTCCAGCACCCCAAGGGTAACCCCTCCCCGCCCCACATCCCTGGCAGTGATTCCAGTTCGCAAGCAAGCCAAACGTACCTCCTTCCTGCCCCGCATCGAGAGCGGCCACCTTCCCCCAGCCCCTCAGGAGCGCTCCCACACACTCAACCCCGGGACACAGCTCTCGGCCCCCCGCAAAGGGCTGGGCAGGGCCTGGCTTCCCCCACCTCACCCCCCCCCCCAAAAGGGCACAGCACTAACGGCCCCCAGGGCCGCTCACAACCCACGGCCCCTCACAGACCCCTCACCCCAGGCCTCTCCGAAGGACCCCCCCAACAGCCCCGCGACAGTCACCGTAAACCTCGAGCGCCTTGTCCTGCTCCATGGCTTGATTCCGGGGGGCATGGCAACCCCTACGCAGCCCGGAGTACCACAGCACCCTGCTCAACGTGTGCGACAGCAACCCCAACACCAGCGACATCCTCCCGCTCCGCCATGGGAGAGTGCGAACCGGACCCTCGCGGCCACCATCCGCCGCCGCCCGCGGGAAGTTCCTCGCGGGGCGGGGCCAGGAGGCCCGGGCTGGGGGCGGGGTCTCCAGAGCCTGGCACCGCCCGAGGGCGGGGAGTGGGCGTGGTTAGGCGGAACCTCCGCGTTGGCGGCATTTTCCTGCTGCGCGGGGGTCTCGTTGTGCTGCCCGGGGTCGCTGAGCCCCCTCCGGCTGCCCCCGGTAGCCGGAGGGGGCTCAGCGGCCCCGAGCAGCGCTGTCGGCTGTAGCTGGGCTCTGTGGAGCCGCCATGGCGCTGCCAGCCCACTCGCACAAACACCCCCCCGTCTGCCGGGCTTTGCCCCCCCCCCCCGCCCCCCAAAACCCCACACTTTCCAAATAACGGTTAGCAACAAAGCTTCTAAAGGAGCACGGGGGAGGGAGCCGTCATGATTTACTTTCCAAGCTAGAGCGGCAAGATTTAACAGGATGAGGCCCCGGTTGGATGATGGGAATTAGGGGTAGGTTTGCTGCAGGTCTCGAGCTTCTTCAGCCGGCACAGCTGGGCGCAGAACCGTGTCCCCGGGTGCCGTGATGAACATAAAGGCCCCCGGAGGCAGTTTCCTACCTTGGTCTCACCGCCCGCAGGGAGCGAAGGTGGCGGCAGCCCGGTCCCCGCCCGTCGCCGCTCACGGAGACTACAGCTCCCAGCGTGCATTGCCCTCACAGCCTCCCGGCCCTGGGCCGCGGTGCCTGCTGGGAGTTGTAGTCGCGACACGGCACTGGTCGGCCCTGTCAGCTGACCGGAAGGAAGGACTGCCCCGTCCAAGATGGCGGCAGGTCGGGCTGTGGGTGGCCGTTAGGCCGGGGGTGGCGGCCCTCCCTGAGAAGGATGGAGGGGGCGAAGCGGGACCTGCGCGTACTGCTGGCGTCCCTCTCGGGGGAGGCGCAGGGCTCCCTGCGGGACGCAGCCTGGGTCCGGCTGAGTAGGGGCCAGGACGCTCTGGGCAGCCTCCTGGTCCCTGGTGGGATCTATCTGGAGTCTCTGGTGCCAAGCGGAGGCGGCCGGGCCCGGGGCAGCGTCCTCCCGGGAGCCTGGGCTGAGTAAGTGGCAGGGGCCGAGCAGGGGAAGGGGAGGCCGGGAGGGGTCCCCCGGCGTCGCTCTGCTTTGGGGAGAGGCGCCGGCTGGACCCCAGGGGCTGAGGGTGCTCCCCGAAAGGGAGCAGTCCTGCCCAGGCAAGGGCAGGCCCTGAAAGCTGCAGGAGACTGAGGGGGACTTTCAAACCTTGCCTTGAAATGGGATGCTCTCCACTTAAAATACCATTGCTGGAGGGGACGTTCGTTTATACCTGCTTATTTGCTTAGTTTTGGATGTATTCATTACAGTAGATCAAAAAACAAGAAGAAAATTAATCTGTTTTTGTCGAGTTGCTGGCTTAAAATTTCATAGCGCCCTGACTGCTTGACTTCTTGTCTGCTGGTCAGAGGCAAGCTCTTGTGCATGACATTCAGCGATCACAAGATGTTTTTAATCTGCTGTAGTAGCTTTTAAAGCTGAGTCAAAACCACAGTCACATTGCAATTCTAAACATCTGCAGTGTCAAGCAATACCAACATCGTTATGGTGCTCTGGTCTTGTGTTTCACTCTGCACCATCCCAAGTGGCCTCCTAGCTGTTTTGTCTCCACCGGCTCCCCTCTCCATAGGAGAGCAGGTGTGGAGACAGACACCTGAAGAGTTTCTCAGCCCGAGCAACGGGGAGGCAAAATGGATGGAAATGGGCAATATGCTCTGCTTCTCCCTAGCTGGCAGTGCTGGTGTTACTCCTCCTAGAAGTCCTGAAGCAGAGCATCACTCATGTGGCATATGTCCTGGATGACTAAAGGAAAGAAACACACAAGGATAGAAAACCCCTGTATTCTTGAGAGGAAGAGAAGCAGGGATTCCTCAAGCACTGTCTTGTGTTGCAGTCTCTGCTAGGGATGAAATATGTTCTTCTATTGGGGAGGGACGGGGAGGCAGCAGAATCTTTATTGCCAGAGGTTAAAGTCATACTGCCCATCATTAGTATGCGTCCAGAGCTGTTCAGCATATGAAATGCAGAAAGAGAATAAGGTCAGTAAACATACTGAATGTTGTATCTTCAGCTTCATGTGGGAGAATACAGAAGACGATGATCTGCAAGCAGGCAAGACAAAAATACTGGCTCTTAGTAAAAGTCATGAACTGTTTGTTTATGAATTCACTACAGAAGATGGAAAATACAACCCGATTTCCCTGCACAGTTGTAAGGAAGATACACTTAAAAAGCTCCTTGAAGTTAAAAACATTAGTGAGTAAATTTCAATATGTATTCCGTATTTGAAGTTATTATAGGTCTAATTCTGCTTCAGCTGGTGAAACAAATTGAGGCAGTAGGACTGAACACTAGGGAAGTGTCAAATCCTTTCACACTGATTTAAAGTGATCAGTAGCAGTATTAATGAACTTAAAAAATAATAGAGACATTCCTGTATTCAAAGATGACATTGTTAGAGGGAATTAAAGTGTTGTAGGGTAAGGTATTTGGGTGATACAAAGTTAAAAATAAACTTTAATAAAACATACTCATATAACCCTGCTATCTCAAATTTTCCCTTTAATATTGGAACTGTTGGGAAGAAAACAGATGGGGCTCCTTACTAATTCTGCAAGGACTAGTTGTGCCTTTAACCTTATGCTCTATGCTTAGCAAACGTAGTGTACAGCTAGAATGCACAAGTCTTTGTGGGACCTAGAGCTTTGATGTTTTACATGTTCTTAAACAGTCTCCCTTGCTAAAGTATTTTTATTTCCAAAGATTGTAGTGTTTATTTTCAGTGCTGACCGAAATATTATTTTTGTAATGATTTTTTGTGTTTTTCATCGTATTTGCCACTTAAAAAGCCTGCACTGTTTTAGGAAACTTCTAAAAATAGTGCTTCTGACATAGAAAGTGAGATTTAAAACAAAACAAGCCCCCCCCCCCCCCAATCCCAACTTTTGTTAAGATGGCAGCAGAGGCAATGAATTTGGGCTGTAATTTTCTTGAGATATCTTCACAAATCAAAAGTACCAGATTTTTATAATCCTAAAATATCTTTAAATTTACAGGTCTGTCTGCAGTTTTCTCTTTGAGGATACTGTCTTTTGAAAACAACAAATGCATACTTCTGCTCAATAATTTTATTGTTGTGCATCTTACCTTTCCTGGAAAAGACTCACCCATAGAGACATGTGACTGCTTTACCCTTGATTTGCTTCCGCAAGTTTTGGAAAGAATAACAGATACACACTTCTGCAGGGGGA
Organism: Harpia harpyja; assembly: GCF_026419915.1. Lineage (NCBI taxonomy): Eukaryota > Metazoa > Chordata > Aves > Accipitriformes > Accipitridae > Harpia > Harpia harpyja. The sequence goes on along the minus strand of NC_068953.1, from coordinate 16,122,891 downwards.
TCTTGTTTCTGTTAGATAGTTCTGGCCGGATTTGTATCCTTTACAGTAGAGACTAGCTCTCAGTGTAAATGATCTGGAAGAACAAAGTCATTTTTCTTTTCTGTCAGGGTTAAGCAGAAATTTCTTGAAAGAAATTCGTGTCTGTTTTGAAGATGCTTTCAATAAAGGGGTTGTGTAGCAAAGTGCTAGTTAATGTAGTAAAAAATGCCATAGTCGTGTATCAAATGTAGTTTCTCAACATGCCACTGGAAATCTGTTTCAAACTAGAGTAATGGCTTTCAGTGTTTTTGATATAGGGATCTGTGTATAACAGGCTTAAGTCTACTGTCACTAGCCTTTCTTTTCTTAATTAGATCCTTTAGAAATTATCTACAGATATGTGGAGAATCACAACTTGGAAACCAGATAGCTGTATTTTGTGTTCTAAAGAACAGGAGCTCAAACCTGCCAGACTGTTCCACAAGGTGCTCAACTTTAACCTATTCTTTGTCAATTTTTTCTGACACATGTGTAAAAAAGTGCAATAAAGTCAGGTTACTTTTTCCTCCTAATTATATAACTGCCAATATATATTTGTCTCAGTTCACTTCTAAGTATAAGTCAACTCTTTTGAGATGGCACAAGTTGCGTATTTGTACAGCATCTAGCACAATTCACTTCTGATCCTACCTGAGCTTAGAATGCCCTTGTGAAACAAACAGTTCTAAATGTTTTGTTGTGCAGAGATTGGCTTGGACCACAAAGTTAAGAGAAATTCCCCTTCTATGTAATTTTTTGTTTGTTGGACAATCTGAGGCCTGATGTTTTCTTTGATGCTGTTTAAAGACGTATTTGACTCTTTTGATGGTGCAAAACTAGCAAACGTCAACATAGCACTCTGCCAGGGAGATGTGCAGGATGAGGACAGGAGTCCAACCATCACATCGCCACTCACTGCGGTGAAAGTGTCGCATGATCTCAGTGTTGCTGTGATCATCAGTTCTTCCAACTATGCCGTCTCAGTGGATCTAAACATGTACTTCAGGTACGTTTGCAGCAGAATTCCTAAATGAAAGGTTTGAGTACAACTAACTTTAAAAAGTGCCTAATCTTGGTCCTATAATAGCTGAGATGCTGTCAGTTTTTTGTTTTGAGTTCTGGCTCTGTGGTAGGGTGGAAGTTTCATATATGTTTAAAGATTGCCCATTATTATTTGCTCCAATTTATGCTTTGTCACTTTAAGAAATAGAAAAACTTTGTACTGGAGTTTGTATTTTTTCTAGGAAGATTAGGATACGTGCTGTCTATTAGTGCCAGTGGTGGTTGGTAGCACATTTTAGAAATACTGTAGGGTATGGGATTGTTAAACTATTCTGATACAGCTTTACTGATTTTGCTTGATAAATTAGGACTAGGTTGTAATTTAGAGGTGTTGTCTACCTCAAAGGAAATAGCATTGTGTTTTGATGGCTTACCTGGATACGTTTTTGTGAATGCTGTTAATCTGAGAGAAAACTGCTTCGCTGATAGCTCCTGGAGGAGTTAAACATGAAGGAAAAAAAAAATCTTAAATCATCTGAAGGAGGTGAAATTTAGTATTTATTTCTTTACAGACAGTTCCCAGGGCATTTGCTCTGTAAGAGAGAAGCTGAAAATCTTCCAGTGAAGCCTCCTGAAGGACTTGATGAGGATGACCTTGCTAGTTCTGACTATAGCATGGAGCTTTTGTCATTGCCTTTCCGCACAGACAGGTACATAATGAAAATACTTTCTAAAACAGGCTGGGTTTTACCTCCTTTAGACCATTGATTAAATAAACTGATGCATTTTTTTTAATTGCAGTTGCGGCAAGTAAAATCAGCTCATTTTGCTTTAAATGTTTTGAATGTTAGGACGATGTTAGGAAATGGGCCAAGACAACTTTACGTATGTCATTGAACAGCTTCTGAATAGTAATTACTGTTTAGGGTGTTACCTTTAGTTTGAACCAGTACTGAGAGATTTTTGTATTCCAAGTACTTTACAATTTGTTGTGTGTTTAGTGCAGATGAGTGCATGTGGACTTCAGTATATTTTGTGTTCATGTAAAACATTTTAACCGTGTTGTGACAATTAGTATTAGCGGTATTAATACTAATAAAATATGTTAATTATAACTTGATGTAAATAATAAATACTCAGTTCTGGAATTAAATGCTCAGCTTCATGGATGTTGTCAGCTAATGCAGCTGTGATCATTCAAATTGGCTGCAAACAGTATTTAAATAGAAATAAACAGGACCTGTTCAGGTTAAAACGCAATATGCTGGATGGAATCTATAAGCTTAAAATGCATATTATTTAACTGAGGAAACTTTGGAAATTTATTTATCTGTATTGTTCTTGGAGTAATACCTGGTATTATAGGTAACTTCTTTCTTCCCCCAGGTCCTGGAAGGCACACTTATCCTCCCTATGTGACAGAGTAAGGAGAAGAAGACCAGGTTCTCCAGATTTGGTGAATGACTTGAATTTACCTTGGTATCAGTTTTTTACCCATCTTGAAAATCATGATCCTGAAATCTATGAAAATTCTGAGAAGATGGTGGCTTTTATTCCACGGGCTGTTACGTCGGCCCCTTCCAAACCATCACAAAGCAGTGGTACAAACCTCAGCGATGCAGGACAGCAATGGAAACAAATCCCCATAGAAGCACCACAAGAAGTGGTGAAACTGGAGTGTAAATTGGTAACTGGAGTTAAAGCCCTGTTTGTAGTATTAACAAATCACAAAGGTTTGACTCTTGCTCTCTGGGATTTTGAGTCGCAAGATGTGACGTATTACCACTTTGACAAAAATAGTGTTTATGTGGATTGCAGTGAAGACATGCCATTATGTCTACTTCTGACAGGTGAGGGGTTTTTTTTTGTATAATTGTTCGGATGTAGGCTTCTGATAAAAGCTTTATTTATTTATTTATTTATTTGGTAGTGTTCTTCCTTTTCTGCCTGGCTGCTGTTGGCTAATTTCTAATGCGTTCTTGCTGAGATGAAATCCAAATGGAGCCACTGCAGCTTTGTGTCATTATTTTGGAAGAGAGGCAGTAGACACAAACGTTGCTGTGTCGCAACTTGCTTATATATTTTTAATTATGGTTTGATTCTTTTATTTAGAGCGTGGTCTCTCCTTAGTTCTGTTTGGTTTAACTCAAGAAGAGTTTTTGAATAGATTGATGATCTATGGCAGTGCTGGAGTCGTAGATTCTGTTTGTCATCTCAATGGATGGGAACGATGTTCAATTCCGATACATGCGCTAGAGGTAAAGAAATCTGTTTCATGTCTCACAGATAACAAAAACACTTCTTTAAAGTAATGAACGCAGTTTAACAATGTTAATGGTGATTTTAGACACAAAGTATGCCTCAGTAACCTAGGGGCAAAAAGTAGTGGTTTAGTTACTAAATAAAAACCCCAAGTAACCCAGGTGAGTAACCCAAAAGAAGAAACACAGCAACAAAGTTAACGCACATTAAAAAAAAAAAATTTAAACTAAGCAGTGCTCAAAAATCCCTCCTAATTGGACCCAAAGCATTTTTGCCAATTTCTGTAGCAGATTTTGTCCTCTTGCAAAATGTCAAATATTAAAATAAATCCTTGGAACTAGATTTTTGTTTTTATCATACCACTCTTGTGAAGCCAAGAGGAGAACTTAAAGCTACCAAATGTTGCTTGGTATCCCTTAACAGTAGCTGATAAAATATTTTTAATGTACCAGACCACAGAACAAATCTCCTTGTCTCTCTGCATTTTTCCAGTGCTCTAGTTCTACTTTTAGATGACAGAGATCCTTGTTTAAAAAATTTATTGTTCCATAAGTCTGGGATTCTGCAACAGTCTGTCCACACCATCATTCAGTATACTGTCAGTCTATGTTTTCAGTTATGTTTGGAGGGAGGGAGCTTAGATGAAGACATTTGGTAGGGTTCTTTTGGTTTTATTTGGAGGGTGTGATGGAAAGTGAGTTGATGGGGGGGAGGGTCACAGCAATTTTCAGTTGCTGTAAGCTTATTCCAAGTCCTGATTCTCACAGTACTTATTCTATATCCCAAATCAAACTCTATAATAAATTGCGGAATTAACATTTTGCCTCTGAAGATACAGGGCAAGGTTTCTGCAAAGCCTATTAAAGGAGCATGGCAGGTACTGAACAGGTCACCTTGTTAATTCAGGCTACAGGTGTTGCATGCATAGTTTAAATGTCTTCTTTTTTTCTGCATGTATACTTTGTCCCTGAGTATGAAGTAAAAATGCTAGCAGTAAGTGTACAATATATATTTTTAGAATACATGCATATTTGTTCTGCTGCATGTTTGTCTAGGCAGGTTTGGAAAATCGTCAACTAGACACGGTAGACTTATTTTTAAAAAGCAAAGAAAGTCTTTTCAATCTGTCTGCATCCTGCTCTGGACCTGAACAGTCTACTGGTAGTGCATCCCAGTCTTACCTGAAAAGTAAGTAAAATACTTTCAGCTATGCGGAGGTTTAAATTTAATTCCCTTTCTATTTATGGCTGTGTGTTTGTAAAAACAGATTGACTTGCCTGTGCTCTTGTATGTTTGGATGATGCTGTATTGCAGCTCCTCTGCTTCTGGAAAATCAGAGAGAAATGGTGCATAATGTGTTGGGTTTTTTGTTGTGTTCTGATACTGGCATACGTATTATAAGCACTTTGATGTGAAGGCAAAGCATGTTCCATATATCATTTGACACATTTTAGAAGATTTTTGTAACGTGCCTCTGACTTTTAACTTAGATTTTAAATTTATGTGATCAGTCATATGGTAGAATGCAGATGTTTTAACTTTTTATGTAAATATTGCAGATTTGGAAGAGCTGAGGCCAGCTTTAAACTTGCTTTGCTCAGCTATCAGAGAAAACGATATGGAGCCTCACAGTAAACACTTTTCTGAGCAGCTGCTAAACCTTACGTTAACTTTCCTTAGCAAGCAACTTGAAGAAATTTTTGTGCACACAGAGGGTAAGATTACTCATTTTGAATCATATGTAGTAATGTAATGTGTCATTGTTTAGGTAAGGAAGAAAACCTAATTTTTTTTAATTAAAAGCCTAAATTTGCCTAGAATTAACAACAAAAAAAGTGCTAGTTTAGTGAATGAAAGATTTTATTTAAGGGGAAATGAGAAATTAATCTGAATACAATATCTGTGTTAGCCCAAACAACTATATGATCAGACAGGATCCTGTCAACAGGTTCATTTTGGGATGCGTAGGAGTGGCAGAATGGGACTTTCAGGCTATTGCTGGATACTTGATGGTAATGCAGTTAAATGGCTTGAGTTGAGCCCTCAGCTGCTTGTTCTTTTCTCAATGCTACCACTTGAAATATTCTGGCACAAATATTTATGTGGCTGCGGAATGGAATAGACTAGTTTAAGAAACTGATACAGCTGAAAAAATAGCCTACCAGGTTATTTTTTATCTGGAGCACTTCCCAGTCTGATTTACTGTGTGGCAACACAGTCACACATCCCATTATAACCCAAGGGGTAGCACAGAAGCAAGAAGCAGTGTCTGATGGGGTTGTAGACTGGATGTGGGAGTGCATGTCTCCTTACACTGGCACAGTTGCTGAAATGTTGCTCTTTGAACTACAGCCCCAAAGGTACAAGAATAGAGTAACAGCTGGTATACTAGTGAAGTATTAAAATGACAGAATTCCAGAGGACAATTTTGCTTTGCTAGAGAAAACTATGGAGAGTGGTGTGACATGTCCCAACATACAGTGTGCTGTCCTGCTGTTGGGTCTGAATTGCTGTCTCAGTGATGCTTTTTAGTCTGTGGACCAACAGGCTATACATGTTAAAGCAGAACTGATTTCCTTTGATAGTAAAAGGTGCAGACCATTAACTGTTATTCTTAATAATTTTTTTCTACATGATCTTTAGTAGTTTTTGTTTCTTACTACATGAATGTTATGTTTAAAAGTACCTGCATTTTAAGTGGGACTTATCTGACTAATAATTGGTTGGATTAATAAAAAAATCTCAGTTCTCATTTACTTGTCCCTGAAGGGGAAAACACATCAATGAGGACAGGGGGACCTCTCTGGAGCACTGGTAGGATTGTGGCTGTATCCTGACAGTACGCTGATGGTGGTGGACAGTATCAGTACCTGTACAGGTCAAACTGCAATACAGAGCTGATGTGCTCTTTCCTCTGAGGTGTGTTCTGTTTATTAGTCAGGAGAATGCATTCAACATTGGTAAGCATTAAAAATGCTGTATTGTTCATTTCTGTTTAACTGATATCTTGGATGCTCTTTACAGAACCTGATGAATACCTGCAGAAGGGTGCAGATATTTTAACTGATTACATTATTAAACTTAGAAAATTTCTGAGAAAATATCCTCGACCACAAATAAATATGGTACACACAGGAAGTGATCTTGATGAAGACCTACCTGCATTAGAAGAAAGCCACATGTGGGAAAAACTGACACCAGAGGTGAAAATGAGTAATCCATTTTTTACTATTCTTACTAAATACATTTAAGGAAGTTATTAATATGGAAATGTCTTTAAACTATTGGGGGAAAAAATCAGTATAGGGATTATAAATATAGTAACACTGAAGATTAATAAGTTTGTTCCATTTTTTTTTTTTTCCCTTTTAGGAAGTCATTGCTGAGGCCATCTTAAGCAACAAAATGCCAGAAGCCCAGACCTTCTTCCGAACGCATCAGCATCCTGCTCAAAGTCTTCAAGAATTTATTCAGACAGGTTTGAATCTAGTCTATGACCGTCTTCTGAAGGACAATACCAGAGAGGCCTCAGAACTTTTAAGAAATATGGTGAGAGGTGTTCAGTAAGCATGTTCTTAACACTTCTTTAAGACTAACAAAATGAATGAATGCTAAGAGTATGGGGAGCATTTAGGTGTCTTATGGATGTATTGATTCTGCCACATACATGTATTACAGTGAAAATTAACTTGTTTTAAAGAACTGCTTTGATCACTAATGCCTTCAGAATGCTGAGGTAGTCTGTTTATAAATGTGTATTGACTGATGTCATGATCAGCAAAGTGTAAAGGTGATTCTGGTAAGTCAGGTATTAAAGGGTACACATTTTATATCCAGACGTGCTGGAAACATCACACAGATCACTGGGTTATTATGACATCTTTAGTAACTGTTGAAGTGAATATCACAAGCATGTTTGTAAAAGGTTGTGTGCTTTGGAAAGAAAGCAGGTGCATTTACTCTGTCAATGTACCGCTGCATTTGTACAGTTTGCATACAATGAGTATCTTCTTTTTTGTTAGGGCTTTGATGTGAAGGAGGAATTGCATAAGATATGTTTCTACACAGTTGATAAACATGTACGAGATTTGTTGGTAAGTGTAGAAAAGACTTTTTTTGTCTAGCTGATGTTCTCAGGTCTGAAGTCTGATGTGTATTTATGCTGAGAGAAAGCATTGTATTGGACACACTTTCAGAGTGGGAACAAACAGGTTTTGTCCCTGCATCCTTGCAATGTAGTTGCTGAGACAAGTCATTGACATGCCTATGTTCTTTTGTATTTGCAGTTAAAGTAAAAATTGGTTAAAAAGTCATGTCTTTGTTCTGGCTCTGATCTAGTTATCATCTGCTTTCACACAGTATGAAGTCCTGGCCCTCTTGTAATTGAAGTGTATTGACCTAAATGCTTCCAGCATTTTTTCCTACAGTTGGTTAACTCTTTACACTTGCAGGATCATTTACAACTTTAATATATTAAAAGTAGATAAAAATTGTAATTGGAGGTAATACTCTAATTTGAATTAAAGGTGAAAGTTTTGCAAGAAGAAAATTATTTTTCTGAAAAAGAGAAGAAAATGATAGACTTTGTGCATCAGGTTGAAAGCTTTTATTCGGAATCCTTCCAAGAAAATAAAGAGATTCAATCTCTTTCCAGGTAATGTGGGTTATCTGTTTTAATTATTAATTAATAACGTTAATAGGATTTAAAATATGCTGGCTTCTACATTCTGTATTATTTACTGCACTAACAAATATAGTCTTCTGTAATTTCATTAATTTCACACTGGTCTTCATTTGCAAAAATAAAGGTCAGTGTGGGAACGGATTACTTTTTTCATTAATGTAACAATTGCTGTCATGTTCTTTCCAGACTAAGTCATGACGTACTATTGTCAGTATAACAGAGGTCTTCTGTTCATGTCATCATCACCATAAATGAAGTATTTTTAATAGCAAATTATATTATTAGAATTACTAATCCAATGAAACATGTTCAGATGCAATGTTTACTCTATTTTTGATATATGATATCCATAATATAGCAAATTAAAGTAACCTAGGAAAATGATTTTACAGTTAAATAATTGTAAAAATGTTACAATACATATCAGTTGCTATGTCAGCTATATGGGAAAAATGAGGTAATTCTTTGCCCATTGCTCTCATATGCATTCTCAAACTTTTAGCTGAAGTAAGTCCCTCTACCACTTCCAGAACTGTCTTCAAAATGGACTAGCAAAATGTGTTGACCCTTTCATCATCTTCTATGTGTCAGATCGTTTTTTAAGAGAGTACTAGAAAATGTCCTAATGCAATACTTCATTGCAGTTTCAAGAACTGGAGAAAGGAACAAGACTCTTCCAGACACACAGCTGTTCTAGACTCGTTATTGAATTGTGATAGACATTGGGTTCACAATAGGAGAGTCAGAGTGATGTTTAACTGGGCTCAGTGGTGGGATGAGCTTATTCAGGAAATGATTCTTCTCCCCAGAAAACCACGCCAAGGCAAGTATTCTGGTACTAAGGACTTAAAAGAAATTGTGAATTAAAAGTCTGTCTTTGACGTAGTATATTGCAATTGTGTAGGAGTGGCACTGATGTAACTGAAGTTGTGGTACCACAGTAGGTCACTTATTTTTTTCAGTGAAAATGGGTAAACAATGTGATTTCATCCTGTTCTGTTCTGGCAGGGATCTGTGTTTTTCCTGTAGAGAGAAATTTGGAACTAGCTGAAAGTGACTTGTCTAATGCATGGCCACTTGTTGTAAATGTCACACTGCTATGTTCTGTAAAGCTTATGATACTGTAGTATTACATTTAGCTTTTCCAACATAAAGCTCTAACAAGCTGTAACAGTATACTTAATCTCAGCATCATATTTGCAACTGTTCATTAAGAATATGTACATGTATAAAGAAATGTCAGTATTTTCCTAAGTAGTGTTTGTTTGTGCTGGTTTCATCAGTTTGCCTTTTTGAAACACAGAACTCAAGACATGTAATCCTGAGGTTCTTTGGATGCACTTGACAGCCCAGCATGATTGGCTTAATATTTGTTCATGGATTGAAGAATCTGGGCCCAACCAGACTTTGTGTGGACAAGCTAACTGGCCCTCTCTTACTCCAGACATTATTGACCGGAACATGTTATGTAGTAGCTATATGAGAAATGATATATTAAACAAGCTGGCTAGGTATGTGCCCTTAATGCATTATACTAACTTTCTATCTTATGTGAAGCCAAAATCAGATAGTTATAGAAGTACATGTTAATAAAATCTTTGATATGTATTAATTTTTATATTGTATTTAGTGCCCTTTTTTGAAACAGCACAAATCCATTAATAAATTTAATTTTAGTCTTGTACTTGCACTTTCCATTATCTGAAAACAGTAAGAAACATGAGAGCAATAGAAATCCTCTTATCAGCCCTTCGATCTTTCATAGGGATTATATTCCTGATGCCCATTTTAATGCAAGGAAGAAAATTCTAAACACATAACATTTCACTCCTCATGCCTCGTTCTCTGCAGTGAACTGTATTAACTACAATATTGTGTGAACACTATCAAACATATTTTGGCATGTTTGCCTCAGTAGTGAAGTGATCCCCTAGAAGGAAAGGTCTGCTTTACAATTGTGAACTGAAAACACCCTTCAGAACTTGTTAAAGAGATAACTGTCTAATCCATGTGTATGCTTTTTCTCTTTTCTGATAGAAATGGAATTTTTGTCTGTTCTGAGTTGGAAGATTTTGAACTTTTGCTCCAGAGACTGTCTTACCTTGGAGGAGTACTGCAAAATCCTCACCCTGTTCCAAAATACAATGCTGCAAGTGGTTTGGACTTCCATGCTCGTTTTGTCCTTCACTGTTTAAAACATAATTTGCAGTATCTGTTATACACTTACTTAGACTATTACAGGTATGAATGCTTTTCGTCCCTCAAATGTCATTCAGATTTAAATAATGAAATACAATTTTAATAGTTGGCAGTAACAGTTTTCCTCAACCCTTCCCGTTTGGCGAGAAAGACTACTTGGGTCACAACAGTGTCATACAATGAAAAACTGTGGGGCAGTGTTTTAGGTTTCATGCTGTATTTTGAAGCTTTATTCAGGTTGTCTTGTCAATATTAATTTGTGTGTCAGTGATCAAAGGAAACAATTATAGTTGTAATTAAGATTGTATTTCTTATAACGTTATACTAAATGAGCCAAGACAACTTGTTCTTCAGAAATGCTCTCACTTGAGCACAAGTATGAGTTCATTCTCAGTACGTTCACAAATAAGGAAATTGCTGATTTCCATCTAAATTAGGATTAGTTGGGATTTGAAGGAGAAAGCAATATTAGGTATTGGAACTATATGAATACCTCCCACTTAATGAATACTTTGCAATTAAAATTTCTTAGCTGTAACTCCAATCTAACAGTGTAATTATTAAGAAGGTAAAAGTGGGGCAGAGAAAAGCCAACAATTTTTTTTTTTTTTTGTATAATCAATTTTAGTTTGCATAAAATATGTAGACTATGCAGAGTGGTATCTGTGAGTCATGTCCCTTCTTTGGAAAGTGTTTGTGGTTGTCAGGTCTGGAAACTATTTGATTTATGGAAGCAAGCACGCTGTGCTTAAAGGAGGGAACTGTCAGAGATGCCATATCAGCTAAACCTGTACATCTTGTGGAGAAGGGTGATGTGGTTTGACTCTTTCATAAGAATGGATGAAATAAGTCACTGTAACACCAAGTCAGATGCTCTTAATTTTTAATGCAGTGTTATATTGGGACAGAGGATGGTTACAAATACTGTATTTTCACGGTGCTGCTACTCATCTTATTTCCAGTTTAACTCCTTCAAATTGCTCTATTTTGGATAACAAGGAATTGCATGAAGCGCATCCCTGGTTTGAATTCCTTGTGCAGTGTCGAGGGGTTGCCAGTAATCCACGAGGTAGGAATCTGGCCTTGCTCAAGAGGTGGTCTGATATTTATGCTGCTAGGCGAGTATTTGGCACAGCTGGGTTTAATTCTCTGCTCTGCTGCAAACTTTTTTTTGACCATGGCAGATCATTTACATGTGTATCAGTTCCTCATCTCTAAAATGTGGATTATAATTCCTACTTAAACTGTACATGAAGATTTGGAGGCTGTACACATGTGAGAATTTTTTTGTGTATGATCATCATTACCTCCAATTTTGTTATATTCCCAACAGGTTGAACAGAACGAGAATTCATAAGAAAATGCATATACTATTAAAATTAAAACTTCCTCTAGTTCTTGTGGTGCATTTTGACTTCTCTGCCCCTTGGGTTATGTGTTTGCTCTTTTTTTTGTTATTGTCATTGAAAATCAGTAGAATTTGTGCCCTTAATTCATTTCACTTTTTTAAAAAAGATTTCATCTTTTGTAGAGTCACATGTAAAAAAATGATAAAAATAAGCCCAAGTGAAGCTTTTTCAGAAAGTGTGATCAGTATAGGATAAAGAATTGAACCAATACAATGCTGAACTGTGGTACTCAATCCAAATCAATCTGTGTAGGTAAAACTGGTTTGAAATCAGGCAAAACTTAGTAAAACTTAGAACAGGTTATCTGTATTTATAAGTAAATTTAGAAAAATCACTATTAACAACAAAAAATAGAAAATTCAGCATTTTTCATAGTCATAGAACAATTTTAGTGCATGATATAATGATTTAATATTGCTTTTGCATGAAATTAAATCTTACTTTTTTTTCTTTTAAGATCCAAAGATGATTTTTCAAGCTAGTCTAGCAAATGCTCAGATCTTGATTCCTAGTAATCAAGCCAGCGTGAGTAGCATGCTACTGGAAGGACGTACACTATTAGCACTTGCTACTACAATGTATGCACCTGGAGGTATTGATCAGGTACTGTGTGGAACAAATTATTGATAGGCTTTTGGAGAAGTTCTCACATGGTGTTGAAAACTCAACGGAACGTTAATAAAAATAAATATGCTAATGCCATCATAAAATTTCTTCTCATGTGAAAATCTGTTTTCGGTGTTCCGTGTTTCAGTGTTACTTGACCAAATGAAGCGAGTAGAGCAGTTTGAGGTTACATGATTTAGAAATAGCAAGGCACAGTGGCTGTGAGTTGGAGTATTTAACTCCTTCATAACAGTTACAGCTGAGAGTGTTTATAGGCACTTGTGTTCCTCAAATAGTTTTAGTTTGGAAAAATATTTTCAATAAACTTTTTAAATGGTGTGCCTGTATTTGTTAGACAATCATCCCCTTTTGTAGTCATTTGTAGTTTTTAAGTAAATGAAGCAATGGGTAAGCGGACTGCTCTTCTGCTTGGATCTCTACAGGTGTTATTCAGCTTCCATATTTTTATTTTTAAAGGCTGAAAATCTGGACACATGTCAAAACCTTCAGCTTATGGGTTACATTGTGTTAATCAGTTGTATTGTGCTATAGAGATCAAAAAGCACATTATAAACAATTATACTTTGAGAAGAAAAATGCTTGGTGAACCACATGTTGGAACAGAATTTATTAGTACTGATAGCTTTTTGATACATAGCACAGTAAACTAAAACATCAGATGCAGTTGAAGATATGTCTAATATAATTTAAAAGGATTTTACAGGAAAAAATTATACTTTTGGTGTTGTCACCGTATGTCAGATTCCCATGAGGGTAGTTTGTTTGGTGCATTCAAAGATTGTTTTGTTAGTGTCTTAATGCAGTTTCTTCTTCCTAATGAAATAATTTTGCTTCCTTGTAATGTAGGTTCTTCAGAATGAAGATATGGAAAAACCCCTAAAGAAAGTTGATCCACAGCTCTTAAAAATGGCATTGACTCCTTACCCCAAACTCAAAGCTGCTCTCTTTCCCCCATGTACTTCTCATGGAATTTTGCCACCTGACATCTCTCTTTACCATCTTGTTCAGGTACACAGAATGCTTCTCAGTAGTGCTTTTTGGCAGAACAAAAGTAAACTGAGAGAAGCTTGTTTTCAGCTAAAGCCTGGAGGGTGAGGACCATATGTTGTTTCCTTGGAATCCCTAATTTGGAGCTAAAGTTTATAGCTTCATTATGAACAGTTTTTTAAAATGGTATCTAAATACTGTGAGTCTGGCTTCCCCCTGCTCCCCCAGACATGTAAAGACATCTGCAGTGTTTAACTTCAGCAGTCCTGGAATGTCAGAGAAGTGATATTCTTGTAGTGTTCAGTGGGCAGGTTGTTTAGTATTACAAAAATTCAAATGTTTTTAATTGTCTAAGGGAAATTGAAATTTAGAATTAAACAATAGTGTCTCATGGAATGTCATGACACATTTCTGGGCAAATACCTTTTACTTCAGATCTGTGGTATGAGATAAACTGAACGTTGGAAGAAATGCTACAAATTATTCATTATTAGGAAAGTATTAACTTCGCTAAGATCACAGTTTAGCAAAATACTTAAGCATGTTCTTTCCCTATTTCCTTAGACCAAAGTCTAAGCCTTTCCTTGCACTTGTTTGCATTCTGATCCTACAGAGTAGAAAAATATGTACCTTTGAGAGAGAATTGCACAAGATACATCACTGCTTGATAGCAGCACAGGCCATTCCTGATTGTCTGCTACTATAGCTCCCTAAAATGTTCTATAGTCTGTTCTGATGTGAAAATCTTAAGCTGTCTCAATATATTTTGTTTCTAATCTTTCAGTCATTAGTGCCCTTTGATCCCACTAAATTATTTGGCTGGCAGTCAACAAATACTCTTGCTGTATCAGGTACGTTACTTTTCAAGTTTTATTATGTGGTTTTCTAGCCTGAGCACCTAGGATAAAATACCTACCAGTGGAATGATTTGGCAGATAAACTTATTCAAAAGGCTATTTCTTTTACCAAAAAAATAGTGTAATTTAGTAAAATTTTGTTTTGAAATTAAATCCTAGATAGGTTGCCTTTTTCCATTAAGCTTTTCACAGGCAGATTTTTTCCTAAATGTATTATGAGATAGAAAAGCAGTATTTTCTTTTAAAAGCTAGTTGAGGGCCTAAGAAGTGATCTAGAGTTCTGATTTTACAATGAGAATTGAAATTTTAGTGGGGTTTGGGCATGCTGAGATTTGAATTAGAACAAGAGGAGAGGTATTTGATTGTCATCTCATGTTTTGTAGCTGAAAGCCACTTCTGTGTTTAGTTCAACTGTTCATCAGCTCATAATGATGATATTCTTTCTAGATGCATCAAGTGACTTTCCTCATTTTTCATCCCCTGAACTGGTGAACAAGTATGCTATAATGGAACGACTGGATTTTTTGTACTATTTGCACCATGGACGTCCATCATTTGCTTTTGGTACATTTTTGGTCCAGCAGTTAGTAAAGAGCAAATCCCCTGAACAGTTGTAAGTCTTCTCAAACATGACAGTTGGATAGTTCTTTTGAAGTTATAATCTAGCACATGGAGTAACATTAATCCTCCCCAACAGCCAACAAGTGGGGTCTATTGCATCACTTGAAATACTAGGTGTCCTAGGGGTCTATTCAGTCTAGCATCAAGTAGGATAGAAATCAAACATCAGCTAAAAGATGGTGAGCTTTATTTTGAATTACCTAAATAAAATCTGCACAATGAAAGCAAGGAATGAAAAATGTTCCGGTCATATCAAACACGGGTAGGGTTTTCTTCTAGGGACCTGAGCCTCTAGATCACTGTGCAGAAAAAAGATGCCCCTTTTCTTTGACATTTCCTAAGGATGACACTTCTTTAGTTAAATTAATAAGGCAAATAATGTACTGGAGATTGAAGGAATTAGATTTTCTGGCTGAAGCTTCAAAATCATGTGTTCAAAAGGATACAGTCAAATTACACATCTTGCTTGAATATAGTAAATTTGCTACTAAGTATACTCAAAATTAGTAGGAGTTACATCAGAACAAATCACTTTGTTTCTAGAATGTCTTGTTTGTGTATTAGTCACTATTTGTTTCTTTTCATCATTTCTATACAAATCAGTTTCTCTTGTGTAAGCAGCTAAGATTTGGGCAAAAAGGAAACATATGTTAACGTAAACTGAAGTACTTAATAGTTTAAAAGGTGGTCAAGCATGCATCATTTTTCCAGTTACTACTGTGGAAAAATTTCAGATAGCCAATGAACCAGCCACTGTAGAACCCTTTAGGGTACGTTTTCCCTTAACGCAATCTGCAAATCAGTTTCAGGTTCTTGATGCTGCAGTGCTTGGATTGTAATTTCTGCAATGGGACTTTTTGCACTAAAACTGCTGACAGGTGTTTTTTATTAATTGTAATATCAAATGCATAGGCTTTATTTTTTGTTAAAGTTTATTAAATTATAAACTCTGTGTTTATCATGTGTGAGGCTTTATTCTTGTATCTACACTTTTTTATAAATATGAAACTTTTGGGTTCTACATATCTTTGATGTTAATAAAGTCTGTGAGTTTAGTAAACCTTGTAGGTACTTGTAAACATGGGGAATATTCATGTTTGAAAATTGGTTAAAAATCGTATGTGTTAATTGGTGTTCTTTTTGTTTCAGGATTCAGCAAGCAGGAAATGAAGCCTATATTTTAGCTCTTTCTTCCTTCAGTGTACCTTCAGTAGGAGCAGCCTGTGTGTGTTTTCTAGAATTACTCGGTCTCGACAGCCTCAAACTCAGGGTCGATATTAAAGTTGCAAACATAATTTTCAGTTACAGAACTAGAAATGAAGATTCTCAGCACAATCAAATAAGAGAATCTTTGGGTAAGGGTGTCTTTTGCTTGTTTTAAAATAGGGTACTATGTATTTATTTGGAAGGGAAGTAGGGATGGATTGAAAGATGGTGCCTAACTTCTCAGGAATGCAGTAAAAGCACCCAGTCCTTTGAAGAGCTAAGATTTTTGCTCTTCTTTTATTCCTGCTTCTTACTAATTTTTGCCAGACTTGGCATAGTTATTGAAACATTTACATTAATATGATTTGTTCTGCTTGTTGATTCTGGTACTTCTGAAAATATTACCCTTACTCTAATCCCAAATAGCATCTCAGAAATAGTAATACGTTCTTTTAAACAGTTGAAAAGTTAACAAAATTGGCTGATGGTGAAAAAGCAGCAGCAGCAGAAGTTCTTATCTCCTTAGAAGAAGCCTTTTGGGATGCAGTTGAGCAACAAGGAATAAAGAAGTGAGTAAAACATGATTTACAGGATTATGCTGGCAAATTGAGATTGAGCACTGAATTTTACAATTTGTGTATTCAGATAATATTAAAGAGATCCATGTGTGTTTTATTGCAGTAAACTGAATATAATTGAATTTAGAATATAGTCTTGGTATTTCAAATAATAGAGGTAATAGATGTATATTGCCAAGAATAAGGAAATGCAGTCAGCATGTGAGACTCGCTGTTGCACAGAGTTCTTGCAGCACACTTAGAAGTGAAGATTGTTGACTTCTTTTCAAAGCCTACATTGTCAAGATAGGACAATGTACCTGCCTTGGTGGGTGGGAACATCCACAGGGTGTAGTATGGAAGCTTCCCCAGTGGAATGTGACCTTACCTGTAGTGAAGTCAGTGGAAGTGCTGGTGTTGCCATTTGCAGGCAATGGATCGCAGGCCACATGATGAGTTTACACATTGTTAACATCTGGTATAAATACCAGTTTATTACAGCTGAAGCTCTTTAAATTCCATGCAGGACATCTAGTGACTCGAGAAGGCAGTGGTCTTTGGTAATGCAGTTCTGTAAACTCCATAATATCAGACTGAGTACATCTTACCTAAAGGAATGTGCCAAATCCAACGACTGGCTGCAGTTCATCATCCAAACCCAGCTGTATAGCTACCAGCCAGATGAGGTAAGCTATCTGTGTATGATTTTAAAGAAGATAGAGTTTATCACAAATGTTCTTTGTCTGTGATGTTAAAAAAAAAAAAAAAAAAAAAAAAAGGAAGGAAAAAATAGATTCTTTTAACAAGAGACTGTCACATTGTGGAGACAACATAAAATTGAAGCCTCATCGCTTTCCAGGGAGTTAGAAGTCTCAGGACGCTCGATATCCTCTGGTTATGTTAGACCTGCTCTTACAGCCAGATTTCCCAACTTTTCTGCTTTTCTCTGCCTCTTGGCATGTGAAAAGCTGACACATGACAAAGGAAATCGACTCGAGAGGGAGTTGACTGTTCAGCAGATATATTATGCCTCTAAAAGCACTAAAGCTAACTATTAAAGGAGAAGATTAGGAAAAAATTCCATGTTTGAAAAATCTTATGTGATGTTATTAATCAGTAGTGGAGAAAACAATTTTCAGAGAGGAGTGATTTGAGTGTCTCTTTGAACTGAATTGGATACAAAAGTAATTGCTAAGAAGAGTCTTAATTTTAAATTTAGTTAAAATTATGACATACTCATACTGTTTGTAAGTTTAATTTGGTTTTTAAAATCATTTAGTTAATGTTTTTTTAATTTGAGAGTTACCATATGTTCAATGTAAGTTTTAATAAAGTCACTCATCTTTCCTTTCAAAACTTATATGGATTTTTGTGTAAAGATACTTAAGCTTTTGAGAATCTAAATCTTCCATTTTTTGTTTTAAATGTAATTTAAAAATTAAGAAAATATTACCAATATGGAAAAATTAAAAGCAATTTGGGAAAAGTAATGTGAGGAAGCTAACTGGAGAATTCCAGGTAAGATGATACTTAGACAGCCTAGGATTTTAGCTTGGATTTCTTCATTGCTGTCTTGAAAAGAAAAATATGTAATTACACAACAGCAACTAACTAGATACTTTTCATGATATGCTGGTAGTAATATGAGAGATGTGCCAAAAATGAGTGTCTCCAAGAGGCATTTCAGCTTCACGTAAAAGGATGAGCTTCAATATTTTATTAGAATAATTCACACCTACAGAACACTTTTTCCTCTCTAGGTTGCCCAAAAATGTTCTAAAAAATAAAATTTAAAGAATGTTTTATTTGTCTTTTCTGTGTATTTAATGGTTCAGTCCTTCTTCCCCCTTGTTCTCTTTGGATCTCACTCTGTATAGATGCTTTGGGTTCTCTTTTCCTAGGTCATTTCTATCCTTCAAGATTTCACTCCCATTTTACAAGATCACTTGATGCTGGCATTGGAGAAGTTACCATTTTTGTGTCCTGATGCAGAGAGTCCTGAAAAGAGTGCTGCCAGTGTGTTCAAGAGCAAATATGCAGATAGTCTCTTTCAAATCCTTTTTCAATGTCAGGGGAACTCAAACCCTTCATGTTACCTTTTGACTGAAGGATTGAGAGAGCATGCTCCCATTCTGAGTGTTTTAGCAGCATGTTTCCAAGTGAGTATTGATGAAGTTATTTATCTTTTTGAGGAATAAATAATAAAAAAGTGATGGTTGTGCATAATTATGTTAATGGTAGATATGTAAGTTGCATTCATCGAGGTTTTTTTCTCAGTTTTTGTAGTAATTGTGAATAGTATGACACATTTCCCCAGGTGATGTATAATAAGGTGATGTTTGTCTCTGGTGGTTATAAAACAATAATTTTTGTCATTTTACAGGATGCGAACATTATTCATTGTCTCTGTGTTTGGATAATTACTACTGTGGATGATACTACCAGAGCTGAAGCAACAAGCCATATTCAAAGCTCAGCAGAAAATCATGAATGGGATCTTCATGATCTATCAGTTATTTGGAAAGTCTTTTTAAGAAAGCAAAAAAGTAAAACACTTCTGAATGGCTTCCAGCTCTTTTTAAAGGTAAGGTAATGTCTTTTTAGTGGTATACTTGAGTGTATCTCAAGTCATCTTGGAGAGGAGATGTCCTATAGGTTCCCCCTCTGTCTTATTCTTTGTGGCCTAGATAACCTGGGTGTAATCCACTGAAAATCCCAGTCAAGTAAGAAAATTTTTTAATGGAAATTCTTCCAATTATGACAAATATGCAGATTATATATCAACCTTGCATGCAGTTTTAATAAAGTAGAACTTTATTGTTCTGGTACTGAAGAAGGAAAATTCTACATTTATTGAGGTACTTCTAGGGAAGAATTATAATCTATTTTTGTGTCTTAAAGGATTCCCCTTTACTGTATATACTGGAGATGTATGAACTATGTACGAACTGTAAAAAATACAATGAAGCTAAAACCAAACTGGACAAGTTTCAGGAAAGTCTCACAAAAGTAAGCAAATTAATTTTCTCTAAATGTCATTGCCTAGATCTTCCCTTATTAGAATGTGATAGGCATCTCATGTCATATATGAAAATAATGAAAAAGGGTATGCTTAGAATGATCTAGGAGCTGATTTATGAAGCAGTAGGTTTCAGCAGATTCTTTTTATTGCTGGCACTTGATGGAAAAATATTTTTGACAATTCAAAACCCGCAGTGCATTTTTCTAAATCATTTTGGTTTAAGTTGATATGGGCAGATTGAAATACAATGTCATCCTCCTCGTGTGAGCAGTTTACAGTTTGAAGGTTGGCATTGACTCAGGTAGGACCACTGTTGGTAAACTGAATTATTTGTGGTGAGTAAGTGTGGGATATTCTCTATTCTATATTGACCAGGGCAAGTCAATAGTGAGCTGATAAACCAGTGACTTACAGGGAATATCTATTTAAGACAGACAATTTTTTTTAATATGTTTCAGAGTTTCTCAGAAAGTCTGTGATATTGCTTTGGTTTTGGTAGTTGCGTAGACTTTTCTTTGACAATGACTTAGTCAACTGAATTACACACTTTCATTAAAACACTGATTTAGCAGTTGGTTTTAAGAGGACCAAAGTGTTTTCATGCAGCATTCCTAGTTTGTCACACACAGACTTTTTCACAAATTATTTCAGTTCTTTCCTTTCCATCACAATTTTCTAGTTCCCTGAATATCTCGGGAATTAACATTCCATGTCATGGAATAACTAGATCAGTTTCCTTTCCCTGCGCACCACTCAGATAGTGGATATGCTTCTAAAGTATACAGCAGTATGACAAGAGCCATTAATCTAGCAATTTATTTTATCTATCCATTTCTGATCCTTCTTGCATCTTTTACCTCTTCCGTGATTATCAGGAGTAATTGGTGGTCACCCTGCCATAAAATTTACTACTTCCAGATCAAAGTCAAACATACATCAGTAATGGATCAGTGCCCCCTTGCAAATGACAGTTCATTGTTTCTTAAAGAAGGAGGTAGATCTGGTACACCTTCCATTTCCAGTGCGATTCCCACCAAAATGCAGAATATATTTGCAGAAAAAACCCCGACATTTAAAAATCTTTATCTACACAGCTTAAAACTGAAGATGAAGCAGCAGCTTCAGAATTACCTGTGCAATGGTTGGAATCACAAGCATTGTTTCTTCTTGAATTGATGATGCAGCAATGTAGAACGGAATATGAATTAGGAAAGCTCTTACAGCTGTTTGCTGCAGCAGATAATCTACTCAATGGTAAATACAGCTTCCTCTGTTAGATGATATTACTGCTTTAATCTAAAGACCACATGCAATGTTTTTGGAGTGACTGAAAATGTTTACTTTTAAGTGTATTCATACTGTTTTATTTTTGTATAAGAATTTATATAGCCAGACTTGGTCCTTATGGTGAATTGCAGTTGGTGAAAATGTAACTGTGTGTAACTCTGTTTGGCAGAATGATTATGTGCAAGTGTTGATGAGGAGTGCACAGATTATCTGCAGAAGTATTTTAGTTATGGATTTAGACCTTATTTTCAGTCCCATGAAAGCTTTAGAGTGTAAAATCTGCCTCCCTCTGGCAGGGTTGCATGCTGAAATAAGTAGCAGAATTTCCTCAGATTTAAAAACCAGCTGCCTTTAGTTGTTTATACTCTTTTAAAACAGGTCCTTACATGAAGAAACTCTGTGCGCTCAGTGAGACCCTGAAAGATTCCTTCATATCAATTAATCGCTCCATCCTAACCAGTCGCAATATGGAGACATTTCAGAGTGAGTGCAGATCAATTCTGGAGCAGCTACAAGAGAAAGGAATGTTCTCACTGGCTCGGGAGGTAGCAGCACTAGCTGAATTGCCTGTGGACACCGTAGTTACGCAAGAGGTACAGTATAGTTAGATAATGATATTCACCTCTTAATACTCCTATTACTGACAGTGTTGAGACTGCTGCTTCTCAGCCTTCCTGAAACACAAATTTTTATTCAAGTCATTTTTATTTTCAATACGAGTACACCAAACAAGTTGGCTGTAAGTGCTGAGCTGAAAAGGACAGTATAGCTTTCCTTATTCTTTTACTGTTTTTACTGGCTATGCAATCAGTTTTATTTGCTGAGAAAAATAGATGGATTTGTTGCATATTGAGACAATCTAAATTCAGTTTTTCAGTATGCTGGCCATCCAGTGTGATTTTTCTTTTTTGGAAAGATATTTATTAAAAACCTCTCTGAATTTTGCAGGTTCTAAGAGATCTACATCATTTAAGAGACATTGGACAGTGGCATCAAAACCAGACAAGAATCGAATTCTGGAAAAAATGTAATGAGAACTTCATGAAAAATTCAATCTCCAGCAGAGCTGCATCTGATTTTTTTTTTGATCAGGCAAACACAGTATTTGAATCTTTAGCTCATGAGAAGATAAACAGCATTATGGAGAGACATTTGTTGCTTACCCTAGCTGGCCATTGGCTAGCCAAGGACGACTCGGTACCACTGCACAAAATAGAAGAAATAGAGAAGCAGATCTGGATTTGTCGCATCGCACAACAAATGTTATCCACAGATGAGGGGTCAGGCAAGTCGAGATTTTCCTCCTGTGTTGTAGCGAACAGGGATCTTACCTTTGATAACTTAGCTAAGGAGTTTTCTTTTTCAAAGCTACCTGCTCTGAATGCATCAAAGTACTTAAAACTAGAGGGTCTTTTGTTCAGAGATTCTCAACGGACCTTGACTAACGAGGAGGAGGAATCACTCAAGTTTCTGATCGGATGCCTTCTTGACGAAGGAAGTGTGCGTGAAGCCAGCCGTGTTTGTCAGTATTTCCATTTCTACAACAGAGATGTTTCACTGGTATTGCATTGCAGAGCTCTGGCCTCAGGGGAGACTGAGCTAGACAAATTACACACAGATATTCAGACTCTCCTCGTAACAAGGGAGAAGACATCTGAAAGCAGTGCGTCTCAGCAAAGCAGAGTCCCAAGCAGTAAGTAACACTAACCAATTCAGCCACTTGACAAGTGATACCATAGTTGCAGTTCCACTGGATTCTTCCTCTTTTGTTACTGTGTTAATTTCCCCCAAAATTCCTGCAGGAAATAAGGTTTTCAGGACAGTGGGTTATCTCCTCGCTTTGTAAATCCTCTGGTGAAAGGGATTTGAAGCCTTGTAATATACCTTGCCTGTATGTGCTTCAGGGAGGGCGTTTCTGTATACAGTTTCTATATTCTCTTAACCATTCATTTTTTTATAGTTCACAATTCTGTTCTGGCAAAGTAGCACTGAACTTCATCTATGTTCCTGCTTTTGGAATACACACTCTAGTAAATCTTGAGTGTGTTTCTGGAGCTGAAACAAGGAAATGCTTTAACTAACATATTTGTCTGAATTCTTTGTTATTATAAAGGGTTTAGTGTTTCTTATTAATAGCAAGGCTAAGGCTGATAATGTTTATATATAAAGTACTCTGTGCATATTTATGAAGTCTGAATGAGAAAGCTGTCGGCTGGAACAATACTTTCTAATACTAACTTGTATAACACTTAATAGAAGAGAATAAATGAAGTCTAAGCCATCAGAAAGACTGCTGAACTCTTACGCTCTCTCATGCTTAGGATTTTTACGTCTGAGATATTATGGTGGATATTTTGGCTCATTTGTGTTCTGTCATATTGTTTGTACCCTAAGACTTAAAAAAAATTTTAAAAAAATCACAGGTATCAAGAGTTCAGTTTTCAAAGACTGAGAAACTATTATGTATTTGCTACAGATATCTGGAGTCTTGCTCCAAGTATAAGGCTTGTTGGTGTTACCTGTCTTTATGAGAAAGGAATGTATATGTAATTTTTGTTTCCAGCATCAAGCTTAGAAGACTGGACACACATTGTGGCTCCACCTCTAGATGACCAAGTTGTTATCAGTCTGAAGGCTCTCATAGATGAATGTGTCCATGGGAGAAACTACTGCAGACAGGTTCTCTGTTTATATGAACTTTCCAAGGTATGTGTCTAGTAACATGATTGAAGAAACAAGTGGTTTGTATCAAGCTGTGCTGTGGAAGTTTGTGGAGGAAGGAATAAAGAGTGGTGAAAGTACCCATCAAGTGCCTGAAACAAGCTTCAGAGGGTGAAATTACCAAGCTTTTGTGTGGAAAAATGGCCAGATGCTTCCTAGGCATGAAGTGTTGAAATGACTCAACTCCCAGACTCCCCAGGCCCCTACCTCTGACTCCACTAAGCCAGATTTCAGCCTGTGTCTCTTTGATGTGCCTTTTTTATAATCTTTAAAGCATATGTTGTTCATCTAGCACTTTGCTTTAGGCCTTTGTTGTGGGATGCCTTCATAATCAACACCGACCCAGAAGCAGACAAAGAGATAGCAGCTGCCTTAGAAGTTTTAGCAGAGAAGGGCTCTGCAGGCTCCACACAGTGTCAGCTCTTTACCCAGAGGCTGCTCAGAGGAGTGGCTAATAAGTTCCAAGTGGTTTGACCCAGACAGTGATAGGAGAAGTAGCAGATTGTCCTTTGCTGCCTCTCTGCTCTTTGACCTTCATGATTGCCAGCAGCCCACCTCTGCTTCTTTTCCAGAGGGTGCTGCTGAACACTTCTTTCAGGGTACAGAACCCCTTTCCATGTCATATTTTTGGAAGGTAGCATTAGGTGTTTTCTGAATAAAAACAGCAGCGTGTGTGCTGAAAATATTAGAATCTTCTTTATTACAGAGGTTCTTAGATTTTCCTACAGAATTTTTCATGCCTCGAATATTCGGAGTGAGTACTTTAGGTTTGAGCTACTAAAAAGTATTCATATGACTGGCTTGTTCCCTTTTATACTGTCCATATACTTCTTGCCTGAAGCTGGATGTCCATATTTTTTAATTAAGAATTGATCATTGTGTTTATGATGTACATTTTTTTATTAATTTGTGAATGTGTAAAGTTGTAATATGTTACAGCAGAGTATGTACAGAGCCTCACCAACTCCTCTTCCAAATGTAGCAAATGTAAAAACTAGTATATCTTTTTGCTGAGAGTTTGTGGTATGTAGAGAAGAGGAAAAGGAACCTCGTAAGTAAAACTTAATGCAGTAAAACACAATTCTTTGTTTGGGAGGAAATACTCCTGTCTTTCTTCTAGGTATTTTAAGTGTTAAGGTTTATATTTGGTTCAGGAAAGTATCTCTGTCCATGGCAACAGCTCTGTGAGTATTAAACTTCAAATACAAAGTACTTACATGCCATCCTGATCTGGAGAACATTAATACTGAAGATATACAGATGAAGGCCCTGTTAACTGATACAAGGACAGATTATGTTTGCATTTTTTGAAGCAGTTTTGTCTGCTTCTCCAGCACTCCCCTCTTGCATCAGCTCATCATTAAGAAGATGTACTGCAGGTCAGTATATGTTCTGGACTGGAATTTTTGCTGTGTAGAATCCTTTAAGTGTATGTGTATTTCTTAGGAATTGAACTGCTCCTACAGTGAAATGTCAGCCCACGACCCTGAAGAAGTGCTTCGAGCAATTCTGTCGTCCCATCAGCCAGACAGATGCAGGAAAGCTCAGGCATTCATTACCACGCAGGGTCTCCAGCCTGAAACTGTGGCAGAGCTAGTGGCTGAAGAAATCATGCAGGAATTACAGGCATCTTCAGAAGGGAAAGGTAGTAAAGAAGCTTGATCTTGTATTTTAGCGGTTTTGGTTTCTAGGTGTGGTATTTGTGTATCTGAAAAACAGTCCTTGCTCTAGGGATACTTGAGTGCTAATTATAGTCAGTAATGTTTGGGCAGTTCTTGTATAAGGTTTGTAAACCTTGTATACCTTATATAAGGTTTTATACAAATGTTTATTTTTAGTTATTTTTGTGTCCAGTGTGGTGTTGCAGTAGTTAAGGTTTTCTTTTTTATGTATGTAAAATTAATGGTTTTAAAAAAAGGGTTGTTTGGGTTTTTTAATCATGACCTTTGCAGCCCCACATCACCTGACTTGGAAAGACTTGTGTTCATTTCTTTGTGTAAAGCATAGCCAAAAGATTTTTCCCTTTTTTTTTTTTTTACTTTGTGAAATGAGGGATGTTCCTCAAAACAACTTTCTGGGGGACTTTTCTATTTGAGTCACTTCTACTTTGCTACAACTTTAACAACAAAGTTCTGTGAGAAACAAATGAGCCATCAGATGGAGATTTATGAGTCCAAGTGTGCTCTGCAAGGGGTGAGTTAGAATGGTGTTGTGTAAGGAAGAGGAAAATGTTCTTTTTCTCAGCAGCAGCAACCTACTGGATTTGTGAAGTTACAGGTGTAATTACAATAGCAATACAGTTGTTCAGTAGGATTTCATTGGATTGAACTGGCAAAGAAGTAATATCTGATTCTTAAATTTAAGCAGTAAGATCAAAATTGTCTTTAGAATTGTAGTTCCAAGTCCTAAGTCAGTCTGGATGAAGTTATATTGGTTTCTTCGGGGTTTTTTTCTGTTAACATAGCTAATCTCTCCTGAACAATTCGCACTTGTGACATAACCCTCTTTCTGTGTGGACACAGGACAGAAACAGGTTTTGAACCCTGCAGCTGAAAGTCAGGCATTCCTACAGCTTGCTAAGCTGTGCCAGGATCATACATTGGTTGGCATGAAGTTACTGGATAAAATTTCCTCTGTACCACGTGGGGAACTGTCTTGCAGTAAGTAAATGGCAAATAATACTTGATGTAACTAGTGCATTACTAAACATTGCGTTACTTGGTTTAAAATCGCATCACAAAGAATAAAAGCAATGCTGATGGAAGCATCTCTTACTGATCTCAAATTTGATATTAAATTAATAGATCCAAGTAAATGCACAGTAAATAAGCGTGTTGCTTCAGTATGGCAGCAGTTTACTTTACGAACAAAGTACAGGGGGGTTTTTTTGTGCCAACAGCTGGGAAGCGCAGTCAGTGAGTTACCTGAACTTTTGTAGTTATATGTTACAGAAGGGAGGGTATTGTGACTGTCTTCATATTAATCACAATTAGAAATTGCCTTCTTTATCCATTGTTAAACTAACCTTCTGGATCTTTTGCTACCAACGTCCATTTTACACTTTGCAGCTTTACATACCATGGAGGTGGTGTCACTAAGTTTACAAAACATAGCCACGATACTTTGCTACCATTTTGCCACTGCTAACCAGCAGTGCCAAACTGCTAGTTTAGACTGTTTTTATAAAAAGATTTATTATGGGCAGCTCATCTCTGAGGAAAATGAATGAGGGTAAGATTTTAGTGTGAGTTGTCTCATATTAATGTGGGCAGAACTTCCAATGCTATTTTGTCCAGAGTGGTGAGGAAAGAGCATCTTCTAGAACATGTTCTGTAGAAGCAAAAGCATGGCTGAAGTTAATGTTGAAACTGTTCCATTGGAATCCAGCTATAACACTGTAAATCTGGAAAACCTTTGTGAGAAAATAAGTAATTAAAATATCATGTTCTGTGTAATCTTTATGTCCCTAACACATTTGTCCTGTTGTCAGAACTTAACTCACCCCTTATTTTGTCTGGTTAAGTAATGTAAGGGTGAATATTAGTATTTTCATGTATGGCTGACTAAAGTAAGGAAAAGACTCCGAGGAAACAATGTTGGGAATTACCAAATTGTGCTGGAGGACTCTACCTCTCTTTGAATGGAGTCTCTGCTACAGTACCTTTTTACAGGTAGAGGTGTAATTGGTTTGTTTCAAAATATGTTTTATAGGTTTATGACATTAACTGTGTTCTTTTAAAAATCTGCATTTTTAAATATGTTGTGTACCAGTTTGTATAATACTACTACTTTTCTGAAGTGAATTGCATGGTGCTGAGAGTAAGGTCTGGGACTCCACTGTGTCGTGATTGCTTTACCGTATTAGATCGGGCCTTCCACGGAAAATGGAATATGCTAAGATGTGCTGTTTTAACTCATTTATTTAGTGTATAGAATTTACGAATGATTTTTCAAACCGAGATGCAAAACTTGTGGCCTTCCTTTTTCAAATGCGGAGCTGACTGGTCATAGTGGAGTGCTGATGTATTATTATGTTTGTCAATCAGCTTTTGGTGGAGGAGGTTGGAAGTTTTGTGTGCAGAATAAAATAACGTTTCAGAAAATGATCAAAAAAACCCAGACTTTCCCACAGACTGAGAAGCCAGACTGAATGCATACTGTTACAGAAACTGTTACTTCTTAAAATTGCATAGGACAGAACCATAATAGCTCAACTTTCTAATCCAATTCTGCTACAAATTTAACTGGAAGGGTTGTGTATCCTCTGCAGAGATGGCATCACTTCTGGAGAGACGCATAATAATTAACTTCCTCAGCTTATTAACTGAAATACCTGAGTTGTTTTATTCTTCAGTTATAGAACTGCTGATTTTGGCCCATAATTGCTTTAGTTTGACTTGCCACATGGAAGGAATCACTAGAGTCCTCCAAGCAGCACGGCTTCTCACAGATGAACATTTGGCACCTAATGAAGAGTACGGACTTGTGGTATGTGTCTTTGATGCCATATGTGTTTGTTTATCCAGATGCTGTATGAAGGGTTCCATGTACACATTAGCAAATAACTTTGCTCATGAGCAGTGCAGGGGGAGTAGGTGGGTGATGGAATGGAGTCCAGTCTTCCACCTCTGGCTGACTGGTCTTGTCCTGCCTGTCCCTACAAGCTAAAAGTGGGGGTTTGGTCTGATGTGTGCAGGTGATGATTTTTATGTCACAGAAGCTCTTAGAAGACTTCTCTGGAAAAACAGAGGTAGAGATAGTGGAATGGTGAGGTTGCAACAGTGTAGTAAATCAGAATGGGAATGTCAAAGTAATTCAACTACTGGTGAAGTGGGGTGATTTGTATTACTGGGCTGTCATGCATCTTTAAGTCCTGCCTTGAAAGGACTCCGGGAGTCTGAGACATGCCCAGTATAATGGTGTCATTGCTAAAAGGTTCACTGCAAATTTTGTTTGGTAAAATTATGTCCTTTCATCTCACAGTAAAAAAGATGCAGTAGCTTGGTTTAAAAATAAAACCTCCATGGCTCTAAGGGAACATCAGCCTGCCTAATCCGACTCACTGTGCCACGTAGCTGTATCAGCTAGCACAACACTCTGGCCTCACGCAGCCTTCTCCCTACCACAGCACTGACTGCTTTGAGAGAGAGGATTTTTCTGCTTACTTTGAGCTTCATACTTACACTGTTATTTCTACAGGTTCGTCTTCTCACTGGAATTGGCAGATACAATGAAATGACCTACATATTTGAACTGCTGCATGAGAAACACTACTTTGAAGTGCTCATGAGAAAGAAATTAGACCCAGTAGGTAGAGGGGGATAAAGGGGAGAAAACTTTCAGAGAATTGTGTGGGTACATCAGAAACTGATACTTACACAACAACGTGGAATTATCTGGGGATTGTAATTACTGCAGTGTAGGAAGTGTTAGTCAACTTTCATAGTAATAAATTAATTCTGGGTTTTATTATGTTTTTAGTTTAACAAGTTTGTTCTAATTAGTTCAGTGCTGCAATGAGAGCAGCATTGAAAGTTCAAGCTTGGGAATATCACTTAAAGTTTTCATGTCTGCTTTGGTTTTACTTCCAGTTAATGTTTCATGTGTTTTTAAAAAACATAAATGTTTATAGCCTTCTTGTAACATAAAGTCATAAACAAATGTAAGTTTGGACATTTGTATGTAAATAAATGCATAGATGCTGGATTTTCTTACGTGACATAATGTAGTTAAGCCCAAGTATAATATTGCCATTATGTTTTAAAATAGTATGGAGAAACCTCAAAAAGTTGAATGATCACTTTTTGGAAAATTGTAGCAGAACAGATTTGCTTGTGGGTACCAAAATGTGAATGAAAAAAAAGCTCATCAAATTTTAATCTGATACTCCTTTATCTGACCAGAGCGGGACATTGAAGACAGCTCTGCTGGATTACATCAAGCGTTGCCGCCCAGGGGACAGTGAAAAGCACAACATGATAGCCCTCTGCTTTAGTATGTGTCGAGAAATTGGAGAGAATCATGAGGCTGCTGCTTGCATACAGCTTAAACTCATTGAATCGCAGCCATGGGGTGAGTGGAAACTGCAAAAACAAGAAATACAAGCAAGTTTGTTTAAGAAGGAAGACATTACGGGTAACTGTAGCTTTGATTGCCTGTGTTGTCCTGGTAACATCCATCAAAGTTCCACTGTCTGGAAGGAGGGTCCTATTTGCCAGGCTTGGGGTATTCTTGTACTTAAAAGTTTATCTGGCTGCTCTGGTATTTTTTGAAGAGTTGAGATTTTTGGCTCTTACCGTAATGTAGTGTTCCTGTGGTACCATGCATGGGAGGAGGTAAAGACACATGCATGTTTTCTTCACTTTAATTGGATGCAACACAGTGGTTTTTCTATAAAGTATATATATAAAGTGTTGGGGTTTTTATGTTTGTGCAAGGTAACTTCTAACATCTAAACTTGGCGAGTTCTGTACAGCTGGGAGAATGCTGGGGAGCACACAGAGATCTCACTGTGGAGCAGTTAGCCAGTACCGTAACAGCAACTAGAACAGAAGCTATGCCAAATGGTTTATCTGGTATTAGTCAGTGCTCAGATCTACCACAAATATATGACTTGGATTTCTTTTCAATTCTTCAGTCTAGGTTCCAGCAATAGCGTTGGCTCATTAACTGAATAGGCATCACTGTTTCTTTGCACTTTTGTAATACAAATTTTTTTTTTTAGTCTTTTGTTGCTTTCTGAAACACCACCAGGGACAGACTTGGTACCAGGAGGTATTTTTGGAACTTACTTTGTCACCTTTATAAATAATTGGTTACTCATTTTTTTTTTCCCCCATTTCAGAGGAGTCTCTTCAGGATGTTGCAAATTTAAAGAAACTGCTGATGAAAGCTCTGACTCTCTTCATTGATGCAGCAGAAAGTTATTCTAAGGTAAAATGAGGTGGAATTATATGACTTCTGTACAGCATTGGGAGCACATAAGGAGTGAGCTGAACTGGGAGAACAAAGCAAGCTGCTCTAGGGAGGGTGTGCAGAATCCTGTCCCAGTGGACAAGGAGCAAAGGAATCTCCTGCTCTGTCAGCTCAGCAGTATCGCAGCAGTCTCAGTAACACTGCTGTATCCGAGAGCAGTACACTGTTCAGGCTTTAACAGCTAGGGTTACAATTAGGTTCCCCAGTTTTAGCAGAGTGACCATGAGCTTAACTAGCAAGAATAGAACAATATAAAGAGTGTTTAAAAACTGGTGTGATTATGATGGAAGTATTTGCGGTGAGTGCAGCTTCATTTAAAACTAATGGAATATGATCAATGATCAACTGCAGTGATCTGAAAGATGAAATACTAGACAACTCTGAACTCACTGTTGCTCTCGGGAATATTTATTACTCTCCTCTGGAAACATGCTTCAGAAGCTTGCATTTGTCTTTGATTTATTAAATAGGACTCCTGTGTCCGCCAGTCGTTGCGCTGCAGTCGGCTAACAAAGCTGATAACCCTCCAGCTGCATTTTCTCAACACTGGTCAGAGCACTATGCTGATCAGTCTGAACAGACAGAACCTGATGGACACCATCATGTCCTTGCCTAGATTCTATCAGGTAGGCTTGGCTTCCTCATCTGTTATTTTTTCTAAAAACGATTGTTTTAAACAGCAGGTACCTAAGCACTCTGCTCTGGTGAGCATAATGCTCAGCTCTTCCACGTGGCCACCAAGTCCTGTGACTATTAACCCATCATATTGCTGCAGACGGACCAAGCTTGGAAATTTAAGCGCAGTCCTGGTGTGGGCTGATGCTTTTAGCAGACCTTGCTGGCTTGCTGCCATCATACGGCCAGGACCTTGGCTATCCAGTGGCTCTCATGCTGCTGTGAATCTACACTGGAGCCCTGAAATCTAGTCTACATTGGCATCCATAATTTTGTAGATTTGGAACTAAGTAAGAAGAGGGCTTTTTAAAGAGAACAAACCACGCCCCCCGCCGACATCTTGTTTAGGGGTTAAGGAAAATTATTTGCAGTGCTTTGTTTGCCTTGTATTTCTCTGTAATACAGCTGCTCTCAAGAACAGCATCAAGAGATGGGCCAAACAGAAGACCTAGAATATTTTAAGTATTCTAAGTATAGGAATGTTTCTGTGCAAGAATAAACTCTTCCTGCTCAGTAATTCCAGCATGTGTTCTCTCTGCAGGCAGCTATTGTGGCTGAGGCTTACGAGTTTGTTCCAGATTGGGCCGAAGTTCTGTATCAACAAGTGATCACCAAGGGAGACTTCACTTACTTAGAAGAATTTAAACAACAAAGACCACTGAAGCCTAGCATATTTGAGGAGATTGCTAAGAAGTAAGTAGTTCTACGATCAAAATGGAACTTTTCTACAGGCTACTTTATAGGAGCAACTGCATGTTTAATAGCATGCAAGTCTTAGTACTGTTAAAACTTTTTCTGTGATAAAGTGTAGTATAAAGGGACTCAAAATCTATGTTCAGTTTCTTAAGTGTATTGTGGAAATAGCACTGGATCTACCATTTTTATTGAGCTGGATAAATAGGGTGCCTTAGGGCTGGTCAGATCAAATCTTTTTTAAAATTAATCAGAGGAAAATAAACAACCAAGATAATCAAATGTACATGTTGAGCACAATCTTTTTTTAAGAAATGTAGTTCTTATGGGTCTATAGCAAGATAATCGTTGTCTGTGAAGCCTTTCTATTTCAATTATACGTACAATTATTTTCAGAGTTAAACACCACCCACCTACTGATGCTGCTCTGAAAAATCTGAAGAAATTGCTTGTTTACTGTGAAGATATCTACACATACTACAGGTTGGCTTACGATAACAAGTTCTACGATGTGGTAAATACACTTCTGAAGGATGCACAGACTGGCTGTTGCCTTAATGATATGTTATCAAACTAGACTCCAACCTCTGTGAAGTAGAGACTGGCTCTGACAAGTACCAGGGCCACAGCTTCTTGCATGGTTAGTACTGATTCTTTAACAGATATTTTTATCAATGACCTGCTTACAGTGATATGCTGCTATGTGAAAGTTACTCCAGAAAACTGGTGGTGGTTGTAAATATTTAAAAAGCCAAGACTGTGTTAACCTAAAATTGTGTTTTGTATAATAAATCTTACTGTTTACAAAATACTTGACTAACCAGCAAATTCAGACTGGTACAGCTGATGATGAACCACAGTGATCCAGCAGTCCTTTAAATTAGGGGAGTGGATGATGGATCACCACAGGAATTGTAGCTAAACTGACAAAAGGCCGAAATGGAATGTGCAGAATATCCAGTACATTGACAATGGAATAAGCAGGAGAATTAGTAAACTCCTTTGAAAGTTTCAGATACACACTAGGATAATCCATTTTTTGATTCCAGTCTGATTAGACTGGTTTTGTTTTCTAGCTTGCTGATAAAGTGAAAGTCTTGTACAACTCTAAACAGCATACACTATATTTGCTCCTGTCTTGAAGAAGTAGTCAAGTACAAATGTATTCTTACAGTTACTAAATTTTAACTCCTTTCCATGCTTAGACAGTCCTACTGGGCAGACAGTTGGTATCAACACCCTGTCGGGAGCCAGGAACCAGAGTATTCTGCCACTTAAATGTTTTGGCAAGTTTACAAGGTCGGGGAGGAGGATAAGACTTGGACACTGCTTCAGGCAGAAACCCAGTTTCAGCTTGGATTCTGTATGCTCCCCAAAATAAATGCAGCCTGCAGAGCTTCCAACTAATCCAGAAATCATAGAATCATAGAATCATTTCGGTTGGAAAAGACCTTCAAGATCATCGAGTCCAACCATGATGTTACCTCCTGTCCAAAAAAGGGGAGTAGGGAGGGCAGACAGCTTTTAAGTAAATTTAAGCAATGATATCGTACTCTCTCTAAACATGTATCCTAGCAAAAATACAATTGCCATAGCAACCCAGTTAATTAGCAAAGAGATGCTAACAATGTCTTTTTGGTTGCTGAATGTTTTCATGCTAGCAACTGCTGCATATGACAAATATTTACTTGCACAGTATTTATCTCAAATCTGCAATGGCAGCACTAAACGATGTACACAGGTATACCCAGTACAAGTCACAGCACCTTTGATAAATAAAACATGTTATGTAAGGAGATATGCCTGAGCAGAACCCAATTTAAAATTCCAGTTCTAGTCAGTCTCACAAGACCAAATTAGTCTGAGCTGGCTGTGATTAGTCTAAGTTAAATAATGGCTGGCAAGCAAAATTTGGGACCACTAACAACAGGAAGGATCTGGAAGAGCACCTGCCTTGTGGAAGCGCACACACATCCCATCCATATTGGGAACAAACACCTGAGTAAACCGCAAGTGATAAAGCAGGACGGCTTGTGATAATGGCAGCTGCCAGTTGGAATAAAGTAACTGCCTGCACCAGTAAGGGCCACCCTAAAATATTGCTAAGGTAAGGACAAGCTGCTGATCTCAGCAGTTCCCACAACAGAAAAGATTAAGTTAAGTAAGTTCATCATGGAAATGCTTGGATTATGGCAGTCCTAAAAGTACTTTGTTTACCATCAGCATCTGTAAGGGTCTTACCACAAGAAACAGCCATTTTACAAGAATGAAATCTTGCCCCTCTGACAGCAGTTAAGCTTAAGCTGCAAGTCAGAGCAGAGACAAGACCTCGTAACACATGCCCAACACACATTTTACAACTCTTCCACTTCAGGTATTTTTGTTGTAAGATACTAAAAGAACTGGCCCAAAGACAGCTGTAGTGAAGTCCTCAATAGTGATTTTTATTAAATTAGTTGCTTTATAAAACATTGCAGATGTCATAATTGTTAACATAACAATTTGCCCAACTGTAGTAACTGTTGCAGTTTGCTAAGCAAGTTTTTTTTTTTTTTAAATGAAAGAAAATGGCTGAGTCGTGAAAAGTCTACCACAACCCATGAGAGCCCAAAAGGAAGTCTTGGTTTTTTACACTTAAACCAGGCAATTAACAGTTAAAGAATACCCAACCCATACAGCTGCATTAGTAGAAATTTAGATGAATGGAAACTAAACTTCATACTCAAGACACAAGTTGTTTTTTTCAAATAAGCAACTCTGTCCTTGTTCTGACCCACCAAGTGTTCTGTTCAGATGTCAAGCATTGACGTAGTGGGTATCTATCTCAAGTGATGCATTCCCAGGTACAGTATCCTCACTCTGAAGTCAGCAGTTCCCCATCACAATATACTGAAAACCTCAAGCTCTAACTTAAGACAAAGCAATTGTAATACTAAGTGCACACCATGCCCTTGCTGCAAACTGCTTTTGTTCATCAAACAAGTCATTCAAGGAGGTACAGTTAAGGCCATGTCACTGAACTGTGCTGGTAATAATACTTTGCCTTGTTGAAATTTCTTTCCAATTTAGTGGCTGTTACTATAAAATCAAATAGCAACAGTTACCATTATCAGAATTTTGGGTTTTTTAACTGCAATTTACATAGCTTTTAAATGTCTTCATTCTAACCCCTGACCACAGAACAGGAAGCCCAGTGCTTTAGCATGGACCCGTCAGGAGTTAAATCACCAGCACAGAGATACTGCAATTTTGATTGTAGCATTTGGCAGAATTGAAAGGAAGAAAAGTTGTGCTACATGTTTAAGGGATTATGGGCAACAGAAAGACAATAGAAGGGGAGATAAGTGTCACATGAAGTCTTCAAAGTCTTGTACATATTCTCCATCGTATCCTCCATAATCAGCCAGGTCATCTTTCATAGTAGCCTTTAAACCACCTCCAGGCACAACACCTTTTTTCTTCTTTTTGGCTTTATTCTGCTTAAATAGGAAGAGCATGTCTACTTTAAAATCCACAGTAATTTGTCCTTACTCTAAGTAGAGCAATGCCACATGTCTTTGGGTACCAGCATTCGCATACCCATGTGGTAAATGCACTGTTGTTGCCAATGATTTCTACCCCTGCATTTTGTCCCACAATGCAGTCTAGTCATAGTAAAGCTATGGCATTTTCAGGTGTCCCACAGGACAGGAATTTAATGTGGCTTTTATTACCAGAGGCTGAATATCTTTTTTTTTTTTTTTTCTCAAGGAAAAGGAAGTCCTAAGCAAACTTTACAGAACATTTCACAGTAAAGAGTAAAGCTCTTCCTTACTGGTTTGGTGCCATTGTAGGTTTCAGTGGTTGACCAAAGTAATTTACATGAAAAGCCATGAGAGAAGAGTATGTATACTTCCTATTTTTTATACTTTTTCTTTTTAAGCTTGCTTGGTTCAATAAGTCACAGGTCTCTCTCCAAAGTGCTGTTCACATTAAGGAAACAGTTTATCACATTTGCCAGCTCCACACTTAATGCATCAACACTGGACATTGAGTTTGTTTTGCATTAAGGTGCCCCATGCGGGCCTGGGAAGTTAGAACTGGCATCACAGAAGAACACCTGCCGCTGGAACAGTTCCTGTCTCAGAGGTTTCCCATTTACAAGTTGCTACTCATGTGGACAACACCCTGCCATTTGTTTCCTACCAATCCTTCAATCTGGTTTAAAACATACCAAAAGAGAGGCACTACCAGTCATGTTTTCCACTTGATTTTGTTGCTATCTAATGATTCAATTTATTATTGAACTCCAACCCACCTGGAGTTTTAACATAGATGTATGCTATAAAACACAATGCTTTGCATCACATAAGCATCAGTTAAGCTATTACATCACCTTTTAAAACTTACCCTCTTCCTTGCCTATGTAGTTATTGCTCCTTTAGTTTGCATGACAGCATAAAAATCCCAGTTACCTGCTGTTCAAAATCCCAAACTTTGCCAAAGATTTAAGTTACTTCCATAGAGTGGTATTATATTGACATTTAACTCTAAAGTGAGGCTGACTTTTGTCTTCAGAATATTCGTGTAAGACATTTTAACTCCAAGACAGCATAAAGTGGAACAAGGGTAGCACTTAGGTAACATTTATGTAAATTAATCAAGGTTTTGACTGTGATCTCTAGATTCAATCAACTCCTGATTACCTCACACAGTGAAGAGGATTTAACGCTAAACCAGTATCCAAGGTTATCTTTTAATCTCCTGCTACTACCTGTAACAGAATCAGCAGTTCAACTCAGTGTTAAACCTATTGCCATTTTGCAGATTAGCCCCTTAGCGCATGTTGTTATTGCTGCAGAAACACACAGAAGTCTTACCTTTTCTTGTTTTTGTTTTTCACTGCATAGTACTGTCAAAGTATTTGTGATCTTTTTCAAATCATCAATTTCCACTACATCGGGGGGGAGAAAAAAAATAATATTCTTTATCAATATTGTTCTTAGAAAGCAGTTAAATAATGTAACATCAACATTCTCTAAAAATTAGAAATAAGCATTAGTAATAAGTACAGGCAATTACTGGATTTAAATCAGCAAAATACAGACTGGGTAATTCTGGTCCTTACAATCACAATTACTATTTCAGATGGTCCCTAGTAAGCAGCTTGAATGCTGTAGAAGGTAAAACTTGCAAATTAAGAGTTAGGGAACACAAAAGTCTTAATGAGGAGGAATTTGAACAGTAAAATATGGATCCAGTAAAACACAGTAAAGCATATCAAAAGGAGCAGTGGATTAACAATAAGTTATTAACAATAAATGGTCCAAGAGGTTGCAAGTCCTTCACTTCAGAAGATCTGAAATCCATCTGAAATGTAAGTACCAGCTCCAGTCAGCCAGTGATCACTGTATTTATACAGCACTAAATAGTATCAAGTTACCACTTCACTGAAGGACAACATGTGTACAGTACAGGAAAAGATCTCAAGCAATGAGTTTACCAAGTAGTTCAGCCTACCCAAGCAGTGGAAAAAAATTAGGTTTAGTTTTATCTCTGGACAGTTACATGTTAAGTTCCAGAACAATTTATTTTGCAGTCCCAGAATTACACGAACTCAATTTTATAATGGTTTCCTTCCAAATGAGCTACTCAAGTTACCTGGCTCAGAGAATTTATTATTATTTTAGAAATGGCTTCAAGAAAAACATGCAAGATTCAGATCAGCATAGAAATTCACACTTTTAAAAGTGACTGTCTTTAACTGACATGCAGAAAGAGTAACTTGTACAAGCACACAATCTCTAATAAAGTTTGGGGGAACAGAATTGGATACTAGTCAGTGAAACAGATTATTACTTCATTTACTATAAACTACACAGATCAATCTTGATTTAAGATTTACTATAACAGCATGTTTTCAACTTCAACTCCATTACAATTTTGGTAGCAGTGTATTCTAGGATGTTTTTCGCTTAACTTACATGAGATACATACGTCTCGAACTAATGCTTCCAAAAAACTGGCATAATGTAATGATTTTTCATACTGTGTGATTTTCTCTTTTAGTAGTTTGCCAAATTCCGTAAAGTCATCTTTTGAAGAGGGATTCATGGCATCTATTCCACAAGTGTTATTTACACCTGCACAGAAAGACAGAGGTATTATAGAAAACATTAGCTGTGATCTCTAAAAGATGACACCAGAGGAAACAAGTAACCTCATTCACATTCAGTTCCTCACCTCCACTGAAGCTTTACAAAACCAAAGCTGAGGTTTGCTCACTCACTTCCCACTGACTTCTGCCACACTAGAGCTAACAGCCTGAGTTACTAGTCTGTATGGAGAGAGACTTTGCTGCAAAGCTTAGTAATTTGAACCAGCTATTCCTGTTCTCTGGACCAGTGTGCACCACATGAAGCACCTTTCCTCTACGATAAGGAATTCCTGTCTTGAGCTTGTAACTGCAA
Source organism: Harpia harpyja (assembly GCF_026419915.1). Taxonomy (NCBI): domain Eukaryota; kingdom Metazoa; phylum Chordata; class Aves; order Accipitriformes; family Accipitridae; genus Harpia; species Harpia harpyja. The sequence goes on along the minus strand of NC_068953.1, from coordinate 16,084,640 downwards.
AATTTACTTGGTTCTTTGCAACTGTATTCAATGCATTCCCCCTGACCCAGGGCACTGTACTCTTTCAGACTCACAGAGCAGAATTTTCACCGAGTAATAAGCTGTATAATTCACTATAATCAAGGAAACATGCTCTCATGTTTGAAGAATGCTGCTGTGAATCAGTATCTCTGCTAGTTCTGTCAAAGCACAAAACCAGAATGATCTGCTTTAAGTCTACTTTGTCTATGCCAGGAAACAAGCTCATTCCACCAACTTAACTGGCTTTCTCAACATCGAGCTTATTGCATAGATTGCCCGAAGTAAAGCATGCATGAGTTGTGCTGTGCCACACTCGTCCAAAGCCTCATTAAATCCATGTTGTAAAGCACCTCAGAACATTAAGAGACAGCACTTTTTTCTTTTTTTTCTTTTTATACACTCATCTTTTACCAGAAGTACCAATATGTTGGAAAATTGAGTCGGCCATCTTTTTCCTACAACTCCTACTGTAACATGTTAAGAAAAAGCACCTTCTATTCTGAAATGTTTCTGTGGTTTTTGCAATTAGTCCTTAGTACCAGGACATGCCTCCAGTAGTCTGGATTTAAACCCCTCTTTATTCTCAGTAACACAACCTGCATGTGCTCCCACAGTCAAATCCTGCTCAGTTCTTTTTGCAGGGTATCCACACATAACACAGTTTTATTTAGAGGATACAGCACTTCTGTGCTGCTACGGTTACAGTGACTTGCTTGACTTGGGCACAGCACACTTACCAAATGTTTCTTTTGCTAATTCAAGGTCTGACTCCTCTTGTAACTTCTTTAGTCGTAGTTTGTCTGCTAACTGTTCTTCTGGGGTAAGTTCTTTGTGTTCCTCTGGTGCCTCTAACTGAATAAAAAAAGGTATATGGGGAGAATGTTATATTTCTTACCCTTGAGCAGAAGTAGTAGAAGAAATCATGTTTTTTCCAGTGCCACTTGAATAGCTTACTTCTGCCTGAAGTCAATACACTTCAAGCATGTACAGACCTGAAAACCTTTCCAATGAAGTATAACAATGCCACATTGTTTAAGAAATTGTTCATTTTACAAGAAGTGGGAAGAAACACCTTAGAACTAAGTTTCACAACTGCATGTTTTATCATGTGGTGCATACAAAAGAAACAGAGATAAGCATTATTTCTATAACTGGTTAAATTACAGAGAAATTAAAGCTAACATCCCCCAGATGCATTAAGTACAAGACAAGTTTGTTTTATCAGACTAGTCAAGATATTTACAGGTCTTGTTGAGCCGCGCAAACCCCGCCCCCCCAAACCAACCCAAAGCTGCCCTCTAAATTTTGACACCTGGAAGAAATAAGGGCTTACCCTTTTTTTAAGCTCCTCTTGCTTTTTCTTCTGTAGCTTTTCTTTTTCTTTTATTTTTTCTGCTATTTTCTTTTTTTCTGAAACTTTTGGTTCTGTAAAACATTGAACAATACAGCTCTCAAGAGGTCTACTGATTTTTTTTTCAGCAACTATAGAATCACTAATCAAATAGAAAGCCACAGAGCTCAATTACTGGAATCTGAACAGAGAGAGTTAAAAGACATGCTTTGTCAGAAATAAACCCAACCCTATTATGTGGGTTTGATTCTTCAGATACACTCAAGACAAAACCAGTGTCTGTTCTGATGCTGTGTACAGAATCCTGTATTACTTTTAAGTCCTACCTTGTTTTATCTCCGTCTCCTTTACTTCCTCCTCTTCCTCCTCATCATCCCAGTTATCCTACAAAATAAGTTTTAATTAAGATTCTTTTACAGATACTTTCTACTTGTTTAGGTAACAAAAACAAAGAACAGCAGCTTACATATAACCTCTTTAAATGCTCACATATCCATTAATCTTACATATTGAGTGAGGAAGCGGGGAGGAAGTCGTGAGAGCTGTACAAGGGCACGGCTTTTGGGAGTTGACCAAGATGTTTCAGAATGACTTCTTACCATGAAAAGGGCAGCTTTTATTCAAAGAATCAGAAAGCTCATGTCAATATAGTTACAAAAGCAAGCTCATGAAAAGTCAAATCAACACCCACAGTAAAACATGAGTTTATTATAATTTCTTGTATTACACATTACAAGATACTGGAATGCCATTGCATGCATACATGTAGTACAGCCACCACTGGAAACAAACAACTCAACAGAAACCATTTGAAACCAGAACGCGCTGTCACCACCACCCAAAGACCCATTCCTTCCCAGACACCCACTCCCCATAGCTGAGTGGCACCAGTGTGCCCCTCTGCCCTGTGCTGGGAAAAGCATTCCTGTGGCTGCACGGGAACTGCGACACACGGGTGAACACTAACCCAGATCTGCTGCCAACAGAACGCGCAGCAGACAAGGCTGTGCTGTAGGACCAGGGAAAGCAGCAGTAAGCAGACAGAGGAGAATGCAGGGGCCCCAGCTTTGAACAGGAATACCAACTTCTAACAGTCACAAGATCACATTTTTGACCAATAACTACAGCCTTTTTTTTAATAAGCAAAGGAACTATCAAAAGACTTCTCACAAACAAATCAGTTAAATCACAGAATCATAGAATCGTTTAGGTTGGAAAAGACCTTTTAAGATCATCGAGTCCAACCGTCAACCCAACACCACCATGCCCACTAAACCATGTCCTGAGGTGCCTTGTGTACACATTTTTTTAACACCTCCAGGGATGGTGACACCACCACTTCCCTGGGCAGCCTGTTCCAACGCCTGACAACCCTTTCAGTAAAGAAATTTTTTCTAATATCTAATCTAAACCTCACCTGGTGCAACTTGAGGCCATTTCCTCTCATCCTATCACTAGTTACTTGATAGAAGAGAAGAGGTGTTTGCAGTAACTCTGCCTCCAGTTTTCACCTTCAGCACGTTCAAGATTCATGGTGGTCCTCAGCCACCGCACGGCACGCCTCACCGTCAGCCATTGCTCACAGCCCTCCTTCCTTTCAGAGCCACTGTCTCCCACTCCTCATGGCCACTGACCTGTACCCAAGTGGATGATCCATGGTTCAAAATACTACATGGTTCAACCGAATACTGAGGAAGCATTGTTTTCCACAGAACTGACCTGTTGATGTCATCTGCAGACTTTGTGAGCAGTAATTCTGCAGTTTCTTCCTGACAGTTACCTGAGTAAGGGTTAAGGGAATACATATTCTTGTCCTAATGCCACTCCAAATTCTAGCAGATGGCCTCCGCATGGAAATCAATGCTCTTAAAATTGATCTGAAGTTACATGCTGAGTACCACATGATGTACACACCAGAAGTTAAAGCCAAAAATTCTCACAGGAATCTAATTTTAGTTACCTGTTTCAACTCAACTTGCAAGCTTAAGAGACTACACTTGACAAGCCCTAGTTTACACAAAAGTCACACATACTGTCAATATGCCGTTATAGGTAAGCTTAAAAACCATAAATCCTAAATTTTGTGATTTCCACCTCACAGCAGTAATGCAGGCGGTCATGCAAGCTACTTATTAATTTCTAAGGGTTGCTACTGGCAGTAGCAGTATTTCACTGCAATGTGCTGATCCAAGCAAGGAAGACACCTGAGTTCATCTACCAGCTCACTCAAGTTAATTGGCACTTGTAAGGGATTCGGCTTCCCTTCCACATTCCAAGAAGCTGACTTGAATTTGGAGCAGCATTATTTTAGGTCACATCTAATTAAGAGTTTGTTACACCCACTTCTTAAATAGCTCTTTTCATTATTGCTGTATATAGCTTGCTGCCTTATCCCTTGCCCTGTCCTTCACAGACAGATCTTAAAATCAAGTATTTTATGGTGCAAAAACCCAGAGGAAGGGCACCCTGCCCATGATGTAAAGATACTCACAGGACTGAAGGAAGCTACGTCATTAGTAAGTTTGGGAGACTGAACAGAGGGTACACGGGCAAAGACTTCCACGTGACGACAGACACACTCCTTCCCCACAGCAGACCACATGCCTGCTAGCCACGCCTGCACAGGGACAGCGCACAACATGATGGCAGTTTCAGCCTGCAAAGCTGGGATGATGAAGCGACACAGAAATAGCAGACCCTTCAGAGGGCAGCGTGACTGCCTGCCATCTGGCCCAACCTGGCCCTGAGCTGTTAGGTGGAATTTAAGATCTCGACTTTAACTGGAGTGATCGTTGCCTGCCGGGAGCCCACCCACAGCCCCACAAGCAGAACAACGCTGCTGGAACCGGGAACAGGCAACCGCGAGCTCGGCGTCATCGGAGGAACGCTCCTGGTAGGGCAACCTGCGAGACATCACCATCTGAGGATTCACTCTTCAACCTGGTGTGCTATATGCAGGTCTCCCAGCTATGCTGAATACTCTCTCACTCTTCTCCAAGATTTTTGTTTGTTTGTTTTTGAACAGCAATAGAACATGATTAATATACTGGGCAGGCCTTTTTTTTTTTTTTTTTTACTGGGGGCGGGGGGAGCATCCAAATATACACCTATTTCTATGTTTTGTAAATGCCAGTGAACTCTCTCAGAGGAAAAGAAAATTGCTTTAGTGCTGCATCTTTGCACTGATACTATGTAATTCAAAGAGGACATCTTTATTCCAAAACATATCCACTACAGTAGCTTAAAACTTTGAAGTATTTCAACAATACTTATTTACGCATACTTATCTAAACTAAGGCTATTGAAACATCTTCCATTTCATGTAAATAAACCCTTGATGAGAGCAGCTCTCTTACGATTTCATATGCTCCAATACATGTACCTTAAACATATGACAACGCACATTATTCCCCCCAAAAAACAGAAGACATGACTGGAAAGTGACAGGTGCTCCAGCATTTAGATTCCCAGCTAAACCTGAATGCTCTCCTTCAAAGCAAAATGACTGTACCATGCCAAAGGCTGTCGCCTAGATGACAACAAGCACAGCTCCCAGTTTTGGCTTTGCTAAGCACAGAATTGCCCAAAAGTAAACAGATGAAAATTCCTTGGCAGGAGGCCCATCTTCTGGGAAACTTGTGTTCTGGGTAACACTGGAAAGTAGTTTTGTTACTGATGAAGATGCTAATTTTAAACCTGGGGAAGTCAAAGTTTCCTAACTTAACAGTTACTTTCAGTTCATTTCTAAAAAATCTTCCAAAATGAACTACAGAATCTGAATATATAAAACACGTTCCAAAACATGAAGTATCAACCTTAAGACAAACTAATCATCAGAAAAAACTTTGTACTTCTATTTTAGACCATGTCATTTTTCTTCTGTGGGTACTTCCCCAAGGTGGACCCTTGCAAACAAGGAATCTAGTGCTGAAGCAACCACCTCCCAAGCTCAGCTCTGTCATCTTTGTTGCTTCTACAGGAAGAGCAAATCAAAGTAAAATAAAACAGCTTTCTTTGCTGGACCGGTCCCTCTCTCTAGATGCAGCTCCAGTACTAAAGCCATAATCCCTTAGAAAGAGTTAAGTAGCTGCATTCCTACTACATGTGGGAAAACAGTATTCCTTTATTAAAACAGCCACAGAAAGCACGGGTGTCTTCAAAAGAATAACACTTTAGAGTCCAGTTCTCTTGGACACATTCTATCGTAGCAGAAAAGTTTCCCACTTTCAAAGGAAGGAGGAAAAGCAAGTCTCACAGAGAAAATTAGTCTAAGATTTATGTGTATATATATACATATATAAATTATATATATATGCATATAGTTACATACTAACCACTCTTTCCAAATGACTGTAGCTACTGTATACAGAGATACCTTTACTTATTTTGCCTGCTGTAATGTGACACCTATGATAACTATAGGGTGCGGGGAAATGATTAAATTTAAGAAGGAAAATGGACAGCCTGTAACTCAAAAATTTTTTAACTTTTTTTTTTTTTTTTAAGAGACGATGAACTACTTTTTTCATACTATTTATAAAAAGAAAACCACCCTAAGCTCCAAGGACAACTGTGTTAATGTTTTTCAGAGATTCTGGTAACACAGTCAGCAGCCTGAATAACAAACCCAACAAGTCCTCACCCAGTAAGCACCAATACTTTACTCCAGAAAGCTTCATACCTGTGACTATACTACAATGACCACACCACCCCGTGAGACTGTCTACTACAATATCTCAGCAGCTTGATTTGAAACAAAAAGGTCTTTTTCTGTCAACCTATTTCCATTCCTTACTTTCACCAAGCACGTTCCTTGTATGTTCCCTGGCATCATTTTGCTTACTGTCTGTACGAACGTGGAGCAAACTGAGGTTTCTGTGGCATCCACCATTCACTCCCCCTAGCTCACTAAGGGGCAGCTGGAACTAAATAGGCGAAAACAAGCTTTTAAGGAAGGTGTGCTTTTACAAGCATCAGAAACGAACATCCGCACCTTTTAATACCAATTCCATGCAGACATCACTCTCTGAAACACAGTAAAAATCCGTTTCAAATACTGCCTTAAGTAAACGTATTTTAAGTGATCAAGGCACTACCAAATCTGAAACTGCAGAGTAAGGCTGCTGTACTTTCCAACTGTGGCAGTGGGGCCTCGGGGGGGTGGGGTGTGTGAAGAAGTAGGAAAAAGGGGTGGAAAAGACATGCTGCCACACGACAATAGTTTCTGGTTGATAGCAGAAGCACAAATCCAGCACTGCTTTCATTAAATCCAATCCTAATGCCTCACCCAGCACACCATACTCAAAACTGGGAATCTGAAAGGCTACAGAAAGCAAGGGGAAACCAGCTGGCCACAGGAAAGCACCCAGAAGCCTGGCAAGCTGCTGGGAAGCAGCAGGTGGATCCCCCAAAGAACAGGAGACGCCTCTTCAGGCTTGAAAAGCGTCCGTCTGTCTGTCTTTTTTCCTCTGGAACACCCAATGCAGCGGGAACGAGCCTCGGGCAGAAGCGCCCACTCTCAGCGGGGATTAAGGGACGCAGGGCAGAGACCAACTCGTTTTCCACTTGGCATTTTGACTTGTCATCTGTAACCGACCGCTGCCCTTTCGGATCACCAAGCCCCGAGAGTCGCTTCTACCCGGGCGGAGCCGCCGCTCCCCCCCCGCCGCGGAGACCCCCGCCGCCTCCCCGAAGGCCCTGCCCGGCCACAGACACGCCTGCTCCCCCTCGCCCCGGGCCAGCGGATCACCACCGGGGACGCGTCAATCCAGCCGGCCCGACGAGGCGGGAGGCTTCCTCACCCGCCACCCGGGCCGGGCCGGGCCGGGCCGCCGCGGGCCCACGTCCCCCGCACACGCGGCACCATATGCCGGCGGGCCCGGCCCGCTCCCCGCCGCCCCCGGGCCGCCGCCAGCCGGCGGGGCCGGCCCCGCGGCCACGCCACACCGCACCGCACCGCGAGGGCCCGGCCAGGGCCCGGCCGGCCGCACCTTCACGTCGTCCTCCTCATCCTCGCCGGCCCAGCGGTCTCCGGCCACTCCCGGCACCAGCCGCTTCGCCACCGGCTCCACCACCTCGAAGCTGTCGGCGTCTGTAGGGGAGAGGAGAGCGGGTGAGCGCGGGAGGGAGCGGGCAGGGCCGGGGGGGACGCCGGCGGGGCGCGGGGGCCGCCACCTACCCCACGAATCCGCCGCCTCCGCCGCCATCTTCCCCGCCGAGCCGCGACCGCCGGCGCTCGCAGCAGGCACGGTGAGGCAACCGCGCCAGAGCGGCTCCAGCCAGCGCGGGGCACGCCGGGACGACGGCGGACTGCCCGCCGACAGCGCGCTCTCCCCCCCCTCCTCCCCTCGAGTCCCCGCCCACCGGCGGGCGGTGCGCGTCGCCATGACGGGAGGGCTGAGAGGGAGCGGCGGGCCTGAGGCCGATGCCGATGCCGATCCTTCACGGGCGGGCTGAGGAAAGGGAGCGGGGCCGCCCTCGTCCTTCATCCTCCACCGCCCCAGGCCCCGCAGGCGCGGTGCTCTTCCCGAGGGAAGGCCCCTTTCCCGCGGGCTCTGAGGCGTTATCGCGGAGCGACAGCTGCGGCGTGAGGGGAGACTCCCCCGCCCCTCCCCGCCCCGGGGCCCGGCGGGCAGATAGCCCCTCTGGTGAGCGCTCCCTCCAGAAGGGATGGGTCTGGCAGTAGCCGGTGAGAGAGATACAGGTTGGTTTCTTTCCTTTGGTGGAATGTGTCCACGCAAGGGGAATAAGGCAGGCAGCGTTCTGAATTACAGCTCCTGTCCCTGGAACCGCTGTCCTGGCATATTGCCCTCTAAAGAAGAGGGAATAAGCTCTGTTACAGTAAGAGTTCTTACACTCGGCACGGGCTACTACCTGAAATCACAGGTAAGGTTAAAGCAGTAACATTTCATACCTGCATAACTACTCTGTACAGGGAAGCTGCTGATTTTCACACACTCTCTTCACACCACTATTGAACAAAGAGCCTGGGGAGTCAGCCCCAAACCTGAAAACTGTCCTTCTTCCCCAGTAAAGACAAAGCTTGGGGCAGTCTGGGCTGATTCCTCACACCCTCTGCAGATGACAGGGCTTTAACACAAATTGGCTTAATACCACAAAAAACAGCATCAGCTTCGAGAAGCGAGCCTCAGACAAGGTGAAGGTTGCCAGCTGACACTTCAGTGACTGCCTTCTCCTGTTCTTGTTTGTTTAGGCTTCATCTTCTGATACTGCAGACTGGCTCGTCTAGGACAGTAGAAGTAACATCGTCGCATTCAAAGGCTGGGTTTCTAGGTATGGATTCTTGAAAATATGTAAGAAATGGACACAAAAATGGAATATGAAGGGATAGAAAAAGGGGAAAATAGTTTAAGATTTTTTTTAAAAAAAGGAGAAAATCCTGTTAAAGTATGTATTAGGGAATTCATCTGGGAGTTACCCTCATACCTGGTCTGAATTTATCCCCTTATCTTTGCTGCCATGCCTCCTTTTTTCCTTAGGGAAGAAAAAGCCAGAAGCACACTCTTTTCAAGATACTATACCCATTAAAAATACTAATGTGCGATTCAAACAGAGCAAAAGGCAAAGACTAGGAAAACACCCCAGTTGTTGACCACTAAACTTCCTTAGCTGACTTTCCTTCAGCTGACTCAGATTCTTCTTTTCCTTTCTTGAAATGTTAGCAGTACTGATGAGTTAAACGCTTGTTGCTTTTCAGTCAGTCCAGAACTGCTTGATTCTATGAATGTGGCTATTTTAAAGTATTCTGGGATCTGAGTTATTTAATAATATTTAGCAGTAATAACATGAAGATCAGCATCATCCCACTAAGGTACCTTGACAGCATCCCTCTTACCTTGCTGAGGGACTCACATGCGCTACCTCAGGAGCACCACTGTGCCATCTTGGATGTCTTCTTCCTAGAAGCATTGTCATTCTGTCACAACACTGAAATAATTTCCAGTTGATAGATATACTGGAAACTGGACAAGAAGCAAGAACCACAAATCCAGAAGTTCTACCTAGCAAGGCCTGTGTCCACCTGAACACTGCTCTGCCTTCAGCTGTTTTTCAATTCAGAGGACTTTGGGAGTGGGATGTGAAAAAGCTCATCTGCCAATACTGTTCTCTGAACATCTTTCACATGGACTGGACTTGTCAGCAAATAATCTACCTCAAATTGTAATAATGTACGTTACTGTACTGGAAGAAGGCATAGCCTGATAAAGCTAGGCGAGAAGATAGAAGATCTGATTATCAATGTATTGTTGAGTAAAGAGGTGTATCAGTGACAGGACAGTGCATTTCTCCAGGTGTCCAGCAAAAGCGATAAATGAAGTTGGTCAAACTCCCAGGTTGAGGACCCACTTCCCCTGCTGCTGCAGTAACCCACCTGGCAGCCTGGGGGAGGCTTTCAGGCTGGCTGCATTTGGTCACTTCTTATGGTCCTGCTGGAAATGCATTACACAAGTAATTTAATGGAATGATTATATTGCTGAGTGGGAGAGAGAAGAAAACAAAAAATAGTTGAAGTCTGATGCCTGAATGTTGCAATAAAGTGTCTCCTAATTCCCTAAATAATAGGATAAGCATATAGTAAAGGTAGGTTATGACTTAATCTAGCTTTCAGGTTTGTGATCAGCCAGGAAGAAACATGGGTGGCTGGCTGCGGTAGAGCTACGAGCAATAGTCTAGCAGCCAGAATGCACTTTCACAATTTATCCATGTGATGCTGTTTAGGGTGTGATTTTTTTAGCCCAGAGCCCCGAGGGATCGTGGCTTTGTGACCACCAGAGGCATATAGGAGAGTCCTTTACCAAAAACTTCAAACACAATATCTGACCTTAACCAAATGGAGCAGAAGTGTAAAGATCATCACCTACTGTTGTAGGTGTCTACAAATACAAAACTCTGTCCTGGGACTGAAGACAGACTCGAGGGATGGAAAGGCTGTAGTCCCAGGACACAAACCCACCTGCAAGTCATCACTCTTCTCCATCCTCCTCCCCACCGATCCCAGGGAACGTTCTATTTTGAAACTCTCAGGCCCGTCTTGTCTCTTTAGATAGCTCTGCCCACAAGACCGAGGGAGAGAGACCTCAGTGGCTCCAGAGCTCTGGTTTAGTCAGAGGTAAGCAGACCTGATGATGTTTGATGCTCCGCATTGTTTGGATGTTGCTGATGGAGCAGGTTAGAAGTGGAGGACACCTTTATCTCGGGATTAAACACCAAAGCCATGATGCGCCTAGGGGCTACAGACCAGGTGCCCCTGAGCCTCCTCCAGCCAAGCTTTTCAGTGGTATGTTTCCTTCCACCTTGTCAAAGAATATCAAATACATAAAAGCTGGAAACATTAACTTCACCCAGTTTACTTCACTGCTACCTCCCAACTCTGTGATTTCTGTGAGAATCTGAGCGATTAAGTGGAAAAGGAGGATATATTTTGTCTGAAGATAATAAATTTAGAAGAACATGTGTCTTTCAAATAACAAGTGGAAGGATCTATGATACTATGATATATGTTGGCTAGAAAAAAAAATATTACTTCCAAATTTATCATCCTTTTTTTGTTGTTACCCATTTACAAGGCAATATAAATAAGAATAGAGCATAGCTATAGATCAAATTATGTCCTAAGTTACATCCTCACCAAGTCTACACAGAGTTTCGTAAACTCAGTACGCTGTGAGGATAATTATGAAACTGCCAAGAACTGTGCAATGATTGGGAACATGTTAATTATAAAAATATTATGTATTTAGACAGCACATTTAAAGTCACTTAAACATTTGAATTAAAACAGTTAAGTATTATTCCCATTGTATAGATGAGGAAATTAAGGCACAAAGGAATAAAACCCTGCTCAGCACAGCTCTTGAGTCAGAGGAACTAGTACCTTCTAGGAAACCAAACAGTTATCATTTTGGAGAAGTCTTAAGGTTTCTGTTTAGGAGGAGAAACTAAGAAAAATGAGACAGATCAAGCCTTGTGGTCATTTTACAAAAGATATCCACTGGAATATGTATCACATATTGAAAATCAGACTCAAAGCAAGACCATCTTAAAAGAATCTGCTGTAATGATTTTAGTACATAAACCACATCTATTCTTTTTCAGCCTCCGGTATCCGTAACTTTTAAAACACACATACATAACAACACTTTTCCTTCTGTTTTAAAGGCTGAAAACTGTCTGAGACTGAGAAATGTCTTGCTTTACAGAAAACAGAGTCTTCAGTGAAGGATGATAGCAGCTAAAAATCATAAAAACAGTAGCCAGAGCATAAATATTTAATATAAATCTTTATGGTTCTATATACTAGAAATGATTGCAGAAGAAACACAGATTTGTAGAACATGAGTTCTCTTCCAATAGTATTTTACAAGATTCAGCCTATCAGTACAATGACATTTTTGCAAGTATCAAAAAAATAAAGCAGAACAGTTACATTACACGGTCAAGACAACCAAAATAGTGATGTGCTTCACAAAATCTATACAAGTTAATCCTTAGCAGACCATCCTTGCTTGCTTCCAAACAAAAACGCTTGCTGCCAATGTTTTGGAGTTTTTTAATTTTTTTTTTTTTTTTTACAAAATTATGACTACTAGCTAAGAAAATGATGCACCTATGCTACTGCTCACCAGCCATTGATCAACTTGTTTAGGATTTAAGTATCAAGAACCTAAGATGCAAATCTGACATGATGTGGGTTTGATGTAATCAAATCTTTGAGAGCAGTCCTTTAGCATCTTCAAGATACACAGTGGCAACGTTCTCCAGCTGAATGAGTTTCATGTGACTATTTTTTCCAGAAAAATTGTCTTCCCATGAACCTCCACTTAGCTTCCAATCCCCAGCAGCTTTAACTGATCTAAGCCCTGGAGCCCTTATTGCCACTTTTTCCTCTTCCTTTATTCTATCATGGTTAGTTTTCAGCTGGATCAGCTCCCAGTGCAGGCTTACCATGTGGCTGCATGAGCACCAGCGCTGGCAGAAAGAAGCAGGTAACAAGTGTGACCCAGGGAGGGAAGGAAAAGTAGGAGAGAAAGCCTCCCAGTCTTCATTCCATCAGCCCAGACTGCTGGGGAACTCTGCTGCAATCCCAGGTTTTCTTGTCAGTCTTCACATTCCGACTTTATACTATTCACAGAATGGATGTTAAAGTCCCTTTTAACTCCAATCCTCAAAACAATCATTTTGCCTGAAGATACTGATGGAACACCTGTGATGGATTACTTCTCCCAGAAAGAGGCATTTGTTTTCTAAAAACAAAGACATTTACCTCATTCTCAGGAGGTGAGGGCCATGAACAATTAGCTGTGCACTGCAGTCTGACGCTCACCTCATTGCCTGCGTGACTGAGATTGCTTTATTTCTTCTTGTATTGGTCTTTGATAACCAGTTTAAAGAAGTTTAATGGCATGAAACATGGAATTGGCATGACTGCAGATCAAAGGTACCATCTGTCATCTTTGCCACACAGATCCATAGAAGCTCTTTCACGAGAAAAATACTGCTGCTTTAACTTAACGCTCTACTTGCAGTGGAAGACGTTATTTTAATATAACTGATTAGTTTCTCTTTGCACCTGTTGGAACAAACTTGTCCAACTGAGCCAATATCATACCAGTAGGTATTGCCAGTTTTTAAAATTTTTTAAATTGACAATAGGTTGTGAATGTTTACTTTCTGGCCTTGACTTCTTGAATTCTATTAAATTCTAATTTAGCTATCTGTACTAGATTCATTTCAATTATGCAGGCATTAATTTTACATTGAAATTTTAGCTTTGCAAAGGTCTGCTCTCCAGGTCCTTCACACGGAACATACCAGGAGCACAGCACAGCGAGGGGACAGAAGAAGGCACGGTTAACTTTTCTAATTCCCCACACTTAGGCATACTCAGCGCTACTCCGGTCCTCACTCAGAAGCAAGAGGAATGACAGCAAGGGTCATGCGACTGGTTCAGTAGCCACAATTCCCTGCGATACAGGCATCTTATCACAGGCAGGGGCTCGCCTTAGTTTTCATATAAATGGTGAAGTTATGAATCTCATAATCTACTTTAATATACTAACGATACGTGGTTGATTCAAAGACAAAGAGGAACAAAGGGTACAATTTGCAATGCGATGCTATAAGGAAGCCAGAACCAGGGTGAAAAAGAAAGGAATATGGGTATTTACTCAGCAAAGTCACAATATTTTTGTGTTTCTGGACAGCTTTCCTTACCGAACAAGCAAGCTCTACTGTTAAAGGCGTTTCAGACTGCGGGCCAACATTACTGTTCTGCCGGTGGCAGACGGGTTGATGAGATTTCCACCCACTTCACCTTCTCCTCATCCACTCCTTCCTGGTCCCTTTTCCCATTGGGGCTCAATGCTTTTTCAGCTGCACCAATCCAACCATCAGTACGACTGCCCTCAAACTCAGACATCGGAAAGAACTGCATTTGGGGAGGGGGGATGATGTGCTACGAAAAGGACACTTGCTTCTCACAGCGAGCGAGAGCAAACTATTCCAACAGCTCTGCTGCCAGTGGCAGAGTGACCCCACACCGCGCTCTGTTCTCCTTCAGCACAGCACTCACTTAAATGCATTATCAAAAATACTCAGGTAAGTGCTTTGTTTAAAGAAGATATGTCTCCTTAGCATGCCTTTGGTTGATACCACTCTTGTTTTGGGAGCTTTTTAATCAGGTCTTGAAACATTCAGGCTTTCCGATACATTTCAAAAATCATGAAGAAATGTTTTCCTACAGAGACGGAAGATGAAATGAATCAAAGGTGGAAAGGAAGCCAATAACACCAAGTTGAACGCTATTCTAGCTATATAGCAGCTTAAGGAAGAAAAAAAAAAAGATTGAACGTGTATTGCCAAAGTAAGTATGAAAGACGTTATTTTGCTGTCAGAACCAAGAATGCTCAAACCTAGAACAGAATACGTATGGACATGTAAAATTAACACATGATTACCACAATCAAGCAAAAGACCACAAATGAAATCATTAAGAACTTTGGAAATAGGATGTTGTGTTTTCTAAAAATACGTAAAATTGGAATAAATGATACAGCTACAAGATTAACGGCTTAAGTTGCGCAATTCTACATTCAAGACTCAAGTAATGCACATAGTTGAGACTCCCCCGGTTATCAGTGTCAATTTTGATGTGCCCAATTTGATCCAGGCTCATGTCAGAGAAACAGTTAAGTCTCACCCTTGAGACTAAAACCTGGTAGATTATAACTTTGCTTCATGCAAAGACCGTTTATGCCAGAAGTATTTGACATTTTTAGGAACTTACATTTTGAAGAAGGTAGACTCATTCTGCAGAGAAAGTTCAGAATGATAAATACCAGACTTGCAGCACATTAAAATATTAATATTTAATATGTTTACTAAGCAGTCTCTGTTATTTTTGTTGTGCATCTATGTAGAACTAAATCCCTCAATTTACATTTTGATTTCCCTCACTGATCTGATCGTCACAACACAGATACAGCTGTAAAGTGCAATGTATGCTTTGGTTTCCTTAACTAAAGAAAGCACTTTTAGAATGGTTTTAGCCAAAGATAGGACCCACGTGTTTAAGGACATTATTTGAACAGATGATCCTCTCTTTTTACAGTCAGAGAAAAGCGATGAACTACTTAACAAAAATCGTTCTGTTCTGGTAGACTAATGAATTTTAAAGCAGTTCTATTATGTCAATTACTTGGAGAAATTTGGAAGAATTCCACATTAAACAAGGATTCACTGTTAAACTAATTTAAAAATCTCAGATTTAGATTTACATTTTAACGAACAACTAAAAAATAGTTGGCAAACCATGTAGCAATTCAGATACAAGCTGACCATTTTCAAAATCTATAAATATTTCCAGAACCATCTTGCTGACATAAAAACAGGAAGGAACGGGGATGGTTACAGGGTTCACACGTCTGCGCAAAAGCATATATAAAGGTAATGTTATGTACATTTTATTTCAATAAAGACATAAGACAAACAGCGTAAAGATGCCCAGATGCCCTAAAGATAAATACATTTAAAAGATTCTCATTAAAATGAATCTGTAGTATTTCTTTCCTGCAAGCAAAATACCTTTCTTTAAATACAAAAAAAATCAGTATTCTGAATTGCAAATGTTTTCACTTTTTTGCAGAAAATCTGCCATGATGGTTTTCTTTTTTAATGAATAAGGATTTTCCACAAAACAGGCTTGCTCTACATGCTAATTTTTTTAAACAGTTCAGTGACACAATGTGCTAGCTACATACACAACAGATAATATAGTAAGAAAACACTCAACCTGATGAAAAGTTAAAATCTTCATTAATACACTGGAAAAAGTTGACATAACTCATGCCTTTTAAAATCAAAAATACAAAAATTAAATGTTTTCCTAAAAAGATTTTCCTTATTTTAAGGACTCATTTGAAAATGAAGCTGCATGTAATTTGTACAATAAAATTGTACAAGTAAACAGGTAATATACATAAAAAATTAATTGACATACTTCTCAATTATCAGTTGTCCACCTTTAATTTCCAATACTGTACTTTCTTAACAAGCATACAAAATATCAAACTTCTCTTTAGAAAAAGTGCCGTTCTGTGACATCTTTTACACAAAAACAGTCTGAGCCTGTGGCGTGTTAATGCAGTCGAGAGGCAAAGCATCCTAACTTTTACAAATTATACCTTCCATAAAAAGCCTCCTGAAAAGGAGATTACACACCATTATAAAAATATCAACCTCTTGTAGTAGCTGCATTAGAGAACCAAGGCTGAAAGACTATTTCCATATAGCATAGAAAACCACTATGATAGCAGACTGACTGCGTCGGTGGCGTGGGAGTGTACTGTACCACAGGATTATGCATAGTTACTGCCAGGTACCTTCGCTGTCACACAGAGTTTAAAACTGATTGTAATGCAGAGTGTCACAGGGGTACCATCAGCCCATGCAAAACATCTTAAAATACTGAGCCACTGTGCAGAATACTTCAATCTTGGAGGAAACAGAAGGCAGCAGTAATTGAATTGCATCAAACCTAAGAGGTGACCAAACTAGTTCTCCTTTCAAGATTTGCATGCACAGCATAGTCTGAGGTATTCCTTGTCCATCAGTTGTTTGTGCCACTGCAAGATATTGTCTGTCCAGAGTACATGCCATCACAATGGTTTAAAATATTCTGAATATTAGTAATTCTTATATTCTTCTTATCTAGCCAGTCTCTTGATTTTTGAAAAGATTTCAACTACAGTAGAATATTACAGAAAGAAAATATAAATGCAGGGTTTTTCTTTCTAAATGAAACTTACATGGACTAAAACTAGAGAATATTTTTAAACAAATATACAGTATGCAGGCAGACGAAGCAGGAAAACGGCCATCCAACTGTTTAATAAAAAACTAAGAAAATTTGGCTATTTCCAGAAAAACTATGAAGCGCCTCAACTAAAAGGAATGCATAATGAAATTCTAATCTAATACAGGTCAAAAATGTAAAAAGGTTATAAACCTTAACAGGAAAAATAAAACAACTTTTACTGGCCATTCCTGTTGAAATGAGAATCTTAAAAGTAACAGAAAAGTGGCTACAAACCCACTTAGAGCACCGAACAGAGAGAAAATAAGAGTCCATTTTCAATCTCTGTTATATCATAAAATCCTGTGTTTCTACAGGTCAAACTGCTGGTGGCAGAAACAGAATTCTTTATAAACTGCAGATGTCCTGTACATAAAAAAAATTCATTGGAGTTGCACTAGTTCTAAAGACTTTTCTGTTCTAGCCTACCTACTGTGTTGTACTGTATTGTACTGAATGTATTCAATCTCAGATATATAAAGTCTCTTTCTGTAACCCTTGATTATTGTTGGGCACCAAAGATAAGAAAAGCAAGACGGGGTACAAAAATGCAAAATTTCAACAGTAATGGCAATGTTTTGTTTTAGTCCAAAAGGGTCCTGCATTTTCTCCCCCTTCAGTAATTAGACAAAAGGCTTTAATCTGGGGGTAGCAAGTCATGCAAGCGAAATCTGTCTCTGATGTGAGGTCGGACATCTTCGTTCTGTAGTGGGGGGGAAAAAAAAGTGTGGGTTTTAGGAGAATGAACACATCTATAAATCAGATTTTAACAGGGTCAATTTTCTAACACCAGTATTTTAATATAAGAAAATATAAGCCACGAATAGATGTCATTATAAGAGACTTACAGAAATAACTACATAACATTCACAACAATTTAGGAGTACTTTATTTGCATTTTAAGAAAAAAGGCACACATTACAGCCAACAATAGGCATTATTTAATCTAAATGCCTACAGAGTCTCAACTGCATTATGGTTGATGTTACAATTCTCCATTTCTTGATTAAAAGCATAGTTAGAAATAATGGTAGTCTGCCTTTTGCTATGTAAATAAGTCCTTGTGCATACGTTGAAATACTGCCCAGAGTATCCTTTTCAAAAAGAGACATACATGACTTTCAGCAGTCTAAATCTCAGTGACTCAAAACTTCTTAAAATATGTGAAAATACTTAAAAGAGCTAACTAACATGGGGGGGGGGGGGGGGGGGGGAGTGCAAATAAAGGAAACACTTACCAGCTCTACAAGTTTCTCCAGAAATGGAATCAATTTTAGGAGTTCGTTGTCATTTTTATCCATGAACCAGCTTTCTATAGGAATTCCATTTGAAAGCTAATGTAAAAAAAAAAAAAAAAATTAAAAAACCCAAACCATCAACACATGATTTATACTTAATTAATCTAAAAATATGACTTGTGAAATAGCATTTTGGGGAAAAAAATGTTTCCGAGCTAGGGTTTATTCATATGTATTTTTCTGCTGAAGTTTGTATTAAAATCCACTTCCAAAATATCTCCTTGCTTTGCATACATCACTACAAAAATTTCCACATCAAAGCTGAAATAGAACTAGCTCTAAAAGTTCTGCTGAACTGAAAAGCGTTGGTATTTTGAGAAAATTTTATGTTAAAACACACATGGATACTAACTGTGTACTGGCAAATGAGGCTAAGTCAAACAGGTTTTTGGTTTTTTGCTTCTTTAATGTAGGTGAGACGGTAGAGATCTGGACTTCTTTATCTATATAATAGGACTAACTGGAATAGTAACATACCATACTTCTGGGAAAATCTAAATCATAGGGTATAACTTTGTAACATTTAAGCATAAGCAATTTTCACAGCTGTGTGTCATTTCAACCAGTGATTTGTTCTTAATCATTTCACTAGCATTAAAAACTAAATCCACAATAGAGTCCGAGCAACAGACTCAGCAGACTGGTAGTTTCTTTAGAAAAGCTGAATGAGAAGTAAAGCTGACTGGTTATATACTCTGTTCATATAAGAAGTCACTTAGTTTGCACTTGATCAGCTCTTCACAAAAATCAAAGAAAAGCAAGCAAACCTGAGTGATTTGTTACAGTTTGGCACAAAACTCAAATAAGGAGTTAAATCAAAATGTAGTGTTTCACTGGCTTCCTTCAGAAAGTTGTTTGCTGTATCTGAGAAGTCTGCTGACAGCAGCGTCCTTACCTGATAAGCGAAGGCTTGCGGTGAATTGTCAATTATGATCGTTTTTGAAAGATCTCTACCAAGAATGTTTAAATCCTTTATGTAATTTCCTTGTACACAAACACAATGCTCACGGAAAAGTCGATGCCTGTGATTAAAGTAAAATACTAATTAATGAGACAAATTACAACATCTACATTGCATATGGAAAAAGAAAAGTTAACTTTGCCAAATGTTACCCATTTTTTTTCTCTTCTGATCTACTTAGCTCATTTTAAAGAATTGTTCCCTTTTTCTATTGTCTTTTGAGCTTTTTGCTGGTAAAATTACTAGTTAAGGTGATATTATATTAATGTAGTTCTGCAGGTGGTTGTTTGTATTTAAACAGAAAAGCTCAACTCAGATGTAACAAATATTTGTCAACAGGGTTTTGCTTTCTAACCTTTTTTGCAGATGGATCGACAAAGGGACCCAAAATACTCAAATGATTTTGCAAGGCCCCAAGATCAGAGATTAGTTCTGCACGGGAGCCAATTTATCGGGTTTTATTATTTTGTTCCAACTGTTACAGTACACAGCCTCCCTATGCCACTGCATGCTAGAACACAAACTATCAGAAGAAATGTTTTCTTTTTTATGTTACCTCTGTTCGCAATTAACCTATTTCAGTTATTAGAGCTTGAAAAAAAGCCTTGAGGCCAAAACATTCCATCAACTTCTTCCTTTCCAATTAGTCTACTCTCTTTTAATTTATTACAGAAGAAATGGTTGGATAGACTAAAAGGACTCAGATTAAAAAAATACCAGGAATAAAACTCACATTTCATGAAATATCAACGTAATTATCATTTAAAAACAAATTGTAAACTAGACAGATTTTGAGTTTTACACAGTTGTATTACAATGCAGTTTCTTTAAGGCTGCTTATATTTTTAAATGAAGTTTTTAGAAGCTGTACATAGTGTGCTTAATTTCACAAAGGGGTTGAGTTCCTAATGTTGCTATGGAGGAAAATAAGCTGATGCCTCAGCAGCGAATGAATTTATATATAGATTCTGAGTCACACGTGTGGAGTGCCTGACAAGTCTACCTTTAGGCTAATGCCAAAACTAATCATGCCTTGATGTCAGCTTTTCAGTGGCACATGAATCACAACTAAATTCATGCATCACATGAATCTTTCTGCAGATTCTTAGAATACTGTTTGGCTGTACATTTTATTATCTTTTTCCTGTTCCTAACACAGTTAAAACTGCAGTCCTGAATCATACGTATTAGGTTCTTGAAGAAAGATTTTTAATGCTACGATGCGCACTTAGACTGCAAGTGCAAATATCTTACTTGTTCACGTGTCCCATTTGGCTGTGTGATTCAGCTAGGCTCAGATATTCCAATGATTGAAAGTATTTGAAGTCTAGTTTTGTTTGCCCGTTCAAAACTCAGTGGCAAGTAAGTTTACCAAAACCAAACTAGGATTCTGTTGTGCATGCCCCATAAAAACAAGAAATAAGATGAACATCCCCGGATGAAACCCAGTGAACAGTTTATCTTTACTCTCTTAAGGAAATGAGTTACGATGTGCCTAAACTACCAAGTGAAAACAACGGATGCAACCACTGTCTCAGTCCAAATGGTAATTTTATTATGCGTGTCAAGAAAATCAAGTTTTCACTGAAGACTATTACAATAAAATGATGCAGGGATGTGATTTGCCCGTGATGTCCCAGGTACAGAATTTATACAGTTCTGACTACAATCAGGTACAGTTGTTTACTTCCCTTACTTGGGACACCCAATGTAGGGCGAATGCCTGAGAAGATCCCTCTTTGGTTTCAACTTTCCCCACATAACAGCCCACCTTCCAGATGAGAATAACGGAAAGAATCTCATCAGGCAGAATTTCTTTATGCCTTAAGGAACTGTTCTTGAGAAATGCCAAGCACTTCCAAACAAAGCTCAGTATTAAGAAAAGAAATGAAAAACCAAAACAACTCTACTACAAAACCCACAAATTATTTTGTGATCGAATAGGAAATAAAAACATGCTGATTGTAAAGATAACTATAATAATTTATAAATAATAAATCAAGTCCGAATAGTTTAAAAGTAATCTAATACTCAGTTCATTTTCTTTATCCGTAATGTGTATTCCAAAGCAGCTCAAACACATTTTTGATACCTAAGAGGTCGTTTTCCGTCAGCAAGCCTAACATGCTACAGGGAATGCATGGGTACGGTTTTCGGCCAGAGTGCAATGTAAAGCTGTCTGGGTTTATCTTCTCACCAAAGCAATATCTCAATCACTTAATTTCATTTTTCTCTCACTCTTAGTCCAGACAAAACAACAAAGAATCAGTTTAGTGAGACACACTGCAATAACAAACATGTCATAGTCACTTTCTTCATCACATTTGTTAGGAAATAGTACTTAGTTTGCTTACAACAGGTATGTTCACTATTTTTTATTTTTACCTGACCAGTTGCTTTTTAGGGTCTAGTATGTTCAATAACTTGTCTGCATACACCTTCTTAGAAGCAGTAAAAAGAATGATCTGTGGATTAAAGGAGAAAAAAAAATATTTTAGATATAAGTATGTGAATATAATTTTTAAATGAAATTCAAAGATCATGTCTAATTGGTTTTACCTCATAAATCTGAGACATACGTTCCAGGAATTCTCGGAAGAATGGCCTTAACCGGACATAAACCTGAAGCAGAGATGGACTTTATTAAAGATCCAAAATACTTCAGCTATCACCCACACTACTAAGTATCAGTTTGTAAAGATTAGGTCAAAATGAGCATTATGAATAAAGTAAACAGCAAATATTAACATCCTACAGAATAATAACTCAATTAAAACAATATTAAATTAGCCTGCAGCCTAAGCAGCTATAAGTGAAAGCATAAGATGATAAAATTAGGCTTAGCAAATTTACTGGAAAATTTGATGGAATTAGAAATAATTTTAATTAAAATATAAAAGTTGGACAATCTCTAAAAGAAAAAATGAAACTAGTTGCTTTGACTAAAGATTTTGAATTGAATTAGCTTTCACCAGCTGGGCAGCATCAGTTCAATTACTACATAATGTGTGCCAGCACATAAACTAATCTTCTTAATAACCTTCTTCCACTAAGAATTACACATTGAATATGGGTGTGTCAGAAGTGATGGGGGGGGGGGGCTTCAGCTGTTTTCAAATTTCCATAAATTCAAATTCCACCGGCAGAGAACTGCACATATACATAAATTATTCCCCGTAAAAAAACATAGACTCATGAGAAGAGATACCTAGTTAGGAGTCTTCTGCATCTCTCTCTGATTTAACTCAAAACAGAAGACTTGGGCTCATATGGAAACATCTGTGTAAATCTGTAGATTCCAGGGCCGTGGCCCAACACCACGGCAGATGTGAGGGCACATATCAAGCACTATTCTATTCCTGTGGCACAATGTCCAAATTTACGTTTGAATGATCACCTGGTGTGGTGTTTGGCACGGATCTGGACTTGACCTAAACCAGCAGTGATGACACATGCCAAGGGGTGGAAATGACAACATTATGCTCTGCTTACCTTTCTTTTTGGTTCAGAGATTGCCCACATATAGGATTACAGAGTTTTGAGGAAAGAGTTACTAAAATATCCAGAAAGAGAAGGGAGTGTACCGAACTTCTTTTAATTTCAACCAAGGTAATTTCAGCTTTATCAACTTTTTAACAGCCAGTCAGGAATAGGCTTAAATTTACCTTCGAATCACAGTAAATATCCACAAAGGCTTTGTATTACTTACACTGAACTGTATCAAATTTATATGTGGACACAACCAAGTGACCAGAGGGGAAAAAAGGGGAATAGTTTAAGTGAATACAAAATTTCATGTTGTTAGCACATGCTACAATATATCTTCATCCTTTAAAAGAAGCACATATTTCTAAACCAATGTGAATTTCATTACTTAGCTTAAAATTTGGTAAGGCTTTTATTTGTTTCTTTCTTAAAGCGTCTAAAGTTCTGACTTAAGTTTGCAGAGTGACCAATTTTCATTCTTTTTTTTCCACTAGGAGCAATCACCAAATCAGACAATCTGATCACGTCTGGTAATAGGATCTCTCTACTTCTGGCATGTGAAGATACATTTGTTGACTATGCAGACAATGTCTACTTCCTTTTGCATTCTGGCAAACCCACATTTGGAGGCAAGCAAGTAAGTATTCCTCAAATTGGCTATCAAGAACGGTTTGGAGAGACTGCAGCCAGTGCTTGACAGGTTTCTGGGCTGCATTTAACCAAGATAATTACTGAAAAGCCAACTTTCTAAATAAGAGTTGACAAGTGTGTCTTCACACGATGTCTTCTGACAGCACTAAAATCTTTGTGAAAATGACACCTCATCTTGCCATAATAAGGTAGTAAAGTTTTGCTCAAAGACTAGATGGCATGTTTACCTTACCACAAGAACATATGTAATGAATTAATGCAGAGTCTCCAGGTGACCAGACGTTAACTAACATTCAAGTTGTCTGTGATTGTAGATTCAGGCCAAATTGTTCACTCTGAACGTTTGCTCTCTATCTAGCAAGCACATAACGCAGCCAGCAGCCTCCGTAGTTGTAACCCAGAGTTTAAGGGAAGGTAAGTTTTAATTTGCAAATGGCAAAAGGATTATTCGGTTCATGTCATTTTTCCTGAGTAAATATTTACTTTATTGTGACCTAAATCTTTCTCTTCAAAACTAAAAAAGTAAGTCACAGAAAGGATATTGAATGTTTTCACTGCACACAAGATAACAGTTGCTAATAATGGTAGGTAAAGAGGATGATACTTGGTTCTAAGTTTTCTTCAAGAGCTTGATTTCAAATTAACAAGCCTATTCTCTGTTATGGAAGAAACAGAGATGTCATTTAAGAAACAGTCTCTTCAACATCTCTTCTACAAACTCTCCTGGCAACCAAAGCAGTAAGCTAAGGTATCTGTCAATATTTCAACTGCCACCAATATAAATAAAAACATTTTCTATGTAATTTATTGTTCCTTTTAAATCTGGATTGAATTATGTTGGTCACAATGGCCAGTTAAAAGAATTTTAAAAATCATTCAACTGGATCAGAGAACAGTTATGGCTGCTTGGGCTCCTCACATGTGCACACTCTTTCTGGTTTATATTTTAGTTTGTTTAGCCTGTGGATAATTGCAGCATCTTTGTAATGTGTTCTATTTTAGATTACTGCCACATAGTTTTAAGTGTGTGTCTATCTTAATATAATATCTATCTTAATATTAATCTTTCTCTAGGAATATAACATGTGAATGCAAACAAGAAATCCAGGGAAAATAATTTCTTTGTAGAATATGTATTTCTAATTACAGCTTACACACACACATATATAATTCAACAATGACATCAATGGCAGATTCACTGCTCTGTCTTTACTGGTTTGTGACACTCTGGCACAACATAAGGCAACCACATCATTACACTGAACTACAATGAGCTGACACACTCTGGGTAACCAAAGTAGAGGAATTAAGTAACCAAAGTAGAACAAAACGTATCCATCACTCCAATGATTAGATCTAACATGAAAGATAATTTTTGAAAATACAGATAGAAGTCTAATAATAATTTTCACCATTTTTAATGACTTAAAGTTTGTCAACAGAGATACATGGTATCATCTACTTCAAAGTGACTTATACTCATAAATGAATAACATATTTGAAAAGCCCTCTCAAAGATTTTTGGTGGGGTTTTTTTGTTTGTTGTTCCCCCCCAAATGATCATCATATCCCATTATTTCAATGGCAATAAAACCTAAATGTGCGAAATCAAAATTGTCATTCAATGTCCTCCTTGTTTCCAATACACAGGACTTTAATTCTTTGAAGGTGGAATTGGAAGGAAACATTCCTTTCATGCATTAAAAAACCCCAACAAAAGACATGTATTCTACTTCGTGTCAAAATCTCTGAAATCACACTAATGAATTTCAGTATACCTGTAACATCTCTCTACACCTGATGATTCTACCATAATTTTACAAGGTGAAAACCAGAGACAGGTTAGTTAACTTGCCCATGTGAAGCTGCACGTACCCACTGCACTTCCAAGATGAGCACTCTGCAGCATGGCAAGACCCCCTGCCCGGCCCAGCTGCGTCCACATACCCCACCTGACCTTGGGGCATGCCAGACACCAATACCAGGCTAACCTCAGTGCTCCTACTCGTACCTGAAATAGCCTTGACACAGTCTGCTGCAAGGACAGATGGCACATGCAGACAGCCTGAGTTCAGACCGCACAAGAGACACACAATGCACCGAGCTGGGTCTTGCCCCAGGCCTGACAGCGGGCTGGACTTGCCAGGTAAACAAGCCCAAATCATTTCCGACTGGACCGTGTCTTAAGTGACTCAAGACAAAGACCATCTCATAACCAGACAGAACTGCCTGAAGTGTAGCTGGCCATGGCTCTTCAAGGGGCAAAAGTGCAATTCTAGAGGTTCTACTGAACCAAAATTAAGTCTTCCCAACCTAAGACCAGATTACTTTGTGGATGCTGCCCAAGATACACTAAAGTTTCCTGGCTTTCAGATCCAAAGCTTGATGGCTCTTCTGTTATTTCTGAGAGACAGACAGAGTGGAGTTCATTAGAAGGGAGAGCCAGAATTCACAAGCATTGTTTGCCTCATTCCACTGCAGTAACAAAATAAAGCATCTAAGTCGTTGTTGGCGACAGTAAGATGGAATACATGTAACACTATATTCAATAACCTACAAGTGAGCTATGGAGTTCCAGAACATCTTTCAAGGATCACAAAGATCAAAGGGAATTATTCTGTGATAGATCAGTACAGATGCATTTCAGCTGAAGAACTGAGTGAAAACATCTGCCTTTTGACTATGGCCTGCTAATGAATGGAAGGTACCCTTTGAGTGGAACAGAGGGTGAGATGATCTCATGTCTGCAACTTGAAGCCAGCAACAGAACAAAACCTCTTTACCAAGAAAAAAAAAAGATAAATTTCTTTGTAAGATAAGCTGCTTATCTTATTATGTAAAGTAATACAAAGAGGACAAAGTCTAAAGTCTACGGTTGAAGAGCTGAAAATTTATTTTTGTTTTCCAGTCAGATGTAAGATAGCACTTAACAGATATGGTACTTAAGAAAACTTCAGCTTTGCAAAGACTGTATTTTTACTAAGTCCAAAACTTAAACACTGGCATAACTTACAGATTTTTTTTTTCAATCAAGAAAACACAAACAAATTTATTGTCTCAAAAGCTTGATATAAGTAAGCCCAACTGTAACCATTTCACAGATTTTTCTTTTTTTTTTTTTAAACAGAAATCAGTGAGTGTAAGTGACTTAAGATTTAAAAAAACCTATGTCAGTCCTGGAATCACATGGTAATTTTTAAGTTTGCAGAACACTACTCTGTGCTCAGACATTAAATAGTTCTTCTCTTCTGCATAACTCCAGATAAGTCGTGAGAAATAAATTATGAGCAAACAAGCCCATATTTTTAGAAACCTTTCTTTAAAAACAGACCGCACTTACAATCACTGAAACAAGCAACAACAGAGCTGAGTTCCTGGATGTGAAACTTGTGCTTGACTCACATGCCAACAGAGCTTAGCTGTATTTTATAACAGACGTTCTAGAACCCACCTCAGTCTGATTCTTACTGTTGTAGTATCCTACAATGGCCAGTTCTGGAGCATCTTTTCGAGAAAGCGCCTGGTTTATCATCACACTATTACTGCAAATGCACTGGCTTGATGCCTTCACATGGGTAAGAAAATTGAAATGCTATGAACCAGGCTCACATTTCCAGTATTAGTCAGACTTAATGTGAGAAAGATAAGATATTCAGTAGGAAAATGAGCACTGAGCTAGCTTCTACTCCTTCTTAAAAAATAAATAGATAATTACCTAATATTTCTGGAAAACCTACATGAAAGTGGTACATACTTTGATACTAATGGAAAACACCTTCAGAAATGTCTCTTCCATGTCTAGTATTGTTGTCAGTGGGTTATATTATGCAATACTTTATATATAGTAACTTGCTGACTTCTACTTTGCTCGTACAGCCTAGTGTCTGCTTCTCTGTTACCAGCTGAAATTACTTTCAAAATGAAATACGGAGATACAAAATTAATACAGGACTATACCAGAGGTGATGGTCAAATTGATAAGCAAAAGAAATACATTTTAAAAGCTGATAAATAGCTAATCACTGACCAAAAATGCTAAGAAGAGTATGAAATACCAACAGAATTCCTTTCAACTTTTATCACAGGAGAAGATTATTTGTCTTTTTGCATATTATACCCTAGTTAAAGATGAACTTAATCGTATCCTTAAAATATGTCTTGCTTATTATCTGTTACCTAGCAAGAGGTGAATGTTTTGTCAGTGTCTAGTGTGATGTAAAACCAGCAAAACAGAACATAGCGATCAGGAGAGTGTGCTCAAAGACAGTGGCTGACTTTCTCAAGCCTGCAAGAAGCTACTGTTCCTTGGCAAACCCAGGCCAGACTCTAGAGAGAGCTAAGAGAAAACTTATCCAGGACCCACATAGTAACTGTACTGTATCAAGGGCTATACAGGCTTGTGTACAATGCTGTTAAATAAAGCTTTAGAAATATTCTAAGTCACTCTTTCTGTTGACTTCAATTTCCTAAAGTCAAAAATCACAGTTAGATCTCAGCATAAACATACAATTGCTAGAAGGACCACAGTTATAGACAGAAAGTACTGAAATCATACTGAGATCTCTTAAGAGAAGGAAGGAAAAAATGAAGCTTTAGTCTTCCCGATTCTGTTAGCAGTGTCAAGAACCTCCAAAGAACTAATTCTCAGGCTCCTTCCAAGTTCAGCCTGGAGGAAACTGTGCTTGGCTGTCACCAAATAAGAGATAAGATAAACCCACGTTTAAAAATTATTTCAGCTTTTCAGATTCCAAGGGGTTTTATATGCAACAGCGAAAAAAACATTTTTAAAATCAGGAAAAATACCTGGACAAGTGTCCTTTTAAGGTGCCTGATGAATGGCTCATTCTCCAAAGATACTACAGTGAGGTCCAATATCGTGCGAACTACATGGTGGGGAAGCTGTTGCTACTCCCAGGTACATCACACAAAAGGACCTGAGAACAACAGCCTGGGTCAGTGCAGCATCTTTGGTAGTTGCTGGAAGAGAGTTCCTCCTTCCCATGCTTGTTCCTCTATGGTATGTCAATGTAAAACACACACAACTAACACCACCTCTTAAAGCAGAATAAAAACCTAAATCTAGCAGTCTCCACAAGACAATCAAAAATCACTCTAAGTACCAGACTCTCTCTGGGAGCAAAGAGGTAGAACTGGCACTGGCAAAGTATACAGCAAGACTAACAGCCGCAACAAAAGCTAGTTAATGTGAGGCTCTGAAGATGTCTTCTATATAGCAAGAAATGATCAACCAATGTGGATTGGTTTTCCCTGCCAAGGGAAGAAAGTTAACAGTCTGTGAGAAGCCGTACCTCGGAAATGAATACTGGCTGAACTGTCAGTGTTCCTGCCTCCACCTGCTGGCAAGGAGAAACGCTGCTGCTGAAGATTGCTGCTACAAAGATCATTCACACGCTCTTAACAACGAATGTTCACAACTGGAATCAGTGACCGACATTACCACGTTGTGGGGGCAATAAACAGTGCTCCACAATATTTCTAATACAGCATAACCCACCTCGCAAAATCTGACACCTGCAGTTTATAAGCCAGACAGTTGTTAAATGCCAGACAGTTACTTCTCTCTCTCTAAACAAGATGATAACAAATACACACAGCAGGAATTCATATGTTAAACAAAATAAGAAAGTATATATTTTTCTGTGCACGCTAATTACCTGGTAAATGACATCTTGAAAAAGAACGGGAAAAGTGAGTGCAGCATCTTCTAATTCATTTAGACTACAGTGCACTAATGTTTCATCCTATCAAAAAAATAAAAGATGGTATAAAAGAAAGAAAGATTGTGAAAAGAATGTTGAAAATTGAAGTAGTTTTCTGGATTTTTAATGCTCATTTTAAGGTAGGTTTATTTAGTCTGGAAAATTTATTTTTGTGCAAGTGCTGTCAAGATTGAAGAAGAATTCTTAGAATGAATTATACATTTCATTATTCTTGCAGTTTTTGAAAAATTTCACTTAGAATTATGTGCTGGGGCATAAGTATAAGAAGATATTTTCATTTTGCAGGCTATCCTGTCATTTAGTTCAAACCTGCATCTGTCAGTTTGAATAATCCATCCATTCATACAACCACTAGAGGACAGGCCAACTGATACTGTTCATGATAAAATAATATTCCTGACATCACTAACAGGGTCTGAAACAACTTTCAAAACAGAGAGACTAAAAGAAATTATTACAAAGACAGATATGTTTTCTATGAATATTTTAAAAAGTGGATTTGTGCCCTCTAAGAATAAGAATGTTCTAAGAATTAAAAGATTAATTCTTGATCAATCTTGATGCAAGACATATGAAGCTGAATTTTCCTATTTACTACATGTCATTTTTTTCCACATTGGATTTAAGAAAGCTTTATGGGGACAGACAACTCTTTGTTTGAGACAGTCAAAATGTTACTGTTTTTTTTTTTTTTTGAACAGGATGTTAAGTATTCAACAAATACAGCAAGCGTTCTATTCTTACCACTATTAGTTTTTTTTTTAATGCAGACTATAACTAAAAATACTAAAAATTGTGTAACATTCAACAAGGCCTTTTTGTTTAAAGCAAACATGACTAATTTCAGCAACAAACAAAATAAATGAAATGCTACATACCCCCTGCTTTTGGTATGTGTTTAGAAAGATATTTACCAAGTCTAGAACTAATGAAAATTCTGGTGTGCTTCTTGTTTTCAGTGGAAGAGCTGGCTTCCTGTTAAGTTGTTCTTCTGTTAGTGGTGGAACATGTTTGATGAAATAATATCTGAAAAGAATACAGATTTTGCTGTAGAAATGTATATACATTATTTAACTGGTAATGTTGTAGCCCAACTTAATATTTCAAATATTTAAGGCTGCACAAGAAATAAGTATTTTAAATTGAAAAAACCCCACATCAATATACACTTATCAGTTTAATATTTTCAGTACAAATGTTAGCACTTACGGATCAAAGACTTCCCAGTCTTCTTCATAGGTGGCTTCTGCATGAGCTGATGAGTAGCCACTGTCTGGAGATACTGGTGCTAAAATTCAACGAAAATGACCAAAACAAAAAATAAAACAAAAAACCACAAGAGCTAGTCTTATTAGTGCAGTTTTGAAAAGTGAAAATTTGCACTTGATACACAAGTGCCTCAAACAACGGTGGAAAAACTCCCCCTTCAGCCCCACCCTCTCAGTCCCCATGTTTCCTCTGAAATAGCCTGCAGAGCTTCTCAGGAAGAAGCTACCTGAGAGCTTGATGTCACGTCATGCTACAGAACTTCATGACCTGGCCAAACTGGAAGCACCCGAATGACACAGCAAGGTATCCATACAACCTCTGATGACATGAACTACCTGGATGCACATTCCAGCCTAAGAAGCTAGCAGAACTCTTCCAGTCTGCAGCTCATTCTCACCTCATGTCTGAGGGGCCCTTCTGAAAGAAGGCAACAGACCAGATCAGAAGGTCTTGATTGGACCTGTGGATCACACATCAGCCCCGCTACTTAGAGGTTAAACTTACTTCCTTGAAAGGAGTCCTCGTAAACCTCAGTACTACTTAACTACCAGTGTTTCAAGGGCCTAGGGAGGATTTAGAGAACTGTTAAGAATTTGATGCTGGCCATCCACAAAGAGGAGAAGCTGAATTTTATGGATACGATTTTTGTCAAAAAAGATGTATGATGAGACTTTTGAAGAAAACATGGAAAATTAATGTAGGATCTATATGTTCCTCATTCACCTCACTATGTTGTTCTAAGATATCAAAATGTTGCAAATTTCTCTTTTGTGATCAGCGAGTCTAGGATGTGCATTTTTAATGGGGTTGGGGAGGGTTCAATATTCATAAGAACGCCTTTATTCTGGAATCTTTGTTTTCATTTGAAGAAATGTTATAAGGTCAACTCCATTACACCGGGAATAGATGAGACTTGCCAAAACTGTGTCTTTGGTGCATAAAACAGATTTGTCTATGAAACAAAAAAATCAATATTAATGCTGTTTGCATGCCCTAAGCAAATGTGAAATATTAATTTATACAAAATGCAGGTGCTAGAATTTCTCTAAGAGTACAAATTACATACAGCTTCAACACCTGAGTCCAAGACAAGCACACATTTCTTACCTGTAAGTGGTGGCAGGTCACGGTCATTTGTTTCCTCCACTTCTTCTAAACCATTGTTGACAGTAGATCTGACCTGCACTGCTTGGCTAGTATAGGCTGCTCCATTGGTGGATGTTGCAGTACTTGTAGTAATCTCATCTACCTGTTCCATATCAAGCTGTTTGACTATTTCTTCAGCTTCAACAGCTTGTCCTGGAGAATCTGATCCTGATGTTCCTGAATTAAGATTTCAGTACACTCACAGTCATTATCTTTAAGCTGAGTTACCTATCAGAATACTGACAGTCACTACTTAGCCACACAAAAAAAAAGTTTCAGAATAATTGAAGATGGCTGCATTAGATTCACATTACAAAAATGAGAACCAATATGAAGACCATAACAAATGCCTTTTTGTTTGGGACAAGGAACTTAATACCAATTTTAAAAATTTTTTTAAAAATAAAAGGTACACCGCTAGATACTTACACCTATGAAAGAAATGTTCTAATGCATATAAACTTACTGCTTTTTTTATTAATGATCAACCCTTCTAAGAATCAAGGAGGCCTTTTACCTGGTAGTAGTAACTCTTGGTCTGTAAATCAGAATGAAAAGTGTACTGCCACTCAGAACAGCTTTTTCTTAAAAAGTATCTATCATCCTTAGCTTTAACACTATTGGCTTTTTAAATAATACTCACCATTTTTATTTGCTGGTGAAAAAAAATTGAAAACAGGAGAAAATATAGTTCCCAGTAATGTAGTTCGTGGGGGACTGCCAGTGGCAGGATTATCTTCTAATTTTCCATTTTGCTTTACATGTTGGTTTGTCATTTCATAACTTCCAGCTTCTGTAAAAGAAAAGTTATGAAGTATAATACCATGCTTCTGTTTTTCACAGTTACATCTTCTCTTTTATTGTTATTATTTTCACTATAGGAAAGATCCCTCGTGCTCATGACTTCACAAGATCAAGTCCATAATTTATTATTCTCCACATATACACACACACATATATATATAAATACAATTATGAAGTAAAATAATTTTTACTTGTTATCAGAGGTAACAAAGGACATAGAATTAAATAAATCTTCACATTACAAAACGTAACACACAACAATTAAGGTCTTCTATAAATGTGCATGTACAGTAAAGTACATCCTAGAACTAAAAATTGCCATTTCGTGGCTGAGATCCAAGACACAGTTCTGAGACTGAAATGAAAGAGAAGTTATTTACTTCACAGTAACAAGTCTTTGAGATGTCTGTCCATATGGAAGTAAGCAAATGTATTTTGTGCACATGAGCTGAGAACCTTTTTGTCAGCTGAGCCTGATGGAGCTGCACAAGTACTTCACACTTCCTATCGTTTCTATATAAAACGTAGGGTGTGCCAGCTGCAACTCAGTGCCTTCACTAATACGGAATATTTTAACTAAGAACTTCATACCACTGTAACAGTGACACGGGCTCAGTGTGCTCTACACACATATCTCAGAACACTTGATTTAAGTCAATAGCTGCTCCTTCATCTTTGAGCATTGTCTGCATGTATCACACTAAGTGGGTGCATATCCATTATCTCTCCATGAGGCAAAAAAACCTTAATTAACAGTAGCAAATACTGGAAAAAGGGGTTTCTCCTAAAGCCATGTTACATAGACATCTGACAACAACCAAACAGGTAATGCTCTCATTGTAACCTTTCCATCACTGAAGTGACTCATTTGGAGCTCTATCCTCTACTTAGCTACTGATTTTGCAAACCTTGTTGGACTATGAAATCTTTGAGCCCCTGCCTTGCTGACAAACTTGGCAGAAACCAGATAATGGATTCCAAAGTTATTGGGGGAATGGAGAATGAAGGCATAACTGACAGGCAGCACAATCATACAAGTCTTGTTTCCTTAGAAAAGAAGTCTAAAAAATGTTTTTTTAAAGTCAGATTTGGAACCAGAGCTGATACTTTAAATGTCATTGACCATTTCATCATGTCATTATTAGAGATATTCAAAAAGAAACAATTTTCACAGAGACGTGGTCAAACACTGGAACAGGGTTGTGGAATCTCCACTGTTAGAGATATTCAAAACTTGACTAGACAAGGCTCTGAGCAGCCTGATCTAACTCCAAAGCCAGATCTCACTTCAAGGAGGATTAACATTGCTGTGAGGGAAGCAAGGGGACTGACCCAGATGACCTTTAGAGGTCCCTTCCGATCTAAATTTTCCTATGATTCTATGACAGAAACATGTCTATGTGTTTGACAAGTGCTTTCAATATCTAAGGACACTTTGTTACTTCCACAAAGGTCATGAGTTGTGAAGTCGTATTTCATTTTTTTGTGAGAAAATGGGAGAAGAGCTAAATCAAATAATTATCATTGGCTTTCTAGAATAATAATTTTTTAAAGAAGTTAAATTAGTTCCAAAATAGCTGGTCATGATCACATATCCAAATTGTTCTTACAAAGACACAATGGATGCGTCTGAGAAGTAATGTTGGAACTGTTGCTTACAGTCTTAGAAACCTTATTTTGCTACTATTAGCTCAGCCTTGCTCTCGCTGAAGTCAATCACAAAACCTTGAACAACCTCCACCACTGAAGAAACGTCCTATATTAGTTAACAGCTGTAAGACTACTGAATCACCATTCAGCTGCAACAATATACGATTAGAATATTTACAAACCTCCATTCATTTGACTTTTCCGTCGTACTCGAGAGATCTGTTTATTAGGCTTTTCTCCTGTTTGAGGTGTGGATGTAATCAAGCTGTTATCTATATCCCGTTCAATTCTACTTCTTTTTGCAGGGTTTTCTCTTTCTTCCTTAAAACAGAAAAGGAGGAAAAAAGAAACATACTGAATGGTGCCTCTTTTCTCCATTGAATACTACCAGAAAATGTTAGCTGTTAGGGAAAGTTTCACAGAAGATCCATGTATTGTTCTACTTCCAGATGCAGAATATGCAACATGTATCTGGCCAGCTGGAATTTTAAACTCATTTAAACTGACACAAGTCAAGGTAAATAGCAAAGTATTGGGAAAGAAAACTGTACTTGGAACTTCCGTAGTAGAAAAACTGTCTTTAAGTACTATTTCACTATTTAAGTGCTATGGAATTTGGGAAATGTAGAGGCAAGGCAAATAAAATTATGTGAAACTTCATTCCTCTGCCTGTTAAATATACAGGAAGTAAACTGCACAACAATATCCAATATGAAATTCTCCACCATGCTCCCTACATAAAGTGGCTTGCTAAATGGTATACAAGTATATAACTTGCTGCTATTCAATCCATATCAGATAGTACATGGCAAAACTTAGCTGTTAAAAGTGTTGTAAGCAAGGGTTATGACCCAATGATTCTTCTTACCTTTAAGTAAATGACTGTTCTTCCCTGTGGCACTTAATGAACAACATAGAACCAAACATTTTCGCATATTTTCTGTGCATGAGTATATGTGTTGGCACACATTTAAGACAGGTTTCTTCCCTTTTTCCCCAAAGCACCCACTACAACTTAATAAAATGGCAATCTGAAATCTAAAACATGACCATCTAGAATACATTGAAATGTAAGGTGTGAGACAATGCAAAATAAATGGAATTAAATATCAAAATAAATAACAAGGCCACAGACCATATCAAAGTTAATTAAAATTTCAATTTTAGAATTACAATATTACCCTTCTGGAGCAGCTGTTTCACATCTTTAAAAAGAAAAGAGAAAAACGGTTTGCGTGCTCCAAAAAAAAAAGTAAATAGATCTTTTAGAAAAATTACTGTAAAGCCCATGCTAACAGTACAGTAGCTAAAAGAAATACTAACAAGAATGGAAATGTATTGACATCCATCATCAGAAGACAAGTGAACACCACTGATCCCAAAAGCTTCCTACTGGCAATGTCCTTGACCAACAACCTTGGTGAGAACAATCTAATTACTACCACTTAGAATTAATAATATTGTATATACCATAAATCCATATAATGACAGAAAACAGATGTCTCACTGAACTGATAAAAGAACAGTACATCTCATCTTCTAGGTCACTTGTTCAAATGTTCAACACCGGGGAAAAAATGAGATTAATTAACTTCTAAAAGCTGTCCATTGGCCTTCATAAAATGAGTTGTGCTCTCATTCTGCTTTATGGAAAACAAGTGTAGAAACGTTACAAAAATTACAACAAAACCAGGAAATCTGGCTGATGGTATCAGCAGAGGCATGAAGAATTCACTAAATCTGGAGACCCCTTTCATCCTCCAGAAGAGGAGCCATCATGATGTGGTGGGAAAGCTCACATTGCTGTGCCCATGTTGTACTAGTTAATAGAATTCAAAGGTGAAATGACATATAATGTTATTGCACTACTTGGTTTATACACTGAAAATGTTATTGCACAGAAATAGAATTAAATGTACCTATTATATGTATTTATATAATGATCTGTTTGAATGCTATGATCTATTCAATGCAATATAACCTATTATTATCAATAACTGTGCCACAAGGAACATGACAATGTCACACCGACACAAACATTTCGTTTGTTTTTAGGTTGTTTTCGGAAACCGTGTATGTATTAAGGAATGGCCTAAACTGAGACTAGAAGTAATGACAACACATTCGAAGTCAATGCAATTTCTGACAGTGCTAGAACCCCCAAAATCAAACAAGTTTAGAGTAACTTGCAACAGCAAGTTCTACAACATTTCCAAAGTTAACATTTAAAAATTTTAATAGTACTTCCTGTACGCATACATGTATCAGTTTTTCTGGTATATCAGATTTGTTGTTTTGTAAATGACAAATACTATTGCACACTCCATACTGTTGCTGACTTGCATGGAGGCCATGAGTTAGCAAAAGACCTCAAGATCAGACCTACCACCATCCACATTCAAAGAGCCACATTTTAGTCTCTGGTTTCTCTAACTAAAGAGCTATAAGGTTTTTTCAGGTTTTGTTTGTTTAAGGAATATTTCTACTAAGACATCTTTACAGTACCAGATAAATGACCTATGACTATGATCAAAATTGTCAAGATATGCTTGTTATGAAGACATTCATCGCTGTAAATCCATATAACCTCAGCAGTGATCTAGATTTTAACGTACCCATAAACAAACTACTATGCAAGTTGTACACATACACTATCTCAAGAGTTATAACGTTTCCATGGCAGCCACAAGACTACTTTGTTAAGTCATTAGCGCTTTGGAAGATAGCCCGACAGTATCAATATCATGCCATGCTAATGCCACTGGAACCACTCCAAGTCCTGCTACAGGCACAGGAGAGGACATGAAAGGAAAGAGGAAAAAAATGTGAGCATTTTATACTCAAAAACCTGTCAAGAAAAAAAAGAATGAAATGTAATCCAAAGATTTGGGAGAGGAAGGGAAGAGGAGAAGAGAGTAAGTTAACAAAACCTTAAAGAGACAAAGGAAAGGAAAACGAGACATCTTTCTCTTATCTTAAAATTCCAAAGTAAAATGTTTTGCTTAGATTTCAGCATTTTGTTGCAGTGGTTTTGCAGCCAAAATGTTGCACTACTGAGCTACAATACAGATGCTGAATGTAAACTAGAATAATTGTCCTGGTTTAATGAAAAACAAAATGA
Organism: Harpia harpyja; assembly: GCF_026419915.1. Classification (NCBI taxonomy): domain Eukaryota; kingdom Metazoa; phylum Chordata; class Aves; order Accipitriformes; family Accipitridae; genus Harpia; species Harpia harpyja. Next base: position 16,047,768 of record NC_068953.1, on the reverse strand, counting down.
ATGTGCATTTAACCATTTATTTTTACTGAAGTATTTCTTTGTCATTACTTCAATGTTTCTATGATAGGTAATTAACACATGCCATGAAATACTAAATTTCACTATGTTTTTGACAATTTAAGAATCTAATATTACTTAATTAAAATTATTTCGACTGCAGCTTGTTACAAAATTATCGTTTCAACACATAGTTCAAAAAACAGAAAATACTTCTGAATTTATATCATATTTTTATTTAACATAAAGTTAACCTGGGATACATTTTAATTCAGTTATGACTTCATGGCTACTCTTCTTTACAATTTACAGCTACATAATGTCAATATCTGGACTGCTGGGACTGAATGAAGTTTTTTTTAACTGGCCTCTCTTTACAGAAAAAAAATCACAGGTTTTTGAAGGAATTGCAAGGTTACATTCAGCCTATCAAAGTTTTTTATATATATATATACACACACACACACACACACACACATATATAAAATTCATCCTCAAAACATACATTCAACAGGTTTTAACATGTGAAGATTAGCAAGTTCAGATTTCTGTCTGGATCAAGACAGATGAGATCTAGTGGTTTAGCCCTGACAATGTTTGAATTTGATCCACTAAGTGGTGGCAGTGTTCACTGCAGTAATACACCGAGTAGTTGTATCAATTTCATGATAGTTGAATTTGTGAGGTTAGACCTTTATTGATTGAAGGACTCCTAAACAATTTTGGGGAAAACAAAAACAAAAACAACTAAAAATATTCAGCAAATTTATGCTTACATACTTGCTTTTCTTAGTTGCCAGTACCGGTAATTCCCAAATTCAAAGAATCCTTAAACCAGAAATTAAAAATCTACCAAATCTATTAGTCAACACTTTCACAAAGAAATACCTAGGTAATAAATCCTGTGATTTATTGGATTGTCTTAAATACACCTACAATTGACTCCTGTAGGGTTTGAAAGTCTGCTTTTTTTTTTTTTTAAATATCTGTTACCTGACATAACTAATCACAGGTACTTCTTGTCTTCTAATTCTTTACCAGAATGTTTTGCTTCTACCATATTACACGTTTATTTATTCTTAATAGAAATGGTTGTAAATCAAATTTAACTGAATATGACCCAATTAAAAACAAAAGAAGAAATCCACTGATGGTGTACCTTGGGTGTGCTTCCTTTAATAAACTTTTTGATTGAAGACAACAAGCCAGTTTCATTTTTCTGTGGTTTTCCTCCGCCAACCGGTAAGCTCTCTTCCACCTCCGAATGTTTCCTCTTTGCCCTCAAAGCACGTTGTGTGTGAATTTGATTCGATTGCTGAGAAGCTTTCCGCGTTCTCAGCCTCATTTTCATGTGTACCACATGTAAAGCTATAAAAGGAAAAATCAAGAATACTTAGTCATTGAAGAAATGTATTAAGCTTCAGATCATGAATTCAAAAAATTATATAACACTGACAGTGTTCTGATGCACTGAGCTTTTACATCCATATATATGGCCTAATTTAAATCAAAGAGAAGAGCTATTTAAGTTAAAGCATAACATTGGCAGAAGAACAAATGAATATAATCTGGCCATGGATACACCTAACCATTAGATCAAGGAGGTTTTTGCGTAACCCTCCAATCTGAGTAGTAGGAACAAAAAAAATCCACCTGCTTTTAAGATGAAAAGGATTGTATGGTGCCTGGTGTCTTCAGTATCAAATGACTAGACTCAATGACCTAGGCAGTCCTTTCCAGCTCTGTGTTCCTCACAATACTTCATTTTAAGTCTCTACATTAAATTTGAGATGAGGCATAAATCTAAATTCATGTCAAGTGTTCACAGAAGAAGAAATCATAGTGAGACTATGCATTCAATATGGGTGAGGACATAGCAGCTCAACAAAGGAACCTAAGATTGATCTTCAATGCAACTGTATTCGGGAATAAAATTAGACCACAGGAAGACTCATGCAAGGGCAATATTTATTAAAGCAGAGTAAAAGGCCATTCCAGGGAATGCGACCCATTTATCTCCAACCTTCAATTGGACTGCTGGTATAGTCAAATTTGTGCATAAATATAACTGCTTTTCTGGACTGAGGGATATGCCTTCTTCAGTTGACTGAAGCTCACACTTGGGTTGATTTGAATGGGACTACTCATGTGCTTAAAATTATGCATATACTAGATCAGGAGCAGAAAAGAGTAGAACAAATTCATCTGAGTTGTAATGCACAGAAATACTGGTAAGACAGTAATATGCATTTTGTAGCTGAAGTCATGACAAAAACCCCATTTTTTTAAAGAAAAGCATATGCCTATTGCAATAGGAAACAGTATCTGCTTTTCTGATGTTCATTTAGCACATATCTTATTGCTGAATAGACAGAATAAATAATCTGTACAATTAAAATAGAAGTAATGTCACAACAGCTATCTTGTTTAAGAAAAGGCAATGGTGGCACTGGTATGTTTCACAGACATAGAAATACTGTGATAATATTTTTCAAAAACAGACCAAAAACTGTACACAGTTGCATTTGTCTGCAGTTAGATAAATCTCAATCTCAAATGAAAGGCGTTCCAGATAAAGAATAACATAACTGCTGACACCATTTTTAGAAGACTTAGCAAAAAAAGTACTCAATTGGTATCATCAGGAGTGCAATATTTTAGTTACATATAATATTTGTTTTAACTGCCAGCAAACATGGGATTTAATTTTTCATACATACATGGCCAGCTTTATCCATCAGTAGTTAATACAACAACTGTTTACAGACAGGAAAAGGACAAGTCAAGATTCTTAAATGACTGAAGTAACTACAGCAAAAGTGGACTGATATGTGAGGTTTAAGGAAAGACAACAGAAACCGTAGCCTAAATTTATAAAAACTGGTTCCTTATAATCTTGCGCCCTCTAGTAACAGAAGCATTAAAACTCTGAGTCCATGAGAGTGTCTTTCGTTATTAATCTTTGCAATAAAATTTGCATTTCATTTAAAAGAATCTACTGTATGTGCAAAAAAGTAATGCAGAGAAATAATGAAAAAAATCCCCAAAGATTTTTAATCCAATTTTCTGTTCTTACTCCTTGCCACTAGAAAAATAAAGAGATAAAAATAACATTCTTATACAAAGACGTAAAATAAATATGCCTGTTATCAGAACTTGCATCTCGCCTTTTCTTTCTTATGAACTGCTGCCAGATTAATTTTTTTGGTATAATTTATAGTGGGAAGGATCCACAACACGAGACATATGCTCCTATTGTACTTCTGTAAAAATCAGGAGGACCTAATTATAAAATTGAAGAAATTATCAAACATCAACGGACAGGATGGTCCAAAGATACCTTAAAACATGTAATGTATTTTCACTTCAGAAATACTGAGAAAAGCATTATTTTTTATCAACATTGTGTGGATTAAATCATGTACTTTAAGTTAGTATGACTTACCAAAATCATATTATCCTAGGCAGCTGAAAAAAGAACAATTACATTTAAGGTTTCTCAGTGTTCTTGTATGTGGGAGATGAACTAATTTACAACCCTAGCAGGAAATACAGCCTGAGAAAGAAAATAGCCGTTAAACTTTTAAACCGAATAGTTTAAATATATCAATGTTTCAAGTTAAATAGTTAGCAATTTGTTGGAATGAAGTTAGAGAAAACAACACTGTTTTGCCATGTTAAAAATATTCTTAAAACTCTCCAAGGAGCTCTAGTCCTTCCATGCTTTGAAAAGGGAATTTTATTTAAGTATTATCAACCTGTTTAGGAATTAATTTGGTTGAATTATAGCTCTGAAATTCTTCTATCTGTATATTGCAAGGGGACACATATTAGATCACAGATAGCAATCTCTAGGGCAGAGAAGTGAGCAGAGGAGTGTAGACAGCAGTCGTAAACACATCAACCATCCCAGCTTCAACTGGTTTCATATGGGTATCAACAGCCCTAGCATGCTAAGCTCCTTCACATCTCTGACATGCCAGCCAGCCAGCCCTATGCCATCCAGAATGACTAACCAGCCTTTTTTTGCATTCCACAGGTTGAATGGATTTTTGTTTGCAATCCTTCCTGCCAGGTGCAGGAACAGAGCAACGAGGCAGCCTATACCCATGATGGTCCCTTAGATACAGGAAACATGTTTATGCTGAGAAGTTGAGGAGTAGTCGTAAAAGGGGAAGAAAATCAGAAAGACATAGGGAAAAAAGGTACAAGAATATATAATCATCACAGCAAACTTCTCAAAGGTACTTTAAGATATGGTAGGATGACATGAGGGAACCTAGTGGCTTGCTCCTGCTCCCTCCTCATTTCTTTCCCACACTCATTTCAGAGTTTGTCTCCTCCTCAGAGACCAGGCTAGTTCGCTGAGCCAACAAGAAAAAAAAATTACTTCATTTTTATGCCAGTTAAATCCATTTATAAAGGGAATCAATGGGCATCCAAGTAATGCAACAGAGCAGGTGGTGGAGAACACACAGCACACCTCGCGAGCGACGTAGCTAGACATCACACAGCCTACTGAGCTGGTGTATTTTGGAGAGCTGAATAGGACAGAGGTCCAAAGATGGATGGAGGGCAGCTGGGAGTCACTAGAGGCTCCATTCTCAGAGTACTCACTGTGATGAAGCACAGGGTTCAAAGTGGCCCTTGATGTCTTGGAGCAAACAGATAGGCAGTGTGTGCGCGAAGCCAAGCCCCAAGCAAGCAGTATGGAGCGCAGTCAGTCCCACCAACTGCAGTCCAAGAACTCCCTGATCTCTGTGACATCTGCCAAGGCCATCACAGCATCACTTAAGATCATCAAGTCCAACCGTTAACCTAACACTGCCAAGTCCACCACTAAACCATGTCCCTAAGCGCCACAGCTACATGTCTTTTAAATACCTCCAGGTATGGTGACTCAACCCATTCCCTGGGCAGCCTGTTCCAATGCTTGATAACCCTTTCAGTAAAGAAATTTTTTCCTAATATCCAATCTAAACCTCCCCTGGCACAACTTGAGACCATTTCCTCTTGTCCTATCGCTTGTTACTAGGGAGAAGAGATCGACCCCCACCTCACTACAACCTCCTTTCAGGTAGAGAGCAATAAGGTGTCCCCCCAGCCTCCTCTTCTCCAGGCTAAACAACCCCAGTTCCCTCAGCCGCTCCTCATAAGACTTGTGCTCCAGACACTTCACCAGCTTCGTTGCCCTTCTCTGGTCACGCTCCAGCACCTCAATGTCTTTCCTGTAGTGAGGAGCCCAAAACTGAACACAGTACTTGAGGTATGGCCTCACCAATGCCGAGTACAGGAGACCAATCACCTCCCTGCTCCTGCTGGCCACACTATTTCTGATACAGGCCAGGATGCCATTGGCCGCCTTGGCTACCTGGGCACACGGCCAGCTCATCTTCAGCCGGCTGTCGACCAACAGGTCTTTTTCTGCCAGGCAGCTTTCCAGCCACTCTTCCCCAAGCCTGTAGCGTTGCGTGGGGTTGTTGTGACTCAAGTGCAGGACCCGGCACTGAGCCTTGTTGAACCTCATACAACTGGCCTTGGCCCATCGATCCAGCCTGTCCAGATCCCTCTGTAGAGCACAAGGGGAGGATACCCTAACCTAAACACCCACCCTGGGGTCTGAGGATTGATGTTCTTAAGCCTTTTCTATACAGTAATGCTTTTGTGCCACTCATAACTGTGGTCTCAAGTTAACCCAATTTTCAAATCGCCTGTGCTATGAACTCTCTGGAAAGGGCGTATTACACAGAACTGAAACAGTCAGGACTCCTTAAAATATACATGTTGAGTATATAAATATATACACAAGTGAGATTCTTAATTCTCATTTCCTAGTTCAAAAAACTCCAAAAGGTAAGAAGAGGGTTACACTGAACTAATTCAAGTTTTTGATTGACAATGGATAACCATTTACCACAAAGAATTAGGAATTAAGTAAATGAACACTAAAATATAATGGGATTTAGTATACTCAAAGATGTAAACCACATTCATTAAAATGTTACTTATAAATTTAAAAAAAATGGAAAACATCCTGCAATGTGACTTTATAAAACAGCAGTCTTAAAATATTCTGGTGAGAAATCTAAGACGACTGCCATTTCCTGGGTAGGAATTAAACAAGACTATACTAAAAACAAATGTGTGTAAAAAGGAATTAGACAAAATTGTAAAACATTGAAATCTTGTGAAATTCCAATTTGAGGAGGAAAATACTAGTTAAAATTTGCTACACTACAAGTTGCCTGATTTTTCTAGAAGTGAAACAAATATTAGGCGGACAAAAGATGAACCAATTTAATGTTTGTCAGTGGTGAGTATGTATTTATCCAGCAAGGAACCATTCAACTCATCTGTACACTATTGCCAGAGAGTTCTTTGGCTCATTTCACATCCTGGGTATCAAGCCTGCAGTTATAAATATCTCTAATGGACTTAGCAACAGTTACCTACAATCCTCTCAATGACAGAAGTTTGCTTTCCTAATGCTTGATACGTTTGGCAGTGGACAGTTTTTACTTGAATTATATTTGTGTTTCTTATCTGAAACAAGCATAAACCAGACTACAATACTTAACACACTCTCCCAGTCAAAATAATCAAGTCTAAACATGTACGTGAATTTCCTTCCCCAAACATGTACAATTCGGATTTCACCACAGCATGTCGTTCGGTGAAGAGCCTGACTAAATGATTGTGTGACCAAGTATCTCACTTAGCCACATTCAGGCAAGACTGACTTACACTGCTGCCTCGGTTATGCCAGGGAGGTGTGCTAAGACCAAAGTCGAACAGTCATACAGTCGGTTGCACGTGGGATTACACTAAACGATCCTATGCAATTTCTGTACTTTGTCTTTTCAGCAGATTCTCTTTCAGGAGCTTGCAGCTCAATCCTCTCTCCGTGCAATAGTGTAATTCCTGCTCATCTTGAGAAGCTGATACTGAAGTACTACCACAACATCATGAACCTGAAGTCAACTAAATACATTAACAGCAAATATACTGAACATTGAAAGTCTCAATCCACATTTCTGTACTATATACATGTCACATTTTAAACTCTCAAAAAACCCTTCTTTCTTGAATTCCTTCTACATTTATAACAAACCCAGAAAGTGGGGGAGGGAAAGAGAAAAAAAGGGGAAAACTTCATTCTTCAAAAGAGAAATACATGGCAAAGAGGGACTAAATGGAATTCTCATTAAACAATTTGTGAGACAGGAAAATAAGAAATGAAGGGGCTATTAAAAAGCAGCAGCTGAATGAGCTACAGCTGCAATAATTTCCCCATTTTCCTGAGTCCCCACACACTAAGTTGTCAGGCTCACTACCCTGTAAATACTATTGTTATTCCATGGCACAGGTACAGTGTACCTACAGGAAAGAAATTCCTGTGAATGACTCATATTTCTAAATAAGAGCATACCTCCATGAAATTTTCAGTTAGGGATGATTTATTTTCCTACCACATATGGTACTACTGTTTTATCTATTTTTCCCAAAACTATTAAAAGAAAAATTAGGTGAGGCACATATAATTACAGGGTTTAAGGCTTTTTGATACAGGAAAAAGTTTAAGATGGTAAAAGAACAATAGTGACGAACAATAGGAAGAGATAACTGACAAGAAAATTTAAAATTATAGTGTTGAACAATTTCTACATTCAATTTGGCACTCAGTAATAACACTGAATTGCCACCACTGAAAACTATATATTCTAAGCCTGAACACCAGAAGAGCTGTAGAGGATTAAGACAACTAAACACACTTCAGGAGTGTAACTTGGCGAGTGACAGGAACACATCAGGTGAAAAATTCTTATTTATTTATTTGTTTTTCTATCTCATCAGTTTCTCTAGCGTTCAAATGTAATGCCTAGGTTTTTCCCAGGCAGATCAGACAGATGCTACAAATCCTCACTGGATCTCACAGAGTACCGTGCGCTCCCCAATACCACATAAAGGGGATGTACAGAGCTAGAGAGAGTTTGCAAGCCTACTTGGCCACCCTGCATGGCGTTGGGAGGGAGACTGAGCTTCTCCTAAGAAGTGAGATAGTAAGAGAAGAGGAAAGGATGAAACTTGTGTCAGCTATATTGGGATCCTCAACATTTTTTACACAACAGAGCTTCTGCTGCTAAAGATTATATTAACCTCCTATTGTGGATACAGCCTATGTTGACAGAATATTTTTTTTTTTCTGCTGCCACAGTACACCTCCCTTCCAAATGACAGAAGTAAGCCAAAAAACACTCCCTTCTCTCAGAGCAACTGTGCCCATACATTAGTTTTTGCCATCACAGAGCTGATGAGTATGAAAAATTCACAATGCAGAACAAAGCACACTGAAAAACTTCGTGGAATATATCCGATTTTAACCACCACAATATTCTTCCTGCATTACTTCCACAGCATTTCTTGAAACATTTTTTACACAAAGCCAAGAAGGCAGTAAATTTTTTTTTACTTTTTTCAGATTTTGAGCAAGAGCGTCAATGCATGCTGTTTATGTTGTAGATACAGATGGATATGTGGCCAACACACACAAAGCTGTGAACTGTCACCAAATTTAACAGCTGTGACAGCTGATGACTGGGTTTGAATCTGTGAGCTACCAGTGGCAGGGTCAGTGTCCCACTATCAACCAGCTCAGATAATGCACACCTCACTGCTGAGAAAATGTGTTTTCTCAAGTATTTCTTTCAAGTATTTCTGGACATACAAGCTGGATCGCAGTGGGCAGACCCACAGAAAGAGGAACCAAGAACAACTATTTTCTTCAATTTCCTTTTAAACAAATAATGCCAGTCATATTTCCTCAGCACATTTCATGACTGTGATGTGACCCAGATTTCAAGTATGAAGAAACATCCCAACAAGAAGATGTGTTCGTTGAGCTGGCTGAAGTCCATTCACATGGTACTAGTGATGCTTTCAAGAAACGTAAGATCTTATGCTAGCGTACAGAGAAGCCTGAGTCACTATGGGAAATGGACAAAAAGTTGGTAAGCCTGTGCCTGGTGGGGAGAGAGAAATATGGGACAAATGATAACCCTAGTGTAATGATATAACTGTCTGGACTCACAACAAAGCCAAGGAAAATGACTTAAAGTCTTTCATCCAGACAGGCCCCAAATCACCTTAGAAACTTCAGGGAAATGCTTTTTGTTAGTTCAAAGATGTTGAGACTTTTCCCCATCGAAGACTCTTGGCCTTTCTTTAACCAACTTATTCTCCTTCCCTAGAAAATTACAGCAATTTCATGTTATTCCAGCTCATGTATTTCATATTTTGCAACATACTGTATTACTTGTCACTCTTCTCAAATCTCCAAGTGTGTTTTTCTCCAACTGCTTCCTAGAGATGCAACTATTAACTAGGAAACCATGATTCAAAGAAGTCTGGAAGTAGTGCTAGTACAGTGCAGGTAAAAGCAAAATAAAAAGACAATGATATATAAAACCAGCAAAACACACAATAGGTACTATTCAGATGTTGGTGCTTGGTTATGAAATCTGGATAAATGTATGAAGAAGCCACAAGTTCCATCAAAACAACAGCTAGCAATTGCAACTATCAAAGACACAATGCAAATGGCACCTCTAAATTTTCCTTGTTTCATTGAAAGCACCTTTTCTTCTCCTCCGTATCTTTCAGGTTACTAAGTCATTTCAATCTGAAACAAAATCACACTTGAAACCCCTGGGCTTCAGTCCCGTCGTTTTAACCACAATTCCTCAGTATCTCTGCCGTGGGCTCACGCACATAGTTCTATGCTCCCAAAGCTTAAGCATCTCCCCTAAAAGAAACATCTTCTTCAAAAGATTTTGCCAAAGAATGAAGGTCTTTATAATTGGCCTTAACAGAAAATAGATTTTCTGCTCTAGCAATCATATTTCTAGGCACCATTGTTTTGCCACTGCTTTGCTAGTGAGCCTTTGTTTTGATTATACTATACGCATTTGGAACTGAAAGTTTATTCCCTCCTGGCCAAGATATTTTCCTCTTTGCGACTGAGGGTACTCGCTTGTAATTAAGTCAGTCTTTTCAGTTTGGGTCAGACTACTAACCAACAAAGAAAAATGGAGAGCTGGGTTAATTGTAGAAGAGTTAGAACAGAACCCCAAAATCTGCTGCTGAAGAAAGATACTATTTACAATCTCTGATGTTGCCAAGAATTTTACATTAGTCATCTTCAGATATTGCAAAGCTCACCAATTGCTGAGATGTTTTGAAATAAAAGTTTGCAGTGCTTGAGTTTTAGACAAGCAGATAACAAATTCCACTAGAACCAGCACTGTTCCTGTTGAGATTCTGGAAGAGACCAGCTGTCTTTAGACATATTAGGCTCTCTGGACATTTAATCCATGCTGCTAGGCACACAGGGAGCCTATTTTTGGAAGTCATCTCCCTCTTGTTACAACCCATGGTATAAACAGGTTGCTAAACACTTCCTGAACAGACCTTCCAGGATGTTGTCTGACCACAAAAAAATCCTAATGAATAACTTTTAAAATTGTTCATCTCATCCATATCAGGTCTCTTTTTAATTAAAAAAAAACAATCAAAAAATCAAGATGATTAATAAGCCCAAGTAAGTCTGTGTTGGACTATGGAAGCCATGGAGTAACTCCTGTGTTTGTTATGAGAAGCTAATAATTTTTGCAAGGTCTACATAGACAAGAGAGCTGCATTTTGCCTGACTTCACCAGAACACCTAATCTTGCTCTAATTCTCCTTAATCTTCCTGTGGGATCAGAACCACAATCACATATTCCACAGGATTTTGTCAGGTTGCTATCTTTTAAAGGGCTAGATAAGGTTTTTGGCTGCTCCTTTGGCCTTAAAAACAGCAGACTATTTTTATTGTAGGATAAAAACTGTTTAAATGATAATATGATTCTTATTGCCCTGGAAAACATTTTTCCTTAGTGCGCTATATAGCTTTAAAACCTTTAAAAATAGTTTAAACTGTGCTCTTTACCTTGTAAGGGGCTGCCATTATGCTATTCTCACACCTGGCTTTCCTGATTTAAAATAAAAAAATCAACCAACTGTGTTGTTAAAAACAGGGAAAATGCCATCAGTCAAGATTTTTATCAGTCACTGTCCATACAAATTTTAAACTAAACATTTTCCATTACATATACATGCTGATTTAAACCTGACTTTTTCATAGCCCATTCTGGCCTATTTCTTGCATGGAAAACTTAATTCTTATAAATTGCAGTCTCTTGAGATTCATTTGCTAATTTGTGCACATACCTAAGTTGAAACTGATATGAAAATAAGTGCTAAAGTTTTAACAGCTTTACTAATTTGTGAGTGATATTATGTTTTTACATACAACCTTAAAAACATAATATTGAGACATTATGAACTTGAATCTCACTCTGTTTCAAAAACTTAACTGAAATGAGTTTCAGGGACCTGTCTGATCCCATCACAACAAGGCTATTTTACACGTTATTTTCTTTCATTAATTTCCCCCCCCCCTATTTTATTTTGGGTGAAAAATCCACAAGGAAAAACAAACCTCATTGGCTACTCAGTGGAAAGTTATAGGAAGTTTCTGGTCAATATTCCAATAATACAAAGTATAATAAGCACAAGTTACCAACAGCAACAAAGTTTTATAAGCCAAAACCGATCTGCATATACACTATAATGTTTCCATTCTTCTTTGATTCTATGCTGAATTTAACTTATTTATTTCACAAGCTAATTGCCTCCAGTTTGGTCTAACATATCTCTGCCACTTTAAAATGCATGAGATGTAACAAAATAGTAACTTAATGGCTGTAAAGTAGCAGATACAGCTCTGTAAACAAACAGGGAATTGCTCTGTTGAGTGAAAAGATAGTGTTTGTCTAGTGCCTTACAAAGTTTATGTTTGAGAAAAAAAGTAGGAACTATAGAACTATTACTACTACCATTATTGATGCTGTATGGTACAGGTTTACATTCTTAACAAAAAACATGCAAAACCAACTAGCATTTTAGTATGCCTGGCAACCTGAGAGACTTTTTCAGTCAGAGAAAAGGGAGGTTGCGCATCTCTATCACAGGGCATGGATTCATACCCTACACTAGCAAATGTGAATGGCATAGAGGCGGCTAAAGTCCACTAATCTCCACACTCGACCCATGTATCTGTAGCTATATAATTTAAAACAGAGAAATCTGCAAGAACAAAAAGTGCTGATATCAGCTGTGAGCTTACACGGTTGTTGGATTTTTTCCAATCATTCCCCAGTATTAGGAGTAAACCTAGCCTCTCCATCAGGAATCCCACAGAGTAAGAAAGGGCCACACCACATTCCAAAGCAATGCAAGCCTTCTTGACAGTGGTTATTTTATTACGTTACAAAGCAGCTACACTATAATTTGGGAGGATTTTCCAGATACTAAGGAGACCTAATTTACCTTAAATACCAAACTTAATGCAAGTTAACTTAAATACCAAACACATACTTGGAAGAAAGTTAGTTGTCACCTTTGTGCTATATAGTACATCTGACAGAGCACATAATAGTTTTCACCAGAAGCGCTGAAGAAACAATTTAGCAAATCATGGAAGAGTATTCTCAATATTTATAAATGTTTTAATGAAAATAGAAGGAATGCTTTCTAATTTCCTTACCTCCTTCCTCTACGTCCCTTCCAGCTCAGTAGATACTTTTCCATTGTGCATTATGACAAAGGGGGGATGAGTAGGGGGAGAGGGAAAGAAAAGGCAGTCTCTAGTTCAGTGATGTTTTCACCAACAGTAAAGTCAATTTAAGGAGCTATTCATTCCTCCACTGACTATGCCATTTGCTGCCTTTCAGCATGTAGTTGCAAGACATTAGTTTTTGCAGAGCAGCTGGCACATTGAGTTCCAGCCTCCCCTTCTCCGGCACAGCTCACTCTCACCCGCATGATAGAGTTTGTTGCTCTGACAGGCTGCGGCTCCATGACAGCCTAAGCCAATCTAATTGCCGTCGTACTCCTGCACCCTCCCTGAGGCAGCTTTGGCACTCAGCTAACCCTCCATTTAGCCATATTTTTAGGCCAGCTTAGTAAATTGAAATGCTTCAACACAGAATCACAGGAACACAGGTGGAATAAAAACATACATACAACTCCTCGCAGGGGAAAGGACAGCTATAGTAGTAGTAAACCAGCAAGCCCAGGGCATGGGGTTAAAGCACTGTACCACGATCATCCACGTATAACTACATAACTTAACACAACTGTCTGGCTGTCAGCATGCTCTCTGGCACAGTCATGGATGGTATCAATGGCACAGCGTTCTCCTGGATGGTGCTCAGAACAGGTCAAAGCAGTACATGGGAGAGGGCTGTTCCCTACAGGCAGGGCAGAGGCGGTCACCATTTTGGCGGAAGAGAGCTTAGCTGGGAGGATGCAACCTGTGTCACACCGCTTGCTCTCAAGGCCAAGGAACATATCCTGGCCCATTTCACTGGCTAGTCAGTGGGACTGTAGCAGCCAAGAGACTGCTCTAAGCTGCTGTGGAACCACAGCCTCAGCTGCTCCGGTATCAACTGTGAGGCTGGGTTTTTTTGTGTTGATGTGGTCACTGAAACTATTCAGGTTTAAAATTTTCCTTTTAATTTCTGGCATGTTACTTTAACAAAGACCATCCAGTCACAAATTTTTAAAGCAACAGTATTTTATGTCATGGGTTTCATTTGCTTATTGCACTCTTTGACAGGCTGTATTCTTTAGCATAAACATTGATAAGCTTTTTCTATTACAGTTGATTTTTTTCCTACAGCCTTGATTCTAGAGAAAATAAGGCTTATACAATTGCACTGTCCACAACTGTCTGTGTGTCTGTCAGTCCTCCCCTGGTAAATGCAGAACCCACTGACTAACATCAACCCAATTTCACAGAGGGAGAGAAATTTCAAACATACTAAGTTCCTAAGAGTTTTCTGAATACCAAAAGCCAAGTAGGCAAGACAGACCCTTTTAGCATCCCCCAATAAGTGATAAACAGTCATAGCCCAGTCCTTACCCCACATCCACTCTGGCTACACATAGACACTCTCCACCTTGTCTCCTTTCCTAGCCTACCTCTGAAAAAAAGGTCAGCTCCTCAGCAGAGACAGGGCAGTGAATGAACAACCATGTGTTCTGCTTCCAGCTCAGCCAGCAAGCAAGCAAGCCCAGTGTAGGCACTTCAAGCACCAGGAGGGACAGCAAATAGGAGGTACTCTGACTGGAGGTGGGGATACTTGAAATGCTGTGGATAGAGTGTCTGGAGGTATTACAGGAGACGAGAGGGCTGGAAGGCACAAAAGAATACAAGTCTGTGGGAAAACAGACCTTACCAATTTTGCTGTTCAAGAAACAACATGTAACTATATTATTTTAGCTTGCACTTGTGATTATCTCATTAAGAAGAATGCTCATTTATGACACTTACAACATGACAAATAACTCAGAAATAGAGTTTGAAGAAAATGCTAAGCACACCATTCATGTAAATGGTTAACAACTTTTTTACCTGAACACTACAGTGGATAAAAACTCCTAGAGAGTAATATTTAAAAACCTGCACATTAAACTGGGGGGGGGGGGGGGGAATCATTCTCTCCTCATCCTTTCAGTATCATACATGTTATAAAACAGAACTTAGTTTTTTAAACTCTGTTTATCCTCTGTGTTCAGAGAGAGTCCACCCAGATTAGTTTAAACAACCATCTCTTGCAAACCAAGTTAATTCAGCTGACTTTGTGCAGAAGCAGATGAGGAGTGTCCATCTAGCCACAGAAAAAGAGTAGAGGTAAGCTAGGGAACTCAAGGTGAAAAAGCATCCGTTCAGACATTCAGAAAACTCTGTACAGATTATATGTGATTTGCTTCTATCCTGTGATGGTTGACTGAAGACTTTTAACCCTCTTTTACAGCCTTTTCACATCAGATTTGTCCCTCCTTCTATCAACTGCTGCGTGCTTCTCACTCCTTTCACAAGGAGCTTAACACAAACAAAAACTTTAAAAGTGGCATGGCATCTTCTGCCCTCTCATATGGCAAGATATTGCTTCACATAAATCTGCATCAGTTTTTTAGTTTGGATCTAGTGTGAGCTTTTGAAACAAATCTTCTCATCATCCCATTTATAATGCTTCAGTTCACATAACAAAGCAGTCTCAGAGCATACCAACTGGAGTCCTCTAACTGAAACTAAACTGGAAGATACACTAAAGGACATGGGACCAGACCAAAGTTAAAACCTCCAGAAATGCAAAGACATGGACATCAAGTCCTCAACACCAACAGACTCATTCTACAGGTCTGTTCCTATTGCACCACGCTATTTGACAGTACAGATGAAGACTGACAACACTCTGAGTAAGCTGATATAACAGTAGTAGGTTTATCAGCATAGTTACTTTAGTTTAAAAATAAAACTAAACCATCAAACAAAAACAAACAAACAAAAAACCCCAAACCCTTTACCTTAGTAATTCTGACAAAATATCAGCTATCTGCAAATGCAGGCACAGAGCCTTTCAAATTCCCAGCAGCAAAGTAAATGGCACATTAACAGCTACACATACTCCTCTAACCTTACAGCACCTAAACCAAAAGGGAGCAGAAAATACATGAAGAGGAGAAAGAGCAAAGAGCAATCTTCTTGAAATAGCTTTTTAATTTTGAAAGCATAGACCACTGATGACAAATATTTATCTTCTAATCTTAAACTATTTTATGGTGTGGAACCCTATTATGTTAATTGACTCAGGACATTTCTATATTAACTATTAATCTCTGAGATTGAACATTATCAAACATGTTCTAGGTATATAATACACCAATCTCCTATCAAAACAGAATTATCTTCAAATAAGTCCAACAGGGTAATCAGGCATAACAATTAAGCATGATACCTCTTCACCTGAAACTGTATCTATACAGCCCATTTTTCCAACTGAGCTCTCAAAGACTCTCTCTTAAGATTGCTAGTAAGCTTTCTAGTCCCTAAGCAACACAAAATTAAGGAACTCTAAATCCAGTAATTACAGTTGTTTATCGCTTTAGCTACATTCAAGTCTTCAAAAGTTTCTTCCAAATCTGTATTTTTAAGAACATAAATTAAAAGTATCAAGATTACACTAACTTCCTTGTTTTCTTCTTTAATATTCATTGGTTCTGTCTCAATAAGCAAAATAAATAAGCTTTTCTAAGCGTATTTAAATTGATTTAATTACAACTGCTTGGTCTTGAGAAGAATTTAAGGTGTCAAATATATTGAGCTAGGTAATTCAATCAAATACACTATATATAAATCTAGTGTACACAAAGCCTACAAGTACCTTTAATGTTCTTCTAGGTATTTCTGCTGTCTATAAATTACCTCCTTTATTTCCCATATACTTTTCCCCCCCTCTGAAACAAACCTTAAAACTTCAGTTCATACTATGCTTTTCTTTAGCAAACACAGAAACAACATAACTGCTGCCCATATAACTACTAATAACTAGCTTTCTCTTCTTTATTTTTTAACTTCTGACAGATGTTGTTTTTCACTATTTCTCAGACATGCACACAGATACACACCACAGACACAAGACTGCAGTACAAACAGTGTGTCACAGTTAGCCACATTTTCAAAAGAAAATGAGCTCAGCCCTCACCTATAGGATTTATCTCCCTCCCAGGTGATAGATTTGAATCAGGTGACCAGGCATCACACAACAGCCCAAAGGCATTATTTCATATAAAAGGAAGCCTGCTGCACCTAAATGAGCTCCCCTAGGATAGTAAAATGAGAGAAGTTCCTGGGAAAGGAAGAAAAGAGAAGCAACTCGGGTCACGTTATCTCATATGAAAAGGGTATTGGAAAATGAACTGAGGACAAAGGAAACTATAGAACCTAGCTGTTACCTCAAGTCAGCCCACTCCTTCCTGAAATAGTGAATACTTCAGAAACACCAGCTACAAGATGTAAACTATAGAAGAGAAAACCTAGAGGAAACTACAATGGATGAAGCAAAATCCCACCACAGGGGGTAAGAAATAAATATACCTGTATTAGACTCTTTGCTCCAGCACCTTCGGCCCACGTATACTCAGCAGAAGATACTGAAGATACCCTTGAAGCTTTATCTAGACTAAGGAAATCTAAGTTAGGCTGTGTCTAAACCAGAAGCTTTACCAGTACAGTACTACCTGTTAGAAATTTGAAAGGAAGGGGAAATACTATTTTTCCCTAGTCAAATATAGCTAGGATAACAAGCCTCCTAGTAAGTGCAAATGCAACTTGTGCTGGCAAAAGGAACCCCTTTGTGTAGGGGTTTTACCACTAACTAGGCTGGTATTGCTGTGCCAGTAAAGTCCTTGTGGTATAGTCTAATCCTTAGATTGAATTACCTACCTTCCTCTAATTAGCACCTCCTAAAATATAGGGTGAATCAAAGCAATCATGTTTTAGAATGGCCTAAAGAAAACTGAATTATGATTTAGACTGAATCAGTGCAGCTAAACCTAAATTGCTTAGAACAACTGCTTTGATTTGATCTGAGTTCCTGTTAATTTATTAGCTTAAATTAGCTATTCCTAACATAGCCTAAATAAGGACAGGTTCCTTTTCTTTCATATGAGGCTTCAAGGATGCTAACATGTCCTACAGTATCACCTTCCTAGCCTTACTCTGCTGATAATGATAATCCTGCTGTGCTGCCACTGCGTATGTTTTTATATATAAAGTAATTTATTTATAGGTAAATTCTAATCCAAATGTTTTAAAGTCTTAGATTTTTTTTTTCCTCCTACTTACATTTCGTATATTGGCCATGAATAGTAAGATATATTTTTTAGTATTGTGCTACTTTAAGTAAGTACACATAGCTTATTTTCCAGATGCTGTGGAGTTAACAGCTCCTTTTAGTTAAACTTATTTTCATGATAATGTTATACTTAAAGTTACACTGCTACAATAAATATTATTAATTCAAAACTAGAAGTGTTTTATGCCTTCTAACTAGATTCCTCACCCAACAAAAAGAAATTCTGAAGTCAGACAGGCGTTGGGACTGTTAGGGATAACTTCAATTTCCATCATCTCTTTTACATGCAACTCTGGCATCCATGTCACTTAATGGACAGAGGATCCTCATTAGATCTAATGCAACAGATAGGCGGCTTCCTAAATGTTGGCTTTAGGGTTATTTTTAGCTAGATGCATAGAAATCTGATTGATGGGGCTGGACTCTCATAAAACTTTCCCCACAGGGAGCTGTATTTTTTATGTCACAATACAGTGGAGATCAATGCGGCTGCTGAGTTAATCCTGTCCACCAGCGGCTGCACATTTCCTTCCCCTTGGCTTGTCCACAGATTTCAGTATTACCGTAAATACTAACCCATCAGATAGGGAAACTGAGGCAACAAAGGATGTATGCCAGATCACACATCTGACAGTGTTGGCTAAGGTGAAAATACACTTCAGGCTGATATTCAACTCATTATTTTCCTTATACCAGACTGTCCTGACAAGTATTTTCCTTGGACCACGAGGTATGATGAAATAGCTTCTTATTTTCTGTAGTTAAGAGGACCTTAATCAAAGTAATTACTGAAACTGATCTGATTGGGAAGTAATCTATTTAGAAAAAGTTAAGACTGCCAACTGGGAAGCTACTATCCAACCTCTGAAACTGATTGCTTTAGATGTGGATGATTTCACACTTAATTTTTCAAGTGCTATTGAAAATGTCTTCACCTGTGAATGTAAAATATTTATTTTTCTAAAATACTAAATAATGGCCATCTAGGCAACTCAACATGTAAACAACATGTTATACTGGCTTTCAAGTATCTTGGTGTATGTGAGTTTCTCCTCCAAGCAATCAGAAGAGATACACTGCACTGCAACTAACACTGCACTTCAGCAAATTAATCTATGTTTAAAGTACTCTATAGGGCCTAACACTGTCAAAATCCCTGCCTGAGATAGCTACTCTTTTTAAACAAGCTTGTAAAGAGCTTACTGTTCCCTTACAGGATCAGAGCAGCATGATTCAATTTAAATAGTCTGCCCCCTAAAAATTGTAATCCATTATGAATTTGATTAATCAACTATGCACTTCTGGTGCATATTTGTATTTTTTGAAGACATAACTGGGATGTATAAACATCAAATGAATTTTTCATATACAATAGATGAAAAAACAATCTTCCACTTAAAATTTACAGGAGATTGGTGCCAACAGTTTAGTGGTAATGTAAACTGCCAGCAAATGAAAGAATTTCATTCAGACTTAGTCCTTTACTTTCTGGGCTAATAAGAGTAAGAACCATCATATCTGATCTACTCACAGTAATGAATCAGAAAGGCACTTGTCTGAGAGGAATGCTCCTGAGAAAGTATGGAATAAGGATGCAGTCACAGGGGGAGTGGGGACACACACACACACCAGCCTTTAAATCTGGGATAATCCTAATAGTCCTATGCTGACATTATCAAAGTCCAAAAACTCATACATAGGAACTGGCTCCCCTAGGGAGACCAGGCTGAAAACACATGGATAGGGAAGAACTTGTATAGGGTTCGAACAGGGAAAAGCTGCAAACCCATAAACTGGAAAAGGCAATTTTAGAGTTATACAATTACACTGGCTTCAGCTGTGATCTTGAAATTATCACGATGATGTTCTAGAACTTCCAGTTATTCCTTCAAATGGGCAAGAAGTATCAAACTTCTGTCAGAGTACACGTATGCCTAAAAATGCACATTAATTTTAACTTTCTGCCAAATTCCAGTCCTACTTGATACATCCTGCTCTTACAAACTCACAGAATGGTTGAGGTTGGAAGGGAACTCTGGAGGTCATCTTGTCTAACCCCCTGCTCAAGCTTTTCTTGCAAGCTCTTGCCAAAATAGTTCAGTTTGACTTTCAGTATTGGTTCTTACAAAAATGTGCAAGTACTCCAAGTTACTACTCCACTTACACCTATGAAAAAGTTTCTTCTATGGAAATGAAATATCTGCATAGAAAACTGTCAGAAGAGAAAATGGGATTCTTAAAGTCTTCTGCAAACACTATTTTTGTTGGTGTCAACCTCAGCAGCATTACAAGTGATCAAAGAAAATAAAAGCCAATACAGTATGGAAAAACTTTGTAAGATGAAGACTAAGTTTCCTTTTGAATTCAGTAGCCTTTTTTTTTTTAACAGCTTAATGCTATTCAGCCTGCTATAATGTCACATCAGTGTGCTGGGGAATCAACACAGTGGAAGGAAGTTATCAACACTTGTGGTAGAAGTCTGAAGATGGAAAATTACCTTTAAATTATGAAAATGCATGTACAGCTCCAGCATACGTGGAATGTTTATATCCTTAGAAAAATGATCTAACTGTACTATTAAATCTCTGGGACAGACTGACAAGAGAATTTTTTCTTTAATGAAAGAACTTTCTCAGATGAAACAGGAACGTCAGATTTAGTGTATACTCCACTGACTGGAATGGGATCAAGTCTTAACTAAGTTCTACACAATGTTTTCAGAGGAAAAGTGGAGAATGTTTTATGGAATTTAAGTCTGGATTTGGCTCGCATCCTAGAACATATATCTTGTTATGAAAACTGCTGAAACACTTTTAAGTGGGCAAGCCACAAGTGTCCTTGGAGCTATCCAGCCAACTGGAAGTCACACAGGCAAAACCTCCTAAAGTAGGAAAGCTTGAATTGGAAGGGGAGGGGGTGAGGGAGGGGCAAATAATCTTGGAATCATATCTGTTACATAGAACTGTTCGCTTGTGCCTACAGCATGAAGTAGTTACAACTTGTTTTCTGCTATTGTCACAGATCCAATATGTTACTCTAGCTAAATCATAATCTCTTCCTGCCTCAGTTCATCCATGTGTAAACCTGGTTCGCTAACTCGTACCTTAATGTGTCATGGGGCTTAATTAATAACACTTAGGTCTTTTAAGCCCTCTACAAACATTAACTACTTCTTGTAACAACTCTCTGAGGTATTATTATCCCCATTTTACTGATGGAGAAATGGCAAAAGAGGTTGTGACTTGCCCAAGGCAACAAATTAATAGTTGTACTTAGAGATCCTCTT
This sequence comes from Harpia harpyja, assembly GCF_026419915.1. NCBI lineage: Eukaryota > Metazoa > Chordata > Aves > Accipitriformes > Accipitridae > Harpia > Harpia harpyja. The sequence goes on along the minus strand of NC_068953.1, from coordinate 16,026,681 downwards.
CATGGACTACTGTATTGTAACAGTGGAAACTTATCAAGAAAGGCAAAGTCAATAACTACAGTCTCAAAATTACTTTTAAAAAAAGTGCACCATAAGCAACTGGAAGACTATGAAAAACCCCTACTAGAAACAATAGACTTGGGATCAGAACAAGTGCTACAATCGTCATCGCAGAGAAAGAAATATCCCAGGCAGATCTAGGCTAGAGCTCACCAAAACAGTCACAAAGAAACAGTAAGACTTGCACTCTCATGTGCTCCTAAGTACCATAAAATTGAGCAACAGGCTTGTACAGTACTCCTCAGTAACACAGAAGTGAGCAGATAATCAATGTGGCATGCAGCATGCTAATATCTCATGCTGCGTTCCCAGTATTGACGGGGAATGCCAATAACGGGTTTAGATGGCGGTGGTCCTGCGCGCTACCGGCCGGTACATCGCGGCCGCCTTCCTTCCCCCCCCCCCCGCCCTCACAAGTGACAGCAGACAAAGTTGGTGTTATTCCCCTCTACCCAGCCGCGCTGACATCCTTCGCAGCAGCCTTTCGCCGCCCGGGATCCCTGCCCGGGCAGCCTGCGGCGTCGCGCCGGTGCCCGGCATCCGCCGGGGAGGCAGCGTGGCGGCAGACCCCCGCCGTTTCGACCCCCCCCCCCTCACCCCCCCGGAGCCGGTGACAGGCACGTCCAGCGCTGCCGCCCCAGCGCGGCGACAACAACAGCCAGCAACAGGCGCGTCCTGCGCTCTCGCCCCGCGGGAACCAGCGCCGGGCATGGCCCGCCCGTGTGTTACAGGGGCCGGGATGCAGCCCGCAGAGCTACGCCCCCTGAGCCGGCCCGGCCCGGGACGCGCCCCCGCTGCCCGCCGCCGCCGCACCACCCCCCCCCCCCCCCGGCGCACACAGCGCAGCCCCCGCGGCGCCCACCGCCGCCCGGGGCGCGGGACGGGACAGGACGGGACGGGACGGGGGGCGCCCGGGCGGAGGAGACTCACCACAGGCCTCGGCCTAGAGGGGGAGGCGGAGGACGGGGGGGTGTCAGTGCGGGGGGTGACAGCCCCGCCGCCCGCTTCTCCGGGGGCAGGGGGCTGGCCCGGGAGGGCTGCGCCCCCGCTCCGGCGCGGCCGGGGCTGGCTGGCCTCCGCGGCCGGCGAGGGGAGGTGAGCGGGGAGGGACGGGGTGTCTCCGCACGCAGCGGGGCGCGCAGCCCGGCGGGCGGGGACGCGGGGCGCAGGGGCCCGCCGCGGGGCAGGCCCTGAGGGGAGGCTCCCGCCGGTCACTCCGGAGCGGCCACCCCCTGCCTTCCCACCTGATCCCGGGCTGGGACCCCGCGCTGGCTGAGCCGCCGTGTCAGTTACCTGCGGGTACGGGGTGCCGGGGAGGCGGGCCCCCGGTGTCCGGGTCCCCCGGCGGCCGGCCGGGCCGGGCCGGGCCGGGCGGGCGCCGCTGTGTTTACACCGCCGCCGGGGCTCCGCGCTCCGCAGCCGCTCAGCAGCCAGTCGCCATTTCCCGCCTACCGACCTGCTACACCGCACGGAGGGACCCGGATGGGGAGAGGGGCCGCCGCGCAGGCGCAGCCCGGCCGGGGGAGGGGGGCCTGGGGACGGCGGCGCCGGGGCAGGCCGGGAAGGAGGGAAGCCGGGGCCTGGCGCGGGGAGCGGCGCCCCGAGGCGGCGGGCCCGGCGGGCGAGCGGAGAGCGAAAGGCCGCCGCGCAGCGGGGGTGCAGGGAGAGGGCCCGGCCGCCTCTTCCCCGGGCCGGCAGCCGCCGCCAAGGGCGGGAGGCTGCGCCTCAGGCGCCGGGGCCGAGGGTGCCTCACGCGGAGGAGGCAGCGGCCGCCTCGCTCTGTTGGAGCCGAGCCGGGCCGCCCTGAGGTGAGGCCAGGCGAGGCGAGGGGCGAGCTATGAGGAGAAGGGCGGGGGGCGCGCGCGAGCGGTGCGGGGTCCCGCCGAGCGCTGGGGGGGGAAGGGGGGAGGGGGGTGGCCGAGGTCCCGCCGCGCCCAGAGGGGAGGGGGGAACCCGCCGTTGGCGGCTCTGATGGAGGAGTGCGTGGCTGCAGGAGCGCTCGCTCCGGGGCCGGGCCCGGCGGCCTTCCCGGGGCCCGGCGGGGTGGGGAGTCCCGGGACCGGCCGGTAGCGAACCTCAGGGCGGGGGGGGGGGGGGTGAGGGGGTGGCTCGGTTCTCCGCATCCCCCCACCCCCACCTCGTCCCCGGAGGAGGAGGCGGGCGCGCCGGCGAAGACCTCGGCCGTCGCGGCCGGCAAGGAGTGTTTCCCGGCGGAGAAGCGGTGCGGTTGCGGACGGGAGTAGCGTTTTCCTGCGCTCCCCGGGGAGGGTTGGCCGCGGCCGGCGCTGCGGTTCGGAGGGGCGGCAGCCGAACAGGCGGAGCTGCCGCGCCCCGGGGGTGCTTCGGCCGCCGCCGGTCCTCGCCGCCGGTCGGTCGCCGCTCCGGCCGCCCCCTCCCCTGTGCCCGGGTGGCCTGGCTTCCCTTCTGGCAGGCTGAAAACGTTCCCCTCGGCTGGTCAGTCCGGCCGGTTAGAGGAGGCTGCCGGCTCCCCGCCCGCGGGGGAAGCGGCGTGGCGGTGTGCCCGATTCTGCCCTCTCGCCTCACCTGCCGTGTTGTGGATTGCTCGGCTTCTGCATATAGCTTTACCTTCTTTTGCAAAGCGTAGGGCAGTGCTAGTTTTGTGGTTTGAGTTGCTGGTTTAAGACGCCTGTGGAGTCTAGTGTGAAGCTTTATTTTCACTTTCTCCTTTGTTTTTTTTTGTTTTTTTTTTAAGGCAGCCTTTTTCGGTGTGAAATGTTGAGGATGCTGCATGCGTTCGTGTTTGAATGACTTAATGAAGCAGCTTGACCATCTCATGCAGTAAAGTACAAGAGGATGTAGCGAGGTTAGATTTGTAATTTGAATTCTGCTGAACTTGTATATCTAATTTTTATTTCTGCTGGTGATCACTTTTATCCACCGAGCTTTTTAAACAGAAATCATCACTTCTTAGGTTAACATGTGTTATGACACTAGGATAACTTCTCAAGGTATTGCTCAAAATGGAATGTTCTAATTTAGCAGTAGGCAGAAACCCACACAGGTATTGTGTGTTTTCTTTTTCTGGTACCTGTTGACTCCCTTCTTAGCTTTTAAACCTGGATCATATTATAAAAGTCCCAGCTCTCTAGTCACTTAAAATATTTATTGGCTTGTTAAACTGAACTACATCTGCTGCTGTGAAGCCAAGATTTGTTTTAGAAATCTGTCACAGGACTCTGGTGTTCTTTAGCAGAAGACATTATAAAGCTAATTTTGCCATAGTTTCTTAAGAAAATAGGTAACAAAAAGGCAGTGGAAACAGTGCAGTCCTCATTCAGAACAGGTAGTCTTATTCCTTTAAAGCATTAAAGTATTTCTAAACACACTCATTAACCATAGAACTTGCATTTTTTTTGTATGATCAGCTGTGAAAAAGGTTGGCTTGGACATGTTAAAACTTAATTAAGACTGTTTGTCAGTCCATTAAGAGGAACTAGTATGGCAAGATAGCTTTGTGATGTCTCATAGTACAAGCCCAAAAGGACATTCACTGGTACTTAGAAAGTAGGAGTTTTGAAAAATAGTAGGTGGAAATACTTTTTCAAACCATGTAATTAGAATGAAACTAGCTGCTGGAGGAAGTCATTCAGCAAGATTCAAAGCAAGCAGATATTTGTACGAATACCAAAATGGCCTAGTGCATTTATAACAAAAGCCAAAAAAACATCTAGAAAAGAGATTAAAGCATATGACTCAGGGTTCAAACTAATCTTTATGGGAATAAGAACTGTACTTTTCTGCATTACAGAATATTAAAATATGTCTTCCACAGTGGTCTTGTGCTCTCCTCGGGTTACCTGGTTCTGAGCTGTGTCAGGGAGAGGGTATTGGACCAGCAGGATTGCGAGCTTTGCCACATGTCAGGTGGGAGTATGTAAAATCATACTGTTAATTTGACGTTGCTGTGAAGGCAAAAGTTCAAAGGTCCACTGCTGTAACCTGTTCCCCACATTATAATGTATGCCATGAAAAGAGCATCAGTTCTACGTGTGTGTGAAATGGAAAAACGCTGAATAATGCCTTGTCTGCCTGCATACACATGAAGCATTAGAAGCTTTGAATGTGTATTCGGTTCAAAGAAGAGGCTAGTTTATTGGCAGCAGTGGGTTTTTCCCCTGACAGTGGATTTCAGGCACTCTGTCAGACTGAGATACTCTAGGTGCATGTTTTCTTCACTTTACAGAGAAACTGATGGAAAAAAAAATGTAGAGTTGCCAGAATGTTGCACGTTCTTGAAATGGTATACTCTGAATGTTCATCTGAAAGGCCATTCTTTTTATTTTATGATTTCTTCTCAACTCTTTTGAAGTCTTGCTGATCCATTAGCTTTGTGTTTATATGCTCATTTAAAATGACATGCTTTGGAGTGACTTCCCTGTTTGTTGTAGAGATTAAGTATTGGTGAGTCCACCAGTTTCCCTTGATAAGCTGTTTCAAATATCTGCGGTTAGGGGCTGTATTTCGTTTCAGGTTTGAGTTTAACTTCCAGCTATTGCATCTAGCGCTTCTCAGCAAGATTCAAATGTCACGCACTGCTGGAGTTCCTCTTCCATGTGTTGGGACCCACGTGCAGGGATCAGGTCATCCCTCAGAATTCTGTTTCATAAGCTAAAATCCTAAATCTTGCCTTGTGGGCTTTGCTTTTTCAGGGGGAAAGGGTTTGATTCCCTGGATAACTGGGGCAGGAGGGCATGTCTTCCTTTAGGTTCTCTCTACTACAGCATCCCCCTTGCAGATACTACTTGGTACTCTGAGCACAGCAGTTCAATCTAGTTTATTTTGCCTAAGTGAAAACAACTGTGACATGACTGAGAGATAGTTGTTGTATAAACAAAACAACTCTTGTTTGGGTTTATATTTTTAAAATTACCTATATCCAGTATTTGTTGTTTCTTTTGCTTGTCTGAAGGGAATAAATTTTGTTTAATAGGTAAATAGAACCATGCACTTCATTTAAATGAGAAGCAGCTACGCAGCTATGCTTGCTCCTTCATGCCTAGACGTCTGTGATCCAATCTGTCTGTCCAGGAACAGCTATAGACTTGCTGTTCTCGCTGCTGACACTTCAGCTGACAGGAATCAGAATTCATATGGTACTGTATCCCCCTCCAGAAACAAAGGCAAGCACAAATTTCGATGAACCTTTATGTATGTTTGATCTAGCACAGTGCGTCATTGAAGATTGTCATGAAACAATCCTCTGGGGATAGAAATACACATCCACAAGTGGTCAAGTCCAGTTTTAGGAAGTTAAACCATGGAGTATCCATACTAGCAATCCCATTGTGGCTACATGGGGAGAGTTTGATACAGGTTGAGGAATTAAGAGTATTATGGTTTCTATATTGGCATGAAGTTCTTGCATAAATATCGTTACTCTGTTTCTGGCTGGCTTGAAAATTCCACTGCGTTCTCGTAAAAAGGTATATATACCCCAATTGTTTTTGGTTTTGTTTTTCTATTTTACTTAAACCAGTGCTGTACTAGAGAAGTACAGTCTCCTTAGTCCTGGAGTCTGCTGGAAAGCTCTAGCTAGTGCAGAACACTGTGCTGTTTCTCCACAGTGATATAAAGCAGCCAATCTCACATTTTCTTGTTTATTGCAGCAAGATTTTTGATCCTAGTAAATATTCTGGTCTTTCTCCTCAAAGAAGGGTCCCGGGTTACTTAAACTTTAACTTGAAGTTACATACTTGGGTCCCAGGTTACTAAAGTCCCATATATATCCTGGAATAAGGATTGCAATTGTCAGCTAGACTTATGGCATGCTGAACTTCTCCATGGTATGGATAAAGTAGAAAGTTGTCAGATACAGAATTTCTTCAGAGGCTGGTGTTGAACAGTGAAATGGATTCTGCTGAGAACTCGGGACCTCAAAAACCTTGCTTCAAGTAAAGCAGCGTTTTTCGATCCAGCTTTTCTCCAATATGCAAACACAATAGTGGTATTAAATATATTTATATAGAAGAAAACCTTTTGTACGCTCCATTACATACATTTCTTTGCCTTGGGAACATGTGAGAACATTGTGACAGCCGTTACTCAGTTTTGTTGACTCACTGTTTTGAGGATGTGCAACCAATGTTGATAATGCACACCATTTTTTGAGCAAGCTTAATAATGGACTGCTTGTACTAACAATTTTATTGTAGCTACCTGGAAAACACAGTTTTAGAGTAATAAAATGGCATGAGTTCTACTAAAATTTGGGCTTTTCTTGTGGCATATGGAAATTGAAGAAATAGTTTTTTTATGCTTTGTTGGGGTATGTGCAAGTATGTAAATTCTTTAGTTGCTGTAAGATACTCGGGAAGGAGTGAACTTGTAGAGTGGGCGAGTTCTCCGCGTACCACTGGTACCTACCACACATGGTATTTGTTCAGGCAAATCCACGAGAGTTTGAAGTGAGCAGTAAATCGTTATGTGTGCAGAAAAGTGCTTAGTTAGTGGATGTACTGTAAAGCGACAGATGAAGACCTGGCTCCTCTTCCTCTCTTAGTATTGGTTTGGCCTCTGGCAGGTCCTATATTGAATTGGGGGTGTGGGGAGATTTAATGTAGCATTTTATAACTGAGTTTTCAAAAATTGTTTATGCAGAGGGTCTACTGCATGTGTTAATGTTAAACTGAAGCAGAAGTTCATGATGACATGTGTAAAGTCTAGTCAACCTTGTGTATTTTCTAGGCAAATCATGCTGTGATTCACCGAAAACATTTAATGTTCTATTGCAAAATACTTGCTTACAAGAGATCTTTTGTTCTGCAGGCTTTGGATTTTTCACTGTTTATGATTTTGTCTATATGAAAATGTAAAATGATGACATTTAATAAAATATATACACCATTAGTTGTTTAGTATCTGTTTTCATCTTGTTGCTTTAGTCTTGAAAGTATTTTAAGCAGAATGTTCTTTGCAGCTATTAAGGCTCTGAAAAATGTGGTTATTTTTAGTTTGTTTCATATAGGGCCGTTTTTTACTTTTTGGTGAGATACTACCCATCAGTTTGTTTGGTTTTCCTAATGTTTAAACTAAAATAGGCTTTTGTGGGATCCATGTAACTTTTTGAGAAAGCTTTGGCAAAGCCTGTTAACTGAAAACCTACAAAAGTGGACAGTTGGGACTAACTAGAATAAATTGAGTTATTTCTTTGACTGTTCATTGCAGGTGCCTGCATTTCTCATACTTGCTGAAATCATCCTTCAGTCTTGGCAGCAAAGTCTTCTGCTTACTGTTAATTGTTTTCCTTGTGTTCGTTACAGAGGTACTTGGAATTTAAGTAGTCATGGCTATGCTGAGGTTTTTCCCACTAAGCAGGATAAACACCCCTCTAATTTCACACTTACTAGGTTTGAAGACTGAATCAAATCATCTTGGGAAAATTTAGTTGTCTCCTCTCCATCACTTTTTTGGGGGGAGAGAGAGAGAAAGGAACATTGAAGCAAGGAGGAGGGGACAGAGGAGAATAACAGTGCCACAGAGAACATTAAGTGAATTCTGGTTGGGGTTGTTTTTCCCCTCCTCAACAAGCTAAATTTTTACCAGCTTCAAATGTCACGTATGTCTCTGAGGTATAAGGGAGTACTCGTATTTTAAACTGAAACAAAGATTTATTCTCTCATTTTTAACAACCTAATTGATTTGAGCTGTCTGTAATGGAGTAACAGTTGCATAAGCTTTGAAAGTTCATATCCCATTTGTATGCTAATGTCTCTTCAAGTTGGATTTCTCTTTGGGGCTGGGCATAAAAACAAAGTACTGCAATCACTTGCTGATCAAAAATGACTTAGGAATATGTATTTTCTCAGTTTAACCTTGGGCAAAATATTTTTGGCATCACGGCATTCATTTACATGGACTTGTGAATGCTTTTAAACTACAGCCTTTTATAATTGGGGTTTTAAAAGTTTGGTTATTTATGCAAAGTGTATAGGTGGTTTGTTCTCTTGTAATTTTGCATTTGGAATCTTTAGGAAATGGGACAATTGGAAGAATTTTCTTGGCCTTTGATATGGTATCAGCTGTCGGTATCTGAGGAATACAGTATTTTCCTAAACTTCCTCACACAGTTGTTACATGTTGATTAGTTTATATCTGTACTGTGCTTTGAAGCTGTAAAGTGTTTATTCTTTAATTAACAAATTAGTAGAGATCACCGTGTTTAAATGGATGCAGATAATTCACAATACATTCAAGGCAATTCATGCAATAACCCTGCTGCCACAGTCTGTATTACATTTTTAATTACCCCATTATTCTACTGAGTGCCAAAATCTGGGGTTTGCCTCTTGTCCCTAAAGAAGGAAGACATCCACATGTCTGCTGTTTGGCCAGCTGTCCTCATACTTTTACACCAAGTACTACCTGTAACAGTCATTTACTTTATTTAACCCACACAGCTTTTCAGTTCTAGTAAGTTTTGGAGACAGGTAATGGAATTATCACCAGCATTTCTGAACACAGGTTTCACCCACCCTAAAACTTCTTGGTTGACATCAGACCAACTTCAGACAGCATGGAGATGCAGTAGGTGCTTATGCTGCTTACAGGGACCTGGCAGTCACAGTGGTAGTTACTGTACTTGGCTTTTGAAATGGCACAAGAGGGAAGTAGAAGAGTGTCGAATTACATGGAAAACTTCCAAAGACGTGCATGCTTTCAGAACAGAAATAGTTCTTGTGCCCCCCTTTTTGAAGGATGTATGCATTTCTTTGATGGAAATTGGTTTGCTGGATGCCCTTACTAAGGATATTGTAAATTGGGCCCAACAAAATGATCTTACTAAAGCAAGATCCGAACGGGTTCAATCCTTCACGTTGCCAGATTCATCCTGCCTTGCTTCAGGCAGTTAGCCTAGATGGCTAAATCGGGAGCCCCTCACTCCTGTATTCCATGAAAAAGAGGAGGGAGAGTTGAATCTCCATTTGGAGGAGCCTGTTCCTTCCCATAAACCACAATAACAAACCCAGAACAATTGGACATTTCACAAATTATCCTTCCTAAGTGCCTAAAGTTGAGTAGTATGAATCAAAGCCTTTCTACCTGAAATCAGCTTAGTGCTGCTAAGAGTTACTGCTTGTGTGTCTGTCTTCTGTTCTCCAAATAACTAGGTTTCCATTTTATTATATCTTTCAGTATGATTTTGATTAGTAGATTGAAAAACTAAGTGTAAGGAATGAAACAGAGAATAAAGTCTTTGGGTTACCCCTTAATAAAACTTTTGCAATATGATGATGTATTGCAAAATGATGTGGATAATTCAGACTATGTGTGTAGTCACTGCTAGCCCTGACAGTGATTCAGATGATGTCGTGGCAGTCACTTAGAAGAGTACAAATACAAAAGGAAAATGTATCATGTTAGGATGTTCCTTACGTTTTAAAAATAGGTTTTTTAGATACTCAAAAAAGTGAGAATCTTGATGTGAGCGTCCTTCCTGTGTACTTATACACTCCCATTTAGAGCTGTGATTTTCACATTTGAAAAAATGTCTGTTAGACACAGCCCAAGATAATTTGTTCTCTCTTGTCCAATTTCCTAAGTTTTTCTGTGAAGATTATTAGCAGATGAAATTCTGCATGCTTGGGAATAATCCCTCTCTTACCCTTGCATACAAAGCTACATATCTAGACAACATGCCAGAAAGAGGTAAGAATGCATAGCTTACAAAGCAAGAAGTATATGACTTTTCTGTTATAATAATTAACATCAACAATCGTGGTTCTTAACACTGAAATGGGATCAAAAATGTTGTATCATATGCTGTTTAATGTTTTCATAAAACACCAGTTTCTGTACGTTTAGCCAGATAAGATTTCCAAGCTTTACTTTTTTAAAAGCTATTTTAATTTTTATCCCTAAGGTTTCTGTCTTGGTTGAAGACACTTGCATTGGATGAGCACAACAAAGAGGGAACAGTTAATTATGCTGCTGGGAGTTCTGGCTTAGGTCAAGGGCCGAGTTTGGTGTGCTTTAGCCATGCTGTCCTCTGGCAGGGGAAAAGCTAATTTAAGGGGGGGGGTAAAGAATTGGAGGCAGAGGGAAAAATCAAGGTTTATTGGCAAAGGTCCTTTTTAATCCAAATGTCCTGTTTTCTTCAACCTTGTAAAAATTAAATGTTTTTTACTTTTCAAAATATATGATGTCTCTAAGAAAGAACGAAGCTGTTGGCCACCAGTGCCTCACAAGTTCATGCAGGTTGCTCAGATGTAGATTGGGGAAAAACAGAAGAGAGTAAATAGATTTTTCATGTTGCTTTTGAATAGTGCTTTCTCTGTTTCCCTTTAATCTCAAGTCAGTAGGAAGCCCATCTTCAAATAATTATATTTAACCCAGTTTGGTGCATGTTTGCAGGGTTATGTGAGGGTGGAGCTGTTACTCTTTATAGACTTAAAAAGTAAGCTTAGGGAAAAGAATGAACTAATCAGAAATCATTCTAGAAAAAAATGGAATAACTGAAATAATTTTGTTTTCTGGTGCAGTCAAAATAAAGTATGCTCTACTACCCCTTTTATCAGCTGATGCCTTTTTTTTTTTTTCCTTCCAATTTAGAGTTGTATTAAAATTCAGCTAACATGGCTTCTAGAAGGGCAATGTGTCTGGCGGGCTAAAGTGATTGCTGATAAGTAAATCTAGTCTGAATTCTGTCTTCAGTACTGGCTTTCTCCATGGCTGGAAGTTAGGCTTTGGTGAGAAGTAGGTGCTCATCTTTATCACACTTAGGAATTACCTGCTCACTGACAGCGCTGGGCACTCAGCAATGCAGAATTGTAAGGCAACGTGAAGCACTTCAAAGCATATATGAAAATTGGATGAAAATATACAAAAAGGTTTGTTGGTCCTATTAGCTACTTTTTTCAAGAGACTCCTTAAATGCATTGCCATGTAGATTAAGAGTTATTTATAACATGAGCCTTAAAACATGAATTCAATGAGCTGCTGCTGCTTTAGCTATCTGATATATTGTTTTAAAAGATCTGGGCTGGGCTGTTATATAAAGATGCTTTGTTTGATTTTTTCTTGTAAACCAGTTCCACTAAATGTGAGAGCCAGTTTTATTTTGAAGTCTAGCTGGTGGTTTCAGGGAAGCAGATGTTTAAGTAAGTAGCTTGCGCTCTCTGAAATATGTCAACGTTTTGTATGCTGCTATTTCCATGGAAACAGGTATTGGCTCAGCAGAAATGGCATAGGGATTTCAAAATTACGTTTTAAAAAACAAAATCAAGATAGGTTAGTCATTCTCATTTTTAGTCATAAACACCAACAGTGGTGCTGAACAGAACCTGTCTTTTGAATATATTAGGTATAGTCATGCAAAACAACAGATTGGTGATTAATATTTTAGATTAATGTTTTTGAAAAGTGAGCTAGTGTTTGATAGACCTTTATTAGGCAAACATGCATTTATTGCATTTTGTTCAGCACATGCTCTTCTATGTACTTGAAGGCAGTCATGGTTTTATCACTTCTTTAGGCCTCCACCTTCCTCAAAAGAGGTGAAATATGTATTGGACGAGAACTACAGATTTCAGCTAGTTGGCAAACTACACTTTTTAAAAAAAATACAAAGTGGCTCCTGAAACACAGAACTGCTAATTTGTGAGTTTGTAATCTTTAGCAGCATGTAAAAATGAAGCCAACCCCATTTTGGGGGGCTATTTTGTTTGCCTTTGGGGACATTTGCTTTAGGAATAGCCCACTTACAGCCAAAGTCGTTACCTCAGTTCAGCGTTGCTACAGCATTAAAAAATAGGATTAAACTCATGAGACTTGTTGCTTCCCAGGATATTGGACACAGAACACATCTCACTTGAAGTGGAGGACAGGGGGCTCCAGGAATTCCTGAAAAATGAAGATGCCTCTACTTGTTGTCTTGCATCTTCAGCTTGATTATTCAGACATTTATTTTTCAGCTCAAGCAGTGGTTAGATGTTGCAGCGTCCTGCTGCACACCAGGGCTGTGAGGGAAGAACCCGGTGTGAACACAGTCCAGAAGAGACTGCTGGCATTGTGTGAGGAGGAGGAGGGCAGTGAGGCAGAACTGCAGGCCTGAAGGAGAGAAAGGGACTGACCAGGGGAGTGGACAAAGCACTGGGAGCCATGTGTGCATGAGAGGGGAGAGAGCTCAGAAAACAGCTGTAACAAAGCCACCTACAAACAAAACAAAACAAAAAAGCAAGGAACATTGCTTTCAAAACATTGGCAGTTTCCCAAAAGAACACAGACTTTTTTTTTTTTTATTTTAACTGAAGTGGAATTTGTTTGACAGAACAATTCCCCTTAGAAATAAAATTCTTTAAACATTGGGTCACTAAATAATGAAGGGTAAAGTGCTTAGTGACCTAAATTAGATTCCTTAAAAGGATACCCACTAAGATCAAACTGTGTTTCTATATGGGCTGTACTTAAGCCAAATACTTTCCCAAAACACAGAGGCAAAACAAGCCTACAGTTCATGCATACAGTTTGCTGTCTGACTCTCCCAGTGCTTTTCAAAAGGGAACTAGTAGCATTTGCCTGTTGTCAAAACTTCGCTGAGTGCTGTGGGTGCACCAGCAGCAGCGCTGCTCCTTCTGCCAAGGAGACACAACCAAACCAGCGATGAAATTTTCTTCCAAGACAGACACTTGTGTCTCCTTCATAACTCTTCCTTGGATGATGATGACAGAAGCTGTAAAACTCTGACTGTCAGTTTCTCAAGGAATAGAACAGAAAAACACAAGAAGTGTACTGGTTGACACCAAGTGTCCATCTGGGCTGGTATCTTGCCATTTTACCATCTTCAAACAGTACAAAGCCCATTAATTTTTCTCCTCTCGCCTAACCAATTTTAACCTGTAAGGTGGGTGCAGACTTAGGGATGTTTCCTGGGAAAGGGAGATGCAGAGTACTTTGTTACTTTTCAGTCACTGCAGTGTCACACACCAAGCCCTTTGCTGCGGAGGTGCAGCTGGTGCCATCTGAACTACCTAAGCCTTGCTGAAACCACATGCAGACAACAGCAAGGCAGGGGTGTATTGGGAGCTTTCTGTAGTCCCTTCCAGGCCAGTTCATGGCAGAAGTGAGGTAACCAATGTGGCAGTTAAAGGATGAGGGTTTAGCAAGGTGCTGAAATCTAGGAAGAATGTTTTAATTTTTACTATCATTAGACCAAAAGAAACTTAGTGTGGGACTATTCTAAATACAAAGTAAGAGACAGCCTGTGGCATACAAGAAAACAACAAGAGAAGTTACACATAGTAAGAAATTGATTATGCATATAATAGTTATAGCAAGACTATGATTATAAAATTCACTTATTTCCCAACATCAGTTATCTAATGATTTTGTCTAGAAATGCTGGATGATGTCATTCTGTATCATATACAGAAGTAACCCATGTACAGGGCAAATCAGAATGAACAAACACGGTAAGGAATCCCTCACATCCTCTACCATCTCACTCAAGATGGTCAACACATTAAGAATGGTCCCCGAGTGCTAACAGAGCATTCTGCTTTTGATCTACAAGGGGTGGTTTCAGTCTGTTGTTTTCAAAAGCACCACACTTGTACAGATTCAAAGAAATAACATGAAATGGTTTAATATGCTAGAAGACAAGAAGCTAAAATAAAATTTGATTCTGTATCTCCCCAACACATTACTGGGAAAGAAAGGTAACACCAGGCTGTCGGTACAGTCACAAGATCTGTTGAAAACTGAGCTGGGTGTGAACATCAGCACCTGCCCCAAGTATATATTCCTCACTGTAAACCAGGTTAATTTGTTTCATAACAACAGAAAGTTGCTGACATCTGTGCAGGAGCATATATGTAGGCATTTATCAAAGGGCAGCTCATTTGTCAGAAATTTCACCTCGGGCACCTTCTCAGTAACTTGTCTGACCCAAAGTCTCACAGGCTCCAAGGGGTGGAAGCAGCAGGTCTAGCACGCACACCACAGACAGGACTGGCCACAGCAGCTTTTTTACAGCACCAGAGGTTACATGGTGACAGACTTAAGGAAGGCTTTCTACCTGCCAAGTTATTCTTACATACCTGTAAAAGCAGCTCAAAATTTGTTGCCTGTGTTGTTATGCGCGTTCCCACCAAGTGCACAGGTACTAGAGTTGAAGCAGACTTTTGCCTTCGCAATACAGGGCGCACATGCTGGTACTGCCCTGCATGTGACAAAAACAAGCTGCAAGGCATGTAGCAAGTTCCTCATCTCCACCACTGCCCCCAGAGCTGGCCTGTAGGAAGCAGCTGTAACCACTGCTGATAGGTCAAAATGCCTAGACTTCTGCAAAGCCCGAAGTTAATCCAATTTTAAAAAGTCAAAAGAAAAAAAGCCAGAAGCCTCACATACTTTAAACAACTTCATTTATTAGAACCCATAAATGTTGCTTTCATTAGAAGAATCAAGTTAACACCTAATTCAGGGTGAAATTACATTTTAAGACAAAAAAAATTGTAGTGCTTAAATACAGTATTTACTGAAGACTGCTATTCTTAGAATCCTGGTACAAGTTCATACTCATTGTGTGGTATTAGTATGGTATCTAATTCTGAGCAGGTTCAGCATTTTATTTTCAACTGAAAGTACATCACACCATGCAAAGGGCTATTCCCCCCATCTGCCTCCCAGAAGTATGGAATGAAGAGCTCAAGCCTTAAGTAAAAAAAAACCTTAAGATGCATCACCAGAATGTGAAATTTTTACTTCTTGTATATTTAAGTCTGATTAGTAGAAGATCCCTGTAGCCAAAAAAAAAAAAAAGTTAAAAAAAAATTGTATGACTGTTGAAATTTATTTAAAAGGTTCACTGAATTGGCATTGAGCAAACCTTAGCTGTTACTTCAAACTGGAACCTGAGTACAGAGATAAAGTACAATCACCCACGTCATTGGCCCTATAATTTCTTTTCACAGTAGCCCTTTTGGAGAAGCAGGTTGGGTTAATAACCGTAATTTCCACTACTGTAGATCAACAGAATCATTTCCATAAAATTCAGAAAGTGCTTAAACACAGAATACAAAAAGTATCTAACTTACAAACTTTCCGATATAGAAAATCAAAACATGGAACATGGCAGATGTTTAGAGATCTGTATCAAAGTATTAAATTGTAAATTAACTTGAGTGACTGTGACACAGGATGGATGCTCTCAAGACAGTGAAACAGTGCATACCACGTATTTACCGAGGGTAGGGGTTGTTCCTTCCAGTAAGGTTCCTGCAAAGCTGATGTAGACTTGCCTGTTTCTCACTAACACACTTGCTCTCTTTAACACAAAGATTTCCTATAAGCTGTGCTGAATTATTTATATTACCTTTTAAAATAAGCTATTAGTTACACAACTTTTTCAGGATGTATCAAATTATTAAAAATCCTAATATCACTGATTTCCAGCTCTAGCTACTAGATTTGGTCACTGTATATGAGAATTAAAATGGTACTTGCTTCCAAAGACCGTCATAGCCTTTCCTCTGTTACATTAAGGAAGGAGCAATTTTTTAAACATTCAGTTTTCATTCTCAACTGATAGCTCACCTGCAAAATACAAAAACACAGCACTCATGAGAAAAGCAGTATTTTTGCTCATACAGGTATTACTGTAGAAAAGGAGTCCTTTGGCTGTACATTGTTTCCACAGTGTATTTGTTACATGAGATACAAACTGTACAAGTTCTCCAGTTTACAAAGTTTTCTAAATTGCAGAAACAATTCAGCCCATATTTATAATATCGGTTTTAAATGTAAAGATTATTACAGATAAGGTACAGTCTAAGTAATTGGCTCAATGTAACAACAAAAATGTAGTTTTAATACAATTTGCAATAGTACAACTATGTACATATGTACAGAACTGTTTCCTTCTGTTACGTCACTGACTTTGAGTATACTCATCACTTTTTATTATCAGCTTCCTTTAAAGTAAGAAACACAGAAGTAAAAATGGTTCAGTTTTGCAGCACTTCAAGTTCCTCAGTTGAGATCTCTCCTCATCCACATTTCCTGCTTAATTTAGGCCTTAAAGAACACCATCACTGAAGCGTGGCTTGCCATAATCAACAAGGTCATTTTGTAGATCTCTTTCTTCATCATCTGCAATTAAAATATTCAGATCAAGTCTGATGTGATACTACTGAAAAAATGTTTAAACATACTTTTCCCAGAACATGCTGCTAATGCATACATCCACACTGAATTGGCCTTGTCTGGTTCCGGGAATGGAGTCATTGGGGAAAATCCGGAGGACACATATGGGCCTGCGATTACAAGTCCAGCTGTCAGCACTCTGGGACAATATCTTTGGCTTTATTGCAACCATGTTTCAGTGATTTATTGACTTAAGAGATGGTAGAACTAGTTAAACTTACTACTGTAATTTGAGAATCTTCCTATAAAGATTTCAACCTCTCCCGCTAAAATCCAACTACAAAGTCAATTACTTTGGAATGTTACATTGCCATTTTTTAACCCATTCTAGAGTTAATACACTGTACAATTTTGCAAAGGTTGGGTACCTGACAGGACTAGCACAGAGAAGTCAGCATGACCCCCTCCAGGCTAAGGTAATACTTTTTCCACCTACTTCTCAGATTTGAAAGATGATACCTTCCACACAAACATGGCACAGCACATTTTTCAGTCATGAGATTTTTACTAATGCTGGAATTGACTTTGCTGTCAACATTTTTATATACTGCTACCTCACATGTCAGACTTGAGGGTAAAATTTGAAGAGAAACTTTTAAAAATGTGAAAGGCAGCTCTCAACCTTTTCCAACCTCTTATCAAGGGAAATCCCTGTTCTCCCTCTCAGCACTGCTGAAGACTCAACAATACATTTTTCACCACTACTCTTCACGGCTGAAACAAACCCATCTAGCCGGGCTCCTACGTGATAAAACACTCAGCCCGTCAGTCAAGACGTCTACTCGTGAATTGCAGAATAGCTGTGCACTCAGCCAGGGAACACACAGCAGGAGCTGAGAGCAGGGCAGGGGCAACGCATTTTAAGTGGCCACTTCAGGCACGCCACATCTTTCCCAGCTGCGCTTGGTTCATCTTTACAATAGATTTACAGCTTTGCCCTTGACTGGAAGAATGAAGATGTTTCATCTCGTTTTTCAGATCCAGAATGACTCTCGCTCCACCACTCTACTCTGTCCTACTTCTTGACTTCTACTCCTTGGGTTTTGGTTTTTGAGCCTCATGGAAAATCGTAAAATTAAAACAAACGTGTGCATCCTCAGTATAACCATTTACTGTAGCACACACAAAAACATCCATCAAGAAAATGCACATTCAGTAATTTTTTTCAAGTGATGTTTTAAAACATATTATAATATTCTGCATTCTACCTGTGTGGGTCCCCAGCCTTCTTCCCTCAATAAGTGAAAAAGCCCTAAAACTTCAGTTTGTGTCAATTAATAAGCTCTTCCTGCATTTCAAAGCTGTGTTCCTTTATATTCAGGAAAGATGCTTGTTCACACAAATGGAAAGCAAAGTTAAAGTTTACTGAGTCTTTTACTAGATGATAAGCTGCTTGAAGCTCTTCAACACTTTAACAACAATTACTCATCAGCCTGCACGCAAGGTTGGTACCCGATGGTAACATACTCCCAGCAGCAAAAGGCTGAAGCTTATCTACACGACACATGCTTTTGTTCGGTAAGAAACTACTAATACAGCATGTGGATATCACTTGATTTATATAATCCAGCCACCACAAAAACATGTTTGCTATAGTAGAAGCCAACAACTTTTAAATATCACCTTGCATTTCAAACAGGTGGACTGAAAGAAGGAATGCCAGATTAGATACCGACATTCACATGAGCATATCTCCCAAAGTTGTGTATTTTCCTCTGATAATTTCAGTCTAAGGCCCACACATTTCTAGTGGCAACAGAAAAACACATTTAAATTAAATTGCTTTGTTTGCACATGCCACATGCTTTGTTCTAGCCTGATGCAAAACCGTGTGATGTTTTTCTGATAGTTTTTAGACAGAAATTCAGGTTTTTTTCCCCTCCCTAAACAATTGTAACCACTCTCCCTCCAAAACCCCACAATTCTACCCTCTCATACCCTGCAAACAAACTACTGTAAAGACTAAAGCAGACACTGTTTCTAAAATGCTACTTCTGGAAGTACCACTTGCCATGCTGCTTGACTTGTATCAAATCAAGTCAACAAGTTATTAGGAAACCACATAACAAAGGGCTTGGAAAAATAAGTCTGAGGTAGTAACATACACTGCTCAGACTGTTCTTCATGAAAAGGCTTCCAGAAGTCACTCTTTCATCTTTACTCCCAGATATTAAATCCATTATGCCTATACAGATATACAGAGGGGTTGATCAGAAAAAAGATTTTCGCCAAGTCCAAATTTAAAGCCACCAGAGCAGTGAACTGACAGGTACCACATCTAAATGGGAAACAGTTTTATGAGGCCATTTGCAGTTAGAGCTCTTACTTTTTCAAATATCCCTTGCATATCAAGCTACATAAGCACAATCTCTACAGTTTTTAACAACTTTCCACCACTTGCTACTGTATCATACCCACCCTTTTGGAAGTGGCATACAGGAACGCTGTTCATGTTACTGGTAATAGTTTACAGCATACATGTTATTAACTCTTGCTACCTAAAGCCATTATTTTCCCTGTAAAGGCCACCATAGCAATGTATTCATAAGCAAACCGGCATGGAGCTCTGAGGTACAGCAAGGGCCATGTCCCTCCACCACTTGGGCAGCCAACCTCCTCCCACACTCCTGGTCAGCAGCACAATGGCTGCAGGTAAAGACGAGCCCAAAAGCTGGGTGAAGTGAATAGTAGAAATTAGCAGAGATTAAGTAACAGTTACATGGCCTTGGTTAAACCTTCAAGAATGGTATTCTCAAGTCCAGTTAAGGAACTATGGTGGTGAGGAGCCAGGCATCACCCACTGCTTACTATGGGGAACTGAAATAAACAAAATTAAATACCCAACTCACACAACTGCTTCAATCTGCAGAGCAGAGCTTAGACGTACAAACATGCACGACATACCATGCTTTCCTTTTCATTACAAGATCATAATGATTAGAAGCAAGTCTCCTACTTCCACAGCATCGACAGAAGCAGCTGTATATACTTTTGTACCTTCATTTAGAAGCTAGCTGGTACAAGCAAATTACAACCCAGTAATAATCCATCCAGAGGAACGGATGTTAGCAATCCAGAGTGACTAAATTCCGTTGCGAGTTTTGAGCAAGTGTAACAAAACAGGACACATCTTCTGGAGCAGCAACTGAGTTTTCATTTTTATCAGTAAGTTAATTAACTGCCCAAGGTTCTGATCCATACTTTTCTTTTGCTTGTTCACGAGTTTCAAACTACCAGCCCAGCCAAAAAATGCTTACACTGCATAGTTAGATGCAGGCCCACAGAAATCAGTTGCTTTTTAGCAGCTTTTCCCATTAATTATGCTTGGAATACACCACTTAAATACATGTTTGAAAAACTACCAACTAAAAAAGTTGCATCATGAGGATCTAAATCTGGGTGCCTGTAGAACTTCAATCATGTCCATCCATCCATCATTGTCCTGTCCCGTCCCCGTCCCCCCCCCCTTTATTTTGCACTTTCCTTAATTGGAAATACTATATATGTTTAGGTAAACATTTTTACCCTACAGACATGCAAGCTCTTCACAAAATATTACCAAACAACTAGATGGAGAATGGTAGACAGCGTGCCAGATACATGGCAGACAAGCAATGGAGAGGAGGGGCGATGCACTGAAACGCATGCAGAACAAGAGGTGGTGAACATGCATATACAGGTATGAGGCTGGCACCAGATTAATGAGTTTTGAAATTTGGTTAGCAAGGAAAACCAGAGGCCTGTTGAATCTGTGTACAATGTGCAAAAATTACACTTAGAATTGGTAACTGAGACCTCATTGCATACCACCTTAAGGCAGGTGTGACAAAAGCAGTAGTCAAAAAAAACTACGCTTCTGTATTTGAAAATTGCCTTAGTAATGTCAAAGACTACATCCCAACTAGGTAGATACCAGATTTGGGGTTTAGACAAAACCATTTCTGAAATTTGAAGTGTCTTAATTTTCCTAGCAGAAACTGTATACACAACTGAAATAAGGTATCGAAATCCTCTCACTGGAAACTGCTGTAACATTGCTTTCAAACAGAGAGCAAGACCAAATTTTAAAGATTGCCTAAAGCTTATTTATTCTATACTAGAAATTTGTGATCAGCTAAAAATAGCGAGGCTTTACACAAATTCAACAAGTAAATTCAGCGTGGATTTTATTACAATGGGATGGAGATAAGGCCCAAGCTCACCTTGGACGTCTTCTTCTCCACCATCACCATCCTCTTCCTCATTGTAAGCCAGCTCAGCCTGTTTGTCTGCCTCATACTCACCCACGTTACCATCATCCCCATTATAATCTGCCAGTTTAGAACCCTGCTGCGGATCAACAGGGGATTCATTCTCATCAAAGAATCGGCCTGTGAAGTAGGCAAAGGATTAAGTCAGAAGCAGAGAGGAAAGAAATAGGAAGATACTAAACGAAAGCAGACCGCAGGTTAAGATAGTTGGGGGTTTGTAGTAGTTTCAGCTGAAGGAGAAAGGGGGTAGAAGGGAGAGGGCTTGGGCAGGGGGAGAACAACAAGGCTTATGGAACACCTCCGTGCCAAAAGGATATACTCAGTCACTCAGCATTTGGATCTTGTGAAATCTGATTTTATAAGCTTCACTCTTTGGAGAAAAGAGCTAGAGTAAGCATCCAAACAAAACGCTCCATCTTTGATTACCTACAAACACCCATAAAAGTTTTCTTAAAATGCTGAGGAGCATGCAGGGGAAGTTTTTGTGTCTAGGCTTTTTTCTGAGGAGGACTGGCATTTTTCTACACACAATGGAGCAATATATTGCTGACTTTGTATACGGTAATGTCTGCAGAGTGTGTACCATACTGTCAAGGGTAAAAAAAAATCTAGCAAAGATCTGCCTTGCATCTCTGAACTGATTTTTTTAACTACCTAATTAATTTGGCTTTACACTCTGGATTCCTGTTAAGCTTTAACCATTTTCAAAATGTTCTGAATCCAGTATTTTTGTCTCCCAGCAAAGAATTAAGAACAGTTCCAGATACTGAAACAATGCACAAGAAAAACGACAATTAGCTGGAACTATGAAATGACTAGACAGTCAACCAAGCACACAATGAAAGATTAATGGTGTGATGTCAAGTTCAGAGCTGGTGTTTAATGGGATACGAGGAGATCTGTTCAAGTCCAATGCAGTTCAGTCTGCTTGCCCATTGCTTAAAGAATGCAACACTGAGTCTGCAGAGTATACAAGTCTGGAGGGATTGTGTATAAATGAGAAAAACAGGATTAAAGTGTGATACAATCTTTACAGACTGGAAATGGACTGAGAAAAAAATCTGCCAAGGCAGATGTTAAGTGATTCGCAGTGGAAGCAATTATCAAGTAAAACTGGAGAATATTATTTCAACATTAGGATTAAAAGGAAGGTTGTGGTTACAATGGACAGATGTAAAAACAAAATTATTTCTTAAAACAATGAAAACTATCATATGTGGCAGTATATAAAAATCAGGACAGAAACTATAACATAGTGCTTATCTGGATGGGGAAGAAAAGCGGAAGAATCACATCTAGTGTAGCTCAAATATACAGAAACAGAAGTTTCAGTTATTTTCATAAAATATGCAAGAAGAAACTATGATCTGTTTAGAAATCAGAAGTTTAATATATTAGTCATTCTCTATTCATCTAAAATGAGGAATCCTTGCTATTATTGTTCGTAGTTTTGGACACTGCATTATATATAAAAAGCAGACAGAACCATACAACTCACACACGTTAAATATAAAATAAGCTATGGAAAGACAACTGAATGCACTTAACTTACAGAAAAAACAAGCCTGTAGATATGCCAGAAATCCCATGACAAACAAGTACTGAATAAATTTAAGCTGACAGAAGGAAAGGTTAAAATATTAGAAAGAGATCCTAGGAAACACAACAAGCCCATACAGGCCTGTGAGCTGTGAGCTGAAGCTCACACGAGCAGCCCAGCGTACCGAACAGCCCTGGTGAGCTTGGGATTCCAGCACAGCTGCAGGATGCAGCTACTCTTTCAGTACAGGCGCTTCATTCTGCTTTAAGCATTTGGTATTTTAGCTCAAGCGACTTCAAATCGAGGGAGGAAAGGCTGAGCACACAAGCCTCACCAGCAGTCATTTTGGGCTAAGTGGTCTTAACAGCAACTCCACTGCCTGTGCATGCAGAGTCAGGTGTACAAAAGATTTAGGCAGTAGATGACGTCTCACACGACATCAGGAGAACATCAATACTCTAATGCAAGGCACGTATCACGGTCTTGGCATACCAAGACTTCAGGCAAACACCGAAACAGGAGTCACTGGTAGCTGGACCAAGCAATGCACCAATTGCTTTCCGAAACAGACAAGTAAGACCTGGAATCTTGATGGCATTGTGGATCTCAAATCACTCCAAACCTCAGTCAGTGGCTGTAACGCAGGCATTGCATGGACTATTTGAGGCACAGTGGAATATGTTGTCCTGAAGTACAAGAAGTTAGTGACAGCACGGAATGCCCCATAAGGATGTCACTGATGCTAAAATCTGCAGGTAACATTTGCCAAAATGCATTCTGAATAGACGTGGGGTATTACTCAAAGCTGCATCCTTAGAAACACACTACTTGAAGCAGCTGTCCACGTGCTCATCACTAAGGACCTGCTTACAGGACAACTTTAAACAGCAGCATGGACTGGAGGTTTGCTGCACCCAGCATTTTTCCAGGGTGCCAGGTAAAAGCACAAATAGTGATGTTGCTGCAGTCACTTTCAGGTTCTGCTGCTTTTGAAACCGAACAGTTGCAATGTGCCCATCTCTATACCTAGTACCAAAGTTGCTTTTTAAATCTATGCTATCAAAATAAAAAAGGAAAACATCTTTTTGGGAGAAGTTCCCCAATTCTGAAACTGGACAGATATGACAGCCTGACCAATGATGGTTACTAAGTGTCATCCCATGGGCTGATGCACAGCAATTTATGAAGTGCTCAGTAACCAAAGCCCCAGCCAGGCAATTGTCTACAGTGAAAGCTGTGTGCCAGAGCTGGGCTCCCCTATACCAGAGAGATTAATTTATCACCGAGGGACCTTTCCGAACAGCCACTGCTGACCAGTTAGGAAAGAAATCTTCTACAAACCTGGATTTGCTATTTCCATATGTGATAGAGAAACACTCTCCCTCATTGCATCATTACAATGTAAGCTATTACAAATATGAAGGAGCAAAGAGAAAAGGAAAAGACTAATCGGTGATGATGACTGACTCTTAGGTACCCATTCACAGCCTACAATGGAGACATTTCATTTGCTGCTCCTGCCTACAAAGCTAGCCCACCACATCATTTAATCCATTACCAGGGAAGACTGCCAATCCACTTAAAAACCCCAACAACTGAAATATGGAGCTCTGTCATTTCAGCTGTAGTCACTCAGCCTGACAAGTGCAGGATCTTCAAGAAGCTCCTTTGATAAACTAGATACTCGCACATCTCAGGGTACACAGAATGGAAGAAAAGCTTGCACAGGTTGCATGCCAATTTTGAATACACCTATCCCCACTTCATCAGAAAGATCCATGAATGATATTAAAACAACTGAAGCCTTCCCTAAAGATCTCTTTCTTAAAAAAAAAAACAAAACAAAACCCCAAACCCAACAAAACAGTAAATTGGTATTCATACCCTACTTCAACCCTTGTCTTTTTAGAGCTTTTTTCCCCTCATACTAAACCCTACTTTTTTTTTTTTTTTTCCTCTCCCCTGAATTCCTCCCAGCTTCACATCATCTTTCTTTGGTATTTAAAGCTGGAGGATGGCCTCACAAGCACTAGGTAAAAGAGAGTTAGTTACTTTATCTTATTATCTTATTTGACATTCCTATTAACACATCCCAGAAGAAAAACCTCACCTCAAACATTTGTTAGTGACTAATACCCACTGTTGACCGCATTGGTTTTGACCAAACTGCTCACTTGTTATTTGTCACTTACTCTGTGCATGTAATTCTCCATTCTTAATTGCAGACTACTTTTATGTTTACAAACTTTTATGTTGCTGAAACCACATCTCATACATTGTTTATCATCCAGCACTCAAAATACCAAACAGTGCCAAGCAAAGGATGCATCTTTGTAAACCTCACAGAAGGTTTTCAAATAGTTAGTAATACCTATGCCTGGAATATTCTTTTCTTAAAGTTGTGCACCCACCAAATAGCAATTTATTCCTGACCAGGTCTCCATTAATTTGCCTACAACAAAGTCACATACCTGTTTTTACTGTTTTCGTTCCTTTGAATACATACTTTTCAGATCATACCACTTTGACACAATCTGTTCTTGAAAAATCCGTGTTAACCACTTGTCATATTGTATTCAAACTGATTGAGAATTTGTCCAGTTACCTTTCCAGGTATTAAAGCTAGGCTGCTGGGCCTCTAGAACTCCTCAAATCCTCTTCCCATTCACTTTTTAAAGACATGTCCTCCTGCGGTATGATGGTATCTCTCAAAGTTGTTAATGGTTCAGAAACCATTTCAGGTAGCTTTTTAAACCTCTCAGATAAGGTCTGGCACTACCTACTACTACTCTGACCCTTGGGGGGGGCAAGGAAGAACACACTGAACTCCCACATCCCTGTATACCCCTTTATGCCAATATACACCCTACAGCTGTCTGCTAGCAAGTCTGACTATATGCTCACAAGTCCCGTTTTAATTTAACCTCTGCTTCAGAAAAGCAACTAAAACATTCTACAGGAATAAATGGGAGTATTATTTTAAACTTAGTTCTCTGTTATTCAATTTAAGAGATTGCTAGAGGTTAACGCTTTTTTACTGCAATTTCTCCAAGCTACAGAATCGCCAGTCAAGTTCTAGACCAAGAAAAGGAACTGCAACAACTTAATTCTAATGAAGGGAACTTCCCAAACTAAACCTTTTATGACAAAAATGAATTCATAGTTCTATGTTCCTAAGAGCAACCCAAGCTTTCAGAACTCTTTTCATTGATCACTGAAACCAATTTATGATTCTATTTCAACAAAATTGCTACTTCTGTACCACTGTTTATCCAATCCACAGAATTAACACAGGTTTCTGGAGGGAAGCTATAGAATCCTTTTCTCCTCCCAATTCTTGTGACTCTGAAGATGGCTGTTCTAATGTAGTAACTTGTCATCTTGGAGTACAGACAGATTTTAACCACAGAAAGCAAAGCCTAAATGAAAACTACTTAGCTGAGAGTACAATGAAATTTGAAGTTGAATTTATAATACCTATATAAGATAAAGAAAAAAAATTTTTTTTTTTAATCCAAATAAGAAGAGATGTTTCAGCACTATGTTTTTTCTTCCAAATGCCCCCTCCCCACCCAAATGCTAAACAATTGGAAATAGTTCTTTGAAAATAACTAGGTTAAGGTATACCTAGTCAGGATACTCTAATACTTGGGAGTATAGTACCTCCACTGATACCGTAAGAAACTTGTTCCAATGCAATAGGAAGATGCAAAATCAAATGCTGTAGGCATAACACTCTCCCAGTGTTACGGTATCAGCCACAAGGTAGACACACATCTCAAAAACAACAGTACACAGACAGCTGAATGTGTCTTTGCAAGTTCTTACCTGCTGTCTGCCCAATAAGCCTCAGCAGTATTACCACCATCATACACAATAAACAAATACATGATTTGCTCCTGTCTGAAGGCTTCTTCCTTGCGCAGACATGGAAGAGAAGGGTTCTGGAAAACTTCCTCACACAGAAAAACAAACTTCTGGCCAATAAACATATACCATCACAAAGACCCCCTATGCAAGGGCTGAATTCTTACGATATTGTCCAAAACAGTGTATTTAAGTAATACAGTGTGAATATAAGTAACTCGGTATCATGCATGTATCAAAATCCTTGACTTAATCTATTTAAGTGTGTAGTGACTAGGAGATATATATATATATATATCTGAAAGATGACACATTAAGGCATATCTTTTACACAGTAACATTATACATTTCTTTTCAGGCGTACGCTCCAGAAGGCCACCTGCTGTAATAGTTCCTATTTTCCAGACAGGCACTATTACAGACAGAAAATTTAAGTGATTTTCTTAATATATTGAAGTATATGATATTGGCCAACTTACTTTGCTTCATCTTCTGCAAGTCACTAACTCTGCTCTTTGGAATTTTTATATGGTCTGTCTCAATTTTGTGTTCTTTCTGATTTTCCACATTTTCTTCAAAATTTAAGTGCTGGAGAGAATTTGGAGGTATCTGCTTCACAGTATCAGGATTCCCATCATTGTCACTGTGCAAACCTACAGAATGAGGAAGCGTGTTTGGTTTTTACATGGTTCAAAAAGGAGGCTAGAATGTTACTGCAAAAGATAATTAATCACATTTTAATATGTAATCAATCCTAAGTTGTTACCTTCTCAGCTGATTTTCTGTATGTACTTAAGTGCTTGATGAAGCCCAGAACAATAATACGTTTATGTATTTTTTTTATCCTCCTGCTGATTCTGCTTTTCAAATCCACTAAGCATCATTTATTGTTTCAAGAGCTATGATCTGAGGAGAAGGTTGCAGTAGGTCACAGAAGTTATGCTAAAAATAATAAGCAGAATCACAGGACTACATAACCGAGGAATAAAGAAAACCCTGGTCCCCTTGAAATTCACATCAACCTTCTGTTGATAAACTCTAAATTCAACGAAGCAAGCTTTTCACTTGCTACTTATGTTTTCTCATTAATAAAAGTCAAAATGAAGGAATACCTCAGAACAACAAAAAGAAACGAACTATTTAAAAGATCTGACATTTGGAAATAATAAACTTTAAATGTATATACAGACTTTGAGCTCCCCAATTTTGGTATTCTAATCTGCTTACACATCCACTGCAAAAGGAAAGAAATTAATAAATACTTCTGTTGCATTTTTTCAAAAGAACCAAAAATGGGCATAACAAAAAACTTCAAGCTGTTTGGTCACGTCACAAATATGTAATGAATACGTTACATTTAATGTTTTTTAGCAGGACAGTATTTGAACATGCCACTTGCAGTGCAGATATAACCTAACGTTCTCTTTGACATTAAAGCAAAGTGACTTGATCCACCAGGATTAAATATATTTTCTACATATTTGTGTCCTTTCTAACTGTAATTCTTCTAAACCCTTTCACTACAGTACTTTTAGTTCTCTCATGTCCTAAGCCTCCCCCACATCACCCTCAAGTTAGCTGTTCACAGGCACAGGAGGACACTGAGTAAGCAATAGTACCACTGGTTTAATCTCTGAATATAACTGGCTACTAATAGATCAACAACCAACTCCCGATGATATGTTGCAGCCCTATCTAATTAGTACCCCTAAGGAGGAATACTAATTTCAATTTCTCTCCTCTGTCCAGTGGAGAAATCTTGAAGCACTTGTCTTTGAAACTTCTAACTCTCAAATTTGGCTGAAGTTGGTCAAAAGGCTCAGAAATTACTGGGTGGGGGGACGACGAAAAGAGATCATACAGCCAGCAACCTCAGTGCCTCAGGAAGCCAGACTAAGAACACACTCAATCTTGCATCCTGCAGAAATTGATCGTTGTTTTTCATTTTGTAACCACATCAAACAAAAAAGGGGCTGGCCACCTACATCTAACATCGTGATATTGTAGCAGATATTAAATGGTAAGTTTCCTACAAAATGTTGATTTGTCACCTGCTAATAAGAATTTTACCTGGTGCCAGATTTGGAGCATGGGGCTGTTCAGTTGGAAGATTTATAACAGGTTGATGACCTTCACTTTTAGAAGCTGAAATAAGTGGCTTCTTTAAAGCTAAAACAAAATACATGGACAAAAGCATTAACATGAAACAAACAGACACTATATACCAGGCCTTCCTCCTACAATCCTGTAATTTTGTTGTTGTTGTTTTCTTGTTTTTAAACCATAGATGAAAATATAATTCAGGGGGCACGGGGGGGGGGGGGGGGGGGGAGGGCATGGTCAGAAGCATTCAGTTTTGAGAAATCAAACCTCTAAAGCACAGTAAAAATTATCAGATTTTACACCTCACTTGAATTTTATTTCCATAGACAAATTTTAAAACTTTGCATTCACTATGAAACACGTGGTATTCAAACAGAATATATATGCCACTAAGAACCCAAATGTGGAAGTATTAGAATACTTCTAACCAGTGGGAGTATCTTCAGCTTTAGCAGGGTCATTATCTTCTATTTCAGGCATGCCTGCATCTCCTCCTGGTTTGATTTTCTCTGTAAGACAAGAATAGGGTATTCTGCCTTAACCTTTAAGGTTGAACAGTGAATTTCCCTCTTGTGGAAGGCTCTAAGACCAGTAGAAAAGTCCTTTATCCACAGAACATGTCCCATATTGATAATGCAACTACAACACTGCTTATATTGTACTGTCAAAGTCACTGAAGACTGCTCTGGAGCAGTGCTCCCAAAGTCAGTACAATTTTCAGAAAAGGATGGGAAACAGATGCACTGCTCTTGGCAGCAGAGTAAGAAAAGCCTGCTGCAAGAAGCTGGCTGGAATAGACACTGAACTGATAGAAAAAGGTGCCGATTTAGCAGCACAAGAAATAGAAACAAAGGGAACCCATCTGCCTTTTGGAGAGGCCTACAGGGAGGAAACAACCACAAAAGTTACTCACTGAGAGCCTCCTGTACAGCTCCTGATAACCAAAGGACCCCACTGTTCCTGCTGACTTACACAGCTAGAGACTTCTCACAGTGTTTTCAATGCTCCTCACCTCCAGCCACCGTCTCTGTGCAGATTCCAGCTCTCCAATAGCATGTCCCTTCCCTAGCTCACCCCAAGACACATCTCACAGGGAGGGGAGAGGCCATCCCCAGTTCATAATTGGCCACATGAGGAAGGAGATGTGAATGAACCAACGAAGTGAACACAAAACTATGCAAGAAACTACTTTCATAAAAGGACCCAGAGAAAGGACACGCCAATCTCTGGATACCTATAAACTCTAACTTGGTACAATCACATGCAGCTAATCAAGTTATCTGAGCCAAAAAATTCATTGTTTTACTTCAGAGAAATGCACGATTCTGTCCGATAGCAAAAGGATACAACACAATTGGCACATTAGCTATCACAAATGACCAAAAAAAAAAAAAAAAAAAGGAAATACCTTTGCCATTTACAACACGATCTGATGGCTGCTCATTCTTTACTGTGTTTTTATCTTCTGCCTCTGGAACAGTCTTAGATATTGCCTGGTCATCATTATGGGGACTTACTTCAGTGTCTTTGCTGGACTGAATTTTTTGCGTGGCCTGTTAGAACAAATTCATAAGGAACCAATATTAAGCACATCCCTGAAAATTACAAAACAAACACCCTCAAATTCAAGATTACTTTGGTGTCCTGGTTTTGGCTGGGTTAGAGTTAATTTTCTTCCTAGTAGCTGGTATAGTGCTATGGTTTGGATTCAGGATGAGAAGAATGTTGAAAACACACTGATGTTTTCAGTTGTTGCTAAGTAATGTTTATCCTAAGTCAAGGATTTTTCAGCTTCTCATGCCCAGCCAGCAAGAAGGCTGGAGGGGCACAAGAAGTTGGGAGGGGACACAGCCAGGGCAGCTGACCCAAACTGGCCAAAGGGGTATTCCATACCACATGACGTCATACCCAGTATATAAACTGGGGGGAGTTGGCCTGGGGAGGATTGCTGCTTGGGAACTAACTGGATGTTGGTCGGCAAGTGGTGAGCAATTGCATTGTGCATCACTTATTTTGTATATTCCAATTCTTTTATTATTGTCATTTTATTATTGTCAATAGTATCATTATTATTTTCTTCCTTTCTGTCCTATTAAACTGTTCTTATCTTAACCCATGAGTTTTACTTTTTTCCCCAACTCTCTCCCCCACCCAGCGGGATGGGGGGCAGGGAAAGTGAGCAAGTAGCTGCATCATGCTTTGTTGCTGGCTAGGGTTAAACCACAACACTTTGGGTAAGAAAATCACATTTATGAATTAGATGATCACCAAAGCAAACAACAGCAGAAGTCCTCTATATACAGATCTGAATCCTGAGGGTAGGAGATGAGAGTATGGACACATAACTGAACAGAAAATATAAAATACAGCATGGCTGTATGACATTTATATTGGCATACGCAGCGCTTAAGTATAAGGCAAAGAGGTTAAGACATCATTGGCCTTAAGCCTTGGGTCAGAGACTTTGAAGCAACTCTAGATTCTAAGAAAAGATCTGACTGAAATCTACTTTAAGTCTGCCTTATTATTTGAAATGTTTGTAAACAGAGATAAAGCAAGGAAATGAAATTTTAAGAAAAGCAGGTTATTTCATGTGTTTGTAGGAAAGAGGCCCATATTCTTTTGGCAGCTTGCACGATATAATTACACCCTTGATACCATTCAAATACCATTGTTATTTGCATCACATTAGCACCTCAAGGCCTCAATAGAGATCAGGTTCCCCTTTGCAATAACCTGTATAAGGTTGTAAGAACACAGATCCTACCCTGGAGACCTACAAAGTAATATCCATTTTACAAAGAAACTGAAATCCTTAGACATGATGTCATGTAGGAAGGCTGTAGCAGAGCAAAGCATTAAGCCTGATCTTCAAGGCTCAGTTCACTGACTGAGCAAAACAGGCAGATGTTCTTACACTAATACCCATTTAGGGCTGCTCAGGACAATATTTGACAAAAAATTAGGGAAGAAATGTTCAAGGCCTCCATATAGCTGAAATGCTGAGTCAAATAGCAGACTTCAGGCCCTTCTAATTCAACAAAGAAACTTGGCTGCGCATTACCTTTTGTTCCTGCACAACTTGGTCCATTAATTTCTTTATGTTTTCTTCATGTTGCAGTCTCATTTCCTTGATCTGCTGCCCACACTGCAGACTTGATTAGAAACAGATTATTAGTTATATTTCATTTGTTGTATCTGCTCTCCCATATATAAAATAGGGGTAAAAATATGAAGTGGCACAAAAAGCCAAACCTGAGATATAACTAGAATAGTCTGTCCAAAAAGCCTTGTCCTGGAATGTGTATGGAGTGGAAATGGACTGAATACAGAAAGAAAGCAGAACTGGAAAAAATAGGGACAGAGCATAAAAACAGTAAAATAAACAGAATGGCCTTGAACATATTTCCTCCAAAACCTGGAAAGCAACCGAAAAGTCAAGCTTCACAGTTAATCTGTCATCAGCGTATATTAATTCCACTAGGAAAGCAGTATCTCTCTCATGGCTGTCAACACAGAAGATGCACAACTACTACTATCAGTTACTGCTACCAACTCAAATAACAAGATCTGTATAACACAGCTAAGTGTCCCAACTTCTCTAACAAGCCACACAGAGATCAACCCAATTCAACAAAACTCATGTGTCCTACCAACCTGCAAATACTCAACACAGCACATAAAGAATATCATTTTGTGTGTGAAAGTTTCAAACATTTTCTCAAGTGTTAATCTCCCCCATCCCTCAAAGCTTCAGAAGTAGTTGTTCTCCCTGCTTCTACACCATAAACTTACAAGGCTGAGGTCAACTTAAAATTTCAATATACACAATCCTTTCAACTTCAATTGAAAAAAATAAAATTACATTTTTAGAAAGACAGCAATTAACAACCCTGGCACCTTACAGAACTGCATTGATTAAACTCTTTCAAGTATTTGTTAACCAAAATCTCCATGTTATAAAAAAATGCATTGACTTAAAAATTGTCCAATGCTGAAAAATTCCAGTAAGTCAGATTTTTCTCAGATCATCTCTCACTTTGGGGGGGGGGGGGGGGGGGGGGGGAGTAGAACACCACAAAAAGTAAAACTTCAAAAAATCAAACAATTAGCTAAGTCAAAGTTACATCACCAAGGTAGTACACTCAAGTTTGAGGATCAGCAGAAATAGGATTAATTTGCACTTTTTAATAAATACAGACCTCCATTACACACACGCAAACCTACAGTTACTAACATTCTTGAAGACATACCTATCATATTCCAATCTCCTTGTAAGGTAAGTATTGTTGTTCTTGTACTCGTGAAGCTGATCTTCCTGTCGAATGAATTCCTGACGTAATTCTGCTAGTTGTTCTAGATGAAGAAGCAAAAATCAACATGAATATAGAAATATAAGAAAAAAATGTTCCATGATGGATACAACTTTCAATATTGCTATATAGGTTAAAAATTTGCTCAAGTTCTGTTATTTATTCTAGATATACTTTAAAGATTCTTAAACTAACATGAAAAAAATGCCAATTTACTCATGTATGCCAGATGTCACTATGAATTACAGAACAATTCTTCTGATACTATGCCTGTCCTGGTTTCAGGGTTTGCTAGGGAAAACAGTCTGGGTTATTCCTGCCTCAGGCAAAGGCAAACCCATTCATGGGATTGCTTTTGCTCAAGGACCTGGGTGCACTTGGTGGATAATACGGGAGGATGGGGAAACCCGATCTGTACCTCAAAGGGATTTGATTTTGGGTGAGAATAGACAATGAATTAAATTGTATGATGTTAATTGTGTATCATTACTTCTATGGTGGCTCTATACTGTATCATGGGTATTACAGTAAAAATCACACAGATTAACAAAGAATGAACTTCGATGAAACCGAGCAAAGTGCAGCAATGATAGAACCATAACTGGCTTCAGCATTCAACAATCCAACACCACACACCGTATTTCCTGCCCTGAAAGACTGTTATGACAGATGGAGCCCAAAGTCATGGACTAAATTAACTCAACGGACATTTTATAGGGCTGGCCAATAGACTAAGGGAATGATATCTGTATGTATATATCAAGAGACAGGAAAGGTGGTGGTGATTAATTGGGATATACTGGAAAGTGTGGGACCTGGGCATGACATAAATGGTATAGAATAAGGGGTGGATATTGTCCTGGTTTCAGCTGGGATAGAGTTAATTTTCTTCCTAGTAGCTGGTACAGTGCTGTGTTCTGCATTTAGCGTGAGAATAATGTTGATAACACACTGGTGTTTTAGTTGTTGCTAAGTAGCAATAACAGGATAACTAAGTTAAGGATTTTTCAGTTTTCCATGCTCTGCCAGCAAGCAGGTGTACAAGAAGCTGGGAGGGAGCACAGCCAGGAGAGCTGACCTGAACTAGCCAAAGTGATATTCCATAAAAATACTATAAAGTAGAGGGAGTTGGCCAGGAGGGGCAGATCGCTGCTCCAGGACTGGCTGGGCATTGGTCAGCAGTGGTGAGCAATTGCATTGTGCATCATTTGTTCTTTCTTGGGTTTTATTTCTCTCTATTATCTTCCTTTCCATTACAATTCTTATTATTATATTTTATTTCAGTTATTAAACTGTTCTTATCTCAAACCACAACTTTTACTTTTTTTCTGATTCTCCTTCCCACCCCACCAGCGAGGGGGGAGGAGTGAGCGAGCGGCTGTGTGGTGCTTAGTTGCCAGCCGGTGTTAACCCACAACCACCCCTAAATTTTTCTTTACCTTTTCCTTCAGAAGACTTACACAATGCTATTTCACCTCTCTGTTGGAAATCTCCTTAATTTCCTGAAAGATTCTGTTATTCTGAGTAACACAAAAGTACTACTAGGTTACTTTAGGCATGATTGTCAAATACTCTTTTTCTGCAATAAATGTACAAAAGGAAGTACCTTCACACTATCCATAAAACCAATACATATTTCTCGTCTTCACTAGTAATTGTTCTAGAATTTCTTCTCCCTGCTCCTCAGGCTACCAATAATTATTAAGCTTCCTACTATTTTAAGTTTCAACTACATAGATACAGGCAGAAATGCCAAGCACATTGTCTGCAGGCATGTTCAAATTTTGGCATTAGCTGTTCCAGGTCACTCTGAAACCCATACAGTAAGATTACAGGCATTGTGATCATGTCTGTATATATCGGCCTTAAAAGATGTTTTTTGGACCTTTTCTAACCCAGCATGAGTATCACAACATCACTGATCCAACCTATACTAAACTGTGTATTTGGTCATGAAAATGATTCAAATATCTTGGAAGTAAGCAGTGCCAGAATACATGTTCTTTCTGCAGACAGTAGAGCAAAGTCTACAAGAGCCAAACCTACACTTATTCAGACAGGTAATAAACAAATATAATGAAATTTCACATTATGCGATGTTCCAGCATCCCTTCATCTTTCATTTAAAAATGTATGCTGCAGTACCCAGGCCGTTAAAAAATACACAACTTCACAGTCTGCCAAATCACTGTTTGGCCATAAATTCCTTACCCTTTAAACGATGTATGTCTGCCATTTGATACGATATGTTGTTCTGCAGCTTAATCTGAAAGGAAGAAATGGTTATGTAAAAATAAACAATCAGCAGGTTAGATAGGTTTTGGACTGCGAAGACTCAAGTGTGTTTGTTTTCATTGTAAAGACAATGTATGTAAAGGATTATCAGAATGACATATACAAAGTTCTTGTAAATATAAGTAATGTATATTTAGTTGTCTGTAAGTGATATCACCAACATAAACACTCTATTTAGGCTTTGCTAACAAGGACTTAAATTTATTTCCAGAACATATTTCTATCCAAAAAGTAGATTGTCAGGACTAAAATAAACACACTGCATTCTGATACTGCAGAAGGAGACGGTGAATTTCCAATGTCAAAGCATAAGTGTATAAAAATAAACACGCAGCATCATTAGCAAAAAATTTTTACCTAATGTGTATTTAAAGTAAAATTTTTGTGTGATGCTACCTAATATTCATAACACACGTTTTATTTTTAAGAGAGAATCTAACACCAGTAGACTTCCACAACAGCTTTTAATTTGGTATTTTTAGTAAGGAAAAAATAGCAGTTACAATAAATAAGAAATGCATGTACACAAAGTCATTAAGTAAAGATGCTTTGCCTTGTTCTTACATAAAAACATATGTAAAGACAAAATATAGCAGGAATGAAGAGAAAGACGCACATGTAGAACATACTGAGAAAGCGTGGAAAAAACCACGACTGTCATCAGCCAACACTGATGCTGTAATTATTTTTCTTGTAGTTTCATGATCGATATAAATGGTAACTCTAGAAAGGGTGCTGAAACAGGGTTGTCATTCTTGGGTTACAAGGTCAGAACTACCTCTCAGAATACCAAAACGAAGTACAAGCACACCTACTCTGGCACGGGGGTCACACACACACAGGCTATTACAATACCCACACAGATTCTGAAGCTCAGCGTCTGAGTCAGTTACCTACATTTCCTGTCAAAACAAACAAAAAAGACGTATGCCCTCTCTTTAAGACTTCCTCCACCCACCTCTACCTTCCTTTTTATCAAATTATTAATTTCTTTAAAAATGTTTCAAGTAATGTTTCTGTTTTTAAAAGAGGCACTCAAACTCTGGGCTGACTCAATTTGTCCCATATGGGTTGAGACAGGCATTTATAACTTTAGGAACTATGGCCATAGAAGAACTGCTGAAACCGTGATTTTCTGCAGAACAGAGTGTACACCGAGGCATGCATCCAACAGCTCCAGTCACATAATAGAGGCTCCTTATGAAACAGAGTGCTCCATCGAGAGTTTTGTTTGTGCCAGACTGCAGTATCCTGGCTCATCCCTAGCAGCAATGCACACATGGGCAGTGCTGGCAGCAAACCCTGCCCCATGGCTGAGAACAAAAGCCAAGAGGGTTTCTGGAGTGCAGAGGCACCACTGCGAGCCCAGCCACTTCACAAGGCTTTTCCCAAAAAAAAGAAAAAATGGCAGATGATGCAGTCTTGTGGTAACCTGAGAACTCTGACCATACTGCTCTGAAATATGATATAAAATAAGAACACCCAATAGGGACACTTAAGGAGCCTTCTCAGCATGTTAGAAAGCCACTCATTTGAGAAGCAGTTACACACGTGCTCTGCCCACCAAGACATTTAAGGCACACTACTTACAGGATGCACAAAGAACAATACTCTATTAAATGAAAGCCTGTGTTGGACTTCCTGTGCTTTATTTCCAAAGCGCAAGTAACCCCTGCAGTGGGGCCTTCACACAGAAGCACAAGACAAAAGTAACGGCCAAGCCCTTCTATTCCAACAGGCACCCATCTTGCCAGCTCTCCATCGAATGGACACAGGGACAGGGGAACAGACACAAAAAGAGCAATTTGTTGAACATTAATGAAAAAGTATCCTTCCCTATTTTGCAAAGCCACTGGCAATAACAACCAATTTTTTTTCCTGTCTTCCACTCTTATGCAGTTCTCTCCCAGAACCCAATAAATCTACAAACAAAGGAGATCCTGGGAAGCAGCAGGTTCCATTTTCAAACCTCCATCTATCAGAATTCATAATACATAAAGCCTTCTTACTGGCTTGCTTCTGTTCATGCTATAAAACATTTGATTTGCCATGGGCTTGGGGAGGGCTGCCTGTCTGTTAACAGGAGTTTGATTTGAAGATAGCATCAGTTTTATCACACAATCTTTCATTTTGGCGATTTTGACTTTCAGAGAAAAGTGACAGAATTTATATCCAAAACAGCTCAGCTGACAGCAAATGTCCCTCATCTGAAGGATAGAAAGGGAAGATGATTTCTTATGATTCATGGGATCTGTTCCACCTACACATGCAAAAAAAACCACACTCCACAAACCATGGCGCAAGTCCAGTTCTTTCTGAGCTGTGTCCTCCTTGAGTCTAGACCTATTTGTACTGTTCATATTTCTCAGTGGCTTCTCAGATCCTTTCCAAAGCAGTTGGGATGTGTAAACGAAATTCTCTGTAGCCCAATGAGCTCTGAACAGGAAAAAAAACATCAAAAATCTTGTGCATGCTGGAGCTACGTACATGCAAGGCAACCTTCCAGTGCTGTCTGAAGTGTTAACAGTCTTGTCATATATTGAAAGGCACTGTAAGAAAAAAAGTTATAAACATGCTGGAGCTTATCTCTATGTATGGCAGGACAGAACACAGGTGGTATTACTTCCTGATGAAGTGGTGAACTGTAAATATCCATACATATTTCCCTGGGAGTCATTTCTTTATCTAGCAAGAACACCCTCTGAATTGCCTGTTGAAGCAGGACGAGCAGATGTCCATATTCCTCTGTGGAGCTTCAGGAGCCTGGGCATTCCCAACCCACTGCTAGGGCACGTGTTGGAACAGCATAGGAAAGCTGTTTAAAAGTCTATATGCCACAATTGCATGATCCTTCTACTATTGTCAACTGCCTTTTTCAGAATAGACAGTGCTATCATCAGGCAATTAGTACAGCGTCAGAGATGACGTTATCATCAGGAACGTGCGGTAAGATTGGAAGATGCACTCAACATCACTGCTGTAAAGCTACAGC
The DNA here is from genome assembly GCF_026419915.1 of Harpia harpyja. Lineage (NCBI taxonomy): Eukaryota > Metazoa > Chordata > Aves > Accipitriformes > Accipitridae > Harpia > Harpia harpyja. Next base: position 15,989,103 of record NC_068953.1, on the reverse strand, counting down.
TTTGCGAACTGAGGAGCTATCAAGGAGTTTTGGCAACAAAGAACACAACCAGCTGCTCCCAAGGATGTTTTACTGAACAGTTTCATCCTATGAAGCACCGTTTCTAGGCACCAGCTAAGGGGCAAGGCTGTATTACACACCTGGTGTTGCCAGCAACAGCTTTGGAATGAGAAAGGCATGCTCTTGAGAGCTGCAATAGCAAATACAGAGCTATGAACCCCTACACGCTGGACGGTTGCCATTTGGAAGCTCTCCATCACAAATTCCTGCCATTCAATCATTTTATTGAGCCTATTGCAAAGGGACGTGTAAAACTACACAAAAAAAAGTATCCTCACGGTATGCTACAAAAAAAGCATGAAATACTGAGTAAACTAATGCTACTTCTGCATGCATCACCTCCTCAAACACTGGGGCAATCACTACTCCTGTCTGCCTCCCAAGAGGAGCTCCAAAAGAGAACTCCTCTGGTTTGTTCCAAGGTCCAGCAGACCATCACAAGCTTACCAAGAGGAGCACAGGGTGACAGGAGAAGAGAATTCCCAAGAAGTCATGCTTTTTTTTAACACAAGACACTAGGTCACACTACTACATTTGCTCAAAAGAGCAAACAATATTCTGGTGCAGCGTGACTGGCTTGTTATGCATATAGGGGGAGGGAGGAGAGAGACAAGGGTTTGGGCTTGACTACAGATATCACTGAGCTAGGAGAAAGCTGCCCGCAGAAATTCAAGTTGCCTCAACACTGGGGAACGCACACTTAATTTACATGACCACAAGGCAAAGAATCTCTTATGAAGACATAGGAGCGTAAAGCAGAATTGACACTGTGAACCAGCAGAGTAGCATCTTTCAAATGCATTTTCTATGAAATAAGCCTAGATCTATTGTGATCACTTGACACCCTGGGAGTTACCAGTGCTGGTGTTATTACAGCTCCTGAATTTCACAAATGGACTAAGATCACTGGTAAAACCCAGTTTGTTCAAATAACATCCTTGCCTAATTCTATTTTGAGACAAAAAAATTACCATTCAAGCCTTTTTCGGTCAGACACTTTATGCCTACTAGTCAGTGGTTTTTTTGGTAACAGATCTTTATTCTCTAAAACAGAGCTTTATTCTCTACTCTCTAAAGTACACTCACTTAAAGGGGGTTTTTTAGAAAAAAAAATAGGATTGCTGCCACTGAGAACGTGGCAGTAGCTCACATGGGAGCAAGAGAGAAAGGGACAGTGACTGGTTTTTAATGAAACATACTGCTATTCTTGCCTATTAAGGCACACTGAACATTTTGAACACAAGAAGAGAGGATATTCAAAAGCTGCTAGTTCACATGACCTTAAATGGTAGCTTCTAGAACAAAGATACAGGACATATACTGCAGCATGCATACGCTTAACGATAAAATCAATTTGTGAGGTTTACTAGTCTCATTTTTCTTGCTCCCCTCCTGCTCTGTCTGCCCTGTGAGATGCTGGACTTCGAGAGCATTCAAAGACCAGCCAGATTTATGGAGAACACCACAGTGCTCAGGTGCAGGCAAGTACAGCTCAACAGCACCTGTTTGTATCATGTGCATCAAAATGGGCTCTGGCTTCCAGTAACCCTTGTTAGACACCCTGACTTAGCACTTGCATTTTCTCTCCTGGTGTCCTACAGTAAAACATCACAGATTTAAAAAAAAAAAAATACAATTTTCTTGTATTAAAAGCAAGCCTTGCCATGCAGCCCAATAATTGATAGCTTACTTGAATACCACCAGTGGAGTTTTACACCTGGCAGTCAGTTACAATAGCACATGAAACAAGCTCCTTGCCCTATGAACACAGGCTGAATCATAAGAACACAAAATCAACTTTACCTACATAAAGAACAGCTGTACTACAAATACCCACCAATATTACTTCCCTGGAATATCCTTAGCCACTTCTCCAACAGCCTGCAGCTTGGAGGCAGTTTCAATGGATTTATCAACCTTCAGCAGACCTCCTCCATCAATTTGTCCAGTCTAGCCATGCACTCATGTTATTTTACTATCCTCAACAGCCGGAGAAAGGGAGTTCCAGGTCGGTGCTGCGACTGACCACCTCCTGCATTTTCAAACTACTACCATCTCTGAATGCTTGCTTTTACCAAAGAGGGCAATGAACAACTAAACCTATTTGCCCTCTATTTGCATGTAAAAGTTCAATTTAAAAAAAGAAACAACACAACAAAACAACAAAAAACCCAAAACAAAACCCCAACAGTTTAGAAAACTACAATTTTTCTGGCTTTTACAAGGGGAAGCATCTTTATTAAAACCTAATTGCTTTGAGTTCAGCATCTCTTACTCATCAGACCTAACTATTTTGATCTCTGTATAGAATACTTATTTATAAATTAAACTAGATTTTGTAGTATCAAAATATATTTATCACAATGGTGTTAGTTGCATTTATTTCCAATAGAGAGCACCAGTATCCACCATTACATATCTAATCAGGCTTTTTATTCCAATCTCAGAAATTAAAAAGTTTTAAAAAAACGTGTTTGCTGAACACACAAATGGCTTAATTTTAATGGTTCAGTCGGAAAGAACACATAACTTTAATACAAACTAAATCAGTTTGAAGGAGTCCATAATTCTGTAACAAGCCATGTATGTGCAGATTTTTCTGTGACAATTAGATGTATTTTCTTATAGTGCTCATCAAATGTGTGATATGAAAGGGCCAGAAAAACAAACTCATCTAGTAATAAGCCTGAGAGTGTAATATTTCCATGAATCCTACTGTGATAAACAGCGTTCAGTTAGCAGAATTATGAACTGCATGCAAATAGAGTACACGCTACCATACACGACTGAGTAAAAGAACTTGCCTGCCCAACTCCTCTGTAAAGAGTCGCCTGTGATGATTATGAAAGTGGAACAGTGAAAGTTGATACATTCACTCATTTTCCCTTCCACAACAAAAGAAATTCCCAGGCCACCTCCACATAAAAGGGCAAGCTGAATTTTGTATTAGCTTGTCTCTTTGCAGCTAAAGGAAATGACACGTAATGTCAGCAGCAAGAACTTTCCCCAAGTGTATGCTGGCTGCATAAGAACCAGACCTGGATGTGCAAGGCATTTTGAGACCGACAGGGAGAACAAGCTCAGGGGTGCTACGCTGCAACATTATACTCGATTCGTTTTCCTTAAGGCCAAGCAAACTGTAGTTTTAAGGCTGCGTATAGCTTTTTGACTGATCACGAAAGATGAAATAATCTCAGCAGAGGAGGAAAGCTCATTAAAAAAATTAAAAATAGCCGTCTGGAAGACAGTGAGCTCTCAGTGTTTTCACCGTTAGCACACACACTGCCTTTGCTAGACATTTTCAGCTCTTTTCTGGGATACCTTCAGAAACCCCAGCGCACGGCAAGTGTCCCGACAGCAACCAAAGCCAACGCACCAGCTCTAGAAACCAGTGCCTTCGGGGGCTTATTCCACCCTCAGGCTGCAGGCGCTGCAGGGACACCGGACCGAGGGTGCCCCCCCCGGGCAGAGCCACCCCGCAGGGCGCCGGGGGACCCTCCCGCCGTCCCCGGGGCCCGGCTGCACCCTCCGCTTTACCTTGCTGTCCTCGCACTTCTTCACCTGGCCGTCCCTGGCCTGCAGCTGGCTGCTCAGGTGGCTGTAGTCGGCCTCCTTCTGCTCCAGCTGCTTCTTGTGGGAGTCGACCTTGCCCATCAGGTCCGAGTTCCTCTTCTCCAGGCGCCCCCGTGCCACCTCGGTGCGCTTGGCCTGGCTCTGCAGCTCCGCCACCTCCTCCTGCAGCAGGGCCTGGCGGGACGAGGCGTTCCAGCAGTTGAAGGCGAGGATGGCGATCACCACCAGCAGCGCCACGAAGACAAGGGAAGGCAGACGGCCGCCCCTCCGGTTGGCCCCGAAGCCCACCATGGGGGAGGCCGCCGGGCGGGGGCTTCACCCGCTCACCGCCTCCGCCCGCACCTGAGAGGGGAGAAGCAGGGACGCGGCGGGGCGGGAAGGCCGCTCAGGGAGCCGGACGGCGGGCGGAGGCGCTGCCCCAGGGGGCCGGGTGCATCCCCCCGGCGGGGCCGCGGGGGAGAGGAGACGAGAGGAGAGACGAGAAGAGAGGGGGCTGCCCGGGGCGGCCGAAGGGAAGCCGCGCCGGGGGCAGGGCTCTGCCCGCGCTGCCGCGGCCAGCCCAGGCGCCGCTGCCGCTGCCGCTCCCGCCCCGCGGGGAGGGACAGGCCGCAACGCTGCGCTGGCGCCGCCACCGCGGCGCGCCGCCCCCCTCGCCGGCCGGCAGCGGGCCCTCCCGCTCCGCTCCTTCCGCCCGCCGCTCCGCCCCCTCCGCCTGCCGCCTCTCGCGAGACAAGGCCGGCGCGCTCTCGCGAGAGCGCAGTCTCCCGCCCGCGGAGGGCAGCCATCTTCTGCGGCGGAGGGGTACGGCGGTGGAGTCGGGGGAGGGCGGGTTTGTACCGCTGGCGGTACACTCGCATCCGCCTTCCCCCCTCCCCGGCGGGCACCGGGACCCCAAAGGGGCCGGCTGGGGCGAAATACTGGGCGGTTGGGGGCGGGGGAGTAGCGGAGCAGGAGGCTCAGCGCTTTTCCTGAAAGGTGTTTCCTGAGGAAACACAGCATGTCTTTGAAATCCTGTGAGGAAGTCAGCTCTTTACTTTATAAGAAATACTCAGATAAAGCATTTATTGCTAATCAGATTGCCTGACAAACCATTAATCTCTCCTGTCGCCATGGCACATAGGTCTCCCGGGGCAAAAGGGAGACAGAAATGTCTGAAACGCAGAGCTGGCTTCCACGCTCCGTTCACAGCAGCAGGCCGCAGCCACTTCCTCACGCCTGAGAGGAGGCAGATCATAACAGAGTCAGGCATGCAAGTTTTTACTGCCTCAGAGACTTTTTTTTTTTCTCTTCTCTCTCTGATGCTATTTAATAGTTCTGCTGCGCTCCTGTGGCCAAGCAGCTCAGCCGGGACAGAGGGTTTGGAGCGAGCTCCTGTGGTACGGCGCATGCATGATACAATCACAGTGCCTCCAGGTTGCAAAATGGTGTCGAGAGGATGTGGGAGAAACAGAAGGGGATCAGTTTTCCTCCTAAAAGGAGTTAAAAGAACAACATTTAAGGAATAAAATATAAAATGCATTCCTTTCCTGAGATACAGCATACATTCTGCAGAATCTGTCAGCTGTCATAATGGTGTTGTGGCATATATATCCCTTTCTCTTTTCCACCTGATTTTATACCATACTTGCATACCAATATTTGCCTTTTGGCACTTTCAATTGCTGCTATACTGGTAGCCAATTAATTTGCCAATCTGCTTTCTGCAGATGGCGGTGTAGATTCACATTCTAAATCAAGCGTTGCAAATTTTACTTCATTATGAAGCTAGATAGTTACAGGTTTTTAAGTCTGCTCTGTTAAGCTTGTTCTTTCTGGATACAGTTATGCTGTGCAAACCTGAATGGCGTGAGAAAGGAAATGTTTGTCTAAATAACACAAATACAATGTGAACATAACGAATTTGAGCTCAGAACTGTACCTGGATTTCACACGCATTGTTTTCTTACCGACCTGTAGAAGTCTGCTCAGAAATATTCTCTCTTCATGTAGTGCTCAGTGATATTTCCCCCTCTCCCATTTAAGCTGTTTCTGTTAGACTTTGTGCGAACTCCCAGCTCTGGAGCTGGCAACAAACAATTGCCCCAGCAACAGGGAGCAGTGTCAGCCTGGGTAAGAACTGGCCCCTGCGTGTTTTTTGTGGTTGCCTTTGCATATGTGGGAGGTGAGGCAATACCAGGCAGTTTTCTTTTTCCAATTAATTTGCCATTTGATTTCAGCCGTGTTCCAGGCCCCGCGATCCAGTCCTGGTCTATTCTTTTCGTGGTTGGAAAGGCTGTATTCCTGCTCCCTCTTCCTGAGCTTCTGACTGTGATCTTACATTGTGTGTTGGAATAACGTGTATCTTGGCATTTTCAGCTCAACCTGTGACCAGGATCTTGGCTAGTCCTTCAGAATGGTTTGCCTTGGCTTGTCTGGCTCTTGACCTCACCACGGTACAGTGTTAATGGAAATATCTATTGTCTGGTGCCCACTGCGTAGTTGTCATCGTGCAACACAATGCAAGCACAAGAACTAAGTTTTAAACACCCTACCGATCTTGGAGAAACTGAAGGACGCAAAGAAGAAAAATTGTTCAGGATTGTATCAAAACCTTACGTGGTTCCAGATTTTTCTATGGAAGAGCTGCTCTGTAAGAGTAGCCATAAGGTATTCAAATTTAACAACATTGTAGAAATTTAAAAAGTCAAAATATGCAATAGTAGTGTTTAACTTTGGAAAGGGAAGCTATGCAAAACAAGGAGGTTTGTCAAAAGAAAAGTGTTTAAGGGGTTGTAGTGCAGAGATTGCTTCAAGACAGAGTATTAGAAGCTCAGCCCAGGGGCAAGTCACATCAAAAACACTAGAAGATCTCAAGAAATGACAGTGTACTTTAACAGAGGTGGAGAGGCTATTTAATGTTAAAAGCCATCTTCCTAGGAAACAAAAGTTGTGTCCGAACAAAGAAAACAGAAAAGGCAATCTGTCGAGTTAAATGTAGAACTACCGTGTGGCAACAAGAACGATCGCAAAGAGAAACTTGCTGAAGGCGTACAGAAATGTTGACATGCATTAGAATTAAAATCTGATCACCTACCATCTTACCAGCTTCAGCAAAAGTGTAAAAAGGAGAGGTGAAGGAGAAATAAGGCTGTAACAGAAAAAAGATGCTGCATTTCTATTCACTGCAGAAGATTCTCCTCAGAGCAGAGCCTTTTCTTGGAGTGGGTGTATGTCGGAAGAACTGGAGATGTCAGTGGAATTAAAGCTTTGAAGTGACTGATGAGATACTCAGGACCAGAACACAAGATTTGAAAGGAACTTGGACATGACGTTACTTAGCTACTAGCAGTGGTTCCAGCTAGGTGGCCAGGACACCAGTTTAACTGATCTCCTCCAGGAGTGACCTGAAGAACTACAAAAGAGAAGCCTGACCAGGCGGGTTGATCCAAGCTATAGGTACTAGAAAGAGTTGATCAACAGATACAGATGGTATATCTGGAGAGAGTCAGCACTGCTCTTTCGGAGGAAGGTCAGTTCTCGAGGTCTTGTGAGAGATTTCTGAAGGAGCCAAATGCTTGTGGTTGATTTGATCATAATGCACTTGAATTTTTAAGAAAGGCCCTTGCCAAAGGTTCTTAAACTATTAAGCTATAAAGTAAGAGGGAAAGTTTGCTTATGGATTAGCAATTATGTAAAAGCTGGGAGGAATGGAGTAGCTTCTTTACTAGTGACATGACAGTTTGTGACCTGTCTTTTTCCACATATTTGTAAGTGACCTGAGGAAAAAAATGAATAACAACAATGTAATTTGTGGAAGTTAGTTACGTATCATTTTTCATGATAATCAAAATTGAAGCTGACTAGAAAGGATTACTGAATTTCATGCCACTGGGTAACGGAGTAAATAGAACAGTAGAGGAATTCAGTTTTGATAAATGTCAAGTAATGTGTACAGAAGGAAAATTATCGCAACACCACATACACGGTGGGCTCTTAGCACTGTCCGATAGCATCTCCTTTATCCTCATGGGTATTAAAAAAGGGGGTGGGGAAAGGGAAGTAAATGCTGGGAACTGGCAAGTTATAAATAAGAATAAAATGGAAGATACTGTCCATGTATGAATTTTCACTGCTCTTCTACATCTTAAACACTGCATTTCTGATGACAAGGTTATAAAAGGGTTACATGAATGAGGGGTGATCAAAGGTGTGGGATGGCTTTTGTTCAAGGAGATAGCAAGGGAGTTTTCAAAGGAGGACAGGGAAGGGACTGGGATAATGATATGTGAAATGGTGAATGGTATGGAGATGAATAGGAAAGATTATTTAGTGTTAGTTCCTCAAGGACTGCTAAACACAGGGTTGAGATTCAAACTGTGTTCCTAACCTAAGCCACTTAGAGAGTACATGAGGCAAAGAGTCACTGTGTGCTTGTGCTCCTAAACATTTGCTCCTCGCTACTCGGAGAATGGATGGAGCTTCTACGTGACATTGTGTGGCCTTTCCTACAGGAATGTATTTCTGGGGACTGAGAGCCAAAGCAAAAAGCTATGCAAAACCACCCCTGGGATGTGGTCCTCTTGGGGATAAATGAGGTGTTCTAGGGAGCGTACAGTCTGGAAGAAACAATGAAGCATAAAGAACATCGGCGATGACTGGCAGATCGTGTAACGAGGTGCTGAAACACACTGTCCTTGATGGCACTCCTGCAGTTGCAAGCGTGGCTCTTGATAAATGCTGCAGCAAACAGGAAGTACCAGTTTGGAACAGCTTTTCCTTGCCAGGCTGTGAAGTCTGGAGGGGAGAGGGGAACTGCAGAGGGAAGATGTGTTCACTTAAGATTCAGAACTTACCCTGGAGTCTCTCTTCAGACAAGGGTTGCCATTTGCTGAGGTTCTGTAGACCAATTGTCTGCTGCTGATAATATTAAAATATACAAGTGTTACTTAACAAAAGAATAGTAATAAAATAGCAAACTCTTACAGAATATTCATTAAGATAGATAATCAAGAAAAAGTAATGCAGCCAGTATTTATGGATTTTTTTGTAAGTCACAGAGAAGAAAAATGAATGGATTTAACTGAATTAATTTTCTCTTAGCTTTACTAGGATGTCATAAAAATGTGGAGAGATTTGATAATACAAAATTATAGTCATTCTTGGAAGGTGTTAACATTTTTCAGTGAAGAATGGTTAGAACTAGTGTTAACTGTAGAGGAGTATAAGCTGCAGCATGTGAGCCCTTATAAATGAAGAAAACGTTCAAAGTAACCTCATAAGCTAAGAAAATGCTGTCTTAATCTATGTACTGTTACAGCCTAGAACAATGTATTCTTCTTGAGTGCCCTGCATTTCATAATCGAGGCCTGAATGCTAATAACCTGAAAATGCATCCTCTCTCCTGGTCTGTTAGTCAGTACTGTGGTGAGCAGAAAACATTTTAAAATATTTCCGAAGTAGAAATCACTCTCAGCTGAGGGCATACTGTGCTAGGGAATGATCATGCACTAGAAAGATGGATACAGTAGTGAAAAGGGTAACTGAGAAATCAAATGTTTCTGGATGCTCTAAGACTAGACAGGTCAAGGGGGAAAACACATTTCATCAGTTCATTGTATGGATCTAGGGCACGTATAGTGATGAACAGATAAGCAGTGAAGTTCCTAAAGGGCTTACTGACTTTCAAGAATATGCACGCTGACTTACAAGTACCTGAAATTCCCCAGGCTGTTTCCTGGCACAGCCTTCTGCATTGCACGCAAAGAGCTTCTCTAAAGCCATTCAGGCATCGTGTTCTTCCACAGCATTTACAGGCAAGTCACAGACATTTGCTTTGGTTTGTTTCGCTAAGGAGGATGGTTTTGCTGATGAAATGCATAATATACATTTGATTTTCTTCCCTTCAGACATTTTACTTTGCAAAGGAATTGCTGATTATATATTTCCTTTTTTTTTTTTTTCCTGCTATGAAGTTGGAAAGTTTAAGAGCCCAATATATGTTATCTTTAGAACTAGTGTTCTGTATTATTGCTATGACATTTTTATCAGTTAAAGCAACAAAAAAGTCTGAGTTGTTGTTCTAGTCAAGTATTTTGATCCCTTCAGAATCTGAAGCAGGTTTTTAACTTAAAGATAAATGTAGATGTATTTTTGTATTTTTTGTGCATAATTTAACTCAAGAGGAAAAGCACTGTATAAAATATAATAGTTGGACACTCAGGAAGAACAGTCAGAAAGATAGGCTTAGATTTGAGTTTGGGCAGAAGAAAACAGGTCCTGATATAAAAAAGTGCATCTGTAAGTTACCAGCATACAAAAAAACTATCCAAGAATGCCATTGCCTAAGGAGTAGGTTGTCAGGGAGCAGCAAAAGGGAGGTTGAGTTGCAAGCGACCCTCACCAGCAAGGTGCAGTCCCACAGTGCCTGAGCAGAGCAGGAGCAGCAGCAGGCTCCTCTGGCAGTCCCAGGCGAGGCAAGGTGATGAAGGAGAGCCAGTCTCACTCTGAACAGTCAGGTGGCAGAGCTAGAGGCAAGATCTGAGGTATGCCTGTGGCATCGGGCAAGCGGAGTAGGTACCCAGCTCTCATCTTAAATGGAGCTCCCAGCCCATGGGGGAGGATTTAGGTAGGGTCCCAAGGGAGGCTGTGCAGGGCAGTTAAGGCCAGTTTAGAGAGTACAGATAACTGGTTTGGCCAGGAAGATCACAAGGATTTTGGTGAAAGTAGTTTCAGTGAAATACATCGGAGAATGAGATTTGGGATTCTGAGCGTGGGAAAGAGATGATCGCCCACCCACCAGCCAACACGAGCAGTGGGGCTTCCTGAAAAGTGGGGCAGCAGGAAGAGGCAGAGGATGCTGGGGGTGGTATTGAAGAGCCTCCCCTCAGGGCCACCTTGGTGACTTTGACGTTTGTTTCCATCAGCTTTGACTGCAGTATATCAGGTCCAGCCATGGCCAAAGATCTAGAGCTGTATCTGTTTGCTTGAATTATTCTTCTGTTAATAAGATGAGCCTTATGAAAATATTCCTAGGCTGAATTGCCTTCTGGGACTTCATTTTGTGTTTCTTGGCTGGAGTGTTGCTCTGACTCACTCCAGACTTTTTTCCTCTTTTTAAATAGTGGAAATACAACTGTAGAGTTAAAAAATTTATATATAATTAGATATAGAATAGTGAATACTGCATAAGAGAACAGTTGATTAAGCTGATTTAATAATCTATTCCACATTATAGAAAATCAGTGATTTTAAAAGTATATAATTAAATATTCCAAGATACTGTTTCCTTCCAACTGCAGCAGAATGAAGCTTTTTTTTTTTTTTGCATGTGTTACAAGTTTGTGTTTTTTGCAAACATTCTGAATACAGAACTTAAATTAGCCCAGACTTTTAGTGTGTACTTTAAAAACTGATTAACATACTCCATCTGTTGGTAAGCTGAGCAACTGTCAAAATGAGCAGCAGAGCCTACTAACATTTCCATGTAGATTTGTAAGACTACAGTTAAAGTAGCAAGCTATTAGTACCAAAATAGCACTCTAGTAGGGGAATGGTGGGGTGGGTTTTTTTTTCCAATATGGTTGTTTCAGCTAGTGGATGAGATAGATGCTTAAAGTATAGTAGTCTTGCAAAGTGCCTACCACGTACTTATCTTAGACCTGTATCTATCAAGATTTTGGTTGCTCCTTTGCAAGAATAGTAGTTAGTAAAAATAGTTAATTTTAATTTCAGCGTATTTTATGAGTACTCATGAGTAGTCATTTTGGAGCATGCTTTTGAGACCTTTTTAGGGGTGGGTTGCCCTACCATGCAGTCACAGGCTGGATTTCTGTCAGCTTGAGAAAGACATACATCACAGAAATGTGATTCTTTGAAACCCGTTGCTTACCGTTTCTAGGTTGAGCAGCTACTGATATTTTGATTACCATCATCTGACTGGTTTGTCTTCAGGTTTGAAAGCAACAACTTTTATGGTTTGTTCACATAAAACTTCGTTAAGTTGGGGCACAGGTAAACCATGTATTTTAATTAAACTCTCCAGCAGTCTATCTCAAAAGCAACACTGTAAATATATATTCAAACAAGTGAATCTAGCTGTACACTTACACAGCAGTCAGCAAAAAGGCAAGACATTTCCTCCTCTTAAAGCAAAACAACAAAGCATAAAGATGAAGAACCAGTGACATACAATGATATATCATGGGCATACTTCTGTTTATATCAGTTTGCTTGTACTCCTTACCATCTGATCCTGCATTAGAGTAATTGTATACTTTCCTGACAACTCTTTCTTAATTTGAGATTTTATCAAAACTCATTACAAGAAGATACCTTAAACAATCTTTTGAGGTTTATTAAGAACATCTGCCTCAAAAGAGACTTCATGTCATTTAAGGGTAAAATGATCTGTCGTGTCAAAATCACAAATGGCTCCCATTCCTCCACCATTTTCAGAAAGCTTAGGTGCTACTTCCCTTGTATTGTTTCAGAGAAAGCATGGAGGAGCAGACAGTTACTACTAGTGAGGAAGCATAAAAAGTGAAAAAAGCTAGAGAAGCTCACATCTTCACATCCATGCACACATGTGTACCTGGACATATATGTGCACATTACAAATACACTTTGTAATAAAGCAGTGCATATTAGCTAGTCAAATTCTGTGCTGCTGCTTTTTTCTTCCTTATTTTTAGTTAGTTTGCTGTATTTGCACAACTGTATAGACATTCCTATCATGCATCAAAAACATCTTTTATCCTTGGAGTGACAACAAGAAGGAGAAGTACTGAGTATGAGGTCAGACAGGCAGCCCATCAGTTCTAACTTCTCTTTTGAACACGTCCTTGGCTAGATCTGCTCAGCAAGGTATCATTTTATAGGGATTGAGGGCAACATGTGGTAGGAATTAAAGCTATGCAAACCCAATCAAATACTTCAGGGGGAAAAAAAAAAGTGGGAGTGAAAGCTGGAAAGAAAACAGAAGCGGGGGGGGGCAGAAGAAAGACTAAATGGATTGTGATACCTGGGTCAAGGTAAGGAAGGAATCTTGGCAGAGGTGCACGAGGAGGCACAGAACCACTTTCTTGGTTCTGATTTTGATTCATAAGCATCTCGGCTGCATCTTTTCCAGCTCTGAAATAAAATGTAACTGGCTGCAGAAGACAACTAAGGCATGTTGACTTCTAAGGAAAATGTTTGCTTTTATCTCTTAAGGATAAAGATGGCCCTTAGAACAGCTTGAAAAGAAGGTGCAATAGAATCAGTACTTTTTTTCTATAGCTGAAATGGTATTAAGTTTATTTATGGACATCTGAGATTTGGAAATCTTTCTGAGAATAAGTAATTTGGAGTGAGGTATCAGAATCGATCTCTTATAACATGTTGCATTATGAAAACAAGCCAAGGAACATCTGGGATTGACTCATCAAATGGCAGCACTTTCTGAAGAAAACCTGGTCTAAGGAGTACACCTGTATCCAGGGAAGAGTGATTGGCTTGAAGCTCCTAGCCGGGTTGGGAGCAGGAAGCACATCTGTTCATGAGAAGCAGCTGGGGCGGTTCAGTGCAGAGTTTGACATTTTGAAAAAAGGTGCTTTCTCTAAATAGCATTTCCACATAAGTTTGTTTTCTTTTTTAATAGAAGCAGTCACAGCTATGCATGCAGCTCTGAGGTGCCTGTGAAATTCCTTTAATAGCAAATGACATTTGCAGCAAGGATAAAAACCACAGATGTTGGCAGGAACTCCTTTAAGTTATTGTGAATAATTATTGAAAAGGCAAAGCATTGATTTAGACTCCCTGTTTGCAGGGAGCAGTCTGTGTGGGAAATGAAGAGTGAATGTTGCACTGAAAATGGCTTTATATCTGAGCTTCAGAGAGAAGCTGACTCTGGCAGCTGAGGACAGCTGCTCTGTTCAACTCCTCCCAGAGGAACTCCTGGGAGATGCCAACTGAGCTGGGCATGCACAGAGCAGGTGCAGAGAGATAAAAATGCCCCTTTTCCCCTAGAGCAGGAGTGGTTGCAGAAAGGGAAAAGCATTGCTGCAGATTTCCCTGGAAAAAGATGAATTTCAAAGGAGCAGAGCTGCAGCCAGGTCTGGGTAGGAGTTGTTGAAGCAACCAGTCTGGGGTGCACTGCAGCGCCCAGCTGGAGCAGGCCCCAAGAGTGAGGAGATTCAGATGTGCCGAACAGAGTAAATTACAGACTGCACCTCAAAACAGTGCTTGTAGAAAACCTGAGTTCTCCCTCATATGCTGTATTTGCATTTGGGAAGCTTGCAGAAGAGAATGGTGTTCAGTCCCCAGTGCAGGAGGAGGAGAGCTGGTTGTAAATCCTGCAAAGAGCCCAGAGGCAGGGGAAAAAGTAAATCCGTGGAGACGGGTGTAGCTGTGGCCCCTGAGTAGGTGCAGAAAGCTTTGGGGGATTCCCTGCTTCTAGAGGGAAAAGATTACATGCACTGTGAAAAAGCAGCTGTGGCTCTGCAAGAGTGAGGACAAGTATTTTAATATAGTGGTGGTGTGGTTCTTTTGTCTTACAGTGTGGTTGTGGTTTCGCAAAACATTCATATTCAATTACTCCTTTGTTTTGTTGCTGGGGAACACAAGCAGAGAAGGAAAATAATAATAATTTTAAATTAACTCTGCTAAATATAAATGAGATTTCATGGGGCAAAGAAAAGACTTCTCTAGCTTGAGGGGGTATTGCTGTGCCAGATTTCAAAGGCCCTACTACAGCCAATAAAATTGTTGGAGCAGCTTAAAAAAAAAATTGTAAGCGTTTTTATAGAAATTTTTTAGGCAATGTAAATACAGCCAGTACCTCCAGGAGTGTATATGATTGTTCTAGAAGTCACACACAAGTATATCTGTGTGTTTCTAATTGTTACTGGATTTATTTGTGGGAATTGGAGAGAGTCCAGGATGAGACAAGTTTCAGACCATGCCCTTAAAGCTTCAAGAAAATGTATCAAAATGCATGTGTCACCTTACTTTCCCCAGATGATTATGGTCACAATATATATATTTATATATTCCAAGGGCAGATACTCTATTTTTACTCTCTCCAGGACAGTGAAGCCCTTTCTGAAATGTGGTTGCTGGAATTGCCTCCTAATAAAGACTCCATCTGCAAAATTACGCTAGTTACAGTAGACTTAATTTAACTCTATTTCATGTGAGGTTCAAAAAGGTAGTAGACAATTCTCCATTACATAAGCATGTCTTTTTCAAAAAAAACCCCAAACTTCTGTCTGGTACATTGTATTATGTTGAGATACTTTATGATAAATGGGTGTTGGTTTCAAACAGCCTGTCATGAAACATCTTTTTAAAAAGATTAATTTGATAATACAAGTGCTGCTAAAATAATTAATTTATGAAGTGTTTGGGATGGTGGCAGGTTTATGTTTGTTGTTGCCTGTACTAAATTTAATAATAGCTTGAGGCCAAGATTTTGAGGCATTTAAGCATCCCCAGCTTCATCGGGGAATCTTCTGCTCTATACATCAAAAAACCCAACAGTTTTGCTATAATATGCAAAGGTTCACATAAAAAAATCTCATCCTGTCCTAGTTATACACTGGATTCACAGAAGTGAACTGATGTTTTTGTTTTAACATTAAATATCCCCAGACTCGTGTTAAAGTAACAAGTCTAAACTCATCAGGTGCTGAGGGACTCTGCTACTCCAAGGGGTGAAAGGTTTCCGTGAGAGAGAGGGTGGTTTCGGCAGCCAGGGTCAGAGCTCGGGTTCGGTGGGTGCAGAGTGGTGCCTTGTCTCTGTCCCACCCCGGCAACCCGTGGGACTGGTGGGGAAATGCCACTTCACCCAAGTTAGCCTTCCTCTTCTTGGCACTGAAATTGCTTCAACAATTGAACTTCTGTCAATTAACATCTGTAATATTCAAGCATGCTGCATTCAGCTGGTAACATGTAAAGCTCTTTTACTTAGAATTTTATTAATGCATAATTTTAAATGCTGCAATTTAGATGGATGTATACACTCTGTTTTATGACCTAATATAAAATTTTTCTTTCTGCTGAACATAGGATTATGTATGAGAACCAATTTTTCATTAAATCATCTACCACCTACCAAATAATATGAACATAAATAAAGTGGGACATGAGAATGCAGGCTGAGGAAACAGAGACCCTGCGATCTCGGAGAGCAGCTCTTCTCTGCCCTCTTCTCCCTGCATTGTCTCTGGAACCAGTCCTATAAGGATCATTGCTAAGTCCCTGGGAAACCTACAGGAGCTGAGTATATTCTGCATTTTACAGACTAAACCACTTGCTTGTCAAGCTCAAGTTGGAATTTGTCTAGCCCTCTCCCCAAACTCCTGTTTTACAGAGGGGCTCTGTACGGTACCCAAGGCAGTTTGACCTTAGGTTTTGAGAAGATTTTTTACTCCAGCTGATGAGAGCGGGTCTAACAAGCAACAGCTACATCTTAGAGAGGTGATATGACGTCCTAGTCTCCTGCCTGGCATCTCAGCACTAGATGGTGCCAGGCACCGCGGGGCCATGCGTGATCAGTAGAAGATCCAATTGCATGAGCACTGAAGCAAGGCTTTCCATCTGTATTGAAGAGCTATAAAACTCTGCTGCAAACAATGTTCATCAATTATGGCATAAGTACTAGGTTAAGATAAAATCAGCAATTAAGGCCAAATGCTTATTAAGGATTAAGAGATTCAATGAGAGCTCACTGGGCCGTAAGGAGTAGTACTGGAGCCTGGCTAATTCTTTTGCTTTTCCCAGCTTACACACAAATGGCTGCTGCTATTTACCACTCATGCTCTGGAAGACAATTGGAAATGGCAATTCCAAGGGAAGAGCTCTAAAACGCAGAGTAATTTGTTGCAAGCAGGTGATTACGATTCATGTATCTGAGTGCAGGAATGCCACTGTCTCAGTAGACCAATTCCTTGTGTTGTTTGTGCACCTCATTTAGTTTACAGTTATGATTCCTAGCTTAGGTGCTTTGGTTTTTTTCTTGTAGACTAAGCAGGCCACAAATTGAGCATTATAGATTGTTGCTTTTTATGTCAAACCATGACTTGAACTTGAAACATGCTTTTGTATTACCAAGTATATTTTAAG
This sequence comes from Harpia harpyja, assembly GCF_026419915.1. Taxonomy (NCBI): domain Eukaryota; kingdom Metazoa; phylum Chordata; class Aves; order Accipitriformes; family Accipitridae; genus Harpia; species Harpia harpyja. The sequence continues at coordinate 15,972,390 of NC_068953.1, read as the reverse complement.
AACACCTTCCTTTGTCCTAAACAAAAAAAGAAAACCAGTTATTATTGTTAGGACACATGGAATGGAAAGCACTTTTTAATCATACTTGAGAATCTCATGTATTTATTTCTTCCTTCACAGTAGAAAAACCAGGATTTGAATGATAAACTACTCATCAGAATTTTGGCAGATTTTCTTTATTGCTCTAAGAAGAATTGGCATTTCAGTATAGGAAAAGCAAGAGTTTATTGAGCTGAGGACTAGAAAAGCTGTCCATGTGCATTATGCATTAACATATTTTCAATTATATGAAAAGTGTGCATTTCTAATTTAATTTAGGTGTCAATAAAATAACAGCCATTGCAACAGTTGATATTTACTGCCTCTTCAGCACAGAGCTGTACTCAGCCCTGCTGCCATTATGCTTATCACATAATACAGGGGTCATCCTCCCTGCAACTTCTCTGGTCTGGGAGCCTTCCAGAGAGTTGTGAGTAGCACAGACAGCCTGTGCTGGGGAGGAGAAGAAGGAGAAAAGAGGAGACTCTTTGCAGCAATCTCCCAGCTCACTGATGTGCCTTGGTACGGATAAGGTGGGTATGGTTTACAGAAGCCTCAAAAACTGGAGGTGCTGGAGTCCTTCCTTAGCGGGACAGCATACAGGATACAGACTCTAAGGTGGACTAGGTGACTTCCTAAGTCTCTTCTAGGTCTGTTAAACATAAATCACTGTAGTAAAATCGTGGTCTCTAATCTTAAAGGAAATGGAAGGAGGTGTTGCGTAGATGGTCCCCCAAAGGCAAAAGGAATATCAAGCCAGGTTAAGGAAAAGCTGACACAGGTCAGTAATGTGGTATGTTTTCAAGAGCAAATGGTTCCATTAAGTCCAGGGAAGTACTTGCGTCCTTGGAAGTTAGAGCTCGCCTGAAGTACCATGTCTGTCCAGGGCACTGAAAAACTGAACAGTCTTTGATGTGCTAAATTAGGTTACAAATTATTTAAATAATACTTCCAGAGAAAATTCTTATTGCCTTACCACTATGAATATGAGTCTTCCTATTCTTGCCTTTGCTCCTTGTCCTCTGCCACATACCCGCTTCAAAATTTTTGTTGCTTTTTAAGTGCCAAATAGCTTCCCTCTTGTCACTCATTTTTTTTTTTAATGTTCAGTCTAATTAAGCCCTCTGAGCCAAGAGATGCAGAACAAGAGGGTCAATTGTGCTCCCACTTTCATGGTGTGAGCCTGGAGTAACTCCCCTGAATACACTGAATACACTGCAGTAAATTTCCATTAACTTCAGCAGAGTTGCTCTGGACTGGCAGTTCAGGGTGAGCTGACTCAAACCACTCAGAGCATCAGAAGGGCACTGAAGACAAGCCATTACCATGAGAAGCTTCTCACGGGAAGCTGTTATACTGCATGGGAATGAGAAAAGGAAAATGTGATGGGAGCCAGCCAGGCTGCCTCATTACCAGGGGTGTCCTTGTGAATGCTGCTGTGAAGGAGGCACATTGTGTCAGGCTCTGGGAGAGGGAAAAGGAGGACAGGTGGACATAGGGCACATCTTGAACAGCCATAGCTGCTTTCCTTCTCCAGGAGATACCTTCACCTGTGTCTTCCTACATTCCTTTACAGCACCTCTTGCACATGGATGAGTTTCCCAAGGAGCAGAGCAGCCCATCACAGCAGTTGCTGACTGGGAGGGACAGGAGTGGTCTCTTCAAGACTCAGCTTCTCTCTTCCTGAGAGCAGAGAAGGGCTGGTGCCTTCTAACCTCACTCCCTCCTTCTTGGAGGGCATGTTAGAAGTTCAGCTCTTGTTCCTCTGATGAAGAAAAGTGATGGAACTTTTCACAGCAATTGGTTTACTTTTCTGTCTTCTAAATCCTTTTTCCAGTGGACTGCAGTTGGCATCAAGAGCATTCTTAGGGGGGGAACAGAGAGATCAGGAGGAAAAAGGACTGTCAGGGCTGCTTCAGCAATGGGCCTCATTTAATGGGGTGACTGCAACCCAGGTTGGAGGTTGAGTAGTAAAGTGATGCAAGTCAAAGAGAAGATAGGTCATGTAAATAACATCATCCAGTGTGTTTACTGTGAGCAAGCAGAATGTGAGTCGGGGAGAAATCTGTCTTTGTCAGTGACTCCTGCTGATCCATTTCTCCATGGACCAGCCGCATGTAAAGTTAATCTGCTTATGCAGCAGCTGAGAAACTAAGATGCCCTCGATGCCCTCATCTCATCCCTGCATCTAGCTCGAGCCTCAAAATACCAGGGGAGCGCAAATTCCGTCTACGTTTGGGGTGTGACCACCCCTCATCCCTCTCTTGTTTCCTCTTCTCTACCACAAGTCATTTGGCGGGACAGGCTTGAGGGGGTGAGTGAAGTCCTGTCTGAGGACCCACCTGGGGTGGAAGCTTGTGGGCTTAGAGAGCAGAGTGCCCTCAGCCTCAGTGTCACTTCGGATTGTCTGGACCACTGCCTCAGGTGGCCAAGGGAATCCCATGTACCTTGGGTCCTCCAAAGCCCCACGCCTGGGCTAGCCTCCACTGGTGGCTCATTGTCCTTGCTAGCAGGAGCCATGTCAGGCAGGCTTCTTCTGCAGGGCCGTGGGTTAGGCAGAAGGGCTGGCTGGCCTGTGGAAGAGAAGGTGCTGCAGACCTCAGAGGGTCGGGTTCCTTTCTGCTGCCCATGGAGGGTGGCCCTGGCCCCTTATTGCCCTTGTTCTTACCCAGTGAAAGTGCTGTTTTGTGGGGTGCCCATGTGGGGTATGGAGACTACCCCAGGCAGCACTAGTGCGTGCGGCTGCCTTTGCCCATTTCCTATTTAAAGCCGCAGTAGAGAGGACTGATAGACTGGATAGGCATGTCCAGTGTCAGGGCTGGTGGAGATGTGCTGGGCAGGCTGGGAGAGATGGGGACAAGTGCCACCAGGACTCCTATGACCTTATCCCAGCCTGACATGGGTATTACACCAACCACTATGGGCTGATGTGCTCAGCAGAGGAGATTCTGGGCAATCTGGTTTGACCAGCGTAAGTGTGTGCCCCAGGGCATAACCACAGGAGCTCAAATGCCACGATAAGAAAAGGAAGAAAACCTCTGGTTTTGCCTTAATTTAAAATCCGCTAAAGTATGTAGGTTGTGAGATTCAGTCTCATGTTTGTAAACATTAGTAACAAATGTGTAATTTAATCTTCCTCCTTTTTTTGTTTCTTTCATTTAAAGTATCATTTAGAATATCTCATCCTTTATTTTATAATAACATTTATAGTAACATTGCAAGGGCCAATCAGAATTAATCCGTGATGCTTCCCTCTGATTCACTGTTGATTTCTAGATAGAAATACTGAGAGATAATTTACATTAAATACAGTTACTATTTACCATGCACCACACTTTGGCCTGTGTTCCTTATCACTGTGCCTGTATGGGCCAGTACGTTTACTTTCCATTTGTAATCTAGTGCTACCTTCAGGCCCACATAAGAGATGATACAATGGCTGTTTAATTCACAGTGAACTCATCAAGGTCTGTACTCTTGTAATTTCCTGTAACAAATGCTTACAAGGTCATTGCTATGGGGATGATTCACATTAGACTCCTGGGGACTCTGCTACCTGCTCTTGCAGAGCTCTGCAGCATCAAGCTCCACCTTGGGCACGTTCCAGTTTCGGTTTGAAGTATCTGTCTGTGCAAAACAACTGATGGTTAGGACATTCCTTTCGTGCTGCATCATGACAAAACAGGGAAACCTCTGAAGGGACAATTTAGCAGATTGAGGGAGCGCTGTATTTTCGTGGTAAAGCATTTGGGATCGGTGAGTGCTGGGGTCAGTCTGTGCACGTGCATGCACATCCTTGACTTCGCTGTTGTAGCTGGTTTTCTGTGGTGTCAGTCACATGCACCCCTTTTATTTAGCTTTACTTTCTGGAGGAGGACCATAGCCAGTGCATTCTGAAAATGCTTATTCCTGATTGCTTTGTCTTTCCAGCCATATTTTAGAAGAACAGCAGGTCAGCCAGCAAGACCTCCCTGACTTTAAACTAGCGTATCCTAAGAAGGACATTGTTTTTCTAAGCCCCACCTCGTGCTCACAACCCTTGAGATTTTTCTCCTTGGTTAGCACCACATAGAGCAACATCCAATTCTCATCACCTGAGCTGCTTCAAGGGATTCTCAGTCTCAAAAAGTGAATTAGATTAAAGTGTTTAAAAAATCACTTTCATAGTGAGACATGAGCAGAAAGCAAGATGCTTCTCTTCATTTAAGAAAGCAAGAGTCGTATATCAGTTAATTGGTTCAACTAAAACTTGGATAATTCAGTTACTTCAGAGTGACTGGGATTTAATAATAAACCCCTTCAGTTTAATAGCATCACAGCGCTCAGGATGCATGAAGATGTGCAGCAGGCTACGTGTAGGCAAAGCTGTATGCACAGGGCTGCTGCGATCAACCGTGTCCTGTGTGGTCCTGTGCAGAGCTGAAGGTGTCTCCAGCCAAGGAACAGACACCAAGGGCATGATCCTGCTGTGGATAAAGGGAGGAGCAAACAGCAGGCGGCCAGAGAGGAGTAATTATTCCTGGAGACCTCTTCCAGAAAGGTCATCCTCAAATGGTTTTAGTACAGCTTCTTAAGCCTGTTCCTCAAGACTGTTTCTGTTACAGTGATCTACATTTTTAGCCCAGTTTTTCCAAGAAATGAAGCTTTACAGTCATGCCATCTGTCTGTCTGCAAGTCCCCCTCTGAGAGCTTTTGTGCCTCTTGCCCGCGTGTGGCAGAAGTGTGCAGGTCTGCAAAACCCCGCGTTCCTCAGCGTGCCAAGAAAATTGATAACTGTTGTCAGACAGACACAGAGTAATCTTTCCATTGAGCTGAAGGGTGAGGGAAGGACTGGAGACTGATCAGAAGGTGTATGTAGGGGCAGAACACAGATGCTTTGGCAATCAGGTGTCTTTAGTTCTGCTGTTCACTGAATTACTGTTCTTTCTCCCCAAAGGCAACACTCTCAGCTGCTTGCTTAGAGATATTTTTCCATGTAAGTAGGGCTGTGCCTGTAACATACCTCTCATGCAGTCCCTTCTGAGCCTGAATCCTTCCTCTCGCTTTCTCCACAGCCCACTCTGCTGGGACCTGCCGTGCTCTGAGCCAGGGTCAGGCAATGGGCACTTCCCATGCTGGAGAACCGCAGCTCCGTCCCGGCTGTGCCCTGCCCGCCTGCAGTCACCCTGCAGCTGGGCTCTGCCGTGGGCTGGCCCCTACGTGTGCCCGCTCAGTTCTACTTTACCCTGCCAAGTGAAGAGCAGTGTGAATCTCTTTCTCTTCACAAGCAGGTTCTTTAATGAGTTGCTTTTTAAGGCTGGATTAAATTGCAAAGAGCCCTTGAGTACAGATTCCGGTGGCTCTAATCTTGCCATGTATGCTGAAAATGAGCTTCCAGGGTGTCATAGCACCCTGTGCTTGCAGAGGAACCTGTCTATGTGCTGGGTGAAACACTGCTGACAGTTTTACTTCCCTCACCCCTGCAAGGTTCTTATTCTGACCATTCCACTGTGTTAACTTTCAATGTCTTTGTGCCAAGTTTGATCTTGGGGCCTTTCTTTAATTTGGACCAGACATTCAGATTATTTGTAGAAGTTCTGAGATACACCAACTAATCATTCTGTATATTTTAGATTTATGCATGATTTCAAAGCAAATGTCAATTGTTCCACAGTGCTTGGTAGGATTGTTTATTCAGATGTACAAAAAGATTCATTTTTAGCATTAGACAATAAACTTCTTGTTCATCAGTTTTCTATGGAAAAGAAAGAAGACACTTCCCCCCACACACCCCCAAGTCCTATCCTGTTGCATTAACCCAAGATCCACCATCTGCAGGATTGGAAAATGCTTTGAAATGTACTATCTTTTTTTTTTTTTACAAGTCTACTTTCTTTTTGTATACTTCAATATTTTTCAAAAGTTAACACTATTGAAGATCACTTTTAAAAATATTTACCGCGAAGACAGTGGGGGAATAGGACAGAATAGGAATAGGCTCCTGAGATACCCACAAATTGGTATAAAGCATATGGGATTATACTGGAAAATCTTATGATTTCTCAGTGGAGACTTTTGTGCACATTTTGTTATAGTCACAATGTAGTTGTATCGATCTAACAAGCTAACCATCACCTTTACTTTCCCCCCACGGGATAGCTAAATCTTTATAATTACTAAGTGCAAAGATTTGTGAGGATACCTGACCACGGCCCGCGGGGATCAGTGGAACTGGTTTTTTTTGCCACCTTGGCCATTTTGTCCTGGTTCAGACTAAGGTGAAGGTGTGCGCTTTGAGAGGGCTTTGTCTGTCCACCATGTTGCCGCTGAAGAGGGTCAATATGCAGAGAAGTTGAATGTGTTCCTTGGCTCCAGACTCTGCTGCCAGCCTGGATTGCTGGGCAGTAAGAACATCAAATGCCGTCTAAGCCATGGCTCTGAGCCACAGTCCGCATTTCCTTCCAGCAGTATTGAAATGCTTCCCTCTGTCTAGACTATTTCATGTCCTTTTCAGTGCCTTTTTATGCCCTGAGTTTTGTGGCAGCAGCCTGGGAGCATAATAGCCTTGCCCTGGAGAAACAGCCATCAACACAAAGAGAAGTGTTAAGATTGTTTACACCTGCATGCAGTGTTAGAGCCATAAAGAGCAACTCCTGCCTTTCTTCGAGGCCATCTTGTCTTATGCATAATTTATGTAAATATTCTGAAAGCAGTTTTATATCTACCTGTTGGTGAATCTACTGGAAGTAGATCCACTCATTTTCCTTCTACGTCTCATTGAACACAGAATCAGAAGAGTTAAATTCTTTGTCTGGTAGAGGACATGCTAGAAACTGCTGGTTCAAAAAGATTAGGCACAGTAATTAAAGCATAATTGCTATTAATAGTTGTCTTCCTAATCAGACTTGTCTCTCTATTGCTCCTTACCTCAGAGTATTTCTTCCTCTTTGTGTTTTTCTGGAAATGTATTTGTTATGAAACTGAATGGATGAAACTGAAGCCAAACCATGGTCATAAACATGTTTGGTAAATATTTTTAGTTAAATGAGTCCAGCACACACACTGACTTGGGTCCCCTGGCAGAGCTGGATGGGAACAGATCTGTTTTCCTCTCCCTGCCTAACAGTGTGGTCGGGCAGCACCTTCTAGTAACAGTGCAGTTATGATGGTGCACTGAAAGCACAGCAGACCATACAGTCATACCCAGACCCATATTTTTTTATAAAGAAAGACATAAGCTGCTTCTGAACGTGAGTGTACCCTCCTACCTGTGAGTACCAAGTCTCCTGTTGCCCTGCTATCTTCAACCCCAAATACCAGCTGCCTGTGAAGCTGTTAATAAATATGAGTCACAAAGGCTGAAGGATATATTATGGCTGGCCTTCAGGTTTCAGAGTATATGCCAAACCCCTTCCATTTCCCTGCTAATTCAGGGGAGTTTTTCCATCGTGTACTGGCCTTGCCTTTCACAGTTAGCTGCCTGAGACAGGGCAGTGCTGTACCCACGAGCAGATGCTTGTGCTTTTTCTGCCACTGCGCTTCACCTTGTGCAAGCCACTGAAGCACTGTCCCAACCTCACACAGTGAGATACTGCAAACCATCATCCTGCAGCTCTTTGGCTTTTGGTCCCTTTGCAGCTCCTCCCAAGCAGTGCCACTTGCTGCGTGTCTTTCCATGGCTTCCTCCTAAGCTTGCAATTTATATATCCTGACAATAATATTTATACTGCTCATATATCGTGTTATATACATGAGATATCATACCGCATCTGGAGATGCTTGTGACTTCTGGTGTTTCCCATTAAATGGGCAGGGCTTAAGTCATCAGGGACTATCACCAAATCAAACTGGGGCTCTCTTGACTGCGCCTGAGCCCAGCCTTCTGCACAGGGCAAGGCCTTCTGCTCACCCTGAGAAACCAAACTGCTTTTAATGGTATATCTTATTCTTTCATTTGTTTGCAACCCTGCTTTTAACTAGTGCAATCACCAGTGTAATTCTTACCTTGGTGGCTGTATCATTTATCTGAGGTGTTAAGCGGGAGCTGGCTGCTTGGGCAGGGGCATCCCTGTTGTGAGAGTCAGAGCAAGAGCTGATAATGCTAGGTGTCACTCGTTTCTTTTGCAAGCAAGATGCTAAGGAAGACAGCCTGTGATCTGCAAATTCCAGCCCTTGACACAGCATTTGTGGAGACTTTAAACTTACAGTCCAGTACAATTCAATCTCATGCCAACTACATTTCTCTCTGATCATCTATGTTAGCATAGTGGCAGCATCAGATGTGCTCTGTCATTCCTGACTTTCTCTGTGTTACTTTGTGCAAAGAGAATGGATTTTTCTTCTGTCTTGGTTTTATCTTTCCTGCACACTCTCTCCATCACACTCCTCTGTTCTTCCTCACTTTCTGTTGTTCCCCTGTTTCTACTTGCTTCCTTTTCCTTTTTTGTCTTTTCCAATCTTCATATTCCCCCCAAGTGCAGCTGTGCAACTACAGGAGAAATCCCCAAACAATCTGCCAGCCCTTTGAAGAATGGTTGTATTCTTCCATGTCGGCTTAATTACTGTGTCCCGCTGAGGATGTGAAGGCCTTCTGGGAGGGGAGAGAAGAGGCAGCTCTGAATATGGCATTGAGTCTGGGGACTGTGGCCAGGGGATTGCAGTTCTCCAGTGGGATGCTGCCTGCCATCTGGCCTCTTGACACTGTTTGCCCTGTATGTGCCTCCAGCATCTTACTGTGTTGTATTTATTAGGGGTTGGATTCTTACAGACCTGTCCCTCAAGTGCTGAGCTCTTCAGCTGTGGTCTAGAAAAGTGCTTAAGAGTGTGCTCAGAATTAAGCACCTTATTTAGTAGCTGGCTGAATTGCGTCAGAATTCGCCATGCCTTGCAAGAGTAAGCCTACACTGCACAAAACACACAAGGGTAAATCAAACCTAACAGAGTAACTAGGAATGACTCCTACCTGGTTTAGCTCCTATGTGATTGACCTAGTGGCTTCTCTACGCACATACATAGATTCTAGTTTTCCCACCCCTTGGGTCCTGGGTCTGCCTTGCTTACCTGGCCATTGCCAATATTGGTGAACTGAAGTTCTCAGTGCATGAACTTTGTGGGAAAATCCATGTTGCTTTCCATGTCTGAACACCTTATTGTCTGAACACCTTTATTGTCTAAACACCATTATTTTCTGGAAATAGCAAAAAGTTGTTGTTAATGGTCCTGATCCTGTGAGGAGCTGAGCTCACTTCATTCCTGAAAACTTCCTTGTCAGATGAATATATTCCACAGCCTACTAACATGTCTGCCCCTGTTATGAGGACTTGCGTTACAGATGCATGAGCCAGTGAACACACAGCCTTCTGGAGAGAGGCGATGGAAGTAATATACAGGGGTTGGGCCAAACTTACCTTATGCCATGTCCTGATCAGGCTAAACCAGAGCATAATACTGCCTCACCTACCCCAGAGCCAGAAGCCCTTCTGGTGCCTAAATAGGAAACCTGCAGCTACAGTAACATTTAACTTGAAATCTTGGTTGCTTTTTAAAGATCATATTTCAAGATGGACTGTGGAACGCTGTATGCATCAAACCAGTGTGTTTCTCGAGTAGACAGGGTCACGTCATCTATGTGCTTTTTACAGAAATAGCTTCCAGATGTAACCATTGTGTCATGGTACATTTATGAAATTTGGCAGTATTGCACAATGTGTGTGGGTTTTGTGCGTGATGGTAAATCCGTGCACCAATCTCATCTCTGACCTGCAGATGTAGTTTGTCCCAGCCTCTTGGGCTTTGTGTACTTTCGTATTTCAGGACCCTGGGTGGTGACGAGACAAAGCCAGGGCTTAAACACTGGACCTCGGTTTTCCTCTGATGGCGTAGACAGACATGGGAACAGAGTCAAGGCATTTGAAGCCCCCCAAACACACAAACAGGGGTATTTAGCAGCCAGCATCTCCTCAGACAGCCACTTGAAATTCCACAGAGATACAAAACTCCTGCTGGGCTTCAGCCAGATCTGGCAGAGAACTGCTGCTGGTAGAGTAACATCACCTCCAGCTCTGGATGGGCCACAGGAGCTCCCGTGGGTTTCACCATCCCCACACCCAGGGAGGTTCAGGTCTGGTCAGCCAGACTTCCATCATTCCGGAGACCCACTCCTGTGGGACTTGGGGCCTCTGGAAGGGATCCAAACATCAACTGTGAAGTTACTTGTCCACACACAGAGCTATTGCAAAAGCACATTAGTCTGCTCTACCATTAGCTCCTCCAATGGGAAGACAGCTGGATTTTCCAGTCTCGAGTGAAAAATGAGAACAAAAATACTTCCCACTTTGCAACTATTTGACATTTTTTCATGGCCTTTTAATGCTAGTAAATGGTGTTAGAAAAATCCAAGCATGAATTAAACCAGGTCTGGTAAATGCTTTCATTCTTTCAGGTGACAGGCACCAAACATCTCTCGTTGACTGTTTCTGTTAGATTATTGTTACTGGTTTGATGCATAAGTTCTCTTTGGATGCACTCTAAGGCTACCGTATTGTCCTGAGCCATGGGGGAGGATGCTGCTGTGCCCCATGCATCCTTCTCTGATGTCAGCCACTTTGGGCAGGATGAGGCTCAGTGGTGCAAGCCATCTTCTTTGACAGCAGGAATTAGTCCATGAGAAGATATCAAGGGTGCTTTATTGCTCTGCTGCATGTCAAACCTGCTAACCCTCTTAAAAGTGAGGAAAAATAATCATAACCCTTTACAAAGAGCTTTCTCATTAAAAAAAAGCCACATGAGAAAGAGGGCATCTCGGGTTTTTTCCTGGTCATGCGCGCTTTCGGCCATCAAAGCATATGGTGAGTGATGAACAGTGACACATCAGAGTTTAGTTACATCTCATGTCATCAGAGGCAGCCTTTAAGGGGTTTTTAATCATAAAACTGGATTAAGAAAGGGTTTTCTCCTTGTAGAAGTTAAATAAACCAGCTTGCAGAGCCTTGGGAAGCTGTTCCCAGTGGGGATCCCTAAAGCCCTCTCATGGGTCATCAGATGGGTTTCCACCTCATCAGATCTCATCCCCCGCATGCACAGTGTGAGGTAAAGGCCAAAGCTGGTGGTGACAATACATTATGGCCACCTCTAGAGCTCTGCTACCAACAGAGTGTTGCTACCTTTTGTTGGGCATGGCAGGAGCAGAACATCTTACTTGGCATCAGAAGTTTTTCCTTGGCTCAAGGAGGAATTAATGTGGTGGCTAGAGATGGATTAACTGAGGACATGGAGTGACACAGTCAGCCTGGCAAGCTGTGAGAGTGAGAGCCAGTCTAACTCCGTACCAGTCAGCTATTGCAGCACAGCCCATTTCTGCACTGAGCAGAAGATGGTCTTGTCCAGCATTTTAGCGAATGCATGGATTGAGTCTACTCCAGAGCAGATATGGACCTCTTCAATGGTGGGGCAGTGCTAGAGCACAGGAGGGTAAAGAGAGGAAGCTGACAGAGTTGGATTTGTGGGCTGCTGGGTCTCAGCAGAATGCACTTGGGTAGATCCCTTTTGGATGAAAAGCTTCCGTCTCTGTTGGACACTTCAGACATCTTCACACCTAGCAGGTCAGTTGGGTGGTTATTCACTGCAGCTGTCATCTTCTTTAATATTCACTTTGTGAATATAAGATAATGCTAGAGAATGAAAGATGGTTGAACTCTGAAGATTAAAAATAATAAAAGTAGGCAAAAATCTAACTCTGTGCTTTGGCATGGGTTGCTCAGCATAAGATGATCTTGAAAACGTACAGAAGTGTGAGGGCCAGCATGGCACTCTGTGTGGGCCCCTTTGTGAGTCCTTACAGACTCTGGAGTCTGGGTGCTCACATTCATGCCTTGCAGGTTATGTTAAAGAACAAAGATAAGGCTGCTTCGCTCAAAACCCCGGGAGATGTTGGCCTCCACATCTTGTCTTGCTTTTGAAGTAACAGATGTAACCTATTTGTTGGATGCCTGAAGGGCATTAGGAAAAGGTCAGTGGTTAGAATACAGATGACATATTTTAAAAGTGCATTAAAATAGCACAATTCATTAGATTTAAACTGTGAGGAGCAGAATGTTTGGAGTTAAGGGTGCAATTGCTTTTATAACCCCATTTGAGCTTTGTGGCCCACTTTGTGTGGAGGAATTTGAAATGCAGGTAGTTTTGCATGGCTTTTTTTTTGCCTTGTTATAAAATATTCATACTGTAGTTCAAGTGAACTGAAGTCAGGACTTTGAGTTCGCTTCTGCAACTGACATGATGCATGCCCATGCACTGTCTATATTCCTCTTTTTTCCAACACATAGGCTGAGGGCCAAACGCTGTTTGCAATCCCCACGTGACCATCTCACTCGAGTTTTGCCACCGGCAGGCAGGATAACCTTGCACTGCTGTTGGGTCTCTCAGCACCTGCCACTGACGTGTGTGCTCAACCTCACAGCTCTCTGGTGGCCAGCTCACGGGTGGGCTTATGCAATTTAAAAAAGAGAGATACTTCCTTCCCTAGGGAACCACATTGATGCTGAAAATGCTTCTGTGGTCTGTGATGGAATTACACATGTGGACAAATGGGTATATCATAGAAATCATCATAAAACATATCTTAACAAACTTATTTTCTAAGCTACCAAAAGCAGATAGACTGCACCGGAACCTAAACTCTTTCCTTTTTTCAGTCACTTTGAATTCTACAGGTTCCAAAAAAATAAATGTTTAGATGGAAAACCCATTCTCCTGCGATCTTTTTTTTTTTTAATTAGTATTTTAACAGGGTTGCTTTCAGCCCCCTGCATGTTTTCACGAATCCGTGGGGAGCTCCATCAGGAGATGTGCATCAGAATGAGTGAAAAGCATGCCATACCCATCCCAGCCGTGCTCATAATCATTGACTTTAGAATGTCAACTACCCTTTGGACAGCAAGAAAGGTGCTTCTGATACATATGCTAACAGCCGTGGTTGTCTGGTGTCCTTAATGTAAACACGTGGCTCTGGTCGTTAAGCAGGAGCAATTGCTTGAATAGGTAAGTCTCCAGCAGAATGCCTTGTGCTCATGCAGGCTCCATTTGTCACTTTATTGCTTGTTGATGCTGGTCGGTATGAGTGGGAAGATGAGCTGTTACAGTTATGACTTACTCTAACAGCTCCCTTTTATGTTCAAAATAGTTTGGCCAAGAGCAAAACCCTCGTGTTACAAATGAGACGTTTCATTTTGTTTTCGGATCCCGCTCAGTGCATGAGCTGCCATCAGCCCGATCTCCTGCAGGAAGAGTGGCTGCCCCTTGGATGAAGGGCAGAAATGAGGGCTGAGAGGCTGCCCAAGTAGCCTCATCTTTGCAGTCAAAAACTTTAGCTGAGTATTGCCAGGCATGATAGTTCAAGGACAGGTTGTACGGAGATTTTTGTAACCGTTTTTTTTTGCTTATTTTTGCTTATTCCATTTTGACAAGGTTTCTGTCACTTCCTACCCTGTGCAGAGACAACACAACATCTTTAAATCTTTTTGTAGCAGCTGCTGAGTAGAAACAGGCTGAGACAGGTGCCTTGAGACAAAAGGTGGTTCCTAAGGAAAGGAATCAGTCTAATGGTGGCTTGAGTCTGGAAAGAAAGGAGCGGTGGAAGAGACCTCCACTAAGGTAAAACTGTTCTGCATCGTATGCTCCAGTGTGCTACTGAACCAGTTTGCCTTGCTTTGTCCCATACCTAATTCCCATGCAGGAAGACTACTCTGATCCTTAGCCTGGATCCTCATTTTCTCAGTCCCATTTAGTTGTATCTGCTGCAGCAAACTGACCTCTCAGCTGAAAGGACTCCTCTCATTTTCACTGTGTTCATGTTATTGCAGCAGCATATTATGGGTGTGAGACCATATGTGAGACCATATTGTTTTTCTAAGGGCTGGCACTGCCATTTTAAGCTTAATGCGGCTACTGATGTAGCCTCATGAATACAGATGAGCTGCCTCCTTCCTTCCCCTGATACCTGGGGAGGTGACAAGGAGGGCTGTGCTCTCACTGTCTGCAAAAGCAATTTGAAACAGGACAAATCAAGATTTCAAGCTGAGTTCACACCCACATTAGGATGGACTAACCCCAAGCTATCCTCACAGACTCCTGCGAGGCTCCACTGGGGTTGTCCCAGGACAGACCAGATTAGAATTTGGCTCAAAACAAAAAGCTGTTACAATGCTACTGTCCCCTACTACAGATTCCTGCGTCTCCAGTCCCTGAACAAGCAATTGTGGAGCAAACAACATCAGTGACAAGCAGAGTCTGTCAGCACATCTTCACAGTCCTGTCTTTGGAAAGCCATCCTTGGTAAGAACAGATTGTCTTCCTTCAACATGTCCCTGTCCCGAAGGAGGAGTGGATTTGCTTCTCTAACTCCAGATTGGAAACTCTGCCCCTGAGCCACGAAAGCGACGGCAGAAACAGCTCCCTGTATTCTTCTGGAAATAAAAGAGGATTATAGACTAAGCCAATCAATCAATCAAAAAAGACCACTTCGCAGTTTAACGAGAGTGGGCCAGTGAAGCAGCCAAGGGACTCTCCCTCCAGGAGCGCTATCTGCAGGGCATCCACCGCTCACTGCCAGGCGCAGGCAGGAGCCCCTGCTCCTCAGCAGCACGGACCAGGATCAATTTGGGCATCCAAAGGATGAAGACAAAAGAACTCAGCCAGTCTCCTCCAGCACAAGCAAAATAGACAGCAAGTCCATGGCAACCATTTCCTTTGGCCATCTTGGAGATCTGGTACTCCAGGCAGCTGCCTGCCCTGCCTGCACCCAAAGCAAACTCTGAGCAGCACTGCAGCCAACGAGGGAGGCTCTGCAGGAACTGCAGCATGTCTCATGTCCTCCTGTCTCGGAAACATGTAGGAGTGGGATGGAAACTACCTCACCTGATAGTACCTTGATGTCAGGACTGTCACTAATTCTTCCTGAAGGCAGCAACAAATTGCTTTGCTGTGGATGGGATGGTCAGTGGTTGCTGTGAGGAGCTGAGGAGGCAGGGGTGCTGCTCAGTGCCTCTGCCTGTACAAATGTCCAGTGGTTCTGCATGGAGCCTCTTAGTGAATGGCCTCTTAGTGGCCAGCTGAGCGAATGTGATCTCAAAATATACAGGGCAGTTCTGTAGCTCCGTGCTCTGGGATTCATTAGAGTGCTACCAGCAATGGACTTGCAGTGGGCAGGAGGGGCTTTACCCTTACTCTTCTTTATTATGGTGAAACCCCTGAAATACTGGAAGTGCAACATTTCCTGTCCTGCTTCATTAGGGAAAGACAGCTCAGCTGCCTCTCCTGGATGGACAGGAATGCATGGTACTCCCTCATGGCAATGAGTCAGTCTCTCCAGCTGAGGGATGCTGCCCAGTCTGTGACTCACTGTGCCTCTCTCAGTACTGCATCGATGCAAGTGCTGCAGAGAAACCAGGTGTGCGGCTGGCTGCTCCTCAGCTGGGAAGTCTTTCCTGTTTGGTGCCTCCTGGGGAAGAGGTTGCCATGCTGAAGGTGCTTTTTAGGGTGGCCGTAAGGATCTTGGTCTGCATGGGAATGCAGAGCCCCCGGGCCGGTCGCAGGGTTCATTGGTGCCATCAGGAGCAGGAATGCCCCTGCACCCACCGAGGGCCCTCCTGCCTTGAGGGGAGTGTGGACATAGGAGGCAGGGGATGCCCACACCCATCTCCGATGCTTATTTTTGGAGTAGCTTTGCATGGCATCAGTAAACCCGCTGCTGTCATTTAGCAGTCACGAAGTGAGACAGACTCAGGAAAGCAGGCTATGGGAGGAGGGTGAGAGCAAGGCATGAGCTGATTTAGAAAATAGGCTCTGCAGCATTTAGGAGCGTGCATGCACAAAGCTGCCTGTCTCTCCTTTGAGCTGAATAATGCACCGTTATTGTTAAGTGGCCCTGTTATAATTAGAGGTGTACTGACCTGCATGACAGCAGCAAGTTGTCAAATGCCACCCACAGGCTACTGAGCAGGATGAGTAATTTGCACCCCCACTGTCTCTGCTGCTTTGGTGACAGCGCAGGTGGCTGGAGAGGTTCCCGGCTCCCCAGCCTGTGCCCAGAGCCCCACCGCCGAGGAGGATGAGGAGGACGGGCACTGCTCTCACCTGGTTACTGTTGCTTGGGAAACCTCTCCCTTCACATCCCCCTGTTCAGTACAGTGGTTCTGCCTTCCAAAAAGGCAATATTGTGATGGGGCATCTTTAAGGGGGAAAAAAAACCAAGCACAGGTGCAAGAAAAATCACAAAAGAGGGATGGAAATATTCCTGAATGTTTTGTGAGAACAAGTACCTAAAAATATTTGTGTTTTCACGTGCAGCATCAGAGAAACAGACTTGTAATTGTGTGGAGGTGTGCTCCAGGCTGCAGTCTGCTGGGCTCTGGAGATGAAATTTGGGCCCCACAGAAATAAGTGATGAACTTCCACCAACCTCCCAGGGCCAGGGTCTCACCTGGGGACCAGGAGGAGCACTGGACAGGCTTACCTGGGCTCTGCCCCTCACCTTCCCTCTGCTCCCATATGGATCTATCAGGCACATTTATACCTGAGAGATTTTAACTGATATATTTGTGAGGACAGATGCCTCCAGGGTCTCTGGCTAAGGTAAGGAGAAGTCACTGCCATGTGCTGGGGGGGACACGAAAAGGCTAGGGACACGGAGGACTCCGTGGCTCTGCCCTCTGTGCAACGGAGAGGGGGTGAGGACAGCTACCCTCTTCTGCAGTGCTGGGTGAGGAACAAGCGTGAAACCTGCCACAGCATCTCCTTTGGCAGCGGGATGATGGTCCTGCATTTTCCCATGAAATTTCCCAGAAGGGCTCTCTCCTGCTGTAGCAGAGCTGGGCAGCCTGTGGGACTCTGCTCGTGATTAGAGAAACCTGCTCCACCAGGAGAGAAATTCAAGCATTTCCTTAAAAGTTCATTATTTCCTCTTAATAAAAATGTAGAAAGTTTAAATGCCTCTCTCAATGGACTCAGTGAAATGGTCTGCATGTGATTCATTTGGGTTTCCCTCAGTAGCTGCTCCCAGAGTGATGCATTTCTTCTTGCTGCCAACAAGAGAGACAGAAACGTTCAAAAGGAGCTTGTCATAAAGGGGTTTAGCATTTGGGATGGTAGGTGGGAGTCTGGCCATCTGCATCGACTTCCAGTGAAGCTTTGCTGAGCACCACCAGCTGCTCTCCTCCCCAGGTCCCTGCGGTTAGATCCCCTCCTGGACGGGCTGCAGGAGTGGGGGTGGAAGAGCGCTCCCCCTGACTCACAGCACTTGGGCCTTGGGGTCAGGAGGAGATGGAGAGCCTGGGGGTGTTACACAGGACTGAATCTGGCCTGGGTACCACCCTGCAGGAGAGGGCCCCGAGCTTGCTGGGCTGCACATGAGGGACCTGTACTGGACTACATCCGTTTTGATGCGCCAGCAGCCCTTGTGCTCTGAGGGCAGTAGCTACAGCTTGCTTGTAGGATTTGGGGGTTTATTTTCCAGCAAACATGTGATTTTATCCATTCTTTTACCCATATGAGGTTGAGGATGCTCTTGGCTTTCTGTCTCTAGAGAGGAGGCAGTGTCTTTGCTTTAACTGTGCTGTGAGTCCTAAAGAAAAAAATCAGTCCGTTTAGTCAATTTTTCTTTGCCTTTTACTTGGAGATCCCCCTCTGGCCACCAGGGAATTAGATGCGGCTTTTTTCAATGTTCAGATTTTCCAATGGCGAAAGTTTCTGTTCATTGTGGGAGCCTTTGGGTACTGCAGGTAACCCTTCCAGCTGGCAGCAGCACGACCTTGCCTCTAAAACTGGTCCCCAATCACAAGAACTGGCACTTTTTGATGTTTCTAAATTATGACATTAATCATTTGCTATTTTTATTCACTCTGTCAGAAACATTTGGTAATTCCTTTTTGTTTCTCTTCCCTTCTTCAGGCTGCTTTCCAGGCACTCTCAACCCCCTCTTCTCTGTGGCTAGATGTATCCTCTCTGCCCTCTGAAACTCCTTTCCGTGGTTATGGATTAAAGTGAGCAGAAGCTAACAACCAACTTCTTCATCGACTTCTCTTCTTCACTTTGCAAAAAACGTTATTGGTTTTTAAATGGTGAAGCTGTCTGTGCTGTACGGAAGACCCTGGATTGCAGCACCTCTTCCAGTCCATTAGGGACCAGCTGCATCTGGGACAGCACTGTGCCGGTTTGCTGGAGAAATGGGTGTCCAACGTCAGCATCTCTGTTGAGTCACCATCCACTTCTAATGTCACTTTGATCTGACAGAAAGAAACATCTCTCTGAGCTAAGGATCTGAAACTCTAGGACACTTAATTACCATGCAGCAAGTACATTTTATGCTGCCATTACAAATAATTTAGCTACAACAATATGGCAGTTTAATTTGGCTTATTTATCTCAATCATTTTGCATGAGAGAGATAAATGCCTCAGCATGATTTCATGTGGATGCTTCGTCTCCTTTAATGTGGTTACAGGTAAAGGCTGCACAATACATCCCTGCATAAGAATTAATCTTGCAGGCAATTGGCCTGAATTAAAACACCCAAACCAGATAAATAGAAACTTTGCTTGCATCGTGGCTATGAACTGTGCCAGTGTCCTAATCTGAATTATTTTTAAAGTATCTTACTTTCAAGCACAGAAGAGGGAGAAAGGCAGTATACCCACATGTCCATGTCCACATAGTCCTGCTGAGCACATACTTTGCTGCTTCTTTCCTTTTTAAGTTTAGAAATGTCAGCACTTTCCGTTCCCATGGGAACCCTGTCTTTTCCATTGGCACTCCATTGCATTTAAAGATACTGGGACTGGAGGGGCTGTGGTCTTTCTGGAAGTGTGTGCCGACCATTCCTGGCTCCCTGCTCAGCAGAGAGGGCTGGATGTGGCAGCCCTGGTCCTTGCCCAGGCATCCTGCTCCTCTGACTGCCCCAAGCGGGGCTGAGCCCAGCGGCTCTGGGCCTGCAGGGGCAGCCTCAGCAAAAGGCGTTAACTGGGAGAAGGGGTCAGAAACTGTTTGAAAACTATTACAGGCCTGATTGTAACCTCTCTTCGAAGTTCCTGGTGACCTCATGGGAGAGTACAGGATCTTACCAGTACGGAGGGAAGCGTGGCAGATACATAAGTACCGTGGTGAAATGCCTTTCTGATGATGAAACTCACATTCTTAGAGTAAAAACCTGATTTTGCTACTGTTACAAATCTCTGAGTTAGGAACCAACTTAGGAGGATCCATTCACTACTGAAGTCATCTGCAATGTGATAAAATATCAGCAACAGACTTTGTGAGGTTCAGCTGGTCAGTACTTCTAGGGGTTTATATTCTGGAATAAGTTGAGTTAATATAATTTACCAAACACCCGCTGAGGTCACTGGGTTTATGGGTGCCAAGATGGGGCAGCAAGATAGTTATCTTCATTGCTCAGTTTTAAAATGCTGGTTCTTAAAAAAGATCCTTTCAGAGCAGTAGGACGTGTGAAACAATGCTGCGAACTGCTGACAGGTACCATGGCAATGGGCTCTGCCAGAAGCTGCGCTGCTCTTTGGAGCTGCTTCTCCTATTGACTGAACTATTTTCCACTCCATATTTATGAGTATTCCCACTCCTGAAGGATGCTGACAGCTCTTCCAGATATTGCTAATGTCTCAGGCTGGGGGCATGCAGACGGTACCCCTGTTTCTGCTGAGCAGAGGGAATCTGGCCGCAGGTCTGTCTGCGCCCAGCACACAGGTCGTGGACGGTGGGAGCCAGGGACACATGCCTTGCAGAAGTGCCAGCCTGAGAAGTGACACTGAGATCAGGGTCCCACCACTGATGCCCTGAGATAGTGCTCACATCCCGCTGTTTCCAGCTGACTTCATGCCCCAGCCTGCTGCCTGCCTGCCTGCCTGCCTGCCTCCAGAGCCCCTTCCCTGCAAGCTGCCCTTGCTCACAATGCATGCTGGGTTATCTTTACCTTCTGCTCTTTGTCTCACTTGGTCTCTCAGCTCCCTTTGTTTTGCACAAGACCTTTCTAATGCTCCAACTGTGCCACCTCACCCCCAGTTCCGAGATGCTGTGCACTGGGAAGGTGCCACCGGCTGCGCCGGGCCCTGCATCGTTACTCTCTAGTGGGGCGTATTTTCGCTAACTGCTTGGCAGGTGCAAAAATTCAATTGCAGCTTGTCAGAGCTGCCCACGTGTCAGAGCTGAGAACAAGAGACCGCCTCGGCCATTGCCCCTGGCACCAAAGGGAAGAGCTCCGTGAGGCTGCATGCCCCAGTCCTCGTGGCCATGCCTGCCCCATGCCAGGCTGGCTGTGCTGAGCCCCCCGCTGTCACCATCCCATGCCCCTGGCTCCTTCTGACCCTGTGGCCACAGGTCTTGGCTCACGGATCCTGCCACTACTTGTGGATGCAGCCACTGGTGATTTCTGCTCTGCCACGGTGTCCACTGCTGAAGTACATCTGATGCTCCGTGTTGTGCAGGGTTTCTTCAGTGGCACAGCAGCAAATTTATTATGCAAGGGTGTAATAAAGTCGTTTCAGCTGACTAATAAGATGCAGCACTGCATA
This sequence comes from Harpia harpyja, assembly GCF_026419915.1. Lineage (NCBI taxonomy): Eukaryota > Metazoa > Chordata > Aves > Accipitriformes > Accipitridae > Harpia > Harpia harpyja. The sequence continues at coordinate 15,951,799 of NC_068953.1, read as the reverse complement.
ATGCAGTCTTCCTGTTCTGCTGGGAGATGCATACGGATGTTAAATCCCCAGGAAGGGTGGTTCACCCCCTGAAGAGATGCTATGGCAGGGAGAGGAGCAGGAGGTCTCACATGCACTTGCAGGCAGGAGAAACCAGCCCTGCCTGCAGCGGGGTCCTGCCCTCTCCCGACCGGCCGCTCGCTTCATACCTGTGCTGCCCTCTCCTTTCTGACAGCCCAAACCTGGGCACGGCCCAGCCAGCACTCATGTGCCCACCATCCTCCTGACACACCGTCCCCCACAGCACATAGGTGACGTGGGACCTCCATCCAGGTTACGGTGGGTTGTGCTCCCATCCCCACCAGCCACCCGTGGCCATGGCAGCAGCCAGGCCAGCACCGAGCAGGCACAAGCAAAAAGCATCCCCCCACCATCGCCCCGGCTTCACGGAGCTGGGACGTGGACCGCCGTGCCCTGTTCTCAGTGCCACCATGGGTATGGCGGTCAGATGCCTCCCTGCTCCCGGTACACACGCTGCAGTGCCCACGGTCGCAACCGAGCCAGTGCAAAAGCCGAGCTGTGCCAGCCGCGGTGCTCAGCTGGCACCGCGTCCCTGGCAGGGCTGTGCCGCAGCGGAGGCATGTGGTGCTCCCCCTCCCTGGTGCGATGTGGCTGAGCTCTGGGAAGCCAGATTTTCAGAACAAGAAGGTTAATTGCTATTTGCTTTCAAAGCCTTTATCTCATTTTTAAACTCCTCTCTCTTTCATCTTCCCTGTCTGCTTTTTGAAGAACAGCATTTAGAAATCTGTTTTTCAGAGTCCAAACCAGTCGCAGGTTCAGGACCCATGAGAATAAACAGAGGAGACCCACCTCAGGGCTGCGGAGGTCCCATGTGCAGGAACCTGCGTTCCAGTAAGACAGATTTTGTAGAAACAGACTTTAAGGGCGTGGGAAGTCATTGAGCCCAGCTCCCAAGCGCGGCCTGGCCCCACTGTGAACCCCGTGTGCTTCGTCTCTCACCTCAGCACCATCTCTGCCTTTCTGTGTTAAATGAAAGACCTTTAACCATCAGGTGTTTTCCTTACGATAAAGATATTTATATACTTTATTAAAGTCAGCTCTCAGTATTCTTTGTAAGTTAAACAGATGGAGCTTGTAGGGTATTTTTGCTAGCTTCTCAGTGATTTTACTCATTCTCTTCTGCGCTCTCTGCACATCTCTGTTAAGAACTCAAACACCAAACCCAAATGCAGGTTTCCAGTGTTGGTCTAAACACTGGGTAACTGAATTTTCCATTGGCAAATTCACTGCCCGGGTCTTCTCGCTGTTGCCTTTGCTTGCCAGGGAGCACTCTGGACGCTCCTGGTGCGTTGCTTTGCCCCCCGTGCTCTCCCAGGGCTTTCCAGGAGCAATCTCCAGCATCCTCACCGTGCCCTGCCACCTGGGCATGGCCAGTGGATCTTGCACTCACATGTCCAATTTTATTCTCAGCCTTATTAAAACACTCTCTGTTTGGATGAGTGGAGTGTTTCAGAGCACTGTGTGCCTCAGCTGCTTTTCCTTGTTAGTGACTGTCCTGCCAGGCTGTTAATCATCCATATGTTTTATCAGCAGTGATCTTGCATTTGCTAACAATTTGCTGATTAAAAAAAATTTCTACCAGTCCCTGGCGAAGCCCTCCGGAAGCAGTGCCGTGCAGCGACGGTGCTGTGCTGTGGTCGTGCCACAGACCTGCCAGCTGGCCAGCACCTCCTCAGCCTGGACCTTGAGATGATGCTCATCTTTACAAACCCCATATTATAGCACATCTGCACAGCTTCGCTTGATTGTAATCTTATCAAGGAACGAGCACACATTTATTTGACAGAATCTACTGTCTATAAAACTGTATTGGCAATAATTATATTTTTGTCCCTTAATTCTGTCTCAAATTTTCCATTAGCTTTCCTGTCTAGAAACCTGCCAGTCTGCTTGAATATCAGTACAGCATCAGCACTTTGCTTGCTTTCGGATTTTCCCCGGTATTCAAAAGTGTATTCAAAATCAACAGCATTAGGTCAACCGACTCTTTTCCTATTCAGGTGTTCCTGATTGTGGCTATTTTACATCTTCCCTGGTTGCCAATAGATTGGAAACGTGTTTGTCATTCTTCTGTGGTTCAGGCACTGCCCTCTGCTCCCTGCCAGGTGCAGAAGGCAAAGCTCACTGCCCCGTCTGCTTTCTGTGCACAAAAATCAATTGTCCCGCTGTTTCGGGGGAGCTGTGGTCCAACACATTGTCCAATTGCTCCTGATCAACACATGGTTCTTCTGGTTGTTCCTGATCCCTCCCATATGATGGCTTTTTTCTCTTCATCAATTTTGTACATTTTATGACTTTTAATTGACCAGCTCATGTCTGCTTCCCCATTTCTCATTTGCCAGGTATTGGGTTTTAATTTCTAAGTGCAGGCTCACAACAAGAATACATTTTTACTCAGAAATACTTTGCTCTTGATTGCAGAGTGGCAGTTTTTGACTGCCTAGTGAGCTCCTCTCAAAGAGTGTTAGCTTTCAGTCATATTTTTCTCTCTCTGCTTTCTTCTCAATGTCTTTGTTCCTAATTCAACTCATTAGAAGCATCAAGTATATAAAAATATTACTACAGTTAATGAATGTGCTAATGTAATAAATGTGTTTAGTAGGTGTATTTAATACCATATTAAATACAACCGTGTAGATGTAATGCACTTCCATTTTTGTAAAGGTTTGGCTTAGTACAGAATGACATTCTTATTACAATTATACATGAAGTAACTTCTTCAGAGCACTAGGTGTATCTGTCAATACATCCATATGTACGTTCTGGGCTGGACCATCCTCTTCTGCTCACGGTAAATGCAGCTGAGTGCTGACTGCGGATCCCTGGGCAGCCACGCACTTCCCGCATGCTGCTCCGTTCCTCTTTATTCCTCCTAATAAAGCCCAGAAAAGAGCTGCAGCCTTTGCGGTCTGCCTCAGGCCTGAAGAACCCACATCCCCCAGCACCGAACTGCTGGAGCCAGCATACAGCCCCTCCTGGCTGGCGTAGGACAGGGCAGTGACAAAGCAGACCAAAGGGCAAGAGGAAAGCTCTCTGTATTGTGAACCTAAAAAGGGGGGGCAATGTTGTGATAATAGCCCAGATAAATGGGCCTGTTGCATTTTGGAAACCAGTTAATATAGATGCCAATTGCTTTCCTAAATATGCTTCCACTAGGGTATTTTTTCTTATGGGAACTACTTACGGTTGCTATGCACAATACCTACTTTTTAATTTCTTTTCTGCAGCTCGGCACAATCTCTGACTCCTAGACAGCATTCAGAAATCCACAGGGATGAGAGAATTTCATATTGACTCTAAATAAAAGGGTAACTTTACACAAAGAAAAAAAAAAATCCAAACAAAGCAGGAGCAAAAACCCCAGGGTTTCCTAAAGTGGAGAGGAAGGTTTAAGTTGTTACCCAGCGCCGCTGCTGCAGCACCATGAGACTGAGTGAGCTTTCATCCTCCCCACCCCCCCGTCCTCTCCTGTGAGTAAAATCCTTTGAAATGTATCTTTTTCCTTATAATTCATTAACCTGTAAAAAGGATCCATTTTGTGGAGAAAAGGCCATTTACTGAATACAGGTGAACATCATCTCTACATTGATTTTCCAGAGTCTTATCAATAGAAACGGTATGAAGTAACTCGGACAGACTGGAGGCTGTGGACTAACACTGGATTTACCTCGTTAGGCTCTAATGAAAGCCAGCTCCACGGACAGTGTGTTCTCAAAAGGGCAGGATGAAGAAAATCAGAATGCTGGCAGAGCTGGCTGGATGCATCACCCATAGCCTCAGCCTGCTCACCTGGCTTGCCCAGCCCGAGGTTTGTTATCCCGGCTCGCTGCGCACTCTGGAATGGTCAAACACGTTTGTGTCATCAAAATGCCAGAATGTTGGAAGATCATCTATAGGGGCAGCAGCATCCCAGTGCATTTGCTGCCTTTCCAGGTGGGCCTTGAACAGCTATCACAAATCTCTTTATCTCTTTCCACCCGAAATGTACAGTCAGAAATGCAAGGGATTATCCACTCCCTGCTGACAGCCTAATGACATGTCTGCAAATGCACAAATTATCTTTGCAGTTCTCTTGCAGCTACGATTGCCAGAAAATCTGTATATAAAATGAAGATAATAAGCAGTAAATATTCAACCCAGGCTGTTGAATTTTTAGATGTAGAAGCACCCCGGGAGTCCATTTTCTTCAAACAGGGTTCTACTAGAAATATTTTGAAGAAAGTAATTTTAAACATATTTAAGAGAAAAATAATAGCAAGTTAGGAAAAGCAATGCCTGTTGCCTGAAACACTCATCATGCAAATGCATTTTCTTTACACGGTGCCCAAGTGCTGGTTGTTTTAGGAAGATGTCCGAGGCTGACTAGCTCCCTCCCCTCTCTTCCCCTGGCAAACATTGTTTTAAAGTCTCTCGGATCTGCGCAACGTGTGGTTCAATTACGGAGCTTCACCTGTTCCTCCTTCCTTTGGAAAAATACTAATTGAGCGTTTGATTCTCCCTCACGTAGGTGGGATAGCGCAGACAGCCCGTCGGCATCGTCTCAGCTTGACCGAGGACGGCAGGATGAGACCCGCAGGCTGGGAGCAGGCCAGGGCAGGCAGTTGTCATTCTGCATTTATCTGCGGAGCCATCGCCTCCAGCAGCACGCGGGGGCTGCAGGAGCAGACGTCCTCTTCCCACCAAGGCTCTGAAGATGTTTTATAAATGGAAAGGAAAAGTCGCCAGCCCTGTGCCATGCAAGAGCCACAGAAATACTCCTGCAGCCAAGGTGGTACAGCAAAGTTGGCCGGACAGCCTGGTCCTCCTGATTGTCCCTTGCTCTGTCTGCCACAGGCTCCATGGCTGTCCTGCCCTGCCGCGGGGTAGCTCCATGTGCCGAAAAACTTGGGGGGTGTTTCACCCATCTGGGGAGGCTGTACAAGAGCCGAAGCAGCAGCCCCTCCACCTGCCACTGGAAGAATCAGGCAGAGTTCAAAGCAGAAATGCCACGAGTAGTTTAGATTAGATCCAAATTAAATCCCATGCTTGTCAAACCTTATGCTATTACTGGGAGCGGCTGGAGCAGAGTGCTCAGCTATTTGCTATTAATAGGGTCAGGCTGCTGCTGAGCAGACTCGCTCTACCTTGGGGCAGCACACCTCCCTTCCTTCCTCAAGGAAAGAGATATTTTAGGAGGGTTCCCAAAGGCTTGTATCTTCCATCCCCTCACAGAGGCTGGGAAGCAAGCTTGAATTAACACTGGAGGATGAGCCGTGGTTTTTTCTGTGGGAAATACGCCAGCTCGGCTGCACTCTGTGCACAGCTTGGAGCCTGGGTCAGCTCCAAATGTGGCTGGCAGCCTGCAGGCAGATAAGGCCCATGGCGGCAGCAGTGGCTGCTCTTCTGCGGTTTGGAAAAACATGGAGTTCAGGCAATTGTGGGTTTTCTTTTTTTTTTGCAGGGGCTTATCAAGAGTCTCGCTATGGGGTGGCCTGTCTGGTTATGGTGAGAAGAGTCATTCCTGATACCTGTCGCCCTCAAACCCTGCCCCCATCTCCCGGTGCCATCCTCCCTTGCTGACATCCCACCCATCACACCACACACAGCGGGACCCGGAACCCCACACTCGGCTTCTCCTGCTCATCTTGGCTCCAGACCCAGACCTACAGCTCCTAAAACCAGCACTGGCCGGTCCCCACATGCCTGCCTTTGGCAGCTGCTGGAAGTTATTACGGTCTTCCCCTGCAATGAAATGCCACCCAAATTCCTGCAGTGCCTGGGTCCTCCCATACTTGGTACCCTCCCACTCATTTTGGTGGGTTTGAATGCTGGCTCTAGCATTGTGAGGGCTTTTTTGCTGCCTCTCTGTGCCCGCTAATGCCTGGGCAGCCTGGTCCCGGTCCTGGGGAGGCAGCGGGATGGGAGCCCCGCACAGATGATGGTTCCCACGGGCACTTAAAGGATGGGGCTTCATCAGAGCTGAGCAGAGTTAGGGTGCCCAAATCTTGTTGGATTATGTGCCCAAGCCCCTCATGCATCCTTGAAAAGTAAGTATTTACTTACACTTAAATTCTTGCACACACATCAGGGACAGCATTAGCAAATCCAGGACCTCACGCCTGAAAATCAGGAGCCAGGGTGCAAAGCCTAAGATCAAGAGCAAAAAACCCCAGGGCTGCTTTTCCTGCTGTCTTATTTCTGACCCCCGCTGAGCACCCTCTGGTCCACATGCCTCACATTTTCAAGCCTTCTTTTGCAATCAGGAGGGATAGATTTTTTTTGACAGAGACTGTGATTACTTCTTAGTCATGGAGAGCAAGAAGTGGAACTTTCAGAAGAATACCACTAAGCATCATGAGAATCATAAAAGAAATCACAAGCGCTGGCCATAATGCACAGTGGTGGGTCATGGCAAAATTTCACTGGGTGTGTTGGTGGGGACACGTGACCCCAGTAATGTGTTTGTACAGACCCCCCAGTTCACAGTACAGAGTCCCCAGACACAGAGACAGAGGTACCCTTGTCTCTGCCTGTTACAACATTTACAGAAACTGCCTGTAAATAGAATTATAGGAATATTTTAAATGGATTTCTAGGCTGGATTCAGAACTATTCCCTATTTGTATTCCTTAAATATAAACCAGACCGTATCTTGCTAGCAAAAAACTGCCAAAAGCGTTTCTCAGTGTTACCTCCGTGAGTACCCAAGGAGACTGAAAGTTGTATTTGCACTTTTAAGGATTGGTGATGTAAATGTCTGCCAAACCAGTGACTCAGAAAGAGGAGAAAAACCTGCATGCCCCATCTAGCCAGCCACAAGCACGGTGCCTCCAATCTGGAGTCTCTGCCGTGAGCGCATGGAGCAAAGCTTTTCCTGACATACTTATGATTAGCTCTGCAAGCAGGGAAAGAAGTCAAAGCAATTGTTTGCTGTGAATTGCCAACTTGAACAGTCACACTTGGTGCTGTCTCTCTCCTTCACAAGCGCCTTCTTCTGTGAGGGGAGATGCGGTGATGCCGTGGGCATGATGCCAAGAGTGGGCAGTGAGTTCCCCACCATGAGGGGTTCGGCCATAAAGAGCTCCCTAAGGAAAGTGAAGAAATCCAGGGATGAAGAGCCTAAAAAGGATCTTTAGGACCAAAAAAAGGCTGGTGACTTTGAGCCCACAGAGAACCTCATGAAAGGTACAGGCTCTGCCTCATGAAGGCTGGAAACCATTTTCCCAGAAGACCCAATCCCCACGGGATGCAACCAGAAGTGAAGGTGGGGAGACACGTCTGACACTGCCCATGGCTCAAGGCATTGCAGCAGACCTTGGTGGGGGTCCCACAGCGAGGTGCAGGCCTGCAGCAATGCCGACGGAGGAGAACGAACAAGACACCCCGGAGCGACCCAGCGGTACAGCCTGCATCTGCTGCAAGAGGACTCCATCCCTTGCAGGCATCCTCCAGCCGGGACAAACACCCTTGGTAGAAATTCTGCCTTGTTTGCTGGGGAGTGTTGGCAGAGGCTCTTTGGTAACAAATCACACTGCTCAGAGCTGAGGTTGAGCAAGGTTTTTCCTGGACTGTACACGGGACGGTGGTACCTGAGCACAGGACCCCCCCTCCCCTTCTTTCTTCACCATCAATGCCACAGGTGACCTGCAGTGACGACCTGCACTGAACCCACTGTACGTGGGGCTGCGGAGGAGGCCAGAGCTTTGCCACTGCTCCTTGCCAGGCTCTTCCCAGCACCTTCCCCACCCTGAGAGCTGCTCTGCATCCCTGCAGCTCAAGGAGGAGTGAAAAGGTCTACTACTGTGACCTGCCTAGCAGCACAGGCTCTATAATTACTCCCTGAAATACTTGCCTCGAGCCAAAAATTGTGTGCTAGAACTGAAGGAGACCTCTGTCTAATGAGCCTGTCCCTGTACGTCAACGGTAATTAATGTGCATCACCCTGCAGCTTCCCACCTCCTCCTAACAGGCTGAAATTTTATCCTCTGGTTATAATTGCAAATTATGGTTAAAATTTTAAATGCCTGGGAGTCGGGAAGCTGGATGCTACCACCCATTTCCCTGTGGGTACATGTGGGGCGGATGCTAGGACAGTTCCAGCCCCTTCTTTCACTCCTGGCCCTCTTACAGCTTTCATCCTCACCACCCTTTTCTCCTCCCTCATCCCCTTTTCTTCTCTTTCTCTCTCATTTTGAGTCTCCTCCTTTCCTCACCTTTCTTTGCCGCCTTCTTTTCTTTTCAGCTCAGCATGAAACACCCTCCAGGAGTGTGATGGAAGATGATCATCCCTCGTGCACATGAAGCCACCTCTGAGCACAGCAGCCCCTTCCCATCAGATGGTGCTGCTAGAAATAATATCAGGATATAGAGAAATAATAAAGGTACCAAAACCACACATACAAATATGGATGGGGCACATCATCCTCCTTCCCCCTGTGCTGGGAGAAATCACAGGAGAAGTAAGACTCGGGGGTTTCTTGTTGGTGTGGCATGTCTCTTCCCCAGCCACTTCCAGCACCACCGCTACAGGAGATGTGTCTGAGGGACATCATCTAAGGCTAAATAACTAGAACTTATTGACCTAGTTTTGCTGGTGGAGGTAACTCAGTTGCTGGCCCAAATGTTTCCCATGGCCATTAGTGTTCAGCTGAGGGTGAAAGATGTACAAACACTAGCTAAAGGGCTTCCACACTCCACAAACATTAACTGATGGCGGAACACTCCTTTGTCTGCATCCCCTGGAAAAATCTCCCATCTGTAACCAGCATGCAGTTCTAAAATACTGGCCTAAAGCCAGTGATGGGTCCCTTGTTGGTGACTGTAGTGTTTACAATTATTCATTATTGCAGAAAAATACAGTATGAAGAATATACAAGCATTTATTCCAGATTCAGACTAGGTAAATGTAAAGGAACTCAGTGGGCTGGTTGCAATAGCTAGGTGGGCCTCTTTCAAGAAGAGGTTAAGCCTTCTTTTCCAAAACTTTTCATCAACAAAATGTAATTAAGGGATAACAGAGAATTTGGTCTTTGGCTTCTATCTCTTCTCAGTGTATAGAAAACTGAAAGCAAGTGTGAACTGGTGAATCGATGCCCGCTTCACGCTGTGGATAGATAGCCTGGGAGAACAGACCAGGGACTGTGAATTCAGCTGATTTGGAAGTATAATGATAACGCTGACGGTACTGTTGACCATTTAAATTATGGGCACACCCTGTGAGCTGGGCCACATTTTGACATCTCATCTGGATGGTGCTGGGCTCGTGTTGGAGCTCAGATGATAAGAAACGTTGCTTTTATATAATTTCAGATTCAGATACCTGCTGAAAAGCAAAAGCAAAGCTGACGGCCTCATTTCCCGGCTCCGGATGAAGAAAACGCAGAAAGTGTCTAAATAGAACAGGCTGCAGTTAAACAAGAAATGCCAGTTAAAGCAGAGGTCCGTATTTTGGTCATCTTGAGCACAATAAGTAGTTATTACTTACAACATTAGCGTAATTTAAAGATGAACAGTTATCCTTTAACACTGTGCCAAGTCAGAGCATGGTTGCCGGTTAAATAGAGGTCTCCAGCCAAATCCCTGGAGCCAGGCACTCGGGCATCCCCCAGCAGTCAGGTCTCTGCTGCCAGCCTTACCTTTGGAAACACCCAGGTTTTGTTCTCCACACCTCGTAGACCACTGCATCCTCTCTCAAAGCTACAGCTTGTTGTGGATGATAATTATAATGGATGATATGTATATGGATTATGGAAGATACATAGATAATGCATGACATTTTCTGTTGAAATACCTGAGGTAAAGAGCAATGCATTACTTTTGAATTTAAGGCAGTTATTGCATCTTTGCTTCTGTTAACATTAAATATTCAGACAGCTGAGTACTCTCTAGACACCACCTGAACACACCAGACTGGATCACCATTAACTTTGTCAACGCGCCATCTATTATTGCACCAAATAAATGCAAAGTAAGACACTTCATTGGCTGTTTGTACTTTGAAATATATCAGAGATACTTAGGTCTGACCGTACTGGTTAAACAGGCATGTTCAATGCAGAGCCTGAGGCAGCCTAGCAAACCTAGGAGCCACAGAAGGGCTGATGAGCCTGGCGCGATGGGACAGGGCTGCTCGTGCAGCCTTGGTCAGCACGAAACCACTGGAGCTCAGTTTCTGCCCTGCAGCAGAGGCGAAGAGCATTCTGACTGCACCTCGGCACGGTTTCTCATGCACGGCTCTGCAAACCCTTGTCCTGCTGCGTGCTGGATGCTTTACAATGGTTTGTAATGCAAGTGCCATCCTCAGGACGGGGATACACGCTGCCCTTGTGGGGAGCGTTCTGCTCCACTGCTCCGAGCAGCAGAGGCACCCACGCTCTGTCCCCCCAGGGTTTTAAGACATAATCTCTTTGTGAAATATAACCTACTGGCAAACAAATACATCTAAGAATTCACTTTAAATACATATTTGGAAAGCTGCATTTTGGATTTTTTAACTCAAAACTGCAAGTAACGGAGAATCCAAATATGGAGAATTTGTAGGTTTTACTGTGTTAATTATTAAAAAAGAAAAAAAAAAGACAACATTACTCATCAAAACTGCATTCTTGTCAATCAAACCTGGGGAACAGAGTATTTTTATAAAGACATCTCCCAGTCTTTGATACGCTTGGTGGAAACCTTTTCAGGTAGTTTGAGAGCGAAGCGTAGAGCTGCCCTTGGATGCCTGGCTCCAGCAACGTTCCCGGTTCTGAGGGCGAGTGTGAGGCAGTGGAGGGGGATGAACTCAGTCAAGGGGCTCCTGCATTGCCTCAGCGAGGGTCTTTATAAAAAATGCAGTTTCTCTGTCAAAAACTGGAACCTCAGCATAACTGTTCACTTGGTCGAGGAACAAAGTTAAGAGCTGAGCCGTGGCATGGGTGAGAGGCTCCCTGACAAAGCAGTGGCTGCTGTGGCATGAATGCTCTCTTCATTAAGCCGCTCAGCTGGCTCAGAAGCTTCTGTTCTTGATGAAAGCAGCACCTGCTAATGCTGAGGATCCCATTCTTCATTAACAGTTCAGCTGGTTCAGAAAGGGAGCTCTGAGGCAGATGAACAATTTATGCAGAGTGGGATACATGACAAAGTAGCAGCTACTTTAGTGAATACAAGCATCTTTGTAAAAGTGCCCAGATGGTTCAGGAGTGAGTCCCATTCTTTGTGAAAAGCGCCGTTGTTGTTCTGGGCTCTGCCTCCCGCCTCCTAACAACGCGCCAGGCACAACCCATCTTCCCCGGGGAGCTGCAAAATTCAGTCTTCCAATAGACATCCTGCACAGGCCAAGTCTCTGGGTTTGCCATCATTTTTTCTAGCAGAATAATGTTGTCTTCAAGATGTTGCCCACTGTCCAGGTCTCACTGCTGCAGCACCACTGCCTGTGACATCTCCTTCCCACTCTGTCATTTACATTAATTGGACATTTAGATTAATTGCCTATTGGATACTAAGATACCTGAGCCTGATCCCCCTCTGGAGTGCCTCCATGAGCACAACCGTTGCAGGGGTGTGCCCAGCCTGACGGGCAGACCCAGTGCGGCCAGCTGGGCTGGGGCTGGGGAGGCAGGGGCTGGGAAAGACTCATCTCTTGTCACTCGTCATGGGGAAAACCCCTGAACCGTGTGGCCCCAAAGAAAAGCACCAGGATCCCAGCCCCACACACCAGAATGTGGGCTCCCCACAGTGGGGATGGTGTCAGAGAGATGAAAGCCCGGAGAGCCACCAGCGCCTTGGAGCAGTTCTCCTTTCGAGTGGAGCTGTGAAGAGCGCAGCTGGGCGACGCGGTTCAAGAAGGGATGCTGCCCTGCAGCCAGGAGAGGTCTGGAATGGTTGGTGGGAAGGGAGCCTGTGCTGCTTAGGGAAAAGTGAGGAACATGGTTTTGTAAACCATCTTTCTGGCTGGGAAGGCAGGGAATGAGCGAAGTCGGAGCAGAGATAATACGGGGGGGACCAGTTAGACTGCTGCACAGTTGGAGTCTAAGGCTGGGGCTCACAAAGGGAGGACAGGAGCTGCACTGCAGCCTGCGAACACAGCTGGAGGGGATGAACGCGAGTCTCCAGGCAAAGATGAGCTGAGTCAGGAAAGCGCAGTGGGGACAGGGCCCGTGGTGCAGTGGGATAGACCAGAGGCAGCTTAACACGGACCCTCACTGTGGCCTGTTTGGTTCAGGCGTTTTTCAGCGTGTGCTGAGCCAGGATGGTGGTGGGAGCAATGCTGAACCCCTCGGTGGGGGCCTTCCTCTGTGCCGGGATGGCTGTGGATGGAGTGTGACACCCAGGCAGGGAATGGCCAGGGCCGGAGGCAGAGATCTGCAGTGCTGCTGGCCGGGCTCCCATCCCTGGTCGGTGCTGACACTGCCACCAGGTATTTCACTTCTCCAGAGCAGCACCAACTGCAGCACCCTCTGCATCCGAACAAACACCGATCACTTTTAGAGTCCATTTTGTGAAATAACCAGAGATGTAAAAGTTTCCTTCCAGAGCAAACGAACACTAAGAGAGAAGCTTGTGCCCGGGGGACCACCTCGGCATTTGGGCTGGCAGGCCGCTCTGCTCAAAGGGCCGTGATAGCTGACCCCTCTATGGAAACAGCAACCTATTAACCCAAATCTGTCTCTGGCAAGAGAGCAGGGTGCAGGCCGGTGCTTCGGCAGTGACTTGCAGGCCTGCTGGGTCGGGCTTATTCACCTGCCCTCCCCAGGGACGCAGCCTCCTCCTTCGCAGGGATGGAGAAAGGCAGCTCCCCACCTCTCCGGGGGCCAGGGTACCCCCGGCTGCACGCACCCGAGCCCGCTCCACATCACTTGCAAGACTCCCCGCGACAGCAGCGCTCTCAGCGCCGGCTGCCCCCACAAACCGGGGGCTATCTCCACAAACCGGGAGCTCCCCCTACAAACCGGGGTTTGCCCCCACAAACAGGGGGCTGCCCCCTCCCCGCCCGCCCCGCCGCCCCCCCCCTCCCCCGGGTGCGTCAGGCTGCGGGGAGCAGCCCCCGCGGGCAGAAGTTGCGGGCAGCGGGTGAGGACAGCGGCAGCCGAGCCCCGCAGCGTGTCCCGCTGTCCCCGGGGAGCCCCGCACCCCCGCCGCCCCCTCCCGCCGGCCGGCGCGGCGCCGCGCACGCAGCTCCCCGTCCCCCCCCTCCCCGTCCCTGTCCCCCCCCCGCCCCTCCGCGCCCGCGGAGCCCCCTCCCTCCCTCTCTCCCTCCCTCTCTCCCGCGCGGGGCTGCCCAGCGGAGGCGGCGGGGCCGCGCCGCCCCTGCCGCATTGGTTTGCGGCGGAGCCCGTCAGCGCCGCGGCGCCGAGATTGGCCCCCGCAGCCGGCGCCGGGTGCCCCCCCCCGGGGCCTGCCTCCACCCCGCCCGCCGTGCGCCGCGGCCCGGGCACGGGCACCGCGCTCCGCTCCGCGCCGCTCCGCGCCGCTCCGCTCGGCCCGCAGCGGGGGCAGGGCCGGGCCGGGCAGGGCAGGGCCGAACCGGGCGGGGGGCGCGTCCTCCGCACCCCCCCCCCCCCCCAGCCTCGCACCGCGCCGGCAGCGGGGATGTGAGCGGAGGCTCCGCCGCTCCGCGCCCGCTCCGCAGCCCGCTGCTCCGCCGCCCGGCTCGGGAAGATGCTGAGCAGGTGGATGAGTGGCAGCAGCAGGAACCTGGACCGCGAGTACAACTGCACCGTGCGGCTGCTGGACGACAGCGAGTACACCTGCACCATCCAGGTCAGCGTCCCGCGGGGCTCGGGGGGACGGGACGGGACGGGACAGCCCCGCGCCGGGGTCGCGCAGCCCCCCGGAGCCGCCGCGCTGCCGCCCGGAGCCGGCAGACAAAAGGAGCGGAGCGGCGGGGGCGGCCCGGTCCTGCCCCGCCGCTGCGAACAAAGGCAGACCCCCCCCACCCCCGTCTCGGGAGGCGACCGGAGCATCGCTGAGGGAGACGAGCCGCGGCTGCCGGCTGCGAGGAGCCCCGGGGCAGACCTCCCCCCCCGCCTGCGACACCCCCCCCCCACGGCCGCGGAGGCGTGCGGGGATGGCGCGGAGAGCCGCCCGCCCTTCAGCCGGCGCGGGGGTGCCCGCAGCCCCCGGAGCGCAGCCGGGGCCGGAGCGGGGCAGGGGCGGCCCGGAACGGTCACCCCGGGGCCGGGGAGAGCCTCGGCCGTGCCCCGCGGAGCCGGGCCGGTGCTCGCCCTCCGCTGCCGGCTGCGGAGGCTCCGCGCTCCGCGGGGAGGACTTCGGAGCGAAGTAAAGTACCGGGGACGGTGCTGGGCAGGGATGGAGTCTCTCCTTGCCCCCGCCGCATCCCGGCTTCCCCCCGGCTGCCCCCCTCATTAGCGCCCAGCTCTGCCCTAAGGAGCGGTGGCGGTCCGTAATAGTCCGGAGCGGCGGGGACGGGGTGCGCATCTGCCGCTCCCCGTGTGCCGGCACCGGGGCCGGGACCGGGACCGGGACCGGGACCCGGACCCGGGGCCGTCGCCCCCCCGCCCGGTTGCTGCCGGGGGCTGCGCGGGACCGTGGCTCAGCGCGCAGAGACCGTGGGATGTCGTTCTTTCTAAAAACTAGCAAAACACGCTCACCGGCTCCGCTGCAACTAGTTAGGTAACGGGACCCGGCAGCTGGAGGGCTGAGAGGAGCATCCCTGGCTCCGGCTGCTTTTACTCTTCATCCCCACAATTATCATCATCCCTGCGAGGGAGCTCGCCGAAAACCTGTACGCTGTAGCACTCGCAACTATTCCTGCTGGTGTCAGCTGGCTTCAGCCCAGTCCGTAGGCAGTGGAAAATTCAGGGCAGAGTTTGGAGTAAAGGTGACTCAAGATGTAAATAGCAACAACTGCCACCTCCCAGCCTTTGCTGGGTCTCCCCAGTTCTCCCCGTCCTGCCGCTCCGAGGAGGAGGGAGCATCTTTTCATTTACAGGCAGAAACATGCTTTAAATGATAATGCTGAAGAATGGTTACCGAGGAGTGCTGCAGGCGATGGGAGGCACCGTCGGTTTTGCTTAAATAGTCTAAAATAGATAAATATGGTGTTTTGTGCAAATAACGGCTGAAGAATGCTAATGCCGCTCCTTCCTCCCCCACCTGGGTTGTAAAGTGTGACCCAGTAAACAACTACAACGGCAACCTAGTTTATTTTGCATAAGCAAAACTAACTCATCTCTTAGAGGTTGTTTTTGATACAAATTAAATGGAAAACCGTAGTTTGGGAGAGAAAGTGTAGGCAATGCAGTTAAGAAAAATCTGGACTTTCTGTCCTTAAGATAATTTAACAAGGTGTCGTCATTTTGCATGTGGTTTTTTTTTTTTTAAAGAGAAAATACTACTTGATCACATATTTCAGTGGCTTATTTTATGTTCAGCATAGTAAATAGTGAATCCTGGTATTTAGCATGCATGACCTAAGGTATAAAGAATTAGCTCGTATTACCCTCAAAATCAAGGTTACCCCAGTTAAATATTTGTTTTCTATTGCTTTCATGCTGCCTTATAAGGCAAGTATTTATAGTCCGTGCAAAATTAAAGTGTATGTAGTAGGAATGTATAATGTCTTGCAAGTGAGAAAAACCGTCACCATACAGGCTGCGAGCGGTGAATGAGTTTTGAAGGTCATTCCCTCACGAGCGCAGATTTTTCACGTCTTGCTGAGATCCGTAGTGTTTCCTCGCCCAGGCTGTTTCTACGCCTGTTGTTTCTAATTTATGTATTTCTATTTTTACTTAAATATGGAGAAACTGTCCAAAGTGTAAGTCATCATTTTCATACGCAGTGCTGTTAATCACGGCGCACATCTGGGGAATGATGCTGCTCGCTGGAAGTTTTAACGTGTATTTTTGCTGCTGTACCCCTGTGTTTGTGCCACTCGCCCTGGCGGTGTGTGGGGCTGTGGACAGGCTTTATACCCTCCCTGAAGCGTGGCCCGTTGGACATGTCATCTGGCTTCTCCATTGCCGGGGAAAAGAAAGAAGCACTCAGAGGTAGAGCTGATTTTAAGAGGTCTTATTTACCTTTCAGATAGTGGCACTGGTTAAACCTGTCAACAAGACTAACCTCTGGCTGTGCTTGATAAAGGCATGTGAGTAGGGGTTCAGTGCTGCTAGGTAATACCTGAATATTCTGTTTCTAAATAAAGCCTTTTTTATTTGATTATCTGAAGTTTACTTCGGTAATATTCCCATGATGAATGAATGGTTCATTGTCTGAGCTTGGATAAATCCTTCCTCTCTTTTGCCCTAATTTTCACTCCCCAACAGCCCATCCGAGCAGGCAGAGGAGCCTGGAGAGCTCATCCTCGGGTCCCCTGGCCCCGGCGGGCTCAGGGACGGTGTTGGGGGGACAGAGCTGCTGCAGGCAGAGGCAGCATGTGCAGTGGGTCGGGGCAGCTGGGTTGGCACATCCATAAACAGTTTTGTTGTTGGGGGGGGGGGTTGTATATTCCAGTAGTTTGCTGTTTTGGGGAGGATGCTGTTCCAGCATCCATCTCCGCTGGGATCCTGGGGACGGTCTGTGTCTGCCAGTGAGCAGGGCTGCGTGTCTCAGCCACTTGCCGGGACTCGGGAGGCCCCCAGCAGCTGCTTGAACATGGAGATGTTGGGCTTTCTTGACTCAGAAAAGCTGGTATTTTAATAATATTACGTGCCATGGAGGTACCTTTTAAAAGCAATAAAGGTAGTAGTTTGCCGATGTGGGGGCCATCAGATGTGAGGAGGCAGCAACGCCCGTTAACGCTCTGTCCCTTGGTGTTGTGCTGGCTGCTGGCCATGGGTGCTGGGGACCCCACTCCCGTGGGTGTCACTGCCCCGAGACGCATCTCCAGGGAGTGGCTTGGCCGGCAGAGAGGGGCAGCCATTCCCCGAAGGCCTTTGGTTCATCTCCATGGCAAGGGTCTGGTCTAGCAGTATATTTAATTTATATTTACCACCTTGTGCTCCGTGTCTCCAAATGCAAACGTGAAGCAGTTTGCCAGCGAGGCAGCCTTGCAGCCGTTGTTAGAATAAAGAAAGCTTTGAAAAAACGAAGCAATGCTCTTGTGCTGCGGTTTTGCTGTGACTGAGCTGCTTGTCTGAGGAAATGTTTTAAATTCTTCACTGTGGTGTCAGTGGTGGTATAAAAGGCTTGAAATAATTAATGATTTGCCATTGCTCAATGCATCAAGCATTTTCCTGAAAAGACAGTGGCGTTTTGTTTCAAACCTCGGTAGTACTACAAGAATGTGGAGATGTGAGAAAATAAATACAAAAATGTGGTTTCCTAGATTCAGAATTTAAGAACTTTCTTGTGTAAGATTGGAAATAAAGGAAAACGAGTTCTTGACTATGCTCTTGGACAAACCCCACGTTTTCCACGTGAAGCACAAAGTTCATTAGGAGACCTGACAGGATCATTAATAACAGGCAGTCAACACAAAGGGGAACCTTGGGTTTTTGCAGCGCTGGCTACTGTGAAGGTTATTTGTTCATTATCTTTTTATCTTCTGAGAGTTCCCAATTGCTTTTGCTGGGAAATAGGTTAGCAGACTGCTGCTTCCGCAGTGGGGCCTCATCTGAAGTCCTGAGCACAGGCGATGCGCTCTGCACCGGAGGTTGCTCCCTGCTGCCGAGAGCGCCAGAAACCACGAGGCTTCATGCCGAGAAGTTTACGCCTACTCGCAGAGCCTTCGCTTCTCACCTGCAGCCTGATCCCGAGGTGCAGTAACAGGGAGCAATGCCAAACCTGTTGCCAGAAACGTGGAGTAAGGCGGACTTTGGGTCCGAGGCTGTGGGTCTGCGCGGCGGGTCAGGCTCTCTCAGCATCGCCTGGTCTCATGGTCCGACACAGGCGAGGCTTCGGCAAAGCCACTGCAGCACTGCCAGTGCGTTGTGGTAGCGGGGAGAAGTCTATCAGCAAAGCCTCTGGGCTGCAGCGGGTGCAGGATCACACCCCTCCCAGCCTGTGGGTCCCAGGGCTGGGGAAAGCAATACCGACAGGTTTCTTTGGCTGGTTTGCTGTTGGCTCCATTCAAAGGAATGTTTTTATTTATAGCATTGGAAATGTATTTGCAACAGAAACCTATCATTCTCACTCAGCTAAATCTCAGCAGAGCTGCACGCTGTCAGGGCAGCATCCTTCATTCCCTGCTCAAACATTTACATACATATGGTTTGTGGGCTCGGAAGAAAACTGCCTGAAATGCACAATAAATTTGAAGACAAAGTAACAGTCAAAGCTGAGAGTTTCTTGGGTTTTGTCTCCTTTTTCCTTTTAAATTTATTTCCAAGTATATAATTTTAAATACAAAGGATACAAAAGGCAGCTGAGGAAAACAGCCACTAAATGTCCACTGAAAAACTAGTGGCATATTTACTCTCATTTTTAATGGGAGGCAGAAACACAAGTTGTTATGGAGATCCATCGAGAATATTTCTAGTGCTGCTATTTCTTCACCAGCTTGAAATGTGTCTTTTCTGTTAACTTTTCATACCTGTTTTATGATGTTACCTGCTGTGAAACTGCTAGCTATCCCCCTTTTAGGAGACAGTCTCCTGAAAGAACTGCTTTGCTTATCACTTTCCCATGTAAGATGTTGAAGACAAATATGGATATATATATACAGACATGCACGCACACACGGTAATACCACTGTAGAAAGATATGTACAGTAGCATCATGAAAGAAGAGATTTTCTGCTTCTGTCATGTAAAAATTAGGTAATGCACAGTAGGAGGCTTTTTTTAAGGTGTCTGGGGAATACTAAAAGTGCCTTGAGCAGCCCACTTATTTTTAATTTTTGACTCACTCTTCAGGAG
Organism: Harpia harpyja; assembly: GCF_026419915.1. NCBI lineage: Eukaryota > Metazoa > Chordata > Aves > Accipitriformes > Accipitridae > Harpia > Harpia harpyja. Next base: position 15,932,963 of record NC_068953.1, on the reverse strand, counting down.
CTCAAAGGGATCGTGTATGTGGGACTGACATCTGTGGCCACATTCCAGCAAAGCTGAGACTTGCATGACGCTTCGGTTTGCCCCGTACAAGACTAGAGGCACCGAAAGTGTCTGTGATCCCTGTCTGTTGGTACACCTGGCACGTCTGTTTTCTAGCCGAAACCTTGCAGGCTGGCTTCTCCTGGAAGCCATGTATGAAGATGGGCAAAGACTGCCCAGCGAACAAGACCCTCACTGAGATGCCATCAATGGTAGTGGGCAAGGTCCCGATGGAGATGCCGTTGGTCTGTGGAAGCTCCTCCACAGCTCGCATCGGGGCGGGTGCCCTCTCCGGGGTGTGTGGCATCATGCATGAAGGTGGGTTCATAAGCATGGGTAGGGGCACTGGGAATGGTCTCTGCCTGCGGAGCGATGGGTGATTTTGGGTGTCAGTGGAAAGTGGAGTCCTTGTTGGCTTGGGGGGTAGCTACTCGGTAGCTGATGGGCACTTGGTCCTGCATGTTCGAGGATGGTGTGTGCTTATCTTTGTCTTGTGCTATGTGAGGTGGGAGTTTGCCAGTGGGCAAACCAAACCCTGTGGTACCCTCAGCACTTCAACCTTCCAGGAGACTTGTAGGAATGACACGTACCCCGTGGTGAGCACAGCTTGTGCAGGACTGATGGGAATCCCGACCCAACCCACCGAGCAGAGCATGCATGTGCTCCCACTGAAACGGGAGCCGTCCCTCTGCCTCGCGCAGGGCAGCTGTGTCTTCAAGTAGGGGGTGGCATCGTAGAGCAAACCCTCCAAAATCACCGCGCTCCTGGTCTCCAAACAGCCGAGGAAGCGTGGCACTACTGTCACTTGGTAGAAATGACAGCACATTACTGGAGAAGGCTGGCGAGCAAGCAGGGATTTGCCATGCAAGAAGAAGTGCTGTATTTTATTTGCTATCAATTTTGTCAAGAATAGACAATACCTCGTTAGCGCAGGGGTCAGATGTCGGTGCTGTTGCAGAGAGAATTGAACGGTGCTTCTGTCATCAGCCACTTGTTTGTGGTCAAAAAACCCAATTATTGTTTGGTGACAGAAAGCTTTGGAGTTGCTTCTGCAAATAAGAAGGTTTCAGGTCAGATTCTTTTCTTTGAAATTTTTCCAGAGTAAATTATCACAGCAGTATGAGAGCAATTTCATATTGATGATCTGGAACTGCCTGGAAGGCTGATGAATCCACAGTGAGTGTCTGCAGAGACTGTGGCTCTTGCATGGCCAGAAGGAGATGGAGAGTGGGTTCTGACGGCTGCAGCAACACTACAGTTAATGTGTGCGCATACGTGGGCCTGAATTTGTCCTGCCAGGGCTGGGGGGATGATTTGAAAGGATGGGGCTAAATCCCCTCTTGTGGCAGGATTTGTAGTCATTTATTTCTGGTTGTTGTTTCTGTCAGCCTCTTAGAAGCTTCAGAACTCAGAAGAACTTAGCCTAATTTGTTTCTTCATTGGCCACCTCCTGTGGATTCCCCCCTTGTATTCCCAACGGAGTTATAGCTTCTGCGGCTCTTGGTGGCTTTCTAAAATCTACTCAGATTTATGTGGCACCTTCATCATCCCAGGAGATGTTTTTGCTTGTGCTCCCTCACCTTGTCAGCAGAGCTCTGCCAGCTGCTGCCAGAGCCCAGGAGAAAGGCAAACCCATTGTCTTCGGTCACAACAGAGAGGAATTAATACCTTGAACGTTTTTTTGAGCTCTCACCTAAGCACAACAACATCTTAACCAACCCGAATTTTGCACAAGGCGCTGTTAGCTGGTGCAGTCTGGTTTTATTACGTTCCTCACAGAACTGGATAACCAGCTACAGAGCAAACTGCTGGTGGAGGCCAGGCTGAAGGGGAGCTTGCTTTGCTCTGAGCACCAGGACGAAGGAGGAGATTGTGGAAGAAATGAGGGGTGAGTTTTCAGAAAGATGTGAAGAAGCGAGAAGACTCCATGCGCACAAGTAAGGATGTCAGAATTAGGGTTTATATGGTCATCCGCATTTATACAGAAACCTAGGGGTATCTTCTGAGCATGAAACACAAGCCAGGTTTTCCTTTAGGAGATGATGGTCTGCCAAACCAGCTCTGGAGCCCATGGGCTGATGTGACGGCATTCGTGCAGGCTGGGCGATGCCCCGAGCCGAAACTCCTGCAGTCACAGCCCTGCCTTCGCAAGGTCTGCAGGGCACGTGCACGGGGGCGAGAGCAGCCTTTCGGAGGATGGAGCAGCGTGGACCAAGGGGTGAGCAGCTCCCTGCGTGAGCCCTGCCGCTACCAGGGCGTTTTTGCATGGTGAGGAAGAGGAGCACGAAGGGCAGCGTCTGGGGCGCTGCAGGGCAGGCACGTGCGAGCTGGCCCTGCGTGGAAACATGTTTGCTGGGACTCACGGACATGAACGCTTTTTGTTGTTACGCTGCAACGAGTGGGCTGAAATGGCAGAGTGAAGATGCCTGGCTTCACGTGTCACCGCCAGTTCGCTGAGCCGTGCTCCCTCAGCGTGTAAAATACTGGTGCTTCTAGAAAATAAAAATGTGTGTATTAGATGGTTTTATCTATGTTTAAAATATTTTGCTTCTAGAAAAACAAAAGAATTAAAATTGAAATGAAATCTCATTAAATATGTCACCCCGGAGGTGTATTTGCCTGTGTGGTTTGTGTTCACGGGTGCTGGAGGGTGGTGGGGCAGAAGCATGGTGGAGCGGGGCAGGAGATGCGCCAGCTCTTCTGCACAAATCCCAAAGATCAGGTCCTTCCTCTCCAGAAAAGGAAGCGGTCGGAAGCGCGTTTCTTTCCAGATTTCTGCACCTGTCTGTGCTGGCAGCAGGGTCAGGGCAGCGGTCGCCCCAGCAGGTTGGGAGATGGTTCTTCTCCTCTGTCATCCCCACAGGGTGTTGTTGATCAGAGGTTGGTGCGTGCATGAAATCACTGCCCATAAACCATCGGTCCCAGGCTGGTGGGCACATGCCTACCTGACCATCTTAAATGAAAACATATTTTTAATTTTCACACTCAAATTCTATGTGTCTCCCCCCTCTGCCACCCCCTGCCTCCTATTCAAACAAGCCTGTCTTTTATTTTGTATTTTTTAGGACATTGACAAGGAGTTCTTGCAGTTGAAGGTAGCTATTAAATATCCATTACAGTGTTTTCATTTCTAGACAGAAGAGTAACTGCTGCCTTTTGCATTCAGTAGCGTTTGGAAACGAGAGGAAGAGTGGTGAGGTCTGAAGTCACTGCAACCTTGTCCCTCGGGTACGTGGTCAGTGGGTGGATATGTGACAGTCATGTGCAATCTTTCTCTCCCGTTGCTCTGTGGCACAGATTTTGTGATGATCTGATTTTCCAGGAATTTACCGGGTGAGATGTACCAAGATATGGTTGTTTCTAAGGTGACCTGTGGGATTCGGGGCTGGCCGGGCAGTTTTCCTGCGCATGGCGCAGAGGTTGTCGTGTCTGTTGTGTAATTATGCCCAAGGCTGAACTGAATATCTGCAAAAAATGCCTGGACCTTAGAGTCTGATTTTTTTTCTGAAAAGGGCCAGTGCAGAGGGAAGTTGTGTGAAGTGTGCTCCAGACTGCCAGTGGAGAATGGCTCTTTTTTCTAAGCAAATATAGGATTTTTGTAACTGCCAGTGGACCGATCTGGCATGGTCCTGGGGAGCAGCTGGGCACTTTGTTCCTCCTGCATTGTCATTTTAAAGATGCAGACCGTACTTGGCCCTTAATTACACTTTGGCAATTACCATCCGCGTAGATTACCTTCACTGGTAACCATTGTCTTCATTTGCAAAAGCGACTTGGCAGCTGAAATTTTGTGAGGAATATAGTTTATTCTACGCACATGCACAAAATGCAAGATGCCGTCGTGCTTCCTCTGGCTTGTTATCTGTAGGGGACAGCAGGGGTAAAATACAGTAAAACCTTATTTTACTCAATAAAGTCAGCAGCTGTCTCTCCAGACACATATCAGGAGCTGTGCTACTGAGCAAGATGGTGCCATTTTTACATAATCAGTCTGTAGAGCAGAGCTGTATTTTAAGCCATGGGATCTTTTAGCTGCTCCAAGGATCAACTTTGTGCTTCCATTAGTGGATGATCCCAGTTCTCCTCATGGAAACTGGGGGGGTCTGTTCTCCCAGATTGTTCAGTCTTTGGTCCTGACCAGGAAAGTTGATGTAAATGGAAACTGCTCTTCTGCGGACAAGGGAACAGACTGAAAAACCTGTCCGGGTTTGTTGGATGTACTTCACATTGTGAAAATGCAAAGGTTAGGAAATCCCTCCCAAAGAGGTACGAGCATTGCAGGGCTCAGAGCCACAGGCTGGCTGCACCCTAATAATATTAACATAATAATTTTAACATATTTGCTTTAGATTTTTGAGCTGGGAGCCTTCCTCCGCTCCCGGCCAGGTTGTGGTCCCGCCAGAGCTGAGCTTATGCTGAGACCCATTTTCTTTCCCTGGGAGAGCCAGTTTTCTGCATTGAGCATCTCATTGGAAATTCAAGTTTCGCACGTATTTTAATCTTTCATATCTGGCAGTAAAGAATATAAGCGCTGGACTCCTGAGCATGGAGAAAAATCGTAGGCTGTTTTGGGATGCTGTGGGAAGGAGCAAAGTAAGGTGGGTCGATACTCGCCAGGTACTGGTGTCTCACTAGATAGACGAGGCATTTTTATAAATGGTAATTAAAAAAAGCTTTGTGGCACTGTGCTTTGTGAGGTCAGAGAGAGACCTGTTTTGGGTTTGTCAGCTAGCTAATGTTGGATGTCAAAATTTGATCAACGCTGCAGCTGGAAATAGAATATTTTGGCTGCATAACGTCTGTTACCAAACCCTTTAATTATAGTGGCATATCTGTCATATCAATGAGGTTTTTCTATTTTTCAGAGGTTTTATAGCAGGGCTGTTTTAGTTTGTATTGGCTTTTAGCTTCGCACATAAACTGGGATCCCAAAGGAATGCATCTAGCTGCCTATATAAAATTTTTCTTTAAAAAAAAATTACAATAATTGATTAAGCCATTCTGGACCTAGAGAGAGACTTTAGGAATATATAGATTAGGTAGTTTATAGCGATTGTAACTATACATTATCGATGTACTTAACTCATAGAATGGACAGTATATTGGGACTGGAAAAAAAGCCCCAGAATCCAATATAGTTATGTTTGAAAAATAGATAATAAACATGCTGAGCAAGTACTTTTCATGAATCGATTTAATTCTCATTAGCGCTGCACTATATAGCATGCTGACTAATATTTCTGGCTTGCAAACAACAATGGCTTTCCAAAGGAAATGTGTAATGAGAACAGAATGTCTTTGGGATCTGAAAACCTGGAGCTCCTGGGGCCATTGGAAGTGGAGAAGAGAAAATGTGAGGGCAATAGAAAATGCAGCAGCCGAGGAGAGGGCTGGGGTTGGAGACGACGGTGAGACAGGATCAGGGCAAGAGGGGTGTGATAGATGTTGGGAGTGTCCCCCGCCGTGTCAGGCCATCCTCCTCCATCCGAACAGGGACCCCCATGACCCTCACACCATCGGGACTGCTGTCCGAACCAAGCCTCGCCGCCTGCCCCTGCAGTGGTACTGTCAGACCTCTCTCCTAAGGTAACTCTCTTGGACCAAGCTCCTGCCTATATCTCGGTGTTCCTGGGCTGTTCCTCAAAATTAAGGTTCTTCTCCTGATCCAGAATGGACTTTTTCTGTCTTCTGGTCCACGTCCGTGTTACTACTGTCCTTCCTTTCTTCCACTTGCCTTTATTGCCTGTGTGTTTATTGTTTTACATCATTCTCGTTTGCACGTTGATATAAAAACCCCAAACCTGCAGGGAATGATTCCCCAGCCTGTCACTGCTTCTTGGAAGCAACTCCTTAAGCCCACAGACGAGGCTTTAACCGGTTGTGACTTCTGCTTTCCAATGACAGATTTCTTCATCTGGGGCTTTGGAATAAAGCAGAGGGTCTGCGAGGTAGCTGCCATTTGAGCGGATTAGTGGTGGCAGCCTGTGTTCTGCCTTGCCTTGCTTCCCCTGGCGTGAGTGGGAGTTGCATGTCTCCTTAGCAGTGCCTTGGTATTGGTTGGGTACTGTGTCCCCCAGCTTAACATTTGGGGTTTGTTCTAGATATAAATAAGATGCTAATACAAAATTAATCGCAACGTAGTGTGCCTTAAATAACAATGACAGTGATTTCTCTCTGCCCTTATGGGATGCTTCCCACTGTCAGCGTTAACACATTGGCCCTTTGGCAAAAAGTCCTCCAGAATTAAATAAAAACACAACTAACAGGGCTTGGAGGAAAGAAATAAGGTTGAGGCTTTCCTTAGTAACCCCCACTACCACCGAGCAGAGAGTGTTCCTATTTCCATAGGGCTTTTTAATTAACACGTGGCATTCTCTTACAAGGATGTCATTGAGTCTAATGGAGAACAATGTCTGAGGCATTTTAGGCTGATTTGGTTTTAAACTTCTGCGGGCAGTGTGTAATTCTCAGTCAGCTCTGCTGGGCTTTTCCAAAGAGACGTGGTTTTCAGACATGGTTAATCTCTGCATCCATGAGCTGATGCTGACGAGCCATGTCATGTCCTGCCAGTGTCTTGGGGCTGCCGAGGGGGGGTAAACCAACTCGGGGAGCGGCAGCGCAGCCCCTGCACCCCGGGTTCGGCAGGGTGCTGCTCTGGGTCCTCCACGGCTCCTCCCTGCACCATAGCCTCCCTCAGCTGCAAAACTGGGCTAACAGCTCGTCCTTTATCCATCCAAGTTTCTCTGAGGACGTGTTGGTGAGAGACGGGGTGCAGGGGGTACGTGAAGAAGGATGTGGCGTTTGCCTGGCTTGGTGCTCGGGTTCCTGGACTTGCCAGGGCCAGCGCCATGGGCAGGGAGGATGATTTCACTGTACAAGCTTGATGTTGCTTTGCACTGCAGGGTTGCAAGCGAAGGAAAAGCAGAGCAGCCTGCAGCGGAGCTTTTGGCTTGTCCCAGCGCAGGGCACGTCCCGACCCTTTGTGCCTCGCACCAGGCGAGGAGGCTGAAGCCTTCAGCTCCCGTCATGCCCACCTGCTGCCCCACAGCCCTTTGCAGGGTGTGGGACCCCGGGAGGGGCAGCTCCAGCAGCCCGGGGTTGAGCAGAGAGGGCCGGTGCTGTGGTCACAGCTCCTCCTCCTTAACCAACCTGAGACCTGCAACCCCCAGAAATATGGTTCTGAGCCTGAAACATAACTGCAGTATTTTTGAGGAGGAGGTGATCCATTCTTGGGTACAAAGAAGTAAAAAACCCAGCAGTGGCCAGCAGGTCCCCCGTAAGGGATAACTGTGAGGGGGATGGCAGTGCCAAAGTACCGCTAGCATTGGTGACGGCACAGGGATGAGCAGGAGACGGCTCCAGCCTGGGGCAGGGCTTGTCCCCCAGGAGCCTCACCACAGGAAGGCTTATCATGGCTGAGCTGCAACTCAATTACGGTTCCTGCATCACTGGGCGAAGAGGGAGTGGACGCAGATTTTGCCAGGAGAGTGCATTAGTAACGGAGAGCATAAGCAATTCAACCTCGTGCGCTCAAGACAGAAATTTCCAAATCCCTCTGGCTCTTCGTTCACCCCCTGGAAGCGAACAGGGAGAAGATGTATTCTCTGAGCCTCATCTGCTGTGTTATTATTTCCTAATGAGCCTGTGTGGCCCTTGGGTGTGGGTAGGCACCGTGCCTCGAGCAGGAACAGGTGCCTAGGGCCAGCTGCCTGCAGCAGCCGGAGGCTCCTGCATCCCAGCAGACCTGATGCCCATCCCAGGCACAGGGCAGCTGGGAGAACCAATGCTGGGAGCTGGCAGCAGGGATTAGCCCCCCGGCAGGAGCTTCGGTGGGGGGCCAGGAGACCCCAGGTGGGGAGGCCGTGCTGGAAAGCCAGGAGGCTGCTGAGTGGCAGCTGGTGGCCCTGGTCTTCCGCAGCCCTCTTTGGTGTCCTTCGTGAAGTTGTCACTGGCAAGTTAAATGGTTCCCTGAGAGTGGGAGAGATTTTGGGTAGCTCACCCTGCCTGGGCTGGGGAGGTAGGCACCTGCCCCTGCCAGGCCACCGTCTTCCTTCCATGACTTTTTTCTGTTACAGCTAATTGAGCTCTTCTTGACTTAAATTCTGAGTCAAAACTTGGAGTCCCCAGGATGGATGTGAATGCTGTACCCCAGGTCTAGAAAATGGGCTGCTCTTCCTGATGTTCAGGTGCAGCGGGCAAAAAGCTTCCCCAAGTGCAAGGGTGCTGGTGTTTCCCTCACCAGTGCTGGATCTTAACTGAAATGATGGGCTGTTCTTTTAACAAAGCCTCTTACCACAAGATTTCCCATTCCCTGTATTTGTTTGTCTGCCTATTCTTCACCCCTGTGGAGAAGTGCCGTCTTCAGCAGGCACGGCCTCAGGGTTGGCCCTGGGGGCTTGGCAGAGGTGTTGGCAGTGGCTCTGTGGCCGTGGTGCCTGTAGGATAAATGTGAGGATTAGGAGGTGAGTTGAGCTGGGCTGCAGTTTTACACCCTGTGCAGTTTCCACAAGATGGGAATAAGAGTAAAAAGCAGCCCAGAATGGCTTCAACATTGGCTTCTGCATGGGACTTGGGAAACCGTAAATCAGCCTGAAAGGAGTGACTGCACGTTGACCCCCGCAGACACTGCCTAATTGTTTTATTTTGCTTTGTTCCACGGATCTCTATGGAGAGAGAAGAAAAGTCAACGTCGCGGTGCGGCTGGCGGGGCCGGGAATTGCCATGGGAACAGAGGAACAGGGCTGATGCTGAGCAGGGGACACCACCATCGCCTGGGAGATGCCCTCGTCCCCGCTGCTGCTTCAGGGACGTTGTGCTGGAGCTTCATGTCCAGCCCCTGGAAGTGATAACGAGGAGCTGTAACCCAGTGGTGTTAGTCAGGATCCAGCCTTGTCCCAACTGCTGGGCTGTGGGGACTCTTCCATGGGCCCATGCCACTTTGGCCCTCGGCATCGGCTGGGTCCTCAGCACCGGCGGTGGAGGGAGGAGTGGGCTGAGCTCCTCCGTGGACCTCACCCCAGATGGATGCCCTGGGATGCTCACATCTAGTGCAGGGGATTAGGACCGCTGATGGATGGGATCTCGTCCCTCCTCTGTTCCTTATTTATTTCACCTGTAAAACCTGCAGTTTCATCTGAATGGGACACTTAGTTCATGGAAACTGAAGCGTGGAGCTGCCGCCTGCGCATGGGAAGTGTCCCTGCCTGTGGAAGGGGGTTCCCAGGGTGGGTTAAGAGCTCTGCTCCTGCGAGCTGATAGTTGTGGTGCTGGCTGATGTAGGGAAGCACTGAAGGTAGACACAGAATCCAATGAACCTTGCCCTGTGAACTTCTGGAAAAGGTCACCTGGGTTTAAAGCACCATTTAGGCAAATAAGTTGTGCTAAAATAGCGTTTCTTTAATTAATGCAGTCAGATTAACCAGTGCTGCAGATAAATATCTCCTTAAATTAGTTGTTACTTGAAACTTCCTTGTCCTGGAGCGGTTGGATTTTTAAAACACTGTCAGCAGACCAGCAGAAGCAATTCTGCTTTGAGACTGCAAGCCCCATGGTGCTGAAAGCTGCACTGCCTGTCCCGGGTGCTGTGCTGGGGCCATGGGACTGCTCTCTGAATGGCAGAGACTGCCGGGTGGATGGGAGTTCAGCACTAGAGGTAAAAATCACCCTGGGGGGCATATCTGGGTGTGTTTGACATTAGTCCCTTGCAGGACATGTCTCAGAGAGCAGCGGGACCGCTTCTGGTGGCGATGCCCAGGCTGAGCGTCCCAGCGCAGTGTCTTGGCGAAGGCCACCTTTGGAAACGCGGCTGATGAGCAGCATCCGTAAGGCAAGTGGGGAAGGATCCAGCTTGTGTTACAATAACAAACGAAGCAGGCAAAAGTAAACATGGAAGTAAGTAAATAAATAAGCCCCTTTGCACTTGCTTTTGGAATAACACGCAGCTTTAAACTGGTAACTGCCTTGGTGCTGGGAGAGCTTCGTAATGCAATGCACGCTTTGCTCTGTGCTCTTGCTAAGTTTGAATGTGCTGGCGGTAGGTTCAGGGGCGGTGGGCAGGAGAGCACATCAGATACGGTCTGGGTACCGCAGTGTATGATTTTTCTGTGGGGCCTGTGGAACTTGTTTTGAATTGTGGCCACCTGTCAGTTACTATTAGTTAGTTTTATAAATGTTGTCTTGCCTGCCGTACTGAAATGGTCTCCTACTCCATACTGCATGGTGGGGTTCTCCAGGCAGTGCAAGCAGCTGCCAGTGCTGCTTCTTCCTTTTCTTTATCCTTTTCTAACAGTATCCACACTTGGATATTTTGTGTGCTACAATAATAATAAATAAAATGCATATGTGAACGATTCTCTTGAATCGGTTAAATTAGGGAAAGGGGAAGGGAAGTTCATGATTGCGCTGGTGCATCCAAGGGCTGAAGGGGAGCAGGAGTGTTTGTAGTGTTCCCTTGTTTTGCAGTGTTGCACGTATCAATTGCGTCTTCCTTACCACCTCCCCGCTGGTTCCCCGCGTGCCTTAGCAGGTGCCTTGCTGCCAGCCAAAGCAAGGTTACTCTTTCCTTGGAGGCAGGCACCAAGGTGCTTTTTTCTGGGTACGTAGATACTAGTGACACTGCCATATGTTGTGGGCAGGCAGTTGCGCACGCATTATATAAGGGCTGATGATTTAAAAGGCTGTCTTATTTCTGGTCACAGTTTTCCAAGTGCTGGCTCTGCTGGCTGGTGGCATTCTTGGGGCTGGCGTAGTTGGCTGGTTTACATACCAGTGGCTACAATCTTTATTTCTTTTAGCATCCTATGATGACTGTAGAGGGTCCAGTTCTCTTTGGCCAGTCTCTCATGCACACAGACCTTAGCAGGACGGGCTGTGACATGACATACTGCATGGCAAGGGTTGTTTTGGCAAAACCAGATGTCCCTCTGATCGTACCTGGGTAAAAGCTGCAGGGCAGGGGTGGGTGGACATATATTCCTTTACCTGGCAGCAGGCTGGGACCAAGCTCCCCACCTCTGCAGGACCTGAGCAAGGCGGGGCACAGGGACCGATGCTCTGTGCCTGCTGGAGTGTGGGATTTGCAAATCCTGTGCCTGTTGGATGCTCCAGTGTGCCCATTCCAGAGGGATGAGTTTCTCTTTGGCACTGGCCAGAATCATTCCAAATAGTTCCTGATGACCATAACAGCTTGTCTGCAAATGATAGGATTATTTAAGATCCATGAGCTTAAACTCATGGGCATGAGTTTTGCCCATGAGCTTCCTGGGCAAACTTGTGCTGGTGCACCCTGTGCTGTGTGCTGGTAGCGTTGGCATGTTGATGTTGCTGAAGGAGCCGTGCAGTTCCCTTTCCTGGTATTTTCTCAGTGGCCGCGTAAAGGAAATATGGTGCCATTTTGCTGTTGAATTCTTCCAAGTGACCAAGCTGGCGTGAAATAACACACAGACCAAGCACAAATAGCGTGAGTGCTTATGGCATGCTGTCTTTTAGGTGTGTTTGGGAAAATATAATCATCTGATAAACTACAGAAGCCAAAAGAGACTATTTTGAATGCACGTGATTCTTCTGTAAGTGCTACAATTATCCAGGCCTTTATTTAGAGTGTCAGTTAGAGACGGTGATAGGACCAGGGTAAAAATATGCTACTTTTGCCTGGATGGCATCCACTGCCGAGGGAAGGGCTGAGAGGGCCAGTGGAGCTTGGTACAAGGTTAGCAAGAGATTCACTCAAGCTCTTAAAATATTTATGGCATTGTAATCCATACACATTTTAAGCATATTTGACATTATCCTACACCGCTCTTGTATCTGTCATTGCTTATGGAGAGAGTCCAGAGAGCATCACTGTACGGCTGGTAGGAGGTAGCTGCAGGTAGCCATGCATTGCATGTATATTTTTATAGCTGAGATTTAGAAAGGAGTCATAAAGTCTGTTCCTAGAGAGCTCTTTATAGTGCGAGGCGGGGCTTTGCACAGCACTTGCAAAGGTGACTGACTGCTCGTGCAGCTGATGGGATTGGGATGCAGGATACGTGCCGGTGCTGGCCAGGCGAGGAGGGTTTTGGCTGCGGGGCTTGTCCCCACCTTGCACACCCAGCCACCCCCCATGCTGCCCCCGGCTCTCCATCACCCGTAGGGAAGTGAAGCAGCCTGAGGAGAAGAAGATATGTCTCAGACGTTTCTTCAGTGACTCAAAGTCACCCCGTCGTTCGGTGTGTTCCTGAAGCGCCTTCCCCTGCCCAGGGGTGCTGGAGGACCTGTCACCGCGGCTGCGAGCACTGGCGCGGTGGGACCTCGCGGGCTGCCACGTCGTAGCAGCCGGGTTTGGGGAAGCTGTGCAGCTCTCGGCACAGCTGGGAGGATTTTGGGTTCCTTTGAACTAATCAAAGCTCAACTAAATGGGATGGATCGTCTCTTCATCTCTTCAGCTAGGCGATTTGCCTGCACAGCTTCAAGGCAACACTCCTCCACCCTCCCTCCCTCCCTCCCTCCCTCCCTCCCTCCCTCCCTCCCTCCATCCTCCCTCGCTGGTTTTCAGTCATGTTCTGCGCAGTCGAGAGAGCAGAACTGTTCCTGTGGTAGGGAAACGCTGCCGAGGGCCGGAACACGCGGTGCTGGTTTGGTGGGACGGGCTGGGCATCGTGCAGGCATTGGGCTGCAGGTTCCCCCGGGGCAGTGCCGGTGCATGGAGGGGGACGGCACCAGCGCCTGCATGTGGTCCATAGGGCCCCACTGAGTGCTGGTTCCTTGGAAATTGGGCTAAGATTATTGTGCAGGAGATTTAAAAAATCATCAGGACTGGAAATGTTAATGCCTCCTTCCTCTCTGCCATGGCACAGGGTGCATTTTTTAATTTAAAAACTGCCTGGATTTTTTTTCTCTTATGGTAAAACTTTTTTTTTTAAAGGATAGCCCAGAGGAAACCCTCCTATGCCCAATTGCATCAGACATACTCCAGCATCTTCCCTTTTCCTCTGCACTGTGTCTCCTCCATCACTCTTCTCACTTCTGCCCCTTCCATCACGCCTGAAGCTGCTGCCTGCTGAATAGCTTTGGTCTTGGGATTCATCTGCTGAGCTGATCTGCGGTGGAGGAGGAGGACACAGCTGGACGGCTCCGTGGGGTGAAGCCTCTCCTGAAGCCGCTTCAGCCGGTGGGAGCAGCGACGGGAGGGACAGGGTGGCCGGTGCACGTGGCAGAGCTGCAGCTCGGTCCCTATCGAGTCTGCAGCTGCGGGCATGGTGGCCTCTCTGCTGGGTGCTTGGTGTTTTTAGGAAGCTCCTGCAAGGCTCTGAAGTGGGGCAGAGGACCTGCTGAAGGACAGGAGGACGTGGGCTGGGTGGCGGTGGTGCCCAGGGGTGGCTGGTGGCTGCTGGGGCTGCCTCAGCTAGAATTTATCTCACAACCTGGGATGATGTACTGGGAGGCCATTTTATTGTGTCCACAGCATAGGTTTACCTCCCTGGAGCATGTTACGTGGTGCCATCTGCCTGCTGAAAACCGAGGCTCGGGAGCAGGAGTGCCACCGCTCTGAGCTGTATCAGTGCGGCGAAAGCCTCGGTGCTCTGCAGGGCTGCAGGGATATGCGTGCTGTGGGTGGGTGAATAAATAATGCTCTGCTTGGAGCTGCGGGAGGGAAGGTGGCATGAGACCATTACCTGTTCCCATGGTCTGGGGAGGAGAATGGGGAATTCTTGGCAGGGACTGGGGAGGTTGGCTGTTTCCAGCCAGGGACACCATTATTTGCATGTGCATTGGCCCTTTCTTTTGCCTTTTTCTCCCTTGGAGGCTGAAATCTTCAAGCATTTCACCTCCTGGGCTTTCTCTTGACCCAGAAATATTTCTGCCTGCCTGCAGTTGTCCATGGTGACCACGGGCTGCTGTGTGCCAGGGCTGAGGAGCACAGTGAGAGGTTTTTGTGCTCATGACAGTCTCTATGGGAATGGGGCAGTAGGGCTTTATCTTTTGGATAGTTCATCCCCATGGCCCCTTCCTGGGCAGCAGCGAGGCCTGGGCAGCCTTGTCTGCCCCATTGGGGTCTGTGGTGGGCAGTGGGGTGGCCACCAGGGCTGCCAGCACGTTCAGCTCATGTGCATGTCCCCAGGCTGGTGCAGGATGACACCCTGGTATTCATCATTGAGACGACATCCATAACAGGCAACAGGAGCAGCAGCAGCGGGAGGATATTCAAAAGGGTCTCCTCAGACACAGGGGGGAATCCCAGAGACCTGAGCAGCATCTTTGGGATATTTGTCATTTTGAGTGTCCGGTCGAGCATCTTCCTTTTCTTGGGCACCAGACTGTGTTCTGGGGTCATCCTCATCTCCTTGGATGTGTGGCTGTTTGTCTTTGCATTTTGGTGGCTTCCAGGAAGGCAAGACTGGACCCTTTCCCTCCCCAGGTCTTGAGGACACCCACGATCTCTGCATGGATCCCTGCAGGAGTCAGGGTGGCTCCAGCAGGATAGCTGACTCCAGGGTGCTGGTGCAGGAGACGGGACATGTGGCTCCATGCCAGCCCTGGAAGGGAGATGCGATACCCAGCCAGGGTGGCCCTGGGACCACGAAGGGGTTGCTGTAACCAATCCATGCATGAAGATGCGGCAGAAGAGCCGGAGGCAGAGCAGTAGATCCCCAACCCAGGCATATCCACCAGCCAGGGAACTGGGGCAGGACACACGAGAGGACCGTCGGCAGCAGTGGACCCTGCACCAGGTCTGCTGGTGGTGCCTCACCTGCTCTGAAGGGACAGGAACTTATTTTCTAGCCAAAAAAAGGTCAATTTGACCAAGCCAGTTGCCTTACTGCTTGAGGGATAATTCTTGTCAATCTGCCACTTTTTACTCTGGTGTGCTAAAAATAGTGCATTATTTCCAGGCAGTAATTGCACATCCTGTAGTTGTAACGAGCTCATAAGGTAATTACTTTTTGGTGGGAAAGAGCTGAAGATAGGGTGTGTTTGGCTGACAAAGAGAGGGTTTTCAAGAAGCCTAATGGATTCTGTGCTCACATTAAAGGGCAGACGTCCCACAGCAGGGGTGAAGCGTCTGCGGGGACATAAGGGATGGCACATTGGCCCTTCCCTGATTTCTCCACGGGTGTTGGGGAAGCGACGGCCTCCATCCCACATCACCCTAGCCTGCGCTGCTTTCAAGGGAAATCCTGGAATAAGTGGTAGCATCATTGCCGTGCTTGTTATTGAGAGTACATGAAAGGTGAATGTCATCTCGGGAGGTGGCAGGAGTCAGCTTCCCATCTATGAAAGAATATTTTAATGTATTTAATTTCTTCAAACCAGTATTTAAAAATGTTTTTCCAAAGCTAAGGGTTATCTTAACGGAAATTACGATATAGATTGAGAAAGTACAACATGCCACCCACTCTATCAAGGTTTGCCCTACAAGAGGTTACCCTAAAAGCCACCACTCCCCCCGTTGCATCCTCTGAAGCCTCTCTTCCCCATCAGCTCTTGATGCCCAGGGGGCTGCTGGAGGGGGCAGGGAAGGGACGGACCCACCTTTCCCCTGCTAATGGTTTGCTCTCCCTGAGTCAATAAATAATCTCTTCTAGTACTGCTTTGCCTCCCAGCTTTGTAAATCAATTTACCGTCTTGTAGAGTATCTAGTGCTTGCATGAAATAGGTAAATTACATCTACCGCTGTTACATCTTTGTAACTAGCTTGATAACATATTAAGAATATAAACCATTTAGAACTTTTTTGTCTGAATCAATTTTCCTTTTGGAAGGCAGAGGTGCTGATCTTACAGTACAATGCATTTCCCAAGCCTGTGTAATCCTGTGGCCTTTCTTTATCGCAGTCTCCGATGTATTTCCACAATTACAGCCAGATTTATGTATCTGCAGTTTCGTTCCCACATGGCAATGCTGGGATATAACCTCTCCAGCTTTGGGTTTCTACAGCCGCCCCAGGTATGTGAGTGCATTGCTACAAGGGGAAAAGCTTGTAAAGCCATAACTCATGTTTTATGGAGACAGGATTTCTTCATATTTCTGGTTTTTCCAAGCATGGCTATAGCCACTGAAGTGCTTGTATAAACCCACCCCCCTCCTGCTGGCATCGGTGAGGTCAGTGGCTGCGGGTTAAAGCTTTCTATCAGACATCAGAGAATCTCAACAGGAGGACGATTTGGGAACGCACTCCTTCACATGCCACCTCATGCTCTGCCTGTGTTTCTGCCCTGGGCTGACAGGAGCGATGAGATTTTGAAGTCCTGGACTGTCAGCATTGCATATTATTTTGCACAACCTTTTTTAAAATAAAAGCCCGTATTAGAAATCAGGCTTAATAGCCACGTCACGACTGTTGTTCTTCAGGAAAAAGCTGTCGGAGAGGATCGAGCGCGGTTTGCTTGACATGCCTTTGCTGGCTGTGCTGCTCCGAGGACAAAAGCCGGCTGCTTATGCAATCCCTGCGGAGGGGGGAAGGACCCCAGCCCTTCCCTCGCCGCCCTCTGAAGCGGCTCCCGATGCAGTCGGCGGAGTGACGGCGGAGTGACGGGTGCTGTAGGACGGACTGACAGCCGGCGCTGACGAGCAGAGCGGCGGTGACGGGCGGTGTTTAATGAGATTCTCCGGGCCGGAGGCTGGGACGTGGCCAAATGCTTTTGCCCGGCTCGACCTGCAGATGCCCCCCAGCCTGCCCCCCGCCCAGCTCGGGGGGTCTGCTGCAGCCCGGCAGGCGTGGGGCTGGAGGGGCAGGGGCCCAAACCCACAGTGGGAGTATAAATTGCTGTGGTTGTGAGACAATTAGCTGCGGTGCCTTTGTGCAATTAGAGCAACTCCTTTGCAATATAAATATTGTCTCTCTAATAAAACCAGAGTGATCCATTGCTTGCAGATAACAACTATAGCATGGTATCAACATAAGCAAAGCGTTAACAGTAATTGTGGTCCTCACTGTTAGAAGGATGTGGCAGTGGTGTATACGTGTTTCAGAGCGCGGGGTTACAGGCCAAGGCATGAAATCTTTATCTTTTAGTTGGTTAACACCGTGTTTCACCACCTTGGCTGGTGCAGGACGTTCACTGTAATTAATACTAATGAACACGTCTGCGGCGGGAAGCTCTTCATCCTGTGCAGTTTTGTTCCTTTATTACTGTTTTGTTGTAGACCAGAGCCCCAAAAGCACAGCCTGCCCGTTTCAGTGTTGTGGAAGGATGCTGAGCCAGGGGTGCTGGTGACACTCCTGGGCGCGGTGTCCCGGTGCGGGGCCAGGGCTGGGGGAACTGCCGGGAAATTGCCTCCTGCCTTCCTGGTGGGAGTGTCTCTGCCATCGGCAGGGCAGAGTGGAGCTCCCCATCACCTGGCCATCCCTTGCTGGGAGCAGGAGCTCGCTCGGGCTGTCAGCACTGGCTGAGAGCCCCTGCCCGTCCTGGGGAGGGCAGGACCTGCTGCCCAGGTTAGGAAATTACAACCAGGGGCTGCTCTACAAGGGTGATTGCTTTTTTCCCTCCCACCTTATGGGAAGTGGCTTTCTGCTGGCTTGCTTGACACCAAGCCCTAGGCATTTTGCTCCCGGTATTTGGTATGCTGAGCACTGCTGGGACCAGAGGGGTCTCCGGAGCTGTGGGTGCTGTGCCACGAAGCTGGGCTGGCACCCAGATCCTGCCATGCCACAAGTGCTCCCCAGGAATGACGCCCCTCGAGCTGCCCTGTGCCCCCCAGCCTCGCCACTGCCTCTGGGTCTGTGCCAGCCCCCTCTGCTCCACTCCGTCTGCGCAGGGAAGCAACTTCTCTTGGATGTGTCATGTTCCCGTGCCGGGCACAGTCTCTGTGCTGCCAGGGCAAGGCAGACGCTGCAGCGTTTTTAGGCCGTTTGAGTGCAAAATGCTTCTGGTAGCATGAGGTTCGTTAAGCAGAGGAGCAGAGTTACCAGAGGTGGTCAGGCGATGGCAGTTCCGTACCGGCGTGATTCAAATGCGATTTATATGATGTTGCAAAACCGAGCTGAATGTTGCAAAGCAGCTGAGGATGGATGAGATGATGAGTTTTATTATCTTACTTTTTTTGCACTTCTGTTGTCATTTTGTAGTAAAATGCTTGAGCCTCTGCCTGGAGGGAGCAAACCATCCTGCCTCAAAATGAGCAAAGTCTCTGAGTATCTGGCAAGCACATGGCAACCTGTCTTTTTGAGAGCAGTGTTACACAGGATGGGCTACTATACGTCTGAGCGCTTGCCATCAGCATGAGTTGGTGTGTGCGGGAGTTGCATGTTGTCATCCAAGCTTCGAGGGCCAATTTGAGGGCTCTTGATGCTGGCTGGATACCATGCTGGCAGAAGGACGCCCTTTGGCAATTCCTGACCAATGGGGTTTTGACTTGGACTGGGCTGGGAGAAGGTGGTCTGAAAGGCTGAGAATATTCATGTTCATTACAAAGACCCTTGCTCTTCCTCCATGTCCCATGATCAGCTTCCCTCTGAAGCCCCGCTCTTTCCAGGCTGCTTCCCTCCCCTAAATGTCCCCAGGTTGCGTGGGCAATGTCCACATCCCTGCCGGGCATGGGCTGGCTGCTCCCAGTCTGCCCTTTGCCCCATGCTAAGCTGAGAGCACTGGGAGGGACAGACAACTGCTTGTTTCCTTGGTGGGTTCCCCCTGTCCTCCACTACCTTTTGTTTGCATTTACAATCCCTGTGATGCTGTGAAGGACATGTTTTTGTCCATGATGGGCTAAGCAAAGGTGCCCCTGGGCATGCTGAAGAGTATGCCTTGGCATCCTGCTAAAATCTGGAGGTGTTTCTGAAGACAGTTTAGATATGTGCATCTTCACAGAGGCTTTGAATTAAATCTCCAACAGTCCAGAGCCTCTATTTCCTTTGCTAAACTCCAGGAACTTTGAGTGATAGATAGGGAGCAGTGGATCTTGGAGATAGCGAGCAGTTTGAAAATGTGTTTCTGTATCAGGCCTGATACAAAGACTTGCTTGCAGCCAAAGGCACTGCCTTGATTGCAAGGGGAGATCACAATTCTTATAACTGCCAGGCAAAGCTTGCCTTTCTCTCTCTCTCTTCCCCCACTGCGTATTTCTGACACGCGATCAGCACTGACCATGCAGCCACCTTAATTTTTTAGCAGCTCAGAATGACAGGATTGTACTCCTCTATCTATTTACCCATCTATTTCTGCAGAGTAAGGACCTAATTGAGCGAATAATGTACGAGCTGACGGCTCTGAAAAGCCATTGCGCAGCACTTCGTATTTTGGGGAAAGCTTTTTATTCTGAGCCATTTGCGGTTTGCCCACGCAGGGCGCTCAGGCACTGATGGATGGCCCCGGTCCGTGCTTGGGGCAAGCATTGGTCACGCATCCTGCCAGGGACCCGGTCCCCAGGGGTCTCCAGTGCCTGATGGGGGCAGGGGGAAGAGTTACTGCACACTGGTTTGTACCGTCGGGACAGGAACCTGGAGAAAGTCTGCTTTGGCTCAGGGGTTGCAGCATCAATGCCTGGCACGTTCAGACCAAGCCCAGGAAACATCCCTGGTACAAACATCCCTGTTCCCCTCGGAAAGAGGAGGTCGGACCCGGGAGCTCGTTGCCTCAGAGCGGTTCCTCGGTGGGATCTCAGCTCGACACTGGTGCCCTGGAGCTTGCATGGCCTCTCAGCCCCTGGGGAGATGCTGAGAGAAGCCCAGTCCTTAGCAAACCATTAGAAACCCGCTTTCACCGAGTGCTGAGCCAGAGGAGCAGTTCCTCTTGTAACTTGGTTTAGTTTTTGCTGTGGAAACATCACCTCTTGCAGCTGGAAAAGTGAAACCTTCAGCCAGAAACCCACCTGTGTAGCTAAGTGAAATATGATTGCGTTGTCTAATCAGGCAAGTCACTGACACAATTTGCAAAGTCCTTGAGGTTTTTAAAGGTCACTGATGTGCAATATGTAACCAGCCCAGCGTGAGTCATGCGTGCTAAGCCAGCCTTTGCTGAAGTCTGCTTGGTTTCTGCTTTGCCTTTCCTGCTTCTCCATAAAAACCAACAGCTGAGAATGGATCTGTATCTTCGAGGTGTAACTGAGGTGGTCTCTCTGCTCCATGAGGTTACGAGGAGAATCTGGGCAGACGGCATTTGTAATAAGACCCACAGCAGACTGAGTACAGGCATGCTGAAAACACAGACCGTGCACTGCACAGTGATTCTGGGCCATTTCAATGAGCAGCTGACAGGTGATGGAGAGGACGGCACTTCCCACATACACGATGGGCTGTAGATGATGTGCCTCAGCAGCAGCTGTATTTTGCACACACGCAAATACTGAGCTGTGGCACCAGACCAGGCTGTAGCCAGGAAGGTCTCGCTCTCGTTTCCCCTTATTACAGCAGAACTCCTCTGAAGCCGCCTGGCGCGTTGCCGGAGGAAGGGCTGCAGGCAGGGTGCTGCCGGGCTCCCGTGCGTGGGCAGGGGACGGTGGCTGGGAGCGGGATGGGAACGGCGCTGGATGGTGCCCATCTGCCTCCCCCTCCGGAGCAGCGTCGGCACGAGGGATCATCGCTGCAGCAGTAGAAACTGCCCAGATTTAGATACATTCTATGAAATAAAGCAGCTTGAGCAGCCCTTCCACACATAGACTTGACTCAGCCTTCCTAAACATGTTCTCCAGTTTTAAACGGTGTTGGGGATGAGGGATGTTGTGGGCGCAGCCCTGCCTGGGACTGCTGGCAGGTCCTTTGCTGTTCTGTTTCCACTGTTATTTTAGTGCCGCAGCAGAGCAGCTTTAAAGCAGACTCTCGTGTCTGCAGGTAGCTGCTTCATGTGTCTTTGTGATTTAGAGAAACATATTGATGAAAATGGCAATGGTGAGGCCATGCCCGCAGGGTGCGGTGGCAGCAGTGACAGCAGCAGCCCCAGGCGCAGGACGTGCAGTGCCTTTTTCGTAACCCGGGGTCTGTGCAGGATGGACAGTTGGACGGATGCGGGGCGGCTGCTGGCCATCCTCACCTGCCGAGCTTTGCTGGGGATCTTACTGGAAGCTGGGAGCTCCGCGTGGGATTCACAAGTGAGGCTCCCACGCCCGGAGCTGCTGAGGAGGTAGGACTGGTGAACTGGTGGGTAGGACTCAGCGGTGCTGTGTGTGTGAAGGCAGCAGCTGCCTGCAAGACCAGGATTTAAATACTCTGTAGTAAAGCAGCATTTGTGACTCTCGCAGGAGAAGGCGTGTGCAGGAACTGAGCTCGGTCTGCCCAGTAAAGGGTAAGGTGCACACACATCATTTTTATGGGCTGCACTTTCTCCAATGCAATGTATTATGCATACAAAAATCACTTCTGCCTCTTCATCTACTACCAGCATGTGTTTTGTGTTTATTTGTGCAGACACACACTGGTATTGTAGTGGTTGTGTTGTGAGAAGGCATGGCTTGTCTCTGGCAGCAGGTTCAGGGTGCTGGTGCTCTCTGCACGACGTCTTTTCTCCTGCTAATGAATTAGGGACCCCTCTGTCCTCGTGACTTTAATTTTTCTCACATTACTCCAGGGTAACTTGGTCTGAGTTGGTGGAATTGCTCCACCAACTATTTCCCCGAGTGAGGTCCCTGCATCTGCAGTGGGTGAATTTGGGCACACTGCCTTTGTCTCCATGGGCGGCAGTGAAAGGGCCCTCTCGACTCCCCCTTTCCCAGCTATTTAAGCCCAAATTCTTCTGTGGAGTTTCAGTGGGTGGGAAGTGCATCCGTACTGCAATGCATGTCCTTCTTCATAGGACCACACATAGCAGCGCTTGGTTGCATTTTTTTACTGCTGTTGTCAGCAATAGCATCTCATTTTGAAGAACTGAAACTCCCAGGAATTTCCTAATATTGGAGTTTCAAACAAAAAACCCCCAACCAAATCCAGCGTTTGTGCGGTGTCCACCATAGCAGTGGGGCTGGGAGCCAGGGATGGCTGCCCCTCACATGGGGCTTGGGTTCAGGTCAGGGGCCGAAGGAGGGAAGGTGCCATCTCCAGCAGCATCTCCAGGCGGACTGGGCAGCGTGCGCAGGATGAGCTCCTCTCTGACAGCAGTGGGCTTATAAAGGGATGGACACCAAGGAGGAGCCGGGAGCTGGTGGGACCAAAGGCTGTTTTTCCAAGCACTGCCGCGGGACTGGGATGGCCCGTGGGGTGTGGGTGCATCGGCTGGCCCCTCTCTGAAGTCAGGGAGGAGAAACCTTCTTACCTTTACTTCTCTGTCCCATATGTGTGTGTGCCTGTAAATGCACGCTGGTCTGAGACCCTTCAGTGGTTCTTGTAGCGCAAATAATACATCAGAGATGGACAATGTAATCAGAATGTTTATTCTTGATCAAATCAGTGCAACTTGCATTGATTTCTCTAACCTGTGTGAGTGTTCCTTAGGTGTATTTTCATTTTTATTCCCACAGGTTTCACAAAACATTGCTTCCCTTCAGCAGAGACACTCTCTAATCATATGTGAAACCTGGTCTGATGTGAGTAAGTGGAACAGACAGGCAGAACCTTTTTTACATTAAAGTGGAGTCGCAGAGTCTTGTGCACACGCTGTGCTGGATAAGTGTTATCTGCAGACATGATACCTTGGCTTTACACACTCTGGGGTTACACGGCTGCCCTTCTGGAACAGCACGGCTCAGTCGCTTTCTGAAAATTATGAGGTTGAACTGTTGGGAGAGCTTCCCTTGTTTTGCTTAGTCGTGGCCATAAAAACAAAATGCGTCCCTTTGTCCAGTTTGGGTTTCTGTTCCAATCTGATCACTCTAAGTGCAACTCATTTGGGTAGGTTTTTTTAAGGGCATGCCCAAGGCCATTAAGTCCAGGACTTGACCTGTCGTAGTGCTGACACATCTCAGGAGTTCACCGTGGGGCTGCAGCCAGTCTTTGCTGAGTGGGGAGCGCTGGGCGAGCCAGCTGAGCCATCGCTTTCTGTCCAACAGATGATGGAGGAAGCGCTGGACATGCTCTCCCTCCTGGGATCACCTGCGTGTCACCGCGCTGCCTGGGGCTCTCAACCCACCAGCGCTGGCAGGTCTGCTTCTTTAGCATGAAGGTGACAACAAACTCTTCTTTGTTAAGACAGAAGATAAACCCATGATAGAGAGCCGGGGTGAGGAAGGGCAGAAAACAGCCCCTGCAATGGGTCTCAGAGGTGTTGCTCTGTGCAAGCATCAGGGAAAAGAAGATGAGCAGGAGCAAAGCCCAGGGGGTTTCTGCTGTCAGTCTGTTGCAGCAGGAATTGCTGCCAAGGAGATGGGCCGCACTCTGTGCGTGCAGGTGGGCAGGGTAAGATGCTGCAGGCTAGAGATGCAACGAGGGAGGCATGGGTTAGAGATGTGGGGAAGACGGATGTCGGGCAGGGGGGTGCCAGCGACGTGCCCAGGACTGGTGGGCTTCAGCAGGGCTCAGGGGGGCAGGAGGGACCCCTCCCAGGTGGGACCCATCCCAGGCCGGTGGGACAGAGTGCTGCCTCGCTCAGCTCCACGTCCCCACCACTGGGTCTGCCCCATCCCTCCTCCGGGCGGGTGTGGGGTGGGAGGACAGTCGGGCAGCAGGACCCCCAGTGCGGGGTCCCCAGCACTGCCGAGCACCGGGGGGAAGCCTGTGGGAAATGGGAGCAATTATCCTTTCTGGCTCGATGCCCACCTGGAGAGCTATTCCCGTGAATCTGTGCAGGGGAAGGTAGTTTTGCTCCGCTCTCCTTCCAGTAGATAAACAAAGGTGAAATAAAACAACATTTGATTTGGAATTTCATGTGGTATTTTTTCACCTGCAGAATTCACAGTGAAGACAAACCCAGCTCTGTTCAGGTGGCAGATGTCTGGCCCGGCCATCAGGGCTTCCAGCTTGGCATCCCTTGGCCCCCTTTGCTGTGGGTGAGCCAGCAGAGCCAGGGGCACCGGCGAGGATGCACAGTCCCAGCTTTGCTGGCAAACCTTTAGTGGCAGCTTTATGGGAACAAAGCTTTGACTGACACAAACAACAGCAGCAACCCAACCAAGTTATCTCCACCTCTGCTGTTTGGCCTTCAAGGTCCTGGCGGAGCTGATGCTGGGCGGGGATGGCTGCAGGTCCTGGTAACACGGGTTCCTGCAGGCTCAGTGGTATCTCTAAGGTTTAAGGGCTCTGGACAAAGCATTTTCAGGAGCTCCTAGAGGGTAAAAGGCTGTCAGCCTGGATAATTATTAGAACAGCAAAGAGGGGGAAGAGAAACGAGAGTGAGAAGGAAGACCGAGAGAGAAGGAGATTGCTGCAATTTGTGGAGCCCTTGGGACGGTGCCTGAGAGCTGTGTCTTCAGATCTGATTGAGCTCAAAAAGTCCTCCCCATCTCTCAAGGCGTCCGAGCGTGGTGAAATGTTGGAGCAACTCATGGTCCAGCGGGTTGGCAGCGGTTCTGCCTCCCGCTTCCCATCTCCGCAGGGTCGCTGGCACGACCGGCTGCCAGCAGGGAGATGCTGGGCTGCTCTGGGGAGGCTCATGAAGAGCGATTTGCCCAGGATGCACCCAGCAGCTGGGTGTTCTGGGGCAGGGTCTCCCCTTGCCCCCCAGAGCGGTGCTGCTGCTTTCCCTGCCTGCTGCCAGGCTCTGCCTGCACCCGGCCAAAGTCACGGCTGCCTCGCCAGGGGAGCGAGGGTTTTGCTGTGGGTCAGAGGAGCTCCTCGCCTGCTCATGCATTAAAAACTCTCCTCTTCCACTGAAGAAATGCTCCGGGGTCTGGCAATATGTTAGGGATGCAGGAAGTCTTGCAAATGGCAAGACTCTACGCATCTGTGCTGCCTTCTGCTCTGTGGGGCAGTTTTTCTCACCCGCTTGGTGCCACATACTGAAAGCAAGTGCCCATAACCAGGCGCCAAGACTATGAATTTGCTTTTCTTATATTTTATTGAGGAAAGCATCACGTTTTCCCCATTTTAGTAATCTGTGCTATAGATGGGGAGCTGGTAACCTGCACCCCACTGAAAGGCGTGGGACTGGCTGGGCATCTTCCCACGCCCCTGGAATGGACACGAGGGTCCCCTGGCATGGGGTCTCTTACTGCCGCAGGTGTGTTTGAAGCTTTCGCCCAGGGTCCAGGAGACCCGTTGCTGCAGGGAACACTCCTTTTCTGGTTTGCTTCTGAGGGACAGCATAAAAATAGGATTTATACACTGCAGTAAGGTTTGGAGCTCTCCATCACCAGCAGCACCTCAAATCATTAAGCCTGAAATAATTTTAATTGGATTCAGAATCCACAAGAGATTTTTTGTGCCGTTGTGGAGCTGGACTAGTTTCTCCAATATCATGCCAACCAGCCGAGCACAGGAGAGGAGAGAGTCCCTGTGTGGCTTTGGAGTGCCTTTGGGTTATAAGTTACTGGGTCTACTTCCAGTACCAGGCTGGGTTTAAAGATTGAGAGATAAATATTTTGTTTCCTTTGGAGTGGATAAACACCACTTGAAAAGCTCTAAATTGTTGATTAAGTTCTTGAAATGAAATCTCTAGCTTATTGACACCCTGTTCACACAGGACAAAGATGTGTATCTGTGGGGGAGATGTCCCTGCAGCTCTGCTGGGATGGTTTAGGTACGTGCAGAAAAGATAAAATTTCAATTAATCATTTCACGTGTCCCAATTAAAAATGAGGCATTTGTCTTTGCGAATGAATGGCAGATCAGTAACCCTCACCCACACAGACAGGCTTTTTTGGTTAATGTGTTTTTAGAGTGTGTGGACTTCTTAAAATTAATTAGGCATTAATCAAACAGAGATGATTCAGTGCACTGACTGCACAGAAAGGTGGGGTAAAAAGTAAACATTAAAAATTCCATTTAAATAGACTAGCCTAGGAACATTTGCAGCCGGGTATGCTGCAGCTCTTGGTCCTGTGTCCCCTGGCTAAGGAGAGCCAGGTGCTTGGAAAGCCCCCCCCGGTATTGCAGCTGCACTTGGGTTTCAGTTCGGGATTTGGTGGCTCCTTGGGTCTGATCATCACAATAAAATTCCCATTTTGTGCTTCCAGTTTAATGGCAGGACCACGATTGCAAATGCTGGTGCATGTCCGCTGGCTGCCCTCATGGCATGGGTGTTGAGCACCCATGTGCGTGGGCAGCGGGAGACAGCCGGGTAGCTGCCCAGGGAGGGGATTTATCACTTTTCTGAAGTGCCTGTGACAAACGCTGAGGTTTGAATGGGAGTCAGCTCTTGTTCAGGTGTCTGCATCCCTGCTGATAAGCAGCGAGGGGAATTAAAAGCTGAAATTACATTGAGAGCCCCTATCTTATTTTTCCTGTCGCCTTGCGAATCGACAGGTTATAAACCAAGCACAAAACGTTAGCGCTGATTCAGTAGTGCCGGGCAGCGACGGCTCTACCAGAGCGCGGGGCTTGGTGCAGCTTGGGGGTATTTACTGAAATACAGTTACAAATGCATTGATTTGGGAATGTTAGGATGATACTTCTTGTTGTGCTAAACTGCAGTTCGTGGAACACCTGATGGGAAACCTGTCACAGTGAAAGCTGCTGCTATCGGCGCAGCTCTGACCTGGGCACCAGGGAGGGTGCTGCAGCTCGTTAGTGGGGTTAAAATGGGACAGGGGGATTCTTCTCGTCATGGTCATGATGGGGCTGTAAATGGTTTGCTTCCCAGCACAGGAGCAACCAGTGGATGTTTTAAAATGTACACTGAAAAGTCCCAGAGAGCATCAGAGATTTAACTGTATTTGAGGAGGACTCTGGTGTACAAACAGCACTTGGTATTTGCACAGTGGTCCTCTATCTTGTTGCAATCAGATGGTATTCATCTAGTGACAATACAAATACAGGGAAAGGTATGGCCGAAGCCTCAGGAAGGTTAAAACCTCAGATGCTCTGGACTGCATGAAGAGCGGTTGCAGGGGGCAGGATGAAGCGGGGGGATTGTGGGCAAAAGGGGCTGAAGGCGAGCTCAGTGAGGGCAGGGAAGGGCAGGCTGGCAGGGAGAGTGGCCTGGGAGCTGGCTGGCAGAGCAGCTAGGGACACGGTCCCGGGCCACGCAGGGTGCCGGCGCTGGCCCCAGCCCTGCCCTTGGCCTCGGTCCCTCTCGGCGGGTGTCTGGCGAGCGGCTTTCGAGGAAACACCACCGCACCTGCGCTCGCCTGCCCGACCTGCCGGCACTGCCGCCACCTCCGAGACTACAGCAATCCCCGGACCACGGACGAGGGCTGCCCATCGCGGAGCAATAAGGGAACGCGGAGGATGATGGACAAACGCATGGAGGGAAACCGGTGCCGTTTGTCACCGCGAGCCCCAGCACCCACGGACCTCATCCGCCCCTTGCAGGGAATCGGCACTGGTCAGCTTGCGCGAGGGTGGCGGTGCTGGCACAGGGCGGTCCTGAGTCGGGGTGCCCTGGGCTCCGGACAGAAGCCGGAGGTCTCTGGCTGTGGTGCTCTGTCCTCCAGCCTGGGTGGGCGTTGGGTAACCTCTGATCACCTGGCACTAAAACCAAGGACAATTTTGCATGCAGGTTTTACAGCTGAAGTTTTGTTGCTGATGTTCGTTATTTTCTTGCCCTGACGGACGCCAGTGATGGCATTGGGTCACCCTCAATTTGAATGTTTAACGAGATGCTTAAATATTTAATTGTGCGTTGCATGCTGTGAGCATGTGTGTCACGGAGACGTCGCACTGCTGGTACGATGTTACGTGAATGCAGAGTTCATCCTGCTCCAGCAAAAAAGAAGGCAGTGGGGCTGCCTGCAGGCAGGTGTCTGCTGGGGGGCACACATCACGGCGGGTGCACAGGGTCCTGGTGCTCTCCCAGCCATGAGTCCTGGGCAGAGCTCGCCTGCCGGAGCCAGGCTTCTCTGCTGGAACACAGACACGAGGCTGTTTCCCGGGGTCAAGTCCCTCTCCTCTGCCGAGCCCCCTCTGCGTTGGAGCCCCTTGGGGGTGGCTGTGTCGGGATCATCCTTCCTTCCTGCTGCAGGAATGAGGATTCCTGATGCTTCTGGCTGGCAGCCTCAGTTCAAGCCAATTCGTCCCCAGATAAAAGCTGAGCTAGACCCCTCTCCAGCGCAGGCAGAGCCGCACGGTGCCACTGGCTGCACACACAGCCCTTTTCTTCCACCCTTCCCATTTCAGAAGCAAACCTGGCCCCCCAGTTTCCCTTCCCCATATTATTTCACTGGGCTGCCCTTGTTTGCAAAGCCCCCTTTTATTCTCTTTTCTGACTTCTGCATAAGCACCCTTTCTGCTGTACCTTAAATGCAGGTTCATGCCGCCCTCCCGGGGGGCTCCTGCCCATGCCCTGGCCCTCGCGGCAGGATGAGGTCCTGGCTCTGAGCAGGGCTAATCAGCTGTGTGCTCTCTGCAGCTGAACTTGAGCAGAGATAAGCTCATCGCTCCAGCATCTCTCTGCTCCAGGCCATCTGCAACTTTCTGGACTGTGGTAGTTTTTTTGTCCTCTTTTTGGGTTCAACTGCCGGCCCAGCTGTGGTCACAGCTCCTGCAGCAAAACAAAGCATTAACCACGCTGGAGCTGTAAGAGCAGTTTGAACGAATCCGAGCATCCCCCGGGCTTGTTCTCTCACGGTTCCTCATTACGCAACCCAGCAACTCTAGTCCTATTTTTATTCATAATTATTAGTTTGATCCAGTAAGAGTCTTGGTGTGGGTTTCCAAGGTATGTTTGGTTGGCCCTCACGTGCCCTGGGAGGATCGCAGGAGCACTGGTGCACGCACACGTGCTCGTGCACGTGCAGCTCTGCCCTGTCTCAGCCGTGTCACCCCCGAGCCCCTCTCCAGTACTGGGGCCGTGGGCGCTGCCGCCTTTGCAGGGGTCAAGCAGAAGTTCCTTGTGAGGTCCCTCCCTGGTCTGTACCTACGAGTTTTAGCTAAATATCGCTGCTGGGAGCGGTGGCTCTTGGGTGCTCCGGGGGAAGACCAAGGCAGTCCTCAATGTATGAGCTGCCTCTGAAGCTGTCCTGAGGTTAATTAGCTGTTGCAGACCAGCAGTGTGTTCTTGCGTCTGCCACGAGCATGGTGATTTTGAGGTGCTGCTGTTGCATAGGTGTCCAAGCCTTTTAATATTGTGTTTTCTGTTAAAAGAAGCTGCAAACCCACAGTGTCAGAGAGATGTATTTTGGGGCCATGATGTGTGCTGGAGGTGATGGACCTTTGCTCTTTGTTTTCCATTAGTATCACCTGCCGACACCACTATCTCCCCTGGAACAGGCAGAGCTGGTTAGTTCGTTGTGGCAACGATCAGCCTAACTAACCCCTACTGACAGAAGACACTCCTCCTCCCTGGTTATGGAAATATCCGAGTGGAGGAGCAGCGCTGGTTTCCACATTGGGGCTCCCCAGGTTGGGTGGGAAGGTGGAGAGCTGCGGCCGTGCTGGCACAGCTGTGCCCTTGGCTCCATTTCGCTGGGTTGCCGGTGCGGTGGCTTTGGTGGCTTTGGGCGTTTGGTTCCCCTCTGCCTTTGCTTGGAGGAGGAGGTGGGTGTTCAAAGCAGTGCCTTCGCCCGGCTCGCGCAGAGAGCCCGTGGGCCATGGCTGGGCTGTGCAGGACTCACGTTGATCAGTGAGAGTGCAGGCATGACTTCCCAATGTATGCTGTTGGTTTTCAGGCAGCAGCTGCTGCGGTGTCTGGGCTGGCTGCTCCGAGCGGCTGAGCACACGGTGACACCCAAGGAGCGGCAGCCAGGCAGCAGCCGGGACAGGCAGATGCATCATTTTCACTACCTACCTGTTGTGAAAATACGTCCTTAGCAATTGCAGCGGAGCTGGAGCGGAGCGGCTGTGCTGTGCCGAGGTAGGTCTCACCTGGGCTTTCGTCCTCTCCTGCCCTGTCCTCGGCAGCGCTGGGCTGGGGGTTTCCAGCACTATCGCAACACAGATGTCAGTGCTGAAGACAGCCGGTAAGTGCCTGACACGTCTCCAGGCAGTCGAGAACCTTATCTTCTGCACGGGGCTGATTCTGTGTATTCTGTTCCTGGGTATGAAGGCAGTAAGTTTGTGGAGGGAAGAAATTAAACATTCCCTGGGTTTGCATTCTGGATCGTTTCCCATCACCCACAGGATGCTGGATGTGAGCAGACTGCCGAATCAGCCTGCCAAGCAGTGGTGCCAACCTCGAGGCCATGTCGTGCTATTGCAAGCCCAAATCAGACCAGCGAATCTCTTCAGCTACTTTATTTTTCTGGAATTAGAAATCAAAATCTTTTTTAGTAAATACTTACACTTAAAAAAGTAATTCCCAAGGCTGGGATCCTCCATTGCAAGTTCCATTCAGTGCCAATGCTCTCAGCTAGCAGCTCCTGCAAAGCTGTTATCTCCAGTATAAATCATTACACAATCCTAATTCTCATGCTGGAAATGGCTTCATTATGAAAACATAACATCAAAGTAGACCCAGAAACAACCAAGTTTCTGTTCAGAATCCAAGATGCTTGGGGCAGATCAAGAGTTTGGCCTCGCAAACTGCTCCAGAGAGCAGGTTGGGCTGGATCCGGGAGGATGAAAAGTGGCTCCCTCCCCCTGCAGCCCCACAAAAAAGTTGTAGTTTATCCTGAATTTGTAAGGGGAGATAAATGTGCAAAACCTTTCATGACCCAGTAGGCACGCTGAATTAACTTGAAGTGAATGTGAATAACGTGTGAAATAAATGAACAAGGAGTCCCTGTATCTGCTGCCTGGACAGTGGGAAGTAACTGGTCTGGCAGAGCGGGATGCTGGAGCGGGAGGAGTGCTCCCTACGCGTCTGCCCCCTCCCCGTATGCCTCCCTCTAGCTGACCAGAGGATTATTCCAAGCCCAGAGACTTTTACAGTTTTTGAGATGTCAAACCCTGCAGGGTCCTACCATACTGGAGTGATGGGGGATGAGGATTTTGCTGGGCTCCCCCAGGTCTCTCCCCGCTTCGGCTCACGATGTCTCTCTGTGCTTCAGAGCAGCGTGGGGGCTGTGAGACAAAGGACGAAGCCCAGCACTCATCTTGCATCATCCTGCTTTAATGAACTTCTTTGCCAGTCCACAGCATGGACTAATTTGGTTCCTGTATCGAAGAGAATTAAGTTGTGGCTTGTGACCCTGATGGTCTGTTTAGCTGACGGGGACATTGCTGTGTCTCTGCAGAGGTAACCGCGTTATCTGTGCAGCGCCCATTTAGCCCTAATGGGAAGTAATGGCAGTGTAGCTTCCCATTAGAGCTAATGGGCATCACCAGAGTGACTTGCCCAGCACGGTGAAGCCATGCTGTGCCATGCTGTGCTGTGCCGTGCTGTGCTGCGGGAGCAGGGGTGGCATGGCAGGGACCTGCCATGGGCAGGCAGGGGCTGATCCCCCTCTGCGAGGGGGGACAAAGAAGAGACACAGTCTCCCTGCCTGGGGGAACTGGGATGCAGGTCCTAAAGCTTCTTTCGGGCTGGAGAGTGGGGCTGAACCAGATACTGCAGAAATGGGTCAGGGCGATCAAATGGACACAGTGAGATCCAGGGTTAAGGCACAATAAATCTAGGATTTTCTAAGCAGCTTTTAATTTGGAGGGATCCATGAAAGAAGAGCAAAGACCACAGATCCTGCCAGGTCTTTAATCTTCACAACAGCCGTCAGTGCATCAGCTGCTGGATTAACCTTTGTTTCCTGGTTTTCCCTGAGCACCGCATTTGCTTCCTGGTGCCATGGGCTGCGGAGCTCCTGGTCCAACTGGTGAGCCAGCCACGACTCCATGCCTCCCACGATGGCACCACATTTCCATCAGGGCGACCGGGGAGGCCCCTGAGTGTTCACCTTTTGGTAGAGTTACTTGTGCTCAGGTAGAGATGCATCGCAAGCACAAAAATACAACTACCTGCTCTCTTTTCCTCCACATTTCAGAATTTCTGATTAAGCAGGAGCCCAGTCCAGGTCAGTCTTTGCTGGTTTTAGCAAAATAGTTTCCCTCTGCCAGATTTGGATGAGGCTGAGATTTTTGGAGTACACAATGGATCCAACATAAGTACTAATGATTTGATGTGTGTTATTAGTAAGTCTCCATAATTTCTTCTCTTCGCCAATGTAACATAGTGAAGAGGAAAGAGGAATTAGTGAGGGAGCCGAGCCTAATTGTAAAATGCTAGAAAAGAGAAGTAAATGGCACAAACGGAGGCAACTCTTACGTGACCGATGACTCAGGCTCCCGCTAACCTTGGCAGCCAAGCAGGGCAGCCCTGGTGCGAGGGTGAGCGGCCAGCGAACAATGCCCGCGATGTGCACGGCACAAAGGGGCTTTTCTTCACCCAAAGCATGCGTGGCCACTTGCTCCAGCTCCTCTTTCCCCCCACAGACAATGGCAGGAAAACTTTTATTTGCACTGGAGTTTCCCTCGGTTGCTCTCATTGTCTCCCAGGTAGGGGCTGCGCAGTCTTGGCTCGGCTCAGACCTGGGGTTTTGTAACCTTCTAAAAAAAACCCCCTTGCTGAGGAACAGCTGGTGGCAGCTGGTGACTTTCCACAGGAGTCGGTCAGTTTGTCTCTTGGGTGCCCAGGTTGTGCCGTTGCCTGTGGCATGAGCCGGGGCAGAGCGAGTCCTCATCCTGCACGTTGCCGAGCAGCCCCCAGCGCCACTCCCAGAGACCCCAGGGGCTCAGCCCCCAAACTCGCGTTGCAGGTAGTGGCATGGTCAGCTAGTGCCCCTTTC
This sequence comes from Harpia harpyja, assembly GCF_026419915.1. NCBI lineage: Eukaryota > Metazoa > Chordata > Aves > Accipitriformes > Accipitridae > Harpia > Harpia harpyja. The sequence continues at coordinate 15,900,332 of NC_068953.1, read as the reverse complement.
CCTCCTGTGCTAACATAGAAAGAAAACCCATGGGTTTGCCCCATTATGGGTGCTGTGGCAGCACCTCCTGTGCCTGGAGCTGGGAGTGGGGCTCCAGCCCGTCCCCAAAAACCCTGTGGGGGGTCCCTGACCCACCCTGCTCCAGAGCCCACAGGTCTGTCCGATCTCACCCACATAAACAATACAGCAAGAGTGTCGTTTTAGGTCCATATACCGTGCAAACTGTATGAGCATGTTGCAGGACGGTGGCAGGTACATGTGAAGCAGCTGGGAGGTGGAGGCACAGCGTCGGTGGGCAGGAGCCAGCCACCCCAAAGGGCTGTCGCAGGAGAGCTGATGGAAAATCTTCCCGATGGGGCAAAGGGCTCAGCTTCCCATTTTTCTGTCTTTGGCTTTGGATGGTAATAGCAGGAACAACATCAGTGCTATGATGACGATAATGATAGTAATGAATGAAAACTCTTTTTCATCTTTAAACCTATTGCTTTTATCTCACTGAGTGCTCTGCAGACATGGGCTGGTTAATCCTCTTGCCCCTGCCGAGCTTACCGGAGAAGCATGGGTAGCTGGGCCGTGGTTTTCGATGCCCTACAGGCTGCTGCTGCTGCTTTTCATGTTTGGTCATTCTACTCAGGAGCTCAGTCAGTGCAGTCAATTTGACAGTCTCCATCTTTATAGTTTATTTCATGGTTTTGAAAGATTTATTTGAATAAATTGCCAGATGAAATACTGCTTTCAACTTGTTGACCTGCTGCGGTGTTGTAGCCTTCCAGCGGTGCTATCAGGGAAAATTCAAGCCTTAGAAGTTTGCCTGGTATAAATGAGTTGCCTTGTAGGTGCTTTGATGCAAAACTGCATTAAGCAGAAAGGGGGGTTTAGTGACTGCGTTTGTTGGTTTAAAATGAAAAGAAAACTTTTCCGTACATTTGAATGGCTGAGTTGTTTTCCACGGTCGGCTTGGGCTAGTCATGGAGCGGAAAGCTGGCAATGCTGTGGAGGGATAACAGTTCATGGCAGATGCTGAATGCAAAACCAAACCTGGTCCCTGGTTCCTGTAGCTGGCAAAAGTCATACAGAAATGTGGCGACTGCTGGGATGGAGACCTGCTCAGAATATGAGTATGTACGTGAGATGAAATACATCTTAAAGACATTTTTAGGTGCTATTTCTCTGGAGCCTTCCCAAGGGCAATGGTTTCAGACTCTACACCAGCCACCTCCTGCCAGAGCAGGGCAAGGTGAGCAAATTTAAGCTGAGCCTGCCCTCTGAGCTGCACCTTGGTAAGCCTGCAGATCTTTTTGGCCCCGAGATCTGCCGGTGGCCACTCTTGGTGATGGCATGTGGTGCCCGGGCTCTGCCAAGCTCCGCTCCGAGCTGGCCACTGGCTGGGGAGCACCAGGCATGGGCCAGCGTGGAGCATTTGTGGGATCCTCGAGTTGTCTGAGGCTGCAGGACAAACCATTGGCACTTGCCTATGGCTCTGTTGTGGCACGGTGAGGATTTCCATGCTGGTAGGTCCTGGGCTGTTGGCACGGGGTCAGACGGGGCGGCTCTGCCCCAGGCAGGGGCGGTAAATCCTGGGTCTTTGGGAACAGCCAGGCTGCACGGAGGTAAAGCCGCTGCAAAGCTGGGCTTGGCAGCGCCTGCTGGTTTGCTGAGCTGATCCACCTTCCTTGGTGCTGCAATGACTGCTGGGATTTAAACTAACATGGGGTGAAAGCATCTCCAGCTCAGTGCAGGGGCTCAGCAGCTGCTGAGCTGGAGGTGCTTTCACCCCATTTCACCCTCCCTCTCACCCACGCACCCAGGCTGGGAAGGTGCCAGGAGCGGTGGATCTATGAGGAAAACTGATAACCCCATCTAGCAAACCAGCTTCCCTTCTCCAGCCACATATGGGCAACGTTCAGCACTTCAGGGTGACATTTATACTGCTGCTCAAAGACTAAAAAGCCAATGGTCTGATGATGTTCATCCAACAAAATTACTCCTAGAAACAGTGCACTAACTAAAATAAATCACATTCAATGGTAGCACAAATGTTTCTTTTACGCAGTGATGTTCAGTTCTCCTAAGTGCTGGTGAATATGTGCCTTCACCCTGTGTGGGATTGTGTCTGGGCTCTCAGGAGATGGTCATGTTGGAGGTCCCTGATTTCAAGGCAGATTTCAGTGAGGGTGGCCGGTGTATCACTGCTGTGACACAAAAGGGTTAGGGAATTGCATTCATTGGAGGCAAACCTTACTGGATCCAGCCAAGATTTCCTTCTATACAGGAAATGATTTAACAGCACAGGAATAGTTATTGCCATATTTGTAAGTAGGAAAGGAATTCCAGGCTTTACTCATGTGGTTATGGCATTATCCTTGAGCCATGCTAGGTAGCTTTGTGTGTACAGCCAAACCCCATTGTTTGTCATCATCATCATCGTCGTCATCCACCTGAGCTGATCCTTGCCCAAACTGCTGGAGTGTGCAGCTCCTGGGCGCCAGGCAGTGCCACCCCTGGGCTGCTCCAGCGCGGTTCAATTGGCAAATACCAGAGGAGGCTCTGGGAACCAGCTGAAAGTTTGCTGGGAAGTGCAACTGCTGCAGTGTGCACCAACTTCTTGATGTGCCATGGCCAAGCAAGAGTGCATGGCAGGGCGCAGCTGAACGCGGGGAAAACATCATGCTTCTGACCTGCAGTGGGGTGAGGAGCCTCGCTGTTGCTCGCCCTCCTGTGCTGCCAGTGGCTGCCATGGAAGGGAAAGCTCCGTGTGTGTTCGGAACAAAGTGGCACAAAACGGGGCATAATATGTTGTTTGTAACTGTCCTGGTATTAATAGTTAATCAGTCTGCTCTGTATTTCAAAGCATGTGGGCATGGGAGGGAATTGCCAGCGAAGCAAACCACTTAACTTGGAGTTGCGTTTCTGGCGTTCAGCCTCTGAGGAAACGCTCTCCAGGAAAACCTGGAGAGCTCATTACAGAGACAATAAAGGCCCATGATAAATAGGATGCAACCGTTATTAACACGCGGTCCCTAGAAACCGGTCTAAAAAACTCGGCGCTTGGACAATAAAACCGTGTCCTTGATTTGTGTGGTAGTGTGTTCCCTCCTGTTGCCATGGCTACGGCATCCTCCAGCGATGCTCCCAGCTGCTGCCTTGGAGCCTGCTCACATTAACACTTTCTCAGATCTGTATCTTCTCGGGCTGGGGTATTTGCATTTTAAACCACCAGGAATGCCTTCACAGGAACTGCCGCATTCACATCCACTTTACAAAGTATTCCCATTTATTCCTGCCTCCTTTCCCAAATACTGTGGTTAATGTCAGCGGAATACCCTTCCTCAAAGCAAAGCTCATGCCAGTGTTGTGTGCCACCGCCCGGCTGGGTGAGGAGAGCTGTCTCCAAAGGGAAAATTTACAGGGAATTGGATCATTTGCCTTTGTTTAAAAATCTGTGTGCATGGAAGTCGGTGGTGAAGAGTGGGTTAGATACCAGAAGGCCCCTGCAGCAGAGGTGAGGGTGGCTCTGGCACTGGTTGCAGGGTCCGGGCGGGTGCCCCCATCCCACCAGCCTCCTCCCTCAGCTCCCGTGCAAGGCTCCCGCACCCTCGTCCCCACGCTCAGTCCCAGTCCCGCCACATCCTTCCTCCACACCCTTCTTGTGTTTCCTTTACACAGAAGCCATGCGTGCCCCGTGCCAGCAGTGGTCACGCTGGAAGTTTGTTTAGAGGCACAGTGCAAATCAGAATATTTAGAAGGATGGATGACCTGCAGGGAGGTATCCGGCACATGTACGTACACTGTGTCAGTCGAGCATCCCCAAGGCACGCGTCCCTGCCACTTCGCCTGCCAGCGGCTGGGCACCCGGATCCGGCAGCTGGGCACCCGGATCCGTGCTGCCTCGCCTGGGGCTGCGGGTGCGAGCGGCAGCGTGGAGGCAGCAGGCAGCCGGGGACATTGCTGGAGCCTGCATTCGGAGCGGCACTTGTCTTGATTTGGGGGCACCATGAGCTGCGGGATCCACCACCTCCCAGGGCAGTTTATTCCTCTATTTAATATCCCTTATTTTTAAAAACTGCGTCCTGTTTCTAATTCAAATTCAGCTGCTTCCAGCTCCCAGAAGCTGGTTCTTGTGCTGCTTTTCTTTACTTGATTGAAGAGCCCTTTAGTAGCTGATATTTTCTCTCTGTGAAGGCACTTACCGATGATAATCACGTCACCTCTCACTCTTCTTTTTGATATATAAGAGAGGCTGAGCTCTTCAGCAGCCCCACTGCAAAGCAGCTTCTCTGGCTTCCAAACAATTTCTGTCTCTTTTTGCAACCTCCCCAGTATTTTCACCTCCCCCTTTGCGATGCAGGTACTGAGGTTGGGCCGAGCCTTCCAGCATCCCGCCCAGTAAGGCTGTGCAGAGGCAAAAGCCTCTCCCCAGAGCTGAGTTGGAGTTCCCCGTTTGCACCTCCAGCTACCATGCTGCTGTTTGGTGCCCGTGCCGGGACTGTCCCCAGCTCCTGCTCCGCTCCCAGCTCTGCAAACACAGCCAGATAGCACCGGGGTCACCAACTTGTTGCATCCTTTATGTAATTATCTTTTCTTTTATAGAAACTGCTTATGTAGGCAGGCGGCACAGCAGGTCCTGACTGCTTCTACATCCATCCCCAGCAGCCTTCGCCAGCCCCTGCCAGACACAGGGGAGGGACTGGGGAACCTCTGGTCCAAGCTGCTGGGACCATGCTGGTGACATTGCCGTGTGGCACATGTGGGCCCTTCTAGTCCTTTTCCTCGAGAGCAAACTTGCAGAAAGCAACACTTACCTTTCACAAGCAGCCTTTAATGACGCTGACTTCCTCGCAGGCAGGCATGTGCTTGGGACTGCAGAGAAGTGAAGTTACAGTGGTAGATGAACGGCATGTGTTCACCCTGTTGTGTGTGCGTGTCCTAATTTTGCAAAGCCACTTGCTGGGACGGACCCCTGTGGGAACCTGGTACCCAAAGCCAATGCTGGCACAGAGGTGGCATTGGAACGACCACCAGCAGATCCCGTCCAAATTCGGCAGTGCACTGGCCTTGCCCCTGCCAGGGGCTGTGGCACACAGCAGGAAGCCTCTGCACAGGAGAAAACACAGCGTATGATGCTGCTGAAGGGAAGTGTGACCCTCCTCTGGTCCTGGCACTGCCCTCGCTCCGCTCTTCCCTTCCCAGCCCCTCTGCAGCCTTTCACTCCCCGGCTCCCCTTCCCCTGCCTGCAGCATCCCCCAGAGGGACCAGCCCCTTCCATCCCCTGCCCCCTCCTGGCCAGCATCACCCTCCCTTTCTTTCTTGGTCCCAGCGGGACCAGCCTGCCTCAGTCTGCCTGGTGCTGCCAGTGCCAAACCCGCAGTGATTGGTGGGGATGAGCTCCATGACCTCTTTGCACTTCATATTTTTCATTTTTGTCCACCTCTTTTTTCTTATTTTTCACGTGAAGGGTGAGGCGCTCCTGTGCTGGGCTGTGCCCGGGGGCCCCATCTACTTTCCCTGGGTAAAGCTGTGCACAGCCATACCCTGCCAGGGAGAGTGCACATACCGTCCTCCGAGGGTCTTCTTGGGGGTCAGAAGCAGACAATGTTGCCCCGATAATGGGTAAATAATAATAATATCTACTGTATTTTGGTAAAAAAAATCTCTCTCAAAAGGAAGATTGTAGTCAGAAGTATTTCTGTACATCCTACGCACAGGGGGTTGGTTGATAGGGTTTCTTCTGGGTATGTGTTTTTCCAATTACCAATTTTGACAGCATCTTCCTATGGATCTGCTGCCATTTTGCATTAATGCTCATTTGTACAAATTCCTGACTATCTGAATCCTGTTGTTTGGTGCCAACATTCCCTGCAGCCTGGGGGAGCCTGCCTTGAGCCTTGAAAGCAACGTGCTTCATTTGCCTGAGCGGAAGAGCTCAGCATAAAACAAAATCTTGTGGCAATATTTCTTCTGTACTGGAGAGCAGACAGAAGCTCATATAACTGGTTCTTTCAGCAAAGTACGCCTATAATTTACTTTCAAACCACAAAGAAAAAAATATAGACGGGATAAGTTGAATAGATGAAAAGTGAAAACAGCAAAGGTTAGAAGCATTGTTATTACTGTGGGTGTTTTCATGGCAGAGGGGACCGGAGCGGGACAGCTCCTGGCAAGGCAGGCAGGGATGCTGGAGTGGCTCATGTCTATGATCCGGGAGCTGATGACACACCGCCCTGCAGAAGTGCTGCCGATGAGCACACCGTACAGCGCGGGGCTGAGCTTTACCTGCCCGGGAGTGCTGGCGTGCTAGCGGGGAGCTGGGCTCTGGTATCAGTTATAAGTCAGTTAAGACCAAATGTCTCGGTGGCCCCAGAGGTCACCGTCCCTGGGGATTGTACAGAGCACAGCCCCAGTGCCAGGAAAATCACGTGGAAAGGACCACAGCATCTCGGCAAAGCTCTCCAGGCCTGTTTGCACGAATCACATTATTTTTCAGAATCCGGAGTGTGCCCAGCACATGTTTTAGACCATCAAGCCTTGAACAAGCATGTAGGAAACCCAGTCTTTTCTGGTGTTTAAAGCTGTGCCTGCTTGCGCAGCGGAGGGGCTCTGGGCACCCCCTGCACTGGGAATGAGCCTCCCGGTCCTGCATGCCCGCGGTCAGCCCGTCCTGCTGCAGAGGTCACGGTCCTGCCTTCACCAGGGAGTGAGCTTTGGGACAGAGATGCTGCCCCTCATTGCATCCAGACCTGGCCGCAGGGAAGGAGATGCCCTGGATGCTGGGGTACTCCTCCAGTCGGGAATCTGATTTCAGAGCTGAGAGCAGCAGTTTGACAGTAGCTGCTTAATCCAGCCGTGGGCACGGTGGTTGCATCCCCACGTGCCTGTGCAGGATTTCTCAGCTCCTTTCTCATCCGATGTTTTTTTGCTCAGGAAAGCAGTGAAGGTGAAAATTTAAATGAAAACACAAAGAGAGGCTTTAGAGCAAACAAATTGGAAAACAAACTCGGTGGAACAAGGAGAAAAGGCCCGTGACATACAAGAAATTGCGTGGTTAGAAATAGAGCTCAGCCAAAAATTAGCTAGTTGCATTTTTTTCCCCCAGGACAATTAGTTCCTATATTTCTGAGGGGCTTTCTGGGTTACTCTGCCCATGTTGCTCCCTCTGATTCTGATTTCAAGGGTTTGATTTTAAGGAGGGGCTGTCTTGGCAGGTCTAGGCTGGTCCCACACCAGGCGAGGAGGAGGATGGAGGGAGCAAAGTGGGTGCAGACCTGGCGCGAAGCTTACAGGGCGCAGCCCCAGCCAGCGTCTGCCTCACCCAGAGGGTTTTGCTGTGGTCCCCAGGCCCCAGGGCATCTGCCAGAAAAGAGAGGGTCACAGAGATTTTTGGAAAAACAACTGCCCACCAAGTCCCCTCAACCCATCGGCTCCGGGGGAGTATTTGCAGCTGCGTGGGCTTGTTTATGATATTACCTTCTGGTTGGGCAGCAGAAGCAGATTGCTGCTTCCCCTTGGCAGGCGTACGGGCTTGTTCGTGGACGCCTGTGTGACATAAAACAATGTGACACTTTTGCGCATGATGTCACACTCATATAAAAATACTCATGGCTGTCCACCGAGATCTTTGTACAGCCGCAGCTGGCAACAGCCGAATCTGGGGCATCTGCGGCCGTGGTGCCCACGGCAGTGAATTTCCATATTGTCATGTGCAGTTAATAATTTTATTCATCCCGAGCCCATCTCCCCCAGGAGCACGAGATAGACAAAAGAGGTTCTAACGCTGCAAGATCTGATTTTTGTCAGTCATTAGCAGGGAGGTAGTGGGCAGTTGCAGCCATGGCTTGGTTGCAATGGGCAGGACGTCTGATGGTTTGGGGAACAAAATGATTGTCACTTGTGTGCTGGGGTCAGGGTACCCATGATAGTTATGCACTAGCAGAAGACTGTCAAGGTGGTCGAGCTGCAAATGCCCTTTTTGTCCCTTTTCTTGTCTCCCTATCATTTGCATTTGCAAACAAGCCCTTCAGGGCTGGCCCATCAAGCAGAGCCCTGCATGTCCTGGGGAGACATGGCCTCGTGCTCTGCAGTGCCAGAGAAGGAGGGAGAGGGAATGCAATGCTATTTGCAGCATCATCCGGACAGTACGTGTGCCCCTTCACTGCGGGGAAGCAGAGCTGTGATGTGGCTGCGTGTTGCAGGACAGCCGTGGTCTCTCTTAGCAGAGATGCCTCTTCCAAATCCTGCTCTTCCTCTAAAAACTTGTCCAAGAGCTTCCCCTTGGCACCCTGGCCTCCCTGCCCCTCCTGCTGCGCACCCTGGGTAGGACTGTGCTGCCTGTGCCTGGGAGGGAGGGTGTATACATATGCACACATAAATAAATAAATAAATAAATAAATAAATAAATAAAATACTATATACAGTCTTTACAAATCCTTTGCAAGGTCACCTTATGTGACAAAGGACAACAGCACTTCAACATAAGGCACTGAAATGATCTTGAAGGCTCATCCAGACACCAGGCTGTTACGAGGGTCACTCTGTAAACGTTGCAGCGTGGGGACATTATGTGCCAAGGTGTGTTGCTAATTCATGAGACAAGGACTAGGCTGCCCTGCTGTAAGTGAGGAGGAGGAGGAGGAGGAGGCAGCACAGTGAGAAGGGGCTTGGGAGGGATGCGGGGCTAGCAGCCGCACTGGGGCAGGGCGGTGGATGGTGGAGCGAGGCTCAGTGCTGCCGGGGCACAGAGGAAGGGGATGGGGCGATTTATAGTTCATGCTTGGCAGAAAGGATGGAGAGACAGGGATTAATTGCGCAAGGGGAGCGGGACTGGCAGAAAGAGCAGATGGCAATATTTAGAGTTACAGGGAAATATTTTAAATAAGTTTGCTGCTGAAGGATAGGCTTTTCTGACTTAGAGGGACAACACTTTGGGAATGGAGCTACTGCTGCTGTTTCCAGATGACTTGACTGGTAATAAAGGAAGTTTTAGGGCGATACCTAAAGGTGGTGTTTGGAAACGTTGCTCTGCCCTCCCTTCCCTGTCTTCCCCCCATGGAGGCAAAGGAGCAGCAGTTGTGGGTTCAGGGCACTGTAGCATCCACATGGGGCAGGATACTGAAACACGGTTTTGTTCAGCTGGGATGCTGCTAATAATATGGGCCCATTCCCAAATGCCTTGATTTCTCTTTATTCTCATTTTATTCATCTTCTGTACCACCCCCCCAAAGCCAAACCAAAAGAAACTGTAGCATGCCAGTGGTAGTTAGATGTTTGAAGATACTCTCATTTAGAGCTGCTCTGTACATTGAAGGTCGGACTGAGGATGGCAGCCAGCCATCCCCCCAAGGGAGCCTCTGAGTCACCGTGTTTGCACAGCAAGAAAAATAAACCCTCAGAAAACAAACTGCCTCCTTTAAACACTGCACTGCTTGGAGACCGACGGTGGAGCAGCCTCCAGCCGGTGCCCTGCAGCTCCCCTGGGACGGAGCAAGGGGAGCAGCATGGAGAGCTGTCGCCGCTCCATTTGGGTTCACCCCATGATGGCAGAGGAACCCCCCAGCAGAGTCCTGGCTTTCCCCACACCTCACCTCAGCTCCCTGGTCTCCTTCCCATCCATCTTGTTAACTCGTCCCTCCGTTACCTCCTGCTCACCTCTGCCTGTCTCTGATGGTCTCTGTGGACATCTGCCCATTGACCCAAGCTCCACCGTCATGAGTCAGCCCACTGTCCTGACGGTCAGCACACAGAGCAATAGCCCCGCATCATCTCCTTTGGCTCCTGTCCCCATGCCCAAACACTGGCCAAGGGTCTGGATTGGTTGATCCCTGGGTTTATATAATCGTGGGAGCAGCAGGAAAAGCAGCGACTTCCACTGCTACAGGAAAGAGAAGCTATGATAAATGGACCTGCACGTTGCTGGGTTTGACGCATTGCCTGGGACTCACCACAAAATCCGAACAGCAAATTCTCTAGGATTTCAGTTTTCAAGCAGGTTTAGCTTTTTCTCCTGCTCAGCTGCTGCCAGAGCTAATGCAAAATCCCCGTTTTCCCACGGTCGGCAGGCGGGAGGAGCTGGAGAGGACACGGTGGTATCCCATTGCTGGCTGGTGTGCGCTTGGGAAGCCTCCAGAGCAAACCCCCCTGGCCCGGCTGAGCATTTGCTTTGGCTTTCGCTGAGACAGAGGAGGCTGTCCAAGGATCAGAGCATTTCCATGCGGGTCCAGCCTTCACCTGGCCGGGGACAGCGGGAAAGCAAGACCCCTTCCACATCACCTCCCAGACACGTTGGTCCCCAGCACTTTGCTGTGGTCTGTTACAGACCAAATCACCTTGTCCTTCATCTTTAGTGCCTGCAGGACCCACGTTCTCGGGGCTACAGAGAATGAGGCCCCCAAGGGTGGATGGCGGCCAGCTCGGCTTGAGGTTTGAGGATGCTCAGGACTGGCCTGGCTCAGACACCTGAGAGCTTCCATGGACAGGATCACAGCAGAGGACCTGGGTACAGCACAAATGTCCTGTGAAGGCTGACCATGATGCTGATAAACCCATTAGTCACTTGTATAATTACTGCTTGGAATCACTCTGAAATCCGAAATTGCTCATTCTTTTCAAATTACAAGGTAGCTGCAAGAAAATCATGTTTTTAACAGCAACAAGTGCAGGTATTTCACCTTGTAGAAAGCAAGTTTCATGTATTCTCCCCACGTGCCATTTTCAGGAGGCCTTCTGGTTTGGAATTTGGAATTTTTAAATACCCCACAAACATCTTGGCAGGGTCATCCTCCATGCTGGGGCTTAGCTAAGATGTTCATTTTCTCTCCTGCTTCAATGCCTGCATGGAGGCATTAAGGGCATCAGCCAAGGAAGTTTGCTACATCATCTGTTTCTGAGGTTGTGGCAGAAAACGCACTTTTTTGGTGCCAGAGGTTTGGGGTTTAAATCTTACCCTTCACAAATGGCTTCACTGCAGGGCGTCTGAGGAGGAGGCAGGCTTCGCTTGCTCCATATGGGTATGAAATGCTGAGTTTAAAACTTTAAAAGCTGCTTGTTACTTGGCAAATCGGAATCTCTTTGTTAAAGTCAGAGGGGTGAAGGGAGGCAGAACTGATGTGCCCCCATGTCCATCACCATCAGCTTTTTTCAGGCAGACCCGAGTCGAGCTGGGTCGCGCTGGTGCCGAGCTCCATCCCACAGCTGGGGCACATCCCAGCAAGGGAAATGGGATTTTCTGTCCCACGGAGCCATGGCTTGGAGCCCCTTGGGTTTTTCTGCTGATGTAATGGCTAATATTTGGATTATAGTAGCAAGAGTAGAAGCCTTGGAGTCAATCCCTCCAGCTGGGTTTCCTGCTCTCCCAGCCCTTCCCGCTACCCCGAGCCGCCTTCCGCCAAATTTTCCATGCATTTTGAGCATTTTAAGATGGGTATAGTAAAAATTGTCATTAGAAGGTGCTGCAAGGGTTGATTTAATTACTGCAGGCGCAACTGAAGTCTGAAGGGGCACCATTTCCTATCACAAATGTCTCTGTTTCAGTATTGCAAAATTTGAATAATTCTCTTTGACAGCTTTTTTCTTTTTATAGCAGTAATTAGTCAAAAAGTATTGCCATGATGAGTGTTAGGCAAAGCTGCCCTGGGATTCCTGTTTGATAGCTGCAAGTCATACTGCACAGCTCAGGAAGGACACCTCTCTGCAGGTTTTAAAAGTGGCAATAACGACAGCAGGTAATGAGGGTGTTGGACTCAAATGCTAAACCATTTCCTCCAGAGGGGAAAAATGTGGCCTTTTTTTCTACCTAAAGGTTGCACTTGCATTTTAAGGCATGTGGGGGGTTGCTGGGACACCTGTTGGAGCCAGGCTGTTCAGTCGGGCCCAGGAGAGATTACTACACAAAATAGCAAAAAAAAAAAAAAAAAAAAAAATTTAAAAATGAAGACCAGAAACTGTAATTTTAAAAGTTCGGTCTAAGTGGAGGGAGGTAGAGGGATCTGGGCAAGAAACCAGATATTAAATGGGTTTTTAATCCCAGTTAGTCCCCCAAATGCTACAAGGTCTAGTCACTGAGGGCTGAAATTAGTGTAACATTGGCAGCATTGTGTGTTACTTTAACAGGAAGCGTATTTAAGTGTGGAAAGAATTTACCAAGGGAAATGATGGAGATTTTGTCTGTCTTTGTCTAATTCAAGTTATCTAAAAGCCATGGGCCTAGTTTTGTCATACATTGTTGGTAATGCACGCCTGTCATTTCGTGGGGTTTTTTTTCGCTTATTTTATTCAAAAGATAAAATTAGAAGGTTGGAGTTATCTGGTGACTTCAAAATAGGTGAGTCTGAGTGGAATTTGAGTCGTCTGTGATTTTTTTCAGAAAGCCAAGATGGAATTAACCCAGCTTACTGCAGTCAATTTAATGCTTTTTATATGGCCCGGAGCAGAGCTGTGACTATTTCTGTATTTCGGGAGTTTGGTGCCGATGATTCGCAGCAGCAGTGTGTCGGTTTAACCCGCAAGTGCCCGGGCACTGGCGGGTGCTTGGGGAGCCAGGCTGGCAGGTCTGCGCTGTGGGCTGCCTGCTGCTCCTCTTCATCACCAGCAGCAGAATTCAGCAGAAAAGAGGCATTTGTCTTCCTTTCTCTAGAACTGCAGAGGGACGGATGGTGTCACCCATGATGTCAGAGAAGATACCTTCAGGGAGATGGATCTTTTCTCATCATTAAAAACACACATGCAAATCTGAGAGGGGTTAGTGCTGCTTGCAGGGGGGCTGTGTGATGCCGCCCTATCCCCTGCAGGTACCTCCTGCGCTTCCCCTCCTGCTGCCGGGGCTCTGCCTCCCACTGAGCATCTGCCGCTTTACAGGTGCAACCATTAGCCCCTGCAAATGATAGTATTTCCATATGAAAACCCCATTTTGCACTTTATTTTCATCTACAGAAAGGCGGCAAGTCCTGCCTTAGCATTACTTCATATTCCCATACAAGTAAGGATGAGGAGCAGAATATGTATGTGGCTGTTCCTGCAAACATGCTTTTGCAATGTGACCTTCTGGTGCTCAGACTGGATCCTCTGCCAGGACAAACCCACGTTGCTCTCTTGCATTGAACCGGGCTACAACAGCTAAGACCTGTCAAGGCTTATTTTTTCGTCTACACATGCATGAGATGCAACTGGACACAGCTTCTGTATTATGCAGAAATATTAAGTATCAGTAATATTAAAGTAATGATCGATATCACCAGTAACTATAAGATAAGTTCATCATAGAAAATATTTTGCAGCATTCCCATTTGATTGACTTCTGTGGTAGGGCAGAAAAGGTGATTAATAATAATCTGTGCTGCTGATGGATGGTGAAGGTTTGCTAAGGATGGAGTAAAGCTGTTTTAACGTTCTGCTTAATACGCAGTTATTGCTAGTGGCCATATGTTGTTCTGTGTATAAATAATCAGCAGATATTGTCACCTCAGCTGCTGGAGTGCAGCAATTTGGCACCTCTGGCATCGTAGCTCGGTCTTGGCAAAGGCACGGGCACTGGAGATCTGTTAAGCACAGACGCTGACAGCGGACAGCCCTTCACAGCCCGCTCCTCATCTCTGGGGCCATCGTGGGCCCCTCACAGCCCCGGGAAGCAGATCAGCCGTGGGTGTCCCCACCTCAGCACTCACAGCCTGGCTGTCCCCTGCACCTTTGTCCTCCTTTACAGCTGGCTGGAGCCTGTGGGCTCTGAGACTCATTTCATGCCTGGTTTAAGCTGGGTGATAAGTATGGTGAAGTGCTTTTGCCAGTTTAATGGTAAAGCTGCTTTGGAAGATTTTGGAGTGGCACGCACTGCCTCCGTGGCCATAACCTGCACTGGGTTTCTGAATGGGAAACACCACTCGCTCTCTGTGTCCCGTGAGGTTATCTTCATTTCCACTGATGTTATTGAAGTGTGAGGTTTTATTCAGTTGGGTGTCAGACAAGGAAAATACCATATTCATCTTTGGGACAAATGTTGACAGTGAAGTTCACACCTGAAAAGACATCTCATGAAGTCCAATTTGGCAGTTGCAGTGGACAAGGATGGGGACTTTGATGCCACCATGAGGACACAGGAGATGGAGATACACAACTGAGAAATCAGCTGCTTTGCTTTCCTAGCATTAACGGTGCTGAAAAAGTCTGGTTTACCCCCCCAAAAACTGCCATTTGTATGCACAAGCTTTTTCTTGTCACAATATATTGAGATGAATTGCGAATTGGCATTGCAGCTCAGTGACTGACCCAGGACTCCCGTGGAAACAAAAGATGAACCTTTGCTGAATGTTTACAGTTTCAGACTGCTCATCAGTGAACCCTGGGAGGGCAGCTCTTGCAGCAATTCAGAACTGGAGGTGAAATGCAAAAGTAAGGGAAGAAAATCTGGAGATGAGAGCTGCCGTCTGCTGGGAGGTCCCTTTGATGGTGGTAAATAATCCTGTGTTACCTGGGAATATGGAAAAATATCTTGGGGGTTTGTATGTGGTGAGATGGTTCTTCCTCTTACATGTGTTATGGAAAACTGATGCTGTGCCTGAAATTGAGGAGGAAGATTTTAGCCTGTAGGACCTTGGTCACGGTGCTGAGCACCCTGAGAAAGGGGCATCCATGACCAGGACCAGCTGGATGGTGTGTCCCAGAAGCCTGACCCCACGGGAGCTGCCTCCCTGCCCTGCAGCAGACACTCAGCCCCGTTCCTCCACCGGGAGTTCCTCCACCGGGGCTCCCGGCAAGGGCTGGGTGGGGCGTCCTCCCTGGTGTTAATGAGTCCCAAGTGCACCCACCTGGGCAGCCTCTGCTCCACCCCACTGAGGTGGGACCAGACTTTATTTATGGGGAGCAGCCATAGGGTAAGGAGCTCTTGGGGGCTGTTAGTAGCAGATAGCTGTGTGCTGCTCCAGGATGCTTGTATGGTGAGTACAAAGCCACACATGGAGTGCTTTGGTTGTGCTGAGCTCAGTGGGGTGGGAGGCCCTTTTGCCCTCCAGGAGATTGAAGGATTTTTTTTTTTTTTTGACCCCTACAGCACTTACCTGTGGGATGGGATGGAGGCTGTGTGCTGGGACCTGCTGTGGGAGATGCCCTCGGCTCCCCGCTTAGCCTGAGGCTGGTGCTGAGTCAAAGGTTTTGCAAAAGAGCTGAGCTTTCAGAGGCTTAAGAAAAAAGAGACAGCACTGGTTACTGCAGAGGCAGGGTGTTTGTTCAGAGTCCTTGCCTTATGTGGGAGTTCAAGTGCTTGGCCTCAATGTTATGGGTAAGTCCTAAGAAGCCTCTGGGGGTGCAGGTGACAGGTTATGTATTTCTGAAAGATGGCACAAAATCAACGCTTTCTTCTGAGAAACCTGGAGCAGATAGTGGGAGGAGTGGCCCTGGATGTAAGCTATGACCCACAGACTGGGGAAAAGGCACCAAACCAAAACCCCAGGCTGGTACATTTATCAGACCTTATAGGGAAAAAAATACAAAGCCAGAAAAAGGTGGCTGCTGCAAATCACATTATGTTTCCACCTGGCACCTTGGAGGAGTATTTCTCCTCGCTCCAGTTAAAAAACAAGCAATGGCCCTGGGTGGAAAGAAGGTGGTGTCTGGTCCTGACCAAGACCCGAGCTGGCTGCAGGGGGTCGGGCTGATGTTGCATTCAGAGGGCTTTTGGTGCAAATGGCTCCTGTCCCCCTCGGCTCCTGTGGTCCTCCAGCATCACTGGTTGCAGTGGTCGTCACTACTGATGCCCTTCTGGGTTTTTTTGTAATGAAGATAAAGTGGGTGAGTTACTAGTAGCTACTCCAAAATCTTGTAGCAAGTGGTTTTCTCTCTGCAGGACAGTGTCTGATGCTGAGTCACAAGTGTCTGGGTTTTTGCAAGACTATAAATAGCTCTCGCACCTGATGGCCTGCAGTGTTGTTTCACTGTGGGCTCTGAGCAGGGCTCCCCCTCCAGCCACACATTTGGGTTTCCTCTCCACTCCTGTCCACCTCTGATCTCCCCTTGGTGAGGAAGACGGATGACTTTTCCAACCCAAGTGATTCTATGACTTCAGCCCCACGAGAGGCGGTGGGAGGAGCTGAGCGGGCGCAGGCAGGTGCCTCCTGCGGGCGCTGGGTTCCCTGGAGCTGGGGAAGGGTCTCCCAGCCCCTGGGCTGGGTGGGCTCCCTGCCTGCACAGGCAGTGCAAGGTTGTGGCTTGCAGGTGATCTGCAGAGTGACCGGCATGGGTTGGACTGGCGATCCTGGCCAGCATGGTGCCCGGCCACAGCAGCAGGCCTTCGGTCTCTGGTTTCTTTGGCTGTGCTTTTTCCTCTACTGATGTCAAAATCTCTGTTCTAACTCTGACCAGAAGAATAATTTGTAATAATCTCCCCAAACTGTGGTCCAGAAGCTGTAGTAAACCCCTTTTAGTCGAAATAAACTGTGATACATTTCAGTTTTGTTGTTGAATATTATCTTAGATGTAAGTATCCTGGAAGTCCAAAACTGTTGGCAATTTCTTGGAGAGCACCAGAACTCAGATATGGATTTTAAGACATTTAAATCCTAGTGTCGATAGGGATGCACTTGAGAAATTCAGGCCATAGAAGCAGACTCTTAATGCTTTTCCTCCCCTCTATGCAGTGGGCTCAGCCCGTGATGAGCGGATCCCTCAGCGGGAGCAGGGGCATGTCCTCTCAGAGCATCCTTCCTTCCTGTCACCCCACCAGTCCGCACAGCCTCTGCTCCCTCAAATGCCACCCGTGTCACCACCCTTGCTGTCACTATCCATCTTGCCTTTAATTCAATCATCGTTTTCACAGATGGGGAGCTGGGGTGTCTCGCCTCCCTGGTGATGTGTCGTAGAGCCACCTTGCCTGGAATTCCCATGGTCTGGAAAGTATCTCTCTCCTGAATCCAGTTGTGATTTTTAATTTGGATCCCATTGTGCTTTCCTCACTTCCAGTGAGACCTTTTGCTGAAGCTGTCGGAGGAGGATGGAAGGGGTGTTGGGGGGTTGGTGGCTGTGGTGTGACAAAAGATGAGGCAGAAATGGCCATTTTTCAGAGGGAGGGCCTGCAGTGGGATGTGGTGAGGGTCTGTGCTGGAAGGTGTGAGGTGGGTCCTCACAGATGGAGTAAAACCAGAGGAGGTGAAGAGCAGGAAAGCGGTCTGGAGGGGCCATCAGCAATAAAAGCATGGTGGCAGGAGCACAGGGGGATGAGCGGTGGGGGAGTGGAGCAGAAAGACGTGCTCCTCTGTCAAGGAACAAGTTCAAAACCAGCTTTTTCACGGAGGTTGTGTGGCTTAGTGCTTGGGGAGAATGGGGTGCTGAGGCTGCGTGTGAAAGTATCCCCAAAGCGTGGACTGCTGCAAGTGGGGGTGAAGTCATTGGGGGAAGATTTACTTTATTTGCTTGCTCTTGTGTTCTTTTGTCAAGTTGGTGTTGGGGCAGGCAGGGCTGAAGCTCTGCTCTGGCCTAGGGGGGATATTTTTATGTTGTTCTGATTTTTTTTTTTTTAATGTTCTTGTGACCCTTCTTTGGAAGCGCTGGGGCTGGTGGTGCTCCCACTGGTGCCAGGCAGGTGGTAACATCCCTGCCTCGGTGCCCAGGTCCTGCTGGCACCCACGGCTCCCCTAGTCCCTCTGTCCATCATCCCACCACCCCATGGTCTTCAGTTCCTTCTCTGCCATGAGGCAGGGACACTTCATTACCTTAATGAAGGAGAAGTATGTATGTGCTTCCCATTCGCAGGTGTGTGCACTTCACTTGGCAGAGAGAAAATGTTGATTTTTAATTTGTTTAGTTTACCAAGCAACTCCGATTGCTCTGTACTGGTGGCCTGGCATCTTCTTGTCTGCTGCTCTGTTGTCTGCCAACTTCACAGCAATGCTGTGTTTTCTTGTAGATTTTTGGTTAAAATCTTGGGAATTGGACCTGTTTTCTCGAGGATCCCTGTTAAACACACACCCAGCGGTTTCAGCATCCTAATTGCATTGCAGACAGCTTTTAATCCGTTTAGTGTGTGTCATGTTGATGTTGTATCATTCTAATTTTTAATCAAAATGTCATGCAATACCAGGTTAAGTGTCTTACGGAAGTCTAAATATATTAAATCAACACTGTTGCCTTTATTAACCAATTTTTAAACACATCAAAAAATCAAATAGATTTGACAGGGTTCATTTTTCAGAAGCAGTGTTTGGTGTCTGCTCTCCAGTATTGGTGGCTTGTATCTGCGGATCCTTTATTTTTTCCATGATCAGCGTTGGGCTGGAGGGACGGCGTTTGCCCTTGCTGACACCCATCCTTTCTATTTATTACACGTATCCTTCCTATTTATTGGCAGAATGTTGTTCTCCTTCAGACTTCTGCAGCTTTCTCTTGCAGAGGTATAAAATGAGATGAATTTCTGATTGTAAGGGAAACTGCATAACCCTGAAGTGACAGACAGTCCCTATCCCAAAGAAATTGCAATTTAAATGCTTAAACCTGGAGTCTGCCAAGAGTTTTCTCTTTCTGAATGCAAATATTTGAATTCTGCCATTGAATGCAAACTGTGAGCTGGGTCCTTGCCCTGCAGGCTCTGCAGGGCAGGGGAAAGCTAATTAGGCATTGACTAATTATTTTCGGGTTTGGTCACCTTGAAATCCGTGACTGAGAATGGGGGGCAGGGGGAAAGGGTGTATGGCCACGGCTCCTGGAAGAAGACACAGATGTTTGGTTCTCCTATGGGATGGTCCCGCTGCAGGAGCAGCTCTGGGGCTGGAGGCAGGCATGTGGATTTTCCTGGGAAAACCGCGGGAAGGCGCTTTCCCTCCCGCTTGGGGGGTTCCAGCCTACCCGAGCCTAATTTATGATAATTATTTTTAATATCGCTTTTATGTGGCAATATATTGTTTTAATTTCACAACAGTGCAACATCTGATATTAAGTATTTCC
The DNA here is from genome assembly GCF_026419915.1 of Harpia harpyja. NCBI lineage: Eukaryota > Metazoa > Chordata > Aves > Accipitriformes > Accipitridae > Harpia > Harpia harpyja. The sequence goes on along the minus strand of NC_068953.1, from coordinate 15,881,420 downwards.
AGCTCGACTCCAAGCTCCCTAAGGCAGTATTTATTAAAATCTTTTTTTGTCCATATTTCATGTTTATTACTGCCATCTTTAATTAAGGGAGGTAAATATTGCTGATGTGGGTTGAGGGGCCTTTTTAACATGAATAATTTGAAATGCTCTCAGTAATACAAGATGCAGCAGGAGGGGAAAGAGCGAGCTCTTGGGCATTATTGCTGCCTCTTGCTGCACCGGAGCAGGGCAGCTCGGCAGGGAAATGGGTCTTCTCACGTGGGATCTGGTGATGTTTTAAAATTAACAATGAGGTTCTGCTGAAGATGTATTTTTCTTATCCGGCATTGGAGCTAGAGGAGCTGAGTCTGGGAGCCGTTTCTCAGGGATGCATTGCTGGGGATGGAGAGCAGCAGTCCGGATGGGTTTGCTGGAGCTGGCTTGGCCGGAGGCACCGAGCCATGGGGCTGGGGAGGTTTTGCAGCCTGAGCTGCGCTTTGCTCTCAGCCTCCAAACCCTGCTCTGGCAAACGAGCTGCACTGCTCATCTGGGGCTGTGTCCCCAGCCCTGCTCGCTGCCACTTTGTCCCAGCTGAGGAACATGGGAGGTGTCTGAGCGGTTTAGTTGGAATCAGATTTTTTTTTCTGAATTCCTCCATACTGTTCTCTTCTAATCTCTGGAGTTTTATTCCTGTAGTTGTGTTGCGTGTCCACACCCATACTGAGAGGAAAGAAAGGGGAAAACTGACCTAAATCCCGTGGAGTGGTGTCATCTCCTAAAATCCTTCTTTTTGTTTCTGCAGACAAAGATGGCAAATGATGCAGTGCCTGGGGCAGTGCTCAGGGCAGGGGCCATGCTGTCCTGGGTGGGGGTTTGCCATGTTGGTGACTGCATTATTTCTCCCTGTTGCTGCTTCTCTCTGTCTGCCAGCTTCAGTTGTCCCTTTGTCATTGATGGAGCTTTTTGCTGCCTGAAGCTGTCCTTTGCAAATGGTTGCAGGTGAGGAGCGGTGCGCTGCAAAAGGAAATGGGAACTGATACTGCTTGGCAGTTACAAGGACGAGGCTTAAGTAAGATCAGCTCTGTCTAAGGTAGATCCATTAATATCTGCTGTGAAAAATGGTTTAATCACATTTTCTTTTTCCTTTTTGTGTCTGAAATGGCAACTGATCTCTGAATCCAGATATGTTGTACTGCATTATAGACCTCTCCACAGCCCGTTTCATTGAGACCTCTGTTCAAATGAATGGGTTTAACTTAATGCTTTGCATGCAAGCAGCAGCATGTAATTGCAGGTTTAGTCATAATTGCATGGCTTCTGGAATATATTTTGGTGTTCGTTATTCATGCAGTTGTTTGTTGTAGAGAAAATAAGATTAATTTATATTCCAGTAATACTTCAAGTATATGTTTTTATACAATGGTATAACGGTGGAACCTGTAGGGAGCCCTCAAATACTGCAAAGCTTGCCTTAAGATCCCAGGCCTCGGTCTCATTGCTGGGGTAATGAGGATCCCAGCCTATCCATAAGCAGCTCCAGCAAAGGCAGAGTGAACTAAATTCCAGTGTAATCTCACTGGTTTGGCAGGCTTTCATGAGGGGTGATTTTTGCCCTAATAAACCAGCTGCAAAAGATGTGTTCCCAAATGATAACAGCATACTGGAAAATTTGCAAGATTCAAGGCTGCTGAAGGACAATGTACATCTGCTTCCACCAGCTATTATTTCTTTAAAAATCTTTTTTCTTTCCCTCTATATACAGCTGTGTCCATATACAGGAACAAGAGGTGACTCTCAGCAGCTGAAACTTTAGTACAAGACCACTTAAGACTTCATCTGTGAAAGCAAACCTTGCGTTCATGAATCCTCTCACTGTCCTGCTTTGGAAAAATTACTCCTTTTTAAACACAGACTGTGCCCACTGGTGGCATGCCCTGGCTGGTGGCCCAGAGCACTCTACACTGGGGCTCCCTCTAAGCTAGAGTGTATCTGGGACACTGCTGATGGACAGACAGATAACCTGCAGAGGCTGTGCAGACAGTGTTGTGTGCATACCCAGTGCAGGTGGGCTAATTGCACATGCAGCTGGCTAATTGGGCAGGCAGATTTCCCTGTGTGGCTGGGATGAGTGTGCCCCAAGGGGCACTGCTGTGCAGGGCTCTGCTGGGGTTTGCTTTTGGGCAGAGGATGCTTGCTGCAGCCTCCTCCCTGCGGGACCCTGGCCCTTGTGCAGGTCTGACCCTGCTCTGACTGCTCTGGTGTCCTGGGAATTTGTGGTTCTTGCCTCCAGCCTCCAAGGGACAGCGAGCTCACTGCTGTTCTCCACGCATTGCAGTATCTGATCACTGCAGTCTCTTCAGTCTGTGCCGGTTAGAAATCTAGGATGCAATTTGTGGGGTTGGTGTCTCTCCTGTCTGCCCATTGCAGACTCTTTTTAAGGCTGAAGCATTAATTATCAGAGGGCTGAAGTGTACTTTCCAAGGGGATCCCACCCTGTGTTCAGAGGCAGGTGTGGGACCTGGCAGTGGTGCAGACCTTGGAATGATGGAGCAGCTCAGGGCCTGCATCCTCCTCTCTGCACATAGCTGGGCTGCAGAACGGGGATGTGTGTTTGACAAGTTCCCTGTTTCTGCAGTACCTGAGATCTGGGAAATGAGGACGCCCTGGGATGCTCAGAATGAAGTTCTTGCGCTGTAGTTGTCACTTTGAGGACGTTTCTCAGGACTGTTGTGTCTGGCATTGTATAAATGTCAAATGGGGGAAGGAGACGAGCACGTGGCTGTGGGCCTGGAGTGTCCCTGTCGCGTGGCTGAAGGTGCTGCGGGGCTGGCAGGGAGCAGCGTTCAGGAACATGGGCCCTTGTACCTATCGAAAGGAGCTGTTGGGGATGGTGCTTTGAAAGCTGGCATAGGCTTCAGCTGCCTGCTGCCCCCAGATTGACTGTCCTGTGTTGGTGAAAATTCATTATCAACTGTTGGCACCTCTGTTGCCCTCTGCTCTGCAGATCCCAGCTGGGAGAGAGTTTAATTCAGAAAAACATTCTTTGGGGACAGATCAGATGTCTCATTTGTGTAGGCATCTAGAATATGGCCATGCTGGAAAGTTTCTCAGATGCTTGTGCTTGTCTCTGCCTAAAGGAGAGGTTTTTCTTTTGTGTTTCTCTTTGTTAGGTCTCCTGTGTTCTCCTTTCTTGCATCTCTTAAATAGTTGCCGCGGAGCTACTTTGTCAGAGCTGAGTCACCATTTAGTGGTTTCTTTCCTTCACATCTTCCCATGCTCTGGAGAAACTCGGCGACAACTCTGAACTTTCCCACAAGCTGTTCTGTCTTACGGAACATGTTAAGGTTGTTGAAGCCTCTGATGGAAGGACTTTTCCTCTTTAATAATAGACGCACAGCCTTGCTGAGGTGTTGGGTGCACTGTCTTGCTCTCCCTAACTGGCAAAGCAGATGAAGGTGGAAGTGTGCCTGGTTGGGGGAGCTGATGGGGCAGAGGCACTACACCTGTGCTGTCACAGGAGACCTAGGGCTAAATGAGTGCCTTTTCAGAGATAATGCCAGAGGCTCTTTGAACTTGGTGGCAGCTGAGATAAAGTGTCAGCCAGCAGCAGTAGCAGGGAAGCTGGAAAAAACACATTTCTGCAGTGCGTGGGGCAGGAGACCTGTGCTGGCAGAAGGTCGGTGCCCTTTGGTGTGGCACAAGGGGAGCAGAGCAATCCGGTGCCCACTGCCGAGCAGAGCCTCTGCCCGCAGCGATGGGCAGGGATGTGCTTCATCACCATCACATCGCAGAGGAAGGAAAATAGTTTCAAATGAAAGCTCTGTAGCAGTGGGGAGCTGTGCCGACCCCAGTGATGCTGGGGCTGTCCTGGCAGCAGTCCTGGCTCGGCTGTGTAAAGGGAGACTCTTCCTCAGGGCCTAGTCTTTCATCAACTTTGAGATAATTGGATGTGATAGTGCAGGCATGATGACTTCATTTCTGTAATTATTTTTATTTCTTCTGCAGGCCTGTGTTTTAAAATAAACTGAAGAGCCAATGCATTGAGTTACATCTTCATCTCCTTTATTTAATTTTACTTAAAGGACTGAATGTTCAGTTACTCCTCAGTGCCAGGGTTACCCAGCTTTGTTTGCTTTTCCTCCCCCTCCAGATTATTGGGGTGGGCTCAGATATTGCCACATAAGGCTATAGCAAGGATTTTTAAACTTAGGCTTTGGTCTGAGGGATGGGAAATCTTCCTGCAGAAGCTGGGACCCCATTGTGATGTTGGGAGGATGGACAGTACTTATAGGTAGGACTTCTTAGGCTTGTGACCCAATTTTGGTTTCACTTGACAAGATAAAACCTACTGGCAAGCTCCTGCCTGCTTCTGCTCCATTGCACAGCGTTCTCCAGCTGCGCTTGCCTCTCGTGCGCATCCTGGTTCTCCATGTGCTCACCCACTGTTGAGGCTCGCCTGCCCTTGCTGGGCTCCCATCTCATGCCAAAGGCTTTCTGAAGGAAACATTCATTTCCTGGGTGTCTGAACTGGCTTCTGTAAAATGTGTGCCCTGTGGTATACAGAGGGAGAGCAGCTCTGCATGGCACAGAATGAAAAAAATTTGTATTTAGTGTTGAGCTGTTGCTAGCAGAGTAATCTAGTGTTTCATGTTTGGATATTCAGCTTGCATTAGCTTCAATCAAGCACTCGATCGGAAGTCTCCTTCCATTAAGTCGTGCAATTTTCATCCGCTGATCTGGGCTGCGGTAAAGCTTATGCAGCCATCTGGGCTTAAAACAATGACTTTCCACATCAACATGAGTAATCCTCCTGCCTGACATCATTTAATCAGTATTTTGTCTGAATGCATTGTAAATGCACTGGGCCGCGGGTGGAGTTTGGGTTCCAAAGCTGCTTCTGCTGCAAAGGGCAAACGCCCTGTGCCCGAGCGTGGGGGTCTACGGTGCAGAGGGCTGTGGGGAGAGCCTGTGTGCTGTGCTCGGGAAGCTGGGGCCAGGTGTGCAGCGGGGTGCTGAGGTCCTCATGTGATGGAGGTGCTCAGGGCGGGTGTCCCTGGGACCCCTGTGCCTGAGGGGATCCCTCCTGTAAACTGCTGCTGTCAGTGGAGATCTGTCCTAAAATTCAAGTTGTGTACAAACTCAGCTGCTTCTGAGCCCATGGGAGAGCCGTGGGCAATGTTTCGTGGATTATTTTTATCTCTAAATATGAAATTCTCTCTAAGCAGCATTTAAAACTAATGTCATTGCCCTGGCAGCGGTGGCTGTCCAGGACACTGACGTGAACATGGAAAACGTGGCTTCTGGCAAGAGAATTCAGACCGTTTCTTTTAATGTCTATGATTTTTAGTATTGCCAGGAGTTGATTTTTTTTAAAAAGTGATAAAGTAATTTGTTTAAACTTGTTGGAATCTGTTTAATGAACTGGCCAAGCTCAAAGGGGATGATTACGCTCTGCTCAGCTGTAATTCCCATGCTCTTTCATCAAGCAAAAATACACGGACCACTCCAGAGCATGCGCCCTGCTCCGAGCCCTGCTCTGTGCCTCCTGCCCATGCATGCTCCAGGGGGGCTGCATTTCAGTACTGGGGAAAAAATCCCCATGAAACCACAGCCTGTCTGTGGGACTGTGTTAAGCCCATCTCCAAATACTCCCTGGCAGTACATCATCAGCAGGTGACTCGCAGAGCTGGGGTCTCCTTGTGAAAGGGAGCAGGAATGCACCCACCCAAGCTGCAGCACAGCCTGCACTCAGCTGCGGGACCCTGGCTGTGCTTGTCTTGGTGACACATTTAATTGGTGGTTTTAAAAATCCACTTCCTTATTTAAAAGAGGTGTGGGGTTGTGAGAGTGGTGGCTGCCCTGGGAGTAGGTGGAGGTCATGGTGCTCTGCCAGGTTCAAGCTCCTGCCCCTCATGCTGGCAGGACCTGGTTTCTCACTTATTCCCCCCAGAATCAGCTCAGATGGACCCTGTCAGGCAGGACATGGGCTTTGCAGTGCAGCCTGCAGTTCGTGTCAAAAGAATCACCCCAATTTATGCAGTGAAGGTTCAAATGGCATCTCTGTCAACCTGCTGACATGTTTTTAGCCAGGCAATAAAGCATGGCAGTAATTAGGAAGGATGACCTCGCCCCACTTAGTGTAATGAGGTGGCCGCTCAGCTCAGCCTGCTCAGGGCATCCTACTCCGGGCAGCCCTGCTGCGTACCTGTGTGCCTCTTTGTTTCCCTCCTGCCAAGGGAGAGGTGAGAGCCGACTGCTCACCAGGCACTGGTCCTGCTGCCTGCACCTCTGGCTCTGCACTGTGGCATCCAAAATTTCCCACTTGTCCCATTTCCAGAGCACCTGCCTGGCAGTGTGGGCACTGCCCAAGTACATCCCAATCCATGCTATGGCCAGGGTCTCTGCCTGGTTTCTCCAGGGATCGGCTCCCCTCCCTGGAGCGTTCCCAGGGATTGCCCCCAGCATTCACCAGTGATCTGGGGAGCAGGAACAGCTTTGGATTTCAATTTAAAATTAAAATCTCAGTGACTGTTAAAACACTTTTGTTCCCATCCCATGGTAGCAGCATGCTTCCTGGCTCCCTATGGCCCTCCTGCCTGCAGGAGGGGTGATTTTTCAGAGGGTGAGCTGCAGTGGCTTGATTTGGATGTGCTTGTATGAGAACCGGTACCCAAAAGCACTGGCACCTGCGGGCTGGGCCCAGCCTGCTGGCTCGGTGTTGCAAAGATGGCATCTTTAATTTGCATATAAATGGATAGGCAGCTGACCATGCTGTGCTGGAAACAGTCATTGCCTATTGCCGGAGCCTCCCACTCTGTGGGCAGGGAAGGGGCATGGGAGCCGTGTTGCCAGAATCCCCTTAGGCCCATGGAAAGGGTGTTGCACCCCTGGGAGGCTCAGCCTTTGGGGTGCACTTGTGGTGGGACAGGGCTCCTGCACGGCCTCTGAGACAGGATTTTACATATTGCTCATAGGTACCATATAAAATGAGGGAATTAAATTATAAGAGGTTTTGTAATTTAGTAACTAAAGGTTATGCAGAAATGTCAGAGCCACAGCTGGTGGGTCCTAGGTCCCCACGTGCCTCTCCCTGCTGCCTGCGGCGGGCAGGAGCCTGGGACCTGGCATTTCTGAGGCTGTGCCTGTTTGCAACCTTGGCAAAGTCATTTCATGCTGCAGTTCTCCAAGGCACCTGCTGGGCTTGAGTGCTTGGGTTTTTGGGTGTGATGGAAGATGCTGGAGCTGACTTCTCTGCAGGGCCAAGAGCCTGGGGGGACCCAGCCCTGCAGAGTGGCTTGGCCAGGCACCTCTGCTTGTGAGCAGCCGTGGGTTTTGGAGACTTTGTCACTCGCTTCCCTGCTTTTATGGAAAGCTGATGCTTCCCCAGATATTGGGAAGCTGAACCTTTATGGAGCCCAGACTGCCCCCGGAGCTGCTCGGACCCCCGGTGCTTGCCCACCGCCCACACTGGATTTGGAGGGGCTCAGCAAGGAGGGTTTGAAATGGGCTTCACGGGGCTCCGGAGCACCAGGTGCTTGTGGCTTTACACTTTTCAGGTTGTGGGCTTGTCATGCTGGTGGTTTATCCAGTAGACATGTGGCAGTGCCTTTGGTTCCTCCCTGGCTGCATGCCTGTGACAATGGGTGGGTTTGGCACAGGTTGTGGGGGAGGCCTGGTTGGTTCCCCCTCCCTCGGGATGCTCCTGTTTCTTCTCTGTTGTGCAAATGCAGCAGTAACATTCCTGTAAAGCCTCAGCCCGCCTGTCTGACTGCTTCTCATCTCTAGAGTGATGCTTTGTCAAACATTTTTTTTGTTGAGTGGAGCTAAAAATCCTTTATTCTGTCTTTTTTGATATGGAAAGTAAACAAGTTAACGTGAAGGCATCTTTCTGCTGGCATTTGGGTTTTAGTATGCAGTAAGGCTGGGCCTCCATTCCATCTCTGCCACCCTCTGATGGCGGGCTGGTGTTCAGCGTTGGGGGGGTGCTGTGTGTGGTGCTGCCATATGCAAGCATACGGAGCGATGAAAGCAATGCACTGCCTGCGATGTTGGCATGGATTAGATCACTTATTTTACAGAATGTAAGATGTGAAATGCTTTTGCTTTTAGAAATCCGGGCTGGTTTTGTGTGCTTTCCCATGTGCGACCTCAGGTCCCTGCTCCCCCCATTTGCCTATCAGCGAGGGGTTGGGGGATTTGCAAAGAGGCTCTGATTTCTTACCGGACTTATCCATACCTTTCCCCGTGCAGTTACAAGGGTGTTTTGCTGCATGGGTGGAAGGGCCCGGGACAGGCATTCAGAAGCCCTGGGTGGACAGGGGATGGACTCAGCTCTGCAGGGCTGTTGCACACCTCCTGCACGGCTTGGGGGGCTGGAGGGGCACAAGCCATTGGTTTGTGCAATTCTCATCCCCTTGTCTCTGCTGCGGTAGAGCTTACACAGCCATCCAGGCTTAAAACAGTGTCTTTCTGAGTAATCCTCCTGCCTGGCAGCAGGGGGAAGAGCCCCAAGGTCTCTGCAACTGTCCTTTGCCAGGGAGTGTGATGTGGCCAAGGGAGTAAAATACCCCAGCGATCAGGACAGAACAGAGAAATAAGGTCACTTGTTTCTGGTTTTTTTTTTTTTTTTTTTTAAAAAATCTGCTTATGGCTTGCTGTGGATAACTGGATCCTGCCAGAGAACTTGGGAAATGGATGGAATGAGTTTTCTTTCCGCTTCCTCAAGAGTTTCCCATGAAGGATGGCACGTCCTTCCTGCAGATGTTAACTGCAGATCTTGCCTAAATCCATAGCTTTAAATATCAAACAAACTCCTTATCTGTGTTCGCAGTTTGCGTAGGAACTGATTATTTCTTTTCCCCAGCTGGGGTTTAAGCTGGGCTGCGTTTTGCTCCCTGCAGCAATGGCCTCTTGATGCCCAAGTGCCCTCCAGCTCCTCCACACAATGCCAGCTGCGGTGAGGTGCTGTAGAGGGGAGGTGGGGGGAGACCCCAGAGGAGGTGGGCAGTGAAGCGGGGGGCTGGCATTGGGTGCAGCATCGCCTGCCAGGCGCCCGCTCTGAGCTCGAAAGGGCCTGAAGTTTCCTGACGTGTTTTCTGCAAAATACCAACGCGCTGTGTCCTGTGGGTGTTTTCAGGGGAAGATGTCAACCCGCATAACCATTCCCCAAATCACGTTACCAAGAGAATGTTTTTTTGCCCTCTCGGGTCAATCTGAAAAGGTCGTGTGTGACACTGGCATGTGACTGGAAGGATGGAGGCTTTTGGGGGGCTTTTCTTTAAAAATAGCAACAGCTGAGCAAAGCCCTGCTCCATCGCAGCTGGAAACGTCCCACCGGTGCTGCGAGAGCTTTGTGCCGAGCCCCTCTCTGGGCTCGTTCCTCCACGGCAGTGTGCTGTACGTGTTGCTCTAGCAGGGTGCTGGCTGTGCCGGCCAGGGGCGATTCCCCCCCACCGTGGGGGGGCTGCAGGCTCCCGGTGGTCTGTGGGGAACAAGCATGTTCAGCAGGAGAGCATCTTGCAGACCCCTGTGCCTACAGCTTGTCCCCAGGGCAGAGCTGCCAGCCCTTCCCAGTATGGGGACAGGGAGCAGAGGGAGGGTACAGGGGCTGTGCAGCCCCTGCAGACCCCCGGGGGCTCCTCCGGAGCTGAAGGGTGGCCCACACGATGCTGCGGGGCTGCCTGGGCGTCCCCGTGTACCCCTGGGGAGGGAACTGCGGCATCCTCTGCCTGCTGAAGAGCTGCTGGGAAGTGCCACGTTGCTGACGCTCGGCATCTCCACGGGGTTGGTGTCCTAGGCCTGCCAAGAGCCTGCAGCGGTGCGGGGCGGTGCCGCGGCACTAGCCGTGAGCCAGCCCTGACCAGCCTCTCCCAGGCAGTCGAGGTGCATTTTCCTGGGAGCCTTTTGCCTGCAGAAGTCTGTTATCTCTGAGCACCTTTCTCCTGGTGCGTGTCCTGCCTTGCTCTGGGCTGGGGTAGGTGTAGAGGGGTTGGCAATTAATGGCTGCGGTTCATCAAGGAGGAGCACTGCTTTCTTCCCGGCAAGGTGGGAAAGTCCAGGTCATCTTCAAAGGCTTTGATTTACAGAAGAAAGCAGGGTGAGATGGAGAGTCAATGTGAAGGGTCAACATTCATTTCAGCAAAAGCTTTTATTGGGTCCCAGGTGAAACCAGAAATTTGCATTTAAATGAATATGTATTTTGAGACATTAAACCCACAGGCAAAATAAAGGCCTTGCCGAGATGACAAATAGATCGCTTCTCATGCTTGTTCCTGATATTACGCCAGCTAGCCTTTAGAAATAAAACCACGTCAGCTAAAGCAGTTTTTCTTCCTTTTCTTTTCTGAAAACCACAGCCTACTGTAAATACCTGATGTGGACCTGAGCTACTGAAACCTTAAATGATAAAAGGAAAGGATTGGTGGATTTGCAGGGTCTGTGTGTGATGTGCAGGAGAACGATCTCAGAGCTGTTCTGCAGTTCCAGGCCAGCTTCTCTTTCATTGTAAAGTCCTAATGAAGAGAGAGAAAAATCTGCTTAGAGAGGAGGGAAAAAACAAGGCAGCTCTGGGTGACCTGGGAAGCAAAGTGGGGCTTTGTTTGGGAATTTTTTTCAAGCCCTTGGTGCAGCCCGAAGCCCTGTCCATGGGCAGGCTGAGGGCTGAGCCCAGGGCTCCAGCCCCTAGACCCCACGGTGGAGCGAGTGGCACTGGCACATGTGGGGTATGGCCGGGATGGCCGCTCATCGGGGCTTGGACCGTGGCAAGCAGCAGCCTTGGCCCTCGGTCTCTGACGCCACAAGCTGCCGGCAGCAGGAGTCCTGCACAGCATCTTCTGTGTCAGGTTGGCGCTTTTGATTCCCGGCTGGAGCTGGGCCGGTGTCAGGCGGTGCTTTGGAGTGCCTGGGGAGATGAGAGCTGACCTGCCGTCTGCCACGGCATTGCTCCCTGCAGGAGCTGCAGTGTTCGCCCAGCCACGTCTGCCGAGGCGGCACGGCAAAGGGCTGCCGGGGCCGCTGGCTGGGCTTTGCAAGGGGAGGCAGTGGGCAGTGGTCCTGTGCAAACCAGAGCGGGTCTTCGGAGGAATGGGCGCCATAAAATAAATGGTTGTGGAGCTCTGCTGCCATTATGGGTTCTCATCCTAATGTGTTTTTGTCTCAGGCTTCTGATGAATAAAACAAGGGCTCTTTGCTGCACTCTGAAGTCGACATCCAACTGCTCAACAAGCTTGTAAAGCATTTAGTTGAGGAGCAGAGCTGTGATCAAACGTGCCTGCTGTCTCCGCTCGCACGCTTCCCGACCCAGGGCTGACAGCTGGCAAGACTCAGCTCCCCGCCTGGCAGAGGCGATGCTGCGCTGCCTGCACCGCTGCCTGCCTGTGCTGGAGCCCCTGTCTGCTTCTCTTGGCCATGGCTTCAGGGAAAAAGAAGCCAGTGCTGGTGCCGCTTCCCTCGAAGAGGTCTTGCTTCGTGCATGCTGCCGGACGGTGCTGCCCACCCTTGCCAGCTGCCACGGAGGGGCTGGCTGGTCTGTGTGCCATGGGGCCTGCTGCGCTGCTGCATCCCTGCAGGGACATGGCCCTCGGTCCCTCGGAGGTGACTCTGGGGGCAGATTCCCCTTCCAAAGGTCTCTGTCCTTTGTCTTTTTTATATCCCAGTGCTGTCCAGCAGCATCTGCCTGAGCTCCCCCCTTGGCCAAGCCATCCTTGTTGGTGGTGATGAGGACGCTGGCAGTGGGATGCAGGTTGAGCGTGTTTGCTTCCGCCCATCTGAATCCCCCCAGACTGTGCTCACTGAGCAAAGCATCCCTCGCTCAGGGAAGGGGAGAGGAGAGCAGGCAGTAGCACGGCTCCTGGTGCTGCTTCCCCAGTGCCCGCAGCATGCTGGCTGGGCGAGGGGCTGCCCCAGAGCAGACTGATGCTGGCACAGCCTTCACTCAGCCCCCTTTTTGGAAAGAGGGCTCACAGCAGCATGTTCCCCCAATTTCTGCTTTTCTAGCCCCATGAGAGGCTGCTCTCACCAAGGATGGACTCTAAAAGAGATTGCAGGTACTCTTTGCGCAGTGCCCAGCATGTTATCTGAGGTTTATTCCACAGTGTTATTGGTAAAATAACGTTGTCATCGTGGAGATTTACATCACGCAGTGCTTGTGTCTGTATCTCATTTTCTGCTGAAGACAGCATCAGATTTATTGGAAAGTTTCCGCTGTCTGCCCCTCTATTAGTGTGGATCATTTACACCTTAAAATGGCTCTCCTCCCTCTCCCTAGGAAATCACCTTTTGGGAGGATTAAGAATCTTGCAGTCAAGTGATAGCAGTGGTTATAAAAAAAAGTCGTCTTTGTTAATATTCAGTGAGCAATGCGATGTCTCTGAGGACAAAGATCTTCCCATCGCTGGGTAAATCAGAGTTCATTATCATGTTAATCTGACTGATTACAGTCTCCCCAAAGGATTCCACATATGGTCTTTTCTGTAACACAAATAAGATCTGTTTTGCCTTAATCACAAGGCTTGCTCATGTCGCTTCCTTTCCTGACGATCTTTATTCTTGAGGTGCAATTCAGGGAGATTTAAATATTAATTGCTTTTGAACCTGCTCTTAGTTTTGTTTCTGAATTGGGGTTTTGAACTTCTACCTTGTGCTTGGATTCAGGATTTGCTCTTATTTTTTGTTGGTTTATTTCGGTTCTGTTTTTAAGTCTGTAGGAGCATGAGCTGTACTCCCTTCCCTCCATCCAGGACACTGTGCAGGTGAACGTCTTATTTGGGAAATAATTTGGGGGGAAGCTGTAAACCTTGGCATTGGTCTCAGTGGAGGAGTGGGGTACATGTCTGGCTCATGGGTTTTATTTGCTTACTCAGAGGTCTTACAGGTGCTGCTGGCCCAGGGCTTTAGTCTAACATCTCACACCAAATTATTTCAGTGGCTTACACAACACGATAGCAAGGGTTTGGGGACACTTGTGGAGTACAAACAAATTAAACAGCTTGTTCCATCTTCCTGGGCACACTGGGATGCTCGGGCTTGTCTGCAGCAACATCCCCAGACATGATGCTCAGAGGGGAGTGTGAAGGAAGAGCTCGGCTGGACTGTGGCTTCGGTAGGTGTTTCGGTAATGCTCGCCCCGTGTTTCTTCCAATGCCTCACTTTGCTTTCATGAAAAGTAAATTTTTTATGAACCATTTATACTTCTCTTTCTTTTCTCCCATGAGCTTTTTGCTGGAAGAGAAGCAAGCTTCTCCGCAGGAATGTTGCCAAGAAAACCGGAGGTGCCTGGGTTTCTGGTTGTGGGTAGCCCACATGGATTTTTATTTTTGTTGTTTGTTTTATTTTATTTTTCATTGGCTATGTGTGCAGTAGCATTGACCACAAAGTGCAGAGCTCGTTCCCGTGAGGTCTGGAAGACGATGCTGCTTCAAAAGGGAGATTCCCTGCGGGACCTTGCAAATCCTGGTCCATCCGCCCTTGCCTCAGGGCTGCCTCACGCCTGGTGTCCCAAGGGGCTTTCACAGCACCTCTGCACCTCTTTGAGGGTTCCAGGGGTGTAAAGGAGAGGGTGCTGCTTAGCACAGCCGATGTGATTGCTGTCCTTTCTTCTGCAAGCTGCTTCTTAGTTTTGCAAGGTCTGACCCAGCTTTGCTGAAGTCGGAGGATGCGGAGCCAGAGCTGACAGTTCTGGGATCCTGTGGGAATACGGGGCTCGCGGCCAAGGAGCAGTTACCAGTTTGCACTGGTCCCAGAGCTACTCTACAGCCAGCGCGACTGCCAGGTACAAATGCAAAATTTCAGGTACAGCATTACTTGACACAAACCATGTGGCATCTAATACTGCTTTGCAGATCAGAGGTCACCGAGACTTCAGTTGTTCCTTGTCTGAGTTTGGAAGTGCAGCCATCCTGTTCGCAGAAGCAAACCCAGGCAGCTCTGCCCTTTGCTGGGTCATGTAGCCATTGCAAGTGAAGCTGTTGCTAAAGCATTTTTAGTTCCTAGACTTCCATGAAAACTATCTCTTTCTTGTATGCAGCAAATAGGGCTTACTTTCTGACAAGGCAGTATTCCTCATCAGATGATTACTATGAACGTGTTTATCAGCCTCTAAATAATACATACCAGAATTAGTTGCACCAAGAATCTTTTGCGTGCTAATGGAAAAAGACTGCCAATTTAAACAAGAGCACACGTGGAGCCGCTCCAAGATTGCATGAATGAAAAAAGTGAGTTTGAGTTATTGGAAAAACCAGTTTGGTTTTATGGAGAGAGGTTTTCAATGCCTCTAAATTATAGACTTATAAATTCTAAATTTAATTCATAAAAGTTACATGGTAGCACTAAGTAGCAAAATGTAAGGTGACATGTCATCAGTCACTGGGACTTAATGTATGGATTGCTCAAGAGCTGTGTTCAGGGCTGAAGGGTGCTTTGTGCATCCTCTTGAAGGCTCTGCGGCAGGACCTGTGCTGATGCCAGCGAGGATCTTGCCGTTCCAGGTCATGATTAGCAGATGGGGATGTCCTGCCTTGCACTGACTGATGTTGGGATGGATGGAGGAAATGATATTTCTGGTGATGAAAGAAATCACTAATTCAAAGTGATGCTGGGGCTCTAGGTTAACCCCCTGGGTGTTCAGGGGAAACAAGGAAAAAACTATTTCTTGCCTTTAAATGAGTCAGAGCAGTAGATTCTTCACAAAATAAAATGTCAGTACCTCAGACTTTGCAGAACAGAATCTTTTTTTCTTACCCCCAACCGCTCATGTTCAGGTTTTCCATTGCCATGTTGACACCGTGATGCTATGAAGCCCTCGTAGATGAGTGTGGCTGCAGTGTCACCAGGCTCTGCGATGGCCACAGGAGTGGGGGAGCCCCAGCCCCACCTGATTTTGGTGGCAGCTTTGCATGAGAAAAGGCTGTGGCTCCAGGGTCCCTGGATTAAACCTCCGGTGAGCCCATGGACCAGCAGAAAGCCAAAACAGCTTCGTGAGGATGACCCACGGGCTGAGCGTTTCGCATGGTCTGAACTCCTCTGCTGCCATTTTTGCATTATTCTGAGGCAAAACAGTCCTTCCAGTGAGCCAAGCAGCCCAACTGAAACGTTAGCGTCCAGCTTTTACCCTGCTTGGGCCTCCTGCTCTTTGCTGCAAGGGGACAGAAATTATTGTTCCCGTGGGCACTGCTCTGGCCAAGGCTTCCTCCTGCTCACCAGCTCCTCTGCGACCTGGGGCTGGGGAGGACAGCATGGGTCTCTGTGGGTTTCCCTGCCCGGTGGTGGCTGTGTCATCCTGAACCTCACTGCTGGGTCCTGCCTCCTTCACACTCAGCTGTGAGTAACCTGTCCTCATCCTTTAATTTTCTAGATAAAATAGTGTTCCTCTGCCCCATCCCCAGCTGGGGGAAGGGATGCAGCTAAAGCTGGTTTTAGGAAGATGCATGAGTAAAAGCAAAGATTTCCCAGAGAGTGGTTCTCTGCTTTTCAAATGAGCTGATGAGTGACTGCGAAAGCAAAGTCTGGAATTGCTCCCGCTTTGTCTCGTCAGGACCTGAGGGGCTGAGGTTTGGTTCGGTTCTGATCTGGCACTTACCGAAGAGCCTGGATGTGCTATGTTAGTGTGTTGGGCTTCCCGGCAAGGTGAGATCCCGGTAAGATCCCCTGGTAATGGCTTCACACACGGACCCGCTCGAGTCCTGGGTGGCTGCCCCAGGGACGCTGCAGAGGACTTGATGCTTTAATCAGACACTGCTGCAGTTTGCTGCCTATGCTGCCTTCAGCCATTATACCCAGCAGAGCTGGGTGAGATCCATCGAGTCACAAAAGACCCTATTTCCAGCAGAAGCACCCCCCAGTGACGCAAAGCAAGGGGAATGCAATTGCTTTAGAACGTGGGCGCAGGAGAAGTGCCCATCGCGGGTTTCAGCGGGTGCCATGTGCATGTCGGGAGCAGCAGCTCCAGGCGAGCGTGTGCCAGAGCAGACCACCCAGCTCCCGCAGCCCTGAGTCCCGGGAGCAGCACCCCAATGGAGAGCTTGGGGTGAGCCAGCTGAATTCTCTGTCCTTTTAATAGAGCTTGTCCAGATTGTGCTAAAAATAAGTAGAAGTAACAATGGAGTTTTCATTTAAAAACTAAATACAGCTCCGAGACTCAGATGTCACAGGGGACGCAGAATGCCATTGCTCGGTATTAACTTACTTCCCTGGCATATAGTACCAACTCGGGGCTTTGGCAAAGAGAACGTTTCCCTGCTCTAGGTTTCCTTTGCAGAAATGAGGCTGCTTGAGATCTCAAGCACAGCTTGGATTTCTTCTGAAAAATTCACCACTACCTCTTGACATTGGTCTTTAAAGCTGGCTGTGAAATCGGCCCAAGCAGAAATACAGCCCTTGTTGTGGGATTGTTGGGTAAGGTGATGCGGAGGTCCTGATGCAGGGGGTCCCACTGGGGGAGGGTCTCCTGTGCTCCTTCACTGGCTGGTCCTTTCCTCACACACCCCTGGGTGACGTGCAGCCTTGTTGCCACCTCGCTGCTCACCTTGCCTGCTTTACTGCAGCCCATCTGGAAACTGCAAGTGACTGCAGTGCTTGTTAGGATTATTTTAAGAAATTACTTCTTTATTTCTCTTTAATTTTTAAAAATCCCCTGTATTTAATCCATGATAAATATTTGAATGGTGTTAAACTCACCATTCTGGCAGAAACTCGTGCTGTGCTTGTTCTTAACTGTGACTGACTGAAGAATATTTTGCTGTGAGAAGAGCAAACAGATGGCCCTGTTGCCAGCACCGAGGCAGCAGGATTGGAGCCTGGAGAGGAGACATTTCTGATGGAACTGCTTGGCTTTATTTTATTTTGTGTAAAACACAGTAGCTGGTGGTCACTAGCAGCCCTGTCCGTGCTGCCCGGGGTCTTGTGTGTGCTGGCACTGACAGCCCTCGGCTCCCGCAGCTCCGGTGCCTCCATCCGTGCCTTTTCAAGGAGCCAGAGTGGGCAGGCACAAGGGAGCTGCTGAACTGGGAGAGATGGGACTCAGCAGCAAGGTGCCTTTTGCCCAGCCAGGCTCTATCCCAGCACCCCGGAATCAGTGCCGGGGAGGATGGGGACAGCTGTGCAGCATCGATCTCACTGGGGTCTGCACTGCCTCTGCAGTGCAGAGGGTGTGGGGACGAGCCACCCTCACTGGGGATGTGGGATGGGGGAGGACAGCATTGCTTTCCTGTTTCTTTGCTCTGTTTTCAGCAAGATCCTGCTCCAAGCTGAGAAAATGCCGGGGCTGTGGGGATTGTGCCTGGAGAGCTGCAGTGCAGGCGTCAGTACTGGGCTTTGTAAGGTTAGGGGAAAGTACAGAGCAAGTTTTCCAAAGCCCTTGGGAGTGCAGAGTGTCAGGAAAACTTCCTCATCAAATGAGGAGATAAAACCTCACCAAATGCAGCAGTGAGGTATGGACAGGGTTACAGCCATGTCGGTTTACTTGCTGGGAAGCTGGTGTGCTCTAGAGGGGTAAGTCCCCGATTATGCTGTAGGATTTAAAAACGTGCTGAACTGCTGTCCCACAGCGGATTCTTTCCTAAATGGGGACATAAGCAGAAATATCAGTGGCCGAAGTTCAGTGATGGAGAGCCATGAAGGACCTTTCGCATACGCTGGTATGTCAAAGGTTTTTAAAAACCTGTTTGTGGATTAAAACAAGGAATCGATAATCTGGAGTTTAAGGCTCCAAGAGCCACTTCATTAGTAACTTTCCTTTTCAAAAGCTTTATGAACTTCTAGAGCAAACTCCCTGGATAAGTCTTGAAGACAGAAATTACTGTGTCAGCTAGGAAGAAGGATTACAGATAACAGGGAATTAATACTGAAATGCATATGCTATAAATATAACAGGATTACATTCAAGTGTTATGTAAAACCCCTTTTCCTTACTCTGAGTCTCCTCTGGTGGGCAAGGTAACCGTGGGCTCCGGCACCAAGTCTCCGGGGGCTGCAGTGTGCGGTGGAGCAGGTGGGAGTTGGGGCTATCGAGGCACTATTCTGCATTTCCCACTTTGCTTCTTGCTTGCAGCTGCCATTTGCTCATCAGGTGACTCTGCTTCTGTTACCACCTTTGAAAGGGCTTTTTGTGTGCGTTTCATGGAGACCTGTTTGTTTGGCGCATGTGAAAATTCCTGGTGGCCCAGGGCAGGGTGGGCTTGCTCAGGTCTGGGCAGCAGTGCATCCTCAGCACCTTGCCGTTGGGGGCCGGTGCCCCTCGGGGTCCACGGGTCCCTGTTCCAGGTCCTCCCCAGCCATCTGGTTCTCCATGGCCTTTTATCCTTCTTTTCCCCCACACTGGGCCTGCCTTTGGAAGCCATCCACGGCATCCCCCCAAGAAAAATCATTCCCCTCTAGCCCTTACCCCTCCATCTCTTCCCAGTTGCTGTGGTGGGGCCGGCATCCCTGCGGCAGCTGGGCACTAGCCTGCGGCTCAGAGGTTTGGCTGGAAACGTGCCTGTGCTCACCCCTCTCCTCCATGCTGCACTGGGCTGCTCGTGCCCAGGCCTCATTCCCCACTGGGTCTTCTCAGAAACCAAGGGACCATTCCTGGGAACGGTCCCTTGGCACTCTCCTGAAGTCCTAGCTTCACTGATGGCTCTGAGAGTGTCTTCCCAGGGGCTTTTTATGACACTGAGGCTCCTTGGTGTTGTGAAGTCATTTCTCAAAACAGGGTGTAAGCTCCTGCCACAGCACATTGGAGCATGACAGCCTTTTGCTGAGGTCTTGCTGCTAGCCATGTTCTCCATGTGTTTGAGTCGGAGATGTCATGGGCAGGGTGGGTGACCCCACGCCACCCCTCCCCGCAGTGGGCGCCTGGTGCCCTGCTTATGCGTATCAAGTGCATTAGCTGGTGCAATAGCAGCAAAGTAGCCAATAATAATAAATTCTTTCTGTGGTAATGGAGCAGGGCACAGGGAGAGGGATGGGGGGACAGGGCAGGAGCTGCAGGAGGAAGGTCTCAGCACCTGCACGGGAGCAGTGGACGGTGGGGGAGCTGCACGGTGCTCTGCCCTCCTGCCCCATTGGGGAGTGTGCTGTCCTCCTCGGGGACGCCCGGCTGACATTGGTGGGGGACCCTCCGGGCCAGTGCTGAGGCTGCTCCTGCACCTCCGCAGCCCCTTCTTGGGGGGGCCATTGGGAGAGAGGGGTCATTGCAGGTAACGCACCCCGTTAGAGCCTTGCAGGCTTGGACACTCTGCTCCAGGTGTAGTCACGGATTTCTGAGCTGCTTGTTCTCTGTCTGGAGATGAATATTCTCAGGCATGTTTTTGTCCATTTCCTCCTCATACCACAGCTCAGATGAGACGCGGGCTTACCCTGAGGGCTAAGACAGCTCTGCTAGGGGAATTTCGCCCTGCCTGCAAAGTGAACAGCAACTTTTTCTGAGGGATAATAAATCCCAGGCTCATAGACTAAAATGCCGAATTTTGAAAATGAAGCATTTAAACCACAATATTGCAATAATCAAATTGCTAGCGAAAATCTCTCATGTTGGTAGTGAAGCTGGTGGTTCTTTGATCTCTCCCAGCTCAGATGTTGCTGCCAAAGAGACTTAAGCTTAAACTTCACTTTGTAAAATAGACTTCTTTTGACGGTTTCCTTTAAAAAATAATCTTCTCCTAAGCTCAGGAAGCAGGGAGGAATGGCCAGCCCCACAATAAGATTTCCAAACCAAATAGCGCAGAAAGGAGCCGCTTTCAACTGCTGCTATTTCTTCTGTAAATCCTGTGCTTAATCTGCAGAGTGGCTGTGGGGTAATTCGTCATTTCAGCTCCAGAAGTGCAAACATTGCAGTGAGGCTGGGGCTCCGGCAAGGTTGAGTTGGGGCTGGTGGTGGCCAGTGCTGCTCCGGGTGAGCAGAGTTTTTCTGTAGCCCTGGGGCTGGTCGGGTTCCCTCGACCACAGGCTCAGCGTGCCGCTGCTTGCCGGATCCCGGCCGTGTCATGGCAGGAGAGCTGGGACACAAGTGGCACTCTGCAAACGGCCAAACCACAGGCGGTTGATGTGGGAGGTCAGCCCAGTAGGTTGCAAAGCCCTAGTGCCTCTCTTCAGCTCTGTTCCTGCTCCTCACCAGTTCTTTTTGGCCACATCTGTGGAGCAGATCCAGCCCTCCCCAGGCACTGGGGCTTCGAGCCCGGTCAGATGGGCTGCTCGGGGCTTTGAACCCCCTTCCTGCCCTGAGCCGCTGGAGCCCTGGCTCGGTGCAGCTGCCTGGCACTGCCAGAGCCGCGATGCTGGGCGCTGCAGAGGAGAGGTGCCCGCCAGTTTGTGTGGAAGGAAACACAAAATTATTACATGGGAGGGAAGAGGGAATCTTATTACGCAGTTTGGAGTGACCTGAGATGGCTCTCAGGGGTGGTTGATTGGGCCAAGGTGCAGCAGAGCCATCACCGCTGCTCACCAGCTTTTCCCAGCCCACATTGAGCAGCTTTGAACTTGTCTGTGCCTCTGGGCATCTGACCTGCTCCTCTCCCCCTGTGCACTGGGAGATGTGGGATGCCTTGCAGCTTCTGCTGATGTATTTTCCTTTTTCCCCTGGCAGGAGGTAGAAGGGCCCCAGCCCCTCTGTTTTGCTCCCAGCCCCCCTGCAGCCTGTGGCCATGGGAATTTCTTCCCTGCCATGCAAGGCATGTATCATGGCTGCTTGAATAACGCGAACGATCCCCCACTGCTTCTTTCGATCTGGAGCGAGTACACTTCCAGCATCCCCCCGTGACTACAGCTCGTGCTCACCTGCCTTGCAAAGCCTTGGCTGTGAAGTGAACACAGTGGTTGTGGGGTTCAGCTGCTCTCGGCAGCCCCTTGTGCTTTGCTGGGCTCCCGCCCCCACCATCGTCCCCTTCCTGGGGACCAGCCCCTTCACCGGCTGGGGCAGGACCTTCACAAGGAGCCCTGCAAAGCGTGAGCCAGTCTGGTTTGGTGCTGCTGAAGTTTTGCAGTATGAGCACACTGAAGGAGACGGGAAGAGCTTGCCTGCTGAGATATTTCTGAGATGTCCCGCACTGCGAGACTGCTGGGTGAGGCGATGGTGGAGCGGGTATGTGGTACCCAACCATTGCCTTCCCCTTGTAAGAAGCACATTTAAGGTTGGCTGATGGGGTTTTTCAGCAGACACGTCACTGTGCACAGGGCCATCGGCAGGACCTGGCTGGCTGTCGGCAGGCTGTGGGAAGGGGCCAGGCTGGTGAAGGGGCTGGTTGTGCTCAGCCTCATCGTGGAAATTGGCCTTGCTCGTCTGGCACTGGTTGTGGAGATGGCAGGTTTGGGTGGCAGTGGTGCTCAGGCTGATATGGGAAGCTTACGCTCTTACATGGCTTTGGGCTTGATGCTGTGTGATACCTGATTAAGAAACTGGAATGAAACAAAAACGTCATGGCACATGGTAAATAGTTTAAAAAATAGCTTTGCTACCAGTTTCCACAAGCAAAACTTTAGGACAGACTAGGGTCTCATCCTGCAATGCAAAGCTGTCCCTTGCCGCAGCGAGTTCACAGCTCCAGAGCATGGCTGGGGCATGCAGACGCGCTGCCCGAGAGCTGCCGTGCTTGGCAGGGTGGGGAACGCTCCTGCCTAAAATGAGGCACACCATTCATTTATAGATGAGCTGCTATTTTTATATATCTTTTTCTTTTTTTTTAGCTGTGTATGACCCTAGTTTTGGCTGAGGAGCTTAGAAAAGCTAAGAATGCAAGGTTACTTTAATCTTCTTAAAGTTTAAAAATCATCTGGGATTCATCTGTTTGATAGTGCTGGAGGCACTTATCTCCCTGTAGAAACCTTGTTTCTGTTTTGCAGTAGGTCCTGAAAAACTCTTTTGCAGTAATGGGTGCCAAATTGCAACATTCTGCACTTTTCATCTTGGGAAACTTTACAGATGCTGACGCTCCGCGTGGCGAGGTGCTCGGCAGCTCCTCTGCACCGTGCCAGGAAGGGGCACCACGGTGCTGGGCTGGCAGCATCCTTGCTGCCATGGTGCAGGTCTAGGGCCAGATGGGTCCTAACCAAAGTTTTGTTGAGCTCTGTTGAGAAGCAGACCCTGCAGTCCTTGGCATAGGCAGGTTTCTGTCGCTGAGTTTTGGGACAGGTGTGTTTGCTACTGGAAAATCCTGGCAGGATCTCCCTGCCATCGGCACAGTGCCGTCTTTCTGTCTCCCTGTAAAAAGGGACCATAAAACTCCCTGGAAGAGCTCGTTCCTGAGGCCACTGATGAACCCATCTCCTCCCCGAGCAGAAAGCAGTAAATCTCTGTGTGAAGCTGTTGCTGACACATTAATGCTCCTCAGGTACCTCGTAAAGATGCTGCGGGGCTGGACGGCTCTAAAGCACTTTATAGAGGAGCAGTGCAGGTAGCAATGGATTCCCGGAGCCAGCACCAGTCCTCTCTCCTGTGGCAGCGTCCCCCTCCGCAGGGTTTGTTCCTCATTGTCCTGGTTTCAGCTGGGATAGAGTTAACTGTCTTCCTAGTAGCTGGTACAGTGCTATGTTTTGAGTTCAGAGCGAAGAATGTTGATAACACTGATGTTTTCAGTTGTTGCTCAGTAGTGTTTAGACTAATGTCAAGGATTTTTCAGCTTCTCATGCCCAGACAGTGAGAAAGCTGGAGGGGCACAAGAAGTTGGCACAGGACACAGCCAGGGCACCTGACCCAAACTGGCCAATGGGGTATTCCATACCATGTGATGTCCCATCCAGTATAGGAACGGGGAAGTGGGGGGCAGGGATTCGCCGCTCGGGGACTGGCTGGGTGTCGGTCGGCCGGTGGTGAGCAATTGCACTGCGCATCATTTGTACATTCCAATCCTTTCATTATTGCTGTTGTCATTTTATTAGTGTTATCATTATCATTATTAGTTTCTTCTTTTCTGTTCTATTAAACCGTTCTTATCTCAACCCACGGGTTTTGCTTCTTTTCCCGATTTTCTCCCCCATCCCACTGAGTGGGGGGGAGTGAGTGAGCGGCTGCGTGGTGTTTAGTTGCTGGCTGGGGTTAAACCACGACACTCATCCAGCTCCTCTCCTCCATGGGAGAGACCCCCCCGGTTTGGCCAGGCGGCAGGAGGGGAGCGCACCCAGGCAGCTGCCGTGCCCTGGTGGGTGGCAGGCAGGGCTGGCAGAAAGGAGCAGAGCAGAGCCTGCACCCACGGCTACAGATAAACTCATGAACGGCAGCATGTGCGTGGGGCTGGATGGCCATGGCATGTTCCCAGGAGGATTTGCGCATGCCACCCGAGGGTGCGGGGAGGCTGGGTGGGCGCAGGGCAGCGAGCCAGGCTGAGCGTGGCTGTTGCGGCTGTTGCCACGAGTGCAAGTAGCTGTATCTCAAGGCAATGTGTTCCCCTGAGCCTTTCCAGCCCTAAATCAGTCTTGTCCCAGAGTCTGTCCCTGAAGTCCACCCGCTGCCCTGACAAGCTCAGCCAGTCTGCAGAAGTCCAGCAAGGCTATGAGTTGGAGTACTGGGACGTGCTGGGGGCTCCAGGGAGCCCGCAGAAACAGGGAGTGCCATGAGAACTGGTCCCAATGACATCCCAGCACCCTTGGACGAGATCGGGTGTGAGGGAGGACACAGGATGTGAGCTGAGCTGAGGGGGGTCAGGCCCCCCGACGGCATTGCCCCACGCTGCCACACTGCCCTGCAGCCCTGAAACCATTTGGGTTTCGCTCGTGCTTTGGGGCGATGCATGGCGCGGCTGCAGGGACCATCACAGAAAAATTTGGGTTTGAGATTTTCTGCCTGCCTATGCCATAATGCAGCCTTCTGCGAGCAGTGGCACATCTTCATCTCATTTAACACGAGACTAGGCAAAATTAGGGACTATTATGAGTCAGAACAATTCGGTGTGATACGTCACAAGTGACTGGCAATCCATGTTATCCTCGGCAGATCTGCGCTCGAAGCAGCAGCCAGTAGCACAACATAAGCACGGTGCTGCTGGCTCCTGGCACAGCCGCTGCACTGCCTCTGCAAACCAGCCTCTGCCGGGAACGCTCCTTACTGTCCTGCTCAATTGCACAATTGACATTAATAACGGTAATGCACCACCCTACAGCATCCAGATGTGTCTGGACATGCTGCTATGCTTATCTGCAGTTCCTCAAGTTTTTATATGTAACGGAAGTTTAAGACAGAAAAAAGTTATTAGCAGGTGTTAGTATTTGGCAGCAAATAACTCTGTGGGGTGCGTGTCAGCTTGGCGTGCGGCATTCACGGTGTGTGCAAGTGGGGATTGCTAATGGTGCAGCTGGCAATAGTCTCTCATTAGACTGCTGTACCCTGAAAGGCTGACCTCAAAAACTTGCAGACCTTAAGACAGATATAAGTCTTACTTTATAAGAACATATAAAGATCAAAACATAGAATATTTAAGCTGATATTATGCAAGAGAGCTCTTTTAAGTCGTGATTTGTAAAGACAGTTCAGATAATTTCCTGAAAGACATACTCATAATGATTAATTTAGAATATGTTTAATTCAAGTTAGAGAGATCAAAGAGAAAGCATTTCCCCCTGTAATGCCGTTCGCATTTTTACACTTTCACCATATTCCATTGGACTGGGGGCGATGTCTGATTTGTCCTTCGTTGCAATTTCTCTGTGTTAAAATTGCAGAGGAAAGCATTATGTGGACATTCATGCTAATTTGGGGCACGGGTAGGGAAAGGGAGAAGAGCCTGGAGCAAATCCCTGCAAAACTGGCTCTGGGAGGTGAGGAGGGGCGTGATGCTGAGGATGGCGAATCGTCCCCTCTGTTCTTCTCGTCTAGCTAGAAAGGTTCACGCTTCTGCGGCATTCTCTGGCATTTTCTGTGACTGTTGTCTGTAACAGACTTTCCTGAGTGGGAAAGTTCAATTAGCATGAGTAGGACAGAGCCCACATTGCTGTAGCGGGATGAGCAGCGTGCCTGGCTGGGGCTGCCTGCGGCAGGGCAGGGGCTCAGGCAGAGCCGCCAGATGTGCGACGCACTGCTGGCAGCGGAGGGGGAAGGGAGAGTGCACGTGTTGCAGCAGCTGCTTCGGCTCTAACAGCCCTTCAGGTCTAATTGGGAATAATTTACGAGTACGTCTTTATTTATGCAGCTACAATTTCTGTTATATGGTCAGTTGTTTTAACCTTTGTGGCTGTGTCAAATGTCCCTTTTAGTTCAGCCTGGGAAGTGATCTTTTCTAGAAGAAGAAAATAAAATCTGTATTTATTACTATTTTGGATATAATCTGGGAGGAGGTCCAGTCTTCCTAATGCACGTAACAGCTGATCTGGGAAGGTTATTTTGTGCCTGTTAGGCAAGCAAGGCTTGGGTGTTTGTTCTACTGCTCACAAGATGCTGCTGCAGTTTCTCTTTTCTCAAGCTCCATGTTGCTGCTTCAGTCCTCATTGAAAAAATGAATATTATTTAATGAAAGTACAATAACTTGCTCTAACTCAGGAAAATGGATTTGGATTCTGCCAGGTTTCGTTATTCCTTTCCATTCTGTGCCCTTGTGCCTGAGCCAGGCGCACAGCCTGTACCGGGCGGTGGTTGTGTCTGACAGTGATGGATGATACACGCAGAGACTCAATTAGCCTATTAATAAAGCACAATCTAGGCCACGGTTTTCCAAGTTTGGCACCTAAATCTGTATTCAGGCTCATAAATGAGTGGCCTCATTTCCCGAGCAGCGGCCGGCGGTGCTGGTGACAATTGCGTGCTGGCGAGCCGGCTGGCAGCTCCCCGCTCAGCCGAGACGCAGGCACTTTGTTCTGTGTCCCTGGGCGCAGCCGCAGTAGGGCGGTGGGCGAGCGGCACAGGCCTGAAGGGTCTGGTTTGGGGTGGGAATGGGTGGGCACCGCAGCCGTGGGGACCCAGCCTGGGACTGTCCACATCTGCATCCCCAGCGGGAGCAGCAGCTGCCGATTCCCAGCCTCATCAAACGAATGTCTCTGCACAAGGGAGCTAGGGAGGGCTGCGGGGCAAGGTGGGCGTTCCACCCCGCCAGGGCTGGAGTCCTGGGGGACGCCTCCTTTGCCAGCCCAAGGGGTTGCCTTTAGCTTGGGCTGGAGCTGAGCAGTTGCGCTCAAATTCCAGGTTTCTGGTCCTCGAGCCATGCAAAAGGGGATGTGACCAGTGCGGATGGCCCTGGGGTCGCCACTGTCCCTCCTGCTCCTGATGCGTCTGCTTTCCCCGCTGTGGACTGGCATCTTGTTCCTCTGCAGGGTGGTCTCTGCTGGACGCCATCTAAGGATGCTTCCTGAGGACAGGGCAGCGCCGGGGGTGGCCATGCCTGTGGCCTGCGTGGGAGCTGCTGTGCAGGTGCCCACCCAGCATGGCCACAATGCATGGAAGCCTCGGGGGGCTGGTGCCCAGCCTGCGGCTTTGCCAGTGGGTCCCTGGCCGACAGCAGTGGCTGCAGGGCTGCAACAAATGCAGCTGACCTGTGTGGCTGGGGGGGCCGACCAGCACCATTAACCCAGCCCAGTGAGAGTCCAGCATGCAGGGCAGGCTGCAGCCAGCAGCAGCTGAAATATGAGTTTCACTATCTGAGTATGGAAATGGGAATCTTTCATTTTTTCCAATGCCAGGTGCATTTGAGCATCATAGCAAGGGTGAACAGCAGGCTTTTCTGTTTGGCCTGTGGAGCTGGGGGGATGCAGGAGAGGAGAGCAGGCAGAGACAATTCCTGAAATTTTAGCTCTGCGCTGTCAGAGCGTTGTTCCCATCGGCTGGCAGGACTTGCTGCCTGTGGGGAGTTCTGTTTGTTTATGGTCTCAGCATCTCCCAAGGACTGGGATGGGTTTGGCAGGACCGCTGCCTGCTCAGCTCCAGCCCATCTCCCCAGCCGTGCTGCGGCTGCAAAATGCTTCAGCTGCCTCGGTGCAAGCTCTCATGGCACCACTCTCAACACTCTCCTGCTGCTTCACCTTCTTTCGGCCCAGAACAGCTGCCTCAAGTCTCCGTTTCTACAACAAGGAGAGTTGCTTAAAAACACAGTAATAAATTGGGGAAGAGCGTGAGTCAGCTGAGCTGAGCCAGGCTGGGATTCACTGTGGTGCCCAGCCAGCAACCATCCCCAGCTGCAGGCTCTGCAGGCTTTTGGCTGCTCTGCTGTATTTTAACAGCAAGGTCCAAAAGCCCAGCACTGTTTTACTTTGGCATGAGCCAGGTGAGGTTGGGCGAACCTTTTTCGGCCAGGCTGCAAGGTCGGGCTCTTCCAAGTGAGCGCGAGGGCAGCTTGCTGTGCCATGCCAGCGGCAGCAGCCTGGCTGGCACGAGGACACTCATCCTCTCTGGTGCCAAACAACCTCGTGGCCCCAGGAACAACACCTGGAGTCCTTGGCTGCGTTCCCTTGGGGTGGTGTGTGCCCAGCGTCCCCCCGAGGAGCTGCGGTGCTGGAGCAGGATGCTGACCCATGGCTGCTGCATGGGCAGCATGAGCGGCGGGACTGGGGCTGGGGCTGGGGCTGGTTCTGGGCTGCAGCCCCGCAGGCATCGCAGGTGCCCTCAGGACAAAGCAATGAGCTGGCAGCTATGGCCGGGGCTGCCATCGAGCGCTGGTTTTCAATGGTACCTGCTGTTGCCGCAGTAGCCGTGCGAGGTGTTGTCACACACAGCCGTCTCCCCGATGCTCCTTGGAGGATCCTCTGTGATCCCTCCCAGGGGATTCACTTGCAGGAAAGTGAAACCTCACTGTTACCCCCAGTGTGAAAGCAAAGCTGCAGACCTGTTTATCGGCCCAGGGAGGCTTTGCAAACCACAGACCAGAGGAGCTTTGTGTCTTGCAGACACTGGTGTGGCTGGTGCAGAGGCCGAGCAGAGCTGAGCAGAGCCCGCTCGGCCACGTCAGGGTGCTCTCAGGGGGAACACCCAGCTGCTGCAACTTCATCTCAATGTCATCTCATCTGCTCAAACGAAGCTCTTCTGGAGTCAGTTTTCTCTTGCATGTGCACGCAGCCCACAGGGACACGGCTACAAGGCTGACGGGGGGGGCTCTGTTTAATCTGCAGAGATGTGATGCTTCTGAGAACGGTGAACATGCCCATGTCCCTCACTGGGGGGAGAGACATCTGAACACCCCCGAGGACTCAGGCTACGACTCTGTCTTTTAACGCCGTGTGTTTTACAGTGCATCAGTCACTGTATAAAAAGCTGCCCTTGACTGCATCCCAAACAGATCCCATCAAACACATTTGCCACAGGAGGCTTTTTAAGACTTGACTTAAGCTTGGCTGATGCCCGAGTGAGTCCCACCCCATTCAGCGAGCGAGGGGTAAAGGAGGGGAGAGCAGGGACTTGGTTCCAGGGCTGTCAGGCTGTGCAGATCAGCCCATGCCTTGGAGGTGGCTTGAGACAGCCCTGGGGGGATGGGATGCCCGAGGCTGCAGAGATGAACCTCAGAGGCAGCCGACAAATCCTCTCCATTGCCTCTGGGTATTTTGGCGAGACTGCCGTGCTGATGCCATGAGCACAGCGCCTGGCTCCGGGAAATGCAGGCGGTAGAGCGAGGGGAGGGCTGGAGTACAACCACAACGGCACCAGCCCCGGGGCAGAGAGTTGGGGCACAGTCAGCAGCAGGATTTCCAAAGGAGACTTCACATCGGCAATCGCTTCGAGGCCATCATCTTCTGGGAGGAGCAGGGCCGGGTGAGCATCCCCTGCCCCTCGGCCGAGCTTTGCTGGGCAGCATCGGGGTCTCCCCTCTGCTGCTCCATCTGGCGCAGTGGCTGTCTGGCGCAGTGGCTGTCTGTCCTTCCCCTTCCTTCTGGTTCGGCCGGAGCTGGGGTGGGCACCGCACGCCCCGCATCCCCCCCAGCCCTTTCCTCTATGCTCTGCGGCCGATTCTCCTGCTGACTTCTGCGTGCGACCGCCCAAGACGCTCCATCAGCCCGTTGCCGCTGGCCAAGCGCCAGCGCTGCAGCAGCCGGGCGAGCAGGACGGGCTCTCCCTGCACGGCCGCCTGCGAAGGCAGGGTTTGCAGCCCTGGACCGGGATGACCCTGCTCCAGCAGCAGCGCTGCCCGGGGGTCACCCCATCAGATCGCCTTTGCTGCCCTGGTGCCTGCCAGGCTCCGGCTCCAGCACCGAGGGCAACTCATTCTAGCAGCTGCATAATTGCAGCCTGAATTTCATGACTCTCTAAATGAAGCACTATTTATTTAAAATGCAGAGGCATTTATCATACTGTACCAAGTCCCAGGAACGAGTTAATGCCAGACCCATGGGGTTCCCCGGTTGCACGGCCTGTGTCTGCTGAGTGATTATTTGATCAGATAATGCACGTGTTAAATATATTTGTCGGGAAACAGAAACCTGTGTTATCTGAAGGAGGCAGCGTCGACTGTCAGGAGCAGCCTTTGATCTGCGGAGACGCAGCACTGTAAAGCAGGTCCCCCATCGACTGCAGTGCAGCCATTCCCAGGTCCTCCGGCAAACCCCAGAGTGGGGCCGAGGGCAGGCAGCAGGGAAGGCTGGCAGGCTGAGGGGCCAGATCCTGCCAGCACATCCCCGTCAGCCCAGGCACCTGGGTGCCATTTCCTGGGTGCCGTAAAGGGGGCAAAGACAGCAAGGTCCGAACCATTTTACCTGTTGTCCCTCTCTGGCCCCAGGCGAGGGGGTTTCCCAGGGCAGCAGCACCTGGTTTAAGCTTTTCAGAAACACATAAAATACTGGCTTTGATCCCAAACGTGGCACAGGCTGAGAGGACCCCACTCTTAGCAAGCGCTGAGCCTCAGGGGGTGAGACCACCGCGGAGGTACAGCTCTGCTCAGCATGGAGCCACTGCCCTGGGACAGACCCTGCAAGCAGAGGTTCATGAATTATCCAGGTGTACCTGGGTTCTTGTCCATGAGCAAAATGTTACAGTGGTCAATTTTAAGTTGGATGGAAAATTTTGGAGTAGTTAAATTGCTGTCATATAAGGGATATACAGTGTTGCACAGCTGTACGCTTGGTCTGGGCAAATCCCATTGCTGATGAATCAGCTCTCATGGGGGGGGCTCTATGGCCTTTGGGGGTGCGATTCTGGAGAGCAAAGGAAGCGTTGAACCAGAGAAGCCTCGGTATAATTCCTAATTCTTCTTGGCTTACTGACTTCAAACCTTTAGCACATAAGAAAACCATTTCTGGAAAAAATAGCAATGATCTTTTTGACAGAGAGGATGCATGGCCTATCTCCAGCAGTGACCCCCATGGCTGGATGAGCTGTGAGTGGGGTCCTGGGGGGCTGTGAGTGGGTGACACTGGGGTTCTGGGGTCTCCAACTCTCTTGGGTGCTGCATTTCCACACCAAACGGAGGAAGAACCATGGTGTCCTGGGCCCAGCACTGCTGTGGAGCAGCTCACAGCGTGCAAATTAAGTGTGTGCTTCAGTTGTTGCGGCACTGGAAATTAATTTTTTAATAACTTTGAGATGTATCAGATTTTATATCTATAATACTTTAAAATTCTCCATTAATGTTCTGTCTAGCACTAGCTGTAAGTTGTACTGGCGCACAGGAACTTATAAAGCTGTAATTCTCATTGCCCAGACACTCCTGCTCTCTCCAGAGTGGGGCTCTGGCAGCACAGGCTGGTCCTGGAGAAAGTATAAATCTGTGGCATCCCTCTGCCACATCCCGCAGCAATGCAGAGCCCCAGGGACAAGGAATGGGGAAGGCTCTTTCCTAAAAGCTCAGTAGCAGAAAAGGGCACAGAAGAAATATGCTAAAACCAGGCAGGTCAGTACTGGACTCATGCCATAGTGCCATACCACGGGAAGACTGAGAGAGCCGGAAGAGAGCGAAAGCAATGAGCTGACAGTGACCTGTGCCGTGCCTATGGTGAGGGAGTCCAACAGGGATTACAACAGCAGCAAAGCTGTGACCTTGCTGATCTGCCTGAAAACACGGGCCAGGCAAACAGACCCCAAAATTCACAGCTTCCCCACCTAACACTTCACTATGACTCGAGCTGCGGCGCGATTCCCAGACAGACTCTGACCTTGGTCACAGTTTTCTTTATGCTTTTAAAATACCCTGGGTGTTTCATGGCATTCAGGCTGTGTTTGGGGTGGTTGCTGTTCTGCTCTACTCACGCTCTCACTGCGCTCTCACTGTGCTCTCACCGCACACTCTGCCCTGGCAGCTTCGCCTCCGCAGCGCTGCCTAGAGCTGCCTAGATGCAGATTTGTTGTCCAAGCGGCCGTGGGTTTTTGGCCGATGCTGCAGCCTCCTGCCGAGCCCTGGACAGCCTCAGCATCTCGCCTGGGTGTGAGCTGCAGGTCTCTGGATGGGGACGGGGACCACTGCGTTATGGGGTCCTGCTCCTGGCTGCTGTTGGACTGCCCCTTGGATGGGATGGGAGACAGTTTCTGAGCTGAAAATATCGCTGGTGAAGCACTATGGAAGTTGGCGGGATTTGTACCGTCCTTGCTGTCACTTTACAAGTTTTGGACGCTTCACCCACCCAGTGTGCCCCAGCTCCTCTGCTCCACCGCCCTCCTCCCGCTTTGTAAATGAGTTTTTTTGTTTTGCAGAGAGATGCTAAGGGCCAGTACCTGTTCGACCTTCTCTGCCACCACCTGAACCTGCTGGAGAAGGACTACTTCGGCATTCGGTTTGTGGACCCTGACAAGCAAAGGGTGAGAGTCCTTCCTGCCTAGGCTGGGTGATGGGGTTTCTTGCAGCTCGATGGTATCAGACTGGTCCTCGCTGCTGCGGCTGCGGACTGGAACGCAAGGCAAATGGCTGCAACAAAATTTGGTTTAGGCAGTGATGAGGGTCCCTTCCCCAGCAGTTCTTCCCTGCCCTGCTGCTGGGCAGGGGAGGTTATGGGTGCCCTGACAGGGTCATTGCTTTGCCTGTGGGAAGGGCATCTACTCATGGCTCCCTGAGCACCCTGGGGAGACCCATCACCCCTTCCCACCTCTTCTGCTAGAGCCAGGGCTGAGTCTCGTGCTGCAGCCCCAGGGAGGGGGGACCGGGGTGCACCTGGGCTCCAGCAGCAGCAGCATCAGTGTCCCAGCTCTGCTGATACATCCTCAGCGTCAGTCGGGATGTGCAAGCCCAGAGGAACTCACACGGCTCTCAGAGCCCTGCGCGAGTGGTGAAAGCATCTTCCATTTGCAAAGTGAGAGGATTTAATGCAATTGCAAAGGTAAAGAGGGAGATCTCCTGACACTGGGTTTGCAGGACTATTTCTAGCACGGAGTCAAATTTAACACTGAGATTAGGCCATGCGACAGCTTTGTGCCGAGAATCTAAACACTTGTGCGTGTTGCCTCAGGCAATGGAGAGTGAAACAAGACATCGGAGTGCACAGAGCCGAGAGCCCCTGTGGCAGGACCTGGTCTGACCCAGCAGCGCAGCTCCCAGCACGGATTTGTGCAGAGTCCCGCTGAGTCCCTGGGCAGCTGCAGCAGGTCGGGGCAGAGGGTGGCACAGCCTCTCGCAGGGGAAGAGCCCCACGGGTGGGTCACGTGTGCCGCGGTCCCAACGAGCTGGATTTCCACGCAGAAGTTGTGTGAGTGAGCCCTGCCACTTCTTCAGGACTGACTGTCCACGCTCCTTTTAAAACATGTGCAGAATGCAAGCTCCGCACAAATACATGTTAAATTGCTGCTTGCTATTAGAGCACTTGAGGTTTGTGAATGAGAAGTGCTGTGAACACGCTTGCGGGCTAGCTATTAATAACAATCTTGTGTTGCACTTCCTGCTGATCAATATAAGCCACCGTAACAAACAATTTCTGCTCCCCAAGGTACCTTCTGCCGTGTCTGTTATAGGGAGCAGCCACTGTTAAGCAAGGAGCTGGGTGTAGGGCTGCTCCCTCACTGCTGTCTGCAGTGGGATGGGGCCCATATGGGCTCCTCGCTCCCCCCATTTCCCTTCCAGGGGCACTCACTGACACTCATGTGGCTTTTCTCACCCAGAGCAGTAGCTTCCTCTTCCTCGTCCTCCCTACCTTGCTAAGTCACAGCCATCAGGGAGCACGTGATGCTGCTGCTCCCTCTCGCGGGGTCTCGTGGGGTCTCGCCCCCCCAACTTGTGTTTTCTGGGCTCTCTCCCTCCCAACTTCTCCAGCCTTCTCCCAGATTTGCCTCCTGGCCATCATTGTCACACTGATGCATGACCTGTCTGAGGGCTGGATTTGCAGTGGGCTGTGGAGTGGTGGCTCTTCAGTGCTGGAGAGCAGCATTTTTCTTGCATGATGCTGAGGGATCGTTAACTGCTACTCCACTTGTGTTGGCTCTTTGTGTCCCTGCTTTTTGGTGAATCGCATCTTTAAACACATGTAGAAATAAAACCCTGTGCATAATGCATTATTATGCATCATCTCTGTGGGCACAGTTGGTGGAGAGAGAGCACTGCTGAAGTCTGCGCGTACCAAGAGCTCCACATGGCACTCTGGAAAACCCCTCAGCACAGTCACTGCGTGGAGGAGGTGTACTGGGATTTTTTCTTGGAGCATCTGCTCTTGCAGCAAATGAGTGGGCAGATGGAGAACGCAGGGTCCATGTCTTGTCCGAGCTGGTGCAAAGAGAGGACGTTTCTCTGCTGTCGCGTGTGGTGGGTCAGTGCCCAGGGCCTGCTTCTCCTGCACTCTGGATGCAAAGCCCAAAGCAGGCAGTGGCTGCCTGCAGCAGCGTGGGAGCCCCTCTGGGAGAGGGGGAGATGGGCGCGGAGGCAGAGCTGGCACGCTCGGCGATGCTGAGGACACTCCTTTTACTGGTGCTTTGCTTCTCCTGGGAATAATCTGACTCAGTTCAGGCCATGAGAGTTGAGGCAAGAGCCATCGCTCAGCTTTGAGCAGCATCCCAGGATGGGACTGCTTTGGGGGGGAGACCCCTCCACGGGAGAGCCACCCCCAGCCCTGCAGCTCATGGATGCTGTGGCTATCAAAGAGCTGCTCAGGTTTAGCATTTCCTCGGCTGAGTGCTGCATTTAAGCCTGTGATGAACTAAGCTGTCACTTCCGTCCATTATTTCTGATGCACAAGTCAATATTTCTTATTGAAATTGTGCTCTGCCACGTGCCTGACTGGCAGCCAGGGCTGGGGAGAACCTGGGGGGGGCACGGCAAGCAGGGCCGGACTCTGCTCCTGCCTGGGGCTGGGCTGGGAGCCACAGCACTCGTGTGATGTGGGAGAGGCGGCTGCCACAGCCCGCAGCGCGCTCCAGGCACAGCTACAGCTCCTGCCGGGAGGGCACGCGGCAGTCATTGAAAACCTCTCAATTTTTAAGCGTGGCCGGGAGGAGCCTGTGCACTGCCCTGGGGCTGCTGCAAGTGAGATGCTTCTATTGAGAGCACAGGGCGACGGACAGCAGAGATGCTGAAACATGACGAAAAAGAGAGAAAAAATCCTCCCTCCTTACCCATCATTTCCTGGTACTCTGTTGAGTCTGGGTCAGAGGATGCTGATGTCAGCACTCAAACCATTTCAGCCCACTCCAAAAGACAATGGTGCTTCTTCCCAGCATGGCGGGCATTGTCGTGACCTGGAAGTTCCCTTGGTCCTGCGGTGGGTTCCTGGGACTGGGGCAGGGATTTCCCGCAGGAACCCTCCGTGACGTTCCCTGTCCCCGACGCTGCTGTCGGAGCCCCTGGACTGCTTGCTGCCAGTGTTGGGGCACAGCCTGGAGCCCCCTGCATTCCCACGGGACTCCCCCTCACCCCGAGGCTTCCCAAAGCCTCCTGAGCAAGGGGCTGTGTCTGCACAGTCACAGGAGTTACCCAGACCCCCAGGTAACAGGGCATGCCGTGGCCTCCTCGACCCCTGCCACTGTTTTTTGCAGTGCTGCCAGCAGCCCATCCGCAGCAGGTGCCAAACGCACCCCAGAAATGCCCGAGTGAAACCCAGACCAGTTTGTGCAGCCACGGGGAGCCACCGCTCACTGGTTTTGTCTCAGTGGTGGACACTAATATTTAGAGTTTTCTATGGCAATCCCAGATTTCATTGATGTATCTTTGTAGATCTGTAATCCTTTGTGCTAACTAGTGTTTGCCTTAATTATAGTCGTTTTGCTTTGCTGTTTTGGGGTTCCCTCTTCCCAACACACAGGCATCCGAAGCCGCTTCTTGAGTGACAACACTTTGTTTCCTAAATGTGCCTGCCCAAACGATGTCAAATTAAAGCAGCAGCTATTGCAGAGGCTTTGCTGCAGGCAGAGCTTGATGGTTTCTTTTTGATGGCACAGAAGTGTAATTTCAGAAATACAGGCTTGAACCTAACCTTCCCGGTGTCATGCTGTAATTATAGATTCCAGTTCTGGTTGGGGTTAGCTTGTGTGATTGTAGCCAGTCATTGCAGCCAGTGCTGCAGAGTGATCGCCCTCCCCGGCAGAACCGTGCTGCTGGGTGCTCCCATCTGCTGGCATCACGGTGGCATGGGCAGCCACAAACCCTGGAAGCCCCACATTCCCCAGAGCTGCCAGCCCGCGGGGAGGTGAGTTTGTACTTTTTGCATGCAGGACCTTGATTTAGGCTTTAAAAATCAGATCACAGTGACCAGTCCATGCGCTTCTTCAACGCCCTCCAGTGCACATGTGCAACCACGGGGCACCAGTGAAGGGTGATTTTAACAACTGGGGACCAGATGCCTCAGCACAAAAAATGTTCACCTCCTTGCTGTGATTGCTTACTCAGCTAACCGGTGAGCAGAGCACGGAGAGCGGGAGGTTGCTCAGGCTGAAGAAGGATGCCTTTGCCATGTAACCTGGCCACGTTGTTGTCGCTGTTAGAAAACTGCACTTGGGGACGGCATGTCCTGTTGAGCAAAGGGAGATGCCTCCTGATGAGCCCCTGCTCTGCCCGGCGCCTCTCCTGGAGCTGGCAGCGGGTCCTTGCTGGGCGCTGAGCAAGCGCAACCGCTCACCTCAGCATCACCGGAGCCCGGCTGTGCCTCCACCTCGACCCAATGGGGCTGCCAAGAGGGGACGCAGAGGACCTGGCTTTCCCTGGGGTCGTGCAGAGAAAGCGATGTCAGACTGGGGACGCTAGGGCTTGGGTCCTGCTCGGGCCCTCCCTCGGCTGCTGGCCAGCTGGGCAGGGGCTGCAGCCCCCCTCCCACCTCCTCTGCCATCCAGCTTATGGATCTGCCACAGCATAGGCTTTTATTTCAGGCAGAGGGGTTTTTTTGTTTCTTTAATTTTGGCCTGAAGAGTCAATGTTATTAACTGAAAGTATTTGTTACTGAGTTGCTTTAATTGCCTTCTTTTTTGTTTCAGCATTGGCTGGAATTTACCAAGTCGGTTGTGAAGCAGATGAGGGGTGAGTATTGCTGCAAGCAGATGTCCTGGACAGGCAGTGTGTGCTCCTTTCATTTTAGATGTATTCCCATTTTCTTCAGTCCTTCCCCTCTGGGGTCAATTCCCAGCACATCTCCCAGAAAAAGGGCCTTTTTGATTATCCACAAAGCTGTTCTGCTGGGTCAAAAGTGGGATCATCCTCCACCAGTCCCACTGCAGTCACAACCGGCCATGCCCCCATAGCATGGGCGCACAGGGCACCAGCCCTGCCAGAGACCAGGACAGAAATGATGGGGACGAGCAAATGAGATTCACCAACACCGGGGCCTGCCTGGAGAGCAGGGTGAGCAGCCAGCAGACAGTGCCGTGGGCGCTTCCCCATGGCTTTACCGGTGACATCTGCTCCCACCATGGCCACCGCAGTGGGGAATAGCCCCATGCCCATCTGCTCCCTCCTTACCAAGGGCAGCTGGGTGTGTTTGGGGGTAATGGGGAGGGCAGGTGAGACCCCCAGCAATATCTGACCGTCTCCTCGAGCGGGGTTATTCGGGAGGACGAAGGGGACAAATCCTGCCATTTGGTGACCACGGTATCACTGTTCTCACTGCAGCCCAGCCTCCCTTCACCATGTGCTTCCGTGTGAAGTTTTATCCCACGGACCCCGCTGCTCTGAAGGAGGAGATCACCAGGTAAGGATGGGGCACCCAGCGCGAAGGCTTGGCCAATTCAGGAACACACTCTGTCGAGCTTCATTTTATAACCAAGGGAGAGCAACAGCCATTTAGATTTCCAAAAGAACCTGAACGTTTCTGGATTGTCCCAGCTGCGGGGGGAAAGTGTGGAACTCCCCACCTGTGCTTTGTGTGTGGAGCCGCCGTGCCTGGCACGGAGCACTAGCCATGTGTTTAAACCCACTGACTCGGTCTTTGGCTGCAGTTGGTTGCAAAAATCACATTTCCAGGGCAAAGTGCTCAGAGTGCAGCACTGCTCACCGTAACGTCCATCGCGGCTTCGGTACCATCCTGCCAATGCAGAACGGCTCCTGGGCTGCACCAGGTGCATTGCCTTCCCTGCAGCTCTCCAAAATCTCTCCTTCCAGCTGGAACCCCCCGGTCCTGGTCAGTGCAGGAAGGTGGGTTCAAGCAGGAGCAGCAGTTCTCCTGCAAGAGTCCATGTTCTGCTTCTGCTAACTCTTGCCACTTCTGAATCAGCTGTTAGTGCCAGTGCCTGAGCACGTCCTTAGCTCAAGGTGCCATTACGTGTGCTTGGTCTGTCGGGAAGGGTTTGAGTGTTTCCAGTTCCCTTGATGTCCCCTGCAAGTAATTAGCCACATCCCTTTTACGTAAGGGGCATGAATCCTCTAGGAGAAATGGGTGATAAACTGAGATGCAGAAACTTGACAGCACTTCTCTCGAGTTTCTATCTTTAGGGGCTCTTCATGCCGCTCTTCCTGACAGAAGGAAGGACATGAAGAGCACTCACAGAGAAATCGCAGCAGCTTTGGAAAACAAGCCGTGACTGTGGATCTCCGGGGCACGACAGCCCAGGCCCCCCCGCCGCCTGCCGTGGTGTGGACGGTCGGGTGTCTGCCAGAGGCAGCTGGGCTGGCACCTTTGCTAAAGGTTTCTGCATTTTTCCCCTGGAACCTTTTGCCATTATTGCTGCAAATATTTGTAGTTGTCTTTACAAGCCTGGGGTTTGTTAGAGAGAAGGTAATAAAAATGGTGTGGACCGGGTGCAGGCAAGCTGGAGGGAGCATGCCAAGGGCACAGAGCACTGCCATGGCATGGGCACCCCACTGTCCTCCACCAGCCCGGGACCCGGGCAGGACCCCTTGCTCTGCTGGCAGCTCGCCACTGCAGTGCCTCCACTGCTGCTGCACCCAGCACGGGGTGCAGACAGCATCATTTGCCCACCGTGCAGTGGTGCAGGGGAGCGAGAAGAGCTTCAGCCTCACCCGAGGGCTGGGTGGGTGACACCAGCCTTGCTTTTGAGTTCCCAAACACAGCAGGTCTTGGGTGCGCAGGCTTCATTAAATGCTGAATAAAATTTGCGAGAGATGTTTAAAGGTGCTGTGGGGAATTTTGCATTGTAAGACAAGGCGAGGGTGTGAAAGGCAGAGTGTCAGCATGCCGTGAGAGTGGGAGCAGACCTGGCCTGTAGGCTCAGCCTGGGCTTGACACAGGGGTGGCAGAGCTGGGAGAGCCTGGAGGGCTGACGGGGCCTTGTCCCCCAATTCTGCTAGAGAAGGAAAAGAGGGAACTGCCTTTAATCACCCTGCTGATGTGTCAGGCACCACAACGTGCTTTCACCTCGCTCTGCTGTCCCCTGGGATGTTAGGTATGAGAGCTGAGCCTGGCCCCTCTGTGTGCTCATGGCAGTGAGACCCCAGACCTGGGTGGGGGTCTTGGTGAGGGGCTGTGGCAGCAGGGACCACCACTGGGGCAGTGGTGGCATGCACCCTCTCCATGCCTGGGTCTGTTGCAGCTCCCTGCAGGGCGGCTGTCACCTTTTAAAGCAAAGCTGGAAGTGGGTTCCTCAGCCACGCTTAGATGTTTTCCAGATTTTCCTCAGATCAGGAGTAAAGGGTCCCTGCCCCCCTCCCAGGTGGTGGGGGCATGCGGACCACTCTGCTCCCCCCTGCATTCTCACCCAGGTTGAGCAGCTTTAAATGAACCTATAACGCAGAAAGTGAAGAAGGGCAGATGGGTCAGCCCCAAGGCTCACCGAGACTCCCATCATGTCTCTGGCAGGGACCGTTTGCCAAGGATGTAATTAGAGGAGAAGTGGCATGGATGAACCTCTGTAACTCAGTGGTGTCCCCTGGGGTCTGTCCTGCACTTGTCCCCAGCACATGTCCGTGGTGTTACTGTTGGGGCTGCGAGGTCCCTTGCCAGCCTTGCACCCAGGAGAGGGCTTGGGATTTGCCATCAGGGTGCTTTGGCTGATCAGGGGACTGTCACCTTTTGGGTAGCAGCTCCTGCTCACCAGCTGTCCTCTTCCAATGTCATGTGAAGACCGGGGACAGCTCATGCAGGGACCTCTCCTATCCTTGTCTCTCCTTTTCTCTCCTCTCCTCTCTTCTCTCCTGTCCTCGAGCTCCAGAGATGGAGGCAGGCCAGCAGCTGCTGGATCTCACACAGTGCCAGGTGTGTGCCTACCCCCAAACAGATTCAGTTCCCCTTTAGACTCTGTTGTACCGTGGGGAAAAGCTGCTGCTTCTTAAACACATCCAAAAATTGACAGTAAAAACCAGAGAGAAATAAATGATGACTAAGGGGCTGGCAGCCTTCCTTCGATGCTAAAGCAGCCCGG
This sequence comes from Harpia harpyja, assembly GCF_026419915.1. Lineage (NCBI taxonomy): Eukaryota > Metazoa > Chordata > Aves > Accipitriformes > Accipitridae > Harpia > Harpia harpyja. The sequence goes on along the minus strand of NC_068953.1, from coordinate 15,841,918 downwards.
CCCAGCTGCCACCGGGTGAAGGCGGCAGGTTTTGGTGTGGAGCGCTCGGCTGCACTGCAGATTTCTCACCTTCTCGTACTGCTGCCAGCAGAAGCTCCAGAGCATCCGACAGCTCTGCCCGGGGAGGGACCAGGAGCAGGAGGGCAGAGGGGGTCCTGGCCAGGCGCTGGGACAGCGTCGGCAGCATCTGCGGTTCCCCTCTACCGGGCTGCCCTTTGCTGTCCTGATTTTCAGACTATTTGGCTGGTTTTCCCTGGCTTCGAAGCAGGGGCCTGTTTGTACCGTCAAGTGTCGGTCAGCTCGCTCCTGTCATGTGGGCATCTGTGGACTGCTAAGAAAAGTATCAAATCAATTCAAAGGATTCAGAAGTGGTTTGGGGCAAAAAGTGCTGGCTGCTGACCCCCTGGAGCTGGACCACTGCAGCAGGAGCCGGCTGAGTCTCACAACAAGCTCTAGGAGGGAAATGTATCGCTTTCCTTCTGCTTTTAGTAACTTTCACATAAGTGTGTCCTTATGTGAAGTCCAGGCCAGGGAGATGATCTGGAGAAGCAATGTGTGAAGAAATGACTGCAGAAATGCTTTTCCTGGCTATGCCCTGGATCTAGGTTTGGGGTGTGAAAGGTGCAAAACTTGTAGGTTGCCATCTGCCAACATGCCAGGTAAGGGCTCCAGACAGAGCCAGTGAGCTGCATCTGTGCACAAAGGTGTAGGCAAAACCCACTATTATTTGCGTCTGCAGCTGCAGCGCTCCCCTCTTCCTACCTCGGCTTTTACCTGTGATGTACCTTAGTCCAAGGCAGGAGATCGTCAGTCCTGGAGAAGGAAGCCCCCCGCCTCACCTGTGAAAAACAGGGACAAAAGTAGCACAGACTTCTCTTGATATCTTCAAAGCAGGCTGTAAATGCCATGTTGCACTGCGGACACTCAGCTGCTGCAGATTGCAGGACCCTCAGTGTCTTGGCCCCGGATACCCTCAAATGGTGGCAAGTAGCCCTTATCCCTCACTCATAATGGCTCAGTCTCAGCAGCCTGAAGTCGTGCAGCCCCGAATCCCTCTGTGCATCCTGGCCCTGTGCTGGGCTGCCATTTCTCCATTTGCTCTGGCTGCCATTACATATTCCTGATGAATAGCTGGGGTCCTTGCTAAGCACGTCGAGAATTAAGTAGGCTTACTGATAGAGCTAAATATATTCCAGGATTTAATTCTTGGGATTTTCAGTCTATTTCTGCAGGCAGCAAATGAAAGAGGATGTCTGGGCTTTTGCAGCCTGATTTGCAGCGTGTTTGGAATATACCTGGGCTCAGCTTTTTACTTCAGTTTTGCATTAATAAACTCTGTATTTTTGTTGGGTGGATCAGTTAGAAGAAGCAGAGGATGGTGAGGTGTTTCAAAAACTCTTTTGGAGTTTCGTTTCCCCGTGGTAATGTACAAAACTAATGAAAGCTTTGCTTGTGTTTCACAGAAGGACCCAAAAACCAAAACTAAAAAACCTCTTAAGTTGTTGTTTGGAAGCCTGAGAAAATTTTGGTTCTTCGGGGCTGACCTTAGACAGGAGATGCAGATTAGGAGGAAAGCAGTTGTAAAGAGCCCTGTGCGCATTTGCTGGGCCTGTTTAAAAGTGTCTTCATGTCCAGAATGCCAGTCTTTTTGCTGCTGCCAGGACATGTGCTGTAATCAGCTTTCTCAGATAGGATTGATTTGGTTTTTAGTACAGGCACACTTTAGGGGACCCACAGAAGTGCCCAGGAATAGTTTCACAGGGATACATCTCCTTGTTTTGCTTAAGAAGAATTTACATAGTTTGCAGATTTTACGTTTACTCCCAGCAACTGCAACCCTGTGCAGCCATCAGGCCTTAATTTAAATGTGAAATGGCCAAAGACATCATCTCTGAGTAACGGCAGCTATTATGTGGGCATTAAGCTGTGCATACAATATGTTAATTGTATTTCTTTCCCTTAATCAGAGCTTAGCAAACATCTGCAGTTGTCAAGCACAGTAAGGAGAATTGAAATGCAGGTCAGGCATTTACCCTTGTGGAGGGTGGGAGCTGGACCCAAAGAGCATGGGGGATGGAGCCAGCCTGGATGGAGCTCACCACTGCAAGCTCAGAAATATTTCCCATCTTTTAACGTCCTTTTCCAAGGCAGCCTCACCCCACATCCCAGTGCTGCCTCAGGAAACCCCCCTTTCCAGGGGAGATTTCCAAGGCATGGGCAAGGCTTTGGAAAACCTGTTTGGCACCTGCTGAAGGTTTTTGTTTGTAAAACCAGCTCAGATCTACAGACTTTCCCTGCTTAAAGGGAACAGGGGTGTTCGGGGGGGGGGGCACGCAAGCAGGGCTGGGGGGATTGACAGGGTTAAACCCATTTGATGGTGGATTTTTGGTGAGGTCTATGGTAGGTGCTGGGGAAGGGCTGGTGCGGTGAAGGGCTGGTGCTGGGCGAGGGTGCTGGCGGTGCTTGCCGGCCGAGCCTGGGGTCTCCATCCCGGCTGGCCTGACGCGGGGATGCTCCAGCAGTGGTGGCGTTTGTCACCCTGAGCGCTGGAAGCCCTGACCATCAACTGCTGAGACTGCCAGTGCTTCAGAGGTGGTGGGGGGGACTGGGAGCAGAAGACCCTCGTCTCCTTCTCGTGAGTAAAGCATGAGCCCTGTAAAGTCCTGAGGTGGCGTCAGGACTGCAGCCACCTCTGGCCCCATTTGTGCCCTGCAGCTGACGTGAGCATGGAGCTCTGCAGCCCAGCCGGGCTCAGGCTGTCTGCCCAGGGACTGAGGTCTGGGCCCGACGGCCCCCCACGGGCCCCCCACGGGCCCAGGGCAAGCCCCCAGGCGGGTGGGCTGCTCCTGCTTGCTGCCGTTCTAGGTGTGCCTGCAATTGCAGCTGAAACCTGGGCTTAATATTCACTTTCCCTTGGACTGAGTACACTTTAATATCTGGATTTCTCTTTAATGTATTTTATCTGTGAAAATTAGTGGTTTATCTCATCATAAATACGGATTTGAGAAATGAAGCGTGACTGAGATATTGCAGAGTGCAAGAGTCTGATTATTTAAACACATTTCTGAGCGCTCCAATTTCCATTTTGCTCCTTCACTCTATGACTTACGTTTTACCATCAGAAGGTTTTCCCAAATGCATTGCCACATGACTCAGCCCAAACTGTTACTTAGGTTTAAATTTATTCAAATATGTAATTTTCCAACATAGTTTATCTTTTCACTGGGCATGGAGATAGAGATGGGTGAGCACAAGAAGTAGCTCACTCTAGATGATGTGGTGTTGATCATTGGCGAGCATGGAGGAGGGAAGTTGGTGCGTACGCAGAGACCTGGAAGGATACAGAAAGTTGGGGAAGGAGAAGAATCACGTTATGGAGAAGCTGAGCAGCCGGGCAAGGATGCAGGACTGGGAAGCGCAGCAGTCGCTGGTGGGCTCGGGACCACGAGATCCCGTTCAGAGCATCATCATCCCTGGGCACCTCGGCCCCGGTGACCTTGTGATGGGCTGGGGTAGTTGCAATTGTGTTTGGGCACCGCTGCCCAAATCAGGATGAAGCAGCACGGGGGACTCTGGGGGCTGGCAGGCAGAAGGGACCAGCACCTCCTTGTCTATGAGTTTCCTCCTTTCCATGTTTTCCCTGGTGGGAATGCGCGTCTGAGTATCTCTGTGCCCAAGGGAGCCCTTTGTCACTGCTGGCAGCTCTGCCCTGCTGCGAGTGGCCATGCCGGTGAGGAGCCGGGTCGGTGGAGACCTCCATCAGCCCTCGGGTCAGGTGCTGGAGCCCCAGAGCAGGCACCGTGTCCTTGCAGGCTGGAGCGGGGTTGGGACATGTAGATCGGAGCCCCAGCACCGGCCCTGACCGGGGGAACTGCCCAGTAATTAACACTTGTTTGCTCCTAGCAAGTGTAATGTCTTGCAAATGGGCTGCTGGGAGAGAAATGTTAGTGCAAGTGTCTCGTGGCAGATATTTCACATCTAAATTGCCTGTTTAGGTAATTTAAACTTTGCTTAATAAATGGACTATCTCTTCTGTCCTCAGGTATTTAGTCTTCCTGCAGATCAAAAGGGATCTCTACCACGGCCGTCTCCTCTGCAAGACTTCGGATGCTGCTTTGTTGGCCGCCTATATCCTTCAAGGTAATGCTTTTTGACAAGATAAATTTGCTTTTCATGCTAAGTAGTGATTACATTATTTCACTTACAACAGATCACCGCACCTAGAATACAAATGTCATCCCGCCAGTGCAGGCCTCATGCTTCAAGGCTGTGCTTGTGCCGTGCAGTGCTGGGCTAGAGGAGGGTGAAGGTTGATGTTGGGGTCTCACCCGCAGGAGAAGCACCACGCTGCCGTCTGCTCCCTGAGCTGTCCCACCTGCATTCGGGGCAGCAGCGTCCCCATGAGCATCCCCTCAGCTAATCCAGCCCGTGTCTCCTAGTTCTGTGCTTGTCCAGAGGCAGAAGCAGCCCAGTGACAAAGCACTTCTCTTTCTGGGACTGTGCACAGCCTGTGGTAACTGGCAAGTGCCCACAGTTTGCAGTTGCAAAGAGGGCTCCAGAGTGAAATGCAGTCTTGCTGATTGCTAGGACGGATGAAGACAGCCTTGGGTAAGCTCATTGCTTGCTGCCGAGCGCCTCGGCAAAGAAAATGCTTTTGTCAGCAAGTTGCAGCCGCGCTGGTGGAGTTCAGAGCAGGAGGTGCGAAAACCTCTGAAAAGCTTCTGCCTGATCTGCCCTCCTGCCTGTTCTCCTGCCTGCTCTTGCCTCCACTGCCTGTGGCACTGAGAGCATGGAGGTGGCATCTGCCTGGCGTGGTGCAACACCTGGACACTCAGCGAGGGGTCGTCAGGCTGTTGGAAGAGCTGGGTGGTGCTGGTAGTGGAAAGGCACCTTGACATGCCATTAGCAACGGCATGCTGGACGTGCAGGTGGGCTTCCCTACCCAAGGGTGCTTGGCTCGGCGCGATGCCGGGGCCCCTCTCTGCAGTCCCGTGGTGCCTGTGGTCCCATCCCCAGCATGAGCTGGGGGGAATTGCCCCAGCAATCAAAAAAGAAAAGTTTCAGCTCCAAAGTATTTTGGAGTTATTTCACAGTGCTGGTATACCTCCCCCCTTCTAGTGTTTTAAGCAGGAAACATAAAAATTAATGTAACGTCTCCATCTCGCTTAGGACCTGAGGCTGGAGGGAATTAAATGAGAGCAAGGTCCTTTCATCCCCAGTGGCAGGAGGCTGCCGGATTACTGTAAATCCCAGCAGGAGACACCAGCTACACAGCCATGCTACAGTGAAATGCCAGCGGCGATCGCTGCTGACTCCCATGGGGTGCTGGGAGAGGGAGCGGAGCTGCATCAGCCCGCACCGAGGAGAGAGCAGAAATCTGGTTGTCTCGGGCATTTCTGCACCCTGGTCTCAGTGCTCGGGGTCGGGGCTGCTGGGATTGTCTTGAGGACAGACCTGTCGCTGCGCTTGCAGCTTGCCCAGGCTTGAAGCAGGTTTTCCAGGCAGGGGTCAATCCCTGCCCGCAGCCATTGCATGCAGCCCCCCCGCCCTGCTGCAGGGCAGAGCGGCTGGGTCAGCCTGTCCCCGTGATCAGCCAGTAGTGCTTCCCCGGGGTAGGTAAAGAGGGGAAGGAGCTTTTCTCAATGTCGCCTCACAGATTTCCAACTAATTATATTTTTTCGAGGTGCAGTTGCATCCACAGGGTGAGCAGAATTCGCTCGCTGCCTTGTTCCCAACCAGCTGGGATCGGGGTGGGGGCCGGGGGTACCCCAGGGGTGCTCCAGGCCAACCGCCCCAGGGCTGCCATCGCACGGACCTAGCGTGGCTCCCAGGAGGTTCTTGTCACATAGCTTGAGGAATTAATAAATTTGGGACAGTGACCATCTGCTGCCAGGTGATTCCCAAGCAAAGAGTGCAATTAATTGGATGCAGTTAATGCCTTACAAACTATCCCTCCTGATGGGAAGCATGGCTGGGTTGGAGTGTCATTCCTGGGATGCTCTGAGCCCTGACCCTGCGCCTGGTTGCCACTGGCTCTGCTGCCAAGGTGGGCGCTGCCAGGATGGGGATGCACGCTGTGGTCTGGGTTGCGCTGCTCTTCCTGACTGGTTCTGCCTTCCCCCAGCTGAGATCGGGGATTACGACCCGGGGAAGCACCCAGAAGGCTACAGCTCCAAGTTCCAGTTCTTCCCCAAACACTCGGAGAAGCTGGAGAGGAAAATTGCGGAGATCCACAAGTCAGAGCTGAGGTACAGCGGGGCGGCTTTGCTGAGTGGGAGTGTCGGCTGCTGCAGGGATTACTGATGTTGGGCTGATTTTTATCCCTGTTTGGGATTTTCAGTCATGCCATGGGATGAGCACTCCCTGCTCTGGTCCGTCAGATCCAGCTGAGAGCCAGCAGTGCTCTTGGCAGCGTAGGTAATAGCAAAAATGCAGAGCAGCACAAGCTTTAGGAAAGCAGGTCGTTTAGTGGCATAGTACAACAAATGACCCTGCGAGAGGAGCTGCCATGTCCCACCAAACCTCTGCTCACTGAAAGGAAAATGTGATCGAGCAGCCAAGGACAAGCCACAGAAAGTGCAGACAAAAAAGTATGCCAGCAATGTGGCAGTCCGGTCCTGGTGCAAAGTCAGCCCCGATCCCTCCTGCCTCAGGGAGGGCTGAGGGGTTTCTCCTGCTCCTGGCTCCTGGCTCAGCCGGCATAACCTGAGGGGGTCCCTGGTCTTCCCCGGTGGGGCGGGGACAGTGACCAACCCCCTGTCCCCCATAGATCCCCTCCTGCCACCTCCCCGCGCTGCCTTCACCCCGCTCTGGGACATGAGGGGTGAGACACCGTCAGCAAAGCCCTGTCCTCCCATGGTACTGGCACTGCCTCCAGGGCCGCATCCCGACCGGACGGCTGTGCGCCGGTCCCTGGGGAGCACAGTGGGGTTTCAACCTCCCAGAAACCCAGCAGAGCCATGCCCTTATGTGCTGTGGGCTGCTGCCTTCTGCCTGGCAAACTCCCTTTTCCTACCCACCTGAAGAAATGCCTGCGCTGCGTATAGGAAATTCAGCCATAAATTTTGCAGATGCTCCTGGATTTTGGTCCTTTCTAGTGCTGCTGGTTCAGCTTATCTCCTGCTAGATCAAGTTGGCAGGAGAAGAAAGGCTGGGTTTCAGTGCTGGTCTCCTGCTGCAGATTGACTGTGCTAATGAATGTAACGGGAATATGCCATGACTGATGCCTCTTGTCGTTAACAGAAACCCTGTAGCTGAGGGCTGACTTTCACGTTCATGTCTACCATGGAATACTTTTTTTTCCCTCCTGTAGTGGGCAGACACCAGCTACTTCAGAGCTGAATTTCCTCAGGAAAGCCCAGACTCTGGAGACCTACGGGGTTGACCCACACCCTTGCAAGGTAAAACAGTTTTCTGAACGCTATTCCTTGCATTGGATTTCTTGCTCCAGCCGGTAACAATCTGCAGAGGTACCAGTGACTGGTCCCTAGTGCAGCCATTTGTCACCTGTCAGCAGGCTTTGGTGCTGGCAGAGCCGTGGTACATGGGATGTGCTGTAGCCAACAGCCCTCTCCAGCCTTAAAAACCAGCCCCAACCGGGCACGTGTGCACAGAGGGGAGTGGGGAGGGTGGCTACTCCAAAGTCCTTCCAGAGAGTACTTACTTAGGGAATCCATACGAAAGTGTTTTCATGTGCAGACAGCTATAAAAGACAGTGGCCGATCATCTTCTGCTAAAGCATGTAATTTGGAGGCAGTAACAAGGTCAGTAATGTGTCTGAGAAACCGACAAGCATTAATCTGCCAGAGACAGTCTATCACTCTGCTCTTCCCTGGCCGGTAATCCAGTTTTCTGTTTGAAATGCTTTTTATTGACTGTAGATGTCATTGTGTGTGGCTCTCTCTGGTCCCTTACAATCCCATCACATGCAGATGGATGCGGGATGCAAAGCAGATGGAGAATTTCACTCTAAGGGCAGTGCCTGCTCTGTGGTCCCCCAGGGCTTTTAACTGAATTATGCCCCGTAAATACACAATTGCGGTAAATATACCTGGCTTGGGTGGGGGGGTGTCCCATTTACTGGCAGTCTGTTATTGCTGAAGAGGTTGCCAGCTGGAGGAGTAGAATCACCACGCCGGGTCAGCTCTCCTGTGTAACTGGCTGGATTGGGCCATGCTGCCCTGGGAGCGATCCTCGGCATGTCTGGCTCAGCGCTGGAGCTTGGGGGGTCTGACCTTTGCTCTTATTTCCCTGTGGGGTCCTGTGCCCCATTTAACATCCCCAGCCCCTATCGAGCCTCTGCGCCCTCAGCTCTCCATCCTCTCCCCCAGCATCACCCACCTTTCCCAGGGGCACCCTGCTCCCCAGCTCCCCCCTCCATGCCGACCATGGGGAGCTCGCCCCCACTCCTCCCATCCCAAAGTAGCAACTCCAAAACTGTGCAGCTTCCAGCCCAACACCCCATTAATCTCCAAGCTGCCTCGCTCGCTGCCCATGGCTGCAGCACCAGCCATAGGCAGGGCAGGACTGAGGGTGTTGCTGTGTCAGTGGTGGGCAGGGGCAAGGGGGTCCGTACCCCCCAGAACGGTACGTCCCTCTACCAAGACACAGCTTCTCCCTTTCCTGAAGATTTTCCTGGATTTGGGAAAAAGCCAAAGCGCTTTGGGCAGCCCAAAGTCTGAGCTGCAGGAGCTGCTGCCGGGCTGGTTTCTGTGAAGATGCACAGAAATCTTCCTTCCTCCACAAGACAGGGCTGCTGCATCTCAGACATGATAAGTTTGAGGAGTTACATCTTGCCTTGTGCAGGGTATTGGTTTGAGGTTCAGGGCTCTGTTTTTAGCCATTCACCCTTGACAGATTAAGACAGATTTTTGATCTAATCTGGATTTAAAACCAATTTGTTCTCTGCTCAAATTCGGAAGATCTTATCATAGTGCTGGCTCCCTGCCGTCCCTGCGCCGTGCCAGCAAAGTCAGAGAGATCCAGCGTCCTGGGGTGGAAAGCAAACAGCAGAGAAGATGTCTCGCCTCTTGATTAAGGCAGGGAAGGGCACAACTGGGAGCAGAGGGGGAGCATTGTGCCCCCAAGCTGGGGAGATCCTGGGCACGGGGCATCCCAGCAGCAAGCAGAGCTGCCCTGCAGATGCGGAGCAGCTCTGCTCACCGCTGAGACGCCCTGTGCCATGCTTTTCCCCAAGAAAACATTGCAGACACCAATCAGACATTGCTCTTCTGCAGCCACCCCTGTAAAATTCCTTGCCTGCTTTTCCAGCCCAATGCACCAGAAATCCCGAGCCTGGCATGCACCTTCCCTTCAGCTCAGCATCCTTTGAAAGCCATCTGAATGTCTGCCGGCCAAATAAAAGTCAGGGCGAATCTAACAATTACTGAACAGCCACAACTGTTTCATAATATTTTTAAAATTCAGCATGTATCTGTTTTTTCCGTGCACATCAGTGCAGTTAATGATCACTTCCCTGGAGTCTAGACATTATGATTAAGTTAAACTGCTGCCTTGCTCTGTGCATGATACTAATTATTGGTTTTAAACTGTCTTGATGCCGCCCAGCTGCACTGGCTGTGCAGGGCTCTGAGGGAGTCAAGTGTAATGGGTTTTTACCATTTCCTGGTTTAATTACTAGTGAAAGTGTTGGTGGGGCACTGCCTTTGCTGTTTATTCCTCACCAGTAAGCAGATGGGACCGCTGCGGCTGAGAGCTCTATTGCGGTTTCTCCTCATTAGTGCCACTGGACCAGCTGCCCCATTATTCAGCTGTGCGTTTTACTGTGTGTGCAGGGTGTCACGGTCTGGGTGAACCTGCCAGGAGTGTCCCGCTGGCAGAGACGGCACGGAGGATTCTACATCACCACCACCCTTAGGGCTGAGGGTCACCGTTGATGTATAAGCTTTGCCAGCTCAAACATTTTGATGAGAAATTGGTGTTGTCTTCCAGGATGTGTCGGGGAACGCGGCATTTTTGGCCTTCACTCCCTTCGGTTTTGTTGTTCTGCAGGGAAACAAGAGAGTACACTTCATTAAATGGTGAGTTCCTGCCCCTGCATCACCTGCGGTGCCCTACTCGCTTGGAGCCGTGCCGGCTGGCTCGCTTCTGCTCGCTCTGTCGCCAGTTGTGCGCAGTGCTGTGGGGCAGAGGCCATGAGTGCCCTGCATCATGCCAGGGTGTTCAAGGGGTGCTCGGGTGAGCTCCCATGGATGGGGCATGTGGGTGGTCCCAGCACCAGGTGCCTTCCCCAGGCACTCACATCACACTGGGGTAGGGGCAACGTGCCTGTAATGGGACAGTGGTAAGTGCACGCAATGCCCACATCTGAGCCAGGACGGGCTCCGAGCAGAGGACACGGAGGGCAGCGATGCTGCGCCAGCTGGAAAACCCATCCCATGCCCTGCATACACTTGCACCAGTGCACCCATGAGCTTGCATGCCCGCGTCTGAGAAGCAGGGGAGAAAACAGGTCCTCTTCACGGTGCCATGCAGTCGCTGTGCTGCCGGGGCAGAGGGGCGCTCCTAGGACAGGGAGAACGGCACCGAGTGGGGCCACACCACACACTCAGGGTGTCACTTCTTGCTCTGTCCCACCCTTGGAGGAGCCCAGCTGCCTCCTCTGCTGCAGCTGTACGCTGGGCTGCTGGCTCCAAGGACTTTTCTACCCTGGCCCCTAAGCTTGCTCCTGGTCAGTACACAGCAGGGCTCTCTCCTGTGAGCTGCACTCTCTCTGCATTTGCTTTGTTGCCCCAAACTTAACTATTTTCTACATTGTCTACATTAACTTGCATCATCCGCATGTTGGCTGAGTCTCCCGAAAGCTCCTCCAGCCCCTCTGAACCTGGTTGTGTTGTTCCTCGGACTTTGCTGCACCTCAGATTTTGGCCAGTGTGTCCCTCACGGCTGGTATTGCCACCCGGCCGGTGCCCCTGTGGCGAGGTCCCAGTGACTCTGGGACACCCTGCTGACCATCACCTTCACCCCAGGGCATCCCTCTTTCCAGCTGCTTGTTTCCGAGCCTGGGCTCCTCTCACCGCCCCGTGGCACCTCCCAGGGATGGAAAACGGGGTCTTGAAGCTGTCCCACTGCCATCCCCAAAGCACCAGCTCTCACCCTGCAGCTCCCAGCAAGTGCTTTGGCCGGGGCTGCGCCCATGAGCCAGCCAGGCTGCGGTGGGCTCCATGCAGCATCTCACCTGCCCGTCCTTGTCCTTTCAGGAACGAGGTGACCAAAATGAAATTCGAAGGGAAGACTTTCTATTTATACGTAAGTCAGAAAGAGGTGAGTGCTCTCCTTTCTCGTGGGACTTCCTGAGCGCAACCATGGTCGTTCCTTCAGCAGGTTGTCCATGAACTTGGTAGGCTGCAGCCTGCAGCAGTATCACCCCGTGCCTGGCGGTACAAGGACACAGGCACAGTGGCAGGGGCTGCAGCTCGGTGGCAGCGCTGGGGTCACCTCCCTGCTGCTGTTGGCACCTTGCTCTGGGCATTAGAGCCTGCAGACGCCGGGTTACCCCCGGGCTATGCCGTGGTGAGGGCTCTGCCCTGAGCAGCAGCCCAGGACCTCCAGCAGCTTCTTGCCATGCCTGCTTGCCATGGCCACGTGCTGCATTTGGGATTATTGTGGTTATTGTTACCGCCATCATGCTCAGTTAGCCCCGGTTGATGAAATCGGCCTGAAAACCTCTGGCTGAAATCGGCTCCCACTCAAGCCATCAGCATGATGTTTTTAAAAAATGTATTTCTGGATATTCAAAAAGGCAGGTAAGCCAGAAGAGGTGGGTGGCAGGTCACTGGCATGCATGGTGGCCCATCCGTTGTGTGAGGCGCCGCGCTGGGGTGTTGGCTGATGCTCCAACATCTCCCGGTGTCCTGAGCGGCTCTGGAGGAGGATCTGCCCTGTGTCAGTGCTGCTCTCCAGCTCCGGCTGCTCTGGCCTCCGTCCACACTCCTAGCGTGCTGCCCAGTGGGCACCACTCACTTGTTCCCCTACCAACTTCCTGTCTTTCTCCTTTAGGAAAAGAAAATTGTTCTTACATATTTTGCCCCAACACCAGAAGCCTGCAAGCACCTCTGGAAGTGTGGGATAGAAAACCAGGCTTTCTACAAGTAAGTGCAGGGTCACCCAGGCGCGCGTGGTGGTGTGTTCTGCATCTCCCCGTGGGTCGGCGCTGCCCCACACAGCACCCGCCCGTGGGCTCCATCCAGGTACCGGGGCTCGAGCTGGCTGTCACCAGCCACGTGGCACCCCTGTCCCGGTGGCCCCAGCAGAGTCACCAGCCACCAAAAGTGCCGGTGCCCCCGGGCTGGGGGCTCTGCCCCGCAGGGTCCCTCCCACCCCCCACAGTGCGTTCATCCCTCCACAGCGAACCTTTAATCAGGAGATTAAAACTAATTGTTTGGAGATTAAGCCTTTAATGCTGAGCAACCGGCACACATCCTGTCTGCAACAGCAGATGTGTTTTAGCATTTTCCTGGTTAACAGCAGCTTGTTTGGAGCCGGCCCGTGTGTGTGGATGCTCAGGCACTGTGAGTGCGGCACATGGCCAGTGCAGGATGCAGCAGGGATGGATGCTGGCAAAACTCAGGGAATATTTTCTGACCTAATATTCAAGGGTGGATTTTCAAAATGGCTTCACAGGGTCTGTTTGTGCTGAATCCTGCATGAAAATCCCCACTGAAGTCACGCCAGTGCCCCGGAGTGCTTTAGAAAAGCCTGCCTTTTAGTGAGGAAAGCTCAAAAACTTTCAGAAATAATTTGCATCTAAGCGCTTTGGGAACAAGTTAATTATTCATGGGAAATATTCAAGGGACCGGGGAGATGACGTGCAGTCTGGGCTGCAGCCGCAGGCCTGGGCAGTTGGGGACAGTGGCTCAAGGGACCATCCCCACCAGCTGCCCAGCTCTGGGGGACCTCTGGGCTGGGGGTCTCACCCGGGCGGTGGGAGCTCCTACCCGGGGAGGATGGGGAAGGTGTTGTCCTTCCCCAGGAGCTCTGGGCTCCCTGGCTCATGGCCACCAAGGCAGCGTTTTTGTCCCTGGTTTGGTTAATTGGGCTGTCAAACAAAAAGGGAGAGGTCACGGGCTGGACTGTCTGCCAAAAAAACAGGGAGGTGCCAGGTGGAATGGTTTGGTTTTACCATCCTGCTCATGGTGAACTTAAAAATAGCCTGCTTTGTGCTTTGTAATGAGTTTTATTTTAATCAGCAAGATGCGAGATAAAGCGTGTGATGTATTCTCTTTGGGAATACTGCAATCAGCAGCTGCAATCAGCAGGTTTCATTTCTCATTATATTAACATGAAATGAAATTGCAATATTGCTTTACAAATCTTTTTATGATTAATCATGTCAGTAAATTACCGCTGCATTATGCATCCAGTGGAGTGGACTGTGGGCTCGGCCAAGGTGCTGCTGGGCTCCTCCTGGGGCGAAGGACTGGCTCTCATGGGATGAGGAGGAGACAGGGCTTTCCCTCCCGGTGGTTTTACCCACCGCTGGCTGGACTGACCCCAGCGAGTGCCGGCCTGCCTGGGACGGGCCAATTCCTGCACTCCTGCAATGCAGAGGTCATGGTGAAGGTTTTAGCCCCCTGGAGAGCTTCAGCCCTGTGCAGCTTCTGCATGCAGGTGCTCGCTGGGGGACCCGGAGGACCTGGTGTGAGCTGCAGCCCAAGGCCCACTCCAGCCGCTGGGGAAGCCATTGGTAGAGGTCCATCCTGGAGCCTGGGCACGGGCTGGGCAATGATGCCACTGCTGGCAGGGACATGCTGTGCTGGCAGAGAGGGCTGCAGGGTGATGCCATGACGGTCCAGGTGCTCATGTCCTGCCAGCCAGTGCCACCCCACAACTGCCGGTGGCTTTTTTCATTCCTGGTGGTGTTTCACATCTCCAGGGCTTTGCTTTTGTAATTTGGCCCCGCTGCCATTTGCCGGCGGCACGTGGCTCCCTCCCTTTGATGCTGGGGGTCAGTCTGGTGGGGATGATGCTGTAAGAGCATCAGCAGAGCCATCCATCCTCGTCACCACCATGGTGCATTGGAAACAAAACTGGGCAAAGGCTTTGCCGTGAAGCGGTGCTGGGGGCCGTACCCTGCCCGGGCGCTTACGCAGCTCTTGGTGCTGTTGCAGGTTGGAGAAGTCGAGCCAGGTCCGGACGGTGTCCAGCAGCAACTTGTTCTTCAAGGGAAGCCGGTTCCGATACAGGTAAATAATGACAGTAAGTAGCAGCTACTGGATGTATTTTTGGATGCTCCTTTGGATGTGCTGTGGGGCGCAGTTCAGGGCTGCAGCTGTCCGAGGACTTGCTAAGAGTCTTCCTGTCACTGGAGGTCCTCCCACTGCAGCACTGCAGCCTCGATGAGGCCATCGCTACTTCTTTCTGTGTTTCACAGCTGACATCCCTCTCCCTAGCCCCAAAATGGCAGATTTTTGGAGGGACAGGAGTGGAGGAGGGGAGAGGACCAGGGGGCTTTGGAGTTTGGTTTTTGAGAACAACATGGAGTGAAATGAATCACCACAATTCCTAAATTCCTGGGGGGGTGTTGCTCCTCCCTGGCCCTGGAGCAAGAGCCTGGACCTGGGACCTTGTATCTCTGCAGGGCAAGAGAGCCCGGTGCATCCCCAGCTGCAAGGTGCACGATGCCAGCACCCTCCTTGCTGGCACAGGAGGGCCCAGATGCCCATGGTCTGTCCCCACCCCCAGAGGGGATGTGACACCATGGTGTCCAGCATCTCATGCCAGGAGAAGCAGCAAAACGTGGTGGCAGAAGTGTCAGCCCAGCCTTTCCCTGATCTTCCCATCACCCCTATTTCCAGCAAATATTTCTGCTTTCCCCTGGAGCTGCAGGGAGAGCTCCCCTGCCCCAGCCCCTGTGTGTGGGGAGGGGGCCAGGCCGTACTGGGGCACGGTGTGCCACGGGGGGAGCTTGTGGCTCGCCAGTGCGGTGCTCACATCCTCACGGCTGCTGTTCTTGAACCACCCGCAGTGGCCGCGTTGCAAAGGAGGTGATGGAGTCCAGTGCCAAGATCAAGAGGGAGCCGCCCGAGATTCACCGGTAAGAACCCAGCAGCAGTGGTGCAGCACGGAGCAGCCCGCGGGGCCGGGACCTCCCAGGGGTTTGGTACCCGGCTCCCTGGGGTGGTGGAGGGAGCCACAGGACCAAAGTGGGAGAGCTGCCCTGTACACGGGGCTCTGGCACTGGCCAGGCTCTGACACTGTCCTCGTTCTCATCCCCAGGGCAGGGCTGGTGCCGAGCCGGAGCTGCCCCTCCATCACCCACGGCCCCCGCCTGAGCAGCGTGCCCCGCACCCGGAGGAGAGCCGTGCACATCTCCATCATGGAAGGTAGGGCACGGGGTGGCTCTCCCTGCCACTGCCGGGGCTCGGGAGCCGGGGCAGCCCCGGCCCCGGGGCCATGCATACGTGTGCATGTGCACACACACGTGCACACATGCATGCACAAAAAGCCGATGCACACATCCAGCTGAAAATCAGATTTTTGTAGCCCCTGATGCTGATGTGGGGTGCTGGGGCAGGGAAGGACACTGTCGTGTCCCCAGGGCCTTATGGCAAGTCTGGACGGCACCAGATGTTGCTCTTGCAGCTTGGGACCAGTTTGGCAACAATAGCTGAGCCCAGGCAAAGTGGAGGGCCAGTTGTGGGACAGAAGTTTCCAGTACAGAAGCAAAGCAGAGGAGAATTTCTCAGCAACGTTACTTTAGATTAAACTGGAAATACAGCAAAAGGCTCCAGGTTGCCCTGATAGCTCTGACCCAGGGGAGAGGTGAGTGAGCCCTGCTTTGAAGTCACCCCGGCAGCCCTGTCCAGCGCACGCTGGCATGCCTCACTCTGCTCTTCCAAACACTGCCCTGGTTTGAAAGCAAAGCAAACCTGCCTGGAGCAGCACACCAGCACCCAGCGGGGTCCCAGCAGAGCAGAGTGTTACTGAGAGCCGCAGGGCCAGGGTCTGACTGTGTACAGGAACAAGCTGGTCTGCAAAAGAACTTGTCACCCACCTGGGAGCTGCTCCTGGCTGGCTGATGGCCACCGCCCACAGCTTGCCAGTCTGCCAGGCTGGAGCTCTGTGCCAGCGTGCGGTGGGGAGGCTGATCCCCCCCCGACCCAGGGCAGGGCTGCAGCCGGGGCCAGGGCCGTGCGGGGGTGGGATGCACGTGGGAAGGAGGGTTGGCAGAGGGCAAAACGCTGGGACCAGCCCCGGAGCGGCCCCACGGGCCTGGGGACAATGCTGGGGGCTGTGGCTGTGCTGCTGGTGGCAGCTGTGGTGCCCGCTGGTGACAGCAGTGTCTGATTCCCAGTGATGCTGGGGTGACGGAGAGCAGTGTGTGTGGTGGGCACTGCTGGTGTGTGTCAGGGCCATGTGAAGGTGCATGGAGTCTGGAAAACTGGGAGGTGGACGAGGGAATGGGGACAGCAGGGAGCGTGGGGTGAGGGAGGGGGTGCACCCTGCAGTCGTGCCCTGCTCCTGGATGGGCTGCGGGGCCAGCCCCTGCCCCAGCACAGCTGCACTGATCCTGCTCCCTGGGCTACAGCATGGACAGGGGGCAGAAATGCTGCCTGCCCAAATGGACGGGTCCCTCAGAGCAGGAAAGGTATTTATTTCCATCGAGGGATCCCAGGGCTGATGTCTGTGCTGATTTGGGGGGCAGGAGCGTGCCTGGCAGCTGCGGCAGCCCTGCAGACAGTTAAATGTGAGCACCCTCTCCCCCGCGTGCTGTTGCGAAGCGGCAAGAGCATTAAATAGCCTCCCACAATAAATTACCTTGAGCTGGCATGGCTTCCCAGCACCACCCCTGCCCCAGCAGCTGCTTTTTTTCACTCTCACTTCAGCTCGGTCCCGTGGAAATGTGGGAGCCCAAAATAGCCCCGACCCCGGGGCCAGTGGCTCCAGCGCTGCTTGCGTCAGCTGTGCCGGCAGGCGAGCAGCCGTCCCCACGCCCCCTCGCAGTCCCTGCGGGCACCCACTGCCACAGGCCAGGCCAGCCGCTGCCCGTGCCACCATGGTGAAGTGCCTGATAAAGATTAAAACCAAAGTCAGCGTCCACCTCCGGCTTGTCAACCACTGCTGCCGGGAGGTGAGGGTGCGGGTGCTGGCCCTGGGGCCGCGGCTGCTGGCCCGGGTTCTGGGGGCTTTGCCGCTCCTCCCGGCTCTCCCTGGCCTCAGCCGCAATGCTCTGCACAGCCCTGGGGATGCACCCGCACCAGGTAACGCCGCGCTGCCGGGCTGCATGGGGTCTGGGCTCTTCTTTGGCAGGAGTGGCCCCAGGGGTCCCTGTGGGCTCCCTGTGACTGCAGCCCCAGGGGGATGCGGGAATGTGGGATGTGGGATGCAGGATGCATGCCATGGGAAGCAGGCTGGGATCTCCCATGCTGGCTGGACCCTCGGTCATTATTACCACAAAGCAGCTCCAGTTTCGGGGCTGGACTCAGCTTTCTCCAGATTTTCTAGCTTTTTATGTCAGTCCTGTGACACAAACAGAGGGCAGGAAAGTTTGGGTCTTGGTGGGGGGGGACCGGCATCATTGCAGTGATGAGCAGGGGACCCCCCCGACATCAGCTGCCCTCCCTGGGAGCCGAGGTGCTGCCCACCCTGGTGGGTGCCCACCTGTCAGGAACACAGCAGGTGCAGCAAGGGGATGTTCATGTGAGCTTTGCGACACATGAGAAAACATAGCTGTCGGGGTGAGAACATGTTTATTCCTCGGCTGTGCTTATCGCTTCAGCTGCTGCTCACACTCAGTGCCCGTGGTGGCACGTATGTTAAGCTGAGCTGATCCAGAGGCATCCAGGGAGTATTTACAAGCACAAGGTTGCAAAGCCCTGGGGAATGCAGGCAGGACAGGCTCTGGGCTCTTCGCTTCACCCTTCGGCAGCGTGTGGGGCCAGCGCACCCGGTGACACTGTGCCATGGTGCTTTGTTGTGCTGTGCCCTCCCCACCAGGGAAAATGTCCAGCCCCGTCCCCCTTGCAGCCAGCTGCGGGGTGGCACTGGGGACCCGCTGGTCCTGGCCACCACTGCCTTCAGAAACCCTCCCCGAGGCACGGGACGCTGTGACGGCAGAACTGGTGCCTACCCCCCATCGCCTGCCCTCTTGCTGTGAAAACTGCAAGAAACAAGTCCTGCGCTTGTGGGGCTTCTTGGAATTTGGGGGGGGCGGGGGGGGGGGGAGTTAGTTAGTTAGTGGAGAGAAGGAGTTCCCGTCATCCTGCCCGCCATGCTCAGCCTTGGCGCAAAGGGCAGCCCGGCTGTAACTCTAGCTCAACTGTGTGTGTGGCTGGCCAGGCTGGCACACAGCTCTTCATGCGACTCTTGTTCCCATGTTTGTGTGTAAACCATTTTTTTTTGTAGTGATTCAATAGAAATCAGAACTGTTGGTGACTCCGGTCTGACTTACTTACTTAGAGCCTGCTCTGTGGGGAAGTCTCCTGCATGTGATGGGGCTGCAGCCCCGGGACATCTCCTTCCTGCCAGGCAGGTGCAGCCCTCGCTTTCCTCACCTGCCATCCTGAGGTCGTCTTTTAATTCATCACCTCAAGGCAGGCAGGCAGATGCTGTCGACAGCAGGGTCGGCCATGCTGCCCACACAGGGCTCCAGCTTGGTCGGGACCTCACTGCGCCTCTTTTTGTCGAGGGGCAAGGCTGTGCTGGCCAGGAGGTAAATCCATAAGGATTGCCCCATCGGCTGCAGCAGGCTCGGCTGCCTCCAGTGGTGCCACAGGGAGAGCTCGCCCCTGATCCCCAGCTCAGGGCCAGCAGGGTCTCACTGGCTGCCCCAGCAGGGACCCCTTGGAGTGTGTTTCTTCCCCCCCACCCCATCCCTGCCCCACTACAGCCACTCCTCCCAGCTCATCCCTGCCTCTATCTCAGTAGCACAGGCAGCCTGCCCGCGGTTGGGGTTGGCGGTGCCGACAGCAGAGAGGCCTCAAGCACGCTGCCGGCTGTCACCTCAGAGCAGTTACAGCACACGGATGTGTTTGTGATCGATTGATGACAAGCCCAGGCCCCTGCCTGCGGTCCAGACTGACAGCCAGCGGCTGTCGGTGACAGTGACAAGTCACGCAGGTGTTAGTGTCACCATTGCAGTCACAAGCTGCAGAGAAGGGGCTGCCATGGGCGCTGGGCTGCGGCTGCTGGCCCCGAGGGAGCAAAAACAACCACAAAAAAAGCAAACCGAGGCAGGCATGCCCTGGCCCCGTGGGGGTACATGGGACTGGGGGCAGTGCCAGGCTAGGGGGAGAGTTTCCACGCCCCCGGCACCACTGAGCATTCCCCTTTTCTGTCCCCCCCAGGCCTGGAGTCCCTGCGCGACAGTGCCCACTCGACCCCGGTGCGCTCGGCCTCCCACGGCGACGCCTTCACGGCCCCCGGCCGGAGCGGCCGCGCCGAGAGCAGTGAGCGGGTAGCCGTCATCGCCGACGAGAACTACAGCCCGGCGGACAGCGTGCTGCCCACGCCGGTGGCCGAGCACAGCCTGGAGCTGATGCTGCTCTCGCGGCAGGCGAACGGGGCCCCGTGCAGCATCGAGGAGGAGAAGGAGTCAGAGGCCGGCACGCCGGCGGCAGCCGAGGCGGAGGAGGCGGGCGGCGAGCTGCGGGCCCTGTGCCCGGGCGCCGGTGGCCTGGGGGCGGCGCAGGCGGAACAGGTGAATAAGTTTGTTTTAAGTGTCCTCCGTTTGCTCCTTGTGACAGTTGGACTCCTCTTTGTTTTGCTCCTCCTCCTGATCGTCCTTACCGAGTCCGACCTTGACACTGCCTTTTTCCGTGATATCCGCCAGACCCCCGAGTTCGAGCAGTTCCATTACCAATACTTTTGTCCCCTCAGGCGATGGTTTGCCTGCAAAGTCCGCGCCGTGGTAAACCTGCTCATTGACACCTGAAGGCAGGAGTCGCCACGTAACTAGCCGGGGGCCTGGGGAGAGACCTGCCGCCGTCCCCCGCGCGCGGGACCCGCCGGGGCGCCTTCGGCACACACACTAATCTTCCCTTCCAGACCCAGAGCACGGCGCGGCCGAGGAGGCGGCTTTCCGGGAGGAAGATGGGGGTGGGCGCAGCCCCCCGGGGCCTCCTCCTCCCTGCGCTCAGCCGCGCTGCTCCCACCCCCGGAGCCCGCACAACACTTTACCGTTCCGATTCTCACAGATGCGCGTACGACTTCGGAAGCACCAAGCAAAGAGAGGAATTTATTTTACTGTTGCCACCCATCATTGTACGAGCATCGGCCGGGAGGCTTGCGATGCTGTATTATGCAGGAGCTTTAGCAATGGTGCTACTGAGTATTAATTTAAACACTCGTGTACTGTTACGTTATTAAATCCACCACTGTGCACACCACCACCACCACCACCTTCCAAGTAACGCTTTGCAGAAATCCCTCCCTGCTAACCGGAGTCTCCTACGCGGCGATGCGTGGCACGATGCTATCATCGGGGGACGCCCCAGTTCCCCCCCACTCCTGGGCGGGTGCGGTAGCTGGCTCCCCACGGCACAGCAATCACCTGGCGGACGGGAGCCCTCGCCCTGCGCTGCAGACTCAGCCTTTCGCCACTTTTTCTAAGCCTTGAAGCGTCGGTGCTCCCAAGGGCAGGGAGAGCACAGGCAGGCAAGAGCACACCAGGCACCCTCGGCCAAGCCTGGACGCATAGCCGGTAGTGACCATGTTGGATTTATTAGGAAGACCTTTAGCCTCCGAAAGTCGTACCTGTTTTGTACAAAAAAAAAAAAAAACAACAACAAAAAAAACCAAAAAAAAAAAAAGAGAGACTGTTTCAAGGTCTATTTTAACAACAAAAATGCTATTTTGTTATCAAATCTAATCAAGTCTTTTTTTACTTTATGGATTGGGTGACCATGGTGCACTGTACCAAGCGGTTCACATCATTGAGCAAATGGTTTAAGAGTAAACGCTTTTGTAGCCTGGAAGCCTAACACCAGATTAACCCATTGCTAGTTTTGGAATAGAGAAAGGAGCTATAATTTTGTGACTTTTCTGAAGATAAAAAGGACAGAACTACAGGAGCGGAGGTGACACTGAACAAGCCAATGGACAACCATTAGACCTATCTGTTCTTAAGCAAAAATCAATAAAACCAACTCATCGTACTTGTGACATAACCACCGGGACCTTCAGTTACCTGGGAAGCAGCAGTCTATTTACACAGGGAGCAATAAAAGCCAGTTCTGTTCAGTTTTGATTGAGAAGTTGGACATACATAACAAAAAAAGGTGAAAACAAGGTGAGCAAGTTTTATTTCATCTCAGGGAGAGATTTTACGTAAGCTGGGGCCATAACTGCAGTTTTAAAAAGCCTGATTTCCGTGTTCTTGTCTCTGAGCATCCCACCATCCATTACCACATGCGCGCACGAGCGCCACTCCTCGCCGAGGCTGGCTCCTGCCCGCTCCAGACCCACTCAGCTGGCACCTGGCGAAGGAGCATGATGATGATGTTGGTCAATCCAACACCACAAGTTGGCCAGACTTGGATCGTTTGTCACTGCAATAAAGAGAGAGGTCCCGTTTAACTACTGTCTGTCAGGGGGGCCGTCGTGTCTCTCCGCTGAGGATGCAGCCATGGCCGCCCGCTTACAGCACAAGGGCTGAGGAGGGTTTGGCGTACAGCCCCTAACTCTGGAGCAGGCAGAAGCCCTTATGAGCGCTGCCAGGAGACAGAGGATCGATTTTTACATGATAATCCTGTTTTATGCAACATAGCAAAATTAACTCTTAGTGTAGTGTTCCTACCTCAGTCCGTAGTTAATGGTGTTTCTATGCAGTGCGTGGTAGTCCTGAACCTGACGTTTTTCACCCCGGGTTAAAGATGCAGTGTTCCCTCCTCCTCACTGCTGATGTACTGCGTGATGTCTAACAGCACAGCCCTGTCCGCCAGCGAGGCGCCCAGCCCCGCACGCCCTGTACATGAGACATCTTCCTTCCAAACAAAGTGCAGCCTCTAAAAGTACTGACCTTGGAAACCTTCTACATCAGCTTACTCTAGAATAGCGATAAATGCCAGACCTAGTTTACCTCTGCAGTTTTCACCCAGCGTTTTACTGCAAAACCACAAGAACTGGTGATTTTTCATTGTATGTTTTTCCTGTACGTTCCATATTACGTCTTGTGTTTCACTACCTGTTAGTTTTACCTATCTTTATATTAAAATGTTGTTTCCATAGGTTCTTATATCAGAAAAAAAAATCTCATAATAGCATACTGCATCTTTAAGCAGTAGACGGTAAAATACCTGAAAATGTGAATTTCTTAGTTTTCATAAAAAAAGAATCTAGAAATTAACCTTTCATGTGCCAAATACTGTAAGTTACATTTTTCCTTCAAAATGTACCTTTTTCTACATATTCAATATCTTAGTTAGCATAAAATCATTGGTGCCATGAAAAGTATTTTTAAATTTAAATAAATATTTAAATATCATGAAAACCAGTATTGGTATGAGATTTGTTTAGCATTTACGGTGTCGGTACCAATTTTTTAACTTGAGTAAAAACTCGGCTCAAAACCCACAAGGAATTTGGCCTTTTAGCAGCCCACTCACCAAAGTTATGAGAAGCCTCAAGCAGCCACAAGTGCAGTGGGGGAGCGAGCTCTGCTCTAGCAGTTCAGGACTCCACCGGGCACTGGAAGAGCCTGCCCTTGGCTGCCGCTGGCCTAAAACTTGTCTGCTTCATGTTGCTTTACAAACACACATCACTGCTACGGGGGAAGCAGATGTGGCCCAGCACAGCCATGCACATGGCAAATTGGACACAGACAGCCCTGTTTCCTCCTGATCCCTGTTCTGCAGAGCTGTTAACCAGGCTTGCACAGCACCCATCAAGTAGGATTTCATTGCTCATCCGAGCACAGTGAATGGCAAGGAATGTGCAGGCTGAAACTAAGAGCAGTGGCAGAGGCCAGAGAGTAACTCCCAGCTTCCTCCCAGAGTAACTTCAGGACATGAGGGGATTCCGGTTGTAGCAGGATGCTCGTCCTGTCGTCAGGGCATCAGCTGGGAGCGCTAAGGCAACAGCAGCAAAAGATAAGAGCATGCTCATGTTTACTACCGCTGAACTGCCTCCTGTAGAGCAAAAGCAAACCACACCAGTTGCTGCACTGGCTGCAAAACCACAGTCTTACCTTGACCTTGCAGCGGCAGGTTCCTGCAGGACCCCCCTGTCAGCACTGGAATACAGTAAACAGAGGTTTGTAACAGCAACAGCCTCTCACCATTTTTAAAAGTGCATTTGGCATCACTGACACGTGACACGCGTCAGTGACAATTTTTAACGCAAGCTCCGCTGAGCTGCTTCAGTCAGGTTCAACACAACCCCCCTCAGAGGGGCCTGCAGGTACAGAAAGGGGAGCTGAGGCCAGCCCCCCCAAACACATGGCCCAGGACCACCCCCCCTCTGCAGCCTGCTCCGCCTACACCCCGACAACTCCAAGTTCAACTCATCACCATGGAGCTTCCCTAGAAACTGTGCCCAGTGGCACCAGCCTACACAGAGACCTTCCTTCTGCCTCCAGGAAGGATTTAATTAGACATCAGACATCTTACTCAAGGGACAAATTTTGCTGAAGACATGGATGCTGAACACCTGCTAGCCTTAAAGAGAGATGATGGGAACACCACACAAGCTGGCAGAGAATGAGTGCTCCAGATTCTCTAATGAAAATCATTAATAAGTGCCTCATACATGTAGCACGTATCCTACTGATCCAGCATTTTTTCTTTTTCTGAAAAATAAGAATTTGGTATTGGGGAAAAATATCTATTTTGGTACAAAATGACTGTCATAATTTATTTTAATTAAAGAAGAGAATGCCAAAGGTAGTTTAGAAGATTTATTTCAAAGCTTTTAAAATACACTTTTGTCCTGAGAAAATATAGTTAGCTTAGGAACAGCTTAATACAGATTTGACAAATTTAATGCAAAAAAACCCCCCAAAAATATCTGAGCCACGTGTTTTATTCTTTGAACACATGAAGGCGACCACTGGAGTTGCCACCCACTAAGATGTTCTTACTGGGATGAACCACGTTAATGGAACACACGGAACTAAGGAAGTCAAGGTTATAAAAAGAGTGCAACAATTTTCCAGTATCTTGGAAGACTTCTATTTGTCTCGGTCGTGCCATACTGCCCACCACAAAGCAGTCTTCCTGTTTAGGGTCCCATATTGCTCTGAACCTGGTTAACCAGCGTCCGGTGTTATTGTTACGTCTTCAGAAAAACAAACAGGGAGAAAAAGAAAGAGATAAACATTCCTCTTATTGAATCCAGTATTTTTAAGTATTGTCATTTATGTGCTCTTTGCTTAAACCCCTCTTCCTTGCCTTCTAAACCATCAGCACTTTCACACACTGGACAGATGGTGCTTCTCAGATCCATTCAGTGGATCACTATCCTGTGATGGGTGGGATGGGACAAAGAAATGCAATGGAGCAAGACAATAAAGCAGAGGGCACTTTGACTTAAAAGTGATTATTAGTCAAAGTAGTTATGCTTCACGGTTGCATATTTTAGTAAAAATAGCACAAACATGCATCAAGCCTTTCAATAAATTGCAAACTAAGAATTTTCAAGCCAGTCACTCATCTAGTTCTAGCTCCTTAGCAAACCAACCCTGACAATGACTCGCCCTTCTGGAGCACAAAGGTGTTTTACAAGTGGTGAGACTTCACTCAAAAACATGCGCTTTACCGTTAAGAAGTAACCTTTGATATTTAAAAAATGCACAAAGAAAAAGCATTCTGAAACAAAACACATTTCAAAAGTCACAAAATGGTCTCTTCAGACGTTAAAACTTCCCTGCAGACTTGACTGACTCAAAGCAGGCTGTGCCCCAGTCATGCTTTACAAACAAAAGCCAGTCGGCACCGTGAGGACTAGGGCAAATTCTCAGGCTGGGAGGGTACTCGGCTGCTCTTGCTTCCACAGCAGCCAAAGACCCCGAGGCTGTTTGGAAACACAACACCGTGTAGCCTCTGCACACCCATCACTTATGCCACAACTGCACTTGAGCAGAACGGCCATAGTGTGCTGTCCTCAGCCCCAGTGTGTTCGGCTTACCTGATGGTACTGAGAACTGCAACTGTCGATGACAAAGAGGTGGTGTCATAGACCCTGGAACACAGAACAGCATGTTAATAAAATGTACACGTGTTAAAAAAGGTAGGCCTTTCCTCATAAAACACAGATCAGACCACACAAGATTCTGGAATATAGTAACAAACAGCACATAGACATCCAACTCAAATATAAGCACCAACATTCCAACTGCAATTACTAAATTTGCTTTTTTAATTGGATTTGCTTTTAGCTAGAATTGAAGGTCATCCTTTCTGAAAGCTGTTATAGGAAGAGAACAAGAATGGCTTGCTAGGACAAATGACAGGCTCCTCTAGCCCAGTATGCTGTCCATTTAGTCACAGCACAAACAGGCTGCCCAAGGAAGAACACAAGAGAAGAGAAAACACCCAAGTGTGAAATCCCACCACTAACAGCTTCCAGTGCCAGGACTTTCTCAGGCAGGCGTGAGCCTGACTGACAGAGAAACCATCAACAGATCTCCTGTTCTGGGCTCTCCTTTCCCCCTGAAAAACTTCTAGGACTCCACCCTCCCTGGGGCAAAAAGGTCAATGAGCTGCTGAGTTAAAAGCTGCTTTCTTTCTTTTTTCTTTGGAGGAGGCAATGAATAAATGAACCTCTTTCTGTTTTCTGCATTCTGTTGAGCACAAGTATTCTGGTTTACTCATATCCATTTTGTACTCTGATGCTTGCTCTGTTAGCACCAAGGATTTACAATTTTCATAATGAAGCCTACTACAGAGAACAAATCTTCAATTATATATAGTAAATACATCACAGGAAAGAAAGCATTACAGCAATGCAGAACTCACACAAAAGAACTCTTTCCTGTGTATGTGGAAGGCGAAGAAAGAAAATCAAATTTCCAGACAAAACATAATACTGTAACAACTGCACCATATTCAGATTCTTTCCAGAATGCATGTATTTACCCCATCTTTTAAAAACACATGCAATCTGTAGAGTAGAAGCCTGATTTTCAACCTGGCCTTAACTGGCGCCCCCATTTTGTACCTGCTATTCTCTGATACAGTTTAGGACTTCTAATCACGTACATGGGAAATATGCGGATGCAGTGAAGTATTTACATGACTAGATTACCTAAATTATGGTCGCAAAACTGCAAAGTAGAAAAAAACCTAGATCTCTAATACAGAACAACTCACAGCAGTTTAAATTATCAAATGGTAAGACTAGTTACAAAAGAGCCGCTATTATCATAATATTAAGTATCAGCAACTAAAAATAAATTCAGTTTCAAAACATTTCGTATTCGTATTCATGAGCCAGGGTTTTGGCTGGTTTTTGTTTGGTTGGTTTCGGGTTTTTTTTGTTTGGATATGTTTGTTTGTTTGTTTTTGAAGACTAACAGTACCTGTATATTTTACTGTTCACTGTTAAATATTCTTCAGGGAAATGAGAATCAGGAAAAACAAACAAACAAAAAAATCATTAAAAACAACATTAAAAATGCCAGTGCAAATAAATCTTTATCACTTTTAGAAAAAGTGATAAAGACAGAAAGCTCTCAATGATGGGTAATGGAGATAGGACCTAATAATAATAAAAAAACCCCACCAGTTGACATTTTCCATAAAGACTATTCCTTCCCGTGCCGTCTTACCTCAGTTTATCATCAGCACACACCGTCACTACTCTGTTCCCAGTTACAGGTGAGAAATACGCAGAAGCAACACTTTTTGTGTGTCCTTTAAGAGAGCTCACAGGCTTGTTCCCATTAGGCTTCAGGTACCGAACATCATAAATACAAACATCCCTGCAATACATATCACACAGAATACTTTACAAGGTGATAGTGAAATAATTATTGTTATTATCCATTTACCAAAAAACGCTCAAGAGACACTGCGAGTTTTACATGAGCTTCATTTAGAACTTTACTTCAGCAGTGTATATTCACTCAAACGGCCAGTGGCTCCAAAGGATTTTGAGAACACCAGAACCAGCCCAGACCAACAGCTCATTAAAATCCCTCTACACTGTGATCTGTCAAAAAAGTGACTCATAAGACCATTTTGTACCCATTACCAAAAGGTGAAGGAAAGTCAAAGCGTATCACATTTTAAATCCTGCTAAGAACTAAAAACTTGTTTTCTAAAAAGATCAAAGCAGCTCTGACTATACACCGCGGCTCTCAAATTGTCTGCCTCATCAACAGCTGCTCCTGCCCTCCAAATGTGCCATTTATAGCTGACTTCAGACACCAATGCAGACAGAACACTGAAAACACAGAATAACTGCGGTTCATTTTCAGCTACGTACACTGAGCCAGCAGCAATGAAATACTGTTTATTCACTGGATGAACATGGACTGTCCTTGTTCTTTTGAAGCCAATGTCTGCAGAAAGCTCTGAAGATGTTCCTGGGGTCCGTCTGTCCACAACAGCGACACTGCCATCCCAGTCTCCTACTATTGCAGTGGAGGCATTATCTTCCAAAAAGTCAAAGGAAGATAAGTTTTCTTCACTTCTGCATATCTGAGCACAGAAAAGGTCAAATGTAACCAAAACTATTCAATGAAATACACAGAGTTATTTTTAATACCCAAAACACTCTACGGGCTTTGGATTTCATGCTTTCCCTTTTTAATATACTACAAATACCAATGAAGACTACCTAAGTTGATAGCTCCAGCCTTAGCTATCCATGTAGGTAACCTTTCTGTAAAACTGGTATGCTTTCCACAGAGGAGATATTTAACCATCCAAAACAAACTAGCAACAACATCCTCTTGAGTTCTCTGTTAGAACTCTTAAAAGACACTATCAGCTCTATGTTCCAGTAATCCATCGGCTGTTATCCTCGAGTGCATACTGAGTAAGGATTAATGATACTGTTCCTTTCTCCAATGCTCCAGGAACCTTTAATTGGGTGCAGAAATGTGAATTTGGCTTCCTTTAATTTGGGAGGTCAGAGTCAGGACATCAAGCCATCTTATCCCATGGCAGCTTCCTCTCAAAGCAGCAATAAGCCACAAGCATAATAACGCTGCAGGAAAACTTCCATATTCCAGCTCTCTAGGTGCGCAGACTCTCCCCATTAGCAGTTGTATTCTTTCCAATGGCAGTAATACTCCTAGAGGTATCACAAGGCTGTGTAAATTGGCATAAGGTCAACGGAGCAGGAGAATGGCATTTCTCTTCCCCCGACCTCTAAAGACACATTCTTGCAAGCATTTGTCTCAAACAAAGAGTCCCCCCGGACCTTCCTGTCCTCTTGACCAACCAATTGCAAATACTTCCCAAGCAGCTGGCCTGCCTCCAACCCCACCAAAATTACGGTGCCTGTAAGGGCTGGGGAAAAAAGCTTTAAACTGCTGTAAGCTTGTTATATTTTCCAATGTTGGAGAGCTGATCAATGCAGAGGCATCTGTCAAAAATAAGCAAACAAAGCAAGCATCATGAAGCTCCTCAGTTAAGCTGTCTGGCTCACCGTGGAGACAGTCATAGCATTTTGCTCACTTGAAGCCTGAGAAAAGCAAAATCAACTCATGCTTTATGTTGTTTTACAATGTTTATTTGGGGGGGATGGAGTGTTTGTAAGATTTAGTTCTTTAAATCACTCTTGTTTGTCATTGTTAAAAGGTAATGCTTTTGAAAAGAGGCACATACTGTTTAAGTACAGAGATATGAAATTAAATTCAATAATTGCAACTGTCTCTGCAGGAAGGAAATTGGGAGTACCCAAGCTGTTACTATGTTTATTGAGTAGGAAGCATCTCTGTATTTTTATGATATTAATTAAAGGTTACTTCATGTGTCCTTGTGGAAATGGAATCTTGAACTTTGTTAACAAAACAACCAACAAATAACAACTTGGGCATGAGGAGATTAAAACTTCACAGCAGCGCATATCAAGAGATTTCCAAGGAGTCTGCAGCACAACCATGGGAACACTCACCTCATCAAAGACAGCTCTAGTAACATCACCACATCGCAGAGTGTCATTGCTTAGAGACAGCAAGTGCGCAGGATTAAATGGAGAAAAATGCATGCAGGTGACTGGGTAATTGTGTGGAATAAAGACATGTGCTCCTTCTTCAGATTTACAGTTCTGGAAAACAATTGAGATTCAATGGGCAGAGATACTAATCACTGTAGTAATAACTACTATTATTAAATTATTAATAACTACTATTAATTACTGCAACTTTCAAAGTAAACTCTCAGTTTACTCAAATGTTCTCAGTCTGCTCTGGATAACTGCATGGAGGAGGCAGTAGGGTGCTTGATGTGTGGAGACAACAGCACAGATAACACAGGCAGCAGGACTGCTTCGGGGCACAGCGTGCCCAGGCTGACATCTTACTGGAACAAAGGGAGTTTCAGGTCTGCTTGGAAGAGAGAACTGCCCTCACGTGGACCGTTCAACACAGCACTGTTAGGCTATGGCCTCCCTCCTGCTATCATTTTCACCACTATACAAATAACTTAGCTCAAAAGAGCACCAAGAATTTACTCTCAGTTTCAGAATTCTGTTTCCTAATTAGGAAGAGCTGCAACTTCTACAGTCATCAATGCTGTATCTGGCTCTTTTTCACTGACAGAATTGGTTTCTCAGTTACCACAGCTGAACACCTTGCTGAGGACCACATGTATGCTTATACCTTTACACCAAAATATGTATGCATTAGGTTACTTAGAACTCAAGCTAAATTAACAGTGACCCAAACCAAATGTAAAGCATAATCTCCTATATCTTCTCTTCTAATTTTGGCATCATTCAAGCTCTGTTATTTTCAAAGAATCTGAATAGACCGTTTTGGACCAAGTACCGATTCATTCCACAAAGATTACTCTGCTCCCAAACTTGTTCAGGTCCAACTCACTTCAGGAAAATAAAAAAAGAGAGAGCAAAAGGGTAAAGAGTAGCTTTAACAATTCTAGGCTTCCACTGAAACATCTCTGCAAGGCCACAAAGAGAGCCTGCAGCACTCAGAGACCTCAGCCTCCCCATCACCAGATCACACTCTTTGACAGGTAGTAACCGCAGCTGCAGTCAGAGCTTTCCAAGTTGGATGGAGCAGTTTAAAACTTCTTTATAATTGAGTAAGAGTCCCAGAGCTGAATTTAGTTGATGAGTTTCCTGAAGTTGTCAAAGCAGAAATTACTTGAAACTCAAGAGGTTAATGGCATTGTGAAAAATGAAAAGAAAATCTGCATGTGTGTGAACTTCAAGCAGCTGGCTTGGATGACACGCAATCAAAGCGGAGGGTTCAGGGTGGGGGAAGTTACAAAGGTGTAAGTCAAGGACATGAATAAGGATTCTTGCTGCAGGAGTAATTAAGGCAACTCAGAAACAACGGTGAGACTATCTGCAAAGCCCTCAAAAGTTTTCGAAGTGCCAAAAGCTAAGCTATTTTTGAGAGACAATGTATGTAAATATGTGCCAGCATATATATTGGCATAGCAATTTTTTCTCTGCTGACTGGAAAAACAGTGACTCACTGCAGCTACCCCAAATTTGTACAAACTCAAAAAACAAATACTTGAGCATCCATTTCCCTTCACTCTCCAAAACCTAGTTGTGGTATTGCTACAAGGGTACTGTAATTAGATCCTGAATCTCTCAACAGTGAATTGCAATTTTAACCCTCACTGATATTATTTCAGCTAGTGATCCACTTTCTTCCATGCTGCCCCCAAAAACGACCAGTGCAACCTTTACTCCCATTAAACCTGGGCTTGCCGAGGACCAAGACCTTTCAAACAATTCTGGTGAGCCTCAATTTAACAGACACCCTGGCGTTATCTGTAAGAATAGGACAAGTCTAAAATACCATTGCGAGCTTGACAAAATGACGGTCCAGGCTGTGCTCAATTTGTCCCTGTCCCACAACAAACAGCTCTGCCAGGTGAAGAGCACTCTAACAACTCACCACATTCCAGAGACCAATCTGCCCGGACTTGTCTCCAGCTGCTACAAAGATGATGCTTTCAGAAGGATGGATAGCCATAGAACACACTCGGTATTTCACAACCTTTTTAATGTTATCTTCACTGAGGACCATGCTGTTCAGGCTGTCTTCGTATCTAGACAACATCATTAAAACATTAGCTATTCATGAGAAGAAAGAAGGACAAGACAATACCCAGTTTTTAGCTGCTGGCTTCAGATTACCTTTTCATGTCACATGTGCGCTTTTCAGTATCATTAGCTTTCATCTACAGATAGAAAGGAAATATTTACCAGAATTAGAACCCAAGCTAAATTATGTCATCCAAAAATAACTAATTGTAAATAATACCACCTCACTTATCCTCATCCATGTAGTCAATAGGTTCTCTGTCAATTTACTGTTCCCCATCTGATCTTCTGGAACCATTGGTAAAGGTCCGGCTGGAACTTGAGGCTGGAATGACATTAGCAATTTTCATAACTCAAAACAACTAAAATTACAAATAGGGTGAATTGTTACTTTCCACACACCGGATACTCTTGAGAACACATCTACGACAATACAAGAAATAAACATTAAAAAAAAAAAGTTTGTACCAAAATCTTATTAAAAAGATAAATATAACTTTACTGAACACAGCAGCAAAGACAAATAGCTACCCTGTGTTTTTTCCTCTCCTTTCTGATACTCCAGCAAGGCTGATCTTCAAGAACTGTATTAGTGATTTAGCTTTATTCTACAGCACCATGGAAGACCTAAATTCCCATCTCTCAGAGCAGTAGAATTTTTACTTGTTGCTATACAACTATGTCAAAAAGTTAGTAAATATTTCAAAGGAAAATAAACCAGATCAAAAGTTACAGTGAAATAACAGTAAAACAGAGTAATAAAACTTTGAATTTAAAGCTGCTCCAATCTACAGGCTGTTGAAAAATGTGTAACATTTTACCTCAGGACCCTTTTGATCATCCAAAACTGCACTATTTCATAAACTTAAGTCACAGAACATTGACTAACTTTCAGACAGAACATGGGAAGCCTGCTATTCAAGACGCTTGAGGATGAAAGAATTTACCTTTTGTTATTGCCACTGTGTAACGCACCTTCCCAGATGTCTGAAGGTTTTTACAATAAGCTCAGCAGTGACAAGTATTATCAGTCAACTACCGGCACCGTTTTTATAAAGCTTCTGCGTATACACAGCTCCTCTAACCCTTCCCCATCTTACATATTCCTCTGCTTCTGGCTGGGCAGGCATCTTGGGCATTGGAATTCCTGACGGCTCTACTCTTTGTAAGCGCATAGATCTTCGCCGTACTGTTTCATCTTCTGCCTTTTTAGCCTTAGCTCTAGAACAATTAAAACATTTCAAAAGTACAGACACAATTAATAACCTAAGTCCTTTGCATTTAAGTACAAGACTACAGAGCAGGTTCACACGTATAGCTCTAACACCTTGGCCCAGACTTACAGCCTAACTATTTCTGATTCACTTTAGGAGGGTTGTGATTACTTTTTCCTTCAGTGAGAGCAATGAACAACAAAAAGGGCACTTTTCAAGGCACATAGATGTATTGTATTTTTATTTCACTTGTAATACATCCTGCCACTGTCACTTCTCTTCCCAGCCCTCCCTATTTATAGTTCATCCTTCCACTCACTGATCTAGTCATCTTTTTCCTCTTTCATCATACATCTCATTCTTTATGTGGACTTAAGCTCATTTTTCTGCTTTGCCTGGCACTGCCAAATGTCTTTTCTCCTACACTAATTGGTTACCCTATCTTTTGCATCTAGTTCTCCCCCTCTCTTTCCTTCCCACACCTTTTCCCATCATTTGTTTTCATCATTTAACATTTCTTTCTTTAGCCATCATGCAAAAATATCATCAGAAAAAAGAAATGCGCTTGAAATATCTTAATACAAATATCACAAAAAGAACAAATTCTGTAATTTGACAAAAAAGATATTAATACTATCATTTTCCTTCCAAAGGATGGCAGAAGAGAAGCACTACCTGTTCATGAATTCACACAGCTTAAGATAATCAGTTATTCAGGTTTAGCTTTATAGGGAGACTCCTCACTAGCTCTCCCTCTTCGCAGTATGAGGCATGTACAGATGGAACTGCTAAAACGGCTACCACACAATGAAAGAACAGCGATACAAATCTCATATCCAGTTATTTTACCTTCTGGTGACACGAGATTGTCTTTTAGTTGCAATTTGATGAAGTTTTGCAGCTGACTTAAAGAGAAAATAAAAAAGATTAAAAATATGTATAGCAAGCGTAAAAGATTAACCTGTAAAAAATACAATTATGTAAAGGCTGCAATAAACTATATCATAATTATTTATAACAATAATAAAAAGGGATTTTTAAGAATCAAGCTGTGTTGTGTCCACTTTGCTTCCCTTTACCAGCAAGAATTCCCTGGTTTCTGTGCGCAGGAGCAGAGCACAGTCTGGATGTCTTGTAGCCCTTCTCTTCACAAAGAAAATACTCTAAATGCTATGCACAAAACACAGAAAGACTTTTAAAGTAGAACCTATAACCACAGAGGCCTCCATTCACAGTGTCTTCTCCATTACATTTTGAAGACAGACATTTAGTTAATTTGGACTCCAGAAAAGTTTAGGTATGTCCAGCTAAGACCACTAAGACCACTGCTCCACTATGACTCCTGCCAAAGCAGCATGAACCCTGCCATGAAAAGAGTTACCTGCTTCTTGGGTTTGGCAGCCCATACTGGCCAGTGCTAATGGTAACTGAGATGACTATAGCTCCTTTTGCTAGTCTTCACTACTCTGTGGTCAGTGCTGCGATTACAGTCAGACTGCCTAGCCTTTACTGACCTCTCTGAGGATAACTGGAAGAAAAGGAGTTATTTTTACTCAAGTTTCAGTCTTGGCTGTAAGGAGTCTTACTGCCTACTAGTCAGGCCCAACCATGTCTTGCAGCTTGGTATAATGAGCAAGCAAGCATGCAGCCATTCAAGGAAGTAATTCACTCACTAGCCAGAAAAGGGATATATTATGAATTAAAAAAAATAATAATGTAAGAGATTCTTTCTGCACTGAAGCAGTGCAGAAAGAAGGGCAAAGATTTGGATCTACTCATGTGATAGCATTTGAAAAACCACTGCCTTAACCTTTTAGACAACCTCTCCAACATGAGAAGAATTATAACATGCTTGTGTCCACTCAGACTTGGCAGAACAGGGGGAAGGACTCCCCGCAGGCTCTTCCCAAGAGCCTGTCCAGGCACAGGTGAGCTGAACCCTCCCAACAACCCGAGACCTGCCACCTGGTGCCTCACAGGCCCCACAACCTTTCAGTTAGATAACCAGCTCACCTGCGTGCACTGCATCTAAAACGCAAGAGCTCGATGCCCTCCTCGGGGAGCGCAGCACACAGGAAGGGGTGGGAGCATACGTTACACAAGCGAGCAGGATGCTGCACGTACCGTGCTCATGCTGCCCAGAATGCACACATGCACCAGCACTTTCACGTGAGCATTTTACCCAAGGGTCACCTCACCTGGTGCCGCTGGGTCCGCAGTGCTGGGACCACGCACGCTAGCGCGGCTGGGTACTGCTGGTACGGAATAGCCTATAAGTGGAGTTTTGCTTTCTTCGATTTTTGTAAGCTTAACTGATGACTTCTCTTCTTTGGAAAAAGCTAACTAGCAGCACAAAACCCCATTTTTTTATCTTGTCAGAGCAGTCCTGATGTCTCAGGAAGTTTTCATGGCTTTCCTCACACACTTGCCACTGTTAGGAAAGGGTTTCACAACAAGAGGGATGACAGAACAATTATTACACTTGGAGAGCACATTTTGGTGCTACTTAGAAGCTATACAAACCTCATGCAGCTTTAAAGCAGCAAAGAATTTAGCATTTTCTGTAATGTTCTTTAGTCTTTTCCTTTCATAAGCTGATAACTCTGAGTATCCATCCTACAAAAAGAAAAGCCAATTACTCTTCATCGTACAGTTACATGGCCTGCAAGAGATGTCCCAGGCTTCTGGGAAGCGAGTCTCTAGATTCTCTAAATTATTTAAAAGTGGTTTGATGTATTTGTAAACAAACAAAGTGAGGTGATCCCATATCAATACCAAAACTTGTCCATATAGGCCCTAGCTTGCATTACAAAACTTATGCCTAGCATTAATTCTACAAAAAGGGCAGTTCACCAAAATCTTGCTAGAACAAAAACAATACTGAAGTGACTCAATAAACAACTTAAAACTTCAGCAATACAGCAAACATCGCACATAAATGGCATACAGTCTTAGACGATTTTTATCTTTTATAGAGGAGAAGGTGGACTTGACAAGTTGAAATGATGATTTAAATATAAAAGAACATTGGCAAAGCTATCATATCTCATGACTGTATCCATCCATAAAAGCGCCTGGAAGACAGCTATTGACAGCACAAGACCACACCAGTGCTTCTGCTACCAGGTTTTATACACTCTGACTGATAGCAAGAACATTTTCTTCATCCTTTAGGCATTCTGAAAGGGTACAATGAAGTTCTATACTGCCAGTCAGAGAAGTTAAAAAGAAAAAAAAACATTACATAGAGAGGAAAAAGACTTTCAGACTTTACTTTTATAAACGCGCGTCTTGAGAACTGCAGAACAAGCCCCTTTCCTTCGCTGCAGCCAAGGAGCAAGCAACTCCCGGCTGGCACCGCCGCTGCTTTGGGAAAGCGGCTCGGGGCCGGGGAATCCCCGCAGCGGCGGGGACACAAGCGCGGAGGGTTCCCCCGCGGGCACTCACCGGTAGAGCCTCTGCCCCATCGCTCCCGTCGCTCTCCGCATCCCAAACGCCGTCCGAGCCGTTGCCAGCCGGGCTGCCCGCGGGTGGGGTGCCGGGGGGCGAGGCCTGGGCCGGTTTCCGCGGCGCGGGCTCCAGGCAGAGCTTCTTGCCGGCCGGCGCCCTGCCCTCCGCGCCCCCGCCGCCGCCGCCGTAGGCGCCCAGCAGCCGCTTCTGGGGCAGCCGCCGGCCCGCGACGGCGAGCGGCGTGAGCGGCGTGAGCAGCACCCGCAGCTGCCGGGCCGCGCCGGCTCGCCGCTCGCCCTGCTCCGGGCTGAGCCGGAGCTCGGCGATCCCCGTCGGGGTGGACTCCTGGGGAGCGAAACCGGGGGCTCGGCCGGGATCCGCAGCCCGGGCGGCTCCCGCGGTGCCCCCGCCTGACGCCCGCCTTCCCGCCCCGCGCCTCACCAACCCCGCCCCAGCCCCGGCCGCTCTCCTCACGGCCCCGGCTCCCGGGACCCTCTCCTCACGGCCACGGCCCCGGCCCCGGCCCCTTCCGCCCGCCCTCTCCTCTCCCCGCCGCACCGGTCCCGTCCACCGCTCCCCGCCCCGGCCCTCCGCCAGCCCCGGGCAGGCAGCTCTCACATCGGCTCCCGCTTGCCCAACCGCCCCGGACCTGCATCCGCTGCCGGGTGCGCGGCGAGAGCTCCTCCGGCTCCAGCGTACCGGCCTGCGAGAGCGCCATGGCGGGCCGAGCGGCGGGCGGGGCGCGGGGGCGGAGCGGCCGCTTCCCGCTCCGGTTGGGGGGCGGCCTTCCCGCCCACCGCGCCTTCCCGCCAAGGCAGCGGCCGCCGCAGCCGCAGCCCTGCCCTCGCCGCGGGGACGGCACCGCGCCTGGCTCCCTGCGGCCCTGCCCTATTCGCCTCAAAACCCCGGAGCCCGCGCTGGCCCCCGCCCTTACTCGTAGGTGCCACGGGAGTGCTGGTAAGGAGTCCGAGTCACGCTGGGCGGCGCAGAGGGGCGAGGGAATTAGGCTCGACAAATACACGGCGCGGCTTGGCGGGCTCAGGAGAGAAAAAGTGAACGTTTTTAACGGTGAGGTGAATTGAGACGGGCTGGAGGCTCGCAGGGTCGGTCATAAAACACACAAGACCAGCCGTGGCAGACTCGTTGCCCAGAAATAGCTGATGAAATCCTCTGCGCGCCAGTCAAGCGAGCAAACGGTTCATCCTGGCCGAGCACTGCCAGGCATGTACAGACGGGTGCGTGTCTAAACCCCTCGTCTGAACTCACTAGGGTTTCCTTGTGCAAGGCAGGAAAGGGGAAGCCAAGGGCAGCTCAAATGCCCTTCACCGCGGCTGTGACAAGATCACAGGTTTTTTATTTAAAAAAAAAAAAGCACACCTGGGGCAGGGCTTGGCACTCCCAGGAGGCCCTCCAGCCTCAGTATCTGCAAAATAAAATTTGAAACCTACAACTGTTAATTATATTTTCTATCTCATGTGAGCATCCCAAGACTTACATATTCAGAAGAGCAGCTCAGCTATCGAGCTCTGAAGTACTTACACAAGTAGCAAGGGAGAAGAACAGAGACAAGCACAGCTTTGGGATGTGCAGTTCCAGTAACCGCTTTTGATTTGTGGTCTCAAGCGCATCCCTGAGGTAGCTGTGAAGTAGGCTTACAGGAAATATTTTCACTGAAATAGTAGGGTTTCTAAAAGCAGTCAGAACTCTATTTGTTTAGAGTAGAAAGAAAGGTCCAAATAAACTTATGAGCTTAAAAACATTTATTTAATGGGAGTTTTTGTACTTGACAAATGTACAAGTCTCAGAAGGTTTAGCAAATGAAACAAAAATTTAATGAACAATGATTACATCTTCAGGGCTTGCTTTTATACAGTATTTACATTTGCCTAGTTAGAATATTGAATATGAAGGCTGAAGGAATTGTCTGGGTTTGGGTTTTGGCGGTGCCATAATCCCCAGCTTTCCAGCAGCTCCTTGTGTGGCACTAACACTGTACGATGCTGAACTGCAGCCAGATGAAGCTGGAGCCTTTGAGCTAGATGGCCTTTTGGTCCTTCTGTACTTGCTGTAACCACTGCAAAATTCAGAGAGAAGGTACATGTGTCAAACATCTGCTTTACCTGCCACATTACCTACAACCATGGTGTGCTTACTTACATGTACACCACCCTTAGATTTTTCTAGAAGACTATGCTTTCTTTCTTTTTTTTTTTTTTTTTTAATACACATGGCTGAAAAAATACCTTTGAAATGTAAATCAAGTGTAGCTGTTGCTCTGGCATTTGCCTAAGGGCAAGAAGCAGCCTGAAACAGGGACAGAGAATGCTGAACCAACCTGACTCCTATTAATCCAATTAGAATATCAACATTAAGTGACTCTTCAGGGTCAACAGCATTTAATGACTAATATTTTAGTAGATGGGAAGGTGAAAAGGGTGGGAGTAAAACCTACTGAGCTGGGAACTGCTATTTGCTACAAAAAACAAAGACCAGAACGAGGGTAAACAGGACAGAGAAGGACACATCCTTGGAAAGAACAGACAATGGCAGAAAGCAATGAGTTTTAATAAGGTAGACCATATTTTCCCTTTGATGATGAA
Source organism: Harpia harpyja (assembly GCF_026419915.1). NCBI lineage: Eukaryota > Metazoa > Chordata > Aves > Accipitriformes > Accipitridae > Harpia > Harpia harpyja. The sequence goes on along the minus strand of NC_068953.1, from coordinate 15,803,505 downwards.
TGCAATATCAAAGTGGTAAAATGTAAGTAGTTAATATACCAATAAAACCTAACAGTCTTTAAAATTTAGGCATGAGTCTTCAGCTGGGGATTTTACAGAACATTTTGGAGAGCACGTTAGTATCATTTAGAGCTACTCTTCCGAATGGCCTTAACTCCTCCTGGCTGAAACATAATGCAATTTTTATGACACACATAGACTGAATAAAACCCCATTCAAAGAATTATTTCAGAAATGCAAGACATAGGTTGTCTGCATAACTGCTCTTTTGTACCTCATGTTCTCTATCTCAGGTACCAAATGAGGTAAAATTTCTAGGCTGAGGGATAAAGTAACCTGACCATACCACAGTACAGGGAACTTCAATTTAATTCCTTTTTGTGCAAGGCAAGCTATGAGCACAGCAAACCTTTAAAAGGCCTACCTATAAAACCCAGATAAGAACTTAGTGCTCAAGTTTTCTAACGTAACCCCCCCTGTTTTTACAGAGAGTTTGGGAAGGGCAGACTTTCTCCAGCCATTTCAACTTTTTCGTTTGTTCCCTTTCAGCACCGATTAATCATCATGTTTCGAAGCACGGACCTTCAGCACAAACTGCTACTACTTGAGTTACCAGACTCAGAACTACATGAACTGCTAAAATAAGGTCATCGACTCAAAGGATGAGGCCCAGCCTGGCTCCTTCATCACCCTGTGATAGTTTGGTGGTGGATCTGCCCCAGAAGCTCAAGGCCATCCAGACTCCTGGATCCAAACGTTACGCTCTTGATGCAGGCATTGCCTTGTATGGTACAATCAGAGGGAGAATTGAATTAATGAGGGACGGGGAACTAAGTTCAAATATTCCATCAAATCTTTGAAGTTTTAAGCCCTCTTTATGTTTCCAAGCCCAGAATCCAGTCAGCCTGCTAATAATGGTTATGGCAGCACACTGAAATTTAGTGTCACTACTTAGCTTGCAGCAGTCAAGAGTGAGAAACAAAGGACAATTGTTAAATATCCTTCCTCACCAGGAGCTTTTTAAACAAAAAGTGCTAGAAAACCAAAGCAGAGCAGTTGTTACCAGGTACCTGGATAATTTTAATGCCATTCTTAAAGCCCATACTTACTCAAGAAAACACAGAAGGATAACAGTGCAATTCTGGGCTCATCATCATCATGCTATTCTGGACAAAGAAAAGTTACGAACAACCACAAGCAACGTACCCTTTGGGATGAAACTGCTGGTTACCACCATTACTTGTCTTTTTCCTCTTTGATTCTCTGAAGTTTGGTGGCCTTTTCCTTTTCCTTCTTTGGTTTGCATTATTGCAAAAATAGCTGGAGGTTGTAACTACACCTTCTGCTTCTTCATCACTCTCAGGTGTGCCAGTGCTTCCCATAGCTGTGTCCACACTTTGGCAGGCATCTTCTACAGATAGACAGTGAGTTAAAACTAACAAAATCAAGATAATTGCCTGGGCCAGTCAGAACTGTCAGCCAGAACACAGTGATTGTACCAAAACTTCTCTCCTTGCTGTTCAAAACCTCCTTTGCACAGCCTTCATCCTGGTGATGCTCCAGGCTCAGCTAAAGGTGTTTCGTAGGCTGGCATAAAGCAAGGACAGAAGGCAGTTTTGGTTTATCTCATGACATAAAAGAATACTGGCCAGTCCTATTTTCTCTAGCTTTGCTTCTTGTCTATAAACTATTTTGGTAACACTGGGCTTTTTGCCTTTACACTCTCTTCCCCATGTCAGCTGGAAAGAGTTATGGAATATACCGTAAATACTACAGTCAAATATGGCACTTGTTTTTAAAAACAGCATCAGGAGACACCGCAAGACTCAGACAGCTCAGAGCTCCTTCTCAATCAGTCACGATCAAGAGGGATGCGATTCTTTGCACAGGCAGTAGAATAAAATACTTAAAAATCAGGTTTGTAGACATGCATTTATTCACATTGCAGTGTATGAAAGCACAGCCTCCTTAAATGTAGACATGAATCACTTTAAAATTGCAGGTCACGATGTCTAATCTGATAGCCAAGCTGTATTAAATATTCTAATTACAACGTAGGCTACATGCTATGCTCACGTGAATTTACCAGATTTACTAGTCTCAGGTCTCAATTCTCCACTAGGCTGAACTTTGTATATAAGGTTAGAGCTGTGCAAAGGCTGTGAAACACCACAATTCTGACCTGATAGATTTTTTTTTTTTTTTTTTTTTTTTTTTTTTTTTTACACCTAGCTTTGCAAGTTCTTCACATTTGAGCAAGGGCTAGTCAGTGAAGACCTGAACTTGCTGACCTCAATTACTATGAAAAATAAAAAGGTTGTAGTTATTGATTATCTGCCGGGCTACAATGTTACCCCATACATAGTAGATGCAGGTGGAAAAATATGCAGGAGGTGCAAGACCCTTAACCTTAAGGTCAGAATTTTCATTATAACTAAGCATATTACATAAGTGCCAATAACTAATAGGTTAGGAGCAGAGCACTCTGCTTAGTTCTTATTTTCCTTTTTTAGCCTTTCAGAGATATGCTGAATTTAGCTATTGAGAAGATAGCAAAGACCTTTGTACGTTCTGAAAGTGCGCAGTTGCTCCCTTTTTGTAATTATTAAACTGTAAGAATTAGTTATTTGTATTTAAAACAAGGTAACTTTTGAGTGAAACTTCTGATAGAGGAGAGAAGGGTACTAAACAGGAAAGTACACATGTAGGTACAAAGCATATTAAACCTGGTTTGGTCCATTCAGAGTACTTATCCATCACTTTAATTATTTCTGCACCATATTTTTCCAATTTGTCTTCTGTGACACCATCAATCTGCAGTAAAACCTCCACATCAGATGACAAGGTTTCTGTAATGTAACAAAGTACCAATTAGACATGTCAAACAAACTAGCTTTTTTTAAAAAGAGATCATGGTAGAGTATTCTGGAGGAAATTAATTCCTTTTAGTTCCACCCTATGCATTATATTCGTAAGGAAGTAAGCCTTTATTCTAGTGGATTTGCTTCTAGTTGGTTAGCACAAAAACTGGTCCAAAAGTTTTCTCTAACAGTGCTTCCAAGTTTGTTTTGCAGTATGATTACTTGGGTGGCTCTTGTATTTACCCAGCAGGACTGCTACAGCATAAACTGCAGCTCCAAGGAGTCTATGCTGTCAGCTACTTCCATAGGACTCACTTAGTTATGTATACTTAAACCTGTTTTCGCTAAATGTTAGAAACTGTAGATTTTCTGTCAGCAAAAGCTACAATTGCACATGCAGTCTACTGCTGACAGGGGTTCCAGGTAACGAAAAGCTGACATTACCTGCTATTTTCTTTAGAGTTGAAGTACTGAAAATATTGAAGTAATGCACATCAAAGACTTTCCCAAGCATTTTGCATGTGTCTGTAAGTTCCCCAAGGCACTTTTTAACCATCTCTTCTCGCTGTGACATTTTTGCTGTGGAAGCCCTTTGCTTTCTGATGGCACTGGCACTTTCTGTTACATGAAACTCCACCTGTTAAAATAAGCCAATCAATAACTTCTGTCAGGGCAGTTAGTGCAGAGCCATCACTAAAACATTGATTGATAACATGGGAAAACAGTGAAGGACCAAAAAAAAAAAAAAAAAAGCTATTTACCCAGTATAGACTTTTTAAGTTTGGTTTTGGTTTTTTTTTTTTTTTTACAGGCTACTGAACCACCCCTAAGTTTCTTCTACAAAGAACAAGCAGAGTATACACAACACAGGGAAGAAAAATCCCGAGAACCCAATTCACAGCTAGCTTCAAACAGAGGTCACTAGGTCTAATGCTGAGGGCTCTTCTCTTCTCCAAACACAGCACTAATGCAGAGGAGACATTGCCTCAAGCAATTCTGGGACTTGTTCCATGACCTTCTTCAAGTGCATTTTCCATCAGAGCTCACCAATGACTGGAAAAAAATAGAGCAGAAAACGCAGAAGGTAGCACTGTTCCTTCTTTTCCTCCTAGCTAGCTTTTTCTGTGTTGGCCATAACTTTCCTTTCTTGTCAAGCTGGAATCAAATGGATGGGGGTAGAAGAGAAAGATTTAATCCTCTCCAATCCTCTCAAACTCACCTTTCGCCTCACAACATTATTATTAGAATACTGGACTAGAAATCATGCTTGTTGGCTTCTGTTCCCTGCATCTGCTAAAGATTAGTTCCTGTACTTCAGCTGGTAGGCAAACTATGTTTAAACTATCCTAGGGTATATGCTACATAAAAACTGTAGCACATTCCTTAAAACAATATGTTCAAGAAACAAAAAAATTGTTACACACCTGTAGCAATCCATCTAGCACAGCCTGAGCTTTCTCTCCTAGAATTACATATGCTACCGCTTGGTCATTAGCTGTGATATACAAGTCTTCATCCAGAATCTTGTCCAAGACCAGTTTTCTAAACAGTCTTTCAACATTATGCCTTGAGTAGGCAGCTCCCTTCCCAAATATCCCAGACTGAATCTTTGCATTTGTTGTACCTGTGCAACAGAAATCACAGGATTAGCCTGTGATTAGAAAGCCTACGTACATATGTATTTACAGACCTGTGGAAGATTCCCAAGGGTATTCCATAGTCTATGCACATAAAAAAAACACATTTAAGCACCAGAAACTCCAAGCACCACCAGAGAACTAATATTATCACTATAGCAACCTGAAACGGATTAAAGCTTTAGTCTCATTTATTTTGGATCATTTACCACCAAGAGATTCCTGGGAAGAATAATTTTGCAAAATATATCTCATTTTAAACCACTGCTGGTATTGCACAGACCTCCTGATCCTTAGTCAGGAATTTATGCAGCAAGTCTATTTAGGTGTTGTTTCTGCAAGAACAGGACTTACCTAAGAAAATGTCTACCATCATATTCAACGTGTATCTTCCAGAACCTGTATTTCTCTTTGCATTTATTCGTTCCATTTGTCCACAATGCTGTTGTACAAATCTTATAATGCTCTTCACTTCATCTGTTACATTTCTTGATTTGTAATCCTATTAAAATAGACTTAATTAGGAAACAATGTTATGTGGTTCTGTCCTAATGCAAGTTGTTACTGACAACCTTATTTTTCATTATTGAGCTTTTTCCAGCCATTAATTCATTTTGTTCCAAACAGAGAAATAGCCATTTCCTAGTTAGTATACCTACAGTGATATGATATAGTCACAGGAATTCTGAATTTGATAATACCCTGGAAAATGCAATAATACATACCAACTGATTGTATATAATCTCTATTGTGTTAATTCCATAGAGTGAGCTGCAAGATTGCTGCATGAATACTGGTAATCAAGGTAAATCATTTGGAAAGCATTCCTGTAATTATTCTGCTGGCATGCACTAGAACTTACACTTCCAATATGCATTAAAATGAGAAGACTGGACTGAATATGCATTATTCTAGCCAAATTTTGTTGCAAACACAGGACTGAGAAGCAGTATCATCAGGTATAAAACTGAGCTCAGTAACCCTTCCCTGTCTGCTTCAACAGCTATCTTCTCTTCTACTCTGTTCATGCCACTAACAAGTTTACTTCAATCCTTGACGCACAAACCTTAATCTTTGGGCCACCTCAAGCAGTGTACACCTCCTAATGTGGCACTCGTGCTACTCTGGCAGCACAAAGCTGCCTTGAAAACATCAGAATAGGCAGTGGAAGGGATTTCCCCACAGCCATTTCAGTGGATCTTATATTAGCTCCTGCCTCCTATAAGCACCGTAGCCAAGAAAAATCGACACTAAGGAACATTCTTACACCTCACTAGTCCTCCTCTGACAGACATAGGAGCATTGTAAGTCCATGGATAGTCTGTATGATTCTACTCTAGGTTAAACCCTGGAAATAATTCAAAGCATCTAGCATCACAAAAATATAAGACATCTTATTCATTTTCTCCATTTGCCTTCCCAAATGTCATGTAACCATTTTTTAATGCAGCTAAATGCAAAATCAGTTTGATGACATTATAAATAAGAGCTATGATTTTTACCTTCTTTCTACTGCAGTTATCGCAAATTACTTCTGGGTGATCTTTACAGAAGGTGGGATTAAAATTAGTTTCCCCGAAGTAGGCCAAAAGCTGAATTCTCCGGCAATCAACTACATTCTCACAGTAGTGAACCATACTGTACAGGTTGTTAAAGTGGGTCTGTCTTGTGTGACTGTTTCCATCTTTCTCCACTGAAAAGCAATAAATTCAATTGTATTTGTTAAATCTGCACCTCTGCACTTTTATGTATTATCAGATAGACAAAACACAATATTCTTTTTTGCTTAAAAAAAGATGAGTAGGTTAGTACAGAACTAACCTAGGACAGATTTTGCCTCTAAAGTTTTAAAGAATGGAGAAGGGAAATAAGACTAGAATGACAAGAATCAAGAGATGGATATGTATGAAGCAAAATGTTTTTGACTAAAATTAAGTGACAAAAATCTTCCATTACAGAAAATTATTCAGGTAAAGATGCACAGTTCTCCCATTTTGCAATACCATACTATATATGGCACTTCTAAATGAGAAAATAACACAGTCTAAAAATGAAACAGAGACCAGTGACTAAGTGACTTCTTTAATATTGTCTCCATTAAGTTACAAACATGAGAACTCACTTAGTATTAGCCTTCTAAGTCTGGTTACATCACTGTAGCTGTAGAAGAGCAGACAGTGAGACATTTCACCATCTCGTCCAGCTCTGCCAGATTCTTGATAGTAACCTTCTATAGATTTAGGAAGAGAAGCATGGATAACATAGCGTACGTCAGGTTTATCAATTCCCATCCCAAAGGCAACTGTTGCACATATAACCTAGGAAGGAAATAATAATTTGTTACACAGAGTTATGAAAGTTATTCATGCAGCACTCTGCACCGAAAATAGACAGGTGATCAGGATTACAAAACTGCAGAACAAAGAATTTCAATTGTAACACTGCAAGACGAGTACAAAATAGCAAAAACACCTCTCCTTTCAGAAGAGCTATTCCAGACAAAGGGAAAACTCCAAATTTGAGTCTCAATATACAATTCAGCAGCGTGCCTAGAGCTGTTTCAGAAGCCTTGTACTGCTTCAGTTCCTTCCTCCTGGAGTATCATCACTTGGTGCTGCGCTGCAGACTTTGATTTGTAAAACTCGCAGTAAGAAGATGGCTAATGTGTTTTGGCAGATCTGTTTGGATCAGTTATTCAATACTGCATCCAATTTGGCATAACGTTACACAACTTCGCTTTCATCTACTAGGCCAAGAGGGATAAAAGTGCTCTAAATTCTATTCACTTTTTTCCCCCCGTTGCTTTCCTTTTACCTGGCATCCTTCTTGATTAATCCACTTCTTTTGTACAAGATCTCTGTTGGAGTCAGCGAGGCCAGCATGATAGGCAAGTGCAGCAAGACCTTCCTTCTGCAGAATAGCCGCTGTTGTGTCACATTCATGACGTGAAAGACAATAAATTATTCCAGAGTCATCTGCAAATACATAAAAAAAGATTTGTGCTACAATACAGCTTTATTCCCTTTCACTTGTTTTAATAGTCACACCTGTCAAGCAAATACCAACTTCTCCCTATTGGAATAAATATAAGTGTAATGCAATAACTGCTTAATAACAAAGAAAAGTAATTTTATTAATATTAGATGGTTTTGTTAGTTTTTCCTCACCCAATTTCCTGTGGTTTTGGTGAATAACTAACTACATAAATCAAGAGCTAGAGCAGTTTAGTCAATGATATACTAGGTTACAGCCCTAGAGAAGCTATGAAGGGAGCTTGGTATAGTTGGCTTCCAGCAGCAGGAGCTGCATGACTCCAGAAAGTAAGCCTAGAAAGACAGGAATCTCTGAAGATATCTTCAAGGGAACCATAGATAAGCAGACCAACAGAATTAAACAATTAAAACAGTATGGATATTAGATGACCTTTATACTATGAAGACACGATGCTAAAAGGTCTGGTAACCTCCAGAAAGATTACTCAAGAGCATTACCATAATTTACTTTTCCATCTTAACTTGAACTCTTAACTTCAGGATGCCCATAAATCTGATTCCCATTATCAATAATATCATTTTGCCTCCAACCTGTTTTTCTTGTAAATATATTAGTCACTTACAGAAAGGTGCAAGTTTGGGGTTTTTACACCATTATAAAAGCTTTTCCTGCCTTAAGAAGTAGTTCATAAAAATGCACACAAGCACACTATGCTGCTCAGTACTCACGTGGATGATATTTTTTAATCCATTCCAAGCAATCCATGGCCACCTTCTTTGGCTTCTTGGGCAATACATCATATTTCAAGTTATGCCTGTTGAAGCTCATTGTAAACCTAAAAGATGACATGGGTGTCATGGGTGCTTGTCAGCTTTATGGGTGCAATAATCCTTTCAACAAGCTAGGTATTGACTGGAATGTCCCAAATTCAACTAACTACTACTTGTTCTGCATTATTTGCAATGGAATTATTGTTCCACTATGCCCACAGAGATTTACATCGCCCATACTTTGGGTCTAAAATTCCTGCATTTTTCCTGTGGCTGTGAAAAAAAAAAAGCTACACGGCACTATGTAGAAGGAAGAAATGCCCATAAACCAAACATGCACACAGTGATTTGCCTCGCCTTCATTTTCCTTTTGAGTACTAGCATCCACATTTGACTGATCAAATTTGCAAAATATAGTGTCACCTCCCTCCTTCTTCCCTAAAATATATTTCTAAAATAAGAAAAATAAAGCATTGTTTTGTTATATTTCTATCATGTACAATGAAAAGACTACAATAAAATCCCAAAAGGCCCAATGGTACCTCATTATCTATGTTACTGCAATGCTAATTAAAGAACACTTCCAGCTTTTGCAGTTTTCCAGCCGTTTCATGAAAAGCACCCTAAAATACAACTTGCACATTTTGTCAGTGACATCGAAAATGTCATGATGTTAGTTTCTATTAAACAGCTTCCTTAATCATGCAAGGAAGAGTTTGGCAAGTTTTTTTCTTCTTACTTTAATATTTTGCATATAGCTCACATTAAATTCCATGCATACATTCTCATTTAATCAGATACAATTATGTAAGTATTTCAGATGGACCTGTAATGCTTTTCTTACTTTACTAAGTTTTCCATTCAAAATTTCTGCAGCACAAACAAATTGTTTCAGGAGGCTGCTGAGCAACTTACACTTGTGGTTTTAGCATCTCAAGCTGATTCTGAATATCCTTCTGTACTCTGGGGTTAGCAGTGGCAGTAAGAGCCATCATAGGAACAGAGTGAAACTTCTTGCGGAGCATATTCAGTCGTTTGTAGTCTTGTCGAAAATCGTGACCCCACTAGTTTAAAAACAAAATTTAAGTATAACTGAGTAAGATGCTCCAACTAAGTCTTTTGCCATTTTGAAAAACAAATCAAGGTTTTTACCTGGCTGACACAGTGGGCCTCATCAATGACAAAACGCGCTAGGAGTTTTCTGTCATAGAGATTTTCCAGGGCTGACATCAGTCGGTTGCTTGCACAAATCTAGGTACACATCCACCAGCAGCATTAGAAAGCAAACTAACAGAGTAAAGTGTCACCCCATCTGACTAAGGATACAGAAACAATTGTTCTGTACAGTAAAGTTAATCTTGACTGCACAGGTAAAGCTTGAAGGCATAAAGAAGATAGCAATCAGCTTCATTTTAATTGACAATGAAGCAGCTGGTGTGGGATTACCACAAGGTTCTAGGATCATCTATCCAGAGGTCCTACAATCTGAGTAAATTTAAATGACTTATGTCATGAAAGACAGAGAAAGACAACGCTGAAGAAAGAAACGTAATCAGCACACTAAACAGTCCTCTCTTACAAAGCTCTTGTGGAATAACATAATTTTTAATGGCAGCATATAATTAAGTACAAGGCAATCTTTTGACAATCACGTATGACCTTGACAGTTCCATATTTTTTCCCTGTATTATCCTATTCATAGTAGTCTAGATTCTAATAGCTACTTGACAGCAATTAGCCACTAATATGTAGTAAGATATATCAAAATGGATGGGCATGGGATTTTTTTTTTTTTTTTTAAGAATTTAGATTGTATAGACATACTCAGTTCTCATTCTTGGTTAATTACTGATTGAAATTAGTTATATCTGCACAGAGTCTTACTGAATTACCTAAAAAATGCTAACAATTTTTTTTCCCCAGAAGCCTACTCTAAGTTCAGTGTTTCCCCTTTAATACTTCATAGTAATCCTTCTCTTGTTGCCTCCGTGATTTTACAATTCAAATTAAATACAAACCTTCTCAGGGGTAACATACAGAAGCTTTATTACAGGATCCTTTTTTGACAATTGCACGTATATTTTTGAAGCATCAGCATCTGTTCTGTCACCAGTCAGATGTGTTGCAGCAATCTACATTAAAAAAAAAATATTAAGTTTCAATATGCGCAAAACAGAATAACCTCCAAATACAGTCCCACATCTAAAGCAGACAAAAAAAAGTACATGTATTTACTATCCTCAACAAACACATTTTAAATGCTTCTTTGTGTTATTATAGATAGCATTTGAACACCCACCATACTGTAGATATCACAGAATTTTTCTAATGATAAAACCAAAAGACTATAAGCCAAATTCTATTATTCTACTCCCAATTCTACCAGCAGACCAATAGCTGACTTAGGGAATTGTCTGCTTTCTTTGAACTCTCTTTCCAGTAAAGAAAATAGATGTGATGTTTGTTTATTGCTCAATACACTGTAAGTTTGAGATTGAATTCAGACAACAGAGGTCTTAAGATAAGAAACAAAGTTTCCAAAAAGGACAAAAACATGGTAACACCCTCAGTAACAGTGTCCACAAACATAGAACAACATAGCATCAGAAGAGGTTGAATACAACTTGGAGCAGCAATTTAATATTAAATTTGAAAGTATAACTTACTATTCATGCTAAATAGTAACAAAGGAATTAGATCCTAAGGACAAAAATGATGTAAGAATAGGTCATACCAACAGAGCCAATTCTGCCTGCTTGTCTCCTCTTCCTCTTGCAAGAGGCAGCTGCAGCTCTGCAGAGGAAATTCCTTCTGCAGCTACAAATCCCCAGGAGTCACAGAGCCCGTTTAACTGGCTTTTACAGCCATGGCACCCCACAACACCAGAAAGAGTGAAGAGCACGGCCAAAGTGTAGCATTGTGCAACAATCACTAAATTGTGGACAACCATTCAAGGGCCCTATCTAGTTAGACTATCAAAAACTGTACTTGATGAGGGAAGGACTTGTCTAAGCTTCAAAACCCTTCATCATAGTCCCTTTGGTCTCATACCCCAAAACATCTCTGTATTTTTGCCCTAAAACATGTTATCCACCTTTGTTTCCCTGATCTCTCAATCTCTAATACATTAAGGATGAAAAAGACACTTCACTGAGGCAAAAGCAGTTCATAAGTGGTCGGCCTTAGGAACACACATCTTCTGCACTTGCATTTCTTTTCTCTGTGTATTACTTTTCTAGAAATGCTTAGCATCTCCAGAAGCCTCCTAACTCAGGGATTGTTAGCGCTTATTTCTGCTACAGAGCTAGGCTGCCCCTATTTAGGTGTCTAAATACAACTCTCAGAATCTTAGAATCAGGCATCTGTACTTGAAAACTAAACTCCAATAACAAATACACATGAGCATCAATAAATTTAGTGGTTAGACTGCCAAGGTATTCTAGTTCATCTAATTTAGTTCTTCCTAGACAACTTTGTGTGCCTTTTACAGCTTCCATCTAATCAATTTTTGTAGTTTATATTTGAGAGAGACAAGATTTGCTGTAAAATTTCCAATTTCTAATTCACTTATCTGCAGTTTAACTAAATAAAGCTGTTTGAACTTACATCTAAAGTCTTCAGTTTCTGTACTTGATCTATTATCAGCGACCTCAGTGGAGAGATAACAATAGTGACTCCAGCAGAGACACACGCTGGTAACTGGTAGCACAAGCTTTTACCACCACCTGTAAGGATTACACAGAACACAAAAAATGTTAGATATCAAGAGGAAAGGGAGACAGTGTGGAGAAGGAGCGGAAGATGGGAGACCTCTTTTCTTCCCATTTTACAGCACTTTCAGAAACAATAAACTTTTACTAGTGACTGCCTCTAATATGATACCTATGGGATAAAGAAGAATTATCATGTGAAATATTATGGAAGGCAGAAATTCAATCACCTCATTCAAAATACCACAGTGCATACAATATTCCAGAAATCCTGCAGCCACAGGATTCAAGCAGCACAATTTATCGCCACCTCCACAAAGGCACAGAAAAAGTGAAAAGTTTGTCACAGGCCTTGCAAAAAGAGCTTCAGGTCTTTATTTCTCAAGTGTGTGCCAGACCTCAAAAGCCTGCAGCTGCATGATGTTTGGAGATACATACCAGTGGGCATTAAGATGAAGCAATCTTCACCCAGAAGAGCAGCATTGATGGCCTCCAGCTGATTTGTCCGAAAATAGCGCAAACCAAACTTTTTGTGAAATACATTCATCATTTCTTCAGAATGGGAAAATTTCATACCCTTGAAACGTTCTAGTGCAGGGTTATTAACCAGTGGATCTAGCAGACAAAGAAAATGTACTCACAATAAGTTACAATATCAAGTTGCGCTATCCCTCTTGGAACTTAAAACTGCTTCACTATAACAGATGGCTTAGCCACCACTTCAACCGTTTAAATCTTTCAAAACCTTTCAAACTCAAATCATGACTTACTAAAAAACATTGCATTCATGTAGAATTTAAGACCAGCTGAAATGTGAATTTTGATTATATGCAAATCTCTGGAAACAAGCTTCTCACCCTTGACTGTGTAAAACACATAGTCTCTACACTGACAAACTTCATCTCTGTCACAAACAACTATGAATAGGCTTGCTATTCGTGGGTACCTAACAGTAGGTGCTAGCTGAATCAGCGACAGAGAAGCTGATGGAAACAGTTAACATTTTCACCTCCCCTTTTACCAACCCATTCCTACAGTAACCACAAATAATACTGACCCACCCCTGCACTCCAGAGGGATTAGGTTTGCTTCAACAAGTGCCCATTTTTGAACATTTTGCATAAACAGCTTTGTACAGCTTTGAATTAACAACCGCAGAATCATTATTTAATTAAAACACAGAAACATTCTGGTTTCCTATTTTAGCAGCTTCATCTTCCCAGCAGCCTGCAACCTGCATGGCAAATAAATATTCAAGAAGTTTGGCATCACTTGGAGGAAAAAAACAGAAGATGACTTTGCAAAAAGAAATCTCCACAGAAACAAAAGGCATTGATGTAATCTACAGTAAGTTACTTGGCCTTAGGTTTAAAAATAAGTAAACAAAAATTTTAAAAGGGAAAGACAATAATCCTAATGAGCATAATTTACCTGAACGGTTCTTCGTTGCCATCAAGAAGCTTGATTTCGGAGCAGCAGGATTTGATACAACAGCAGACCCTTTGGCTCTGGACATTATCTTTGACAACAGCGATTTGGCAGGTGGCCCTTCCCTGACAGGCTGATACGACGGCGTAGATGGTGTCTCAGGTACCGAAACATTCACCGAATTCTCCCAGTCCTCATCAAAATCATCAATATCAAAGTGATCAAGGTCAAAGCCTGTATCATTTATACCTAAACTGTCTTCTGCAGGAATGCCAGTAGGAGCTTTGCTCTGACCTTTCCGAGCTGTGCTTGTCAGAGGCCTCTCCAGCAGATGCTGGTTTCCACTGTTTCTCACCCCTGGTTTTTCACAGCAGCTGCTGTTGAAGGACATCTCAGAACAGAGGCTGAGAGAAGCTCCCTCTTTGCCATTTACCTTGGAAGAAGACAGTGCTGTAGTTTCTGGGCAGGTGATCTCCTCAATACTTCGCTTTGAAGTGTAAGAGGCATCCAAGGTTTGATTTTTTTTGGTAGAAAAATTGTTTGAATTAACAGTCCCGGAAAGCATAGATGGGACGTTTGTGGATTTTGGTGAGTTCCTGTCAGAACTGAAGCTCCAGTTCGGGCCAGAACACAGAGCAGTACCAGGACACACAAGAGGGCCCTGCTCCACACATGCCTTCCAGTTTCTAGGAGAAGTGTTGTTTACGCTACTTTTGTTCAAAGTGACAGAATTAGCTAGCAATTTTCTCCTGGGAGAGATGGTAAGGGAAGGAAGAAAATATTTAGTCACAAGCAATGATTTATCAAGTTCTAAAACATACATTAAACAGTTTTGTCTCTCTCCTATTAAAAATACTAACATATGGTGGTTACGTCGTATTCTGTGTCACTATATTTAAAAAATATTTCAAACACATCCAGGGAAGAGAGAATAATACCAGAACTCAGTTGAACAAAATAATTACAAAATTACTACATCTTCTCTGTGGACATAAAATAAAAGAATTCCTAATAGCAAGGAACTGATCCAGGCAAGGTAGAGCATAACAAACAAACAAAAAATCCTTAGAGGCACAAACCTGAAGTTTAAAAAATAAAAATATGCTTGAACCAAATTATGTTTTTATGTACTTTATAAAGACCATGTCTGACTACGGTAATAAGAGGAAATAGAATAAATTAGTTTTACTAAGAACATTCAGAAAAAGCACATAGTCCCAGTCCAGTAAAAAACCAAAACAAAATCCCAAATCTCAATACTTCATCCACGTATTATGTCATCAAACTATGCAGAAGTTAAAGAAGCAGACTGCAGTGGCAATAATCAGATTGAAAGATGACACATACATGGATATTAGGAGAACTCATAATCACTGTAGTCAGTGATAGCGAGTCACATAGACAGAATATTAAATTAATGCCTCCTGTTACAAGAAATCAGGATGACACCTAGCAGGTTATATCACATCACTCTGCTTCTTTGGAAGTATCTGGTGCCAGTCAGCTTCCAGAGAAAAGATACAGGACTACCTATGCCTCAGACTGAATGTGAAACTGCACCCTTTCTTCTGGCAGAACACTGGGATTGTTAATACTTTCAGCAGGTTTTTTTTGATTTTTTCTTTTTCTTCATTCAGTCAGTAATTTTAAGCTTTAAAAAAATCCTTCCGTATCATCTTTTCAGTGTGATAGAGACACCTGCAGGCACGACACCGCTTCACACAGAGCATGGAAACGCGGAAGACTGCTTATTAAAGCGTACCTGAGATCTCTCTGCTGGAGAAGTTCTTTTGCACAGGACAGAAACTTAAGCTCATGAAGTGGAATGGTATCTACCAGCTTACAGATATCATCCATGATGCCGTAAAGTTGCTGTTCCAAATGCAAGCCTTTATCTGTTAGATGGAGTGATTTTAGCAGACAGTAATACTAATTTTTATTAGAATATGTAACAAGATGATATCCCTCTCCCAAAAGACAATAAATTGAAACAAATAAGTCAAAAATATATTGAAAGTAAATTATTTGAAGTCCATTCACATAAAGAAACTGTATCTGTGTGCACGAACTCACCTAGTCTACATATTTTTGCCCTTGCCTTTTAATTATCCATCTATATATATTTTTGAAACCTCATTACAGTTCTTTGAAACTTATTTCCAAAAAACATTCAAGTTTACATGTTTTGCTTATCTCAAATTACTCCTCCCCAAACACATTAAAACACCTTTTCTCAAAATATTACATTGCAATTCTAGCCTAGAAAGTACTGTAGAAAACCTCCCACAAGTGAAAGTCAGCATTTGTCACCTCATGACCTTCCCTTTAAAATTTAGTACCACTGCAAACCATCTGGATTTTGTCAATGAGCTGCACTGTACCTCAAACTGCTGCTACTGGGGGTGTGCTCCCTCAGACTAAATTCTGGCTTCTGCTACACTTCTACACACTGCCTAACTGATTTACTGGGTCAGAAGGGCGCCTCTTGCAACAAGCTAATGGTCCACATTGATCAGAAGTTCACTATAGGTACACTAAAGTATGACAAGATGGAGCTTGACTAAATGGATTTCCAGAACAGCATTGTTAAAACAGAAATATGAAAACACTGCTCTGGGCATTTATAAACACAAAATTTTAAATGGCACTATAGAACAGCACCATAAGCTACATTTTCATATATATCTTGAGAGGAAAGTCTGAACCTGCAGCCTTAAAACCAGGCTATGCCACCCTTCTACTTAGTAACTTTTCATTCTGTGAGTGAAACTCAGAAACATTTTAGCTCAGTATTTCCCAAAGCTGGCATCTGTGGGAATCAAATGGAAGTGCTGGCACAGCTCCAGCTTACAGTGAAGTGTCTTTGTGTCATAGCTGACTTCAGGAACAATTTGGTTGATCCGTGCTTTTAAGTTTTGAAAAGGAGGTCTGTGCCATATCCCAGACTGGTACTGACAAACCCAGAATCAGGATCAGACAACATCCCTGAGTCTACACAATGTATACACAACATCTGAAAATCCTGTATGAGACTCAGTCCTCTGCTTCCTTGTCCCCATCGGTCAACTGTTAGTTAATGCTCTCAGATTACATGGGATACACAGGAGAACAATTAGTTGCAAACCATCCCCAAAATCTGAGGCATAAAATTTCAAAATGTTTCATGTACCTGCGTCCTCCGCACTAGGATCACTGTCAGCAACAGGCTGCACCATGGCAACCTTCCCAGGCTTGGACTCAATGCTGCTAGCTGTGGATCTTCCACCAGTAGGAGATTCTTTGAAAATATTACTAACATCAAAAGAAAAAGTCATTAAAATACAGGTATCTGTAAATCAAGGCATTTCCATAAGAGAAGTTTATCTTTCAGAATAACAGCATTTAAGATGTGTGTAAAAGATAAACAAATTTGTTAAAATCCAAGTAGCTGAGCAGTTTGCCACTCATCCTACATGCCAACATGTAGAGACTTGCTTCAATAATTTTTTTCCCCTCCCACTACAAAAGGAAAAATAACTCTTTTTCTGAAGCAAAAGATACCTTAAACATTGGCCATAAAAAAAAGTATTTCATAAAACATTAATAGCAACTGTCAACTACTAATCTGCCAAGCAACAGACACAATCAACTCAATCTGTAACTTTTTAACAAGCACCGGTTTCATGTCTTTTTTCATACTTTTTAAAACCATTCTAAAGACAGACAGTTTTATCAATAAACTTTGTTTTACCTAATGCTTTTTACAGAAGGTGAGAAGGAAGGCAGCTCTTCTTCAGGGGAGGGCGGAATGGTATCTAAGTAATCATCCTCTTCAAGCTCAGTGCCTGCAAACAGCTCGATGTCGGCCTCATCCAGTTCTGGGGGGCTGTTTTTCTCATCACTGCTTGGCTTCTGGCTCTCACCACTTTTATCATTAGAAGCTGAAAGAGAAGTGTATTAATATTGTTGGGCAACACTGTAAACTCATTCTGGTATAAACAAAAATACAACAGAACACTGGGAAAAAATTAATAGCCAGATTTCAAAACACTTGTTTAATACAGTTTCTGACTTCTAAAGGACAAAAAAAATTATTACTGCTCCCTTTTTCTCCCCCATTAAAAACAAATGGACAAAACCCCAACAAACCCTCTTTTAAGTGGAAAAGTTAAACAGCTTGCCTATTGTTACCTTTCCCTATCAGAAAAGAAAAACTTAAGAGGTATATTTTCCTACAAGAGATTTTATAGAAAACTATTGTTATATTAAATACTAGCTTGAAAAGAGTGTAGACTCATCGACTAGCATAGTCCCTATACTGGAATTAGAAGGTAAATTTACATGTACCTAGGAGAAATCCTACTAAGAAAGGCCAATATCATTAACATATTAAAGTTCATTTCACAGAAAGTGGGGGAAAGGTAACAAAATAGTCTTAGGAAGAGAAATACAGTTCACAAATTCTTTCACCACTTAGTGTAACAGCAGCATCACAGAACACTGTTCCATATTGTTCTGTTGCATAAACATTTCATTTCACAAATAAAGATCAAAAGTTTCAAAGCATAACAGGTAAGCCATATAAAATAGAGAAGCTACATGGAACACAGGAGCTGCCAAGGAAGGACTCTCACTGATAGTCATGAACTTTTTGGTCATAATCAAGGGTTGGAGATATTTTTGTGGGGGTTTTTTGTTGGTTTGTTTGTTTTAAATTGAAAGAGATCTCTTTTTCTGGTTTAATATTTCTCATAATTACATTTAGGCGTAAGATGATTTTATGTCTCTTTTGTATGAATTTTAAAAATGCTTCTTTCTATAACATCCCTATAGATTATTGCTTTTCATTTCTGGAATGCCATGCGGGATTCAGTCTTGCAACCCCAATACTACCATGTAGACCAGCTGCTACTTCTGCTGCAGAGACAATGCTCCACTATTTACAACCCTGCACTTTCACAAGCTGTGGTTACCCAGATGAAATCCACGTACCCACAACTGCTCATCAGATATGAGCATGCAGCTCCCTCCGATTTCTGAAAAATCAAGCCCTCTGTGTGCAAACACAAACATAATTTCTTCTAGCTCACTGGTACTTTAAAATAAATTGTTACCTGGGTGAGCCTCTTCCCCATCATCATCCAAAATCACATCAGCAGATAAATTCTCCCAAAGGCTTTCACCCACAGCCTTGTTACCGCTGCAGGGAGATGAATCCTCAAGACAGATCAGAGATTGCTGTGACAAGGGTTGTTGTTCAGCCTCTGGAGACTTCTCCCTGCACCCCGAAGCGCCGTGGCTGCAAGGCCCCGTGTCGTCACCCACGGTCCCGGGAGAGCCAGGCAGCTCATCCAGGCCAGGGTTTGACCTCTGGGAGGCCTTGCAGGAGGCCCGCTGCCCTTTGGGGGACAGGACCGGCGGTCTGCAATACTTCTTTTCGATTCTTGACAAATCAAAGTCATCCATGTCATCCCACTCATCTTCTATGGTAATGACAGGGCCGGCCACAGGACTGGGCACGGCCTCCTGGGCTGGAGCACCCCACAGCCCCTCGGTCACACTCCTCTTTCCAGAGGCCACGGGGACTTTTGACACCTCCTGACACCTGGCAAGCATCGGGCTCGCACAGGCCGGCTCAAGGCCCCATCCGTGGGGACCGGCTGCCACTGGAAAGAAATCCTGGATTTGGGTTTTCTTGTCCTTGGAGGCAGGGACGGATGAGGCGAGTGCAACCAGGGAGGTGTTAACGTCTTTCTCCCTTAACGCAGAGGCGGCAGAGAGGCCCCGAGGCTCCCTGGGCAGGGTGCCAGCCAGCGAGGTCTTCTTGAAGGTGAAGCCCCTGCAAAGAGACAAGCCCCTCGTCAGCATCCCGGACGCCTCCCGCTCCCCAGTGAGCTCACTGCACCCGTAAAGCTCTGCTGCCTGCCGCCACCCCGAGGCCCCGCAGTACTCACGCCGGCCGGTTCCGTGGCGGGGGCGGCTTGCCGAGGGCGCTGCGGGCCGAGTGGAGCTGCAGCTGCTCCCGCAGGTTGTTCTGCGGCACGGCCGCCATGGCGGGGAGGGACAGGGCCACCCCACCGGCAGGGGGCGCTCTCCGCGCCGCGGGTCCGCGCTCCCCACCTGCTCGCCGCCGCCGCCGCCGCCGCCGCGCGCCCCCTTCGCATTCGGCGCCAAAACGCCGCCGGCCCCGCCCACTGGGTAGACGCGCCGGGAGCGGAAGTGGCGGCGCGGCGCTTCCGTTTCCATGGCAAGGGCGGGCTTCCGCCCCGCCCCTCGACACAAAATGGCGGCGCCGTCACCTGTGGGGAAAGGCCATCGGGGCGGAGAGCGGCCGCCGGCAGCCGCCGGGCCCCGCCCCCGGCGCTTTAAAGCTGGTTATGAAAGCAAATTGCGTGACCCCGGGAAGGTCTTTACCTTCCTTTGCACGGCCTTGTCGCTCGCAGGAGCTGTGTCAGGAGGACGGTGCCCCCGTCGGGCACGCCCGGGGTCGGATCCTGCTCCGGCATCGGCAAACAAAGACTTAACACCACATCTCCCACCGTGCCGGTAACGCACAGGGCCGTGGAGAGCACACACCATACCGGTGACGAGTCGTATTTATTCAGTCAGTGGCCGATTTTAGCATGAAATAACACACAACAGATGTGCCCCCTACTGACACATGGCTTCCCTTCACCAAGGTGTGTTTATAAACTGTTAGCAATACACTTCTTGCTTTCTTCATCGATTCTTAAAATCATCCATTTCTTCTTTATTTGCATTAAAATACCCTATTTTCTTAATACAAAAAGTACTAAATACATTTAATGAAAATAGAGTAAAAGTACAAATTACAGCACTCATCTTTCTCTAGAGAAAGGAAAAATCACCTTCAAAGAAAATAAAAAAATCCCTAGAAGTTACATCTGTTGATTGGGAAACAGCCACCTGAAAGAACGGGTGAGCTTTGTTGGGGCAGCATCTTAAACTCCGGTAACTGCGTGGCATTTCCACCACCCAAACAGTCACCCCCGGCTGCTGACAGCCCCCCAGCAGAGGCACAGGGCCTCAGCTGGGACAGGGCGAGCGAGGCACACTGTGAGCATGCCATAGCTGCGAGGAGAAGGCGGGAGTCTGGTGCTCGGCACAGGAGCACACTTGCTTTTGGCCGGGGAGAGGAGGTACGGGTCTTCCTACTGGCAGAAGCTATGTGCAAGGCAACGAATGTGCCTACAGGTAACAACTTTCAGCAGACTGGTATTTCATCTTGTTCTCACTTTCTTGATTTTAGCATTCAGAAATTTGTACACAATCAGTCATTTCTTTTCCTATGCCCAGCCTGCACTCTCCTCTTACACCTGAGGAACCGGGTAAGATGCACAAGCAGCAAGACCACACATATTCTTGCCACGTTCAATAAGGAAGTACCTAAAAAGATAAAGAAATGTGTTTGAGTGAGTGTTCCCTCCTCCGGTGGAGTCAGCATGACAGATAGTGGCATAACACAACTGCTTTCATTAGTGCAAGCTCCTTTCTCATGCCAGCGCAAGGACCAAATACCTGTGACAGTAGTTAGCCAGGCAATGCTGTTCCCCATCCCCCTTATATCACAAACTAGCAGAGTTAGCACCTGACTCTGAAAAATTTCACTAGCAGCTGGAAATACTTGAAGAGCTGGAGTGAAAACTCACTCCCAGCACAACCCATTCTTCTCTGGCCATGTAACCACGGAAGAGGCACAGTGCTCTCCTGGCACTAGGCGAACCACCAGTACAGCAGCTCTGCACACGCTGGCCAAGCCCCTGGTGAAAACGGCAGGGCTATTGATCTACGGGTCTGCTCTAACCAGTGACCCCAGGACTGGTTTGTAGAGCCATGTCTCCTTCACTGCCGAGGCTGGGATGATTGCCCCTGCATCCTCCCAGAGTATGAAACAGCTGCGAAATTTCAGCTTGAGAGCATAAGGGCGACCTGGGGGCTGATGAAGGTGGGTGGAATCCGACAGACACGACTGTCCTTTTACCAGGTACAGGGAGACCATGGTGGGTCAGGTAGCGTTGGGACCTCCTTACCCATCCATGCCCCACAGCGGGCCCCAGGAGTTCTTCACAATCCAGTAAGGTGTTCCATTTTCTTCTCCATAGCCCACAGCGAGGACAGCATGGTTCACCTTATCAGGAGTGTGCTCACATCGTGGGCTGCAAAGAAAAGGGAAAATAATGCAGATTAGTTACATGAAAAAACAGCCTGTAATTAATCATGGATTAGCCAGCATTCTCGATTGCACTCCCAACTGCAAAAAGAACTACTGGATACTCTGAACTTCCAGTTGTGGAGAGTAGAGAGGGAAGCCAAGAAAAGGAGATACTGCTCTGTGTTCTCACTCAGAAACTATTACCGGCCGTATCTGAAGTCAGGGCAATAGGCTACGCGGATCTGAGCACCCGGTCCGGGCTTTTGTTCAGAATTAAGATCAACATTGTCACACAAGAATGAGTTACAATGAAAAAACTGAGCAAAGGAATTTTTCCAATGAAAACCAGAAGCTCTTAAGTGCATCCCAGTAACAGTTTGTTCTGCCCCAAAGTTCAGGGGCACTGTTCCACATTTTGCACAGGGAACAGCTAGTTCCTCAGTCTAAATACATGTTTCCTTGTATTTCCTCTGAATTTCCAGCTTTTAAATTGCACTTGATGAAAGTTGCCACCTGTGATATAAAACAAGACAACACAAGGTACAAGCTCCCATCTCTAGAGCACCTATTTTTAAACATTTTCACATTGCAGATAAGTAAAAGATCAAAAATCCCCACAACAGATTTACTTTTCTTGAGTCTGTTAATAGCTGGTCTGGGGACCATAGGCTGAAACCAGTGGAGCATCAATTATTCCATATGCTCTGACTTTAAATCTGCCTTAGACTATAAATCTACAAGATAACTTGGCGTGTTCCTCAAACTGGAATCCTATTACAAAGTATCTTGACTGTCTCACCTGCTTTAACTCCTCACGTCTGCCTGTTGCTTGCTTTAAACTTTGAGATTACTGTCTTTATTGCAACAGCAAAGCCACTCAAATTCACGGTGCTGCCTACTCTTTCCCTTGCAGCTCCCTGGGGCAGATCACTCATGCTTAGACTCTTAGTTTAATTTTCCCTGCAGTTCTACGTCACTGAGGATTTATTACTCTCAAGTATTTTTCTAGTTCTCTCCAAACATGCACTTTCCCAATTTCTTGCCTAATAGAAATCTATCCTGCTGCAGTTAGCTTCCATAGTCTTTCCAAAATATAATAATCATCCTTTTAAGTAGCTTTTTGCCTTGGCTATAGAGCTGACACAACACTCGAGACCTTCTGCTAGGTCACTTCATGTCTCCAACTAATTTTTCATCTCTGCTGCTTTTCTTACACATCCAGCTGCAGAGGCAGGTAAGCACCTGATGGGATTGGCACGAGGTGCTGGGGGACCTGCCTGCCCTGCAGAGAACAGCGATGCAGGGACCCCTGCCTTCGTAACACAATCTGCAAACGTAGCAGCTCAGGTGCAGGGCAGCGTGAAGGCAGCTACACCGCTCACTACCACCCCTCTGAGGTCTAGCACAGGAAGAGCCACTTGAGTCCCACGGAAAACTTACTTTGGTTAGGACTCGCCCTAAGTAAACCAGATGTGTTCAGCTACAACACCTGGGCTGACCCTGCCACCATCCACGGTCACACACATCAGCCCTGGAAGAGGCTTCCCCCAGCTCTGCGGCAGGGCTGCAGAAGGATCTCCCGAGCTTCCTGACTTGCTGAGCTTTGTTCCAAACGCAGACTGGTCTTCAGGTTGGACTGGTTCCTAGCAGTAAATTGGCTGCAAGCACACTGTTCCCTCTTCCCTGTGCTGCGCTCTCATCCCCCAGGGAAATCAGTATATCAAGGCTCAGTTTACTTATGTTTCCTATTTTCTGTTTAAAAGAAAATGCAAGAATGCAGTCCAGTGTCCCGGCGTCCAGTGCCACAAAGCAGGAGAAATGGGGATGCAAGTGATTCCAGCCCTACACCTTCCCCTCACCCTCAACCTCCCAGGTTCAGAAATACTTACTTTGAATAGACTCCTTTTCTGTAGTGCATGAAGTTACCTGTCACCTCAAACGCAAAGCTCACCGGGTTGTGCTTCCCCACAGTTTCTACCATGCCATCCTCATCATACTGCAAGAAGAGGATTCTAGGGTCATTTATCTCCTGATTTTGCTGGAACCAGTCAAGAACCCCAGAGCAGCAGTCAGAGCACAGTGGGGATGGCTAACACTGGCCTTCTGCTTGCAGACAAGGAAACAAGCGTTGCTTGCATTGAAAGACAAGAACCAAGACTGTCTTACAGTCTGGAGGTGCACCCACTGTGGAAAGCAGGCACAGACCTAGTGCCTGTATTTTGACTACAGCACTTCATTGGTGCCACCTTCAGAAAAGGGAGTCAGCGGCGCACAGGAGAGGAGAAGCATGCACGCCAGCAGCTCGCTCCTCTCCAAAGAGAAAGCAGGCTGCAGCTCGCGCTGCAGAGCCTGGTACACCTTGGAGCCTCTGAGCACCTTCCAGGTCAGGCTTGGCGCAGCCCCTGAAGTTCGGAAAAGTAACCCTCAGGGCCTTACCTGCGTGATATTGATAACATCTTTGACAAATGCAATAGCCTTCTCTGGCTGGAACTTGCAGGTGCCATTCTGTGCAGACAGAAAGGAACCGGTGTTAAAGCATGCTCTGGACCCTGCTCTGCTGCTGCAGAAATACACCTGAGCTGCGCTGGAAGTACCTCGGCCCGGTATGGGTAGGCGTCCTCCCCCATGAGCCCTTTGTTATACAATATGTATTCAAAGGCTTGGCTTGGCAGGCCCCTGCAAGACAACACAGCCAGAATGCAGATTCATTAGGATGGTAACGCTGTGGCTTCTGCAGAGCAAATCCATGAACATTCCCCCACAGTCCTACAGACCGTTCCCACAAACTGGAGGGAAAGGGAAGGACAGTGTGTATCCCAGACCCTCTATAGGCATAAACTCCAGTCTGTTCCTGCAGTATCTCCCTGTCTGGGACTCCAGCCCATAAGGCTGTTTGGCATGGTCCTACAGAGGCACGGGAAGACCTCATTCTCAGGGGTGCCTAATCCCTGGGGGAGAACGCCAACACAGGAGGCCCAAAGGCACGAGGCCACCTCGTCCACACAGCACCAACCATGCCGGCTCAGCTCTGCAGCCTCGCACACTCAAGGTGTTTATCCGTGACCTCTGTTCAGCCTGCAGCCTGGATGCTGTGGCTGAGGTCCCCAGCTACACAGCATGGCGGAGGACAAGGGACCCACATCATCAGCAAGCAGCTGCTTCCTCCCCCGGCCAACTTTGGGGAGTGCATCTCACAGAGGGAAGAAAAGGAGAGTGTGATCAGGGGATGCTGACAAGGAAAGGACTAAGGAAGAGTCATGAGAAAAAAGTAAAAAGCACCAAGAGTGGTTTTGCTCAGCTCTCTGAGCATTCCTCAGGGACTGCCTATCTTACAGAAAACAGAAGATTTCAGAAAGCTTTATTTTCTGCCTTCTCTAGCAATGCCAGTAGGAATTTACCAAAGGGGAAGCAGAGGTTTCTGTGGGTTCCTTAAAGTGCCGTGAGAGGCGCATGACCCATGAGCAGTGCAACAGACAAAACTCCCCTTGCTTTCACAGAGCATGTTAAAGCCTAGCTATGTAGCACGCGACTGCAATGTCAGAAGACATTGTAACAAAACAAATATCAGAAGAAAAACTAATGAACAGGAACAACAGAGGTTAGGAAATGCTGGAGATTTAGTGAAACATTCTAACCTCTAGGGAGGGCGAAATTAAAATAAGGAAACCAAACCAAAGCCAAAACTGTTTTCCCTGACATGTGTCAGCCAAGGGAAAACAAAAACCACTCCAAGATCTGGAAGGATCCTGACACTAGATCTTGAGGAAGGCTGTCAATCATGGAACATAAGATACTCCCATTTCTATTCTTTATTACTTTATATTACTTACCCACTGCAGCCGTGGTTGTTAAAAGCCTGGGCGCAATCAACTAACTGTTGTTCTGCCTAAGGAAAAGTTTTTTGAGTAAGTATATATTCAACACCTGCATTCGGAATAAGTTATACAAAATGCAATCCAGGCGGCAGGCAACCGAGGAGCATTGGTTTTATCCATGTAGCTGGCTGTTCACCCGCTGCAAGCAGGAATCACCCGGCTGAACAGCTCCACATCCCAAGGAGGGGGACAAGGAAGATGTGGAGCCGGCAGCCCAGGATGCTTGAGCTGCAAGAGGCATTCTTCCTCACGCCTGCCAGGACACTGTCCCACCCATGGGAGCACTGGCTGAGATCTCTTTCAAAGGTCAAGTTTGTTTTTAACACACCCAACCCTCAGCTATTCTGGTAAGTCATAAAAGCAGCTAATGTCTTTCTAGTTCTTCAAGAACTTAAATCCTCTGGGAGTTTAAAAATAAACAGTCTCACAATGTGCTGCTTGCAGCAAGCTGTTTTGCAGCAAGAAGCTCCTGCCGGCTGGCAGCACCAGACACGGCTCTAGCTAACCATGCCTGCTCCCAGCAGCAGGGACCTGTCAGCCTCCGGCCCCTCCGCTTTCATCCTGCTCTGAAAAGGGCTCTGCCCAAACCCGGGGCAGTGGGACACTCAGACCCCGAGAGGGGATGGTGACAGGCACATCCTCAGGCACAGCAAGCTCCCAGCCACGCTGCCTTACACCTCCCCAGCAGTTTTGCTTGGCTTGTGAAGAGCTGCAAGGGGTCTGCAGGGCTGGGGGTGCCTGTCACAGCCACACACAGTGATTTACAGCCAGACTTGGAACAAGCAGCTGGCAGCTGTCCCAGACAGGAGTGGGCTGGCCCTGCTGGCAGCCCTGGCAGATAACTGGAAGCAGGACTTGCCATCAGTGCACAGGAAAGGAAAATCTCTTACCAGAGAGAGGAGCTTTCCCGTTGCAATAGCAATAGCAGACTCCAAACACCCTGTGGTGGAAAAGGTCCAGCAGCTCCCGCAGGGGCCCTGCATTAGGAACCGGAGAGGAACTGCTCCATAATGTGCTGCAGGGTCACCAGCCTCCCCAAAACACCAGGGCCAGGGCAGAAGGGCATGCCAGGAGCACATCGCTTCCACTCCCTGCCGGCAGCTGGGCTTCACCTTCCACTTGGCCCCTGCCCAGGGGCCCGCGGCCTCCCCCCACCCCAGCCCGCCCCGGCCACCCTCGCCCCAGCCATGGAGCGGCTCCTGGGGGAGCCTGCTTCCCTGTGGGCAGGCACACCCCAGCACTCCTCCTCCTGGCACGGTACCCTGCCCGCAGCGGTTAGCCCCTCTCCCAGCCTGCTCTTGGTGCGTCGCTGATGACACACACTCCTCACCTGGTTTTTCACGGGTGTCACGTAATTTCCCTTCTTCCTCCAGTCAATGGATTCGGGATATGGCCCCGAGCTGCGCAGGAAGTTCCCCTTTGTGGCTGAGCAGTTCTGCAAGCGAGGCAGGAGAGCTGCGGCAAGCCACCATGCCAGGGGACAGTGGCCCGCAGATGGCCGCCCTTCCCAGGGTGGAGGCAGCGGTGACTTCCATGCTCCCTGTGCAGCCCTGGCTCACTGCACGACAGCCACGCTGGCCAGGGAGACCTGAGCCAGCCCTGGAAGAGCACTGCTAGCCCGCACCCCCGCTGCTCAGGGACCTCCTAACTCCCCAAACAGCCGGGATCAGGCCTTAGGCCTACCCACAAAAACACAGATTGACCTGCAAAGCTGAAAGCAGAAGTGACAATTTGGCTAGAGCCAGGGTCAAGAGGCAGAGGCAGCTGAAAGCTGGGAAGGTTGGGGATGGAGGGGGGTTCACCTCACTCTTACCCCAGCTCCAGTGGGACAGGGCACTGCACTTAGCAAAGTGGATTTCAGGCAGCACAGTGATGGGGTGCCGACCCACGGGTGGGCGCAGCTTGCTGCGGAGCCCCCCCCGCCCCGCAGCTCAGGCTCCGCCATCCTGCGGGACCCCTCCTCCCGTGACTTACCTGGGGCTCTCTCCACAGGTACAATTTTTTAAATTCTGCGAAGGTCAGATCTGAAAACTGGTTCAGGCTCACTGGAAGAAGGGAGGAAACAGGAACGTTTTGCTCACTACGGATCAGAGCGCAAAGCGAGAGCGGGCCGAGGGGGGGGGAAGTGGCTCCTACTCTGGTAGCTGTGGTTGCCGGCGTTGTGCTCGTCGATCTGCCTCTTGTTACCGAGGAAGATGCGCAGCCGGCGGGGGTACTCGTCCGGGCCGTACCGCCGGTTGTTCTACGGAGACACAGGGCGTCAGCCGCTCCCGAGGGGTCCCCAAGGCCCCCCCGCCTCCCCCGGCCCGGCTTCTTCTCACCGCGGCCCGTCCCCGGAGCTTTACCTGCAGCATCCAGGCCTTGAACTGCAGCTCCTCTGCGGGAGAGAGCGGGGAAGCGTCAGCGGCTCGGTTCGGCTCGACTCGGCTCGGCTCCCCCGCCGCCGAACAGGCGACGGGGGAGCCGAGCCGAGCCACCCCCTCCCGGTACCCCTTTACCTTCGGCGGAGGGCGCCCAAGCAGCGGCGAGCGCCAGGAGCGCGGCCGCAACCAGCAACACGGCCCACCCCATCGCCGAACCGAACCGAACCGAACCGAGCCGAGCCGCACCGAGCCTCTGCCGGAGAGGCGGGGCAGGGGTGGGGAAGGGGGCGGGGCGGTCCCTCCCCGGGGCGGGGCGTCCCCGCAGAGGCGGGAAGGGCGGGGGAGGGGGGTGTCTGCGGGTCAGGCGTTGACCCGCCGATAAAAACATCCCAAGTCCCGGTTCACCCTGAGATAGAATAGATTTATTAGCAAGAGGTAATCAGGAAACATATATTTTTACAAAAAAATGGAAATATTTTTCCAAACAAGCTGTAAGTTGAAATAGTTTTAGGGCTTGAAAGAGAATTCTCATACCACGAGGTATTGCTTACAGCAAAAGTGTTCTGGTTGTTAGAGTGGAGCATGCCTGCCACCGTAAAGTTAAACTGTGTTTATATACTGTACAATGTAAAAAATACATGGTAATATTCACAGAATAAGCACTACATTACTATATTCCTGCTAGAAGGTGGTTAGACAGGATTACAGTATATGTAATAAAAACACTCGGTCATCTTTTTCTAATTCTACATCATGTTACTCATAGTGGTCACAAGGTATACGGATCTATAGCATATCAACAGAAGCTTGTCATGAGCCGTATGCAGCGAGGAGAGTCAAAGGGACGTTTCCATCTTCCCGACTTAGGAGGGACCAGGGGCAGCGGCTGAGAGGCCCCCCTGGTGCCGGGCCAGCACAGAGGGGGTGGCACACAGAGACAGGGCAGCTTTGCACGGAGAGATAAACTTTAACGAGTTCTCTTCCCCTGCCTTACAGAGTTTGCCACAGGATGTTACTGCCAATACTGTCTGAGCAAGAGCTGCTCCGTGCTGCCCGAGAGCCCCGTGGGAACGCACGGGTTCACCCGCCCAACCGCCAGCCCCCTCGAGAAGAACCAGTGACAAAAATAACATCATCGAAAAGAAACGGGGACTCCAGCAAAGTGTCGAGGCGTGAAACCTTAAACGACGCGGGAAATCCTACGCGAGGTCTACTGCGGCCAAAGAACGAGGGGGGCGGTTTGCTTGGAGAAGCACATACGTGGAAGTCACTCCAGGGCGTCCAACAGAAACAAACAGATATATACAGTATGGTATAGCGTGTGTACACGAGCAGCCGCCGGCCACTGCTCCGGGCTCAAGAAGGCAGTTTGGGCTCTATTCGCAGAGAAGCTTCGTAAAGGGTTTCTTCGTCCATCACAAACGACTGGTCCAGCAGGTACTGCGTCACCTGGAAAAATGAGAGCCAAACGGTTAATGGGTAGGACTCACCTCTGCTGCAGCCGATGATAAATGCTGAAATTGGGAAATGATAAAGGCCTAAGCCTATCTCTCAGTCGCAGAGAAGTGCCTGCAGTTCCTGCCAACCAACACAGGCATTGCACGTGCTTATTTCATCCCAGGATTGCAAAGTCTTGCCTAGTCCTCAGCTGCTCTTCTGCTTTTCTTGCTTAGTTTTCCTCTCTGGTACAATTTTATCAGGCACAACGTTCTCTCCTGCTGAGAACAGAAAATCCTGATAATTAAGGCACCATGTAAGTGGGGAACAACATTCTTGCTTCAGGAATGCTGCTGACAGGGCAGGACATCTGCTCCGGTGCTAGCAGGAAATCCACTCACAATTCCTGGCAGATTTTTCCCAAATTACTTTTTGGCCTTGTTAGCAGCACAGCGTGTGCACCTGCTGCCAAAGAGGGGCACAGTCCATGCCGGGGCAAGGCACCGCACCTGGGGTTCAGAGCCAGCCAGCATGAGAAGCAGCCGGCAACAGAGCCTCTGCCCGGGAAGTGCTGGCAGTGCAGACAGGGCTTCATCTCATCACCCACAAGAGCATCCGGAACCTTCTGTACAGCTGTGTCCCACCTCTGCAGGGAGACAGGGTGATGTGCAGCCACGCACGGCATCACCTGCACTACCCTTCCCTGCTGCACTTGGTGTTGGCTGTTTTCAGCCAGGTTTCTCGGGGCAGTGGGCTGCTTTCACAGATGCTGGTCTTCTTCCTGAGCAGCAGAGGCTGGGAGGAGGCAGGGGTTACCTGGGGTGCCCGGATGGGAAAAGGCAGCGGCGTGAACCCAGTCTCAGGCAGGTACCGACAGTGCAGAGGGCAGGGCTGGGGCTGCCCGGCACTGCAGAGGCTAAAATCAGAGCCCGCAGCTCCCCGACCTCTGCCAGCCCAGCCAGGGGTTGTGGTCCAGAGTGACTTGGGCTGCTCCTGCCACCGCACATGGAAACTGGCATCATCAGAGGGCTGTTTGGCCCAGCCTGATCACCAACAACATGGCGCGGCAGTCAGGGCACTGGGCAGGTTTGGCAGATGCCTGTGGGGCAGCAGCAGTGTTTCAGGAGGGTTTGATGTTTCTGGAGAACAGCAGTGCCGGAGACAGCGGAAACCCCAACGCCAACCAGCCCAGTTCCTGGGTGGCTCTGCGGTGCCGCGGCAGAGGAAGCGCGAGGGTGGCTGAGACCTTTCATCTCATCACACGTCTGGGGGCCACCACAAGGCGGAGGCCACCCAGCACCAGGCTGCGGGGGTGGGGGTGGGACATGTTTTGCTCCCAGCCTGCACCCCCAGCCTGGGGTGGGGAGTGCTGCCCCAGAATAGCTATTTCTCAGCATCTCCAGGGTGGGGTCTGCTGGTGCCGGGATAACTCACCTGCACGTGGAAGGCCCGGGGGGACACAGAGTCTGGCCCTACTCTGTGCAAAGCCTGCTGCAGGGAAAGGGAGGCACTGAGGGAGGGCAGCGTCTGCACTGTGTCCCAGCTGTGCCGGCAAGGAGCATGCATGCACTTTATAAACACACAGAGCAGCCCCAGGAGCACTCTGGCCATTCGTCACACTGCCTGCCCTGCCTGACGGCTGTTGCATCCGGGCATAGCTGCCGTCTACAGCAGTGCCTCCGCTGCAGCATCCTGGGGGAGGTGCGGGGGAGCCTGCTGCAGCCACCCTCCGTCCCCTGCACTGCTGCCAACAGCCTGCAGCAAGGCACAGACACTGCTCCCAGCATGGAGGCATCAGCCATGCTCCTGCTGCAGCAGATGGGCAGCAAAGGGCAAGGGAGTGCGGGGCGTGAGGGCAGCGGTCACAGGAGCCACCGACACTTGTTACTCATTCCCATGGAAGGGCCCTATGGATGAGGAAAGGTACAGCTTCTCATTCCTCCCCCAGGTAAAACACAAGCTCTGGCTGAGTTCCAAGTCCTGGAGCTGCTCTCCCGTGGCACAGGGATCTCTGCAGCAAGACCCACACCCACGCTTTCACAGCGCACAGGTCTCTGCCTCGGACGACGTTTGCCCGAAAGTGGCTCACAGTGGAGGACAGCTCCATCCCCAGCGCCCACCCACTCCCCAGGAGCCCTTCCAGGCTGCTCTCTTGCCGCACTGTCCGACCATAGCCACGCTCCAGCCCCAACTGGGCAAGACCGTGCTGGGCTGCTGACCCTTGTGCCCAAAATCGCGGTGGCTTGCAGGAAGAACCAGAGTGAAAGGGCAGTCCTGACTGCTGGGAAGAAATGGCAGCAAAGCTAGGGACAGGCAGGGACAGCGCTGACTCGTTCTGGCCAAGGCTCGGATGGCAGGAAGCCACATCCTTTTGCTCTGCCAGCAATGCTGCGTAGGCGATGAGCTCTTTACGGTTTGTGTGGCAGGGCACAAGCATGCCGAGAGGAGCAGGGAGGTCGCTACATATCTCCTGTGCTTGTCCCCCTCCGTTATGCCTCACCTGACACAAGCCCCCACACCTGCACTGGTTCTGCTAGCATTTTCTGTCTTAAATTTCTTACAGAAGCATCATATCTTCCCCAAAGGAGCTGCCAGATATTGAAGGCTTAGACACTGTGATTCGAGAGGGAGGGGAGGAGGAGAGGGAGCACGTGGCTCTCAGGACAAGGCTGTACCTTAGGCTGGTGCTCAATCTTGTAGGAGGTTTGCTGGAACTGGCGGATCTCTCTTATGATGTGTGAAATCTGTCCGGAGATAAAACACAGAGGCCGTTTACAGCACAGCCATCACCACCGGCACTGCGTCCCAGCACCTGGGAGGGTGACAGGCAACTGGTGGAGTGCACTCTGTCTGCACCTTTCAACCACAGCACGATGCAAAGGGGTTTTTTGTTGCTTCCACACACATCCCTCACCAGGGACAAGCCAGGCTGCATGCACATGTGCAGGGGGACATGTGTGGCCATCTGGTGCTGTGCCGGTGACGGCCGGCTGCGAGGACTGCACAGGGTGGGCACAGACCTGGCCAGCACCGCGGCACCGAGCCACATCACTCCAACCTGTCCCCCATACACCCACTGCAGTGGGACTGGGACACTCACCATCCTCATTTTGGAGAAGTTCACCAGGCCATCCTCGGTGTAATTCGGGGTCCCCTCCTCGATGAACGCCAGGTCGGTCAGGTACATTCCCAGGTAGGGGACGCACGGAGGGTCACAACTTCAGGAGCAAACCAGAAACAAATAAGAAAAGAAAACTGCCTTACTCCGGGGCTTTGGAGTGGGGAGGAAGGTCAGACTTAACAGTTAGCAGAATTTGAAGGATTCTCTCCCCAGGAAAGCTGCTGGTCTCCTGGGCCACATTCTGCAGCCACCATCCCCACGGGCAGAGCAGGACAAGCATGAGCTGCGGCCATGCCCCGCACGAAGCTGCGGGCTGCAGGAGGTGAGTCGGGGGCAGCTTCGGTAGAGGGTTGGAAAGACCTTTCGGAGCTTTCCCTGCTGGCCTCAGCCCCCACAGCCAGCGAAACCCCTGTCGAGAGCCGAGGGCAGTGCAGGCACTGAGCTTGCCCCCCGCCCTTCACACCGCACCCCAGCCCAGTCCCCCGAGGAGGATTGCTGTGCGCTGCTGATGGGACACAGCCCGTGGGTGTCTGCCATGCACAAGCCCATGGGGATGCACCAGCTCCAGGGCAGCTCAGCACCCCGCTCCCCACGCACCCACGGCACCGCGCTCCTCGACTTGCGGGACCAAGCGAACACCAAGTAATGAGGATTTGGGGAACCTGAGTGCTGGCAGAGAAGCCCGATGCCGTCTCTGGTTGGGTGTGGGGCTGGCTGCTATTGCAGCACCGCCAGCTCTCTGCTGTGCAATGCTCTGACTCGGGAGCCACCCCGGTGTGCTGCCTATAAGGCATGTCACGCTAGCTGGAGTGACATGCACTGGCTGGTGGGAAACCGTAACTAAATATTGTACACTTGGGGGTTTAAACTATGAGTCTGTAAGGAGACGGGGCAAAAAAAGTTTTGTGGTGTCTGGCAATGATTTCCCCCTCTGCAATGCCTTTTATTCTCATCTTTCCGCACCACTGCTCAAAGGAGCAGGTCATTACTCAGGATCGCTTTGCAAGCCACTGCCCTGTGCCTGCTAAACAAGACATGCATTAGTGAGTGCAGGCTCTGAAATGATCTTGTGAGCAAAGCCCCAGCTCGCAGTGCAGGAGCCGGGGTAGGATCCAGGTCCCCTAGCACCGTGGGGGCCCTGGGCCAGCCATCAGCAGCCCCCTCACAGCAGCAGCGCAGGAGGAGAATCATTGTTCACTCACTTTTTCAGTGCCTCCCTCAGGTTCTTGAACCTGCCCTCCGACGACACCAGCTTTTGTAGCTTATCGATCAGAGCTTTCGTCTGCAAGAAACCCAAAGTATCACTTGGAGAAGGCCCTGGAAGAAATCCCAATCCCCGCGGCCAGGGGGGTTGAAGCCTGTGGAGCCGCAGGGTTGCTCCCATCCCGCCGGGGCACATGACCCCTGTCCGGCTGCTCGACAACTTTGCAGGTACAAATTCTGCCCTAGCCGTTACACCAGCTCCTGGTGACATCCAGAGGAGCTGAGCAAGCACTTGAAAGCAAGTTCCTCCAACATGTAATAAAGACAGGCTATGCACTTGTTTCCTTCCCCTGCCTCCCACCTCTGCCTTTGCCAGTGCCTGTTTTAATTTACAGGTTTATCACTTCTCAGGAAAAAAGATGGTGTTCCAGATTCAGATGAGCCCACACAGCAGTTCTGGCTTGGCAGCCCCTGGCCTCCACCAGGCTCTGCACGGTGCAGGTACAAGCTATTTCTGTACCACATAACACAAGAATTCATTTTGCTCATCCATAATTGGTCTGAGCAGCCCAGAAAACCAGTTTAAAGAAGTGTCTCTGTGTGTATACAGCAACAATGACTCTTTAGGAAAGGTTTCTTTAACTGCACATCTGACCTGTGGGATGAATAAACCCAAGAGTAATGCAGGGTCTGAGCTGCTTGCACACCACCTCCCTCCTGGGAAAGACCTACAAAAATCTTACTCCGTTTTCTGTTTTTTTCAATGCATGTGTCTTATGTCATCCCAACACCATCACACTCAGCCCACCCAACCCTCCTCTGCCTCCCACATGAGAGGTCAGCCCCATGCTCCTACCTGCTTGGAGACCTTGAGCCAGGTTTTCTTCAGACGGAAGATGGCACTGCGGTTGAGGGAGGAGGTGATCTCCAGCACCGCGTTGTAGTTGTGCAGGCACCGGCAGATGTCCGCCACCGCCACCCACTTCTCGATGGCACTCACCCGTGCATTGATCTCCTCATTCCGGAGGATCTCCGACGCTATCAAGTTACTGACCTTTGGGGAGACACCAGTCCCAGCCCACACATCAGGTGGACTTTGTACAACAGCTACACACCCTCCAGCCTCGCTGCATTTTTTTAAAGAGATTTCCCTTCACTGCAGTAGCCCCAGCAGGAGCAACTGCACCAGGAAATGCTCAAACTGCAACAGGTCCCTGAGGCACATAACATTCATGGAGCACAGGTGGGGGCAGATAAACCTCGTACATCCCAGTCCCTGGCTAATGCCAGGGGCAGGCTGGCTGCGCTGCCTCATCTTTGCCTGTCTCCCCGTCCCCCACTGTGGCTGCACTTACATCATTAAAGTGTTTTGTGTTCTTCATGATGTAAGGAGTCCTTTCGTTCTTCTCAAGCTTCATCCAACCTTGCCCGAAGAACTCTCTGCAAACGACAGTGTTCAGATCAACATTTATTTCCCATTTTTCTGGGATGCCCAAGCCTTGCAAGCTCCACTGCACCCACACGGAATGGAGAAGCTGGGGCCTTTGCCCCCCACGCTGCCAGACAGGGACCGCACAGATGCGCTTGCAAGTGTGATGGACGTGGGAGGGTCACCCTGGGGATGCCAGCAGATAAGCCACAGGGTCAGGCCTCAGATTTGGGCTTGAGCCCAGCCTGGGCTACTTGCAGAGCAGGCGGCAGCTGGGAAGGCATTGCACCCTCTGGGTTTAGCCTGGGCCGGGCTGGCCATGGGGCAGCAGGTGGCCGCAGAACCCTGGGTGACCAGAACAGCCCTTCCTCACTCATGGGCATCACTTACTCATACGGGATCTTCTTGAAGACCAGGTGATCCAGCAGCGTCAGCTGTTCTGCTATTTCCAGGGCCGAGTGGTTTTCAAAAGGTTCTGCTTTGACTCCCTCAGCCTGAGTGACAGGGTGGGCTCATTGGTTAAGTGCATAGTAAGAACTTCTGCATTTCATGCATGTAAAATCAAAGCCGAAGTTGGACTCCCAAGCCAAAGGCTTTTCCCCAGCAGAGCTGGCGTACGCGGTGCTGCACTGGTCTGAGGGTCCAGAGGCACCGCATCCCACATCCTGCCAGCACTGGGAAGTGCTGGCTTCACACAGCCCTGTGAACCTGACGGTTTTAATTACGTTATCATCCATGTACATGTACAGACACAAAATTAACTAATCTTCTCTATTTAAGTCATTAGGTGTCAGCTACAGAACGGATCCCCACACACTGACTTCTGCAACTGCTGCCTTTTTGCTCTACATCTGTTTAATTAATAAAGCACCAGGGGATCCCAGCCAGAGCAGTGCTGCCGAGCTGCTGCCTCGGGCCCAGCTACCCCTGCCAGGCAGCTCAGCCAGCCTCGCCAGCACTGCTCCACCAGTGCCCATGGGGTCAGCAGCTCCCAGACCCTGCTGCTGCTTGGGACAGCTCTTCCAAGAGATGCCCAGAAAAGCAGAACAGGGACATCCCCTGTCCCCACTGCCTGGCTCTGGCCAAGTGGCGCTTGCAGGCACGGGGGGACTCGGGGTGCCCCATGCTCGGAGCCACCCAAGCTGACAGTGACAGCCTGCACGGGCTTCACTGCACTTCGGTATGAACACAGCCCAAACGCAGGGTTCTCCCAGCACGGAACTGTCTAAAAACCTGCCACGAGCAGCAGCATCACTCCTGTCCGGGTCCCGGGAAAAGGGACTGTAGCAGCTCCCAGCATAGGGGGTACGTGGGAAAGAGGGGCCAGGCTGGTATCGCACTGGGATGGAGCAGCATGAGCGGGAACCGCGGGTGGCTCTGGGACAGAGCTGCAAGGGACGAGGTGCAAAGCACGGAGCGTGCCGGGCAGCAGTCGCAGGGTGGGTGCGGGCACTCCGCGCTGCCTTCACTGCAGCCAGTTACTCCCACAGGCAGCCGAGACCCTCCCCACTGCCCTCACTGCCCTCCCCAGCACTGCCCGCAGGCAAACAGCAAATGGCCCAGCCCTGTCCCTGCTTTGCTCAGGGATGTCTCACTGAAACACGAGGTGCCGCTTTCCAGTGTCCTCTGGCCAGAGCCAGCGGTGCACCGGGACAGTGGTGCAAAGGGACAACACTGCAGGGTGGCTGGGGTGCAGGACGCGCAGGCGATGCCGTGGACCAGCTGAGCCCCCTGCTCTGGGGTGCCTGCTTCGCCCTGAGAAAAGGCATCGCCTCCCTCTAGCACCCTCTGCAAAGCAGGGCTTTGGGAAAAGCAGAGTGGCTCCAGGCACCCATGAGCGAGCTGGCCCCAGGAATCGTCCTGGCCAGCATGAGTTAACAGCCCTCCTGGGCTGTTAACATTGCAAAAATGCCCTCCTGGCCACGGGAAGGGGGTTGCGAAAGCAGCTCCCAGGGAGCAAACACCAGCTGGGCTTCCTCTGCACAGCTCAGGGGCCCATGGAGAGGTTGCGGGGGGGTGGGTGCACACTGGAGGGGTGCAGGCTGTGGGGGCACATCCTGCCAGAGCACAGGGTGCTGCTGACAGCAAACACTGGGTGGGCGAGTGGCACCGGTGGCACTCAGCAGCACCGGTGCCATGCAGGAGGGCTCCGAGCACCCTGGAGGGCATCCCAGACGAGGGTTCAGCAGGCAGCACAATGCACACAGCCAGCTCACGAGGAGGGGGTCAGAGAACCCACAACCCCCATCACCCCAATGTGCACCCCAAAATCCAGGGCTCCGTTGTGTCCCCACCATGCCTTTGACCACAGGTCACTGCGGCTCAGCTGCTCAGATTGAAGGGCAGACCGAAAGCCTCTGGTTTCGTTTGTCCTCTCTTCTTCAAAGGAAGTTTCCAGCACCCATGGTTACAGACAAAAACTTTAAAAAACCCCAAGGGGCCTCAGCCACTCCAGAAGCTGGCCGGCACACCCAGCAGACAGAGCGGCTGTTGTTTCAGGTGCACCAGGCCAATTTAAAGTGGCTCTTGGGTTTTTCTGGGAGCAGACTTCGGGGTTTTTTTAATGCAGGAAGGCAGCAAATGCACTGCAGCCACCCTGACAGTTTTAAATCTATTGCACGTTCCCAGGGCTATGCTCCTGGGGGAGCAGCACCGATGCCAGCTGGGCCAGCGCCTGTCACTTGGAACCAGTGCGCGGCAGCACTGGCACAGGTTTGGGGACAGAGAGGACACGGTGGAAATCTGTGGGGTTTTCCTGCGTCCCTCGGGCAGGCACTAGCATCAGCAGGCAGGCGCGTCTCCGTGCCCACTCCAGCCATCCTGCCGACAGTGCAGAAGGACTAAGCAGCTGGTGGGCTGGATTAGTGTTGCCTCTGTCTGCAACAGATCCAGCTGTGCTCACAGCTGGCCCTGTCCCCGGAAAACCTTTCCCTGCTTTGTAGCCATATGCCCGGACAGCAGGCTTGGAGAACTGCTCTCCACCAAGCCGGGTGCGCCAGAGCACGGGGATCTTTAGCTGTTCCCCTACCACCATGCTGAGCTACTAGGCAGAGTGACAAAGGGAAAGGGTATTTACCATCTGTACAACCTCCTCCAGGGTTATCTGATTGTCTCCTGGATCCTCCTGCGTCAAGGTCCTATGGCATGAAAAGACAGCATTACTCTGGCTGGGAAAGCATCAGACCTGCACAACTCCAACGGAGCTGCAGCATGACTTTGTGGTTTTTCACAGATTAAACACTTGGCGTGCATAAGAATGCTTCTAAGTCCCATTTCCCATTTTAAAGAGAAAAACAATCCTTGACCAAGGCCACAGCTGGCCCCACATGCATCACTCCTGCAGCAAGACACAGCTGCCTTGGCCCCAGCACGGGGTGGACATGCACCTGGGTGGCCAGAGCTGCCCAGCTCATCGGAGATGCCCACAGCCCCTGGCCATGGCGAGACACGGTGCCATCCCACTAGCTGACAGCGGGAAGGGCCACGCGCTCACTGGGTTCAACTCCACACCTTGGCCATGCCTGCATGTGTGCAGGCACGAGGGTGGG
This sequence comes from Harpia harpyja, assembly GCF_026419915.1. Classification (NCBI taxonomy): domain Eukaryota; kingdom Metazoa; phylum Chordata; class Aves; order Accipitriformes; family Accipitridae; genus Harpia; species Harpia harpyja. Next base: position 15,764,977 of record NC_068953.1, on the reverse strand, counting down.
GGGTCACGCCTCACCCGCGGCCCCTGATCAGGTCCTGATGCGCCGGGGAGACAGATGCAGCCAGCATTGCCCATCCTCCTCCTCAGCACTTCCTGAGCCCCAGGGCCTAACCGCGGGCACAGCCCCTCCAGGAGACCTTGTGCCTGCTCTTATCCCAGGCGAGAATGGGAAGCAGCCGCCAAAAGCCTGGCACAGCATCCAGGAAAAGCAACCTCCCACCCACGGCCCTTCACCTTATGATGTTGGCGGCTGCTTTCCTCTCCTGGGTCAGGAGCTCGGGATCGTGAATAACCTCCTCCAGAAAGGCGATCACTCTGAACTTCAGCTCCTCATTGGTTTCAAAGTCCTGCCAAAGCCGGCACAGTCACAGTGTTAATGTACTATAATGTGAGTAACATTGATTCCCAGCAGCTCCGCTCTCTGCCCATTTAAACCCGGCCAAGACCGATGACCCTGCAGTGCCAGCATGGGCGGCTGCTCAGCCAAGGGCAGAGGCTCCCCCTTCCCTGCAAAATCCCAGCCCACGGTGCCCAGCGAAAGGGAACCAGCCAGGAAAGCACCGGGCTCATTCTGTACCATTGCATTGGCATCACCCGGCCTGGGAGAGGCATGAGGGCTTCCAAGTGCCAACCAGTACTGAACGGCTCCCAGTGCCCCCAGCAACCAGCTGCAGCAACGAAAGCCACGTGGTTTCCTAACCCTAACCCCAGCCTGAAACCCCCTAACAGGAATCAAACGCAGTTACTCCACTTCTACCAAGCCCAGCCAGGGGGATGACTGTGGATCCTGGCTCTATCCCTTTGCACACCAAATATGCAAACACTGCAGTCCTACACCTGGCCCCCGGCTCTGCGCCAGGGGCTCCCAGCTCCCCTGCTTCGCAATTTTCATCTCCTCCCCACATCCACTCATTTGCTTAATTAAAAAAGAAGTGCCAAATTATCTTTCCAGCTGGAGCCTGGCTGAGCCACTCAGCACGCAGCCCAATTCACACCAGTGGGGAGGAAGGGCCCCCGCGGCGCCGACCCCCCACCCGGCCCCCGGCCTCCCACCTGTGAGTGTTTGGAGACCCAGTGCCGCAGCACATTGAGGACCCGGTTGGTGGCCGCTCTCCGGATCACGAACTCCTTGTCTCCATTCCGCTGGTCCGTCGGAAAGCCTGAAACTGCCAGCAACCCCTTAGCACTGCTACAGGTCCGCTGGGAATTGCTTATGGGTATTTTCAGCACTGCTAGAAGGAGCAGCCCCTCTTCCCAAGCATCCCTAAAGTGCCTCTTAAACGCAAGTGCTGGGGAGGCTCTGCGTTACAAGGCAGCGGGGTGCTCAGCCACGGGTGCGAAGGGTTGAGCTGCCTGCAACCTGCATGTTCCTTGGGCAGCCTCCGTGCCCAGGCACCCAGGGACCACAGCCCGGAGCAGGGAGGCACTGGGCTGTGGGTGCTCTGGGCTCCCTCAGCAGGGGCTGGGTCCTAGCCAGGGTGCTCCTGGAGGGAAATCCAGCCGAGCATGGTGGAAACAGGCACCCCGAAAACATGTCCCTGCTCTCTCGGCGGCCCGGGGCAGGGTACCTGCACTGGCGAGGGACATCCTGCGGTACTTCTCCTTGGTGGGGGTCCCCTCGTTGGCTCCCGCCGTGGCAATGGCAAACGCGGAGGCAGCAGACAGGGCGCTGCGGGTGCTGTCGAGCTCCCGGCAGGACGTCATGACCACGCCATTGTTGTAAGAAAACAGTGAGAAATCTGGGGGGGGAGAAGAAAGCCAACAGCACTCCGGCTGCTGCCGCAGCCGCAGCCAAGTCCACTCCCGCAGCCCTGACCCCAACTCGCCAGCCCCACTGGGTCAGGGCAGGGTGGGAACGGGGCTCATGGAGGTGGTGGGTGCAGACAGCCAACATACAATCATAGAATCATAGAATCATAGAATCATTTCGGTTGGAAAAGACCTTCAAGATCATCGAGTCCAACCATTAACCATGCCCCCTAAACCATGCCCTGGAGTACCCTGTCCATTTGCTTTTTGTATACCTCCAGGGATGGTGAATCAACCACTTCCCTGGGCAGCCCATTCCAATGTTTGACAACCCTCTCAGTAAAAAAATTTTTCCTAATATCTAACCTAAATCTCCCTTGCCTCAACTTGAGGCCATTTCCTCTTGTCCTATCTCCAGACAACTGACAGAAGAGACCAACACCCTCCTCACTACAAACCCCTTTCAGGTAGTTGTAGAGAGCGATAAGGTCTCCCCTCAGCCTCCTCTTTTCTAGACTGAACAACCCCAGATCCCTCAGCCGCTCCTCATAAGACTTGTGCTCCAGGCCCCTCACCAACTTGGTTGCTCTCCTCTGGACACGCTCTAGCAGCTCAATGTCTTTCCTGTAGTGAGGGGCCCAAAACTGAACACAGTACTCGAGGTGCGGCCTCACCAGTGCCGAGTACAGGGGAACAACCACCTCCCTGTTCCTGCTGGCCACACTGTTCCTGATACAGGCCAGGATGCGATTGGCCTTCTTGGCCACCTGGGCACACTGCTGGCTCATATTCAGCCGGCTGTCAACCAGCACCCCCAGGTCTTTCTCTGCCGGGCAGCTTTCCAGCCACTCTTCCCCAAGCCTGTAGTGCTGCATGGGGTTGCCGTGACCAAAGTGCAGGACCCGGCACTTGGCCTTGTTGAACCTCATACAATTGGCCTCAGCCCATCGATCCAGCCTGTCCAGATCTCTTTGTAGAGCCTCCCTACACTCAAGCAGATCGACCCTGCCTCCCAACTTGGTGTCGTCTGCAAACGACATGGGACTGCTCTTCATGGAGACCTGGCTTCCACCCCACCAGGGCTGGAGCAAAGGAAATGGGCAGCTCTGGATGCCACCATGCTGCAAGAATTTATCCAGCACAGCTTTAGCAGGAATTAAGCCAACACGGTGCTATAGACAGTGTTAAGATAGCTACAGGGGAGACTCGAGCAGATAAATTATACTTGATGCCAGTGCAGGCTCACATTTCGAGCAGCATAACTCGCTCCTATAAGCACCAGATCAGGCTCAAGAGGGGAGGAAAGGGGTGAGAAGACCTGGTAAGATGCGCAGAACAGCTCTGCGATAGGGGTGGAGGGTTCGGTGCTTCCCTGTCCCCTTGCAGGAAAATAAAGGGTAAAGTCCTGTTCCTTCTCATGTCTGCTTCGGTTTTACACCTGCACCTTTAGTGGCTCTGCACAGCCAGGTTCAAGGGCAGCAGGCAGCCCTGGGCAACTCCCGAGAAGGACAGGTCTTGGCTCACTTGTTACCTGATGAATTTTTGCACTTGATGGACTTAGGAGTTGTCGGAGATTTTGTTGGGGAAGTTTCAGCTTCTGCTTCATCGCTCTGGTTGGGATCTGTGTCCGACTCTTCCCTTACAGATACCTCTGAGCCTGAGATGAACAGGGAACCCAGTTACCATCACTGCTGGACACGTGCATGTTGCAGCCGCATTTTAGCTCTTCCAGATTTCCCTAAAGTCTGAATCATTCCAGCTGGGCACAGAGCAACCAAGAACAGGAAAGGTACAGACTCCCACAGTTACTCTGGGTTTCTTTGGGGTGGGGTTTTTTTGTTTTGTTATTACAACTTACTCAACTTTCAGGTAGCACACAACCCACAGGAGGCAGGAGCTCTTTGTGCCATGCATGGTGCATTCATCACCAGCTCGGAGGCTCTGCCCAGGGCTGGTGACAGCAAGCCGGACCGCAGGCAAGCTATAGCCCTTGCACCCCATGCGCAGCGATGGGGTGGGATGCAGTACCTCCCTCACAGGGCACAGGCACTGGGAAATCACCCAGTGAAGGGCTACAGGAGGAGCTGGGGTGGCCCATCCCCCGCCTCTGGCTGGGCTGTCCTCTGCCCTCACCTACAGCTACCCCACAGACCAGCTTCACCCGTCTCAGAGCCCCTGCTTGGGCACCAGGGCACAGAGGGTGCTCACACAACCTGCAGCAAGGGAGAGGATAATGTCGAGGTGCAAACAGAGAGCCTGCAGCCTGTTCCCATTTTTGTTAAAGACAGGGAAACTGCTAGCAGTGCCAGAGTCGTGCACACAGCCTTGCTTGCACAGGGGTCCAGCCCTGAGGCAGCTGCCCTGTAGCCAGTGGGTCCCAGCTCGGGGTGCTGGGTGCTGAGTGTGATCCCAGTGCAGATGGGGCAGTGCGAGTGCTGGGCCCGTCCCTGTGCAGTGGGTGGGGAGTGCAGCTCAGCCCACAGCCACAAACGCCACGGCGAGTGCTAAGGTCAGAGGATCCCTGGGGTCTGCACTGCCGAATCAGTCTCGCGGGGCTACAGCAGCAGGGAGCCTTGTCCTCCACTGCTGTGCTCAAAGCCATGCCCAGGGACATCAGCCCAGGGGGGCAGAGGGATGCTCAATGGGGCAATGACCTGTGGCCTTTGGGGTGCTTTACTCACTCAGCTCCAGCTCTATTCCCCCAGTATCCCATTGCTGAGCTTCCTGGAAGCTGCACCACACAAGCCACTGCATCACCAGGAGCACCACCACCACTGCCACTGGTCTCCCCAGCGCACGGGGGGCTGCTGCGTGCCTGCTTGTGGGGCTGGGGGCTCCCTGCATCCACCCCTCACCAGCACACAGCCAGGCTGCCTGCCCCAGCCCAGCCCTGGCCTGGGCTGCCACAAAGCCCCCGAGCACGGTGTGCCCACTCCCCCGCACATGTCCCTGTACCCCTTGCAGAGCACCCACCAAAACCGGCCCCTTCCCTGCCGGCTGCCTGGGCCGGACACCCACCCACCTGCAAACCCACAGCAACTTACTTTGCTTGCTTGGCAGTGACTCCTCTTGCTTTTCTGAGGCTGCTTCTCCTTCATCAGGGATTTTATTGGGATAGTTACTGGACACGTACAGTTTGTTTATGTCCAGGGTGGTCTTACTGAAGGGAGCCATGGAGGAGTACATGCTTGCATAGCCATTGGAGGAGCAGCTGAGAGCAGCCAGGTCCAGCGCCTTCCCTCCTGTGATGATGGGGATGTTGAGGGAGAGCTTCCTCCGCCGGCTGGGGGACGAGGACTTGGTGATGGAGAGAGGGGGAGGTGAGGAGAACTTGCGGTTGGCTCTGGGGGACTTTGGGGGCTCGCCGTACAGCAGCTTGTTGTTCTGGCTGTTTGCAAACAGGAGCTCCAGGGACCTTGGTGGAGAGACAGGGAAAGGCCGAACTCACACCTACTTTGCCCAAGAGGTCGTGGAGATCCCCCATTGGCAGCTCCAGCAGCGCTGGGTGTCCGGGGCATCCCCCAGGGCACAGCACAGCCGGCACGAGCCCCTGCTGCCCTGCTCCCACCGCTTGGCCCTCACAGGAGTGGGGACACCCGCAGAGCTTGGGTTTATCTGCTTCCCCGATTTGCAGGTATCACAACTCATGGGGACCAGGTGAAACAGCCCTGGGGTGGCACCAGGGCCAGGCAGGTCTGGAGAGCAGAGGACTGACTTGGGACAGAGGAGTGATGCCGCAGCCACTCCATAAACTCTGCCGGTCCTTCAGGGGCAGGACAGGTCACTGGCACGGGCCCTTGCAGCGATGCCGCGCGCAGCCTCACCGTGCAGGGATGGCACTGATCGGCTTCTTGTAGATCGTGATGAGCTTGTCGAGGACGACGAGGGCAGTGGTGAAGACGCGGTACGAATGCAGGAACGTGTTCAGAAAGTCAATGCTCAGGAACCGCAGGTCCGTCAGTCTCTCCAGGAGCCGTTCCACGCTTGCATAGCGGATCTGCAGGACCTTGCAGGAATTCATCGTTTTACTGAACCTAATGTCAACATCATCACAATACAAGCTGGCATCAGACCTGCAGAGAAACAAGATATCTGTGGTTCCAGCCTGGAACGAAACCAAGAGCTGCTTCGTGCGAGCAGCTTCCCCCCCGAGATGTGTGGGGACCACAGAAAGCAGTACAGGTTCTCGGCAGCGAAGGAGCCTCGTTTGTATGGGGTGTCCCTACATAAAACACAGGCAGGAATACTCCCAGGGGCAAGCTAGGAAATCCGCACCCCACAACGGGTGGAAACATTGCACAGTGCTCAACAGGCTGAGGTTTGTGCAAAAAACGTGGAAGGACTGTCCCCGGGGGACACCCACGAACCAAGACCCTTCCCCATGCGTGACAGCAGGCCCACAGCAGTGCGGGTGGTCGATGTGGTGAGGACACCCCCCACACTGCCCCATCCCACCAGCTGTGCCTGGCCCCCCTTGTGCCACATGTGTCCCTCCTCGGGCCAGGGCAGCCCTTGCACCCCAGCACCCACAGGGATGACAGCCCCCTGTGCCCCTCTCCTCTGCGGGTTTCACACCCCCCTCCCTTTACTATTATTATTTTTTCCTCTGAGCTCTCCCCTTGCACCTCCCCACTTCCCCACACAAATCTCCTCTCCCAGATAATTAGCACTCCTAGTCACCGTGCTGGGAACAGCACACCCAAGAGCCTGAGCACATGGGAAAGCCGCCAGGCTCCCAGGGCTTTCGGCAGCGTTCGGCTGCCACGGGAGCTGTGCCATGGGGCCGGGCAGAGCCCAGGGCTCTCCGCAGCACACAGCCGTGGCAGCACTCACTTGATCATCTGGGGGACGGTGACCTTGGAGTTCTCCTCGAAGGCGTTCATCATGAGGCCATTGCAGCGGATGTTGTCCACGCACTGGAAGAGACATGGATGGGAGGTGGGAGAGGGCAGTGGCGGCGAGGGCAGCCCCGCTGCCTGCCTGCCTTGGACCATAAGAGAGCCCAAGCTTGGTCTTATCCAGACAAGACACATCCTTGCTAGCTGCATCTGCCGCTCCTGATGGGACACCAGGGCTGGGAAGGGCAAGAGCTTCCACCTGAAAACAGGAGCTCCATGATAATGCTCCTGCATCCCTGTTCTGGGGGAAGCATCACCCAGAGCTGCTCCTCAGCTCTCCCACTGTGGACCCGGCCCAGGCTCAGGATGTGCTGGCAGACACAAAGGCATTGCGAGAATTGCCAGAAACCTGCTCTCATCCTGTACCACCGTAATTAAACTCCCCTCCCAGCCTGCGCTGCTGGATGCTCTCAGAGGGAGACCCAGCGAGCAGCAGAATGGCACCAGTCCCTTTGCTGCCAGCTGACCACCCAGGGCAGGACCTGGGCTGGAGACCCCCGTGCGGGCAGGACTGGCCCCAGCCCCTGCGCAGAGTGGGACCAGGAGCTGCTGGCTGACTGCAGCTGGGAGCCACCTCCCTGCGTGGGGCCAGACCCCAGCTCCTGCCCATGGCTCTCCTTGAGGACTGAAGCTCGACAAGGCGACTCAGGCAAGAACGTGGTACAACAGAGTTGGCCAGGAGGTGATCCCTATTTAACGGATAACTTTTTCTCTTCCTCCCACCTGGGAAAAAATATCTTCAAAGCCATTAGCATAAAGCAAACGATGAGCACATGTAAATTGTACCAGATGTCTGAGTCAGACGAGAAATCCAAACCACAGATCTACATGTGCAGGCAGAGCACCGATGGGACAGACCCTGCTCCCACCTGCTGCGGCTGTGTCCCCTTCCTCCTCCACCTCCTCCTCTTGGAGCTACCAGACACCAGAAAGCTTTTGGTGATGGCCGGGCTCTTGGTGCACCCCAGCTCCAAGTCACCTACCGCATGGAACTGCTCTCCCTGGGTGCCCAAGGCTTGGTGGTCCACCCGTGCTGTTCACAGCAGCCCAATGCAGTGAGACCTCAGCCCACGGCAGGCTGCGAGCACCTCAACGGTGCTGGGAATGTACCCAGGGTGCAAACCCAGCCTGGCACTACCGCTGCAGCCACAGCCCAAGGGCAGGCAGCAGAACTGCAGCCACACAGGAGATGCCAAGTGTTAATTCTGGGTGCCCAAAGCCGCTGCAGCAGCCTGCATGGGGGCAGCCGAGCAGAAATCCCGTGGTGGCTGCTCATCCCCAGGCACTCTGCGCCCCGACACCTCCTCCTTGCCGGGTCCGTCCTACCTGGCTGATGTCGCTCGTCCACGCAGCCTTCTCCTGCCTGGACGAGGCCACGAGGATAACCGTAAAAGATGAGGAATCTTTTGGCTCCACCACAATTTTGAAGTCAAGATGGTCGATGTCTTGCCCTGATGCTTTTGCTTTGGAAAAGGAAAAACCACATACAGTGATTGTGAAAAGACTTCCTCACCCTCTCTCCCCCAGCATAACTTTTATTAAGGTTTTAAGGAGTTTGTTGCATTTTGTGGGTTGTCTGCAGCAAGGACATGACAGGTTTGCTGGGCAAAGGCTCCATGTTTACAAAGTAAAGTCTGCACGCCATGAGCACAGCATGGCCTCGCTGCTGGGGCCCCAGCGCTGCATGCCAGGGGAGAACCTGGCTCCCCAGCATGTGTTAGAAAACTCGTCACAAAGACAAGAGAAAGGAGCCTGGGCTTTTTCACAAGTCTGCAATTAAGCTGGCATGGCTGAGGACATCCAGCATCTTTGCCTTTTTCCACTTGCTAGCATTGAGCTGTGATGCTCCCTGACTGCCTCAGGAAGGTCAGATTTGCATAAATGTGCATCTGTTTGGTTCACAGTAAATAATTTAATTAATTAATTAAATCCAGCCAGTAGATCATGACTTCCTTGAATCTATTCAGCATCTGAATTTGCTCCAACTCTGCTGCAGTTGGTTTTACGCCACATGGACGGATGGCAGCAATGCCCAGGAAGACACCACGTGCAGACAGGGACACTGGCAGCACTGACCATGCTGCCATCGGTCCCCAGCCACGGGACACGGCAGCTGCCTCCAGCTGGGGAAAACATTGCCAGGGCTGGCAGCAACCTTGTGCCAAGGCTCTGGCGTTAAGTGCAGCCTCCAGCGGACCCACGGCCCTGGCACCTCCCTGGCCCTGCTGGGACAGGGCTTTGTCCCCCCCGGCAATGGGGTGACCACGCTGCAAAACCCAAAACCGCCTGTGGTGCACAGTGGGAGATGGTCTGCTGTGCTGGTGGTGCTGGCAACCTCAGCAAAGAGGGTCCTGGAGTAACTGCGACTGCACCCGCTGGGACACACAGAAGCCAACCCCCCCCCCCACGCCCACGGGTGGGGGCTGAGCGGGGCCCTGGGCATGCCCCAAGAGGAGTCTGACCGGCATGGGGCCGCAGGGGCACCTACCATCCTCGTCGGTGCTCTCCTGCTCCTCTACCAGCGTGCAGTCAATGAGGGAGATCACGCCGTTCTGCAGGGGTGGGAGTCGGGGCTCAGTGGCAGGATCCCCCCGCCGGGTGGCTGGGGGCTGCCCCGGCCCCCCGCCCCACGTCACAGCCCACCGCCCCGGGGATGGGGACAGGGTGATGCCGCTGTGGGTGCACACACAGCCTGCGGCCAGCACAGCATCTGCTTTCACTGGGAAAGAAGCAGTTACTGACTGCTGGGATATCACAGTTTTCCTTGTATAACCAATCAACTAATTTGTTTATAAATTATTTAATATGAGCTTTAAATTAAATTTTCCAAAAGTCTGTTGTTGTAATTATCAACTCTTTGCCATGGACTGTAATTTTTCAAACTGATAATTTAATGCCAGTAATGAGCAATTTCTGTAAGATTCTTGCTCAATTAGCTGCAAAACTTCCACCAACAAAAGCATGAGTCTTGGGAGCGGACCGGAGGAGACTGTAAGCATTATGTACAAACCTAGGCTATAATTTAAGTTTCTCACTGAATAGATTGTCAAGGTTTCTGCTGCAAATCAGATAACTTCTTTTATCGAGAACTTGCAATTTCTCATCTTTGCCCATGACTCAGAGCTCTGCACATCACTGACAAGGCATCTGGACCACATGAAACAAATTCACCCACCCGCCTGCTCCAAGCCCAGCAGCTGCCAGACCCTTCACTGGGGGCTGCCAAGCCCCCCCACCCTCCGCACCTTGGTCAGATGCAGCTTGCCTCCGGAGCCCCTGGTGCAGATGATCAAGTGCTTGGAGAAGAGGAAGCACTGCCGCTCGCCTTCCTTCTTCAGTGAGAGGGAGCCCAGCCGCCCCCGTGTGATCTTCCCTTTCTCCGACATCGGCACTTGGATGAGGGACCCTATGCAGGGGAGAGATCTGTCCCTGGCATCGGCATCAGGGACAGCTTTGCGGGGCACGGTCCCCGGGAGTGGGGCATCACTGTGTGCCCAGAGCGGGGCAATGGCGAGTGTGTCCCCAAGTACCAGGGCTGGGACTGGCCCCGTGAGCCACCGGCTGTGCGAGTTATTGGGGCCCCAGAGACCAGGCGAGCAGCAGCCATGGCCCCCAGCCCACCCTTGCACCCACATCGCATGGGTGCTCCTCTGGGACCGAACATGCCCAGGAGGTCAGGATGCATCCTGCTACTTCTCTGGTGGTAGGAAATCAGTAACCGCTAAAATGCACATTCTGCTCCGTGATGCAAAAAAATGCAGTGCTGAGACTGTCTGAAAGTGAGGGGCTTTGGAGCAGAGAAAACTCAGAAATGGGTTATATATTTAAATGTCACAGCTCACCAGACCACGGCGCAGAGGGATGCGGGGACGGGCGGACGGGGGCTGCAGGGCTTTGCATTAACCGCGGAGGGGAGGGACATCCACACAAACACAGTACCTTGTCTTACAAAAGTCTGGCTGGTGTCCAGCAGAATTTCACACCCTTCGATAATCATCCTCTCTATCGCCAGATTTTTTCGAATATTTTCGGTCTCACTCACTTCATCATGCATTATCCTGAAGGAGGGAGAAGAGAAAATTGGAGTTCGGACCAGATTTGCACTTTTACCAACAGATCCCTTTGGACACATGGCAGGGGCTGCACTACGTAAGACCAAACCCAAAGGAATATCAAGGGAATTACAGCAGTCATCTGTATCTATACAGACCTGGGAGCTCAGGAGGTAACCTACACATCAGCCTGGACCGTACCTCCAGATTTCTAAATATTGAAACGTGAGCGCTTCTTGCTTGGAAATCACAAAATTCAGATTTAGGCCAGACAGATCCCCCCCATCACCAGCCCCCTCCAACATCCCTGCTCCTTGAGGACTGGGAAAAGGGATGGTAACTCTTTGCGGATCGCCTCGGGACCGAGGAGCACTGGTGAGTTTGGCGCCGTCACAATACGCTGGCACGGGACACACAGAACGCTTCGGTCCGTGGCCTGCGGAGGGAGAGGATCAGAAACGGAGAATCGCGGCCAATTCCCGGGTGCTCGTTGCAGGGATCTTGGAGGCACTTGGCCCCTTCCCGCGCCGCAGCCCTACCAGCACCCATCAGCAAAGCCACGCCAGACAGAGGAGAACAGAGCCAGACCTTCAGAGCCACCCCAGCCCTCCAAACCTCATATTTCATCATTAAGGAGCCCTGGAAAACACAGCCCACGGCCAGAAGCAGCCAGGCTCCTGTCCTGCTGGCCCCAAGGACGGATTGGCACAGGAGGGCAGGAGACGGCACTGGAATGTCTCAGCCTTCGAAGCGCAGAAGACGAGGGCAATGGGAGGACGGGTCCCAGCTAAAACGGCGCAGGACACCTTTGGCGCAGGGCTTTGCTTGCTGCCTGTGCCTGAGCAGCAGGCAGGGTGCGTGGGCAGCCAGAGGCACCTGGGAAAGCTCCCCATGATGATGCCACCCACAGCACCCCCTGCACGAGCAGGCAGATGTCCCCGTGCCAACGGCTCACGAGGGATTTCATCCTTGTCAGGAATGGCCGATGGGCTCCGAGAGAACCAAGGACTGAGCTTCTCTGCATCCCACCCCAGGGAGACAGCACAGCCCTCCGTCACCATCTCCACTGGCTTCACCCTGCGGGTGCTGTTACAAACACCCGGTCCCACTGGCACCGCACACTCTCCAAACCCTGTGGGTCCGGGGTCTGCCTGCCCCAGCCCCTCTCCCTGCCCACCAGAAGGGCAGCACACTGTGCCAGCAGCCTGCCCAAGAGCCCCTCCACCAGCCCAAACCACCCCGGTGCAAGAGCTGCCCCCGGTCCCGTAGCCCCCGCCGCCAGGACAGACAGGGGCAGGCAGGGATGGGCAGCAGTGGGTCTGACCTGGACAGCTCTTCCAGCTTGGACTTGGCATAATCCAGGCTGTTCCTCTCCACATGCTCGTGGGGGGTGTGAGCCAGCAGTTCGTGCAGCGTCAGGATGTACCTGGGGATCTGCGGCAGAACAGAGCAGAGCGGGCCATCAGCCACGGCACAGTGCAGGGGCCGGGCGGGATGCAGGGGAGCACAGAGGATTGTGGGCGCCCACACTGTGCTGCTCCCAGAGCTGCCGTGGCTGGGGACACCATGACTGGAGACACCATGACTGGGGACACTGTGCCTCAGACCCCCGAATCTGGGAGGTTAAGAAAGCTTCAAAGCTCCTTGTGCTAAAACTTAATGAAGAGGGGGGGAACGGCGTGGGGTTTTGCCCTGAACCCTGCTGTGCCACATCCGTATCCCAGAGGTGTGGGGTAATTGGGAAGCCAGCAGCTTCACCCACAGAGTCCTCCCACAGCACCAACGAGCCCAGCAATGGCCTGAGCAGGTCCCAGGAGCAGTGTGGGACCACGCAGGGTGCAGCCCCAGGCCATCTTCGTCCAGGCTTTGCCTCCCCACCACCCGATGCCTGCTGTGGGGCTGGGGTTTGAACAACCCAGCCCATCCCTCGCTGCCAGTGCTGTGGTGGCATCTCTGGGGCCGATCCCGGCACCAGCAGTCACCTGGAACATGGGGTAGGTCAGAAAGGTCTCCAGGGTCCTCTCCTCGCAGTCAGGCTTGGCCTCGTAGTGCTTCAGCAGCTTGTCAAAGTCCCGGTTCTGCTTGCAGTGTGCCAGGATCTGCAGGCTGTACTGGTGGTTCCTCACAAACTCCTGGTAGATGTTCAGCATGGGCAGCAGGATGTCGAACAAGTCAGCTGCGAGCAGAGAGGCGGTGAGAAGGTGGGTGTGCTGGTCCAGCCCGCACCCCGTGGTCCCAGCACAGCCCCCCCCAGCTCCTGACCCTCCTCACCCCAGGGTCCCACCCAGGGCACCCTCCGGGCCCTCTTGCTGCTTGTGCAAGCCCCAATTCTGCCCAGTTTGGGTTTTAAAAACACCCTGGAGAGCCAGGTGAGGGTCTAATCGGACACAGCAATGCTCTTCAGCATCAGCTCTCCCATGCACGGTCCAGCCCACCCCTTCCACCGCCCGGCAGAACCAGGAATGCAGGAACTTGGTTTCTCTGGGGTTTTTTGCTCCGGTCCTCGCCTCCGCGACCAACGTGAACAAGCAACGACGTGCTGTGCAATGCATTTCACTCCTGCCGCCAGTTAGCAAAATGCCTGTTGAGTTGCATGAGGAGGAGGAGCACGGGCTCGGCTCTACCAGCGAGTGGGAAGGAAACGCAGTGAAGAGGCAACACACACTCACCCAGCACGAGCGTCGGCCAGCTGGATATCCTTGCCTTCAGGCCTTGGTAAAAGATTTGGTGCAAAAACATGATTGTTTCGCTGAAAGATAAACCAAGGGGTGAAAAGACAAATGAACAAGTGGCAAATAATGAGTAATTAGATGAAATCACCAGCAGGAGAGCCCTTGGACTGGCTGGGGAGGTGGCTGCACAAGGTGGGGTACAGAGAGGGTCCCCAGACGCACACAGGGAGTGGTGGATGAGGACAGAGGAGGAGAGGGAGAAACCGAGCAGCCTGAAGCTCCCCTCAGAAGTCAACCCCGAAACACAGGGGAGCCAAGACCCTCCTTCCTGTGGGGGAATGAGCCGGCCGCCCCTCCCAGCCCAGCCCCACAGAGCAGTGCTGGCAGGGGGGCGAAAGCACTGGGGGCTCCCCTACGCTCAGCACCCGCCATCTGATGCTGTGCACACCCCCGACCCCATTAGCTGCAGGGTGGGAGCTAATTAATAATCCCCTTGGCTATCGGTTCCACTCCCTTTGGGAGACTGATGTCTTCTGCAGGTACCTGTCCCTTGCCGACAGTGAGGCATGGAATTTGTTTGATTTCCAGCAGTCGATAGATCACCTTTGCATTCTCCTGGCCAGGCAGCTCTGCCTCTGCCCTACCCAGACATGCCCGACACTCTCCAGCCCTGCCTGACCGCTCCTGCTGCCCGCCGGGCCAGGCAGAGCAGGAATGGGCCAAAGCTTTTGCCGAGGAGGGCACAATGGCAGGCAGAGCTGTGCGAAGCCAGGGCAGCCCCGCTCCCGCAGGCGGGCGATGCCAGGTGTGCATGCAGCCCTTTGAGACGCCCATCTGCCTCCCTGCCCTGATGCTGCTGCCCACCCAGGGCACCCCTGCTCTCCCCAGCCTCGGCAGGACAGGGTGCTCCTGGCTGAAGCTCTGAGCTGACCTCTGTCTCCAAGAGACCTCACGGCAAGGAACCTACTTCAGGCCATGGAGATGAGACAAGGCAGAGGAGGGATGCTTGGAAGTGCTTGCTTTGCCTGCACCAGCCCAAGACAAGGTGCTGGCTTCACACAAGCCCAGATGTGGGGGAAAACTGGAATTTGGGTTCTGCAGTTTGAGTCCCTCCCTGCTCCCCATGCAGTCTGGGGAGCTCACAGCAGCAGCAGCAGCAAGGGACGTGGAGAGGTGCAGGAGCGAACACCAGGAGCCGCGAGCACTGCTCCTGGAGATGGTCCCCTCCGCAAGGGACATGTGGTCAGCACCTCCAGGGCTGGCAGGGCTGGCTGGTAAGACTTGCTGCTGGTGTCAGTACCGTCCAGGGGACAGAGCCATTGCAGCTGCCATTAAACCTGGCACGTACCGCTGACACGCTTGGCATCACTGTGGCCTGGCTGGAGCCAGTGAGTGCCACCTCCCATCCCTGCCAGCACCCAGGCACGGCCACTCTCGGCACACTTTGCAGCAGCTGTGACCCCATGTCGCAGCTGCAGAAGAGGCTACACCTGCCCCTCCATAACCATCTCCCATGAGACCTGCATCCTCCCCACTTCGCTCATCCGTTGTTACCTACGAGCTGCCATTGATGCCAAAGGACACCGTCCACCTCACTGCCAGAGCCAGGACCTCATACAGACAGGCTTCTGGCAGCCCCGACCCACTACCTGGAGCATCAGCCCCCACGGCACCTCCTCGTGTCAGTGCCAAGCACTCAGTGGGCTGCTTGTGCTGTCCCATGGGGATGGTGAGCTTCCATCCATAGCTTTGGGGACCAGGCTGCAGGCTCCTAGGGAGCCCACCGACACCGAGCACCCCAACACCCATTCCCGGGGGAGGGCAGTGGGCTGCAGACACCAACACCTGCCCGGAGGCTGCTGGCTCTGCTGGAGTGCCGCAGAGCTGTTGGAGCACTCACCTGTTGAGGAATATGCTGCTGACATCGTCGTGCGTGATGGGAGGCTTCTTGGAGCTGGCTGCCATCCGCAGCGGCCGCAGGAAGTTGTTGACGAGGATGTGGAGCTGCTGGACGTACTCGGCCTCTGCCTCCAGCATGCTGAAGACGACCTGGTTCCTCTTGCGCATGCTGTCGGCATGGGGGGACCTGATGTAGTCCTGGATGATCGTCTTCCACTTCCTCCGGCACAGCCAGCCCCGCAGGAAGCTCTGCACCTGCCGAGGGAGCAGCGGCTGTGTTAGGGTCTGGGCTGACGAGCCGGGCAGGCACCCCACGCTCGGCACGGTGCAGGGACCGTGGCTCTGCAGTGAGTTTTCCCTGGCTCTGTGCTGAGGTGTGCACGATGGTGCCTGTTACTGGTGCTGCTCTGAATCCTCCCGGCTGGGAAACGAACAATAACTCATTTAAATGCACTTGCTTATTGCAGACAATGTCCTCTTTTCCCTTTCACAGAGATGCGTGGAAGACTCCTACGAGAAGCAAGGATCCCATGTTCACTCCTGACCTCCCTGGGCACGGACACAATGCCAGGCACTTTCCTGCCAGCAGGACAGTGTGGGTACGGAGACTCCCAGCCTGCTGGGTGCTTCGTCCTACCCAGTTTGCCCCAGTCACCTGGTGAACTGGGGCACCAAAGCCCCCCTGGAGCCAGCACGTGTCTGGGCACCCAAACATGCAGAGATGGATTAAGACACCTAGAAAAGCTTCCGACCCTTCCTCATGTAAATGAGCATCTGCAGCACATCCTGGTCCATGCCCAGAGCTCCGTCCATGCATGCGGCCACTGCCTGCCGCCCCAAGTCTGTGGGGTTCAACCCCACATCCCCTGCACAGGGCAACGGGTGCCCAGGGCCGGCAGAGGCTTTCCTGGGGGTTGGGTGAGGGCAGGACCCGCTCCCTGAGTGGCAGCAGTGCCGGCCCCCTCCGCGGCACTGCTGGGAGGCCAAGGCACCTCTGTGCTTGCTGGGCTCAGGGAATTGCCTGTGGGAGCAGGGTGCACAACACGTCTGCTGGCAAGTGTGGCTTGTTCTCCCCAAGAGTGCTGTATTTGGACCAATTTGCTTGTAGGGTCTATTGCTCCCTGCAGGGATGCTGCTGGGGCGGTGGCATTTTCCTCACAAAAATAAAAGATGTGACCACAGCCACGGGAGGAGCGAGATGTAAGAGGTGCTGTTTGCATGTGAGCCAGCATGGGTAGGGATGCCTTGCTCACCTGGGGAAAGCAGGGAGTGCCCCACAGAGCAAATACAACCAACCAAAGGGTTTCCAGTTTTGCAAAACACATTTTCCTTCTAAAAATCCCCATTAGCAGAGGCACCTCCTCAGACAGCTCCCCCAGGCCCACCACTCCGCCAGCCCTACATGGAGCGTGTCTGCTGCACCGCCACAAGCACCAGGACCCCACCGAGTGCTGGCTCCGGCCCCCGCGCCGCTCACCCACCACCACCCACCTTCTTGATTTTCTTGATGTCACTGTCATCATCGCTGGGCGCGCTGGTCTGGCCGGCCTGGATGCGCTCGTGGTCCTTGAGTAGGGAGGCGATCTGCAGGCACAGGGTGGGCGTGAGTGGCCGCCCCGGCACATCCCGGGAGCCGAGAACAAATCCTGCTGCGGCGCAGTGCCAGGGAATGGCGAGCGCCTCCAGCTTAACTACAGATACAGGTACTTATTGTGCTGATTCTGTCTTAATGGGAGATCGGTAGATGAAGCAGATAAAGAAACACTGCAGAGCCGTCAGGGCACCGCCGACTCCCCGGCACCCTCAGCACCCACCGAACATGCCGCAGAGACGGGGACCTGGAAATCCTGCCAGGTACCCAATGCAAACCGCATCCCTGTTTCCTAAGAAAGCCTTCACGGGGGTGTCATTAAAACACGAGTTGGAGAGAAAATGGCAGGAAAATCTCAAGTCATTTGCACCCTAAAACTTGCAGACGGGGACAAACTCTCATCCAGTCACAGCTTTTCAACACAAATTGGATTGAATCTCGTTAGCTTCAAGCATTTGCATTCTTACTGTTTCTCGCCTGTACTTTTTCTCACTCCTCTGCTCATTGCCATGTCCCTGCCCCCACGGTCGCAACCATTTATAAAGCTCCAGGAAAGGGTAGGAAAACAGAAAATGTACCATTCAGAACATGAAAATTGGGAAAAATGTGATTTGAATTTTGATTTTATAGAAAATAACAAAAATAAGAAAATAACTTTCAAACAGTAGTTTCCAAAAAGTTTTGGAGAGAAAGGAGTTGAGATCTTTTTTACTTGGAGAGTCTGTTCCGCAGTGACACTGGGAACTGACGGCAGCAGTAACTGCAATACCTGCCAAGCGCATGTTGGTTTTTTGGTGTCTGGGTGGTTAGGAGGGAAAGCAAAGTAAAGGATAAGAAGAGACGGCTGCCAGGGGAAGCAGACAGAGGCAGAAGCTGCTTCTGTTGCACTGTCACAGCCTGGGAAAAGGAGGTGACTTCCACAAAATCCTGAAGATTTTAAGTGAAATGCCTCTTCCGAACTACATGTTTTCATGCCATAAGAAACTAAAAATGTGGTGGGTCAGTCCAGTCACCATGTCTGAACCGAAGCTCAACAACTGCCTCTCAGTGTCCAGGTCTCCCAAAGAGACCCGAACTTCCCAACATTCAAAATTAAGGTGTTTTCCCAGGAACTGCCCCTCTCACTGCCAGGCGCCTGGAGGCAGGGCGCGGGGCTGGGGATGAGCTCGAGCCAGCTGGCCCCACTCGGTGAAGGGGTGGTTTGGCAGAAGCGGAGTTTGCTGCCGCCTTGACGGCACGCTGCCAGCGTGACCTGGCCGTGACTCGGCTGGCTGCACCAGCACTGCCAGGGCACCGGGCCCCGCAGCATCCCTGCTCTGCCAGCCGAGCCGCCCCCAGCTTCACCGGCCTCAGCAGGAGCAGCAACACACCAGAGAAAGCAGCCACGGGCTCACAGGCACCGATTCAGCTCCTACACAGCTCTAGCGGTTTCACCCCATTTTATTCCATGGGATTAGATTTTAGAAGAGTCTTTAGAGATTTTTTCCTCTCCCTTTGCCTTCCTATGGAGCCTCAAGTCACCAAACATCCCCCGCATCCCCTCTGCATCAAAGTGTTTGCGAGCACCAAAGCCAGCTCCAGGTGCATCTCGGCCAGGACCCATGGAGCAGGTTTGCCGGTGCCGTGGTTTTATTTTGGTTTCTATTTTTTAAATTGAGTGAGTGAAATTTGCACATTAAAGTAGAGGCTGATTATTTGATCTCTGCTTCAAAGCATGTGGAAGAGTAAAAAAACAAAACCCAATGCAGGGTAAAATCAAAAGTACCTGGGCACAGGGGATGGGATGGGCTGCAGCTCTGGCCGGCATCTCTGATCCCGACCCCACAGCTAATTTCAGGCTTCACAACACATCTCCCACCTCCCCTGACTGAAAGCTCATTGGGATGCTCATGACCCCACCGCTGCTGCTCGCCTCCCCTGCCCCTTACGCCGGCCGCGCTCTCGGGCGAGCAGAGCTCACCGCGACTCAGAGGCTGGACCGGACCCAGGGAGCTCCTGGCCAGTACTGGACCAGGAGAAACCCCCTCACCGAGCGGGTGCCGCAGGCTGCGGCCGGGGTGGTTTTGGGGCTGATCCTGTTCTGTTGGAAAGCACAAATTCAGCAGTGCCGAAACTGCTCCTGGGAAAGGCTTGCAGCTCGCTAGTTCCCCAAGACTGAAAGCAGCCTTCAGCATACCCCAACTCATGGTCAGGGATTGCTATTAACCTGCACTTTTTAACTCAAAAGTTCAAAATTTAAGGAAAAGACCACCATAAGGAGGTGCCAAACCACTCCTGTCCCCAGTGTCTCTGCAGTTGCCTCCTTCGTGGCAGTTTTGAGATTTTGACTGACTCAGGGTTGACATCTCAGCCCAGCAGGATCTGCTCCCCGCAGCCTCCACCATGAAGCCGCTGCCCAACCCTCCCTGCCAGACACGAGGCCGAGGCCAGCGGCAGCACTGGCTCCGGAGTGCCCTATGCCCACCGGCCCCACCGCTCGCTACACCGCTGGCACCAACACCCACCAGCAGCTGAAACCCAGGTGGAGAGAGGGTACCCAGGGCTGGCTGCAGCTGTGCAACGTGGAGGCCAGGCAGCACAGGGCAGACCCACGCCTCCAAGCATCCTCTTCCACGGATGCCTTAGAGACGCGAGCTTCCCTCGGCATCGTCTGCTGAGTCATTTTTGCATTTTGTTGCTTTGTCTGCTGTAACCCGTGTTGTGTCACCCTTCCTATGACCCAACGTCGCACACTACTGAACAGCAAACTGCTGCGAGAGCTTCTGGGACAAGCTATGGGCAACAGGTTTTATGGGCTGCTCCCATTGAAGAGACTCTCCCTTCTTAATGAAGTGTCCGTTTCATTTATAGCACCATGCACATTAATTCCCTGATGTACTCGGGTTATGCAGCTTGCACCTGGCACAGGATCCCTCCCGAGGCCACAGACGCCTCTTCCTTTTTTCAGTTACTCCTCTAGCTTTGCACCGCCTGGCAGATGTCACCACCAGGCACACAGCACACAGAGGGGGTCTAATCAAGGTATCCAGGATGAAAGTAAGGAAGGCGAAATCATAAGATAAGGAGTCTCCATCCCTCCCCCAACACCTATTCCTGAACCCAAGGGACCGGCTCACCAGCCCGTTCCCCAGCACTCGTTGCTGGAGTGAACCCTTCCCTGCCGTGGCAGCGTCCCGCGGCCAGGGGACCCCACCAAGCCCTGCACATGCACCGCGCTGGGCGGCACAGCCACGGCCGCTTGCTGCACAACTCCTGCAAGAAAAACCTCCAACGAAGGCGATGCCCTCACCCCTCTCTGCAAGAGAAGGGGTCAGCCTAATGTCATTAAAACAAGCGTAAATACATTGGCTGCGACGTCCCCCGGTCCCTGCCAGCACGGTGATGCCGCCCACCCGCCCACAGCCCGCGGGTCACCCCGGGGAGCAGCAGCACATCCGTGGGGCGACACCAGGCTCTTCACCTCGGCCTTCAAGCGCTCGATCTCGATCTCCCCGTCC
This sequence comes from Harpia harpyja, assembly GCF_026419915.1. Taxonomy (NCBI): domain Eukaryota; kingdom Metazoa; phylum Chordata; class Aves; order Accipitriformes; family Accipitridae; genus Harpia; species Harpia harpyja. Next base: position 15,744,620 of record NC_068953.1, on the reverse strand, counting down.
TCGATCTGCTGGCGGAGTTGCTTGGCAACAGTCTTCTCCGTTTCCACAATCTGCAGGAGATGGAGGTACTTCTGCATCAGTGCCTCGTGCTCCGTCGCCAGGTTCCTGTAGCTGCAGGCAGAGGCAGACATGGCCATGAGCATCTCTGCTCCCGCAGACCTGCCGCCATGCACCCCCCCGGGATGTGCACACAAAATTAGTTGTCTGCGTACTGCGGTTTGCATGCGGGGGGCATTCTCCTGCCCGGCTGCCTACGTGTTGCCCTTGCCCCTCCGGCTTGGGGTACCCGCAGGGTGAACAAACTGGGAGATGGCTCTTGCAGTTTGGGATGCTGCTACTCAGAACTGACCAATTTGGAGAGGACTCGGGTTCCCCACAAGGGTGCAAACAGAAAAGACAATGCAAATTTTAAGGAAATGGTAGAAGACTAAAAAAAATATAAAACCATGGCCAAACACCTGTCACCTACCACATCCCAAAAGTTTAACAAGAAGGAGGACACTTGTGGCACAAGCTCTTACGAACATCTGCTCTCGTTAAGGTGCTGCAGCAGATGATACTTCTCTAATTTCCTGCATACAAAACCCATCTGCCCCCCACTTCTCACCACTTCAGCACCCTCCTTCGCCAGACATGTGGCTGTGCCGTGCCAGCTCCTGACCGCTCTCCCCTGGGCAAGTGGGCTGTGCTAGCATTCCCACAGCACAGAAAGACGAGCTTGGAAAAACGTTTCTGACCATTTTTGCTATTCCAGATGAAATCCTTCCCAACAGTCTTTGAAGCCAATGGTGAATCGGGCATCCCTCTGGCACAAGGCTGGGACAGACAGCGCCAGCCTGCCGGGGCGGCTGCCCCACGCAGGACAGGGATGGGGACGGGGATGGGCAGGCACGGGGCCTGGGGGGGATGTCTGAATGCAGCCTCCTGCTTGGCACAAGGGTCCCTGACATGGGGCTGGGGGCCAAAAGCACTCTGCTCTGCCTGCCAGCAGTGCCTGGCTTAACGGCTCCCTGCCCGCAGCCCTGCCCACAGCTGTCCTCAGGCACAGCCTTGCCTCCGACACCCCCGGCCCTGGGTCTGTGCTGGCGGAGGGTGATACCTGGCATGAGCTATGGCTGCCACCCACTCGTCGCAGTCCTTGGCATCCTCGGTCCTCAGCTCCAGGGTCTTCTGGTTCTCATGGTTGAAATTAACAGTAAAGTAATGCTGCGGGAGCAAACAGAGGGTGAGGTTACCGCTCACTCGCACAGGGCGATTAGAAAAGCACTTTATGATCCGCTACAAGTCGCTTAATTTAAAAAAAAAACATTTTGAAACACCAGGACCACGGCCGAGATGTGCTGCCCTCAGGTGCTTGGAGAAAAGCTGCTCCTTGCTGGCACAGCAGCGCAGCCATGCCGCGGGTGAGGACGGGGCTGAGAAATGCTCCGAGGGGAAATCCTGCTGGGCAAACACCAGTTTCAGATAAACCTAAACCCACCAAGGACCAGGAGGCTGCAGGCCTGAGCCTGCAGCGATCGCCTTGGGGACAATCCTTACCCGGAGCAAGGGGCAGATGAGCAAGGATGTTTAGCCGGACCCGGCACCAGGCTGCCTGCATCCCCGCCTGTGCCAGGAGCGAGCACCCTCGGGCACCAAAACAAAGCCCCGCTGCTGCCTAGGGCTTGACCTTGGGCAGAGCCCTGGTCCCATGTGCTCGCACCGCTCGAGCCGGGAGGCTCTGATGGGCGACGGTGTAAGAGGACTCGGTGCAGGACTATATTTAGCCTCCCTTGACATTTACAGTATTTGTGTTAATTGTGCGTGGTGGCAGCCCGCGTCGGCTGGGGTTTGTGCTGCTCCTGTGCAGTCTCCTAGGAAACAGGTACCACGCTGCAATGCCGGATACTGCCCGGAATAACTGGGCTAAAACGAAACCCACTAGAAAAAGCTCATCTTGACATTATCTGCTCCTCTGTTAGGTTTAACGAGGGATCTGAATTAACAGGTATCTTGGCAAAAAAAGAACCCCAAACCCAACCTGCAGCAGCCACTTGTTCCCTGGCATGCACCCCACTGCTCCCCAGGACAGCTGGCAGCAGCCGGCTGCAAGCACAGACCGTGGCATGCCATGAAAACAGAGACGGGCACCACAATGCAGGCAGGAGCTTGTGTGGGAACCTGCCCCCATGCCGGGCTGCAGGCAGGGATGGGCAGGGGGATGCTGCACCAGGGCAAGGCTGGCACTCACCCAGTGCAGCCAGGCAGCCCAGCACCATCATCATCCCTGTGCTGAACACGGGGGGTACTGCTCACCACACCTCCCCAAAACAGGGTTACGTCTCCCACCCCTACCCCTCCCAGCTCTCCCCTGTCCTCCCCCTCCCCGAGCACCTTTACTCTCGTCCCCTTCCCACTCCTAATCAGGCCCAGGGGTGTTAAGCAGAAGGACCTCCCGATGCATGCAGGAGGCTTTCAGTGAAACCAGGGCACAGGGGAGCCGAGGCACAGCCGGTCGCTGTTTCCACGTGATGCCGGTGCAGGTAGCATGGACAGATGGACACTCAGCTCCCCCACCCAGCACCATGCCCACCCAGGGCTTGTGTCTCACTGGGTGACAGCCTGAGGAACGCCCTCTGAGGTCGCTCAGCCTGCCTGGGTCCTGCAGAGGAGAAGGGAGGGCCTGGGGACCCCATGCTGCCCTGGGGCCATGCCAGAGCCCCGAAAGAAACAGCTCTTTCACCTTTTGGGGAGCAACTGGTTGTTGCTGCGACCCTGTGAAGATGCATCCCCTTTACTTCTATCCAGGATCCTTTAGGTGCAATATCTTTTTATTGCTGATCCTGCAGACAAGTTTTCTCTTTATGGAGCCTTTTTCATGGTAAAACACACCATCATCTCTCTCCCACCCCTTCCCTGTCCTGCTGCAGCCAGGCTGGTGAGAGCTCCGGGCAGCCAGGCTGCTGGCTCGCCTCTGTCTGCGGGACACGTCTGGAGCTGCAGCAGCTTGACAGCCCTTCACTTCTCACCCCCCTTTCTTCTCCCTCCCACCCCCAAAGGCTTTTATTGGCAACAAGATAGAATTCTGATAGAAAATTTGCCAGAAATTTTTGGTCTCTCAAACTGTGCGGGTAGTTACGCCTCTCTGCTTTATGCCCATCTCTCTGACATCCCTTCCCTTGCAAACAGCAGTGAAAAGAGCTCGTCAGATTGGCAAGTCTGGAAATCCTCCCCCTTAAACACCGACTCAGGAATATCACCAGCCGTGCCAGGGCACTGCCAAGCACTCGCTCCCCAGCCCCGCTGCCCTGGCCACAGGGATGCGGGGGGTGGGAAAGCCCTTTCTCAGCCCCAGTGCTCCCGGTGCCACAGGGACAAACCTCCCCAACGCTGCCACGTGCATTCACCGCCCCACGCTCCACTGATGCCAACAGCCGGAGCTTGGCTGAGTCCCCCCAGGACCAGAAACATGGGGAGATGCCTCCATGCCTCCCCCAAACTGGTCCCTGCCCGGCAGGAGGGGATGGGACGGCGAGCCCTGGGCTGCCCTTCCCATGCGCTGCGGGTCCCTTGGGGACGATGCAGCACTCCTGCGGGCTCCTGCGGGCGAGCGCACCCGCTCAGAGTCCTGCACCCACAGGCAGGACCAGGCATCGCACCAGGTTAGAGCACCTTGATCTTCACCGGGACCCTCTGGGAAAACAGCACCTCGCACAGCTTTGGGACTTATCAGATTTTAAAATAAGGGGTGGCAGAGCCTGCGGCAGGGACCGCAGCAGGGACCCAAGACAGGCGCCCACCCTGCCCACGCTGCCTGTCCCCCTGCTTCGCCCACCAGGTCCATCGAGGCACCTCTCAACACACCAGCATCAAAAGCATTTGGTCAGACGGCTTCTGGCTCATCTAATTTAAACCCAGAAACTCCTGAAGGTTTTGCAAATGGCAGTTTCAACATCATCAGCACTGGAGCTGGACGATGTGGGGCTGAAAGCTTCCCACCGCAGCCGGGGGCAGCTCCGGCAGCCACCGTGGGGCTGCAGCCAGGATGGTTCGGTCCCAACTGCTGTTCCATGTACAATTAAAAGCTGGTTCCTGCGAGCACACACGCCGCAGCTCCCTCTGATTTATCCCCATACAATACCCAGGAAGTGCAGCGTGCTTGAAAGGAGGAAGTTATTTTATATTTGAATAATAAAACTCCCACCACCTTTTATCTCCACCTAAATTATGATCCTTGTCTGTTATCACAGTGACACATCAAACTCGACAGCCCAGGAGTGTTTCCAGTGGCGCTCGCTGTATTGGGGGCTGAGGCTCGGAGGCAGCACGGCCACAGCCGGGGAGTGAGACAGACCCACAGATGGGACCAGCCGCTCACCAGTGCCTGGTGAAGAGCAGGGACCAGCAGGATCAGCCCCCGCCTCCAGCATCGCCCCACATCCATCTTCCCCAGGGCAGTTTGTGCTGCTGGGCCACCCCTGCTCAGTGCAGAGCACAAATTACCCGCAGCTTCAATTTGCTGCTTCTCACACCTGTTTTTTGCTCATGTGAAGACCTCATTAACTCCCAGCCGTGGAGGCACTGACAGCCCTTACTCAAACCACCTCTCACTCTGCTTCCTGGCAAACTATGCAGATGCAATTCCTTAAGTAAGTCCCTCATTACAGGGCATTTCCAGCCTCCCCCATTTCCGTGGTGCCTTCTGAGCACCCGCTGCAGGATGCGTGGCCCCTGGTGCTGGGGAGGTTTTATTTCAGGAAACCCCAGGAGGACAGAGCAATTCTGCCTGAAATACTGACACAGGAGTATTTCAGGTCACAAAGTGAAACGTTGAAAAACCCACCCGGAGCCAGCCGCAGCCTGCGACCATTGCCCAGCTTGTCCCAGGCCCTGCCTGCTGCAGGGAAGGGCAGGCACTGGACACCACAGGGGGCCGTTACTGAAGCCCCTGATGTGAAGAGACCCCCAGGCTCAAGGAGACACAGCCTGTGATGCCAGAGACCCGCTCCTCTCTCCCATCTTAAGGGCTCAACAGGCTGCTCCTGCTTTTCACAGGGGAAGACAAGGCGCATCCCTGGCAGCCGGCAGAAGCCAAACCCATCCTGCAGACCCTGAGCTGCCAAGGCTCACGGGGAGATGGCTGCAAGTGGTTTTCAACAGAGGCAAACAACATCTTTTCCTTCAGCCCCAGCAGATACCAGCACAGAGAATTTCAGCTCCAGCAGGTAGTTTGCCAAAGTCCCGTACCTGGATGCCAAGTGCTGTTGTGAGAGGTGTCGGGCATCTGCAGCTCAAGAGGTGCAGGCAGGACAGGGCCAGGCAATGCCTGCACAGGCAGGGGCTGCTCCTCCAGGGACCCCACAGCACCAGCCAGCAGCCGGCAGCTCACAAGACCATTTCCAGCAGTTGCTCCTGGGGTGCCCTGGCCGGCGTGTGCCCGGGGCTCTGCTCAAGGGTGACCCAGCCATGAGGGACCTCGCCCAGCACCCACCACAGCCCCAGCCCCCCTGAGCCCATTGCCCAAACTCTGCTCCCTCTGTCGCTTTTTCTGCAAAAAATCCCCGGCACCAGCTTGGCTATTTTTACTGAGGAGAGTATAATAGCAAAGTGCTGCTCAGGAGCTATTTCTGCTTGCAGAACCTCAACAAATGACTTTGAATTAATGAAGGAGACTACCCGAGTGATTAATGTGCAGGGACTATCTCCCCAGAAATGTCCTCCCACATGTCTAATGTCCCTGGGCTGGCACAGTTAGCGCAGCGATGGCTCTGCCCTCCTGCCACGCCCATTGCCGGTGAAGCAAAACGTGCCTGTGCACCCCCAGATGTAGGTCCCTGCCGCCCCAGGACACGGGTCCCTGTGCACTGCAGGACGTGGGTCCCCAGTGACTCCAAGATGTGGGTCCCCGCACACCCCAAGATGCGCTTTGCCCGCTCGCGTGCCCATGTCCGTCTCACACCTGTTCCCCCCCACGGTGGCTGGGACACTCAGGATCCTCTATCCTCCACATTCTCGGTAAAAGCCAATGAGATGATTACAGAGAGCACATTTGCCATTGTGCTTTCAGGGTTCCCATGCTGGGGTCTTGCTCAGACACAGATCCCCGTGTCCCATGGCCATGATAAGGTGCGATGTGGTGTTTCAGCAGGGATGTTTAAGGGTGGCCGGAGAGCTCCCGTGGGGCTCCACGTCTACAGGGAGCCAGGCTCCCTGCTGGGCTCATGGCACGGCACACCAGCAGCTGCACCAGCCTCCGTGCCATGCCCTCACTGCTCCACGGTGAGAGCTGCCCAGCCCTCCTGTGCCCGCTCCCCACGGCAAAGCCGCACACGCCAGGGCTTCAGTTCCCCAACACCTGGCTGGCCTGTGCCATCCCACTCTGCTCGCACAGACCCGACCAGTGCCCGGCCATCGGCTCAGGCTCCAGATGGAGCAAAGGGCTGGTGCCGTGGGACCCTCGGGCAGGCACTGACACCACAGTGCCGGGGACAAAACAGCAAATTTTCCAGTTTGTTGGAGTAAAGGCAGAGAAGGGCAAAGCAGAGCCAGGCCTGCCATAAGCAAACCCACTGCTGCTGGTCCAGCTAAGCTCTTGAAGGGTTTTACTTTGCTTCTTGTTAAGTAAACAATAAATAAATTCAAATAAGCTTTAAAATGACGCATTATTTCCAAAATATAAAATCAACATATTCCAGAATTTTTTAAAATTTGGAGCAGGGCATTTTTCAGCCTGAACAATTTGCGAGACCGCTCTGGATGTTGTAACCAATGCAGCCGGGAGACTTTCCTGCAGACCAAGGCTGGTCACAGATGGTGCCTGGTTCTGCTGAAGGGGCCAGTGTGAGAGCAGGAGGACCAAGACAGAAACATCCCCAGCAACACCGCCCGCACAGAAGCGGTGACCATCACCCTTTCCCGCAGAAAGCGGTTTTGTTGTGCCATCACAGGGGCCTTTCCACCCCGCGGCAGATGCCCACCGCCATCCCTCTGCAACAGGGATGCTCCCCGCCACGCTGGGGACCCACCTGCCTTCCATCCGCCCGTGGCAGATAGGTATGCGGCCGCCTGTTCATGAAGCTGATGGTTATTGCAGCTGACATAAAGGGCAAGGGAGGAGAATTTTCCTGCTCTGGATGGATGAGTCTAAAAATCCACAGCCAGAAATGACAGCTTTTAACTTCCCTGACCTACATTACCATGTGCTCTGGGAAGACAGGACCTGGGACTCAGAGGAGGAGATGGGTGGTCGGGCAGCTCATTTGCTTGCTGACAATAAGAAAAAATCCCAGAGGCTGCAATTTCTCTCCTCTGCTTCTGGACGGACCGTAAGGATGCTCATGCACGGGCACTAGCGCCGAGCATCAGCTGTGTCGGCTGGGCTGCGAAGCCCCACACCCATGAGCAGGCAGGGCGCCCTCTGCAGTGGGGGGCTTCATCCCATGTGAATCCCACCCTAAGCCTTGGGCAGAAATATTTGTAAAAAGAAAAAAAAAGATCAATTTTTCCCCTCTCTGCCACATTATCCAGCGATGCTGGCAGACAGTCACATAGGCATCGCCAGTACCACATAGGCATTGCCTGTACCACCACTTTTTCTCAACAATCCAACAACCGACAGCTTCTCCGACAGGATTCCCACCGCCCCAGAGGGGACTGCTGCTCAAGCACCCGGCTGCGGAATTTGGAAGCTGGAGCTCAAGTACCCGAGACATCGATGCTAAACTTAACTCCAGATCTGGAAAACCTCGGGAAGGTGTTTGACGCCTGCGCTGGGCCTTGGGACAGGTGGGTATTTACTGCTGAGCACGCAGTGCCCCGATGTGCCTGGATGCCATCCCCAGCCTCGGGGGCTGTGCAGGGACACACACTTTGCACTCGTGATGATGTGCAAAAGGCAGCTGTCAATTACAGTGGACCTCAGCCTTTTGGAAAACCATTTGTAAACGTTTAAAAAACCCATGGCCCTGACCACCACTGGTGGATGAGTACCTTTAACTTATGCACCTTGCTTGGTTCACAAGTCCTGCAAACGCCGGTTTGTCCAGCATGGAGCTGCCTGGCCTGCAGCCGGCCCTTGGTGACGGTGACGAGCACAACCTCAGCCGCGGCTCCCGTCTGCAACCTGCCCAGCATCCCCATCTGCTCATGTTGTGTGTACTGCTGGGGGAACAATTCATTCCATGACTTCAGCTCCTTTGTTCACAGAACATCTGTAAGAAGGCCATGTTGTCCCAAAATTGCCGTATTTGGATTTATATGACAAATTTGGGGAACAGTTTTTCATCCTATGACAAAGCCAGTTCCCGCAGAGGCAAGGTGTCCTGCACTCAGACTCAGCTGTAATCGCTTCATCGCCATCAGTCACACAGATCCCACTACATTATCCTGTCCTTTGAACAAGCATCATGTGAATAATCAGAAAGACAGCAATCAGGCAGCAGCACACTCAGACTGATACCCCAAAGAAAAAACAGACTTTTCTAGAAGACAAGAAGTGCGTTACCCTCCTGTGCAAAGCATGTTTTGCACAGACTCTGCTGGGGCTGGATGCACAGCTAACGCAGGATTTCTGCGTGGCACGGGGATTGCTTGTTGTCTCCAGGCAGCCCTGTTGTACCAACCTGCTGATTTTGCTTCGCTGCCCCCGTGCTGGGCCCCGGTGTGCAGGCAGCCACCCTGCGCCCTGCGCGGGAGCATCCTCACCCCATCGCCTTGCACCCCCAGAGCAGAGCAGAGGGTGCCCAGGCTGTGGGCAACCCTGATCAGGGTGTTCATGGAAGCCCTGCTCGCCCCAGCAAGAAGCTGCTCTGCAGGTGGGATCTGTCCCCTCCTGCCACCGGGACTGAAGCTGCTCTGAGCCCTTCCCTCTCCACCTCAACTCGGGACCATGTTCAAAGCCACTTGTGGGTCCTCTGCTGCTGCTCCCACTCATCTAGAGCATGGTCTGTGGCCTAGATAAGCCTGGCCAGCTGGGCACTAAGCAGAGGTGCCCAAGATGTGAACCCATCATCTGCAGCTCCCCTGGCCATTATTGGAAAGAGCCAGGGGGTCCTGGGGGGCACATGCTGCTCGTCATCACCACGGGGGCTGAGATAGCAGCACCCAGCAAAGGCACTTGCATCTAATGCTGGAGGAGAAGGTCTGGACAAATGTCTGGCTGCTCCAGAAGGGCCATCATCACCCTCTTCATCAGAGGGACCAGCAGTGGGTGTCTGCCCAGTCCCACCCGTAGAGTGAGACTGCGTTTGTCCCTGGCTCACCCATAGCAGCCCTTTCTGAGGGTACCAGGAGCCCAGGTGAACATCCTCATGCTGGGACAGGCAGAGCTGGATCCCATGGCCCGTGCTGCTGCACCCTCGGATTGCTGCCTGAGCTCTCCTGTCGCCCAGGACAGCTCCGTCAGCGGGGTCTGGGGCTTGGCTCCAAGAGAACCAGGGCTGTCAGGCTGGCTGGGGCTGCTGCAGGTACCCGACGCGCTGTGAGGGCAGGCATCCTGGAGGCACCCAAGCATCCCCCAGTTCCGCTTCCCTCCAGCTCTTCCAGTGTCTCAGGGATGGGTGCCACTGGACAGGGTCCCCTCAGTGACCGCGCTTTGTCTCCACTCAGCGCCCACTACTCTTTGTGCTGCTGGTGCTGAGAAGAGATGTGGCTTTCTCATGCCCTCCTTAGCTGTGCAGGCGAATGAGCAGGACCGGGGCTGGACACACACTCCATGGAGATGGAAGACAAACTCCTTCCCTGACATGCCGGTGGGAACCATTTCCACAAGGCTTCTCCCACCCCACTGGGAAACCACAGCCTCACGCACACACCCACCGACCCCTCATCCTCAGCTTTGCATCATGGTACAAAATGCTTCCTTGAGTCTCCCTGGCCCCCTGATAGCACAGACAATAAATGTTACACCCATCCCTGGCAAACGCTTCAGAGATGGAGAAGAACATCTCCAGCTATAGGCTGTGCCTTCACAAGAGCAGCCCAGGCTTTGTGGGGAAAAAAGACACATAGCTCCAGAGAGCTTCTGAGTTTCAAGTCAAGGGTTTCACACAGTGCTACCACTTGACTCAGCATCATGTTGGCTCTCATCTGAGACACAGAGGGCTGCTGGCTAAGAATAACTCACAACACCGGGGTACAGGTCTGCAAACGTGACTCAAGGCTGGATCTGCGGAGCAAACCCAGCCAGGATTCCCACTGCCCAACTCAAGTGCGATGGAGAGCCCTCACCCCGCACCAGGGCCTTCCAAGTCCTGAGCACATGGCCTCGAGCTTGGGGACAGATCAGCTCCAGACCCCCGCGTCTGCTCAGCTCTTCTGCCGGGATCTCACCTTGGCTGCGCCCCACCACGTGCAGTCCCACCTGGGGCACCCGGTGTCCAGTCTGCCCTCCCCTGCAATGCAGCACGGACCTGGGGGGTCTCTCATGGCCCCTTCCACCAAGGGGCAGGAGATGTGACCACACGAAAGCACATCCCAGCATTCTCACCCTCGGGGGGGGCCGGCAGTAGGTCCCAGGAGGTGGCATGGCCCAGACACCACGGCGTAATAAAAGGGAGGGTTCACCCCCCCTCGCCACCCCAGCACCGCCGGGTGCACGCCCATCGTGCTGCCGGCACCACTGCCCCGAGCAGCCCAAATGCCAACCTCCCACACCGAGCAGGGCAGCGTAGGAGGACCTGGCAGACCCCTCCTCCGGGCCACAGCCTGAAGACCACTCAATAATAAAATATCTTCCAAATGCAACTGGTTTGAAGAACATTTCATTTGTGGAAAAACTTAACAAAAACAGAAAAGAAAGTTTCCAGAGGCATCCAAATCCCCTCTTTGGTGTTTCAGTTTTTCAAATAACTTTGCTCCTTTATTCTTACATGCACTGTGTGCTAAAAATACACTGCATTCCCAGCAGAAAAAGCCACCACCAAAGCAAAATATGTGAACTTCAAAAAAAGGGGAGTTTTGAAAGATCCACCTTTTAAAATTTCTCCTTTGTGGAGAATGTGAAACCTTTCAGGCTTTACTCCAGCGAAGAAGGAATCTAAACCTGAAACTCCTCTGCTGCAGGGAATACCATCCTCACAGCTCCAGTTGTAACTGCCTGGATAGATAAATGCCCTCAGAAAACAATTAATGGTGATCACAGGCAATGCCAGAAATTTCCTCGGCACCTTCCTTTCAAAGGAAGAGCCGGTGATGCTGAACACGGCTCGGTACCAGGTGAGCTGGAAGAAAACATTCTATCTGGTTTGTAGAACTCGGACACCTTCCTCTCAGAGACCTGCCAGCTTTGTGTGCCATTTGCTCGCTTTCACCCTCCTGCACAGACCTTGCTGCAGATCTGCACCATAAATATTCTGCTGCTTATCTCATCTGGTGTGCCATTAATTAGTTGGCAAAGCAGTGGGCATTCAAGTGCTTGAGCACTTTCATTTAAATTTGTCCTAATGAATTACACAAAATTATGAGCCAGAAGCTAAACCTTGGTAAATTGGTGCAGATCAGCGGCCCGGTAAATATTTGGTACTGCAGGGTCTCATTTACACCAAGGATAAATCATCCAGGTGCATTTCGAAATGGAAAGGGGCTGTGACATCCTCCCCTTAATGTTTACCTGGTGGAAAATCCCTCCTTCACAAACACGAGGAGTCAGAACCTGGTGAGCAAGCTTGATTTAAACCTGGCAAGCAAGCTTGACTGAAGCCGAACCAGGAACGCGCAACAACATCTATTACACTGCTACCCAAAGAGACACAGCTGACGAAACAGGACAGCAGCATGACCCCCTTGCAGACACAGACCCTTCCTTGCTGCCATAGCTGACTGTGTGGCACACCGGAGGCTGCTCCAATGCGAGGGCCGGGACTGCAAGGAGGCACAGCTGTTGCAAAAAAACGGTATTTTGATCTGAACAGGGAAATATTCCCGTGATCCCTGCCGGGAGCGAGGAGACATGCCACGGAGCGGTGGTGCTGCACTGCCTCGCTCTTGTGGCAGGGTTTTTTGGAGTGCTGAGCGTGATATGATTAGCCAGAGGCAATTAAGGGGCTTATTTCCTTCCAGGCTGCCCCTTGCCGCAGGCGGGTCCCCATGGGACCTGTCCCGCAGTCTGCCGGCCATGCTCACCACCACCTCCCTGGGAGCCTGCTTAGGCAGAAATTATGCAAGACCTGCAGAGCTGGACCCAAAATGCACGGTGCCTCCTGCAAGCACCCAGCCTGGGCTGCCAGCACCCAACCTGGGCTGCCAGCGCCGAGAAAACCACCCCCGCTCCTCCCTGCAAGGGGCTTCCCGGTGACACAGGCGACACAGGCACCCAACCGGGTGTGCGGCCACACTCCACGCACGGCGGCCGAGGGGTGAACTCAACTGCGACGGGCTCCTCTCCACGTTCATGAGACTGGAGGTGATTTTGGAAGCTAGGGTGGCGATGGACAGGGATTTGCACCCCCAGGCTGGAAGCCAGTCCTTCTTCCACCCTGCCCGGCACCATCCCCCTCCCCACCTGGCTGCCCAGGCGCACCCCGACTTCCAGCAAATGACACCCGACAAACAAGCCGGAGGTCGCCAGCATTGCACACCACGCTGCTCGGCGCCACCCTGCCCACCTAGGGAAGGTGCAGCCAGGGGAGAGAAACCCACCCCCCGGGCCCGTGGGGGGCTGCCGTCCTCACGGCCGGGTCCCCAGGCACTGCCCGGGGAGGGGCAGGGGGGGACACCCAGATTCTCCCAGGGCCTCGCAACGGCTTTGCCGTTCCAGGGCTGTTCCACCCGCAGACATTAGCATCTGGCGAGGAGCACCGCAGCCAAGGACCGGCCCTGCCTGTGGCACGGGGGGGCCCCCGGGTCCGGTGCTCCCCACCGCCCGCGGAGGGGATGCGCGGTGTTTCCAGCCGGGTCTGTGACAGGAGCACAAACGGCACGTGCGGGGAGTGGGAACGGGGTGAAACCCGCGTGAAAACAAGGCCCTGCACCCCCCAGCCCCCCCCTGCTCTGAGCACCGTACACCCATCGCCCAGGCCGCCCGCGCCGAGGGACCGGGTGTGGGTTTGACCCCCCCGCACCCTGGCAAACCCCGGGGGGTGCGTGCAGGGAGGGTGGGGGCTGCATCAGGTACCAGAACCGAACGGCCGAGCCACAGCGTGGACGGAGCGACCCCACGGGAGCCCCGGCCCCCCCCACGCCCCGCCGGGGCCACTGCCCCAAGACCTCGGCCGGGCCGGTGGGGCCGCGCCGCGGACACGCGTGGGGCGCGGGGCTCCGCTGCGCAAAGCGCGGCCCCGCGGCCGCCAGGGGGCGCCTCGCGCCGCAGCCCCGCCGCCAATTACCGGCGGCTAATTAGCCGCGGGGGGGGGGGGGGGGGGAGTGGGTGTAAAGCGGGGGGGTCCGGGCTGAGCCCGACACCCCCACAGCGAACTCACCCGCTGCCCCGGGGTGCGCTGGCAGAGCGGCCGGGGCACCGGCACTGCAACCCCGGGGAGCGTCCCCCCCTCCCCCGGCACAGGCCAGCCTCATCCCCCGCCCCGGTCACGCGTGGGGCAGGTCCCGGGCGCCGGACAGGTCCGCTCCGCGGCGGGGGCGGGAGCCCCGGGGAACGGGGCTGCGTGCGGGGCCGGAACCGGGGCCGGAGCGACCCCGGGGCGTCATCCCCCTCCGACAGCGGCCGGTGCAGGGGGGCGCCGGCCCCGGGCCCCCGTCGCGCCCACCTGCTTCTCCAGGGAGTCCTTGGCCGAGAGGGAGGGCTTGGGGGAGGGCGCCCGGTCGCAGACGCAGCCCTCGAGCAGGTAGAGCCCCGAGGGCCGGGAGCTGGAGTCGGTCTCGAAGTAGAAGAGCATGTTCTGCAGCAGCGCGAACCACTTGGTGTGCCATTTTGTGTTGTCGGAGCTCCGCTTGCTCAGGTAGCCCTTCCTGGCGCCGTCCTTCTTCGCCAGCAGCCCCAGGTAGGTGACGTGCCCGTCATTGAGCCGCATCCCCTTCTGCATCTTGGTGGGCACCGCCAGCTCCTCACATGGTCCCCGCCGGGCAGCCGGCGGGCGGGTCCCTGGCAAGCAGCCGCAACCCCCGCGCCCGCATCAGCGGCTCCCGCTGCCTCCGGAGAACCGGCGGCCGCCGCGGCGGCTCATGCCGCGGCCGAGCCCCGGCGCCCTGCCCGCGCAGCGCTCGCCTCCCGCGGCGCCGGCGCCGGCGGCTCTGCCGGGGGAGCGCCGCGTCCCGGAGCCGCGTCTCCCGCAGACGGGCGAGTCATGTGATGCCGGAGCCGGCGGCGGCACCGGGAGCCCGTCAGCGCCGGCCCGAGCCGTGCCGCGCCGTGCCGTGCCGTGCCGCTCCGCGGCGGGGCTGGCCCTGCCCTGCCGCCGGCTGCGGGGGCGGCCGCGCCGCGCTCCCCGGGGCCGCCCCCCCCCCCCCGCCCCATCCCGGGCCGCGGGACGCCGGGGGCGCACGCCCCGTCCGTCGCCGGCAGCACCGGCACCGCTCCGCGCCGCGCGGGACCTCCGGGCACACGGGACCCCCGGGCCGGCACGGACCCCTGCCCACAGAGGGAGCCCGGGGCCAAGAGGCAGCCCCGGGCACGTGGGACCCCCGGGCACAGCTGGAGTCCCGGGCCGAGGGGGGAGCACTGGGACAGATGGGACCCCCGGGGCAGACAGGGCGCCTGGACAGAGCGGGAGCCCCGGGCCAAGAGGGACCCCCAGACTTGATGGGAGCCCTGGGTGAAGAGGGGCCCCAGGCCAAAAGGGAGCCTCAGGCCAGGAAGGACCTGGGCTCAAATGGCACCCTGGCCTGAGTGGGACCCTACATGGACAGGGACTCCTGGGTGAAGCAGGACCCCCCGGGCCAAGGGGGGACCCCCAGTTTGAGATCAGCCCAGGACTGACACAAGCCCTGGCTTGCCATGAGCCCCAGACTGAGGAGGACACGCAGGTCAGGTGGGACCCCCAACCTGCGTGGGCTCTGCGTGAGGTTATGCTCGGTTGGGCACCCACTCCACACACCCCAGGCACCCACTCCAACCTCGGGCACCAACCCCCCCGCTGTCCCAGGGGAGCACTCCCCGTGTCCCGCCCTGTGCGTGTTGCTGACCATGGGACATCCCCACTTGTGGCCTTCCCCTTGGCGGGTCCTAGGCACAGCCTGCGCCTCCCCACCCAGCAGCATGTCGCTGATCCAGTCCCTGCACACTGCAATCCCTAACACTGCAGTCCCTCAAGCCAGGTGGTCCCTCCACATGCAGAGGTATCAGCACCCCTCAACACCGTCCTCTCCCTTCCCACCCTCTGCCTCTCCTTAGGGCACGCTGGCAACTGCACAGCCGCTCCCAGATGTCACACACAGGAGAGAAGAGGACCCAGTTTCTCCATTTATTTGTGTTTGTCTCACTCTTCAATCCCTCTCCTCTGTCCTGGCCTTGTGCGCTGCACCAAGCAGGGCAAAGCTAGGAAAACCAGGCACTGGCCGCAGCTGGAGCCTGTGCAGGGCAGGGAGGGCCTTGGTGCTTCACATATCCCAGGGGCTCCCCACAGCCAGGAGCACTGGGTCGGTCAGACGCCTCGGTGATGGGCACATGCGAGACCTGAGGCAGCACGTGAACCCCGCTGCCCATGGGCAGCTGCCTGCCCACATCGGCAGAGGAACCGGCCCCAGCCCCAAGCATGACCAAGCCCCTGCAGACATGGAGGGCATCAGGAAAACCGTGTTAATTAGCTTTGTTTCCGCTGAAAATGCTGGCAGATCTCCAAGGAATTCAGTGAGGTCACAGGTTGCCATGGCAACAGGAGGGAACAGACTGGAATTGGGAAGGGTGCTGGCATTTCCAGGATGGAGCTGCTTGGCCTGGGTACTCACTGGGACACGGGCCATCGCTGCCCTGAGGGACACGGCCCGAGCACCTGCCGGGTGCCAGATCGGTGCTGGGGAGGTGATGAGCAGTCCTGGCCGGGAGCGGGAAGTGGGGCCGCACGCTGCCCTTGGCACCCCGTGCCCGCCTGCCCCTCCAGCTGGCAGGCAGGCTGCTGTCCTCCCGGCCAAATGCACCCACTGTTACCCAGATTACAAGTGGGTATTTAGCTCTAGGACTTTTTCCACCGGCACGGCTAACTCTCCTTCTTGGCCAGGGCTCTCCCCTCTTCCATTTTTCCAGCCTGATCAGTGAGGTGCCATATCCCATTTCACCACCGCAGCCTCTGCTTGGGGTGAAAGATGGGTCAAAGCATGCAGCAGAAGGTGCTCCCCATGACCAGCCTATCCTGCCAGCCCAGCGCTGCTCCAGAATAACCCCCAGAGAAGAAGCTGGGATGCTCTCCATCCCCTCCATCTCTCTGTGGATTAGCTGGAGCCAAGCAGGCAGCTGCCGGGCAGAGCTGAGCAGTGGTGGCCGTGGCTGTGGGGCCGAGCCTTCTCGCAGCTCCTCATCACAGGGAGCGAGCTCTGGGCAGTGCTGCCTGCTGTTGTGGCAGGGACAGTCAGGCAGGACCTGCTGCATATGAAATGGTGCGGTTGCACAAGGGGAGATCCTTCATGGAAGCCTGCAAAATCTTGGATCAAATAATAACGTGGAAGCCAGCACTGCCAATAATTCCTATACTGGACAAAAGTGGAAAAGCCATCTTGTGCCCCAGGAGTTGCTGAGCCCTCCAGCCAGCCATGGGGCCATGCCCAG
Source organism: Harpia harpyja (assembly GCF_026419915.1). Lineage (NCBI taxonomy): Eukaryota > Metazoa > Chordata > Aves > Accipitriformes > Accipitridae > Harpia > Harpia harpyja. The sequence goes on along the minus strand of NC_068953.1, from coordinate 15,727,990 downwards.
AGATGCAGTGTGTCAGGGGACGTGGTGTGCCCAGGGATGCTGTGCACCCGCTGCCCGCAGGGCGAGGGTCCCCGCTGCCCTCCACTGCCTCGCTGGCATGAGCAGGTGGCCAGGACAACACCACTTACAGCACTGGGGATGAGCAGCGTTTCGCTGTGGTGGAGTTGGTACCACACGAGGAAGCTGGACTTCGTTCCCCAGATAGTGTTGGTTTAGCTCAGACTACCCTTAGATGATATGGAGGGTAATGGAAAAAATATCTGACAGCTTGCAAGGCTTGAGCAAATATGGAAACTTTGATGTCTAAAACAAAGGGAGGTTTATTTTTTGCATGTGACGTTTGCTTCGATCGATTCTAAGGCATTTGCAGTGTGACCCTTCTGCTCTGGGAAAGCAGAGGTGAAGCGTTCGTCACTTCTCCTGAGTGCCGCTGCACAGAAGAGCCAGACTCACTGCTGCTGGCTTCCATGAGACAGGGAGTTTGTCCAGAGTAAAGATTTCCCAGGGTTTCCAAGTATTTTAATTGCAGTGGCTTCTTCTCTCTTCATTTAACTTTTTAACAAACATTGAAGCGGCTCCTGTGGGCATCCCGCGCCAAGCCGAGGCTTGAGCCTGAGCAGAATTGCGTGCAGCAGGAGCAGTTACTGCAGCAACACTGGCAGACGCAGGGCCCGCTCGCAAGGGAGAGCCGGGGGGTCCGGGAACGCTGCTCGGGAGCAGCAGGAGGCAGGACAGTGGGGGGCTGTGGGGGCACACCGGCAGCAGGGGAGCTCCAGGAGTGGGACGGTCACCAGCAGAGACTTGCTGCTCCTAGCAGCTCTGAACACGCTGTGATGGGGTCTGGGGGACCAGGGTAGAGCATATCCTGAGCCAGCAATAAGGCAGGTGAAGGAGAGACGGTGATAGCGCCCATGGCTTGTTAGGGGCTCGGTGGGTGCCTGCATGTGCAGCCACAGGCTGAGCCCTGACCCGCTGGTGTGGCGCAGGACAGGTGTCTCGGTGCAGATCGGGTCTCCGGCAGACTGCCTGCTCATTCAGCACCTCAGTGCTGGGATGTGCTTGTCCCTGCGTCCTGCCACTGTTACCCGGGCAGGTGCAAAGCCTGTTGCTGTGCTCTGACTCCTTGTGAACCGCATCCTGTGATTTCCATGCCAAAATAATCAGCTGTGGAAAACACGGCCCTTGCTGCTCTCAGCCCATGCTTCAACCTCTTGCACTAGTGGGGCTCATGTTGACTCAGCTGGCAGCAGGCTCTTTTATACGCCAGCAGCCTCCTCACCAGTTCAGTTCCCATACAGTCTCCTCCCTCTTTCAAGCTCAGATGGAACAGTTTGCCACTCTGTACATCCAGCTCCAGTGGGGTGCACAGGCCGGGTGCCCGATGGCTTGCTATCCATCGCTGACACCCTTGCTCAGCCACATGAACATTTCCCCATCTCTGTGTGCAAATGCTCCCCGCCGGGCTGGCTCTCAGCACCCACCTTACCCGGCCAGCAGAGATGAAATGCCTTTGGGAGGAGCCCCACAGGCCACTGCTTGCCAGGGACCTTTGCTGCCAGCACAAGACACCCATGAGCCAAGGGCATCTTCCCAGAAAACACCCCAGGGCTGAGACCCACCGTGCTGCTGGCCCTCACCCTGCTGGCACGAGCCACGGTGGAGCAGCATGGGGCAGGGGGGTCCCACAGGCAGCGCTGGCAGCACAGCCCTGCTCCCCCAGAGCACTATGCAGCTCATGTGATGGTCAAACTTGCTGCCTGTTGCACTCCTGCCTCCTTTCCCATGGGATTTCAGATGCTCGCTGACCCCTTGGGCTGCTAAGCGCATCTCGCTGGCTGAACTGCAGGCTGAGGATGCTGAAGCTAAACATGTGCACGACAAAAAAACCCCACAGCCTTCCCAGCTCCCCACATGCTGCTGGGTTATGTGGGCGCTGGTATTTATCGGCGGCTCCCCCAGCTCCCTCTTGGCCTCTCCTGTAAAGGCCGGGCTTGGCTGCCACCCACGGGAAGCTGCAGGCAGCGGGGAGAGCCAGCAGGCAGCTGGCAAGGCACAGCCGAGACGCTGCTTGAGGAGCTCCCAGCCTGACAGCACAGAGACCAAAAATGGGAGGTTGTACTTCTGGTGACAAACTCGTTTCCTTCACTTGGAGCGGGGAGTAAAATGGGCATGTTTATCCAGTCAGGCTCAGAGCCATCAACCCAGGGCTGAGGCATCGAGCCGGCAGGTGCTGATGTTTGTGTCATTAAAACGCGTTTTCCCAGGACACAGCATCGTTCCAGGCTGCTGACAGCCGGGGACACGCTTACTTACAGTACTGAGTGTGGATACTCATTTCCTGCCCCCTGAGCTCCTCTTCTGTCTGTAGTATGTGTACAGTGTGCTTCCAACTGCTATGATGGACACAAAGTGTCTTGGACTCTGCCCAGACTGGGCTTTCCAAAAGGCACAAGCTGTAGTCAAAGTCAAGTCCATGGGCTCGGGCTCCTAAATCACACCAGCAAGTTTGAAAGTCCCGTCCTTGGTTGAGCAAGTTAAAGCTGTGCTTAAAATTTAACTGCAGCAGATGCCTGGTGAGTATGCTGTCACGGTGCTCCACGTGCCGCTGGAGGAGGTTTCAGCTGGTCCTGCTTGCCATGCCTGCACCCCGGGGCAGGGCTGGGCTGAGCAGGGACAAGTGGAGTTCAGAGCAGCTCTGCGGGCGTGAGGGCTCGGCTCTCCAGCAGCAGGGAGACAGAACCCACCAGGCTGTAGTGCAAAAGCAAAGTTTTTCCATTTGCTCAGCAGCAAACTTTGAAGGAGCAGGAATAGTAACTTCACATTTATTTCCAAGGCACCCTGGCACCCTGGCAGAGTTGATGGTGTACCAGATCATCTGTGGAGAGGACAAAGCAACCTGATTTGAAAGGCACCCTTGTTTAGAGCTGCTCTCAAGTGTGCCCTTGATCTTCATCCAATTCCCCAGCAGTGCTCCAGTGCTCTCTCCTTTGTGTTCTCAGAAATATTGCTAGGGCGATGGCAGGACAGAGCAGAGATTTTCAAAGCACAAGGAGGCATCTGTTGTGTTCACACAAAATGTCAGTGCTCCAGCCTGGTAAGCAATGCCCTCTCCAATACACCAGCGTCAGGAGAGTTGGACTCAGCACTTTATTGCACAGACAGTTCTCTGCTAATTGGCCCCATCCAGTGTTTCATTTTGGCAGACCAGGTTCCCATCACTACCATCACGCATTTAACCTTCCCTGACAGAGGAGTCTCCAGGGGAGAGAGAAAACCTGGTTCCTGGGGGCAACCTGTAAGTGCAAATCTGCAACCAGCAGCCCCTCCCTCTGCGAGCTAGAGCAGTGCTGCTCTCCCTACCTACACTTCAGCCTCTCCAGCCTTTGCTTTCTGCCCAGGGCAGCTCCATTGCACGTCCCGGGGCTGCTCCCCCAGGTGAGAACCAGCTGTGCTGCTGTGGGTCAGTGCGGTTCCCTCTCCTCCAGATGTTCGGAGCAAAACTCTGCTGCTGAGGGGCTGCCCTGCCGTGCTTGAGCAGGCGGGTGCTGAGAAGCCTGGGGCCAGTGCAGCTCCTCTGCTCTCGGTGCCCCTGCAAACCCACACAAGAACCTGCTCTGAGGCTGGGAAGCAGAAGAGCAGGAGCTCGGATGCCACAACGCAAGTGGAGCAGCACCGCAAGGTTGCCGGCGAGATGCTGGCTGCTGGGCGGGCTCCTGCCACCGCCTGCCATCGCAGAGGGAAGAGCAGTAGCCAGGTCCCTGCGGCACAAGATGCCTCTGGGCTCTGGGTGTCACTGGGCTGGTGGCACGCTGCCCACTGCAGTTCTCCAGTGCAGCTCCACCGGGTTGCAGATGTAAAGCCAGGCCGCCATGGCTTCCCAGTGGCATTGATCTGCAGAGATCAGCAGCCTCCTCGCAAAGGGGCTGGTGGAATACTGGTGGAAACGCCAAACCGAAGCTTCAGTGTGCCGCAGCTCTATGCAGCCGCCCCTCCTCCTTGCACACACATTCCTCTCCCGCTTTGGCACCATGGTTCCTGTGTAACCCTCGGCATTGCCACGTTTGGTTTCTTCAGGCAGTGGCCACTGACTAGGCTCCAGGACAGGGCACTCCCCGGTGCTGATCTTCAATCCATAACATATGCCACACCTGGGAATAAACAGTAGGATGAACATGGATTTGTCAAGCTGTTTACGTGGGAAAAGCATCTTCTCTGACCGTGTTATAAATCCCTCAGTAGTAACTGGTTTCACAAGCAAATGCTTCTGGAAACCTACCAGGCACTTCATCTATTTTGAATTTCACTAATTCAATGGCTGGCAAAACCAGAAAACAAGCCCTGCAGAGAGAGGTTCTCCACAAACACAATGGAGTTAGAAGCAACCTCCTCCCTCTTTTGCAAGCTAACTCATAATATTATGTAAAAATGCAAATAATGTCCGTGCGAAGCTACAGAGCCATAAGTGCCCAGAACAGAGCTCCAGCGAGGAATAACCCATTGCTCCTGGATGTGTGAATCACAGGCACAAGCAGTTTGGTTTACAAGCGTTTGCAGCGCAATGTGTGCTCAGCGGCCGTAAAGGGCCCTTTACGCCAGGGCTGTGCTGCGCCGTGCTAACGAACAGTGTGCCAGGAGGGCAATCCAGACGAACCATGGTAATTTCCCTTGCTACTCATGAGCACTTAGAGGGTTTGCAAAACTTAAATGCTGGTAAGAGCTGCCCATTGACTCCTCGGCTGAAGGAGCCCATAAGGTATTTGGAAATTGTTGCCCTCCAGGAGCGTGAGCTCAGGGGTGGTGGGGGAGCATGTATTAGTGCTTTGTGCATGCCAGGCAGGACAGGGACAGGGGCAGGGGCAGGGACAGGGACAGGAGGAGTGCCAGGGAGGTGGCACAGACCTGTGGCCTGGGGAGAGCCCTGGCCAGGGCATGATGCTGGTGCCAGTGGTGCATGGGGCTTACCGGGGAGCAGAGACCCCTCTCCCAGACTGAGCCCCACTGGTCCCAGTTGCCTGGGGGAGTGGGGAGATGAGGGAAATGGACTCAGGAGATTTGTGATCCCAGAGCCTTCAGCCATAACCTCTTCCTCCTCTTCCCAGGTTCTGCCTTTATGCTTCCTTCCCTGAGCTGAGCCAGTGAAGCTGCAGCTCTCCCTGGCCAAACGCTGCCAGCCTGGAGCCCGCTCACATCAGAGAAAAGCATGGCGTACGGCGTCCTGGCACCGGGGTGGCTCCTGTGCCCTGGGGACACCATGCTGTCACTCTGGGAAGGTGCTGGGCTCCAGGAGGGATGAGGTGCCCCACGCATCCCGTGGCTGACCAATGGTGGGAGCTGGAGCTTGGCCAGAAGCAGGAACGCCTGCTGAGCTGCGGGGCTGGAGCCTGCGGCACTGAGGAGGGGAACAGAGCTCAGCCCCAGCCCCACCGCCTGCCCGAGCCCTTCTCCAGCCACCTCCTGGCAGGCACTGCCCTTCCCTGGCTACACGCCTGCTTCTCCCACTGCACTGTGAACCAGAGACTTCCCTCCTGCCCACACAAGCGATGGCTCCTGGTGCCAAGGACCCGCCTGCAGCCAATGCCTGAGGTGGCATCGTCGTCTTGGAACCCGCTCAGCGACACGTGCAGAAGATGGGCTTTGTGCGCGCATGGCTCCGAGGGCGAAGGACTTTTTCATCAGCCAGGAGTCTGAAAAAACTTGTCAGAGGAGGGAATTCAAGATGCTCCAAGAGGTGCTGTGGCACGCTGGGCTGGAGGAGCTGCACTCCCACTGCAAAGTGTTCTCCCATCTAGTGGCTAAAATAAAAACCATTGGTGCAGCCTGGGCAGGGTGAGGAGCACTCGCTGGGGTCAGCGGGCTGCAGCCTGGCCAGGAGCAGCCGTGCTGGGCAGGGTGAGTGCCACCGGCCCCACCACCGACATGGATGTCCCTTTTCATCTCTGGAGCCCTGCTTCCCTGCCAGCACCCAGCCACCGGCACTGGAGCTGAGCAGACGGAAGAGTGACATTTGCAGGAAGTGCTGTGGGGGGAGAGGGACGTATAAACCAGGGTTCCTCACCAGCACGAAGATGCTACGAGTTCATCAGGCTAATTTGTCACTTAGAACTAAGTTCTCCGCGGTGGGTGTCAGGAAGGGGCTGGCTGCACATGACCCCCGGCTGCCAGCAAGTCGGCTACGCTGCAGAAATCATGTATTTGTTGACATTTTTTAAACGGAAAGCTTAAGGACTGTTATTATGCTGTGCAAAATTATTTCAGCAGCCCTTTGAACCACTAAGCTATTCTCTGGGAATCTCGACACCGGGGATGACAAAGTGGTAATTTATGCCAGCAGCTCTCGCTCACTCTCGAGCCCGCAGAGAGGGCTGCTGGCACAGCTCCTCGCTCCTCATCGTGCAGTGCTTGGGTGCCAGCTTCTTCACCTGAGATACAGGGAGGGAAAAGAGTTGCCTTCCCACATTTCATCAAGTCATGGCTTGCTTGGGTCCTTCCCCTCCTGGAAGGACTACGGAGCAGAGTGAGGCATGGCAGCATTTTACCTGTCGGGGACCCGCATTTGCAGGGAGCAGCTCCGAGGCCACCAAACCCCAGTGGCCCCTTCAGCCCCGTAGCAGATGAAGCAGCCAGCGAGAATAACTGCACTGCCTGGAAAAGACACGCCAGCTTTCTGCTGGGGGAGGCTACACAGCCCAGGCGGGAGCTCCGGGAATGACGGCTCGGCAGCAGGAATTGCAGTGCCGTGGGCATGCTGCTGCCAGGACAGACGGGGAGAGCAGAGGCTGGGGACATCTCTCCTCCCAGTGCTCAGGCCCAGCCTTGGGTGCCCCCAGGCTTCCTCAGTGTCACCCTGCCACCGGGCTGTGCCGGGGGGTGTGCAGTCCCTCGGCACTGATTGGGGCTGGCAGAGGCAATGCTAACCATGTTGTTGGGCTGACTGCCTCGTCTTCCAGCCCAAGAGCTCGTGGATTTGCTCTCTCCACAAATCATTTTGCTGCTCTGGGAAGCTACAGTCTCTTCCGGGTAACTGTGAGCCGCCCAGTGTGGTCCCAGCCGAACCGTGGCCAGGTAACACAGTGCCCACCATGCTCACTGGGGCCACCATGATGTTGGGATGATCCCTGCCTGCCTGGTGCTTCAAGGCCAGCAGCGCATCTCCCAGCAGCCCTGGCCGCAATGGGCAGCTCCTGTTACCGCAGGGACAGCCGCTCCCCTGCTGTCCCCTGGGTATACCAGTCCAGCGGTGGATCCGGCTGCTCTGCAGTGCCATGGGTCTCCACTGGATCTATGCATCCCGGCTGGCCTCAGCCATCCCTGTGACACTTTGCTCCACTAGGACAATGATACGGCATCTGCCCAGCCCAGCAAGACCACCAGGTACCTGGGCACAGACAAAAATTGTCCCCATCCCGTGGCAGGGTCGGGCAGAGGGGAGAGGTGCCAAGCAACCTGCTGCAGCACCCTGAGCCGCTGCCCCCTGGGCTCAAGAAGGATGTGCATCACTCATGGCCAGGCCCCACATTAAGCATGTGTGATCGCCTAAAGTGAATCATTAATATCTCCATGGAGCGTTCCCAGGGGAGCACACAGCAGCCGCCGCCGGGGCCACATCCCGCATGGGAGCCGGGGCTGCCACAAGCACAGCCACTGCCAGCACCATGTGTGCCGGGCACCCAAGTGCACCGGGGAGCTGTTATGGGGATGGGAGCTCTGCCGCTGCCGGCAATTTGTGTCAAGAGCAGCACCACACTGGGCTTCCTGAGCTGCCGCAGGAAGGCTCACTTAGCGCACATACAGCAGTGATTTGGTAACCGAACGTTATTTTTAGGCATTTCTGAGACAAACTGGAGTGTTTTACAAGCCTCTCTGAATGTATTACAGCTAAAATGTATTTTATATATTTGTGTGATGCTGTACTTCACAGGCCAGGGGTCCCTGCTGTTACATACAATATTTGCCACGATAGACAGAACAACGCTGAAACCTCCCCTGAAAATCACAGCTGCAGGCTTTTGAAGACATTTCCTGCCCCTACAGGTACAAAGTATTTTCAGGTACAAACATCCCCACTCACCCTGTGTCTGACTTTATTACTCCACGTTTGACTGGCAGCTTCCACGCTGCAGGTCACAGCATTGCCAGCCGCTGCTGAATGCCCAGAGCAGGAGCTGGGCTGTGCCACCAGTGCCCAGCCCCGTGCACAGCACCCCCAGCCCTGCACCAGTGCCCTAGGCATCCCCTGGAAACCACCCCATATCCCTGGGGGAGCACCCCGCGTCCCCAGGAAAGCACCCCACATCCCTAGGGGAGCACCCCCTGTCCCAGGGGAGTGCCCTGGCACGTGGCAGCCCGGGGTGGCTGGACAGAGAGCAGCCCCGGCCATGGCTTTGGGGCTGGGAAGGAGGGACACGTGCCCCTCTGGCCCTGGGAACAAGGGGTGGGTGGTGGTGACAGCTTTCACAGGCAGCTGCCCACCCAGGGCAAGCACAGTGCAGGCTCACGCCGGGACGGGTGAAGAGCCTTGCACCACCTCGTGCTAAAGCTCTCCTGAGCTCCAGTGCATGGCGGGGGGGCTGCAGTGCCAGCACCTCAGCCCCCACCCTGAGACAGGAGGTGACACAGAGAGAGGGCACAAAGCAGGCAAACCTCGACTCCCCCGGTTACGGCCAGGGAGGGGGATGCCTTGCAGCAACCTCCTCAATGGCGTCCTCGTGACCTCCTCAATGTTGTCCCCTCTCCCTCCCACTGATCTGGGTGCTGTTGGCAGCTCTGAGCCTCTGCCAAGCCTCCCACAGAAACAGGATTAGATATTAAAGAGTTGCATCATTTGCAGGAGTCTACAGGCTCCTTTGCATATCAGAGCCATAAGGACCTGCAGTTAGATGGGAGCTGGAAGGAAAATGGACAGCTCTAGCTGCGGGCTGAACCGAGCATTGTCCCAGGGTGGAGAATGGACAGAATAAATGGTAGCACTTCTAAATATTACTAACTACAAATTTGCTGGTTAGGGTTCATTTCTTCCCTTCACATATGTAGGCACCATCAGTGTTTGGGGGCAGTGAAGGCACATTTGCCGTTCCTTGCCATTTCTGCCCAGCAGCCCTGTGGGTGCAGCAGCACCCCAGGCCCTGCGCAGCGTGCCTGGGTGCCTACCTAAAAACAGGATTTCAGTGCACTGATTTGCTCGCGCCACAGGTTGCAAAACAGTCGTAGTGCTAAGCCAGAGTGGAAAAAAACCCCGTAAGTGGCCGTGTCCCTGGCAGGGGTGCAGCAGCATGGTATTTGTGTTGGAGCCAAGGTCTGTGCTGCCACTGGGGTATAGGGGCTCGGATCCCGGGTTCCCATGGACGTAACACCTCCGTGTGCTGGCTGAGTGAGTCAGGGTGGGGTCAGGGACAGCCTGTTCGATGGCCCTGCTGTAAGGCTGGGACACAAAAGGTTGATGTTGATGCTGTGGGCATGGCTCCTTCCCAGAGCATCCCCAGCGAGTGGGGAATGGAGGAGGCTCCCACAGGCCCGCACAGCCCCACAGCATGAACAGCGGTGTTGGGAGAGACATATGTATTGGTTAAATGTCAGGGCAGGGAGATGCTGCTGCAGCAGAGCTGACAAGCCAAACCCCACATTTGGTCCAGCAGTAATGAGCCGGCCGCCACTGGCACAATCACATAGCATCAGCACATAGCATCATAGAATGCTGCTCAAGTTGGAAGGGACCATAAGCATCTCCAGCTGCTTTGGGAGCAAACCCAGCCATGCAGCTTTGCTGCCCCACCTCATCCTCTGCAGGCAGGACAGAACCAGGGCATGTGTGCGGCAGCACAAGGTGCAGTGGAGCATCTTCCCCAGCTGCCAGTGCCAGCTCTGGGCTCCTCGGCAGCAACAGGATGGTCGCAAGCAGAAATCCCAATTTCTGGTTCTGTGGTAAATTCAGAAAATCCGTGGGCACTGCCAGCACAGTCAGTGAAGCTTTAGTAATTCCTGGGTACATTTCATGAGCAGGAGGACTAAAATCACTCTTTTGCATTTCGATTTTGTCAGCAGTATGGAGAATTCTAGGTGCTTGGACATTTGCTGCTGGAAAAGACAGCTCTTAGCAAACAAGCAGATAATGCTCAAGTGACACCAGGCTCCTGCAAAAAAACGGAGCTTGTCCCCTTTCAAAGTGCCTGCGCGCCTCCTTTGTGCCTGGCTGCCGCTGCTCTTGGCAGCATGGGAGGCTGTTCCCTGCAGGATCCCCCATCTCCCCATGGGTGCAGGCATGGCAGCTCTTACCATCCTGCAGATCAAGGCTAAAGCTGCCCCTTTACCCCCCCCCCCGAGCACGTGGCACAGTGACATTTGCAGACAGAATAGCTCTGCACATTTTCCCTTATTAGGCTTCAGCGTCAACACCACACTAGGGTGAAGGGGAAGGGCTTGTGTTACTCCAAGCTGCTGCCACAGGGACACAAAATTACTTTCTCTAAGCTGAAATTTAAAGCAGAGCCACGCTCCTCAGTCCCCTGACTTGCACAGACCCGCTGGCCATGCCCGGTGCTGGGTGGCCTGCACCCACCCTGGGGTCCCGGTCCCACGCATCTTCCACAGGGTGAGGGCTGGCTGAGGCAGGAGCATAGGGAATAAACCCAGCTTTAAACCCTTCCCTCAACCTGGGTCTCCGAAGGAAGAGTGTGCTACTTTCTGTTCTCTAATTAAACTAATGTTGCATCTTACTACTGAAGAACGAGTAAACAAACAATTAAAGACTTGATGAGGTGTTAAATGTGACACTGGTAGGAACAGCAAAGGCGCTGAATCAAAGAGCCAGGCTCTCTCTGCAGTGGGGCAGGCTGCAGCAGGGCAGGCAGTGGGGCAGCCCCAGAGCTGAGCGTGCCTGAGGGTCTGCTCGTGTACACATGTATGTATACATGTGTGGGTGTGCACGTAAAAAGCCTAGGGCCTGATCTGACCAACACACAGAAAAGGGAGGCTGGGGAGGGGATCTGGCACATCTCTGACAAGCAGCATCCTTTCAATCCCAGCAGGCTCACAAACATCTCCAAAATAAGATATTTTTATATATACATATATAAAAGTGCTTTTTTTCGCCAATTCACTGCTTTCTCAAAAGGCTGAAGAGGTCTCCAATCCTTCCACCCATCTCTCAAGAGCACACCAGACCTTTATTCAGCAACACTAAAAGCAGATCTGGCAAAGTCTATTTTTAACATCCCCCTGGACACTTTGGAAAACCAAGCTCTGCTCTCTGAGCTGGGAGGACAGAAAATGGCAAAGCTCTGCCTGCAATCTGCCTGCACACTAGGCAGTCCTGACCTGGAGGGCTTTGGCTGCTCCGAGGCGCTGTCTGCTCCCCATGGGGCACGGGGGACAGGGACAAGGTGCAAAAGCAGAGCCCAGGCATCCTTCTTTGGGACATGCCCAAAGGGGAGAGCAGAGCTGGGAGCCAAGCCCGAAGCCACAGGTCCACACGGAGGGGCAGCAGCCCAGACCTCAGGTCTGGGCTCCTACCTAACCCCATTTTCGCAGCCTGACCTGGGACAGGCAGCGTTTCAAGGCTGCTGTCAAACCTCTGGTGCAACCAATTTGGAGAACAGCTCTGCACACTCAGTGTAGTAGAACTGCTCTCGTTTAGACACCTGAAAATTAAGACCAGAGTTTTTCAGCCCTCTCCAAGCCTGGGACGGACAAGCTGCATTAATGCTGCAAGAAATTGTGGCAGCCAGGTACCAGGGAAAAGCTTTGGGGGTGGCAGCTGCTGAGCCAGGTCGCTCTGAGTTCGGTGTGTGTGTGTGTGCTGGTGCAGAAGGTGCTGGCTGGCATGGCTGGATCACCTTGGACAATGCATCCCCGGGCTGGACATGCCGTACCCAGGCATGTAATCCCCAGGGCCACTGGGATTAGTCCAGGGAAGCAAGGCCAGCATGCTGCTGCTGGTGCTCCCAGGAACAGCCCTGCCAGGGGAGCTTCTCGCTAATGTTACCGCACACTTTAGCCCATCTCTAATTAAGATTTAATAACCAAATCTCTGGAAGCAATTAATTACTTATTGTCATGGAGAAATTGTTTCTCCCTGCCTCTTGACCAGCAGATTTGGAAGATGACAAAGCCCTCCCATACCTACTAAGAGGCGATGGTTTAAGGAGATGCAGGAGCCACAGGACTTGGTTTGAGTGGGTGAAACAAGCCCTGATAGCAGACAACACTATAAATACACCAGACAACGCAGGCGGCTGTGGGCAGGACATGGGTGTCATTTACTAAACCAGTTAGTTCCCCACTTGCCACGTGGCAAACACTCCACAATTACCCACCGATTAGCTCCGCATTAGCCGCTTAAGCAGGCAGGTGGGATTATCCGCACCAAGGGCATGGTGGGGATGCCCACGGCCACGACGTGGTCCTCCCACATCCCTCGCAATGCCGCACTGCAGCCAGGGCTCCGCAAACAGGAACGACAGCCCGACGAAGCTGGCTGTCTGCACACATCTGCTGTTTGTCAGGCAGAGTGCCCCACTTCTACCAGCACTGGGCACAAGCAGCCGGCTGGGGTGATTATGCTGCTGCGTGATCTGCGCTGCAAGAGGGCACGGCTCTTCCACAGCATCCCAGCCACGCTCGGGGAAGGGAGCCGGGTGAGCTCCCAGCTGCCCAGGTAGGCTGAAAGGACAGACTGTCCCCGGGGACAGAATACTGGTGCAGGGGCACAAATGGCCCTGGGATGGAGAGGTCCAGCAGCCAGGGCTGGATTCCTACCAGGTGCTTTTGTGCAGCCCTGGGGAGAGCAGCAACTCCCCCTCCACACAGCAGGCAGTGGCAGGGGGGGATCCTGGGGGACAGGGAGCTGCAGCTCCAGAGATGGAGGTTCACAGCAGCCAGGGAAACATCCCAGGATCAGGCAGCATCACCCCCATCAGCCACAGCAAGCGTGAGCCCGGTAGGCTGCAGGAGGTCCCGCTCCCTCGTGCTGTGGAGACTGCATAATTTGGCTTCCCCATACAGAGCCATCCCCCCTGCCCAGCCGGGAGCCCCCTCAGCCGGTGGGGCCAAGCCTGGCACTGCTCGGCCCCAGGGGCTGGGAGAAGCAGACCCCAGGGTGCTGCTTGTTCATCTGAGGCCTGCGGCACCGGCTGTCTTCCTCACGGCACTTCCCTGACTACACGGTGCAGCAGCCGCAGATGGCACGGTGAAAGGCACCCACATCCCCAGGCACCCCAGCCCGCTGGCTGGCTCCCCTCGCCCAGCCAGGACAGCCGGCCCTGGGCGAGACGAGCCCCACTGACCCACGCTGGCACTCGCCCAAGGCAGCGCGCGCTGCCGGCGGCCGTACCTGTGCCTGCGATGCATCAGCGACACGCTGTGTCCATTCCTCCTCTCCCAAGAGTGCACGCAGGGACGGGTTCGTGAGCCCAGTGATGCCGCAGCAGCTGCTGGCCCCCGCACCAGCACCAGCTTGCGGGGCTGCTGCACCGGCGGGGACAAGTACTGCTCCTCCTAGCAGGGGTGCGGGGATTCACCGCCGTGCTGGGAAGAGGAATTTGAGTGTTTTCAGGAACTCATCCGATTCCCAATGCAGGAACGTGCCAGCCTCGCCCCAGCGCAGCTCAGAGGGAGGGAGGGAACCCCATCTCCCAGCAGGCGGGACCCCCAAGGTCTCACGTCCTGACATGCAGCAGCAGGGATGGAGGCTTTGCTGCACTTTTCCCCTGAACCAGGTCCTTTCAGTGCTCCCGTTTCCTGGAAGAGAAACAACCCCAAACGCATCTCCATCATTCAGGGGTTTAATTAGCTTGTTACCCACTAGATGGAGGGCAGAGTCCCCCTCTGCACCATAGTTCACCTTCCTGGGAAAAAAGTGCTGTGTCAGGCCTCCAGCCTCGTTAGCTGCCTGTTGTTAGCCGAAGGACTTTGGCCTTAGAGCACCTGGCAAAGCCCCACCATTTCCCAGCTCCCATCCCCTCCACCAGCAATCCTACCCACCAGCACCAAGGGCAGTGCAAAGCCCCTGGGCGCAGGCAGGGCTCCAAGCCTGCCCACAGCAGTGTCCCTGCCTTGGGGCTGTCCCACAGAGACGTGACCCACGTCTGCAGTGCCTTTGCACTGCTGCCCACATCCCCCACTGCCCTGCTCCAAGCTGCACCACCTTCCTTATGCCCAAGTCACAACTCCTGGGCACTCACCCTTGTTTCAGCAGGGGTAAAGTTTTACATTTTGTTAAAGTTCCTCTGCAACTTTGTTGGAATTTTTTTGGCTGCTGGACAGAGCTGGTTCACTTGTAGGTGTGGGGGACCCTTCTCATTTGTCCTGCATTTTCCATGGTGTGTTTTAGGCACTAGTATATCATTATCCTCACCTTGCAATGATGGTGTGCAGAAGGCAAAGTGATGTACCCAAGGTTGTACAGGCCATCACAGGCAGAGTGAGGAGAGGCCCCAGGTCTCCTTGTCCTCAGTGGATAGTATTTGCAGCTGTGTCAGTAACCAGGTATTAACACATGCAGAGAACAGTAAGCCCCCAGAGCTGCCCCGAGACCTGCAGCAAGGGGACCCAAAACCTTCCCTGGAGCTCAACAGGGATAAAGCGCCCAAGTTTGGCACACGCTGCTCAGTCCCACATTACAATGGGATTTGCTGTAACAGATTCTCATCAGTCACAGAAGAGTGACAGATTTCTTTTTAATCAGATTAAGCATCTGCTGCTGACAGAGCACATCTCTGCGCAGTCCAGGCAGACTTTCCAGTGAGCAGTGCCCACGGGCCAAATGTAGCAGGAAAACACCAGGGAATGCAGCAACCAAGCTCAGCTGGCTCATAAATATGTTTTAAGATCATTTTAAGCCAGATGTGAGAGCGTCTCATCAGGGCTCGGCCGATGCTGCGTTCACCCCAGCCCTGCTCACTGCATTGTGCTCCAGGCAGGCTGCCGGGGGCTGGCACCACCACAGATGCAGATGCTGGGCTCTGTAGGATGTTTTCATGTTGGTTATAGAAACAAATAAAACAAAACATTTGCTAATTCAGGGAGATTCTTCTGGATAAGGCAAATTAATCAGATGTGATTCATTCTTGTGCTTTCTCTGTGGGACAGAGGCAGATTGGGGGATTAGCGAGCTGGATAGGAACACTGTGATCATGTGAATCTGAGCTGCCCAAAGGCTCTCCCACCTTCGGTCTGGCAGGAGTGACTGGGCTGCAGCACTTAGGGCTGATTCAAGCATCGCTGGCAGCAGAGAATCAATTACAGGCTTGTTCAGTTGTCCTAATGAATCCAGAATTAACCAGGAAACACTTAGGAGTCAGTTTGTTTAATTCCCATTTCCAGGCACCAGCCCTCTCCTGTTCTTGCCAGCTATGGTGAAGGGATGCCCAGTGCCAATATTTTCTCTCTGAGCAGCTCAACCTGCACTTGTCTCTGTGAAAGTAAATAGATCCAAGCCCCTGCCTTCAGTCCTTTAAATCAGACTCAAACCTCTTCCCTAAATTGTCTCAAGTTTTCAAACACATGCGGACCCCAGAAAGAGACACTGGTCTAACAGGGCTCACAGCATTGGACAGAAGTGATATCGTCTTCATGACATCATGTGTTCTCCCATCACAGACAGAAAAGCCACTTCAGCTCTGTAGGACACGGCAATGCCTTGGGCTCTCATCTCTGCTGTCATCTCCTGCGAGCCTCAGCTCCTCTCCAAGGCACTACCCGCCAGGATGGGGACCCGGACCAGGCAAGTGGCTCCTCTCTCTTCTCTGTCAGCAGATGCAGGACCTGATACTTGCACAACACTGTAAATGGTTTGCTCGAACTTGCTTTTCCACTCCTTAAACCTGTGTCACATCACCTGCAAACACTTGTAGTAACGATTGTCTATCTTCTTTCAGGTCATTGGCAAAATATGTTTGATAATGCAAGTCCAAAGCCTTGTCCCCAGAGGTCCTGCTGCCCCATTCCGGTAGGTTCCTTGGTTCCAGTCAAATTTCAGGGCTGGCCCACCAGTCACTTTAAGCCATTTAATGTATGCACTGGTGACTGCAGAATCCCAGGTACCCAAGCCACTGACTGTCGTACCAGAGCCTACGGCAGCAGCACTGTTGCTGTACCAGCTCGGGCTCTCATCCGCACCACAGCCACCACCAGCCCTACCAGATCCAGGCACCAGAAAAGGAACTCCATAGACCTTAATTACCCTCTTTTAAATCTTGATTAATGGAGTCTGGTACCAGCTACTGCCGAGCCTCGGGCCAGGCTGACAGCAGTGCAGGCAGCCTGGCCAGACTTGGCTTTTGCTACCATTGCTGTGCCACGCACCAGTGTGGGGTGCACCTCACCGCCGGCCCTGCCACAGCTCGGGGAGCGGCTTCCTGGGGGGCCCATCCATCACTTTCCATGTGGCTGCCCTCTGGCATGGCTGGGGCTGCAGGGGTTCTCCCAGCTCCGCTCCCCTCCTCTGCTCCCAAGAGGACAGCCTGCCAGAGGGATAAGCCAGAAAAAAAAAAAAAAAAAAAAAAAAAACAACCAATAACAAAAAGTTGCTTTCCTGCAGGTCAGCCTGTCCTGCTGGAGTCAGAAGCAATGATGCAAGTCAGCCAGCAGCACAGCGAGTGAGCAGGACCACATTGTTTCAGCGATCGAAATCCCAGTGAAACGCATCACACCAGTGCCTCGTGGAAAATGAATCACCTGCATTTTTACAACCTTAAAAAAACCAAAGCATCTTTTGTGCAGGGACCAGGGGCCATGTGCTGTTCTTCCCTGACCTGACCCATGGCTGAGTGGGTCACAAGGAGTGGATTTGTCACCGGTGCTCTGCACACCCATGCCAGCCTCCACAAGCATCTCTGTACCTCCACGTGCCTGCCTGCAGCTCCCGTACGCTACCTGCACCTCTGCTGCCCTCCTCTGCCTCCTCACCTGCCCTGCCCCTGCCAGCACTAACGAGGGCATCTCCTCACCCATAAAGACAAACGGATTAATGAACCACTCGAGAGTAATGTCGTTCATTACTTTTCTCAGCCTGAATAGCCTTGTCCAGCTTCTGTGTTTTAAGGTTGATGAGGCATTTGCGCCCAGCTAGGGAGCTGATGCTGACATGCATGCCCTCCTGCTCCCCCAGGAGAGGCAGGGAGCATTCTGGGTTTCAGACAGTGGGTTTATTTTCTGGACTTATACCCTCCAAGCTCACTGCCCAAAGCTGGTGCAATGCCCATCACTTGCCAAAGCCCCATCTTCAGCCGAGCCAGGTGGCAGCACCACGGGGCACGCTGGGTCCCATGCCAACCTGGCACTGTTCAGGACTAGCACAGCTCTCATCTCTCTTAACAAAGAAGGTGTCTAATTAATTTTAACATTTTTCTCCAATCAATTATTCAAAGTATCCGCACAGTTCATCCACCCAGCTCTTTTAACCCCAGTGGCCACTTCTACTTATCCACCGAAAACAGGCAGCATTGATCCCCCCTCAGCGGTCCCAGGTGCACGGCCTCTGCACCCCGCTCCCCAAGCCACCCACAATGCCTGGGGAATGGTGCCTCGTGGCCCTGTAGCAACTTCCGAACATCACCAGCAAGTTAACTCAAATACATACTCTTGAAAAGTGCTTTTAGTGACATAATTTCCACTGTCTTGGGACAAAGACACTGGAACATCGGAGTTACACCGATGCACTTTGATAAACCTGTAACTCTGTAAGAAGCCACCTGACACCAGAGCTGGTGCCACTCCAGTGTCCTGGGGGGTTTCTGTCCCTGCACAGCTGGATCCTGCAGGGACATTGCGGCACATCTCTGCTGTTGGGGGGGTGAGGATGCACAGGGCCCAGCATGCACCCCGCTCACTCACAGCCCTCTGAAATCAGCCATCTCCAATATGCCTCACAGCCCCGGATTGTCACATGTGCAGGCTCAAAGAGAAATAGAGCATTTTTCGTATGTTACTGCTCTATCCATAGCTCACTAAAAGTGAAGATTGCTTTTTTGCACTGGGTGAAAACCAATGATAAAAATCCCCATGAATACTTCATCAGGCTGCCTGCTTTCCCATAGATTTTCTGTCACCAGGAGAGTGGTTCCAGCAGCTGCTGGTGCCTGGAAACCAGAACCAAGGGGGAACCCAAATCAATTGCATCTGAAAGAGGGAATTTTCTACTAAATCCTATTGCTCCTGGTGGCATTATCCACGCAGGAGCTCCAGCAGCAGCTGGAACAACAGTTTTTCCCCAGGACACAGAGTGAGGGGGTCAGGGACTGGGGCTGGTGCACCCCACTGCAGGGTCCTGGGCACGTTCACCTCCCCAGCCAGAGGAGAATGCACAGAAGACACGGGGCAAGGACAAGCAGCAACAGGACGAAAATATAGCAAAAAAGAACCAGCTCCAAAGGTACAGAAAGCTTTCGAAGCTGCAGGGACACCGGAGGCTTTGCAGACAGATGGGCCATCAGCCAAGGGAGTTTGGAGAGGTGATCCTGCTACGGGGCTGAGGTCTCCTCCGGTCCATCAACTCTTATTCTAGCAGGGTCCAAAGCCACCTTCTCCGCTCCCTGGCACGCTGAGCTACCGGGTCCCTCGCAGACCTGGGCTGGGCCCCGGCTCAGGAGGAGCTGCCCATCCCTGCCCCTTGCCAGCCCCGTGTTCAGCAGGTTTTGCGGGCTCGCTGCATCGCTCTCGCTAGAGGAGACCCAGCATGGAGGGAAGAGGTTTTCTCCCTAGAATAAGGCCTGAAGACCAGCATCCTTATTACCTTGTGTCTGCCTGAGCAGACACTGAATCATACAGCAAGCTGGTATTTAAAATAGTTGCATTCCTCTTTTTAGCAAAAATATTGCTCAGTCCTAAGAAGAGAAGGCTGAAGGGGATCTGCTTGCTGCCTTAACTGCCGCACCAGCAGGCACAATGAAGGCTCTTCACAGAGGCACACAGTAGAGGATGAGGGACAGCAGGCACCACAAGAGCGATCCCAACCCGATGCCAGGGAGAAGTGCTGCTGTGGGGTGGTCAGGAACTGGGCAGGGCCGGGATGCTGGGGGAGCTCCATCGCACCACAAAGGTGCCCAAAGCTCAACTGCAGGACACCCTGTGAAGCTTGACCTGAGCCTGGAGCTGGATCTAACCTGGAGCTGTCCTGCTTTGAATGGGGGATGGACTGGAGATCTCCAGAGGCAGCTCCCACGCTGGGTGATTCTCTTGCCTGTGATTGTGCCAGATGCCATTTAACAACTCACAATACTGCACCACCAGCTAGCGAAGAGCAGAGAACCTTCTGCTCAGGACTGCTGCCGCACTAATTGCTGTGGCATCTCAGATCCAGCTGTGGGCTCAGGGCTGTTTGTCACTGTCCCAGCTCCCCGTGACCAAAGGCTTTGCCAAGGGTCCCCAGGGGTCTGCCACATTGGGGTGAGCAGACATCCTCACAGCTTTGCTGCGCGGGCAAGGTGAATGGCTCTTGCCGAGCATCACACCCAGCACAGGCAGCCACCCTCCACTCTCCCGGCCCCTCTCTGCTGCTGTCCTCACAGATGCTCCGGCTCACGTGAATCACTGGTCCCCTGCCCTTGGCACCGGTGATGTGCCGATGGCTCACTGAGCCCCGCCACAGTGACAGGTATGGCTCATCCTGCATGACCTAGTTAGCACCAACAGCAGCAAGATGCAGCTCTGGGAGACCAGTCTGTCTCTAATCCAATAGAGACCAAGGCATCCCTCCCTCCCCCAGGGCCCACAGCCAGCCCTACAGGAGCCCCGGGTTCATCCCCCACCACACTGCCAGGACGGGCCACACAGGAGGCAGCAGCACCCTTGTATCCCCAGCTGGAGATGCCGAATCCACTTGGGCAAACCGCTCTTCCTGCCTAAGCCAGAGGCTGGTTCCCAGTCCTGGGGTGAGATGCTTTTTGCCTTCTTCACGGAGTCTGCTCCTGCCCTGACGCCTGTCCCCAGGGCAGGACACAGGGACACCACTCTGCTGCTGGCCCTTTGCTGGATTGCCCAGGCTGAACGCTGGCTCAGGGGGTTTCTGACTTCAGGAGATTTCCATGGGTCTGTCCCACACCCCTTCCAGCTCACAGGCATCCTTTCCGAGGCAGAGGCACACAAAATCAGGCCTACTTTCCAATAATAGCCCAAAGGCTGGATCCTCCCCCAGCCTTTTCCACATTGCCACTCCTTGCACATGCAGGCCTGTATTAGCAATTATCAACCACAGTATCCAGTGTGATACCAAGTTTGCCATTCCCCGCAGCCCCAGGGTCCCTGCTAAGGGTTGCTTTCCAACACAACCCACTGTCAGGCAGCTTTGTTTCCAGGTGCCTGCCTTTGTACTCCTCCAAATCAAAACATATGTTCAAACAAGCCCAGCTATTGTGCAACCTGGGTCACCCCACCAGCATTTACATAACCTGGGAACTTCAACAGGAATGAGTTGTTTCCCTCTAAATTGCTCATTAAAAAAAAAAAATTGAAGAGCAGACACAACCTCCGGGGCATCGGCTCCTGGCTGGCACTGGCTTTAGCAGGTGGCACATTTTAGCCTGCCCTAAAGCACTAGCCTTACCCAGCACAAGCATCCTCCACAGGCACACGCAGCGCTGCGATGGCCCAGCTCCGGTGAGGCTGCATCCAGAGACTGGGAGCAGAGATTGCCTCAGAGAGAAATTCACTATTTTTCCTGTTCATCTTGCATGCACAGCTGAAGCCAGAGGTGCAGAGAGAAATTCACTATTTTTCCTGTTCATCTTGCATGCACAGCTGAAGCCAGAGCTGCAGAGAGAAATTGCCACAGGAATCACCAGCACTCGGCCTGGGTGGTCCCTGCGCAGCTCCACAGCCATGATACAGAAGCCACAAAAACCCCACTAGCAAAATCTAAGCAGGCTTTCCCCCTTTATTCCTGAAAATGACCCAGAAACACCCACACCAACGCTGCCTGGCCTTCCTTTTGTGTCACTCAATGCACCTGGTAGTTGATTGCTAATGAGGGCTAATTAGCCTCCAGCTCCTGCCCTGTGGCTTCCCAAGGAGCTGCTCTACCCCTCAACCCAGTTTTTTCCCAGTTTTTCCCGTTTTTTCCCAGTACTGAGCCCTAGCCACTCCCCGCTCCCTCCCTGCAGGGAGCTAGACCCGCTGCGTCGCTGCTGGGGTGACTGCGGAGCGCACTTGGCCCTGGGGATTTGGGCCTTTCCCAAAGACTTGGAGCTCGCAGCAGAAAGCCGGCTCAGCCCCAGTCCTGCTGCTTGGGCACCGGGCTCTTGGCTCGTGGCCTGGACAGACTCATTAACCTGAAAAAACTCCTCCTGAAGACAGGCAGGAGGGCAGGCAGCTGCCTTCCCCACCGGTTTTGCAATCGTTTTCAATAGTCATGGCCAAGAACAGGCATTCACACGCTGGCACGTATTAGCCTGGGTGCTCCCAGCAGGCAGGAGCCCATGGGCAGCTCCAGTCAGGACGGTGGGTCCTGCCAGCCAGGGGGTGCAGGATCTGGTCTGCCATGTGCTCCTTCAGCCCTCACCCATACTGCAAGTGGCTGCCCAAAGCCAGCGGATAGTTTCGGCCACCTCCACGCTGGTGACAGTGGTAAAATCACCCGGCATGCTCCCCCGGGCAGGGTGGGGATAATGCCGTGAGCGAGGAGACAGCGCAACTCCGGCACCGCTTCTGAAATAGCTCAGAAACCGTGCCCAGTGAGAGCAGCACCTCCTACGAGGTGTCCCGGGATTTGCTGGCTGCTCCCAGCCATTGGAGACGATCCCCAGGCTGGGGGAGGCCAGGGCAGCATTATTCCTACAGGCACCGTACAGCCTTGTACGGAGCACAGGGGGAGTGGTGCTGGGGGTCTGTGGGAGCCCCCCTGTTTTAGCATCCGTCTGTTTACAGGCAGTGTTTTGGAATGGGTTGCTGCTCGTCTTGCCTTTTGCTTTACTACCCGGATAGCAAAAAGCAGGGGAAAAGGGGCAGGGGAAGGTGATGCTGTGGGCGGAAAGCAAAGGAAGGGAAAGGATGAAGTGGAGGGGCGACGGAGGAGTTGCACCGGGGGGCTGAAGGTTGGGTTACAGGGTGCTCCCAAATTCTCTCTTGCTCTTGAACCACATCCCACTGCGGGAACATGTCCCAGGGGCAGGCAGTGGCAGGACAGGACAGGCCCTCAGGCTGCTCTGGCAGGGTCCATCTCTTCAGTCTCAGGAGGAGAAAGCCAGGCAGCGGCTGGAGAGCGGAGCCCCCGCAGGGCAGCATGCCAGAGACAGGGGCACAGGGTGCCCACTCCATCCCTCCCACTCCATCCCTCCCGCTCCATTATTATTTAGTAAGTGAATTAATTCTAAAAAGCCAAACATGAAATAATCTTTTACAATTTCACATTTTGTGTGTTTTAGGTGTTCAGAACAGTGATATAATGACTGCACACATCCCCATTGCTGGTGAATATGGGTGAGGAACAAAGCAGGCGTGTGGGTATCCAAGAGCTCCCCCTGAGCCTGGAACCACATGGACAAACCAGATTTCTGCTATTTCAAAGCCAATTTTATTATTACAGCAGAGATTTTTTTTTTTTCCCCCAAGCTGGTCTGTTCATAATGGTATGAAACCAGAAAAAGTAGGAATTCCTGCACTGAGGAACAGCAGGAGAAATACAGTATAAAGGCATAAGGTTTTGCCTGGCAGTGAAATAAGTGAGTTTCAAATGTCAAGCCTGCTGAGTTTTGCTGCATTTGAAGGAGCCCTTCCAAGCTGTCTGAGATGTCACAAACGTTGGATTTTGTCTCTCTGTTCCAACTGACTTCAGTAAATGGCAAAAAATGCCTCTAAAATACAGCAATTGGCAGCATTGGCTGCACAAATAAATAAGCTTGTAATCTTTTTTTTTTTCCCCATTTTCTAAGTTAAAAATCTTCTGGATGCCCAATACCACCCTTTGGACCGATCTCTGTGCATACACACAATTAGCAGGAACAACAGGAGTGGAACAGAGCCGGAGGAGGTGTAAATATGACCTCTGCATTTCTGCACCTTGGCTAATTACAATGCATTTTTAAAAAGGGGGGGATAAAAAACCCCAAGCTGATTGGCCAAGAGTTGGGCAAAGAAAATATCTACTGGGAAACCGGGTTTGGGACAAGGGCCAGCTGTCCAGCTGATTGCATTGCCCTAAAACATCCTGAATTTGCACGTGCCAGATGGGACAGACGCCAGCTCCCATGGGAAGAGGATGCTTCCAGGAGCCGTTCATCCCCCCAGGCTGCTGCTGCTCTTCCACAGATGCACTGGGGGTACAGATACCGGGGCTGCCGGGCACCCCTGGTGGTTGCAGGACAGCAAGTGCCTTTATGGTCCTAAACATGGAGGGAGAGACACTGGGCTCTGCGTGCAGCTCGAGGGAGCTGCCCTTGGGGAGCCAGACCCTGCCTGCCCCACAGCAGCCTTGGGGAAGGGCAGCTGGGCCAGGCTGCTCTTCTCAGAGGGTGAGACCCCCTCTCGACACCCGCACGGGGCGGTGGAGGGATGGGGCAGCCCTGCACAGCCTTTGCCGCACGCCTCAGGCAGGACATGGTCTGATCTGCTGGTGGATCTGCTCTAGGTTCAGCCTGGCTGCTCCATACTGGGAGCGGGGGCTCTGGGGGCCTGAGCTGGGCACAGCCCCTGCCTCGACACTGACCCGGCCTCACCAGGTCGGGCAGCACCGGCCCCTCTGACCCACAGGGAGCTGCGGTCTGGGACACCCAGCAGTGCCGCAGCCACCCCGGGAGGGAGCAGCAGGAACACGGCAACCGTGGGGATCTGGTACGTGGTGGATTGGAGAGGACCAAAACGGTGCAAATACACGGCGCCGCTTGCAAAGGCAATAATATATTTAGCTTGTATCTGCCACAAAAAGACTGCCATAGATCCAGAGCGGCGGTTTGGATTGCATTTACATTTGCTAATTTAGCAAAGGCCTGTCAGAGCCGTTTATCTCTGACTGTTGACTGTTGGCGTGGAAGCTTGTTAGCAAGTTGTCAGAGCAGATATCACTGGTGAATCTGAATAACAGATCAGGTGTCAATTGCTGCGGAGCTGTTTGTTTTGGGGATGGATTTAGAAATTCAACTGAAAGAGAAGGAGCTGTGTCAGTAATAAGAATTGTATGATGTCGGCTCTCCGTGAGGTTTCTGCTATTACAGCACGTAATTTGACAAAGCTGCTCCTGCTTTAGTAGTTACGTGGAATACCTTCATCCAGAGCAACGTTACTCCCAACCAGTGGCTTGCTTCTGGATGTCTGCTGGTTGCTCAGTTAGAAAACAACTGGAAAACTGGGGGGGCAAAGGCTCTTCCCACCCACACGGGGCACAGGCTGGGGACGGTGGTGCCGACACAGACCACAGCTGGGGCTGCTCCCTGCGGCTGGGTCAGAGGTCTCTGTCCCCCACACACAGTAAGCAAAGCTCAGCAACTCGCCTCATTTTGCTGCTGACACATCGGATGAGTATTTCTTCAGGAGTCCCAGGCACAGAGCTCCCAGGATGGGCTGCAGCAGCAAGAGCTCCTGTTACAGAGCCAGAGCTGGACAAAAGCCATCAGTGCCTCAGAAACTTCCCCAGCGAGGAGAGGGGACAGCAGGAGGGTGGCGGAGGGGAGACGTGATGGCAGTGTGCACACAGCGATGGGAGAGGAGCACCCGGGAGATTGGGGGGGGCAGCCCCTTGTCCGCAGCGGGGGGGACAAGGCGCAGTGCTGGGACATGTGCAGGGGAATGCAGAAGTGATGCAGAGAAATGCTTCTTCCATGGGAGGTAGAAACCAAAGCGCCCAGCACAGGCGCTGAGGCAGGTGAGGACTGCATGGCCATGGGGACCGGTGTTCCCCGGGGCAAGCACAGCACCCAGGAGCATCCCTGCTCCTCTCCGGGGATTTGCAGCCTCCTGCTCTGTCCTGCTGTGAGCAGAGGTGCAGGCGAGACCCGGGTGGGAGGGCAGGACCCCCCCTGGCCCCATCACCTGCAGTCCTGACCCCCCGCCTCAGACACACACAGCTCCTGGGATGGATCCAGCCCCAACTCCTCTCTTCCCAAGGAGCAGCACAGCCATCGCGGGACTTGGCTCGAAGTCAGACCAACATGATTCAGTGTGGTAACATTTCCCAGGGCCTCGCCGAGATTGGCACGTGGGCGGGAGGGAGCTGGCAGCTGCCTGTACCGGGGGAGGAGGGCAGGGAGGTGAAGATGAGCTGACAGAAGAGAAAGGACGAGCCCAGTCCAGGTGGCTCCAGCTGGACCGGGAGCCCACCCCGGTCACTCGCAGTGGGTTCTGACCCTGCCTGGGCTGTGACCCCCAGCATGGCTCGGCACTGCCTGGGGCTATCCGTGCTGCCGGCATGGACCCCTGGCATGGGCGGCTCGCAGGCTGCTCCCGCTCCTTGGAACAAGGGCCCCAAGCTGGAGAAAAGCACAAACCCAGCATGGTCCCAAGGGCCCAGCCCATCTGCCCAGGCTGGTGGGAGGCCACCAGCCACTTCCCACATCCATGGCATCCCGAGGGAGAGCCACAGGGCTGGGAATCTCCCCTCCACACAGCCATACAGGCACTGCTGTGGCCCTCTGCAACCTCCATAGGTTACATTTATAACAGAAAAATATGGAGAGAGAGGGGTAACAGACCCCTCCACGCACACTCATACCCCACCTTAAGGGCAGCAGCTAAGCGGGACAGCAGACGGGGCAATGCATAGGCTGGGTTACATGTGCCCCCTTGAAATGCAAGATCACTGGAGCCCATGGGTGCACAACAAAGCAGGGGGCTGTTACTTATGTCCCAAGCATTTAGAAGCAGGAAAATTAAATTAAATTAAATTTCTGAGCCGCTTCGGTGCAGTGACAGCAGATGCAGCATCCATGCATGGGGGTGGGTCTTCTTGCCGGTCCCTTGCGAAGGATGCAGAGCTGGGTACACCAGGAGAAACCTTCCTCCCCGATGCTGTTGCTTAGCCTTTCGTGTATTCCACAGAGAAAACCTCATTGCTACCAGTGAGAGGTGTGTGCCAAGGAAGAGGACAGAAAAATGTACCAAATCCTCCCTGTAGACCACAGTGGGAGGGAGCCGGGACCATCCAGGGCAGGACTGCGCTGGGTGCAGGACAGCTATGCAGGTCTTTGCACATCACTCATGCCCTGAATAGATTCAGGTTCTTTTTCCTTAAATAATTACTCTGCAGAGTTAATGGTTTCAAAACACGTTTTAAACATGTAAAAATAATGTTTGGGGTTTTAACTCCCCCTTCTCCCAGGTTTTCTTTAGCCAATATCCAGCAGCCCCTGGAAACATCTCTCCTCGGGTTAGAGACCCCCCGAACACCGTGGCGTTAACCCATGTCTGCAGGCCCCTTCTCCAGAATGCCTGGGCAGTGGAGGCGAGAGCTTGGCACAGCCCAGGGCAGGGCAGTGCCCAGCACGTCATAGGAACACCCTGGCAAAGCCGCCAAAGCCGCCCACCCTGGTGCCATCGCTCACTGGGCAGGGGCTGCAGTACTGGGACAGGCAGCCCCGGCTCTGTGGCACGACTCCTGCCACCATCTCCACTCCTTTTTGCAGCTCTGTAATATAAGTGGTGAATGTAAAACAAAACAAAAAAAATCATGATCTAATTAGCAGCCTTCAGCTACAGCATTGAATTAGCAAAAAAAAGTGAAAGTGGGTTTAATTAAAACTGTTGCTGGAAGAGAATTTTGATTAACTGATGTAATGCGTTAAAATTGCAAATCCCAGAAGCTTAAGTGACAGATAAAATAGCGCAAATGGTTTACAAATTAATTTACTTTTTTTTGAAAACAAGCATGCTGCATATTATTAAAAATTAATTAGTCATAGAGGGAAGATCTCGCACAAAGGTTACAACAGCACGGGCTGCCGAGATGAGGTATGTGTTCGTGTGTGGCTGGTTGTTTACTGGAGCTACAAATACAAGATATGCGTTCACAGGCAGGGGAAGTGGCAGGAGTCGGTGACTGTCCGGGTGAGCCGGAGGGTACCGAGATGTGGACCAGCGGCACAGGCCTTTGCTCAGTGATGCTCCTGGGGGGCACGAAACACCCTGAGCGAGATAGATAGCAACTCACACCTGGTCGTGGCACCACATCAGCACCTGGCTATGCCGGGCAGCTCCAGCCTCAACACTGATGATGGGTAATTTGGGAGTGCAGCATCCCTGTCCCGCTGCCTACCCCTGCCCCAGGGCTGTGTCCCCGGGGTGGCAGCAGCAGCACAGGGACCCACAAGGACCGAGACCCAGGAGCTGCTTCCCTGTCCATGGGCCAGCACGGAGGATGCAGCCGGGGCACAGGGCAGGACTGACCCGCTGGCAGCCACACCAGCACCAACACCTCTAAAAACCAAGACATCTTACAGTGACCTTGCTCACTGAGGGACAGACCAGGGCCAGGGGTGGCTCTGCCCCAGGCCCCCGCAGGGAGCTCTGGCACAGGAGCCACGCGATGAGCGACAGGAAGATGCAGCTGAAATGTTGTCAAGAGCAGCAACGTTAAACTAAAATGTTTATTGACAACATGCTGTATTTTTATTTTTTTTAATTCCCCTCGTTTGACACATTTTGATGATGTTTCCATGCCTGGTTGCCACAGTGACTCACGTTAGCCTCCCAGCTGCTCTGCGAATCCTTTCCTCCCAAGAGCCAACAGTGGGCCCCGGTACCGCCAGCACCCAGACACAGCCCGTCCCCCCGACAGCGGCAGCAGGGTCTGTCCGGGCACAGGGACACCCCGGCCCCAGGGCTGCCAACCACACGGCTGCACTGCCCGGACCTGTCCCCAGCACCCAGAAATGCCACCAAAGCTTCCCAGCAGTGACTCGGGTCCACGGGCTGCTCTTCAGCCAGGGGCTGTTGGTTCGTGGGGGTCACAGGTACAGCCCCGCCACTTTCTCCAGTGCTGCATTTGTCACTCAAAATCCCCCTTTTTGCTGCCTCCCCTCCAGCTGCCAGGTTCCCAGCGCGGAGCCGACGCTGACCAAACCAGGAATGGACACCTGCACCTTCACGTGATGCCTCAGCATCATGTGAAACTGTGCTCAGCACGGACACAGTCCCCTTCCCCAGGCTGCTCTCCTGCTTCCACCCAAGTGTCCACTGCCACGTTAATGGCCCACAAAAGGGGCCCATCACATTTCCACCGGCAATCCCTGGCAGCCCAGTGTGACAAGCAATCGCTTTCATACTCCGGATGCTTCCCCAGCCTTTCTGCCTCCTGAGGCTCCAGCGCTGATGCCTGGGGAAGTTTCCCTGCCCTTCGTGCCTGACCCATGAAGAGCATGAAGATGATTTACTCCGGGCATCGTGTTCCCATTGCACCCGAGCACACACTGCACCGCAGGCAGAGCGGACCCATCGCCCTGTCGGCTGCGTGTCGCAGGCAGGAACGGGCAGAGGGACAGGCAGCCAGCAGCAGATCTGAGGTGGGTCAGTGGAAAGCCATGAGTCCGAGATGCCAGATTGTGCCTGACAGCGGAGCAAGGGTTTGTATTCGCCATCCAGCCCAGCTTGTCATGTACAACATGTCACAGCTGGGTTGTCTGCAGTCTGAGAAGCACTGGATCTTCAAATAATCCTCTTGGATTAAAAATAACTTGTAGCCACCCAGGACTGTGTCCCTGGTTTATGTTGCCAGCAGGCGATGGCAGCAATGGCAGACTGTGCCGTCACTCCCGCACAGTCTGCTCCGACCCCCCCTTTCCCCCTTTCCACACCCAGTATTTCTGCACACTAACCAACTCAGGGATGGGTAGCCCAGACCCCATGCACAAAGGCCAGTTTTTCAGGAAAATGCCTTAAAAAACCCAACCAACCTCAAATTCATAGTTTGCTGCCTAAATAAGTGACCTGCTTTCAAGAGCAACTCGAAGTGAAGAGAAGGGTTTGCCTTTTGCAGATTTCAACACACAGACTTTAGGATCTCCTTTTTGCAGGCGTGGGGAGCTACAGAGCTCCCTCCCCACACAGCCTGCGTGACAGCAAGCGTCTGAGAAAGGCACCCACAGCCTGGCTGGGGACTGAGGCAAGAGTTTCCCCCCAAGCCAGGGGGCAGGACCCCACAGACCCCCCAACACAGACCCGTTCCAGGATTACACCCCGAGGGGGATGGATGGGGCTGGGGCAGCATCTCCTAAACCCACACTGGTCTTGCTCTTCCTTCGGTGTCTGCTCCCGGCCCCGCTGCAGGCAGGATCCTGGCCAGGCTGGACCAGCACCCTGCGTGCCTGGGGTCCTAGTTCTGCCTTCAAAACCCACAGATGTGTGGAAGAGCCAAATGGTTCATGCAAACCCTTCGCAACACAAACCACAGATCGGAAAACACTTGCTGCTTTGTGTTTAGTGGCACATGAGATTTTTTTTTTCCAGGCGCTCACTGTTTTCCAGGGTATTTTATTATGTTTCTAACGCATAGTTACACTGGAAGCACAGGACCAGCCTGTTTCAGGTGTACCTACAGTGCTGTCTTTTCCCTGGCTCATTAACAGATTCATACCCAGCCTTGGAGCATTCAAGGAGGCATTGTTTCTGCTGACAAAATTAGCACTAACAAGTAGGACATAAAACAGCATCTACAGTAAATCTAGTACCTCCATGTGCTGCAGGAGCCACAGCTCAGACAGGAATTTAATTGTAGCCTTTAGGCGTCAGATAAAGTTTTTAAAAGATACAGCAAAATATAAAGCAACGCAAATTTGCCAAAGCATTGCACTTCTCATTGAACACAGTGGGGGACAGAGAGTTAGAAAATGGAATATCCTTAAAGAAACCCAGTAACCCTTTGTGGACTGCGCCGCTGCGGTTTCTCTGGGGCAGTAGGGTCTGCACCTCCAGAGAAAAGGAGGAATCATTCCATGTGGTGCAGAAGGAGCTGGGGCTGGCTGTACCCCTGCAACCTCCACCCCATCCCCCTGCATCCCCATGCCCCATCCCCCCACACGCTGTCCCCCCCCCCCACCTCCCACACACCCTGCCAGCCCGCAGCGCCTTCGGTCCCCCCGTGGGGAGGCAGACAGATGGACTGCCATTACGTGTGCCGCCTTTCCCTAGGAAACCTGGCTAAAAAACCCACAGAACACAAAAATAGGAAAATGCTCTTCAGAGAAACAGGATATCGAGCAAACACTGCTGAGAACACCTCCAGGTCATCCCCCACTGCCTGCCCTCACAAAAACATTCTCACAGCCTCTGTATTCTGGTTTTCTACTCAGCCAAAATGGTCCCATCTCTCAAAGACCCCACAAAACGCAAGCAACTGCAGCCAAGCCATGAGCAGATCCGCTGGGACGGTGCCCAGGCTCCAGGGCCAGGTTTGTCCCTGATACGACAAGATCACAGGCGGAGGATCCCAGTGTCACCTGGGAGCACTCCCCACCAGTGCAGCCCTGCAGGCAAAGCCGGCCCTGCTGCCTGCCCCACTGCCTGCCTGTCCCTCCCAGCAGCCCCGACAGCCAGCACAGAAGCCGCAGGAGATGCACCCGGGGCCGGAAATTGGGAATAACCCAGCTGGATCCATTCACTGCTGGGTGCCCTGCCAGCCACCCACGAACCCCTGCAGCGAGCGGGGCAGGCAGGGCTCACCTGAAACCCTTTGACGTCTCGTCTCTGCAGGGTGACCGTGGGGGAGCAACAGACCCAGGAGACCCTGAGACTCGTTCGTGCAGTCTCGGCTCAACCCTACACTCCCTGGCACAAACCAACCTGATTTTGCAGGTAAAAGGAACCAGAACAGAGCCAGACTGCAGCCCTACACACTACAGTCACACCACCGCGCCGAGACCTTGGGCCAGGGAATGTTATCGGCTTTTGCCCGCAGTCACAGAGAGGGCAGGCAGGTACAATGTCCCACTCGAGCACGGGGTGCCAGCAACCAGTGGCCCCTGACACGTTTGAGGGGTGAACTGGGGAGGACTTGTCCAGCATGAGAAATGTGCTTTGGTTTAGCCATAGCCAAGTGGCAATTCCAGCTGGCTGATCTCATTTTATTGCAGATTACATAGATGTTCCCAGGAAGATGGGCTGTCAAATCTAATCTCATTACGCATTCCTGGTATGTTTTCCACACGCCCTGCCGCAGCAGCCGTATCTGGCAGCGTACACAGAGTGCCAGCACAGCCCAGCCACAAAGGCTGCTGTGAAAGAGTTAATGCATCCCAAGTGGGGGGAGCACCCTCCCGGAAAGCCACCTCTGCTGGCTCAAGGTCCCACTGCTGGCTACCTTCAGGCAGTAGTGACCACTGATATATTTTGCTGGGAGATGCAGATGTCACGGCCACTTGCAGCATCTCCAAATGACACGAAACCACTGTCTCAGCCTGCAGCCATCTGCAATAACCCCCTCCATTTCCAACATGCCAGGCACTTTTCCCCCCAGATGCTCAAGCTGGTGTCCCAGTCCCTGGCAGTTGGCAGAGGAGAAGCCGCACGACATGCCTCTGTCCCAACAGGCAGAGAAAGGATGGTGACAGCCACTGCAGGCATGTGGGGAAGCAATGAGGGGTCAGGGGCCACATCTCCTGCTTTGAAGCTCCCATTGCTCAGCGCCATTATTTTGGGAAAAAAATTGGTTATGGCAAGGAGAGCGGGGAAAATATAGTTTGGATACTTGGATATTACCTGTGTTACAGGTACAGCATGTTATTTGGCTGGTTGCCACGTTACCTCCAGATCAGAACAGACACCTCAGCAGATATGAACCAGCCTTTATTGCCAGGTGATTTGAAAATGAGAAAGCCAGCTAGGCCAAAGCTAATGCAGCATTTTTTTAAACACACTGACTAGGAGCAGGTCACAATGCATTCCTCAATGCTGCTACGCTGCTTATCCACCCAAGGGACATCTCTGTACAAGCTTTTGAATGCATTAGGCATTACACAAGAGTTTCTGTTCAGGTGTTTATGCTCTTAGTAGGCGTTGCAAGATCAGATGGAAACAGCATCCCTGTTCATTGTGAGCACCGCTTGTAGAGTCACATTTGGAAACTCAGCTTGTGATGGATTCCTGAAGTCTCCCAGCTTTCACCTGCCCTCTCCTCTCCAGACTGCCCAGGCCACGCTCCTTGTACCTTCTGCCAGCTGCTGCTTACCCTGGTCCGCACCCTGCCCCGAGCTCTGGTGCTGCCCCTTCGCCACTGTCCCCTCCTGCCACGTCCACCCTCTGTGCAAGGCTGCTCCTGACTCCAGTCTGTTCCCAGAAACTGCCTGCCACCACCCTTTGGTGGCACAGTTTGCAAAACACACCAGAGCTGCTTTTTTAAATGAGACTGCCCAGTTTATGCCTCCTTTCTTTCCAAATGCAAGCCCCAGTGTCCAGGGCCAGCACCCTCCCACGCCCTCTCTGTCTAATTGGGATCTACAAGAGGAAGATGCTCCACTGGCATGCACCCCTTCTGCTAACATCCCAGGAGGGGAAGCTGCGCACATAGCTGCTTCTGCCTCCCACGCTGGGCTTCTCCATCCTTCAAGGTCACGCAGGAGACCAAACCACACCGCTGTGCAGGATCCAACCAACGTGGGCAGCCCCTGCACGGGGTGGGGGACAGGCTGCTCTGTGCAGGGGTCCTTGGGCTGTCCCTGGGCTGGTGGCGAGGAGGCCACACCACTGGGAGCAGCTTCCTCAGGTCTCAGCAGCAGCAAAAAGAGACAAAAAGTTCTCCTGAAGCAGGAGAAGGTGAATATGCAGCTGGAGGTGACAGCACAGGAATAGAGCAGCTCAGGGCACATTGGCCGCAGCCACCCACTCTCCAAACATCAGTGGCCTGGCAGGCACCATTACCACCAGGCCGGGTGCCAAGGAGTCTCTGCTCCGCACGACAAGCTGCGGTGGCTATGGGGGTCCGCTTGCCTCTCCTAGAGCTCCTCAGCCAGCTATTAGCAGCTTCCCTGTGAATGGTTGGGCTGATGTATTGCAGCTCCTGTTTGCACCTCATGGGCGAGCATCATCTACCAGCTGAAGAGTACTCGCCCCCTATGCGGAGGCTGGCGGAGCAGGACAGACCATGCTGAGATCCTACCCCAGCAGTGCCAGTGCATGCCCCAGGAGCGCCCGGCTCTCCGACTAGGGAGCAGCTCTCACACCCTTGTGTCCTTCCCCGACACAGCTGGTTTCCAACCACTGCAACAAGTCACCTGTCTGCAGAGTGCCCATATCCAGCTACCTTGAGGCACTGCTTCTCTGAAATTCAAGTTGTGATCTGGCTTTGGTGGTGTCTCATTCCTACTGGCAAGAGTTTAATCTTCAGGCTGCAGCAAGACTGTTATTCCTGTTACCATGCAGCTGGGAATCGGCTGCTGGACACCAGTCTGAAACTCCCCCATCACATACTGATGTATTAATGAGTCCCATTCAGAAAGTCCCCCACTCCCTTTTAAAAAATACGAGGGTGGCTGCTGCTTGCATGGTGGGAGGGTGTCTTGTTTTGTGGTATGGCTGATTCCCATTGGCAGCATAAAGACTGAACAGTTATAGTTAAGAAAGGCACAGGAGGGTGAGCAGAGCAGGAGAGCAGGGGCTCGGACCAAGCTCTCCCCAGGAGCTATCGCAGAAAGCCACCTTTTGCCATGGTACACAAGTGCTTCCGCGCCCCCCAAGCCAGGGCTGCATGTGTCCAGCATGTCTTGGGTGGTCACTGGCTACTGGAAAAACTTCTGCACTTTCCAATAAAGTGCAAATTAACTCATAGCCAAAGGGGGCAGAGAGCAGCAGGGTTGGGACTGGCAGCCACATCTTAGGGGACTCCCCATTTGCCTTCAGCACAAGGACCGCCCGAGTCCCACAAGCTGCAGCATTAAACCCGGCTCCTGCTTCCCCTTGCCCATGCTGCAGAGGGAAAGTTCAGCTTGGGCACGGCCCACTGTCAACCCTGTTCGGGAGGCAGAGGTGCCCCGGCCTTCGGGATGCCAGACGCTGGTAACCCAAGCAGCAGCATGTATTTTAATCCCATTAAAATTTTTCTAATTGCTGACAGTTATTTTTCAGGCAGCACAGATGCCCTTTCCTGCTCCCCGTCTCCTGTACGGCACTGCCAGGGATCCATTCAGGTGACACATCTGTGATGGGCTCCACTCATCCAGGCTCACCTGCAGCTGCATCCCGCTGCCATGGCAACCAGGGCTGGGGACCGCTGGCCAGGCACACATCCCAGCGGGTGCCTCCAGCTCCCAGACCTGCCGCGCAGGGAGGCACCAGTGCCCGCACTGGGGACCTTGAAGAGAAACGGCACCTCCGGCGCATTGCCAACAGTAGCTGCTTCAGACAGATGGGAACCAGGAGCTGGGCGTGTGGGGAACCGTGCAAGAAGACCAGCCCTGACCCCCTTCCCAAGCCTGCCTCAGCCCAGCGCTGCTTCACAAGAATAGCTCGCTAGAGTTTAGGGGTGAGCAACAGGACCCCTCTACAAACATCTTCTTGCTCAAACCACACACTTCACTGCAGAGCTGCAAACCAAGAACTGCCTGTGCTCAGACAACAGCCCCCAGGTCTCAGGGTCTCTTGCAGGGCAGGCACAGAAGGGGCACTGGGCAGCGAGGGAGCAATCCCCCTGAAGCCCCCCCAGCAGCAGCAGTCAGCAATACGTCCTGGGCTCCAGGCTGCAAGCTTCATTAATAGCACCAGGCGAGCACCAGTGTTCAGGGCTGGCCAGGGCGGTGGGAAACACAGCGTCCTGTGCAACCGGAGCAGCAGTGACCCCAATGGACACCTCTCCACAGGAAAAATAACATGGAGAGCCCAAGCCACACCACCAACCACTCAGGTGCTACAGGCAATGTGTCCTCAGGGAATGCACAATCCACAGCCCCAGCTGCACACCAAAAGCCTCATAGCACCTTGTTTATGCCCCAAAGAGCAGGGTGCAGCCAAACTCCCCCCAGGAGCAGCCACTGCCTGACCACCCCCCCGCTCAGCTCATATAAAGGCTGTGGGTCGTTAGGGTGAGCAGCAGCCTTTGTGGGGTTGGCCCAGCTGGCTGCATCCCGGGTGTGGATGCCAGATCCAGGGAGGCGGTGGCTCTCTCCCTCTGCTCCAGGCATTTCTCCAAGGCACAGCCAGGTCTCTGAGCTCCCCTTCCACTTGCAGCTCTCCTGGTGTTGGACCTGCCACCCCCTGTCACCCCGGGGCTCTCGGCACCCCACAGATGGGCACAGCCAGCACAGGAAAAAGGGCCCAGATTCTTCTGCCAACTGGCACCATGTGTCTTTGCTTTAGGAATCAACCCAAAACACCATGCAGGGTCCAAACTTTCAGGAAGAGGTACAGCAGGTAAAATGGGGCTGCGCTAAAATATGTGTAGGGTAAGAAACTGCCCTGCCACACCGCTGGAGCCATCTCTTGCCATTCCTGGCTGCTGCTGCCCTCTCAGCACAG
Source organism: Harpia harpyja (assembly GCF_026419915.1). Classification (NCBI taxonomy): domain Eukaryota; kingdom Metazoa; phylum Chordata; class Aves; order Accipitriformes; family Accipitridae; genus Harpia; species Harpia harpyja. The sequence continues at coordinate 15,692,641 of NC_068953.1, read as the reverse complement.
GAGGCTGAGCCATGCCGTGCACAGGAATGGAAACAACTGTTCGGTGCTTGAGAAATTATAGCTGTACAACCGCCCTTTAAACAAGTGTTTCTGCCCATGGGAGCTGGTCCTCTGGAGCTTTCTTGGGGCCTGGGGACCCAGCTGAGGTGGCTGCACACTGGGCAAGCAAAGGTGCCCGGGCCAGGAGGGCTCTGGGTTCCCAGGGCTGGTGGGATGAGCGCAGTGCACAGCACCCATGGGACGGAGCACCCAGCCGAGCTCCACGCACCCGCACGTGTACTGATGGGGGCACAAGTGGATAAAAGCTTCTCTGTGTCAGGCAGTCTTCAGGCAACAAATACTGCACTGAAAACATGGAGCTATGGCTCAGAGCATGTCCAGACCCACCGCTGATTGACTGGGGGTGGCAGGGCTGACCGGGGAGTGCAGAGTCTGGCCACAGTGGCTCACAGTGGCACACAAGCTGCGTCCGTGCCCGCGTACAGCAACACCCACCGCTGCGCTGCACCCCAACCTTCGCTGAGTGCACCCCGGGCTGCTCCGGGGATTTGGGTTACGCGATCAGCCCATGCAGAACCGGACCAGGCAGCGTCTTGATGCCTGCGCACCTGGGCAGAGCTGAGGAGGAGCAGCAGGATGGCGACTCACCTGGACAGCCATCCCTTGCTCATTTATTCACCTGCAGAGCACACTTTGCAGCTGTAAACCAAAGACAACTACAGGGACTGTGGCATCTTTCCTCTTTTGCCCAAACCAGAGCGCACTGTTGATTTACAAAACAATTCCCTTGCACCATCTAGAACAGCTGACTCTGAACATGGGTCTTATTAATTAACAACTTTTGTGTCTAACCATTTGCAGACTTCCCTGGCCACACGTGGATTCTTGCTACAGCCAAAATATCCGGCTGGTTCAAGCCTTCACGTTCCTAAACCTTACTCCAAGGAAATCTCTTCATCTTCCCCAGCCTTTTGGGAAGGGACCTGCTCTCCCTGTGCAGAGCAGCAGCCAGTACAGGCAAAGCAGGGAAACAAATGGATGTACAACCCGCTGCTCTGCTCCCAGAGCATTTGCAAAGAGCAATTGTTTCATGGCCAGTTTTGCTCATGAATAAACACAGCCACTAACAGCATGGTTTACGTTGGCCCCTGGGGAAGCATTTTTGCAATTTCTTGCTAGAAACCCTCTAAATGCATCACTTCCCTGATCCCCTGTGGAGATGTTTCCACAAACGGAAACTGCTGGGCTGCTGCATGTGAATATAACCTACTGAATTTTTTAAAAATCCCATCTCGCTCACCTTTTCAAGGAGAGTGGCAGCAGGGAGAGCTCAGGTCGTTTCACCAAGGCATCAGCTTTGCTGAAGCCTACAAAATCCTTCTGTCTCCTGGCTCTCTGTCCTGGGAGCAGATCTCTGCCTTAGACCGTGAAAGGAGCAGCAACGACAAGAAAAAGATGAAAAAACAAGTGGCATCGTTTCTGTGCTGTCGCTAGCGGGAAATAAACCCTGGCTTCTGGGATGCTGCTCCTGCACAGCGGCATCCGTAAGGCACCGGAAAATGTGACTAACGTACCCAGCCCACGGGCTGGGCAGCAGCCCCAGCCACGCAGACCCCAGGGCAGCAGGACCCCCTTCCCCACCTCACCATCCCAGTTGAGCCCCCACACCTGATGCGCTGGCTACCCTGGCGCAGAGCAAAACCTGGCAGGAGAGTTTCACCCCGATCCCCTCAGCCAGGATGGTCAGCCTGGCGCACACGGCACACACCGCAGCCACCCCGGCACGGGGCAGCAGAGCAGGCTGGTCCCCGTCCCCAGGCAGGATGCCCTTGGGTACCACTGTGCTTGGAAATCCCACCGCAGTGAGCGAGGGTGGTGCAGAGCACAGCCCTGCCCCGGCCCCAAGCCCAGCCCCTCCAACATCCCTTTTCCTCGGGGGTCGGGGCTTGGGGCCGGGGGCCAGGGGCATCGGGCTGGGCAGGCAGCGAGCGCCCGCTGTGCCCTTCCCGCTTTCAGAGCCGGTGTGTTTTCCTTGTGTTAGCTGCTTAAACGGGCTGTGTACAAGCTTGGCTGCGGTGCGTTAAACAAGCAGCCTGAATTTGAAAATAACCAATCTGTCAGGCTCATTCCCAAGCATTTTTTGGAAAACCCTGCAGGCAGGTGCAGGTGCCACATCAATATGTCAGCGCTCGGATGACGAGTTCATAATATTTTCTGCTTGCATTCCACTGTCTCCGCGTATTAGCAAACAGGCTGCTCCCAAGCACTGCTCTCCAGAGCCAGGGGTTGCAGATTTAATAACAAAATCATCGTTGTAAATCATTAGTTGGTGATTCAGCATGGAAATACCTCATTATCACTTAAGCATGTGCAGTATGTGACTTATGAAAACCTCTGAATTATGACTAATTAAGTGCAGGCTGAAAAATATCCCAGATCAGAACTATAGTCGTCCACCGCAGAGAATACAATATTTGAGGCCAACAGCACTCCTGGACACTGGGAGGTGAATACACTCATACAAGGTTTTAATTGAGCAGTATGTGGAGAGCAGCACTGTGTTGCTCAGAAAGCTTCTTCCATCCCGAAGCATTGGGATACTTAGCAACGTCAACCTCTAATTAACAGGATTTTAAAAATCTGCAACATGCTAATTAATTTCTATATTAACCACAAGAACTTTGGCAGATTCAAAACCTCCTTGAAACTAATCCATTTTGCTTTGCAACCGCTGACCCCAAGGAAGCCGGTAACTGTGCACCCTGCGCCCACTCGGCTCCTCCCAGTCTGCCAGGCTGGAGCCGTTGGCAGTGAGAAACTGGGGGGTCCCTGCTGTGCCCCCGCCCGGGACACCGCACCCTCACAGCCCCCGCACCCGACGGCTCCTGCTGGGATTTCCAGGTTTGTCTCAGGCAGTCAGTGGGAAGCAGGGGGGACTGAACCACCGCCAAGCGAGCCTCTTGCGCTAGGAAAGGGTCTAAAAATAAGCTTTTAATACACTCTTGCATCCTGTCAAGGCTTTAAATAGCTGCTTGGAGTTCAAATCTTAAAAACTCTTGAGCTCAAATCATTTATGACAACTTGGGAGCCAAAAATAAATGGGAATGAGGAAAGAGGAGGAGCCCGTCCCCCACCGTAGCTGCCAAGGAGAAGTACCCGTGGGCTGAGCCCGCTTGGTGGCCAGTGCCCGCCAGGGTGCCTCTGGGGCTGAGGGGTGAAAGCAGGTTGTCGTGGGGGTCACCCACGGTAGCCCCATCCTGCACGGCATCGCCTGCTGAACCTCATGCCCGTGTCCAGTGCCTCTGCATCGCCCCGTGCCATGCAGGCAGCAGCCTGTCCTGCCTGCGAAGGCAGGTGGCCAGCAACCACCAGCACGGCCGGAGCCCTTCTGGTGCGGGAGCAAAGAGGGTCCTGCTGGAGCCCACAGCTGGGCACTGCTCCTCCAGCCACACATCAGCAACTGGCCGTGGCAGGGCAGCCTTGCTCTGCCCACAGGGATTTACTGGAAGAGCTGCTTAAAACTCCCCAGTGGCCCAACACACTGCAGTCGTTCAGTCTATGCGTCCCGTCCCAGATGGCTTTACCCCATCATCCGGCAGCTCAAGGGCAGGCAGAGCTCTCCTCGGGATGTCACACACCGGCACTACCGACAGCCAGCGCAGCTGAGCAGGGAGCGGCATCACTCGTGCGCCGCGTGAACGAAGGGCCGCGGTTGGAGGGACTGGCCGTGTTTACCCTGCAGGGCAGAGGTGGCAAGGATGTTTTTGACCAGGAAATTAAGGCAAAATGACACGGGAGCCAAGGAAGAAGTGTATCTCTGAAGTGCTAAGTCACCAGAGGGAGCATCTGATTGCGCCGAGTTCTCATAATTTTGGTCCATTGCGAAGATGTTCTTTTACCCTATAAAATATTAGCCCCCACTTTAAATCGGTTTGTAATAAGAAAAGTGCACGGAGCGCTTGCTCGTCTCCCTCTCTGAAGAGAGAGACCTGCAGAGCTTATTGCACATTTGCTCTGCTTTTTATAAATAGGATAAGCTCTCGTGAAGATTCGAAAATGAACAGCCTGCTATATCCCCATTTAAAATAGCAAATTCCTGTCTAACACCCTGAGAAGCTGCTTTGGCCCAGCAGGCTCTTCGGAAAACCGCGGTCCCTGCCGGGGGGGGGCAGCGCCCTGCCCATGTCGCAGCATCCCCCCTGCCCTCGCCCTCTTCCCCGCGTTGTCTGCTGGGAGCCGCTGCGGCTCCGAGGGAGGTGGCCGTGCCCAGCTCTCACAGCACTTCCAGGGTCAATGGTATCTGGAGAAGTGGCTCAGTGGGGGAACATCTAGGAGCAGTCTATCATCTAAGAGCAGCCTATTTTAAGCCACTCTGCGATGGGGGCTGTCCCTGCCGAGCCGCTTCGGCAGCTGCATGGGGTCTGAGCACCTTTTCAGTAGCGCCTGCACCCGCAGGGACACCTGCGACCCCGACCTTGCCACTGCTGCTGCAGCAGCCTGGGAGCAGCTCCTGAGCTGGGGACATGTCTCCATCTGCCGTGGGTCCCTCCTACAGACACCTCAGCCAGGGTGGGCTCTCACAGCGAGGAGTTTCAGGGCCAGGTCATTACATTTGTGAAAAACTTCCTCTGTGGCACACAGTGATGCCCAAATCTGTTATCGTATCTTGCTTTCTCAAAGACCAAGCAAGGACAGGGATGATCCCTACGTGATGCAGGTCTGTCCCCACAAGCGCCGTCGCCGGTCAGGTTGGGTCGCCCGCCGCTGCATGGGGCAGCCCCACATCTGCCCTCCCGCTGTCTGTTGAGCTGCACCCAGCCAGCGCCTGTGATGTGCGCCGGTCTGTAAGCAATCTCTGCTCGCGGGCTTTCCAGAAATATTCTGCTCTCTTGTTCATTGAACTTTGATCTTTTATTCAATTTTCATTCTTCTGGAAAGCTAAGAGACAAAAAGGATGCCCTGATGCTCTCCATCAGGGAGGAGGCTGCAAATGATGACGGTGCTGCCTGCCTGTAAAAAATAACAACGGGGCTGAGCAGGGAGGGGGCTCAAGAGCACAGGGCCAATTCTTTCTTTTTTTCTGGACTTTGCATGAGCCGACCGCTCTGCAGCCACTGTTCTCTGGCTGATCAGGGAGCGAAGCATTTCCCCTCAGTTGCATCCCTCTGCTGCGGAGGGCTGGCTGGGCGCTCTGCTTGCTGGCATTAGGGGGAGGAAGCAGCGAGCTGCAGCTCAGTGCTCTCCTCCTGAAACAGCTGAGTAGGAGGCAATGGAAAAAACATGTTTTCCCAAATCCCTGGCACTTTCCGCTGCAGCACTTGGGTCTGGCTCCACCTGCATCTCACTGCACAGCTCAGCGTGCACCCCGGCAGCCGGGGCTGGCTCTGCACCGGTTTTCTCTCTCACACATGCACGTTCCCGAGGTGGGAATACAACTGCGGTGCAGGCTTCATGCACCGCTCCCTTTCATCACACAGCATCTGCCCTGCAAACAGCCTTTGAGAGGGGCTCCCTGTGCACTGCAGCAGCAGGGTTTCCCGTGCTGCCGGCTCTGCCGTCGCTGCCCCCTCATCACAGTGCCGCTGGCCCAAGGTGGCCCAGGACCCAGCTAGCCAAAACTGCAGGCTCGCACTGCGCCACAGAAAATCCCCGGCTGTGTTTAATCAGCATTTTCCTTGGTTGTGTTGGAAACCTTTCAGGAGCACAGCTTTGTTCCTGCTTATTTATGTTGAATTGCTTTTAGGGGGCTAATTCCCAAACAGATGCCTACGCAGGTGCATGCCAGCAGAGTGTGGGCTTTATGGGAAAAGGCTGGATTTGTACTCGGGATAAAGATGTGGTTGCTGCCTGCTGTAGGGGCGAGGAACAAGGGAGCTGACGCTGATGCTCATGAAAGCAAGGAGAAGCGACGGTGTGTGCATCTGCTGTCGGGGGGTGCATCAGCTCTGCCCTGTGACACTGGTTGGCATCTGGCTGGGGTGACCCCTGGGCTGACACCCACTCCGGTACGGGCAGGTCCGACGGGTTCTGGTTGCCTGAGGCCCCAGCGCTGCTTCTGCCCTTGCACATCACTGCGCCTGTAGATCCGCAGGGGCTTTGGGACCCCCCTCTCCTGCTGCCCTCGCCCCACCGCTGCTGCCGCCCCCAGACCTGCACAGGCATCCCCAGCACCTGGGAGCAGCATGAGTGTTGCTCGTCACAGCCGAGTTCAGTCCCCACAGCGGCAACAGGATGGAGCCCACCTCCTCTGTGCCTGCCAGCAGAGCTGGGAACAGAGCCCCGTCAGCCCTGCCATGGCCCTGGGCAGGCAGCTGCTGCGCCAAGCAGGCAACGCCACTGCTGTGGTCACCGACCCACAGGAGCAAAGCCCTTCGGCCATGCTGGGGTTTGCACGGATCAACCGGCGGTGCAGGCCACTTGCAGCAGAGCTGCTGCGTTACCTGCGGCTCACAGAGACAGCAGGACTCTGCCAGAAAGGAGTGATTGTGGTTCACGCTGGCAGGAACGGCTCCTGGCAGACGGGGCTGGCAAAGCCACAGCCCCTGAGGAACTTGTGGGTACCCCAGGGAGGTGCAGGGAGCGACAGGCAGCTGAGGCAGCTGGTGGCAACTGCAGGGAGAATAGGGAAGTTCTCCCAGGCAGTGAGCTGGGACCTGTCCATCTTCTCCCGGGGTCAGGCAGCAGCCCAGCGTGGGGACAGACATGCCATGTGGCTGAGATGGCTTTCCCGTGTACCAGACAGTGGGGTACGTGCAGCCGGCAGCCCCAGCACCAGGCCTGGGCATCCAACACCCAGCAAGAAGGAAGAGCCCTGACTGGTGGAGAAGAGAGGGGGTGCAGGGGGGGAAGAGTTCTGGGGGCAGATGGCCGTAGACAGGTGGTTGGACCACTGGCTGCAGCACTGGCCTCCCCCAAAAAGCGTCAGCTCAGCATCAGGCAGATGCTCCTGGCACGAGGCTCCTGCAGCAGGCAGCTGCCTCCACCCTGGCGCAGCGGCTCCACAGGACGAGCCGTGTGGTGAGCGGCCCCCACAGCTCTCTCCCCACGAGCCTGGAGTTGGGGCGACCCATCACATCCCAGCACCACCCTGCACAGCACCACACTGGTGCTGGGACACAATGGCCTTGGATGGCAGGGGCAGGAGCAGAGCCCTGCAGTGGGACTGCAGCTGGCCCCGCTGCCACAAATCAATAACGCTTGGGGAAGCAGCTTCTGAGAAAGCACTAATGCAAAATTAGGACCAGCCTTGCACCCTCCTCTTCCACTGCTGCCAGGTGGGAGGGGAGACTCAGCACCTGGAGGATCAGGCCCTTTTCACAGCAGCAGTGCAATAAAATGTACTCTGCCACCCAGCCTCTGGTTTTGGGTGCTTTACAAAAGCACCTCAATGCAGAAGCTGCACTGAAAACAGTTTTGCATGCAGGTCTTTCAATTACTAATCTCAAATATTAAAAGGATGTATCCCACAACAGCAGAACAATGTGGATGTGAAAATGAAACTTAATAACGAATAATTTGCTCTCTAGGGGAAAAAAATGCCAAATGGAAGTATATTGTACTTGCAGTCATGTCATTACAGATGTAGTAATTTTGTGGTTCTTACCAACCCCTCATGAAAACAGCACTCCTGAGCAGCCTCCCCATGAGCACCTGGGAAGGCTTCCCAAGCCTGCCGGGGCAGAACCCTCGGGATGGCAACCTGCCTGCTCCAGGGGCTGGCAGAGAGGTGTTGGGAATCCCAAATGGTAAATCAAATGTAAATGTGTCCACAGGAGCAGAGAGGGAATAATGAGCCGGGAGCAGCAGAAAAGGAGCCAAGCCTCGGGAAGCCGAGTGTGGAGGTGTCAACATCAGCGGAGAGGAAACAGCAGCCTGGGGACGGTATGGCAGAGCCAGGTTTTGGGGACGGGTAAGAGCTGAGCAAATCCTTAGCTTTTGCTTGCCTGGGTTTTTCCTTTTCTTTCTTCCCCCCCCAGCCTGCACAATGGCTATTGCAACTCACTGCACATTCCAGGGGGGAGCACAGGTAGAGGAGAGGGCTCAGCTCCCGCACCCAGAGCTGCTCTGCAGAACCCCTGCACCAGGCTGGCATTCACAGGGCGTAGGTGTGGGTGTCAGCTGGGCAGTCGGCAGCTCTGCCAGCACCGTGGGCAGGGGTGTGTGCACAGGCCCTGCAAGTTGGTCCTGTGCAGGTGGGTGAGCAAGGCGAGTATTTGCACACTGAAATAAGCACCCTCAGAGCTGACCACCGCACAAGGCTGAGTGGGGTCAGGAGGTCATAGACCTGTCTTCAGGGCTCCTATTTTTCAAGGAGAAATGTTGGAATATTTGCGCCCACCCTCAAAGCCCCAGCACTCACCTGCTGCTGCAGCCAAGACCCGGGCCCATCCTGGCACATACGGACACCGTGGGCAGGCACGGGGGCATGGCAGGGGCACTTCGCAGCACCGTGTGTGGGTCTGCCGGGCTCCATCCCGCATCAACCTCTCCCACCCTGTCCCTGCGCTCAGCAGTTTGCAGCTCCGTCAGCACGAGGGCCCGGGGCTGGCCAGCGGTGGGCGAAGGGCGGGGCCACAGACCTGGGGTAGGGGCTCAGGATTTGAGAATGGTCTCTGTACCCTCCTGCTAGCCCAGCCTGGCTCGCTGTGACTTTGCTCACTGGCAAGTGGGGTGAAGGCAGAGGGACCCCTGTGCTCCTGCGGGCTGGTGCTGTTGGCAGGCATGCCCCAAAGAGCAGGTACCTTGTTGCATCCTGTGCAGGGTCCTCCACCCCTGAAAACCTCAGCTGCGGATGGGGACATGGTGCAGCAGGGTGGGCGGCCGCAGCACCACTCAGACCCCGACAGAGCTGCTGCGGGGTTGCAGGGTGGTGGCTCAGCCAGACAGGTTCGGGCTGTGCAGAGGCAGCAGTTGGCATCAGAGTTTCCAGGTGTGCACCCTGTGTGCCCCACGGGCGCAGGCGCTGCCAGCTGGCGTGAATGCACTCACCAGCATGGCCATGGCACAGCTCTTCCCAGGGCGTTTATTCCCAGAGAAGGGTTTGGCTTCACAGGCCAGCCCACACCCACCTCAGGGGAGGCATCAACCTTGGATGGGTGCAGAGCAGCACACTGGTCCGCACATGCCACACCGTCACCAGGGGGGACCAAAACCTAGAGCAGGAGAGCGCTGGGGCCAGAGCCGGACACCCAACCACAGCTCTTTGGGGGTGTTTGGGGGGGGCTGTGAGCAAAGATGCCAGGTGTGGACTGTGCTGCTTGTGCATGTCAGGGCTGAGGGAAAACGGGAGGGAGACCTCGGAGCGTGGGAAAGCTGCTGTGCTGGAGGGGGTCACCACTGCTGTGCTCAGGACGGGCCGTGGGGGTGGGTGCTGGACACGCACTCGGTGCCCATGTGCTGCTGTCAGGGTGTCGACACGCGGAGCAGCCACGTCGAGCATCCGAGGGCTGCCCTGTCCGGGCGGGTGGCAAGTCCCTGCCCGCCGCTGCCGCAGGGCGCTGCCTGGCCCGGGCGTCCGGCTGGGACACCCGAGGGGAGACCCCAGAGTCCCGGCGCTGCCAGGCAGGAGCGGGGGCTCGGGCCGGGGCCTCAGGCAGGGCCGGGCGCAGGACAAGGCTGCCATCTACAGCCCGCCGAGCGGGCGGGGGGGGACCCTGCCCGGGGACAGGGATGCCCGTGGTCCCTGGACCCCCCCGGCCGGCAGCATGAGCGGCCCCGGCTGCTGGGAACCGGCTGCTGCCAAAGCGGCTGACCCCTCAGTGAGGGGCCCGGGGAGCACCCAAAGCCCCCCGGTGCCCCGCAGCCGTCCCCGCCGGGCTCCCACAGGACCCCGCTCACTGCCCGCAGCCAAGCGCCCTGCCCGCAGGGAGTGCGCGGGCAGCCGGCAAGAAAAGGCTGAGTTTATGCCACGTCATTTAAATTGATAAATCATGCTGACGAGTGCTGCATCTGCCACAAATGTCTTCATTAGGCTTTGGTCATGCGTTAATATTTAATAGGGATCTCTCACCTGGGGTGAGCCGGGCCGAGCACCCAGAGTCCCAACCCCCGGCAGCCCATGGGGCAGTGTGGGGCTGGGGCAGCTCCAGGCAAAGAGCTGAGCGGAGAGATATGTCACAGAAAAACCAGCCTGGCACATCCCACGGCAGCCGTGGTTCCGCTCTGGTCAAGGCTCAACCCTCCCAGGGCCAGGACACCGGGCAGGAAGGTCCCATCCCTTGCCCCTCACCCTCCCTGCCTTGGTGGCACAGGGAAAGCCACGTCCAGCTGCCCGCCTGCAGCTCCTTCAGCTCTGCTCTTCGCCCTCCCCGTGGCAAGGCCGCACACGGCCAGCCCAGCAGGGAGCTGCGCCATGTGCTGCGTGCTGCAGGCGAGGAGCTGGCAGGGCCTGGGCCGGCATGTTTGAATACCGCAGCAATTTTTCTAGTGAATAACCAGCACACACCATGCTGGCAGCAAGCTGGGCACAGGCTCCAGGATCCCAGCTCTGCAGGTGTGTTTGAAAGGCTTGCCCAGGCCGTCTGTCCCAGGACTGCCCCGGTGCCAGGACACACCGAGACCCCTGGGTGCCACCCTCCGGGGTGCCAGGGGACGGTGGCTCTGAGTGTCCCAGCCCTGGCCGTGAACCTGTGGGTGCAGCACAGCCGGATTTGCCGGCTTCGGCTCCTCGGCTCGCACAAGAGCCCTTCTCCAGAGCAGGACGGTGCCGGGGCCGGTGCCCCACGCCGGTGCATTGCTGCTGGCAGCCTCCATCGCTCCCGCAGCCCGGGCCCGGGCAGGAGCCGTGCGGCGCCGACCACGCACAGTCCATATTGCAGGTGACATCCAGCGGCTGCGGGGAGGCAATGCAGCCCCACCGCCACGGCGGGCAGCCTGCACCCCGGCATCCGCACCGGGCCGTGCGGCCGCCGGCCCCCAGCGGCCCTGAGCGAGCCTGGGTGATGCTGGGCCCCACTCTGCTCAAAGGGTCGTGGGGACGTCGGGCGAGCCGGAGGACTCGCTCAGGGGCAGCTGCCCGACCCCACACTGCCGCACTCAGAGCATCGCTTCTGCCTCTCCGCAGCCTCGTGGTGCATGGCCAGGCCCCGAGTCCTGCACCGAGCTGGGACGGGACAGGGGCTGAAGTGTGCAAAGCCCTGGCACAGCCCTGACCATGCCCCGCTGCTCCCCGGCAAGCTCTCCCCGAGGTGCTGTGCAGAGGCTGGTGCCCCACGCACCCCTCCCAGCAGGGCCGTGACACTGCTGTTGGGGGGGGTGGGGAGCACGGGGACAAGGGACCTGAGTGGGCCCAGCCCCAGAGGGAGACCCTGGGTGCCCGGCTGTGCCTCCCTCTGCTCCTCCGGGACCCGGTGCTTGCATAGGAGACTGGAACCCCCCCATGCACTGGTGGGTGCCTCTGATCCAGGGTAAAGTAGGATGTCCGTGTCAGGTCAGGACCAGTGAAAACCAGTTGGAACACAGCCCTAAACTGCAGCTTCAGGAAGTTTAGTCTGCTGCCCGTCCTGGCACGTCACCCCAAGGTACCCGCTGGGCACGAGGCTGCTGCCGTCTCCGGAGCAGGCTGGACATGCCAGGGCCTCCTTGACCCCAGGTAGCCAGAGGGTCCAGCTGCTCTGGAGAAGGGAGCTGCTGAGGAGGGGAGGCATTAGGAGGTATTTGCAATTTCCTCCCCACCCCAGGGGGATTTTCTCTCCCCTCTCCAGAGGGCAGCAGGAGAAAGCTCGCTTTTCGTCTCCCTCCAAGAGCTACTTTATTAAGAGAAGTATGTGAGGGGAGGCCAGTAAGCACAAATAAATCCACAGACAGGAGCACCAGCAAAGGGAGCTCGCCTTGCACCCAGGACCTTGCCGGGAGCCCTGCACCAGGCCCCCACAGCTCCCACACCTCAGCCCCACGGCAGCCCAGGCCCCCACTCCCAGCGAGCGTGTCCTGAGCTCTCCTGCCCTGCTGCCAAAGGGGGTTTGCCACACAGGCAGCAGGCGTCAGCCAGCACCAAATACAACCTGGATGGGACATCCGCAGCCCCGCAGAGCTGGGACCTCATGGGACATCCCAGCCCCGCAGGCAGACCAGCCTTTTGCTTGGCCACTGGCAGCTGCAGGAACTGGTGTGTCAGCACCCGGCTGTCTGAATTCATGCAACGTCTCAGCAACCACTGCCAGAGCCCCCCTTGCTCTCCTGCCCAAGGCCATGCTCACCTCAGGCACATCCAGCTCTGCACGGCTGTGGGACAGCAGGTCCCTTCGTGCCACATCCCTCCTGGTGCTGCTCAGCACCGCAGCCCCATTTCTGCCCCTCCTTTTGGGGCATCAGCCCCACTGCCATCACGTCAGCATTGTGAATGAGCAGCTTCTGCAAAGAAACTCATTTTGGGAGCAAGCCTTGTTTACTCTGAAACAAATGTTCACATCCCTCAGAGCTACTCAGCTACATAATCATCAAAACCAACACGGGACCCAGGGCTGCTCTTTCTTTTTGTACTTGTCCACTGGCCGCTCACAAAGATAAAAGGCTTGGCTCTGGCCAGCCGCAGCCAGTCCCGCGGGCTTTGTCTGGCTGAGCCTGCCGTGCTTTCCCACTGCGCCGGGGCAGTGGCACCCGGTCAAGGCACGGCAGCGCCAGGGCAGGTGGGAGTGCCATGAGAGCCACCCGTGCAGCCAGCGATGCTGCAGGACTTGAGCTGCTCTTGTGCAGGGCTCGAGCCTCCTGCTAACCCTGAAACACGATGCTCTTCCTAAACAGCCTGAGACCTATCAGAGCTGGGAGGAAAAGCTGTGGGTCATGCTCCAGCTTTGGCAGGGAGTGCTCACACTATGCAAGGGCGCTTGTGCTAGCGGAATGCTCTTACGGCCCTTTGGTGTTGCCACGGGTTTGTCGTACTCTCCCTTCTCTCCCGCCACCCAAAGCAGTGAGGACATGATTGTCACTGTCACCCCCTCTCCCCCACTGGGGAAACATGGGTGGCTGTGGTGGGGCACACCCCGAGGCAGAGCCGGGGCGAGGGACAGGGTCCCAGCCCTGGGGTGACATGGGAAGTGCACAGCCCACGGCTGGTTCCAGGGGAGGGCTGGCATCGGGACAGCTTCTCACAAGCCCCCATTTGTCCAGGAAATACCCCAGGGACACCGTGGGGATGGGGTGTCACCCCAGATATTTGTGCTCACAGGCACAGACCCTCACACCCACACACGGGTGCCTGTGGAGGTTTTGTTGATCCAGTTTAACCTGGTCCAGCCTAATGGGACCCCCCAGTCCTGCTGTGCACCCCAACAGCTGTCCCCACATGTGCCGAGCTGTGACCATCTCATGGGACTCAGACAGCAGCAGGACACAATCAGCACTTGGACGTGTGCCTGACCGAAGCGGTTGGGGTGCACGGGCAGAGAGTGCTTCTGCCCGGCATCACCAGCGGCATGCAGTGCCGCCGGCCTCAGTGCAACACAGGGAAACATCTGTCTCCTCTTCCTCTTCTCCTTGCAGATGTTTTAAATGGGACGGTTTGTACCTTCCAGCGAAGTCAGACGCTGAATGTGGCCTCATCCAACAGCACGAACCCCCGGCTGGGCACGGCTCGGAGCCAGGGAGGCCATGGCACCTTTCGCTGCCATCTTCCCGAGGTCCCGGGCAGCTGCGCGCTCCCGGCGCGCTCCCAGCTGGGAGCAAGGGTCTCCCTGCGTGCGTTACCTGCGCCTGGCAGGCTTTTGTTAACGGTAGTCAGTGGAAACATTCCCCAGCTGTGTTTTCCATGCGGAGGGAGGCTGGAACCCGGGGCAGGCTCCTGAGTCAGCGGGACGTGCGCGGGCTCCTGAGCGTGCCTGCGCCGGATGCCGGGAGCCTGCGGCAAGCGGCAGATGCAAAAGGGCTTAATGCGGCCCCAGGCTCTTCAGCAGACACCATTCCTGAGCCAGCGGAGCTGGAGCTCCCCACACCCTTCCCACAGGACAGCCACTGCTCCCCAAGGTGATGGCCTCAGGCGAGCCCCCCACAAAGTGCAGAGGCTGAGGGGGCAGCGAGGGGCAGCACGTCAAGCTTGCCAGTGCTGTCGCCATCACTTGTCGTTACAGTAGCAAATAAACCTGGACTGAGAAAAGAATGAATCGAAGATGCAGCTGTTCTGAGCTCATGGTCGCAGAGACTGTGTATATTAAAGCCCCCACAGCTCACTGTTCTCCAACAGAAGAACTAGGGAAATTTTTTAGCTTTGAAAAAAAGTCTATTTCTGCATAAAAAGTCACCTTGTGCTCACTCCGTGCTCGTGCATGGCCTGGGAAAGGTGACAAAGCACCCGGGAAAGCAGTGAGTGAGGGGGAAGGGAGAGGTTGGGGTGGGGGAGGAGGACAGTGACCCAAAGGGAGGACATGGGGCATCAGTATTGCCGGCTGTTTTATTGACTCCACCCTTCCCTGCAAACCTTCCTCATTGCTGCCTTCAAATCCAGTTTACATTAGCTGTGCAGACAGCGAGGCCAGCTGCAGGAGCAGGGGACAAGCCAGCTGCAGGAGCAGGGGACATGCCAGCCCCAGAGCACCAGCAAGGGCTCTGCCACCCACCTCCAGCTCTGCACCTGGGTGGGGGCAAGGCTGGCTTCAGGGGACAGCAGTGGGGCCATTAGTCAGCAAAGACCCGGTGGGTGTTGTACTGGCCTCGTTTCAGCCAAAATGTACCTGTGGTGAGTCCTCACAACCCAGCCCAGTGCTGGGTGGCCGAGGCTCAGGGCTGTGGCCACTGCCGTCTGCTGGACCAAATTCACCAGCTTGCCATAACCGCTGAGCATTGGTGATCGCCGGGGCCAGACCCAGCCATGCAGAGGTGCCCCAACGTTGGGGGGCATCGCTCCCACCTCGGGGATGCCCAGAGCCGTAACTGAAGGACAGGAGGACCCTGGCCACAGGGTGGTTAAGCCAGGAGCACCCACTTGGCATCACCCCGCCAGCAGCTCCGGAAGAGTCCTGGGTGTTCATTGGCGCTGACTCATGCTGGGAGAGGATCTCCGGTTTAACTCAAGCATCCCCTAATGCGCCTGGTACAGGACCATTCCCCGGGCACTCGCTGATGCCTGCACGGAGCAGCTTGACGTCTGTGACAAGCTCGCACATGCCCAAGCTGGGGAGTGGAGATCCGGATTCCTCAGCTTCGGCCTCAGCTGCGCTGGAGCTGAAAACAGGAGGGGTTGGGGTGCTCTGGGGCGAAGACGCCAGTGGCCGGGGCTGGTTGCGGCCCCCCAGCCATCTTGGTAGGTTCAGCCCTGGCAGGCAACAAGCAACACTCGCGGGCTCCGTGCCTCACTGCCCAGTGCAGAGCGGGCACGTGCCCACAGCTGACCCACCCGACCAGGATGGAACAGGTTTGGCCGCTCTCCTTGAGCCGTTGCCCTCGAGTGTCCTGAGGGGGAGGAATCACTCACGAGAGAAGTGGAGGACAGCGCGGGGACACGGTGACACAGGCGGAGCTGCCTTGGGGCATGGGATGGGGTGGCACCCCAACAGCCACCGTGGGCAGCCAGCATGGGGAGCAGGGGCAGGGGTAACGGACCTTTCCCAGCCACCCGCAATGGGGTTTTCTTGCCTTTTGGAAGCGCAGCACCCCCAGCCCCGGTCCCCCGGCACTGCCATGGCGGCGGGCTGGGGAAGGCGGTGGCTGTTGGTGCCTTTCTGCAGCGTCAGACGAATCCGCCCAGCTGAAACCCCGCGATTTATACAGCTTAATCCAGCGGCGGGCAGGTCCCCACCCGCGCCCGGCCGGGCCAGGGTGCCGGGCTCAGCCCCGGCGGGCGCGGGGCCGAGGGGGACGGTCCCACCCCGCAGGGAGGGGACTGAGGTTATGAAATTTGTGAATGGGGAGTGTCTGGGGGGCTGGAGCAGAGGGAGCCCACGGGGCGCGGGGCACTCGCTGCGGGCAGCACAGGCAGGCTGGGGCTGCGGTGCAGGCAGAGGCGACGCGCCCCGAGGTCCCAGCGCTGCACCTCCCGCCCTCGCCAGCACAAAACCCCGTCGCCTTCCCGCGTCCGACAGACGATGCCGACCGGAGAGAAGAGGCAACCGGTGATGTCCTAACCTTTATTTCACGCATTACCGGTCTAGCTTGCTTTTTGCATTTTATATTCTGAAGTTTTAGGGGGGAGACGTCTCCTGAGGCCATTCTCATCTCCTTATCACTTTTCCAGCCCAGCTTCTTCACTGTAACTGTTGGACGGAGAACTGATAAGGGTATGCGAGTGACACGAGCAACCGTCCCGGCACGCCAGCCCCGGCTGTCCCCGGCTGCGGTGCAGCCCGCGCAGGCTGGGATGTTGCAGGCGTGCGTGCTTGCTCTGCTGCAGATGTTGCTCCAAATAAAACCGACTGCAAAGCAAACTCAAGGGTTAAAGAAATGTATTTTTTGCACTACGAGCTGGCAGGTCCTGTCGTTCCGGGCTTTTTCTCTTTCAGCATCTACAACAGGTCTCCTGCAGGAAAATGCATTTTTTTAAAAAGGTCTTGAAATGCTGTTTCTACGAGGGGTCCTGAAATGCTATTTTAGCACGTTACCGTTTGCTTGTGTATCAGTGGAGTTAGCTTGAAATTCTCTGGAGTCAGTATAAAGAATAATTACAAAACTAAGAATAAGTGTTGCGTAAGTGTAAAACTCCTATATTTATATGTGTCTAGAATTGTTTACATTAAAAGTTATTTATTCTAAATGTTTACATGATTTTAAAGGTGAGTGCTCGCAGTATGGCTCGAACTGCAGCTGATGAAAGGAACTGCATTGCCAGAAGGGCAAATACCCCTGTGAGTCAGAGGAACAAAGCCGGGATTTAGGGAAGCAAACCAAAGCGTGAGGTAAGGGGGTATTCGCACGGCACAGAGGCATGCGGCAGAGCCCCACGCTCGCACAGAGGCTTGGTGTTCTGCTGGGGCACAGCCCGTGTCCCCACTGAGCCCAGGGACACTGGGTGTCCCACAGGGGCTCCCCCTTGTCTCACAAACCGTTACTCTAAAACACCCGGGATTTGCTTCACATTTCCAGCCTCTTTTTTCCAGTTTTCCAGCTATTCCGGTCAGTCAGATCTTCCCTATCTCCACTAAAGCGTTTTGCACAAGCGGGGAGCCAGGAAGAGCTGCGCCGCGTTGCAGACCCTGTGCCGGCACACCAGTGTTCCTGGGTGCTCGGCCCATGGCCGCAGGGCCAGCCAGCGAGGAAAGACCCAGCACCGGGGGTAGGTTTCGTTGCACGGGGCAGCCAGCCTGGCCTGGCAGAAACCCAGCGGCTACACAGCCCTCGCCCCAGGGCTGCCCTGGTCCCACACGATCCCCCACGGCCACAGACTGCTGCGGCCCCACGGGGCTCCCAGAAACATTGCCATCCTCACGGGGACCGAGACATCAGGGAAGGGGCAACACTGGTGCAGGCAGCCCCTGCCTGCAGCTCCCTGCATGCCCCTCAGTTTGACAGAGGCTGGAGGGGGGGGTCCCGGACCCCAAATCCCCTCAATTTCCAGGTGCAGGCATTGGGGTAGGGACCGACACGGAAAGGCAGCTCCATGTCAGGCACCAAAATCACCAGCTGGCCTGGGGAGGGGATGTACCCCCCCAAACCAGGGTGCTGCCTTCAGGCACCCTCCTGCCCAGACCTTCCCGCTCCCAGAGCCTGGGCCCCATCCTGACCCTTGAGACCTGGCCCAGCACCGGACAGTGAGTTGGAGGCGCAGCACCTATGTGGGGGTCTTGGCCCTCCAGGCTCGTCCTCCCGTAGCCGGTGGCTGCGCTGCCTTGTGCAGGGCACGGCTCACTGCACCCGCTGCAACCATTTGGAGAATGCCAAGCTGCGCTGGTGCCTGGGTGCTCTCCCTTGATCGCAGGCAGCATGTCGGCAGCCCCTGCCGTAGCCAGGGGGACGGGGCATTGCCGCTGGCTTGTGCCCCAACTCCAGCCAGCCCTTCCCGTGGAATTCAAGCATCCTCTCAAAGCAGAGAGGGAAGTGTCAACATGCGGGACAGGCTCTATCACCCCTCACCTTCGGCTTTCACCAGCCAGAGTAGCGAGACGATAACCTCAGAGTGCAACTCCCCCACTGACTCAGAAGCCAAGCCAAGGGTGGCAGGATCAGGCCCCCCACAGCATGGCTCTGCAGAGTGAGGCACGGGTTTGCGGGGGTGGCAGCAGGCAAACATCCCAAGCAGGCTAGCACCAGCGGGCACAGAGCACTCTGGAGTCCCAGGACATCCCCCCAGCCCACCCACCCACTGAGGAGAAGGAGGGGCAGAGTGCTGCTCTACAGCCATCCCCTCCAGCTTCTCAGTTGGGTAGGGCTGCTCCCATCACCTGGGGAGGTGGCAGTCAGCCCCGAAAACAAAGCAGGGGGAGAGGAGGCTCTTCCTTAGCATCCCCCCATGAGCTGGTCCAGGGGACCAAACCCAGGGTGCTCCCGGCATCCCATGGCCTTGACTCAGCTGTCAGCGGTGCTGGGGTTTTACCCCAGGGAAGCAGCAGCAGCACAGGGAGAGCCGAGAGCTGCCGGGAGCCACGTACTGGCCAGGCACAAGCGGCTACATTCTCACGGCCACTTCTGCATGAGGGGTTCAGTGGCGGGATGAGACCTGATCTGATCCCTCTCCAAACAGAGCCGCCAGCAAATTGTCAGTGTGCATTTGGATTTCACCCATGGCAGGTGGTGTGATTAGCCATGAAAAGCAGGCTTAGCGCGGGCTGGAAAACTACTGAGGCAGCCGAATTCCCTGCATCGGCCCCAGCCCAGCCCAACCCCAGCGATGGGGAGCCGAGCCGAGGGACCCGTGGCCGGGGGGTATCAGAGCAGAGGGAGAGCAATGGCTGAGCCAGCATCGGCACTACCGCCGTGCAGCCGCTTCCCTCCCAGAGCACGTAGCCCTTATATTAAATCCATAAATAGGAAATTCCACTTCTTCAGAAAAAAACAGAATCCGGATATTTCATAAGTGTCCCAGTGGACATGAAAGCCGAATCAGGAAATTTCACTCAGCAGAGATATTAAAATTGCCGCAGCCCTTCAGCCAGCCATGGCAAAGCACCCACACCGTGCGCCCGGGGCCCGGCACAGTGCGAGGGCTGGCTATGGGGAGGCGCATGTGCCACGGCCCCAGCCCTGCACACACAGCTCCTTGGCCACAGCAGCTGCATGTTTCACCATCCCTCACATCCCTTCTCCCCACTGGCCCTGCCATAGCCGCTATGTTCTCTGCAATAGGTGACCCCAGGTCTAGCAGAGCTGGGCTGCAGCTCTGGGAGAGCTCCCACAGGAAAGCATCACCTCCCACCCATGGCATTCCCAGCTGCAAAAGCAAGGTCCCCTCCTTTGCAGCCAGCGCCCTGGTGCTGCCAGGCTGCCCGCACCGAGGCCGCCATGGGCAGCGTGGGCCCTCCCCGCACACCGCTGCCTGTCAGCTACGTGAGCTGCACAATCACTGCCCGTCTGAGCCCTGATAACAGAGGTAACAGACTGCAAGGGCAGGGACCAAAGTGGCCACGAGGCTTTTCCTGACACAGCCATGGGAAAGAGAGCAGAAGTGTGGTGTGCTGCTGCAGTGCGGGGCAGGGCGGTGAGCATCAGCCTGTACTGGAGGACCTGCTGCTGGTTGGAGGTGCAGCCAGCAGGTGCCTGCAGGAGAGCCCCACGCTGCTGGTGGAGCCTGGCGTTTTTCCCCGGCCAGGAAGGGAAAGCCCTGCCGCCGGCCACTCTGCAATGCCCCACACTGCCCCGCACCAGCCCCACGTCTTCCCGGCACCGTGGGACCAGTCCTGCGCTGAGACACGCAAAAGGGTCTTCCCCTGTGTGGCTGGATTGGAGCCGGTGCTGGGTGTGCACTGATGCCTTCATCATCCCCCTCTGCTCACAAAACACAAGCTTTCCAGAGCAAAGTCTGCCACCATAACTTGCTTTCCCATCAGCAAGGCGTTGCAGCGCGTTCCCAGCGGGAGGCGGGACGGGGAATTGTGATAATTGCTCGTGCTTTGACGTGGCGGCACATCCACAGGCGGTTGTGGGAGTGGGGGGAGACGCGGCTCAGGAAAGCGGGCGGCTACCCTGGCACTGCTGAGGCTGCACTTCAGTGCCTGTGGGCGCTGGCTATGGGGCTGGTATTTGCACCACACTCCACTCCCACCCAGAACACGCAGAGATGGGAGCCCTGGGAGGAGGCAGAGCCTCATGGCGGTTTGCCCCGGGCTCCCCAGCACTCCTTGCCCACCTCCACCCACCCGACACAAAATGTCCCTTTGATCACCAAGAGGCCAAGGACCCCCCCTTTGGAAAATCCCACTGGCTTGGGGAGGGCTGCGCCGGGGCCATCCTCGAAGGAGGAAGAAAGCAACGGCTACGCAGGCACCGGCCCCATCGCCGCAGCCGGGGTGCACGAGTGAGGGGTTCAGGAGGGACCCTGTGGGCATGAAATGCAAAGGCGGCAGCAGCCGAGCCCCCCTCACAGCACCTGACAGGCTGGGGTCCTGCGGCTGGCTTCACCTGGGCCATGGAGGGATGCCACCCCTGGTCACTGGTGACGAGTGCCTGCAGAGCCAGGCACAGAGGATGGACTGCAGCTGCCCAGGGCCATGGCTGCTCCTCTGCAACCCGCTCCATGCCTGTGCCAGAGCTGTCCTGCCCTGCCAGCGGTGCTGCCCAATGGCCCTGGCCCTGTCAACCGCTGGCTCTCACGGCCTGTCCTGGTGCCCAACGGTGCCAGCGCTTGGCCACGTTTGGTGCACGGCAAGCACAGTGCCTCACACCAGGCCCCGAGAGCACCATGCCAAGGAGGGAGGATGCGCGCTGGGAGCAGCCACCCATCCTGGCAGCACGCACAGCACAGAAGCGCTCATCCCCCCTCGCTCTGCCAGGGAAAGAGCCGCCCCCACAGGCACCGCGCAGAGGTAATTGAAGGTTATTACACTGCTCTGTTGTTAAATACGGATCACTTCTCTTCCGACAAGCATTCTGTGTAATGCAAACTCAAATCATCTCCCTCCTCCACCGAGCACCTCTCCTCACCTGCCAGGAACCGTGGCAAGTTATGGCGGTGGCAGATGATGCAATGTGCGAGTCACAGCCATGGCAGAGGATGCGACGTGCATCGTGTCATGGCGGTGGCAGAGGATGCGAAGTGTGTTGGACACATCATGGACATGGACACCTCAAACCACAAAGTTCTCTTCCAGACCCAGAGTACATTTGACCACAGGATCAGTTTGTGGGGTGTTCTCAGGCAGGTGAAAGGTGTGCCTCTCCCACCATGTATTTTCAGCAGGTAATTCAGCCCGCAGTCTTTACAAAGCTCTCCCTGCTGTATTGCCCCAGCTAAGTGACAAAATTGTTATTTTATTGCCTTCTCCCAGAATTCCTGCTGGTTTCCACTTGAAGTTTACCCTGTGAACTGTGGAGGTAAGGTGCTGCAGCAGAGCCATCCCTTCCTCAGGCATCCACCCTCAGGTGCTGCTCGTGTCCCTGGCCACCAGACGTTTTGTTACAGCTGCCCCAATAATTCTTTCATCTACATGATTTTAAGAAAAAACTGGAAGTTAACCAAGCACTGGGTTTAACCACTGTGGCTCAGCCCCTGTTCCACCACAGCACAGGCCAAAGCGACTGTCGCTGTAATTACACACACGTAGCAATGAGGGAAAAAGGTCAGAGTCCTGGAAAAAGGTGAGAGTCCGCCTGTCCCGTCCCCCTTGCTGGCTGCCTCCCCAGCCTCCCACCCACCTGGCCAGGATGTGGTGCCATGGCTGTCTTCTGCTCCCATGGAGAGACATTTCGAGGCAGCAAGAGAAAATTTCATCCCAGATGGCCTCAATTTTGGCAAAGTCAGAAACCAACTGCCCAAATCCCAGGCTTTGTCTCCAAAACTAGCATGCCTTTGCACTGACAGGCTTACTGCGTGCAGCAGGTTGACCTTGGCTGGCTGCCAGATGCCCACCCAGCCGCTTGCCCTCAGGCGCCTCCACCCTCAGGTGGGGGTTCAGACACTCAGGTCAAAGAGATGCACTGTCACCCCGGTCCCTTTGGCAGAGTGGCACCCCCGGCACCTGGCAGCCAGGGCAAGCTGTGTGCCTTCGAGGGCTGATGCTCTGGCACAGCATGTCCAGTGTCTTGCCCTGTCTCAGCCACAGCTGCCCTGCCGGCTGGGGGGGGTCCCACCGCAGGTGACATTCAGAGTCCCCCGGAGCTGTCTGTTCCCAACTCAGTGGCACACAGCGTCTGGAAAGGGGCGAGCAGCGCTGGGGTCATCTGCTTTCAAGAGACAAGGACATGAGCTTGAGGAAAGAGAAATAGGAAGAAGAAATGCTTACTAAAGACACTTGTATGGCGTATAGCACACAAGGACCCCCAAACCCTCCAAAATCCTTAACCCGGCTCTGTGAGACCCCTGCAGCCCCGGCACAGACGCAGCTGCTCTCCTTCAGCAGTGGGTGATGGAGAAGCCCCGATGCGACAAGTGGCAGAGCTGAGACAGGAGCACATGACTGCTGGCTGCCCACCCTCCTGCACCACTACCCTGCCCATAAACTAATGCACTCACCCTCATCCCCCAACCACCTTCAGCTGCCCTTCTCCAGGCAATCATGAAAATGAATGTTTCATCAGGCAGAATTGGTATGAGGTCAAAAAAATTACTTTCTATATAAATGAGCTTAAAGCAAGAAGATTTTTACATGAAAATCTGTTTGCCGTGATGGGTCTCAGTGCTACATGCATAAGGCAGGAGTGCCAGAACGGCAGGCCCAGTATTTACCCAACCCACCTGGAGCACAAAAAATGTCTGGAATGGGAATTCAGCAGAGGACGCTGATGAAATACGGATGCCAGCTCCCGGCCTCAGTCCCCACAGACCAGAAAGCATGAGCATGGCCAATCGGACACACGTGCTCCACATGGTCCCTGGGGCAGGGCAGCCCTGCCGTGCTGCCAGCTGCCACTCCAAGAAATAGGAAATTGGTCTGGGGAGGGAAATCTTTCCGTATTTTGTGGTTACTGTATTAGTAAGGTGAAACAAGCTGGCTTAGCTTCTTAACCCTTTGCTCTGGTGAAATAAAGTTTCTCGGCCAGGAGCACAGAACCCCAGTGCCGCTGGGCAGAGGAGCGCCAGGAGTAGCTGGTGCCAGAGCCCATCTCTGGGCTCTCCCTGGCACGGCTCAGGCGCAGCTGCCCCAACACTCGCGGGATTGTGCGATGCCTTACACACACACTACTAAAATTCACCCAGCAGCTCCTGTTTGCCAAGTCTCAAGGTAGTGGATGGGGCCGGGAGGGCCCAGGGGTGAGCTGCTTCACGTGTGCTTCCCACAGCAGGACAGAGAGTGTGCAGGGGCACCAGGGAAGAGACCCCCCTTGGTGTCACCGGTGGGTGTCCGGGAGCACCCATTCATGGTGCAGGGGGGCACTGACTCTTGGGGCATGGGTGCGGGTGGGTTCCTGCAGACCCCGAGGCAGCGCCTGCTGGCTGGGGTCCTACTGGTGCTCCCCAGAAAAAGCTGGGGTGGGGGGAGACGAGCTCCCCAGGCAGCCCTGCACAGACCGTCAGCACAGCAGTGGGATCATCTCCTATTTCTTGTTAGAAAGCACTTTCCTGTGCATCACAGTATTTCACCTTTCGGCCTGAAGCCCCGTGCCTCTGCCAGTCCCGAGGACGAGGTGCTGACGTCTTGCTTTTGTTGTTCCATGCACTGTTACGTTTGGAGATCCTTACAGGGTTAGAAGTGAAACGCAACCCAAAGAGCATTGTAATGACTTCTCAAGAGAAAATGAGTTTCTAAAATTAAACCAGCAAAATGAGAGAATGGAATATTTTTGCATTGACTTCATTGCCATGAATATTTATAAAACTTAGTTTAATAATATTAAATAAAATAAAAAAGAGCACTGGGTGAGAACTACTGCCTGCATCTCTCTATCCCCATCAAACTGCAAAGCACACATGAGAAAATGCCTTAATGACGGCCACTCCTGAGCCTCAGCAATTGCACGCACACTGCAAGGATCAGAGCTGCAGCATCGATCCCAGGAGCTCGGAGCAGGGAACCATCAGTCTAGAAACAGGTAAAATCCCTAGAAAGACTCATAAAACCCCATGGAGTTTATTGCCCATCGTGACAGCTCACTCCTCAGAGAGGCCCTGATGTCCTGGGAACCCGAGTGCCTTGTCAGCCCCAGTGTCACTGCCCATTGCCGTGCAGCTGTCTCGGGATGCGACCAGCGGGCTCATGCCCCTGCCTAACACAGGCAGAGCAGGCAGCAAGAGATGGCACATGGGGCCTGAGCTCTGGACATCGCTGCAGACGTGCTGCATCTCAGACATGGGGTGCCAGCATCACCAGCCTCGTCTCTTCCCCCCCCTGCATTTGCACTCCCAGCTTCACCTCTGCCTTTTCAACCCCTGTCCTCAGGCCAAGTGGCTTTTTTCTCCCATCCCAGACACTGCCTGCCTTCATCTTAATTGGCAAATAATAGCTACAAATTGAATTGCCACTCAGCTCCTCCTACGCTTGCCTATTAACTCCTGGAGTTAGCAGGTGCGAAAGCACCCATGTGAAACCACTCTCCATCACAGGCTTCAGTCCATTTCCAAGCTCCAGCACTTGGTGCCGTTGCCCTGGGCTTGCCCACCTACTCCCAAACCCTGGGACCTGCCAGCTGCCCCAGCCCCAGGAGACCCTGCAGGGGTTATGACTTTGGGGAGCGGGTGGCATTGCCGTGACAGCCCATGGCTTTGGAAGGACACAGGACACCGTCAACCACAGTGAGAGGGAGCAGTGCCGCTTTATCCAGCTGCAACACAACTGTCCTCATCTTCCACCGCTGCCTATAAATATTGCCTCCTCCTGGGGTCTGTGGCTTTCCAGCCTGGCACTGAGCACAGCCCCCTGCCTTTCAATCCAAAGGGCTTCTCTGCAGACCCTACTGGAGTACAGCCGAGATGAAAAAAAACCAACATGGAGGTGTGAGAATGTATAGATTACAAAGGAAAAAGGATGAAAAAGTGCAGGGAGAGGGATATGTTGTCAAGGCAACCACCGACTATGGGGATGAGAGAGGGGGACTGAGGGCAGTGAGGCGAGGGGGGCAGAGGGAAGCAGGGGCACCTGCGGCTCGTGGTGGCCCAGGGGAGCTGGGTGAGGTGCTGTGCCATTGACATGGCTCACCGGAGGAAACGCGGTTTGCCGGCATGCGGCTCTGTAAGGACAGGAGTGGGTCTGCAAATGTTCCCAATGGCTTTCAAAACACGTTCCCACCCCACCTATGGCCTGTGTGTGAGAGGAGAGAAGAGGGAAAAGGAAGGTTTTTCTGAAGTGGACCTTGGACTCGGGAGCCCGGGGCTCCAGCAATGAAGACAGCGGGGCTGGAAAGCCCAGAGGTGAGTACAGGACTGAGACAGGCTGCTCCCAGCCCCTCTGCCCACCAGGGCAGCTCCCGTCCCCAGTTTGAGTGAGGGAGAAGGACTCCCAGCATAGCAGCATCCCCTGAGCCCATCAGCCCGCATCCCGCCCGGTCGCACAGCCTGGCTCCCTGGAGCAGAGTGGTGAGGATCCAAGGGATGGAAATTGCAGTTATCTGAGGGCCAGCACATTGAGTTAATTGTGCAAAATGTCAACCGGTAATTAGAAAATGAGAAGCACTTGCTGTTCAGTGACACATAGCAGTGGCATTTCCATTTTCAGACCTTAACACAACTTATTAGAGTCAAAGTCTAATTAATGCACCACACTGTTGAGCAGAGAATGGAGGGTGACCCAGATCTCACTCATCTCCAAACGCTCTTCCCTTACAGGAAGGTTTTAAACTTTGTTCATGCTTCAGACACGGATCAGAAGGACATGGGCACTGAAGTCCCCAGAGCAGGGCAAAGCGCTGGCGTTGTACAGGGGCTCGCTCCCAGGCTTGTTCTCTCTCTCTGTACAGGTGCCGTTTTGTGCTTCGCTTGCAAGTGGAAAATGAAGTAATGCCCGACTCATTCTGCTGGAGAGGATCTGGCAGAGCCAGGCCCGGGGAGGTGCTGGCAAAGGGAAACAAGTGGATTTCAACATGTGGTCTCCATCTCTGCATCAGGGGGTGATGCTGTGAAGCTGCTGGCCCCCAGCTGGGCTGTCCTCACAGCACATGGAGGAGGCCACTGATGCCCCCGAGGTCCCCAAGCCTTGGTGCAGTCCCTTGCAAAGGATGCTGCACCCAGTTGCCCAGCCCTGGTCCCACTGAGCATCGCTCCCGCTGCAGTGTGGAACTGGGCCACCAACGGGACGGCCATAGCCCTGGCGCATGTGGCAGCGTGTGGCACCGGAGCAAGTGGGTCTGTGTGGAAGGGGCAGAGCCTGCGCCTGCCACATGTCCCCATCACTGGGGAACAGCCCACGGAGGTCCCCAAAGCACGAGGTGTCCTGGGAAGCAGCAGTGCCCACCCCTGCCTGAGGACGGCCCTGCCTCTGTCACTACAGCAGCACTGCTGGGACAGCAGCGAAGCCCCGGTTCTCCTGTGCCCCCCTACGCAAATCACTGTGGGGGATGAGTGCCCCCCCGACCTGCCCCAAACCTGGGGTGAGCCCAGGCTGGCTTTGGTGTAGCTGGAGATCCCCGTCTCTGACGCTTGGAGTCGAGCACCTAAACCCCTCCGAGGCCCCTCAGGCTGGCCCTGAAAATTGCTGTCCCCCAAGGGCCTCTGGTGGGATTTAGGCTGCTTCTGTGTTCACCTGATGCTGGAGCTTTGAAAGCCTCCAGTCTCCACACAGGTGGGCAGCAAACGCCATCACGCAGAGCCCAGAGGGGTCTAAGCCACAGCCCCTGCCTGGGGTACACGGCTGTCTGCAGAACCAGGGCAGCCCCAGGCACGGGGAGGGGGACAGCAAGGCGCAGCCACCCGCAAGGTCCACGATGGCCGATGCAGCTGCAGAGCTGCTGATCCAACACGGGACGGCAGCAGGGAGGACAGCCTTGAATCCAAGTTGAACAAGACAGCAGTGACCGTTCACGTGTGCTCCAGGCACAGCAAATCCTTTACGTTTGTTCACCTCCAAGATCCCCTAGTGCGCAAACGCCCATCACAGTGCCTTCGGCCAGGAGCCAGGACTGGGAGAGCCTGGGCGCTGTGGGGCCGAGGGGACGGGCGGGGGTCGGTGTGGGAGCAGCCCAGGGCTCTGCGCTGCCACGCTCACATCCTGAGCCCCACATCCTGCTCCCTCTTCTCTTCGCTGCAGGTGGCCCTGGAGCAGCCCTGGCATGGACAGCAGCTCCCAGCAGCATGGTGAGCCCTGCTCCCCTGGTGAACCCCTGCTCCCCCAAACACCGCATCCCAGGAGCTCTCCCTGACAGCTCTGAAATTCTCCAGCACTATTTTTACCCCACGGTTGCTATAGAGACATCAGACCCACTCGCAGTGATGCAGCCTCTTTCGGAAGCGCTGCATCACCAGCTGCCTCCAATAACGCACAGGGCAGGAGGCCACTATTTTGGGCAGAGCCCCACCACAGCTCTGCAGGACAGCCTGGCCTGGGAAGATGGATGAGTCCAGCAGAGAGGGGGGCATGTGAATGGGGGGAGGAGGAGGACAGCAGCATTTCAGAACCCCAGGAGCCTGCCCCTGCAGCCCATCATCATGCCTTCCACACCCAGCCCCGCTGCTCTTTATCCCTGGGCAGGAGAGGCTTAGACCTGGGCTGCTTTTAAAGCAAGAAGGGAAACGTTGTTGTCCAACACAGGATATGTCACAGGAAGGGTTTGGGGCCCAGAAGTTCAGAGCTGGAGATGAGAGAGCACACGTGCAGGATTCATCCCCTCTGCCAGGCTGTGTCCAGCCCTGCAATACCCACAACAATCAGAAATAAAGGGGCAGCAGCTTTCTGAAGATGGGAGAAGGGCTCAGTTACAGCCGTGCTGGAGCAGAAGTGGGGTGCAGGTCCCCCTGGACATCCCCTCCAGCCCTGCAGAGCTTTGCCAGGTCCCCCTGCCCTGCCGAGGGGCAATGCCACAGGACATGGGAGCAAACAGCTGCCTGCTCCATCACTTCTGGTGCCCCCAGATCAAGGGCGAGCTGCTGCCTCCCCCCAGCCTGGCCAAGGTGCAGCCGTGCCCAGGTGATGTCCCTGTGCTGGGGCTGTGCTTCCCCACAGCCAGCTTGACCCTCTGGCCAAAGCCAGGGACAGGAGAGGACATGGAGCCAGCTGTACACAGCACAGGTGCAGCACTGCATGGCCAGACAAGGTGTTAGGGGCAGGGCTATCACTAGCCAAGGCCATCGGGGATATTAGCTATTTCCATTACACCATGGGAAGCTGGTACTTGCTTGCTTAATTTTTCCAGCAGGGGAAATCAAGGTAAAAATTAAAGCAGATGCAAACCTGCACCAGGCTTTCACCCTACTCAGGTCTGCAGAGGAAATGTCCAGATGCTGTGGGTACGGCTGGTCCCCCTTGCCCATGAAAACCCCCGCAAGGAGCACGACAGGGACCTGCTGGCCCCAGAGGCTGCACCTCCCTGAGGAGCATGGGCAGGGCTGAGACCCTGACCCTGAACTTTATAAAGCCATCATCAGTCCTAATGAGTAACACACACCTGCAGCATCCTTCTGGAGCAGCAAGGCACGGGACAAGCCCACAGCAGGGCCAAATCACAGACTGCTGTGAGTTACGAGCATGCTGAAGGGCTGGGACCTCTGGCTGCCCTGTGCCGGGCATGTGGACCCCCCTGTGCCCAGGGCAGCCCCAGGCCCTGTGCTCCACTCTGCCCTGTGGGTCAGGAGACACAGGCCATGCCCCAGCTAGGGCGCAGGGCAGCAGCAGCATTCACAGCAGAGCTGGTGGTCCCCTCTGAAATGCCAGCACTGAAAGCTCCCCCCATCACCTGTGCTCATCCCTCCAGGGAAGCGTGTTTATAAAAAGAGGCTGTGCGTGGATGAGCTGGCAGAAATAGCTGCGCACAGCCCTCTCTGTGCGGTGTAAGGGATGATCACCAGCTGTTCTGCAAAATACCCAAAATAGAACCAGTGCCAGCACCACGTGGCCCCCGGGGAGACGGTCCCTATTTAGCCAAGGAAGCCAGAGCAGCGAGGCTGTGCTCGCGTCCTACCTGCGTCTGCACCCCCCCCCCCCGCCACTGCTGGGGCAGCTGCTGCTCCCATGGGAGTCTCAAGGCAGCCGGGGAGCCGGTGCTTTGGGAGAAGCCCCTTCCCCAGGAGATGGACCAGGCTCTGACAAGCCACGGGCTGAGTTGCTGCAGGTCCTCCCAGGGCTTTAGAAGCACGCGGGGCCATGATTGCCCCTTGCCATCCTGTCCCTGAGCCTGCACACACAGACTCAGCCTCCTGAAGCATCACTACAGCCTCTGCTTGAATGCCCCTGGGGATCACAGCTGCACCACATGCAAACCAGACAGGCCCATTACAGTGCCAGCAAGCAGCTGAAAGCAGCTGCCTCCTCCTCTCGGCTGGGCCAGACTCTTAGTTATAGCTTCAGAAAGCTGTAAAATAGATGAGAGCTGCCCAACAGCTTGTCTATGGTAAGATATTGCTGGAGTGGCCCAGCAAAACACTCTACATCTCTGCCATTCTCTTCAGTGTCAGTTTGTCACCTCCGCCTCTCTCTGCCCTGCTCAGGAGGAAGGCAGCATGGAGGAGAAGGAGCCCCTCTGCCAGGATAAGGGTTCTGAGGACCAGTACCCCCTGTGCTGCTGCCCCATTCACACTGGCAGCACCACCGGGTCAGTGCCCAGCCCTCCGCAGCCTGCCAGGACTGTTTGGGCAGAGCAGAGCCAGGCCCAGAGCATGCATGGCATGGCACCCCGGGCATCCACAAAACCACCTCCATCCCAGTCTTGCCCCAAAGTGGCTGGGTCTGGACGCCATCCCACAGCCCCCGAGCCTGCCCAGGGCACTGCTGCAGCGCTGACGATCAGACCAAGGGCTCAGAGCCCTTGCATCAGAGCTGCAGCTTCTCCTCCAGCAGCCACCCCTGCCAGCCCCGTTGCCATGACATCCTCAGAGATGGCACAGATGCTGTGAGGAAGATGAGAAGGATGAAGGTGGGTGGACATGCTGGTTCTGCATAGCCAGGACAGGGCTGGGGCAGATCCAGAGGCCCTCCTGCAGCAGGCAGGGGCTGTTCCCATCCCCCTCCTTGGAGGTCCCAGCTCTCCAGGATAACTGGCAGCAGTGGTTCCTGGAGAGCCCTTTGCTTGCTGGCCTTGCCAGCCCTGGGAAGCCACATGAGGTGCTGAGCTGGTCTTGACAGCACAGGCATCACCTTCCCAGGGCTCCACCACTGCCCTCCCCATCCCTCAACATGCCGGCTGGGAGAGCTTCTCCTCTCTCCGCAGCTCTGACAAGGACATGGAAAGAAATCAGCACCTGCAGACACCTTGCACTGGGTTATTAACAGCAAATGAGCTGAGTGTTGCTGCCCCCAGGTCCACCCCTGCCTCTGTCTCCCTCACTCTCCTGTCTGATCATTTTTTGGAGGTCTCAGACCATACTGAGATTTGCACCTGTGCTGGCAGAGACCAAAAAGTGAGCCACGCTGATGTTGGTCCCACAGCAGAGGTGACAGAGATGCTTATCCAGAAGGACAGCAGGGTTAAAGCTGAGGCAACACAGATGACACTTTGCAGGCATCTCTACATGTCCCTGGGTTCAGCCAAGCCCCCTTCATGTTCACTGCTCCTAGTAAACCAAGGGAGGAGCAGGGATATTCAGCCCAAATCTCCTATTTAACCTATTGCCCATTTAACCCAAATTTCCCATTTTAGGCACATCCCATCTCATTTTCACAGCAACTGAACTTCATACTCAGAGCCCAGTGAGCCAGCACAGGGCATGCAGTGCCCAGAGTCCTGGTACCTGGGCAGGGAGCAGGAACGGTTCCCCCAGATCCCACAGTGAACCATCAGGGAGTAAACTGCAGCCTAAGGAGCAGCGCAGACATTACTCAGCAAATCATTATGAATAACTAATACCTCTGAAAAAATGCAACCTGTGATCATGTGTGAATAGGAAGGGGGGGGGCATCTCCATTAATCACTCATTATGAATTATTCAGCAAAAGAGGAAGCAGAAGGCAAACACAGAAACGACTTGTGTAGAAAGAAGGTAGGTTATGATCAGCATTCAGCTCCACAGCCACCCCCAGGCCGTGGTCCCAGCAGCACAGCCCAGGCAGGGCTCTCCCCAGCTGGCACGAGGGCAGCCCGCATCCTGTCCTGCCTCCTGAGCAAACCGTGGGCAGCCTGTGGGCAACACTGTCTGCAGGCAACCCTGCCGTGGCAGTTCCTCGCTGGACAGGCAGCTGATGGGGAGACAGAGCTGGCATTGCTATGCTTATCCTTCCCTGCTGGGAGCTGAGCCAGGGCATCTCCCACTCCACAGACACCTGGAAGCTGGCGAGTTCAAGCTGGTGGAGCAGGAAAGCAAACTCTTGAGTCCAAACATCTGCAAGGAAAGGTTATTCCTGCTTTCCAGCCAGGACCAGCCCCAGCAGCACCACAGCCACCTAGGCAGTGCGCGGCAGAGCCCGGCACTGCGGCCAGGAGCTGGCCTGGGCTCCGGCACACGGACGATAACTAACGGGAACTGCAAGGTCGGCAGAAGAGGAAGGGTCGGTTGCAGGTGAGGGGGAGTCGGCTCGCCGTCACTTGTTGCCGACACTCTCCTAATTGAGATAAGAGCTACCAGGAGGGGTAATTAGAGCCTGGAGAAGGTTGTGTGTGACTCACTGTGTCTCAGCAGCCCTCTGCTTCCAGCCACAGCTGTCTCTGTGCAGCAGCTCATACTGCACACTGGGAACAAACAATCCCCCCCCATTTTGAAACAGCCCCGCCAAACCTTTCAATGAAGCTGCTGGCAGATCTCCTGCCTGCCAGGATGTGGCCAGCCCAGGTGCTGCAGGGAGAGCCCACGGATGGGAGATGGGGCCTCTCCAGCCCAGGCCCCTGAGCACCCAACCACCTGCTTGGGGTCATCTGAATGAATAATCTGGTGTGTGTGCATGCATCTGAAAATGAATGGACAAACACATACATTTTCAGGGCTTATATGGCCAATTTAGCTAACTATTGAGAAGTCTGTGTTACCAGAGTTAGCAAAGAAGCTGCCATAAGGTTTTCCTAAATGCTTGCTCATGTAGTAAGACCTACTTAATTTCTCTGCTAGCTCTGATTATTATTATTATCAACTTTTACTAAAGAAGGTTGCAATTTTAGATTATATTTTAGTAATCACAAGAGAAATTTCCCCTAATGTTAATCTAATCTAAGAGAGTGCTATGATGAATACCGTTACAGGCAGCAGTAGTCTGCTAAATTAGAGAGCCATGTGTAGCAGTGTGTTTATTGTGCATTTATGACCATTTCCACACCTTCCACCCAATTACCTGTTTCTGCTGGGACTGCTCCTAAAGAGCCAATCTTCTCAGCAGCCATGGAGTAAAATGGGCTGGAGCCTGCAGGAAAGCGGTTTTCTGCCCAGATGAGAGATTCAGGGACCAGAGAGGTTTGCCCAGGGACAGCAGAAGGACACTGGTCCTGGAAACTTCCCACCGACACTGAGGGCACCTTTGTGCCCTGGAGAGCAGCATGCAGGGACTCTGGCTTCTCCCTGCACAACACAGAGCACTCAGGTACCCCAGAGGAGCACTTGGACCACAGGGTCATTGACATTGGAGGGGACCCCAGGGGGTCTCTAATCTGACCCCCTGCTCCAAGCAGGATCAGCCGTGGGCTCAGACCAGTTTGCTCATGGCTGGATCCCACTGGGTCTGGAAAATCTCCAAGGACAGAGACAGCACAGCCTCTCTGGGGAGCCCATGCCAGTGCTGGATGGTCCTCGCAGTGACACCTGGGCACTGTAACACCCACATGACACACAGCACCACGGCGGGCACGGGGGCACTGGCAGCACATGTGTACGAGCGCACACCCACCCTCAGTGCCTGGGCACAACATGGGCACCAGGGAACATGTGTGGCACAGCTCCACACCCACATGTGGGCACACCGACCCCCAGGACATGGGCACCCGAGTGCAGACGCCCCCCTGCACGTGGACACATCCTTGCACATGGGTACACACATGGGTACACACATATGTGCAAGGACATACAGACATGGGCACACACAGACAGGGATGCCGCCCCGCAAAGGGACGCGCACCCACAGCACACCCCACACACGCACAGAGACACGCCTTGCACATGCATGGGGACACACCCCCCACACACACACACCAGCATGGACACAGGCACCTCCGATGTGTGCACACCCCCACCCTGCACAAACTCATCCCCACGGACACCGGCACACACCCAGCCCCCCCCCCCCCGGGCCCACACCCCTGCACAGCACCGACACCCATGCACGGGCAGGCACGGACACCGACACACGCACACACCCCACTCTCACGGCCCGGCACGCACACGGACACGCCCCCCTCCCCCCGCAGGCGTGCAGGGACACAAACCCACACCCCCCCCGCACACGGACACCCCCGCCCCGCCGCTCCCCGCTCCCACCTGGGGGCGGATGCACCGCCCCCCCCCCCCCGCGCAGCCCCGCCGCGGGCCGGGCAGTACCGGGCAGCACCGGGCAGCGGCGGCGGGTGACGCAGCCACGCGGAGCGCACATAAGGGACGATGCGGGCGGGGGCGCCGGCGTAGCCCGGCACCGCCACCGGGCACCGCCACCGGGCACCGCCACCGGGCACCGCCACCGGGCACCGCCACCGGGCACCGCCACCGGGCACCGCCACCGGGCACCGCCACCGGGCACCGCCACCGGGGCGGTAGGCGCCCGTCCCCGCCATCAGCACCGCGGACGGGGCCCCGGCGGGAGCGGGCCGCCCCCGGGGCGGGGGGGGGCGCCTGCCCCGGGGGTCCCCGTTCTCCCCCCGGTGTCTCTGCAGCCCCGCGGGCGAGCGTGCCCTGGCGGCGGAGGCCGCGGACCCCCGGCGGGCAGCGGGAAGGGACGAGGCTGCGCCCGGGCCAGGACCCTCCGGCGGCACCGCGGACCGGGGAACGCGACCGGCGAGGAGAGGGAGGTGAGAGGGGTCAGGGAAGCAGCTCAAAGGAGCCTGCCGGCTCCCCGAGGGGACGGGGCCGTGGGCGGCTCACCGACACGGCTCCGGGGAGGGGGGGGGTGACACCGCTTGCGCCTCTGAGGGCGCCGGGGGGGGGGGACGCCCCCGGTGCGAGCACTTACAGCAGGTCCCAGGGCTGCAGGATCCATCCCCACGGCCTCCGGGACAGGAAGGGCAGGGGCTGGCAGGGAAGGGCAGAGCTGCTTGCACGCACCACGGGGGAGGCTTTCGGAGAGAGCTGCTGAGCACAGGCTGGCAAGAGCTCCGGAGCAAAGCAGGCAGGCTCCGAAGGGCCCCTGGCAGGTGGGGATGCTCCGGGGAAGGGCTGGGCATGGCCTGAGGAGTGGCAACTGCTGCTCACAGCTGGACAGGCAGCCAAGTGCAATGAGAGCGTGGGCAAGCAGGTGGCAGGGACCCTGGACATGCTGGCTGAAGGTCTGGTTCCGTGCCTCTGTAATGTTTCCATGGTGCTGGGCATCTGCTGGTCCCTCAAGCTGCTACCTCTGCCTTGTGTGTGGAGCCCACCAGGTCTCAGAGCTGCAGGGGATGGGTGTTGTTCCTTAAGGACACAGGCAGTAGGACTGTGAGGCATTCGGGTTGAGTATCATGGCTGTGGAGGAATGCACGTGAGCCTTACCTGGCTGAATTTCCTGTGGCCAGCCCATGCCAGGCAGTGGCAGGGAAGCACTTGCCAGCAGAGACTATGCCTGTTGATCCTCCTGAGCCAGTCCTGCTGCAGAGAGTGCTGTGAGTGGAAGCTGCTCTTATAGCACTCCCCTACACAAGTGGCTCACACCACCATTAAGCAGCATGGGGTTACAGACAGCATGACCGCAGCTGCTTCACGTTTCCTTCAGCAGTGAGGAAGCAAAGATCGTGGCTCCAGCCCAAGAACCCATGGGAAATACTCACACTGTCTCCAGTGGGCTCTGCGTTACAGCCTGAGAGACCTAGAAGCCGCGGTGGAAACCATCTCAGCATCAGGACCATTCTGATTTCTCTGGCACTTGGGGAAATCAGCCGCATCCAGGCAAATGTCAGCACAGCTATGGGGGAAGCAGAGCTGGAAAAGAGCAAGGCAAGATGAACTGAGACATACTGCCAGGGAGCAGCAAGAGCAGAGCTGCTCCACAAGGGCAGATGAGCCACAAGCCGAGGGTGGCCACTGCACAGTCAGGGAACAATCCCTCATTGGCAGGGCAGGGACAAGTCAGTGACGGGTCCCATCAGCAGTGATCATCAGGCCAAGGCAAGGCGGCAAGTCAGGTCCCAGGTCAGCAAGGGAAGTGCAATGAAGAAGTCTGGTCTGACAGGGGTAGATGAAGTCTCCAGCACCTTCATAGCTCAAACCAGGACTGGGGTTCTGGGCCTGCGTTTAAATAGAGCCCCCAGCCCAGGGGTGGAGACGGGGGGGGGGGGGGGGGGGGGGGGGGGGGGGGGAATGTCTCAGGTGAGGCTGGTCAGGACAATTAGGGGCAGCTGATGCACTGAGGGCCCTGGCAGTCAAGTCCGCTGGCATGTCTAGAACAGAGGAAGGCCAGAGGCTCCATGGCCGAAAGAGAAAAATACAGTACATCCTAAAGATAAGATGACTGAGAGGGGGCCAATGCCATAAAGTAAATGCATGGTATGGCTGTGAGAGGGCAGGGCTGAGGCATCTCCCAGCTGGCAAAGATCAGCTCTTTCTCCCCAGGAGATCCCTGAGGAGAGCAAGCCTTTCCTCCTGCTGCCGCTCACCTGCCTTGCCCCCTGAGCACCCCCCAGGGCAGGAGACTCTGTGTGCAGGGGGACTGTGGGGCTGCACACGGGCAGGGGGGTGGATCTGGGGGGCTCCTAGTGCCACAGGGTGGGGTGGATGTGGTCAGAGAGGTAGTGGGATGCGGAGCAGTGCCAAGAGCGTGACACTCCCGGGAAGGCCGGGCAGAGGCGAGAGCCAGGGCTGAGGAGCAAGCCTCACGTCTCCTTCACGGTTCCTTCCACAGCTGCTGGCTGTTGCTGTCGTTGCCCATCAGTAAGCAGCGGCCAGTGCCATGGATGAGGTGACAGAGCTGGAGATGGGGGGGAACTCCCTCCTAAAGGCAGTGTGGCTCGGCCGGCTCCGGCTGACCCGGCTACTGCTAGAAGGGGGGGCTTACATCAATGAGAGCAACGAGAAAGGGGAGACCGCCCTGATGGTGGCCTGCATCACCAAGCATGCCGACCAGCAGAGCATTAACAAGGCCAAGATGGTGAAGTACCTGCTGGACAACAGAGCTGACCCCAACATCCAGGACAAGTCTGGGAAAACAGCCCTCATGCATGCCTGCATCCGTGGCGCCGGGGCGGACGTGGTGTCCCTGCTGCTGGAGAATGGGGCAGACCCCAGCCTGGAGGACCACTCAGGAGCATCAGCTCTGGTCCACGCCATCAATGCCGATGACAAGGATGTGCTGCAGCACCTCCTGAATGCCTGCAAAGCCAAAGGGAAGGAGGTGATCATTATCACCATGGACAAGTCGGCCTCTGGCACCAAGACTGCCAAGCAGTACCTGAACGTTCCCCCCTCGCTGGAGTTCAAGGAGAAGGCCCCCCCCGAGGCATGCACAGCACCCTCCAGCACCCACTTGAAAACTCCTGGCTCAGCACCTTCCCCTGCGGAGAAGGAGAGCGGCATCTTCGGCCCACACCCGTCGCACCCTGGGGACAGCCCCTCTGCCAGGTCTGCCGACGAGCCACCCTCTCCAGGCCAGAGAGCCGGCGCAGCCAGGAGAGCCCGCCTGCCCCAGCTGAAACGGCTACGGTCAGAGCCGTGGGGTCTGGTCGCGCCCTCAGTGCTGGCGGCCTCCACACACCGCGACGACACGCGGGTCTGCGCAGATGATGAGGTGATCATGGGCATCGGCGACCTCTCGCTCTCCAAAAAGGCTCCTCTTGCCTGGAGTGGCAGCAGCAAGAGCAAGGACCCCTCTCTCTTCCCCCCGGTAGACGAGCAGGCTCTGAGGACACCGCCAGCCCCTGGGCCACTGGTGAGGAAAGCAACCTACGAGAAGAGCCAGGCCACCCACCAGCGCCTGCCCCGAAGAGGCACAGTCCCCGAAGAGCCGGAGAGCGTCAGCTCCACTGTCGCCGGCTCGGCCACGGCAATGGACACGCTGCACTGGTGGAGGCTGAGTGCCGAGCACTACGACTGCGACCCCCAGGTCTCCAGTGTCCCCGGCCTGACCGAGGCGGGGAAGGTGCCATCAGAGAGGAGGAAGCTCAGCGGTTCCCACCTGGCCTTGCTGGATGGCTCGCGGGAGTCCCTGGACAGCATGGCCGGCACATCACCTGCCACCGTCCGGCACCGACCACCCGGCTTGCTGGAGAGGCGAGGGTCCGGGACCCTGCTGCTGGACCACATCTCCCACACGAGGCCGGGATATCTGCCCCCCCTGAATGTGAACCCCAACCCCCCAATCCCTGACATCGGCTCCAACAGCAAAGCCTCCTCTCCGCTTGCTGCCTGCTTTAAGTCCCTGGTACCCATCGCTCCCAGCTCGCCCAGACGGGGCGACTTGAGAGCCAAAAGGAAGCTTCTCCGGAGACACTCCATGCAAGCGGAGCAGATGCGGCAGCTCTCTGATTTTGAGGAAATAGTGGCCCAGTAACCATGTCACCATTTGCTTCCCAGGAAGGTTACCAAACCAGTGCTCTCCGTGCAGAAACGTGATGGTTCCCGCACAGAGCAGTGACTTGGCCCCAGGGAAGCACTGGCAGCCGTGGCGGTCAGACCTGTGCCCAGGGGCTGAATCAGGAGGTTCCTGTTCCCACATGCCAGAGCTGTAAGGAGAGCCTGAGCATCCAGCCCAAGCAGCTGAAGTCTCTCTTGTACTCTTTATTCACTTCTGGATCTTACCCCAGGAGCAACTACCTGAGAGATCAATCCCAGACCTTCTGAGACCATCAGGCTTTGCACAAAGGCTCCCGCCTGCAGTTCAGTTATTCCTTGTTATTTACAATCCGCTTTTCTTCCATCCTGCTCATTCTGACACAGAAACCCATCTGGAGCCTCACGCCAGTGAGCCATGGGGCTAATGTGTTTGTGAAGTGCCTACAGGAAGGAAAGGAGCTTAATGCTGTGCGAGGTTGGAAGAGCAGAAACACCCCTCCCTAGCAATTGAATGTATTGGTACCCTCACTGTGCTGGAGAGGGAGACAATTCTCCACCTCAGAGATTTCCAAGCACTTTGAAACTCCAGAGGCTGAGCTAATCCCATTACTGCTGCAACCTGGTGCTTCAGTGGACCCAGATCTGGAACAGGTTTGTCTCTGTCCCTGAAATGACCAAGGTTCAAGGGCATTTCCCACCACAGTGAGCAACTCCAAGCGCTGAATTCCTGGGCAGGGAGCACTCCCAGCCTCTCTGCGTGGGAAGATTCTGCCAACGATGGGGGAGCAAGGATGCCAAGCTGCCAAGGATGGCACGTGGTGAGCGACAGGGGTTCACCCCCACAGGGGAAAGCTGCAGGCACAGCACCGCAGCCAGGCTCCTCTCTCCTGCTGACCACGCTGCAACAACTGTCCTCTGGGACCGAAGCAGAGCTGAGCCGCACACAGGCAGGAGGAGGAGGCAGCCGCAGGATGGCTCTGCATGGCATTGGTGTCTGCAGCAGCTCTCTGCACAGCACCATCCTGATGCAGTGTGAGTCCGAGCCAGCAAACACGTCTGCATGGCTGGATGTGGGGGGTGCAACTGCGATTCCTTCCCTGTGCACAGGGACCTGGGTGCCCAGCCCCGCAGACAGGGCCATGCAGCACCCTGCCGCAGGACGGGGCCTCCACCAGCAGCATGTGGCAGCTTTGCAGCATCAGGGCAGCGAGACTGCACACCACCAGCCCCCTCCCACTCCCACGGCCCCAGCCCCAGCCAGGCACCAGCCAGCAGTGGGGAGACTCCTCACCCCGTGCTTAGCTGGGACTATGAGCTGGATGTGTGCCAGAGCTGCCATCAGTCAGCCAAACCCACCACACGGAGCCAGCTGCGAAGAGGAAACAGCCCACAGCCCTGTGCTGGTGACTCGGCGAGTGTTTCGGATCTGCAGCCCACCCCGAACATTGTGCCACCCATCTGAGGCCAAGCGAGAACAACTCCCGTGGGTTTATTCAATG
The DNA here is from genome assembly GCF_026419915.1 of Harpia harpyja. Classification (NCBI taxonomy): domain Eukaryota; kingdom Metazoa; phylum Chordata; class Aves; order Accipitriformes; family Accipitridae; genus Harpia; species Harpia harpyja. The sequence goes on along the minus strand of NC_068953.1, from coordinate 15,653,467 downwards.
AAGTCTCACGTGTCCTGACGCCCACTGCACAGTCGGTGTCACTTTGACAAGCAAGTGGCAGCAGTCTCACCCCGCCAGAACTGATGTCGGATTCTGCCCTTGCCTCAATCAGCCCAGCACATGCTTCCGTCCATCCTTCCAAAACTGCTGGCAAAGAGCCGGTTCCTTGCCCAGGGCATTATCCGCCTTGCTCCAGGCTGTTGCAAAACTTTGCACAGTTCCTGCACAAAGCAGCACCGCGTTTTGGTTTTAACTGCACAGGAATGTTCTCTGACAGTGCATTTGAGATTTAAATATGCTGTTTAGAGCAAAAGTGGGCTTATATTTTTACAGCCTTAAAGTTTATACTCTCTGTAGGTCAAATGTCTTATAGATTGAATTTCAGGCATATTTTCCCTATAACAGTGACGTTTGTCTCGTATTTTAGAGTGTGGATTTTTAAATACCTTTGCTCATGTTTTCTGTTTGTTTCTAAATATTCTGATATGTTGTGTTTGTCTTTTTTTAAGCAGCGTTTGACACCTTTAGCCAGCAATCAGAGGTTGGGTGCCTGCAGAATGTGGGTCACCTCTTAGGATCTTCCCGCATTCTGTGCATTGGACCGGGGCGTGTGAGCAGCGCTTCTCTAGGGGAATATTTTGATGCATTTATTTAAGCGCCTGTGTGCGCGTATAGGGGTGAGCAGGCAGGTGTGGGAGGGTGACGTCATGCAACAGTACAGGCTTTTTATATCATCGCTGCATTAATAAAGAGCTCAGCGTTGGGCCGAGAGCCGCTGCCTGGGGTCCCGCAGCCCCGGCCATCCTCCGCTCGGGGTGCCCGGGGGTTCCCGGTCCCGGAGGCGGGGCGGGCGGACGGGGGGGGGGGGGGGGGCTGCCGCAGCCCGGCCCCGCCCGGAGCCGCCCCCAGCGGAAGCGCCGCCGGTGCCGGTGCCGGGCGGGCGCCACGTCAGGCGGGGCGGGGCTGGAGCAGCGGGATGCGGGCCGGGATGCGGGTGCTGGCCGTGCTGCTGTGCGCGCTGCGGGCCGGCGGCACCGAGCTGACCTTCGAGCTGCCCGACAGCGCCAAGCAGTGCTTCCACCAGGAGCTGGAGCGCGGCCTCAAGTTCACGCTGGACTACCAGGTACTGCCCTGCCCGCAGCCCTGCCCCTGCTTGTGGCCATCGCCCCCTGCCCCTACCCCCGGCCCCTGCAGCTGCGCCTCTTCCCCGCACCCCCCCGGCTCCCCCCCGGGCTGCACCGGGAGACGGTCCCAGCCCTGGCCCCGGGCCCGGCAGTGCCCTCCTCGGAGCCGGTACCAGGAGGTGCCCACAGCGGCCACGGGAACCCCTGACCCGGGCCGTCAGGGCTGTCCCCCTGTCCGGGCACCCCACCTGAGCTCCAGGCACCCCACTGGAGCTGCTGGCACCGTGGGGCACAGCTTCCCCGGGGGGTCCCCCAGCCTGGGCCCCTGTCCCGTGGCGGTCAGCCGTGGGCACGGCTGTGCACGCAGGCATGGGGCCGGGCAGAACCGCTCCCAGCAGGGCAGGAGGTTCTCGGCATGTGGTTCGGCAGGTGCTGCCTGCATCTCCTTGCGCAGGTGATCACCGGGGGACACTACGACGTGGACTGCTACGTGGAGGACCCCAACGGCAGGACGATCTACAAGGAGACCAAGAAGCAGTACGACAGCTTCCCGCACCGTACCGAAGTCAAGGGCGTCTACACCTTCTGCTTCAGCAATGAGTTCTCCACCTTCTCCCACAAAACCGTCTACTTCGACTTCCAGGTGGGCGACGAGCCACCGATCCTGCCCGACATGAGCAACCGCGTCACCGCCCTGACACAGGTGGGTCACTGCACGCTGCCGTGGGAGGAAGGTCCCGCCACAGCTCCCGCTTGCGGCCAAACGGCCCCACAGGACGGCAGTTGGGGGCTCATCCCCTTCTCCCTCTGCCGAATGCAGAAGTGCCAACCACCAGCCAACCGCCCTGCCACATGCAGGCCACATCCTCCTCCCGGTGGCACAGGCAGAGAGGGACGGGGAGGGCTGCACTGGGTCTGAACCTCCCCTGGCCTGAGCACCCAGTTTCCGTCCCGCACAAGGGAAGTGCAGCAAGGCTTTTCCATCCCTTGGCGTGAGCCCGCAGGGATGGCTGCACCCTGGGCTGGGACCCAGACCCTGCTCTTGGCCCCCAGCGCCTCAGCAGGGCTCTCGGTTGTGCCCTGGTGCTCACAGCAGGCTCCCTCCGCCGGACGGTCTCCAGCATTGCTCCTTCGAGCAGAACCGCTCTCGGGTTGGGGCTGGCAGAGACCCAGCAGCACAGGGCGCTGCTGTCCTGCTCTCGGGTGCCCCTCAGCACCGTCCTCAGCTCCCTCGGCCGCGAGCGCCAGGCCTGCGCTGTGCCACGTCAGGAGCAATGGAGCGTGCTTGTCTCCCTAGATGGAGTCCGCCTGTGTCACCATCCATGAGGCTCTGAACACAGTGATCGACTCCCAGACTCACTACCGCCTGCGGGAAGCACAGGACCGGAGCAGAGCCGAAGACCTCAACGGCCGGGTCTCATACTGGTCGGTCGGGGAAACCCTCATCCTCTTTGTGGTCAGCATTGGGCAAGTGATGCTGCTCAAAAGCTTCTTCACCGAGAAGAGACCCGGCAGCAGCGGGGCCAGCACCTAGAGCCGCAGCCATTCTGTGCCCAAACTGCGCGGGGGGAGTGGGCAGGCAGCATTCTCCTGGGTCACGCTTTACCTCTGTTTTTCACAAGGTGCTGCAGTGGGGAGGTGGCTGGGGGGGAGCAGGGGATGATGTGACACTGCTGAGCCAGGTGGAAAATGGTCACCCAGGCATGGGCAACCCCCAGCCAATCCCCCCAGCATCACCTCCCGCTTTGCTTTCGCCTGCCCTGCGGCCCTGTCCCCTCGCCCAGCTGGTCTGTCGCCACTCGCCAGCTCCACCAGGGAAGCGGGTGGGTGCGCTGGGGTTTGGCATCAACACTCTGGTCCCTTGTCTGACGCCTGAGGCACCTTCAGAGCCCGATGTGACTGCAAGGTGCAGCCCAGCATCCAGCAAGGCCACACGCTGCCCGCACACACCCAGCAGGACAGGGAGCTCTGCCCAGGCCGGCGAAGGGATGGGGCAATGCCGACCCACCCAGCGCCCACCTCCGGAGCACTCCTGCCCCCAGCCAAGTGCTGTTAGTCCACAGCAGAGCTGCCCTGCAGGCTGCAAGCTCTGTGCCTGCAGGCAGAGGAGCGGTGAGCACAGCTCCCCTTTTTTCCCTAGGCCAGGGTCAAAGCCAGCAGCAGCGTCCCAGGAGCCACTGGCTCAAAAACAGAGGCAAGGTTTCAGCAGGGGCTTTTGGCTTGGTGGTTTCCATTGCTTTGCAAGCCCCCATCCTAACAGCGAAGCATTTCCCAGGCCCTCCTCTGCCATGAAAGCAAGCGGCATGCCCCATACAAGATGGTATTTTCATACTTGCACGAGTCCACTTGGCTACCCCACGCATCCCACTGTGCCCAGCAGACAGCAGGAGCGGGCACGGCTCTGCCTCACCCGTGCCGAGGAAGCCCCATCCCCACTGTAGCAGCAGCAAGGAACCCCCACGCCCCTGGGACTGCAGCCCTGTTCCCTGGACCCCCCACAAAACAGAGACCCCCACAAGACCCCTTGGGAGACCACCCTGTGCAAGACCCCTGGGGAGACCAGCGCGCCAGCCACCACCGCCAGCCCTCGAGCGGGCACGGGATCGCTCCTCGGGAGCCGGAGCAGCACCACTGGCGTTTTACTTTGCCACTTCGTAATAAACCCCTGCGACCATGGTTCGTGCTGCCGTTATTGGGCACTGCTCCCAGGATGGACAGCCAGGTACGGCCACTGCTGAGCTGGCTGTCCCTGCCTGCAGGAGGCCCTGCCTGTTCCTGCCTCGTCGGGCACTCACCCCCTGCCAGCACTACAGGGAAGGGCTCGGCACCTGCTGGGAAAATGCCAGTCTCCCCCCTGGCCCTTGGCAGACTCCTGTCCAAGAAGAAACATTTTGGTGCAGCCAGTTACTGCAGCCCTCCCCTCCTGCCTACCTGCAGCCCTGCCACGCACCAGCTGAGCATGCTTCTGGCACAGGACCAGACGCCAGAGCCAGGGAGACCCCCTCAGCAGGAGCAGCTCTCCCAGCAGTCCCCTCGCTGACGTGGCCAGCTAATGCATGAGGCCGCATCATCAGTGGGGGCTTCCCCGGGTCTATGGGCAAATCCCTAGGTCTGGGTCCTCCCTGGCAGCAGGGACCAAAGGGGGCGAGGGAGCCCAGTGACCCATGGCAGCAAAGTGGGGAGCCCCAGGCAGATGCCATCTGGGGTTGGCCTCTTGCTTCAGTTGTGGCTTCAGCAAAATCCGGCTCAGCCACTAACCCTTCCCTGAGGCCGGCGGGATGCCAGAGCTGTTCACATGAGCCATCCCTCACCCCCAGCATTGCTCCTGGTGCCGTGGGGAGGGCTCAGACCGGCTGCTCCAGGATGCAGGCGGAAGGGAAGGGCCCAGGCACCTACAGCTCCTGCTCAAGGCCCGGGGCTGCAGCCCACTCCCCACCTCCCCAGCCTCTCCCGGCCCCACCAGCTGCACCAGCTCCTGCGGCAGCACTGGCCTTGGGGCAGTTGCTGCACAGCCGACAGCAGCTGGGCCCCTGTGCCTCGCAATGACCTTCGGCAGGAGCCAAGAGCTCCCGTTTTGAGCGGAGCAAGGCTGCTGCAGGCAGCGTGATGCCCTGGGACTGCTGCCAGCTCAGTGCCACTGGTGTGGACCAGCCCTGTGCCCCACTGGGACTAGGAGCCCCATGGGGGACAAACAGCCCCAGCAGCCACTGCAGAGAGAGCAGCACCCCGCCCTGGCCAACGTGCAGGATGCCCTTGGATCTGCCTGTCCCTGGGGTCCCTGGCAGCCCCCCGTGGCAGGGGCAGGAGCAGCCAAGACTGGCTCCAGACCAGCCACCCCCCAGAGCCAGCAGGCTGGGGCTCCTGCCCAGCCTGTCCCCAGCAGCGCTGGCTCTGGAAACCCCAACCCAGCTCACAGCTGGGGACACAGGCAGGACAGGAGGTGGCCATGGGACACTTTATTGTGGTGCTGGGCTCTGCTCCAGTGGCTGTGCAGAGCTTGGCAGGTGCAGAGAGGGGAGAGGGGACCAGGGTGACCCACGCCAGCCCTGCCACCCACAGAGGCACTTTGGGGTGCCAGAAGAGAGCGGCAGCAACCCCGTCCCTGCCAGACCTGTCCTGCCCTCACTGTCCCATTCCCAGTCCCCTCCTGCCCACAGCCTTGATGCCTGCTGAGCACCCCAGGATGTCCCTGTGGGTGCAGGGCCATGTCCGGCTCACAGGGAGCTGCTCTGGCAGGAGCCAGCCCCAGCAGGCAGCCCCAGCCCAGCGGGCATCGGCTGCTCCTGCCCCCCCAGGACACCCCGCTTGGGTGGCAGGGAGGAGCCCGAGCAGTGGAAGGAGCCAGTGACTGGGGAGGGTGGCTGGGGCTCGGTGTCATGCCCGCAGGGGCAGCCCCAGCCCCTCCGGAAGGGGATGGTGAAGAGCCCATAGGTGATGGGGTCCAGGCATGCATTGAAGAGGCCAAAGATGAAGAGGATGTGGGTGAGGGCTGGTGAGACCCTCTTCTCCATGACCCGTGGGCAGAACCAGTACCACAGCCCCAGCAGGTAGTAGGGGGTCCAGCAGAGGATGAAGGAGGAGACGATGACCAGGCTCATCTTCAGCATGCGCAGCCGTGCCCGCGGGATGTTGTTCCTGGAGCACCGCAGCGACACGTCCTGGGATGAGACTGGGCAGGGGGGGCACAGCCCGTGAGTGGGGGATGCTTAGTGGCCTGGCTGGGACAGGGACCCCATGCTCTGAAGGAGGGCTGGGGGTTCCCCACACAGCCCCAGCCAGGCTTCCCCCCTGCTCCCTTCACCCCGGGGTCCCTGCAAAGCCCCCTGGGCACGGGGACATGGCAGGCTGGTGCCCAGGCACTCACAGAGGCTGGAGCCCATGCGCCGGGAGATCTCCAGGAGGATGCGTGTGTAGCAGCAGATCATGATGAGCAGCGGCAGCAGGAAGAGGCAGGCGAAGCCAAGCATGTTGTAGACAGCCTCGTGCCAGGGCTGGGGGAAGCTGCCCCGCGTGGTGCACTGGGTGAAGTTGTGCGGGGGGTGGAGGGTGACCGTGTGGAAGAGGAACAGCTGGAGACAGAGCAGAGGTGGGATGGTGGCCTCTTCGCTGGGGCCGCAGGGTGACGGGGGCTCTGCGCCTCCCAAAGGCAGGGCACCAGAGTCCCGAGCCAGGGACCACTGGAGCCACAGGGTCAGACCCTGCCAGTGGGAGCAGGAGCCGCAGTTGCCCCTGCGCCAGCTCTGCTCCCCGCTCCCAGGGGGCTAGGGTGTACAGCAGGGAGGGGGGCAGAGCTGGGTGCAGGGGGCACGCTGCACAGTCCCTCTTTCGCTGCCCAGCTGGGCTGCCTCTCCTCCAAGCCCTCTCCATCCCCATCCCGCAGGGCTCGTGGCAGCACCAGCCCTGGGAGCAACCCCAGCCGGCACAGCCAGGCACCCTGGGAGCCGGCACAGGGGCTGGGTGGGCATCTGCCACGGGGCATGGGGCTGAAGAGGAGCCCTGGGGACGGGTACCTGCGGCACCGAGAGCCCTGCGCTGAGGAGCCAGGCAGCATAGAGCATGATGCGGTTCCTCCTCCGGGCACGGGCGATGGCCAGCGGGCGCAGGATGGCAGCCTGCCGGTCCAGGCTGATGACGACGGTGACGAAGGCGGAGGCGTACATGGCCAGCAGCCGGAGGTACATGAGGAGGCGGCAGGCCAGGTCACCTGCCCGCCACTGCAACGTGATGTTCCAGATGGCGTCCAGCGGCATCACCGCCACCGTCACCAGCAGGTCGGCAGCAGCCAGGTGCAGCAGCAGCAGGCGGATGTGGGACCGCCGGCCGCCCCGCCGGCCCCCGGCTGCCCGCAGAACCGCCAGGTTGCAGCCGGCGGAGAGGACGAAGAGGGCGAAGGTGACAGCCACACGGGCCTGAGCGGCAGGGGAGAAGGTGGGCAGCCGCAGGGGCTCCTCACTGCCCTCGGCCTGGGGACTCCAGACACAGCCCTGCTCGGGGGGGGGCCGGCTGCTGGGGGGCTCCGCGCTGGCGTTCGCCACTGCAGGGTCTGGGTCCGGATGGCCCCTTCCTGCTGCAATAGGCAGACAGGCAGTGGCAGCCTGCCCAGAGGGGCCCTGGGGTGGGGGCTCCAGGGGGGACAGGTCATGCTCAGCATAGGAGGTCCCGTACCCTGGAGCCCTGCTCCCTGCCCAGGGCCATGGTGCCTGCACCACAGCCCCTACCCCAGCTCACTGTGTTCCCATCTTCAGCTGCTCTCTGCATCCCTGCTGCTCCTCCAGAGCCCCCAGCAGCCCCCAGAGCCCCCACACACCCCATAGAGCTACGGGGGTCCTTGGCACCAAGCAGGGCAGAGGGAGACAGTCTCAGCTGACCCCAACCCACCACCTACCCCAGGCCATTCCTGCTGCCCATCCATCCTCCACCCCAGAGCATCCCTTGTGGTCCTGCACAGGGATGGACACCCTCCCCGCCCGATGCCAGAGCCCTCAGGGGACCAAGTGCCCCGGTCCCCCCCCCCACCTCACCTCCAGCCAGGGTGTCCTGCCCAGCACCGCTCAGCTGGGCCATGTCAGGGCCGCTGCTCACGTGCTGATGGGTGCCCGTGCCAAGGGCTCCTGCATCTGCACCGTGCCTGGCGGCAGTGAGCTGATGGGGGCCAGGGAAAGAGGGGGAGCGGGGCAGGTACCGCTGTTGCGCTGGCACCTGCAGCCACCTCCTCGCCTGCTGCTGGGCCACACTCAGCAGGCGGCTGGGGGGATGCCCTTGGTAGCTCAGGTTGCTCCTTGACGTAGCCAGCCAGCTTGGAACAGCTTGGTCCTTCACCGCACGCCACCCACACACACAGAGATGTGTAAGTGTGCACAGTGCTCACACAGAGACACTCAAATGCACGTTCCTCTTGATGCACACACAGATGCACACATGCTCGTACATGTGCACACACAGCTCTGGCCTGAGATTGAGTCTCTCTACCCCCCACCCGCAGGCAGGCAGCTCTGTCCCCCTCTGCCTGCTCCCGCTCCACCGGCTCATCCCAAATCCCATCCTAACAACGCAGGGCTGGCCCCTGCTCAGCACCTTGTGTGGCTGCCAGCCCCAGGAAACCCACCTGGGTCAGCCCCCACCTGGGGCAGGGCAGTAGGTGCCCAAGGCAGTGGGAGATGCCCCGTGGCCGTGAGAGGGAGCCCCTCAGCCTGAGTATGCCCCAGCCCGGGGGAAGGACCTGCCCCAGCCCCCAGCCCGGGTGGGTACTGCAGCCTGCCCTCCCCAGGGCTGGGACTGCTGCTGCCAGGGCCGGGCATCGGGGTGCACAAAGGCTCCTCGATTTGGGGTGCATCATTTGGGGGCGTCCCAGAGACCCACAGGTCCCTTCTCTCAGCACTGCCTCTGCCAGCTGCTCCCCCAGACTGTGGCTGTCTCCACGGCCAGAGCATGTCCCCATGGACAGTGTGTCCCTAAGTCCCTTGAGCCCTGGCTGGGGGAGGGGGGGGAGCTGCAGCCTGGGAGAGGGCAAGGGGGCTGCTTTGCATCTCAAAGGCTTCACTCCCCCTGGCAGAGGGAATTAACATTATTAGCAAGTCATTTCACAGATAAGTGGGGCTCATTAGCCCTGCAGACCCCCTGCCCCAGAGCCCCCAGAGTGGGCAGAGAAGGGCCCCCCAGCACATTAGCACCCGGCTGTCAGGCCCTGCCACGGTCCCTGTAATGGATTCTCCAGACCCCCATGGGCCCCCACACCCCGCAGGGAGCCACCGAGGGGGCTGAGGAGCCCCATCTGCAGCCCCCCTGCACCCCCCTTTGGCCCGATGGGGTCAGCCCCAGCCCCACACCCGAGCCCTTCCCCTGTTGCTGGACCCCAAATACCCACATTTAACCCTGCGCTGTGGGGGGTCTCACAAGCACCAGCATGGGGGGCAGGTGATGCTCGGCTCACACTGAGCCCCAAGGCCGGATCCGGAGGGTGCTGGTGACCCCCTGTCCCCGGCCAGGGGACAGGCCCCAGGGCAGGAGGTGTCTCTCCCAATCCCCCCCCTGCAATTGCTTTCCCAGATGCTGTGCAGCCACCCTGCAGCCGCGTGCTGTGGTCCCCAGCCCCTGCAGCCCAGCAAGGCGGCGCCGCATCCGTGCCGGAGCCCCTGCCTGTGGCCTACCCTGCTGTAGAGCAGGAGTTTCACCAGTTCAGCCATCCTCTCCCAGCCCCAAACCCACTCCCGGAGCCGATGCGGTGGCCCAGGCATGCTGCACCCCATCCCATGCCCAGCTCTTGCCAGAGGAACAGCCATGCGGTGACACACAGAGGGGCACAAGGGTTTCTTTATGTGCAGTCACAGCTGCCCCAGCATGTCCAGCACAGCTCCAGGCTCATGCAAGAGGCAGTTCGTCCCCACCACCTCCCAGCTGTCCAAGGGGGGACACCATCCCCTGAGCTGCAGGCATCCGGACGGTGTGTCGTGGGGCTGCATGGCACCGAGTGCTCCAGCACTGGGGAGCGGGCGCTCGTCTGGGTCAGTCCTGGGGCTGTCGTGGGAGCAAAGCCTCCAAGAGAGAGAGCAGGTCTGTGGAGAGGTCCTGGGGGAGCGGAGGGTGGGTGAGAGGGTGACTGGCCAGGGTGGGGGTCCATAGCAAGGCCAGGGTCTCAGGGGGTGCAGGAATGGGGGCTGACACACCCCATCAGCCAGGAGGGCTCCCAGTCAGGGACAAACAGGACCATGGCCTCAGGTCTGTCTGTCCCAGCTGATGGGACCCCAACAAACACGAGGGAGGGTGGCTCCGGGGAGGATCGGAGCAGGCTGAGGGATCCACGTGCACCCGCTGCAGGAAGGAGGGGGAGACACCACTCCATTCCCAACCCCAGACAAGGCTGTTGTTACCCCAAACCCAGTCCCCACACTGCCCCAAGCCAAGGGGGCTCCGAGCGCACGGGAGCCCCACCCCATGCCAGCCCCTTGCTGGGGGCCACCTGGGCTCACCCCGATCCCTACCAGCGCACGTACCTGGGTGACTGTCCCTGCATCCATGAACTCCGGCAGCATCAGCCCCGCATCCAGGAGGGGGTCACTGGGGAGGTCCAGGGGGGCCCCTGCCCCTGTGCAGTGAGGAGGGGACAGCCAGGAGGATGTGTTGGAAGCAACAGCCCCGTGCAGCTCCGGGGGCGTCCCCGTCACAGGGAGGTAGGGGGGTGACCCCCAGACCTCCATCCCCGTGTCGGGAGCTCCAAGCACCTCTGGGGGGGTCCCTGCAGCAGGGCCACAAGGGGGTGACCCCCAGGCCCCTGTCCCCATACCAGGAGCCCCATGCAGCTCCAGGGGGGTCCCCACCGTGGGAGGTGACCCCCAGCCCACAGTGCCGGGGGACAAAGCATCCCGCGGGGCTGGGGTCAGCAGGTGCAGGCAGAGGTCCGGGGTCTGGCAGCACCCCAGGCCCTGGGGGCAGAGGGGGCAGTGCCGGGGGGCCACCCCCCGCTGCCGGGCCAGCGCCTCCTCGCTGAGCCCCAGCAGGGCTGAGAGGTGGGCGATGTAGCGGATGGCGAGGCGCAGGGTCTCGATCTTGGTGAGGCTCTGCCCTGCAGGCGCCAGTGCGGGTGGCAGGTAGTGCCGCAGCCGCAGCAGTGCCTGTGCCAGCCGCCGCATCCGCAACTTCTCCCGCTCGCTGGCGCTCTGCCGCGGGCCACCCGGCCCTGAGCCCCGGACCCCCTTTCTGCCCCCGGGGCCACCCCGCAGGCGGGGTGCAGCAGGGGCACGGCAGGGTCCCCGGGCAGCAGCGGGAGACGAGAGGCCGCAGGAGTCGGGCGAGGGTGCGGGCGAGCTGCTGCTGTAGCCCTCGTGGTCCGGGGGTCCGCAGCAGCCCCAGTCCTGCAGCAGAGCAGTGGCGGGGAGCTGGAGGCCGGGGGCTGCCGAGTGGGCCATGGCTGTGGGGCCGTGTGCTGGCGTCCCCCGGCCGCCCTGGCTTTATGCGGGGTTGGAGGTGTGAAGTGGCACCTTCGTGGCCAGCATCAGCAGCACTTCAAAGGCCGGGGGGGCTGAGAGCAGCCGGCTTTGAACACGCGGGTGACGAATTTTACCCCAGCAGTGTGAGGCTGCTCTGTGCTGCCCACCCCCTGGCAGCCCTCACACCCCCCCGCACTGTCCTGAGGATGGGGCTTGGGCCCCATGCGGGGGCTGTAGTGGGGGCTGCCATGGGAACTGTAATGGGTCTGCAGTGGGGTCTGCAATGAGGTTGGCAGTGGGGTTTGTAGCAGGGCCTTCATCGGGGTCTGGTGTGGGGTCTGCACTGGGGTCTGCAGTGAGGTCTGTGGTGGGGGCCTGCAGTGGGGTCTGCGGTGGGGGTCTGCACTGGGGTCTGCAGTGGGGTCTGTGGTGGGGGGGTCTGCGGTAGGGGGTCTGCAGTGGGGGTCTGCAGTGGGGTCTGCAGTGAAGTGCGCACTGCAGCAGTGCCAGCTCTGGGTGTCCACGTCCCCCACCACACAGCATGGCCCCAGCCGGGCATCCCGGTGCCCAGCCTGGCTCTGCGGGACACCGACCCCGCACCCGGTGCCGGGGGGGGGCACGGCCCGCCCTCCCGCGGCAGGTCCCCCGCAGCCCCCGCTAATGGCGTTTCACACGCTGCCCCTAATGAGCCCGGCCGCCCGCTGAGCCCCGGCGCGGAGCCGCGGCCGCAGCCCGGTGCCGGCGGGTGCCGGGATGGGCGGCGCGGGCGCGGTGACCCCCACGGGGGGGGGGGGGGGGCTGGGAGGGGCCCCCCCGCCGCGTTCCCAGGCCCCGCAGGTGTCGGCGCCGGCGGGTGCGAAGGTTTCCAGGGAAACCTGGCCCCGCCGCCGGCAGGAAAACCCATCAGGCAGCGGGTGGGAGGGCCGGGACACCCGCCACCGGCACGGCCCCCTCCTCACGGCAGCACGGCCCCGCCGTGCCTCGGGGTACGTGATCCTCACATGGCAGCGTGGGGTACAGCGGTGGGCATGGGACCCCCATAGCAAGTGTGCACAGCCCCCTTCAATATCATGGATCAGCCACAAAGCTGGGCAGGGGGCACGGGCCCAGGCCCAGGGCATGGCACCAGCAGTGGGGTGCAGGGCCGGCCCCCTCCCCAGGGAAATGCTGCCGAACAACAGAGCGGGTGAGCCAACGCATCATTGCTCACGGGCTCGTGTTTCCCAGTGGTCACACGAAGCTTGTTCAGTTTTCCTTGGTAATGCCATGACACAGAGGTGACGAGATAAATCCTGCTTATTGCTCACCACCAGCCGAGTGCTCCTGCCATCCTCACCGCACCCGCTGGAGCAGGGCAGGCTGTGCAGCCCCGTGGCAGCCCCGGGTGCCCCGGCCCTGCGGGGAGCCTGGACAGGGTCATCGCCGATGTTTCAAAGCCCCGTTGTGCGGGTGTCACAGGGCCCTGGGCCTCCAGCGGTGCAGAGGCAGCCAGGACAGGGCACTGACCTGCTGCAGTCCCTCCCTGCCACCAAGTATGCCATGGCACCCGGCCTGGTGCTGCTCAGAGCCATGGGCACCCCAAGGCGTCACACCTGCAGCCCGGCCTCCAGCCCAGCCCTGCTCTCAGCACCCACACCCCCTGCCAGGCACCATGAGGATATTGGCATCTGAACTGGTCATTACCTCCCCACAGACATTGCAGACATGGCACAAAACCACCAGGGTTAATTGCCATTAAGTCCCTCTGCTCTCTCGCTGGAGGAAGTGCTGTGCCACCACCCCGTCCAAGGTCCAAGGGCACCGGTACCAACTTGGACCTGCAGCACATGTCTGAGTGCACAGATGTCTGATGCCGTCCCCAAGCCAATCTCTGGGGCTGGGGGCTGCAGTGGGGGCCCAGCAGCAGCCTGGCCCCAGGAGTGTGGCAGGGTGCTCTGCACCCAACAGCACAGCCTGGGGCACGGCCCCTTCCCCACGCACCCCTCAGCACTGCCCTGGCCCTGCTCCCCACCATTCCCAGGCCCCCTCCTGGGTCTCATTAGCTGATGAGCTCCTGGGTAATGAGTTCTGCAGCCCCGCTGGGCAGCCGCTTCCCACCTCCCTCTCTGTTTAGACAAGTGCTAGAGCACGGCTGGGCCATGACAGTGCTGGCTGTGGGGTCAGAGCCCCCCCCTAGGGAGAGGCCACAGCTCCTCACCCCTCAGGATTGCCCCCACATCCCTCCAGCCCATATTGACGGAGCACAGGCACAGGGCCATGGGGTGGGACGTGGCGAGGGCACTGGGTTGGAGCTCAGCTGCGGAGCCACAGGGCTCCTGACGGTGCTGCTGGACAAAGCTGGCCAAAACCCTCCCCAGGCAGTCAGTGCCTGGCTCAGACCCATGCCCCCAGGAGCAGCCATCTCTCCTGCCGAGGGGGTCCTGCCAGGCCCTGCTGGGGGCCCTCCCCAGGACACCTTACTGTCCACCTGTCCCTGCTCCGGCACCTCCTGGGGGTCAGACATCCACATGGCTCCTGGCCCTGGCTGTGCACTCTTGTACCACTGGCTGGGATGGGGACAGCTGGCAGGGATGGTGCCCAGAGGCTGTGCCTGGCCCAGGGGTGAGTGCCACAAAAGCATCCTGGCAAACAGCCTTCTGCAGCCAGGAGCACCCAGAGCTGAGTGAGCAGCTGCCTCCCCCTGCTTCTGCTGCATCACCCAGCCCATGCATGTGGACAGGGACCTCTGCCCTGGAGCATCCTAAAGAGCTTAGCACCCCACCACGGTGCTGCCCGCTGCCTCAGGGACCCTGAAGCCCAGTCTGGAGTTTGCACCAGCTGGACAAGCAGCACAGGGAGCCTCAGCTCCATGCATAGGGGCACAGCCTGGTGGGTCCCCACAAACACTCATGGTCTGCCTCCAGCTTCTCCAGAGTACGCCGGGGGCTTAGAGAGCTGGGGCTGCACTGGGGTCTGCAGTGGGGTCTGCTAGGATCCCATGGGGTCAGGGAGACCGAGGCAGCGTGGCCTGGTGCGGGGAGGTCTCCCGGGAGGGGAGCACACTGGTCCCACTGCCAGTGCACCAGCCTGGCTGTGCAACCCCGCATCCCCCGGCCCCTCAGGGCGGTTGGTTTGAGCTGGGAGCACACCCAGGACCCCAGACACTAGGGCTGGGAGCTGTGCAGAGAGCAGGGGAGGTGTGGGGACACCGTTGGGTGTCAGGGCTGGCAGCTCAGGGTCCTGGCACTGGAAGGTCAAGTCCCTGCTGCCCGCTACAGTGCAGTTGGCTGTGCGGGGCAGTGCGGGCTCTGGCAGGGCTGGTCAACGCGTTAGCATCTATCACGGCCGTGTGAATTGGTCCCTGCACACTTCCCAGCACTGGGCAGTGCTAATTAAGGGTTGGAGGAGTCAGAATTGACACCTCTGCAAATGGGCCTGGCATTCCCAGGCTCCTGGCCGGCCCCAGCTCGGCTCTGTAGGTTTTGACACCTCCAGGTGGCCGCAAAGGTGTCACCTCGCACCCCAGCCCCGCATAAAGCCAGGGCTGCCCGGGCACCCCCAGACGCAGGCAGCGCAGCGGACCCCAGCCATGGCCAGACCCCCAGCCCTGCTCCTTCCCCAGGGCCTCCAGCCCCCAGTGGGCCGTGCCCTGCTCTGGGACCAGGCCAGGGACCTCACCGACGCCATCTCCCCAACTACCTCCACAAAGCCCCCCGGCACATCCCCACGTCCCCCGCGGGGCTGGCAGCCAGGGGCTGGGGGGCGGCGCGGTGGCAGGGGTGAGCCAGGGTGGTGCGGAGGGCCAGGGGGCCCGCGGCAGAGCGCCAGCGAGCGGGAGAAGTTGCGGATGCGGCGGCTGGCACAGGCACTGCTGCGGCTGCGGCACTACCTGCCACCCGCACTGGCGCCTGCAGGGCAGAGCCTCACCAAGATCGAGACCCTGCGCCTCGCCATCCGCTACATCGCCCACCTCTCAGCCCTGCTGGGGCTCAGCGAGGAGGCGCTGGCCCGGCAGCGGGGGGTGGCCCCCCAGCACTGCCCCCTCTGCCCCCAGGGCCTGGGGTGCTGCCAGACCCCGGACCTCCACCTGCACCTGCTGACCCCAGCCCCGCGGGATGCTTTGCCCCCTGGCACTGTGGGCTGGGGGTCACCTCCCACGGTGGGGACCCCCCTGGAGCTGCATGGGGCTCCTGGTATGGGGACAGGGGCCTGGGGGTCACCCCCTTGTGGCCCTGCTGCAGGGACCCCCCCAGAGGTGCTTGGAGCTCCCGACACGGGGATGGAGGTCTGGGGGTCACCCCCCTACCTCCCTGTGACAGGGACGCCCCCGGAGCTGCACAGGACCCCTGGCTCCATCTCAGGGTCCTGGTCATCACCACTGTACAGCCTCGGAGCAGTGACCTCCCTGGAGCCCCCCTGGAGACGCGCCATGGCCACGGACACTGGGACAGCTTCCTCCTGCTGCTTGGAGCCTGCAGACCCCCCCCAGCCTCCTGGGGCAGGACTGACGGACACAGGGGCCCCCGGGACTCCCGTGCGTGGCTCTCAGCTGCCCGCGCACCGCCAGGTACCCACACCCCCCTCCCCAGCCCAACCCCTGCTCCTGCACCCCCCTGAGGTTGGGGGAGAGCCCGGGGATGGGCAGGAAGGGGGGTGGATGCTCCTCGTGGGGTGCGGGCAGGGCTGCACCCACAAATCCCCCTGCATGCCATGGCTGGGGTGTCTGCATGGGCTGGGGGGCACAGCATGATGAGTGCTGAACCAGACAGCCAGCCTGGGTGGGGGGCACAGGGTGCAGGGCAGGGGACACAGTGCTGTCCCACAGTCACTCACCTAACACAGCTCTTTCCACACAGCTCGGCAGCCCACCAGCCCTGGACTGGCTCGTCTCCTCAGCCCCCCATGTAACCCCTGTCCTGCCCAGCTGCACCCCAGCATGGCATTGGGGGGGTGGAGCTGATCCCACACCCCCAGCCGCAAAGGGCACATGGGGGATGGTGGCGTGGCCATGCCGCAGAGCCACACGGGATGGACACTGGGGAAGGGCTCCTCATTAAAGCTGCCGTGCGCTCCTACGACCTGACTCGTTACTGCAAGACCTCACTCGCTGCGTCCCAACACAGTCAGGGTTGGCGGCCTGGGGCACCCCACAGGCTGGCACCCACACACAGCCAGGTGCTAACTCTGGGCCAGGGGCTCGGTGCCCCCTCTCAGCCCACCCCACAGCCCAGAGATGTCCCAGAGCTAGGGTGACAGAGGGACCCACCACCTGGGGGGCTTCCCCAGCCCCACTGACCCCTGGTAGGGCAGCTCCCACCCGCCCATTGGGTCCCGTCCCTTCCCTGTGCCCAAAGCCCCTGCGAGGGTTTGGGACTGGGCCTGCAAGAAACACCCTTGTGCCGCTGGGACTGTCCAGCTCCATCCCTTTGGGGACCTGGGTAGCCCACGGGGGATGGTCCCCAGGGTCTGGCTGCCAGCACCCCCTCCTGCCCGGGTGCCTCAGGGAAGCCATGGCTGCCTCCCGCCCTGACCCCGCAGCGGCTGCCCCAGAGTGAGAGCCAGGCAGAGGCATCCTGTCCCTATCCCAGCCGGGAGTGGGCACGCCAGCCCCCGTGCAGGGCGCAGGGCTGGGGCCCAGCAGGAGAGCTCGCATGCAGCCGTCAGACAGAGGGGCCGGGGGGCTGGCGTCGGCAAAGCCCCCAGAGCCACTTAGCACCAGGCTCTTAATGGCCCGGGGGGCTCTGCGTCCCTGGCCCCCGCATCCCTGGCCCCCACCCCGTGCCCACCGCAGGGTCCCAGCCACTTCCTCCCAGGCCCTGGCGCAGCCCCCCAGGCCTGCCCCACAGACCAGCATCCCCCCAGCATCCAGAGCCGCCGGTGAAAGCTGACGTGCAAGCCTTTATTTACACCCCCCCAGGCTTTGCACAAGTCTGCAGAGCCCAGCTCTGCCCCAGGCAGCCGAGGGCCGCAGGGCCCCATCCCCCAGCCCAAAGCCCCCCGTCCCCCACCTGCTGCCCATCATACAGGCACCAGGCCCTGCCTGCGGGCAGTGGCCCCTGCCCCTCATGAGCAGCGAAGGCCCTGACCGTGCTGGCCCAGGGGGGCATGGGGCCTGCCAGGAGGGAGTGTTTGGGGCTGGGGACCGGAGACGATGGAGTGAGTGGAGCTGGGGAGTGGGTGAGGGTCCAGCCCGGCCGTACGGCGGTGGGCTCTGGGAGCTTCAGGCTTGGCCCCCGCAGCCCATCCCACGCCAGCCAGCCCTGCAGCCGGGCTGGTAGGAGGGTGTGCGGTGGCCAGGGCCAGGTGGTTAGCTGGGGGTGACCTCTCCCTGGAACCAGGTCAGCACTGTCTTCTCGTTCTCCTTCACCCAGTTGATGTTGGCACGAGTCCTCTCCAGCGCCTGCTCCAGCGCCCGCGTCCCCGACCCGAAGCCGATGTCCTGGTTGTCTGCCTTGAACTGCTCCAGCTGCCAGGGAGAAGAGGAGCTGGAGCAGGCATGGGGAGCACCAACAGCCCCCGGCAGCAACCAAGCAGCCCGGGACGGGAATGGAAGCTGCCTAGACCCCTGGGCACACAAGGGGCAGGGGCAGGAGCCCCCCCCACCAAGGGCTGCTGGCAAAGGGCAGGTTGCAAGGTGCCAGCAGCGCAGACCTGTGCCCCCGTTCCTGCTGGGGCTGGGGTCTCCGGTGCTCCATCCCACAGACCCTGCCAGGGTCCAGCCTCACCTGCTGCAGCTCAAACTCTGTGGAAAACCGCTGGGTCACTGATAAAATCAGCCGGGAGAAGGAGAAGGAGCCACCCCCATACCTGGGAGAACAGAGGGATGGCTGAGCTGGGGGCCCCAGGTAGAGCAGCACCGGGGGCCGAGGCTGCCCCGACCCTGCACGGCCAGGGGAAGAGACGGTGCCACCCCCCCCGAGGGGCACAGGCAGACGGGGGAATGCTGCCTGCCCCAGCCAGCCCCCCGCCACCCCCCCCCCACAGTGCTCACTGGCTGAAGAGCATCCTCCAGTTGCTGCGGATGAAGTCCCAGGCCAGGGGCTGCCCCACCACGTTGCTGGCGATGCTGTTGATGGTGGCAGTGGCATCCTGCTTCCGGATCTTGTTGGGGTCGAGGGTGTACTGCAGGTACCTGGGGGGGGGGGAACGCCACTGGGTGAGGAGCTGGCAGGGGCAGAGCCGTGGTGCCTGCCCGGGACCCCACACCCACCGGTTGAGGATCCAGGGATAGGGGCTGCAGGAGAGGGCGGTGCGGAGCTTGTCGGCCTCAGATACAACGGTGGCCTCTTTGAACCTCTCCCAGATGAAATCCCAGGCCTTCTCCCCGCCCGTGGCCACTATGCTGCAGTAGATGGAGGAGCGCAGGTTCGGGGGGATCCTGCAGGAGAGAAGAGCCGTCTCAGCCGGGAGCCCCTCGTGTCCAGCCTGGCTGCCTGCCGTGGCACCAGGGCACCCTGGGGACTCACGGGTTACTGGTGACATTTTTCTCCCACTCGTGGAAGTATCTAGTGGCCAGGTCCTGGCACTCGACAATGCCGTAGGAGCAGGCTGTGCTGATGGCATTGATCTCGTTGTACCTGGGGAGAGAGGGGCCACACGGGGCTGGGGACCAGCAAGCAGCAGCTGAGCACCAACCCGCCAGTGCCAGGCCACAGGCGGGGCCATGCCCTCTCCCCAGCACATGCTGGGGTGACCATCCCGGTTCAGTTGGGGAGACCCCGGGGGTCCAGCCCATCCCGGGGACGTGGCACTCACTGGTCCATCAGGCCACTGGGAATGGTGACCCAGTCATTGGTGATGTGCTTGTAGTGGTAGAAGAGCGGCGTCACCTGTTTCTGTATGTATTGCTGGGGGGGCGAGAGAATGGTCAGCACCCAGTGGCACTGGCAGCAACCCCCCACCCAGCTCTGGGTGCAGATCCAGCCCCTCCCCCCCATCCCCCCAGCACGGGGCTCTGCCGAGCGGCGGGACCCACTGCAGGGCCAGGGCTGGGCAGGTGGCACTGCTCACCGTCATCACCCCAAAGACCTCACTGCGGTCAAACATCAGCTGGAAGTAATGCAGGTTGTTGAGCGCTGCCTCCCAGGGCATGTACGCTGTCTCCTGGCTCAGGAACCGTGTAGTGCTCAAGGCCAAGGTCACATTGATGTACTTGGCCCTGTGAGGGGTGAGGGCAGCGTCAGCTCCCCAGCCCCACAGCCGCTGCCTGCTTCCAGGGTGCCCAGCCCACCAGTCCCCCTCGCCCCGGTGGGCACCTGGGGCAGCCAGCATGGCTCACCTGGCCAGGTTAAAGGCGTCATCGATGATCTGGGCACGGTTGATCATGGGGATGGCCTAGGAGAGGGCAGAGTTGGCATCTCAGGGCAGCCCTGAGTGGGGTGCGTGGGGTGTGTGAGGTGGGGGCCCACCCACAGCCCACACCCCACACCCCAGCCCCAGCCAGCCCCACATACCTGGTGGTTGGTGGAGAGCTGGGTGAGGAGCTGGTCCCAGTTCTCCTGGTTGTAGTTGACGCGGAAGTACCCGCTGACATTCACGTTCAGCAGGAGCCAGTTGGGGCCGCTCAGCTTGAACTGGTTGTTGGTTTCTGGGAAGGGGAGAGGAGGGTCTGCTGGAGCCACCCCCCCACCCGCAAGGGGCAGGGGAGGTGGCAGGGAGACCCCTACTCCCAGCCTGGGCAGGATGCACCGTACCTGTGACTTTGGTCAGCCAGTACCTGTTCCCAGTGGTCGAGCCCGTCATCCAGGTGATGGGGACGATCCAGATGTAGCTGTGCCAGAGACAGGCAGGCAGTGGGACCATCCCTTGCCCCCCTAGCCCGCCTCCTCCCCCTGACACCAACAGCCCACCACCCCACTCACTTGAAGATGGAGGGTCTCTCTACCACGGAGGTGGGGTCCAGCAAGAAGTGTTTCTGGCTGACGGTGCCAGTGAGGGTGTTGACTGTCACCACGGGGAAGCCCATCTGCAGCGTCCAGCGGTCCATAATGTTGCTGATGGAGTCAGGCAGCGAGACATTGCTCTTCGTGACAGCCTGCAAGGAGGGCAGCGCCGTGGGTCACCAGTACCGGGGAGTGCAGCGCAGGGCTTGGCCGGTGCTGCAGCCTTCGCCCAGCACGCAGTGGCTGTGTGGCTGGGACCCCATCCCGCCGGGCAGCCCCCCCAGAGCCAGGGCAGCAGCAGGGAAGGGGCTGGGTTAGGGGGAGCAGCCGAGAGCAGCCAGCCCCCTCCTACCTCTTGCAAATGAAACCAGAGGTCCGTGTAGACGGTGTTTCCGTAGGCAAAGGTGTGGAGGTAGGACTGCAGGAGAGCACCAGGAGAGACGGGTGGGCAGGGGCAGGTCCGGGGTGCAGGACACCTGCAGAGCACCCGGGGGTGCCCCTGCCATGGGAAGCCCACCCTGCACTGGGGCTCGGTGCACCCCGGCACTGGCAGAGCCTCACCTGCAGCCCCTCCTTGAACACGTCCTCGGTGAGGAAGTCAGAGAGCATTCGCAGCACTGACGCTCCCTGTGGAGACGGCAGGTCAGAGACCCCAGGTGCGTGGGGCACCCCACAGCCCATCCCACCACCCCAGGGACCCCCGTGCCCAGTTCCCATGAGCCTGGGCTCAGGTGCCCACCTTGCTGTAGGCGATGCTGTCGAAGACCTCACTAATCTGGGCTGGGGTGTTAACCTCGTCCTCGCGGAAGGTGAGTGGGTGGGAGGTCATCAGGGCATCGGTCGCCATCACTGCATACACCTCATTCAGCACCATCAGGTCTTTCTGCGGGGGTGAGTGCCAGCACCCGCCTCAGCCCTGCGTGCACCCTCCTGGCAGCGGGGCAGCCTCCGGGGGTGCAGGGGTGGAGGGGGTGCCCGCAGCCCCTGCCCGCTGGCCCCAGCACTCACAATATTCCAGGAGCTCTCCACCGCGGCAGCGCCCAGGTACTCCACATAGGAGGCGAAGCCCTCGTTCAGCCACAGGTCATTCCACCACTGCAGCGTCACCAGGTTCCCGAACCACTGGGGGGGGGCACAGCGACCTGTCAGCTGGGCCCAGCCAGTCAGCAGGGTGGGCGGGGGACACGGCGGGTACCTGATGGGCCAGCTCGTGAGCAATGACGGTCAGCACCCGCTCCTTGTTGCCAATGGAGGAGTAGGCATTGTCGAAGAGCAGCGAGTTCTCCCGGTAGGTCAGCAGCCCCCAGTTCTCCATTGCGCCCGCGTTGAAGTCAGGGAGGCCGACCTGGTCTGGGGATGGAGGAGTCCCGTTGGTGCACCACTGCTGGGGTGCTGGACCACCTGCCCCCACCATGGCTGGTGGCTCGACCCAATGCCCCGGCCACCCCGCAGCACCCACCGGCCTTTGGCAGCGGGTATGCCGTGTTGTAGTGCTTTTCGAAGAAGCTGAGGATGGGGCCGGTCACCTGGAGCGCATAGCTGCCCTGGCCCTCGGTGATGGCCTTGGGGCGGCCCCAGATGCGAATCTGGAGGGGAGAGATGCAGGGCTCAGCTGCTGCCCGGGCTCAGACCCCTGGGCGGGTGGGGGGTGCCCCCCACCCCCAGCCTACCTGCACATCCCCCAAGGACGTCTGCACATAGCTGAACTGGCTGACAATAAAGGCCAGCAGGTAGGTGGACATTTTGGGGGTGGTGTCGAACTCAGTGATGTTCCAGCTCTTCCCGTCGATCTCCTGCTGCCAGGTCTCTGAAGGGAGCAGAGGGAGGGGGGTCACCCCACAGGCCTGCTCGGCCCCTGGACCCCTCCACCAGGGCTCCCCCCGTCCCACTCACTTATAGCAGGCATGTTGGAAATGGCGATGTGGTCAGAGGGGTGGATCAGCGTCACTGTGAAGTTGGCTTTCATGGCCGGCTCGTCGAAGCAGGGGAAGGCTTTCCGCGCGTCAGCCGCCTGCATCTGCGTGGTGGCCACCACCTTCCTGCAAGCAAACCTCGTCAGCGCCTGGGGGCCTCTGCAGGGGCTGGCACCCCCCCAGGTCCCTCTGCTCGCCCTGCACCCTGCCTGGTCCCCAGTCCCATCCCCGCTGGGGTGGCATGTGGATGCAGGGGGCCACAGAGGCTCCCCCACACCCATCCCACCGTCCCAGCAGGAGAGGAGCCCTAAACCCAGCCCGTGCACTCCGCCACCCCCGGGCCAGCCCCATGCCCACCCCAGCCCCCTGCCCTCCACCTACTTAATGCCTGACTCATCCACATATTCACTGCGGTAGAAGCCGGCCAGGTCGTCAGCCAGCTCCCCCGTGAAGATGGTGAAGAGCCGGTAGCGCCGGCCCTGCCGCAGCTGGCCATTCAGCTGCACCACCAGGTACTGGGTGGGGATCTCCAGCCAGGTATTGTTGATGCGGGGCGCTCTGGAGACATCCACCGGCTCCAGTGAGGCGTAGAAGGACCCCTGCAGGGTGTAGTTCAGCTTGTTGCTGTGAATGAGGATGAGGTTGGTGGCTTCCATGCAGACAAAGACCACGCTGCTGTTGCCCTTGAAGATGTACATGTTGTCGGCATTGGGCGTCAGGAAGGGCTGCAGAGTCACCTCGTAGGACTCCGGCACCAGCGTCGTCGGCAGCCTCCACTGGTTCCAGGGGTGGTGGGGGGCGGCAGTGGTGGGGGGGGCAGCCGTGGTGCGGGGGGTGGTCATGGTGGTGGTTGCCTTGGTGGTGGTTGCCTTGGTGGTGGTTGCCTTGGTGGTGGTGGTGCCAGCGGTGCCAGAATCCACCACCTTGTTCTTCTCCTGGGCGTACACCACCGAGAGCGCGATGATGGTGGCCACAGCCCCCAGGGCCAGCACGATGGCCACGATGCCCACGGTCTTGCTGATGAAGAAGCCAGCTGCCATGGTGAGGCTGCGGGAGCGGTGCTTGTGAAGGAGGTGCTGCCCGGCTGGCACGGCTTTTAGCCTCTCGCTCTCACGAGGTTTATTAGTCCAAGTTAATGGGTGAAGTATTAAACGACCATGAGGCTCAGGGTGGGATGAGCTTTCCACCCACCCGCCTCCCGGCCTTGCAGGAGCACCAACACCCAGTGCCACTGCAGTGGTGGGTAAAACTGGCAGATTGGTATTACACCATCAGGGATGGGCAGCGTGGGACTGGGCACGGGCTGCGGGCCAGGACTCCCAGGGTCCCTCCCAAGCACCGGCCTGACCCTGCAAAAGGAGGGACAAAGCAGGTGGTCACAGCTGATGGCCACATCCCCACCTCGCCACGGGGCAAGGCAGGTGGCCCTGGCACCCAAGCCCAGCGTCTGGCTCAGCATCGCTCTGTTTGCCCTCAAGTGACAGGGTCTGAGCCATCAGCAGGGGGTCCCGGCTGCCACTCTGCCTGCGAAGGACCTGCTGCTGGGGCTGAGGCCAGGGCAGGTGGGGGCTGGCACTTGCACCCTGGCAGGGGCACACCTCACCGGGCTGCCCACGCACCAGGGGAAAAGCAGGAGGGCATGGGGTGCAGCCCTGGGGGTCCAGGTGGTGCGAGTGGAGCCCAGGACCATGCTGGGGAGGAGCCTGCCCTGCTTCTTGCAGCCCTCTCAAAGTCCAGGGTTGCATTGCCTGGCTCACACCTGGAGGTCAAACTCCAGGCCCCGTGAACCCAAGCAGGCGTGTGCCCGCTGCCACAGGGTACCCAGAAGCCTGCACGCACCACAGGCTGCGCTCAGCCGGAGGGCCAGCCACAGCTTGGTGTCAACTGGCACAACACGCAGCTGGGAGATGGCGAGGTCCCATGGGTACAGCCCCGCCTGCACCCCACAGTGCAAAGCCACCAGCCAGGGCCCTGGCTGGAGCCAAGCAAACACACCAGGGCTCACGGTGCTGGCATGCGGGACGGGCACACACCTCTCCATGAGAGCTCTGCCTTGGCAGGGGAGAGCAGCCCAAGCCCCCCAGGCCGTGCAGGTCAGCCCTGGGAGCTCTGCCAGAGGCTTCCCTGGGCTGGGGTGGCAGACAGGGCATAGCAGAAACCCACGGAGTGAAGTCCCCATGCAGGGCAGGGTGGGGAGGGGAGGTGCTGCATCTCACCCTAGCAATAGAAACTCCTCTTCCTGAGATCCAATCTTTCCAGTGAGGAGACGTAGGCAGGTCCTGCTGGGAGCTGCACCTCTGGGGCAAGGGGCAAACCCAGCAAGAGGCTGAGAGGCATCCTCAGGGAACCATGCCCTGTCCCTGATAGCACCCAGCTGCACCCACCAGCATCACTGCTCCTGGCAGTGCAGCCCCGGGATGCTGCAGTGTCCCCAGACAGCCCCTGCCCTGCGGAGCCTGGCCGTCCCCCACAGCCTGGCCGGCCACCACTGCACATGGGGTTGCAGCCCAGGCTCTCTCTGGCCCAGTCCCAGCCCTCACTTTGGCCAAAGGCACAGGGTTTGGGGAACAGCAAGTGCCAAATCACGGCTGGAGCAGCTCCCCCGGGACGGGGGCACAGCCAGCCAGGAGGGTGCCGGGCACCCCGCACGCCCTCCATCCTGCACCGACAGGCACACTGCACCCCTGCCCGGCGCTGGCCCTCCCCGCACAGACCCTCTTGGGCACGGCGCGCAGGCACTCACCCCGGCTCAGCCCCGTGCTGGCCCCCTCACACACTTCTCCCCCGTTAACATCAGCCAGCCCCTGCGCCCCTCCCTGAGCCCCCTCCCCAGGCTGTCTGCAGCACCCCATGCCAGCCCGCACCCCGTCTCCCCCAGCTCCAGCGCACGCGGGTTCCTGCTCCCCCCACTGCAAAGCCTCCTCCGAGGAGCCCTTGCAGACAGTGGACATGCGTGTGCTCCGTCCCGCACGAAGACACCCAGAACACAGATGTTGGGCATCACCCGCATGGACGCACGGCTCCCTTGAGGCTCCGGCCCCGTACGCCCCATAACCCGACACGCACACACACATCCCAGAGCCCTCCATAACCTCTTGCAACCCCATGGACCCCTCAAAACCCACCACCACCACATAAGGGCTCCATACCCCCCCTGCACACAAACCCCGCAGCCCCGAACATGCGAGCCCACAGCCCCTTCTCCCCGCTCGGCCCAAGCCAACGATCCCCCAGGGCGGGGACGCCCAGGAACCCTGGCTCGAGGTCTGCCCCCCCCCGGGGGGGGTTGGGCAGCGGCATCGCCCCCCACTCACCTTCCTGCGCTCAACCGCGGGGAGCGAGGGGCCGCGGGGCTCCCGCCCGCCCCATCCCCACCGAGGCACCCAGGACTGCGCCCTGCCTGCGCCCTGCCCTCGGGCGTCTCGGCTCCGCTAGCTCAGCCGCCCGCCGGAGGAAAGTTTCCTCCTAAAGCTCCAAGGGAAGTAACCTGAACCTCCTCGCCCCCTTAACCCCTGGGCTGCTGGCCGGGCCGGGGGCTGGCGGGGCACGTCCCGGGGCGGGGGGCCAGGGCAGCGGGGGACAGCGGCGGGCGGCGGCCAGCGGCCAGCGCCCGGCCCCAGCACCGGCTCCCGCACGCCCGGCGCAGGGACAGGGCGAGGGGTCTCTGCTGGGGGAAGGCAGAGCGGGACCCCCCCGGGCTGCGGGACCCCCCACCGCCCCAGCTGGGAGGCGTTAGTCGGGTTAGCCTGGGGACCGCAGTGCCCCACTGCTGGGGGTGAACCGCCCCCACCTGCCCGGCCCCTACACCCCAGAGCCCCTCCGGGGTCCTGCTAGGGGTCCCCTCTCTCACGCCAGCGTTGGCCAGCATGCTTATCCCAGGGGGTGGCAGGAAAGGGGACAAACTATCACCCAGCAGCAACCAAGCCAGGCTCTGCCCCCTCCCCGCAGCACTTGGAGCGCCTAGGCACACCGGGAATGGTGTCCCTGCTTGGGGGTGCCCCCTGCTCAGTCCCCCAGCCCAGCACCCTGTGCCCCAGCCCCACCTGGCACCCCCTGTCCCGGCAGCAGTGGGTTCAGAGTCATCCCAGTCCTTGTAGTCAACCTGCGGGGCTGCGGTTGGGGCTCAGATGGGTTTGCCAGGTGCAGCACCAGAGGTAGCCGGGCCCCAGGGTCTCCCCACTCGGAGAGTGACACAGCCAGCCTGGGCACGGGGCTGGGACTTGGGCTCACCCAGTGCTTGGCAGGATGAGGGTAAACATTTCAGACACTTGTGGAGGAGCTGGGCCAGTGCCGGGCTCCATCACCTGCTTCCCTCCGCCTCACTGCCAGGGAGGGGGGCCTAGAGTCAGGTGACACACTCCAGCAAGTAAACCCCAGCTGAGCTCAGCAAAATCCAGCACCCATCGGTGCCAAAGCACAGCCTGGCTGCGGACAGGTGACGGGGCCAGGAGCCAGCCCCAAGACCCAGCCACATCCCCCATCTCCAGACTGCACAGGCAGCTTGGACAGGAGAGCACTGAGCCCCCGGCCAGCCCCTGCCCTCCACGTCCCTGCATATGCTGCGCCCCTCCAGCTAGCCTCAGAGAGCAGGAGGGGTCTGGTGACCTGGCCACGGCCCTTTGGGGCACACAGGGTCATTGCCAACGCTGCCTCACAGCCCTGCTCTGGGCAGGAATGCTCTCTGCCCACAGCAGGAGCCAGGTCTCGCCTTCAGTGCAGCATCCTCCCTCCGCTCTGCCAGGGCACTTGGGACTCCTGTCCCTGGGCAGGACCCTGGGCAGCCAGCATGCCAGCCCTGAGGAGCCAGGGCTTGTAGGGCCACCTCTGCCCCAGCCAGGCTGGGGCTGCTCCCGCACAACCCTGTGATTGCTGGGGTCAATGCTGCAGCCCTCATGGGTGGGGACATGGGGGTCCAGGGGTTTGGCCCAGCTCATCCTGGGGTGAACCACCCCATCGTCTCTGCCCTCTTCTGCACAGGAACGGGGAAAGGGAGCAGCCGGGATCAGCAGGACTCACCCAGCCCCAGCACGGTCCTCGGCCTCCCGAGGCTCCAGCAGGATGTGGGAAGGGGCAGCGAGGCCAGAGTCGTTACCGGAGGTGGCTGTGCACAAACATCTCGCTGCAGAGGAAGCACTTATGGCCTGACACATCCTGCACCGGGGACTGCCATGCCATGGAGCGGGACTGGACACAGGCACGGCCCATCGCAGCCAGGGCCGCCTGCCCCAGCCCAACCCCCCCAGGCACCCCCGCATCCCAGGCCTGGCACAGACTGGGACATGGGCATGACGCCGAGTTCCTTGCCAAAGGGCAAGCTGGAGTTTTCCCCTCCGACTGCCCCGGTGCCTGCTGGACCCTGTGTCCCAGCCCCAGAACACAGCCCAGAGCACCGCTCACCTGCTCCCTCCACCACGCTGCTCCAGCAGCCAACAGGAGGAAGAGGAGGAGGAGGAGATGGGGGCCTGGCAGAAAAGAGGAAGCAGCAGGTTGCCCGGCTCCTTGACCAACACAAGCTGCTGGTGGTGGCTCATGGCCAGCTGGGGAAGGGTTAAGCCACAGGGAGAGGAGACAGCATAAAAATTCCTTCCAGGCAGAGTCATGGTTTCCCTGCCAGGGGAGGTGGACGCAGAGCCCCTGGGAGCTCAGCTCACCAAGGGAGGGGAAGCAGAGGAAAGGGCCCTCAAACCAGCCCAGAGGCTGGTGGCCAGATGGAGCCATGGCATAGCCAGAGGCACAGGGCACCCAGCTTGAGAAGCCCCGCAGCTCAGGGACCTCCCAACCTGGCCCATCCCCGCCTGGCCCATCCCCTGCAGCCATGCTCACTCCAACCCCCAGGACCAGCCCCCGCTCCCCCCAGGCCTCCGGGGGACACTAGCCCCAGCCCCACGGCCTTCACGTGCCCTGTAGAGCAGAGCAGTACAGGGCTTTCAGCTGCCCTGAGAGCAGATCAGGGATGCTTTGCAGCAGAGAGAGAAGGCAGGAAAGCTGGCAGGAGGGCAGCGGGCACTGGCAGGTTGCAGGCTGGTGACCCTGCCTCCAAAGGCCCAAAGCAGGGGACACTGCTGTCACAGCCCACTTGGGGCCATCGTGGTCCCCCCTGCCTGCCCTGGAGAGCAGGGCAGGGTGCAGCTAGGGACCCTACCCCAGAGCCCATGCCCTCCCCCACGTGGGGTCCAGGGCCCCATTTCCCACTCCCATGCAACAGCCCGGACACCAGCCTCCGCCAGCCCCTGGGACAGGGCCAGCAGCACCCACAGCAGACACAAGTTCACACGGTGATTTATTAGGACACAGGGACATGCTCCAGGAGGCCCCAGACTGGCCTGGCCCCGACCCAGCCACCAGCCCAGGCAGAGGCAGCTCCCTTCCCTCTCACTGCCAGCGTCTCCTGGTCCAGCAGGTACCACCCACGCCAGCCCCAGCTGCAGAGCTCACAGCAGCTCCAATGAGCAACCCCAAGCAGGCTGGTACCAATCCCAACCTGGGGTGCCAGGTCCAGCAAGCCCGACCAGGGTGGGTGCAGGGATGCTGGGCAGGGGACAGCCCAGCCCGGGGAGGATGGAGGAGATGACAACCTAGAGCTCCTGCGGGAGCCATCAGCTACAGGTACATTTTTACAACTGGGAATCCCAAGAAATGCTGGGAGAGGCAGGACCTGGCTCTTCCCCCCACAGCGAGGAGAGAGGCTGCCCATCCACAGGGAGGGGAAGAAAGGCCACCCTTGTTGTTGGGAGACCAGAGAGCAGAACTGAGCCCAGGTCCAAGGTGACAGACAGGCAGACAGCACCACCCCATTCTTGCTGAGCCCCATCACTGCTCCCCACCCTCTGCCAGCCAGCCCAGGCCCCCCAGCAGCACACCGGGCTCACCATGTGCCACATGGGCAGAGACCCAGAAAGGGCAGGGGGAACCCAGCATAGCCCAGCTCCTCTCCCCGAGCCATCCCAGGCCACGGCCTGCGTGTGTGGGCAGCCCTCCCTGTCACAGGACGCTCACATGAACTGTGAAAGGTTGGGCACTTTGATGTTGATGTCTCCGATGTTGATGTTGCGAGGGATCTCTGGCAGGTTGATGTTCTTCACAGCCGAGACTGCACGGGAAGGAGCGGCTGAGAGGCCTCCCTGCTGATGGGAGAGACCAGTGACTGCCAGCCCCTTGCCCCCTGCAGCCCCTCTGTGAGGGGCTCCAGGCTGCTCCCGGCTCAGCCCTGCACTTTGCCACAGGAGCATCCCTGAACTGAGCCATGTCCCATGCTGCCCTGCCTCCCCCGAGCCCCAGGGCCCAGTCACGTCCCCCCATGCGTGGCTCGGCATGGGTGCAGCCAGGGAGCCGCCCCCACGCCCACCTCCTGCCCTGCTGATGGACCCGGTCCTATATCGGGGGCAGCAGCACGGTGCTTCCCTGTGATGAGAGCACAGATGCACCTTCACAATGACAGTGCAAACAGGGGCAATAAACTTTTCACTACCTCAGGTTATTAACCTTGATGGGAACAGCCATTTCCACGCTCAGGCTGCTCCCTACGCTCCTAAACAGCACAGAGCACAGCTGGGGAGGGATGCCCCCAGCCCTCTCCCCGAGGACTCAGGCAGGCAGAGACCGGGGATACTGGGGATACCCCATATGTGCCAGCTCCAGACCCCAAAGGCTGTCCCCCCTTACAGTCTGGAGTACATCAGCCTCCCACGGGGGAGAGCCACAGCATTGCACTCACCTCTGCCTTCTCCAGCTTGCTTTGGGCCTCCACCTGTGCCACAATCTCGTTCATGTTGGTCTCCAGCACCATGCCGCCTATCACCACCTCCTGCAAGATGTGGTGAACCTGCGAGGCCAGGGAAGGGAAGGCATGGGAAGGGATGGGAAAGGAAGGCTGCAAACCCAGCCCAGCTTACGGACCAGCCAGGGGTGGCAGCAGCCACTGCTGCAGAAGTGTGTTGGGGACTGGTATTTCCCTGAGACACAAATCCAGCCCCATCCTCCCCTCAGCCCACACAGCCCCGGCAGCTGGCTGCCCGGAGAGCAAGAGGGCCGCCATGGTCCTCAGCACATGGTCCCACAGCCCTGTTTACTGCTTGTACCTCTGCTCTAGAGGACACCTACCACAGGGACAGGAGCAAACGTTGCCCACTGGACCACCAGGCACAGGGCTGCCCCTGGAGAGGCCAGGTCTGACCCAGCTCGCTGGCACACCCTGGCTGCACCACCTCTGACACCTCATCTGAAGCTTGATCCCTTCCTGTGCTGGGACCCAGGTCACAACCAGGAGCAACTCCCTGCCTAGAAAGCATGCTGGAGAAGAGCCCACAAGGCAGCAGAGAACCCAGGGCCTCCCAGAGCCACTGTGCAGGACACTTCTTCCCAGAACCAGTTTCTTCTACCCAGAAAGCCAGGCTAGAGCCCAACTTCTTTGCTTTCTCTTAGGAAAGACGGGACTGTGACACACACAAAGAAAAAGCACAAAAACACTATGAGAGTCTGCTCCCTTCCCCAGGGTCTGCCTGGATCCAAGGATGAAATGGAGCAGTCTCAAGGCAGTGAGCTGCTCCCTCCTGCCAGCCCCATCAGGGAGGACCGGTGATACCCCATAGGAGAAAGGGCCCATCCTGGTTTACAATCCAGGAAAACACAAACATCCCCCACCATGCCAGGTGGCTGCAACCCACCTTCAGCTCCACCGTCCTGCACAGCCCAACCTTCCTTGCTAAGTCAGCAGGTCCCAACAACCACCCAGCACAGATAATGAATTTATGGGTCTCTGGTTACTTCCGTGAAATAGGCTATTAATGGAAGATGGTTAAGTTATTATATCGTTTTATGGCTTCATGAGGGCAGGTTGCACTTGTAAACGCTGTGTGGCAAATACGGCCAGGGCAATGCTGTGAAAAATAAAGCAAGCTGGAGAATCTGCTAGAAGGGGGAAACCCAGCTTTGCGCAAACAGCAAGCCTGATGCTCACCATGGGTCCCGTCCTGCTCCAACAGTGCCAGGAGCAGCAAGGTGTGTGGGATCAGCACTGCACAGGGCGAGCCATGGGTGATACAGCACATTCCCGGGACACCCACAGCACTGGAACTGCTGTCCCGCAGCACAGCCTCAGCTCAGCCCAGCCCCGGCAAACACCGCACCGGACGGCGCTAGTAGCTCCCCAGAACAGAAGAGCATCTTGGCTGCAGGAAATGTTGTTCCTTCAAGATCTGGCTTCACCCCAAGTTGGACCGAAACCAACAGGGCAGAAATCCCAAGCAAGCTTTGTTTTCCAAACTGAAACACAGCATTTCCTGAACAAAACATGTCCTCTCTGGGACCTTGCAGCTGCTGAGCAAAACTCACGTTTCTCCTCCAAGGTACGAACAACCAGGGGCTGGGCAGCAGCTGCCTCTGAGCCTCCCAAAGGCTTTGTGGCTCCAGCCTCCCCTTGCAAAAGAGGAAGCCCTGCAGCTCTGAGGTTGCTGCTCCCAAAGCTGACAGCCTAAAAGCACTGGTGTCACTGGTGCCCGAGAACCACAGACTCGATGGCCCAGTCCAGCCGCCTGCTGCAAGAGCAGGGACCTGAAACCCGCAGCAGGTCTCATTTCACGGACCCTGTGCTGCATACAGAGTGTAATGTGTATCTTAAGGCAATAATAGAAAATCACAGGACCCAGACAAAGCTGCACCCAAATCCCAGCCAGAACCCGCTGGGTTGAGGTTGTTCACAGCCAAAGTCTCTGCTCGACAAATCAATGCTTTCCCGTTGACATTGGCCTCATTTTTCCCATTCCAGTCGGGAACTCACAAACTCTGCAATCCATCTGCCAGAGCAGAGGGTAGCACCATGCCCTGCACTGCTCTTGACAGACTGAAGTCCCGGAGGCAGGGTTCTGTGGGAGCGCTGGGGCAGCATCACAGCTGGAGAAAGCCCTGCCCAGGCATCAGAGGGGCAAGACCCAGGGACCAGCAGGACAGACCCGCGTATTTCCAGCACCCCCAACACCGCCCATCTGCAACCAAGCGCTTGGAAGCACAGGCACTCAACATCAACACATCTGAGAAATAAATACATGCCAAATATAGGAAGACAGACGAGAGGACCAACTGATAGTGGCCAAGGACTGAAGTCAAGGCTGGGAAGCAGCGGGAGCACAGGACAGTCAGTAAACAAGCCTGAGTGGTAGGAGGGCCTTGGGGTGACCGAGCCCAGGGTCTCCCCGATCAGAAACCCTCCCAACTCCCATCTCCTTTGAACCCTTTGCCTGGCAGAAGAGTTCAGAGGAAGGGCAATCTGTGCTACTGCTGGCAAAACAGACAAGCAACAGGGTAATCTCTTCTGCCTGTGGGCTGCAGATTGAGTGTAAAGCTGTCAGGTCTTGGTCACGCCACAAAATACATAACTGAGAGCACACCCTCCCCCAGATGAGGCCAGAGGTGATCTGGGTGGCTGCCATCACTTCTCCTGCAGGTACTCCTCCTTCCTTCTGACTTCCTCCTTCCTCTCCTTTTGCTTGCTTTGATAAGAACACTTTTGCTGACAAGACAATCAATGTTGTAACATTTCTGAAAGCTTACAGCCAGGCAAATTATGAAATCAAAGTCTTACTTCACCAGTTCCTAGTACAATCAGCTGATCCAGACCACCTTCTAAGATTTGCTAACTCATTTCTCTGCCAGAGTTCAGAAGCTGGAATAGCCAACAGAAAGGGAACATTTACAGCCTTACTGATTTTTTTCCACTCCTCTTTCTTTGTTGGCATGTTTTGCCTTCAACAAAGCAAGAAAGCCCTTATCAACAGCAACACAAGTCCAGCACACGTCAGCTAAGTCTCTCCTTTCTCTAAGCATAGTCCCAGCTATCTTCAGCCCCATCTATGAGATCATCAAAGAGGACAGGTTTCCTCCCAGAAACTCTGTCCAGCTAAAAAGGAAGCATTAAAGGCTGTGTATTCCAAACACTCCCATTGT
The DNA here is from genome assembly GCF_026419915.1 of Harpia harpyja. NCBI lineage: Eukaryota > Metazoa > Chordata > Aves > Accipitriformes > Accipitridae > Harpia > Harpia harpyja. The sequence continues at coordinate 15,620,708 of NC_068953.1, read as the reverse complement.
TCATTCCCTTTTTTTTCCTGCAGCTCTACTAAAATGTTAACAAGACTCCCAAGGGGCCCAACAGTACAGCAAGAAGAGGCAGAACACCCCTGCACAACACCAGAGCCTGCCCAGCTCCATCAACACCAGCCTGTACAGAAGACACGAGCAAAGACTCAGCGCAGATCCCTGTCACTTGACCGCATGGTTACCCAGCGTCAGTGGCAATCACCAGGGCAGCCCCCAACCCCCTCCCACCCATGGCTGTGCTGCAGCAGAGAGCACAGCCCTGCAGCAGCAATGCAATGGGGCAAGTGCCGAGAGCGGAGCTTACCCATGGAGGACTCAGAACAGAGCCCAGCAACTCAGATCTCTTGTCAAGAGGACATGATGTGAGCAGTTTATGAAGACCCCTGGCTGACAACTTCCCCACCCGGGATTTCAATCTCTCCCCAAAAGTGACGCCTAATGTACCAACAGCCTCTCCTGAAAGGCTCCAGAGCTCAAGGCTGGGCCAGCTCCTGCCCATGGGAGCACAGGCTCTAGGGAGGGCAGGGCTCTGGGGCAGCCAGGTGCTGGAGTGAACAACAGCACTGGCCCAGAGGAGCACACAGAGACTACAACCCACCTTGTCCATGTGGAAGATGAGGTCCAGCTCACACACATTCTCAAAGCACTTGTCCAGTGTCTCCACAAACACCTGAGGTGGCAGGAAGGGAAGGTCAGTACAGAAGACCACTGCAAGATGCTTCCCACTCACAGCCCCAGGGCCCGCAGGCAAAAAAGCCGCAGCCCTGACCAGAAACTTGTTGCGCCCCAGGGTATCACCCTGAGTGGGAATTGATGGTAGGAAAGTGCCTGTTCCCAGGGCAAACGCAGGCAGGCCCAGCCTGGGGGCTGCCTGGGACCCCCAGCACTGCAGCAGCAGCATGGGGTCAGGGGACTGCCACATGGGCATCAGCACCAGTCCTCATTACACCGCAGAAACCAGATGAAGCTCAGACCTGCTCGAGGAGAGAGCTTGTCTTGGCAAGGGGTTGCAGCTGGAACGAGAGCCTGGTCATGGCTGGGCCAGCTGCAAAGGGAGGGCATGGTGGGTCCAACCCAGGCAGCGTGGAGGGCTCCTCCTCCAGCCCCAGACAGGCTCCCTCGCAGCAGCGGTGTGTACCTGCTCACTGCTGTCTTCAGGTGCTACCCGCACACCCGGCACCCCCTCAAGGGGCCTGGCACAAGGTCAAGGGCATGGAAACATGGGACTCAGCTGTTCTGGGAGAAACACCCCAGGTGTCGATGTCCTGATCTGCTGCAGTGCTGGGACAATGGCTGGCAGCTGCATTCAGGGCAGGGCTGCAGCTCACCAGAACAGCCTGAAAGGGGCCGAGTTACGGGAAACGCAGGATCACAGGGCGGGTGACCCGAGCAGGGCAGGCAGCTCCTGCCACCTCCTGCACCAACACTCTCACACCTACCATTAGCCAGATTTAGCAAAGGTCCCATTACAAGTCTACACAGTGTTTGAAAACAATTTCTAAAATGTACTTTTATTTTTGGGCTCCTCCCTACAAGAAAGACACTGAGGTGCTGGAGCGTGTCCAGAGAAAGGCAACCAAGTTGGTGAAGGGCCTGGAGGACAAGTCCTATGAGGAGCGGCTGAGGGAACTGGGGCTGTTTAGCCTGGAGAAAAGGAAGCTGAGGGGAGACCTTATCGCTCTCTACAACTACCTGAAAGGAGGTTGTAGCAAGGTGGGGGTTGGTCTCTTCTCGGAGTAACAAGCGAGGGGACAAGAGGAAATGGCCTCACATTGCACCAGGGGAGGTTTAGATTGGATATTAGGAACAATTTCTTCACTGAAAGGGTTATCAATCCTTGGAACCGGCTGCCGAGGGAAGTGGTTGAGTCACCAGCCCTGGAGGTATTTAAAAGATGTGTAGACATGGGCACTTAGGGACATGGTTTAGTGGTGGACTTGGCAGTGTTAGGTTAACACTTTGTTTGCCAATGATACCAAACTGAGTGGGGAAGTGGACACTTTGGGAGAGCCACCCTGCAGGAAGACCTGGATTGGCTGGAAGAGTGGGCTAACAAGAACTTTATGAAGTTCAACAAAGACAAATGTAAGGTCTTGCACCTGGGACAACATAATCCAGGAGTGCAGCACAGGCTGGGATCTACCCAGCTGGGACGCAGCTCTGTGGAAAGGGACCTGGGGATCCTTCCTGGTGGACAACAAGCTCAGTATGAGTGAACAGTGTGCTGCTGCTGCAGCAAAGCAAGCCAACAGGATGCTGGGTTGCATCAACAAGCACATCACTAGCAGAGATAAAGAAGTCATTATCCCACTCTACTCAGTGCTTGGCAGGCCACACCTCATATACTGTGTTCAGTTTTGGTCCCTGCAATGCAAAAAAGGCATGGACAGGCTGGAGAGGGTCCAGAGAAGGGCCACAAAGATGATCCAAGGCCTGGGAAGTCTGCTGTATGAGGAAAGGCTGAGAGAACTGGGTTTGTTCAGCCTCGAGAAAAGAAGGCTTAAGGGAGACCTAATCACCATGTTCCACTACTTAAAGGGTGGCTACAAAGAAGATGGAAACTTTCTTTTTACAAGGAGTCACATGGAAAAGACATGGGGTAATGGGTACAAGTTACTCCTGGGGAGATTCCAATTGGACGCAAGAGGAAAATTCTTCACAATGAGAACAATCAGCCATTGGAATAATCTCCTCAGGGAAGTGGTGGATTCCCCAACATTGGGGATTCAGCTGGACAGGGTGCAGGGCCATCTTGTCTAGACCGTGCTTTTGCCAGAAAGGTTGGGCCAGATGATCCTTGAGGTCACTTCCAACCTGGTATTCTATGATTCTATATTAACGGTTGGACTCGATGATCTTAAGGGTCTTTTCCAACCTAAATGATTCTACGATTCTATCTTTTAAAGAAATTCATTCAGATTGACTTCCCCCGCTGCTTCCAGGTGGAGGAGCTGTGTATTGGCCAACGCACACGCAGCTCCCCCTCCGCATCGCAGCCCCCTGAACAGCTTCTCAGTCGCTTCCAGAAGGGCCGGCACAGAGGTGCCACAGACACGAAGTGCACCTGAAAGGTGTCGGGGCCAGGCCACCCAGCAAGGACTGTGCTGTGGGGGGAGGTACCTGCCAGCCGCTCTCAGGCAGTGAACCTCACTGCAGAGAGACCAACCTGGATGAGGTCCAGGATGCCCAGCTCACTCTCCGAAGAGTCCACACAGAAGACGAAGTACAGCGTGGCGTAGTGGCGGTAGATCAGCTTGTAGTCCGAGCCACCAAACAGGCTGCAGAGACACAAACAGAGGTGAAGAGTTTTGGGGGGGGGGGGATGCAGCCCAGACGCTCCCCTGGCCGAGGGGACAGCCCTGCAGGGCCCCCCCTTGCCGGAGGGGCAGAGGGCTACCTGCCGCACTCCAGGAAATTGCAGATGTGGTCATCCCGCTTCAGCACCAGGTGGAAAGTCTCTCGGATAATCTGCTGCTGGACCTCCTCTGCCTGCAAGGAGGCGAGGGCAAACACGCATGAGTGCACGGCCTGCAGGACCCACATGCCCTGCTCTCCCCCCGCTGCCCCGAGGGACACCGTGAGCCGGCAGCTCCGGGTGACAAGCAGGTGCCAGCTCCCCGCCAGCCCTGGCACCACAGGTGCAGCTGCAGGGGCAGCCACGGGTGACCCGGCCACAGGGCATCCTGAAGGACCAGGCCTGGGCGCTGGGCTGAGGCAGGCAGGGCTCCCCAGCCCCACCACGATCACCCCTGCAAGCCGAGGCCCCCCCAGAGCCCCGGCAGAGCCCCACCGATGCCCCCGGCCCCGCACCAGGTGCTGGTAGAAGCGGACGAGCCGCGGCTTGCCGTGGTTGTTGAACACCAGGATGGCGTTGATCATCCCGGCGGCTGGACGGGACGGGACGGGACGGGAGCAGAACCGGGGCGGCAGCGGTCGCAGCCTCCCCGCAGGAAGCCCCTCGCCCGCCCCGGAAACGCGGCGGCGGGCGGCGGGGCGGCGCTCCGGACCGGCTCCCGGCAGGCCGAACCCGGGCGGCACCGCGAGGACCCCGCGGCCCCGGAGCAGCCGGGGCCCGGCCTCGGCCCAACGCGCAGTGCCGGGGCTCGGGGACCGGGGGACGCTCGGAGCCGCTCCTCCCGCGGCGCCCGGGCGGGGACGCAGCCGCTCTCCCACTGCCAAGGCCGGGGGCTCCCGGGGGCCGGGCTGCTGGACCGGGGCCTGCCCCGGCCCTCTCCGGGACAGCGACAGCCACCGGGACAGACCGGGGAGGGGGCAACTGTTCCTCGCGGCCCCCGCCGGGGCGGGGCAGGGCACGGGCAGGTCTAGAACCGGGCCGCCGCCGCCGCCGCCCGCACCGGGAAGACGCTGCCCAGGCCCGCCGCCGGCCGCGCCGCCAGGGGGCGCACCAGCCCCAGAGCGACGGGAGCCGCGCGGTGCCACGCCGCAGAGGAGCGAGCGGGAAGCGTGGCCGCTCGCCGGGGCGGAGTTGGCGACAGACCACGCCCTCTCTTAAAGCGCCCGCTCCCTTGCCTGCCGGGGTGGTCGTGGGCGGGGTCAGAGGTCACCGGCGGGGCCTGGGGGCGGGGGTGCAGTGCGGGCGGCCGGAGCAGACCCCGGCCTGTCCCGGGCGGGGCTGCTGCCCCCCGGCACCCAGCGGGGCCGGCCCCGCGCCTCTCCCCGCCTCTCCCTGCGGCTCAGCCCTTCTGCCCGCTGCCCCACCAGCCCCTGCCCTGTCCCCAGCAGGAGCTGCCAGGAGGGGAGAAGCCCCCCCCAGGCCCACTGCATGGGGACAGCCAGGCCGGGCCACCGAGGGCTTTGCAGGAAGAGTCTTAGCCACCCGCCATTTTCTGCGCTCACTGCAGCCCGACGGCTCCCCCAGGCCCAGGCCAGCCCCACCGGCCGTGGTGCCCAGGGTGGCCTGCTCACGGCCTGGGGGGCTGCTCGCGGCCGCGGCTGCTCCTGTGGGCTCTCCTCCCCGCCACCCCCAGTGAAACTCCCGCTGCAGCGTCGCCGTTCGGCTGGGCCGAGCCATCAGGGTGGCTCCGGGGGACGAGCATTATTTATGGGGCCGCCAGCCTTGGGCTGTGGTCGGAGCACAGCACAGAGGAGTTCCATCCAGGTGATCAGCCGCAGCGGTGGAGGGGGTGACACCCAGAGAGCCTATGACCCCCCAGGACCTCAACCGCTGCATGGGCACCACCCACAGACAAACAATTGTTAGATCTCTGAATAACTCAATCTGCTGAAGAGTTATTTTGAAGAGGAAAGGGAGACAGAATCACACGTGACAATTGCAGTTGCACCAGGTTTTTTTTAAGGACCAGGAAATCAAAAAGCAAACAGCAAAGGGCGTATGATCCCAGATTAATGTAAAGAAATTGCGGAAGCACGTAAGGTACAATCTAAAGACCACGGCGTGACTGAGTTACGAGTAGCAAGGGACATCAAGGGCAACAAGAAAAGGATTTGGTGTGCTGTTTAGAAGTACTGGAAGGAAGGGGGAGACAGGGGAAAATAAAGATCCATAACTTAATGGGGAAAGGGAGGAAACAATCAAAGATACAGAGAAACCTGCATTGCTCCAGTCTTCGTATGAAAAGGTTGTTTGTGAGCAGGGATTTAACAACATTAACAAAGGGAGAAGGAGAGCAGGACAACAGGGAGGAGAGCCAGGGGAAAGGACATTGAGGGGCACTGGGTTTGGAGGAGGGTGACCACAGCACCCATTTTTAGAAGACGGAGGTGAATTGTCCCCAGGGCCATGCTGCTGTCCTGCCCTGGCGTCCACTCCCACGGTGATGCCGAACACGGCACCAGCCCATCACCACTCGTGCCCCAGGGGATGGTATGGCAATAAGAAACGGTCTGTGAGGATGACACCAGCACAGCGGGAGCCCTTCCTCTGACAGGGGAGCAGTACATGCCACGTGCCTTGATCCCACCAAGGCTCTCAACACGCCTCCACGTGAGGCCCTCGTCAGCAAACTAACGAACCATGCCCCACACAGGAACACCAGGTGATGGCTCAGCTGCACCCCAGAAGCGCTGGGCGATAGGATGCGCCAATGGAGAGTGGCCGTGCCGGAGGAGGGCAATTCCACCAGGGCTGGACTGGTCTAGCCTGTGTTTCCCTGAGGACCTGGAGCAGAGCACGGGGTCACCGAAACCGCAGGCAGCATCGAGCTGGGAGCTGGGAGGGGCCCGAAGTGCTGGGCAGGACGAGCTCCAGGCTCAAAACCATCTTGACAAGTTAAAGATGTCATCCAAAACCAACAAGCTGAGATTCAATAGAGAGAAGTGCAAGGAGGTGCTCTGTGGGAGGACTGGGACATGCGCAGGGACGAGCAGCCGTGGCGGAGCAGGGCTGCAGAGGGTCATGGTCTCCACCTCCAGGAGCGACCGCGGGGGCTGCTGCAGGAGGCAAGTGCCACCTCGCACCCCCAGCGTGGCAGTTGCTGGTCTGCTGAGCACGGGGGGAGCCCCGGCTGCAGCCGGTGCCCAGTTTGGGACCCTGCGCTTCATCGGGGACAGGGGCAATTGGAGGGGATCCAGGAGGGAGTGAGAAGAATGAGAAGAAGCCCAAGAACTTGGCCTGTAAGGAAAGGAGAGGGGAAGAACTTCTGGAGTCCACAAAAGCTGGCCGAGAGGAAACATGGCAACGGACTGCTGCTGCGTGTGGGATGCTGTATGTCGAGAAATCAAGAAATCATTTTATATGGCAGCAAGGAAATCTCCTATTTTCAGCTGTTCCGGTCACAGATCCCACCCTTCTGGTGTCAGAACCTCTCTCGCTGGGGGCTGAAGACTGCATTAGATGAAGGGTTCCCTGCCCCCGGCCCTGCTCCAGCAGCATCACCCAGAGCCAGTGGCCCCAGGCCATGGCCGGGCTGTGGGTGCCTCCAGGGATGGAGACCCCCCACCACCCCAGGCTGGCACCGTCCACAAGCAGGGTGCGGCCACGTTGCCCAGTGGGGACATCCCACCCGCTGTCCTCCAGGAAGGGCGGGAGGCACCGGCCTCCGCTGAGGGACACGGATTGGCTGCGCTTCACTTCTACTACCCCTGATTGGCTGAGACCTTTGCAGACGCCTGGTGTTCCTCAACTGCAAGAGGCTGTGGGTGCTCCTGGCCCAGCACGCTGACTGGCTGAGGCGGCTGCAGCCTCGTGTCTCCACATCCTGATTGGCTGAGGTGGCTGCGGCCTCATGTCTCCACATCTTGATTGGCTGAAGCAGCTGCAGCTTCATATCTCCACATCCTCACTGGCTGAGGTGGCTGCAGCCCCGGTGTCTCCCCATCCGGATTGGCTGAGGCGGCCGCGGGGCTGCTCCCCAACAGGCGGGTGGGCCGGGGGGCTGCTCCCCACCTCTGAGCCCGGTCCTGCTGCATGCGCTCAGGCTGCCCCACACCAATGCCTGGCGCTCCCCACATGCCCCATGTCCCGCCGGTGTGCTGGGCGTGCTCTGGGCGCACGCGACGGCCGGGGCGTCCATGGGAATTTAGAAGAGTGAATCTCCTTTGGCCTCGTTTATGATCCTTTAAGATTTGCAAATATTTGCGCCGGCAAAGTCGGTCCTTAGCGAAGCTCGCAGGGTGAGAGGCAGGATTGCAAACACGAGGAGAGAAATGTTGGTTTAGGTGAACGCTCACGTCTGCCGGGTCAGGTCTCTGGAATTGCTCTGACCTGGGCCAGCCAGCCAGCAGCAGCAGTAACATGACAGGGGTTGCTCGGCCAGCCCTCCAACATGCGTGGTGGATGTAGGAAGCCATAAGCACAGGCACTGACAGCTTAAACGGATCAGTGAGATCAATTTTCACCCCAGAATACAAAAAAACCACTGGAAACGAGAAGTGTGTCTGCCAGACAAAGGACTGCGTTTTTAGACAAACTCTTTGCTGTGATTAGTCTGTCCAGCTCCACCTGCTTCCATGGAGATGAGAATCTCCATCTCCTGATGCACCAGCCAAATCCCAGCTGCCTTCATGTACACATTCTTCCATGAGGAGGAGACCCTCATCCTCCTCATGATGGGAGCCAGAGTTCCTGTCCCCTGACCACAGCTGTAAGACACTTTGCAGTTGCCAACCCTTCCCCTTACCGTGCCACGTTACAAACCCCGTCCCTCCCTGCGGAGACCTGCCACCTTCTGCCACCACGGCCCCATCCTGCCTCCCCACTGCGGTAGACCTTGGCCTCTCCCTCCACCACTGCCTGTGGCCTCCCTGGGGGGGGTAAAGAGCATCCCCCCACCACGAGACCCTCAGATTTCTGGAACATCCCTAATTTTGCTCATCCCTTTCTATTTTGGGGAGAGGGGAGCCTTGCCATCGGCTGGTATAACGTAACCCCTGCAAGGTTTCTGGGGCACAGCTCATCTTTCCCATACACCTACCGTCACCGTGAAGGAGAGCGATGCCTGGCAGCCAACTGGGAAAGCGGCGTCCCATCACCCATTCCTACGGACACGACTCCTCCAGGCAGTGCGTAACCCCCCTGAGCATCCCTCTATGGGGTGATAAGCCCCCCAAAATCAAGAGATATTCATCCCCAGGATAAAATAACCCCTGGGGTTGGGGGTCCTGGGTGGCCACTGCAGAGGAGGAGATGCTGTGCGGGGATGGTGCGGGTGCGGGGTCGGGCGGGCCGCGACCGGCGGCCAGCCCGACCCCGCGCCCGCACCGTCCCTGCACGGCGCGGGGGTTCCCCATCGGACCCCCCCATCCCCATTACCATCAGCCGAGCCGCGCCCCGCAGCTTTGTTTCCCGCAACCGGTACCGAGGGCGGACCCGGCTCCGGGGGATGAGCGGGTTGGGGAGAACGGGGAGGGGGGGGATCGCGGTGCTCGGGAAACTTGGGAGGGGGGACGACGACGCGGGGGCACGGCGGGGAGATAAAGGGCGGCCGCCGGCGGCCGAGTTAGGAGGAGCTGTTTTGCATCCCTTCACGTCAGCCCTGCCTCATTCCCTCCTTCTTCCTTCCTGCGCACCCAGCGCCGGGCCCGGAGCCGCCGCCGCCGCCGCCCCGCGTCCTGCGGAGCCGCCGTGGGAGCCCACGGTGAGTCCCCGCCGCCGGGCGCTTCCCACCCCCACACCTCCACCGCCCCCCCCCCCCCCACCGTGGGGGGACCGTCGGTCCGCAGCCGGGGCCACCGAGATGTCGCCGCCTTCTCTTTCACTTCCACCTTCCCCCCGCGACGGAGACGGGAGCGATGGCGGCGGGAGGGACGGGGACGGGGACGCGGGGGGGGGACGGACCGGCGGCGGCGATGCCCGCTCCGCACGTGGGTCCGCCGCCCCCAACCCCCCCCCCTCCCGCTCCCCGCCGCCAAGTTTCCCCGTCGCCGCTCGCAAACTTTCTCCGCGGTCGCGGGGCCGATAAAGTTGCGGGGAGGGCGGGGGGGCGGCGGTCCAGCCCGGCTCGGCTCGGCTCGGCTCCCGGCCGCCCGGTCGTTACCTGTTGAGGGAGGGAGCGCGGCAGCCCGGTGGAAGCATCACCCCCGGGCCGGGCTCCGCCGCACCGGGGAGGGGGGCGGCGGGGGCTCCAGGGAGCGGCTGGGGGGGGGAGATGGGCGGGTTGGGTGTCGGGGCGGTCGCCGAGCAGCACCCCGGGGTGCCCCGACCCGGCGCATTCTCGTCCCGCGGCGAGGGGCAGCCGCTGCCCGCCCCCCTCCTCCGGGCGGCCGCGGGGGGGGGGCGAGGGACGCCCGGGCCGGCGGTTGGGGACCGGGACCGGGGCGAAAACCGCGCCCGAAGTTTGGGGAGAGTTTCCAGGCGCTGGGGACCGGACCGGCGGCGGCTGTCCCGGGTGCGCTCCCCGTATTTACAGCAACAGAGGGAAAGTGCCACGGGCGGGGGGGGAGCTGAAATGAAATGGGTGGGTGAGTCTGCAAGGCCCAGACTGCCCCGTTCTGCACCGGGCAGGCCCCACTTGCGCTTTCTGTCACGGAGGCACCCCCAGATTTGCCGGTGTCGGGACCCCCGATGGCTCCATGGGAGGGTCCCGGGCTGGGGGCATCGCTGCTGCCGGGCCAGGGGCTGCTTTGTCTTCTGCTTCCCTGCTAGGGACAGCGGCTGGTCCGGGACTCCCTGTCTGTGCAGCCCTTTGATAGCTCCCTGTTGATCAACAGGATGCGGTGGTTAAATTAGTTATAATTAATTAATTAGTCAATCAATCATTAGTAGTTTCTTTGTAAGCAGCCTGTGTGGGCAGAGGAGGGGGAGTGATGGGAGTGGAAGGCGACATCCCCGGAGCCTGACCTCCCACCGGGTCCGGACCCAGCAGCGCCACGCACTCAGCCAGGCTCCCACGCTTCTGCTGGGAGGGACCCGCTCCACACCACGCTCCCGGCCTCGGCTTGGTGGCTTCTCATGTCACTGATTTCAACCAGCCTCACGAAGCTGTATATTCAGCGGTTCCAGCAAACACGGTTTCGGTCTGATTTGTGCAGGTAGTCCGGGCTGGCTGCAGAATTTTCACAAATGCATCTTAGGTTGGAGGGAGACCCCAGGCCCACGGCTTTCCCAGGGAGACTCCTGAGAAGTCGCAACAGGGATACTCCTCTCAGCGTCCCCTTTGGAGCCCCAGGGGGTAACCGACTCCTGACAGTCGGTTAGGGAGCAGCAGCTGTGGCAGCAAACACCATTTCAGCAGCGAATGGCAGTGCAGTGCTGTGACTGGTCCCCACTGCTCCCACCCCTGGGTGACAGCTTCCCCACCCACAGGAGCCAGGCAAATCCTCCTCAGCGAGAGCCAGCACAGGCAGAGCCCAGATAACAAATCTGCTGGGCCGGGCTCCTCTTCTGTGAGCAGGCTTCCATTAATGCCCTCTTTGAATAGTGATCCCATTATATCCCTATAAAGTGGTAAATTAGATCACAGTAACTTGACTCTGCTACACGCCAAGAAGCATTCCCAACCTAAACTTGGGAGGTGACTCGGAGGATCAGACACGGATACCTGCAGCGGAGGGAGTGGGAGCATCTTCCAAGTGCCCAAGTAGCGTGTCTTCTCTTGTTCCTTTTGACATTGGCAGGGTTTGGTTTAATCTCTGAGAAAGGGGGTTTAGTTGGTTTTATTGGACCACAATGCAAAGAAGGTTTTTCATTTTTAAGTTAGTTTAGGAAACACAGTGTAGAGAGGGATGAGCGCAAACGTCACCCTGCTCTACTGTACCACTGGAAATGTTAAGGAATAGGCAAAATGGTGGTTTTGTACTGCAAAGAACGTGCCAGCATAAAATCTTGTGAGTGAGAGTGTTGCCTACACTCCTTAGATTTATTTTACATTTATTCTTTGTTGAGAAGTAGGCTCCAATTCAGCACCTGCTTGAGCATGGTCTCCTTACTATCAGCTGAGCAGGTCATGTCCTTGGTGTTCTGCCAGGCCAGGGCCAGACCAGAGACAAGGGGAGAGCTGAGTGCTGTCCCCAACAGGCTGGGAGTGTGGGGTTTCCTGCCAGTTTTATTGCCGTTGCTTCCCCTTCCCTCTGCTGCCCGCCATGGGGTTGGGTTTCCCTCGACCCGTTACATCTCCTCCTGTGAGACGGCGAGTGGGTTCACCAGCAGCAAGGGCAGCACATGAAATGTCCCAGATACCTGCTTGGGGCGTGCTTGCCATGGAGGCAGCACAGGTTTGACCGGCAGAACGTTGCTGGATGGCCGAGATGTGCCGGGAGTGCCACGGTCCCGTCCTCTGTGCCTGCTGGCGGCCGGGAGCCCTTGGGATGAGTCACGGTCCCTGCTGAGGTCCCTGAGCCCTTCCCACAGGGCTTGACCTTGGGCAGAGAGGACTGTGATCCAGTGATGAGTGTTTTCCCTTTGTCCCGCTGTCCCACATTTTCCTCCTCCAGCCCTGTGCACAGCTCTCCTCCTCCTTGGTCCTTCTCGCAAACGGCAGCAAGTCGTGGTGGCATTTGTGTTGGGAGAGGGACCCACGTCAGCCCGCCCACGTCCAGGCGCGGCTTTCCCTAAAAAAACAATTTCTGTCAAAAGCATGGGGCAGTGGAGTGAAATGCATGAAGTTGATCAGGAAGGGTGCTCTTGCTGGAGTGAGCTGTGGAGGGGTTTCTGTATTTAAAAAAATAGGAGGCTGCCACTCTTCTTTGCCCTGGTTTCGATGGAGGAGCGGGGTTCTCCTGCTGAGAGAATGAGCACGTAATGCAGTTTCTTTCCCAAACTTTAAATTAAGGGGGGGAAACATGATTTTAAATTTTCCTGGTCTTTACTCTCAACTGTCTGTCCACCATTTGAGTGACAGTAAAGTATTTCTAATGAAAATAAATAGAAACAACACATAAGCATCCTGGATAAAAATGTCTCTGTAAAGCATGTAGCTTCCACGATGCCCTTGTGTTATCGCTCTCCTCCCGCTTCTCTGAACATTTGCACAATGTTCGCTACAGAGTACCATAGGGTTTTTAGTAAAGGAGAAGTAACTGGGGGAGGGGAGGTTCTTTTTTTTCAGATGCCAGGTCTCCTGGATCGCTGTGAACATTCTCAAGTGGGAAGAAAAGCCTCATCTCCCACCCTTCCTTCCTTCCTTCCTTCCTTGCTTCTCAGGCCACCTCTGATTTCACAGCAGAGAAAATGAGGGAGACAGGCAGTGTCCGGATTGCTCTTTTGTGTAGGGCAAGGAAAAAACTTGTAGAAAGTTCATGTGAAACTTCGAAAGGCTTGCTCCTGAAATAAAAAAGAGATAATTGGGTGATGTGGGAGCACCAGAGGCCGTGCAGGGGCAGGATGCTAAATTAGAACAAGGTACATCCTGCAGCCCTGGGGTCTGTCCAGGAGTCTGTGGGGGCATCCAAGTTGTACAAATGGATTTTAAAAAAACAAGACACATTATTTTTAGTTTGAAACAGGCAATGCCCTCCTGAAGGCTGGGGGGCCGAAAATGTTACACTGGGTTCGTGCAAGTCTGTGGGAATGAGATGTGGGATCGGGAGCCTGGGGCTCTCACACTCACAGGTGGTGAGTTGGAGGGACTGGTGTACATTCAGACGCGCTCCCGGGTCACCAGGGAGTCCCGAGCTGGCAGGATCCAGGCAGCACAGAGCGCAGTCTCCCTCAATGCACAGGATCTGTGTGATTTGTTGGTGCGGTAGTGGATGAAGGAGGATCGGGGCATCACTTGCTCAGGCTGCCAAGGTCTCAGGGAGGTCCCAGAGCAGCGACCAGCAGGGAGCCAGTTGGCAAAGAGCAGCTGGCTGCCTCCGCGGCACGGGATGGTGAGGAGCAGAAGCACCAGGGTTTTGCACCGGGCCTTGCATGGCTCAGCAATGCACAACTCACACGGGAAGGGATGAGTGGGAAATCAGTGAAACGCTGTTTTACCCCCAAAAGTGATACTTGCTTTCCAGGAATGGCTCAGAGGAGGGAAAGGGCAGCGCGGTGCAGAGCGCGGTGACGGTGACATTTTGTGTGGGTAGCTGAGCAGTAACCTACAAAGGAGGAAAATTTATAACTGTTTTTCACCTTAGAAGGTTAAAAATTAACTGAATCAACCAAGAATTGGACCCGAGCATTGCTGCCGGGAGCTCAGTTGAAGAGCTTTGGGATGCAGCTACAGCTGGAAGTGCTGATGGGTGGGATGTTGCTGCCTAAATAAAGCAGGAGGGATGATGCCACTGGAAATGCCACAAAGTTTTCAGGCAGAGGGTGGTGCAGAGGTGGTCACAGCGTGAGCGATGGGGAGCGGTCTGACAAATCCACCCCAGAGGCTGCAGCAGTTCAGGGGTCACAGTAATGAAAATCTGTCTGATGTCCTGGGAGTGTAACACATGAGGTATGAAAAAGGCTGGTGAGAACAGACGTGCAAGCAGACAAATTTTGGTGGAGAATATTTAATAACGGGAATCTTTATGGCTTTGGGAGAGCAGCAGTTGAAGCAGGTGGGTAGATGGTGGAGGGGGAGCAATGACCGGAGCAGGTTTGGTCTGCGCTGCCTGAACGGGAGCCCTGCCTAAGGTTGGAGCTGCCGAAGAGCAGCTGTGGGTGCTGGTACGAGGCTGGGCTTTCGGCACTCGGAGGTGGCCCCAGTGGGTTGAGGACCCCCCAGACAAGGCTAGATGGGGCAGGCAGAGGGGTGGGGAGGGCTGGGGGTGCCTGCCTGGGGCCGCAGGGGGAAGGTGGGCGCAGCACCCAAACCCACCCTCAGAGCAGGGGGCTGGAAAGGACCAGGAACGGGTTATTGATGCCAAACATGGCACAGCTCTGGCCTGAAAATGGCCTAAAAATGGCACTGCTCAACAGTTCCCGGTGCTGCATGCATGTGTGTGTGTGCGTGTTTGCACCTCAGAAGTGCCCACAGGCTGGGGGTCTCGGTGGTGCGGGTGCTGCTGTGGTGCCTGGTGGATCCGTACCCGGCCGGGCACTGGGGTTGGAGACTTCAGTACTGCGGCAAAAAGCAATGTCCAGTGCAAGTGTGTTTTAAATGGATGCTGTGATGCAGAGTGATTGGAATGAATGAGTTTAGGTAAAGTCAAAACTCTATTCTTCATCTGTTTCCCCTTGCTCCTCAGCACTTCATTCTGTGGACCCCTGTGCCCTGACAAACAGCACGCTCCTCTCTTGCATGCAAAACCATGAGTATCTCCAGCACAGCCTGCAAATGACAGACACAAAGAGGTTTTGACTAAGAAGGAAATATCAGTCAGTCCTTTAAAGGCTTTATCTCAGCACGTCAGTTTGGGGAAGAATGTGTTTTAACTAGGAAGCAGCACGTGGATGTGTTCATTGTTTTACTTCCATGTCTTGTGTGTGTGAAACCATATTTCTGCTTCGGCATTGTATGCCCAGACGCACTTTGCTGGGCAGCGTGGGAGCCACTGTAGTTCAAAAGGGGAATTTTGTGGGGATTGCAGGCTGAGGCCACAAACAGTTGGTGCAGAAATGAAATCTTTAGGGCTTGCTGCTCGCTGTCCATCTGAAGCCTTTAACATCCTTCCCACCACCGCTCCGCAGCAGGCACCATGGCAGGGCTGGGTTTGTTCCCTGGGTAGGGCCAGGACTGGCTGACAGCACCGCCAGGCTGGGGGGAGAGCTGGGCTTTGCCCCCCACAGGCAGAAGCCAGACCAGGCTGGAGCCCATGTCCTGCCTGTGGTCATGGGCGACCTGGTGAGGGAGAGGAGGGGGAGGAAGGACGGGCAGAGCTGCAGGAGGAAGAGCGCTCACTGGCTGCCTCTAAATTTATCTTTCCTGTTTCTCGGTAGCAGTATTGTCTCATGTCCGTGCTCCGTGGTGCCGGGTCACTTCTCCCGTCCCTCCTCTTTCTCCTGACATCTCATCACTCGTCTGTGTTATCCTGGGCTTAACGAGCTCTCTGTCCTTTCCCTGCTTTTTCTTTCAAATTTTTAATTCTTTAAGTGCTCCCTAGTTGGTGTTTTTCCCTTCCTTCACCCTCAGTCTGTTCTCACACCCCTGTGCAGAGGCTGCTGTCTCGGGGCCCTTTCGGTGGGGGCCGGGGGGGCAGCCCCTGCCTCCTCCTGCTGCGGCTGGGCAAGGCTCCGGAGCGGCCCCTGGCCGGGGGGTGTTAAACTCCAGGTCGGGGGGTGTCTCAGTGCCTGTGGGCTCAGGACTGGAAATAAGGGCACGAGCTGGAGGACGGTGTTGGGATGTTTTCCCTTGGGGAGGCCTTTGTTTGACGTTTAATATGCCGTTCTCTCCCGGAGAGGAGGCGATCAGTGTAGCCCACCGACCTGCCGCCGCTTCAGCACTTTTCTCTTTCCCCTTGCCGAGTTTCTCTCTCCCACCACCCCTTGCCAGCACGCTGGCATCACGCCCCCACTTCAGCTCTCCCACTGCTCCCCCAATGCTGACCACGGCTCCGGTTTTAAGGTTCAGGACAGTCTGAGCGGAGATTTTGGCCATAACGTGCCCACTGGAGCAGAGCCAGCAGAGGATGCAGGTAGGTGCCAGCCCACAGGCAGTCCAGCCGTGCTCGTCCTGGACCTTGCTGGGGAGATGCTGAGTGTGGCTGGGTAGATCAGAAGTGTCCAGGACTGGCCTGGCCAGCAGCTGCTTTTGGGAATTGTTAGTTACTGTTGTAGGGATGGGTATTCCGGGGAGCTGGCTCCCGTTCCCAGCCAGGACACAAATCCATGGGGATTGTGGGACTTCTTCCTCGCAGAGGACATTCAGCTCTCGAGTACTGACCCCTTGGCCATCTGAAATGGGGGCACCATAAAATATGAACTTTAATATCTCCATGCTCTGTGCCAATTGCAATCTTTTTTTTTTTCCTTGAGCCTTCTGAGAGTTACCATTTTCAGGCACTGATCGACGTGCCCTCCTTGGTTTGCCCCTTGGCTTTGCTCCGGAGATGTCGGTATCTGTTCCCCGTGGCTATTTTGCGCTCACTGTGTGAGAGGCTCACCCTTCAGCCCTTGCTCATGAGTACCCGTGGCTGCTGTGGGCAGACCAGCTCATTGCAGGCTTCTGCCACTGTTCAGAGGAGCTGCAGACCCGGGGCCTGGGTTTGTAGGCATGGGTGCTCTCCAGAGAAAAACGACTTTCTAGATAACAGAACTGAAAGAGCCTTTTCTAACAGTGGTGCCAAGCCTCTTTGCTGAATTTCTTCTTGTCCTTCCCCATTTTACGCCTTGGCCGTTCAGCACATGCTTGTGAAGCCCGTCAGGGTAATTGCAGAACTTGTCTGCAGAGAGCAAGCCTTGATTTATGAGGGCTTGAGTGGTTTGGTTTCATTTTATGATTATCAACAAGGGACACATATAAGCAAATTATTTCAACAGCTGAATATTCTGTATATTTATAGGACTTTCTTGCTGTAAGAAGAAAGAGTGTGAAGTACAGTAATTATGCAGATTGTGATGAAAATGAGGACTGGGGTGGTTCAAGCAGACCCGAGTGCGAGCCAGCCCTTGCTGCTGCCAAAGCAAAGGCAAAACGCCTATAGACAAAACCAGCCTTGTAGTTACATTATAAAATATTTATTAAGATGAGTAAAAAGTACAAACTTTCCCACCCTCCTCAGTCATGGCCAGTGTTTGTCCCCTGCATTTTCCCTTATATCAGCCAGTGAGCTCTTTCTGAGCGCATTTCCTCCAGTGCCCACGCAGCTCCCTGCCTAGGTTTGCCCGACATCTGCTCCGGTTTCAGGAGTGAAATGGCTGCGAGCTGCAGGGCCCTGGGCATCGTGCAGGGTGAGCTCCAGGTGTGCGAGGCTGTGTCTGTGCCTGACGGTCCAGCTGGTGTGCCACACTCCGGATGGCGGTGCCAAACTCTGTCCTCTGAACTCCATTTAAAAAAATAAATAAATATGCAGCTCTTGTGTAAAGTTTCAGCCTCCACTTGGAGTTAGGAGTGCTAGGTGAACTCTCAGAACATGGTAACATACACAAAAATGTAAGTGCAATAAGTGGAAATTTCTTCTTAACTTGTCCGTGTAAGCCCCACAGAAGTATGCAGTTAATGCAGCGTTACTCCAGACCGGCAAAGACCTCTGCCTTCCCCCGTGAGACAAGCAGCCGCGGTCCTCTGGCTGCTGTGGTTTTAAAAGACATCTGCCATGGAGAAAGGCCAATGCTTTTATGGTTTGTAGGCGGCCAGTGGCAAGCATGTAAATCCAATCACATGGGCTACGCACCCCATCCTTGGTGAGAACGTGCAGACCACTGCCCCCAGCACCCAGGGACCCAGCTGCTGGACGCGTCTCCTGGAGCTCCAGGAGAGCAGAGGTGTCCCTGGGGACTGCTTTTCCCTCTGCTCGCACCTGCTCCAGTCTGATGCATTTCAAGACTCAGATTTCAAAATCGAAATTTCTGCTCCCCTGAAGTCACCAGGAACATGAGGGACAGCAGATGCAGAGTCCTTTGTGCAGGGAGCCTTTCTGCAGAGATCACCCCAATAGGTTCCTCACTGATGTGTCTGAAGTGGAATAAAAAGTAGCTCATCTTAAAGAAAAAAAAAATCCCCAAACTTCACTCTCTCATAGACTCTCAAGTAGTCTGAAACTACATATACAGCCTTTATTTTCTGAAGCACCCGTCCTGTAGCTGCCGTACATTCATTATCCTTCATTAGGGCAGATGCAGTGCCTCCTGGCTTGAAGAGGCGTTTTCCATATCAGTCACTCTGACTTCACTGGCTTGAATTTTACCTGTCACTGTTCAGACTTTTCATCTGTGTCAGGTTAGGCCCGGTGCTGGAGGATTTTTCCTTTAATAACAAAGTTTGGTATTTTGAAACAGACTCTTTGTGTTTCCACGGTGCCGCTGCTCGGGGCTGGGGGATTCGGGACAAACCGCCGTCCCTGGCCCCCAGCAGTGCGTATGGAGGGTGGCTGTGGATGGGGCCGGTGTGCGCACACTGGTGCTTGGAAACTTGTTTTCTGAGCTTTGAGAAAATGAAAGCAATGCAGGGTGTTAGCTGTATTCCCAACTGAACCCCTAACACACGCAGGCGCAGTCAGAGGCAGAAACGGCCTCGCTATGGCCTCGTGCCGCCAGGTACCGGCGGGACAGAGCAGGGCAACGCCGTCGGCTGCAATGGCCCTGTTTGCCAGGACAAGGTTTTGGCTACCGAAGCCGTTGGCGCTGGCGGCCGGCAGGCAGCCATGCTGTGGCTGTTGTTCGTCACCGTGTGCTCGGTGTCCCCCGCAGGTGGCTGTGAGGCAGCGGGTCCCGCGGTGGGGATGGAGCTGGGCGCCCCAGGGCTGGGGAAGGATCGCTCTGAGGGGAGAGCGGCAAGACGGGGCAGAGCAGGGAATGCCCTGGAGCTGGGCAGAGCAGCCCGTGTCCCCTGGGCTGCGTGGCCATTCCCCTGTCCCACAAATCCAACCATGCTGCGTGTGCCCCATCGGCAGATCCCCCCCAGATGCCTGCGGCCGTCATTCACCTTGCCTGGCCAGCACTGCCGGGGGATACCATATTTTCCATATCTGGCTTGGCACAGTATCTTCCTTGGGTCAGTCCTGACCTGAGACTGCATGAACTGCCACCGGCGGGAACCCTCGCCTGGTACCTCCTGCTCCATCTTCCCTGAACCATGCTTTCCAAACACTCGTCTTCCTGAGCTGCTCAGAAAAAGATCTGAAACATTTTTCACCTTGTGGATCTGAAAGTAATGTGGTGTTTGCAGCCAAGCAGTCAGTTTTGCTCCTAAAATGATGCAGCATGTCCAATAGCATTATCAGAGAAATCAGAAGTGGGATGTTCCCTGAGGGCCCAGCCTGGTGCCTGGTGCGGGTGGGAGGGGTTCCAGGGGCTCCCCAGCCCCTGCCCATACCTCTGCCTGCCTGCTGCAGGAAAGCTCTGATTGTCCCTCCTTTCACCTGTGGGCTATAGAAAATTGCACTCAGTGTGTTTGTTATTTAACATTTCTACCCCCACAGCTGGTGTCACCTGTGAGTTCTGCAGGGAAGATCTCGTGTGTTGGAGGCAATTCCCTGAGACATTGAGCTAGGAGGTCCTGCGTTCCTCCGCGTTGTTTTGGCTACACTTTGCCTCGCAAAGGCTTATCAGGGATCTTTTCCCTTCAGTAAGAGCAAACTGCAGTTGGTGGTGGTGCACTCAAGGACATCCCAATGGCTGCTGGCTTGCAGGGGCTGGTGCGGTTGGTAGCAGTTTTCTCTAAAGCAGAACAGCCTGAAAATCTGAAGTTCATGGATTGCAATGTCCCCTCACCTGGCAGCTCCTCGCCCACTCCTCAGAGCAGACTCCATGCCGGCAGCAGGGCCTGGCTCCACCTATCAGTAATAGTGGGCTTCAGAAGCTCTGACAAGTTTTACATGTGAAAGATTATCCAGTCGAGGATTAATTAACACACTCAAATTAGTACCTCTTGGCTATGATTATCATATTACCCGGCCCAGCAGAGGTGACAGCGGATGCGGTGAGCGCCATGGTACGAAGCAGCCCCGGCTCCCCGGGCACGCGGTGCCGCCGCTGGCGCTGCTGCCCTGTCCAGTGTCTGTCCTTGTGCTGCACGGTGGTGTGGCACCGGTGGCAGAGCTCAGCCGATGCCCGGCCACGGCGGGCGCAGCATCCCTGCAGAGAGCGGGCGGCCGGGGGGGCAGGGGCAGAGGTGCAGCCCTGGCAGGGCACTGGGACCCCCTTTTCTCCAACACCAGGAGCAGCTGTTTGAGAAGCAGAGGAGGGTTTTGCGTGACCATACTGGCCATTGTGCTGAGGTTCCTGTCCCTGCTCACCCCAGGGCCATCAGTTGCCCTCTCCCCCTTCCCTGCAGTGAGAGGGGTAACCTCTGCCCAGGCGCGGGGGCTCGGGGGGAGCATTTCCCGGCCGGCCATTGCTCAGCACGTGGGAAGACTGAACTTGTCAGCAAAATGACGTGCAGTCTAGAGCGTTCACCTTCCTCCCAGCCTTTTAACTCTCTGGTTGGAAATTTCTGGCTGCCGTGAATGGATCCGGGCAGTCCCTGTGTCCCCATTTCTCCATTCTCGCAGCCCAGTGCAGGACGGAGCCCAGGTGAAAAGGGGTGGCCGGGCCCAACAGCTGCGATCCTGCGGGCAGCATGGCCTGTATGTGGGCAAGCTCCACACACGGGGAATATAAAAAATATATTAAACTGTTCCCAAGGATAAGGACAGCAATGCTCTTGAAAGTGAGACCGTCTTCCTGCTGTGGGGATCTTGCCTCGGTCCTCTCAGCCCACGAGGCTGTTTCTCATCCCATTGGGCAACCCCTGTTCCCTTTGGGGTGGCACACATCTCACATTTATAACATTTTGGTTGTTTTTCCCCTTTTACAACCAGCCAGCCGGGTTATACATACAAGGGTGCTTGAGCTGCTACTTGTGTATCAGTTCCTCTGACCTCCAGCCACTTTTATTGCTTTGCTTTGAGGTCCCCACAGTTTATGATTAACCCCTGGTATCGGGGGATACTGAGCAGGAGCGATGCTGAGCAGCTGCTCTACAGGCTCCCATACGGGAACGTCGTCCTCTGCCTGCTGCTGACTCTCACGTCCCACCTGGGTCTGCTTTGCTGTCAGACAGCGTTGCAATTCCAGGTCTAGCTTGCTGCCAGCGGGAACCCAGGGTGCCTCTTATCTCTTGCTCCGTTTCCCTCTGTCCCTGGGGGACCCTGCTGTCCTGGTGGGCTCCATCTTCAGTCTTTTCTTCTCACTGCACTTTTACTTTCCCTTTGTCCCACATTACAATGCCTCTCTCCTTACTGCGCTTTTTGGTTCATCTTCACACGTGAGGGTCTGTTAACCCCCCCACCTCTGCTGAAGATGCTGAACAAAATGGGACAGTACTGGGTTTTGCAGACCTGCAGTAAAAGCCCATCAGGCCTCTCCTGGCAGGGGTGTCTGCTGTTGCTTTCATCTGCTGAGGAGTTTGGGGGTTGCAGGGCAAGGGGGGCTGCACTGGGCACTAGCCCACCCTTCGACCCTCCAATACCCACGGAGCCGGCACCCGCAGTGCCTGGCCCAGAATCGGGCACCCAGTTTTGTGTCCATCACAACCATGCATCATTGTTCTTTGGAAGGTTTGGGTTTTGACCCAAATCTGTGGCGCTGGTTGCTTTTCATGGCCACTCTTGTTTCTACAGATTTGTTTTCTCCGAGTATTTGCTCTGTGTTTTTTCCTAGGGACAGCATGGTGGCTTTTCATCTGGGAGACCTGATGGTGAGGACAGGCCTTCCCAGAGCCACTCTGTGCGGAATTTTGTTTACTTTTTTTTACATATCTGCATGTGTGATTACTGGGAGAGGTATTTTAAAAGTAGCTCGGTGTTTCTTTCAGGGAGTTAGCAAAGAGCAGATTTATTTTCTGCTATGCTGAGAATTAACTCCCCTTTCTTCCTCTTCCCTCTGCCCCCGCTGGAAAGAGAGAGAATGCAGAAAAGAAGAAAGGATTTACATTGTGGTGGTGATTGGCACAGGCTGTGAATGAGAGGTCATTTCATCTGGCTGTTTCTTTTCAAGCGCTCTTTTTTTCACGCACACTGTATTCAGGCTGGGAGCATTCTTTCTTTTCAAAGCTTCTCTGTCTGTCTCTCTCTTCCCCCTCCTTTATTTTTCATCCCTTTTCTTTACTTTTGCTGTCTTTTCATTCTGTTTTTCTCCACCCCCTTGGGGCTCCATTTTTTCTTTCCTCTATTCAGTTCCTTTTTTTCTTCTCGCATCTTTTTTGAATAGCTCTTCTATTTTCGGAGAGGAAAGGGAGTATGTTGAAGAAAAGTCGTTGCAGCAAGGAGGAACTTGAAAGTCTTTCTTTCCCTGTTTATTTCACTTAAAAGCAAAAATTGTTTTCCAAGGGAGAGCGAGGTTTCTGTGCGAAGCCTTTGAAGCGAGGCTGGGATGGCTGGCCAGGGTGGGATTTATCCCTGCTCCTCACCACACCACAAACACCATCGGTCCCAAACTGCTGACAAATGCCCAGACCCCCATAAAGCACAGGGAGGTCTGCGGGTTGGCACTGTTTCAGCTGGGGTGTGGGTGCTCGTGCTGCGAGAGTGGGGTCCAGGCAGGAGCAGCCCCTCTCCCTCAGCTCTGGCCGGGCTCACCCCCAGCCACTGCTCACCCTGCACCTTCGGACAGCAATTACTTGTATTTAATCGCTATTTCTGTTGCTGCTGCTCCTGTGCAAGTGAACAGGAGCATTTTAAGACATGACGTGATGATAAGCTCTGAAAGCAAGATCCTGAGAGCTTTCTGCTGCGGTGTGTGTCCCTGTGCGGCGTTGGGGAGGAGGCAGGTGGATGGGGACGGAGAGGCCACGTTTGCATCATTTTGAAGGGGGAATGTTGTGCTTGCACAAGTAGCCCATGAGAAAACGTGGGACGTGCTGGAGTGCTGTGCCGGGGAGCGGTGCCTGGTCCCTGGGGTGCAGGGTGGGCATTGGCCATGGAGAGTCACTGTGCTCAGATCTGATGGACACGGGGCTTCAGGGTGCCAGGCTTCCGTGGGTTCGGGCCCTTCCACAGCAGAAGGGCAGGAAGGGTCTCGTATGTGTCCATAAGGCCACAGCGATTCCAGTTGGGTCTAAGGAAAACGCCCTCGCTCAGCAGGACGAGGCTGGTTGCCGAGCCACTGCTCCTCATATGCAGTTTGGTGCTACCAGCAGCTCGCCATCAGAGCTCTCCTAGCAGCTCTGTCGTCTTGCTTCGAGAAGAGCTGCCTAGACAGAAGGGCTGATAAATCAGGCTTAAAGCTTGATCAGTTTGGTCTTCTAAAGAAGAGACATTGTTGTGCCATGTAGCAAAGCGACAGGAGTTCCTCAAGGAAGGCAGCTGGGGCCCCGAGCACTCCCAGCCCGAGTCCTGGTCCGGGCATTAACCATCAGCAGGCTTCGGTGTGGCTTTGGCTGCTCAAGGAGCAAAGGTTTCGTGATCCCTTGGCAGAAGTGGAGTGCTGGCTCCAGTGTTTGCTTTGGCTCAGTCCGTCTGTGCACAGCAGTTTTCTAAGGAGACTTCCCTGGTGCAGGGACAGCATTCATGGTAGTGAACCTGCTCCAATGGGCTCCTCACTGTGCTGCGTACCACAAAACGGGGTTCCCCTGGAAGTGGCCCCGTGCTGCCAGGTCATTCCCAGGCCTCCCCTCCTCCTTCCTACTGTCCCCCAGACCCTGGAGGAGTGTACCCCGGAGTACCGGTGGGGGTACCGGTGCTACCCCGGAGTACCGGCGGGGGGTACCGGTACTACCCTGGAGTACCGGTGGGCGTACCGGTACTACACCGCAGGATCAGGTATGGGATGCCAGACCTACCCTGGAGCATCAGGTAAGGATACCAGGTCTACCACGCCAGCGCCTGCAGGGAGGCCAGTTCTACCCCACCGGCGCCGGCGTGGGAGGTCCGGACTTCCCCGCCGGCGCCGGGTAGTGAGGCCAGGTCTACCCCGGACGCGCCCGCTAGGGACACCAGGCCAACCCCCGAGCATCAGGTAGGGATAGCCGGGCTATCCCAGAGGGTCAGGTAGGGAGGTCAGGCCTACCTCCGATCGCCCGTAGAGATAGCAAGTGGAATATAAAGACATCCTCCCTGGGTGGCTCTTGTCCTTCTGCCACTCTCATGGCCAAACTGATTTTCAGAAAGAATCTTTTCCCCATTAATTTTAATCTCCCCTAGGTTGCTTTGAAATAAAGTAGAGGTTGAGGGCTGATCTAAGACACATGAACAGGCGTTGGACTGGAGCCACCGGCTTTCGTGTTGGCTGTGTTAGAGAGGGGCTGGAGGACAGGGCTCAGGACCAGCTGGCAAGGCTTCGCCCGGCACCCGGCAGCCAGGTTCTGCTGTGGAAAGCGAGGCAGAGAGCACGGGTGTGTGCCCAGGGCTGTTCCTCTCCTGCTAAAACAGAGGTTTGGGGCGAATAGCATGTGCACGGAAAATACAGCAAAGCAGAGACTCCTTGTACTGCAGCCCTCACAGCAAAATGCAGGCCGGTGAGCCCTGTGGGCAGCTCAGGAGGGGGATATGGTAGCCCAATCCTGAACCTCTTGTAGTGTGAGAATTCTGCTTCCCCTTTGTTTGAAGGGCTTTGGCGGAAGGTTGGAAGAGCCTTGCCAAAGCACGGTAACTTTATTGTCCTCTGGCAGAGGTGCACATCAGGGCTCAGGCATGGGCAGGGGTCCTGAGCCACGCGGGTGGGCTGCAGGAGGAGCAGGAAGCAAGCTGGTGGCACGACAGTTAATGAAGTAGATTATTTTTTTTAAGTGAGATTCAAATAATTGTAACCCCAAGATAGAGAAGACATTGGAGGAGATGAAAAGGGAGAGAGAAAGAAAGGAAGCAAAGGACAGAGGTTTGGAATAGAGAGGGAGATTAGGAGATAGATGAAAGAGAAGGAGAAAGATAAGAGGGAGAGAGGGGACAGATCTCCAGCGCGAGATGGGCGTTGCCAGGGAAACGGGAAGAATGAGGGAGCAACGGAGGGATGGAGGAGCAGAGGATGCTGGGGGCGGGGAGCGACGATGGAGGGATGGAGGCTCAGTCTCCGGTGGAGGAGGAAAGTGGATTCTCAGCAGAAAGGGAAGCCGGAGGAGGGATGTCCCGAGTCGGCATGGGTGCCTGTCTGCTGGGAAGCTGCGACAGCATTCGGGATCGCGGCTCCGTCCCTCCGCAGTGAACGGCTGCGGCATCCACTGCTGCTCACAAGCTGACCCCTCTCACCCTGCGTTTCCATCAGCTGAAACATTGCTTGCCCACCGCAGGGAGGCTTTCCTCAGAAACTGGACACCACACTGCGCCCTAGTCAAACACGTGGATCTTCTTTTGGAGGGCTGGCGGGAGATGGGAGAGGATCCGACCTGGGAGGGAGAGCCCTTGCCTCTGCTTGGCCTCGATATTTGTATTCCACTTCCAGATGCAGCTGCTATATTTCAAAGATAAAAAAAGGTAGTGTGTGTGTGACGGTGAGGCCAAGAGGGCAGAGCGGTGACCTGCTTGCAGGGGAGGACGGGCACCGAGGCGCCATGCATGCCATGGTGGCCGGCAAGGGCAGTGCCAGAGCTTGGCTGGTGCCACCTGAGCCGGTGCCAGCCCGAACGCCATGTGTGCCTGCACTGAGCCGGTGCTCGGTGGGCAGGCGCTCACCGCTCGCTGGCAGCAGGACGGTGGCTTCCCAGCACTGCCACCCTCCTCGCAGCAACAGAGCGGTGCCCGGTTCCCTACCCGTGGAGCAAAGGTTCCCCAGCAGAAATCGAGTGCTGGGTCGGGATAAATCCTGGTGTAATTTATTGCGGTCGCAGGCGGCTCCCGCAGCCAGAGCGGGGGCTGCCAGGCAGAGGCCGCGGCATGATGGGGCACGGGGCCAGGGCTGGGAAAAGAAACAACTTGCTTGAAAAGCTGCTGTAATGGTGAAGCTTCGCTCGTGAGCGGGGTGCTGCAAAGCAGAACCCCTCCTTCCATGACACTGCGGGTGTCATTTCAAAGCCCAGAGAGAGTTTTGTGCTCCGCGGCTTCGGCTGGTTCCTGGGAAGGTCTCAAAGGCGCCAGCTGCTCCCGCATCCCTGGGTGGCAATGGGGGGTGACCAGGCGGCTTCATGCTTGGTACACATTTATTCTGCAGAAATGGCAATCTCCAGTTATTTGAAAAACATTCCTTTTCCCCTTCCAGTCAGAGTTTGCCAATAACCTAGTGGCTTCAAAGAGGTAAATATTTACTTCTCACCAAGGAATATAATGGCTGGGGTAAGAATCACTAAAAGCAATATCAACAGAGCGATTGGGGAATGGTTTAATGTGATCTGACAAAGGGGGTGCCGCTCCCTTCCCAATACATTGTCTGTCATATGGACCTGAAGTCGTCATTTTCCCCAAATTTTTTTCCACCTAATCTTACTAAAAAACATTATCTATATCATGCTGCAAATTGTAGGTTGTGTTCTTTTTCTTTTCTTTTAAATCAAAGCCCCCAAAGATGATAATTCCTCCACCCAGAATCACTTCACGTGATACACATCATACCATGTATGTCTTTCCTTGTCAGAAAGCATATCTGAGGCTGAAGGCAGCAGTTCTGCCTTCTAATCAACTCACAATAAGTAGTTTTTTCTTTTTTCTAGAGAAGTCAGTAACAAAAGTTTTCCTTAAAAAATTGAGTTAGATAGTATCTAATGTGGAGACACTGATTGAATTAATTTAAAAATTGTTTTGATTTCTTTGAAAACGTGGAGTTTATTTGGTAGCAGCAACCCAGCACCATGCATCCTCTTTCCTGTTTCTCAGAACTTAAGCTCATTATTTCAAGTCCAGTTTATCTGTGACAGATGTCAGTTGTGAGGTGAGAAGTGGTGTTTTCGGTTCTGCCAGGCTCAGGTGCGTGCCCCCCGTGTTCCACAGCTCTTGACCTTGACCAGCCCTGGTGATGGGAGCTTGTGCAGCAAGACAGATGTTTGGGCTTGGATGTACCCGGTGTTTGAGCCTGGCTGCAGCAAGCCCTTCCCGCAGTGTCGGATGGATCATCCTGCGTGGGAAAGCTTTCATGGCCCCAGCAGAGCACGGGAGACCCCACTCATCCTTCCCTGGCTCAGCCCCAGCTCAGTGTTTAGTGAAACCAAGATGAACTCGTAAATCCTTAGGCCTGATACAGGACAACTCTGGATCAGTTTATGAATAATTTTAGATATTGTGATTTTCAGGAAAAAAAATATTTTTCTGTTTACAATTTTTGTGGGTGCTTTGAGCAGCTTTATGTGAAAACTGCAAGAAACATGAAAGACTGATTTTTCCTTTATTAAATTTAAATGAAAGCTTCTTTTAAGTAAGGAAGAAAAATAAAATCAAAGGTATTCTCACAAATATTACAGATGTGTTGATCAGCCATTTGCCATTAAAAATTGTTGAAAAGATTTAACGGCTCCTCCCCCTACAAGATCACCCCCACATGCCCAACTTCACCCCATCATCTTTAGCCCTGATTTATGCTCGGGCTCAACTCCAGCACCCCAGGAGCTTTGCACGTTGCCTCCACTGCCACGTCTGCTCGGCAGAGGGGGTTCTGCACAGTGTCCCTCAACGGGGGTCCCGCAAAGGGGCTTCTGCAATGGGGGTCCTGCAAAGGGCTCCTGCAAAAGGGGTCCGGCAGCCCCCCAGCTCTGACGGCACCTTCTGTGGCGGGGGAGCCCACTGGAGTTAGGGTGTGGGAGGTGCATCTCCTGCAGCTGCAGAGTGCACCCCTTGGACGGCCAGCGCAGGGGCGCAGGTTGGGCTCCCGCAGCCCCAGGGACTTGGCACTGTGCAGGTTTAAAGCCGAGGAGCTTTAAGGGAGGTGCTCTCTGCCTGCCCAGGGCAGCCTGATTGCATTGCTCGGGTTGCACCATTGATTTTCTTTCAGAAGGGAACAAGTCCTAAAGGTCCTCCTAGATTGCTGTTGGGTTTGTCATACAGCTTGTAACACGGAATCTGGGTGCAGAGGTGAGTTAGACGAGATAAGCTGCTGCTGGTACCAGCTGGGCCCTGGCACTCGCTCATGTGCCGGCACTTACCCTCTGATGGGACAGTGATAACAGGCAGTGATAACAGGGTGGCTGCTAGCAGCAAGGAGGGTTCCTGTGGCCCTGGTGGGGGTGTCACTGCTCCTTGGGAAGGCTGTGAAAGGTAAATCTCAAACCCTTTGGATTTTGGATGTCCTTGACTCCCTTTCCTGCAAGAAGGGCTGAGTGAAGTTTGGTGACTGTATGGCTCACCCTGCTGCCTCTGGGGCTGATGTAAAGAGTAGCAGAGAGAAGGGTGTTTGATCAGTAAATGGAGCTTGACAGAAAATTAGGGTCTCTGCAATAGTTAATACCTTAAGCTGTGGTCCCTTGCAGAGCACTTTCAATGGGCCTTCAGCTGGGATGGTGCTTTGTGGGAGTGGGTGGTCCTTTTACTCTGGTTCCCCCCATCAGATCTAGGGTGCTGCAGGCAAACCTTGTTTGTGTGCACAGGTGAGGTTTCCATGAACCAGACATAATTTTTTTAAGCTGCTTAATTTGGGATTACTAAAAGTGTCATTTCCAGAGCTGCTGTGTTGGTGTCTGTTGTGGCTCAGCTGCAACAGGTGCTGGTGGAGGGGCTGGGTGGGATGGTGGTGCAAGGAGCGGCTGAGTGAAACCGAGGGAGTTAAAATGGGAAGGGAAAATTGTCCAGAGATGGATGGTGCTCAGTCTAGTGCAGTGGCTGGAAAATCAAATCCAGCAAGAAATATACTGGGAGATGAAGAGGCTGTTGGGCAAAACCCTGCTGCAGGAGGGGACCTGTCTGGTGTAAGAGGCCCCAGGTGAGAGGTGTTTGGGTCGTTAAAGATGAAGCAAGAGAGGTAAAATTACAGAAGGAAGTGAAAGCTATGTGAAAAAAAAACAAACAAACAAAAACAAACCAAACTTTTAAGTGCTTAAAGACCGGGAGGTGAGTGAGGAGCTGGTGGAGGCTCTGAGGAGGCATCTGGGACTGGGGCAGGCAGGAACCGCAGGGATGTGCCAGGGCAGAGCCTGATTCTTCCCAGCTGTGTTGAGAAAGACAGGAGGAGAAGAGAGATTGCACTGAGACAAAACTGTCCAGGAGTGGGAGGAGAAATGCTGCAAGAAAACTGAATTTCACAACCCCCAGCAGAGCAGGGACGGGAGCTGCTGCTGTGGCCCCGGGCGCGTCCTTCCCACGAGCATTGGAGAAGGGAGAGCATTGGAGAAGGGAGACCGGCAGTGGTGGCCAGGGAGAGGCAGATGAGGGGGACCAGGAGAACACAGGCGGCTTTCGGAGGGGATGCCAACAAGTGCGTTTGTGTAACCCCATGTGCAGGAAGGGTGGGGGTGGGTGAGTGTCTCCATCGGCAAATGAGCTGGAGAGCACCTAAACCTGAACTAAAGGTTTTGATTTAAGCCCAGAAGCAGGTTCAGTTCCCAGCTATGGTACGTGGGCAGGGATGGCTGAGTTTGAGCAAAAACCTGCTAGGTACAGCCACGGGAAGGATCTGGAGACTCGAGCTGGGGAGGAAGAAGAGTTGCTCTTGTCTTAATATTGATCTCAGTAGCAACACATTTAATTTATTTTGTTTTTCTGATCTGAGAGGTGGAACAGAGGGATGAGCTGAACACACAAAACAATAGTTGGAAAAGGGGATTAGGGAGGTCAGCATGGAGAGTTGTAAAGGTGATGTATGGAGCATATAGCTGTGGGAGAGCAGACCCTGTCCCCAGCAGTGTGTGACACAGCACCGGGCAGTAGAGCCTGTCCCCTTGAGGTGGGGGCAGGAAGCTGCAGAAATGGTATGATACTGCAAAACCAGGAGCATTTAAAAAAAATCAGTACCTGCAGCAGAGCTGGAACCCCAGCCCGCAGCACTACTGTGCATGTGCCTTTTTACAGTAATACTTGCAACTCTTCCTCAAAAACGGATCTTGGCGTTGTACGTAGCGAAATAGATACAGACTTTGCCCCCAGAAAACGGACAGTCGAAGGGAAGGACGGGGCAAGCAGGTAAGCAGAAGAGCACAAAGACATGAGTGCCTTGCTGGAGCTGCCCCATTGCTGCTGGATGTCGGCAAGGCATGTGTGTGCTCTAGGAAGAGATGGGAAGAAGTTGGTGTAGTAGCAGATTTTTGCATAGATTTTTTTTTTTTTCCCTGAAAAGTTGTGAATATGTTGAAAAATGGGGTGATGAAATTTGTCATTGCTGGTGCAGTTGTTTGTTGGCAACCAAGAAGAGAGAGGATGAGAAAGGGCTTAAAAGGCGAGCAGCTTGTGCCTGGTGCAGAGCTGAAAGATGGGAGGGAGAAATAACAGGGTCACAACCAGAAGTCGGCAGCACAACTCCTGCACAAGTGTCTCCCATCTGTCTGAGGGGAGCAGGACGCTGCCGGCCAGTGCGGCACAGAGGTCTGCACCAAATCAAGCTCTAGAATGATTAATAGTTACTGAAATGTTCAGTTTGTGGGTATGGAAAAGAAAGGCAGATCTTGGATTGCACAAGAACCTGGAGTGCAGATGGGGGAGGTCAGTGCAGGACTGTGGGATGGTGGGCATGAAGGCAGGAGGAGATGTTTGCAGGACTGGGGTGGGAAAGCACAAGGGGAGTTCAGTTTAAGGTTCAGCCTGGCATCGGTTGCTCTTTGTGGGGTGGAAGATGGGGGAGAGTGGGATTTGCCTGACTCCTCCTCTTACCCTCAACCTGCTAGCTTGCCTCTGGGGTCGTGTGCCCGTAGCCCACCTTCCCCACTCAGCCTGCATGTCCCCCTTGGGCAGAGGAAAGGGCATGTCCTGTTTGCTGGCCAGAGTCTACTTATTTTCTAGGGGCATTATCAAGGCAGTATGGCCCTTTGTAAGGCTCCTAACAGTCTCCTTTTCTGCAGAGGGATGGAGTTTACTTGTTAAAGCATCCTTACAGCTCCTGGAGACCCAGCCTGGTGCTCTGGCACTGGAGCAACGCTGGGACTGTTGCTTTGCCAGGATGGACCAGCAGAATCCTCTCTTGTCCGTGCCCTGCTGCCCATGGGTCTTTCTGCTGTGGTGCTGCAGCTCCCGAGTCCCCAGTTTTGGAGGGATGAGTCTTTAACAGCTCAGCTGGTGCTATTTTGTCAGCACCAGGAGGGACAATGTATTTGTGCTTATTTTCCTTCCCCCTGTCCCTTCTCATGCAGCTGAGGTGGGTCAGGGCTGAGCGGGTGCTGCCAGGGCGAGTTCCTTCTGCTGCACTGCCCCAGCTGTGGGCCTGTGAGGGGGAAAGCGGCCGCAGTCACCAGCCCTTGGCTCCTCCGGCAGCCTGGTTGCTGCTGTGCCAGGGCTGTGGAGGGGTCCTGCACAGGGATCTCTCTGGGATTTCTCGGGAGGCTGAGAGCTCTGGCTGGGTTTTGGATTCAGGCGTGCAAGTGCTGCACAAGCCTCTGCCCAGCATCTGGGTGCT
This sequence comes from Harpia harpyja, assembly GCF_026419915.1. Taxonomy (NCBI): domain Eukaryota; kingdom Metazoa; phylum Chordata; class Aves; order Accipitriformes; family Accipitridae; genus Harpia; species Harpia harpyja. The sequence goes on along the minus strand of NC_068953.1, from coordinate 15,589,399 downwards.
CTGCATGCTTCAGCCCTGGGCATGCATCGCCTGGCTTCACCCAGGAGCGATTGCTTCATGTGGGACTGGCTGTGGCAGGTCTGTGCTCAGCTGCAGCGCTGGACCCGAGGCCCTCTGAGGCTGCTGCTTTGGCTTCTTGAGCAAGATTGGAAGTGGCTCCCTGGGGAGCAGAGGTTTAGGCAGTGCTCTGCACCCCCAGGGGTGTCAGAGTGTTTCCTGGGGGAATTGAAATACGTGACCCAATGTTACTTGCCAGTGTGTCGGGAAACAGCATTTCCAGCCCGCTCTGCAAGACTGGAGAAGGCTGAATGGGGAAGTGAGAGTGAGAAGTGAAACAAAAGCGTCTGTCCCATTCCCCACTTCTCTCCCTGCAGTGTTTGTGCAGCTGCAGCAGCAGTTCTGCCGAGTTGTTGTGGCCTTGCTCTCTTGAATAGCAAAGCTCCATTTCTCATGTACCAGGGCTTGTGCACTCGATAGAGAAAAGTGCGAAGAGCGATTTGTGTAACACAAGGCTTTTATTTTTGTACTGAGGGCCCAAAGGAGCAGAGCTCATCCCCTTTCTCGGAGTGCCCCGGAGTAGGAATCCACCATTTACTTTCTTCTAAAAGCCTCTGGTTTAGGGTGGTTGTTCTTAAAACATATCAGTGCTGGTCTCGGGAGTGTATGTGAATGTGTCATTCTTTCAGCTTCCTTCTCTTGTGGTGCTCGTACTTGGGGGTAGAGGCCCAGAGCTGTGCTGGGGGGTCCAGCTGACCCCTCTGCAGTGCTGGAGATTTGGGGAGAACAGTTGGGTCCCATCTCGTGTCCCTTCTCCCCTCTCATCTCCTGGAGGCTGCCAGCTGGCTGTGGGGCTGTCCAGGTCCTGTGTTGCCCTTGTGTTGCCCTTGCACAGTGCTTACTGGCACCTGCCCTGGGGAGCAGGATCTGGCAGTGCCCTCCCATCCCCAGCTGGGAGCTGGGCTAACAACATGCTGCTGCAGGAGGAGGCGTGTGGGTGCTTATTGTCCTGTATAAGTGGCTGTGGAGAAATCCTTGGGAAAAGTGAGATCTTAACTGGACTGGAAGAGACATCCAGTGTATGTGGAAATAGCAACTGTGCCCCAAACCAAGGAGGAAAACAAAATCCAAGACCAAATCGGAAGGCCTTCCCTGCTTCCCAGCCTCCTCCAGCTCCTCTCACCAGGGCAGAGCAGGGGGACCCCCAGCTTCCCTGTCTGGGCTGAGACCCTGAGGAGCAGGCTCTTGATTTCAGCTTCCTCAACTCCAGCAAGAATTACATTAGCAGATCCGCCAAGGTAGCGGCACTGCTCGCACGCTCCTTCCGGGAAGCTGCCACTCGCTTCCGGCCGCCCCAGAGCCCTGGCCTTGCGCTGCCTGTCACCCAAGCCTCTGGCCGGTGTCCGCTTGGGACCCGGCTTGCAACGCGGGCCAGGGTGGGTGCTCAGTGGCGATGGGCGGGCCTGCTGCCGGTTGGGGAAGTTTGAGCGGGAAAGTGGGACTTGCTCCAGCGCTTGCGAGCTGGCGGGGGTGTCTGTGTGGGGGTGCCTTGCCTCGGGCTGTTTTCCCTGGTGGGGACAAGGAGTGGTGAGCCGAGGCAGGGCCCCCCCCGGGAGGAGGAGGAGGAGGATGACGACGACAACAACAACAACAACAGCGCGCCCTCGCACCGCGGCTGCCCGGGCGATGGTCAGCCCGGACCCCCCGGGAGTCTCCCGGGGGCGGGGGTCCTGGGGCGGGGGTAGCGGCCGGCCGGAGGGGGCCCGGGGCCGGGCTGCATGTGCGCGCCGGCTGCCACCTGCCCGGCTGCTCCCTCCTCTTCCTCCTCGTCTTCCTCCCCATCCTTCCTCTCCCCCCTCCTCCTCCTCCTCCTGCCACCGCCCTCCCCCGCTCCTCGCTTTGTTTCGCTGCCTCCGCACTCCCCCTCCCCCCTCTCCTCCCCATCCTCCTCGCCCCCATCCTCCTCTTCTCCATCTCCTCTCTGCCCGCTTCTGCAGGGTTTCTCCCCGGCTCCGTGCCGGGGGCTGGAGGTGCGAGGGGCTGAGGCTGCCCCCCTTGCCTGGTCTCCCCTCCATTTCTGGCCGGCAGCTCCCCCAGATCCTGCTCTCTGGCCGCTGGCTCCGTACAGCCCGTCTCCCTCCTGGCTGCCATGGGGAAGGGATGCCCATGCAGGCGGGGATGCTCAGCTGGGCCCTTTCCCCTGCCCAGGCGAGGGGAGCAGCCAGAGGGTGCTGGAGCTGCTGGCGAAGGGCCTGGCTGCCGTGCCAGGGCAGAGGCAGTTGGAGCTTGGGGACAGAGGGCTGGGGACAGCAGTGTCCACACAGGCACCAGGGCCCACTTCCCCCCCGCCCTGAGCATCTCCTCGTCCCTGGCCGTGCTGGCAGGTCACACGCTCAGCCTCGGGAGGGTCCCCTCGCTGGGAGCATCAGACCCTGGGTTGAGGGTGCCTGATCCTGTGGCTGGATCCAGGGCAGCGGGGGCTGAGCAGCCCATGCAGCCTGAGCCCCCGGGCAGCTGACCCCGCGCAGTCGGTGTCTCTCCCCTTCTCTGGCTCTTCCTGTTTTCGTGCCGGTTCTTTTCCCCTTCCCCATCACTTCCCCTTCCCCAGAGGGATGTGTGTGCAGTGACCTGGTGTTTCGGTGGGCACAGAGCTGGCGTGAGAGCGCGCACAGGACAGATTCTTCAGGGCCGCGCAGGAACCAGCAAGAGCAGGCAGCTGCTGGTGGCTTTGCCTGCAGTGGTGTGTTTGCAGTGGAGAGGCCAGTTGTGCTCTGGCCAGCGCTCCTCATCCCTGCAGCCTGTAACTGGCCTGGCTGGCAAGCTGCTGGTGGGACACAGCGTGGAGGCCGTGTGGGTGCCACAGTGAGAACCGTGTGGACGATAAGCTGGTAAAGCGAGGTTTCTCCACGCAGACAGTGGTTCTTTAGCCCACGATTGCCTCTCACGCCATGCAGGTGCTCCTGGGACTGCAACATAATCTGGTTTAGAGTTTATTCCTGTTTTACCTCCCCCATAGGATTTTTCTTTGTTGTAGCTGCAGAAGTAATTATATTTAGGAGAACGTTCTTCACCACAGGAGGAAGCAGCAGCCTCCTTGCTTTCATCTGGTGGCAGGTCTCCAAGCACCTCCTTGTCCGTCCTTGCCAGCTGCCCCAGGGCTGCTGGGGGCCCTGGGCTGCACCCCATTGATGGGGATCCTGGGCTGGCTTGGCCCGGGGGAGTTGGGCACTGCTGCTCAGGGCTCTGCCTCCCTCCAGGACCCTGACCCTTCCTCTCTGGGGTGGGTACAGGGCTGTCGGACCCCTGAGCACGAGCAAGCTGAGCATGAGCACGTTCTCAAAGTGTTGTTATAATACTTGCAAAACAAAACGCATGAACGACCCTCCAGCTGAAGGGAGTGTTTTGGCAGCCAGTGTGTCTTTCCCCAGCCTACCAGCGGGCTGCTCTGCTGGCAGACCTGCCTGTGCCTTTACATCTCGCCTGCTTCTCATTTTGCTCTGTTTTGCTTTGTCTGATGGTCTCCCCTCCCTGTTTTCCAGCCTGAATTGCCAAGGAACCTGTGGTCACCAACCGGAGGGATCTGGGGATGGATGGCAAAACTGCATCCCCAAGGCGCAGTGGTGCCTGCCCCACTCTTGTCGGTGCAGCAGCTCCTCCGTGCTTTGCTATCCCGGATTGCCAGGTTGTTTATGGCAGCAATTCCTCGGATTGCTGGCCAGCTGCCCCTGAATTCTCCTAAAAGGGCTGGTGCTGGTGGGGCAGGTGCAGGCTCTGTCCGCCTGGTGAGGAATGCCAGATCTTCAGAAGGGCCTCGTCCCTCCCTGTGGCTGTTCCTATGCCGGTCACATCATTTCAGTGGGGATGTGCCCCATGCTCTGCTCTCCAGGCTGGTGGGACCCCAGAGACCACCAAAACACAGGGAGCTCCTGGTTTGTCTCGGGCTCAGGAGCAGAGCTGCTGTCCCTGGGGTGCTCCGCACCTGGCACTGCCGCAGACCCGGCACCGGTGGCCCGGCAGCTGCTGGGTGAGGCTGGTGGTGACTGCCTATAGCCATGATGCGAACGTGGAGTTTTCTGCTCATTTGTCTTTTGACTTTTGCTGCTGAAACTGCAACCCTGTGAGTTTGCTGTGGTCCCACATGTACCCAGTGGTGATACCATGCCATCGCCGTGATCTCCCAGTGTGCTCCCCTGTGCTTGCTTACTGCTCCTTGCTTCTCCACCAAAGGTCATTTGTCCTTCTAGTCAAAGCTGGTTGGTGTCTACCTGACCTTTCAAGTCAGTATTTCCCAAACTGACTGGCACCGTGCACTGCTCCCATGTGAGCTCCACCATCGTCTTTTCCCCAGCCGTCACCAGCATCAGATGCAGCAAACAGCAGCGCTGGAGCAGCTCCTCTTGCGCCACCTCTCCAGCAGGCTCCAGCACGCTCCTGCAGGTTGCCCACCTGGGTGCTGGAGGCTCCGCATCACTCACAGGTCCAGGCTGCTGCCTCGCACCCTGGAGCCATGTCTGCGCCCTCTTCCCTCTCCTTGTGGTCTCCCTTCGTTTCTATCAGGGTGACTTGCTCAGGGGATCTTGTGGTGCCAGCATGTCCAGGTGGGCTGTCCTGCCGGTGAGTCCCATGGTGATATGCTCCTCCCTGCACAAATGAGCATCACTGTGTCTGTCATCCCTGAGCAGTTATCTGACTTTTTTCCTGAAAATGGATGGGTAGTTAAATAGCACAATGTTGGAACTGGAGTCCTGCAGAACCCTGTCGTGAGCCCTCCTGGAGGGCGGTGGGGATGTGTCTCTGAGCGGTGATAAATCTGTTGTGGTCCATTTGCCGTGTGCCCCAGGGTGGCACTGGTGTTGGGTCAGTCCCGCTCTGACCGTGTCCGTGTCCTGTGCCTATTCCCAGTGTAACTGGGGCACGCAGTGCCTGCCACCCCAGAGCTGATGTGGTCATGAACACTTGGGGGCCACCTCAGAGATGGGGGGCGATGGGGGAGGGAGAGGACTCTTAAACCTTTGCAGCCTGGGGGGGCATTGCCTGCTGCTCGTCTGTGTTTGCATTGGGGCCCTGGAGAACTGTGGCTTTTACAGGGATTTTAACTGACTCTGTAGCCCTCTTCTGACAAGTGACTTTGTAGCTGTGTAAGCAGGCTGTGCCGGTCAGTAGTGCTGCAGCAGGAGGGAGGCTGGAAAAATGGAAACAAACCACTTATAAAACCTGAAGAAATACTGCTGGAACCTGGCGTGCTTATTGCTGGGACAAAAGAGTGCTGCTGAAAGGCATTAATAAAAGCAAAGGGGAAAGGAGGTGCTTGCCATGGTGATGAGAGGGAGCTGTGAGGTGAGAGGGATGGGCCAGGCAGGGAAGGTGAAGCTGGAGCCTGGCTGTCGTGGGGCAGGGGAGGTCAGAGCAGTGAGGGGGTTTGGGGGGTACCAGCACAGCCTGCCCTGGGCCAGCATGCCCAGACCCCGAGCAGCCTCCTGTGCTGCAGTGATGCTCGGACCCCCACAGGTGAGTGTGCCAAAGGCACCAGCACTGAGCCAAGCAGAGCCTCTGCCACACGCTTCACTTGGGCTTGTGAGCCTGGCAGCTTGACTGCTTTCTAGATGCTCCCAACGAGGAGGGTTTGGGCTTTGGTTCCTTGAGCTCCCTGTGCCCTTCATTGCTGCTTCTCGCTCCTTGCAAGGAGCACAGAATAGAGCAGCATGTTCACCTTTCTTGACTGGTCCCCAAACTGCACAGGTGGCTGTCCCCAGGAATTGGTGCCAGGGAGCTCTGAGACACACGAGGAGCCAGACTTCAGCCTCGGGGTTTGATAGCCTGGCCAGAAAGGCTGACAGTGGACACAGAGTCAAACTTCCCCTCCACAGCCTGGCTCCCTGGTCTGCCCCTGCAGCTGAGACCCCTGAGGCCATGCTGCCCCCATGTCCTGGGGTGTGTGGTGCCAGGGACCCACACTGGCAACACCTGTGTCGGTCTGGGGTTTGCTGGGGATGGAGATAAGGAAAGGGGTGATGGCTGGAATGAGCCCCTCACAGAGCAGCATCCCTGGTGGCTGTGTGGTGGCAGGCACACCGGGAGGGTTAATGGCTGTCTCTCTCCCTCCCCAGCCATGACAGCGTAGGCAGGCGGCGAGAGATGGATCGCTTCGCTGAGTGCGGGACCCAGACGGATGCAGTGGTGGTGCTGTCCCTGGCGCAGGCTGCGGTTCTGGGCTTGGTGTCTGAGAATGAGCTGCTTGGGGCCACTGTCAGTCCCTCCGGCTTCTTCCCAGGGCTGGGAGGGAAGCTGCCGGACCCTGCTGCAGTGGAGCCCGGGGAGCCGGAGGGTGAGGGGCAGGCACCAGGGGATGGGCAGGAGGAGGATGCCTTGGAGGCAGAGTCCTCCCTGGAGAAGCATGCCCGGAGGAGGAAGCGGCCTCCTGTGAGGCTGGTGCCCAAGGTCAAGTGCGAGAACACAGAGGCAGAGGATGAGGTGCTGTACGAAGTGTCCATCCCTGGGGATGAGGAGGGTGAGCGGCAGCGCAGACGCCCGCCCCCCCTCCAGGACCCCAGCCAGGAGCAGACGGTGCAGAGCAGCGCCGTGAAGATGATCGACCTCGGTGCCTTCAGCAGGAAGCCCCGGCGCCTGCGGCACCTGCGCCGGCACGTGCGCCAGGAGCTGGAGGGCACCGAGTGCCACCTCGGGGGCCCTGACCCTGCCGGTGCAGTGGATGGTGGCACCGTGGGCACCCTGCGGACTGAATGCACCTTTGAGGCAGGCGCCCTGTCCCCTGGAGAGGCAGAGGCCCCTGCGCCAGTGTCCCCTGAGCAGGTGAAGAGCGAGCAGGGCTTCACCTGGCAGGAGCCGGGGGAGCTGGATGCAGAGGTGGTGGGTGCCACCAGCGAGCACAACAAGAAGGCGCAGCTGGACCGGCTGGACATCAATGTGCAGATTGATGACTCCTACCTGGTGGAGGCAGGGGACCGCCAGAAGCGCTGGCAGTGCCGCATGTGTGAGAAGTCCTACACCTCCAAGTACAACCTGGTGACCCACATCCTGGGCCACAATGGCATCAAGCCCCACTCCTGTCCGCACTGCAACAAGCTCTTCAAGCAGCCCAGCCATCTGCAGACCCACCTGCTGACCCACCAGGGCACGCGGCCCCACAAGTGTGAGGTGTGCAGTAAGGCCTTCACCCAGACCAGCCACCTGAAGCGGCATATGCTGCTGCACACCGACATCAAGCCCTACAGCTGCCGCTTCTGCGGCCGGGGCTTCGCCTACCCCAGCGAGCTGAAGGCGCATGAGGTGAAGCACGAGAGCGGCCGCTGCCACGTCTGCGTGGAGTGCGGGCTGGACTTCTCCACGCTCACCCAGCTGAAGCGGCACCTCTCCACGCACCAGGGCCCCACACTGTACCAGTGCCTGGAGTGCAGCAAGTCATTCCACTACCGCAGCCAGCTGCAGAACCACATGCTGAAGCACCAGAACGTCCGGCCCTTCGTCTGCACTGAGTGCGGGATGGAGTTCAGCCAGATCCACCACCTCAAGCAGCACTCCCTCACGCACAAGGTAGGGGCTGGGGCATGTCGGGCACCTGAGGGGTGCTGCCCTTGCCATGCCCAGAGGAGGTGTGCCAGTTCTGGATGTGGGTGCTGGGGCAGAGGGGTGTCCCAGTGCCCCAGAGTCCTGGCCAGCCCTGGGAAATGGGTGGTGTGGGTGGGCAGCAGTGCCCGTGGTTGGCATTTGCTAGGGGTCATTGATTAGCAGTGAAAGGGCATCGTTATGAGCAAGGGCCTCCTTTCTTCCTGGGGGTCTCCATCCTCAGGGAGGGAGGTTTCAGACCTACTGCAGGTGCTGTGGCAGGGTGACTTGGGAGACCTGCTGCAGCCCCTCCCAGCGGGCTGTGAGGGGTTTGCTCTTTTCCAGGGGTTAGTCAAAGGGGAAGCAACTGGCCTGAGCCAGGGAGCAGAGCTGGATCTCACAGCTGGACTCACAGAGCCCATGCAGTCATGCTCCCCGCAGCCCACCTCCTGCATGCTGCCAGGCTTGGGCAGGACTCTCAAATGTACCTGTGCTGGGTTGGCCACCATATGGTGGCCACGCTCCCCAGCCAGCTCCTTCCTGTAGACACCACTTTGCAGAGCTGCTCTCACTCCAGCAGCACTGACCTAATACTGGGTTTTCCAAGTGCTGCAAATGCATTTCCCGGGTGGGTGAGACGATGGTATCTGGGAGCGAGGCAGGATCCTGCCTGCTGCAGGACCATGCAGGGGGAATTGCCCCCTGGGGCAGTGTGGGGATGGCACAGGCTCTCTGTAATGCCTGCTGTGCGTTTGCAGGAGGGGCAGGGAGAGTGGAGCAGGAGACTCTTGGGAAGGTGAGATGAGATGAGGGTAAATCTCCCCCCGCCCAGTTCCTGCAGTCCAGCCTGCTGACAGTCCCTGAAGCTCAGCTTGGTGCGAGGACCCTCTCCCATGCCCCCTGGGGAGCGCAGGTCCCTGCTCTGCACCATGCCGGGCACCACTCTTGTGCCCCCAGCTCCTGCGGGGTCTGGTCAGAAACCCCGGAGCCACCCCGGCACCTCTGTGCGCTGGCCCCCACCACTGCAGGCAGAGCTCTGTCTGCTGCTGCTCTGCGCCCAGGTCTTGGCTCTGCCCCATGGTCACGGCTCTCCAAACCCCTTGCAGGGCGTGAAAGAGTTCAAGTGCGAGGTCTGCGGGCGGGAGTTCACCCTGCAGGCCAACATGAAGCGGCACATGCTGATCCACACCAGCGTCCGTCCCTACCAGTGCCACATCTGCTTCAAGACGTTTGTGCAGAAGCAGACGCTCAAGACCCACATGATTGTGCACTCACCGGTGAAGCCATTCAAATGCAAGGTACCGTCACAGGTCCGGGGAGGTTAGCAGATCTGGGGTGGTTAGCTCAGGCCCTGGTGTGCTGCACTCAGGAGAAACCCAGCCAGGCTGGGTTGAGCCCTCAGTCACAGGAAAGCAGTTTTGTGATGCCTCCCTCTGTTCGCTTGGGCAAACAGCTCATCCTGACGCATCTGCTCAGAGCTGCGCAGCAGAGAGCAGCTGCTGCGGGCAGGGTGTGGGCACCGCTAACAGAGAAGGACAATTAGTACCTCTCTCTGACCAGCGCTAGATCTGCTGGAGTTCCCAGCAATACCAGCACCGCATCCCTGAGGCCTCCCACCGCAGCCAGGGAGGAGGGAAGTGGCCCCATTACTCTTAGAAGTTGGTGGGAGCAATGGGGGACCCCAGGAGCAAGGTCTGCTCTGAAAAGCACATGTCCCTGCAGCAGCACCGGCCGTCACAGGCGAGCGCCTGCCGCTGTGACCCTTTGCTGGGGGTGGCAGTGGGAGAGCCCTTGCTGACCCCAGGAATGCTGCCTACAGGTCTGCGGGAAGTCCTTCAACCGCATGTACAACCTGCTGGGCCACATGCACCTGCACGCAGGGAGCAAGCCCTTCAAGTGTCCCTACTGCTCCAGCAAGTTCAACCTGAAGGGCAACCTGAGCCGGCACATGAAGGTCAAGCACGGGGTGATGGACATCAGCCTGGACAGCCAAGGTAGGTGCAGGCTGCGGCCAGTACCTGGCGCTGCCCGTTGCAGACTGGGCGCTGTGGTCTTCCCTGCTGTGGCCACTCCTGGGAGCACCTGGCCCTCAGCTCTTTGCTTTGGGAGCTGGGCCGTGCTGCGGCAGCTCCGGCAAGCACCTTTCGGCAAGCTTAGGTCCTGTAGCCTGAGGGCTGCCCTTGGCTTGCTTGTCTTGCCAGTACCCCATGGTGACAACGCTGTCTCCCCAGCCAAGCACGTGCCCTCCATGGAAAGGTACCAAGCAGGAGCTGGAACAAGCTTAATAAACTTGGTACAAATACAAATAAATAAACTTCATTTAACAACAACAAAAAAAAAGTTAAAATAAATAGCTCCTCAAGGAGCCATTGAGGCTTTGGCTTCTCTGGACAGGACGGTGCCCTCTGGTGATGTGGTGACTGTGATCTTGGTCAAAGGGTTTTGCAGGGTGGGAAGGGTAAATCTCGCTGTTTTTGCCCCTGCTGCCCCTTCTGCACGTGCCCAAAGGCACCCTGCGGGGATGGGAGATGCTCCTGCCGCAGGTTTCTGCGCAGTGTCAGTACAGATGCTCCATCAGCAGTCTTGTGGCAGGACCACCCCTGCTTTGTACGGACAGAGCTGGAGACAAGCTCTGGCTGTTTCATCCCCTCGCGTTCCCCAGCAGCTCAACACCCACTTTGAACGCGTCCTGGGGGACCCAGCAGGATCCCCCGTTCCTGCCCTTTTCTCTTCCTCCCCACCTTAGACAACTCCCAGCCCAGCCAAGCCTCAGCCAGCGTCCAGCACCGCGATGCAGGCAGGGAGTGCAAGTGCAGGGACAGTGCTGGGAGGATGCCTTTCCTGCGCTGCCGTCCTCACCTCCCCCATGGTGGGATAGATGCTGCAGACCCCTGCGTGTGGCACAGGCACTGGTCAGGGGTGAGCACACGAATGGCAGCTTTCCTCTCTGGCAGCGCTCTGCCGGCAATCCATCCCTGCTGCGGTGTGTGGCTGGGGATCCTCTGAGTTGAGAGCCCCCCACAAGTGGCCTGGCTTGAGCAGAGCTGTAGCTCCTGGGGAGCTTTGGGCTCTAAACCTGAGCTGCCCAGGGAGGATGGGTGCTGTTGGCCCTTGGACCTTCATGCAAGTCTATCATCAGGTGTCCCTGTGCTAAATCCTAGATCCCATGATGGACCTGGCCGGGGCTGACCATGCTGAGCTGGACGGGCAGCAGGAGATGGATGACTTCGAGGAGGAGAACTCTTATGGCTACGGGGAGGTGGGCAACCCTCCGGATGAGCATGCCCTGACCGAGCAGGCCATGAAGGAGATGGCATACTACAACATGTTGTAGCTGAGGCTGGAGGAGGCTGCCAGGGGCCTGTATGGACTTTGCGTGGTAAGAGGAGCTGCTGCCGGCAGGCTGTGGCACCCAACCAGACCTACGCCACCACCCCTGGAGAAGGGGGGCTCCAGCTGAGCTTGGTGAAGGAGAAAACAGGGATGTTCAAAAAACTTTGCCAGGGCGAAGGCAGGAGCAGAGGCTGGAGGTGGCACAGGGCAGCGGTTGCTGCCTGCCACAGGCACACCGAACTGGTGCAGCGAGGGCTCAGCTGCAAGCTGCTGCCAGACCCTTGCAGAGCCCCAGTAGAGCTCTCTCCTTCACTGCAGTCCTTCCCTCCTTCCCCACCACCCCCAGAGAGGGAGCGCCGGGCTGTGCACCAGCTGTCTGCAGCTCTCTTGCCCACTGCTGACCTCCCTTCGCTCTGCTCCTGCCTGCCTGCCTGCCCCACCGCATGGTGGCATGCTGGGACCTTGCCTCTGTCTTCACCGTTGCCTGTACTTCAGCATCCAGTGTACTTGAAGCTGCAGGCAGGGGAAGGCACATCCCAGAAGATGATGAGCATTACTAATTATTCTACCTCCTGGGTCCTCCCCCATGGCTGTGCTGGGGCTGCAGCCCAGCTGGCCCCCTGCTCCCCCCTCCCAGCACCCTGTGGGGCAGAAGCTCCTCTGCCCATGGGAGGAGGTGGGTTTGCATTTCTTGCTCTTCCCTGTCTCCCAGACAGGCAAGAGCTGTCCCACTTGCTTTGGCACCAGCTGCGAGCTGGCATGGGCAAAGCTGTGGCAACCTGCGTGAGGCCATGGGGCACATACAAAACAGAATATTTTCTTACAAACTAATGGCAAAGCTCAGAGGAAGCAGCAGCTCGAGGTATAGAGCAGCTGTAGTGAGCGGTGTATTTAAAGGAAGGTAAACCCTGTTCAACTTGAGCAAATGATGGTATTTTGAAAGTAATTTATTTTTTGCAGATGTGCTGCGTGGTTGGATTTATCTTTTCACTGAGTTCAGTTTCCTTCAACCAATGTGCTTTGTAAACCTGTGTAACATGTGTGGTCTGTCCGTGGGGAGCAGTGGGGTCTGCAGTGGTGCTCGGGGGGGGCTGAGGGCTATGCTAACAAACTGCAGCTGCTCTTCGCACTGCCAGCACCCACTCCTCACCCCCCTGAGCTGCTGTGGGGCTCAGGAAAAGGCTTTTGCTTGGGATGCACAGCCCTTGGGCTGGGGGGGTTGCCTCCTCTCCTCCCAGGTGCTGTGGTGGAGGGAGAAAGGAGCTGGGGCAGTACTGGGTCTGGGACCACCGTCCTGGCTGTCCACCCTCCCTGCCATGGGGCAGGAGGCCAAGCAGCACCAGCAGCATTGCTCCCCGAGCATGCCCAGGGCCGGGCAGGGTCCTGGCAGGCACTGGTACCTCCTGGGAAGCTGCAGCAGGCCCAGGACCTGGGGTCCAGCTGGGGCATTGGCTCAGGTTCTAGGACCCCTAAGCTGACCTCCCCAGGGCAGGCCAGCATCTGCCCCATCCCCAAAAGCCCCAGCCTGGTTCTGGGGGGTGACACCACTCAGCCCCCCAGCCTTGCCATCACTTCCCCCCCCCCAACTTCCTCCAGGCTCAGGGCAGATGGAGACAGCGTTGGGCAGCCCGGCTGCCCTCCTGCAGTGCCGCCCCCTCCCCACACCCCCTCTGTGCTCCCAGCGGGTGCAGCCCCCCACCATGCTACCTCAGTCCCATTACCAAATAGCTGTGACGTGCGTGTCCCCCCCGTGCTGGGTGAGGATGGGCTGGTGAGGCCAATCCGAGGGGGTCCTCATTGCTGCCGGGAGGCACCCCTGCGCAGCTGCAGCACCAGGCTTTGCCCCACAGGATGAGGTGGGGGGGCTCTCATGCTGGCAGCTGTGTGGCTCCCTGGCATCCCCCCATTGCGTACGCAGAGCATTCAGCCGCCCCTTGTGCAAAGGCCTACTGTGTTTTAGTTATTTTTTATCTCCTCGGTTTGAAGAGTTGTTTAGCAATAATTCTAATAAATGCAAATTCTTTAGCTGCTGGCTGCCTCCTGCGGCCGGCATCCCCCCATGCTCGCGCCACGAGAGCCATGCCACCACCACGTGCCATGGGCCGGTGAGGTGTTTAATGGCTGCTGGCACCGTGAGGCAGGAGGGTACATGAATCAGTGCGGGATGGGCCCCCCTGGGCCCCCTCCCCGGTCCTACACATCCCTGCTAGAAAGGCTTTAAAAACACTCGTAAGAAAACTGCTTATAAAAATTATTCAACTGTTCCTGAGCTGTGTCGGTGAGCTGGAAGCGGCGCTGGGTCCCCATCCACCCGGGTGACAGCGGGGCTGGGTGGCCCCCCCTGCCCCCCTACTGCTTGCCCAGGGCTGTGTCCAGGTTGTTCTTGATGGCGTCCAGGAAGTCGGTGGTGTTCACAAAGTGCTCGTTGAGCTTCACGCTGCGGGGACACAGAGAGGGGCTGGAGGGGTCCTGCGGCCAGGGGGGGTCCCTGTCCACCCCCCGCCACAGACAGCAGCCAGCCCAGCTGGGAGGGGCAGAGCCGGGGTGGACAGCACAGCCCTGGGTGTGGGACGTGGCCCCTGCCTGGCCGCAGGCATGGCCCGACCCCGCAGGCTGTAAATAGATGCCCTGAGTCCCCAGGGACCGTCTGGAGGCCAGCGGCCGCCCCACATGGCCAGCCTGCCTTCGTGGCAAGCGGCTGCCCCACACCGCTCCGCCCCGTGAGCCACACGTACTTGGCGAGACCGTGGATGCAGCCGGCGAGGTCCTTCGTCATCGTCCCGCTCTCCACGGTTTCAACGCAGACCTTCTCCAGCGTCTGAGCAAACCTGGGGACGGCAGCGTGACACGCAGCTCCAGCGAAGCCGGCACCCCTCTGCCGCAGACCCCGCCATGGCTGGGACCGGGATGGTTGGCACCAGGGTGGCTGCTGGCAGCGTCCCCCACCCCGGGGTGCCCCCGCACCACCCTGCTCACTTGATCAGGTCCGGGTTACTGTCCAGCTTGCCCCGGTGCTCCAGGCCACGTGTCCAGGCAAAGATGCTGGCGATGGGGTTCGTGCTGGTGGGTCGCCCCTGTGCAGAGAGCATGCTCAGCAGCCCGGCATGGGCAGCATGCCACAGGCAAGCCAGTGCAGGCAGCTCGCCGCAGGCAGAGCGCACCCACCTTCTGGTGCTCCCGGTAGTGGCGGGTGACAGTGCCATGGGCTGCCTCGGCCTCGATGGTCTTCCCATCGGGACACACCAGGACAGAGGTCATCAGCCCCAGTGAGCCAAAGCCTGTGGTGGGATGGGGGTCAGGGTGGCTCCAGAAGGGTGACCGCACACAGCCCACCCCATGCCGCCCCACACCACCCCAACCTGTCCTACACCACCTCCTCCCACCGCTTCACCTTGGGCCAGGATGTCTGACTGGACGTCCCCATCGTAGTTCTTGCACGCCCAGACAAAGCCGCCGGAGGACTTCAGCACCTGGGCGACCATGTCGTCGATGAGCCGGTGCTCGTACCAGATCTTCAGCTTGTCGAACTCCGTCTTATAGTGCCTAGGAGCCCAGGGCAGGCGTCAGCCACGCCTGGCCATGCCCACCCCAGGCTGGGTCCCACAGCCAAGCCCTGGGCAACAGCCCCCTCCTCGGGGCAGTCAGCCCCCTCAGGGCAGCTCTCGCCCCTCAGCAGCCTGAGCTCCTCCAAGTCCGTACTTATCAAAGATCTCCTGGAAGATGTCTTTGAAGCGCCCATCGTAGGCCTTGAGGATGGTGTTCTTGGTGCTCATGTAGAGAGGCCACTTCTTCTGGATGGCATACTGGAAGCAGCTGTGAGCGAAGCCCGAGATGGACTGCAAGGGAAGTGCATGGACCCCCGTGGGACCCCCGTCCCGCCAGCCTGGCCCAGGTCCACCTGGATGGCAGGGCATGCCGCTCCACAGGGACCCCACCAGCTGCCCCCGTCCCACCCCGTTACCTCGTCCGTGTTGTACATGCCCATGCCCACGCCACCGCCGGGGAAGTTGTACACCTCCCACTCCTTGGCCCCGCTGCCGTCCTTCGGCGTGAAGACCATCTTGAACGTCCCGGACTTGCCCACCACAAAGTCAGTGGCTTTATACTGCAAGGGGCATGGCAGACCATCGCACAGGGTCCAGCAGGAGCTGCCAGACATCCCCGTGCCACGGGCGGCCGCCGCGCGGGGCTCACCTGGTCGCCATGGGCATGCCTGCCAATGGTGATGGGCTTGGTCCAGCCAGGCACCAGGCGAGGGATGTTCTTGCAGATGATGGGCTCTCGGAAGACAGTCCCCCCCAGGATGTTTCGGATGGTGCCATTGGGGCTCTTCCACATCTTCTTCAGCTTGAACTCTGGGGTGCGCAGAGGTAAGGCTCCTGAGGGACCCTCCCACCAGGCACAGCCCCGGCAATCACCCCAGCCCAGCACCCAGCCCCTGCCAGCGCCCCCCCTGCTCCTCCATGCCGTGGGCTACTGCCAGAGCCCCGCTGCCGGGCCAGCCAAGGAGAGGGACAGCCGGCACAGGCTCGTGAGTGGCACTGGGCAGAGGCCGGTCTGTCCCCAGCCTCATACCCTCGGGGTCCCCGCAGCATCCCCCTGGTGGGGGGGGACACCACAGCACTAAGACCAGGGCCCCCAGCCCAGGCAGCGGTACAGCCCCCAACCCACCAGAAATCTGAGCTGGTGGGGGGGAGGCACTGCTGACCCAGAAGGGCCAGGCACACACGGGGGGCTCAGCACCCCACGGCGCTGCCAGCACCACCCCCACTGCAGCGGGAGCTCGGGCCCTCGGCCCCTGCCCACCTTCCACCCTGGCTTCATCCGGTGTGATGGTGGCACACTTCACGGCCACGCTGTACTTCTGGGTGGCCAGCGCCGAGTCAATGGTGACCTGGTCATCTGTCTTATCCCGGTGCGGCAGGCCCAGGTCAAAATACTTCAGCTGGACGTCCACGTTGGGCAGGATGAGCTGGGGGTGCCGGGAGAGCGTTGGGGGGGGGACGACAGTGCGGGGTGCCCAGGGAGCAGCACCATGCATGGCGGCACAGCCAGCCCTGGCCCCCACCCCAGCCTAGCCACGGCTGCCTGCCTGGGACAGTCCCCCCTGTCCAGGATGGTCCCCCCTCCCCGGGACCTCCTCGCTTCCAGGTCCCGCCGGAAGCTGCGCTGATCTCACCACCTGCTTCCTGCAGATGGACTGACAGACAGAGGACTGACGGACAGGGAGGGCAGTGCGCAGGGACTGCCTGTCCCCTCTACAACAGCCACCTGTTCCCCTGTACAGCACCCGCCAGCTCCACTTGTGCGACACCCCAGGCAGGACCCCGTTACCTTCTCCTTGATGAAGGCCCAGATGATCCGCGTCATCTCGTCTCCGTCCATCTCCACCACCGGGTTGGCCACCTTGATCCGCTTGTCAGCATCTAGGGAGCGGTGGTGGGGCATTAGGGGCACATGCCCGGCCCCGCCGGCCCCGGCCCCACAGCTCTGCACCGTGGCGTGGGGCCAGGAGTTGTCCCACGTCCAGCAGGGTTCCAGTGCCACCCCTGCTCTGGGCCAGGTGCAGGTCGAGGCACAAACCCTACTGGGGTCTGGGCCAGTTCATGGTACCAACCCTGCCTGGGGCCGAGCTTGGGTGCAGGTCAGGGTGCAAAACCCCACGTGGGAGCGGGACTGGGACCAGGTGCACAGCCTTCTCAGGGCAGGACCTGGGTGCAAGCTGGGGTGCAAATCCCTGTGTGGGACCTGGACCGGGAGTAAATCCCTCTGGGTGCCAAGCCTGGCTGCGGGTCGGGCTACAAAACCCTATGTGGGGCCGGGACTGGGGCCGGGACCAGAGGCAAACCCCTCCGGGGGGGGACCTGGGTGCAGCTCGGCTGCAAAACTCTACGTAGGACTGGGACCGGGACCAGGAGCAAACCTTTCTGGGGGCCAAGCCGGGCTGCAGAACTCCACGTGGGACCGGGACCAGAAACGATCCCTTCTGGGGGCCAAACCTGGCTGCAGATTGGGTGGCAAAACCCCGCATGTGACCGGGACCAGGAACAAACTCCTCCAGGGTCAAAGCGGGTACAAGCTGGGGTGCAAAACTCCACGTGGAACCAGGACCGAGAGCAAACCCTCCGGGACCAGACCCGGGTGTAAAACCCCGCGTGGGTCCGTGACCGGTAGCAAACCCAGCCCCATCCCGGAACCGGCTGTAAGCAGGGGGTACAGATCCAGTTGCAAACCACCCCCCCCCCCCCAAAAAAAAAAAATCCGAGCTGGCCCAGCGTGCAAACCCCTCCGTGGGCCGGGACTGGTGCAAACCCCACTCGGGGCAGGAGCAGCCGCCCTCTCCGTCCCCAAGGTCACGAGGGCTTCCCCCCCCCCCCAAGGTCACCCCCCACTCACAGTGTCGGCGCTGCCCCACGGAGGCGGCAGGGAGGGGGCAGCGGGCCAAGCGGCTTAGCGCCGGGGCGGCGCGGAGGTAGCGGGCGGCCATGGCGGGGTGCGACGGGGCGGACGCGACGGGGGCGGTGGAGCGGGGAGGCGGTTCGCTCCGCCCCGGGGCGGTGCGTGCCCGGCCCCCCCCCCCGTGGGGCCCCGCGCGAGGTCCCACGGGAGGGGGGGGGACCCGGGCCATTGCTTCACACCCCCCCCAATCAGGCAGCACACTCCATCTGCAAAACACCCACGGGGGATGATGCCCTTCGCGGGGGGGGGGGTGTACATGGCGGGAGGGTGCCCCCCCCGGGTGGGTGAGATGCCACTTGCTGGGTACAAGCGGTGCCAAAACACAAGGTGACCGGCGAGCCCGGGGATCGGCTTTCACTGGGGTCCTTGGGATGAGGTGGCAAGGGCGGGCGGTCAAGCTGTTCCCCCCCACCACTGTGTGCATCCCACACACACACACCGGTTCTGCTTGGTGTGGGGTGCGAGGAGCAGGTGGGTTTGCTGTGGTCCCCGTTCCTAGCAAAGGGACGTGGCCCACCCGGGCACGTCAGGGTTGGGGACATGCTGCCGGCTGAGCCCAGGGCTTGGAGCCGGCTCAGGCTTTCCCTACATAGAAGTGAGCAATCCTACACACTGCCAGCGCGTGACTCAGGGCAGCTGGACCCAGCGGGACAGGCGGCTGCGGGGAAGGGCAGCTGCCGCCATTTTCCGGGGCACCTTCGCCTCGCCTGACCCCGGCATGGAGAGGAGGGGGGTGATGCACCCCAGGGGCTCCCTGAGAATGTCCACGGGAGCCAGGAGGTGTGCTGGGACAGCCAGGAGGCTGCTCAGCCCAGGGGGTTTGCCGTCCCTCTGCACGGGCCAAGCCGATGGCTTTTTTTAGCCACAGGGGACGGGCAGATCCTGCTCTGGGAGGAAAAACAGTCCTGCTGGAGCTGCCGGCCCCAGGCAGAGGGGCTGGGGGGGAGGCAGGGCTGGGCACACTGACGTCTACCTGCCTTTAACATTAACCAGAGCAGAAGTATGTGGGGCTGCCAGCTGGGGGGGGCCGGCACCCACCGCCCCAGGGCAATGCTGGGGTCTTGGGCGTTCCCACTCCCACTGCCCTCTGCCCTCGCTGTGGCACCCTGTCCTGCCAGCAGCCCTGCAGCTGCATGGCCAGCGCTGCTGGGGCTGCCCCGCAGCAGGGCAGTGGGTGGTGTTGTCCCCCCAGCACAGGGCCCGGGGGGGCCACCCAGCTGCGCCCGGCCGCAGCGCTGCCCCCCCCGGCTGCCCTCTTCCTGGCCCCGCGGTCAGAGCCACCCAGTGACCGCGGCTCTTGCAGGGACGAGGTCATGCCAGCGCGGCGGCCATCCCCCCACGGAGCATGGGCTCCACTGGCGCTGATGAGAGCAGCCATGTGGCACTGTCCCAGGGAAGGGCTGCCTTCAAACAAAGAAGTCCATCCCTGGCCGGAGCCCAATCCACACGCCCCAGGCTGCTGCTAAACCAGCTTCCCCCAAGCGTGCTTGGCCCCAGGAGGGTCCCTGGGGGCTGGCAGGGCTGGCTGCAGAGGGTCTGGGCCTCCAGGGAGCGACCTGTCCTGGAAGGGCTCTGGCCCCAGCAGGTTGGGGGCACCAAGAGCCAGAGAATGAGCAAGGACCTGGAGAGGGGGGGGTCTGTCCACACTTGCAGGGAGCCCCGTGTCTGCCCGTGGGAGGGGGGCAACAGGGAGGCTGAGGGGAGGCCGTGTGCCCTGCGGGGCAATGCACTCTGTTTCCTTGTGCAAGCAGTGCTGTCCCCAAACGTGGGCCTCCCTCACTGGCACCGCTCTGAGCTGCTGGGCTGCAGGCTGGGGGGCAGGGGCTGTGGCCCCCCATTCGGCAGCAGTCTGCATCCCCCAGGGCTGCCAGGCAGCAGCGTGGGCCAGGGATGACATGGACTGTGGGGCAGGGGCACAGCCTCCTACCAGCGACCCTGCACAGCACCCCCTCCCCATGCCTCCCCAGGCCCAGGAGTACACAGAGCAGGCAGCTGCCTGCGGCAGAGCCTCTGCACATGCCAATGGCATGGCCAAGTGCCGCCTGTGCTGCACGAGGCGAGGTGGCACAGCTGCTCCGGGGACACGGCGCGACGTCAGGTGGAGCAGCCAGGCTGCCAAGGGTCTTGGTGGCCCAGGCGGGCAGATGGCAGCGCTCGGCCACAGGAGAAGGGATGGAAACTGCACGCTGCACCGCCAGGCTGGAAGGACACTCTGGGAATGGGGGTGCGGGGCCACAGCTGGCTGGCCCCGGGACCCCTGCTTGGCCCAGCGCTGGCCAGCAGGTCAGTGCCCATGACGCTGGCTCTGGGGGAAGGCTGGCACTGCTGCCACAGCTGTGCTGGCAGCTCTGCTCTGGGGCTGGGGGGGCTCCGCCTGCTGGACCCACACACTGGAGCACAGCTGTGCATCCTGCCCAGCTCAGCCCCGTCACACCCCTGCGGCACAGCCCCTTGCCATGCTCACCCCTCTGCACCCAGGGCACGGCTGCCTCCCACCCTGCCCACCCTGGGCCCGAGCACTGGCCAGCCCCTCCGAGGGCCATCGGCTCCTGCTGCCCAGCTCCTCAGGCACCCCAGGAGAGCGACACGCCCACCCAGGCTCTCTGCAGACCCTGGCAGCTATGCGTACCACTGATGCCTGGCCAGCAGCCTCCAGCTTCAAATGTGTCACCGTAGGGACACCTGGAGCCATGGGCTACCCCAAACCACAGGGAGCTGAGCGTCACCACGAGATGCCGAACCATGAGCTACCCCAAAATGCCTGGAGCCGGGTGTCACCACGAGGACCTCACAGTGACGCCTGGAGCCACGTGCACATGCACTGGGTGTCCCCGCAGCCGCTGTGCAGCAAGGACACCTCTGCTGTTGGGGCTGCCGGCCCCCTGCCCCACAAGACCCCCCTCCCCGCAGGCTCCCACCCGGGAAGGGCCCCCGGCACGGCAAATGCTGCTGCCCCCCAAAGCCACGCTCCCTGCCGGCTCCCCGGCACTGCTGGGCCCCTCGCTGCGCTGTGGGTGGCAGGGGGGCAGGTGGCCAGCCTTGCCTGGGGGGACCAGCATCCTCCCGTGGATGGGCCAGCACCAGCCCGGGGCCGGCATCACCCCGGCCAGCCCCTCGCCGGGACTCCCCCTCCCCCGGCGCTGAGCCAGGGCCCCCCCCAGCTCCCGCACCCCAGAACTGGGACCGACCGCCCCCCCCCGCCTCGAGCAAAGAGCAACCGCCCCCCCCGGGGGGGGGGCTCCTGTCCCCGACCCCCTGCGGGCGGGGCCGGCGGGCGAGACACCCCGAGCCGTGCCGGTGCCGGTGGCGGAGCGGGAGTCGGAGCGGCGGCGGGGGCGGCCGGGCGGGGCGGCCCTTTGTTGCGAGCGGCGGGCGGAGCAGCCGGAGCCGCCCGGAGCCGCCCCGCGCCCGCCGCGGGCGGGGACCCCGGAGCCGCCCCCGCTGCCGGCGGCTCCCGCCGCACCCGCCGCCGAGCCGGTGAGCAGCGGGCGGGCGGGCGGGCGGGGGGCGCACCGGGTACGGGGAAGGACGGGGGGGGCCGTGTGTGTGTGCAAGGGGGTGTGCGTGGGCGGCTGCGTGCGGGGGGGTGGGGGGGTGTGGGGGGGTGTGTGTGTGTGTGAGCACGGTGCCTGCGAGGGTTCGTGTGCTGGGGTGTGCAGGGGTGTGCTGGGGTGCGCAGTGTGTGTGCGTGCACAGGGCCCGTGCAAGGGTCTGTGTGTGCATGTGCACGGGGCTCCCCGAGAGGGTGGCAGAGGGCCTGGGGGTGCGTGTGCGTGTGTGTGAGTGTGTGTGTGCCTGTGTGCGTGTGCATGTGTGTGCACGTGTGTGTGTGTGCGTGCAGGGTGCAGGCGCATTCGGGGTGGGTGCGCGGACGGCAGCCTGCCCTGCGGTGTGGGGCTGTTCTCCGTGGGGGTGTTTCCAGGTGTGTTTGCCATCCTGGGTGTGTACAACCCGTAAGCCTCCCTGCGTGTGTTTACATGTGTTACGCACAGTGCTTGGCTGAGGATACGGAAGTGCACACGCAGTGCTCTGGACGTGTGTTATGGGCTGCTCGTAAGAAGGCGTGTGTGCACACTCAGTGTCAGGTATGGGGCACGCATGTGTGTAGCGTGTCCTGCCTGTGTGGATGTGCCCTGGGCACTCGCAGGCTGCATATGTGCTGCGTGTCCCACGCGTGTGGCCGCTGTGCCTGGCGATGCTGTTAGGTGCCAAAGTAGCCCTTTGGCTTGGGGACGCAGGGAGAGTTGGGGCCACATGGGCTGCGGGGTCTCCCCACTGGTCCCCAGTGTCTGCTCCAGCTTGTCCTGTGGCTGCTTTTGGTGTCTGGCACCCCCTCCTCCCCCAGGCAGCACCACAGCGAGAGTGCCACTGTGCTGAGGGTGAGCAGGGCCAAGGAGACTGACACTGGTTTGGGCTCTGTGGGGCCAGGGATGGCTGGGAAGGGGTCACACATCCCCAAGCCAGGACCCCCCAGTTCCTACACCCCGGGGTGCAGAAGTGCCTGGGCTCAGAGGCCAGCACGTCCCTGCCCTCCAAGGGGTGCTCGCTGTCTGTCTTGTCTTGTGCCAGGGGTGCCTGACAAGCAGTGGGGGCCCAGGGCAGCACCCCGTGTGTCCTGCGGCCTCCTGGGCAGGCAGCGTGCGTGTGCAGGCAGTGTGTATGCCGGTGCA
This sequence comes from Harpia harpyja, assembly GCF_026419915.1. Taxonomy (NCBI): domain Eukaryota; kingdom Metazoa; phylum Chordata; class Aves; order Accipitriformes; family Accipitridae; genus Harpia; species Harpia harpyja. Next base: position 15,567,377 of record NC_068953.1, on the reverse strand, counting down.
GGCAGGCACTGGCACTGAGGGGAGAGGTTGGGCCGTGAGGATACCCCATAGTCCTCAGAGCTGAGCCCGACGTCGCACAGGAACGTGGGGCCAGGGAGCGATGGGAGTGATAGGAGCAACGGGATGGGTGCATTTTGCATGTTGGGCTGGGTCCAGGGCCCTCCGCAGCATGCCCTGCCCAGGGTGAAGGGGATGCTGTGGGGCAGCATGGGGCTGGCTGTGTATCACTGTCGGACAGGCACCAGCACCCTGGCCGGGAGATGCTGGCGGTGGGGTCAGAGCTGGCCGGGGGGGCATGGGGGCAGCCAGGCTTCATGTGGCTGCGGGGGGGGGCAGAGAGCAGGGCTGTGGCCCCATGGGAGGCCCTTGGCTTGGGCAGGGTGGCACGGCCAGTGCCCATGGGACGGGGAGGATACCCTGGGGCCCCTGGGCCCTGTGGGGAGCCCTGCGGTGACCTGCCCAGCTGGCCATGCCCCGCAGGCCCTGCACTGGGACCAGCCCCGGGCTTTGCCCTCCTGTGCCACAGGCTGGAGGCTGCCCCAGCCGCTGCCCCTGTCCCTCGTCCTGAGCAAGGCCTCTCTCCTGGGGCTGCTGGCTGCCGGGGTGCAGCGAAGCAGAGCCGGCGTGCCTGCGCCATACTCCTCCCTGACGCGCCGACCGTGGCTGTGCCGTGAGAGGCAGCCCAGCTCCAGCGGGACGCGCGGCGTTCTCCGAGCTGCTGGCGCTGAGCAGCTGGGTCTGGGAGCATCTGTGCGTGAATCAGCATGGCCTGGGAGCCTGCGCGGCTGCAGGTGTGCGTGCAAGCGCGCTCACGCTCTGCGCGTGTGCGCGGCCGAGAGGAGGCCGCGGGTGGGGGGGGACTCGGGGGGACCGCCTGGTGTTGTCTGGCAGCCTCCAGGAGAAAGCCAAGCCGGGGGCGTGCGTGCGAGCCCCAGGAGATGTGGGTCGGGAGGAAGAGCCTGGGCGCGTAGGCTGTGTGCGAGCCGGGTGCAGGTCTCTGAGCGGGGGACGTGCCTGCGCTGCTGCCTGCGCTGCTGCCCGTGCTGGGGCAGGCTGCAGAAGGAAGGCGTGAGCACACAGGCAGCAGCAGCAGCAGCGGGGCGCATGCAGCCCCAGCCCTGCTCCTCGCAGGCAGCGGCACCCAGCTCCGCAGACGTCTTCCCAGGCACCCGCCGCCCGCGGGAACAGGGTGGCGGGTGCTGGCGTGGGAATTTGGTGCAGAAACCACCGCCCCGCCTGCCTGGTGACCCCAGGCCACAGGTTTTGGTGCTGCCTGGGCCCCGGCACCCCAAGCAGTTTCCCCATCGCCAACCGCTGTTGCAGGCAAAGGGCAGGCTGGGACGGCGGCACGGCCGCCACACTTGTGCGTGCAGGTACCTGCAGAGCCGTGCAGGGCACGCACATGCCGGCCCGGCCGGCCGCTGCGCCTGCGCGGGTGTGCGAGCAGGGCAGGGTGCTGCAGGGTGCCCCTGGCGCTGCCCCGCGCTGGCAAGCTGCGTGGGCAGGCGGAGGAGATAAATGGGAGTTTGTCGTAAACAGGCCTGGCTGCCAGCAGCGGTGGGGAGCGCCTCGCCGCCCACCTTTAAAGGCGCAGGCTCTGGCCTCACTCCGCTGCCTGCTCGCTGCCCAGCCTGGGCCGGGGCAGCCTGCCCTCCCTGCCTGCCCTGAGAGCAGCTGGCCTCCCCGTGGGGGGTTCCCTTCCCTGCGTGCCATCACACCGGGATGTTGGCACGGCGCTGCCACGGCCACGCACAGGCGATGGCTGGGTGCCCGGAGTCCCCCAGAGACCCCCGGGGTGCCGTGGGGAGGGCGGACCGTGGCTGCAGGGGTGAGTGTCTGCTCCCACCCCAGGCAGGGTGACGCGCTGGGCTCCGTGAGGCAGAGCCCTGTCCCGTCTGTGGCACTTCCTGGGCAAAGGGTGTTGATAAGGAGGTGGGGTGGAGCTGGCAGGGCTGTCCTCAGGCCAGGAAGGGAGGTCGGCCACCGGCAACCACAGCAGGAGCAAGAAGGGAGCTGAGCCAAGGAGGGAGGCAGGGACACAGCCGGCAGTCCCAGTCCCTGGGCACCAGGTACGGCCCAAGGAGCAGGAACCATCCGGCAGTGCCAAGCGGGCAGACCATGGGAGTGTGGGCGCAGCCGTCTCGGGAGTGTGGGGAGCGCTTCTCCCAGGCAGGGGGCTCGCAGAGGGCCCCACTGGTGGGATGGCGATGGCCCGGGGCACTGGGGCCGGGGCTGGCCAAGCAGGACGGAGTGAAGCTTTGCCCCACATGGGCAGGGCAGTGGTGGGGCAGCCCCGGCCCCAGGAGAGCTGCCTGCTGCGAGGAGAGACCCTTTTCCCCCCGTTGCCATGGCAAAATAAGCAGCTGTCATTAATAACGCGTTGCCACGGCAACCGCTGGACGAGCAGGCAGTTCTCTGGGGTCTGCATGTGCTGCTGGCGGGGGGCTGCGAGCTCCCCCCACTCCCTAGCCGGGGTGCAGAGCCCACCATGGGGCCAGGCAGAGGGTTGGGGCCAGGCAGAGGGTTGGGCCCAGCACTGCCTGCTCGATGGCACGCCCGCGCCACCCAGCCCACGCTGCGGCCCCACCAGGACCACGCTCATCCCGGAGTCCCCAGGGACAGGGCACTGGGGCTGGCAGGGATGTGTCCCATGTACCTGGGTGCTGCCCTGTGTGGACACCGGTGCTGGCGAGCTTTGGCCCATGGGGTGGGCTGGCAGAGGCATCCTGCTGCCTGGCGGTGCTGTGCCCTGTGGGAGCCCATTGTTCCCCGAGGGAGGGCAGGGAGCGCTGGGCTGTGCCGGGGCAGAGGCCACAGCGCCCAGCAGAGACCAGAGCCCGCTGCGCGCAGGGTGGCCAGATGGCCAGGGAGAGCCTCTGCAGAGAGTGGAGATGGAGCAAAGCTTAAGCTGAGGGGCTGTGGGAGCAGCAGCGCTCCCCACACAGCCACGGGCGCTGGTGGCAGCCTTGGGGGCCGAGCTGTCCCCAGGACAGACATCTCTAGGACAGACATCCCCAGGCCAGCCTTTCCCGGGACAGACGTCCCCGGGATCCCAGGCCAGCCGGTTCTCCCTGCTGCAGGGAGGGAAGTGTGGGTGCAGGGGAGACCCCCGGCTGCCAGGGCCCGCGGCTGCTGTTAGTGCGTGGGTCAAAGCGCCGTCCCCTCCGGACGGTGACCGGCTGCCGCTGGCTGGGACTGGGCGGGCGGGCGGGAGCAGGGCACAGTCCCTGCCCCGGGCCGGGCACTGCGGGGAAGCTCGCAGCACCGGCTGCCCCGCGGGACCGCGGTGCCCCGGGAGCGGGTCCCGCCGGGGCGGGGCGGGGCGGGGCGGGGCGGGGGCGGTCCCGGCGGGGAACCGGCCACCCCCTCTTCCGAGCTGCCTGCCCCGCCCGGGGCACCGGCACGGCTCGGTACAGCCTGGCTCGGTACGGCTGGGCTGGGCTCCGCGCGTTGCCGCCCCGTCCCGCCCCGGTGCCCGAACGGGCGGGCAGCCCCGGGGCCGGGGGCGGCGCCGGGGCCGGGCCGGGCCGGGCCGAGCCGAGCTGAGCCCCTCTCTCCCCGCAGGTCTGCAGCACCCGGGTGGCTTCGCGGGAGGCGGCGGAGGCCCCGGCCTGGCTCTGCCCGGCCCGGCCCGGGATGGCGGCGCGGCCGGCGCTGCCGGTCCTGGCGCACTCGGTGCTGGCGGCGGTGCTGCTCTCGGCAGCGCAGGAGCCCGTCCCGCGGGTCAGCCTGCCCTACGGTGAGTGTCTGCCGGCCCACGGTGAGTGTCTGCCCCGCGGGGCTCCAGGGACTCCGGCGGGTCTCCCCCCACCCCGGGCCGGCTGAGCATCCTGCCCGGTCCCCCCCACACCCGCTCCCCCCCCTCCCCTCCCCGGGCTCCCCACGCCGCGGGACGGGGCGGCCCCGCGTGGAAACGCCTTGTGACAGCCAGCGGTGCTGAGGCTGCACAACACCTTCCCAGCCAGCCCGGCAAGCCGGGGCTCGTGTCCCACCGTGGGGCTGGGGCTGGGGCGGCCGCGCTCCCTGGGGACGTGGGGGGACGCGGGGCAGCGGGGCCCGCCGGGCAGTGGGGCGCAGCAGCAGCGAGGGCTGCGGCCGTGCTGCTCAGACAAGGCAGAGCCCCGGGGCTGCACACACGGCAGGCGGGCAGCAAAGAGGCATGCTTCCCTGCATCAGGACCCACAGCGAGGGTGTGAGTGGGTCTGGGGCACCCAGGGGTGCTCGTGTCCCCACACGCAGGGCAGCGGTGGCAGCCATGTCCTGTGCAAACGTGGGATGGGCTGAGCTGGCCACGGAGGCTCTGCCTGCCTGCTCTGCCGTGTGGTTTCATCCTCGTTTGGGCAGCCAGGTGCCTGTGGGCGCTCTCCTTTCTCAGCTGCATCCATGGGGCTCTGCACAGCCCCTTGCTCTGCTGTGCCTGGCCCCAGGCTGCTCCGGGACCCACTGCAGCCCCCATCAGCAGCGTGGCCCCAGCAGGGTTCAGGGCTGCACTGGGGCAGGGGCTGGGGAAGGACAGCCAAGAGGCTGCTCAGCCAGGCAGAGCCCCTCGCAAATGGGGGGTCTGGCCTGCAGACCCCTCTTGCCCTGCAGAGAGCCCCCCCAGCAACTGGTATGGGGTGGGTGAGCAGCAGGACACACTCCACAGGCAGCTTGGGCTCGGCACCGGCAGCTGCTGGGCCCAGCTCCATCGTCTGGCGCTGTGGCTGTGGCATGGTGGGGGCCGCCCACATGTGTCTGGGCTGGCTGCGCTGCCAGGAGAAGATGGCTAAATCCAGCTGCTGCCGGCCAGCGGAGCCCGTCCTGTGCTGGCTGCTGGCTGGGCAGCCAGGGAGGGTGCAGTGGTTTGGGCCGGGCTGGCTCTGGCAGAGAGGCACAGACAGCTGGGAGCACTCCCTGGCTCAGCACGCTGCGGTTCGTCGGTGTGGACGTGGCCCCGCCACGTGCTCCCGTGACTGCCGGCCATGGTTGTGGTGGCACCAGCAAATCTGGGACCCGACGAGCTGGACGGGAGGCCCGGGAGCCAGTAGGACAGCCCAGCTTGGCGTCATGCCATGCTGTGCCACACCGCGTCAAGCCGCACTGCCCGGCCCTGCCTGCACAGACCGGTTCTGGCCGAGCTCTGCCCACTTGCTGAGGCTGCTTTGGCTGCAGGGGCTGCAGCTTGCAGGCAGTACCCGGGGGTCCCTACCTGGACCCCCAGTGTTGCCACAGGGAGCCGGGCAGGGGGCACAGGCCAGCTGCTCTGCTGACGGCAGCGTGCGCCCAGCGGTGGCTCCTGGGGAGCACGGCTGCATGGGGCTTGTGGTTGGTGGGAGGGAGGAGCTGGTGAGCTGCTCCCCTGGAAGCACTGGATGTGGCTCCAGCAGGTTTGTCTGGAAGAAGCAGGTCTTGTCCTAACAGGTCCCCTGGCAGCCAGCACCAGCTCCTGCAGCTCCCTGGGCTAGGACAGCTCTGTGGGGTGCAGGGGCTCCTGCTGCCCCTCTGCTGCCTGCACTGGGCTCTGCCCGCCGCAGGCATCATGACCCTGGTGCTGGGATGCAGGACCATGCCTGGGGGGGTCGGCATCCCTCCCTCTGTGCTGCTGCAGGAGAGCAGGGGTGGGTGCTGGGCCAGGGGCCAGCTGAGCCCCTGGGGATGGGGGAGATGCCGCCCCGTCCAGTGGTAGCTGGGGCTCATGGAGCGACCGGGGAGGGGAAGAGGAGCAGAGTCCGGCACTGCAGCACCTTGAGCCCTCACAGTGGCTTGCACCGACTGGGGGCTCACAGGAGCCCCGGGGCCATCCTGGCAGGGATCTGGGAGCGGACAGGGGGTCGGGGAAGGTCGAGGCATCCCTGGGGCGCAGGGTGTCAGGGGTGAGGGAGTTAGCAACGTGAGTCAGCCCGACGTGTCCCGCTGACACAGCCAGGCCATCTGATTCAGAGTGGCTGCGGGAGAGGAAGGGCTTCCGGGGCCAGGCCACCCACGCGGGACGGGGTGCGCGGGCGCTCTGTGACTCAGCCTGCAGCCTCTGCCCTGGCATCCAGCACGGGCAGCCGCTCGGGCCGCCCCATGAGCCAGGGTGGGCAGCTGGTCCCGGCACCCATCTCTCCCTGCTGCAAGCTCGGGGTCCCCACGGGGCTGGGCTGGGCCACCCACGCCGCAGGGCTGAGCCCCGGGGGGCTGTGCGCGGCCAGGCGAGCGCAGACCTGGCTGCGGTGCCCAGTGCCGGGCAGGGCTGCTGTGACGAGGCCGGGACAAGGCAGTGGCTCGTGCTCGCAGCAGCGCGGGTGCTGCCCTCGGGCGCTATCGCGGCTGTGCACGGTTCACTGCGGTGCAGTGCTGTGTGCGTCTGACCGCATGGGGAGAGCCGGATCCAGCCCTGGCAGCTCTGTGTGGGCAGCACGGCCGAGGTGTGAGGCCGGGGCAGCGGTGCCGAGCAGAGGGGCCAGGAGCGAGCCGTGGCATGGGGGCCCCGGGGGGTCAGGTGCTGACCGGTGTGGGCTGCGCGAGGCTGATGCCTGTCGCTCTGCCTCCCCAGATTCGGCCGAGCGGGTCGTGCAGCGGTTCGAGGTGCCCGGCGTGTCCAACTACACAGCCCTGCTACTGAGCCCGGATGGCAGCACCCTCTACCTGGGGGCGCGCGAGCTGCTCATCGCTGTCAACACCAGCCATTTCCAGCCCGGGGCACCGGCTCGCAGGGTGAGCCCGCAGATGGGGGCCGAGCCCCGTGCAGGACCACAGAGCCCCTGGGGCTGGGCTGCCCTCGGGGAGAGAAGGGGGCACCGAGCCAGCTCTGGTGCAGGGGGTCCCCTCCCCAGCAGCGTCTGGGCTCTGTGTAAGCTGCCACACATTCAGGAGCCGCTCAGGACAGTGTGGAGGCAGGTGTCCCGGCCGTCCCGGGCAGCAGGGTGCTTGGCCCCAGTCAGTGGCTGCCTCACTAGTGTGATTGAGGTGGGGAGGACATTGATGCTGGGGGTGAGCTCTGCCAGCCCAAGGTGGGTGGTGTGTGGGGACCAGCCGGTGATGGGGGGCTCCCGGTGACTGTCCCCTCTCTGCAGCTGCCGTGGAGTGCTGATGATGAGAAGAAGAGGCAGTGCGTGTTCAAGGGCAAGGACCCCCAGGTGAGCCCTGCTGCCGGTGGGCATCTGGGGGCTGCAGCAGATGCGGGCAGTGCCCCGTGCTGGGGTGGGTGCGGGCAGGAGGGCTGAGCCGGGTCCTCTCACCCCTGCAGAGAGACTGTCACAACTACATCAAGATGCTGCTGCAGCTGAACAGCACCCACCTCTACACCTGCGGGACCTGTGCCTTCAGCCCAGCCTGCGCCTACATCGTGAGCACGGGGACGGGGTCCAGGGGTCCCGCTGGGGGTGCGGCTCCCCCTGCACCATCGGGGCCCTGCAGTGGGGGTCCTGGGTGCTGGGACAGGCGCTGGCGGTACTGCCGGCTCACAGCCCGGTCCCGTTGCAGAATGTGCAGCGCTTCAGCCTGGAGCGGGACGTGTCGGGGAAGGTGCTGCTGGAGGACGGGAAGGGACGTTGCCCCTTTGACCCTGAGTACCGGTCCACGGCCGTCATGGTCGGTAAGGCACGCCGCCCTGGGACCCTCGCCCTCTCTGCAGCCGGGCTGAACTGGGGCCAGGCCGGCATGGACCCCAGCAGGGGAGCAGAGCTGTGCCGGGTGGCGTGTGCTGGGTCCCAGCAGGAGTGTCTCTTTGGCAGACGGCGAGCTCTACGCCGGGACTGTCAGCAACTTCCAGGGCAATGAGCCGACCATCTACCGCAGCCAGGAGAGCCGCATCGCCCTCAAGACAGAGAACTCCCTCAACTGGCTGCAGGGTGAGAGCCGTGGCTGGCATGGCAGGTCGGGGTCCCCATACCCCGCGATGGGGGAGGCGTGGGGATTGGGGGGCCAGCCCTGGCAGCGGGGCGATGCTGAGGTGCCTGTGTCCCCAGACCCGGTCTTCGTGGGCTCAGCCTACCTGCGGGAGAGCCTGCCTGCTGGCAACCCTGAGGGCGATGACGACAAGGTCTACTTCTTCTTCAGCGAGACGGGCAAGGAGTTTGACTACTTCGAGAACACCATCGTCTCCCGCATCGCGCGTGTGTGCAAGGTGGGCACAGGGCGGTGGGAGTGTGCGTGGGGGGTTGTGCCCAGGATGTCATTCACCGCTGGGGTGGGGGGGATGTGGGCCCACCCTGCACGTCTACATCCCCAGGCTCCTGGACACCCCAGTGCCTGTGGGAGACCCCTCTGGGGCAGTTACGGCTCTGAAGTGCCCACCCTGGGGCTGTGGCTTGAGCCTGCTGCTCCTGCCAGCCCCATTGGTGGCAGCAACCCTTCCCCATCTCCTCTGCCCCTTGGCAGAGGGGACACAAGCCCTGTCTTCCTCTCAGGTCGTGTTTCCCCTCCCCTGGGCGCCTCAGACACTGCTTGGCTTGTGCCTCCCCAACACCGGGGCTGCTCCACTGGGGCCTTGGCACTGCTGCATGGATGGACACACCCCTGCTCTGCTCGCCCAGCCCCGTGGGGCTCCCCACTGCTGGGCGGCCATAGCATCGTGCCCTGACCCAGTGTGTCATGCAGGGGGACCAGGGAGGGGAGCGCGTGCTGCAGCGGCGATGGACGACCTTCCTGAAGGCACAGCTGCTCTGCTCGCACCCTGAGGACGGCTTCCCCTTCAACGTGCTGCAGGACGTCTTCGTGCTCACGCCAGGGGAGCTGCGCTGGAGGGAGACGCTATTCTATGGGGTCTTCACCTCGCAGTGGTGAGTGGCAGGTGGGGGACCCGGGAGAGCAGCCTGTGGTGCCGTGGGGTGGTCATGGAGGTGCGGGTCAGCTCCGGCCATGCTCGGGTTCCTGGGGTGGTACGGGGGACTCGGCGGAGCCGGGGTGCCTGATCTTGCCATGGGCTTTGCCTCTCCCCTGCCAGGAACAAGGGTGGCCTGGGCAGCTCGGCCGTGTGTGCCTTCCCCATGCGCAGCGTGCAGCGAGCCTTCGGCGGGCTCTACAAGGAGGTGAACCGTGAGACACAGCAGTGGTACACGGACACCGGCCCCGTGCCGGAGCCCCGGCCAGGCACGGTAGGTGCCTCCTCGGTGCTTGCCCGAGTGCAGGATGTGGGGCAGCCCCTCACAGTCTCCCGGTCCTGGTGGCTACCACAGCACAGCCACCCACCCACCCACTGCCCCGTGCCCTGGCCAAGCTCCTTCCTCTTTCCCCAGTGCATCACCAGCCACACGCGGCACCTGAAGATCAACTCATCCCTCCAGATGCCAGACCGAGTGCTGAACTTCATCAAGGACCACTTCCTGATGGACAGCCCCGTGCGCAGCCAGCCACTGCTGCTGCAGAGCCGCCTGCGATACCAGCAGATCGGCGTCCACCGCGCACAGGGCCTCCACAGCACCTACGACGTCCTCTTCCTGGGCACGGGTGGGTGCAGCTGCGGGCTGCCGATGGGGCGGGTACTGGTGTGCTGTGTACCCCCGGCCCCACTCAGCACAGCCCTTGTGTTTGCAGATGACGGACGGTTGCACAAGGCTGTGCGTGTGAACCACGGGGTGCACATCATCGAGGAGATCCGCCTCTTCCCCGCTGGCCAGCCCGTTCTCCAGCTGCTGCTGGACCAGGACCAGGCAGGAGCTGGGCACAGGCGCACTGGGGCTGGGGCAAGGCGGGGGGATGCTGTGGGCTCAGTCTGCATTGGGCAGGTCCTGTTTGTGGCCTGGGGGCCAGGGAGCCTGGGAGGGCAGGCATGTGCAGGGGCTGACCCTGCTGCATGGCTCTGGGGCTGGGGCTGTGGCTGCCTGCTGACCCCGCTGTGCCCCCTCCCATAGGGCCTGGTCTATGCAGCCACTTACACGGCGGTGGCTCAGGTGCCCTTCGCCAACTGCAGCCTGTACCGCAGCTGCGGCGAGTGCGTGCTGGCGCGGGACCCCTTCTGTGCCTGGAGTCGGGGTGCCTGCCGCAAGACCAGCCGGCACCCCCCAGCGCACCCCCAGTAAGTGCTGCACCCCCTCTCCATCCCCCTGCCCACCACAGCGCCCTACAGCACCCCGCTGCTCTGACCCCTCTCTGTCCCCAGGCTCTGGGCGCAGGACATCGAGGACGCTGACACAGAGCGGCTCTGCCAGCTGGCCAACACCTCCCAGCCCCGGCCCCGTGTCCTCCTGCCCCCAGGTGAGCTCCTGCAGGTGCTGCCATGCCAGGCCAGGGTGTCCCGGGGGCTGCCACATGCCCCAGGCTCCTGCTCGGCACCCCCCATCACCCTCGCACCTACCGCTGGGGTCCCCACGGCCTCGCTGACTTCCCCATGGGTTGTCTCCCTGCAGCCTCGGGCGCCTCATGCCAGCGGATCCAGCTGCCGCCCAATGCGGTACGGCCGCTGCCGTGCCGGCTGCTCTCCAACCTGGCCTCACGGCGCTGGCTGCACGACGGGGCGCCCGTCAACGCCTCCTACCTGGTGCTGCCCGATGGGGCCCTCATCCTGGTGGGCAGCCCTGAGCGGGCAGGTACCTATGAGTGCTGGTCGCTGGAGGAGGGCTTCCGCAAGCTGATGGCCAGCTACTGCGTGAGTGTGCAGGAGCCAGCCCGTGGGCTGCCGGACCCCAACAGGAAGGTGGCTGCTGGCCGGGACGCCCTGGAGACTGTCAGCACGTCCCGGAGCACCTCAGCGGTGGGCAGCGCTGCAGCCCGGTTGGACGGCAAGACTTACTGGACTGAGTTCCTGGTGATGTGCGTGCTCTTTGCCGCCGCTGTCCTTGTGCTGGCCCTCTTCCTTCTGCACCGGCACCGTGATGGCATGAAAGCCTTGCTGGAGCCCAGTGACCCTGGCCGGCACCAGAAGCCGCCCCGCAAGCCGGTGGAGAGCCTGCCCCTGAACGGCAGCAGCCTGCCCAACGCGGCATCTGAGCACAAGGGCTACCAGGCTCTGCAGGACAACTACATCGTCAGCACCCCTGTGCACGAGCCCCCAGGCCCCCCACGCGCCTTCTCCGAGTCGGAGAAGAGGCCCCTCCACGTCCGGGACAGCTTCGTGGAGGTGTCTCCTGCCTGCCAAAGACCCCGGGTGCGCCTGGGCTCCGAGATCCAGGACTCGGTGGTGTGACGGGGACAAGAGCCAAGCCCTCACCCATGACCGCCTCTGCTCTGCTGAGCCTCGCCGGACCGCAGCACCGTGGCTGGGGTCCGTCTTGTCTGTGTGTGCATGCCTGGAGCCCGTGCCCTGCTGTGGCACCCACCCAGCCGCTGAGGCCAGCCCCACCTTGTCCCATTGGGGCTCGGCTCCTCCAGGAGGTCCCCGGGGCATCACCTTGGCTGCTCCGGCCCCGCTCCTCAGGACGGTGCTGGCAGCTCCAGGTGTGAGGGGTGCTGCGTGCCTTCCAGGGACGTGCGGGACTTTTCCCCCAGCCCAGTGTCCCCACTGCAGGGATGGACACGGTGCCCAGCTCAGGCTGCTGGTGCGGCCCGCGGCTCTGACAGCTCTGTGGGGCCGCAGCCCCCTCTATGCAGAGGGCAGGAGGGGGCAGCCGCAGCCCCCTCGCGCCCCGACTCACTGTGACGTCCCACTGTGGGACCCAGAGCCACGTGTGCGACCGGGCGGTGCCGGTGCAGCAACCCCGCGGCATGTGCTGTGTGTCTGTGCTTGGTTCGTTTTTAATACGTCGAAAATGTGAATTGTGTCCCGGGGAGGGTACGGGGAGCGGCGCTCGCCCCGCACCGGGCTGGGCAGCGACTCGCCCCCATGTCCCCATGTGCGTGTGCAGAAACGTTTGTGGTTTTTATATAAAGTCCAAGTGTCTCCTTTAGACGTGTGTGTGCAGCTGCGGCAGGGCTGGGCACCTTCCCGGGGCCGACTGTGGCCGGGACCATCCTGGTGGCTCTGTGGAAAGGAACTGTGTCCGGCTCTTGCTGTGGTTGGGGGGAAAACCTGCCCATGGCCGGCCGCTCCTTGCCCAGGTGGGGAAAGACAGGGCAGGAGGGTTGTGCTCGCAGTCAGATTTCCTGCAGTCTGCAGTGTCCCCATGTGCTTGGCCAAGCATTGGGCTGGGGCACACAGGGCCCCACAGGGCACTGGCTGTGTGCCCATGCAGTGATGCTGCCCAGGGCTGGTGCAAGAGAGTCCCTGCGACCCCGCTGTCAGGGCGTCATGCATCCACAGCCGCGAGCTCAGGCAGCACTCAGCTGTTTTGGGGCTGTGCATGGAGGTGCATGCTGCAGTGGGCAGTCTGGTGGGGGCAGAGCAGAGTGGCCCCCACAGTGGTGGAGGTGGGGAGGCTGCAGAGCAATGGGGTGATGCCGTCCCAGCACCACAAGACGTGGAGGAAGGCAGAGGTGACCGGGAGGAAGAAAAGTGAGTGCCTGGGGCTGTGGCCGGCTGCTTCCCTGGGACCATGGTGTTGTGCTGCACGTGGGTCCCCACTGCCAGCCCAGAGCGCAGGCAGCTCCGTATCCCCATCCTGCACAGTCGCCCCAGCCGCTTTGCCAGCAGGACCCGACTCCATGACAGCTGACGGCCAGGACCTACGCTACGGCACTGCTCATGAGTCCTCATGCACCTTCGTGCCTGGGAAGCGCCAGCAGCATGAGCACGGCTGGGGGAAGCGGTGAGCTCCACACCAAGCTGGCGTGTCGGGGCAGGCTTTCCCCCAGGGACCAGCACTACCTCGCTCCCGGCTGGACCAGTGCACCAAACTTCCTGCCCAGCCTGTTCTGGGACATCAAAAAAGCCACCGGAGGCGTTGGCTGGTGCTGTGCCAGCAGACACGGCCCCCGGGGCCTCAGGGGCACAGGCCGTGGTGGGCAGATACCATCAGCACCGTGGGGCACCAAGCTGGAAGGGCCAGCACCGCCAGGAGCAAGGAGCCAGTACATGAGAAACAGCCGCGCCGGCACCCCAAGACAGCCATTGGCCACTCCACCCCGGTGCTCCTGCAGGGCGAGCTGGACCCCAGGCACCATGCTGGCCCCACCTGGCATATGGTGCTGCAGCCCGGACATCGTCTTGCAGAGCGGCTCCGTCGAGGAGGCTTGCCGGCATGGTGGGAGCGCTGCTGGGGTGGTTGGGCTGGCCAGGGGCTCGCTGCAAAGCACAGACAGGGCTGTTGCCTGTGGCTGGCAGCGGGCCAGGCCAAAGCCTGATGGATGAACAGACACAAAGGGCTCTGGCGCTGCCCGCAGCAAAGGTAGCTGCTCGCCTGCCCTGGATTTCCCTTTGTGACTCTTGCTCGAGAGCCGAGCTCTTTGTGCTGCTGAGAACAATCCCCGGTTTTGGAGGAGGGAGGCAGCCCACGGAAAGGGCTGTCACCGAGCAGGACGTGGGACCCGTCCCCTGGAGCTGTGGCTGGCGCGCAGGCAGAGGGGCCTGGCAGGAGGCTGTGTCCCCAGCACCCCTCATGGCACGGGTCCCGCAGCACTGCCGGATCAGCCCCCTCCGCCGTCCCCACAGTGAGACAAAGGCGGCACAGAGCACAGGGTGAAACCAGAGCCCTTTATTTGTGTCCTTGCCGGAGCAGAGGGAGGAAGAGGCCAAGGGAGGCAGAGCAGCTGCTGAGCCTGAGCCAGAGGAGGGGGCAGAGAGGAAAAGAGGAGGAAAAAGAGACCAGGCCCCAAGTGTGGTCAGTGCTGAGGCAGTGCGGGGTGAGCCTGGCTGCCCGCAGGGCTGTGCTGCGCCAATCGGGAGGAAGGCGTCTTGTGCAGCTGTGGCAGGACAGCTCTGCTGCCAGGATGGCACATCTACAGTGCCACTTGGGTTATTGCTTAGAGAAACGGATCCGCGTTTGGGTTATTGCTTAGAGAAACGGATCCACATTGGGTTATTGCTTAGAGAAATGGATCCACGTTGCAGCAGGGAGGCCCCCAGGGAAGACAGGAGAGCCAGGCAGGGACTTGGTGGGGGGAGGCAGCTCCCTGCCTGCTAGTAGAAGGCACGAATTGGTACTGTGGGCAGAGAGGAGCTGTGCTTGGTGCAGTGTGGCCCCCAGCCAGGACCACCTCTGTGCACCTCCCCCCACCCACAGAGCTGCCCTTGGTTTGCATAAGAAGTGAAAATCCGATCCTGGGAGAGCAGAGTGGCTGCAAGCAAGGCAGCTTCCCAGGGCCCCACCGCTGCAGGCTGCAGAGACATCTGCCATCTCGCCTGTCGGGCATGAATGGGGAGCAGGAGGGTGTCCTGCCTAAGGCACTGTGTGGCACTGCCAGGCTGGTGAGGAGTGGGGACCTCTGCTGCTCACTAAAAGAAGAAACGTCTGCGACCACGAAGAGCTGCAACAGCCAGAGGAGCCGTTCTGCTGGAGAGCTGCAGGGCTCTCACAGGACAATCTTGAAGGAGCTGCAAAAGACATGGCAGGTTCTGCACCTTCTCATTGGGTCACACGCAAGCGGTTTGCGAGCGCCCAGTGCTACAGGGACGCAGCGTTACCCTGTGCAGGAGAGGCTCTCTGCAGAGCTAGCAGGGAATCCAGTTCCCTCTGCTGTTACGGGAGACCTCGTACAGGGTAGCCTTGCCTTACTGCCACCGAGAGCTCTGCCCCAATGCCAGCACAGCGATCGGGGCGGGCAAACCCCCCAGACAGGCCCCCCAGGACAAGCTGCACCACTGGAGACCACTGTACCTGGCAAAGTCCGGGGAGCGGGAGACAATGTGCTGGAACTCGGCGAGGTTGATGGTACCATCCTTGTCGATGTCGGACTCCTCCAGGATCTGGAGGGGAGGGAAAGGCGAGTGGTGAGCTGTGTGGCCAGGACTGTGCAGCAGCCTGTGCCCTGCCGGACAGTCCTCACATTTCGGATGAGCTGTTCCATCTCTGTGTTGCTCAGCCGGGACTCCTCGCCTTGCCCTGTCAGACAGTTCACCAGTTTCTCCAGGTCCTTTCTGTCCAGAGTCCCATCATCATCAAAGTCTGTGGGGAGAGGAAAGTCTATGTTTTGGCAGGGCTGCACTGACCCCAGAGAGTCATGAGCACCCATGCTTGGAGAGGAGAGGGCCTGGGTGACCTCAGGACATGGCAGGCTCCATGCCACACTTCTCGGTGCACATTATTGCACCAAACCAGCAGTTCCCAAAAGCTGCCATCCCTGTAGGTGCTCCAAGGGCACTGCCAGCCCTCCTGAACATGGATGCATCCCTGCCCCCCAACCTGAGGTGGAGGGACCCCTGAACACGGCATCCGCCCCCAGCCTTACCAAAGATGCGGAAGGCATAGTGGGATTTGATGTCTGAGGTAGCAGAGTCGCTGAAGACGCTCAGCATATCGAGGAAGTCTTCAAAAGACATGCTGTCATCCCTGTCATCTGAGGTGGAGAACACCCGGCAGATCCGGTGCTGGAAGGGGTTTGCCTGCCAACACAGGAATGGCTCAGGGCAGGGCTGGGCAGTGCCAGGCTGTCTCCCTCACAGTAGAGACTGGCCACAGGCTGGTGCCAACCCTGCGGACAAGTGGGTACCCCACTCTGCCGCTGGTCTGTTGCGCACAGCACAACCGTGCCAGTCCTGTGCCTCCCCAGGACAGCAGCCCCACGCAGCAGGGATCTCCAGGCTCCTCCGCAGCGGGGTGGGTATGAGGAAGCTGTTTGTTGGCACAGCTGATGTGCGGTAAGTGAACAGCTTCCCCAGGTGACTGTTGGAGCAGCACATCGAGGGCAGAGCACCGGCACCACGGCGGGTAAACATGGCCCTGCCCAAACACGTCCAGACCCAGGGAGCAGCAGCAGCAAGTCCCGCTGGCTGCCAGGCACCCTACCCGCAGCTCTGGCAACGTCAGGATCTGGCTCTTGGGAACCCGTGCGGAGCAGGCATTCTCCCTCTCCTCCTTTGGCAGCAGTTCACTGAACCTCTTGTAGGCACTTGAAGAGGCAAGAACAAGAGACGCTCTGTGGCGTGAGGGGCGCAGGAGGCAGCCCTCTGGGCACGGGCAGCACAGGCAGCTCTGCCCAGCGCTGCACCGAGGCGGACGGCCCGTTTCCCACAGCTCCCTGCCAGCTGTGTGCAGAGCCGGCCCGGGGGGGTCCCGCCACGGCAGTGTCTCCCCCTCCACCTGCTCCTGGGACCCCGAGGACCAGCAGCGAGGGGAAAGGAGCCGGCCCTGCTGCCTGCCCACCCGGACGGCTGGCACTTCCGAGGCGCAGAGAGCCGCCGCCGGCCCGGCCCCGCAGCACCCGCAGACCATCGCCCCCCCCCGCCAAGCCCCGCCGGTGGGCGAGGGCCAGGCTCCGGTCGCGCCCCCTCCGGTCTCCTGCCTGGCGTCGAGGGGAAGGGAAGTCCCCGCGGCGGGGCCAGGGCCCTCCGCGCCCCCACGGCCGAGGCGAATCCCCTCATGGGGGCCGAGGGGAGCGGGCTGGCCCCGGAAGTATGGGGGGCCTGGGGCCAGCACCCCCGCCCCAGCAGTCAGGGCCGGGTGCCCGCGCCCCCCGGTAGCACTTACAGCAGGATCTCCTGCTTGCTCAGGAACGTCAGCTCCTGTGGGGAGAGCGCAGGTCAGCCCTGGGGCCGGGGCACCCCCCGTTCCCGTCCCGTCCCCCATTCCCGGTGCCCCCGCACCTGGTACTCGCCCAGCGTCTCCCGCGGCAGCAGGCTGGCCGAGCCCCCCATGGCGGCCCGCGCCGCTTCCGCCTCGCACGTCACTCTGCCGCTCCCGAGGCAACGCCCCGCCCCGGGGCGGGACCGCCCCGCCCCCACCGCCCCGGGGCGGTGACTGACAGCAGCGCGGCGAAGCTGGGGAGCGACCGGCTCCCGGCATGGCGGCGGCGAGCGAGGCGCTGGGCGACCCCAGCCCCCAGGACTTCGTCTACGGGGAGGAGGACTTTGTCCTGCAGGGGACCGGCTGGGGGGGCGAGCCGGGCTCCGCGCCCTCCCGCTTCGACCGGGCGCTGCTGGAGGGCTGGAGCGACAGGATGGAGCGGGGCTTGTTCCGGTACCGGCTGGGGCCGCTGCCCACCCGCGTCCTGCCCGGCCCCATGAGCCTGGTGGCCCAGCTCAACGTCCAGCGCGGCACCGAGCGCCGCCCGCCGCAGGCCGTCCTCAGCCTCCGGCAGCCCTTCGACCCCCGGGCCTTCAACTTCACACGGATGCGGCCCGGCGAGGTGCTGCTCCGCCTGCGCAGGGCGGCGGACGAAGGAGGAGGAGGAGGAGGAGGAGGGGGTGGGGGTGCCGCGGCCCCCGACCACCTCCTGGTGGCCATCAACGTCAGCCCGCTGGAGCGGGGCCACGTCCTGCTGCTGCCGGAGCGGGGCCGGGGGCTGCCGCAGGCCCTCACCGCCCCGCTGCTCCGCGGGGGGCTGGAGGCGGCGCTGCTCAGCGCCCACCCGGGCTTCCGCCTGGGCTTCAACGGGCTGGGGGCCTGCGCCTCCGTCAACCACTTCCACCTGCACGCATTCTACCTGGGCCGGCCGCTGCTGGTGGAGTCGGCGCCCGCCCAGCCCCTCTGCCCAGCCCGCGGCCTCAGCCTGCTGCGGGACGTCCCGGCGCCCGCCTTCCTCTTCTACACCGCCGGCCCCGCCGGCCTGGAGGCGCTGGCGCGGGACGTCTGCCGGGCGGCGGAGCACCTGACAGACACCGGCCTGGCCTACAACGTCTTCGTCACCCGCGGCGACCCGCCGGAGGGGGCGGGGGCCGGGGCCGGGCGGGGGCTGCGGGTGCTGCTGTGGGCGCGCAGGCCCAGCTTCGGCGCCAAGGCGGGCGCGGCCTTCAACGTGGCGCTCTGCGAGCTGGCGGGGTACCTGCCGCTGCCGGCGGCGCCGCTCTTCCGGGACATCACCGAGGCCGAGGCCCTGCGCGCCATCCGCGAGCACCTCCTGCCGGAGCCGCAGCTGCTGCGTCTCGGCGAGGACCTGGCGCGGCTCCTGGCGGGTTGACCGGGGCCGGGGCCGCCCCCCGCACCGGCGCCGGCGCGCCTGCCTCCGCGCCGTCCGCCAGGAGGCGCTGCGCGGCGGCGGGCCCGGCGGAGGCGCGCGAGGCCGCTCTGGCTGGCGGCGCCGGCGTCGCTATGGCCGGTGAGGAGGGGGCGGTGGGGGGTCCCCGCGCGGGCCCCGCCCCCGCGCGGGCCCCGCCCGGCGAGTGCGGCCCCGTCGCCGTGGGAACGGGGCGACCCTGGCAGCCGGTGCGATGGAGGCGGGCGGCGGCGGTGGGAGGCCGGCCCCGGGACCCCCCCCGGGCCTGCCCGCTGCCCCCAGCGGCCCCTCCGGTCCCGAGCCGCGGAAGAGGCGGAGGAAGCGCAGGCGAGTGCGCCGGGCGGGGGGCGGGTCCCCCCCTCCCCGGCAGGGCCCGCCCGCGCGCTCCTGGGCCGTTGTGCCCGTGTTCCGCCGGGACCTCGGGGAGGCTGTCCGCCCGTCTGTCCGCCCCTCTGCCGTTAGCGTGGGGCGGTGCCGCCGCCGGGCCCTGCCTGCTCCCCCCCCCCCGCCGTACAGACCGGCGGACTCGCGTTCGTTCCCGGGCGCGGTGGCAGAGCCCGGCGGGACGCAGCCCCGGGGCTGCGGGAGCGAGGGCCCGGCCCTGCCCGACGCCGAGGGGCAATGCTGAGCTGGGCCCTCTGGTCCTTGGCCCCAGAGAGGCTTTCCGGGGACCTTCTGAATCGGAAAATAAACGCTCTTTCCCCTAAATTGTCCCAGTAATCCCAAGCGTGACACATCCGAGGAAAGACCCTGCATTCAGGACCCCTCTTTGCCCTGTTGCCTCGCAGCTTGCTGAGCTCGTGTTGGCTCCAGATCAGATCTGCCCATTAGCTCTGTGGAGCGCAAGTTGCCTGTGTGCGTGCAGGAAGGCGGTTGTCTCCTTCCCACCCGCCCGTGCCCAGGACGGGGCCCCGGTTCCTCGCTGAGCAGCTGTTCTGTCTTCTCTTTCAATTCCAGTGTTCCCTCCATCAATCTGACCAGCTGCAAGTACGAGAGCGGTAAGTCCGAGATGCTGCAGGGTGTCCCTTCGGATCAGCCCACCGACAGATGTCAAGCTCTATGGGTGTCTGTTCAGCCAGGGAGGAGTGCTGCTACCAAATTTCCACTGCACAGTTGCTTTTGGTTTAGGTATTTAGTGGTTCCAAGCGACTTGGGCCCCTGTGAAAAGTACAGAGTTTCTCACACTTTGGACTGAGGTGCCCTCTGGTTTAAAGAGACAGAAAATGTGCAACAGCAGTGCAAGCCCTCAACCCTCCCCATACATCTGCATTTGCCAAACATCTGCTAAGATTGGCGAGAAGGGTTTAGTTAGGGGCAGTTACAATGCAAGATCGATACCTGTGCTTGGGGAAATGACGTGAGAGCTCTCAACTGTTTAACGTAAGGCCAGTGATGGAACAGGCAGGATTGGTACCTGGAACCTCTCTCCCTTTGCTGTCCATCTCCTGTGTCATGCTCCAGGGAGCTGGTCCCCTCTCCTATCTTGCTCTTCTTTGCTGCCACAAGCTGTATCTTAAAAGAACAGACTCCTAGCAGTTGATGGATGTTATTAGCCAATTTGCTAACAACTATCGTAGCAGTGCAACCAT
Organism: Harpia harpyja; assembly: GCF_026419915.1. Classification (NCBI taxonomy): domain Eukaryota; kingdom Metazoa; phylum Chordata; class Aves; order Accipitriformes; family Accipitridae; genus Harpia; species Harpia harpyja. Next base: position 15,547,923 of record NC_068953.1, on the reverse strand, counting down.
ATTGGCATTGTTGAAGGTCACAGCTGGTCAGCTGTGCGAGGAACACAGTTTTTATACAGAGGGACAGGCGCTGTGCGTTTTGCCTAAGGCTGTGCTTGGGCAGTTTGGTGACAGGAGGTGGATGGGCACCCGCAGCAGGAGGTGGTGTGGCAGCACGGGCGCCACAGGAACCAGCACTGTTTCACAACGGTGCCTAGCGTGTGTTGACCTTCATCGCCTCCCCAGCCCTGTGAGAGGCCAAACTCAGAACTGGCACTAACACAAACCATCCCGGCAGCAACCTTCTGCTCCAGAGCTTGTGTGTTCTGCTGCCAAATAACTTTTGATTTTGAAGATGAAACTCATACCCTCAGAAGACTTTTATCTGCCCGTGTGGCGTCAGACCCACAGCGGATTCAAGCCTGCTGTGGTTCAGGAAGTGCTCTGGGACTGTGGACTTACGGGGCTGATAGCTCCCAGTACACTTGCAGCCAGAGGCTGGGGGTGAGTTTAGCTGGGTAAAGCTTGTGTTTCTGACACCTCCTGAAGGGTCCCGCCAATACCTTGCATCTCTGAGAGTAGAATTGCAGCCTGGAGATCTTTGTTCCACACTCTGTCCCTGGTTATTTTGGGGATTTAACAGCCCCTGGTACTTATATCCTCTGCCGGGCCCCTTGTCGTGTGCTTGCTTTGGTACAGTGCGGCGGGCAGCACTATGCTGCGGGCTGAAAGAAGCAGGAGAGAATGAGGAGTGGACAGTGTATTGGACGGACTACTCAGTCTCTCTGGAGCGCATCATGGAAATGAAGCGGTTTCAGGTAAATACTCCCATGCAAAGGCTGCCCAGTCGGAAGAGCTCAGGAGGGAGGGTGAGACGGGAGCTGTTAGTGGAACAGCATGTTGCAGAAGGAAACAGCAGTGTCCCAGCTAGCACCTGTGCCCCTTCTCTGCATCAGTTGCAGAGGGCGCAGGTTCACAAGCCTTTACTTCTGTTGTGTCTCTGATACGGTGCCATTGGCAACGCTTTGGCAGTGGTGTGAATTGGAAAGCCGCCAACCCCTTTAATGTAGCATGAAATAAGTGGTTCTTGATGACAAATGGCTCCCTGAAGCTGCGATATTCTAGGGAGGGAGAGCTTCAGGGCTGAGATGGAACAAGCAGATAAATCACATGGGTGAAGTTCAGATAAAGCAGCTGTAGCGTAATCTTGTCCCTCAGCAGACGTTCAAGGCAACTGCAGGCCCAGCTTCCTGTTCTGCAGGCCAGTTTCTCCATACACGGGCTTTCCTCAGGTCTCGAGGAGGATCCCTGCTGTTCCTTTGCTGATTCTGTTTTTTGTCTGCACCTCTTTCAGAAAATCAACCATTTTCCAGGCATGATAGAGATCTGCCGTAAGGACTTGTTGGCTCGCAACCTTAACCGCATGCTCAGGCTCTTCCCCAAGGAGTACAATATATTTCCCCGCACATGGTGCCTGCCAGCTGAGTGAGTGATACGCGTTAATGCAGCTGAGAACAGGGCTATGAAATTAGGTAGCAGGAACCACTATACTTGACAGCCAGGGCAGGGATGGGGGGCCTCTCTGAGATCTCATTGCTTGGCCTGGGCCTTCGTAACCTTCCCTGGAACAGAACGGGGTGTTGAGACACATTTCTAGTTTCACACATCTTTAATTGCAATTAGATTGAATTAGCCCGTGGAATGGTGTCCTCTGTGCTGTGTGGCTTGCTGCTGGGCAGACCGCATGCCGAAGGGCTAAATCTGGGGAGAAGGACCCGCCCGGAAAGCCAAAGGGCAGCAGGCGAGTGGGAAGTGTAAATCAGTGTTTCAGTGGAAGGCCTTTCGGCAGCTCAGGGCAAACGGGAGAGGCAACTGCAGGGCAGTGTGGCAGGCTCTCTTCCCCACCGGGTGGGTCAGTGCCCGTCGCTCACCCAGGGAGGGCACAGGACTGGAGCATGAGGCAGTTCTACCCCACCGACTGTGACGCCTGTCTTCACAGCCCCCTGCACCTCTTGCCGTCCGCTGCAGTGGAGCACACTGATGGCGGAGGGTAGTGGGACAGCACAGGTCACTATGCTAGTACATATACAGTTAGACGTAAACCATCACCGAATTACTCAAGCTTTGGGGCAGAAGGCCTGGCTTCTCTGATCATATACAGGCAAGCCATGATAGAAACATAGCTGAAAGAGACCAAAGAGCACTTGGAGTTTGGGTGGTTGCAAGGAGACAAGATACACAGTCTTAGACAGATTTTATTCTTACTGTTTCCTGAAGACCTCGAAGTTGGGCTCCTGTCACCTGTTCTGTAGCTGAACTTTCTTCATGGTCAGAATGATTTTCTTAGTATCTGACCTAAAGTATCTTTGCTGAAGTATCAGCACGTACTACTTCTCCTGTTTGCACTGGCCTTGGAGAACAGCAGTTTACTGCATTTTGCTAATAGCGTGTCATGTGCAGGAAGGTGATTGCCATGTGTGCTCCCAGTCTTCCCATTTCTGGAGAAGACAGACCTAGTTCTCTCATCTTTCTTTTCCAGGCTGCATTTCCTGGACTTGGATTGCTCTTGGCGCTGTTTTCAGGGATTTGTCCTGTTCGCCTCTCTCTTCCCCTATATGTGGTGCCCACTAGAGAGACAGTGGGCTAGGGCCCACCTAGGGCCAATTTGTAACTCATGTAGATCAGGAATAGGTGTACTATTCCTCTGCTGCAGAAGTTTGGTCTGTACTGGCCCACAGCACCATAGTTTGAGTACCTAACTGTTATGAGAGAGAAGAGAGGCTGGTTTTTTGCAGCTTGTAACAGTTTCCCCTTCCTTGCACAGCTATGGAGATTTCCAGGCCTACAGACGTGCGAGGAAAAACAGAACATTCATCTGCAAGCCAGACAGCGGCTGCCAAGGGAGAGGTATCTTCATAACGCATAATCCAGAGGAGATCAAACATGGAGAGCATATGATCTGTCAGCAGTATATCTCTAAGGTAATGGGGACAGTCTTGAAATACAGGTGGAGGATTGCAACCTCCATCTCTTCCAGCATCCCACATCCTCCTTGTGTCATTTGCCTTTTGTCCCTTGTCTTCCTGGATCTGCCAGGGGCACCAGGGTGGCTGCAGCACAGCAGAGGCATGGCAAAAGCTTGCCTTTCTCGTCACTGCTGAGCTGCCAAGGAAGCAACGCAGATAGAGCAGCCAACCTCAAGGAATCGGCAGCACGCCTAGCAATGTTTACTCATGCTTGCTCCTGCCTTTTTTCTCACAGCCTTTCCTCATTGATGGCTTTAAATTTGACATGCGTATCTATGTGCTGGTCACATCTTGTGACCCGCTGAGGATTTTTGTCTACAAGGAGGGTCTGGCCCGGTTTGCCACCATGAGGTACATCGATCCCAGCAGCAGAAACCTGGTAAAAAAGGGAAGTTTCCAAAAAACTCGCATAGTATCTGTAGGTGTTAGTCCCTAATTCGTCCTAGGGGCATCCCAGACCTTAAAAAGGCAGGGACTGGTGGGTTTCATGGGACCCAGCTTTCTTCTTTCCTGTTCTCCCCTCCCTCTATACCTCCTCCTCCTCCTCACAGGAGGTATTTCAGGAGTGCCTGAAGTAGATCTGCTCCCAGGCCCCATATTTGGGCTGTTTACTGGCATTATCACAGAATCATGGAATTGTTTCACTTGGAAGGAACCTTGGAAGGTCTCGAGTCCAACCTTCTGCTCAAAACTGGGTCAACAATAAATTCAGATCCGGTTTCTTGGGGGTTTCACCCAGTCAGGTGTTGAAAACCTGCAAGGATGGAGATCCCATGGTGTGTCTGGGCAACATTCCTACTGCTTCTTGCCTTTATGAGCATTCTCAAGTCCACACCATTCCTTGTCTGCCTGCACTTCAGGCAGAAAAGAGGGACCTGGGGATTATCTGGTGGTAGTGGAAGAACCTAGGAGAGACAGGGAGGGGAAGGAATTGGGAAGGGAAGGTGCAGAGTATGGCTGTGCCCACCTCCAAGCAGGGGTCTGTAACCTGTAAAATCCCAACAGAGGATGGACTGTAGTGTTGGATTGCTGTGCTACAGTCACGGGCTGCCCCGAGATACCCCACGCTTCTGGTTATCTGCCCACTTGTCCCAGAGCTACATATGTATATGCCCTCTCTCACTCCACTACGTGCATGTCTTGGAGATGTCTTTTGCTTTGGGTGAGTGAAAGAAGAGGAAGAATCTGCAGAAATTTGCTGCAGCTTCTGTCCTGAGGAGTCCCTTGTTTGTCAGTGAGGCCACAGTTGGAATGGCATTTGTGGAGCTGACTCCTGTGCTCTCCCGCAGAGATAAGGGCAGAGGAACAGAGAGGGTAGAGCTCTTTTAGCTCTAACTTCTGGCTAGAGAGGGAATCACCAGCATGATTAACTCCTTGCTGCAAGTCACCGCCACAGACAAGAGACAGAAGCAGGCGAAGTTGGTGGCTAGACTAGTGCTAATGGGGCTGTTTCTATTTATGCTCTGTGGTTAAGAGTAAATTAAAGTCTCTTGCCGTTCCTCTCTCAGGATAATATCTGCATGCATTTGACCAATTATGCTATCAACAAACGTAATGAAAACTTCGTCCAGGATGACATGACAGGCAGTAAGAGGTATTGTCTTGTCCAGGTACCCCAATGCCCTGTGCACATCCTGCAGGACAGCTGTACTTGGGACATTGGTTTACTTCCATCTTTCCTGGGGCAAACATGCTATCACAGGTCAGCTCTTATCATCTGCTGTCCTCCACACAGGAAACTGTCCACCCTGAATGCCTGGATGACAGATAACAGCTACAACACAACCAAACTCTGGGAAGATATTGAAGATATTATTATAAAGACTCTTATTTCAGCTCACCCTGTTGTGAAGCACAATTACCAAAGCTGCTTTCCGAACCACACGACTGGCTGTGCCTGCTTTGAGATACTGGGTTTTGACATTTTGGTAGACAGAAAGTTGAAGCCCTGGCTGCTAGAGGTGAGGAAGGAGTCTCCTGCTGTGTTGAAGCAACTCTGGAAGCAGCAGACAGCCAAGAGCTGGCTTGTCTGGGGGATGCTCCAGAACAAGGGGTGGTGGGAGGGACAGAACTCTTTTGATTAAAAAGGGCCACCTCGTTCACAAAATTGAACAGGCTGTGAAGACAAGTAGCCAAGCAACCTGCTGTAGGCTAAGCAGGATCTAAGAGCCTGTTCCCTGTACACCCTCTCTAACAGCAGGGAGTTTCCTGAACCTTAGGACTCCTTGACCTGTAACAGCATCTTGAATTTATGATAGCTGCCCCATGCCTATAGTCCTGTGGGGCGTGGGATTTGAATGACCTGTAGCGCGGATGGACATTACACTGCAGAAGGACAGAACCAGCTTCTGCGTGCAGCCTCCTGCTTTCTGTTGCTGTTACAGGGAAGAACATCCATGGAAAGTGTGTGGGGGAGCAGACTGGGGCCAGCAAGCTGGCTGCTGGCAGCACTTTCTGGGAGCTAGGGCTTGCCAGGTTAGATTAGCTGCTTGTTTTGGCAGGTGAACCACTCTCCCAGCTTCACCACGGACTCTCCCCTAGACCGTGAGGTGAAGGATGCTCTTCTCTGTGATACCATCAACCTGATAAATGTGCATGCCTGTAACAAAAGGAAGGTGCTGGAGGAAGACAAACAGCGGGCAAAGGAACGGCTCCTCCAGGCCAATCAGACTCTCCGTGCATCCAGGTATTGCTCTTCCCCACAGTGCTGCACATCCCCAGTGAGAAAGGATGGGGCATGGCAGAGCAGGATAAAACCAAGGCTGGCTGTCTCCAAATTAGAGCTCCCAGAGGCCGTGGCACTATACAGCCTCTGGGAAGAGCTCTCCCAAGCCATCTGCATCCTGCAAGGAAGAGCCAGGGCTCATCTCTTGGTGCTAGGAGATCTGAGATGCCTGGTGCTCTGGGCCCTGTACAGAGTCATCCCCATTGAGGTGCGTCTTGCTTGTCATGTCTGTCAGTGCCAGCATCCGTGGGCTCACAGTGAAGCTCGCAGGATGGACAGCAGCACTGCTTCAGGGACCAAGAGCACCCAGGGGCACAGGGCCCTTCTCCAGAGCAGGGTTCCTTTCCCAGGGCTGAGGGTTTTCCCCCCCTTCTGTCTGCATGTCCTTTCATGAGGCCATGTTAGATTAGCCTGCTGCCCAGGCTTTTCCTGCCATGCAGGGTGAGGCAGGAACTGCCTCCAGCTCCCATTTCAATTAGGAGACCTGAGATCACTCTGGGCTGGAGACGCTTCGTGTGTTAGCCCTGCGTTGTGCCTGCCCCTGCAGCCTCGGCTGCTCCGAGCTCCCCGCTAGCGAGGAAAGCTCCCAGCAGCATGCAGGGTGGCAGATACGCCTTGAATAGGCCCATTTTAACTGAACTTCCCTTGTAACTGGGTTAGTTGGGTGAAAAGGCTGAGGGGCAGGGTGTGAGCCTGGGCGGCAGGGGAGAGAGCTGTAAATGCTTCACCAGCACTCTACAGGGAGAAGATGAAGAAGTGTGCATTGTCTTGGTTCCTTGCAGTGCACCCGTGTGAAACAGGCTCCCAAACGGGGAAAGACAGGGGAAGGTGCTAGCTAGGCCCTTGTCCCTCAGCCAGGACAGCACCTGGAACCTCCTATTGCAGCTCCCTGCCTGTGCTTTCTCCCGGTTTGCAGACGCGAGGAGTTAGAGAGCAACCAGGCTGCCTGGCTGTCCCAGGCAGAAAAGTATGAGAACTCACACCTGGGCGGTTACCGGCGCATTTATCCAGCACGTGGAACAGAGAAGTATGAGCCGTTTTTCAAGCAGAGTGGCTCCCTCTTCCAGGAAACAGTGTCATCCAAAGCACGAGAGGAGTGTGCCAGGTACGCTGCCCCTGTGGAAAACCCATTCCTCGCAGGGGTGGCATAGAGACTGCTTGCTTATGATCCCTTCTTGGGAGCAACTCTGCTGCTTACAGATGTAAGCAAGCTAGTGAGAGGTGGAAGGGAAGGAGTCTGCATGTGCTGTGTCACCATAGCAAAGCAACTTCCTTTTGCATGTAGCCTTGAGAGGCAAATGCAATATTCCATTGACTTTTGGACTCTGGCAGGACCGTATCGCAAGTGTCCTCCACCCTTCTGGCCGGCACAGCCTAATTCAAGGGCATTTCTCACAGCGGTGAGAGTCTCTTTTAAAAGCACTCCTGGCCTATTTCTTGGCACACTTCTATTATAGTCTATTCCCTACAGAACTTCTGACTGCAGTAAAACATCCTCAGATTGAAGGCTTCATAATAGCCTTTTGCTATTATGGCTCTTCTCGTACCAGTGACTAAGACTACTGTTGTATGGCAGGCAGCAACTGGAGGAAATTCGCCTGAAAAAAGAAAAGTTGGAAGCCATTACCAGGAAGAAGAAAACAGAGAGGAAAGAAGACCTGCATGGAGAGTCAGCTGGGGACAAATCCCAGATCCGTAATAAAACCACAGCTCCTATGACCCGCCTCACGTATAGAAGCACCAGGACGTGGGATAGAAAGGTACCTTGCTTTGTCAGTGGCTGTTCACGGGGCTCTCAAAGGCAATAACATGGCTCTGGGAACAGTGCTGGGCTGTGGGTGTCTCCCAAGGAACAGGACTACGAGGTTGGACTCCCCTTCATGAAGTCCAGAGAGTTGGCAGCTTGTGCTGGGAGGTACTTGCAAGCACCGCTGTTGTCCCCTCCCTGCTGTGGCTCCCACCAGGATCTTCATCCCACTCCACCTCGAAGTCTGTAATACTCCTTAGGGCTCGGAGCAGTCTGTGGCTTTGTCTCCCTTGCACATTACTACAGCTTCAACTTTGCTGTAACTCAGGTGTTTCCTTCCTAAGCTACGGCGCGTGCAGTACGACTCTATGCAACCCCAGGATATTGTGGAAGATGAAGAGAAGAAAAGAGTAAATGCTCTTCTGCAGCGTGAGAACCTTATCCGAGGCTTGGGCATCATAGATCAGCTCTCTCAGCTGCTCCCCACAACTGATAGACCAGCTGACACCCAGAGATCCTGCACTGTTATCCCCAAGCACCAGGTAACTGAAGATTGCCCAGATCTGTCCTGCAAGGCCAACACAGGAGAAAGTCATTCGCGGGAGGATCCTGAGGAATGAGCCATGGGCATTCCATGTGTGTGTCTCCGGTGTGGCTCAGTTAAATGAGATCCAATGTAGCATCTGGGTCTGTGGGTTTTCATACAGTTACTGACTTTGTCCCTTTCCAGTGGGTGCACTGGGGCTGTGCCAGTCAGCTGTGTAGAGCCCCTGAGCACCCTTCCCCAGAAGACCCCTCTCCCCAGTATTCCAAAGAACAGACCACAGCGATACTGCCTTTTGGACACTGCTGTCCCCAGCACACAGCTTAGTGTGAGCTGCTGCTTCAGGGCAGTAGTGCGATTCTCCTACCTGAATAAAATGAATTCCTGGGTAGGCTAGGAGCATGGTAAAGGAGTGCACACAGCAAAGAGGGCCTGAAGGGAAGCGTGGGGATGTCTAAAAAAAAAAAAAGAAAAAAAAATCACTAGGTGAATTCTGCACTGCAAACAATGCCTCTCCCTAAACATCTTGCCTTCTACATTACACCATTCCCCACATGGGGAAGGTGACCAGTTAGTGCATGTGCCTAAAACCCCAGAGGGCTCAGCCCTCAGTCTGGGGCTCCCCCTTCAGAGTAATCCTTGCTCTGCCAGAGCACGCTACAGTGTAAACCCTCAGCACTGCTGCTACTGCATCCCAGACAGTCTCAAGGCACACAGCTGAGGAAAGCTGGGCTTCACAGAGAATTACGCAAGGGGAACCAGGGTTGGGACCTAAAGGAGATCTGCACGGTTGTCTCAAACTGAGTCTTGGCTGCCACGCCAATTCCCAAACCAGGCTACCGGTCTAAAACGAGACGAGGAAGTCTAAAACCAGACGAGGAAGCCCGCAGTCTGTTATCTGTGGGCTCCATTGGGTGACAAGGGCTGTTCTGGAGCACTGAGGGTGGCTGTCACCTGCTGTGTCAGGGATGGGCTACTTCTGGACCTGCAATTCATGAAAAACTGTGCAAGGTCCATTGCTTCTTCCAGTGGCGCCCCATCTGTTTCCAGAAAGGGGGCCTCCTCCTGGCTGGAAGGGTGATGCACCTCAGGGGGATGCAGACAAAGTCAAGGCACCAGAGCTGTAGGAATTATTCAGGACCTAGGAGTCTTCTAGTACCTTAGGAGAAATTGGAAATAGTCCATTTAATTTAACAAATGAAGTCTAAGATGGGATTTGATCTGTAAGAACTAATGGCAGCTGCCTTTTCCTCTACCAAAGCAGAACGGAACATGAAACCCAAACTCTGCCTAAAATCTCGCTAATTTTTTCAACAGTGAAGGATTATTTGGGAGTGGGTCAGATCCTTCATCGCTGAGTCTTCCCAGCCTGTTCTGGCATGTCTTTACACAAACTCTGCTCCAGCTCAGCCCACTGTTATGGGCAGAGGATGAGTGTCTCAGCACTGCTGCTGGCAGATGAGGCAGGCAGCTGCCGTGACCCCTTAGATGATGTGAATTTGGGACGGTGACTGTGCCATGCCTGGGAAGAAAGTGCGGGGTGACGCTTTAGCGAGTGATCGTAGATGACTAGAGAAGACTTTTCCTTCCTGTCTCTTGCCAAGGCCTCCAGAGCTAAGCCGCAGCTGCTTTCTTTTCTTCCAGCCACAGTTTCTCTGGGAGGCGCTTGGGGGCCCGGAGACCCACTGCTTAACAACGCACAACTCCCTCTCGCTCCTGGGAGATCCAGTCCGATCTTCTTCGGGACGGCAGTTCGCACACAATGCCAGAGCCAACACCGAGCTGCCAGCCGGCCCAGGCTCGGATCCTGCTGCCGCAGGCACCCTCTCCATTCGAGGCCAGAGCATCCCTTACCACAAGCGGGGCCTCTGGGTGCAGGACACAGGCTGGCTGCGGGGCCAGGCAGCACGGATGGCAGCAGTTACCCAGCCCTGCACCAAACCCAAGAGGCTGCAGGCAGGAGGCCAGCGGCTCCCTGGCACTGGAAACAAGGCTGAAGGCTGTGAGTATGCGTTACCTTCCTTTGGCTCCAAGTGGCTGCCTCGTGAAGGCTCAAGTCAGTGAGCTGGAGCCATGGGCAGACACTTGGGAGCTGTGGATGTTCCTGGCCTTGCTGGGGTGGGAGGAACGGGTGGGCTGGATAGAACTCAGAGTCCCTGGGGTGCTCAGACCCTGTGGAGGGGACACCGCACTCTTCTCTGGGAACCGGTGACCGCTGGAAGTCTCTGCCCAAGGCCAGTAGCGTCCCATTTGGCGGGGCAAGGAAGAAAGTGGGTGGTTTCCCAGGACCAAGGGTTGATATGCTGGGATGGGGGAGTGCGAGAAGCCCAGAAGTACTTGAGAGTCGGGTCGGAAGCGCAGCAGACAGGACAGCCAAAGGGGCACGTTAGCCGTGGGATATACGGAGGAGACGCTCAGTGACACAGCATGGCCCCCAGCCCCTCCCCAGGCCTTGCTCCCTCCCTCCATGCTGCTCCCTGCTGCCCACGTCCCCTCCAGAACTACACCCACGCTCCCACCACCCACACCTTCACCCAGCCCTGCCCACGCCCCCCCGGCTCCCCCACCATCGGCTTAGGCTGTTCGCAGCCTTAGGAGCAGGGAGGAGCAGGGGCAGGGCCCAGCATCATCACGGAGGGTGGCAGCAGGCTGCTGACACGCAGAGCTGCCGGTGTCTGCCTGCCCCCCACATCTGCCTGTGCTCTTCCAGGTGAAGGTGGCAGGCTGTCCTTCCACGCAGGCAGCTGTCACCCGGGGTCCCCAGCCAGCACGGGGAATGCCACAGCCAATGGCACCTTCAGCTGTGCTGCAGTCCAGGAGCAAACCATCTCCTCCGCCACCCACGTGCAGCACACGCATGCCTCGCACCGTGGTGGTGCCTCGCACGCTCGCAGTGTGAAAAGCACAGGTAACGTGGCAGAGGGGATGCCCACGCTCGGCCTTCCTCCCTGCGGGTGCTCACCGAAGAACCACGGCTGCTGGACAGGGAGGGCTGTCCCGGCCCGGGGCCGGTTGTCTGCACCCCCTGACCGGAGTCTGGGCCCCAGCCGGGCTCCCGCTGCTGCGCACCCCCGGGCAGCACGGCAGCTTTACCGCTGCCAAGCCGTGGGCTGGCACCCCCCTCGGCAGCAGCCGAGCCCCCCGGGAGGCTGCCCTGCTGCCTGCGCGCCGTGGGCCCCTCGTCCCCCCCGACCACCCGCCCGGCACCGAGACCCCCGGGGCGGCCCCGCCGGGCACCCCCGCGGCGCGGGGCCGAGACCCCCGCGCCTCCCCCGCCGCGCCGAGCCCGGCCCGCCCCGCCGCCGGCCCCGCCTGGTTCCCGGCCCCCGGCTCCCCGCTATGGCGGCGCTGCTGCGGCGCGGGTTGCGGGCGGCCGCGCTCCTCGCCGGGGCCCCGCGGCGGGCGGCGGCGTGGACCGGGGAACCGGAGCCGCCGGACCGGGCGCTGGAGGAGGCCGAAAGGTGCGGGGCGGCCGGACCGGGGGTCGGGAACCGGGGCCGGGCCGGGGGCCGGGCCGCTCATCTCTCTCCCCCGCAGGGCGCGGCGGCGGGCGGCGGCGCGGCTGCGGCGACTGCAGCGGGAGCTGGGCGGGGGGCGCGGAGCCCCCGAGCGCACCCTGACCTGGCAGGCGATGGAGCAGATGCGGTGAGCGGCGGGGCCGGGCCGGGCCGGGCGGGGCGGGGCGGGGTCGGGTCCCGGTGCCCGCGCCCCGCTGACCGTGCCCGTGCCCGCAGGTTCCTGCGGCAGGAGCAGCCCGAGGAGTGGCCGGCGGAGCGCCTGGCCCAGGGCTTCGGCGTTAGCCCCGACGTGGTGCGGCGGGTGCTGCGGGGCCGGGGCTGTCCCCCGCCGCGCCGCCGCCTGCGGCAGGACGAGAGGGCCCTGAGCGCGGCACCGGCCACCGGCCATGAGGTGCGCGCCCCCGACGGTACGCTGCTGTACCGGCTGCCGCGGGGCCGGGGCGGGCCGGGACCCGGCGCGCAATAAACGGCTGCAGGGGACCCGCCTCCTCCCGCCCCCCGCTTTCTCCGCGCCGGCCATGGGCTCCGACGCGGCGCGGCTGCTGGAGGCGGCGGACTTCGCGGCCGGGAAGCACAAGGAGCAGCGGCGGAAGGACCCCGAGGGCACCCCCTTCATCAACCACCCCATCGGTGCGGAGCCCCGCCCGTCCCGGGACAGCCACAGCACCCGCGTCCCGCTCCCGGGGCCCCTTCTGCCCCCGAGCGCTGCCCGTCCCCGAGATCCCCCCTCCTGCGCCGAAGCGCTGCCCGTCCCCGGGATCCCCCCTCCTGCGCCGAAGCACCGCCCGTCCCCGGAACCCCCCCCCTCCTGCTCCCGGGAGCCCTCCCTCCCGGCCCCTGGAGAGAGCCAGGTCCCCTCTCCTGTGCCGCGTCCCTGCCGCCCGGCGGGGGTCTGAGCCCCCCAGGGCACTGCCCGCCCCCGCCCCCCCCCCCCCCCCCGCTCCAGCCCCGTGTTCGGCTGCGGGGGCTCTCGCGCCCCCCCCCCCCTCCCCCGCCGTCGCTCCGCCGTGGACAGGGCCCCCGGCCCCCACAGCCCCCCCACCTGCCCGGCCTGGGGGCAGCGCCCGCCCCACGGGGCTGTCAGCCCCCAGGGACGTCCCTGCCCGCTCCGGCTCAAGGCCTTCAGCCCCAGGACGTGCCCGCGGGGGTGTCCGTCCCCGCCGCCCCGGGCACTGCCCGCCTCCCTGGGGAACCCCTCCCCGCCCCCTGCCCTGGCCCGGCGCTCCCCCCTCCCCGCGCCCCCTTCCCCAATTCTCCGCTCTGCGCCGCAGCCGTAGCCAGGATCCTGGCCAGCGAGGCCGGCGTGACCGACATCGTCGTACTGCAGGTAACGCCCCGGCCCGCTCCCCGCTGCGGCGGGGGCCCGGTCCCGCACACCCGACCGTCCCCCCTCCCTCCTCCTCCTGCTCCTCCTCCTCCTCCCAGGCCGCCCTCCTCCACGACACGGTGGAAGACACGGACACCGCCTTCTCCGAGATCGAGGAGCGGTTCGGGGAGGAGGTGAGGCGCGTCGTGGAGGAGGTGACGGACGACAAGGCGCTGCCCAAGGCGGAGCGGAAGCGGCTGCAGATCGAGCGGGCCCCCGCCAGCAGCCCCCGCGCCAAACTGGTCAAACTGGCCGACAAGCTGCACAACCTGCGGGACCTCAACCGCTGCACCCCGCAAGGTGCAGCACGCGCCGGGTGTCCCCCGTGCCCCCCGCCCGCCCCTCTGTCCTGCCCCGGGCCCCCCTCAGCCCCTCCTCCCGGAGGTGACGCAGGCCGCGCGTGTCCCCGCAGGGTGGTCGCCGCAGCGCGTGCAGGAGTACTTCCAGTGGGCGGCGCGGGTGGTGGCCGGTCTGCGCGGGACGAGCCCGCCGCTGGAGGCCGGGTTGCAGCGGCTCTTCGAGGAGCGCGGCCTGGCCTTGGCGCCGCCGGGGCCTGACACTGGCACCGAGACCGGCGGGGCCTGGGAGGGCCGGGAGCCGCGGGCGTGGCGCGGCGGCCAATAAACGTGCGCGGAGCTGAGAGTCCCGCCTCCCTGTGTTGCCGTGACGCCGGGCACTTCCGCCCCGGGGTTCCGCCGCGGGGTTCCGCCGGGCGGCGCGTCCGCGTTCGGGCGTTCCGGGCGCCGCGTCGCTCCCCGCCGCCCCGCCATGGCCTTCGCCGGCCGCCGCGACGTGCCCGAGCCGCCCGACTTCGGTATCCTGAAGCGGCTGGCGCGGGACCAGCTCATCTATCTGCTGGAGCAGGTCCGGGCCGGGGCGGCGTCCGGCGGGGGCCGCCCGGGGATGGCCGCGGGTGGCGGGGTCGAGGCTCGGGAGGGCGGCGGGCGGGGGCGAGGCCGGGCCCCGCACTGGGCGGGGGGGGATGCCGCACCGGGGGCGGGGGCTGGGGAGGCGGCGGGATCGGGGTCGGCCCCGGGCGGGAGAAGGTGGGGGGGGCCGGCCCGGCACCGGCAGGGGAGGGAGCTCTGCCCCGGGGCGGCCGGTGGGGCGCCGGCCCCACGGCCCGCCTGCCCTCAGCTCCCCGGGAAGAAGGACCTGTTCATCGAGGCCGACCTGATGAGCCCTCTGGACCGCATCGCCAATGTCTCCATCCTGAAGGTACCGCGGGGGCTGGGGTGGGCAGCTGCCCGCTGCCCGCACTGCCTGTGCTGCCCACACTGCCTGCCCACGCCCCGGCCTCTCCCTGCAGCAGCACGAGGTGGACAAGCTGTACAAGGTGGAGAGCCGGCCGGCCATCAGCGCCAGCGACCAGTGAGTCCCCTGCTGCGGTGGCACCGGGGCTGCCCAGCCAGCCTGCAGCCGCCCCACGGCCGGGCCAGACCAGAGGGGTGCACGGATCTGGTGGCAAGAGGTGGCGGGCAGGTGGGGGGGCAGGTGCCTCTTCCAGCTCAGGATTTGCCTCCGCTGGACTGGACGGGTCCCACGGCAGAGCTGCTGAGGGGATGGGCCGGGCACGAGGGGCCTCTCACTCCCCTCCATCGCTCTGTGATGGCAGGTTCTGCTTCCTCATCCGGCCACGGATCAAGACGATGAGGTACATCGCTGGTGAGTGCAAGCGGCCGAGGGGCAGTTGTCCGTCACCCGATGTTGATGGGTGACACCATGGCCCCACGCTGAAGCTCAGGCTGCAGCTGCCTCGTGGGGAGCATCCCGCACTGCCTGGGCTGGGCTTGGTGCTCTGAGCTACCGGTGTTGAGTGGGCTTGAAGAAGTGCTTTCAGCAGGTCCGCAGCCTTGGCAGATGGGCCCCATGCCCAGGGTTTTTTTTCTCTGTCTGAGGTATTTTGGGTCCTGTGAGATGTGGGACCCTGGACCTCATCAGACAAGAGGAGTTGTGCTGGTTCAGGGGGGTGGGCAGCCTTTGCAGAGTTGGCGCGATTTTTGTCCGCAGATATTGTCAATGCTGACAAGATGTCAGGGAGGAGCAGGAGGTACAAGATTATCTTCAGCCCCCAAAAGGTCAGTCTGACCACACTCTGCTGCCAGTTACCCTGTCGCTCTGTGTCTGTGTGGCCTTCGTGCCTTCCACCCCTTCTACGGACACCAGAAGTTCTTTGTTTCTAACCCAGAAATGTTTAATTAAAACCAAATATTGCAATGCCTGGGAATGACCTGGTGCCCTCCGTCGCCAGATCTTTTCTGCTCGCTTGGAGCCTGACTGGGCCCTGAGGGTCCCTCCTTCTCTTCCAGTTTTATGCTTGTGAGATGGTGCTGGAGGAAGAAGGAGTCTTTGGTGGTGAGTGGAGCTGTGGCGCCTGCCTCTTCCCCTGCCCCGAGGGCTGGCTCGTGGTAGCTCTGATGCCACAGAATCCCAGTTGAATCCCAGTACTGGGAGGGATGGGAGTGCGAGCAGGAACCACGGGTTCCCTTGAGCCTGGCTGCCTGCCTGCGGGTAGGCGTGTGCACACTACAGCATCGGTGCCTCTCCTTTGTCTTCTGGGAGGAGAGAGGATCCTGCCATGAATCCCTGTGGAAAGGCCCCTTCTCTCTGCTCCCCACACCCCCGTTTGTGGGGCTGTCGCGATTCTTGGGGCTGTTTCTCCCGAGGGCTGGGTAACTGTCATCTTTCCTTATCCCAAACTCAGACGTCACCTGCGACGAATGGTCCTTCTACCTGCTTCCCCTGGACGAAGACATCATCAGCATGGAGCTGCCCGAGTTCTTTCGTGACTACTTCTTGGTCAGTGGGGCACTCCTGCTGGGATGCTGCCCTGCAGGGCGGCAGCCTTTCCCTTGCTCATCTGCTGGGCTCGGGACAGAAGAGCTTTGTTCAGAGAGCTGATGCATGACGTCCTGCTTAGTCCCCTCGCCGCAGGCCCTTGTCTTCTGTCCCAGGGTGGCTTTTACCAGGGGCGGCTGCTCTAACGGGCTGTGATGCCTCCCCTCCTCCACACACCTCCCCCTGTGCTGGCCCCTCCTCTGCTCCCTCCCAAGCAGCTTCCAGGCATCCCAGCATGTTCCTGTGCATGTTCCTCCTGGAGGCGCCAAGCCCAGGACCCACTCCATCCCCAGTCCGTCTCCAGCCGAGTCCCCCAGTGTGGCAGTTGTTTCCCAGCCAGCCTGCCCTGACTCACTCCCCCATGTCTTGTTGTCCATGCAGGAAGGAGATCACCGGTGGATCAACTCCGTCGCTCGAGCCCTGCAGTTATTGAACTCCCTGTACGGGCCTTTCGGCAAGGCCTACGGGATTGGCAGGTGTGCCAAGGTATGGTCCACACTCCTGCGCTCGGCCAGCACATGGGGAAGCCTCTCTGGTCCCGTAAGGACTACAGCTCACAGGGAATCAAACCCCATCAGCCGTGTGGCATTGTGTCACCGCAGAGGTGGCACCGTGCTGCTGCTGCTTCCCAGGTGGGGAAGCAGCAGCACGTAAGGGGCCAGTGCTGGGGCAGGCTGCGGCCCTTGGTGGGAGCCTGGGGCTGCTCCCCTGGGCCCTGGCTGCTCCCCTGGGCCCTGGCATGCTCTGCCTGGCACAGATGAGCTACGAGCTGTGGCGGGACTTGGAGGAGGAGAGCGAGGCTGATGGCCAGGGCAGGAAGCCCGAGATTGGCAACGTCTTCCTCATGGACAGAGGTAGGCTGGAGTGAGGAGGGCAGCGGGCAAGGGCTGGGCAAGGAGGAGCAGTTTGGGCCGGCAGCTCGCCCAGAGGGGCAGGGCGAGCCTGTGCTGGCTGCAGGGAGCAGCAGGAGGCACAGGGTGGCTGGCTGCAGCAGTCGAGGTCGGGCAGGGCTGTGGCAGGCAAGGAGGGTGGGCAAGGGAGAAGTGTGAGGGCAGCCTGGGTAGCGGCTCTTGTTGCAGACACGGACTACGTGACAGCGCTGTGCTCCCAGGTGGTGTACGAGGGGCTGGTGGATGACACCTTCCGCATCAAGTGCGGTAGGTCACCGGGGAAGGCGACAGGGCTGCACGGGGCTCCGTGCCTGTGTAGCAAGTCTCTGGGGTTTGTGCCCAACATCGTCGGACCCAGGGCTTGTGTGCTGCAGCTGAGCCTGTTCCCCACGGGGACAGTCCTGGTGTGGGATGCTGCTGGAGTCTGTCCACGAGGACAGCCCTTGGGCTGGGCGGGCATCCCCTGTCTCTGCTGCCTTTTGCAGCAGGGCCAACACGTGCAGGGATGTCGCTAGCCCTGGGGCAAAGCAGCACTTCATCCTTCTCTGCAGGGAGTGTGGATTTTGGGCCAGACGTCACCTCTTCTGACAAGAGTATTAAGGTGCTGCTTAATGCCCAGGACAAAGTGAGTCCTCATATGCCTCGGGGAAAGGGGGTCCCCCTGTCCTCCATGCCCAGGTGGCACCGGGAGGAGGCTGAGCCGGGCATTTCCTCCCCTAAGCCTGAGCAGGGAGCGGCCGGGTGCTGCTGGGTCTCAGAGCACAGGTTGGGAAGGGTCGGGGCACAGAGACCGGAAAAACGTGGTCTGCAGGCACAGCTTGGCTCTTGTAGTCGGCAGAGTCCCTGTGTGCAGGGGTGTGTTGTGCCAGCCAGTCAGTATTTTGGGGCACTGACTGCCCCGGTGGGGATACCACCTCGTCAGGCTGCTGGCAAGCGTCAGCTCCGGTTGCTGCCATGCTGGGGGCTGTGGCTGGGCTGGCCCCATGCTGGCACAGGGGTGCATGGGGCCCGGCATCGACTGCTGCATTGCTCTCTGCAGGTCTTCAGCCAGATTCGGAACGAGCACTTCTCCAGCGTGTTTGGCTTCCTGAGCCAGAAGTCGCGTAACCTGCAGGCACAGTATGACGTGAGTATCACCTTGCGGTGTGGGACACCCACGGTGCCATCCCTCCGCAGCCAGGTCACCTCCCTGGGTGCTCTTTCTTCCACAGCGGCGCCGTGGCATGGACATCAAGCAGATGAAGAACTTTGTCTCTCAGGAACTGAAGGGACTAAAGCAAGAACATCGCCTGCTGAGCCTGCGTAGGAGCTGGGGCTGGGATGGCGGGGAGGGAGAGGCCCTCGGCTGCTGCAGCGGGTGCCTGGGCTCCCGGGGAAAGCGGCAGGGGCTGAAGGGCCCTGCTAGTCCCCAGGAGGGGCAGATGATCTGAGCAGTGGGCAGGGTCACAGAGGCCATTAGTATGTGCAAGTGTCCGTAGTGGGGCTGGGGCTGGCAGGACAAGCAATATGCAGAACTTGTTATGCCTCCAAAGTGGCCCTCTGTCTTGGCTGTGCAGATATTGGTGCCTGCGAGTCCATCATGAAAAAGAAGACCAAGCAGGACTTCCAGGAGATGATCAAAGCTGAACATTGTGAGTGCTGTTCCCTGTCCCGCATCTGTTGCTGCTCCTGTCCCAATCCTCCCTTCCCTGCCCTCCACTGCGACCCACTTGCCCCAGCCCTGGGCAGTCTCACACCTGGGTGCCCCCTGCATGACCACAGTTCTTCCAGACCGTTTGCATTGGGGTGGGTCTTGAGGTCCTAGATAGGGTCAAGCCACATCCTCAGAGGGCTGGTGTGTGGTGGGGTAGGAGGCCCAGCATTGCAAGCCTGCTCCGTTCCCTGGGGCTCAGGGAGGGAGGCTGAGCCTGGACTCCAGCTTGGTTAGCTGGTGAGAGCGCTGGGGGTGGGTGAAGTGATGCTGCCTCTTCCCCTGCCATAGCTCTGCTGGAGGGCTTTGACATCCGTGAGAGCACCAGCTTCATAGAGGAGCACATTGACCGGCAGGTGAGACCACACTGAGCTGGAGGGACGGGCTGCTCTGGCTGCCCCATGCCGCTGTGTGGACGTGGGGGCTGCAGGCAGCTCACCGCCTGCTCCCACGCAGGTGTCCCCCATCGAGAGCCTGCGCCTGATGTGCCTCCTGTCCATCACAGAGAACGGTGAGGTGTTTGGCCGCACTGGGCAGGGAGGGGTGGCACCAGGGCCCTCCAGCCTTGGCGCAGAGCTCACCCTGGTGCTCCCCACAGGTCTCATCCCCAAAGACTACCGCTCCCTGAAAACCCAGTACCTGCAGGTGAGGGACTGGGGGCTCACCGCAGAGCAAGTGTTGTGTCGGACAGGGCTTCCCCTTCCTGCCTGCTGCTTGCTGCAAGGCGCCAGGCAGCAGCACTACCCAGGGATGCTCAGGCTGTCTCTGCTGGATGGCCCTTGCCTCCATGGGCTCCGCATGAGCCCTGAGCTCTGCCTGCCCCTGCCCTTTGCCTGCGGGGTTGCTCTAAGCAGAATCCCCCACGGAGGTGGCACCCTGCCACCTTCCCATGCTCACAGCTGGGGCTCCGTGCTGATCCAGCTGCCCCCTTCCCCAGAGCTACGGGCCTGAGCACTTGCTGACCTTCCACAACCTCAAGCGCATCGGGCTGCTGACCGAGCAGTCAGCTGGAGAGACTCTGACTGCTGTGGAGAGCAAAGTCAGCAAGCTGGTGACGGACCGCGCTGCAGGTGAGAGCCTGCCCTTTGCCCCATGAGTCCCTTGGGAGCCTGGGCTGTGAGGAGCCCTGGAGTTGGGAGCTGCTGCTTCAGAGCTGGCTGGAAGCATGTGGCAAACGTGGACACTGCAGGCACAGAGTACGTCCCCAGAGATGGTGCTGCCTCTGCCCACAGGGGCCACAGGGCTGGCAGGCACTGCTGCCAGTTCTCTTCTAGAGCCAGGAGCTCTGCACATCCCTCTGCCCAGCCTGTGGCTGTGATTGATCCAGAGACTCCAGGCCTCTCCTTCAAGGCCATTTCTCCTCATCTTGTTTTCCAGGAAAGATCACTGATGCATTTAATTCTTTGGCCAGGAAGAGCAATTTCCGAGCCATAAGCAAGAAGCTGGGGTTGGTATGTCCTCGCAGGGCTGCTGGCCTGCTGCTCTGCCCACGTGCCCACTGGTGCCAGAAGACCTCTGGTCAGTCTGTACCCGTGCCTGCCTCTCCAGGCTCCACATCCCCAGGGCCACGCACTGCATGGGGCCAGAGCTGCTGCCACTGCTCCAGGCAGTGGAGGAGCTTCTCCCCTGGACAGGTCACTGCGGGCTTCCCAGTCTGCCCTGACTCTGGGCCCCACTAGCTTGGTGGAGGGCCGGGTGCTCCGGCTGTGCAGGAGCTGGGCCTCACCTCGCTGCCTGCAAATGCTCTGGCCAAGCTCCAGCAGCAGCGCTGGCTTTGTGCAGCTGCCTGGCACTGGGCGGGGGGCAGCTCTGTGGCCTTGGTCCTAGGGGGGGGTGGAGAGGTGACATTTCCGTCCCTGGCCCTCCAATGCACAGCCTGCCCAGGCCATGTGTTTGCTGGCCCTGGCCCAAAGGCGGCGGGGCAGGAGGTGGGGGCAGAGGCTTGCTCTGAGCGTCTGTCCCTCCTCACCTGCCTGCACGTCTAAGAGGGTTGGTGAAGCCCCGAGCAGGCTGGTCCTGTACCCTGAGTATTGCACATCTCTGCAGATCCCCCGGGTGGATGGAGAGTACGACCTGAAGATGCCTCGGGACATGGCTTACGTTTTCAGCGGGGCCTACGTCCCCCTGAGCTGCAAGATCATTGAGCAGGTGAGCCCACCTGCTGCTGGGGAGCACCGCGTGCATCCCCCCTGAGCCCTGGCCTCCTTCTGGGGGGTCTGGTGGGGGTCTTTCTGCCTGGGGCTGGGGCTGGCAGTGCTCATCTGCTGGTCAGTGCTTCCCTCCGCTGAGCTGTGCCCAGCACCTGCAGCCTGGCCCTGCTGGGCCTGAGCCTGACCCCCTGCCCCGTCCCCCAGGTGCTGGAGCGCCGGGGGTGGCTGGGCCTGGAGGAGGTCGTGCGGCTGCTCAACGGCAATGAGTTTTCGGTCTCAGGTAGCACCAGCGCCGGGCTGAGGGCAGGTGGGCCTGGGGCTGGTGGGGCCGACAGTGTTCTGCCCCATCCAGACAGTGCAGTGGAGGACAACCCCACCTGGGAGTCCCAGCGCGTTGTCCTTGCCGTCTTCCTGGGGGGCTGCACCTTCTCAGAAATCGCCGCTCTTCGGTTTCTGGGGAAGGAGAGAGGTAGGAGCCGCAGCGGGGGGGGGGGGAGGGCTGCTGCCTGCCGAGGGGCAGGGAGCGGGCAAGAGCTCGGGGCACCCAGTGATCATGGCATAAAGCCGAGCAGTGGCCATGCTCGGTGTCAGTGGTGGCTAGAGCCAGCGGGGAAGGGGGTGGCGAGATCCATGGGCCCTCCTGGCAGGCTCTCCCGTGCCAGCTCTGCCCCACGACACGGCTGGCCGGGGCTGGCAGGGCACTGGCGGGGCCTCTCCCCCCCAGGGTGCAAGTTCATCTTCCTGACCACGGCCATTACCAACAGCGCCCGTATGATGGAGGCCATGATCGAGGCCAAGGCATGAGGCCCGGCTGGGGCTGGGGGGGCTCTGCCGCCCTCCGTGCCCCCCTTGTCAATAAACATGTCTCCTGGCACGGCTCGGGCTCGGCCTGGCGCTGGGGGCGGGCGGGGGCCCGGCGGAGGCCCCTGTGTGGTGGGGGCCGGGGGCGATGGCGGACCGGGGCGCGGGAGGAACCGCGGCGGCGGTGCGGCGCATGCGCAGTGGCGGTCGGGCACCGCCCCGGGTGGGGGCGTCCGCGCGAGGTCACGTGGTTGCTGTCAAATCCTGAGTGCGCGCGCCCAGCGCCTCGCGGCGGGGTGCCGTTACCCGTGACACAGCGGCGCCGGTCTCGCTTGTGATTGGTTAGAAGCCCTGAAGGCTTTTCGCTGCTATTGGCTGGCGGCCGGCTTGGGGCGGTACCGGTCGCGAGAGCGGCGGGTAGGAAGAGAAGGTTGGCGGAGAGGGCGTGGCCCGAGTGGCGGTTGTGGGCGGAGCGTGTGGTGATGGCGTCGCCCGCGGCAGCCAATGAGCGCGTCCGGGAGGCGAGTTTGAATCCGCGGAGCGAGCAGTGGATGCAGAGCGGAGTGGTCGCCATGAGGAAGAGGTGCGGGACCGGGGACCGGGACCGGGGCAGCAGGGACAGGGGCGGCGGGGACCGGGGCAGGGGGACGGGAGGCCGGGGACCTGGGGCCGGGAGAGAGTGAGTGAGTGAGTGAGTGAGTGAGTGAGGGCGGCTGCTGATGTCCGGCGGGCCCCGGTGCCCTCAGTGAGGTGCTGGCGGCCGAGGCCGTGTCGTGCCTGAACCGAGCCATGGCGGCGCTGCGGGACATCTGGGAGGAGATCGGCATCCCCGAGGAGCAGCGCCTGGAGCGCACCGAGGTCGTCAAGAAGCACATCAAGGTGAGGGCCGTGGGTGGGGATCCCCGGCGGCCGGGACAGGGCGGTCCCCGGGCCCGCCGTTGAGTCTCACGCTCGCCGTTGGGCCTGCGGCTGCAGCGAGAGGCCCCCCCCGGCCCGGCCCGGGGCCAGGGCAGCTTGGCAGCAGCTCGCCCAGAAGGGCTCTGTCAGGGCCCTCCGGGCCAGGCTGCGAGTACAGGGCCAGCCAGGTCTAGCGGGAGCACCCGGAGGTCCCTGCTTGGGTTGGGGGCACCTGGGGATGTCGCTGTGCCTCTGCCCTTGCCCTGTGCGGCCTGGTCCTGCTGGGCACCCCGTGCTGCCTGCCCTTCTGCTGGCCCTTTCTTTGCTGGGCCCTAGCAGCAGTTCTCTAGCTGTGGTCCCAGTGGCTTGCCCAGTC
The DNA here is from genome assembly GCF_026419915.1 of Harpia harpyja. Taxonomy (NCBI): domain Eukaryota; kingdom Metazoa; phylum Chordata; class Aves; order Accipitriformes; family Accipitridae; genus Harpia; species Harpia harpyja. The sequence continues at coordinate 15,525,376 of NC_068953.1, read as the reverse complement.
TCCCATCGTGCTCCCTTCTCACTTTCCATCCCCTGGACCTGCTTCTCTAACTGTGCCTGTGCCAGAGTCTCCTGGACATGATGGTTGCAGAGGAGGAGAGCCTGAAGGAGCGCCTCTTGAAGAGCATTGCCCTGTGTCGGAAGGAGCTTGACACCCTCTGCAGGGAGCTCCAGCTGGACCCCTTTGAGGTAAGGTATTGCTTTTCGCTCCTGGGATTCTGCTGGCAACACTCTTCCACTGCTTGGCCTCTGCCTGGGTGCCTTGGTGAGGCTGGAGCTCGCAAGGCAAGCGTCTGTTCAAAACCACTTTTCCTGACATTTGGTAGAGCCAAAGGCTTTGTGGGTCCTCGCAGATTGGGCGCTGAGAGATGGTTGTGAGGAGGCCAGGTGTCTTGCAGCATCTCATTTTGAGCATTGCTGCTGTGTTTGCACCTTCCTGGGGAACATCTTGCTTGGAACAAGGGCTTGTGTCCCAGGTCTTTGTTTAAGAAGCCTAAATATATGAGTCAGGTCTGCGAGAGCTGTGGAGAAAAGCACTGATTTCTGTACTCTTCTAGGCAGAGGAAGAAAGTACTATTCTGCAGATGGAGAAGAATTTGCGCACCCGCGTGGAAGTGATGTTAAAGCAGAAAAGGGACAGGAAGCAGGAGCTCAAAACCCTGCAAGAACAAGATCGAGACTTGTGTGACATCCTCTGCACAACCCCGTTCTGCATTGACAGCACTGCCGTGCCCAGCCTGGAGGACCTGGATCGTTACAGGCGCCACTTGGCCTCCCTGACTGCTGAGAAGGTAAGCAGAGAGGGGGTGAGGATCTCACCGAGGGTGGCACGCAAGGTGCTCGCTGGTTTCTAATGCTGCTCGTCACCTCCAGGAGCAAAGGCGAGAAGAGTTTGTCAGCAGCAAGCGGCAAATCATCCTCCTCATGGAGGAGCTGGACCACACTCCAGACACAAGCTTTGAGCGGGATGTGGTGTGCGAGGACGAGGAAGCCTTCTGTTTGTCCATGGACAACATTGCTGCCCTCCAGAATCTGCTGCAGCAGGTATGTTGACACACTGAGGCAGCATTGCTTGCTGTGGAGGCTGTCGATGGGTCCTGGCAGCAGTTGGCATCGCAATGTAAAGAGCAACAGCTTGGTTTTCAGCAAGACTGTGTTAGAACATCCTTTTGGGAGCTTTTGCAAGGAGATCTTGGAAGATGAGTGAGTGGCTTTACTAGGTGCAGTAGAGCAAATGGTGTACTCGTGCCCTTTGGGCTAGGCTGTGCTGGCGCTGAGCCTGTGCTTTCCCTTCTGTAGCTGGAAGCCCGGCAGTCCCTGAATGAAGCTGTGTGCACAGAGCTGCGCTCCAGAATCGTTGCGCTTTGGGGAAGGCTGCAGGTTCCTGTGGAGGAGAGAGAGTCTTCTGCAGTGCACATGACTGGGTCCAGAGCCAAAACCAGGAAAGCTGTAAGGACCCTCCTGTGCCCTTGGAGGGGGAGGGCTGGGGAGCAGCAACTCTGGGTTTCACGCTCCTGTTTGCTCAGCTAGAATGGAGGAGCTGCTTCCAGCAGTCAGGTGTGAGGTGAGCAGGCCAAATCCTGCCCTCGCGGGTAGAGGAGCTGGGAGTTGGTGCTGGTGACTGCCTCATCTTGGAAAGTAGCTTAGGCAGAATATAAATCCTGTTCTGCTCCTTTTCTTCTCATGCTGCCTTCTCTGAGTCTGTGCTCTGATCTTGTTGGCAGCTGCAGTTGGAAGTGGACCGTCTGGAGGAGCTGAAGCTGCAGAACATGAAATCCGTGATTCAGGCAATCCGGGCAGAGCTGGCTGACTACTGGGACAAATGCTTCTACAGTCAGGAGCAGAGGGAAGGCTTCAGCCCCTATTACGATGGTGGGTGCTGGCTCTTCCTGGTCATTGACTCCCCTGTGGGAGCTGCAAGCTGCCTGCTGGCAGGCCAGCTGCTGAGAAAGGCTGCCCTCAGCTCACAGGGGTGTGGGGATCCCGGGTGCCTCCTGAGTGTGCTGTTGTATCCTCTCCAGAGGACTATACAGAGACCCTGCTTCAGCTCCACGACGCTGAGGTGGGGAAGATGAAGAGCTACTATGAAACACACAAAGATCTGTTTGAGGCTGTCCAGAAGTGGGAGGAGAACTGGAAGCTGTTCCTGGAGCTGGAGGTATTGTCCAGGCAGGAACGTGCTCCGCCTGGCTCAGTGCTAGGTCACCGAGCAGTGCGTGCCTCTGCTGCCATGTGCAAAGTGCTCTTGGGAAAGACCAGGGAGGCACTAGGAAGCCACAGTGGGTCAGTGAGGGGATGGGGTGCTGTATGTAGAGCACTGGTATGGTTTGTGATGGGGGGCTGTGCAGCAGGCATGGCTTCCTCCAGGGCCTTTATCCTGTGGGGTGTATCTTGGGCTGTGAGACTGGTTAGTGTGTTTGGTTCTCTCCTGACCTCCCTTCTGTACTAGAGGAAAGCAACTGACCCCAGTCGCTTTGCCAACCGTGGGGGGAATCTGCTGAAAGAAGAGAAGCAGCGTGCAAAGCTGCAGAAGACACTTTCAAAGGTAGGTTCAGCCCTGGAGAAGATACTGTAGTCCCGGGTAGCACTGACTGAGGAAAAGCACAGCACTTAGAGCCAGCAAGGGATATCTCTGGGTGTGGAGATGCCCACGTTCAGGAGGGCAGCCTCTCTACACTGCCCTTGTGTCCTGATCAGCTGCAGGAGGAGCTGGAGAGCAGGGTCCAGGCCTGGAAGCAGGAGCACGAGGGGACCTTCCTGGTGAAGGGGCGGCAGTTCATGGAGTACGTGATGGAGCAGTGGCAGCTATACCGCCTGGAGAAAGAGAAAGAGAAGAAGGAGCGGGTGAGTGCGAAGCTAAGTGTGCTGCCTCCTGACCTGGAGGAGCCTCTGCTGCATTGAACACAGGCCCTGCTCTGCACGGGTGAGGAAACTGCCCCAGCTGCTGCCTGGGGTTCTGTGTCTCCTCACTCTCTGCCTGGAAGCAGCTCTGCATGCAGTCACCTTTCTTTGATGGTGGGACTGGTGTCCATTGCTATTGGTGTCTGTGTGTGTTGAGCCCCTTTCTTGGCCCCAGCTGTGCCAGAACTGCAGCTTGGTTCTGGATACCTGTAAACCTCTGTTGAAATACCTGCTGCTTGGCCATGCCACGGATATGTGCGCAGGGCACTGCCTGCTGGCAGAAGCCTGCCCTTCCCCTGGCAGCCAGTGGCAAGCAGGTGCTCCACAGCTCTGCACAGCTGTTGTGCTTTGGTTTGTAAGTGCAGATCTCTCACACAGCACCTGAAGAAAAGCCGCCAGATTGAGACAGAGATGATGTATGGAAGCACCCCACGGACACCCGTCAAGCACCGGGTGCTCGGCCCCCACACGCCTGGCAAAGTAAGGAAGGTAAACTGTCTGTGCGAAGCAGTGTAGATGTGCTGGACCCCAAGTGCTTGGCTGGGACCCTGCTGGGACCTGAGTGCTGTCACTAGGCTAGAGCTGTGCCTTGACTTGGACTGTCCTTGGTCCCATGCAGAGATGCAGGGAAGGCTTGGGGTGCTGCAGCAGTGTAATGGATGCAGAGAAAGGCCCCAGGCTGCTACTCTGTTCTCCCTGGGGACAACTGGGTCTGTTGCACTGTGGTGCTCTGGAGGCAGAAGGCTCTGTGCAGCTGGGACTTCCACCTTGGTTTCCCTGGCACGGTGCAGCCGCTGGCTTCCTCCCAGTGTAACATGTGCTCTGCTTTTCCCCTCAGCTCAATGGCACTTCCATCTCCAGCGCCACACCCAACAGCACCGTTCGTTCAGCTTTTGGGGGAACCATCCACCACTCACCAATATCTCGGTTGCCGCCTTCCGGAGGGAAGGTAAGGAGCTTTCCAGGGTGTCCCTGCCCAGCAGGATGAGCTGGGGAGGAGATGAGTGAGCTGGAATGGCACAGCTCTGACTGCTGTCACACTGTGCTTCACTGCCTCCCCTGCCAAGCTCCTGGCATGCAAAAGCCCCTGTTTGTCCATAGACTGCTGTGTTAGGCTGCTGTGATCCTGGCAGGATATTTCTGGGACCTGAGGGAGGAGTAGGGTAGTATCAGCATTCAGGAAATCTTCCTCCAGCCCAGATTTCTAGCGTACCTCTGTTCCTCTGTGCTGAGCCTGCAGCTTGGGGGACCTTCAAAACATGTGTGTGGTGTTGTATGTTTCTGGGATCAGAATTGGGCCCTAGACCCTGGAGGGCTCCTGGAGCTTGAAACTGCTCTGGCACTGCAGAGTGACAGGCAGCAAAGCCAGCACAGCTCCCCTAGCTCTACTTAATTCCTGTGTCCTGTCTAACTGTCACTTTTTCCTGTAGTTTGGCCAGGCTCGGACCCCCATCCGTGCAGTTGCAAAGGCCCCTCGTCCTGGATACAGGGAACGGAACAAGGAGAACGTGTCCCAGCTGAATGGAACCACCCTGAGCGGTGGGTGCACCCCCACAGCCCCTGCCCAGCGTAACCACAGCGTTAATTCTGTTGCCAGCACCTATTCTGAGTTTGCGGTAATTCACCTCTTCTAAACCCACCTCCCCTCACTGGGCAGCACAGGGGGTGTGCTCCCCCCCTCCCAGAGCACCCCAAGGGACTCAGCTCTGCACAGCCCTCCTGGTGTCCCCGTGCAGAGGGGCTGTTCCTGCCAGTGCCTGTGACAGCAGATCTGTCGGCCCTACATCGAGAACTTAAAATTGAGGTTTGGTGGCTGAGGCCAAGCACTGCTCAGGTCACACAAAGGCCCTGAGCAGGTCAGTGGAGAACAGACACAAACACAAGAGAAATGCTGATGTCAGGGGAATCTCCCAGCCCTGTGCAGGGGCAAAGCTGTACATGGCCCAGGCCCCCTGGACAGCCCCGCTGCAGTGATGCAGCCACTCTCCTGAGGTGGGTCTGTCTCCAGCTGGTTGAGCAAGCAGCTTGACCACCCCTGGGGTCCAAGTCACTTGTTGCAGCATGTTCTGGGGGTGATGATGCTCCCCAGCCTTTCTGAGGGGCTGCAGTATGGTGGCCGGGGCAGCTGGCAGCAGCAGCACTCTCACTGTCCTAACCTGGTCAGTGGGAGAGGGGAGGGAGGGGCTCCTGACCCCCCAAGGGGGGGAAGCCTCTTCCTGCTGCCTGCATGGACTCACGGACACTGCTTGCTGTCCCCCCTGAGCTGAGCCTGCAAAGGGACCCTGGCATCTGTCCCACCTTTTCTGCTGGTCTCTGTGGTGTGCTGGGTGAGCAAAGCCTGGGGAGCTGCCCCAGCTGCTGAAGAAGGTACTCTCTGCTGATGGACAGGACTTTGCTGTCTCTGGCTGGCTGGAGGTCCCTTAGCAGCCTCTGCCCTTCTATTAGGATGGGCTGAGCCCAAGCTTTAACATCTTCTGACACTAGAAAGCCATGAGCGTCTCTTCCTTGTGGCAGCTAAGCTGGTGTGTGGTGCACCCTGTGTGTCCCTAGGGCTGTGCTGAGGATTTCCCTGCAGCTGGGCTGTGATTCCAGGCTTGTGCACAGCCTCAGGGCCAGGAGGGTGCTGGTTTGTGATGGAGGCAAATTCCTGCTAGGTATTCCCTTCCTCCAGCAGCTGGGCATGGCTGTCCCTGTCCTCCTGCGTGCCCTCCCTTTGCCGAGGGGCAGCCTGTTTGCTTTCTACTGATCTGGCAGTGCTTCCCAGGACAGACAGCCTGCTGCAGGAGAGAGGGATGTGGTTCCCAGCCTGGGGCTGTCTGGGTAATGGGTACTCCTGCTTCTGGGAGGCTGACAGGCTCCTAGTTCTTTCTCAGCTACTTGATGCTAATGTTTTCCTGTCCTCTTCTGAAGCAAGAGAGTGGGAGGGGCAGGGGGGAGGAGCTCAAACAAACAAGCAGGAGCAGGCTGGCCTGCCCTTCTTGCCAGCCTGGAGCTGGTCCTGCTTTCCCACAAAGCCACGAGGCAACAGTACTGTCCCTGCTGCCATCTGCACAGCTGCCCTCTCTGTCCCCTCATCCCTGTCTCCTGCTTCTTGTTTCCACAGCGCGAACTTTCAAAGGCTTCCAGGTCTGACAGTACTTCCCGCATCCTGAACTCCACCACCACCAATGCCTTCTGCTGAGCTGCTGCCTGCCAGGTTCCAGCTGCTCGTAGTCGTAGTGAGTCGCTGCTCGGGCAGAGTGTTACACAGCTCTCCCTGTGCTCAAAGGGTCCCATGGTCTAGGTTTAACTTTTACCTGGGTCCCAGGTGTTACTCTGGCCAGCCTGGCTCTCTGTGGGGTGGGGGGGGTGGGGGGGTGTGTTTCTGCCTAATGGGGTAGGGTGTGAAAAGTACACTTTTTAAAACTTGCTTTTATTTAGGGAATTCTTGCAATTGTTTATGATTAAAGATTGTGTTAAGGTAGCGCAGGGGTGGGTGCTGGCTCCTGCTGCAGCCCGGCTGGCTGGGGTGAGCATCGGTGCTCAGTCACAGGGGCTCTGCCTTGCTGAGCATGCTCTGGGACAGACAGGACCTATGGCTTTAGTGCCTTTTGTCAGAGGCTTTTTTACCCTCCATATTGCTGTAGCTATTGTCCATAAGCATCTTCCTTTCTCAACATCACAGCAGGCTTGTTTTAGTGGGGGCTTGCTCTAGCTCAGGTTCCATTAGCAGACTTTGCTTGACCCCTTGTATCCTGCTGCTCCCTCTGCCCCATCCCCGAGCAGTGGAGACGCAGAGCCTGTGGCAGCGAGTGCCTGAGCACACATTACTAGCAAGGAAGTGAGCTACAGTGGGACAAGGCCTTCTTCCCTGCCCTTGGGAAGGAGACCAGCTTGTCCTACCCCAGGACCTGGTCTGCACCGTCCAGTGCTGCCCTCTGCCCTCCCTCGCACTTTGATCTAGCAGAGGACAGGGAGCTGAGTGCTTTGGCAGTATGACACAGCCCTGGGCACAGCTTGCGGGGCCCGTTTGCACTTTTGTTAACAAAGCTCTGTATGTATGTGTCTGTCCCTGATCGTGACTAGTTTGCACCTTGTTATCACTACAGTCCCCCACTTGCTGTTATTTATTCTCCAGGTTCTGTGCCCTTGTTCTGTAACTCTGTATATACTGTTCAATGGAATAATACGTATATGTTTATATAGCCGCTGCTGTTTGTGTATCTGTGGGGTGACCAAAGGCTCCCCCGGTATGGCCTTGCAGCTGGGGAGGGTTGGGCATAGCTTTTAGCTGGGGTTGGGACTGGGGACAGTCTTTTGTATGCAACAGGAAGCACCACCACAGCCATTACTATGGTAGTAATGTAGATGTAATGAAAGTAGTAAAGTAAATGTAGAGTAATGAGTAGTAAAGTAGATGTAATGTAGAGTAATGAAAAGTAGATGTAATAAATATGTTCAGCCTTTCCCGTGGTTGTCTTCAGCACTTGTGCAGCTGCAGCCTGGGCAGGGTCAGGTGCCAGTCCAGTTCCAGTGTGTGAGTTCAGTTCCCTGTGGGCTAAACCTGGCCAGATCCTGTCTTGGCGCATTGCCTGCCCCATCTCTGAGGGCAGAGTGGTGCTGGGGCTGGTCCTAGCAGCAGGCACGCAGGAGCAGAGCTTGCCTGTGTCTTCCTCACTGCAGACAGTGGGGGGCTTTGGCGCTCTCATGGCTCCAGCACACAGATGTAGGTGGTCCAGGGCCCACACACCACCTCCTCTGCCTGCAACCCCTCGGCTACCAGGTACTCAATGCGGCGTGGCTGGTCAGAGCTGGCATTGTCCTTGTGTCCCAACTGCCCGTATTTACCTGCAGACACCTCAGTCGTGGTCACCCTTACAGGGTGAGGGTTCCCCAGGCCTTGGGGGGGCAGGGAGGAAATGTGAGAGCAGCACCCCCCCCCCCCCCCCCAAATGGCTCCAGCCAGGAACCTGTGGCACTGCTCTGCTATGAAACCTCACCCTGATAAAATAACTCGTTATACAAGTAATAGCAGCCAACGGTAAGGAAGCAGAAACCAAAGGCTGGTCCTGGGGGGTGCTGCACCGTCCCAGAGCAAAGACATCACTTACCCCAGCCCCAGGTGTAGAGCTCGCCACCTCCTGCAAACAGGACAGCACCCATCAGACAGCACCCACCTCTGCCCCGACAGGTCCTGGTGAACCCCGGGCCGTGTTGGCCACCCCCCTGCTCCTGGGCAGCACCGAAAGCAGGGGTGCTGCCCACCTCCCCGTCAGCAAGAGCCAGGCACTCACGTGTGATGATGGCTGTGTGCCGGGACCCACAGCTGACCTTGCTGACCTCCAGGTCCTGTGGCAGATCCAGCAATGCCGGGAACGCCTGGATGGAAATGAATGCGGTGTCCTCAGCAGCCAGCTGCTCCTGGTGGGGCGTCAGCTCAGCATCCCCTGGGGAAGAACCGACCCTCAGCTCCCGGGAACGACCGGGCCCTACCAACATCATCAGCAGGCTGGAACTGCACCAGCCCCACACCTAGCTGCCAGCACTGCTTGTGGTCCTGGCACCACCTGCTGTCCCTGGCCTGACCAGCCGCACCCTCACCTGCACCCGGGTCCTCGTCCTGTGCCTGCTCTTCCGCCAGCGCTTTGGAGGGCAGAGCCAGCTGGCCGGACTCGTTCCAGCCCCACACGTAGAGGTCTCCTGTCTCTGTGGGGTGGGGGGGAGCACATCAGGGATGTCCCTGGAGCAGAGCTCAGCCCTGAACCCCTGGCAGCGGCTGAGTGCTCTGGGGTCACCAGCACCGACCGTGCATGGCACAGGGCAGCAGTACGGGGGTACTGGTCCTGCCGGGGCCATACGCTGCCACTGGCCGCCCTGACCACCTGCACCCAGCACAGCCCCTCACCGCTAACGCTGGCCGAATGCCACCCGCCAGCCGCCACCCGCCTGCATTGGCACACCGGCCAACGCCTCCACCAGCCGCGGCTGCAGCTCTGACTCCAGGGTCCCATGGCCGAGCTGCCCGTGCCTGTGGGGAGACACACATGGACAGACAGACACACACCTCCCGCACCTCACTGCCCTCCAGCCCTTGCACCTCCCAGCCCTGCCATGAGCCCACGGTCCTGACCGAGCCCGTCCTGCCTGCTGCTGCCCACGACCCGGCCCCCCAGGACCCCCCCATGGCGGGGAGGGTGCAGTGGGGACACAGGGCCCAGCCTCAGGGGGAAGGAGGGTACCCCTGCACCCTGGTGCCAGGCCATGGGAGGCTGGCAGGGGCTCAGTGGCCCTGGGGCCCAGTGGGCGGGTTGCAGCACGCAAGGCTGTGGGTCAGTAGCAGCTGCACAACACGAGGCAGGAGTCCATGTCATCGTGCAATCGCTGTGCAACGGTGCGGCGAATGACACAAGTCTGAACTGATAAATGTGTTTACAAGTCAGTCCGTTGCTCAGCCAACTGATTGCTGAGCTCACTTGGGCTGTGCTGAGCCAGCAATCAACAGCGCAGTGGCAGCAATCAGTTTGGCCCCCAAGTCTGAAAGCGAAAGTGGGGGGAATCCCACGAGGGGACAAGCTAGGGCTCCTCCGGGGTGGGGGGTGGGGGGGCACCAATTGCCACGACAAGCGTTTCACATGGTGGGCACACAAAGGAGGGCAGGCCCATGTGGGCTACGCAGGGCAGGACCCAGACACACACGCTGTGGGGCAGCTGCCCCACATGAAAAATCCACCCTGCGTGGGCGAGCTGTGCCATCACCGGTGCTGACAGCAGCACTAAGGACACAAACAGCCCCAGGGGCAGCAGCCATGGCCGAAGGCGATGAGGTGCACATGGCTTCTGGCACCATTCGGGGTGGCAGAGCTTGAGCTGCTGAAGGAATGGCCACGGCTGAGAGGAGGAGCCGAGTCCAGAAATAGGGAAAAGCCAAGTGCTGGTGGGAGGACGATGCCCAGTGCAGGCATCCTACGCACAGGACTGGAACCGTGACAGTTACAGACTGGGAGGGTTGGTGGCGAGCAAGTGGAATATAACGTACCAGTGGCTTTAATTGTCAAAGCTGTTGAAAAAGCTGAAAGAGTTGGAAAGGTAAAATAAACAGCTCAGCTGCACAGACCAGATGAGTCCTGGGGATCATCAAAGTGTCGGAACAGGATGCCAAAAACTGTGCTAATGCAACAACACTGGAAAGTATTTTTGCTCTCCTTCACAGGGATATCTGCAGAAAGCCAGGGCGAAGAGATGCACCCAGCAGGGCTAAGCACAGAGCTGGTTCTTGGCTGGCCCCAAGCTCAGCTGCAGGCACCGAGCAGCAGCTCAGAGTGCCATCAAACAGGGAAGTGTTTGCAGCAGTGGGGAATGGGGCTCCTGGCCCGAGCAGGGAAAGGCAACCACAGCCTGCAGAAAGAAAGGGGCTACGAAGGCTTGAGCAGGGCCAGCGCTGAGCCATTATACAGAAGAGCTGTGACACTGTGGGACACGGCATAGGGACATGCTGGAGGATTCTCAGCCATGGAGAGAAGCTTAACCATGGCATTTAGTTTTCTTTCAAAAATGTTAATCCTAAAATACACGTTCACAAGTGTAGAAACCTTTCCTCTGAGGGAAAGCAAGAAGGACAAGATAATACAGTGTCTGCAAATGCAACTGCTGATTTACACTGAGTTTTAGGTTTGCTGTGAGGACCAGCTGGCCAAGACCCCAGCCAGCAATGAACAGAGAACGGGGGAACAAAATGCTCCTGAGCCGATCAGATACACTGAGGGAGGGCGATGGGCCAAGTCACACAGCTCTGCTGAGTACAACCGTCAGTCTTTGGTGGTTTTGTTTTCCATAAGTAGCAAAGAAAGAGGAACACATAATCCCTTCCACCCTATGGATATTAACAACTAATAGTTACTGTGCTCAGAGTTGATCGCGCACTGGCATCCCAACATGGTGCCTCACACGGACATCTGTGGTACTGGGGATGTACAGATGCAAACCAATGGATTTACCAAGCGGGGAGAGGGGGGGTGGGGGGGGTGGTGTCAGAGCGTGACAAGACCCAGCGATGCCTCAGCTACACCCAGAAACGAGCCCTACAGTAACGGGGCTTTAACAGCCTGTGGCTCCCAGCACATCTTTGCAGCTCTGGGTCTGAGAGGATGCATCCCCGTGTGCTGTGGCCCCAGGGGCATTTAGCCCACTGTGCCAGAACTGATGGTGCTGGACAGGGCAGGAACTCGGAGCAGCCGCAGCCACGAGGGCTGCAATGCTGTGTACAAGCGACACAAACAGCGGCACAGGTAGGAGCCGGCACCTTGTGTTGCCAAATGCGTAACCACACCTCAGCCTTGGAGCAAAGGGAGAAGCAGGAGTCCCTTGGCAGGCGCCACGCAGTAGAAATCACGCGATCCAGAGAAGGGATGGCCTGGAGCTGCGCCCTCCATCATCTTCTGGGAAAACGTTACTGGATGTGGGGCAGCCAGGGCAGCATGTGCTCAGGGCAGCAAACCCTGAGCTAACAGAGAACACCTTTAAGAGACTAAACCGAATGATCCTGCTGGTTATTTATTGCACCCAAGTGCAACTGCTGGCAAGTGAAAGAGGGTGTCAGGGGTTGATGCTTTTCCCAAGGGGTTTACTCCTCTCCCTAGCAGAGGGATCTTGTACTGAAGTGCTAACAGACATGTGGTACCACTGACCATCTCAGAAACAAACTGATCTTTGACTGCAGGTGGCTGCCTTTGTGACATGTTACAGAGGAGCAGGAGCAGAGGGAGCTGAACCTTACACTGATTTGAAGCAGCTGGGTGGAGGATAAGGCAGAGAACAGACACGGTACCTGGCCATCACTCGCCCACAGGAAAGAGAGATTTGTGCTGAGCTGATGCATCAACAACCTCAGCCAGGGACCCAGCCAGCCTGACGCGGTGAAACATCCCGACATCACTGCAGCACCCAGAGAGAAGCTGAGAGTGGAAAACCAACAGGCCTAGCAAGTGCATTAGAGAATAAAAACCTTTCAAATGGGGACTGAGAGTGAACTGCCAATTGTACGTCACTGGTGTGACAGGTTTATGGGACAGTCCCCAAAACCTGCGGCTGTGTTATACTTGATACTGCATCCCGTGGTTGTGCCGATAGTGCTGCAACAACCTTCCTTTATCATCCTGCACGCATCGGGCCAGGCACCACAGGAGCAGTGCTGCAGGACCAGACAGGAGGGTACGTGCCCCGGTACCACGAAAACCACAGCAGACTCAGCAAGAAGAGACCGCAGGGACATCAGGGGTCACGCAGAGACCTGAGTGGTCTCAGAGGCCACCCTGACAGGGCCACAAGCCAGTGGCCCCACAGAAACCACAGCCCCAGCACCCACAGAGGAGACAGGGCCAGCGAGGGGGTACCCAGCGGGGATGGGAGCGCAGGCAGGGTGGGCACAGCAGGGCCAGGGCTCCCCAGAAGCCATGAGCCAGGCTGCCTGTGCCAGGGGGGACATGCTGGTGCTCAGCAGGACCTGGCTTGGGCAAATGCCAGATCCTGTCAGCACAGGGGTGAACACTGTGCAGCAGGGGGGAGGTGGGCAGCCAGGGGCAGGCAGGGAGCACCCTTCACAGAGAGCGCACCCGCTACATCAGCAATGATGTACAGGGCTGAGATTGCTTAGTGATAGTGTGAGAAATGCCAAATTCGGGTACAAGTAGCAAAACTGGGACCAGCAGGGAAGAGCATGGGAGTGACCCACCAGCCCCCCTCCATCACACTGCTGGCCTGAAGACGTGGCGTGGGAGAGCTAAGCCAAGAGGGGTGGACTAATGCCAAGTGACGTGGGAGGGTAAGGAGGGATGGGCTTGCACCCCAACACCTTTGTCCCTGCTGCACCCCCACACCCTAACCCTGAGCCCCCCCCAGGTGTAGCAGCAAGCAGCATGGAAAGGTAAGGAGAGACAGACTTGCAGCCTAACCCCAGGCACTGCAGGAGGGTGGAGGGAAAGGAGAAAGGGCTGTAACTCAACAGCAGTTGTATATCATCAAGAGGACTTAAGAGTTCTTAATTGGAGCTCAGTAATTATGCGCAACACCACACAGAATAACAGGATGATGTGGTGTGTTTACTAGTCAATTAGTTTACTGATCGTATAATCACTTTATTAGATTATTTTACCACATCGACTAATCAATCAACACTACACAGACTCCAACCGGTCTGTCTTAAGCCTGCGAGCTCACCAGGAGAGCTCAGACCCTGGGGTGACACCCCTCCACACCCCCAACATCCTCTCACCTGCATCCCCCACATCCTCCCTGGCATCCCTTTTGTACCCCCCCATCATTCTCGCTGCATCCCCCCCAGCACGCTCAGCATCCCTTCCCGCATCACCTCCCCCTCTATGTCCTTCATCCCACACCCCCCTCCCGCCGCAGCACTCCTGCCTTCCCTCCTAACCGCCCGGCAAACCCGCTGCCACCCTCCTCCTGCACCCCCCCGTCCCCCCCCATCCCCTTCTCACCTCGGTACCACCTTCCCGCGTCCCTCCCCTGCACCCCACCCTGTCCCTCGCACCCTTCCCGCGGGGCCGGGCGCGCCCCACGCCTGCACCCACCCCCTCGACTCCCCCTCGACCCCCCCCCGGCGCTCACCTTCCGCCACCCCAGGCGTAGGCCTCCCCGGCGGCGCCCAGCGCCAGGACGTGCTCCTGCCCCAGGGCCAGCCGGCGGACCCGCACCCCCCCAGGCAGCGCGGCGAAGAAGGGCGGCCGCGGGGTGGCGAAGCCGCCGGGCAGCAGCGGCAGCGGCGGCGGGCGGCGGGGCCCCGGCGCCGGCAGGGCCCGGCTCCAGGCGGCCGCTCCCCGCAGCGCTCCCCGCAGCGCCGCCGCCCGCGGCCAGGCCCGGGCCGCCGCCGGTCCCCGCAGCACCAGGTGGGTCTCGGAGGGCAGCGCCTCGGTCCAGCCCGGCGGCAGCCGTCGCCGCAGCCCCGCGCTCCGCACCTCCAGCCCCGCGCCTGCCGCAGCGGGACCGTCAGCGCCGGGGGGCGGGGGGGGGACACATCCCGGGGGACCGGCGCTGGGAGGGGGACATCCCGGGGGGACCGGCGCTGGGAGGGGGGACGGGGACACCCCGGGGGGACCGGGGCTTGGGGAGGCAAGGGGACATCCCGGGGGGACCGGCGCCGTGGGAGGGTGGGGGTTCCATCCCGGGGGACTGACGTCAGGGGACGCGGCGGACAGGACAGACCGAGGGGACCGGCGCCGCGGGGAACGGAGACCCCGCCGTCCCGGTGCAGCGCGGGGGGGGCGCGGAAGGGGGAACCGGGCGCCAGGCCGGCACAGGGCAGCACCGGCACCGCGGGAGGAACGGGGACCCGGGGCACCGGCCCGGGGGGCGCTCACCGGTCTCCACGACCACGTAGGTCCAGGCGGGCCAGACGCGGCGGATCCCCTCGGGGCCCGACTCCAGGCGCCGCGGCCCCGGGCCCGGGCCCGGCCCCAGTTCCCCCGCCGCCTCCTCGGTGCTGAAGCCGAAGACGAGCCAGGCGCGGCGCGGAGCCGCCATGACGGGGCGGGGGGAGGCGGGGCGGGGCCTGCACGGGGCGGGAGGGGGCGGGGCGGCAGCGGGAGGGAAGGACGGAAACCGGGCCGTGGTCCAAGAGCAGCTTTAGTGCGGTGTCACCGGGCGGGCCCGCCGCCGTGCAGGGCCCCGGCCCCCCCGGTTAAGGCAGACGGTGGCAGAGGCAGCGACGAGCCCCGTCCTCCCCCTCGCCCCGGGGGCACCGGGCGGGCGCAGCCGCGGCCCCGGGGCAGCCGTGTGCCAGCCCCAGCAGGCAGCCGGGACCCCCCCTCGGCAGCCCCCCCACCGGGGCAGTGAGCGAGCACCAGCCCGGAGCAGCGTGTGCGGGCAGCCCCCCGCCAGGCCCTCACTCCTGGCCGGGGTTGGGCTTGATGAGGCCATAAGCCACCGCCTGCGCCAGGCTCTCCTTGGCCGCCTGGGCCACGCGCGGCTTGTCCTTGTCCTTGGCGAGCACCGAGAGGATCTCCAGCATCTCGCTGGCCATGAGCTGCTCCGCCACCTCCCGCTCGGCCGCCATCATGTTCATCACCACCACGGCCCCACGGTGCTGCAGCTCCGTGCTAGGGCTCAGCAGCAGGGCCTGCAGGATCTCCAGCCAGTGCACCGTCTGCGGGGGGAGCGGGGCCATGCTCAGCACTGCCCCCCACAAGAGGGGGGGCCAGCTCCCCGCAGCCCTGCTGGCCCCCAACACCCCCAGCCCTGGCTCAGAATCAGCCTGAGGTCAGGATAGGTTCCCCCCTCTCCCAGGGCCAGCACCGGGACACAGCTCCAGGACAGGAGTGGGAGGGAATATAGGACACTGGGTGCTGTCCCAGGGGGTGGCGCGTGCCCCCACCCCACTGCCAGGCACTCACCACCTGGGGGATCCGCTTGCAAATGGCGGGGTGCAGGGCGGTCAGCATGGCCAGGGTCCCTGAGGCTGCCCGCCGCAGCTTCTCATCCTCCTCCCCACTGTACAGGACCATCAGCTTCAGCCGGTCACTGTCCTCGGCCAGAAACAGCTCCTGCACCTGCAGAGGAGGAGGAGGAGGAGGAGCGGGAGGGGGGCTCTGGGGAGCTGGGAGCCCAGCGCAGACGCCCAGCCCACCCCGGCTCAGCCCTCACCTCCTTGCTCATGGCCATGTTGCACATGCACTCTGTCGCAGCCAGCCGGATCAGCTCATGCTCCTCAAACATGTACCCCTCGATCATGGGCACAGCCTTCTCCTTCAGGATCTTCTGCCTGCGGCGGGGTGTGCATGAGCACTCCCTGCCCAGGGCAGCACACCTCCAGGCCAGAGCCCCCTCTCTCCCCCCACTGAGTCCAGCTCCATGCTGGCCCCACCGCCCCTACCGCAGCCTCTCGCTGATGCCAGCCAGGTTGGTTAATGCCATCAGCCCCTCAAAGTTCTCCAGGCCTGTGCGCTGAAGGTGCAGAAGGCTTACCAGGGGTCGGACCACTTCGTAGATCTGTGGAGACGGCAGTGCAGGGCTCAAACCCCGAGCGAGGGGCAGGGACTCTGCACCCTGTGGAGAAGGGGGCACAGGGAGCCCTGAGCCCAGACTAAAGGCAGAACTGCTCCCATGGTCAGGCCTCAGCCATTGGGCCTTTGTAGGGAACACCAGGGATCTTGCCACCTCCCACACCCCAGGGAAAGGGAAACCCATGCTGGCAGTTCCTGCAGCGCAGATCCCACCTTGGCTCACCAGCCCTGTGGCCTTCAGCCCCAGCCGCAGCCCTGTCCCTGCTGCTGCTCCCATGCGAGCCCCTGTGCAGCCCCGACTGCAGGGGCCCTGCTTGGCAGACCCCCAGCCCACAGCGGTGACACTCACCCGCTCTCCAGGGAACGCCATCTCTGGGTTGGAGGTGATGGTGATCTTTGCCAGGGCCTGAGCTGCCTTGGTCTGCCCCACCTCGGTGCCCTCCAGGGACAGTGGGATGAGAGCCTGCATGCAGAGACACAGCAGCCAGTCCTGCAGCCAGGTCACAGCAGCCTCAGCTTCCCCAAGTCTCCTGTACGAGGGAGCCAGTGCGGTCCTTGCCAAACAAGTGCCACCCCCGCAGAGCCCCAGCCCTCCCCAGAGCCCACTACGTGGCGCAGGCCGGCAGCACAGTAGGGCCTGTACCCTCACCTTGCCTCCTCCCTGCGCAACCACACCGCCCCGGTCCTCTGCCTCCTCTACCAGCGCCAAGAACACCCTAGGGACAAAGCAGGAGCAGCTGGAGTCAGGGACATACCGCAGTGGGTCCCAGCAGCACCCAAACACCCGCAGTGGGCGCAGGCTATGCGAGACTCCCAGACACCCCCTTTCTGCTCTTGGGAGCTTGCATTCACCACAGGCACGTAAGTGCACCGGCAGCCTCAGAACCCAGCTCCCTCCCTGCCACCCCCCCAGCACACCCATACCTGGAGATCAGCTCCCGGCAGGAGTTGGTGAGTGCCAGGTTCTCGCTCTTCACCATGCAGGCCAGAGCTGACACCACACCAGCCGTCAGCAGCTTCCGCACCCGGCACTTCACAAAGTCTGGCTTGTCCTGTCCCAGAGGCAGGTCACCGCTCAGCTTAGTGCCACCAGCCTGCCACCTGCTGCCATCGCTTGCGAGGTCTCCGACCTCACCCCGAAGGCTGCAAGGTCGCCCTGTCCCCACTCGGGACCTGAGGCTCTGCCCACCCACGTGCTCTCCTCTGGGGCCAGGGCTCCTAGCAGCTGCTGAGAACAGCCGTGCCCTGCTTACCTTGGGGTGCTGCTCTGGAATGTGCTGCTTGGCGTACTTGGCCAGCTCCAGCATCTGGGGGTCTGGCTCCTCATGGTCATAGCTGTTGGTGCAGTTCACTAACGTGGAGGCAACGGCGTAGAGCACGCTCCTGTCCTCTGACTGCAGCGATAACACGGCACCCATCACACCCACGATAGAGAGAACAGGCCAGAGCTCAAGCCCACCCAGCACCACTGGGCCCCTTGCACACACCCCAGCCCCACAGCGTGAGCCCCACAACCCCCTCCGACACATTTCCCCAGTGCCATGGTGCCCACCACCCAGGTCTGCCGCCACGGCGCTCAGCACACACCTTGGCCAGGTGGAACATGGCCTGCATCGCTGCCTTGTCCTCCACAAACTCCTCCTTGACATCCGCATCGAAGGTGAGGTAGGCCAGGCCCTCCACTGCCCAGCGCCGTGTGCCTGCATCGATCGTCTCATTGCAGAGCCACCTGGGAGAGGGGCCCCGTGAGCCCAGACTGTGGGGCACCCTGCCCGGCTCCCCTGTGCCCCACAGCTGGCAGCACTCACTTGCGGCACTGCTTGGCCAATTTCATTGTGGAGCCCTCAGCAAACTGCTTCATGCTGAAGTCGGTGCCTCCAGCGGACCCCAGCTTGCAGAGTCCCTGCAGTCCGGAGCAGGGCGTCAGAGCAGGAATGGCCATGGTCACCCCAAGGTGCCTCTGAGAGACCCCCAGCAGGGAGGGGACAGCGCTGCAGGCCCTGCAGCCACAGCCCGCCCAGCACCACCCAAGGGCTCAGCACAGCTGCTGCTCCTCCCATCCCACCATGCTCCCGGCGCACTCACCACCAGCGCCCGGATGCGGATGCTGTCTCTCTCGCTGTGCTTGTAGATCTCCTTGAGCAGGCTGACACCGTTGGCGGTGATGAAGGAGGCACGCTTAGCTTTGTCAGCAGCGTGGATCAGCGCCTCCACCGCTACCAGCTGGTGGGCCTCGCAGACGGAGGCGCAGAGGGACAGCACGCTGTCCATGATCCCCTCCAGCTCCAGCACCCTGTTCCCAGCATCCGAGGGGCCCTGCAGCAGGCACGACACCGTCTGGATGGCCCGCAGCTTCCCAGCCAGCTCATGCCCCTCAAACCAGCTCCTGCAGGGGAAGACCACCAGGAAGGATAAGGCTGAGCCCACCCACAGCCTTCAGCCACACACGGCCCCCTCCACTGAAGCCCCGCATGGCGTGTCTCTGGTGGGTCTGCAATCTGCTTTTATCACTAAGAATGAAAAGGTCTGGGAATAGGGGGGCTGCTACTTCCCCAGAAGGCTCCTGGCTGTAGGAGACTGAACCCCCGCTCTGCCCCCATGGACGCCTTGGGTCACCTCACATAGTCCTCGCACAAGTGGTGGAAGTTTTCCCTCTCGGCATCGCACTTCAGGTCGTCATAAAGCTTGCTCAGCAGAACCGAGGCACTCATCCGGCTGTTCTCTGTCACGGGCAGGCTGCCTGGGGTGCCGCACACAGTACTTCCCACCTCCAGGATCTTCTTCAGGCCTAGGAGGACATGGAGATCAAACACCCGGTGAATAGCAAAATGGGGCGCACAGGTGGAACCAAGGCACACAGCACCCTGAGGCAGAGAGGCACGATGCCCCAGCGGGACACTGCAGGCTGTTCTGCTCACCCTGGTCGATCACCCAGAGGCTCATGCTGTTGTTGGTCTCCTTTGGTGACTTCCTGGGCACCACCTTGATGAGCAGGTTGAGGGCGTTGTCACGGCCATGCGCAGAAGCCCCTTCCAGCGCTAGCAGCTCCAGGAGGTGCTTGATCAACAGTTTCAGGTCCTTGGAAGAATCTTCCAGAAGAGACAGTGCCCAGGAGTCAGCACCCTGGGCACAGCCTCAAGCTTGCCGTGGTAAGGCTGGCAGGAGCTGCTGCCATGACAAGGGACTCCTGCCTCCCAGCTCAATCTCATATTAGCCCTGGACCAGAGCCCTGACTCCGTGGCAGGGAGCAGTGACAAAGGCGGGCAGCAGGAGACAAACCCCCTGCAGCTCAGCGCCTCCCCGGAGTGCTCTCCCCACCCCAAGCCAGCCAGCCAGGGCAGCAGGCACTCACCCAGCACCACCGCATCCTCCTTGCCACGGAAGTCCTTCTGCAGCCCTTCCTTCAGGGAATCAAACATCACATGCAGAAGGTTGCAGGCAGCCAGGGAAACCTGCTCGTGCTCCACACCCAGCACCGCTGAGAGACGAGGGGCCCCCAGCTCTGCCAGGATGGCCATGGTCTGCAGGTACAAGCACAACTGTCTGCTGGAGACTTTGGGGAAGCCTTGGCGCTCCCCAGCACCTTATCAGGATGGTTCCCTGTCACAACAAGGCTCTCACAAACTCAGGCCTGGCAGGTGACAGCTTAGAACTCCTCTGCTCAGCGGGGCTGCAGCCAGCCGCAGGCAGAAGCCAGCGACACTCCCCTGCCTGACGCGCTTTGCAGCCTCCCCAGCATTGATTTCCCCTGGGCCAGGCCCTGTCACACATGAGAGCTGGGCTACGGCGGGACCTACCCGGGAGCGGTGCCCAGAGCACAGCCCCACCAGGGTGCGCAGGGCCGCCAGCATCAGGTCAGCCTTAACCGTGTCAAGCAGCTGCGTCAGGAGCCGCACACCATCGCTTTGGAAGATTTTCTCTGCTCCGGCCTCCTCTCGTGCCAGCACAATCAGGTTCTGCGCAGCCTGGGAAAGGAGAGTCTCGTCTGGGTCACCTGCCCACCAGAACGCAGCCCACCATGCACAGGGAACCCCCCAGCAGGAGCCGGCTGGGCAGCCAGCATGGCTGCAGGCACCTGTCTTCTGCCCCCAATCTCCGGGAAGCACGTTCTGCTGGCAGGAGGCCCGGCCTCCACTGGGCAGCACCGTTCAAGCCAGCGGTGCTGACCTGGGAATACCGTTCCTCCCCTCCTTGCCTTCCAACCAAGCCACGTTGCCCTCCTCTCCCAAGTTCAGACCTTTTGCTTCTTGTCTGCATCCTTTTCTTCAGGATCCAGCAAGATCTGGAACATCTGTGCCACCTTCGAGTCCGTGCAGGACATGGTCTTCATCTGAGAGAGAGCAGAAAGAGTGGCTCAGCCCTTACCACTTTCCTCAGTCCACCACATGCACAGGGGGGCCACAGCAGCCCCCAGCTCCCACGCTGCCTCCCCGCTCACCTTCTCGTGCATGCTGCTCCCCAGGGCGCGCAGGGCCTCCTGGAAGGCCTTGTTCTTGGGCTCCAGGCTCACGCACCGCTGCAGGTCGCTGACAGCCTGGTCCAGGTGGCCCAGCTTCTGCAGTGCCTGGCTCCGGCGGAACAGTGCCTTCATGTCCCGGCCATCGGCTTCAATGGCTGCAGACAAGCAGGGGATCTATTGCAAAGCCCCTCGGCTGCTCTGGTCTGCCCGGATGGGCAGTGCACAGAGGCCGGTCCCCTGCCAGCCACCGCTGACAGTACCTTTAGAAGCATCAGCCTCTGCCTTGGCGTAGTCCTCCTGCAGAGAGAGAGAGAGGCAGCGAGAGGGAAACACCTGATGCGCTGCCCATGCAGGCCTCGCTCAGCCCAGCCTGCTGCAGGCAGATGCAGCACCTGCCGCTTTAGAAAGGAGAGCAGGGAAAAGGACTGTGCGGTTTGAGGATGGGAACAGCATCACTGAGGACAGCGAGCCAGCCCAGACGACATCTTGTCCTTCCCAAAACGCAACCCTCGTGGGGTCCCTGAGGAGCCCTAGGGTCCCCGATGCTTTTCAAGTGCTCCCGGTCTACTTGAGCCCCTGAAGTTCCTTGTGTTCCCCCTTACCTCAGAAACAGTTCTACAGTGGGAGATCAGAGATGCTGTGACTGCCTGGGGAACAGCCCCAGCGCATACACACAGCCCAGGCAGGGATGGAATTGCCCTGCCCTGTCCCTGACAGTCCACTCAAGAGGTGAGGCAGCACGGGACAGCGGGCAGGGACAGGAGAAAAGGTGCACGGAGGAAACACGGGACCGACTGCGCCCTGCCCGGGGACCGACAGGGCCTCCCAGCGCAGCCGGCGAAGGCGGATGGGCCGGGGCAGCTGCCAGCAGCACAGCCCCGGCAGGCCGGGGCAGCCGGGCAGGTTCCCGCAGGAACCCCGCGGTGAGACACCCGCCCCGTTCTCACCAGCTTCAGGTAGCAGGCGGCCCGGTTGCGGTGCAGCACGGCTCGCTCCGGTTCGCCGTCGCAGAGGCTCAGCGCCTGCGTGTAGGCAGCGAGGGCCGCGGCGTGGTCCCCCGCCTGGAAGAGCGCGTTGCCCCGCTCCCGCAGCTGCCCCGCCGTCACCTGCCGACGGGCACCGGCTGGGACACGCGTGCCGGGGGGGGTGGGACCTGGGCACGGCCCTGACCCGACCCCCCCAAGCGGCCGCCCCGGGGATGGGCCCCTGGGACAGGGGCCCCGCCGCCCCCGGCCACCCCGGGACGGGCGCTGAGCACCGGCCCCCCGTCACGCCAGGCCCGGCCCCGGCCCCGGCCCCGGCCCCGGCCCCGGCCCCGGCCCCGGCCCCGGCCCCGGCCCCGGCGCTCACTCACCACCTCCTCCATCGCGCCTCTCTCACCGCACCCGCGACGTCACCGGCGATCGCCCGGGGAACCTGGACGCCACCACCCGCGTCACGTGAGGGGGGCGGGAGCCTCCAGCGCCGCCCCGCGGCCCGGCGGTGCCGGCACCAGCCACGTGCGACTTCGTGTGCGTGTGTGTCCGCGCCCGCCCCCCCCGTGCCCCGCTGCACCCCCGGGCAGGGAGACCCGGCCCAGCCCCCCCCGCACCCCCCACCCCCCGGGCCCCCGCCCCGCCCTGCCCGCGGCCCCCCCTCAGCAGGCCCGGCCGGGGGGCGGCGGCGAGAGCCCCCCGGGGGCGCGGGGGCCGCAGGGCGGCCGGCAGCGGGGCTGGCGCCTCCCCGGGGGTCTGCAAGGCGGGCGGCAGGCGCGGGGCAGGAGGCGGCCGAGGCGGCAGCGGCGGGTCCGGTAGAAGTGAAAGAGGTCAACAGCCATGAGGAGGAGGACGAGGAGCCCGTAGAGCCCCACAAAGGGCAGGGCCAGCGGGTTCCTGCGGGGGGGGGGGGGGCACCTCAGGAGGGAGCGGCCACGGCCCCCCCACCGGCACCCCTGCGCCAGGGAGGGCCCGGCCAGGGCCAGTTTTCGGCCCTGGGGTGACACCACGCCAGCCCCCGGGGCCATGCCGGGAGCCCGGAGCCCCTGCCGCCCCTGAGCACCTCCCAGGCACCGTGGCCCCGAGCGCCACGGCCAGGCTGCCACCTGCTCACCGGAGAAGGCCTGGACTGGCCAGGCTGGAGAGGTTCACCCCGGTGAGTGCCTCCAGGGCCAGCTGAGAGCAGCAGGACTTGAGGGCGCGCAGGCTGGCGCGGCAGCAGTAGCGGTGGCCCGCCGGGTCGGTCAGCCGCGGGCAGTAGAAGCCGGGGTGGTAGCGGCCGTCAGGGCTCGCGTAGCCCTCACAGAGGTGCAGATTCTGCACCGACACTGGGGCAAGGAGCGGGCGCTTGGCGAGCGCCAGGGCTCAGTCCCCGTTGTAGGGTGCCGCAGAGCCCATGAGTGGGGCGCTGGCTGGGCTTCGCCCTTGCATCGAGGCGAGTCGGTGTGCTGGCAGCTGGCGCGGTGCCGCTGGGACGGGCTGCCAGCTCCAGTGAGGTGGCCCTTGCAGGGACGCTGCAGAGCGGAGCCTTCCCCAGCCCCAGCAGCGATGGGCCGGGCTGGGCTGGAAGCACCACAGCCCTGTGGGGCCTCGCCGCCACGGCACAGGAGCCCCCGGCTCGGGCCTCAGAGTGGGCTCCAGTCACGGCTGGGCTCCAGGCCAACGGGCAGCACCAGCTGAGCACAGACCCACCCATCACTGCCTGCTGGCGGCCCTGGACCCATGTGTGCCGTGACCTCCGGCGCACCCCATCGCCCCGGCAAGGGCAAACATGGGTGAGGAGCATGATGGTGGCAGAGGGGAGGGGAAAGCCCCCAGGCCAGCCCCGATTTCCCCCTGCTGAACGTCCTCCCTGTTCCCCACCACCCCACAGGGACAGCACTTCTCACCCCACAGACATGCTGCAGTGGGACCAGCCTGGGCACCACCACACCTGGGTCCCCATCCCCAGCACGGACCACCACCTCCCGGCACAGACCCCCCAGCCTCCTTCAGGGGCCATTGGGGAGCAGTCCACAAGGGACAAGGCCCCAGCAGGGACACAGAGGACACATTCAGGGAGCAGGAGGAGCGATAACGGGGCTGTACCTGTCCCGAGGAGGCCAGGGCACAGAGCCGTGGCGAGGAGCAGCCAGAGTAGGAGCCCACCCAGCATCTTCCCGGCCGACCCTGGGCAGTGGCAGCTCTGGCTCCGGCAGAGGCAGAAACCACAGCCCCTCCTGCTCCCGCCTCCATCACGGCCCATCAAGAGCCGCTTGGAGCCATTAGAGCCTCCTGCACTCGCTGCCCGCTCCGCAGGGACCAGGGCGGGAGGCGGGGAGCATTGCTAATGAGCTTCTCGGGGGCCAAGTGCAGGACGGGAGGCGCCTTCCCCACCCCACGGTGGGGCATCGGCTGCCAGTCCATGGGCCCTGGTTGGGCACCTCAGCCCATCTGGGGACCCCGGTGTCGCAGGCAAGGGCCGCAGGCCAGGCTGGGGTGAGCACCGGGCCCCGGGGCTACGGGCAGGCAGGCTGTGCCGCAGCCCCTCGGCAGCCCAGCCCCAGCAGGCAGCGGGCCCTGTGCCAGTAGCCTGGCCACCTGCCAGCCATGCCATTAGCTGGCCTCCGCCAGAGCCACCGGTGGCACACAGTGCCAGCGCAGGGCCATGGTCCCCTGCTCACCGGCGCAGCCCCACAGCGTGCTCACATCCCCAGCCATGCACAAGGCCTGCGGTCCTGCCCTGCTGCGCTGCCCCATGCCAGGCTGTCCCTGGGGCAGTGCGAGGGGCCGAGCTGCCGGGGCCAGTCCATGCTGGCTCTATGCACTCTGCACGTTCTCGGGGCCATGGCTGAGCCTGTGGGATGTGGGCTGTGCTGGAGGCTGTGCAGGAAACAAGGACAGAGCTCAGCTCGCACTATCTCCTCACCCAGCCCTCCCCACAGGTGGCCATGGCCCTTGCTGCTGGCACTCCTTCCCAGTAATTAGCCCCGGGGGGGACAGGGAAGCTCAGCAGCCCCTGCGGTCCCCACAGCAACCGGGAGGATGCTCTTGGGGACATGGCTTCCCCCAGCCCCTGGGGCACACAGCAGACAGGTTGCCCAGGGTCCTCAGATGCCAGAGCACCCTGTCTCAGCTCTGGCCAGCCCAGCACGGCCAGCAGTGCCCCAGGGCAGCACCCCACAGCCCTGTGCACAGGAGGAGGGTCTGGCTCCCCCAGCAGCTGCCAGCATTTCAGCCCTGAGAGCAGCCAGCACCCCCCAGCCCCAGGAGACTGCTGTGCCAGGTGCTCACCCCAGCAGCTCAGGGGTGCACGTGCAGGTGCTGCAGCAGACGATGTACCCCCATCCCCTCCCTGCTAGGCCAGGCCCCCTTCCTGGGGTGCCAGGAGGTCCCCAGCGACTGTCAGCACCTGCCCCTCAGCCGCCAGCAGCCCCAGTGGAGACCAGGCTGCCAGGCTTACACCGGAAGGGGGCTAAAGGCACTGAATTTGGGAGACGCCATTCCCATGCTTAACTTGGATGTTGCTGCCTGCACAGGGAGCTGCCTAGCTTCAGTCTGCACCCAGTCCCCCTTGCTCCTGCCAGCACCAGGCGCTGCCTGCCCCCAAGCATGGCTGGGCCTGGCCGTGCCACCGGCCTCTCACAGGTGTCCTGGGGCCCCATGCCTGGCTCAGTCCCTGGAGCACCGGTGGGGCAGGGACCCTATGGGGCAGAGCGTGGCACAGCCCCAGCAGCCTGCCCAGCACACCCAGACTGGCCCTGGCCACAGCTCTGAGCCTGCCTCCCCGCTGCCTTGGGGTGCTGCCCCGTCTCCCCACTTCCCCATGCAATCAATGCGAGAACCACAAACCAGACACAGAGCAGGGCCCTTGGAAACAGCCTCATGTTTCCTACAAGCTCCAGGCGAGCTCAGTCTCCAGTCCACAGCACCTCCCCAGCCAGCTGCCCCAACCCTGCCAGGCTCCTGGCAGCCCCCATGCTGCCCCATGGGTTAGGGGGAGCCCAGGCGCCAGCATGGGCCTCTGCCCCAAGATGCCGGGGTGGGCACCCTCCTGGGCAGCCATGCGAACGCAGGGCAGCTGTGCCCATCCTGCCAGCAGCGGCAGAACCTGGCCCGCTGCCCCTGCCAGCTGTGCTCTGCTCGGAGCAGTGCCCAGCCTGTGGCCTCTATGCCCAGGCAGCATCCGGCAGCCTCTGCACAGCTCTGCCACAGCAGTTCACTTCTGAAATCTATCTGAGAACACAGGACTAATAAATTAGAAGGCAGCAGCCTTTGCAAGTCCGGCACCTCCTGCCCAGCACCCGCCTGCCTGCCACGGGCCTGCTGGCCCAGCCTCTCCCGGGCCATGCTGGTGCTGCTGGGCTACACAGCTGCTCCCACGCTGCCCAGCCAGTCTGCTTCTCTCCTGCTCCAGGAGACGCTACCCCAGACGGATGCGGAAAGTGGCAATTTCCATGGGGTCCAGGCGGATGTTGGTGCTGTTGGAGGTTGTGCCCAGCGGGTACATCAAAGTCAGTGAAGTGGGCTGCAGAGAGCCCAGCTCTAGCCCCTGGAACAGGCTGCCCAGGGCCAGCTAGGGAGAGAGGAGGGAGAAGGGTGGGTGGCCTGGATGAGTGGGATGTGGTGCCTGGCAGCGCAGCACTGTGCACAGGGCAGCCCCACATGCACTGTGCCTGCAGCCAGTTCACAGGCCTCCCATAGCACCCAGGGCACCACGCTGACCCAGCCCAGCCCAGGCTCTGCCCTTCCTCACTGGGGGATGCAGGGCTCGTGGAAGGCTCCAGACCCACTTTGTGAGA
Organism: Harpia harpyja; assembly: GCF_026419915.1. Classification (NCBI taxonomy): domain Eukaryota; kingdom Metazoa; phylum Chordata; class Aves; order Accipitriformes; family Accipitridae; genus Harpia; species Harpia harpyja. The sequence goes on along the minus strand of NC_068953.1, from coordinate 15,499,270 downwards.
AACCAACATCCTCCAGCTTTGCCTGGGCAAGGCACAGAACAGGGCTGCACGCTGCACCGTGGGATTCTTGACCAGCCACAGATTCTGGGACGCTGGTGCTGGGTGAGTTGGGGCCACCTCCAGCCTCTGTCCTGGCTTGGCATGAGCAGGGATGCAGGAGGCAGGCCTGGCACGAGATGTGCCGGGGGCCCCAGTCTAGCTCTGACCCAGCAGCAGGTGGAGGTGGCAGCCCGGTCTTACCTTTCCCTGGCTGGTGGTGCAGTTAAACCCCAGGTTCTTAGCCTCCAGGCTGCAGTCAAAGCCTTTGCGGTGCAGGATCAGGGCTGCCTCAGCTGAGGGTAGCGAGTCATCCTGCTGGGGAACCAGGGTGTGAGGTGCAATGCTGGGGACAGTGGGTGCGAGACCCCCCCAAGAGTCCTGCCCAAGCCATGCCCGCCTCGCTTGCAGGGCGCAGCTCACCTCTGCCTGCAGCATCCGCAGGTTAAGGATGTGAAAGTCGCAGGGGAAGGTGGTGGAAAGGGGCGTGAAGGAGCGCAGGACTGGTGGGGCCAGCTTCTCCTGGGCCACAGGCATGACCAGGGCCTCAGCATTCAGGTGCATGGAGGTGATGTGGCTCAGCAGGGAGGGGAAGCTGATCGGGCGGCCATCCTGCACCTGCCAAAGAGCACACTGGTCAGCGCAGGCCAGGGGAGCAGCAGGGCCAGGCAGAGCCTGGACAGGGCCCATGGGACCTCCCACTCCTTGTAGCCTCTCCAGCAGCACCTGGAGAACAGGCACATGCCAGCATAGGGCACTCAGAGCTGCACCCACCCAGGCTTGACCCCCTCCCCAGCACCCAAACACGGAGGGCAGCTGCTGGCTGGGCAGCCTGCACGGACCCCAGCTAGCCGATGGTCAGACTATAGGCCTGCTACAGGGCCTGGCTAGGCTAGTTGCTAGCAGCTAGTGCACGAGACAGGGAGAGACAGTGGGGCCAGGCCAGCTGTTACCTCTGGGCTGCCAGTCCTGGCGCTGGGGAAGCCCAAGGCTTTAAACACGGAGGCCAGTTTGGAAAAGAAGCTGGAGCTCTGAATGGGTGACATGGCGCATGCATAGAGAACAGCAAGGGGACGGGACAAAAACACAGCGATTAAGAGGCCAGCGTGGCTCTGCACCCCATCTGCGGGACAAACCCCACTCCATGGTCCCACCCTCCCCACACCCCTGTGTTCCAGGCATGGCACGACCTTGTGCAGTGCCAGCAAGACAGCCGGGCGGCCATGGGGCAGGAGGGGAGGAGACCCTGCATCCAGTCTCACGTGCAGCTTTCTGCAGACACCTCCACCCTGCTCCGTCCCAAGGCAGGGCTGGGCTCTCTGGGTGAGCGGCACTGCACCCAACCCCCGTCCTGTGGCCTCACAGCCCATGCACCTTGTTGGCAGTGGCACGGTGCTCCAGGAGGAGGCGGAACCGGTTGCAGGTGCGCTTGTTGTCCTTTAGCCCTTGGCCCAGGCCCCGGTTGTCATCCTGCATGAGGCGCCGGTCCAGGATCACCTCCAGCTGACCTGCAGAGAGCGGGTCCCAGTGCCCTGGGCTTTAACAGGAGCCAGGCACCTCTGCTGCCACAGAAGGAAATGCTCCCACAGGACTGGGGTAGCCGGGGAGCCCCCAGAGACAGCAGGACCAGGGCACCCTGTGCCCAGCCCGCAGCACCCTCCTCCCCAGCATCCCATGTCAAGGGCAGCCCCGGTTCTGCAGCAGGCCCCCCGAGGCACAGCCCCACAGCCCCAGCTCACCACTGCTGAGGCTGGAGACCCCCAAGGCCTGGGCTGTGTGCAGCGTCAGGCGGCTCTGCATGTCCTGAATGTAGGCCATGGCGGGCATGGGGTAAAAGTTGGCCTGCAGTGGCAGCTTCCGCTGGTACCTGCGGGGCTGGATCTGCCGAGGGAAAGAGGTCAGCAGCTGGAGGTGGCTCCCGCGGTGGCCAGTGCCAGGTGGCAGGGCACTGTCCCCCCGTGGGCAGCTGCTGTCCCTCTCCAAGCTGTCGGATACCTGGAAGCCATTGAGGTCCGTGAAGAAGGTGTCATCGCTCTCGATGTCAGTGCTGAAGCGCAGGGCCAGCTCCTTGTTGATGTGGTCACGGATGTCCACCAGGCAAGACACGTCCAGGGACAGGCCCTCCACCCCTGTGGGCAGGCAGTGAGGGGCTGGGCCCCACGGGCAGCATTGCCTAGCGCCCCTGGGCCAGTGACCTTCCCGGCACAGCCTCGCACTGTCTCACCTGGCACGTTGTAAAGCCGCACCATGGTCTGGACATGCTGGTAGTAGCTGATGACCTCTGAGAAGAGGGGTCCCTCTGTCACCCGCACTACTGGGGGGTCCTTGGGGGCGTAGGGCTGTGGGGGAAGGAGGGCTGCGCTGAGGCTGCTGCCTGCAGGACTGTCAGATGGCCGTAGGCACGGCTGCCAGCTGGCTCGCAGAGGCGGTGCCTGTACCTTGGCCTCCCCGTCAGGCAGAAAGAGGTAGGCTCCGCTTTTGTCCTTGGAGGTCCTGGTGCCGTAGACAAGAAACTCGCTGCTCACCCTCTGCTCCCGCTCCTCCCCAGCTCGGCGGATGCTCTGCAGGGTGTGGGCCAGCACAGTGGTGAGCACATCTTGCATGAGGCAGTGCTGTGTCCCCCTCCCCTCCTTAACCCCCCACACCACCCATCAGACCCCTGCACTCGCCTGCAGCAAGCCTGAGCGTCCCGAGAAGCAGGCCTGCAGGTGCTGGTTCTCCAGGCAGAAGTCTTCGGCGGTGGCCGGGAAGACATGCACGGGTACGGCCTCCTGCTTGCGCACAGCCAAGTCCCGGCCATGCAGGTACAGGCGCACGGAGGACTTCAGCGCACCGTGGCTGTTGAAGGACTTATGCAGCTGCAGCACACGCAGCCCCAACGCAGGCAGGCGGGCCAGGACAGATACCTGTGGGCAGCATGGAGACCTGAGCCAGCCCCTCCGCAGGAGAGCAGCCAGCACATGGGGATCTGCTGGCTGTCGGCAGGGGAAAGACCCCGGCTCGGCACTTCTGGGGCTTCTGCTGAGGGGGGACGTGCACATGGGCCTGGGGGTTCGCAAGCAGTGGGAGCTTGTGTTGTGGTGTGGGAACACTTGTTGCCACAGAGAAGGGCTCACAGGGTGTTCTGGCCATGGGGCGAGGGCAGGAGGCTGGCACACATGGGCTGTGCAAGCTGAGGATGGGGGCGGGCAGCGACACTGGGGCACCCCATACCTGGTAGATGTCAGGCACCGTGTCAGTGGCGGAGCCCCAGTGCGCACTGAGCTGGGAAGGCAGTGGCTGCCCCTCCTCGGAGAGCACACGCACATGTGGGGAGTCCACCAGCACCGGCACGACGCTCAGGCGCTCCTGCTCCAGCGGGTTGAACACCACCAGGTACCTGCGGGGTGGGGTCACACAGGGATGGCGACCCCAAGCCCCATGGCATCCTGGGTGCCCCATGCCCCACACCACCCACGGATCCCATGCACCCACCCACTGCTTCACAGAGTCCCAGGTACCCCCCTCACTGTCCCCCTACAGCCCCACAAGCCCCAAGAGCAAGGCAGGCAGCCCCTACCGGGGCGAGGCGTCCAGTTTGACCACTGTTCTCTCTGGGAGGGAGTCCTGGTTGGGGCGCGTGTCATCCTGGGGAGAGAAGCGGTCAGAGCTGGGGTGTGCCCACCACCCCTGCCAGCCTGGCCTAGGGACACAGGCACAGGCTGGGACCCTTTCCCTGGGCCCCCACCCAGCACCCAATGGGCAGGCAGAGCTGTGCTCCCTGGGGGGATGAGGATAGCTGCCCCAGCATGGCCCAGTGTGCTGGGGTGCAGGAAGCCAAGGGGCAGGGTGCTGCTCACCGTGCTGAGGAAGGGTGCAGCAGGGTCATGGCGGTAGGTGTCCTTGTCCCCCAGCACGAGGTAATGCGCAGCATTGATGATGACGCGCTTGAGGTTCGTGAGGGAGTGGAGCAGCCTGGGGCACAGGCAAAGTGAGCCACCCAGGACTGTCCCCCATCTTCTCTCAGCATCCCCCCAACATCCCTCACCTCCCCCGAGGAGAGGGCCCCCACAGGACCCCCCACGCCCAACCACGCTCGCAGCCCTGTGCCCACCAGCCCCCATCCAAGACAGGCCCCTCAGGGCTGCACCCCGGCCCCCCGCACGCACCGGACTCCATAGTCAACCGCCACAGCCTCCTTGGCGGTGCCAGTGATGGCATCGTGGTGCTGGAAGAGGCCCAGGTTGCGACGGGCATTGCTCAGCAGGGCGTAGTCGGAGAGCGGGTACCTGCCATCAGCGCCAGCGCGGCGGGCGTGGGCGAGCGCCAGGCTGTACAGGATCTCTGCCCCCCTGCGCAGGGACAGAGTCACCGAGGGTCCCTGCCCTGGTGCCCCAAAGCTCCGGGCCCAGCAGTGCCAGGACGGAGGGCAGAGGGGGAGCAGCCAGCCCAGTCCGCACGCTCTCCATGCACATGGGCCTGGCCTCAGGGAGGGCAGGTGGGGGCACATGCTGCCCTGGGGCTGGGCAAGGGTTTGGCACTGCCTGGGCCATGCCTGGGCCACCCCCAGCATGTTGGCAGCTGGGCACAGACTGGGGGACTGCCAGGGCTCCCAGGTGCTGCCCGGCCGACCCTCGCCTGTGCCCCCCCGCACACAACCCCTGCCCCAGGGCCCAGCCCACTCCCCCTCACCGGAGGTGGGCCTCCAGCACCCGGTCCAGGCTCTTGTAGAAAGGGCGGGAGGTGTAGTAGCCTGTCCAGTAGTGATCCTCCCGGTCCGCATAGGAGAAGAAATCCCCACTCAGCACTGGGAACCCGGGCGGCTTCATCCCCGGCACGATGCCCACCTTCTTGTACAGGGCGTCAAAGTAGTCAGAGAGCGTCCCAAACTGCGCCTGCAGGATGGCACGCGCAGCCCTGAGCGCAATGGCGGGATGCCATGGCTCCCACCAGCCCTCCCAGCACTGCCCACCCTCCAACTGGGCTCTGTGGGTGGCCTCCCCACAACCTCTGTCTGTGGGGCCCTGCTCACCCCAGCCCCCTGCGTTGCCCCAGACCTCCCTGCACATACTTGGACGTGGAGGTTGGGTCGGGAGTTGAGGAAGTCAAAGATGCGCTGGTAGTTGAGGAACTGGGCATCCCACTCTTGTGGCTTGTCATAGCGGAAATCGTCTCCCAGGGGCACCAGCAGCACCTTGCTGCGGTACAGCTTGGACTTCTTGCGGTACTGGTCCAGCAGCAGCTGGGCTCTGCCGCGGGGGAACAGGGAGTGAGGCTGGCTCCCAGACAGGGCCATGGGGCTCAGAGCCACTTGCCCCTGCAGCACTCACCGCTCCGCCACGTTGGCATCAGTGATGGCTCGGGGAGGCACCTTCCATGGGCAGTTGATCCGGCCACCTGGCAGCCGCTTGAAGTCAAACTGGCAGCAGATCTTGGGGTCTGGCCCACAGGTGTGGGGCACATCGTAGCTGTAGAAGGGCATCATGTGGCAGAAGATGTCGGTGCTGGCATCCGGGTCTGTGGGACCAAGGACAGATGAGCATCAGCAATGGCTCTCCCTTGCCTATCCCTGAGCAGGGGGGCCCATGGGCACATGGGCATGGGGACGGCTGCTCGGGCAGGGCAGACCTGGCACAGAAGCTCACCCACTTGGAGCACAGAGAGCACAGCAGCCTCCCCTGGAGGCAGTTGGGGAGTCACCCTGCGGCTGTCCCTCAGGGCAAAACCACTGCAGGGCAGAGACATTGCGCCTGGTGCTCAGCTTGCCATCCACACAGGAAAGTGCTTGGTAGCTGTTCCCTGCTGCCACCCGCCCCGGCAGGGTCCCCTCTGTGGTCACCTCCCAGCAGCCCCTACCCCATGTCTGTCTCCACATGAACTCCAGGTTCTGGGTGGCAGCAAAGTGCTTCTTGATGGCGTAGTGCACACGCTGGATGAGCATGCCCGTCAGGTTGGAGCGCTTCAGCAGGTAGGGCATGGTGGAGCTGTGCCCAAAGGGGTCAACAGCCCAGCCTGACCGGGGCGTCACACCTGGAGGCACAGAGACCTGTCAGCCCCCCACTGGGCCTAGCAGCACTGCCTGTGAGGAGGCTCCTGCCAGGGATGTGGGTGCCTGCCAGCGCATCAAGCAGCCCCCCATCCAGCACTCTGCCCCTCCTGCCCGGCATCCCGCCCAGCTCTCACCAATGTTCTTCTCCAGCCACTGGTGCCCCTCAATCAGCTGGTCAATCATGGCAAAGTAGTGGGAATTGGCCTCATCCGGCATTACCCAGCCACCCGTCACCATTTCCAGCTGCCCGTTGCCAACCAGCCTGCAAGGGGGACACACAAGATGTGATCAGCTCCGGGCAGAGCCCTGCAGTGAGCTGTGTGTCCATGGTAGAGCCTTCTCCTGCCTTGGAGCCACCTGGGTCCCACCTGCGGCCTCCACAACCACTGGCTGCCATGCCCCACTGCCCACCCCATCCCCATGCAGACAGACATCCCTCCACAGCACCACACTGGCCGAGGCCCCAGCCAGAGCCCATCCCCACACAGGCCAATGCCCTCTGCTGTGTCCTGCAGCCCATGTTCCCTCTGTCCTCCACTCCCAGCCCTCCCGGGGCAGGGGGGCTGACAAGGGGGCCCTCTCCCACCAAACAATCCTGCTCTCTAGGTTACCCACCCCCCTGACAGTACCCTAGGACTTGCAAGGCGCTGGCACTGCTCAGGCTCTGCGGCAGTGCTCACATGCTCAGGGTTACAGTGATGAGAGGGAGTTCCCCAGCCCCGTGAGCACAGGGAACAGTGCAGGGCAAGACCTGCCTCCCACGGCCCCTCAGGCCCCCAGTGCTGGTAGCACCCTGGCTCTCACTCCACACTGCTGTGGTTTTGACATCTCGTGGCACCGAGAGGTTGCTGGCAGTGCAAGGCACCCCACAGTAAGCAGTGTGAAGCCCACAGCCACTGCACTGTGGGCCCTTCTCTACCTAGAGCCCTTCCCTCACACACTCCGTGCTCACAGCTGGCGACTCCCACAGCACCCTGCCTCCAGGCAGGGCCTGCACCAGGCAGTCCTACCTCCGCACCGCAGCCCGCTTCTGGGCACTGATGTTGTCCCACCACTTGGAAAAGAAGGAGATCTCGGACCAGATGAAGCGCCGGCGTGGGTCCTCCTGCATCTTTAGCACCATGCTGTTGAGGATGTGCTGCGTCTGGTCATAGTAGTACTTGTCGAAGGTCTTGATCCAGCCTGCCAGCGCAGGTGGGGAGGTCACTGCACGGGGCCCAGCCCTTCTCCGCCAGCGGTGTGGGGCAGCAGTGGCTGGGCTAGCCCTTCCCCTCCCCTGCCGACCTTCGCCTGCTGCTCACCCGGGTCATTGTGGGAGTGGGGGACCACAAACACCTGCAGGGGCTCAGTGTCCCACTCATTAGGCTCATAGGTGATATCGAAGCCCTGCTTCCACACGCCGCCATCCTGGTTGTCAAAGGGCAGCAGGGAGTACACAGCCAGCATCTGCCAGGTAGGAGACAGGGCTCAGGGCTGACACCAGACTGAGAGACCCCCAACAGAGTAGGGCCAGGACTCCATGGATGCCCTGGTATGGACCCCCTCGCACTAGCAGAGATGGGCCCTGAGCCTCTGGGCCGAGATGCCGGCCCCTCACCTGCAGGTCTGGGCTCTGGCCCTTGCCCCCCAGGGCAAACTGGCAGTCCTGTGGGGAGACGGAGAGGAAGCTCGGGCGACTCTCAGGGGGCAGCACCCAGGAGCCATTGGGTGTGTGGTGGGGCAGTGCTGGCTGCCCCTCTGCATGGGCTGTCAGCTCCAGCACTGAGTCCTTTATGTGGCTGATGATCTCGTGGTTCTCCTCCAGCAGCTGCTCCAGCTGCTCAATGCGGTTCTGCAGCACTGAGATCTGACTCTGGGGACACAGACGCCACGGTGAGAGCCTCCGGTGCCCTTTGCCAGGGGGGTCCTGGCCCCCACATGCACTGACACCAGCAGGGAACAAGCCCCGGCCCTGGCAACCGAAAGGCCTCAGGCTGTGCCAGCTGGCCCCGAGCAGGCCTGGCCCTGGCCCCCTCGCCCGCTCTGCCATCCCCATGGCCCCGCCGCTCACCCTGGGGAAGTTGCCCCCACTCTGGTGGCGCGTGGGGTCGTGCTGCACCCGGTCCAGCATCAAGTAGAGGGAGAAGACGGCCACGCAGAAGATGGCAGCTCCACACACTGTCACCTGCTTCTTCAGCTTCATCCCGGAGAGCCGCAGGGACAGACCTGCATCAGGACAGAGTGGTTCCGGTGCCCCTGCCAGCCCAGCCACAGGGCCGGGGCCGAGGACAGGACAGGTACAGGGGCAGGAGCGGAACGGGGCACCGGGAGACACGGGACGGGACAGGCCCGGGAGGGATGGGACAGGACAGGACAGGACAGGAGGGGATGGTGCCTCCTGCCCCACGCCCTCGCCCCGGGCTGAGCCCTGCCGCGGGACCTGGGGTCGGGCAGCGCAGCCCGGTGCCCCCATACCCTGCGCCCACCCCTTGCCTACCTGCCCAACCTGCCCACCGCCGTCCCTCACCGCGACCCCCCCGCCATCCTCCTCCTCGCCCCCGCCGCGTCCTACTTCGCTTAATCCGGCGCCGGGTATTTATAGCCCGGGCTGGAGCTGCACGGGCCCAGGGGCGCCTCGGGCCCGGCCCGCCGCGGGGCTGGGGCGGGGGGGGCCGGGGCCGGGGCAGGCCGCGGCGGCCCCGCCGGCCCAGCCGAGCCGGGCAGCCCGGGGCCTCTGCGCCGCGGCGCGGGGAGGGAAGGGGAGCGGCCCGGCCCGGGCCGGGGAGGGCCAGGGAAGGCCGGGGAGGGCCGGGGCCGCCCACTGCGGGACGGCTCCAGGGGCGCGGCCGCTCCGCTCTTACCCTGGGCGGCTCCGCAGCCCGTCCCGGCTCCTCACATCGCCCGCCCCCGGCCCGTCGGCTGCCGCGGCCCGGCTGGGCCAGGCCCCGCCCGCCGCCCCGCCCGCCCGGCTCCGGCCCCGGCCCCGGCCCCGGCCCCGGCCCTGCCGGGAGGCGGCTCCGCCGGGCAGCGCAGCGGGGCGGCCGCCGGGGCGGGCCCGACCCGACCCGGCCCGACCCGGCCGGGACCCCCGAGCTCCCGGGGACGGCCCCGCCACCCCCACCTGGCCCCGGGGACAGGCCCGGGCATCCCCCAGCAGCCCCGGGGCAGACCCGGTCAACGCTCCGTAGCCCCGGGGACGCACCTGAACGTGCCCCCCCGTAGCCCTGGGGACAGGCCCAGCCGTCCCCCCACAGCCCCGGGGACGCACCCGGACATGCCTGGCCCCCCATAGCCCCGGGGCTGTGTCAAGGTGCCAGTGCCCTGTCCCGGTGCGCCCTGTCCCGGTGCACCCTGTCCCGGGCGCGTGTCCCCCCATAGCCCCCACAGACGCGGTGCTGCAGAGCTCGTTTGTTTATTATACAGGATCAAGCCCGGCAGGAGCTATGGGTGCCATGTCCCTGGGGTGCACGGGAGCCCCCTGCCCTGGGCCAGGGTGGGGGCACAGCCCAGTCCGGCCGCCCCGCAGCACTCGCTTCCCAGGCAGGCCCTGCCCGAGGGATGGATGCTGCTGGCAGGATGGATCCGGGGCACATGGTGCTGTCCTGATTGGGGGCGGCGGGGCACTGCCCTTGGCCGGTGGTCCCCCTCACCGGTGCCTCTTGCGGATGGTGATGAGGTCCTGGTGGATGGTGCTGAAGCTGGGCCGCTTGTGGGGCTCGTACTCCCAGCACTGCTGCATCAGCCGGTACACCTCCTCGGGGCACTGCTCGGGGGGGTCCAGCCGCATGCCTGGGGGGTGGCAGGGATGGGGACACAGCAGCTCAGTCCACTGGCCCCTCCCTCCCCCCGCCCTGTCCTGCCCGTCCCATGGGCATGGCTCCACCACAGACCCACAGTGCGGGGCCCATGACCCCACAGTGGCCCTTGAGAGCCGGACCCCAGCCGCGTCCCTTACCCTGCTCCACCGCCTCTCGCGTCTGCTGGTTGCTGAGGTTGGCGTAGGGGACGGCGCCCAGGCTGAAGGCTTCCCATAGCAGGATGCCGAAGCTCCAGACATCGCTCTCCGAGCTGTATCGGCCTGGGGACATGGGGTGGGACAGATGCTGGCAGCTGGGGACACCCATAGCACCACTGCCCTGGCTGTGCTCATGCTCACGAGGACTGGGGTGCCCCACCTCTCTCTGCCTCCCTCCCCAGGACCAGGCACATGGGAGCAGGACAGTGTGCCCTGGACTCCTGGCTCCCAGCTGTGCCACGGGGTCACCAGGCTGTGCCCGGCTGCATCCCATACCATAATTGAGTGCTTCAGGCGCCGTCCACTTGACAGGGATCTGCTTCATCCCCCCCGTGGAGGCGTAGATGCCATCCTCCTCCTCCCGTGACATCCCAAAGTCACTGATCTTCAGGGCATTCTTCTCCGTCACCAGGCAGTTGCGAGCGGCCAGGTCCCTGGGACGTCCCAGAGCTGTCAGCCATGCATCTGGCCGTCCCCAGGGACCTCCGCCTGGCACAGGATGGGGTGCAGCGAGGGCTCTGGGGTTCACCCTGTGCTGCCCGGTGCCCGTCTGCACTGCCAGAGCCCACCTGTGGATGCAGTGCTTGCTCTCCAGGTACTCCATGCCAGCAGCAGCATTCTCAGTCATCTTGATCAGCTCCTTCACCCGCAGGTGCGGCCCCTTGTTGCGCAGGAAGCTCAGGAAGTCCCCCCCTGCACCCAGGATTGTGGAGCTGGCGGGCAGCTGCCTTGGCACGCCGTGGCGAGCTTGCACATGCATGCACCAGCTGCCCCTGCAGCGCAAGGGCTGCAGGATGGGGCTGCTCACCCTGCACCAGCTCCATGACTATGTAAATGGGCTGCTTCTGGGTGCAGACGCCAATGAGCCGGACAATGTTCGGGTGGTTGTACTGTTTGAGGATCCTGTGCGGACAAGGAAGGGCACCATGAGTGCATGGGGAGCCTGGCTGTCCCGGGCACAAGCCACCTGTGCCATCCCCAGGACACTCTGCCCAGCTGGTCTGGGGACACCGCCCTCAGCACAAGGATGCTGCAGTCCCAGTGGGGTCTGAACAGCCCCAAGTCCTGAGGATGGACAGACAGGCTGGGACAAGAGCGATGGATGCACAGACCTGGCTTCCTGCAGGAACCTGGCCTTGAGTTCAGGCGGGAGGGTTTCCCGGCAGGATTTCACAGCAACGGGGGTGTTATCAGCACGCAGCCGGCCGCTGAATACCTCCCCAAAGTTACCCTGCCGAAAGACACAGGTGCACCGGCCCAGCTTGCCGCAGCGTGGCCCAAGGCAACCCCTGCCCTCCCACAGACCCCGCACAGGCAGGGACCAGAGCACTCTGACTCACCCGGCCAATGCGCTCCCCCAGCAGCACATCCTCATGGTTGAGCACCCATTTGTCCTGCAGCAAGCAGACACTGAAGGCGGTGAGCTGTCCCCCAGCCTGCCCCAGGCCCACATCCACCTGCCCCTGCAGCTTCCTCTCAAGCAGCCCTGGAGGGGGGTTCCCAGCCCTCAGGCCCCCCTGGCTGGCTGGAGAAGCGTGCTTGGGGCTCCCAGTCCCACCATGGGCAGGAGAAGGGGACGGGCAGGGTTGCCCCGTGCTCAGGGGACTCGTCACCCTCCCCACTGCCTGCCATCACCTTGGGCACGGCCCTGGCCAGGATGATCCCGCTCTTCCGGGTGATGGGCTGCTGGCTCTGCAGGAGGTGCTCGATGAGCAGCGGGATGGTGGGGAAGCCCTCCCCCTCCAGCCGGTACATGTTCTGTGGGGAGAGGAGGCTGAGGAGCTTTCCTGCACACACAGATGGATGTGCTCACGAGTGCTGGGGTGCATGGCTGTGCACATGTGGATGACTGTGCGTGCACACACATGGTGCAGGACATGCATGCACACTGGGCACAGCAAGCATGCACAAGTAGGCATTCACGTGCATGATGCAGGGCTCACACCCCACGCTCCACACGTGGCCTGTGCAAGGATAGGTGCACACAACTCATACTGCACACACACGTCCTGTGCACTCACACCAGAGGCCCCATGACTGCAGACCCAGGGCCTGTGCAGGGCCACCCCCGGCCGTTCTCCCTGCCTGTGGTCACTCACGTCAGCAGCCTGGATGATGAAGTGCCGGAGCTGCCCATCCCACAGCACACTGAGCACGTACTCCTGCTTGCCCTGGCTCTCCCGCACCAGGAAGTCCCCACTGCAGCTCAGTAGCTCCTGCACTTCTACGCGCGGGATGGCCCCGTGGTACCAGACCTGCTGGCACAGCGGCTTCTGCACCTCCGGGATCAGGGGCATGGGGGGTGGCAGCTGGATGGAGACGGGGGTGAGCCCAGCCGTGCCCCCGGGTTGTGCCAGAGGTGGGGGCAGCAGCGGTGCCTGGAAGCTGTGCCCAGGGCAGGGCGCAGCAGGCAGGGGCGAGGAGAGGCTGGAGGGGCTGGAGCACAGAGGGGAGGGGGCTGTGGGGGCAGAGAGGAGAGGGCAGGGGATGCTGAGGGCAGGGAGGCTCAGCAAGGCAGTTGGCTGGGAAGGCAGGGTGGGCAGAGTTCCCCGGGGACTCACCGAGTACTTGGGGCTGAAGATGCCTGAGATGTGGTTCTTGAGGGTCTCCAGTGTGGTGGCCCTGCTCCGCTCCTGCTCCTGGGGAGAGACATGAGCTGTGTGCTGGCTGGGGGGGTGACTCGAGCCCGGCATGCCCCGTCCCTGCAGCTCCCGGCATGCAGTGGGGCAGGACTCACCACAGAGGAGACCGACTGCCGGTCCTCCTGCACAGGCAGGGCGGGCAGGGGGTCCCCGGCACCCAGCTCTGCCAGCTTCCCGGCCAGCAGGTCCCGCTGTGCTTGCAGCTTGGCCTGGGTGCAGAGGCAGACCTCGAGCTGCTGCTGCACCTCCTGCAGCCCCTGCCGCTTGCCCAGCAAGTGCACCCTGAGGACAGGACAGGGGGGTCAGCCTCCACCACCCCTGGCCCCTCACCCCCTGCCTGCCACACCTCACCGCTCCCCAAGGCTCCGGCCCTGCTCCGCATCCCGGATCTCCGCCTGCAGCTCCTGCACCCGCTGCTCCTTGCTGCTCACGACCTCCATGGCGGCCGCCAGCTCCTCCTTGACCGATGTCAGGCTGCAAAAGACACAGGTGCCGGATGGCGCTAAGATGTGCTGCTGGTGGCGGTGGCCCCTGCCCGCAGCCCGGCTCCACTCACGAGTGCTGGACGCTCTCCACAGTCAGTTCGTTCAGCTGCAGCTCCCCTGGTGCCAGGCTCTCTGTCTCCTCCAGCAAGCTCTCATCAAAGGACACGGCCAGCGGCAACTCGGAGCCATACCTGTGGGCACTCAGCATGGCTCTGCCTCCCACCTGCCCTGTGCCAGCACCAGCACCCGTGGCCAGCAGGGCTGTGCCTGTCAGAGAGGCTGCAGCCGCGTGGGGCCATACCTGTGGCTCTGGATGAAGCCGCTGTACTCCGTGGCCGGCTCGATGGCCTGGATCGCGCTGGCAATTTCCCGGTGCACAGCCAGCACGTCCTCCTGCACCAGGCTGCTGATGCTGTAGTACTCTCTGAGGATCTCCTTCCTGTGGGGATGTGGGTGCTGGGGGCTGCCGGGCTCCTGTGCCCGCCAGCCCAGGGCCCTTGTGGCCAGGCGCCACCACCCCTGCCCCAGCCCTGGTGTCCAGTCCCCACATGCCGCATGGCGCTGCAGGGCATCACCGTGAGGGCTGCAGCATGAGGGGCAGGGGGTGTGCGAGACAGGCGGTGGGCAGGGAAGATGCACATGGCTGGCGGAGCTCTGGCAGGAGGAGGGAGCACTGCTGGTTCTCAGGGGCCATGGGGGTGCCCAGGGATGGACAACGGGGCGCGGGACAGGCAGTGGGGCACGGGGCAGGCAGGGCTCTTACAGGACGAGGACCATCTCCTGCTGCAGGCTGTAAAGGGACTGGTGGAGGCTGGGCAGTGCCCGTTGGTAGTGGTGGTGGTGGTGGAGCGTGGCTGCCTGCACGGCCAGCACGTACTGGTTGTGCAGAGCATAGAGCTTCCAGAGGCTGCGCACGTACTTCTCCTTCGCCTTGTCCCGCTCCTTGTCTGGGTGGAGAGGCCATGGAAAACACCCACTGCTGCCACCGTGGCACCGGTCCCAGTGCTACAGCACATCCCCCCAGGCAGCCGGCGAGGGGCACAGGCACCCAGCAAGGCTGGGGCAGGGGCCAAGGGAGATGACAGGGCTGGGAGGGGGTCCCAGGGCAGGCAGGGGGGCCGGGGTGGTCACAGACCTCCCCCAGGGATGCTCCCGACCCACAGCACAGTGTCCCAAAGCTGTAACTTGCAGAAGTTGTGCCTGGCTCCCCCGGGGCCAGGCTAAGCTCTCCCCGTGCTGCCCGCCCCCAGACCCCCCACCCAGTGCAGGCTGCACTGTGGGTCCCACAGGGCACCAGGTGCTCCGGCCATCCCTGACCCGTGAGGGGAGCTGGAGGGCACACAGCGGGATGAGGACGGGGGAGGCGGGGGGTCTGGGCTGGCAGGCACCTTTGCTGGCCTCCTGATACTTGCGCTTGGCCTGGGCACTGTCGCGTGCCAGGCTGCGGTACTGCGCCTTCAGCTTCTCCATCTCCTGCTGCGTGATCTGGGGAGGCAGATGCTGTCAGGGGAGCGGGGCTGGGCTGTGCCCCCCGCTCCCCCTGCCAGGACCCACATACCCGGGCATACTCCTGGCTGAGCTGCTGCCACTGCTCGCTGAAGGCCTTGCGGAGCTGCTGCTTGTCGCGGATGAGCAGGCTCAGCTTGGCCAGCGGCCCTGCCGCCAGCTCCTCTGCGTGCTGCCGCAGGATCTGGCTCAGCGTCTCCGTCCGGCTCGCCAGCACCCACCAGGACTGTGGGGATGGGGTGTCAGGGACAGTGTGGGGATGGCCGCCCCCCAGTACCACACCGCACCGGGCTCTGCGGGGTGTGCTCCCGCACCGGGGTGTGCTCCCGCACCAGGGTGTCCTTACCTCCCCGATCTGTCCACCGTGGTCACCAGTGCGGAGCTGCCCAGGGCCCTCCTGCTTCTCCAGCTGGGAGAACATGTGGTGCAGCATCCCCGCATACTCCCGGTCGCTCTTGGCGCGCTGTGACATCCACTTCTTCATCAGCTCCAGGAGGCGCAGCTCGCTGTCCTGCAGCCGCAGCAGTGCGCTGTGCCCCTGCGGGCACCACAGCTCTGGCCCGAAGCCCATGGCACCGCCGTCCCCAGCAGCAGGAGGCTGTGGAGCATCAGGAGAGCCTGAGCCACGACTGCTGCCCTGTGCCTCGTGCTGCCCTCACGGGTGGCTGGGGTCCTTTGCATCTCACACCCTCCCACCCCATCGCCCTGTCACCGGGACATGGTGCCCGGGCCAGCTGGTGGCGAGGGGCAGAGTTCTCCCTGCCCCACGCAATCTGCCTTGCAAAGCGCATTCAAAGCAGGCGGGAGGGCTGAGCGCGCCCCAAGCTCTGCAGCAGCTGGGGCCCGTGGAGATGGTGCCGGGGAGGAGGAAGTGTGGGGTCAAAAACAGCAGCGTCACCTCTGCTGTGCACACGGGTCTGCTCCCCAAGGGCAGTGCAGCTGTACCCCCTGCCCAGGTGCAGCCCCGTTCTGCCCATTGGCATGGTCACCCCTGTGCCCGTGGCAGGGGTGGCCAGGCACACCGGGACAGGGGAGCTCCCGGGGGCCAGGGCATAGGCGGGGAGTCGGCAGGAAGGGGATGGGGTGACAAGCCCCAGAGGAAGGTGCCGAGCCTGGATGCATCCTAGCACCCGGGACTCCGGCACAGCTGTTGGGAGCCGAACTGGTCCCAACCGTGGTCCCGGGGTGCCCTGCCCCACGGCAAGGGCACAGCAGGAGCAGGAGGTGCTGGAGCACGTCTCTGTGCAGGGCAGGACATCCCCTGGCACAGCCCTTGACCCCACAGAAGGCCAGGGCTGAGACACACCCCCCAGCCGCACAAAAGGGTCCCCTGTCCCTGCCAGTGCCCCAGTGGGGCATGGCCCCTCCAACCTGTGTGTGCTGCGAGGTCCCCGCCGTGGGGCTGGCGCTGGTGTCCTCCCAGGGTCAGGGCCGGCGCAGTCTGGACCTGGTGCAGCTCCTGTTCCTGAGGAGGAACAGGAAACCCGGTGCTGACCATACAGCCATTGCGAGATTTCCTGTGCTTCCTCCCCTCCCTGCCAGTCCCCGTGCTTGGGGCTGACGCCGGCCCACGGCGCCGCCATAGCTGGGCAGCCCCCAGCCCCGCTGCCCCTTCTGGCTGCCTCGAATGAAGGCCTGGCGCTGGCAGGATCTGGCCCTGCAGGAGCCCAGGGCTCTTCCTCACCCTGGCTGTGGTCCATCGCCCCTGTGGAGCCTGAACTCAGCCCCATCCCCACAGGGGTTTCACCCAGCAAAGCCCCTTCAGCTATGCCTGGTCCTGCCTGTCCCCCAGCCCCTCTCTGTGCCCCTGCTTCCCTGAGAGGCTGCAGGGACTAGAGTGGTACCCAGGGGGGTCCCCAGGGCTCCGAGCAGCCCTGCTGAAGAAGGACCATCCCGTCACCACCCCTGAGCCTGGCCCTTGTGACCATGAAAGGCCACAGGGCAGAGCATCCACCGCATGGGCAGCCATGGAGTCGTGCCCCAGCTCTTGTCGCCAGCCCATGCCCACACAGACAGGACCCCGCTCCCTGTGGCAGCCCAGGCACTTCCCCGCTCCAAGTGCTCCACTGGTGCCATGGTGAGACCGCTCAGCCCTGGCAGCCACATTGCAGGGGCAGCTGCCACTGCCTCCACCCAGCGCCGCTGCACGTCCCCGCCACTGGCGCAGCCCAGCTCAGCTCTGCTTGGCTTGGCCTGGCGACCTCCTGGGTGGTTTGCGCTGAGCCCCCCATCCTGTGCCTGGCAGGGAGGCCCTGGCCCCAGAGGGGTGTCATGGTCACCTGCAGGACACAAGCGAGCTGATTCCACTTTTAGAGGAAGTTGGGGGGAAAAGTGTGTCAGATGGGCGTTTTGCTGACGCGCCTTCCCACAGCTGAGCAATGTCTGTGTCATCACGCCAAGGAGCAGCACAATGGCACAGCATGGAACAGCATGGCATGGCATGGCACAGCCAGGGGCTGCCACAGTGCCCCAGCCACAGACCCCAAGCAGCACTCCAGCTGTGCTGAGTGACACAAATCCCCACCCAGAGTCACCATGGCCCCCCCTCCAGGCAAGAGGAGCCCAGTTAATGGCCCATTTGCCACTTGCCCAGATGAGCAATTCGAGAGCTGCCACATGCTGCCAGGGTGTCCAGTTGCCTACCAGCTGGTCACCCTGTAACCAGCTCTGGTCCCCAGGGGGTCCTGCCTGCGGCAGGGGGCCCTGCCTGCCCATCCCCACAGAGTCCTGCCTGCTGGGGAGGGCTCCGCTTTCCCTGTGCCCTATTCAGCCACACCGAGCACTGAGTGCTGCTGACACTCCCTGGCACCACCAGTGTCAGGATCCTGGAAACAGTAATTTTCATGGCATGTTTGAGGGTGACAGCAGCTCTGCTAGCACCAGCACTGCAGCTGCCCTGACCCGCAGCAGATACCAACCTGTCTCCAGCCCCCTCTGCCCTGGCCCTGGAGCCTGCCCAGGAATAGTTTTGTTTTCTGCCTGAGCTGCAGGTCCCACTGGTAGCGGCCACAGGCCCCACCGGTTCCAGAGAGACTTGCGGCATTGTCTCAAGCTTAGCAAGTGTTTTGCAAGCCAGGCTGAGGGGCTGCTTCTCCCCAACCCCAGCATCCTCCAGCACCCCCTGGCACCTCACAGGCGGCGCGGGTCCCCTCCCTGCCTGCACTGGGCTGCACCAGGGACACCGGGCACCTCTGGTGGGAGGTATCCAAGCCTGGGGGCTAGGGGGCCGCCCCCCCCCGCAGTGCTGGACCAGTCAGGACTGTGCTGCAAGGCTCCGGGTGTGACAGTGAGTGCAGAAGCGCTCGTTCCCTGGAAGCCACAACCGCTGCCTGCAGCAGGAAGGTTGCTGTGAGCCACACCACAGCTCACCCAGTTTCACATCCTCTGTCCACCCTCCTGCAGCCTGCAGAGCCCGGTGGGGCTGCGGCCTCTGCCTGCTCCCCTGGCGGGAGCTGTCGCTGCAGCACCCTATGGCCGCAGCCCACCTGCAGCACCCAGCTGTCTATGCATGGCCTGCGAGCAGCCAGCTCTGGCCCACACAGCCGTCGGCTGAGGGCCGGCAGGGACCCGTCCCCACCCCGGCTTCATGAGAAAAGGAAGAGCGGGCTGAGAAGTGCCGGCAGTCGCCTGGACGCCACGGGGAACTCGCTCCCGACCACAGGGAGCCACCACAGCCACAGATGGGCGCAGCGAGGCCGAGGGGCTCTGCAGAGAGGAGCTGCTTCTGCGAGTGAGCGCAGCCCTGACAAACCCCCCTGGGGGGCTGGGACCCTGTGAGGGGCTCGGTGGGGCTGGGGTGGGCTCTGCCTGGGGCTTGGCCACGGCATGAGCAGGTCCCAGGTCCAGCCTGGCCATCCCCGCTCCCAGGGCTGCCCCGTGGGCATTGTGCTCCGGCTGCAGGGTGGTGCTGGACACGGGCTGCAGTGTGCGAGCTCAGCGGGACCCCAGGCTGCAGTGGAGGGGCTCAAGCCATGTGCTGTGGGAAATGGGTGCAAGTTCCCCAGGCTTTTGCCCCCCACCCCTACTACACCGCATCCGGTTCCCAAATTAGCTTGCCTCTCTGTGGGTTCCTGATAAGCAGCTGCTTCCCATCGCTCAGGTGAGGGGGCCGGTCCCTGCCCAGGTGCTGAGTCCCCACTGCATCCCCAAACAGCAGCCCCTGCCCAGCACCAGCTCCTGCCTGCAGCCTGGGCAGAGCAGCCCCTGGCTCTAGGGGGTTCTTTACCGCTTGGGGGGCTTCTCTGTCCTGACCAGGGGCTGCAGGGGCACCCGGCGCTGCAGGCTCCTGCAGTCACACTATGGCGGGCAGCACAGCAGCTGGGGCTCCCTGCCTGCACAGCAGGCAGACACCACAGCAAGGTGCCCCCAGCCCAGCTGCAGGCAGGGCTGCCGGCAGAGCCTCAGGCCCCCTCCTGCGGCTGTGGAGCAGATCCAGGCACCCCACAGGCCCAGCACAGCAGCACGGGGTGACGGCCCCAGCCCAGCACCCTCCTGCCCCCAAGGCCAGGCTGCCCGTCCAGGCCAGGGCCACCCACAGCCACGGCACACAGAGCACAGGCAGCGGAGCTGGTTTGCATAGTTCTGAACATTTAATAACTCAGTCTCTCTAGTGTTATATCCACATCCATTAAATTAAAAACAGGCTCAGGAGGCAGCTCCCGGCTGATTAAATTACAAGAAAAAATTACTGTGCACCAAAAAGTTATTATAGAAAAATAGTCCTGTGGCCCCCGGCCGGCGGCTCCGTCCGTGGCAGGCTGGGACTGGCGCTGGCACGGGGCAGGTGGGAGCCCATGCCACAGCCCCAGTGTGCAGTGGCGGACGGTGAAGGGGCTCGCAGCACCGGCCCCCAGCCTGTGGGGAAGGGGCAGCAAGGGCAGGCGGCGCCGGGAAGGGGGTCCGGCAGGGAGCGGAACGGATTGTCACCAAGTGGGGGCAAGGCACATCGGGGGGGCAGGGGCGCTCTGGGGGCTGGGGCTGCAGGGACGCTGGGCTCTGCCCAGCACAGGCAGGGTGCAGGCAGAGCCAGGGCAGCGCAGGCACCAGCACTGCCCAACTGCCCCGGCCAGCAGTGCACCCAGCCCTGCCCAGGGGCAAAACAAGAGGGGGCCTGGGGCAGCCCCGCAGAGCAGGGTCTGTGCAAGGGGGTCCCTGCCCACACTGGGGGGCTGAGCCTCGGGCACAAGGCAAGGCCCGGCCCTGCCCCATGCTCTCCGGTGCAGGGAGGCTCCTGTCCACGCTGCAGGCAGCCACAGCCATGGTGGGAGGGGCAGGCAGTGGGCAAGCAGGCAGCAGAGGCTGAGGCCTGGCCATTATTGCTGTTGAAGGGCACTGGTGGAGGCGGACAGGCCCTCGGGAGGTGGTGGGGAGCCGGGACACAGCAGGCCGAGCCGGGACACAGCAGGCCGAGCCAGGGACACGGCCAGAGGCCCGGCAGGTGCCGAGGGCGGCAGGGGCAGGGGGATGCCGTGCCATGGGCTAGGCTCAGGGCACAGCCACTCCTGCCCCGGCCAGCCCAGCCTGAGCAATGACAACCCAGGGACCCCACATGCTGCCCATGCTGGGGGACCTGCATGACCCCCCAGCAGCAGCTGCCCACCTCAGGCAGGGGACACGGCTGCCAGTGCAGGGCCAGTGAGCGCCAGGGGCCCTGCTGCCATCAAACACCCCAGCGTAGGGTACAGGATGGACGCGGGGCCAAGAGAGATGGTGCAAGACACGGACGGTGCCGAGCTGGGGACGGTGCTGGCGGGGCCATGCCCGGCAGCCCAGGCCAGGGCCAAGGGACGATGCCGGCGGGTGGGGAGCCCCGGGCTGCTGCAGTGCAGGAGGGGGATGGGGGCAGAGTCCGGGGCCCCTCGGCCTCACCTGCCCCGGCCCCACAGTGCTGGGCAGGGAGGAGGGAGGGGCGGGAGGGCTCATCAAAGGGCACTTTGGTCTCTGATGAAGGCAGTCCTCTCACTGTGGGCCTCATACTCCTCACCGTCCGACTCGGAGGGGCCCTCCTCCTGCCAGATGTCGGAGGGGAGCCCCTTGTAGGAGATAATCCCGCTGTCCAGAGCATAAACCTTCACACCCCGCAGGCTGAAGCCTGAGCGCGCCTGCAGCACCAGGAAGACAGTGACAAAGATGACGACGATAAGGATGCAGCTGAGACTGGCGATGAGGACAGGCAGGTTGGCTGGAGGGGGGGCCTTGGCCAGCCCCTCGCCGTCTGCCAGGGCAGGGGATGCACGGCTGCTCTGCGTCTGGTGGGAGCAGGAGAGGTCCAGGCTGCTGAAGTGGGAGTGCGCGGGGCAGGTCAGGCACTGGTTGGGGCCGGGCCCCGCGCAAGTGGCGCAGGAGGGGTGGCAGGGGAGGCAGAGGTGGGGCGCGATGGGCTCCACGCTGTTCTCCAGGTTGTAGTGCGTGCTCTGGACACCGGGTGCAAAGCCGGGAGGGCAGCGCTTCAGGCAGCTCTTCTGGTGCAGGTAGTACCCCTCCTCGCAGACTGTGGGAAAGGCAGGGTCAGTGCACGCAGGGGGAGCCGCCTGCACCCCGCACCCCCGTCCCCTCCCTGCCAGCCCCGCACTCACCCACACAGGTCTGGCTGGGGGTCAGGGTCTTGCAGCCGCTGCTCTCCAGCTGGTTGGAGAGGCTGGGGGAGTCAGTGGCCGTCCCGTACAGCACGAGTGTGAACTTGGTCAGTGTGCCTGCAACGACATGGGGTGAGGACCACCGACACACCCATGGGACCGCCTGTGCTCGGGACAGGCACAGGGAGGGGGCTTGCACTGGTCCCTGCCACATGCTGCCCATCACCTGGAAGAGTACCCGACGTGGGACCATGCCCCTGCACAGGGCTGCCCACAGGGCAGGGGGCAGCCAGGCCAGCTGTCACGGGGGGCACCTGCTCCCCCAGACCCCCGCAGCCCCAGAGCAGCTGCATCCCCTCCAGCATCTCCCCAGCCAGGTCACTGCAAAGCATCTGAGGTGTCACTGGCTCTGCTCAAGGGGGCTGGGGGGGACACTGGGCACCCACTCTGCTCCCATTCCCACCCTGGGCTCAGAGGGAGGCAATGGTGGGGGTGAGGCCAGCCCAGCCCTACCGTAGTTGTTGGCATCGCTGGTGTTCTCGATCTCCAGCACCCATTCCCCAGAGGGGTCCTCGTCCCATGAGTGCGTCGTCATGAAGGCCCAGTCATTGAAGCCGTCAGCCGAGAAGTCATGGGGCCTGTACAAGGAGGGGCAAGAGGTGGGTGCCAGCGTCCCGCAAACACTTGGGGCCACCCCAGGGCACCCCGCAGCCCAGCACCTACCTGGCAGCCAGGAGGGTGGACCGGGTGCCCATGGGACTGATGAGGTGGATGGCCAAGTCCCCCCGCCGGTTGTAGGACAGCGTCAGCCTGGCCTGTGCGTGCTCCAGCCGGCTGATGTAGTTGGCTTTCCCCAGGCAGGCGTCCACCTTCCGCCGCACCTCCAGGCGCTTCCCGATGTCCCTGTCAAGGACAGGGAAGAGTGAGCCCAGTCCTAAGCCCTGGGGCATGTGTCAGGGTGCTCCAGCCCCTGCTGCCCGCTGCCAGGCTTTGCGGCTGCCCTGGGAACCGGGTGCTGTGTCCCAGGGCAGCTGGAGTGGGAGGCGAGGCAATCCCACAGTGGCTGGCAGCACCTCCTCTCCATTCCCAGACAGGGCACAGGCAGCAGGCAGGCCTGCCCCAGTTCCTAGGCACAGTCGGGTTTGCTCTGCCGAGCACACGCTGTCTGGTGCCGCCTCCCCAGCCGTTGCTCCATGCCAGCCCTGAATGGGCCCTTTCTTCACCCGCCGCCAGGCCAGCTACACCCTGCATGGTGTGGCCAGGGACTGGATGGGCACGGCCATCCCCATCTCAGCGCTCCTGTGCGGCTGTCCCCCTGGCAGTCGCCTGTGGCGCTGGCCCTGGTGCCAGCGCAGGATACCGGTTGCAAGAAGTGCCCACTCTGGACAGGCAGGGGTGGGTCCCAGGGGACTGGGGCAGAGCAGCAGGCACACGCAGGGCCCAGCCCTGGCTTCCTCCCTGCCCAGGGATGTCCCCCTCCCCGCCGAGAGCCCCTGGGGAGCGCCCCGGCCGCACATGAGACGGCACACATTGCACTGCAGCAATGGCAGCCAAACAGGAATAAAAGGAGCTTCTGTCTGACCCCTGAAAAGCCCCTCTGTCTGGGGATGACTTGTGCCGGCTGCTCCCAAACCGCAGTGCCCCAGCCTGCCTGCACCCCCACAGCGCTCAGCCCGGCCTGGCCCCAGCAAGAGTGGGCAGGCTCAGCAGTCAATGTCAGTGCCGGACAGCTGAAGGCCCCCTTCCCGGCTCTCCCCAAGCTCTCACAGGAGGATGGCCTGGGGTCTTGGGGACAGCTCAGCCCCAGACATCATCCCCACTCCCTGCCTTGGACCCAGAGGTGCTCGGGCTCCTGCGTGGGGCCGTGCACTGGGCGGATGCTGGGCGATGCCCTCCTGGGCTCACCAGCCCTTACTTCGGCTCCGTGAGGACGTCAATGACGCACTTCCTCTGAGGTCCCACCGTGGTCCAGTTCTTGGCCAGGCTCACCATGGCCCCGGCATCCAGCAGGCCGTAGCCATAGGAGTGGCTGACTGTGGACAGAAAGGGTGTCAGTGCCACTCCTGGGGGTCCCTGGGGGGAAACATGTGCCTGGCCGCACTGCGCAGCTCACCAGGGCCTCCTGCCTCCTTTGCCCCCCAGGGATGCAGGGGTGCTCTGCCCCAGCACCCCCAGGCTAGCGATGCTTGTGGGAATGGGAGCCCCTGGTCCATCCCTGGCACCCCGGTACCTTTGCGGCCGACGCCGTTGGTGACCCAGTCATTGGCATTGAGGTGAGCTGGCTTTGACGTCTGCACCACCAGGTGCTGCATGTCCCGCCAGGTCAGGTTCTTGCTGCGGGGAGACACGGGGCTCAGGCAGCTGCGCCCGGCTCCTCCCAGCCCCAAGCAGGTCTGTGCCCAGGTGCTGCTGCCTCATGGGGCTTGTGTGGCCACCCCTAGCCCAGCCCTGCTCTGTGCCTGCCCTTACTTGGCTTCCAGGGCGAGGGCGATGATGCCAGCAGCCAGGGGCGCCGAGGCTGATGTCCCTGTGTGCGATTCGGTGCATTTCTGTCTGAGGTCAGTCGTCACCTGTAAGGAGGAGTGCTGGGGTAGGAGGTGCTGCAGGCACTGGCCATGTCCAGGATCTGGCTTGGGGGCTTGTGTCCCCACAAGGGCCGCAGGAGGCGAGGCAGAGCCGCCGCTCCTGGGGCAGCTCACGAGCTTCCCTCCAGAAGCCCTCAACTCATGAGGCCGAGCCCTGGGAGCGACCCGGAGGGCGGGAGCATGGCAGAGTGGGACCAGCCCTGCTCCCAGCACTGCAGCCCATTCGGCTCCCGGAGGGATGCCCATGGCGGCCACAGCTCATGGCACGTCCCACCCCTGTGAGCCCCCAGCCTGCAGACACCAATAACCCCAACTCACAATCTGCTTCTCATTCTGGTTGCCGCTGCTGTAGGTGGTGGCAAGGGTGGAGGAGCAGGCCTCGCTGTACCAGGGCACGTTACCATACTGCGTGGTGCTGCTGATGGACAGCGTGTAGATGCTGTTGGTGTAACCGTCACAGTTGCAGCTGTCGTGCTCACGGCCCCCGTTCCCAGACGCCCAGACGAAGATGGAGCCCAGCCCCCCTCGGCCCTAGCAACAGAGGCAGGGTGAGGGCCAGCGCCAGTGTCACCCGCGCTGCTGCAGGGCAGGAAGCCCCAGGCTGGAGCTGGGGACAAGCGGACGGTGCCAGCCCCAGGGCTCTTGCAGCCTGAGTGGGAAAGACTGAGCAGATGCAGCTGGGACACTGGGAGACAGCGGGATGCCACCAGTCATGGCCCACGGGCCTGGGCGCCCGGCACTGCCATCCCTCACCACTGCCATGCCTATGGAGGGTGCTGGGGCACCTCTGCAGAGGCTACGGGGGCTTCCCCAACAGGCAAGGCACTGGGTGGCAGGAGGCTCTGTCGAAGGAGAGCTTCCAAGAACTGATGTCTTTTTCCACTCGGAAATTACCCAGGCTGACTCTGCCTGTGTGGGATTTGCAGCCGCCTGGCAGCACTGCAGGAGCTCAGCAGAGCAGTCCCAACTGGCTGCTCAGCACCCAAAAGCCACAGCTCCACTCACAGCATGTGTGACAGAGCTGGCATGGCACAGCGAGGCGGGTTTGCCAGCATGCCTTGCACAGCACACACGTCTCTCCATGCAGGGATTCCCAGACAGAGCATGGGGCACAGCTAACCACGTGGGCTGCACCACAGCAATGCCAAGGCACAGGCTGCACTGACAGCACATGGGGACAGCGGGCAGACAGGCAGAGGAAGGGAGGGCGAGCAGCTGGCATGAAACCAGGCAGGGACCAGCACAGGGCTTTGGAGAGCAGGGAGGGACCGACCCAGCATGAGGCTGCGCAGGAGTCCTCTGAGCAGGGAGGACAGGGCTGCTCAAAAAGGCGAGATAAGTACCCAGCACGGGAGGAGCACTGACTCAGAGCCATCATGCAGGAAGAACAGGAAAAACCAACAGAGCCTGATCCTGGAGATGGGCTGGAAGACAGCTCATTGCAGGAGGGCTGGGACAACAACCAGGGCAGGCAGAGCAAGGAAAACCTGGGGGAAGGGGCAGGAGCTCAGCTAACGCTCCCCCAGCAAACTCTCCTGCTCACCTGGCTGACCCCTCGGAAGAAAGCCTCCTCCGCCAGCCGGGCCGGGCCATCCACAGTCTTCCCATCGTCCTCAGGGCCCCAGCTGGCACTGTAGATGTGGATGTGGTTGGGATTGAGGCCCAGGGAATGGGCCTCCACAGCATCAGTCACCTCCCCATCCAGCATGCGCACGCCTAGGGCCAGAGAGCAGACGTCACGGGCGACGGGATGGGGCAGGGCGGCCGCGTGCCGCAGGGCAGTGGTGCCACTGGTGAGAGCCCTCCCATCCACTGCTGCCGCCCCATGCCATGGGCCGTCACAGGGCTGCCCTGGCCAGCAGTGCCAAGATCCCCAGCACAGCCCACTCCTCCAGCCGCGAGGCACCCGCAGAGCCCAGCGCAGGCTTTGCTTTTGGCGCAGGGCAGGGTGGCACCCACCTCCGATCCTGGCGTTGTAAGCCACGCCAACACCACAGATCCCATTGTTTGCCACAGCAGCGACTTCCCCGGCGCAGCGTGTGCCATGTCTGCAGTCAAGACAGGACCAAGCGTGCTCAGATGAGGCACAAGGAGCACAGGGCTGGGCACCAGCCGCAGCTGGAAGGACCAGCACCCAGGCTGCCTCCCGTCCCTCCTGAACCAGGCAGCTGACAAAGGCCCTGCAGGGCTCCTCTGTCTACTCTCCTGCTCCAGAGCAGGGGGACTGAATGGCCTGGACTGGCACTGGGCAGCCCCAAAGGATGCTGCTTGTGTCAGAAAGGGAGGCAGGGGGCAGGGGCAGAAGCATCCCCCACACCACTGTGGGGCAGAAGCATGCCACCACCCCTGCACCCTCCTGCAGTCTGTGAGGGCTGGCACTGCCACTGAGTCCCTGCTGCAGCTGGGCTCTGCCACCCTCGCCTCTGCCTCCTGCCTCACCTGTTGTCATTCATCTGTGTGTAGCGGGGCTGTGGGTCTGGGTCCTGGTCATTGACATCAAAGCTTGCCCCTGGATCCTGGAAGACAGATCTGGCAGTTAGAGACCATCTACCCTGGCCACGGAGCCCCACCACCCTGGGGCCATGCCTGTGCTCCATGGCCCTGAGGCTGGGCTGAGCAGGGGGGCAGGCTCCACTCCCACCTCCATCGCTTCTTTCCATGTCCCGCCATGGCAGGCACGAGCCCTGCAGCTCCAGGGCTGCACTGAGCAAACGCAGCCACCCAGACAGGCTCCCACAGTACACCGCCCTGCAGCATCGCCCCACACTTACATAGTTGCCCTCCAGGTCAGGGTGGTTCTTCTCAATGCCATCATCCAGGATGGAAACCACGATGCCCTTGCCCGTGTAGCCCTGCTCCCAGGCCTGACGCACATTCAGGTCCCGCTGGTTTGTGTTGTACTGCCGAGAGAAGTGCTGGCAATAGGAACTGCACCCAGTCACTGGCACTGCAGCTGGGGTGTGCCCGGACCCCTCCCAGGCCCGGCTGTAAGGGCAGGCAAGAGGCAGCCTTCACCCCTCTCTGCTGTGGCGTGGGATGAGGAAACCCCAGGGGACCCAGGCACAGCCGGCTGAGGAGGGCCACTCTGAAAGGAAGCTGAGCCCCAGACTGCGTTTGGGGCCCATAAACATGGCTCCCTTTGCAGAGATCAGGCTTGTGCCAGAGTTCAACGACACAGACAGGCACAGGCACAGACCCCATTCCTGGGCCAGGCAAAGGGCTGCTCCCCACTAGTCCAGCCCCAGGCTCTCCCCAGCCCTGCCAGCACCCTGGCAAGGAGCCACAGCTCCACGTGCACAGCCTCTTCCCTGGGGTGTTCCTGGACACACAGCACCAAGAGGCTGCCTCAGGCCTTCCTCCTCCTCCTCCTCCTCCCTGCCAGCCTGGCTGGCAGCAGCAGCAGCCACCTGACAGCCATCCCTCAGATGACACAACCGCATACCCAGAACTTGCATTCGCTGTCACAACTGCGCGGCTCCCTTCCTCGCTTGGCACCGTGCAGACCCTGCCCAGCACTCACCAGGTACCACTGCTGCGGGAACTTGGGGTCTGTGGGCTCCATGAAAACGTCTCGCTTGGTCCTGCGCTTTGCCACCTGCTGCTCCAGCCACTGCACCTGGGGGCAGAGAGGGCATGGGGCTCCCTCGCTGCCCCCTTGGCAGCTCTTGCCTGTGCCAGCAGCTCCCCAGGCCCCCTGCCCTCCGGCCAGTAACTTGCCCAGAGGGGCTGTCCCTGGGGAACTCACAGCCAGCTGCCAGCATGCTGGCAGAGCATCCAACCCTGCCAGAGCCACCGCAGCACCCAGACCATCCCTCCTGGCCCCCCCTGTCCAGCCGTGCCCGGGCAGCAGTGCCGGGTGTCCCGCAACAGACTCTGCTCCAGTGGAGCAGGCAGGTCAGAGCATAGAGCTCTGCAGAGCAGCAGGCTGCCAAGAGCCTGCCAGCCGCTGCGACATGCTGCACGCCCTGCTGCGCTGCCAGCGTGCCAGGCCCCTGGGCCGGAGCCAGGGGCCAGAGGTCACGGCAGCCCTGCCACACCGCCGCGCTGGGATCTGGCACTGCCAGCAATGCCCTGCACACCTTGCCCTGTGTACAAGGACGGAGAGCCCTGCAGGGAGCAGAGGCTGCCCTGCGTACAAGGACAGAGAGCCCTGCAGGGAGCAGAGGCTGCCCCGTGCCCTGCGATCAGGGTGCAGCCCGCAGGGTGGTGATGCCAGTTCTGTCGACCCCCTGCCCTTGCCAGCCACGTGCTGGGCTCCCACCTGGCTCTGCCATAGGTCTCAGTGCCAGGGGCTGGTTCAAGGCAGCTCAGCCCACTACTGGCTCACATGGCAGTGTGAAGTGCCCAGGATCAAAGACAGGACCCCACAGATGGGAGGTAGGACACCCGTGCTGCACGTACCTGTGGTTCCCTGGCCAAACGGCTGTGCCAGGGCTGGTGGGGTGAGAGGGAACGCTTCACCACACCACTGTGCCGAAAGTGGTAATAGTCACCAAAGATCTGCAACAGAGAAAGGAGCAGGATGGACAGGAGAGTCCAGTCTCTCTGATTCCCCATCCCCCCACCTGCAAGCCCGAGCCCCGGGGGCTGCCATAGGCAGGCGGGGCCCCCGACTCCAGAGCAGCTGCTGGGGCTCATGTCCAGGTACATGGGGCAGGATCTCCTGCGAGAGGCTGCGGCAGCTGGCGACAAGGCAGCTGGGGAGACCCGGGGGCCTCAGCGACACAGCCTCTGCCCACCTCACCCTCCCACAGGCCCCCACATGGCAGCATGTCCCGAATTGTCCAACAAAGCTGCTGCCCTGGCAGGGAGACCTAAAGCAAGCAGTGGCAGAGAGGGACAGGCCTTTCGGAGCCAGCCTGGAAGAGGCACCAACCTCAGGAGACAAAACCACCGCTCCTCTCCCAGAGCCAACCAGCACCCCCTGCTACTGGTGAGGGGAAACTCCAGGGGGGCTTGAGGCCCCACTCCCCAGGTGGCCCCAGCCAGGGCAGGGAGACTCTGAGCCAGCCTCTGCTCCTCCAGACAGGCCACTCACAGAGCCCTTCTCCCCACACACCCCAGGCCAGCACCCCACTGGAGCACCCACTCAGAGCTGGTCTCAACATCAGGGCACAGCCAGCTCCAGCGGAGCAAAGTGAGGGGGCACACAGGCATCTGACCCCAGGTGAGGCAGCCACCAGCTGAGGAGCCATGCTGCGATGGCCCCAGCTCAGCTCCCACGCACATAGGGATGGCCCAGTTGGGGCTGGGGCAGGACGGGACTCCAGCACAGCCCGGCTGGGCCAGGAGGCCATGCAGCCGCCCAGCCGGTTATTTTTAAACCCCAAACCCTCTCCAGTGCTGTCATTTCCTTACCCCCTCCTGCACTTCCCGGAGGCTGGCCTGGCCACGGCGGCCCCACCCCTGCCACCCAGGGCCTCCCAGCCCAGCAGCCTGCCTGGACCGGGGAGAAGGGAGCCGAGCGCCCACCCTGCCCTGCTGGAAGCCACAAAGCCTGGGCAGTGGCCACCGGCAGGATCCGGCTGCCCAGGCTGCGCCATCGCCTGCAGGGCTGGGCTGCAAGGGCTGCGGGAACACGAAGGAGAGGACATCTCGCCCTCCACTGCCCCAGGTTGCCGCAAAACAGTGTGGTTGCAGCTAACGAATGCCCCCAAGCTTATCAGAGCTCTGCAGATGTGCCACCACCCTGGCCAGCCACGCAGCCAGCTGGAGCCGAGCAGGGGAGGAAAGGTGCACCCAGCTGGCCGGCACCCTCAGCCCTGGGGCAGCAAATCCAGGCTGCAGCTCTCCAAGTCATGCGCTTCACCCCAAAGCCCCCACTGTGCTCTGTGGGGCAAGGGAAATGCACCCCGGCACTTGAAGCCGGGCCTCCACCAGCCCTGCTCGGGGGGAACTGCCTGCCAGCAGGACAAGCCCCCACCCACCCAAGGGGAATTGTTCCACTCCACAGGGCTCCCCCCACAGCACAAGACCCCCGTGCACCAGCCTCTCTCTGTGGGCAGGAAAGGGAATGGACTCAACTCACGGCAGCCCAGCACTGGCAGCACAGGATGGCAGCAGCCAAACAACAGGGTCAGGACTTGTGTCCACGGCTCCACCACCATGGGAGTCTGGTGCTCACAGCACACTGGCACACGTCAGTCTGCAGGGAAGGGGCAGGCAAAGCCCCTGGCTGCCAACTCAGGACCCCACTTCTCTCTGCATGTGTTCCCTGGACTTTGGACCATGGTGGGGAGCAAGCTCGTGGTGGGGGACAACGCAGCCTGCCAGTCAACCCCAGGCCATGCCAGCTGGTGTTATCCAGGGAAGCCACAGACCATGCTGGCTCCCCAAGATGTGGTGCTCATGACATGGGGCTGCACTCCCTGGTGCCAGTGGCAGCTGGATGCTGCTCCTGCCCTTGGGCCAGCAGAGGAAAGGCCAGGACTTGGCCTGCAGCTCTGCACTCCTTCCCTGTGGGGCACGGGCAGGTGGCTGGAGCCCTGGTACAGCCGGCTGCAGAGCTGCAGCCCTGCCAGTTAGGGCAGGATAGTGACTCCAGCACTGCCAGAGCCACTGGGGACAGACCTGGGCCTGTTCCCTGCAGCACACCGTGTCCCCCCAGTACAGCGTGGGACACCCAGCAGCTCAGAGCATTTGGGGAGGTGCCAAGGTGAAAAGCCTCTGCGCTGGGCTGGCAGAGGGGAAAGCAAGCTGCAGGCTCACTGCCCTCCCCCAGCACCCCCTCACCCCCTCCAGGGGTAAGGACAGAGCCCCAATTGTTCCTGCACGCAGATCGTGGCTCTGCCTGGTCATCCAACTGTATTAGGTCTGCACAGACACTGCAGTGGCAGCCAGGAGCTGGCCAGCCCACGCACTTCCACCCTAATCCCTGCAGTCCCTGTCCTCAACAAGGGCAGAGCTGCCCCCCAGCCCTGTGTCCCCCTGGGCTGGGCAGCACTGATCCCATGGAGAGTGGTGCCAGCTCGCCGCTCCTGCCCGACCTCCTGCCACAGCTCGTGGCCACCAGGGCCAGCCTCAGGTCCAGTGGGCTGCCAACGCTCCTGCCCACTGGCCCCAGGAGCAGGGCAATGTGCTGGGTGGCAGCAGGGGCTAGCGGGGACCTGCAGCCCAGTGGCACAGGAGGCAAGAGCACTCCTCCCTGGGCTGGTGCTGCTGGGGCCACTCAGCCCCAGTGTCCTGCCACTGCAGCCCAAGGCCAGCATCAGCAGCCAAGCCCTTCCCCGGTGCTCCCCATCCCCAGCTGGGGCAGGCAGCGCCTGCACCCCCCAATCTGCACCAGCCCCAGCAGCATGAACCACCGTGTTCCCGCCTCACTACCGCATCTATCCCTCTCCTCTGACACTCGCCTCCCCCGCGCTGTCCTTTGGGTCCCCTTCAAGGCCACTAGCACCAGACACAGGTCCTGGCACCTCTCTGCCAGAGGCACCGCTGACCCAGGGGACTGACTGCCCGCCCTGGCTCCGCAGGCAGCAGCAGAGCAGGGAGTACGCCAGGACAGCACGCCTCCGAGGACAGTGTCCAGACCCCACGCTGAGGCCAGGATCCTCTCAGATAAGGACCCTGGGGGCCTCTCACTGGGGCACTGCCAGAAGCACCCGGTCCCCCCCCCTTGCAGCCTGGCTGCCGCATCCTGTCCCAGCAGCACACCCCCCCAGGAACAGCAGCCCAGAAACCTCCAGAGGGGGAAAGCCTGGCTCCTTCCAGCCCTGCTCTTCGCACCAGGCCACCACAGCCCCTCTGCAGGAGTGGGCTGCCCAGGCCAGCCAAGCCTCATCCCACAGCACAGACACCGAGACAGGCTCCAGAACAGGAGAAAACATGCCCAGACCAGCAGCTCCTGCCACAGCCCGAGCTGCCACAGCCCACGGGGCTCTGCCTGCAGGTGCTGCCTCACTGCTGCTCTCCCGGCAGCTGAGTGGGCTGGGAGAGCCGGGGGAGAGGTGCCAGCCTCTGGCTACAGAATGAACAGTGCGGGGAGAAGGTAAGCGCTGCTGGGCAGAGCTGGCGCAGAGCCTCCATGCCTCACAGGGATGGACCCCAAACAGGCCTGGGCTCCCCACTGAGCCACAGGGTCCTGCACGGCTCTGTGCTGCAGCCCAGGGCCTGATGGGCACCCCTGGGCCAGTGGAGACATGGCTGCAGAGTCCAGTGCCCCTCAGCCCTGGCAGCTGGGCCTGGGACACGGCACCACAGCATGATGGGAAATGCTGCCAGGAGCAGGCTGATGGCACCTCAGTCCTGTCCCCGCTCCCAGGGGTCTCGGCAGAGACCTGTCCCAGCGGGACATGTCCTGGGCCGCTCTCCCGGTCCCCTCTGCATGGCAGTGGCCCTGGCCCAACACGTCTTTTGCCCTGACATCGGCCGTAAGATGCTTGCCGCAGACAGCACCTGTGAGGCCGCCCCATTGCCGCCCCAGCGTAGACACCCTCAGTGGGGCCTGGCCCTGGCCCCCCCGAGTTCCCTCCTCTGGCACAAATCCCAGAGGACTTGGGGCTCCCTGTCCCCGGAGCCCTGCGTACCCACCACCCCATGCAGGGCTCCTTTCAAGTGGCAGGACAAGGCACCCGCCAGCTTCAGCAGTGGCCACCTTCTCCACCCGCCGCAGCTCGCGGCAGCCGCTCACAGCGAGGTCCTGACACAGCAGCCACGAGTTATGCAATTTCCTCTGGGATTTCGCCCCTCGCTTCCTTCCCGGAGAGCCAGCCCAGCCTGGCGGCAAGCGCCCCACTCTCCGGGCAACAGACCCCCAGGCACGCAGGCAGCCCAGCAGGGGCTGGCAGAGACACGCAGGCTCTGCTCTGCCAGTGCCAGCCTCACCTCGCCAAAGCAGTGCCTGTCCAGCTCCCCGTGCCTGCGTGGGGGCCATCCCTGTGGGCTGGCCCTGCTGCACCCGCTCCCATGGGATCCCCTTGGCCCCCGCCTTGGTCATGGCAGACGTGCTGGCGCCAGCTCCATCGGCTAAGCCCCCACCTGCCGCCAGCCCAGAGGCTGGTGTCTTGCCTGTGGCACAAAGCAGAGAAAAGCCCCACAGATCAGCCTGCACCAACAGCACGGGGCAGCCAGCATTGTGCTACAACAGCAGCATCAAGAAGCGCTGGCCTGTGAGAAGCGGCCTGCCAACAGAGACATGTCCTGCCTGCAGCACCGCGCTGGCAAGCAGGAGCCTGGCCATTGGCCCACTGGCCCTGCAGTTCTCAGCCAAGGCTTGGCTTTCATGCTGATGCCTCAGGAGCCAAACCTGCAAGCACCCTTGCTACCAACGAGCGCACAGCCCACAGTCAGCCAGGGAAAGCGGAGCCGGCTCCCTGGGCCTGGAGCACAGGGAAGCTGGGTCCTGCCAAGGCTGCCAGGAGGAGAGCACCCTGGAGCTCCTCGCACTGGGGACAAGGCCAGGAACAGCTAGGACCACAGGAAACACAAGGGGCCCCGGTTCCTTCACCATGACCCCGTTCTCCCCACCCTGCTGCCAGGGGGTTGATGGAGGCGCTGGTCCAGCACAGCTGCGCACACTGCCCTGTCCCTCCACTGGCTGAGGGCAGAGAAAGCTGAGAGTGGTGAGGAACTGCTGACACACCTTCTGTGAAGGGCAGCTTAAGGCCAAGGACACATGGCCGCTGTCAGACGACCCACTCTGGGGACACCCAGCAGGCGCTGCTGCCGTTCCAGCTGAGCCAAGGCTGTGCCGCGCTGGGGCAGCTTGCTGGGGGGAGCACCATTGGGAACCGGGAGCCCTCCTCTCCTCCACCAATGCACAGCACTCCCAATTTTTTCGTGCTGGGATGGGCTTTTCCTCCTTCCCCCTCCAGCAGGCAGGGTGTGCTGTGCCGTGCCATGCCACCAGACCATCCCACTGGCAGGGGAAGGCCCCGGCTCCATCCAGCTAATTACCACCCTTGAGTCAACACAACGGATGCTGGAAGACTGCAGCAAACGGGTGCGCACACAGCAGCTCTGCTGCCAGAAAGAGCAGCCCCCGAGCCAGCTCCAGGGCCCAGCCCAGTGCCTGCCCAGACCATGGCAGAGATGGCAGAGGACACCACTTCTACAGGGAAAGGGAAGCAGGGGACTTACTGGGCCCAGATTGAGGAATCCATGCTTCCTGGCCAGCCTGTCAGCCTCCTGGGGCCCCGCGGGGACAAGCACAGCCCAGGTGTTGGTGTAAATACGCTGGGCCAGCACCTCCTGGGCCAGGACAGCGAGGGCAACCACCAGAGTCCAGTGCAGGAGCAGCGAGCAGGGTCTCAGATCCATCAGAGTATCGGAGTTCCTCTAGCTGGGGAGCAGGAGGGTCCCAGGAGCGGTGGGTCCAGCGGCCTCCCTGTGTCAGCACCCTGAGGCGTGCCGGCCTCTCTGCCCTGCTGGCCCCTGCTCAGCCCAAGAGAGCATGGGGACGAGCCCACAACAGCCGGGCCAGAGAGCAGCAGCAGGAGTAGACCGTCTGGGACAGCAGCACGATCTGCAGAGAGATGGAAGAGTGGTCAGGCCCCAGGGCACCTCTCCTCAAACCCAGGAAGGGCTCTGCTGGACCAAGCCACGGCTCCGGCACCGGGCAAGGGAGCCTTGGCACACTGCACCCACTGTCCACTGTGGTTGACGGAGAGCTGCATGGGACCTGGGGCCCCGAGGAGCTGCATGGGCTCCACGGGGCGCCCGCCCCAGCATGCTTGCCCCAGCACGCCGCTGCTGTTTACCTTGCCTATTGCCCAATATGTACTTACGCTCTGTGCTTACAAACACAGGAAACAAACCAGGAGGAGAGAAGGGCACCGAAGGAGGGGAGAAGCAAGGCAAGGGAAGCCATGCCTCCTGCCGCCATGGTCTGCAGCAGACAGGAGCCCCTTCTCCAACCGGGACGGGCCTATCTGGGCACGGAGCTAGGAGCAACTGGGATGGGAAGCCTGCCTCTCTAGTCCCAAAGGGAGACCAGAGGAGATGCCCACAGATGCTGTGTGAGGAACCCCAGCTAAATGAGAGACTGGAAGGAGGAAAGCCAGGGAGAGCCCTTGCTCTCTGGGGCTCTCTGGAGCCCCAGGCCCCAGCACCTCCACAGTCAGCGATCGACCAGGCAGTGCCTGGTAGCAGTGCCGAGCGCCGTGCTGCCTGTCACCACCAGCAGCTCAGCTCTGCCCTTCCCCTGGAGCACAACATGGTGACACCGGTGTGACTCATCTTCACAACAGAAAGGAAACCGGCACAGGGACCAAGAAAAGGGGCACACCATCACCTCCAGCACCCACCCAGGGACCTGCACGCAGGGATGCCTGGGGACAGCTCGCTCCATGTCGGAAGCCAAACACAAGAAGCTGGGAAGGCAGGTGGGGAGCAGAGCAGGGAGTGACCCACCCAGCGCAAAGGAGCCTGTAACACGACAGCACCGGTGTGAGATCCGCACACGGAGCTCCACAGGCACCCTGAAATACCGGGTCGTGTTTCAGAGACAGTGGGAAAGGTGAGAGCCGGCAGTGCCCAGGGGAGCCCCATCCCCCTCTGGCAAGCAGCGGCCCCAGCGAGCAGGGAGCCTGCGGTGCTGCCAGGGGAGGAGAGCAGCTCCTGGCAGCCACCTGAGACCTCGCCGCAAGCTGCAGCGCAGACAGTGCCGCGATTCAGGCACGCTGCGGCTCCCCTTCCGTGACCAGACCTCAGCAGGCTGTGGGCCTGGCCACCCTGCCGAGGCACCCAGAGCTGCCTGCACGCTGGGAGCAGGAGAAGGAAGGAGGGACAGCCTTGGGCTGCTGCAGGCCAGCCTGCACGGTGGGGTGCGAGCGGGGAAACAAGTCCCCACGAGCTCCCAGGCCACGCTCTCTGCTCCGCACCCACAGCCCCAGGAGCAGCAGGCTGCAGATCGCATCTGGCACACGCAGGGCAGCAGTTGGCCGGGATCCTTTCCGGTACCGACGGACACCAGCGCTTCCCCACGAGCCGAGCCCCGCTGCCGCACGGCAGCGACACGGCAGTCCCCAGGCTGTGGCAGCGGCCCCGCGGCACGGCCGGAGCCGCCGGCCGTCCCCGCACCCGCAGGGCGAGTCCGGCGGCAGAGTCGCGGGTGGCTGCGAGGGCGGCCGGGCCGGGGCTGGCCCCACGAGCGCGACGGGACGAGGCCTGGCTGCCTCCTCGCCCTCGCCTTCCCGCGGCCGCTGCTCCGGCCGTCCCCACCGCCAGCCCCAGAGCGCGCCCGGGCCGGGCCGGTCCCCGGCCCGCGGTCGCCCCCAGCCCCAGCTCCAGCTCCCCCGCCGGCGCCGGGGCGGCCAGAGCTCCGCGTCCGCGGGTGCCCGCCGGGCGGGCAGACTTTGCCCCCCGGCCCAGACCGCGGTGCCCCGAGCCCGGGGCTGCCCAACGGCCGCGGCGCCACCAGCCGCCCCCGCCCGGCCCGCCCCGGCCCGGCCACGCCGCCGCCGCCCGGGGTCCCGCCCGGCCGGGGCCGCCCCAGCTGTCAAACCGCCGGCGCCGGCGGGTCGAGCACCGTCCCCGCCGCCGTCCCCGCGCCCTTACCGCGCGGCCTGCCCGCTCCCGTCCCGCCGGCGGCCGGGCCCGTCTGTCGGCGGCGCCGCGTCACGCCGCGGGGCGCCCGGAGCGCCCGCCCCGGAGCCGGGCCCGGCCCAGGCAGGGGCGGCCGGGGCGGCCGGCGGGGCCGCTTGTTTACGCCGAGCAGCTGTCAGCGCCGCCCGCCGCCCCGCCCCGCGCCGACCGACCGACCGGCCCCGCACCGACCGACCGGCCCCGCTCGGCTCGGCTCGGCTCGGCCCGGCCCTGCCCGGCTCCGCTCGGCCCGGCGCGGCCCGGCACGGCCGCCGCTCCGCCGGGCGCCGCCGGATGCCGTCACCGCCGCCCGCCCCGCCCGTCCCGCCGCCGCACCGGCGCCGCCGAGCTCTCCGCGCCCCGCCGCAGCCTCCGGCCCCGCTGCCCCGCGCTGGGCCCAGCTCCCCCCACCCCACCCCGGGCACCGCCAGAGCCGGGGCCGCTCCCCCTCTTCCCGGCCGGGGGTGACCCGCCCTCCGCCGACACCGGGCACGGCCCGGGGCTCAGCACAGCCTCTCCTCCGTCCCGACGCGGGGCCGCCCGTGCCGGCCCCAGCGGGAGACCTGGATCTGCCTCGTGAGAGCCCAGACCCCCCGTGGACCCCGGGACCCGACTGGGGGTGCGAGGGCGCCCGCAGAGGAGGGCGCCCGCAGAGGAGGGTGCCCAGAAGCCGCCTCGCCTTGCATCCCCGCGTGCCCAGCGCGGCAGGCGGCGGGTCGCTCTGCGGCGCGGGGCTGGCGGGACACGAGCCTACCCAGAGTGGCCCGTTCCAGCCCCGGCAGCCGCCGGAGCAGGGGGTTCCTCAACCGGGCCGACAGGAGCGGCACCGGCCTCCCCGCAAAGGCCGTATCGCGGGGTGCTGCAGCCCCGGGCCAGCACGCAGCCTGATGGAGAAACTGTCCGGAAAGCAGCAACACAAGGAAAATCCATCAGCCCAGTTTCAGGTTTCAGGAGAGAGGCTTCCACCAAGGAGAAAAGGTGAGAAGTGAATTGCAGCTCATCTTGGCTGCGGTCGTTCGTAAAAAACAATAGACTCCTGTCCCTTGTGTGCACGGGACCATGTCAAGAGTGATGCAAAAGCCAGGTCAAGAGCAAAAAGCAAAAGCAGCAGAACCCAAACTGACCTGACTCCTCCGCACCTCAGAAGGGGTCTGGGCAGCCCCGGGTAGGAGCGAGTCCTACAGCTCCTTACAGAGAAAAGGAAGTCGCTCAGATATCATGATCGAGATCGTGAAGCATTAGCAATCGCACAGGAAACAGTCACCTTGGTAACTGAGATGCTGAGAACAGCCCAGAAAATCTGGCACAGGGCAGGTTTTTCTGTTAAACTGGGTTAGTTTTGCAGGGCAGATGCCTGGCTGTGGCGTTGCCCCAGGGGCAGCGGCTCAGGCCGGGCTGACCCCGCTCTCCAGCCCCAAGAGCCACCACCGGGCACCGCCAGCCGCAGGGGCTGTGGTACCCCAGCTCCACCCTCTGGGGCCACAGTCCCGCCAGGCAGCCTGGGGGGGCCCTGGCACCCCATGGACATGCAGCACTCACCCCTGCGCCACCTCAGCCTGGTCGGGAGTCGTCCCTGGCGGCCAGCGAGCCCAGGCCGGCCCCTGGATGCGCAGCTGAGCCAGGAGTGCCCAGCGGAGTTATATGGGGGATATTTGTGCTAGGGGCAGGTCCTGAGCCAGACCCTGGCCCCGTGGTGGGAAGGAGGGCGGTAGGCAGGCTGCCTCCCCTGGCCCCCGCCCACGCACCTTGTCTTAAGATGCCTCCTTTAGGCGCTGGTAGTCGTGCCTGGGCAGGTGACAAGCTGCTGCACCTGGCCCCTGTGACATGTCACGCAGGGGAGAGGAGCTGACAAAGGGCCCTTGTCACCACAGGGCTTATCTCGGTGCCGCAGGGCAGGCAGGCAGGAAGCACCCCTCTCTTACATAAACTACTGGCTTTGGACCCGCGCGCTGACCCCACACCCCTGCCAAAGACAACGCTTGTAACTGGGGAGCACTTGGCTGCAGTACAATGCCATGGATGTGAACGGGATCTGCTTTCCCAGCAGCCCCCCAGGGCTGGGGGCCAGCTGCAGCCAGAGCAGAGAGCAGGGCCGTCAGGCTGCATCTGAAGGGCTGCTGTTCCCCCCACACCTTAGGGGGCTGCTCGGCATTCCCTCTGCTCAGCCCCTGCCTACGGGGCACTAAGGGGGTGAAGCAGCTACCGCAGCAGCGTCTGCCAGGACCATGAACCCTCCTCTCGGACATTTAAGTGACTTGGGGGCTATCGCTTGGAGACATCAGCCCACTCCTGGTAGACCACCAGGAGCAGGCCACTTGGCACAGCGACTCCCAGCACACCGTCGTACCGGCAGCGTGCTACCACCAGCCAGCCAGCAGCTCCCCGTGAGGCCTGCCCTCCGGGCGATGTCCCGCAGCATCCCCTGGAGTCCACACTGTAGGCGCAGGGGCCAAACTACTCACTGGGGCCGGGGGGAGACCCCGCCATGCTCCTCCACACCGAGCACACTGTGTGGTGTGGCCTGGCAGCACACACAATCAATAGAAACCTACTTTGATGGAAAAATCAGGTCAACTTTTGGGTTGCAGAGATTGCACAAGCTCCAACAATGATGCAACTGCCCATCTGCCCGAGCTTTCCGGAAGGCAGAGCAGCGACGGGGCTGCACCCCTGCCCGCAGGCACCCCCAGCCTGGGGGGAGCTCGGGGACACAGCAGGACTGCGGCAGTGCTGCTTCTGAGCAGCTACCCCGCTGCGGGCGAAAACAGACTGGTGAGCGGGAACCAGCAGAGGAAGGGCAGAAGGCCCTCACAAACAGTGGAGA
This sequence comes from Harpia harpyja, assembly GCF_026419915.1. Taxonomy (NCBI): domain Eukaryota; kingdom Metazoa; phylum Chordata; class Aves; order Accipitriformes; family Accipitridae; genus Harpia; species Harpia harpyja. The sequence continues at coordinate 15,460,073 of NC_068953.1, read as the reverse complement.
AAACCAAATAACGGGCAGCAACGGCAGGCAGAGGACATCCAGAAGGACCAAATCAGTAACTAAATGTTTACATGGAGCACAGCAACCTGCTCTGCCCCCATGCCCATGCTGGCGCAGGGGTGAGCCCACAGCAACTGCTGTGCTGTGAACGTGTGTCCCCAGCTCCCCCGCCCTGCCTGTGCCCTCTCCTGTAGTTCAGCCCGCAGTCCCCTTACCCTGGAGTCTCTCCGGTCCCTCTCCTCTCCTCCCCTCACCACTGGACGCTACCGGCAGGCTCCTGGGAAGGCCCCAGCGCCCCCGGAGCTGGGACTGCCATTGCCCAGCCAGAAGCTGCGCTCCGCAAGGTCCCGCCAGCTGGAGAGGCTCTATTCATAGCCATGCTCCCAGACACATCTCACTGTGGTCACACGCAGGGGACTTCAAGGCCCAGCCCAGACACCCTGACCTTGCCCTGCGGTACAGCTGCAGACACAAACAGCAGTGGCACAGGGTGGTTCTGTAACTTTATCTGCCTCTGTCATCAGCAGCCGTAATGCTGCCAAGGTATTGACCCGCAGCCTTGCCACAGCACTGCCCCTGCTCTGGGCTGTGGTGTGTCGCACCCTGCCATCGCCTGTCCCCCCACAACTGCAGCTGTGTGGGTGCAGGAACATCCTTGCCCGCCCGAGCACCATAAGGTGCCTGTGGCACTCGGGGGCTCCGCGCAGGAACACAAGTAGACGTGTGCAGGCAACACCCAGGCAGAGAGCCCACCTGTGGCCCTTCAGCAAAAGCCCCAAAAAGTGACAGGTAGGCTGGGGAGGGGCTGCCTACAGATACAGACACACAAATCTAGCCCAAAGCCTGGCAGGTGCAGGTTTTCACCAGCAAGCTGGCAGAGCACCAAGGAGCAGCCTGGCCTGTGCCGGGCGCTGGCCGGGCTCCGGGCTCACTCCCGCCAGCAGCTGCCAGCCTCACACCACCCCAGGAACAGGGGGCTCAGTGCTCCCCACCCCTGCCGCAGCGCGGCTGCCGAATGCCAAGCTGCTGCAGGGCCGACACATCAGCAGCTGTTGCGCTGGGGAGAGGGGGGTGGGGCTGCCCTCAGCCGCACCAGCTCTCGGCAGCCCGTCTGCTGCGTCCCCAGGGGATCCGGTAAGGGCAGGCGCAGAGCCATGACACCCCCGCGCACCCCGTGCTGCGATGGGTGCTGCAGGGCCCTGCCCTAGGAGACCTCCTGCACCCCTGCCTGCAGGGCTGGGGCCCCCACGCCAGCTCGGGCAATGCCAGCATTCGGTTTCTCCAGCTGGCCTGTGCCTCTCAAGGGGATGTGGGGCAGAGAAGACATGTCACAGGCCAAGGGCCACTTCTTGCCATGGCCTCCAATGCCTGCGGTCACAGAACCGAGCCAGGCTGTGAAAGCATTTCCCTGTTTGCTGAGGTCTTTAGTTTTGCTTCACCTGAACGGGACATTATGTGCTTTGTGTGCAATTCCCAAGCTTTCCTTTAACTGGTGTGTCTAATTGCTTCACCGAGTCCTATGTCAAAGCTCACTCCTTGCCACAGTGGCACAGGACTCGCTAAGTGGGAACACACTGTGATAACCCTCAAGATTAGTATCTCATCAGATGACCAAATGCAGAGCGGGAGCTCTAATTGCCATCCAGGCGTAAAGGCCAGAAACGCATGAATGAGCTCTTGCTTATTCCTGGGAAGGACCACCAGTTGCTGCAGGGTTACAAAGCTACTAAGCCTGGGTTGTTAAGGCAAACCACAAGCTACAAGGCACCAGGGGAGTCCTCAGAGCCAGGGTCCTGCCGCACACCCTGTCCCTCCTCCCCGCACAGCTCTAACAGGGCTGTCCCAGCTCCTCCAGCTGCTGCAAGGACACGCTGAAGCAGGGGGGACCTGGGGAGAGTCCGCAGGTCTGCCTGGGGCAGGAACCGGGTTGTCTGAGACAGTTCCTGGAAGGCTTTGCAGGGAGAGCCTTCGCCCTGTGCCGCAGCAAGGACCCAGCCCAGGACAGCCGGTCACAGCCAGCCAGCGCTGCAAGGGGTCAGGTCCACCCATACCCACCATGCCTAGGGCGGCCATCCCCTGCCTGCAGCCCAGCAGGGTCACAATTACCCAACTGGATCAGCCCAGCCCTTGCCCGCAGGGGTGCTGGGGCGAGAGGAGTCTCCCAGGAGAGAGCCTGCCTTCGTGCCAGCCTCAGGACCTCTGCAGCCACTGCTGGGACCCTCCAGCCCAGAAAGGGAGTGGTACCGCTGCTGAGAATTGGGTCTGCGCTCCCCAAGACCAGCTGAATGAGATCCTCCCAGGAGGACATCTCCCAGCCCGGAACCAAGGACACCGAAAGGAAAAGAATTCCCTGCACTTCCTTTGGCATCATGCTCCAGCACTGACCCACCAACTGGAAAGGCACGCTTGCTTTGGGGTTTTCCGGCTGCCACCTCCGGTGCTGGCCTCGCCCCATGCAGCCTCTGCTGCATGGCCATGAGGGCACCTGCTCCGGTACAGGCAGGGCAGGCACCCGGCAGCACAGGGTTAAAGCGGCATGGCTCTGGCCTCTCTGCTTCCCAAATGCCCCTGCTGCAGGGTAGACTTCCTGGAAGATAAAACCTCTTCCTTTCTTTTGAGAAAGCGGCACAGGATGGCAGACGTGGCTGCGGTGGTTTGTGACCCAGTTTTGCCCAACTTCAAAAGAAGTGTTATCTTCTGTGGCTGGATGCCAGAGCAGGGGCAACTCATGCAAGCCAATCGCTCCCAGCTCTGCCCTTGACTTTCCTCTGCGAAACCTCGCACCTCTTGGGGGCTGATGTGTGCTGACGCGGGCAGCGGCCGGCCGCTTACGGAAAACGCTTTGCGCCTGCCAAAAAGCAGCCATGACCCCAGCCCTTCCCGACACACACGCCGCCACCAGTGCCACTGGGAAGCCCAGGGGCTCCCCCAGCCCCCGTGGAGCAGCCCTGCCTCCCGGCACCGGCCATCCCGAAGGCTGCGGTGACACGCAGCTGCGCAAGGGCCGCTCGTCCTCGCTGCCTGGCAGATGAGGAGCCGGGTGGCGGTGCCAGGGCTTGGCGGGGCCAGCTGTCAGCAGGCAGAGCAGGAGGGCTGGGGCTCGGCTCCGGCTGGTGGAGGCAATGGCCACGGCAGCCCAGCTCTAGCTCTGCCCCGAGAGCTGCTGCGCCGGCGGCAGGCTGCAGCGCGGCCCCACACTGAGGGAGTGGCGGTTCCCCCAGGCTGCGCCGGGGGAATTCGGCAGCCCCGCCAGGCGCAGGCTGCATCCCGCAGCTCAGCAAGGCCCCGCGGGGGCTACGGGCTCCGCGGTTCCTCGCTTCCACCCCGGCCCCGCAGGAAACGCCGCCGTGCCCAGGCAGAGCGGCGACAGGCGGCGGCTGCGGCCCCGAGGCCGGGGTCCCCGGCCGCCGCGGCACCCGTCAGGCGCGGCCGGAGGCCCCTGGCGAGTCGCGCCCCAGGCGGGAGGCCGGGTCTGAAGCCAGGGTCCTCCGGCCGGTCAGCGGGAACCCTACCCCACCGCCACCCGGAGCACCGGGGAGACCACTGCCCCCGGAGCCGCGCGGCGCCCCGGAAGTGACCCCTCCGCCGAGCATCACTTCCGGTCACTGGCCGCGGGCCGACAGCGAGTTCCGCCTCCGGCGGAAGCGCGGTTCCAGTTCCGGGTGAGCGGCTGCGAGGAGCCGTTCTTAGCGGCCGCCGCTCGACTCTGTCCTGGCCTCGGCCTCGGCCCCGGCCCGCTGCCGCCGCCACCATGTCGGTCCCCAGCGCCCTCATGAAGCAGCCGCCGATCCAGTCCACGGCGGGCGCCGTGCCCGTCCGCAACGAGAAGGGTGAGTGGGGGGGCCGCGGCCGGGGCCGGCCCAGCCGTGGCGGCGGGGGAGGGCGCCCGCAGGGCCCCTGGTGACGACCCGGGCGTCCGCAGGTGAGCTCTCCATGGAGAAGGTGAAGGTGAAGCGGTACGTGTCGGGGAAGCGACCCGACTACGCGCCCATGGAGTCCTCGGAGGAGGAGGACGAGGAGTTCCAGTTCATCAAGAAGGCGAAGGAGCAGGAGGTGGAGCCCGAGGAGCAGGAGGAGGAGCTTGCCAACGATCCCCGGCTCCGGCGCCTCCAGAACCGCATCGCCGAAGATGTAGAGGAGCGGTAAGTGCGGGGGTCGGCAAGGAGTTGTGCCCCCGCTGTGCTCCCCTGCAGGTCTGCCCTTTCAGGGTGCTGGGGAGTCCAGATCCCCCTCTGCTGCAGCGTGGTGAGGAGTTGCTGGAATACCAGGCAAAGGTGGAGAACGTTTTCCAGGCAGCGCGGGAGAGCCTCTGGCTCCTTTCATGTTTGTGCTGCACCATGCCTCAGGCTCCAGCTCTGCCGTTAGCGGCCCTTCCAACCAGGATTCACCATTTCCCAGGGCATAGCTCCACGTCCAGGTGCGGTTGGGGGGGTGCAGGTGAAAACAGGCTCCGAAATACAAATTAAAGCAGTGCGCTGGAGCTCAGGGTAGCTGGAAGGGACAGTGACACGTGAAGTGGGCAGGGAGTAACTGAGTGCCATTTGCCTCCTCCCGTGGAGCTGCTGCTGGTTTCATTTCCAGTAACAGGGAGGCTTCCTGCTGGGAGCTCCCTTCCTACTTGGAGCACGGACAGGGAGGAGCAGCTGGCACCTGGCCACTCCAGCATCCTGGGAAAGAACCTGTGGGGTCTGCCCCCACCTGGTAGTTCCAGCGTTTACCATGGCCTCGTTAGGAGCGATTAATGACTAGTCAACTTCTTGCAGCCTCTTCATGTTCAAAGTGCCGTCATTTAATTGGGGTCTGTTGCAGGCTGGCGAGACACCGTAAAATCGTGGAGCCCGAAGTGGTTGGAGAAAGCGATTCAGAGGTGGAGGGGGAAGCTTGGCGCTTGGAGCGGGAGGACACCAGTGAAGAGGAAGAGGAAGAGATTGATGATGAGGTGCGCTTGCAGAGCCGAATAACGGGCCTAGGGAAGCCCCTGAATGGCACAGGCTGGAGCTGCCTTTTGCACAGATCTGTGGCTGTCTGGTAGAGCTGGATGAGTGTCACAGCTGGCTGTGACTTCGCTTGTGGGTTACTGTTCTCTTGCGTGGAATGGGATGCTGGGAGAGGCCACTGTGTGTCTGGAGCGATGGGCATATTGTCTCATAGCCCACACTGCAGACGCCGCACTTTTTGGACAGAAGAGTGAGAGCAAAGTGGTAGCAAGGCTGGTTGTCTGACTCCTCTGTGTTTGTCTCCATTAGGAGATCGAGCGTCGGCGTGGGATGATGCGTCAGCGAGCGCAGGAGAGGAAAACCGAGGAGATGGAAGTGATGGAGTTGGAAGATGAGGGTCGATCCGGAGAAGAGTCTGAGTCAGAGTCTGAGTACGAGGAGTACACGGACAGCGAGGATGAAATGGAGCCACGTCTCAAACCTGTCTTCATCCGCAAGTGGGTGACGCGTGGGTCAGCCCTGGGCGAGGACATGGGAGCTGGGAGCCAAGCAGATGCCGCTGCCGTAGTCTCCTCTTCCTCGCAGTGGGGAGGCAGTTTGCCTCCCCAGGCGGCGGGAGTGACAGTTGCAGCCTGGCAGGGCACAGCAGGCGAGCGAGGGGCGATCCCTGCACCGACAGCCCCATATCAGCCGCCTCGGGTTGCTGCGGGATCAGGCTGTGGGTTGAAGTCGTAGCAGGGTCTGATGAGAGCCCTTGGGCCAGTGCCATACGGTGACAAAGGGAAGCCGTTGGCGGGCCGTGCCCCGCAGCCGGTGGCTTGGTCTCCCATTGCTCGCGTGCAGCTGTAGGGGAATGGCATGGTAGCCCTGGCATGGGTGATGCTGGAAAGGGGAGAGCCCTGAGCTGTGGCCCGTCCTTGGAGAGGGCAAAGGCTGAAAGCAGCTGTGGTGCAGGAGGGGAAGTCTGTGAGGAGCTGAGGGGCTGCACTGGCTCATGGAAGGGCTGACGGCTGTTGTGATCCCTGCCTGCAGGAAGGACCGGATCACAGTTCAGGAGCGAGAAGCAGAAGCCTTGAAGCAGAAGGAGCTGGAGCAGGAAGCAAAGAGGCTGGCAGAGGAGAGGCGCAAGTACACGCTCAAGGTGCTGAGGGGCGGGCTGGGGGTTGTGCAGGGGGGCAGTTGGTGCAGCAAGCTTAGCTCGGTCCTTGCTGCAGATCGTAGAAGAGGAAGCGAAGAAGGAGCTGGAGGAGAACAAGCGTTCACTGGCGGCACTGGATGCACTTGATACAGATGATGAGAACGACGAGGAGGAGTATGAGGCCTGGAAAGTACGCGAGCTGAAGCGTATCAAACGGGACCGTGAGGAACGGGAAGCGTAAGTATCGTCTGTGTAGACGCGAGGCTGAGATCCCGCAGCCCCAGGCCCTGTGGGCAGTTGAGGTGTCTCTTCCTCAGTCTTCCCTTTGGCAGCATGGTCTTAGACCAAGTGCCCAGAGCCCCTCCTGCCCGCCCTCGGGCTGCCTTTGCTCCCCTACAGAGTCAGTAAATGTACAGGAGGGTGGCTGGCAACAGCAGCTCTCCCGGGCAGGTGCTGTGGGGACGCAGGGTCTCAGGGGTTTCTCTCCTGCCCAGCATGGAGAAGGAGAAGGCAGAGATCGAGCGCATGCGGAATCTGACAGAGGAGGAGCGCCGCGCCGAGCTTCGGGCCAACGGCAAGGTCATCACCAACAAGGCGGTGAAGGGCAAATACAAGTTCCTGCAGAAGTACTACCACCGCGGCGCCTTCTTCATGGTGAGTGGTGCTGCGAGGGCCTGGGCATGGCTGTGTTGGCAGCCGGGGCTGGGCCTGCGCACTGACAGGGCTGTGCGAGACCACGGGGACGTTGTCTCTCTGGGGGGAGCCTCCCCCCGCGGTGCCCTGGGGCTGGGGAGGCCCTGGGACAAGAGCCGGCCCTCAGAGGCAGCATGGGACTGAAGTGACGGCGGTGATCTGACTGATCTCGGCCAGCTCTCGTAACAGAGGGTGAGCAGTGACACCAACAGGGTGGCAGAAGGTGACGCCGTGGTGGCCTGCCAGGTGCTGGCCTGCAGCTGCCCTCGGGAGCCCAAGCAGGACGGGTGCAGTTCCACCTGGAGCCAGCCTGTGCTGCCTCCCTGGAGCACGTTAGGTTGAGGTGTCCCAGCTGAGCTGGAGCCACAGAGCTGTCCCCATGCTGCTGTTTGGGCTGACAGACCCACTTGGAACTGAGCCAGTTCCGCGTGGGCTACGGCCCGGGCTCTGGAGAAGTGGCCCAAGGGGCCATGAGGGTGGCCGCCAGAGGCAGGCCTGGGGGACAGTGCTTGCATCCCCCACCTTTGGTAGTAGGTTAATAGGACTGCAAGCACTATGGCAGCCCCCAGCAGAGCAGTGATATGGGCTGCTGGTGGCTCTCCCCCACTTCGGCCCGCTGCTGGAACTTGCTGGAAACTTGCGGGCTGAGCAGGCATGTCCCTCTCCTGCAGGATGAGGATGAGGAGGTCTACAAGAGGGACTTCAGTGCCCCGACCCTCGAGGACCACTTCAACAAGACCATCCTGCCCAAAGTCATGCAGGTGGGTGTCCTGGCCAGAGGGTGCCTGGCCCGCGTGCTGTGCCAAGGGGTCGTGGTTCCTCGGCGGGAGCAGGGGAGAGCAGCGGCTCCCCACGTCCTCCCTGGGCGGCCACTCACAAGCTCTTCTGCTCCCCAGGTCAAGAACTTTGGGCGTTCAGGGCGGACAAAGTACACGCACTTGGTGGACCAGGATACCACCTCCTTTGACTCTGCCTGGGGCCAGGAGAGCGCGCAGAACACGAAGTTCTTCAAGCAGAAAGCAGCAGGCGTACGGGATGTCTTTGAGAGACCCTCGGCCAAGAAGCGAAAAACCACTTAAGGGAGCGGGCAGGAAGGCATGGTGCGGCTGATGGCCGGGCAGGAGGGCACTTCTCTGCCAGCTGCCGGAGCCTGGGCAGGGACAGGAGGGACTCAGCACTGTGCCAGGACTCGTGTGGTAACAAGCCCTTCCTCTGCCCGTGCCACGCCTGCCCTGTCAACACGTGGTGCCCTGCTCCTGGCGCTGCCGAGACCCAGCGGGCTCCCTGCCCGGGCACCATGGAGGACAGTGGCCTGTCCGTGCTGGCCAGGCCCGCGGCCGTCCTGAGGCTTCGGCAGTGCCCGACAGGGCTGTTTGGGAGCATGTCAACGCCCCTGGCTCCAGTGCACCCCCTTTGGGAGGAATTAAGAGACTTTTATACCCGTCTGGGCCACAGCATCTCCCTATCGCTTGTACCTTCCCCCTTGTCAGTTTGGGCCCTTTTTCAGTGCGGAACAGCGGTGACCCCGTTTCTGCAGGGCTTGGCTTTTCTACCTGGGGGGGGGGGTGTGATTTGATTAAAGCCGTTGTTTTCTTACACGTTTTGGCTGTGGAATGCGACTGTCCCATTCTGCGCTTTCCTGTGAGCCAGGACGGGGTGGCACAGCCTGGGAGGCCCTGCACTGGCCCAGGCATGGCGTGTGAGGGCAGCCATCACTGCGCCTGGCTCACTGGTGCTCCCTTGCGCTTGGGGCCGCAGTGCGCTCCCCGCGGACGGGAGAGGTGAGGTTCCTGCCATGGCTCCTGGGCCACAGGAGGTTAAAAGCAAGAAGAATGGCGCATCTCGGCGCTCGGGCAGGTCGCCTTGTCCTGCTCCGGTTGCGGGGGTGCTGGGGTGCTGCCAGCATGATGCCGCACGTCTTCCCGCAGGCTGGGCCCTGCTCATCAGCACCGCGTGCCCCACAGGACCTGCCGGGCAGGTGCCCGGTGCTGCGCAGACCACAGCAACAGCCCGCTCCCACCAATGCCTTTATTGGGTAAGGGAACACACCGCGTCTCCAGCCAGCCCTGCATCCGGTGAGGGTGTGCGCTCATCCGGCGCGCCCGGCGCTCAGTTGGTGAGGGTGATGAGTGCTTCCACCACGTTCCCCATATGCTCCCGCAGGCTGCGCTCCGCGGCTGCCCGTGAGATCTCCATCTCGGTCATCTGCAGGGAAAGAGCCGCAGCCCCTGCAGCGGCTGCGGAACAGCGCAGCGGGGGCCGCCCAGCCCCAGCAGTGCAGGCCGGCGCGTGCTAGCCACGGCCTGGGGTGCGGTTTCGGTGACTGGACGCTGGCTGTGTCCCAAGGCCTGGGACACACCACTGGCATCTGGCCCGGCATCCCGCCCTACTCACGATCAGCTCCAGGTCCTCCTTCTTGATGGTCACTTTCGCCAGTTCCTTCTCCCTACGGCGAGAGACAGACAAACCTCCGGTGACCAACGGCCCCCCCCCCCCCGCCTCCGGCTGCCAAGGCACGAGCGATCCGTCGCAGCAGCGCGGGGTGTGCTGTGCTCTCGGAGGCAGCCGGGGCGTCAGGCCGGGAAGCCATGGGCTGGTGCCCGGGCCGGGCTCCGAGGGGCGGCCTGGCGTGGGACGGGTACGGACCTGGCCAACCCCTGGAGCCCCGAGCCAGCACGGGCGGTTGGTTACCTCTCCTGCTTCGCTTTCTGCTCCCGGGACCTCCGGTCTCCGATCACCGACATGGCCTGCCAGGACGAGCGCAGTCACCGCGCTGCGCGGCACCGGGCAGGTCAGCGCCGCGACCGGCGGGGCGGGCACCAGGGCGGCCGTGCAGGAGCGGTGCTCGGGGCCCGGCCCGGCGCCCCCGCAGGCAGCGCCCGGCTCCCCACCCCGGCCCCGGCCCGGTCCCGGTCCCGGTCCCGGTCCCGGTCCCGCCCCGCCCGCCGCACCGTCTCCAGGTTGGAGCTCTGGATCTCCTTCTCCTCCGCGTAGTCCGTGACGCGCTCCAGGTCCGCCGCCCCGCTGTCATGCTTCCGCGGCTTCTCGGCCGCGCGCCCGCCCGCCCCATCGCCGCCGCCCCCGGAGCCGTTGGGCTCCGTCTCTAGCTCCAGCTCCACGTCTCCCTCCGCCGCCATCCCGCCGCCCCGCTTCCGGTCACGTGCCGCCGCCGCGCCCCGCTTCCGGACACGTGCATCCGCCGGAACCAGCGAGTGGCGCGTGCCGGCAGGCCAGAGCGGCGGCGGGGGGCGGTGCCGGCCCTCGCCCTGCCCGCGGCCCGCCAGACCCCGGGCCCGGCCCGGCCCCCGGCCCCCTCCCCTGCGGGGAGCCCGGACCCTGGCGGCTTCCCGGGCAGCGGCCCCGACCCGCCGGCGGGCGCTACCGGGGCCGGGCGGCTGGGGTGGGCGCTCCGCGGGCGCTGCCCGCCGCCCCGGGACGGCTCCAGGGGGCTCGGTGCCGGCGGCTGCCGGGCGCTGCCGCTGCCGAGGACGCGGGCCCGCGGCGGTGCCGGGCCGGGGAGGGCGCTGCCCGCCGGCCGAGCAGGCGCTAGGCCGGGAAGGAGGGTTCGGGGTCCCGGTTTGGCTCCCGCCGCCGTCACTGCGGTGGAAGGACGGGAGTGGCCCGAACCGCCTTCCCCGGGCACTGCCTGGAAGCGGGAGATGGCCGGGCCGGAGCGGGCCCCCGGCGGAGGCCGTAGCGGCAGCGCGGCCCCTGGAGCCCGGCAGGGATGGCACCTGGCTGCTGTGGGGCACCGGCTGGGGAGAGCCGGGTCCGCCACTGCCGCTTCCCTCCCGCACCCTGAGGGTCCCCTCGGGACAGGCTGCACCCCCGCCGCGTGGGGAGCCCCACACTGCTCCGAGCAGCTGCCTCAGCTCCCGGGGCAGGAGCCGAGGCATTGCCGCCTGAAGGCAAAAGCCCGGGCAGACCCAGGCGCGTGGCCGAGGGATGTGTCCCTGCCACAGGCGGCTGTGGGGCAGTGGGTGCTCAGGTGGGCCCCGGGGTCCCTGCCGTGCACAGCCACGCAGGGCTGCCGGTGCCAGGAGTGCTCCTCCCTGCACGGCCACATGGCTGCTGGCGCCGCCTCGGCAGCCAGCTGGCCCCGGTGCCATTGACGCCGCCATTGGCCCGTGGCGCTGGGGGGCCAAATCGTGGTGGCAGGTCCGTGCCCGCTTGGCCAGGCCGGGTGCCCAGGCTGGAGCAGTGGGGAGATGTGGGGCCTGCAGACCCCGGGGTAAAGTGCCACAGGCACAGTGCTCCCCACCCTGATCTGCTGAGCGTCCCTGTGGGATGCAGCCACCGCATTCTCGCCACTGGGCAGAGCAGCTGCCCCAGCTCTCTGGCCTGAGCCCCTGCACTGCTTTGCCCTTGCAGTGCGCTGAGCCCATGGGACATGTTGTACACGTGTAGCCAAAAGAATGCCGTGACCCCGGTGCTGCTGACCAGGGCGGCACAGCGCCCTGCTCTGGGCCTTCTCCACTGGGAGTGTGCCCGGGAGTGAGGCGGGTGAGCATGGGTTGTGCCTGACTCATTGGCCTTGCCAGGCAGCTGGGGACCCCACGCCACTGTCCCTGCCGGGCTCTGCCATCGGCTGGCCATGCTGTCAGGGGCCAACTCCGCTTCCAGCTCTCCGGGTTGCCAGTTGGGGCCTCACGCCGGCCCTGCGGAACCTCCAGCCTCGGCAGCCTGAGCGCCTGCCCTGTCCCCACAGTGCCTGGGGCTGAGTCTGGCTGTGCCACGCCGGCCTGGCAAACCTGCCAGGGAGTCAAATAGAAACCTGCCCCCAGAGCGGCCTCCTGTGCCAGCTCTTCCATCTCCTGTGCCTGCTGTACCACGTGCTGCACCCACCTCTGCAGCAGCCTCCGGGGCCCTTTCCCCTCTCCCCACTCCTTGTGTCCCACCACTCCTAATGCAGGGATGTGTGTGTGGGGATGAGCCTGCCCGAGATGTTCCCTGGGATCCCAAGGGGCTGTGATAGGCTGACCCCGGCCGGCAGCCGAGCACCCACACAGCTGCTCACACCTCCCCCCACAGCAGGACAGGGAGAGGATAGGAAAAGCAAAAGCAAAAACACTTGTGAGTTGAGCTAAAGACACTTTAAGCCATGAATGAAAGGGGAAAAATAAAACAACCCCCAATGATGTAAAGGCAGTCGCTCATTGCCTCCCACCAGCAGCCGGGTGCCCAGCCAGTCTCCAAGCAACAGCCATGCTGGGAGCCAAACCCCTTCCTCTGCCTCCAGTCTCGCTGCCGGGGACAATGCTGTGTCATGGACTGTCCCTTTGGCCGCTGGGGTCAGCTGTCCCAGCTCTGTCCCCTCCCAGCCTCCTGCCCACCCTGGACTCCTCACTTCGGGGAAGAATGGGAAAAGGGAGAGCCTTGATGCTGGGCAAGCCCTGCGCAGCCACAGCCCAAACACCCGCACCTTGTCAAGGGGACCAGCCATTGCCATGCAGGTGATGGCACCCCCACGGACACCACGTGCCCCCCGTGCCAGCCCATGCCCAAACCAGCTGCCGCAGCCTCATCCTGCCCAGTGAGGGGCCAGGATCCCAGGCAGGGGTCCCCATGGCCAGAGATCACTGGTGGACCCTGGACAGGCTCCCCGCAGAGCGCCCCGATGGTGGCTGCCAGGAGGTAGCAGCGAGCAGATGGCAGGGCGGGCCAAGCCGACAATCCCCCTAATCCCATCAGGGCAGTGGGGGCCAAGCGGAGCCGAGCCAGGCCATGGCGGGCACACGGGCACACAGCCGTCTCCTGCACTCGCTGCTCTGCCAGGTGGGACTGAGGGGGCTGGGGGCAGGGCTGGACCGGGGTGGAGGTGCCAGGCCAGGCTGGAGGGCAGCTCTGGCCCGCTGGGGTCCCCACTGACCATGCTCCCCCCAGCTGTGCTGCGGCTGTGGCTGCAGCTCCTGCCATGGGCTCCGTGTGTCCACAAGCACCCGCATCCTCTACACTCTCCTGCATGTCCTGGCCTCTGCCGTGTGCTGCCTCATGCTGTCCCGCACCGTGGCCCAGGCCGTCAGGGAGAAGGTGATGGCGGGAGCTGGGACACCCAGGGTGATGGGGATGCTGGGATGCCGGGGGTCCCAGGGGCACTGGGGATGCCGGGGTGCCAGGCGTCCCAGGGGGACTTAGGGGTCCCAGGAGCACTGGGGGTCCCAGAATTGCCAGGGGAGCCAGGAGTACTGGGACGCTGGGGATACTGGGAGCAACAGGGCTGCTGGGAGTACCAAGGGTGCTGGAGGTGCCAAAGGGAAGGGGTGCCAGGGGTACTGAAGATGCAGAACTTGCCCAGTGTGCTGGGGGTCCTAGGGGTATTGGGGATGGAGAAGGTATTGGGAATGCTGTGGGTGTCAGGACTCCAGGGGTGCTGAATGCCGTGGGCGCTGAGGAGTGTCAGGCACACCAGCAGCCCTGTCCTGTCGCTCACCGTGCCTGTAGGTGCCCTTCTCAGTGGTGCTGTGCGAACACCTGCCTGGGGGCACAGACTGTGAGCAGCTGGTGGGCTCCTCGGCTGTGTACCGGGTCTGCTTCGGCACCGCCTGCTTCCACCTGGCACAGGCCGCCCTGCTCCTCAACGTGCGCTCCAGCACCGACTGCCGTGCTCAGCTCCACAACGGGTACAGGGATGGGGCGCAGGGCTGGGCTGGGCTGCCGAGGGATGGGGCTGCCGGGGGCTGTGGAGGGATAGGGCTGCTGGGGGCCCCGTCGCCCTGATGCTCGCTGCCCCACAGGTTCTGGCTCCTGAAGCTGCTGGTGCTGGTGGGGCTCTGGGCCGCCAGCTTCTTCATCCCTGAGGACAGCTTCATCCGAGGTGCGTCCCCCACCCTGCCCAAGCGGGCATCCTGGGTCCCCACCTGTGGCACCTACGTGGCCCCTGTGCTAGCCCCCACGTTTGCCCTCTCCCCCCAGCCTGGCACTACACGGGCGTCTGTGGGGGCTTCGCTTTCATCCTCATCCAGCTGGTGCTGATCACTGCCTTCGCGCACACCTGGAACAAGAACTGGTGAGTGCCGGGGTGCCGGGCGGGCACCTGCCTGCTGCTGGCTCTCACCCTCTCTCCCGGCAGGCTGACGGGTGCTGCGCAGGACAAGCGCTGGTACCTGGCCGTGCTGCTGGCCACGGCCGCTTTCTACACCCTCGCCTCTGCCGCCTTCTCCTTCCTCTACAAGTACTACACCCACCCGGCCGCCTGCCACCTCAACAAGGCACTGCTCACCGTCAACGGCAGCCTCTGCGGCATCATGTCCTTCATCTCCATCACGCCCTGCGTGCGGCTCAGTGAGTACCGCATGGCACGGGCCGCAGCACTGCAGGGCCATTCATGTCCTGGGGCTGGGAGGGTGGCTGTGGGCTCCCCAGGGCTCCTGCTGGCCCCTCCTGTGCCTCGGGGCAAGGGAGCAGCAGGAGGGGGCTGCTTGGGGCCCACGGAGAGCCCATCTGCCAGCTTGTGGCACACCAGGGGCTCTGGTGACACCTCTGACCTCACCCCTGCAGAGCAGCCGCGGTCGGGGCTGTTGCAGTCCTCAATCATCAGCTGCTACGTGATGTACCTCACCTTCTCTGCACTGTCCAGCCGTCCCCCAGAGAGAGGTGGGTGCTCCCGCCTGCCACCGGCAGCCCCCCGCTGGGGCACGCACCCGTCTCACCTCCACCTCCCCGCAGTGCTCTACAAGGGGCAGAACCTCACCGTCTGCTTCCCGGGCATCCGGCAGGACGAGCTGCAGACAGAGGACACCACCGTCGCTGTCCTGGGGGCTGCCATCATGTACGCCTGCGTGCTCTTCGCATGGTGCGTGTACCCACGGCGTGGGGCAGGCAGGGCGCCTGCAGCACCAGCCCTTCTGGACATGGCGAGCCTGACAGGCACCACAAGGGGACCCTGTCCCCAGTCTGTGGCACAGCCAGCAGAGCCGGGGGATGTCCCGAGGGATGGCAGGGCCAGAGCAGGCAGGACATCTGCAGATGGGCAGGGGCAGCGTGGTGACCCCAGGCACAGCAGAGCAGGTGTCCTCCAGCCGTGTCAGATCCATGGCGGGGGGGGGGGGGGGCTGGGTGCCTGGCACAGGGCGGTGGGTGCCCATGTTATGATTTCTGCCTCTCTCCTGGGCACAGTAATGAAGCCTCCTACCTTGCTGAGGTCTTCGGGCCCCTCTGGATGGTCAAAGTCTACAGCTTTGAGTTTAGAGTGAGTATGGATGCTGTCGCTGCCCCCGCTGTGCCCTGTGTCCTCCTGCCATGGACACCCCAGACCCGCCGCTCCAAGCCCCAGACCCAGGCCTGGGGCAGGTTTGTCCAGCCAAGCACAGGAGACTTCCCACAGAGCACCCCTGCCTGCACCAGCTCCTGAGAGTCAGGCAGCCCCAGTGCCAGGCAGGGCCAGATCCCGTGGCAGGGCTCAGCCCAGCAGTGGTGGCCATGGGGCTAGGCTGCCCTGCCCTAGCAGCAGTTGCCACCACACTCCTCTCTCTGCAGAAACCCTCCTGTTGCTTCTGCTGCCCAGAGAAGATGGAGGAGGAGCTCAGAGGTGGGTGCTGGGTGGGTGGGCAGAGCCTGCCCTCGAGTGCCTGTGTCCCAGCCCAGGGGGTGCTGGCAAGGAGGGGGTGCTGGCAAGGAGGGGGTGCTGGCAAGGAGGGGGTGCAGGAGCCGCTGTGCCCCTGTGCTCTCCCAGGCACTGAGCCAACGTGCAAGCAAGTGGAGGAGACCACCAGGGGACAGTGCATCATCCAGGATGAGCGAGACCGGGTGGTCTACAGCTACTCAGCCTTCCACTTTGTGTTCTTCCTCGCCTCGCTCTACGTCATGATGACCCTCACCAACTGGTTCAGGTGGAGCCCTGCGCTGCTGCCCAGCCCTCCTTGCTCTTGCTCCCCTTCCCTCTCGCTAGTGCAGCCACCGAGCCTGGCCTGCAGCCCCACCAGCATTGTCACCCCCTTCCCAGCATCATCACCCCCTCAGCGTCATCACCCCACCACCTCCGACCCACTCCCTGTGGAGGCTCAGGCTGCAGCATTGCACTCCTCACTGGCCCTCTGCTCCAGGCTGTGCTGGTGTCACTGAGCTGGTGCCCACTGGGGAAGCACATGGCTCTGCACCCGCAGACCTGCACCGCTTCAACCAACAGCCCCTGCCAATGGCAGTGCAGTGAGCCAGGCTGGGGTCTGCAGGGCTGAGGGGGCTCCATGGCAGGTGGGACGTGCCCAGAGCCACGCAGCTGCTGGGACACGGGGTGACCTGGTGGGTGCAGCTGGTGCTGGGATCCCCCGTGTTGGCATCCCTCGGGCACCCAACAGCTGCCCTCTCCCACCAGCTACGAGAATGCAGTGCTGGAGACCACCTTCACACACGGCAGCTGGTCGACCTTCTGGGTGAAGATGTCCTCGTGCTGGGCCTGCGTCCTGCTCTACCTGTGGCTGCTGCTTAGCCCCTTCTGCCTCCACGGCTCCCCCCAGCACCAGCGCAGCAGCCCGGCCCTGCGCATCATGCGGCGACGACGCGCCCAGCAGCGCATCAGCGTCTCCACGTAGTCCCTGCTGGGACAGACTGTGCCCAGCCGCTCACATGGCAGCAGCAGGGGCTGGTGCCTGCCATGCCCTGTGCCTGTGCCCTGGCCCCGCTGGGTTCCACTGGGCATCCTGACCCCCATCCCAGGAGACAGCGGCATCTGAGAGCCTGAGGGGGACCCAGGAGGTGGGCGCTGACAGGGACACCGGTCCTGCGCTGAGCTGGGGCTGGCCGGAGTGAGCCGGGTGGCGGGTTCTCAGCCCTGGCTGCTGCTGGGCTCCCTCTGGGCAGGGAGGCAGCTCCTGCCACACACCGGCTACCAGTCTGGCTGCCCTGGCCCAGGGTCTGCCAGGTGAGCAGGGCTCTGCCCTGGCCATCTCTGTGTCTCAGCTCATCCACCGATGGTGTGCTTATTGTAAATAGCTTCTTCAATACATTTTTATATAAAACTCTGAGCTGAGCCTGTGCCATCTGCCCCCATGCAGGCTGCAGCCATGGGGCTGGGCACGGAGGTGCCCCCAGCACCGGCCCCTTCCATGCAGCAGCCATGGCCAAGGGTGCCTTTGGGACAGCTCTGCTGGAGAGGGGGGACAAGCTGAGGGTGGCAGAGGAGGGAGCACTGGCCTGGGATCCTGGGCTCCAGGAGAGCATTCAGCCCATGGCTGGTACTCCCTGCATGCTCCCAGCTGAGCCCCTGGAGGAGCCAGCTCACCCCCGCAGGACACGGGTGGCTCCAGCATGATGCAGTGCTGGGTGCACCGGCCCGAAAGGTGCCTGCGAGGTGTCGTGGCACCAGCCTGGCCTGGCAGTGGGGCCAGTGCAGGGACAGGACCCCCCAGATGAGCACCTTCCCAGGCAGCAGGGACTGCCCCAAGCCGCTTGGCCAAGGACCTGCCCCAGGACACTGGGGACAATGCCAGGCCATGGGGTCCCATGGGCACCATGCCCAGCCCTGGCTGCAGCTGCTCCTGTCCCCCACCACAGCAGCTGCCCTTCTCCCTGGGGACCGCGGTCACAGCACCCCCAGACCACTCTCCACCCCATCTGCTCTCTGTGGCTGTGCAAAGCCCTGGGGAGGATGGATGGACAGGCAGACAGACGGACGGAGCCCCCGGCACCTGCCAGCGCCCAGTGCTTCAGCGGGAGGGGAGACTGGGGGGAGCCTGAGGCACTGGGTGGGGGTACTAGTGCAGGTACCAGAGCGAGCCAGGGCATCGGCGCGGGGGGGGGGGGGGGGGCCAGCCCAGCTGCCCAGGAGGGCACGGTACCAGCACTGCTGCAGGATCATGGGCCAGCCCCGGGCCCCCACCCGCAGAGCAGACACGTCAGGGCGGTTCCATGGGGCCCAGCAGCGCTGCAGGGCCACGGCACCAGCTGCACCCAACAGGCCCCACACTGCAGCAGTGGTGGCCGGTGCCAGATGGGGACTGACACCTGCGGCCAGGGCTCCCGCCAGGCCCCGTGCCCACCAGCCTGCCGCAGCCAGCAGGATACGGTCCCGCAGGAGGTGAGGATGGCACTGCAGGGCGACGCTGGGGTCTGGCCCTGTCCTGATGCGGCAGTGCAGCCACCGTGGGGTCTCCAACTGGAGCAGTGGGGGCTGCATTGGGAGCAATGGGGGTCTATAGTGCCCAGCGCCCAGCACCCCAGGCTGGGCACTGCTGCTCACACCTCTCCCTCCCCAGGAGATGCAGGGACCCACGCGGGGCTCAGGGACGGGAGCCGGGCGGCTGTGGCACCAGCTCAGGGATATCACCCAGGTAGGGCTGGGCAGGGACCCAGGCAGTGGTCCCCTGCAGCCCCGGGCACCCAAGAGCTCCCCGGTGCACCAGGCTGCGCCCCAGCAGGGACTCGTCTCGCCCTGCCCAGGAGAACGATCGGCTGCGTCGCACCTTGCGCGAGGCTGAGCGCAGCGTCTCCCAGCTGCAGGCAGAGCTGGAGCAGCTGTGGGGGGACTTCCCTGAGCAGGCCCAGCAGCACAAGAAGTGGCATTTTGTGGGAGGGGGATGGCGGGGCTGTACCCAGCTTTGCGGGAGACCCTGCCTGCACATGGCCCAGCGCCAGCCCCGCGTGCTGCTCCAGCAGCCGAGCAGGCAGCACTGCCGGCAGGTGCCCCGCCGAGCCCGGCCACAGCAGGGAGCCTCTGCCAGACCCTGTGCGCTCCTGCCTGCCCTGCTGCTGTGGGGAAGGCCAGGTGCCCGTTGGGGAAATGCTGCCTTGCTCAGCCCCGTCATGAGCACAGGCAGCTGGGAAGCCTGCCCAGAGCTGCTAGCACATCCCTCCAGGCCCGTTGTTGGCAAGCTCTCGGTGTCCTTGGGACTCCCTGGCTGTCTCAGCACCTCCAAGGGTACCTCTGCCACCCCAGGCATGGGGTGCCTGCTGGGTTGGGGCTGGAAGGCCCCACGCAGCCCCTGTGCCTGCTGAGGGGGCAGGTCCCCACGGGGGCCCTGCCATGAGGCTGCTGTGTCCCTGCAGGGAGCATCTGGCCCTGTGGGAGATGGCGGAGGAGAACCTGGCGTTCGCAAGCTATGTCAGGATGCTGCAGTATGTCCCAGCCCGGCCAGGCAGCTGAGGGGGAGCAGTCACTGGGGCAGCCGGGGATGTGCTGCTGCCTGCAGGTGCCATTGCTGTGGGTACAGCCCTCCCCTGGGTCAGCCCCTGCTGCCCCCCGGCTCCCTCCCACCAGGATGACAAACAGGAGCCTCTGCAAGAGCAACAGCCCGCGCTCAGCCCTGCTGCTTGGCTCGCAACCAGACCCACAAGCGGCGAGCCCTGCAGCTGCTGCAGAGCATGGGGCTGGCACCCATGCAGGAGGGGAGGGCCAGGACTGGCACCCGCGAGGGCAGGGATGCTGGGTGCTGGCTGGCACTGCGGGACACAGCAGCTGGCTGGCTCGGCTGCCCTCACTTGCCCTGCTGGCACCCCTGGCTCATGGGGACACAGCACACAGGCTGCTGCCAGCACTCTGGGACCTGCATGAGCCCCTGGAGCTGGAGGCCACATAGTCCCCCCCCAGGTACCCCCCCACAGGGTGCCTCCATGCCGAACCTCCTACCCCACAGCCATGCCCCCCTGCTGCCCGCCTAGAGGACACCCACAGCAGGTGAGTGATGGAGGGTGGAGGGGCAGCGCAGGCTGCAGCCCCCCCCTCATTGAGCACTGCCCTCCGGCACAGGAGCAGGGGGGAGAAATCCCCGCACCACCCACTCCCCGATGCAGCCTCTGGGGCAGATGGAGACCTGGGCTGCAGCAGTGCCGGCCTCAGACAGCAGCAGAGCTTGGCCTCCAGCCCAGACACAGCCTCCTTGCTCAGCAGTGCAGGCAGCCACAGTTTGGAGGACAGTCCTCCCTCCAGCTCCCACGAGGGCACCGAGGTGGGGGATCTGCCCCCAGCCCAGCACCGCAGGCTAGGGAAAGGGACACAGGGCTGCTTGCCCACAGCTCCCAGGTTTGGGCCCCTCACCATGGCATCTGTCACACAGCAGGCCTCTGGCCCCCTGACAGGTGAAGCAGATGGACCCAGCAGCTCTCCCAGGCACTTCATCAAGAAGAAGCTTCCTGCCTTTGCACCGGAGGTAACCAGCAACTCCCCATCCGGTGCAAAGGGCCAGGCTACAGGGGAAACCGGGGCACACCCACACCCTGTGCCAGCACCCCACTGCTGCTTGCCTCACCAGGAGTGCGAGAGGGGAGAAGAACCCACATCCCCCTGCCCCATGTACCAGCTGGTTCTGGCAGGGGACAGGGGCATGGGAAAGTCCAGCTTTCTGATGCACCTCTGCACAAACGAGTTCAGAGGAGACATCTCCAGCACCCTCGGCACCCAGCTGGGGCAGAGGCACAGGAGCAGCACCTGACTGACTGTCCCTCCCAGCAGGGGTGGACTTGCAGATAAAGCAGCTGCTGGTGGACAGGGAGCAAACCACGTTACAGATCTGGGACACAGCTGGGCAGGAGAGGTGAGAGCACAGGGGCTGGGGTGCCTGCTGCCATGCCAGGCCAGTCAGGGCCAGGTCCTGCTCTGGCAGCAGCCCTGCAGGCTGGCAGTCACTGCACCAGCAGCAGAGCAGCCCTGGGGCAGTGGGCCTGGCCCGGGCCCACAGCAGTGACACACCCCTGGCCCCAGATACCAGAGCATCACCCAGTGCTACTTCCACAAAGCCCACGGTGTGCTGCTCCTCTACAACATCAGCTCCCCAAGCAGCTTCCTCAGCTTCTGCCAGTGGATTGAGGACATCAAGGTAGCAGGAAGGGTCCAACAGGCACCCAACCCCCACAGAAAGGGGCAGGAGCTTTGGGGCCAGACTGTGCCATGCCCCAGCCAGTCCTAGGGGAGCAGGAACAAGACAGGAGCACGCTGGGCTGGTTGCAAAGCAAGGTGGGGGGCCAGCCTCTGGGAGCAGCAGGATTGCTTCCCCCCAGCTTTTCCCCTTCACTGGTGTTTGTGTTGGGTCTGGAACTGCACTCTGCTCCTCGGCATAGTACAGGTGTGACAAGGTGCAGCCGGTGCATGTGACAGAGCTCTGCGGCTCCTTGAGGAGATGGACTACAGCAGCAGCTGGAGGCTGCCAGCCCCAGGGAGCCCTGAGCCACCCTTCCCTCCCACAGGCCACAGAGAGGCCGCTGCCACTCATGCTGGTGGGGAACAAGACAGACCTGCGGCGCAGCCTGCCAGAGGCAGCGGGGGTCCGCACAGCCCACAGGCAGCAACTGGCCATGGTGAGCAGGCACACCTCGGGGCCCCCAGGGCAGCAGGGACCCCACTGACACCCCCTGCTCCCCCCAGGCCCACGGCTCCCTGTTCTGTGAGACCAGCGCCAAGGACAGCACCAATGTGGTGGAGGTGGTGCTGCACCTTGCCCAGTGAGGAGCCCTGCCTGCTGTGGCACCCAGCTTGGGGCCACACAGGGCCTGCAGCAGCCGCCAGGCCCTATCCTGCCAGGGTGGTGGGAACAGCTGATGCCACTGCTCCTGGCCCTGCAGGGAAGTGAAGAGGACAGTGGGCCAGAGCAAAGGCCACAGCGCTGGACTGGACCTCAGCGTCCCAAGGGCAGCTCCACAATGCTGCTGGACCTAGCACAAGAAATAAGCCTGCTGCCAGCTTCATGTCGTCTCCATAGACAATTCCCCAGTCTGACTGTGCCCGCAGAGGTGCTGCAGAGCAGGCAGCTTACCCTGCTTCAGCTCCTGCACCTGCTTGTCCCACCAGCTGCAGGAGCTGTCCAGTCCACGCGCAGGCCCAGCCACCGTCACCCCAGACCCGCATTGCCTCCCTGCCGCCAGCCCCAGCCCTCCTTCCCACCCTCACTGCAATCCATCCCTCTCAGCAGTGATCCTTTCCTGCTCTCATCCCTCCAGGCTTCCAGCGATCCCACCCTCCCCAGGGCGTTTACTGCCCCTCTGCCCCTCTCCCCACACGCCCCTGCCCGGGGTCCCACTGGCCGCCCTGACCCCCCAGGTGACACCCCCTGACACCTCCCAGACCAGGCCCCATCTTTGTTCCTCACTGCGAAGATGCAGCTGCTCCACACCGCAACAGCCGTGCTTGGTCCATCCCTCCTCTTCACCAGCACGAAACGCGGCCACGAACACTCCCTCCCGGCCGGGGGGGAACGGCGCCGGTGCCCCCTCCCGCTCCCCAGGCAGCCCCAGCCCCCCCCGCCCGGGCGCACGGAGGGAGGAGACGGGCCTTGCAGGGCTCCACAAGCTACTTTAATAGGAGACGGACCCGAGGCAGGCGCAGGGGGCTGCCGGGGTCCCCGACGGGGCGGCCCGGCCCCGGGGCTGCGCTGGGCATCCTGCCGGCGGGCGGCCCGGCCCCGGGGCAGCGGCGGCCCGGCCCGGCCGCGGGCTACTTGGCGCCCTCCTTCTTCTCGTCCGCCTTCTTCTGCTTCTGCTGCATGATCTCCGAGTCCCTGCGGGAGAACGCGTCGCCGGGCTGGCAGCGGTACCGGCACCGCCAGCAGGAGGGGACCGGGGATCGGGGCTGGGGGGGTGGGGGGTGCGGGTCGGCGGGGCCGGCCCGGCGCTCACCTCTGCTTGCGGGCGGCGGCCGAGAGCCCGTCGTCCCGCCGCTTGCCCTTGCCCGAGTCGCTCTGCTTCTTTAGGTTCTTCTGCCGCGCCAGTTCGCGCTGGTTCCCGCCTGCGACGGCGTGGCCGCCTCAGAACGGCCCGGCCCGGGGCCCGGCCCTGCGGCCCAGCCCCGGCCCCGCGGCCCAGCCCGCGCCCCGGCCCCGCGCTCTCGGGTCACGGCGCCGCCGCCGCCGCCCCCCCACCCCCCCCACGAGGCCGGCCCCACAGGGCGGGTCACGACGGCGCCGCTCCCCCCGGCCCGGCCGCAGCCCGCACTCACGGGTCATGGCGCCGCTCCCTCCCGCCCTCCGCTCCGCCGCCACGTCCCGCACTGACCCCCCCGTGCGCCCCGCCCCGCCCCACTCTTTAAGGGCGCGGCACGGCCAATCGCCGCGCCGAGCCCGCCCCTGCCGCCCTCCTATTGGCGCGCCTCTCCGGTTAGGCCCCGCCTGATTGGCCGCGGGCTACGGCTGCCATTCTGCCGGCGGGGGCGAAAAAGCCGGAAGCTGGGGCGCAGGCGCCAGAGCCGCGCCCACGCGTTGGGGGGCGGGACATGACGGGGCCGCGACCGGCCATGACGCCTGGGGCGTGAGCCGTGCGGGGGGCGGGGCGGGAGACAGCGCAGGAGGGCGGGGAGGGGCGGGGGGTGGGGCGCTGGGGGCGCCTTTCCCGCTCCTCGGTCCGACGCCCGGAGCCGCTGCGACCCTCGGGCCGGGCCGGGCTACCGGCGGCCCCGCAGCCTCTTCTCCATCCCTGGGGGGGGCGGCGGCTCCTCCGGGCGGGCTCCGCGGCGCCGCTCAGGCTTCTCCTTTCGGCGCGGGCGGTGCTGGGGCTCTGCGGGGAGGGACCGCCGTGAGCGCCATCCGCGCCGGTGGGGACAGGCGGGACCGCGACCGGCCCCCGACGGCCCCTCCCCGGGCAGCCCGCTCCGCCGGCGCGCCTACGCACCCGGGGCTCGGCGGCGGCGTCGGGCCCTGGCGGGGCTCCTGGGGGTCGGCGCGGGCCGGGGGGCTCCGGCGCTTCACCAGCCGCGAGAGCTCGGCGTGAATCACCTGCGGGCGGCGAGGCGGCTGCGGCGGCTCCGGCGGGACCCCCGACGGTGCCGGTGTCGCCCCCCCACCCCGAGCCGGGCTCCTGCGGGACCCCCGCACCTTGCTGGCCGGGTCCAGCTCCAGGGCTCTCCTCAGGTCGAGCGCGGCCTCCGCGTCCCGGCCCTGCTGCGCCAGCAGCTGCGGGGAGAGGAGCAGGCGGGAGCGGGCGGGCGGGCTGGGGAGAGGAGCGGGGGGGGGGGGCGCGGCGCGGGCCTCGGACCCACCTGCCCCCGCCGAAGCAACGCCCGGCCGTTGTCCGGGCTGATGCGCAGTGCCGCCTCGCAGGCCGCCAGCGCTTCAGCCGCCCGCTCCAGCTTCAGCTCGGCGGCCGCGCAGTTGTTGAGGCACTTGACGCGTTGCTCCCGCAGCTCCTCTTCCTCCTGCGGCCCGGGCGGGGCTGCGGGGGGAGCGCGGCCTCAGCGCCCCGACTCAGCCCCCGACCTCCCTCCCCTTCTCCCCCGCCCGGTCTCACCGGCAGCGGGGCCGTCGAGGGCGCGCAGGGCCAGGCGGTAGGAGCGCAGCGCCGCCGCGAAGTCGCCCCGCGCGAAGTGGAAGTTGCCCCGCTCCCTCCGCTGCGAGCCCAGGCGCAGGCGGGCGGCGGGCGGCAGCGGCTGCGGGTCGGGGCCGTCTCGCACCTCCAGCAGCGTCACCTCGAACAGCAGCGGTGCCTCGGGCGGCACGTCGGGCTCCCTGCGGGCACAGCGCTGGCTGCCCCAGCCCCTGCCCGGCCCCCGGCCCTACCGGTGCCTGCCCCCCCCCAGGCCCCTGTCCGCCCTACCTGCCCGGGCGGCCGTAGCCGTAGGGGAAGGCGGCGAGGAAGAAGGAGACCTCCCCGGGCTGCATGGTGGGGACGCCCAGCTCCAGGGCCTGCGGACGCGGGCACGGAGGGGCTGGCCGGGCGCGGCACCGGGCAGCGCTCAGCCCGCACCGCGCCCCGGCCGGGACTGACCTGCACGACGTCGCCGTGTCCCGGCACGAAGGTGAGCCGCGGGTCCCGCTCCACCAGCCCGCCGTCCTCCAGGGCGCCCAGCACCTTCACCGACACCTCCTGGCCCGGCCGCGGTCGCGGCCCGCCCTGCCCGTCCCGCACCACGCGCTTCCGCAGCAGCCGGTCCTCTGCGGGGCGGGGGCGGCCCTGAGAACCGTCCCGGGACGCCCGGGGCCCGGCTCTCCCCGGGGCTGCCCGCGGGCCCTCACCTGTCAGGTCGCTCCAGCCGTCGGCCGCGAAGAGCGGCCCGAAGCCGCCGGGGCCCGGGGCCGCCAGCGCCTCCAGCCGCCGGTAGAACAGCCGCTCCTCCTCGCGCACCGACGGCACGGCGATGGCGGTGTGGGGCAGGCGGAACCGCACCCGCCTGCCCCCACCGGGGCCCCGCGGCCGCCCGCCGGCCCCCGCCTCCCGCTCCGGGGAGCCGCCGGGCGAGGGTCCCGGCATGCCCGGTCCCGGCCCGCCTCGCCGCCCGCCGCTACCAGCCGGCCTTGGTCCGGGCCGCCGTCGGGGCTCGACGGCGGCGGGCGCCCGCGGCCACCAGCCCGCACCGGACGCGTCGCCGCCGGCCCCGCCGCGCCGCGACTGCCCCGGGCCGCCCGGGCCGGGACCGTCGCCGAGCGCATCGCGTCGCGCCGTTACCTAACGCCAGGAAGCCGCTCACGGGATTAGCCCGGGCCGGCGGCAAAAATAGCCGGGTCAGGCCGAGCCCCGCCACGGGGCTCCCGCCGCCACCGCCCCGCCCCGCCGCTGCCCCCCGGGCCCGCCCCACCCGCCGCGGTCCCGCAGTCCGGGCCATGCCGCGGCCGGAGCTGCGCTGGCGGCTCCGGTACCGGGGCTGCGGGCCGGGCCCCCGGCTGAGCCTCCTGCACGTGCGGGTCTCGGCGGCGGCGGCGCGGGCGCTGCGCGGCTGCGGTCGGCGGCAGGTGGGACCAGACCGGGCCGGGGCGGGCGGGGGGGAGCCGGGCGCAGGCGGGACTCATCGGTGCCCGCTGTTGTTGCAGGGGGCGCCCGGGCCCGCGATCGCCTTCCAGGGCAGCCGGGGGGTGAGTGGGGGACCGGGGAGACCGGGGAACTCAGAGCGGCCGGGGGGTGGGGGAACCGGGAGGGACCAGGGGACCGGGGAGCCCAGGGCAGCCGGGGCTGAGTGGAGGGACCGGGAAACCCAGGGTGGCCACGGCGTGGGGGAACCGGGGGGCCGGGGAAACCAGGGAGGCCGGGAGTGAGTGGATCGGGGTACCGGGGAGATCGGAGGGAGCAAAGGGTGGCGGGCCCCCCCCGCGGCTCTTCGCCTTCTCCCTCTCCCGCTGCAGCCGGGACGAACGAGGGGCCAGCTTCGAGTGCGTGCGGCTGGCCGTGCCCCGGTGAGCCTGCCAGGTCCCCGCGATCCCGGTCGCCGGCCCTCCGGTCCCTCAGTGCTCAGGGCTGCGCCAGCGGCACCACCTCGGGGGCAGCCCCAGCCCTGCTCCTGCTGGTGGAGCCGCGAGCACAGGCAGGTGGGAGCGCTGCCCAGGGGTTCGCTCCCACTCTTCTCCTCGCGGTCCCCGATGGCCCCGGCCAAGCAGCCTGGTGCTTTCGGGGTCTAGAAGTCCCTGAAACCCTCCCCGAGCTCACGGCATCCTGAGCTCCTGGTCCCTGTAAGGGCATCCAGAGTGCCAGGGCAGCAGCAGCCCCGGAGACAGGGTGACGGGCCTGCCAGGGAAGGGCTCTGTCTGCCATGTCCCCGAGAGCAGAAACCACAGACCTGCAACAGCCAGCCCCAGGGCGTCTCTTCAAAGCCTGGTTCAGCCCCGGGCCCTGTGGCCCTGTCACAAGCACGAGCTCCTGCAGTGGCTGGAGGGGATGCCGGCGGGCAGGCACAGTGGGGCACAGCTGCTGGCAGTACTGGAGGAGGTGAGGGTGCCGGCTGCGGTGCCTGCTCGAGTGTGAGAGCACTGCAACATGTCCACCTGGCTGCACTCCCCCCAGGTTGCTGAGCTGGAGCCGGCTGCCTGCTGCTGCTACCCCCTGAAGGGGACCCTTGTGCCGGAGAACTGACCAGGGAACACGGTGCAAGAGCAGCAGCAGGCTGCCCTGCTGCAGCGCAGGTAGAGTGGGGGCCCTGGGGTCACGGCCCTGTCTACTTGCTGTCCCTCACACCAAAGGGCCTCGGCAAGACAACAGCACCGCCAGCCCCCTGCCCTGCCAAGACCAAGGGCTCGGCTCTGCTGCAGAGGTCTTGCAGGCCCAGGGAGAACAAGCTTCTCCTAGTTGCAGCAGGAAATACTGTACCATCTCCTCAGTGGAGCAGTGCAGAGCTTATGAGGCAGCTTTTAGTGCAGACTACACAGAGTACCGCAACCTGCACACTTGCATTGGTAACGTGAGCTGGAAATTTATTCAACTGGGAGCCAAAATGAAGATGTTGAAACAAGGAACGGAGGAACGCAAGGCAAGAGGGAGACCTGGGGCATGATGGCACGACACAGCCATGTTCCAGTTCTGCTCACCCAACTGCTTCTGGGTTTCAGGCACTTGAAGCTACAATTGTGCATGAGTCCAGCCACTTCAAGAAGGTGAGGCTGGATGCAGGGCAGGGACTAGGTTCCCTCCCATAGCTGATCCATATATATTTTTTTTTCCCCCTCTAGACTTATCCTAGCTACCAGCAGGAGAAGCAGCGTTGTGAATACCTCCACCAGAAGCTGTCTCATATCAAAAGCCTGATTCTACAGTTTGAAGGAAGCAGGAGCTCCTAGGCAAACCATTGCTGCAATTCTTTTCCTTGCTTATCAGGACCCATCCCTGAAGTGGTGGAGGAAACAAATCCCTGAGGGTGCATGAGATTAAGGACAGGGTTCAGGAGTGCCCTTCTGCCATCAGTGCTTACCCCAGTGCCCCACAGCCCATGTGTGGCTAGTGCACAGGCCAGCTGCTGGGCTGCTCCAGCTGCCTGCAGCCAGCTGGTTTTCTGCTCCCTTCAGGAGAGCAGGAGGCCTTGGCTGCAGAGGAGAGGCAGAGCCAGGCACTCAGCAACCCTCTGCTAAGGCCTGAGCCAACCCTCGTGGATGCGTTACTTAAACCTTTGGGGGGTGGCTGCCCCCTGGCAGGGTTGGGCCAGCTTTCCATGCAGGTCTCCTGCTGAAAGCAAGGCCTGTGTCAATCATGTTTGCTGAGTTAACCTATGAATCCTTCCTCAGATGTCTGCTGCTCCTCAACTGAAGCCTCATTAGCTTCATTTTAATTGCAGCACACAGTAAGGGGTACCTGGACTGTCACCAGCACACCCCAGCACAATGCCCTTGCTCATGTCCTTTGTCCCTCTTGCCAGAAAGCTTCACCAAGCCTGTGCGTACTTCACCCCCACTGGTTCAGGCATTAGCACAAACACTTACCAAGAGAGGGCTCTGGGCCAAACAAGCTGAAGAACTTTACTTGTGCTTAGGGCCCATCTGCCACCAGTTCTGAAGTCACAGACTAGGGAGCAAAGCAAGGATCAGAAAAGCTTCCCCTGGCTCTGCCTTGCCTGACACAGGGCAGTACTCATTAAGGATGCAGTGCTCCAGTTTAGTTTTACAGAAGGTACTCATCAGCAGTCAGAAGTAGAGCCTGTTGTATTCCCCTGTTCCTTGTGCTAGCATCTCAAGTCTGCAGCCAGCTGCAGGGGTCCTGCCAGCCTGAGGCGCAAGGACCACCCAATGTCACACATATGCTTCCCCCTGCAAGGTGTCTTGATGTCTGTTCTGGGACACGGAGCACCTGCTAGCCAGCAGCAGAGTGCGGAAGGCAGATGCAGTTTAAGATACTAATGTAGCTGGGAAAGAAATTCTTGTACTGTATAGCTGCTGTAGACACAGAACCATGTGCTAAGCATTGTATGATCTACTGTACCTGGAGAATTCCAGCAGCAATAAATAATTGGTACACAGCCTTTGGAGTTGTGAGGTAGGAATCCACAGAGAAAGCAAGCACTGGCTCTTACCATGGTAACTGCTGCAACACAGCAGTGCCTTACGAGTCTGCTGATCCTCACTTCAATGCACATGCAGCCCAAAAAATTCAGATAGCTGGGGCAACAGCCTGTGTCTGTTCACCCACCATCTCGCTCCTGCCCTTCCTGTCAGCACATTCTGGGCCAAAGGAAGTTAGGACTGCCTGTACCCCAAGATGGTTGGTCACAGCCCACACCATCTGACTGCAGCACAGGATCCTATTCCTCTCTCTCCTGAAGAGAAAGCCACAGCTACCAGCCTGCTTTCTACCAAGAGAAGTAATGATCTTACAATTAACTGGTCTTAACTGTCCTAACCACATATAAGCCACAGACAAGCCTACTGGCTGTGAGAAACACCCTCAGCACTGGCCCTACCTGCATTTGGGTTGAGTATGTAGTTAGTCACACCCCTCCCCTACACTTGACTACTTTTTCACCAGCTTAAAAGCTGATTTATTCCTGCTGCTTGTATGCTGCTGAGCAAATCCTATGCCAGACTGCTCTGTATGCCTGCACTTGTCTAGATCCAACAGTCAGATTTAAGTACCACATACCTCTAAACTCGCTGAGGCAGCATGCGGACAGCAAAAGCATTTGTGACCAGAGTCCCTCAGCCCACAATCTGCATAAACATAGCACCTGAAGCACAGCACATTGGGGCAGCTGCTGCTACTATGGTCTGGGAGGACTCGCCTTACCTGAGGAAGAACAGGCTAAAGGCTGAACTTAATACTTCTAAAGGCTCACTGAAGGAAACTAGACTCACAGTAGGAGGTTGCTGCCTATGAAGAGCAGGATCCTGGTGTTAGGTTTGACAGGTCTCCATAGGACAGAGACACTTGATCTTAAGGGGGTCATTTTATTGTTTCACTTCTCCAAATGTACAAAAAAAAATTAGAAAATAACCCTACCCCCCACCCCCTCCCAAACCACAAAACAAACCAGTCTGGGGAGCCCCACAACAGTGCAGCTAAGAGACGGCAGGAAATTAAACAGAACTAGATACAGCAGCTGGGGCCCCTTGGCCCACATGGTCACTGGCTCTCCACAACCCAGAACTGGCCCCAGTCTGCCCAGTGCTTCCCCAATTCACACGGAGCTCATCCTGACCAGATAGCGAGTGGGTGCTTTACAAATCCTCCTTCACCTTCTTCTTGGATTTCTTGGTTTTATCTTCCTCCTGCAGCACAGGAGTGTTGGTTGCCTCCCGCTTCAAGTAGCTAATGAAGTCACTCACTTCTCTGCCACCCTGCAGAAAGCACAAGACAGTAAGGCAGTGCCTGTACTCCCTGTGGGCTTCCCCTTCACTGGGGGGGGGGGGTTCAGGTGCCAGGTGAGAGGCCAAGGTGACTGCACGCAGAGCTCTCCCTGTGGGCCTGCAGCAAAACATTCTCAGCAGGTACCACCGGCTGTGTTCCCAGAGTAACTAATGGGACAGAGCGCAACCTGCAACTCCAGAGAGGCTCGGCATTATTTGGACACCGGGATGCTACTTCACTTCTATACAAAGCAGCAAGAGCAGCAAAAGACTCACCTCATACTTCTTTGGACTCTGCTTCTTGCCAGCTGGAGCAAAATAGATGGTGGGGAAGCTGGGGAGAGAGAAGAGACATCTGAGCTCCCAACGTGCTCTGTTTTCTTTCAGACCAGCAAGCCAGCCTCACCAAAGGGACTTGCACCCTGCATTCCCCTGGTTTAACACAGTAAGTTTCAGCAGCTCTTAAGCCAGCAAGCGCGGCCTCCAAAAGCCTGGCCATGTCCGCAGAGTTGGCTGAACTCAACTAATTCCAAGTTTGCTAGCTAAACTGTTTTCAGAAAAGCAAGCCCAGCATTGTTTTTACACTGCCAAGAACAGAATCACAGCAGATTCAAAAAGCAGCAAGACAGGCCTCCAGGCATAGCCAGGACACCAGAATCCCAGAGAAGCAAGGGAGATGAAGTGTCCTTTGTTTTCACTCTAGATTTCTTCACACTAAGCAAATGCATAGCAATCATGTGCCAATCGCACCCACCCATCCTTCCCCAGAGACTTTCAGCTCTTCTGTTGTGGCTGCTGGTCAGAGACAGAAGCCTCAACTCATCCACTGACACGGTGGTGTAACAACAGTAAGACCTACCCTCTGACTTCATATGGAGAAGGCACATCATTGGCTGTAGCATCCATTTTGGCAATGATAATATTGGGGTCTTTACTGAGCTGTTGGTAGAAAAAGCTTATTAGTAACCACTCTGTAACAGTTAACACCAGGACCTCACCAATCAACGTCAAAGATAGTGGTATCAGAGGATAGTGTACACAGTATGCTAAAAAGTGAGCAAATTTCTTCTGAGCAGTTTACTTCTGCCTCAGCAGGGGCACAGGGAACAAAGTCTCTCCTCAGCCAGCTGTATGCAGCACACATCTCCCAGTGGTACCTGCTGAATTAGTCTGGTGTAACTTCTAGAGAATGCTTACCCCAGAGCAACCGCTTACCTTCCACCTTAAAAAGTAAGCTGTGAGGATACACAGTGCTCAGGAAGGAGGGGTGCCTGATGGCCACATAGCAAAAGTCTGGTCAGATCTGGGAGAACAGATTTATTTTCTCCACTTGTGAAAGCATGCAGGGCAGTGTTATCCTTCACCAGATGGGAAACTATAATCACGCAGAGGGAAAAGACCCAAAAAGGAGCTTTGGCAGTTCAGCCAGTCACTGAATCAGGGAATATTTATGTGCCACAGCAAAGGGCACAGGCTAAACCTACTAGTGTGGTTGCTACCATGGTCTGAATCCTGCTGATGTACTTCTGCAATCACAGGAGATGCCAAAACTCACTAGTCCTCAGGAAAGCACAATTATGCCCATTATCATAAAGGCTAGACAGACAGAACCTGCAGGATTGTTTAGTGCTGCAACATTCTAGTTTGCATTTGCAACAGAGTCCCAGACCTACCTTCTCCCCCAATTCTTTGTATTTGGGCTCCAGATTCTTGCAATGGCCGCACCAGGGTGCATAAAACTCTATCAGGACATCTTTGTCTTCTGCATTAACGATTTCATCAAAGTTCTCAGCAACCACCACCTGATAATGTTTGATCATAGAAGTTAGTTTTTTCTAAGTCAAGAGTGAGGCTATAACATGATATGCTCCATACACTCTGCCCAAGAAAGCCTGGCCCCCCCCAGTAAAGAGTCACATTGTACCTACACAGCAAGCAGCAAAAAACACACAACTCTTCACCAAGCTGTAACATCCTCAGCTTGCAGGTAAAAACCTGTCATAAGGCAAGAGCACTACCTGCAAGTGAGGTTTGTATCTGGTATCCTCACAGGAGGAGGTCAAAATAATTTCTTTTTAATCCCAGCAAGTTCCAGGCTGAGGCATCAGTCCAGCAAGACTGGGTGAGGCCATCCCCATCCACACAAAAACAAGCACTGCCTTCCACTCCCTTATAAGGCCCTCACCATAAAAAGCCAGGCTATGGCATGCTTTCATTCAGGGCAGAATTTACTGGGAGGGATGAAAGTTAGGAGTCATACCACCCTACACCCCCCCAGCAATGAGATGAACATGTAACTCCTTAAAAATAGTGCAGTCACGACCGACTTGAAGGCCATGCCATGAGGGAGCACAAGCCAAGACAGCAGGCCTTTGCATAATCCCTGTAAATCTGGATGATCCTGCACTTGCAGAGCACATCACTAGTGTGCTCAAGCAGCAGTTACAATGCTGAGAGAAGAAAATGGAATCAAAACTGCAAGCTGCATTTCTTCCTTGGCTCAGAAAATTGCAATACAACAAGCAAGTGAATTCTTCTTCCATCTATCACAGCAGAAGCTTCTCAAGATGCCACAACGCAGCACTTGCAGCATGGGATACTGGCATATGACTAGAAGCTGCTGCTGAACAGTGTTTCTATGTCCACTGGTAGGAGCTGCTGCTACACTTGATGCAGTACTCACCTTCACAGGGCCATCATTGCTTTCAGGGACAGGCTCCGATTTCAGATACTTTTTCAAGTTTCCATCGAAGTAATCTTGCAGGAATCTCTCCAGAGCCTTTCCATCACGGCTGAAAGTGAAGTGAGGTTTTACAGCCATCATCACACATACAGGATGAGAGGGGAAAACTTTCAAGGCTGATTTAAACTCCTTCCACCCACAGAACAGATGCCATCTACATCTCTGAGAGCATCAGTCTGGG
The DNA here is from genome assembly GCF_026419915.1 of Harpia harpyja. NCBI lineage: Eukaryota > Metazoa > Chordata > Aves > Accipitriformes > Accipitridae > Harpia > Harpia harpyja. Next base: position 15,427,498 of record NC_068953.1, on the reverse strand, counting down.
GCTGGCTTAGAAGACCCCAGAACAAGTGCAAAGATGCTCTTAAGAGTTTTGACAGGAGGCTGGATGCACATCCCATTTGAAGTTTTAGACCTTCCAGCACCCTTAAGTTTCTTTTTTCAAGAAGAAAGGTACAACTATTTCCTCTGCCCTTTAATGCATCTTAGTTCCTAACCAGACACTTAAATACCTTGAGTTAAATTCTCCACCTTTGTGTAACAGGAGAGCCTGCAAGCTCTCTAGAGAGCAGGAAAACACATGAGTAGGAACCATTTTGACCCAGTCAGTTCTTCCAGCCGGAACATCCAGCTTTCCTGTTTCCTCCAAGCTAAGGAAGTATGATCTGGTCACAGACCCCCAGACCAAAGTCCATCAAGCAAGAGGCAACTCTGCCCAGTTCAAAAACTTACGAGAATTCTTCCTGCATGACGTATTTATCTCCTTTAGCAGTTCTGATGGCAACAACTGGAGCCTCACCCACGCTGCTGTCTAGACCAAACTCTGAAAGCTCATGGCCAAAGGTTTTCCGACTAGCAACAGCAAAAGACAGTTTGTGGCCAGCATCTAAGAACTTCTTTGCAATCATCATAACCCTGAGGGGAAAAAAAAAAAACCCCAAAACACAAAGCATGATTCTTTGGAACATTTTCTTCCACGTGACCTAACACCCTTCAAGTTGAAGTGCATGCTGGACAAGGAATTCAATGGCGTGATGTGTTCTGCATAGGCAAGTCCTACAGAAATGGTGTTGAGAAGCAGGGGTAAGCTGGTGTCTATTGTGAATGAGGCCTATGCAAATGTTGTGTGCTTTCATCCTGCACCCGACAGCATGACCACCAGGGTCTCAGGCACTGGGGAATACAGAGGATAGAATCCCACAGAGCACCAGTAAGGAAGTTCGTGCTTAAAGTCTAAGGACTAGGGATCCAAAAGCAAGCAGGTAGGGTTTCAAAGGACACACATATTGCATGCTTCGGGCTCTGCAGGCAGCAGCCACTCCAATAGTTCCAATTAGAAACTCAGCTGGAAGCTTTCTGGGAGAGAAGAATTCACATACGAACAATAGGAGAAACTGAGCTACGTGAATAGCAGCAATGCAAGGAACAAGGGAGAGAGGCCGATTAACCCCCGCCGCTGTGTACCTGTTGCGCCAGTAGTTGGAGCCCTTTGCGTTCTTCTCATAGTCCACATCATAGTATGCCACCAACAAGTCCTTCCCCTGGATCAAGTCTTTGTTGTCTTCGGTCATGTGCGGGCAGATGCCAAAGCTATCAAGTAGACAGAGGTTAGCAGCTCCAGTTTCACTGCCCAGAACCCATCACCTCCCACGAATGGGCTTGATGCAGCACACTCTTGTTTCCCACCCACAAATGTCAAATGCCAGTAATAGTAAGACCTAAGGAAGAAACACTTTGTTCATTCAGGCACCACATTATTCTAAGTCAAATTTCCGTCTCTAGCCACAACACCAGTGGCTATATCTGACCTAAATAAGGCCAAAGCTGGCATACTTCTCAGGAAGCTCAGTTTTTAAACAGAAGTGTGGTTGTAAAGAATATGGAGAGTAAATGCCAACAGCCATGCCAGGATTTCTAGAAAGAAAGTGGTCCCCAAAGGACACAGTGTGGGCAAGACAGCTCTTTTGGACACTAAGCAGGAAGCGGCAGCAATGCCAGCTAGAGAAGACAAGTTCTGACAGGGCCAAATCCAACTGGGGCCAGTCTATCACATTCTCTGGTGAGGAATCACTCACATGTTCTCCTGGATGAATTTTTTGATCTTTCCACTGGTGATTTTGTCTTCTGTGTACTTGATGGAGCTGTCCTCAAACTTGTTCGTCAGGCGTGGAGGACGGAATAAGACTATACCCCTGAGGGGAACAGGTACAATTAATTAGTTTAAAGTATCCCTGGGTTTCCAAGGATGACAGCTGGATGAGGTAAGAACCCAGTCTCCAGTGACTATCCCACATTCACTGTTCATAGCTTCAACAAGACTGTCCAGTTTCTTGGTGGCACTACTGCGTTAGATCTACCTGTCAGACCCCCCTCCATTATTCAGACAGGCCACAATGACAAAAAACCCCCACCATAACAAGCAATGGGGAGGCAAAACACCTCTGTTGAGATACTTCCCACCTGGAGGCAGACACTAAGCCTCCAGAGCCTGTAACCATTTGTACCTTTCTATCTCAATTCCAAAGAGCTAAAAGAGATATGCCACTGGCACTTGGGGAAGAAACAAGACCTTAAGCTACGTTCAGAAAGTGAATCCAGTTAACAACTGGAATCCATGGATTTGTTCCAGATGTCTCAATAACAAGAAATCTTTGTGTTAAGTAACTTACTCTCCATCTTCCTCATACTTCTGCACCAACTGGTCCTCAGTGGTGTGTGCAAAACGGTAGTTATCTCTTAGGTTGTTGGCGGCTTTCATGAATTCTGAATAAGCATCACCAGATGCATCTCCAAAGAAGCCTGCAGCAGAAAAACAGATGGTGACCCCAAACTGACTCAGCAGCAGTGTACAGCCCTCATCATTTATCTCCACAACGCACTGAAAGATCACTTCTGAATCAAGTCCTGCAACGCATGTTCAGGCCTTCATCTTTGACAGCTCCTCTCCCATTTTTATTGGAGCCTTTCTATATTCCTTCCGTTCCACCAGCAGAAAGTTACTCAAGAGTCTGCCCAGCTTAGTCACTCAGCCAAAAGGCAGTTGTCCTCTGAGCACTAAGACAGCCGTTTGTAACCATGTGACACTACTAGTGGTAACAACTGCCAATGGTACTTAATAAGTTTGGAAATGCTGATCAATACTCATCCAGTTAGACTTGTAAGATGGCACCTGATCCGCGCGAAGAAAAGCTGCTATTGCCACTTACAAACCATGGTCAAATCATATGATATTGACAGCCTACCAATGTCACAAGATAACACCGAATGTACTTTGTAGCAATCCAAAGCTACCTGTTGTCAGCCAGCCAAAAGAGCAACAAACTTTAAAAAAAGATACACTACAGTGCCAGGAGGTCTGACAGTCAAATAATCACGGGGGGGAGGGGGGGGGGGGGAGTTGGAAGCAATCCCCAGAGGTCATTAAGTCCAACCTCCTGTTCAAAGCAGGACCAGCTTCAAAGTCAGATCAGGTTGCTCAGAGCTTTGTTCAACTGAGTTTTGAAAATTTGAATGTTTTGAAATCCCTCTGGGCACACATTCCAGTACTTTATCATTCTCATTATGAAAAAACTTTTGCTCAGGTCCAGCTAGAATTTTTCTTGCTACAGCTTGTGATACAGCTTCTTATCCTTTCACAGTATATTCCCCAAGAAACCTCCCAGAGCCGAGCATCCACTCATTTCAGTGCTGCACTCAATCTACTCACCCACTACAGAAGCATCTTTATCACTAACGAATTTCTCAAAATCAGCCACAGAGTTGAGAGCCACTGAAGCAGGTCCCGCCTGTTTCTTGAGATGACCGACAATCCCATCTTAAAAGAAAAGTTAAATGATTAGAGGGATCAATAGGAAGTTCTACAAGACATTCTTCAAGCTTCCCAAAGCAAAAGTTGTTTCTGCAGAATCCATACACCTCTCCCATACAATAAATATGATGCGAATTGAAGGAGTGCTAACACCAACTTCACAGAGGAACTTTCTAGTGTTTTCCAGATACTGCCCATCAAGGGTACAAGGCGTGAAAGATAATGTGGAAACCTTCACTTTTAAAAGAGAGTTTTAAGGGATAATAAACATCCAGGGATCTGCCAGCACAGTGAGTTCTGGAAAGGGCAAGGTGGGGGTGTGCGTGTAGGTGAGAACCTTCTTTGTATCCTTCAACACATGTAACGTCCCTGAGACAAGTCTATTACACATGGGTCTGCCTTCTGCCACCATTTCGGCAAGCCAGATGCTTGCTGATGAGCTCTTACCTGCTGTCCTAGGCCCATCATAGGTTCCCGCTTCTTCTCCATCTCGAAAAATCTTTAAGGTGGGATATCCACTGACTCCATACTTATTACAGGTGTTTGAGTTTGCTGTACAGTCAACCTAAAGGAAGAGAAACATTGCTACTCAGTGACCTAGCCACCTGTACACACAGAAGAAAGCAGCTTTGCTGTTGCCCACGTTATCACATACAGAGATAAAGTCCAGAGGGTCTGAAAGCTCTTGTGTGTCTTTAGCCAAGGCTAGATTCCTTTCACCTAAAGTATAAGGATCCACAAAGCATCTACAAGACCAAAAGCTGGAGAGTCAAGACTGGGGAAGGAGGCAGCATGGGTGTAATGACAGGCCTAGCAGAATATCTGAGGAAATACTGCAAAGATTAAGTAGTTGAGAGTTTGACCAGACTACACTAGAAAGGGTAGATTCTTGTAATCAGTGACAGACTTAACAGGAATCAACTGTTCTTAGCACCTCATAAGTCCTAAAGTTCCTACACCTCCTGAAAAAATAGGCTGACAAGGAGGCCATGGTGTTGAGACCATGCCACTTCCCAGCAGGGAAGAGGAAGACCCTGATTTGAGAAAACCATACAGGTGATCTGGTAGAAAAGAAAGCTCTTGGACAACAACCCTTACGTTGTAAGTCAAGGGACAACACCATCAAGTACAGCACTACGCTAATTCTCAGACTAGATTACACAGCTCAAAGAAGGCTTCTTCCTCCCAGTTCGGGCGAGCCCTCTTTTATGCGCTCATACACACCCATTTTATGCTCTGCACACCATCTGAGTGGCAGCAGCCTGCGCAGGGTTCAGCTTCCAGATCATTCCCTGGTGTCTAAATCTTCACAGAGATGAAGCCCGGCAGAGCTCTAAAGAGCCTCGAAAAGGCCTGACGCGCACACCAGCAGGCGTTGTTAGCGGACTGCAACAGCAAAGCTTTTACTTGACCGAAGCCTGCCCGTGAGCTGCCCTGGGATGAGCTGGTGCAGCAAGTCCTCACCTTCACGAGTGGCACGATCCCCTTCAGCCGGGTCGCTGCCGACTCGTACTCCGGCGCCAACCGCTTGCAGTGCCCGCACCTTGAAGGACGAGGAAGTTGGGGGGTTAGGCCAGCCAGGAGCGCCGCGGCCCACCCCGGTCCCGGTTCCGGTCCCGGCCCCCGCCCCCGCTCCGGCCCAGACCCCGGTCCCGGCCCCCCCGCCGGCCAGGCGCCCCGCAGGGCCCGGCTCCGCCGCTCCCGCCCGCCCCAGGCGGCCCCTCACCAGGGCGCGAAGAACTCCACGAGCACCAGCCCCGGGCGCTCGGCCAGACCGCTCTCGAAGTCGGCATCGCTGAGCTCCACCACGTCAGAGGCGTGGACGGCGAGGGCGAGAAGCGGGAGCAGCAGCAACGGAGGCGCGGACATGGCGGGCGGCGCGGGGCTCCCTCCTCGGCGGCGGCGGCGGTTAAAGAGGCGCCGGGGGCCGCAGGCCGGAAGTCCCACCTCCCCAGGCGGATCTGCCGTGTGGCAGCTCTCCGTTGGGTGCCGTGACGCGCGTCACGCCAGCCCCGGCCAATTGCCTGCCGACAGGGGTGGGCGGGGCCAGCTGCGGCGACCCCGCCCCTCCCGCCCCGGCCGTCGGCCCTCAGCACAGCGCAGCGCAGAGCAGTAGGGTAGACGCCCGGCGCCGGCGGGACCGGCCTTCTGGGCTGCGCCGGGCGCCGACCAGCGACCGCTCCCGGGGCGGCCCGGCTCGACCTCAGGGCTCGGCCCCCTCCCCGAGCCGCGGCGCAGCCCGGGCCACCCTCCGTCCCGTCCCAGCGGCCAGCCCTGAGCCCCGCTGCCGGCTCTCTCCCGCCAGGCTGGGGTGCCCTGGCTGTGGGCGCGGAGTCTCCAGGAGCTGCATGCTGCCGGAATGATGGTCCGTCCCCGCAGGGTTTCACTCACTGAATTGCCACGTGTTTGTTAAAAAGCCCACTGCGGCCGTCAGGCTCGTCCAGCCTGTGGGAAGACGAGCCCGTGGTGTTGAGGGTCTTGTTTCTGCCCAGGGAACCGCACGGGCCGGCGTCCGGCCGGGCAGCACCCAGCAGCTCCATCGGCGAGGGCTGTCGGCTGTGCCGCAGCTCTGCGCCCACAGCCCCCCGCGTACAGTGGCCTGCAGCCGCCCACGGGAGCCCCGCTTCTGTGTGGGGAGCAGGCCGGCCTTCCCCTGGCTTCCAGTGCTTGGGTGCTCCTAGCCAAACCCGGGATCGGGTCCTTCCCACGTAATCCCATCAGCCTGCAACTTCCGCCACCTGGCTGCAGTGTCACAAATACCCTCTTCGCTGGTGGGAATGCCTGCTGAAGTGCTCGGTGTCAACCGGCCAGCCCCAAGCAGGCACACCCTGCTCCCACGTCACTGCCACCGTGCCCTGGCAGCACCGTGGCCCTGTGCTGTTCCTGTACGAGGAATATAACATATGAGCCACATAAATCTGCCTGCTGTTAACGATCTTGTTTGTGGGGATGCTCACCATGCAGCAGTTCCAAATCTGTGCTACCACATGCTTTCTCCAAAGGCACGGGAGGAATTACAGTTCCCCAAGCACTCCAGGAATGGGAAAAGACTCCAGAGATGGTACCTCAAACTGCAGGGCTGTAAAAAAAATGATCTTCCCTGTGATGGAAACAAAATGGGGTGGTTTTTGCCTTACAGAAATTGCTACTAAAGGATCCAAAACCAGACCAGGCTAGCAAAAGTTTAGGAAGGTGAAGAAAAGAAGAATGAAGGAGGAAACACTTGATGAACTCGTGGTGTCCTGACAAACACGGAGGGTGATGTAGGAACAAAGGACAGGGAACAAGGGGACAGTGGTGCCAAGTACACGACACTGCAGGGATGCACAGCAGTGACACCGGAGCTGGCGGGGCACTGGCAGCAGGTGGTGGGAAAGGACCTGCAGCATGACCCGGCCAGTTACAGAAACAGAAGGAGGTGGAAGAGCAGCTCCCCCAGCAAGGCACCGGCACCAGCTGCGGCGGGAAGCCCCCCTCTCTGAACTACTGCCGCCACCGTCTTCCCCCTCGGAGACCGGAGCCCGGAGGCGGCGGTGCGGCCTGGCCCCGGGCCCTGATGGGCCCGCCGCTCCCCGGGGAGCTGGCGCTGGCACGGCTGCAGGACCGGCACCATCGCCTGGGAAGAGCTGTACGACCCGCCGGGAGCCCCCCGCGCACCGCCTCCCGTTCAACGGGCACCGCCAGCCCCTCAGCCTGCTCGCCGCTTGTCCCGTTACTCCGCGCCCCGGGGCCAGCAGGGGCCGCTGCCGACCGCTCCGGGACCGCCGCCGCCGCCGCGGGGGGGAGGGGGCGCCGGGGGTGCCGTCCCGCTCCGGTCAGCCGCGCGGGGCCCGCCGCCTTTGCCCCAGGGAGACCCAGCGCGGGAGCCGCTCCCGCAGCCGGCCGAGCCAGCCGGGCTGCCCGCGGGCCGGGCGGTGCCCCGCAGCCCGGCTGCCCCCGCCCCCGCCGGGTTCCCGACATCAATAATGCAGGAGCTCGGCACCCTCTGCGGCGGCGGGACCGGCGGCGGCTTCGGGTTACAACCCCGAGCCGAGGCCTGCGAGAGTCAGCCCCGCCGCACCAGGAGCCTCCAGCCCCGGTGGCAGGAGCGGCGTGAGCGGGCTGGGGCAGGGGCTAAGGCTAGGGCACAGCTCCATCTCAGCGGTCCGTGGGACAGGACGTCTTTGGGGCTGCCTCTGTTGGAGGAAGGTTGGGAGCCACAGAGGGTGTGAGAGTGGCAGGGGCTGGTGCCAGGCTACGTGGACAACCCTGCGGCAGCTGCCAGCACAGGCCCTGTGGGGCCTCGTCCATCTATCCCTCTCCCTCACTCCCACTGGCCACAGGACACAGGAATGGCTGCTTCCCTTCCTAGCTTTGGGATGCTGCTCCTGCTGTTGCTGCGGGACCCCAGCTCCGGTGAGTGAGCACGACCCTCCGGGACCACAGACCCTGCTGCAATGGAGCCGTGCTCGAGGGGCTGCCCCACTCTCTCAGCCCCTGCCCCCTGTGCGGGAGTGGGGCACGGCTCCGGGGACAAAGATCCCGCTCCCGGGGTGTGAGCTGCCCTGCAGACCTGGGCGTCAAGGGCCAGGCTGGTCCCCTGCAGTGGTCCAGCCACGGGGGGTGGGGGGGGGGTTATGTCCTGCCAGCTCTGGAAACGTGGGTGGTGGTCTCGGGTGGTGACACGCTGCGGAGCCGTGCAGAGAGCGGCAGGGCTCCCGAAGAGCGGGGCCCTGCGGAGGGGCGATGCTCGCCGGGCCCTTGAGGCCGGGGCGGCTGGCGGGAGCCGTGCCGTGTGGCGTCCCGGCCAGCCGGACCTTCCCCGCAGGAGCTGCCTCGGGCGGGAGCGGCGCCGCGGCCCGACGCCTCGCGCCCGTCCTCCAGCCCCGGGCCGCACCGCGACCGAGCGACGCCGTCCCGCCCGTCCCACGAGCCGGAGCCCGGCGGCGCGGGGGGACGCCGGCCCCCGGGCAGAGCCCGCCGGAGGCCGCGGGGGCCCCGCCGGCGAGCGGGGCCGCCTCGACCCCGCGGGGCGGCGGTGGGGGCGCGGACGAGCTCTCCGGCCTCCCGCCCGGCCCGGGGCTGGCGGCTGAGCCGCGGGGGCCGGTGCGGCTGCTGCTCCCGCCGCGGAGCCGCCGGCGCCGGCCCGCGCTCCTCGGCCTCCCCCACGGGCTGCGGGGCCGCCCCGGCGGGGGGCCGCCCTCCCCGCCCCGCCCGCGCCGGCAGCTGCCGGCGGGCCGGGCCGGGCCGGAGGAGCGGGACGCGGGCCCTGGGCCGTGCGGGCCCCTCCGGAGCCGCGCGCCGGGGCTGCGGGACACCCTGCTGCGGGCGGCGGCGCGGGCGCTGGGGGCCCCACGCACCGACAGCGACGGGCGCTGCGCAGGTGAGCGGCGCCGCCGGCCCCCGCGCCCGGTGCCCGGTGCCCCGCCGCCGCCTGACGGCCGCGCTCGCCCGCAGGGACGCTGCCGCAGCTGCTGCTCTGGTGAGTCGGGCCGCCGCACGCCCCGCCGCTCCCGCCGCTGCCGGGGAGCCCGGTCCCCGCCCCGCTGGGGCCGCCCGAGGCTCGGCGGGGTGGGCTGCGGGCCGGCGCCGGAGGAGCCCGCCGTGGGGCACGGAAAGGGGAGCGGGGCTGCTGCGCCGGGGCGGCTCCGGACCTGTGCCCCGGCCGGCCCGACAGCACGGCGGGAGCCGCCGCTCCCGGGGGCGGGGCGGGCCGGGCTGGGCCGGGCCGGGCCAGGCCATGAACCGTGCTGGGTGCCCCGGCGGGACGGGACGGGGCGGGCGATGAGCCGTGCTGGGCGCCCCGGTCACGGGCCGGGATGGGATGCGCAGCGCAGGCACCTGGCCCGCAGACAAGGGGTTCCTCTGGGGCGGGCAGGGCTGCAGTGGGCAACTCTGTTGGAGAGCGATGCTGGGGCTGCCCCGGCCAGCGCGGTTACTGATCCGATCTCTGTGCTCCAGGGGCTTCCACCACAACCTCAGCTGGGACGCCCGGGGCCTGGGCTTCACGGCTGGGGTGCTCCCCGCTCCGCCGCCCCTCCCCGGCTGCCTCCAGCCTGTCCCCCGGGCAGCAGCTTCCGTGCCCCAGGGCCAGCCCTCGCTCCTGCCCCCTGTTCTGGAGACTGTGTGCAATGACAGTGTCCCTGGGCTGCCAGGCATCTCCAACTTCACGGTCTACCTCTACTGCAACCTCTTCAACAGCTCCCGGGGCTCCGGCCAGCGCCTAGGGGACCTGGGGGCTGCCTGCTCCAATGCAGCCTGGTACCTCTCTGCGGGTGAGGGAGGCTCAGCATGGGCCCGGGCCTGCTGGGAGCACTACCCTGCCCAGTTCAACAGCACTGTCTGCAGCAACACCTCCTTGAGGGAGACCCCTGGGCCCCAGCAGGACCTGCTGGAGCAGCTCTGTGCCGACCTGGCCCGGGGCCTGGCAGGGGCCCGGCCCCCCAGCCGCAGTGCCTGCCCGCTGGGTGCGCGCTGGGAGGACGCCTGGAGCTGCTTCCTGGGAAGCCGCGTGCTCTGGGGCGCCCGGCTCTGCGGCAGCGGGAGCCGTGAGTTGCTGCCCACTGACCTCCGGGCCTGGCTCTCCCAGCTGTGCGGCGATCCCCAGCCCCAGGCACAGATGCCAAGCGCCTCAGAGCCTGGGGGCGCAGACCCCTGCTCCTTCAGGGCCCAGAGCCTGTGGGCACGGGGGAACGCTGGCCTCTTGGACCTGTGCAGGACTGTGCCTCCCAGCTGCTTCCAGGAGCTGGTGTGCACCAATGCCTCCCTCCTGCAGCTGCTGGGGCATCCCCAGCCTGTGGTCGGGGTACACTGCCAGGGCACCCTGCCCGGGGGACACTGCCTGCTGAAGCAGCTCCTGGCGCTCCTGCCCCTGCACCCTAGGCTGGACGCTGCAGAGCTCTGCCCAGACCCGGCCGCCTACCTGCTGGGGCTGGCCTCGCAGCTCCCACAGTGCCAGGAGGAGGCTCCAGGCTGGGCCCCCCACGTGAACTACCTCCTGCGCCTGCTTGACCGGAGCCTGGCCCTCTCCAGACGAGAGGAGGCTGGGCAGGTGGCTGGGGAGCAGCTGAGCGATGCCATCCTCCTCTCCAGTCTCGTGGACAACACCTCCTTCTGGGGTTTGCTCAGGGCGAACGCATCTACAGGCATCCTGCGAGCTGTGGGCCGGTACCTGGGGTGGGAGCACAGGGTGTCGGCCAAGAGGGAGCTGCTGAGCTGCTTTAGTGTGAGTTGGGCAGCGCTGAGGGGGTGAGCGAGGGCCTCCCTGGGTGCGGGACAGTGGTCAGGGTGCCAGACCCAGGGACCCCTCCCGCCAGCTGCGGGATCTGGGCAGGGTGCAGGCCCCAGTCCTGGGGTCCCTGTCCAGTGCCAGCCATGGTGGGAGCAGGACCAGCGCATGTGGTCTGCTCAGCCACCAGTGGCTGGGAACGGTCAGTCCTGGATTGGGGTGTCAGGGCTGTAGCTTGGGGTGAAGCCACAGCAAGGCTGCCCCAGACCCGCTGTGGGGTACTGGGCGAGGAGCTCTGGGGGAAGGTCTGGGCTGGGACACAGGGAGTGCAGTCCTGCTCTCTCCTGCAGGCTGTGCTCTGGGACCTGCTCCAGGACAGCGAGGGTGCTCCTGCCTTGGACATCCTGGCGCAGGTATTGCCCTACCCAGCCAGGCAGGTTCCTGGCCCACCCAGGATCCTGTGGAGCAGAGGGCCTGCCTGCCCCTTGCGCTCCCATGGCCGGGGTTCCTGCTGCTGGTTGTGCTGAGCTGCAGCCTCCCCGCAGGAGTATCTGCAGATGCCAGAGGAGAGCTTCCAGGGACTGCTGCTCGCGGCGGGGCCCGAGGCTGTGCAGCGCTTCCTGGCCCTGCTGCACCGCTCCTGGCACCGGCTGCGCGGGGAGGTGGTTAGAGGGACTGGGATGGGGCAGGGTGTGCAGAGCCCATGTGCCGTGGTTGCAGAGCCTGTGTGATGGGAGGGGAAGAGCCCGCGTGTGGGGGGCACACACCATGTGGGGGTACAGCCACATATGGGGGTGTAGACCTTGCACAGGGCAGGTGGAGAGGCCGTGCTTGCTGGAGTTCAGAGCTCCCATGTGTGAGGGGTTGCAGAGCCCATGCCCAGGGGGTGTGTGTGCAGAGCGCAGGCGTGCAGAGCCCGTGCATGGGGGTGCTCTCCCGGGGCACGGCTGGGCGGCACTGGGCCTGTGCTGGTTCCGCGGGGCTGTGTCCTGCCAGAGCTGGGGCTCACGCAGCTTTGCAGGTGCCGTCACCCATGTCCGGGGAGGAGGCGCTGCCGTTGCTGGCCGTGCTGCTGCTCCGTGGATTGCCCCATCTCACCCCCCAGCTGTTTGTCAGCCTGTCGCAGTTCATCCCCTTCCTGGCTGTGTCTGACATTGCGAGGCTTCCGCCGGCCCTCCTGGCCAATGAGAGCGTGTAAGCGGTGCTGGGTGCCTGAGTTGCCCCCACGCATGGTGTGGCCAGCTCCGGCCTGTGCCCTGCATTGCCATCGCTTGCAGAGACCCCAGCCCAGCCCCATGGTGCCCTGTCCCCTGCAGAGCTCCAGCCCAAGCAGGCCATGCAATAGCTGTGCAGAAGGCCTCTAAGTGCCCCTGGGTCTTGGGCTCTGTGGGGCACGTGCTTGGTGATGGTGTCTGGGGTGCCCTTTGAGGTGGGTTCATGGTGCGGGGCTGGGAGGTTTCTCTGCAGCTGTGCCCCAGCACTCTGTCCCCACAGCCTCGCCACCCTGCGGACTCACAGTGCCCGCCTGACGCGGGGGCAGAAGGCCGCCTTTGCCAGGCGCCTGCTGCAGGCCCCCTTCCTCGGGGCTGTGCCCACGTGGCCCCTCAGCTTCCTTCGTGCCGTCCTGCCGCTGCTGCCCCACTTGCCGCTGCGCTGCTTCCTGCAGCTCACGCCCCAGCAGGTGGGATGTGAGCCCCGGGCCCTCGCGCAGGCTGCTCTGCCCAGCCAGCGTGCCCTCACCCACGGCAGGCAGGGATCCCAGCCCTGCACCCTCGGCCCTGCCCACAGCAGGCGGGGATCCCTGTGCCCCCGAGCTGGGAATCTCACCCTGCCCAACCCTGCACCCCTGATCCTTCACCCCCGATCCTGCACCCCCCTGGCTGGGACCCCTGTATGCCCTTCCTTGGCCCTGCATGCTGAAGCCACAGCCCTGGCTGGAAGCCCCAGGTCTGGTCAGGAGGCCTGAGCCAAGTCTCACCTTTTGCCTGCCCAGATCTGGGGGCTGGGGGATGGCTGGCAGCTGCTGCGGCTGGGGCTGGTGCAGGGCCGCCATGTAGCAGGCAGCCTGGCAAACAGGAGCCATGCAGCTGGCCCCAAGCCCGGGCACAGGTGAGCGTGATGGGGGCTGCCAGTGGCGGCACAGCCGTGCCCCAGGCTGGGCTGGTGCAGAGCCTTGGTCCTGCTGTGAAGGCCGTGGCCTTGCTGCAGAGTGGGGCTGAGATGGGTGCTGGCAGGGCTGCCCTTGCCCGCTAACAGGCTTTTTCTGTACAGGCTAGGGGCCCTTGCCTGCTTCTTGAGCCCTGAGGACCTGCAGGACCTGGCATGGCTGCGGGACCCCCGGGGGGCAGTGGAGCAGAGCCTGCTGGCGTGTGCAGCTGCAGGGACCCTACAGCAGCACGGGCGGGTGAGCCAGCCCCCCGGGAGGGATGCGTGGGCTGTGCCAGGCCACCCCAGGGGCACCTCGTGGATGGGCACCCTGTGGGGCTCAGCTCCCATCCCCTTGCTCTCTGGGGGAGCCTGGCCACAATGTGCTGGCACGAATAGGGGTGCCAGGGCAGCAGCTCCCAGTCAGGCAGCACATCAGGCCAGGCACCAGCACCAGCTCCACTTTTGCCCTGTGGCTCCTCCTGTGACAGGGGCTGGGGCAAGCTGCCCACCAGCCCTGGGCTCACGGCCTCTCCTGCTCCACACTGGCAGGTCATGCTCGCCCTGGCAGACTTGCTGCGCTCCACCAGCCTGGCCATGGTGAGCCCTGGGGAGCTGCCAGCATGGAGGGGCGTCCTCCCTGAGATGGGAGTGGGCTTCCTGCAGCGCCTGTCAGCTGCCCAGCTGAATGCCCTCCTGCCCCAGCTGCGGCCAATGCAGCTGACGCGTGCCCAGGTGAGTCCAGCTTGGCTGCAGACACCCTGGGCCGGGGGGTCCCCGAGCCCAGGGCACTGTCAGAGACTCCAGTGCAGTGCAGCCAGACAGCCTCCGAGCCTCGCGCCCTGCCCGGGCTATGCTGTCACTGCTGACCACCACTGCCTTGTCCTGCCCCCAGGCATCCTTCCTGCTCGCATGGGCTGTCCAGAAGGACAATGTGAGTGTCCGAGGTGCCTCTGCAGGAAAAGGATGGGCTGCGGGTGCTGTGCCCTGGTGCCTGAGGGCAGCCCCAGATCTCACACACCCATGCCTGCCTGGGCTGCCTCAGGGTCCCTGTGCAAGGTGCAGCCCTGCTGTGCCACAGCTGCCCGAGCAAGGCTAGCACGTTTCTCTGCAGGTGACAGCGGGGGAAGCAGCCAGGCTGTGTCCTCTCCTGCCAGGCCTGGGACCTGCGTTGCTGGCAGCTGTCCTGGACCCCCTCCGGGTCCAAGGCTGTGCATGCCTGGGGCCAGCCCTACCCCTGCTCTCAGCGGCGCAGACGGCATCCCTGCTGCAGGCTCTGCAGCCCCTGGACGGCTGGCCCCACTGCCTCCTGCCCCTGCTCCCCCTCCAGCTCCTGCATCGTGGTGCCCAGGCTTTGCGGGGGGCTCTGTGGGACCTGAACCTGCCCTGGTCCCCACAGCAGGTCAGAGGCTGGGCACAGGGCTGTGGGGGAAGGTGCTGCCCCCCTGTGCCTCCCACAGCTGCCCCCCCCAACAGGCCCAGCTCCTCTGGAGGGAGGTGGGAGCCAGCACTAACCGCAGCCACCACACTGCTGGGTGAGAGCAGCCCACCCAGGCTGACCAACGGGCACCAGCTGGGGCATGGGGACGGGGACATCTGGGAGCAGCCTCTGGGGTCCCACAGAGGGAATGGAGCTGGGAAAGGGCTGGGTGCCCTGGGCAGGAGGCGGGAGCCTTGGCAGGGCCCTGGGCAGGGTTGAGCGGGTGTCTATGGGGCTGGGTCGGTGAAGTCCTGACAGGGTCTAATGCTGTCATCCTGCAGTGCCCTGGGCTCGCTGGTGGTGGGCATGAGCTGCATGGCGCTGCAGGAGCTGGGCCGGGAGGATTTCCTGGGGGCTCTCCGAACCCTCTATGTGCAGCCTCGCTCCCTGCCTGCCAGCCTGGTAAGGAGGAGGCTCCGCAACCCCTGTGGCTCGCAGGCAGCCTGTCCCTGTCCTGCACTCAAAGCATGGTGTCCCCAGAGGCGCTGCGTGCAGGAGGAGGTGCTCAGGCGTCCTGCGCTCTCCGAGGAGGAGATGGCATGGCTGGGACCTCGGTTCCTCATGGAGTTGCCGTAGGTGTCAGGAGCAGCTGGCCCTGGCATGCAGGGCCCTTTCTGCTCCCATTGCCCCCTTTCCCTGTGGTGGGGAAAGCACTGCCTGCTGGCCTACAGCCCCCTCTTTGGGCCCATCACCATCCTTGTGTCTCCAAGGGACCAGTAAGCCCCTGCCCTGCTGCCCCTGCATGTGGAGCAGGGACTGGTGGCAGGAGCCCTCAGCAGGCACCACTGCCCTCCTGGCACCCCCAGCCCCTGGTCCTGGGGGCAGCCCTAGGGCCAGGCCCTGCCTGGTGCCTGGGCACCCCTGCTGTGAGAGGGGGTCTGCAGGATGGGGTTTAGTGCCCCATTCATCCCTGGGCAGAGCAGCCCCTTGCCCTGCAGTGCCCAGCTGTGCTCTGGCTCCTGCAGGGCGAAGCTGGTGGAGATGCTGCCTGATGCCATGATGCGGCTGGTTCTGGACCATGCAATCCGCCAGCCCCGCAGCCTGCTGGCCCTGCCGGCTACCCGCCGGGCAGCCCTGGCCCGTGGGGCCCTGCGCTCCCTGGTAAGGGCAGGGAGCCTAGCACAGGGCGCAGGGAGATGCAGCCACCTGCCCTCACTCCTCTGCTCTCCCTCCTGCAGCGGCTCCCAGCAGGGACGGAGCTGGGTGGGGAGGACCTGGACCGGCTGGGCCCACTGGTGGGGTTCCTGGGCCGGGAGACTGTGGCCCGCGTCCAGCCCCAGAGCCTGCTGCCACGGCTGGGGGACCTGCAGGACACCTGCCTGGCCGCGGAGGCGGGTGCCGAGCTGGGGCGGCTGCTGCTGTCGGAGCAGGCGCTGGGGTAGGTGGCGGCCAGGGGGCACGGGGCCCTGCCAGTGCCACCTTGACGCCCGTTCCCGCAGGACCCCGCCAGGCTGGCGCCTGCCCACCCTGCAGCAGCTGGGGCGCCTGGTCTTCCTGCTGCCCCTCGAGAGCCTGCGTGCCATCCCCCGGGTGAGCACCGTGTCCCATCCCACTGCCACTGCACTGCCCCATGGCTGGTCAGGCCCCGGCCCCTCCACCTGGTCCTGGAGCTGTGCCATCCCCACCGGTGCCCCATCCCCCTGGCTGTGCTGTCCCCACCAGTACCACATCCTTGTGGCCGTGCCATCCCCAATGGTGTCCCACCCTTGTGGCTGTGCTGTCCCTGCCGGTGCCCCGTCCTTGTGGCTGTGCCAACCAACCCACCAGCACTCTCGCCCCTGTGGCTGTGCCGTCCTTGCTGCTCCCCTGGGCCTTTCTGCTGGTGGGGTCTGTCCTGGTCCCTCTCTCCACGTCCTCCCAATGCTGCCCCAGGACTTGCTGAGCAGAGACACGGTGGAGCAGCTGCTGCAGAACCAGCGGGACTGGGAGCAGAGTGAGCTGGGACACCTCTGCCACCCCCCTGGCACCCTGGGTGAGGACCCCAGCCCGCAGGAAGTGCTGGTGGCCCCACTGGTGGCAGCTGCCAGGCCAGGGGAGCGAGGTGAGACCGTGCACTCCCCCCCTCAGCCCTGTCCCCGCTCGTGTACCTCCTGTCCCTGGTGCCCTCCCATGCCCTGCCCACACACTTTGTGCCCCTGCTGCCCATGTTCCCCATGCTGTTCCCTCCCTGGGCTGGCCCTATGTCCCCAGTGCCCAGTGTCCCCATGCCAACTCCTCCCCGGCTGGTGTGTCCCCCTCGTGCTGGGGCCAGCCTGCTCAGGCCAGCTCTGCAGCCCCCGTGCCCAGCTGTGCCGACATGCGTGCCACCTTCCCTGCGGTGTGGAGCGCAGCCCAGCTGGCCGCCATGGCCCCCCAGCAGCTGGAGGGCTGCCTGGGGCTGCTCAGCCAGGACACAGCGCTGCGCCCCGACCAGCTCCGGGCTGCCCTGGGCCAGGCCCGGCGGGTGAGGGGGGACATGGACGGGGTTGGGGGGGGCACATGGGGGGCCGTGCTGGTGGGGGTGGTGGGGCTCTGCTGGGCTGTGCTGGCCCTGAAGGGGAGGTGCTGGATGTGGGGAGCTGTGCTGGCCTGGGGGGGAATGTCCTTGGGGGGGCTTTGGTGGCCTTGGGGGGCTGCCTGTGGGCTGGCTGTGCTGGCCTTGTGCGGGTTGTCCTTGGGGGGCTGTGCTGGCCTTGGGGTCTGTCCGTGGGCAGCTGTGCTGGCCTTGGGGGGCTGTCCGTGGGGGGGCTATGCTGGTGCTGCCTGGCAGTGCTGGGTTGGGGACTGCCGGCAACTCGTGGAGCTGCTGGTGCTGCAGCTGTGGGGCAGCACCGGGGCGCTGGAGCCAGCCCAGACCCTGCGCCTGGGCCGGCTGGCCACCCAGCTGAGCGAGCCGGAGCTGCGGGAGCTGCTGCTTCCTGACTGGGGGGCCCTCTCTGCCCTGGGGGAGCTGGACAGCTGGTCACCTGAGCAGGTGAAGCCCTGGGGGCAGGGGTGGGGGCGGGGGGGGGACAGGGGGTGGATGGTCCCTGTGACGGGCTCTCCCCCAGATGCGGGCCGTGGTGTCCGCCTTCCTGCGGCAGCGTGGGGTGAGTGCCCGGGGCCTGGGGCTGCCTGAGCTGGTGGCACTGGGGCACCTGATCTGCGGGCTGTCAGCGGCTGAGCTGCGGGGCCTGGACAGCCGGGAGCTCAGGTGGGTGTATGCCCACGGGGAGTGCGGGCCAAGCCCTGGCTGGGGACCAAGAGGAGAGGAGCGGGCACCACCCGCTGCCTTGGTACAGACAGCAGTGCTGGGGCCAGCACATGGCCACTCGATGCTGCCTGTTCCCCGCAGCAAAGCTGCTCCTTTCCTGGGCTCGCTGAGCCTGCGCTGTACAGAGCAGCAGGCGGAGGTGCTGGCTGCCTGCCTGACCTCCAGTGCTGCCTTCGGCCCAGCCGCCACCTGGGGACCAGAAATCTTCGCAGAGGTCGGGACGCTGGCAGGTGAGGGCTGGGACGGGGCCAAGCCCTGCGGTTGCTGCTGCCTGCCCTGCTGTCCCCTGTGCCCAGGGACAGCGTCCTGACCCTGCCCTCTGTGCCCCAGCTGGGCTCCCCGACATCGTCCTCTCTGCGCTGGTCCCTGAGCAGATCTGGGCCCTCACACCCCGGGCCATCGCTGCTGTCCCGGCACCCAAGTTTGCAGTGAGTTCCTGGCATTGTCCACTGGCACGCTCAGCTGGGGCACGCATGGCACTGTCCCCCTGCATGCAGGGGAAGGGGGATTCCTGGCTGGGCCAGGGTGGTGGGACGCCCCCTAAGCCACACACTGAGGCATGGAGGTGGGATGTGTCCTGGCTGCACTGAGGAGCTGGTGCAGGGCATCGCCATGGCTGGCTGCCTTCTCCCCGCAGGTGGTCTTTGGCCCAGCTCAGCTGCGCACCCTCTCCAGCATCCAGGCCGCGGCTGTCACCCTGGGGCAGCGCCAGTGGCTCAGCAGCGCCCAGCGCCAGGCCCTGGCCAGTGCTCAGCATGAGGGACAGGCTGCCCGGGACGGCCAAGGTGAGAGTGGCTGGGTGGCTTCTGTCCCCACGCAGCACCCCGCCTGCCTGCCGTGGGCAGCTCTGCCCGGTCGCCCCTTGTCCCTGCTCTGCACCGCCAGGCTCAGCATGGGCACCCTGGGATGCTGGGAGGGCTCAGGTTGTGCAGGGGTTTGGCCCCAGAGCCTGCAGTGCTACCCTGCGGGGAGGCTGGCCTGGCTTCCTGCCCAGCTCATACTCTCTCTCGGCCGAGTCCCATCCCACCTCTGCCCGGAGTCCTCCCTGCTGCTGCCCCCTGCTCTAAACCCACGTCCTGAGCGGCAGCTCTGGGGGCAGCAGCAGAGGGTGCTGTCCCTGCCCAGAACTGTGCACATGGGGGGTTGTGTGCGCACTTGCAAGCACTGTGAGGGCTCCCGGCATGTGAGCCCTTCCACGGAGTGCTGGTGCTGGCATGCTCAGCACTGACAGTGCTTTCTCTCCTGCAGGCAGGAGTGGAGCCAGGCCCCAGTCCGGCTTCAGCTTGGTTCTCCTCCTCTGCCTGACCCGCTGCTTTCTGTGAGCATCCCAGTAATAAACTTGTGATGGCATAAGCAACGAGCTCTGCTCCCTGGCTGCCTGCAGTGACACATGGCCCCAGAGCACCTTTCCCTGCCTGGCTTTGACTGTCCCAGCAGCTCCTGGCACCCTGCAGGAAGATGCCCCCCAGCCCCAGCTCCCTACCCACACGCAGTCCCTTGCAGCCCCTCAGACCATGGCAGCCCCAGCAGCCCCCCAAGCCCTTTCCCCAGGGAAGCAGTGGCTCAGGGAAATCCCGGGGAGGGCTGCTCAGGGAAGGCACAGGAAACCCAGACCCGGGTGGGTGCCTCTCTGCAGGGACACAGGGCACTGGGGAGATCGGTGAGGTGGTGGGTGCTGGGGTAAGGAGGAGACTGAGCCACAGCTACAGCAGCGCATGTTTATGGGGTCTGGCCTGGCGCGTTGCAGGTAACAGAACACAGCGACATGCTGGGCACAGAGATCGTGTAAGCTATGGGGGGAGATGGGTCCCATGGGGCTGGCGCTACCTTGGTCTGGCTCAGTGCCGGAACTGTGGCACCGGGGAGGGGATACGGATGTCCTGCCCCTTCTCCAGCCGCCGCTCACAGTCAATCAGGTAATTCACACCATCTATCACCAGCTGCACCAGCTCCACCTGCACCAGAAGCACACACGTCCTGACTCAGGGGCTGTTCTGGAAGCCACGCCAGCGAGGTACTTGGCTGGCCCCACTACGTGAAGGGAAGGCGCTGCCATCCCCAGCACCCATGTGCTGGTCCCAGCACACGGCCCCAGAGCTGTTTGGGTGCTGCGGGCCTGTCAGGCACACGCGCTCCAGAACGTCCCTCCCCAAAAGCAGCTCTGCCCAGCACCCACCTCTGACTTCCCCAGCCGGTCCAGGTTGGAGATGTCGAAGACACTGCCAGTAGCCGCGGTGTCCACACCACCCGTGCCACGCTTCTGTAGCCGGAGGTTCTCCAGGATCTTAGGGAAGCGGCTGTCCTAGTGCCCAGAGAAGATGTCAGCGCTCAGTGGGACCATCGGCAAGGGAGCCAGGGCTCTGCTGCCAACTGTTCCCTGGGGCAGCCCTCCTGCTGCTCACGGGACTCCGTCAGCAGGCTCCTAATCCCCACAGGGAGCCCTGCCCTGAGCAGAACCAGGTTAAAACCTGGGTCCCTGGCCCCTCCAGTTGTGGATGCAGGCGGGGGCTGGACCATACGCTTCCCAGGGGAACCTGAGCGAGGTCCAGGGCCGGGTGCCACGCAGTACTGCACCTCTCGCATGGCTGGGCTCCCTGCGCCCTGGCAGTCAGGGCTCCCCACAGCCCTGGCCTGGCTCCCCACAAAACTGGCCATGGTAATACCTTGCTGAGCAGCGGCAGCTTGATGTGGACTCCTGCACGCAGCCCAGTGCCCAGGTTGGAGGGGCAGGTCAGGATGTAACCCAGCCGCTCATTCCACATGAACTCCCAGCCTCGCTCCTGGATTAGCCGCTCCACCTGGGTTAGAGGCACAAGCAGCCGTTCAGCCCCCGGCCATGGCGTGCCCAGCTCTTGGCATGGCAGCACCACCCAGCCCTGGCCAAGCGCAGAGGGCCAGCCCCGCAGTGGCCCTGCTTGCCCCTGTCCACTTATCTGCCTGTCCACAGGGCTGGCGCAGCAGGGGCTGGTGGACGCTCACCTCCTTCAGGCCCCGACAGAACCGCTCGAAGACACGCTTCATGTTGCCACCCTTCTCCATGGAGATGATGCGCGTGTGGTCCTCCTCATTGATCCAGATCAGGAAGGTCTTCTCATTGTTGTGCCTAGGGACAGGGCAGTGTTGGGCTGTGCTGGTGGCCAGCAGAGGCCCTGTGCCCACCCAGCCACCCATGCCAGCCCCGGCCGTGCCCCTTCTGCCCCTGTGACCATGGGGCCAGTGCTGCCCCACGGTCCCGGTGCTCTGCCTGCACCCATGGCTGGGAGCGCATTGCCAAAGCACAGCCTGGCAGCAAGGCAGACAGCCAGGAGATGCGCCTGGAGATGGGCCAGTGTTCATCCACATGAGCCGCTGCGGGCAATGGGTGCTGGCTCCAGTGCCGTGGGCACAGGCAAGCACTGCAGGAGGAGCAGCGCAGTGCCAGAGTGGTGGCAACCCTGCCTGGACTGGGGACAGCAGCACAGCTCCTGCACCATGCAGGCAGCAGGAGGGGGCTGTGAGGCGTGGGGTGCATGTTGGGGTGCTAGGTTAGGGGGCGGCTGGAGCTGGGGACCATGTGTGCTGTGGAGGTGTTTTCCATGAGGCTGCTATAAAGGTGCCGTGCCAGCGAGGGCGGCGTGGGTGAGTGAGTGCATGTGCCGGCTGTCACTCTGCAGGCACGTGGGATGCCGCGTGGGATGCTGCATGGTTCTGCAGAGATGCTGGGAGGGAGCAGTAAGATGCAGTCATGGCAGGGTGAGTCTGGGGGCACGTAGAGCGTGCAGAGAGCTAGGAGTGCTGGGGAGTGCCTGGGGAGCAGAAGGCAGTTACAGGTTTTTGGCAGCCTAGAGTGCAAGGTGCTGCAGGATGGTGAGAGCGGGCATGATCGACAGCAGGCGTGGGCGCCAAAGTCTCACTTCTTAGGAGGACGCGGTAGTTTGTGCATGGAGCGTCTGGCTGCTGACTGCAGTGCACAAGGGGGTCTCAGGTCAGGCCACAGAGCCCAGGATGAGCACAGCCCAGGGGCGCTGGTGCCACATGCGCTCGCGTCTGTGGTGCAGTGAGCATGGGGAATGCGGGTGGTGGGGCTGGGGCAGCCAAACGGAGCAGAAGCATCCCCTGCCTTTCTGCCCTGCTGACTGCCTGATGCCGGGGCAGATCCTCACCAGATCCCTCGGGCGTCGGGCCAGTCCCGGGCCATTCCTGCTGCCGTCAGGAGCGGGGACACCGGCTTGTCGAAGAGGAAGTGGTCCTGGAGGGAGGCAGAGTGCGTGGGCTCGCCAGGGCTGCGTGGCTGGTGCCAGGGCACCCTGTCTCACTGGTCCCAGCCTGCCATGCAGGTGATGCACCACAGCTGTCCCAGGGAGGGCAAGCTCACTTGCCGTCTCCACCTGTGGGCAGGAGTCCCTACCTTCCTGGCCAGGGAGGCAGAAGGCTGCTGGTGCACAGCCCACCCTGTACCAGGGGCTGGTGGGGCATGGGCCATGTCCTACAAGCCTGCCTTCTCCTGGGCACAGGCAGGGACATGGGGTGAGGGCCAGAGGGGGCTGTGAGCTGCTGGGGCTGTGTTCAGCAAGCTCCATCCTCTCCTGGCTCGGGAGGGCTGAGCAGCACCGTGAGCACCCTCTGCACTGCAGGGTGGCCTCAGTGGGGAAGGGGGTCCTGGTCCCACGGGGCGGCGAGGCTGGGAAAGGAGGATACAGCCTCCCGGAGAGGCAATGCCAGGGAAGGGGTTCTGCTCTGTGGGCACCCAGGGTGGCTGGCCAGGAGCTGCACTGACTCACGTCAATGAGCTGCTGTTGCTCCTTCTCCGTCATCTCACTGAGGCGGTAGTACCGGCCTGCCAGGTCTCCAGTGAGGCCGTTCAGTGCCTCCACGGCCACCTTCTCCACCTCTCGCCGCTCAGCACGGGTGCAGGCTGGTGGCAGGCTCAGCCCGCGGATGCTGCGCCCAGTCCGGACCCGGGATGAGAGCACGTAGCGCTCATCAAAGTGGCCAAACTTTATCTGGAACAGACAGGAGCCATGGTGTGCTTATGGGTCAGCACTGGTGCTGGCAGGGGCCCTGTCCCCTGAGGCCTGGGGAAGGGGCCCCGTGTGCAGCACTGCTGCCCGGCTTGCACACCTTGGTGGCATCCAGGTCTGTGACGTGCTTCATGGTGCGGGGATTGTATCCATTGTGCCGCTCCTGAATTACAGGGTCAAACAGGTCAGCAAACACCTGGAAGCAAATGGTACGATGTGCAGCACTGCAGACCCAGTGCCCAACGAAGCCCCTGCCACGAGCTTGGCACAGTCCTGCTGCCAGTGTGGGGGACGCGGCAGCAGGGGTGCTGCAGAGGGTGGCTGGGGGCCACCGTGCATCCTGCAGTGCAATAGCAATCCACGGGGCTGAGACTGCCTGGGCAAGTGGGGGGTTCAGGGGCGAGGAGGAGGTGCAGGGCTCTAGAACAGCTGCTCTGAAGGAGCCCTGTGTCCCACAGGGACACGCTGGGGCCAGCCAAGGGCCTCTCCAGCTGCCCAGGCTGGGCAGGAGTAGGTGGCCAGTAACATGCCAGGCTGCTGGATGTCCTGCAGGTACCGGCACTCCTCTGGCTGCTGCAGGCACCCTGGAGAGCCTGGAGCACGGCAGGGCTCCGGCCACCACTCACCTCATAGGTTTCTTCATCGCCAGCTACCATGCCCACAGTTTTGATGAAGGGGTGGCCGGGGTTGTCGACACCCGTCTGGATGCACTGGTCCAAGGTCCAGCCATTTGGGGTTGCTTTGTCACAGAGCCTGGCATAGATGGCTGGTGTCAGGTTGCTGGCCATGCAGTTGTTGTGCTTCCGCAGGTCTGGGTACTCCGCGCTGTGGGAAGAGAGACCGATGAGTCCTTTGGGGACAGGGACCCCAGCACTCGTGCCCTTGCCCCACAGAGACCCTCAGGACAGGCATGGGCAGGGGAGCTCTGGGGAGGGAGGTCAAGCTGCTCTGCTTGTTCACACCAGCAAAGGCCAGCCAGGAGCGGGAAGGCAGTTATGGGCATCGCACAGTGAGGGCAGAGAGCAGCCTGAGCTGAAGGCTGACATTGCCACAAGGACAAGAATGCATGACCAAATCTGGACCGGTTGTTAGGGTGCGGCTCCTTATCAGCCCCGTACCGGGCGAGCAGCAGCAGCCACGTCAGCCCCAGTGCACAGGCAGCTGGTGAGAGCCTGTGCGCTGAGCTGCCAGAGCAGCTGGGCCACGGAGGCGGGTGTCTCGCTCCCCTTCTCCCTGGGGCTGCCCCGACACCAGCCCAAATGGAAGGTGGCTGCTCCCGCTGCCCCTTCTGCCCAGCACTCTGGGGTCTGCCTGTGCAGTGAGTGGGGGAAGCAGGGCATGCTGCCTGCGGGGGCCCTGGTGTGTCTGACCCCTGGGCCCCAGCCAGGCACCCTGACCCCTGTCCCTCCACCCCCTGGATGCCGCGGGGCAGGAGATCAGCTGACCTCGATCTGCAGCCGGTGGGAACCGCACTGCTCTGACGCAGTTTATTGTATTAGGGGGATGCTTTCCTCTAATCAGCTTAGTGGGAGGCCGTCCCCTGACCTCATTCCCACTTTAGCCAGGCTTTGTGCTTGTTCTGCACTCACAGGGGAGACTGGCAGGGCAGGACCCCGACAATGCTCTCCTTGGACAAATCCCTCCTGCTGGGAGCTGGTGCCTCTGGTTGCCTTAGTGGGACACGACTGGCCCTTGTCAGCCCAGAACACCTGGCTGGTGGCTGGAGGGGGTCCCGCAGCCCTGGGGACGCCTGTCTCCGATCCCTGGAGGGGTGCTGGGGGTGGCACAACTTGCAGGGGGGGTCCATCTGGGAGCAGAGGTGCTGGGGCTAGTGCAGGTCCAGGTTGGTGGGAGCAACAGCCAGCCGCCATCACCAGCAGCAAGTCCTGGCACCCTCCTGGCGCTCAGGTCCTGCTCCTGGGCTGAGCGTCCGCACAGGGCGCTGGGTCCAGCTGCCAGCACCCGGCCCCCATACTGCAATGCTGAGTGCTGTCACTGCTGCCACCTCCTCCCCTGCGTCTGCAGGCCAAGGAATGTGCGTTGGCCCTTCGCCTACAGCTCGGCTACTGCTTGTGGCTTCCTGTGCTTTGCAGAAATAAAGGGAAGGAGGGCTTACATTGTCTGCTCTGCGTAGGGGAGCACTGGCGGCTCTAGTCTGGACTGGTGCAAGGAGGCATTTGCTTCAGGCAGGAACTCTTCCCAGGCTGTGGAGGCTGAGGGCTGCTCCCCCAGCCCACACACATACCTGTGCCGTGTTGAGATGCTCCAGTTCAGAGGCTGACCTGTTGTATATGGGATGCAGCCTGCTGCAGCCTCCCCCTCTGCTCCTGCCCCTGCTGTCAGCTGGCTACTGACCCACGTCTCTCCAGGGAGACACACTCTCATAAAAAGCATTTGCTGATCAGAATGGGACACTTGGACAAGTTCCTCCACTGCCCCCAGCACGGCCAGTGCTGCCTGGTGTGCCAGGACCACAGCCTGCTGAGCTTTCCACCCTGGTGGCAGCAGACTACATCCAGAGAGCCAGCAAAGGGTGCTAAGGGAAGCAAGCTAACTTCCAGTAAGCAGAAGATTGCTGTAGGTTTAAGCATGCTGTCTGCTATGGGCAGTCCATACCTTCACTGAGGCATTCAGAGTCCAAAACCCTGAGACTCCTGCCTCTGCCTGCAGGGTCTGTGCCTGCTGCAGTGCTGATTTAGCTCCTGGTCCAAATGCACCCTCCCCCAGAACAGCCCCCACCGCGCTCTCTGGGGTGTCCAGGTGTCCTCTACCACAAGCATGAAGGTGATGCTGCACTTGGCCTTACTCAGGCTGCCTTGGTCCCTTCGTCTTGGTCCCCAAAGCTGGTTTTAAAATTATGACCCTTTCAGCACCATATTTTGTTCCCAGTGCCACGGCACTGAGCGATAGGGTGGGCTCCCCCCCAGCCGCAGACGCTGGAAGTGTCTTCAGTGGAAGGTGGATGTCTGCCAGGAGTGCGACTCAGCGCAGGCTCTTTGCTACCACCTGCACTGTCCCATGAGGCAGCTCAGCGCTGCTGTCCTGTCTGTGACCTCGGGGTGCAGCTGCCTGCAGCAACTGCCCTCTCTGCCCTTGCACCAGGAGGTGCTTCACCTGGGAGGAGACCTGGTAAGCACCCGGCAGGTATTATTAGTCCATCTACTGACTGGACAGCCTCTCTGGGAGCGGCCGCCCGTCGTGTCTCTCCGCAGCTCTTCACTGCTAATCCAGCAGCCTCCAGCGCCCTTCCTGGCGTCACTGCCACTGCGGGTGCCCACGCTGGCGGCAGGGCCTACCGCACACGGCCTCTGGAGAGGCGTGGGAGTGCGTGGGGCGAGCGGTGCGGACCCTGTGCGGTGGCGGCGGGTGGGAGGAGCTGTGTGCCAGCAGGTTGCTGCAGGCAGCAGAGCATGCAGCTTGTTTACGCAGGGAGGAGGGGGCTCAGGCTTTGTGTGGAGATGCTTTGGCAGGGAGCCCCAGCGTGACCGTCCAAACGTGGCGCCGTGCCTTATGTGGGACTCCGCCTGGCAGCAGACACACCCGTGCCCACGTCTCCCCTGCGGGGGGGGCAGTGCCCCCCCCAGCGTGGCCATTTGCACTGCGGCGCAGTGGAGTGCCACTCAGATCCTTCAAGGCTGTTGCCAATGTCTCTTGTTATTTAACTTAATGACTAGAGGAGCAAAATCCCCAGGCAGGTTGACTTGCCCCCGCAGAGTGGGATGCTGCAGCTCACCCCTGGGGCTCTCTCCAGGCTCCTTTCAAGTGTCAGCTCTGTCACAAAACCATTCCCGGCTGAACAGACCCTCCCAGGAAGCTCGTTTTAGAGCTTCTCAGCCACATCCCCTACCTTGATTTCATCCCCTCCTCCAGACTCACTTCAGCCCCCTCCTTCCCACAGATGGTGCCTGGATGTTCCCCCAGCCCCATCCCTGTTTTCAGCATCAACATTCTGACCTGCTGTTTTTCCCCAGCCACCGATCCTGCCACAGCAACGCCTTTGCAGCACGGCCAGCGTGGCCCCTGCCCCTAGCCACAAAAAGGACACAGCTGGTGTTTTGTGTGTGCAAGGGGACACTTGTGTGTCCAGGTTTAGCAGGGACAGGCCAGGTCTCCCCAGGTCCCGGTGCCCTTGCCTGCAGGAGCAGGACATGAGCAGAGCGCCTGCCTTTCTCACGCCAGCCAGCAGGTCTCACAGGTCCTGGTGTTTTTCCCTCACCGTCCTTACTCCATGAAGACCTGATGTCTGTGGCCCTGCAGTTGTTCAGAAAGCTTGAAAATACACCCCTCTTGGGAGGTGAATAAACAATAACATCCAGCCTTTATCATTCTTCAAACTCACTCCATTTCTGTCCCCTCGTTTCTGTGGCCCGACCCAGCATGTCTGAGCCCCAGTGTTGGCTCTTGGCACACAGCTTTCTGCACTAGCAGGGCTCTCAGCCTGCAATGCAGTGCAGCGCCACTCTAACTGCACGGTGTTTGGTGCAGGGATCACAGCAGCTGCATGTGTTCGGAGCAGTAATGTGCTGCCTCCTTCCTCACTCCACTCCTTCACTGTGCACAGTCTCTGCTGGCATCAGGATGGGGAGGAAAACCTGCTCCTTGCTTTCCTGACCTGCCTCTGAGCTGTGCCAGGCCAAGGAGCTGGTGCCAGTGCAAGTGGAAGGACCGGCCGGTGGCCACCACATCCCTCTCCCCTCCCGGCCTTGTCCCTACCCTGCCTGGTCCTTGTGAGGCACAGGCAGCTCCTGCCTCCAGCCCCCAACTTGTACCTTGGCCCTCCATGCTCCTTAGGGCCGGGCAGCGTGGGCGCTGGGCAGGACCTGCCTCCACATCTCCTGGTCTCAAGGCCCCCGCTTCCTTTTTGCTATGGTGACTGGTGGTGAGCGGAGCAGTGGTAATGCCTCCACCTGCAGCAGCAAAGCACCTGGCCCTCTTGGGGCCTGGCCGGGCTCCCCAGGGTAGCCCTTGGCAAAGAGCAGTTCAAAGGGGGAGTGACATGAGACCTTCCGAGCTGGAGCTTGAACCTTAGCACCGCTCTGCAGCTGTGACACTTATCTGGCTTAAGGGATCAGGCACAGGTTGTGAAAATAGGGCCAGCGGCTCTCGCAGAGCCAGCATTACCCCAAAAGCACCCCTAAGCCAGGCCACGGCCATGCATGCGCCCGTCTGGCCTGGCTCAGCTCCGTGCCCACCTCCCAGAAGTCCTGGTTGCACATCTCAGGGCTCAACTTCATCTAAAATTTGCCCGCAGGCTGTGGGCTGCCTGCCCAGCACCTGCGGGCCCCCCCAGTTCTCCCTTAAGATGGAAGAGTGAGGACCTGCCAGGGAACCTTTTCTTTTAAATACAGAAGTCCCTGTCCCGAAGGCAGGCGCGTGGGAAGGCTGGTACAGCCAGATGGGGTCGGGCCAGGAGCTGCCGCCAGCCCCCAGGGGCTGCCGAGGAGCCTCTGTCTCTGCTCTGACACCGGCTCTTGCAGACGGAGCTCCTGGGTGTTGCGCCAGGAGGAGAAAATGAACCCTTTTGCTCCATCCTGTTCCCACCAGGACATTGGCAAGTCTTCCCGGCTCCTGCGGCAACTGAGCCGAGCCTGGGGCACGTCCTCACTGGTGCTGGCTGGCCCGGGGATGCTGCCCCGTCTCCCCGGCAGCCCCCACCCCCCCCGGCAGCCGCGAGAAGTCCCCCCAGACCCCAGCCCTGCCGGCAAGCACTTGTCCCCGTCCCCCTGCCGCTCCCGCCTGCCCCGGGCTGGCGGCGCAGCGGCGCGTCCCGGCGCTCCGCGACCGCCCCAGAGCCGGGGGCAGTCCCGGGACTCCCAGCTCGGACGGCCGCCGGAGGGACGCCGGCGCCCGGAGCCGGCCCCCGGGCACACGGGTATGCGCCCGTGGAGGACCCCGCAGACCGCACGGCCCCGGCTCAGCGTGGGGCCCGCGGCAGGAACCCCCCGGCCACCCGGCCGGCGCGAGAGAGCCCGGCCCAGCCCCGGCGAGCCAGGCCCCGCGCCCCGCCGGCCCCCGCGGGTCCGCGGCCAGCGCCCCCGGCGCGGCGGTCGGGGCCGCCCGGCCCTCGGGGAGGCCGGGCCGGGCGCGGAGGCCCCGCCGCGGCGGCGCCGGGGCCCTTGGGCGCGGGGTCGGCGGGGCCCGCGGCGCCGGCGGCCCGAGGCGGGGCGGCTCCGTCCAACACGGCCGAGCCCGCGCCGCCCGGAGCCGGCGCGGGCCCGGTTCCTGGGCGTCCCGGTCACCCCCGCCCCGCGGACGAGCAGCGTCCGGCCCCGCCGGCCCTATGAGCCGCCCCGGGAGCCCGGCCCCGGCTGCAGCTCGGGGGCAGCCCCGCGCCCTCCCCAGTGCCGGTGCCGCAGGGACCGGCCCCCGCCCGCCGCCCCCCGCACGTGCGCCCTCGCCGCCCGCGCCCGGTACCTGGGCGGGTAGCGCCGCCGCTGCCGGTCGCCCGCGCTGACCGTGTCCCGGGCGAGCAGGAAGCCGGCGGCGAGGGAGCCGGCGCCCACCATGGCCAGGAGGCCGGCGGAGCGGCGGGCGGAGAGGGCGCGAGCGAAGGTGCTGGCCATTGCGGAGCGGCGGCGCGGCGGAGCGAGCGCGGCGGGGCCGGGAAGCGGACGTGATGGGAATGGGAACGGGAACGGGAATGGGAACGGCAGCGGCGGCAGGGTGCGCGGGGGGCGGGGAGCCGGCCGGGCACGGGGGGGGCCGCAACGGCACCGCCACCTGCTCGGCCGCCCCGCCTCGCCCCGCCCCGCCCCGCCCGCCGCACGAGGGCCGCAACCGCCGCCGCCTTCAGCACCGCGCGCCGGACAGCGCCGGAGGGGCGGCTGCGCCCGTGCCCCGGGACCCTGGCCCCACGGCACGGCACGGCACGGCACAGCACGGCGCGGCCCGCGGCGGCGAGGGTGCGGCCGGGGCAAAGTCCGCGCACCTGGAGCCGGGAGCGGCGGGGCGCGGACCGCGGGAGCGGCGGACGCGGCTCCCCGGAGCGGCGCATGGGATGCGGACCGGGATGGGTCGCGGCGGCCGGCGGCAGGGTCGCGGCGGCCCGGCATGGCGCGGGCGGCGGTCGCCGGCCCTCCCGCCGCGCTCCGTGCCGCTGCCCGGCGCCGGGCGCTCCCTTCGCGGCCCCCGCACGCCGGGAGAGGCCGGTCCGCCTGCTCAGCCCGTGCCCGCGGCCCCGGCGGGGCCGCACCGGCGGGGCAGGGAGCGCGCCGCGTTCCGCCGCCGCAGACCCCGCGGGACGGGAGGGGCGGCGGGCGCTGCCTGGGGCGCGCCGCCCGGCTTCTCCGGCGCGCCGGGAGCGACCTCCCGGCACAGTCGCGCCTCCCGCCCGGGGTCCCGCGGGGCGGGGGCGGCCCGCGCGGCGCGGTTGCCGTGGTAACGCGGGATCCGGCGGCGCTGCCGGTGCCCGGCGCTGGGCCCGCGCCCCACGTGCGCGCGGCACGCCCGGCCCCGCAGCGGCCCCCGCCGCCGCCAGGGGCCGCTACGCCGCGCCCGCCTGGGGCCCGCCCGGCCCGTCCCTCTCCCCGCCGATTGGCTGGGTGCGGCCGTCAGCAGGTCGTGATTGGCCGGCGGCAGCGCCGGCAGCGCAGGGTGCGCTCGGAGGCCGCAGGTGAGCGGAGGGAAATGGCGGCGCCCGGCGTGGCGCCCCCTGCTGCCGCCGGCGGGGTGCCGGGGCGTCCCCGGTGCGCCGGGCCCGGACCCGAGTCCGGGGCGGGGGCGGGGGGCGCCAGGCCAGGGAAGCGAAGCGAACCGAAGCGAAGGGGGGGGGACGGCCGGCCGCGCCGCTGCTGGGCCCGGCTCGTCGGGCGACTGTCGGGGATCGCCGGGTGGGTGGCAGCGGCGGCCCCCTGGCGAGGCGCGGCCCGGCTCCCCGGGGTGGGCCTGCCGCCGCCGGCCCGGCCCCGCCGCTCCGCGCCACCCGCCCGGGTCTCTCGGGCCCGGGGCGCCCGGCCTCCCCCGGCGCGGCCTGTCGCCCCCCCCGGCACCGAGCGCGGCGCGGGAGCCGCCACTGGGCGGAGGGCGCGGCGGGCCGGGCCGTGCGCCGTACGCGGCGCTGCGGAGGGGCTCGGCCCGGGAGGGCCGGCGGGGCGGCGGGCGGGGCCGTGGCCCGGCCCTGCCACGGCTGAGCGGGCGCGGCAGCCCCTCCCGGACGCTGCGGGCTGTCGGGGGGAGCGGGCGGGCGGCCGCGCCGCTGCTGGGCCCGGCTCGTCGGCGACTGCCCGTGCCCGCGCCGGCGTCTGCGTCGGTGCCGCCCGGCCCAGCGGCGCCGGTGCGTCCCCTCGGCGCCGGGGCGGCTCGCCGGGCGCTTGGCTGCTTGCGGCAGCGCCGCTTTGCCCGGGCTGGGCCCCGGCAGCTGCCGCCGGAGGAGCAGCCGCCGCCCCCGGCCTCCCGCCGGGAAGCCTTCGGGAAGGCATTGGCGTTCGCGTCTGCACCGCGCCCGGGGGTGCGAGGGAAGGGGAGAGCGGCAGGGGTTCATTCGGTAATAAACCTTTATTAACTGTTACAGTCCCAGAGAAATCCTGATGCTGTGAAGTTTCACACTTAACAATCTCATAAATCTCATTAAAAAATCTCGTTAAAAACAATCTCCTAAGACAAGAATTGATCTTACTGCTACAGTTGCTCTGTGAGCAACATAACACTTGCTCAAAACCTCAGAGAGGTTTTCACCGAATTTGCAAACAGCGTTGTCTAGCAGAAGGAGCTGCTGGTCAGGAAACATGAAATGTTTCCACCATTGCTGTACTCTCTCTGGGTTTGAAGATGTTGATGGGTTTGGAGTTACAGAAAGTGCTGCATGAACAGACAGAACTGTACGTTGAGAAGCTTGACTTCAGCTTCCTGGTTGTGAACACATTGAACTTCTCTGTCAGTAGAACATACAGAGCTTTCTTTGATATGCCAAGTCCAAATAGCTTTTAATCATTAACTCTGGAATAGGTGTTCTTTTTCTTCGGAAGCAATTAAGCATCTATGATAAGAGTACAGCTTTCACCTTTTGTATCTAAGTATGTAATTAACTTTAATACAAATAGCCCTTGTGACAATGGGGTAACTCTTTGGGCAGAGGTACTTCACTGGTCACGCCTGCAAAGGTACTTCACTGAGAAAGGCCTAAACTTTCAGGGTAGGGTATTTTTTGTTTGTTTGGGTTGTTTGTTTGTTTTTAGTGCCCACAGCAGTTTCAGGTAGTTCAACAAGACACTGCCCACGTTAGTATTTTAAAATGCCAGCTGTGTGTATTCTTAAAGGTTACAATCCTATAGATACTT
The DNA here is from genome assembly GCF_026419915.1 of Harpia harpyja. NCBI lineage: Eukaryota > Metazoa > Chordata > Aves > Accipitriformes > Accipitridae > Harpia > Harpia harpyja. Next base: position 15,395,676 of record NC_068953.1, on the reverse strand, counting down.
GACCTGGCTTAAATCAGGCTGTGGGTCCATAAGCTAAACCATCCTTGCAGCCTGTCTGCACGCAGTGGTACCCTGCGCTTCTTGGACCTCCTGCCTAACCCTCCCTGGTGTGCGCAGGCCTGGTCTCCGCTCCTAGAGCTGCCTCTTCTACCTCCCATGCCTGCTGCCACCAGCGATGTGATCAGCCTTGTTTGGTTGCTGCAGTCCTTGTCCTTCAGCCCTTCACTGTAGGGATTGTGCTTACAAATTGTGCATCTGCACCTATAACAGGCTTTGTTTAAAAAACAAAATGAAACAAAAAACCAACACCCAAAACTATTCTTTTAGTGGTTAATGTCACACTGAGTCCAAAGTTAATACAAGACCTGGCCATACCTTCTTCTCCTTGAAATTTCTGGTACCTTAGAAGTGGGGCACAAAGAATAAATCTCTTTACTCTGTGAACATGCTTATCTGAACAACACAGAATGATCTGCTGGAGAACCGGAAACAGCTTACTATCTCATTTCTTATCACTAATACAGGGTAGTCTAAGGAGCTGAATTAGTCCTAGGACACTTAGAGGCAAGGTCTACGTCTCAGTTTCAGGTTGCGTGTCAGCAGCTTCTGATTGCTGTTAGGTGATTACGGTAACCTGTGGTATGATTGTGTAGCAGATCATAGCTGCCCTTCTTGGAAGAGTGCAAGAATGTCTTTAGCTGTAACGGCTGGTGTGTACTTCCTCGTGTATCTGTGATGGGACTAGCAAGCCTGAATATTCTATACTCAAAGCCAGAACCATCTTTACCTTTTTTGTGTGCATGCCAGAGCCGTGTTAATGCTTTTGTCTCTCTTGGACAATACAGCCAGCAGCACTAACTCAACACTTAATTTTCTTGCTGTGATTAGTGAAAGGTGAGACCTGTAGCACTCTCAGCAAGTGGGGACTGGTCTGAATGTATGACCTCTAGGAGCAGTTAGCTCAGGAAGCAATGAGAATGGTGCAGAACCATCAGCATCGCGTACTGTCAGCGCCTCTCATAGCTCTAGGTTTGAAGAAAAGAAGTAACAGTGTGGTGGTGGTGTGGGCTGAGTGCCATACAGGAACGTTGCCAGTACTGTTTCTGTAAGGGTAGTTGCCACCCTCCTGGCACATAAACTCTTTGATAGCCCAGCACTAGAGCTGATTCAGGCATGGTGGCAAAACCTCATGTTATTAGCCTTTGATAGCAGAAGACAGCTCCCCTTGCCTGTTTCCCTTTAAGAGCAACAGTCTGTCTGAGTTTTAGATGCCTTAGTTATGCCTGTAGCTAAAAGTTCTGTTTCATCAAGAGTCTGTAGTCTCTCTTGGTATAAATCTAGTCACATAAGGGATTGACTTTAAAGAGAAACTTGAAAAAAGTTTTGGTTATACCCTCTCCCTTTCCCCACACCAGAAACAACCTGAGATCATGAGGCTTTCCCTGTTAACACCAAGGGCATGCCTGACGCATCAGTGGCCGTCGGCTTCAGCGAGGCTCTAGGTTTTTACCTGGTTCGAGTATGGTGTGTCATGGTCTCTAGAAATAGCTACAGAGCAAGGCAGAGGCTTTCTTCTGGGATAGGAGCAGGAATGTAGAGAGCTTGTTGCTTTCTTAGTTCTTAGGGCAAAGGTTTTCCTCCTGCTTGATCTGTTTTTTCCAGGAGGGAGGGGAGAGTAAGGGATTGGAGAAAACAACCCTCCTCCTCTTCTTGCATGGTTTACTTCATTAAATCATCAGCCATCAAGCTGGCAGTGTACTTGCTAAGGTCTCGTTCTGCACTGGCATGCTGAGGCAGCAGGGCACAGGAATGAGAATGGTTCCTGGGGATGTCGCGAATCCTTCTCTTGTCCTCATGTGGAAATAGTAGGGCTATATGAAGCACACAGTAAAATGCCTGTATAGCCTAGTCTGCCAGCGCTGTTGCTCCCACCAGCAGAGAGCACTGAAGGTGAATTACAGCTTTAACTCTTGCTGATCGGGACATTTTTCTGTGCTGGGTGTGCCCTGTGCCTCAAGGTTTGTGTGGGAGCAGGCAGCGCGGGGCTTGGTGCACAAGCGGAAGACCAGCGTGATCTGGGAGTCAGGCAGAGGAGATCGTCCTTGGTGTGGTAGGTGCAAAGTCCGGGTTTGCTGTGTCACCTCTCTGGTTTCTGTTGGGTTGGAGTTGGCTCCCCCAGTAGATCTGCCATGATAACTGACGGGCTTGTTGTGGAACCAGTGCCTGGTAGCGTGGCTGCGGGACCTTGTCTGGTGTGCTTCTGCTCCAGCATTTTCTCCGAGCACTTACCTGCTACATCTCCTGTCCTTTCTGGGAGCACGCACAGCCTTTCTGCGTGGAGGCATGCTTTATTTTTACCCGTATTTCCAAGGGAATTTCACAAGCAGCTGGATTGCTCTGTGTGTTTGTTTCTTTTGCACGTTCCCACTGTACTTGAATGGATTAATCCCCTCTGTTGTTCCTGGTGAGGGGATTCTCACCTACTGTGAAACCATGCTGGTAGGCCGATGGCATTTGGGTGTGCCTCCTCTGCTCTGTGAGGCAGAGCTGCCAGAGGACTGGGAACTGACAGCTGTATGTGGCAGTATAGTTTCTTATGGTGTACTGGCTGTAAGGGAAAGCGTGTTCAAAAGAGGAGGAAATACAGTAACTCGCAGTCTGGGGAGTGCTGGAAATCATGTGAGAGCTTGAGAAGCAGCGGTAGAGAGTGTCTCGTGTCCATTTTTAGGAAGTACTTAATACCCTGAGGTGTTCACAATGTCCTCTTCTCAAGGTTGCACTTAATGGGAGGAATACTTTTCACCACTTTACAGTTGGGGAAAACATGGTAAAGGGTAACTGCTTGACATTTATGTATGTGCAGCTATGGTCAGAGGTGAACAGCTGTGTCCTTGGTGTGTACAGATCATGCCTACTGTGTATTCAAACTCTGTCACTTCTTCAGCAGACTGTGCTGCTATTGTAGGTGACAGTGCAAGACACACTCCTTTCCTGGTGTTTATAAAGCATAGCTTGTATCCTGACCGGCTTCCATGGTCACAGCATAAATCAGAGCCAGCCTGCAAACCCAGAAACCCTGACCTGCAACCCAAACTGTTGCTGATGCTTCCTTGGTGTCCTCTTTCCCTGCCAAAGAGTTGTCCCTTCTTCCTTTTCCCTCCTCCCTGCAAACTCATGCACCTCTCAAACTGGTCTCTCTGTTTCTGTAGGTCTTCTTGAGCTGAAAGGATGAAAATTGGCAATTGGAAAGTCACCGTCACTGTCCTAAGCTTCATCCTAAATTCTGGAGTCCCAGCTGATGTCTTTGGGTGTACGAGCCTACAAGAGTGTCCACTGTCCCCTTCCATGATTTAGACAGCGACTTGGAGCATGCATCATTGTAAGGTTTACATGATTTCAGTGCTGGTGGTGACACTGTCCCTTTCCCAGTTGGTTAATTTCAAAGGGGTTAATTTCACAATGGAGCTGCCTATCTAAAACTATCTTGAATTGAGGATGCCCTCCCACCCCGAGGGTCTCTTTTTCCTCCCTCCTTTTGTGCTGAGCAGCACGTTCCCTGGGCTCACTCATGCTAGATCAGTCCCCGCCCTCCCCACCATCACCTGCTTCCAGTAGCACAGCTGGCCCCTGGCTTGCCCTGCATCTGACTGTCTCTATCCCTTTTTGCATGCTGTGATTCCAGAGCGGGATGGTCGGCCACCAAAGCTGCAATGTCGTCCCTGACGACCTCCAGTGAGGGAGAGAACTCCACTCCCAGGTTTGTTGTCGGTTCCAGGGACGATGAGACAGACTTTCTGGGATCAAACATGAAGACAGACGAAACCGATTTCTTTGAAGATGATGAAGAGGAGGAGTCGGTAAGGAGGTCCCAGCATTCTGGGTTGGAGCATCTGTGCAGAATTCCTGGGTGTCAGCCAGGGTTTGCGTGGTTGCTGCTGAGGCCATAGGGACTTCAGGGGACGTGGCACCAGGCTGTGTGGCACAACCGTGGGGAACAGCAACGTCATTTCTGACAGGACGTATTGCATTGTCATGCTGCCATACTCACTGCCTCATGCTGCAGTAAATCCTAGCCTTTTCACTTGTGGGTCTTTTTCAGGTACTATAGCAAATTTCTTTGTCCTAGCAACTTAACCCTGACACTCCTGTAAATCTTTCTGTTTCATCAGGGAAATTTTTCAGGAAAACTCTGGGAACTGTGAAAAGGGCAAAGGTGTGTCTGCGGAAAGGAAGCATTTATTCTTTTCTGTAATCTCCAGGAACAGGATGCAGAAAGGAGAATGATCTCCAGCTCCTGACTGCTTTTGGCCCCTATTCAGTGTTATATTAAATGTTACATTTGCTGTTCTGCACATGGGACTTGGATGCTGCAGGGACGTTGCTGCTGGCTGGGCAAATTGCTGGGACCATACGCCAATGCAGCGGTCGTTTCCATTGCCTCTGTACCCTGAGTCTCCATTGCGAGTGGGTTGTTGACCTCAGAGCCCACATGGGCTTCCTTCAAACCCACGCAGTGTTGTGTACCTTGATGCTCAGTGAGGAACTATTTACCAGGTGTGGTGAAGGATTTGGAAACCCTTTCACTTCCCAGGTGTTGCTCTTGCTGTGGAACCTTGGCTTTGCAAGTCTGTGCAGTAACTTCTAAAGTCTCAGCTTACAGTTTGAAGCCACAATTGTTTGTGCTGGGTAACCCGCAGTCCTCTGTGTATCACTTCAGATGATCTCACTGCATTTAATCTTGCTTGGGCCAGAATTAATCTGTCAGGAAAACATCCAGTCTGGGGTTTCTAGATGTTGACGGAAGTCCACCACAGACCTCAGCCTGTTCCTCTGTTACGGTTACCAGTGCTTTTTGAATGCCTGCCTTCTCTCTTGACTTACTCAACTTCATCCCACTGGATCTTGTACCTTTGTCAGATACATGGAAGAGCACTTGGTACTGTTTCTCTTCTAGTCATAGCTACTTACTGTTGTAATCTCCCCTTCATTTTCTCTCACATAAGACAAACAGACTGAGCTCCTGGACTTTTTTGCTATAAAATATTTGTGGCTCGCTCCTGAGCCTGCCTAAGTCCACCAACTGCCTTGGTGAGTTGTGGGCCAGAGAACATGATGTGGGATTCCAGTCCCTGCTGCTTGTTCAGGTGCCAGGTATTTATTTTTGACCTTAGCATTAGTGCCCAGTAAAAGGAGGAGGTACATACTACCTGGCAAAGAAGCAGTTGTTTTGGGCTGCTCCTTAATGATGTCCCCCAGTGGACTCTTGTGGGAGCTGGAAGTGAGTATGGGTTCGAGTCTAGCAAGAGCTGTAAGTGCGTAAGGTTGGAAGAAAACCCCTTGTTTGTCCTGCATTGCTGCATTTCTACACTGTTGTAGTTTAAATGCGGTAAAGTAGTTGACCCTGTACTAAACTGATCTCTGTCTTCCCTTAGCCACCTGAACGGCAGATTGTGGTTGGAATCTGTGCCATGACCAAAAAGTCCAAGTCAAAGCCCATGACACAGATTCTGGAGCGTCTGTGCAAGTTTGAGTATATCACAGTGGTGATTATGGGGGAAGATGTTATTCTGAATGAACCGGTGGAGAACTGGCCCTCTTGTGACTGCCTAATATCATTCCACTCCAAAGGTAAAAAGTCTGTGGCAGGCCTTAGCCTGCTTGAGATTTGGGCAAGGGAGCTTCCACTCATTCTTCCACCCCTGCCCCCGGCTCCCTCTGTATTTCAGGATTCCCACTGGATAAAGCGGTTGCTTACGCCAAGCTGTGCAAGCCATTTCTGATTAATGACCTTGATATGCAGTATTATATCCAGGACAGGTAGGTGTCTGTGATCCACTAAAGCCCCTTCCCTCTCCCTTTGTTTCTTCTCCTCAGCATGCTGTGCAAACTTCGTCTTCCTGGCCACACACAAATGAGTGAGCTGGGGAGGAAGGGGACTTCAGGAGTGGCTTTTAGGAGTTGTTTCCCCAAAACATGGAGGGGAATAGATTTTGGGGTAAACCCATTGAGACTTGACATGTTTCATTTTCTGGTGCAGATGTCTTGTAAGGAATGGCTAGATCAAGTAGGAAGTGGAAGAGGTCTTGCAGAATGAGACTGCCACGACTAAGACAAAAAGACTAGTCTCTGAGTAGGAGAGCCAAGTAGTGGGATGGGGTTCTGGGCCAGACATTGGGAGCAAGGCCAGGTCAGATTCTGAGGAGGGTATGTTGGTCAGACACTTCAAGGGGCTTCTCAGTCAGCTCTTGGTAGAGGCCACCAGCAGTCACATACTTCAGTGCATACAGCCAGACTGCTTTGGCTGTATATGGGTAGGGCTCATACCAGACCCCAAACCTCTTGCCATGTCTTTGGGTTGCGAGGCGTGTTCCTGTGGGTGCTGACAGGTACCCCAAACTGTAACTCTAGTGAAAGAATTGCAGTTTCCCCACTGGCACAGGATGAAAAGAGGCTCTGCTCTGCCCCTTTGAGAGGGCACATCTGGGTAGGTGGCACGTGCTGGGTGTGTTGCTGGTGGTTGGGCATGTGCTAGTACATAAGCATCCATGTTTAGGTCAGATAGAGATTTACTCTGGGACATCTCTGTCTGGAGTAGGACTGGGGCATGCCCCATAGCCTGTAGGTCTTATCTGGAGAGCATGTGCTGAGAAGTATTTGCACTCTGTCTTGAGGCTTTTTTGTGTTCATTTGATTTTGTTCTTCATCAGTGGGAGCGAAGCCTTTCCCTTGGCATGTTCTGAGGACCTTCTAGAGTCTTCTGACACTGTTTCTGTCCTCTACAGGCGTGAAGTGTATCGGATCCTTCAAGAAGAGGGAATAGACTTGCCCCGCTATGCTGTGCTCAATCGAGACCCTGATAGACCAGAAGGTCAGTGCCCAGGCTCTACTGAAAGGCATTTTCACATACTGTACTATTTAAGATGTTCTGCAGAGAACAGGTCCTGATAATCAGCTTGAAGAGGCCTGATCCACAAGTCTGTTGTTTTTTGCGGACAAAGGTCCCAACAGCAAAACTGGCTGACTGGCCAGGACTGAAGGCCAGTGGACTTGGGCTTCGACTTTGCACTAAGACTGTCTCACCCTTTCCTAACACGCTGCTGTGGTGCTTTGTCTTCAGAGTGCAACTTGGTGGAAGGAGAGGACCACGTGGAGGTAAACGGAGCTGTTTTCCCAAAGCCATTTGTAGAGAAGCCAGTCAGTGCTGAAGACCATAACGTGTATATTTACTACCCGACATCAGCAGGTGGAGGCAGCCAGCGGCTCTTTCGGAAGGTGAGGAGGGGGACTCCAGTTTTGGTGTTGGAACCAGCAGATCTATAGCTCTGAGACCCATGTAGCTTCAGGAGGGAATGTAGGGGCAGGTGAAGGGGAAAGGAAGGTTTTGTGTTGGGGAAATCTAGACCTTCTTAGAACTTTTAGTTCAACCCCATCTACCTGGGAATTGCAGAAGGACATATTTTAGTGGTAGTGCTGACTTCACCTTCCCCATCCTCTGTTTGACCTGTGTCCTGTCTAGCAGTCATGGAGAACTGTGTCCCTTATTGAATTGCATACTGTTTTTTCCAGATCAGTTCCTCAGTTTATCAAGATGATTTTTTAAAAAATTTATGTTCCTGTCCTCTAACACCATTGTTGTCCTTCTCAGCTTAGTGTAGCTTGCAAATGTGATAAATGCAGTATTTATTCCTAGATTCCACAGGGAATCTGCCCTTACTCACTTCCCCCACTTTGCCAGCAAACAGTGGCAATAGCCATGATATATCTTTTTTCCAATCACTTATGCATCTGCCATTAATAATCTTAAAATGATTGTTTCCTTAGCTAACATACAGGCATGCCACCTGAGGTTGTATCCAAAGCCTTACTAAAAATGACAACATCATCCTCCTCTGTCCATAAGATCAGTCAGCTGCCCTCGAAGGAGGTTAAATTGGTCTGATTATCACCTGTCATCATTTATTTTCATTTGTTTATTAGCTAGGCTCCTTACTTTCTAGGTCTTTATCCACTGTTTTTTGTTCCATATCCCTATAGTGATTGGAGTCAACCTAATGATCTATAATAACTTCTCTCCTCTTTAAAGCCTGGAAAAGGACATACCTACTGTCTGTGTTCTGGAGTCTCTTTTGTCCCCCATAAATAAGTGTGCCATAATAGCTGGGGGTTCCAAGAGGTGTTCTGCTAATTCTCTACTTATGGGATGAAACTTATGTTTTCTGTTGTTCCATCTAAGAAAAGGAGCTCCATGCTCTTCCCTGAGGTGTTTATTCTGTGCTTTCAGATTGGCAGCCGGAGTAGTGTGTACTCCCCAGAGAGCAGTGTGAGGAAGACAGGCTCATACATTTATGAGGAGTTCATGCCTACAGATGGCACTGATGTAAAGGTAAGGAAAAGCCTGGAATAGCTCCATCCTTCTCCAGGCCTGGGATAGCTAAAGGTTGGGCAGTCCTGCTTAGTCCTACTTAGATTCTGGAGTGTTTGTTTGAGCTGTGAGGCATTGACTGTGCAGCGTGGATCCCAAAGAGGGGAGTGGGTGTTCTGTAGGTCATAACAGGAGGAATGTGCAAGACCATCTGGTCTTCTCTCTGTGTCTGCAGTAGAAATACCTTCTGGAAGCTGCAGTTAGTCTAGGTGGTTATGTCAGGTTTAACTATTTCTCTTCCCAGGTGTACACTGTTGGGCCAGACTATGCCCATGCAGAAGCTCGCAAATCCCCTGCTTTGGATGGGAAGGTTGAACGGGACAGTGAAGGGAAAGAAATCCGTTACCCAGTCATGCTGACTGCCATGGAGAAACTAGTTGCCCGGAAAGTCTGTGTAGCCTTTAAGGTCTGTGTTTTCTCCCCGATGCAAGCAGGATACTCCATGAATGTCTGATTTGAATCTTGGTCAGTGTTAAACCTTGAGCTCTGTTACCCTGATGTGTCTCTGGTGTGGCAGTCTTCCACAACTGATGCCAGTTGCCGTCTCTGCTGGCTGGGTGCAGCTGGTCCTGCTGGCCATGGCAGTTTGCTGGTCAGAGATGACTGGGAAGGTAGGAGGGCCTGCAGCAAATCCCCTCTGTGCTGGCAGGTGGCTGGTGTCCAGCGTACATCTGAGCATTTAATGCCAGATTCTGAGCATGCTGCTGTCCATCTGACCTGCACTTGTCCTGCCTTTACTGTTTCCTAGTTGTGTTTGTGTGGAAAGCTTGGTCTTCTTTTCTTCTAGTTTGTTTTTTTGTTGTTGTTGTTCTATTTTTGATCTGGCTTTGGTGCACATTTGTGTTCTATTTTACAGGTCAGTAGAGTGAGTGTGTGAGTCTAGGTATGGTTACATGACATGTTCAGTAATGGCAGCAGAAGAAGCACTTGGCTACTTGTTCCTGCCCCCACTGCAATCTGCAACCCATGCATTTGTGCTGATACAGCTGTGGGCTTGTTCTACCTTGTAGCCTTTTCTACATAGTGATGGATGTCTTTGCCTGCACCAGTTATTGTCTGTACTTGTCAGTCTGGTTCAAAACTCTTGGATTTAGAGGCAAGAGCAGGAGAGCCAGGAGCTGCTTTGTCTTAAGCCTTTAGAGCTCTGGGAGGTAGAGGGGCGGCCCTGACGGCTTAATCTGGGGGCTTGTGGGTTGGGCCTTTGATACAGCTGTGAGGGTGTAAAGGTTCCTCTAAAGGGCCTGTTACTGCTGGCTAGGGGCTGTATTTGCATGCTTCTTCAAGGCTCATGAGGTAGGCATAGAGTGGAGGACGGCTGCAGCATCAGTGGAGCTGAACTGGGCAGTGTACATGGGCTTGGTCTGTGTGTGCGCCCTGCTTGGCTGGGCAGCTGCCGTCCCCTTGCTGCACTCCCTCACAGCATGCCTGAGTCCTGTGTCCTCTGCTTCCTCATGCAGCAAACAGTGTGTGGGTTCGACCTCCTGCGGGCAAACGGCCACTCTTTTGTTTGCGATGTGAACGGCTTCAGTTTTGTGAAGAACTCTATGAAGTATTACGATGACTGTGCCAAAATCCTCGGGTATGTAGAATTCAAGTTTTGATAGTGGGTAAGGTGACTCATAGCAAAGTAAAATGAACGTGGAGTCCTGATCAGTACGTTGGAGAAGTCTGCAGGTGGTTCATATGGGAACATTTGTTCAGCAGGTGAAAGCTTGGCTCTGGGAGGAATGAGTTAATTATTTTTAGCCTCTGGAGCTCCTGCCTGCATTGGTGTTAGCTGTCTTTGTCTACAGCTAGGTGTATCTTACAGGGCATTTCATTGGATGCTAAGCCCAGCTGTGGTATTGGTGATGGGAGGGAAACTGGTGTCCTTTTCGGGTGCCCTGACTAGCCCATAGTGTGATAGATGTCTCTGCGAGGAAAGTGAGGAGGAATTCTGTGGCTCTCTTCAAATCTGTCAGCTGGACCACTAAGGAGGAAGTGGAGAACCAAGGGAATGGAATTCCTTGTGAGTTTTGTATTCTCATTTTTTCCAGAAATATAATCATGCGGGAATTGGCTCCCCAGTTTCATATTCCCTGGTCCATCCCAACAGAGGCAGAAGACATTCCCATTGTCCCCACAACCTCAGGCACCATGTGAGTACCTGCCATCCTCTCAAAAGAATGCTGGTGATGGCTACATGAGGGACAAAGTGCAAACCCTGTCCAAGGGACAGATATCACCCAGCAGCATGGCGTTCTCCAGCTGCTGTGTTGGTTGCAGCCCTGAAATGCCCGTGGAAAGGCTTAGCCCTTTTGCACACAAAAGGGAAGACAGATTGTAAATTAGTCATAGGTTTGATGAATGCAGATGAGCAGTCATTGAAGGAATTACAGAAACTGCTCACATGGCTTTCAGAAGGCCCAATTTCTTTATCAGCACAGGAAACAGATCAGGGCATCGCTGTAGCTGGCTCACTGTTCAGTAGGCTGCTACTCGGAGAAAACGCATGTTGAGCTGTGGGTGGAAAACAATTAGCTGAAGTATTCATGTTACCTGTACACTTGGCAGACCCTCATTTGATACTGTTGGCCTTACTAGTTTTCCACCACATAAGGCTAAAGGACCAAAGGCAAAAGTTTCTTTGTGATCCTCAGCACACTTGTACACTTGTATGAAGTGAACAAAGTAGCTGCTACAGAAAAGGTAGATTGAGAGTATGTATTCATCCTTCTTTTACTCTGTGATCGTTTGGAAAATGTTGGCAAACACAAACACTGCACAGCTCACAGGACTGCTGGCTTCAATGACACCTTGTGACAATGAGACTGAGAATCAATCCCCATTTCTCTGCGATCCTATAAGAAATAGTTGGATATTGTAGTATCTGAAAAAGCAAACTCATGTAGCCATTCTGAAATTAGCCAGCCTAACTACTGGTTCCTGCAGGTGGCTGATTGCTATGGGATCTTTCTGCATACAGCTCTTGGTTGCTCAAAGACAGGACCCCAGCTGTATAACCATTCTTCTGAATCAAGTTGTTTTTTCCTGGGTCTTTCTAAATCGTTTCTGTAGATTCAGTAACATCCAGCCTTGTCCTTTCTGCTGCCTGTCATATTATGGTACTGTGGTGCTTTTCCCTGATAGGAAACCAGATGACCTGGTAGGGTCTGCAGTACTTTGCTTTTACAGCCTTGGCACTTGTGCCTGGTTTAGTCTGGGAGAAGTTCTGCCACTGATGAGGAAAGCAGCTGTCAAAAGGATGGAACTGAAAGAACAATGGGAAGCTACTTTCTGGTGGCAATTCTGGAGTGTAGGGGCACATTTGTCAGCTGTATCTTGTGTTTCCCCAGGATGGAGCTTCGTTGTGTTATTGCAGTCATCCGGCATGGAGATCGCACCCCAAAGCAGAAGATGAAGATGGAAGTTAAGCATCCCCGGTAAGAGTCAAGACAAGAAGATGCTGTGCTGCTGGAAAGTGAGGAGGGCCCATATTCTGAATCAAAAGGAGGAGCAGAAGGGCTGAGTGCATGGGAGGCAGTGCTTTTTTCTGGCTCCATTCAAGCAAATGCTTTCTGCCCAATTGAGGGAGCCCCCTTTGTGCATAAGGATCCTGGCACCTTCTGTGTGAACACTGGAAGAACAAGTGTTCTTGTTCTTCTAGGTGCTGCAAAGGGAAGTGCCCCACTAAATGGGAAGCTAGTGACTGCTTCCTTTTTGTACCTGCAGCTGGAAACACTTGTTTTTTTCAGAATTTCTGAAGCACAGGAAGGAGCCAGCGGGCCTGCTGGTTCTCCCTGAAGATCAGAGCGTGAATGCATATGTAGGGATGACAGTCCTTGTAGCACTGAAACAGCAGAAAATGGATCAGGGTTCTTTGTTGTCTGTTCAGGTTCTTTGAATTATTTGAGAAATATGATGGCTACAAGACAGGGAAGTTGAAGCTGAAGAAACCAGAGCAGCTACAGGTGAGGGGAGTCCTCTTTGGGGTTACAGTGTGGGACATGCAGGTAATATGGATCCCAGTGTGAGGCAATTCTTTGGAAGGGTGGAAACCCTCAAAAGGGCGACAGTCTGTCACACAAATGCTCCCTTTCTCATTCCCCAGCCCGTGCACACTCAGCTGGGTGATAGTATGAGAGCAGAATGGAAACTTCGCATCCTAGCTGATGTGAAGACTGTAGGATGGGGATGACCTGATGCAGCTTGCCCACCTGTGTGGTTGTCTCTGCTGAAAGACGGGTCCGGGCTAGGGAGTGGGGCAGTTGGAGGCACCTGCTTGTTTCTGAACAGGGCTGGCGCCCAGGGTGGGGATGAAGCAAACTGCAGTGTGAAAGTTTGTCCTGCCTGAGCTGTGTCTTATGAAATGACGTGTCTCTGATGAGTGTCTGTGTGGACCTGATACTGGGTGAAGCCATCTGGAGGCCTTGCAAGACAGTGGTGAGTCTGAGGCAGAATTGCTGGATGCTTGAGACTGTCTGCTCTCCAACAGGAAGTGCTGGACATTGCACGACAGCTTGTGGTGGACCTGGGAACCCACAGTGATTGTGAGATTGAGGAGAGGAAATCCAAACTGGAACAGCTGAAGAGCGTTTTGGAGATGTAAGGGTTCATATCTTGGGGCACCATGAGTTTGTCTCAGAGCCACTGGTCAGCATGTGATGTAGAAGCAAGCTGTGCTGCTGCTGTCCTGGCCAGCTGGCTCCCCCAGAGGTCAGAGTCTCTTCCATCCCCTGTTAGCAGCTGTACACGAAAGGTGACATGCTCTTAAGGTTTTCTTCTTGGCATCAAAACCACTGCTGATTCTTGTTGCAAGTGTGTCTGGTTTTTGGCTAAACAACTTGTGACAAAACTGAGCTTCCTTTGCTGCAGGAGAGGAACTGGAGTCCTGTAGGGACCACATTGATATGAAGCATTTTGGTAAATTTGGAACAAATCTTGTTTTAAGTAAGATTGTCCTGGTGCCAGAAGTTTAACAAAAAGGAGCTTGGAAAACATGAAAAGATGTTTGTGTCCTCTTAGGTTTCATACAGCCCAAATAAAAGACAATATGGTGGTGTTGGCATCTTAGAAACAAAAGAAGGGTTTCTCTCACAACTGTAGCTCACTGTGGCGTACACAGGCAGTGTCTGTGTTCAAGCCACGTCTGTGGAGCACAGAGGATGAATTTTTGCTATGATTCCTTCCCCTGCTCTTTCTGCTCGTTAGAGATGTGGTTATCCTCAGAGCATCTGGCAGATTGTTTTTTTTTCTGTGATCTCATTAATTCACTTGTTAAAGATGTAGACAGAAATTAACTAAGATTGATTAAAGCCCCAGTGGGGTGTGAGAGCACAGAGTGTTGTCAGCTGAAGAGCAGGCAAGTAAATTTATCTTTGAATTTCATTTGGGGGATTTGTTTGGCTTTTTTTGGGAGTGCGTGCCAGATCGCAGGTAGATGGCAAAAATGTTCATGTTCCATGGCAATTGGTGTTGCAGCAGAAAGTCTCTTGCCTGTGCTGTATTTTGCTGTGTGCTGCCTAGGGACCTCTGGGCAAAGGGTGAGTGGAGTTGATTTGTTTAAACTTTTTTTCCCCCCTCTCCTTGTGACAGGTATGGACATTTTTCTGGCATTAACCGTAAGGTTCAGTTGACCTATCTGCCTCATGGACATCCAAAAGCTGCAAGTGAAGACGAAGGTAAAGAAACCTGATGTTGCTGTCATGATCTTCAAGCCTGGTGTTCAAGAGTGCGTGCAGCTATCCTACCTATATAGGCCTCTGGATGTGCAAGCAAAATTAGCGACCCATATCTTATCTTTGTTCACATCATATGAAGGGTTGGAGTGATGCATAATGTAGTGTACCAATATACCCCGGATGGTGCCACAGGGATTATGCTTCCAATTTCATGAATGTCAGCCTATACCTTCAAAAAGTAATGACTCTTAATTTCATACTTGCTGGTTTGGTTCCTGGTGATTTTGGGTCAGGCTTGTGTTGAGAATGCTCTGCAAGGTGCTGATGACAACCTCTTCTTCCTCCCCTCCTCTCCTGCTGCAAGATCAGCTTTGAGATCTGATGCAGTGAGTACCTGTTTGTCTCCTAGAAGCTCGCCGAGAGTCTTCCCCATCCCTCCTCCTGGTGCTTAAGTGGGGTGGAGAGCTGACACCAGCTGGAAGGGTCCAGGCAGAAGAGCTGGGGCGAGCCTTTCGCTGTATGTACCCTGGTGGCCAAGGTAAGCTTTGTCCATGTATCTCTGGTCCTGTCCTGTGACTGTCCCAGGCTGCCCAGCCCAGGTGACTAATTGCCAATGTGAGGGATGCTCAGACATCTGTGGGCTGTGTGCAGCCTGTGTGACTCAGGTCATCACTGTTCTTCTTTTTTTGAGTTGACCTGGTAAGGATAAATAATTCAGGTGGGTTTTGCACCCCAAGATCCCTAAGCTGGCTAGAGTTGTCTGCTGCAGTGGTTAAACTTTAGTATGTCTTGGAGTGCAATAACATTCTTCCAACTAATGTGCCAGTATTCAAAAAAGAGAAGCCATTCTAATAAGATACATTCTGATGCAGCAAATACAATTCAAAATTTATGTATGATTAACAAGGAATTTAGCTCAGATGTAGAGAACAGAGGAATTCTGTCTTGGAACACAGGTAATTCTGCCTTGAGACAGGAGAACAGAAAGGTAACTTCTCCGTATTTTCTCTGCATAATTCTGTGACACTGAAAAGCATTTAGTACACACACAGATCAACAAGACCCCAAAGGAAAAAAAAAAGGCTGAGATTGCCTTTTTTATCCAAGTAGAGTCAGAAGTAATACACTGCTACTGTATTGATCTGGTGAGACCAGTATTGGATACTGCTTATCTTTGACTTGTATGTTTAATTAATTCAATTTAATTAATTAAATTTCAAATTAGTTAAGCTAATTTAAATTGAATTGGAGAAGATTTCCTTCTGGAATAAGGGAGAGTTACCCTTGGTGGCAGAGGGTTGGGTCAGGGAATACTTAAGCAAACTGGACATATCTAAGTCCATGGGCCCTGATGGGATGCACCCACGAGTGCTGAGGGAGCTGGCAGGTTTCACTGTGAGGCCACTCTAGATTATCTTTGAAAGATTGTGGGGACTGAGGGAGGTGCCTGAGGACTAGAGGAGAGGAAATGTCACTCCTAGCTACAAAAACGACAAGAAGGAGGACCCAGGGAACTGCAGGCTGGTCATCCTCACCACAGTCGCTGGGAAGGTGATGGAGCAGCTAATCCTGGAGACCATTTCTGGGCACATGAAGGATAGGAAGGTGATTGGGAGTAGTCAGCATGGATTCACAAAGGGAAGTCATGCTTAACCAACCTGATAACCTTCTACAGTGAAGTGACTGGCTTGTTTAGATGAGGGGAGAACAATGGCTATGGCCTACTTTGACTTCAGTATGGCTTTTGACACTGTCTCTGGTAACATCCTCGTAGCTGATGGAAGTATGGGCTGGATGAGCAGACAGTGAGGTGGATTGAAAGCCAGCTAAACGGCTGGGCTCAGAGGGTGGTGATCAGTGGCACAAAGTCTTGTTGGAGGCCGGGAACTAGCAGTGTAGCCTAGGGGTGAAAACTGGGTCTGATCCTCTTTAATATCTTCATTAATGATCTGGGTGATGGGGCAGAGTGTACCCTCAGCAAGTTTGCAGATGACACAAAAGTGGGAGGAGTGGCTGATATGCCAGGGAGTTATGCTGCCATCCAGAGGGACCTCAACAGGCTGGAGAAATGGGCTGGCAGGAACCTCATGATGTTCAACAAAGGGGAATTGCAAAGTCCTGCTTCTGGGGAGGAACAACCCCCTGCACCAATATATGCTGGGAGCCAACCAGCTGGAAAGCAGATTTGCAGAAAAGGATCCAGGGGTCCTGGTGGGCACCAAGTTGAATATGAGCCAAGAATGTGCCCTTGCCACAAAGAAGGCAAATGGTATCCTGGGCTGCTTTAGGAGGAGCGTTGCAAGCAGCTCGAAGGAGGTGAGCTGTGAGGTCAAATGTTTGTGATCTCAAGAACACATTTTTAGCAAATGTGAGGATAAACTTTCCAAAGGATGAGAAAACTGAGTGCGCATGCTGTTGCTTACTGCAAGGTGCCAACAAGTAGAGCAGCCTGTCAGTGCACAGAGACTAAAGGAGAAGGAGCAGTAGTGGACAGAGGATCTTCATGAAAAGGCCTGTGTGCCATTCTTGAAGATGGCAACAGTGAGTTAGAAAGGCTGGGGACTTCCTGGTGCTGTTGTGGATCTCTGAAGCCTGGAGCTGAGAGGATCAGCCACTGACTTGGACAAGAGATTGGGGAGACTGGAAGACAGCATGCAGGAAAGGGAATTCCAGTGGAAGTACAGGGAGTAGATTGCAGCATAATGAGCCAAAACCTGAGAGAAGAGACCTGACTGCAGAGCTCTGGTCAAGTGCAGTGCAGTTACCAGCAAGCTGGGCTGAGCCCTAAGGTATGGTCTATGCCAGTTCTGAACTGACTTCTCCATATCTGGTGAGCACTGACTAGCTGCCCTTTTGCTCACAGCAGAGCTAGATCTGAGCATGTACAAGGTGACTTCAGTCCTTTTGAATCATGGCTTTGGAGACTTCTGCTTCACATGGTCATTCATGGAGAGGGAGAGATCTTATTTTGCAGTGAGATGCTGTGTTTCTCGGTAGCCGTTGGTACATGGAAGCTTTGTCCAGATATACAGCTGACTTCTGGCTGGTGTCTGTCATTGTCTAGCAGGGTGTTTCTCTGAGTTGTGAGCTCAGAGCTGGGAGCAGTTTTCCCATCTTCTCATGCAATGTGACTGGGTACTGTGCAAAATCATCATGGGATTCTAGGCAGCAGCAAATTAGTCACCACTTCACTGTCTTTGGAGGGTCAGACTCGAGACCTGCATGAGTTGCTTTCTCCCATTGCTGATGTGACTCCTGTGGTTGACTCAGCCACCATAAATAAACTGTCATTTTGTGCCGCAAGATAATTGTAACTCTACAGGATATGCTTTGGAAGCCGGGTGCCTCCCTACTGAATACTCTGCCTGCAGTTCTGATGGCAGCAGTACCTGCCCGTATGCAGAGAACTAGTAGAAGGAGGCAATTTTTTTTTGTGCATCTTTATTCTGCACAGGGGTATTCAGGCTAGCAGAACAATTGTGGACTGTTCAGAGAGGGTTGCTGCGGAATTTGGGCAGCATCAGACTTGACTGGTGAATGCTCACTTTTTTTCCTCAGAATGAACTTTCCCAAGTTAAGCAAAGCCTGAATTAATTTTCTAGTTATCATATATAGCTAAAACTGTCTATTTGGGAGCAGCCTAAATCCTGGCTATGAAAGTGATTAATTCTCTATATAACTTTGTTACTACAATAAAGTTTGTTGTCTAAAGCAGTATATTCAGCTGATAGTTTTGCAGGTGTCAGAATATTAATTTTGAATTTGTTATCTGTTCCAGGTGATTACGCTGGTTTCCCTGGATGTGGCTTGCTGAGGCTGCACAGCACCTACCGTCATGATCTCAAGATTTATGCCTCAGATGAGGGACGAGTTCAGATGACAGCAGCAGCTTTTGCAAAGGTCCTTCCTCTCTTTTGGGCATCTGTTAGTTCTGCTACATTAGTCTTAAAATATGCCAGTTCTAAAGAAAAACATCTGGTGATGAGGAAGAAGCTGTCCTAGGAACTTCGCGCTCTCTGTTGGGAGGATGGTAGCACATTATGCTAATAGCAACTGTATGGGGCGGTACTGGAAATCCAGTGTAGCTGCACATGTATGTTACCTTTAGTATCCTGTCCAGCATAGGACCCAGACTGGAAAAGGAGTTATTTATGGAGTATTGCTGGTGTTTGATGTTAGAGCACATCAAACCTGTTGCTGAATATTAATTACCTACAAAATGAGTGTTTCTTGGGTGACTGCCCAGCCAGAGGGGTTATTCCTTGACTGCTGGATTTAGAAGGGGGATGAAATGTCTTTGGTGCAGTGTGGGGTGGGGGCTGAGGAGAGGACAGGTTCATCTGCACTTAAAGCTGGAGCCAGGGGGAATCCTGTGGTGGTGACCTTAGCTGTTCTTCAGAGCCTCTGGTGTATCAACATTTTCCAGCAAACTGAATTGGCTGCTCAACAATTGCCTAGACAAATATGGGGCTGCTGCAGGCAGAGCTGGCCTTCTGCCTTGAATAGCTCTAGAAGCATGCCAGAGTCACTGGTGACTGCAGGTGCTGTTTCTGTAAAACTGCTCTTCAAGGGCAGTTGAGATTTCACTCAAGTTGACTGAAGGCTGGCCATGAAACTACCAGAAATGTTTGTTGCTTGGGCTGCACATAGCTGAAATCTTGTCCTGTGTTGCTTTAGGGTTTGCTGGCCCTGGAGGGAGAGCTCACCCCCATCCTGGTGCAAATGGTGAAAAGTGCCAATATGAATGGTCTCCTGGACAGTGACAGTGATTCCCTTAGCAGCTGCCAACACAGAGTGAAGGCACGACTGCATGAAATCATGCAGAAGGATGCTGATTTCTGTGAAGAGGATTATGAAAAGGTAAAGCACCTGTGTGGCTTTGTTGCTTCCTGTATCTGGAAGGAGAACAGCATTGCTCCAGTAGTTTGATGTGAAGCCTGCTGGTATGTGAACAGTAGTTTGGTTAGTCTGAGATCAGTTCTAGTCAAAATTACAGGGTATAAACAGAACTTGAGGAGGAAGAGGGCAGGTTAATGGCCCCTGCCCTTCTCCAAGGGAAAATCCTCAGTGTTGCTCTACTGTCCCCTTCAAGAATCATCATGGTACCTTCCTCTCCCTTTAGAAGTCTCAGTGCATTTTATTCTCATGGGTGTGCTAAAAAGAAGAGTTCTTGTGGTTTACTGCATGCTGCCCAGAACAATCCCAGTTGCTGTGGACAGGGACTATGCCTTGCCAGATTCTAGATCTGTGCTCTGTGCATGTGTGAACAGATCTTTTGGATGCAAACCCTTTTGTGGTCCTATCAGTGTCTGATAACTGCAGAGTAGAGAGCATGGGCTACATCCAGCACAGCAACCAATAAAAGCAGTATAGCAGCTTCTCCAACAAGTCCCCAAAACACTATTTTTCCCAGATTCTGAGATCTGATTACCGAACTGAAATCCATTACCATTAAGGAACATATTTATCACCTTAAAGAACTACTTCAAACTTCTCTGAAGCCCTTCTGCTCAAGCACAAAAGCAAAGTGAGACAAGAGTGGATATTGTAGGTGGAGGGAGGTCTGATCTGATAGGAGCAGTTGTTTGCTACCTCTGAGTTTGGTCCTGAGGAAGTTTTTAAAACATGCCTAACTACCCCTAGGAATAGGCCAGCTCATTATGCTCAGCTGGGAGCACAACTTTTGTACCTAATCAGAAAGTACAGCTGCACAAGGCAGACATCTTGTGTTCCCAGTCTGTAAAGATACTAACTAATCTCTACTGGTATCTTCTCTCAGCTAGCACCTACAGGCAGTGCTTCTCTGCTCAACTCCATGACATTTATCCAGAACCCAGTAGAGGTCTGTAACCAGGTGTTCACCCTGATTGAGAATCTTACCTCCCAGATACGAAAACGTCTGGAAGACCCAAAATCTGCAGGTGAGCATCAGAACTGGAAAGCAGATTCATTTATTGTTACATCTTCAGAGCTCCCAAACACCACTATGGTTTATGTTTGTCTGTAGCAAAGAAATTCTAAAGTGAAATTCTGTATGTGCTATTGATGTAGAAGGCTCTTATTCCACTTTCAACTACTGTTAGAGCTGTAATGTAAAGGAAATGATATGTGCATCTTGGGTTTAGAGTGAATGTAAATAGCAGCAGTATAGCCTGGAGAGGTATGTCTGATTTTTTTCAGGCATTTCCTGGAGGGAGCTCAAGACTGTAAACAGCAAGTTTTTCAGTCATGATTTGCTCATCTCTAAGAACTTTCCTAATAATGGGGCAGAGGTTTTAAAAAGGCATCTGTGGGACATTTCACACAGTCTATGGCAGACATAAACCAATAGGCAAACAGTTTCACTTTTCTCAAGTATTTCAGAAGTAGCTTATTGCTGCAGGTTAAAACTCTGTGCAGCCGATCCAGTGGCTTTTCCAGTCTAGGATTCCCATGGGTGACATAATAATCAGAGCCCTTCTGTGCTGGGAGAAGTCAGTCATAGCTGTCACTTGAAATCTACACAGAAGTAGTGAGGATGTGAATGTGGTTTGGTGTTCTTTGCTGTTTAGACCTGCAGCTGTACCACAGTGAGACTTTAGAACTGATGCTGCAACGCTGGAGTAAGCTGGAACGAGATTTCCGCATGAAGAATGGGCGTTACGACATCAGCAAGATCCCTGATATCTACGACTGCATCAAATATGATGTACAGCACAACTGTGCGCTGAAACTGGAAGGCACAGCTGAACTCTTCAAACTCTCCAAAGCCCTGGCAGATGTGATCATACCCCAGGTATAGCCTGTCCTGCCAGTGTGACGATGTCTGTGGTGTCAGTTTCTGACCCTTTCCCTGTCTGTTTTTTCTCGATTCTTTCGCACGTTAACTCTCAAGGCAGCATATCACAGGTATTTCTCAGATATATCTCTCAGTGTTTGTATAAGGCCGCAACCATTTATGACTTAAGATGTGGTGGGGCTGGCTTCCTGGATGAGGATTCTGACAGTGTCAGAATAATGAACAGCTGATGCAGCAGCTTTTCCATGTTCATCATAGTGCATTATAGCACAGCTTCGAGTTGAGTGTGTGTGCTGTAGCAACACCCCATTCTCCACATACAAGATTGTACAGGGAAAGAGAGATTTCTGTGTTAAAGTGAAGGCTTGTTCTGGCAAGTTTGTTATTCTTGTCAAACTAGAACTTGTTCAGTTTCTAAAGTTGGCTTGCTTCTCGCAAAGTTTATGCCCATGAACATGGGAGGGGAAAGGAGGGCCACATGCAATGGAACTCTTTATTCACCGTTGTTCTGTCCCGCTTCTGGCAGAACATCCTTCGTTTATATGGGATGAACTTCTACCAGCAAGGTCCAATTGTACTTGTGCCCATGTAGAGCAGAAGTGGTCTTCTAAACTTTTTCACAGTGTTCTTCATGAGATATAGTTTGGCTATTTCCAGCATAGCACTTCAGGTTTTATCTTTGCAAGTAGCAGTTGTTGCACTAATGCTCATGTCAGGTCAGGGTATAAGTTTGTGTATCATGAGAGGAGGGTCCCTGGTGGTACTTGCACCTCTCAACTGTTGGAAGAATACTGACAGTCGTGTCTAGACAGATTGGGATTCTTGGAGGAGTCTCTGTCCTCTGTCACCATTTGCAATATGTGGAAAAAAAGAGAAGAGTGACATTTCCCTTTCTGTCCTTGTTTCTTGTCCTGTAGTGGTGCTTGTGGACAGTCCTGTTGAAGTCCAGCCTCCTTTCATGTGAGGATGTGGCAAAGAACCAGGGCTCAGGGGTATCTATTGTTTTGTTCCTGCAGGAATATGGGATTAATAAGGAGGAGAAACTGGAGATTGCTATTGGCTTTTGTCTTCCTCTCATTAAAAAGATCCAGTTGGACCTACAGAGAACCCACGAAGATGAATCTGTCAACAAACTACATCCCTTGTAAGGATTGTGCTGCATGCTGCTGCTGGTGGGGAGGGCAGCTTTGGAGCAGCGTGTGGGAACCATGCCAGAAGAGTGTACTGGTGTGGAAGGAGGCACTGAACATACGTTGAAGGACACACCAAGAGGGAGATATGTTCGTGCTCCTAGAACTAGAAGGGAAATGGAAAGGCGCATTGAGCATGGTGCCACAGAAGCTTAAACCCATTGTAACTGGATGGTGGTGCCTTCATCCCTGTCTCTGCAAGGGGCAAGTGCTGGTATGATGAGGCCACCTCTGCCCCACCATGTGTCTCCATTAGGATACCATAAAACTTGCTGCTTCTGTGTCCAGTGCTCTCACTGTTCTGTTCCTGCTGCTCTTTGACAGTTCCCAGTGTGGGGTTATCTTATTCCATTAAGTGTGCAGAAATGCTGCTGTGTGGTAGATGGCAATTCATTGGCAGGCTGTGAGTAACACTGGGCTGATTTTGGTTTAGGTACTCAAGAGGAGTTCTGTCACCAGGTCGCCACGTTCGGACACGGCTCTACTTCACCAGTGAGAGCCATGTGCACTCTCTGCTCAGTATCTTCCGCTATGGGGGCCTCCTGGATGTAAGTGTCCCAGCAATGCTGACAGAGTAAGCCTCCCTGCTTTTTTTCAGTGGCCCTTTCCAAGGTGGACAGTGTATGTTTGTAGGTTGCCCCTCTAGCCGGCTCCCCCAGTAATGACGTGCATCAGTGGCCTCTGGCCAAATCCATCTCTGCTGTGTCTGCATGCTGCAGCTTCGTGCCTTTCTGGCATGTAGGAGGATTGTTCTTCCTCAGTCCTGACACTGCCTGCCTTGCTTGTATGGAGGCATGTTTTCTCCAAGAGCTGTCCTGCTGGTTTCGGATGAGTAGACCACTTAACCTGTGTAGGAGGATAGCAATATAAGGCAATGGGAATGAGGGATTTTCTCTCTTCCTGCTTCCTTCAACCCTTTATTTCAAGAGCTTGACCCTGTTATTTAGTGACTTTCTGTCAATTCTAAGTCAAGAAAATCAGTTTGCTTACAGAGGATGTGACTTGAGGTTGCAAATGCATAGGGGGTGCTCTCTACCAGAGGGACAGATGACACATTTTTAGGGGACTAACTCATCCAATCCAACCTTCACTTGCTTTCATAACCTGCTTCCTGAAGGAATTGGCGTGACCCTGAGAAAAGCTCTGCTTTAGAGTCCTTGAGAGGCTCTCTGATTTATCTTCCCATTTTTAAGCATGGTGTTCTGAAATGCCTTGAGAGTTTGGGCTTGCTTAGCAGGCGTGATTTCTGATGTCTGTGGAAGCTCAATGTATCTGCAGGCAGTGATCATGCAAGTACCTCTGAACTGCTCACTGAATAAGATGCTACTTTATTCCCCGACTTGAGTTTCAGAGGATGCTGTGTTGCTAGCACAGGGATATTAGGCTGCATCTGGGTTCATTTGTACCCGTGGGGTTCATTTCACGTCCATCAAGGTGGCGAGATGCTCCGCAGCAGTGTGAATGGTACTTCAGGTATGGCCGTTCCCTAGCAGTGTTGGGAAACAATGAGGGGTGGGCTTCCCTGCCTTGTGGAGCCCAAGGGTCCAGCAGGGCTCTGTAGACTTTTCATTCAGCATTGTGTAAAAGCAGCTTCACTTGGTCCCTTATTTAGCACAACTTCATCCCTTGTGCTTTTTTTGAGATTTCTCTAAAATACTCTATTCTGTAGGCCACTATTTGAGAATGACTGTGTTTGGGAACCTGCTGTGGGTTATGCTTTTCTCCAGACAGCATGGCATAGGGGCTTGCAGCTGGATGTGCTCAGAACTGCACGTGGATTGTATGGGTAGCTGTAGTGTCCCTCTATGCAGTTGCTCCTTACTTTAAGCACCCCACCCTCATTGCAAGGTCATTTCTCTTCATGCAAGTTAAGCAAGGTGGTTTTTGTCCTGACAATGTTGTTATCTTGTGGAGAGACAAACTCTCTCAGACCCATTTCACTGAATGCTGCAAGGTGTCTGCTGTTGCTTATTCCATGCGACTGTTTATGTGTATATATCAGGAAAACAAAGACCAGCAGTGGAAGAGAGCCATGGACTATTTGAGTGCTATCTCAGAGCTGAACTACATGACCCAGATTGTTATCATGCTCTACGAGGACAACAACAAGGTGAGGGATATAGCTGTAGGATAAAATCCTTCCTGCCATGATGAAAGGCACAGTCCCCGAGAGATGAGTTCAGCTGGGAAGTCTGTAACCTGAGCTCTCTCCGCTTGTGAATAAAGATGGATGGATCATTAACACGACTGATAGTTTTTATTTTTAGGTGGGAGGCAGTGACCCAGTTAATGCTAGTTACTTGTAAGCAGAATGCTACCCTGAGCAGTAATACCAAACTTAAGTAATCAATACTATCTATTTTAAAGCATTTCCTAAAGCAATATAATTTGCTGTTTCTTAATATTAATTACAAATGAACAGTAGGAAAAAATAAACAAACACAAATGATATTTGGCAGTTTTTGCCAAATATTTCTAGAAAATACCCAGAAATTCCACATTCCTGAACTTTTTTTTATTGTAAAAATATACAGATATAGTTAGGGAAGTATATATTGATATCTTCAGGAAGAGAATGATTTAAAAACCAGCCAGAATGTGGAAGCTGATGGTGATGACCATAAGTAGTTTTGGCACCGAATCGCACGTACTGAATCCCAGGTCCTGTGACTCAGGTACTGTACTGTAGGAGGTTGTAGTGGGCGAGGGGAGCAGTCCCTTTGCTCCATATGCTATAGAATTAGAATCTTCGGTTCACAGAGCTGATGTGGGGTTCTAATGGTAGAAGTGAAATATTTCTCAGTGCTGTTTGTCAAAAAAACCCCAAAAAGTCTTAGGAGTGGTGTAAATCTGTTAATAAGTCGAGATGGTGAAACTTTTGGTTCTACATCATTGGTGCCAGATACTGTAAAAGCTCTGGCTTCCTTTTAAAGAAAAAAAAAATTAATATTAGAGACAGTTACTTAAATCTTGGAACAACCTGACTAAAGGTTCAGGAGGGAACCAATCTCTCCCTGCCCCAGTGTGTGCTGGTTTTGCAACAAGAGTGGATCAGAAGGGGCTATGTTTTAGGTTTGTGTATATATATATATATATACACACATATAGCCTGGTTCTGTTTTGGTCCTCTGGTGGCTGTTGTCACAAAATAACAACAATCTGAATGCCTCAGCTTTGTGCTAATAAGGGCTGTCCTTTTGGATGAGACAAACCTAGAGCCATTATGTTTGTGGTTTCTTGTTGCTTCCGCTTTCCTTCCAAAAGGATGCGCTTGGGATGCGTGCTGCACCAGCATGGCAGGGTGGCCCAGGTCAGACCATGGCCTATGCTGACAGTGGGACTGATTTTTATTTATTTACTTATTCCTGTGGCTCTTGTTCACAGGACCCGTCTTCAGAAGAGCGTTTCCATGTGGAGCTGCATTTCAGCCCTGGCGTGAAAGGCTGTGAGGAAGACAGAAATGTGCCCACGGGGTTTGGCTTTCGGCCTGCCTCCGCAGAGGTGAGCACCGTGCCCGGGCGCAGGCTGCCCTGCCCGCTGGGGATGTGGCCAGCGCGGGCCCCTCAGGCACCTTGCTGCTCTACCAGGCTCTGCAGCTGTCCAGTCTCCAGCAGCAAATTTTCCTCTGACCCTTCTCTCGTGCCCGCGAGCTGTTAGCAGGTTATGTTCCCTGCCGAACTCCCAGGTTTTGTCAGGGCTGGTATCCTCCTGAGCTCAGCAGAGCTGGGTGGCCCGAGGTGGGAGTCAGTGCCTGGGCAGCACTTGCGAAGGCCGCGTGCCTGTAGGTGTCAATGTTTCCTTTCTGCAGAACGAGGACAAGAAAGCTGACCAAGGCAGCCTGGAGGACCTCTCCAAAGAGAAGGGTGTAGATGAGCCAGACCGTGCACAGCAAAGGTCTCCGCAGCCTTCCGAGCCCGTCAGCATTCAGCGAAGATCACCGCTGATCAGGAACCGGAAAACAGGGTCCATGGAGGTAACAATGCAATGGGTGCCCTTGCTTGTTCTAATGAAGGTCTTTTGCTTGGTTTTGGTTTCCTGGCATTCCTTTTAATGTGCCAGAGTTTGAGTTGATTCTGGGAAAGGATCTGCGGAAGTTAAAGAGGGATTTTTTGGAAGGCAGACCTCCCAGACTCCTCCTCATTGAGGAAGGACAGGGGCAACACAGGTCAGAGGAACTGATGAGGAAGAGCAAGTAAGGAAATGCTTGAGAAACACAAGAATTACTTGGATTACATGCTCTGTAGAAGCATCAGTGCAACCAGCTACAAGATTGCATGTAACCTCTTCGCCTAGCCACGGTGACATCTTTGCCTACCCTTAGACTCTAGCCTTTGCCTCTCACAGTTCAGCTCCACATTTCTTGTTCCTGTCTCCCATCTAAGATCTCATGCAAATCCGAGTTCCCTGCTAACTGGTGGGTTTATTACAGAGTGTTTAAACTGCCAGGGTTTAGAACTGTCCCATTCACTGATCTGCTAATGTAACAAAGATCGATTTTACTGTTCTTACTTCTCTCCTTTAGGGCTGTTATGTGTCATAAGGCTAGATTCAGTCAGCAGGTAGCTGGCACCTTCAAAGTGCTCTAGAATTGCCCCTTCTTTTGGAGGGGTTTCATAGGCATTTTTGCTGTTTTCTGAACCAGTGAAAGCAGAGAGTTAGGGCGTGAGGTATTTGTTAGCTGGCTTCCATCTCTGTGTCACTTATGGCATAATCTTTGCGTGCAGCACTCGGGGGCTGTTTGTAACAGGCACATACTAAGTTAAAGGGGATATACTTTCCTGCTGCTAAAGAAGGAAGTCCATGTCCCAGTGATCCCAGCAAGAGTCTTGGGAGACAAGGAGCTCAGTACATGAGTCCCTTCATACTTTTGAGATCTCCATTGTTCCACAATCCAACACAAACTTAAAATTAAAAATTGAGCATGCACTCTCACAATCTTAGCGTTATGCTTCTTGAAAATGGTGATTTTAAGGAAGAGACGTCCTTTTCTTTACCTTCAATTGATGCATAAAGGCTTTTGAGACCAGTGGGTAACTTGGAGCACGACACTGATTATACTATCTGTCTTTGCAGGTGCTATCTGAATCTTCTTCCAAATCAGGAGGTTATCGCCTCTTCAGCACTTATTCCAGGCAATCTTCTGAGATGAAGCAAAGTGGCTTAGGTACTGTACTTGGCCTGTAACCAGCCTGCTCACCTGTACCTCTGTATTTCTGTGGGTATCTGTCTGTCTCTCCACGTGTACACCTGGCTTAACTTCCTTGTATGTCTCTCTGTTTGTATTATGTCTTCTTTTAGTGTTACTGTTTAGACCACTGTAGAGACTATCTTATTGTATCTCCTTTTGTGTATGATCTTCTCCTTCAGCTTCTAGTAACAGAAGATGCACTGTTCATCCTTTATAGTATGGGAGCAACAGAGCGAGCTGTGTACTTGCAGGTTGGCCTTCTGGTTCCATGTTGCTACCATATGTTATACCATTTCTGAACTTAGTAGGAAGAGATGATTTTACGTGAGAACTAGCGTGCTTTCTGTTCTGCAAAACAGTAGTTTACATGCAAAGCTGCTCTTCATGTAAGACTATTATATTTCTACCTTTGCTTCATAAAGATCTCTTGTATGGAACAGATCATGTCATCTGCAGTGGTGTTTGACAGCTCTCTAATTGAGCTGGAATCCCTGGTTAGCCATTCTTTGCATGGTAGCCAGCGGAAGAGAATATTTTGGGGCACTTGGTGTTCTCTGCCTGTCCTTGAGAGTACCATTCTCTGCCATCCCAATCTAAACTATGTCTTAATAGTTGAAATTCTTCCTGAAATAGTTTTGCTAAAGCAAGATCTATTTGGAAACTGAAAAGCTGTCTTTGCTGTCATGAGGTTCAAAGATAGCTGTGCAACCTAGATCTTGCAGATGACTAATAAGCACCAGGAGGTGGAAATGCCTAAGTTATGCCCACTTTCTTTTTCTTTAAAACCATTTTTGCATTATGGCATGGCCGTAGACTTGCAGCAGTTCTGACTCATCAGTTCTTTACTCTGTTATGTGGACATCCTGCAGCCAAGAGATTTCTGAAAGGCCTGATCATTTCTTTGTCACTTTTGAATGAGGTGTTTCTTTGGAAGCTAATTCTTACCAAGTAAAGGGAATTTTCTTCAGAGTGGTTAGGAAGTATCCCTGGAGTCTGCCAGTTATGCTCCCAGCCAATTGGAAAAATCTAAGAAGGAGTGGCTGATGCATATTTTTTTCATAAAGGCACAATAGCCTTGGCCACAGTGGTTTTTGAATGTGCTATTTCATGTGGTGCATCTACTTACTTCTGCCTTTCACAGACCACCTGCAGGATTAAGTAAGCTGTAATAGACTGCCTTGCTTAGGCTCGAAGAAACCTGTGGTTATTCTGTGAATCCATGTGAATCAATATGAGAATTTCTGAGATGGCACACAGTTAAGGAAGTGTATCTGTTTGGAGAATTACTGAGTACAGCAAATGCTACAAGCAAACTATCTTTACTGTTTGGATGTCTGAGTACCAGAAGGCATGTGCTCTGGAAAGCAGATGTTACAGCCTATTTACTACAGCCTTTTCCAGGTTTCTGAGGAATGTCTGTTTTGGCAATAGAGAAGACTACTGCTCTGCAGGACCCTTGTAAAGTACTACTTTTCCGTGACAACAAAATTTGAAATGTGATCCCAGCAGGTTTAATTTCAGGTTCTTGCCTGACTTGCCTTGCCGGGAAGCCTGTGCTTGTCACTCTCCCAACTGTGAAGCTCTGCAGAGACAAAACTCTGAGTAGGAATTGATAGACCTGATCTGTGACAGTAGACCTCTAGCTAGATACTCAGTCCAGCCATCATTCTTCTCTATAGAGTCTTGCAGCTGCAGGCACAGAAGGGTTGAGCAGGAGAGACCTGTGGTGCAACACCAGCTTGCACAATCCCTGGTTATCAGGATGTCTGTGTTGCTATGAATTTCTCTTAACCCGAGAACTGTTAAGAAGAATGATGCCTCTTTACCTGTAAAAGTCAAGCTCTTCAAGGAATCTTGCCGATTCCTTTCCTGCTTGTTTTGTAGAAATCTGTTTTCTTCCTCCTTTAGGACCTGAAATGTGCTCTCTGTGTGAGAAATAATACGGAACTCACAGGAGCTTGAACTTTGACTTTAATACTTGTCTCAGCAGCTATGCTGTGAGGGGGGTCATTCAGATACTACCTGCTGTTTCTAAGCTTTTGTGAAGTTGAGCCTATCACCTGTTGCCTGATCTTGTCAGTGGCTCACTATCGTTATCTTTGGGAGAATGGATCCTCTGGGAGAATGTCTGTTCAGGTATAACCTCTTATGTTTAAGCATGCAGGAATGGGGAGCAGCACAGAGCTCCTATAATAACCCTGCTGCCATACCTGCCAGAATTGTGTCTTTACTGTAATTTAATGTCTGTTTGGAAAAGGGGCGGGCTGCAGCTTGTTTTGTGTATGTGAAGTGGTGCTTTGGGGTGTGCTATGTTTTTCTGGGCAGGAGCAAGTGCATTATTGTGGATTGTCTGCAATCGTGTGTATGCTTCCAGCTTGAGAAGCCTAGGGAAATTTCAGTGCCTTGCTTTGCTTGCAAGAACACTTCAATATGGGGTAAAATCCTTGCTGTTTCAGCAACAGAGGTGGTATACTGCCAGTGGGCCTGAAGCGTTGTGCTGAGACTCCCATAGGGAAATAAGGGATGTCCATTTTTAATATATCTGAAACATTGAATGTACATCTGAAAATTAAATACACAAAAAAGATCCAGCACATACAGTAATTTCTAGCAGATGTTGCTACATCTTAAATCCAAATGGCTAGTATACCATTATGTTCTTTAGGATGCGTGTGTGTGCGTAACTTTGCCTAGAGTTCACTGTAGACAATTGCTGTCATCCATAGAGTCACCTTTGTAAATTCTCTTCTGGCTTAAGGGTGCTAACAAAATGCCTCTGTCTACTGTAGGATGGCAGAAACACTGGGGTATCCTTAGTGGCATGAGGTTGCTTAAGATAGAAAGTCACTAAAATCTTCTGTTCCGTTTTTATCTGCCAGTAAATGAGTCTGTTGGGGCTTTTTTTGTTGTTTGTTTGTTTGTTTGTTTGTTTTTTAAGCTATGGGAGGATGATTAGGAGCATCATCCTGGCTGCTGCTTGACAAAATTTTGTTTGCATTCCAACAGACTCTGGCTCATGCTGAGTCAGCACTGAGCTTCAATTTAAGGCATTAGGAGAAAATTTTCTAAGGCTTGTGTATCAGTCACCCTGCAGGCAAGAGTTCTTTGCCTGTTTGTCCAAGGACACGTATGTGCTAGTCCACCCTGTGGAAAGCTACCAGCAGTGTCACAGTGGTGGAATAGCTTAAGCTCTGTGCATAAGAGAAGCTTTTTGGTCATCCCCCACTGTTCCCAGGAGCAGATGTCATCAGCTTAGACTGAGCTTACATGTGACTAGCTCAAAACTCAGGATCTGTGTGCTTTCTTCAAAGAAGCTCTGGCTAAAAAGGAGCTTTGCAGAGAAAGAGCGGGGGTTTTGAAGAGCAACGAGTGGACATGAGGCAGCAGTGTGTCCTTACACCAAAGAAGGCCAACGGCATGCTTTGCTGGATTAGCAGGAGTACAGCTGTCAGGCTGAGGGATTTGGTTCTTTCTCTCTTTTCACCTCTTGTGAGACTGCACCTGAAGTACTGCTGTCCTGTCCTGGGCTCCCTAGTGCAAGAAGGGTGTGGATGTAGTGGGTGTAAGCCCATTAAGGGCAGTGGAGGTGGATGAGGGCTGGAGCACACGACCTTGGAGGAGAAGCTGAGAGAGCAGGGCTTGTTCAGATCAGAAGCTGTGGGGAGTTGAGACCTTAATGCTGTTCAACCACCTAAATGGGAGGTTACAGAGAAGACGGAGACAGACTGTCCTCTGTGGCGTGTGGTGATAGGATGAGAGTCCAACAGACACAAGTTGCAGCATGGGAAATTCCAATTAGCTAGGAGGAACAAATTTTTCACCATGAATGTGCCAGATATTGGAACAGGGGCCCAGAGAAGTTGCGAAATCTCCTTTCTTGGAGGTATTCAAAACTTGACTGGACAAACCCTAGCAAGCTGATCCAAGTTGGCCCTGCTGGGGTGTTGGGAAAGAAGCCTCCAGAGGTTCCTTCCAACCTAAATCATGCTATGATGCTGTTTTAGAATCAAGAGCTGTTTGCAATATAGGCAGGATCTTTTTAACAGTGACAGTTGCACTGTTCCAGTTAAATACTAAGAGGCAGTATGTCAGTTTTTTTGCCTTGGCAGACAAGGTGGAACAAGATCAACCTGCTTGTTTCTGGAAGCCTTTTGTATGTGGGAGTAATGTTGTTTTTAGCAGTTGGTATTCTCAGTACAGAATGCAGCATCAAGATGGTTTAGCAGAGAATTTATGGCTAATCAGTGGCTTTGTCTGGCCCATAATAAGGTTTTGTCTCACTCACAATTGCTTTCCTCAGTTGAAAGAATCCTGTTTCAAATGCCTGATGTTCCCTAAATATCACATAAAGTCAAGTCACTCTACAGAACGCTGTGCCTTGGAGAAGCAAACACCAGCAGTTGCCAAAGCCACTGGTATTAGGTTGCCCTCCTATGCTTGAGACCGTCTTGCATGCCATATTCCTCGCCATGGGGTAAACAAAGTTCCATGCTGTGTGCACATCTGATGCTTTGCAAGGGTAGTTTGTGGAACAATTGGACCTACTCTGGAGTAGCAAGACATGACCAAGTGGATGTGAAATATCATCTGGGCAGCAGCTTGTGAAAGAAAGCTCTCTGGTCACATTGCTTTCCTTACTGCTTGACAGAGTGATTAATCCACATTTGCTGATCAACAGATCAGGCAGTCCTTTCTTCTTCTTGGTGTCCTAAAGAAAAAGGAGTTTTCCAAAGAGAAAGGGCAGAAGAGCAGAGAAATGAAGCCCTGTGACATGAACATCAGTGATTTGGCATCTTGACTTTTCTGACATGAGTACGTAGATTTGCTGACTAGAGGGTGTCAAGGTGTTTCTCCTAGGTCAGGGCAAGAAAGCCAAATGGAAATAAACCCCTGGACGGAGTTAAGAACTTTCCTGCTGCTGAGTTTCGGGCTACCTGTTGTGCATTTGACACTACTGAATTTAGAATGGGGAATACTGCCTCCCTATGCTCCCTGGCATAATTTTTTTTCCTGAGACTGCAAAGTGGCCAGTTCATTCCTCATTTTTTGACTAACCCTGCTTTTCTGTAGTTGCATGCAGTGGAGATGTAATACTAACACCTTCCATGCCTTTCCAGGGTCACAATGCACCGGCCTGTTTAGCACCACTGTGCTGGGAGGCTCCTCCAGTGCCCCCAACCTCCAGGACTACGCACGCAGCCATGGCAAAAAGTTTGCCAGCAGCCTGACATACAAAGACGGTATGTGTGTTCCCCATGCAGCAGGTGGTTAATTTGTGGACTTTGGTGTCTCAGGATGCTACTGAGGCAAAGGCTTAGACTGCTAAGAAGAATGACAGTTGAATGTGTATATTCGTCGCATCTACAGTAATGCATTTTATCATATCCCAAGAAATTGTGATCCTTGCTAGGACAAGACAGGAGCTGATGTGCAAGGAGTTTTATGCTGATGTATGGTATTGCTGGGGTCTGATTTTGGTCTGACATTTTAATACTACTTGCTGTTGTGGAGGAGGTTTTATTGGTCTAGATATTAAATAGGTTTGTCCTGGTATGGAAATCCAGCACGTCACATCATCTTGCTTACCTTGGTGATCTTGCTGATGCTAAACAAAGCTTTTGTGGAGACAGTAATCCTTGCCCTACAGAAGATGGAGCTGTCCCAAAGGCAGAAAGATATGCTTGGGGGTGGATAAGATGGGTATTAGAGTAAGGTTGGGCACACAGAAGAGTCCAAGGTAGCTGTCAGAAAGCAAATGTAATATGCCTGAAGTGCTTGAGGTAAGTGGGATACTTGGATGAAATACTGCAAAAGGACCAGAAAGTCCAGTTATTGTGCAGTTCTGCAGGAACTGTCTTAAAGTTCAGCAAGACGATCTGGTAAAATGTATTTGGGTCATTAGTATAAATGTTGCCTGATGCACATGGGTGAAGGGGTGTTGCCAGCTGCGGATTGTTCTGCAGTTTGTACTAGTGCATTATATGCATTGAGAAGCAGGGACTGTGTTGTTACTTTCAAGGAAATTGGAGGACAGGGAAAGACTGAGATATCCTGGAGGAGTTGGAGGGGTGTAATGCACAAGTGCAAGTGTCTGTTGTGATTCCTATAAGAAAGGCACTCAAACTCTGTAAGTACTGATTAACATACCATTTGTTGGAACGCTGAGTTGAGCAGCATTGAACAAACCACTCCGTGGATAGGATCTGCACAGCATGCCGTGCCCTAATTGGAAATCCACCCAATGTTACACAACTTGGGCTTCCCAGCATCTGAATGGATGTAGGATTACCTGTCCTCTCTTTTACTTTTTTGTGTTAGTTCTAACAAACGGTATTTTAATCAATACTTTAGAGAGCCTGAGTGCCTTTCTTATTGGGATCATAACGGACACTAGCACTGGTGGATTACAAGGTGGGGAAATTATTAAGGCAGTAATTTGGGGCCTTTGGGGAAAACAGGAGGTTGATTCATTTAGATTTTTGTCCAGTTTTAAGGCAAGGAGAATGGCCTAGCAAATCAGGGTGGAAAGATGCTATCCAATTCTCAGACCTATTGGAACCTCATGAATGCTGTTGTATTGAGACCATTATGTATACTGGCTTTCTGTGCTGCTTTTCACTGTGTAAGAGAAAACTGTGTTGCTTCTTACCTCTTCAGGCAGCTCCCTAGCGCACAACAGGCTGTGAGTGATAGAGACAGGGAGGGTGAACTGGGAGGATTTTAAACCCTGCTGTACCACTCTGAGCTGCTCAAGGCAGCAAGTGCTGGGTACTCATAGGTCCCAGAATAAGCTCATGGTGTTTGGCACAAGACTGGGGCATGAATACCAGGAAAGCCACTGAAAAGGCCAGCAAGGGCTCTGGCTGCTTTTCTTCCATAACTCTGTAAGCAGTGTGAATCCAAGGCAGCACTAATTCTCAGGGAAAAGCATCAAAGACTGCTTGCTCTGTACCCAGCTGGGAACAGAACAGATTCTGCTCAGTCCTGGTGCTGTGCTGCCTTTCTCTGTAGGCTGTGTAGTAGGAGCGTGCTGGCAGCTGGCTACTCGCATTCAAGGTCCAGAGCCGAGTCCTGCTGCATTAGCCTAAATTCATTGACAAGGTCTCTGCGTGCTGAGACGCAGTTGTACCCTCAAGTACTTAAAAGGCAGACTTATTTAAACTAGTGTGTGACTAACACAGCCCAGAATTATTCATCTTGATGTTACACTTCTTTTCTCATGTTTCTTAGTGTGCTATGGCACCCTGTGCTACCAGCGCCTTGCTGCAATAAGAGCAATTGTGAGGAAGAAGTGGGGGGCTTGGAAAAACAAGTAGGAGGCAGAAGTGTATTTAGCGTCTGGGGAAGGTAGTTTGGAATGTGAAAAAAGCCCTTGATCTGCATGTTCCTGCTTAAATGAGCACCAATGAAATGCTGAACAATGGCATTTAAACCAAACATCACTAGGGCTGAATACAGTAAGTGACACAGCAGCTACAGCAGCCTCTTCAAGTACATTTGTATCAAGGCCTTCTTCACGGTCATTGGGCTAATAAAGTTTAAAAACCTTCAGATTCTGGAGCACATCTTTGCATGAATTCTCTGATATTTTTTCATGGTTGTGGTGCTTCAAGGTATGGCGCATGGCTTATAGCACTTCATCAAAGACTTGCTCAAGTGAAGTTCAAATGGCCCTTATTTGTGAAGCCTTTTTTGCTTGGGGCTGGAAGAGGACTAAGGAACACTTCAGTGGGAAGTTGTGTCCAACCTCAGGTTGAAGGAAGGTCCACTGATGGTTGTGATTTGAAGTTGGCTTGTCTGAAGCCAGGGATCCAGTAAGCTGTGTTGCAGTACCATTTAAAATGATGTGCTGTAAAGGCAAGGGGGAGGTGTGGGGTGGAATGGAGGTGGTTACCAGCTGGCTGACTGCAGCTCCAGGACTTGGACACTTCTAAAGGATAGCATGTGTAGGGAAGATTGTCATGCTCTGTTTGTTGAGTTTAAAGAAAGAAAAACAATTTTTAGGGATGTTATGCTGGCGAAGGAAATTGCAGCAAGTTTGAGAGTTGGTTTAAATATATTATTTGGCCAAGTCAGTGGATGTAGCTAGAGAAGCACAATGGGGGTGTGGAGCATAGATTTATTTGTGTATCTTCTAACCTTGGTGTAGAGGGATAGGCATACAGACTCTGTTGACTAGGTACAACGGACACATGAAACATGAAGGAGAAATAAAAGCATTTTCCAATATTTCCTAAAAGTTCCTAAATAGCAGCAAAAGATATGATTGGCTGGGATCTCACATCAAATCCTACATACAGATGATCTGATCTAGGCCATTCTTTCCCATGATAGCTGAGGAATTTCCAGAGTGGGAATAAACTGAAGTTTTCAGCTTTTTTTTTTTTTGAGACTAATCCATGTCTTTTAAAGCTCATCTGTTTGCACCCTATCAGATGCATAGAATCTGTCCTTGCACTGTCTTTCTGATGTGTGATTTCTATGGGAGAGCTTGGCCTGGCCTGGGATGTGGCCAGGAGAAGCCTGAGGACCACTCTGACAGGAGTATCCCAAAACCTCTTCTGTACTGAAATGCTTTGAGCAACAGAACTGTAGAGGCATGTCTTCATGGGTCTTCTGTTTGTTCCCTAATTAGTTAGTTGCCATACATAGCTCTGTTTAGCTTGCATTAAGAAGATGTTTTGGGCTGCGCTTACCTATGCCAGAGCTCTTCAGTTCCGCTGCAGAACAGTTGTCGTTTTCCTTGGGCAGAGGGCAATCCTGAGAACTATCCTCCTGTGGTGCTGCTGCTTGCTTGGCCATGTGCTCCTGTGGCTGTGAGCATGGCCTAACTGCATCTTGCACTGGCCTGAGCCTGGGTTGCTCTCAGAATGGCTGGAAGTGTGGTGGGAAGGTATGAGATGCTGTCTGTGACTGCGAGAGTGTGGCTGAGGTCTTTGTAGTGTCAGGGGAGGCCCTGGCAGGGCAGTGCAAGGGAAGCGGGGAGCTGGCAGAGTGCTAGGAAGCCAAAAGGTTCAGTCAGACCTACAGGTAGAGCGTGCCCGGGGTGCTACAGCAGTGCCAACAAGAGCATGTGTTATGGGGATCAAGAAGAAGGTGAACCTGAAAGGGTAGTTGCAAGCATATGAAGGTCGGGGGATCCTTAGAAGCAGGCTGTTAACTGAGATGATCTGTTTTTATTTCCTCAGAGCTCTTGTCTATGCCAGCCGTAAAACGATTTTCTGTGTCGTTTGCAAAGCATCCGACTAATGGTACGTTTGCTTCCTTGATTTGACGTTCCCTCACACTTCTAACCCCATGCTCACATTCAGTTCTCTCTGCACATACTCTCCTCTCAGCCTTCTTGTGGTTTTTTTGTGTCTGTGTATCTGGTGTCTAAACATGCTTCACTTTCCCCCATTGTCTTGTTGTGACTAACGTGTCCATTCACCCTCTGTTACTTCTCAGTGGTTCCTCTGCTGTCCCCCAAGACATCTGTGTCCCAGGTGAAAAAGCAAGAGCAGTGGCTCTGTGAATGGACTCCTAACGCAGCCTTTAATTCCACTGCTGACATTAAGGCCTTCTTTCATGCTTCCTTTTGGGGGGGTGGGTGTCGGAGATAGAATACTGTTGGATTTGTGGGGGTGATATCCACTCCATATCCTAAGACCATCAGCAGCTTAGGTCCTCAGTTTCTACAATGCAGATTTGCAGGACCAAAACAAGGATAGCCTTAAGGCTACCCATATGTCACCTGGAAGAGCACAGTCTCTGGTGGGAGAGAAGGAGGTGCTAACAGCGTTCCCTCTGTGCATGGTATTCCTCAGCACAGTCGTTTTAGGAGTACTGGTAACCTCATGGCCTCCTATTTGCAAACTTGTCTGTTAGAGTGGTCCCTTGGTTACTCCAAGCATGGTGATGTTGGTGGGAGTAGGCTCACCTTTTCTGCAGATGTTATCCTGGGAATGGTGTCTCTCCAGAGCTTTCACTCGTCTGCTGTTGGTGAACAATGCTGCCATGGGCCTGCCGCCTTCCTGAGGTAGGAGGGGATCGGCACCATGCCACCCAGGGTGACGTAACCTGCTTCACGCCTGTCATGCTCGTAGCTATGAAAAGGCTTGGTAAAGAATGTCTGACGGTGCTTCTGTTGACTCTATCTCTGCTTCATATTGCTACTAATCTGACACCTGAACTGTGAGTCTTTTGATGTTAAAGACCACTAGCTCTGTTGTAGCAGATACCTTGAACTAGTGTTTATTATCCAAGTCTTGCACAGAAACTTTTGAAAAGGTTTGTTTCACAGCACCACTCCTACCTCATGGCTCCTGCTGTTGAGATGAGTTATAACCAAAGCAGGTCGCTGAAAGATAAAAGGTTAAGTATTTCTGTCTTATGTGATCAAGGCTGCTTCTGCAATCTCGTTGCTTAGTAAATGTGAAGATATTCTGCTCTGCGTGATCTGGAAGATTAAAGAAGTTCAGAAGACTGTTATGAAGACCAGAGTTTTGGGAAAGATGAAAGGGGAAAGGGCAGCTAAATGTGGCTTTATCATTTCAAATAACTGAAGGGAACCTATTTTCTGTGTTTGCTTGGTTTTGTTTTTCCCCGAGTGACCAACTGCTCAATTTGTTTGTATGTCTGGATACCATCTGAGCTCACGTGGTGTATGTCACCAGGATGTGTTGTTCTATCTTGCCAGCAAAACTTGTACCAAGCACCGGTCTTTCCTAAGCCACACTGTAAAGCAACTGCCCCTGCCTCAAATACAATAAAGCGAAACTGGGCATCAGGTTTTTCCCAAGAACCCAATGAACATTTCTAACAGCAAAGTATTCCTTAATCAAGAAAACAAAGACAGAGGTCCAGCAGGTGTGAGATTGAAGTTAGGCATATTTGGTCGAGGCTTGGCACTGGTTTTAGCAGGAAGGATGTTTAGCCACATGAACCACTTGCCTGACGATGCAAAAGCTATTCACAGCTCTGAATCTGGATTTTGTTTCTGAAGAGCTGCCTCTGTGTGGTGAAATGGGATGGGTGAACCAGAGCAGTGGCCAAGCACAGTGTCAGGCCAGATGGTTTATGCCGCGGTCTCATGAATCTTGGGAGCGTGACATGAGTCCTGAGGCTGTATGCGTGGAGGAGGAGACATGCCTGCATGCTAGTGTCTTGTCTGCCATGCAAGGATATCACAGAAGATTGCACAGGGCTGTTCTGAGAGTCTAGAGAGGGAAGGTCAGCACTTCTGTGCTCCCTCTGTTCTTCCACACTCTAAGCACTATGCTCTGAGTCAAACCCTGCTGTCCCCCAGTGTCCCTTTCACAGCTTCCAGTCGTTTGATGCTGGGCCGTTTGCTCTCTTCCATGTGCTGAGGTGGCTGGCTGCATTTGGATGCAGGACTTGAACGCTCTGTTGGCAGTCTGGATTTCTTGTCTCAGCTGGGGGAGGGCGAGTGTGGGCCTGACCTTCTTATCTAGCCAAACCTGAACTGTATTGGACTTGGAACGTGTCCTAAAATTTATTCGCTTGTCAGACTTTCACTTACAAAGATGAAAGCTCACTGCTCAGGGACTGCCCCTGCAGTGCAGCTGCATTTGGCAAAGGCTGGGCCGGGTGGGAGGCTGGCCTGCTGCAATGTGACTGGGGGTATGTAGATCTAAGGGTATTCCTGATGTGCTTGTGGTGGGAGGGATTGGGCTTCAGTGTGTGGTGTGGGTCTTTCCCACCCAGTGGCCCTGGTGCTGGCAGCTCCCTCCTCACATCTCCGCAATTTCTCTATCCCCAGCTGCACCTGCCCCTCTCCTCTCACTCTCTATGGCCCCCTTTCCTCCAGATGCGTTTGAGCACCACCACGTTGCCCAGTTGCTGCGCCGTTTTTCCTCTGACTATGCTACGAGCCGGAACATCTCCCTGGATGCCACTCTAGCCCATCACCTCCAGCAGTGCTCCTACCACCTGCGCCTCTTCAGGAGCTGGCTGATCTCAGGGCAGGATGACTTGGAGTGTCTTTACGGTACTGCACGCTGCAGCTGCCTTGGTTCCGTGCTCTCATAGCTGAGCAGGGACCACTGTCTGCTTGAGAATGCAAAGTATGCTTTGCTTCTAAAAAAGGAAAGCATTTCCCTCACCGCATCCCTTAAATCTCTGGGCTGCTGCTGCAGCAAGCTGTGTGGGCTGTTGCACCCGGCAGTTTGGGAGCCTTAGGCGGTAGCCTTTCCACATGGAGCCAGTGCTCTTCGTGTGGCTGTAACTGTGCTCTTTCCATCTTTGGCAATTATTTTTTGCCTCCTTCCTTTAGCTAGGATAAGCCCTTAAGCTTCCTTCAGGTTAGATGCTGAGTTCCTACCGGTGTGATGCCCTGCTGACATGATACCCCTGTGCAGGTCTCAGTGGGGTGCTGCAAGGTGTCCCACTATTAATGGAGGAACCAAAGTGAATAGTAAGAATATGGGAAGAAAGAAGATTAAGGAGGTGCTGCAGCTGGTCATGTGCAGAGTGAACTTGCTGTGGAATTTTGGGGAAGTGAGTGCTTGTGGGATTGTGTTGTTTCTAGAGACACCAAGTTAAGATAGGGTAGAAACTGAGCTTCTGTGTGGCTGCATTGCATGGCATCTGTTCTGCCTCTTAGGACTTTTGTAGTGTGTCTTGTCTCTGGTGGGAAGAGGTAGGCAATTTCAGTATTGAATCTAGATGTTATAAATCAAAACTTGCTACTGTTTCTCTGGTATTTTTCAGCCTCTGGCACAGACGGGAAGTCTGATGCATTGAGGTCTCAGTGCTTCTAAGACGGGTAGAAAGATTCCTCTCTGAGAGAGGCAGCTAGCTAGGGCTTGCTGTTAATATTTACCTTGCACCATAAAACCTGCTTGGTGCATGTGGCTTGCTGAGCTGTGTGGTGTGATGCATGGACCTCCTTTTTCATTCAGACCCATAGGTGGAAGGGGCAGAGACACTATAGCTTTTTATGTAGTGAAGCAACAAGATGAAGTGTTTTCAGAGCCTGGAAAAATGAGAATTTTTCTTACACAGTCTGTTTTTCTTGATATGGCCCTTTCTGTCAAGTAGGCAATTTGGAGATGGCTGTTGCTTTTCATATATAATTAGGACAAGCCTCGGTCTCCTAGCAACAAATACTAACGAGGAGCAAAATTGCTTCAAGGGAAGAGATGCTGGAACACAGCAGACTGCTCCAAAACTAAAGCCGAGCTTCCCCTGCTGCAGATCTCGGCCATCTCCTGTGAGGTCTGGTAGGGAGAGGAAATTAACTCAGTGCTTTGGGCAGTGATACGCCAAACACTGCAGTATGGTGCTGCGTTGTGCAGCCTGCGCTAATGCAGCCAAATGTATGAGTTATGTACCTCAGTGTAGCAGCCTTCCTGTGTGGAAATCAGATCTCTGCAATCAGTGAGTTCTTTCTTGCTGTTTTCTCAGTCTGTCATCAAGCCCGCAGTTAATTAGCATGTTTGGGATTCCTGCTGGGGTTCTTCTCAGAGCAGATGTTTCTCCAGTGTCTGTAGCTAACAGCCCAACTTCCCCTGCCTTGTGAAAACTACATACTCCTATCCTCTCTTTCTTGGTTTTCAACTGTACTTCTATCCACACAAAGAAAACATGAATTAAAAGATAGAATCAGGGAGTTAAAAGTATGCAGTTGGCATCTATAGTTGGAAAGATCAATGGTGGAGCCCTGAAGCAATCTGTCTGGGAACCTGTGCTTATCTGTGTGGTCATAGCTGGGAAAAAGAAGAGTGTGAAGTAAGTTCATGTTCATAATGAATTACAGTGGTACTGAAGCCAAAGGTCAGCTGTGAGGAAACAGAGAATGGTCCTCTGAGAATGAGTGGGCAATAAAACAGCAGGTGATGTTCAGTGTAAATAAATTTAAATGACAAGGGGAAACAGCCTCAAATTCGTATATAAAACGGTGGGCTCTCATCTGACCATCGCTACTTGGGACAATGTGGAAAAGGTAGAAATTTGCAGTCTGGGAGAGATGTTTGTGATAGTGGTCAGAGTGGCCTGGAGAGGGAGTGGTGGGGATCCGCAGTTTAATGTCAGTTCCAGTACAGGAGCTAGGAGGTTTCTAATGGAGTGAGTAGAGGCAGCTTCAGACAGAAGAGATTTTTTCCATGCAGAGTGAAACTCCTCACTGTGGTACACAGGGGTGGTAGGAGCTTAACTGAGTTCAAGGGGAGACTGGAGAATATGGAAGAGACACGTCAGGTTTAGAGCAGTTCTGAGCCGCAGGTCACTGGAGTTTGGGGGACTGCCTGGGGGAAGAGTCACTACGTGCTGTCTAGTCTCATACCCCTTCATTTGTAGCCACTTCTGGCACTGTGGCCAGAGAGGTGCTGAACTAGGATAGACCTTACAGCTGACTGTATGTTGTGGTTTAACCCCAGCTGACAACTAAGCACCACACAGCCGCTCGCTCACTCCCCCACCCAGTGGGTTGAGGTAAAGACAGTTGAATAGGACAGAAAAGGAAGAAAATAATAATAATGGTAATAGTAATAAAAATTATAATAATAGTAATAGTAAAAGAATTAGAATATAGAAAACAAGTGATGCACAATGCAATTGCTCAGCACTTGCTGATCGATGCCCAGTCATTTTCCGAGCAACAGTCCCTGGCCAGCTTTCCCCCCAGTTTATATGCTGGGCATGATGTCATAAGGTATGGAATATTCCTTTGGTCAGTTTGGGTCAGCTGTTCTGGCTGTGTCCACTGCCAGCTTCTTGTGCACGCCCAGCCTCTGCTGGCAGGGCAGTATGAGAAGCTTAGCAACAACTAAAAACATCAGTGTGTTATCAACATTATTCTCATACTAAATGCAAAACACAACACTATACCAGCTACTAGGAAAATTAACTCTATCCCAGCTGAAACCTGGACACTGTACAGGCTTACATTTAGAAAGGCTGGTTAGCAAAATCCTAGTTCATGCACATACCATGTGTGCATATATAAACACATACAAATATACATGTGGCATATTGGAGTTCTCCCAACAAAATAAGGCTGGAATGACCAAGCGTGTTAGAGAGGAACTTGCTGAGTGTGCTTTCTCCCATGCCCTTCAGAATCTGTGCTGGGACTGGGCAAGTGCTTCTTCGCTCCAGAAGAGTTGGCATACAGCCCTTTGGTGTACAGACCTTTCCGGGATGTTGCAGGTACTGTTGGTCTGCCTGTTGCTTTCAGGATCTCCATTAGAAAGGAACAGGCACCCTTTCCACTCCAGTGTAGAGTTCACAACTGGCGAGCTGGGTAGTAGTAACTCAGCAACTTTTGCTAATCACATTGTGTGTCGTAATGTTCAGAACTCTCAGACAAAAATATAATACACAAAAAGGATTGCTTTGGACCAGAAAGACTTCTCACCTGAGTCTTCCTTGGCCTCTGTCTTTGTTGGCTGACAACAGTTTGGCTGCTTTCTACTTGCCAGCCTGCTGCAGCAGCAAGTACGTTCTCTCTTTTAACGAGCCCACTCTGCTAGTAGAGAAGCTTGCCTTATTTGGGACCTCAGCTCAATCTTAGTAAAGCTGAGGAACGTGCTATTTGGACTACTTGAAGACTGCTCCTTTGTTGTGCCCACTAGCCAGGAATTCTGCTGGCTCCCAGGTGATCTGCTGAATTACCAGCTCTGAGGGATAATCACACCAACACTGATCTCATTCTGGGGGTAGCATGTGTTCCATATAAACTCAACTTTCCCAACTCATATTACACAGTAA
This sequence comes from Harpia harpyja, assembly GCF_026419915.1. Lineage (NCBI taxonomy): Eukaryota > Metazoa > Chordata > Aves > Accipitriformes > Accipitridae > Harpia > Harpia harpyja. Next base: position 15,352,727 of record NC_068953.1, on the reverse strand, counting down.
GCTTTCTTCGTGTCTCTATGGAGCATACATAGAATTTAGGAAACTTTATGTTACCTTGATTCATATTAGATGTTTCCTCTTAATGAAATGGTATTGATTTCCTCTTGAGGGTTTAGACTGGGACATCTCCTGCAGTAATCAAGATGCAAATGAATTCAAGGTCTTGTTTTCTCCCTTGTTCTTCCTTTCTCCCAGTATAAAAATCTGCTTATTTTAGTTCTGCTGCTAACACTTTTGGTTGAATTTTCTTTCAGACCTGAGGGTGACTGAAGGAAATACAGCTAAATGGATGAAAGTACCTGTTACATCTGCAGTGAAAGAGCAGTAGGGTAACACAGCATATAGGGTTCACTCAGAGATCTGTAATGTATTTCCTTGGCGTTTAAGCCATGTAATCATAAAGCAGGTGTTGGCTATATCAGAATTCATCATTGTGTAGTCCAGGTAAAAAGGTGGCACTTCTTGACTCTTTGAGGTCATCTGCTAAGAGGTAGTTGTTCACAAGAGTTGTATCTGTGTGTTCCTACTGCCTGCTGGAGTCTCCTAGAAATCTGGGATTCTCTGGTTTTGATGGAAGATGTGAGACAGGTGCAGGTCACCATTTGCTTTATATGGTATAGTGTGCTAGATGATCTCTGCAAAAAGGTCCTTATACCCAAATCACCTTCTTAATACTCTTATGAAGTGTTGTGTGTCAGTACTAGGCAGCTCTGAAACAGTCTTACTCTAAGGGGACAGTCACTCCCTCCTTGAACTTCTTCATAAACTGTGATTACACCAAGTAGACTCTGACAGTGTGCACATGTAAGAACGTGAAGCTCTGGGGAGAGAAGAGCTCAAACTGGAACATAGTAAACTCAGCTGTAACGTGAGTGGGCCTTCAGCTTTGGCATCAGCATGCCTGGGGGAGTCAAAACAGGACTTGTAATCCTCTAGCTGGATTGTACCTCTGGTGGTCTCACCTGCAGAATGGCTCTTCAGGCAGTACCATTCTCTCTGCTGCTGTGTCAGGATGCTACTGCATTGTTGATTCAGAGTGGAGATTCCCCATACCTGCTCCCCTACATCACACGCAGTCTCCCTGGACAAACAAAATAATACATACTCAGCAGACTGCTCTGCCTTGTGTATCTTAAGGTTTTTCCCATAACCAAATCTTGTTTTCTTTGTTCTAACAGATGGTTTCTTCCTATTTTACTGAACAAAAATTTTGGAGACATAACCATGCTGTACTCCTTGCCTGGGGAAGATTACAGTTGATTTTGGGATTAATTTTTAGCTATTCTGGTCTGCAGACCCCCACCACGTGCCTCTCCCTGCAGGGTGGGCCGAACTCTGGAGGAAGCAGATTGCCCTCTGCATCCCTAATGCAGCTAGTGTAGTCAAACCTGAATGAAATGAAAAATGAAACTTGTTCCTTTCTGGGCTGCTGTTTGACTTTGGTACAAAATGAATGGAACTCTGTCTAATTTCTTGTGCCGTTGTCTGCATCACAGACTCCTGCCCTGCAGGCCCCAGGAAAAGAGTTTCGGGAAGCATCAGCAGTAGCCGAGCAGTCAGCACTGGGTGACTGTCAGGCTGGAAAGGTTCCCGTCGTTTGCACTCATGCTTTATTTTTGTTGTCCCTTCCCAAAGACCTCAGTTCTTTGCTAAATGTGTGTGGTACAGCAGTGGTCAGAGCCTTCACTGGGGACTCTGGCTGCTGCTATGATACACATAAGGATTACAGTCTCTAGCGGTAACTTGGCTTGGGCTCTGCTGTGGTGGCATGAAACTGCTGTTGTTGGCCTCTCCCCAGCAGCTAAGCAGGTCAAGGGAGGTGTGGAGGGAAATGGGCTGCCATACACAAATGAGAGGGATTCCTTGAAAATAGTAGTGCTTCACATTGAGAAGGAAAACTTTTGCCTTTTTCTCTACTTGCTTGAGACCTGTTAAGTGACATAGTGCTGAGCAGAGCTGTGCGAGCAGGCATTTGGCACTTTGGGGATATAGGTGTATCATTTCACATCGGTAGCATTGTCAGTGTCTCATGTTTCCTTTAATGCTGGACCTTCCATTTCCTCTTTTTATTAGAGGAGTGCCCAAGCACTCAGATCCCCATCAGTGCCTCCAGTGTATCTTCTAACTACGTTGCTTTGCCCTATGTTATATTCAAACTTCTTCCCTTTTTCTTTGGGGATCCCAATAGCTGAGCCAACTTTGGCTCCTCTTAGACTAGATTCTGTTGTGAAATGACATTAGCCTCATACTATGCTGTTTCACAACCACCTCCACATGGTTGTTCGTTAAGTCTTGCTCTCACCCTTTTCCTTTAGCTTTGTCTCCCAGAATGCATATGAGAAGATAATGAACAGATACTCTGCCTTATTCAGCACTTCCACTCTAAGGACTTCTCAGCAAGGGACAGAAGAGTATGGTATTTTTCCTGTGTCTTACAATCCTTCATGCTAGCCAAGGATTTGTTATCCTTCATGTCTTGAACTGATGTTTGTAGGCCCTTTGTGGCACAGGTAACCTCTCTGGACTGTCTGAAGGGTTCTTTATCTCCAGTAGCTGTTATGGCAGTGAATGTCTCTGCAGCACTGCAAACTGGTGATGATCTGGTCTGCAGCCTCCTCATATTGCTTGTGGATTCACTCTAAATACCTTCTGCTGGCTCATGCTCCTTGGCTTTTGCAGACCTGGGTTAGGTGAGTGGATTGGAGCAGACTGTCCTGGAGGTGATTGGAACAATGACTATACTTAGCAGACAGACCAGGTGCTCTAGGTCTTCTCCTTAGGTGCTGTCAAGCTGCCCGGATCAATTTTAGCCTGTCAGTGTGCTGGGCAGCAATCCTGACACAGTAGTGCAGCAAGAACTGTTGTACGTTTTGCATTTCAAAGTAATTTTCCTTCTCTGTAGGAACAAACCCAATTCCTTCCCAGGGTCTTTTTCAGCTCCTTGGAGGGAGCTAGGGAGTCACAGAATGGGAAGCCTAAGCTTAAGAAGTTTAGAGGCCTTTAAACTCAAGTGGCACAGAGCAGGAGGAGGCCTCGTTCCCATATGTCCAGAGACTCATTTGTTTTTTCCTTCCTCCTCTGACAGTTTCAGGTTGGCTTGGTTCCACAAAATATTGCCAAGAAGCTTGGATGAAGAGGAAGATGGTTTGCTGTAATACTACACTGGCTTGAGTAGCAAAGAATTTATTGTGAATGGTTGTGATGCACCTTAGCTCTGACCAAGTGTCTGTTAAATGTTGAAATACCTATTTCTACTAATTCTGGGTTTGCTGGCAGTCAAGTCTCGTTAAGCGGACAAATAATTCAAACTATTGTCTAGCCCTTCCTTGGGGTGCAGTCTGTCAGCCGTACACTGGAGGGTATACTGTGAGAGAGAGAGGTTCTGCCGCTCCCTGCACTTGTAGCAGTGTGCACTACCTCGCTGATGGGGACAAGGTGGACTGTGTCCCAGGCTGGGGTGTCACTAGTGGTGGGGGTCCTTTTATGGAAATTCTGTTGACTTCACTCAAATTCTGTTTAGCTTCTGCAAAGTGTAGGCACTGTGCCAAGTTCTCCATCATAACCATATATTTTAGCAAAAGGGTCACAGGCTTTGCAGCAAACATGGCTGCTGCTAGATACATTTCCTCCTCTTCCCCCTCCTTCTGCGTGTGCCCGGACGCTTGCTTTCAGGTCTGTTATTGCATGTGATTGCCTAGTGGCGATTTTCTTGGCCTAGAAAAGGTGACCTTAGGCCTGAGTGTGCCTGTTGTTTGATTCCCAGACTGCCCAGCTCCTTCAGCCATGAGTGGTCCTGCATGGATTTAGGTTGCAGTTTGCTCTATTCATTTTCTGATTGGGTTTCTTTCCAGGTTTTGAAGGCTGTTCCATGGTTCCCACCATTTATCCCCTGGAGACCCTGCACAACTCCCTCTCTTTGCGACAGGTCAATGAGTTCCTGACGGCTGTGTGCAGGAGTTGCAGCGAATCGCATGTCCAGTCTACCGCAGGTACTGGTGAGGTGGGCTTGTCTCTGGGTAAGCCAGAACAGAGTCAAGGCAAGAACTTTTGGTCTTTTACATTATCAGGACAGATCAGCCTGACAGGACTGGCAATAAGTGCAGTCTCTGAAATCTATTCCAGGGTGTTCTAGCCCAGGAGTGAGCTATGGGATCTAGCTCAGAGCCATCCTAAGCCACTTGAGAGATAAGTAATTGGTCAGGTCTGTCTGTAGCTGGTAAGTATGGTGACGTGGTTACAAACTCCAGTTTGGGAAATCTTAGCCTCAGATTCCTAGGAGCTGATGGACAGGCATGGCTCTGAATTTGCATTGTTCTTGAGCTCTTCCCGGAGTGCCTGCTCATGGCTGCTGGGCTATAAGCCATTCCTTTATTTCTGTCTGAATATTACTGATCTGTGTATTTTTTTTTCTTGAAGCTTTGTTTGATTCAATGATTGGCAGCCAGATACCAGGAGACCCCTTTATGTCCCAGAGAATCCTGTCATCATCCTCTTTGCCATTGCGCCAGCGTTCGGATAAGCCCCCTTGGTGTGAGTGTGCTCCTTTCTTGATCAGGGGTGAATGTGATGGTGAGGGAGGGAATTAAAGAGTGCTAAATGGTGGAAGCCAAGTATTCGTGCTTAGGGTTTCTATGCTCTGCCCTTGAAGGAAGAGAAACGGAAAGGGGAAATAGGTAAAAGGGAAAGTAGTCATTTGCCCTGTGAAAAAGCTTCCAAAGAAAGATGCAAAAAGGGACTCTCTGTAGTGTGGGGACATCTGCTGTAGGATGGATGTTGTCTCTCCAGACATCCTCGGCTTTGTGCACTAGGACATGGAGGGCCTGAATGCACTTCATTTTCATCTCAAGTTTTGTGATTCTCCATGACACATGGCCAACTCAGTGTTGGCATGTGGAAATGCCTTCTTTTCCTAACCAACCACGTACATGCCTCACCCAGAGCTCCATATAGGACAGCCAATCATTTAGTTCTTCACTTACAGGCTTTTCTGCAGCTGCTGGGCCTCACTTGTAGTCTCTGCAGAGCTGATGACTGCTGTTAGTCCCCTTTGCAGATCTGACTTGAACTCAAAGGGGAGAGGGTTAGCCAACAGTTGCACAGCAAGTGCCTTAATAACACAAGTCAAGGTTGCCACTTAAAAAGCAGTCCTACTCTTCTCCTGGCTGTACACTCCTTGTGCCAGGAGTAGTGTGTGTTTGTGTAGGCAGCAAGATCAGGGAACCGATTTGACTGAAAACAGTTGTTTAATGCTCTCACCTTTACTGGATTAGATATAATCTAGATCTGTTCTCTAGTTTTGCTCATTGTACATATAAGGCAAGAATAAGCATTAGTGGAGAAGCAATATTTCTTCTTCCAGTGGTGACTCTAGCTCAACATTCAGGGCTTGTGTGTATCAGGAACCAAGAGGAGCAAAGTTGAAGCTGAGAGTGTTCCATAATAATGAGGGATGAAAGAAACTGCTTTTCTGCTCAAAACCCAATATCACACTTCCCATTTCGCTCTGTAGTGACAACAGAATTCACTCTTGGCTATATGCCAACATAGCACTGTATGACAAGATGTAATTGTGGTGTTTGTGCTTGGGTTTTCATCAGCTGAGCTGCCAGAAACACACCTAAGAGCAGCTGCACGCCCCTGCCAGGTTGCATGACATATAGACGACCCTCACCTATTGGTTGTAGAACTGTGGGACTGTGACAGCTTGGGTCTGCCCAGGCTTTGGGATGGGGAAATATCAACTAAATGTTTAAGATTTTTCTTCCTCTTTGCAGACAGCAGTGGCCCCTCCAGTACTGTCTCCAGTGCAGGCCCATCCTCCCCAACATCTGTGGACAACTGCACTCGTTTCAGCTTCACTGAGAAACTTTCCATCAGTCCCCCCAAAAGTGAGGAGCAGCTGACTAGCCAGTCCCCTGAGCAAGAAGAGAGACAGCCTCCAGGCAGAGGGCTTGATGTGGAGGTGGGCATGTCTGGGTTATCGGTGGTGGAGCTAAGTGCCCCAGAGACCCTGACCTGGAATAAGGGGCCAGAGCCAGGCAAGGTCCTGGAACTCTGCAAGAAGGAGCTGGTGGAGGAGAACTCTAACCCAGAGGAGAAGAGCAGGGTGGACCTGGATGAAGAAGAATCAGCTGGGGAAATGTTAGAGCCAAGTAACACAGGGAACCCAAAGTGTGGTGCAGTGTCTGATATAAGGCTGGCTGGGGAGAGAGAGAAGCCAGGTGAGGGGTATATAGGGGGAGTGACTGGCCTGGATCAGTCAGGGCTGTCCAAGGAGATCTTGGTGCCCCGTGAAGAGGAGCTGCTGGGAGAGGTGTTGGACCCAGAGCATATGGGCGAGGAGCTGCTGGGGGACAGTGCTCTGTCAGGCCAGCTTCTGACTGGTCACCTGCAGCAGGTGCAGCCACTGCCTCCTGAGAAAAGCATGGAGGAGCTGCAGCCGCTGTGTTGGGAGGATCAGCAGAATTAGTGGCTCACTGGACAGCACACTGCAAGCGCTTCTAGCCTGGAGGCAGCCCAGCTTCCTGCACAGCACCTCATGCAGCTGGCTGTCCACAGCACAGAACAAGCCATGTCCCAAGGCCACAGGACTCTGGGGTGTGGAAGAGTCTGCTCTGCTCCTCCACAAGCCAGCTCTTTGCCATTCGGCAAGAGACAATGCCCCATCTGCCTTGTTAAATTAATAACAAATGCAGTCTTGGTACTGGCATGGCACCTCCATGGAGCAGGGACATAGGGCTGCATTGGTGTCCCAAGGGCTGTATGCTCACTGGGACAGCAGAGTTAGAGGACTGGTATGGCCAAGGCTTTTGGGGTGGTAAATCCAAAGCGGACAGATGCTCCCTTGAGATTTTTTTGGCCCATAGCCTTCAGAGGAAGGTATTCTGGGCCCAAAGTAATTGGATCCATCACAACCACCAACCTCCTCTCTGCTCCTTCCTTCTTCCTCTCTCAATTCCCACCACTGGCCACCAAGAACAGGTCCAGAGTCCATGGCAGGAAGACTAGGAGAAGCAGAAAGCACTCTGAATGAGTGTGGGAAGGACAGTAATGAGGGGATCAGGTTCAAGACTGCCACATGCAAGAAAACATCTCTTTGATGTGGACTTGGATGTTTTCCTGCTGGGCTGGGGCAGGCAGGCAGGAGTCTGGGGATCCAGCCTGAGAGAGGTGGGCAGGGAGGACACACACGGGTTTTATTCTAGTCCCCAAGGGTCAGGCAGGGTACAGCTCTGAAGTCTTGGTGACAGAAATTAAAAGAAACTGCTATTTGAACAAATCAGGATTATTAGAAACCAATAAGGAGAAATCTTTATTATATATAAAATGAAAAGTATTTAATACATATTTATGTAAATGACTTGTGAGCACAAGCCTGAGGGCAAGATTGACACGGGTGTCCCTGTCGCATCCTGAGTGCAGGCCAGGGCTGTGCCTCCTGCGCCTCCTGTATTTATGGACAAGTCTGCGTGTTTGTCTGTAGCTAGGATCTGTGTTTTTGTGAAGCTGTGCCCAAAGATCTCCACGCTGTGTTGTGATGATGTGTATTCACAGTAAATCTATGCTGTGGGTCTGGTGTCTCTCTGTCTCTGTTGCTGACTTGCGCAGCAGTGTGTGTGTGCCAGAGCTTGCATGTGCCCAGGACAGCAAGCCCTGCTTGTTTGCTGCTGTCCTGGAAGAGGAACTGTGGCTGAAAGTCACACTGAAGTGAGTGCACAGACACGGGGCTTTGCTCAAGAAGGCCAGACATCTCTTTTTTTCCTCCGCAGAAGAACTGGTCATACTGGGGAAATGGTCCTGGCTTCCCAGGTCCCAGGGTGGTTTGCAGTAGAATGAAGATGCTGGGGCAGCATGTTCGGCTCCTTTCACTTGGTCCACACCTTCTCATCAGTTCCAAGCACATCCTGGGTACTGTGTCCTCCTCCTCATGCCTGATAATCCCTAGCTGCCAGTTTGGGTATTTAAGAAAGGTCATGTTTACTTGCACTTGAAATGCAGCAGTCGTACAGCTGCCTCGAGTGCAGCACTGTGCTAGGAGGAAGCCTGTCCCCCCTCTTCCTCAGGGCTGCGCTAGCCTGCTCTCCTGAGGATGTGTGCCGGTGTCTGGGAGAAGGGTCTGCCTTGTGCTGTAAGGAAGCTCTCTGGCTTTCATTGGCAACCCTGCATTAAAGACCTGGAAGAACAGATACCCTGGCTGGTGCCTGTCAGGCCGAGGCCATGGGCCTGCAGCCCTCCCCTGCCCCGAGAGCCAGCTGCAGGAATGCGGGAGGCTGAGCGGCACTAGATCCCGCTTGCGCCCCTCAGGCAATGCCCATGTCCCTGATCCCACCATCCTGCCCACACCCTGCCAGGGTCAGTAGTACGTGGCACCTGCCACCACTAGCACCGCTGCTCCAGCAGCAGGGTCCCTGCCGGACACAAGAGCTGCGTCTCCTGCCAGGATTTGTGCGTTTCTGTCTGGGGGAGGCAGTGCCCACCTCTGCACCCATGGAGCAGAGACCGTGGCCCAGGCCTGGGCAGGGTCGTTGCCCCGATGGACCCAGCATCACCTGCCGCAAGGTGTCATTGCTGAGAGGGGCACGGCTCCTTCAGTGGTGGCACGAGCAAGTCACAGAGCAGGGTCTTGTGGGGTGAGGGCCTGTCTTTCAGGTGCTCGCCCCCACACAGGGGGGAGCTCATCGCTTCTAGGGCCCTGGAGCCTGCTGGTGGGATGGCTTTACTGTGTACAAATGCCCGGCAGATCTCCTGCCTGTCTGCTCCCCCTGTGCTGCAAGAAAATGGCCAGGGGCTGCTCTCAGTGCCAGCTGCCCTCCTGCCATACTGCCAAGCAGGGCAGGAGGCAGACTGGACTCTGTGTGCCAGGGGAGCCCAGAGGGCACGTTGTAGTTGGAAGCCCTTATGCCCACAGAAAGCAGCTACTGGCTGCAGTGTCCTTGTGCTTCCATGGCTTAGCAGGGCAGCACAATGCTGTGGGAGCACTGCCCAAGAGCTGCTGCTGCAGGATGTGCCACGTCATCTGAGTACAAAAGTGGCCTTTCTTGTGAGGCTCTGAAGGCCATGTTCTGCAAGAAGGGATGGCTGAGTGCTGCAGTACTTGAATTCCTGGGCAGACTGCTGCCACTCACAAGAACCACTGTTATTTATAATGTTCCCAATCTTCAGCCCATTTCTTCACCTGGAAATGAAAAGGGAATGATGCTTGGGAAGCAGCTAGCAGCTGTGGCTCTACAGCTCAGTAAGAGATCAGGCCCAGGAGACAGGCTGGAAGGGTTTTTGTTGTGTTGAAAAATACAAACTTCCATATCCCTAAATTGAGAATATTTCTACAAATTCTAAGTAGTGTCTAATTTTGGCTTCTGAATATATCTTTTGGTTGCTGGAGTCCTCCTCTAGCCATAAATTATCTGGCTGCATTGCTACTTTGCATACTGGTAATTCTGTGAAGTTTTGTTCTCTATATAGTTTGTAGGATCAGAGGGCTTCCTGATACAGGGCAGAGTAACAGGGAGACAGCCTGGTCACTTGTGTCCTGTAGTGCTTGTGCTGCAGAAGTAAATGGCCTGAACTCAAAGGCAGATACTATCCCACAGCCAAGAAGAAAGCTGGGCTGCCTGCAGTGGTGCAGGAACTGGCTTCTAGTCTATGTCTGCTCTCTTAGATAGGCAGGCCAAGAAGGGACAGTGCCCTTTATTTTAAAAGAGCTGCTTAATAGCTGCCTCTGTCTAGAAGTTTGAGGTCTTTCCTGATGCTCTAACACTTCCAAATGAACACCTGCAGACTGTGTTGTGAAATCTGAGCACTGACTGACTGCTCTTAGGCAGCATCTTTACCACGTTTTTCTTGGCTTAGCAGCAGCAGTGATTAATCACAAAGTCCTTTCCAAACAGAAGGATGGTGTAAGGAAGTGCTGTGAGTCACAGAGGGAAAAAAGAAAAGGACAATTGCACAATTTCTGGATACAATGGTAGGAGCCCCTGTTTTTGGCTTAATCCTGTCAAAGCCAGTTCTGGCTCCTCAAATCTATGCTGATGCATAAGCTGCACTTTCAAATGCTTTTGGGCTGCATAAGTAGTGATATGGACAAATGACTGCTGCGTGGTCCTGCATCTCTGGCTGGGTGTAGCTACAAACTTTGCCTGCAGTAGCTGGGATAGTTTGGATCAGGCTTGTCAAATAGCTGGCAGATGCAGCTAAGCAAAACTCTTTACCTGAATTGTCACTGTGTGCAATGAGAAAGGAGTGTAGAGAAATGGGTCCAGGTCATGTGGCAGAACAGGCAGGAAATACCAACTGTCTATACCAAGTAGCTAGAGTATGGCAATGTCTCCTGTAGGCTGTGGAAAGTGACAGGTCCTCTGTTAGTCAGCATGTATGAGCAAAATCCTTGGAGCTGGAGAAACTGCCAGGTTGTACAGCATATGCAGGCTTTGGGCCTTTACCGTGTCAAGGTCCAGGCAGCCCTGATCGTTTACTTGACCAAACTCAATATTGCTGCTATTGCCTTGGACACTCCTCTGGCTCATCAGTTTGCAAATACTGAAGCAGCTGATAAAGGGAGGGCCAAGTCATTGCCTTACTGGGACTTGTCTTTTTCTTATCTGTTCTTCTGGTTTCTCAGAGCCATGCCATTTCCCCACAAATTGCTAACCCGTATCTCCCCAAGTCCTACGCAGCAAGTGATGGACACAGCTGACCAGTAGAGGACAGCTGGTTTCTGGTTTCTGTCCTTGGTGTGAGAGCTCCATTTCCCCCCTCCTGTGGTCCAGGACTGTTTGCTCCAGTGCTGCCCAGCTGATGCCTGCTCTGTTTGCTGGCCACAGGGGAACAATAGGCCCAGGAATTTGAAGGATTGCTGCTTGCCTCTTGTTTGAGTTGAGAGAAGTCCAATTTGTCGCTGAACTGTAGCCCTGGCAAAGCCAAGGCCTGCTTTGGAGGTCTGAGCTGATCCTGCCAATGGATCATCACTGATGCTTCTATACAGGTCTGATGGGCACTTGAAAGCTTCCCAGCTTCAGCATACTCCTGCTCATTGGTGGAGGAGCATTGCTTCCTCAGGACATGCTTACGTGACTTAGACCACTTCCCTGCATGCTGCTGCTTGTGTTTTCTGCTACAGTAACCTGATTTTGCCTCCCTCCTCCTGCAGAACAGCTTGTAGTAGGTGTGTTCACCACAGCCTGCATGCTCCATCTCAACAGCTGGCTGGGGAGCTCTGCTCTGCAGGATGGTGCTGAAGACTCCCAACACTGTACATGTTTGGAAGATGCATGTATGGTCACAGCCTCACAGTTAACAGGAGCATCGCCATATCTGTATGCTTGTTTAGCTGGAAAGCTGCTGTGGAAACAGTTCCTGGTTTATGCTAACGGTTTGGGGTTCCTCCCCTGTCAGTAACAGCTTTGGCAGCTGCCCTGAGCTCTCTACTACATGCTGCACAAGCTGTGGTTTGCTTTGTGGTCACGATGGCCCCTCTTCTGAGGGTTGTAGCCCAGTACCTGCTTTCCTTTTCCCTTGCACTCAACTGTGTCATTGTGTTTCCTCCTGAGGGCACCCAGGCAGGAGCAGAGCTGACTGGGCATCAGCCTCTCCTGACTGCTATCCGGCACAGGCAGGGCAGAGGGCTGCTGTCCCAGTTTTCTGATGAGTAGCTAAAAGAGCTGAAATAAAGTACTTCCCCTTCTGAGGTCGGTTTGGAGTTCTGCAGAGGTACAAAGGCCCACCGCTGCAATAAGGACAGGCAGCGTGTGATGCCCCATCAGTGCCTGGCTGGCCACAGCTGCTGAGCTGAGCCCCTCATGCAGGTGCACCGGCTGGCTGGCTGGCAGCCGGTGCCTGGCCGAGCACTGCAGTGATCTGCCTCCCACAGGACCAGAGTCGTTTCCAGTTCAAAGAATGCCAGCAGTGCCGGTCAGAGCTGCCATTCCCAAGAAGTGGAGGGACAGGCAGAGGGGCCACAATAGAGAGCATGATTCAGGAACTGTGTGGAGCTGCAGTGTCAGCAGGACAGGCTGTGCTGGGCTCCACACTGGAGCATCGGGAGCTGTGTCTGTGTCTGGGCCCTTGGAGGCGAAATGTCCTCTGGAGGGGAGGTAGCTGGAACTGTAAATCACCCTGCTGGGGCCAGGGAAGGAGGGGTGGGTGTCCCAGGTAGGCTCTATGTCCCTGATATGCGTGTCCCTTCCTTGGGGCCACAGGAAGTTTTGGCAGCTGCCAGTGAAGGTGCGGTGTTAGTGGAAAAGCCATGGCTCACCCGAACTCATGGGCTGGGAGGCAGCTGGCCAGCACTGGAGGGAAGGTATGGTAGCAGTGTCTGTGTGCTCCCTGCCTACAGTATGGACTCACTCAAAGAACAGTTTGAAACCATTGGAAGTGTTCTTGTTTGCAATTAATGTGGCTTTATTATTAATGTGTTGGGCTCCTCTCTTGACAGCAGTTAGTTACAGAGTATTTCACATGGAAATGGGCAAAAGGACAGAACTCAAGGAACTAAATTCAAATAGAAACATGATGCTGAAGAAAAGAATCAGGGCTCTGTTCTTAAAACATTTAGCATAGAAGAAGCTAGGAGCACAAGTTGCCATTTCAATACAGTTAAGACGTTCACTTTTTTAATTATAGGTTTAAAACAGTATTTTGTATCTATTACATACAGGAAGGTTACGCGTTGTTGCCCACATGCAGAAACAAGCAAAAGCAGAGTTTAACTGTTTCTCTCTATAGTGTTGTATTACTTCTGGCTCTGGATGGGTTCTGCTGGCTCCTGCAGGCCAAGCAGGGTCAGACTCTTTACAAAGTGGCATTTTTACAAGTCTTTTTCCCCATAGTTTTTTAAGACGGGGCGTGGGAGAAGGGAGGGGAGGGAGGACGAGGGGAGGAAGATGGAGAGGGAGGGAGAGAAGCTGAAGGCAGAACAGACTGCCACAAAATACTAAAAAAAAGGGTGGAGCCTTGAGGACAGGGAAACGAACTTGCGTAGGATAAAGCTGTCGAAGCAGCATAGCTGCGGAGTGCAGGAGCACAGCACGCAGAGGGCAGGTGTTTTTACTGGAACACATGCCAATGACCGCACTCCTGCCTGGAGGATGCAGGCACCTTGCAAAGCCTCACTATTACTGCTGCTTAGTCAGAATTGCTTCAAGTTTAAAATTGAGAAAACATTCATGTGTGGGTCTATCTAAAGTTAGTGCATTAGCTTTTACACCTAGCCACGCTTAGGGATCCAGGGATCCAGTCAATGAGGGTCACATTTGTTCCTCTAGTGTCTGGCATCCTGCACCTGCACTGGTTGGCAGCCAGTCCCATTGGCAGGTGAGCCAGGATCTCCCCAAACCACTGAAAGCAACCCCCCCCCAGCAGTGCCTGGGGGAAGCAGGAGCAGGTGTGTTACTGCCTGCGATTGCTTGCCTCAACCAACATTCATGGACGCTGATCCCATCGGGTTACAGAGAATGACATTTATTCTTCTGGCAGACACACCGTGATTCCATGGTTAAAATGAATACAGCACAGGGCAGGGATTTGCTAAATCCCTGAGTAAACTCACATGCTCCTAACAAGGGCTGCGTCAAAAGGGCTGGCTGCTCCTAGGGGAGGGGCTGCTAGCCTCAGGCTTTGTCCTGCAGCTGCTGGGTTTTAGACACAGCCTTGCAGGCTGCAAGCAGAGACCCCTCTTGCTGCCAGCAAGTTCTTTATGGTCTTTTTATGTTGTTGTTTAAATTGCAGCATCTAAGTATTCGTACTGAGAAACCTCTGAACTGACACTAAGAGCACGTGGTTTCATGTTAACATGTATAAATTAAAATATTAAATCCACACAAAATGCAGCTTAACATCCAAAAATAAATATATAAATTAAATGCAAAATAAACCATTTCCCTAGAAACTCCATTTTAGTCCTAGGAGCAGGTTTCTAAGCAGCATTTTCTTTATGTCAGCTGCCAGAAAACTAGCACTGGGACTGAAGTGTCCCAGGCAAGCACAATACAGGGTCCTAGGATGCTTATGATGGAGTCACACCTCGGCTCAGGGCCAAGCACAGTGGGTGACACAGCAGATGGAAATACCTTTCAGTTGCATGTCACGCCTTGCAGCATTGCTTTCTATCTCTTCTCTCCTTCCCCAGAGCACACCCTACTGCCACTCTCTTTGTCTTACAGAAAGATAAAAGCCATCCTTGTGATAACACCCTCTTGCAATGCTCTCAGATGTGGCAAAGGCTCACTGGTGCTGCAGGCTCAGTGCACCTGAGCACTAACACTCCTGGAACAGCTCTCCCTGCAGGGGCTGGGAGCCCCACAGCTGGAATGGGCTTGCATGCCAAGGAGGCTCTGGGTGACTGTTCAGTAGCAATGATGATGCACTCACGGCATACAACTACGCTTCTGCCAGGACAGCGAGAGAGCAAGGACATATGCATGCCCACAATAGGTGTGCTAGCAACTGGCTGCGAGCTGCAAGGTGTGGACAGCACAGTTTTGACAGCACCTCACCTATGCTGGCAACAAGAGTCTGCATGTCCCTGCCACAGGTGTGGAGGAACCAAGAGCAACTACAATTACTAAACTACTTTCCCCGAGTGTTTTGGGAAGGGGGTTCTCCTTCCTCACACCACAGGTTCTATTCCCCACATCCTGGACACTTTGGGGGGACAACAAAAAGCTTGAACACAGCTAAGAGGCTTGGACTGCTGGCATACAGGCAGCGAAGAAACTGCTGCTGCTTGCAAAGCTGGCACACATCAGCTACACCAGCCAGACGCTAGCCTCTCTCAGTATGGCATGCAGGTTGCTCAGCTGCCTCACCACAATCCTCAAGAAAGCCTTTGGTTTACAAGGACAGGGAGGTTTCTCGTACATCTTAGGCCAACAGCGGCCAGGGTTGTTTCAGCCCTTCTGCTTTAGAAGGGGCTGTAGTTGTGCGTTTGGATACTCTTTTTGTGTGACTGTTCAGGCAACAGCCCCTCCGTGCCTCCTACTGTCACACTGCTGATGTGCAGGAGTAAGTTGGCCACTCTGTGTGTGCAAAGCTCAAGTTAGCAGGTTAGGAATGTGCTCTTTGTAGCAAAGAACAACAGGCTGAACTCTCCCGTCCCACTGCCACCCCCAAACAAATGTGTCCTTCATCCCAGCTCCTTGAGCATAGTGAGCAGGTGTTGCAGGATGCTGCAACCAAACATTTGGGACAGAAACCTGCAGAGCTGGCAAATGTTGGTCCTGCCTAGTTTGAGTACAGGTCCCCTTGCTCAGAACACCATGTGTATGTTCAGGATGGAAGATGGAAGAATGACCTTCACTGTCATGCTACAGTTGGAGGGTTTTGCCTTCCCTCATCTCCTAAGTGCGTTTTCTTTGCAAGTTAGTTTTCTTCTCTGCCCCCCTGCTCCCCATGCACTGTCTACATGCAGCAGCAGCACTTCAGCCCTCACCAGAAAGACGAGGTTCATGGTGCTACAAGTTAAATGGCAAGGCAGCCAGGAAGAGAGTAGAACAAGCTCTCACAGCAGCAAGGCAGCCAAGATAGTATACAGAAACTGTACAGGCAGCAGAATAAAGCAGGGAAAGTGAAAGTGCCCCTGGCCTGCAACTGCTCTTGCACAAACTCTTAGCTCAGTCCAGAATATTACAGAGCCCTGCACTTCTTTCTCATGGCATCCAGTGCTGAGCTAGATGGATACCCGATTGCCTGACAAATGGGAACCATGTAGAGGACTAAACCAGAGAAGAACTGGACTGTGATTAGATGGTGTCTCTGATGTTGCATCGGTGATTGGAGAGTCAATGGATGAACGCAAAGTGTGGGAGATTTAGAATTCGATCTTACAGGCTGGAAAAGATTCATCCTGCATCACAACAGTGCTGCTGCTTGCCAATACCATGATGTTTAGCTCCTGCTGTTTCTCATGCGTCTGTTGGTACCATTCTCGTGTCACCTCAGTATCATGTGTTGGGATCAATGTCACCTGGGAAAAGAAAGCAGCAGGGATGATTGTCTGAGAACAACTGCAGTGACAAACAATACCCATAGGAGCTGAGGCTAAAAATTCCCATTAATTTTGGAACACTGTACCCTTGGTACTGCTTGTTCTATTTAATGTCTTTCAGATGTCAGGTTCTCTAAGGCAGAGCTGGTGCTTTATTTTATGCAGTACCAGTACAATGGTGCTCTGAGCTGGCTGCAAACTGGCAGTACTAGCACCATAATGATGAAAATGGCTGCAGTGCAGGGGAGAGCATCTCTCTGTGGAACTCCAGAAACAGCCTTAGAAAGATCCCTCAGTATGAAAAGGAATAATGCTGAGAATGTCACTGTTAATGGTCTGATATTAGATTTTATATGCCTATTGACCTGATGTGCAACTCCAGGACCTTGAAATCTGAGGCTGCTTCATCTGAAAGAACATACACACTTTCTTGTACCTGTCTTCAGAAAGACTGCCCACCCAGGATGTCCTGCAAACCTGACTAAGCAAGAACTATGTGTAAGAACACTCTGGTTTAAAAGCACCAATAAAAAGTTGCTATCAGATCTTCAGCAAGCAAGGCTAGCAACAAATGCTACTGGGTGTGGGATGCTGTGATGAAAATTCAGACCGTGATGGTGCTTGGTTTTTCTTGAGGATAGGTTCGTCCTGCAGAAGATAAGGAGTGTATGATCTCTAAATGCTTCCTCCCCTCAGAAGGATGTGGAAAGGAGGACATACCTGCTTCCACTCATACCATTTTGCAGGTCTCCTCCTCCTCCTCATAGGTACAAACAGTTAGTTTTCTAAGACTGCAGAACAGGACGTGCCCAGTACCATTTGCTTCCTCAGTGCACTCCCTCTGGGTATGTTTGTGACACACACCTCCCCAGCCCTTGTGACACAAGGAACATTACACACACTCCTTGGCATTTCCATGACCTACCTGCAGGTTCTCCCCCCACTGAGACTTCCCTTCCAGGAGTGCATCCAACACTGCACGGCTTGGTTCTCCATTGGCTGCATCATTCCCACTCACAACATAATATGATGCTCGAACCCGCTTGAAGAACTCCGGATCTGTGTTCTTTCCACTGCAATGGTTGGGGATGTATGCCAAGTCCACATAGACAGGTGGACCCATGGGCACAGGCAAACTGCTCTTAGGACTATTGGAAGCTTTGGAAAAAAGAGAACAGAAGCTATCAAAATGCTTCTGGAAAAGACAAACATTCAAATTAACAGTGAAGGACTTGAGTTCCAGAAAGGTTTTTCCCTGCAGCTGCAGCAACAAAGGTAAGATTTATCCAGGCTCTGCTGCTCAGAGGTGACCTGGGTGCGTTTCTGGGCCAATGCTGTCACAGCTCTTGGGAGGGAAAGGGAGTTCTGCTGTTCTTTGGGGAAGGACTGGAAGGCTTTAGGCTCAGAAGCATTTCCTGGGGAAGGGAATAAAAAAATCTCCATTATTAGCTTTTGCAGGGTTGTCATCCCAAACAATATTTAGTCCTAATTTTTGTTGTTTAATAACCTACATTGGCTAAAGAAACCTGTTCTGATGGCCTTTATATGGTATCCTAGGGTATTACAGTAGTCTTTCTGGAAGCTCCATGCCAGCTTTCTGCCATCCCTGTGAATTGCTGCTATTCCAAGGACTCTATTGCTCTTTCCTGTCAACCTTTGGTACCTTTTTTGTCAACCTTTTACGAGATGAGAGATGGTCAAACAAGAACTGTTTTACTCAGCAATATATATGCATATATATTCACACACAACCTATAGAAGGACTGTCTCTTCTCTCCCTCCTGCTCTCTGTGGAATCAGAGGCCTCTGTCCTCTTTTTCCTTCCATATACTATCTCTGGGTAGTCTCTTCTGTGAGAAAAAAGCCACTAACTACTAGCGTGGACAACTTGTTGTGCTGCCTAGCTGCTACACAAACAAAAAATCCCTACCTGTCTCAGCCAGTCTTACAGATGTCTAGTCCTCATCCCAAGTTATTTGGGCAACTCACAGCACTGCTCCACGCACAACCTCTACATCCTCTATCTTTGTCTCAACCCTCCCTTCAGACTCACATATCCAAGCACTGCATCTTGCCAGTCCTTTCTGTGCAGCGCCTCTAAGACATGACCATTCTGCACAGACACTCTGCTAATACCTGGCACAGGCTCTCTCTTGACTGTACCCTATTTGCTTGTCAGCTGTTCATGAACATCAGCTGGCTCAGCCCCTGCTCAGTCCACATTCCTTTGCAGAGCCCTCTCTGGCCTGGCACTACGACCACCTCATTGCTCCAGCTGCTGCTTTCCTCTCGCTTCCCGTTACACTGAGCAGCCCCTGCATCAACTGCTTGGCCTGTCCATTGCCCTTGCTGTCACTGATGCTATCTGTCAGTGACACTGATTTGCCTCACCTGAGCTGTATTTGCAACACACACACACAGGGGCTCTTTTCAGGTCTTCCCCTTCAGCTGCTCTCGCTCAAGAGGAGCTCCCTGTAGTGCCTCTGCAAACCTTCCCCCACTTCTCCTACACCCTCTCTTTGCCACAGTGTCTGCAATGGGCATCTGCTGAGACCACAGCACCTCAGCTATGTTTCAGTTTCTCCATTCTCCCCGGCACTGCCCACCTGCTGGCTCTTGTCTCATACTCAGCATCAATGATCTGGAGCAAAGGATTAAGATTTGCTCTGTGTCTGTAAAGTGCCTGGCACTATGGGGTCTCAGCACAGACATAGTGATGATGCAATACTGTACCACCTAATACTGATATCATCTGGTAGGATACCAGTAGAGCACTGGTCTCTGTGTGAACACTTAGCAAGAGGCCACCGGCTGTACAGATGCTTGAGGCCAAGTCCCTCTTTCACACCTTTATTTAGGAAAAAGAAAAGACCTTAGTTTCCAACAATCAGACTGCCTCTTCAGTGCCCTGTGTGTGGTACTCAGATGCGGGAGCTGTTCCCATCCCATCTCTGCTTAACATTTCAGAGGAAAGGACATATCTGACCATGGCGGTGTCCTGTTATTCTAAGTGACAGCTTTATCCCAGTCCAGCGCAATGCACTTACTCCACTCATAGGCTGAGAGGTTGCCAGCTCTTTTTAAAACACACACATATTTTGTCCTTCAAATGCTGGCATTTCTTTGACAGCACCCACCTCTAAATACCTACTGTCCCTCCACAGATGTAGCCCCTGGGTGGAACTGAATCTTGGCCTATAAAGTTCTAAATTAGGTCTCACAGGTCTGTCTCTCTTCAGAGGTGGTTGCATTCAGCTCTACAAAGGTTGAGAGTTTTCCTCATGGCTTTGATCTTTTTAAGTGATTTGTGTGACAACCTCTCTACCTTATCGCTGCTTATAACTTTTTATGCCTGACTGGGAAGTCCTATTCTCTGTTCTACATTTAACCCAGCGCTTTTTCTCTGTTGAACCTGAAGAGAAAAATGCATGCTTAAGGAAGAATTTCTTACCAGGGTTTGTTTTGATGCCATTAACAAGGCTCTTGCCAGGGTTGCTGTGACTACTCCGGGATAACTCATCCTCTGTGTGAGGAGGCTGTACCAGTGCATTACGTGGTTTGGGCTTCTCTCCTCCATCTCTTTCTTTTTTGGCAGTGACAGATTTTGGAGATTTGTCTGATGGCTGTTTCACAGGAGTGGGTGATCGTTTCCCTTTCACATCTAATTTCCGGGCAGGCGAGGAAGATTTAGGTTTGCTCAAAGGCTTCCTCACACCTTTGTTCTTTTCTTTTATGTCTTTCTTGGAAATTTTATCAGTTCTGCTCATGCTTTGTTCATTTACCAACATATCAGGGTCTACCATGCAGACATCAGGGTGAGGAGGATGGGGATGGGGATCTACCATTGGAACAGGCTGAGGATCATGGCTGGACCTAGAACTGGCATGATGAGCATTCCCAACAGCTTTGTCCACTGGGAGGAAATCGGCATCTTCATCCGAGTCCATGTTGGCATCTGCTGTGATGGACGGACATTCTTCTGTCTCAGGCGGGACATCCGAGTCTGACTGGGAGGTTCCAGAATCACTCACTGATGTTGGAGGGGTTTCCTCCACTGTGGCACTTTGCATGGGGCTACTACCAGTGTGGGGTGGTCTTCCTTGCACTGAAGGATGACCATCCTCCTGTGAGAGGTCACTATCTTCAGAGAGCTCATGAGGGCTCGGGTTGATGAATGAG
Organism: Harpia harpyja; assembly: GCF_026419915.1. Lineage (NCBI taxonomy): Eukaryota > Metazoa > Chordata > Aves > Accipitriformes > Accipitridae > Harpia > Harpia harpyja. The sequence continues at coordinate 15,332,569 of NC_068953.1, read as the reverse complement.
GGAGAGAGCTCTCCCTTCCTGTGCTTGTATTCACATGAGGAAAATTTCTGTCCACAATCAAAACTGCCTCCTAAACGTGGCTCCATCTCATGGGAAGCATCTCCGTGGTCCTCTGTTTTTCCACCCCTCTGCACATCTGGGAAAAAGGGCTGGAAACTGTGTTCAGGGGACATCAGAGAGGAAGGACGGCTCTGCCTCTCTGTGTCCTCTTTGCCTGTGCATGGAGAAAAACTGCTGTCAGAATCAGGACACGTTTTTTCATCTTTTGCCTCTGCTGCATGGTATGTACTTTGGAAAGCTTGCAGACTGGTGCTCACCTCTGTTGGACCATTGGCTGTGGTTTCATCTTCATGCTGATGATGAGGAAATGATGTCAACACATCAGGGAGAGATGTCAGTGTCATCAGCTGTTCTGCAAATTGTGCCTTCTGCTCTGGCCTGCTTACACAGGGTTGCTGTTGTTTCTCTGCAGAGAATGGTGTGGGCTGTAAACTCTGGCACTCCCTTCTGCATGGGGAGATGCTGTCACCCATGCCACTTGTGAATGGAGAACCGTGTTCTTCAGCAAACACAAAGTCTTTGGTTTCAGCTGTATGTGTTTTCATGGCATTATCGGAAATCTGTGGAGACACATCCCAAAGACTCCTGGTACCTGGTTCCGCTCCTGCACCCGTGTATGTAGAAAGCATATGGGAGTAGAAACTTTCTGCTGTAGTTGATATGACAGGAGTGGTAGCTTCAGATGAAGGCTCCTCTGACAGGCTGGAAGAGTCATCTTTCAGCTGCTGTTGGGGCACAGACTTTCTTTCCACAGCTTTGGAGAATAACTTATCTTCTTCATATGGACTTAGCGGTGAGAATTTAGTAAAAGATGACTCAAGGCTGCTGATTTTCTCAGAAACCTCCAAGTACTCATCTTTCTTCCCCTGGTCTGAAAGCAAAGCACAAGGAGCCTTTAAAGGAAGAGAGATATCCCCTAAATGGCTTGCTGATGTTTGCTCATGTCTGAACATACTGGATGTTTCACTCTTTCCTAGCAGGGAGCATTCAAATCCAGAAGAGCTATCCATCAATCTGCCTTCTACTGTTGGGTCCTTTTTGTATGCCTCCTTCTGTCTTCCGGAAGCAGATTTCAAGTATATGGCTTGCTCTTGGCATTCTGAGACCACTGCTGCACTTGGATAATCTGTTACACAGGAATGGGACTCCTTTGTGGATTTTTCAGCAACCTCTCTCTTTTGTGAAGAATCTTGTCTTAAATGGCACATTTCTGAAGCCTGCTCATCTCTGCCTATGTCTGGCAGGTCACTGTAGCCAGCAACATACGTCCCCACGACAGTGGCTGATGCAGTTTTCATACCTCCGTATTCCTCTTTCCACCCTGGATCGGAAGGTGAAGAGGCAGTAGAACTGTGTGAAGTGGACTCCTGGCACTTGCTTTCCAGAAGGGGTTCTGATACATGAAACTCGTCCATTGCTGAGATGTGTGCATAGACTGTGCCTGCAGCTTCAACAGGGCTGTGCAGTTTAGACTCCTTTTCAGATTTCTCCTTGGCGCCTTTTTCTAACTCTGAGTCACTCATGCTTTCTTCCCCTCGACCTGCTTTCTCATAGTATGTATCTTTGGGATTTGGGATTTCAGATTTCAGGGACAGAGATGGCTGCTCCTGGCTAGACAAAATGATGTTCTCATCTGGACAGGCAGCATCAATATAGGCAGCTGATTTTTCTTGATAAAACGTGTCAGTCATGTCTGTGGGAGAGGCAAATGCTGTGCTTGTGGATGATGGGTGCAGTTCAGAGTCTAGTTCTTCTGGCAAAGCAGAAGACACCTTCAGTTCTTCCTGTCCTTCCGATATCTTAGGCTTATCTGTTTCAGACAAGGGCAAGTATCTTTCATGGATGTCTGTATAGTCAAAGGCTGAATCTGCTTTATCTTTAGGGGATGCTGGCGATGACAACTCCTTCTCAGCAGAGGTATAAAGGCAGGACTCTTCTTCCTTTGCAGAGACGTGAAAACTTTGACCTTTTTGAGAGAGCAGTGCTGTTGCTGGTACCTTGTCAGTGTGACCTGGGCTGTCTGCACCCTTGGGTGTGAAGGGGGAGGGTCCAACTCCAGACACAATTATCTTCTCATAGATGTCAGCATACTTGAAACTTCTTTCATCAGGGTAGGGAGTTGGTTCTCTCTCTTCTTGCTCTTGTCTTGTAGAACTGTCATCACCTCTGGGTCTGCAGACCCCTTCCTCATAGTAATAAGGCTCAGGGGAGCTCCTGGAATAGGTCTCTGGAGGATATGCCACACGGCCGGCAGAACCCACAGCCTCAGCATGGCCCATGGCAGCACTGCTTTTTTGACAAGGGCCTTGTCCTAGAGGAGAGTGTGTACACTGCCCTGACACTGCAGCACTTTCTTCTGGGGATGCTGCTATATATTCATATTCTGCTGGTCTTGTAGATTGCAACAGAGTAGATGCTGCTGCCATCTGCTCTTTTCTTCCTGTAGAGTCATAAAGACCCTCAGTGGATTTGTAGTCATCCTCTTGCTTTCTATCTGACTTGTATTTACAGTCTATTTTCTGATACAAACCACTGATGTCTGATTTCTTCTCTGTGTCTTTCGATGGGACTTCTTCCCGTAAAGGTGGCTTGCACTGATCTAACTTGTAAGGCCTTTCTGTTTCTGGTATTGTGTCAATCTCCTTTTCCAGAGTGGTAGCTGTTACAGACAGGGGAGATGCCATCAGTGCTTGGTCTAGTGACTTTGCATAGATATCTAGGACAGCTTTCTCCTCATCATCTAAGTAGGAGTAATCGTGTTTAGATGTCAGCAACAATTCTTGCCTTTCTTTGTTTCCAGTTAATGCTTTGGCCTGATTGTCCTCACCAGAGACATATTGAGAAGACAGAGAAGAACCTTCCATTTGTGTTCTTTCTGGGAGAGTGATGTCAGCAGGAACTATTTCTGCTTGCTTTGTTTCTGATGTAGGTTTGGCACTCTTCTGTGTGTCTTCTTTGTAATCACACGATTCCATCTTTAAACATTCTGCTTCTGCTTGCAGTAGCACAGGTTTGTCTTCAGCATGACAGAGATCCTCGTCTTCCTCATCCTTGGGTAACTGCCCTCCTCTTCCAGTGTCTCTTCCTTCCTGAAGATACCCATACACTGAACCCCATGCTTCACTTTCTGCTCTTCTCCAGCTGTGACTGCCAGGCACTGCAGGAGATAGGATCTCCCCCTCTCCCATTTTAGGAAGGGATTTTTTTTCATATTCTGGTACCTCATCCAAGAATGTGCTCTCTCTCTCTTTATCATATCTCTGCCGCCTTCCCTGAACAGGGGTCTCCACCTCTTCTGGAAACCACACTTTCTTCTCATAACTTAAATCTTTCATGTAAAAGTCTTCCATTTCTGGAGATTTTTCTTCTTGAGCTTCCTTGAACCTGCAAGATTTTACACCTTCAGTAGAAATGTGTGAAGATGTTTTATCCTCAGTTGGGCTAGAGCCTGTAAAGTGTAAGCCCTTCACATCTGGAGATACTTCCTGAGAGTCCAAGCCTGCAGTTCTTCCCCTAAGTGGGTCCTTTTCTGTTGCAGAAAATAAACTGCTGTCATCTGGAGACATTTCTTCAGTTGAAGTATCTCTGGGTGACGTGTCTTTAACTGAGCTACTTTCTGGGCAAGCAAAAGGTTTTGACACTTCTTTCGTGAATTCTTTGGCAGAAATTTTCAGTGATTTTTCATATGTAGCTGGGCTCTGATCTGTAAAATCCATGGATTTCACAGCTTCTGAAGGGAATTTGTCAGTGAAGTCAGACGTAGTTTTTTCTTTTGCAGGTATCTCTTCTGTGAAACTAAGAGATTTTATGTCTTCTGGAGAAATTCCTTTAACAAAAAGGTCTGAAGAGATTTCCTTGCTGGGACTCTCAGTGAGAGAAATGGATTTCGTCTCTTCTGGAGAAATGTCTTTAATGGAAACATGAGAAGATTTTTCTTCTTCTGAGGTGTCTCCCGTGAAATACAGCAGTTTTTCTTCTTCAGTAGTCACTCCCTTAACAGAAATATCTGAGGATTTTTCTTTACCAATACTTTCTTCTGTAAAAGAAAGTGATTTGGTGTCATCTGGTGAAAATTGTGAAGATTTGTCACTTTCAGATTTGCTTTGGCTTGTGAACTGTGGAGGATCCACATTTCCTAGGGATGTTTCTGTGGTAGAGAATGGCTCAAAGGACAAGTGTTTTGAAAATCCCATTAAACTTTCTGTCATGGTTTTAGTTCCTTGCTCTTTTTCTGGCTCCAGAAACACATCTGTGCTGGGATGGGGCAGCATGGGACGCTCCTCCTCCTCCTCCTCCCCTATCACCACTGTGTCCTGCTTGTGGTAGGACAGCCAGGGCAGCTCCTCCTTGCCCACTGGTTCTTCCTGCACCTCCTCCCCAGGAGACACTGGAACGTCACTGCCCAAGTCCAACTTGTGCTGTACAGGTCCAGGCACTTCTTTTTCATGTCTGTATTTAGCTGCAGATAGCTCATCTTCTTTGAGAGGTTCACCCTTGGCTCCCTTCACCACAACAGAAGTTTGGCTTTCCAATTTGTTGGCAGCAGCATCTGTTTGTTTTTCAAATAGATCTGAGTCTACTGTTTCTAGTTTTTCCTCCACTGGAGACTGGTGGAAAGGTGTGTGTCCTGCACTAGTGGGGCCAGATGGGGTGGGAGAGGCCATTTTGACTGTACTATCGTCAGGACTCATGCATCGTTCTTCAGCCTCTGCAGAATCAACCTGGGAAAGCGGTGTTTCTTCAGTGGATAATGGCAGACCAGAAGTTTGCACCACTTCCGTGGGAACACTGATTAACACATTATCAGGACCTCCTTGATGAGCAAACATGGGGGCATTGTAATGCCCTCTGAGTTTCTCAGGCATTTCAATATTTGGAGTCCCATCTTCTTCTTCCTCTTCATCTTCTGCCTCTTCATTAGGATCCTTTTTTTGAGCTTCCAGTTTTCTCTCTCCTTCTGCTAATGCATGGAAGTCTTCAGGGGGTGGAGATTTAAAACATTTGTCTTCCTCCAAGGATGATGTGGGGGAGATTGTGCCAGCAGAGGGAACATAGTCAAGACCTTGGGTTGCTTCAGTCCGAGAGGAGGGCATGCTGTTTACTGTGTCTAGAAGTAAAGAGCTTTTCCCAGTCTCTTCTGTTTGTGGTGCTGTTATAGATGCAACTGATTGATCTTCTGCTACTGAAGTTGCAAAAGATGAAAGCTTATCACATTCTGTAATGGAGGTAGCAGAGGATATATGTTCCTCCTCAGCTAGAGGTGCTGCCACAATGTTTGTAGGATATGCCAGGATTTCAGACTCCTGGCCAGCATAGCCCTTGGCTGAAAGGTCAGCAGTAGGCATGGCCTGTATTCCATGTATTGCTTCAAAAGAGACTGGGTGGTCAGGAACAGAAATGTCATAGGCATTGACATCATACTTCAAGTGTGGGATCCTCTCTTCCTGTTCATCATGTATTTCTTCATCAGAGATGGTCTGCTCTGTTTCTGAGTAGCCTGGGATAGTTTCATCTTGGATATATGAAACATGTTCTGCTGTTGCTCCTGCTGGGACTGGCAGACTGCTCAGATATGACTCTTCCTTTGTTACGTCCTTTCCAAGTAACTTGTTTTTCTCAACCATGTCACTAAAATCTTTTTCCTTTTCTGTAGTGGTAAATATTTTGTCCTCCCTCTCATCCTGATTCAGCTCATAGAAGTCTCTATTCTTTTCCACCTTCTCCTCTGCCTTCATGTGCTGTTCTTCCTTTTCTTCCAGTTCTGCCTTTTCTATCACATCTTCTCTCTTTTCCTTCTCACCCTCTTCCTGTGCCTCTGTCCCCTCAGTATACTTTTCACAAGTCTTTGTTTCTGCTTCCCTCTGTTTTCTGTCCAAAGAGATTTTCTCCTCTTCCTCCTTTTCTTCCTCTCTGAACGCTGATGACTGAACACCCTTTGCTAAGGGGTCTGTCTGTGATGGTACTTGTTCTTTGTCTGGAACCAGCTGAACTTCCTTGTCCTGCTCAGCTTTTCCCTCACAGTATCTCGTGTCATAATTTTCATCTATTGTTGTTCTTTCATCCTCTATTTCTTCAGCATGACCTGCTCTCAGTTCTAGCTGATGGACTGCCTTTTCCTCTGCTGGTGATTCTTCTTCCATATCAGTAGTAATTATTCCCTGATCAGGAATGTTTGTTTTCAAAATCAGATCCACTTCAAGGCAACTCTGAGCAATCATGTCAGCAGAGTCTTTTATCTCTGTTTCAGGTACTCTCATAATCTTATCACTAACCTCAATATCAGACATTTCCTGAGTCACCTGCAAGGCCCCTTTCTCCTCGTGCTTCAGTTCCTCAAAGTCCTTTGTAAGATCTTCTGGTGAAGACAGGACTAACCTCTGTTCAGCTATGGAAGTCTCTCCTGGCTCCACCTGTACAAGTGCCTTCTCCATTGGTGATGTCTTCAAGTCAGCAGGTACTTCCTTTTCAGGTTTGACTTTGATCTTCTCAGTTTTGAGTCTGCCTGGAACTTTTGCCTTGTATAACGTTTTTCTTACTTCTGGGGTAAATGGTTTTAAGTCTGGTTTAGAAATTTTTTTGGGCTCTGGTTTGGTTTCTTTCTTTTTATCCTCTTTCTTTGAATCTTTTTTTTCCTCTTTCTTTCCATCATCTTTTTTTAAGTCTTTTTTCTCCTTCTTAATCTCTTTCTTTTCTTTGTCTTTCTTCTCCTCCAGTTTGGAAACTTTCTCTTTGAGATGCTTTTTTCCAACCTTGTCTTTTGACAATTTTCTTTTCTCAGCTTTGAGAGTATCACTTGTTTCTGTCTTTACCTTTTCATGTTTAACAGGTTTCTCAGGAATTTTCTCTGAGTGTTCTTTAACCTTTTTCTCAATTTTAGTATCCTTTATGACTTCTGGTTTTACCTCCTTAATCCCCTCCTCAACTGCCTCTTCTTTCTTAGCTTGCTTTGTCACAGATGGCTTGGGGGAAGATTTAAGACTCTCTTTACTGTCAGTTCTTTGTTTAATTTTGGTCTGCTTCAGCACAGGTGGAGGTAATCCAGAAGTGATATCTTTCTGAGTAGCCACTGGGTACCTCAGAAAATCCAGATGCTTGAGTTTCTCAAGACCTTCCAGTATCTTATTTTGAGGAGCATTTCCAGGAAACAAAACCCTTACAATTTTCTCTGTTGGGCTAGCTGGAAGCCATACCACTAGGGCTGTGATGGATGTGAGATAGGGAACAGAAATTTCACCTTCTTTCCCACTTGCGAGAATTATGCCAGTTTTTGCTTTACTATTACCAGCCCATTTCTGCATTAGAAACTGCATTTCTTTACTGTCCTTGACAGGATTCAGTATATACATGTCCAGCTTACCCACTCCCATTTTGTGGAAGAGTGTGATAGGTTCAATGGTACTGCTCACCACCCTGTAGAGAGGCTCTGATTTAATGCCTAGTCTGTTGAGATACTGCAGTGTCAGACAAGCTTCTTCGATGCTCCTCTTTACTTTCATGGACGATTCAGGCATCTTCAGTTTTTCAGGAACATTAAAAAAAACCACCCCTAGCTCAGGAGAAATTAGGTTCTTCATCCAGTCACTGTAGTTGGTAGAGCCCTGGGATTGTTCCTCCTCTTGCTCAGCAACTTTCCTCTGCAGCAGCCCATTGATGCCAGGTAGGTTGTCTGCACCAATGTGGGTGAGCAGGATTGAGTCAATCCTATCCAGGTGCCTTACAAGCTTCCAGAAGCAAGATTTCCTGTCAGAGCCACCATCCACAAGGATGTTAAACCCATTGACAGCAAAGAGAGCAGAATCACCTCTTCCACCAGGGAATATGTAGCAGCAGGGTTTGGAAAGCTTCAAAAAGCCCCCTGAAGTGGGTGGCTCCAGGAGATCAAATGGAGATGGCACGTCAACTGTCTCAGAGACGTATTCTGCAAACTCAGACACCCCATCCATTTCTGGCAGAACTGGATCAGGATTCAGTTTCAGATTAATAATTTCCTGAAATCGAGGATGCCCAAGGTTGCTCCAGTCTCCTTCTCCCAAGCACGACACAGTAAGGGAGGCCTTGATATCTGAATCAGTGTTGCTAAGAATCTGGGTGACCTAATGAGACAAGCACAGACAAATAAAGGTCAAATAGAGCTCTGAGACCAATTCAGCACTTAAAAAAATTAGCCAGTTAATGCAGAAATACTGAAAATGCCATGAGCACTTTACTGACAGGAAACATTGGGGATAGATTAAATAGTCCAAAAGCCCGTTGCAAATAGATGCATGGGGCCATGTTCTGCTCTCTTTTGAAATTCTTAACATTGATGGGCTGTTATGCTTCCTGACTGTTGGGAATGCATGGTGACAAGACCTCAGGAAAGAAATGAAAACAGGAACTGCCTTGTCCTCTTTCCTTACTTCTTCCTATTTAACCTGTGATATCAGTCCCTGGCTTGGGCTCAAAAGCAGCTGTTTCTGTTGGATTTGTGATTTCTAACCCTGAGATACCCTTTTCAGTGCTAAGCATCATTGTCTGAACTTATCCTCGCTCATCGGCTAGTGAATGATCACATAGCACTTTGTGCAGTTTTAGTGCCATAGGACTTTCTTTTTTATTCAGATTTATTTTCTTTCCTGGGACCTATTTTGAAAGTCGTGACTCCATCTCTGATATACATACAGGGTTGGGGACATGCTACATGACTAATAAATAGAACTAAGGTCAATATAATTTCCAAGGCTCCTTAGAGCTATGCTGAACATATCCCAAGCAAAGAAGCATTAAACCTTGGACTTCCTAAGTATCTGGAGTGAGATTAGTACACTTCTTTACACTGTGTTCTCCTGCTTATACAGCCCTTAATTGACTAGTTAATGTCCAAATAAATGGGTACCAGAAATAAATGAGAACAATCAGCCTAAAATAAATGAAGGTGGGCAGATTTGCTATGTAATTACAGCAACAATGATATCAATTGTCAAAATACCACCCAGCCATTCCTGCAGCAACTGTACATTCAGTCAGATGGAGACATTCTAAACATCTGGCACACAATGATCAGTGGAAGTAGGTCTTATCAAAAACTGAAGCAGCATATCTGTATTGGCAACAAGCACCAAAAGAAAGAGTTTAAAGCCTCTGAGGAAAGCTATAGTACACCTAGCTAAGATAATTAGCATTGCAGCAGAGGTTCAGAGATGTCCTATAAGGTTTTCAAGACCCCACTGGACAAAGCCCTGAGCAATCTTGTCTAAATTCAGTGCTGACCCTGCCCTGTGCGGGAGGTTGGGCTACAGACCTCTCAAGTGCCCTTCCAACCTGGATGATTCTGCAATTCTACAATTAAATAATGACATTTGTAGTTATTTAATCATCATGTAGTTACTTAATCAGCATTTATTCATCCCCTTGTAATCTTTACACACCCCTAATGAACACTGAACCTTGTGAACAGCTTATACTTGCTGGGCTGATTGTGAAATGAAGAGAAATATCCACATTTACTAGAGTGATGATGGCCTCTGTTGGCTGTTTTTTGGAAGCTGCCCACAGATATTTTAAGACCTGCTTTAAGAAATTTTGAGTGTCTGCCCACTGCAGAGCCAGTCTGGAAGGTTATTTCAAGCTGAGTACCTAAAGGTGGAATCACCCACGCTTGCCACCTTGGAAAACTTAAGCCAGGAAGTTAAAGCAAGATGCCCAAGACTATAGCATGAATTATTTATGGTGTGCAATTTTTTGCTGGATTTGAAGCCCATCCCTCCATGGATCTGCCACCTGAAGGAGCGGTGCGGACTGCATTGCTCTGTCATGGACTCTGTGAACAGCAGGGACATGCTGGCTTACTGCTCATACTCACCTCTGGGTCTGAAAGTATCTCAGCAAACTTCTGGTAAGTGAAGGTCCCTGTCTGCAGGATCAAGTCTCCTTCCTGGTCTGAGCTCTGACCACAGAAGATCAGTAGCTTGTGGGCTGATGAATCACACACCAGTGAACGGACCTGTTACCATGAGACAGAGTGTTGCAGTCAAAAAGTTACCTGTATTCCTCACCAGCACCCAGAAACCCAATCACATGGACAGGCAATACTTATGCATTATTCACAAATAGCCAAAACATAAGTTTTCTACATACAAGAGAGTAGGTTATTGAAGAGGGAAGACACTGCTACTGCCTGCCCAACACAGCTCTGTGTCACATCATAATTCACATTGAGAAAGTAGGCCAATGCTAAGAGAAAATGTTTGGTGTTACACTGCCATGTAAGAGGTTGGCACATTTAGACTCTCATCAAACTAGAATGCTTGAGGTTCAGAAGACCTCCACCTTGTTTGCTAGGAAACTCTACAAGCTCCTGAGAAATCCATAAAATCGGGCAATTCTAAGGCACTAACTCTTCCGGGAGGCAGCTCATTCCTAAAGGGCTAGCACACAAGAAACCATACACTCTCATGTGTTTCTTTGTCTGGCAGTAAATTCTGTCACAGAATACTGGTTACTGCATATACCTTGTTGGCAAGACCAGAACACCTGGCCACTTCACCACACCTTGCAGCAGAATGGCAGCATGTTCAAACTCTCCAGAAGGTACAAAGTGTGATGATCATGACCTCTATGTCAAGCAAGGGCAGGAGAGCTGATGTAGAGAAAACCTGCTGGCATCTGGTCCTTACCTCAGACACGATGCTGTCCACATTGGGATTTACCAGGATCACTGTCTCCAGGGTATCACTCCGGTGATGGAGGGTTCTTTGGCCTGGGGAGAGGCAAGAGATTAGACAGGATGGGAGAAGCCGATAAGACAGTATCTGCCTACTGATGTTTTAGCCTCAAAAATTCCACTTCAGCATGGCTGTGATTGCAAGGCTTCAGCTTGCATTTTAGACCCAATTTAATACCCAGATCTCATAGAACAAAGCAAACTCTTTTCAGTAACAAGGGAAAAAATCCTAGTTCTGGATCAGCACAATTTGCAAATCAACTCCAACATGTTCTGAAGTCCACAGTGCCAGGCATATCAAGCTGCCCACTTGTGCCAGACAGCTGTGCCCCGCAAACGCTGGTACAGACCAATTATCCCCTCCAGACAGAAGTATCTTGCCTCATTGCAGCTACCATGGAGAGGTATCTCTGGATGTTGTCCAAGCCTTAGTCACCACAAGGCTTTGTGAGCCAGCTGGTGCATGCTAACTCACCCTTCATTAGAGTGGTGCAGCACTAATAACGAATCTCTTATCATTCTTAATAAGTTTTTTCTCCTCTGAAGTGTTTTTCTTCAATCCAAATGTGCACCCCTAGAGGTAAACTGCTGCTATGGGAACCACCTAGATTGTTGTAGAAGAATGCTTGTTCTCCTGTCTCTCTCCTGTGAGAGTCACAAACAGGCACCCAGACAGGAATCTGCTCTCTCTATATATTTAGGCAAAAAAGAAAGAGCCAAATAAGAGCAAACAAGAGCCTGGTAGTGCAAAAAGCACTTTGTGTGCTCACCTTGGCATGGGCATTACATGGACATTTGGCAAAATATTGACATAATGCCTGGGCACTATTAATTTATTAGAAAGAACAGTGGTGACTGCCTGCCATCCTGAAAGGTGGGGCTAGAGCCATCATTGTGTACCCACGTCAAACAGCTCTGGGAAGCAGGATGATGTACAGGACCTGCCTGCAGCACTTCCCTTGACATTGCAGGCAGCACATAATTTTTTGGATTCTGGTCTTTGCAAATACCTACCTGCGGACATTATATCCACTCTACAAGCCAGGCACTTAGAACTTAACTGTTGGAATGTATAATTTATAGGGTTTAAATCTCTGATAGGCTTTAACCCCTCATATAGACTGGAGGGCCACAGATCTTCACTGAAAATGGGCATCTATTTCTATTTTTCATCTTCCAGACAACTGTTGCTCTCTGACAATGTTGTTCTTCCCACCCTCTCTATTCCACAACCTCCCATCAGCTCTCTTTCTAGGCAGATCTCAATCCTTCTAAAATAGCTTTATCAAACTGGTATTTCAAAGAAAGACACCAAAAGGACACAAGAACAAAGAAGTCCGAAAAAGGCCAATACCCAGTATAGCTTTAATCAAACTCAGTTTACTGGGATGTTTTACTCTGGCTGCCAGCAATTAAGTATAAACCAGACAGATATGCCCAGAAGGCAACTTTCAGCCCAAAATGAGAGCGGCTCTAAGCTCTCAGCAGAACTATTTATATTCTGCATCTCTAGCTTCTTTCTGAACTTGTGTTCTTTCAGTTTGTCTAAAAATGGTCCCTCCAGACTAAAACAAAACCATCACTGTGCAGTGGAAATGCTTGCACTGACTTCAGTGGCATTTCTGCCAGCTGATGTGGGATGTGGTGTATGGATGGGAGAGGCTGGGAACCAAGCCCCTGCACAAAGAAGGAAGGCTGCAAGTGAGCCCGTGGGGAGCAGTGTGGGAGGGTGGCAGGTGGTGCAGATGAGGAAGGCCCAGGAAGTGTTCTGGGCCATGCATTGCAGCCAAAAGAAGCAAAAAACTACTCATCCTCAAGGTAATGGTAATTGTAAAGGCATTGCTGATACCTCAGCATTGCTTAGATCCCAACAGCAAACACAAGTACTTACATCATTTCCTCACTGACTGCATCGTGCAGTTTTCACACAGCTCACCCCACACCAGGACCTCCACTCACATGCTGCTCAGAGCATCCAGTACAGAAGCGATCTGCTCCCATTTTTCAACAGTAGGTCTGGGACAAAGTGAACCCCATGCCATTCCCCAGGCTTCAACTTCTGCCACCTTGCTGCCTATACATCCCAGACAGACTTTTTTGGCAGTTGTTACCCACATCACTTAGAGAACACAGCTTGGTGTACAGAACCAACACCAGCAGTCTCTTCCTTGTGCCATGTGAAAGGAGGGCTCTCAGGCACGGTGTAGTCACTGGTGCCCAGCATGTGGGCATCCTTCCAGGCACCAGGTGCCAAGGTGCTGCAGAGGCAATGCCAGCCTGAGGGCTGCAGGCTGGGCAGCACTTGGTGGACAATGCCAGCTGTACAGGGAAAGGCGCCTGTCTGCAGGACTAACAAGCATGCAAATACTGCTGCTCTTTGCCATTTCTGTGGTTCAAGCCCAAGCAGCTGAGCTGTCACTGCTGAGACTGCTAAACAAAGCATGGCTGGTTAGCATTCTGCTTGCGTCCTCTCCCCCCGCCCCCCCCCCCAGAGGGGCTGTCCCCTTCATGCTTGAAAGAAAGAGAAGGGTTCAAGCTGCAGGGCCAGCAGCTGCTGGCAGATGGAAGGTAGGAATAGTGAAGTACTGAGTCTTGTGAAGGGCCATGAAGATGATTAAGGGACTGAAGCATTTTCATATGAGGTAAGGCTGAGCACGCTAAGACTGTTTAGGCTGGAAAAGAGGAGGCTTGGGGTGGGGGAGGGATCTTATCAATATGTATAAATACCTGATGGGGGCAATGAAGACGAGGAAGTCAGACTCTCTTCTCAGTAGTGCCCAGTGACAGGACCAGAGGCAAGAGGCACAAATTAAGACACATGCAATTCCATCTGAACACAAGAAAACACTTCTTTTACTGTGAGGGTGGTCAAACACTGGATGAGGTTGTGGAGTTTCCATCCTCAGATATACTCAAAACCCAACTGGACACAGTTCTGGGAAATCTGCACTAGCTGACCCTTCTTGAGCAGGTGGGATTGGACTAGATGATCTCAATAGGTCCCTTCCAACCTACGATTCGGTGATTCTGTGACTCTGTGAAGCAGTGCAGCCCTCCAGAGCTTTGCTCCTGGTCTGCTGTTGGGCAGATTCCCTTTCTTCAGTTGCAGCAGTTGGTTCTCAGAAGGATACAGGAGCACAGCCATACAGACAGGCCATTTCTAGAAACACTGAATCACTGCACACATACACACATGCATTCCAAAACTGTTCTTCAACTTAATTCAGAGATAAAGCAGAACAGCACACAAACTCCAGGCTGAACTGCAACCTGTGAGTGAGAGGGCAACACAGTGACCTAACCCGGCTTGTGAACTCACCAGGGTGAGTGCCCCAGCCCCTGCTCACAGCCAGGCTGCTAGCAGCTGCCTCCCCCAGCTCAGTGACAGTTGCACCCCTGTATGTGACAGAGCAAACGCTGGGCTGTGCCCAGCTGAGGAAATAGCCATCATCCCAAAGTCTCTTTGAATCCAAGTGCTCATCAGTCTGAGGAGCCCATTGCTGGCTGCTTTCTCTATACAGGCCTGCAGAAGCAGCTGCACAGACAAAGGATTTAAACACAGACAGGGGCATCCTTCTCCTTACTAACAAAAATTACGTGCAACAGAAATGAGTAGCGGTGCGACTGACATTGCAGACACAGTGATTGAAAGCACACTGTTCAGGTCATTGCCAGATATTTGTCCTTACTAGAGCCCTATCACAGAGAAATGCATGCCTGGAAATACAACTGCAAATGACAAAATCCCTTAATTACGTTTACCAGTATGAGGAATATCCTTCTCAGGTTCCTGAAGACTGCTGTCTTCAACTTGCCTGGAGCAAACATCTGACCATAGCTCTCTGACCATGGATCTCCAGGTGCATTCAGAACATAGATCCCTGACCCCACTCAGCCCTCTCAAACTATGCTCACAAGCTGCTACATTAAATGAAATCATCTCTCCCCCAGTAACTGTGGGAGTAAACTTCATTAGCATTGAGTTTCTCATTTTGTAGGAATCTTCACTTCATGCGTTCAGGCACATTCTGATTACTGCAGTCCCCACAACGCCCGTGCGCTTCCAGAGAACGTTTCTATCCATCATGTCCCCACCAAGGCAGAAAGCCTCCAGTCCTTACCATCTGTTCCCTAAGAGGAGAGTTTCTCTAGTCCCTCATAACCACTGTCACCTATGCCTGAAACTCTTCTAGTTCTGCTGTGGCCATTAGGATCAGTAAGAGCAGAAGTATACAAGGTGAGAAGAAACACAAAAGATTCACAGGGTGACATTATTGTATTTTCTTTATTATTCCCCATCCTATTTTTTTATGCATCATAACATAACCTGACACTAGCTTTGCACCAAATAAAGATCTTCAGTTAGGAGTACACAGTGACATCCAAATCTCACCCTGCCATGACACTATTAATTGAGCCCTTATAAGGAGTCTGGAAGGTTTAATTTTTCTAGTGTGCTTGATTTTGTGTTTTTTGATAATGAATTTAATGGGACATCATGATGACTGCTCAATTTAGTTGCAGAAATTCCTCACAGTCTTTTCTAGATATAAGTGACTGAGTCATCTACAAATTTAGTCACCTCCATGTTCATTCCAACCCCTTTCCTCAACATTACTATATTGATCAGCTTTATATTTAGTAGGAAATCATGAAGCCCTTGTATTTTACCTCTGCATGCTGCACAAATTTGACCATATATTTGTTTTCTAATTTGTTTTCTGTCTCTTAGATAGTTTTTGACTTATGCATTTGTCCTGGTTTCAGCTGGGATAGAGTTAACTGTCTTCCTAGTAGCTGGTACGGTGCTATGTTTTGAGTTCAGTATGTGAAGAATGTTGATAACACTGATGTTTTCAGTTGTTGCTCAGTAGTGTTTAGACTAAAGTCAAGGATTTTTCAGCTTCTCATGCCCAGCCAGCGAGAAAGCTGGAGGGGCACAAGAAGTTGGCACAGGACACAGCCAGGGCACCTGACCCAAACTGGCCAACGGGGTATTCCATACCATGTGACGTCCCATCTAGTATAGGAACGGGGAAGTGGGGGCGGGGAATCGCCGCTCGGGGACTGGCTGGGTGTCGGTCAGCCGGTGGTGAGCAATTGCACTGCGCATCATTTGTACATTCCAATCCTTTCATTATTGCTGTTGTCATTTTATTAGTGTTATCATTATCATTATTAGTTTCTTCTTTTCTGTTCTATTAAACCGTTCTTATCTCAACCCACGGGTTTTGCTTCTTTTCCCGATTTTTCTCCCCCATCCCACTGGGTGGGGGGGAGTGAGTGAGCGGCTGCGTGGTGTTTAGTTGCTGGCTGGGGTTAAACCACGACAGCATTAGTTGCCTTTTACACACACAAAGTGCTTGCTGCATAACATATGTAAAGATTTAATACACAAATGCACCTCATTCATAACCTCACTGAAATTTCAGAAAACAGACAGGGGCATTCTCCATTTCCACATAGATCACATCATTACTTACCATTGTGCAGAAGTAACATCACCTTCAACCTGAAGGACCACAGAGGGCACACATAATGCTCTCTTTCTACACGGCAGCCACCTCTTGAATGGCAGTCAGCAAGAACTGGCCATGGAGGCATTACACACAAATGTCCCAGAGGTGATGAACAACAGTTGCTCTAGGCAATACTAGAGGAACTTCCATGGCTAATACTGAGGGGGCATTTCAGGATATGCAGGCTGCACTCATGGATCATTAGTGGGGAGGGAGGAAAAGTCTGATTTTTTTTTTTTAAGAGTATGTATAGCTTACATACTAGAGAGGCTGAGGGGTGACCTTATTGCAGTCTACAGCTTCCTCAAGGGGGGCAGCGGAGGGGGAGGTGCTGATCTCCTCTCTCTGGTGACCAGCAGTAGGACACAAGCAAATGGAATGAAGCTGCATCAGGGGAAGTTCAGATTGGACATTAGGAAAAGGTTCTTCACTGAGAGGGTGGTCAGTCACTGCAACAGGCTCCCCAGGGAAGTGGTCGCGGCACCAAGCCCCTCAGAGTTCACAGACCGTCTGGACGAAGCTCTTAGTCACATGGTTTAGTTTTAGCTAGTCCTGTGAGGAGCAGGGAGTTGGACTCAATCCTTATGGGTTCCTTCCAACTTGAGATATTCTACGATTATGTGGCCCATTGAGTGTAGAATTAATTTGGGTATGGTGGAGGAGAGCAAGTGATGAGCAAAGCCACTTAGATTTTGGAGTCAGTGTGAATTAACTATCCAGGGCTGTCTACATGCACAAAGAGATAGAGGGTGAGAGAACGAAGGACCAGACACGGTGGTTTTAGTGATTAGCAGTCAAGCAAAGAGGACTATGCAGGGAGGTCAGTCTAGGCTAAAACAAAGGACAGCGCTCTAGGGTAACCATGTGACAAACAGGATGCCCAAGAAAGAGATGATCCTAGAAGCAGACAGATGGCTGTGGAGGCAGAAAAGGAGGTCATGCTGCCAATACAGATCCTTGTATGTGATGTGTTTTGCCATTCTAATTGAAAGCACCTAAAAACCCCTGCAGCTGAATAATAAATTCTGGGCAAGGAAAGCTGCAAGAGCTGCTGCTTGTCATTTGCTTTAATCTTTCAGGCCATCAAACCTCAGAGGTCTTATTTTTCTGTTGATCAGAACTGGAAGAACCATGGTTACAACTCACTGTGCTGAAATCAGAGACCAAGTGTCAGGGCAGTGGGACCTAGGTTCTCATCTTTGTGAAATACGATCACCTAGGCCAGACCCCTAGAGTCATCTTTTGAGGGAGAGACTGTGCCGAAGTCAGTTGTGATGCTCTGACTGGTACACCAAATAGTAATGAACATAAGGGCCACAAAGATGATTAAAGGACTGACACATCTCTGATGAGAGGAGGGCTGAGAGGTGGGACTGTTTAGCCTGGAAAGGAGAAAGCTCAGGGCAGGGATCTTAGCAATGTTTGTACATATCTGATGACAGGGTGTAAAGTCTGGGCTGCAGAGCTTTCAGGACCTTGCCATACAGAGGATGGAGACTGTTCATCTGACCGCATAAAAACCAATCCTCTCCCCATCCAGGGAGCATTCTTTATTCCTCATTACCTCCCTTGTCCTTCCTACATCCTTTGCCTCCTTTGTCCCTATGATTATTTGGGCTTACCAGGCCAAGTTCTACCTGTAAAGCAAACACCAGTAGTACATTGATAAAAAAATACCAGTTTCACAGTCTGGACATGTTATCAAGGCACACAAGCCCCAGTGATTAAAAACCAGCTCTTCCTAACTTTCTGATCTATTACCTGATGTTATGAACATATCTCTTCAGGGTGGCACTTCTGAAAAGACTCTTCTTACAAGGAGATCCTAGATATCACTATGGTTCAGTACCTTTTGCTACACTTTAGCAAAGAGGTGGGCCTGGTATTATGTGGTCTTCCAGATGCTCTATTGAAAAAAGTCCACCTCTGAAGACAGTCAAACCGTGCATGAGGGTTCTCAGAGTGCATATATTTGCATAATTAACATGAGCTAGTGCAAGCTGAAAGACTGCCATTTCCTTCATTCTGAAATTACATCATAACACTGAGATAGTAACTGACTCTTTCATTCTGAGGCTGTGAAGTCTCCAACCGCAGCTTCTTCAGTGCCAATGGGAGAAAAAGGATCCAGCCCCAAATGGTGTCCATTCAGAGAAAATGAAACAACGCATCCATTCACAAACACTCCAGGACTGTACCGAGTACAGCAAGCTACAGCTCCTTGGGAGAGAGAGATTATGAAGACCAGAGGAAAGGTCCTGCACAGAATTCTGAGCAGGGTCCTGCCTCTTATCCCATCTATGCAAATACACCTTCCTATCTCCTACTGCAATATGGAGCCATCCCTCTGCAAGAACAAGGAAGCCCCGTGTTGTTTAGCAGTGAGGGAGAAGAGTGAATGTACTCTTGCTGGAAGCAATGTCCTACACCCACCACCTGAAGGGCACACAGCTGCTGAAGCTCCTTCCTCCAGCATGCAAACTGAACAGCGTACAGCTGGTAGGATCAGCTCTGGCTGGTGGACATTTGGAAGCTCTGCCAACTAGTCAAATGGGCTCAGGAATTAAGAAATAAACACAAAGATTGCTTTGGCAGCCAGTACGCAAGCCAGCAACTGCAAATTCACCATTCAGCTGCTCCTTACCTACAGACTTGTGCATCTCAGAGACATCTCTTACCTTCTCTGTACCTGGGCATCCTTGCTGTACTGTGAGAGTAACAGCCCTGACCTGTTACAATGGGTCAGAGGGACGTATCAACCCTTGAGACATGCTTAGGCAATTTCATAGCTGTGGGAGAAGTTTGGGCAACCACAGCACCAGCAGTATGAACTGGAATGTGCTACATAGCAGCATGAGGAAAGTTTGCACACAGCCTTCCTGCTGTCTGTGTGCTCAAACCATTCGAGAGGAGAGTCCTCAATAAATTTAAAAAGAAACCCCTCCACAGAGGGGTGGGCTGAAGAGATTCTGAACAGTGTGTGGGCATTTGTAGTGGGTTCTAGAAAGTAAAGATTCTGGGCAAATTCAGTTTTAAAGAAAACTGTCATTTCCTCCTCTTGGCAGAGCAAGGCAGCTGCCTTAGCAGAGCACCTGTACAGGCCCTGTGCAAGCAGCAGTAGCTGCCGCTGCCACAAATGCAGCACAGAAAGCAAACAGCTATGTCTCACTCTGGCTTGACCTTTAGAGGATAAATGGGAGTCTAGAACGTGCTAGCATCAGCCTCGGCCCTGACTGAGGGAAGCAGGCTGTCTCCACTTCTGGGAGCTTAGCCACCATCACATCCTGAGTTACAACCCACTTCCAAACTCGATCACCCAGACACAAGGCAAGCAGCTTGGCCAGTTCCTCAGACTCCAGAGAGAGAGGATGACCCATAGCCTCAACCAGTTTCCACAGGCTGTAAATCAGATTCCAAAGTTGATGTAGTGCTTATGTTGGCTGCAACAGTAAATTGTTTTACTAATGAACTGTCCTTGAAAAACATGTATTTTTATTTCAAAGCAAAATATTAAGGTTTTTAGATTACAACAGGACATCTTTGTTAGAGTGAAATGACAACTAAAATTATTGATAGAAGCAATTAAAGATTTTTTCTTAAACTTCCAGTGATCCATCAGCTATTTTTACTTCTCTTTCTTTTCCCTAAAAACTTCAGGATACTCTATTTATTTATGTACACAGAATCCCAGGCTCCCCATTCTTATTGTTTTTTCAGACAACAATGGCTGTATTGGGTTCAGCATATGTTTTGATTGAGAAGATATATTAAGGTCACTGCACTTCCTCAGTTTAAGTCTCTTTGTTCTCTCTTGCTATGATCACTTTGTTCTCTGGGGTCTGGGGATTATTTTTTCATTCGTCTTGACTGTCCAAAACACCTTGCAATTTGTTATCGTCCATGCCTACAATCAACGTGCTGTTTACATCCCAATCCTGGTCTGCCTTAATGGGGTATTAAGGAAACTGGAAGAGCATGTTTCAGAGCAGGTCTCCTGGGACACGGGAAGCTCAGCCGGCTACCTCAGCTCTTGTGGCCCTGAGCCAAGGGTCCCGCAGGGTGACCTCGGTCCCCGCCGGGGCCTCCACAAGCACCAACCGGCACAACCTCAGTGCCAGCTGAGGCACCAGCCACCTGCAGCCCCCCCTTGCAGTCGGGGTGGAAAGCTGGAGGCCTACATCCAGCCGCCATCTTCTCAGAGGACACAGAGAAGCCCAAAGAAGATGGCACAGTGGCCTGCTCATTGGCACGTTCTCTCAGGAGATGGGTGACCTCTGACTCCCTCCCTGCCAGAGACAGAGCAGGATTGCTCTCCACCCCTCCGGCTGATGCTTGTCTCTTGTGTGTGCAGTTGAAACACCCACTAGCACAGAGATGTGAACAGGATCTTCACACATCTGCATCCCAAACAACAGACTGTATAGTGAGTGTCTTTGCTCCCTCCCCCAACAACTCTAAGGAATAATTAGTTAATTATGCAAGCCACAGCTATCTCAACAGGAGACACAAAGAACACCCTTGGACTGGCAGCGCCCTGTGGATAGGGAGGCATCTTTGCTTTGGTGCAGTCTTAAATGTGTGTTTTGGTTCCAGCTCAGGAATTCAAACATGATCTCTTATCACCCCATTGGACGCACTTGGATGTGTTTACCAGAACGACAGGACATTTCCTGCTCTATTGCTCCTTACCTTTTAATGGCAGCATTGTGTCAGATGGGATGAGACTTTCAGGCAAAATAAGTGGAGAAACACCAGGTAAGCACTACAGCTGGAGCTTGGTGTAAACTTCCCAGAAAAGACTAAGAGATTTTGAGTGCTAGGTGGGAGGCTGCAGTGCAAACTGGTGCCTGACTGTTCAGTTTGGGTGCCTGAAGAGATGCAGCGATCCCAGCAATTTTGGGCACATCCAGCTCTTTGTTTCTTTTCCAGAGATGAGCAGAGCAAAGAGCAGAGCCCACTCACTGGGTGATCACAGCTGGAAGGGCTGTCCCACAGCCGCCTCCTCCAACTTGTATTCACAACATGTGACAGCTACAGTAACCATTTATTATAATAAAAACATTATTAGAAAAGTGCTGTACTTTTAGCTTTCTAGTGTGATTCAACAGCTGAGAATGATGAGGAGTTGGCTTCAGACAGCGCTTTGTGATCCACCAGGAAGCCTCTCATGGTCTGAAAAAGTCTACAGTAAAGATTTATTTCATATACTTTCTATTTTTACATCTTCAAACACTCTGCAGAAATAGATAGGTATCTATTTATTTATCAGTGACTAAATCTAAAGATCTATCTCCTTAGAAATCTTCTTCAGTGATTTTCTCTTAGCTAAAGAAAGAAAATCACTGTGTACTAGCAAAGGGAAAATATGTTTTTAGTGGGAATCAGCTGAAAACTGAGAGGCAAGAAGCTGTAGCAAAGTGCTGAGTCCCTGAAAGGGAAGGCTAGGGCAGAGCTATGTGCTGTCCTGTGGAGCAATGGAAGAGAGCATACAAGCAATCACCAAACGGGTCACAGATGAAACCACACAGGACATAAAATGAGGGATTTTAAACTGCACCTAGAAAAGAAGGGGAAGCCAATGGTGTTTGAGCAGGAAAGTATTATTGTAGGTATGAGGTTTTATTTTTTACAGAAGTTTCAAAATAGTGTGTGATGATTTTTCATATTGGGATACTGAGTCACATAGTTAAAATCATGGCACCACTGAAATAAAACCCTGTGAATGTGCAAAAGGAGACACACCTTATCTGGAGGAACTGAATAAACAATTACAAAGGATGGGAAAACACAAAGGAGTGTGCAGAGAGAGTGAAGATAATTCAAACATCTCTACAAGAAACCATCCCCTAGGGACTGTAGACCTGAAAGCACACCCACATTGACTTCAGCCTGTTAACAAGAGGAAATCTCCAGGCATTGGTTTTAGCTTTAGTCAACATCCCAGCCACAGACTGATGTGAATTTTGGGTACACATGGTATATTTACCACTATTACCCATATTTCAGTTAGACTGAAGCTGGGTAGAGGGTAGAAGAACACCCGCTCAGGAATAAGAACCACATGCACTAAAACCCCCTTAGAATTCAAGGGTTTCCTGATGTGTGGTTCTGTACATGGAGAAAAGGGTGACAGGCATTGCACCCAACCCTGACGGAAGGCTTGGCAGTACAGCACACAGAGGATTGAGTGGAGAAGGATGCAGCACATGCAAGAGCATTAGGTGAGGCAGAGCAGAGCTGGTGATACATTCTGTACTCCTTCAAGGGCTTCAGAAAGAGAGTTTCCAACCAGAGCATCGACCCAGTTGCCTTCAGGAGCACAAACAGGACAACTGGTCACAGATATACTTCCAGGAAACACCGGTATAACCTAACTCTCTCAGTGTAAAAGGAGCCGTGAAGTGCTAAGATCAGGAAAGAAAAGAGCAGCTGATTTGGGACAGAATAGGCACTAACTTTAGAACAGCTCAGAGGCAGAGAAAAAACCTTAAAAGCTGCAGAACTCTGCAAGTAGAGAACTTGGTGTAAAAAGGTACAGAAAGAAGACAGCATCAGCAAGACAACTCCAAGAAGGAGACAAGTTTCTCAACAGGAGCAGGGTCAGAGTGAAATTAATTGAGAACCACACTAGGCAGGACAGAGAAAGGAAAAACTCAGCAGTAACCAGTCATTAGGGTCAACCAGTTGGGAGGATCAGACAGCAACAGATTTTAAAGAATACGGGAAAGCACAACAGATTAAATTAATTACTGTCAAAACCAGTAGCATGTGGTGTGGAGACCTACAGAAAGCAGGAGGAGCACAGAACAGTCTGGGGTGAAGAAGAACAAGGTCTGGTTCACAGAACCATTGCCGAGTCTGTCAGGATGGAGAGGACTGAGGTGTCTGAAGGCATGTTCACGTTTCCTTTTGTGGATCTAGCTGGAGAAACTTAATAACTTACCTTACCATACTGTTACTGCATGTCAGGAGAACTGCAGAGTTTTGCAGAACAGGCTCTGACCACCTCCTGGGGAATTACTACAAAGGCGAACCAGCAGCAGGGCAAGAGAAGGAGGTGAAATATTCTTTAAGGTATGGGAGGTTGTGGGCACTTGCCACATCCCAGGAGATACTCCTCCTAACCATTTGCCTGTGTCTTCCTATCTTCCCTCCTCCCTGTGATATTTCCATGCCATCTACAGCTCCTCTTCCCAGGCAACTTCTATTTCTATACTGTACCAACCATAGCAACCATCTCATTGCTTCCTAATTGCACATACTGTCTCACTTTTATGCTAAAGAGCAATTTGATAGCTCAGCCATTTTAGAACCACTAATTGAAGACACAGATGTTCACTTTGGAAACAGCTGTATCTATTTCCAGAAGTTACTGTTCCTAACTGTTCATTAAATGCCCCTCAACTGGAAGTTACACCACCACTGAGCTACATTAATGCATAAGATGAGCACTTCTATCTAGTTTGCCAGGTGCAGAATTGGTCATGAGAGATTCTGTTCCCTGCAACAGTTTTGCTGACTCAAGCTAGCCTTGCATCCTTTTGCTGTGAAACAGTGTATGGCATTCATATGAATCAAGAACACAGCTCTGCACAGGGGCATTGTCTCCAGCTGTGAGGAGCTGAAGCTGTAACTTCTCAAATGTCTCCAGCTAAACCCACAAAAGGAAACCTAAACATACCATAAGATACCCTCTTATCCTGTGCCCTCACTTCACCAGCCCCTGGAAGACTTATAGATGGTCCCTTTGGAAACTAAATTAATGTTTCATGTTTTCCTTGTCAGTGGGACTTCAGCTGTTATTTGCTGCCAGTCCCTGAACAGAGGCTCCCACAAAACTATTCTTGTTGGCATTGAGGCAGATGCCCTGTTCCAGATTCCAGGTCTGAAGACTCCTGTAAGTCACAGAGCTGGACAGCTTCTGATTTCTTAATTTTAATAATAATATGCATCACAGGATACATGTTCTTACAACCAGAACATAGCACAGATTCAAGAAAACTGCGGGTTTCTCCTAGTTTTGAAGTATCTGGGTAATGCTGATTCTGACTGACTTGGAGGTATAGCTCATCATCTGTCCTACTTCTCTTTCTGATTTTTTTTTTTTTTTGACAACTGATCAATATGAAATGTGTAAGCAAGCTGCCTGAGGCAGAGAGAACTTAGTTGTAACAAGGAGGGGATGGCTGTCACAAATAAAGAAATAATTCTGATATTTCCTCCTGTTTGCCTATTGAGATGCCAAATTTCTGGCAAGAGGCTCCTGCCTCTGATTTCTAGCATCTGTTTAGACTCCTCAAACCTCCTTCCTATTCCATACTGTTAACAGTCTCATTCTAAGTAGCTTTTCTTCCCTCTCACCTGCTTGTTTTGAAGATGACCTGCTGAATGTCATCTCTGTTTAAGATACAGGTATTAAACCAGCTGTGGACTCTGTGTGGCTGGGGTGGTAAAGCACAGAAGGACTGTATTCTGCCAGCCCTTGAGAAAAAGCAGCTGTCCTCTGCCAACATCCTTCTTTGCTGCGTTTTTACTTTGCACTCTTGGATCTAGTTGCCACTTCATAGATTCTCTGCATGGTCTGGATTCCTGGGAATTGATTTACAGCATGGAATACAGTGACAATGAATGGGATATGGAAAGTTATTCCAAAGTGCAGAGCTTCAAGGCCTCCTGTCCCTTCCACTAGTAAATGTGGGCCTTGTCTGTTCAGCATTGAAAAGAGAGGCATTTGGGAGAAGCCAAGGAGGTTTCTAGCAGAGTAGGCACATCATCTTCTCTCAATACTGGTGACAAGTCAACTCGGCCACTGCCTCTCACCAGTCTGCCTTGCACTGAGCTCACTGAAGTCTCACTTCACAACAGGAGCCCCTACTTCTTAATGTTACCCTGACTAGCCAGGTCTCTTTCAGCTTGCAGATTGCACAGTGGAATCAGGAAGTGAATTTACTGACTTGGAAGAACAAAAAGGTCTAGAAGAGGCCTCCACCACCACAAACACTTTTGTCTCAGGGCCTCTCACTTGTTCAGCTCCCTCAGAGCCATGCTGGCAGAGAACCCTTCCACGCTCCCATGCCTCCCTCTTCCTTGGCAATTGTCTTTGCCTTTGAATACGGACCAACAACAAGAAAGAAACCCCATAGCAATTAAAACTCCCATGCAAATCTAGCAACCAGGAACTGGGCCAAAACACATATTGTGCTCATACCTACCAGCCTGCAAGCTGGCTCTTCAAAAAGATGATCAAAGCGACAGAGAACCACCCTATCCAATGTTTTTCCACCATGGAAAGGAGTTATATTTGTTTGAAGCCATTTACTTCTTCTATGGCCTGGGTAGTGTTCGCATTTCTGTCCAAGTACTGCAACTTACCCCTCTTCAACCATTTTAGGAAGCTTTTCAGAACATAAATCTAGTCAACCAGAAGGTAAAAAAATCCCTGTCTTCTTGCCTACTTCTCCTCTAACATAGCTATTAGCACCTTGAGTGCCTAATGACAGACTGACATTCCTCAGGCAACATTCAAAAGAGAGGTACTAATGGCCTTTCCTTCTAGTTTTCTCCTTAATCATTTAAGAATTTGGCACTGGAGCTTAACAGAGGGTGGAACAGGCGAGATGGTTGGATCCCAGTGAAATAAAGATTAGCTACAGCAAGTGCAAAAGCAATTAACTTAATCTCTTAACTTGAAAGTCAATAGAGGAAACAAATGATCCAGACTTGTCAGTTATGCTGCCATGCTTTTTTAGCACAATCTATTTGTAGCTATAGCGTGTTGTGAAAAACAGCACTAAGCTTTTTACAGCCTTCATCTTTTCACTGGAAACAACCAAAAGCACTTTTCTCAAGACTACCAAAATACATGAAAAACAGAGCTAGCAAATGCCAGCCCACCCATGCAGTGGTACCGTGCAGCTTCTGGACAAATCTCCAGGTGATAGCTAAGGCTATAGCTTGTGCTGCTTATGTCCTGCCAGCTGGCATTTCTATTTTCTTACCATGGCCAGTATCCCAGAGGCAGGAATGGACTCTCCTTTCCAACCTTAGAACAGTTACAAGAGTTTCAGGTCAGGTATTCTATGAACATATTCAATAACAACCATTTATTAGGCCACTGCTGCCTGGGGCATTTAGTTGACTCCCAGGGGAGTGAGAAGAGGCTCAGCCTTTTGCATAGGAGGGGTCTGAAACTGTCTTGCTGTGTCTAAGCTCTGTGATTTGTTTTCACCTTTGCTTTACACTAAAGACAAGGAGATAGATTTCCACATGCCTGACTGGTGACTATAGATGAGTTCTCCTCCTGTTGTACCTTCTTCTCCAGGATCTCAAAAGGTAGTACAAATTTACAAAAGATGTCTTGTTTCACAGAATGCCAGAGACACAAAGAACCTTACATACCTGGTCGAACTGTGAACCCAGGGCCCTGAGGTAGGTTCTAGTAAATTGCCAGAGACTTTGATGCTTCACAAGAAGGCTCATGAAAGACAATATGTGCAAAGAGACACACAAGTTCTTCAGTAGGACATACTGATAACAGACATGCATATTAAATCCTACCCCCTCTGTGACTTACATGCCTCCTTCCATTTGAGATTCTCAGCCTTCATCCTGTTAGAGGAAATAGCCATGACTTTACTTTCAAAAGCAAAAAAAGGGCTCACTCATTTCTTTCAAAACACAGATACTGGGGTGATGATGCTTTTCAGAAAGATAGAATTGAATCAAAACTGCATTCCCCATTAAAAAGAAAATCCAAGCCAGTACTATTCCATACACTTGAGGGATCGGTCCAGCAAGACTTAAAGGCCTGTCTCAGGAGAACTAAGAACCTGCTGGTCAAGGACACCAATGCTCAAGTTCATCTGTGAATAAAGCCTTGGAAGGACAGAGATTTCCTGAATTGCTGGATACACAACTAATTGTTCCATTAGTACTAACTTTTGAGATCCTGGAGAGGAAGGTAGACTCGGTGATCTTAAAGGTCTTTTCCAACCTAAATGATTCTATGATTCTAAGGTGCAAGAGGAGAACTGATCTATAGTCCTTAGCACATGTAGAAATTAATCTCCATTTCTTTAGTATGAAGCAAAGGTAAAAACAAGCCACAGAGCTTAGGCAGAGCAAGGCATGGAATTAATGAAGACTGCTTTTTGTGTGTCCACCCTGCACTGTCCCACTGCAATAACTGTAGCTCCCTCCATGTTCCCTGCAGTCCACTGCAATATCCACAGTTCCTCTCATGAGTCATAACTAACAACTGGTCAAGTGGCAGCACGCTTGGAGATAGAAGTGCACTGTCTGATGGGTGCTGTATAAGTGGTGACTACCCAGATGGCAGGCCAAACACAACGTGTACTGTCCTAGTGAAGGCACCAATTTGGATCACTCTCCTCTACTGGCCCATCAGTTTTCACAAAACTTGGTAGAAACTTGTTACTTTTAATGCCTTGGCAGAAGGGAAAGTGCTTACTCCAGACAAACACAAAGCATGTGTATTTGTAAGAGGGATTCATACTACTCAGCCAAGCACCTCTAAAGGGATGGAGAAAAAACTAATACAAATTGAGGAGTTAGAACCAAAGTAGCTCAATACTTTCTCTATACTTTTCTGTCAACAGCTACAAGGCTTGGGCTGGAGTCCAGAAAGACAGGGTCCTGTAGGTAATTCAGGATTTTTGAGGGGAAAAAAATAAATCCTCTTTTTCCACCTCAGTAAATTATCCCCAGAATAATTTCTAAACATTGATTTACACATAACTTACTCCCTTTTCTCCCATACACAGTTACTGGGCTGATGGATAGTCTCTATCACCTCCCTTTCTTTCCCAGGTACTTTTGCCTAATGAATACTTCACAGACTAGCAGACACCCTTCATTTTGAGCTAGCCACTACTGTCAGGTCCCTGTATGCTAACCAGACAATCTCATCTTCTTTGGCCACCCATAGCATCTCCTTTCAAGGGCCTGGAGGTCTCTCTCTTTTACCCATCAATTAGTAGTGGAAAGCCTGTGACAATGCACATAGCACACTTGGCTGTTCTAGCCAAGAGGCCAGAAGTAGCACCCACTAGGATCTCTATACTCAGACACCTATCACAAAGATATATTGCTGGATCCTTATTTGGCTCTCAGTTTCTTCTTCTTTTGTGAGATGCAGTCATCCCAGGAGTGACCTAGGATGGTCTGTGTATGAACATGTACAAAGAGCACAAGACCATGTCCCATAGAAGCTCACACTGAGGAACCCCTCTTCCACCCTTACTCTGGTGTCCAGCCATGCTCCTTTGAATGAGACACACTGCACCTCTTGTTCATGTACACACAGCTTCCTTGCTTTCCCCAAAGAGAGCCTGTGCTGGTTATTGCTCACCACGCTCCTGTGCTCAAGTCCATCATCCATTTACCATCACATCTGCTGAGGACGTGACTCAGGTGTGCCAACAACACAGACATGAGGAAGAGCGGTAAAAAGACATGACAGGACATGGATTGTTTTGTCAGGAAAGAGACTACTGCAAAGCTACACATCTCTCTGTCTGCAGAATGTGAGCAGGGCGGAGGATCTGACAGCCTGGCCTTGTCAAATTGCAGGAAAGGAAAGGAGGGGAGGAAAAAAAAGTGCCCGGCCTGTACACGATAGCTACTTGCTGGAGAAAGTGTAAGGACAGACATGCAGTCTGGATGCAGCCAACCAGTATGGAGCCATCAAGGAGATAGGGAGGGTACTGACCTTATACAGCAAAAGGCCCCCTGCCCCATCAGAAGACAGAAGAATCCCTGTCATTCTGGAACAGTGCCCAGCCTGCAGGGCTTTTCACAGTGGAACCAGAGCTACTTGGAATAGAAACAGCCTCGTCTCTGAGATCAGAGAGTTTAAAACGGAGCTTGTTTTTCTGCAGTCATAAGCCAGCAGGCACCAGCTGCAGAATTTGCCGCAGTGTGTGTGTGTGTGCGCGTGTGTTTCTGCGTGTGCTAGTGTGCAGCAGCCACGCTCCTCCCCTTCAAGCTCACTGTGTGATAAATGTGTCCAGCTCCCTCCTTCCCTTCCCTACATCACTGACAGTCCCAGTCTGATCGCTCTCAGCCCCCTCTCTTCTATTAAGAAAGCTTTTGTTGGCATCACTACTGACTTTTTTTCATTGCTCCCTCCCTGGTCAATGACGTTTGCCTCTCCTCCTTCTCCCTCTTACCCAAAACAGCAGTATCTGACAGATATTCATGGTCATGTACCCTGGTCTATGCAATGTGCCAAACCCTGCTCCAGCTCCTCTAGCTCTGGACCCTGAAGATAAAAGGCCCTATTTTGAAACATTTCAACACATTTTAGCATTAGTGTACAGATGATTTAACACTTTTAACAAGATGTTTGCTGGTGGCAACACTAAAAGATGCCAAAGATACCCTATGAAAATAGAACCCTGTGTGTCTGTGGACTGCAAAGGTGCCATCGTCACACTTTACCACTGGTGATGCCGGAAAGCTAATCATAAAGGGAGAAGCTGGCCACTTATAACTCTGTAGTACATGGGAAATAGAGCAGGGTAAGGGATGGCAAAGGACCACCACTAGGAAAAAGAAAGCACTTAGCTGTTCTCACTTCTAGAGTGCAAAATCCCTCTCTATAGCCTACCAGGATGAAAATCAGCTCCAAGCCTGGCCACCTCTCCTCTCCTCTGCTGCCCTAGAAAGGCTGCATCACTCAGCTTTTACAAGAACCTTCCCTTTTTCCTCCCCCACTAACTGGACGCCTTTGGATGCTTTTTGGCTTCCTGTAGTGGAAGAATGTAGTGTTGAGCAGCTCCAAGCCAGACTTCAGCTACTTCAAGACTACTCATGTGTGGGTGTGCAGCACCAAAGGAAAGAGAAATTGCAAAAGGGGCCCTGTATCTCTCTTCCATCTAATCAGCTGCATGACAGTCCACCTTAACAACCCTCCCCCCTCCTGACTGGCATTAGCCTCATTCCAGCATCAGCACGGAGCTGAACAGTGATACAGACATTAATACTGGCTTTCACCAAGCCTTGCCCAAAGACAGCGTCTGTGAGATGCCTTGTGCCACCTCCTCCCTCCTCCAGTAGCACACCATCTTCAGGAAAGACCATACTGGGATAAATCATGATGCTGCAGGACTCCTTAAGCCCCTGACAGGCAGAATATCTTCTCCAGATTCTTCTCTAGACCCATCTTCATACATCCTTCTCCGTGTTTGAGCTAATGACACAAGTGCAGTAAACAGCTGAGCAGCTAGGGAATTCTGTTTCTGTTCCTATACTCAGGACAAGCAGCTGAGAAGGGGCGAGGTCCTCGGATCATAAAAAAAAAAAAGCTCCATCTGCAGCCACCTTTCCCTCTTGTCACTAGTCCTTTCCCCCTCAGCCACCAGTCAGCCACCCCCCCTGCTCCAATAGGATCAAATTCCAAGGAAAGAAAACCGCATCTGCTACAGACTGCTCCGCAAAGATTTCCTCACCTGCTCCTCTGCAAGGGCAGAGCAGACCCAGCAACTCACGCCCGGAGACAAGGCAGAGGAGAGCAAGAGAGCCTGGTCAGGGCTAAGTCTGCTTGCCAAGTATCTAAATTTACAGTCGCCTCCCCCAGAATAACCCGTCCTCCCCTGCTCGACCAGCTTTCTCCAAAGAAACAAATAGCATCAGAAGAAGAACAAAGCCAGTGCTGGCCGTCTAAGTCCCGCACCCGCCCCAACCCCCCAAACAGTATTGGGGGCTTCTCATGGCTGACCGCTACCAACGCCCCCCACTGCCAGCCCCAAGTCCTGGAGCCTCCGGGTCGGGCTGACAGGGTAGGAAAGGAACGTGCACGTACCATCCTGTCCTGGGGTGAGCGGCCCATGGAGCAGCAGCCGTTACCGGGGCGCCCGGAGAGCCGCAGATGCACAGGCACAGCCCGGGCTGCGGAGAGCAGCTGCTGTGTCAACGCGAGCTGAGGGAGGAGCTGCCAACCCCCCCCCCCCGACACCCATCCACAGTGCGCAAGGCTGACTTAACCCTCTGCGGGCTGCAGGCTCCCGAAGCACCCCGGAGGCAGGGCCCCGGTGCGGCGCCCCCCCGGCAAGGCCAGCGCGGCCGCTGCTCCCGGCGTGCGGCAGCCGGCTCAGCCTGGCCCTGCACCGAGGCAGGCCGACTGCCGCAGAGCCTGGGCCACCGCGAACGCCGCAACTCTGGCCAGCGCTGCGAAGTGCGGGAACTGGACAAACTCCTGCAGACGTATGGGTTCCCGTGCCATCGGAACGGTTTCTTCCAACAGCCTACAGCCAGGCTACCCCTCACAGGAGCGCGCCAGAGGGGCTGCACTCCCCATCTCGTCCGAGGGCGGCTTTGGTTTAAGTTACTCTTGAACTGGAACCTCATGCCTGGCTCCAACTGCAGAGCAGCTCCTCCAGTTAAAGACAAGCAACGTGAAATACCAGGCCCAGCATCAGCAGCCTGGCTGCGGATAGTTGTGCCTAGTATCGCATACCCAGTGTCTGGCTGCTAGTGAACAGGGAGGTGGCAATGCTGATCTCAGATCCCATCGAACAGATAACAGAATTCGAATGAGCGATGCATGAACACCAGCAATCTGACCGCTGGAGACCTATTTCCAGCACCGTTTTCAGATAAATGTTTAAATCATTTTCTAAGAACCTTGCAACTCGCTTCATAACCAGTATCAGTCTCTGGCTCATTTGACCTCCAAGGCACTTGATGGAGAAGCATGTTCCTGCTCTGCTGGGCTTAGGCCTATCAGTCCAGCATTGGAATATATAGATTACACCATGGCATGCTAGTTGCCAATAGTGACCTTTTTTCATAGCAAGCACTGAAATCACTACCAGTGCCCTGCTTGCTTTACACAAGATCCTGGCTTACTTTTAGATTCCAGGATTACTGTGAAAGCTAGAGATGTCCTGCCTGCCCTGCAGCAAGTCTCCCTCTCAGTGATCTTCCAAGGGCTGTAAGAGACAATGGAACACTCAGGAATAAAAATATCACAGAATTTTGATGAGTTAAAAAAAAATAAATAGAACCTTCTCTCCTGTAGCTTTCGGATAATGCCAATCAGTGGCAAACATCTGTGAACCTCAGAAAAAATTAACGCACTGGAATCAAACATCTTAGATTTCTGCATGTTTTGAACAGGTAACACATCCATATCTTAACACCCTATTTAAAAAGACCAAAGATGAAAAAATTCTCAAGGTACAAACTATTGAAAAAGTAGTTCCATGCTATGGGAGCTGCTGAACTGCTCCATTACATCTGTGACATCCCAGTCTTCTGCTTGACTGTTCCAACACATAGGCAGTAACACCAGCTACTTGATGATGCCAGTTAGTCTACTGCGGTGGCTGGAAACAGCTCCCAATGGGCTGGAGCCTCTGTGGTGAGCACTAGGAGAGAACAGAGCCTTCTGGATTCTGCTTTCACCTCCAACACAACAGTCACTGCAGGGAGCAGTTCTGTAGATCCTTGCCCAACCACTCACTTGACAGTCAAATCAGACAACTAACAAACAGATGGTAAGGGACACAGTTCTCCTCCAGTCACCAGAATCATCAGTACAGCATAACCTCCCAGCCACAGGAATACAGCAACAATTGCAATGAAGTGATTGAGCACTTCTTTTTAATATACACCTTTGTATTGTTAAATCCTGGGACAAAGCATTGGAACGTTCTCAGAAAGATCTGCAGCAAGGCATACAGGCCTTCCAGTGACCCAGAGGGGCAGCCGGTTCTGGACACCAATATAAACACAGGTAATGGTCAACACTTTTGAGTACAATTCTCAACTGAGATACTTAAAAGGGGTTCATCTTTGGAAATAAAATGAGGGTTCAGTCTGAAACCAGCTGTTTTGGGTGAAAAAGCCTGGGTTCTGGAAAGGAGTACAAGTTCCTGCCACCTTCTTTGAAAGAGGGCAGAGAGCTGATATTAACTGAGTAAAGCTGACCTTTTTTCTGTTTTGGTGGAAAGTGAAAGGGTTTTTTGAAATATGTACTACATAATACGGAATGAGAATCTATGGATTTACATTTGTTTAATTCAGGAACTAATGGATTGAGTCCACTGGAAACTACAAAGACTACCTAAAGGTAAAAGCTCCTTTGGATTTATGTCAGTGCTGGGATTACAATGAAAAACAGTTCTATATTATGCTGAAGGAGAGGCCACAGTAGAATGGCTACAGCCACCCGTTGACACTAGGATCTTAACATTCAGTTCAGTATCTGCTGAGCACTACATGCGACTTCAGCAGTCTTGTCATCATGGCATTCATAGACCTGACAATAGCCAGGACTGTGAAACAAATGATCATGGAGATGTGGAAAAGTAAAT
The DNA here is from genome assembly GCF_026419915.1 of Harpia harpyja. Taxonomy (NCBI): domain Eukaryota; kingdom Metazoa; phylum Chordata; class Aves; order Accipitriformes; family Accipitridae; genus Harpia; species Harpia harpyja. The sequence goes on along the minus strand of NC_068953.1, from coordinate 15,298,949 downwards.
CACTGCATAGATCGGACTGGGAGTGTCCCATCTTTGGCTGCAGAAAGGCTCAGCTCCCCACCCCGCAGACAATCATGTGGAATGGAGGAATTTCAAGTTCCACTTCAACAAAACGTTTGCCTCAAAGAGCAGAAGCAAGCCTGCTTGCCGGTCCTAGGCTCTTTCATGCTGCTGCTTCCTGGTGCTGTTATAACTAGTTCTATTAGTTGTAAGGTAATGATCAATCATTTCAATTTGGTTTGATAGTTTTAATTAAAACTGTTGGGACAGCAGTCAAAATACAGCCCACCACACCTTCATGCATTCTTTATTCCTGCCTGTAAAGAGCGGAGAAGACGCAGAAAAGCCCATTCCATAGCATACCTGTGCATCCCTACTCCCTCATCTGACAAAGTCTGGTCTCAAAAAACCTTCTCATGAGCCTTAATCCTTAAGAACTTTAGAATGGGAACACTGGATGAGGCCATGAGCCCATCTAGCCCACAGGCATGAGTGGACAGCTAGGGAAAGAGCATAAAAGACATGACAGATTGACATACCTCCAGTTACATCTCTCAGCTCCCAGCAGATGCCCACACTCACCAACAAAGGTTGTTTCTGCATCTTTGTGTAGAAATTTCATGAACTTCTCTATTGCTTTCTGAACCTATGTATACTTTTGAACTCTGTGGCAACTGTTTAGTGATGCATCATGTGTAAGGATTACTTCCTCTTGTATATTTGGTTTCTAACTTCTGCTTAGTGATTTCATTTGTTATTCCCTAATTCTTAAGTTATGATGGGAAAAAAAGAATAATTTCCCATTAACCTTCACTAGAGCATTTTTATTCTCATATCTGTCACATTGCTCTTCCACTGCCTTTTCTATAAGGTGAGAACTGCTAGGTTTGGTTTTTTTATTTGGTTGGTCGGTTGGTTTTTAAGTCTCCTCTTGTAGTGAAGCCTTTTTGATCATCCTCATCACTTTTCTGATGTTACAATATTCTCTCTGAGACAGGGAAAGAGGGAGAGGGTCCAGAACTGCACAACTCATTCAAGAATCGAAAGCACTATACACCAACATAAGGGCATAATGATGTTTTCTACGGTGTTTTCTACTGTTCTAATTTCTAACATTCCATTTGTTTTTTGAATGTAGCTGAGCATTGAGATTGCTGCTACTCTTTAAGCCAGCCCTTGATGTAGTGACCATCAATAACTTCAAATCAGCAGCCAGCTCTGTTATTTCAGCATTGACACTATACTCCAAATCATTTATGAACATGTCAAACAGCACAAGCCCCACACAGATGTAGGGCATGTTGCTTGTGATGGTGATGCTGGTGAGAACGTCCCTCACTAGCATAAAGAGCGGCATCAGGATAACATCTGCCAGTATGCATCTATTCACTGAGAACACAAGTATAACGCTAATTTTAGTGGTCCCCAGGTCCTTCCAAGTTCTTTTTAAGTGTCCCATGTTCCATGTTTTTTTCTTTGGTATCCTGAAGACATTTATGTTGATCCTTAATATAACAACTGTGGAATAGCACATTCAATCTAGCTTTAGAAAACATTTTAGCCACCAGTTAGCAAAAGCTTACTGATTTCTGTGAAATCATAGAAGAGGAAATCTATTGTAGTGTACTCCCTGTACACTACTACCCCCACACAAGACAGAAGTGGGCTGGCTCCACTCTGATGGCTTTTTTTTTTTTTGGTGCATATGTATACTGGTTACATTTGCCCCCCCCCGCTATTCCTCAAACATGAATATATTACCTTTGCTGTCTGTGCTCCCAGCCTCCTCTGCTTATCTTATCATCACTTCAGACTCATTTTCTCATCCCCTGTGCACCACAACAGATATTCTTAGAAACAGAGGAGATCATTATAACTATCAGTTGTGCTTGACATCCCACTATAACCAGTATAACACAAGCTAGAGAGGTTTGCACAGCCAAGTGAATAAGGAGTCAGAAGTAAAGAGCAAAGTAAATGGGGGGGGATGCAGAATGACTGCAAAACAAACACGCAGTCCCCATTTTCAGCTTAAAGATGTACAAGGTGAGCAAAGGATATTACCTAAAGGTGCTGCTTTGCAGCAGTGCTGAGGACAAAGCAAGAGGATATATTTGCTACTACTGCTACATACAAACTAGGCTTCTTAATATTAGAATTAATATCACCCACTTAAGTGTAAGAACTGGCCAGGTGGCAGCCTACAGGTTGGACCTGGTGTACAGGATAATTTCATCCAGCCTACAGTTTTTCATGTCTTTCCTAATAAACCTACAACACTGAGACACATGTCTATGTCACTCCAGAGAGCAGTGCAACTGGTGCAGGAAGGAAGGGAGGGGCGTTAGATAGCCTTGGTCTAGAACTGGTCTATGGTGGAAATTGTGTTGCCATTAGTAGATTTTTCAGAATATTTCAGGATCACAGCTCCCCACTGCCACATACAGGAGGGGCACACACACCAGGACATTTCATACAGTGACACACAACTCTGCAGCCTTTTCCTTTTCTATGCCCATTACAATGGTAACCAAATTCAGCCCCTAGCGGGATATTTAGGGCAGCAAGATCTCCTTCTGTATTGATTTTTTTATATTGACATAACATATTCTATTTCAAGCAGCAAAATAAGATTTGATATAACTGTCTAAACAGGACATTTAGTGATATTAGTAATTGTTCCAAAATCCCTCCCTGTTAACAGTCATGCAAGTACACTTTTAAGCATGAACTAGTCTGATGTCCTTAACTGTATTAAAACTTTCTGAATATGTGAACAGGCCAATTTGTTATCTTCCATCCATGATCTTGTTTTATAAGGAAACGATATTGTTTCAACAATATCATAGCATGCTCTTATCTCTTTTGCCTCAAAATCTCTGTATATGTCATAAAAATTTGGTGTCTTCCAATTGCTATTGAGAACTTACATCAGAAATAGTTATCTCTATGAAATTCATGACTGGAGGTTGATGCATCTACTGTCTCTAATTTACCTTTCACCTTCTGCTCTTGGTTATGTGTTCAGGCCCCAGCAGCCAGGAATGCATCTTTTTGTACCTTGCAAATGTTTTTTTACACAGAAAAATTACTTACGAGGTATGGTGGTTTTCATAAAGCACAGTTCTTGGGCATATATGTACTGCTTGACCAGCAAGACACTTACTTACTCAAAGCTGAAGAGGTTCTTAAACAGCTGCTGCCTTTAACATGCACCAGTTATTTAAGTGGCCTAAAAAGCCTCCTGCACAGCAATTCTTTGAGGCAGCCCTCCTGCCTTCATGTGATCAGATAACAGTTGCAGATCACCTCTTCTTTTTAGCTTTTAAAGAAAACAACAAATGATCATTTAGCAAAAAGCCTAAAAATAGCTGTCAAAGCAGAAGAAAAGGGGCACTAATAAGGAAAGCACTTGCTGAGCTTCAAGTCTCTTCCAGTTCCTAAAGAGAGGGCACTGAGCTTCTAGTTTCCACTTCCTACCTTCTAAAGCCAGGAAGACCTACAAGGCTATGATCAAGAACATTTCAGTTTCTTCAGTCCTTCAGGAAATCAGGAGATTTGCCTGACAGTTATGGGACATCAGAGACCAGGCACCAGGACCATAGAACAGGAGTATACAGAGGCTTAGGATTAAAAAAACCCCAAAACCAAACCAAACAGAGATCAAAACCAACAACAATCCGCCCGGCCCACCCCGCAAACCAACAAAAACCCCACACCACAACAAAACCAAAAAAACCCAAACTCAAGAGAAAAACAGTGCTCTTACCAGTATTGAGGTAAGGCTCATTGATGTTCAACTCCAAGGACCACTCAAATATTGCTATTTAAAGACACTAGTATCCTCTGATGCAAGGACAGATTTATTTCAACTATTGAATTAGAGAAGAGAGATGGAGTTTTTCTCACTCATGCTGACAAAATAAACTCTTCTCTAATTAGCCAAACAGAACAACAGTCACTGAATCAGTATGGTTTGAAACAAAGATCTTGTCTTTTGGCTGAGGAATTCCATTCCCTGTCCACTGGGCTTTGAAAAGGCCTCAGAGCTTCCTGGGATGTAAGGTGTAGTTCCCTTCTGACTAGGATATGGAATTAAATATGGAATTAAACTATTAAGAATGTGAACACTTATTTCATCACTGCACACCTAAGTCAGTATCACACTAACAAGAATGTTCTGGATCATCAATATTAAGAAGCCACAGACCGGCTATTCCCCCAGGCCTGCAAATATAACAAAAGTGACTTCTTAAAATGCTTTCCTGTTATTTTCAAATTTTAGTGTGCAGCCAGGGTCACATCTCCATGCTTTTCTCTACCATGATGTTTAAAACATTTTTATGTAAGTGAAGGCTGTGTGTCTTTATGAAATATGAGACCTCCAAGAACTACAGCTGAAGCATAATACTGAATAGGGCTTACAATACGTGTTGAGTCTAGAGAGGTCATGCTTCTCTGAACAACAGCTCTGAGTTGCCCACTGTCTTATGCTCAAATACACTTGATTTTCTTCATAACTATAGGCCAAACACTTTAATGAGAACAGAGATTCTAATGAACAGTATACTAGCTTCTGAAAAGTGTTGGGATGAAGAATAACCATGGCCTGACCCAGCCATAGCCCTGACACTAATTTGAGTTATATGCTTTTATTAGGAAGGACAGGTATTTATTTCTCTGCACCCCTGCATGAAAAGCATGTAGTTCTCAATGCACAGAACTCTAACCTCTCTGTTAGTCTGCATCCCAGGCTTGTGAGATCTCATTACACAAGACTGTCAAAGTAATTACAAGAGAAGAGGTAGCAGGCTATCACCACAGCATGCTGTGCAGAGAAGACTGCAAAGCAGCGCAAGGATTTGTTTGCATCCATCCTCTTGGAAGATTTTTTTTTTTCCTTTGACTATCCAGTTACTGACTTTCACAGACTATCTGCTTTCAGTAAACCAAAAGAACCAATGACTTATTCAAGTCTTCGGCAAATCACTTCTAAAATCTTCTTGGCTATCCTCATTTCTGTCTAGGCACAGCTATTTTTACTCTTTTCTACAGCCTTTACCGGGATGTTTTTAAAGGATACTTGGTTTTGCTGAATACTTCTGCATCCTTCTGTGCAACAATTTAATGAGTCTTCCCTACTTCCTATCTGCTTTCTTATTTACAGATATTTGTACCTTTTTATTCTGTATGGTTGCTTAAACTCTGACTAAAGATTTGTTTCCCACTTTTGTCAAGTTTCCTTATTTTTTAAATAACCATTTCTGAAATGAAGTGACACCTCTTTAGTTGTTTGTATATTTCTATTTCAAGGAACCTTTAATCCCTTAAGTATTTTCTTCTTTCAGCTGCTTTGCAGGTCCAATACAGTTACATATTTAGGCTTCTCTTCCTTAATTTGAGAATAATCTTTTAATCTTTCTGATACTTCAGGGCCTAAGGAGTGATTATCTGAGTTTTTGAGAATTAGCTTCTCCTAGCTTGCTGTGGTATTTGACAAGTTTATAGGTGGATAGCCCAAGTCATCCATTCCATTTAGTTCTTTATAATTTTCTTCACCAGGTAAGGCTTTACTTTTGTGTTAATAGCATCCCTAATGCAGGTCCAAAGAGACTGTCAGCACCTGTTACCAGCCTCTTTTCCAATTCCTACTTTAAACAAATTCATGAACCCTGTGAGTTTTCTGTGGCAACACTCTGGTCTCTCTTGTCCCAGAAAATAAGGTTTTAAAAATGGTGATCCTAATTTAACTCAGCAACTCAAAAGCTTTAGGGAAAACGACAGAAGATGACCTGTCTAGAACTCTCGGTGGAAAGGATAAAGAGGTTTATAAATCAAGGCTGCGAAACTGGAGCAAACATGAGCAGTACTAAAAGACCAGAAGGAACGTGAAAAGAGGGATTGAGGCAAATACTGGGGCACAGTAAGAAAAAGCAGTGTGTCCCCTGCATGAGTGCAGCATGACTCCTTAGCACCTGAAAGGGTGGCTTAATGCGGCAGAGAGGAAGGAGGGACTAGGATCAAATCCTAGTGATTTCTTACTGACACTGGGATCAAACCCAAGTGTTTCCCTAATAACACTAACACTGAGTTCAAGGAAAGACTTCTCCAAAAGTGTTCCCAATAAGCAGCATATGTCCACCTGACAAAAAACCCCATGCCTTCTACATGGTGTTCAGGATGGCTGTACTTCCTCAGCAGCCTTTGCCAGCATTAGTACCCGATTAGCACCCACAGGACTGCTCCAGCCAGAGGCACAGCAAAGCTTTCCACATGTCCCAACAGACATCCAGAATTAAGGAGAAGGTACAAGCCAGGTCTAGCACTGAAAGTAAAAATGAAACACAACCAAGGCAGCGTCAGAGAAGCTACAAGAGCCAAAATATGGTGCAAGATTCCTCTTCCTGCAGAGGGTATCTTTTTCTTCCAGACATGTTTAACTGCCTCAGATCACATTCTTTCTCTGAACCATCCAGTAGTCTCTTGTAAAAGGCACCAGCTGCCCTGAGAAGGGTCAGATTCCTGGGAACTTGCTGTGTTAAGTCTGTGTCAAAGGCCAGTAAAAGGCTGCTAACCTCCTTATAAAGGAGAGTGCCAGTCCAGAGGCACCGATTCACCAGGTGCTCTGTTAGCTATCCAGGTAACAGATGCCATGCTGCTTTATAGAGAGGACACCTGTAGAACAGTTCTGACAAAATCACAACAGGATCCTAGGAGACGGGCAACAAGTGTCAGTGGCAAGTGTGAAGATGATGCAAAGAGAAGGCAAGGAGCTAAGCCTGGCAGACAAACCAAAAGGAAGGCTGGGGAGACGGTTGAGTAGGATTTAGAATTGGTAGTGGCACAGGTAAAATTTCCAAGACAAAATACATTTGGGAAAGTTGACAATACTCTGAATATACTGCCATGTTTATGTGACTCTGTGTCAAAGACTGTAGAGGACTTGCTTAAAAAAAAGGTACAGTTTTTATTAACCCATACCACTCTTGTGTAATTTTTCTCCTCAGTATGATATTTAGATTTGGAAACCAAAATGCTGAAATGCAGGCATTTTTCTGTAAGCAATGCAAAACATCTCTGCCACATTCCTTGAAGCTGCAGAACCCATAACCTGTCAGGGTCATGCAGATTTAACTGGCATTGTTTGGAGGCTTGTCTCACAATGAATCTAAGTCTGAAGACGAGCAAAAAATTCTAAGAAAAACTAACAGCCACAGGATCTAGTTGCTACTACATGCAAAGATATAACCATATGCTATGATTACAAAACAGGAACTGTTCTTCCAGGCATATTTTAAATTTAAAGAGATAAAATCGTAGTCCCTCCAAATCAGTGCTAGTAAATTGTGTGTATGTTTGGGATATTACAGTTACCAGCTGTTTGCTGCTTATAAGACCTACTAGTCAAAGAACAGAAAAAAAGATGCGAAATAAGCAAATGTTCTTTAGACATCGATCAGATAGGACGCCCGTTTTAGGCACTATTCCCTCTTGGGTTTATGTTCTCCTGTAGGATTAGATCAGCACTGCAGCACATGCTTTCTTGCAAGGATGTAGCTCAGATGAAACCAGAGATGGAAAACAAATGGAGGGGAGGAAAAAAAAATTAAAAAAAAAAAAAAATCAATAACCACTTTGAATTATTCATCTCCATGAAATAGGAATAAAAATGCAAGCGAATTCCATCTTTACAACAGTCGTCCCAGGAGAATTTTCTTTATAGGAGTCAAACTGTCTACTGGAGATTTTCCTGCAGAATCATTAGTACTCAATAAAATTTCAGAGGCAAAGAGGTAGGATTACGTCAAATCCAGACCATTCACCTACCTGAAGGCAAAGTAACATTGTGAATACCCATAACCAATTTCCATAACAGCTACTGTCAAAGCGAAGGCAGACAAAATCCAGAACAGGCCTCAGTTTACAAAAATATGAGTAAAACTTCTGAGAGCAGATCATCTGAAAGAAAAATATGGCCTTATTCTATTGCGTTGTTTAGGGTTTTTTTCCTGTCTTTCTTTTTTAACCATCAGAAATTTAAGTCTCATCCAGCTTATCTGTCCTAGAAAGGTCTACAGATAAAGACCAAAATCACTGGGGAAAAAAGCACTGTTTTAAATGGATTCAAAATGCATTCCACCAAATCCATTTAACAAAGGACTGAGAAATCAAAATCATTGAGTTATTCACAAGCTACTACCTCGATGACAGACCACTGTAAACTTATGTCCTGGTTTCAGCTGGGATAGAGTTAACTGTCTTCCTAGTAGCTGGTACAGTGCTATGTTTTGAGTTCAGAGCGAAGAATGTTGATAACACTGATGTTTTCAGTTGTTGCTCAGTAGTGTTTAGACTAATGTCAAGGATTTTTCAGCTTCTCATGCCCAGCCAGTGAGAAAGCTGGAGGGGCACAAGAAGTTGGCACAGGACACAGCCAGGGCACCTGACCCAAACTGGCCAACGGTGTATTCCATACCATGTGACGTCCCATCCAGTACAGAAACGGGGAAGTGGGGGGGCAGGGATTCGCCGCTCGGGGGACTGGCTGGGTGTCGGTCGGCGGGTGGTGAGCAATTGCACTGCGTATCATTTGTACATTCCAATCCTTTCATTATTGCTGTTGTCATTTTATTAGTGTTATCATTATCATTATTAGTTTCTTCTTTTCTGTTCTATTAAACCGTTCTTATCTCAACCCACGGGTTTTGCTTCTTCTCCCGATTTTCTCCCCCATCCCACTGGGTGGGGGGGAGTGAGTGAGCGGCTGCGTGGTGTTTAGTTGCTGGCTGGGGTTAAACCACGACACTTAGTATTTGTTTTAAGAAGAAAACAAACAAGAAAACACCCACATCTACAAGGACACAAAGTCCTAAAGAAAACAAAACAACAAAATATGCTTCTTTTACTCTGTGTCCTGAAAAAAGGTCCAACCCTTCCCCAACAATCTCATCATTATTTTCCTTTTCTATCAAATTAAAGGGTTAATCTTTTCTCAAGGTCCATTCAAACAGATCCTGACACCTCGAAGTTCTATATATGAAAGGTAGTACAGTAGAACTGGTTCAGCACAATGCACTACCTCCACTTTCCTTGAAGGATTCAAAAGACCGTTCCAGGACAAACCTGCTTACTCTTTGCCTCCATATATGCTTCAAGAATTTGAATTCCATGAACTGCCAACAACATTTAACCACAATGTCTGGTTTTAGAAGCAAGAGTAATAATTTAGTAGGGCAGCTTTTTTTTTTTTTTTTTTTTTTTTTTTTAAGAAAAGCTACCAGTGAATTCTTGTGGTGATTTCAACTCTAGGATCTTTGGTCTAAGAAACCCGCAAAATTGGAAAGTTAGTTATCTGTGGAGATAAAAATGCAGAAAACAAAGGAAAAACCTCACTAGGCATTATTTTTGTCTGTGCTTTGTACAAGGACTGATTTTGAGTAGAAAATAACTGTATCAGTTTATGTCTAGTTAAATAATTATATCAACACAATCTGGTTTGTGAAGACTTACTCTCTAATAACTATGCCTGCATCAGGAATTCTACCACTAGCATTGTACTGACAGTTTTACTAGTAGGCTTCCCATACACACCAGTCCTAAGTAGATGACTAAAGAAAGGAGAGAGGTGGAGCACAATAATTACCTGTGTTGGCTACATTTTCTATCATAGCAGTGTCTTATTGCCTCTCTGCAGCAAATAAGCCTCACACATAACACCTATAGCAGATAACTCATTCTCTACCATTTCCCCCCAAGACAGCAGGAATCTTTGGTTGTGCTGAACATTTGCCTTTAATGAACGTGTATGCCTGTAGTGCTCTGTTGAGAGACAGCAGGTTAGAGAGTCACACTTACATACAAAACAAGAAATGAGCTTGTGGTGACCACTGGACTATGTAGGAACTCTTATATCACCAAATTTAGCCTCCAAGAAACCACATCTGCACATGTCATTTTCATGCATGCAGCACAGTCCTGCTCCCCATAAAGTTTTTTATTACAAGCTCTACCCTTGTCCAGGTTTCGGCTGGGATAGAGTTAATTTTCTTCCTAGTAGCTGCTATAGTATCATGTTTTGATTTAGTATGAGAATAAAGTTGATAGCAACAACTGAAAACATTAGTGTGTTAAGTAGTGTTTATCCCAAGTCAAGGATTTTTCAGTTTCTCATGCCCAGCCAGCAAGAAAGCTGGAGGGGCACAAGAAGTTGGGAGGGGACACAGCCAGGGCAGCTGACCCAAACTGGCCAAAGGGATGTTCCATACCATGTGATGTCATGCCCAGTACATAAACTGGGGGAGTTGGCTGGGGGGGGGGGGGGGGGGGGGGGGGGGCAGATCACTGCTTGGGAGCTAACTGGGCATCGGTCAGCAAGTGGTGAGCAATTGCATTGTGCATCACTTGTTTTGTATATTCCAATTATTTTATTATTATTGTAATTTTGTTATTGTTATTACCATTATTATTTTCTTCCCTTCTGTCCTATTAAATGGTTCTTATCTCAACCCACGAGTTTTACTTTTTTTTTTTCCCACCACGATTCTCTCCCTCATCCCACTGGGTGGTGGGGAAGTGAGTGAGCAGCTGCATGGTGCTTAGTTGCTGGCAGGGGTTGAACCACAACAACGCTGCAATTTTAGGAGCCATCGTATCCCTGAACTCAAGTCATTGACGATCCTGAAGCAAGAATCAGGATCTGGACTATGACTCATGGTTCTATAGGGAAGCCTATTCAGGCAGCCAAGAACAGGTCTGATGCATTTGTATTGTCAGGCAGAAAGAAAGCAAACAGTTCCACATTCCAGAAGACTGTTAGCCAATATTGGGAAGGTTAAAATCAGTTTTAAATGATGGACAGCTGATGAGCAGATATTTGTTCAAGGTGTTTCTAGGGGATTCTCATATAATTGTTATCAAAGAATCAATTGCCTGCAATAAAATACACTAATTGTTAACTGAAACTCATGATTGGTACCAAAATCATTGATCTGATTTGTCTACTAGCCTAGACACATTACAGACAAGAGCAAGAAATTTACACCATACTTGTGTAATGTTGGTTATATTTTAGAAAACAGTAACTTCACAGCTGAGAACAGTGTGCATGAGCTCAGCTTAGTGTAGACAGCTAGCTGTGCATGTATTGCAGGCTATTAATTTAGATTAATAGTGATTAATAATGTTGTCATTACAGAAACCACTTGAGTTTTTTTGTCGGTTTTTTTTTGGTCTAGGGTTTTAATTTCTGAAAGGCAGATTCTAAGATTCTAAAACTGAAAAGATCCTAACACAGTTACAAGCATTGTTTGAGGTCAAAACACACCAAATTAGTCTGATTTATACAACAACACATTGTGAGGTGAGAAGACAGCTGCATGTAGTAAGATTTCTTCCAGAAGAGAACCCAGACCTAGTAGACACAGGCAGAACGCAATATAGTGACTGGAAACCACAATAAACAAATTCAACCTGGAAGTGAGGCACAGTTTTTACCATGGGTAATTAACCACAGAAACTAATTACCCATGGTTTATAGCAGACTGCTTGCAACCTGATGCATTCAAATAAAAAACAATGCCTCACCTTAAAAAGTCTGTATAACACAAAAATCATAACAGGCCCCCAAAACCCAAACCCAAACGATCATTAAAACATTAGTTTGGTTTAAAATAAAGATAGGACACTGTCTTCAGGCAGTGAATTTATTTTCTCTGCAGTGCTCTTAGTTTTCCAAAGCTCGAACTCAGGAATTGACTCATTTGTTCCATTACTGCTTCATACAGGCCAGCAGGATAAAGCAAGAAGTAAAAAAAATACAGATGGAATAGGGATCTGGTGTAGATCCTCTGCAGTAGCACATTCACCCTAGCAAGAATCAGGAAAAGCTGACTGCTTTTGCACACAATCCCCTAAAGTTTCCAAATCAAGCAGCAAGGCATTCCATTACACAGAATAGAGTGAAAACAAGTTGGTACTTGAAAAGAAAGATGCCTCTAGACACAAGCCCTTAATGATCCCTGTTAACTCCACTTCAGAATTCATGATTTTCTAGCACAAAGACTATTATGATTTCTCAGTATCAAATAGAAAGCATGTCGTCTCAGATTCCCCAGGAAAGAAGCAACATCAGATCAGAAAAGGAAAACAGTGCCTCCAGTCTGCAATTTTAAGTTCTTACAGAGGGAGGAAAAAGGCACATGTTCTAGCAATGCCATGGTTAATAGGGCAAGACAAAATCCTGGAGCAGAGCCAGTCAGACTGAGGGACATCTGTTTTCTAAGGAGGTAGGAATTATGGCATTAAAATTACAATAGCACATGACAACAATTAATCTCATGGCAAAATAGGATTAACAGGCTCCTTCCACGCTGTTTTTCACTCTTCTGAATTTGCACCTAGCGGAAGAATTTATTTCCTGAAATAGCAGCTAAGATCCTAGACAAGATCACTTCAGGGGAATTCTGTTCAGTTCCCTTGCCCAAGCTGGATGCTGCAGAGCACCAGCAGCACTGTCATCTTCCATTTCAGAGCGGTGCACATGCACTTCATGTACCAGTATGGGAAGCTGATGACACAGCCTGTTTCTTTTGCATCTAGCACTTGAACGCCACCAGTTGCTCTGCTCCACGCTAGAGTGGTGAGATAGTGCACATTTGCTAGCTGTAAGTGAAGAGGCTTTCCCCTTCATGAAGCCGCCGTGGGAAGTACTGCATAAACTGAGGGCCAAACCTTTCTAGATGTACCTGTGAGCTCAGGCACAGTAACGGCTCAGCCCAGGGTCCTCAGCCCTGGAAAGAGACCAGCACTGGAACATCCAAAGCCACTCACCTCCAGCTGTTCAAGTGCAACACTCAGGTAAACAGGAATTGAGAGCAGCTGGCCAGAGACTCCCTCCTGAAGCCCGCACCAATACTAGGGATTCTTGAAAAGCAAGAGAATTGGGGAACTGCATTCATAGCACGGTAGAGGGAAACAGACCAAGAAACCTGTCAGAAAATTATGCACAGCTGTTGAAACTGTCACATGTTAAAGATTATTTTCCTACTTAATCCTCCTTCCCATTTGCTCATCTTGGTTGTCATAGCAAGGTCCAGTTGACAAGGATTGGAAAAGCCTACTCTAAGCCACTCCTAGGCAGCAACACTAGAGGAGAAAAGTGTACAGAGCCACAGTGAAAAAATGATACACTAATAATACATTAACAAGGCTTTAGTTACCAATCTCTAGATATGACTGATGCTAGAATCCCAGTAACATTCATAAAAAAGTCACCCAAAGCTTGTATTAGCTTGTAATAAGTATCTCCAATTTCAACATCTCTGCTAAACATGGAAAAACATGAAGACTCCAAAAGAAGTGTGTATTAGAACTAGTCTTATTTAGGAGGTCACTCTGTCATTGCAACTGCTGTGCTTACAGCGCACATGGCCACCAAGAGAACGCTGCCTTTGTCAAGTTAAAGAAATGTCACTGCAACACTAAAAAAAAAAGAGAAAAAAAACCCCCAAAACAAAACTACAAACACCAACCCTGCTCCCCAACCCCCAAGTTATTCTGTGTGCAACTACTGTGATGGACAACATTAAATAGCTATCAGAGCACTGTTTAAAGAACTGTTCTGCATCATACAGATCCTGCATAAACTGTTATCCAGTGACTGAAAGCTGCTAATTTTATAAGATGGAGAAAATGGTGTCTTCAACAGCCTTTGTTGTTTTTCTGCTGGCATTGAGTGGAAACACATGCCCCCTTTTTTTTTGTTCTTAACTGGCTCACTCAGAGCTTTTGAACACTTTTTTTTTTTTTTTTTAAATAAGAAGATAAACAGCTTATCAAAAAAGTAGAAGTAAGAGAATAAGGCCAGACAGCCAATGAAAGAAAAGAAAATGCTATTCTAGGCAAAAAATAGAGAATTAAAATGGGTTACACACTAAAAGATGGCAGGTGTCTGCTGAGAAAAAAAAAAAAAATCTTATGTAAGGTACTAAAAACAGTGCCTGCAACCCTTGAAATGCCTGAGTTGTCAGAACGATGGAACTGGGTGTTCACCAAGGTCATAAAAGACACTGCTCTGCATACTCAAATGCTGAGTCCTAACAGCCACTTCATCTTTCCAGCAAGAGGCCACAGCTTCCAGAACCTGGGCCAGTACTGCACTGGCCTCAGCCAAATTTGATGGAAGCCAGTCAGATTCCAGCAGATACTGAAGTCTGGAGCACAGGTAGGAGGGTTTATTTTGTGGTGATATCCTCAGCTGTTGTTCATGAGTGACAAGAAATGGAAATCTTATATTTATTTTCAAGTACTACAAGAAGCCATATAAGCACCATACCATAAATAGGGTCCACAATTATAGACAGGCAGTAACACTGAGTATTCATTAAAATAGGGAATCCAGTATTTTGCTAAAGTTCTTATGTGATGGACCTTGTTCAAAGGTGATGTGTTCTTTCCATTCTTTAGAAGTACAGCTTAATGAACTCTCTATTATCTTTATGAGGGTAAAAGATGATCTAGGATAGTGCTGCATGCTGTTGCATTATCTTCATAAGCAGCAAAGTGTTGTGTCTATTGATTCAGGTTTAGCTCAGATAATCAAAATGATTAAGAGGTTTGAACAGTGGCATTATCATAAGTCTTAGAAGTCCAGAACTCTTCAATTTAGAAAGGAGCTTATTAAAAAACCAAACCAAACCAAAAAAGCTAGTAGATTGGGTCATTATTCACCAAATCCTAAAACAGTAGAAGCTAGGGAACACTCAGTAAAGCTAAACCAGCTAAAAACAGAAGAGGATTTTCTTCTTTAGATAGCAGTCAGTGAATTTCAGGAACTTGCTGCTACACATGACTGTGGAGGCAGACAGCATTTGTAGATTCAAGAGGGATTAAACAATTTTTACTAAGAGTAGTTGCTGGGGTGTGCCCTTTAACATCCTTAATCCAAGCATTATGCATAGTGAGGGACCTATGAGAGGGAAAAAGGGCAATCAAAAGCAGTTAGGGTCAGATGCTTCCCTGAATTGCATCTCTTGTTGCTACTTCTGGAGGCAGAATATTAGGCTAGATAGACCACCTATCTGATTCAGTAAGGCATTTCCTTTGATCTTATTTGCTTTTAAAAAGCTGAACAGAATTTTCACCTCACTATTCAGTAGAGGAGCTTAACAGAACCAGATAATCTATGAAAAATTGTTTCTTTCATAGGAATGATGCTTGATGTGAGTAGATCCTATATGATTGTACTGAAGCCTCAGCAGTTTCAAATGTATAACAAATATGCACAGAAATGTCAGTTGCAGAGGGTCAGTTTAAAGTTTACATGAATTTTGGAGTGAGGGAAGCACCATTAGCCCTTTCAGTCAGTAATCAACATTTGGACAGAACAGCATGAAAGCAAGAAACTGATGTTAAAGTAACCTCTACTTAGCTGAAGTGCAAAATAGCTTATTGGAGCTCCAGTTTCTTATCTTCACCAAGTAGCCTTTTGGATATCACCATGAGAACCATAAGGTGTACCTTATGAACAAAGGAACATTTTGAAATACACAAAAGGAAAACAAAGATTAATCCTGATAACTTCCTAGCTTGGCCTACCAAAGAAGGTTCAGTACGCTGGCTTCAAATGCATAAAATGCAGCCCAATACTACCATCAAAGAGAACTCTGCAGATGTGTAGTTTCCAGAGGAGCTCTCTGGGTGCTAAAACCACCTGTTAAAGATGGTAAAAGCAACATTTTGAAATAAAGTTTTATATATGAACTTAGAAGTTTTTTGCTTTTGTGCTATCTCTTGTTTTAAAGCTTAGCTCTGCAGGTCAAATGGAGCCAGAAATATTCAGTAAGTATTTCTGTTCTGTATTTGGAAGAAATGAAGAATATATTTTAGAGACAATGAAATTATTTCTATTTTGCAGTAATGGTGGTGGGAGATTGCAGCAATCAGACTAAGTCTATACAAACAGATAATTTCTGTACAAGATCTAAAAGATTGACTAAGAAGCTCTCAGCTTCCAATCCGAGCTCCAGTGCTCTGGCATTTAAATCCTAGAAGACTGGAAAACCCATCAGCAGTAAAGATTCAAATTGCATACAAAATGAATGCCAGTCAGCATGGCATTACAGAAAATATGACCTTACTTCTTAATAAAACCCAAATAAGCTTGTCAAAATCTGAAAGATTGTATTGATATAGTGTAATTATTTCATAAGGCATGTCATACAAGCCTACACCAGGACTTTTGCTGTCCACCATATTCATAAACAACCTGAAAAGGAGGAAAGCAGACTGGTGGAAAAGCTTATGGATAATACCAGGTTATTAGTGTGGCTGAGGAACTACTGAGGGAGAATTCGCAATGCTGAGTTTCATTTGCCATTTTATTCATCAGTATAAATCACACATGAAATGACACTAACTATTGCTAACTAGAGCTAACTATTACCACTGGGGAGAGATCTTGAGGTTATGATAGTCTTAGTTCTATTCAGGAGTCAGGTCACTGCTCAGCAGCAGTCAGAAAGTGAATAGATATGTTAGAAATCAGGAAAAGAAGAAAAAAGTCTTGTGGTACTGTGTAAATACATAGCTCTACCCCACTTTGAACACTACAGCATCTCAAAGAGGTAGATCTGGAAGACATCAATAAAACAAGAAAGATGAAAGGTATGGAATAGCTTCCCTATAAGGAACCATTACATAAGCCAGGCCTCTTCAATCTGGAGAAATAATGTGAAGGCAAATATGCCAAAGCTATAATGCAACTAGACTGGACAGAAATTGTCCAATGTAGGAAGGTACATCAAAATGAGATCAGACAGGAATGAGGATCCAAGGAAATAAGAAGAGGTTGCAGGTTTCCTCCTGCAACATGTCACTGAACTGTTCTACTCTTTGCCAGATGTTTTTACTTCTAGTAGGGAAAGACTGAAAAACTTTGTGGAAGTTGAAAAGTTCTGAGTGTTACTAAACACATGGAAAACATACCTCTCCATGAGGCAGAAAGAGATATGAGCTAGGATAGTACAAGGAGGAAGTATTTTATGCGCTCATCTTGCACTCTTGCCCACATGTCCATTTTTCGTCACTGTGCTGGGTATGCCTTTTGTTTGAACTGGTACAGCTACCTACCCTAACATACAGCATTCTTACAAAATACATATTCTTACAGAACACATACATAACTGGTTAAAGTATGTCTGATAGATCCCAGTGGTGCTTGCAAGTCCCACAGAGATATTCTTTACCAGTTATCTGGGAGAAAAATCTAAAGCTGTTGGTAACAGAAGTCAGCTGAAAAGAGCAATGCTTGGGATTGCTGCAGCCACATGTAGCAACAAGAAACATGGGCTGCACTTACAGCATGGGAAACTGTATTTTGGGACACTGCAATTCATGGGATCTTTGAGGTCATGCTCAGCATGGTTACTATGAGAGCAAATACAGCCCTCAAGCACATAAGGAAGAAGCACAAAAGCTGACAAGTGCTTGCTTTTATATTTCTCTGGTCAGAAGTATGTTGGCAGACAAATGGTGCAGGAAAGTTAATTGCTCTAGGACTAGAAAATCACATCTAAAAGTCCAAAGAATCATTATTGCATCTGTGAAAAAAAAAAGTGTTAACCACTGACTTTTTTACTACCTAAATATGCAAGCTTAGGACATACTAGTCCTTTTACTAACAGCCAAGAGCTGAACAAAATCCACCACTGGATGATCTGTTACAGAAGTCTCTAACAAGAGGCCACAGCTGTGGGGAACATATACTTTCACTGTAATATAATTTTCACAAGCAATTGGTCTTTTGCCTCTTGTCTAGAACAGCTTTTGCTTGAATACACAAGCTTGTCATCTGTATTATCTGGGAACTGTAATTTGAATAAACAAGGCAGCTTTTTTTTTTTTTTTTTTTTTTTTTACTGTCATGCACTTGAGATTGATCACTGAAAACTAACTAAGTAGTGTAGTGGAAAAAAGTATATGGCACAAGCTGACACTCAAAGCCATTCCAAGTTCCATGAAGAAGATGAGTCACTTGTACAAGTAAAAACATTAACCTCCAAGATATCTGTTACTGTAAAAGGAGGATCAAATGCAGACTTTCAGACTAAGATGTGCATAGAGGACTCATGCATTTGCCTTTGCTTCTTAGCAGGTTTGTAACCAACCTGATTTGTGCCTCTAGTAAAATTCCTTGTTCTTTAATTGTTGCAAAGTTGAATTCATAGTGGCACAGAACAGCCCAGGTTGGAAGAGACCTCAATATATCATCTGGTCCAACTTTTAATGGGAAAAGGAATACAGATATTATCTAGCACCCTGTCCAATCGCATCCTGAAAACCTCCGGTGATGGGGACTCTACCATGTCCCTGGGGAGGTTGTTCCTGTGACTGATTGGTCTCACAGTAAAGAAAATTTTTCTTACCTTGAGTTGAAACCTCTCGCAATGCAACTTGCACTCATTGCCCCTTGCAAAGAGAAAGCCTCCATCCTCTTTGTAGCTGCCCATAAGTTCTAGAGATGCTGTAAAACCAGATTCTTCTTCTCCTAACTTGAGTTAATAGCATTCTAGGAGTACTCATCCAAAAAGACAGCTGCCTTCAGGAACCATAATGTAACTTTGCTACATCCTCAGTGGGCTGTGGCAGATATATCTGTATTCTCAGCTGGCATTAAATGTAAAACAAAGGCATCAGTAGGATGTGAAGCATGTGTATTAGGTTGAATGCGAAAGGCTTCGGAGCCTGAAGGCCATCTGCCTGCAAGGCAGCTAGTTATTAGACTGTTACACAAACCCTGCTGGCTTTCAGCATAAAACATTAAGTTTGCAAACAAACACGCAGGCTAATACTTGACAGTTTAATATTTCTGATAATCCTTTTACAGAGGCAAGAAAAGTATCTCATCAATGTTTCATTATTTCAAGTATTTGTTCCATCAAATTCATGAATGTTGTTCTTAATTGCTTGATTTTCAATTATGTAATTAGTTATTTACAAAAAGTTTTCTGATGACTAACACAAAGTACAATTTGAGAGGATAGATCACTGGGATGGCTCTTGAGCTATTTAAAGTCCCCTAGTCGGACTGAAAGCAGCTGCTAATATTCATGTAGAGAAAAATGTTTTCAGAAAAAGGAGTTGTTTTCTCTGAACATCAAAACCAACAGATACCAGAAGGCATACTTCCCTTATGCTGTAAAGTAATTATTTTGAGCTTTTCACCTTTCATCATGTCAATTTTTATTGGAAAGAGACACTCCCTCTCAGCTATAAAGAACTATTAACATCCAGCACAAGGAGACACTGGACAAGATCTTAAACTATTATGGCAGCCAGCAGCAATTGACAACTGTGCAAAATTGCACATGGGGCTACCCTCACCATATAAGAGCACACAAGCCTTCAGTATTTCACCTTGAATTGGTTTGACACTTCTGCTCATTTTTCTCAACACATCACCCTCTCCCTCCTTCAGACCATTTACCAGCTTCCAGATTCTCCATAACATATAGAAAGTCTGTCATGCAAGGTCTTCCATAGTTGTTCCTACCTTTTTCTCTTCTGTTGCTGCCATTCAGGACAACCTCTTTTCCCTTTGGGCAGGTCATCATCACATCCGTGCTTGGTTTCTTGCTGTCCCTACCATCCATATCCTGTAAACTATGCTGTGAGATTACCCCTACAACAAGAGTCATGTTGTTTGTGATACTCAGAAAACAGCCAGCAAGTTAGTGTGGAAAAAAAAGAAACTCAAAACCCACAAAAAACCCTCCAACAACAAATAAGCTTTCATAAGGTGCATTGAGTATCACTTGTATGACCACCTCACCATTACCAGCTCTGTCCTCAGCTTTTCTCCTCTTGTTTGTACCACATTTGAGACTCATTTGTTCCTCATCATCCCTAAACAGACTAAAAACTTGTCAGAGGGATAACTGTGCCCTCTCTGTTCCCAGAGAATACTGCAGTTACCTTTTGATTTCACCTTCAAACACTAAGCATTAACATAATACAAATGCAGTTTGGAAATAACTACTGTAACCAAGTGAGAAATTGCAGATAGGAGAGTCTTGGAATATTCTGTTAGGTAGACTGCTTTACTTAGTCATATTGTATTACCAGCCTTCATTTTTTGTTTCTTGCCAGCGATGTCAAACTTTTACAGGTTGTTAGAAGTCTATAGAGTAAGAAGCCTTTTGCATTAAATAGAAGGTCAAAGAACTATTCTGGCTTTACAATAACTGCTGTGCTCCAGCTGACTTTTCCCTAATCACGGAGTGCAAACATCAACCATGAAGGGAATGATATTCTGAGATTAATGCACATACTTCCGAAAAGAATAGTTTTATCCTCCAGAGACACCACTAAGTATACCAGTGTGGAGGTACAGGTCCCTCACACAAGCAAGACTAGGATCTTTCAAGTAGTATGGAATCATAAAAACATTAACTGGAAGGGACTTCAGGAGCTCTCTAGTACAGCCTTCTGCTCAGAGGAGCTAACACCAAGCTATAAATACTAAGAGGAAAATCAGCTGCAGCCACTCTTCTCTCTGCTCACAGCAGGAACAAGAGGGCACATACAGTGTAGAGCTGAACAACTCCTGTTGTTAAAATGTTTCTAGTTTTATGTTATGTCCATCTGGAGCAGAACTGCGATGAACACACATCTTCATAGGGCAAGTACAAGATATGCAGCAAAGAATTTGCAACAAGTTGCAACAGAAACCAAGCATATCTGGAGAGACACTTGTCCAAATAGCCAGATCGAACCATCCTGAAACATAAGGATACCTTTATTCAACAGACCCACAGGACAAACTGAAGCACAAAGGCAAGACTTGCTAAGGGGCTTAGTGACTTGTCTGTTTGGAGGATCTCTGTGTAAATAAACAGTGTAAGTTAGGTAAAAAACAACCTTTTTAGAGAGTGTGTCACTCAAAACTTGCCTGCCCTGCTCCAATCGATCAATGACATTAGCACTTCTTGTAGCTGTTGCCTAAGTTGTAACTAACTCATCACAGCTACGATAGTGGTGTTCATACTAAATGGGGTTAGGAATTCATGCCAGGAGTTACTTTTACAGTGTGTGGGAGAAGAGCAGCCTCCCTCAGATTAGTTTACTAAATTTGATAGAAAATAGCTTATTTGGCATATCGGTTTTGAAGAGATAACAGTATCTAGGAAATGTCTTACACTGCAAGGGCTACACCTGCATAAACAAAACCCAATCTTGAATTGCAGCACATCAGGAAGCCATATATAGAGATTATTTTTCAATATATCCTGCATTGATATTTGCTATAGGATGAACTAGAATTGCACTTGATCCCAGGTAACAACCATTTTGTTGAACAGGGACAGGGACAAACTGGTCAGGGACAATTTGCAGGCAAGTTCCTCCAGGAGAAGCTGGGAATTATCCTAGAATACAGGGTGCATCCCACTGGTGTCTACACCCCGTCACTTTTTCTCTACAGTGTTACTGAAGTACAGCAGCACCAGAATCTTAAGGAACAATTTGACTAAGCCAACTCCAGAACTTTCTCTATCGCACACTGGTTAATACATAGCAACATGCAAAACCCCTACATCAAGGAAGATCATGAACACACATGTTTCTTCATCTCTACCAGATATTGCAGATAGCTATGGCTGCTTATAGTCTGCAGTGTGGCACTAGAACAATTAGTGTAGAAAGGAAAATAGATATCAGTTTCCTACTTTGCACTGTCAGAAGATAGAAAACAGACTTACAGATCATAAACTGTTCTACTAAAGTGACAGGCCATTGTTCTGTTGCTTAGTTGAGACCACCAATATCTGTCAAATTAAAGCATAATTATAACAATCTGTATTTCTATATAGATGAGATAGATAAAACTACTGCTACTGATCAGCAAGTTTGTCAGTGAAGCATGCAAACAGACCATAGAATTGTTCATGTTACTGGAATCCTATCCATCCCTATACATGCCTTAGCTCTTTCCTGAGCAAATATTGAACATTTCTTATCACATGCCTGTCTAATGTTAAGCACTATTGGGAAAACAGGTCAGGATCTTTAGACTCTAGTGTGATAAAGCAAGGATTTTTCAGGTTTGGTGATACCACAGCACTTTATTAAACAGATTCATGTTAACCTAGCCATTATCTTACAAATGCAATGTTAGCAATAAGAACCTGAGTCCTTAAGATCACAATGGGTGAACAGCAAGAACCTACAATCTTTTAGGCCACATGACTCATATCTCACATTTTCCAGATAATTAGACCTGAGTGAGAAAGCCCACAGGGGGCTTCATGGAACCTTATAGCACTCTCATAGACAAAATTTCTGGGGAGAAGATAGGTAGCATTTTTAAATGTTTAATACACAAAATATTTGCAGTTATAGGGGAAAGCCTTCAGACAGGAGGACCTGTCGTGCTTTACAGATGGTCAGAGTCCATCTAATTCAGTTTCCTACTTTACAGCCTGAATGAGGATAATGCTTCAGGCTCCAGTTACATTGCTCTAGAGTTAGAGCTGTCCTGCCATACACAAATGGAGACATGGTTATAAGATTAAGTCAACTTTTAGGTCCTGTTCACCTACAGAACCACAAGGCCACAGCCATGACAGAGGATTTTACAGAACAGCTATTTGCTGACTCATTAAGAGCTTGAAAGTTAAAACAGGGCACAAAGAAAACTGGTAGCCAGAGGCCCTACAGCGTAACACTGAACTGTCTACTATCTCCTACACATGCTAGAGTTTTGTTATTTCTTGTTTTCAGACCTAAACTTAATGGGATGCAGAAGTCTAACCTGGAGGTGACAAACACATCACCATTATGCCAGATAAAGATTAGATCATAAAAAAAGCAAAAGCAAGACAAAAATCAGAAATTTTACTTTCTATTATCAGTGGGTTTTGATTGTCCAAAGTTAGGGTTATGCCAGTCAAGTAAGGCTTCAGAAGAAAGGGAGGCTATCAGCTCAGTTCATGGGTTTCTTCTTAACTAGCAGTAATTATTGTTTGCTCTTTCTAAAAAAACTGCCAGCCACAAGCCATTCAACTGCTGCTGTAGTAGTCTCTTCCATATAGACATGAGAGCTTCCAGATCCACATGATACCCAACAGAAACACAACCCTTCAACAGGAACTAGTGATTGGTTTCAGTTAGATATTTTCCTTTCCAGTTAACTCATTTCAGATTTGAGTTGGTTTGTTTGTTTTGCTTTTGTAATGTAAAAAATATCAGACAGATGTTTGGATGTTGGATTGCTCTTTCAACTACCTCTTGCACTGGTATTCAGCTACAGTGACAGCTACAAAATAGAAAGTGCTTCATTGCTTGCTACAGCAGTATAACATTGTAAGAGTCTGTATCAGGCAGTTAGGGGCTGTGGAGTTTAAATCCTCAGAACTCTTGTAGAAAACTGGGCATCTAACAGGTCACTGCTTAACTAGTTGCAATAGTAGGAGTCAACTTGAGCAAGATACAATTGCCTCATATATTGCTCTAGCCTTTCTCAATCCCACTAGAAAAGTCAACTAAGCTTTTCTACAAGGCATCTCTGTTTCTCAGAACAGCAGTGGCTGTAAATGGCTAGTAAAAATAACATTCATGTCTGATGTTCTTCTAGAGGTAAGATGAAGTCTGTCAGGCCCAGATCATAAGTCTGTGTTGGACATGCAACAAGATGCCAGCTGATCTATGTCATTAGCTACAGAAATTAACTAATCAGAACTAAATTTATGTAACTGCATACTGGAGAGGCCCATCAATATCTAAGGAATGTCTGTTCACCTGTGCATCCACAGAAATCCTTCATTTGTGTTGTTTGCTTCTATACTTAATTTCTTCTGTCCTGCCTCATTCAAGATTTAATGGATTGAAATATGTATTGAGTGTTCCCTAATAGACTTAAGTAAGGTTAGAAGGGACAATAAAGTCTTCCTGTTTCAGCTCATCCATTTAGTAACCCCACCAAAGGATCTCTTTCAAATATTTATCCGATTTCCTTTCTGAACCACACAAGCTTCTTGCCAAAGTATGTTGTGGAGAAATTCTATGGCTCCACTATTGGTTGAACATGCAACCATAGCACCATATTTTCTTTTGAATGTGACTTCCACCAGTTTAATTCCCCCTGGTTCTTGTTCATCTCTTCAGTCAATTCTTTTCCAAACTGAAGCATCTCAGCTTACTTGATCATTTCTTGAAAGAAAGCTACTCCAGACCTCTGACCATCCTCACTACCCCTCTGAGCTCTACTGCAGTTCCACTATATTTGAGATAAGGGGACCAAAACTGCACAGTGTTCAAAGGTCTGGGATCTAAAATACAGTGCCATGATGCTCCTTGTTTTGTTCTCTGTTCTTACCTAATAATTGCTAACAATTTATATGTTTTGTTTGTTGCCAAGCACTGAATTGATGCTTCCACAAACTTTACCATAATCACAGGATTCATTCCTCCATGGTAATGGTCAGTTCAGAACCCACCTTTTTTTTTTAATTTGAAGCTACATTTGGGGGTTGTTTTTGCATATGGTATTTACCTTACACAGTTTAAATTCTTCAGTCAGAACTCAGCATTACTGAGTCCTGAATGACTTTGGATTATCAAACTTGCCTCACTGCTCACCCTTTAATGTTTAAGTAGCTATGTTAAGCAGCATGTACCTTGCTGAACTCAACTGACAATCCACCTCCATTGACAGAGCTGGCTATTTACATCAGAACATCTGTTTACCCATCCTTCTCTGAGTAACTTCTGCATACCAAAGCCTGGCCCCTAATTCTATGGCCTATAGGCTTCTTTAAACAGACTTCATGGACTTAGATTCCCAAAACATTTTTGGCTGGTAGACTAAATCACTCATCTATATGTTTGCTAATCCCTTCAAAGAGCTTGAAGACATTTGAAAAGCAGGACTTCCCTTTGCAGAACCAATGGTGTCTCTGCCCAGGTAGACACTAATTCTGCCTTTTATTATAGTTACTACTGATTTGCCCAGTAAACCTGACAGTTGGTTAACAGACCTGCAATTTCCCAGATCCCTCACAGAATCTTCTTTATAGGCTGGCATCACATTTATCACCCTCTGCTCCTCAGGAACCAAGCAAGGGAAGTGAGTGGGATACATGTTGCTAATACTAATCCAGATATTTCAGCCCCGAGTTATAAGAATTCTTGGGAAAATGTTATACACATAGTGACTTGTTAGTACTTAGTCTATTTGTACCATAGACTCTGTTATAGTTGCTTCAAGTTTAGACAGATCTTCTGCTGAGTGTTTCAACTGGTATGTTTCATACACAGTATTTTAATCCTGTAAGTGTGTGTGTATACACACACATGCTGCTTTGCAAGGAGGAAGACTTTCTATCCCCATGTTAAAGTCACAGGAACATTAAGAAACCTCTCAGTCAGTGGCACATCTGAGAAGAGTCCAGGTACCTTCCTTCACAGCTATCCATTAGAACAGCTTCCCCAGCTGGAAAATATATTCAGAAGCTTTGATAAGAGTGTAAAACGTACAGTGAGCTATAAAACAGTCTTATATAGAAAAGATTTTGCAACAGTGTCATCTGTGCTTCCTATAGTAACTTTAACATACATTACATAGAAGTATTAAACAGCCTAACCAGAGTCCAAGCTTTTTGCAAGCTAAGCAAGCACATTTTCTAACTATTAATGACATTTTTATAACATTCTTATTCATTGTTCTTCTCAGGAAAGGGCCATAGACCTTCAAAAAAGGGATTCAGAAAGTCATTTGACTCATCTTACACACTACTTGCAACACATTTTGTGCGTACAAAAGTACATTCTAAAACCCAAAAGGAAGAGATAAATAATAAATAGCTTACGAAGTAAAACTATATTGTGTCACCTGAATAAGGTACAGAAGACAGACACACAAATTCTAACTTACTAGCTTAATAGGCTCTTAAACAGCTCGTTTCTATCCACTCTATTCTCAGTAGTAAGATATGTAATTTTAAGTTAAATTCCTTGCATCCAACAGATCCTTAAAATGGTTTTTCTTCTTTAGTATTCACATCTGCAGAATCCTGGGCAAACAACTCACTAATTGAATTTGACATTCTAAATCACAATCAGCTTTATTCTGTACTTTTTTCAAACCCAAAAGAAAAGTTAAAAGTTAATGCTGATAAACCAAAAAGCTGACCTTTGACTTCTGAAGAAAACTGAGCCAGGTGTCGGGTTACGAAGAGTCGCAGTTGCTGATTCAGGTCACAGGACAGAATGTTAATGTTCCAGGAACGAATTCCTGCCCAACAAAAACAAAAACAAAAACCAAAAAAAACCAGTGAGCTGTTATTACATTACTTCAGAAACAGAAGTGGAGATAAAGAAGTTAACAGGACATACATGGACCAGTGATGCTCTTCCAGAAGAGCATCCTTAGGACGGAGAAAGTCTTCAGAAGCAGAGGGCCGTAAGATGCTTACCTTCCATAAAACATTTATCCCTGAAGTACATGCAGTGAGCAAGTCTTCATTCAGCTTGGGCTTCATGCAAGTGAAACTAACAAGCTACAAGGGATTGAGGCTCAATAAATTACACTACTGCCTAACCAAGCAAATACATTATGTTAGTTTTACATCTTCTGCATTATTGAGCATTGGTCACCAGTAGAGATGGTCTACTGGGTGGTTAAACTACTAAACAGCTCAGAGACACCAGCTTCTCTGCTCTTATAGCCTGTGCACCCTCCAAGTCACAAAAGTGCCCCCCCCAACTCACTCTGCCTAATTACTCCTTCAAAGCCCCTGATCCCACTGAGACCCTCTGAATTTGCTCTTTAATCTATATAATCTTTGTAAGCTAATCGCCTTCATATCACAGCAGGAAGCAGCATCTGCTCCCAGAGCAAGTGGCACCATGCCATGCTGGGGAAGTCACCTTCAGACCTCAGTGTGAGCAGTTGTACATTCTGGATGACACCAAACACTACAGATCACAGACCTTCACATCCCAGTAAGGAGCAGCGTCTCCTAGATGGTGTGATACTACACTTTGGCACCATGAACAAAACCAGGATATCAGCATGAATCACTACTCCAGCCTCTTGTGCTGCTGCCTACTGAAGTACAGATGTTGAAGGCCAATGCCACAGACTTCTAATAGTTAACTGAAACAAGAATTTCAGCCCCAGCATTTGTTCATGGGATTCTCACTGACAGTTCTTCCACCATCTTCTGGACATATGTCCTCTCTTGCATAAAATATAAAGTTTTATTGTATCTGATATCTGCCTTCTTTCAAGTGAAGCATGTTGATTTTTCATGGAGATTATCATTCCCAGTTACTGCAGTTCTAGTTCTCCAGCACAGTAACTCCACATTGTGCAACAGCTTCTGCTGGCCACTGGTGGGAAACAGGATCTTCTAGTATACAAGCTCCAGCTTTCTACACATAACCAAGATAGAGTTAGTAATCATTGCATCACACAGTTCAGTGGTCTCAAGGCCTGTAGAATCTACAGCAGCTCAAGAAAACTTTGTTCTTAGTTTCTTTTTCTGGTGACAGCTGACACAGTAGAGGAATATAGCTTATTTATTACCTGACAGTCTGCACTGCCGAGTACACAAAAACCCCTCAGTAAATCCTCTGAATGTCAGGGGGGGAAAAACAAAAGCAAAAAAAAACCCCCAAAAAACCCCCAACCACCAAAACACCACCAACCAACTTACCACCATCTTCAGTGTCACAGAACATCTATTCCTCTCAGTTTGGCATGGTATAGGAACAAATGAAACATGTAATGAAAGACAGGGAGCAAGAATTTGAACAAAATGTTTCATATGCTATACTCTTGGAAAGCATGACTGTTTAAACAAATGTCCAATGTAAGTGCATCTTAATGCAGTACTGATGAGCATTCTGACCTGGACAGGAACAAGGTGGCACTCTGCAGGGCAAATCCTGCTGACTCTAGCTGCTGTGTCACTGTCATGGTGTCCTACTGCAGCAATAAATGCTATTTGAGGTACTGCTACATCCTCCAGGATGCACAAAGAATAGATCCTCTTTCAGAGCAAGGAAAGGGAAGAGTGAAATTATCGTCTCACTCATCATCCTACTTGTAACAATTTATTCAACATTTTTTCCCCTCTTTCCTTATGCCCATGTGAACTTTTTTATTTCCTGCTGAGGTAATTGGCTTATAAGATTTGGCATTTCCAACTAATACCAGACCTAGTCTTCCAGATATTGTTTCAAAACTGGACAAAAGTCACATAGGAAAAGAAAAATAAGACCAATATTTATCAGCATTTTAGAATAAGTGTTGTTCAAGCATCCCACAGATACACAATGCCACTGCCTAAGAAGCACTACACATGAAAACAAGCAGGTTCCCGTAATGTCCTATATTCACTATTCCATTCTCCTGAACCAACATATAGAAAGAAGTCTGGGAATGCACACTTCTTGGATCAGCCAGAGCAAGAGATTTATTCACTGAAAAAAATCTCTTTGTGGTGTTTTTTTTTGTTTGTTTGTTTGGGGTTTTTTTTGCGCAGACAGGGCACCACAGCCAACAGAACAAAGACACAAAATAAACCCTATTTTTTTCATCCTTTAGAAAACCCTATCTAGATGTATAATATGTAACACTTAGGACCAACTTTGCTTGCCAACTTTATTTGCCAATTTTATTAATGTGATTGTTATCAGTGCTACAAGCCCCCTACCATACTTGCCAAGTTGCAGAAATGCTTTTCTGAAGGGCAGAGGGATTTTGTTATTTACACTGCTTTGTTTCTGAGGAAATCAAATCTTCTGCTAAGCAGCCTATTCTACACTCACACAAACCTCATGTGGACCCTCTCCAGCAAGCTATCTCTTAAGAAATGGGAATCATCATGTGTGTACCTCTTCCACATTTCTGGAACTCCCTGAATCAAGAGTTT
Source organism: Harpia harpyja (assembly GCF_026419915.1). NCBI lineage: Eukaryota > Metazoa > Chordata > Aves > Accipitriformes > Accipitridae > Harpia > Harpia harpyja. Next base: position 15,270,015 of record NC_068953.1, on the reverse strand, counting down.
AGCTGTCTCTATAATATGCTGTCTGTGGACAGATCTCAAGACCCTGCTGTAATTTTAACTATTCTTACTTCTTATATCCATCTTCCAATTTGCAGATCTTGGTCTATTTCAAGAAGAGGTCATTCTCCCATTTCACAGTGGGGAAAACTCCTCTATGACTTGCTGGAGGTCCTACTCCATGTCAGTGACAGAGGCAAGTCTGAAATCCAGGTTCCTAGCTCCCTCAGCAGTTCACTTCTACTGTTAGAAGCTTACCAATACTGCTTAAATGGCTCTCATGCAAAGAAGTGTCTGCACCTGGCAGAATTTCAGCAGGTTTCTGGTTAGACAAAACTAACTGCAGAACTTAATTCTGCTGTGGCAATTACAATTTGTGTTGCAAAATTGGCATTTACTTTTTCTCTCCAGTGGGAATTCCAAGGTTATTGGCATATGACCACAGACTCAAAGAGCAAAATCCATTAGTTTACAGACTGATCTGTCACTATTTCAAAGATTCAGAGAATGGATAAAGATGCAGGTTGGCACACCAGTTCAGTGAAGTGCCAAGCAAAGATGATCATCCTGTTGTGCAGAAAGCAGTAGTCCCTTTGAAGAGCGGCTTTCAGAGGCCAAATTATCATAATCTGACCTACCCCTACTGAATAAAGCCATCCCTTCAAAAAGGGAATGAAACACTGCTCTCAAAGCTGCTGGTAGGTGGCCTGCCAGCAGCGATGGATGGAAAAGACGCCGAAATGGAGAAATTGGACAAGATTTGACATTTTTACACCCACGCCCTCTCTTAAATTGCACTGTCCATCTGTTCCTCAGTACTGTTGACGCTTGAGAGGAAAACAGTCACAGTAGTATCTCTGAATAACACAGTTTGGCCAATAGTTACAACTGTTATCACTAGCATCTTTTAAACCAATGTGTCTTGAAAACGAGGGGGGGGGGAAAGAAGTGCATGCAAAGTCAAAAGGCTGTTTTCTCAGAGGCGTACTAAACTGCTTATTAGAACAGGGATTCCCTTAATGTCCTGATGTAGCTGACAATCTCTCCTTTCTCTTTTTTGTAGGAGCCATCAGAAACTGCCACAAAGCAAGAACTACCATCTCGCCACCTCCTTCCCCTGCGCTTTTAAACAACACTGCATGTAATATACAAAGACTAATTCAATGCCAAGGCCTCTGGGCACTACTACAATATGGATAACAAAGGAACAAAATGTTATGGCAGTCCTGTCTCGCTCTGTGTCATTCCTGAAGCAGTTCACTGTTGTGGCTTATCCTCCCTCAGCCTCTGTGGTCCACACAGTTGCTCCTTAGATAGGGAGAGGCCATAGCACAACAGGCCCCTGTTTGCAGCTGTCCCCTCGCACTGCAGTAAACAGGCAAGCAAGACAAATCCTCCAACTAATAAGACAGCAGTTTGGGGTAAAATGGAAATAAGATGTAATCCACTAACGAGAAAGAAACGTGGGGAAACGAGAACCGCAAAATGTCTTCAAGCTTTAAGACGCTGAAAGCCAGCGTTAGCTGCATTTCACTAATGCAAAGAAAGGAATGCTCAGGGGGAGAAAAAAGAAACAGCAATGTACGGCCTGAAGGCCCGCGAGCATGCCCGCCTGCGGGAGCAGAGCCAGACCGGCTCGTTATTGATGCCGTCGGTGACTGGGCTCGTCCTCGCTGGAACTGAAGCTCCGGTCACCTCGAAGACCGGCGGCGGGCTGCGCCACCGGGGCGCGAGCCACGCCCGAGCCCAGCGGGGCCTCTCCCCCAGCCCCAGCCCGCCCCAGACCCGCGGCCCCGGGACGCGCTCGCAAGCGGCCTCCATCCCCTCCGCCCCCGCCTGCCGCCGAGCGGCCCCGGCAGAGCACCGGCCCTCCCCTCCGCCGCCGCCCGGCCCGCCGGGCCCGCACCGCCGTCCCTCCGGGAGGCGGAGGGCGAAGCCCCGCGGCGGTGCCGCAGGGCGGGGCGGGCACCGGCAGCTCCGCCTCGGGCCGGGCGGCGGCGGGGACGACGCGGCAGGCGCGGGCGGGCTCGCAGCTCCGCGGCACCCGGCGGCGAGGACCGCCCCCACCGACGCCCTGGGGTCTCCCGCCGCGGCCCCGCTCCTCACCGCGCTCCAGGGCGCCGCGCAGCGCCCCCCGCTCCGGCTCCGTCCCGATCTCCCCGATCACGACGAGCAGCGCGTGCCTCCGCGGCTCCCGGCGGCGCCGCCCGCCCGGCAGCCAGGGCGCTGCCGTCTCCATAGCGACCGGCCCGGCCGTGGTCTCCATGGCAACCCCGGCGGCCGCCGCTGCAGCGCGCGGTGACTGGCGCGCGGCTCTTAAAGAGCCCTGAGCCCCTCCCCGATTGGCCGAGCTGGCACGTGGTCCTGCGCTACTGCGGAGAGAGGGGGGCGTGGCCCCCGGGCGCCACCGCCTTCCAGTCCCTCCGCGCGCCGCGGGGCCGGCTCTCGGGCTCCCTCCCGGCCTCGGAGGCTGCGCCGCCGCCGGGCCCGCGGCCCCTCGGCTGCGCAGGGCCCGGGCGGAGCCGGCAGAGCCTCGGCTCCGAGAGGCCCCGGTTCTCTCCCTGCTCGGGCGGTCCCCGGGGGGGGCTGCGCTGGCCTGCCGCGCCCGGCCTGCCGGCCCCAAGCCTGCCCCAAGCCGGCCCGTCCGCAGGCGCGCAGCACGGCACCCTCCCTGACGGGACGGCGGCCGCCGGTGAGCTCCCGCCGGCCCTGGGGGAGCGGGGCTCTCCGTCCCCGGCTGGGCACGGCCGCGCTCCCTTCTTCTGGCGCTGCGGGAAGAGCGGTACAGCTGCCAAGCGCAGGTGCTGAAAGCCGGGCACTGGGCTCACGGCCTCCGAAACAATAAATAATTCGGGGGGGAGTTCAGTTTACCTTCGTGATCTGAGTGTGAGGGAGTTACTTAAATACAGAAATCCACGGAGATTTTTAGATGCCCGGTGCTGAGCTGTTGCAATATCCACGATAATGGAAGTCGGTAGCGCTGAAAGATGCCTAGGCTGGGCGTCATTGTTTACATTCGTTCCTTCTTTCTTCTCCGTCACTTGGTAGTAAGCAGAACAGTTAGATCCTCATCTCTTTCCTGGTGGTTCGTCTTCCTGTTCAGTTAAAGACAGGTGTAATCGTCTCCAATGGCAAGTGATGGGATTTCCTGGATTCCAGAAACATGAGATACGAGAAAAATCTCTCTGAACTTTGCTAGCTGCCAGTGTAAAACTGTTGTGAGCTGTCAACTGCTGTGTAGACAGACAGCTGTGTAGACAGGAGCTCTTAAGGTCCTGGGTGACCAGAAAGGGCCTTAATTCAGGGCACAAGTCCATATCACTAATAGTCAGTTCTAGCTAGCCACATCTTCAAAGCACTTCAATGCAGTACGTGGAAAAGCTGAGTAAACTCAAAGTATGAGACTTCTGCATGCTGAACAAGGGAGAACCGCCAGAAAGTAGTTTCAGATAGAAAAATCCATGTCTTTTCTGGCAAAGAAAGGGGGGTCCATCCTGTGCTGATGCAGCTGGGTGGAAAAGCAACCCAGCTAGAGTGAAGTCAGCAATAACCTGCAGTGTTTCGTAAAACAGTGTCAGGTTCTGCCCCCTGCAGTCTGCAAGATTTCCATAGAGATGAGCTGCAGTTTAGGAAGCTTGATGGGTAGATAAACCAGTGTCCTGCCCTGTTTTGTTCCTTAGTACCCACCAAGCCTGCAGTGAGAACACAGATGAAACCTCAGAAGGTTCGGATGGTCGGCATTTTGGCAAGCATATGTGAATCTATAGTGTCATAAGACTCCGACAGAAGATAATCAGGAAAAAAGCCAACTACAGAAAGGGGGGGAAAATCCAGAATAATTATCTCTGCAGGCTACAACTGATGTTACTAGCTTACAGAGTTTTCTCAGATTGAGACCTTTAATCAAAAGGTGCTCTAGCTCTCAACAGATAAGCTAGGAGATGATGCACTAGGTCTTTTTCACATAAAATTGTGGTGACACCACTGGCTATGATCTTTATGAAATAAATCTCGTCAACAGAGAGAATTAGTGCATCAAAAGGGTTTAATTTATTTCTGTGTGTTTAACCTGCATAGCAGCATTAATCTAGTTTGTCTCAAGGGATTGCACTGAAGCAGGTAAATATGTGAATAAAGCAATAAACATGCAAACAAACACCAGTGTACAATAAATTCTATCATGAAAGTAGGATTGTAGATCATGGAGGGAAAACATGATGACAAAACATGAAGGTGAAAGATTTTCAGGTATTTTCATACCAGCTGATAGAAGTGCCTTCTATTTTCAGGTGATTTAGTCTTAATACTTGCTGCTTATTTTTGAGATGGTAGCTTTCCAGAGCTGCAGCTTTTCACTGCAGTGCAGAGACACTCCTCCAGCTGGCTTTCTGCCAAAGAGAAAAGAAACAGGAGACACGCAAACCAGAGAGAAAGCTTAAAAAGAATATCCAAGCATGGTTCTGTACCATAGAGACTAGAACCTCTAGGGAAGACTGTTTACAATTAAGAGATGGGTTTTTATAATGTGATCCATTTGCATTCTTCTACTGTACCTCCAAATGATAGAAAAATGATGTTTCTGTTGGTTTCTGATGTGAATCAGAGCTGTCTGTGGTCATGGTAGAATTGGAGTGATTTGAGTCCTAGTGCGTGTGCACTGCATAAGGCAGTGAAATGAGGGATTTCCAGCCTATAAGTTCCTCCTTTTCCTTGTAAATTCACACTCTGGATGCATATAATAGATCTGTATAGCAATTATGGTGTAAGTTTCTGTTTTCATGCACTGCATCAGTAGCTGGCACACCCATGAAATATCAAAAGCTGACTGGGCTGATTACAGATATTAAATGTCGTGACAAACATCACAGAATGAGAGGTGGCAAAAGCAAAGGAAAGGATTACCTCTGAACAGTGAAGGACGATGAATCACAGGTAAATGACCGTTATAAAAATGGATTTAGAAAGTAGGCTCAAAATAGCATAAAAAGGATCTTCATAACGTCATGGGAAGAACAATCTACACAGTTTCTCAGTCCTTTAGCCTGGAGTGATGGCTTCCTGTCCTGCCCAGCTAAATATGTCCAGATAAATAAAAATACTTCTGGGAACCAGAGATCTACGGCAGTATCTGAATGAGGATAATGCCTTTAACAGAGGTAAAATGTAATGTCATTTTGGTTGTGACATTTCTAAGAAGCAGGGAAAAATAGGTGACTGCCTAAAGGGACTTTTTTCTGTGTTCAGGCCTTGATCTCTCCTGTGGTGAACACAGCTATCCTTATGTGGAGCAGAAGAACCCAATGTTGATAATGCTTCTTCCATGTAGAGATGGAGCTATGTGGCCATTTATACTGTCACTTCCAGGATGTAAGACACAAAAAGAGAAACAGAGGGCTAAGCCTTTCAGTTTGATCAAACCACAGGCATTTTTTCTTCTATTTAACCTCATGGGTGATTTATCAGAGCAGTACTCCTATTCCTCCCACTTTCATCTTACAGAAGGTGTTGCAAAATACTGAATGTCTCCTGTGCAATTTGGAACAACTGCAGCTCTGATCAAGAGTAGAATCTAAGTGCCTATGAAATTATCATGTATATTCATTGTGGCATTTTCAGCAATCCAGAGCTTTGGAATTAAAATAGATGTTTATCAGACCAAGAAAGGTACTCATTCGTATTGATGCAGCAATCCCTCATTGAAGCCAAGGTGATTTATAATCGATTAAATATTAAATACAAAGTGGCCAGAATTCTTACCTCTTTGTTTCATCTTTCCCTATAACTAAAAACAGTTGAAATAATGTAGCTGAAACATTCAGGCAAAGCCCAAGCATAAAAAATGAGCACAAATGGAATATTACTAAGATTTTTTGCAGACTGAACTGTACAGGTTGCCAGCAGCCTCACTGAACAGTGCAAAGAAACTATAATACTACACTTCCCACCATAACTGTGTGTGTATATGTCTTCCACAACTTCCCTTGCTCAGTAAAGCCATGCAGTGATTTTAAGATTTCTCCAGAAGAAGGTGCAGAGAAACTATGTGATCCTGGCTTAGAGTGAAATAGCTAAATTGAGTTATTACATGTGCATTTTGTGTTACTTAGTATGTTAGGAGTATTCAAAGGAAGTGATATGCAAGTCAGTAAGTAAAATGTATGCTTAAGAAGGATGTTAATTTGCTGTGGCAATCTTAGCCACTTTTGAAGGCTGGTTTTGCCATAAAAGAAAGTAAGGTCAAGGGACCTGCACAGGAGATCCAGTTCTTAGGAGTAAAATGGCAAGACGGGCGTCGTCACATCCCTATGGATGTGATCAACAAAAGGATTTGGATTATTTTCTTCCCTTTCTCAAAAACTTCTTCTGCTGTGTTGCCCCATACAATGATGTCATCAATGTATTGCAGGTGTTCTGGAGCTTCACCTTTTTCCAGTGCAGCCTGGATCAGTCCATGGCAAATAGTGGGGCTGTGTTTCCACCCCTGGGGCAGTCGATTCCAGGTGTACTGGACACCCCTCCAAGTGAAAGCAAACTGTGGCCTGCACTCTGCTGCCAAAGGAATGGAGAAAAATGCATTAGCAATGTCAATTGTGGCATACCACTTAGCTGCCTTTGATTCCAGTTCATATTGAAGCTCTAACATATCTGGCACAGCAGCGCTCAGCGGTGGCGTGACTTCATTCAGCCCACGATAATCTACTGTTAGTCTCCATTCCCCATTAGATTTCTGCACGGGCCATATGGGACTATTAAAAGGTGAGTGAGTCTTGCTGATCACTCCTTGGCTCTCCAATTGGCAAATCAACTTATGGATGGGGATCAGGGAGTCTCGGTTGGTGCGATATTGCCGCCGGTGCACTGTCGTGGTAGCAATTGGCACGTGTTGTTCTTCAACCTTCAGCAACCCCACAACCGAAGGGTCTTGAGAGAGACCAGGCAGGGTAGACAGCTGTTCAATCTCCTCCGTCTCCAATGCAGCTATACCAAAGGTCTACCGGTACCCTTTTGGGTCTTTGAAATACCCCCTCCTGAGATAATCTATACCAAGGATGCATGGGGCCTCTGGGCCAGTTGTAATGGGGTGTTTATGCCACTCATTCCTGGTTAGACTCATTTCAGCTTCCAATACGGTTAGCTCTTGGGATCCCCTATAGTAAGGCTCGCATGGTTAAATATCTGTCCTTTCTTTTGTTGCATTCGTATGCGGAACATTTCTTTGTGGTCAGTCTTTCACAAATTAAGAATATAGATGCATTGCATTAATGGTAAGAGCCTTTACCCAAAGGCTACAGGAGAGCAATAAATTGCATTGTCATTCATGGTTGATGCTGGTCCCACTGTATACCTTTCAGTGTTCTACTACTCCTGGAGCACACAGTCTCTGAACACTGGTTAAGTAATCAAACAAATGACAAATCTTGTATGGTTGCACTGAAATTCAACAGCAATGAAAGACTAAGTAAACCAACTTTAAAATGAATATAGAAATATCTGACTAAAAGTTTGACAAAGAGGTGTACGTAGATATTAGAAATAGGGTTTGAGAACACAGTAAGTACAAAAATGCTCTTTCACTTACCCTCTGGGACTGATTTAGAGGCTTGTCTGTCCTGCAGGATTTGGCATCACTGTGACCTAAGGAAGCAGTCCTCAGGTCTGCTGTTTAAGCAGTTTGTGATATCAGAAGTACATCAAGAGAAACCGAGACCTCCACTTTCATGTCTCAAAAGGTAACACAAGCAAGTTCATTGTTTAAATGTATCTATCCCACAGCACAGCTCACAGTAATGTCTCTAAATCCTGCAGTCATGTCTTCATCTGTACACTATTATTTAAAACTGTCTTAACTTTCCCTTAACATTTGATTGAAACATACTGTCAGCTGTCCATATGTTACTCTTGGGTCAGCTTAGTGGAGCTTTAGGAAGTGTTTTCTCAGTATCCAGAATTTATCCTTTTCAGAGAAATGCACACCGATGTCGGCAGGGCACCTCTAGGGGCCACTAGGTAATTGTTCGTACACTACTGTATTCTGAGAACAATTTAACGTTACTGGGTCTGTGAATGAGAGATGGACAATGCCCGCATGGTCCAGGTGGATACTGGGTAAATCCCTAAGCCTTCTGAAGTCCAATAAAAACATACTGTATATGTGGCGTCCTTATCTTTGTCAGATAGAGATCTAATGGCTATAGAACCTGTCTGAATTTCCTTGTTATCATGCCAACAAAAAATGAAGTGAGGTACCTGATAAATAAATGTAATGTGCTTGTAAGGTTTAAAAAGTCTTCAAAAACTATTATACCTGTTTTTTTGCTTTCCTTTTCTAAATTCTGCTACTGATTCCCTTTCTTGGCCTGGCTGTCTCTCATGCTTTCTTCAAAACAGGAATTACAACCTTTGCAGATACCCATTCATTCTCTTTTCACTCCATCCATGTTAAAGCTAATGGTCAAAGTTCCGGTTAGTTTGTGCCTGCTAGAAATTATTCCAGTAACTTCATCAGAGCATTACTTCTTAAACTAGCAAGATAAAACAAGTATTTATTTTGAAACAGAGAGACTGTTGAGATTAGGTTGAAAGGGATACAGAAATAATACAGACAATTTTCCAAAGGTATTTCTGCTTCAGGGAAAAGTGTTCTTACCAGGCTGAGTTACAGTGTCTCCTCAACAGTACAAAGCAAAAACTTAATGAAGACTGGGCAGTTTTAGTAAGATGTAGCAGGCTGCAGAAATGGCTTTTCACTCCCCAAAGCTTTGTGACTTCACTTTGGACTTTTTATCCTAAGTACAAGTGATATGCTTTCGCTGTTTTTTTTCACTTTGGGTTATACCTCTTGTGTGATAAGAATATGGGTAAAAATATTACCATTATGGAAGAAAAGGAGAATGCTCTACAGCAAGAACTGAATGACCTTGAGGACTGCAAAAATGAAAACAGGATGAAATTTAATATTGCAGAGAGTAAGGTTATGTATTTGGTGGCTGAGAATAAGAATTTCTGTTACCAGTTAGGCACTAATCACCTGAAAGTGATTGAGGAGGTTGAAGCCCTAGGTATTTTAGTTGCTCAAAAGCCAACTGACTTTACAGCATGATGGAACCATGAAAAAGCCACAGTTTGTCAGTTCCAGGATGAATCAGATGAAGTATTTCCACCGGAGATCAGTGTGATGGGTTAACCCTGGCTGGACGCCAGGTGCCCACCAGAGCTGTTCTATCACTCCCCCTCCTTCTCAACTGGACAGGGGAGAGAAAATATAACAAAGAGCTTGTGGGTCGAGATAAGGATAGGAGAGATCACTCACCAATTACCGTCACGGGCAAAACAGACTCAGTTTGGGGAAAAATTAACTTGATTTATTACAAATCAACCGGAGTAGGGTAATGAGAAATAAAACCAAATCTCAGAACACCTTCCCTCCACCCCTCCCTTCTTCCCGGGCACAACTTCACTCCCGGATTCTCTACCACCCCCCCAGCGGCACAGGGGGACGGGGATGGGGTTTACGGTCAGTTCATCACACGTTATTTTCTGCCGCTTCATCCTCCTCAGGGGGAGGACTCATCACACTCTTCCCCTGCTCCAGCGTGGGGTCCCACCCACGGGAGACAGTCCTCCACGAACTTCTCCAACGTGGGTCCTTCCCACGGGCTGCAGTTCTTCACGAACTGCTCCAGCATGGGTCCTTTCCACGGTGTGCAGTCCTTCAGGCACAGACTGCTCCAGCGTGAGCCCCCCACGGGGTCACAAGTCCTGCCAGAAAACCTGCTCCGTGGGCTCCTCTCTCCACAGATCCGCAGGTCCTGCCAGGAGCCTGCTCCAGCGCGGGGTTCCCACGGGGTCACAGCCTCCTTCGGGAACCCACCTGCTCCGGCGTGGGGTCCTCCACGGGCTGCAGGTGGATATCTGCTCCACCGTGGACCTCCATGGACTGCAGGGGGACAGCCTGCCTCACCATGGTCTTCACCACGGGCTGCAGGGGAATCTCTGCTCCGGCGCCTGGAGCATCTCCTCCCCCTCCTTCTTCACTGACCTTGGTGTCCGCAGGGTTGTTTCTCTTACATGTTCTCACTCCTCTCTCCGGCTGCCGAATACCACCGTCCCAACTTTTTTTCCTTCTTAAAAATGTTATCACAGAGGCGTTACCACTATCGCTGATTGGCTCGGCCTTGGCCGGCGGCGGGTCTGTCTTAGAGCCGGCTGGTATGGGCTCTCTCGAACACAGGGGAAGCTTCCAGCAGCTTCTTACAGAAGCCACCCCTGTAACCCCACCCGCTACCAAAACCTTGCCACACAAAACCAATACAATCAGAAAGTGCTAATGTCAGCAGGCAGTGCTCATCTCATCTAGAATACTGCGTACAGTTCTGGTCACACACGTTGAAGGAATTCAGACCTGAAGAGTGTAGAGAAGGGCCGCTAAGGTGAGAGAGGAGAAAGTAAGGTGCAAAGTACTAAGAAAGGTGCTAAGGAGAAACTGTTTTACAGAGTAGAGTAAAGGGACCGAATAGTTCATCTCACCAAAATAAAGACTAGATTATAAAGACTATAGATTGCACCTATAAATATATCAGGAAAAATAGCAAGGACAAAAAAAGAACAATGTATGCTGAAGGAGAGTGATGGCATGAGAACAAACATATAAACCAGCCATGAGCAAAAGTAGGCAAGAAATGAGAATCATGGAATAACCTGACTTGGAAGGGACCCACAAGGATCATCGAGTCCCACTCTTGACTCCACACAGGGCAAATTAAAAGTTAAACCATGTATCTAAGAGCATTGTCCAAACGCTTCTTGAACACAGGCAGGCTTGGGGCCATGACCACTTCCCTAGGGAGCTTGTTCCAGTGCTTCACCACCCTCTCAGTGCAGAACTTTTTCCTAATATCCAGGCTGAACTTCTCCAGATGGAGCTTTAAGCCATTCCCTCACATCCTGTCACCAGACACCAGAGAGATCAGCACCTCCCTCTCCCCTCCCCATCATGAGGAAGTTGTAGACAATGAGGTCACCCCTCAGTCTCCTAAGCTGAACAAACTGAGTATCCTGAGACACTCCTCATAAGTCATGCCCTCTAATCCTTTCGCCATCTTTGTTGCCCTCCTTTGGACACATTCTAATGTTTTTATACCCTCCTTAGATTCTGGAGCCCAAATCTGTACACAGTACTCAAGGTGAGACTGCACCAATGCTGAGCATAGTGGAACAACCACTTCTTTCAGTCAGCTACACTGTGCCTAATGCACCCCAGGACACAGTTGGCCCTTTGGGCCATCAGGGCATGTTGTTGACTCATATTGAGCTTACCATCAACCAAAACCCCCAGATCCCTTTCTGCAGGGCTGCATTCCAGCCTCTTGTCCCACAGTCTATACATACATCCAGGATTACACCATCCCAGATGCAGAATCCAGCATTTGCCCTTAAATTTCATACAGTTGGTGATTGCCCAGCACTCAATTCTATCCAGATCTCTATGTAAGGCCTCTCTACCCTCAAGGGAATCAACGGTTCCTCCTAATTTAGTATTGTCAGCAAACTTGGTGTGCACTCAGGTCCTGTGTCCAAATCATTGATAAAAACATCTGAGAGAACTGGCCCTAAAATTGAGCCCTGGGGAACACCACTAGTGACTGGCCACCAGCCAGATCATAGAATCATAGAATCGTAGAATGGTTTGGGTTGGAAGGGACCTTAAAGATCACCTAGTTCCAACTCCCTTGCCATGGGCAGGGACACCTTCCACTAGATCAGGTTGCTTAAAGCCCCATCCAACGCGGCCTTGAACACTTCCAGGGATGGGGCATCCACAGCCTCTCTGGGCAACCTGTTCCAGTGCCTCACCACCCTCACAGTAAAGAATTTCTTCCTAATATCTAATCTAAATCTACCCTATTTCAGTTTAAAACCGTTAACCCTTGTACCTAGCACTAACACTCCCTGATAATCAGTCCCTCCCCATCTTTCCTGTAGGCCCCCTTTAGGTCCTGGAAGTCTGCTATAAGGTCTCCCCGGAGACTTCTCTTCTCCATGCTAAACAACCCCAATTCTCTCAGCCTGTTTTCACAGGGCAGATGCTCCAGCCCCCTCATCTTCTTCGTGGCCCTCCTCTGGACCCACTCAAGCAGGTCCATGTCTTTCTTATGCTGGGGGCCTCAGAGCTGAACATAGTACTCGAGGTGGGTCTAGCTTTATGCTGGACATTTTGTCCAGAAGGATACTGTGAGAGACAGTATCAAAAGCTTTGCTAAAATAAAAACCTCAAACATATCCACTGCATTCCCTGCATCCACTAGGCAGGTAACCTTGTCATAAAAGGATATTAAGTTAGTAAGGCATGCCTTTCCCTTCATGACCCCATGTTGGCTTTGGCCAATGACTGCATTGTCTTTCAAGTGATTTTCAGTAACTCCCAGAATAATCTTCTCCATAATTTTACCAGGCACCAAAGTGAGACTGACAGGCCTGTAACTACCAGTGTCTTCTTTCTTGCCCTTCTTGCAAATTGGAATAACATTTCCTAGCTTCCAGTCGACTGGGACCTCTTCAGATTCCCAAGACCATTGATAACTGAGAAAGGTCTTGTAATAACATGGGCAAACTCATTCAGTATCCTGGGATGAATCACATCAGGCCCCATAGACTTAAGTGCATTCAGTTGCAGCAGCAAGTCCCATACAAGTTCCAGGTCAACTGGGAACTTATCACTCCCCCAGTGACAGTTCTCCAACCCAGTGCTCAGGGCATCCCAGGGCCCATCATTGCTGTTAAAGACAGAGGTGAAGAAGGCATTAAATGTCTCTGCTTTATCTTCATCTCTATTTGTGAGGTGAGCAACCTCATCAAGTAATGGACCAATGTTTTCTTTGTCTTCCTTTCGCTGTTAGCATACTTTAAAAAGCCTTTTTTGTTATCCACCACAGTACTGACCAGCTTCAACTGCAATTGAGCTTTGGCCCTACAAATTTTCTCCCTACAGTGGCAAACAGCATCTCTGTAGTCTTCCTGGGTAGCCTGACCTTGCTTCCAAAGTCCATGAGCTTTTTCTTTCTAAGTGTGCTGGTTTTACATGTCAAACTGGGAAAAAATTAATTTTGAGGGTTAATCCTTACCCTTTGTGTCCTTTTTGCTCACCTAATGAAACTATGCTAGGGGATAGTCTTCTCTGACACCATAATATCCACTGCTCTTTAAGCCAATAATTCAACAGTTTACTAATGTCTCCTGAAGCAAACATCTTTAGAAAAGGATGTCAGTAACTTACAAGTCACATGCCCAAATTCAATTATCCTAAAGAAACTAGCCTTCGAAGACACAACTGAACTAGCAAAGTGCTTAAATACATGTTTACAGTGCAGCAGCTCTAAAATGTTTTAAGAGTTTTTGGTTTACATTAGCCATCTTTTTTCTGGAGTTACACACTAGAACAAGAGTTCCCAATCTTTTCGCAGCCAAACCTCATCTAAGAAAGTGGTATTTATTTAAAAACAGAGAGCTGTAAAGGAATACAAACACGTTACAGTGTCACAAATGAACCATCACTTGGTGAATGAGATTACTATGTTAAAAACGAAAGCCAAGCTAATCATTCTCAATGAACATGTTGGTACCAGCTCTGTGACACGGTCCTGGAGGAAGGCAAGAACTGTAACAGCTCACGGGAACCCCACAGCAACACATTGTGGAGACGGTATCAAGGCCTTTGGTCATACGCCAGGCAATGACGGAGGACGCTGCTGTGCCTCAGGGTGCCCTCCAGAGCCTTGGAGGAGAGCACAAGGTCCATACAGGTACTGACGTGGGCCACGCCTGTGAGCGTGTCCACCGCTTAGTCCCGCTTGGGCTCTGACAGCTCTGGCAGCCTCGTGAGAGAAATGCAGTTCGGCCCGCCCTTCTCTTGCCGCCCAGCAGGGAACGCAGATGCAGAGCAGAGTGCCCTGTCGGGGCGGCCGCACTGCTGGGGCTCGTGGGCGAGGGACGCTGCCCGCCACGGGTCGGGGTGCGGGCCGGGCCCCCGGCCCTCGGGAGCGTGGGGGGGGGGGGAGGCCTCCCTCCCCGCGGGATCCGGGGCCAGCCGGGCCTCCGCCCGCCGGCCTGCCCCCCGGCTCCCGCTCCGCCTCGGAGCCGCCGCGGATGCCCTCTCCGCCGCTGTCCCGCGGCCCCCGGCCCGGGCGCGGCAGACCCGGAGCCCCAGGGGCGGTGCGGACGGCGGGCGGGGTCCGGCCCGTTGCCGCCCGCCTGATGTCAGCGGGGCGGGCCCGGCCGGGCGCGGTGGTGCGGCTCGGGCGCCTGTGCCTCCGCCCGAAGCGGCGGTGCCGGCCCTGCTCGCCGGCTGAGACCAGGTAAAGCGGGCCGGGCCGGGGCGGCGCCGTCGCCTCCCCCCGCCCGCGGCCGCTTCGCCCGTTGTGCTCCGCCCGGCGGAGACCGACCCGGGAAGCGGCCGGGGCAGCTCCGTCTGGCCCGCAGGGCGCGCGGCGCCGGCGGGAGCCGCGGGGCACCTCCCGCGGCGGGCCTCCCCCCGCGGCGGGGCCCTGGGGACGCTGGGGCGCCGCGGGGCCCGGCCAGCCCCTCGGCCCGGCCTCGTCGCTGCGGGCCGCGGGCGCCGCGCGGGTCCCGTCCGGGCAGCTCCGGCGGCGGGTCGGCCGGCGGCGGGGCGGGGCGGGGCGGGGGGGGGGGGTGGTGGTGTGTGGCGCGGCGGCCTGGCCGCCTCACCGGCGGGGCGGAGCGGGTCTACGGCCGCGCGTCGCGGGGCAGGAGCACGGCCCGGTCACGGCGCGGGCGCGACGCGCTGTGCTCGGGGCGGCCCGGCGAGGCAGGCCGCAGGCGGCCGGGCGGGCTGCCGGGGGCGGCCGAGGTATTCGAACGCGTCCTGCCGCCGTGAGGACGGATGCGGGCTCTCTGGCTCGCCGCGAGCAGGAGAGCTTGGGAGGCGCGGGCGCGGGCGGCTGCGTTGCGCTGCCGCTGCCCCGGGTCAGCTGCGGGCCCACGCAGGGACAGCTCTCGCGTGCCGTTGTGCGAAGCACGTGGCTCCTGGTGACCTTCAGTCGGTAGCCTGCCAGGCGTTCTTACTGGCCGCTGGACTCGTGGGCGCCGAGAATGGTGAATACTATGCAGTATTTATTCCCAAATGAGTAGAGCAGAGGATAATGCACGCAGAAATTGGCCAGGTAGTTGCTAGATGTGTCTCCCGTGTAAATAATAACACTTGTAATACTACAGTACAATCCTTAAACATAGATTTTCAAAGACAAGTAGCATCCTTGCTCCTTTAGTGAGTTTAGCTACCTTGTTAGGTATCTTGGTTTAGGCATCTCATTCCCCCTTGAAATCAGGATCTGGAATTTGGTGCTTTTCATATGAGTACTATCCTGTTTCGAAGATGGGGCCTGGGGCTGCACTGGGACACAGAGAAATGGATTCACAGTGGAAGAAATGAGAATGAGTACTAGGAATCCTGTTTCTCAGTTTCCCATCCTAATTAGTAGACTATGTTGGAAAGGAGTATTCAGAACAAAATAAACTATAGCTTCAACTGTCCATTGCAAATTCTGTAAGATACAACAAATTCAGAAAAAATACTCCAAATGTGAAAAATCAGACAACCTCCATATCTTCGTTCATTGCAAGTCTGGTGCTGGACATATTTTCTTTGAAGGGAAAGGAAACAAAGATTAATTTTGCTCTTTTATCCTCTTAGATAAAGGTGGCCACACCCTATTTGTAATTTATGGCGAGACTCAGAAAAAAAGGCAGTCTGCAAACTGAGGGGGTATATTTAGATCAAAAATTTGTATATTATAAAGAAAGCAGGCTGCTTTTTTCGTAGCATAAAAAAAGATGGAAAAAAATGAGATGACAAATTTAACACAAAAAATGTGCAGTCAGCTTTAAAATTCACACGCAGATTTGGCATTTACTAATTTGACTGCCTGGACTGAGCTCTCAATTTTGTCCTACCCAGGTTCATGCAGAAGTAGTGAATTGCAGAAAAATGAGACTGGAAGGGAATCCTGGAGATCATCTAGTCCAACTTCCTGTTTCAGACCAAGATCAACTATACCTGTTTATTACTACTTAAAAAAAAAAAAAAAAAGTCTTAATGTTAGAGATTGCATAATCTTCAGAGCTTCATTAGCCTTACTTTTAAAATATTTTTGCTGATTTCTGTTTTGTCTTACTTTAATTTAAACCTATTTGCAGTTCATGTAAATGAATTTGCAGTTGTCCTCTAAACTGTGAATATGGAAAACACATTATTTACCATCAACTTTTTTCTGTTTGAAGACTGTTACGATAGCCAATTTCTTTGCTACCTTCTCGCCAGACGTAGCACTTAGCTTAGGCCTTGCCAATGTAGAATGCAAGAATTATTTCACACATCTAACATATATGCATACCATACATAAGTATAATGCTTGCTGTTTGCACTTTTTTCTGTGGCAGCAGCATGACACTGACTCAGGATTAGTTTGTCAGGCACTGTGACCCCTGATTGCTTTATTTTACAGTAATGCCGTATAGCCTAGCAGCCCCATCCTGAGTTTGTGCAGTCAATTCTTTCTTTTTGTAGAATATTGTTCTTACCTGCATTGCAGCTTGTCCATTTTTCAGACCATTTTTCAAAATTTTTCTTCTACTATTTACAGTCCCTCTCAGTTTCAGATTGCTTGTGGTTTTGTGGTGGGTTAACCCTGGCTGGATGCCAGGTGCCCACCAAAACCATTCTATCACTCCCCCTACCTCAGCTGGACAGGGGAGAGAAAATATAACAAAGGGCTCATGGGTCGAGATAAGGACAGGGAGAGATCACTCAACCAATTACTGTCATGGGCAAAACAGACTCAACCTGGGGAAAATTAACTCAATTTATTGCCAATCAATCAGAGTAGGGTAATGAGAAATAAACCCAAATCTCAGAGCACCTTCCTTCCACCCCTCCCTTCTTCCTGGGCACAGCTTCACTCCCGGATTCTCTACCTACCCCCCCCCCCCCCCAGCAGCGGCACAGGGGGGACAGGGAATGGGGGTTACAGTCAGTTCATCACACGTTGTCTCTGCTGCTTCATCCTCCTCAGGGGGAGGACTCATCACACTCTTCCCCTGCTCTGGCGTGGGGTCCCTCCCACGGGAGACAATTCTCCACAACCTTCTCCAGCGTGGGTTCTTCTGATGGGCTGCAGTTTTTCAGGAACTGCTCCAGCATGGGTCTCTTCCATAGCGTGCAGTCCTTCAGAAGCACACTGCTCCAGCGTGGGTCCCCCATGGGGTCACAAGTCCTGCCAGAAAACCTGCTCTGTGGGCTCCTCTCTCCACAGATCTGCAGGTCCTGCCAGGAGCCTGCTCCAGTGTGGGCTTCCCATGGGGTCACAGCCTCCTTTGGGCACCCACCTGCTCCAGCGTGGGGTCCTCCCCGGGCTGCAGGTGGATATCTGCTCCACCGTGGACCTCCATGGGCTGCAGGGGGACAGCCTGCCTCACCATGGTCTTCCCCACGGGCTGCAGGGGAATCTCTGCTCCAGTGCCTGGAGTACCTCCTCCCCCTCCTTCACTGACCTTGGTGTCTGCAGGGTTGTTTCTTACATGTTCTCACCCCTCTCTCTGGCTGCCGTTTCTGTGCCTGCTGCAACTTTTTTTCCCTTCTTAAATACGTTATCACAGAGGCACTACCACTATCGCTGATGGGCTCGGCCTTGGCTGGCAGCGGGTCATCTTGGAGCCGGCTGGTATTGGCTCTGTCGGACACAGGGGAAGCTTCCAGCAGCTTCTCACTGAAGCCACCCCTGTAACCCCCCCGCTACCAAAACCTTGCCACAGAAACCCAGTACAGGGTTTAATAAGTGTACTCCTTATTTTGTGACCAAGGTGATTAAAGAAAACAGTGAACAGAATAGGAATAGCACATTGATGTTTGGACCCTTACTCAAACATACTTGTTTTGACATAGAATCGATGATGATTACTTTCTGGGGATGGATATTCAACAGGTTTTTTACTTTTCTTACTGAAATTTCATCGCAGCTATGCTTCCCTTGTTTGCTTATGAGAACCGCATACAGATACTGCTAAAAGTCTTCCTAAAGTTGTTACTCTGCCACTTTTCTTCTGTCCATAAGGCCTGTTGCTCTGACAAGAAATCAGATTAATGTTACGTGCCTTGTCTTTACAGATCTATGTTGGCTGCTAACTTTTCTCCTTGTTATCTTCTAGATAGAAACTGCTAATTTGTCTGATGATTTGTTAACAAAGTTTCAAGGATTTGAAGGGAATTTTGAGAAAGAGTGACTGGCACATTTGCCACTTCCAGTCTTCAGATACCTCATTATCCTCCGCGAGTTTTGAAAGGTAACTGTTAACACTTGTAAGACAACATTTTTGGGGAAGAAGTCTAGACTTAACAGTTTTTAAAACATCTGGCTTCGATAAGCACTTTTTAACCTGTTTCAGCCTTTTTTCAAGGCTGAAATCTTGCCCTGTGTCATTATTGTTTAACTGAGCTAGCTGCCGTTTTCTGTTAACCTTTTTAGAGAAGATCAGTAAATGCTTCTGCCTTCTTGACATCAGCGTGACACTTCTTGACCCAGTAGTGGTCCCTCAGAAGAGCAGACCAACAATTCTTAGGGTTGTTGTTTTCCTACTAGTATGTCTATAGATCATTTTCTTGTTGCCCTTGATATCTCTGGCCTTTTAAATTTTTGTCCTTGTATGCTTCTGCCATTCTTTTATACTGATCCTTTAAGAAAGCTGATATAGTTCCAATTTCCTTGTTTCCTTTCCTCTGTTTTCTTGTTATACCTGAGTCAAATCACCTTATCCTATTACATTTCTCATCCTTTCTTTGCATTAACATAGTTTGCACTTGTGCCTTCAGTAAAGAAACTGCCATCTCTTTGTAATTCTTTTGTGCCACAAGGTCTTAACTTGCCAGTTATCTGTTCATTGACATCTGCTCCTCAAAATCCATTCTTTGTTTTTCTGCTCTCTTACTTTCTTCCCAAAGATACATCATGCATGGCCAAAGTCTGCTCACTTGCATGTACTTCTTGTGTTATAAACACAATCATTTTGTCTTTTTTCCCCCCAGTTAGTTTTTGACTGTATCTATTGTAGAAACACCTTCAGACGAAAATCTGGAGTTTGAAGAAGGACTTGGCTTAAGTAGGCATTTCAAACGCTCTAATGAAGAGCAGGTATTCTCTAGGAGAAGCTAATAAAGAAGAGGTGCTGGCAGGATAGAAGTGTAAAAAAAGATGATATGAGGAAGGATATAGTTGTTTAATGTTCTGTCAATAAGAAAAGGAGCTTATTCTTACATGCTAAAGGGGAAGACAGTAGCCAGCTTGGAAACCCACTAGTAAGTCCAGCAAGGATCAGTAGTGGAGTACCATAAACTTGCTTAAAAAAATGAGGGCTCATGCTCTACTTATGCTTAGAAGGCAGCTTTACTTTCTATTTTGCCAAAAAAAAAAAGAGGAATTTTATATTTTATTTAATTTTGAGAGTAATCATAAAGGAAGACCATTTGAACTGCTTTCATTCCGATGGAAGCAGAATTCTGCTTGAAGGGAATTGAACAGACTGCAAGAGCCCCTTCTAAAACTACTGAGATGCTTGAGGATCATAGACTGCCAACTGTCCCATCAGGATCCCAGTCTCCTTTTCAGTTCCCTGGGATAAAATATTTTGTGAACATGAAATCTGGCTTCTCCAGATGGCTAGCAAAAGCCTATGAACAACTTCATCTTTCAAAAGAAGGATTTAGTAATCATAGGCCTCGTGGTGTTCTTTGGCATTGGGGCAAATTTCAGGCAATATTTGAAGTTGTATTTTTGAAACTAGTATACCAGAAGAACTTTTCAATAATACATCTTAATATGTGCTAAAGGAGCATCTTCTGGGAGCTGAACAACCAACCACTAAAG
This sequence comes from Harpia harpyja, assembly GCF_026419915.1. Lineage (NCBI taxonomy): Eukaryota > Metazoa > Chordata > Aves > Accipitriformes > Accipitridae > Harpia > Harpia harpyja. Next base: position 15,250,090 of record NC_068953.1, on the reverse strand, counting down.
CGTCCTTCCTGTGTAGGAGTTGTAAATGTTTATAGCCTGTTTAATGTTCTTAACATGCATGTGCAAACTTGGATTTCACATTACACACAAAATTTGTTAACACAAACTCGTATTTACAGCGTTTCACTATGTACAACCTTTTGTCTATAACTTTGCGTAACAACAGTTTCTCCTAGGCCAGGTACGGTTTTTCACTCTTCTGTGTTTTTGGTTCTACAACAGGTTTTTGAATAAAATATATAGAACTCTCATCTATAAAATACAGAGGGGTGCAGAAGTAAAAAAGAGAAGTTGCAAAATTGGACATAAGTTAGTCTATTCAAACTAACTAGTTTTTAGGCAAAAAGTTTAATGCTGAAGGACAACAATACCGCCACCGTTTGTGCCCAAGGCTTCCTCAGTGACTGCCACTTATTAATATAAACACAGGGAAGTGGATCAGATTTCACTTTCCGATGATACCTAGGAATTCCCACGCACGACTTATTGCCCGGGACAAGCGGCGGTCGGTGCCGGTGCCGTTCTGTCTGCCTGATGAAAAGGGGGTCGGCAGGGCACCGGTCGGGAACCCCTCGGCCTGCCTGCTGCGCCGGTCGGGAAGTTGCCGTATTCGCCCTCGAGCGAGCCCAGCCGCGGCCCCACGCCCCGAGACCCCCGGCGCCGGCCGGGACGGGGCGGAGGGGGGGCACGGCGCTGCTGCCTTTCCCCGGCTCCTCACGGAGAGGCCGAGCGGGCGTCTGCCTTAGCTGAAGGGAGCGGGGGGCGGGGCAGCGCTAGACCCGCCGCCGTTACCGCTCCGTGGGCGGCGCCCCCGGCGCACCGCCCGCTCCCCGCCACTGGGCCCCGGCCCGGCCCCGCCCCGCCGAGCGCGCGGGACCCGCCAGGCGGCGCCCGGGGCGGCGTCTCCCTGGTAACGGCGCCGGCGGGGCGGGGCGGGTTGCGGGCCGCCAATCGGCGCGCTACAAGATGGCGGCCGCGGGAAGCGTGGCGCGGTGTGGCGGGCGGGCGGCGTAGGGCCACGGCCGGTGCTCCAGCGGGCGTTACGTCTCCCGCGGCTGTCCCGCATGGAGCGCGGCGGCGGCAGCAGCCAGCTGGACCCCGGCTTCTCGCAGCGGGACACACCCCGCCTGATCGTGGAGGACTCGCAGCCCGAGAGCGTGGGCGCGGAGGAGGACGCAGAGCAGGCCTGCCTCGGCGTGCTGGCCCGCCGGCTGCCGGCCCGGCGGAGCCCGAGCCCCGTGCTGGTGAGCGCCCGGCGCGGGGGTGGCGCGGCCCGGCCCGGCCCGGCCCTGCCCTGCCCTGCCCTGCCCTGCCCTGACGCGGCCCGTGCGTCTGTCTTGCAGGAGATCGTCTGCGGTCCTGCCGGCAGCCGGGCGGCTCGGGAGCGACCCGTAGGTAAGAGCCGGGCGCGGGGCAGCGGCGCGCCCAGGGGGCCGCAGCCGCCCTAACGGTGCTGTGCTTGCAGAGCCGATGGAGAGCCCTGCCCGCCCGGACGCCGCCGGCCCGCGGGGCCGCGCCGCTGAGGAGGTGCCACCGCCCGGCGGGGAGAGCAGGTTCGTGGGCCGAGACCGCGGGAGCCTCCCCTGCCAGGCCGAGGCGCGCCGGCTCTCGGCCGCCACCTCCTGGGCCCCTCTTGCCCTGTAAAGCCGCGGTCGCGCCGAGGACGGGCTTAAAACGCGGGCTCGGTGCTGGCTGCGGCCGCGCTAGGCCCGGTGCAGCGCCGCGGGCGCTGGAGCCCGGCCCGGCCCGGGGGGCGCGGTTCGGAGGGCTTAGGAGCGCCTGGCCGGGTGCTGCAGCTGCGAAGTAACCCCTCGGAACGCAAGTCGGCTGTAAGAAGGCAGCCTGCAGGAACCCCGGCGCGATGTGAGCAAGTCTTTCTGTTGCAGTGCCCTGGGAAAGGCAGGAGAAGGAGGTGAAGGTGGTGTTGAGGACTCTGCTACTTCGCCGTGTGTAGAAGGTAACTTCTCCATTTCGGGTCTCTTCTTGGGGCTGTGAATCTGTCAGCCATCTGTGTAGTTTTTCAGTTCAGCTGCCTTGCTTGTCTCACCAGGGTTAGTTGTGGTGATAACAGGTCGGAGATTGGTGTCTTTTTCCAGAAGTTGATCTGTATGCTTTGTTGTTTGGGGGGGGGGCGGGGAGGGTAAGGGTGACTTCATGTCATTGTTATCAAGGATCTTGGAGTCAGGAAATGGCTTGGAAGAGCCATGGATGCATCGTGACCATTAGGAGATGAAGCCTTTCATGGCAAAGAACTCCTGGCATAATGGTTGTTGTCATCAAAGGACTTTCAGGCACAGGCTATGTATTATCAGGATTGTTTTCTCATCACAGAATCCAAATCTGCTGCAGTACCTAATGGCGTTACATAAGACCTTGCTGATTAACACTGGTTTCTGAGTTAATGGCAACTGTCCGTGTTTTGTTACCGTATTTTTAATTAGCGCAGCAGAGATCCGAGTCTGTTAGTTTATTCAGAGTTTCAGCAATAGCCTAAATATTTTTCTTGTTAGAGGGGTGTATCTTTTGCCCTTGTAGAGTGACAGATGGCTCTGATTTTTTTTTTTTTTTGTGTATATATATATATTAGTTATGGATGTTTGATGTTAAATACAGGCATGTCACAGCCACATTTTGGAGCTCTAGAGCTCTCACAGAGCCAGGACTTTGAGAGTGACTTCGTGCCCAATGAAGGAGATGTTAGGCATCAGTTTCACCCTGGAGCTGCTGTCCCTTCTTCCAGACTTGTGAAGAATGATACTAAAGATGGTATGTGAAAGTTATCTTACGTGTCCATTTCTTGCTCTGTCAATTCTCTGTGGCTTCTTTAAATTATAGATTTTATGCTTCTTTGACAGGAAATACAGTATTGGTAGTTTTCAAAAATGAGTTCAAAGCTCATTGGCAGTTGAAAAGAATTTTGCCTTCTCTTTCCTTTGGGCTAGTTCATTTGTTTTCTTGTAGCTGTCCAAGTGCTGTCATGGATTCTTGCACCTCTCTTTCCTAATTAGTTTCCAGAATATTCAGACAATCTGATACTGAATTCCCTCCCTGGTAAAAACCTCATCCTGTCTGTTGTTGTTGTTGTCATTGTTATCATTGATAGTTCAAGATTACTTTTTTTTCATACAAAGCTTGTCTTGATATTTGTGTAATTTGCAGAACTATGCTTTCTTCTCTTTGTACGTTATTCCAGGTGACTGAGTAACAAATTTATTTTTTTTTCCTCTCTCTTGCTAGAGCTGTGTGGGGACAGCACGGAAGCTGTCTCCAGCACAGAAGCACATACTGCTTTGGAAGGCCAGTCGGAGAAGTCTGAAAGGTAAAACAGACCATGTTCTTTGTAGATCTCTTGCTGACGTTATGGAAGTTGACTTGTGTCTTTTTTACTAGGTTTTTTAGGTGTAGGAGAGTTCAGGCTTCCAGGCAAAACAGAAAAGTGAAGGGAAAGATGAAGTACTGATCAGACCTTTTTGTAGCAGTGCTGACGAAGTGCTTTCACTGTTCCTAGCTGAGAAAAGATGGGGTGTCAGACTCTTACACACAAAGATATCAATAGGTTTATTTTTAAGGGAGAATGCACTGGATAATATACTAATAACTTTCTTAAATGACTGGAATATATTAAAAGTAATAATTCAGTTTAAGTCACAGAAGTTATTTCAAGATAACTTATTCACTGCAGTACGGACTTTGGCCTCAGGCCAAAGAGGCAAAGTGGTGGCTATTCCAGGATGCTTTTGAGTATTTATTATTGTAAGCTTTATAGTTTTAATTATTTAGATGTGAAACTTCAGTTTGTTGAAAACTCTGTATATATCTTTTATGCCGGATAGAATAATATTTAGGTCATCTTGTATTGTCATATTCTGCCACAAAATAATATTAAAAAGGAGGTGGAACAAAATTCCTAGAATCCACATTGAATAGAAGTCAGTAGAACAATCTGCATTCCATTTAAGCATTACTTAGATTGGTAGAAAACTTACAAAACAATTCTGAAAATGTGACTTGTCAAGCATGAATATGTTATTTTGTCAGGATATTTTTTTCTTTTTTTCTGTGGTATACACAAGTGAATACCTTTCATCTGTGCTGATAAATTTTCTTTATGGTGTTGCAGTATTACTTCATACTTCGAATTTCTCAGGTCAGTGACTGTGTCCTGCTTTTCTAGAACTCTGCAGGAAGCAGAAGAGCATACTAGGAAACAAATGCCTGTCTGCGACCCCACTAAAACTGAGCAATCCCTTGATTCTGGCCACGAGGAGTCTGATACCTTGTCAACTCAGGAAGAAATGTTTCCTGAGAATAATGCAACAGGTAACAATAGGCCAGCAGAGCCAGAGTGTCCATCCCAGAGATCATGATAATCATCATCCCTACTTGATCCTTTTAAGCATGTAGTGTTTTAGGGTGCAGAGTGCTGTGAGTATTTTTCACGTAATACCTGCTAAAATTGAGAACGCTTTGGAAATGAAAGGCCACAGCCTCTTTCATTGTACTATGGAGCAATGTCTAAATGTCACTGTGTTAGAACAGTTGCACTGGCTTGTTAAATACATTTAATTTCCTTTCGTTCTGTGCCCCTTGAAGAACAAAACAAAAATACCCCTTTTATCCTCTTCTGAAACAAGCAGCAATAATGCTCACCCTTTGTAGTGACACAATCTAAAGTGTGGATAAGTAGTGTAGGCAAATATTGTAGTGTTACTTATGCTGGGTAACTTTGGCAAAACATTTCACCTTACTCCTCTGAATTGGCCTTCCTGTTTGGGATAGGACAGGATCCTGCAATCAAAATCTTCGTACCACAATTTTGGTCAACCTTTTTTGTCATCTAGGTTAATCTTCCTTCCCTGTAAGAGAAGAGATTACAGGAAATAGGATCAGGAGAGAGGTCATTGCTGCATGTCTTGCTAGGAGGATGTCTATGTCTGGGTTTGGTATGCACAACTGAAAGGCTAATAAAGAAGTAGAAAGGTTCTTAACAATCTTGATAGTGAAGGGCCTAGAAAATAAAGTTTTGAAAGGCAATTTTGTCACAGTTTATAAAGCATGAGCTAAATGAAGTCTCACTTCATGCTTTTTATTTAGTTTTAATTTGTGCACAACTGTGTCTATACCAGTATGATCTTGTGCATGAACTCTCTGTATCCAGAAGGTTCAATAACAACCTCCTACTTGCACTGAGTCAGTCAATGCAAAGTGTCTTTTCTTGTAAGAACCTTGCCTGTATTTGCATTCTAGCGCTGGATCAAATGTGCTGATATTGCAGCCATTGGGGGTTTTTCTTTCAAAATTCCCAAGTAGGAAGACTTGTACAGTCTGGCCTGATTAAAAATCTACTCTATATCTATAGGTATGACCTTATCTTTTTAATCTTAACTATATTATGCTCACATTTCACATACTGAACTTTCATGTGCAGTCCTTCTCCAACTCTGTGTGAAAATCAGCTTGTCCTTGCCTACCTGAGAAGTGACTGTGCAGTAGTGTGAATATCATTCCTCAGAATTTTCTGATCAACTTGGTTATTGGCCAAATTTCTAATCTTACTTCCTTTTGTTCAAAACCGCTGCAGGGAGTGGCTGTCCAATAACCAGGGTGGAAGAGGGAAGTTCTCTGGCGTGCACCCCTGCCCGCAGTCTGCAACTCCTGCAGCTCTCTGGACAGGGATCCCTTGTACAGGAGAGTCACTCCATGTAAGGAAAAAAAATCCCCAAACTATTGCAATAGCTTAATTGCAGTAGTGCATTTTCACCACTCTTATTTATTCGAGGACTTGTGCTTGATTTTAAGCAATCAATGTTTTAATTTTGCACTATGAGAGGAGCATGGGTTTGTTTTGCAATGAAATGAACTAATGATGCCCATGTGGTCAATAGCCATTTCTTAAGTCTCTTGCAAGTGAATACCTGGCACTCTCCTTTTATGAGAAGACTCCTATTGTGACAAGCTGGAGCTACATTTGGGGAGAAGTTAATTCATTTTCTAGTGATGTATGGTCGTCTTTTCCATATTCACTTTTCTTGGTCTGCAGTGTCTCTTCAGGCCTAGTTATTCCTCCTCCTGTTGCCTTTGGATCCAGTGCTCTTGTCCCCAGCAGTCCTACTGAACAGGAGCAAGCAAAAGGTAAAATTTTCTGCATGCTGGTTTGTGGTCATGTTTAGGTGCTCTGTGGTTTAATCTGACCATGCAGCCTTTTCAAAACCTGCTAAAATTATATTTAAAGAATAAAGCAGGATTGAGAACACTGAAAGAGATAGATGAAGGGAAGTCTGTATTTGTGACTCGGAGGTTGATGTGCTGTTGCTATTTCCTGCATAGCTATCATAATAAAATTAGTACTGTCAGTTAGCTCCCCTTCACTTGAAAGATGGGGAATACTTCGTATGGGATACAGATTGCTGCTTACAATTGTCCTCCTTTCTTAGGGACAAGCCATTCTTGCTACAGGCAGATATTTGTATTAAGTATATACTGTTAGGGCAATAGAAATGGCAGAGGAGAACTGCATCATAACAGTTATTTTACCTTAACTTAGATGACTTGCACAATATTTTAAAAAGCTTTCCTATATTATATGTGTGTATTCTAGAATGCCATGCCAAAAGAGGGATTGTTGTCTATATGATACCTTGGTTCTTAAACATTTTCTCTAAGAACCCATTTGCCATCAGGGATAAGATACCTATCCACGCAGACTTCTAGTATGATACCAAATCATCATTCCTTTCTGTGAGATTCCTGTCACAGAATGTGAAATACTTTTAGAATAGATATTTTGTTAGCCAGGGTCTGAATTTGGTTGCATTTTAATAAAGATAGCAAAAGGAAAAAAAACCCCAAAAAACAAAAACCCCAAAACAAAAAAAAAACCTCAGAGAAATGCTTTTTATAAATTTTGGATACCTTTTTCTAATTGTAGCAAGTTCTAGACCTGTAGCAAAATAGTTATATGAATTCTTAACAAAACACTTTCTCCCCCCCCTTAAATTCAAGGATATGGATGTTTGTGTTAATTTCTTTGCAGCTCCCCCCCCCCCCCCCCCCCCCAAAAGAATTCACCTGGAGAGACTTTAGTTTCACCCATTAAAGTATGAGAAAGTTGCATATACCGCTGAAGATGAGTCTTGCAACGGAATGTTGGAAACTTTGGGTACAGCACAAGAATTTGCTGGTTATGTATTTTCTGCTCTTTCAAACCAGATGAACAGATGGATCTATCTATCCCTGCAGAACGAAGAGAGCTGATGCAGAAGCAGAGAGGAGATATGCTAGTGGAGATGGCCATCCCATGTATCCCACCAGGACCTCTTGTCCTGCCACAGGCTTCAACTCCAGTGTCCCAGAGTGCCCCAACCTTCTTTCCTGGGTCTTTGCCTATACCATCGCAACCAGAGTTCTCTCATGTAAGGGTTCATGTAGATATCTTTTCTGAGGCTTTTATGGCTGTTGCAGAAAATGTGTGTTTGAGTCAGCCTCTATGCTTCTGTGTTGAGTTTCCCTACTAAGCTGGTTCTCATGAGCTTCCCTGTTCCCACCAGGCACAGTTATATATTGATCATACTGTGTGGCAATTTATCCTGCAGAGAAAATGTGGAACAGCTTAAGAGGGCATAGTGACTTACTGAACATAGAATTTGTTGTCTTTTAATCTATGCTAGAAACCTGTTTTGTGCTTTTTTTTTTTTTTCTTTCTCTCTTTCAAAGGCTGCTGCTTTCTGATGCTGAACTGGGTGTCCTGCATGTCAGACTGTGTCATAAATTTGACTTTTATCAGGATAGACCTTAGGATCATTTGTCATTGAGAAAGTGAAGCTATTTTGTAATAAAGCATTTGTATTCTCCTACAAGGCTAGAATTAATTTACTGCGTTTTTCAAGTTGCTTATTCTTATTATCTCTTGTTTCCTTTGTGCTTTTTGATCTCTGGAAGTTATTATTCAAAGGGATTTAACAGACAGTTGGTGGCTAAAGCCAATAGCTTAATATTACAAATTTCATCAACTTAAGGCAGAAAATAAAGGTTGTACTAGAGACTTCAGTAGTCAAAGCAGGGCTTCTCCTTAGCTGAAAGTGGCTTTCATGCTAATATATTAGATTTCTCCAGAGAATCTTTCCAGAACCCTTGGTTGTTTGACTAAAAATAGCTACTAATTTGCCATACTTGACCCGTACTTCATGATTTGGTAGTGTGAGAGGTGTACCAAGGATTGTGTCTGACTTTGCCACAAAGGTACTAAAAAGTAATGGGTGGTGATAATTTTTCTCAGCAAGAATGGGCCAATTATGACTCATAAATGGGGGGGGAATGTTTTGTGTGTGTTTTTTGTTGTGGTTTTTTTTTTTTATCTGTAGTTCTGTGCTGAGCTTGCTCTGCTCCGTATTCCACTGTAGTGTTCTAGGAATAACAAATGGTCCTACTTGGCATGCCCTGATGTTCCATGTCCCACTTTTTTAATTTTAGGATATTTTTGTTCCAACTCAGAGCCCAGAGGAGAAGCATGAAGGAGAAGAAAAAGCTGCTGCTTTAACCCATTTATACTTACCAGGAGATGTCTCTGGATCCATAGATGGTTTGTCAAAGATGTCTACAGGTGACTCTGTGTCACAGCCTTCCGAGTCCTGTAAGCTGATGCTTTCTGCAAGTGAATGTAGCCAGCCCACAAATACAGAGGTCAGTTCAGGCTCTCTAAACATGGGCCAAGATGGTGAAACCACACAGGTAGAGGTGATTTCTGAATGCAAGGCTTCAGACTTGAGGCTCTGTTCTGAGGAGAATGACAACATAAAACTGAGGCTGGATGCAGGTGATCAAGCCCTTTCTGAAAACTGTGAAGAAGAAAAAAAGGAGGATTTACAGACTGCAGGAAGGCCTGTAATGCAGTTAGTTAGTGCAGATGTAGCAGGAGATAGGTCATTAGCCCCTACAGCTCATCGGGAGATAGAATGTATTTCTGGAAGTCAGGCTGCTGCAGATCAGTCTGGTCTGCCTGAGATTTTGTCCTACACTCAAGGTAGAGAAGCACAGTCTGAGGATTATCCATTGGAAGAGACTTCTGAACCTGAGGCAGTTCCTGAGACTCAGTGTGAAGAACAAGAAGAAAAGCTGCAAGTAAGAGAGAAGCAAATAAATGAAGATAGGTCCCTTGTTAATATAACGCTTTCTCAGAGGTTTATTCTTGGAAGGGAAGTACAGTGTCATGAAGATATGGAAGTGGAATTTGCTGATGGTTCTTGTAAAAATAGCAAAAATCTGTCTGATCAGGCCCAAGAATTAGAAAAGATTGAACCAGAAAGCCAGGGAAAAGAAACTTCAAAAGGTTGTACTTTTGGTACTGGAGAGGCAAAGAGCATGGATAAACTGACCTTTAAGGCTGCTTCAGAAAACGTGCCGAAGCTCAATAAAGTTTTATGTAAGCCTTCTGTAGGGGACTTACTGGAACAGCACAACAATTTGTTTCCTAAGTTAAAGAGTGACATTCCATCGGAAGTGGCGCTGTGTGCCAAAAAACATCCAGGTGGTTCAGAATTAGGACAGATAATGATAATAAGGAATCAGCCACCACTTCAAGAGAGCGGGGTTGGCATGCTGGTGACTCAGCAGGAGAATCAGGTGCCAAAGAATACGGAGGATACTGTTACGACAAGGAATCTGGAGCAAGAGGAGCAGATGCAGCCACAAGAAGAGGCTACTGCTAAATCCCCCAGTCCTTCCAGTGGTAAGTGAATTTAGGTTAGTACTTCACAGGTATATTTTGAATAATGTTAAGGACAGCTGTGTACAATCCTCAGTGTTTTCTGGGAGCACTGATCTTGGATGCGTGTTGAACAGTGTCTCTTAAGAGCAGCACTACAAGTTACTGTGCTACATGCATAACATGCCTTTACTTTTTTCCCCTTTGTCACACGAGTGCAGGCAAGAATAAGGTAATTCTTATTCCTAACACTCTTGCTGTTTTGTGGCAGAAATGCAGAGCAACTTTGAAAACTCAGAATATTGTGACCTTGGCAATGCTCAGGGATGTTTGTAACTTCCCTCTGCCCCCTGAAGCAACAACAGTAGTGTCCTTGAAGGGAGAAGGGTGTGTGGTAGTCTGTACCTCTCATAGGTCTCCTCGCTCTTTTTTTTTTTTTTTTTTCTCCCTTTCTTCTTTTTTCATTTTCAGAGGAGAATTTTGTTTGCGGGGGTGTATAGAGCAGCTTTGAGCTAGAAACTAATACAGCAAATTTATCTTGAGATTATTTTAAAGTAGAATGGCTTTTCACTTGCATGTAAGCAGTGGCTCAGCAGGTATTGTCATGATGTGTTGAAATTCCTTTAACATGCAGTTGTGTAGTTACACAAGAAATGTGGGATGCTATACCCGAGTTTTGTGGAGCTTTTGCCTCTTAGTTGGCTTCATTTTAAAACAGAGTTCTGTATTCCTCAAATGAGACAGCAATAGAAAGCAAAGTTTTACTAGATCTTTGTCTTGAATTGTACACGTTTTTGAGATCTAAGTAATCTTTCATTAAACTGCGGGATCAGAGAGTGGGAGTTTTCCCCCCCTCTTATGATGAAGGTAGGTGATTTCCAGTCTCCTGAAGTGAGTGATTATGAAAGTTGAGGGTCTAAAAACATTAGTTGTCAATAGGTGATGGTTGTCTTTACATGTCCTGAACAGACTGGTATGTTAGTAGAGGTTTATTTAACTCTCTTTACTGATTTGCTAGGTAGTTTATGCTCTGTGAATTATCTCAGTCCTTAAGTTAGAGTACAATGGAAGATCAATAGAACTGTGCCGTGCTATTAGAATAAAAGGAGATGTCTAGCAGGGAAGATGTTTGTGAACCATCTGATAGGTTAAGATTGACCAGTCTGTGATTTTGATTTGTGGAACCTACAAAGCTGTGGGCTAGACAGAATTTCTCTTACTACTCAAAGGTCATGATATTGTTATACAGCCTTATAGTCTGTTCTGCAGAGCTTTGTTCAAGTGATAATGTTTTCTAGCTTTTCCTTTTGAGAAATTAGTGTAAGATACACTGCTTAAAAACTATTTCCTAACGCTCAGTCTTCTTTTTCCTTTTACATACTCAGTTGATAATGGTCTGAATAATTTTCTATTCTTTGTCAGTGAGGGACATCTCTCTTATTTTCTCTGCCATTTTATGTTTGGGGTTTTTTTCAAGAGCTGTACATTTCTTCAACACCTGTTCAGAACTTCTCTCGTCAGTCTCATGAGTCCAGTATTTTTTGTTACTGTTTTCTGAACTACTTGTTAAATTTTTCCAGTTACAAACTGATCCTTACTGCCATTTATGGCGGCTTTGGCTGTTTCTTCCCGAAAGCCTTCTGAGCTCGTTCTTATGTGGTTCCCTCCCCTTTTCTTCAGTTCTTGTGACCTTGAACCGTGCTGACTTCTGGAACATGTGATCCTGTTTGGAAAGGTCAAAATGGCAGATTTCAAAAAGAAGCAAGATGAAGAGCTTTCTTCTTTGTGTCTGAACAGAAGTAGGTGAGATGACTTTGAAGTGCTAGATGGAGACTTGGATGAAAAGGGATTGAGTGTAATACTTACGTGTGTTTTTAATACCAAATTTGCTGACAAGTTTGAGAAAGATAACCATTGAATAGTATGGAACTGGCTGGTGAGAAGAAACTCAAGATAACTAAAAAATAGGATGAAGGTAGTATCTTGCGTTGTAAGATAAGAATGACGGGTAAATATTGATACCTGTAGAAGTTAGATTACAGTGAGGTGTGGAAAAGAGATATGAATGCTTATGCAGGTCATCAGTTTTTAGAGGGACTTCCAGCAAAAGATAATAGCAGTTTTCAACCTAGACTTTGCTATAAGTGTTGGTTGACCTATTTTAAAGTGAAATAAAGCTCAAATTATTTTCAAGGAGTATGGATCCTTGTGGCCCCAGCTTTTTAACATCACTGACATTTGACAACAACTTCTGCAGTGGTTACTTTATTTTGAGCTAAGTATGTGTTTAGTCATGTAAAAATTCCCATGCTTTAGGGGTTCTGATATCTTCTTTGTTTAGATTTAAAAACTCCACTTTCCCAATAATGTAGTCATATGAATTAATCTGTATTGTTGAGCAATTAATATACCAGCTATCGTAGCAATTTAATTGATGTAACTTTTGAACCTGTTCTTCTGAATGCGGTAGGACCAGTAAGATGCTAGGGAGCTTTTTTGGTTTTGCGTTCTTTAACATCCCATAACTAGTGACTATTACTTTCTTTTGGAATGTTACAGCAAACTGCTTTGTTGTTGAGCATGAAAGTAGAGCATTTCAGCTGGCCAGAAATGCAATGATTTTTTTTTAGTGCATTCTCTGACAGTGGAGTCTTTGTTGGCTTGGGGAACTGCTTGCTAAGCAAGTAACATGCTGGAGGCAATTCAGTGGGTTGTTCTGCAATCAAGACAGTAGTGTCATCAATTTCAGATTTAAGTTCTTAATTTTTGGTGTTTAGATGTGTCTTAGCAACATCTTATCTAAAGTTTGGAGGCTGCCTCCCTAGCGATATTTAGGGAGAGCTTTGAATATTGTTTATAAGTGGTACAATTGAATCATGCTGTATTTTTTCAAATTAGAAAATAAAAAAGCATCAGTGACAGATTTTGGAGACTGCACACAACATCTGAATCACCAGGGTTTGAGGTACTCTGTGGACCAAGAAGACCAGCTTCTTTGTTAGTGTTGGGTTATTCTGTTGCCATTTAATGTGGGGTTTGGTTTTTTTTGGGGGGGTGGGGTGTCATTGCTGGGGTGGGTTTTTTTCAGTCATTCCTGTTCGGTGGCTTGCAATAGGTCATTGTGCCTTTGATAACTCTGAACTAAAGACTGAAAATCGTAGTGTCTCTGAATTGAGGTACTACAACAGTCAGAAGAACAGCCATACTGCATCAGTCTAGCTTGGTATGCAAGTTCCCCCAATATTGAATAGCAGATGCATATGGGTGAATATAAGGGCAAAAATGCAATGGGGACATACTTCTGAAGAAGTTGCTCTTTCATCATCAAGAAAAGTATGGTTTAGGAACATGCTGAGTCTGAAGTGATGTCTGTTTTTTGATATCTTGGGTAGTTGTGTTTTTCTCCCCTACCATGGAATTTCTGTTTGTGGTTTTTTTGAACCTCTGTAAACTTTTAGGCTTCAGAGCTTCCTGCAGTATGAAGTTTGACAGATTAAATTACGTACTGGGTAAAAAAACAACTCTATTTCATCAGGTGTTAGTTTCATTTGATGCCCCCTAATTCTGAAAACTTTAAAATCTGAGAACTTAAATTTTATGTAGAAACTTGCACATGGCAAGAATGAAGGAACATGATGTTAGTATCAGAAAATCTATCTACCTTCTAGTAAGTCTATTAGGGAAGTGCAAAGATTGCAGGAGCTCAAGCATTATTTACATGAAGTTGAATGATGAAGTTTTAGATACTGTATTCTTAATTTCCTTTAACTGAAAGAAGAATAAAACCTTTATTATATAGCAAATAATGATTTGAGGGGATCTGGTCAAAATACTGGTCAGGAAGTTCAAAGGTGTTCTGATCCCTTTGGATTTTGTGATCTCAAATTGACTTTTCTGTGAACAAGTCCAGGGCATTTGGTATGCTGGGACTGCATGTTTCTTAAGAAAATTTGGCATAGTCAAGAGAACAGTACTGATATTTGAATTTAAGAACAGTATAGGTTTTATTAAATAATATGTTTGGCAGTACACTGCTGAAATGATGAAAAATAAAGATGAGTAGCTGTAGGTGCATAACAAGGTTGAATGTTATGTTCCACTTCAGTATGGCCTTTCACAGAGTTCACAATCCAAAACTTCCTTTGTAAGAGAGTGTGAACAAAGTTGCATTTAACTTGAGGTAACATTTCCCTTGCTATGTTGTACTTGAAATGTTTTTTCTTAGATAAATCTAAATGCAACTTAAACACATCACACTTGGCTGGATTTACTTTTGAAACAGAATAAGCTACTGTTTGGAGAAAGCGAACTCAGAAATTAATGCTGGTGGTTGTGCTTTGTGCATTTGTATTACACTAAAGGGCTGATCAGTGTTAGGAGAGAGTTCAGGCTTTTGAGATGTTCTGCCTGCTGTCTTCAGACTCATGAAGCATGGTGGAAAAGTATGTAGAGTGATATTTGTTCTCTTATCATTGCTCAGTCCTTAAGGTGTGAAGAGCTTTAGAGCATCCATCCCTCTTTTAAAGCAGCTTTGTTCTTATAATAGTTATTTCCAACAGGAGTCTAATCCCTTATCAACAGATTATGAAGCATACATCAGTAAGCACAAGCTTTGGGTGAGGATTCGAAGGACCTTGGAGAAGAGTCCAAGAAGCAGGAGTAGAAACTGGATGGTGAGGTTTCGGGGGTGTCTTTGTTTTTGAAGTTTCCTTGAATAAGATAGTAACTGTTTAGTTACTCTACTAAAAAATGCTCAAAGGCTAGAACATGATAGCATATAGGGATATGGAAAAGAAACTTACTCACTGAAGTCTGTTTCTAGGACTCTATGGAATTTATGGAAGTTGTGGCTGCCCGTGAAGTCTTTTTTGTAGATTGTACAATTTTGTACATACAAAACCTTATTCAGAAAGTTCTCTTTTTACTGGTAGTATAAAATAAAGAAGAAACGGATAAGCAGTGCAGTTAACATAGTTACGATAAAGTTTAAGCCTACCAGGTTAAATAAAAAGTTAATATTTTTACTAAAATAATGAAAAGTTGTGTTGTCAAGGTCTTAAATCTTTTTAACATTGCCTCAGGCCTGGCTAGAGTGGTAATTCTTAATCTGGAAGACTTCTGGAAGTAAAGTTGTTTCTTACTTTCTAATGGGGTCCTTTTGACATGTGACAGCTAGATATGAATTATCAATGGAGAAAAATGTATGTAATAAAGCTTTTGTCCTGTCTATTAAATAGTTGTGCTAGTGAGTTAAGAACAGAGCTAAGAAAGGGCTTTTTGAAAGATAAAGCAAAAGTTCTTAAATAAAAGGTGTGGTGTTCTTTGGGGTGGTGTTGTTTCCCCTCCCTCTTCTGTATGTACAGAAAACAGAGTGGCCATCCACTATTACTAGCCTTTTCTTTAGATCTCTGTAGATGTTACGATGCCACAGTAGAGGTGCCACATCCCGTGTAGAGGTAATGGGTAGGAGAGAAGAACTAGAGCAGAGGGAGCTGTGCTTGAACTGCTTGAGAGCTGCAGGCTGGCCATCCCTGTAGTAGTGGTGTGCAAGAACCATCACAGTATGCAGAAAAGGCGGTGGGACTTACCATTTCATCTAGAAGAAAAGAGGGTGATAGCTCTGCTTCACTTATTTTGACACAGAGTTGGGAGATTTCTTTGTCCCCTTCCATTATGAGGGTGCATTTTGTGCTATTCTGGTAGTTGCTTGCCATCTGCACTGTGCTAGAAACATCCAATTCTCCCTGTGAAAGCGTTACCCAAGCAAATGAAATTTTTTATAGCTTAGCATTAGCAAACTTGAGAGAGACAAAGCGGGCCAAAGTAAGACCCAATCTTTTGATGCTGATAGGTAAAAGGAAATGTTATAGGATGATGGTCTTAAGAACATAAGAAAAGTTTGTGGAGAGAATTAACCTTTTTTCATTGTTACAACAGTTGATGCAGTTATGTGAAAGCAATTAAGCTTTCACGCGTACACATTTTTTTCAGGTCTTGTGAGTGTGAAAGCTTGTTTGTTTTCTCTAATGATATCTGCTGGTTTAATAACTAGATTATCTCTTACTAAAATGCAGGCTGATCATTTCTTCATAAATTCTTTTCATCATTTGTTATTAGCCTGCCAAATGTGGATTTGTAGGCTAGAAGGGATTGTGATAGCTAAATCGGATCAAAATTCACTTGAGTTTTTAAAGACTTCAGTTCTTAAATAAAACACTGTTTAGGCAGAGATCTGCTATAGGTGATGATATGACAGGCATTCCTAAGCTGTTTGTGAGGAATGGTAGTTGGCCTTGAGATATGTGGTGTACTCATGAAGAGTGAGTACCATTGCACTCTGAAATAACCTACCCGCTGCAAAAATACACTGAAGTCTTTAGGTTCATCTCAAGGATGTTGCAATTGCTGAACCATGTGTTTAAAGCTTGTGACTGCAGGGCAGGTGATGGTTTTCAAAGTTTTCAAACGGACAATAGATAGCTTTTCACTGGTCAGTTTTTTTCTGTGAGGGCATTATGTCTTTGTCTTGTATGTATGGCTTCATTTGCCACAAGGTAAGTCTGTAAATCATATGTCAGCATCTTGTGTAACTGAAGAATGATGCACTGTTTCTGGCTATAATGAAAAGTTGTATCTGTATCTAGTGCTAGCTCTTGAATTTAAGTAACTTGTATTTGTGTTCTTATGATCTTAACTAACAGTTTTCCAATACTGTTTAGTTTTGGCTCTGGTTTTAGGGGGTTTTTTTGCTTGTTTTTTGGTTTGGTTTTTTTTTTTTAATACATGCTTCTTAAAATTCAGGAGTTACATAAATTGTGACTTGCATTATTTGAGTAGTATCTTGAATGAAATCCAAGGAACAAATACAGTTTTAGGGAAAAGGAAGGATAGTGACAAAGATGATGAAAACCTATTTTGACCTCAGTGTGGATAGGAAACGGTTACTCTGTTAGTTTTGTTAAACACTTCTATGCAATTTGGAAAGAATACAGCCTGCAAATTACTGATATGTGTTGTTGAAGGTTTGCAAATAAATGGCATGGGTGAGGCAAAAGGAAGGAGCATTTTACTAGGTTTTTAATGTATTTTATCTGTTAAATCCTGCAAGATCCACACATGGTATATCCACCAAGGTATGGTTTCCCTTATGGGATAGGCTGCCTCAGCCAGTAGACCCTGCAGAGCCTTTTTGCTGGAGACTGCACAAGAAGGGGCAGAAGTATTGGAGAGGACAGGAGGATGGGGCCAGCCCTTCTGGTGGCAGCCTGCAGCTGGTTATTAAACTGCAGTATCTGTTACTTCTCAAAGCTTACTTGCCAGGCAAGTTTCTGCTGTCATCGTCTAACCCTTAATTGACTGCTACTAATTGTCTGAGCTCATAGGTGGCTATCTGAAGTGTATCTGCTGACCTTTTATCCAAGGATGTTTGATGATAAAGCATCATTCTGTGTAAGTTTCAGATTATTAATTCAGGCAACACATAGCTCTGCCAATTCACTTCTATCCTAACCTTCATTTCTGTTTCTGGCCTCATCTCCCTTTTCTGTGGAAAATCCTGAGCATTTCTGAAGCAAAGCTGCATTCTGTAAAAGTCCTATTCATGCGGCTTTTATCTAGCACCTGGGGACAGCTGCATCAAGCTGATCACAGCCCAGATTTTCACCAAGATTTTTCCACACAAAAGGTGAGGAAGATCAGTTAGAGCAGCTGTCCTGAAACCAATAACTGTTCGGAGGGGTTTTGTACAGGAGAGCACCAGGGTTACGCTTTTCCCCATTTCCACAGCACAGTGAACCCGTGCTTTTGGTATTTGAACCAAAGTAGCCCCCTGAAATGACTAATCCTGGCGCTCTCTGTCTTTTAGGAACCCCGTTTCATTTTACTTTGCCGAAGGAGGGTGATGTCATTCAGCCCTTGACCAGCATAACACCACCTCTCATTGGCCAACTTAAAATGGGACCCAGAAGACATAGCACGCCAATTGGTGAGTTTGTCCTGAATGGCTCTGTTCTGCAGTGAAAGCCTGTTTGGAAGCTTTTGATTCTTGATGTAGAATCTGATGGGATAACTCAAACTTAGCTTGGCAGAAAACATTGCTGCTCTATGGGGAGGGCTCATCCCTTCTCCACACTTCCTTGGTGTGTTCTTTCCTCAGTCTCTAGTGAAGGTGTTTGCTCCCTGAGTATGGGGTGGTATGGAACATATCTACCTTGCACTAATGGCGTTCCTGCATACAACTCCATTAAAGAATGCAAAAGACCCCTCTGAGTAGTGAAAGAGCTTAGACTAAAAGAAGATTGTTCCCAGTGTTCATCATCTTTTAGCAGGACTTTCTCTGCTAGGTTCACAAACCAACACCCTGCATTTGCTGGATGAAAGGAAGTGTGTATTTCTGCTTGGGTAGTGGTAAAGTATTCTGTCGCAAGCTAAGGATGATACCTGTGCTACAGAACTTTCATGCTTCAGAACTCTATATAGGAATTTCTACTACTGCACTACTGCTAATAATGCATGCAGTGAAGCATCTTCAAAACAGAACTGGGACCTGAACCCCAGCAGTGTGAATAACAGTAGCTACTTTTTGGTTTACTTTTTTTTTTGTTTTCCTATTTTCAGTGGATGATAGTTGCCCAGACAGCACTATAGCAACTAGTGATGTTACAGCAGAGGGCACAATGGGGACCAACAATGTCACTGTGGAAAGTGCAATGGTATCAGCAGATGTGTCAGAAGTGTGCGAGAAAGGAGATTCTCCTGTGGTTCCTGAGGCTGATGCAAAACTCTCTCTGCGAATGAACCTCGTTACCCCTGAGAATGATGGGAGTGAGGAGTCCATGCCGTTCAGCTTGGAAAGTAAGAGGGTGAAACCTTGAAACACACAGGTCCTGCTAGATCTTAGCCCTAACTCAAAACGTCTTTGTGGCATTCCCCGAGACAGTCTCTGAGTCTCTGTAGTTTTTCTCATTTTTCTTTTTGGGCAGCATCACTTAAATTTGTTTCTCTGTTTCTGCAATGCTCTAAGCAAGGATGGAGTGAGAGGAGAGGCCTCTGTTGTGAGGAAAGGTATTTCCAGCAGACTAAAAATTGTGATGTATAGTGGCAACGTCACAGGACAGGAACTGGAGTTTGATTATATTGGGAGGGAAAAGATTTTAAAAGTATCATCTGGACAAAAACGTTTGACAGCATTTTAATCAGAACAGGGATATTCAGTCTAACAGTCTAAAACTTGTAGAAACTCAGGTCTGTGATGAGAAGTTGGGCAGGGAGGCCTGGGCACCCTTTGTCCAGCACCACTCAACCTCTCTCTTTGCTGAGTCTGGGGGGCTGGGAATGGGCAGGAGAGTCTGTTCAGGTGACATTAAAATCATCCTTCCCTTCCTTCTTGTTTCAGAGCCTACAGCCAGTGACAGGAAAGATGGATCCTCTGCTGCTGCTGGGGCTGCTGCCAGGTAACTGGACTTGTTGCTGCGCAGAGTTAATACAAAGGTCTGGGTAAACCCTTTTTCCACTGGTTACCAGCAGCGGGGGGGGGGGGGGGGGGGGGGGGGGGAAGTGGACACAGAAGCAGGGGACACTTTCAGCAGTAGCTGTGACGTTAGCTCTTGCAGCAGGTTTTAAGTACATAGGCAAGGTGGGTGCCTCACCTGCTCTTTCACTACAGGATTTGTGCTTCCTGCTAATATCAGCATTTTGCCCCCTTCTGACTGTAGTCAAAGCAGAAATTCACATCTTGTGCAGTCCAGAATGCAAGTCTGCCCTATCCACCTCTTAAATACATGTTTTTCTGCTTTCTTTCCTTACTGTGCAATTTTCTGCAAAGAATCTCTGAGGAGTGCTGAAAGAGAATTCTCTTTTTGATAGGAAGCTGATAGAAACATAACCAGGTCACCAATACACTGAAATCAGTTTAACATGTTGACCAAAACAAAAGTTACTCCCTTGGTCTTTTGATTTGTATGTATCTATCTTATCTCACATTTAATGCCTAGCATTGCTTGATTTTAGCTTTTGGGGAGTATGATTTGTAAGTACTAATAAGAATCAGAGTCAGAAGATAGTGATGTGTGGTCATCTGAGTGAAGTATAATGGTTTGAAGCAGTGAGAAAACTTTGAAATAAACTCGGTATCTCTGGTCACAGGATTGCATGCTGGATGGTAATCATGCCTTAGTGCTGAGGATGAGTGGCAGTTGTTCCTCACTGGTTGAGGATGGGTTGCCTTTGTAGCCATAGGTTGAACTTGATCTCTCAGGGTCTGCTTTATGACTGTCATGAAAATCCTGAGAAGTCAGTCATAAATGGTCTAACTGTGTCCCCTGGTGGGTACCAGAGGTAGTAGATGGTGAACCTCCTGATGGCACTGCAGTTTTCCACACTATGTTTTCTGGAATTGTTACATTGCTCTTGGCTATTAGGGTGTCTGCAGAAATGACAGAAATGCTTATGCAATTGCAGCTTGTTTCTTCACCTCTGAGACTGACCATCTCACTCATTCTGTGGCTGTGTAGGTCAACAAGCTCAATACCAGTTGTTGCTTTCCCAAGGGGCTAGAAAACTCTTGTTTTGCTGTATAAGGGATTTTCTCACTCCCTGATGCTTTTTTGTTTGTTTGTTTGTTTTAAATCTGCACTGCTAGCTCCCAGAAAGCATCATCTGTGTTTAGTCGTGTCTGTGAAGTTCGTCGAGAGGATGAGGCCAGAGGTCATGGTCTTTCCACTTCTCCGTTTAGGTAACTCCTCACAGTCTTTGCCTGCCAGTCCTGGTTGGATTTATATGCACATGTGCACTTTCTACATCAAAGAAATTGCACTAAGTCATTATCTTTGGGTGACTTAGAAGGTTGGGGACAATGGGGTAAGTATAATAAGTACTGTATGTTTGTATCTCACATGGTAATCAGACTTACCTTTTTGACTGAGCAGCGATGTGGTTCCAACTGGCTAATAAACTTTGGTAAAATCTGGGGCTTGAAAGAACTGAGATCATACTTACAGCTGTTTAAATACCTTTTCCTTCTGCTCCAAGGTCTTCTGACCTATTGTGTGTGTTATTGTTTCTGCTATTGTCTCCTTTCCAAGTCCATCAATTTTTGCTGTCTCTGGTCACTTTGAAAAGGACTGTACTGCTGCATATCTTATGGTGATAAGGGTGCTGGCTGGAGGACCAGGTGTAGAAATCTCCTTCAGGGTTTTCCATTCTATCTTTTGATGGTGCACTGAGGTCTTGGTCTATGGAGAAAGAGTAACCTATATTTCAAGTGCATTGAATAGTTATACTAAAGATAGTAATGAATAGGGAATTCCAGTCCTGAGCGATGTACAGACAGAACAGAAGACAGTCACTCCTCAAAGCCCTCAAGTACATGAGGGAAGCCAAATGTATACTTTAGTAAGGGTCAGTATACAGTCCCATATAGTACCTGATAAGACTTTTGACAGGGCAGACAAATTCTAATGAAAACGTTAGACAGCATTTGTGTTTATGCTCCTGCCTCTTCTCGCTAGGTGTGATTACCAGTTTCAAGCCAATGAAGCACTGAAGCAGCCTGTAGTGACTTCAAGATGGCATGACTTCCAGAAGCATGTTACATAGTTGGTGCCCGATGCGTGGAGTATAGATTGCTTTATTAGTGTTTGGAAAAGCACCTAGTTCTCTGCAGGTGTCAGCCATTCTTCTTGCTACCATGCGAATCGCTTGACAGATGTTGAAAGATTATTTCATAATTGGAGACTCATGGAGTTCTGTGCAATCTTAAGAAGCAATCGAATGACTGCCAGGGTTTTTTTTAATAGTGCTTTCACTTGGGTGGCAGCATATTGGTTGTCCTGCTTTTTTAATCAATAACTTTGATCTGTATATAACTGGTTTGCAGGGGGAATCTGTTCAGTTTTCCTGGCCCACAAGAAGATGCTGAATTACAGAAAAATCCCAGTGGTTGGCAGTACCAGCAACAAAAGGCAGATGACAGTGGTGGACAGGTCCTAATTCCTCAGAGGATGCAGCAGGATTGCCATCAACAACCTTCTGGTGCAGAGGATGGGGACTCTGTGGAGACTGGTATTGTAAGCACTCAGACAGAAGAAGGGAGAAGAATGCAGAAGAAACCAAGTAAGGCTGTTAAAATTGATGAAAGCCGAGAGAGGTGGGCAAACACCAAGAATAAAGGGATTCAGACTATGGCAGAATGTCTTTTTACCCCGACAACTGTTACAACATCAACACAAACGTCAGAAGAAATCTGTAGGCAGGTGGAAGTGGGAACCAGTATGTCTGGGCAAAGACCTGGGCGACAAGATGCGAATGTCCAAACTGAGGAGAGTGGGGAAAAGCTTGTGAATGCCTCTGGAGAGGACACAGACTCTCTGCACAGTCAGGTGGGATGAAGGCTGCCTGTATTTAATTTTACTGCTTTAGAACAGTAAAGTATCCCTTCAGCCAGTAAATTCACTAACAGTAGGTTCTCTGTCAAAAAAAACCTCAAAAGACCACTTTAAAGTGTTAATGTCACAAGCTTTCCTTTATCAACTGTACACAACTGCTAAGGTAGCAATACTCAGTGGACAGCATAAGTTTGGGAAGTTAATGTCTCCATATTTATTTTTTTGAAAAATGACAAGTTTTGGTTGGTTGGTTTTGTTTTGGGTTTTTTTATGTGTCCAGATGTAGTTACTGTAAAAAAAAAAAAAAAAAAAAAATTTTTTTCGCTTCTTGTTGGATGGAGATGGGAGTTGCATGAAATTTTGAATGAAGGGTTTGATGCCTTCTGTTTTGCACCAACCAACTTCTGACAGCTTGTTCTGCCAATCCATCCAATGTCAATGGATAAACACGAGGGGAGAGCTCCTCCAGAGAAATGTTCTGACAAGATGAGTAACTTTTGAATTAGTATTTCAGAAAGTATTGCAGACTCAAGAAAAATCACTGCTTTGCAGTTACATTTTGTATATTTTCTTGTGAACACAAAAGACTAGAAAAATGATTTTTTCTAAACTTGAGTTAAGAATAGTGTGTCCCTTGGGAAACAGGAGTTTAACAGGGCCATTAATATATATGCAGTGCAACATTGATGTGATATGCCTGAGATTCCACTGAGTGAAAGAGTATCAGAAGCCATGCTAAGCAAGTTTGCTGTTTCCTCCTTGAACTGCTATGATTTCCCTTCTTCTACCTGTCAAAAAAATGTGTTCAGTTCTCCCTTGTTTAGGGTCTCTTGTGTTGTTGCATCAAATTTGTAACAAGATGCTGAAAGGTTCCTGTCACGACCCAGACTGGACAGACCAGGGAGTCGTTTAATTTGAAATTCCCTCAGGCTAAATTAAGGTGAAATGACACCAAACAATCAGTTAAAGATTTTATTCATGACAGAAGCAAACTGAACTGGGGAGGTGTGGTAGTAGGTGGCAGGGTTTCTCACAACAGGAATTGGCATAGGACTACTTCTGTAAACTGTGTAACCATATACATCAATTCAGGGAATAAGGAGATCCCTCCTGTTGTGTCACGAGGTTCAGAGTAGACCCCCTTGCTTTCCAGAGTCCTCCTCAGAGACGGGTCTAGGGGTGGCTGGATCTACTCTTAGTCTCAGACTTGGTCAACGGTTTACATCTTGAAATGGGTGAGGTGTAGGGATTGTGGAAAAGGAAAGAGAGAGAAGAAGAGAGAGAGAGAGAGAAAGGAAGAGAGAAAGATTTCACCAGTCCTGGGTCCAGCGTTGGTCCTGTCAGCTGAGGGGTCCAGTCAGCCGAGGGGTCCAGTCCTGGTGGGCTTGCGCACCTGGGGCTTCAGTTTGTGTCCTTTTATCATCCTTGCCCCTCCTTCGGGTGGGCACCTGAACTGGTCAGGCTAATGAGCAGTCTGTGAGCCTTTGGGCTTGGGGGTGGTTGGTGGAGTAACTTCTCCTTCCCTGCAGATGTGGCCATTGTTTGATCTTTGTATCAGAACAGCTCATCAGAACAGGGAGCTGCGCACCCTCCAGCACGCCCTCCCCCTCCTGTTGCTGATGTCTGAGCTGATGGGCTTTTCACCTTGGTTCCTTGCTGTGCAGGGTTTGTCTTTAAGCAGAACTTGCCCCACCACAATGTTTGAGACATTAACTCTTTCAGTCTCTCACAGTTCCCTAACCCAGTACTTGAACGTCGTATGCAGAAACCATACTGCAGAGAAAGCTGTACCCAGAAATTATTTGCTTTTCATTGTGGTCTGTTTTGTTTTTAATTTGTCCTGTTTATTACAGGGAGAGGAGGAGTTTAACCTTCTTCACCCACCCAAAGGCCGAGTTCAGCAACGCCACATGCGAACTATTCGAGAAGTGCGCACTGTTGTTACACGTGTTATAACAGATGTTTACTACATAAATGGTGCAGAAGTGGAACGAAAGGTAGTTGAGGTAAGTTCCTGTTTTCAGGGCTACATATAATTACATGTTGGCTGAAAAATAAAATTAATTAAAATGGGAATGTGTTGTGGCTGCAGAAAATGAGTTGAGTGAACAAGTTGGCATGCTGTGATGACAAACTTTTCTTCATGAGCAAACATGTAGACCATTTAGTGCATGGCAAAAGCTGTGTATTTGTTGCTGGTGTATTTTGTGCCCATTACTGTATTCTGAAGACACACTGACTTTTTTTCTACCCAAAGAACTGAACAAAAGACTTCACTATGTGCGTCCAACTGTTTTAAAATTATTGGGGTTTTGTCAGAATAGAGAGATTTCAGAATAGGCAGAAATTCTATTAGTAAGCAAAAATCGCTTCTGCCTGTAAAATTGAACTATGTAAGGTAGTTTAGCCTGTTTGCAGCTCAGCGTCATTTTTAACCACACTCTTTTGAGTCCTGTGGACCAGATTCTATAAGAGGTCTACAAGAAGCAACTTAAAAACAAAAAAATAGCAAGCCTATTGTTAGTACACTTGTGTTGGTGTATGTCCATTCATTAATTGGAAAATCTTTAGGGAATCTCAAAAGGTAGCTGACAAATGCTGATTTGGTGTGTAGAGTAATCATATCGGCCTGCTAGCAATAAAATTTTACTGCTGTTCCGCTATAAAAGTAAATAACATAAGAGTCTTGTGCTGTGTTGTTACAATGAGTAATGACACAAAAGGATACATCAGTTCAGTGCAAAGCTTATCCTTTCACACCTGATACTACACATGAAATTGCTTATTGTAACATTAAAGCAGAGAATTAAGTTTCCTGAAATGTGCTTACATAGGTTGTGTAATCACAATCATATAACCATTTCCAATTTATCTATCAATATTTGATATCACTATTTTGTAGATACATATTTTTATATCCATAAAACTTTAATGGCTCCAAATGACCAGCTGTCTGAAACTGATCTTGGATTATTAGTAACCAAAGGCTGCTAATGTCTCATGTATTTGTTGCACTGTCACGCTCTTGAAGGCTGGGAATTACTCAAAGACAGACTAATCTGATACCAACCATGCTCTGTCCTGTTGACTGATTTCTTAATGTGACTTCTTTATATAGAGCAGCTACAGGCCTATAGTGAGAGACACACTGTCTACCATTGATCAGTCCAGACTCAAATCTGCATGGCTATCTTCAGTTTCATGAATGTGGTCTCAACTTGTCTGCACTTTTTCCTGGTGCTTGTAGAGCTTCCATCTAGCAGGTGCATCACCTTTGGCGAACCTCCTTTTTTAATTTTTTTTTTCCTCTTAAGGAAACTGAGGAGCCTGTAGTGGAGTGCCAGGAGTGTGAGACTGACACATCCTCCTCTAGAACTGCAGTGGGCTCGTCAATGACCTCAGGGGACCTTGGTGACGTCAGCTCCTTCTCATCTAAGGCCTCGAGCCTCCACCGTACATCCAGCGGAGCAAGCAGTGGTCACTCTGCCACACACAGCGGCAGCAGCAGCTCAGGGCGAGGAACTGGAGCTGTCAAAGGGAAAGTGTGTGGAACAGAAACTGGAGAGTTTGCTTTACCCATTGGCAGAGGCGCCTTAGGAAAATTAAGGTACGTGCAGAGCCTTGGGAAAGGAAGAATAGATACTTTACAGAAGTGAACAGCTGGCTTGGGTGGCATGTGAAGCAGGGTAGACCCTAAACCAAGAGTTTTCTGGGAAGGATCTGGCTTGATGAACAGAAATAAGGAGATAGTCTTTGCTTTCACCTCTGTTCTTCCTAAAAGAGTAGTTTGTTTCCTTGTGACACATTGCTTTGCCTAAGCTTGTTTCAGTTTAGCAGCAATGAGGCAAACTTCTTGACCAGTTGTGAGATCACAGAGAAAATGGGGGGATCCTAATGAGCTGGCTTCTCTTTTCAGAACAGTTAACTCAGAAATTCTCTAGCCCTAGGAAAGGAGCTGGTCAGCCAGCATCTCCGCTCAGAGTTAGCCAGGCAGGAGCACTGCCTTGTGAGGAAGAGGAGGACTCTATGCCTGGCACTCGTCAGGGTGGCAGAGTACCTGTGACACCTCGTGGGCGAGGAAGAAGAGGCCGCCCACCATCTCGAACAACAGGAACAAGGTACCCTGGAAAAAGGAGACTGTAACTTTAATTTATGGCGGAGTAAGAGAATGGGGAGGTACTGTCTTAATGTGACAGAGGAAAAGGAGTACTCAATGTTTCAGGAGCTATTTTTTGGTGATAGCATGTAGCAGCTGCAAGCATCTCACCCAACTATTCTTTGTTTAGTAACTGTTTTTTCTGATCCTTCTGGGACTGCTTTTCTTTTTTCTACAGAGATTTAGCTGGACTGCCAGGTGTGGAAGATCTCTCAACTACAGCATCACCTGAGGAGAAATCATTTACTCGTCCGGTTCGCCTGCCAGATGGAGGGGAGAAATCTGACACTTCTGGCTTCTGTGCCTTACGTCGAAGTGACTCTCCAGAAATCCCATTACAAATGGTGACTGGTCCTTCGGACTGTGCAGACTCATCTTCTGGGAGCAGCTTTGTGGGCCTCAGGGTTGTAGCAAAGTGGTCCTCAAATGGGTACTTCTATTCCGGGATGATTACCCAAGATGTTGGGGCAGGAAAGTACAAGCTGCTCTTTGATGATGGATATGAATGTGATGTGCTAGGAAAAGATATTTTACTCTGTGATCCTATCCCACTGGAGACTGAGGTGACTGCACTCTCAGAGGATGAGTACTTTAGTGCAGGTAAGAGCAGTGCTTGAGCTCCATCCTTGGGTTTTCTGAGTTGCTGAATGAAATGGGAGATGGACGCTTGTCCAGGAGGATAAGAAGCCTGGGTATAGTTGGTTAACGGGTGTTATTTTCTGTCTTGTCAGGTGTGGTGAAGGGACACCGGAAGGAGTCTGGAGAGCTATACTACTGCATTGAAAAGGAAGGCCAGAGGAAGTGGTACAAACGAATGGCTGTTATCCTGTCTCTGGAACAAGGAAATAAGCTCCGGGAGCAGTTTGGGCTAGGTCCTTATGAACCTGTCACCCCCTTGACCAAAGCAGCTGACATCAGTCTCGGTAAGGGGAGGTGCTGTTGAGCTGCCGGCTACGCTGTTCTGCATCTTGTGCCTTTATGATGATTCTAGTTCCTGATCTGAATTACCAATGTTTACATCTTTCTGGGTATTCAGCAATGCTTTTGGTACTTCATAATGGGATCTTTGAGATCCTTTTATTCTTTTGTCTTGCTCAGAGACTTAGTGGTGTTGACTGGCTTGTGGAGAGTGGCCTGCTTCTAGGACAGTGATGCTTCTGTACTCATTTACACTTGGATGGCTGCTATGATACAAACTCTTCAGTCATACTGGGAGGAAAAGAGACAGTCAGGGTACAGGGCTTGAGAAGAAAGATACACAAGCGAGATCTCTTTTTTATTTGTTTGGTTTTTTTCCTTGCTCTTCTCTGTCAGAGGGTGGTAGTGTGTACCTTCTAGGTACTATTGAGTTTAGCCACCTCTGTGCACCTAGGTATAGTGAAAGCTTACGGAGTTAGGTGACAGCCAGTGACTAGTCTCTGCATACTATATTACAGATAATCTTGTGGAGGGGAAGCGGAAGCGACGTAGTAACCTTGGTTCTCCCAGCACTTCCAGCAGCAGCACAACTCCCACTCGTAAAGGGCAGGAGAGTCCGCGCGTCCCACCAGGCACATTTTCTGGGAAAAGGAAACTTGTTGCTTCTGAAGATGAGAGATCCCCAGCTAAACGTGGCCGCAAGTCAGCAATAATAAAGCCTGGTGAGAACCTTATTTTCTGCTCTTAAACTTACATTCAGCTATTTCTTTATCTCCCTGGTATTTCTGTAATTGATCTTTCCACTTGCCATAAGCAAAAAGTAGATGAGGCTTGTTTGTTTGCCCTGCAGGATTCGAGACTGATTCTCCCTGGATGCATTTAGCAGCCAGATATTTTTAGTACAGTCTGAGTACTTACCTGCCATCTTTTCAGTTCTGCCTTTTAGAAATGTTGTGACCTTAATGTTGTCATTTGCCTCTCTCCTTTCTTCTCTTATCTGTTTAGTCAGTTCTGAAAGGCCTAGCTGTTAAAGGGACCCTTCACAGCAGTAAGTGTTGTTTCAGGATGTTGATAGACTGGCGAACATTGTCCCATTAGTCATTCAGGTTTTGATTTGAAGACTCTGCAACCAGAAAAGATCCCTACCTATCCTAGTGTAATCCTAACCCAATCAGTCCTGCCTCCCTCTGTCTCCTCCAGTAAAATAACTTAAGCTGAACACATCCCAGGGTCTTTGTGCTGAACCTGACTTTTGAGACTCATGGTGCTTCTGTCTCTCTGCAGGGGCTGTGAGAGCTGGAGAGTTTGTAAGCACCTGTGAAGGTGTAGATGCTGTAGACCCCCCAGTACTGGAGGACCATCATGGACCCTTGCCTCACAATAAGACCCTCTTTTTGGGCTATGCCTTTCTCCTCACCATGGCAACACCCAGTGACAAATTGGTCAATCACCAGAAGCCATCAGATGGTCCCACAGGGAGTAGTGAGGAGGAAGAAGGTGAGGCAAATCTTACCTATTGCATTTCCAGGTGGAATGCTGTGGCTTTAGGAAAAACACTGGATGCTGTCTGATCAGGCATTTGTGTGAGTGCTTGTTTTACCCTTTTGCTCTTTAATCCTTTGCAGAAAGGACCTAAGACTCAGTCTTTGTTTTAGAGAATTTACAGCCTGAAATGTGGCAAACATCAGTGATGATCATAGGGCTGTTCAGCAAGTTAAGAAAGGTGTGAAAATTAGTGAGATCAGCAGTCTCAGAGTAGTATAATATGAGAAGGAAGGTTTTGAGATAGTGCTGGGAAACCTAGGACTTGAAAGCATGAATGGGTTGCTCCAGTTTGCCTTTGCTAGGATCATGTTTCATGCAATGAACTGCAGCATGAAAAAGGTAACAAGGCGCTCACTTGGCTAGTTTGGCCAGTGCTGTGCTTCCCTTTCCACTGCTGTTTTGGGTTTTTTGGGGGGGTTTTTTGGGTTTTTTTTTGTTTGTTTGTTTGGGTGGTTTTGATTCTTCCAAGGGTTTTCTCTAGAGATTCTTGGGAGAAAGGCTGGGGTCCCTTACTGGAATGGATGAGGGCTCTCTAGACTGAGGAGTGTACGGACATAAGCGGATAGATTATAGCCAAAAATTGAACTTTCTGTTTCTGCTGTAGAATTTTTAGAGATTACTCCATATGACAAACATTACATAGCACAGCAGCTGCGAGCAGGAGCTGGCTATATTCTGGAAGACTTCAATGAAACCCAGGTAAGGGCTCACTAATCTAGAACAATAGTCACAGAATAGTTGACATTGGGAGGAATTTCTGTAACTCTTGTCCAATCCCCCTGCTGAAAGCAGGATCAGGTAGAGCAGATTGCTTAGGTCCTTATCCAGTTGGGTTTTGAGTATCCTCAAGGATGGAAGCTCCACAACCTCTCTGGGCAGCTTGATCCCATGTTTGACCACCCCCAATTTAAAAAAAAAAAAAAAAAAATTAAATGGAATTTCCTGTATTTCAATTTGTACCTGTTGCTTCTTGTCCTTTTAGTAGATAACACCGAGAAGAGTCTGGCTCCATCTTTTGTACACCCTCCTATCAGTCATGAATATGCATTGATAAGACCACCCAAGCCTTCCCTTCTTGAGCTTAAACAAGCTCAGTTCTCTCAGCTTCCTCTTGTATGTCAGATGCTCCAGTGCCTAGATATCTTAGTGGCCCTTGGCTGGGCCTGCTCCAGTATGTCTTGTGGTTTTTGTTGTACTGTGGAACCTAGGAGTGGATGCAGTACTCCAGATGGGGTCTCACCACAGGTCTGTGCCTCAGACAAGAGCTCTTTGCTCTTCGCTTACTAGATCTACTTGGACAACTAATTTCACTGTCACTTTTACTTTATATTTAGATTTTTAATAGAGAGGGTAAATTGTTCTTGAAGCATCTCGCCTGAGGCTGCGGAGTCTTCTCTAGTGACTTACTGAGTTGCAAACTAAAAGATGAATCTTCTCCTTTGTCTGAACTAGAAGAGATAGTTTTGATAGAAAAACTACTAGGCAGAGTTTTTGCCTGTGAACTGCATGGCTTGGAACAGGTGATTGCTATAGGTACTCCTGATTTCAGAACCTGTTTATCTAATTCACCTTTCACATAATGTGGCTGTGAAAATCAAGGTTTTGATTGTTTTCTTCTTTATAGTGTTTAGCAGCAGGATAACTTCTGGGGTTTTTTTTGCAAGCATTGTCTCCAGTTTACATGTCCTTTTATTTCCCCTGAAGTGTAATGCAGCATATCAGTGTCTTTTAATTGCGGACCAGCATTGTCGAACTCGGAAATACTTGCTGTGCCTTGCCAGAGGGATCCCTTGTGTGTCTCATATCTGGGTCCATGATAGCTGTCATGCTAACCAGCTTCAAAATTACCGGAATTACCTTTTGCCAGCTGGCTATAGCCTCCAGGAGCAAAAATTGCTAGAATGGTAAGTGCCAAATAACTATGATTTGAGTCCACAGACCAAGGATTTAGAGAGAATTGTTATGTTTGGGAGGCTCTTGAATGTTACAAGTACTGAAGATGTCCCTAGTACTGCTCCCCATGCTTTCCCTTCCATATAGGAACAGCACTTCCATCTCTTTCCTTGGATTTACAGTGACCTCTAACACCAAGGTACATTTGGGTGCCGTATACAGAAAAGACAGTTTCCTGAGAAGTAGGAAAGATGTCTGTCTCCTCATGAGGAAGACGGAATTCAGGCAAGGCTTCCCAAACACTTGGCTGACTTCTCCAATTGCTCAGAAATGGATAAAGGAGAGCAATATTACTGCAGTTTCCTTTTCCTTTGGTATGTTTTGAAGCCAGCTTCTGCATTTTCTACAGAGTCCAATCCAGTCTGTTCTAAGAGTACAATTGTCAGGTCAGACTCCTCAGGCAAGGTGAGGGGTGGACAAAAGCAGTTTGTAAATCTCTGGGCTTTGGGCAGGAGACTGATGCCTGCCTGCCTGTTCAGCCGTGTCAAAGCAGAGGCATTTTGGATATGCACAGAAAAGATGGTTCAGGGTTAAGAAGGAGTTTAGCCTAACTTTTTGGATTTAGGCTGCTGCACACAACCCTCACCAATGTTGTCTAGCTCTGTTTTACTATCTGTAAACAGAGGATAGTTGCTCCAAGTATTTCAGGAGGGTTGGTAAGAGAACAGGTCACTGTATGCAAGATATTCAAAGAACCAATATGGGAGCCAATCAGGTGACTAGAAGTACTAGATAATGGTCCTCAAATAAATTCTCAGACTACTGGATATTCTTAGCAGTCTGCATTTCTCTTTTATTCTACAGGCACCCACGAGAAAACCCATTCCATAACCTGAAGGTTCTCCTGGTGTCAGACCAGCAGCAGAACTTCCTGGATCTGTGGTCTGAAATCCTCATGACAGGGGGAGCAGCATCTGTTAAACAGCATTACTCAAATGCTCACAACAAAGGTACTCATTGGCCAGTTTCTTGGGCCTAGTATTTGGGGATCCCATGCCACTGTGGTCTCTACTACGACTTAAAACCACTTAGGATGGTTTACAAAGTTGTCTATAAGCATAAAGGAAGGGAAAATGCAGACACTAGCTCTCTGCTTGAATGTAATCTAGAAGATTACATCTAGAAGACCTACCTTCCAGAGGAGATGCTGCAGCAATTCAGGACACAAGCTGTCAGCTACCAGCCTATGTTGAAAGGGGGAAATAGGCAACAGTTACTCCTGGACCGTCTGTGGGCCACTAAAATTGTGCTTCCTTGTCCTTCTGAACTCAGCTGTCTCTCCCTCTCCATATGGGATGTAGGCCCTCATACTTGCAGCCTGAGGTCAGGGCTCATGGTTATCTAGTCCTGCCTGTAACGTTGGCTACTGGTTTTCTGTTAATTTCTATCTGGACTAGAGGGAATCTTATACTTGCCAGGTGCAGTGTTGTTGTCGAGCATGTCTTAACTTTTTACAAAGAGAATTCACTGGCTAGGAATGAGAGGACACGGAAGAGAGATTTGTAGTGGTGAAACACACTGATCTGCTGCTGCAGAGAAGATCTGTTTTCTTCTTTTCACCTGATAGATGCCTGTCTTTCCTCCTGTGCAGATATTGCTTTGGGTGTTTATGATGTGGTGGTGACTGATTTTTCCTGCCCAGCTGGTGTCTTGAAGTGTGCAGAAGCTTTACGGCTGCCTGTTGTCTCGCAAGAGTGGGTGATCCAGAGCCTTATTGCTGGCGAGAGAGTAGGCTACAGCAAGCATCCAAAATATAAACATGACTATGTCCCCCACTAAACTAAAACTTTGCCCTGCTGTCCCATTGTTGTGCAGACTGTGTTTTAATCAGGTTTTAAATGTTTGTGTAATTGAACAGTGTGCATGAATTACTGTATATAGTTTTATCTGCTGGACTTTTATGATGAAATAAATGTTCAATCTCTTGTGGTAGCTGTTGGGACTGTCATTTATCTAAACTTATTCCAGGGCCATGCCTCCAGAGGAGGGCAGAAAGAAGAGAAATGCTTACATTTCTCTGAGCTGAATAGCACTAATATTCTAGTTTCAGTAAAGACTGGCCTCAACACAAAGACAATTATAAAAGAAGGGAAAGGGGTGTTCTCAACTGGCAGCCTATATTTTACAGAAGTGAATACCCTATGACCAAGTTCAGCACTTCTTTTTGTTAGAGTAGCATGTTGCGTACTCCTCCAGCTTGCTATTGCTCCTTTCCATTAATTTCATCAAGATGTTGCTGAAGCAACTGGTAAGAATTTCTAGGACAAAGTGCCATTTTGCTTTGGCTACCTCTCTTTTTTTCCTTTTGTGACTATGGGTATTAACCTGCCCTAGTGCAGACTACCTAAGTCAAGATATAGACACAGGGACCTAGGACAACTCAGCTACTGGGAGACTGAGGTGCAAAGAGTACGTAACTGCTGTGTATTTTTGTTTAAATGGTAATGGGGTAAATCATCTGCTTCTGAGCTGCTGCATTCACAACCAGGCACTTTATCTTAGTGGTCAACTGGCATAAAAGGCAACAGCTGAGTTTGACAGCTCTTCACTCCAACAATGCTATAGGCTAGAGGTATACCCAGGTCTCCCTCCAGCCTTGTACACAGTCTTTACTCACCTGCTTCAAAAGTGTAAGTCTTTCTTGATGTTTATTTTTTCCCGTATTGTTTCCTAGCTCAGTCACCTTCTGACTGTGTTGGTCTATAAATCCCACATCCAAACTTCAACAACCTTTCTCCAGTTTTCTAGCTTTTTTCATGGTCACACGGTTTTAAACTTTGCATCAGGCACAGTCCTACCACAAACAGCTATAGTGCATTGAAGATGCCAGGCCTTACACTTGCTGTCTGTTGTTACTGTGTCTTTCTGAGCGAGCAGAGATTCCCTCCCCACCCTGCTTCTTGAGATATGCAGCTTTGGATACTGTGAAAATACCAACCCTCTGAGGGGAAGGCTGGCTTACTGGCAGCCTTTGTGTTCAAATTTCGAAACCTGGTACTATACCGCAGTGACGGACCTTCTACTGCTGCTCATCCAAATGGACTTATGGCAAGATAGTCTGTTTGTTACAGCAATGCTAGGAAATCTTAGTAACATGCAAGAAGTTCTGCCAGATACTGCTTTTCATTGAAATAGGATGCTGTGCCGCTCTAGTCCCTTTGCACTTGGGTGCAGACATTGACAATACTCCACATAACTGCATGACAAGATGGTTTTATTTTGGTTCAGTAGGATAGTCACTAGCAGTATTCCAAATAGCCTTCAATGAAAACAGTACATTTAGAGCTGGCATCCTAATTGAGTTTCTTCCTAGTTTTAGTTCTAGCATGCTTTTCTGTGAGCAGAGGGAGCTTTGTACTTTGAACAGGGCAAAGCTACATCTGTCTTGATGTGCGTAATTTTAGCACACAAAATCTATTTTTAGAGAAAGCATGTCACATCACTAGTGGCTCCTTTACCTATACAGATATGCTAGAACAGTGCACTGTGTAAGAGATTCTTCAAATCCATTCCTTCTTCCCTCCCCCTTCACCTCAAACGGCTATTGCAGTTGTTTCATTTACCTGCAAGTATGTATTTGATTAACAGACACTGTACTGTAAATCAGTTTACTGCACAAGTGGAACTTCTGAATACAGCCAAAACTTCATTCATAGTCAAGAACAATAGACTACTTCTTCCATACTCCAACTTGCAAAGGATCATAGTCCAGCTGAAGAGTCAAGACATGATAATTGTTGCTTTTTCACTTTCTGAAGAGGCACAGACTGCCTCCTTAGAAGCATTTATAAGTATACGCAGGGCTGCAGAAAGCATGTTTTTACTAGTGGCAGAAAAAATGGAGTAGCTTTCTGCAGTCACTGGGCAGCCTCACATAAGTGGCACTTCCTGCCAATTCCTTCTGAAATGGTGGTTCACCAGGCAAGAGCCAGCTACAGAGAAACTCAGTTGAGTGCAAACTCTCCAAAAGCACCCATGTCCACTGCTTGATGGGTCATTGGTCACAGCCTGAAGAAAAGGTCTTGGTACTTAAACCCCAAAACTGCAAGAGAAGGGTACAATATTAACTACATGTTGAAAAGAATGCCCTTTATCAACCCACCTGAACATTCTTCAGCCAGCATGAGCTAGCAGCTAGTTCAACTTTGTGCCAAAACAAACTCAAAGGGGAGAAAGCATATGAAAGACAAAAATGAACTCATGCTGGCTTGTTTCGTTTCTGTCATAGTATTTAGCAACACTTTGCTTCTAATTGTTTTGGCTTACACAATAAAAATTACTTGTGATCATTTAGATCTTCAAGTACCTCAGCACAATGCTACAAGCAACCCTGAAGGTATTCCTACCTGCCCAAAGTTCCTCCAGCCTGGGTGTAGTATTTGTTATAATCCAAGCGTAGCAGCAGTTGAGCTAAGTCAGAGTTTATCTGATGGTTGCGAACACTAGAGAGAATCTTGAAGAGAAGTGATGACTGACGACTGAATCCCTACAAATTAGAAGAAGTCAGTTCTGGGCATTCTCAAGAGAGAAAGCAAGCACGCAAGCCAGCCTTTCATCTCTGTTCCTTCCTAAACAATCCCTTAACAGCCTGAAGAAAAGAATCCCTGCAAGAGAAGTGCTGCTTGTAGTCCAGTATAAGGTAAGCTGTCAGCTGCGAAAATTATTAGGTGTTAGGTATCCAAAAGGAGGGGTAGAGGCACCAACTGATATCCATCCACCTCCTTTCTATTCCAATAGGGTAATTTCTGCATATCTGCCCATACTCTTCCTCTCTGTGCACATAGAATTTTAAACTCGGGAACAGTTGATTAATTAAAATCATTGCAAG
The DNA here is from genome assembly GCF_026419915.1 of Harpia harpyja. NCBI lineage: Eukaryota > Metazoa > Chordata > Aves > Accipitriformes > Accipitridae > Harpia > Harpia harpyja. Next base: position 15,214,607 of record NC_068953.1, on the reverse strand, counting down.
CACTCATATAGAATGTCTCAGCTTAAACTCACTCCTGTTATACAGCTGTTAAAGCCAAGATGACTGCTTAGGCAAATGTTTGCATGGGAGAAGAACAGGTCCATATAAACATAGATTCACCTTCACCAAAATACTGAGTTGTGCAGCTCCCCGTTCATCTAATGGGCCCAGATTCTGACTGACCAGAGAGCAAAAACTGTGACAAAGATCCAGAATTTCATTTAAGCAGTGGAAAACCTGCATAGGATAAGAAGTAGAAAGTAGTAGTTTAAACAAGAGTTCAAATGCAGACAAAGCTGTTCTTAGTACCTGAAAAATGGCAGTGTTCATAATCAAGATGTTGCTGATACCATGTTTCTCAATCAGCAAGGAAGATGTTAAAGCACCTGTAGCATTTTTGTAAGGTTTTCTATGGAAAAAGGACTTAAATCCCCACCCCCAACCTTTTGCAGACATTACTGGGGAAACAGCAATTGGCATGAGCCATCCACATAGGCACAGAAGTTGAACATTGGCTTCCCTATCCAACCAGCAGGCCATTCTTGCAGCTTCAGGATTGAGAAGGAAGAATAAAGAACAGCAAGAGCTGTGGTTCAAGGCCTTGGTTTCACTGTTCACAAAACCTGGAATTTCTTTTGTATCAGTTGGTCAAGGACATTTGCATTCAAGAGCATTAAGAAACCCCAAATGCCTCACAGACATAACTACTGGAACACTTAAAAGTTCCAGACTGGATAATCAGTATTCTGCCACCTTTATACTATAGCCTCATAGACTGACCAAATAAAACAGTGGGAACGCAGATCTTGTCTGTTTCATTATTATTTGGGACTGTTATTGTGAGGCTACATGGTTTAAAAAAAAAAAAAAAATACTGGCAACACTGTAACATATTTTTGACTAAAACAACAATAAAAAAGACCCTTAAAGTCCACTCAGGAACATATCAACTATTTTTATCCTCTAAAGTGTAAGTAAGAAAGGGAATTTTTCCTAATCTAATGAATTTCAGAATGAGTCCCACAGGAATACAGTTCCCAGCACTATGCTAACTAGTACTTTAATAAAATTGCCTGTGAGAAAAATATAGCAACAAAAATGAAGTTAATAAGGTTAACAGAACACTGGAATAATCTTGATTTAAAATTGCCAGGAATGCAGCATCCACACTTACCAACTGTAAATTAAGTGATCTTAATTCAATTATCTGTTCTAGTTTATACCTGCTTTATTCCTAGAATTGTAGTCTGTGCTCTGCAGGAGATTATGACTGATCTGTTTTAAAAGAGATGGTTTGTCCTATCTGTTCACAAAAGGTGTATTTCTTAGGGCAGTTGGAGAATTTGTAGAAAAAGGTGAAAACAAGACCTGCTTACAGGTTTTAGGAGGATGAAAGACTGAGCCAACAGGTTACTTAAGAAATGATCATGAGCCAACCGTATACTCTCAAAATCTCGCGTGGCATTTATCTGCTGCAGAAGCTGTGAGAACTGAGATTCCAGTACATCCACCTGATGGATATGTAAAGAAAGCTCATTAGTATCTTGAGGAATGGGAGTACTTCAGACCAGCCAGAAGTTTTCTGTAAGCAACTTACTTTCCTTATTGCTACTCTTACCTTAGAGGCTGAGGATCACCTTCTCTCTGCCTCCTGAATGGGGACTTATATACAACAGCAATACATAATGGGGCGACACACACACAATTTTTGATGCCTAAGTATTATCTAAGTAGAAAGGGAAATGGTCACTTTCTTTAAGATTAACTATTGAAAAAGTACATAGCTAGCATGTAAACAAAGGTATTTGATTGTAGTCATCTCTGAATTTTACACTGGGAGATAGTATTTGGAATCTCAGGGCAAAGGCTGCAGTGCAAAAGCTCAGCCACATTACTCTGGAGAATTTAGAAAGCCGGGTCCCCTCAATTCACCTGTTATGGCTATTAACAAAATGATATGCAATTCTCACAAAATCATACTACTAGGAACTGGTGTTTACATTTGAAAAGTCTCTTTTTTTACTTTAAAGTGTCAGAATATGGCTTCTTTCAATTCTTAAAAAAAAAAAACAAACCACCAAACAAAAAACCCAAACCAACTTGTCACTTAACTCAAACTGGAGTTCACTTAAAGGGGCAAGGGAAGAAGCCAGGATGGTATCTTAATGATGCTACTTCAGAGATGACTGTGGCTTCTCACAAATATTTAGTAGCACTAGAGAACCAAAACTCCTGCATTTCCAGTAACACTCACTGATTCACAAGTCCAGAAACTTTGTAATTGTAGCACTAAGTCTGGGAACTCAGAAAAAGTTCTAGACTTGTTCCAAAGGAAATCCTGATTTCCTTAAGTTACAAAGAATCTGAACCCTGAAAGGCAGGACTTCAGTGCTCCTCCCTCCATTCATTTCTGCCAGTTCCTGATTAACTGATACAGTTTACCTTTCTCTATAATCCTGACCTGCAGATAATACTGAAGATTGTCCACGAGGAAAGCCATGTGATCCCTCAGACGCCACTTGATGGCATCAGTTCTGTTAGATTTCAGGTGTTTGCGTTGCATCTGGAGAGCCCAACAGTGCTGTAGCTCAGCCTGGACTCGTCGCACACTCAGCAGGTATTTGAACACAACATTGTACCTACAGTCAAAAAATACAAAGTTGTTTAAGATGAAAATCTTCCTTGGGTGCTGGTACTGGAGAACATAACTGCAAGATGGAAAAAGAAACAGGAGGTGGCTGTCTGCCAGCAGACAGGGTGGGTCAGGTGATGGCCCATCTCAGAGTAACAGATTTCTGCTTGTATTGGTCACTGACCTAAAAAATACAAAGTTAATTTCACCGTCAGGAGGGAAGAGCTGACAATGCTTTGTCAAAGTAGCACTCTATAAAATAGTGCAGATTTGTCAGCATCTTGCAGGTCTTACTGTCATTAGAACAAGTATCCTCAATATGAATAAGTGGAAAGAGTCATTTCACAGTTCAAGGAGCAAGATAAAGTATTATAGCTCTACCTTTCTCTCCATGGAGAGGAAAAATCCCCAATACACTAGTGAGTGCCTGAGATCAGGGAACCTATAGATGAATATACAAAGACCATACCTAGTACTTACTTCTCCAGAACAGCAGGAGTAAAGAGAATGTGTAGTGGCCATTGAACTTTGTAAGAAAGGCCCAGAGCTGCCCATCCAGATGCAGGGGCTTCACGTGGAGATAACTCCCGGGAAGGCCCTTCACGAGTCTGAGAAGTATCTGAAAACAAATGAGGTGCTGAATTAAGTCATCTTCTTAGTCAAGACAACCATGGCAAGGAAGAAAAGGGGAAAGAACAGAATAAGAAGAGCCAAAGCAGGCTAGGCCATCACATAGGGCTCCAAAGGGAACAAAGTTATTATTTCTTTAACTTCAGAGAAGGGTCAGTAATAAGACTTGAGAACAAGATCATCATCTGCCCTCTTAACTCATGACTAAAAATGCAGGTAGATACCTTTATGCTCCTTTCCATGATACTCAATGGTTAAGTGAAGCAGGGGAAGAAGGTTGTCATCATCTAACAGCACCTTATGAGCAGACTGTTGAAATGCAACGTTGACATCTGACAAGAAGAGAGCACAGATAGTAACACAAGATGATGCAGATAGTGCTAGTTTTGCAGCCATTAATTATTTATGCTAGGCCATAAAAGACTACGCTGACATGCTATTTCCACTAGTTTCATTTAATTCCAGTCTCAAATATGGAGAGAAACCTGCCATCTGAAAGTTTCTGAGATGTTATTTTCACCTACTCTGTGAGACATTCTAATTCACGAGTGCTGTTTCTTTCAAAACGAATGACAATATCTGGAGGATAAGATAGAGCTCTTCTGTACTGGACGTGGCTAACCATTTTGCTGCTATACCACAGCAAGGACAGTTTGGTAAGTGAATAAGCAACACTCACCATGTTCAGTTACAGCCGTAGGTGGTGTTTTTAACATATGCTGTGCAGTGTCAATGAAGGCCTGAAACAGCTCACCTCTTCCCAAAAGATAAAAGTCTTTTATAATCTGTGGAGATAATTTTTTTGTGTATAAGCATATCAAAAACTGAGCAGAAATTTTAAGCATCCTAGCTAATAGCATCTATTTTCATTATTGCTTGGACAACTTCTGCCATTTGAAAACACAGCTGGAGATCTCTGAATTTCATCCAGTGCCCAAAAAGTCTATGCTGCCTTTGCTTCAAGATGCAAACCATGAAACCACATACACATACCCCTCTAACTCTGTCTCTGCCCAAGTTCTATCACTCTGTGCTCATTCTTGAGACCTGGAAAATGAAAACAGCTTTACCTAAAACAAGAAAGCGTAGAATCCAAGACAGTAAAGTATTTAAAGGGAAAGAGCCATTAAAAAAGAAAGAAAGAAATTTAAACTGCTGTAGCAAAAACAAGCTAGCAGTTACATTACCTTCAGTTGTCCTAGTAAATCTGATTCCTCCACCATCAGTTTCCAAAGATGCTAGTGAGGAAACAAAAACCAAACAAAACAAAAGAAACCTCCTCTCAGATTTATCTACACCCATTCAGTGAGAACAGTAGCTGTCTTAAAATACTTATGATGCATACAAAAAAGCACCTATATAAAATGCTATATAAAGCACAAGACAACAAACTAAGAATCCTGTGTGTAGGCAGCCCATGCTACTAGTTAGAACACTCTTGATGTATACCAGCAAGAAACTCTGCCTAAGAAACATGAAGAACCATGACAAAAAAATAAGTAAATTCTTACAAAATCAGTTCCACCCTAGCTTTGTTCTCACTTCTGTAACCTCCCCATCTTCTCAGGTTCCCCCCCCCCCAAATTAAAAAAAGATTAAAAATTGCCAAAGCAAAGCATTTGTCCAGCGAGACACCATCTAATATGCTGAAAGCATGATGAAAAGTTCTGAAGTTGTTTCAAGTGAAATTAAAAAAATACATAAAAATTCCCTTCTTTCCCCCGTGAAAGCGTGTAGTATTTGTTCATGTCCTTTTGTCATTAGAAGTTGGGGTAACATGAAGCTCTGAGCCCCATAAGAACATGAAAGCTATCTGCAGTGTTCACATGCTTGTTCAATCACTGATTCTAAAAAGCCCCCTTCTTTTCCCAGTCATTCACAAAACTGAAGAGCTCCTCAGCCTGTACAGTAGCTATCCTTCCTAGGATCCTTACCTCAGCAACAGTGCTCCGTATCCAGTCAACCACTGATTCAAAGTCCACCAAACTAAAGAGCGGTTGCTGCTTGAGTCGATGTAGCTCTGCTGCAAAAGTGTCCTCCTGGTTTTTTAGGATGGAGCCTGTGCAGCAATGAGAAAAATGTTTTGGACAATAAAAAGGAATACTATTTGGAGAAGAGCAGACCCCTTCCAGCACAGTGGGGCAGAAAGGCTGTCCAGGCAGCACCATCTCAGGTCTGGTGAGGAATGTGAAGTTGAGGAGGCCTCAAAGTACAAGGTACAAAGTTTCTTGTATCAAGGTACAAGATTACTGCTACAAGTACAGTTACGGTATAGACACTTGACATGGCAGTGCTGCAGTATCAGTAAAAACCCAAAATATTTTCTATGTAAATGATTGCCACTAACAGCCCTTTTCCTAGGACTGAGCTAGATCTTTGAACTCTCAACTTTTCTGTGACATTAACCAGTTGGTTTAGTTCTCCACCTGCCCCTGCCCCTTTCAAATCTACCCTACTGCTTGAACTTGGAGATTATTTTTTTTTTAACCAACTAAGCTAGAAGACCAATTTCTTTTCACCTTGCTTCTGCTAAGGCAAGAAAACAGTCCAATTTAATTGGTCCTTTGTTCTCTGCAATGTTGCTCAAGTCATTTGAGTACTTCTGCCTAGACAAGCTCAAGATAGAGCCTCCACAGCAGTCCTCCCCAATTGGTGTAGGAATATATTTCCAAAACCACCTCCAGTATGAATTTATCAGGCTCTCAAAGAGAACCATCAGTTGGAATTGTCTCTCTCTTGCTGACTTAAAGGCTCCATCTTGATAATTTGTCTTCCACTGTGACCTTTGGGACCACCTTGCAATTAATCTCGTTTGTGGATGCGTTTTAATCCTATGGCACCATTCTGCAACATACATACTTGGAGCAAGCTGTGTCCTTGTGTCTGTCTGCACCCTTCAGGGACAAGGATGCAAACTGAAAAGAAAACACGACCTTTGCTATTGCTTTATTTATCCAGAGCAAATCACATGGTGACTTGTTGCTGGAAACTTGGAGACTATGTTTGGAAAGTGTTATTATTTACTCATCCTGTTCTTATACCACTCCCTTGGAATCAATCAGAAGCAGAACACTGGGACCACTGCTCTGTCCTGGCACAACCATCTCTACGTTCTGAAGAAATCAGCCGATAGTCAGTGACTGTTGAGGAATTCGTTAATACAGCATTTTGGAAGATACTTGTCAGTCACTCATAACTGAGCAAAGACCACAAGGAAGATGTTCCTTACCTTTTCTGGTCAGGTTAACATTTTGATTCTCAAACATCTGCACAGATTCACCCACAAAGAGGATTTTCTCAGCCACCCGCACAGGAATGTATGAAGGCAGCATTTCTACTCGCAGAGAAAACTGTTTTAGAGATGGAGCTAACATGTTCTCCTCCTCAATCAAGCGCTGTCAGAGACCCCAGGGGAAAGACATCAAGCAAAAAAAGTGTGAGAAAACCAGGCAGAAAAGGTGTATAAAGGGGTGGGGGAATCCAAGTACATTGGAATTAAGCAGAAAGGTGGCAATCCTAATTTGCATTGTTTAAGTAAGCCTGCAAACTTCTTTAGACTTCCAGTACGCTAGCATATTTCCCTAGAGAAGATACTGCTTTCATCAGGAGAAGCTAATACTTTGTGGAATAGCAGCAAATTGGCTCTGCCAAAGGATAATGTTACATCAGCAAAAGGAATTTTTGTTGCAATTCATTACATTAGGTTTTTTGCATCCATAACAATGTTAATTAGCAGTACCAAAAATAATCCTCCCTTACACCCATTCCTATATGTTTTAACACTGCTAGAACACTTGTGATATAGGCCAAATGTAAACACCTCCACTAGTAAGCAAACAGGTTAAAGATCTGAATGCTTCCTAGCATAAATTAAGCAATTTTCTCAGTTCCTGCAAAAGGTGTTTAAATCAATACAGCAATCATTAACTTTTTTCTGAATGTATTAATAAAGGACTCCCAAGTACGGAGGCAAGACTTTCCTTCAGAGAAGTAATACTGATTATTTCATTTGGCTTTCTTGTTATTGGAGAATTAAGTTCATTAGTCCATAATCCAAAAAACACCATGCTAACAAATTTTTGAGAACGTTTGCCACCTACAGAATTCTTCCTTTTAATAGGAGAGTTCATTGTACTGTATACTGATGTTAGCAGCTTGGCAATTCTTTTCTTAAGATTCTTCTGACACTTTTAGATGAGGAAATACCCAAGTATTTTATCGGTCTATCCCATCAACACTCAGGATTTCTTATTTTACTCTCTGACTGAAGAATTGCCAACACTGGTAAGTCAATAATATTGAAGAAGAGAGTTAATTAGGCTCTCTCGCTGTCATCTTCTTAATGCCTACATTTTCCACCATGGATCTAGAAGACTCACCAATTTTCACATTATTCCTATATCTGATATAGTGAAATAATAGATTTTTCACTAACTGCCTTTTAAAGTTCCCCCTTGTTTTCACCTGTGTGTAGTCTGTCCTCAGCAGAGACTGTTTGTACAGGGCACCTAATTAGTATGCAACACGGTGTTTCAGGGGTGAATCTTCTGTGTGTTCACAGCCAAGGTGCATGCAGCACACTAACACCATGGGTGCCCATCACATGTTTTCTCACAGTAAACTAGAGTATGAATTTACAGAGTTGCAGTTGCTCCCCACTGGCGCTCTAATGGTATGCCATCTACATGAGGAGTTACCACATTTCACCAGTATACTGGCAGGTTGCTCCCTTGCTTAACTTAGCACCCTGGACATGTTCTTAGCAGCCTCTTGACTCTCGCATAGCACATTTTACGCAGTAATGTCAGTAGTATTACCCTGTTAGGTAACATTTGCACAACAAATGGTTGTGCAAGAAAGGTACCTGACCCAGCTGCCAATAGAAAGGGTGAAAGTCAACACCCAAGCTCCCCACACCATTTCCTTTGCAATTGCTCACACTACCACCAATGCCTATGTTGAGCAGATCACAGTGTTGACCATAAGGAATCAGAAAAGAGTCAGTCAGGAGCAGGGTGAGTACAGCAGTTCCAATGACCTGACATCAGCATCTACAGATTCCATTCTGCCCTGAGATTACCCAACTGTGCCAAACGATATGTCTCTGTCCTTTATGTCTAGCTACAACCTATTACAATATTCTGTCTCAATATATGTCCAGTCTAGCATAGCTCACACTAAAGCAGAAGACATTTCTTCTTTAGTTCCCTAAGGACTGAAGGATGACAAGCTATGACTTCGGTCTTACCAGGTCCTGCAGTTCTCGTAGCTGTTTTCCTGTAAGTCCCCCAATTCCTAGGTCATCATCATCTTCTTCGGGTTGGCTAGGGACATTCCCAGAAGAGGGGCCCTGTTTGATAAAGAACTCTTCATGTTGGTCTAGTAGCAATCCATGCAGCATCCAGGCAGAGAGCTGCTTATACATGACTCCATGACACACAGCCAGAATCCTGAGGTCAAGAGAAATAGACAGTGGGACCTTTGCATGCAGTGATCAAAACCTCATTGTTCATCATTCTGGAAAGTCCAGTTAGTCAGCCAGGCAATACGGCAAGTGCTAAATAGCTAATGTGGAATTTTAAATTTTTTTTTTTTTAAACAGAGAAAGGTGGACTGATCACTTGCAAAACTGAACTAACATATCCTCTGAATATGTGACTTTTCCACTGAGATCTGCTAGTATACCAGAAGTATAAGTAAGCTTGCAGTGGCTTCCCAGTCCTGCTGTTTCTACTCAATTACCATTTCAGCATGAACACAAGTTGTCTTTTAAGTAGTCTGACTTTCTCCCCAAGGACATACAAACCTAGCAACACTCACCCAGTCACATTTATCCTTTTGAAGGATCAAAACCCAGTAACAGGTCTACCACAGGCAAAACAGTTCATGTAGACCTCAAAAGAAGAAAAAACATAAGGTCTGAACTTTCCTCAGCCCTAAGTCCAAAGTATGGAGAAAGCCTTAATTCCTGCTGTAAGTCTGCTTTAGATAAATAATGGGGACTGTGACAGTTTTCCCTGCATGTTATTCCTACTTCTATATCATGCAAGCCTGTTTTGCATGTACTGTTTTCAAAAGTAAGATAAACACTTTGACACTAACTCCAGTTACTACAGCAGAATGAAATAATAGCTTTACTGTATCTACATACTTTTCAAGAGCACTGCGAACTGGAGGCAACCCCCCACAGCTATGTTTGTGGACTGTCTCCAATATCTGACATCCATGAATCTGCAGAAAGAAAACATGTTTAGACCAGGTCTGTTATTTGAATCTGTACTGACCTTTTCAGACATTTAAACACTATGCTTTGGCTAACAAGAAAATGCCTTAACAAGCTGCACAAGTCTTACAGAAAGAAAGATGTAACATACTCCATCTAGTGAAGAGGCCTTCTATGTGTGGCTCTACACCCAAGCTTCTCTCAAGAATTTCCCTTAAAAAGTAAGCATCTCTGGATTCTGAACACATTAGCTTCTGCCCCCCCCCCCCCCGCAAGTGACGGTGCGAGAAAACAGACTCAGAAAAGAAGAAATTCCAACCAGTAGCACCTTGTACTATGAAATGTATTGTGATTATAAAATGCAAGTAATCAAAGATCATACTGATAATGAAAAAGTCAAATCCAATGTAAATGGATTTGCAAAATAGTTATTCAATACTTACAGTAGTACTAGGAATGCAGCACCCATTAAAGGTCTGGGATGGGGGCAGAAAGAACTTTGTTAGCTAAAAAGGAAACTTAAGAGAAACTAGCTACAATTTTACTGTACCTTCTGAGTCTTGATCTGTTCCACCATGACCATCACAGAGGGGAAAAGTAACTGAAACTGCAGAACCAGGAGCAAAAATATTTAATTAGGTTGCTATGCAAGGGAGAGAGAAAACCTATACTTGAGTAAGTGTGGACAGCAGCTGATTAAAAAAATTTAATGAAACTATCATCTTGCTTTCCCCATAGATTAGAAACATGAAATCTCTAGGAAGTATGTCCTCCCTCCACTGCACCAAGATGCAGTGGACACAGGCAGTAAGGAATATGCAAGGGTCAAGGTAGAGGACCTAAGCTTTGCGTCAAAGTGCAAGTGATCCTCTGAGCATGATTAAGGGACTACAAATGTACAGGCGTTGAAAAGACTAACCTGTATTTATCCCACCCACTTTCTTATTAGACTCAAGGAGTGATAAGAGTAACCAAAGAGCACTACCTGTTTATTAACATGACATACCTGGTCCAAGGAGTAATTAACATGTGAGATGGAAAGATGCGGGTCGGCCAGAAACTGTAAGAACAACAAAGCAATTAATGAAAATTAAAATTAGGTATGGGTAAATAAAAAAGCATGTTTGGCTCTATATTACAAACCTTTAGTTCCCACAGCTTTTTTTTGCTGCCACGTATTTTTGGGCCGTGTCCCATTTTAGGCTATAGCAACCACTGGATGGTGACAGTAGGCAAGATATGACAGCTGCTAATCTAGCAGAGATTAATCAAAACCTTTACAACTGAAAACAGAAGTCACAATAGTCTGAGACAGCACTGGGCTCTGAGGCAGATGGGGCACTTACTGAATTGAAGGCAGAAGGGACTTAATGCTTATTTGAATGAAGAGTCATGTACAGTGGCATCTCACAGGAATAATTTGGAAGCCACCCCTGATGTGGAAAGGAAAATACCTTGTCTCCTCTTTAGCTACTACTATTTAGCACATTAATTGCAGAAATGACAACGTTCCAATCTGTCAGCAGCAGGACAGCCTGACCTCCAAGTCTTTCTCCTTTACCTCTTGTTCGAGGTCAAGTAGTGCCTGTCGATATGGCTGCAGCACTGAATCAAGACCTGTGCAGAAGGCTCGCAAATAAATGCCATGTAATCCACTCTGGTTTTGCTGAGACGGATGATGGTCCTGAAACCGAACAATAAAATCTACATCAGCTCCCCAGTACAGGTCTAAAGAGTAATGGAGATGCTGTGCAGTGTTACACCAGCAGCCAGTGGTCCACACATGTTGAAATGCACCTTAGCCCACCAGAAAACGCCCAGAAAACAACCCAGAAGTTTGGCACAAGGAGAGTTACTTGAGCAGAGTTTTATTTAGCTCTTCTGGGGACATATGCAAGTGCCAGGAACCACTGGTAACTTCAGTGCTTCTTTGTACTTATGTACGCCTCTGGGATCTCAAAGCTCTTCACAAACTGTGAGGAGGACTCGCTACAACATAGGGATGAGCATCCTGTACAGTTCACAAACCCTGGCCAGTCTGCAGTGGCCAGAAATTACTACTGCACGCTTCTGCAAGCATGAGATTTTATATTTGGTCCATCCTTGGCTGTTCTGTGCCCTCCCTTATTTGCATCGCGCAGAGCTTTCTGGAGCTCTGCTCGGGGAAGCGCATTTGTTTGTGTTAGCGCGGATATGCGCTGCGGGACATCAGCTTGGCGGGACCGGCATCCGCCGCGCTCCGCCCGGGAAACAGAGCGGAGCGGAGGCCCCACCTGCTGCTGTACGTGTCCCGTGTACTGCTCCACGAATTCGGCGAAGCGGATGTAGTCGGTGCCGAGGCGGCAGAGCCGGTTCAGGACGCTGGTCTCGCTGGGGTGCAGGAACGGCAGTTCCTGAGAGACCTGAGGGGGGAAAGAGCGGTGAGGGCAGGGCGGGGCGGGGCACACCGTGGGGGGCCCGGCGGGCCCGGGCCGTACCTGCAGGCCGCCGCGCTTGCTCCAGGTGAAGGCCGCCCCCGGGTACCCGCTCAGCGCCAGCAGCAGCTCGTGGATCATCCTGCCGCGCGGCGCCGCGCGGGCTGCTGGGAGTCGCGCAAGGGCCGCCGGGAAGGGCGGGCCCGCGCGGCGGCGTCAGCGGCGCCCAGCGGCCCGGTGGGAGCGGCGAGTCACCGGGGGCGGCCGGCCGGCCGGGGCGGACCGCGTCGCGAGGGGCGCCCTGGCCGCTCTTGGGGCGCGTTGGCGTGCGGCGGGAGGGCGGCTGAGTACGGTGGGGGGCTGTGGTGGCAAGTGCTGGTCCGGAAGGTCCCTTCCAGGACAGCAGCGAATCCGCAGCCTTCCAGGTTGATTCTTGGTTTTGGTATGCCTTACCGGGTTTCTTTATCAGTTTCTCATGTTATTTGCCAGTGTTTTATCAATGCCAGTTTTACCTTTCTCCACCTACTGTATTGCTTTCCTTCACCTTCTCTCGTAACCCAGGTAGTCTTTTAATCAAAGCTGCCTACTTTCAAGATTGTGGAGTTGTCTAACAAACTGGTTTTTAGCAATCCCCTTTTCATTTTCTTTTTCCTATTTTTGGCAGTGTTCTTCCTCATGCCCATTTTTACTCTTCTTCATTTAGAAGAAATTAGTGTTAACTATCATAGACGTCTATTAACTGTCCATTTTAAATTTGTATTTGGCTCCTGATCAGCTTGTCACAATGAGGTCTGAAATGCAGGAAGAAGAACTTCTGTACAGGGATGAATAAGTTCCTAGTACATTGTCTCATTTTCTAAAGTATTTTTTCTTTTAATATAGTCTCTCTGACATGTATGCGTTGGCTGTCTATAGCTATCTTTATGTGTAACTTGAGAGCCCCAAGAGTGTCATTCTATCGTGTCAGTATAGCAACACTATCCTCTTTATATTGACAAAGCTTCTGTTGTCTGAATAAAGACTGAGGAATTTGGCTAGGAACTTGTTGTTCAGCATTGACGTAAATATCACAGTATACAATTGGGCCAGGAAAGCTATGTGCCGTTCCTGCTTTTAGGAAGCTGTATTTGAGATTTAGCACTGTTGGCTTAAATCTTGCAGTGCTGAAGTTAGTGGCAGTCCTTCCCTTGTTCGTAAAAGGCTTTGGTTCAATCCCATGCTGCTGACCAAAAGTTTTGTGCTAGCAGGTAGGCTTTGACTAATGCTGAATTTAAATACTATTTTCAGTAGATTATAAAGCTAAGCATGCTATAGATAGCTTATAGGTAGTTAAGTATGTAGTGATGGCTCAATAATTGAGAACATACATGAGAACAAATAGGAGACAAAACAGCATTACAAAGTGGATAAAAAGACAAGGAGTATGTACCACAGAAAAAAAAGAATCTTGAATTATCCCCCTCCCCCCTTTTTTTTGTGTTTTGTTCTGTTTTTCTCAGTAGCTGTGGGGCTTCCTTGGACCTTACAGGTCCTTCAAGAGAAACCATAACTGGTGCGTGGGGACAAGTGCACAGTTTTCCAGTTCAAGAAGCCTTTTTGCTCGTACAGAGCATGCCCGTGTTGCACTGTCATGAGCTGGGGAAGGAGAGGATTTTATCGTGGGCACTCAGAGTGGGGAGATTGCTAACTTGCCTCCGAAGAGTAAGGACTCTTCTGCTATTGCAGCAGCCTGTTGCTGTGCCCTAGCATCATGTCATGACTTTCAGCAGAACTGGGCAGGATTTGGGCTCCATGCTTTTCTGTCACTTGCTCTGTCTTCCATGTGGAGTCCTGCAGATAGTGTGCATGCAGGGCTGTATCCCAGGCAGCTGCTGGGCCATTTGAAGCGAGGTCAGGATGCAAAAGCAGAGTCTGGAAGCAAAGGGGATTGAGGAGACCCATTCTGAAAGCCAGACTTCCCTTTTTCCTGCCTGACTTATCTGGTGCAGTGGAAGCATGTGGGATGGGGTGGTCTGCATTCTCTTGCCCCAAGTGTGCAGCTGTTTCCCTTGCAGTTTCTCCAGAGCTTCATGCAAAGTTCCCTGCTGCAAACATGGGCAGATCAGGGCTGTGGGACTGATCTGGGCTAGCACTGAGAGTGCAGTTGTGAACTAGCACTGGAGGCCGGAGGGTGGTATGGGGATGTTTGTGTGTATGTCTATGTTTCTTTTAAAACCAGGTCAGTAACTTGTCTCATTTGACAGCTATGATTTTGGTCTGATGCTGGGAGCCAAAAGGCAACTTCTGCTGTTGGCAATCCATAGCGTGACATGCAACCATATACAAAAGAGTATCATCAAGTATATGATGGGTAGGAGTCTTTTTTATATATATATATATATATACACACACACATACAAATACACATACACACACATACATTTTTCAATATATATGTGTAAAAAATACATACTTACTCAATTAAGACAGCTCCATCTGGATTCCTACAGGACCTTCTGACCCTGTGGGCACAGAACATGTAGCTAAACTGGGTAGTTAGACAGTGAAAATGAATAGGGATCTAAACCTTATTACAGACATAGAGGATAAGAGTTAAACTTATCCAGGACAAATGGGGTCTAAAGGGAGAGGTCATGATCAGCTGTACATGATTGAAATATATAAAATAGCTTTAAGAAAAAAACGATTAATAAGGATGAGATGGATCATCAGAATCAAGGATGCTAAGATCTAGTGGCAATAGATGTATGTTATTCCAGCTGTCTGAGAGTTTTATGTGTGCTATAGAGAGAATAAGTGATGGCTTGGAATTCTTAGTGCTAAATGGGACCTAGAGCAGATCCTACTCCATCTTCAGGCTTTGTTTTGGCAGAAATGAGGATACATGTGAACAATTATTCAGTGGAAGGTTGTTTGAATATGCTATTATTTCCCAATCTTTTTTGGACTGCAAGACTTCAATACTTTGGAAAGGCAGGTGTGATAACTGTATATACTGTCCTGTTTGGAGGAAGATTTGAAGAGATGAGAGATTCCTTATGTTTCAGTGGTAGCCTGCGGCTAGGTTATCTTTAAGTGACTACAGAATCACAGCTTCAGAGTCTTCAGGTGTTCTAACCATGTATTTTTTTTAGCACCATTCACAGAAATAATCTTTCTCATAAAGGAAGTGGCCAATAAATACCTGCAAAAGAAGAGATAACAGTAGTTTAAATAAAGGACTGAATTTTGGAGCTCTCGTTTTCCATAGGAAGCCTAGTGATTAGGCATTAAGGCCAAGTACTTAAGTACTTTTTACAGAATTGATTGCTCGAATTTTGAAACAAGAAAAATAGGTACCTCTGTAATGCTATTTGTACGGCTATCTGGCTAGTGCCTATTCAACATCTGAAAAAAAAAAAGACAAGAAACAGGAGAGGCAATAAATTAAACACATAGATACACAAACCCTAATAAACAACAGTTAGCAGAGACGGTAACAAAGACCAGAAATCTTAAATCGGAGGCTATTACAGGAACAACTGAAATATAACCTTGAAGAGGTTCAGCCAGATTCTTTGATGATGTGTGATGATCATGTTTTATTTTTCTTATCAGAATGGGTCTTATAGGAAAGAGTAAGTTTATGAGGTTTTTTTTTAGGGAGGATTGTGCGACTGTGCAAAAAATATTACGGGATTTTTAGGGGGAACAAAACCAGTTCTGCATTCCACAATCTACATATAAACATTATGTTAAATGTCTTCTCATTGTATAACTGCAAAGTGGCCACATGTGAAGTAATGCAAATAAATGTTAATAATTAGAACTATAACTGTTTGTTATAAAACCTTTTGTAATTTGTGTCTGGCATTCACATATGTAGTTATTTCTGTAACTGTTGATCTCTGACATGTCCCCTTATAATCAACAAAACCAGCTTTCACTTAATCTCCCTTTCATACAGACTCTTTAAAAAATTTATGTAAATATACTTTTTCATGGACTCACAGAATCATTGAGGTTGGAGGGGACCTCTGGAAGTCTCTAGTCCAACCTCGCTTCCTCAACACAGGGTCAACTAGAGCGGGTTGTCCAGGACTGTGTCTAGTTAGGTTTGAAGAATCTCCAAGAACGGAGAGTCTGCAACTTCTCTGAGCGACTTGTTCAGTGTTTGACCACCCTCAGAGTAAAAATGTTTCTTCTTATGTTTAAGTGGACTTTCATGAATTTCAGTCTGTTGCCCATTGCTGCTTGTTCTGTCCTCTCTCAGCCTCTCCTCATATGTCAGGTGCTCCAAGCCCTTAATCAGTTGCTCAGTGCTTCACTGAACTTGTTCCATTATGTCCACGTCTTCCTTGTACTGGGGAAGCTGGAACTGGACCCAGTACTCTAGATGTGGTTTCACCAGCACTGGGAAGAGGGGAAGGATCCCCTCCATTACCTGTTGGTGATGCTTTTCCTAATAGAGGCTATTGGTCTACTGAATTACTTAATTTGTGCTGTAGTAAGCTTATGCCCTGGCAGCGAAATTCATGGGACTGATTAAAATGGACACATGATGGCATCTTTGGTACTCTGACTCTTGAACAAGAACTAGGCAAAGCAACAGTAATAGATGAGCTTACCACACACTGAGAGGAAGGGAACTTCAGGACACTATTATCTCCTGTGGCAGTGCTGCTGTGTGTTGCTGTTGTTGCAGGCTGATGTTTTGGAGCACCCTGCTTCAAATTGTGGCTGACGTTTCAGGTGAGTTACCGTGGTGTGGTCAGCAGAGCTGTTTAGATGGAAGGGCACAACTGTGTCCAGCAAGACCAGGTTTTGCTACTGACGAGGGCTGATGCAGCCGGGAAGCCTGGCAAGAGAAGAGGGCCTACGCAAGCCTGGCCCAGAAAGGTGTGTGGAAGGGGGACGGACTGTCAAGGCTGAGCCGATCTGGCCGCGCTGTGTGCAGGGGGGGGCTGGCATGGTGGGGCTGTGTGCGTGAAGAGGCTGGAAGGGTGGAGAGGGTAGGTGTAAGGTCATGACTGGGTTGACCTGGGCTGCGTCCCACGTAGCAGGGCTGGCAGAGCTGATGTCAGAGCAGGACCTGGGGCAGACAGGAAGGCTCAGGGCTACGGGTGGGACAGGGACAGGGCGGGGGCCCTGTGAGAGGGACCCCGGGGAGGGGTGGGGCGGGGCAGGGCCCGGGGCGGGACACAGGGACCTGCTAGGGCAGGACGGCCAGGCCGGGGTCCGTCGGGGCTAGGGGTTGTGGGACGGAGCCGAGCTAGGCCGGGCGCCGAGTCCGGCCGGCGCGGGCAGGGCAGGGCAAGTTATCGCCCCGCTTCGGCGGCGGAGGAAGGTGGCGGAGGCGGCCGGGGCGGGGAAGAGGGAGAGAGCGAGGAGCCGCGGCTCCTCCCCCGCCACACCCGGTGCGGCAGGAAGAGGAACGGCCGCGCCCACGCCCAGCTCCCGGCCGGCCCCGGCCCAGCGCAGCGCCATGGCGGCGGAGGAGATGGACGGGCTGGCTATGTCCCGGCCCCACTATGGCTGTGAGTACTGGGGCGCCCGGGGTCCGGACATCCGCGCGGGCGCCAGGCAACGACCTGCCCGGCGACGCCCGGCCTGGCCCGCGCTGTCCGTCTCTTCCGGGGAAGGTGCTGGGAGTGGAGGCTGGGGTGCCGCAGGCGCGGGGCAAGCCGCGGGGCCGTGGCTCTGGGACTGGCCCGCGGGCGCCGTGGGCCCCGCCGGCTCTCCGTCCGGGCCCCGGGGCGCGGCCCGCCGTGCCTCCCGCGGGGTGGGCGCCGTGAGGCGCGGGAGCTCGTCCAAGCTCGACGTCCCTCACCGAGCCTTAGAGAAGAGCGCTGGGAGAAAGCGGTGGATGGGCAGCGCAGGGGCGTCCTCCGGCTCTCCCGCCGTCGCCTCCCGCGGGCGGGCTCCCTGCCTCGCCCAAGATGTCCGCCGTGGGCGGGGGGGGCGGGGGGGGAGCGCGGGGCGGGGGCGCCGCTGGTGGGAGGGCGCGCGGCGGCCGCCCGGCGGGAGAGGGGCGCGGGCCCGCGGCGGTCCCTGCCGCCTTCCGTCCCGCGGATTTCGGCGACGACACCTGACTTACCGGGCGAAACGCGCGTCCCGATCGGTCACCTCCACCTCCTGTCATACGCTTGCTGTGGAGAGGGAGGCGTTAGCTCAAGGTGTCCGAGATACGTGCTCGGTTGTGCTACGGTATCACGTCAAAAATGAGCAAAAGCGGGGAAAAACGCGGTGCTGCGGATGGGAGGTGTCGTAAGCGAGTCGGTCAGACCGTGCGGTGCCGCCCGAGGCCGGCGACGCAGGCCCGGGGTGGGCAGCGGCAGGTGGAGTGGGTTGCGTGCTGGACACTCGGCTTAAAGTAAGAAGGAAGGATTGAGTTGGGAGGGGAGGGAATTTTTCCTTACTGGTAGGCGTTACCCTGTGGTTTCGGACCGTTTTCAGCTCTTGTAACTTTGGGTGGGGTTGGAGTAATCAGAAAGATGCTTTTGCGGTACTCCAAACTGGCTTCTTTGCAGTTTGAACCAAGATCTTCTTTGATCCCAAGTGCTGTTGTTGATACATCATCACATGCGTGCCTTTGTTGAAGGCATTTTAGGTGTAAGCTAACCTTTGATTAATAACGGTATGACACATTTCCTATTTGTCAAGTTGGTCCATAAAACCTAAAAAGTTGTGGGTTTTTTGTGTTTTTTTTGTTTTTTTTTTTTTTTTACATGAGCGCATAGATGAAGTATTTAGCTGTAAGAGCGGAAAGAGCAGGCTTTATCACTGAGGCTTTAAACACACAGGATCTGTAAGATTTAGGTACATACCCCTATGTAGGTCCTCAGCTTGATCCAAAAATGACACGCAGGTTGTGGATCTGAATGATTCCCTTCCAGATGAGGATTGTGAGTAGCATTTCCATCTTTATTTTAGAGATGGACTATAAAGATACAGAAGGGATTATATGATGTGAATATATATTGTTCTTCCTTAATCTTTGACTGCCAAAATTGGAGGATAGATGGAAGGACGTGAGGTCACTGATGTGCTTTTGAGGAAGAGGAAGGCAAAGCTCGAAGAAAATAAGAAAATGAAGGACTGTTTCTGAGAAATTGGAAGATGGAAGAAATTGGATCACAGTCAAATTGAGAAATCAGAAGGAGGGAAGATGGCAAGTTTATGTGACAAGGAAGGATAAGGAAACAGGGTCTCTTCTGTTGCTTGTAAAGAACAGATAGACTTGGTCCTTCGTTTTTCTGAGTCAAATAAAACCTGTGATGAGTTTCTGTGGGAAAGGTTGGATCTGATTTTTGGTGTGCCTGTTCAGTTACATTCAATATTCAACCACCTGAGAATGTGTTTTGACTATTTGCAGCTGTCTTGGATAATGAGAGATTAACAGCAGAGGAAATGGATGAAAGACGACGCCAGAATGTAGCCTATGAATACCTTTGTCATCTGGAGGAAGCAAAGAGGTAAGAATAAGTGGTTTTGAAACTGCTGGTGCTTTAAAAAAACTTGTGATATTTGGTAAGGGGAATAATTTGGGTGCAGCTTACCTCTTGTCTGTGTTTCTTAGCAGCTATATAGATTTGGTTAAAAAAACCAAACAGACACCCCCCCCTTTCCCCAAACAACCGACCCCTCTGATGTACTCATCTAACATGTTCTTAAAGACTTTTTGTGACAAGGACTCCTTAGCTCTAGTGCTCCAGTATTCCTAGCACTGGATAGGTTCTCCCTGTTATCTAGCTTGTGTATGTCATGGTGCAATTTTACCTCATTACTTATCGATGGACCTGAAGAACAGGTTATTCTCTTCTTAACTGCAACCTTTTACAAATTTAAATTGTAACTTTATTTTCCTTGCACTTACCTTCTCTTAGACTGAAAACCCAGTTCTTGCATATTTCTCTGTGGGTCCTATTTAATAGATCTGCAGTACTTTTCCCTAGATTGTTTTGACTTCTCTCCACTCACTCCATGTCTTTCTGGAAGTGCACTGCCAAAACAGAAGAGTTTTCCAACAGGGGTGTTAATATGCATACTTACTAGAGCACAAGGATTGTTTTATGTACCCTGACAGATATGCTAGTGTCATACGTTATGGCATGGTATCTACGTTTTCATAATGGTATGATGTAGTAGTGTTTTGCTGAGTTGCCACGCTTCTCCTTGAAGGTGTGCTGCTGGAATTTGTTCCTCATCCTGTGTTTATACAGTCTATCTTGTTTTCTTGAGTGTGTTACGTTTCACTTGATCCTGCCGAATATGATTTTTCCTGATCTTTGTTTAATACGTTGAAATAATTTTGATCTTATTCCTGTCCACCAGCATGTGTGTAACTTTTGTGTCATCTCCATGTTTAATAAGCATATAAGCATGCTGTCTTTCTTCATGCAGACAATTAATGAAAGTATGATCAGTAGATGCTATGTATCTGCTATTAAAGTAAAAAGAACCAATTTTGAAAATGAATGCATGAAGTCTTACTGTTGGTATTTTTTTAAATCTTTTTGCAAACATTCAATCTTATCTTATATGCTGTACATGGAGAATAGAATGAGACAGATCGGTTTGTCTACTGCTTCCCTTCATGACAGTTGGGTCTTTTCATAAATTTGGCCTTTGTATAAATTGATTTTTTTTTACTTGAAATTTAAAATGTTTTTTGAAGCTGAGATTGAGACCAAAGACAGGTTTTTCAAGAACAAGATTAAAGAAAAAGAGGTGAGGTAATGTTTGTATTGGTTATTCCCTCTGCCCCCAACACTTTTGAAAGTAAGGCTAGTGTTTCAGTTTGCATTTTGTAATTAGTCAGGAAATGGATTGTGAGCATTTTGCAATTAGTCAGGAAATGGATTGCGAGCTTAGACTTTCCTTTTTCCCACAAAGATCTAGGCAAACTAGCCAATGTGTATGCCACAGAAAATAACTTCTGCAGCCATAGAAAAGTACGGAGTGTGCATAAAAACATGTTCTAAATAGTCAACAGCATGTTTTGTCATGGCTCACTGAATACTTCAGTCTGCCTTTGTCCTTCAAAAGATGATATAGATGAAGAGCCAGAAAACTTTCTCTTCCACTGGCTGGGTGATGAATTTTGGATAAATCTGTGTAAGTCTTCCCCAGCAGGACAGACATGTTCCACTGTAGTAATTTTATTGGGGAGGAAATGCTGAGCTTGTACAAGTTCACTCCTGGCAGAGTATAAAGAAGGACTTCATTCCAGGATTTTAGTAGTTTACGCTGCCTTACCAAGAATGTATAGTATATTTTTGAGGGGGCAGGGAGCACTCAGTTTATGCTATAGTCTTTTAGGTGCTTCGTAACAATTGTCACTACTATAGATTCACAGAGGCTGCTTAGTTCCTAGCAGATAATAATTTTCTGTCCATACAGATTTGGATGAGGTTTGAAGTAGTGGGAAAGATCTGACAATAAGTCAAAATAACTCCTTCCCTTTGAATCCAAAATCTTTAGGAGCAAATGCTGGGTGACAGGGAGAGATGAGTTGTGCTGTAGTCACTGCCCATGCTTGAAGGAGCCCCAGATCCATCACTTGTGGACTCTTTCTGTTGTTGGCCTCAGAGTAAATGCTTTCTGAGGTGCTTGTTCTCTGTTCAATTCCATGTCCAGATTTGCAAAAAAATTCAGGCAAAAATACTTAACACAGCAACAGCTTTAATGTTTTCATTAATCTCTTGCTTAATCATGGGGACTTACTCTTTAGATAAATCATCTTTGACTCTAAAGTTTCTTGGCCATCTTATCTCTGCTTCAGAGTATTGCCTTGGTATTGATGAGGCTGAGCAGCTGGGTGTTTGATTTTGCCGCACCTTGTCAGAAGCAAGATGTTTTCACCGTTTTGTCTTGGATTGAGCCTTCAGATGTTTCCAATAGTGCCTCGTGGTTGCCAGTGTGTTTTGTGAAGAACGAAGCAACAGCTGTGTCGCTCAAAATGCAAGTAGTGGTGTTGCAGCCTTCCTCCTGACCTTGGCAGTCAGACCACTTGCTTGTTAAGTGGAAAGTCTGCTTGGAGACCTTCAGATACCCCTTTTCCAACCCTCAACCCGTGTTTGTTTACTGGCCTATAGGCTGTTGATGCATATGTGAGTGGGAATTCCTGACTCCTATAGCTGAAGCCGTACCACTTTGCATAACAGTTAAACATTAAATGACCAGAAGGAGGGGAGCAGGCTCCTTAGTTTAATCATTAAGATACACAAGTGAGAGCAGGAAGGCTTGAGTTCATGGTCTACTCCCAAGAAGTTTTTTTCCTCACTGAGCAGTCTTATTGTAAATTGTCCTTTGAATTTTTTTTGTTACTACTAGTACAGCCTAAAAGAGGGCTCTTGGCTGTGTTGTTTGAAAGGAGTTTATTTAACAAAAACAACTAAACCAGAACTGTAAGAGATCATTATATTTGAAATTAATGTCCTTGGTCTGAGATTTTCTGTATTTGACTTCTTTGCCAGTAGTATAACTGAGACATAACAAGTGAATTAGATACTGTAGCATTTTGCTTGTGCTGTTGATTACAGTGCCTCAGAACTGTGGGTATGGATAGGAGGGTTTACAATCTTTCTTCGTAGTGAGAGATTTTCAGATTGGAAGTTATATCTATAAGGAAAAGAGGAGGACCTAATAGCAGAGGAAGGTATTGGGTACGCCTTGTGTCACACTCTCAGAAGCTGAAAAGGTGAACGTTGTAAAGTTGATGGTGGCTGGGGCAGGGTGGGAGGCAGCTGAAGAATGATTCTTAGTGGCCACCCTCCTCCCTCCTGTAATCATATTATCATATTACATTATAATGTCGCATTCAGGCACTGTAGTTTATATTCAGTTTTTCTATAACATAAAGGCACCTAAAATGATGTGAATAATATCATGTTGATTTGCATTGCATCAGCATTGTCAGAGGCTTGCTATCCCTTTAACCAAGCAACAAATACGGAATCTAGAAACAGAAGTGATTTCCCCCCTGCCCCCTGTAAATGTTAAAAGAAGAAGGTAAGATGAAAATTGGCTAGAACCTAATTTCATACCGAAATGAAAAATCCAGAAAAGTCTGAATTTCTGTGCTGTCTGATGTAACAGCACATATGCAGTAGCTTTGAGTATTTCATGAAGTTGTTTGGAGTACCTGTCTGCTAAAGAGCATACATCGGAGGCATTTTCAGAGGAATATCAATAACTTGTACTTATTTAATGGTATTCTAGCCTGGTTTGTTTTTTCTTGAGCTGTCACTGTTGCTCTATGTAGCAGTTTTTGACTTGAGCTACTAATGTGCAACAGTGTTGTGAAACAGGCATTATTCTTGCTAGTTGGAGAAAGGGAGGCAGAGTGTGCAACTAAATTGCTCAAGATCGTAAAAAACATTGAAATGAAAATTGGAGCTAAAATGAAGATTGTGAATAGAGGTATTCTTCTGCTATGCTTGGACCAGATACCTCTTTCTTGAATAAAAATGGCTTTATGAATAAGTGTTGTTTAATACTTCAAGTTTGGTGGTTTGTGTTTGGTTGTTTGTTGTTTTTCTGGTTTTGTTTTGTTTTTTCTTTTTTCTGTCTCCAAATCACAGTAATCTATACAGAAAAGCTGTGGCAGTGTAGATAAAACTGTAAGAAGTACTGTGTTCTGTTGTGACATGGCAGCTTGTGCTCACAGAAGGGTAAGGGTATACTTCTCTGGAATAGAAGCAACCCAAGAGAACTTCTTTTTGTGGTCCTTGTCTAGAAGTCAGGCTGGTGCACTATAATATTCCTCATCTGTGTTGTGAGATAGCCTTATTTCCTATGTGGGTTACTTGTTGGGGTATTGTGGCATTTTCATGATGAAATTAGCATTTAACAATTTGGCAAAGGCTTTTTCAAGCTTTGTCTTTCACTGTGGAATATTTTAGGTTTTCCAGGTTGGAAACTAGAATGTTGTTGGCTCTCTTGTTTCCTTATCTGGCTTGCTGGGTGATGGTACCCTGCTTTTCCCCTGGGATAATAGGAAATATTTTCATTCTGGATTATGTCCTAGCATGGTGTAAGCATTTTAGTGCCCAGATTATGTGGCTTCCAATAACTGTATAATTTCCATTGTACCTGAGCAGTGTGTTTCTTCTTGTATGCATCAGGATGGAATCTGACCATTTGGTTTGGTTTTTTTTTCTTCTCCTTTTTGAGGTTTCTTGTAGATGGTCCCTGTTGATCAAGAAAAAGATGCTGCTTGCTCTTTATTGCTGATTTAACATGTTCAGGATTGAAGTGTACTATCTGTGATCTTGTGGTAATCCCCTTCTTTCTGACAGATTAGAAGAGGGCTTAGTGTAGAGTGATGACACCATTGAGAGAAATAAATATTTTGTGCCTGTGTGGTAAAGTTTGAAGGGTCTTTCCAACTGATTGCTTTTCTGTAAGAATCACTTTCCCCTCTCCCTCATGCATACTCTCTCTCTCTTTAAAGTGGGGAGCAGTGGGTTTTTTGGGTTTTTTTTTGGTTTTTTTTTTGTTTTTTTTACTGGGATGACTTGTCTGTGTCTAAGCAAAAAATAAACCTAAATTGTTTGCCAGGTGACCCAGTTAAATTTTGTTTCCCAGAAGAAATCTAATGTTTAAAGAAAAAATCTGGTCTTCATCTTTTTGGGTTTCCCACTTTTAGTTTGAAAGTGTTTGGATGGATATCATTGTCTCTTGGAATTTGGCATAGTCATCCAAGATCTGCTTAAACAGGTTTCTTTCTCTTCAGAGGTGTAGGCTGCCCAGAAGGATGACGAGGAAGAATTATAGAGGACACCACTTTCTGGATAGATTGAACACCTCTAGAGTTAGTGCTAGATGGGAAGCTCTGTAAAGCTTCTTCTGTGAGTAACTTTGTAAAGCTGGTTCATCAGTGTCTGTAAAGGTATAGATACCCGTTGTTGAAGGAGCTCTTGTTTGAAGACAAAATATTTAAAAGGGTGCACTACAGCTTAAACCTGCTTGTGAAGGAAATGTGATAGTTGCTGTTTTACACAGAATTAGTCTCAAGAGGCTTCTTCATTGCAAATCAGAGATTTTTCAGAAAGGTGATAAATTGCATTGGTTCCATTCTCTTATTAACCTGAACATGGAAAAATTGTGGTAGTTCAGCTAAAATGTGTCTCATGAGCCTCTGGTAAGAACAGAGCTGCAATAGAGAGCTAGGTACCAATAAGGTAGTTTGAGAAAAGCAGGATTAGGCTTTCTCACTTATTTTTGTACAGTTCTCAGTGTAACTCAGATAAGCAAGTCGTGGGCAGAAAATCTTGTTTAAATCCTGCTTAAATTAATCTGCAAATTGGATACAGGCAAGTTTCCCATGGGTTTTGAAGCTGTAGAGTTGGTGCACTACCTCTTGGAGGATTCTGAGGATGAAGTTGTAATAGCAGTCTGTGGAGTACAACCTAGAGTGCCACAGCCCTGGTCGTGTGAACCAGAGCTGCAGTTGAAGAATTTCAATTTTTTTTTTTTTTGCTTTGTTTTATTGTAAACCTCAAGACAGCAAGAATAGTTTCTCTGGAGTCCCTCAAATAAAAAGAAAGGTAAGGATTGTTCTGGGTTTGTCTCTGAGCTAATCCTTCCCCCCCCCCCCCCCCCCCCCCCCGCTTTTTCCCTAGATTTAGGCAAACCTGACTTTGTGGGATAAGATTTCTTTTAGCTTTTAAAGATATTTCTATTTGCATTCATATTCTAATGGCCAGAGTGTATACAGCCCAGCTACAGTTTACTGTCCTTCAGTGATTTATGAGCAATTAATTAATTACCTCAGAAGCATAGGAAATTATTGCAACTTTGGAAATAACAGGAGAAGATAATGCAGTGGATCTTAAACTGTTCACAGACTAGATATGAAACGTATTCTGTAGTTATGATATGTGAAAACTATTTTGCCTTATGCAGGTCAGCCTGCGTCTGTATTTAATCCATGAGATCATAACGGTCCTCTCTTTAATAATGCCTGATTAGTATTGCATGCTGAAAAAGACCTAAAGATAGAATTAGTTATGTTTAGAAAACATCTGCAGTAATTTTTGTTTTATAACTTTAGAATGAGGCCTTTTTTTTTTTTTTAACCTATTTGTAATACTGAAGTATGATTGGATTTCTACAGTTGCAGAGTCAAGCAAGAAATAAGCTTGTTCATAAATTGATGTACTTGTAGATATATTTGTATGTGAGGAGTCCCACTATATTCATGTATAATCCAAGTTACAAAATTACAGGAACTGGCATTTGGCTGAAAATGACTTGTGTAACTCCCACCAAAAGTGAGCCCTCTAGATCAGGCGAGTGGGTCAGACGGTCACTAAATGATGTAGCAGAACTTACTCTTATGTGGCATAAACAGAGTTCCTCTTTATATTCCAGGCTAATCAAGACTTTTTTCTTTATTTCCTTCTATTTCCATTTTATTCCCACTTGTAAATTGGGTCAGGTACTGTTTTTTGGGTTGGTGGTTGGGTTTTTTTGTGTGTGTGTGGTTTTGTGGGTTTTTTTGTTTTCTTCTTCTGTCAGATACGATGCAAGTCCCATGTTAGATTGTAATCCATGAATGTTCATAGATAATATTTTATTATCAATAGTTGTAAGTTGAAGTAGCTGCTGTTTAGCTCTCACCACTTCATCTGGGGCTTCTTGTCAGCTCCTGTTTGGACTTGAGGAGATATTTCTGTACAGTTCCTGTACTGTTTTGTTGATGACCTCATGCAGCTGGCAGGGAGTGGCTGTCTGGACTGGATGTGTCTTGGAATGCACATTCAGAACTATATTTTTCTCAGAATTGGGTGGAGAGAGGTGGGGGGAGGACAGTGGTGAAGTACCACTGTCTTTGCCTCACTGAATACTTTTTTTATGACTCACTGGAAATAGTAATGAAAGGCAGGCCAGGAGGAGAGAAACAGCTGTTTGCACAGAATTCAATTCAGAGACCAGGGTTTTGCTGTTTGGAAGGCGGTTTCTGAAGGAATATTTTACGTAATGCAAGAAGATACCAGCCCAAAATAACCAAAGCGAGTAGTTGTCACATAACAGTTCTTGACTATTATGTACTGTGGAGTGCTCCTTATAACAGTTATTTGCAAGAAAACAACTTAGTCTTAAGGTACGATAACTTTAGTGAAGAAACTTTAGTTTCTAATGGTAAGTGATCAAGGCAATTAGCTTTGGCAACAGAGTGGTTCAATGTGGCTTGAAAAAGATTTTTGCATATGTGATAAGTTCCTCATGCCTATGTGCTTGGTACTCATCCGAAAGCTCTTCAGGACTAATCTTTTTGGCAAACATGGCAAATGCGATAGGATCCCCATCAGCAAGAGCAGCTAAGGTAATTTTTACCAGTTGTTGGCAGTGTTTGCAATGGAACAAAGAGGAACCTCATCTTTACTTTTATGGGGAGGGGGAGGCAGAGGCAGGGGCAGGGGGAGGGGAAAGGATTTCAGTGCCAGAATATTAATATGGTCTTTGGTTCAGCTGCATGTTGCCAGGGAGGGTACATCAATCATTGAGAAAATCTGGCCTATGTTACTTGTTAATCCTTTGCTTTTTGGTATCTTTGAACTGAAAATGTTTCTGTGGGTAATGAGAATGTTCTGGGACCTTTTAGCTGTGGGCAGCACTTGTTTTCCCAGCTCTTCATTTGAGAGGCCGTGTCTTCTGCACAAACAGTACTGAAATGCATTTAAATTTCCACCTACTTCTCTAGAAGAGAACACTCCTGATGTGATAAATTTATTTTACTTTGTTGTTGTTACCTCTCTGAAAGATCTTCTTTCATCTTCTCAGGTGATTCCTTGATTTATTCAGAGTTGGTAGAATGAGTTATTTTAGAGAGAAGTTTTTGTTTGGAATTTTTGCATGGATGTCTAATGCCCTTGCTCAGGTGAATTGGATGAAGAGCTGAGGCTGTCTGCAAGTTTTCTCTTCTGATCCTCTGAGAGAATGTGTGCCAAGTCTGCGATTGTAACTGAACTAAAAATGTTTTGAGATTTGTATGTAGAGGCAATGATCTACTGGAGTATGAAATCCCTCGTCTTTCAATAAAATGAATAGTGTGATTTGTCCAAAAAATGCCATACCTGTGGTGTTGGCAATACTGAGCAGTGCAAAAGCCTTTAAGCCATAGCTTCGTACATTCTTTCGGATGGCTTATGCAAACACTGTTGGGGGGGGCCGGGATGGGAAGTGCTGCCCTTTCACTCTGGCCACTTTTTTCCTCTGCTGTGATGGTGCTGCGGCTGTGCATGTTTTCCTTGGCACACCTGTAGGTAATTGCAATAGGAGGGCTGAATGGATGTGAATGGAAGCATCTAGATATGGAGGCATCACGTGCAACTGGGGAAGGGCTGTTGGAATGACCTGTATTTAAAAATGCCCGGATTAGCAGCTAGTCATCAAGACCCCAGCATGTTTGCGTTCAGTTTCATGAGATACCCTTTGGAGGCAGAGCACAGTGAACAAATTCTGATGAATTATGGAGGTGGCACAGGACAGAGACAGTCATCACTGTCAGCTACAAAAGGGTATGAAAAGGCCTATCTGTAACCTGTAAAATCTGCATGTGGTTGCCAACTAAGGAAGAGCCCAGGAGATGGGAGGAGAATTTGACAACTGGCATCCCTCCCCCTCCATGTCAGGGCAACAGGTCCTGGAGCTTCTAATGCTTGTTGTTGGGCCAGGTGTAACGGCCCACTGCTGGGTGGACAGCTTGAACATCCTTCTCCTGGTTGCCTGATTGCTGGACAGGCTTCTTGGGCACCGAATGCTTTCTGGTGCTTGTGAGTCTGAGATTGAATAAAACCTGTTTTGTTTTGAGTTCGTATGTCAAATACAATCAGCTTCCCCCTTCTATAAGGTTATTTTGCTACATTGTTGGTACAAGGGTATAACTACATTTCCTACTCATCTGCCACCTTACAGGTTCAATAGATGCTGGCTTTAGACCTAAGTTGAATGCAAGAGCTTTTTTTCTTTTCTGGGACAGGTGACAAAGATTTAAATTTCTATTTCAGCTTGTTAGATTTCTCAAAACTATTTGAGTTGAAATTGAAATTAAGAATGCTGCTTTTGATAGAGAACTAGAGAAGAGAATTATAAACTAATGGACAGTCAAAATGTGCTTTAGGAAGCAGATCTTGCTCAATAGAATATTTCAAATTACACTTCTGATTGTTTTGCAGTAATTACTGGTGTAATTTTAAGTTGTACAGTTACCTGACTTAATATGTCATAATGATTTCGGCAAAGCCCTGTCTGTTTACAGGTGTGATTTCAGATCTACCTGTTTTGGAAGACTAAGGGGCTGATCTTGAACACTGTATCTCTTGATGTCCACTGTTACACTACTGCGGAAGCCAACTTGCCTTCCCCCTCCCCCACCATAGATTTGAATATGTTCTTTGAAGGGTGGAATTCTAAATAACTATTGTTAGTGCCTTCCTTTAGCTTGGACACCTGCTGTCTGGAATGTGCTGGTGTCCCTCAGTCCACTTTTCTGAGCCTTGTTTCTGTAGGATGAGTTGTCAGGCAAAAGATGGTAATGTTTGAAATACTATGTGTCAGTGCAGGATACTAGACCAGATGGGGGAAAGCCAATGATATGTTATGCAAATATGGACCCTGAGGGTGAGCAAACCTGGTGGGGAGTTGGGGAAAGGGAGACAGTTTTTCTTTCTTGAGGTTTTGTTGTTCTGAGTGGAATGCTTGGTATTCTGAAAGTCTTTGCGTGATGTAATTTGTCATTTTTGTAGCATGAATTGAATGGCTGGTTAGCAGTGTTCACTGGCTTGTTTCCAGCTTCTGATTGGCAGTTATACTGTGATCACTGAAACTTGGTTTCACAGAGGGTTCTGCCCTCTTCTCCTTGCAGTTTTTCTATCATCTACCAGATTCTTGCCAAATTTTCCTGTTACAGCAGCTGCATGAATAAGATGTTATTGCAACCTCTATTGCTTGAGGAAGATGATATAATTTACTGCATGTCAGAAATCTTTTGAAACAAACTACTCTCCACTAAAATAAAAGTCCTTTTCAACACAGGGACAGGTACATTATGTTACAGGTCCTTGTTCTTCCAAATGTAGATATCCAGGAATTGTGAAACTAGCTAACTAGCTGCCAAAAACTGAAGCATATGAACATTTTTGAGTCTTTGCTGCTGCATTTTTTCATTTTGGCTTTGGTAGATCAGGTGCAAATTTTCCATTTATTTTCTTGTGGACAAATCTGTTGTTTTACCTTTCACTTGCTCTCCAAACTACTGAAAGGAGAAGAGAGAAACTTTTTCAGTCTTTCCCCAGGGTCTCCTTTAAAGTATTAAAAAAGCCTGTACATCAGCAATATATGCTGTGACTTTTGCATCAGTTGACATTTGATTGAGTTAGACCATGAAGGTATCCAATGTTGATTTTTTGAGGTTCCATGTAATGAGAGGTCAGCCAATATCTAGGTGGATCATTCCGATGGATTAAAATTCATGTGTGTTTTCCAATAAGAGTTTTTCCTGCTTCAGCTTCTAGCTGTTGTTTATCATTGTCTAGTTGAGACTCCTGCTCTTGTAAATACTCTATTTATATTGGTACTGTTAAGAGTGATTAAATATTCTTTAATAGCCACTTTGCTGACCTGGCAAAAATAATCTGTTCTTTTCCTTGGGATGGAGGGTGAGGACACTCTTGGTCAGGTGACTGGGCTGAATCTGCTTGCTGAGACATATGGGCCCCCAAAATGCAAGGGAAGCAACTGGAGTCTGTTGCTGCAGTCAGAGAAAGAGATTTATCTTTTGTAGGTGTCCCCTGATATTGTGACTTTTTTCTCCATGCAGTTTTAAATTTATCATCTGTGTCTAGACAGCTACACTTGTTCTTGCTTCGTGCTAGTTTATTACTCTGGTCATGTGGCTGTCTCTCTTTGGTTTCCCCTCTCTAGTCTCCTTTTTCCAGTACATCAAATTCAAGTTTGTTTTTGTTGAAATGCATGTTATTTAGCTTTGTCATAAGTAATAATTTTTTCACTTGCTGATCACTACTTTCACTTGGCCAAGGAGAGTAGCTTTGATCAATTCCTGTTCCATAGCTTCCTCAAATAAGGTCCCTCCTGAAGATGATTTCTTTTACCCCCCAGCTGGTGTAAAGCTTCTGCCTTTTCTTCTATTTAATGCCTTCTGCAGCAGTGTCTACCATCCTGCACTGGATTTGAGAGTGCCAAGATAGGTTTTTGGTGGGGGTTTTTTGGGGTTTTTTTTGGTTTGGTTTTTACTTTTTGGAGTATGCTTTCTTTGTCCAGTGCTCACCTTTGTTTTTTGCTGTGTTGCACATTTTATGGCATGTTATGGGCTGTCTGGGGCAAGGGATGGCTTGGAAAATAACGTGCTGAAGCACAATGAATGGCTTGTGCATAATTGGGGTTTGTGTGTACCACAGTACGTAATAATTTCTTGTCTGGCTGCTGTGGAGGACCACATTATATGTCTAGTGGATGGGAGGGGTTTCAGAGAGGATTCTTTTCCTGTTGTGGTGGGTTGACCTTGGCCAGCTGCCAGGTGCCCACCAAGCCACTCTCGCTCCCCCTCAACTGGACAGGGGGAGAGACAATAAGATGAAAGTCTTGTGGGTAGAGATGAGGACAGGGAGAGGTCACTCAGCAATTACTGTCATGGGCAAAACAGACTTGGGACAATTAATTTAATTTATTCCCAATCAAATCAGAGTGGGATAATGAGAAATAAGAACAAGTCTTAAATCACATTCCCCTCATCCTTCCCTTCTTCCCTGGGCTCAACTTCACTCCCAACTTCTCTATCTCCTACCCCTGAGCAGTGCAGGGGGACGGGGAATGGGGGTTGTAGTCATTTCATTATGTGTTGTCTCTGCTGCTGCTTCTTCCTCACGCTCTTCCCCTGCTCCAGTGTGGAGTCCCTCCCACAGGAGACAGTTCTTCATGAAATTCTCCAACGTGGGTCCTTCCCACGGACTGCAGTTCTTCATTAACTGCTCCAGCACGGGTTCTTTCCATGGGCTGCAGTTGTTCAGGAACAGACTGCTCCAGTGTGGGTCCCCTGTGGAACCACAGGTCCTGCCAGAAAATCTGCTCCACTGTGGGCTTCTTTCCATGGGGCTGCAGATCCTGCCAGGATCCTGCTCCAGCCTGGGCTCTCCACAGGGTCACAGCTTCCTCGGGCACATCCACCTGCTCCGGCGTGGGGTCCTCCACGGGCTGCAGGTGGATATCTGCTCCACCGTGGACCTTCATGGGCTGCAGGGGGACAGCCTGCCTCACCGTGGTCTTCCCCACGGGCTGCAGGGGAATTTCTGCACTGGCGCCTGGAGCACCTCCTGCCCCTCCTTCTTCACCTTGGTGACTGCAGTTATTTCTCTCACGTATTCTCACTCCTCTCCCCCAGCTGCTGTTGCACAGCAGTTTTTTCCTCGTCTTAAATCTGTTATCCTAGAGGTGCTACCACCATTGCTGATGGGCTCGGCCTTGGCCAGCGACAGGTCCATCTTGGAGCCAGCTGGCATTGGCTCTGTCTGACACAGGGGAAGCTTCTGGCATCTTCTCAC
Source organism: Harpia harpyja (assembly GCF_026419915.1). Taxonomy (NCBI): domain Eukaryota; kingdom Metazoa; phylum Chordata; class Aves; order Accipitriformes; family Accipitridae; genus Harpia; species Harpia harpyja. The sequence goes on along the minus strand of NC_068953.1, from coordinate 15,182,162 downwards.
AGAAGCCACCCCTGTAGATGTGCCACGCCCCCCCCAACCAAAACAAAAGAAACCCCAAACAAACCCAAAACCCTCACCATGCAAACGCAATACACCTGTGTAGACATAAGCATGTCATGTGAGGATACTTAGGTTTTTCCTGGCTGGAGGGGAGATTTAGGCTTGTGCTAGGCCCACCTGTACTGATTAAGAGAATCTCTCTCAAAGCTAAATAAATAGTTTGCATGTATCCTTGATATGTGGTGTGCTTATGCTGCGTTGTTCTTGGATACATGGGGGTTATCTTGCCTTGGTATAGAGTGCTAAAGGCAAAATGGAGAAGCAGAGTTGGATTCTGTTTGTTGTGTGTTGTCTGTGTCTGGAGCAATGCAGGAACTCTGCTGTTCCTCTTCTGAATTACTGCAGTGTACTTCAAGTGAAGTTGCAACTTCAAGTTTTGCATCCTGTGTGCTGGCTGTCAGTTTCTGGGTGAGGTCTAAGACTATGTGGCTAATGGTTAAAAGAAAGAAATGAGTATGTTCTTTTAAAAGTGTTTTGTAAACTACCTTTTTAAAATTACCCTCTGTTTTGTAATTTATTGCAGTAAATGGAATACAATCTCGGTTTGGAATATTTTGTTCAGTCATGTAAGTGGTAGAGAGTTGAGGGGGAAAAAACACAAGAAGGCTTATTTTAGTTAAGTCCAGGAGAAGAATGAGGATTTTTCAGTTAAATAAAGCTGAGATAGAGCAACAGCTTCAAAGATACTAAAAGGTCTAATGTTATTTAAGAGCTGTTCTTGCAGGTTAGCAGCTGATCTTCATTGATTACTGGAGGAGGTAGAAATTGGTGTACATAAATACTTCTGAAGATTTTGCTAGATATCTATTGACATCTCTGGTTACATGAATACAGTTAAAAGTCTGATTTAGGGTGACTAAAACCAATCTTTGTTAATTACAGTTAATATCACTTTTGCCTGCGTGTTAAAGCAAAATGTATTTAAGTCGTATATACTTCCTGTGTGTGAGGTACAACTAGTGAAAGCAAATCCAAAGACCATTTTAATGCATTTTAATAGTTCTGTGATTCCCAAATACATTTTTGCACTTCAGATAAACTCGCAAATGTGACATTCATAAACTTGTCAAAAAAAAGTTTCATCAATTAAACATGTTATGTACAGTAGTTTAAGTAAGTATGAATAGATACAGCATATTTAATTGAACAGTCAATTACCTAGTTCAATAAAAGACTATGTTTATTTGCATCTCTATTCCTGGCCTTTATCAGAGTCAGGGTATTGGGCTATGTGTGGCAGGAACTTTTGGTCTGACACCATGAACAGGCATAGAGGTTGCTGTTGTCATCTGTGCCTTCCTTGGTGATAGCTTCCTGTATTAAATATAGTTGAGGTAGCTGGAAGGCATTGTCAGCAACTGTGCTCACCAGATTGCTAGACTGGATAGTCATAGAAGTGCAGGCAGATGCTATCAAAAAATACAAAGAGAACAGAAGTAGAGTGGTTGCCTAAGGGAAATGCAGATGATCCTACAGCAACTTGGGAGGCTTGAATTTTCTAAAGGTATTTGTCCCCATCCCTTTCTGGCATTTGGTTGATATGCTTTCACCTCTATTTTGTAACTTTTGTTGTGCATTTGGGAATGTGATGTGACTGGGGAGCAGGGGGAGCGGAAATCCTAAGGAGATATTCCTCCCCCTGTCCCCCCTCCAAAAAAAAAAAACAACCCCAAAAAACCAAAAAACAAAAAAACCCCAAACCAGAAATCCAACCCAAAACCAACCAAACAACAAAAAAAAACCCCAAACCAAACCTCCACGGGCAAGAAAATGTTGAGTCGTAGTGAGTGCTTGGGTATGCCATCTGCCTGCCTTGCTAGTTTTGGCTGCCTGTCTGGAGTATTTCAGTGCAAGAGAAGAGCAGGGAGCCAACAGTGAAGCCTATTTGTTACATGGTGGTAGCTGCACTGTTTGGATGAAGTTAAACATTGGTAATCTTTGCTAGCTAGTTTGGAGATGTAAGCAATAAACTCTTGCAGGAACCTCTTCCTTCAAGAGCAGTAAGGAAAAAGATTTCTTATTCTGATTAAATGAAGTGGGAGAATGCAGTGCTGTAGGTCCAGTGTAAAGCTTGGAATTACAGGGGTTTATTTTAACCCCTGGTTAAAATTATGGTATACTGTAATAGTTTGAGGGATGACTTCCCAGTCTTCCTGTGGATGATTGTGTATGAAGAACTGTGTTAGTTCCCTGTGAGATAACAATATCCCCAGTGATCTCAGCCTTGATGTTCTGGGATTAGCTCATTTAACCATCACTTGAAGGCCTGCTCTCACAAGAGCTCATGTAAAATCCCAGCCTGACATGCAGCATTAGGCGAAATGATCTTGATGTTTGTGTATCACAATTCCAGTCCCTTCCTAGTGACTTGCCTCTACTTAAAATCAAGATTGTTATTTCCTTAGGGAATATGTTGGCAGTCCCTTAGCTGACTGAGTGCTGGAAGTAGGAGCCTCTCTCTGAGGTCAACAGGATGTCACTTCAACAGTGGGATGAGTCGTAAGGCTCTCACCACTTAGAATCTTTTTCTTCTGAGCTGTGTTTTTTAGCATGAAATACTGTTAATCACTCTTTCTTGATCTATATGCATTCAGGATTTATACAAACTTCATAGTCTTGGACACCGTGAATGCTTTATCTTCAGCAGGCTGAAGGACTCCAGTGTGATCTCTTGCCTCTTTGTTTTCATAGCAGAGGGCTGTTTATACTGTTTATATTGACACACAGGTGTTTGTTGCACTCAGTATTGGACTCTTAAGAACCTACAAGAGTGCCAGTATTCATTGTGCTGTGAATACTTTCTGAGAGTACAAATTACTTTGGTGGTTGTGAGAAAGATCTTTGAAGCTTGTCAGCAGTTTCGCTAAGCTCTACTTGTAGCTTTTGCACAGCTTCCAAGTTCCAGCCATAGTTAATGTTTGAACAGCTCTTCAGTCACTCTTCTAACAGTATCCAGGTACCTCTCCAGATCTCTGTGTAGGCTGAACAGTGCTGCCTGGAGTTGCCCACGTTTTAAATGTTAGGGGGTGAACACTCAGAAGGGGAAGCAACTGGAAATAACTCTTTAAGATCTTCATGGCATTTTCAGTACATCCATTCAAATGGCACCTCTTCTTTTCCATTTAATTTTGGGTGAGATTTGAAGAAATGAAGAGTGCAAGATGCACCTTTTTTCTGTATATGGATATAGCGACAGGCAATGGGTGAATACCCACAGGATTACTTTGAAAGTGCAAAGAGATCACCTTGTTTCAAGAATTTGTTCCCACAGTGTAGGCGTGCACAAGGAGATCACATTTTGAAGATGTGTTTGGAGAATTTGATTTTGGGCAAATAGCCTGTCTATTTCATGGTTATGAGAAGGAGATGTGTAAGGCAGTTCAACTGTGTGTAAGGCAGTCTGACTGTGTTAGTAGAGCACAGGTTTAGGCAGGCTTATTTTGCTAATTAAAATATATTGGTATAGTGTACAGACAGTGTTACAAAGACTGGAGGATAATACCATGAGTGCCTGGAAAAAGAATCAAGCTCTGTGCCCCTCCAGTCCACCTCTAGACCTCCTTCAGGAGGAAATAAAGCATATTCAGCCTTCTTGAAGAAGAAGACAACACCCTTCTGAAACGTGGTTGGTAGGGGACCACTTGAAGCAAGCAAGGAGTGCTGTGGCACTGACATGCTTACAAAGAGAAGACTCCTGTGATTCTGACCCATGATCAAGAACTCTGTGGCCAGTGCTCCCAAACCAGAGGCTTGGAAGTTTGCATTGAGGTTCTGTTTGCAGCTTTCCTGCTAATGGAATTGGTGAGGTGTGCAATAAGCAGAATGCAATGTGATCCTGTGGACAACTGAGCTTCAACCAACACTTAGCATTAGTACCAGGCTCTGATATGAGTGGTACTGGTTATCCTTTAGCATGATATGTTAGTGTTACATACTTTATCTTCTTAGAGTTCTTAATGGCTGGAAATGCTGAAGCGTAGCTCTTGAGGCCAACACAGTAGAAGTGGTCACCAGGTGCAGACCCAGGTGGTGTGTTGGGCCTCAGTCTGGTCTCAGAGTTGAAGAATGTCACTGGCTAGGTCTGTGTACAAAAGGAAGAGCCTTTGTCTTGAAATTCTAGGACGGCTGAAGGTTAGAAAAAGTTATTTCTGGTCTCTGCAAATAATTAACTTTACCTTGAAATTACCACTACTTAGGGATGACCAAGAAGTGAGCTTTCCTCATTGGTTGATAATGGTCACTTTTTTTGACTGTTAATGCCTTCTGTGTTTTCTGTGCCATGTTCTGTTTTCTTTTTGTGCTGGAACATACTGCATGGTAGTCCTGTCATGAAATGAGCAGTGTTCCTTACAGGTTTGGTCCAGGTTTTTTTTTTTTCTTACCTGCTGTGCTATAATTGTTTATGAAATTGGGTGTTCTTGCAACAATTTCTGGAGAGATGGGTTGCTAGTTCTTCTTCCTCAGGCTTACCTATAATCAGTCTGAGAGAAAAAGAGTGACTTTTTCTTTCTTTTCCATGTTTTTTCCATTGTCTCAGGGTTAGCCAGGCTTTTGATGTTTTTGCAAGTGTTAAGAGCAAAATGTGTGCCGTGTGATCAATATTAAGTTTCTGCTATGTCTAAACTCCAATGGTTAACATTGGCCTATGATGCTGTTGAAAAATGACACCTTTGTGTAACTTGTCACAATCCTTGATAATGCTGTATTAGGGGAGAGTAAACAAGTTGGTAGTTTAGATGACTGATGTTAATTTTTTCCAGTCCTTGCTGATGGAACAATGTTGCCTTTAGAAGTTTGAAGACAGCATTACTTGAGAGACTGGCTGCCTGACAATACTTGATGTTACATTTTTATGGTCATGTCTTCTCAAGGAAGGCCTGGCTCTAAATTGCAGCTAATGGTAGTAGCTGTGTGTAGATATTCAAGGATCTTTTTCTAGGAGGGGGATCTGCATTTCATAGCAGTAGGACTGACTGATTAGAAAGGTGCAATTACTACTTTAATTTGAGCCAGCTCCAGTAAAATTGGAGAGTCCAACATTACCTATGCAGTCATGTGATGCAATTTGATTGAAGAATTAATTCTGGGTTAAAAATTCTCTTTTCTATGCTGGTGAGAGGGAGGGAGCATAGTGGAAACTGGAAACTGTCAAAGTAGCAAAAAAAGATTTTAAGGTTTCTGTGGAAAGCTTATTGGTGGCATATTGTTCTAATGCCTGAGGTCTAAAGGGAGTAGATAGATAGAGGTTGCTGCCCATCAACTAGGTCGTGTCCCGTCCCCCCCCCATCCCGTGAGACTTGAGAAATGCTTTCCTCTTGTTCATCTGGAAATTCTGCATTTATTTCTGCATTTTAAGGATGACAGGTGCTAATTTTAATATGAGTATGTGAGCTTTTAAATGTAAAAGGTAATGCGTAATGCTTTCTGAAAACATTGCTTTGTCCTCTGGCCTAGCAAATGGTTAAGCAATGCTGTACCAAGCATTATTGTATGTAAATTGCCCTAGTTCTGTAGTTATATTAACACCCACTTAAGAACCTGTTGAAACAGGTATGAGTACATTGAGACAGCTTATGTTCTAATTATGGGCTATTTATCTTACTTTATGGAGATGCTTAAACAGAATTCACTGCCTCTATGTCCTTTGGTAAGGCATTAAATGATTCGGTTGCATGTCCGATCTACTTTCATTTTAGGTCTTCCTAGGTTGAACAAAGTGGGTGAGCTTTTTTTGTTGCCCTGATAAAGTTCTTGGGAGGGTATTATGAACCCTATTGCTAGCATTTGGACTCTTTCAGGGTTTGAGTAGCTCTGTGTCCTCTCGGGAGTCTTTGGTTGTAATGATCTAAGGCATGCAAATGATGTTACAGAAACCTCTTGACCCCCTCAGAAGGAATGGGCAGAAGGGTTGCTCGTGAGGGCATGGAAGAGTTGGACTAGATCTCAAGATGACCCTTCCAGCCTCGGAGATTCTGTGAAGGTTGGGTTGAAGGAGTACAGGAAACACAGCTGTGTGGGATAAGGGAAGAGCATCATCTGAATGATAGTGTTTGACTTGCTTTACAGTATCTTTTGGATAATGGTCCAGAATTTTTAAACTTATGTCATGTTTTCTCTATCACATATTCAGTTGCTATCTGCATTTTTCTAGAACTTAAAGTTCAAGAACTAAGTTTTTTGAGAGGAAAGCAGCAAAACCCAGGAAAACAGTAGTTTGCAGAAGAATGAGTTTCTTTTTGTAGCTGCTGTACAGAAGTTGGCCAGGTGTTCCCAGAAACCTTTTCTTCCTGGTAAACACTACTCCTTGTTGCCTTTCCAGGCTCCCCGTCCTGCTTTGGGTTGCAAGCCCCCCTTTTCTTGGGCTCAGGCTGCACTCTACAGTGTAATGGTGTCTCATTTGGGATTTAAAGTGCTCTCCAAGTTTAACTATTCTTCATTTGCAGTAGAGGCTTCTTTGAGAACATTCTGTTGGGGAAGCTGTGGCAACCAGCTTGATTTTTAAACCCTTTAGGAGAGTGTTTGCAGTCCTACTTATAAAATTAACCTGAGGAAACATGACAGTCTAAGTCACAGAACACTGTATTTATATCATGTTAGAAAGGAAAGTGCGGTACTAAGTCTCTTACTGTAGGACACTGTTGAGAAGCTTGCAGGAAAGCTAATGCTTTCCAGGCAAAACTAGGCTCAAATTAGCAACTCCCTGTATATACTTTTTCCACTTCAAAATTGTTACTTACCATTTAAGTGCACTATACCTGAAGTACTAAATGCAAGGTTCATAAAACTTTCTGAGGTTATTAATGCTATTTTCACTTGGACTAGAGCGACTGAGCATCCTTTGCCTTGTGGAAGCTTCTCTAATATGGGGTGTTTTGATTTATATCTTCTTTGGAACTCTTCTGATATGTAGGCCCCACCATCTATGACTTGTATGTGTCCTGAATTGATGCCTTCTGCACTCCCATCCCTTTACTGCATAGAATTTGTAAGCTGTTCACATTGAATACTGAACTCCTGTCAAAACTTGTTGAACTGGTTTGCTTTCTGTAACTTGTACTTTGACTCAGTTCCTTACTCCCTTAACATGTCCTTCGGGTTGTATTTGTTTTCTGTACCTTACAGGCTTTGCATAAACAGCCTTCCTATTGTTTTCCTGAGTTAGGTGGCAAGGAGCTCAAAGACAAGATGGGAGAGAACATGGCTGCACATCATCTGGTGTTTGGTGGCTAGCTGGTGACTTTCTCATATGTGAATAGAGGGTCCAAAGGAGGGTGACAAAGGTGATCAAACTGCTGGAGAACCTGCCCTGTGAGGAAACACTGAGGGAGTTGGGTCTTTTCACCTTGGAGAAGAGAAGGCTCAGAGGGGACCTCATCACAGTTTTCCAGTTTCCTTTCCAACTTGGGCTGTTCTGTGATTCTGTGAATAAACCAGGCAATGAGACTAATTATCATTTCCAGTTAGTCAGGTGCTATCAAAAGGCACATAAATCAGTCCTCTGACTTCTTGCAGCTTTTTAGGAAAGCAAGTAGAACCCATACAGAGTGTGTGAGACTTGAGGCTTGGAAATGTCATTTTTATATACCTTTCCAAATAGTGTTTTAGGTGCTTCTCCAGAATATGAAAGGATACTTCTTGACTTCTGCAGAGTATTCGGTCTTTTGCTGGGGGGGGTGTGCGTGTGTGTGTAGATTTTTCTCCCTCTGTGTCCCCCTGCCACGTAGTATTGCAGAGTCCTATTTCAAGTAACGCTTTCTTCAGTAGTGCTAGGGCCCAGTCATTTTTGTGTAAAGTTTCTCAGCCATTCCAACCAGCTACCCATTTGCTGATTGAAAGTTTCTGCACAGAAAGCCTTTGTAATCTGGATATTCAAAGCAGAGGCTACAATCATCATGTTGTACATTTTATGAAGAGTTTTGTGAGACATTAATTAGGAAACTTATTCTAGTTTGGGGCTTGGGAAAGACTATAAGGGACTGAGGCGACTGGAGAATGAGAAGCCAGCAGAAGCTGGAAGAATCTGGTGTGTTGCCTGTTTCCTGCAGAAAACCACTCCCTGTTGTGGGAGGGCTGTCAGCAGAAACATAAAACTGTTTCTTGCTGTTGATTTTTGTGAGTGGTGGTTCCTGAGAAATGTGTAGTTTCCCATTTCTCTTCCCCCTCCTCCTAGGCTCTCCTGAAATCTCCACTGCTGCTGACCTGTTTCTGTGATTAGTTACTGAAAAGCTTTGTGGCACCATTTGCTTGCTTGTGCTAGCTTTTCAAAGGTGTCATCTCTGCTGCATGGAGCTGTAGAGAAGCCAAGTGTGAGGAAGAGGCTTTCCTGGGCACAGGGGATGGGTCTTAAAATTGAGTAGTTTGCATTCAGATGGAAGAATCAGTAGAACTGAGATTTGGGGACTGTAGTAGTGGCTGATTGTAGGTACTTTATGATGAGCAGCTATGGGATGTTAGTGAGTTTTTCCTTTTGAAATAAATTCACATTTTTCTATGTTATCTGGAGAGGAATGCAGATATGGAAAACAATCTGAATAACCAAAGAAACAGTGGTGAAATCAAGCTGTTCGTAAAACCTCTATTGAATCATGAGTATTCTTTCAACAATGAGGTTGTATGCATAACTGTCTGCTGCAGAATGCACAAATAGGAAAATAGCATGAAGGATTAGATCTTTAAAAAAAACTCAAACAGAAATGCAAGAGGGATGAATTAAAAATTTGAGGACTTTATGCTGTATTTGCTCTGCAGCCAGTTTTTAGATGCTCTTGGGTGTAGGCATCGGAATTGCTACAGCTGATTTTAACTTGTGTTAGTAGAAAAGGCCATCTGGGGATTAGTGGCAGTTGAGCTAAATAGATGTGTTTGAATTATACCTTTAAGCAAATATCAAATTAGAGCAAAGAGCAAAACACCGGTGTTATGCCTTTTTTGTTGTTTTAAGAACACTGGCTTGTTTATCTTAAAAGGCAGATGGCCACTTTATGTACTACAAGACCACATTGTATACTAACATTTCAAGTAGAGAGAGATGGAGAAGTAATAGATTTAGACGTGACAACTTGACTGGCATTCCCCTTGAGTTTGATTAGTGAAGATGTACATTAATCTGAAATGTATGTTTTGGCAAGCATTCTGTTTATGCTAACAGATGTGAAAATGGAGGAGCTGTGGTAGAGTAACACTAGCTCTGTGGTAGGTTAAAAACAGTAAACCTTAAGAGATAGTTGAAACTGAATACAGGCAAGACAATTAAGATGATTGTCTAAGACTGCGTATCTGCACTAGTCAAGTTATCTTTCCTTTGACCATTAAAATACTGCAGCCTGTGAGATTTTTAATTTTCACTAACAACTACCTGTCTTCTCTAATTAGAAATGCAGTTTACTGCCTTCTCAGGAGAGATGGAAGAACTGGCTGTGGTGAATTTGAATGCATCTCATCTCTGTTGTGTACTGCTATGGTATTCTGTATTTGAGATCAAGAGTAAACTGTGCAAAAAAATCCCCCAAATGCAAATTAGTTTTTATGTTTATAATACTTCTTTTCTAAATTACTGTAAAGAAATCATCACGTATTATTTTCTTGTTGGGGTCAGAAAGAATGGTCACTTATTCTTTTGTCTTCTCAGATATTGCAGGTTAAATAATTTTTAGCTCTTTCCATTGAGCCTTGCGTGCTGGGCTGAAAATCAGTGATTCAGAAGCTGATTCATGTGTAGTTCATATGCTCCTGCCTTAGATTTCATGCTGTTTATCAGAAAAGGTGGAGCAGGCTGATGTCAGTGACTACAGTTTCAGTCATCTGATTTCAGTCTGCTACCAAAGGGACTGTCAGAGCACCAAGCTGGTTCTCTGACTTTATTTCAACAAACGGAATGCACTTCATTCTTCAGGCTTCTCACTGTTAAGTATTATCTTAGCTAATAAAAAACTTCTTTCCTACCTTATTCCTGCTCTCCAGTTTGGAAAAAAATGCAGACCGCAGTGACAAGGTTAGGCTCATCAGTGTTGTGTACAAAAGAATAGTAATGCCTGACTTTGCTGTTCCCCTTTGTATACACCCCATGATAACATTAGGTCTTACAGCTTTAAACTTTGAATTTGTTATGTCTGCTATACTCATTACACATTTCTCAGTGTCACAGTTGTCTTTTAGGATACAATCCCCAGTCTGTAGATAAGCTAGATCAATGACCTAATATTTAGTCATATCTAAAGCCTACGTTATTTGCACAGTCCTGTTCTTACTCAAGCTGTGACCACCTGTGTGCTAATTATAGGTTACAGTTATGCTAATATTGGTGTTACCCTCTAATTCTCTAATTTTGTCAGCCTCAATTTTTGTGTTTACTTCCTGAAAAACTGAAAGAGGGGAGCATAGCACCCATCTATGCCAAAATGTGCTAGAAACAGCACTATTCAATGAATCCCCATGAAAACACTGCTTGGAGATGTCTGTCTGTTCCTAGTATATATGAGCTATTTTTTGTATGTATGTACAGTGCTTGATTTTAATCAGAATATTATGAGGCATGAACACACCTCACAGATGTGAAATGTCTGCAGTGTTAGGTGGTCAACAGAGCCACGCAGTGTTCCCAGGTGTGTTTTACAGGACTGATTTCTGTGAAATTGTGTTAATTTACTACAGTTATTCATTTAATCTGTTATCACTTGCATCCGGTATGGTGTTTCGCTGTTGTTTTGCCTGGATTAATACAGAGCTAAATGGTTTACAGTTATGTATGCATCTGAAAGAGTATTTGGAATATTAAAATTCTATTTGTTGGGTTCAAGCAGGATCCTCTACATATCTGTCTTTGAGATCAATCCTAGTAATGTGGACTCATCATCTCCATGAGTCAAATTATTAACCTTGCTTATGTTACATTATCAGCTCTGTTTTATAGTATGGGCTACTGCTATTCTGGGCCACTATTGTCTTGAAAGCCACTTTTCTGTGATCTTTATTGATCCAAGGCTCATCCGTCCTATAAGAGCTTTAGAGTTTAGCTGCAAGTGAGGTATGATCCTAAGAAAAATGCTTTAGAAATTGTCCCACGGCTGTGAGGCCTTTTTCAGAGGACAGAACAGCCAGGGAGCATGTTGTCTTTGGAAGAAGCTGCATAGCTGAACTTGCCTCTGGTAGCCCTGTACAGAAGAAATACCAAGGTGCACCTCTGTTTTGAGAACAGTGACTTTTCAAATTATTTGCTGTTGTAATCTTTGCTTTTGTCATGAGGATCCGTGACACCATTAAATGAGATGGAAGAAAACAAGATAAGGGAAAATCAGCTGTTATGAGGAGAGGAATGCCTGTTCCAGTTTTTTTCCCATTTTTGAAATGTATAGCAGGGTGGGAAAAAATATATAGGTCAGGAAGGTAGACTTGATGACAACATTGTAGGGCCTCTCTATGACATCAGCTAAAAGAGCTTGAATAAGTGGTACAAAGTCATGAAATAACTAGTGAATACTTAATGAGACTAGAGTAGAGAAATGCTTGGGAGATAAGCCTGTAGTCAAGAGGAAGATTTAAGTTAGTTAAGAGGACAGGTTGGCCACTGTGTCTAGAGCAGAACCAGCTAAATCATGAGCTGAAGGAGAAACATGATCATGAGATGGTATCTTAATTACTTGTGAAACTCTGGCTAGTGGAATCCTTACTTCTCCTTAATATTTTGTCTAAAGTATTACTGACTAGCGCTTTAATGGCACAGAATGTGTGGTAGTGCTATACCTACTTTCCACCCCTAATGCTAAGTAAATAGTATGCTAGAGTGTGACAGCAACAGCAGCATAAAACTTGTTTAGCGTGGGGTTGTGTTCACAAATTGGAAATATACTCATGTGACCAACTTTGTTGTTCTTGCACTTCCAGATGGATGGAGGCCTGTCTGAATGAGGAGCTGCCTCCCACAACAGAGCTGGAAGAAGGATTGAGAAATGGAGTCTATCTGGCCAAACTTGGAAACTTCTTCTCCCCTAAAGTGGTTTCTGTGAAGAAAATCTATGATAGAGAACAGACTAGATATAAGGTGAGAGGTGTTGGCAATAGATACTGCTTTTGGTAGTAATCTAAAATAGGAAAACATGCACACTGAGGTACTGTGAGCAAATAAGCAGAAAGTTAGTTTATATTAGCGCTACCTAAGAAACTCCACCTTCACTCTAGAACATTGGTTAAGTGAGGGGGCGTGGACTCTTAGCTTTATATCTGAGCTTGCACTCATGTGAAAGAACTTGTCATAAACAGTCAATATGATTGTATATAGAAGACTTCTGACTTCTTTTCTGTAAGAGTAGTGTTTTCACTATCTGTCTTAATGAATGTCCCCGCTGTTCTTGGCATCTGTGGTATTTTGTTTCTTACTGCCCTCCCCCTTGTTCCTGCCTATTTTTGTTTCAGGCAACTGGTCTCCACTTCCGGCACACAGATAATGTAATCCAGTGGCTGAATGCCATGGCTGAGATTGGTCTCCCCAAGGTAATTTCTATGTTGCATGTGCAGATAAATAAATAATCTCAGAAAAGCTTTACATTCCATGGAAGCATTTGCTGTTGTACAAAAACCAGCAAACTTCATCTAGTTAATTCTTCATTTTCTACATTTGCGTCCCTGTAGAAATTTTCTCCTAAAACTGCTGAAAGATTTCATTCTGCTATGTGTGTGAGAACGATTAGGAGCAAAATAATTCCTCCTTCTATACCATATCCTTAATATCACTAATCTTGCATAACATCTGCATTACGTTGTTCTTGCCATGCATTCTTTTGAGCAATATCTGAGCTACAGTTTGATTGTGGAAGTGTTTTTAGAAGTCTATGCTAAAAGAAGCAGTACAGCAGAAAATACTATGTTCTCCATTTCTTCAGATTTCCCTACAAAATTTTCACATCAAATTGAAATGTTCCTGGTGTAGCTTAATCAAATATAAATCACTGGCTTCACTAAGGGAATGGCCAGATAAACTCCTCTGATCTAATAAACACTGTTGTTGCCTGAAAATATATGGAACTTGGTAGTGTTGTGCTGATAGTCAAGTTGCATACATGGATAGTAAGTAAATTTTTTAAACTTTTTTTTTTAAGCCATGTTATGCTTAGTCTCACTAAAACCAGCATTGCATAGTTTAATCTCATGTATGTTTTGTTTGCATACATGCTTGCAAATTGAACACTATATTTGGCAAAGTTTTTCAAATAGCTTGTTGAGATTTACTAGTTGAGCCTTGCTGGCTGGCTTATGATGATCTTACAGGAGCAAATTTGGGATTAGGAAATACTGAAATATGCTCTTAATGTTGTTAGGTGAAAATAAACAAGGAGGGAGCTAGACAGAGAGAAGTTAAGTGCCGGGTATGAGGCAAGATTTTCAGATTTAAGCGGATTTAGGGGGAAAATAAATGTGTGAGATGTTAAAGAAACTGTGCTGAGGTCCAGTACACTGACAAAGAGATATTGGTGCTTTAAGTATTTCCCCATGCAGAAGAGCCAGGGAACTGATGCTGTGGAATTGTGAGGGTCCTTCAGTTGCTCTTGCCTTTACAGAAAGAGCAATGCTATTTTGTGCTCACAGGCAATAGCAAGGAATTTCCCAATAACTAGAAAGTAACGTACCTTGTCAGCACTTCTGAATGAATTGACGCTTCCAGTATTAGCCCCTTGTATTCAACTTTGCATTTGAGACTGTCTGAAAGCTTTTGGGTCCAGCTAACTGAAAATGTAGTACGCAGACCACCCCAGTGCTGGTCTCAGTTTCCCTTGTCACTGTCTCTTCTCTTGCTTCTCAACCCCATTTAGTCCAAAAAAATCCTCTTTTCTCTGTTCTAAGTATTTTTTTCATCTCTTGGCTTTCACCAAAGTCCTCGCTAATACCTCATGACCCAGTATCTTGGTGGGCACACAAAAGAAAGGGTGTACTCATCCATGTGTGTAGAACGTGGGCAGGGAAAGGGGAGCCCTGGTTTCGGTGGTAGAAACAAAAGGATTGGCACTTCAAGTAGGAGAAAGGTTGGGCCAGGGCAGAGAAGCTCAAAGAGTTTTGTTCTGTGGGCTGCTTCATTAGTGTACTGCAGAAGAATTGGGCCTATCACAGTTATGCGATTTGGCTATATAAAGTGAGTATAATTCAGACTGCTAACTTTGTTTTATCTTCAGATATTCTACCCAGAAACTACAGATATCTATGATCGCAAGAACATGCCACGCTGTATCTATTGTATTCATGCACTCAGGTAAGGCATGCTAGGCAGAAATCTAATTGCTTCTGAAATCTTTCTGCAAAGCTGAAAGGGGAGAGAGCTGAACTGAAGCCTGGATGAGGATGAATTTTCTAGCAGAACAATCTTACCAGGTTGGAGCAAAGATCCATGAAGCCAGTATTTTGCTTTGGGCAGTGGCCAAATCAGATGCTGAAGGAAAAAGAACCAGTCAAGTATGTTGTGATTACTACCTTCCCGTCCCAGTTCTCACACTCCCTCTCTACTGTCTGAGGCAGAGCGAAACATTTTGGGGCTTAAAGGAAAGCCTGAAGCCCTAAAAGGTGTTTGTGAGAAACACAAGATACTAGTTTATGTAGGGATCAGTCAGATCACCGAATGAAAGCCAGTGTGGTTACAGCATTGTACTGCAGCGTGTGTATCTTGATGACCACAGTAAGTGATCAACCAGGAACTGTTGTTGAAAGGTCTCTTAAATTTTAAAATCTCACATAGACTGAGTAGGATAATCCCAGTTCCTGAGAAAACTGGCAGGATTCATTTGTTGATGCTTTGCTCTTCAGTTTGACAGAATGGCACATCACATGTGTGCTTGATTTTGTTTGTTTGTTTGTTTTCAGTTTGTTTGGGTTGGTTGTTTTTTTTTTTCATCTGGCTAGCTGGTTTGAATGCAAATGTGACTTTTGGAACATGTTGACATTTTTATTTTAAAAGGATTCCTTTTGTAGAATTTACTAGGTGATTGAATGCTGGATTGCGTACATTTGGGTCTTCATCTGTTGCTTGCTCAGTTTCAGTTCTCAAGAACGGCTTGTTATGCTCTCTAATCTGTTGCAAGTGTGAAATCCATAGAGATGGATTGCATTTATCTGAATGTTATCTGATATTTCAGATTGCTGTAGATGAAATTATTATTTATAGAAGCGAGCTTGATCCCAGCTTAACTTTAAAATGAGTTATCTCTGTAGAACAAGTCATTTGGAGTTTATAGAGCAGTGGGGAGTAGACGTGTGGTGGGGTACACTGCCACTATCACGACCAATGCTCCTTTTTGTTTACGTTATGGCAAAGTTCCTCCCTTGCTGGCAGCTTTGTGATAGCTACTTTATGCCAGGAGTTGGCAGGCATATGTTCTTGTTACATGTTCTTTGTTATATCCTGGCCGTTCGCCCCTGCCAGTAGTCCGAATTGTGGACAATTACCAAGCTTTCCAAGAAAATTGTTTGCTGTTGCTGTACTCTTTCTAGATCATATATTAGGAAAAGAAAATTAACTTGGGGAGCAAAATTAATAGATGCAAACAGTTCCAGTAGTTAAGGCTGTAGAAGTTATAATCTTTCATCTAATAATACCTTTTCCATACTACTTAATTTTTTTCAATTGTTAACCTTTTTGGCTGAAATGTTCTGTAGCCAATTTTTCTGCAAAGGCAGCCTCAAGATTTTATCATTTAAATAATTTTCCTTATCAAGGAAAGAAGAGTAATTCTGACATGTAAATATAAATATGGAAAAGGATGTTTTATTAAAAACTTACTCTTTTTTCAAACTTAGTGCAGAAGTATATTCCAGTTAAGACATAAAGATCTAGAATGCAGTTTTGTTGACAGTCTGTGGGTCAGAAATGTTCTGGCCTTTTTTTGTGTGTGTGTTTTGTTATATGAAAAAAATCTGCTTGGATTTATAAATATTGGAGATTTAGATTTGGCATGTTGAGGTCATGTGAAAAGGTGGGATTGCTTACTCTCTAATCTCCAAACTTGTTAAAACTAAGTTTACTGGAGGAATAGATATTTACTTTATTAATAGTTTATTTTTAATGTTCTTGTATAATTAAATATTTTAATAGAGGGCACATTTCAATGATCTGTGCTGACCCGGCACAACAGGCAAAAAGGAGAGGAGTTGCTTCTCTTTCCCCAGTCCCATTTGTCCTTAGCTGTATGGATTCATCCCTCCTTTGTAGCAGTTCCATTTCTTGTCAGGCTCCAAGTGAATACATTAACACCATTTTAGTAAGCCAGATCAGCTTAGTGAATATTTCCCCTTACTCAGCACCAGTGAGGCCACACCTGCAGTACTGTGTCCAGTTCTGGGCTCCCCAGCACAAGAGACACATGCACATACTGGGAAGAGTTGAAGGAAGGGTCACTAAGATGATTAATGGACTAGAGCATCTCTCCTATGAGGAAAGGCTGAGAGAGCTGGGACTGTTCAGCCTAGAGAAGACAAGGCTCCGGGGGAATCTCAGCAATGTGTGCAACTGTCTGAAGGGAGGGTGCAAAGAAGATGAAGCCAGGCTCTTTTCAGTGGTGCCCCATGACAGGACAAGACCCAACCGGCACAAACTGAACCACAGGAGGGTCCCTCTGAACATCAGGAAACACTTTACTTACTGTGAGGATGACCGAGGACTGGCACAAGTTGCCCGGAGAAGTGGAGTCTCCACCCTTGGAGATATTCAAAAGCCATCTGGACATGATCTTGGGAAACCTGGTCCTATGTGACCTTGTTTGAGGACAGAGCTTGAACAAGACAAACTTGAGAGCGCCCTTCTAGCCTCAACCATTCTGTAATTCTGTGAAGACTTCAGACTGGTGGACCAGTTATGTGCAGCTGAGGGGGGAAGAGAGGTGTCAGCTCACCCTCTTGGTGATTATGAGCTGTTATGTTGGCTTACCTGAGTGGCTTCTTGAATCTATTTCTCCTAAAATTATCTGTGTCATGTCAGAACCACAAGGAAAAATTACTAGTTCTGATTTTTTGCTTATTTTCTTTTCTAGCCTGTACCTGTTCAAACTGGGTCTTGCCCCCCAGATTCAAGATTTATATGGGAAGGTGGACTTCACAGGTAAAAAAAAATAAAAAGTGCTGATATGTGTGCTGTCTTTATCTGATACTATACTACACACTATATAGATCTATTAAAGGATTGTTACTGTTGATATCCTAAATGCAAATTAAATTAAAAATTAATGGCTATGAGGAATTCTACTAATTTAAGAAAAAGGTTTGATTTGGGTGCTTCTGAGCCAGGCTGTTAAATAGCCATCCATTTGCTAATCATTACTTTTGCAAATAACAGCCCTTTAACTTTTTTGCCACTGTTGTAAGATGCTTAAACCTTGCCTCCATCCCCTTGGGAGAGGTTTCAGTTTGGAACTTGGTGAACAGTTCTGACCTCCCTTGACAGTTTAAAGTAGAGGTGCCATCAGCACCTCCGAAGAAGAGTTTACCAGCTAATCTGCTGCAGGAGATTCCAGCACAAATTCTTATGTCCACATGCCTCCTCAAGGTTTTAGTTCCTTGATTTTTGCAAAAGTGTCAAATTCTGTTTTGCGTTAGGTTCCTGCCTGAGGGCACGCATCTGATTTAAAAGGTGTATAAACTTTATTTTCCTGCAAAACAGTTGTTGATTGTATCTATAACATTCTAAACTATCAACTCTCTTCTTGAGTTGTATGGTATTTAGCAACAGCATGTCTTGATATCCTCCATTCACTTTTCTCATCATAGTCTCTCTGCTATGAGTTTTCCTGACCTGTTGGCAGATGTAGTTGAGGCACCTCAGAATGATGGAGTGTGTTTCCAGCTCCTCATGAGAGTTGTGTGTTGTTTTCTAGTGAGAGAGACTGCAGAATATTCCCATATGAGTTTCTGGGAGAAATGTAGATTTTAGGGACGTGTGCAAAATGTCTATCAGTTTTCATTTATTTGGTTTCACTTACTGGGTTATATTCAAAGTATTATTTAAAGAGTAATTATAACTTATTGTAGTTATCCTAATTTTTTTTTTGTAGCAGCAGTTGGTATAACAGTGCTGATTCCTAGTGAGTTTAAGCCTGCATAACGTTTTTTATGTGTGTTTCAGAGGAGGAAATCAGTAATATGAGGCTTGAACTGGAGAAGTATGGTATTCAGATGCCTGCCTTCAGTAAGATTGGAGGAATTCTTGCAAACGAACTTTCTGTGGATGAAGCAGCATGTAAGGAAAAATGGGAGTTTCATTTTATGTGATTATTCAAATCAGCAGATTAGATTTCTCTTTTTTTTTTTTTTTTTTAACGTGTTGGTTTTAATGCCCCCTGTTGTAAGACAGTACAGCCCTTCTGACATGCCTTTTGGAAGACTGGGAAAAGGGTTTTCTTTCCCTGATGTATTTTTTTTTCTTTTCTTTCTGGAACATAATGATTTGACTAGCTAGAGTATTGTACTGGGAAGTAGGCTGCCTTTTTTTGTCAAGAACACAAAATTGCGATAGAATGAGAGGTGCTTTGATAATTCTTTTGCTTTCTAGTTAATTTCCAGATAATTCTTCTGCTCTTTCCAGTGAAGTTCTCAATTTTTAACAGAGCTGCTGTGTTTGGGACTAACTGGCAGACTGTGACTTGTTTTTTCAGTACATGCTGCTGTCATTGCCATTAATGAAGCAATCGACCATCAGGTTCCAGCTGACACTCTTATGGCAATGAAGAACCCTAATGCCATGCTAATAAATCTTGATGATCAACTGGAATCCACTTACCAAGACACGCTCTACAGAGCAAAGCAAGACAAGATGGAGAATGCTAAAAATAGGGTAGATCAAATCTTCTTTCAAACCATCTATTTGTATGCATTGCAATTTTGTATTGCAGTGTAAACTGTGGGGAGTTCACAGAATGTGTGTTAGTCCTGTATGTATAGTGTTAGGTGGAGTTACTCCTGGTGGTATTCTAATATGTTCCCCAGTAACCTGTCTTCCTATTGTAGAAGACAGGCAGCAGTTAGCTGTGTTACTCTGTTCAGCTGTCTGAAATATGGGCTGCATGAATACAGAATTCATGTCAGCCTTTAAATGTTGGGAATGCTATCCCTCTATTTTCATACAATATAGATACATTTTTCCAAACAATGAAATGATGAGCAAAACTGACTGATGCTCTCAGAAGGGGTCAATGTTGTTTTAAAGTGCTGTGTATCAAATGCCTAGCTATGTGTACTGCTTTCGGTGTTGTGGAGCTCTACTGTGTGTTCATATAGAGCAATTACATTGAAATAAGATGTTTCTGGGCTGTCTGTATCAGAGTGTGAGTATACTTACTTTATATGTATTTACTTCTAGGGCTTCTTTTTGCATGTGTAGAGGTAGCCGATCTATGACCTATCACAACTCTATATAGATATACAGTTATGCTCCCTGACTTTTTCAATGAGAAGATCTATGAGGGCAAAGGAAACTGTAGAAACACTGATTAGTTTTTATTTCATCTTCAGATTGCCTCGGAAAATTCAGAGAGAGAGAGAGATGTGTATGAAGAACTTCTGACTCAAGCTGAGATTCAGGGAAACATCAATAAAGTGAACAGTAGGTATCATGCTAAAGTAATAGTCTTAATTAGAGTGCTCTTCCTCACCTTCTGTAATGCTAACAAAAGTGGAAGGCAGTTCCCCTGGTTTTGTGGGGTTTTTTGGTGGTGTTTGGGGTTTGTTTGTTTCTTTGCTTGTTTTGCTCATCATTAGTAAATAGTTGTAAGCTGAATTCATTTTGACTTCTGTTGCCCTTCCTTTAGGAAATGGATTGTCCATGTCGCTGGCCCCCTCAGTTCTTCATCTTGAGTAATGCATGCTATTTCCAACCTTCAGCCCCTTTTTCAAGTACTACTTTGCAATTGACTTTAGAAGTCTTCCCTTCAGATTACATGCCTAACTTGCTATCTATCGGGTCTAGCGACTGTTTCTTTCTGAGCAGTAGGTTATGTAAACCATGGGACTTCCTCAGGTAATGTTTCTCTCAAAACTCTGCTTTACTGTTGCTAGCACATGCAGCCATATCAAAGATTGACCTAGCTTTGGAACGAGGAGATGCATTAGCACTGTATGAAGCTTTGGCAACACCAGCCCTGGGACTCCGAGGATTGCTACGAGAAAATTGTGACTGGTATTTCAAGCAGTTTTTGAGTGATAGACAGCAGAAACAGGAGGTATGGAAAAGTCTAGATTACCCTGCCTGATTCATGAGGTTTTCCCCCTGCCCTCCCCTTTTCATCATACCACTGCATACTAATCACTTGCTATATACCTGCGTTACAGTTTAGTGTTGGTTTGAAAAAGTTAATGCAAAGAGACAGAAGCATACAGTAAGCATATTTATCATTTAGTTTTCATCTCTGCATATGAAAGGCCAATATAATGCTTGTATGTATGTATATATACTTAAAATACTTTCACCAAACCTTAAAATATTAACTCGTGTGTGCGTATAGAACCGTTATAATATTGGTGTGTCTTCCCTCTCATTTTACTGTTGTCAGTGCCCAAATAATGTGGATATTTGTGTTCTATAAATACCCATCAGGTAAGCATATACTACTTTCACTGTGGAGAATCCCACCATACACTGTTTGTAGACATGGTGCTTCAGGACATGGTTTAGTGGTGGACTTGGCAGTGTTAGGTTAATGGTTGGACTCGATCTTAAGGGTCTGTCATGGTTTAATCCCAGCCAGCAACTAAGCACCATGCAGCTGCTCACTCACTTCCCTGCCACCCAGTGGGATGTGGGAGAGAATCAGGAAAAAAAATTAAAACTTGTGGGTTGAGATACGAACGGTTTAATAGAACGGGAAAGAAGAAACTAGTATTGATAATGATGACACTAATAAAATGACAATAGTAATAATAGAAGGATTGGAACATACAAATGATGCACAATGCAGTTGCTCACCACCCACCAACTGACGCCCAGTTAGTCCCCAAGCAGCAGTTCCCCCACTCCCCCCCTGTTTATATACTGGGTATGACATCACATGGTATGGAATACCCCGTTGGCCACTTTGGGTCAGCTGCCCTGGCTGTGTCCCCTCCCAACTTCTTGTACCCCTCCAGCCTTCTTGCTGGCTGGGCATGAGAAGCTGGAAAATCCTTGACTTAGACGAAACATTACTTGGCAACAACTGAAAACGTCAGTGTGTTATCAACATTCTTCCCATACTGAACTCAAAACCATAGCACTATACCAGCTACTAGGAAGACAATTAACTCTATCCCAGCTGAAACCAGGACAGGGTCTTTTCCAACTTAAATGATTCTATGATTCTATAAGTAAGGTTAACCTTGGCTTCTAATTTCAAGCGAACTCTTTAGTGGATTTTATGTGCAGGCTGCCTGATCAGGCAGAAGGAGGTGAGGCCTTCTTCAGACAAGTGGAGGATGCCTCACTCCTCCTGGGGAACTTGAGCTGCCTGATCTGCTGTAAGGGCAGCACAGCAGGGTACAAGCAATTCAGGACATTTCTGGAGTGCACTGGTGATAACTTCCTGGTATATGTAAATGAGGAGTTGATGAGGGAAAGTCCTTTGCTGGACCTAATACAAATGAGAAAGAAGTGGTTGGAGATGGGAAGGTCGGGGGCAGCCTTGGGTGCAGTGACTATGAGATGGTGTGATGATAGAGTTGACGATCCTGAGAGGAGGGAACTCAGTAAAAAGTGTAGTCACAGCCCTGGCCTTCAGGAGAGCCTGAAGACATGTTCGTGGATCTGTTTGGAAGAATC
The DNA here is from genome assembly GCF_026419915.1 of Harpia harpyja. Taxonomy (NCBI): domain Eukaryota; kingdom Metazoa; phylum Chordata; class Aves; order Accipitriformes; family Accipitridae; genus Harpia; species Harpia harpyja. The sequence goes on along the minus strand of NC_068953.1, from coordinate 15,160,348 downwards.
CTGTGGACTACGATCCTGGAAGAGAGATCCAGGAGAGCTCATTGACTTTTCAACGATCACCTTCTCCAAGCTTGAGGATGGCATGTTGCGATGAGCAGAAAGTCAGGCAAAAGTGGCAGGAGGCCTTAATGGATGAACCAAAGAAATTCCCACAAAGCTCAAGCAGAAAAAGGAAGCATACAAGAGGTGGATGGAAACAGGGTCAGGTGACTCAGGAGGAATATAGAGATGCTGTCTGAGCATGTAGGGTGGGATTAAGAAAGCCTAAGCCCAACTGGGCCTGAATCTGACAGGGAACATGAAGGGCAACAAGAATGGTTTCTACGTAGATAGATCAGCAGCAAAAGGAAGACTAGGGAAAACTTGGGACAACTGCTGAATGGGGCACAGGAGCAGAAGACAGGGAACACAAAGGCTGTGGTACTGAATACCTTTCTTGCCTCTTACTTTACTGATAAGATTTTTCCCTTGGGAATCCCAGGCTTCTGACACTAGTGGGAAAGTATAGAACAAGGAAGACCCCTCAGTAGAGGAGGATCAAGTTAGGGAGCATATAAACAGCTTGGACAAGGGAGCTGGTGGGCTGCATTTGTGAGTGCTGAGGGAGCTGGCCTATGCGATTGTGAGGCCGCTCTAGGCAGTCTCTAAAAGTTGAGGGAGATTGGGGGAGGTTCCTGAGGACTGGAGAGTGAATGTCACTCCTATCTTGAAGGGCAAGGAGAATCTAGGGAATTATACGTCTATCAGTCTCACCTCAATCTCTGGGAGGATGATAGAGCAAATAATCCTGGAAACAATTACCTAATATATGAAGGACAGGAGAGTGGTTAGGAGTGGTCAGTGTTGATTTTTGAAGGAGAAATCATGCTTGACCAATCTAACAGGCTTCTACAAAGAGATGACTGGCTTGGTGGATGAGAGGAAAGCAATGGATGTTTATCTTGACTTCAGCAAGGCTTTTGACACTGTATCCCGTAATATCCTCAGACAAACTGTTGAGGTGTGGGCTAAGTAAGTAGACAGTGAGGTAGACTGAAAACTAACTGAACTGCCAGGCTCAAAGGGTTGTGTTGAGCAGCATGATGTCCAGCTGGAGGCCAGTCACTAGCAGTGTACCCAAGGATTGGTACTGGGGCCAATACTATTTAACATCCTCGCTATTGGCCTGTAAAATGGGACGAGGTGTACCCTTTGTAAGTTTGCAGATGATACAAAACAGGGAGGAGCAGTCAATATACCAGATGGTTGCACTGCTATTCAGAGGGACCAAAATAGGCCATTAAGAATCTCATGAAGTTCAACAAAGACAAATGCTAAGCCCTATACCTGGGGGAGGAATAACCCCATGCACAAGCAGCACAGACTGCGGATAGATTGGCTGGAAAGCAGCTTTGCAAAGAAGGATATGGGGTGCTGGTGGACAATGACTTGGCGAAGAGCAAGGAATATACGGTTGTGGCAGAAGTGGCCAGCAATGTCCTGGGATGCATTAGGAAGAACATTGTCAGCAGGCTGAAGGAGGTGATCCTTCTCCCTCTACTCAGTGCTGGTGAAGATAATAGCTGGAGTACTGCACCCACTTCTGAGGCTCCACAGGGCAAGAGACATGGACATACTGCAGCAAGTCTAGTGACATCTGAGAAACTGATTAAGGGCTTGGAGCATCTGACATATTAGGAGAGGCTGAGAAAGCTGGGATTACTGAGCCTTGGGAAAAGAACGCTCTCAAATAACTGATGGGAGGGAATAAAAACTGATCCAGATGCTTCTCAGTGATGCACAGCGACAGTATAAAATGCAATGGGCACAAGCTGAAATTCAGGAAATTCTATTTAAGCGTAAGAAAAAACTTCATTTACGGAGGGTGATCAAACACTGGAACAAATTGACCAGAGAGTTTGTGGAGTCTCTATCTTTGGATATACTCAAAGCTCAACTGAACACAGTTAGACTCACAGAATGGTTGAGGCTAGAAGGGATCTCTCGAGTTAGCTTGTCTTGTCCAACCCGCGTGTTCAAGCAGGGTCCCCTAGAGCTGGTTGCCCGAGATCACGTCCAGATAGCTTTTGACTCCATAACCTCTCTGGGCAACTTGTGCCAGTCCTCAGTCATCCTCACAGTAAGTAAAGTGTTTCCTGATGTTCAGAGGGACCCTCCTGTGGTTCAGTTTGTGCCGGTTGGGTCTTGTCCTGTCATGGGGCACCACTGAAAAGAGCCTGGCTTCATCTTCTTTGCACCCTCCCTTCAGACAGTTGCACACATTGCTGAGATTCCCCCGGAGCCTTGTCTTCTCTAGGCTGAACAGTCCCAGCTCTCTCAGCCTTTCCTCATAGGAGAGATGCTCTAGTCCATTAATCATCTTAGTGACCCTTCCTTCAACTCTTCCCAGTATGTGCATGTGTCTCTTGTGCTGGGGAGCCCAGAACTGGACACAGTACTGCAGGTGTGGCCTCACTGGTGCTGAGTAGAGGGGAAGGATCACCTCTCTCGACCTGCTGGCAACACTCCTACTGCAGCCTACACTACCATTAGCCCTCTTTGCTGCCAGGGCACTTTGCTCACTCGTGTTCAACTTGCTGTCCATCAGGACCCTCAGATGCTTTTCTGCAGAGGTACTGGGTAACCTGCTGTAGAGCAGGGGTTTGGACTAGACTATTTCCAGAGATTCCTTCTACCATCAACTATTCTGTGATTGTGTCGTTTTAAGCAGTCTCACTTAGAACTTAGGCCTTTCTGGGGCTGAAGAAACTCTCCGCCTTAAAGTTTCTGGGACTCAGTTGTAGTACCTAACTAGGAAGCAGCTTTCAAACAGGGCCCCTATCCTTTTGTTGTCAGACTTTAGTGCAGCTCATTCAACTCCTCAACTGCTATATAATTTATTATGGAGCAGGACTGAATGCAGCTGCAGTGGGAGTTGCCTGGCTGTGTGACCGTACCTGTCTCATGTGACCTCATATATTCTCCAACTTGGGACACTTCCTGCATAGGGCTCATTTAGGACCACATTTCTAGTAATTTAGCATGTCCTCTTCCCTGAACCCCTGCAAAATCTATCTGCATCAATATATGTTTATATATATAGGTATATAATACCTTTCTTTTGTAGACTGTTACAGCTTTTTCTGCTGGAGTGCAGCTTTTTTGTGTTCAGAAGGATCCCTCAATCTGAAAGGCATGCAGCAGTACTTCAGAACTGCTCTTGCTTGCTTGCTTGCTTATTTTTATTTGGGTGTGGTTTTGGTGTGGTGGTTTGTTTTTTTGTTTTTTGGGGGGGGGGTTGTGATGCAAGATTTGTTTGGTCAATAGCTAGATGATGTTCCTTAGAGAATAATTCCTTTATAGTGAATGTGCTGTTTTGGGATACTCTTCCCGTCAGCCAGTGTACTGCAATACTTTGTGAGTGTTCCTTACCTGGGTTTCTGCGTGAATGATGGAGCTGAAGGGTGTGTGTATTGCTGTTATACCCTTCTATGGGAGTATGAGGACTTCTACGGCACAGGCAGCCCCGCAGCTGTTGCTATTCAGAAGACTTGTCACTTATCACTGAAGAAAGATCTTCACAAGCTGTGTCTTGGGACCTACAATTAAGATAAAATAGGAAAAGTGGAGGCTTTTTAAAAAGTCCTCCCAAGCTTTGGTGTGGCAGAAACTCTCCATAGTTGTCCAATGATGTCTCTAGGGATGAAATAGGAGCAGGGAGATTTTTACTAAGTTTTTTAGTAGACACAAAAGACAAGTTGAGCTGTTTTCTAAACTGCAAAGTCAGATTGCATATTCTTCCAGAATGTAATTGAAATGTCTTGTTACATAAGTGTGGTCTGTTCGTGCTTTTGGAGAATTATCGTCTTTACTGTGTGAACTATACAAAGGGTCATGACCTGTATGGCTACTACCCAAGTTATTCAAGTCCTCCTGCTCCCCAGTCACTCAGTCTCATTTTCTATTTGTATTCAAGTGGTACCATATAGTCCAAGAAGCATGTTGTCCATTTTTGATGTTCTGCTAACTCTTTCATTGCTCAGAGGTAAAATGGAACATTAATTAATTTATCACTTCATGGCAAACTACACAATTACTAATTTCACTCCAGCATGCAGCTCACGTACAGGGAGTCTTTTCCCACAAAATTGTTCCCTTTGTCTTAAATGTTTTATAATTTTGGAAGCTAAGTCTTGCCTTTAATTGCTGTGTTCATGGGGCTGCACTTCTAATACTGTAAAAGGGATCAGGTTGTACATATACAGTCTTTCATCATATGAACTGAGAATCTAGTGAGCAATTTCTGTCTTCCTCACATATGTGGCATTCTTTGTTTGCAGAAGCTATGTGGCATTAGAGTGTTTTAAGGAAAAGCTGGATTTTTTTTTTTTTTCTTTTTATTGAACTATTTGAAGTGAATAAGCTGACATCATTTCACCCTCCTGGTTTCTTCTTTTTCTCAGGCTGGCCTTACAGGTCCTCTGCAGAAGGAAGAGTTGCAGTTGGGAGTGGATGCTGCTAACAGGGCAGCACAACAGTATCAGCAAAGTAAGGATCAGCAGGAATTACTGCAGCAAAGTGACCATGGATGTGAGCCAAAGGATGAGACAGCACAATATTTGGGTCTATATGGGGATAAGTGAGGTCTCTCTCAAACAGTTATGAATGTTCTTTTAAGTACTTCATGGGTGCCAAGAACATTAAAGAGAGATGGTTGCCCTGATTATTTGTGGTGTCTTTTATCCAGCTGTTGGAATACTGCTGGAGATAACAGCATATAATTTGAAATATTAAGAAACATAGAACTTTTGCATCCACCTTAAATAATTTCTTTTTTAGAATGCTTGTATGAGTTTTTGTGCTCTGGATCTGTGAAGGAAATCTGGATTGATCCATGAGGTGTGAAAACTAGGTTACCTGCTGACCATTGACATAAATCTTACTTGGTTTGAGCTGCAGAACCTTTAACTGTTTCTAAATATCAGGTAGCAAATACAATGCAGATAGTGATGGCCGATTGTTTTTTGATTGATGCTTCTGACACCATGCAGAGCTCTTTTGTGGAGAATAATGTTCAGTTCTGGCTGTGCAGGAGCAATTAGTTCAATTTGTAATAGGTAGAAAGGAGACTACTAGAGATCTGGGGAGAGAGGGTTTAGAATACAAGAGGAAAATAGTGAATGCCTAATAACTAGGCTAGGAGGCTACATTTGAAGTACCTTACTTGTTCAGCATGGACCTTGGCATTTGTTTACCTACTTGTGCTCTTTTAAAGTTAGCCACCATGTACCCGCTGTAGAGTGCCTGTTTCTGCCTTGAGCAGGATAGATGTAGACAGGAAGAAAAAGTTGCTACTACTCATCCATCCAAAAATTTGCAATTTTGAGGCTTCTTACTGTCAAAGACAGAAATGGTGAAACAATCCTTTGATAAGCAGGCAAAAAGGTGAACTGTTTTTAAACATGAGCTTTGTTTTAAAGAAGGCATTATGTATTTCAGTTGTCTGCAGTAATGGAAGACTAACTGGGGAAGTATGGATCAGAAAGTTTCACTCATTCCCTGTAGCTAAGGGAATTATTCTTTTTTTTGTTAGGTATCTGATTATTGAGTAGAATAGCAGCTCTCTTATTACTGGGGACTCAATTGTCAGCCTTCCTCATTCTTTATGCTACATCTTTGAACTTCTAGGGCTGGCAGCAGTAGCCAGAATTAATTCTGCAATTCGAATGGGTGATGCTGAGAAGACTGTGGCAGAAATGATGAATCCAGAGGCCCAGTTACCAGAGGTTTATGCATTTGCTGCAGATCTTTACCAAAGGGAGCTGGCCACCTTGCAGCAACAGAGCCCTGAAGTAAGTATCACATTCTCTCTTATTTCTGCAAGTTGGTATGGATCACTTGGTCTACCTTGTCTGTTTTGTTAAATGTGTTTTCTGGAACAAACCTGTCTTGAGTCTTCATAGAACTGCTTTGGTGTTCAGTCTGTTCTCATGTGAAGTTTAATCCCTAAATCTTGAGACACTTGGTCCTGTAAGGTTCTACTTTAATCTCTTATTTGGTGTTCTAGCTTTATGATACTCATCTTTCTACTTCTATGTCGTAAAGATTGTCCCTTTGCTTTGTTATATGTCTGTTCTGACAATGACTGTTCTGTGTGCAGCAATAGTTTGTAAAGAGCGAGTGGAACTAATTTGTTGTCCTCTTTGTATGCAGGGTAACCTCACCCATCCAGAATTATCTGTTGCTGTAGAGATGCTGTCTTCTGTGGCCCTGATTAATAGGGCTTTGGATTCAGGGGATGTGAATACAGTATGGAAACAACTGAGCAGTCCTGTCACAGGGCTTACAAACATTGAGGATGAGAACTCTCAGAGGTGGATATTTCAAGGAATCATGTCTGTCCTTGACGTTACTTATATTCTGTGACTTTTTGAATTTTTTTTTCCTCTTACACATCACGTTCTTTCTATGTTATTTATTACAGTATTGATTTTATCTCCGTTGACTCTTGCATCTTGTTTTTGTGGTTACTGTTTCTTACTGGTCTGATTTCTGTGCTGTTTCTCAACGCTTTCTTAGGGATTTCACATTAAAGCCATGTTGTGGTACCATTAGGTTGTCACTAATATACCCGCTGTGTTCTTTGCCCTGGACCCTCATTCAGTGTTTTAGTGATTTTGTTGATTATTTCACATTTGGGCTGACCATCCGGCATGCAGCCTTTGCTCTTTCTCTTCTTCCCCCTTTTCATATTTGTTCCAGTTTTAACCCTCATGCTACCTCTTCCACTTTCTGTACAATTCTTGTGCAATTCTCTCATGTGTTCCCTGGCCAGCTTGTTGCGATGTGATGTTTTCTGGTTTTGGTTTTTGTTCTTTGCCAGATATGTCGATGATTTGATGAAGCTGAAAGCTCAAACACGTGCAGAAGGAAATGAATTTATCACGTGGAATGATATCCAGTCATGTGTTGATCGTGTGAACATAGTTGTGCATGAAGAACATGAAAGTAAGTTTTTCTGCTCGATTCATGCTAGACTCATAAGGAGTGCTAAAATTAGGTTCATGTCAATACAAAAAGTTATTGATTGTCTTGTAGTTGTGTCATACGTTAGATATCTAGGAAGATATTAGTTGTGAGCAAGACTTCATAGTCTGTAATATAAAAGGCTTGATAGCAAGACTGTTGATGGAGAGATCAGGCAGGCAGGAGTGTTTGTGGTGTTGAAATCAGGATCTCCAAACAGTGTATTAATCCTTCCAATGCAAATTTCAACCCTTTTTTGATAACAAAATGCATTGTCTGCCATCTGGGTCTCGGATTAGTCTAGAATCTTTTCTAATTTTGCTTCAATCCCTCAAATTTAATGAAAACAAGTATTACCAAAATCTCCAGGTTAATTGTAGCCCAGTCTTTGAGTACTCCGCCCTCCTTGCTAATTTGCTGCATTCAGCAGAAGTTACTTTTCTTGAAGTCTTGTTCTCTCTTTGGCTGCAATCTCTGCCCTATTCAGGTTTTCCTCTTCTCCCTTTTAGTCCTTCTTTTGAATGTGCTTTGGCCTTTTTACCTTTCCAGTACTTTGTGGAAGTTCCACAGACTCAGTCCAGGATCCCCCTCTACTCTTTATCTGTGGGTAATCTGACCTGCAAATGCAAGATAAGCTACCCATCTTTGTGTTGATGACTCTCGGATGTAATGATCTGTCAGATGCACTTCTACAGTGGGTGAGGAGCTTGTATGAACAACAGAGAGATGAGTTTATTTCCAGGTCTTAGTCCTTGAACTCCTGGCTGTTTTAACACTACTTCCAAATTACAGCTTCTTTGAAGATCAGTAGTGCAAATACTGCATCAAAGAAATAGGCTTTTGCAGTTACTTTGATTCAGTGATAAATCAACAGAGATGCCCCCCCAAAGTTCGTTCTGAAATGCTCTCTGTTCAACAGTTATGTATTCAAATGTTTTTGCTTAAAACATTTGATACAGATTTTTCTTTTTTCAAAGAACATTTAATTATTTCATAACTTTGATGCCATTCAAATTCTAAGTCCAGATATTGGGACCCAAATCTCAAATTAGAGCTGAAGTGGAGAGTGCTGATATTTTAAGAGGTTAATTACTTTGTTTACAGTTAGTTCCATCAGGGAATTAGAAGCTTTTATTTTCTGTTTTAACACTTTGTATGACTACTAGTTGTTAAAACCAGTATCTATAAAAGCTGAAATGACTGATAACTGACCTTCTGACCAGTAGAAGAAGAATATCCCTGCAAAGCTGTTGCCTTTTAGTATGAAATATCAGTAAAGTGGAAAAAAAAATAATCCCCAATTGGAAAATATGCAAAAAACCCATAGAAGTTATAAGTGTATGCAGCAAGTATGAGTACCAAAACTTAAATACTCATGAAGGAAAAAATTCCTGATGCAAGCTGAGAAATGTGAATGGATGTTAATGTAACTTCTGTGCTTCTTCTAGTTCTGCATTCTTTTTCATTTCTACTTTTTAGTAATGGTTATGTTAATAAGTGTCTTTTAGCAGTGATAAAAGACTGGGATCGAGTGTAATGATGAAAATTTCAGCAAAACAGAAAATTGGATTAATTCTCTTTTCTGTAATACAATATTAGTTGACTTAAAATCCAGAGCGGAGATAGAGGAGTCCTTGAAAATCGCACAATTAAGCAAACTTATTCTTAAGTAGATCCTTGTGAGTTTCTGTATCAGGTGGTTTAATTTTCTATTAATTTTCTTCAGTTTCATTAAGGGACCATAATTTTTGGTTATAACCAGTACTGAAAACCTCCTGCATATGCAAGTAGCATGACATTTACTTTCAAGCCATTTTCATAACATTTAGCTCAAAGCCTTGGATAGTAAGAGGGGAGAAATTTGTCACAAATGTGGAGGTGGTGATAAAGTTTATATTGTACACTGAGACAAACAGGTGTCTTCTGCCACTTGTTGTGTAGTTGGTGAGTTGTGTTTCACCTTGAAAAGACTTTACACTCTAGAGAGGGTTAAATTTTAACTTAAGAGCCTGCTATCTTGATCTTGTTTCCTGGATCTCCAAATAGACACTGGGTTTCCTGTTTGGGTCACACGAGCAGATTTCTTGAAACCACACAAACGCAGACCCACACTGGTGCATGCACACACCAAGATGTTAGTTTCTTAGTATCTTTTCTATGTAATAGGTCACAGCAGAATTCTAGAAGTTCGTGTAGTCCCAGCACCCTGTTTCTTATAACACTCCTTATCCTGTAAAAAAAGGTACAGAAAATCCTGTAATGAGATAAGCTGTTCACATGGGGAATTTCTTAATTCCTTGGTCTGCTTCATATATGCCCTTATGCAAGGACACTTTTTCTCTCCTGTCTGTAAGTTAAATTAGTCTGAGAAGATCCTCAAGGCATATGAGCATATATTTTTAATTTCCCCTATCTTTGTAAATACTTTCAAATTAAAAAATGCTTTCTAGTGAGGAGCTGTAACATATTGCTGTTTCATGGAGTAGTCTTGTCATGCCCGTATTAGCAAACTAATCAGAGAGAATTACTACTTACATTCTGTGCCCTTTCTTAAGTCAAACAGTTACCATATCTGCTTTTCGACAGAAACCATGCCATCATTTTAGTGATCCTGGTTCTTGCAGCATCCTCAACGTATATTTTTCCCTAGTATCTGTTCCACTCAAATACCACCTCTTCCCTAAGATGTTCTGTTTTTCATATAAACTTTTGTTTTGTGATTCTCTTTCCTGCGTAGAAGAAAAATTCACAATCTTCAGATATATTAACCAAAGATGGAAATTCCCACATGGACCTCCTTACTTTCTTTTGGTTAAAAGATCTCCTTGTTCTGCACTGATCAAGCCATGATTTGAGTTGATCCTTCTTTAAGCAGGGAATTGAATCAGGTGACCTCTAGGGTCCATCTCAACCTAAGTTATTTTGTGATTCACAGGAGATGGGTGCTGTAGGTAGGGCATGTATGATGTAGACTCTGTTTGCATTTAGCTAACTAGGAGATATTTATTTTTATTTAGCTGAATGGTAAATTTTACTGTACTTGACTGGCATCCACATCTCTGATAATACAGCTAATACTACATATGTTTAGTAAAAAGAGTTTTCTAAAATATGAAGTTACTGTATATTTAAATAGTATCCCATGCAAATCTTTAGCTTCCTGTGAAAATTTCTAGAGAAGCAAGAACCTTGGAAAACTGTAACCTATGAACTCTGGCCATTTGGGCTTTGATAATTCTCTTCTAGTGGCTCTGAGCTGGATGTCTGAGGACTCAATTCTGTCCCTGCATGTGGTGTCCCTGAATGTTTTGGGGGTTTTTTTTGTTTGTTTGTTTGGTTTTTTTAATTGCAGTGCACAAGCATTATGACTACTTTAAGGTAGAGAAATAGTTTTGCTTTCTTTACCAGTAAATAATGTTTTCTTTTAAAAATACTGCAGTTCTCAGCCAATACCTGGTTTAGGAAGGACCAACTGCACTTTTCTTCTGAAGCAATGCTTATGATTATTGTTGACCAAAAATGGAACTTTGTATTTCTTCCCCCATGCCTTCCTCCCTAGGGATTTTGGCAATTGGTCTTATCAATGAAGCTCTGGATGAAGGGGACACCAAAAAGACTATTCAAGCCTTACAGATTCCTGCAGCAAAATTGGAGGGTGTAGCCCCAAAGGTAGCACAGCATTACCAGGATACACTACTTCGAGCCAAGAGAGAGAAAGCACAGGTGAGTGCAATTAAATGCACCTCTTGATAGCCCATTACACAGATGCAAAGGTTTTATTACTGGTTCCTGAAAGCCCGGAATCAAACTGGAAGTGGAGAGCTGGGCATTCTGCATACCATCAACTGATCTTACCCAAATAGTTTGGATATTTCTGTACTAGAGAAAGAGGTTTGCAGCCAGACCATACGAATCTTCACGAACTACAGAGATGGGTATAAGGATATTAACTGCACGAGATGGCTTTCTGCAGCTAATCCCAGGTCCAGAATGAGATATGTATCTTGTTTACAGAGAAATAATATGCCTCATCTGTTTTTGCAAGGAGACCATGTTCATTCTAGGAGTTCTGGACTCCTGAATGCAAGTTTCTGCAAGCTTAAGTATTTTTTTAGTGTTCTTTGTTAAATGTAGTCATAGGCATAGTTATATATGGCAAAAAGAAAGTTTCTGAAAGCAGAAAAACCTGTTAAGTGATAAATTAGAAAAAAGAAATGAAGCAAAATACATGCTGCTAGCAAAATGCATACTGATGCCTGTTGTTCACCTGGTGACACTTTTATTGCTAATGATTTTTTGAATGGTAGTTGTCTGTCTTACTAGCTAAGGACCTACTTGTACATAGCTGCTGCTTTCACTGACTAAATGTGAAGGTGAACATGGGAAGAGGAAGAGCAAGTCTCATCTTACGGGTTTAGGAAAGAGGATGAGAGTGCACATATGTGTATGCAACTGATTTTCAAGTAGCGTGGATGTGATACTGATTTTTTTTTTTTTTTTCCTCATCTATTTACAAAGTAGCAGCAGATGTCTCTGCTTTCAGTGGCTTGAGAGTGGTTTGGCTTTTTTTTTTTCTGCTGTGGAGCTCATTGCTCTAATACCAATGTAGAAGTTTGCATAGAGACTAAAATCTAGATTGTGTTGAACACTGATTTCTTTTTATTATTATTATTAAAGGTAAACACGTGTGATGGTAATAGCTGAAAACTGTACACATTTCTGATGAAAAATCACTAAACAGCTTCCCCAATGGCCCTGAAACGGTTAATGTTCCTCAGGAACCCATTTTGTGCTGAAGCATTTCCTCCCGCTGAGTCAGAATGAAATAATCGTCTCTTTTTAGTGTGGCTTAAGCTTGTGCCAGGCCATGCTGGTAACTTCGCAGTTGGTGTGAGATTACCTTATTTAGGCATATGTTCAGTTCAGGGCTTCTCCCAGCAGTATGGCAGTAATTTCAGAAATTGAAAGATCGTATTATTAAGTAACATTATGGGGAAAATAGTCACTATTTGAAGTCAACTGTTACTTACTAACTAATGATTTCTGTACCTTGGGGCTGAGAAGGATTGTAGTTCACCACAAGATGTTGTTCAGTTGGTTATGTGAATGGGGAGTGCTGTATGATGCATGTTTTTCCCGTGATGAGTAGAGAGGGAGAAAAACAGTAGACCCTGTAGTATGTTACACTGTGTGTTCCTTCTGGAAAGCCTGCAACAGTAAATCCATAGAAAAGCATGGGATGGTTTCGGTAGTCTTTGGGTTGACTTCTGCTGGTAGAGATTACAGTAGAGGAAGTTGTTTCTTTGATTATTCTCCCTCACTTCCTGGACAGGAATTTAGCTGTTGCCGGTACTCTTGTGGGACTGTCTGGGCTTTCAGGTGAAACCTGCCTGTGAAAGACATGATAGTCTCTTGAATGAAGTATCATTAAGCATGTCAGTTTCAGACCTGCCAAAACAGTGGGGAAAAATGTGGAGGGCATGTAAAGAAATGTTCATTTTCAGTCTGGCCCTAAAGCTCCTGAACACTGTAAATAGTGGCTTTTGTGCAGTGTGATTATTATTCCATAGCAGAAGTGAATGTTTCCTGTGTTCTGTTTGTACAACGAGTTGTCAGAGGGGTGGCAGTTGTGTCTTAGCACTTCTTTCAGTAGTTACCTACCGGAAGCAACAGTGGGTGGGGAGAAGCTATGCTTGGCAACTGCTGGATCATTGTTCTTTATGTATATTTTGGGACTTGCTAAACACTTGTATCTTTCCTCTTCTCAAATTTCTTCATGTAACATTAGTTGATTGGATTTCTTCAAATCCCAGCCAAAATACAGAATACTGTGTGATCACTGCTCCTTGATGAGCAATCTGTTAAAACTAAGACTTTGAAACGTGGCTTTGACTGTTGTGCATGTACACGCAGCTACAATATGTACAATGCTTTTTAGTTTGCTGGTTTGTACAGGTTTGTGAACTTTTGTGGACAGGGACAAGAACAGCCTGATGTGGCATTGGTTACCTGAGAGTTTTTAGCTTCTGCACACAGATGTGAATTGGCAGCTCTTTGTTCTAAGAACTCTTTGTAGCCATGTTCTGTTGAAGGACTAACTTGTGTTCCTGGAAAGTCATGTCCTCTTAGCAAGTACCGCTTTAGGACTAACCAGTACTGAGTCCTTGGCCTTGTGTTCTCTTTGCTTATCAGAGTGATTCCGATTGACAGAATTTCTTCTTTGTTGTGTTTCCTGAGAAGAGTTTTTGACTTGGAGGAGGTATTGAGTCTGGTAATGCCATAGTAGTCTCTGCTAGTCAAAAACACACGTGATGTCCTTGTGTTGCAGTCAATTAGAAAGACTGAAATGCTGCTTATTCCCTCTGATACAGAAAACTACTATATTGGATATTGTTGAGTACGGGTTATTTTACTTGGCAAAAATAATGATACTTTTCTCCTCACACTGTGTATATTTTTCTCATCATATTCTCTTCAGGACACACAGGATGAAACAGCTGTACTTTGGCTAGATGAAATTCAGGATGGGATTCATAGGGCTAATAAGGACACAGAGGAGTCTGAGAGATGTAAGTATTGTTGCACAACATTGCAATTAATCCCCATTATCAACCACATACTTGTTACTTAAGGAAAGGTTGAGAGCTAGAAACGTCATGTAAATGTGGCAAAGGAAATCAAATGCACTTACGTGCTTCTGGTGTAGTAATTTTTCTTTGAAGAGTAAATGTCAGATTCTTCAAATATTGAATTTCTTATCTTTTAGGGGGATGTGTGAGTTTTGCATGTGACCATGTTACCTCATTGGGCAAATCTCTTATCAAATTGTTTGTCTCTTGCAACTAATTGTGTGTATCTGTGGGTGGTTGGTTAGGTGTGAGAATGTTTATGTGCACAATTTAAATAGTGTTTTCCTGTGTGCCTTACCTTTTGTTTGTGCAGCATGCTGTTCTCTTGTCTCAGTTCTATTAAGTATTTCTAGACTACCTCGTGTCTTTTTCAAATACAGACAATAATATGCATCAGTGATATCCACCTTTGCTCCCTAGCAGTTTGCAGGTGGACTGGCCCACCCATCATTACATCCCAGTCTTTATAATGATGTCATTTCTGTCTCCAGAAACAGTGAAGTAATTACTACTCTTTGCTTAACTTGGGGTGTGCGTTTTTGGGGTTTTTTTGTGGTGGGTTTTTTGGGGGGGGTTTTTTGTTGGTTTGGTTTGGTTTTGTTTCTGACAGAACCTTTCTCTTTAACAAAACACGAGGGTTTTTAAAGTCTTCTGATAAATTCTAATGGCCTGTTCTCTGTATATGCTGTTTGTTTGCTGGGTACCACATGCTTCAGAGAGCTTGTTTTTATATGTTTTTAAAACATAATATTGTTCTATTTGCATTTACTCTAAATCTCTAATTTTCCATTACATTCAACATTCGCACCTGTCTGCTTGTTTTGCTTGATTTGTACAGTATTAGCAAACTGATTGTTTTCTCTCTTTATAGTCACCTGATATTTTTCTTGATTCTGTTTCTTCATCTCTGGTGTGCTGATAAAATGTCTTACTTACCACTTCCAAAACTTCTTATTTGATGTTAGGCTGATACTTAAAGCTATCCAAAGATGCACAGTCAGTCCATTCTGATTTTGCTTTGAATAGGCAACCATACTGGAAACTGAAAAGTTTAATCTGAGTCTGGAATCTCTCTGGTGCCTTCTGAAACAGGTTGTCCAAAGACACTGTGGAATCTCTGTCCTTTGAGATTTTCCAAACTGAGTCAGACAAGACCCTGAAGCTAGCCCAGCTTTGAGAATGAGATTGGACTAGATTGCCCTCCAACATGAGCTCTTAATGAACCTGTGTATCAGATATGTAGAGTTTCTGGCACAGTTGATTCCTCTTGTCCTTGCTCTGTTGGCACAGAAATGAGCTTGCTTTTATATTTGTGCCTTGTATATTTGTATTCTTTATTTGTAGATGTTTTGGAAGAGAAAAATCAACAGGTTCACAAAAAGCTCTCTAACAGAAGATGCAATGAGTTTGTCCAACTCCGTGGCCTAGTTCAGTTGTTTTTAATGATGTTATTTGGTCCATGAATTTCCCTGTCAACGGCCTAAAAAAAAAAGGGGGGGGGGGGGGCAGGGGGAGTAGGGCAGAGCTTTACCTGTTCATCTTACTGTTTGTTTCTAGTAGTACCAGTGCAATTTTTTCACCATTTTCCCACCCACTGAGCATTTTGGCAAGGCAGCAGCTTGAATGCCATGCCAAGGAACATCTGGTCAAAACCAGGATTAAAGTATGTGCCATTAAGCCTGAATAAGATCTTCAGGTACCCTTATCTATCCATGTACGAACAGACATTTTTGCAGTCTTACCTAGTGCTGAAAATTACTGTATTTCATGTTTGCTGTGTCAGTGTGATTCTTGTGCTCTTGTGAATGTGTCTGTATTTGAGTTGCAGTTCTGGAGTAGCCCTGGAATGACATGTTGTAATTTTTCTCTTCCTCTGCCCCCTGTCTTTTCCCAATCAGGTTTTTATATGGAGTAGTTTGTAAACAAGTCTTTTTTCACTAGGGATGAATGGTACTAGTTGTTAAAAGGGCCTCTCTTAAGTTGTGACTGGCTCTGCCAGAAGAAACTGCCTTAACTAAAATGCATGTCAAGAGTAGAGCTAAAACATTCTGTGTTGTTGAGAAATAAATATTGGTGTTAAATCAGCACTATACCGGGACTCGGGACGTACAAATTATGTGCTGTCAGGTACAGTACCACATATGGTTAGATATTCCGTACTGAAGAGGCCTCTATACTGCAAGTTGTCAGATTGTTTTTTATTTCTCTTTTGTATTTATATACACTTAAATATTTCTGTATATACACACACCCCTCAACTGTAAGTGTGTGTTCATGTTGCCTTGCTCTGTTCTGTTGTTTTGTGTTTGCTTTGAGTCACTGAGCCCATGAATGCCAAGATAACCTGCTTCCTTGTGTTATCAAAGTCTCCTTAGGAATTCTGGCCATTAATGAAGCAGTAGACCATGGTGATGTTAGCCAGACCCTGAGCACCTTGCGTTCACAGGATGTTGGGCTATATGGAGTCACTCCAGAATGTGCCGAGACATACCAACGAGAGCTGTCAGAAGTCAAGAGAAGAAAAATGACAGCAGGTAAACCTTAAGTAGCTAACTGTTAGTGAAATAAATTCAAGATTATTGCATGTGGAATCAGAACCAGAGGTAAAAAAGCTTCTGGTGAGAAGTCTTGTGTTACAGGTGGCAATTGCAGACGGTTTGTGAACTAAGGTTAAAAAAGAAAAAAAACCAAAAAAAAAAACCAAAAACCAAAAAAAACCAAAACCTGAATTGTAGAATGTTCTCCACTTGTAGAATGTGTTGTATTTAGGTAGTTCTCGTATGAGGTCATTAGGGACTCGGAAACATTCCTTCTCTTGCTTGGAGGAAGGAGCAGCTGTATATGTGGATTTCCTAGCTGTAACATTTGTATGCGGGAAAGATAAAACACTTGTCTGTTTTTGAGACTTACACTGCAGTTTCTGCTCTTAGGGGGCAATGGCAGTGAATGGGTGAAACACTGGGTGAGAGGAGGCTATCACTATTATCATAACCTGCGGACCAAAGAGGGAGGATGGGATGAACCAGCGGAATTTGTGCAAAATGACACACAGCTGTCACGGGAGGAGATACAGGTAGGGTAGATAAAACATGCTCTTTCTCTGAAAAGTTGACGTTCCTACCATTCCCATCCTTAAAGCAGCTTTAAGAGAGAATGCTTCAATGCCATAGTCATGTTAACAAGCTTAGTAACTCATTTATTTCACTGGGCATCATCAGATTGTGTGTGTTGAAACTCCCTGTCTTATTTCAGAAAAATTCATCCTGTTGATAAAAGCGTACAGGACCATGGTGTTGCTGTTTATTGAAAGGCAGCTTTGAAGTTTCTCATAAGAACAGTATGGAAAGCTGATGTAACATCATCCTGTTTCTTGTATCTCCATTCTCTTTCTGGCTCTTCTTCCCACCATAACGTTAATCCAGAGCACTATATCTGGAGTCACTGCGGCATACAACCGAGAGCAGTTGTGGCTGGCCAATGAGAACCTGATTACAAAACTTCAGGCTTGCTGTCGAGGATATCTTGTTCGCCAGGAATTCAACTCAAGAATGAATTTTTTGAAGAAACAAGTCCCAGCAATCACTTGCATTCAGGTAATGATATCCTTTAATTATGTTTGAAACTTGTAGTGTGCAATTGTTTTCTATACACAAGCTTACTGACAGGTTTTGTTCAATTCAAACAGTTACAGCACACAATTGTCTTCACCTCATTTTGCAAATTACCTAAAGGCATTTCCTTCTCCCAAAGACTTTTGGTATATTATTTTCTTTTCCATGTCATATATAATCAATAAAGTCTTCTCAGGTAGAATTGGAGAGAGAAGAACTTATTTGAGGAAGCTTTACCTATCACTTTATTATCAGCTTCAGTGTTTTGGGAATAGGGCAATATGAATTGTGTCATATGTCTTTATGGTGATAATTCCGTGCGATGAATTACTACTGTGATTCCTCATGAATTGAAGAGAAACAACATGGTTTTCAGTATTCCTGAGCAAGATTCTTCTCCTCTTCAAATTTGACCAGGGATTTGGAGGATTGAGGACCTCAAAGAGAGAGTGGGATAATTCAGCATGAGGTTGGGCACATTTACAGGAGAACAATGAAAAAATCTTTCTCTGGTGTTGTAACTGAAATGTGTGCAAATGAAATAGATGCTTTGCACCCTATTACGACTTTATTATTTGAGCACTATATGTGTGTTTGTTTCTGCCCAAGTAGCACATGTTCTGCCTGTATATCTGAAAAAAACCCACAACAAAACACCCCAAACCACTCCCAGCTCGTTAAAATAATGCTCTCTCCCTTTAAGTGTAGTCCAACCCCTTGCCTAACTTCTGTTCCAAGTATTCGTAGCAGTGAGTCTGCTCTGAAGGCTTATAATGTTACATCACTGTTCTCGCCAGCAGCAGCATCTAACATGTGATCCTCGTGTAGAACAGTTTTGTCAACTTGACTGTTTAGCTATATCCTTGATCCCTAACTGTGCTTCAGAAGGACCAGGGTCTTCATGGGGTAATTCCAAGTCTCTCGTGACTGCAGTTGGTGAAATAGTTAATGCTTCACACTGTGTATCTCCTGATAAGATAAGCATGTCTCCCTCACGTTTTACTTAGCCAAAAGGGAAGTCAGAAGCTGAGGAGCAGAAAGAAGCTCAAATTTGTAATTACTTCTCTTTAATTAGAAAAGTTACGTCAGTGCGCCTATTTTCTGTTTTCAGTCCCAGTGGCGTGGCTACAAGCAGAGGAAGGCATATCAAATCCGCTTGGATTACCTGCGAGCACAAAAGGACCAAGTAGTTAAGGTAGTGAAGGCTCTCTGCTGACTTTTGGTAAACCTTTTGGGTAGTGAACTTTGTAGGAAAGGTTTTTATCTGAGTATTTTGGTTACCCTTCTGTAGATTCAATCAATGACCAGGATGTATCAAGCCAGAAAACGTTACAGAGATCGTCTGCAGTATTTCAGAAACCACGTAAGAGGCTATCTTGTTAAATGAATTCAGTACCTGACTTTTGTACTCTTTCCAGAATGAGGTCAAGTGCTTATCTTTTCTTTTTTTTTTAATCCTAGATCAATGATGTTATAAAAATTCAAGCCTTTATCCGAGCAAACAAAGCACGAGAAGACTACAAAACCCTCAGTAAGTGTTGCCAAGAGAATAAAACTGATGTGCCTCGAATCTCTATTTGCAAGGAATATTGCTAGTGTGATCTATAACATCAAGGCAGTTTTGAAGAGTGATTGGGATGAAGTTGGTAGGGCAGTGCAGAGAGTAGGTAGTTCTTCAGTGAGGCTGAAGGAAAACCGTAGCTTTGCAGTTAACTTTGGCGGTGTGGACTGATACTAGGCTGATACTGACTTCGTTCTTTACTGTTTGCTTCTCTCATGATTTACTGAAAACAAGAAATTCAAAATGTCGGAAGCTGTTAGACATGGTGGTGCTAATTTTATTCTGGCTACTCCTTGATGTGCTGTTTAAACATAGATAAGGCATATATTTACTTCTGTTTCCCATCCCCTGTTTTCTTGCTTATTTTTAGTTAATGCTGAAAACCCACCTATGGCTGTGGTTCGGAAATTTGTCCACTTGCTCGATCAGAGTGACCAAGATTTTCAGGAGGAGCTTGAGTTAATGAAACTGCGTGAGGAAGTTGTAACCTTGATCCGATCCAATCAGCAACTGGAAAATGACCTCAATCTCATGGACATCAAAATTGGGCTGCTAGTGAAAAACAAAATTACATTGCAGGTAGGCAATGTGCTGATGGGAGACCAACTACAGATTGAACTGAGCCCAGCAGTAGTTAACATGGAGAGTTCCTTGCCTTGGATGTCACTTGCTCAGGCCCAGTGGAAAACATTGCCCCAGACTTGCAGATTTTACTCCCAGTATGTTCTTACTCCATTCCACTAATTTAGTATGTATCTTTAGAGAGAAAACTGTAGGAGGAGAAGAAACAAGAGCTGAAGCTAAAAAAGACAAACACCAGACTATCTTGAGCTAATGAATGTGACAGATTGTGTGTTTGAAGGCTTTGAGAACTCTGTTTTGTTGCTCCTTTGTGGTTAAACAAGTGACATGCCACAAGCTTGGAGCGAGGGGGGTGATTTCAGAGGCAGGAGACACACTCATGCCGCTTGGTGTTTGTTCGTTAAAGGAGGCCCCCTCTATCTTGGCTGACGTGATTAATTTCACAAAAAAACCCTCTTGCTGATACAGCATTGCCTTTTCTTCCAGCTGAAGTTCTGGTCAGCTTTTCATTTGGTCCTGGATGGCATGACACTAGGCTCCTCCCAGTGTAAAATCTCAATTGGTGTAGTGAAATTAATCTCAGAAGGAGGCTTGCAGTTTTTAGGCTGGTGCCTGCAGTGAAAAGTGCCATTGCTGTCACAGTATGCTGAGGTAGCAAGCTAGCTGAGTATGAAACAGGATTTTTAGGTTTTAAGCCCAATTTAAAGAGCAAAACATTTTTAAGCATCTTCAGGTTGCTGCCAGCTCTGGTAGTAATTGCTGCCAAGAGTCACTAACCCTTCTAGGCTTTTGGACAAATTCAGGAAGTCGGGCAGAAAGCAGAACATGTACTTTCAGTCAGAGAAATTGCTGCCATAGCAAGTAATGCTTCACTTTAATCGTCCCAGGCATACCTTGACCTTGCCTTTCCACATACAAGAGAAGTGAGCTCTCAGATGCAACTATTTTCCAATACTGCTAGTTATAAAATACTTAAGAGTGGAATCTGTCCCTATTCTTTCTTTCCAGGATGTTGTTTCTCATAGCAAAAAACTTACCAAGAAGAACAAAGAACAGCTCTCTGACATGATGATGCTGAACAAACAAAGGGGAGGTTTGAAAGCTTTGAGCAAAGAGAAGAGAGAAAAGCTGGAAGCCTATCAGCATCTGTTCTACTTACTTCAGGTAAGCAGCTTCTAACACTGCTCAGTAACCTCTTGTCATAGAGGCTTATATGTGTTGGCACAGTCTTTGCTTATGCACTGTAGTTTTGAGCCACCATAGTTCTTAGCAACACTGGCCTCTGTGGACATGCACACTAAGTAATTTTTCTTGTTGTTGTAGACTAACCCAACCTACTTGGCCAAGCTGATTTTTCAGATGCCTCAAAACAAATCCACAAAGTTCATGGATTCTGTCATCTTCACACTGTATAACTATGCATCCAATCAAAGAGAGGAATACCTGTTGTTGCGGCTTTTCCAAACAGCATTGCAGGAAGAGATCAAGTATGTGGTAGCATACAGCACATTCTTGCTGTTGAATCAGTTTTGACAATTTCTCGAATTGAGGCAGTTTTCACGTTATGTCTCATGCTTATATGCAGATAATGTTAACTTGTCCTTTCATTGTCCTCTTCCCATTTCATATCTGTTCTTAACATAGTCTATAAAGGAGGAGTCAGGTATGTCCATTGAGGACGAGGGCTTTTTACTTCAGTCAAGATTTCACTGCTCAACACGGCAGCTACTTTTAATCTGATGTAAAGTCATCCTAAAACTCAGCCTAATCTCAATTGTCCAGTGTCTGGTTATAAACACCTCCAACAAACGGCAAACTCGGGCTTTACAAGCCATGGAGAGAACTAACACTAAGCTCTCTGGATTTCCAAAAGCTGATGAGGAGGCTGAAATAGAGAGGCTTTATTGTTTGACATTTCTATTTACTGTCAGTGTTAGGGACTCTGGCTGTCCTCAGGCTTGTTTTGTTTGATCGGTTGGGCTTTAGGAGCTTGGTGTTACATGACTTCAGTTTTTTACAATGCAGAGCTACACAACTTGCTGTGAAGAAGAATGTGTAATAAAAAATTTTGAGGAACTACTCAAAAAGCATTCCGAAGAGTGCTTGAAAAGCATGAAGATGGTATATGCCCTGAAACAAATAACAACTCCTAAAAGAGATTTTTTCCCCTTAAATTCATGCTTGGAATAGTAGTCTAAGGAAATGCAGATGCTTCATTCTCTACTGCTGTATTTCACATAGTGGTATACTAAAATTGGCTTGTTTTCTTATTTTAAACACTGGAAGAAACCTACTGTTTTTTTCCTTCTCTACATAAAACATGCTCTGTTTCCTTTGTATTTTTGAATTGTGCTCTCAAATAGAATGTACTTTTGCATGGCAAGTTGCGTTGGAATACCCAAACAGAAGTCATAAGTTTCTTGCCTCATCTGTCTTGAAGTGTTCCAGTATTGTTCTTATACAGTGTTGTAGTTTATTGCTGTATCGAGATTTTTAGTACAAATCCATCATCTGTTTTGTGAGGGTGATGCTCTATAACCGTTTGTTTTATGCTGAGAAATGTATCTAAATCTGACAAAATTATGTGTACCTCATATTTCATATAGATTCTTTCTTCTTTAGATCAAAAGTAGACCAAATACATGAAATTGTGACTGGGAATCCTACTGTTATTAAAATGGTGGTAAGTTTCAACCGTGGTGCCCGTGGTCAGAATGCCCTGAGGCAGATCCTGGCACCAGTTGTGAAGGAAATCATCGATGACAAATCGCTCAATATCAAAACCGATCCAGTGGACATTTACAAGTCTTGGGTTAACCAGATGGAGTCTCAAACTGGTGAGGCCAGGTATGGGAACTGTTACTACTGTGTTTTTCTAAACATTGCTTGGCTGCTTTGCACTGCTAGATTAATCATTCCAAACTATCCTTGGCTTCACTGCATGCATCTGTCCAAATGATACCAGCTTTTCCATCTCCTCAAGATGGCTTTCATCTGAGAGTTCTAAAGATCATGTTCTGGTGATGGTGCTGAGGGTATTGAAAGGGAATCTCATTAGGAGGTGGAAGAAGAAATGCTCTTTGGTGTTTGCCTATGTGGACTTGATAAGTAGCTATGAGATGCCCTCTAACCTAAAAGAAATCAGGATAAGAAAAAGTATTTGGGAATCGGTTCTGTGTCAGTCTCTGTTAGTGTCATATATAGCCTGTGCAAACTTAAGTACTATCTGCAAGTCAACAAAACCTCTTTTGCTGGAGGAGAAGCATGACATTGCAGTTCTTTTAGTCGTAACATCTTTCTAATATCAGCCACTGATGACAATTGGATTGTGCTAGATGGTTTTGTCATTCTGCTTTCTTTTTCTTCCAATGCATGTGATTTGCTAGAAATTGAGGTTTCTATTGTGTTCTATTGAGTTGTTTGGGGTTTTTTTAACATACTTTAAAAAAAAAGCAAGCCATACAGATGAGTGAGTTTCCCCATTCAAAGCAATGTGCAGTCATATATCTTGCCATATACCTCGTTCAAAATTCTGGACGTGTTAAAAATGCAGGTGAAGATGTGTGTTCAGTTCCTTCTCTTTACATGAGATTTAGGAGATGCTTTTATGAATTACCCACTTCATCTGTCTGTCTTCACTGGAACACTATGCAGTAGTTTCAGCTGATGGAGAAAATGTAACTATTCGTTTGGCACTGCTTCCTACCAATAGCATGTTATAGCAATTTTATGGATGCTGTTCTAGCTTCTGGCTTGTGTCCAAGCTTTTATTATCTTGATGTTCAAATGTGTAGCTTGCTTTTTCACCAATTTATTTGCAGCCTGAATTACCGCTACATGTCATAGATGGCATTTTTTGCCTAGTGTGCACGCTGTAAAAGAGATACAGTTTTGAGTTAACTGGGCCTTTTCTCACAGTGGCCGTTGTAAGGGAGAGTAGAGGAAGTAAAATAAAGAAGACTTCAGCTCTTCCAGTGCCTAAAACGTTAATTGAAGGCAATGCACAGCTCTTGGCAGCCAAGTGAATATAATTGTTTCCATGTCGAGCTAGAAATTCTTGAAATATGCTGGCTTGAGGAATATTCACCTTCACGTTTGACTTTTTCAAATAGCAAACTGCCATACGATGTTACACCTGAACAAGCTCTAAATCACGAAGAGGTGAGGACGCGCCTGGATGCCTCGATCCGAAACATGAGGACAGTGACAGACAAGTTCCTGTCTGCCATTGTTAGTTCAGTGGACAAAATCCCGTGAGTCTGGTGTACCACAGTATTATCCCTGGGAAGTTGTTGGTGGGTTTATGCTTGCAGCAGTCTTATTTGCCCTTTTCTTTCTCTCGAAGTTATGGAATGCGTTTCATTGCCAAGGTACTAAAAGACTCCCTGCATGAGAAGTTCCCCGATGCTGGCGAGGATGAGCTTCTGAAGGTGAGGATCTAAACACCTTTGTGAATAATTGTCAGCCAAACTGGCTGTGGCAAGCACATCTCATTCTTCTCCTTTGTTGGCTGTATGTGTGGAGAGGAGTGCATGTAAACCTGTATAAAGCTTACTTATTTACTTCTACAGATAGAAAATGTTTCACATTTGGGCTTTTGATTGTTAGCTTCATATACATCATATGATGTAATACATTGTTCAGAGGGAGGTATCCTGTTGCTTCTGCTTTGCTTTTAATATCTTGGGCAGTCGGTCCTTTAGGTTTCTTGACTTGGGGTACTGTTGCTTCTAGAAAGTAAACCTTGGTTTTGCTGGTATGATCACAGCCAGCTGCTCCTTTCTTGAAGAGACAGTGTCAAGTTAAAAAGTCGGTATGCAAAATTCTGGTATTCCTAATTCCCCTATCTGTAACACTCTAGGATATTTTAACAGCAGCATGTAGAGAGTCACTTTGCATAATGTCTAGTCAGTTTTGTATTTTGCATTTCAGTAGGTTTGGAGAACTAAAAGGATCCTAATAGTAAGCACTCTCAGATGAGTATAGCTTTGGGGTTTTGATTGAAATTTCTTTGTTTTTGTGGGTTTTGGTAATTGTGAAGGCCTTTATGTCCACGACTGCTTTGCTTGTTAATAAAACAGAGTTTGGATCTTAGAATACTTGACAATGTCTCTTAAAACTTCTCTGCCTCTGCTTCATTACAAAATAATTAACAATCTGAATGCTGTTTTCTTCTCTCTTCTAGTTCTGTGCTTTCCCATTCTGAGACATCGATTCTTTCTATGCAGGTGAATTAATTTCTTCCATCTGTAAATTTAGGTGGAAAACTGTACTTTTTGTTAATCCTTGTGGAAACAATGTAACTGTCCACATGACTGCATAGATTTTTTTTTTTTTTTTTTAGCATCCAAAGCTACCCATGTAGTATACTGTTCTTCTCCCCCTGCAAGTTTGGAAGTTATTGATACAGTTTCTTTCACAGATGTGTTTTCTTATTACTGCTAGTAAACAGCTTTGACTGTTGTCATCCCATGACATAATCTGTGAGAGTACAGCAGGGGCTTGCATGAAACAGTTGTCAAAAACGTGACCTCACTGAAAGCAATTAGTAATTTCTGGGGCTGCTCAGCAATGGCTAGATTTTTTTCTCTCTGTTTTCAGTTGTTTGTTCAGACCCCAGTCTCTTCCATGCATTTAAGTCACGTGGCAAGCAGGCAAAGCCAAGATTCAGTAAGCTGGCCCTCTGCATATTTCTGTGAACCACCAGAAAATGCTAGAGCATGTGGTGTGAGAGTTATTGCTTTACATAAGCATGTTGGGTTAATTCCTTTTCATTGCTGGAATTATTTTTGGCAAAATATCAAATACAGGTTAGAAGTATATCTGTGAACATATGGATAATGTGACACCTTTATTTTTGATTCCTTGAAGTTTATTGCTGCTCACATTTGACTAGGTAAATTGGATATTGAAGCATCAAATGCCATTCATCTTCTGTACTTCCTGATGTTCTTACCTCTGGATTAAATGGCTTCTCAGTTACTCTTGCTAACTGAGGGTCTGTGCCTGAAAATGTTGCTGGCTTATCAAAGAATTAGTCTGAAAGAGAAAAGGGCTTTGGAGAAGGAATGGAAAGTAGTTTCCTCAGTTTAGCTCCTTGGTGTGTCATGCTTCCTCACCATTTTTGCTTTGTCAGAGATGGCAGCCGATTCTGCACGCTTCTCTAAGAATTAGCTCTTGTTCCATATTGAAACTGCACTACCGGGTTCCTCTGTACCATGATTGTTCTGCCCTCTGTTAGACTAACTCAATTACTTTTAATTCTCCTGATAGATTGTTTCATGCTCATACAAGTAGTCCACTGGTAACTTGTAATATCTCCTGTCTGTACATTGTTATAAGTTGAAGTTTTAAATCTTTATGCATAGGAATATCTGCTGCTGTATTGTCCTGTGACTAGTAGTGCTCAGTCTTCCCTCTTTGTGTTGACCATCCTATTGTGTCTGAATGATATATTTTTTTTTTAATTATTTTTACACTGTAGATTCTTTGGGATAGTGTGTGCTTGTATACAGCAGCACAGCAAAACCTTTAGCTTGGAAGGGCCCGCTGGCTTACAAGAAAATAATTTATCAAAGCACAGTCAGGGTAGTTTCAGTAAAATTCAGTTCGGTCCTATACCACTGTTTCTTGATGTGTTTCGTCTCTACTCAACTTTTTGCAGATTGTTGGCAACTTATTGTATTATCGCTACATGAATCCAGCCATTGTCGCACCAGATGCATTTGACATCATTGATCTTTCAGCTGGAGGTCAGCTGACCACGGATCAACGCAGAAACCTTGGTTCCATTGCAAAGATGTTGCAGCATGCTGCGTCCAATAAGATGTTCATGGGAGACAATGCACACCTAAGCATCATTAATGAATACCTATCGCAGTCATACCAGAAATTCAGGTAGAAGACCTTAGCTAATTAAGTTGGGAAGTTTGGCAGAGGGTAACATTGCAAGTAAAAACGGATAATAATAAATTTTAAATATGATAAATTCTATCTCTGTCAAATATGTGGTCTGTTGAAAATAAGAGATTGCACTCCAGACTGCCATAAGCATCAGTGACAATGGCAGATAAAATGTGTACCTGGAATTTATGAACAATACATTGTATGTTAATGAGATTGTGAAGTCAAGTATTTAGACTTGGGAGTTTCCAGAATAAAGGTTGCTTTTGCACATGTTTATTGTGATACTTTGGATGTGGACAACTAGAATGGACATACATTCTTCTCTCTGATATGAACATTGGCTCTCCATGAAAAGCCAGTGGTGCTCAGGAATAAAGCAGGTTGGCATTTAGCTGTTCATATATTTGAAGTAGGCCTTTGTTCAAGAATTGTGATCTTAACACCTTTCATGTTTTGGAAGAAAGAAAACCAGAGATTGCTGGGAGCAAGGGGTGTTACCGCAGTGGAGGCAGGAGGACGTGTGAACAGGTCACTGGAGCCATAGACCAGTCCTGTGAATGCTGAAAATAAGTCAATGTCAGCATGGCCAATGTCAATAACTGCCTTTACTAGATTACTTCTGATGTGTTAAACTAAAGCTGACAAACTGTAGTGTGCCATAATGTACCATAGTTTAAAGAAAAGAAACCATGCTTGGGAACATCATGGGGAGTTAATGCTCTTGATGCATCTCGTGACTCTGAGTCATACTGATTCTTCTTTTCTCCTCCTTTTTTTCTGCAGACGATTTTTTCAGGCTGCCTGTGAGGTTCCTGAATTGCAGGATAAATTTAATATTGATGAATATTCTGACTTGGTGACTCTCACTAAACCAGTTATTTATATTTCTATTGGTGAAATCATCAATACACACACTGTAAGTATACATCAGTCACAGTTGCTCAGTTGCACAGTGCTTACAAAGAAAATTCTGCTTCTGGCTGAAACGCAAAGTTACCAAATACAAGGCTGAAAGTTGTCTTTTGAGTATAGTGTGCAAGAGCTTGTTGGTTTATAGGATTAAGTAATTTGTTTGTTGTGGCTTCTCTAAGTTTCTTTTGAAAGTATTTGCGTATGTGATAATGGCACAGCTTTGAATGTTGATATTGCTGCTTTGGAGTTCAGTGAAATAAGATCTTTTTCTAAAAGATACCAGCTCAAAGTAATGTAATTTTACTGTCTAGAAAAGGATGTATGATTAACGACATAAATGTTCTTTCTGTTCATCTAGTTGCTCTTAGACCATCAAGATGCAATTGCTCCTGAGCACAATGATCCAATTCATGAGCTGCTGGACGATCTCGGAGAGGTTCCTACAATTGAGTCCTTAATAGGTGGTCTAGTTTATTGTACTTAAGAAATATGTGATATTACCTTAAATGATTTGAAGTGCAATAAAGAAACTATCTAAGGAATCATCACAGGTCATTTAGGAGGATGTGCTCTAAAAAACAGCAACAGATTTGTTCCCGTGTATTCTCTCAGACTGCAGAATTTGTTACCCTGAAAAAAACAGGAGTTCTTTCTCTTCTCCCCACTCACCTCACTCCAGAAGTTTCTAGAAGGCAGGCGGTATTTTGACATGTTTTCTTTGTTCTATTATGCTGGAGCCATTTCTGGGGGCAAGGGGTGGGGAGGGGTGTCCGTTCCAGCTTGTTTGCAAAGATCTGTCTTCTGTTCTGGAGATCTGTATGCATTCCTTTCAGAGTCCGATAGTAAGTCTATTAAATGATGTGTGTGCCTATAGGGATCTTTGGCAATTGGACAAACAACTTTTTTCCCTCCTTTAGAGTTTTTTCTATACATTAAGGATTTTATCCTCTTTCTTCTGGCTGGGGGAGGAAGGAACTGACTTTACTTGAAAGTTTTCTAAAAACCTGAGCCACGGTTCAATGCTTCAGGATATAACAAACACTGGAAAGTTGCACAAGCCCCTCTCCTTCCTTGGTTTCTATGTTGCAGCTATTTGAATCGTGAAATTGGGGGAGGAGGGGGGAAGGAGGTGAACAGAGTTTTTGGAGAGGATGCTTTGACATAAAAATGCTTGTCTTGAAGTCGCTTGATGAGAAAGGTTGGAACTGTTTAAAGGAATGATTGCTAGTACGTTTTCTTCCGAGCACTGGCAAAGAACAGAAGTGTTATCTGAGTGAACCTAGACCTTGAGTTTAACTAGAACTTACCCTCCTTCCCCATTTCATTTCTCCGTGTGCATTGTATTGAGGTGGTTAATATGTTGGAATTTAATCTTCCTGCAGCCCTTTAAAAAAGGGAGGCGGGAGGGGAAGCATCCTAACAACTGTTGTAATGAAAGTTCAGACACAATTAGAGCAAGAAAATCTCCTTTTGACGGGATAGCTTACTTTGTTTAACAGAGGATTACAAGCTCAGTTGCCAAAAAGGGCTTTGCTCTTAGCTTGCAAAATTCATTCTAATGAGGACACGGACATAGAGGCATGGTCATATTTTTATTTAAAAAGTATTTTTGGCAGGTCAGCTACTCTTCTTAGTAAAGAGTGAGATGCTGAGATACAGTGTGGAATACACATACATCTTTTAAGGCATATGAACTAGTGATTTTGTGGTGCCTTTCTCTCAGTTTTATGAAGAAAACATCTGTAACATACTCAAGATGGTTTTTTAAAAGCTGTTTTTGGCTTTTGAAGGGTCCTTTTGACAGTATAGGAAACAGTGTAGTTTTTCTGTGGTCTGTTACATAGGGAAAAATTACAAAGCTGTAGCAGTCAAGAACGTAAAGAATAGGATTTAATCTATAAACTCTTTCTGCTTGGCAGGGGAAGGGTCTGGCAATATTAATGACCCCAACAGGGAAATGCTAGCAAAGACTGAGGTTTCTCTCACACTCACTAATAAATTTGACGTTCCTGGTGATGAGAATGCAGAGATGGATGCAAGGACAATTCTCTTGAAGTAAGTAGGGGGTAACTGCCTGGTATGTTCCTGAAGAGAACAAGGAACCTGAATTTTCACAGTTAATCTGCATGTGAAAATAAGAGAATCCAAGTGTAATTTAAACAAACGTGGGATTGTTACTCCAAATGCACTGAGCTTGTAGCCGTGTCCTTTCAATGCTGTGGCTGTTAAATGTGTTCCTGTTAGTTCTTTCACTGTTGAATTTGTCATTCTTTAAAAGTCTATCTTGGATGGTTCTGGAGGGGAAAACTGCCAGAAAAGAAAACTTTCCAGATGTGAGCAAGTGTGACAGCAGCAGTTGAATTTGCCTGCATGTGAATAATTTGTAAAGATCATCTTAAATAATCTGTAGTATACATCACAATTGAGTTTTAACTCTGAAGTCTATTAATGTAAAATTAAGGTGAATCAATATTTGTGTTGCCTGTATGGAAATTTTAAGGGTAACTAAATGTCTAGAATATGTGAATAAGGCTTTGTTGCTAAGTTTGCTAGCTCCTGCAGAATTAGTTTCTTTACACAGCCTTTGAGAGGATTATGTCTGTATCCTGTTAGCGAAGCAGGAGACAATGATAATTTACAATACTCTCCCTGTAGCTTTCCCCTGTCTGTGGGAAATATTTCCTTAGGGTACTTTGGTGTTGCTGCTCTCGTCTTTTGGTTTATGATGCGGTCTCCTTCTCTCTGCACTTGCTGTCCCCCAAACCTGACTCTTAATAGATGAAGACTAATAGCCTTTTTGAGAAATAGAAGTGTTATTAGCCTAATGGAAAGAGACCAACCAACTGTCAGGGATTTCGTTATTGCCAGACTCTTTATTCTGGAGGACTTAAAACTGGCCAAGAGTCAATATTAGTACTAAGCAAATCCCTCTTGCTGAGATGTATAGAGCAGCTACCTGACATTCAGATGCATATTTACCCGCCCTGATGCATTCCTGCTCAGATACTAGGTAGTTTAACTGAGAATTCTTCAGATTAGCTTTTACTTGGCCTAGATGGACCAGTGATCTCTCAGAAGAAAATCTTGTCTCCAAAAATAACTTTAAATTAACTGGGCTTCTCAAAAGATACATCAATATTTCCCTACCTGCCAGAAGAAGGTGACATTGATTTCAAAAGTAAAGATTTACCAGATGTGCTGGTAGTCATCTAAATTGTGGATGATGAGGAAGTTGTGCATGTGACGCACTTTGTGCGATGCCAGAAGTAATTCCAGCCTGACTGCCAAGTACTGAAGGTGCTATTTCGTTTCATTCTGTGGCTCAAGGACAGAATTGCCTCAGAGTGGGCACTGGCTGCGATTAAGTCACAGCTGAGATCAAGGAATGACCCTGTCTGTCACCAGATTGAAGTCAGGGATCTGTTTCGGCTCAGTTACCATACACATAAGAAAATAGTCCTGTGGAGTTTTTTGATACCTGTTACAAAGCACTGAAGTGCATTTACGGATGGATAATATTATAGACTCTTTCTGGCTGCACAAATTTGCTGTTGCTGCTACCCGCTTTACCTTTCACCTTGGTATTGCAGCTTCTGTGGTCCATGTGGCAGTACTGGGGCTGCCTTGGAATGTATGGGGTAACATCCCTGCTGTTTGAGGGGTACTGGGGAGCAAATCGTATGTATTACATAGATGAACCTTTCAGGGAACCAGTCTCTGATAACATAATGTCGAAAAAGTAAAGTCCTCAGGGTTCTGGTCTGGTCTAGCTATGACTACCTAAGCATGCATCCAGTGATAATCTGACCTTAGGTAAATCAGTAACATTGGTATTATTGCAAAACAGAACAGCATTGAAGGTCCTTCAGTTTAAAAGTTTTTTCTCCCATTCTCCTTGATTTCTTTGCAGCACAAAACGTTTAATTGTTGATGTAATACGCTTCCAACCAGGGGAGACGCTGACTGAAATCTTGGAAACTCCAGCTACCTCAGAGCAAGTACGAAGTTATTTATCTGCATTCTTTTTAGAGTAGGAAATTGTCATCTAGATATATATGGGTATACATGGGAATCTGCATTTATGTATTGCAGTGAAGCTGTCTCCACTGATGTTGGAGCAGTGTGTAACAATAATAAGGAGGGAATGTAATGGAAATAAATTGTATGTGTGAATCTTACTCCTGTGGTAGTTGCTAGAAACTATTTTTCTAGAAGACCATTTTAATTAGCAGGTAGGCTTCTGCTGGTTCCCATACATGGAATGTGTTCATCAAACGTGGATTTATTGGAGTCAGTATGGGAATGACCAAGCAAAACTTTTTATCCTATGTTATGCCAGAGGTCAGACAATCTGTTTCTGGTTCTTTGTCACCTTAAAATTGATCTCCTTAAGAACTCATAATTTTTTGTTTTCTTTTTCTAGGAAGCAGAGCATCAAAGAGCTATGCAGAAACGGGCCATTCGTGATGCTAAAACTCCTGATAAGATGAAAAAATCTGTGTCTGTAAAGGAAGGTTGCAACTTAAATCTTCAAGGAAAAAAAGATAAAATCAAGACAGGCCTGAAGAAGTTGACAGAACTGGGGACAGTGAATGCAAAAAATAAATACCAGGAACTAATTAATGACATCGCGAAGGTATGCCAATCAGTGGTTTCCTAGTAGTTGTAGTGGAGTTTTCCCACAGTTTGCAGCATTGTGAAACTGGCGTGAGTTTTCAGGAGGAGTAAGTTTCATAGTAGCTAATTTACAGACACAAAGCCTACCTTTTGCCACAGCATTTCCACCTCTTGGCATTTGGGAAGTCCTTTATTTTTATAGGACATTTCTGTTTTCTCAAATGACACTGTTGCCAGAATTTCAGGCGCTTTAAGGAAAGGTGTTATAGCTTGGAGGGGAAGTCCTGATGTGTGATCTTTTTTTCTGCTCCTTTTTACTAATTTAAGTAGCACCTCTACAAACTTATTCACATGAGGAAGTTTTGCCCATAACTTAAAGACATCCTAACTATTATTTTTATTTAAATATACCCATTCAAGAATACCTGAATGATAAAGGGGGGAGCTGAGAAAAACTTGTGTCATGGTTTAACCCCAGCCAGCAACTGAGTACCATGCAGCTGCTTGCTCACTCCCCCCCTCCCAGTGGGATGGGGGAGAGAATTGGGGGGGAAAAAAACCAGTAAAACTCGTGGATTGAGATAAGAACAGTTTAACAGGACAGACAGGAAGAAAGTAATAGTGATAATAATATGAATGTTAATAATAATAATAATTGTAAAAGAATTGGAATATACACAACAGGTGATGCACAATGCAATTGTTCACCACTCGCCAACTGACGCCCAGTTAGTTCCCGAGCAGCAATCTGCCCCGCCCTGGCCAGCTCCTCCCAGTTTATATACTGGGCATGACTTCACATGGTATGGAATATCCCTTTGGCCTTTTTGGGTCAGCTGTCCGGCTGTGTCCCCTCCCAACTTCTTGTACTCCTCCAGCCTTCTTGCTGGCTGGGCATGAGAAGCTGAAAAATCCTTGACTTAGTATAAACACTACTTAGCAACAACTGAAAATATCGGTGTGTTATCAACATTATTCTCATACTAAATCCAAAACATAACTCTATACCAGCTACTAGAAAGAAAATTAACTCTATCCCAGCCAAAACCAGGACAACTTGCAAAAGTGATCTAATACTGTTGTATATTGCTATGGTGACAATGTATTTTATATCATGTTTACCAAAAAACTATTTGGGAAATGTTATATATGTAAAGTGAATAATTGCCTTTAGGGATACAATTAGAATTAATCATACTGTTGTTAATATGTACCAAAAATGAAAACAGAAGTTGACTTGAACATGCGATATTTTTTGTTCAGGTATTAAGGTAACATATACTTAAAGATGGCCAACTAACAAAGAAAGATAAGAATGTCTGTGTGCTGTGGTTATAGTGCAAGATACCTTTCCTACCTGGTGGTGGCAAAAATTGCTGCCTTCCTTTAGATCACGGACTGTCGGTGCCCACTCTAGTCATTGCAACTAGGACAGCATTGAACTTTGAGAAAGCAGCAACAGGTTCAAATGAACTGCTGTGTAGAGTTGGTTAGTTCCAAAAATAGTCAACACAGAGAAGAAGTGATGATGCTTAAACTGGGGCAAGTACAACTGAGGCTCCAGCTTGTAGCATGAAGCAAGACTAAGCAAAACCAAATGATGCGTTTTGAATACTCTGTGCTCTGGGCTTGAGCAACTGGAGAGCTCAAATGACTGTTAAGTCTCTGCCTGTCTTTCTCTGTGGTGTAGGATATCCGAAATCAGCGTAGATACCGTCAGAGAAGAAAGGCGGAGCTGGTGAAGCTGCAGCAGACATACAGTGCCTTGAACTCCAAAGCCACTTTTTATGGGGAACAAGTGGATTATTACAAAAGCTACATCAAAACCTGCTTGGATAACCTGGCCAGCAAGGGCAAGTAAGTATTTCAGAACCATGCTGTGGTCCTAGAAGTGCTTCTTACAGAAAACACGTGTATGTTGTTGCTAAGAATCGTAATGCGATCTGCTCAAAGCTCCTCGGCCAAGCTCTTCACTGCAGCAATAGTTCTAGGGAAAGGGTCTTAGTAGTGGTGGGAAAATACAGGGAGAGAGCAGTGTCCCGAATGGGGTCAGAAAGACATACTTGAAAGAATTTTGGTCCCTCTGGGATAGGGGAGTTTAGAGAGCCCAGTGGGAACAAAGCAGGTTGTGCAGATAATGCACATGCTGCTCAGTCAGTCTGTCCTGTCATCCTTTCTAGGAGCAGAGAATGAAAATAACATAGTTACCTACAAGGAAAGCATTGATCATGAATTGTCCTCTTTTTATCCCAAATGGAGTCAATTGTAGGGCAAGATAATTCAGATTTTCCTAAAAAAAAAAGAAGAAGTGTCTTCCTCCCCAGTGAGATGTGGGAAGAGCAACTGCCAGTGAAAACTGAGGCAAGAAAGTTGTTGAGTAACCTCAGCCTTCTCCATGTCAGTTGTCACCAGATCCCCTTTTGCCTAATGATAGATGATGCTGTTTTCTGTGAAGTACCATGTGGTTATGTTTTGGGGGGTTTTTTGTTGTTTGGTTTTTTTCTTCTCCTGTAGTGTAAGTGTTATGGGTAAATAGTAGAAAATCAAAGATCTGATCTGAGCTACAAGTGCTTTGTAGATAAACTCACTAGTAGAAACACATCATCTATCAGCTGCATTGGTCACAGTGGATTAGCTGGTCTGGTTCTATCCCCTCATCCAAATAGGCTTAAATATTTGCTGTCTGAAATCTCTCTACTCGTTTGACTGATCATCTTGTTTAATTTTGGGGGTTTTTTTGTTGCTGTTTTCAGAGTCTCTAAGAAACCTCGGGAGATGAAAGGCAAAAACAGTAAAAAGATTTCTCTAAAATATACAGCAGCTCGACTTCATGAGAAGGGAGTGCTTTTAGAGATTGAGGACCTGCAAGTTAACCAGTGAGTATTTTTTAAAAACTCTTTAGAGCTAAATAACCTTCTTGGAGAAAGAGGAAAACAGGTATGTTGAATTCTTGTCTCTCTTTGAACTAGTCTAGGTGCTGGCAATTGAAGAACAGAAGCTCTGAGATTTGTTTGAGATAGTGATAGATTGTCTTGAGGTTTTGTTCTTGGAATTTAGCATTGTTGGTAGACATAACTATTAAAGCTGAAGAATTGTTTTGGCGATCTAGGCTGGCATTCCTAGGGCCAGGAAACCTTGCATAGTGATCACTTGGCAGTTCTCTCTCTCTCTTTTTTTTTTTTTTTTTTAATCTTTTTTTCCTGGTTGAAGCAAAGGAAGTCTTTGATTGAGAACTGTAATGGGATTTAAACACGACAACCTCTTCCCACCCGCCCCTTCCCTGTCACCCCTACAGTCATGGAAGGGTACCTCCTCGGGTGAATTGCCATGATGGTTAATAGCTCTCACTGTTGAAAAATCAACTTAATGCTAGCTTGAGTTTGTCCAGCTGCAGTTTGCTAGCCTTGAGAACCTGGTATATCTTCTATGGAATATAGAGAATCTGCCTGTTACTAGAATTTTATTCAACCCTGAATCATATTTTGTACTTTGTGCACTAAATGAGGATGGATGTGCAGCACTAAAGTAGACTGTTTAGACTGCGTGGGCTAAATTACTGTCTTTCCTACTATGCTTGTGTGAAGGTGTGATCTACCAGACGAAGAATCTGTTAGGCTTCCATTCATTGTTGTATTGAGTCTTGTCAGCTTTTATGGTCTCATTCCAAATGGGGATATAGAATAAAGAGTTAAGAACAGAATTCTTAGAAATTTATCTTCAGGTTTCATCTCATATATTCTCTCCCTGTTTCAGTAGGAATTACATGTTCAGTAATGAACTGTGGGTTTTCATTTCTCAAATTTTGTAGGTTTAAAAACGTCATATTTGAAATCAGTCCAACAGAAGAAGTAGGAGATTTCGAGGTAAAAGCAAAATTCATGGGGGTACAGATGGAAACCTTTATGTTACATTATCAGGTAAGAACTGTCCTATTTAGTAGTGGCGTATAAGTTCTGCTTGCCAGACTCTTCATAAAAATAATAAAGACGTTTTCTGCCTGAACAATCTGAAAAATGCTCTCAAAAACAACCCATTTGTTGCAGGGAAAACAGATGCAGCGCAAATGGAGGATTCAGACTACTTTTGTTTCTTTACTAATGAAAGCCTGATGTCAGTCTGTGTTCTTAGTTACACTTACATGTACGCACACAGAACAAATGCATGCATTTTCAACAACTTCCTGCTACAGCAGAGAGATCGGGAGTCTGTGGCAGTGGTCTGGGCTTGGGTGTGGTGGCTTTAGCTGGTCATCACATATTGGTGTTCTTTCTGCCACCCTACACTTACCTGTTTCTTTAGCCATACAGCTCTTAGGAGTCTTCAACCTTTACTTAGGCCACGCTACTGGAACAGGCATACTAACTGACCTTTTCCCAAACGGTTCCCCATTCTTCCTCCCACGCCAGTACTGTTATGCCTGGTGTCTCTTTTCCCTTCTTCCACTTCTGTCTCTACCCACCTCCCACCCAGCTTGGGCGTCATTAGGTTTGTTAATCGTGGATGCCTCAGGGATCTCAAAACAGATTGTGTGCAGGAGTACCTCGCATTGTGGGAAGTCCATGCCACCTAACTGGCTGCTGGGAGGGACAGCTGCCTTGCGCATGCCGTTCATGTGTTCTGAGGACTCCCCTAGTTCATTCCAGTCCTAATCCATTGGAGCTGGTCATGAACTTCTTGATTCATCGGGCTACCCAAGGTCACTCGCCCCTCGGGTACATGTGTTGCTATACCACTATGTGTTTGTAGCACTGCTTTGCAGAAAAAGCAGATGTTCTGAGAGGACAGCAATGAGAGAACTGCCTTTGGTCATACAAGTATAGCATTAACAGTCGTATCAGTTAAAAAGACTTGCATTGCCATTGCCAAAATTTTTACAGAAAGCAGCAGAAATAGCTTTATGATTTTTTACTCCAGTGTCACCCAGGCTGGACAGCTGCAGGAGCCAGATTTGGATTTTGGAATGCACACAATATTTCCCTGCAGTAGTACTACATGAACGCCTTCTTCAATATGTATTGTTCAAGAGCAGGCTTGCTGAAAGAAATTCCTTGCTGAGATAAATCAGTGCAGGGAGTCCTATTGCTCTGTCAGGTGCATCACTGACAAGAGCAAAGTGTAGCTAGAAATACTGCCTACATAAACACCTGAGAGACTGAATCGGCATTGTGTACATAGTCCTAACAGATGCCATTTCTTACTCTGCCCTAGATTGCAGTGCTCTAAACCACCTCACTGAGACCTGTGGCAACGAAGAATTTTAGAAATTGATGCTGTGGAATGGTGTAATATTTCTTGGGTACATAATATAATTAGGCACATAGGAGACCCTTTCTAAACATTACAACAACTTTATAGCTACTGTGCAAATGAAAAGCCTGGAGATGGCTAAATCTGAAATTTGGCTTTCTTAGAATGGTCTTCTATTTCTGCCCTCTTGGTAATTTTTTTTAATAAACAAAGATTAAAAAAATTAACATCTTAAATGCCTTAGAGCAACTTTATTTTTCATGCAGTATGAGCGGATCTTTAATGAGTCTCTCATTTTTCTATCTTATGCCATGTACTTTGTGACAGATATTCCTCAAAAACCTACTGTACCACAGGGTGTTGTATATTCTTTATAAGCTCTTGAGGACTCCTTGCTCATAAAGGTATTCTCTTTGGCAGGATCTTTTGCAGCTGCAGTATGAAGGTGTTGCAGTCATGAAGTTGTTTGACAGAGCAAAAGTGAATGTCAACCTTCTGATCTTTCTTCTGAATAAGAAATTTTATGGGAAGTAACTGACCTCTGCTAGCAAGTCTGTGAAAGGGGAGATGAGTAGAACCCTGCACATACAACTTTTAATGACCTAGCTATGTATCAGTATATGCCCATGCTGTGCTAAAGTATATCAAATGTATCATGAAGGAGGACTAAGAACCTCTTGTGAATTGATAACCCTGACTGAGTCTGCAGGGAGTTGGTTTCTTGTTTATTTATGATCTTTTATCTTCAACTTTGAAGGTCCCCTGAAAAGCAGTTAATTTAGAATGTATTTTTACATGGCGCTGGGGATTAAACTAATACTCTAGTATACTTAGGGCATCTGGATGCTTTATTTGCCTAATTGTGTGCTTCATGAGGCTGAATTCTTGTTGCCTGTGCAAAGAGAAAGCTGGCACTGTACAGCAGTTGGTTTGCCTCTTCCTGAAAGCAAAAAAAGGTTGCAGATTGTGTTCGGACTCCAATTATTCTCTAACAGCAATGACCAAAATAAAAAATGGTCAAAGTCCAGGTTACCCATTTGTTTGTGAGCTTGCGGTGGTGGTGGTGGCCAATTCCCAAGATAGAACTACTATGGTCTGCGGAATCAGTAAGTGTCATAAATGGTTGCTGAACTATTCGTGATTATGTACTATAGCCACATAGAACAGCTTTAGTGTCTCATTTTTCTTGATTTGTTTCTGTTTATTACACTGTAATAATTTACAGATGGCCCCTTAAACAGAGGGACTGTGGAATGTATTTACTAGGGCTTAAAAAGAAGCCTTTTGGGGAAGGAGAGGGGAAACTTTAAAAATTTCTTGCGGCATATTAACTTTTAATGTTGCTTACAAAGCATTTGAAATGTAAAAAATAACTTTTTTCCAGTTTAGAGCAATGTTCTATATATATCTGTATCTGATGCAATAAATGTTAAGCTCTACCTGCAGACTTGTCAAAGGAAGAGAACTATCTTAAACAGGTTAGCTTTTAAAAAGTTACATTTTTCTACCTATACTCAAGTTCCCATTTCTTTTGCTACTTTGTAGGGTTTTTTTTCACCATGGTGGTGGTGCTGGTTGTTCTGCTATATCCAATAAAAATGCAGAGACTCTTTAAAAAAAAAAAAGAAATCTGACCTTTAAATTCATCGGTTGCTCCAGCTCTCCCCCCAGTTTTTTTCTTAACATTTTTATTTTTTAAAAAAGGGACATAGCTCTTAGTTGCAAATTTGAAGTTATTCATAGGTCACTTGTGTTGTTCATTCAGATTACTGAGTTTAATTGAACTGCTTTATCTCTGATCTATACTGAGCTAGTTATTTCAGCTTAGATCTTTTTTTCTCATGAAAGACACTCATAGTATTGGAAATGGCTACATTCCTGAGGATAACTTTTCTGCAGTCCTCTCAGAAACAAATATTTATTTCAACCTGCTGATGTCTAGACTGTATTTAAACATATTTTAATGTTGGTGTATGTGTGGTCCAACCCAGTAACAAAAATTACTTGCCAAACCCAAGAAAGATCTTTGTGGTCCAGATAGTCTGAAACAAGAGATACCTCAGAACTGGATTTCCACTGAAATCTGACAAAGAGGTCTGAAATGGGATAAATGTCTTGCCTTGGTTTTTTTTGTGTGGGTTTTTTTTTCGTTTTGGTTGGTTTTTTTCCTGCCTCTGAATTTGCTATATTGTAGGAGGACTTAAAAATGAATGCCTTAGATTAGGGGATGATGAGAAGAATGGTGGAACATTATAAAATTATTG
Source organism: Harpia harpyja (assembly GCF_026419915.1). Taxonomy (NCBI): domain Eukaryota; kingdom Metazoa; phylum Chordata; class Aves; order Accipitriformes; family Accipitridae; genus Harpia; species Harpia harpyja. Next base: position 15,121,014 of record NC_068953.1, on the reverse strand, counting down.
TTAGCAAAATGCAGCTGTACTCTGCAAGCTCTTGAGTGATAGGGATTGATTGCCCTCCCCTTTTTCTTTTTTCTTTTTTTTTTAAATGAATACTTTTAGTACTTTTCAATGTCTCCAGATAAATTTCAGCTGGGATTCAGGGACAAGGAAATGAGGTGTTAAAGGCCTGTGTAGTACCTGTGGGGAAAGCATCTTTACTATGTGATTTACAATAATTCCCTTGTTGCCTACACCTATTGAAAAAACAGGCTTTTGGCAAAAATTAAAAACAACTCGGTTCTTTGAAAATAATCTTTAACGTGGGAAAAGAGTCTACTTATTTTAGCTGAGCAACAGTATGGCACTTTGGAGGTTTTTTTAAAGGAAATGCTCTATTAAAAGATCCAATCTCAGCACTTAATTATATATATTTTGTCATTTAATGGTGATTTAGCTTTGCTTGCTCCATTATGCCACTGTATTTACCATGGGAGTAGCTACAAGTACAAAGTGTGTTGTCTTTCTTTCCTGGTAAAATTTGCCTTTGTAATTCACATCTAAGTAAAAAGTAATTTGTCCCCACGGGCTTTGTGTGAACTCCTGACTGCAGGCAGCAGCCATGAACACGCAGCTGGGCCCCAGGCACAGTGTTGGCGGCAGCAGGCGTTGCCATCGGTGAGCATGGTTAGGCTGCACCAGCACTGGGGAAACCACCGTTTCTCCAGAGGTCTCCCACCTCCTCTGCGAGTCAGTCCTGGCCTTTCTCGTGCCTGGGGGACTGGCCATGGTGTGAGGAAACAATGGATGACACAACACACCTATGGTGGAGGTGTGGACCTCCTGACATGACTGTGTGCCCCCACCCTGGGGACCTCCCTGTGGCTCTGTAGCACCCTACAGGACCCATGCTTCCCACTCTCCCGGAACACTCTAGCCCCATCCTAGTAGGATTAGCACAAGTCAGCCCTCGATGGTGTCTTACTCTCAATTAACAGAAATGTCTTTTGATTCAGCTAGGGTGAACGGCAAGGTCCTCATAGATGCTCCTGCAACCTGCTTGGCCGCCCACAAGCCTAGCACTGTACTGGTGTTCTCCTTGCCATTTGCTATGGCTCTACAGTGTCCTCGTGGCCCCCAACTACCTCAAACCCTACCCCAGAGCCAGCAAACACTGCCCCCAAACTCTGACTGGCCACTAGACCCTGGCTGAGTATCCCCAAAACCCTCTAAACCTGCCCGCAGGGCCATGAAACACCCCAAACCCTGCCTCAGGACAAGTGAAAATGTTGATCAACCGAAGTGATGAACACAAGATCTAGGGTATTTCTGCCTCCCAAGAGGAGAAGTGCCATTTCTGTTGGCAGGGAAAGCGGTGCCTGCCCTTACGGACTGTCTGTGTGAAAGCAGCGAGTGTGATCTATTGCCACTATATTGGGCAGTATAAAGAATTAATAGGATCAATCACCGGGACAATTTCTGTGTTGGGGTGCCAGGAGCAATGCTGAGGTGGTCCCTGACATGAAGGCAATGTGCTGTGCCTGGATGAAAATGAACCTGACCTGAACCGAACAAAGCCCTCTGGCACCAGGGGGCTGGAGGTGGCTGGGATCCTGAGCTGTCCAGGGGAAATGCCCAGTTCTGGGATTGTCCAAAATAAAGCTGAAGTTGCATCCACCTGGGGACATCTAAGATCACTGCAGGAGAAGCATTAAGCCTGGGAACACATTGCCAGCCTGGCCATGGCTCATACCGAGCACAGCTGTGTGCAGCTGACCCTGCCGCACAGCCTCAGCCAGCAGCACAGGAAGCAACAGCATGAATCCACCTGAGCAGAACGGTCACACTGTGCAGGAGCACTAGCAGCTGCCATGAGCGGGCAGAGACATGAACCTGAGCTGTTTGCTTCAGTCATAGGACCTGTAACAGAGCCTCCTGCAACCATGCTGCAGTACCCTCACCTTCACACCCAACTGTCTGCGTGTTTCCAATTGCATCGTTAACAGCACCAATGGATCCACAGCGCGTATGCCCCACCGCATGCTTTTGTGCCAGTGTTATTACTGTGGACAATTACCTGTGGGACCAAGAAAAAGCACCGGGAGATCCAGGCAACAGATGATGTCCCCAGCAGTGGGTTTGAGTTGTCAGCATTTCCAACAGCACAGGCAACTCCTTGGTCAAAGCCTGGCATCTTGATGGCGATGGGCAGTGACGCCTTGTCAGCTGCCAGATTCCCAACAAGTGAGAGAAACCCAGCCAGGAGTGGGCGCCAGGCCCCAGCCAGAGCCCAAGGCCAGGGGCTGCCCCATCATGGCTACCCACCCCCACAGGTACGAGTCACCTGCCCCAGCAGGGGTTCATGGTGCCAGGCTGGGAGAACTGCTGGGAGGTGACGGGGCACTAGGGCCACTGTCCCCGTCCTCATTGCCTGACGTGTGACTCCTCTGGCCCCAGGACTCACATCGGAGAACTGTTAACATGTGGGAAATGGGGGGGGGGGGGGCAACTTGGTGCTGGGAGGAGAATCATCCTGTGGGAAAAATGGGAAACCAACATCACCTTCCCCTCCTGCGGCTCCCTGTACTCGTCACCCTCATCCCGTCTTCCCCTGTCTGCCTCCCTACGGCACAGCCCCGTACCCAGGGCTGCCTGGGCCCCCGGGGATGCCCCTACCTACGGATACCGTGTGCCCGCCCCCTGTGCGGGGCAAGGGGGAAGGTTGGGGGGGGCGGGAAGGGAGACAGCTGCGGGAGGGGACCGCCGGCGGGACTTGGGCAACCCCTGCCTCGGGGCTCCGAACTCGCACCCAGCTCTCCCCGGTTCGGGATGGGACGGGGCTGGACACACCGAGAAAGCCCCGGGACGGCTTCTCGCGGCCGGGCAGAGAGCAACACTCGGCCCAGGCGGGCAGGGTCCAGCACCGAGGGGCTGAGCGGGCACCACCGGCACCCCGGAGGAGTAGGACCGTCAGAGATAAAAGAGACGAGAAACCCCCGTCCCCGGCAAGATGAAGGGCGAGTGCGGGACCCGGGAGCGCTTAAATAGGGGCGGGGCCGGGGCGCCTGCCTGGGCCTGGAAGAGCGGCGGCGGCCGGTGTGCGGGTTTTGTTCGGCTCCGCTCCGGGCCGTGAGGGAGCAGTAGCCGCCTCAGGGCAGGTGAGGCGCGGCGGGTCGCGGAGGTGGGATCCGCCGGCCGGAGTCTCCCCGGGCGGGTCCGGGTTCTGCTCTCCCGGGGCTGGTGGGGGCGGAAGCTGCCCCGGAGTCGTTGGGGGGGGCGTTTGGGGCCGAGCCCGTGGCCGGCCGGGGGGAGCAGGGCTAGCCCCATCCCGTCCCCGGCTGCTCCTCGCTGGGGCCGGGCGGCCTCTGCCGCTCCCGGCGCGGGTCCGGGCGGCGGCGGCCCGGGGGGCTCCTGCGGTGGCGGGCGGGTCCCGGTACCCGTAGGGGCGGGGAAGGGCCCCGGCTGCTGCCGGCGGGGGTTCCTGGAGCGGGGCCGGGCTGCGCTCGGCTTGGATTGGAGGGTGACTGGGCCTGGCTCCCCGCGGGGGTGCTTTGGCTGTGGGGTTTGGGGTGCGGGCCCGGCGGTGCCGGTGACGCCGGGGAAATAAACCCTGAAACGGCAGTAATGAAGCGATCCCTGCCTGTGCTGGGGCTGCCCCGCAGAGGCGCGGGGCCGGGCCCTCCGCAGTTCCCGAGCACTCTCCAAAACTGTGTGTGGGGCCCCGGGAGCCCAGGGCTGTGCGGTGGCTACACTCCCCCCAGCCCTCAGCATCGCCCACGGGGACTGCAAAGGGGGTCAGCTGGTTTGGGGGCCAGAAATGGAGACCAAGTTTTCTGTTCCTGGGGCTTGAAAACAGGCTCATGTGGCTGATTTTGGGGCTCAGAAACAGAGGTCCAGCCCTGCGTTTTTGGGACTTTAGAACAGGCTCAGCAGCTGGGGTTTTTGGCTCATAAATGGGCACTGAGTCAGCTGGTTTGGGAGCCAAAAGCACAAGTCAGCTTGGCTGGTTTTGCAGGTGGGGGAGAGGCAGGCAGGCGGGTGGGAGGGTGTTGGGGCCTGCGGGGGAAAGCAGGGCGTGGGCAGGGTGCGTGGACCCTCCCCGGAGGTGGGGGTCTGGTTGTGTCGGACCCTGAAGTTCGGGAGGCTGGCACGCAGGAGGCCGAACTCAACATCTGTGATGGTCTCTGGGGGGAAAGGTTCTTTTCAGATCCCACATGCCCTCTTTGAGTCCAGCTCTTCTTTCTACGCTGCTTAGAATAGTTAAGTAATTAATCACACAAACTGATGAGTATTTATACAGCATACAACTATGATGTTTAATCCTAATGCTCAAGTTTTGACAGCATTTGACAGTTGATTTATGACCTTATCAAAAGCCCAGACTGTTGCAAATAGCTGGAGCTTGTAAGGAGAAGCAGCTGAAATCAACGCGAGCTTCAGTGCAGAGCTGGCGCTTCAATTAGTCCAGAACTCTAGCAAGCAGGAGCTGGAACGAGATGGGGTGTCGGCTGTCTGGAGCGTGCATTAGCCAGAGGCAAAATTACCTGCGCTGTAATGAGCAGGAGCTGCAATTAGCTGGAGTGTCTTTTCGCTGGAGCGTCCGTCCCAGCACGGCCGAAGAGCGGCCGGGCGCAGGCAGGGCTGTCCCCAGCAAGCAGCTCCGGGCAGCGGGGAGGCGACTTGTCCTTCTGCCAGCGGAGAGCCCGGCCTCTTCCCTCGGGGATCCGCTCCACACCACGCCCCTCTCGCCGCGTGGAGGGTCTCTCCCGGTCCGTTCCCGAGGGCAGAAGCGAGGTGGGGGTCCCCCGGCTCTCCTGGGGCAACCCTCGCTGCGAGGGGGCGCGGGCGAGGCGGCGGCGTCCCCTCGGTACCGGGCAAAGGGGAGAGAACCGGGCCGGTCGGAGCTCCCGGGCGCAGATCCCTTCCGGCAGAATCCTCCCCTGCCTTTTCACCGTTGGCTGGGTGTGACAAACACGTTCATTTTTTGCCTCCTCTTTTCCCAGTGTCACCTTCTGCGTCACGTGAAGAAAATCCTGCATGGTTTATTCCGCTTGCTGCTCAGGTCATCGCACGTATAGGGCTGGGGGAGCGGGAAGAAACATTTTGCGAGTTCGGGGGCACTACAGATACTCCACATCAAACCCACAGAAAAGGCAAATTTGCTGCTAGTGCAGAAAAGGTGACGAAAAACTGCAGTTAACAGAGCGTGCCCTGTTCTGAATTGGTCCCTTGATATGTTTTTGTTTCAGGTGAAAGAATGAATTTCCATCTATGATAAATTCAGAGCTGCCTGTTAGCTTCTTTAGGGTCAAGTGTTTATCTTCTCTTTGTTCATACTGATTTTATGGGTAAGCTGGAAATAACCTTTTATTTTTTTATGTATAACTAAATTTTTATTAATATGTGGTGTCACTATAGTTCATTTTTGAGCACCTAAATGCCAGTATTGTTGCCGAAATCCGGAATAAAACTCCTTAACAGCAATGAGAAGTTAAGAAGCAGGCACTCCTTTATTGCAGCGCTGGGCACACGGGGGATCGCTCCACCTATCGTGTGCACCTGTCTTGTCTAACGATACAGTTAAATACACACCTGTTATACATATTCATTAAATATCTGGGAAATGTTATACATAATCATCAACTTTCCAGTAAATCATTAGCATATGTATATGTCTCTTCACGCAGGCGCAGCAAAGGTCTCTGGTGGTCTTCAGAAGCCCTCTGGTGGTCTTTCATAGTCTTCCTCACTTGTCCGCTTCTTGACCTCCTTTAGCTGATTCTGCGCAGTATGGTTCTCATCACTATCTATATTAGTTTGCATAAAAATGTATACTATGTTCTCTTTTGAAATCCAACCTTTTCAATGATTGGTCTTTCAGTTTGTTATCAAAATGGGAAAGGTAGGGAGTTTTCAAGAAGCAAATCTTCTTGGCTTCTTAAAAGAAAATATAAGCCAACAATAATCAGCTAAAAGTACAGTACTGCACATTCTTTAAGTTCTTTATCTACTATGGTTACACCCCACAACTCTATATTCCTAATATTTCAGTTGTAATCAGATTTGATTTCTTTTAAAATGTAACATTTCCCCCCTTTGAAAGTTTTGAAAATCACTTCAATACTTTCACTATAATTCTACTGATCAGTTACTATATATTGGAGGAGGTTCTGGGATTCTTTGTTCATTTTGTTGTTTTGCAACAGCTTGGACGATCATGTGATTAAAAGAAGTTTCACAAGTCAAACGTGTTAGCCGATTCATCATTCTCCAAGTTAGGATATATAATATTGCTGACAGAGTCAAACTGATCAAAACCAATATCAAAAGAACCACGATGGGGTGACACAACTTGTTCAGGATGCCTGTAGCAGTAGGTGACCATCCGAAAAGTGTGTCCCACCATTTATGTTCTGCATCTTTTTGCACTCTTTCAAAAATTCGGTGTATTTCTTTCACATTGTTATGAACAGTTATTAAGGTTTTCTGTCCATTTTCCCTAATTTTTTTCCAAAATCTCAACTAAATCCTTGTGTTGTAATAACTGTTTTACCAAAGCAAGATTCATTCCGATGGGTATAGGTAGTAATTCATGAATCAACATATAGTTAGATTGCAAAAGTTGGTGAGATGTGACCGGGGCCAAATAGGAAAAGTCACATCCTACAATCTTAGTAAAATTGTAAACACAATAATTTGAATGATTTTTAGTCTCTACAACTACCTCGTCTACAGATAAAAAGTCACAAACAGTCCTCAAACATACACAGCCTTTGCCGATATATATAAGTACTGTTTTAGGGTTTTCATTAGGATGAATCTCAAAATGGTAAATATTTTGTTCAGTATCTAAACAAATATCTTGTGCCTCCATTGCATTACCTTCACAAACAAATCCTTGTTGTTCCCGTACAATGCAAGATTCCAAATTAACAGTTTGCCATTTTTCATTCTCTTTTCGGGCCCATACTCTATGCTCAAAAGGATAGAGTATAGTTCCGTTGTGGTTCAACCCTAATGCAATAATGGGATAAATTGGGTATATGGTAGCATTATATATAGTTAATACAAAAGTTGTAGCTGTGTTTGTAACGGGATCATAAGTAAAGTTTACCAAGTTCCACCAGGATTGGAGTTCTTTCTCAAAATCAGTGGCACTGTCCCAAATTATTTTCCGAATTTCAGTAGGGAGAATGCCTTCTTCACCTTCTCTTATAATTGAGGCGGCTACCGATTGCATCCATATTTGAGCCTGGATACAACTAAGAGCCAAAGAGAGGTTATTTTGGACCACCCCAAGTGCATCAGTAATCAATTCGTGGTCCCTTACATTTACCTCTTCCCATTTTGGTAATATATTGGACAACAGCCACTGGTTGGTCCCCAAAGCCAATAACGAGGATCGTAAAGGTTGTTGCAATTTGGTCAAATCACTAATTGAAATAGCCAACTTGTTCATTATTACTTCCGAATCAATGCTATTTAAAACTCCCAATCCTGTTCCCAAAACACCGGTTAGGTCTCTCCGCGTTCTTCTCATGAAAAGAGTTCGTTTTTGCAGCCAGGTTGTCCATCCCTCGTAAGAAGTCTTTAGGAAAGGTGAGCAAGCTGGCTGAATGTCTGAAACATTGTTCTGCATCGACTATTCAACCCGTTTGAGAGACCATGCCGGGTTAAGCAGCATTTGTTGTAGGCCCGTATTTCTGATCACATACGGTCCAATTTCAAAGATTTTTGGGCTAAGTACAACAATTGGTTGAGTAGTAGGTATTGTAACATCTACTTTAAATCCTCCCCAATATTTGGTATTGTTTTTTTCCACACATGACGTTATAAGAATATTGTACAGCAGTCAAATTTAACCAACAGTCTAGATTTTGATTTTTACACAACAAAGTAGGGCCATATGGTCCAATCCCATAACTTTTTGTGGATTCAATGTGAGATTCAGTGATCAGTCTACATCTTATTGCGATGTTATCTCCTTGTATCACCGTAAAAGAGGGTATAACTTCATCTTTGTCAGTTAGCGGAAAGAAGGTATCTATGTCATCGTGTGTGACTACTGCAACAAGCATCACTATAGGTCTAGTTACAGCATTCATTTTGAATTTAAATGTTAGGCCTGATAGTTCTCCTATCGGTGGATTAGATCGCCAATTGCACACCACATAGACTGGTTTGGTCAGAGTGAAATTGTACCAACAATCTCCTTGTTCCTTAATACAGGATTTGGTAATTTCAACATTGCTGGTACTTGGGTCTAGGGAGTAGTTACCGACATTCTTTTGACGGCAACACATAATGATAGAATCCTGTTTGTTACATCTCCATTCTATAGTAGGACAGAATTTCGTAGTGATGTTGGAACTTGGGTCCAATAAATTTCCAGAGATGGTAATTGAAGAGGCTTTCTCATAAAGAGATCCTTCCACTTTTCTGCATCCCACTTGAATTTGTTCTCCAACCGTTCCAGTCAAGACACGGACCCAGTCTTTTCTGTCCCATTCCCCCCATTCAAATGGGTGGTACACTTCAGAATCATGCATTACTACAGTGGCTAAGCTTGGGAAACGGCCTTTGGGATATCGCCCCATACTCTGAGTATACTGAACAATAGCTTGTGACCATGGCCATTCTGTATTTCTTTGGCTACAAATTAGGGGTGAGATACAAAAAAGTGTTATCAGCCTAATTAAGTGACTCATAATTCAATAAACAACATGCCAACTATTTATAAATTTTCAATTTTAAAGGACCAGTTTCTTTAGCCTTCCAGTTCCCTGTTAGTGTTTTCTTTACTCGAGTATAATGAATCCATGCATCTGACTCCGCAATCTTGACAGCGGTGAAGGTGGTCAACAATATTTGGAAGGGTCCTTTCCAGCGTTCCTGAAGAGGTTCAGAAGTCCATGTCTTCACATAGACATAATCACCTGGCTGGAAATCATGTACTGGATTTTCCAAAGATAAAGGTCTGTTCCAAACAATTGCACTCCGAAGCGCAGTTAGAGTTTTTCCTAAAGAGAGCAGATAGTTATACACATCTTGCTTTCCTTTTAAATGTATGCTCAGATTTGGCTCAGGAGATTCATAAGGTTTACCATATAATAGTTCATAGGGACTGATTAATGTCCCACTCTTTGGCTGAACCCGAATTCGTAAAAGGGCTAGTGGGAGGGCCTGAGGCCATTTCAAATTAGTTTCCTGACATATTTTACTAATTTGTCTTTTCAATGTTTGATTCATTCTTTCCACCTTCCCACTAGATTGTGGTCTCCAAGGTGTGTGCAAGTCCCACGTAATTCCTAAAATTCTACTAACACCCTGGACTACTTCTGCAACAAAATGGGAACCTCTGTCAGACGAGATTCCAATAGGTACCCCAAATCTCGGGATAATCTCTTGTAATAACCATTTAATGACTTCCTTTGCTTGATTAGTTTGACTGGGAAAGGCTTCCGGCCATCCTGTAAAAGTATCAACCCCCACTAGAATGTATCGATACCCATTCTGTCGAGGTAACTCCGAAAAATCTATTTGCCAATAATCCCCTGGTTCCATTCCTGATTTCAACATTCCCATTTGAACTTTCCTTTTTACAACTGGATTATTCTTTAAGCATATCTCACATTTCGCAGTTGTCATTGTAGCTATTTCTAGCATTTTTACTGATATTACTTGCCTTTTCAAAAGAGTTATTAATGCTTCTGCCCCCCAATGACATTCCTTATGTTTTGTCTGTATTATTTCCCTCATTACAGATGGTGGAATTACTACTTGTCCTTTTGATGTCACCCACCATCCTTCCAAATTTTTCCTTGCATTTAATAATTTCCCCAATTTCTCATCCTCCTCTGAATATTTAGGTTTTTCCTTTGGTATTGCAATAGTTTTTGTAGGAATTAATGCCATTTGTAGGGCATTCCTTTTGGCTGCTTCCCTAGCTGATTTATCTGCTAATCTGTTCCCTACAATCTCTTTTGTATTCCCTGATTGATGTGCTTTACAGTGCATGATTGCTACTGCAGTTGGTTTCCGAACTGCTTGTAGTAAATGTAAAATCTCCTCTTTATATTTAATGTTGGACCCCTGAGAGGATAATAGTCCTCTTTCCTTCCATAAAATCCCATGGACATGGACCACGCCAAATGCATATTTCGAATCAGTCCAAATATTCACTTTTTTTTTCTTCACTCAATTCTAGAGCCCTTGTCAAAGCCACTAGTTCCGCCTTCTGAGCTGAAGCTGTGTTTGGCAAAGCATTGGCTTCTATAACTGATTTTTCAGTTGTTACCGCATATCCTGCATAGCGGATTCCATTTTCAACAAAGCTGCTACCATCTGTGTACAATTCCCAGTCTGGATTGTCCATAGGTACATCCTTCAGATCCTCTCGACTGGAATATACATACTCAATGGTAGTCAGGCAATCATGTTCCAGTTGTCTTTCTTCCTGTATAGAACTCAAAAAGACTGCAGGATTAGTCAAATTAGTGGTTTTCAAAAGTACATCATCTTGCTCCATCAAAATTACCTGGTATTTCATCATTCTGCTTGGGGAGAGCCAATGGCCCCCCTTTTGCTCTAACACTGATATCACCATATGTGGTACATATACCACCATCATCCTTCCCAAAGTCAATTTTCGGGCCTCCTGTATTATCATCACAGTGGCTGCTACTGCTCTCAAACAAGCAGGCCAGTCTTTACTTACAAAGTCCAATTGTTTGGAAAAGTATCCAACCGGTCGCTTCCAACTTCCCATCTTCTGAGTCAGCACTCCCAGTGCAAGGTGTTGTTTCTCATGTACAAATAACTGGAAGTCTTTAGTCAGATCCGGAAGTCCCAGGGCTGGTGCTGTCATCAGGGCCTGTTTTAGATTCTTGAAAGCTCTCTGCTGATCTGGACCCCATTCAAATGGTGGACCTTTAAGAGCTTCATATAAAGGTTTAGCCAACAGACCATAGTTCATTATCCATAGCCGACACCACCCAGCCATTCCTAAGAAGGTTCTCAATTCGTGGGTATTCCTCGGCTCCGGGATACTGCAAATTGCTTCTTTGCGGTCTGTTCCCAACTGTCTTTGCCCTTGTGAGATTTCAAAACCCAGATATATCACAGTCTGTTTTGCTATCTGGGCCTTAGTTCTAGAGACTTTGTATCCGCTTAACCCCAAAAAGTTTAAAAGATCAATTGTTACCTTTATACACGCTGGTCTCTCCTCTGTTGCTATCAATATGTCGTCTACATACTGTAGGAGCAAATGTCCAGGTTTGGGACCATCTCGTTTCCACATCTCAAGTTCTTTTGCTAATTGGCTCCCAAATATTGTTGGACTGTTCTTGAATCCTTGCGGCAATCTTGTCCATGTCAATTGTGTTTTTCGTCCTGTTTTTGGATTTTCCCACTCGAAAGCAAATAATTTTCGACTTCCTTCTTCCAGGGGTATACAAAAGAAAGCATCTTTTAAATCAAGCACTGTAAACCACTGGTGATTCTCCCCTAGAGCTGTTAAAAGTGTATATGGATTGGCCACTACAGGATGTATGTCTTTCACTATCTGATTTATCGCCCTCAGATCCTGTACTAATCTATATTCTCCTGATGGCTTTTTCACTGGTAAAATTGGAGTATTATATTCAGATTCACACTCCTCTAAGATTCCATATTCCAAAAATTTATCAATTAATTTCTTGATTCCCAATCTAGCTTCAGGTTTAACTGGATACTGTTTTAATCTCACTGGTTTCACATTTTCCTTCAGTTCTACTTTTACAGGCTGTGCCATTTTAGATTTTCCAGGTATCTCTGTGTTCCAAACTGTAGGGATCACAGCATCATCAACTTCTTGTGGCATCTCCTGAATCTTAACCTTCTCCTGTATCATCAGTATTTCCCCTGTCTTTGATTCTGGTATTTTTAAAAGAATTTCTCCTCCCTTAAAAGCTATCTGTGCATTCAATTTGGATAACAAATCTCGACCCAGCAGGGGTATCGGACATTCTGGTACATACAAAAATTCATGTGTAATTGCTTTATTTCCAAATTTTAAATCAAGGGGTTGAAAGAATGGTCTATTCTCCTGTTTCCCAGTCGCTCCAATTATGTTCGCTGTTTTGTTTCCCAATTTCCCTTTATAAATATTCAAAACAGAATATACTGCTCCCGTATCAACTAAAAATTCAACTTTATCATTTCCCAGCTTAATTGTAACCAGAGGTTCAGCTGGGTTCCCCTCCGGTCCCCTTCATTCATTTAAAGTCATCATTTTTGCAGCCTCTTGCTGACTTATTTGCCTTTTAGGGCAATCCCTTTTCCAATGTCCATCCTCCTTACAATATGCACACTGATTCATTCCTAGAGGTGCATTAGGTTCCCGGTTACCAAAGTTTCTAAAACCTCCTCTTCCCCGAGCTCGTCCTCTTCCTCTTGCTGCATTCCCTGTTAAGACAGCTATTAATCTACTGTCTCTAATCTTTTCTTTCTTTTCTTTTCTTTGCTCTTCTTCTTTCTCTCGATTATTATAGACTTTCCATGCTGCCTCTAACATTTTATTTAAATTTCTTGAATCCTCTCCCTCCAATTTTTGGAGTTTCCGCCTTATATCAGGCGCCGACTGTCCCATAAAAATCGAAGCCAATTGTTGTTGTTCTGCTTCTGTTTCCAATTTCAAATCAGTATATTTTCTAGCGGTTTCCTTCAATCTTTCTAAAAACACAGAGGGAGATTCATTTTTGTCTTGCTTTATCTCATATAATTTAGACCAATTCAAAGCTTTCGGCATTGCATGCTTTACTCCATACAATACCCATTTTTGATATCGAGTTAACCTTCTCCTGTGTACAGTGTCATTTGGATCCCACTGGGGATCCCCTGAAGGAAAACTCTGTTCCAAAGTCCCAGAAAGCGTTTCATTCATAAGTGCTGCCTCTGCTTGTGCTTTTCCAGTTTTTAATACCATCTGTTTTTCAGTACTATCCAATAAATTATCCAATATTACTTGTAAATCATTCCAATCGGGATCCTGAGTTCTAATAATTGTTTCTACAACCTTTCCTACTCTCTCCGGATCTTCTCTATAAACCCCTGCTGCCTGTTTCCATGCCATCAAATCCATAATAGAAAACGGCACCTTGACATATACTGGCCCATGCTGTCCCACTCCCTGTCTCAAGGGAGCCAACAATTGAGATTGCTGACGAGTTCTCCGAGACACTGGGGTATGAACTACTACTTCTGGTGTCTCATCAGCTTCTTCCCTCATTCTAGTACTGTCCGGTTCTATTATTCTCTCTGACTCAATACTCCTCTCTCGTGGATGTGAGGGAGAGAGATCCTGTTCCTCCCTTGGTGGGGCTATTTCTAATTCTAGTCCCATTTCATCCTCCTTTGGCACCGTACATCTAATGCACCTCCTTCCAACATCACAAGCTGAACAACAACTCTTAACTTTCTTATTTTCTGAAGTCAATGTCATCACCAAATTGTCTCGACTTATTAACTTGCATTCTTTTTGTCAATCCGTTCTCTGCCTCAAATAAAAGAACAGATCCACATATGGCACTTCACTCCATTTACCCTCTCTCCTACAAAATAACATTAACTGTAATATAGTATTATAACTTAAAGTTCCATTTGTTGGCCATTTTTCTTGATCTTCCAAAACATACAAAGGCCACCAATGATTGCAATATTCAATCATTTGACTTTTACGTAAATCATCATGTAATTCACTCCAATGTGCCAATAAACATCCCAATGGTGATGTTTTTGGTATCTTTTCATCAGTGGTTATATTTCCCATACTCTTACTCTTAAATAATTTGGCTAATGCCATTATGCTTATATATCAATTACCAAATACACCAAATATCAATTATTAAAGTTCCAAATATTAATAACCAAATATTAAAAATATCAAATATCAAATACCAAATATCAAATACCAAATATCAAATACCAAATAAATGCAAATGACAATTGTCCCAGATACACAGATGTCCAACCCAGCAATAGCTTTCGCTTATGACTTACGGGCAGACTTATCCCAGATACACAGATGTCCAACCCAGCAATAGCTTTCGCTTATGACTTACGGGCAGACGCCTAGGCTTCTCCACAGACGGGTACCCTCTGAGCCCCAACCCTGCGAAGCTTTCGCCGCGCCTTACGGGCAGGCTATCCGAACAGATTCCAGAGAAGAAGTGCCTTACCCTTTCTCCAGGGAACGTTGCGAGGAGCTTTGCGAGTCGAGAGCGATGGTTCCCCCCCGAGAATCCCTCGGTGCCGGCTGGAGTTCGATCACCACTCGATCTCGTCCAGTCTCACTCGCAAGGTCCCATCTGGGTCGCCAAAACTGTTGCCGAAATCCGGAATAAAACTCCTTAACAGCAATGAGAAGTTAAGAAGCAGGCACTCCTTTATTGCAGCGCTGGGCACACGGGGGATCGCTCCACCTATCGTGTGCACCTGTCTTGTCTAACGATACAGTTAAATACACACCTGTTATACATATTCATTAAATATCTGGGAAATGTTATACAAAATCATCAACTTTCCAGTAAATCATTAGCATATGTATATGTCTCTTCACGCAGGTGCAGCAAAGGTCTCTGGTGGTCTTCAGAAGCCCTCTGGTGGTCTTTCATAGTCTTCCTCACTTGTCCGCTTCTTGACCTCCTTTAGCTGATTCTGCGCAGTATGGTTCTCATCACTATCTATATTAGTTTGCATAAAAATGTATACTATGTTCTCTTTTGAAATCCAACCTTTTCAATGATTGGTCTTTCGGGTTGTTATCAAAATGGGAAAGGTAGGGAGTTTTCAAGAAGCAAATCTTCTTGGCTTCTTAAAAGAAAATATAAGCCAACGATAATCAGCTAAAAGTACAGTACTGCACATTCTTTAAGTTCTTTATCTACTATGGTTACACCCCACAACTCTATATTCCTAATATTTCAGTTGTAATCAGATTTGATTTCTTTTAAAATGTAACAGTATGAATGAAACATGATGGAAACTGCTACTTAAACTTGATTTTTGTTTGATTTTTATTTTTCATTAGAGCGTTGTGCCATGGGACAACATGCCGTCAATCCCCATTCTGTTCAGCGGAGTCTTCAGTCTAGGACTTTTAAGTAGAAAGGTTTGTCCTTCCAAAAAAGGACTAGTCATCCATAGGATTGAGGCATAGACTTGGAGAGTCGCTTAAGTACATGATCGGAATTAAAGCCAAATTTCACTTGATGTTACTGCTGTTGGTCTTCACTTTCATTAATTTCTCCACCACTCCCTCATGGTTGGGAGCTCTGAATCATAACTTTTTCAGTTTCTAACAGTCCCTAATTTTTTTTTCCCCAAAAAGGAGAGGCAATGTCTAAAAGTTAATTAGTTTCCTCACGAGTGCGTAGGTATATAAAATTTTAGTTATGATTATTAAAACCATAAAAATGACACCAGTCTTACAGATCTGGACTATTTCTGAACAGGCATTCATCACATGCAAGAGTTATCAGGGTACAGGTCACCTGAACTTCATGCTCTGACAAGACAATATGCAGAGACGAGGATGAGCTCAGAAAGAAAAAAAAAAAAGACACAGGGTCATGGTTTTGTTTTATTGTTGTTTGTTTTTAAAAAGTGCAATATTGACTGGTGCCAGCCTGCAGAGCTCGTCTGCTGCCTGACCTCTCCTTCTCTTTCATGGCTGTAATTGTCATTTGGATAATTGTAGAAGAGCAATTAAGTTACTTGCCTTTGTAAATGTGCTGGTAATACCAGGAAGGCAAATGCTTGAACTGGTAGTGAATAACTTGGCTACAGATAGAATTTCTGAAGGAGGAACAACAACAACAGGAAGCAAATAGCAAGTTACCAAAAATTTGTGTGTCTCAAACACGTCAAATTTTTATTGCCAAATGTTGTTTGGCAATATATTCCAAATGGCTTTTTTTGGTAAACATAAATTTTCAGGAAATTCAGGGTTGTGCGTATGTCTCTCTGTGTACGTGTCCTGCTACATAAATAGCACCAGTCAATGGCACATCCAGTGGCAGGGCTATTGTTCCCTATTCTTGATATTGCCATAGTAGTGTTGTGGTATTTAGACCTAATGGACGGGTTGAGGGATGGAAGGAGAATGCCTGTTTTCTGTAAGGGCTTGGAATGCTGACCCTTTTCTCTGTCTGCTGCTCCCCTGTGCATGAGATGAAGCTGTTTTATTTTTCTCCCTTGTTCCTGGTCTAAATATTTCTGAAGCTGTTGCTGCTGTGGTTTTGCAATTTGTGTTACTGCATTTTTGTAGAGTTCTAGTTATGGGTCATTTCTGCTGTGGCAAAGCATCAAGATATGGTTTTCATTTTAAAGCGTCAGAAATTGCATTCACTGAAATCAGTAATTCGCAGTGTAGGTGAAGCTGATCTGGCGCATGCAGCTATGCTCGCAGGGATACTTGATGGCTCCTCATCAAAACAGCAAGGTGTATGTGGACATCTGTAGGGTCGTGCTCTGGGTCTGAGAGCGTTACAGATTTTTGCTGTTGGAAGACGGAACGGAGCGTGTGCCTGTTAAATCTAAGGGCAGTCAAAAGCTAGGAGGGACCCTAAGCAGGTTTAGTGGCACAGCTGCTGTTTTAAAAGATCTTGACCTTTTGGAGAAACAGCCTGGAAAAAATCATTCCTTTTTTGCAACGAGGCTGTTCACAAGGACAGACTTATTGCTGTACTCTTTAACAAAAATACTCAACTTGGGATGTGTAGGGTGAGGAAGTCTTGGCTATACCTAAGCTTGAGAAAATGTATGTAGATACCTATGTCTGCATGTCATCTGCATGTATCTAGGAAAGTGAGTTCTAGTGAAACTAAAGCTGCCAATGAGTCGGTAAGAAAAAAAAAAAAAGGCATGGTTGTCTAAAAAATGCAAAAGCTCTAGTGACTTCTGTCAACAACTGTACCGAAGGTGATGCAAAATACTTTTTCCTCCACTCAGTTGTACTGTCTTCATAAACCTTCACAAAAAAAGGCAGCTTTGGATTCCTACCCAGCTTTATGCTAAAGGGTTTTTTCTTCTCTCAGCTGGATGTCAGCTGGCACCGTTTCACCATGGTTGCCCTTTCTTCTGTCATGACAGATGGAAAGAATCCATAGTGGTCTGCAAGTACAAGGTACATCTATGATGTGTGTCTGCATTTTTCTGAAGGTACTTGTAGTATGGACTTTAAAGTTAACATTAAGAATGTGCCAACTCTCCTTCTACATTTTTTTATATGAAATATTTTAACACAAATACTAAAAAGAAGTTCTGTTCTGGAGCATGTTATGCCTATGCAAAGTTTACTTACCTCTGTTTATTTTCTCTTCCTGAAAGCATAATCTTCTGTTTTTGTGTGCTTACTACTAAATGATACTGTGAAAATAATTTTGTACTAAAAGAGGGAAGAAACTGTTCATAAGAGTTCAGCTGTTCAGAAGAAACAGACTTTGTTTTCATGATAAAAGCTTTATGCTTTTGTAGTCAATGAGTTTTTAAAAATATCTTATAGTAGTACTCAAAAACCTTACTGAGATAACTAGCATCTGTACTAAAAGCAATCAAGGTCAAAGAAGAGACGTGGACGAAACAGGACAAATTGGCGTCGCGTCTGTGTGTTTTCCAGGCTTTCCCAAGAAGCATTAGCAGCCTTGTAACTAGTGACAGTGAGTCCTGAGGTATTTTTGGTGAGTTACTGCTTCAGTGTCTTTTTTTCCTTAACCTACAGTGTGTAATTTTGACTTCAGTTGGAAAGAGATTTTCCAAAATGGAAGTCTTTCCCACTCAAAGAAATTTCATTTTATGAACTTCCCATCAGAGTGGATCTTCAGAGGTGATCGACTTGACAGTAGAAGTCATCAGTAAGAAGACTTTTCACTCTCTTTTCTTAAAGAAAAAAAAGTCAATTTCCTTCCAAAGACCCAAGCACAGCACATCTTCCTAAAGTTGATGGCATCGCTGGTCTTTGGGTTCTCAGTTTTAACAGTCGAGATAACATGAAAATGTGTTGCTCTGCATGCTTCAGTACAGCTGAAAGCATTAGCAAATCTGCCAGTCGTTTTTGGTAGTCTGAGGTATTGCAGCACTGGGGATTTTACAAACTGACTTGCATTGTTTAACTGTAACTGCCAAATAGCTGTAGTATATAATTTATTAGGCATACATAAGTGGTTAGGTATTGTTCTAAACGTTTAAAAAGAGAGGCAACTGAATGTTATGGGTTTTTTTCCCTGATATTTTGACGGAGTGCTCTGAAGTACTTTATTTCTGTCTCGCTTTCAATGGCGTGTTTCCCTGGCAGTTCAGTAGCGTCTTTCTTGGGCAGCACAGCTGGCCAGGTGTCTCTCCTCATTATGTAACACACACAAAACCCCCTAGTCAAATTATAACTGTGTATTTTGGAGATAGATAATTTAATGGTATCAATTCACAGCTGTGCAAGTTAAGTTAATGCAAAAGGAAAATCAAATACTTTTATAGAATAAGTATTTTTATTGGATGTATATAAACATGGGCACACCTTTTTAGTATAAAGTGAATTATTGAGATTTGTTCTTTATTTTTCATTTTGCTCTTTGAAGTTTTACACTTCACTTTCAGCATTATTGACCAAGCAAGCAAGATGCGCAGCAGCAGCGCAAGGGCTGTAGCAGTTGTGGTGGATCCGTAAGCGTAGATTCTGATTGCATACAACGTCGTCCCACAGCCTCCCAGGGTTATCTCCCTGCAGCAGTGCTGTAAGGAAGGGAGGAGACATTTTCCAATACCAGCAAGAGTGTTTACTTTTATGCTAAGAACATGTTCAAAATCGTATCAATTAGCCTAAATGCTGATTTTAAGAGTTCAAATCACTCTAACTTTTAAAAGACGTGTTGTATTTCGAGCTGACCTGTTTACCTGGAATCCTCCTTTAGCTCAACTACTCTTCTTGTGCACCCACAGCCTCTGCTGGCAGGGGCAGTATGAGAAGCTGAAAAGTCCTTGACTTAGCTTAGCAACAACTAAAGCATCAGTGTGTTGTCAACATTATTCTCATCCTAAATCCAAAACAACACTGTAACAGCTACTCAGAAGAAAACTAACTTTATTCCAGCCAAAACCAGGACAACCCCAAAACCCCTGATTCTGGGTCTGCAACAGGGAAAAAACCCCAACAATTCGGGGCTCCCGGGAAAGCCAAATCCGCCTGGATTTGTGCAGCTGGAAAGCAAAAAATCCCCCATTTTCATGCACAAAACCACAACCAAAAGATCACCCCTTTTTATATTGTGGAAAAGCACCGAGTCACACCCCAAACTGAGTATTTTGGAAAAACAAAAAACTGCCCAGTTTGGGGAAAATTGGGGGTGAAACACAGCTCAAAGGGCATTGCTGGGGGTCTTTCCAGTGTCGATTATCTGACGTGGATTCTCTGTTGTGGGTTATCCCAGGTGAGTTACCTGCTGTGGATCATCCCCGGTGGACCCCTGCGGTAGGTCATCCTGTTGCCAAAATCCGGAATAAAACTCCTTAACAGCAATGAGAAGTTAAGAAGCAGGCACTCCTTTATTGCAGCGCTGGGCACACGGGGGATCGCTCCACCTATCGTGTGCATCTGTCTGGTTTAACTATGCAGGTTAAATGCACACCTGTTATACATATTCACTAGATTTCCGATAAATGTTATACATAATCATTAGTTTTCCGGGAACCTATTAACATATGTAAATGTCCTTTACGCAAGCGCAGTGAAGGTCTCTGGTGGTCTTCAGAAGCCCTCTGGTGGTCTTCCATAGTCTTCCTCACTTGTCCGCTTCTTGACCTCTCAGGTGATTCTGCGCAGTACGATTCTCACCATCATCTATATTAGTTTACATAAAAATGCATACTATGTCTATTCTTAAATTTAACCTTTCTAATAATTGGTCACACCATCTTATTAATATTCTTATGTTAAAACAATCATTGGTTAATCTCACTTAACTCTACTGATTGGAATCCTCGATAATTAGATAGAGGTGGGAAGGGTAAGGGGTTTCCAGGCAGCAAACTGGTGTCCATAACGGTTTCCCTAGTTTCCTAAAACAAAACACTACAAACCAACAAATCTTTGTCAAAGTTTCTGTGGTTAACTGATTTTAGACAATACTTGAATTCTTATAGTCACACATAGTACATTTTCTAAAGTTCCTAAGTTCCTATGACTACATTTCAAACTTAACACTCCCACACCTATGGTTCACAATTTTTTACTTCTTAATCAAACCAAACCCTTTTATATAATTAGATTTTAATTTCTTTATCAAAATATTTTCAACAATCCCCACCCATGTCCCCCCATGCACCTTTGTACCCACATACCCTCCCCCCTGTGTCTGTGTCTTCCCCATGTGCCCCCCCAACTCTTGCTCCAGTCCGCCCCCTTCACCCATGCCAGTTTTTAACCCATGGGAGTTGTTTCCTCTGCCCTCCTATCTCCTGTCCCCCCCGCCTCCCTCCTTTCCCTCCTCCATATTCTGCACTCCCCCCCATCACCCATCAGCCTCCCGACCCAGTGTGGTGCCTGCACCCCATTCTCTGTTATATTTTTCTTCTTTTCCTTACAAGTTGTTGTTGTTATTTCTTTTTCATTATTAAACTGTTTTTATCTCAACCCACGGGTTTTCTCACTTTCACCCTTCCGATTCTCTCCCCTATCCCACCGGGGGTGGGGTAGTGAGCGAGCTGTTGTGTGGGGCTTCATTGCCGGTGGTGTTAAACTGTGACACAAGGTTAGTTGCAAGCCCTGCCTGGCTAATTCTTGAGGCTGTCCATGTTATTCCTGCCATCTTGACAGGCCATCCTTGTTCTTCGTTGCTGCTTTATAGCCGGTGCCTTTTGCTCTGTAAGCAGCAGTACTTGGGTCATATAAGTATTGTGTGTTGCAGGCAGCAAAATGCAACTGTAACGCTTGCTGGCGGGAGCAGCAAGGAGGGCAGAGCCACGCTCCTGTACGGAGCAAAGATCGAGCCTCCAGGGCTCTACGGTCGTCTGCTGAGCACACCTAATATCCCAACATGCCTCTTTGCGTTCCCTGCTTCATGTCTAATTACTTTGCTTGCTGGAGGGCAGGGTGGTAACACCGTGCAGTGTCTCTTACCTAAGTGGCAAGCCCTGCACAGGAAGCCTTGTGTGTATGCAGGATGAGGAGAGCAGAGCGCTGATAGCACAGAGGTGAGGGAAGGTGCAAACATGACAACAAAGCCCAAGGATCACCAGTGAATCGCTCATTTGCACATCAGCCACTTGCATCTGGTCTGCTCCAACGTGCCGTTTCCTGCTAAACAGAGCTGCCCCTCTGGCACAAAGCAGCTTTTGGTCTCTTCTGGCCTGCCTTCAGGATGTCACCTGTGTTGCCTTATTTTTTAAAATCTCTTGTCAGCGTCTGTTGACTCGCTGCTGTCACTCCCACAACCCTGATGCCACGTGCAGACCGATACAGCAATCCCTGGGGCTTACTCTGGGGCAAAAAATCTCCTGTTCCACAGGTTCCCTGTGCTGCTTCTCCTCAGCATGGACAGAAACAACCACAAGACTTTTAAAGCTGTCAAATGCAAAGGAATGAAATGCTCGAGCCACTTGGATGCTTTTTGGTACAGCAGCAATGAATATTACTGCCTGGGCTGCGAGTGGGCAAAGGGCAGAGAAATGCAAGCCTTGTACCCCAGTAAGTAGTTTCCGTCTTTGGATGGTCTAAACTGGGCTGAGACGTCAGTCATTTCTCATCCAGCTGAGGCTCAGAAAAGGATCATTGAGGGGATGCTGCTGCCCGGCGGCCAAAATCCGGTACCGCGGCTCAGGCGCGGCACGTGCGCGGTGGCGCCCCTGCGTTCCTGGCTGCCGTCCGCCGGTAACGGCAATGCAACACCCCGGGGCCTGCGGGGCGGGGCCGCCTCGCTCGTTGCTGCCGGCCGCTGGGGCAATGCTGCTGCCGCCGCCCCGCCCGGGGCGCTCGGCGCGCGAAGCGCGGACCGCAGCGCCGGTGCCGCCCCTGGGCGTGCGCCAGCCGTCAGGTGCGCGGCAGCGCCGCCGCCGCCTCGTGGGCAAACCGCGGTGCTGCAGCCTGATGTTCGCGGTTGGTGGCCGGTGTACGCGTGGGTCCCTGGGACCAGCGTTGTGGCGTGCTGGGCGCACCTCCCGTCGGTGGTGGTGGTGGAGGGCTGAGGCCACCAGTGAGGCGATAGAGCCCCTTCGCTGGGTGTGGGGGGTGTCTCCTGCTGACTGGCTGCTTGGGAGTGGCAGGACGGGAAGCTTCAAACTGCCCCGCTGCCGCAGGCTCCGGCTCTGCCGGAGGCAAGCCGTGTCAGAGCAGCCCCAGGGAGTTACCCCAGAGCTGACAGAAGGGAAGAGGGGAAGCAGCCAGGCACCCCCTCCAGGTGCAGACACCGGGTGCCTTTCCAACTTGCCAGAGCTGCCCTTGAGTCTCCCCCTGCCCTGCTCTCCCCCAGCTCCAGCAGCTCCCCTGAAGCCTGTCCCATAGCCCCAGGCCTCCCCAAGCCCTGTCGTGATGGTGGCAAGCTGGCCCTTGATGTGTCTTCAGAACCCCCCGGGGAAGGAGGACATTTGACCAGGGGCAAGCTGCAGTAATAATGGTCACTGCTGCTTCTTTCTCTCTCCCAGAGGCCGCGCTGAGGATGTGGTTGGCCATCCCTCCCCTGGGGAAGCCATTGACGGCACCCACCTCAGGCTTACATGGGTTGTCTCTGCCTGGCCTTGCTCTTCTCATGGCATGGGAGCAAAAAGGGACAGGTGGAGCACTTACTGGCTATGGACAAGAGCTGCTGTGGCTGAAGTGGTCAGAGAAAGGTAAAGAAGAAGAAATTGAAGGCCATCTGGCCAGCAGCTGATTCCTGCTGCAGACAAGAGAGAGGCTGCCTCTCTGGGTAAGGAAGGATCCCTCTTTGTAGTCCACAGCAGGCCAGACCACCAGTGTGTGCCACAGGGTCTGTGTACATCACCAACAGTGTGGTACAGCCACGTAGTACGTGAGCAAGTGAGGCTACATGTCTAGGAAGCCTTGTCTCATAAGAGCTGTGAGACACCAACATATCCTCTTAGGTGGAAGACAGCTAAGCAGCCGGAGTTACAGAAAAGGAAGGGAGGATAGAAGGAGAAAGAAGCGTCTGAACTATCAAATCCTCCCAGCAGCACCAAAAGCAAGAGCTCTGGTGAGTCCCAGGCCCTTGGGGCCTCGTCACCCCTCTTGTGTGTCCTGGTCCCGCCCTGCCCCTCCCCTGGCTCGCTCGCTCTCTCCCACACTGCTGTGTTTTGTTTTGGTTTTTTTTTTTTTGCTTCCCTGTACCTCTCCTCTCTATTCTTGTGTCTTACTCCCTCTCTGTGTTTTTTCCACCCTCTGTCTCTGTCCTGCAGCCCATCACTGTTTTTTCCTTTTCCATCTCTTTGTCTCGATTGCCATATGTTTCTTTTTTCCCCACAATTTCTCTGGCCTGTTTCCTGGTGGTTTCCTCTCTGCACCTGCATGTGCTGCTCTGTGTCCCTGCCTTCCTCTCTCCCTCCCTCCTTCTCTTTCTTTCTGTAGCCCCATTTGTCTTGCTCACTGTCACTGTTGGGTTTTTTTTTTCTATTCTGTATCTTACTGTCCCCGTCCTCCTTCCTGTTAATCTCTTACTCTCTCTGCCCCTCTGTCTTGCTCTCTGTCCCTACTATCCATTGCTTCACTTTGCTGTCTCACACTCTGTCCCTGTTTTTTCTCTTGTGCTCCATCTCTCTGGCATTGTCTCTGTTGCTCTCGTTGGCTCTCTATCCCAGCATCCTCTTCCCTGTCCCTCTCTGTCCCTGTTTTTTCTCTTGTGCTCCATCTCTCTGGCATTGTCTCTGTTGCTCTTGTTGGCTCTCTATCCCAGCATCCTCTTCCCTGTCCCTCTCTCTGTTGCAGTAGCCTGCTTTCTGACTCCCTAACCCTCATCTGTTTTCTATATCCCTCTGTCCTTCCTCCTGTCTTTCCTTGTCCCTCTGGCCTGCTACCCATTAATGTATTTTTTGTCTTTCTCCATCTCTCTGCCTTGGTCCTGTCACTCTCTGCCTCTCTCTCTCTCTCATGTGTTTTTCTTGATCTCTGCCCTGCTCCCTGTCCCTTTTCTCTTATTCTCTGTCCTCCATCCTCCACCTAACTTTTTGTCTGTATATCTCCATACCACTGCCTGTCTCATTGTTTCTCGCGATATCCCTCTGCCCAGCTCGCTGTCCCATTATTCTCCTCTGTCCTGCTCCGTGGCCTTTTTTCTCATCCTGCAGCCCGTCACTGGTTTTTTCCCCCCTCCCTCTCTTTGTCCTGATCTGTGTGTGTCTCTTTTTTTCTCAGTCCCTCTGGCTTGTTCCCTGTCTTTTTCTCTCCCTTCCTCCCTCCTTCATTCCTCTCATTCAATTTATCTCTCAATCTGTCTGTTCTGCTCCTGGCTTATAATTTTCTCTCTCTTTCCCTCTGTCCTGCTCTCTGACACTGTTCTTCTGCCACCATGTCCCTGCAGCCCTCCTCACCCCTTTTTTATGGAGTTCTCCATCTCACTGTCCTTCTCCGTGTACCTTTCTTTCTCTGCTCCTCAGCCTTTCTCCCTCATTTCATTTTTCTCTTTCTGTTCCTCAGTCCTGCCTCCCATTGCTGTATTTTCATTTTCTGTATCTGCTGCTCCAGTAATGACTGCTGAGTTGTCCCAGGGGAAGGGCGAGTGTACAGGCACGGAGATCCATAGGAGACTCACTCCTGGGACATACATGCATTAACGAATAAACACTTGCTGTCTCCTTTGCACTTGGTGAGTGGCTGTCAGAGTCCAAGAGAGCAGGTTACACAGTGGGTGTAAGGGGTGATGGCTGCAGCTGTGGGCTGAGGCTGCAGGAGCCTCAGGTGGGGCCAGTGAGGCTGAAGGTGATGGTCTCTCTGTGTAAAAGGACTGCAGCCCTAGGGGATGGTGCTGCTGGGGCATACCTGCATGAGAGCACGAAAGAGGTGCAAGGATGTTTCCAACTGGCAGGCATATGGTCAGTTGGAGTCAGGCCCCATCAGGGTGGCTCCCAGGGATTTTCTGAGAGCTGGTGGAGAGGAAACAGGAAAAGGGGCACATGGCTGCACTCCACCCCCCTGTCCCGGCTACCTGGAGGCCTTCCACCTCCCTGGAAAAGGTGCTGCTGGGTGCCTCCCCAACTCAACAAAACTCCTCCTGCCCTGCTCACCCCATGCAGCTGCCCCCAACTCCAGCACCTGCCCTGAAGCCTGTCCCGTAGCCATAGACCGCCCCCAAATCCTGTCCTCACGGCAGCAAGCTGGTCCTTGAATATGCTTTATTGCACCATAAATGCAGGTGCTGTTAGCATCAGTTCAGGGAAAGAATGGCATCTCCAGAAGCTCCTGTGTGGGAGCAGCTCGAAACATCTGGCATTTGAATCAGGATTGAACATTAGAACTTGCTGTGCTGTATGTTTGCGAAGCCTTTGAAGAACTAGTTTTACAAGGTCAGGTCAGAGGACTGCCTGGAGTGTACGTGGAAAGATGTGGCTGAAGACAGTCATGAGTATGCGTGTGGAGTGTATGTTTATCTTTAAGTGTTCTGAGGACTGGCAAACATCCCAGCTGAGCCAGATATGTGCTTCTGTTTTAGTAACATATAAATATGCTGTAAGAGACAATAAAGAACTCTTTTTGCTGCTGCTTTGGAACCAGCATGTTGTCGTCCCGAGTCTCTTTCATCGCTGCACTCCTGCAGAAGGAGGGGTTCATCTCTGAGGAGAAGTACAGTCATCTCTGTGTGTCCTGGGTTCAGCTGGGATAGAGTTAATTTTTACAGGAACCTGGGAGGTGGGGGGGCATAGCCGGGGCAGCCGACCTGAACTAGCCAAGGAGCTATTCCATACCATGTGACATCACGCTCAGTATATAAATGGGGAGCGGGCCGGGGGGAGGGCTCTCGACTTTCGGTGGCGGAGCGTCGGGTTCCGGGTGGTGAGCAGTTGCACTGTGCATCACTCTTTTTGTATATTCTTTCATTAGTACCGTTGTTGTTGTTGTTGTAACCTTTTTTTGTGTTGTCCCAGTAACCTGCCCTTATCTCAACCCTCGAGGTTCCAGTTTTTTTTTTTCTTTTCTCTCCTCCGTCTCCTCCCTATCCCACCGGAGGGGGGCGGGAGGAGTGAGCGAGCGGCTGCGTGGTCCTTTGTTACCGGCTGGGCTGAAACCACGACACTGTGGATAACAGTTGCTTGTTCTTTCCCTCTCCCAGAGGCAGCACTGAGGACTCAATTGTCGGTTTCTCTCCAGGGATGTTGTTGACTGCCTCTGGCTCAGGTTTGTGTGGGTTGCCTTTGGCCTCATTCTCCTAGTGGCATGGCGAAAAGGGACACCTGGAGCACTTACTGGCTGTGGACAGGAGCTGCAGTGGCTGAAGCTGGAGAGACCTGAAAAAGGTAAAGCAGCTGAAGAATAAAATAAAGGGGATCCAGCTGGCAGCTGCCTCCAGCTGCAGACAGGAGACACCCTGCGTCTCCAGGTGAGGAAGGATTCCTCTTAGTGTGGTCCTCAGCAGATCCGATCACCAATGTGCATGGCAGGGTCTGTACACATAACCAAAAGCACACTACAGCCATGTAGTGTGTGCGTGTGTGTGTCCATGTATCTGGGAAGCCTCATATTCTAAGAGCTGTAAGACACCAATTTATGCTTTTAGGTGGATGACAGTCAAGCAACCAGAGCTACAGAGGAGAAAGGGTGGGGGGGAGAGAGAGACAGAGACAGTGTCTGAACTGTCAAATTCTCCCAGCAGCTCTGAGAGTGGGACCTGCAGTGAGTCCTGGACCCCTGGGGCCATGTTGCCCCTCTAACTGCATCCTGGTCTCTCCCTGCACCCTCCCCCTTCTCTCATCGCTGTAATTTTTTTGTCTGCTTCCCTGCACCTCTCCCTCTCCCTCTCTCTCCAAGTCCCTCTCTTTCTCTGTCATTCTAGCTCTGTTTTCTTGTTCTCTCTGCACTTCTGTCCTGTTCCCTGTGCCTCTCTTTTTCATCCTCTCTCTCTGTCCTGCAGCCCATCACTATCTTTGTCTTTCTCCATCTATCTGTCTTCCTTATCCCAATTTTTTTAATTCCTCCTGCTTGCCCTTTAGCCCTTCACCCCTCCCCCCCACCCCATCCCACCCCATTCTCTCTGTCTGGCGCTGGCCTCTATTTTGAAATTCCTCTTTCTCTGCCCTGTATTCTAGGTATACTTTTTCTTTCTTAGATTCTCTTTTTCTAGGTCCCTGTCCCTACGTGTTGTGGTTTAACCCAGCCAGCAACTATGCACCACGCAGCTGCTCATTCACTTGCCCCCCCGCCCAGTGGCAGAATTTAAATGGTATATCAGGCTTACTGGTACGTATTTTCCCAGCTCTCCCTTGCAGACCTTGTAAAGCAATGGTGTCCAATTTGTCACTTAGAAGTTTTAATTTAATAACCAAGTCATTATACATTGCAATAGTCCAGCTATTTCAGCCTTGAGTTTCCCTAGAATTTGTGACTGAATAGATGTGTTCCTCCCAATTGCTCCTTTTCTCTCTTTGTTCCTTAACCTCGTTTATTCCATTTTTGATACAAGATATACCCTCTGGTGAGTCTTCAGAAAAAACAGGGCCTGCAATCACATTTCCCCAACTTTGTTTTCCGGTAATATATACATGTAAAAAAGAAAATCTAAAATGTAACATTTTTTCCATGGTTTGTGATATACCTAAGCACTGTCCACTGCCAAAGCACTGCTCTACGGCACCTCCTCCAAACTGGAAAACTGTCCTTCTGGAATCAACTCTTAAATTGCTCCAGCCTGTGTCACAGACTAGATCAAAATATGACTTTCTAATTTCTCTGCCTCATCAGCTGACACAGTGCACCAGGGGAACATCAGGCAGCTGGAATCATAGTAGAAAATCTGGTCATAAATTACTACATCGTGGTCTAATTTGTTGCCTGATTACATCCACCCCTAGTAACACTTGTATATGTCAACCTGCCTGCTGATTAAATTTAGATTATTCAAGTATGCAACTATTTGTTTTATGCAGAATCCATAATTACACATATAAATCTCCTCCAAGGCCTTTTCTTTGTTTTATTTTACAGATTAATAACAGGAATGTTTACTTACCACAGCTTTCTGGTGAATTTATAAGACCAAGTTCCCAGGCCCGTTTTATGAGTGGAAGACGATATTGAAAGAGACAGGGATCACCTTCTGATTGATCACAGTTAACATTTTAAATTTGACACAGGTTAAGATAAAAACCTATTTTTTCCCCTACTATATGGTAGATATACCTCTCCAGTTTTGTCATATTGTGCTGCAACAGGAATAATTTTCTCCACAGCAAATTTATGAGCAGTAGCTTGAAACTCTGTCTGTTCATCAGTAAGTTCTATAAAAAAAAAAGGTAAAAAAAAAGTCACAAATTTTGCCAGTTGTCAGACTATGAGAAAAAGAAAACAAGTCTCAGTTCCCTCCAGGACAATCCAAACCGCCAGGACCCACCTTGCTGGGCCTCTCCAGAAACCAAAGCAGCTCAACTTCCTCTTTCTCTCTAGAGAAAACCTCCACTGATCTCTAAACAATGCCTACAATGCACTTACCTACATCTGACAAAGTTATTAAAAAAATATTGAAAATGGAGTAGGAAGTGCCACGTAACATAAAATGTATTACCAAAAGAACCAAGAAGCATGCTATGCTAATTAAATGAAGGAGGAGATGGAGGCAGACAAATGTTCCTTATTTGACGATTCTGGCTACTCATTTCAAACATCTAGCTGCTGACCCACTAAATTTGCTTTTACATATGTAATATGCCTAGATAAGGATGAATTTCTTTATAACATTTCTTTATGGCCAAGTTCAACTAAGATTCCATACAGTTATTTTATCATTTTAAAAGCCCACGTGAGACAATTACTCAAAGCTAAGGCAACTTTGGCAACAAAAAAAAGCTTGAGACAGACATCAGTTAAAAAAAGAAGAAAACCTCATAAATATCACACACATACCCGGCTTTCCTGAGCTGGAGAAGATGGTAATTTGGCTTTTCAAATACATTTTTGAAAACAAATAGAAATCTATTCAGAATAAACACATTCACTGTAAAGTCATACTGAACTGCAACGCAGTTGTTTTTTTCCCCAACTCTGCAATTTGTCCTTAACTGTTATATTTCTTTCAAAAACTGCAATACTTACCAAAGGTAAACCCAGCTCCAGGTTTGCGTATATGTACATTTTGAGCAGGTTTAGTAGAATGTGATCTCCATCCATGCCCTGCAATGGTTTGGAGTGTCTGCTGAAGAAAAAAAACATGAGATGTAAGATCTTTGCAGCTCAAGTCTCATAAAGCTACTAGCCTGACTGCAGCACAAGTGCACAACGAAGCATGAAGAACACAGGCAATAACAGGTATCAACACAGTGAAAAAAAGTATTTTCAGAGAATACTGAAAACATCTAGAAAGGTAAAAGGTGAAGAAATGCAGAACGACCACGGCTAGGCATAGAAGCACTGTTAAGTGAGTGTATTAATAGTTCAGGATTGTATTTTCCAGTAGGCAATATATTATTCATTTGGAGTTTTCACAACCCACAGCCACAGCAATGTGATACGTTGCTTTCTTACCTAAGTTTTACCTGCTTGCCTAAGCTTTCTTAGCTAACTGCTCCCACTGTTGTGCAGAAAAACAAAACCATCAAACAATACCAGCAAACATCTAGAAAGACCTCGATCCTCCCAAATGTTTTATACCTTTTTTTATCTGGAAACAGACAAGAAGAAGAGGTTGAGAAAAAGCCAGGTAATTGTAATTGTGTTTTTTTGTTTGGGTTTTTTTTTTCCCCTTCTTAAGGATGATCCAGTCATATATAGCTTTGCCACAAAAAGTTTTGTCTAAACTAGGAAATGTTCTGAATTCAAAACAACGCTAAAGGTGACACCCTACATGAAAGAAGCTGTCAAGTTTATGCTAGAGAACTTGAGTCTACTGTGGTTTTCACACCTGAGTCGTGTGCAAGGTCAACACTGAAGCTGACTGAAAAAAGTCAGCACTCCCTCCAACAAATGGAAATGTGGATTGGTTCATAGCTGGAGGTGGCACCAAGGGGTGAGGAAGGACCGCCGTTCACAACATGTAAGGATTTGGGTGACCACCTGCCTGCTCCATCAGCCTCCCTGTTGTCTGACTGGGTGGATTCAGTGACGAGTCACCCGTGGCCATGCTCAAACTCAACTCATGCATTACACCAGCTCTGCCACCGTCGGAAACGCCACCGTGACGACAGTGTGGTTGTTGGTGGGGTCTGCGCTCCATACAGCGGTGCCCAAGCGTTGCCTTCGATCCATGGGGGACCGGCTGCCGTTGGGTGGAGCCGCCTGCTCTGACCACTGCTGTCGCAACAACACTTTGGGCAGGTGGCCATGTCCCGCTGGGGGACACTGCGGCTGCCTGAGGGACGTGGCTGCCTGGCCGCCCTGACCCAGTGCCTTTCACCTTTCCCTCCTTCAGGAGCGACTCTGGAAAGGGGGGGTTGGGAAAAGGTGGGTGTGAACACGGGACTCCCTGAGCTGCGAAGCCTTCATCCTGTCCCGTGGGAGGTTGTTGGTGGGTCTGTCCCTTCTGAGAGAAGGAACAACTGTAACTCCTGACAGGAAGGTTAGCACTTCAGAAAACAACTTTGAGACCACCCAGTAAAATGCTCCGCGCCGCTGGCAGCGCAGCCAGGTGCATGTCAGGAAAGGCAACGACGAGGCCATGAGGGGAAGCAGGGCATAAAAAACTTCAGATTAGGGGGTTTACCCTTTCAATGGCTTCATGAGATAATGGATATTGTTTGAGTGAAGGTGAGGGATCCTCCTTAGTTCATAGGATAACCATTTTTTTTTTTTTTATGAGTCCTACTTCAGTGGGATCCCACCCTGAAATATGAAATACGGGGTGGGAGTTTTTGCAGCTCTTTTGGTAGGGTGAAGTCTCTAGGGCTTTCCTGTAATATGGCAACTAATTTAGATAAATTGTTGATAGGTTCTGGAGCCGCATGCCCTGGTGGGAACAGTTTAAATTTGCCTGCAATTTCAGAGGAAATGTCTTCCAAATAAATTGGTTGGGCTGTTTTCAAGTAGTACAAAAGAATGTGTCATTGATAGGGGCCTTACCTGGAGGGGTGCATCTTCTGAAAGGGGCACGTGTTTCATCCCATTCCAGGGAAAGCTGGCCCTTGATGGCCTCCCTCGCAAGGGGATGGAGCCATTCCCATGGGAGCCTTGGGGCTCTGGGCAGCCCCAGCACCATGAGCTGGTTGCCACATCATCCCCCGAGCCCGGTGGGACACCCAAGCAGGGCTCTCGCAGCAGGCCCCAGCCCTGTCCAGCCACCTCCACAGCCCAGCAGCTGCAGCTTTTGCCAGAGGACAGTCCTGGTGCGACCCCTCGGGAAGGAGCTCCCAAAACCCTTACCCTTGGCAGAGAGCTGCAGGAGTGTGGGGAACAAACTGCTGAGCTCCAAGCTGATGGCCATGGTGCAGCAGCCCTCCATTGTGCCTGCCGCTTGCCCTCAGCTCAGGGAAAGGGATGCTCTTCACAGCTCCTCACCAAAAACTCCTCTCCGACGTGCCCCTGCTCCTCTGCCGGTCAGCAAGGGTCCTGCCTGTCAGCGGTGTGCAACAGACCAATCTCACACACTCAGCAAAGATATCACTTTATTCTGCACAGGGTTCTCAGTGGACTTTCCACAAATCAAGCACACCAGATTCATCAGGTGTGTCCCTTTTATACAGTAACAATTGCATCTAATTTATTAAACTAGTACATATTGAAACTAATGCATATGCATAGGATTATATAACCATGCCACATCAAATGCCTTCTCCGCGTGCGTGGGGGTCTCCGGTGGTCTTCAGTGGTCATTTGAGGAGGTATCCGCTCCTCACTTTGACTGCTAAGTTGCTCTGTCTCGGGTCAGTGGTTCATTTTTCTGCCAAGAGGGTTGCACCATCAATCAGGAAGAATAGAAGGGATCAGAATTGGTGCTCCAGGTGAGGCACCATTAATCAGGAAGGATAGAAAAGCTCTGAATGATCTTGGCTAACTAACTTAGTTTCAAACAGGACTTTCCAATCTACCATGGGATTTTCTGTATCTGACATCAATTTGATTTAACCTCCATCTGTGTGCAACCCTGCTGCAAGTTTCAGGTGATCCTTGCCATTTTCGAATCTTTAAGTCACACATTTCATTATAACAAATTGCATCGAATCACTCTGTTAAATTGGCTGAGGAAGCCAACACCAAAGAACTGGAGGAAAAAGCAATCGTCCACGCTTCTTGTGGACAACAGCCTGTGAAAGGCTGCACCAGCGCTACCCCTGCGTGTTCCTCTGGGCTGAGGACCTGTGGGTCATCCAAGGGGGCCAGGGCTGCAGGACTAGAGCAGAAACGCTCCCATTTTCCCAAGCAGACATGTCCTGAGCAAACCCCTCCGGAATGTCCCTGAGGCTGAAGGCCAGACCCATGGCCCTGGGCACGGCTGCAACCAGCCCGGGGAGAAGCGCTGCTGCGGGCTGTCCCCTAGCTCCTGCAGCACCCATTACTCACCACCCCTGGCCCAACACACAAATTGGGCCCAGGCTGCCCCAGCGCAGGGCGGTATGGCACTGGGCTGGACGGCAGGGAGGGCCCACAGGGACTCAGCGCTGGGTTTCTTACCTCTTGCTGCCACTCCCAGCTCCCCTACTCACCCAGAAAATTCCCCCAAAGCAGCTGCAGCCCCTCTATGCCTCCCCACAGGGTGTCTGGGCCCCCCTGCCCACAACGTGGGGCCTGCCTGGCTCGCTCAGCCTGGCCCAGCTGCTCTCCCAGACCCAGCCCTAGCCCCGGCCCCACTGCTGCCCCGCTGAGGTGCCGTGGATGCCATGCTGCACAACTCCGGGCTGGGTGCTGGCCCTCTGCCTGCCTACCTGCTCTCTGCGCTCGCCTTGGAGCAGCCTGGGCATCCCAGGCTTGCAGGGCCAGCAGGAGGAGGCAGGTGAGGACCATGGCCCCCCAGGCTCGCACCATGCTGCTGCCGCTGCTGCTGCTGCAGCAGTATTGCCCGCAGCGGGCACAGCACAGCATGTCAAAGTGGGGCTGTGTAACCTCCCAGCCCTGTCGGGCCACCCCCTCTGCCAGGCCTCCCCAACGTATAGCTGCTGCCAGGGCATTACTGAATCTGCACACTATGGCATTTCCTTGTTCTACATGAGTGTGAAAGAAGCAGAAGTGGAGAAGGGTGGACCTATTTTGGGAGGCAGCACAGCATACAGGAGTGCACAGGTACTCAGGTCTTGCTTCCCAGAAATCAGTCAAGACCAAAAGCTCCATATGAAGATTGCATAAAAAAGCCAACTGCAAGTGCTTTTACTTGCTACCAACTCCTGTGCAGCATCCCGAGGAGCAAGAAGCAGAGAAGAAACCTTCCTTCAAATTAAGGCCCACAGCCTGCTGTTTCAGCAAGAGGCATAGAGCACCAGCTGAGAACAACCTCTGCTTTAACTACACCTAGCTCTGCCACCTACATAAGGAGACCAGCTCCTAAATGATCCCTAGCCCTAAAACCACAGATCTTCCCTAAGGCAATGCTAAGGAAATACCAGAGCACAGGGACACCTGGTCATTCAGTTTAAGCTGATGGGGAGGACAGAGGACTAGGAGAACACTAAGATGAGGAAGAAGACTGAGGAGGCAAGAAAGAAAGGTACAAAGAAAAGGCTAGAGAGATGGAGAAATCAAACAGGGATGAGGAGTCCTGCAGAGAGAAGGAGGAAAAAAAAGTAGGGGTGAGGAGCAGGACAGAGAGATGGGGACAGAAAGAGAGGAAGAAGGAAGGGGCGATAAAGACAGGGACAGGGAGTAGGACATACAGATGGAGAGAGAAAAAGAATGACAGGGAGAAAGACAAAAAGGGACTGAGAAATAAAGAGAGGGTCAGATTTGGACGAAGAGACCGACAAAGGGGAAAAAACAGCAACGGGCTGGAGGACAGAGAGGAAGAGGACACGAGGGCTGAGGAGCAGGAAAGAGGAAGACAGGACAAATAAAAGAAGGGAGAGCCAGCTGCATGGGGGCGTATAGCAAGAAATGATGGTACAGGGTACAGGCAGCACAATAGAGAAAAAAAGACAGAAAAGATGGGGACAGGAAGCAGGACAGAGGGACAGCAAGAGGAAAAAAGGGGCAGGGAGCAGGACAGAGGTGGAGAGAGAAGCAGCAGGGACAGAGGGATAGAGAGAGGAAAAAGACAGGAAGAAGGGTGGGGGACAGGGCAAGACAGGAACAGGGAGCAGTAAGTACATGGATTGTCAGAGAAAGACAGGGACAGGGAGCAGGACAAGGCAATACAGAGAGAGAAAAAAGGGACTCGGAGGAAGGACAAAGAGAGACAGGCAAAAATAAGAGACAGGGAGCAGGACACGGAGGTTAAAAAGCCTGGGTTGGGCAGCAGGACAGAGATATGGAGAAGGAAAAAACAGCACTGGGCTGCAGGACAGAGATGGAGTGAGAAATAACAGCGACAGGGAGCAGGAGAGAGTGACTAAGAGAGGGCAAAACCTGAAGAAGGAGCAGGACACAAACGTAGAGGGGCAGGAAGACTCAGGGAGAAGGACAGAACCAGAGAGAGAATGAGAGGGGTAAGGAGCAGGACAGAGAGATGGAGCAGAAGGGGGGAAAAGATGGGCAGCAGAGCAAAAGGAAAGAGAGACAAGGACAGGGAGCACGACAAAGGGGTGGAAGAGGAAAAAAATAGTGATGTGCTGCAGGACTGAGATGGAAGAATTAAAAAATAGACAAAAGGAGCAGGCCAGAGTGACAGAAAGAGAAAAAAGGAACAGGGAGCAGGACAGCATTGGAGGAAAACCCAACTGTGATGGGCAGCAGGACAGAGAGATGGAGAAAAGAAAAATACTAAGCAGGAGAGAGGGGAAAGGAGGGACAGCCAGCTGGACAGGGGGATACAGTGAGAAAGGATGGGACAGGGAATGGGATAGAGAGAAAGACAGAAAAGATGGGGACAAGAAAAAGGACAGAGGGACAGCAAGAGAAAATAAGGGACAGGGATCTGGGCAGAGATGGAAAAAGAAGCAGCAGGTAAAGAGGAATAGAGGCAGAAAGAGGGAGATGGGGCAGGAGAAAGAAAGACAAACAAGGACTTGAGGCAAGATAGAGATTCCAAAAAAAGCCTGGGGTGGGCAGCAAGATGGAGAGGGAGCAAAAAAGAATGGAGGCAGGGAGCAGGACAGAAGGATATAGTGAGAAACACTGGGGCAGGGAGCAGGACAAAGTGACAGACAAGAATGATGACAAAGAGAAAGACAGGGATGGTGAGCAGCACAGAAGGATGGAGAAAAAATAGAGCTATCAGGAGCCCTGCAGAGACATGGAGGAAGGGGAAAAAACCAAAAGTGTCAGGGGGCAGCAGAGAGGGACAGAGACATAAGAGATGGACAGGAAGAAGGACAGGGACAGTGGGATACAGAATGAAAAAAGACAAGGATGAGCAGGACAGAGCGACAGAGAGAAAGATAGAGAAGCAGAAGGATGGAGGGGGAGAGAGGGGGGGATAAGGACACAGAGTGAGGCATAAAAGCCGAGAGAGACAAAGGACAAGGAACAGGCCAGGGAGACTGTGAAAACCAGAGAGCAATGGAGATCAGGACAAAGAGTCAGAGAAGAAAACAACAGCAATGGGCTGCAGGGCAGAGACAGAGGAAGAAAAAAAAGAGGGGCAGGGAGGAGGAGAGAGGGACAGCAAGGAACCAAAAGGGACAAGTAGAGCAAAAGAGAAAGAGGGACCTGGAGAAAAGAGAGGGACAGGGAGCAGGACACAATAATAGAGATAGTGGAAGAGGTACAGGGAAGTGAGAAAAAAATTACACAGAGGGAAAGGGGAGGGGGCAGGGAGGTACTGAGATGCAGAAGAGGGGTGACATGGCCCCAAGGGCCTGGGACTCACTGGAGCTCTGACTCTGCACTACCAGGCAAACTTTACAGTTCTGGCACGTCCTTCTCTGCCTGTATGTCCTTTCCCCCCTTCCCCTTCTGTAGCTCCAGTCACTTGCCTGTCCTCCATCTAAGAGAATGTGTTGGTGTCTTACAGCTCTTACAACATGAGGCTTCCTAGATACACAGCCACACACAAACACACGCTACATGGCCACACTATATTTGTCATTACATATACAGACCCCATGGTGCATGTTGATCTGGTCTGATGAGGACTACTCAGAGGGATCCTTCCTCCCCTGGAGAGGCCAGCTTTCTCTTGCTTGCAGCTGGAGAGAGACAAAGGGACAGCTGTCCTCATTCTCCAGCTGCTTTACCTTCTGGTCTCTTCAGCTTCAGCCACAGCAGCTCCTCTCCAAAGCCAGCATGTGTCCACCTGCCCCTTTCCACCCACGCCGCCAGAACACAGCCAGAGACAGCCCATGCACACCTCAGCCAGATGCAGCCAACAACCTCCTCGGGGAGGAACAGACAACAGAGCCCTCAGCGTGGCCTCTGAGCGAGGGAAAGCAGCAGCAACTTTGGTTCCTGCAGCCGGCCCCAGGCTGGACCCCTCCTGCTGCAGGAGCTCCTGCAGACACGGCTCCTTGCCCGCACCCGTGCTGACGGCACCCACCTTAACCGAGGCTCGAGGGCACCCGAGGCCCCACTCGCTGCTCCCAGGACAGGCCGTGGGGCGGCCTGGGGCTGCTGGACAGGCCCCAGGGGAGGTGCTGGGGCCGGGACAGCTGCTGTGGGCGAGCGGAGCCGGGGCGGCTCACAGGGGCTCTGGGAGTCGGGGTGCCCGCTGCCTGTGCCCAGGGGGGCTCTGTCTCCGGCTCCTTCCCCTCCCCAGCTCTCGGGTCCCTCCCGGGGCTACCCCGGCCGGGCCTGGCTCCAGATGACCGGGAGCCCGTCACACCGGGCGCTTTGGAGCTCACCCCCGAGCGGCCGGCGAGCAGGAGACACCCCCGCGTCCGCCCAAGGGCCTCGCTCCTCACAGGCGGCCCCGGCCCTCACCTCAGCCGCGCCGCAGCTGGAGCAGAGACTGCGCCTCCCCAAACTAACATGGCCGCCCGGCGGCGCCGTGCCCCAGGACTACAGCTCCCAGCATGCCCCAGGGCGCTCCTTCCTGCTGCCCGACCCTGCAGGGACACTATCCCCGGTCCGGCGCCACCCCCCCCGCAGGCCCCATGGCCGCCTCCCCGGGCCTGCCCCGGCCCCGGTCCCAGAGCCCCGGTGGAGCGGGGAGGAGAAGGGGAGCGGGGGACAGGGCGAGAGGGCGGTGGGGTGGCAGGAGAGGGACGGAAGCAGGACAGGACAGAGGGGCGCGGAGTGTAGGAAGGCGAAACGCTGGCGAGGGGCGGGCAGAAGGACAGAGCGGGAAAGGGATGGAGGGGCAGAGGGAGCGAGGGGGGATTGTGGTAGGTTGACCCTGGCAGGACGCCAGGTGCCCCCCAAAGCCGCTCTGTCACTCCCCCCCATCAGCTGGGAGGGGGAGAGAAAGTATCACAAAGGGCTTGTGGTCGAGATAAGGACAGGGAGATCACACTCAGCAGTTACTGTCACGGGCAAAACGGACTCAACCTGGGGAAATTAATTTATTGCCAACCAGATCAGAATAGGGTAATGAGAAATAAAACCAAATCTTAAAAACACCTTCCCCCCACCCTTCCCTTCTTCCCAGGCACAGATTCACTCCTGAATTCTCTCCTTCCTCCCCCCCAGCGGCACAGGGGGATGGGGAATGAGGGTTGGGGTCAGTTCATCACACAGTAGTCTCTGCTGCTCCTTCCTTCTCCGGGGGAGGACTCCTCACTCTTCCCCTGCTCCAGCATGGGGTCCCTTCCACGGGAGACAGTCCTCCATGAACTTCTCCAACGTGGGTCCTTTCCACGGGCTGCAGTTCTTCACAAACTGCTCCAGTGTGGGTCCCTTCCACAGCGTGCAGTCCTTCAGGCACAGACTGCTGCAGCGAGGGTCCCCCGTGGGGTCACAAGTCCTGCCAGCAAACCTGCTCCGGTGTGGGCTTCCCCTGGGGTCACAGCCTCCTTCAGGCACCCACCTGCTCTGGCATGGGGTCCTCCACGGGCTGCAGGTGGATATCTGCTCCACCGTGGACCTCCATGGGCTGCAGGGGGACAGCCTGCCTTTGAAATGATCATTTTCAAAGCACAAAGCATCATTTTTAAAATTCAACCCTGAGTTTTTCAAGTGTAAACCCTTATTTTTATAACGTAAGTCTCAATGTTAGGGCAAAAAGCATAAATTTAAAAGACCAAAGCCTACTTTTGGGGGTGCACACAGTCATTTTTAAGGTCCAGACCCACATATATGGAGTACAAAAACTAATTTATTAGTTCCAAGGTCTGTTTTTAAGGTTCAAAGACTCATTTTAAGGCCCCAGAGTATTATTTTTCAGCCCCAAAGTCTGATTTGGAAGGACCAAAGCTTCATTTGTAGAGTCCAAAACCGAATTTCTAGGGTCCAAAGCCTCATTTTTACTTTCCAAAAGTCTTAGTTTTGCCTTCCAAAGCCTCATTTTAGGCCCCCAAACCCTCATTTTTAGGGTGCAAAGGCTCAGTGTTAGTTTGCATAGTGTCATTTTCAGGGACCAAAGCCTCTTTTTTTAGGATCCAGACAGGCATTTTTAGGGTCCAAGCTGCATCTGGAGTGTCTAAACCCTCATTTGGAGGGTCCAAAGCCCACTTTTAGGGCTCAAAGCCTCAGGCTTAGGTCCCAAAGCCTCATTTTTAGGGTCCAAAGCTTTCTAGGGTTGAAAGACTTCAATTGTAGGGTCCCAACCCTCATTTTAGGGTACAAACTCCTCAATTAAGGCTCTAAGCCTCATGTGCTTCACGTCCAAGGCATATATTGAGCGTTCAAAGACCCATCTGTAGGGACCAAAGCCCTGTTTTAGGGTCAAAATCCTTGGTTTTAGGCCTTAAAAATAGGCCTTTGGAAATGGAATTGAGGCTTTGAACCCCGAGATTAGGTTTTGTGCCCCAAAATGATGCTTCAGTACCAAACACTGAGGCTCTGCACCCTAAAAATGGGTGTTTGGAGGCTCCAAATGAGGCTTTGGGCCATTGAAATTGCATACTGAGTCTTAAAAATGAGGCTTTGGTCCCTGAAATGGAGGCTTTGGAAGCTAAAAATGAGCCTTTGGACCCTATAAATAAGGCCTTGGCCTCTAAAACCGAAGATTTGGACCTTCAAAAGCAGACTTTGGCCTTAAAAAGGACACTCTGGGCCCTTAAAATGAGTCTTTGAACCTTAAAAGGAGGGGTTGGAACTCAAATGAGGGTTTGTACCCAAAAAATGAGTCTTTGGGACCTAAAAGGAAGGCTTTCAACCTTAGAATCAAAGCTTTGGACTCTAAA
The DNA here is from genome assembly GCF_026419915.1 of Harpia harpyja. Lineage (NCBI taxonomy): Eukaryota > Metazoa > Chordata > Aves > Accipitriformes > Accipitridae > Harpia > Harpia harpyja. The sequence continues at coordinate 15,081,582 of NC_068953.1, read as the reverse complement.
AATGAGGCTGAGGGACAAAGTGCCACCCCCCCCTCTCCCTTGGCAATGGCAGGGACTCATGGTTGACGATGGTGACCCTCTTGCAGGGCCGGGCGCTGGCAGCGGCAGGGGGGAGAGGGGTGCAGAGGGGGCGCTAGGTGGCCTCGCTGTCACACACCTCATGGAGGTAGCGGCAGGTCTGGCCCAGTCTCAGCAGGTTGGGCAGCGTCAGGAAGGAAATGATGTGCAGTAGCTGTGGGGAGAGAGCAGGGGAGAGCATCAACCCTGCGACCCCCCTGCTTGGAGCGGGAGACCCCAGCCCCAGCATCTCCCCCTACTCTACCTACCATCCTTCAGGCTGCTGTGGGTTCACTTGGGCTGCGGGGAGGGGATGGGGGTGAGGTGATGGTGGGTGGCCCCACAGCAAGCCTCACCCCCCACCTGCCCTCGTCCACCCTACTGCCATCCCAGCCACCTCACCGTCATGTCCTTGTCACCGTCGGTCAGATGCTGGCGGCGATGGCAGAGAGAAGCATGGTGGCCCATGGCTGCCAGCTGGTGGTATGGCCACAGGATACTGACTCTCTGTGAGCCGGTGGCTCCCATGGAGATGGGGGGGATGGTGTCCAGAACATGGGGGCGGCTAGGGGCAGGGGGAGGGGTGGAAGGGGGTGTCCTAGTTTCATCTGGGATAGAGTTAACTGTCTTCCTAGTAGCTGGTACGGTGCTATGTTTTGAGTTCAGTATGTGAAGAATGTTGATAACACTGATGTTTTCAGTTGCTGCTAAGCAGTGTTTAGACTAATGTCAAGGATTTTTCAGCTTCTCATGCCCAGCCAGCGAGAAAGCTGGAGGGGCACAAGAAGTTGGCACAGGACACAGCCAGGGCACCTGACCCAAACTGGCCAACAGGGTATTCCATACCATGTGACATCCCATCTAGTATAGGAACTGGGAAGGGGGGGCGGGGAATCGCCGCTCAGGGGGACTAGCTGGGTGTCAGTCGGTGGGCGGTGAGCAATTACACTGTGCATCATTTGTACATTCCAATCCTTTCATTATTGCTGTTGTCATTTTATTAGTGTTATCATTATTAGTTTCTTCTTTTCTGTTCTATTAAACCGTTCTTATGTCAACCCGCGGGTTTTGCTTCTTTTTCCCGATTTTCTCCCCCATCCCACTGGGTGGGGGGGAGTGAGTGAGCAGCTGCGTGGTGCTTAGTTGCTGGCTGGGGTTAAACCATGACAGTCCATTTTGGTGCCCAACGTGGGGCACGAAGGGTTGAGATAACGACAAACCTGACCAGAGCTTGCTAAAACAAATTTGTTATAAGCATTCATTATATTGGTCTAATAGTCGCTGGTCATTATGTTGATTTATGTGTTCTTAGAGTTGTTGCTCTGGTTTTTAAAGTTCTGTTATGTATCACCTCACTTGCTGTATGTAGTCCCTCTTCTGCTGCTTATCATCCGTGGGAGGTGGATTAAGGTTTTCACTTTGATGTATTGTATAACACTGGTTTATGGTATGATAAAGTCATCGGTTGTGGGATTAATCCGGTATTTGCACTCAGCATTGTCACCTTTATACTGCGGGAGCCATCTGTGGGAAACTATTAATAATTATACCATTTACCTTTCCTCCTTGGAAAACCAGTCTATGGGTGGGGTACCTTTCTTCCCCTCTCCTTTCTCCTTCAGTCCAGTTACAATGGTGTTTGAGAATTTTGAAAAATTTGAATATTCTTGGGATGTTGAGACCAGCACGGTCCTAGCCCTACTGCTAGGAATTAGCATGCTCCTGAATGTGGTTCAGCTCTTGTTTAAGGTTAAACAACTATTTAAGAAGATCACTGCCGTGGTTTCAGCCCAGCCGGTAACAAAGGACCACGCAGCCACTCGCTCACTCCTCCCGCTCCACTCCGGTGGGATAGGGAGGAGACGGAGGAGAGAAAAGAAAAAAACCTGGAACCTCGAGGGTTGAGACAAGGGCAGTTTACTGGGACAACACAAAAAAAGGTTACAACAACAACAACGGTACTAATGAAAGAATATACAAAAAGAGTGATGCACAGTGCAACTGCTCACCACCCGGAACCCGACGCTCCGCCACCGAAAGTCGAGAGCCCTCCCCCCGGCCCGCTCCCCATTTATATACTGAGCATGATGTCACATGGTATGGAATAGCTCCTTGGCTAGTTCAGGTCGGCTGCCCCGGCTATGCCCCCCCACCTCGCAGGTTCCTGTAAAAATTAACTCTATCCCAGCTGAACCCAGGACATTATCCACCCCTTATTCTATACCATCTACATCATGCCCAGATCTTACATTTTCCAATCAACTACTACCACTTTCCTTGTCTTATATATATATATGTATATGGACACCCCCCCCCCCCCAATAGTACTCCCTTAGTCGATGGGCTATCCCTCCAATGTGTCCATCAATTTTATTTAGTCCATGACTTTGGGGCTCCATCTGTTGTAACAGTTCTTCAGGATAAGAGAGATGGTGTGAGGTGTTAGGTTGTTGTATGCTGTCTCTGGAACTTGTGGCTGGTACATTTGGTGCAACCCACACCCTTGGCCTGCAGGTCGAAGAGGCTGATCTTGAGGAAATTGCTGGGCACCAGTTCAAGTTCTATCACTGTTGTACTTGGCTCAGTTTCAAAGTCCATCCTTCAGTCATTTGGGTAATTCTTACAGTAATACCCTTGATATGGCATATAGACACTATAGATACAATGACATACATTGGCAGGTTATTTAGCAGTTAAATATCATACAGCCTAATTCACTGGCTATTCTCTCCCAAAATCAAATCTCCCTGAGGTACACATCAAATTTCCCCATCCTTCTGCATCACCCACCAGGTGTACCCAGGTCCCTGAGCAAAAACAACCCCTTGGATGGGTTTGTCTCTGCTTGAGGGGGACTAACCCAGACTGTCTTTCCTAACATACTTCTCATGCGCACTACAGGGACTTTATCCCCTTCTACAGTATGTGGAAGTCTTGGTTGGGCGGGGCCAGCCCGATTGGCAGATCCTCTAGTATTAACTAACCAGGTGGCTTTTGCTAAATGTGTATCCCAATGTTTGAAAGTTCCACCCCTCATTGCTCTCAATGTAGTTTCAGCAGTCCATTGTATCATTTGATTTTTCCGGAGGCTGGTGAGTGATAAGGGATGTGATATACCCACTCAATGCCATGTTCTTTGGCCCAGGTGTCTATGAGGTTGTTTCAGAAGTGAGTCCCGTTGTCCGACTTGATTCTTTCTGGGGTGCCGTGTTGCCATAAAACTTTCTCTTCAAGGCCCAGGATAGTGTTCTGGGCAGTGGCGTGGGACACAGGATATGTTTCCAGCCATCCAGTGGTTGCTTCCACCATTGTAAGCACATGGCACTTGCCTTGGCGGGTTTGTGGGAGTGTGATATAGTCAATCTGCCAGGCCTCCCACTGTTTATATTTCAGCCATCGCCCTCCACGCGACAGGGGTTTTAGCCGCTTGGCTTGCTTAATTGCAGCACGTTTCACATTCATGGATAACCTGTGTGATAGTGTCCATGGTCAAGTCCACCCCTCGATCACGAGCCCATCTATATGTTGCATCTCTTCCCTGATGGCCTGAAGCATCATGGGCCCACCGAGCCATAAATAGCTCACCCTTATGTTGCCAGTCCAGGTCCACCTGAGACACTTCAATCTTGGCGGCCTGATCTGCCTGCTGGTTGTTTTGATGTTCTTCAGTGGCCCGACTCTTGGGTACATGAGCATCTACGTGACGTACTTTTAGCACTAGCTTCTCTATCCGAACAGCAATATCTTGCCACAGTGCGGCCGCCCAGATGGGTTTACCTCTGCGCTGCCAGTTGCTCTGCTTCCATTGCTGTAGCCACCCCCATAGGGCATTTGCCACCATCCATGAGTCAGTATAGAGATAGAGCACTGGCCACTTCTCTCTTTCAGCAATGTCTAACGCTAGCTGGATGGCTTTCACCTCTGCAAACTGACTCGATTCACCTTCTCCTCCTTCAGCAGTTTCTGTGACTAGTCATGTAGGACTCCATACAGCAGCCTTCCACCTCCGATGTTTTCCCACAATGCGACAGGACCCATCAGTGAACAGGGCATATTGCCTCTCATTTTCTGGCAGTTTATTATACAGCGGGGCTTCTTCAGCACGTGCCACCTCCTCCTCTGGTGACATTCCAAAATCTTTGCCTCCTGGCCAGTCCGTGATCACTTCCACAATTCCTGGGCGACTGGGGTTTCCTATGCGAGCTCGTTGTGTGATCAGTGCGGCCCACTTACTCCACGTGGCATCAGTTGCATGATGTGTAGAGGAGACTTTCCGTTTGAACATCCAGCCCAGCACTGGCAGTCGGGGTGCTAAGAGGAGCTGTGCTTCAGTACCAACCACTTCTGAGGCGGCTCGAACTCCTTCATATGCTGCCAATATCTCTTTTTCAGTTGGAGTATAGCGAGCCTCGGATCCTCGACATCCTCGACTCCAAAACCCCAGGGGTTGACCTCAGGTCTCCCCGGGTGCTTTCTGCCAGAGGCTCCAGGTAGGGCCATTCTCCCCAGCTGCACTATAGAGCACATTTTTAGCATCTTGTCCTGCCCGGACTGGTCCAAGGGCTACTGCATGAACAATCTCCCGTTTAATTTGTTCAAAGGCTTGTTGTTGCTCAGGGCCCCATTGAAAATCATTCTTCTTCCGGGTCACTTGATAGAGAGGGCTTACAATCAGACTGTAATTTCGAATATGCATTCTCCAAAAACCCACAACACCTAAGAAAGCCTGTGTTTCCTTTTTATTAGTCAGTGGAGACATAGCTGCTATTTTGTTGATCACATCCATTGGGATCTGATGACGTCCATCTTGCCATTTTATTCCTAAAAACTGGATCTCCTGTGCAGGTCCCTTGACCTTACTTTCTTTTATGGCAAAACTGGCTTTCAGAAGGATTTGGATTATTTTCTTTCCTTTCTCAAAGACTTCTTCTGCCATGTTGCCCCATACAATGATGTCATCAATGTATTGCAGGTGTTCTGGACCTTCACCTTTTTCCAGTGCAGCCTGGATCAGTCCATGGCAAATGGTGGGGCTGTGTTTCCACCCCTGGGGCAGTCGATTCCAGGTGTACTGGACACCCCTTCAAGTGAAAGCAAACTGTGGCCTGCACTCCGCTGCCAAAGGAATGGAGAAAAATGCATTAGCAATGTCAATTGTGGCATACCACTTAGCTGCCTTTGATTCCAGTTCGTATTGAAGCTCTAACATATCTGGCACAGCAGCGCTCAGCGGTGGCGTGACTTCATTCAGCCCACGATAACCTACTGTTAGTCTCCATTCCCCATTAGATTTCCGCACGGGCCATATGGGACTATTAAAAGGTGAGTGAGTCTTGCTGATCACTCCTTGGCTCTCCAATTGGCAAATCAGCTTATGGATGGGGATCAGGGAGTCTCGGTTGGTGCGATATTGCCGCCGGTGCACTGTCGTGGTAGCAATTGGCACGTGTTGTTCTTCAACCTTCAGCAACCCCACAACCGAAGGGTCTTGAGAGAGACCAGGCAGGGTAGACAGCTGTTCAATCTCCTCCGTCTCCAATGCAGCTATACCAAAGGCCCAACGGTACCCTTTTGGGTCCTTGAAATACCCCCTCCTGAGATAATCTATACCAAGGATGCATGGGGCCTCTGGGCCAGTTGCAATGGGGTGTTTATGCCACTCATTCCTGGTTAGACTCATTTCAGCTTCCAATACGGTTAGCTCTTGGGATCCCCCTGTCACACCAGAGATACAAATGGGTTCTGCCCCTTTATAACTTGATGGCATTAGGGTGCATTGTGCACCAGTGTCTACTAGAGCCTTATATTCCTGTGTGTTGGACGTGCCAGGCCATCGAATCCACACTGTCCAGTAGACTCGGTTGTCCCTCTCCTCCACCTGGCTGGAGGCAGGGCCCCTCTAATCCTCGTTAGAATATCCGTTACTCACTTTTCGCACACGTGAATCAGAAGTCCCTTCAAGAGGATCAGAAATGGGATCAGCCCATCTACTGCGTCTGGGGGACTGCTCACGGGAAACTGGAGCAGCAGCTTTCCAAGAAGAATCCTCTTTTCTGGTTGCTTTTTCTCGCAACTCCTCTACCTGTGCATCCAGGACTGAGGTAGGTTTTCCATCCCACTTCCTCATGTCCTCTCCATGGTCATGCAGGTAAAACCACAGGTTAGCCCGTCGTGTGTACTTTCTCTCTCCTCTCTTTTGGGCAGAGGAGTGCTTACTCCCAATAGCTGCGATGCGGGCCTGTACAGGTGGGGAGGAGGACATATCCACTTTGAATTGCTGGAACTCTCGGGACAATTCCTCTACAGCTGAGACACAGGCCCGTAGGGAGGAAGAGAGACTTCCTTCGTATTGCCGGAGTTGGACAGCCAATTCATCCACCGTTTGTCCATAGCCTTCTTTCCGGGACATTACTGCCAATGAGTTGGCATAGGTTGGTGGCGCACTTCGTAGAAACTTCCGCCACATCGGTTGTGTACATTGGACTTAATCTGGATCTGTGGGTGACTGCGCATTTTCTGGATCATTATAAATCACCTCCAGCACGGCTAATTCCCTCAGGTATTGGATACCTCTCTCCATGGTGGTCCACTTGCCTTGGTGACATGTAACTTCATCCTTGAAGGGGTATCTTTCCTTTACACCTAACAGAAGTCACCTCCAGAGGCTGAGGACTTGTGTTTTTCTCCCAATCACCTTGTCGATGCCCCCTTCCCTAGACAGAGATCCCAACTGCTTGGCTTCCTTACTCTCTAATTCCACACTACTAGCCCCATTATCCCAGCATCGGAGCAGCCAGGTAACAATGTGCTCACCTGGGTGGCGGCTAAAATCTTTTCGCATGTCACGCAACTCACTCAGGGATAGAGATCGGGTAATTATTTCAGGTTCTGCCTCTTCCTCCTGTTCTCGCGATGACCCTGGTTCATCTTCATCTCTCACTAAGCGCACTGATTTCTTTGTGTGTTTCTTTTTATGTACAGGGTCGACTGATACTGGCACAGGTTGGTTCTCTGGTTTAGCTGCAGTATCTGCCACCGGGGTTGGGGTGGCCACACTGCCTGTTGCCGGGGTAGGGGTAGCCACACTGCCTGTTGTCGGGGTTGAGGTAGCCACGGTGCCAGTTGTCGGGGTTTGGGTAGCCACGGTGCCAGTTGTCGGGGTTTGGGTAGCCATGGTGCCTGTTGTCCTGTTTTCCATCTTTTCCCCCTTTTCCCCCTGAGGGTGCTGCCTAATATCAAGCAGTGTTTGGTAGATACTGGCCAGGGCCCAGCACAGTGCAGCGAGTTGTACGTCTTTGGAATAGCCACAGCATTTTTCTTTCAAAAATTCTACCACTTCATGAGGGTTCTGTAGTTGTTCGGGAGTGAACTTCCAAGCCACTGGAGGTGAGAAGTTCTCTAGATACCTGCCCATATCCTCCCACATGCCGTGCCACCCATGAATATCCAGCTTTGGGGCAGATCTCTGGGTGGTACTCTTAAAGAGCCTTTTTGTAGCCCTAAACAAGACCTGAAACATATTCAGGAGGCATAGCACTAACAGCACACTGGCTTGCGCATCCCAAGGATATTCAAAATTCTCAAAAGCTGTTGTAATTAGTCGGAAGGAGAGAAGGGAGGCGAACGGACGGGGGGAAGTATCCCCCCCTAACTTCCCCATGGATTGAGTGTAATTACCAATAAAATCCGATAGAAGGTGCCCGAAGTATGGAAATGATATCACTGCCTCATACAGATACCAGCTTAACCTCATGACCAGTGATGTAATCATTTCACAAGTCGACATTGCCCAGTACAGCAAAATGATAATCCCAATCACTCTCCCAGAGGTAAGAAACGTAACTACAGGCAATACATAGAGCACATAAGAACTTACAAAACGCCACCATGTAAACAAATGAATCAACATTGTGACTAACATCTATTTATCTAATATAAGAAATGCGTATGTGTATTGGGGTTTGGGTTTTTGGCGCCCAACGTGGGGCAAGACAACGGCAGTTTTGCATTAAACGTGCCATAGCTAGTTATTAAGTGGCAAGCTCCTGTGCAGGTCACGGAGCTTGTTGGCTGCTTGCTTATCTCTACCTTGCTGAGTTTGGGAACATGGTAACGCAAATAATGGCTGTGTGCTTTGCCCTGGCACTGATGGCTTTGTTGTGCTGCGGGAGCTATCTTGTGGGGAGAATGAAGGAACTCGGGAACATGCTAATACAAATAATATCTATGTGCTTTGTCCTGGCACTGATGGCTTTGCTGTGTTGTGGGAGCTATCTTGTGGAGGAGATGAGGGAACACATCTCCCTCTCCCTACCGGGCATTGATGTGAATGGTTTTATTATGCAGGCTCCTGAGGTCCTTGTTCACCCTTATGTGAGTTGTTCAGTACTAATAATTAATACTGGTGGTATATTATGGGTATTGTGGAATCTGGTCTCGTCCTGGTATAAGAGAAGACAAGTTTTGGGTGAGGCAATACTGAAATGTGCCCTCAAGCGACCGGTCCCTGGGTGGCAGGGTATATGGAAGGATTTGGGCAGATTCCCAGGACGGTTATCACCTCCCATAATCTGGGACTTTACACCTGAACAGGCAAGTAACCCTGGCAAACTGACGCGCCACCTGATAGAAGGGTGCCTTGCCTATCCCAATGAAAACCAGCAGCTTCTCGCACTGTACTGGGGCCTGGCCTATGCCTACCGAGCCATAGTTCAACACTCTCAGAGGACCACGGTTGAGGCAGGGACCCAGACTGCATCTGAGGACACCAGGCTCGAGGCAGGGACCCAAACAACAACAACAACTACAGTAATTGCCCCAATAGTGAAAAAGAAACAGTGGACGAGGAGATCAACAGGTCCATACCATCGATTAGTGAGGGAAGAAGAAGAAGAAGAGGAAAGGCTTAATCTAGAAGCTGGTCCTTCGATAAAGAAATTGGAGGAAGGAGTGAGGGAACTTAGACAGGAAGCGGAAACTACCCGGTCCCTGACGTCCTCAGAACTTCGGGACTCGCGGAAAGACTACAGCCGCCAGCCAGGTGAGCGGATTGCTGCCTGGCTGCTCCGATGCTGGGATAACGGGGCCGACAGTCAGCAACTGGAAGGCAAGGAAGCCCAACAGCTGGGATCCCTCGCTAGAAACCAGGGAATTGAAAGAGGAATTGGAAAAGAGGCAGCAATTTGCAGTCTCTGGAGCCGGCTCCTCTCAAGTGTGAGGGCAAGATATCCATTCAAGGAAGATCTTGTGAATTCCTCAGAAAAGTGGACTACCGCAGATGAAGGCATCCAGTACCTGAGAGAGTTAGCAGTGGTGGAAGTCATCTACAGTGATCTAGATGATGAGGAAGTCTCAAAAGATCCAGAGGATGTCCTGTGCACACGGGCCATGTGGAGAAAGGTGATTCAAGGTGCTCCAGCGTCATATTCTAACAGCTTGGCAGCAATGTATTGCCCAGATATGGAAACACCAACTGTGGAGAAAGTGTCGTCTTGGCTCCAAAACTTTGAAGAAAATCTCTGTGTCTCCTCATCCCTACAGGACAGTGCCTTGGCTCTTAGGGACGCTCCAAGAAATCAGTCCTCTCCTGCCCCGGTCAGAGGGAAAGGGAGCCCAAGGCGTATGCCACGTGGTACACTCTGGTTCTTCCTGCGTGACCAAGGGGAGGACATGAGGAAGTGGGACGGTGAACCCACCTTTAAGCTGGAAGCCCGCGTACGTGAACTGAGAGGGAAGACAGCTGTTAAGAAGGGGTCACCCAAGAAGAAGGCTGTCAGTGTCGTTGCTGTAGAGGCCCAAGAAAGCAATCAGCGATCCTCCAGGCATAGAAGAACTGAAACGACCTCCCTTGACTCTGGTGAGGGGAATTCTGGTCTGGCGCCGCAAGGGTCAGACAGTGAATACTCTGATGAGGAACAGCAATAGAGGGTCCCTGCCTTCGGCCAGGAGGAGGAAAGGGATGACCGGATATACTGGACTGTGTGGATTCGATGGCCTGGCACATCAGACCCACAGAAGTATAAGGCTTTGGTAGACACTGGTGCACAGTGTACGCTGGTACCATCAGTGTACAGGGGCACAGAACCCATCTGGATCTCTGGAGTGACAGGGGGATGCCAGGAATTGACTGTATTGGAGGCTGAAGTGAGCTTGACAGGGGACAAGTGGGAAAAGCACCCCATTGTGACTGGCCCAGAGGCTCCTTGTATCCTTGGCATAGACTACCTCAAGAGAGGGTACTTCAAGGACCCAAAGGGGTACCGATGGGCTTTTGGTGTAGCCACTGTAAACGCAGAGAAGATCAAACAGCTATCTACCCTGCCTGGCCTCTCGGAAGATCCCTTCATTGTGGGACTGCTGCAAGTTGAAGAACAGCAGGTGCCAATCGCTACCAGGACGGTGCACCACCAGCAATATCAGACAAACAGAGACTCCCTGGCTCCCATCCATGAGCTGATCCATCAACTAGAGAGACAAGGAGTCATCAGCAAGACTCATTCACCTTTTAATAGTCCTATATGGCCAGTGCGAAAGTCTGATGGAGGGTGGAGGTTAACAGTAGATTATCGCGGCCTGAATGAAGTGACACCGCCACTGAGTGCTGCTGTACCAGACATGTTAGAGCTCCAGTATGAACTGGCATCAAAGGCAGCCACGTGGTATGCTACAATTGATATTGCCAATGCGTTTTTCTCCATTCCTTTGGCAGCAGAGTGCAGGCCACAGTTTGCTTTCACATGGAGAGGTGTCCAATACACCTGGAATCGACTGCCCCAGGCGTGGAAGCACAGCCCTACCATTTGTCACGGACTAATCCAAACAGCACTGGAACAAGGCGATGCCCCTGAACATTTACAATACATAGATGACATCATCGTGTGGGGCAACGAGGCAGAAGAAGTGTTTGAGAAGGGAAAAAGAATAATTCAGATTCTTCTGAAAGCTGGTTTCGCCATAAAGAAAAGCAAGGTCAAGGGACCTGCACAGGAGATTCAGTTCTTGGGAGTAAAATGGCAGGATGGATGCCGCCATGTCCCTATGGATGTGGTTAACAAGATAGCAACTATGTCTCCACCAGCTAACAAGAAAGAAACACAAGCTTTCCTAGGCCTTGTGGGGTTCTGGAGAATGCATATTCCAGGTCATAGTCAGCTTGTGAGCCCTCTCTATCGAGTAACGCGGAAAAAGAACTATTTTGAATGGGGCCCTGAACAACAACAAGCCTTTGAGCATATCAGACAGGAAATAGCTCATGCGGTAGCTCTTGGGCCTGTCCGGACAGGACCAGATGTACAAAATGTGCTCTACACTGCAGCTGGGGAGCATGGTCTCAACTGGAGCCTCTGGCAGAAAACACCAGGAGAAACCCGAGGTCGACCATTAGGGTTTTGGAGCCGGGGGTACCGAGGATCAGAAGCCCACTACACCCCGACTGAAAAAGAGATACTAGCAGCATATGAGGGGGTTCGAGCCGCTTCAGAAGTTGTTGGTACAGAAGCATATCTTCTCTTGGCACCACGATTGCCCGTGCTACACTGGATGTTCAAAGGAAACATCCCCTCTACACATCATGCAACCAGTGCTACATGGAGTAAGTGGATAGCATTGATCACGCAACGGGCTCGACTGGGGAAATCTAACCGCCCAGGAATTCTGGAAGAGATCATGGACTGGCCAGAAGGCAGAGATTTTGGAGCATCACCTGAGGAGGTGGCTCGTGCCCAAGAGGCACCACCATATAATGAGTTATCAGAAGATGAAAGGTGTTATGCTTTGTTTACTGATGGATCCTGTCGTGTGGTAGTGAACCATCGGAAGTGGAAAGCTGCTGTGTGGAGTCCCACACGACAAGTCGTTGAGGCCACTGAAGGAGAAGGCGAGTCAAGTCAGTTTGCAGAAGTGAAAGCCATCCAACTAGCCCTAGACATTGCTGAACGAGAAAAGTGGCCAGTACTCTACCTCTATACTGACTCCTGGATGGTGGCTAATGCCCTGTGGGGGTGGCTACAGCAGTGGAAGAAGACCAATTGACAACGCAGGGGTAAACCCATCTGGGCAGCAGCATTGTGGCAGGACATTGCTGCCCGTGTAGAACACATGACTTTAAAGGTACGTCATGTAGATGCTCACATGCCCAAAAGCCGTGCCACTGAAGAACATCGAAATAATGAACAGGTAGACAAGGCTGCCAAAATAGAAGTAGCTCAGGTGGACCTGGACTGGGAGCATAAGGGTGAGCTATTTGTAGCTCGCTGGGCCCATGAGACATCGGGACATCTAGGGAGAGATGCAACATATAGGTGGGCTCGTGATCGAGGGGTGGACCTGACCATGGAGGCCATCACACAGGTCACTCATGAATGTGAAACATGTGCTGCAATCAAACGAGCCACCAGAGTAAAGTCTCCCTGGAACAGGGGGCGGTGGCTGGGCTTTCGATATGGCGAGGCCTGGCAAATTGACTACATTGGACCACTGCCACGAACACGCCAAGGCAAGCGCTACATACTCACGATGGTGGAAGCAACTACTGGTTGGCTAGAAACATATCCTGTAAACCATGCCACTGCCCGAAACACCATCTTAGGCCTCGAAAGGCAAATTTTATGGCGACATGGTACCCCGGAAAGAATTGAATCAGACAATGGGACTCATTTCCGAAATAACCTCATAAGCTCCTGGGCAAAGAAACACGGCATCGAGTGGGTGTACCACATACCCTATCACCCGCAAGCATCTGGAAAAATTGAGAGATATAATGGACTGTTGAAGACTATGTTGAGAGCGCTAGGCAGTGGGACATGGAAGCATTGGGATACAAATTTAGCAGAAGCCACTTGGCTAGTTAACACCAGAGGGTCTGCTAACCGTCCTGGTCCTGCCCAAACAAAACCCCTACATACTGTGGGAGGAGATAAGGTCCCCATAGTGCACATGGGGAAGTGGCTGGGGAAGGCAGTGTGGATTTCTCCTCCCATGGGAAAAGGCAAACCCATTCGTGGGATTGTCTTTGCTCAGGGACCTGGGTGTACTTGGTGGGTAATGCGGAAGGATGGGGAGACCCAGTGTGTGCCTCAAGGACATTTAACCTTGAGGGAAAAATAATCTGTGATGTGAATTGTATGTTGTAGGAAGTAATGTAGCAGGAATGACCTGAACTGCAGAGGAGTGAACTTCGTAAGGAACCAGACAAGTGCATCGGTGACCCAAACCAAGCTGGTGTTGGTGCCCAACGATCGAACATACTGCTTCTCCTGTCCTGACCACTCATCTTGATGGATGGGGCCCAAGTCATAACCTGTGTGTGAACATCTGGAGGAGTGGAAGAAGCCCATGGAATATCTATCTGTTAAAGGACAGGGGATAGTAATTAATAAGAATGTATAAATCTGTATGTTGGGTATAAAAGTGGTTTAAGTATGTAGTTTCAGTTGTAAGTGTTGGTAAGAAGGGATTTCAGTAATGAGAATTAAATACAATGGCATGGTTAGAAGATATCTGTATTAAATTATGTGGGACCTGAGCATGACGCAAATGGTATGGAATAAGGGGTGGAGATTGTATTGGGTCTGGCTGAGATGGAGTTAATACTCCCCATAGCAGCCCTCGTAGCACTGTGCTCTGCATCAGTAGCTAGAAAGGTGTTGATAACACACCAGTGTTTTGGCTACTGCTGAGCAGTGCTGGCACAGCATCAAGGCTGTCTCTCCAACATTTCTCTCCTCAACGGCAGGCTGGGGCAGGGCGAGATCTCGGGAGGGGACATAACCAGGACAGCTGACCTAAACTAACCAAACAGATATTCCATACCATATGACGTCAGCTCAGATATAAAAACTAAGTAAAGGGAGACGGAAGGGGGGCATTTTTGTCTTCTGGAGCAACCACTACGCGTACTGAAGCCCTGCTTCCCAGGAAGTGGCTAGACATCGCCTGCTGATGGGAAGTAGAGAATAATATCATTTGTTTTTCTTTGCTTTCGCGCGCGACCTTGGCTTTCAGTTTATTAAACTGTCCTTATCTTGACCCACGAGCCTTTTATTATATTTTCTCCCCCCTGTCCAGTTAAGAAGGGGGAGTGATAGAGCGGCTTTGGTGGGCACCTGGCATCCAGCCAGGGTCAACCCACTACAGTATGACAAATTTGTTTCAACACGCTCTGGCCAGATCTGTCGTTATCTCAACCCTTCGTGCCCCACGTTGGGCGCCAAAAAGGACTGTCATGGTTTCAGCCCAGCCGGTAACAAAGGACCACGCAGCCGCTCGCTCACTCCTCCCGCCCCCCTCCGGTGGGATAGGGAGGAGACGGAGGAGAGAAAAGAAAAAAAAACCTGGAACCTCGAGGGTTGAGATAAGGGCAGGTTACTGGGACAACACAAAAAAAGGTTACAACAACAACAATGGTACTAATGAAAGAATATACAAAAAGAGTGATGCACAGTGCAACTGCTCACCACCCGGAACCCGACGCTCCGCCACCGAAAGTCGAGAGCCCTCCCCCCGGCCCGCTCCCCATTTATATACTGAGCATGATGTCACATGGTATGGAATAGTTCCTTGGCTAGTTCAGGTCGGCTGCCCCGGCTATGCCCCCCCACCTCCCAGGTTCCTGTAAAAATTAACTCTATCCCAGCTGAACCCAGGACAATCACCCAGAGGTCTGCCCCAAGGCTGGATAATTATGAGTGGCAGGGTGTGTGGGGTAGTATGGGCAAGTACCTAGAAAGGTGGGCACCTCCAATGTTTTGGAAATTCACCCCTGAACAAGTGCAGAATCCAGAAGAACTAGTAAAATATGTGGAAAAGGTATGCTGTCACCCTGGCAGCTCCAGAGAAATACAAATCACTGCAACATGCTGGGGCCTGGCCCATGCCTATCGAGCCCTGTTCGACACAACTCAGTACCTTCAAGGGGAAGAGAAGGTCTCTGGACCTAACAACAAAACGATGAGCACTGCGGTCACCCAAATCCCGGCAATGGGTGCTGCGGCCCCTCCAGCCCTGGCGACGAGCATTGCGGCCACCCAGACCTTGGTGACAGGCACCGCGACCCCTCCAGCCCCGGTGACGAGAACTGTGGCTACCCAAACCTCAGCAACAGGCACTGCAGCCCCTCCAGCCATGGCAACGAGCACAGCAGCTACCCAAACCTTGGGAACGGGCACTGCAGTCCCTCCAGTCCCAGCAACGAGCACTGCTGCTACCCAAACCTTGGCGACAGACGCTGCGGTTATCCAAAACCTGGCGAGCGATACTGCAACTGAACCAGTGGACCAACCTGCACCAGTATCAGTTGCCCCCATACAGAAAAAGAAATATACAAAAAAATCAGTTCGCTTAGCGAAGGATGAAGGTGAACCAGGGTCATCATGGGAACAGGAGGAAGAGGCAGAACCAGAGGTAATAACCCAGTCCCTATCCTTGAGTGAGCTGCGGGATATGCAAAAAGATTTTGGCCGCTGTATAGGTGAGCATATTATCATCTGGCTCCTCCGATGCTGGGACAATGGGGCTAAGAGCTTGGAATTAGAAGGTAGGGAAGCCAAGCAGCTGGGATCACTTGCCAGGGAAGGTGGCATTGACAAGGCAATTGGAAAAGGAACACAAGCCATCAGCCTCTGGAGGCGACTCCTGTCAAGTGTGAAGGAAAGGTACCCCTTTAAGGAAGATGTTATATGTCAATCAAGCAAGTGGACAACCATGGAAAGAGGTATCCAATATCTGAGGGAATTAGCTGTGCTAGAGACGATTCATCATGACCCAGACAACCCACAATTACCCAAAGATCCAGATGAAGTCCAATGCACACAACCCATGTGGCAGAAGTTTGTACGGAGCGCACCATCGTCCTATGCCAACTCACTGGCAATAATGAC
The DNA here is from genome assembly GCF_026419915.1 of Harpia harpyja. NCBI lineage: Eukaryota > Metazoa > Chordata > Aves > Accipitriformes > Accipitridae > Harpia > Harpia harpyja. Next base: position 15,065,650 of record NC_068953.1, on the reverse strand, counting down.
CTGGAAAGACGAAGAGGCACCGACAGTGGATGAAGTGGCTCGCCAACTCCGTCAATACGAAGAAAATCTCTCCTCCTCCCTACAAGCCTGCATTTCGGCTGTGGAGAAGCTGTCCGAGGGTTTCCAGCAATTCAAAGAGGATATGTCCTATTGTCCACCTGTAAGGACCAATGTCTCAGCCATTAGGAGTGAGCGCTCCTCTGCCCAAGAGAGAGAATATAGAAGGTTGTCGTGGTTTGACAAAGGTACACACCGCGAGGTGCCCTGTGGTTTTTACCTATGTGATCACGGAGAGGACATGAGGAAATGGGATGGAAAACCTACCTCGGTCCTAAATGCACGGGTACGTGAGCTGCGAGGAAAAACCACCACAAAAGGGGATTCTACTAGGAAAAATGCCGCTCCAGTTTCCAAACAGAGTAGAAGGGCTGATCTTATTTCTGATCCTCTTGAAGGGACTTCTGAGCCAATTTTATGAGAAGTGAATACTGGATACTCTGGCCAGAATTAGAGGGGCCCTGCCTCCAGCCAGGTGGAGGAAAGGGATAACCGGGTCTATTGGACTGTGTGGATTCGATAGCCTGGCACGTTAGACCCACAGGAGTATAAGGCTCTAGTAGACACCGGCGCACAGTGTACTCTAATGCCATCAAGTTATAAAGGGGCAGAACCCATTTGTATTTCTGGTGTGACAGGGGGATCCCAAGAGTTAACTGTATTGGAAGCTGAAGTAAGCCTAACTGGGAATGAATGGCAGAAACACCCCATTGTGACTGGTCCAGAGGCGCCGTGTATCCTTGGCATAGACTATCTCAGGAGAGGGTATTTTAAGGACCCGAAGGGGTATCGATGGGCTTTTGGTATAGCTGCCTTGGAGACGGAGGGCACGGAACAGCTGTCTACCCTGCCTGGTCTCTCTCAAGACCCTTCGATTGAGGGTTGCTGAGGGTTGAAGAACAACATGTGCCAATTACTACCACGACGGTGCACCGGCGGCAATATCGCACTAACCGAGACACTCTGATTCCCATCCACAAGTTGATTCGCCACTGGAGAGCCAAGGAGTGATCAGCAAAACTCGCTCACCCTTTAATAGTCCCATATGGCCAGTGCGAAAGTCTAATGGGGAGTGGAGACTAACAGTTGACTATCGTGGCCTGAATGAAGTTACGCCACCGCTGAGTGCTGCCGTTCCAGATATGCTAGAACTTCAATACGAACTAGAGTCAAAGGCAGCCAAGTGGTATGCTACAATTGACATTGCTAATGCGTTTTTCTCCATTCCTTCTGGCAGCAGAGTGTCGTCCACCATTTGCCTTTACTTGGAGGGGTGTCCAGTACACTTGGAATCGATTGCCCCAGGGGTGGAAACACAGCCCCACCATTTGCCATGGACTAATCCAGACTGCACTGGAAAAAGGTGAAGCTCTGGAACACCTGCAATACATTGATGACATCATCGTATGGGGCAGCACGGCAGAAGAAGTCTTTGAGAAAGGAAAGAAAATAATCCAAATCCTTCTGAAAGCCAGTTTTGCCATAAAAGAAAGTAAGGTCAAAGGACCTGCACAGGAGATCCAGTTTTTAGGAATAAAATGGCAAGATGGACGTCATCAGATCCCAATGGATGTGATCAACAAAATAGCAGCTATGTCTCCACTGACTAATAAAAAGGAAACACAGGCTTTCTTAGGTGTTGTGGGTTTTTGGAGAATGCATATTCGAAATTACAGTCTGATTGTAAGCCCTCTCTATCAAGTGACCCGGAAGAAGAATGATTTTCAATGGGGCCCTGAGCAACAACAAGCCTTTGAACAAATTAAACGGGAGATTGTTCATGCAGTAGCCCTTGGACCAGTCCGGGCAGGACAAGATGCTAAAAATGTGCTCTATAGTGCAGCTGGGGAGAATGGCCCTACCTGGAGCCTCTGGCAGAAAGCACCTGGGGAGACCTGAGGTCAACCCCTGGGGTTTTGGAGTCGAGGATGTCGAGGATCCGAGGCTCGCTATACTCCAACTGAAAAAGAGATATTGGCAGCATATGAAGGAGTTCGAGCCGCCTCAGAAGTGGTTGGTACTGAAGCACAGCTCCTCTTAGCACCCCGACTGCCAGTGCTGGGCTGGATGTTCAAACGGAAAGTCTCCTCTACACATCATGCAACTGATGCCACGTGGAGTAAGTGGGCCGCACTGATCACACAACGAGCTCGCATAGGAAACCCCAGTCGCCCAGGAATTGTGGAAGTGATCACGGACTGGCCAGGAGGCAAAGATTTTGGAATGTCACCAGAGGAGGAGGTGGCACGTGCTGAAGAAGCCCCGCTGTATAATAAACTGCCAGAAAATGAGAGGCAATATGCCCTGTTCACTGATGGGTCCTGTCGCATTGTGGGAAAACATCGGAGGTGGAAGGCTGCTGTATGGAGTCCTACACGACTAGTCGCAGAAACTGCTGAAGGAGAAGGTGAATCGAGTCAGTTTGCAGAGGTGAAAGCCATCCAGCTAGCATTAGATATTGCTGAAAGAGAAAAGTGGCCAGTGCTCTATCTCTATACTGACTCATGGATGGTGGCAAATGCCCTATGGGGGTGGTTACAGCAATGGAAGCAGAGCAACTGGCAGCACAGAGGTAAACTCATTTGGGCTGCCGCACTGTGGCAAGATATTGCATCCCGGCTAGAGAATCTGGTTGTAAAAGTACGTCATGTAGATGCTCACATACCCAAGAGTCGGGCCACTGAAGAACATCAAAACAACCAACAGGTGGATCAGGCTGCCAAGATTGAAGTGTCTCAGGTGGACCTGGACTGGCAACATAAGGGTGAGCTATTTATGGCTCGGTGGGCCCATGATGCTTCAGGCCATCAGGGAAGAGATGCAACATATAGATGGGCTCGTGATCGAGGGGTGGACTTGACCATGGACACTATCGCACAGGTTATCCATGAATGTGAAACATGTGCTGCAATTAAGCAAGCCAAGCGGTTAAAGCCCCTGTGGTATGGAGGGCGATGGCTGAAATATAAATATGGAGAAGCCTGGCAGATTGACTATATCACACTCCCACAAACTCGCCAAGGCAAGCGCTATGTGCTCACAATGGTGGAAGCAACCACCAGATGGCTGGAAACATATTCTGTACCCCGTGCCACTGCCCGGAACACTATCCTGGGCCTTGAAAAGCAGGTCTTGCGGTGACATGGCACCCCAGAAAGAACTGAGTCAGACAATAGGACTCATTTCCGAAACAACCTCATAGACACCTCAGCCAAAGAGCATGGCATTGAGTGGGTGTATCATATCCCCTATCATGCACCAGGCTCTGGGAAAATTGAGCGATACAATGGACTGTTAAAGACTACATTGAGAGCAATGGGGGGGTGGAACTTTCAAACATTGGGATACACATTTAGCAAAAGCCACCTGGTTAGTCAACACCAGAGGATCTGCCAATCGGGGTGGCCCTGCCCAGTCAGAATTTTTACATACTGTAGAAGGGGATAAAGTCCCTGTAGTGCACATAAAAAATATGTTGGGGAAGACAGTCTGGGTTACTCCTGCCTCAGGCAAAGGTAAACCCATTTGTGGGATTGCTTTTGCTCAAGGGCCTGGGTGCACTTGGGTGATGCGAAAAGAGGGGGAAGTCTGATGTGTCCCTCAAGGGGATTTAATTTTAGGTGAGAATAGCCAGAATTAAACTGTATGATATTAGTTGCTATATAACACTGCTACTGTATGTTATCATTACTATAATTGTTATATGCTATATCCATAGTACTATAGTAAGAATCACTTAGATCAAGCAAGAAAGAACTGTGATAAAACTGAGCAAAGCGCAGTAGTGATGGAACCAGAACTGACTCCAGCATGCAACAATCCAACGGTGCACACCATCCTCCTGCTGCGTCAAATGTCACCTGCTTGTCACACTGCACTGAAGCCCAGTTCTGCTCTACTGACTGAGAGGACTTTGCACCATCCCTCCTGCCCAGAAAGACTGGTATGACAGATGGAGCCCAGAGTTGGGAACTAAATGAACTCAATGAACATTTAATGAACATAACCCATAAACTAAAGGAATGATATCTCTGTGTGTGTATACATATATATATATATCTCATTGTTCATATGTCTCAAAGGGATGGAAAAGGTGATGATGATTGACCAGGATGTAACTAAAGGTATGGGAACTGAGCATGACGTCAATGGTATAGAATAAGGGGTGGATACTGTCCTAGTTTCATCTGGGATAGAGTTAACTGTCTTCCTAGTAGCTGGTACGGTGCTATGTTTTGAGTTCAGTATGTGAAGAATGTTGACAACACTGGTGTTTTCAGTTGTTGCTAAGTAGTGTTTAGACTAAAGTCAAGGATTTTTCAGCTTCTCATGCCCAGCCAGCGAGAAAGCTGGAGGGGCCCAAGAAGTTGGCACAGGACACAGCCAGGGCACCTGACCCAAACTGGCCAACAGGGTATTCCATACCATGTGACGTCCCATCTAGTATAGGAACGGAGAAGTGGGGGCGGGGAATCGCCGCTCGGGGACTAGCTGGGTGTCAGTCGGTGGGCGGTGAGCAATTACACTGTGCATCATTTGTACATTCCAATCCTTTCATTATTGCTGTTGTCATTTTATTAGCGTTATCATTATCATTATTAGTTTCTTCTTTTCTGTTCTATTAAATGGTTCTTATCTCAACCCGTGGGTTTTGCTTCTTTTTCCCGATTTCCTCCCCCATCCCACTGGGTGGGGGGGAGTGAGTGAGCGGCTGCGTGGTGTTTAGTTGCTGGCTGGGGTTAAACCACGACAGGGGGGAAGGGGGGCCCCGGGCCTGGGCCAGGGGCTGCTGACCCTCAGGGCAGGCCCCAACTGCGCCATGTTGAAGCTTGGCCTAGCCACCGACAGAGCCCGCCTTCTTCTCACTTTAGTCTTCACCCGCATAGGTCGGGAGGGCTGTCAGTCTCCTCCCCTTAGGTGATGCTGCCTCTGATTGGCCCCTGTGTGGTCAGGCTGCTGTGCTAGAGTGCCCGCCCTTCACCAGAGGTGATGATGTCTGATTGGTCATCTGGGCTGTCACTCTGCCCTGGTTTGGGGCCCACCCTCCCCTGGGTGATGCCCTCTCTGATTGGCTGCCTGAGGGGTCACTCCCCTCCCATCAGTGCCTGCCTTTCCCCGTGGCAATGCTTCCTCTGATTGGCTGCCTGGTTGCATAGCTGTCTCATGCCTTGCCCCCACCTCCTCAAATGCGATTGGCTGTGCTGGCTCCACTGTCTCCCCACAGACTTCTTGGCAGATGTTGCCACGCGACGAGCTCCGCCTTTAGGGTTTAGACCCTCAAGGTGGAACTATGGGCCCAAAGAAAAGGCTATGGGAAATAAAAGATGGGCTTGGGCCCCTAAAAATGAGGATTTGGGCCCTAAAAAGGAGGCTTTGGGCACTGAAAGGGTGGCCTAGATGCTACAAGTGACGCTTTGGACACTGAAAACGAGGGGAACCTCTTGGTTCTGACCTGAGCTGGCTTTGGTGCCCAGTAACTCCATGCAACAGACCGCCTCTCCTGTCCTGAGTGCCCAGCCTAAGAGATGGAGCCCAAAGTCATGGACCAAATGAAGTCCATGGACATTTGTGGACATTTTATTGACTTCTTACAGGGGCGGTCCATAGGCTGAGGGAATGCTATCTGTGAATTATAAGCAAGGATGGGAAGGGGAGTGGTGGGTCATGAGGATGTATTGGATAGTGCGGGGCCGGAGCGTGATGTCAATGGGGTATGGAGTAAGGGGTGGAGAAAGGCCTGTCGTGGTTTAACCCCAGCCGGTAACTGAGCACCACACAGCCACTCGCTCGCTCCCCTCAGTGGGATGGGGGGAGAGAACTGAAAGGGTAAAAGTGAGAAGACTCATGGGTTCAGGTAAAAACAGTTTAAGAATTGAAATAAAATAAAATAAAATAAAATAACAGTAACAATAATACATGGTAATGAAAAGGAAAATAACAAAGAGGGAGAAATAAAACCCAAGAAAGATGAGTGATGGAAATGAAAACAATTGCTCACCACCAACTGACCAATGCCCAGCCAGTCCCCGAGCAGCGGCCCCCCGGCCAACCTTCCCCCCCAGCTTTATTGCTAAGCATGAAAACATATGGTCTGGAATATGCATTTGGTCAGTTGGGGTCAGCTGTCCAACCTGTGTCCCCTCCCAACTTCTCGTGCACCCCCAGCCTGCGCACTGGTGGGGTGGGGTGAGAAGCAGAAAAGGCCTTGACGCTGTGTAAGCACTGCTCAGCAGTAACGAAAACACCCCTGGGTTATCCACACTGTTTCCAGCACCATATTGCTCTTCACAACTACCGGAAAGGAGGTGTCGTGTCCCAAAGTTGGAGCATCTCAGGTTTGTGGATTTCCTTTGTCAGAATTAAGGTGAAACGACACCAGGGGACTTCAAACAACAATGAACATTTATTCAACCTAGCTAACCTTGCCCAAGTACACGTGAACTTATCAATATGAACCTTGCAACATGTCATTAAGCCGCTGTTTGAAAAGACAAGGGAGGTATAGAAAAAGAAATGGAAAAAGGAACATGAAACTGTATCAGAAGGAGAGCCCTCCCGTTGAGTCACGAGGTTCAGAGCAGACCCCTTGCTTTCTGAACTCCTTCTCAAAGAGGAGCCCAGGGGCGGCTAGATCCACTCCTAGTGTCAGACTTGGTCAACAGTTTATGTTTAAAAGGATGAGGTGTAGGCACTGTGGAAAAGACAGAAGGAAAAGAGGGAGAGAGAGAAAGAGAAAGAAAGAAAGAAAGAAAGAGAGAGAGAAGAAAAGGGTTTCACCAGTCCTCAGTCCAGTGTTGGTCCAGCCAGCGTAGAGATCCAGTTCCAGAGAGCGCGCACTGAGAACTTGTTCTCCCTTCTTTTATAGTGTGTTAGTTGATGGTCTCGACATGCGCAGTTCCCATTCCCAGGGTTCTCTGGAATCAGTTGGTGAGCTTCGGGGGGGGGTTCATTGTGGAGTTGCCTCTTTTTCCCTGGTGGCATGACCGCTTAAGATAGAAGCACAGTCCCATCCTCCGCGGGGCCTCCTCCTCCAGGCACATATGCTGTGCTCCTTCTCCTGGTCACTTAAGATAAGGAATTGCGGCTTTGGAGAAGTACGGTCCCACCCTCCGTGGGGCCCTCTCCTCCGGCCACATTGTCCTGTTCACAAAACTCCAGCATTTTTACAGAGGCCGTTTCTTCCACCAAAGTTCCTTAACGAATGTTTGAGACATTGACTGTAATTTGTCAGACCGTCACAGGAGGTTGTAGTGAGATGGGTGCTGGTCTCTTCTGTCAGGTGGCTGGAGATAGGACGAGAGGAAATGGCCTCAAGTTGCGGCAGGGGAGGTTTAGATTGGATATTAGGAAAAATTTCTTTACTGAGAGGTTGTCAGGTATTGGAACAGGCTGCCCAGGGAAGTGGTTGAGTCACCATCCCTGGAGGTATTCAAAAAGTGGGTAGACAAGGCACTTCAGGACATGGTTTAGTGGGCATCGTTGATGGTTGGACTCGATGATCTTGAAGGTCTTTTCCAACCTAAATGATTCTATGATTCTGTGACTTGGGAGGGTCTGTACCAGCCCTGTGCCCTTGTGCTCTCTCTAGTTAGTGCACAACAGGAGGAGGGTGGAAAAATACCTGTGGCAGAGCCTGCCATACCTGCAGGACACTCAAGCCACGGCTTCCAGGTTCATCAGTGAGCCACAACCCCCAGGGTCCCTCTTGTGGCAGCCTGGCCCCAGTCCCCGCCACTGCATTGGCAGCAAGGGGCAGCCCTGCGGCTGCCAGAGCCCCAGCTGCCCCAAGGAGGGTCCTTGGTGCAGGTGAGCTCTCTGAGAGCCTTGCTCAGTCCCACTGCCCTCGGCTACTGTCCTTCCCTGGGGTCAGGCCTGCTGAGGGGTAGGACGGTGTGCAGCCAAGCTGGCAGGGCTGCTGGGAGCGTGCTGGGGAGCAGAGGTCTGACAGGAGCTCTGTGCCTAGGGCTTGCTGCATGGCACCTGAGGAACCTGAGCAGGCAGAAGCTGTGGGATACCTGCAATGGTGAGTAGGGGCAGTGCTGTGCTGTCCGCGGCTGGTGGGACAGGGGACAGGGCCTGGGCAGGGTGCCATGGTCTGGAGGGGACTCCTGGGGGTCTCTGCAGGCAGTGGGGGTTCATGCTCCGCTTCCTTCTCTTGCAGCCCTCCTGCCCTTGGGGAAGGACACTGAACTCTTGGTCAGGACTCTGGCAGCTGAGGTGATCTTCGTCCTGACAAGAGAGATGACAAGATCAGGATGGAGCCTGCGGTCACTGTGCTGCTGGCCCCGGTGACCCCTGCAGAAGTGAAATTTCCCTCTAGAAGACTGCTGTATTCAAATAAATCATTTTTTTGAATAAAGCTGGAACAACAAGCCCAGTCCCATGCTGTCCTTCCCATGGAGACCACCCAGAGTGTGCTGAGCAGACAGTGACATTCCTGGCTTGTGCTGCTGCCTGCAGGACAGCACACCAGGACCCAGGGTGTCCTTGCAGCAAAGCCACAGCTACCCCGCTAGACCACAGAACCCGGAGGGGAGAAGGAGAGAAGCTTTAGCCCAGCCCGCCCCTCCTGAGACATCTCAGGGCACGCAAAGGCACCCGTGCTCTGCCAAGCTGGCAAATCGTCATTTGTCCTGACATCAAAACCCTCTCTTTTACAGGGGAGGTGTGCTGGTTTGGGCTGGGATAGAGTTAATTTTCTTCACAATAGCTGGCATGGGGCTACGTTTTGAGCAGGAACAAGGGGTTATACCAGATGTCCCGAGTGGGGACAGCACAAAACCACATAAGCCAAGTGAGGCAGGAACAAATCTGCCTCCAGCCACCTCAAGTGGGAATCTGGCAAAGCTGTGGCTGATTGATAGAAAGCTGACAAACCCTGGAGGCAGGAGAAAATGTGAAGATGCTAAAAAGCCATGCACAAACATTTTTTGGAGCTCAGGGGTGAGAGAGCAGCTAGGTGGAGGCCTGGCAGCCAGCCAAGGTCAACTCAATGCAGGTGCTGAAGGTGTTTCTTTGGTAGCGCTAGTTCAGAGTCAGCATGTAGCTGTATCTTGGGGGGCAGATAAAATTCATTGGAAATGAACCTGCAAGAGACCAGGCGCTTTGCTACATGAGTCTCTCAGACGCAGTCCTGTACCTGGGAAGAGTGGAAAAGAAACCCTCAGCAACCTGAATGTGCCAGCAAAGCCGTGAACAGGCACGCTTACAGCCCTGGGCAGCTTTTTATTCACCTGGCTGGTGCGGCTCAGGGAAGAGGTGGGAGTTCTGCCAGCAGACGAACAGCCCTTTGCCAGCAGTGCATGGGGAAGCCCAGTGGCTGCCAGCTACATGAGGGCTACATGAGGTGCCCTGGCTGTGGCAGCTGCGTCGCTGCAGTGTGTCCCCGTGCACCCCTGCGTGGCCCCGTGTCACAAAGGGGCAGTCATGTGGCACCCGCCCGGCGCTTGTGAGCTCACCTGGCCAGGGCTTGGGATCCTGAAAAGCGGGCCAGAGAAAGCTAGTTGGGCTGAGCTGGCCTTCGGGATAACTCGGCTCCTTCCTCTGCTACTTGCATGCCTACTTTTTTCCAACCATTTATTGTTTACTGCCCGCTTCTCCTCAACTTCCATCCTTGTGCAAAGGTAATTATGATTTGACTTTCAGGACAGATCATAGAGTAGGTAGATACGGGATAAAAGTATAGCCTGGTCTACACCTTCCAAGCCGTAGGCTGAGCTATTGCACCTTGATAGGCTGGCCAGAGATGGGCTATGGGTAGAGTTCCTGTTTGCTAATTCTTATTTCTTTATCATATCCTAGGATAGGTAAGAAGGGGGGGGTGGCAGTGTAGTCTGAGGTGTTGGGCTTAGCCTAGAATGACAAGAAGCCTGCCCTGACTGATGTGGCAGGAAGGGAGACAGAAAAGGAGCATGGCAAAGGCAGATGTTAAAGTAGCAGCTGAAAGCTGGTCACTCCTGCTGCACACAAGGTGGGAAAGTGTGGGCTGGAGAGCCAGAGGAGTGCTGTTAATGCTAGCCACAGGTAAGCAGCAGGTCCTCTTCAGAGAAGGTGACATGCAATGCAGTCTTTCAAAAAGGCCTTTGTAATTGATGTCAGTTGGAGTCCTGTGACAGGGACAGCAGGGCCATCAGAATGCAGCTCTGCAGCAGTTCTAAGTACCACGGAAGCACTTTTGATGATGGATCCTGTTCTGTGCATGGCATTTGGGTTTTTTTTTAATAATTTTGTTGAGCTACAGTTATTTCTTTGTTGTGATCAGGTGACGGGATTTGCGCTGATCTTGCCTTTCTGCAGCGTGTCCTGACATACTTTGTCATCCAAAACTTTCCCCTCTGTTCCTGAGAGGAGCGATGGCTGCAATGGGGAATGACTCCTGTGAGTAACAGCTTCAGCAGCAGTCTTGGACTTTGTGAATCCCCAAAGGCAACAGAAGTGGTTGGTGCTCCCTCCCTGAATGTTGAGGTGCTGACAACCTAGAGGGAATTCTGGGGCATTTCCTGATAGCACCCAGACTTACCCAGGTGTTTTTGATTAGACACAGGAAGACATGTTTTGTCACTGATTTGCCACTACGTACAATCTTTGAAAGATGACATTGCTCATAGAAAGATCTGACATCAGTAGGGTTACCTTCTGGGCTAGGTACTTGCTTGTTTTCGTGACGTTACAGTCAGAAAAATGGAAGACTTGAGTTGATAATGCAATTCAAGACTCTAGAGGGAAAGGAAGGTAGCCCAAGGCCCAGAAGTCAGAGTGTGGGTTTGTTGGACTTTTGGCAAAGTAAGCAGGGGAACACATTATTTTCCAAAACTCTTTCTTGACCAGTAAATTTCAATGGCAGTGTTAGGCTTCCCCTGATGCTTCTGGGTTGGATGTTTAAGCTGGTTGTACTGGGTGCTCCTGTAGTGAACTCAACTTTTACACGTGCTTTCATGCAACAATATTGTCTCATCTCTTTTCAAATGTCATTTCCCTGCAGTCATTGTTGAGGGAATGGCTCCGCCACAAAGGATCCTCTTTCCCCCGGAGAAGATTTGCATGGACTGGCAGCAACGACAGAGAGCTGGAGCAGGACTCCACAATCTGGGCAATATGTGCTTCCTCAACTCCATCCTGCAGTGCCTGACGTACACACCCCCTCTGGCCAACTATCTGCTCTCTCGTGAGCACAGCCAGTCATGTGAGTACTTTTATGAACACCTTGTAAATATGTCAGGCACTTCCCAAGGATTCCAAGAATCTGGAATTTGTTTTAAGAGAAAAGCAGCCCTTCTTTGCCAACCCCCAAGTTGGTCTTCTTTGAACACTCAAGCCTAGAAGCCACTTGTCATATCTAGCTGTGTTCATCTTCAGAAGGGCACCCCTTTCTAGCCCCAGGTCTTGGTCCCTATTCCTGCAGGTTAAACCCTCTGTGCTTATCGCACAGAAATATTCTGTCAGTTTAACGTCCTCTGAAGAAAGTTTTCTCTGCACTAAAATGTCCTGGGCTTGTTGGGATGCTGTCACCTTGGGAGGAGTGGAGACTGTTCTTATAACTTCAAAATCCCCACTAGGTTTCCCCTTGCTATGGATGTTTTGCTCACCTAAGGATCTTGCTTCCCTCCCTTCCTCTTCAGGTCATCAGCAAGGCTTCTGCATGATGTGTAGAATGGAAGATCATGTTAACAAGGTCCTGCATTCCTCAAACAGTGCCATCCATCCTTGGGCTGTCATCAGTGTTCTCACACGTGAGTCATTTCAGGTGCTTTGACAAGTTTTCTTCTGTTCTTGTAGGAGAGAGCTACTAACTTCTTCTTTCTTAGGAATAGGAGAACATTTCCAGCTTGGCATGCAGGAAGACGCCCATGAGTTCTTACGTTATACTGTCGATGCCATGCAGAGAGCTTGTCTGAGCGGAACCAGCGAGTAAGCACAAGCAAATTATCTTTGCAATGTTCCCAAGCCCTTTGGACTCCTTGGTGTAGTGCCATCAAGGAAAAACTATGCCCAGGGCTTTCACACAAAGCAAAACTCCTGGAGGAGATAACTCTCTGCCTTACCATTTATTTCCAGCTTGGACATCTCTTCTCAATCAACTACCATTGTCCATCAAATATTTGGGGGCTTTCTGAGATCCAGAGGTACTTTTCCATAACTATTGCTTTCCTTGGAATTGTCTGTGTCCTTCTGTCTGCCTGTGATAAACAGCCGGTCGTGTGACTGGTGTAGTAGGTATGAAGGACTTAAAGCGGCACAGCCAAGTCGACTTCCCCTGTCACTGAGCCTTTTGATTTTCCTTCCAGTCACATGCTTGAGCTGCAAAGCGGTTTCTGATTCCTACGAGGCCTTCCTGGATGTTCCTTTGGATATCAAAGTAAGAGCGATTGTAATTGTGCTTCAAGACATCCCAAGGCCCCTTTAGCTTTCCAGAATCAACACATTTGCTTTAAAAATGCATAGTGCGAACAAAAGAGAGCTTGGTGGTGGGTGGGAAGTGGAATGGACAGTGCCCTTCTGGGGAGGCCATGGCAGCGGTCTCCCTGTAGGTGCCGGCTTTAAGCTGGACAAGTACATGTTATCCCCTCTGCACCCCTGATGTACTCTCATCCTTCTTCCTTTTGCCCTCCCTCAACACCTGTCTGACTCCTAGGCTGACAGGTTGTATTGTTTTCATTATTGATGGCCCTGTACAGCATTGGTAGCTGAACTGAGCAGTGGCACAGAGAGGTAGCTCTTGATAGCCCTGGGAATCCCTGGGAAGTGAGGGAAATGTTCAGCATCATAGCTTCTTTCTGCCTCCTTGTGGGCACTGCTTGCGGGTTCACAGTGGCTCTCCTCAGCATGAGCTACCTGGGCCTTCTTGTCAACTCCTAGTAAGTGTTTGGGCAAGGGCATTTCCCCGAGATCAGTCCTCTCCTTTCTCACTCCTCCAGGCAGCCTCATCTGTCACCGCAGCTCTGGAGGACTTCGTGAAACCTGAGCAGCTGGATGGTGAAAACGGCTTTAAATGTAGCCGGTAAGATGCTTATTAACAACATGTTAATACTAGATCCTGTGTGAAGGTGCTGCGCATACCTGAACATAAAGTCATCTTTTCTCATAGGTTAGATGCACAATAATGAGAAACAGATATTTTAATATGGCTTTATGCAGCCTTAAAACAGTGTAAGGGTGTGTGAGACGTGAAAGGATGTCTGGCCTTCTTGGGGCAAGATAGGGTGTATTTGAAGGGTGCATTTCAGCACTTGGCTCTGTGCTTGGTTTCAAGGTGCGACAAGGTGGTTGCCGCCTCCAAGAGGTTTACAATCCATCGCGCGCCCAAGGTTCTTACGGTGTGTCTGAAAAGGTTTGAAGATTTCACTGGTGGGAAGATCAGCAAGGTGTGTACGCAACTGGAGTGCAATATTCTCTTCCTGGAGCAGGAGATTTCCCAAAGCCGTACGCTCTTTCACAAGCTGTTCATGTTGAGTTTTTCGTGTTCCCTTCTGGGGAGAGGAGAGTTGTCATGGGAAGACAAGCATGCACTCTGCTCTGACAGAGCTGCTTTGGCCGGGAACAGTTTCCTGCCACCCAAACCATTACCTGTTGCTTTAGGGAAAACCAAGTGTTCGTGAGCCCCGACGATGTATTTATACACCTCTGGCCCCTGGTCTTGGAAGGCTATTTCGTGTAGTATTTCAGGATCATTTCCGAGCCCTCTTGGTCTCTCCGTAGGTTGTGGTGTATCCCGAGTACTTGGATCTTCGCCCGTACATGTCTCAGACAGCTGGAGAACCGCTCCTCTACTCCTTATATGCTGTCCTGGTGCATAGTGGTGACAGCTGTCGTTCAGGACACTATTTCTGCTACACAAAGGTAAAGAGCAACTTCCTTCCGCACAAGAGAAGAATGTGTGCTGAGGAAGACAAACTTTCACGGCAGTGATACTGGCAGCCAAGGGTTTGGGGAAGAAGGTCTCCTTTGGGGCTGGGTTGGGTTTGTTCTGGCATACGCTTGGTTCTGTAGTTCTCTGCCTGTGTTTTTGTGGAGAAACCATGCATTTCATCTCCAGATATCGTTGCCTTTTTTTACAGGCCAGCAATGGACTGTGGTACGAGATAGATGATACATCTGTGGATCGTTGTGACATCGACACAGTTCTCCAGCAGGAAGCCTATTTGCTGTTTTATGCCAGGTAATAACAGAAAGGTACTTAAAGGGGGCCTAAAGGAAAGATGGGAGTGTAGTGATAGGACGAGGCGGAATGGTTTTAAATTGAAAGAGGGTAGGTTTAGATTAGCTGTTAGGAAGAAATTCTTTACGGTGAGGATGGTGAGACACTGGAAGAGGTTGCCCAGAGAAGTTGTGGATGCCCCCTCCATGGAAGTGTCCAAGGCCAGATTGGATGGGTCTTTGAGCAAGTGGAAGGTGTCCCTGCCCATGGCAGGGGAGACGGAACTAGATGATCTTTAAGGTGCCTGCCAACCCAAACCATTTTATGATTCTATAATTCTATGAAACAGAGGCCGTAGGGGGTATAAAGATGAGATCTTGCTCCGACAAGGGCAGAGCTGGTGGGAAGACCCCAATCAAAGTTCAAATTTGTAGTTTTGGATACATCTTCTCTCTGTCATAGAAACCGCTCCAAGAAAATGACTGAACCCCAGAGAAAGCTGCAAGAACAGCCCTAAATGGAAATCACTCTTTTTTTTTCCAGGAGCTCTGATTCAATTGGAGAAAGGCCTTCTTCCTCACAGGTACCATCATATGCCCGTGCCTTCCTCAGTCAGCGGGCAGCCGGCAGTAAGCAGGCAGGTCCTGTGGGACCATGGGGTCTGCCTCATTGGACTAAGGTAACTCTGGGGAGATGGATCAGGGCACCAGCTGGACACTGGATTTCTTTCTGGGATCTTGGCATTGCTCTCTTTTCCCTCCCACACTGCAGCTTTCTTCAAAGCTGCAACGCTGCTCCCTCTCAAAGCATCCCACGTAGAGCCATCCCATTTGTCCGCCTTTGGCCCTTCTGCCTTTGCAGCCCTCCAGGAGAGTCTTTGGGAGGCCCTTAGCTGTCCCCTGCCACAGCTTCTGGGGGTTCCCCACTGTTCTGGTCCTTTCATGAGGAAAGGTCAGGGCCTTTTCACAGCTCTCTTTGCAGGACATGGCAGTGGACATGGAGGACTCTCCAGAGGACAGCAGCTCCTCTGCAAGAGCCAGCACCAGCCGGCTAACCTGGGCAGGTGCACAAGAGGCATCTGCAGGCAGGCCGTGCCCCATCTGGCCAGGCAGGCTCAGCATCACCTCTAATGTGTCCAGAACGCAACCTGACTTCCCGTTCTGCTGTCAACCATTTGACCGTGTGCTGCACACCGTGCAACAAGACAAGGAGGAGCACGGATTCAGCTCTTCTTCCTGCTGCCAGAGGAATGGGGCCAGGGAGAGGACACGGAGCAGATCGCCGCAGTGGGGCAATGATTTCCACAGCTGGCTCATGGTCAACACAGACTACAACCTCTCAGCAGGGAGCAGGAGGAGAAATAGTCCTCCAAGTCATGTACAAGTCCCCAGGGATGCCTCAGCTCCAGGGCCCTCCAACGGCAGCTCCCAGTTGGCTCCCGCACCCAGTGCTGCTCGGGAGCAAACCCTGCTGAGGCAGAGAGAGCGGAGCAGATCGCCGCGGCGGGGCTATGATCTCCGCAGCCGGTTTGTGGAGTACACAGACTACCATTGCTCAGCGAGGAGGAGGAGGAGGAGATGTGAAAACAAGTCCTCCACGTTGTGACCGAGGCCCAAGGGATGATGCAGCTCCAGGGCCCTCCAGTGCCGGCTCCAGGCAGGCTCCAGCACTCAGGGCTGCTCAGGACCAAACCCTGGCAAGGCAGAGAGAGCGGAGCAGATCCCTGTGGCAGGGTTATGATGTCTGCATCCAGTTTGTGGACACCACAGACTATGACCCCTCAGCAGGGAGGAGGAGGAGGAGGAGGAGGAGGGTTTCAGTGCCCCAGAGATACAGGTCAGACAAACACTCAGGGCACTGTGGTGGTGACAGGGCCAGATTGTGACCCTGGATGAGGGAGAAGCACAGCATCTGACTTCTGCAATGCTGGAGAGGAGGAGGAGGAGGAGGAGGAGGAAGAAGAATCCAGGAAGTACCAAAACTGCCCCCCTCAGGGACCAAGCTGCACAAAGGGCACCAGCAGCCCACCCTGTCCCTCCTCCCAGTGCTGCCTCTGGCCAGGAGGAGCTCAGAGAGACCTTCCAGAGACTCGGACAGCTCTGCCAGCTGGTGTCAAGGAAGAGCTTCAATCTGTTTTCTGCTTTTGGGATCACCTTGCTAAACCAGCACTCATTTGGAGCCAATAGGCAGAAAAGCCAAAGCCAGAATTAAAAACACTTGTTGGCCTTGCATGTGTAATTTATGGGGTGTTTCCTTCTCTGTAGGTTTTGGGGCAATTGGTGGAAATACCCGGTGTGGGAGGTTTATGTCTTGGGATTTTGAAAGCAGTGTGCTTGCATATGCCCATCTTGCAATCGCTTCTTTTTAAATATGGAGTTCAAGTCACTCGAAAGGAAATGGGCTGGATGAGCCAACAGCGAGCTGGACTGAAAACCAGCTGAGCACCTGGGCCCAGAGGGTGCTGCTCGGTGGCAGCAAGTCTAGTGCGAGGCTACAGACTAGCGGTGTCACCCAGCGGCCAGCACTGGGTCCGATCCTGTTGCACATCTTCCTTAATGAACGGCCTGGATGATGGGGCAGAGTGCACCCTCAGCAAGTTGGTGTCAGAGACTGAAGGAGTTAATGTCTCAACCATTGTGGTGGGGCAAGTTCTGCTTAATGGTGCACTCTGCATAACAACGAACCCTGCATAGCAATGAACTGCAGGCAGGTGAGAAGTCCATTAGCAACAGGGCATGGAGGGCGTGCCAGAGGGTAGGCAGTTCTGTGTTCTGATACGCCGAGCCCGAGCGGGGCAGCTCACCATATATGGCCAAAGGTCAAAGAACAGTCGTACCTGCTGGGAGGGAGAAGTTACTCCCCAAATGACCCTCGAGCCCACCGACCCATTTCCTGAAGGTTCTGGAAGCACAAACCGTGCATGATACCTAATTAGCCTAATGAGTTCAAGTGCCCGCCCGAAGGAGGGGCAAGGAGATTATAAAAGGAAACAAACTGAAGCCCCGGTTGCGTGCGCTCTCCAGAACTGGACCCTTAGGCTGGCTGGACCAACACTGGACCCAGGACTGGTGAAATCTTTCTTCCCTCTCTCTCTTTTCCATAATCCCTATACCTCATCCTTTCGACATAAACCGTTGACCAAGTCTGGGACTAGGAGTGGATCCAGCCACCCCTGGGCTCCTCTCTGGGAAAGAGTCTAGAAAGCAAGGGGGTCCACTCCGAACCTTGTGACTCAACAGGAGTGCTTTCCTTATTTTCTTCCCTGAACTGATCCCCAAATAAGCAAGGCCTGTAGTATATGTTTGGTGACGTGTGGTTAGCGTGTTACAAAGTTTACTGATGTAGTTTCATGCCAATTCTTGTGACCATGGCAATTCTTGTTGTGAGCGAATAAAAGTTGAGGTTTGTGAGTTAAAGGATCCCTGGTGTCGTTTCACCTTAATCCTGACCTGGGAATCAGCAAACCTGAGTCATCGTCCCGAGAAATTGGGATGTGACAGTTGGCAGATGACACCAAAGTGGGAGGAGTGGCGCCTAGGCCAGGGGGTCGTGCTGCCATCCTAAGGCACCTGGGCAGGCTGGAGAGATGGGCTGACAGGGACCTCATGCAGTTCAGCAAGGGGAAGTGCAAAGGGTACTGTGCGGGTGACGAGCACCAGCACAGGCTGCCCAGGGAGCCTGTGGAGTCTCCATCCTTGGGGATGTTCCACAGCCCTCTCGACATGGTCGTAGACAACCAGCTGCAGGTGGTCCTGCTTGAGCAGGGGGCTGGGGCCAGGTGACTTCACCCTCCAGGTGATCTCCTGGCCAGCTTCAAGTAGCCTGTCATTCTCTGAAATGGCTGCCTACAAGAGGATCCAGCCACCGCCGCTGTCACCCTCAGGCGGCCATCTACCACTCCACCAGGAAGCTGCAGGCTGTGGAGAGGAGCCCAGGCTGGAGCAGGCTCCTGGCAGGAGCTGCAGTCCCTAGGGAGGAGCCCACTCAGCAGCAGGTTCTCTGGCCAAAGCTGTGGCCCACAGGGCCCAGGCAGGAGCAGGGGAATGGCGGGAGGCGGACAGGGTGGCAGAGACGAGGTGCTGTGGGCCACCTGCAGCCCCATTCCCCATCCCCCTGTGCCACCTGGAGGTGAGAGGGGGCCAAAGAGTCAGAATGGGAGGAGTGAGGCTGTGCCTGGGAAGTGCGGGGCTGGGGGAAGCTGTTTTCATTTGGTTTTACTGCAGTTCTCCTGCTCTCCTGGCTCACCAGCTGAAACCTGTTCCCAGCCTGATTCAGGACACCCCTGGTAAGAGCAGCACAAACCCATTTCCCTTTTCCCACCCTTGCTGGCTGCCAGGTGCAGCTGAGCCAGAGGCTGGGGAGGGCTCATCCTGCCAGTGCTGCTGATGGCGGCAGAGGAAAGAGCAGCCTGATCCTGCTGAATGCAGGGTTGCTCTCCTGCCTCAGCTGCCCCTCAGTCTGGTGCTGCTCGACACGCCACTGCTGCACACAGACTGGGCAGTTTGCCTGTTAAGCGCTGGGGACAGCAGCTCTGGGGGAACGGGTGTGTGCCTCTAAGGGTGAGGTCACAGAAGGAGTTGGCTACAAGAGGTACCAGAGAGTCCTGGCCAACTGCCAGAGACACCATAGAGCCTGTTTGTGTCTGTGTGCGAGTCTCGAGGGGCGAGAGAACTGGAGGAGCTGGCTACCAGAAGGACCACGGTGTCCAGGCCAACTGGCGCCAGGGAGCAGCTACAGGGTAGACGGGCACACTGACTTGCATACCCAGACATGCTCCACTTGCTGGCACATTATTTCCACTCACCCTGGTCTGTCCAGGTGCCGGCACCCCAGACAAACACTCCCAATGACCTCTGGTCCCACTCCAGTGACTGGCACCACCAACACAGGAACCACGGCGACCTGTGGTTTGACTCCAGTTGCTGGCCCCTAGACTTCCATACACACACACGCGCACGCGCACACACATACACACAAAATAGAGAGCCCCTCGCCAGGGAAATTAGTTAGGAATAGAACTTGAGAAGAAGCCAGGACGGGCTGCACTGATCAGAAGCAGGGCATGGCCAGGCAAGCATCCCAAACAGCAACCATTTCCTGAGTGACAGCCATGTTATCCCATCTTCCCTCTAGTTTTCTCACGTTTCTTCCTCCCAGGGCTGCCCTGAACCCTCCCTTCCCCCACCTCTGGTTCCTCCCCCAAAACATCCCATACTGAGTCTCGTGCTGTCCTGTGGTGCTCTGTTCCTGCACTCATCACAGTTTTCCAGTACTTAAAGGCCACTACAAAGACGACGGAGACTCTCTCTTAACAGTGAGACACATGGAGAGGACAGGGAGCAACCGGGAGAGGCTTCGCCTCGATATAAGAAAGACTTTTTTTACAGTGAGAACAATCCTTCACCGTAACGACCTCCCCAGAGCTGCGGTAGAGTCCCCAAGACTGAAGGTTTTCAAGGTGCGATTGGACAGGGCGCTAGGTAATCTCATGTAGGCTCCCTTTCCCACAAAAGGTTGGACCAGATGATCTGCTGAGGTTCCTACCAGTCGGGGTGATTCTACGATTCCATGAAAACTTGGCCTTCCTTCATTCTTTGTTTTGTGGCTTTCGAGGTGTCCCGATGGGTAATGGGGCTCCTTCCACAAGAGCTCTCGCCCCAAACCGGCCTTGTCTCCATTGCTATGGGATGTCAGGGGCAAACGATGAGGCCCTCTCAAGCCCAGGAACTACGGAGAAAACCGTAGTTTTACCAAGGGAGGAACTCTTTTGGATACTCAGCTGGCTGGGACTGGAGAAGAGGGGAGAATGAAACACGACTCCCTTGCAAAGCTGATGCCCAATGTCTTTAATGAGAAAAATCAAAGGAGAAAGGAAAAGACGAGAGCATTTGGGAGGCTGAGTAAAGCTCAGAGGAGTGCTGCCATCTGAAGGAAAACCTCCACGGCAGGGATGCTTCTTTTCCAATTCCCCTTCAAGGCTCTGGCAATCATGTATCGTATCACCTGGACCCGTTGCTACAGAAGGAAGGAGGAGGTATTTCATGGGGAGCATGAGGTAAAGCAGAGCAAGAGGGGGAAAGAGAGAGGCTTCCTTGGAAGAGACGGAAGGCCAGCGCAGGCCCCTTCCTCCCAGCGCAGGCGGAGAAGCGGGAGCTCAGCTCCTCTGCAGACCATGGCCACGCTCTCAGGGCTTTCCTCGAGGCTCCTGGCGCTCGGCCACGGGCAGGCAATCCACAGGCTTCAGCATAAGAGATTGCCCCGTCCCAGAGGCCCACAGAGCCCACGGCCCAGACCGGACCACCCAAAGCCCCCCAGCCCCAGGGAGCCCCCAGAAGCGATGGGCACACTGCCAGCGCTGAGAGAGCTCCCCACGGCAGCCGACGCGGTGGATCCCACAGCTGTGCTCTGAGGGAAGGAGCTGAGGATTGGGCCCGGCAGCGTCACCAGGACTGGCGAGGGCTGGATCGCAACGCTGGAGTCGGCGCACCGGATGACGCACGGCTCGTTGCAGCTGTTGGCAAGCGGGGTTGGGCCGCAGGCGGCTGGCAGGCAGGGGCTGTAGCACGACATGTCTCGCGGAGGGAGGCGACCCTGTAAGACCGGGAGGGAGCAGAGGGCATTAGCTGTTGGGCCCTTTCGGACCCCCAGCTCGGCTCCCCTGAAAACGGGCAGCGCCTGCATAGGGCCAGATCTCCCTGCAAAGTTCCTTTCCACGCCAAGAGTGACCAAGGCATGTCGCTGCACTGTCGTTGGGGGAGGAAGTACCTGACGACCGGTTAGATGGTACTGGTCGTTCAGCCTCAGGCTTCAGCCGAGCCGCTGCTACAAAAGAGCCCAGTCCCCCTCGGAAGGGACTGAAGCCTGCCCTCTTCCCTCACCACCTCACCTCCCGGAAGAGGGAAGCACAATGTGTTTTCAAGCCTGGACCACATATCAGAAGGACCACGCACAGAAGGGAAGCAGTTCCCGTGACAGAAATCCTAGCAGCAGGAAGAGAAGGAGTGAGTTCAGACTTACCACGTTCACCGTGGAGAGCAAGGGAAGAGATTTGGATGGAAGGGCCTGGAGTGGCACAGGCTTTTTATATGGCGAGCCAGCGCCTCAGGAGAGCTGGAACACACCTTCTGCGTGAAGCACTTTGACCAACAGCAATTTGAGGCTTGCAAAGCGCAGCCAAGAGATGAAGAGCTTGTCTCTTTCATCTGAAAGGTCTGGCTTGCATTTCCCTATTGGGCGAGAGCACAGTGATGCATTAGATGCTGGCTCCTCAAAGCAAGGGTCATTTGAGGTCCCATGCCAGTTCCCAGGAAAGGGTTTCAGTAGCTCCAGGGCCTGTGTGTGGGTTGTGCACATCCTTGCTGGGGAACGTGACTACCACTCTCAGTCAGGCCTTCAGCTGCGGAGCACTCCTGATGAAGGCCACTCACGTGGGTCTCCTGTTGAAGGGCTGAGGCTGACCCTGAGAAACACAAGGCCCCGCAGGGCCACGGAAGGGCTCAGCAATCAGCCAAGCCCCAGCTGGATGCTTGTCTGGCCGAGGGAGACGGAAAGGAGGGGACTCAGAAGCCCAGAGGTGGTTGGAAGGTGAAGGCCAAGGAAGGACCCTCTGTGAGATGGAGAGAAGCGCCGCTGTGTGAAGGGGTGGGGGCACTGGGAGCATTCCTAGAGGTGGCCCGGTGGCCCCAAAACAAAGGAAAAAAGGGGAAGGGGGCGGGGGGGGGGAATCTTGTTCTGTGGAAATCTGTCAATTCTCGTTCTCAAAACTGTCATTCTCAAAGTGGGTAGTCAGCCCCAAGGGTGCAAGGTCAAAGTGGCTGAGGAGTAAACTCATAGGCATTTGACTGAGGGTGCTCTTCACTTTCGGTTGCCTTGCCAGCCCTGGGAAGGACATGTCCTCTTGTGGCTGCAGTTCAAAGCAGAAGGCATCTTGCGGAGCAAGGATGGGCCTGTGCTGTCCGCTTCCTGCCCTCAGGTGTTACCACATGGCTGCTGAGGCAGGTGGATGCATGTGCCCTCTCCCGCTGCCTCAGCTTTGCTCAGGCACAGCAAATGCCAGGCTCCTCATGCGGCAGAGGAATGCCTCGCCACCCTTCCCGCATCCAGCAGCGGGGCAGGGTGGCAGGCCAAGGAGGAGAGCAGCCCAGCAATGGTACTCACTGCCTGCTGTAGCGGAGGTGTGACGGGCTGTGTCATGCTCCTGTCTGGTGGCAAAGGAGGCTACGTGAGGAGCAGAGTGTCTGTCCTGGCGTCTGCTCCTCTTTGCATGGCCTCTCAATTGCCAGAAGGGAGAGCAGGGAGGGACGAACAGCAAGGCTGTACTCAACTTCTCCCCTCACCCACCGTGGCCTTTGGCACGTGCTGGTGCACATCAGTAGTTTGAGCGCTCCTCCATTAGTGCACCATCCGGGAACAGAGCAGCCGTAGGGCAGTGTGCTGGGTTTGGCTGGGATAGAGTTAATTTTCTTCATAGTAGCTACTATGGGGCTATGTTTTGGATTTGTGCTGAAAACAGCGTTGATAATGCTGAGATGCTTTCGTTACTGCTGAGCAGTGCTTCTACAGAGTCAAGGCCTTTTCTGCTTCTCACCCCACCAGCGAGTAGGCTGGGGGTGCACAAGAAGTTGGGAGGAGACACAGCTGGGACAGCTGACCCCAACTGACAAAAGGGATAATCCAGACCATATGACGTCATGCTCAGCATATAAAGCTGGGGGAAGAAGAAGGAAGGGGGGGACGTTCGGAGTGATGGCGTTTGTCTTCCCAAGTAACCGTTATGCGTGATGGAGCCCTGCTTTCCTGGAGATGGAGGCGGAACACCTGCCTGCCGATGGGAAGTAGTGAATGAATCCCTTGTTTTGCTTTGCCTGCGTGCACGGCTTTTGCTTTACCTATTAAACTGCCTTTATCTCAGCCCACGAGTTTTCTCACTTTTACCCTTCTGATTCTCTCCCCCATGCCACTGTGAGGGAGGTGAGTGAGCAGCTGCGTGGTGCTCAGTTGCCGGCTAGGGTTAAGCCACGACAGGCAGGTCGTCCCATTCGGGGAGTTCCCCTCGTGGCTGGTTCCTGCTGGCGGCTTCCCCCGTGGAGATTGCTGTGGGCAACCCGTGCCTCTTCTGCAGGGCTGGGCCACATCTCAAAGGGCCACACCTTGGGGCTCTGGGGGCTGGAAGAGATAGGCAGCTGCTTCCTGCCCTTCAGCTGAGGACACGCTGGGGCTTGAGTGCCTCGCATGTGCCTCGCAAGTTCCTCTCGGAGCCTTTCAGGAGGGAGCATCACTGGCTGCTTTGTCAGTGCGCTTCCAGTTCCACCTGGAAAAGAGCCGAGCAGCGATTCCCCGCCCCCACTTCCCCGTTCCTATACTGGATGGGACGTCACATGGTATGGAATACACCGTTGGCCAGTTTGGGTCAGGTGCCCTGGCTGTGTCCTGTGCCAACTTCTTGTGCCCCTCCAGGTTTCTCACTGGCTGGGCATGAGAAGCTGAAAAATCCTTGACATTAGTCTAAACACTACCGAGCAACAACTGAAAACATCAGTGTTATCAACATTCTTCGCTCTGAACTCAAAACATAGCACTGTACCAGCTACTAGGAAGACAGTTAACTCTATCCCGGCTGAAACCAGGACAGTATCCACCCCTTATTCTATACCATTGACATCATGCACAGTTCCCATACCTTTAGTTACATCCTGATCAATCATCACCTTTCCATTCCTTTAAGACATATGAGCAATGATATATATATATGTATACACACACAGAGATATCATTCCTTTAGTTCATGGGTCATGTTCATAAAACGTTCATTGAGTTCATTTAGTTTCCGACTCTGGGCTCCATCTGTCATACCAGTCTTTCTGGGCAGGAGGGATGGTGCAAAGTCCTCTCAGTCGGTAGAGCAGAATTGGGCTTCAGTGCAGTGTGACAAGCAGGTGACATTTGGCGCAGCAGGAGGATGGTGTGCACCGTTGGATTGTTGCATGCTGGAGTCAGTTCTGGTTCCATCACTACTGCGCTTTGCTCAGTTTTATCACAGTTCTTTTCTTGCTTGATCTAAGTGATTCTTACTATAGTACTATGGATATAGCACATAATTATAGTAAGGATAACATACAGTAGCAGGGTTATATAGCAACTAATGTACAGTTTAATTCTGGCTGTTCTCACCTAAAATTAAATCCCCTTGAGGCACACATCGGACTTCCCCATCTTTTCGCATCACCCACCAAGTGCACCCAGGCCCTTGAGCAAAAGCAATCCCACGAATGGGTTTACCTTTGCCTGAGGCAGGAGTAACCCAGACTGTCTTCCCTAACATATTTTTTATGTGCACTACAGGGACTTTATCCCCTTCTACAGTATGTAAAAATTCTGACTGGGCAGGGCCACCCCGATTGGCAGATCCTCTGGTGTTGACTAACCAGGTGGCTTTTGCTAAATGTGTATCCCAATGTTTGAAAGTTCCACCCCCCATTGCTCTCAATGTAGTCTTTAACAGTCCATTGTATCGCTCAATTTTCCCAGAGGCTGGTGCATGATAGGGGATATGATACACCCACTCAATGCCATGCTCTTTGGCCCAGGTGTCTATGAGGTTGTTTCGGAAATGAGTCCCGTTGTCTGACTCAATTCGTTCTGGGGTGCCATGTCGCCACAAGACTTGCTTTTCTAGGCCCAGGATAGTGTTCCGGGCGGTGGCATGGGGCACAGAATATGTTTCCAGCCATCCAGTGGTTGCTTCCACCATCATAAGCACATAGCGCTTGCCTTGGCGAGTTTGTGGGAGTGTGATATAGTCAATCTGCCAGGCTTCTCCATATTTATATTTCAGCCATCGCCCTCCATACCACAGGGGCTTTAACCGCTTGGCTTGCTTAATTGCAGCACATGTTTCACATTCATGGATAACCTGTGCGATAGTGTCCATGGTCAAGTCCACCCCTCGATCACGAGCCCATCTATATGTTGCATCTCTTCCCTGATGGCCTGAAGCATCATGGGCCCACCGAGCCATAAATAGCTCACCCTTATGTTGCCAGTCCAGGTCCACCTGAGCCACTTCAATCTTGGCAGCCTGATCCACCTGTTGGTTGTTTTGATGTTCTTCAGTGGCCCGACTCTTGGGTATGTGAGCATCTACATGACGTACTTTTACAACCAGATTCTCTAGCCGGGATGCAATATCTTGCCACAGTGCGGCAGCCCAGATGGGTTTACCTCTGCGCTGCCAGTTGCTCTGCTTCCATTGCTGTAGCCACCCCCACAGGGCATTTGCCACCATCCATGAGTCAGTATAGAGATAGAGCACTGGCCACTTTTCTCTTTCAGCAATATCTAATGCTAGCTGGATGGCTTTCACCTCTGCAAACTGACTCGATTCACCTTCTCCTTCAGCAGTTTCTGCAACTTGTCGTGTAGGACTCCATACGGCAGCTTTCCACCTCCGATGCTTTCCCACGATGCGACAGGATCCGTCAGTGAACAGGGCATATTGCCTCTCATTTTCTGGCAGTTTATTATACAGCGGGGCCTCTTCAGCACGTGCCACCTCCTCCTCTGGCGACATTCCAAAATCTTTGCCTTCTGGCCAGTCCGTGATCAATTCCAAAATTCCTGGGCGACTGGGGTTTCCTATGCGAGCCCGTTGTGTGATCAGTGCAATCCACTTACTCCACGTGGCATCAGTCGCGTGATGTGTAGAGGAGACCCTCCCTTTGAACATCCAGCCCAGCACTGGCAGTCGGGGTGCTAAGAGGAGCTGTGTTTCAGTACCAACCACTTCTGAGGCAGCTCGAACTCCTTCATATGCTGCCAATATCTCTTTTTCAGTTGGAGTATAGCGAGCTTCGGATCCCCGATATCCTCAACTCCAAAACCCCAGGGGTCGGCCTCGGGTCTCCCCGGGTGCTTTCTGCCAGAGGCTCCAGGTAGGGCCATTCTCCCCAGCTGCAGTATAGAGCACATTTTTAACATCTTGTCCTGTCCGGACTGGTCCAAGGGCTACTGCGTGAACAATCTCCCGTTTAATTTGTTCAAAGGCTTGTTGTTGCTCAGGGCCCCATTGAAAATCATTCTTCTTTCGGGTCACTTGATAGAGAGGGCTTACAATCAGACTGTAATTTGGAATATGCATTCTCCAAAACCCCACGACACCTAAGAAGGCCTGTGTTTCCTTTTTATTAGTTGGTGGAGACATAGCTGCTATTTTGTTAATCACATCCATTGGGATCTGACGACGCCCATCTTGCCATTTTATTCCTAAAAACTGGATCTCCCGTGCAGGTCCCTTGACCTTACTTTCTTTTATGGCAAAACCGGCTTTCAGAAGGTTTTGGATTATTTTCTTCCCTTTCTCAAAGACTTCTTCTGCCGTGTTGCCCCATACGATGATGTCATCAATGTATTGCAGGTGTTCCGGAGCTTCACCTTTTTCCAGTGCAGTCTGGATTAGTCCATGGCAAATGGTGGGGCTGTGTTTCCACCCCTGGGGCAATCGATTCCAAGTGTACTGGACACCCCTCCAAGTAAAGGCAAATGGTGGACGACACTCTGCTGCCAGAGGGATTGAGAAAAACGCATTAGCAATGTCAATTGTAGCATACCACTTGGCTGCCTTTGACTCTAGTTCGTATTGAAGTTCTAGCATATCTGGAACGGCAGCACTCAGCGGTGGCATAACTTCATTCAGGCCGCGATAGTCAACTGTTAGTCTCCACTCCCCATTAGACTTTCGCACTGGCCATATGGGACTATTAAAAGGTGAGCGGGTTTTGCTGATCACTCCTTGGCTCTGGTGCCATACTGACTCCTGGGACCTGTTTCTGCCTGTACGCAGTGAGTGCGTTTCTGCTGTGAGCTGCGGCACTGGGTCGACCGTCCTGGCAGGATGGCACAACAGCCCCAGAGCATGGCCCTGCTGGAAATGACAGCAGAAGCGAGACAGAGCCATCTGTCCTCTGCAGGACAAAACAACGATCCCCTCCCAAGACCCTTCCCCCAAACAGCACAGCCGCCCGGGTGAGAGCGTGGCCCACCTTCCCAAGCAGCGTGGGTAGTCAGAGGCCTTTTCCAGGCAGCTCTCAGGGCTGGCGACACGTGCCTGGCCTTTGAGCTCCCCCCCAACCTTCCCAGACCGACTGGCCCAGTCTCCTCTATGTCTCATAGGGCAGCAGGGAGCACCATCTGGTGCCACTCAGTGGCTGCAGCCTCAGTCCGGTGGTCTGTCACACCGGTCCGTCAAAAAAGCAGGCTCCCCAGGCCCTGGACACATAGGGGCGGCAACTTCCCTCAATTTGGTCTGTGCTCCAGAATTGTCCGGGAGTGGGAACGTCAGGGCACGTCCATGATGTCCTCCTTTGGCTGCAGTTTCACCAAGGAGCATGACAGGATTTCAAGGAGTCACCAAGTGGTTGGGCAAGATGCTAACAGCCATGATGTGATGACAACACTGTACAAAAAGCTGCATTTCTGCAGGAATGCGGACATGAGGTTGCGCCTAGGGTCCTCTGCACGTCTGAATCCATTTCCCCCAGAGCTCCTCACGCCAGTGCACGGATGATTCGCACCGAGGTGGAGCTGAGGTCTCTCATAGTGCCTCGGCACTTTTTGGTGACTCACAGGTGACTCCGAGGTGGTCTGCTGGTGCCACCTTGCAATTAAATGTGCCAATCCGTCCCTGAGCCAGGAAAAACAAGCCAGACCCTCTGGGTCAGTGACCTGAATGAGCACCCAGCAACGATGCAAAGATGAGTGTTGTTTGGGAAGACTGCGCCGAAGCAAACCGGTCCACTTGGTGATGGCTCACTTTCAGGCACGAGTCAGCAGGCTCCTTCACTGCTCTCCAGGGCCACGTTGAGCCGTTGCTTCTCCTCAGGAGAGTAATGAGTAAAGTCCTGGCAGGCGAGGCAAGGGCTGTGCAGTTCCCAAAGAAAACACTCTGGCCTTTCCTGACTGAAGACGACAGCTCAACTGCTGGGCTCCCTTTGCATGGCTGGCAAGTGTGTGCATCACTGAGGCCCGGGGGGGGGAGCAGAGATCGGCCACCGAGTACCCTCATCCACTCCAGCAATGGCCTCAGCGTCCCCATCCCTGTACACAACGGGGTTTCTCTCCAGACTGCAGGAGGGCCTTGTTTGACCACCACCTTCCAGTCACCCCGCGGATCTGAGTCTCCTCCGTTCTCTGTCCCTCAGCGGAACAGCCATCCTGCAGAGGCTTGGCTGGGCGCTGAGCAGCTCCACAGCCTGCAGGCACTGGTGTTGCTCCGGGTCAGCCTCAGCCCATCAAAGAGAGACCCTTCTGAGTGGCCTTCAGGCATGCTCCACAGGCAAAGTCCTAAGTGAGTGGTGGCCGTGTTCCCCAGGAAGGGCAGGACGTGCACAACACCTACTCGTGACCTGAATCTGCTGCTGGAATGAGACCTCAAACGAGCCTTGGTCTGGGGAAGAAACATAATTGCTATCAACAAAATCACTTCAGTGCTACCCAGGATGAAAGGGGAGCCAAGCATTTCAGGCAAAGGAGGCATGTCTTTCATCTACCGGCAGAGCTTTGAGAAGCCAAAATTGCTGTTTCTCAACATGCTTCATGTTTGTGTCATTTTTCAGCTCCCCTGGGGCTCTGGCCCGCTGTATAAAAGTGTGCCCAACTCCCAGCTCCTCTATCCTCTCCTCGTGCCTTCCTCTGCTCTGGGAAGTTGGTAAGTCTCAGTTCATTTTGCCTCTCGTCTCCTCGGTTGGCAGGACAGTTTTTGTGGAGAGGGCTGCATGCATTTTGCCTCCCTTGTCCTCGGTGAATGGTCTAGGATGTGAAACAGGGCATGGGTTGGTTTCTTTGCCAGCAGCGGTTCTTTCCAAGGCTCAGGACGTACGGCCAGCACTCTCTAACCAATGACTGGGCACTTCCTCTGCCATCCGCAGTTCGGCAATGCTCCCTTTGCACTATTGGCCTGACGAGGAGCTTCCTCAGGAGAGCTAGTCCCACCATAGACGTCTTCTGCCGTAGTGGCTGCTGTCTTCAGGAGCCCTGTTGCGTTTTACTCAGACATGTCCCCTCCTGAGAGAAGTGGGCGAGAGGAGCCTGACCTGACAAGAGTAGGGGTCTCGAGGGCGGGGAGGGGGAAGAAGGAGACCTGTTTGTCTGAGTGAACACACTGATGCTGGTACAAGGGCTGATGATCAGGAGGTAGGTACACAGCCTGACACCAAGAGGAGGGGGAGCCTCTTGGTCTGCAGTAGGAAATCTTTCCCTGACTAAGGCCATGGCATCAAGGCTACGCTCAACCCATCTGAAAAACCTGGCATCCAGTTCCTCATACTGGGAGGGGGCTTACTGAGGGCTCTCTCTGGAGCGCCTTCCTTACCAAGCCTTCAAGGCTGAGCAGAAGGACTGTTGTGAAATAGCCTCACAGCCTGCAGACGCACCCTTGGTAATGGAGCAACCGGAGGTAGCAGAGTGCCTCCATGGGTCAGGCATGCCTGGGAGCGGCAAGGCCGGCTGAGGTATAGGCTGCGAAGGAGCTTGACTTGGACAGGAGGAGCTTCCTTGTGTTTGGACGGACCCTCTCGGATCACCCTTCAATTACAAACAAATACCCACTGCTGGCCCACCAAAAGGCCCAGAAACCCCCTCTCTGCAGACACTGGAGGTCCATCAACTGTTGGGCCATGCCACTGCTTCCGCCTTTGAGAATGGTTACCAAGTGGGACCCTGCATTTCATGGGGGTGTTGCAAGTAACTCTGGCCACGTTAGCCCAGGTCCCTGTGGGTGAGACATCCCAGGCGGCTGAGAGAAGAGGTCTTCAGATAGGGCAGGGTGTGACCAGGCAGCGGGGAGGTTAAGGCGGAGAAGAGGAGGGTGCGTTGTGGTGTTCGGCCAAAAGCACAGCAGGGCACCGTTGTGAGCCCTGCTGCTGGACACAGCTTTCTTGACTCATGCCCCATCCCAAATCTCTCCCCGCTGAGCTCCCAGGCGCTGCCCGTTTTCAGGGGAGCCGAGCTGGGGGTCCGAAAGGGCCCAACAGCTAATGCCCTCTGCTCCCTCCCGGTCTTACAGGGTCGCCTCCCTCCGCGAGACATGTCGTGCTACAGCCCCTGCCTGCCAGCCGCCTGCGGCCCAACCCCGCTTGCCAACAGCTGCAACGAGCCGTGCGTCATCCGGTGCGCCGACTCCAGCGTTGCGATCCAGCCCTCGCCAGTCCTGGTGACGCTGCCGGGCCCAATCCTCAGCTCCTTCCCTCAGAGCACAGCTGTGGGATCCACCGCGTCGGCTGCCGTGGGGAGCTCTCTCAGCGCTGGCAGTGTGCCCATCGCTTCTGGGGGCTCCCTGGGGCTGGGGGGCTTTGGGTGGTCCGGTCTGGGCCGTGGGCTCTGTGGGCCTCTGGGACGGGGCAATCTCTTATGCTGAAGCCCGTGGATTGCCTGCTCGTGGCCGAGCGCCAGGAGCCTCGAGGAAAGCCCTGGAGCCGGCCCTGAGAGCGTGGCCATGGTCTGCAGAGGAGCCGAGCTCCCGCTTCTCCGCCTGCGCTGGGAGGAAGGGGCCTGCGCTGGCCTTCCGTCTCTTCCAAGGAAGCCTCTCTCTTTCCCCCTCTTGCTCTGCTTTACCTCATGCTCCCCATGAAATACCTCCTCCTTCCTTCCGTAGCAACGGGTCTAGGTGATACGATACATGATTGCTAGAGCCTTGAAGGGGAATTGGAAAAGAAGCATCCCTGCCGTGGAGGTTTTCCTTCAGATGGCAGCACTCCTCGGAGCTTTACTCAGCCTCCCAAATGCTCTCGTCTTTTCCTTTCTCCTTGGATTTTCTCATTAAAGACATTGGGCATCAGCTTTGCAAGGGAGTCGTGTTTCATTCTCCCCTCTTCTCCAGTCCCAGCCAGCTGAGTATCCAAAAGAGTTCCTCCCTTGGTAAAACTACGGTTTTCTCCGTAGTTCCTGGGCTTGAGAGGGCCTCGTCGTTTGCCCCTGACATCCCATAGCAATGGAGACAAGGCCGGTTTGGGGCGAGAGCTCTTGTGGAAGGAGCCCCATTACCCATCGGGACACCTCGAAAGCCACAAAACAAAGTATGAGGGAAGCCCGAATTTTCTCTTGAATCTCCCTGTGCTGCATTGGTTACGGCAGCGACTCAACAGGCTGCTGGATGAATGAGAGCCAATGGTGGCGCTGGCTACTTTGTCAGGAACGTCTCTGTTAAGAACTCAGAAAGTGAATCCCAGGAATTTTTCATATCCACAACAGGGAGTGCCATCAGTCTGGGGAAGGAGGTCGGCAGAGCATTGTGTTTCCCAGGCCAGTTGTCCCTCCTGCTGTGGACTCCTGCCCCAGCGGCAATGTTGAATCTGCCGGTCCTCCTTGTTCACATATCTCTGCCATTACAGGCCCATGGGGTTGGCTCGGGCTGGGGAAACTACTCGGAGTGACCAGGGTGCAAGTGGTTCTGGTCCCAGCCCCCAAGGCTGTGCAGTGCTCCCTTTTGTCCAGGACAGGAATTAACCGGGCAGAGCAGAAAGAGAGGATCCCAGGGCCCTGCCATCGGTGTCCATCCCACAGTGCGCAATCCCCTACCCACCTTCCTGTTATCCACCAGGGGCAGCAAGCCTGGCCTCTGCACCGTTTCCCCCAGCTCAAGGTCTGACCTTCAAGGCACAGAGAGGCTTGGGCTCAGGGGACCAGTGCAGTGGTTTCAACTCTCTGCAGCACTGGAGCTCTGGCAGGTAAAAAGAGGAGTTGTGTGCAGTGGGGCTGGTGCCCCTCAGCTCCCTCTTCATTCCTGTCTCCCCACAGACTTCTTGGCAGACGTTGCCACGCGTCGAGCTCCGCCTTTAGGGTTTAGACCCTCAAGGTGGAACTATGGGCCCAAAGAAAAGTCTATGGGAAATGAAAGATGGGCTTGGGCCCCTAAAAATGAGGATTTGGGCCCTAAAAAGGAGGCTTTGGGCACTGAAAGGGTGGCCTAGATGCTACAAGTGACGCTTTGGACACTGAAAACGAGGGGAACCTCTTGGTTCTGACCTGAGCTGGCTTTGGTGCCCAGTAACTCCATGCAACAGACCGCCTCTCCTGTCCTGAGTGCCCAGCCTAAGAGATGGAGCCCAAAGTCATGGACCAAATGAAGTCCATGGACATTTGTGGACATTTTATTGACTTCTTACAGGGGCGGTCCATAGGCTGAGGGAATGCTATCTGTGAATTATAAGCAAGGATGGGAAGGGGAGTGGTGGGTCATGAGGATGTATTGGATAGTGCGGGGCCGGAGCGTGATGTCAATGGGGTATGGAATAAGGGGTGGAGAAAGGCCTGTCGTGGTTTAACCCCAGCCGGTAACTGAGCACCACACAGCCACTTGCTCGCTCCCCTCAGTGGGATGGGGGGAGAGAATTGAAAGGGTAAAAGTGAGAAGACTCATGGGTTCAGGTAAAAACAGTTTAAGAATTGAAATAAAATAAAATAAAATAAAAGAACAGTAACAATAATACATGGTAATGAAAAGGAAAATAACAAAGAGGGAGAAATAAAACCCAAGAAAGATGAGTGATGGAAATGAAAACAATTGCTCACCACCAACTGACCAATGCCCAGCCAGTCCCCGAGCAGCGGCCCCCCGGCCAACCTCCCCCCCCAGCTTTATTGCTAAGCATGAAAACATATGGTCTGGAATATGCATTTGGTCAGTTGGGGTCAGCTGTCCAACCTGTGTCCCCTCCCAACTTCTCGTGCACCCCCAGCCTGCGCACTGGTGGGGTGGGGTGAGAAGCAGAAAAGGCCTTGACGCTGTGTAAGCACTGCTCAGCAGTAACGAAAACACCCCTGGGTTATCCACACTGTTTCCAGCACCATATTGCTCTTCACAACTACCGGAAAGGAGGTGTCGTGTCCCAAAGTTGGAGCATCTCAGGTTTGTGGATTTCCTTTGTCAGAATTAAGGTGAAACGACACCAGGGGACTTCAAACAACAATGAACATTTATTCAACCTAGCTAACCTTGCCCAAGTACACGTGAACTTATCAATATGAACCTTGCAACATGTCATTAAGCCGCTGTTTGAAAAGACAAGGGAGGTATAGAAAAAGAAATGGAAAAAGGAACATGAAACTGTATCAGAAGGAGAGCCCTCCCGTTGAGTCACGAGGTTCAGAGCAGACCCCTTGCTTTCTGAACTCCTTCTCAAAGAGGAGCCCAGGGGTGGCTAGATCCACTCCTAGTGTCAGACTTGGTCAACAGTTTATGTTTAAAAGGATGAGGTGTAGGCACTGTGGAAAAGACAGAAGGAAAAGAGGGGGAGAGAGAGAGAGAGAGAGAGAGAAAGAAAGAAAGAAAGAAAGAAAGAAAGAAAGAAAGAGAGAAGAAAAGGGTTTCACCAGTCCTCAGTCCAGTGTTGGTCCAGCCAGCGTAGAGATCCAGTTCCAGAGAGTGCGCACTGAGAACTTGTTCTCCCTTCTTTTATAGTGTGTTAGTTGATGGTCTCGACATGCGCAGTTCCCATTCCCAGGGTTCTCTGGAATCGGTTGGTGAGCTTGGGGGGGGGGTTCATTGTGGAGTTGCCTCTTTTTCCCTGGTGGCATGACCGCTTAAGATAGAAGCACAGTCCCATCCTCCGCGGGGCCTCCTCCTCCAGGCACATATGCTGTGCTCCTTCTCCTGGTCACTTAAGATAAGGAATTGCGGCTTTGGAGAAGTACGGTCCCACCCTCCGTGGGGCCCTCTCCTCCGGCCACATTGTCCTGTTCACAAAACTCCAGCATTTTTACAGAGGCCGTTTCTTCCACCAAAGTTCCTTAACGAATGTTTGAGACATTGACTGTAATTTGTCAGACCGTCACAGGAGGTTGTAGTGAGATGGGTGCTGGTCTCTTCTGTCAGGTGGCTGGAGATAGGACGAGAGGAAATGGCCTCAAGTTGCGGCAGGGGAGGTTTAGATTGGATATTAGGAAAAATTTCTTTACTGAGAGGTTGTCAGGTATTGGAACAGGCTGCCCAGGGAAGTGGTTGAGTCACCATCCCTGGAGGTATTCAAAAAGTGGGTAGACAAGGCACTTCAGGACATGGTTTAGTGGGCATCGTTGATGGTTGGACTCGATGATCTTGAAGGTCTTTTCCAACCTAAATGATTCTATGATTCTGTGACTTGGGAGGGTCTGTACCAGCCCTGTGCCCTTGTGCTCTCTCTAGTTAGTGCACAACAGGAGGAGGGTGGAAAAATACCTGTGGCAGAGCCTGCCATACCTGCAGGACACTCAAGCCACGGCTTCCAGGTTCATCAGTGAGCCACAACCCCCAGGGTCCCTCTTGTGGCAGCCTGGCCCCAGTCCCCGCCACTGCATTGGCAGCAAGGGGCAGCCCTGCGGCTGCCAGAGCCCCAGCTGCCCCAAGGAGGGTCCTTGGTGCAGGTGAGCTCTCTGAGAGCCTTGCTCAGTCCCACTGCCCTCGGCTACTGTCCTTCCCTGGGGTCAGGCCTGCTGAGGGGTAGGACGGTGTGCAGCCAAGCTGGCAGGGCTGCTGGGAGCGTGCTGGGGAGCAGAGGTCTGACAGGAGCTCTGTGCCTAGGGCTTGCTGCATGGCACCTGAGGAACCTGAGCAGGCAGAAGCTGTGGGATACCTGCAATGGTGAGTAGGGGCAGTGCTGTGCTGTCCGCGGCTGGTGGGACAGGGGACAGGGCCTGGGCAGGGTGCCGTGGTCTGGAGGGGACTCCTGGGGGTCTCTGCAGGCAGTGGGGGTTCATGCTCCGCTTCCTTCTCTTGCAGCCCTCCTGCCCTTGGGGAAGGACACTGAACTCTTGGTCAGGACTCTGGCAGCTGAGGTGATCTTCGTCCTGACAAGAGAGATGACAAGATCAGGATGGAGCCTGCGGTCACTGTGCTGCTGGCCCCGGTGACCCCTGCAGAAGTGAAATTTCCCTCTAGAAGACTGCTGTATTCAAATAAATCATTTTTTTGAATAAAGCTGGAACAACAAGCCCAGTCCCATGCTGTCCTTCCCATGGAGACCACCCAGAGTGTGCTGAGCAGACAGTGACATTCCTGGCTTGTGCTGCTGCCTGCAGGACAGCACACCAGGACCCAGGGTGTCCTTGCAGCAAAGCCACAGCTACCCCGCTAGACCACAGAACCCGGAGGGGAGAAGGAGAGAAGCTTTAGCCCAGCCCGCCCCTCCTGAGACATCTCAGGGCACGCAAAGGCACCCGTGCTCTGCCAAGCTGGCAAATCGTCATTTGTCCTGACATCAAAACCCTCTCTTTTACAGGGGAGGTGTGCTGGTTTGGGCTGGGATAGAGTTAATTTTCTTCACAATAGCTGGCATGGGGCTACGTTTTGAGCAGGAACAAGGGGTTATACCAGATGTCCCGAGTGGGGACAGCACAAAACCACATAAGCCAAGTGGGGCAGGAACAAATCTGCCTCCAGCCACCTCAAGTGGGAATCTGGCAAAGCTGTGGCTGATTGATAGAAAGCTGACAAACCCTGGAGGCAGGAGAAAATGTGAAGATGCTAAAAAGCCATGCACAAACATTTTTTGGAGCTCAGGGGTGAGAGAGCAGCTAGGTGGAGGCCTGGCAGCCAGCCAAGGTCAACTCAATGCAGGTGCTGAAGGTGTTTCTTTGGTAGCGCTAGTTCAGAGTCAGCATGTAGCTGTATCTTGGGGGGCAGATAAAATTCATTGGAAATGAACCTGCAAGGGACCAGGCGCTTTGCTACATGAGTCTCTCAGACGCAGTCCTGTACCTGGGAAGAGTGGAAAAGAAACCCTCAGCAACCTGAATGTGCCAGCAAAGCCGTGAACAGGCACGCTTACAGCCCTGGGCAGCTTTTTATTCACCTGGCTGGTGCGGCTCAGGGAAGAGGTGGGAGTTCTGCCAGCAGACGAACAGCCCTTTGCCAGCAGTGCATGGGGAAGCCCAGTGGCTGCCAGCTGCTGGCTACGTGAGGTGCCCTGGCTGTGGCAGCTGCGTCGCTGCAGTGTGTCCCCGTGCACCCCTGCGTGGCCCCGTGTCACAAAGGGGCAGTCATGTGGCACCCGCCCGGCGCTTGTGAGCTCACCTGGCCAGGGCTTGGGATCCTGAAAAGCGGGCCAGAGAAAGCTAGTTGGGCTGAGCTGGCCTTCGGGATAACTCAGCTCCTTCCTCTGCTACTTGCATGCCTACTTTTTTCCAACCATTTATTGTTTACTGCCCGCTTCTCCTCAACTTCCATCCTTGTGCAAAGGTAATTATGATTTGACTTTCAGGACAGATCATAGAGTAGGTAGATACGGGATAAAAGTATAGCCTGGTCTACACCTTCCAAGCCGTAGGCTGAGCTATTGCACCTTGATAGGCTGGCCAGAGATGGGCTATGGGTAGAGTTCCTGTTTGCTAATTCTTATTTCTTTATCATATCCTAGGATAGGTAAGAAGGGGGGGGTGGCAGTGTAGTCTGAGGTGTTGGGCTTAGCCTAGAATGACAAGAAGCCTGCCCTGACTGATGTGGCAGGAAGGGAGACAGAAAAGGAGCATGGCAAAGGCAGATGTTAAAGTAGCAGCTGAAAGCTGGTCACTCCTGCTGCACACAAGGTGGGAAAGTGTGGGCTGGAGAGCCAGAGGAGTGCTGTTAATGCTAGCCACAGGTAAGCAGCAGGTCCTCTTCAGAGAAGGTGACATGCAATGCAGTCTTTCAAAAAGGCCTTTGTAATTGATGTCAGTTGGAGTCCTGTGACAGGGACAGCAGGGCCATCAGAATGCAGCTCTGCAGCAGTTCTAAGTACCACGGAAGCACTTTTGATGATGGATCCTGTTCTGTGCATGGCATTTGGGTTTTTTTTTAATAATTTTGTTGAGCTACAGTTATTTCTTTGTTGTGATCAGGTGACGGGATTTGCGCTGATCTTGCCTTTCTGCAGCGTGTCCTGACATACTTTGTCATCCAAAACTTTCCCCTCTGTTCCTGAGAGGAGCGATGGCTGCAATGGGGAACGACTCCTGTGAGTAACAGCTTCAGCAGCAGTCTTGGACTTTGTGAATCCCCAAAGGCAACAGAAGTGGTTGGTGCTCCATCCCTGAATGTTGAGGTGCTGACAACCTAGAGGGAATTCTGGGGCATTTCCTGATAGCACCCAGACTTACCCAGGTGTTTTTGATTAGACACAGGAAGACATGTTTTGTCACTGATTTGCCACTACGTACAATCTTTGAAAGATGACATTGCTCATAGAAAGATCTGACATCAGTAGGGTTACCTTCTGGGCTAGGTACTTGCTTGTTTTTGTGACGTTACAGTCAGAAAAATGGAAGACTTGAGTTGATAATGCAATTCAAGACTCTAGAGGGAAAGGAAGGTAGCCCAAGGCCCAGAAGTCAGAGTGTGCGTTTGTTGGACTTTTGGCAAAGTAAGCAGGGGAACACATTATTTTCCAAAACTCTTTCTTGACCAGTAAATTTCAATGGCAGTGTTAGGCTTCCCCTGATGCTTCTGGGTTGGATGTTTAAGCTGGTTGTACTGGGTGCTCCTGTAGTGAACTCAACTTTTACACGTGCTTTCATGCAACAATATTGTCTCACCTCTTTTCAAATGTCATTTCCCTGCAGTCATTGTTGAGGGAATGGCTCCGCCACAAAGGATCCTCTTTCCCCCGGAGAAGATTTGCATGGACTGGCAGCAACGACAGAGAGCTGGAGCAGGACTCCACAATCTGGGCAATATGTGCTTCCTCAACTCCATCCTGCAGTGCCTGACGTACACACCCCCTCTGGCCAACTATCTGCTCTCTCGTGAGCACAGCCAGTCATGTGAGTACTTTTATGAACACCTTGTAAATATGTCAGGCACTTCCCAAGGATTCCAAGAATCTGGAATTTGTTTTAAGAGAAAAGCAGCCCTTCTTTGCCAACCCCCAAGTTGGTCTTCTTTGAACACTCAAGCCTAGAAGCCACTTGTCATATCTAGCTGTGTTCATCTTCAGAAGGGCACCCCTTTCTAGCCCCAGGTCCTGGTCCCTATTCCTGCAGGTTAAACCCTCTGTGCTTATCGCACAGAAATATTCTGTCAGTTTAACGTCCTCTGAAGAAAGTTTTCTCTGCACTAAAATGTCCTGGGCTTGTTGGGATGCTGTCACCTTGGGAGGAGTGGAGACTGTTCTTATAACTTCAAAATCCCCACTAGGTTTCCCCTTGCTATGGATGTTTTGCTCACCTAAGGATCTTGCTTCCCTCCCTTCCTCTTCAGGTCATCAGCAAGGCTTCTGCATGATGTGTAGAATGGAAGATCATGTTAACAAGGTCCTGCATTCCTCAAACAGTGCCATCCATCCTTGGGCTGTCATCAGTGTTCTCACACGTGAGTCATTTCAGGTGCTTTGACAAGTTTTCTTCTGTTCTTGTAGGAGAGAGCTACTAACTTCTTCTTTCTTAGGAATAGGAGAACATTTCCAGCTTGGCATGCAGGAAGACGCCCATGAGTTCTTACGTTATACTGTCGATGCCATGCAGAGAGCTTGTCTGAGCGGAACCAGCGAGTAAGCACAAGCAAATTATCTTTGCAATGTTCCCAAGCCCTTTGGACTCCTTGGTGTAGTGCCATCAAGGAAAAACTATGCCCAGGGCTTTCACACAAAGCAAAACTCCTGGAGGAGATAACTCTCTGCCTTACCATTTATTTCCAGCTTGGACATCTCTTCTCAATCAACTACCATTGTCCATCAAATATTTGGGGGCTTTCTGAGATCCAGAGGTACTTTTCCATAACTATTGCTTTCCTTGGAATTGTCTGTGTCCTTCTGTCTGCCTGTGATAAACAGCCGGTCGTGTGACTGGTGTAGTAGGTATGAAGGACTTAAAGCGGCACAGCCAAGTCGACTTCCCCTGTCACTGAGCCTTTTGATTTTCCTTCCAGTCACATGCTTGAGCTGCAAAGCGGTTTCTGATTCCTACGAGGCCTTCCTGGATGTTCCTTTGGATATCAAAGTAAGAGCGATTGTAATTGTGCTTCAAGACATCCCAAGGCCCCTTTAGCTTTCCAGAATCAACACATTTGCTTTAAAAATGCATAGTGCGAACAAAAGAGAGCTTGGTGGTGGGTGGGAAGTGGAATGGACAGTGCCCTTCTGGGGAGGCCATGGCAGCGGTCTCCCTGTAGGTGCCGGCTTTAAGCTGGACAAGTACATGTTATCCCCTCTGCACACCTGATGTACTCTCATCCTTCTTCCTTTTGCCCTCCCTCAACACCTGTCTGACTCCTAGGCTGACAGGTTGTATTGTTTTCATTATTGATGGCCCTGTACAGCATTGGTAGCTGAACTGAGCAGTGGCACAGAGAGGTAGCTCTTGATAGCCCTGGGAATCCCTGGGAAGTGAGGGAAATGTTCAGCATCATAGCTTCTTTCTGCCTCCTTGTGGGCACTGCTTGCGGGTTCACAGTGGCTCTCCTCAGCATGAGCTACCTGGGCCTTCTTGTCAACTCCTAGTAAGTGTTTGGGCAAGGGCATTTCCCCGAGATCAGTCCTCTCCTTTCTCACTCCTCCAGGCAGCCTCATCTGTCACCGCAGCTCTGGAGGACTTCGTGAAACCTGAGCAGCTGGATGGTGAAAACGGCTTTAAATGTAGCCGGTAAGATGCTTATTAACAACATGTTAATACTAGATCCTGTGTGAAGGTGCTGCGCATACCTGAACATAAAGTCATCTTTTCTCATAGGTTAGATGCACAATAATGAGAAACAGATATTTTAATATGGCTTTATGCAGCCTTAAAACAGTGTAAGGGTGTGTGAGACGTGAAAGGATGTCTGGCCTTCTTGGGGCAAGATAGGGTGTATTTGAAGGGTGCATTTCAGCACTTGGCTCTGTGCTTGGTTTCAAGGTGCGACAAGGTGGTTGCCGCCTCCAAGAGGTTTACAATCCATCGCGCGCCCAAGGTTCTTACGGTGTGTCTGAAAAGGTTTGAAGATTTCACTGGTGGGAAGATCAGCAAGGTGTGTACGCAACTGGAGTGCAATGTTCTC
This sequence comes from Harpia harpyja, assembly GCF_026419915.1. NCBI lineage: Eukaryota > Metazoa > Chordata > Aves > Accipitriformes > Accipitridae > Harpia > Harpia harpyja. Next base: position 15,025,487 of record NC_068953.1, on the reverse strand, counting down.
TTCCTGGAGCAGGAGATTTCCCAAAGCCGTACGCTCTTTCACAAGCTGTTCATGTTGAGTTTTTCGTGTTCCCTTCTGGGGAGAGGAGAGTTGTCATGGGAAGACAAGCATGCACTCTGCTCTGACAGAGCTGCTTTGGCCGGGAACAGTTTCCTGCCACCCAAACCATTACCTGTTGCTTTAGGGAAAACCAAGTGTTCATGAGCCCCGACGATGTATTTATACACCTCTGGCCCCTGGTCTTGGAAGGCTATTTCGTGTAGTATTTCAGGATCATTTCCGAGCCCTCTTGGTCTCTCCGTAGGTTGTGGTGTATCCCGAGTACTTGGATCTTCGCCCGTACATGTCTCAGACAGCTGGAGAACCGCTCCTCTACTCCTTATATGCTGTCCTGGTGCATAGTGGTGACAGCTGTCGTTCAGGACACTATTTCTGCTACACAAAGGTAAAGAGCAACTTCCTTCCGCACAAGAGAAGAATGTGTGCTGAGGAAGACAAACTTTCACGGCAGTGATACTGGCAGCCAAGGGTTTGGGGAAGAAGGTCTCCTTTGGGGCTGGGTTGGGTTTGTTCTGGCATACGCTTGGTTCTGTAGTTCTCTGCCTGTGTTTTTGTGGAGAAACCATGCATTTCATCTCCAGATATCGTTGCCTTTTTTTACAGGCCAGCAATGGACTGTGGTACGAGATAGATGATACATCTGTGGATCGTTGTGACATCGACACAGTTCTCCAGCAGGAAGCCTATTTGCTGTTTTATGCCAGGTAATAACAGAAAGGTACTTAAAGGGGGCCTAAAGGAAAGATGGGAGTGTAGTGATAGGACGAGGCGGAATGGTTTTAAATTGAAAGAGGGTAGGTTTAGATTAGCTGTTAGGAAGAAATTCTTTACGGTGAGGATGGTGAGACACTGGAAGAGGTTGCCCAGAGAAGTTGTGGATGCCCCCTCCATGGAAGTGTCCAAGGCCAGATTGGATGGGTCTTTGAGCAAGTGGAAGGTGTCCCTGCCCATGGCAGGGGAGACGGAACTAGATGATCTTTAAGGTGCCTGCCAACCCAAACCATTTTATGATTCTATAATTCTATGAAACAGAGGCCGTAGGGGGTATAAAGATGAGATCTTGCTCCGACAAGGGCAGAGCTGGTGGGAAGACCCCAATCAAAGTTCAAATTTGTAGTTTTGGATACATCTTCTCTCTGTCATAGAAACCGCTCCAAGAAAATGACTGAACCCCAGAGAAAGCTGCAAGAACAGCCCTAAATGGAAATCACTCTTTTTTTTTCCAGGAGCTCTGATTCAATTGGAGAAAGGCCTTCTTCCTCACAGGTACCATCATATGCCCGTGCCTTCCTCAGTCAGCGGGCAGCCGGCAGTAAGCAGGCAGGTCCTGTGGGACCATGGGGTCTGCCTCATTGGACTAAGGTAACTCTGGGGAGATGGATCAGGGCACCAGCTGGACACTGGATTTCTTTCTGGGATCTTGGCATTGCTCTCTTTTCCCTCCCACACTGCAGCTTTCTTCAAAGCTGCAACGCTGCTCCCTCTCAAAGCATCCCACGTAGAGTCATCCCATTTGTCCGCCTTTGGCCCTTCTGCCTTTGCAGCCCTCCAGGAGAGTCTTTGGGAGGCCCTTAGCTGTCCCCTGCCACAGCTTCTGGGGGTTCCCCACTGTTCTGGTCCTTTCATGAGGAAAGGTCAGGGCCTTTTCACAGCTCTCTTTGCAGGACATGGCAGTGGACATGGAGGACTCTCCAGAGGCCAGCAGCTCCTCTGCAAGAGCCAGCACCAGCCGGCTAACCTGGGCAGGTGCACAGGAGGCATCTGCAGGCAGGCCGTGCCCCATCTGGCCAGGCAGGCTCAGCATCACCTCTAATGTGTCCAGAACGCAACCTGACTTCCCGTTCTGCTGTCAACCATTTGACCGTGTGCTGCACACCGTGCAACAAGACAAGGAGGAGCACGGATTCAGCTCTTCTTCCTGCTGCCAGAGGAATGGGGCCAGGGAGAGGACACGGAGCAGATCGCCGCAGTGGGGCAATGATTTCCACAGCTGGCTCATGGTCAACACAGACTACAACCTCTCAGCAGGGAGCAGGAGGAGAAATAGTCCTCCAAGTCATGTACAAGCCCCCAGGGATGCCTCAGCTCCAGGGCCCTCCAACGGCAGCTCCCAGTTGGCTCCCGCACCCAGTGCTGCTCGGGAGCAAACCCTGCTGAGGCTGAGAGAGCGGAGCAGATCCCCACGGCAGGGCTATGATCTCCGCAGCCAGTTTGTGCAGTACACGGACTACCATCGCTCAGCGAGGAGGAGGTGGAGAACAAGTCCTCCATATTGTGACCGAGCCTCAATTGATGATGCAGCTGCAGGGCCCTCCAACGCCAGCTGCAAGCAGGCTCCCGCACGCAGGGCTGCCCAGGAGCAAACTCAGCTGCGCCAGAGAGAGCGGAGCAGATCGCCGCGGCGGGGCTATGATCTCCGCAGCCGGTTTGTGGAGTACACAGACTACCATTGCTCAGCGAGGAGGAGGAGGAGGAGATGTGAAAACAAGTCCTCCACGTTGTGACCGAGGCCCAAGGGATGATGCAGCTCCAGGGCCCTCCAGTGCCGGCCAGGCAGGCTCCAGCACTCAGGGCTGCTCAGGACCAAACCCTGGCAAGGCAGAGAGAGCGGAGCAGATCCCTGTGGCAGGGTTATGATGTCTGCATCCAGTTTGTGGACACCACAGACTATGACCCCTCAGCAGGGAGGAGGAGGAGGAGGAGGGTTTCAGTGCCCCAGAGATACAGGTCAGACAAACACTCAGGGCACTGTGGTGGTGACAGGGCCAGATTGTGACCCTGGATGAGGGAGAAGCACAGCATCTGACTTCTGCAATGCTGGAGAGGAGGAGGAGGAGGAGGAGGAGGAAGAAGAATCCAGGAAGTACCAAAACTGCCCCCCTCAGGGACCAAGCTGCACAAAGGGCACCAGCAGCCCACCCTGTCCCTCCTCCCAGTGCTGCCTCTGGCCAGGAGGAGCTCAGAGAGACCTTCCAGAGACTCGGACAGCTCTGCCAGCTGGTGTCAAGGAAGAGCTTCAATCTGTTTTCTGCTTTTGGGATCACCTTGCTAAACCAGCACTCATTTGGAGCCAATAGGCAGAAAAGCCAAAGCCAGAATTAAAAACACTTGTTGGCCTTGCATGTGTAATTTATGGGGTGTTTCCTTCTCTGTAGGTTTTGGGGCAATTGGTGGAAATACCCGGTGTGGGAGGTTTATGTCTTGGGATTTTGAAAGCAGTGTGCTTGCATATGCCCATCTTGCAATCGCTTCTTTTTAAATATGGAGTTCAAGTCACTCGAAAGGAAATGGGCTGGATGAGCCAACAGCGAGCTGGACTGAAAACCAGCTGAGCACCTGGGCCCAGAGGGTGCTGCTCGGTGGCAGCAAGTCTAGTGCGAGGCTACAAATTAGCGGTGTCACCTAGCGGCCAGCACTGGGTCCGATCCTGTTGCACATCTTCCTTAATGAACGGCCTGGATGATGGGGCAGAGTGCACCCTCAGCAAGTTGGTGTCAGAGACTGAAGGAGTTAATGTCTCAACCATTGTGGTGGGGCAAGTTCTGCTTAATGGTGCACTCTGCATAACAACGAACCCTGCATAGCAATGAACTGCAGGCAGGTGAGAAGTCCATTAGCAACAGGGCATGGAGCGCATGCCAGAGGGTACACAGTTCTGTGTTCTGATACGCTGAGCGGGGCAGCTCACCATATATGGCCAAAGGTCAAAGAACAGTCGTACCTGCTGGGAGGGAGAAGTTACTCCCCAAATGACCCTCGAGCCCACCGACCCATTTCCTGAAGGTTCTGGAAGCACAAACCGCGCATGATACCTAATTAGCCTAATGAGTTCAAGTGCCCGCCCGAAGGAGGGGCAAGGAGATTATAAAAGGAAACAAACTGAAGCCCCGGTTGCGTGCGCTCTCCAGAACTGGACCCTTAGGCTGGCTGGACCAACACTGGACCCAGGACTGGTGAAATCTTTCTTCCCTCTCTCTCTTTTCCATAATCCCTATACCTCATCCTTTCGACATAAACCGTTGACCAAGTCTGGGACTAGGAGTGGATCCAGCCACCCCTGGGCTCCTCTCTGAGAAGGAGTCTAGAAAGCAAGGGGGTCCACTCCGAACCTTGTGACTCAACAGGAGTGCTTTCCTTATTTTCTTCCCTGAACTGATCCCCAAATAAGCAAGGCCTGTAGTATATGTTTGGTGACGTGTGGTTAGCGTGTTACAAAGTTTACTGATGTAGTTTCATGCCAATTCTTGTGACCATGGCAATTCTTGTTGTGAGCGAATAAAAGTTGAGGTTTGTGAGTTAAAGGATCCCTGGTGTCGTTTCACCTTAATCCTGACCTGGGAATCAGCAAACCTGAGTCATCGTCCCGAGAAATTGGGATGTGACAGTTGGCAGATGACACCAAAGTGGGAGGAGTGGCGCCTAGGCCAGGGGGTCGTGCTGCCATCCTAAGGCACCTGGGCAGGCTGGAGAGATGGGCTGACAGGGACCTCATGCAGTTCAGCAAGGGGAAGTGCAAAGGGTACTGTGCGGGTGACGAGCACCAGCACAGGCTGCCCAGGGAGCCTGTGGAGTCTCCATCCTTGGGGATGTTCCACAGCCCTCTCGACATGGTCGTAGACAACCAGCTGCAGGTGGTCCTGCTTGAGCAGGGGGCTGGGGCCAGGTGACTTCACCCTCCAGGTGATCTCCTGGCCAGCTTCAAGTAGCCTGTCATTCTCTGAAATGGCTGCCTACAAGAGGATCCAGCCACCGCCGCTGTCACCCTCAGGCGGCCATCTACCACTCCACCAGGAAGCTGCAGGCTGTGGAGAGGAGCCCAGGCTGGAGCAGGCTCCTGGCAGGAGCTGCAGTCCCTAGGGAGGAGCCCACTCAGCAGCAGGTTCTCTGGCCAAAGCTGTGGCCCACAGGGCCCAGGCAGGAGCAGGGGAATGGCGGGAGGCGGACAGGGTGGCAGAGACGAGGTGCTGTGGGCCACCTGCAGCCCCATTCCCCATCCCCCTGTGCCACCTGGAGGTGAGAGGGGGCCAAAGAGTCAGAATGGGAGGAGTGAGGCTGTGCCTGGGAAGTGCGGGGCTGGGGGAAGCTGTTTTCATTTGGTTTTACTGCAGTTCTCCTGCTCTCCTGGCTCACCAGCTGAAACCTGTTCCCAGCCTGATTCAGGACACCCCTGGTAAGAGCAGCACAAACCCATTTCCCTTTTCCCACCCTTGCTGGCTGCCAGGTGCAGCTGAGCCAGAGGCTGGGGAGGGCTCATCCTGCCAGTGCTGCTGATGGCGGCAGAGGAAAGAGCAGCCTGATCCTGCTGAATGCAGGGTTGCTCTCCTGCCTCAGCTGCCCCTCAGTCTGGTGCTGCTCGACACGCCACTGCTGCACACAGACTGGGCAGTTTGCCTGTTAAGCGCTGGGGACAGCAGCTCTGGGGGAACGGGTGTGTGCCTCTAAGGGTGAGGTCACAGAAGGAGTTGGCTACAAGAGGTACCAGAGAGTCCTGGCCAACTGCCAGAGACACCATAGAGCCTGTTTGTGTCTGTGTGCGAGTCTCGAGGGGCGAGAGAACTGGAGGAGCTGGCTACCAGAAGGACCACGGTGTCCAGGCCAACTGGCGCCAGGGAGCAGCTACAGGGTAGACGGGCACACTGACTTGCATACCCAGACATGCTCCACTTGCTGGCACATTATTTCCACTCACCCTGGTCTGTCCAGGTGCCGGCACCCCAGACAAACACTCCCAATGACCTCTGGTCCCACTCCAGTGACTGGCACCACCAACACAGGAACCACGGCGACCTGTGGTTTGACTCCAGTTGCTGGCCCCTAGACTTCCATACACACACACGCGCACGCGCACACACATACACACAAAATAGAGAGCCCCTCGCCAGGGAAATTAGTTAGGAATAGAACTTGAGAAGAAGCCAGGACGGGCTGCACTGATCAGAAGCAGGGCATGGCCAGGCAAGCATCCCAAACAGCAACTATTTCCTGAGTGACAGCCATGTTATCCCATCTTCACTCTAGTTTTCTCACGTTTCTTCCTCCCAGGGCTGCCCTGAACCCTCCCTTCCCCCACTTCTGGTTCCTCCCCCAAAACATCCCATACTGAGTCTCGTGCTGTCCTGTGGTGCTCTGTTCCTGCACTCATCACAGTTTTCCAGTACTTAAAGGCCACTACAAAGACGACGGAGACTCTCTCTTAACAGTGAGACACATGGAGAGGACAGGGAGCAACCGGGAGAGGCTTCGCCTCGATATAAGAAAGACTTTTTTTACAGTGAGAACAATCCTTCACCGTAACGACCTCCCCAGAGCCGCGGTAGAGTCCCCAAGACTGAAGGTTTTCAAGGTGCGATTGGACAGGGCGCTAGGTAATCTCATGTAGGCTCCCTTTCCCACAAAAGGTTGGACCAGATGATCTGCTGAGGTTCCTACCAGTCGGGGTGATTCTACGATTCCATGAAAACTTGGCCTTCCTTCATTCTTTGTTTTGTGGCTTTCGAGGTGTCCCGATGGGTAATGGGGCTCCTTCCACAAGAGCTCTCGCCCCAAACCGGCCTTGTCTCCATTGCTATGGGATGTCAGGGGCAAACGATGAGGCCCTCTCAAGCCCAGGAACTACGGAGAAAACCGTAGTTTTACCAAGGGAGGAACTCTTTTGGATACTCAGCTGGCTGGGACTGGAGAAGAGGGGAGAATGAAACACGACTCCCTTGCAAAGCTGATGCCCAATGTCTTTAATGAGAAAAATCAAAGGAGAAAGGAAAAGACGAGAGCATTTGGGAGGCTGAGTAAAGCTCCGAGGAGTGCTGCCATCTGAAGGAAAACCTCCACGGCAGGGATGCTTCTTTTCCAATTCCCCTTCAAGGCTCTGGCAATCATGTATCGTATCACCTGGACCCGTTGCTACGGAAGGAAGGAGGAGGTATTTCATGGGGAGCATGAGGTAAAGCAGAGCAAGAGGGGGAAAGAGAGAGGCTTCCTTGGAAGAGACGGAAGGCCAGCGCAGGCCCCTTCCTCCCAGCGCAGGCGGAGAAGCGGGAGCTCGGCTCCTCTGCAGACCATGGCCACGCTCTCAGGGCTTTCCTCGAGGCTCCTGGCGCTCGGCCACGGGCAGGCAATCCACGGGCTTCAGCATAAGAGATTGCCCCGTCCCAGAGGCCCACAGAGCCCACGGCCCAGACCGGACCACCCAAAGCCCCCCAGCCCCAGGGAGCCCCCAGAAGCGATGGGCACACTGCCAGCGCTGAGAGAGCTCCCCACGGCAGCCGACGCGGTGGATCCCACAGCTGTGCTCTGAGGGAAGGAGCTGAGGATTGGGCCCGGCAGCGTCACCAGGACTGGCGAGGGCTGGATCGCAACGCTGGAGTCGGCGCACCGGATGACGCACGGCTCGTTGCAGCTGTTGGCAAGCGGGGTTGGGCCGCAGGCGGCTGGCAGGCAGGGGCTGTAGCACGACATGTCTCGCGGAGGGAGGCGACCCTGTAAGACCGGGAGGGAGCAGAGGGCATTAGCAGTTGGGCCCTTTCGGACCCCCAGCTCGGCTCCCCTGAAAACGGGCAGCGCCTGCGTAGGGCCAGATCTCCCTGCAAAGTTCCTTTCCACGCCAAGGGTGACCAAGGCATGTCGCTGCACTGTCGTTGGGGGAGGAAGTACCTGACGACCGGTTAGATGGTACTGGTCGTTCAGCCTCAGGCTTCAGCCGAGCCGCTGCTACAAAAGAGCCCAGTCCCCCTCGGAAGGGACTGAAGCCTGCCCTCTTCCCTCACCACCTCACCTCCCGGAAGAGGGAAGCACAATGTGTTTTCAAGCCTGGACCACATATCAGAAGGACCACGCACAGAAGGGAAGCAGTTCCCGTGACAGAAATCCTAGCAGCAGGAAGAGAAGGAGTGAGTTCAGACTTACCACGTTCACCGTGGAGAGCAAGGGAAGAGATTTGGATGGAAGGGCCTGGAGTGGCACAGGCTTTTTATATGGCGAGCCAGCGCCTCAGGAGAGCTGGAACACACCTTCTGCGTGAAGCACTTTGACCAACAGCAATTTGAGGCTTGCAAAGCGCAGCCAAGAGATGAAGAGCTTGTCTCTTTCATCTGAAAGGTCTGGCTTGCATTTCCCTATTGGGCGAGAGCACAGTGATGCATTAGATGCTGGCTCCTCAAAGCAAGGGTCATTTGAGGTCCCATGCCAGTTCCCAGGAAAGGGTTTCAGTAGCTCCAGGGCCTGTGTGTGGGTTGTGCACATCCTTGCTGGGGAACGTGACTACCACTCTCAGTCAGGCCTTCAGCTGCGGAGCACTCCTGATGAAGGCCACTCACGTGGGTCTCCTGTTGAAGGGCTGAGGCTGACCCTGAGAAACACAAGGCCCCGCAGGGCCACGGAAGGGCTCAGCAATCAGCCAAGCCCCAGCTGGATGCTTGTCTGGCCGAGGGAGACGGAAAGGAGGGGACTCAGAAGCCCAGAGGTGGTTGGAAGGTGAAGGCCAAGGAAGGACCCTCTGTGAGATGGAGAGAAGCGCCGCTGTGTGAAGGGGTGGGGGCACTGGGAGCATTCCTAGAGGTGGCCCGGTGGCCCCAAAACAAAGGAAAAAAGGGGAAGGGGGCGGGGGGGGGGAATCTTGTTCTGTGGAAATCTGTCAATTCTCGTTCTCAAAACTGTCATTCTCAAAGTGGGTAGTCAGCCCCAAGGGTGCAAGGTCAAAGTGGCTGAGGAGTAAACTCATAGGCATTTGACTGAGGGTGCTCTTCACTTTCGGTTGCCTTGCCAGCCCTGGGAAGGACATGTCCTCTTGTGGCTGCAGTTCAAAGCAGAAGGCATCTTGCGGAGCAAGGATGGGCCTGTGCTGTCCGCTTCCTGCCCTCAGGTGTTACCACATGGCTGCTGAGGCAGGTGGATGCATGTGCCCTCTCCCGCTGCCTCAGCTTTGCTCAGGCACAGCAAATGCCAGGCTCCTCATGCGGCAGAGGAATGCCTCGCCACCCTTCCCGCATCCAGCAGCGGGGCAGGGTGGCAGGCCAAGGAGGAGAGCAGCCCAGCAATGGTACTCACTGCCTGCTGTAGCGGAGGTGTGACGGGCTGTGTCATGCTCCTGTCTGGTGGCAAAGGAGGCTACGTGAGGAGCAGAGTGTCTGTCCTGGCGTCTGCTCCTCTTTGCATGGCCTCTCAATTGCCAGAAGGGAGAGCAGGGAGGGACGAACAGCAAGGCTGTACTCAACTTCTCCCCTCACCCACCGTGGCCTTTGGCACGTGCTGGTGCACATCAGTAGTTTGAGCGCTCCTCCATTAGTGCACCATCCGGGAACAGAGCAGCCGTAGGGCAGTGTGCTGGGTTTGGCTGGGATAGAGTTAATTTTCTTCATAGTAGCTACTATGGGGCTATGTTTTGGATTTGTGCTGAAAACAGCGTTGATAATGCTGAGATGCTTTCGTTACTGCTGAGCAGTGCTTCTACAGAGTCAAGGCCTTTTCTGCTTCTCACCCCACCCCACCAGCGAGTAGGCTGGGGGTGCACAAGAAGTTGGGAGGAGACACAGCTGGGACAGCTGACCCCAACTGACAAAAGGGATAATCCAGACCATATGACGTCATGCTCAGCATATAAAGCTGGGGGAAGAAGAAGGAAGGGGGGGACGTTCGGAGTGATGGCGTTTGTCTTCCCAAGTAACCGTTATGCGTGATGGAGCCCTGCTTTCCTGGAGATGGAGGCGGAACACCTGCCTGCCGATGGGAAGTAGTGAATGAATCCCTTGTTTTGCTTTGCCTGCGTGCACGGCTTTTGCTTTACCTATTAAACTGCCTTTATCTCAGCCCACGAGTTTTCTCACTTTTACCCTTCTGATTCTCTCCCCCATGCCACTGTGAGGGAGGTGAGTGAGCAGCTGCGTGGTGCTCAGTTGCCGGCTAGGGTTAAGCCACGACAGGCAGGTCGTCCCATTCGGGGAGTTCCCCTCGTGGCTGGTTCCTGCTGGCGGCTTCCCCCGTAGAGATTGCTGTGGGCAACCCGTGCCTCTTCTGCAGGGCTGGGCCACATCTCAAAGGGCCACACCTTGGGGCTCTGGGGGCTGGAAGAGATAGGCAGCTGCTTCCTGCCCTTCAGCTGAGGACACGCTGGGGCTTGAGTGCCTCGCATGTGCCTCGCAAGTTCCTCTCGGAGCCTTTCAGGAGGGAGCATCACTGGCTGCTTTGTCAGTGCGCTTCCAGTTCCACCTGGAAAAGAGCCGAGCAGCGATTCCCCGCCCCCACTTCCCCGTTCCTATACTGGATGGGACGTCACATGGTATGGAATACACCGTTGGCCAGTTTGGGTCAGGTGCCCTGGCTGTGTCCTGTGCCAACTTCTTGTGCCCCTCCAGGTTTCTCACTGGCTGGGCATGAGAAGCTGAAAAATCCTTGACATTAGTCTAAACACTACCGAGCAACAACTGAAAACATCAGTGTTATCAACATTCTTCGCTCTGAACTCAAAACATAGCACTGTACCAGCTACTAGGAAGACAGTTAACTCTATCCCGGCTGAAACCAGGACAGTATCCACCCCTTATTCTATACCATTGACATCATGCACAGTTCCCATACCTTTAGTTACATCCTGATCAATCATCACCTTTCCATTCCTTTAAGACATATGAGCAATGATATATATATATGTATACACACACAGAGATATCATTCCTTTAGTTCATGGGTCATGTTCATAAAACGTTCATTGAGTTCATTTAGTTTCCGACTCTGGGCTCCATCTGTCATACCAGTCTTTCTGGGCAGGAGGGATGGTGCAAAGTCCTCTCAGTCGGTAGAGCAGAATTGGGCTTCAGTGCAGTGTGACAAGCAGGTGACATTTGGCGCAGCAGGAGGATGGTGTGCACCGTTGGATTGTTGCATGCTGGAGTCAGTTCTGGTTCCATCACTACTGCGCTTTGCTCAGTTTTATCACAGTTCTTTTCTTGCTTGATCTAAGTGATTCTTACTATAGTACTATGGATATAGCACATAATTATAGTAAGGATAACATACAGTAGCAGGGTTATATAGCAACTAATGTACAGTTTAATTCTGGCTGTTCTCACCTAAAATTAAATCCCCTTGAGGCACACATCGGACTTCCCCATCTTTTCGCATCACCCACCAAGTGCACCCAGGCCCTTGAGCAAAAGCAATCCCACGAATGGGTTTACCTTTGCCTGAGGCAGGAGTAACCCAGACTGTCTTCCCTAACATATTTTTTATGTGCACTACAGGGACTTTATCCCCTTCTACAGTATGTAAAAATTCTGACTGGGCAGGGCCACCCCGATTGGCAGATCCTCTGGTGTTGACTAACCAGGTGGCTTTTGCTAAATGTGTATCCCAATGTTTGAAAGTTCCACCCCCCATTGCTCTCAATGTAGTCTTTAACAGTCCATTGTATCGCTCAATTTTCCCAGAGGCTGGTGCATGATAGGGGATATGATACACCCACTCAATGCCATGCTCTTTGGCCCAGGTGTCTATGAGGTTGTTTCGGAAATGAGTCCCGTTGTCTGACTCAATTCTTTCTGGGGTGCCATGTCGCCACAAGACTTGCTTTTCTAGGCCCAGGATAGTGTTCCGGGCGGTGGCATGGGGCACAGAATATGTTTCCAGCCATCCAGTGGTTGCTTCCACCATCATAAGCACATAGCGCTTGCCTTGGCGAGTTTGTGGGAGTGTGATATAGTCAATCTGCCAGGCTTCTCCATATTTATATTTCAGCCATCGCCCTCCATACCACAGGGGCTTTAACCGCTTGGCTTGCTTAATTGCAGCACATGTTTCACATTCATGGATAACCTGTGCGATAGTGTCCATGGTCAAGTCCACCCCTCGATCACGAGCCCATCTATATGTTGCATCTCTTCCCTGATGGCCTGAAGCATCATGGGCCCACCGAGCCATAAATAGCTCACCCTTATGTTGCCAGTCCAGGTCCACCTGAGCCACTTCAATCTTGGCAGCCTGATCCACCTGTTGGTTGTTTTGATGTTCTTCAGTGGCCCGACTCTTGGGTATGTGAGCATCTACATGACGTACTTTTACAACCAGATTCTCTAGCCGGGATGCAATATCTTGCCACAGTGCGGCAGCCCAGATGGGTTTACCTCTGCGCTGCCAGTTGCTCTGCTTCCATTGCTGTAGCCACCCCCACAGGGCATTTGCCACCATCCATGAGTCAGTATAGAGATAGAGCACTGGCCACTTTTCTCTTTCAGCAATATCTAATGCTAGCTGGATGGCTTTCACCTCTGCAAACTGACTCGATTCACCTTCTCCTTCAGCAGTTTCTGCAACTTGTCGTGTAGGACTCCATACGGCAGCTTTCCACCTCCGATGCTTTCCCACGATGCGACAGGATCCGTCAGTGAACAGGGCATATTGCCTCTCATTTTCTGGCAGTTTATTATACAGCGGGGCCTCTTCAGCACGTGCCACCTCCTCCTCTGGCGACATTCCAAAATCTTTGCCTTCTGGCCAGTCCGTGATCAATTCCAAAATTCCTGGGCGACTGGGGTTTCCTATGCGAGCCCGTTGTGTGATCAGTGCAATCCACTTACTCCACGTGGCATCAGTCGCGTGATGTGTAGAGGAGACCCTCCCTTTGAACATCCAGCCCAGCACTGGCAGTCGGGGTGCTAAGAGGAGCTGTGTTTCAGTACCAACCACTTCTGAGGCAGCTCGAACTCCTTCATATGCTGCCAATATCTCTTTTTCAGTTGGAGTATAGCGAGCTTCGGATCCCCGATATCCTCAACTCCAAAACCCCAGGGGTCGGCCTCGGGTCTCCCCAGGTGCTTTCTGCCAGAGGCTCCAGGTAGGGCCATTCTCCCCAGCTGCAGTATAGAGCACATTTTTAACATCTTGTCCTGTCCGGACTGGTCCAAGGGCTACTGCGTGGACAATCTCCCGTTTAATTTGTTCAAAGGCTTGTTGTTGCTCAGGGCCCCATTGAAAATCATTCTTCTTTCGGGTCACTTGATAGAGAGGGCTTACAATCAGACTGTAATTTGGAATATGCATTCTCCAAAACCCCACGACACCTAAGAAGGCCTGTGTTTCCTTTTTATTAGTTGGTGGAGACATAGCTGCTATTTTGTTAATCACATCCATTGGGATCTGACGACGCCCATCTTGCCATTTTATTCCTAAAAACTGGATCTCCCGTGCAGGTCCCTTGACCTTACTTTCTTTTATGGCAAAACCGGCTTTCAGAAGGTTTTGGATTATTTTCTTCCCTTTCTCAAAGACTTCTTCTGCCGTGTTGCCCCATACGATGATGTCATCAATGTATTGCAGGTGTTCCGGAGCTTCACCTTTTTCCAGTGCAGTCTGGATTAGTCCATGGCAAATGGTGGGGCTGTGTTTCCACCCCTGGGGCAATCGATTCCAAGTGTACTGGACACCCCTCCAAGTAAAGGCAAATGGTGGACGACACTCTGCTGCCAGAGGGATTGAGAAAAACGCATTAGCAATGTCAATTGTAGCATACCACTTGGCTGCCTTTGACTCTAGTTCGTATTGAAGTTCTAGCATATCTGGAACGGCAGCACTCAGCGGTGGCATAACTTCATTCAGGCCGCGATAGTCAACTGTTAGTCTCCACTCCCCATTAGACTTTCACACTGGCCATATGGGACTATTAAAAGGTGAGCGGGTTTTGCTGATCACTCCTTGGCTCTGGTGCCATACTGACTCCTGGGACCTGTTTCTGCCTGTACGCAGTGAGTGCGTTTCTGCTGTGAGCTGCGGCACTGGGTCGACCGTCCTGGCAGGATGGCACAACAGCCCCAGAGCATGGCCCTGCTGGAAATGACAGCAGAAGCGAGACAGAGCCATCTGTCCTCTGCAGGACAAAACAACGATCCCCTCCCAAGACCCTTCCCCCAAACAGCACAGCCGCCCGGGTGAGAGCGTGGCCCACCTTCCCAAGCAGCGTGGGTAGTCAGAGGCCTTTTCCAGGCAGCTCTCAGGGCTGGCGACACGTGCCTGGCCTTTGAGCTCCCCCCCAACCTTCCCAGACCGACTGGCCCAGTCTCCTCTATGTCTCATAGGGCAGCAGGGAGCACCATCTGGTGCCACTCAGTGGCTGCAGCCTCAGTCCGGTGGTCTGTCACACCGGTCCGTCAAAAAAGCAGGCTCCCCAGGCCCTGGACACATAGGGGCGGCAACTTCCCTCAATTTGGTCTGTGCTCCAGAATTGTCCGGGAGTGGGAACGTCAGGGCACGTCCATGATGTCCTCCTTTGGCTGCAGTTTCACCAAGGAGCATGACAGGATTTCAAGGAGTCACCAAGCGGTTGGGCAAGATGCTAACAGCCATGATGTGATGACAACACTGTACAAAAAGCTGCATTTCTGCAGGAATGCGGACATGAGGTTGCGCCTAGGGTCCTCTGCACGTCTGAATCCATTTCCCCCAGAGCCCCTCACGCCAGTGCACGGATGATTCGCACCGAGGTGGAGCTGAGGTCTCTCATAGTGCCTCGGCACTTTTTGGTGACTCACAGGTGACTCCGAGGTGTTCTGCTGGTGCCACCTTGCAATTAAATGTGCCAATCCGTCCCTGAGCCAGGAAAAACAAGCCAGACCCTCTGGGTCAGTGACCTGAACGAGCACCCAGCAACGATGCAAAGATGAGTGTTGTTTGGGAAGACTGCGCCGAAGCAAACCGGTCCACTTGGTGATGGCTCACTTTCAGGCACGAGTCAGCAGGCTCCTTCACTGCTCTCCAGGGCCACGTTGAGCCGTTGCTTCTCCTCAGGAGAGTAATGAGTAAAGTCCTGGCAGGCGAGGCAAGGGCTGTGCAGTTCCCAAAGAAAACACTCTGGCCTTTCCTGACTGAAGACGACAGCTCAACTGCTGGGCTCCCTTTGCATGGCCGGCAAGTGTGTGCATCACCGAGGCCCAGGGGGGGAGCAGAGATTGGCCACCGAGTACCCTCATCCACTCCAGCAATGGCCTCAGCGTCCCCATCCCTGTACACAACGGGGTTTCTCTCCAGACTGCAGGAGGGCCTTGTTTGACCACCACCTTCCAGTCACCCCGCGGATCTGAGTCTCCTCCGTTCTCTGTCCCTCAGCGGAACAGCCATCCTGCAGAGGCTTGGCTGGGCGCTGAGCAGCTCCACAGCCTGCAGGCACTGGTGTTGCTCCGGGTCAGCCTCAGCCCATCAAAGAGAGACCCTTCTGAGTGGCCTTCAGGCATGCTCCACAGGCAAAGTCCTAAGTGAGTGGTGGCCGTGTTCCCCAGGAAGGGCAGGACGTGCACAACACCTACTCGTGACCTGAATCTGCTGCTGGAATGAGACCTCAAACGAGCCTTGGTCTGGGGGAGAAACATAATTGCTATCAACAAAATCACTTCAGTGCTACCCAGGATGAAAGGGGAGCCAAGCATTTCAGGCAAAGGAGGCATGTCTTTCATCTACCGGCAGAGCTTTGAGAAGCCAAAATTGCTGTTTCTCAACATGCTTCATGTTTGTGTCATTTTTCAGCTCCCCTGGGGCTCTGGCCCGCTGTATAAAAGTGTGCCCAACTCCCAGCTCCTCTATCCTCTCCTCGTGCCTTCCTCTGCTCTGGGAAGTTGGTAAGTCTCAGTTCATTTTGCCTCTCGTCTCCTCGGTTGGCAGGACAGTTTTTGTGGAGAGGGCTGCATGCATTTTGCCTCCCTTGTCCTCGGTGAATGGTCTAGGATGTGAAACAGGGCATGGGTTGGTTTCTTTGCCAGCAGCGGTTCTTTCCAAGGCTCAGGACGTACGGCCAGCACTCTCTAACCAATGACTGGGCACTTCCTCTGCCATCCGCAGTTCGGCAATGCTCCCTTTGCACTATTGGCCTGACGAGGAGCTTCCTCAGGAGAGCTAGTCCCACCATAGACGTCTTCTGCCGTAGTGGCTGCTGTCTTCAGGAGCCCTGTTGCGTTTTACTCAGACATGTCCCCTCCTGAGAGAAGTGGGCGAGAGGAGCCTGACCTGACAAGAGTAGGGGTCTCGAGGGCGGGGAGGGGGAAGAAGGAGACCTGTTTGTCTGAGTGAACACACTGATGCTGGTACAAGGGCTGATGATCAGGAGGTAGGTACACAGCCTGACACCAAGAGGAGGGGGAGCCTCTTGGTCTGCAGTAGGAAATCTTTCCCTGACTAAGGCCATGGCATCAAGGCTACGCTCAACCCATCTGAAAAACCTGGCATCCAGTTCCTCATACTGGGAGGGGGCTTACTGAGGGCTCTCTCTGGAGCGCCTTCCTTACCAAGCCTTCAAGGCTGAGCAGAAGGACTGTTGTGAAATAGCCTCACAGCCTGCAGACGCACCCTTGGTAATGGAGCAACCGGAGGTAGCAGAGTGCCTCCATGGGTCAGGCATGCCTGGGAGCGGCAAGGCCGGCTGAGGTATAGGCTGCGAAGGAGCTTGACTTGGACAGGAGGAGCTTCCTTGTGTTTGGACGGACCCTCTCGGATCACCCTTCAATTACAAACAAATACCCACTGCTGGCCCACCAAAAGGCCCAGAAACCCCCTCTCTGCAGACACTGGAGGTCCATCAACTGTTGGGCCATGCCACTGCTTCCGCCTTTGAGAATGGTTACCAAGTGGGACCCTGCATTTCATGGGGGTGTTGCAAGTAACTCTGGCCACGTTAGCCCAGGTCCCTGTGGGTGAGACATCCCAGGCGGCTGAGAGAAGAGGTCTTCAGATAGGGCAGGGTGTGACCAGGCAGCGGGGAGGTTAAGGCGGAGAAGAGGAGGGTGCGTTGTGGTGTTCGGCCAAAAGCACAGCAGGGCACCGTTGTGAGCCCTGCTGCTGGACACAGCTTTCTTGACTCATGCCCCATCCCAAATCTCTCCCCGCTGAGCTCCCAGGCGCTGCCCGTTTTCAGGGGAGCCGAGCTGGGGGTCCGAAAGGGCCCAACAGCTAATGCCCTCTGCTCCCTCCCGGTCTTACAGGGTCGCCTCCCTCCGCGAGACATGTCGTGCTACAGCCCCTGCCTGCCAGCCGCCTGCGGCCCAACCCCGCTTGCCAACAGCTGCAACGAGCCGTGCGTCATCCGGTGCGCCGACTCCAGCGTTGCGATCCAGCCCTCGCCAGTCCTGGTGACGCTGCCGGGCCCAATCCTCAGCTCCTTCCCTCAGAGCACAGCTGTGGGATCCACCGCGTCGGCTGCCGTGGGGAGCTCTCTCAGCGCTGGCAGTGTGCCCATCGCTTCTGGGGGCTCCCTGGGGCTGGGGGGCTTTGGGTGGTCCGGTCTGGGCCGTGGGCTCTGTGGGCCTCTGGGACGGGGCAATCTCTTATGCTGAAGCCCGTGGATTGCCTGCTCGTGGCCGAGCGCCAGGAGCCTCGAGGAAAGCCCTGGAGCCGGCCCTGAGAGCGTGGCCATGGTCTGCAGAGGAGCCGAGCTCCCGCTTCTCCGCCTGCGCTGGGAGGAAGGGGCCTGCGCTGGCCTTCCGTCTCTTCCAAGGAAGCCTCTCTCTTTCCCCCTCTTGCTCTGCTTTACCTCATGCTCCCCATGAAATACCTCCTCCTTCCTTCCGTAGCAACGGGTCTAGGTGATACGATACATGATTGCTAGAGCCTTGAAGGGGAATTGGAAAAGAAGCATCCCTGCCGTGGAGGTTTTCCTTCAGATGGCAGCACTCCTCGGAGCTTTACTCAGCCTCCCAAATGCTCTCGTCTTTTCCTTTCTCCTTGGATTTTCTCATTAAAGACATTGGGCATCAGCTTTGCAAGGGAGTCGTGTTTCATTCTCCCCTCTTCTCCAGTCCCAGCCAGCTGAGTATCCAAAAGAGTTCCTCCCTTGGTAAAACTACGGTTTTCTCCGTAGTTCCTGGGCTTGAGAGGGCCTCGTCGTTTGCCCCTGACATCCCATAGCAATGGAGACAAGGCCGGTTTGGGGCGAGAGCTCTTGTGGAAGGAGCCCCATTACCCATCGGGACACCTCGAAAGCCACAAAACAAAGTATGAGGGAAGCCCGAATTTTCTCTTGAATCTCCCTGTGCTGCATTGGTTACGGCAGCGACTCAACAGGCTGCTGGATGAATGAGAGCCAATGGTGGCGCTGGCTACTTTGTCAGGAACGTCTCTGTTAAGAACTCAGAAAGTGAATCCCAGGAATTTTTCATATCCACAACAGGGAGTGCCATCAGTCTGGGGAAGGAGGTCGGCAGAGCATTGTGTTTCCCAGGCCAGTTGTCCCTCCTGCTGTGGACTCCTGCCCCAGCGGCAATGTTGAATCTGCCGGTCCTCCTTGTTCACATATCTCTGCCATTACAGGCCCATGGGGTTGGCTCGGGCTGGGGAAACTACTCGGAGTGACCAGGGTGCAAGTGGTTCTGGTCCCAGCCCCCAAGGCTGTGCAGTGCTCCCTTTTGTCCAGGACAGGAATTAACCGGGCAGAGCAGAAAGAGAGGATCCCAGGGCCCTGCCATCGGTGTCCATCCCACAGTGCGCAATCCCCTACCCACCTTCCTGTTATCCACCAGGGGCAGCAAGCCTGGCCTCTGCACCGTTTCCCCCAGCTCAAGGTCTGACCTTCAAGGCACAGAGAGGCTTGGGCTCAGGGGACCAGTGCAGTGGTTTCAACTCTCTGCAGCACTGGAGCTCTGGCAGGTAAAAAGAGGAGTTGTGTGCAGTGGGGCTGGTGCCCCTCAGCTCCCTCTTCATTCCTGTCTCCCCACAGACTTCTTGGCAGACGTTGCCACGCGTCGAGCTCCGCCTTTAGGGTTTAGACCCTCAAGGTGGAACTATGGGCCCAAAGAAAAGTCTATGGGAAATGAAAGATGGGCTTGGGCCCCTAAAAATGAGGATTTGGGCCCTAAAAAGGAGGCTTTGGGCACTGAAAGGGTGGCCTAGATGCTACAAGTGACGCTTTGGACACTGAAAACGAGGGGAACCTCTTGGTTCTGACCTGAGCTGGCTTTGGTGCCCAGTAACTCCATGCAACAGACCGCCTCTCCTGTCCTGAGTGCCCAGCCTAAGAGATGGAGCCCAAAGTCATGGACCAAATGAAGTCCATGGACATTTGTGGACATTTTATTGACTTCTTACAGGGGCGGTCCATAGGCTGAGGGAATGCTATCTGTGAATTATAAGCAAGGATGGGAAGGGGAGTGGTGGGTCATGAGGATGTATTGGATAGTGCGGGGCCGGAGCGTGATGTCAATGGGGTATGGAATAAGGGGTGGAGAAAGGCCTGTCGTGGTTTAACCCCAGCCGGTAACTGAGCACCACACAGCCACTTGCTCGCTCCCCTCAGTGGGATGGGGGGAGAGAATTGAAAGGGTAAAAGTGAGAAGACTCATGGGTTCAGGTAAAAACAGTTTAAGAATTGAAATAAAATAAAATAAAATAAAAGAACAGTAACAATAATACATGGTAATGAAAAGGAAAATAACAGAGGGAGAAATAAAACCCAAGAAAGATGAGTGATGGAAATGAAAACAATTGCTCACCACCAACTGACCAATGCCCAGCCAGTCCCCGAGCAGCGGCCCCCCGGCCAACCTCCCCCCCCAGCTTTATTGCTAAGCATGAAAACATATGGTCTGGAATATGCATTTGGTCAGTTGGGGTCAGCTGTCCAACCTGTGTCCCCTCCCAACTTCTCGTGCACCCCCAGCCTGCGCACTGGTGGGGTGGGGTGAGAAGCAGAAAAGGCCTTGACGCTGTGTAAGCACTGCTCAGCAGTAACGAAAACACCCCTGGGTTATCCACACTGTTTCCAGCACCATATTGCTCTTCACAACTACCGGAAAGGAGGTGTCGTGTCCCAAAGTTGGAGCATCTCAGGTTTGTGGATTTCCTTTGTCAGAATTAAGGTGAAACGACACCAGGGGACTTCAAACAACAATGAACATTTATTCAACCTAGCTAACCTTGCCCAAGTACACGTGAACTTATCAATATGAACCTTGCAACATGTCATTAAGCCGCTGTTTGAAAAGACAAGGGAGGTATAGAAAAAGAAATGGAAAAAGGAACATGAAACTGTATCAGAAGGAGAGCCCTCCCGTTGAGTCACGAGGTTCAGAGCAGACCCCTTGCTTTCTGAACTCCTTCTCAAAGAGGAGCCCAGGGGTGGCTAGATCCACTCCTAGTGTCAGACTTGGTCAACAGTTTATGTTTAAAAGGATGAGGTGTAGGCACTGTGGAAAAGACAGAAGGAAAAGAGGGGGAGAGAGAGAGAGAGAGAGAGAGAAAGAAAGAAAGAAAGAAAGAAAGAAAGAAAGAAAGAAAGAGAGAAGAAAAGGGTTTCACCAGTCCTCAGTCCAGTGTTGGTCCAGCCAGCGTAGAGATCCAGTTCCAGAGAGTGCGCACTGAGAACTTGTTCTCCCTTCTTTTATAGTGTGTTAGTTGATGGTCTCGACATGCGCAGTTCCCATTCCCAGGGTTCTCTGGAATCGGTTGGTGAGCTTGGGGGGGGGTTCATTGTGGAGTTGCCTCTTTTTCCCTGGTGGCATGACCGCTTAAGATAGAAGCACAGTCCCATCCTCCGCGGGGCCTCCTCCTCCAGGCACATATGCTGTGCTCCTTCTCCTGGTCACTTAAGATAAGGAATTGCGGCTTTGGAGAAGTACGGTCCCACCCTCCGTGGGGCCCTCTCCTCCGGCCACATTGTCCTGTTCACAAAACTCCAGCATTTTTACAGAGGCCGTTTCTTCCACCAAAGTTCCTTAACGAATGTTTGAGACATTGACTGTAATTTGTCAGACCGTCACAGGAGGTTGTAGTGAGATGGGTGCTGGTCTCTTCTGTCAGGTGGCTGGAGATAGGACGAGAGGAAATGGCCTCAAGTTGCGGCAGGGGAGGTTTAGATTGGATATTAGGAAAAATTTCTTTACTGAGAGGTTGTCAGGTATTGGAACAGGCTGCCCAGGGAAGTGGTTGAGTCACCATCCCTGGAGGTATTCAAAAAGTGGGTAGACAAGGCACTTCAGGACATGGTTTAGTGGGCATCGTTGATGGTTGGACTCGATGATCTTGAAGGTCTTTTCCAACCTAAATGATTCTATGATTCTGTGACTTGGGAGGGTCTGTACCAGCCCTGTGCCCTTGTGCTCTCTCTAGTTAGTGCACAACAGGAGGAGGGTGGAAAAATACCTGTGGCAGAGCCTGCCATACCTGCAGGACACTCAAGCCACGGCTTCCAGGTTCATCAGTGAGCCACAACCCCCAGGGTCCCTCTTGTGGCAGCCTGGCCCCAGTCCCCGCCACTGCATTGGCAGCAAGGGGCAGCCCTGCGGCTGCCAGAGCCCCAGCTGCCCCAAGGAGGGTCCTTGGTGCAGGTGAGCTCTCTGAGAGCCTTGCTCAGTCCCACTGCCCTCGGCTACTGTCCTTCCCTGGGGTCAGGCCTGCTGAGGGGTAGGACGGTGTGCAGCCAAGCTGGCAGGGCTGCTGGGAGCGTGCTGGGGAGCAGAGGTCTGACAGGAGCTCTGTGCCTAGGGCTTGCTGCATGGCACCTGAGGAACCTGAGCAGGCAGAAGCTGTGGGATACCTGCAATGGTGAGTAGGGGCAGTGCTGTGCTGTCCGCGGCTGGTGGGACAGGGGACAGGGCCTGGGCAGGGTGCCATGGTCTGGAGGGGACTCCTGGGGGTCTCTGCAGGCAGTGGGGGTTCATGCTCCGCTTCCTTCTCTTGCAGCCCTCCTGCCCTTGGGGAAGGACACTGAACTCTTGGTCAGGACTCTGGCAGCTGAGGTGATCTTCGTCCTGACAAGAGAGATGACAAGATCAGGATGGAGCCTGCGGTCACTGTGCTGCTGGCCCCGGTGACCCCTGCAGAAGTGAAATTTCCCTCTAGAAGACTGCTGTATTCAAATAAATCATTTTTTTGAATAAAGCTGGAACAACAAGCCCAGTCCCATGCTGTCCTTCCCATGGAGACCACCCAGAGTGTGCTGAGCAGACAGTGACATTCCTGGCTTGTGCTGCTGCCTGCAGGACAGCACACCAGGACCCAGGGTGTCCTTGCAGCAAAGCCACAGCTACCCCGCTAGACCACAGAACCCGGAGGGGAGAAGGAGAGAAGCTTTAGCCCAGCCCGCCCCTCCTGAGACATCTCAGGGCACGCAAAGGCACCCGTGCTCTGCCAAGCTGGCAAATCGTCATTTGTCCTGACATCAAAACCCTCTCTTTTACAGGGGAGGTGTGCTGGTTTGGGCTGGGATAGAGTTAATTTTCTTCACAATAGCTGGCATGGGGCTACGTTTTGAGCAGGAACAAGGGGTTATACCAGATGTCCCGAGTGGGGACAGCACAAAACCACATAAGCCAAGTGGGGCAGGAACAAATCTGCCTCCAGCCACCTCAAGTGGGAATCTGGCAAAGCTGTGGCTGATTGATAGAAAGCTGACAAACCCTGGAGGCAGGAGAAAATGTGAAGATGCTAAAAAGCCATGCACAAACATTTTTTGGAGCTCAGGGGTGAGAGAGCAGCTAGGTGGAGGCCTGGCAGCCAGCCAAGGTCAACTCAATGCAGGTGCTGAAGGTGTTTCTTTGGTAGCGCTAGTTCAGAGTCAGCATGTAGCTGTATCTTGGGGGGCAGATAAAATTCATTGGAAATGAACCTGCAAGGGACCAGGCGCTTTGCTACATGAGTCTCTCAGACGCAGTCCTGTACCTGGGAAGAGTGGAAAAGAAACCCTCAGCAACCTGAATGTGCCAGCAAAGCCGTGAACAGGCACGCTTACAGCCCTGGGCAGCTTTTTATTCACCTGGCTGGTGCGGCTCAGGGAAGAGGTGGGAGTTCTGCCAGCAGACGAACAGCCCTTTGCCAGCAGTGCATGGGGAAGCCCAGTGGCTGCCAGCTGCTGGCTACGTGAGGTGCCCTGGCTGTGGCAGCTGCGTCGCTGCAGTGTGTCCCCGTGCACCCCTGCGTGGCCCCGTGTCACAAAGGGGCAGTCATGTGGCACCCGCCCGGCGCTTGTGAGCTCACCTGGCCAGGGCTTGGGATCCTGAAAAGCGGGCCAGAGAAAGCTAGTTGGGCTGAGCTGGCCTTCGGGATAACTCAGCTCCTTCCTCTGCTACTTGCATGCCTACTTTTTTCCAACCATTTATTGTTTACTGCCCGCTTCTCCTCAACTTCCATCCTTGTGCAAAGGTAATTATGATTTGACTTTCAGGACAGATCATAGAGTAGGTAGATACGGGATAAAAGTATAGCCTGGTCTACACCTTCCAAGCCGTAGGCTGAGCTATTGCACCTTGATAGGCTGGCCAGAGATGGGCTATGGGTAGAGTTCCTGTTTGCTAATTCTTATTTCTTTATCATATCCTAGGATAGGTAAGAAGGGGGGGGTGGCAGTGTAGTCTGAGGTGTTGGGCTTAGCCTAGAATGACAAGAAGCCTGCCCTGACTGATGTGGCAGGAAGGGAGACAGAAAAGGAGCATGGCAAAGGCAGATGTTAAAGTAGCAGCTGAAAGCTGGTCACTCCTGCTGCACACAAGGTGGGAAAGTGTGGGCTGGAGAGCCAGAGGAGTGCTGTTAATGCTAGCCACAGGTAAGCAGCAGGTCCTCTTCAGAGAAGGTGACATGCAATGCAGTCTTTCAAAAAGGCCTTTGTAATTGATGTCAGTTGGAGTCCTGTGACAGGGACAGCAGGGCCATCAGAATGCAGCTCTGCAGCAGTTCTAAGTACCACGGAAGCACTTTTGATGATGGATCCTGTTCTGTGCATGGCATTTGGGTTTTTTTTTAATAATTTTGTTGAGCTACAGTTATTTCTTTGTTGTGATCAGGTGACGGGATTTGCGCTGATCTTGCCTTTCTGCAGCGTGTCCTGACATACTTTGTCATCCAAAACTTTCCCCTCTGTTCCTGAGAGGAGCGATGGCTGCAATGGGGAACGACTCCTGTGAGTAACAGCTTCAGCAGCAGTCTTGGACTTTGTGAATCCCCAAAGGCAACAGAAGTGGTTGGTGCTCCATCCCTGAATGTTGAGGTGCTGACAACCTAGAGGGAATTCTGGGGCATTTCCTGATAGCACCCAGACTTACCCAGGTGTTTTTGATTAGACACAGGAAGACGTGTTTTGTCACTGATTTGCCACTACGTACAATCTTTGAAAGATGACATTGCTCATAGAAAGATCTGACATCAGTAGGGTTACCTTCTGGGCTAGGTACTTGCTTGTTTTTGTGACGTTACAGTCAGAAAAATGGAAGACTTGAGTTGATAATGCAATTCAAGACTCTAGAGGGAAAGGAAGGTAGCCCAAGGCCCAGAAGTCAGAGTGTGCGTTTGTTGGACTTTTGGCAAAGTAAGCAGGGGAACACATTATTTTCCAAAACTCTTTCTTGACCAGTAAATTTCAATGGCAGTGTTAGGCTTCCCCTGATGCTTCTGGGTTGGATGTTTAAGCTGGTTGTACTGGGTGCTCCTGTAGTGAACTCAACTTTTACACGTGCTTTCATGCAACAATATTGTCTCATCTCTTTTCAAATGTCATTTCCCTGCAGTCATTGTTGAGGGAATGGCTCCGCCACAAAGGATCCTCTTTCCCCCGGAGAAGATTTGCATGGACTGGCAGCAACGACAGAGAGCTGGAGCAGGACTCCACAATCTGGGCAATATGTGCTTCCTCAACTCCATCCTGCAGTGCCTGACGTACACACCCCCTCTGGCCAACTATCTGCTCTCTCGTGAGCACAGCCAGTCATGTGAGTACTTTTATGAACACCTTGTAAATATGTCAGGCACTTCCCAAGGATTCCAAGAATCTGGAATTTGTTTTAAGAGAAAAGCAGCCCTTCTTTGCCAACCCCCAAGTTGGTCTTCTTTGAACACTCAAGCCTAGAAGCCACTTGTCATATCTAGCTGTGTTCATCTTCAGAAGGGCACCCCTTTCTAGCCCCAGGTCTTGGTCCCTATTCCTGCAGGTTAAACCCTCTGTGCTTATCGCACAGAAATATTCTGTCAGTTTAACGTCCTCTGAAGAAAGTTTTCTCTGCACTAAAATGTCCTGGGCTTGTTGGGATGCTGTCACCTTGGGAGGAGTGGAGACTGTTCTTATAACTTCAAAATCCCCACTAGGTTTCCCCTTGCTATGGATGTTTTGCTCACCTAAGGATCTTGCTTCCCTCCCTTCCTCTTCAGGTCATCAGCAAGGCTTCTGCATGATGTGTAGAATGGAAGATCATGTTAACAAGGTCCTGCATTCCTCAAACAGTGCCATCCATCCTTGGGCTGTCATCAGTGTTCTCACACGTGAGTCATTTCAGGTGCTTTGACAAGTTTTCTTCTGTTCTTGTAGGAGAGAGCTACTAACTTCTTCTTTCTTAGGAATAGGAGAACATTTCCAGCTTGGCATGCAGGAAGACGCCCATGAGTTCTTACGTTATACTGTCGATGCCATGCAGAGAGCTTGTCTGAGCGGAACCAGCGAGTAAGCACAAGCAAATTATCTTTGCAATGTTCCCAAGCCCTTTGGACTCCTTGGTGTAGTGCCATCAAGGAAAAACTATGCCCAGGGCTTTCACACAAAGCAAAACTCCTGGAGGAGATAACTCTCTGCCTTACCATTTATTTCCAGCTTGGACATCTCTTCTCAATCAACTACCATTGTCCATCAAATATTTGGGGGCTTTCTGAGATCCAGAGGTACTTTTCCATAACTATTGCTTTCCTTGGAATTGTCTGTGTCCTTCTGTCTGCCTGTGATAAACAGCCGGTCGTGTGACTGGTGTAGTAGGTATGAAGGACTTAAAGCGGCACAGCCAAGTCGACTTCCCCTGTCACTGAGCCTTTTGATTTTCCTTCCAGTCACATGCTTGAGCTGCAAAGCGGTTTCTGATTCCTACGAGGCCTTCCTGGATGTTCCTTTGGATATCAAAGTAAGAGCGATTGTAATTGTGCTTCAAGACATCCCAAGGCCCCTTTAGCTTTCCAGAATCAACACATTTGCTTTAAAAATGCATAGTGCGAACAAAAGAGAGCTTGGTGGTGGGTGGGAAGTGGAATGGACAGTGCCCTTCTGGGGAGGCCATGGCAGCGGTCTCCCTGTAGGTGCCGGCTTTAAGCTGGACAAGTACATGTTATCCCCTCTGCACCCCTGATGTACTCTCATCCTTCTTCCTTTTGCCCTCCCTCAACACCTGTCTGACTCCTAGGCTGACAGGTTGTATTGTTTTCATTATTGATGGCCCTGTACAGCATTGGTAGCTGAACTGAGCAGTGGCACAGAGAGGTAGCTCTTGATAGCCCTGGGAATCCCTGGGAAGTGAGGGAAATGTTCAGCATCATAGCTTCTTTCTGCCTCCTTGTGGGCACTGCTTGCGGGTTCACAGTGGCTCTCCTCAGCATGAGCTACCTGGGCCTTCTTGTCAACTCCTAGTAAGTGTTTGGGCAAGGGCATTTCCCCGAGATCAGTCCTCTCCTTTCTCACTCCTCCAGGCAGCCTCATCTGTCACCGCAGCTCTGGAGGACTTCGTGAAACCTGAGCAGCTGGATGGTGAAAACGGCTTTAAATGTAGCCGGTAAGATGCTTATTAACAACATGTTAATACTAGATCCTGTGTGAAGGTGCTGCGCATACCTGAACATAAAGTCATCTTTTCTCATAGGTTAGATGCACAATAATGAGAAACAGATATTTTAATATGGCTTTATGCAGCCTTAAAACAGTGTAAGGGTGTGTGAGACGTGAAAGGATGTCTGGCCTTCTTGGGGCAAGATAGGGTGTATTTGAAGGGTGCATTTCAGCACTTGGCTCTGTGCTTGGTTTCAAGGTGCGACAAGGTGGTTGCCGCCTCCAAGAGGTTTACAATCCATCGCGCGCCCAAGGTTCTTACGGTGTGTCTGAAAAGGTTTGAAGATTTCACTGGTGGGAAGATCAGCAAGGTGTGTACGCAACTGGAGTGCAATGTTCTCTTCCTGGAGCAGGAGATTTCCCAAAGCCGTACGCTCTTTCACAAGCTGTTCATGTTGAGTTTTTCGTGTTCCCTTCTGGGGAGAGGAGAGTTGTCATGGGAAGACAAGCATGCACTCTGCTCTGACAGAGCTGCTTTGGCCGGGAACAGTTTCCTGCCACCCAAACCATTACCTGTTGCTTTAGGGAAAACCAAGTGTTCGTGAGCCCCGACGATGTATTTATACACCTCTGGCCCCTGGTCTTGGAAGGCTATTTCGTGTAGTATTTCAGGATCATTTCCGAGCCCTCTTGGTCTCTCCGTAGGTTGTGGTGTATCCCGAGTACTTGGATCTTCGCCCGTACATGTCTCAGACAGCTGGAGAACCGCTCCTCTACTCCTTATATGCTGTCCTGGTGCATAGTGGTGACAGCTGTCGTTCAGGACACTATTTCTGCTACACAAAGGTAAAGAGCAACTTCCTTCCGCACAAGAGAAGAATGTGTGCTGAGGAAGACAAACTTTCACGGCAGTGATACTGGCAGCCAAGGGTTTGGGGAAGAAGGTCTCCTTTGGGGCTGGGTTGGGTTTGTTCTGGCATACGCTTGGTTCTGTAGTTCTCTGCCTGTGTTTTTGTGGAGAAACCATGCATTTCATCTCCAGATATCGTTGCCTTTTTTTACAGGCCAGCAATGGACTGTGGTACGAGATAGATGATACATCTGTGGATCGTTGTGACATCGACACAGTTCTCCAGCAGGAAGCCTATTTGCTGTTTTATGCCAGGTAATAACAGAAAGGTACTTAAAGGGGGCCTAAAGGAAAGATGGGAGTGTAGTGATAGGACGAGGCGGAATGGTTTTAAATTGAAAGAGGGTAGGTTTAGATTAGCTGTTAGGAAGAAATTCTTTACGGTGAGGATGGTGAGACACTGGAAGAGGTTGCCCAGAGAAGTTGTGGATGCCCCCTCCATGGAAGTGTCCAAGGCCAGATTGGATGGGTCTTTGAGCAAGTGGAAGGTGTCCCTGCCCATGGCAGGGGAGACGGAACTAGATGATCTTTAAGGTGCCTGCCAACCCAAACCATTTTATGATTCTATAATTCTATGAAACAGAGGCCGTAGGGGGTATAAAGATGAGATCTTGCTCCGACAAGGGCAGAGCTGGTGGGAAGACCCCAATCAAAGTTCAAATTTGTAGTTTTGGATACATCTTCTCTCTGTCATAGAAACCGCTCCAAGAAAATGACTGAACCCCAGAGAAAGCTGCAAGAACAGCCCTAAATGGAAATCACTCTTTTTTTTTCCAGGAGCTCTGATTCAATTGGAGAAAGGCCTTCTTCCTCACAGGTACCATCATATGCCCGTGCCTTCCTCAGTCAGCGGGCAGCCGGCAGTAAGCAGGCAGGTCCTGTGGGACCATGGGGTCTGCCTCATTGGACTAAGGTAACTCTGGGGAGATGGATCAGGGCACCAGCTGGACACTGGATTTCTTTCTGGGATCTTGGCATTGCTCTCTTTTCCCTCCCACACTGCAGCTTTCTTCAAAGCTGCAACGCTGCTCCCTCTCAAAGCATCCCACGTAGAGTCATCCCATTTGTCCGCCTTTGGCCCTTCTGCCTTTGCAGCCCTCCAGGAGAGTCTTTGGGAGGCCCTTAGCTGTCCCCTGCCACAGCTTCTGGGGGTTCCCCACTGTTCTGGTCCTTTCATGAGGAAAGGTCAGGGCCTTTTCACAGCTCTCTTTGCAGGACATGGCAGTGGACATGGAGGACTCTCCAGAGGACAGCAGCTCCTCTGCAAGAGCCAGCACCAGCCGGCTAACCTGGGCAGGTGCACAGGAGGCATCTGCAGGCAGGCCGTGCCCCATCTGGCCAGGCAGGCTCAGCATCACCTCTAATGTGTCCAGAACGCAACCTGACTTCCCGTTCTGCTGTCAACCATTTGACCGTGTGCTGCACACCGTGCAACAAGACAAGGAGGAGCACGGATTCAGCTCTTCTTCCTGCTGCCAGAGGAATGGGGCCAGGGAGAGGACACGGAGCAGATCGCCGCAGTGGGGCAATGATTTCCACAGCTGGCTCATGGTCAACACAGACTACAACCTCTCAGCAGGGAGCAGGAGGAGAAATAGTCCTCCAAGTCATGTACAAGCCCCCAGGGATGCCTCAGCTCCAGGGCCCTCCAACGGCAGCTCCCAGTTGGCTCCCGCACCCAGTGCTGCTCGGGAGCAAACCCTGCTGAGGCAGAGAGAGCGGAGCAGATCCCCACGGCAGGGCTATGATCTCCGCAGCCGGTTTGTGCAGTACACGGACTACCATCGCTCAGCGAGGAGGAGGTGGAGAACAAGTCCTCCATATTGTGACCGAGCCTCAATTGATGATGCAGCTGCAGGGCCCTCCAACACCAGCTGCAAGCAGGCTCCCGCACCCAGGGCTGCCCAGGAGCAAACTCAGCTGCGCCAGAGAGAGCGGAGCAGATCGCCGCGGCGGGGCTATGATCTCCGCAGCCGGTTTGTGGAGTACACAGACTACCATTGCTCAGCGAGGAGGAGGAGGAGGAGATGTGAAAACAAGTCCTCCACGTTGTGACCGAGGCCCAAGGGATGATGCAGCTCCAGGGCCCTCCAGTGCCGGCCAGGCAGGCTCCAGCACTCAGGGCTGCTCAGGACCAAACCCTGGCAAGGCAGAGAGAGCGGAGCAGATCCCTGTGGCAGGGTTATGATGTCTGCATCCAGTTTGTGGACACCACAGACTATGACCCCTCAGCAGGGAGGAGGAGGAGGAGGAGGGTTTCAGTGCCCCAGAGATACAGGTCAGACAAACACTCAGGGCACTGTGGTGGTGACAGGGCCAGATTGTGACCCTGGATGAGGGAGAAGCACAGCATCTGACTTCTGCAATGCTGGAGAGGAGGAGGAGGAGGAGGAGGAGGAAGAAGAATCCAGGAAGTACCAAAACTGCCCCCCTCAGGGACCAAGCTGCACAAAGGGCACCAGCAGCCCACCCTGTCCCTCCTCCCAGTGCTGCCTCTGGCCAGGAGGAGCTCAGAGAGACCTTCCAGAGACTCGGACAGCTCTGCCAGCTGGTGTCAAGGAAGAGCTTCAATCTGTTTTCTGCTTTTGGGATCACCTTGCTAAACCAGCACTCATTTGGAGCCAATAGGCAGAAAAGCCAAAGCCAGAATTAAAAACACTTGTTGGCCTTGCATGTGTAATTTATGGGGTGTTTCCTTCTCTGTAGGTTTTGGGGCAATTGGTGGAAATACCCGGTGTGGGAGGTTTATGTCTTGGGATTTTGAAAGCAGTGTGCTTGCATATGCCCATCTTGCAATCGCTTCTTTTTAAATATGGAGTTCAAGTCACTCGAAAGGAAATGGGCTGGATGAGCCAACAGCGAGCTGGACTGAAAACCAGCTGAGCACCTGGGCCCAGAGGGTGCTGCTCGGTGGCAGCAAGTCTAGTGCGAGGCTACAAATTAGCGGTGTCACCCAGCGGCCAGCACTGGGTCCGATCCTGTTGCACATCTTCCTTAATGAACGGCCTGGATGATGGGGCAGAGTGCACCCTCAGCAAGTTGGTGTCAGAGACTGAAGGAGTTAATGTCTCAACCATTGTGGTGGGGCAAGTTCTGCTTAATGGTGCACTCTGCATAACAACGAACCCTGCATAGCAATGAACTGCAGGCAGGTGAGAAGTCCATTAGCAACAGGGCATGGAGCGCATGCCAGAGGGTACACAGTTCTGTGTTCTGATACGCTGAGCGGGGCAGCTCACCATATATGGCCAAAGGTCAAAGAACAGTCGTACCTGCTGGGAGGGAGAAGTTACTCCCCAAATGACCCTCGAGCCCACCGACCCATTTCCTGAAGGTTCTGGAAGCACAAACCGCACATGATACCTAATTAGCCTAATGAGTTCAAGTGCCCGCCCGAAGGAGGGGCAAGGAGATTATAAAAGGAAACAAACTGAAGCCCCGGTTGCGTGCGCTCTCCAGAACTGGACCCTTAGGCTGGCTGGACCAACACTGGACCCAGGACTGGTGAAATCTTTCTTCCCTCTCTCTCTTTTCCATAATCCCTATACCTCATCCTTTCGACATAAACCGTTGACCAAGTCTGGGACTAGGAGTGGATCCAGCCACCCCTGGGCTCCTCTCTGAGAAGGAGTCTAGAAAGCAAGGGGGTCCACTCCGAACCTTGTGACTCAACAGGAGTGCTTTCCTTATTTTCTTCCCTGAACTGATCCCCAAATAAGCAAGGCCTGTAGTATATGTTTGGTGACGTGTGGTTAGCGTGTTACAAAGTTTACTGATGTAGTTTCATGCCAGTTCTTGTGACCATGGCAATTCTTGTTGTGAGCGAATAAAAGTTGAGGTTTGTGAGTTAAAGGATCCCTGGTGTCGTTTCACCTTAATCCTGACCTGGGAATCAGCAAACCTGAGTCATCGTCCCGAGAAATTGGGATGTGACAGTTGGCAGATGACACCAAAGTGGGAGGAGTGGCGCCTAGGCCAGGGGGTCGTGCTGCCATCCTAAGGCACCTGGGCAGGCTGGAGAGATGGGCTGACAGGGACCTCATGCAGTTCAGCAAGGGGAAGTGCAAAGGGTACTGTGCGGGTGACGAGCACCAGCACAGGCTGCCCAGGGAGCCTGTGGAGTCTCCATCCTTGGGGATGTTCCACAGCCCTCTCGACATGGTCGTAGACAACCAGCTGCAGGTGGTCCTGCTTGAGCAGGGGGCTGGGGCCAGGTGACTTCACCCTCCAGGTGATCTCCTGGCCAGCTTCAAGTAGCCTGTCATTCTCTGAAATGGCTGCCTACAAGAGGATCCAGCCACCGCCGCTGTCACCCTCAGGCGGCCATCTACCACTCCACCAGGAAGCTGCAGGCTGTGGAGAGGAGCCCAGGCTGGAGCAGGCTCCTGGCAGGAGCTGCAGTCCCTAGGGAGGAGCCCACTCAGCAGCAGGTTCTCTGGCCAAAGCTGTGGCCCACAGGGCCCAGGCAGGAGCAGGGGAATGGCGGGAGGCAGACAGGGTGGCAGAGACGAGGTGCTGTGGGCCACCTGCAGCCCCATTCCCCATCCCCCTGTGCCACCTGGAGGTGAGAGGGGGCCAAAGAGTCAGAATGGGAGGAGTGAGGCTGTGCCTGGGAAGTGCGGGGCTGGGGGAAGCTGTTTTCATTTGGTTTTACTGCAGTTCTCCTGCTCTCCTGGCTCACCAGCTGAAACCTGTTCCCAGCCTGATTCAGGACACCCCTGGTAAGAGCAGCACAAACCCATTTCCCTTTTCCCACCCTTGCTGGCTGCCAGGTGCAGCTGAGCCAGAGGCTGGGGAGGGCTCATCCTGCCAGTGCTGCTGATGGCGGCAGAGGAAAGAGCAGCCTGATCCTGCTGAATGCGGGGTTGCTCTCCTGCCTCAGCTGCCCCTCAGTCTGGTGCTGCTCGACACGCCACTGCTGCACACAGACTGGGCAGTTTGCCTGTTAAGCGCTGGGGACAGCAGCTCTGGGGGAACGGGTGTGTGCCTCTAAGGGTGAGGTCACAGAAGGAGTTGGCTACAAGAGGTACCAGAGAGTCCTGGCCAACTGCCAGAGACACCATAGAGCCTGTTTGTGTCTGTGTGCGAGTCTCGAGGGGCGAGAGAACTGGAGGAGCTGGCTACCAGAAGGACCACGGTGTCCAGGCCAACTGGCGCCAGGGAGCAGCTACAGGGTAGACGGGCACACTGACTTGCATACCCAGACATGCTCCACTTGCTGGCACATTATTTCCACTCACCCTGGTCTGTCCAGGTGCCGGCACCCCAGACAAACACTCCCAATGACCTCTGGTCCCACTCCAGTGACTGGCACCACCAACACAGGAACCACGGCGACCTGTGGTTTGACTCCAGTTGCTGGCCCCTAGACTTCCATACACACGCACGCGCACGCGCACACACATACACACAGAATAGAGGGCCCCTCGCCAGGGAAATTAGTTAGGAATAGAACTTGAGAAGAAGCCAGGACGGGCTGCACTGATCAGAAGCAGGGCATGGCCAGGCAAGCATCCCAAACAGCAACTATTTCCTGAGTGACAGCCATGTTATCCCATCTTCACTCTAGTTTTCTCACGTTTCTTCCTCCCAGGGCTGCCCTGAACCCTCCCTTCCCCCACTTCTGGTTCCTCCCCCAAAACATCCCATACTGAGTCTCGTGCTGTCCTGTGGTGCTCTGTTCCTGCACTCATCACAGTTTTCCAGTACTTAAAGGCCACTACAAAGACGACGGAGACTCTCTCTTAACAGTGAGACACATGGAGAGGACAGGGAGCAACCGGGAGAGGCTTCGCCTCGATATAAGAAAGACTTTTTTTACAGTCAGAACAATCCTTCACCGTAACGACCTCCCCAGAGCCGCGGTAGAGTCCCCAAGACTGAAGGTTTTCAAGGTGCGATTGGACAGGGCGCTAGGTAATCTCATGTAGGCTCCCTTTCCCACAAAAGGTTGGACCAGATGATCTGCTGAGGTTCCTACCAGTCGGGGTGATTCTACGATTCCATGAAAACTTGGCCTTCCTTCATTCTTTGTTTTGTGGCTTTCGAGGTGTCCCGATGGGTAATGGGGCTCCTTCCACAAGAGCTCTCGCCCCAAACCGGCCTTGTCTCCATTGCTATGGGATGTCAGGGGCAAACGATGAGGCCCTCTCAAGCCCAGGAACTACGGAGAAAACCGTAGTTTTACCAAGGGAGGAACTCTTTTGGATACTCAGCTGGCTGGGACTGGAGAAGAGGGGAGAATGAAACACGACTCCCTTGCAAAGCTGATGCCCAATGTCTTTAATGAGAAAAATCAAAGGAGAAAGGAAAAGACGAGAGCATTTGGGAGGCTGAGTAAAGCTCCGAGGAGTGCTGCCATCTGAAGGAAAACCTCCACGGCAGGGATGCTTCTTTTCCAATTCCCCTTCAAGGCTCTGGCAATCATGTATCGTATCACCTGGACCCGTTGCTACGGAAGGAAGGAGGAGGTATTTCATGGGGAGCATGAGGTAAAGCAGAGCAAGAGGGGGAAAGAGAGAGGCTTCCTTGGAAGAGACGGAAGGCCAGCGCAGGCCCCTTCCTCCCAGCGCAGGCGGAGAAGCGGGAGCTCGGCTCCTCTGCAGACCATGGCCACGCTCTCAGGGCTTTCCTCGAGGCTCATGGCGCTCGGCCACGGGCAGGCAATCCACGGGCTTCAGCATAAGAGATTGCCCCGTCCCAGAGGCCCACAGAGCCCACGGCCCAGACCGGACCACCCAAAGCCCCCCAGCCCCAGGGAGCCCCCAGAAGCGATGGGCACACTGCCAGCACTGAGAGAGCTCCCCACGGCAGCCGACGCGGTGGATCCCACAGCTGTGCTCTGAGGGAAGGAGCTGAGGATTGGGCCCGGCAGCGTCACCAGGACTGGCGAGGGCTGGATCGCAACGCTGGAGTCGGCGCACCGGATGACGCACGGCTCGTTGCAGCTGTTGGCAAGCGGGGTTGGGCCACAGGCGGCTGGCAGGCAGGGGCTGTAGCACGACATGTCTCGCGGAGGGAGGCGACCCTGTAAGACCGGGAGGGAGCAGAGGGCATTAGCAGTTGGGCCCTTTCGGACCCCCAGCTCGGCTCCCCTGAAAACGGGCAGCGCCTGCGTAGGGCCAGATCTCCCTGCAAAGTTCCTTTCCACGCCAAGGGTGACCAAGGCATGTCGCTGCACTGTCGTTGGGGGAGGAAGTACCTGACGACCGGTTAGATGGTACTGGTCGTTCAGCCTCAGGCTTCAGCCGAGCCGCTGCTACAAAAGAGACCAGTCCCCCTCGGAAGGGACTGAAGCCTGCCCTCTTCCCTCACCACCTCACCTCCCGGAAGAGGGAAGCACAATGTGTTTTCAAGCCTGGACCACATATCAGAAGGACCACGCACAGAAGGGAAGCAGTTCCCGTGACAGAAATCCTAGCAGCAGGAAGAGAAGGAGTGAGTTCAGACTTACCACGTTCACCGTGGAGAGCAAGGGAAGAGATTTGGATGGAAGGGCCCGGAGTGGCACAGGCTTTTTATATGGCGAGCCAGCGCCTCAGGAGAGCTGGAACACACCTTCTGCGTGAAGCACTTTGACCAACAGCAATTTGAGGCTTGCAAAGCGCAGCCAAGAGATGAAGAGCTTGTCTCTTTCATCTGAAAGGTCTGGCTTGCATTTCCCTATTGGGCGAGAGCACAGTGATGCATTAGATGCTGGCTCCTCAAAGCAAGGGTCATTTGAGGTCCCATGCCAGTTCCCAGGAAAGGGTTTCAGTAGCTCCAGGGCCTGTGTGTGGGTTGTGCACATCCTTGCTGGGGAACGTGACTACCACTCTCAGTCAGGCCTTCAGCTGCGGAGCACTCCTGATGAAGGCCACTCACGTGGGTCTCCTGTTGAAGGGCTGAGGCTGACCCTGAGAAACACAAGGCCCCGCAGGGCCACGGAAGGGCTCAGCAATCAGCCAAGCCCCAGCTGGATGCTTGTCTGGCCGAGGGAGACGGAAAGGAGGGGACTCAGAAGCCCAGAGGTGGTTGGAAGGTGAAGGCCAAGGAAGGACCCTCTGTGAGATGGAGAGAAGCGCCGCTGTGTGAAGGGGTGGGGGCACTGGGAGCATTCCTAGAGGTGGCCCGGTGGCCCCAAAACAAAGGAAAAAAGGGGAAGGGGGCGGGGGGGGGGAATCTTGTTCTGTGGAAATCTGTCAATTCTCGTTCTCAAAACTGTCATTCTCAAAGTGGGTAGTCAGCCCCAAGGGTGCAAGGTCAAAGTGGCTGAGGAGTAAACTCATAGGCATTTGACTGAGGGTGCTCTTCACTTTCGGTTGCCTTGCCAGCCCTGGGAAGGACATGTCCTCTTGTGGCTGCAGTTCAAAGCAGAAGGCATCTTGCGGAGCAAGGATGGGCCTGTGCTGTCCGCTTCCTGCCCTCAGGTGTTACCACATGGCTGCTGAGGCAGGTGGATGCATGTGCCCTCTCCCGCTGCCTCAGCTTTGCTCAGGCACAGCAAATGCCAGGCTCCTCATGCGGCAGAGGAATGCCTCGCCACCCTTCCCGCATCCAGCAGCGGGGCAGGGTGGCAGGCCAAGGAGGAGAGCAGCCCAGCAATGGTACTCACTGCCTGCTGTAGCGGAGGTGTGACGGGCTGTGTCATGCTCCTGTCTGGTGGCAAAGGAGGCTACGTGAGGAGCAGAGTGTCTGTCCTGGCGTCTGCTCCTCTTTGCATGGCCTCTCAATTGCCAGAAGGGAGAGCAGGGAGGGACGAACAGCAAGGCTGTACTCAACTTCTCCCCTCACCCACCGTGGCCTTTGGCACGTGCTGGTGCACATCAGTAGTTTGAGCGCTCCTCCATTAGTGCACCATCCGGGAACAGAGCAGCCGTAGGGCAGTGTGCTGGGTTTGGCTGGGATAGAGTTAATTTTCTTCATAGTAGCTACTATGGGGCTATGTTTTGGATTTGTGCTGAAAACAGCGTTGATAATGCTGAGATGCTTTCGTTACTGCTGAGCAGTGCTTCTACAGAGTCAAGGCCTTTTCTGCTTCTCACCCCACCCCACCAGCGAGTAGGCTGGGGGTGCACAAGAAGTTGGGAGGAGACACAGCTGGGACAGCTGACCCCAACTGACAAAAGGGATAATCCAGACCATATGACGTCATGCTCAGCATATAAAGCTGGGGGAAGAAGAAGGAAGGGGGGGACGTTCGGAGTGATGGCGTTTGTCTTCCCAAGTAACCGTTATGCGTGATGGAGCCCTGCTTTCCTGGAGATGGAGGCGGAACACCTGCCTGCCGATGGGAAGTAGTGAATGAATCCCTTGTTTTGCTTTGCCTGCGTGCACGGCTTTTGCTTTACCTATTAAACTGCCTTTATCTCAGCCCACGAGTTTTCTCACTTTTACCCTTCTGATTCTCTCCCCCATGCCACTGTGAGGGAGGTGAGTGAGCAGCTGCGTGGTGCTCAGTTGCCGGCTAGGGTTAAGCCACGACAGGCAGGTCGTCCCATTCGGGGAGTTCCCCTCGTGGCTGGTTCCTGCTGGCGGCTTCCCCCGTGGAGATTGCTGTGGGCAACCCGTGCCTCTTCTGCAGGGCTGGGCCACATCTCAAAGGGCCACACCTTGGGGCTCTGGGGGCTGGAAGAGATAGGCAGCTGCTTCCTGCCCTTCAGCTGAGGACACGCTGGGGCTTGAGTGCCTCGCATGTGCCTCGCAAGTTCCTCTCGGAGCCTTTCAGGAGGGAGCATCACTGGCTGCTTTGTCAGTGCGCTTCCAGTTCCACCTGGAAAAGAGCCGAGCAGCGATTCCCCGCCCCCACTTCCCCGTTCCTATACTAGATGGGACGTCACATGGTATGGAATACACCGTTGGCCAGTTTGGGTCAGGTGCCCTGGCTGTGTCCTGTGCCAACTTCTTGTGCCCCTCCAGGTTTCTCACTGGCTGGGCATGAGAAGCTGAAAAATCCTTGACATTAGTCTAAACACTACCGAGCAACAACTGAAAACATCAGTGTTATCAACATTCTTCGCTCTGAACTCAAAACATAGCACTGTACCAGCTACTAGGAAGACAGTTAACTCTATCCCGGCTGAAACCAGGACAGTATCCACCCCTTATTCTATACCATTGACATCATGCACAGTTCCCATACCTTTAGTTACATCCTGATCAATCATCACCTTTCCATTCCTTTAAGACATATGAGCAATGATATATATATATGTATACACACACAGAGATATCATTCCTTTAGTTCATGGGTCATGTTCATAAAACGTTCATTGAGTTCATTTAGTTTCCGACTCTGGGCTCCATCTGTCATACCAGTCTTTCTGGGCAGGAGGGATGGTGCAAAGTCCTCTCAGTCGGTAGAGCAGAATTGGGCTTCAGTGCAGTGTGACAAGCAGGTGACATTTGGCGCAGCAGGAGGATGGTGTGCACCGTTGGATTGTTGCATGCTGGAGTCAGTTCTGGTTCCATCACTACTGCGCTTTGCTCAGTTTTATCACAGTTCTTTTCTTGCTTGATCTAAGTGATTCTTACTATAGTACTATGGATATAGCACATAATTATAGTAAGGATAACATACAGTAGCAGGGTTATATAGCAACTAATGTACAGTTTAATTCTGGCTGTTCTCACCTAAAATTAAATCCCCTTGAGGCACACATCGGACTTCCCCATCTTTTCGCATCACCCACCAAGTGCACCCAGGCCCTTGAGCAAAAGCAATCCCACAAATGGGTTTACCTTTGCCTGAGGCAGGAGTAACCCAGACTGTCTTCCCTAACATATTTTTTATGTGCACTACAGGGACTTTATCCCCTTCTACAGTATGTAAAAATTCTGACTGGGCAGGGCCACCCCGATTGGCAGATCCTCTGGTGTTGACTAACCAGGTGGCTTTTGCTAAATGTGTATCCCAATGTTTGAAAGTTCCACCCCCCATTGCTCTCAATGTAGTCTTTAACAGTCCATTGTATCGCTCAATTTTCCCAGAGGCTGGTGCATGATAGGGGATATGATACACCCACTCAATGCCATGCTCTTTGGCCCAGGTGTCTATGAGGTTGTTTCGGAAATGAGTCCCGTTGTCTGACTCAATTCTTTCTGGGGTGCCATGTCGCCACAAGACTTGCTTTTCTAGGCCCAGGATAGTGTTCCGGGCGGTGGCATGGGGCACAGAATATGTTTCCAGCCATCCAGTGGTTGCTTCCACCATCATAAGCACATAGCGCTTGCCTTGGCGAGTTTGTGGGAGTGTGATATAGTCAATCTGCCAGGCTTCTCCATATTTATATTTCAGCCATCGCCCTCCATACCACAGGGGCTTTAACCGCTTGGCTTGCTTAATTGCAGCACATGTTTCACATTCATGGATAACCTGTGCGATAGTGTCCATGGTCAAGTCCACCCCTCGATCACGAGCCCATCTATATGTTGCATCTCTTCCCTGATGGCCTGAAGCATCATGGGCCCACCGAGCCATAAATAGCTCACCCTTATGTTGCCAGTCCAGGTCCACCTGAGCCACTTCAATCTTGGCAGCCTGATCCACCTGTTGGTTGTTTTGATGTTCTTCAGTGGCCCGACTCTTGGGTATGTGAGCATCTACATGACGTACTTTTACAACCAGATTCTCTAGCCGGGATACAATATCTTGCCACAGTGCGGCAGCCCAGATGGGTTTACCTCTGCGCTGCCAGTTGCTCTGCTTCCATTGCTGTAGCCACCCCCACAGGGCATTTGCCACCATCCATGAGTCAGTATAGAGATAGAGCACTGGCCACTTTTCTCCTTCAGCAATATCTAATGCTAGCTGGATGGCTTTCACCTCTGCAAACTGACTCGATTCACCTTCTCCTTCAGCAGTTTCTGCAACTTGTCGTGTAGGACTCCATACGGCAGCTTTCCACCTCCGATGCTTTCCCACGATGCGACAGGATCCGTCAGTGAACAGGGCATATTGCCTCTCATTTTCTGGCAGTTTATTATACAGCGGGGCCTCTTCAGCACGTGCCACCTCCTCCTCTGGCGACATTCCAAAATCTTTGCCTTCTGGCCAGTCCGTGATCACTTCCAAAATTCCTGGGTGACTGGGGTTTCCTATGCAAGCCCGTTGTGTGATCAGTGCAATCCACTTACTCCACGTGGCATCAGTCGCGTGACGTGTAGAGGAGACCCTCCCTTTGAACATCCAGCCCAGCACTGGCAGTCGGGGTGCTAAGAGGAGCTGTGTTTCAGTACCAACAACTTCTGAGGCAGCTTGAACTCCTTCATATGCTGCCAATATCTCTTTTTCAGTTGGAGTATAGCGAGCTTCGGATCCCCGATATCCTCAACTCCAAAACCCCAGGGGTCGGCCTCGGGTCTCCCCAGGTGCTTTCTGCCAGAGGCTCCAGGTAGGGCCATTCTCCCCAGCTGCACTACAG
This sequence comes from Harpia harpyja, assembly GCF_026419915.1. Taxonomy (NCBI): domain Eukaryota; kingdom Metazoa; phylum Chordata; class Aves; order Accipitriformes; family Accipitridae; genus Harpia; species Harpia harpyja. The sequence continues at coordinate 14,985,655 of NC_068953.1, read as the reverse complement.
AGCACATTTTTAACATCTTGTCCTGTCCGGACTGGTCCAAGGGCTACTGCGTGAACAATCTCCCGTTTAATTTGTTCAAAGGCTTGTTGTTGCTCAGGGCCCCATTGAAAATCATTCTTCTTTTGGGTCACTTGATAGAGAGGGCTTACAATCAGACTGTAATTTGGAATATGCATTCTCCAAAACCCCACGACACCTAAGAAGGCCTGTGTTTCCTTTTTATTAGTTGGTGGAGACATAGCTGCTATTTTGTTAATCACATCCATTGGGATCTGACGACGCCCATCTTGCCATTTTATTCCTAAAAACTGGATCTCCCGTGCAGGTCCCTTGACCTTACTTTCTTTTATGGCAAAACCGGCTTTCAGAAGGTTTTGGATTATTTTCTTCCCTTTCTCAAAGACTTCTTCTGCCGTGTTGCCCCATACGATGATGTCATCAATGTATTGCAGGTGTTCCGGAGCTTCACCTTTTTCCAGTGCAGTCTGGATTAGTCCATGGCAAATGGTGGGGCTGTGTTTCCACCCCTGGGGCAATCGATTCCAAGTGTACTGGACACCCCTCCAAGTAAAGGCAAATGGTGGACGACACTCTGCTGCCAGAGGGATTGAGAAAAACGCATTAGCAATGTCAATTGTAGCATACCACTTGGCTGCCTTTGACTCTAGTTCGTATTGAAGTTCTAGCATATCTGGAACGGCAGCACTCAGCGGTGGCGTAACTTCATTCAGGCCGCGATAGTCAACTGTTAGTCTCCACTCCCCATTAGACTTTCGCACGGGCCATATGGGACTATTAAAAGGTGAGCGGGTTTTGCTGATCACTCCTTGGCTCTGGTGCCATACTGACTCCTGGGACCTGTTTCTGCCTGTACGCAGTGAGTGCGTTTCTGCTGTGAGCTGCGGCACTGGGTCGACCGTCCTGGCAGGATGGCACAACAGCCCCAGAGCATGGCCCTGCTGGAAATGACAGCAGAAGCGAGACAGAGCCATCTGTCCTCTGCAGGACAAAACAACGATCCCCTCCCAAGACCCTTCCCCCAAACAGCACGGCCGCCCGGGTGAGAGCGTGGCCCACCTTCCCAAGCAGCGTGGGTAGTCAGAGGCCTTTTCCAGGCAGCTCTCAGGGCTGGCGACACGTGCCTGGCCTTTGAGCTCCCCCCCAACCTTCCCAGACCGACTGGCCCAGTCTCCTCTATGTCTCGTAGGGCAGCAGGGAGCACCATCTGGTGCCACTCAGTGGCTGCAGCCTCAGTCCGGTGGTCTGTCACACCGGTCCGTCAAAAAAGCAGGCTCCCCAGGCCCTGGACACATAGGGGCGGCAACTTCCCTCAATTTGGTCTGTGCTCCAGAATTGTCCGGGAGTGGGAACGTCAGGGCACGTCCATGATGTCCTCCTTTGGCTGCAGTTTCACCAAGGAGCCTGACAGGATTTCAAGGAGTCACCAAGCGGTTGGGCAAGATGCTAACAGCCATGATGTGATGACAACACTGTACAAAAAGCTGCATTTCTGCAGGAATGCGGACATGAGGTTGCGCCTAGGGTCCTCTGCACATCTGAATCCATTTCCCCCAGAGCCCCTCACGCCAGTGCACGGATGATTCGCACCGAGGTGGAGCTGAGGTCTCTCATAGTGCCTCGGCACTTTTTGGTGACTCACAGGTGACTCCGAGGTGTTCTGCTGGTGCCACCTTGCAATTAAATGTGCCAATCCGTCCCTGAGCCAGGAAAAACAAGCCAGACCCTCTGGGTCAGTGACCTGAACGAGCACCCAGCAACGATGCAAAGATGAGTGTTGTTTGGGAAGACTGCGCCGAAGCAAACCGGTCCACTTGGTGATGGCTCACTTTCAGGCACGAGTCAGCAGGCTCCTTCACTGCTCTCCAGGGCCACGTTGAGCCGTTGCTTCTCCTCAGGAGAGTAATGAGTAAAGTCCTGGCAGGCGAGGCAAGGGCTGTGCAGTTCCCAAAGAAAACACTCTGGCCTTTCCTGACTGAAGACGACAGCTCAACTGCTGGGCTCCCTTTGCATGGCTGGCAAGTGTGTGCATCACCGAGGCCCGGGGGGGGGAGCAGAGATCGGCCACCGAGTACCCTCATCCACTCCAGCAATGGCCTCAGCGTCCCCATCCCTGTACACAACGGGGTTTCTCTCCAGACTGCAGGAGGGCCTTGTTTGACCACCACCTTCCAGTCACCCCGCGGATCTGAGTCTCCTCCGTTCTCTGTCCCTCAGCGGAACAGCCATCCTGCAGAGGCTTGGCTGGGCGCTGAGCAGCTCCACAGCCTGCAGGCACTGGTGTTGCTCCGGGTCAGCCTCAGCCCATCAAAGAGAGACCCTTCTGAGTGGCCTTCAGGCATGCTCCACAGGCAAAGTCCTAAGTGAGTGGTGGCCGTGTTCCCCAGGAAGGGCAGGACGTGCACAACACCTACTCGTGACCTGAATCTGCTGCTGGAATGAGACCTCAAACGAGCCTTGGTCTGGGGAAGAAACATAATTGCTATCAACAAAATCACTTCAGTGCTACCCAGGATGAAAGGGGAGCCAAGCATTTCAGGCAAAGGAGGCATGTCTTTCATCTACCGGCAGAGCTTTGAGAAGCCAAAATTGCTGTTTCTCAACATGCTTCATGTTTGTGTCATTTTTCAGCTCCCCTGGGGCTCTGGCCCGCTGTATAAAAGTGTGCCCAACTCCCAGCTCCTCTATCCTCTCCTCGTGCCTTCCTCTGCTCTGGGAAGTTGGTAAGTCTCAGTTCATTTTGCCTCTCGTCTCCTCGGTTGGCAGGACAGTTTTTGTGGAGAGGGCTGCATGCATTTTGCCTCCCTTGTCCTCGGTGAATGGTCTAGGATGTGAAACAGGGCATGGGTTGGTTTCTTTGCCAGCAGCGGTTCTTTCCAAGGCTCAGGACGTACGGCCAGCACTCTCTAACCAATGACTGGGCACTTCCTCTGCCATCCGCAGTTCGGCAATGCTCCCTTTGCACTATTGGCCTGACGAGGAGCTTCCTCAGGAGAGCTAGTCCCACCATAGACGTCTTCTGCCGTAGTGGCTGCTGTCTTCAGGAGCCCTGTTGCGTTTTACTCAGACATGTCCCCTCCTGAGAGAAGTGGGCGAGAGGAGCCTGACCTGACAAGAGTAGGGGTCTCGAGGGCGGGGAGGGGGAAGAAGGAGACCTGTTTGTCTGAGTGAACACACTGATGCTGGTACAAGGGCTGATGATCAGGAGGTAGGTACACAGCCTGACACCAAGAGGAGGGGGAGCCTCTTGGTCTGCAGTAGGAAATCTTTCCCTGACTAAGGCCATGGCATCAAGGCTACGCTCAACCCATCTGAAAAACCTGGCATCCAGTTCCTCATACTGGGAGGGGGCTTACTGAGGGCTCTCTCTGGAGCACCTTCCCTACCAAGCCTTCAAGGCTGAGCAGAAGGACTGTTGTGAAATAGCCTCACAGCCTGCAGACGCACCCTTGGTAATGGAGCAACCGGAGGTAGCAGAGTGCCTCCATGGGTCAGGCATGCCTGGGAGTGGCAAGGCCGGCTGAGGTATAGGCTGCGAAGGAGCTTGACTTGGACAGGAGGAGCTTCCTTGCGTTTGGACGGACCCTCTCGGATCACCCTTCAATTACAAACAAATACCCACTGCAGGCCCACCAAAAGGCCCAGAAACCCCCTCTCTGCAGGCACTGGAGGTCCATCAACTGTTGGGCCATGCCACTGCTTCCGCCTTTGAGAATGGTTACCAAGTGGGACCCTGCATTTCATGGGGGTGTTGCAAGTAACTCTGGCCGCGTTAGCCCAGGTCCCTGTGGGTGAGACATCCCAGGCGGCTGAGAGAAGAGGTCTTCAGATAGGGCAGGGTGTGACCAGGCAGCGGGGAGGTTAAGGCGGAGGAGAGGAGGGTGCGTTGTAGTGTTCGGCCAAAAGCACATCAGGGCACCGTTGTGAGCCCTGCTGCTGGACACAGCTTTCTTGACTCATGCCCCATCCCAAATCTCTCCCCGCTGAGCTCCCAGGCGCTGCCCGTTTTCAGGGGAGCCGAGCTGGGGGTCCGAAAGGGCCCAACAGCTAATGCCCTCTGCTCCCTCCCGGTCTTACAGGGTCGCCTCCCTCCGCGAGACATGTCGTGCTACAGCCCCTGCCTGCCAGCCGCCTGCGGCCCAACCCCGCTTGCCAACAGCTGCAACGAGCCGTGCGTCATCCGGTGCGCCGACTCCAGCGTTGCGATCCAGCCCTCGCCAGTCCTGGTGACGCTGCCGGGCCCAATCCTCAGCTCCTTCCCTCAGAGCACAGCTGTGGGATCCACCGCGTCGGCTGCCGTGGGGAGCTCTCTCAGCGCTGGCAGTGTGCCCATCGCTTCTGGGGGCTCCCTGGGGCTGGGGGGCTTTGGGTGGTCCGGTCTGGGCCGTGGGCTCTGTGGGCCTCTGGGACGGGGCAATCTCTTATGCTGAAGCCCGTGGATTGCCTGCCTGTGGCCGAGCGCCAGGAGCCTCGAGGAAAGCCCTGGAGCCAGCCCTGAGAGCATGGCCATGGTCTGCAGAGGAGCCGAGCTCCCGCTTCTCCGTCTGCGCTGGGAGGAAGGGGCCTGCGCTGGCCTTCCGTCTCTTCCAAGGAAGCCTCTCTCTTTCCCCCTCTTGCTCTGCTTTACCTCATGCTCCCCATGAAATACCTCCTCCTTCCTTCCGTAGCAACGGGTCTAGGTGATACGATACATGATTGCTAGAGCCTTGAAGGGGAATTGGAAAAGAAGCATCCCTGCCGTGGAGGTTTTCCTTCAGATGGCAGCACTCCTCGGAGCTTTACTCAGCCTCCCAAATGCTCTCGTCTTTTCCTTTCTCCTTTGATTTTTCTCATTAAAGACATTGGGCATCAGCTTTGCAAGGGAGTCGTGTTTCATTCTCCCCTCTTCTCCAGTCCCAGCCAGCTGAGTATCCAAAAGAGTTCCTCCCTTGGTAAAACTACGGTTTTCTCCGTAGCTCCTGGGCTTGAGAGGGCCTCATCGTTTGCCCCTGACATCCCATAGCAATGGAGACAAGGCCGGTTTGGGGCGAGAGCTCTTGTGGAAGGAGCCCCATTACCCATCGGGACACCTCGAAAGCCACAAAACAAAGAATGAAGGAAGGCCATGTTTTCATGGAATCGTAGAATCACCCCGACTGGTAGGAACCTCAGCAGATCATCTGGTCCAACCTTTTGTGGGAAAGGGAGCCTACATGAGATTACCTAGCCCCCTGTCCAATCGCACCTTGAAAACCTTCAGTCTTGGGGACTCTACCGCGGCTCTGGGGAGGTCGTTACGGTGAAGGATTGTTCTCACTGTAAAAAAAGTCTTTCTTATATCGAGGCGAAGCCTCTCCCGGTTGCTCCCTGTCCTCTCCATGTGTCTCGCTGTTAAGAGAGAGTCTCCGTCGTCTTTGTAGTGGCCTTTAAGTACTGGAAAACTGTGATGAGTGCAGGAACAGAGCACCACAGGACAGCACGAGACTCAGTATGGGATGTTTTGGGGGAGGAACCAGAGGTGGGGGAAGGGAGGGTTCAGGGCGGCCCTGGGAGGAAGAAACATGAGAAAACTAGAGGGAAGATGGGATAACATGGCTGTCACTCAGGAAATAGTTGCTGTTTGGGATGCTTGCCTGGCCATGCCCTGCTTCTGATCAGTGCAGCCCGTCCTGGCTTCTTCTCAAGTTCTATTCCTAACTAATTTCCCTGGCGAGGGGCCCTCTATTCTGTGTGTATGTGTGTGCGCGTGCGCGTGCGTGTGTATGGAAGTCTAGGGGCCAGCAACTGGAGTCAAACCACAGGTCGCCGTGGTTCCTGTGTTGGTGGTGCCAGTCACTGGAGTGGGACCAGAGGTCATTGGGAGTGTTTGTCTGGGGTGCCGGCACCTGGACAGACCAGGGTGAGTGGAAATAATGTGCCAGCAAGTGGAGCATGTCTGGGTATGCAAGTCAGTGTGCCCGTCTACCCTGTAGCTGCTCCCTGGCGCCAGTTGGCCTGGACACCGTGGTCCTTCTGGTAGCCAGCTCCTCCAGTTCTCTCGCCCCTCGAGACTCGCACACAGACACAAACAGGCTCTATGGTGTCTCTGGCAGTTGGCCAGGACTCTCTGGTACCTCTTGTAGCCAACTCCTTCTGTGACCTCACCCTTAGAGGCACACACCCGTTCCCCCAGGGCTGCTGTCCCCAGCGCTTAACAGGCAAACTGCCCAGTCTGTGTGCAGCAGTGGCGTGTCGAGCAGCACCAGACTGAGGGGCAGCTGAGGCAGGAGAGCAACCCCGCATTCAGCAGGATCAGGCCGCTCTTTCCTCTGCCGCCATCAGCAGCACTGGCAGGATGAGCCCTCCCCAGCCTCTGGCTCAGCTGCACCTGGCAGCCAGCAAGGGTGGGAAAAGGGAAATGGGTTTGTGCTGCTCTTACCAGGGGTGTCCTGAATCAGGCTTGACGTGCGGAAAACAGACTCCACAATCAGTGAGATTGTAAAGTAGGTATGTTTATTCAGCGCTGGGCCGCACGGGGGGTAGTCCCACCAAAGTTGTGCGCGCCGCACTCGGCAGTTTGTCTCAAGTTTATACAGTCAAGTGTTACATATTCACAATACACCTATACATATGCATGACCTATCCCCGCTCCATATTAAAATTAGCTCCGAGAGGTCATTTCCATAGTCTCCTCTCAACTGCGCTTGCGCAGTGCCTCTTTATGGTGGTCGTCTGGTGGTCGCAGAGATGAAGATAGATGACTCCTCTTCGTCACCGCTAGTAACCTTTTTCCTTGCGCAGGCTCAGTGATTTCTTGGTATTCACCCAAGCCGCAGGACCAGTCTTAGCTGGCTCTTGGGGCCTGCTCCTGCTTCTTATCAGGAGCTGTCTTTACCTCATTGGCTGGTCCTTGGGACTAGCTCTTCTTATCAAAGACTGTCTTTGCCTCAGCTAATTTCAACAATGTAAGCGCTAAACATCATCCTTCATCCCCCCTTATTATGTCTACTGAGATTCTTTTGACTCCCCTTGTCTCAGTCCCCCCTTTTCTAGAAAATAGTAAATTCTTTTACTATATCTAATCCTAGTACTTCTAATACATTGTTTCCCTATCTAGCATCCTCTCAAAGTATTTGTTGGTCTCGAGTTTTCGTCGTAACTGATTCTTTTTCCATTCACTGTAAGAGTCTCCTGTACTCTTACAGCACAAGAAGCCACACCGAACCATTATGCAAAGGACCACAGACGAGAGAATAATGATTATTATAGTGACAAACAATTGCTTCAACCATGCCAAATTTGGCAACCAGGAGGTTAATTTTTCCCATATCTCAGTGAATTCCCATGAAGTGTCATCTTGTGACATTAAATGTAAAAGCTGGGTTTGTTTCCAAATTTGAGAGAGATCTGTTTCTATTCATCTTTTTTGGTTAACATAGGTGCAGCAGCGTTCATTAATTACAGTACACAGGCCCCCTTGTTGAGCGAAGAGCATATCTAGACCTAGTCGATTCTGGAGCACCATTTTTCCTAGGGAAGTGGTTTCTTCCTGGAGGGTCTTTATAGCATCGATTGTGGCATTATTAATAATTTCCATAGTGGCAGAAAGATTTAACAGAGCTTTCTCTAACTCACTAACTCCCAATGATGGAATGAGCCATCGTACAAAACTATGAAATCTAGTTGGTCTTTCCACTAGGGGATTGCTGGTGCGTTTTTGCCTTATTACTGGTTTCATATAAGTCCGTAAAAATTTTTTTGAATCATTGTCAGTCAAATTTTTAACCACAATGGTATTAGGGACTATGGTTCCTACGGCACATTGGCCAGTCCAGCCTAGAGGCAGCACTTTATATCCTGTCTGTCCACAAATCCAATACCATCCTAGTCCTACTGGAGTGGGCCATCCCCTGGGTCTAGTAGAATTATGCCCCCGGGTTCTTGCAATCCGGGTTTGATTGAAGTTCCACATGTTTGCGCTACCATATTTAATATATTCAGTACAATTGGGGTAACTCCCAACAAACACCTTGACTGATCCACATCTAGGGTCCGTGCTATTACCTCCAGAATTCTTAGTTGTATTTTTCAGATGGCATCTTTGAACACACGGAACCCTTTGGGTTTCATTCCACAATTCGCTCAGATCTGTTTGCCATTGAAGGTTCTCAGAGGGTATTTCAGTGTACATTGTGAGGGACATGTTATTAAAAGCTGCTGCTATCACCGAGGTGTTAGAAAAAACTGTAGCAATTACGGGGTAGCCCTGTCCGAGACCCTTAGGAAAACGTGAACATATCCAGCAATCAGTTTGATTCACTATTTTTGCGATACTCTCGTGGAGTTGAACAAACACGTTCCCATCCCATGCTACACTCCTTGTCCCCATAGTTGCCCATATTACCGCGTAAAAACTAAGTGTCCATTGGATTTTGTGGTGACTTTCCATGGAGTTTTGGGTGTCTTTTCACTCTGGTGTGATGAATCCAAGCGTTCCGTTCCTTGATCCTAATCGCGGTGAAGGAGGTAAGTAATACTTGAAATGGTCCTTCCCACTGCGGCTCCAGAGTTTTTTCTGTAAGAGACTTTATATACACATAATCTCCTGGTTGTATATTATGTACAGGCCCATCCAAACCTCTCCCTCGAGTCCCTACCACATGCTTCCTAATTTTATTAAGTTGCTTACCTAATGCTACCATGTAAGAAGACATAATTTCATCCCCCGCTTGTACAGACACCCCTCTCTGTATCCCATAGGGTTGTCCATACAGAATTTCAAAGGGGCTCAGTCCTTCTTTTGCCCTTGGTCTTGTTCGTATACGCAGAAGGGCTAAAGGGAGAGACTGAGGCCATGTCAAATTTGCTTCTTGTCCTAATTTCACAATTTGCTGTTTGATTAAGTGGTTCATGTTTTCTACTTGACCACTCGACTGGGGGTGATATGGAGTATGAAGCTGCCAATCTATACCCAAATGGCGGCTAATTTGTTGTACTATTTTTGAGACAAAATGTGGTCCTCTGTCAGAGGATATGGTTGCTGGAACCCCAAAACGTGGTATTATCTCTTGCACCAATATTTTAGTTACCTCCCGAGCTTTAGCCGTTCTTGTTGGGAATGCTTCTGGCCAACCTGAAAAGGTATCAGTTAATACCAATAAATATCGATACCCCCCTTTTTCTTGGAAGTTCTGTAAAATCAATTTGCCATTGTTGTCCAGGCCCGTTCCCTTTTCCAATCTGGCCCATTTCCGCCTTGGGGGTATTCTTAGGATTAGTCTGGAGGCAAAGATCACACTGTTGAGTCACCTGTCTCACCGTGGTGTATAAATTTCTAGCCATAATTTCTCTTATCAAATGATTATACAGAGCCTCTGTTCCCCAATGTCTTTTCCTATGTTCCTCCCGTATCAAATGCCATAATAAGCAAGAGGGAATGATTAACTTTCCTTGTGGCGTATGAGCCCACCCCTCCTCATTATATGACCCTTCTAAATCTGTAATGAGCTTCTGATCTTCCTTGGTGTATTCTGGCTTACCTTCTAGGGAAATCTGCCTATCAGGTATTAAGGCCCCTTCTGTTTTTACCTTTGTTTTGGCCACTTCTTTTGCCTCTCTGTCCGCCAATCTCAAGTTCTATTCCTAACTAATTTCCCTGGCGAGGGGCCCTCTATTCTGTGTGTATGTGTGTGCGCGTGCGCGTGTATGGAAGTCTAGGGGCCAGCAACTGGAGTCAAACCACAGGTCGCCGTGGTTCCTGTGTTGGTGGTGCCAGTCACTGGAGTGGGACCAGAGGTCATTGGGAGTGTTTGTCTGGGGTGCCGGCACCTGGACAGACCAGGGTGAGTGGAAATAATGTGCCAGCAAGTGGAGCATGTCTGGGTATGCAAGTCAGTGTGCCCGTCTACCCTGTAGCTGCTCCCTGGCGCCAGTTGGCCTGGACACCGTGGTCCTTCTGGTAGCCAGCTCCTCCAGTTCTCTCGCCCCTCGAGACTCGCACACAGACACAAACAGGCTCTATGGTGTCTCTGGCAGTTGGCCAGGACTCTCTGGTACCTCTTGTAGCCAACTCCTTCTGTGACCTCACCCTTAGAGGCACACACCCATTCCCCCAGGGCTGCTGTACCCAGCGCTTAACAGGCAAACTGCCCAGTCTGTGTGCAGCAGTGGCGTGTCGAGCAGCACCAGACTGAGGGGCAGCTGAGGCAGGAGAGCAACCCTGCAT